>NC_090448.1:933691003-938691003 GCF_031143425.1 Pleurodeles waltl | reverse complement strand
CCATCCAGCCATCAGTTCATCATGTGTTCAAACACACAGCCATCATTCTGCCCTTCTAACATCTATGAGCCAGGTGGGCACCTAAGTATGTTTTCTGACTACATTATTGTCTGTTTACTTGTGACTGGGTGCATTGTCTATTTGTATGTGGGCACCTCTGTACGAGTTTTGTTTGTGCATCCCAATATATCACATAACAATATACACCCATTAGGACAAAAGCAAAATTAACAACCCAAAAACGTAAAATAAGTCAGCTGTACTGCCCTTGACAAAAGTGATACTTTTGAATGCAAACCATGCCTTCATTTTCTACTGGAACACGTTGAATTGATCTAATGTTTTGGAACTTCAGAGTTAAAGTAGCAATTTTAAAATGAGAATGTACATTAAATAAGTGACTGGTGGCATTTAAGCAGAAATCATGGGACACACAGTTTGAGAAATCATAAGCAGCTATTGACCTGAAAACATCATGGGGGAAGGCATGGCTGTTCTCTAACGCCTGGCCAGGCTGTCCAGTTACATCTCTAGCCTGGCAACACTCCGTATTTTATTCTGAATATTGGTGATTAGTGAGTGAGTGTTACAGTATCACTGGCGGCTCATCCTTATGGGTGTTCGGGTTTCCACCCTACTTTTTTCTGTCCGTTTTATATTATTCCAATAATGAATAATAAACTATTATTGACTACTTGTATAATACAAAATGCCTACCCTCTCTGCAGCCTGAGTCAGTACATTTGTCTGATGGCTGGCACAGCCGCACAGGGGGACCTGAACCAGCCATCAGAGAGATTGTCCAGGGCTGGCTACTCTCTGTGGTATGTTTCATTTACAGCTCAATGAATCTTTGTACACTCCAGTAACAAGCTCCATATTATAAACATGTTGTCATTATTGTGTTTAGGTATGATCTTAGGGGTTCAAGGAACCAGCTTCCCCCACTAGCAGGCTTCCACACCAACTAGCACATAAATTTCCGTAGGAGACATCCACATTATATTTGCCCTTGTCTTGGTTAGTTCCCTTAATCTCTTAAAGGAACCAAGGAGCATATTTATACTCTGTTTGTACATAGTTTTTCTTGATGCAAAAAAAGTGCAAACTTAACTCTTTATTTATGTTTTGATATTAGATCAGTCTAGCATCAAAATATAGGAGTTAATGTCATTTTTTGGATGTGTGAACCCACCTTGCGTCAATGAGATGCAAGGTGGGAGTTCCAGTCCAAAAAAATGACTCTAAGCCCGTAGCGCCATATTTATCCCCGTGCAAAAATGGTGCACAGGTGGGGGACGATCCTAAATAACGGTGCTAAGCCTGCTTAGCGTCATTATTTAATGCCTGGGTCAGACCAGGCGTTAGGGGACCTGTGGACCCATTTCCATGGTCAAACACCATAGAATAGGCCCACAGGTGCCCATCCCAAGCCGTAGGAACATCGCCACCCACACCAGAGGATGGGAGACCCCATCCCAGGTAAGTAGGGTAAGTACTGGTAAGTATTTAAAAAATAATAATTAAGTGCCATTGGGGGCCCTGCAATGGCTATGCCTAGGGGACACTGGTCCCCTGTGTTGGCCATTTGGGTGGAAGGCATGACTCCTGTCTTTGGTAAGACAGGAGTCATGTATTATGGATGGTTGTGTGTCAGGAAATGAAGATAGGCTAGTTAACGACATTTTCTTTGCCTCTAACCAGCCTAGTGTCATTTTTTGAGGCAAACTCCCCTTCACCCCTACCGCCACCCCCACCCGGCTAACGTGAACAGCCAGGGCTGATGCATGCATAACAGCCACTCTCCAGAGGTGCGGGGACATCATCTGAAGTACACACTTGCTGCTGTGGATCTGCTCTAATGCACCTAGAATCCTGCCTGCCTGCTGTGAGAGGGAAGAAGTTAGTCTTCGTTAAGAGAATATACTTCCCAGGAATACTGAGCCTCTGCATGTCCTTGCAGGCTTTGGACGATCCTGAGAGAGAGCTGACTGCAAAAAAACCCATCTAAAGACCCATGTGCCAAATGCACCCCCCTTCCCGACCTTTCAACCAGATTCCAGACAGGAACCACAACTGCTGTGATCATCAGGAGCCCAGCAGTGCTGCAAAATCTTTATAACTGAAGGCCCAGATCGGGGTAGCAACTACTATCATTGCAGGCCACTATGGGGCTGCAATTACCATGTAATTGTAGGCCCACTCAAGCCCAGTCCTACCTCTGGTAGAAATGTGACCCTCCCAACTCTTGCGATCACAATTGGCTTGAATGGGCTAAGACTTCCATCAGCCCAGACTCCACGTATGCACAATTCATGTAATTTGCTTTCGAGCAATTAAGCTAAATTGTGCAAATTTCCACAAAATGAAAATCCATCATTTCGTGCTATACTTCAATGTGATGTGCATTTTCACATCAGTTTTTGCCATGAGACTCTACTTAGTTGAAAGGTCCGGGAACTACCACTTGTATTCTGTTGCTTGTGTGTATCAGTGATAACTTTTTACTTCAAAGTACATGTTTTTTTTCCAATTCTGTTTATTGAACATTAAACAATGAACATCAAGCATTCCGGGGTATCGCAAAAATAATCGGTCACAAAGAGATCAAAACTGTACATATAAAGCCACGCAGCACATACATGCTGACCATAACATATAATATCCATGCAAGTGTGGTGTAAGAGAGAAGGGAAAAACAGGCATCATTTTGATAATGGTGCCGGAATCATGCTGCAGCGGAGGAGCCCAGTGTACCCCCTTGCTGAGTGAGAGGAATGTAGGTATGATTTATGCATGTGTGTGCATACGAGACCATATTAGTCTCCAAGTACTAGGTATTTCACAAGATATCCCCTTGTGACCTATGCGTGTAAAGGGGTAGGAAAGTGTCGAACACGTTTCAACCTATATTTGGACTGGCCCTTGTCATACTCGTGCAACCCAAGTTTGTGTTTAATTACTCTTTTTGCCTGGCCACTCCGTGTGCTTTCCGTGGCCTGCCAAGCGAAATCTGTAGTCGGGTCTTTCACATTAAGCAGTTAACCAGTCTATGATGTGAGATCTTACACTTGTTCCGGACCACGGAACATGCACACAGTTTAAGGTGGGTGTGCATCATTTTTGGCTTCCATAGCAACGATGAAGGCATCCCATATGTCATATCCACCCTGAGCTAATTCCCGTCGCTGGAGCTGCCGGAGTGTGTATGCTTCTGCTTGCGAGGCCTGCATCAGGTCACGCTGCCAGTTACTGTGACCCGGGGTGTGTGGCGCTTTCCAGTGAGTCGCTATTAAACGCTTAAATAGTGCGAAGGCCAAATCTATATATCTATGTATTTGTTTGTCCCCCTTGTTGCGCCGGCGCAGACCGAGCAAACACGATTCCGGTGTCACAGGCAATGTACTGTTTGTTATCTCTGTGACAGTGTCAGTGACACGCTGCCAGGCCTCTGCCATCTGAGGACAGGTCCGTTCCGTGTGATAAAATCCCGCCGCTGGTTGCGTGCACTTAGGGCATAACATTCGCTTTATTCGGGCCGGGGATAGGTAAGGGATAGGTAAGTGTGATGTATGTAATTAAACTGAGTATAGCGGAGTCGGGTGTTGCGAGAAATGCTTTTGATGGAGGAGAGCGCCGCCATCCAGGCACTTTGGAACAGAGGGGTGGGTAATACCTCGTCCCACCTTGCTTTGGCACGTAACAGCTCAGGACAAAGCCGATCCAGTAGCAGCAAGTATAATCAAGAAATTGCGCCTCTTGTGTTGCCAAGGGATAGAATTAATGTGAGCAATTGTGATTCTTGTGGCTCATCGTTGACACTTCCCCACGTGGTTCCCAGCAAGTGTCTGATGGCGCAATATGTAATAAAGGTGCCAACCGGGATCCCCGCCGAACTCATGAGGTCAGCAAAGGTCTTTAGTGTAGAGTCCTCATATAGCTCACTCAAGTTTACTCGGCCTGCCTCGTGCCATAGGGCTGTGTCGTGGTGTGCGATTAGGGTTTGAGCCTTAGGTAATTGTGTCTGTAGGAAGTTGGCTCTGTATGCATTATTTCAAAGTAAGGAATAGCATGCACAGAGTCCAAGGGTTCCCCTTAGAGGTAAGATAGTGGCTAAAAGAGATAATACTAATGCTCTATTTTGTGGTAGTGTGGTCGAGCAGTAGGCTTATCAAAGGAGTAGTGTTAAGCATTTGTTGTACATACACACAGGCAATAAATGAGGAACACACACTCAGAGACAAATCCAGTCAATAGGTTTTGTTATAGAAAAATATATTTTCTTAGTTTATTTTAAGAACCACAGGTTCAAATTCTACATGTAATATCTCATTTGAAAGGTATTGCAGGTAAGTACTTTAGGAACTTTGAATCATTACATTAGCATGTATACTTTTTACATAAAACACAATAAGCTGTTTTAAAAGTGGACACAGTGCAATTTTCACAGTTCCTGGGGGAGGTAAAGTAATGTTAGTTTTAACAGGTAAGTAAGTCACTTACAGGTTTCAGTTTTGGGTCCAAGGTAGCCCACCGTTGGGGGTTCAGAGCAACCCCAAAGTTATCACACCAGCAGCTCAGGGCCGGTCAGGTGCAAAGGTCAAAGAGGTGCCCAAACCACATAGGCTTCAATTGAGAGAAGGGGGTGCCCCAGTTCCGGTCTGCCAGCAGGTAAGTACCCGCGTCTTCGGAGGGCAGACCAGGGGGGGTTTTGTAGGGCACCGGGGGGGACACAAGTCAGCACAAAAAGTACACCCTCAGCAGCGCGGGGGCGGCCGGGTGCAGTGTGCAAACACGTGTCGGGTTTCCAATGGTTTTCAATGAGAGATCAAGGGATCTCTTCAGCGTTGCAGGCAGGCAAGGGGGGGGCTCCTCGGGGTAGCCACCACCTGGACAAGGGAGAAGGCCTCCTGGGGGTCACTCCTGCACAGGAGTTCCGTTCCTTTAGGTGCTGGGGCTGCGGGTGCAGGGTCTTTTCCAGCCGTCGGGAAATGGAGTTCAGGCAGTGGCGGTCAGGGGGAGCCTCGGGATTCCCTCTGCAGGCGTCGCTGTGGGGGCTCAGGGGGGACAACTTTGGTTACTCACGGTCTCGGAGTCGCCGGAGAGTCCTCCCTGAGGTGTTGGTTCTCCACCAGTCGACTCGGGGTCGCCAGATGCAGTGTTGCAAGTCTCACGCTTCTTGCGGGGAGTTGCAGGGGTCTTTAAATCTGCTCCTTGAAACAAAGTTGCAGTTCTTTTGGAGCAGTGCCGCTGTCCTCGGGAGTTTCTTGTCTTTCTTGAAGCAGGGCAGTCCTCAGACGATTCAGAGGTCGCTGGTCCCTTGGAAAGCGTCGCTGGAGCAGGTTTCTTTGGAAGGCAGGAGACAGGCCGGTAAGTCTGGGGCCAAAGCAGTTGGTGTCTTCTGTTCTTCCTCTGCAGGGGTTTTTCAGCTCAGCAGTCTTCTTCTTCTTGTAGTTTCAGGAATCTAAATTCTTAGGTTCAGGGAAGCCCTTAAATACTAAATTTAAGGGCATGTTTAGGTCTGGGGGGTTAGTAGCCAATGGCTACTAGCCCTGAGGGTGAGTACACCCTCTTTGTGCCTCCTCCCAAGGGGAGGGGATCACATCCCTAATCCTATTGGGGAATCCTCCATCTGCAAGATGGAGGATTTCTAAAAGTTAGAGTCACTTCAGCTCAGGACACCTTAGGGGCTGTCCTGACTGGTCAGTGACTACTCCTTGTTTTTCTCATTATTTTCTCCGGCCTTGCCGCCAAAAGTGGGGGCCGTGGCCGGAGGGGGCGGGCAACTCCACTAGCTGGAGTGTCCTGCGTTACTGGCACAAAGGGGTGAGCCTTTGAGGCTCACCGCCAGGTGTGACAGCTCCTGCCTGGGGGAGGTGTTAGCATCTCCACCCAGTGCAGGCTTTGTTACTGGCCTCAGAGTGACAAAGGCACTCTCCCCATGGGGCCAGCAACATGTCTCGGTTGTGGCAGGCTGCTGGAACCAGTCAGCCTACACAGATAGTCGGTTAAGGTTTCAGGGGGCACCTCTAAGGTGCCCTCTGGGGTGTATTTCACAATAAGATGTACACTGGCATCAGTGTGCATTTATTGTGATGAGAAGTTTGATACCAGGGGTTAGGGAAAAGAGCTCAGCAAACTGTTGTAGGACCTTCCTACAGTCAGCTTGCTGTTGGCCAGAGAGGGTGTCTGAATAGATCACTCCATCCACTGAGCCATCTTTAGGGTCTGAAGAGAGGAGATCAGGGAGAGGCTCACTCTCAGCTTCCTGCTCCTCATCTGTTACCATCAACAGATTCACATCAGCCCTATCATGGAAGAGTTTTAGGCGGTTTACATGGATCACCCTCTTGGGGCTCCTGCTTGTGCCTAGGTCCACCAGGTAGGTGACCTGACTTTTCTTTTCCAGGATTGGGTAAGGGCCACTCCATCTGTCCTGAAGTGCCCTGGGAGCCACAGGCTCCAAAACCCAGACTTTCTGCCCTTGTTGAAATTCAACCATTGCAGCCTTTTGGTCATACCAAAACTTCTGGAGCTGTTGGCTGGCCTCAAGGTTTTTACTTGCCTTTTCCATGTACTCTGCCATTCTTGAGCGAAGGCCAAGTACATAGTCCACTATGTCTTGTTTAGGCTCATGAAGAGGTCTCTCCCAGCCTTCTTTAACAAGAGCAAGTGGTCCCCTTACAGGGTGGCCAAACAGAAGTTCAAAGGGTGAGAACCCTACTCCCTTCTGAGGCACCTCTCTGTAAGCGAAAAGCAGACATGGCAGGAGGACATCCCATCTCCTTTTGAGTTTTTCTGGGAGCCCCATGATCATGCCCTTTAATGTCTTGTTGAATCTCTCAACAAGGCCATTAGTTTGTGGATATGGTGTAGTGAACTTATAAGTCACTCCACACTCATTCCACATGTGTTTTAGGTATGCTGACATGAAGTTGGTACCTCTGTCAGACACCACCTCCTTAGGGAAGCCCACACTGGTAAAGATACCAATGAGGACCTTGGCTACTGCAGGGGCAGTAGTCGACCTAAGGGGAATAGCTTCAGGATACCTAGTAGCATGATCCACTACTACTAGGATGTACATATTTCCTGAGGCTGTGGGAGGTTCAAGTGGACCCACTATGTCCACACCCACTCTTTCAAAGGGGACCCCCACCACTGGAAGTGGAATGAGGGGGGACTTTGGATGTCCACCTGTCTTACCACTGGCTTGACAGGTGGGACAGGAGATGCAAAACTCCTTAACCTTCTGGGACATGTTGGGCCAGTAGAAGTGGTTGACTAATCTCTCCCACGTCTTGGTTTGTCCCAAATGCCCAGCAAGGGGAGTATCATGGGCCAAGGTCAGAATAAACTCTCTGAACGCCTGAGGCACTACCACTCTCCTAGTGGCACCAGGTTTGGGATCTCTTGCCTCAGTGTACAGGAGTCCATCTTCCCAACAGACCCTATGTGTTCCATTTTTCTTGCCTTTGGACTCTTCAGCAGCTTGCTGCCGAAGGCCTTCAAGAGAGGGACAGGTTTCTTGTCCCTTACACAACTCCTCCCTTGAGGGTCCCCCTGGGCCTAAGAGCTCAACCTGATAAGGTTCCAGCTCCATAGGCTCAGTTCCCTCAGAGGGCAGAACTTCTTCCTGAGAAGAGAGGTTCTCTTTTTCTTGTTGTGTTGCAGCTGGTTTCCCAGCTGACTTTCCTTTTCTCTTGGTAGGCTGGGCCTTTCTTCCAGACTCCAGCTCTACTTTTTCACCCTGTGCCTTGCACTGTGCCCTTGTCTTGACACACACCAGTTCAGGGATACCCAGCATGGCTGCATGGGTTTTCAGTTCTACCTCAGCCCATGCTGAGGACTCCAGGTCATTTCCAAGCAAACAGTCTACTGGGATATTTGAGGAGACCACCACCTGTTTCAGGCCATTGACCCCTCCCCACTCTAAAGTTACCATAGCCATGGGATGTACTTTAGTCTGATTGTCAGCGTTGGTGACTGGATAAGTTTGTCCAGCCAGGTATTGGCCAGGGGAAACCAGTTTCTCTGTCACCATAGTGACACTGGCACCTGTATCCCTCAGGCCCTCTACACTTGTCCCATTAATTAAGAGCTGCTGCCTCTATTTTTGCATGTTAGGGGGCCAGGCAGCCAGTGTGGCTAAATCCACCCCACCCTCAGAGACTAATGTGGCTTCAGTGTGACACCTGATTTGCTCTGGGCACACGGTTGATCCCACTTGGAGACTAGCCATTCCAGTGTTAGCTGGAGTGGAGTTTGAAGTGGTATTTATCTTGGGACAGGCCTTGTCTCCAGTTTGGTGTCCAGACTGACTACAGCTACGACACCAGGCTTTTTTGGGATCAAAGTTTTTACCCTTGTACCCAGAATTGTTTTGTGAAGAGGGTCTGGGCCCACCCTCCTGTGCAGGTTTTTGGGGGCCTGTAGAAGACTCTTTACTATTTTAGTTTTTGGCTGTCTCACCACCCTTCCCCTGGGGAGGTTTTGTGACCCCTTTCTTTTGGTCACCCCCTGTGGAAGTTTTGGACACCCTAGTCTTGACCCAATGGTCCGCCTTCTTTCCCAATTCTTGGGGAGAAATTGGTCCTAGGTCTACCAGATGCTGATGCAGTTTATCATTGAAACAATAACTTAATAGGTGTTCTTTCACAAATAAATTGTTCAGCCCATCATAATTACTTACACCACTGGCTTGAATCCAACCATCTAGTGTTTTTACTGAGTAGTCTACAAAGTCAACCCAGGTCTGGCTCGAGGATTTTTGAGCCCCCCTGAATCTAATCCTATACTCCTCAGTGGAGAATCCAAAGCCCTCAATCAGGGTACCCTTCATGAGGTCATAAGATTCTGCATCTTTTCCAGAGAGTGTGAGGAGTCTATCCCTACACTTTCCTGTGAACATTTCCCAAAGGAGAGCACCCCAGTGAGATTTGTTCACTTTTCTGGTTACACAAGCCCTCTCAAAAGCTGTGAACCATTTGGTGATGTCATCACCATCTTCATATTTAGTTACAATCCATTTAGGGATTTTCAACATGTCAGGAGAATCTCTGACCCTATTTATGTTGCTGCCACCATTGATGGGTCCTAGGCCCATCTCTTGTCTTTCCCTTTCTATGGCTAGGATCTGTCTTTCCAAAGCCAATCTTTTGGCCATCCTGGCTAACTGGATGTCCTCTTCACTGGAGTTATCCTCAGTGATTTCAGAGAGGTTGGTCCCTCCTGTGAGGGAACCAGCATCTCTGACTATGATTTGTGGAGTCAGGGCTTGAGAGGCCCTGTCCGCCCTAGATAGGACTGGTGGGGGGGAATCACCCTCCAAGTCACTATACTCATCCTCTGTGTTGCCATCCTCAGAGGGGTTGGCTCTTTCAAACTCTGCCAACAGCTCCTGGAGCTGTAGTTTGGAAGGTCTGGAGCCCATTGCTATTTTCTTTAGTTTCCAGAGTGACCTTAGCTCTCTCATCTGTAGATGGAGGTAAGGTGTGGTGTCGAGTTCCACCACATTCACATCTGTATTAGACATTATGCTTCTAAAACTTGGAATACTTTTTAAGAAACTAAAACTAGTTCTAGGATCTAATTCAAACTTTTACCAAACTTTTAAACTCTAAAAGGAAATGCTAACAGGGACTAACACAAGGCCCTAGCAGGACTTTTAAGAATTTAGAAAAATTTCAAATTGCAAAAATCAATTTCTAATGACAATTTTTGGAATTTGTTGTGTGATCAGGTATTGGCTGAGTAGTCCAGCAAATGCAAAGTCTTGTACCCCACCGCTGATCCACCAATGTAGGAAGTTGGCTCTGTATGCACTATTTCAAAGTAAGGAATAGTATGCACAGAGTCCAAGTGTTCCCCTTAGAGGTAAGATAGTGGCAAAAAGAGATAATACTAATGCTCTATTTTGTGGTAGTGTGGTCAAAGAGTAGGCTTATCAAAGGAGTAGTGTTAAGCATTTGTTGTACATACACACAGGCAATAAATGAGGAACACACACTCAGAGACAAATCCAGCCAATAGGTTTTGTTATAGAAAAATATATTTTCTTAGTTTATTTTAAGAACCACAGGTTCAAATTCTACATGTAATATCTCATTTGAAAGGTATTGCAGGTAAGTACTTTAGGAACTTTGAATCATTACATTAGCATGTATACTTTTTACATAAAACACAATAAGCTGTTTTAAAAGTGGACACAGTGCAATTTTAACAGTTCCTGGGGGAGGTAAAGTAATGTTAGTTTTAACAGGTAAGTAAGTCACCTACAGGTTTCAGTTTTGGGTCCAAGGTAGCCCACCGTTGGGGGTTCAGAGCAACCCCAAAGTTATCACACCAGCAGCTCAGGGCCGGTCAGGTGCAAAGGTCAAAGAGGTGCCCAAACCACATAGGCTTCAATGGAGAGAAGGGGGTGCCCCGGTTCCGGTCTGCCAGCAGGTAAGTACCCGCGTCTTCGGAGGGCAGACCAGGGGGGTTTTGTAGGGCACCGGGGGGGACACAAGTCAGCACAAAAAGTACACCCTCAGCAGCGCGGGGCGGCCGGGTGCAGTGTGCAAACACGCGTCGGGTTTCCATTGGTTTTCAATGAGAGATCAAGGGATCTCTTCAGCGTTGCAGGCAGGCAAGGGGGGGGCTCCTCGGGGTAGCCACCACCTGGACAAGGGAGAGGGCCTCCTAGGGGGTCACTCCTGCACAGGAGTTCCGTTCCTTTAGGTGCTGGGGGCTGCGGGTGCAGGGTCTTTTTCAGCCGTCAGGAAATGGAGTTCAGGCAGTCGCGGTCAGGGGGAGCCTCGGGATTCCCTCTGCAGGCGTCGCTGTGGGGGCTCAGCGGGGACAACTTTGGTTACTCACGGTCTCGGAGTCGCCGGAGAGTCCTCCACCAGTCGAGTCGGGGTCGCCGTGTGCAGTGTTGCAAGTCTCACGCTTCTTGCGGGGAGTTGCAGGGGTCTTTAAATCTGCTCCTTGAAACAAAGTTGCAGTTCTTTTGGAGCAGTGCCGCTGTCCTCAGGAGTTTCTTGTCTTTCTTGAAGCAGGGCAGTCCTCAGAGGATTCAGAGGTCGTTGGTCCCTTGGAAAGCGTCGCTGGAGCAGGTTTCTTTGGAAGGCAGGAGACAGGCCGGTAAGTCTGGGGCCAAAGCAGTTGGTGTCTTCTGTTCTTCCTCTGCAGGGGTTTTTCAGCTCAGCAGTCTTCTTCTTCTTGTAGTTTCAGGAATCTAAATTCTTAGGTTCAGGGAAGCCCTTAAATACTAAATTTAAGGGCGTGTTTAGGTCTGGGGGGTTAGTAGCCAATGGCTACTAGCCCTGAGGGTGAGTACACCCTCTTTGTGCCTCCTCCCAAGGGGAGGGGGTCACATCCCTAATCCTATTGGGGAATCCTCCATCTGCAAGATGGAGGATTTCTAAAGGTTAGAGTCACTTCAGCTCAGGACACCTTAGGGGCTGTCCTGACTGGTCAGTGACTCCTCCTTGTTTTTCTCATTATTTTCTCCGGCCTTGCCGCCAAAAGTGGGGGCCGTGGCCGGAGGGGGCGGGCAACTCCACTAGCTGGAGTGTCCTGCGGTGCTGGCACAAAGGGGTGAGCCTTTGAGGCTCACCGCCAGGTGTGACAGCTCCTGCCTGGGGGAGGTGTTAGCATCTCCACCCAGTGCAGGCTTTGTTACTGGCCTCAGAGTGACAAAGGCACTCTCCCCATGGGGCCAGCAACATGTCTCGGTTGTGGCAGGCTGCTGGAACCAGTCAGCCTACACAGATAGTCGGTTAAGGTTTCAGGGGGCACCTCTAAGGTGCCCTCTGGGGTGTATTTCACAATAAGATGTACACTGGCATCAGTGTGCATTTATTGTGATGAGAAGTTTGATACCAAACTTCCCAGTTTTCAGTGTAGCCATTATGGTGCTGTGGAGTTCGTGTAAAACAGACTCCCAGACCATATACTCTTATGGCTACCCTGCACTTACAATGTCTAAGGTATTGCTTCGACACTGTAGGGGCACAGTGCTCATGCACTGGTGCCCTCACCTATGGTATAGTGCACCCTGCCTTAGGGCTGTAAAGCCTATTAGAGGGGTGACTTATCTACACCTGCATAGGCAGTGAGAGGCTGGCATGGCACCCTGAGGAGAGTGCCATGTCGACTTACTAGTTTTGTTCTCACCAGCACACACAAGCTGGCAAGCAGTGTGTCTGTGCTGAGTGAGGGGTCTCCAGGGTGGCATAAGACATGCTGCAGCCCTTAGAGACCTCCCTTGGCATCAGGGCCCTTGGTACCAGGGGTACCATTTACAAGGGACTTATCTGGATGCCAGGGTGTGCCAATTGTGGATACAAAAGTACAGGTTTAGGGAAAGAACACTGGTGCTGGGGCCTGGTTAGCAGGCCTCAGCACACTTTCAATTCAAAACATAGCATCAGCAAAGGCAAAAAGTCAGGGGGTAACCATGCCAAGGAGGCATTTCCTTACAGTGTCCATGTCAGCATAGGGGAATATGGTATTGGGTAGCCTCTATTGTGGACATATCTCTGCCAGCACGATTTTGCAGCCAATAATAGGACAGAGTCCTGTGTCGAGCGACACAACCCATCCGATAGCCAAGCGAGCACTGGAAGCGGTGCTAACATCTTCATCACCGTTGCTTGTTCTGCCGATGGGGCTCCTCCCAGCCACAGTGCCGGGCACTGCAGTTGGGCCGCTGCGTAATATAATTCAAAATTGGGCATGCCCACCCCTCCCCTTAATTGTGGGTACTGCGTTATGGATAACGCTACTCTGTGTCTGTCCCTGCCCCATAGTAGATCGGTCATAATGGAGAGTAAAGTTTTAAAAAAGGAGCGGGAAAGGACAATTGGGAGTGCTGTAAAGTAATACAAAAATCTCAGGCGGATAAGCATTTTGGCAATAGCTATCCGTCCCATAGGTGATAGTGGGAGGGACAGCCAAAATGGTAAAGATCCTCGCACTGAGCGAAGAACCCTATCTATATTGCCCTCCTTGAGATCATCCATGGCATGGTGAATCTGTATGCCCAGGTATTTAAAAGTGGTATAGCACCACTGTAGTTGGTAGTGTGGGAGGTCCGAGCAGCGCTCTGGGGATACTGGGGAAAGGGGAAAAATACAGGATTTTGACCATTTGACTCATAAGCCAGATATGGACGCAAAGGTATCAAGTGTCTCCATGACTTCCTCCATGGAATCGGCGTGGTTTCGTAGGTATATCAAGGCGTCATTCACATATAATGAAATGATATTATGCGTATTGAGTTCTGGGATACCCCACCTAGGCGCCCGCATGCGCATCTTAGCTGCCAGCGACTCCATGGCAATCACAAAAAGAAGGGGAGACAGAGGGCAGCCCTGTCTGGTGCCTCTGTGTATTGGAAAAGACTCAGAAATAACTTGCCCCGTTTTAAAATGTGCCATGGGTCTCGCATAAAGCGTCTTAATCCACTAAACGTAACCGGTCCCAAATCCCATAACCTCCAGCGTAGCAAAAAGAAAATCCCATCCCAGTGTCGAACGCTTTTTCTATATCTAGTGATGTGGCCACCGCACGGACAGGGAATGCCACCTTGGTGTTATGTATTATACGTATTAGTCGTCGTATATTGAGAATGGTGCTCCTGCCGGCTATAAACCCCGATTGATCCTCATGTATCAAATGCATCATGTATGGAAGGAGTCAGTGGGCAAAAAGTTTCCCTAGTAATTTACAATCCGAGTTGAGTAAGGAGAGAGGTCGATATGAGCGTACATCAAGAGGGTCGCGACTGGGCTTTGGGAGGACAGCAATTAGTGCTTCATTCATTGAGTCAGGCAATTGTATTCTATCATATGCCTCGTTAAATACCCTCAGTAGTGGCTGCAGAAGATTAGTAGCCTATGATGCCAGATACTCTACTGGTAAGCCGTCTGGCCCTGGGGCCTTGGCGCGGGTCATCTGAGATAGTGCCAGACGCATTTTCCCTATGGTAATTAAGCCATCCAATGTTTCTGCCTGTTCAGGCTGCAGACGCTTCTGAGGAGAGGATACCAAAAAGTCGGCCAGTCGTGCAGCCGGTGGGGAGGGGGGTTTGGGCGAGTATAGGGATCGATAATACTTGTAGAAGGCCTTGTTAATTTCTATTTGTGAGGTTACTATCTGCCCTGTGTCCAACCTAATTGCACCTATAGGGGAGGGCTGTCGGACCAACCATGCTAGCAGTTTACCCACTCTATCCCCCTCTGCATATTTACGTGTCGTGTTGTGTCCGTAATCATAGTTGCTGAGTCTAATTTCCGCTTCTCTGTAACTCTTCCTCAGTGTTTGCAGCTCCGCCACAGTCGTACCGCTGTTTACCACTGCAGTCTCCGCCGCATGCAACTGGGACTCTAAGTCCGAGAGCTCTCTCAGCAACACCCGTCTGACCCCCTATTGAGGTAGCCATACAATGGCCCCGTACCACCCCCCTATGGGCATCCCATTCTATCGCACGACTAGACGCTGAACCGTCATTTGTAGAGAAGTAGGTGGATAAGCATTGAGCCAATTCAGCGCAGAAGGGGGGGGGGTCTGACAGCGCCTCTACCTGTAATCGCCATGTGGGGATTCGTGCGTGCTGTTTCCCCCACCCTAATGTCGCATGCAAAGGGTTATGGTCTGATAAAGTGCAAGCCAGGTAGTCCGCTGTGTGGAGCTTGTGAACTACAGACGGTGACACAAGGATCATGTTTATCCTAGAGTATAGGATGTGAATGGGGGAGTGTGATGCTATTAATTGTGTTTGACCAATGACTTTGTGTTTCACCACTGCGTATATTAGTTGCTCAATGTTCACCAGTGGCACATTATGGGGGTCATTCTGACCCCCGCCGGCAGCGGAAGCCGCCGGCCTGGCGGGAACCGCCAGAAGACCGTACCGCGGTCAAAAGACCGAGGCGGTCATTCGGAGTTTCCCGCTGGGCTGGCGGGCGACCGCCAGAAGACCGCCCGCCCGCCCAGCGGGAAACCCCCTTCCACGAGGATGCCGGCTCCGAATGGAGCCGGCGGAGTCGAAGGGGTGCGACAGGTGCAGTTGCACCCGTCGCGATTTTCAGTGTCTGCCACGCAGACACTGAAAATCTATGTGGGGCCCTGTTAGGGGGCCCCTGCAGTGCCCATGCCAGTGGCATGGGCACTGCAGGGGCCCCCAGGGGCCCCACGACACCCGTTCCCGCCAGCCAGGACCAGGCTGGTGGGAAGGGGGTCGGAATCCCCATGGCGGCGCTGCTTGCAGCACCGCCGTGGAGGATTCCCTGGGGCAGCGGGAAGCCGGCGGGAAACCACCGGCTTCCCTTTTCTGACCGCGGCTTTACCGCCGCGGTCAGAATGCCCCCGGAAGCACCGCCAGCCTGTTGGCGGTGCTTCCGCGGCACTCTGCCCTGGCAGTTTACAACCGCCAGGGTCAGAATGACCGCCTATATGTTTTGTTCAGTTTAGCTGCCTATTGGCTTTCACATGGCATTAGCCATTACATTCTGTGTTCAGTTTAGCTGCCTATTGGCTTTGACATGGCATTAGCCATTACATTCTGTGTTCAGTTTAGTTGCTGTAGGAAGTTGGCTCTGTATGCACTATTTCAAAGTAAGGAATAGTATGCACAGAGTCCAAGGGTTCCCATTAGAGGTAAGATAGTGGCAAAAAGAGATAATACTAATGCTCTATTTTGTGGTAGTGTGGTCGAGGAGTAGGCTTATCAAAGGAGTAGTGTTAAGCATTTGTTGTACACACACAGGCAATAAATGAGGAACACACACTCAGACAATTCCAGGACAATAGGTTTTTGTATAGAAAAATATATTTTCTTCGTTTATTTTAAGAACCACAGGTTCAAATTTTACATGTAATACTTTGAATGAAAGGTATTGCAGGTAAGTACTTTAGGAACTTTGAATAATCACAATAGCATATATATTTTTCAAATAAAACACATATAGCTATTTTAAAACTAGACACAGTTCAAGTTTCACAGTTCCTAGGGGAGGTAAGTAATTGTTAGTTCTTGCAGGTAAGTAAACCACCTACGGGGTTCAAGTTTGGATCCAAGGTAGCCCACCGTTGGGGGTTCAGAGCAACCCCAAAGTTACCACACCAGCAGCTCAAGGCCGGTCAGGTGCAGAGTTCAAAGTGGTGCCCAAAACGCATAGGCTTCAATGGAGAAGGGGGTGCTCCGGTTTCAGTCTGCCAGCAGGTGAGGACCCGCGTCTTCGGAGGGCAGACCAGGGGGGTTTGTAGGGCACCGGGGGGGACACAAGTTAGCACAGAAAGTACACCCTCAGCAGCACGGGGGCGGCCGGGTGCAGTGTGCAAACACACGTCAGGTTTTCAATTGGAATCAATGGGAGACCAAGGGGTCTCTTCAGCGATGCAGGCAGGCAAGGGGGTCTCCTCGGGGTAGCCACCACCTAGGCAAGGGAGAGGGCCTCCTGGGGGTCACTCCTACACTGGAGTTCTGATCTTTCAGGTCCTGGGGGCTGCGGGTGCAGGGTCTTTTCCAGGCGTCGGGATCTGGGAGTCAGGCAGTCGCGGTCAGGGGGAGCCTCGGGATTCCCTCTGCAGGCGTCGCTGTGGGGGCTCAGGGGGGGCAACTCTGGTTACTCACGGTCTCGTAGTCGCCGGGGAGTCCTCCCTGAAGTGTTTGTTCTCCACAAGTCGAGCCGGGGGCGTCGGGTGCAGAGTTGCAAGTATCACGCTTCTGGCAGTCTTTGGTGAACAGGGCCGCTGTTCTTGGGAGTTTCTTGGTCCTTCTAGAGCAGGGCAGTCCTCTGAGGATTCAGAGGTCGCTGGTCCTGGGGAAAGCGTCGCTGGAGCAGTTTCTTCAGAAGGGGGGGAGACAGGCCGGTAGAGCTGGGGCCAAAGCAGTTGGTGTCTCCGTCTTCTCTGCAGGGTTTTTCAGCTCAGAAGTCCTCTTCTTCTTAGGTTGCAGGAATCTGAGTTCCTAGGTTCAGGGGAGCCCCTAAATACAGAATTTAGGGGTGTGTTTAGGTCAGGGAGGGCAGTAGCCAATGGCTACTAGCCCTGAGGGTGGCTACACCCTCTTTGTGCCTCCTCCCAAGGGGAGGGGGTCACATTCCTATCCCTATTGGGGGGATCCTCCATCTGCAAGATGGAGGATTCCTAAAAGTCAGAGTCACTTCAGCTCAGGTTGCCTTAGGGGCTGTCCTGACTGGCCAGTGACTCCTCCTTGTTTTTCTCATTATCTCCTCCGGCCTTGCCACCAAAAGTGGGGCCGTGGCCGGAGGGGGCGGGCAACTCCACTAGCTGGAATGCCCTGTGGTGCTGTAACAAAGGGGGTGAGCCTTTCAGGCTCACCGACAGGTGTTACAGCTCCTGCAAGGGGGAGGTGATAAGCATCTCCACCCAGTGCAGGCTTTGTTACTAGCCACAGAGTGACAAAGGCACTCTCTCTATGTGGCCAGCAACATGTCTCAAGTGTGGCAGGCTGCTAGAACCAGTCAGCCTACACGGGTAGTTGGTTAAGGTTTCAGGGGGCACCTCTAAGGTGCCCTCTGGTGTGTATTTTACAATAAAATGTACACTGGCATCAGTGTGCATTTATTGTGCTGAGAAGTTTGATACCAAACTTCCCAGTTTTCAGTGTAGCCATTATGGTGCTGTGGAGTTCGTGTTTGACAGACTCCCAGACCATATACTCTTATGGCTAACCTGCACTTACAATGTCTAAGGTTTGGCTTAGACACTGTAGGTGCACAGTGCTCATGCACTGGTGCCCTCACCTATGGTATAGTGCACCCTGCCTTAGGTCTGTAAGGCCTGCTAGAGGGGTGACTTATCTATACTGCATAGGCAGTGTGAGGTTGGCATGGCACCCTGAGGGGAGTGCCATGTCGACTTACTCGTTTTGTCCTCACTAGCACACACAAGCTGGCAAGCAGTGTGTCTGTGCTGAGTGAGGGGTCCCCAGGGTGGCATAAGTTATGCTGCAGCCCTTAGAGACCTTCCCTGGCATCAGGGCCCTTGGTACCTGGGGTACCAGTTACAAGGGACTTACCTGGATGCCATGGTGTGCCAATTGTGTAAACAAAAGTACAGGTTAGGTAAAGAACACTGGTGCTGGGGCCTGGTTAGCAGGCCTCAGCACACTTTCAAATCAAAACATAGCATCAGCAAAGGCAAAAAGTCAGGGGGTAACCATGACAAGGAGGCATTTCCTTACAGTTGCCTATTGGCTTTGACATGACATTAGACATTACATTTGATATTTAGGTTAGCTGCCTATTGGCTTTAACGTGGGGTTAGACATTGCAGTTAAGACATTGCAGATGAGCTGTGTTTTTCCACAAGATGGACCAAGCTGTTTTCTTCACACCAGACGTTAGCTGATAAGAGCACGTAGATTTTGTGTTTACCTCGCAATCCAGTCTGAGAGCGAGTGAGCTTGGGAGAATTGGCCACTCTCCAGGGTTCTTCGGCTCTCACACTGAGTTTGCTTTTAAGGATGACTCTGGGCTACAGAGAGGTAGATTGAATCTGCTTTGACTTCAGACAGGAGCTAGACATCAGTTGCCTGTCTCCCTGTTGGGTAGAAAATCTTTTTCTCGCAGTTGACCGGAGTCATCAACTTGCAGACCCCAGAAAGATGAAGCTGAGCTATAGGCCCTACGGTGATGAATTTTGACTTTTATGCTTTGCTTTGAAGTTATGCTATAATATAATCACCTATATTTGCTGTGTACATTGCAACTGAGAAGTACTTTGATATATTTTGCTTTCAGTGCTGTGACTACTTTTGAACGTGTGCTTCCAATCTACTAATTTCGTCTCTCAGGAACCTCGTGGTGGGGAATTAATAACAATAAATGTCTTTTTTAACCTCAGAAGTGCATTCCAGAGAGGTTCATGTAAGCTCGGTTATGAGATAAGAGGGAAAGCAGAACATTTTGTCGTTAGTCGTCAGTCTGGGAGTCAAATTGGAAATTGGAAGTGCACTATTTAAAAGTGTAATTGTTTTTTGTTGTTTAGAGAATTGCAGACCAGGTTTGAAAATGCATGTGAAGTTAAAATGCCTTATGGTGCTGTGAGAATGAAAATGTCACTAACCCAGTGTACATCTGTTCGTGGCATCAGTCGCTGTAGATTCGCATGTTTTGCATAGCTCGCCATCTGGTGTTGGGCCGGAGTGTTACAAGTTGTTTTTCTTCGAAGAAGTCTTTCGAGTCACGGGACCGAGTGACTCCTCCTTTTGTCTCCATTGCGCATGGGCGTCGACTCCATCTTCGATTGTTTTTCCCCGCAGAGGGTGAGGTAGGAGTTGAATTGTAGTAATAGTGCCCATGCAATGGAGTGACTAAGTATGTACCTATTTAAGGTTGAGATGATACATATACAAATAGTTGAAGGTAACTTCCAAACTGCTACAGGCTCCCGGGGAGGCGGGTGGGCACATGCAAATCTACAGCGACTGATGCCACAAACAGATGTACACTGGGTAAGTGACATTTTCAGTTCGATGGCATCTGTCGCTGTAGATACGCATGTTTTGCATAGACTAGTAAGCAGTTATCTCCCCAAAAGCGGTGGCTCAGCCTGTAGGAGTGGAAGTAGTTTGAAATAATGTTCTTAATACGGCTTGACCTACTGTGGCTTGTTGTGCGGATAACACGTCTACACAGTAGTGCTTGGTGAATGTGTGAGGCGTAGACCATGTGGCTGCCTTACATATTTCTTGCATTGGGATGTTTCCTAGAAAGGCCATGGTAGCACCTTTCTTTCTGGTTGAGTGTGCCCTTGGTGTAATGGGCAGCTGTCGTTTAGCTTTAAGGTAGCAGATTTGGATGCATTTAACTATCCATCTGGCTATACCTTGTTTTGATATTGGGTTTCCTGCATGAGGTTTTTGAAATGCAATAAATAGTTGTTTAGTCTTTCTGATGTTCTTTGTTCTGTCAATGTAATACATTGATGCTCTTTTGACATCTAATGTATGTAGTGCCCTTTCAGCTACGGTATCTGGTTGTGGAAAGAACACTGGAAGTTCCACTGTTTGATTTAGATGGAACGGTGAAATAACCTTTGGCAAAAATTTAGGATTAGTCCTTAGGACGACCTTATTCTTGTGTAGTTGTATAAAAGGTTCTTGTATTGTAAACGCCTGAATCTCGCTTACTCTTCTTAGGGAAGTAATGGCGATGAGAAATGCAACCTTCCAGGTTAGGAACTGTATTTCGCAGGAGTGCATGGGTTCAAAAGGTGGACCCATAAGTCTAGTTAGGACAACATTTAGGTTCCATGAAGGAACAGGTGGTGTTCTTGGTGGTATAATTCTCCTAAGGCCCTCCATGAATGCTTTAATGACTGGTATCTTATATAGGGAAGTTGAATAGGTAGTCTGCAGGTATGCAGATATTGCTGCAAGGTGTATTTTAATGGAAGAGAAAGCCAGGTTAGATTTTTGTAAGTGAAGCAAGTAACCCACTACATGTTCTGGAGTTGTGTGTAATGGTTGTATTTGATTAATATGGCAGTAGCAAACAAACCTCTTCCATTTACTTGCATAGCAGTGCCTGGTGGATGGCCTTCTGGCTTGCTTTATGACTTCCATACATTCTTGGGTAAGTTGTAAGTGCCCGAATTCTAGGATTTCAGGAGCCAGATTGCTAGATTCAGCGATGCTGGACCTGGGTGTCTGATTTTTTGGTTGTGTTGTGTCAACAGATCTGGCTTGTTGGGAAATTTGATGTAGGGTACTACTGATAGGTCTAGCAGCGTTGTGTACCAGGGTTGCCTTGCCCAAGTTGGTGCTATTAATATGAGTTTGAGTTTGTTTTGACTGAGTTTGTTTACCAGGTAAGGAAGGAGAGGGAGAGGAGGAAAAGCGTAAGCAAATATCCCTGACCAGTTCATCCATAGGGCATTGCCTTGGGACTGTTTGTGTGGGTATCTGGATGCGAAGTTTTGGCATTTTGCGTTCTCCTTCGTCGCAAACAAGTCTATTTGAGGTGTTCCCCAGAGTTTGAAATAGGTGTTCAGAATTTGGGGGTGAATTTCCCATTCGTGGACCTGATGGTGATCTCGAGAGAGATTGTCTGCGAGTTGATTTTGGATCCCTGGTATAAATTGTGCTATTAGGCGAATTTGGTTGTGAATTGCCCAACGCCAAATTTTTTGTGCTAGCAGGCTTAACTGCGTGGAGTGCGTCCCCCCTTGCTTGTTTAGATAATACATTGTTGTCATGGTGTCTGTCTTGACGAGAATGTATTTGTGAACTATTATTGGTTGGAAAGCTTTTAGTGCTTGAAAAACTGCTAGAAGTTCTAGGTGATTTATATGCAGTTTTGTTTGATGTACGTTCCATTGTCCTTGTATGCTGTGTTGATCGAGGTGTGCTCCCCACCCTGTCATGGAAGCATCTGTTGTTATTACGTATTGTGGCACTGGGTCTTGGAAAGGCCGCCCTTTGTTTAAATTTATGTTGTTCCACCACAGAAGCAAGAGGTAAGTTTGGCGGTCTATTAACACCAGATCTAGAAGATGACCCTGTGCTTGAGACCACTGTGATGCTAGGCACTGTTGTAAGGGCCTCATGTGCAGTCTTGCGTTTGGGACAATGGCTATGCATGAAGACATCATGCCTAGGAGTTGTAATATCTTTGCTTGTATCTTTTGTGTTGGATACATGCGTTGTATGATGGTGTTGAAATTTTGAATTCTTTGGGGACTTGGAGTGGCTACTCCTTTTGTTGTGTCTATTATGGCTCCTAGGTATTGTTGTACCTTGCACGGCAGAATGTTGGATTTCGTGAAGTTGACGGTGAACCCTAGTTTGAAGAGGGTTTGTATGATCTGATTTGTGTGATTTGAGCACTCTATTAACGAATGGGCCTTGATTAGCCAGTCGTCTAGATATGGGAACACATGTATTTGCTGCCTTCTGATGTGTGCAGCGACTACCGCTAGACATTTGGTAAAGACTCTTGGTGCAGTTGTTAATCCGAAAGGCAGTACCTTGAATTGGTAATGTATTCCTTTGAATACAAACCTTAGGTATTTCCTGTGCGATGGGTGTATTGGTATATGGAAATACGCGTCCTTGAGGTCTAAAGTTGTCATGTAGTCGTGTAGTTTTAGCAATGGTAATACTTCTTGTAGTGTGACCATGTGAAAGTGGTCTGATTTGATGAATGTGTTCACTATTCTGAGGTCTAGGATTGGTCTCAGCGTTTTGTCCTTCTTTGGTATCAGAAAGTACAGTGAGTAAACTCCTGTGTTTATTTGTGTGTTTGGCACTAATTCGATTGCATTCTTTTGCAATAGTGCCTGCACTTCTATCTCCAGGAGATTGGAATGATGTTTTGTCAAATTTTGTGCTTTTGGTGGTATGTTTGGAGGGAATTGTAGAAATTCTATGCAATAACCATGTTGGATAATTGCTAGAACCCAAGTGTCTGTAGTGATTTCCTCCCATGCTTTGTAATAATGACTTATTCTTCCCCCCCACTGGTGTTGTGTGGAGGGGGTGAGTGACATGTGAGTCACTGCTTAGTAGTAGGGGTTTTGGGGCTTTGAAATTTTCCTCTATTCCTAGGGAATTGCCCTCCTCTATATTGTCCCCGAAAACCTCCTCTGTACTGTCCCTGGTAACTGGACGGTGTTGCCTGTGAGGTGCTGGCTTGTGTGCTCTGACCCCGAAACCCCCCTCTAAAGGGTGTTTTACGGAATGTGCTGTAATTCCCTCTGCTCTGCGGGGAGTAGAGTGCGCCCATGGCTTTAGCAGTGTCCGTGTCTTTTTTGAGTTTCTCAATCGCTGTGTCCACTTCTGGACCGAACAGTTCTTTTTCGTTAAAAGGCATATTGAGAACTGCTTGCTGAATCTCTGGTTTAAATCCAGACGTTCGGAGCCATGCATGCCTTCTGATAGTTACAGATGTATTAATTGTCCGTGCAGCTGTATCTGCAGCGTCCATTGGAGGAGCGGATTTGGTTGTTGGAAATGGTCTGTCCCTCCTCAACCACTTGTTTTGCCCTATTTTGTAGGTCCTTGGGCAGATGGTCAATGAGATGTTGCATCTCATCCCAATGGGCTCTGTCATAGCGCGCAAGTAGTGCCTGGGAGTTAGCGATGCGCCACTGGTTTGCAGCTTGTGCTGCGACTCTCTTACCAGCTGCATCGAACTTGCGGCTTTCTTTATCTGGGGGTGGTGCATCTCCAGATGTGTGGGAGTTGTCCCTTTTCCTAGCTGCTCCTACAACGACAGAGTCTGTTGGCAGCTGTGTAGTGATGAAAACCGGGTCTGTAGGAGGCGCCTTATACTTTTTTTCCACTCTTGGTGTGATTGCCCTACTTTTGACTGGCTCCTTAAAGATTTCTTTTGCGTGCCGGAGCATACCAGGGAGCATAGGCAGGCTTTGGTAGGAGCTGTGGGTGGAGGAGAGTGTGTTGAATAAAAAGTCATCCTCGACCTGTTCTGAGTGGAGGCTTACATTGTGAAATTGTGCTGCTCTAGCCACCACTTGAGAATACGCAGTGCTGTCCTCTGGTGGAGATGGCTTCGTAGGGTATGCCTCTGGACTGTTATCTGACACTGGGGCGTCGTATAAGTCCCATGCGTCTTGATCTTGGTCACCCTGGCTCATGGTGGTGTGAGCTGGGGAATGTGATGGAGTTTGTGCTGGTGAGACGTTAATCACAGGTGGAGGAGAGGGTGGTGGGGTAACTTTTTTCACCACTTTTGTTTGTGGTGTTTGTTCAGTTTGGAACTCCAATCTTCTCTTTCTTCTAATAGGGGGAAGGGTGCTTATTTTTCCTGTCCCTTGCTGTATGAAAATACGCTTTTGCGTATGGTCTACATCAGTTGAGTGTAGCTCTTCCTCAAACCTATGCTTTTGCATTTGGGAGGTTAGCAAGTGCTCTTCTGTATAAGAGCCTGAAACTGGGTCGGTTGCAGTTTGTTTTGGCACCGAAACCCTGTCTGCATCTTTTTTCGGCTCCGAGGTGACTTTTTTCTTTTTCGGGGCCGAAACCTCTCGGCGTCGATCTTCTTCGGTGCCGCTGTCTCGGCATCGAGCCGTGTCTACACCGGCATCTCGTGTCGATGCTTGTCTCCAGCACTTTCTCGGTCCCGAGAAGGCTGCGTGCCGGTGTCTCGACCGGAGTCGGACGATCTCGGCACTGTTTGGGCCTTTTTCGGTGCCGACGGTCGGTCACCGAATTTATGGGTCGAGCCATGGCCTGGTGGCAGTGGCGTCCCCTGGGCCTTGTAAATCTTCTTCTGAGTGGTTTTCGACGTCTTACTCACGGTTTGTGTATCGTCGAATCCTTCGGAGTCCGATTCTTGGATCGAAAAGGTTCCCTCCTCTTCTTGTTCCTCGAACTCCCGGTGGGCTGTCGGCGCGGACGCCATTTGAAGTCTTCTGGCTCGACGGTCTCGGAGTGCTTTTCGGGACCGGAACGCACGACAGGCCTCGCAGGTGTCTTCACTGTGCTCAGGTGACAGGCACAGGTTGCAGACCAAGTGTTGGTCTGTATAGGGGTATTTATTGTGGCATTTGGGACAGAAACGGAACGGGGTCCGTTCCATCGGCGTTCTTCTGCACGCGGTCGGGCCGACCAGGCCCCGACGGGGGATCGAAAAAATTACCCCGAAGGGCACCGGAGCTCTTCGATCTTAGACGCGGTGTTGAATCTAACTACGCCGATCCCGAACGCAACAATACCGACGAAAATCTTCCGAAATTAGCTATCTTTCCGTTCCGAAACTCGGAGCGACAGGAACACGTCCGAACCCGATGGCGGAAAAAAAACTATCGAAGATGGAGTCGACGCCCATGCGCAATGGAGACAAAAGGAGGAGTCACTCGGTCCCGTGACTCGAAAGACTTCTTCGAAGAAAAACAACTTGTAACACTCCGGCCCAACACCAGATGGCGAGCTATGCAAAACATGCGTATCTACAGCGACAGATGCCATCGAACACATGTTTTCTAGTTTATCAGGACTGTATGAGTGCTGTGGTAAAGCATATTTAGAAAATGTCCCTTTTGAAGGAAATTATGTTCCTTTTGTTCTTGACAGAAGGGCTTGGATACTTTTATCCGCTTACAGAAAAATGCAGGAGAGATGTAGGCAGTTAGAACATGAAAATAAGAATTGACGGGAGCAAATTAGCCAGAACACATTAATGCAAGATAATGCTGAAATCTATAAAACTGCTGTTTTAGAAGAATCTGGCTTTTCCCATTCCAGTAATGAGGGGGTTAAGACAGCTGTGAGCCAGTCTTAGCCTCCGTGTGAGCAGAGCCTAGAGCAAAACACCCTGCATCCCTTAACTGATAACACTGAGAACAGAGCTCAGAATGTTATTTACAGACCGCTTCTGCAAAGAAAAATTAATTACATGGCAGAAGTACCGTTGCAAAATGTGCAGTTACTGGCACAAGTAAAACAAAAGATTTTAGAGTTTCTTACTGTTTGCACTACACCGAGTTTCATTAGCTTGTTTGATTTTTGGAAACAGTATAGCCCTCATCTGAGTGAAATCTTAACACTTTGGTATAAAGTATCTACAAAAAAATATAAGCAGCTGCGCGCTTTTAATTTGGCGAATGAAATAATTCAGACTTTAGGTTTCTGCGCAGTGCAAGAGGGAAACACTGATTTACATGTAAATCAGGAACAGGGGAGGACAAGAGTGCCCCTGGAACTTTGGAGTATGAAACCTGGAATATCAAGCATGCAGTGGGTGATGAATTCACCTAAATCTCACAGTTTAGGACAGGCACAGGAAGCTAGTATCATACACTGGATCTGGTACATGCAAGACAGGGCTAGAGTCACTGCAGTCCTACATGAACAGGTGTCACAAGCCCCTTTTCAGGATGTGGAGAGGGTCCAGGGAGTACCACAGGTGAAAGAGTCACCAGTGAAATTGAGTGCACCATTTGAATTTGTGTCCCCTGAGGATAAAACGGGTGTGTGTTGGACTAATGATTACAATCCAGTTACATAAAAGTTGTTGTCTAGCATAGGAGAAGGAACAGTGTTGTACAATGTGTGTCAGACTTTAAAGCAAGAGCTGCTTGAGATGTGTGATTTTTACACTGATTCTTGGTTCACTGCCAATGGTTTGGCCATTTGGTTTTCCACATGGCTTGTACATAACTGGTTCAATTCCCTTGCAGATGTTAAAGAGAAAAATTCTCAGTCTGAAGTGCCCACCCAGAATTCTGACTTAGTGGGGATGGCTAAGTGGGTGCACCAGAAATGTGGACAGCTGGGAGAAACAGCCATTTACAGGTGGGCAGAGATGAGAGAGATGCACATTCCCCTAGATTTGATAAAAACTGTGTGGGACAGATTGCTTTTGTGCGTGCTGCAAACATTCAAAGATCAGTTGGAGAGAGGAAAGTTACCAGGACAGATATGGCAAATTGATCAGGTTTTAGGGGGAGTGATTGCTGCAGATTACCCAGGAGAAATCAAAATGATGCTGATAACTAGAAAAAAATCTGATTCATTCATGCAAATTGGAGACAGAATGGCCCAACTTGTCAAAAGTGCAGTGAATGGAGGTTTGGTAAAGAAGGAGTCTGCCCCAGCCCTTCTGACAGTGCAAGGAAAGGGAAGCTGTGGTGCAGCAGATAAAAACCTCAGTGCTGAGGTGTGGGTTGAAGCCCCAAACGACCCTCCAGAACCTGCTGAAATCATAACAAAGTGCCATAAAAACGTCCTGCTGATTATAAAACAGGGAAAGGAGGAAGGGCACATTTCAGATGACAAATGTTATTTGCAAGAAAAGTCATACTTTTTTCTTTTGCAGATCCTACAACGTTTCACCACTGACCATGAGTGTGCTGTGTGGTCTCCCTTCGGGTGTGTGCGTGTGGGGTGGGGGGAGGGACCGAACCCCCAACCTGAACCTGACAGAGTAAAGTACAAGCACCATGGATCCATTTTGCGCAACTGGCGCCTTCAGTTCAAGTTCAACTTGTTTGATTAAGTTCTTCCACAGGAACTAAGCAACCTTAACAGTTAACTGTCTGTGTTTTTTCGTGTGGAACTCTGACTTTCGCCAGCACACCTTTCAGGTGGACCGTGCACCTTTACATGAGTAGAACTCATGCTACAACAAATTGCTATTTTAGAGAGACTGTTCTGTGTTGATGTATCTGATAGGTTATGCGATCAATATGTTAATCCACTTCCATTGCTTTACAGTGATTGCTTTGATCATTCAAATCTGATTTGCTGATAATGTTTTTTTGTGTTGATGTTTTTGTTTGAAATAAGAGGTATGAAACAAAAATTCATTGGTCATAGGGTGGAATATGATGCTATTAATTGTGTTTGACCAATGACTGTGTTTCACCACTGCGCATATTAGTTGATCAATGTTCACCAGTAGCACATTATATGTTTTGTTCAGTTTAGCTGCCTATTGGCTTTGACATGGCATTAGCCATTACATTCTGTGTTCCGTTTAGCTGCCTATTGGCTTTGACATGGCATTAGCCATTACATTCTGTATTCAGTTTAGTTGCCTATTGGCTTTGACATGACATTAGACATTACATTTGATATTTAGGTTAGCTGCCTATTGGCTTTAACGTGGGGTTAGACATTGCAGTTGAGACATTGCAGATGAGCTGTGTTTTTACAAGCTGTGTTTTTCCACAAGATGGACCAAGCTGTTTTCTTCACACCAGACCTTAGCTGATAAGAGCACGTAGATTTTGTGTTGACCTCGTAATCCAGTCTGAGAGCGAGTGAGCTTGGGAGAACTGGCCACTCTCCAGGGTTCTTCAGCTCTCACACTGAGTTTGCTTTTAAGGATGACTCTGGGCTACAGAGAGGTAGATTGAATCTGCTTTGACTTCAGACAGGAGCTAGACGTCAGTTGCCTGTCTCCCATTTGGGTAGAAAATCTCTTTCTCGCAGTTGACCGGAGTCATCAACTTGCAGACCCCAGAAAGATGAAGCGGAGCTATAGGCCTTACGGTGATGAATTTTGACTTTTATGCTTTGCTTTGAAGTTATGCTATAATATAATCACCTATATTTGCTGTGTACATTGCAACTGAGAAGTACTTTGATATATTTTGCTTTTATTGCTGTGACTACTAATTTCATCTCTCAGGAACCTCGTGGCGGGGAATTAATAACAATAAATGTCTTCTTTAAACTCAGAAGTGCATTCCAGAGAGGTTCTGTAAGCTCGGTTTTGAGATAAGAGGGAAAGCAGAACAGGGAGTAGAAGGAATATTCGCACTGGTCCGGGTGACACATGCACCACACATCAAACAGCCCATTAGACAACCGCCAAGCATTTAGATCGCGTGAAATTCGGCCACTCTGGGAGGACAGGAGTGGCGGGAAGGATCTATCCATGTGAGCATCCATGACACAGTTGAAGTCACCTCCCCAAATGCAGTCTATTGTTGGGTCACGGAACATGCCTACTGACAATGTATGGAAAATATCTAGTTGATTAAAGTTGGGGGCATAGAGCGCTACTAGTGCCAACGTGTACCATCTAAGCTTCCCTCTACTACCACGTATCTACCATTCGTGTCCATACGTACACCAGCAATCTTGTAAGGGACCCCTGGTGCAATCCAGATCGCCACTCTGCACACAAAGGACGAAGACCCTGTGCCCAGTAACTGTCCCCTCCAGTTCTTCCGAGTGAGGTCTACAGTAATGTTTGATAGGTGTTTCTCCTGGAGCAGGGCAAAATGTACCTGATGGCATTTCAAATAAGTATGTATTCGCTGTTGTTTGCGTGGATTCGCCATCCCCCTCACATTCCATGTCAGGACGTTGCAACGTGGTGTATGTGATTGTCTTTGTGTGGTCATGAGGGTGTGGAAAAGTGGAATGAGGGGAAGGCACAGGGGCCCACCCCTTGATGGCCATGTGGGGCGTCCGGTGTCCCCACCCCTCCCAACCCTGTCATCCCTTGAAGCCCGGGTGGTGCCCACCCTCCTCATCGTTGGTTGTGCCGTGTAACATTGATATGAGTCTCATATCTAGACCAAGGGTGATTCCCGAAAAAAAGAACTAAAATAACAACAACACTGAGAACTAATAGCACTAGATGTGCAAACATCAGAACAGCGCCTGCTACTATGAGCAGGTATAGTGTTGATCCGGTCCATATGGAGCGGGCGCAGAGGATGTAAACTAATTTCAGGAGTGCCCGCTCCTAGCCCAGTGGATGAACTTACTCCATCCACCGCTAGGCGCGTCACATAGCGTGGTCCCAAATCATAAAGTACATTAGCTCCTCCGTTCTTCCATCCGGCCGCCCATGGTAATTCGGCCAAGTCTACGAAAATCCCAGGCGTCCCTGGCCCAGGCTGCTGACCATATCAGGATATGTATCAAATGTCATCCGCCAAACATGGAGTGAGAAGCGGACCCATATGAGAGTCTACAGAGTCAGGATAAGTTTTGTGTTCCTGGGCGGAGTTTCCTACTGCCAACGTCTCTGCCAGCAGGTCCGCCACGAAGCGTGTCATTTCTCACAGAAGCCGGGAGCGCTCCTCTGCCACCTGCTTCACAGATGGCTTAGTCCCCCATGCGTGGTGGTCGTCTTCGTTTCTCTTTGGGGGATATTTGACCTTCTACTGAGTTTTCCTGCTGCGCAGGGCGGGCAAGGCCCTTGGCGTGCAGCCAGGTCCACGTGTCTTCCCGGGAGGTGAAGATGTGCACTTTAGGTCCATCTTGAACACGCAGTTTAGCAGGGAACAGTAGCGCATATGTGATGTGGTGTTCCCTAAGGCGCTTTTTTATCTGGTGGAAAGAGCTACGTTTCTTTTGGACTTCTGCGGTGAAGTCAGGATATGCCATGATTGATGCGTTCTCGAAATGCTGTGGGCCTCGCTTGTGAAACAGCTGTAGTATGAGGTCTCTGTCCCAGTAATTAAGTAACCTGGCTATTATAGGGCGGGGATATGCTCCTGGTGGTGGTGCTCTCTTTGGGTCATCCATGCAGCGCGCCACATCGCAGCCTGGTGTATGCCACCGAACCGCCCGCCACGGCCCCCAGCACACCTCCTTCGCCGCTCCCAGCCTGCCTCGACACTCCACCCAGGATCCAGCCCAGAGCGTTGGGTCGCAACAGGGACCCGGAGCGGCACCAGGCAGCCTGTGAGTGTCCCAATCAGACCGGGCCCGCTCCACTTCGCGTGGCGCCTACCCTCCGCATCCAGTCCGCCCGGCTCAGGCCTCACTCACCGCTCACTGGCCCAGCAGAACCTCCGCTCAGGTCGCATCCTCCCGGGGGTTCCTTGGATGCACCTGGTCGGCAGGAAAATGCACGATCCTTGCCTAGGATCAGTGCAAGTCATAGATCCAAGGCCCAGGCCCGTGCCCACTGTGCTGCAAGCCGCGGGCCGATGCGTGCTGCCGAGCAGTCCTCTGCGCCTCACCGCACACTTCCCAGGCCGCTCTCGGCCTGTCTTATTACTCCACTCAGGATCTGCCTCGGATCGAGGAATAACATCGGGGAGTCGTCGTGACACAAGGCAGTCGGCCAGTGTCCCCGTCGTTCAGGGCCCGCTCCTCTATGCGCGGGGCCTACCCTCCGCTCGTAGTTTTCTGGGCCCCCTCAGACAAACCAGGATGGTGGGGAGATATGCGATCCACCAAGAAAGATCAGGGACCGCTTATATTTCAGTAGATTTTACAGGGCCAGGATCAGAGCTGCAGATTATGCTGCCGCTCCGATTGCCATCTTGGCCACGCCCGTCAAAATACGTGTTTATAGTAAAATTCTGCAGCAAATGATGTGTATTACACAAAATAACATAATTTCGGGAGTTTCAGGTAACAAGTGTAACACAAAATTCCTCAGATGTAATTTAATTTTCACCCAACCCTAGCCCAGAATAGGAGGCATCACCACATCCAATAAGCCTCCTATGGCCAGTTCTGCATCTGTACCGCCACTGTCGGCTTAAAAGAGTGAGGCTTGTCAAGTGCACAGACTGACAGTCTGCACACTGCTTCCTCCTGTGGCCCAGTAAACTTGTTGGTCACCAAAGCCACCCAAGAGACTAGCTGGAGGGCTGGCCAAGCATGCAGGGGATGATTTAGGACTTTACTGTCATTCTAGTCTTGCAGGTGGGTTAGACTGAACAAGTACACATTTGCCTGAGCATGAAAAGGATGCATATGCATTTGATTCATGCTATATACTCATTTCCCAAAGAGGTTGGACCCCATGGATATGGTACTAACTGGGAAAGGATTAGAATATGGTGACTGGGGAGTGTTCAGCAACAAATTCAAATCACACCCAGGGACGCTAAAATGCACTATGTTGTATTTACTACAACCGTATAGTTGAAAGTAGGGTCCTTCTTTGAAAAGATTTACACTGGGATGAGTATGGGATTGTTTGTGCCTGTTGAATGATTGTGGAGTCCTGAGATTGAGCAACCTTTACCTGCGCCCTGAGGTTTCACTGCTCACCCTAGCTATGAGTCAAGTGTCAAAAGGGTTGGCCTTAGGACACATTGCTGAGCCACTGTAGAAGGTGCCCCAATATACCAGCAGTTAACCCCCAACCCCTTTTGGGGCCCAGAAGCCACTACCTGTTGTGAGGCCAACCCTCGCCCTCCCTCCCCCCGAACAAAGTCTGATGCTACATCTCACACAACAAAGTAGACCAGGTCAAAGGTTACACCTTTTCAACCCTGAAACATCAGAAAACTCTCAACTGGATAACCAGTTGACTAATGTCCGGCACATATACTCAAGAACATCTTCCTCAATAATTCTGGTAGAGCCTTCATCCGTTACCCCTACAGACTGGAATCTTTCCAGGAACCACATATCCATTTTTGGTGGTCTTCTGTTTCACAGCTCCTGTCATAATATAACTTGCAGAATTCCAAAAATGTCATTGTTCAGTCTGTTGACTTTATCAAAATTCACATGGACTATTTAGGCAGAAGGTTGTTCTACTGTCTTGCTATTAAATATTGGAACACTCTTCCCATACCCTTTGTACCATCTCTAATCCAATTATTTTCTATAAGTCTCTCAAAACGTGGTTTTGTTCTGCTTTGTGGCTATGTCCCCCATACATTTGTTTCCGATTTCCAAAGAACCATTTGCTTATTTCCCAGAATGCTTTTCTAAGCTGCTGTGCACACTATAAATACAGAGATTTCGCTCCTGAAACTTCTTCTAAAAACAGACATTACCTTGACCCCAAGGAACCTTCACACCATTGATTGACCTGTAGCAATTGGCACCTTCGTAGGCAGCCCTGCTGAAGATACGCTTTTAAATATACACATTGAAGAAAATTAATTGGTTTCAGGTTCCGAAACCGGCTTTTGACCTTCGTGGTTACTGAAGCAGCGCTGAAAGCCAAATGTAATGACATGAAAAACACCATTGACTCAGTAGTCCCCTTCGTCATACTTGTCCTCTCGTAGAATTTTGATACTGTCCTTCTTTCTATGCTCCTGCAAAGAACTGAAGTTATAAGGGATATATAATTGTTTTGAAATGGATCACCTCTTACTTCACTGAGAGATCTTACATCATTTCAGTTCCTCCATTCATCTTACTACTTAAACCAACTCCTGGTATTCCCAAAGGCTTAACCACTGCTTCACCCCTGTATGCCAACTTCAGCCCTCATTCATTTAAACTAAATGCCTACAATTATGCTAGTAAGACTATTCATATTAAAGCTTGAGCATATATGGTTTAATAACTTCTGTATGCTGGACAATGTGTACAACATTGCACTACTGGATATTAGTGAACCACCTCATATTAAAGAAAACAAACTTGCAGACAATGGACCAACTATCATCCATCAAACATCCGGCCTCAAGAAGTAAGAAAACAAATATCCCATTGAACCACAGAGAGAATTGTAGGCATGATTATAACTTCTAACTTCCTGCTAATGCTGTAAATACACCTACCCTCCAAACATCACCTTGGTTATAGCCACTATCGCTTTGGCACTTTAAATCAAACAATTCACAATATAGATGGCTTCTAAGCCTACTGCTCCCGACATCACATCAGACATTTCCTTACCATCAGTTCAGTACATTCAAATTAGACAAAATTCATGATGCAGACAGTTTCTAAACCTACTGATCTGGTCACAATTCACATGAGCTAGCATTTCCTTACACCAATTCCATGTGACAGATGAATCACTGTCACAAACATGCTCATATAACACCCCATGGTTTTGAGCATTATTCCTGCAACAAAAACTCAGTTGTCACGAAACAAGACCACTATATTCCTGGCAGGCGTTTTTTCAGACCACCCCACAATTCAAACAGTAGGAAACTGGGAGAGCCTCACTGTTCCTCCAGAGAGCCAAACTATAGCACTTGGCACCCCCTTGAATAAGAAATACTCACAAACACTTCAAATTTAAGAGGGCACTAAAAACAACATACTCGGAAGATTAAATGAGGAACTATTCAGCTTAGGAAGGAGATATTTGGGAATGTCTATGTTCACATGCTCCGCAACACCTCATGTTTATTCTTAGGGATCTATAGCACATCTTGCTTGAAGCAATTTTTATCCTCACATTCTTCACCCAATATATATCCCGATACCTTGATTAATTCACTGGACTGACTGAGGCTGGGTACCCCCCATCCAGTATGCGACACCATCCTCTTCACTGGGCAGACTGAGGCTGGCTCCCAATCTAGTGTGTGGCAAACATTACCTCATCAAGGTTAAGCAACCTCTTGTACATGGAGGAGACCTGCACAAAAGCTGTCTGGCATGTAGCCATAGATACAGTAGCCAAAAGTCAAGCCTTCCCCCACACGGAGATCCTGCCATTCTGATGAGTACAGGAGTTTGAAACACATCAAGATGTATTTGAACATTCAGGTGACTGCTACATATTGTGAGTAATGACTACTTTGTACCACATTTACCACAAAGCAGTCGGGAGGATTGAGATAGGTGCCTGACTCAAACATCCTCTCCCCCCCCCCTTACTTTCAGCAAGATTATACATGCTGCTACTCATCAGGAGAGCCAGTCACTGCCTTCCAGAGCCGGGCTGCACCAGGAAGTTGTCTTGTGATGCTTCGATCAAGCATGCCACACTGGTAAGAACGAAGGGTTTAAATACATACTTTATTATCATGTGCCCAGCAACCCGAGCGTGGCTGTCCCTCAGCCAGTCAACTCCCAACTGTCCTTTTCAGAACGCCGCACTACAGCTGGAACTTAGAATGCAGAATGCATTGTCTCTCTAAGTTTCAACTACAAATCTTCCTTCTTTACAAATAATACACGGAATAAGGAAACTTAATGCAACAAAAACAATAAGGTCAGTACTAAACCTATTGTAACCTTAAGACATTTACATAGGAATACACACAGAATCATATGACTACAATCTAGTATTTTCTTGACATATATAATATCCCAAATGTGAGGGAAATTGATTCCTCCTATCCTAATTCCACTGGCTGATCCATTGGATTAGATTCCAAACCCCCTTGAGCCCAACTATCTCCTCTCTCTCCTATTTTCAGATACTTGTCTATTGCTACACAAATCATCCAACATCAATATGAAAGTATTGCCAAACGATCTTCCTGCGTTTACATCACACTGCCCACTGCTCTGGTACAAGGCCATCCATCTATTATTCCACCTTTCACAATTTTCCAAGACTACAAAGAATCTACTAACACTTACAACTTTGTAGGCACCTTTGAATTTCATCAACCCTCTTCTTTTCTGTCCATAAATAACTTTTACCTAGTAATTAACTCTTATGCATCTTTGAATCTCCAAATCATTACCCCTTTTACCATTTCCATGAGTTCTATCATGTGACTTTCCCACTACTTCTTTAATCCAGGCAGGAACTAACTTGGTTCCTGGTGACATGCCAAGCATTATTTGAAATGGTGTACTACCAGTCACCCCATGTTCACTCGTTCTGTATGCCCACACCATTTCCGTAACCATCCTCTCCACATCCTGCTCGCTCGCCACTGCCATTTGGATAGTTCCTTTAACTGATCTATTAACTCTCTCCACCATTCCATTTCCTTATGGATTATACAATGAGGTACGACTGTGTCTTACTCCCAACACCTCCAAGAAAGTCTTCATCTCATGTGAGGTCAACTCCGTACCATTATCAGTTACCAACAGTGAGGGAACCCCTTCTTCACTAAACATTCTCGAGACAAAGTATTGTTGTTTTAGTGGTTATTTCCCTCATAAACTTAACAATCAGCCATTTGGTATGGACATCAATAAACACCATAACATACCTCAAATCAGCTTTCATTTCATTGAAAGGTCCAATAAAGTTTAAGGCACCGTGTGCCAAGCCTTTCCAGGATCATGAATATTTCCCACATCTGCTGGACTACATACCTTCAGCCACATTTCACCTTTCTTACATACATTGCACCTCTCTACTCATTCATTTACCTGATTATCCATTCCTGGCCACCACCAATCAGCTCTTAACCTCTTCTTTGTTCGTGATCTACCCAAGTGACCCTCGTGCGCAGTTTCTATTAATCTGATCCTAAGACCTGAAGGAGGTACAAATTTTGCCCCCTCCTGATTATCACATCATCGCAAACTGATAATTCTTCAATCATCTTAACATAGGGTCTGACTGAAACATGTACCGTGCTTTCCCTCCCTGCGTCCAACAAAACTAAGCGTTTCACTTCTTTGAGCCTGAAATCTAACTCCATTTTTTTAATCCACTCCTGCTCAGTGATGGCACATTTCTCTTGCACATTCAATACATATTGAATTGAAGCTACAGCACCATCTGCCTCTCTAGCTAGAATAGCGGGACAATCTACTTCCTTCTACCCCAAAGACATTCTGGATAAACGACCCGCTGGGCAGCAATTCCACCACTCTTGAATGTATTCTAATGTATAGCAATACTCTTGTAAACAAGATGCAAGTCTAGCTAGTCTTGCTGATCCACTACTAGCCTCTCCTGGGAGAAGAATTCTTACCAAAGGCTTATGATCAGTTTGCAAAATAAATGTTGTCCTGCACAAATAAGTCTGAAAATATTAAGCTCCCCATGCTGCTGCTAGTGCCTCGCTTTCAATTATTGAGTAATTTCTTTCAGAAGTGGTCACCGTCCTGGATGCAAATGGTACATTTTTCCTGTTTGCCACACACTTGAGCAAGAACAGATCCTACACCTGTTGCACTTGCATCCACTGTAAGAATGGATTTCAATTTAGTGTTGAATGGTGTCGGGATTCCCGCACTTCAAATTTCCTCTTATGTGTTCAAAACATTTCTGCTGCAAGTCACCCCCCCAAACGAAGTTGGGACCTTTCTTCAATAACAACTATAACCATTCTGTTTTATCTGAAAGACCCTGTACACATTTGTAGTAGTATTCAACCAATCCTAGAAAATACCTTAAATAGTCATGGTCTTTTGGTGCCAGAGCCAATTTTACAGCATCCACAAGACTGTTTTTTGGTTTCACACCATCGGCTGTAATATTGAACCCCAGATACTCCACTTGATCTACCAGAAATCTACATTTGTCACATGTGAGAGACAAGCCAGCTTAATTTAATCTAAGGAGAGCCTGTCTGAGTTCCATATTAGGTTGTTGTACAGAATCTCCAAAATTTTAAATGCCGTCCTGAAAGTATAAAATATTACTCATTCTTTTGAATAACACCCATCATCCTTTAAAACACACTTGCTGCTGAACACAAACCAAAGGGCTTACGGGTGATTTGAGAAGTTTGTTCATTTGTGATGAAAGCTGTAAGGAATTTGGAGTCTTCATGCAACTTTATCTGATGGTAAGCATTTTTTAAATCCAATTTAGAGAAATATCTCCCCCCGCCTAAGGCTAAGACCAATATGTTTATATTCGGCAACTTATAAGTATCCATCACTACATTTTGATTCAGAGACCTAAGGTCAACATTAAACCTATATTTCCCCATCAGCTTTTTCTGTAATCCTATTGGAGATATCCATCTAGATGTTTCTATTGGCTCAACCACTCCAGGATCAACCATTTCTTTTAACAATTTTTTTACCGCAACTCGAGCTACTAAAGGAACTCTCCTCAATTTGCGTTGGACCAGAACTGCATCTGGCTTCAATACTATTTAGTGGAATATCGCTTTAAATGCCCTAACCTTTCTCGAAACACTTCCTGCAGAATATCTGAAAGTGCAATGTCTTCCACCACCATTACTTGATTGGAAGCCCTGGAGCTTACCACAATGTCAAGGTCGTATTGATGCATCCAACCCAATATGGGTGGTCCACTCTCAGCTACATAAACTTTACCACAGGTATTTCTCTCTAAATTAAATAACTGCTTCTATGTACCTTATCAAATTAATTCTCTCCTTGGTACCCACGCCTGGGTTGATATCCTTTGGAAGGAGCTTAGCATTAGACCACAAGGCAGTATTTCTTTAGAAATGATGATATACATAGAGCCTGAGTCTATCATCAGTTTGACCGTCTTGTCATTAATGACAAAGTCAGCTACAGGTCTTTTTTTTCCTACCCTGACTGACTTCTTTGTCTCCGACACAAAGAACTCTATCAGTTACTCCCGTACCCACCATTGCATCAAGTTCTTCATCTACAGTGGCTTCCCTAGATCTATTCTCCTGTTTACACACATTAGCGTAGTGAGAACAGTTTTGTACCAGGGCACACCGAAAAGTCCATAAGGTCCAGTCCTTGGTGTATTTATACGGAAACGTACAACACTATAATTCAGTTCATCAAGAAGATTTTAATTTGTTCGCTGTCAAATGCTTCCCATAAGAACACCAGCTAGTCCAATGATAATACAGCCAACACGTGTTTCGTCAATAAGACTTCCTCAAGGCTGTAAAATAAATGTATTAAAAAAGAATTATGTAGTGATACCATACCAATGTATGAAAAATACCGTTCTTTTAAAAAGAAAGCCAAAACCAAACTATGTAAAAATGATACAAAAGCAACACACAAAAGGGTCCCCCATGAGGTATATACAGAGTGAAGAAAACTATGTGAAGCCCAACAGGAGACAATGGGTTTGAAGCCACCTCAAATAGTTGCAAGGACCAGAAGACTGGCTCAGCTTGTCACCAGATCTTGTGATGCTTCTATCAAGCACTCCACACTGGTAAGAACAAAGGGTTTAAATACATACTTTATTATCATGTGCCCAGCAACCAGTCAACTCCCAACTGCCCTTTTCAGAACGCCACACTACATCGTAGGCTGCTTTTAAACGTTCAAGCAACCACAACTTGCTGTTAAAATGGCTCTGCGGGCACTCCATTTATCAGAATGCACTGGGAAGGACTGGGGCAGGCTTGCTATCTAATGTACTAAGCCACCCACTCTCATTAGGTTTATTATAGGAAGTACCACTATTTTAAAACACAATTTGAACATGTCAAATGTTATTAGAGTTCTTTCATTCAGTTGAACATTAGGCTATTTGTGTTATGATGAGCAATCAGTATTGCTGAGATAGTTGCTTTTGGAAACAATTTTCCCACTGGCTTCTGCAGGTCTGATTTAAGATTTTATGTAGAACTACAGTGAAATTACAATTACGTTTCAAAGACCTGACAAGGCATGTCCAATTTTAAAATAAATGGAATTCCTGCGATATGTATCCATCACTGATTAAGACATTGTCAGAGGAGATCAAGAAGGCACATACTGGATGGTTTTCTATCTTGCATGGAGATTATGTCATTCAAGAAAACACAGGAGTTTCATTTTCCTGGCTAAAAGCAGTGCACTGACATGATGCAGCCAAAATGCTGTCAAGAATGATATGTCAATACAAGCTCAGCAAAAACAATAAAAAGGAAGTACGAATTTAATTCCAGTGCTTTCTTCAAGTTTTCATAACAGCCCTTGACTTTTTCAGTCTGCACATAAAATAAAGTTACAGTGTAAGCATCTGTCCATGGCCTGCAGTGCAGTAGATTCACATGCTGTCTATATTCCTGCCATCTACTGTTGGCTTCGGATGTGTGCAAGGCGTCCCTCTTTGAAGAATTCCTCTTAAGTCACGAGGTAGAGTGACTCCACCTCTTGCTTGCAATGCGCATGGTCATCATCTCTGTTAGACTGTTTTTACGAACGAGTGAGGATGATGCTGGAGCAGAGCGATACAGGAAAGATGTATAAAGTAATGGTAACTGCAAAAGCCCAAGGTGCCCAGGAAGGAGGATGGGCGCAAGTAAATTTAGAGCACTACATGCCACGAACAGATGCTTACACGGTAAGTAACATTTTCCATTCAAGGCATCTGCAGTTGTAGATATACATTGTGCCTAGCCTGCAAAGCAGTCGTCACCTAAGCAGTGGCTAACCTGTGCATGTTGCAAAAGACTGAAAGAGGGTATGTAGTACAGCCTGTCCAACATACGCTTGTTGCCGGGCTGATATATCTAAACAGCAGTGTTTAGTGAAAGTGTGTGGTGTAGATCAAGAGGGTGCTTTACAATTGTCCACTATTGGGATGTTACCTAGGAAGGCCGTTGAGGTCCCTTTCTTTCTGGTCAAATGGGTCCTTGGAGAAACAGGCAAAACTCTTAGATTTTTCTTAACAGGTTTTGATACATTTAATTACCCATCTGGCTATGACTGATTTTGGTAAGGCCTTTCGTTTAATTGGTTCAGAAAAATAAAAACATTTGATGTGTTTATCAAAATGTCTTACTTCAGTGTATATAGTACATTAAGGCTTGTTTGATGTTTAAGGTATGAAGAGCCCTTTCTGCAACTGTATCAGGTTTTGGAAATAAAACTAAGTTATAGACTGATTAAGGTGGAAAGGAAGAAATTTAGGGTCTAACGAACCTGAAAGAAAGGTTCTTCCAAGGTTAACGTCTGAAGATCACTAACACGTCTTACTCATGTGACAGACTAGGAAATGAAAATAAAAAAATTGTAAGGGACATAACTGGAGGGGCTTCAATGGGGGACCCATAAATCTTGTGAGGACAATATTAAGATTACACACAAGGGCCGGTGGCACTAGGGGAGGAATTTTCTTTTTAGCCCCTCCATAAAAACTTTAATGACTGAATCCTGGAGAGTGACATGTTGCCTATTTTAGAGATATGCAACCACCACCTGGTGTAGCTGAATGAAAGTGAAGGCTGACCACATGTTTGGGGGTGCAGTAGGTAACAAGTGATGTTCTGAACTGTGGAGGGGGTTGTCAATGTGGTTAGAAAGGCAGTATAAGACAAACCTTTTCCATTTGGCAGCATAGCAGCCAAGAACAGTTGGCCTGCATCCTTCCTTAAGAATGTTCATGAATTCTGGAGGTAGATTGAGAGAACCAAATTCTAAGACTTCAGGAGTCAGATCGCAAGGGTGAGACTCTTGGGGTTGGGGTGCCCGATTTTGTCATGGTTGAGTGGGATGGTCCAGCCTGGTGGGGAGACTTGTGTGGAGTCATTGAAAGTTCGAAGACAGTGGTTAACCTGGGTTGTTTCGCTCACACAGGGGCCACTAGGATGCAGGTGAGGGAGGTATGCTGTAGCTTCTGAACCATCAATGGAGTGAGGTGGAAAAGAGTAGGCATTTATCCCTGACCATTTCATTCATTGTGCATTGCCCATAAACAGTGGGAATCTGCAGGCGAAGTTTGGGCATCTTGATTTTTCTGTGGCAAATAGGTCCTCGTCCAGAAACCCCATTAATGGAAGTAGCGAAGCCTGCCGGAGGGAGTTCCCTCTAGTGGACTTGTTGCGGCATCCTGCCGAGAAGGTCAGCCAAGTCATTGTCCGCTCCAAGGAGGTGTTCCACCAGCAGGTGGATCCTGTCGTGGCGAGCCCAGCACCAGATGGACTGAGCTAACGGAGAAAGCTGAGGGGAGCGAGTGCCCCCTGGCTCCAAAATGTAATACATGCCAGTCATGTTGTCTGAGGACTACCTTGCCCAGTATGAGGGAAGGAAGGCCTTGAGGATAGATGGACAGCTAGCAGCTCTAGATAGTTGATTTGGAGATCAATGTGGTTGGGACCCCACTGGTACTAAACAGTCAGGTTTTGTAGGTGCCCCCCACACCCCCCCAGAGATGCATCCGTTGTGACGGCGATATGCAGAATTGGGTTGATAAAGAGCCACCCTGTAACAGGTTGTGCAATGAGTGTTGTGTGGAGGATGATCAAAACTAGCTCTTCCTGAGATCCTCCTTTTAAGACCACAGATATAGTGAGCATTCCTACAGTGGGTGCATGTGCAATCTTGTATGGGATACTATGGTGATGCAGGAGGCCATCAAGCCTACGAGGCACATAACAGTTCATACTATGATCAGTTGATTTAGCTGAAAAAGAGGCAGCAACTTGTAGAAGGACTGGACTCTTGCCGAAGTAGGAAAGGCCTTGCTGACCTCTGCCCTCAGGATGGGTCCCAGATAGGGTGGAATTTGAAGTGGGTGGAGATTGGACTTTACAGTGTTGATGGTAAAGCCCAATGCAGGAAGTCTCGGGTGGTTTGGGTGTGCGTATAGCACTCCTGTTGCATTGTGCTGTTTATGAGCCAATCGTCCAGGTAGGGGAATGGAAAATGTCACTTACCCAGTGTACATCTGTTCGTGGCATTAGTCGCTGCAGATTCACATGCTGTGCACATCCCGCCATCTGGTGTTGGGCTCGGAGTGTTACAAGTTGTTTTTCTTCGAAGAAGTCTTTTCGAGTCACGAGACCGAGGGACTCCTCCCATTTCAACTCCACATGGATTCCCTTTCTTCAGTGTGGGGATACTGCTATTATTACACACAATATAGCAACTAGGCCTAAAAAACAAAAGGAAGTTCTTTGGCAGTCTACCGGAAGACACATAGGTGGAATAGCAGTGTCTGATCCTTGACAAATATGTGACCTAGGATGGCACCCCCGCCAGACGCCTAGGATACATGACCCTCCCAATAACAGGGTACTTCCAAAAGTGAAGTTGATTTTCCATCAGATGAGAGCAATAGGCCTCACACGTATGTATGAATTATAATTGTAGGCAGGCAGGGACAGTGTTGAAAGCCCTGACAAAGGCCCCAGACTCAGTTGTGCTCTTAGACAGGACCGAAACATGTTGGCTTAAGCAAAGGTTTTCATGAACTTTAATTTCCTCAAGGAACCTAATTTGTTTTGTTTTTATTCATACCCCTTGCACCCTTCTAATTAAAGGAATTTCCTCTGGGTATACCAGTATGATTTTTAACAGTTTGTTCTGGATCCCTGCTTATTTCCATTTGGTGTTTTATGTAAGAACTCCTAAAGGATGTGGCTGAGTCCGCCCTGGTGGTATCCTCCTACCAGGGTGTGGATAGGCACCGATGATGAAGCATGCCACTATTAGTAGGTGAGGCATCTACTCTTCGGTTTTCAGGCCTACTTGCTATATTGTGTATAATAATACAGTTTTGGAGAATGCAACTAGGTGTTAATCTCTCACTGTGTGTGAACAAGTGTGGCTACAGCTGCCAGGCATTTAATAAAAACCTGTGGTGCAGTGGTGACCCCCAAAGAGCAGCACTTTGAACTGGTAGTACTGACCACTTACCACAAACCAAAAGAACTATGCGCCAGATGAACGGGGATGTGGAAGTAGGCATCTTTGAGGTTGAGTGCAGCCATGGAGTCGCCTTGATGTAGCAGCAGTATGACATCCTAAAGAGTAACTATGTGGAAGTGTTGCAATAGGATGTACTCGTTCAGCAGTCTGTGGTCAAGAATGGGCCTGAGGGACCCATCCTTCTTGGAAATGAGCCCTATAGGTTTGTGGCACAGGCTCTATGGCCCCCTTTAGGACAAGTGCTTGGGCCTCTTCCCAAGCAGACTCTGGTGTTATATGAAGAGGACATGTCTGAGGGAGGTATGTTGGGTGGTGTAAAGGTGAGCTCTAGGCAGTTACTGTGCTGGATGATACTCACTTGTCTGAGGTGACATGTTGTCAAGTGGAGAAGAACATCAGAAGTTGTCTAGAGACTGGTTTTGTGTGACTGGGGAGGAAGGAGTGGCATGTCAGTGTTTGGCTCGGGCAGCTCCCTTGGGCCAGCTACCTTTGGCACTATTTCCACGATAGCCACCCCTGAAGTAGCCCCATGTAGAAGTTCATTAGCCAGGCTGGAAAGATGTGGAGGCTTTGGAGGACGTGTTTTTGGTGCTTCCACAACACACGGAGTGGCGACAGGACCCCCGCGGGGAAGGCATCTGTAAGGGGCCCATGGCGTTCGCCATTTCTGTGGCTTTTTTGATTTTCTCTCTAGTATCTCATCAGGACCAAATAGATGTTCCCTATCTAAGGGCAGGTTGAGGATATGCTGTTGAATGTCTGGCTTGAAGCCAGAGACAGAGCCAAGCATGCCTGTGGAGGAGGACACTTGAAATAATCCCCCTCACAGCAGTGCTAGCAGCATCTTAGGCTCACCTGATGGTTCAGTTGAAAATCTGATTGCCGTTTGTGACCAGCTCACATCCCCTTTTGGTGCTCCTCTGGAAAGTGTTGGTGGTCCTCCATTTCATCCCAGTGAGTCCGGTCATATCTAGAAAGCAAACCAATGGAAATGCAGATTCAAAAGTGGTAAGCAGACAGTGCCATGACTCATTTACCATCCACATTTATCCTTTTACTCTCTTTTCCAATGGAAGACTAACCGGTGCCCTGAGTATTTGCCAATTCACGAGAAGTATGAACCACTAGGGAATCTGGTGAGAATTAGTCCCCAACATCAATAGAGTCTGAAGGGGAGGCTTTGTACTTTGTGTCAACCCACAGGGTAATAACGTAGGCCTTTACTGGCTCCTTGAAGATATCAGGAGCGGGCTTGAGCCTTTTCAACATGGGCAGATACTGTATGGAGCGACAATCTTGAGAAAGTCTCAAAGAGGAAATCTTCTTCAACACACTTTTTATACATCTACAAGTTGTGGTAAGCAGTAGCCCAACCTAGAACCACATGGTAAGAAGAGGTGTCATCTGCGTGGAAGGTCGGGCAGGGTAAAGGTCAGAACCAGTATCCGCAGGCGGATTTACATTGTGAGAGACCCAAGGGTCTCCCTGTGGGGGTACATCATTAGTGCCCCCCACCGTGTTCACCCATGCCAGAATGTGGTGACTTCTGTGGAGTGTAAGACAGTGGGTCAGGCAAAAAAGAAGTTGGCTAAGGATATGGCTGGGGTCTGGGTAGAGTGGAAGAGGGTGGATGCTACGTCGCTTTCTGGCCTGTTTGGGGGGTGAATGACAATTATTTGGCGGGCACTGAGCTGATCCTGAAGTTTCTGGAGGACTAGTTCGAGGGCTGGTATTCTGGTCACAACCAAACATTTTGTCACAGGCTTGTGCTTTGAGACAGAGTTTCAGATCTAGTGGTCAGATTGGTGCAGAGCTAGGACTGGGCAGCAGCAAGGATGTTGGTTTTAGAATTTTTCTTTCAGCGGCAAGCCAAAGATAGGTGTGGTGTCCTGAGTTGACAGTCAGGGCCAACCATGGCCTGAAGGCTGTGGGCCCAGAGCGGCTGAATACCCCTTGTAGGGTAGAAGCTCAGAGCGGTGTTGAGCCGGAGGGAGGTCTTCGATCTTGAGGTTGGAAATGGAACTCTTCAAGCGACAAAGCTTCCAAGTCAGCGGCCAAAAGCTCAGGATAATGTTCTTCCTCTAGGTCCTGGGTGGAGAAGAGGTCAGGAGTACCTTCGCTGCTCGATATGTCGAGCCCATGGGCCTGGTAGTCTTGGAGGGTTTTCTTCAACCATTAGAACTGACATGCATCACAAGAGGCTGGGTCCTCTGAGTGAGAATGAAAATGTCACTTACCCAGTGTACATCTGTTCGTGGCATCAGTCGCAGTAGATTCGCATGTTCTGCAATAGCTCGCCATCTGGTGTTGGGCCGGAGTGTTACAAGTTGTTTTTCTTCGAAGAAGTCTTTCGAGTCACGGGACCGAGTGACTCCTCCTTTTGTCTCCATTGCGCATGGGCGTCGACTCCATCTTCGATTGTTTTTCCCCGCAGAGGGTGAGGTAGGAGTTGAATTGTAGTAATAGTGCCCATGCAATGGAGTGACTAAGTATGCACCTATTTAAGGTTGAGATGATACATATATAAATAATTGAAGGTAACTTCCAAACTGCTACAGGCTCCCGGGGAGGCGGGTGGGCACATGCAAATCTACTGCGACTGATGCCACGAACAGATGTACACTGGGTAAGTGACATTTTCAGTTCGATGGCATCTGTCGCTGTAGATACGCATGTTCTGCATAGACTAGTAAGCAGTTATTTCCCCAAAAAGCGGTGGATCAGCCTGTAGGAGTGGAAGTAGTCTGAAATAATGTTCTTAATACGGCTTGACCTACTGTGGCTTGTTGTGCGGATAACACGTCTACACAGTAGTGCTTGGTGAATGTGTGAGGCGTAGACCATGTGGCTGCCTTACATATTTCTTGCATTGGGATGTTTCCTAGAAAGGCCATGGTAGCACCTTTCTTTCTGGTTGAGTGTGCCCTTGGTGTAATGGGCAGCTGTCGTTTAGCTTTAAGGTAGCAGATTTGGATGCATTTAACTATCCATCTGGCTATACCTTGTTTTGAAATTGGGTTTCCTGCATGAGGTTTTTGAAATGCAATAAAGAGTTGTTTAGTCTTTCTGATGTTTTTTGTTCTGTCAATGTAATACATCAATGCTCTTTTGACATCTAATGTATGTAGTGCCCTTTCAGCTACGGTATCTGGCTGTGGAAAGAACACTGGAAGTTCCACTGTTTGATTTAGATGGAACGGTGAAATAACCTTTGGCAAAAATTTAGGATTGGTCCTTAGGACGACTTTATTTTTGTGTAGTTGTATAAAAGGTTCCTGTATTGTAAACGCCTGAATCTCGCTTACTCTTCTTAGGGAAGTAATGGCGATGAGAAATGCCACCTTCCAGGTTAGGAACTGTATGTCGCAGGAGTGCATGGGTTCAAAAGGTGGACCCATAAGTCTAGTTAGGACAACATTTAGGTTCCATGAAGGAACAGGTGGTGTTCTTGGTGGTATAATTCTCCTAAGGCCCTCCATGAATGCTTTAATGACTGGTATCTTATATAGGGAAGTTGAATAGGTAGTCTGCAGGTATGCAGATATTGCTGCAAGGTGTATTTTAATGGAAGAGAAAGCTAGGTTAGATTTTTGTAAGTGAAGCAAGTAACCCACTACATGTTCTGGAGTTGTGTGTAATGGTTGTATTTGATTAATATGGCAGTAGCAAACAAACCTCTTCCATTTACTTGCATAGCAGTGCCTGGTGGATGGCCTTCTGGCTTGTTTTATGACTTCCATACATTCTTGGGTAAGTTGTAAGTGCCCGAATTCTAGGATTTCAGGAGCCAGATTGCTAGATTCAGCGATGCTGGATCTGGGTGTCTGATCTTTTGGTTGTGCTGTGTCAACAGATCTGGCCTGTTGGGCAATTTGATGCAGGGTACCACTGATAGGTCTAGCAGCGTTGTGTACCAGGGTTGCCTTGCCCAAGTTGGTGCTATCAATATGAGTTTGAGTTTGCTTTGACTGAGTTTGTTTACCAGGTAAGGAAGGAGAGGGAGAGGAGGAAAAGCATAAGCAAATATCCCTGACCAGTTCATCCATAGGGCATTGCCTAGGGATTGTTCGTGTGGGTATCTGGATGCGAAGTTTTGGCATTTTGCGTTCTCCCTTGTCGCAAACAAGTCTATCTGAGGTGTTCCCCAGAGTTTGAAATAAGTGTTCAGAATTTGGGGGTGAATTTCCCATTCGTGGACCTGTTGGTGATCTCGAGAGAGATTGTCTGCGAGTTGATTTTGGATCCCTGGTATAAACTGTGCTATTAGGCGAATTTGGTTGTGAATTGCCCAATGCCAAATCTTTTGTGCTAGCAGGCTTAACTGCGTGGAGTGCGTCCCCCCCCTGCTTGTTTAGATAATACATTGTTGTCATGTTGTCTGTTTTGACGAGAATGTATTTGTGAACTATTATTGGTTGGAAAGCTTTTAGTGCTTGAAAAACTGCTAGAAGTTCTAGGTGATTGATATGCAGTTTTGTTTGATGTACGTTCCATTGTCCTTGTATGCTGTGTTGATCGAGGTGTGCTCCCCACCCTGTCATGGAAGCATCTGTTGTTATTACGTATTGTGGCACTGGGTCTTGGAAAGGCCGCCCCTTGTTTAAATTTATGTTGTTCCACCACAGGAGCGAGAGGTAAGTTTGGCGGTCTATTAACACCAGATCTAGAAGGTGACCCTGTGCTTGAGACCACTGTGATGCTAGGCATTGTTGTAAGGGCCTCATGTGCAGTCTTGCGTTTGGGACAATGGCTATGCATGAAGACATCATGCCTAGGAGTTGTAATACCATCTTTGCCTGTATCTTTTGTGTTGGATACATGCGTTGTATGATGGTGTTGAAATTTAGAATTCTTTGTGGACTTGGAGTGGCTACTCCCTTTGATGTGTCTATTATGGCTCCTAGGTATTGTTGTACCTTGCGCGGCAGAATGTTGGATTTTGTAAAGTTGACGGTGAACCCGAGTTTGAAGAGGGTTTGTATGATCTGATTTGTGTGATTGGAGCACTGTATGAACGAATGGGCCTTGATTAGCCAGTCGTCCAAATATGGGAACACATGTATTTGCTGCCTTCTTATGTGTGCAGCGACTACCGCTAGACATTTGGTAAAGACTCTTTGTGCGGTTGTTAATCCGAAAGGCAGTACCTTGAATTGGTAATGTATTCCTTTGAATACAAACCTTAGGTATTTCCTGTGCGATGGGTGTATTGGTATATGGAAATAAGCATCCTTGAGGTCTAAAGTTGCCATGTAGTCGTGTAGTTTTAGCAATGGCAATACTTGTTGTAGTGTGACCATGTGGAAGTGGTCTGATTTGATGAAAGTGTTCACTACTCTGAGGTCTAGGATTGGTCTCAGCGTTTTGTCCTTCTTTGGTATCAGAAAGTACAGTGAGTAAACTCCTGTGTTTATTTGTGTGTTTGGCACTAATTCGATTGCATTCTTTTGCAATAGTGCCTGCACTTCTATCTCCAGGAGATTGGAATGGTGTGTTGTTAAATTTTGTGCTTTTGGTGGTATGTTTGGAGGGAATTGTAGAAATTCTATGCAATAACCATGTTGGATAATTGCTAGAACCCAAGTGTCTGTAGTGATTTCCTCCCATGCTTTGTAATAATGACCTATTCTTCCCCCCACTGGTGTTGTGTGGAGGGGGTGAGTGACATGTGAGTCACTGTTTAGTAGCAGGGGTTTTGGGGCTTTTAAATCTTCCTCTATTTCTAGGGAATTGCCCTCCTCTATATTGTCCCCGAAAACCTCCTCTATACTGTCCCTGGTAACTGGACGGTGTGGCTTGTGAGGTGCTGGCTTGTGTGCTTTGACCCCGAAACCCCCCTCGAAAGGGCGTTTTACGGAATGTGCTGTAATTCCCTCTGCTCTGCGGGGAGTAGAGTGCGCCCATGGCTTTGGCAGTGTCCGTATCTTTTTTGAGTTTCTCAATCGCTGTGTCCACTTCTGGACCGAACAGTTCTTTTTCATTAAAAGGCATATTGAGAACTGCTTGTTGAATCTCTGGTTTAAATCCAGACGTTCGGAGCCATGCATGCCTTCTGATAGTTACAGATGTATTAATTGTCCGTGCAGCTGTATCTGCAGCGTCCATGGAGGAGCGGATCTGGTTGTTGGAAATGGCCTGTCCCTCCTCAACCACTTGTTTTGCCCTATTTTGTAAGTCCTTGGGCAGATGTTCAATGAGATGTTGCATCTCGTCCCAGTGGGCTCTGTCATAGCGCGCAAGTAGTGCCTGGGAGTTCGCGATGCGCCACTGGTTTGCAGCTTGTGCTGCGACTCTTTTACCAGCTGCATCGAACTTGCGGCTTTCTTTATCTGGGGGTGGTGCATCTCCAGATGTGTGAGAGTTGGCCCTTTTCCTAGCTGCTCCTACAACGACAGAGTCTGGTGGCAGCTGTGTAGTGATGAAAACCGGGTCTGTAGGAGGCGCCTTATACTTTTTTTCCACCCTTGGTGTGATTGCCCTACTTTTGACCGGCTCCTTAAAGATGTCTTTTGCGTGCCGGAGCATACCAGGGAGCATAGGCAGGCTTTGGTATGAGCTGTGGGTGGTGGAGAGTGTGTTGAATAAAAAATCATCCTCGACCTGTTCTGAGTGGAGGCTTACGTTGTGAAATTGTGCTGCTCTAGCCACCACTTGAGAATACGCGGTGCTGTCTTCTGGTGGAGATGGCTTCGTAGGGTATGCCTCCGGACTGTTATCTGACACTGGGGCGTCGTATAGGTCCCATGCGTCCTGATCTTGGTCACCCTGGCTCATGGTGGTGTGAGCTGGGGAGTGTGATGGAGTTTGTGCTGGTGAGACGTTAATCACGGGCGGAGGAGAGGGTGGTGGGGTAACTCTTTTCACCACTTTTGGTTGTGGTGTCTGTTCAGTCTGGAACTCCAACCTTTTCTTTCTCCTAATGGGGGGAAGGGTGCTTATTTTTCCTGTCCCCTGCTGTATGAAGATACGCTTTTGCGTATGGTCCACATCAGTTGCTTGTAGCTCTTCCTCAAACCTATGCTTCTGCATTTGGGAGGTTAGCGAGTGCTCTTCTGTATAAGAGCCTGAAGCTGGGTCGCTTGCAGTTTGTTTCGGCATCGAAACCCTGTCTGCGTGTTTTTTCGGCTCCGAGGTGACTTTTTTCTTTTTCGGGGCCGAAACTTCTCGGCGTCGATCTGTTTCGGTGCCGCTGTCTCGGCGTCGAGCCGTGTCCACACCGGCATCTCGGTGTCGAGGCTTGTCTCCAGCACTTTCTCGGTCCCGAGAAGGCTGCGTGCCGGTGTCTCGACCGGAGTCGGACGATCTCGGCACTGTTTGGGCCTTTTTCGGTACCGACGGTCGGTCACCGAATTTATGGGTGGAGCCATGGCCGGATGGCAGTGGCGTCCCCTGGGCCTTGTAAATGTTTCTCTGTGTGGTTTTCGACGTCTTACTCACGGTTTGTGTATCGTCAAATCCTTCGGAGTCTGAGTCTTGGATCGAGAAGGTACCTTCCTCTTCCTGTTCCTCGAACTCCCGTTGGGCTGTCGGTGCGGACGCCATCTTAAGTCTTCTGGCTCGACGGTCTCGGAGTGTTTTTCGGGACCGGAACGCACGACAGGCCTCGCAGGTGTCTTCGCTGTGCTCAGGTGACAGGCACAGGTTGCAGACCAAGTGTTGGTCTGTGTAGGGGTATTTATTGTGGCATTTGGGGCAGAAACGAAACGGGGTCCGTTCCATCGGCGTTCTTCAGCACGCGGTCGGGCCGACCAGGCCCCGACGGAGGATCGAAAAACTACCCCGAAGGGCACCGGAGCTCTTCGATCTTCGATGCGGTGTGGAATCTAAGTACGCCGATCCCGAACGCAACAATACCGACGAAAATCTTCCGAAATTAGCGAATTTTCCGTTCCGAAACTCGGAGCGACAGGAACACGTCCGAACCCGATGGCGGAAAAAAAACAATCGAAGATGGAGTCGACGCCCATGCGCAATGGAGACAAAAGGAGGAGTCACTCGGTCCCGTGACTCGAAAGACTTCTTCGAAGAAAAACAACTTGTAACACTCCGGCCCAACACCAGATGGCGAGCTATTGCAGAACATGCGTATCTACAGCGACAGATGCCATCGAACGTAGAGATTACAGACCTGGTGGTGATCAGATCATGGTACTTCAAATGGTACAGAATGCAGTATCGAAAGGGTGTCTGTTCCATCACAAGTGAGACAATCTGGGAGAAGATCGAATGAAAGGAAAGAAATGCTCCGATGGGTGAGGCCCCACTGGGGACTGGAGTCAATCGGTGAACTGTCCTGGCAGTCAAGTGGAAGCAGACCCGATACCAGAGAAAAGGGGAAACGTGATATAATACAATACTGACAGAGAGATAAGGACCATGAGAACAAAAATGACCACCACAATGGCATTGATCCAGAGGACCGAGGCACACACCTGAACCAGATGGCAGGAAAAAAAAACACAAACAATGTAGCTGATGCCAAGGTGCATTGGAAGCAAGAGATGGGGTCACTTTTTTTTTAAAGAATATGACAATGTGCACTTATGTTGGGGTAAATATTTTAAAAGCTTTTATTTACTGCACACTGCAACTTTAATTTACTTAAGAAAGGAAAGTCAATATTGTATGTATAAAAGGCTGCACATTAAAACAAGGAAAAGAGAGGGTTTATGGAAAATAAGAATTTATTGCTTGGACCCAGAATCAGATCTAAATGCGGGCCTAAGGAAAGCTTGTTAGGGAAAGTGCTTGATATTTTCAAGTGACTGAAAAAAGCAAACAATTGATTTTAGAATTAAGAGTATTAAGATACAAATGTAGGGATATTTCATTAAAAGCAACTTGTATTCCAGATTTTTTTCAAGTGTATATGGTATATGTTGATTATAATTGTCTAAACACCAATGCTTGACTGTGCATATGCAAATAATACCTAACAACTCAAATTAATTATAGTTATCGCTGACACCATGAGAATTGTTTTTTATTAGAAACCAGAATTTAGATAAATGTTTTAAAATGACCTTATGCCAAGCTTACAAGTTACGTTGCTCCTCTGTAGTCTGTCCTATGTGGAAAGGTCTATTTACCCTCCGATAAGCTGTGAGAGTGAGAAAATGTAAAATGAAAGGCCATAGGTAGAAGTATGAAGTAGGCTCGTATGTCAAAAATTACCAGCATAGAGCTCTCTGACCATATAGTCAGAGTAGTTACGACCTGTTGAACAAATGCATGGATGTATATACACACATCTAGACTCAATATTTAACAATACATCCTAAAACTGCTAAATGATTTATTATAATGAAACAAATGCAACAAACTACAGATTTAGTTATGATTAATGTAAGTAATAAATATTGTATATAAAATAACCAAACTACGATTGGACATTTAGCATAACTCCAATGAAGTGTAATACATCTCAAAACGTGACTGACCACTATAATTTGATCAAATGGAAAACAACTTCATTTAACTGAATGTAAACCTCTGTTAACACTACCTTTTACAAGCAAACATAAAAAAACACATCAAAAAGTTATACTGCTTCTCTCAGTTTCAATAAAAAAATATAACACTTCCATATACATACAGCCCCTGTTTGTATCTAGGAGGTTTGTTTACTTAGTGCTCGTGTTATTGTCAAGTTAAGCAGAATGCTAATATGCCTTGAGTTCTAGCCTGCTAAAGAGGAATTGTGGTTTAAACATTTTTATTTGATTAATACATGCAATTAGATGATACACAAATCAGTTCATGTCAAACAGCAAAATAGAAAATGAAACAATCTAACAAAATAATGCAGCCACAACATTTTAAAGTATATTTATTAGTGCCCTGCACTTTCTACATAGCAGGTTTGATTGTTAGTTTAAAAAAAAAAAAAAAAGAGATAACTTCAAGTAAACTACTCAAAACAACCAGTGCTTTAGAGTTATGATAACCTTACACTTGTCATTTTTTTGCAAATCCAAATATTTTAAATTACTATTGATAAACTGAGTCCATTTAGGACTACAACCTTCAAATATGTAGATACATTCTTCATGTAAACAGTACAATTAATCTGTCACAATCAAAAACACACAAGACATTCACTTTGCCTCCACTGCTGTATCACTGCAGAATAGCATTGCATTTTTGTCTATATACATTCATTCATGCACAAGTTCGAGATCTAAACTTTGAACTTCTTGTAAGTGGTGGTTAAGACATTCTTTCTTCACGCTACAGGAGTGCGGACACTAAAATATTTTTTGGATATGGTGAACGTAGCCAGAAAAAACACAATGGTACATAACACAAGGCACTGAATTATTACTGCCTTTCTTTTATATTTAATGCAAATCCGTACACACCCTAGGACAGAGGAGATACATAAAGCTGCATGCTCAATTAAAGAATAGTACATGTTGAATGGATATTAAGCACAAAAATCGAAAGTATCCACATTAATCACGCAATAATGGAAAAAGAGCAGTATAAAAAGATTCATAGACAGAGAAACAGAGAGGGGCAGAAAAAGATACAACGGGGGAGGATGGACGAGGTGATAGAAACACACACAGATGGAGAAACAGAGCATTTAAAATGCTGTTAAAACCAACACCACAATACCAGATCCATCAAAACTAATGCTTGGTAAGGTTTCTTATTAACAAAACTGCAATATGTACAGCCTAATTACAATCTATATGTCATACAGTAAATTTAATAAAGAGCATTTACAAGTCTATATTTGAAAATACAGACCAATAGCTTTCTATATTTGGATTGTGCACCATCTTTCAAAACGCTCTGGATATTCTTTTAATTAATATTCCTGGTGTTAACAGTTATACACAAATCAATATTACAATATATACAATATTTTAGAAGGCATTATTGTGACCCTTTTAAACATATTTAAAGTACTTTTGTGACTACTATATACCATCCATATAGCTTTGTTGACATTATTATAGTGTAAACTTTAAAGTCACAATGCTCACAGTATACTATATTGTATAGTTTTGTAAATATATATGTATATATAGATCCTGGTTTCTCTTCATGTTAAGAATTTGATAACATAATCAATCAGTGAACAGTTTATGTTCCTGAGGCTTATAATGACTTTGTAATACAACACTGAAGTGCCTATGTCAATGCTTTGACATTACATACTTTATTTACCATATAATGTTCATATATGCAGTTAGGTAATTTCATGTGGTATTCTTGATGGTTTTCCTAAATTACTCGCCACTGCATTATACTCATGTCTTTTCCTCCTGTGGAGATGAGATGGGTGTCTTCATACAGATAATCAACATTAGTCACATGACTGCTGTGTCCCCCATACACATGACCTGGAGCCTGTTAAAACAAACATTGGGTGGTAATACAATTCAGGTTTGAGCAGTTTTAATTTGTTAGGAGTCTGCTTTACATTTAAAGACATAACAACCCGCAGTCAAATATATCGCACCATAAAGAAAAAGTGCATATGTTCTGTGAAAGAGATGGTTATTTAGTACTATATAAATTAATTCAGAGAAGAGAAGGCCTCCTTCAAACACAATCTCCTACAACTACTGAGTTGTAATTATGGACGGCACAGGTAAAGAACAAAGTAATCAAACTATCTATGATGAGTACTTTTAGTACTTCTTGCATATGCCAGATTTTTATGAGTTATTAATTGCCATTTCTAGAGTTGTCTGAGAGATCCTATTGCTTTAAAATACACATAGGCCACTCTTTCTCTCCTTTGATGAATCAAAATATGAATTCCACATAGGTTTCCTCCCAGATAAGAACGCTGCAATCTAGGTGAATTCACACTGCAGCTTTCACATTATGTTCTACATACTGCTGTTCATATGTGCCACACACACCCAATGTCATAGCTGATGGTCAAAGGGGAAACTGCATTGTGCCACTGTCTTAGAGAATTATTTGGCACTGCACAAAGACTTTCTCTCTGCTCCTGTCAAATGACTTCCTCATCACACGTGTACATGCTCATCAACTCTCTGCAGGTGAAATAACCCATATCTACTCTTTATCCACACCAACTGTAAGGATGGTAATTCCAGACACACCCAGGAGCTCTGCCACACATAAAATTGTGTTCTTGGTTCCTCAAAACCCTGCATTTTTTTTTGTCACTAGTTGCAGGTCCTGGATACCTGACTGGCCACTTAGAACGCAAACTGGTACTCTGTGCGGTCACCCTTTTGGTGAGCCCCAAGACATGGGACTCAAATTGGTCTCTGCTCCCTGTTATCTTAAAAGTGTAGACTGCTTTCAGCAGCCAACAGAAGCCATGGCTGGGACAGTGTATTCCAGTTTTCTGGGTGCATAGTTGCATCCTGGAGTTGCATACTGGTCTACCCATCTAAATTAAGTGTAGAGGTTTGGTATTGTTTAAGGATGGAATTCCCAAGATGATGCCCACAGAGGACAGCCCTTTCCCTCTTTTTCCTTTGCCCATTTTCAAAGGATCAGAGACCACTGCTATATTAATTTCTGGGGGAAGAAAAAACTATTTAAACACAGACCAGGCCTAAAATTGTATGATACACTGGTCTGCAACTGGCAGTGGGCTGTTGGAACCGGAGAATGACCATTGTTTGCACATGGAGGAGATTGGACACAGTGCAATTGATGTAGTTGGAGTATTGAGCTGCAAGCTGCTACCTCATTTTAGTTAAAACTAAGCCTCATGAACTTGCTTGCCGCCAGCTCAAGCAGACCAGAGACACCTAGCCAATGTATTGAGACCTGTTCTACCTCTCACATTTGACCAGATCCAGGTTGCCTGAAGAACGAACTTGACTGCTAACAGATTTTCATGAACATCTACTTAAGACCCTTGAGCTCCTGACTAACAATGGTGAAGTGTGCTGCCCAATTGTTTGACTGTTAAGAGTATGTGAACTAGAGTGATGAATTTACCATACTGGCACACCCCTTCCTACACCACCACGGTTATTTTGTATCATATTGATGCTCCTGTTACTGTGATCCAGAACCTGGTTGGTTTGCTAGTGGCCAACTGGCTTTCTCTCTTTTACACTACAGCTGTACTGGCCATTGTGAACATTAGAACTTTACGTACAGATAGGCTTTATGAGCATTAAAACTTTGTGAACATTAACATCGTGCCAGGTGGTTTGGTTTGCTTTGCCATCTAGTTCTACTACTGCAGTTCTCGTACATCATGGATTAAGTATTGTATTCTATATAATATTTGCTTTTGAAATCTACCACTTAAACTAGAATTGTTTGTACATAGGAGTATAAGAACAAATATTAATGAGCTGTGCTATTATACAACTGTGATTGAACATTCATAGCATTATTACACTATTATAAATGTGTTGCACTGTACCCGTAATCACTCATATACTACCTCCCCACAGCTAGGCCTTGACAGTGGTGAATTGATATGATACTTAAATGGTGGTGTTACTGTAAAATGTACCTTTCCCATGAATTATCTTGGAAGATCAATTATTGTCTTACATCTAAAATGTGTGTGTGTGGAAAGCAAACCTACATAAAATGAACAGGAACGCAAACTTCATACGTTTTTCCTGATCTCATTATGAATGACTGAACATCTTTTTACATGGTTAGAACAATTGTTTAGATGGCTAAGGAGGTATAAATGCAGTCTAAGAATGGCCCAGACCCATCCAAGGTGGTTTCCAATGACAAGGTATTATGATCATCAAATATTAAGGGATAAAAGATGCTGCTCACTTACAAATCAATCACTATTGAGTTTCTTAGGAGTGAGGCGATCCATAGCTCAGGATAGGTCCAGATTTTCAAAACGATGGTTCACATTGCTTTGTGTATGAAATATGTATTTGAATACTTACAGCTTAAAAACTCAAATGTTGTTTATACATGTCTGCCAGATTTCTTGGTTGGCCAAACATTACGCACAGCTATGACTTTCTTGGTTGGAAAGAACAAGACAGGAGGAACTGCTTGATGTGAAAAGCTTAAAAGTGAATTGGAAAGTAATGGCATTGAAAACTTGTGACTTGATTTTCCTATTAAAGTGGAAAGATTTCATCAAGAAGTTTTCTGAACACATTTCAAAACCAGTGCTTTTACTAAAATCCACACTTCATATAAGGGTTTCTGCATTGCATACTAGAATTTTTGTGCTACTGTCTCACTTGAGTGAAATGAAACACTTGGGGCCAGATGTAGGAAAAAAGCAATTTGCGACTTGCAAAATGCGAGTCCCTGCGACTCGCAATTTGCAAGTCGCAAATTGCTATGCAGTACGGTGTCTCAGACACCGACTGCAACTCGCAATGGGGTCGCAATGACCCACCTCATGAATATTCATGAGGTGGGTCGCAAATTGCGGCCCCATTGCGAGTATAGGCACTCGCTAACATGGAGACCTGCTGACGTCAGCAGACCTCCATGTTAGCGACCTGCTTGTAAATAAAGCAGTTTTTTTTTTTTTTGAAGTGTAGCCCGTTTTCCCTAAGGGAAAACGAGCTGCACTTAAAAAAAACGAAACCTTTAGTTTCGGGTTTTTTTCAGGGCAGGGAGTGGTCCCTTGGACCACTCCCTGCCCTGAAAAAATATTTTGGGCTCCAGTCACAAACTGGAAGGGGTCCCATGGGGACCCCTTCCAATTTGCGATTGGGTTACCATCCACTTGAAGTGGATGGTAACTGCGATGCCATTTGCGACCGCATATGCGGTCGCAAATGGTATTGCATCCCAATGCGACTCGCAAATAGGAAGGGAACACCCCTTCCTATTTGCGAGTCTGAAATGCATTTTGCGAGTCGGTAACGTTTGCTACATCTGGCCCTTAGTATACAAAACGTGTACAAAAGTTTCAATTTGTGTCATTATGTATTTAGTTTGCACTCTACTTTACAGAATTGATAAGCTTCCAACATCAATGTTGTGAAAATTGTACAAAGGTATATCCCAGCCCTCTATGGATGTGTGCAATCTTAACCACAACCTCATTCATGAACATACTTTACATGAATACAGTGATATAAAAAACTTACTCTAAACTGTGAGCATGGGTATGAGAAGAGATGAACTTTGCCAAAATCATCTCCAGTTGCAAGAATGTTTTTCTCAAATGACCTAGAGATGGCATTGATGTCTGTTCCATCTGAGCCTTCAGGCCATACACCTGAAAAAGGGAATAATTACAAAGTTAAGGACTGATTTAGTACGTTCATTGGAATGACCTGCAGCATTAGAATTGATATTTTAACTCTTACATAGCACCTTACACGATGTGTAACTGAACCAGTAATGTACAATAAAATGACATTAACTTATTTTAAAAGGTAAGAAAAACTAAAAAGTCAATATGGAAAATGTCACTTACCCAGTGTACATCTGTTCGTGGCATTAGTCGCTGCAGATTCACATGCTGTGCATAGTCCGCCGTCTGGTGTTGGGCTCGGAGTGTTACAAGTTGTTTTTCTTTGAAGAAGTCTTTTCGAGTCACGAGACCGAGGGACGACTCCTACTTTGGTTCCATTGCGCATGGGCGTCGACTCCATCTTAGATTGTTTTCCCCGCAGAGGGTGAGGTAGGAGTTGTGTATGCTAGTAATAGTGCCCATGCAATGGAATTAATAAGTATGTACAAAATGAAGGTTAAAGTAATATATTTACAAATGTACAAATGTTGAAGAATTACTTCCAAAAGGCTACAGGCTGCCGGGGAGGCGGGTGGGCGCATGTGAATCTGCAGCGACTAATGCCACGAACAGATGTACACTGGGTAAGTGACATTTTCCGTTCGGTGGCATGTGTAGCTGCAGATACACATGCTGTGCATAGACTAGTAAGCAGTTATCTCCCCAAAAGCGGTGGTTCAGCCTGTAGGAGTGGAAGTAGTTTGAAATAAAGTTCTTAGTACGGCTTGACCTACTGTGGCTTGTTGTGCAGATAACACATCTACACAGTAGTGTTTAGTAAATTTATGAGGCGTAGACCATGTTGCTGCCTTACATATTTCGTTCATTGGAATATTTCCTAGAAAGGCCATAGTAGCACCTTTCTTTCTGGTTGAGTGTGCCCTTGGTGTAATAGGCAGTTCTCTTTTTGCTTTAAGATAGCAGGTTTGGATGCACCGTACTATCCATCTGGCAATACCTTGTTTTGATATTGGATTTCCTGTATGAGGTTTTTGGAATGCAATGAATAGTTGTTTTGTGTTCCTAATTTCTTTTGTCCTATCAATGTAGTACATTAGTGCTCTCTTGACGTCTAATGTATGTAGTGCTCTTTCAGCTATTGAATCTGGCTGTGGGAAGAACACTGGTAATTCCACTGTTTGATTTAAATGGAACGGTGAGATAACCTTTGGTAAGAATTTTGGATTTGTTCTTAGAACAACCTTATTCTTGTGTATTTGAATAAATGGTTCTTGTATGGTAAACGCCTGTATTTCAATTACTCTTCTTAGAGATGTGATGGCAATGAGAAATGCAACTTTCCACGTTAAGTATTGCATTTCACATGAATGCATGGGTTCGAAAGGTGGACCCATGAGCCTTGTTAAGACAATGTTGAGGTTCCATGAAGGAACAGGTGGTGTTCTTGGTGGTATAATTCTCTTTAGGCCTTCCATAAACGCTTTAATGACAGGTATTCTAAACAGGGAAATTGAATGAGTAATCTGCAGGTAAGCAGATATTGCGGTGAGATGTATCTTTATGGAAGAGAAAGCTAGATTAGATTTTTGCAAAAGTAGTAAATATCCTACTACATCTTTTGGAGATGCATGCAATGGTTGAATTTGATTATTATGGCAGTAATAAACACATCTTTTCCATTTACTTGCATAGCAGTGTCTAGTGGAAGGTTTTCTAGCCTGTTTTATGACCTCCATACATTCTTGTGTGAGGTCTAAGTGTCCAAATTCTAGGATTTCAGGAGCCAAATTGCTAGATTCAGCGATGCTGGGTTTGGATGCCTGATCTGTTGTTTGTTTTGCGTTAGCAGATCTGGTCTGTTGGGTAGTTTGACATGAGGTACTACTGAAAGGTCTAGTAGCGTTGTATACCAAGGTTGTCTTGCCCATGTTGGAGCTATTAGTATGAGTTTGAGTTTGTTTTGACTCAATCTGTTTACTAGATATGGAAGGAGTGGGAGAGGGGGAAAAGCGTACGCAAATATCCCTGACCAATTCATCCATAGAGCATTGCCTTGGGAGTGCCGGTGTGGATACCTGGATGCGAAGCTTTGGCATTTTGCGTTTTCTTTTGTTGCAAATAGATCTATTTGAGGTGTTCCCCAAATTTGAAAGTAATTGTTTAGTATTTGGGGGTGAATTTCCCATTCGTGGACTTTTTGGTGATCCCGAGAGAGATTGTCTGCTAGCTGGTTCTGGATCCCTGGAATAAATTGTGCTATTAGGCGAATGTGGTTGCGAATTGCCCAATGCCATATTTTTTGTGTTAGGAGACACAACTGTCGAGTGTGTCCCCCCCTGTTTGTTTAAATAATACATTGTCGTCATATTGTCTGTTTTGACAAGAATGTATTTGTGGGTTATCATGGGTTGGAATGCTTTCAACGCTAGAAATACTGCTAACAGTTCTAAGTGATTTATGTGGTACTTTCTTTGATGAATGTCCCATTGTCCTTGGATGCTGTGTTGATTGAGGTGTGCTCCCCACCCTGTCATGGAAGCATCTGTTGTTATAACATATGTTGGCACTGGGTCTTGGAAAGGCCGCCCTTTGTTTAAATTTGTACTGTTCCACCATAGAAGCGAGATGTATGTTTGGCGGTCTATCAACACCAGATCTAGAAGTTGACCCTGTGCCTGTGACCATTGTGATGCTAGGCACTGTTGTAAGGGCCGCATGTACAACCTTGCGTATGGGACAATGGCTATGCATGAAGACATCATGCCTAGTAGTGTTAATACTATTTTTGCTTGTATCTTTTGTGTTGGATACATGGCTTGTATGAGCTTGTGAATTGTTTGAACCCTTTGTGGACTTGGAGTGGCTATCCCTTTTATTGTGTTCATTGTCGCTCCTAAGTATTGTTGTGTTTGACACGGCAAAAGTTTTGACTTTGCATAGTTGATGGAGAAACCCAGCCTGTGAAGGGTCTGTATGACATACTTTGTGTGATGTGAACACTTTGTTAGCGTGTTGGTTTTGATTAACCAGTCGTCTAAGTAGGGGAACACGTGGATTTGCTGCCTTCTGATATGTGCAGCTACTACTGCTAGGCATTTTGTAAAGACTCTTGGCGCAGTTGTTATTCCGAATGGCAACACTTTGAATTGGTAATGTATTCACTTGAATATGAACCTCAGGTATTTCCTGTGCGAAGGATGGATCGGTATATGGAAATACGCATCTTTTAGATCTAATGTTGTCATGTAGTCTTGCTGTTTGAGCAGTGGGATTACGTCTTGTAATGTGACCATGTGAAAATGGTCTGATTTGATGTAGGTGTTTAGTGTTCTGAGATCTAGAATTGGTCTTAGTGTTTTGTCCTTTTTCGGTATTAGAAAGTACAGCGAGTAAACTCCTGTGTTCTTTTGTGGACCTGGTACTAATTCTATTGCGTCCTTTTGCAGTAATGCTTGAACTTCTAGTCCTAGAAGATCTACATGCTGTTTTGACATATTGTGTGTTTTCGGTGGGACGTTTGGAGGGAATTGGAGAAATTCTATGCAATTACCATGTTGGATAATTGCTAAGACCCAAGTGTCTGTTGTTATTTCCTCCCAAGATTTGTAGAACTGGCTTAGTCTTCCCCCCACTGGTGTTGTGTGAAGGGGTGGTGTGACCTGTGAGTCACTGTTTATTTTGAGGGGTTTTGGGACCTTGAAATTTTCCCCGGTTTCTTGGGAATTGTCCCCCTCTGTATTGTCCCCGAAAACCTCCCCTTTGATATTGTCCCTGGTAGGTAGGTGGTCTTGTTTGTGAGGTGCTGGTTTCTGTGGGTTGACCTCGAAACCCTCCCCTAAAAGTAGTTTTACGAAATGTGCCAAAAGTGCCTCTGCCCTGCGGGGAGTAGAGTGCGCCCATGGCTTTGGCTGTGTCGGTGTCCTTTTTTAATTTTTCAATTGCTGTGTCCACTTCTGGCCCAAACAATTGTTGTTCATTAAACGGCATGTTAAGCACAGCCTGTTGAATCTCGGGTTTGAACCCAGAGGTGCGCAGCCATGCGTGTCTCCTTATGGTGACTGCAGTATTTATTGTTCTTGCAGCTGTATCCGCTGCATCCATAGAAGAACGTATTTGGTTGTTGGAGATATTTTGTCCCTCTTCAACCACTTGTTGCGCTCGTTTTTGGAACTCTTTGGGGAGGTGTTCGATGAAATGCTTCATCTCGTCCCAATGAGCCCTGTCGTATCGCGCTAGGAGTGCTTGGGAGTTGGCGATGCGCCACTGATTTGCAGCTTGTGCTGCAACCCTTTTCCCAGCTGCATCGAACCTGCGGCTCTCCTTGTCCGGAGGTGGTGCGTCGCCTGATGTATGCGAGTTGGCTCTTTTACGAGCTGCTCCTACGACTACTGAATCTGGCGCCAGTTGTGATGTAATAAAAGCAGGGTCTGTAGGCGGTGCTTTGTATTTTTTCTCCACCCTTGGAGTTATTGCTCTGCTTTTAACTGGCTCCTTAAAAATCTGTTTAGCGTGCCTTAGCATTCCCGGGAGCATGGGAAGGCTTTGATAATGGCTATGGGTGGAGGACAGGGTGTTAAAGAGGAAGTCATCCTCAATAGGCTCCGAATGTAGCGATACATTATGAAATTCGGCTGCCCTGGCTACCACCTGTGCATATGCTGTACTGTCCTCAGGTGGTGAGGGCTTAGTTGGGTACGACTCAGGGCTATTGTCCGATACTGGAGCGCCATAGAGGTCCCATGCATCTGGATCATCTTGGCTCATGGTGGTATGAGCTGGTGAATGTGGTGGAGTTTGTGCCGGTGATGCATGGGTTGACGGTGGTGAAGAGGGTGGTGGAGTTACTTTCTTTACCACCTTTGCTTGTGGCTGCTTGTCTTCTTGTTGGAAGTCAAGTTTTCTTTTTCTCTTGATTGGGGGAAGAGTGCTGATCTTCCCTGTATCCTTTTGGATAAAGATCCGCTTTTGCGTGTGATCTGGTTCTATTGTTTGTAATTCCTCCTCAAATCTGTGTTTTTTTAGTTGGGAGGACAGTCCTTGTTCCTCTGAGTAGGAACTGGTTTTCGGTTCGGTTGCCGGGTGTTTTGGCACCGAAACCGTGACTTTGGATTTTTTCGACTCCAACAAGATCTTTCTTCTTTTCGGTGTCGTGCCTTCTCGGTGCCGACCATCTTCGTTGCCGTTGTCCCTGTGCCGAGCAACTTCGGTGCCGCTATCTCAGTGTCGAACCTTTTCTGCACCACTCTCTCGGTCCCGAGATTGCTGTGTGCCTGTGTCTCGACCTGAGTCGGACGACTTCGGCACCAGCTCGCCCTTTTTCGGTGCCGATGGACGGTCACCTACTTTATGGGTTAAGCCATGGCCTGTTGGCGGTGGCGTCCCCTGGGCTTTCTCTGTTTTTTCGTGTGATCTTTGTTTCGACGTCTTACTCACGGTTGGTTGCTCTTCGAATTCTTCGGAGTCTGAATCGGGGATGGAGAATGTTTCTTCTTCCTCCTCCTCGACCTGTTGTTGTCCTGTCAGCGTGGACGCCATCTGCAACCTCCTGGCTCTTCGGTCTCTGAGCGTTTTTCTCGACCGAAATGCGCGACAGGCCTCGCACGTATCCTCCTTGTGCTCGGGGGACAGGCACAAGTTACAGACCAAATGTTGGTCCGTGTAAGGATATTTATTGTGGCATTTAGGACAGAATCGAAACGGGGTCCGTTCCATCAGTCTCGATGTTGCACGCGGTCGGGCCGACCAGGCCCGGACGGGTGATCGAAATTACCCCGAAGGGCTACCGGAGCTTCTTCAAGATTCGGTGTCGATCTGTCTAATCTAACCCGATACCGAACGAAACAATACCGACGGATTTTTCCGAGATTCTGACTAACTTTCCGAACCCGAAACACGGAGCGAAAAGGAACACGTCCGAACCCGATGGCGGAAAAAAAACAATCTAAGATGGAGTCGACGCCCATGCGCAATGGAACCAAATTAGGAGGAGTCCCTCGGTCTCGTGACTCGAAAAGACTTCTTTGAAGAAAAACAACTTGTAACACTCCGAGCCCAACACCAGACGGCGGACTATGCACAGCATGTGTATCTGCAGCTACACATGCCACCGAACTTCGTGATATATTTGTAATGTACAAGGCAAACATGAACCAACAAAGCAAATATTAACTAATTGTACTCTCTTAAACCTAATAAATTCAATTTCTAAGGCTGAGATTATCATTGAGCAAGCAGTTCTAGCTTGTTGAGCTTTAATGTAGACAGGATAATCACTTAAGACCAAACGGAGTTCAACACCGGGTAAAATATACTGTTTCAACTTTAGCAACACCTACAGTTTTGATTTATAAGTATGCTAATTAATGTTTAGCCAAGTAGGCTATTGCAGTTTTAGTTGTTGAAAAGTGGTGTTAACACTTTGGTCCAAAGTAAAAAACCATGTGAAAATCTATGAAAGTTACTGAACTCCATCTACAAGATAAACAGATTTTACAAGCAAGAGTAGGCATAGAATATTGTGGATTATCCACAAAAATCTTTCCAGTCTTGAAAGAGAAGTTGCATTGATCCAAATTCAGTGAAGCAGGGTCAGGAAATCCCATCTGCAGGCTAAGATATTTACCCATTTAAGTTTCACTTAGAAAATGAGCAATCAGTAATTCATAGGACATCAGAAAACACATTTAAAATGTCAGAACTATTGTTTTATTGGTCTAAAAAAGTTCTTATCAGGCTTACTGAACTGCATCTGAAAACATTACAAATTTTCAGGAAACCGTAAGTGCATAAAGACAAACTTTGAAAAGTAACATACTTTTTTTTAGCAGAATTTTAATATCTCAAAATGTGCATAATAATGAATCTAAATGTATATCACACAATGCAATAGAAGCGGAGGATATCTTATTCAATAGCAGTGTTAAAGTCAAATCTATCTATTGAAAGAGTGAGGTGGAACACAATGACACATAAGACTCATTCTCAAAATCTGACTGGCCGGGAAAGGGTTTTGGCTAATTGCAGCCACTGGAACACATCTTCCTCTTCCACAGTAACTATATCACACACATTACATGCATCAACTCTTTCAAATGTATGTGGAATCTTACCAAAAACATGGAATCCCAATGTACAGGTGTAGGTAAACCATTCTATATCTCTAGTAGTTTCAACACTAACTACTTGTTTACAGGAAGCAGGGACCCCTAAAACAGAAATTGAACATGTATAGCATCAAACTGGTAAGCTTAAAACTATTTAACTTGCTTTCCTGGTCATATTCCAAACGTTTGCCCCAAATATTTCAGTAACTCCTATGAAACAGCTTTCCGGCAGTATGAAATTACAAGAAATTCTGCCTCATATTTTGAAGAAAAAAATAAATCAGAATACACAAAAATCTGCACTTGCACAACTACTTTTGGATGGACAGAAGTATGCCAATCAATCTTTTAACCAATGACTCACTGGTAGCCAAAAGAAAATGAAAATATATTGAAGGCAACTTTGAAGCATAAATTTATATCACACTGAGAAAAATGCAATTCTTGCATCTTAGCCGTCCCAAAAACTGCTACTTCAATGCTAGACATAAAGTGCGAATAACTTTTTCCAAGTACTACATCTTTCCTCTTCGAGGTGACTAACATGAGAACACAAATCAGGAAACACGTATCTTAGAAGACCACAGAATATGACCCTTTTTTTAAAGTTTTGTTGTGAAATCAAGATATTTTGAATGGCCTGATAACACTTAAAGATTGTGTGTACATTTAACTTGAGGGATGATTATAAAGGGAACAAGGACTTACCTCAAACAAATTGGGACAACCTTAATCTTCATTGGAAATCAGAAGAAACATTTACAGATTTAGATGTCACTGGATTACAGGTGGACAAAGACATTGAACCCACTTAAACTACCACCATGAAAGGTGGAGGACACCTATTGTTCATAAGCAAGGAATTTAATAAAATATGAAGAAATATGAAACTATGTAACAACAGATAATTGTCTTAAAAGCAAAGAAATGGTAAATATTTGGCATGATAAAGGCTTTGCAAAACATCTATTTCAAAACATGTTAACCTAATTTAAAAAAATGTTCAAGCACTGAGGCACTATTAAATAGAGGGTGTAAAAATGCACAACAAATTAACAAGATTTATTTTCTTACTGTTGTATTGCTTAAATGAATATCTGAATCACTGTACTTTAGGTGATGTGTACTTTTGTATGTTGCAGACAAATGTTTTTACATTAACAGATAGGTCTTCCTTTTGTAATATTCTTGGAATTCAAATCTCAAATCGAAAAATTGCTACTGTTACAAAGCACAGAGCTTGTTAGTGTAAAGCAAAATTATTATAGTTTTCACAAATTTCTCTTGGAAGGTTTACACCAAGAAAACACCTCTACATTACCTAGATGTTGTGTATGCTACTGTTACTTTACAGTCCAAACATCGGGAGCACATTAAATCACAGAACTTACATCAGGATTCATTACTTCGCAGCTAAGCTTTACTGCCGTACTTCACAGGTAAGTTTCTTCAAAAAGTTTAAATGCATCTCACTTTACAAAAAGTAAAATAAGGAAAATGTCACTTACCCAGTGTACATCTGTTTGTGGCATGAGACGCTGCAGATTCACATGCTGTGCACATCCCGCCATCTAGTGTTGGGCTCGGAGTGTTACAATTTGTTTTTCTTCGAAAAAGTCTTTTCGAGTCAAGAGATCGAGGGACTCCTCCCCTTTCGGCTCCATTGCGCATGGGCGTCGACTCCATCTTAGATTGTTTTCCCCACAGAGGGTGAGGTAGGAGTTATGTGTATAGTAATAGTGCCCATGCAATGGAGTAAGTATGTATGTATATAGTGTAGCTAAAAATGATATATTTACAAATGTACAAGATTAATTATTTGTCAACTTAAAACGGCTACAGGCTCCTGGGGAGGTGGGAGGGCGCATGTGAATCTGCAGCGTCTCATGCCACGAACAGATGTACACTGGGTAAGTGACATTTTCCATTCGATGGCATGTGTAGCTGCAGATACACATGCTGTGCTTAGACTAGTAAGCAGTTATCTCCCCAAAAAGCGGTGGTTCAGCCTGTAGGAGTTGAAATTGTTTGAAATAATGTCCTTAACACTGCTTGTCCTACTGTGGCTTGCTGTGTTGTTAACACATCCACGCAGTGATGCTTGGTAAATGTAAGAGGCGTAGACCATGTGGCTGCCTTACAGATTTCAGTCATTGGAATGTTTCCTAGAAAGGCCATGGTAGCACCTTTCTTTCTAGTGGAGTGTGCCTTTGGTGTAATAGGCAGTTCTCTTTTTACTTTGATATAACAGGTTTGAATACATTTAACTATCCATCTGGCAATGCCTTGTTTGGATATTGGATTCCCTGTATGAGGTTTTTGGAAAGCAACAAACAATTGTTTTGTTTTTCGAATTTGTTTGGTTCTATCAATGTAGTACATTAGTGCCCTTTTGATGTCTAATGTATGTAATGCTCTCTCAGCTACAGAATCTGGTTCTGGAAAGAACACTGGGAGTTCCACGGTTTGATTTAAGTGGAACAGTGATATGACTTTAGGTAAGAATTTAGGATTTGTGCGTAGAACTACTTTATGTTTGTGTATTTGTATAAAGGGTTCTTGTATGGTAAAGGCTTGAATTTCACTTACTCTTCTGAGAGATGTGATAGCTATTAGAAAGGCTACTTTCCATGTTAAGTACTGTATCTCACATGAGTGCATGGATTCAAATGGTGGACCCATGAGTCGTGTTAATACGATGTTGAGGTTCCACGAAGGAACTGGTGGTGTTCTTGGTGGAATAATCCTTTTCAGACCCTCCATAAATGCTTTTATGACTGGGATTCTGAATAATGACGTGGAGTGCGTCATTTGCAGATAAGCCGAAATTGCAGTTAGATGTATTTTAACGGATGAAAAAGCTAACTTGGACTTTTGTAAGTGTAGTAGGTAGCTTACAGTGTTTTTAGCAGATGCACGTAATGGTTGAATTTGATTATTATGGCAGTAATAAACATATCTTTTCCACTTATTTGCGTAGCAATGTCTTGTGGTTGGTTTCCTAGCTTGCTTTATGAGTTCCATGCATTCCTGTGTAAGGTCTAGGTGTCCGAATTCTAAGATTTCAGGAGCCAAATTGCTAGATTGAGCGATGTTGGATTCGGATGTCTGATCTGTTGTTTGTGTTGAGTTAACAGATCTGGTCTGTTTGGCAGTTTGATATGAGACACTACTGAGAGGTCTAGTAGTGTTGTGTACCAAGGTTGTTGTGCCCAAGTTGGTGCTATTATTATGAGTTTGTTTTGACTCAATTTGTTTACTAGATATGGAAGGAGAGGGGGAAAAGCGTATGCAAATATCCCTGACCAACTCATCCATAACGCATTGCCTTGAGAGTGAGCCTGTGGGTACCTGGATGCGAAGTTTTGGCATTTTGTGTTTTCTTTTGTTGAAAATAGGTCTATTTGCGGTGTTCCCCATCTTTGGAAGTAAGTTTTTAGTATTGGGGGATGAATTTCCCATTCGTGGATCTGTTGGTGATCCTGAGAGAGATTGTCGGCTAACTGATTTTGAATTCCTGGTATGAACTGCGCTATTAGGCGAATATGGTGGTGAATCGCCCAATGCCATATCTTTGGAGCTAAGAGACACAATTGTGTGGAGTGTGTCCCTCCCTGTTTGTTCAGATAATACATTGATGTCATGTTGTCTGTTTTGACAAGAATGTGTTTGTGGGTTATTATTGGTTGAAATGCTTTCAACGCTATAAATACTGCTAGTAGTTCTAAGTGAGTTATGTGAAGCTGTCTCTGCTGAGTGTCCCATTGTCCTTGGATGCTGTGTTGGTTGAGGTGTGATCCCCACCCTACCATGGAAGCATCCGTTGTGATTACTTATTGAGGCACTGGGTCTTGGAAAGGCCGCCCTTTGTTTAAATTTATAGTATTCCACCATTGAAGCGAGGTGTATGTTTGGCGGTCTATCAACACTAGATCTTGAAGTTGACCCTGTGCTTGTGACCATTGTGATGCTAGGCACCGTTGTAAGGGCCGCATGTGTAATCTTGCGTTTGGGACAATGGCTATGCATGAGGACATCATGCCTAGTAGTTTCATTACTAATTTTACCTGGAATCTTTGGTTTGGGTGCATGGCCTGTATAACGTTTTGGAATGCCTGTACCCTTTGTGGACTTGGAGTGGCCATCCCTTTTTTTGTGTTGATTGCTGCTCCTAAGTACTGTTGTATTTGACACGGCTGTAGGTGTGATTTGTTGTAGTTGAGTGAGAACCCTAGCTTGTGAAGGGTTTCTATTACATACTTTGTGTGTTGTGAACACCGTTCTTGCGTATTGGTTTTGATTAACCAATCGTCTAGGTACGGGAACACATGTATTTGCTGTCTTCTGATATGGGCTGCCACTACGGCAAGGCATTTTGTAAAAACTCTTGGCGCTGTTGTTATTCCGAATGGCAACACTTTGAACTGGTAATGTACTCCTTGGATTACAAACCTTAAGTATTTTCTGTGGGAAGGAAGTATGGGTATATGGAAATACGCATCTTTGAGGTCTAGTGTTGTCATGTAGTCTTGTTGTTTGAGCAATGGGATCACGTCTTGCAGTGTCACCATGTGAAAATGATCTGATTTGATGGAAATGTTTAGTGCTCTGAGATCTAGGATGGGTCTTAGAGTTTTGTCTTTTTTGGGTATGAGAAAGTACAGGGAGTAAACTCCTGTTCCTTTTTGATGAATTGCTACTAGTTCTATTGCATCTTTTTGCAACAACGCTTGTACCTCCAGTTGTAATAGATCCATGTGTTGTTTGGACATGTTGTGTGTTTTCAGTGGGACATTTGGAGGGAATTGTAGGAATTTTATGCAATAACCATGTTGGACAATGGCTAGGACCCACGTGTCTTATTTCCTCCCAGTTTTGGTAAAATTTTGTTAGTCTCCCCCCCCCCCCCACTGGTGTTGTGTGTTGGGGATTTGTGACACTGAAGTCACTGTTTATTTTGCGGTGTCTTGGGATTTTGGAAAATCCCTCTAGTTTTAGGGAACTGTTCTCCTCTGTATTGTCCCCGAAAACTTCCCCTCTGATACTGGCTTTGGTATGTGGGTCTTGTTTGTGAGGTTGAGGGTTCTGTGTTTTGTCCTCGAAACCCCGCTCTAAACTGTGTTTTTCGAAATTTGCCTCTGCTCTGTGGGGAGTAGAGTGCGCCCATGGCTTTGGCCGTATCTGTGTCCTTTTTAAGTTTCTCAATAGCAGTGTCCACCTCCGGCCCAAACAACTGCTGTCCGTTAAAAGGCATATTTAGCACCGCTTGTTGAATTTCCGGCTTGAATCCTGAGGTGCGTAGCCATGCGTGTCTCCGTATGGGGACGGCTGTATTTACAGTCCTAGCAGCTGTGTCTGCTGCATCCATTGCCGACCGTATCTGGTTGTCAGAGATACTTTGGCCTTCCTCCACCACTTGTTGTGCCCTCTTTTGGAACTCTTTGGGTAGATGTTCTATGAAATGTTGCATTTCGTCCCAATGAGCTCTATCATATCTAGCCAGCAAGGCCTGTGAATTTGCAATGCGCCATTGGTTGGCAGCTTGTGCCGCAACCCTTTTTCCCGCTGCATCGAACTTGTGACTTTCCTTGTCGGGTGGTGGTCCGTCTCCCGAGGTGTGTGAGTTCGCTCTTTTGCAAGCTGCTCCTACTACCACGGAGTCCGGTGTCAATTGCTGCGTGTTGTACACAGGGTCTGTTGGTGGAGGTTTGTACTTTTTCCCTACCCTTGGAGAGATGGCCATGCCTTTCACAGGCTCTTGAAACACTTGCTTTGAGTGTTTCAGCATTCCCGGTAAGATAGGGAGACTCTGATACTGGCTATGTGTGGCCGACAGAGTATTAAACAAAAAGTCATCTTCAATTGGTTCTGCGTGCAGGGTGACGTTGTGAAACGCAGCTGCTCTTGACACCACCTGTGTCTAGGCGGTACTGTCCTCAGGTGGGGATGGTCTCGCTGGATAACAGTCTGGACTGTTATCTGATACTGGTGCAGCAAAGATCCCATGCATCAGGATCATCTTGACTCATTCTTGTATGAGTTGGAGACTGCATCATTGGTGGAGTGGCTACCGGTGATGGTTGTGGTGAGTGCTGTGGTGATGGTGGCGGAGTTATTTGTTTTGCCACCTTTGCTGGTGGTTGCTTGTCTTTCTCTTGGAAGGCAAGTTTCCTTTTAATTCGGATTGGAGGAAGAGTACTGATTTTTCCTGTGTCCTTTTGAATGTGGAGCCTTCTTTGAGTGTAATCTGGCTCCCCTACCTCTCGCTCCTGTCCGAATCTGTGTCCTTGCATCTGAGAGGATAGGCCCTGTTCCTCGGTGTAGGAACTTGGTTTCGGTATGAAAACCTTTTCGACCGTCTTTTTCAGCTCCGAAGACACTGTTTTGCCTTTCGGTGTTCCGATATCTTGGTGCCGACTCGTTTCGGTGCCGCTCTCTCGATGTCGAGATTGCTCTGACCCAGTGTCGAGCCTGTTCTGTGCTGGTATCTCGACCGGAGTCTGATGACTTCGACACGTGCGTGCCCTTTTTCGGTGCAGATGGTCGGTCACCTGATTTTCGGGTTAAGCCATGGCCTGCTGGCGATGGCGTCCCCTGGGCTTTCATGTAGTTTCCGTGAGTTTTGGGCATGGGTGTTTTACTCACGGTTTTTGGCGTCGTTTCGGTTTCGGCCTCGTCCGAATCCGCGATGGAGAAGGTTTCTTCTTCCTCCAAGTGTTGTTGTCCTGCCGACGCCATTTGAAGTCTTCTTGCTCTCCGGTCTCTTAGCGTTTTCCTCGACCGAAACGCTCGACATGCCTCACAGGTATCATCTTTGTGTTCGGGAGACAAAAACAAATTACAGACCAGATGCTGATCTGTGTAAGGATACTTGTTGTGGCATTCGGGGCAGAAGCGGAATGGGGTCCATTCCATTAGCCTTGAAGACGCACGAGGTCTGGCCGACCAGGCCCCGCCGGGGAATCAAAAACCCCAAAGGGCCACCGGAGCTCTTCAAAATTCGGTGTCGATCTGTTCTAACTAACCCGATACCGAACGCAGACAATACCGTCTAATTTTCCGAGATTTAACTACCTTTCCGAACCGAAATACGGAGCGAAGAGGAACACCTTCGAACCCGATGGCGGAAAGAAAACAAACAATCTAAGATGGAGTCAACGCCCATGCGCAATGGAGCCGAAAGGGGAGGAGTCCCTCGATCTCGTGACTCGAAAAGACTTCTTCGAAGAAAAACAACTTGTAACACTCCGAGCACAACACTAGATGGCGGGATATGCACAGCATGTGTATCTGCAGCTACACATGCCATCGAACATATAAATATATATATATATGGAAAATGTCACTTACCATGTGTACATCTGTTCGTGGCATGAGACGCTGCAGATTCACATACTGTGCATTATCCTGCCATCTAGTGTTGGGCTCGGAGTGTTACAAGTTGTTTTTCTTCGAAGAAGTCTTTTCGAGTCACAAGACCGAGGGACTCCTCCCTCTCGGCTCCATTGCGCATGGGCGTCGACTCCATCTTAGATTGTTTTCCCTGCTGAGGTAGGAGTTGAGAGTATACTAGATGTGCCCATGCAATGGAGTAGGTATGTATGTACATAATGTGTCTTAAAATAATATTTATTTACAAATTTACAATTCTTATTCAACTAACAACGGCTACAGGCTCCCGCGGAGGCGGGAGGGCACATGTGAATCTGCAGCGTCTCATGCCACGAACAGATGTACACTGGGTAAGTGACATTTTCCGTTCGGTGGCATGTGTAGCTGCAGATACACATGCTGTGCATAGACTAATAAGCAGTAATCTCCCCAAAAAGAGGTGGCTTAACCTGTAGGAGTTGAAGTTCTCTGAAATAATGTTCTCAATACGGCCTGTCCTACTGTGGCTTGTTGTGTTGTTAACACATCTACACAGTAATGCTTTGTGAATGTATGAGGCATAGACCAGGTGGCTGCCTTACAAATTTCTGTCATAGGTATATTCCCCAGAAAAGCCATTGTGGTGCTTTTTTTCCTAGTGGAATGCGCTCTTGGTGTAATAGGTAGATCTCTTTTTGCTTTAATATAGCAAGTTTGAATACATTTAACTATCCATCTGGCAATGCCTTGTTTGGATATAGGATTACCTGCATGAGGTTTTTGGAAGGCTACGAACAATTGTTTTGTTTTACAAAATTGTTTAGTTCTGTCAATGTAATACATTAGTACTCTTTTTATGTCTAATGTATGTAAGGCTCGTTCGGCTACTGAGTCTGGTTATGGAAAGAAGACAGGGAGTTCCACTGTTTGGATTAGGTGGAATGGTGATATGACCTTTGGTAGGAATTTTGGATTTGTACGGAGAACCACTTTATGTATTTGTATAAAGGGTTCTTGTATAGTAAATGCTTGCATCTCACTTACTCTTCTAAGTGATGTGATAGCTATTAGAAAAGCTACATTCCAAGTTAAGTATTGCATTTCACAAGAGTGCATGGGTTCGAATGGTGGGCCCATGAGTCATGTTAATACAATATTAAGGTTCCACAAAGGTACTGGTGGTGTTCTTGGGGGTATGATTCTTTTTAGTCCCTCCATAAATGCTTTGATGACTGGGATTCTAAAGAGCGATGTTGAATGTGTAATCTGCAGATAGGCAGATATTGCTGTGAGATGTATTTTAATTGAAGAGAATGCTAACTTAGACTTTTGTAAGTGTAATAAGTAGCCTACAATGTCCTTTGCGGAAGCATGTATTGGTATAATTTGATTAGTGTGGCAGTAGTAAACAAATCTTTTCCATTTGTTTGCGTAACAATGTCTTGTAGTGGGTCTTCTAGCTTGTTTAATGACCTCCATACATTCTTGTGTAAGGTCTAAGTGTCCAAATTCAAAGACTTCAAGAGCCAGATTGCTAGACTGAGCGATGCTGATTCGGGTGTCTGATCTGTTGTTTGTGTTGCGTTAACAGATCTGGCCTGTTTGGTAATTTGATGTGAGGTACTACAGGTAAGTCCAGCAGTGTTGTGTACCAAGGTTGGCAAGCCCAAGTTGGTACTATGAGTATTAGTTTGAGTTTGTTTTGGCTTAGTTTGTTTACCAGATAAGGAATGAGTGGGAGAGGGGGAAAAGCGTAAGCAAATATCCCTGACCAACTGATCCATAGTGCATTGCCCTTGGACTGAGGGTGTGGGTACCTGGACGCGAAGTTTTGGCATTTTGTGTTTTTCTTTTGTTGCAAATAGATCTATTTGTGGTGTTCCCCAGCGTAGGAAGTAGTCTTGTAGGAACTGGGGATTAATTTCCCATTTGTGTGTTTGTTTGTGATCTCGACTGAGATTGTCGGCCAACTGGTTCTGAATGCCTGGTATGTATTGTGCTATCAGGTGAATGTGAATTGCCCAATGCCAAATCTTTTGTGCTAGGAGACACAGTTGTGACGAGTGTGTCCCTCCTTGTTTGTTGAGATAATACATTGTTGTCATGTTGTCGGTTTTGACAAGAATGTGTTTGTGGGTTATTAGTGGTTGAAATGCTTTTAATACTAGAAACACTGCCAACAGTTCTAAATGATTTATGTGGAGTTGTTTGTGTTGATTGTCCCTGTATGCTGTGCTGGTTGAGGTGTGCTCCCCACCCTATCATGGAAGCATCTGTTTCTATAACGTATTGCGTGTGAAGAAGACACTGTTGTTGAGTGCTGTTTTTTATTAGTCAGTTGTTTAAGTATGGGAATACGTGCATGTGCTGTCTCCTTATGTGAGCGGCTACTACTGCAAGGCATTTTGTGAATACCCTTGGGGCTGTTGTTATCCCCGAACAGTAACACTTTTAATTGATAGTACACGCCGTGTATTACAAACCTTAAGTATTTTCTGTGAGAAGGATGTATGGGTATGTGAAAGTAGGCATCCTTGAGATCCAACGTTGACATGTAGTCCTTTTTTTAGTAAGGTAACCACGTCTTGAAGTGTTACCATGTGGAAGTGATCCGATTTGATGAAGAGATTCAGTGTTCTGATGTCTAATATAGGTCTTAACATTTTGTCCTTTTTTGGAATTAGGAAATATAGTGAGTAGACACCTGTTCCTTTCTGATGGTTGGGTACTAACTATTGCTTGTTTTTGTAATAATGCTTGGACCTCTAGTTGTAATAGGTCTAAGTGTTGTTTGGACATATTGTGTGCCCTTGGGGGGCACATCTGGCGGGAAATTTATGAATTCTATGCAATAACCATGTTGGATAATGGCTAGTACCCATGCGTCCGTAGTTATGTGTGTCCAGTTTTGGTAGTATGCTGTATGTCTCCCCCCACTGGTGTTAAGTGTTGGGGGTTTGTGACATTTAAGTCACTGTTTGGTTTGACTTGTCTTAGGTGTTTGGAATTTTCCCATTCCTCTTGGGAATTGTCCACCTCTATATGAGCCACGAAACCCTCCTCTCTTGTATTGTCCCTGATAGGTGGGTCTGGTTTGCGAGGTGGAAGGCTCTGGTGTTTGCATTCGAAACCCCCCTCTAAATTGTGGCTTTCGAAATGTGCCTCTGCCGTGTCAGTGTCCTTCTTTAATTTTTCAATTGCTGTGTCCACTTCCGGCCCAAACAATTGTTCCTGGTTAAAAGGCATGTTCAATACAGCTTGTTGGATTTCTGGCTTGAATCCCGAGCTTCGTAAACCATGCATGCCTGCGAATGGTTACCGCAGTGTTGACTGTTCGTGCAGCTGTGTCTGCAGAATCTAATGCAGACCTTATTTGGTTGATGAATATTGCTTGTCCTTCTTCCACAACCTGTTAGGCACGTTTCTGGTGTTCTTTGGGCAAGTGCTGTATAATGTATTGCATCTCGTCCCAGTGTGCCCTGTCGTAGCGAACCAGCAGGGCTTGTGAGTTTGTGATCCACCATTGATTGGCTGCCTGTGCTGGCACTCGTTTGCCCGCTGCATCAAACTTCCTACTCTCTTTGTCAGGCAGTGGAGCGTCTCCTGACGATTGAGAGTTTGTCCTCTTTCTTGCTGCTCCTACAAACACCGAGTCTGGTGTAAGTTGCTGTGTTATAAACACAAGGTCCGTTGGGGGAGGCTTGTATTTTTTTCTCCACCCTAGAAGTGATAGCCCTTTCTTTAACTGGCTCTTGGAATACCTGTTTTGCGTGCTTGAGCATGCCCGGGAGCATTGGCAGACTCTGGTAGGAAGTGTGGGTGGATGCCAAGGTATTGAACAGGAAATCATCCTCTATTGGCTCTGAATGCATTGCTACATTGTGGAATGTAGCTGCCCTTGATCGTATCTGCATATATGCAGTACTGTCCTCTGGAGGTGACGTCCTTGTTGGGTAACAATCTGGGCTGTTGTCTGATACTGGAGCATCATATAAATCCCATGCATCCGGATCATCCTGTGTCATCCCTGTATGCGTAGGTGACTGCATTGGAGGTGTTGTTACCGGGGACAGCTGTGGTGAATGTAGTGGTGAAGGTTGTGGCAAAAACCTTGGTGGTGGGGTTTTATCTCTGGCCACTTTCGCCTTCGGCTGCATTTCTGACTCATGAAATGCCAGCTTTCATTTGGTTTTGATTGGAGGAAGAGTTTGTATTTTTCCAGTCTCTTTCTGGATATGCAACCTCCTTTGTGTATGGTCTGGTTCCTCCATACTTATTTCCAGCTCAATCCGTGTTTTTTATGCATTTGGCTGGAAAGTCCTTGCTCTTCTGTGTAAGAGCTTCTTTTCGGCTCCGAAGCCGCTTTTTTCGGTATCGAAGCTTCCGATAAAGTCTTTCGGTTCCAACGTAACTTTTCTCACCTTGGGTAAGTCGAACTCTCAGTGCCGAGATCATTCGGTGCCTGAATCTCGACCGGAGTCGGATGTCTTCGGCAAATCTTTGGCCTTTTTCGGTGCCGATATTTGGTCACCTTCTTTTCGATGGGGTAAGCCATGGCCTGCTGGCGGTGGCATCCTCTGGGCCTTAACGATTTTTGTGTGAGTCTTGGACGGGGCAGTTTTACTCACTGTTTTCTGCATCGTCGTGGGTCGCTCACTTTCAGATTCGTCTGAGCCCGTCCCCTGGATGGAAATTATTTCCTCCTCTTCGACGTCGAGTTGTTCCCTCGGTGTCGACGCCATTTGTAGTCTTCTCGCTCTTCGATCGCATAGGGTCTTTTTAGATCAAAACGCCCGAAAGGCCTCACAAGTATCCTCCCTGTGTTCTGGTGATAAACGCAGATTACAGACCAAGTGTTGGTCTGTATAAGGATACTTAGAGTGGCACTTCGGACAGAAGCGGAAGGGGGTCCGGTCCATTAGTTTCGTCGATGGATGCGGTCGGGCCGACTAGGCCCCTGTAGGAAGTTGGCTCTGTATGTACTATTTCAAAATAAGAAATAGCATGCACAGAGTCCAAGGGTTCCCCTTAGAGGTAAGATAGTGGCAAAAAGAGATAATTCTAATGCTCTATTTTGTGGTAGTGTGGTCGAGCAGTAGGCTTATCAGAGGGCAGTGTTAAGCATTTGTTGTACCCACACAGGCAATAAATGAGGAACACACACTCAAAGACAATTCCAGGCCAATAGGTTTTTATATAGAAAAATATATATTTTCTTAGTTTATTTTAAGAACCACAGGTTCAAGATTTACAAACAATACTTTAAATGAAAGGTATTTCACTTAGGAACTTTGAATTAGCAAAATAGCATATACAGTTTTCACACAAATGGCAATAAACTATTTTAAAACTAGACAGTGCAATTTTCAACAGTTCCTGGGGGAGGTAAGTGTTTGTTAGTTTTGCAGGTAAGTAAACCACCTACAGGGTTCAAAGTTGGGTCCAAGGTAGACCACCGTAGGGGGATCAGGGCAACCCCAAAGTTACTACACCAGCAGCTCAGGGCCGGTCAGGTGCAGAGGTCAAAGTGGTGCCCAAAACACATAGGCTTCAATGGAGAAGGGGGTGCCCCGGTTCCAGTCTGCCAGTAGGTAAGTACCCGCGTCTTCGGAGGGCAGACCAGGGGGGTTTTGTAGGGCACCAGGGGGGACACAAGTCAGCACAAAAAGTACACCCTCAGCAGCACGGTGGCGGCCGGCTGCAGTGTGCAAACAGGCATCGGGTTTGTAATGGAGTTCAATGGGAGACCTAGGGGTCTCTTCAGCGATGCAGGCAGGCAAGGGGGGGGGCTCCTCGGGGTAGCCACCACCTGGGCAAGGGAGAAGGCCACCTGGGGGGGTCGCTCCTGCACTGGAGGTCAGATCCTTCAGGTCCTGGGGGCTGCAGATGCAGTGTCCTTACCAGGCGTCGGGTCTTTGAAGCAGGCAGTCGCGGTCAGGGGGAGCCTCTGGATTCCCTCTGCAGGCGTCGCTGTGGGGGCTCAGGGGGTCAACTCTGGCTACTCACGGGCTTGCAGTCGCCGGGGAGTCCTCCCTGTAGTGTTGGTTCTCCACAAGTCGAGCCAGGGGTGTCGGGTGCAGAGTGCCAAGTCTCACGCTTCCGGCGGGAAACGTGTTGTTTTCAAAAGTTGCTTCTTTGTTGCAAAGTTGCAGTCTTTAGGGAACAGAGCCACTGTCCTTAGGAGTTCTTGGTCCTTTTAGATGCAGGGTAGTCCTCTAAGGCTTCAGAGGTTGCTGGACCCTGTGGAACGCATCGCTGGAGCAGTTCTTTTGAAGTGGGGAGACAGGCCGGTAGAGCTGGGGCCAAAGCAGTTGGTGTCTCAGTCTTCTCTGCAGGTTTGTCAGCTCAGCAGTCCTTCTTCGTCTTAGGTTGCAGGAATCTAGTTACCTAGGTTCTGGGAGCCCGTAAATACTCGATTTAGGGGTGTGTTTAGGTCTGGGGGGTTAGTAGCCAATGGCTACTAGCCCTGAGGGTGGCTACACCCTCTTTGTGCCTCCTCCCTGAGGGGAGGGGCGCCCATCCCTAATCTTATTGGGGGAATCCTCCATCTGCAAGATGGAGGATTTCTAAAAGTCAAAGGGCCTGGTTACAAATTTAGAGGAGGTGTTAATCCGTCCCAAAAGTGACGGTAAAGTGACGGATATACCACCAGCCGTATTACGAGTCCATTATATCCTATGGAACTCGTAATACGGCTGGTGGTATATCCGTCACTTTTGGGACGGATTAACACCTCCTCCAAAGTTGTAATCAGGCCCAGAGTCACCTCAGCTCAGGACACCTTAGGGGCTGTCCTGACTGGCCAGTGACTCCTCCTTGATTTTCTCATTATCTCCACCGGCCTTGCTGCCAAAAGTGGGGCTGTGGCCGGGGCGGGCGGGCATCTCCACTAGCTGGAGTGCCCTGGGGTGCTGTAACAAAGGGAGAAGCACCTCCACCCAGTACAGGCTTTGTTACTAGCCACAGAGTGACAAAGGCACTCTCCCCATGTGGCCAGCAACATGTCTGGTGTGTGGCAGGCTGCTAAAACTAGTCAGCCCACAATGGTAGTCGGGTATGGTTTCAGAGGGCATCTCTAAGACGCCCTCTTGGGTGTATTTCACAATAAAATGTACACTGGCATCAGTGTGCATTTATTGTGCTGAGAAGTTTGATACCAAACTTCCCAGTTTTCAGTGTAGCCATTATGGTGCTGTGGAGTTCGTGTTTGACAGACTCCCAGACCATATACTCTTATGGCTACCCTGAACTTACAATGTCTAAGGTTTTGCTTAGACACTGTAGGGGCATAGTGCTCATGCACTTATGCCCTCACCTATGGTATAGTGCACCCTGCCTTAGGGCTGTAAGGCCTGCTAGAGGGGTGACTTATCTATGCCATAGGCAGTGTGAGGTTGGCATGGCACCCTGAGGGGAGTGCCATGTCGACTTAGTCGTTTTCTCCCCACCAGCACACACAAGCCGGCAAGCAGTGTGTCTGTGCTGAGTGAGGGGTCTCTAGGGTGGCATAAGACATGCTGCAGCCCTTAGAGACCTTCCCTGGCATCAGGGCCCTTGGTACCAGGGGTACCAGTTACAAGGGACTTACCTGGATGCCAGGGTGTGCCAATTGTGGAAACAAAGGAACAGGTTAGGGAAAGAACACTGGTGTTGGGGCCTGGTTAGCATGCCTCAGCACACTTTCAATTCATAACTTGGCATCAGCAAAGGCAAAAAGTCAGGGGGTAACCATGCCAAGGAGGCATTTCCTTACAGCCCCGCTGAAGTGCAGAAGCCCCGAAGGGCCGCCAGAGCGCTTCTACCATCGGTGTCGATACGCTAACACTAAACCGGTACCGAGCGCGAACAATACCATCGAACTTTCCCTATTCGAAATACGGAGCGAAGAGGAACACGTCCGAACCCGATGGCGGAGAGAAAAAAATCTAAGATGGAGTCGACGCCCATGGGCAATGGAGCCGAGAGGGAGGAGTCCCTCGGTCTCGTGACTCGAAAAGACTTCTTCGAAGAAAAACAACTTGTAACACTGAGCCCAACACTAGATGGCAGGATAATGCACAGCATGTGTATCTGCAGCTACACATGCCACCGAACGTGTGTGTGTGTGTGTGTGTACATACACATCTATACACACACACAAAATAGTTTCATGGTTTTAAGACTAGCTGCCATTAAATTAAAAGTCAATGTTATAGGGTTTTATAGAGTGCGCAACTACCCAAAGTCTAATACAAGAAAGAAGATGCCCAGGGAGCACATGTACAGAGTTGCCGACCAGAAGAAATTGGGTATGGAAGAACCAGATTTTTAGTTACTTCCAAAAAGTGAGACGGTTGGGCATTGATCTAATGTTGAGGGGGAGCTGATGCCAACTTTTCGCTGTGCCAAGAATAAAGCTTCTACCTTCCCATTTTCCCTGTTTGAAATTAGGAATGACCATTGCCTTCGAACCCGAAGAACGTAAGTTTCGGTTTGGTTGATACCATTTGCACCTGGGCAGTCTGGGCCAGTATGATGCAACACATTGTAGGCTATACAGAGAGCCTTAAATTGAATTATTTTCCTAATAGGAAGCCAAAGCAGTAAATCGATTGATGGAGCAGCAGATTGATATTTAGGAACCTCTAGCAAAAGACAAGCAGTGGCATTTGAAGGGCTTGTAGTTTATTCAAATGCTGCTGTAGAATACGAAGGTAGATCCCATTGCAATAGCTAAGCTTAGAGAGCACCAACACTGTTAGAAAAGTTATCTGGGCCTCAAAAGGCACAAAAGGAGAATTGTCTTTAGTAATTTCAGAGTATAAAATGTGGACGTAGTAACTGCACTCATGTGGTCTAAAAAAAAAAAAAAAACATTATCATCTATTATTACTCCTAGGTTTCTGGCTTTATTGACTAGAAAGGGCAGTGATCCCAGAACTTCTGCCCACCACTGTGGCATCCAAAATGAGTTCTAATTTCCAAATAGAATCCCCACTGTCTTTTCAGAATTGAGCTTAAGGCAGTTTCTGTCCATCCATTGGCTGACTGGCAACATGCAGTCATGGAACCTTGTTCCTGTAATCTTTATTAGACATGGCCACTACGATTTGTGTGTCATCAGCGTAAGAGGTTCAAGAAAAGCCAAAAGATTTAAGCATGGGAGCCAGGTCTGTAACATACACATTAAATGGTCTAGGACTCAGGGAGAACCTTTGAGGCACCACCACAAAATGACCCAAAGCCACCATTTGCTGCAGATTTGAGAGAAAGGAACGAAAAAGGGCTAGAGCCAACCCGCCAATTCAGATTTCCCCAAGTCGCTTGATCAACAGATTATGATGAACCATGTCAAATGCTGCAGATAAATACAGTAGCATAAGGGCAGCACTTCCCCCAGTCATCCAAAGCAGCTCTAATCTCTTCAGATGCTTGAAAAAGAGCAGTCCCATTATAAGCCCGCTGTGAAAGCCAAATGAATTAATTTAGAAGTTTAAAAATAAACATATTTTAGATTATATTTTTAATTTATCTTAAATACATTTCAAAACCAAAAACAAAAATGATTTAAATTTCAGAGATATTTTTTAGGATTAAGAAGGTGGGGTTCAGGCACTTGTAGCTGTAGGAGACAATGGGTGTATAATAGTTCAGGAGTAGGCTTGGGCTTACGGTTATTGACAAGTTTAATAGTTTTGGGGAATCTGCCTAAGATTTTGAATATTTCAAGGATTTTCTTTTAAAGTTAATGGGCTTTTTTAGGGTTCATGAATGTGCTACGTATTGAGGATAGGGGTTTCAGGATACAGATTTCTGCTTTAGTATAACATTTAAAATTTTAGGGTTCTGGGATTTTTCGTTTTCTATGTTAATACAGTGTTTATGAATAAACATGTTTTATAGGTTAATGAGTTTTAAAGTTTGGGGTGGGAATGTGTTTAGGGTAAAAGGGAAGTTTTAGGGTAGTTATAGTATACAGTTGTGTTCAGAAGCCATTTTAAATAGGTTAAGTTTTAGGGCTCAGGGGAGAGTTGAGTTATGGGCGGTGATGGCTGGATAGGGTTTCGGGGGAATTGGACTTCAGATAACAGAGATCTGGGGAGTGTTTTAGTATAAGGTTTAAAGTTTTTCTGTTATGGGATTATTTTGGGTTAGTGGAACTTTTAGGGTTCAGGGATTATTTATGGGATTAATTGTAAAATTTTATTTTTATGGTATTATTGTTAATATTTCATTTTCTTCTATTGGGTTTTATAATTTGAATTGGTAATCCATTTATAAATTATTAATATTTTGATACATGATCATTCTGATTATATTTATTATATTTATTTCTATTGCAAACAAATTAAAATTAGCTAAAATATGTATATATATCTATATCGAAAATGTAATTTACCCAGTGTACATCTTTTAGTGGCATGTTCCGCTGCAGAGTCACATGCTATGCACAGGTCCTGCCATCCAGTGTTGGACTCGGAGTGTTACAAGTTGTTTTTCTTTAAAAAAGTATTTTAGTGTCACGGGACCAAGTGACTCCTCCTTTTCGGCTCCACTGCGCATGGGCATCAAATCCATCTTAGATTGTTTTCCCGCAAAGGGTAAGGTAGGAGTGATAGAGTGTAAAGAAAGAGATGTCCATGCAATGGAATAGAGATGTATATACATATGTACAAATTTAAATGTAACAAACGGCTACGGACTCCCGGGGAGGGCATGTGAATCTGCAGCGGAACATGCCATGAACAGATGTACACTGGGTAAGTGATATTTTCCTTTCGATGGCATGTGTAGCTGCAAATACACATGCTATGCATAGACTACAAAGAAGTTAGTCCTCCCAAAAAAGTGGTGGCTAGCCTGTAGGAGGTGAAGTTGTTTGAAATAGTGTTCTTAAGACAGCTTGGCCTACAGTGGCTTGTGAAAAAACATCAACACTGTAGTGTTTTGTAAATGTATGAGGAGTTGACCATGTGGCTGCTTTACATATATCAACCATTGGTATGCTCCCTAAGAATGCCATTGACGCACCTTTCTTTCTTGTAGAATGTGCTCTAGCAGTAATCAAAAGTTGGCTTTTTGCTTTGATGTAGCATGTTTGTATGCATCTATCAATCCATCTTGCGAATCCTTGTTTTGATAAATGATTGCCTTTATGTGGTTGTTGGAAAACAACTAAAAGTTGTTTTGTTTTCCTAAAATCTTTGGTTCGATCTATATAGTACATAAGAGCTCTTTTGAGATCTAGGGTATGAAGAATTCTTTTTGCCACAGAGTCTGGCAGTGGAAAGAAGACTGGCAATTCCAGTGTTTGGTTGATGTGAAAAGGAGATACTACCATCAGTAGAAATTTTGGTTTTGTTCTAAGTAGAACTTTATGTTTGTGCACTTGGAAAAAAGGATCCCCAAGAGTGAAGGCTTGTATTTCACTAACCCTTCTTAATGAAAGTAATAGCTACAAGGAAAGCGACCTTCCATGTCAAGTATTGTATTTGACAAGAGTGCATGGGTTTAAAAGGTGGTCCCATGAGTCTGGTAAGTATGACATTTAAATTCCATGATGGAACAGGTAGTGTTCTAGGTGCGTCTTAATCCTTTCAGGAAGGCTTTAATCACAGGAATTCTGAACAGAGAAGTAAGTTGAATATTCTGTAAGTATGCAGATATTACAGTGAGGTGTATTTTGATGGATGAGAAAGCCACGTTTGACTTATGCAAATGAAGTAAATAACATACAATATCTTTGTATGGATGCTGTAAGTGGATGAGTGTTTTTAGATTGACAGTAGTATACAAATCTTTTCCACTTGTTTGTGTAGCATTGTCTAGTAGTAGATTTATGTGCTTGTTTAATTACTTCCATACATTCTGGTGGAAGTTTTAGGTAACCAAATTCTAGGACTTCAGGAGCCAAATCGCTAGATTGAGAGCACTGGGATTTAGATGCCTGATTTGACCATTATTCTGGGTTAACAAATCTGGTCCGTTTGGGAGTTTGGAATGGGGTACTGTAAAGAAATGGCTCCCTGTTGCAGTTACCCCCCACTTTTTGCCTGATACTGATGCTGACTTGACTGAGAAGTGTGCTGGGACCCTGCTAACCAGGCCCCAGCACCAGTGTTTTTTCATCTAAAATGTACCATTGTTTCCACAATTGGCACAACCCTGGCACCTAGGTAAGTCCCTTGTAACTGGTACCCCTGGTACCAAGGGCCCTGATGCCAGGGAAGGTCCCTAAGGGCTGCAGCATGTCTTATGCCACCCTAGGGACCCCTCACTCAGCACAGACACACTGCTTGCCAGCTTGTGTGTGCTGATGGGGAGAAAATGACTAAGTCGACATGGCACTCCCCTCAGGGTGCCATGCCAACCTCCCACTGCCTGTGGCATAGGTAAGTCACCCCTCTAGTAGGCCTTACAGCCCTAAGGCAGGGTGCACTATACCACAGGTGAGGGCATATGTGCATGAGCACTATGCCCCTACAGTGTCTAAGCAAAACCTTAGACATTGTAAGTGCAGGGTAGCCATAAGAGTATATGGGCTGGGAGTCTGTCAAAAACGAACTCCACAGCTCCATAATGGCTACACTGAATACTGGGAAGTTTAGTATCAAACTTCTCAGAATAATAAACCCACACTGATGCCAGTGTTGGATTTATTAAAAAATGCACACAGAGGGCATCTTAGAGATACCCCCTGTATTTTACCCAATTGTTCAGTGCAGGACTGACTGGTCTGTGCCAGCCTGCTGCTGAGAGACGAGTGTCTGACCTCATGCGGTGAGAGCCTTTGTGCTCTCTGAGGACAGAAACAAAGCCTGCTCTGGGTGGAGGTGCTTCACACCTCCCCCCTGCAGGAACTGTAACACCTAGCAGTGAGCTTCAAAGGCTCAAGCTTCGTGTTACAATGCCCCAGGGCACTCCAGCTAGTGGAGATGCCCGCCTCCTGGACCCAGCCCCCACTTTTGGCGGCAAGTCCAGGAGAGATAATGAGAAAAACAAGGAGGAGTCACTGGCCAGTCAGGACAGCCCCTAAGGTGTCCTGAGCTGAGGTGCCTCTGACTCTTGAAGAAGGAGGATTCCCCCAATAGGGATAGGAATGTGACCCCCTCCCCTTGGGAGGAGGCACAAAGAGGGTGTACCCACCCTCAGGGCTAGTAGCCATTGGCTACTAACCCCCCAGACCTAAACACGCCCTTAAATTGAGTATTTAAGGGCTTCCCTGAACCTAAGAATTTAGATTCCTGCAACAACAAGAAGAAGGACTGCCTAGCTGAAAACCCCTGCAGAGGAAGACCAGAAGACAACAACTGCCTTGGCTCCAGAAACTCACCGGCCTGTCTCCTGCCTTCCAAAGAACTCTGCTCCAGCGACGCCTTCCAAAGGGACCAGCGACCTCTGAATCCTCTGAGGACTGCCCTGCTTCGACGACGACAAGAAACTCCAGAGGACAGCGGACCTGCTCCAAAAAGACTGCAACTTTATCCAAAGGAGCAGCTTTAAAGAACCCTGCAATCTCCCCGCAAGAAGCGTGAGACTTGCAACACTGCACCCGGCGACCCCGACTCGGCTGGTGGAGAACCAACACCTCAGGGAGGACCCCCGGACTACTCTACGACTGTGAGTACCAAAACCTGTCCCCCCTGAGCCCCCACAGCGCCACCTGCAGAGGGAATCCCGAGGCTTCCCCTGACCGCGACTCTCTGAAACCTAAGTCCCGACGCCTGGAAAAGACCCTGCACCCGCAGCCCCCAGGACCTGAAGGACCGGACTTTCACTGCAGAAGTGACCCCCAGGAGTCCCTCTCCCTTGCCCAAGTGGAGGTTTCCCCGAGGAAGCCCCCCCCCTTGCCTGCCTGCAGCGCTGAAGAGATCCCTTGATCTCTCATTGACTTCCATTGCGAACCCAACGCTTGTTCTAACACTGCACCCGGCCGCCCCCGCGCCGCTGAGGGTGAAATTTCTGTGTGGGCTTGTGTCCCCCCGGTGCCCTACAAAACCCCCCTGGTCTGCCCTCCGAAGACGCGGGTACTTACCTGCTGGCAGACTGGAACCGGGGCACCCCCTTCTCTCCATTATAGCCTATGCGTTTTGGGCACCACTTTGAACTCTGCACCTGACCGGCCCTGAGCTGCTGGTGTGGTAACTTTGGGGTTGCTCTGAACCCCCAACGGTGGGCTACCTTGGACCAAGAACTGAACCCTGTAAGTGTCTTACTTACCTGGTAAAACTAACAAAAATTTACCTCCCCCAGGAACTGTGAAAATTGCACTAAGTGTCCACTTTTGAAATAGCTATTTGTGAATAACTTGAAAAGTATACATGCAATTGAAATGATTCAAAGTTCCTAATGTACTTACCTGCAATACCTTTCAAACAAGATATTACATGTTAAATTTGAACCTGTGGTTCTTAAAATAAACTAAGAAAAGATATTTTTCTATAACAAAACCTATTGGCTGGATTTGTCTCTGAGTGTGTGTACCTCATTTATTGTCTATGTGTATGTACAACAAATGCTTAACACTACTCCTTGGATAAGCCTACTGCTCGACCACACTACCACAAAATAGAGCATTAGTATTATCTCTTTTTACCACTATTTTACCTCTAAGGGGAACCCTTGGACTCTGTGCATGCTATTCCTTACTTTGAAATAGCACATACAGAGCCAACTTCCTACAGGTACTATAGACAAATCTAGTAGTGTTGTGTACTAATGCTGACGTGCCCATGTTGGTGCTATTAGAATCATGGTAAGTGATATTTGATGCAGTTTGCTGACCAGAAAAGGAAGGAGTGGGAGAAGGGGAAAAGCGTAAGCAAATATCCCTGACCAATTGATCCATAGAGCATTGCCCTTGGATAGAAGATGTGGGTTCCTGGATGCGAAGTTTAGGCATTTTGCGTTTTCGCTTGTTGCGAATAGGTCTATCTCTGGTGTTCCGCATTTTTTAAAGTACTTGGGAGTGAATCTCCCATTCGTCTTTTTGTGGGTGATTTCTGCTTAGGAGATCTGCCAGCTGATTGTCTATCCCTGGAATGTATTGTGCTAATAGATTAATGTTATTGTGTATTGCCCATTTCCATATTGTTTGGGCTAGGAGGGACAGCTGAGATGAGTGTCTCCCATCCCGTTTGTTGAGGTAATAACATGACAACTATTTGTCTGTTTTTATGAGAACAGTCTTCTGTTTGAGAAGAGGTTGAAACACTTTTAGAGCAAGAAATACAGCTAAACGTTCTAAGTGGTTTATGTGAAGCTGTTTCTGTTGTGCATCCCATTACCCTTGAATGGTCTGATTGTTGAGGTGAACTCCCCAACCGATCATTGATGCGTCTGTTGTGATTATGGTCTGAAGAACAGGGTCCTGGAATGACCTCCCCTTCATTAGATTGTTGCGATTCCACCATTGAAGGGACATGTGTGTTTGGCGGTCCATCAACACTAGATCCTGAAGTTGACTATGTGCCATAGACCATTGTTGTGAGAGGCACTGTTGTAAGGGCTTCATGATTAGTACTGCATGTGGAACTATGGCTATCCAAGATGCCATCATTCCTGGATCCTCATGATAAACTTTACAGTATATTGTTGATTTTGCTGTATGTGTGGTATGAGATTTTGGAAAGCTTATATCCTTTGAGTATTTGGATAAGCTAGGGCCTTTTGAGTATTTAGGATAGCACCTAGGTAAGGTTGTACCTGTGCTGGTTGAAGATGTGATTTTTGATAATTGAGAGTGAAACCTAGGGTATGCAAGGTTTCTATCACATAACGGGTGTGTTGTTGGCATTGTGTAAAATAGCTTGATTTTATTAGCCAGTCATCTAGATATGGAAAGACGTGGATGTGCTGTCTTCTTAAGTAGGCTACTACTACTGCTAGACATTCTGTGAATACTGTTGGAGCTGTCATGCCGAATGGCAACAGCGCGAACTGGTAATGTTTTCCTGCTATGACAAACCTGAGGTATTTTCTGTGAACTGGATGGGTGGGTATGTGGAAATACACATCTTTGAGGTCTAAAGTAGTCATGTAATCTTGTTTTTGTAGTAGTGGAATAACATCTTGCAGAGTTACCATGTGAAAATGTTCTGACAGGATGTACAGATTGAGGGGCCTGAGGTCCAAGATGGGCCTGAGAGTACTGTCTTTTTTGGAATGAGGAAGCATAATGAGTATGCTCCTGTTCCTTGTTGAGAATGTGGAACTAATTCTATTGCTTGTTTTAACAGTAAAGATTGTACCTCTTGTTGCAACAGAACAGTGTGTTCTGGGAACAACCTGTGGTACCTAGGTGGAAATCTTTGGGGGGGGAGGGGGGGGGGGGAGAGATTAATTCTACGCAATAGCCATTGCAGATAATTGATAATACCCAATTGTCTGGTGATATTTTGCCAATGAGAGTGGAATTGCTGTAGTCAATCCCCCCCCCCCCCCCCACAGGAGAAGTGTGGTGTGGAAGGATGGGAAGGAAGTCCCTGTTTAGGTTGTGGTTTGCTTTGAGGTTTGAAATTTAACTCTGCGTCTGAAAAGTGTCCTCTATAGGACCCTCTAAATCCCCCTCTCTGGTATTGGGTTTGTTGTCCTTGTTTTGTTTTTGAGGTGGAAGCCTCAGAGAATTGTTGTTTAAACCCTCCTCTAAACTGTGGTCTGCGAAAGGAGCCTCCATATGGTGTGGTGTGTAAAGCCCCCATTACTTTCATAGTATCCGAGTCCTTCCTCAGTTTTTCAATAGTAGTTTCTAGATCTGGACCAAATAGATATTTCTTGTCAAAAGGCATATTAAGTATTTCCTGTTGAATTTATGGTTTAAAACTAGGAGCGAAGCCGTGCATGTCTTCTAATTGTGATGGCTGTATTGACACTCCTTGCAGCTGTATCATCAGCATCAAGAGCGGATCTTATTTGCTTATTGCTGATAGCTTGTCACTCCTTCACCACCTGTTGTGCTCTTTTTTGACACTCCTTTGGGAGATGCTGTATAAGATCTTGCATTTCATCCCAATGGGCCCTGGCTTGAAGTGACTGAGAATTGGCAATTCTCCATTGGTTTGCTGCTTTTGTGGCAACTCTCTTCCCAGCTGCATCAAATTTTCTACTTTCCTTATCAGGAGGAGGTGTGTCTCCTGATGACTGGCTGTTTGCCCTTTCCCTTGCCGCACTGACTACTACAGAGTCTGGAGGGACCTAATGAGTGATATAGTTCGGGTCAGTAGGAGCAAGCTTCTACTTGATCAATTATAGGGGGATGATCCTAGCTTTGACAGGCTCATTAAAAATTTGGTCTGCATGTTTAACCTTTCCCGTTAACATTGGGAGACACTGGTATTTGTAATGAGTAGAAGACAGTGTGTTAAATAAAAAGTCTTCTTCCAGGGGTTCAGAATGAATAACCACTTCATGATAAGCTGTTGCCCTAGATATTACTTGGGTGTAGGCAGTGGTGTCTTCTGGAGGAGAAGGTTTAGATGGGTAAAGGTCTGGATCACTGTCCGGGATGGGATCAGGGTCATAGAGATCCCATGGGTCTACCGTATCTCCATGTGAGTATAATGAATGTGTTGGAGAAGCCAATGGTGGTGGACTATTATGAGGTGAGAAACAAAGCTGTGGAGAGTGAGGAAGAGAAGTATGGAGAGGTGCTGGCTTCTCCTTTTGTTTCTGCACTTTTGCTGGTGGTTGAACAGAGTTTACGTCCTCTTGGAAAGCCAGCTTTCTTTTTGTTTTTAAAGAAGGTGCTGTGATGATTCGTCCTGTCTCTATTTATATGGATTCTCGATTGTCTCTGATCCATAACCTCTAGAAATGGTTCAATCTCAGTCTCTTCTTCAGAAGTCTTATGAGATTCCATGATGGGCTTTGAGATTTGCTTTAATTTTCTCGAAAGTCACTGTTCCTCTGTATGTAAGGATTTTTTCGGCTCCGAGGTGTGCATCATTTTCAGTCCTGAAAAAGTAGTCTGATGTCTCGGCCCAGAGAGCCTAATTTGACTTGGAGGAATGGGGTCTTTTACCAGAGTCTGAAGTGGAGGTTTTAAATTGATTTACTGGACTCCGAGGTGGACGGAGGAGTGGCCTTTTTTGGCGCTGACCCTGAAGGTCGGTCACCAACAGTCTTTTTCCAGGGCAAACCATGGCCTTCCGGCAGTGGTGTACCCAAGGCCTTCAAATGTTTTTTTCTGCAGGGGTGTAGGAGCAGACGTACTCACATGCTGGAAGGCTGTGATGGGTCGGTTGTCTTTCGATTCCTGTTCGGAGTCTGTGTCTCGGATGGAGACTGCTGTCTGCGCCTGCTCTACCTCCATGACATTGAGATGTTTGGTGCTTTGATGTCATTTCGAGTCTTCGGGCTCTGCGATCTATCAGGGTCGTCTTTGATCGAAATGATCGACAGGCCTCACAATCTTCCTCCCGATGGTCTGGAGAAAGGCACAAATTACAAACCAGGTGTTGGTCTGTATAGGGGTACTTCGTGTGGCACCAAGGGCAGAATCATAATGGAGCCCGATCCATCAGGTTTTACACAAGGTAGGCCCGACCAGGCCTGAGTTGGGCACGCGCGCGCCCCGAAGGGCGAGATGAAGGTTTCAACGGTGCTCAGGTTCAATGCTAGATGGGAAACGTGATCGAAACAATACCGACGAATAAGTAGGTTTTCTGAAGTTTTACAAATTGAAATCTCGGAGCGAGAGGAAACACGTCCGAACCCGACCGCAGAAAGAAAATAATGGAGTTGATGCCCATGAGCACTGAGAGGAGGAGTCACTCGATCCTGTGACTCCGAAAAGACTTCTTAGAAGAAAAACAACTTGTAACACTTCGAGCCCAACACTACATGTCGGAAGAGCTATGCATAGCATATGTATCTGCAGCCACACATGCCATAATGCACAGCATGTGTATCTGCAGCTACACATGCCACCGAACATAAATATATCTGTGTGTGAACAAGGCTACGTAATGGCCATAATGCGCTTGGTTTGAATGAATCCATTAACAAGCTGCTAAGCTTGTGAAAAAATGATTTTTGTACATTTTGGAGTGCGAAGATCCTGGTGTGATCTGTTTCACACCAATCAGGTAATATATATCTATCTGTGTGCACACACACACACACAAACATATGTATCAATGTCCTTCTGATGTTTAAACTTACCAAACCCGAGAGTAACTTCTGCTTTGACACAGTAAGAACTTGCTGCAATAAGCCCTAAAGATATTCATAAAGTGTGAGGAGATCCAGGGAGATTACTAGGGCAATCAAGTTTGCAATTACAATAATAGGGAAGCCTAAAATTAAGTTAACACTTACAAAAGTATCTTCTTTGACCTAGTTCATGGCCATGGGATATTATGCCTTACATTAGCTCTACAGCACCTTAAAGAAGGTTAGGCATGTCATAAGGTTGAGGAAAATTACAGTGTCGCCCCACAAGCTGGATTCTAGATGTGTGTGCAGATTCTAGAAGATGGTGACAAATGTTTCAGGACCATGCTGATGGAGTGTCATATTTTGAAACTTTTTACAGCGACGACAATGTGAACCACCAACTCCACATCTGAACTGAACACATGCATTTGGAAATCTTGTGGCACCTTTGGGCATAATTAACATTTACTTTATGGAGTTGGAGACAGTTTCGATAAGAGGCAAGGTACCTGTGCCTAGTCACCTGACTCTCAGAGGGTGAGGAAAGCATTGTTTCACAGGGCTGCAGCGCATCGAGCACCGTACTGATCAAGTAGCAGCACTGAAGGTGGTAATCCCCCCTGAGCTCTGGCTTCTATGAGGCTGAATTGCAAATGAAGTCACATTGCTACATATCAGCGCCACATATTGAACACGAGAGCGCGTTTGGCAACCTTGCTAGAGCAATCTTCCTTCGGGAGAAAGCAAAATGACGTACAGCTCGCTTTTGCAACAAGCCCTATTTCCTCCAGCAATCACGTTGTACTACATTGTGGTGACCATTTGGATGTCTGGGCTAATGTCCATACACATTGCTGATTCTTGAGGTGACAAGCAACATTAATATTCTTGAAGTGACTTTCAACTTGACTTGTGTGAAGCAGTAATAATCACAGTTGAGAGGACTGCCTGTTACAGTGATGGGCACAACTTGGGAGCATCTAGCTGTTTTGCAGTAAGTCAATGAAGGTACACAGGAGTGATCATAAAGTTAACTCGTCTTATATGGTGGTGGGCAAACCCTGAAGGAACAGTGCCCAACATTACTTTACCTGATCATCTTGGACAACCCCATAGTTTTTACCACATAGTGTAAGATGTTTCACTATTATCGCTTAACCACTTCATTAATTATCTTATGACATTTGGTCAAGAATTCATTTTTGGTTTTGGTGTATAGTTGAGTATTAACACTATACACTTTACTGTATAATTTACTGATCATAGGATCATTGTACTGCCACGTCGAGTGCTCATGTCTGAACCTCCTCCTTTTCTTTCTGATAAGGGTGACCTTGCTTTACCTTGGAAGAGATGGAAACAAATTTTTGATCCTCCACCTCAGTCAACAGGGAGTGGGGGTGAGAGGTGCGGTGTGGGGGGGGGGGGGATTTTCAGCAGCTCGCAAACGAGCTGTCCTTTTACATAATTTGGGAATTGAAGGAAGAAATGTCTATGAAAATTTGGATTAAATTAACATCAGGGAAGGTGAAACTGACAATGTCAGTAATGATGTTGGAAAAACATTTTGGGTTACATGTGAATGTAGTATTAGAAAGACAAGTTCTTCACGAGAATGCAAGGGAAGTATTAGAAAATTAGTAGTTATGTTGCAGCGTTGAAAACTTTGGCCTGCACATGCAAGTTTCACTAATTTGTTGGTGAGGGGTCAAATTATTGGCTGTATAAACGATGTTAAAGTCCAGGAGTAACTACTTGCATAGAATCCTAATTTTAGAGATGTTGTAACAATTTTGAAACCGTTGAAAACAAGCATGTGGATGAGTGAGATGCATGGTGAAAAAAGGAAAGGCAACAGTCCAAGTTTGGAAACAACAGTCAATTAAATAAAAGGGGCACATAAACGTACAGACAAGGGCACTGACAAGAATGTGAATATCAAAAGCAAAGATATTGATAAGAAAAAAAAAAAACAATTCCAAAATGACTTTAGAAGTGGTGCAGTGAAAAGTTTTCAGTGTGTAAGCAAGAGACATCTCTTTAATAGCCTGGGATGTTTTGCATCTTGTAAAAAAATGAGGGAAGAAAGGTGTAAGGAAATGCCTCCTTGGCGTGGTTACCCCCTGACTTTTTGCTGATGCCAGTTATGATTGAAAGTGTGCTGGGCCCCTGCTAACCAGGCCCCAGCACCAGTGTTCTTTCCCTAAACTGTACCTCTGCTTCCACAATTGGCCCAGCCCGGTCACCAAGATAAGTCCCTGGTAAATGGTACTCCTGGTACCAAGGGCCCCGATTCCAGGGAAGGTCTCTAAGGGCTGCAGCATGTCTTATGCCACCCTGGGGACCCCTCACTCAGCACATGCACATTGCCTCACAGCTTGTGTGCTGGCAGGGAGAAAATGACTACGTCGACATGGCACTCCCCTCAGAGTGCCATGCCAACGTCACACTACCTGTGGCATAGGTAAGTCACCCCTCTAGCAGGCCTTTCAGCCCAACGGCAGGGTGCACTATACCACAGGTGAGGGCATATGTGCATGAGCACTATGCTCCCTACAGTGTCTAAGCAAAACCTTTGACATTGTAAGTGCAGGGTAGCCTAAAAGAGTATATGGTCTGGGAGTTTGTCAAACACGAACTCCACAGTTCCATAATGGCTACACAGAAATCTGGGAAGTTTGGTATCAAACTTTTAAGTACAATAAATGCACATTGATGCCAGTGTGTGATTTATTGTAAAATACACCCAGAGGGCATCTTAGAAATGCCCCCTGAATACCAGTCTGACTCCTAGTGTTAGGCTGACCAGTTTCTGCCAGCCTGCCACAACCAGACGAGTTGCTTGCCACATGGGGAGAGTGCCTTTGTCACTCTGTGGCCAAACAAAGCCTGTACTGGGTGGAGGTGCTTCTCTCCTCCCCCTGCAGGAACTTTAACAACTGCGGGAAGCCTCAAAGGCTCATGCCTTTTGTTACAGCATCCCAGCTAGTGGAGATGCCCGCCTCTCCGGCCACTGCCCCCACTTTTGGTGGCAAGGCTGGAGGAGATAATGAGAAAAATAAGGAGTCGCCGCCCACCAGTCAGGACAGCCTCTAAGGTGTCCTGAGCTGAGGTGATCCCTGCCTTTAGAAATCCTCCATCTTGAGATTGGAGGATTCACCCAGTCGGATTAGGGATGTGCCCCCCTCCCCTCCGAGAGGAGGCCCAAAGAGGGTGTAGCCACCCTCCAAGGACAGTAGTCATTGGCTACTGCCCCCAGACCTAAATACATCCCTAAATTTAGTATTTAGGGTCACCCCAGAACTCATGAAATCAGATTCCTGCAACCTGAAACAAGGACTGCTGACCTGAAAGCCCTGCAGAGACTACAAGTGCTTTGGCCCCAGCCCTACCGGCCCGTCTCCTGACTCAAAGAAAACTGCAACAGTGACGCATCCGACAGGGACCAGTGACCTCTGAAGCCTCAGAGGGCTTCCCTGAAATCCGAAGGACCAAGAAACTACCGAGACCAGAGGCACTGTTCACCCACAGAAACATCTTTGCAACAAAGAAGCAACTTTTAAAGAACTCACCCTTCCAGTCGGAAGCGTGAGACTTCACCCTCTGCACCAGACGCCCCCAGGCACGAGCTCCAGAGAACCAACACCACAGGGAGGACTCCAAGGCGACTGCGACCTCGTGAGTAACCCGAGACGACCCCCCTGGACTCCCACAGCGACGCATGCAGAGAGAATCCAGAGGCTCCCCCTGCCCGCGACTGCCTGTAACAAGGAACCTGACGCCTGGACCAAGCCCCCAGGACCAGAAGGAACCGAACCTCAGTGCAGGAGTGACCATCAGGTGACCCTCTGCCTAGCCCAGTTGGTGGCTGGCCCGAGAAGCCCCCGTGCCCTTCCTGCATCGCTAGAGTGACCCCGGGTCCCTCCATTGATTCCTATACAAAACCAGACACCTGCTTTGCACACTGCACCCGGCCGCCCCTGTGCCGCTGAGGGTGTGTTTTGTGTGCCTACTTGTGTCCCCCCCAGTGCTCTACAAAACCCCCCTGGTCTGCCCTCTGAAGATGCGGGTACTTACCTGCTGGCAGACTGGAACCGGAGCACCCCTGTTCTTCATAGGCACTTATGTGTTTTGGGCACCTCTTTGACCTCTGCACCTGACTGGCCCTGTGCTGCTGCTGTGGGAACTTTGGGGTTGCCTTGAACCAACAATGGTGGGCTGCCTATGCCCAGGAACTTAGACTTGTAAGAGTCTTACTTACTTGACAAACTAACCATTACTTACCTCCCCAGGAACTGTTGATTTTTGCACTGTGTCCACTTTTAAAATAGCTTATTGCCATTTTTACTAAAACTGTGTATGCTATTGCTGTAAGTCAATGTTCCTAACTTACCTGTGTGTGGAGTACGTTGCATTTTAAGTATTTACTTCAAGTCTTGAACTTGTGGTTCTAAAAATAAATTAAGAAAATATATTTTTCTATATAAAACTATTGGCCTGGAGTTAAGTCTGAGTGTGTGTTCCTCATTTATTGCCTGTGTGTGTACAACAAATGCTTAACACTACCCTCTGATAAGCCTACTGCTCGACCACGCTACCACAAAATAGAGCATTAGAATTATCTAATTTTGCCACTATCTTACCTCTAAAGGGAACCCTTGGACTCTGTGCACACTATTTCTTACTTTGAGATAGTATATACAGAGCCAACTTCCTACAAAAGGGTATTATGCTCATGTTTGCAGAGGAACTAGACAGAGGTCCTAATTATGAGTTTGGTGGTCATGAGACCGCCAAACTGGTGGAGGCAGTTTATCCGCCACGGATCCGGCGGTAAAGATCGCTGCATTACGACAACCCCGCCTGGTCTGCCAGTGCGCTCGCACCAACGCAGCCGGCGGTGAGCTCCTCCAGGCTGGTGGCAGGCCTCAGATTGCCGGCCAAATAAGAAGAAAGCACACCGCTAGGCTTTTTCCGGCAGTCGCCCGTCACAAAAAGCCTGCCGGCAATGCACACAGCAACAGGAATCCCTATTCCTGTTGCCGTCACACACACACCCACACCTCCATGCACTCCCCCATCTGCACACTTGTGCACACACATCCCTCATCCGCACACTTGCTCACCCTCATCCGCTCACTTGCACACAACCTCCTCATATGCATACATCCAGACAACCCCACTCGCTCGCAAACATGCGCTCAGACACCCCCATTCACGCGCACACATGCACTCAGAGAGATACCCCACTCCCCTCTGCATACAGACATGTACTTGCACCCTGACATCACCCCTCCTCTCCCATTCGGGCACACATACCCTCCACGCACACATACATGCATACACAACACTCATTCCGCTACACATACCCGCACACACATGCACCCAACATCCCCCCCTCCTTTCGGACGGTCTACTTTCCTGTTTTGGCGAGGTGGTCATCTGGGAGGGGATGGGTCCTGGCATCTGCCACCACCACACCACCGTACAGGACACCGCCACACCGTATTACGCAGCATAATACGGTGGGCAGAGTCCTGTTGGTGTGATTGTGCCGGCAGTGGAACTGCCTTTCTTCCCCCGTCGACCAGGGCTACGGGGTTGGACCCTACCCCCACTGCATGCATCACAGGTCCCATACTTTTCTTTAATGCACTTCGACGCTGCCAAGTTCTGGAAACAAATACAGTGTCTGGCCTTTTCCAATTAAGTGAGAGCCATTTCCAGGTTGTGACCTCCTGTAGCTACCTTATCTCACATTAAGTAAGTGTTCACCCTGGATGAACCTAGATTTAGCTAAGCATTGAGTGCTACTCAAGTAGTAACGGTGACATTTTAAGGCAGAGCAGTTTTAGCTAGTTGTTGCAATGTCAGTTAACACTAACCACGGCAAGGCACAGGAGACTCGCAGCTAGGGTATGTGTGGTAACAAGGACACAAAATCGAGGCCTACTGGTGACTAATGTTGTGCAAGTGCGATCTAGATAATGCTTGGAGGATCCCAAAGAAAGGATGTTATCACCAACAATAATGCTTCTCTTAACATCATGAAGAAGAGAAATAGTAGCTTACCATTTCATAGAGGGATTATTTTGAGGTGGCACAGGGCAGGCTTGTTCAGAAATCAGCCCACAGTATGTACACATATGGTACTGGTATACAGCAAGTCTAGCCAAAAGGCAGCATAGCACTGTGCAGAATCTATATCGATCACCCTATTTTAGTTACTGTCTGGCAACGTATGGCATCAATAACAGGCAAGTATACTCACTAAATTACTCTATTTTTATGCGCTAATCAGACAATTCAAGAGAGTAATTTGTAGAAGGATTTGGTCTTTCCATGCAATAAATGGAATGGGAAATGCAATATAGAACAAAACTGAATTTCTTAAATTGTGTAGATGACAAAGGAATCAACTTTATAAACATACAGATATTTTAAACAATAAAATAATTATATATTTTGATAAAATAACTGGTACACTGCGTATACCAAAGGGACAAAAGCGTACAGCTGTTAACATCTGGACATATCAAAGTTGAGTGTTTGCTATTCAGCTTGCTAAGACCTCTAGAACAAGAAAAAGGACACCAAAACATTAATGTACTTACAGTATAGGATTTCATAGTCTCCCGAATTAGACATCAGGTATTGGGCATTAACAGACCAGTCTAAGTGAGTGATGAAGCTGGAGTGGCCCTAGAGAGAAGCACAATTTAATATGCATATTTCTGCAGCTCGGCTATTAACCATGGGAAAAAAGGTATAAATCAACTTACTGAGCATTTGCCAATTCTACTGTATTTTCTTCCATTGTCACTGACCCCATAAATGTAGATATAGTTGTCATGGGAACCTATGGCCAAGTAATTCCCATCTATTGAGAAAAGGGAAAAAAAATATTAATTTATAAAACAGAATTTGGAGCCGGTCACAGATATTAATTGGTCATGTTTTATCAAGTTTAGAAAGATGTTTCTATCAATATAGAATTAAGGATTATCAAAAATATATACTTTGCAAGAGAGCCACTCAGAAATACACAAGTCAAGGAATAGTTGCAAGGACATTTCAGGTGCTATCACTCTGGGGAATAGTTTTTTTTATAGTTGAAATGCAGGATTCTTTTCCTTTTTTATTTAATAACGTCGATACAAAGTGAAATTGCACTGCTTGGTTCAGTACAAAAAGCTATTACAGTTTAAATGCACTCGACCTGTTCACTAGTCACATCAGTTAAAACTCTGGAATCTGAACTTCAAAAGTCTGTGTATGGTGAGAAGTTAGTTCATAATATGATGTGCTGAAAAATGTAACTTTTAAGCCTTTCCAACATAGCTAAACACGCTAACTGCATGAACATGGATGTAGATAGCTTGTGGCTCGGAACTGTCATATGAGTCACGCTGAACGCTCATTAAACAGAGGTGATGTGATCTCTGTTAAATACAAGGCAACAGTTTTACTTTTCCACACAGTGACATTCACATGTCTGATATTAGCTGCCACAAAAGCAAATATCCGTTCCATAAGCGTAATTTCTAAGTGCATGTAGCAAGCAAACTGTGTGAACAGCTCTACTCTAAAATTACATTTTAATTAGTACAACATATTGTTACTGTTCACAAGCAGTGAGATTAACAGAACTGATGGTACTGTAAGTGGAGACTATCTTTTTTATTTTTTTATTTTTACACCTGGTCTAGAGACCACTATAACCGTCTAGCTAGGCTAATGTAAAAAAAAAAAAGAATAAATAAAAATGCACACAGATATACATACATAGAAGAGCTCTGGGTTAGCCCACGTCTTCCACTGGTCTGTTGAGTTGCCATTTGCATTTTGCACTAACCCACAACAGCGTAGGCTGTGCTTCCCAAAGGTCAGAGAACCACAACCCAATTTTTAGAATGGCAAAATGTCATGACCACCCCAGTTTTAATGGATGAGGGAGTCATTTCTATTTTTCATGTAAATAAAGCATTTTATGTCAGCACACTGGCATTTACAGAAAGCACATATCCATTGAAATGACCACTACAATAGCACAGACTGATAAAACTATATGGCACAGAAATTATTGCTGGAAATCGGGTTTCAATTAACACTTCTCATTTGTACATCAACAAGTAAAAGTGTATTGATTTGTTTTGATCCTATTAAAATACGTTTCTACCACACTTCCACAACTCTTCAGAATTACAAAAATATGCTTAATTTTTGCTTTTCTAGCTACTGTTTTGTGTGTGTGTCACAACATTAAGTCCTACAGCATTGACTTTCACACTCCCTGTACTGCAGCAGGATTGTCAACTAATCAACTTACTTTTTTTCTGTCTACAAAGTGAAAGGAGTTTGTAGATACTAATCCCCATGTTAAACAAGCATTTGCAATGCAGTAGGTTTTGCATTTGCTCGAGTCAGAGCTACTGGCATTGTAAATTCATAACTGGACATTTCTTGCCACATAAATTGGTCAACCCTGCCCCATTTTGTGTTTTCCTGCCACATAATTTCAGTGGCGGTACGTGGAATGAGTGAAGGCCGTGATGATTATGGATATATGAGCATTGTAAAGATTGTTTACTTTTTTCAGATCTTTATTCAAGCTGCCTGCAAATTAAATCCAGGCAGACTGTGGGGAAGGTAAACTTGAAAAACAAAAATCGAGGGCAGTAGAAGGTCAATAGTGTTTTGTGAGGTGCCCGACTTTTGGAAGAACTGGAAGATACACTTTATAGCCTGTGCAGGCGAGTGGACTTATAAGCAGAGACGAGTGAGGCAAGCCCAGTACTGATGTCTGGGAAAGCATTCTTGTCAGAACTGGAGAAGTTCTGTTTTGTTCTGGAAAAGAAAAGGCGGCTACGCTTTCCCCTGTGCTGTTTTGGACACCATTACAGCCCTATTTATAACAAAGCAGCAAGGGGGAGGAAAAATCAACAAGCTCACCTCGAGTTTTTGCTTTTCCCGAGCAAGGGGACAAGGTGGGGGAGCTGGGAAGAAGCTTTGGGAAACTTTGGCTAAAAAAATAATTGTATTTATAAATGTTTAAATGTGAAGCAAACTGAATATATTATATCTCATAAGTTGTTTTGGCAACATGTTTGAATTGTGTTTAGCTCAATAATGCACCATAGGTTTCCTGCAGCTTTTGAAATTGTTTTCATCATTGAAATAAAAAAAAAACATGCAGAACGTTTGTTTAACATTTTAACTTACTTTTCAGACCCACCTGATCTGAAAGTAGAGTTTCAGTCCATTGAATAGGTTAACTTAAACAACTGTCTGTTTGCGATTTTAACATTTGCAGAGGCACTTGGTGCACGGTTTGACTGTGATGTTTACATGGTCAATGGTGAAAGGCTGTGCTCAGATGCCAACTCTGGCTTTCAGTGACATATTTTGTATCCAAACTCCCAATTGTGACCGGAAGCTTCTTCTGTGTGCTTCCAGTCTGGAGAGCAACCTACACCAGCATCAGCTCCAGCAATATTGCAAATTATCAACACAAATATAATGGGAACCCCTTTATTTCGGTCCTCTATAATCGCTTAGAGAGAGAAGTTATTTTCTTTGGTTTTGTTAAAAACGGGGAATCAAAAAAAAGCAGTGCATGTTAATTTAATTACAAGAATAGCTTCTTCTTACAAACAACTTTACTGAGGAATGTATCACAGTTGAGAAGAAAAAAACAATGGCAGAGGGGTTAAAGTGAAAAGCAGTGCCACGGGTAAGGGAAACAAGCTGAAAAACAAGTAAGCCATTTCCTGTAGAACTTAAACAAAACAGAGGGGAGGTAAGCTGGCCCCGGAAATAAAACCAACAGCAGAGGAGGGGGGTATGTTTGCAGGTGAACCTTGGCGGGGGTAGGTTGGGTTGCGTGTCCTACCTGAGGACTTGCCCAAAGAAGCATGACAGCTCTGGAACACCCACCCACAGTGTAAGAGCTAGACAAAAACTAAAAAATAAATTAAAAAAAAAGTCCCCTACAGAAGAGATAAACAGGACAGAGTAATTATACAGTAGTTGGTCCCTGCTCCCAAAGAGAAAAAGGCAGGATAAAGAGGCATGACTGACCACTAGCAAGGAAGGATTTTTATATGCCACTGAAACAAGCAAATGAAAAATCTCTTTGAGCACACAGAAGTATACTTAAGTATACAAGAGTTTGAACGCTTACGCTCAACCTAAAAAATAAGCAGCAGTTTGTCAGAAGGCAAAACCTTATATTTGACCTCTGTCTTTGAGGAACAGCAAATGTGACAAAATAAAGACAGAATTTAAGGGCATCTTGATCTATTGTTTGAACTTTGGCACCTCACCAAAAAAGAGCGTGCAACCCACAACTTGGGGGACACTTGGAATGGGGGGGGGGGCACTGGCTCATGTGCCGTAAGGAATAGCGTTTTTCCTGATCAACATGTGTACCGCTATCTCAAAAGTACTTTTCAGCCTCAAAGTAGCTGGCCATTATGCTATTTTTTTCAAAGTTTGTTTTCCTTTCTAGCCCTCATTTCTCAAATTAATTTTTGCCATCCGCCTGTCTCTAAACTGTGTTCTCAGGTTACAGTAATTAAAAGATAATTGAACTTTTTCTTTGTGGCAATAAGAGTAAGATTTTCCTGGACTTGAGAAAATCACAAGGCTTTTTAAGCCTATTAGAAGTACATCTGCTCGTTAGAAAACACCTGTTCTGTTCCATTAAAATGATATAAGAGGTTATTTTTTCAAATTTAAAATTGTTATTGCAAATATATGGTGTCACCCTGAGGAAGAAGCTCATTCCTGTCATGGCCAAACAGGTTGAATGTGAATACTTTTTTCCTATTATTTAACCTTGCACTTTTTCATGCCTTAGATTCTACTTTTCCTGTTAGGATAATATTTTCACACTCCAGGGCCAGTCTTCAGGCCACGTCCCCATAAAAGGGGCAAATAACTGAAGCACATCAGCTGCTAAATTTACAGTTCAGACGTTTTAACTGTGAAACCACAAGAAGACATGCCTCAGTATCAAGGTACTTGTTAACATGCTCACATTTAAATTACATAACTCGAAAGTGAAAAATATGATATTAAATATATATATATGGAAAATGTCACTTACCCAGTGTACATCTGTTCGTGGCATGAGACACTGCAGATTCACATGCTGTGCATTATCCTGCCATCTAGTGTTGGGCTCGGAGTGTTACAAGTTGTTTTTCTTCGAAGAAGTCTTTTCGAGTCACGAGACCGAGGGACTCCTCCCTTTCGGCTCCATTGTGCATGGGCGTCGACTCCATCTTGGATTGTTTTCCCCGCAGAGGGTGAGGTAGGAGTTGTGAATATAGTAAATGTGCCCATGCAATGGAGTAAGTATGTATGTACATAAGGTGTATTAAAATAGTATTTATTTACAAATTTACAATTTTCATTCAACTTATAACGGCTACAGGCTCCCGGGGAGGTGGGAGGGCGCATGTGAATCTGCAGCGTCTCATGCCCAAACAGATGTACACTGGGTAAGTGACATTTTCCGTTCGATGGCATGTGTAGCTGCAGATACACATGCTGTGCATAGACTAGCAAGCAGTAATCTCCCCAAAAGCGGTGGCTTAGCCTGTAGGAGTTGAAGTTGTCTGAAATAATGTTCATAATACAGCCTGTCCTACTGTGGCTTGTTGTGTTGTTAACACAGCTACACAGTAATGTTTTGTGAATATATGAGGCGTAGACCATGTGGCTGCCTTACAAATTTCTTTCATAGGTATATTCCCTAGAAAAGCCATTGTGGCGCTTTTTTTCCTAGTGCAATGCGCCTTTGGTGTAATAGGTAGATCTCTTTTTGCTTTAATATAGCAGGTTTGAATACATTTCACTATCCATCTGGCAATGCCTTGCTTGGATATAGGATTCCCTCCTGCATGAGGTTTTTGGAAGGCTACAAACAATTGTTTTGTTTTGCGAAACTGTTTAGTTCTGTCAATGTAATACATTAGTGCTCTTTTTATCTCTAAAGTATGTAAGGCTCTTTCAGCTACCGAGTCTGGTTGTGGAAAAAAAAGACTGGGCGTTCCACTGTTTGGTTTAGGTGGAATGGTGAGTTAACTTTTGGTAAGAATTTGGGATTTGTAAGGAGAACCACTTTATGTTTATGTATTTGTATAAAGGGTTCTTGTATAGTAAATGCTTGTATTACACTTACTCTTCTAAGAGATGTGATAGCTATTAGGAAGGCTACTTTCCAATTTAAGTATTGCATTTCTCAAGCGTGCATGGGTTCAAATGGTGGTCCCATGAGTCGTGTTAATAAAATATTAAGGTTCCACGAAGGTACTGGTGGTGTTCTCGGGGGTAATGATTCTTTTCAGTCCCTCTATAAATGCTTTTATGACTGGGATTCTAAAAAGTGATGTTGTATGGGTAATCTGCAGATAGGCAGATATTGCAGTGAGATGGATTTTAATGGAAGAGAATGCTAGATTAGACTTTTGTAAGTAATAAATAGCTTACAATGTCCTTTGTGGAGGCATGTAGTGGTTGAATTTGATTAGTGTGGCAGTAGCAAACAAATCTTTTCCATTTTTTTGCGTAACAATGTCTTGTAGGTTTTCACGCTTGTTTAATGACCGCCATACACTCTTGTGTAATATTTAAATGTACGAATTCTAAGACTTCAGGAGCCAGATTGCTAGATTGAGCAATGCTGGATTTGGGTGTCTGATCTGTTTGTGTTGTGTTAACAGATCTGGTCTGTTTGGTAATTGGATGTGGGGTACTACTGATAAGTCCAAAAGTGTTGTGTACCACGGTTGGCGAGCCCAGGTTGGTGCTATGAGTATTAGTTTGAGTTTGTTTTGACTTAGTTTGTTGACTAGATAAGGAATGAGTGGGAGAGGGGGAAAAGTGTAAGCAAATATCCCCGACCAACTGATCCATAGTGCATTGCCCTTGAACTGAGGGTGTGGGTACCTGGACGCGAAGTTTTGGCATTTTGCATATTCTCTTGTTGCGAATAGGTCTATGTTTGGTGTTCCCCAGCGCTGGAAGTGATCCTGTAGGATGTGGGGATGTATTTACCATTTGTGAGTTTGCTGGTGGTCCTGACAGATTGTGGGCTAACTGATTCTGAATGCCTGGTATGTATTGTGCTATTAAGCGAATGTGGTTGTGAATTGCCCAATGCCAAATCTTCTGTGCTAAGAGACACAGTTATGATGAGTGTGTCCCCCTCTTGTTTGTTGAGAATACATTGTTGTCATGTTGTCTGTTTTGACAAGAATATGTTTGTGGGCTACTAATGGTTGAAATGCTTTTAATGCTAGAAAAACTGCTAGCAATTCCAAATGATTTATGTGAAGTTGTTTTTGTTGATTGTCCCATTGACCCTGTATGCTGTGACTGTTGAGGTGTGCACCCCACCCCATCATGGAAGCATCTGTTGTGATAACAGCTTGAGGCACTGGGCCTTGGAATGGCCGCCCTTTGTTTAAATTTATTGGGTTCCACCATTGAAGCGAGGAGTGTGTTTGACGGTCTATCAACACTAGATCTTGACACTGACCCTGTGCTTGTGTCCATTGTTTTGCTAGGCACTGTTGTAAGGGCCGCATGTGTAATCTTGCATTTGGGACAATTGCTATGCGTGAGGACATCATGCCTAGAAATCTCATTACAAACCTTACCGTGTAGTGTTGGTTCGGTTGTATGCTTGATCTTATATTTTGGAACGATTGGACTTGGAGTGGCAACTGCCCTTTGTGTGTTGAGTGTTGCTCCCAAGTATTGTTGTATTTGGGATGGTTGCAGATGTGATTTCTTGTAATTTATAGAGAACCCCAGTTTGTTTAGAGTTTCTATAACGTATTGCGTGTGAAGAAGACACTGTTGTTGAGTGTTGGTTTTTAATAGCCAGTCGTCTAAATATGGGACTACGTGCATGTGAGGTCTCCTTATGTGAGCGGCTACTACTGCTAGGCATTTTGTGAATACCCTTGGGGCTGTTATTCTGAACGGTAGCACTTTGAATTGATAGTGTATGCCGTGCATTACAAACCTTAAGTATTTTCTGTGAGGATGGATGGGTATGTGGAAATACGCATCCTTGAAATCCAATGTTGTTATGTATTCCTCCTTTTTTAATAAGGGAACCACGTCTTGAAGTGTTACCATGTGGAAGTGGTCTGATTTGATGAAGAGATTCAGTGTTCTGAGATCTAAGATAGGTCTTAACGTTTTGTACTTTTTTGGAATCAGGAAATATAGTGAGTAGACGCCTGTTCCTTTCTGATGAGTGGGTACGAGCTCTATTGCTTGTTTTTGTAGTAGTGCTTGGACCTCTATTTGTAATAGAGGTAAGTGTTGTTGGGACAGATTGTGTGTTTTGGGTGGCACATCTGGCGGGAATTTTGTGAATTCTATGCAATAACCATATTGGATAATTGATAGGACCCATGGGTCTGAGGTAATGTGTCCTGTTTTGGTAATATGTGGTTAACCTCCCCCCCAATGGTTACAAGTGTTGGGGTGTTGTGACAATGAAGTCCCTGTTTGGCTTGGTTTGGTTTCTTGGAACTTTCCCCTTCCTCTTGGGAACTGTCCTCTATAGGAACTACGAAACCCTCCCCTTTGGTATTGTGCCTGATAGGTGGGTCTGGTTTGAGAGGTGGAAGGCTCAGATGTTTGTTGCCGAACCCTCCTCTGAATTGTGCTTTTCTAAAGGTGCCTCTGACTTGTGGGGAATAGAGCGTGCCCATGGCTTTGGCCGTGTCCGTGTCTTTTTTCAATTTCTCAATGGCTGTGTCAACTTCCGGGCCAAACAATTGTTCTTGATTAAATGGCATATTCAACACCGCTTGTTGAATCTCTGGCTTAAATCCAGAACTTCTCAACCATGCATGCCTGCGAATGGTTACAGCCGTGTTGACAGTTCGTGCTGCCGTGTCTGCCGAGTTTAGTGCGGACCTTATCTGGTTGTTAGATATGGCCTGTCCTTCTTCCACTACTTGCTGAGCACGATTTTGGTGTTCCTTGGACAAGTGCTGTATGATGTGCTGCATCTCGTCCCAGTGTGCCCTGTCGTAGCGTGCAAGTAGGGCTTGCGAATTTGCAATCTGCCATTGATTGGCTGCTTGTGCTGCCACTCGCTTGCCTGATGCATCACATTTTCTGCTCTCTTTGTCAGGCGGTGGAGCGTCTCCTGACGATTGATAGTTTGCTCTTTTCCTTGCCGCCCCTACAACCACTGAGTCCGGTGTAAGTTGTTGTGTTATGAACGCAGGATCTGTTGGGGGAGGTTTGTACTTTTTTTCAACTCTAGGCGTGATAGCCCTTCCCTTTACTGGTTCCTGGAAAACCTGTTTCGCGTGCTTGAGCATTCCCGGGAGCATTGGCAGACTCTGATATGATGCGTGGGTGGATGCCAAAGTGTTAAACAGGAAATCATCCTCTACTGGCTCTGTGTGCATTGCTACATTGTGGAACGTAGCTGCCCTAGATAGTACCTGCGTATATGCAGTACTGTCTTCTGGTGGTGACAGCTTTGTTGGCTAACAATCCGGACTGTTATCAGATACTGGTGCATCATATAAGTCCCATGCATCAGCATCATCCTGTGTCATCCCAGTATGTGTGGGTTGAGCCATGGCCTGCTGGTGGTGGCGTCCCCATGGCCTTAAATGTTTTTGTGTGAGTTTTGGACAGGGCAGGTTTACTCACTGTTCGCTGCACCGTCGAGGGTCGTTCACTTTCGGATTCATCAGAGTCCGTCCCCTGGATGGAGATGCTTTCCTCCTCTCTGATGTCGAGTTGTTCTTTTGGTTTCAACGCCATTCATTGTCTTCTTGCGCGTCGATCCCTCAAGGTCTTTTTTGATCGAAACGCTCGGCAAGCTTCGCAAGTATCCTCCCTGTGTTCAGGTGATAAACACAGATTACAAACCCAGTGCTGGTCTGTAAAAGGATACTTCGAATGACACTTAGGACAGGAGCGGAAGGGGGTCCGGTCCATTAGTCTGGGACGACAGGTGTGGTCGGGCCAACCAGGCCTCGGTGAAGAATGGAAGCCCTGAAGGGCCGCCGGAGCGCTCTTGATGTCGGTGCCGATACACTAACACTAACCCGGTACTGAACGATAACAATACAGTTGAATTTTCGATAATTTAGCTAACTTTCCCGAATCGAAATACGGAGCAAAGAGGAACACGTCCGTACCCGATGGCGGAAAGAAAACAATCGAAGATGGAGTCGACGCCCATGCGCAATGGAGCCGAAAGGGAGGAGTCACTCGGTCTAGTGACTCGAAAAGACTTCTTCGAAGAAAAACAACTTGTAACACTCTGAGCCCAACACTAGGTGGCAGGATAATGCACAGCATGTGTATCTGCAGCTACACATGCCACCGAACATATATATATATATATTAGGGAAAATGTCACTTACCCAGTGTACATCTGTTCGTGGCATGTTCTGCGGGGATTCACATGCTGTGCATATGGATTCCGACATCTAGTGTTGGGCTCGGAGTGTTACAAGGTGTTTTTCGAGTCACGGGATCGAGTGACTCCTCCTCTTCGGTTCCATTGTGCATGGGCATCGACTCCACTGTTAGATTTTTTTCCCCGCAGAGGGTAAAGGAAGGAGTGACAGAGTATATAGTATAAAGTAAGATATGTCCATACAAATGTAAATGTATATACAAATATGTTAAACTACAGGCTCCCGAGGAGGAGGAAGGGTGCATGTGAATCTGCAGCAGAACATGCCTCGAACAGATGTACACTGGATAAGTGATATTTTCCGTTCGATGGCATGTGTAGCTGCAGATACACATGCTGTGCATAGATTGCAAAGCAGTTTGTCCTCCCAAAAAATAGCGGTGGCTAGCCTGTAGGAGTTGAAGTTGTTTGAAATAATGTTCTTAGAACAGCTTGACCTACTGTGGCTTGTTGTGATAATACGTCTACACAGTAGTGTTTAGTGAATGTATGGGGTGTTGACCGTGTAGCTGCTTCACATTTCAGCTATTGGTATATTCCCTAAAAAAGCCATTGTCGCACCATTCTTTCATGTAGAATGTGCTTTGAGAGTAATTAAAAGCTGTCTTTTTGCTTTGATATAGCATGCTTGGATGCACCTTACAATCCAACTTGCTAAACCTTGTTTTGATATAGGATTGCCTGTATGTGGTTGTTGGAAAGCTACTAAGAGTTTAGTCTTTCTAAATAGTTTACTTCTGTATACATAGTACATTAAATCTCTTTTGATGCCCAATGTATGTAGAGCTCTTTCTGCCACAGAATCTGGCTGTGGAAAGAAGACTGGCAGTTCCACTGTTTGATTTATATGAAATGGTGATACAACTTTTGGTAGAAACTTTGGATTTGTTCTTAGTACAACTTTGTTTGTGTACTTGGAAGAAAGGTTCCTCTAGAGTAAAGGTTCGGATTTCACTTACTCTTCTTAAAGAAGTAATTGCCACTAGGAAGGCAAATTTCCATGTTAGAAATTTAATTTGACACAAGGGCATTGGCTCAAATGGTGGACCCATATGTCTTGGAAGCACTATATTTAGATTCCAAGATGGAACTGGTGGTGTTCTGGGTGGAATTATTAGTTTTAAGCCTTCCATGAAAGATTTAATGACAGGAACTCTAAATAAAGAGCTATGTTGTATATTTTGTAAATATGCAGAAACTGCAGTAGGATGTATTTTTATTGAAGAAAATGCTAAATTTGATTTTTGTAAATGAAGTAAATAGCATACAATATCTTGTATTGATGCTGTATGAGGGTCTATATTTTTAGATTGACAGTAGTATACAAATCTTTTCCATTTGTTTGCATAGCACTGTTTAGTAGTGGGTTTTTCTTGTGTTTAATAACTTCCATACATTGATGGGAGTTGTAAATATCCAAACTATGACCTCAGGAGCCAAATTGCTAGATTGAGAGCTTTGGGATTTGGATGTCTGATTTGATCTCTGTTTTGTGTTAACAGATCTGGTCCGCATGGGAGTTTGGATTGTGGTACTAAAGATAGATCTAGTAATGTTGTGTACCACGGCTGATGTGCCCATGTTGGTGCTATGAGTATCATGCTGAGTGAAGTTTGACGCATCTTGTTGACTAGAAACGTAAGGAGCGGGAGAGGGGGAAAAGCGTACGCAAATATCCCTGACCAATTGATCTGTAGCACATTGCCTTTGGATAGGGGATGTGGGTGTCTGGTTGCGAAGTTTTGGCATTTTGTGTTTTAGCTTGTTGCGAATAGGTCTATGTTTGGTTTTCCCCACTTTTGAAAGTACTTTTGAAGTAATTGTGGATGAATCTCCCATTCGTGAGTTTGTTGGTGATTTCTGCTGAGGATGTCTGCCAACTGATTGTCTATCCATGGGATGTACTGTGCTAATAGATGAATTTGGTTGTGGATTGCCCATTTCCAAATTTTTGGGGCTAGAAGGGACAGTTGGGATGAATGTGTCCCTCCCTGGTTGTTGAGAATACATGGTTGTCATGTTGACTGTTTTGATAAGAACATTCTTCTGTGTGAGAAGAGGTTGAAAAGCTTTGAGAGCTAGAAAGACATGTAATAAACCACTTGAAGTTATGTGTAGCTGTTTCCGTTTGACATCCCATTGTCTTTGAATGTCGTGATTTAGGGGAGCTCCCGAACCAATCATTGATGCATCTATTGTAATTATGGTCTGAGGCACAGGGTCTTGAAATGACCGCCCCTTGATTAGATTGGTAGAATTCCACCACTGAAGGGACATATATGTTTGGCGGTCTATCAACACTAGATCTTGGAGTTGTCCGTGTGCCTGTGACCATTGTTGTGCAAGGCAAGGGCCGCATGTTTAATCTTACGTGTGGACCAATTGTAATGCATCATTCCAGGAATTTTCATGACAAATCTTACAGTATATTGTTGATTTGGTTGTATTTGTGGAATTCGATTTTGGAAAGCTTGTATCCTTTGTGTGTTTGGATAAGCTAGAGCTTGTTGGGTATTTAGTATCGCACCTAAATACGGTTGTAGCTGTGCTGGTTGAAGGTGTGATTTTTGGTAGTTTATTGAGAAACCTAGTGTGTGTAAGGTTTGTATTACAAAACGAGTATGATTTTGGCATTGTGTACAACTGATTGATTTTATTACCCAATCGTCTAGATATGGAAAGACATGTATATCTTGTCTTCTTAGGTAAGCTGCCACTACTGCCAAGTACTTTGTGAATACCCTTGGCGTTTTGTTATTCCAAAGGGTAACACTTTGAACTGGTTGTGTTTTCCTTGAATGACAAACCTGAGGTATTTTCCATGGGCAGGATAGATAGGTATGTGGAAATGCGCATCCTTGAGGTCTAAAGCTGTCAAAAAATCTTGTTTTTGTAGCAGTGCGATAACATCCTGTAAAGTTACCATGTGCAAATGTTCTGACAGGATGTAAAGATTGAGGGGCCTGAGGTCTAATATTGGCCTGAGGGTGCCATATTTTGGGGGAATTAGAAAGTATAGTGAATAAACTCTTGTTCCCATCTGAGACTGTGGAACTAACTCTATTGCTTGTTTGAGTAGCAGAGAATGGACCTCTTCTTATAACAGAATTGTGTGTTGTTAGTTTGTGAAACCTTGGTGAAATAGTTGGAGGAGTGTTTATCAATTCTAGGCAATAACCATTGCGGATAATTGATAGCACCCAGTTGTCTGTAGTGACATTTTGCCCATGTGTGTGAACTGCTTTAGTCTCCCCCCCACAGGAGAGGTGTGGAGTGGAAGGGAGTGAGGGAAGTCACTGTTTTGGGTGTGTTGCAGGCTGCTTAGAGGTCTGGAATTTTCCTCTATTTCTAGAGTATTGTCCTCTATATGGGCCTCTAAATCAACCTTGTTGATACTGTGTTTGGTAGGCTGGTTTTGTTTGTGAGGTTGGTGCCTCTGACAGCTGTGGTCGGAAACCACCTCGAAATTGGTTTTACGAAATGACCCTCTGTATGGTGTAGAATAGAGTGCACCCATTGCCTTTGCTGTGTCGGAGTCTTTTCATAGCTTTTCTATTGCTGTCTCTCTTTTGGCCCTAAAATATATATATATTTTTTTTAAAGCGAAGTGCATGTTTAACACAGCCTGCTGTATTTCTGGTTGGAATCCAGAAGATTGGAGCCATGCATGTCTATGAATAGTGACTGCTGTGTTGACACTCCTTGCAGCGGTATCTGCTGCATCTAGGGCAGATCTTATTTGGTTATTTGTAGTAGCTTGCCCTTCTTCCACTACCCGTTGAGTCCTTTTTTGGTGTTCTTTGGGGAGATTCTGATTCTGATTATATCTTTCATCTCGTCCCAAAGGGCTCTATCATAACGAGCTTGTAGTGCTTGTGAATTTGCTATTCTCCATTGGTTTGCTGCTTGGGACGCAACCCTTTCCCCCGCAGCATTGCGTTTTCGGCTTTCTTTATCAGGAGGGGGTGCATCTCCTGAGTACCTGCTCTCTTCCTGGCAGCACTAACGACAATAGTATCAGGTGGTACCTGATGGGTGATATAATCAGGGTCAGAAGGTGCAAGTTTGTACTTTTTTTCTATTCTAGGTGTTATAATGTGGGCTTTCACCGGCTCGTTAAAAATTTGATCTGCATGTTTTACCATGTCTGGAAACATGGGGAGGCATTGGTATCTAGAGTGAGTTGAGGATAATGTGTTGAATAAAAAATCCTCTTCTAAAGGTTCTGTATGCATTGTAACCCCATGATAGGCTGCAGCCCTAGCTATGATCTGGTTATATACAATAGTATCTTCAGGTGGCAATGGTTTAGAGGGGTAGCTGTCTGGATCGTTGCTTGGGATGGGATCAGGGTCGTAAAGATCCCATGGATCAACAATGTCCTGTTGTGAGTCATAGGAATGAGTTGGAGAATGCATTGGTGTAGGACTTATCTGAGGAGATGTAGGTAGATGTTGAGAATGAGGAGGAGAAGACTGAGGAGGTGGTGGCTTTTCTGTTTTGGCACTTTAGCTGAGGGCTGCATAGTGTCCAATTCCTCCTGAAATGCCAGCTTCCTCTGTTTTTAAAGGAGGTGCAGTGATAATGTTCCCTGTTTCTTTATGGGTGTGGATCCTGGACTGTCTCTCATCCATAAATAGAAGTATTGGTTCGACCTCTGACTCCTCCTCAGAGGTTCTCTGGCTTTAAGTCTTTTAGAAAGTCTGTGTTCGTGGCATGAGACGCTGCAGATTCACATGCTTTGCACATCCCACCATCTAGTGTTGGGCTCGGAGTGTTACAAGTTGTTTTTCTTTGAAGAAGTCTTTTCGAGTCACGAGATCGAGGGACTCCTCCCATTTTCGGCTCCATTGCGCTTGGGCGTCGACTCCATCTTAGATTGTTTTCCCCGCAGAGGGTGAGGTAGGAGTTGTGTATTATAGTAATAGTGCCCATGCAATGGAGTGAATATGTATGTACATAATGTAGTTTAAAGTGCTATATTTACAAATTTACAAATGTTCAAGATCAACTTCGAAACGGCTACAGGCTCCCGGGGAGGCGGGTTGGCGCATGTGAATCTGCAGTGTCTCATGCCACGAACAGATGTACTCTGGGTAAGTGACATTTTCCGTTCGATGGCATGTGTAGCTGCAGATACACATGCTTTGCATAGACTAGTAAGCAGTTATTTCCCGAAAAGCGGTGGTTCAGCCCGTAGGAGTTGAAGTTGTTTGAAACAAAGTTTGTAGTACTGCTTGTCCTACTGTGGCTTGTTGTGCTGTTAACACATCCACGCAGTAGTGCTTGGTAAACGTATGAGGCGTAGACCATGTGGGCTGCCTTACATATTTCCGTCATTGGAATGTTTCCTAGAAAGGCCATGGTAGCACCTTTCTTTCTAGTTGAGTGTGCCCTCGGTGTAATAGGCAGTTCTCTTTTTGCTTTGAGATAACAGGTTTGAATGTATTTAACTATCCATCTAGCAATGCCTTGTTTGGAAATTGGATTTCCTGTATGAGGTTTTTGGAAAGCAACAAATAATTGTTTTGTTTTCTGAATTGTTTTGTTCTATCAATGTAGTACATTAACGCTCTTTTGATGTCTAATGGATGTAGTGCTCTCTCAGCTACAGAATATGGCTGTGGGAAGAACACTGGTAGTTCTACTGTTTGATTCAAGTGGAACGGTGATATGACTTTTGGTACAATTTTTGGATTGGTCCGAAGAACTAATTTATGCTTGTGTATTTGAATAAATGGTTCTTGTATGGTAAATGCTTGGATTTCACTGACTCTTCTTAGAGATGTGATGGCAATTAGAAATGCAACTTTCCATGTTAAATATTGCATTTCACATGAGTGCATGGGCTCAAAAGGTGGCCCCATGAGTCGTGTTAAGACAATGTTGAGGTTCCATGAAGGAACTGGTGGTGTTCTTGGTGGTATAATTCTTTTTAGGCCTTCCATAAAGGCTTTTATGACTGGTATCCTAAACAGTGAAGATGAGTGGGTAATTTGCAGGTAAGCTGAAATTGCGGTAAGATGTATCTTAATGGATGAAAAAGCTAGTTTTGACTTTTGCAAATGTAGCAAGTAGCTTACGATGTCTTTAGCAGATGCGTGTAAGGGTTGAATTTGATTATTGTGGCAATAATAAACAAACCTTTTCCACTTATTTGCATAGCAATGTCTAGTGGTTGGTTTTCTAGCCTGTTTTATGACTTCCATACATTCCTGTGTAAGGTCTAAGTGTCCGAACTCTAAGACTTCAGGAGCCAAATTGCTAGATTGAGCGATGCTGGATTGGGGTGTCTGATCTGTTGATTGTGTTGAGTTAACAGATCTGGTCTGTTTGGTAGTTTGATATGAGGCACTACTGAGAGGTCTAGTAGTGTTGTATACCAAGGTTGTCTTGCCCAAGTTGGTGCTAGGAGTATGAGTTTGAGTTTGACTCAACTTGTTTACTAGATATGGAAGGAGTGGGAGAGGGGGAAAAGCGTATGCAAATATCCCTGACCAACTCATCCATAACACATTGCCCAGAGACTGATCTTGTGGGTACCTGGATGCGAAGTTTTGGCATTTTGCGTTTTCTTTTGTTGCAAACAGGTCTATTTGTGGTGTTCCCCAATTTTGGAAGTAAGTGTGTAGTACTTGGGGATGAATCCCCCATTCGTGGATCTGTTGGTGATCCCAAGAGAGATTGTCTGCTAATTGATTCTGTATTCCTGGAATGAACTGTGCTATTAGGCGAATGTGGTTGTGTATCGCCCAATGCCATATTTTCTGTGTCAGGAGACACAGCTGTGTTGAGTGTGTTCCTCCCTGTTTGTTTAGGTAAGACATTGTTGTCATGTTGTCTGTTTTGACAAGAATGTGTTTGTGGCTTATTATTGGTTGAAATGCTTTTAACGCTAGAAATACTGCCAATAGTTCTAAGTGATTTATGTGAAATTGTTTTTGCAGAGAGTCCCATTGTCCCTGAATGCTGTGTTGATTGAGGTGTGCTCCCCACCCTATGATGGAGGCATCTGTAGTTATTACGTATTGAGGCACTGGGTCTTGAAAAGGCCGCCCTTGGTTTAAATTTATATTGTTCCACCATTGAAGCGAGGTGTATGTTTGGCGGTCTATCAACACTAGATCTAGAAGTTGACCCAGTGCTTGTGACCATTGTGATGCTAGGCACTGTTGTAAGGGCCGCATGTGCAATCTTGCGTTTGGGACAATGGCTATGCATGAGGACATCATGCCTAGGAGTTTCATTACTATTTTGACTTGTATTCTTTGGTTTGGATACATGACCTGTATTACATTGTGAAATGCTTGTACTCTTTGTGGACTTGGAGTGGCAATCGCTTTTGCTGTGTCGATTGTTGCCCCTAAGTATTGCTGTGTTTGACACGGCTGAAGGTGTGACTTTGTGTAGTTGATTGAGAAACCTAGTTTGTGTAGGGTTTCTATGACGTACTTTGTGTGTTGTAAACACCGTTCTAGTGTGTTGGTTTTGATTAACCAATCGTCTAGGTACGGGAACACATGTATTTGCTGCCTTCTGATATGCGCAGCTACTACTGCCAGGCATTTTGTAAAAACTCTTGGTGCAGTTGTTATTCCGAATGGCAACACCTTGAATTGGTAATGTACCCTTTGGAATACAAATCTTAGGTACTTTCTGTGTGAAGGATGTATTGGTGTATGGAAATATGCATCCTTTAGGTCTAGTGTTGTCATGTAGTCTTGTTGTTTGAGCAGTGGGATTACGTCTTGTAATGTCACCATGTGAAAGTGGTCTGATTTGATGTAGGTATTTAATGTTCTTAGATCTAATATAGGTCTTAGTGTTTTGTCCTTTTTGGGTATGAGAAAGTACAGAGAGTAAACTCCTGTTCCTTTCTGTTGGATTGGTACTAATTCTATTGCTCCTTTCTGTATCAATGCCTGGATTTCTAGTCCTAAAAGATCCATGTGTTGTTTTGACATATTGTGTATTTTCGGTGGGACGTTTGGAGGGAATTTGAGAAATTCTATGCAATAACCATGCTGGATAATAGCCAGTACCCAAGTGTCTGTTGTTATCTCCTTCCAATGTTTGTAAAAATTGCTTAGTCTCCCCCCCACAGGTGTTATGTGTTGGGGATGTGTGACTTGGAAGTCACTGTTAGTTTTGAGGAGTTGTGGGGCTTTGGAACTTCCCTCTATTCTTTTGGAATTGTCCCCCCCTATATTGCCCCCGAAAACTTCCCCGCTGATATTGGCTTTGATAAGTGGGCCTTGCTTGTGAGGTTGTGGCTTCTGTAGGTTGAACTCGAAACCCCCCTCTAAATTGTGTCTTGCGAAATGTGCCTCTGCTCTGTGGGGAGTAGAGTGCGCCCATGGCTTTTGCCTTATCAGTGTCTTTTTTAAGTTTCTCAATAGCAGTGTCCACCTCCGGCCCAAACAACTGCTGTTCATTAAAAGGCATATTCAGCCCGGCTTGTTGTATTTCCGGCTTGAATCCGGACGTAAGCAACCATGCGTGTCTCCTTATTGTTACTGCAGTATTCACTGTCCTTGCAGCTGTATCTGCTGCATCCATTGCTGACCGTATCTGATTATTTGAGATACTTTGCCCTTCCTCCACCACTTGTTGTGCCCTTTTCTGGAACTCTTTGGGTAAGTGTTCTATGAAATGCTGCATTTCGTCCCAATGAGCTCTATCGTATCTTGCCAGAAGTGCTTGTGAGTTGGCAATGCGCCATTGGTTTGCTGCTTGTGCTGCAACCCTTTTCCTCGCAGCGTCGAATTTGCGACTCTCCTTGCCTGGAGGTGGAGCGTCTCCCGAGGTATGAGAATTTGCTCTCTTGCGAGCTGACCCCACAACCACAGAGTCTGGTGTTAATTGCTGCGTAATATAAACAGGGTCTGTTGGCGGTGGCTTGCACTTTTTCTCCACCCTTGGAGTTATGGCCCTGCTTTTCACCAGATCCTGAAATACTTGTTTGGAGTGTTTTAGCATTCCAGGGAGCATAGGTAAGCTTTGGTATTGGCTATGAGTGGAGGATAGTGTATTAAACAAAAAGTCATCCTGAATTGGTTCTGCATGCAAGGTGACGTTATGAAAAGCAGCTGCCCTTGAGACCACCTGCGTGTAGGATGTACTGTCTACAGGTGGTGACGGCCGCGCAGGGTAACAGTCTGGGCTGTTATCTGATACCAGAGCATCATAAAGGTCCCATGTGTCGGGATCATCTTGACTCATTGCAGTATGAGTCGGGTATTGCATCAGTGGTGGTGTGGCTACCGGTGAAGTATGCATTGATGGTGGTGGAGATGGTGGCGGAGTTGTTTGTCTTGCCACCTTTGCCTGTGGCTGCTTGTCCTTTTCTTGAAAGGCAAGACTTCTTTTCATTTTAATTGGGGGAAGAGTGCTTATCTTCCCTGTGTCCTTTTGAATGTGGAGCCTCCTTTGTGTGTAATCTGGCTCCATTGACTCAAGTTCTTGTCCGAACTTATATCCTTGCATTTGGGAGGACAATCCCTGTTCCTCTGTGTAGGAACCTGTTTTCGGTTCCCAGGCTGGATGTTTCGGAATCGAAACCTTTTCGGTCGCCTTTTTGGGCTCCGACGAAACCTTTATTTTCGGCGTTGTGGTGTCTCGGTGCCGACTCATTTCGGTGCCACTGTCTCGATGCCGAACTTGCTCAGAGCCGCTGTCTCGGGCCCGAGATTGCTGTGTGCCGGTATCTCGACCGGAGTCGGATGACTTCGACACAAGCGTGCCCTTTTTCGGTGCCGATGATCGGTCACCTATTTTTCGGGTTAAGCCATGGCCTGTTGGCGGTGGCGTCCCCTGGGCTTTTGTGGTCTTCTCGTGAGTTTTATGTTTCGACGTCTTACTCATGGTTTTCGGCGTTTCTTCGGGATCAAGCTCGTCTGAGTCTGACTCCTGAATGGAGAAGGTTTCTTCTTCCTCCTCGAAACGCCCTTGTCCTGTCGGCGCCGACGCCATCTGCAGTCTTCTCGCTCTTCGGTCTCTTAATGTCTTCCTCGACCGAAACACACGACAGGCTTCACAAGTATCTTCCTTGTGCTCTGGAGACAAAAACAAGTTACAGACCAGATGCTGATCTGTATACGGATACTTGTTATGACATTTTGGGCAGAAGCGGAATGGGGTCCGTTCCATCAGCCTTGAAGAGACACGTGGCCAGGCCGACCAGGCCCCGACGGGGGATCGAAAAAAACCCCGAAGGGCCCCCGGAGTTCTTCAAAAGTCGGTGTCGATCTGTTGTAACTAACCCGATACCGAACGCAAACAATACCGACAAATTTTCTGAGATTCTAACTAACTTTCCGACCCGAAACACGGAGCGAAAAGGAACACGTCCAAACCCGATGGCGGAAAAAAAACAATCTAAGATGGAGTCGACGCCCATGCGCAATGGAGCCGAAAATGGGAGGAGTCCCTCGATCTCGTGACTCGAAAAGACTTCTTCGAAGAAAAACAAATTGTAACACTCCGAGCCCAACACTAGATGGCGGGATGTGCAAAGCATGTGTATCTGCAGCTACACATGCCATCGAACATATATATATATTCACTGTGGAAAAAACAGATTACAGGGATGTTATTGCTGGGAAATTGAATTAAAAAAACCCTCAAAACTTCACTTAAAAAACAAAGGTTACAGGGATGTTATATTTACTCGCACAAAACCAGAGACATTCAGCAGTTATAGTTACGGCCCCTGCCCAGTCCCTGCGGCCAACCACCCAACCTCACACAGCATGTGGCGTTAGGCCGTGTTGCAGCAGAAGTTGGCCGCAGTTCCCATTTCTGTGGGTGTGAGAGGCTGTCCCAGTGTGATAGTGGCTGTGAGAGTGGGTGAGAGAGGGTCTACGTGGGTGTGAGTGGGTGTAAGAGGGAGCATTTTCTACTGGTTAGTTAGTAAGTGCTACCTTGTCAGGTGAATGGCCAGTGTGGGGGGTAGGGGGACAGGGAGGAAGTCTGCACTGTCAGACAGGGAGCTGATAAAGATGCAGCTCCCTCTGTGAGTGCAATAGTTTCCTCAGTTTCTCTGCAGCAAGTGAGAGCTGTTTTACAGCTCTCACTTGCTGCAAGCAGTGTTTACTTTGGAATGATGGGAGCTGTCAAAGATCCCGCCAAGTCAGACCAAACAGCTATGTCCTGGGGGTGAGCACCGCAGGACATAGCAGGAGAGGCCCTGGTGGGTGGCAGGCCCCAAGGCCATCTATGGCTCCTCATTCTTTCATTTTAGCCACAGTGAGGTGGTAGTCTCCCCGGGGCAGAGGGGGCATTTATAATACAATATTAGCCCTGTTGTGCTTTTTTTTCCCTGGGAGTGGGGGGTGGCCTTTCTTAGAGCCCAGCTCAAAAATTAAGGGGTCAGCGCGTTCCCTACCTGGGCCCCTTTTCTTTTAAAACTTTTATCTGGGACTTGGCTGAAGCCGAGCCCCAAGATGGCTGCCAACCCTTTTTTGATGAAGAGCTGGCAGCCAATCAGATCTCAGCACGAGAACAGGAGGGTTTGTTAAGCCTTCGTTTCTCTTTGACCTGGTGGAATTCTCTTCTGAAGCTCTTGCGATTAAGCAAAACATCATGGTAAGGTAAATTTCTGAGACGCTACCAACAGAACTAAAGACTGAGGGGGTCTGAGACCGCCGATCCACCACATTCTGACTGAGGCTGAAACGCTGCGGTCAAACCGCCGACACTGCCAGGCTGCAGTCGGCCTCCAGCCTGGCGGTGCAAGCAGTGCTGCCCTCCGGATTACGAGTCCCATTCCGCGAGCCTTTCCACGGTGGTTTACACTGCCGTGGAAAAGCTGGCGGAATGGGGGTGCCAGGTGCCCCCATGCACAGCCCCGTCGTGCATTTCACTGCCCGAATTACGAGAAATGCGTGACGGTGCTGCTGCACCGACACATTGGCGTTGGCTCAACTGTGAGCCTGCGTCAATGTTAAGGCCCTCTTCACCGCAGGGCCGGAGAGCGGAAAAACTGTTTCTGCCCGCCGGCCCTGTGGTGAAGTCGTAATAGGGCCGGCGGTGTCCTGACGGCACCAGCAATCAGGTGGCGGGTTGAGTTTGGCAGGCGGCCTCTGCCACCCGCTAAACTCAGAATGACCCCTGAATCTGCATGTCTCCTTGCAGACAGCATGATTGCTTGAATGTTCAAATACTGTTAGTTAGGCTGCCTTCATCCCCGTTGTGTTTCGCTGGGCTTGCGTTGATTGCTTCATGTTTACATTCTATACTTGATGAACAAAAAGTCAATTTCAGCACTATTAGATAAAATTATATAAATTATCTTATGTGAGGTTAGTGACATGATTACTACCAAGTTAATTTCTTTAGTCCCCATTAGTTATTACTGTTTCACAGACTTCATTACCCAAACTCTGAGCAATATTAAATGTACAGTTAGGTGAAAAGGGAATGAATTATTTGAAGTCTGGTATTACTGCAGGGTTATGAGCATCCCAAAAAAATAAAAAATAAAAAAATAAACTTGTTTCCTCTTTGGTTAAATAAAATGTCAAGCACAAACCTGGAGAATACCGCATTACAGAGAGCTGTTCATTCCCATCTGTGTGTACCGTGACCAAATCTTTTGTCTCTGTGTCCAAAACAAACCACCTGTAAGATGAAAAACAAATCAGAATGTGAAAGTATGAACAAATGCATTTAAAAAATCAACTGCGTGGTGGCAGAAAAATGTGTAATAGGTTCCTTTTACAGAAAAGAACCACTGACAGAGCCTCAAGGCTTCTCCACCTCAAAATGTTTCACCTTTTACAGTAGATTCATTTATGAATAGATAGCAAAATAACAGAAGATAGATACTTTCTTTAAAGATCTAAGATAGACAAAGATGAACTAGTTACCTTTGGTAAGGCTCTTTCTGGTGGATTCTCTATCTAATAGCAGAGCCTTGACTTTATGAATAGCCCAGACACTCGACTGGACACACAAACTCAAAAAGCAATGTTTCTGCCCGTCAGTAGGGGGCGTTGTGCAGCTCTGTACTGACTGACCCACTCCAGATATGAATGGAGCCGCATATGTGCCACCTATCACACTAACATCAGTTCCTTTGTTTCTGCACCTTCAGATGCGGATCCAAAGGTCTACTCCTTTTTTAGGGTCGAGCCTGTGTTGCATGCGCTCGCACATGCGTATTGCTGCGAGACGCTTTAGTATTTAGAAAAGGGCTCGGAGCCCTGTCAACTTCACGTCAGTGTTTTTTATTGGTTCGTGGGCTTGCCTAATAAAATCTGCTTGCTTTCATTAGTCGAAGGCACATATACGTCATGCCTTTTCCGGTAGCTAGCCCTCCTCGAGCGCAGCGACCAAGTACAGAAAACATGTGAGGCTCGCTGTTTTCCATCGGGCTCGTGGACCTCTTTTTCTCTAATTTACAAGCGGGATCTTGCTTGGCAGAAGTCGAGCGCTTTACATAGTCAATTTCACTTTTTCGGGTTATGTACATAAATTTATTTTTCCCGATAGGTGAAAAGTCGGGTTAGGAGTTTACAACGCGATCAGCTCTAACATGAGCAAACGCGAGACCCGTTGCATTGTAAATGCTTGTTTCATCTTGTGCCGAGAGATTTGTTTGGACTATGCTTCTCTCAAATCTACCAGGGTCAAAGGGGGCAAAGTAACCTAAGAATACAGTGTTTAAACCTTGAAGGGACTGTTGAAAATGGATGTCCGTGACAGATTCCCACAAGTTGTGCCTCTGTTTTGTTTGGAGCAGGACTCCAAGGCCTGTGATGACTGCGCCCAGAGAAACCTGAAAGCCAAGCGACAATGCCAGACAATGTTTATACGTGGCAAAACACAGCAAGGTTCAGTGGCCAGATGAACCAGAAATCCATCAAGGAGTGCAAGACTCTGGCAAAACACTGCAGGTTCCACTCCCAGTCTAAGTCGAGAGTACAAACTAATTTCTGCTTTCGGAGCCATCCCATGTGAGATCTTCATCATGGTAGCAGCCTTTGAGTAAGTCTAAGGTAAAAGAATAAATTATTCAAGTGGGACTCCTTCCCACCACTCTTGATCTTCAGAGAAGGTGCGAGGGTGTCACTCTGCCTCTAGGTGTCTCTCCTGTTCTACTGAGAAGCCAAATCTAACACTGGCCCCAATACGCCCAGAGTTTATGGGTCTGCTTGGTAGGCCACAGCAGATAGCAGCCTTTAAAGAGGTCTTGCTGAGCATTTTCGGCATGCTTCCAGCTCCCTTTGGTGTGCCTTCTGTCACCAAAGATCTGCAGGGGCCTCCAGTTGGGCTACCTCCACCAGATTCATCCTGTGTGCCATCTTGCTCCTCAAATCTGACTGCAGTCCAAGTATCCATCAGAAATAATTTCCTAGACAGCTGTGGGGAAGCTTCTCACAATATTTCCCCTTTTCACCACTACAGGACAATTTTAAGTTACAGTTTGGAAAAAAGCAAGTCTGAAATCTGCTGTGCTTCAAAATATTGCAAACAGTTTTGGAATCCTGTATTTATTTTCGGTGATGTATGAGAGACCCTATCAGGATAATCTGGAAGGGGTGTTTCCCACACCTGTTAAATACATTACCCCCTGGTGTTTTGTATTTAATAAGTGCAGTAACTAGCCCACCAGCATTTGCCAGACTGAAATTCGGCACCAGTATACAGCTATGGATTGAAATTGCAACTTATGGGCCTGATGGTTCCACCTGCTTATTTAGGTTGCCCCACAAATGTTAGCTCTTTCTATACAACTGTATGGTGCTGTAGAGGCTTCCGGCAGTTCTTAGGAGTATACATTAGCTGATTACGATTTTAGATGCTAATACTACAGTAGCATCCCTGTGGCAGTGTTCGAAATGAAGGGAGATATGGACATGCCCAAATACAAATTAATCCTACATATGCTGGTCCTAATGTGGACACAAAGGGATACTGTTCAGAAAATGGGGTGGCAGAGATATTTATGATGGTAGGGAATGGCTTTAATAATACGAGAGAATCTGGCCCCCTCAAATGATGTCTAACTGCACTTCTCAATTGAGATTTAGAGTTGGTGTGCGGGTAGGCTACAGTAGAACTGTCCCATAGGAAATGGGCATATGATGACTGTAAGGAAATGCCTCCTTGGCATGGTTACCCCCTGACTTTTTGCCTTTGCTGATGCTAAGTTTTGATTTGAAAGTGTGTCGAGGCCTGCTAACCAGGCCCCAGCACCAGTGTTCTTTCCCTAACCTGTACTTTAGCTTCCACAATTGGCACACCCTGGCATCCAGGTAAGTCCCTTGTAACTGGTACCCCTGGTACCAAGGGCCCTGATGCCAGGGAAGATCTCGAAGGGATGCAGCATGTCTTATGCCACCCTGGGGACCCCTCACTCAGCACAGACACACTACTTGCCAGCTTGTGTGTGCTAGTGAGGACAAACCGACTAAGTCGACATGGCACTCCCCTCAGGGTGCCATGCCAACCTCACACTGCCTATGAAGTATAGATAAGTCACCCCTCTAGCAGGCCTTACAGCCTAAGGCAGGGTGCACTATACCATAGGTGAGGGCACAAGTGCATGAGCACTGTGCCCCTACAGTGTCTAAGCAAAACCCTAGACATTGTAAGTGCAGGGTGGCCATAAGAGTATAAGGTCTGGGAGTCTGTCATGCACGAACTCCACAGCACCATAACGGCTACACTGAAAACTGTGAAGTTTGGTATCAAACTTCTCAGCACAATAAATGCACACTGATGCCAGTGTACATTTTATTGTAACATACACCCCAGAGGGCACCTTAGAGGTGCCCCCTGAAACCTTAACCGACTACCCGTGTAGGCTGACTGGTTTTTACAGCCTGTCACACACCAGACATGTTGCTGGCCACATGGGGAGAGTGCCTTTGTCACTCTGTGGCTAGTAACAAAGCCTGTACTGGGTGGAGGTGCTTCACACCTCCCCCTGCAGGAACTGTAATACCTGGCGGTGAGCCTCAAAGGCTCCCCCCCTTTGTTACAGCACCACAGGGCACTCCAGCTAGTGGAGTTGCCTGCCCCCTCCGGCCACGGCCCCACTTTTGGCGGCAAGGCCAGAGGAGATAATGAGAAAAACAAGGAGGAGTCACTGGCCAGTCAGGACAGCCCCTAAGGTGTCCTGAGCTGAGGTGACTAACTTTTAGAAATCCTTCATCTTGCAGATGGAGGATTCCCCCAATAGGATTAGGGATGTGCCCCCCTCCCCTCAGGGAGGAGGCACAAAGAGGGTGTAGCCACCCTCAGGGCTAGTAGCCATTGGCTACTAACCCCCCAGACCTAAACACACCCCTAAATTCAGTATTTAGGAGCTCCCCAGAACCTAGGAACTCAGATTCCTGCAACCTAAGAAGAAGAGGACTGCTAAGCTGAAAAACCCTGCAGAGAAGACGGAGACACCAACTGCTTTGGCCCCAGCTCTACTGGACTGTCTCCCCACTTCTAAAGACACTCCTCCAGCGACGCTTTCCACAGGGACCAGCGACCTCTGAACCCTCAGAGGACTGCCCTGCATCTAGAAGGACCAAGAACTCCCGAGGACAGCGGCTCTGTTCACCCAAGACTGCAACTTTGCTACAAAGAAGCAACTTTGAAACAACTTGCGTTTCCCGCCGGAAGCGTGAGACTTGGCACTCTGCACCCAACGCCCCCGGCTCGACTTGTGGAGAACAATCACTTCAGGGAGGACTCCCCGGCGACTGCGAGACCGTGAGTAGCCAGAGTTGACCCCCCTGAGCCCCCCACAGCGACGCCTGCAGAGGGAATCCCGAGGCTCCCCCTGACTGCGACTGCCTGCTTCCAAGATCCGACGCCTGGTAAAGACTCTACACCCGCAGCCCCCAGGGCCTGAAGGATCCGACCTCCAGTGCAGGAGTGACCCCCAGGTGGCCCTCTCCCTTGCCTAGGTGGTGGCTGCCCCGAGGAGCCCCCTCCCTTGCCTGCATCGCTGAAGAGACCCCTTGGTCTCCCATTGAAACCTATTGAGAACCCGACGCATGTTTTCACAGTGCACCCGGCCGCCCCCGTGCTGCTGAGGGTGTACTTTCTGTGTGGACTTGTGTCCCCCCCGGTGCCCTACAAAACCCCCTGGTCTGCCCTCCGAAGACGCGGGTACTTACCTGCTGGCAGACTGGAACCGGGGCACCCCCTTCTCCATTGCAGCCTATGCATTTTGGGCACCACTTTGACCTCTGCACCTGACCGGCCCTGAGCTGCTGGTGTGGTAACTTTGGGGTTGCTCTGAACCCCCAACGGTTGGTACCTTGGACCCAAACTTGAACCCCGTAGGTGGTTTACTTACCTGCAAAAACTAACAAACTCTTAATCCCCCCAGGAACTGTTGAAAATTGCACTAAGTGTCTAGTTTTAAAATAGCTATATGTGGTTTATGTGAAAACTGTATATGCTATTTTGCTAATTCAAAGTTCCTAAAGTACCTACCTGCAATACCTTTCATTTGAAGTATTACATGTAAATCTTGAACCTGTGGTTCTTAAAATAAACTAAGAAAATATATTTTTCTATACAAAAACCTATTGGCCTGGAATTGTCTCTGAGTGTGTGTTCCTCATTTATTGCCTGTGTGTGTACAACAAATGCTTAACACTACTCCTTTGATAAGCCTACTGCTTGACCACACTACCACAAAATAGAGCATTAGTATCTCTTTTTGCCACTATCTTACCTCTAAGGGTGCATACAGAGCCAACTTCCTACAATGAGCACAATCAAGCAAGGCACCCAGCAGATTATTGATTTATGTGTTTAACTGCTGTGGTTCCCCATTTACTGGTGTTGGCTCCGCTTCAAGAGAACTGTCACTGTGATCCTTCTTTATGAAGTTTGTTGTGTTTATATATACAAAAACAATACAGTATTGTCAAAAATACTTTCTTATTTACTACCCAAATAGACTTTTCCTGCTCGGCCTCTTTCCCTCAATTAGTCACTTTTATTAACAGAACATATGAGCTTTTTCACTCTTGTTGCTTCTCCATAATATTAATAGAGTTGCACAATTTGGTCTTTTATCTTCGCCCAGTCAACTTACTGTTTTATATTGGCTACATAGTTGAATATTTACAGCTTTATAGCTGCAAAAAGGTACCAAACTTCTTCAATATCGACTTCCACATTAAGTTATGTTCTTGCCCAGGGAGCAAGGATTGTGTACACCATACACGGGTTACCCATAGAATATCTATCTCATTCTTTCAGTTTTTCTTTTCCTTATAATTCTAAAACACTTATTGGTTAAACAATTAAACCTTACAGATATAACCGTGAATATATTAATACTGTATTCATAATTTCTTCTAATTCTGTTATGATGTCTAAAATAGTCTCCCCACTGTTTGTCTACAACGCCCCATCAATCTCAAATGTTTTTCTACTCAGTTTTAATGTAATGTGAAACGTATTTACATATAAAGTGCCCTCGCACCTAATATATTGCAGTCACATTTCCGAAGAAGAATTCAAGCCTATGCTTGGAAGCAACAGTGGTTTCTGGGCACTTCTGTACTTGACATCAGAATTTTTTATTTTTTATTTATTTATATACAAACATTGAGAAAGTCAAGAGGTCTTGCTTTCATGTGCTCAAGAATGCAAACACAGGCATGCACAAATGTGTGTAATATGCACTGCAGTTTTATACTAAGGTAAACCAGAGAGCTGGTCATCAACTCGCGGTCCACAGAACACGGCATGCCACTCTATCCATAACCTACAGAACTGTTTCAAGATGTATTGGATTCTGCTGTGACCGTACTTCTAACAGAACCGGAGTCTCAATCGAGGTATGGTCCTGAACTCTACTACCCCAGTGCAACCTGCATATTTGGAAGTAGGGAATAATGGTGAAAATATTCCTTGTCCAGCTGGCCAAATTCAGTCTGCATTAAAAAATATATATATTTGCAGTCCATTGTCGTGCAGGATATCACCCCAGATAATTAACCTGACCAAACCCAATGCCCTATATCTGCCCCGTTGTGTGTCATCTTGAAAGCTTTAGCAGTAAATAGGGAACTAGAGACCGAGAGCGACCAGTGCTTAGTAAGAAGGCGTTCTTGTTTCATGCACCAAAAACAAGGGTGGCGATCCCTGCACAAACGTCTTTGGAGGCACTATTCTTTCTGTTCCTTTCTCCGTGGCTCAGGATACCCGTCATTGCTGAGCCGAAGTCCTCACCAGGAGGAAAGCGTAGCATACCCTTCTGTTGACCAATGAAGACCCACAAACCTCTACACCCTCCTAGAGCTCAATTCCAGACAAGTTCATAAACATGGCTATCCTAACTGTATATTCATGTTAAGATGCTCCTTTATATAATGCTGCATTCTTTTTTTCTCAAACAATACTAGATGCATTTGAGTTCTCAACAGAACAGTGCACTGAAACCTCTCTGCCGTATCATTTTGAAGCTCACAGGGTTCTTTTATAAGGTTCATCAATACACAAAGACTTCAGAACTGAGATATTTTATAATGGGTTGGCGGATCCATTATAGGACACTGTGTGCCCAGAGCAATCTCCTTTTGTTGCCTGCACATCCTGCCATATGACTGCAAACATTTTTAAAGGATCTGCATAAATGATAAAACTGTGCATTAGCGTTCTATTTCTGTTGAGCTCAGACTATCAATTTTTAAACGGCCTTCAGAAGAAACAAATGCTTGATAATATAACTACATTTTAAAAACGACATAAGTAATAAGGCATGTCACACTCAAAAACCGATGATGTCATGGCCACACTGACAGTTCTGTCATGCGCAGGGATAGCTTAGCTGCACAGATAAGATGCATTAGTTATGCAGTGGATGATCATGTGTTTTTAAAAAAGGGACTGAACTAGTCAAAATCAGCAAATAAATATACACACTGAGGCAGAGATCCTTCTGGCCAAGGATAAATTAATTTTCCTCACGTTTAGTGGAACAAGAAAGAACTCAGTTAATTTCACCTTTTGAAGAAGATCTGTGGGATGGATTCATCTTCACATTTTACAGTGTTCTTTAACCTCAGGTGAGGGGAGGCTTCAGGCATGAAATGGCAGCTATCTCTTCCAAGTAGTAAGGCTGTAACCCTAGAAACACTGGAGCAGTGGTCCTTCAACTTCTGACCCCCATTTAACCATTAGTGGAATCGGGGGACCCGCTGTATCATCATTAGAAGCTGGGGACTCCGGCCTAGGCAATTTCGATAATTTGAACCGCAAAACAATACACAACTGACGAAATATTTTATTTAATTCATAAACAAATCTAAAAAAACATTTTAATGGGAAGGTTGAAGCTTTTTGCAATTCAGTTAAGGCAACCGATCATCCATACCACGTTCTGTTGGATGCACTTGCATTGTCTGATTAAACAAGCTGAGGATTCCAACCTTTAGCCTCCAATTTCAAATTCTTTCGCATTTACAGAATTTTTTAAAATTTTGCTTGTTTATTTATACACACTAATAATCTGTTACTTTGTTTTAATTTTCTAAGCAGCTACTGAGCCCCTGGTAGGCTTTGCGGACCCCAGGGGGTCCATAGAGCCCGAGTTAAGAGCTACTATGCTGAAGGAAGCAATTTTCCTGCCATAAAACATTTTGCTGCATCCCAATACTTCGTAATGGGGCCAAGGGTTATACTTTTGGGGTAATCGGCCACAACGATGGTGGTAGCAACTTGTGAAGCAGCCCAGAACTGGCCTCCATAATAGCGCCTCGGCTTCGAATGGTCTCAGGTAACACCAACACGTTCTTGACTAAAACGTGATTAATAGTTGCACATAAAGATTAAAGCAGATCCGGGGGGAGTGCCGAGTACATTAACAAAATTTAAATGAGCACCTATTACTACTGCTACAAATGTCATCTTGCATTTTTGACTGATTCAAAGAAAATGTGGAGCCTATGCCGAGCATCTATTAGGCACCTCTGTGTTTTAAAATAATGAAGTGTAAATTAATACTACACAAAAGCTCACTGCATTATAAAAAAATATTTTTTAAAAAGTGGATCTTTAAAACCTATAAATAAGAGAATTGCTTACAGATGTCCAAATCACAAACTGGTTCAGATGCTTGACTGTCCTGGTTGGCATTATCAAAGAAGGATCTGACTCTTACTAAGCAAATATTTAGGTGATCAGATTACCAAGATATACAACATGATTCTTATGTGCATTGGAGCTGCATACAGAACCTCAATAAACTGGTCACTAAAGGCTACAACAAATTTCTCAACATGCAAGAAACTATAAGTGTACATAGAGATGGTACTGTTTGTAAAACATGGAATTTCACGGTTCATTTTCTGGGAATGGCAGATTTGATGAGGGGGGGGGGCTCACTCTAACAGGCTCCTCATCTATTGGTCAGATACATTTTCACTCCAATACATCCTTTGATCTGCTAGTTCTTTTTGTGGTTATGGCGTCCTGGTTAGGGGGGGAGGGGCACTTTTGTCTTCATACATTCATCAAAAACACAATTGGTACGCTGATTACCTTGAATGTTTTAAGCTGAGAGACGCTTTGTATGGATGCATATTAAATGTGCATTTCTTGCACTTTGCTTTTCGTGTTCATTTCAATTACGTATGGAAGGAATGTTTTTAATCTAAAAGTGCCAACATTGAAAATGAGAAAAGCCACAGGTTTGAAAGAAACGGTGAATACCTTTAAGTTTGAAATAAAGTACAGTCTACGTAACTGCCAATTAAGGTGAAAGCCAAAAGGCTGAAATGTTTAATTTTCCCAGTACACTTAATTTTACCCCCCCCCCCCCCGAATCCACCCACTAGCAGCAATAACCCCACTAAATTCTAGTACTAATCCCTAGAGTATTCGATCCGCATCAGTATTTCTAATCCTAACCCACTTCATCCTTATTCTAAAGCTATCCATAAATCTAATTCTACACCCTTAATGTAATATACACCCTTGCTCTAATCATATCCCTTACATCAATACAGAACCTTTTCTCATCCAAATGACGGCCCTTATCCCAATCGTTACCATAATGGACAGCATTCCTCCTTTACTATCCGTAGCCCTTAAGCCAATCTCTTTACTTTTATCCTAACTTTCCATTTACCATTATCACTTACTCTAAAGCCAACCAAAACGTTTTTGTTAGTGCTAATTCTATTTAAATTTAACATTTTAAAACTTTCCAGACTCCCTGCTCAGATTTCAAACTTTTTTTGTTTGTTTTCTAACATACCATTTTGAACTCTTGGTATATCTATATTATGTGAACTTTATACCCAGCAGCTCATTGTTTTTCTCTTCTTCCATCTGGTAGTGTGGCTAACTATTTGATTAGAGCTGAGTGCTCATTATAAGTTATCAAAGCTTCACATTGAGCAATTCTAAACTACCAGCCGTCACACTCATTCAGCAGATGGCGGCATTCCCACAGCCAACAATATAGAACAGCCAGTGTGCACACAACCTGCTGGCACAGCCTCCCCCATCACCAGAATGGGATAGGAGGCAATACAGGAGGGAAGAAACGAAATGCAATAAAGGTAGAGATGGTGGAAACCCACTGAACAGGACAACAGGATGCTACTGTTTATATCTTAACCAAATTTCATATGGATTCTTCAGTACAGTCCTTCAGACAATTTACTGCCTAATTTATGGGCTTGAGGTATTGGACAAATAGAAAATACACACAATTGCTGCAGTAAAACAATCAGTTTACTGCATTTGAGGTCTTGCATGGCTATACAATATAACTAGGAGGTCAAAATGAATAGCACATCAGCTCAAAGAAGATCTATTACAGAACAGGTGATGTGGCACCCTTGTATTCAATAAGGACCATATGCTAGTATGCACACTTATGTCTTTATTTGTTTAGTCCACATCAAAAGGTAAAGGGTATTACAATGGGGTGTGTTCGGGCTACAGCATCTTTTTTCATATCCTTTTGCTCTTTTTCTGCCTGATGCTGTTTCCTATCCCCCTCCTGTATCACTGTAAGAACCGGTCCAGACCACTGCCTGGATTAGGCAAGGTTCAGCATTCCATACATCAATGTTCTTTTTGTTGCCCTAAGTGGGAAGGGTGTGCCCACATGTGGGCTCCGTGTTCACTGTGCCACTGAATTCAAGCTAGCCTGGCTGATGAGGGGTGACACCCTGAAACTTGTCCCAAGATGCTCGTTTCTGGGCCAGGGAGGACCTGGCCTGGCAGTTTGGGCTGGACTGTTCCCACAGGGAGCAGGGTGACTATTTACATATGGCTGAGTCCAAACTAGGGTAGCGTGAGGAGCAAAAATCCAATGGATTAAACCCAGATCTGTGACTGGTGGTGAATGATTTGTTCGGCATTCCATCATACATCAATGTTCTTTTTGTTGCCCTAAGTGGGAATGGTATGACCAGACGTGGGTCCTGTGCTCACTCTGCCTCTGGATTCAGGTAGCCTGGCAAGTGAGTGATATCCCGAAACCGGTCCCAAGATGCTTGCTTCCGGTCCAGGGAGGACCTGGCCTGGTAGTTTGGGCTGGGATGTTTCCATGGGGAGCAGGGTCAAGATGATTTGCACAATAGCTGGGTCCAAACTGGGGTGGCATGATGAGCAAACAAATGATGCATTAAACTCAGATCTGTGACTGTGGGTGAATGTTTGATTTGTTCAGCATTCTGTGTATTATCTGTTCTTTTATAATTAGGGAAGGTGGCATCAAATAACAACAAAAACGGCCAACATAGCCCCTTTTTGTTCAGTTCATGGACAGCACTGTGCAGTGTTCTACTTTGACTAAAGCACAGAAAATCCTTGCGCCCATTCCAGGGCCACATAAAGGGCATGCAGCAGGACACTATAGTTTGCCACGGCTTTCCAGCACACACTAGCTTACTTCTAGGTCTACCTAACCTGACAATCAGAATAAACACCCACATGCATGCATTTGCAACCCCAAATGGAAACCCAAACTAAATGTAATATAGTTTGGTGTATTGGTACAAGTACACACATCATCAGCAGAAAACAGACATTTCATTCCATAGGATTTGGTGAACTGAGCAGAACCAGGCCATCTTCAGAATGTTCAACACTCCATGCTATGAAGAAACTATGACAACTTTAATTTGTACAAATTAGAACAGCAGTACAACATTCAAAACTATAAGCAACAGAAAGTTGTGAATGGGGTATTTACCTCCCGGTGAGAGTCCCAATTGCGACCACAGTCCCTGAAGGATGAAAGCCTGCAGACTGAGCTGGATCCTACAATTAATCGAAATTATATTCATGCTTTCCATTATAAACCAAGAGCAACAGTAGCAAAAAAAGAGCTATGTATGCAATCCAGCAAACTAGCATTTCAGAAAAGATCCATTTGACAATTAACTAATCCATGAAGCAGAGCGAATGATCTCCACGTTTGGATACTTTTGAAAACTAAAATTAAAGCAATTTTCCAAACAAATGGATTTTAATATCATACACAATTTAAAGTTAGGATTGTCTACACAGCTCATCATTTTATTTTTTATAGAATTATTATTTTGTGAAGTTTACTCTAGAGCACATCCAGCTGAGAGATTTGAGAAGAGTGACCAGTCCCTAAAACAGGGCCTGATAATTACCCAGTCTGACAGCGAATATTATTTTTACACACATAATGTGATCAGAAAACACTTGCCAAACATCGGGTCATTTAAAACATGGTTTAAGGGTTATGTTCCCTGGATAATCTGATTCCGCATTGATACAAAGTGAACTAAACATTGAATACTGGAGAAGTGGCACAGTAGCTGCATTATATGGTGAAGAGTTGCCTTATCTTAAAGATCCTAGTGTAAAAATACACCATGATATAACTGTTTCAAGGAAATCTTGATCACTCATATTTGATTCGATAGCACAAAATATATTTTCCACAGGAAAGGATATTTTAAGTAAATACCATCAAAAATGAAAGGGCATGCTAACTAAATCCAGATCCAGTCAATCAAATCTTCAAAGGCAATGGGGCTATAAGGTGTGCCATCTCTGAGCAATTATTAAAATGATCAAACATGGAAGAAGGTCCCTAGGGGTACAGGGACCAAAGCTACGGGCTGATCTCGTCATTACAGGGATAGGCCTAGCTAGCTCAACTCATAAAACCTCTGAAGCAGAATTATTCACATAAGCTATGACATAAAACTGGAACCTTGAAATGCAGCACCATTCAAAAATCGAACAGACATGCTGCAATCAATTGCATTTGACAAATAAAGAGTGACCTTGAAAGGCTGGATTCAAACTGCTTTCTATCTATTCTTCACATTCGTCTACGTCCCACAATTAAAAGTCCTTGCCATGAATACCTACCTTCACACAAAGACACCAGCCTACTATCTAGACACCAGCCTACTACTGTTGTGGGCCAGGAGCCAGAGGGATATAGGAAAGGGGGAGTAGACCTACTGAAAACCTTTTGCATCTCTCATCCACAATATTCAAAAACAGAGAAATAATTATATTTTCTGTGTTACCAGATTTAAGATAGTGAACACCTAAACAGGATTGTAATAATAATTCAGAGATTACATTCATATTTGGCTGGTTTATGGCCAAACAGACTAGAATGAGATAACATGCCTTAATAGTGCATTGTGCTAGACATACAGCACAAGTTGGAGGCAGCAGTTTATTTAATGAATACATTTTTCAAGCAGAAAACACTATACATAAAATCACACATGGATAAGGCCTTCTTGTAAATTTCTCTCTATCTACCAATATGTCTGGTATAAGAACGATACCATGCACTTCATTAATTAAATAGGTTTATTCGATCTCCGAAGAGAAACTGACATGGAGACTCAGAGGTACTGATTGTTTTTTGCTGACTAGACAACGAAAGAGCACCATGACATAATATCCATTGAAACACTAGCAAAAACGAAAAAATACTATTGCTAAAGGGGGGGTGCAACATAAAAAGGTGCGTCCTTAGGATATATTAATGGCACTCCTAAAGTACTACAAAGATGACAGACACTTGAACAAAAAAAAAAAAAAATAATTAGACCTAAGTAACCAATCTTAATGAGCAGAGGGCAAGGGTTCCTTTATAGCGATAGACGATTGAGTACTAGCAAGACTTACTATGGAATTATATTTATACTGGAAGAGATGGATTAATGACAACATTCTGATAATTGAACTGTACCATATCTGGTTGGAAGGCGCCATTAAGCTTAAGAGACATTCAGCAACATCAGTTGAGTGATGTCACGCAAGTCCTAGGTTCAACTTGATACTTTTGTATGATTAGCATTTCAGCCCTTTTTGTATGGGAAATCTCAGACGTTTTGGCTCTGAAGGTTTTTATCACAGTCATTTTGTTTTTACTCAAAAAGTGCTTCCTTGGGAATTGACTTTGCAGAGTTCGATTAAGGAGAGTTTATATTTTACATAGCGGGGAAGCCAATGTCCTAAAAGGTCACAAAACATTGAAAAGGGCAGACGAACAGCTGTATTAATATCTACTGTTCTTCCCTCTACCAAACTTATTCAGTTATTCTTTTATAAGATTGTGTAACTCCCCATCTCATTGAAGTTAAAAATACAAAACATAAATGTCAGTATTTGGCAAGTGCTACAGAAAATGCACGCACACAAACGATAGAAAACTACTGAAAATGCTTTCTTCATTTTACCCCTTATAATTTCTGAAATAAACGTGTAAAAACAAGCACAAGTGCGAGTTTGTTTGCTTTCAAAATGTGTTACACTATAGAGTGAGCACCTTCAAAACCAGGAACAGCCAGTCATAATGGTACTGTCATCCCTAGCAATGCTTTATGTAGAATGGGAAGACTAAAATCCTTGGGATTTTTTTTTCAGACTAAAGGCACTTTCGGACATCAGAACACACAGCCTGTGATGTCACTATGGCAGCCTCCATTCACATAGTCTTGGGGAGCGGATATGTAGAAACCCAAATACTGACTTGTATGCTGGCAGCACACATTGGTCCAAATCACAAAAAGGTGTAAAGTTTCAAAAGCAGCTCTACAACCTTGCATGGGTGCACCTTTTACATCTTCCTGTAATTCACCAAACTATTCCAGATTGCGCTTGGAAAGCAGTGGCAGTCAACTTTCCAGGAATACTTCAGGAAAGGTTCTGCAAGTTTCTCGTTACATCTGACCACTAGCATTTCTGTTGGCGTAATGGTGTACAACTACACCTGCTGAAAGGCCAGTATGTTTATGCACAAGAACAATTTAAAAAAATATTTTTTTCTTCATGGAGAAAATGTTTGTGTGCTTTGCAAACTTTGAAAGCAATCCACAACTTGGAACACTTCGAAACAAAGCTCATACATAATTGATACTTGAAGCTGATGTGACTCTGCATACAGACTTCAACTGAAAGGCACAAGTTTTGATTTATAAAGAGACAGAAAATGTGCTAGAACAATCGCTCCGTAGAATAAAACAACAAAAGCAGTACCATCATTACTCAACTTTCATTGCCTGAAGTAACAAATATGCACCATTTGAATAATCGGGTTACAAAAATCCATCCCTGCAGTGCTCACCTTAACTTCGCTCGACACCCCAAAACATGAAAACAATTAAAGGAAAATTCCTGAGTTGCAGATCTGAGGAATTCTGTTTAGATGAAGGGTACAATTTTGAAAGCAAATTAAAAATGCGTACTACAGCAACTTACCTCAATAGCTTTGTTCCAGATGGGGCGATGGATGGTGGCATCCCAGAAAGAAATATGCTTATCGTGCCCACATGTCAAGAACTGAGGCTTAGATGGGTGAACTGCTAGTCCCCACAGTTCATCGGTATGACCCTGCAAACACATTTGCCAAACAAAAAAGGAAAATATAATATTAATAAAGACAACTATTTACTCCATGTGACAATGACAACATCTGGGATCAGATGACGTTTTCAGAGTAGGTTGCATACATACACATTTTGATTGCACTAAGCAAGCAGGCCAGTATAATTCTAGGGACTTTCCTCACTGAAGAGACAGTCAAGTACAAAAAGTGTGATCAAGTGTCCTGTTTTATTACTAATTACATTACCATTACGGTAAATGAGTTGGGAGCAAACACCATAGACCATATATTAGTCTTGAAGATGGTCTTTGTGAGGCACGAGTAGTGCGAACATGTTTTAAATAAAGGCCAGATAAACGATTTATAAAACTATATGAAAGACACAACTGTAGTTCGATTTTAATGATGATCATATACTGTACTAGTGGTAATACTTAAGAAAAATGAGGATATCCATGAACATGCACTGTGTATTGAAATAGTGAATACACATTTAAAACGGTACAACCCACTATTGGTTTAATTCTACCTTACACACATCATTGTTTGACATCCAGTGACGGTAAGATACCTTCTGTACCGTCATACAGTGCAAGGTTTTCTTCATGTTCACATCAACGTTGACATGAAGGTATGAACATGCCTAATTGGCAATACATGCAAGAATGCATTTCCACTAACTGCTAGGTTTCTAAATTCCTGAACTAGTTACACAGTTTTGTACCTCTATATGATGGGCCACTCTTATTGGAAAGACAAAGGGTGCTCAATATTTTCCTAGCAGGTTGATATGCTGTATTTCGTAACAGTTTTGTGATTGAAGTCTAATCAGGAACCTACCTAACATGTCATACTTTCAGTACTCCGGACTTTAAAAACATGATATGGCAGATTTACAATCGACCTAAAGGTATACAAAAATAAAGGAATAAAGACACCATAATTAACCTACTTGGGTAATTGGGTAGAAGTCTCCAGATAGCGTCCCCTGAAGGACAAAATTTCTTGTTGTTCCGATCAGTACAACATCCCCTTTTCCTTCTGTTACCGTTCTGATAGGACCAAACTGCTCAGGAATCTGTAAGCAATTCAAAGAGTTCAGTCTACATCATAAGTACAGTTTTCTATTTTTTTTTTTTAAACACAAAAAGGAAAGTAACAATTCTGCTTCTAAATTCCAGAACAGACATTTCTGGGAACCAAAGTTTTTTATACATATCCTTAGTTAAAATATTGAATTGTTAATTCAATATGGAAAAAATGAAAGAAAAAATAGGGATTCAAGTGAAACAACCAGTGTGCACCATTGAAGTAATATCCGCTAGTATTGTTTTTTGTTCTCTGTTTAGCTATTCATCTATGAGAAGTCCCAGGGTTAAGCAAGGCTATACTCAACCTTTTGCAGAGGGATTCTCAAGTTCCTAAGCCTCACCTCTTAAAGAAAGTTTAAACATCAAAAACCGACCCTAGAGGGCTGCTGCTTTGTAAACTGCTTTAACTGATTTAAGCAAAGTAACATTACAATAACATACAATGGCTTATCCACAAAACACAAGAGAGTTTCTCAGCTTGCAAACCAGGTTCTTTACAAGACATATAAACTAAGGTTCCACTTCTGAAAAACAACAAAGCCGGGCATGAGATTTAAAACATTCTAAGAAACATCTGAGTATACTCTGTAAAGGGGATTTGGGAACATCAATTCCAGAAGGTGAACCTTCCACCAATCCCCATCCAAGATGTTGGACCCAATTAAATGATCTACTCTACTGGGAGCCAATATTGCACCCCAGCATCCTAGTCTGTACTTTTTTGTGGAGGAAGCAGATCTAGTACAGAACATTACCACAGTACAAAATCCGTTAAGTGGATTCACCCTCAGTAGTCAAAGTAATTCTGTAATAAGTATTTATTACCTGGAGGCCTTCCATAACACTACTGAAACACACCAGACAAAATGACGAAACTTCATCTGCCATTCCTAACTAGTGTGCTACCTATTGTCTGTAGCACCAACTGTGGCCTTTGCAATGTTTACTTTCTGGTTGGATACAACTCGTTCTGAGAATATGTTTACAAAGCTCTTCTCCTTAGGCTTGGGCACATTATCATTTATGCTTAAGGACAGCCCTCTGTCTCTGCGGTGTCAAAGTCTCATGCTCATGAGCTAACTTCAGCAGCCTCTACCCCCTTAATACACCTGGCTTTGGAGCAGGAAAATAAGAGCCAGTCTAAAGCAATAGAATAGAAACAATTCTCAGGACTGCTCCCACAGAAAGCAAGCAGGATTCTTGATGTTCTCATCCTCTTCTATTTCGCCCTCATTAGGTATATTGCATTGGCAGTTAGAGACCTCGGCGAGGGGCAGGTTGACAAGTTGTAAAGTATTTATACAAACACTCTGGCCAACAGTAAATGTTACGATACGAGTAACAGGACAGATAAAACATCAAAATGCACAGTATAAGAGTTATAAATGAAATGGGAAAACAGGAAACAAATTTAAAAATGTAGTTGTGACAAGAAATCCAGCAAACTGTGGCCCTCATTAGAGCCATTAGGTTAAGAGACACGCCTAATTGTATGGGTAAGTGTTAGAAATGGGGTCTTTGGTTGACAGTCAGGTTACCCCCTGTTCAAGCAAGGACCCTCACTCTAGTTAGGATAAAAGAGAATCACCCTCAGCTAACCCCTGCTTACCCCCTTGGTAGCTTGGCAGAGCAGTAGGCTTAACCTCAGAGTGCTGGGCGTAAAGTATTTGTACCAACACACACAGTAACTTAATGAAAACACTACAAAATGACACAACACCAGTTTAGAAAAATAGGAAATATTTATCTAGACAAAACAAGACCAAAACGACAAAAATCCAACATACACAAGTCAAGTTATGATTTTTTTAAAGGTTTAAAATAAAAAGAGTCTTTAGGTAGTTGTAACAACACACTAGCGCTGCTAGCGTGAAAATGTACCTGGTTTGCGGCAAAAATAACCCCGCACGGGCGGTGTGCGTCGAAAATAACCCTGCACGGGTATATGCGTCGAAAACAGCTCGGCTCGGCGAGGCGCGTCGAAAAAGCCAGCCACGCGACGGTCCGAAGTCCCGCGGCGCTGGTTGCGATCTCTCAGCCTTCGTCAGCGATGCTGCGCGCCGTTTCTCCTGCTCCGGGCGTCGATTCTCCGGTCGCGTTTCCAGCGGCGTCGTTTCTCAGCTGCGGAGCCGGCGTCGCGTCGTTTTCTCAGCCGCGATCGGATTCGCGTCGATCTTTTCTCCGCACGGTGCGCGGTGCGTGTATTTTTGTCCTTAGGCTGCCAGCCTCTCCTTTCAGGGTCCCAGGAACTGGAAGGGCACCACAGAGCAGAGTAGGGGTCTCTCCAGAGACTCCAGGTGCTGGCAGGAAGAAGTCTTTGCTATCCCTGAGACTTCAACAACAGGAGGCAAGCTCTACATCAAGCCCTTGGAGATTTCTTCTTCAAGATGGAAGGCACACAAAGTCCAGTCTTTGCCCTCTTACTCTGGCAGAAGCAGCACTGCAGGAAAGCTCCACAAAGCACAGTCACAGGCAGGGCAGCACTTGTTCCTCAGCGATCAGCTCTTCTCCAGGCAGAGGTTCCCCTTGATTCCAGAAGTGTTTCTAAAGTTTGTAAGTTTGGGTGCCCTTCTTATACCCATTTTAGTCTTTGAAGTCACCTTCCTTCAAAGGGGACTCACACCTTCTTGTGCAATCCTGCCTTGCCCAGGCAAGGCATCAGACACACACCAGGGGGCTGGAGACAGCATTGTCAGAGGCAGGCACAGTCCTTTCAGATGAGAGTGACCACTCCACCCCTCCCTCCTAGCAGAGATGGCTAATCAGGAATGCAGATCACACCCCAGCTCCCTTTGTGTCACTGTCTGGTGTGAGGTGAAAAACAACCCAACTGTCAAACTGACCCAGACAGGGAATCCACAAACAAGGCAGAGTCACAGAATGGTTTAAGCAAGAAAATGCTCACTTTCTAAAAGTGGCATTTTCAAACGCACAATCTCAAAATCAACTTTACTAAAAGATGTATTTTTAAATTGTGAGTTCAGGGATCCCAAACTCCACCTGTCCATCTACTCTCTAGGGGAATCTACACTTTAATCATATTTAAAGGTAGCCCCCATATTATCCTATGAGAGAGAGACAGACCTTGCAACAGTGAAAACGAAATTGGCAGTATTTCACTGTCAGGACATATAAACCACATTACTATATGTCCTACCTTATCCATACACTGCACCCTGCCCTTGGGGCTACCTAGGGCCTACCTTAGGGGTGCCTTACATGTAAGAAAAGGGAAGGTTTAGGCCTGGCAAGTGGGTACACTTGCCAAGTCGAATTTACAGTGTAAAAATACACACACAGACACTGCAGTGGCAGGTCTGAGACATGATTACAGAGCTACTTATGTGGGTGGCACAACCAGTGCTGCAGGCCCACTAGTAGCATTTGATTTACAGGCCCTGGCACCTCTAGTGCACCTTACTAGGGACTTACTAGTAAATCAAATATGCCAATCATGGATAAACCACTTACATACAATTTAAACAGGAGAGCATATGCACTTTAGCACTGGTTAGCAGTGGTAAAGTGCTCAGAGTTGAAAAGCCAACAGCAACATGTCAGAAAAATATAGGAGGCAGGAGGCAAAAAAGTCTGGGGATGACCCTGCAAAAGCAAAAGTCCAACACGACCCCCTACCAGCCTAAAGCCAGGGGAGAACAATCAATACCTTGATGTACTTCCCTGATTGGGGCGATAGAACAGGGACCCAGGCCCACAACAGCAGGGGCATGCTCCAGTTCTACGCCTTCCTGACTCCAGTTGGATCCCTCTGTCCATACTCTCAGGGCCCACTAAGCTAACCCATGGGGAACCCTTCTCCACATCTACAGACACCATCTGTGCAGCACCTAACTTTACTTTGCTCACAGATGAATTGCAATGGGCAGATAGTACCACCAGGGCCAACACAGTGGTGTTGCCCACTCCACCCCCGGGGTGTGACTCTCGTCCTCCCCCCCCCAGGGGCAACTCTGTCCACCAGGACAGCAAGCCACAGTGGCCCCAGACAACTGTCAGGGATGAGAGCCCGACCTCAGGCCTCTCTAACCACTGTGACTGTGGAGAGTGGGGGGTGGTAGCCCCAGGTGCCTGGCACCCTTTGACCACTCTCTCTTCCACCAGGTCAGGGATGACAACCTGACCCTGGTCCTCCCCTCTGGAGCTCTGTACCCTCCCTGCAGAAGCGGCACCCCCAGAGTCCAAAACTGTCAGGGTGCTTGTAGAAGCAGTCCTGCACAATTCTTCCATCAGTGCAGGGATGTTAACCTGCAACTGATCCTCCAACCTGGGGTCTGTACCTTCAGGTTGGACCAGGGCCAGGGGTGAGGCTTCCCTCCCCCTGCCCTCTCTTCTGGGGTCCTGAACCACCCAACTAGGAGTGGCCCCCCCAGAAGACAACATGGTAGGGGTACTGTTAGCAGTAGCCCCTTCCTCCAGGTCAGGGGGGACACCCTTAACCTGGCCTCCCAATCCAGGGTCTGTACCCACAGACTGGATCACTGCCTGGCAACCCAGGACTTCCTGGGGGGCATACTTACCCCCTACCAGGTCAGAGTTTACCCTCTGAACCTGGTCATCCAACCCAGGGTCACCACCCTGCGGTTGAACCACTGCCTGGCACACCAGGACTTCCTTGGGAGCACACTTACCCCCTATCAGGTCAGAGTTTACCCCCTGAACCTGATCATTCAACCCAGAGTCACCACCCTGCGGTTGAACCATTGCCTGGCACACCAGGACTTCCTTGGGAGCACACTTACCCCCTATCAGGTCAGAGTTTACCCCCTGAACCTGATCATCCAACCCAGAGTCACCACCCTGCGGTTGAATCATTGCCTGGCGCACCAGGACTTCCTGGGGGGCACACCTACCCCCCACAAGGGAAACACTTTCCCCAAGGGCCATACAAGAGTCTGGCTGGCGCAGGTCTCCTGACCTCTGCCCATCTGACAGAGTCTGGATTCCCCCCAGCCCAGAAATGGTCTCACCAAGGTCATCCCTGGGGGGCTCTGCACTCAGAGCTGACCCCTGACCCTCCTGGTTCTCCACTGGGGTCCGCAACCCCCTCTCAACCCTCTGTCTGGACTTCTGCAACCCCTCACTAGGAGTGGTACTGCCAGACACCAGAACTGGTGGGACGCTGGCTACAGCCGCCCCCCCAAGTTCTCCTGACACTGTGGGGTCTCCCTCAACAGATGGCCCTATGGTACAGGCTAGGCTCCCCTCCTGGGGTTCCCGCAGGGAACCCTCCAGGACCTGGGACCGGATCTCGGGCACCTTGGGCCTCAACCCATCCCCATTCCCTCTCCTCTGAGACTGGACATGGGGTCCCTCACCCATCCCACTACACTGGGACCTACCTGGGACACTACAATCCTTCCCTACCTTACCTGGTTGGGAACTACCTAGACCACTCCTCTCAGGAGCACCCCCAAATGCCTCTTCAGACTCTCTGGTACTCACCCAGAAGTCTGCCTCCATTGTAAGCTCCCTGGGGTCAGAGAACTCACACTCCACCTGGTGTTGGCATAGCTCTGGAAAATAAGGACTAGACATATGCTCTCCAGCAATTACATCACTCAGCCCCTCACATGAATTAACCAAAGTACCCTTCACCCAACCATCCAGTGACTCTGCTTTGAAAAAGCACCCCACATCACCCTCCTGAGACTGGTGAGACAGTACCTGACTGTCCCTGACACTCAACCCACACTCTTCTGGGATGTTTTCACACTCCATAACCAGGACTTCTACCTGGGGGGAACCCCTCTCCCTGTCACTCTCACTTAGAGTCAGTAGAGTGTCCCTCCCACCAGTAGGAATATGACTCCCCATGCCAGTTCCCCAATCCACCTCAGGGACCCTGTGCATCACTGGAGCTACCTCATACCCCTGAACCTCCTGGCGTGTGTTAACTCCCTCCTTCAAGTAGGGCACCACCTCTCTGGGCATGTGCACTTCTGCAGCATCACTGGATATACAATTGTTGCTGCCACCATTCCAGCTGGACTCAGCCCTCATGACTTCCAGCTCTTTCAATTTAAGCTCGTAAGCATAAATCATTTTTTTAATCTCTAAGTTCCTCCTCCTTACTTCCAACTCTTCCCACTTGTCATACTCCCTTTGCATCCTCAACTTTTCTGCCTCCAACCGGCGAACCCTTTCTGCCTGTCTGTCCTGTAACTCTTCAGGAGTCAGACCCTTGGGTGACACCCTGCCATCCCTCCTGGGGACCCTCCCCCCAGGCGTAACAGGTACCTCCACTACACCACTGTGTATCCTCTGCACTTCCCCACCCACATTCTCCTCCTCTGTGTGCCCTCCAGCCTTCTTGATTGTCACCCCGGCCCTCTGTGCCTGTTGCAGCTCCCCCTCCCTGGTGGAGCTCTCAGTGGGACAGTCAAGATCTTTAAGGAACTGTTTCAATTGAGCAACTGAGTACTCCTTCAGTTTCTCCATTTCAAACACAGCTCCAGCTGTTGCATCTCCAGATTGAGACATGATGGTCACAAGTGCAAAGTTCCAAAGGCAGAAAATAAGTTCCCAATGAAGTAAAAAGAATCAGTCAAGGGATCAGCAAAATCATGGAAGTAGAATAAAAAGAGTCCTTAAGAGAAAAATCAAAAGATCACCAAACAAGTAGTATGTGGTCACGTAGTGGTCTGAGATCAAAACAGTAGTGTACACTTAATTACTGTATGTCAAGTACAAATACAAGTCCAATCCCGACCGCTGGTCACCAATGTTAGAAATGGGGTCTTTGGTTGACAGTCAGGTTACCCCCTGTTCAAGCAAGGACCCTCACTCTAGTTAGGATAAAAGAGAATCACCCTCAGCTAACCCCTGCTTACCCCCTTGGTAGCTTGGCAGAGCAGTAGGCTTAACCTCAGAGTGCTGGGCGTAAAGTATTTGTACCAACACACACAGTAACTTAATGAAAACACTACAAAATGACACAACACCAGTTTAGAAAAATAGGAAATATTTATCTAGACAAAACAAGACCAAAACGACAAAAATCCAACATACACAAGTCAAGTTATGATTTTTTTAAAGGTTTAAAATAAAAAGAGTCTTTAGGTAGTTGTAACAACACACTAGCGCTGCTAGCGTGAAAATGTACCTGGTTTGCGGCAAAAATAACCCCGCACGGGCGGTGTGCGTCGAAAATAACCCTGCACGGGTATATGCGTCGAAAACAGCTCGGCTCGGCGCGTCGAAAAAGCCAGCCACGCGACGGTCCGAAGTCCCGCGGCGCTGGTTGCGATCTCTCAGCCTTCGTCAGCGATGCTGCGCGTCGTTTCTCCTGCTCCGGGCGTCGATTCTCCGGTCGCGTTTCCAGCGGCGTCGTTTCTCAGCTGCGGAGCCGGCGTCGCGTCGTTTTCTCAGCCGCGATCGGATTCGCGATCTTTTCTCCGCACGGTGCGCGGTGCGTGTATTTTTGTCCTTAGGCTGCCAGCCTCTCCTTTCAGGGTCCCAGGAACTGGAAGGGCACCACAGAGCAGAGTAGGGGTCTCTCCAGAGACTCCAGGTGCTGGCAGGAAGAAGTCTTTGCTATCCCTGAGACTTCAACAACAGGAGGCAAGCTCTACATCAAGCCCTTGGAGATTTCTTCTTCAAGATGGAAGGCACACAAAGTCCAGTCTTTGCCCTCTTACTCTGGCAGAAGCAGCACTGCAGGAAAGCTCCACAAAGCACAGTCACAGGCAGGGCAGCACTTGTTCCTCAGCGATCAGCTCTTCTCCAGGCAGAGGTTCCCCTTGATTCCAGAAGTGTTTCTAAAGTTTGTAAGTTTGGGTGCCCTTCTTATACCCATTTTAGTCTTTGAAGTCACCTTCCTTCAAAGGGGACTCACACCTTCTTGTGCAATCCTGCCTTGCCCAGGCAAGGCATCAGACACACACCAGGGGGCTGGAGACAGCATTGTCAGAGGCAGGCACAGTCCTTTCAGATGAGAGTGACCACTCCACCCCTCCCTCCTAGCAGAGATGGCTAATCAGGAATGCAGATCACACCCCAGCTCCCTTTGTGTCACTGTCTGGTGTGAGGTGAAAAACAACCCAACTGTCAAACTGACCCAGACAGGGAATCCACAAACAAGGCAGAGTCACAGAATGGTTTAAGCAAGAAAATGCTCACTTTCTAAAAGTGGCATTTTCAAACGCACAATCTCAAAATCAACTTTACTAAAAGATGTATTTTTAAATTGTGAGTTCAGGGATCCCAAACTCTACCTGTCCATCTACTCTCTAGGGGAATCTACACTTTAATCATATTTAAAGGTAGCCCCCATATTATCCTATGAGAGAGAGACAGACCTTGCAACAGTGAAAACGAAATTGGCAGTATTTCACTGTCAGGACATATAAACCACATTACTATATGTCCTACCTTATCCATACACTGCACCCTGCCCTTGGGGCTACCTAGGGCCTACCTTAGGGGTGCCTTACATGTAAGAAAAGGGAAGGTTTAGGCCTGGCAAGTGGGTACACTTGCCAAGTCGAATTTACAGTGTAAAAATACACACACAGACACTGCAGTGGCAGGTCTGAGACATGATTACAGAGCTACTTATGTGGGTGGCACAACCAGTGCTGCAGGCCCACTAGTAGCATTTGATTTACAGGCCCTGGCACCTCTAGTGCACCTTACTAGGGACTTACTAGTAAATCAAATATGCCAATCATGGATAAACCACTTACATACAATTTAAACAGGAGAGCATATGCACTTTAGCACTGGTTAGCAGTGGTAAAGTGCTCAGAGTTGAAAAGCCAACAGCAACATGTCAGAAAAATATAGGAGGCAGGAGGCAAAAAAGTCTGGGGATGACCCTGCAAAAGCAAAAGTCCAACAGTAAGGAATGATGAAAACAATATAATGGGGGGAAATAATCTCATGTTAATGCAGCAGTGTGTGGTATAGGGCTTGGTGATAGGCTCTCAGCATTTAATTGCACTACTGTAGACTCTGCATCCATTGAGGCATACATCACCTCCTGGAAAACATCAATTGAAGCCAGGATGGAGATGTTATTGGGCAAATATACGCCACAGGGAACTAACATCCTGCATAGTGTAGGCAGCAAGTGGAGGTCTAAGGTTAGGAAGTTACTTTCAAGACATGAGAAAAACAATGCACTGCAATAACTGAGTGGGCCAAATTTGAATTAGACATGAAAAAGCTCAAGGCACTAGCGTCTACATATTGATACAACACACGGAAACCATTTTAGAGATAAAGTATGGTTACCTATTGTGACTTAATGCAAGCGGAGTGACTCTGCTTGCCCCTTGTCTAGCTCTCATGTTTTGGTAATCTCTTGGCCAGGCTGTTCTGTTCTCTGTGTTTCCGAGTGGAACAGAGTTGCAGGCCTCTGTTGAAAGCTGGTTTGTCAACAGTCTCCAAGTGGGTGTGTTGAATGTTCACTCAAGAAGAACCTGGAATTCTCTTTGGTGTTTGAAGAAGGTAAAGCATCTCTGCAGGTATTCCCTACAAAATGGAGGGGGTGTGTGCCCAGATTACTATCCCAAAGAGAAGCTTTAACAGCATCTGACCCCTGCAGAGCATGTTCCCAGGTAAAAAGTGAATAAGGAAACTGTGCAGTTCTTCATGCTGCGACGAGTTGCTTATCTGCTCAACTGCATGCCGCTGAAGCTCTTCTTCCCCCACATGAGCATGCTAAGTTGTGTTTGACAAAACGTAATGGGACACCAGACGCAGAAACAGTTAAGACACTAAACCAATCTCTACGGTGAGTCAGCACTTGACAGCTTCTCTGCTCAAAACATCTGCTAGTGGCCTATCAAGCCTCACCCACAATAAAAAAATATCAACTTCCCAGAACTGCACACTATTACTTTGTAATTTATTGGATGTAATCCTTTCTTACCCCACCCAACACAGGTTTAGGACAGATACACGCATAGGGGCTGGGCAGAGCATCAAGTCCTGACATGCCCGGAAGTAAGTCATCTTGTTACAAAACAAAGTGATAATCATGTATTTCCTCAGTTCATTTAAGCCACAGAATGAGCGTAGGTGGTGACATGACACCCCAGGGAGCTGGTTAGTTTGAATACAGAAGGGTGGATAAGTATGCACGATTCTCAGAGAAGAAATCAAAAACCGAGCTATAATTCACCTATGCACAGAAACAGGAGTTGTACTTCCAGATTGCACAATGTGCACTAGTGAGAGGACCCTTTCTCACACTGACATTTCAGAATTTAATACTTATATCGACATTGTCAATTATTGTATTTACTGAGCTGGCCATCCAATAGCATATTATCTGGTTTGGGCCAGTTTCAGAGATGTGAAAGGAATACAAACCGTGATATTAACTAATTGTGACGTTACTGACTAATAAGTGATTAATAAGAGTTTACTAAAAGTCTTAAAATTGAAAAAAATAAAAGGCTAAGTTGGACAGATCAAGAATACGTCTCCTTGGTACAGTGCAATTACTACACTATTCTACCCACTACAAATTTTAACACAAATTCTGCAAACTATAAAATTTTAATGCTGCAAAAACAAGAGGGCACAAGTCGACTTTATGTTAGAGAAGTAAACTGTTATGCAGACTGAACAAATAGTTGCAGACAACAACAAGCTGCAGCATCATGCAAATCAACAGTCTGGCGCTTTATAAAGGGCTGTAGTTCCAGTAAACGGAAGAAGGGGGATTATTTTATTATAATGTTTTTGTTGATGCTGGCTGCAAATGGTATGCTGATAAAACTGCACCAGTTCACCACTTATGAACGTATCCCATTCTAAGAGGACAAAATGAATTATAAAACTGGATACATACATTTCAAGCAACGGAGAGCAAAATGGCTGTAAGGAAAAACAAGTATTTGCTATGCAATAGGTCTTGCATTTGCTTGAGTTAGAGCTATTAGCGTTGTAAACTCCTAATCGGGCTTTTCTTGCCACAAACTGAAAATAAAAAGTAAAACAGTTTCACATAAGAAAGCCGACAGCCATCTTGAGTGTGAAGGAGACACAAAGGGAAACAGAAGTTAGTTTGCAGTCAAACGCATCAGCAAAAGTGCAATTATTCATGTAACACGGTCGATATCATGCAAAGCACTCGACTTCTGCCCAGCGAGATCGTGCCGCTTTGGAACAAAAAATAAAAAGTAGGGCAGGATCATACGTGAAACACGGAGCCTCGTATGTTTTCAGTAGTTTACCGGTGCTCTCGAGGAGGGCTAAACACTGGAAAAGGCATGACATATGCATGCCTTTCACTAATGAAATCAAACGAATTTTAAAAGGAAAGCCCACAAACCAACCAAACTGATGGGCATGGTTAAAAGCCCACAGAGCGATTACAACAGAGGCTAGAGCGCTTGCGCGCTCGACCCTAAAAAAGTTGAAAACAGGGAAAAAGAGAAAGTGTAGTACGTTATTTTGTCAAATTGTGCAAGCCACACACACTTTCTAAACATGTACTTATTTTGACCTAAACACAGAGGTAGCCATAAAACGTGTTCAGTACAAAAAACTACATCTATACATTTATCAGATATGCTCTGAGAGGTTAGAAACGTTCATTTGATTGTCACTGAAAGTTGCATGCAATTATAAAACAGCAGTATGCCATGAAATTAGCTTGGTGCTGCCGTCTCCGATGTGTCAGAGTACAAATGACTGCACATATTGATATCTTTAGCAGCATGCCTCAGGGAGTCTCGCTCCGGGGTGTGTGCACTTGTCTTGCTTAGGTCTTTGGTTTGGACCCTGTTTTGCAAATGTGCAGGTGTCTGCCTGGCTCTGTACTTATGACTTTGGAAACGTGTTTTGGGGAGTCACTGTTAAGTGTGCATAAGTATGTGTACCTGGTTTTACATGTTTAGGTCAGGAGCACTCTGGTGTGTCTCTCTACCCATGACTGTGGAATTGTATGTCTCACGTGTCCGGTACATGCACGTGACTGTATACATTTAGGTCTGGTGTACATGTGACTGTGTGCAAGGGACCATTAACACCTGTCTGCCAGCAGGAGCACCCAGGACTTCCTCTCTAATGTATGGAGACGCAGCTACTCCCTATGGTGGACCGTCACCCCCCCCCCTCCCCCCCCCCCCCCCCCCCCCCCCAACCCCACCGAGTTAGTTAGGAAGTGACAAATAAAATGATTTAGAAAAATTGCATTTTGTCACTGTGACAGAACATCTAGGGTGGGGGCGGCGCCATAAGAAAGAGGAGAGGTGGGCACCGTAAAGTGTGCATGTCGGTTTGGCCGGCGATCTTAGGCCGGCCAAACAAAGATGCAAGCTTACGTTGGAGAAATGGCACAGGCCCCCTGTGCCTGAGCAAGCGCCAAACCAGCCCACTGAGGCCAATCCCGGCGCTGCTCCCATGCTTGCTGAAGCCCGATAGCAGCATTGGATTGGGAGCCTGTGCCCCAGTGACTGCCGGAGGACGAGGAGCAACGGAGGTGGATGGAAGCGGCAGGTAGGTAAGTATTTTTTTCTTTTTAACACCCGACCGCCCTTGATCAGCGGCAGCCGCCACTGAGTGCGTGCCTGCCCGACTCTGATCTGCACAGGCCTGCATGTTAGGTATCAGAACATGGGCTTGCCACGCTGTGTACATTTACATGTCTCAGGTGTCCATGTTTTGGCCTGTCTGTAAATCTACCTGTACACCCATCTTCAAGGTGCTGTACGCTCCTTCGTTGTACTCTGTAGTGCGAATGCACCAATGTCTAGTGCGTTTATCTCTGGCTACATTCCCACATGCCAGGTGTTTTTAATGAGTGCCTCTATAGTACATCTGAACTACTCTCTGCTAGCCTGCTCTTCTGAATGGATTTTCGTGAGCTCTACCAGAAGGCCTCCATGTATGTCCTTGGCTACTGTTTTCCTAGGGGTTGTGGGTAGTCCCGCTTGGACCCTGACACAAAGACATCTGTGAAGCCAAAGAAAGATGTGTGAGTAGGGGGCCAGCATCCATCCAGTGCATCAATATGTAGGGTCAGAGAGAACAACCTTGAGATCACTTTGCACGGAGGAGATCATCAGAAACCGGATTCAGATTGACCTGGTGCATCACTGCGAAAGGATTTCTGCTCAGGGAGTTTCACCTTTCACTCTGACAATTCCTGCTCACATCTCAGGGCAGAGGGAGAGGACAAAGTACAAGAAGATAGGCACAATGAGGCGATAGTGGCCAAGTGGGAGGGGTATGGAATGAGGTGGGGTGGTGGAGTGCGTTTGGGGGCAGGGGAGTGAGGAGGGAGAGTAAGGCACTGGGTCAAAGCGAAAAAGATGAAGCAGAGCTATGGTGCATGAGATGAGAAGAGTATTAGTATGGTTAAAGTGAAAGGGTTGGGAAGTAGTGAGAGGGTAGAGTCAGACCGAGTGAGAGGTAGTGCGCAGAGGGGGGATGCACATTTTTGGGGGTAGGGACAAAATTGGGGGTGTTAAGGTCCTTGGGGAAGGTGGGAGAAGGGCATAAGAGTGAGGGTGTAGAAGAAGAGCGAGTAACAAGGTGCAGAGTTGGATGTAGCAAGATGTGACGGGAAGGGAGAGTGTAAGGGTAGAAGCAGAGTGCAGTGATGAGTAAATCTCTCCAGATTGAGGAAGCGGATACTCCACACACATAGCCTTGCAAGAAAGACTCAAGAAAAACACAAACATACATCAAGAGAGCTGAAAAGGAAAATGTCGCTTACCTGTTCACCTGTTCGTGGCATGAAGTGCTGCAGATTCACATGCTTTGCATATCTCGCCATCTAGTGTTCGGCTCAGAGTGTTACAAGTTGTTTTTCTTCTAAGAAGTCTTTTTTCGACCCACAGGATCGAGTGACTCCTCCTCTCGGGTATAGTGCGCATGAGCATTGACTCCTTTGTTAGATTGTTTTCCCGGAGGGTGAAGTAAGGGGTGAAAGATTGTGTATGTACAACTATAGATGTATAAAAGTAAATAAGAGGTCCATGCAAATACATATACATATGTACAAATAAGTACCACAGGCTCCCGGGGAGGAGTGAGAGCGCATGTGAATCTACAGCACTACATGCCACGAACTGATGTACACTGGTAAAGTGACATTTTTCATTTGATGTCATGTGTAGCTGCAGCTACACATGCTGTGCATAGACTAAAAAGCAGTTCTCCTCCCAATTAAGCAGTGATTAGGCCGTAGGAGTTGAAGTAGTTTGAAATAGTATTTTTAGCACTGCTTGTCCAACAGTGGCTTGTTGTCTAGTTAACACATCCATACAGTAGTGCTTTTTGAATGTATGTGGTGTGGACCATGTGGCTGCTTTGCATACATCTGCCATTGGTATATTTCCTAAGAATGCCACTGAGGCACCCTTTTTTCTAGTTGAATGTGCTTTTGGCGTTATTAATAGCTGCTTTTTTGCTTTAAGGTAGCATGTTTAAATACATCTTACAATTCATCAAGCTAATCCTTGTTCTGAAATGGGATTACCTTTATGAGGTTGTTGGGAAGCAACAAAAAGTTGTTTAGTTTTCCTCAAGTCCTTTGTTCTGTCTATATAATACATTAGAGCTCTTTTAAGATCAAGAGTGTATAGAGCTCTTTCCGCAATAGAGTCTAGCTGTGGAAAGAAGACTGGCAATTCCACTGACTGATTAATCTGAAAAGGTGAAACCACTTTAGGCAAAAATGTTGGATTTGTCCTAAGTACTACTTTGTATTGGTGTACTTGGAAGAAGGGTTCTTCTAGAGTAAATGCCTGAATTTCCCTTACTCTTCTCAAGGAAGTAATTGCTACTAAGAAAGCAATTTTCCATGTTAGAAATTGAGTAGCACAAGAATGCATGGGTTCGAATGGGGGACCCATAAGTCTTGTGAGTACAATATTAAGATTCCATGCTAAAACTGGAGGAGTTCTGGGTGGGTTAACGCGTAAAGTCCTTCCATAAATGCTAGGAACTCTAAACAGAGAAGTATGTTGTATGTTTTGTGGGTAGGCTGATACAACTGTTAGATGAATCTTAATAGAGGAAAAGGCAAAATTTGCTTTTTGTATATAAAGCAAATAACACACAATATCTTGTAATGATGCCTAAGTGGATCTATATTTGTATGTTGACAGGACCATACAAACGGTTTCCATTTGTTTGCATAGCACTGTCTGGTTGTTTGTTTATGTGCCTGTAAGGAAATGCCTCCTTGGCATGGTTACCCCCTGACTTTTTGCCTTTGCTGATGCTATGTTTTGAATTGAAAGTGTGCTGAGGCCTGCTAACCAGGCCCCAGCACTAGTGTTCTTTCCCTAACCTGTACTTTTGTTTTCACAATTGGCACACCCTGGCATCCAGGTAAGTCCCTTGTAACTGGTACCCCTGGTACCAAGGGCCCTGATGCCAGGGAAGGTCTCCAAGGACTGTAGCATACCTTATGCCACCCTGGGGACCCCTCACTCAGCACAGACACACTGCTTGCCAGCTTGTGTGTGCTGGTGAGGACAAAACGAGTAAGTCGACATGGCACTCCCCTCAGGGTGCCATGCCAACCTCACACTGCCTATGCAGTATAGATAAGTCACCCCTCTAGCAGGCCTTACAGCCCTAAGGCAGGGTGCACTATACCATAGGTGAGGGCACCAGTGCATGGTCACTGTGCCCCTACAGTGTAAGCAAAACCTTAGACATTGTAAGTGCAGGGTAGCCATAAGAGTATATGGTCTGGGAGTCTGTCAAACACGAACTCCACAGCACCATAATGGCTACACTGAAAACTGGGAAGTTTAGTATCAAACTTCTCAGCACAATAAATGCACACTGATGCCAGTGTACATTTTATTGTAAAATACACCCCAGAGGGCACCTTAGAGGTGCCCCCTGAAACCTTAACCAACTACCTGTGTAGGCTGACTGGTTTTAGCAGCCTGCCACACTCGAGACATGTTGCTGGCCACATGGGGAGAGTGCCTTTGTCACTCTGTGGCCAGTAACAAAGCCTGCACTGGGTGGAGATGCTATCACCTCCCCCAGGCAGGAGCTGTAACACCTGGCGGTGAGCCTCAAAGGCTCACCCCCTTTGTTCCAGCACCACAGGGCACTCCAGCTAGTGGAGTTGCCCGCCCCCTCCGGCCACGGCCCCACTTTTGGCGGCAAGGCCGGAGGAAATAATGAGAATAACAAGGAGGAGTCACTGGCCAGTCAGGACAGCCCCTAAGGTGTCCTGAGCTGAAGTGACTAACTTTTAGAAATCCTCCATCTTGCAGATGGAGGATTCCCCCAATAGGGATAGGAATGTGGCCCCCTCCCCTTGGGAGGAGGCACAAAGAGGGTGTACCCACCCTCAGGGCTAGTAGCCATTGGCTACTAACCCCCCAGACCTAAACACGCCCTTAAATTTAGTATTTAAGGGCTCCCCTGAACTTTGTTACAGAGGAGCAGATTTAAAGACCCCTGCAAATCCCTGCAAGAAGCGTGAGACTTGCAACACTGCACCCGGCGACCCCGACTCGACTGGTGGAGAACCAACACCTCAGGGAGGACCCTCCGGCGACTCCAAGACCGTGAGTAACCAAAGTTGACCCCCCTGAGCCCCCACAGAGACGCCTGCAGAGGGAATCCCGAGGCTCCCCCTGACCGCAACTGCCTGATCTTAAAGTCCCGACGGCTGGAAAAGACCCTGCACCCGCAGCCCTCAGCACCTGAAGGAACGGAACTTCTGTGCAGGAGTGACCCCCAGGAGGCCCTCTCGCTTGCCCAGGTGGTGGCTACCCCGAGGAGCCCCCCCTTTGCCTGCCTGCATCGCTGAAGAGACCCCTTGGTCTCTCCTAGGAAACCACTGAAAACCCGACGCCTGTTTACACACTGCACCCGGCCGCCCCCGCGCTGCTGAGGGTGTACTTTTTGTGCTGACTCGTGTCCCCCCCGGTGCCCTACAAAACCCCCCTGGTCTGCCCTCCGAAGACGCGGGTACTTACCTGCTGGCAGACTGGAACCGGGGCACCCCCTTCTCTCCATAGAAGCCTATGTGTTTTGGGCACCTATTTGACCTCTGCACCTGACTGGCCCTGAGCTGCTGGTGTGGTAACTTTGGGGTTGCCCTGAACCCCCAACGGTGGGCTACCTTGGACCCAAAACTGAGACCTGTAAGTGATTTACTTACCTGCTTAAAATAACAATACTTTACCTCCCCCAGGAACTGTGAAAATTGCACTGTGTCCAATTTTTAAACAGCTATTTGTGTTTTATGTGAAAAGTATAAATGCTACTGTAATTATTCAAAGTTCCTAAAGTACTTACCTGCAATACCTTTCAAATGAGATATTACATGTAGAATTTGAACCTGTGGTTCTTAAAATAAACTAAGAAAATATATTTTTCTATAACAAAACCTATTGGCTGGAATTGTCTCTGAGTGTGTGTTCCTCATTTATTGCCTGTGTGTATGTACAACAAATGCTTAACACTACTCCTTTGATAAGCCTACTGCTCGACCACACTACCACAAAATAGAGCATTAGTATTATCACTTTTTGCCACTATCTTACCTCTAAGGGGAACCATTGGACTCTGTGCATGCTATTCCTTACTTTGAAATAGCACATACAGAGCCAACCTCCTACAGCTGACCACAATAGAATCTGGTGGTAATTGTTGTGCGATGTAAATTGGATCTGTTGGTGCAGGCGTATATTTGTCAGTCCTCGGTGTCAGAACCCTTGCTTTAACTGGTTCTTTAAATATTTCCTCTGCATGCCTAAGCATACCAGGAAACATTGGTAAGCACTGGTATTGCTTAGGAGTATAGGATAGTGTATTAAAAAGAAAATCCTCTTTTAAAGGTTCCGCATGCATTTGTACCCCATGGTATGCAGCTGCCCTAAATATTACTTGGTTATAAACCGTACTATCCTCTGGTGGGGACGGTTTAGCAGGGTAGAGATCTGGATCATTAGATGGTATAGGATCAGAGTTGTACATGTCGCATCGGTCTACACTGTCTCCTTGTGAATAAGTATAAGAGTGTGTTGGTGACAGTAGTAGTGGTGGAGTGATAGGTTGTGGTGAAAAAGAAAGCTGCAGTGAATGTTGTGAAGATGTTTTGGCTTTTCCTTTCACTTGAAACTTTTTGCCGGTGGTGGGCCAGCATCAAGAGTCTCTTTAAATGCTAGCTTTCTTTTAGTCTGTGGAGGTGGAGAAGTAATCATTTTTCCAGTCTCTTTCTGGATTTGTATTTTTCTCTGCTTGCTGTCCATAACCTCCAAAATAGGTTGAATGTCTGATTCCTCCATTTGATGTACAGAGGTATGTTTTGTGCCCTTAGAGGAATGTTCAGTGAATGTTTTGGGCACCTGCTTCATTCGAGCCAAAAGTCCTGTTTTCTCTTTATAGGATGATGTTTTCGGCTCCGAAGTTGAACTGAGGTGTTTCGGTTCCAAAGCTGTTGACCGAAGTTTCGCTCTGAAGCAGAGCATACTCTCTTTTTGGATCAGATAATTGTGGGCGTCGGCTCGGTTTGGAGGTTGAAGTTTGAATCTTTCGGCTCGACCCAGACACTGAAACTGGTGTGGTAACCTGTTGGAGTGTTTTGGCCTTTTTCGGCGCCGAACCCAAGGGTCGGTCGACGATTAGTCTTTTTCGGGTGGAATCATGGCTTGACAGCAGTGATGCACCCAAGGCGTTGCCTGATTTTTTTTAAAGTGTGTGTTGGGGCAGGTGTACTCGCAAACTGCGTCACTGCCATCGGCTGGCTGTCGTTGTCTGAACCTTGTTCGGAGTCAGAATCTAGGATCAAAACTGCTGTCTGTGCCTGCTCCTCTTCGAGTGTGCCCGTGGTAGACTCCATGTGCTTCAACGCCATCTCCAGTTTTTGTGCCCTTCGATCGCGTAGTGTTTTCTTCTGTCGAGAAGACAGACATGCCTCACAGCTTTCCTCACGATGTTATGAGAAAGGCAGAGATTACAGATCAAGTGCTGGTCAGTGTAAGGAAATTTAGCATGGCACCGAGGACAGAATTGGAATGGGTCCGATCCATCAGGCTATGAAGCAGTAGGCCTGAACAGGCCCAAGGAGGGTGCGAGTGCCCAAAAGGGCTTTTTCTTGATTCTGACGGTACTATCAGATCGAGTGCAGAAGAAACTGCATCCAAAACAATACCAACAGTATGAGAAAAGTTTAAGATAGTATAGAGTTTCCGAATTGAAAGTCCAGGAGTGAGAGGGAACACGTCCGAACCAGACGACAGAAAGAAACCAATGTAACAAAGGTTGATGCCCATGCGCACTAACACCGAGAGGAGGAGTCACTTGATACTGTGACTCAAAAAAAGACTTCTTCGAAGAAAAACAACTTAGAACACTCCAAGCCCAACACTAGATGGCGAGAGATGCACAGCATGTGTATCTGCAGCTACAAATGCCATCGAACTGAGAACAGGTTATTGGCAAAGTAAAGAGGTAGTGACTATGAGAGCTATTGGCTTTGGCAATGAATTGTAGCCAAACTGTACAGCAGATCAGCTGTGCAGCAAAGGTAAAACAATTAAACAAAATAAAGTGCTATGACATGAAAGTGCAGGTGTGTTTTTTTAAAATAAAAAAAACGCATTAAGGCTGCCCCCATCATAGAGCTTTTATAATATTCTGTTAAGCTGTTTGCACCCAAAAACCTTCTCTCATGTACTCTCTCCCCACTAGGGAAGCAAACAGATAAGCACACATATAACTGAGGGTGAACGGGAGGGGCTGGGGGACCACATGGGCAACAGCAGATGGGCAGGAGGGGCAGCACAAGGAAAAAGAAGGGAGGATGGGGGAATTGGGGAGAAACAGGGAGCAGGGAGAAGTACACAAGGGTGATAAGCTGGAAAACAAACTCACTCTTGTAGAGTGCTCAAACAAGGACTTTTCTTGCCACATAAATTGAAGCCAACCAATGATCAACAATGAGTGGCCTAGGCCCACTGTGAGGTAATGAAAGGTCTCGCAAGAAACAGCACATGTGCAATCTTAGACAAGACCTAAAAGTGAAGCCTCTACGGGCTAGCAAAGGAGGGAAAGCTCAGGGCCCGGACGGGGTACCTATAGACGTTTATAAAGCTGCGCCAGATGTCTGGGGCCCCCTTTTAACCATTGTTTTTAATGTTGCCGTGTGTGCCGAGGCCCCTGTAACTTGGGGTGAATCAATCATTGTGCCAATTCATAAAAAGGGAAGTAGATCTGATGCTCCGAATTACCGCCCGATCTCTCTCCTTGACTCTTCAGTCAAGGTTATGAGTAGAGTGATGTTAGTAAGATTAGAGGAATGGGCTGAGCAGGATAGCATACTGGCTGATAGCCAGTATGGTTTTAGGAAGGGACGAGGTACGCTCGACCAGTGCATCAATCTTGATCTACTGATCGGGAAGTATACTGAAGCGAAACCCGGTTCCCTGTATCTTTGTTTTGCTGACCTGAGCAGCGCATTCGATATGGTAGATCATTCCATTTTATGGCCAACTCTGTTAAATTTAGGAGCCCCAGAAGGCATAATCTTTTTCCTCGCTAGGTTATATGATAAATTGAAAACCAACGTACGTTTTGGAACCAGAGGAGAATGTACTCCAAAAATCTGTGTTACACGAGGAATTAGACAGGGTTGTGTTTTGGCACCTCTCTTATTTATTTTATTTATTAATGGAATTGATGATATTTAAAAAAAGGTTAATGCTGATGCTCCTCAGATCAACGGTGTTCCGGTGCCGGTGTTACTATATGCCGACGACGCTGTTTTACTCTCTTGAACACCTGTCGGATTACAACGACTAATGGATAGTTTTTCCTCCTTTATTAAAGATAGAAAACTAGTAATTAATAAGGGAAAAACGCATACCATGACCTGCGGAGCTAAAGCCAAAACGTTAAATGCCTTCTTTATAGACGGCGAAAAGGTGCAACAGGTGGATAATGAAAATGTCACTTACCCAGTGTACATCTGTTCGTGGCATTAGTCGCTGCAGATTCACATGTTTTGCACAGTCCGCTGCCTGGTGTTGGGCTCGGAGTATTACAAGTTGTTTTTCTTCGAAGAAGTCTTTTTTGGTCACGGGACCGAAGGACTCCTCCCTCTTCGGCTCCATTGCGCATGGGCGTCGACTCCATCTTAGATTGTTTTCCCCGCAGAGGGTGAGGATGGAGTTGTTTGCTATAAATAGTGCCCATGCAATGGAGTGAATACGTATGTACATAAAAAGTTTATAATAATTATTTACAAATGTACAAATGTTTAAGATTTAAGATCTCCTTCTAAACGGCTACAGGCTTCCCGGGGAGGCGGGAGGGCACATGTGAATCTGCAGCGACTAATGCCACGAACAGATGTACACTGGGTAAGTGACATTTTCAGTTCGATGGCATATGTTGCTGCAGATACACATGTTTTGCATAGACTATAAAGCAGTTACCTCCCCTAAAAGCGGTGGTTTAGCCTGTAGGAGTTGAAGTAGTTTGGAATAATGTTCTTAGTACAGCTTGGCCCACTGTAGCTTGTTGTGCATTTAGTACGTCTACACAGTAGTGTTTAGTAAATGTATGAAGCGTAGACCAGGTTGCAGCCTTACATATTTCGCTCATAGGAATGTTTCCTAGAAAGGCCATTGTAGCACCTTTCTTTCTGGTTGAGTGTGCCTTTGGTGTAATAGGCAATTCTCTTTTGGCTTTAAGATAGCATGTTTGAATACATCTGACTATCCATCTAGCAATGCCTTGTTTAGAGATTGGATTTCCTATGTGTGGTTTTTGAAAAGCTATGAACAGTTGTTTTGTTTTCCTGATTAGCTTTGTTCTGTCAATGTAGTACATTAGTGCTCTTTTGATGTCTAATGTATGTAGTGCCCTTTCAGCCACGGAATCTGGTTGTGGGAAGAACACTGGCAATTCTACTGTTTGATTTAAATGGAATGGTGAGATTACTTTTGGTAGAAATTTTGGATTTGTTCTTAGAACTATTTTATTTTTGTGTATTTGAATAAAAGGTTCTTGTATGGTAAATGCCTGTATTTCACTTACTCTTCTGAGGGATGTGATTGCAATGAGAAATGCGACTTTCCAGGTTAGATATTGCATTTCACAGGAATGCATGGGTTCGAAAGGTGGACCCATGAGTCTTGTTAAGACGATGTTAAGGTTCCATGAAGGAACTGGTGGTGTTCTTGGTGGTATAATTCTTTTTAGCCCTTCCATGAATGCTTTAATAACTGGTATTCTAAATAGAGACGATGAATGAGTAGTTTGTAGGTAAGCAGATATTGCTGCGAGGTGTATTTTTATAGATGAAAAAGCGAGATTCGCTTTTTGCAAATGTAGTAAGTATCCCACTATGTCCTTTGTAGAGGCATGCAATGGTTGGATTTGATTGGTATGGCAGTAGCAAACAAATCTTTTCCACTTAGATGCATAGCAGTGTCTAGTGGAAGCTTTTCTAGCTTGTTTTATGACCTCCATGCATTCTTGTGTGAGGTCTAAGTGTCCGAATTCTAGGATTTCAGGAGCCAAATTGCCAGATTCAATGATGCTGGGTTTGGATGCCTGATCTGTTGTTTGTGTTGTGTTAACAGATCTGGTCTGTTGGGTAGTTTGACATGCGGTACTAGTGAAAGGTCTAGTAGAGTTGTATACCAAGGTTGTCTTGCCCATGTGGGTGCTATCAGTATGAGTTTGAGTTGGTTTTGACTCAACTTGTTTACTAGATATGGAAGGAGAGGGAGAGGGGGAAAAGCGTATGCAAATATCCCTGACCAACTCATCCATAGAGCATTGCCTTGTGATTCGCGGTGTGGGTACCTGGATGCGAAGTTTTGGCATTTTGCGTTTTCTTTTGTTGCGAACAAATCTATCTGGGGTGTTCCCCAAATTTGAAAGTACTTGTTCAGAACTTGGGGGTGAATTTCCCATTCGTGGACTTGTTGGTGGTCTCGCGAAAGGTTGTCTGCTAGTTGGTTTTGGATCCCTGGAATAAATTGTGCTATTAGGCGAATGTTGTTGTGAATCGCCCACTGCCATATTTTTTGTGTTAGGAGGCACAATTGTGTTGAGTGTGTTCCTCCTTGTTTGTTTAAATAATACATTGTTGTCATGTTGTCTGTTTTGACAAGAATGTATTTGTGTGTTATTATGGGTTGAAAGGCTTTTAACGCTAGAAATACTGCTAACAGTTCTAGGTAATTGATATGAAATCCCATTGTCCTTGAATGCTGTGGTGATTGAGGTGTGCTCCCCACCCTGTCATGGAAGCATCTGTTGTTATAACGTATTGAGGCACTGGGTCCTGAAATGTCCGCCCTTTGTTTAAATTGTTGCTGTTCAACCATAGAAGCGAGAGGTATGTTTGGCGGTCTACCAACACCAGATTTTGAAGTTGACCCTGTGCCTGTGACCATTGTGATGCTAGGCACTGTTGTAAGGGTCGCATGTGTAGTCTTGCGTTTGGGACAATGGCTATGCATGATGACATCATGCCTAGAAGTTTTAGCACAAATTTTGCTTGTAGGAAGTTGGCTCTGTATGTGCTATTTCAAAGTAAGGAATAGCATGCACAGAGTCCAAGGGTTCCCCTTAGAGGTAAAATAGTGGTAAAAATAGATAATACTAATGCTCTATTTTGTGGTAGTGTGGTCGAGCAGTAGGCTTATCCAAGGAGTAGTGTTAAGCATTTGTTGTACATACACATAGACAATAAATGAGGTACACACACTCAGAGACAAATCCAGCCAATAGGTTTTGTTATAGAAAAATATATTTTCTTAGTTTATTTTAAGAACCACAGGTTCAAATTTAACATGTAATATCTTGTTTGAAAGTTATTGTAGGTAAGTACATTAGGAACTTTGAATCATTTCAATTGCATGTATACTTTTCAAGTTATTCACAAATAGCTATTTTAAAAGTGGACACAGTGCAATTTTCACAGTTCCTGGGGGAGGTAAGTTTTTGTTAGTTTTACCAGGTAAGTAAGACACTTACAGGGTTCAGTTCTTGGTCCAAGGTAGCCCACCGTTGGGGGTTCAGAGCAACCCCAAAGTTACCACACCAGCAGCTCAGGGCCGGTCAGGTGCAGAGTTCAAAGTGGTGCCCAAAACGCATAGGCTTCAATGGAGAGAAGGGGGTGCCCCGGTTCCAGTCTGCCAGCAGGTAAGTACCCGCGTCTTCGGAGGGCAGACCAGGGGGGTTTTGTAGGGCACCGGGGGGGGGGGGGACACAAGCCTACACAGAAATTTCACCCTCAGCGGCGCGGGGGCGGCCGGGTGCAGTGTTAGAACAAGCGTCGGGTTCGCAATGGAAGTCAATGAGAGATCAAGGGATCTCTTCAGCGCTGCAGGCAGGCAAGGGGGGGCTTCCTCGGGGAAACCTCCACTTGGGCAAGGGAGAGGGACTCCTGGGGGTCACTTCTGCAGTGAAAGTCCGGTCCTTCAGGTCCTGGGGGCTGCGGGTGCAGGGTCTTTTCCAGGCGTCGGGACTTAGGTTTCAGAGAGTCGCGGTCAGGGGAAGCCTCGGGATTCCCTCTGCAGGCGGCGCTGTGGGGGCTCAGGGGGGACAGGTTTTGGTACTCACAGTCGTAGAGTAGTCCGGGGGTCCTCCCTGAGGTGTTGGTTCTCCACCAGCCGAGTCGGGGTCGCCGGGTGCAGTGTTGCAAGTCTCACGCTTCTTGCGGGGAGTTGCAGAGTTCTTTAAAGCTGCTTCTTGAAACAAAGTTGCAGTCTTTTTGGAGCAGGTCCGCTGTCCTCGGGAGTTTCTTGTCGTCGTCGAAGCAGGGCAGTCCTCAGAGGATTCAGAGGTCGCTGGTCCCTTTGGAAGGCGTCGCTGGAGCAGAGTTCTTTGGAAGGCAGGAGACAGGCCGGTGAGTTTCTGGAGCCAAGGCAGTTGTTGTCTTCTGGTCTTCCTCTGCAGGGGTTTTCAGCTAGGCAGTCCTTCTTCTTGTTGTTGCAGGAATCTAATCTTCTAGGGTTCAGGGTAGCCCTTAAATACTAAATTTAAGGGCGTGTTTAGGTCTGGGGGGTTAGTAGCCAATGGCTACTAGCCCTGAGGGTGGGTACACCCTCTTTGTGCCTCCTCCCAAGGGGAGGGGGTCACAATCCTAACCCTATTGGGGGAATCCTCCATCTGCAAGATGGAGGATTTCTAAAAGTTAGAGTCACCTCAGCTCAGGACACCTTAGGGGCTGTCCTGACTGGCCAGTGACTCCTCCTTGTTGCTTTCTTTGTTCCCTCCAGCCTTGCCGCCAAAAGTGGGGGCCGTGGCCGGAGGGGGCGGGCAACTCCACTAAGCTGGAGTGCCCTGCTGGGCTGTGACAAAGGGGTGAGCCTTTGAGGCTCACCGCCAGGTGTCACAGCACCTGCCTGGGGGAGGTGTTAGCATCTCCACCCAGTGCAGGCTTTGTTACTGGCCTCAGAGTGACAAAGGCACTCTCCCCATGGGGCCAGCAACATGTCTCTAGTGTGGCAGGCTGCTGGAACTAGTCAGCCTACACAGACAGTCGGTTAAGTTTCAGGGGGCACCTCTAAGGTGCCCTCTGGGGTGTATTTTGCAATAAAATGTACACTGGCATCAGTGTGCATTTATTGTGCTGAGAAGTTTGATACCAAACTTCCCAGTTTTCAGTGTAGCCATTATGGTGCTGTGGAGTTCGTGTTGGACAGACTCCCAGACCATATACTCTTATGGCTACCCTGCACTTACAATGTCTAAGGTTTTGTTTAGACACTGTAGGGGTACCATGCTCATGCACTGGTACCCTCACCTATGGTATAGTGCACCCTGCCTTAGGGCTGTAAGGCCTGCTAGAGGGGTGACTGACCTATACTTGCATAGGCAGTGAGAGGCTGGCATGGCACCCTGAGGGGAGTGCCATGTCGACTTACTCGTTTTGTTCTCACTAGCACACACAAGCTGGCAAGCAGTGTGTCTGTGCTGAGTGAGGGGTCTCTAGGGTGGCATAATACATGCTGCAGCCCTTAGAGACCTTCCCTGGCATCAGGGCCCTTGGTACCGGAGGTACCAGTTACAAGGGACTTATCTGGATGCCAGGGTGTGCCAATTGTGGAAACAATGGTACATTTTAGGTGAAAGAACACTGGTGCTGGGGCCTGGTTAGCAGGGTCCCAGCACACTTCTCAGTCAAGTCAGCATCAGTATCAGGCAAAAAGTGGGGGGTAACTGCAACAGGGAGCCATTTCTTTACATTGCTTGTATCTTTTGGTTTGGAAACATAGCACTTATTACCTTGTGGAATGCTTGCACTCTTTGTGGACTTGGAGTGGCAATTCCCTTTGATGTGTTGATGGTTGCTCCTAGATATTGTTGTGTCTGACACGGTTCGAGGTGTGATTTTGTATAGTTGATGGAGAAACCCAGTTTGTGAAGGGTTTGTATGACATATGTGGTGTCGTTTGTGCACTTTTTTACTGTGTTGGTCTTGATTAGCCAATCGTCCAGGTAAGGAAACACATGTATCTATTGTCTCCTGATATGTGCTGCTACTACTGCTAGACATTTTGTGAACACTCTTGGTGCAGTTGTTATTCCGAATGGCAACACTTTGAATTGGTAATGTATTCCTTTGAATACGAACCTTAGGTACTTTCTGTGAGAAGGGTGTATCGGTATATGAAAGTACGCATCTTTTAGGTCTAATGTGGTCATGTAATCTTGCTGTTTGAGCAGTGGAATGATGTCTTGTAGTGTGACCATGTGAAAGTGGTCCGATATGATGTAGGTATTTAGTGTCCTGAGATCTAATATTGGTCTTAATGTTTTGTCTTTTTTTGGAATTAGAAAGTACAGGGAGTAAACTCCTGTGTTTTTTTGTTGTACTGGTACTAACTCTATTGCATCCTTTTGCAGTAGTGCTTGAACTTCTAGTCCTAAAAGTTCTAAATGTTGTGGTGACATTTTGTGTGTTTTTGGAGGGATGTTTGGTGGGAATTTGTGGAATTCTATGCAATAGCCATGTTGGATTATTGCTAATACCCAATTGTCTGTTGTAATCTGCTGCCAAGATTGGTAGAATTGGCTTAGTCTTCCCCCCACTGGTGTTGAGTGAAGGGGCTGTGTGACTTGAAAGTCACTGTTTTGGTGGAGGTGTTTTTGGAGTCTGGAATCTTCCCCTACTCCTTGGGAATTGACCCCCTCTATATCCCCTGAAACCTCCCCTTTGGAATGAACCCTGATATGGTGTGGTTCTTGTTTGTTGGCTGGTGGTGTCTGTGGGTTGGCCACGAAACCCCCCTCTAAATGGAGTTTTTCTAAAAGAGCCTCTGCTCTGCGGGGAGTAGAGTGCGCCCATGGCTTTGGCCGTGTCTGTGTCCTTTTTAAGTTTTTCAATGGCTGTGTCCACTTCAGGGCCAAAAAGTTGTTTCTCGTTGAAGGGCATATTAAGGACAGCCTGCTGGATTTCAGGTTTGAAGCCTGAAGTGCGGAGCCAAGCGTGTCTCCTTATGGTGACAGCAGTGTTGACTGTTCTCGCTGCAGTATCGGCTGCGTCCAGTGAAGAGCGGATTTGATTGTTTGAGATCGTTTGTCCCTCTTTAACTATTTGCTGCGCCCTTTTTTGGTATTCCTGGGGAAGATGGTCTACGAGAAGTTGCATCTCATCCCAGTGTGTGCGGTCATATCTGGCCAGCAGCGCTTGAGAATTTGCGATGCGCCACTGGTTGGCTGCCTGTGATGCTACTCTTTTTCCTGCCGCATCAAATTTTCTGCTTTCTTTGTCCGGAGGTGGGGCGTCGCCAGATGTATGGGAATTTGCTCTCTTGCGAGCTGCCCCTACTACTACGGAGTCAGGTGGTAACTGCAAAGTAATAAACACTGGGTCTGTGGGTGGAGGTTTGTATTTCTTATCCACCCTTGGGGTGATGGCTCTTGATTTTACGGGCTCTTCAAAAATTAGTTTTGCGTGCCGTAACATCCCTGGTAGCATTGGGAGACATTGATATTGGCTATGTGTAGCCGAGAGGGTGTTAAATAAAAAATCATCCTCTATAGGATCGGAATGCAGTTGGACATTGTGGAATTCTGCAGCCCTAGCCACCAGTTGCGAGTATGAGGTACTGTCCTCTGGCGGTGACGGCTTTGTGGGGTATGAATCGGGATCATTGTCCGGCACTGGGGTGTCATATAGGTCCCAAGCGTCTTGATCCTGATTATCTTGACTTATGGTAGTTTGCGCTGGTGAGTGCATTTGTGGCGGTGTTTGTGCCGGCGATGCCTGTTGTGGTGGAGAGGGCGGAGGCGTGACTTTTTTAACCACTTTGGCTTGTGGTTGTGCGTCATCCTTGAGAGGTCCGATCCTTCTTTTCCTCATTATTGGGGGAAGGGTTGATATCTTCCCTGTGTCTTGCTGGATGTACAGTCTCTTTTGTGTGTAGTCTGATTCTACACTTTGGAGCTCTTGTCCAAATCTGTGCATCTGGCCACTTATTCCTTGTTCCTCTGTGCAGGATGAAGGTGTGGAACTTTTCGGCGCCGAGAGAGAATCTTTTTTCGGCTTCGGCACCGACAGAATTTTTGTGGCTTTCGGCAGTGTGTCTCGGTGCCGATGTTTTTCGGTGCCGGCATCTTGTTTTTGCCTCTCGGAGCCGCTCTCTCGGCTCCGAGGTTGCTCCATGGCGGTCCCTCGACCTGAGTCGGGTGTCTTCGTTATGGGCGTGCCCTTTTTCGGCGCCTTCGACGGGTCGCCTGTTTTATGGGTCGAGCCATGGCCTGTTGGCAGTGGCGTCCCCTGGGCTTTTGTCTTCTCGATGGTTTTAATTTTCAACGTCTTACTCACTGTTTGTTGCTGTTGTTCGACGTCGGAGTCTCCGGATTCTGATTCCGGAACCGAGAATGTTTCTTCTTCGTCGTCGAAACGTTGTTTTGTTGGCGTGGACGCCATTTGTAGACGCCTGGCTCTTCGGTCCCGGAGTGTTTTTCTGGACCGGAAGGCTCGACAGGCCTCACAGGTATCCTCCTTGTGCTCGGGGGACAAGCACAAGTTACAGACCAAGTGCTGATCTGTATAAGGATACTTACTGTGACATTTTGGGCAGAAACGAAACGGGGTCCGTTCCATCGGCTTCGATGTCGCACGCGGTCGGGCCGACCAGGCCCCGATGGGGGAATCGAAGCTACCCCAAAGTCTTCCGATGATCGGTGTCGATGTACCTAACTATCCCGATACCGAACGGAACAATACCGACGCTTTCTTCCGAGATTCTGACTAACTTTCCGAACCGAAACACGGAGCGAAAAGGAATACGCCGGACCCGACAGCGGAAAAAAAACAATCTAAGATGGAGTCGACGCCCATGCGCAATGGAGCCGAAGAGGGAGGAGTCCTTCGGTCCCGTGACCAAAAAAGACTTCTTCGAAGAAAAACAACTTGTAATACTCCGAGCCCAACACCAGGCAGCGGACTGTGCAAAACATGTGTATCTGCAGCAACATATGCCATCGAACATTTTGTTACCTAGGTATTACCTTCTCTAACGACAGGAAATGGAACAATGAATTTAATAACATCCGGAATAAAATGGCAAAAAATGCTTATGATATTTATAGATTTGCTGCAAAAGTTGGGGATCGTCGAACAAGGGATATGCTCAAGATTTACCAAGCTAGATGTGTGACTATTGCTCTGTATGGGGCAGGAGTATGGGGTTATAGCTGTACCTACAACTTACAGTTGGAGGAAAATATGTTTTTAAAAAAGCTCCTGTTTTTGCCCATCTCTGCCTCAACTGAATTAAGCCATCGCGAATTAGCCATTAATTATTTAACTGATCTGATATCACTTAAACCATTGATGGTCTGGCGGTCTTTTTGGCTTGGCGATGAGAAGCTACTTAACAGAACTATTGTTGAGGATTGCCTACGTTTGGATAAATATCGAGATATTCCCTGGGTTAAATATGTTGTTGTCTGTTTTTCAGACATTTTTAATCTGAATATTTTAAATAATCCTAGTGCAGCAACCACGATCTCCAAATCAGAAATGAAAAGTATATTTCTAACTTATGCAGAAAGGAAACGAGCAACTATAGCCGGATCATTGTCCTCCGTCATTTTTTATATGAGATACAATCTAATGGAGGGTTTTCCATCTTACCTAACTATGGTGACTAGGAATTCACATAAATTCGTGCTAACCAGACTAAGATTTGGGATGGCACATTGTTTAGTAGCCCATCCAAACATTAAGAAACACCCGATTGGGCCATGTAGGTGCGATAATGTATCTACACAGAGCACTGTGCACCTTCTGCTGTTCTGTAAACTGTATACATGTTTTCGTATAGTATTTTTGAAACCTCTGTTTGTTAAATACGGAACACGTACAGTTAAAAATGCCATGGCTTTAATTTTTAATCTGCAATCGGCAGATATTTGTTTTTATACTGCCACCTTTTTAAATCAGTGCATCAATTCCAGGAACAGTATGAGTTTTTAATGTATTTTATTATTCTTTTTATATATTTATGAATGACCATATGTATTACTCAATGAGCCATTAACTATAATTAATAACTAAGTTTTAATTGCAATGTCTTTGTAAATATGTACTGTTGTCTTTTTTTTCTCTCTTCTTTGTTCATGCTTTTATGGTCATTTATATGTGCCGAATAAAGCTTTATGAATTGAATTGAAGCCTCTGCTTCAAGACTCGTAGAATATTTCATCCTTGAAGTCTTTTTATGACAATTATGAAGGTCTAATGGCAGTATTATATATTTTGTCTCATACTGTGGTGTAGTGAGGGCTAGGAAGTATTACCTTTGCACCATTCAACTGTTCAATGGCTTCAGGTGGCACAACACTCCCATTAACCCTTCCCTAATTGCAAGAATTACTCAAAGCATGGTGACAGCACTGGGTGGCCAAAGACCTTTAGTACAATTACTAAGTTTATACAACAACCTGAATGGGGAAACCGTAGAGGTAAATAAAAAGACACCTTAACAATATCCTTGTTATAACATTTAAAAGCTTTGATTGTGTTAGAGCCTTACAAAGTGGAAGATGCTCAGACAATAACAACCACAACAGGTTCTACAGTAAAAATAATGTAGACTGAAATGAAAATGTCACTTACCCAGTGTACATCTGTTCGTGGCATCAGTCGCTGAGATTCACATGTTCTGCAATAGCTCGCCATCTGGTGTTGGGTCGGAGTGTTACAAGTTGTTTTTCTTCGAAGAAGTGTTTTCGAGTCACGGGACCGAGTGACTCCTCCTTCTGTGCTCATTGCGCATGGGCGTCGACTCCATCTTCGATTGTTTTCCCCGCAGAGGGTGAGGTAGGAGTTGTACTATAGTAATAGTGCCCGCGCAATGAAATGTGTAAGTATGTACCTATTAAAGGTTTAAATAATATATATACAAATGTACAAAATTGAAGGTAACTTCTGAACTGCTACAGGCTCCCGGGGAGGTGGGTGGGCACATGTGAATCTCAGCGACTGATGCCACGAACAGATGTACACTGGGTAAGTGACATTTTCAGTTCGATGGCATCTGTCGCTGTAGATACACATGTTCTGCATAGACTAGTAAGCAGTTATTTCCCCATAAGCGGTGGTTTAGCCTGTAGGAGTAGAAGTTGTCTGAAATAGAGTTCTTAATACAGCTTGACCTACTGTAGCTTGTTGTGCGGATAGCACATCTATACAGTAGTGTTTGGTGAATGTGTGAGGCGTAGACCATGTGGCTGCCTTACATATTTCATGCATTGGGATGTTTCCTAAAAAGGCCATTGAAGCACCTTTTTTCCTTGTTGAATGTGCCCTGGGAGTAATGGGCAGTTGTCTTTTTGCTTTAAGGTAGCAGATTTGGATGCATTTAACTATCCATCTGGCTATACCTTGTTTTGATATTGGGTTACCTGCATGAGGTTTTTGGAATGCAATAAATAGCTGTTTAGTCTTTCTGATGTTCTTTGTTCTGTCAATGTAGTACATTAATGCTCTTTTGACATCTAATGTATGTAGTGCTCTTTCAGCCACAGAATCTGGCTGTGGGAAAAAAACTGGTAGTTCTAACGTTTGATTTAGATGGAACGGTGAAATAACTTTTGGTAAAAATTTTGGATTAGGTCTTAGGACGACCTTATTTTTATGTATTTGTATAAAAGGTTCTTGTGTTGTGAACGCTTGAATTTCACTTACTCTTCTTAGAGATGTAATGGCGATGAGAAAGGCAACTTTCCAGGTTAGGAATTGTATTCCGCAAGAGTGCATGGGTTCGAAAGGTGGGCCCATGAGTCTTGTTAGGACCACGTTTAGGTTCCATGAAGGAACAGGTGGTGTTCTTGGTGGTATAATTCTTTTAAGACCTTCTATGAATGCTTTGATGACTGGTATCCTATACAAGGAAGTTGAATAGGTAGTCTGCAGGTATGCAGATATTGCTGCAAGGTGTATTTTAATAGAAGAGAAGGCTAGCTTTGCTTTTTGTAAATGGAGCAAGTAATTTACTATATGTTTTGGAGTTGCGTGTAGTGGTTGTATCTGATTATGATGGCAGTAACAAACAAATCTTTTCCACTTACTTGCGTAGCAGTGTCTAGTGGATGGCCTTCTGGCCTGCTTTATGACTTCCATACACTCTTGGCTAAGTTGTAAGTGTCCGAATTCTAGGATTTCAGGAGCCAGATTGCTAGATTCAGCGATGCTGGATCTGGGTGTCTGATCTGTTGGTTGTGTTGCGTTAACAGATCTGGTTTGTTGGGCAGTTTGATGTGGGGTACTACAGAGAGATCTAGCAGTGTTGTGTACCAGGGTTGTCTTGCCCACGTTGGTGCTATTAAAATGAGTTTGAGTTTGTTTTGACTCAATTTGTTTACTAGATAAGGAAGGAGAGGGAGAGGAGGAAAAGCATAAGCAAATATTCCTGACCAGTTCATCCATAGGGCATTGCCTTGGGATTGCTTGTGTGGGTATCTGGACGCGAAGTTTTGGCATTTTGCGTTCTCTTTTGTTGCAAATAAGTCTATTTGAGGTGTTCCCCAGAGTGTGAAGTAGGTGTTTAGAATTTGTGGGTGGATTTCCCATTCGTGGACTTGCTGGTGATCTCGAGAGAGATTGTCTGCCAGTTGATTCTGGATCCCTGGAATAAACTGTGCTATTAGACGAATTTGATGGTGGATTGCCCACTTCCATATGTTTTGAGCTAATAAGCTTAACTGCGTTGAATGTGTTCCTCCTTGTTTGTTTAGATAATACATCGTTGTCATGTTGTCTGTTTTGACAAGGATGTATTTGTGGATTATGATTGGTTGGAAAGCTTTTAGTGCTTGAAAAACTGCTAATAATTCTAGATGATTTATATGCCGTTTTGTTTGATGTATGTCCCATTGTCCTCTTATGTTGTGTTGATTGAGATGTGCTCCCCACCCTGTCATGGAAGCATCTGTTATTACGTACTGTGGCACTGGGTCTTGGAAAGGCCGCCCTTTGTTTAAATTTATACTGTTCCACCATAGAAGCGAGAGGTAAGTTTGGCGGTCTATTAACACCAGATCTAGAAGGTGACCCTGTGCTTGAGACCACTGTGAGGCTAGGCACTGTTGTAAGGGCCTCATGTGCAGTCTTGCGTTTGGGACAATGGCTATGCATGAGGACATCATGCCTAGGAGCTGTAGTATTGTTCTTGCTTGTATTGTCTGATTTGGAGACACGTGTTGAATGACTCTGTTGAAATTGTGAATTCTTTGTGGAGTTGGCGTTGCTACTCCTTTTGTCGTGTCTATTATGGCTCCTAGATATTGCTGTACTTTGCTTGGCTGAATGTTGGATTTTGCAAAGTTGACGGTGAACCCTAGTTTGTAGAGGGTTTGTATGACTTGATTTGTGTGGTTTGAGCATTGTGTGAGCGAAGTGGTTTTGATTAGCCAGTCGTCTAGATACGGGAATACATGTATTTGCTGCCTTCTGATGTGTGCAGCGACTACTGCTAGGCATTTTGTGAATACTCTTGGAGCGGTTGTTAAACCAAAAGGCAATACTTTGAATTGGTAATGTATTCCTTTGAATACAAACCTTAGATATTTTCTGTGTGATTGATGTATTGGTATATGGAAATATGCGTCTTTGAGGTCTAGGGTTGTCATGTAGTTGTGTTTTTTGAGCAATGGTAACACTTCTTGTAGTGTGACCATGTGAAAGTGGTCTGATTTGATGAATGTGTTTACTACTCTGAGGTCTAGAATTGGTCTCAGTGTTTTGTCCTTTTTTGGTATCAAAAAGTACAGTGAATAAACTCCTGTGTTTATTTGTGTGCTTGGTACTAATTCTATTGCATTTTTTTGCAGTAGTGCTTGAACTTCTATCTCTAGAAGCTGTGAATGGTGTTTTGATAAATTTTGTGATTTTGGTGGTATGTCTGGAGGGAATTGCAGGAATTCTATGCAATAACCATGTTGGATAATTGCTAGGACCCATGTGTCTGTAGTTATTTCCTCCCATGCTTCGTAATATTGACTTATCCTTCCCCCCACTGGTGTTGTGTGGGGGGGGGGTGAGTGACGTGTGAGTCACTGCTTGTTGGTAGTGGTTTTGGGGCTTTGAAATCTTCCTCTATTCCTAGGGAATTGCCCTCCTCTATACTGGCCCCGAAAGCCTCCCCTGTACTGTCCCTGGTAGGTGGACGGTGCGGACTGTGAGGTACTAGCTTGTGTGGCCTGACCCCGAAACCCTCCTCTAAAAGGTGTTTTGCGGAAGGTGGTATAAGATCCTCTGCTCTGCGGGGAGTAGAGTGCGCCCATGGCCTTGGCAGTGTCAGTGTCCTTTTTGAGCTTTTCTATGGCTGTGTCGACCTCCGGACCGAACAGAAGTTTTTCGTTTACTGGCATGTTAAGTACTGCCTGCTGAATTTCTGGCTTGAATCCAGACGTTCTGAGCCATGCGTGCCTACGGATGGTAACCGACGTATTAATGGTCCTTGCGGCTGTGTCTGCTGCATCCATAGAGGAACGTATTTGATTGTTGGAAATGTTTTGACCCTCCTCAACAACCTGTTTTGCTCTTTTTTGTAGATCTTTTGGGAGATGTTCAATGAGATGCTGCATCTCATCCCAGTGGGCTCTGTCGTATCGCGCTAGCAGCGCTTGTGAGTTTGCGATGCGCCACTGGTTTGCTGCTTGGACAGCGACCCTCTTCCCGGCTGCATCGAACTTTCTGCTTTCTTTATCTGGGGGAGGTGCATCCCCAGAAGTGTGTGAATTTGCCCGTTTTCTGGCAGCCCCTACCACCACAGAGTCTGGTGGCAGCTGAGAGGTGATGAATACAGGGTCCGTAGGAGGCGCCTTATACTTTTTGTCAACTCTAGGCGTTACTGCCCTACTTTTAACTGGTTCCTTGAAGATCTCCTTTGCATGGCGTAGCATGCCTGGGAGCATAGGCAGGCTTTGGTAGGAGCTGTGGGTGGAGGAGAGGGTGTTAAATAAAAAGTCATCCTCTACTTGTTCAGAGTGTAGTTCCACATTATGGAACTGTGCTGCTCTAGCCACCACTTGTGAATAGGCTGTGCTGTCCTCAGGTGGTGATGGCCTAGTTGGGTATGTGTCTGGGCTGTTATCAGACACTGGTGCATCGTACAAGTCCCACACGTCTTGATCTTGGTCATCGTGGCTCATGGCGGTGTGAGCTGGCGAATGTGACGGGGTGTAAGTTGGCGAAGCCGGAGTTACAGGTGGAGGCGAGGGAGGAGGTGTTACCTTCTTTGCTGTTTGTTGCTGAGGAGCCTCTAGTGCTATAAACTGAAGTGTTCTCTTTCTTTTGACAGGTGGAAGGGTACTGATCTTCCCTGTCCCCTGCTGAATAAAGATACGCTTTTGCGTGTGATCCACTTCAGTGGATTGCAGTTCCTGTTCGAATCTGTGTTTTTCATTTGTGAAGACATAGAATGCTCTTCAGTATAGGAGCCTGTAACTGGGTCTGTTGGTGCTTTTTTCGGCTCCGAAAACCCTGTTGTTTGTCTTTTCGGCTCCGAGGTAACCTTCCTCTTCTTTTGTGCCGAACAATCTTGGCCTCTATGGTCTTCGGCGCCACTGTCTCGCCGTTGATCCGTGTCGACACCGAACTCTCGGTGTCGATGCTTCTCTTTAGCACTCTCTCGGTCCCGAGGAGGCTGCGTGCCGGTGTCTCGACCGGAGTCGGACGATCTCGACACTGAATGGGCCTTTTTCGGTGCCGATTGTTGGTCACCGGTAATTTGGGTTGAGCCATGGCCGGTTGGCAGTGGCGTCCCCTGGGCCTTTTTGCCTTTTTTAATTTCTGATCTCGACGTCTTACTCACAGTTTTTGTATTGTCTAGTTCGTCGGAGTCTGAATCCTGGATGGAAAAGGATTCCTCCTGTTCCTCTTCTGTCTCGAACTGTCGATGCTCCTTTGGCGTGGACGCCATCTGCAGTCTTCTCGCTCGACGGTCGCGCAGAGTTTTTCGGGACCGGAACGCCCGACAGGCCTCACAGGATTCTTCGCTGTGCTCGGGTGACAGGCACAGGTTACAGACCGAGTGTTGGTCCGTATAAGGATATTTGTTGTGGCATTCAGGGCAGAATCGAAACGGGGTCCGTTCCATCGGCGTTCTTCACGCGGTCGGGCCGACTAGGCCCCGACGGTGTGCCGAAATCTACCCCGAAGGGCACCGAAGCGATTCGATGTTCAATGCGTCGTCGTGTGTGTTTATCTCGAACCGGATCGCAACGATACCGTCGAAAATCTTCCGTTTTCAGCTATCTTTCCGTTCCGAAACTCGGAGCGACAGGAACACGTCCGAACCCGATGGCGGAAAGAAAACAATCGAAGATAGAGTCGACGCCCATGCGCAATGAGCACAGAAGGAGGAGTCACTCGGTCCCGTGACTCGAAAACACTTCTTCGAAGAAAAACAACTTGTAACACTCCGACCCAACACCAGATGGCGAGCTATTGCAGAACATGTGTATCTACAGCGACAGATGCCATCGAACATATTCTTACTCACAGACCACAAAAGGCTATTTAAAGAAAAACATAGGGAAATATTCAAATATGGACTTATTTCAATGAATGTCAAGGCAAGCAACATTTCCCATGCTCTCCCATTGAGCTTGAGTCAATAAGAAAAAGTGTATGACAAACGTTAAGCAGACCTTGGACAAAATGGGCCCAATTGGTTGGCTAGGCGATGTAAGTTAGGCCAGCGGACAGTTACCTTCAGACTAAGGCTTTTGTAGAGTGAGAACAATCACCCGACGATTGACCCTGGCTAGCGCTCCATGAGATCAAATATGTTGGTTAAATCACCAGAGTGAAGAAAAGGTTTAAGGAAACCTGTGGATGAAAAGTGACTGTCCACCTGTGTGTTGGGGAGCTTTTCCATCTCTAGGATGATTATAAATCAGGAGCCTAAGTCCTAGCAGGGCCCCACTGTCTCAGACAGAGCTGATGGGATCTTCTAGAGGGCAGAACAGCAAAGGTAAAAAAATATCTTCAACCAAAATGTGGTGCGGCTGAAGGCTGACAGAGTAGCAGGATCCCTGGACGTATGCAGTCACTTTTGTCTGGCTTACTATGGCAACGAGACTGGGTTTTTTAAAGAAATTTGGTACAGAAGCAAAAGGGGCGATTTTCAGTATCTGATTTTAACGAACCAAAAAGGAATATTTAGCAGTGGCCTCTCATTCCACTTGTAATTAGTCATGCATGTGGCTGACGGAAAACATACCAGTTTTAACTGCATTATCAGTTATCCTCTGTCATCCACAGAAAGTGACACAGACCTGCAGAACTTGATTGGATCAATACCAGGCAAAGCAGCAGAGTAAGTAACTTTTCAGAAAGTAACCTATACCTTATGTTATTACACAGTGACATAAGCAAATTAGTTGGCTCTAGGTAGCTACAATGTCACAAATCGCTTCCTTTGTATTCAAGGACAGAGGAGGCATTTGCTTAGGAGGAGGAACTCTACTGATCTTTGTTGTTTCCTCTACTTCAAAAAGCAAATAGGCTTTTAATTAGAGCAGATGGAGGGAACCATTTGCATGGTTTGGTGCTAGTAAAAAGAAGTAGTCACTCTCTATGTGATTACGATTAATGGGACCCTGGGGACAGGTCGAAGTTGCAAAATTTCACCATAGCTTTCCAAGGGTGGTCCACGGACATTTGTGTGTTTCTTTGTTGAAAACAAGCTCAGAAATGCCAATGTGAACAGTATCTGAATGCATTAAATACACAATACTAACCTTAGAAGAAATCATTTAGAAGACCAAATTATTTTCTGATTTTATCCAAAAATACATGCACCTTTTAAATTTTGTGTGGTAAAAAAACAAAAACATTATGAACCATAGGTACAGCAGTATAAGACTAGCAAACCTATTTTACTGGATATATGCAGGTAAGGCCTATTTCAGAGACAAAGTGCAAGGCAAAACATGAAAATTACAACTTTCCATAGTGGTGCTTAACAATTAGGAATATCAAACACCCTGCATGGAGTTTAACACAAATTATAGACATTGTCTTAGTCCAATAGGGTAGGAACAATGGCAGCACTACAAGAGAGGGGCATCTGCATTCAAGCCTTTCTTCTACCCAACTGCTTCTTCAACCCTCAGCCCAATCCCAGTACTAGGCTCTGATTCAGCAGCCTAAGATTCAGGTCTTCCCCTGCCTATGTGGTTCACTGGTCTAGTGACACTATGGTTAAACATAGGTCGTTTCATACCCCCATTGTAAACCCATGACCTCCTAAAGTTTCTTTAACGGTCAACGTGTTTCATGATATTATCTTATTGTGTTTCAGAACAATCACTCAATAAAATCCAATTAATATATATCAAAGGCTCACTTAAATTAACCAGCTATGGCTTTGTTTTCTTAAAGCAGACAATTTTATGTAACTGACCAATGATGGTACAGGATATAGATTATAATCGTGCTCATGAGAATGCACCTCAACAGTATAATCTGTAAACAAAATATTTAGCAAATGGAATTTAAAGAAATCATTCTCCACAGAAACACCTGTGCAAGAAAAATGAGACACCTCATCCAGCACTGACTAAAAATTTTTATAAACAGAGAAACTTACTTCCCAAAATAGTTTTAAAATAAATACTTTCCCAAGTTACAAAGTAAACAGTACATTATGTTGTTGGAAAACAAGAGAAAGGGCACATATGCTAAATACAGTTGCAAGGTAAGATACCACTTTTAAGGTCAAGGACATTTAACAGCTGTATCTGGATAGAGGTACTTTCTGTGTGTCAAAAACGAGTATTGAATATAACCAAGTATTCCCTTTGCCAACACTGACATAGTTGATCATTGCAATAACTTACACCTCAAAATTAATTTAAGAGCTAGAAAGGGAGTGGGAGTGTAGAAGAGAGGGGAAACAGCACTGGGGAAAAAACGTGGCATGAGACGCTGCAGATTCACATGCTGTGTATTATCCTGGCATCTAGTTTTGGGCTCGGAATGTTACAAGTTGTTTTTCTTCGAAGAAGTCTTTTCGAGTCACGAGACCGAGGGACTCCTCCCTTTCGGCTCAATTGCGCATGGGCGTCGACTCCATCTTAGATTGTTTTCCCCGCAGAGGGTGAGGTAGGAGTTGTGTATATAGTAAAGGTGCCCATGCAATGGAGTAAGTATGTATGTATGTACATAATGTGTATAAAAATAGTAAGTATTTACAAAATGTACAGGTTTCATTCAACTTAAAACAGCTACAGGCTCCCGGGGAGGTGGGAGGGCGCATGTGAATCTGCAGCGTCTCATGGCACAAACAGATGTACACTGGGTAAGTGACATTTTCCGTTCGATGGCATGTGTAGCTGCAGATACACATGCTGTGCATAGACTAGTAAGCAGTTATCTCCCCAAAAGCGGTGGCTTAGCCTGTAGGAGTTGAAGTTGTTTGAAATAATGTTCGTAGTACAGCCTGTCCTACTGTGGCTTGTTGTGTTGTTAACACATCTACACAGTAATGTTTTGTGAATGTATGAGGCGTAGACCATGTGGCTGCCTTACAGATTTCTGTCATAGGTATATTTCCTATAAAAGCCATTGTGGCGTCTTTTTTCCTAGTGAAGTGCGTCTTTGGCGTAATAGGTAGATCTCTTTTGGCTTGGATATAGCAGGTCTGAATACATTTCGCTATCAATCCGGCAATGCCTTGTGTGGATATTGGATTTCCTGCATGAGGTAGGCTACAACCTCAAATGTTTTGTTTTACAAAACTGTTTTGTTCTATCAATGTAATACATTAGTGCTCTTTTAATGTCTAACGTATGTAAGGCTTTTTCGGCTACCGAGTCTGGTTGTGGAAAAAAGACTGGGAGTTCCACTGTTTAGTTTAGGTGGAACGGTGATATAGCTTTTGGTAAGAATTTGGGATTTGTACGGAGAACCACTTTATGTTTGTGTATTTGTATAAAGGGTTCTTGTATAGTAAATGCTTGTATTTCACTTACTCTTCTAAGAGATGTGATAGCTATTAGGAAGGCTACTTTCCAGGTTAAGTATTGCATCTCACAAGAGTGCATGGGTTCAAATGGTGGACCCATGAGTCGTGTTAATACAATATTGAGGTTCCACGAGGGGACTGGTGGTGTTCTCGGGGGTATGATTCTTTTTAGACCCTCCATAAATGCTTTGATGACTGGGATTCTAAAAAGTGATGTTGAATGTGTAATCTGCAGATAGGCAGATATTGCTGTGAGATGTATTTTAATAGAAGAGAATGCTAGTTTAGATTTTTGTAAGTGTAATAAGTAGCTCACAATGTTTTTTGCGGAAGCATGTAGTGGTTGAATTTGATTATTATGGCAGTAATAAACAAATCTTTTCCATTTGTTTTTGTAACAATGTCTTGTAGTAGGTTTTCTAGCTTGTTTAATGACCTCGATACATTCTTGTGTAAGGTCTAAATGTCCAAATTCTAAGATTTCAGGAGCCAGATTGCTAGATTGAGCGATGCTGGATTCGGGTGTCTGATCTGTTGTTTGTGTGGAGTTAACAGATCTGGTTTGTTTGGTAGTTTGATATGAGGTACTACTGACAGGTCTAGTAGTGTTGTGTACCATGGTTGGCGAGCCCAGGTTGGTGCTATTAGTATTAGTTTGAGTCTGTTTTGACTCAATTTGTTTACCAGATAAGGAGGGAGAGGGGAAAAGCGTAAGCAAATATCCCTGACCAACTCATCCATAACGCATTGCCCTTGGACTGAGGGAGTGGATACCTGGACGCGAAGTCTTGGCATTTCGCGTTTTCTTTTGTTGCGAATAGGTTTATTTCTGGTGTTCCCCAGTGTAGAAAGTAAGTTTGTAGTATCTGGGGATGAATTTCCCATTTGTGTGTTTTTTGGTGAGCTCGACTGAGATTGTCGGCCAACTGGTTTTGAATCCCTGGGATGTATTGTGCTATTAGGCAAATATGATTGTGAATCGCCCAGTGCCAAATCTTTTGTGCTAAGAGAGACAGTTGTGATGAGTGTGTCCCTCCTTGTTTGTTTAGGTAATACATTGTTGTCATGTTGTCTGTTTTGACAAGAATGTGTTTATGGACTATTAGTAGTTGAAATGCTTTCAATGCTAGAAACACTGCTAACAGTTCTAGATTTATATGCAGTTGTTTTTGCTGAACATCCCATTGTCCCTGTATACTGTGCTGGTTGAGGTGTGCTCCCCACCCCATCATGGAAGCATCTGTTGTGATCACGTATTGTGGCACTGGGTCTTGGAATGGCCGCCCTTGGTTTAAATTTATAGGATTCCACCATTGAAGCGAGAAGTGTGTCTGGTGGTCTATCAACACTAGATCTTGTAGTTGACCTTGTGCTTGTGTCCATTGTGTTGCTAGGCACTGTTGTAAGGGACGCATGTGTAGTCTTGCGTTTGGGACAATGGCTAAGCATGAAGACATCATGCCTAGGAGTTTCATTACAAACCTCACTTGATAGTGTTGTTTTGGGTATATGTTTAAAATTACATTTTGGAAGGCATTTACCCTTTGTGGACTTGGAGTGGCAAACCCCTTTTGTGTGTTGATTGTTGCTCCTAAGTATTGTTGTATTTGGCACGGTTGTAGATGTGATTTCTTGTAGTTTAGGGAGAACCCTAGTTTGTGTAGTGTTTCTATGATGTATTGTGTGTGTAGAAGACACTGTTGCTGAGTGCTGGTTTTTATTAACCAGTCGTCTAAGTAAGGGAATACGTGCATATGCGGTCTCCTGATGTGAGCAGCTACTACTGCAAGGCATTTTGTGAATGCCCTTGGGGCTGTTGCTGTGCCGAATGGTAACACTTTGAATTGGTAATGCACGCCTTGGATTACAAACCTTAAGTATTTCCTGTGTGAAGGATGTATGGGTATGTGGAAATGAGCATCCTTGAGATCTAATGCTGACATGTAGTCTTGTTGTTTGAGCAAGGAAATCACGTCTTGAAGTGTCACCATGTGAAAGTGATCTGATTTGATGTAAAGATTCAGTGTTCTGAGGTCTAATATGGGTCTCAGTGTTTTGTCCTTTTTTTGATGGTTGGGTACTAGTTCTATTGCTTCTTTTTGTAACAATGCTTGGACTTCTAGTTGTAACAGGTCTAAGTGTTGTTTGGACCTATTGTGTGGTCTTGGAGGCACATCTGGTGGCAATTGTAGGAATTCTATGCAATAACCATGTTGGATAATGGTTAGGACCCCATGCGTCGGTTATGTGTTCCCAGTTGTTGTAATATGTGGTAAGTCTCCCCCCCACTGGTGTTGTGTGGTGGGGGTTTGTGACATTGAAGTCACTGTTTGGTTTGCGGGGTTTTTGGGCTCTGGAATTTCCCTCTTGCTTTAGGGAACTGTCTACCTCTATATTGTCCCCGAAAACCTCCTCTTTGATACTGGCCCTGATATGTGGGTCTGACTTGCGAGGTGGAAGGCTCTGTGGTTTGGGCATGAAACCCCCCTCTAAAGTGGAGATTCATAAAAGTGCCTCTGCTCTGTGGGGAGTGGAGTGCGCCCATGGCTTTGGCCGTGTCCGTATCTTTTTTCAGTTTTTCTATTGCCGTATCCACCTCCGGCCCAAACAATTGTTGTTCGTTGAAAGGCATATTCAGCACAGCCTGCTGGATTTCTGTCTTAAATCTGGAGGTCCGTAACCATGCGTGTCTACGAATGGTTACCGCCGTGTTCACTGAGTCCATAGCCGACCTTATTTGGTCATTCGAGATAGCTTGGCCCTCCTCAACAACCTGTTGGGCACGTTTGTGGAACTCTTTGGGAAGGTGTTGAATGAGATGTTGCATTTCATCCCAATGTGCCCTGTCGTATCGAGCCAGTAGAGCTTGGGAATTGGCAATCCGCCATGGATTGGCTGCCTGTGCTGCCACCCTCTTGCCTGCTGCATCGAATTTCCGACTTTCCTTGTCGGGCGGTGGTGCGTCTCCCGAGGTTTGGGAGTTTGCCCTTTTCCGGGCTGCTCCCACTACCACTCAATCAGGAGTTAATTGTTGTGTGATATATACAGGGTCAGTAGGGGGAGGTTTATATTTCTTCCCCACCCTAGGCGTGATGGCTCTGCCTTTTACTGGGTCCTGAAACACTTGTTTGGCGTGTTTTAACATGCCTGGCAGCATTGGCAAGCTTTGGTATTTGGCAGTAGATGACAGGGTGTTGAACAAAAAGTCGTCCTCTACGGGCTCTGCATGCAATGCTACATTATGGAATGTAGCTGCCCTTGAAACCACCTGCATGTATGCAGTGCTGTCCTCAGGTGGTGATGGCCTTGCCGGGTAGCAATCAGGACTATTGTTTGAGACCGGTGCATCATACAAATCCCATGCATCCGGGTCATCTTGGGTCATCCCTGTGTGTGTCGGTGACTGCATCATTGGGGGTGTTGCTACCGGGGGCAGATGTGGCGAATGTGATGGCGATTGCTGTGGCGAGAAAAACTGTGGTGTCTTTTCTTTAGCCACTTTAGCTTTTGGCTGCATTTCCGTTTCTTGGAATGCAAGCTTGAGCTTCATCTGTATTAGAGGAAGAGTTCGGATTTTCCCTGTGTCTTTTTGTATATGCATCCTCCTCTGGGTATGGTCTGGCTCTCCCATGCCCAGTTCTTGTTCAAATCTGTGACCTTGTAATTGAGTTGAAAGGCCTTGTTCTTCTGTATAGGAGCCTGGTTTCGGCTCTGAGGCCGCATGTTTCGGCACCGAAGTCTTTGACAGTCTTTTTCGGCTCCGAGGAAACCTTCTTGACTTTTGGGGTGCCGAACTCTCGGTGTCGAGTTTGGTCGGAGCTGGTATCTCGACCAGAGTCGGATGTCTTCGGCTGCTGGGTGGGCCTTTTTCGGTGCCGATGTTTGGCCACCGTATTTTTGGGTTAAGCCATGGCCTTTTCACAGTGGCATCCCCTTGGCCTTCATTATTTTTGAGTGAGTTTTTGCCGGGGCTGGTTTACTCACGGTTTGCTGCGTCTTCGGCTGCTCACTCTCTGACTCGTCCAAATCTCAAATGGAGAATCTCTCCTCTTTTTCGACGTCGATGTGCCCGGCCGGTGTCGACGGCATCTGGAGTCTTCGAGCTCTCCGATCTCGCAGTGTTTTCTTGGATCGAAATGCCCGACAGGCCTCACAAGTATCCTCTTTGTGTTCGGGAGACAAACACAGATTACAGACCAAGTGTTGGTCTGTATAAGGATACTTTGCGTGGCAGTTGGGGCAGAAGCGGAAGGGGGTCCGGTCCATGAGGTTTAAAGATGGACGCGGTCGGGCCGACCAGGCCCTGCTGGGAGTGGAAGCCCTGAAGGGTCGCCGGAGCGCTTCTTTATTCAGTGTCGATGTGCTAGCACTAACCCGGTACCGAACGCAAACAATACCGTAGAATTTTCCGATAACTAACTCTTCCGAACCGAAATACGGAGCAAAGAGGAACACGTCCGAACCCGATGGCGGAAAGAAAACAATCTAAGATGGATTCGACGCCCATGCGCAATGGAGCCGAAAGGGAGGAGTCACTCGGTCTCGTGACTCGAAAAGACTTCTTCGAAGAAAAACAACTTGTAACACTCCGAGCCCAACACAGGATAATGCACAGCATGTGTATCTGCAGCTACACATGCCATCGAACACATATATATATATATATATATATATATATATATATATATATATATATATATATATATATATACACACACATAATAAATGTTAATGCATTAAAAATGGATTACATTTTAGGCCTTAGTACACGTTAAGTATTAGGACGACATGCCACCTAATGGCACCAGGCAATTACATATCAGACTTTTGTATTTGTTTCCTTATATGTCAGAGCTAAGAACAGCTTATTCATCATTTTAGCGAAATTTGAGTGGCAGCAGATCACAAAATAATCTCCTCACCTCAGTTTTAAGCAGTTGCTGATAATTGCTATTCCAAGATATCAGTTTTCTGTCTTTCCCTCCACCCGATACGAGTGTCCCATCTCGTAGCATGCACAATGCAAAGATGCCACCTTCATGGGCTCCTTGGATGGCATAACGTATCCCATTGGTACCTACAAGGCACAAAGAAAACACATTAAACGAGAGATCATGCAGTTCTATTTCTCTTATAAGTCAGTCCTACCCTTCTAGTACATAAACTAGTGCATGACACCTGCCAGTATTTAGAATCATGGAGGATGTTCATGCACCTAAGTCCTTTTAGAGATTTAGGTGATATAAACAAACTAGAAGGCATAAATGAAGTGATTAAAACACGCAAATTATGACACGGTCTCCTTAAAGGATGAATATTGCCAAAGAAGAACTGGGACAATGATGCCTACGTCCATCCTCACGTGGCATATGCATGGTGAATGGTTCTATACAAACAACTGGTAACCACATTATAAAGTCTGCCCCTTCATTCAATGCAATTTTTAAATCTATCCTTTTACTCTGCCCTTTGCCCAAATGGCTCTATCATGGAAGTCCTCGATATCCTTACTGTGGGAGAGGTCCATGAAAGCTAGACACCTTGACGTAAATACACTAGTCACAAGCTTTCTTTCTCACTTCTCCTTCTCACTCTACCTGTCCATACAACACAGCTCTCCAGACTATTATTCAGCTCATCATGTCCCTCTTTTCATGATTGGCACTCCACATATTCTCTCCTTTTTAGGGTCGAGCCTGCGTTGCATGCGCTCGCGCATGCGTATCGCAGCAAGACACTTTAGTATTTAGAAAAGGGCTCGGAGCCCTGTCAACTTCACGTCAGTGTTTTTTATTGGTTGGTGGGCTTGCCTAATAAAATCTGCTTGCTTTCATTAGTAGAAGGCACGCATACGTCATGCCTTTTCGGTGGCTAGCCCTCCTCGAGCGCAGCGACCAAGTACAGAAAACATGCGAGGCTTGCTGTTTTCCATCGGGCTCGTGGACTTCTTTTTCTCTAATTTACGAGCGCGATCTCGCTTGGCAGAAGTCGAGCGATTTACATAGTTAATTTCACTTTTTCGGGTTATGTACATAAATGCACTTTTGCCCGATAGGTGAAAAGTCGGGTTAGGAGTTTGCAACGCGATCAGCTCTAACATGAGCAAACGCGAGACCCGTTGCATTGTAATGAAAATGTCACTTACCCAGTGTACATCTGTTCGTGGCATCAGTCGCTGAGATTCACATGGTCTGCATAGCTCGCCATCTGGTGTTGGGTCGGAGTGTTACAAGTTGTTTTTCTTCGAAGAAGTGTTTTCGAGTCACTGGACCGAGTGACTCCTCCTTCTGTGCTCATTGCGCATGGGCGTCGACTCCATCTTCGATTGTTTTCCCCGCAGAGGGTGAGGTAGGAGTTGTACTATAGTAATAGTGCCCGCGCAATGAAATGTGTAAGTATGTACCTATTAAAGGTTTAAATAATATATATACAAATGTACAAAATTTAAGGTAACTTCTGAACTGCTACAGGCTTCCGGGGAGGTGGGTGGGCCCATGTGAATCTCAGCGACTGATGCCACGAACAGATGTACACTGGGTAAGTGACATTTTCAGTTTGATGGCATCTGTCGCTGTAGATACACATGGTCTGCATAGACTAGTAAGCAGTTATTTCCCCATAAGCGGTGGTTTAGCCTGTAGGAGTAGAAGTTGTTTGAAATAGAGTTCTTAATACAGCTTGACCTACTGCAGCTTGTTGTGCGGATAGCACATCTATACAGTAGTGTTTGGTGAATGTGTGAGGCGTAGACCATGTGGCTGCCTTACATATTTCATGCATTGGGATGTTTCCTAAAAAGGCCATTGAAGCACCTTTTTTCCTTGTTGAATGTGCCCTGGGAGTAATGGGCAGTTGTCTTTTTGCTTTAAGGTAGCAGATTTGGATGCATTTAACAATCCATCTGGCTATACCATGTTTTGATATTGGGTTACCTGCATGAGGTTTTTGGAATGCAATAAATGTTTAGTCTTTCTGATGTTCTTTGTTCTGTCAATGTAGTACATTAATGCTCTTTTGACATCTAATGTATGTAGTGCTCTTTCAGCCACAGAATCTGGCTGTGGGAAAAAAACTGGTAGTTCTACCGTTTGATTTAGATGGAACGGTGAAATAACTTTTGGTAAAAATTTTGGATTAGGTCGTAGGACGACCTTATTTTTATGTATTTGTATAAAAGGTTCCTGTGTTGTGAACGCTTGAATTTCACTTACTCTTCTCAGAGATGTAATGGCGATGAGAAAGGCAACTTTCCAGGTTAGGAATTGTATTCCGCAAGAGTGCATGGGTTCGAAAGGTGGGCCCATGAGTCTTGTTAGGACCACGTTTAGGTTCCATGAAGGAACAGGTGGTGTTCTTGGTGGTATAATTCTTTTAAGACCTTCTATGAATGCTTTGATGACTGGTATCCTATACAAGGAAGTTGAATAGGTAGTCTGCAGGTATGCAGATATTGCTGCAAGGTGTATTTTAATAGAAGAGAAGGCTAGCTTTGCTTTTTGTAAATGGAGCAAGTAATTTACTATATGTTTTGGAGTTGCGTCTAGTGGTTGTATCTGATTATGATGGCAGTAACAAACAAATCTTTTCCACTTACTTGCGTAGCAGTGTCTAGTGGATGGCCTTCTGGCCTGCTTTATGACTTCCATACACTCTTGGCTAAGTTGTAAGTGTCCGAATTCTAGGATTTCAGGAGCCAGATTGCTAGATTCAGCGATGCTGGATCTGGGTGTCTGATCTGTTGGTTGTGTTGCGTTAACAGATCTGGTTTGTTGGGCAGTTTGATGTGGGGTACTACAGATAGATCTAGCAGTGTTGTGTACCAGGGTTGTCTTGCCCACGTTGGTGCTATTAAAATGAGTTTGAGTTTGTTTTGACTCAATTTGTTTACTAGATAAGGGAGGAGAGGGAGAGGAGGAAAAGCGTAAGCAAATATTCCTGACCAGTTCATCCATAGGGCATTGCCTTGGGATTGCTTGTGTGGGTATCTGGACGCGAAGTTTTGGCATTTTGCGTTCTCTTTTGTTGCAAATAAGTCTATTTGAGGTGTTCCCCAGAGTGTGAAGTAGGTGTTCAGAATTTGAGGGTGGATTTCCCATTCGTGGACTTGCTGGTGATCTCGAGAGAGATTGTCTGCCAGTTGATTCTGGATCCCTGGAATAAACTGTGCTATTAGGCGAATTTGATGGTGGATTGCCCACTTCCATATGTTTTGAGCTAATAAGCTTAACTGCGTTGAATGTGTTCCTCCTTGTTTGTTTAGATAATACATCGTTGTCATGTTTTGACAAGGATGTATTTGTGGGTTATGATTGGTTGGAAAGCTTTTAGTGCTTGAAAAACTGCTAATAATTCTAGATGATTTATATGCAGTTTTGTTTGATGTATGTTCCATTGTCCTCTTATGTTGTGTTGATTGAGATGTGCTCCCCACCCTGTCATGGAAGCATCTGTTGTTATTACGTACTGTGGCACTGGGTCTTGGAAAGGCCGCCCTTTGTTTAAATTTATACTGTTCCACCATAGAAGCGAGAGGTAAGTTTGGCGGTCTATTAACACCAGATCTAGAAGGTGACCCTGTGCTTGAGACCACTGTGAGGCTAGGCACTGTTGTAAGGGCCTCATGTGCAGTCTTGCGTTTGGGACAATGGCTATGCATGAGGACATCATGCCTAGGAGCTGTAGTATTGTTCTTGCTTGTATTGTTTGATTTGGAGACATGTGTTGAATGACTCTGTTGAAATTGTGAATTCTTTGTGGAGTTGGCGTTGCTACTCCTTTTGTCGTGTCTATTATGGCTCCTAGATATTGCTGTACTTTGCTTGGCTGAATGTTGGATTTTGCAAAGTTGACGGTGAACCCTAGTTTGTAGAGGGTTTGTATGACTTGATTTGTGTGGTTTGAGCATTGTGTGAGCGAAGTGGTTTTGATTAGCCAGTCGTCTAGATACGGGAATACATGTATTTGCTGCCTTCTGATGTGTGCAGCGACTACTGCTAGGCATTTTGTGAATACCCTTGGAGCGGTTGTTAAACCGAAAGGCAATACTTTGAATTGGTAATGTATTCCTTTGAATACAAACCTTAGATATTTTCTGTGTGATTGATGTATTGGTGTATGGAAATATGCGTCTTTGAGGTCTAGGGTTGTCATGTAGTTGTGTTTTTTGAGCAATGGTAACACTTCTTGTAGTGTGACCATGTGAAAGTGGTCTGATTTGATGAATGTGTTTACTACTCTGAGGTCTAGAATTGGTCTCAGTGTTTTGTCCTATTTTGGTATCAAGAAGTACAGTGAATAAACTCCTGTGTTTATTTGTGTGCTTGGTACTAATTCTATTGCATTTTTTTGCAGTAGTGCTTGAACTTCTATCTCTAGAAGCTGTGAATGGTGTTTTGATAAATTTTGTGATTTTGGTGGTATGTCTGGAGGGAATTGCAGGAATTCTATGCAATAACCATGTTGGATAATTGCTAGGACCCATGTGTCTGTAGTTATTTCCTCCCATGCTTTGTAATATTGACCTATCCTTCCCCCCACTGGTGTTGTGTGGGGGGGGGTGAGTGACGTGTGAGTCACTGCTTGTTGGTAGTGGTTTTGGGGCTTTGAAATCTTCCTCTATTCCTAGGGAATTGCCCTCCTCTATACTGGCCCCGAAAGCCTCCCCTGTACTGTCCCTGGTAGGTGGACGGTGCGGACTGTGAGGTACTGGCTTGTGTGGCCTGACCCCGAAACCCTCCTCTAAAAGGTGTTTTGCGGAAGGTGGTATAAGATCCTCTGCTCTGCGGGGAGTAGAGTGCGCCCATGGCCTTGGCAGTGTCAGTGTCCTTTTTGAGCTTTTCTATGGCTGTGTCGACCTCCGGACCGAACAGTAGTTTTTCGTTTACTGGCATGTTAAGTACTGCCTGCTGAATTTCTGGCTTGAATCCAGACGTTCTGAGCCATGCGTGCCTACGGATGGTAACCGACGTATTAATGGTCCTTGCGGCTGTGTCTGCTGCATCCATAGAGGAGCGTATTTGATTGTTGGAAATGTTTTGACCCTCCTCAACAACCTGTTTTGCTCTTTTTTGTAGATCTTTTGGGAGATGTTCAATGAGATGCTGCATCTCATCCCAGTGGGCTCTGTCGTATCGCGCTAGCAGCACTTGTGAGTTTGCGATGCGCCACTGGTTTGCTGCCTGGACAGCGACCCTCTTCCCGGCTGCATCGAACTTTCTGCTTTCTTTATCTGGGGGAGGTGCATCCCCAGAAGTGTGTGAATTTGCCCGTTTTCTGGCAGCCCCTACCACCACAGAATCTGGTGGCAGCTGAGAGGTGATGAATACAGGGTCCGTAGGAGGCGCCTTATACTTTTTGTCCACTCTAGGCGTTACTGCCCTACTTTTAACTGGCTCCTTGAAGATCTCCTTTGCATGGCGTAGCATGCCTGGGAGCATAGGCAGGCTTTGGTAGGAGCTGTGGGTGGAGGAGAGGGTGTTAAATAAAAAGTCATCCTCTACTTGTTCAGAGTGTAGTTCCACATTATGGAACTGAGCTGCTCTAGCCACCACTTGTGAATAGGCTGTGCTGTCCTCAGGTGGTGATGGCCTAGTTGGGTATGTGTCTGGGCTGTTATCAGACACTGGTGCATCGTACAAGTCCCACGCGTCTTGATCTTGGTCGTCGTGGCTCATGGCGGTGTGAGCTGGCGAATGTGACGGGGTGTAAGTTGGCGAAGCCGGAGTTACAGGTGGAGGCGAGGGAGGAGGTGTTACCGTCTTTGCTGTTTGTTGCTGAGGAGCCTCTCGTGCTACAAACTGAAGTGTTCTCTTTCTTTTGACAGGTGGAAGGGTACTGATCTTTCCTGTCCCCTGCTGAATAAAGATACGCTTTTACGTGTGATCCACTTCAGTGGATTGCAGTTCTTGTTCGAATCTGTGTCTTTTCATTTGTGAAGACATAGAATGTTCTTCAGTATAGGAGCCTGAAACTGGGTCTGTTGGTGCTTTTTTCGGCTCCGAAAACCCTGTTGTTTGTTTTTTCGGCTCCGAGGTAAACTTCCTCTTCTTTTGTGCCGAAAAATCTTGGCCTCTATGGTCTTCGGCGCCACTGTCTCGGCGTTGATCCGTGTCGACACCGAACTCTCGGTGTCGATGCTTCTCTTTAGCACTCTCTCAGTCCCGAGGAGGCTGCGTGCCGGTGTCTCGACCGGAGTCGGACGATCTCGACACTGAATGGGCCTTTTTCGGTGCCGATTGTTGGTCACCGTGAATTTGGGTTGAGCCATGGCTGGTTGGCAGTGGCGTCCCCTGGGCCTTTTTGCCTTTTTTAATTTCTGATCTCGACGTCTTACTCACAGTTTTTGTATTGTCGAGTTCGTCGGAGTCTGAATCCTGGATGGAAAAGGATTCCTCCTGTTCCTCTTCTGTCTCGAACTGTCGATGCTCCTTTGGCGTGGACGCCATCTGCAGTCTTCTCGCTCGACGGTCGCGCAGAGTTTTTCGGGACCGGAACGCCCGACAGGCCTCACAGGATTCTTCGCTGTGCTCGGGTGACAGGCACAGGTTACAGACCGAGTGTTGGTCCGTATAGGGATATTTGTTGTGGCATTCAGGGCAGAATCGAAACGGGGTCCGTTCCATCGGCGTGGTTCTCCACGCGGTCGGGCCGACTAGGCCCCGACGGTGTGCCGAAATCTACCCCGAAGGGCACCGAAGCGCTTCGATGTTCAATGCGTCGTCGTATGTGTTTATCTCGAACCGGATCGCAACGATACCGTCGAAAATCTTCCGTTTTCAGCTATCTTTCCGTTCCGAAACTCGGAGCGACAGGAACACGTCCGAACCCGATGGCGGAAAGAAAACAATCGAAGATGGAGTCGACGCCCATGCGCAATGAGCACAGAAGGAGGAGTCACTCGGTCCAGTGACTCGAAAACACTTCTTCGAAGAAAAACAACTTGTAACACTCCGACCCAACACCAGATGGCGAGCTATGCAGACCATGTGTATCTACAGCGACAGATGCCATCGAACATGCTTGTTTAGACTTTACCCTCCATTTATAAAATGTTTTGTATTTCTCTGCTCCTTACAAGTAACATACAATGTAACAGCTGGCAACAAAGCTCCTGCTTAACTGTGGAATCACCTACCTGAGCTGTTGAGAAGCACACTATCTTTTAAATTTACGTAGGAATCTGAAAACCACCCTATACCCAGCCCACTGACCTACTTTCTTTTGCCACTGTGCTTATTATGCACTTTTGTTTTTTACCAGAGACGTTTCTCTTAATGTACATGTATTTACCATTTATTCTCCTTACCCAGTGTCTTAATTTGCATATTTTGACTCTACTTTCTTGATCAACATCATGTGACATGAATCATCCACATAATCCAAGGCCAACAATCCTATGACTGGGATGACTCATTTGTCAAGGGTCACCTTTCTATGTCAAACATCAGCACCATGTGGCAGGGATCACCACCACTTCATGTGTCAGAGTTCACTATCATTTACCAGCAATTGCTAAGATGTGCCAAATATTAGTGCCACTTATCACTTAGTGCATTCACATGCCAGAGAATACCATAACATGTATGCAACTTGAATAGTATAAGTAGCTTGAAAAGAACTGTGTGCCAGGGCACCATCAACCCACTGACCACTACCCCCTACCACATGAAACATTCATCATATCACACTCATCACATTACAATCATATGCCAGTGACTGCATACATATGCCACAGATCGCCATAATTTGCTGGGGGATGCATTCAATTGAGAGGTACTGTACCTTAGATGACCATCACCTGCTAGATAATGGATTCACACATTAGGCATCATAATTGTGTCAGCATGAACACCCACTAAGCGCTCAGGCACTCCCCAAATGTATCTATACCCATACATACATAGATCTTCTCCCACACACAACACCCATCAAGAAAACAGATACAGAACAATACACACATTCTCTTCACCCTTTCTATATCCAGATTTTATATGGACCATGTTAGAAATGGGTCTTTAGTTGGCAGTCAGTTTGCACCCTGTCCATGTAGGGACTCTCATTCTAGTCAGGATGAGGGAGATACCCTCTCAGATAACCCCTGCTTACCCCCTTGGCATCTTGGCATGAGCAGTTAGGCCTAACTCAGAAGCAATGTGTAAAGCATTTGCACTTAACACCCAATAACACAGTGAAAACACTACAAAAGGACACCACATCAGTTTTCGAAAAATAGCCAATATTATTCTATTTAAAACAAGACCAAATATGATAAACATCCAACATACTGAAATAGATATATGAATTCTGCAAGATTTAACTTAAAAATACAGCTCCTTGACGTCAATAGCTCCAACTGTGACTATCACCGCGTTGTGATCAACAAAACCAACAGTTCACGCCGGCTGCGGCATAGTGGGTAAGCTACGGTGTGGGGAAGACCAGCAAACAGTGAGCTCCAGATAGTGGCATCGCAGTGTCGGTGCGGGAGTTGTCGGCACCCTTGAAGTCACATGCGTTGCAGATAGAACTCCGGGCTGATGAAGTCTGGAGCACTGATGTGAAAGGCATCGAGCCTAGTGTGCGAAGCAGGACGATGCGATGTGCGGTGCCCACAGGTTATGATGCAGGCAGTGGCTTGGTGACTGCGTCCAGCGGCGTAGGTGAGACCAGGGCTGTGGTGTGAAACAGGGCGGAGCGACGTGCCGTTTCACCAGGTCACAATGCAGGCATCGTTGTTGAAGCGCTGTCATCAGTAGGCCCAAGCCGGCAGTGTGGGACAGGGCTGGGTGACCCTCCCGAATTATGCCCACAGGCCACAGTGCAGGTAGGATTGCCTGGTGACGACAATGGAGTCATTGATGCGGTCTTCGGTGGCCCGGGGCTGTGGTGCGGGACAGTGCTTTGTGTACCTCACGAGAAGTGTCTACAGGCCATGGTGCAGGCAGCTGCACCAGTGTCCCCAAGAACGTCATCGTCTGGGATGCCCAGGCTGCTGTGTGAGAAGGAGATGCCAGAGTGTGGGGCCCACAGGTTGTGGTGTGATCAGCGGCTTGGTGAAGTCGTCCTGATGACTGCGTCGGTGAGACCAGGGTCGTGGTGTGAAGAGGGGCAGTGCAGCTCTGTGAGGCGTTAGAAGGTCACTGTTCAGGCCTGCAGTGTCGTTGGCGGTGTCACAGTGGGTCCCCCTCTTGAACAGCACAAAACACACAGTTCCCAGTGCTTCAGGTTGAGGAAACTAACGTCTTTGGTGTCCCTGAGCCTTCCAACAGGATACAAGCTCTACTCCAAGCCCTAGGAGAACTTTCTCAAGCAGGACACACAGCAAAGTTTACCCTTTGCACTCTTTCAGGCAGACGCAGCAACAGCAGGCCAGTCCAGCAAAGCAACACAGCAAAGGGACAGTACTCCCCCTTCAGCTCTTCTCCTGGGCAGAGGTTCCTCTTGTTTCCAGAAGGATTCTAAGAGTCTGGGGTTTTGGGCCCAATACTTATACCAGTTTCTGCCTTTGAAGTTGGCAAACTTCAAAGGAAAGTCTCAAGTGTTTGTAAGATCCTTCCTTGTCCAGGCCAGACCCCAGACACAGACACAGACCAGGGGGTTGGAGACTGCATATTGTGAGGGCAAGAACAGTCCTTTCAGGTGTGAGTGACCACTCCTCCCTCCACTCTAGCTCAGATGGCTCATAAGGATATGCAGGCTACACCCTAGCTCCCTTTGTGTCACTGTCAAGAGGAGAGATGTCAACAGCCCAACAGTCAAACTGACCCAGACGGGAAATCCACAAAGCAGCAGAGTCTCAGAATGGTTTAAGCAAGAAAATGACTACTTTTTAACAGCCAACTTCACTAAAAGATGTATTTTTAAATTGTGAGTTCAGAGACCAGAAACTCCATATTTCAATCTGCTCTCAAAGGGAATCTGCGCTTTAAAGTTATTTAAAGGCAGCCCTCATATTAACCTATGAGGGAGATGGGCCTTGCAACAGTGAAACACAAATTTGACAGTATTTCACTGTTAGGACATGTAAAACATACCAGCACATGTCCTACCTTTTAAATACACTGCACTCTGCCCATAGGGCTACCTACAGCCTACCTTAGGGGTGCCTTACATGTACCAAAAGAGAAGGTTTGGGCCTGGTAAGTGGGTACACGTGCCAGGTCAAATTGGCAGTTTTAAACTGCACATACATACACTGCAGTGGCAGGTTTGAGCCATGTTTACAGGGCTACTAATGTGGGTGGCACAAACAGTGCTGCAGGCCCACTAGTAGCGTTTGATTTACAGACCTAGGCACCTCTAGTGCACTTTACTAGGGACTTACTAGTAAATCAAATATGCCCATTAGATATAAACCACTCAGCAATACAATTTACACAGAAAGCATATGCACTTTAGCCCTGATTGGCGGAGGAAGGAGAAAAAAAGACTGGGGTTGACCCTGCAAAAAGGGCCAGGTGAAACAGACCATTTTTCGGTTTGCACATGCTGCTGCTGTGCTGCCTCTGCACAAAGAGACCCAATGTTTCCCATATCTGTGGCCACCAATGTCTGATCTAGAGTAGATAAGCATGCAGTGACACCACGTATAGGTGACAATAGAAAGGATGACAGCAGGAAGACGGATAAGCACCAGACACACGTGGCAGGCAGGGGGGTACAATAGGTATTCAGTACAAAATAGGGGCTGAACATAAGGCAGATGGGGCAAGAGAGGATGCAGTGGAGAAAGAGGCAAGAAGGCAAGAATTAGAGTTATGCTGTGGTTAATTTTATGTTTTTAATTATAATATGTATTTTTAGGATTGTTGCTCCCCAGTATGAGGTCAACTCGTTAATTTATTATTTGCCCCTAAGAGACAGCTGTTCAACTCCACCAATGTGGCTGTAAGAGGGGACTTGGGAACTCTGCCCGCTCATTGCCAATATTCAAGATAGAAAATCTAAGCCTTATGACAAACCTCTAACTTTAATAATGCCTAGTGCAGATTGAGTTTAGGAAAAAACACACGAAGACCCTCAATGCTAAACCGACTGCCTGAACTAGATTTGTGCGATTGAACGCATGTATGTATAAATGTATGTACTATTTATATAGTGTAAAGCTAACTGATCGGGCTCTGCTGCCATGCAGAGTGAAAGACAACAATACAGGCAATGTGTGATAGGAGGGGTAGCTGGTTTGTGAACTATGATTGTATCAAGATGTAGAGGTGCTGAAAAGGATTGGTTTCTTCAGCTTTCATAAATTGGAGCAAGAAAGCAGCAGTCCTGATAGATATAGGGATATTATCAAGAGCCTAGGTGCACAAATTGAGAAGGCACTTCTTCTCCAGTCTGATGGTATCCTGGGAATCCCCTGAGGGTGAATTTTCACCCAAGCAAGCAAGAGGTTGGCCGTAATGCCTTTGTATTTGGTGAAGCTCTTTTGAAGATGAAATGGGCCAGCAAAGAGTGCCATTGGTGCTCCATCATATTGGGTGTATAGATTACCTCACATCCTGAATAATGGGTGCAGGAGTCCTTCAGCTAGGGGTACTGGGGGTGGAGAGATAGATGAGGATATAGAATGTGGAAGACCGTGGAATAGGGCAATGCCACCATCCGGATTCAAGAGTACGAGGGAGTGAGCACAAGTTCTATAGTTGCTATCTTGGAAGAATGGATTCACCTTTTTCTTAAGAGAAAGATCTGGTCCAGGCTGTTATGGTTTTGTTAGTAAGGTGTTTCTTGAGGGTGGGATCTTTCTCCAGAGTGAATCATTGCGACTTTGTCTTGGGTGTACAGTGGAGCTCAAATCAATTGATATTCATGTTGAGCACAGTTTTCACTAGTTGTTGCTTGCTATTGGAGAATAGCAGGATATTTTGGGGGAGATTTTAGCTTCAGGTAGGTGGTAGACATGAAGGTCTAAATAAGATGTAGGTGATGTTATCTGGAGAAAAACAGACTTTCAAATAAGCCATTTGCCTGGTTATACTGTGGTAGCTTGCAATGGGAGGACTAAGCACAAACCCCAAAACTAGGCAAGAGGCTATTGCTTATTTTCATAATGGCAATTTGAAAACTGTGTTCCTAGTTGCTATGTTGAGACTTTGTAGCCCCAAAATCTGATATGTATATAGTTGGTCAGAAATCAAATGCAAGTCCCAAATACACTAGTAGTCAAAGTACATTTGGAAAGTACAACTTTCTACCAAGACCACTCTGCAATAGTGGGTCAGTGACAGAAAACCACAAGCAATCTTCAAGATGTGTGCATGCTCTACAGACTGTTTCAAATGAATGAGCAAGTACCAAGTTTCACCGAATATAACCAGCATTTGTGTGTCTGGTGAACAAGAACTGCCTAATTCTGTATCATAAAACCAGCCATGTTGCTAAATAACTGCACAATGATTTTATCTGCAAAAAAAAATGATTTAAGAGATCATGTTTTACAGTACCTTTGCCCCAAACCAGGATGTTCCCACTCGAGTCTCCGGTAATTGCGTCACCATTTTCAGAAAATGTCACACACAGCACAAACTTAGGTTTTTCTTGTTTCTGAAAAATATGAGATGAGCATTGGAACCTTTAGAATTAAAAGTGATCTCTTATTATACAAACAAAATAACCTGCAAAGGAGATGAACAATTTTTTCTTGTACTCCTTTTCGTGCAAAGATAACAGCAGATAAAATGAGACCATGAGTTTAATTTTCTGTAACATTGTTTCAAATTAAAGGTTGCTATTTTGGCTGGACTAGGTCTCTATGCTATCCCATCGTAATGGAAAATATGTAGAGGCTTTAAATTCTACTGGACTGCAGTGTCTTGGGAAGGTTAATGTGGAGGCGCATTTTACAGTTACCACTAGGGCCCCAATTATAGATACTTGAGATAACTATAACAAGTGAATTTCAATGGTTTGAATTTAAAATGTTACTTTGTCACTGAAAGTTTAACTTAACTAGACCATCACTTCAACCTTAGGTTTTTGATATTGATATATATATATATATATATATATATATATATATATATATATATATATATATATATGGAAAATGTCACCCAGTGTACATCTGTTCGTGGCACTACAAATTCACATGCAGTGCATAGATCGCCATCTAGTGTTGGGCTCGAAGTGCGCATGGGCATCGACTCCTTTGTTAGATTGTTTTCCCGCAGGAGGGTGAAGTAAGGAGTGAGGAATTTTGTATGTACAAATATATATATATAGAAATTAAAAAAGATGTCCATGCAATATATGGAAAATGTCACTTACCCAGTGTACATCTGTTCGTGGCATTAGTCGCTGCAGATTCACATGCACATCCCACCATCTGGTGTTGGGCTCGGAGTGTTACAAGTTGTTTTTCTTCTAAGAAGTCTTTTCGAGTCACGAGATCGAGGGACTCCTCCCATTTCGACTCCATTGCGCATGGGCGTCGACTCCATCTTAGATTGTTTTTCCCCGCAGAGGGTGAGGTAGGAGTTGTGTATACTAGTAATATTGCCCATGCAATGGAGTGAATACGTATGTACATAGTGTAGTTTAAAGTAATATATTTACAAATTTACAAAATGTTCAAGATCAACTTCTAAACGGCTACAGGCTCCCGGGGAGGCGGGTGGGCGCATGTGAATCTGCAGCGACTAATGCCACAAACAGATGTACACTGGGTAAGTGACATGTTCCGTTCGATGGCATGTGTAGCTGCAGATACACATGCTGTGCATAGACTAGTAAGCAGTTATCTCCCCAAAAGCGGTGGTTCAGCCTGTAGGAGTTGAAGTTGTTTGAAACAATGTTCGTAGTACTGCTTGACCTACTGTGGCTTGTTGTGCCGTTAACACATCTACACAGTAGTGTTTGGTAAATGTATGAGGCGTAGACCATGTAGCTGCCTTACATATTCCGGTCATTGGAATATTACCTAGAAAGGCCATGGTAGCACCTTTCTTTCTAGTTGAGTGTGCTTTTGGTGTAATAGGCAGTTCTCTTTTTTGCTTTAAGATAGCAGCTTTGAATACACTTAACTATCCATCTAGCAATGCCTTGTTTAGAAATTGGATTTCCTGTATGAGGTTTTTGGAAAGCAACAAATAATTGTTTTGTTTTCCGAATTAGTTTTGTTCTGTTAATGTAGTACATTAACGCTCTTTTGATGTCTAATGTATGTAGTGCTCCCTCAGCTACGGAATCTGGCTTTGGGAAGAACACTGGTAATTCCACTGTTTGATTCAAGTGGAACGGTGATATAACTTTTGGTAAAAATTTAGGATTTGTCCGTAGAACTACTTTATGCTTGTGTATTTGAATAAATGGTTCTTGTATGGTAAACACTTGAATCTCACTCACTCTTCTTAGAGATGTGATGGCAATTAAAAATGCAACTTTCCATGTTAAGTATTGCATTTCACAAGAGTGCATGGGCTCAAAAGGTGGACCCATGAGTCGTGTTAAGACAATGTTGAGGTTCCATGAAGGAACTGGTGGTGTTCTTGGTGGTATAATTCTCTTCAGGCCTTCCATAAATGCTTTTATGACTGGAATCCTAAATAGTGAAGTTGAGTGCGTAATTTGCAGGAAAGCTGAAATTGCGGTAAGATGTATCTTTATGGATGAAAAAGCTAGCTTTGACTTTTGCAAATGTAGTAAGTATCCTACGATGTCTTTGGCTGATGCGTGTAAGGGTTGAATTTGATTATTATGGCAGTAATAAACAAATCTTTTCCACTTATTTGCATAGCAATGTCTACTGGTAGGTTTTCTAGCTTGTTTTATGACCTCCATACATTCTTGTGTAAGGTCTAGGTGTCCGAATTCTAGGACTTCAGGAGCCAAATGGCTAGATTCAGCGATGCTGGATTTGGGTGTTTGATTTGTTGTTTGTGTTGTGTTAACAGATCTGGTCTGTTTGGTAGTTTGACATGAGGCACTACTGAGAGGTCTAGTAGTGTTGTGTACCACGGTTGTCTTGCCCATGTTGGCGCTATTAGTATGAGTTTGAGTTTGTTTTGACTCAATTTGTTTACCAGATATGGAAGGAGTGGGAGAGGGGGAAAAGCGTAAGCAAATATCCCGGACCAGCTCATCCATAATGCATTGCCCTGAGACTGATCTTGTGGGAACCTGGATGCGAAGTGTTGGCATTTTGCGTTTTCTTTTGTTGCAAATAGATCTATTTGTGGTGTTCCCCAATTCTGGAAGTAAGTGTTTAGTATTTGTGGGTGTATCTCGCATTTGTGGATCTGTTGTTGATCCCGAGAGAGATTGTCTGCTAACTGGTTCTGAATTCCTGGAATAAATTGTGCTATTAGGCGAATGTGTGAATCGCCCAATGCCATATTTTCTGTGCCAGGAGACACAACTGTGTTGAGTGTGTCCCTCCCTGTTTGTTTAGGTAATACATTGTTGTCATGTTGTCTGTTTTGACAAGAATGCGATTGTGACTTATTATGGGTTGAAATGCTTTCAGCGCTAGAAATACTGCTAATAGTTCTAAGTGATTTATGTGAAACTGTTTTTGCTGATTGTCCCATTGTCCCTGGATGCTGTGTTGATTGAGGTGTGCTCCCCACCCTATCATGGAGGCATCTGTTATCACGTATTGTGGCACTGGGTCTTGGAAAGGCCGCCCTTGGTTTAAATTTATACTGTTCCACCATTGAAGCGAGGTGTATGTTTGGCGGTCTATCAACACCAGATCTAGAAGTTGACCCTGCGCTTGTGACCATTGTGACGCTAGGCACTGTTGTAAGGGCCTCATGTGTAACCTTGCATTTGGGACAATGGCTATGCATGAGGACATCATGCCTAGTAGTTTCATCACCATTTTGAGTTGTATCTTTTGTTTTGGATACATGGCCTGTATTACATTGTGAAAAGCCTGAACCCTTTGTGAGCTTGGAGTGGCAATCCCTTTTGCTGTGTTGATTGTCGCCCCCAAGTATTGCTGTGTTTGACACGGCAGAAGGTGTGACTTTGTGTAGTTGATTGAGAAACCTAACTTGTGTAGGGTTTCTATGACGTACTTTGTGTGTTGTGAACACTGCTGTAGCGTGCTGGTTTTGATTAACCAATCGTCTAGGTACGGGAAAACATGTATTTGCTGACTTCTGATATGTGCAGCTACTACTGCCAGGCATTTTGTAAAAACTCTTGGCGCAGTTGTTATCCCGAATGGCAACACCTTGAATTGGTAATGTACCCCTTGGAATACAAACCTTAAGTACTTTCTGTGTGAAGGATGTATCGGTATATGGAAATATGCATCCTTTAAGTCTAGTGTTGTCATGTAGTCTTGTTGTTTGAGCAGTGGGATTACGTCCTGTAATGTCACCATGTGAAAGTGATCTGATTTGATGTAAGTATTTAATGTTCTGAGATCTAGAATAGGTCTTAGACTTTTGTCTTTTTTGGGTATGAGAAAAAACAGAGAGTAAACTCCTGTCCCCTCTTGTTGGTTTGGTACTAATTCTATTGCTTCTTTCAGTAGCAAAGCCTGAACTTCTAGTCCTAGAAGATCTATATGTTGTTTCGACATATTGTGTGTTTTCGGTGGGATGTTTGGAGGGAATTTGAGAAATTCTATGCAATAACCATGTTGGATAATTGCTAGGACCCAAGTGTCTGTTGTTATTTCTTCCCAATGTTTTTAAAACTTGGTTAGTCTCCCCCCCCCCCCCACAGGTGTTGTGTGTTTGGGATTTGTGACTTGGAAGTCACTGTTTGGTTTGAGGAGTTTTGGGACTTTGGAACTTTCCTCTATTCTTTTGAAATTGTCCCCCTCTAAATTGTCCCCGAAAACTTCCCCGCTGATACTGGCTCTGGTAAGTGGGTCTTGTTTGTGAGGTTGTGGGTTCTATACTTTGTCTTTGAAACCCCCCTCGAAACTGTGTCTTTCTAAATGTGCCTCTGCTCTGTGGGGAGTAGACTGCGCCCATGGCTTTCGCCGTGTCCGTATCTTTTTTCAGTTTTTCAATCGCAGTGTCCACCTCCGGCCCAAACAACTACTGTCCGTTGAATGGCATCTTCAGCACAGCTTGCTGTATTTCTGGTTTAAATCCTGATGTACGCAGCCATGCATGTCTCCTTATTGTTACTGCTGTGTTGACAGTTCTAGCAGCTGTATCTGCAGCATCTATTGCTGACCATATCTGATTGTTGGAGATACTCTGTCCTTCTTTTACAACTTGCTGCGCTCGCTTTTGGAACTCCTTGGGCAAATGTTCAATAAAGTGTTGCATTTCGTCCCAATGGGCCGTATCGTATCCGGCCAGCAAAGCCTGTGAATTTGCAATACGCCACTGGTTTGCTGCCTGCGCTGCTACCCTTTTGCCTGCTGCGTTGAATTTTCGACTTTCTTTATCTGGAGGTGGTGCATCTCCTGAAGTATGAGTTTGCTCTCTTGCGCGCTGCCCCTACTACAACTGAGACCGGTGTTAGTTGTTGTGTGATGTAAACGGGGTCTGTTGGTGGTGGTTTATATTTTTTCTCCACTCTTGGAGTAATGGCCCTTCCTTTTACAGGCTCCTCAAACACTTGTTTGGAGTGTTTTAACATTCCGGGGAGCATGGGGAGACTCTGATATTGGCTGTGTGTGGACGACAGTATGTTAAAAAGGAAGTCGTCTTCAATGGGCTCTGTATGCAAGCTGAAATTATGAAATGCCGCTGCTCTCGACACCACCTGTGCGTATGCTGTACTATCCTCTGGTGGCGATGGTCTAGCTGGATAACATTCTGGACTATTATCTGACACTGGTGCGTCATAAAGGTCCCTTGCGTCAGTGTCATCTTGACTCATTGTTGTATGCGTTGGTGATTGCATCATTGGTGGAGTGGCTACTGGTGATGGTTGCGGAGAGCGTTGTGGAGATGGTGGCGGGGTTACTTGTTTAGCCACCTTTGCTTGTGGCTGCTTGTCTTTTTCTTGGAAGGCAAGTTTGCGTTTAATTCTAATTGGAGGGAGAGTACTGATCTTCCCTGTTTCTTTTTGGATATGTAGCCTTCTTTGTGTGTAGTCCGGCTCTATTGCCTCCAATTCCTGTCCAAATCTATGTGTCTTCATTTGTGTGGACAGTCCTTGTTCCTCAGTGTAGGAACTTCTTTTCGGTTCCGAGGCCGGATGTTTCGGTATCGAAACCTTTTCGGCTGCTTTTTTCGGTTCCGACAAAACCTTCTTTACTTTCGGCGTCGTGGTCTCTCGGTGCGTACCCATTTCGGTGCCGCTTTCTCGGTGCCGAATCTGCTCGGAGCCACTATCTCGGGCCCGAGATTGCTGCGTAGCGGTATCTCGACCGGAGTCGGATGACTTCGTCACCAGCGTGCCCTTTTTCGGTGCCGATGATCGGTCACCTATTTTTCGGGTTAAGCCATGGCCTGATGACGGTGGCGTCCCCTGGGCTTTAGTAGTTTTTTCGGGAGTTTGTTTCAACGTCTTACTCACGGTTTTCGGCGTTTCTTCGGGATCGACCTCATCGGAGTCCGATTTGTGGATGGAGAATGCTTCTTCATCCTCCTCAAAACGCCCTAGTCCTGTTGGCGCCGATGCCATTTGCAGTCTTCTTGCTCTTCGGTCTCTTAGTGTCTTTCTGGACCGAAACGCTCAACAGGCTTCACAAGTATCCTCCTTGTGTTCTGGCGACAAACACAAGTTACAGACCAGGTGCTGATCTGTATATGGATACTTGTTATGGCATTTTGGACAGAAGCGGAATGGGATCCGTTCCATCAGCCTTGAAGAGACACATGGCCGGGCCGACCAGGCCCCGACGGGGGATCGAAAAAACCCCGAAGGGCCACCGGAGCTCTTCAAATGTCAGTGTCGATCTGTTGTAACTAACCCGATACCGAACGCAAACAATACAGACGATTTTTCCGAGATTCTAACTAACTTTCCGACCCGAAAGACGGAGCGAAAAGGAACACGTCCGAACCGGATGGCGAAAAAAAACCAATCTAAGATGGAGTCGACGCCCATGCGCAATGGAGTCGAAATGGGAGGAGTCCCTCGATCTCGTGACTCGAAAAGACTTCTTCGAAGAAAAACAACTTGTAACACTCCGATCCCAACACCAGATGGCGGGATGTGCACAGCATGTGTATCTGCAGCTACACATGCCATCGAACATATACATATTTACATAATTAAGTACTACAAAGACTACAGGCTTCCAGGGAGGAGGGAGGGCACATTTGAATCTGCAGCACTACATGTCACGAACAGATGTACACTGGGCAAGTGACATTTTCTGTTCAATGGGATGTGTAGCTGCAGATACACATGCTGTGCGTAGACTAAAAAGCAGTTCTCCTCCAGAATAAGCTGTGGTTACCCTATAGGATTTGAAGTAGCTAGAAATAGTGTTTTAAGCAATGCTTGACCAACATTGGCTAGTTGTCGAGATAACACATCCACACAGTAGTGTTTAGTAAATATGTGGTGTGGACCATGTGGCTGCTTTGCATATGTCTGCCATTGGTATATTTCCTAGGAATGCCATTGAGGCACCTTTTTTTCTAGTGGAATTTGCTTTTGGAGTTACTAATAGATGCCTTTTAGCTTTGAGATAGCAAGTTTGAATTCACTTAAAAATCCATCTACCTCAGTGGTTCCCAACCTGTGGTCCAGGGACCACTGGGGGTCCACGAAACCTCCTCAGGGGGTCTGCGACTGCTTAGCAAATTAAATAATATTAAGATTAGGTCCCCACCTTTTATTAATGACTCAGTGGGGGGTCCCTAGATTCAAATTATGATTTACAGGGGGCCCCTGGGTCCCAGTAATAATAAAGTGGGGGTCCACAGAAGTCCGAAGGTTGGGAACCACTGATCTAGCTAATCCTTGTTTTGAAATAGGATTAGCGTTATGAGGTTGTTGGAAAGCAACAAAAAGTTGTTTAGTTTTTCTAAGGTCTTTAGTTCTATCTACATAATACATTAGAGCTCTTTTAAGATCAAGAGTTTGGGGGGTTCTTTCAGCAACAGAATCTGGCTGTGGAAAGAAGACTGGCAATCTGACTGACTGATTAACGTGAAAGGGTGAAACCACTTGAGGTAAAACGTTTTGTCGGAAGTACAACTTTGTTTTGTGTACTTGAAAGAAGGGTTCTTCTAAAGTAAATGCTTGAATTTCACTTACTCTTCTTAAGGAAGTAATTGCTACTAAGAAAGCAACCTTCCACGAGAGAAATTGAATAGCGCAAAAGTGCATGGGTTCAAATGGTGGACCCATAAGTCTTGTGAGCATAATGTAAAGATTCCAGAGAGGAGCTGGGGTACTCTAGGTGGAATAACTCGTTTAAGCCCTTTCATAAATGCTTTTATGACAGAAATTCTAAACAGAGAGGTATGTGGCCTGTTTTGGAGGTAGGCTGTAATTGCTGTTAAATGAATTTTAATAGATGACTATGCAAGATTTGCTTTTTGTAAATGAAGCAAATAACACAATATCCTGTACTGATGCTTTAAGTGGATCAATGTTTTTAGGCTGTCAGTAATGTACAAAACGATTCCATTTATTAGCGTAGCGCTGCCTGGTTGTAGGTTTCCCTGCTTGTTTTAGAATGTCCATACATTCTGATTGAAGCTGTAAGTATCCAAATTCTATGACCTCAGGAGCCAAATCGTCAGGTTGAGCATACTGGGATTGGGATACATGATTTACCTTTGTTTTGAGTCAACAGGTCTGGTATGTTTGGAAGCTTGTGATGTGGTACTACTTAGAGATCCAATAGTGTTAAGTACCAGTGTTGACGTGCCCACGTGGGAGCTATGAGTATCATAGTGAGGGACATGTGTGATGCATTTTCTTGACCTGAAACATAATTAATGGGAGAAAGGGAAAAGCATAAGCAAATGTCCCTGACCAATTAATCCATAGAGCACTGACCTTGGATTGAGGGTGTTGGTATCTAGACGCTAAGTGTTGGCATTTTGCGTTTCTGCTTGTTGCAAATACGTCTATGTATGGTGTTCCCCACATTTGAAAGTGATATTGAATTACTTGTGTAAATTTCCCATTTGTGTATTTGTTGCTGCGTCCTGCTTAAGAGGTCCGCTAGCTGGTTTGGTATCCCTGGGACGTAGTCTGGTAGTAGCTGAATGTGATTGTGAATTGCCTTGCCCATTTCCATATTGTCTGTGCTAGAAGGGACAATTGGGATGAGTGTCTCCCCCCCTGTTTTTGCAGATAATACATTGTTGTCATGTTGTCTGTCCTTATTAAGACTGTGTTGTGCTTGTTAAGTGGTTGGAACACTGCCAGTAATTCCAAGTCGATTATGTGGCAAGTTTCCTGGATTGAGTTCCATTCCCCTTGTATTGTAAGATTGTTGAGATGGGTCCCCCAACCTGTTGTGATTATGGTCTGGGGCACAGGGTCCTGAAATGGCCGCCCTTTTGATAAATTGGCGTGATTCCACCATTGCAGAGATTTGTTAAGTTTGGCGGTCCAACAACACTAGATCCTGAAGTTGACCCGGTGTCTGAGACCTTTTCTTCGAGAGACACTGCTGCAGTGACCTCATGTTTAGACGTGCATTGGGCACTATTGCTATGCATGATGCCATCATTCCTAATAGCGTCATGGCAAACCTTACTGTGTAAGTTTGATTGGCCTGCAATTGGGATATGTGAGTCTGAAACACTTGTATTTGTTGTGGATTTCGGAAGGCTAATGCTGACTGAGTGTTCAGAATTGCTCCTAGATAAGGTTGAATTTGTGCAGGCTGAAGGTGAGATTTCTTGTAATTGATTGTGAACGCTAATTTGTGTAGGGTATTTATTGTGTATGCTGATGACAGTTTTAAATGGTGCTGGCTTTTATTAACCAGTCATCTAGATAAGGGAAGACCTGTATCTGCTACCTTCTGAGGTATGCTGCAACTACAGCGAGACATTTTGTGAACACTCTTGGAGCTGTTACTCCAAAGGGTAGAAATTTGAATTGATCGTGCTTGCCTGCTATCACAAAACTTAAATACTTGCGGTGAGCTGGATGTATTGGAATGTGAAAGTAAGCGTCCTTTAGGTCTAATGCGGTCATGTAATCTTGTTTTTGTAGCAAGGGTATGACATCCTGCAGAGTGACCATGTGAAAACTCTCTGACAGAATATATAGATTTAAAAGCCTGAGATCGAGAATGGTCTGAGAGTACCATCCTTTTTTGGTTTGAGGAAGTATAGGAATTATACTCCTGTTCCTTGCTGAGTGATGGGAACTATTTATATTGCCTCCTTTAGTATTAGGGATTTACCTCTTGTTTGAGCAGAGTTGTGTGTTCTAGAGAGAGCCTGTGAGAACTGGGTGGAATATTTGGTGGAGTAGGGATGAGCTCTAGGCAATAACCATTGAGGATAATTGAGAGTACCCATTGATCTGTAGTAATTTATTGCTAGTGAGAATGTCCTCTGTAAGCCCCTGAATGACCCCCTTGTGTAATACTGCTGTCCTTGTTATGAGTGGGAGGTGGAAGCCTCTGTAGTTTGGGTTTTAAATTCTCCTGTAAATTGTGCTTTTTGAAAAGAACCCCGAAAGAGTGTAGTATAAAGGGCTCCCATGACTTTTGCTGTGTCTGAATCTTTGTTAAGTTTTTCTATAGTTGTGTCCACCTCTGGCCCAAAAAGCGGTTTGTTAAATGGCATATTAAGGACAGCCTGCTGTATCTCAGGTTTGAAACCGGAGGACCATAACCAAGCATGTCGCCTAACGGTAATGCTGGTATTGATTCCTCTAGCCACAGCATCAGCATCCAGAGCAGACCTAAATTGATTGTTTGTGATGGCCTGACCTTCCTCTACAATTTGCTGCACCCTTTTTGTGTTCTTTGGAGAGATATGGCAAGAATTCTTGCATCTTATCCCAATGTGCCCTGTTATCTCTTGTTAACAGGGCCTGGGAATTCACAATATGCCATTGATTGGCTGCTTGTGTTGCTACCCTTTTCCCCGCCGCATCAAATTTACGGGTTTGTCAAGGAGGGCTGGGGGCGGGTATCCCCAGAGTACTGACTACTGGCACGCTTCCTGGCTGCACTGACCACAATAAAGTCTGGCAGTAACTATTGTGAAATGCAAGTTGGGTCTGTTGGTGCAGGCTTATATTTTATGTAAATTCTTGGTGTTAGATCTCTGGTTTTAACTGGCTCTTTGAAAATATAGTATGCAGTTTTAAGCATACCAGGAAGCATTGGTAGACACTGGCATTGCTTATGAGTTGAGGATAGGGTATTGAGGAAGTCGTCGTCTAAAGGTTCTGCATGCATTTGCACTCCTTAGTATGCTCCTGCTCTGGAGATAACTTGGTTGTATGCTGTACTATCCTCAGGTGGAGATGGTCTGTTGGGGTACAAATCTGGCTCATTAGATGGGATTGGATCTGAATCAGATATCCCATGGATCTAAGGTGTGTCTAGAATCACCCCTTTCCTCATTTTGGGAGGAAGTGTGTGTGTGTGGGTGAAGGTGGTTGTGGTGGAGTAAGAAGTTGTGATGAAAAGGAAAGTTGCAGTGAATGTGGTGGAGAAAGCTCAACAGGTTTTGCCTTTTCTTTTTGCTTGTAGATTTTTGCTGGTGGTGGCCCAGTATCCAGTGTTTCTGGAATGCTAACTTCCTTGTAGTATGTGGAGGTGGAGATGTAATAATTTTTCCAATCTATATCTGGATTTGAATTCTCCTTTGTTTGCTGTCCCTAACCTCCAGAATGGGTTGAATGTCTGATTTCTCCATTTGATACCCTGAAGCATGTTTTGTGCTTTTAGAGGAATGTTTGAGTACATTTATTGGGCACATGCTTCATTCGAGTCGAAAGCCCCGTTTCTTCTGTGTAGGTTGATTTTTTTCGGCTCAGATGTTGGACCGAGGTGTTTCGGCGCCGAAGCGGTTATCAGATATTTCAGCCCCAAAGCAGAACGCGCTTGTTTCATATCCGATGTTGTTGGTTCAAAGGTGGAGGCTTGCATTTTGCGGCTCAACCGTGACACCCAAACAGACGTGGTTGCCTGTTGAGGGAGTGTACTGGCACCAAACCCAAGGGTCAGTCGATGATTAATTGTTTTCGGCTGGAACCATGGCTAAAAAGCAATGATGCACCCATGGCCTTGTCTGATTTTTTTAGTTGTTGGTGCAGTACGTGAGTACACTTGCCCCAACACCATCGATATTGCCTGGCTGTCCCACTCTGAATCCCGCTCGGTGTCTGGAATTGAAACTGCAGTTTGTGCCCGCTCTTTGCCAGGACATTGGTGGTGGGCTCTGAGTTGACACCGTCTCCAATCTTCTTGCCCTTCAATCATGCAACGTTATCTTCGACTGAAAAGACTGGCACGCCTCACAGCTTTCTTTTTGATGTTCTGGAAAAGGCAGAGATTGTATGGAAACTTTGCATGGCACTGAGGACAGAATTAGAATAGAGTCCGATTCATAAGCCTACGATGTAGTATGTCCAAACAGGCTCGAGGAGGGCGCCTCAAAGGGCGTTTATTTGATCCTGACGGTACTATCGGATTGAGTGCAGAAGGAAACCATGTTCGAAACAACACCGACGGTATGAGAAAAAGGTAGAAAGTTGTGAGAATTTCTGAACCGAAAATCTCAGAGCGAGAGGGAACACGTCCGAACTAGACAGCCGAAAGAAAACAATTTAACAAAGGAGTCGATGCCCATGCGCACTATCACTGAGAGGAGTCACTCAATCCTGTGACAAAAAAAAGGCTCCTTCAAAGAAAAAAAAACTTGTAACACTCCAAGCCCAACACTAGATGGCGACATGTGCATAGCATGTGCCATGCCATCGAACACATATAATTATTATATATATATATATATATATATATATATATATATATGGAAAATGTCACTTACCCAGTGTACATCTGTTCGTGGCATGAGACGCTGCAGATTCACATGCTTTTGCGAAGTAGCTTCGATGTCTTTAGCGGATGCGTGTAATAGCTGAATTTGATTATTATGGCAATAATAAACAAATCTTTTCCACTTATTTGCATAGCAATGTCTTGTGGTTGGTTTCCTAGCTTGTTTTATGACCTCCATACATTCCTGTGTAAGGTCTAAGTGTCCAAATTCTAAGATTTCGGGAGCCAAATTTCTAGATTCAGTGATGCTGGATTTGGATGCCTGATCTGTTGTTTGTGTTGAGTTAACAGATCTGGCCTGCTTGGAAGCTTGACATGAGGCACTACTGAGAGGTCTAGTAGTGTTGTGAACCAAGGTTGTCTTGCCCAGGTTGGTGCTATGAGTATGAGTTTGAGTTTGTTTTGACTCAATTTGTTTACTAGATACGGAAGGAGTGGAGAGGAGGAATAGCGTATGCAAATATCCCTGACCAACTCATCCATAACGCATTGCCCTGAGATTGATCTTGTGGGTACCTGGATGCACAGTTTTGGCATTTTGCGTTTTCGTTTGTTGCAAATAGGTCTATTTCTGGTGTTCCCCATCTTTAGAAGTGTTTAGTATTTGGGGGTGAACCTCCCATTCGTGGATCTGCTGGTGATCCCGAGAGAGATTGTCTGCTAACTGATTCTGAATCCCTGGAATAAACTGTGCTATTGGGCGAATGTGGTTGTGAATCGCCCAATGCCATATTTTTTGTGCCAGGAGAAACAACTGTGTCGAGTGTGTTCCTCCCTGTTTGTTCAGATAATACATCGTTGTCATGTTGTCTGTTTTGACAAGAATGTGTTTGTGGCTTATTATGGGTTGAAATGCCTTCAACGCTAGAAATACTGCCAGTAGTTCTAAGTGATTTATGTGAAACTGTCTCTGCTGAGTGTCCCATTGTCCTTGGATGCTGTGTTGATTGAGGGGTGCTCCCCAACCTATCATGGAGGCATCTGTCGTTATTAAGTATTGAGGCACTGGGTCTTGGAAAGGCCGCCCTTGGTTTAAATTTATATTGTTCCACCATTGAAGCGAGGTGTATGTTTGGCGGTCTATCAACACCAGATCTAGAAGTTGACCCTGTGCCTGTGACCATTGTGATGCTAGGCACTGCTGTAAGGGCCGCATGTGCAACCTTGCGTTTGGGACAATGGCTATGCATGAGGACATCATGCCTTTTAGTTTCATCACCATCTTGACTTGTATCTTTTGTTTTGGATACATGGCCTGTATTACATTGTGAAATGCCTGTACCCTTTGTGGACTTGGAGTGGCAATCCCTTTTGTTGTGTTGATTGTCGCCCCTAAGTATTGCTGTGTTTGACACGGCTGAAGGTGTGACTTTGTGTAGTTGAGTGAGAAACCTAGTTTGTGGAGGGTATCTATGACGTACTTTGTGTGTTGTGAACACCGTTCTTGCGTGTTGGTTTTGAATAACCAATCGTCTAGGTACGGGAACACATGTATTTGCTGCCTCCTGATATGTGTAGCCACTACTGCCAGGCATTTTGTAAAAACTCTTGGCGCAGTTGTTATCCCGAATGGCAACACTTTGAATTGGTAATGTACCCCTTGGAATACAAACCATAAGTACTTTCTGTGTGAAGGATGTATCGGTATATGGAAGTATGCATCCTTTAGGTCTAGTGTTGTCATGTAGTCTTGTTGTTTGAGCAGTGGGATTATGTCCTGTAGTGTCACCATGTGAAAGTGATCTGATTTGATGTAGGTATTTAATGTTCTGAGATCTAATATAGGTCTTAGAGTTTTGTCCTTTTTGGGTATGAGAAAGTACAGCGAGTAAACTCCTGTTCTTCTCTGATGAATTGGTACTAGTTCTATTGCATCTTTTTATAACAACGCTAGGACCTCTAGTTTTAGAAGATCCATGTGTTGTTTTGACATAGTGTGTTTTAGGTGGGACATTTGGAGGGAATTTGAGAAATTCTATGCAATAACCATGCTGGATAATTGCTAGGACCCAAGTGTCTGTTATTTCCTCCCAAAGTTTGTAAAACTTGGTTAGTCTCCCCCCCACAGGTGTTATGTGTTGGGGATTTGTGACATCTGAGTCACTGCTTGTTTTGAGGAGTTTTGGGACTTTGGAACTTACCTCTACTCTTTTGGAATTGTCCCCTCTATATTGTCCCCGAAAACTTCCCCGCTGATATTGGCTCTGATAAGTGGGCCTTGTTTGTGAAGTTGTGGGTTCTGTGCTTTGTCCTCGAAACCCCCCTCGAAACTGTGTTTTACGAAATGTGCCTCTGCTCTGTGGGGAGTAGAGTGCGCCCATGGCTTTGGCCGTATCAGTGTCCTTTTTAAGTTTTTCGATAGCAGTGTCCACCTCCGGCCCAAACAACTGCTGTCCATTAAAAGGCATATTCAGCACGGCTTGTTGTATTTCCGGCTTGAATCCTGATGTACGCAGCCATGTGTGTCTCCTTATGGTCACTGCTGTATTTACTGTCCTTGCAGCTGTATCTGCTGCATCCATTACCAAGCGTATCTGATTGTTCGAGATACTCTGTCCTTCCTCCACCACCTGTTGTGCCCTTTTTTGGAACTCTTTGGGTAAGTGTTCTATGAAATGCTGCATTTCGGCCCAATGAGCCCTATCATATCTTGCCAGAAGTGCTTGAGTTGGCAATGCGCCATTGGTTTGCTGCTTGTGCTGCAACCCTTTTCCCTGCAGCATCGAATTTGCGACTGTCCTTGTGTAGAGGTGGTGCGTCTCCCAAGGTGTGAGAGTTTGCTCTCTTGCGAGCTGCCCCTACAACCACAGAGTCTGGTGTTAATTGCTGCGTAATATACACAGGGTCTGTTGGCGGTGGCTTGTACTTTTTCTCCACCCTTGGAGTTATGGCCCTGCCTTTCACAGGCTCCTGAAATACCTGTTTGGAGTGTTTTAGCATTCCAGGTAGCATAGGTAAGCTCTGGTATTGGCTATGAGTGGAGGATAGTGTATTAAACAAAAAGTCATCCTCAATCGGTTCTGCATGCAAGGTGGCATTATGAAAAGCAGCTGCCCTTGAGACCACCTGCGTGTAGGATGTACTGTCCTCAGGTGGCGACGGTCTCGCTGGGTAACAGTCTGGGCTGTTATCTGATACCGGCGCATCATAAAGGTCCCATGCGTCGGGATCATCTTGACTCATTGCAGTATAAGTCGGGGATTGCATCAGTGGTGGAGTGGCTACCAGTGATGTGTGCATTGATGGTGGTGGAGATGGTGGCGGAGTTGATTGTCTTGCCACTTTTGCCCGTGGCTGCTTGTCCTTTTCTTGAAAGGCAAGTCTTCTTTTCATTTTAATTGGGGGAACAGTGCTTATCTTCCCTGTGTCCTTTTGAATGTGGAGCCTCCTTTGAGTGTAGTCTGGCTCCATTGATTCTAGTTCTTGTCCGAACTTATGTCCTTGCATTTGGGAGGACAATCCCTGTTCCTCTGTGTAGGAACCTGATTTCGGTTCCGAGGCTGGATGTTTCGTAATCGAAACCTTTTTGGTCGCCTTTTTGGGCTCTGACGAAACTTTCTTTTTTTTCGGCGTCGCCGAACTTGCTCGGAGCCGCTGTCTCGGGCCCGAGATTGCTGTGTGCCGGTATCTCGACCGGAGTCGGATGACTTCGACACAAGCGTGCCCTTTTTCGGTGCCGATGATCGGTCACCTATTTTTCGGGTTAAGCCATGGCCTGTTGGCAGTGGCGTCCCCTGGGCTTTTGTGGTTTTCTCGTGAGTTTTATTTCTCAACATCTTACTCAAGGTTTTAGGCGTTTCTTCGGGATCGAGCTCGTCCGAGTCCGACTCCTGGATGGAGAAGGTTTCTTCTTCCTCCTCCAAATGACTTTGTCCTGTCGGCGCCGACGCCATCTGCAGTCTTCTCGCTCTTCGGTCTCTTAACGTCTTCCTCGACCGAAACGCTCGACAGGCTTCACAAGTATCTTCTCTGTGCTCTGGAGACAAACACAAGTTAAAGACCAGGTGCTGATCTGTATACGGATACTTGTGACATTTTGGGCAGAATCGGAATGGGGTCTGTTCCATCAGCCTTGAAGAGACACGTGCCGGGCCGACCAGGCCCCGACGGGGGATCGAAAAAACCCCGAAGGGCCACCGGAGCCCTTCAAAAGTCGGTGTTGATCTGTTGTAACTAACCCAATACCGAACGCAAACAATACCGACTATTTTTCCGAGATTCTAACTAACTTTCCGACCCGAAACACGGAGCGAAAAGGAACACGTCCGAACCCGATGGTGGAAAGAAAACAATCTAAGATGGAGTCGACGCCCATGCGCAATGGAGCCGAAAGGGAGGAGTCCCTCGGTCTCGTGACTCGAAAAGACTTCTTCAAAGAAAAACAACTTGTAACACTCCGAGCCCAACACTAGATGGCAGGATAATGCATTGCATGTGTATCTGCAGCTACACATGCCACCGAACATATATATATATATATATATATATATTATTATTTTTTTTACCTATTGGCAGTCGCGACTAGGTAGTTCTAGTTAGGACCTAGTTTCCATAGAAAAAGTTTGTGTTTTTTTGTTTTGTTAATAACTTTGGCGCAGTTTGATGAATGGGAGTCTGAGGACCCCTTATGCCTATAAAAAGTTAAAAACCCTTTTTTGTCTTGATCGTGGAGTCACAACTGTCGCGGAGCACAGAGTGGCCTGCCCCCGTGTAATGCCACATTATCACAAACCCTGCCATAAAAATTAAAATAAAAACATTCACAAACCCACTCAGACAAACACTGGTACACCTACCCTGAGGCCCATTCAGTCAGTCATACGTCCACTCACAGATCCACTGACACCCTTATGCACCCACTCACAGACCCAGTGACACTCAGTCGCTAAAAGACTCATTCACTCACACATCCACTCACACGCACTCACATTCTCACACACCCACTCACAGACCCTCAGTCATGCACCCACTCACAGATCCACTCAGACCTCACGCACCCACCCTCACACCTATACAAACTCACACCTATTCTCACGCCCAGAGGGACAGACCACTCGGCTGTGCATAGTGCAGGTTTGGGTGGTTATGGGGGTTGGCTGCAGGCAGCCAAAGATACAGGCAAGTCAAAAACTCTTTTTTTAATGGATACTATTTCCTAACTATAACTATTTACTGGCGACTGCCAGTCTCAATAAATATCTGAAATAAACAAAGGTTAAAGTGAGGTTATGGTTAGGTGAATTTGTCAGTGATAACATTAATGTTTTGAACTAAAAATAACACAGAAATTCACCAGTTAAAGTTACCAATGCTAACTTTAAAACTTGTGCACCCGCTCTGCACTGCTTATGACTGCACATATGACCACACAAATGACATGTTCTAGATATCATTTATGACATAACTCATGACATCTCAAATAACATCTTTGATGACATTATACAATGAGTGTGCAAGTTTGTTTTGCAGTTTACATACTGGAGAGTAACTACTGAATTACTTTCTACATAGTCTGTACAGCTTCGGTGCATGCTAATTGGTGTTTACAAAATGTATGTGCTTCTAATGCACCACAGCTCTGTAGATTTAAAAATGCTCCAACCAAGGGAGAGCCAACAGGTTTCTCTGCCAGGAAAACTGCTATGTCCCAGGGATGGGCTCCCTGAGGATCCAACAAGGGTTTGCATTATTCAAGGGTTTAGTTATTGAGCAAGCAGGGATGAATCACAACTAATTTTAGTGTTTTATTCATGATAAAGGTATCTATGGTAACCTTCACCACTGGTATCCTTGTACTGCCTCGCATCCAAGCCTGATGTTTAATCTAGCTTTCTCAAGGAAGGGTACAGATATAAGATGCTTGAACCTCTCTCTGTGATGCTTGGGACCAACTGAGTCAATAAATCGACTTTGTGAATTTACACATTTGCTGCCGTAAAGGAAACAGATGTATTTTGTTCTTTGAATCCCCTCTACCGCCTCCTTGTTTAGTAGGGCCTGGACTTCTTGCTTCAACTGTAGCCTTTTTTTCATTGCTGAGAGCTCTTGGTTTTGTCCTGATGTTTGGAGGTCCTAGAATTAGCTCTAAGCAATTTCCTTGTTTTATTATGATTAATGTCCAATTGTATGAGGTAAATGCCCTCCATTCATGAAGGAATCGTCCAATTATCTCTCCTAATCGTGCTAGGGCATAGGTTTGTCAAGTCACTTGTTTGATGCCCCTGATGGGTGGAAACTTTTCCTCTGGCTTTTCCTTAAAAGGTCTGCCTTAGTGACACTAGGTATTGTCATTCTGCTGGCGCACTTGGGAGCTGGTTTGTGCTTTGAAGGTCATAAAGGCAGAACCAAAGCAAAATCCTTTGAAAAATAGGTTCAAAGAAGGATGGCATACTGAATTTAGAGTACCTGGCATCTTTTAGCTCTCCTGCATAGTTATCAGGCATGCACAAGCACAATGAGGATTGACAAATGCTAATTTTGAGTGTGGCATATGGCGCCAACAATTAAGATCGATTTAAGTGGAGGTCATGTTGATACAGAGGAACTGGGTAAGATGCTACTGGAGATTTGGTTTAATGGAAGGTGGCAGACTTGTTTTATACATAAGGGGAGGACACTTTTTCAACAAACTAACCCAAAACTGGGAATTGTGTTTTGCAGACATATACCCTGTGGCATACTGGAGAGAGCAAAACAAGATTTTTTTTGTTTAAAATGTGGACAAGTACTACTATAGGAAATTAGAAAGGACCGATACAATTCACATTCAAAACAGTCAGGCACAGTGGTATACATAAACAACATTGTGATGTGAATAATATGGTTCACTTGGTTGATGAGAAAGAATATTTGACCACTAATAATGGAGTTATGGACAAAAGCTAATAATATGGTTATGGAGACCCTGGCTATTCTGTTCCATTTGAATTGGCATCGGATTGTTCCTCACAGTCAATTGTTTGGGTATTTACATAGTTTGATTTATACCGAACTGTGAAACCACCTTTGGCAGAAAGTGTGGATCTGTCCTCAACAATTATCTTTATTAATTTGCACATATGGCTCTTGTATTGTAAGAGCTTGTATTTCGCTCACTCTCCGAAGTGTTGTTATGACCACCAAAAAGGTAGTCAGGAATGTGAGCATCTTATTTGAAATGCTACGTAATGGTTCAAATGGTGGTTTTATCAATTGTGCTAACATCAGCTTAAGGTTCCATGTGGGTTCAGGTACCTTCCTTGGTGGGTGCTCTTCTTTTTGCCCCTTCTAACAAGCGTTTTATTACTGATGCAGAGAAGAAACTTCTTCCTAAAGTACCCCTTGTGTAAGCAACTATTGCTGCCAGATAAACCCATAATGAACTATGAGTTAACTTACAATCCATTAGGTGTATTAAGTAATGTAATACTGTTGCCCCCCTTAGTGTTATTTCTTAGCAAGCCCCTTTTAAGACACCATAAAGAATATTGCTTCCATTTTAAAGAATAAACACCTTCGTGCTGTTGGTCTTCTTGCTTCTCTAATTACAGTCATAATCTTTTCAGATAACTTTAGGTGTCCAAATTCTATGTCTTCAGGAGCTAGGCTGCTAAGCTTATGCCTTCTGGTTCTGGATGTAGGACTATGTCCCCTGTCCATGGATAACAGATCTTGTTGATTTGGTAACCTTTGAAATCTTCCTGTTGCCAACTGGATTAGTTCTGAAAACCAGGTTTGCCTTGCCCATTGAGGTGCAACTAATATCAGCCTCATTCTGCTCTTTCTGCATTTGTTGATCACCCTGTGCAAGAGTGGTATTGGGGGAAAGTGTAAGCAAATGTCCCCAACCAATTTATCAGTGCATTTACCGGAGACTGGTGGTGATGTCTGGATGGGAAGCCTTGGCATTTTGTGCTCTATTGTGCTGCAAATAGGTCGATTTATGGCATTCCCCATTTCCGAAAGATTCTTTTGAGCACTTTGTGATTCAACTACCATTTGTGTGAGCAGGACACTTGTCTGAGTTTGTCTGCCTCCACACTGTCCTTCCCAGGCAAATTAGATCTACTGCTGTTAGATATTTTCCTTGAATGATCCAGTTCCACAGTTCCTGAGCGAGACCCGATAACCGCAGAAATTGTGCTGTCCCTTGATTGTATTAGGACAGATTGACCCGATAACTGCCTATGAAATGCTTTTAAGGCTAGGAACACTTCTAAAAGTACTCTGAACTTGAGTGAGTTCATGTGGGCTCCCCATTCCATATGCAATGCATCTGTTATAGTTATTAAAAACTGGTAGGTTGTTGAAATGTGCTTCCTTGCGTTGTATTTTCTCTGTTCCACAACGCTCTCTCTCTTCACGTGACAATCACTAGATCCTCCCAACTCCCTGTTACTTGCGACCATTGACTTTGGAGCCATTCCTGTGGTGGTCTAATGTGAATTCTTGCATAGGGTTTTAAGGGAACACATGATGCCTTCCTCCCCAGTATCTTCTTCACTGTCAGAGCTTGCCCCTTCCAGTACTGTTGAGTCTCTCGAGTTTTCTTCTCCTTTGGAATTGCTTTTCTGTAAATGGAATTTATTCTTTCTCTCAGAAAAATGTTTTCCTGTTCTGGCTGTGGGGATGATTTCTCTATGTTTAATGAGAATACCAAAGTTAATAGTGTCTTAAAAACCTGCTGTATGTGATCTTTGCATTTTTCATAAGAGTCTGCTCTCACCAGCGAATTGTCTAGGAAAGGATGTACATGTATACCCCTTCTTCTGAGGTGCGCTGCTGCCAGGCACTTTGTGAACTCCCTTGGAACGGATTTCATTCTGAACACCAGTACTCTGAACTGATAGTGAATCAGTATAGCGTTTTTAATAGCAAATCTACTTTGAGGAGTCGTAGTGTTTCCTTCTTCAATTGTATTTTTCTCCTTGGTCTCTTTACTGGTGGAATTTTCATACATTCTATGCAATAGCAGAATTGCATCAAATTTACAATCCCATTTGTCTGAATTTATTTTCCTCTACTCATTTCCTAATCTGCCCCCTACTTGTGCTGTGTGTGGATGTGAATGGTGATTGATGTTGCCCTTTTGGTTTTTGCCTCGCTGTGATGGCACCTGTGCAAGGCTTGATGGTACCCTTGAGAGGCTTATTAGTGCTGATTCACTTGTGATTGGGGTTTGAGCCTCCCCTGTGAGGCTGACCCCTTCCTTTGCTTCTCCCACAAAAGGGTTGCCTGCCCAGTTAGTTCTGCCATCCTTGCTGAGATCCTGTTGACTGGCTTGTTCCCTGAAAATCTGTGTGTGTTCCCAGTCTAGAAATGTACCCTTCCAATGGGTCTGCGTGATGGTGTTGCCTCTGTGCATTCCTCCTCCAAACTGCAGAGTGAGCATCAATTTTGCTGTCTCGTTATCTTTCTTTAATTAGTCCAGCTTGTCATCCACTTTAGCTGCTACAAAGTTGTTATCTTTGAATGGTCCATTGAGGATGTTTGTCTGTGGCCCTGGAGTCAGCGGAGGTTCCGAATTCTTTGCGCGCCGGAGGCTTTTGCAGGATCCTGAAGTTCCTGAGTCTGTTTGAAACTCCTTTCTCTGGAGGAGTTGAGCTACTTCGCCTCCAGTTTTTTTTTTTTTTTTAAGCTTCTTTTCCATCTCTGCAATACGTTCTTCGTGGTTAAGAGAGATTTGTTTTCCTCTTGCTTGCAGGAGGATCTTTCAACAAAACGACTGTAGTCGAGTTTGGTGGTCTTGTTTTGACCTGTCCCTTTTCGACGTCGAGGCATCTTTATTCCGTACGTTCTACAAAGGCATGGGTTTCCTTTTTTTAGTCTTTCCTACACTTGATTGCCCCTCAAAGGATCTGTAGGACTCATTCTCTCTGGGTGTGCCTGCCGGTGGTGCGAGTTTTGGCACCGCTGCTCTCCTTGCAGTCAGCGCATCCGTTTTTTGGACTCGGATTAGTTCCCCCCCCCTGCAGAGGGCTCTCTTACCTCACTCTTTTTCTTCATTGCTTGCTCCAACTAATTTCACCTCTGCGCCCGACATCTCCTGCTTGCTTGGCAACATTGTCCTCTTCATTAGAGAGGTGCAAGGCCCTCAAAGATTGTGTTGTCTGCTGGTTCAGCATGCTGTGGTGAGCTCTTCTCCATCTCTCCCCTATCCTCAGCGTTCTCTGTGTAAATGTCAAGCATGCATTGCAGTCCTCGCTCCAGTGGTCGATGAGGTTGCAGACTGGATGTGTATCCTTCTAAGCAAACTTGTGGTGGCAGTTCTTACAAAATTGAAATTGTGTTTTCTCCATCAATGCCCTTAAGGGAGCCCCCTGAGTGGACATTCTTCAAAGTTCCTATTGACTTGTTGAAAACTTTACTCTTAATCTCTCTCTCCGGTTCCTCCATCAGTGTTGTAGGCGAATCAAGAAATCTTTTTGGGGAATTTTTCACCTTTTCATCACAATCTTCTTATTTATGATTTATGAGATCCTTCAGTGGACTTCTAGACCAAACGGCATAAAAAAAGAAAATTAAGATGGCTACCAAGGGTGGGAGCTTCTGGAGGAAGCATGCCAACGTCACAGGGAATACCAAATGGAAGTACCATTGACGACCACCAACAAATTAACAAAAAAATAAAAGGACTACAAAATACAGAAGAATTCCTAACCCAACCAATAAATGGCGAAATAATTCACAGTATGTGAATCCAGAAAAGATTCATGCTGTAAAACTTAAGCTGGGCACATCCACATTTTCTCAATCCATTTAGATTCAACCGACTATTTTACGTGGAAGCCATTTTTCAATTATCAATTATGAGCTGCCGTCAATGTTGTGGGCTGCTCCCCGCTGAGCCAGTGGGGAACTTGTAATGGGTCCCGCAGGAAGGTGGCCGCATCTGTTTACAGATAAGAGACTAAAGGAATAACCAGATTTTCCCTCCAAATGACATGAGACTGAGAAATTGGGGAATTATTGTGATGGGTGCTGCAAATGTTGAGGGGGGGGGGGGTGACCATGCAGGTGTCTATAGGGGCCTCAAGCGAAGTTTGATTACTGGGAGCATTACCAGCAGCAAAACAAAGGATTCAGATGAACCACAGGTTTGCCCTGTTAAGGCTGGTGCTGGCTAAGTGATGAATTGCCATCCACTAGACGTGTACTAGTCCCCCCTCTCCCACCACATGTTGGACAGATGATGGGCAGACCTGCGTAATGGGAAGTGGCAGAGGAACAGCGGTTGCAACTGGTCAGCACAGATGAGAATGTAGAGAGGAACCTGTAGATATGAAGTGATATTTTGGAATGTTTGGTGGTTGAGAAGCTGCAACCTACCATGTCTCCTGGTACTCACCAAAGGCCGATCTGAGGGTGCCCTTGATGGACGAAAAGGGGCTGGCCTCGGAGTTCTAAACAGTGTGTCTGCCAATGTTTATGACAGCTGAGGAGATGAAGGGGAGCCCCCTCTGCCCGGTCAGGCACTGGCACTCCTTGGGCCCTTACCTCCTCTCTTGGGGGTAGGTTCCCCCCAATTTTGTCCCTTGTTCCCAGACCACTTTCACCCATTGAAGGTGGGACCAGCGGTGAGGAGCACTCGTTGAGTTTCTGCAGCCGATGCTGTCAATTGACTCTGCTAACCAAGTTAGATGATGTTTTGGTTGTCATTAAGTTGTTTTGGTAACAAACTTAAAACACAGGTACAGTTTCACATATTGCTCATCAGATATGAACTGGGGCGGTGTAAGTGTGTCACACCTGCAGTGGTTACTGTACTGCACCCAATCCCCCTAAGGTGGATCTTTTTTTTTCCAATTGTTTCTTTTCGATTGAAGGCCGTACTGTATTAAATTGTTTGTTATATGCAATACTGACATGCGTACTATGCTGACCAAAGGTATCTTCTGCAAATGCTAAATAAAAACAACAAAAAAAAGGATAATTCAATTTTGAGGCCTAGGATTCGGGTACATTCCAATTCAGTAATAAAGTTCCTCCTCTCTAGTATGTGACTCATCAAATGGAGCGATAAAGGCAGAGAAGTCTTACTCCAGGGTGAGGGAGAGGAATGAGAACTGATACAGCAAAAGACAGTATTGGCAAATCTATGCCTCTTCTAGAGACTCAGAGGGCAGTACAGAGGGAAACCGTCAAAATAATTGCACAACTCACAGTCCACACCATGCACGAGCTTCACTCCCCTATACCTTATACCCCCTCCTTCGCCCCTACAGTAGAAGCATCAGTGTGGCTCACTTTCACACCACACTCCATACATTTTTGCAAGACAAGATGCTTTTGAGTACCCATCTTCTAAGGGACAGCCTAGTTCTTTTGCTAGAGCTCATGCATGCTTGCTCCATTACTCTCCAGTTAGGTTTGCTCTTTATATTCAGCAGGACATGCTTTGATAAACCAAGGGATAGCAGATCTCTGCAAAGAATGTTCCAGTGGTTCGTGTAATCTGTGTACAAAATTAAGGTATGATAAATGACTGCTAGAAGGAAAAGGTTGTTACTGTCCAATACACATCTGGGAAGTAAAAGCCAAAAGCAAATATGAATCATGTGTGTTGTTTAACATTTTTTTTAGTGCCACTATAACCTTACTGTGTCACTGTCTATGCCTGCCCTCAAAATAACTCCCCGCCTACCAGGGACACCTTAATAGAATGCAGATGTATGTAGTTTTTCCAAATGGCTCTCCCTCCCACAAATAAGTTTTCAACATTACGCATCCATATACTTGATGGAAATTGCCGCAGTTTCAGATCACTGTATTGCCACTTCAGTCTCAAACAGCCTTTTTTTTTTTTACATAGTCATAATGCATAACGGACAATAATGCAAAATTGTTTCACCTCAAATATTCCTTGTTTTTTCACAAGTGAATTCCCATCTAACGTCCAGAAGTGGAGATGTGATTTTCCACAGGTAACAATTATATTAGTGTCTGTTGGGTGAAAATCTGCACTAAACACTGCCTCGTTTGAACACTGGAAAAGAAGGAAAAAATACATTTATACTTTGGTACATGTGTTTTAAATATAGGACTATAGAGTTATTCAGTCAGCAACGTCTTTTTATAGCAAGGAATTTCTTGATAGCTGGAGACATTCTCGTTAGAACTTACTTTGTATGAGAGTTTAGGATTCACAAACCAAGCCATCAGACCCACAAGTCAACTGCCTTCACATTCCAGCCCACAGCAAGCAAAGCCTTAGACTATAAACAATAATGAAAATGTCACTTACCCAGTGTACATCTGTTCGTGGCATCAGTCGCAGTAGATTCGCATGTTCTGCAATAGCTCGCCATCTGGTGTTGGGCCGGAGTGTTACAAGTTGTTTTTCTTCGAAGAAGTCTTTCGAGTCACGGGACCGAGTGACTCCTCCTTTTGTCTCCATTGCGCATGGGCGTCGACTCCATCTTCGATTGTTTTTCCCCGCAGAGGGTGAGGTAGGAGTTGAATTGTAGTAATAGTGCCCATGCAATGGAGTGACTAAGTATGCACCTATTTAAGGTTGAGATGATACATATATAAATAATTGAAGGTAACTTCCAAACTGCTACAGGCTCCCGGGGAGGCGGGTGGGCACATGCGAATCTACTGCGACTGATGCCACGAACAGATGTACACTGGGTAAGTGACATTTTCAGTTCGATGGCATCTGTCGCTGTAGATACGCATGTTCTGCATAGACTAGTAAGCAGTTATTTCCCCAAAAAGCGGTGGATCAGCCTGTAGGAGTGGAAGTAGTCTGAAATAATGTTCTTAATACGGCTTGACCTACTGTGGCTTGTTGTGCGGATAACACGTCTACACAGTAGTGCTTGGTGAATGTGTGAGGCGTAGACCATGTGGCTGCCTTACATATTTCTTGCATTGGGATGTTTCCTAGAAAGGCCATGGTAGCACCTTTCTTTCTGGTTGAGTGTGCCCTTGGTGTAATGGGCAGCTGTCGTTTAGCTTTAAGGTAGCAGATTTGGATGCATTTAACTATCCATCTGGCTATACCTTGTTTTGAAATTGGGTTTCCTGCATGAGGTTTTTGAAATGCAATAAAGAGTTGTTTAGTCTTTCTGATGTTTTTTGTTCTGTCAATGTAATACATCAATGCTCTTTTGACATCTAATGTATGTAGTGCCCTTTCAGCTACGGTATCTGGCTGTGGAAAGAACACTGGAAGTTCCACTGTTTGATTTAGATGGAACGGTGAAATAACCTTTGGCAAAAATTTAGGATTGGTCCTTAGGACGACTTTATTTTTGTGTAGTTGTATAAAAGGTTCCTGTATTGTAAACGCCTGAATCTCGCTTACTCTTCTTAGGGAAGTAATGGCGATGAGAAATGCCACCTTCCAGGTTAGGAACTGTATGTCGCAGGAGTGCATGGGTTCAAAAGGTGGACCCATAAGTCTAGTTAGGACAACATTTAGGTTCCATGAAGGAACAGGTGGTGTTCTTGGTGGTATAATTCTCCTAAGGCCCTCCATGAATGCTTTAATGACTGGTATCTTATATAGGGAAGTTGAATAGGTAGTCTGCAGGTATGCAGATATTGCTGCAAGGTGTATTTTAATGGAAGAGAAAGCTAGGTTAGATTTTTGTAAGTGAAGCAAGTAACCCACTACATGTTCTGGAGTTGTGTGTAATGGTTGTATTTGATTAATATGGCAGTAGCAAACAAACCTCTTCCATTTACTTGCATAGCAGTGCCTGGTGGATGGCCTTCTGGCTTGTTTTATGACTTCCATACATTCTTGGGTAAGTTGTAAGTGCCCGAATTCTAGGATTTCAGGAGCCAGATTGCTAGATTCAGCGATGCTGGATCTGGGTGTCTGATCTTTTGGTTGTGCTGTGTCAACAGATCTGGCCTGTTGGGCAATTTGATGCAGGGTACCACTGATAGGTCTAGCAGCGTTGTGTACCAGGGTTGCCTTGCCCAAGTTGGTGCTATCAATATGAGTTTGAGTTTGCTTTGACTGAGTTTGTTTACCAGGTAAGGAAGGAGAGGGAGAGGAGGAAAAGCGTAAGCAAATATCCCTGACCAGTTCATCCATAGGGCATTGCCTTGGGATTGTTCGTGTGGGTATCTGGATGCGAAGTTTTGGCATTTTGCGTTCTGCCTTGTCGCAAACAAGTCTATCTGAGGTGTTCCCCAGAGTTTGAAATAAGTGTTCAGAATTTGGGGGTGAATTTCCCATTCGTGGACCTGTTGGTGATCTCGAGAGAGATTGTCTGCGAGTTGATTTTGGATCCCTGGTATAAACTGTGCTATTAGGCGAATTTGGTTGTGAATTGCCCAATGCCAAATCTTTTGTGCTAGCAGGCTTAACTGCGTGGAGTGCGTCCCCCCCTGCTTGTTTAGATAATACATTGTTGTCATGTTGTCTGTTTTGACGAGAATGTATTTGTGAACTATTATTGGTTGGAAAGCTTTTAGTGCTTGAAAAACTGCTAGAAGTTCTAGGTGATTGATATGCAGTTTTGTTTGATGTACGTTCCATTGTCCTTGTATGCTGTGTTGATCGAGGTGTGCTCCCCACCCTGTCATGGAAGCATCTGTTGTTATTACGTATTGTGGCACTGGGTCTTGGAAAGGCCGCCCCTTGTTTAAATTTATGTTGTTCCACCACAGGAGCGAGAGGTAAGTTTGGCGGTCTATTAACACCAGATCTAGAAGGTGACCCTGTGCTTGAGACCACTGTGATGCTAGGCATTGTTGTAAGGGCCTCATGTGCAGTCTTGCGTTTGGGACAATGGCTATGCATGAAGACATCATGCCTAGGAGTTGTAATACCATCTTTGCCTGTATCTTTTGTGTTGGATACATGCGTTGTATGATGGTGTTGACATTTTGAATTCTTTGGGGACTTGGAGTGGCTACTCCCTTTGATGTGTCTATTATGGCTCCTAGGTATTGTTGTACCTTGCGCGGCAGAATGTTGGATTTTGTAAAGTTGACGGTGAACCCGAGTTTGAAGAGGGTTTGTATGATTTGATTTGTGTGATTTGAGCACTGTATGAACGAATGGGCCTTGATTAGCCAGTCGTCCAAATATGGGAACACATGTATTTGCTGCCTTCTTATGTGTGCAGCGACTACCGCTAGACATTTGGTAAAGACTCTTGGTGCGGTTGTTAATCCGAAAGGCAGTACCTTGAATTGGTAATGTATTCCTTTGAATACAAACCTTAGGTATTTCCTGTGAGATGGGTGTATTGGTATATGGAAATAAGCATCCTTGAGGTCTAAAGTTGCCATGTAGTCGTGTAGTTTTAGCAATGGCAATACTTCTTGTAGTGTGACCATGTGGAAGTGGTCTGATTTGATGAAAGTGTTCACTACTCTGAGGTCTAGGATTGGTCTCAGCGTTTTGTCCTTCTTTGGTATCAGAAAGTACAGTGAGTAAACTCCTGTGTTTATTTGTGTGTTTGGCACTAATTCGATTGCATTCTTTTGCAATAGTGCCTGCACTTCTATCTCCAGGAGATTGGAATGGTGTGTTGTTAACTTTTGTGCCTTTGGTGGTATGTTTGGAGGGAATTGTAGAAATTCTATGCAATAACCATGTTGGATAATTGCTAGAACCCAAGTGTCTGTAGTGATTTCCTCCCATGCTTTGTAATAATGACCTATTCTTCCCCCCACTGGTGTTGTGTGGAGGGGGTGAGTGACATGTGAGTCACTGTTTAGTAGCAGGGGTTTTGGGGCTTTGAAATCTTCCTCTATTTCTAGGGAATTGCCCTCCTCTATATTGTCCCCGAAAACCTCCTCTATACTGTCCCTGGTAACTGGACGGTGTGGCTTGTGAGGTGCTGGCTTGTGTGCTTTGACCCCGAAACCCCCCTCGAAAGGGCGTTTTACGGAATGTGCTGTAATTCCCTCTGCTCTGCGGGGAGTAGAGTGCGCCCATGGCTTTGGCAGTGTCCGTATCTTTTTTGAGTTTCTCAATCGCTGTGTCCACTTCTGGACCGAACAGTTGTTTTTCATTAAGAGGCATATTGAGAACTGCTTGTTGAATCTCTGGTTTAAATCCAGACGTTCGGAGCCATGCATGCCTTCTGATAGTTACAGATGTATTAATTGTCCTTGCAGCTGTATCTGCAGCGTCCATGGAGGAGCGGATCTGGTTGTTGGAAATGGCCTGTCCCTCCTCAACCACTTGTTTTGCCCTATTTTGTAAGTCCTTGGGCAGATGTTCAATGAGATGTTGCATCTCGTCCCAGTGGGCTCTGTCATAGCGCGCAAGTAGTGCCTGGGAGTTCGCGATGCGCCACTGGTTTGCAGCTTGTGCTGCGACTCTTTTACCAGCTGCATCGAACTTGCGGCTTTCTTTATCTGGGGGTGGTGCATCTCCAGATGTGTGAGAGTTGGCCCTTTTCCTAGCTGCTCCTACAACAACAGAGTCTGGTGGCAGCTGTGTAGTGATGAAAACCGGGTCTGTAGGAGGCGCCTTATACTTTTTTTCCACCCTTGGTGTGATTGCCCTACTTTTGACCGGCTCCTTAAAGATGTCTTTTGCGTGCCGGAGCCTACCAGGGAGCATAGGCAGGCTTTGGTATGAGCTGTGGGTGGTGGAGAGTGTGTTGAATAAAAAATCATCCTCGACCTGTTCTGAGTGGAGGCTTACGTTATGAAATTGTGCTGCTCTAGCCACCACTTGAGAATACGCGGTGCTGTCTTCTGGTGGAGATGGCTTCGTAGGGTATGCCTCCGGACTGTTATCTGACACTGGGGCGTCGTATAGGTCCCATGCGTCCTGATCTTGGACACCCTGGCTCATGGTGGTGTGAGCTGGGGAGTGTGATGGAGTTTGTGCTGGTGAGACGTTAATCACGGGCGGAGGAGAGGGTGGTGGGGTAACTCTTTTCACCACTTTTGGTTGTGGTGTCTGTTCAGTCTGGAACTCCAACCTTCTCTTTCTCCTAATGGGGGGAAGGGTGCTTATTTTTCCTGTCCCCTGCTGTATGAAGATACGCTTTTGCGTATGGTCCACATCAGTTGCTTGTAGCTCTTCCTCAAACCTATGCTTCTGCATTTGGGAGGTTAGCGAGTGCTCTTCTGTATAAGAGCCTGAAGCTGGGTCGCTTGCAGTTTGTTTCGGCATCGAAACCCTGTCTGCGTGTTTTTTCGGCTCCGAGGTGACTTTTTTCTTTTTCGGGGCCGAAACTTCTCGGCGTCGATCTGTTTCGGTGCCGCTGTCTCGGCGTCGAGCCGTGTCCACACCGGCATCTCGGTGTCGAGGCTTGTCTCCAGCACTTTCTCGGTCCCGAGAAGGCTGCGTGCCGGTGTCTCGACCGGAGTCGGACGATCTCGGCACTGTTTGGGCCTTTTTCGGTGCCGACGGTCGGTCACCGAATTTATGGGTGGAGCCATGGCCGGATGGCAGTGGCGTCCCCTGGGCCTTGTAAATGTTTCTCTGTGTGGTTTTCGACGTCTTACTCACGGTTTGTGTATCGTCGAATCCTTCGGAGTCTGAGTCTTGGATCGAGAAGGTACCTTCCTCTTCCTGTTCCTCGAACTCCCGTTGGGCTGTCGGTGCGGACGCCATCTGAAGTCTTCTGGCTCGACGGTCTCGGAGTGTTTTTCGGGACCGGAACGCACGACAGGCCTCGCAGGTGTCTTCGCTGTGCTCAGGTGACAGGCACAGGTTGCAGACCAAGTGTTGGTCTGTGTAGGGGTATTTATTGTGGCATTTGGGGCAGAAACGGAACGGGGTCCGTTCCATCGGCGTTCTTCAGCACGCGGTCGGGCCGACCAGGCCCCGACGGAGGATCGAAAAACTACCCCGAAGGGCACCGGAGCTCTTCGATCTTCGATGCGGTGTGGAATCTAAGTACGCCGATCCCGAACGCAACAATACCGACGAAAATCTTCCGAAATTAGCTAATTTTCCGTTCCGAAACTCGGAGCGACAGGAACACGTCCGAACCCGATGGCGGAAAAAAAACAATCGAAGATGGAGTCGACGCCCATGCGCAATGGAGACAAAAGGAGGAGTCACTCGGTCCCGTGACTCGAAAGACTTCTTCGAAGAAAAACAACTTGTAACACTCCGGCCCAACACCAGATGGCGAGCTATTGCAGAACATGCGTATCTACAGCGACAGATGCCATCGAACACAGACTTTCTAGAGACTACTTGGAGCCAGATTTACAGTAACTGAAAATCTTCCCTTCTAGGTAAAGTGCTGAATGGGGAGAGACCACAGATGGCAATTACTCCACTATACTGATAGTGTGATGGAACAAATTCCTCAGATGGACTCCTGAAAGGATTTAGAAATTTACAGAAAATAATGTGTTGTTCCAATATTATACATGCTGAATGAGGCAACATGTGCACATCCAATTTATTGTAATCTTAACCTTAAAATAATGGTGGCCTAAATCATTACATGCTCTGTTGCCATTTTCACACCTGAATTTGCTTTGATAATTTACAGAGTTACTGAACTCTACATAGGCTAAAAATAAATCCAGTAATGATGTTTGTTCATGTTGTTTATTTGATGATGAAATTAAAGTGTATCCAAGTCTACTTACAACAATCAAAGGAGGGTTACAAATCTACCTGTTTAATGGTAAATTAGGGTTAAACACAAACTCATAGAAAGATGATGTGTACATAGTAAAAGGTGATAGAAACTCATTGTACAGTTTGCATGAGGAGCTGTAACACAAGGAGTGGGCGAGAAATGCACATGGCGGGAAGGGGGTAAGACCATATTAAATCCAAGTGCATAGTCCGATGGAGATCTTTTGAACATGCAGTATGTTTATGTTTCTGGCTGGAGACTGTGTACATCCCCGTTTTAATGGATTTATGTTCATCCATTGTGTGCTACACAAATAATTATAACCAGTTTATTATGACTTCGGTGCACTCTCCCAATATGCCTTTTTTCATTTTTTTTAAAGTGTAATTATGAAAAAAAGTATATTTAGAATGATATGGAAGGTTAAACATCCTATCCTTCCATGAGCAAGCTACAAACTTTGCAGGCGTACTGCACAATAGAGCTATCCTGCCAAAGGCCGACAATGTACGTACAGTAACTCTTCATACAAGGTACAGTCTTGTGCACATTTTTGATAAGATACGTTACCTTGACGTCACAAGTGAGGCAACCTGGTTGTGATGTTAACTACACTTCAAAACCGCGTACTTATTTTGGGTTGAATTTCAGCTGCAAAATGCTGCATAAATGTTTTTCTTCCCAGCTGGGTTCTTTTTTAAACGTCACAATCAAATTAAGATGCAGTAAAGGTCATAGTATCCAACACAGTTCCGTCACATATGATAAGTGTGTGCAGTCAGATGGCCCTCCCACAGCCCCTCTATCACAAGTGTAAGCAGGTCTGATGAGCAGACACCACCTATATGCCCTTTAATTTGAATAAAAGAATTATACACATTTTTTGATTTTGTACCTTCACATCTGCTAGCTTTTCTTCTTTTTGCCAGTCCCAGACAGACAATACGTGATCATTGGAATCATCAACTGCACAAAGGTTGCCGCCTCCATTCTAGAAAAAAAAAAAACATGACATGCATGAACAGGACATACGTAAAATCTGACACTGTGAACAATACAAATTCCATTTCTTGTAGCTCTGCGTGGACAGTCCTTAAACAGGAAACCACATAGCTTAGACTTTGCTATTTGGTGCTGTGAACATTTTATTTTCATCTACCAAACTCCACATAAAGTTTCCAAAACTATGCGTTACATGCCGATAGAAATGAATGACATGTAACTGAATAATTTCCCAGATTAACAGATTACTTCGGAGCAATGTTGGTTCTGTTTTCGAGTTTTTGTTTTTTCGTGAATTTACACTCCTATAGCTAGGTCAAATATAGTTTAGCACCTTAAGTATCTGCATTGTAAATCACTAGAGACTTCAGCATAAAGCCCCACTTCCCAGTTAATGTTTCAAGTTTTCTACCATGAGGACTGGGCAAAGGAAGTCTGTCACCCTGGACCATTATGATGGACAACTGCATTCACTGACCCAGGAATGGATGACAGCCATGAACCGCATTACCGTGTTAAGATAAATAAACAATAAAGGGCAACCCAAGGCGTGCCTTGCCCTTAAGTTAAGGGACGATAGTCTTTGTTTTGACAGCTCAAATAAAGCCCAGCTTTTTAATTTGTCAGTTTCACAAGCTTGAAGCACAGGTCTCTACAAAGTCCTTCAGTGGAGGAAAGAGGCGGCCGAAATAGCCTTCTGAATGTGCTTACACGACCCCTTTATAACAAGACCTTCGGCAAATAATACAAAAGACACACTGATGATGCAGGTGTATCATGAAAAAACATGACATTTACTCATAGCAAAATGAAAGGACTTCGTGCATTTTCCCTTCATGCCGAGTTTTTAATATTACCACTACGAATTAAAGCGACTGTGTTTGCGCGAGAGTGCATGTCTTGGAGTTGTAGTTTTAATAACATGTCTCACTTGGCGTTTCACCCAGCACAGGTTACTAAACAGAGTATCTCTTAACAGTGTGCCAAAAAACAACATTTATAGCTATTATGCATAGAATCCATCTGGTACTGCAAATGTTTTTATGCTTTTTTACGATGCCTTTACTAATCAGATAGGATTCAAGCTTTCAGCAATGTAATTCGAATAATGCGTTTCACTTTAAAGAAAGGGAACACACTCTTCGCCTAATGACGGGAGTGTGCCATGCCAGCTGACCGGCCCTGGTACAGAATGAGGCGCTGCGAGGAGGGGCACTTGCAGGTGCCTGGAGACAGATCAGAGGCTACTGTCTATATGTGATTTACATCTGTACTCTCACACTGTCCAATCACTAGACTCCACAAAGGAAAATGTTTCAATAAGGGTAGTCCTTGCCTCTCTCTTGGTAAGTTGACTGATCAGCAAGTCATTTCTCATACAAACTGAGTGGCCAACCTTGCTTAGTGAAGCACCCTGGTGAATAACTTCAGCAGTTTAGGGGATGACGCAAAGCTAAGCGATGAGGACACGTCTTGGGCAGACAGATGATCATACAGAGTTAAGTCTTTGGTAACTGACACTTACAAAGCTTTTATGCAACACAGCTGGTACATGCCCCATCTAACAGTTTAGACATGTGTTTTTACCTAGAGACTTCAAGAATGAATCCAGTTCAAGATTAATTTTATTGTGGGAAGCTCCCCACAACTCTTTAAGCCCTTTTTACAAAGTATGTGAAGTGACTTGCAGGCTTAACCTATACCCAAGGACGTCATTTAGGGGTCGCAGTTGCGACCCCCTGACTTGTGCCTTGCGACCCCTGGCCTCAGAAGTGGCAAAATCAGTGCTGGGTACACAGTGGCAGCTCGTGCTAAGAATGGAGTACAATTCGCTGGAATAGGACCATCACTGGCAGCTGAGGGGAGTAAAAAATGTTTTTCAAACGTATGTTATGTGCTTACTTGCGGGTAAAAGTGTGTTTATGAGCGACGGTGTGTGTATGTGTGAGTATATGTAAGCGTGTGTGAGTGAAAGTAAAGGTCAAATGGCGAGTGATGTCACTTCCGCTACCCCTGGCATTTCGGCGAATTGATGTTCATGCCTATACCTCTTTAACCTAGTCAGGTTCTGCCGCTCTATAGGCATGTTCTCCTAATGCGATTGGTCCACATCTCCCTGAGGACCAGGTCTGTAAATTGGCTTTCCAAATTCTTGGAATAAGGTGTTTGATGGCAAAAGCTGAGAAGTATCAGCTTCCACGTGCAGGCTGGGATTCTAGGAGCACAACAGGGTCGAACGTCGAATTCCTCCACTTATTTTCAGACTGGTTTCGAAATAAAGAGGGCAAAGATTTTTTTTTTTTTTTTTTTTTTAAGATGAACTGGCATGCTTTTGGTATGTTTACTGGACTCAATACCTCCAGTGTGCCCAATCACAATCAGGTCTACTACAAAGCGATGTAGTTTCTGTTCGGAGAAAGCACCTTGGGGGCCACACAATCCTCTCAGAATAGCCTGCAGATCTAAATCACATCACAGAAGAAGGTTTTGTGGTACTGATTCGTTTTCCGTAACTCGCAAATACCAACACGAAAATCTGATTGGACATTTCCTTTCTGGCCCACATGAATTTCATAATAATCACCACCGCTTGTTGAATTTCTTCTTGAAACCAAATAGGGAACCTATTTATATTTATTCCTATGGGACAGAGCTCGAGTAAGGAAGCTGGGCAGCAGTGCATTTTGTATGCGTGTATGTATATCTAGTGTGCTTCACAATTTTATGAAAGACTGGGCTGCAAGCAACAGTGTGGGCTGCACACCTTTCTGTTGTCTTACAACTGCCCGGCTATTAATATGTATGTACTGTAATTGCAAGACTGATGCCTTAACGGCCAGGCAGGTCAGTCCCATAGTAGCAAGGACGGCACCAGGAGAACAAATACAATTTTTAGCACAACATATGTGGCTAAAGTCTCTTTAAAAAGTCACACCTCCCATGAGAGGTCAGAAATCCATAAATGAAACAAAAGCGGAATCATTACGCGGATGGAGATTCTTATAATTCCAAACCTTTCTGCAAAGTCGCACAGCGCTGTCATCCCACCCCAATGATTGATCTTTGTACGTAGATGCAAGAGTAAATGTCATACAATACATTCGACTCGGTTAATGGGAACATATGGAGGCGCCAAGGTAAAAGGAACAAAATTACTATCACAAGACCCATTCAAAATCAAGTTCTGGTGACATGAAATCTAGTGCATAAACAAGCAATGTAAAATCCTTATTGCAAATATCACATCCACTACTAACCAGACATTTGAACAAGGCGGCAATAAAACCATATTATAGCTTGAATACTCTGTGGAGGGAAGAGAAACGCACTTATTGTTTCCTGCGTCTGTATCAGAGAACCACAAAACACGTGTCTGGTTGCTTTTATTGACTTCAGGTTGGCTTGGATGGTATTTTACTAATCCAAAGCTGTAACGTTGAGCTTGGAATGGTAAAAGGCTTTTGTCATTTTACAGGTCGGCATGGGTGGCACTAGCTAATCCTATGCTTTAAGACTTTGCTGTTAAAATGGCAGACTTTGTCCCTTTCTAGCTTAGTGTGAATGGCAATGTGCTCATCCTATGCTTAAAAACATTGCTACAGAAACAAGACATATGAGGTGAGGAAATACACACACCCACTCTACCCAGTGGTGATAGCCACTGGGTAGTTACAGTCAGGATCTTGTTTTCATAGGAAATGTCTTTTTTGTGTTCCTAATAACTTTGGCGCAGTTTGACAAATCTCCACAAAACTTTCTAAAATAATGCTACTTTTTGATTAGTCTGCACATGGAAAGTACTTCGTGGGTGGAGGAGGCAGAGGAGGGGTTGCGGTAGGTTTCATCTATCAAGCAGGGGCATCTCAAATCATGTTTTCCCCATTCACTTTTTCCATACAAACTTTACACACAGCTAAAGCTCAAACCACTGACCGGACTTATACCAAATTTGGCAGAATGCTAGATCTTAGCCCAGAAAGTGTTTTTTGTGGTTTAGTGCAAATCTGGTCAATAATTTATGAGCAATTGCTCAAATACTTTGCATATTTCATGCCATGGAGGATCCGCAAACCCGACAGATCTCTTGGAGAGATCGGATTGGTTGCTACCAATTCAACAACAATGTAACAGCAGCTTTCTCAGAACTCATGACTCAGTCCTGAGTTCTAAATAAAGTGAAAAAAAGACTTTAGGGGCAGGGAAGGGATACCATGACCCCCTAGGACTAGGGGTGTCCAAAAACACCACCCCCTCCTAAATTTTGCTGCAAAAATGTCTGGAAACCTGGGCAAAATATTTAATACGATTTAAAAAAGCACGGGCTCCTGTGCTTTTAAACAAACAAACAAACAAAAAAAGAACCTGGGTTAAACAGGTTCCGGTGCAGTGTTTTGTTTTGGGGGGGGAGGGGGGAGTGCACGGCCCCACCTCCCAGAGCACTGGTGAGGACCTGGGGACCCCAACCCAGGTTCCATGTACAATATGGAAAGGGGGGGGGGGGGGGTTGAGAATCAGCTTGTCTCCTGAGGGCGAACTGCATAAAAATAGGGGAGGGGGCCATACTGCTTCCCTCCCTGGATCTCTAAAAGCCCTGGAAACCCCATTCCCTGGAGCTGGCTCAGTTACTGTGACCTGGTGATGAGATCCCAGGGGCCAATTAATGCTCAGGGAGGGGGCCTGTGGCCGAAGGCCAACCCTACGCCACGCACAGTGAAGTGTAGTTAGCTACCTCCTGGTAAGTTGGCCACAGGGTCTATCCGCTGGCTGTGTGCAGGGTAGAGTTGACTGAATTTCATGAAGGGGGGGAGGGGGGGGGGGGGGGACTGCAAGCCAGCCCTGTGGCCAAACCCATGCCGCACACGACCACAAGCTATGCACGAAGTGAGGTTGTCTGCCTCAGAGTGGGTTGACTGCAGTGAACATTTGAAACTGAATAGAAAGGTTTTCAAAACTCAATGTATAGCAGTGATTTTAACTTTATTCGTAGACCGGGTGCTAGAGGCATTTCTCTACTTTCTAACAGTAGTGATGAGAAACAGATCTGGAGACTAAGTTCAGATGATGGTGTCGGATCAGACAGAAAAATTTAAGATAGCTTTGTCAAACTTGTAAAAGGTCAGGAGATTAATGATTCTGGTGGTAAGTGGCAGCAAAAGGGAACAGCTGGATGGTGATTAATGACAGCCTAGCCTGCATTATGAAATTTCGTAAGTGACCTCGGGGATGTGCTTTGTTTTCATGAAGGAAATGGTGCAGTTTCCTTTAACGACTTAGCTGAAAACGCCAAAATGAAAACTATTTCTAGGTGCAGAGAAGCGACAAAATATATACACACACTTATAAAAGAAATGCTAAGTTGCAAAAAATGCATATAAACACCAGTCGAAGTAATTTTCACAGCCACAACATTAGATTATAGTTCAAGGCATCAGTGATTAAATTCTGCGATGCCACTTGAAAACATAAAATGTTATGACAAAGGAAAACAACTGAATCAAAACATTAATTCACTTACAGATTTGGAGAATGCAATGCATGTCACTGCACGGTCGAAGAACCCCATTCCAATGATGTGCGATGTATTCAACGTAACTGAATCCCAGATTCGAACATGTGGTTGCAGTTGCTGTAAAAAAAATATTTGACACAAAATAAAAAAGGTATATAGGTAAGAACTAGGAGGAACAGGGTCAAGACTGATTTGCATATGGCTCGGTCCAAACTGGGGTGGCATGGTGAGCAAAAGAACAATGGATTAAACCCAGATCTGTGACTGGGGGTGAGTGTTTGCATTGTTCAGCGCTCCATCAACCTTTTGTGTTGCGAAAGTAATTCGAAGGGGGCAGAGGATTCCCCTACAGGTAGTTCATCGAGTGTCTGCATCCACCTGCAGGGGGATGAGGGCTCCCGCACAAGGGGGACTGCTGGGGCGCAGTGAATGTTTTCCAGGTCTGTGTGGCACACTGGCAGCGTGTCTCCTGGCAGTCTTAAGTGTCAGTAATAGGGTGTGGAAGCAAAGAATTTCTTCATTCCCAACCCATGCAAACGTGGGATCATGCGAGTGCACATTTAGCACCAGTGTGATCCATATTAAAGAAGGGGCCGTGCAATTTCAGAACAAAAATACAAAAGGGCCCTTTTATTGAAGTGCCCAAATGCTTCAAAAAGTGGGTGCATGTCAGCTGTGCCCCAGAGCAGTTTGCATTGAAAGGCTGCTGATGATTTAATTGACATACTCTTAGAAGCAAATGCACTCTCTGTACGAATCATCTAAACCAGGCAGCGCACTGCCTTATGGTAACGATTAAGGCGTTTCTTCTCTATTGCACTTCCCATTACAAAGATTTATAGCATGGAACCCTTTACGCTAAAACTGCAGTGTGACTACATGCTATGAAACAGTACGAGATGAGAAAAGTACATTTAAACACGTGAAACTATTGCTTAAGGTACACCGACTGCTATCGTTTGGAAAGCATAACAAAAACGGAGAGCACACTTTAAAACAGAAACTAAACATTGTCAACATCACTGAAAGGATTTTTTTTTTTTTTATCCATTCTTACACCTATTGGCCTATGCCATATAATGCTTTTAGTTATGAGACTTATTGTCCCCTTGGGGGGCCTCAAGTGATCCCAGGGGGGGCGCCAAACTCTGGCCAAAAGAAATATTAAACAGATAACATGCCTTTGTTTTAAGCAGAAGCATGTTATTGCAGTTTTTAAAAGGTAACAGTACTTAACTGCAATGTTTAAATAGGTATAGACCTATTTAAACATTGCCATCTTTCTAAAATAATTGTGAAAAATTCTGAGGGGGCCCCAATGCTTTTTTTTTTTCAACTGGGGGGGCGCGGCATCAAAAAGTTTGAAGACCACTGCCCTAGTATATGGTACCCAGGTACCCAGGGCATTGGGGGATCAGGGGTTCCCATGGGCTGCAGCATTTATTATGTATTATGCCACCCATAGGAGCCCATGTAAACTGTGTCTGCAGGCCTGCCATTGCAGCCTGCGTGAAAAGGTGCTTGCACCCTTTCACTTCAGGCCACTGCACAGGTCACTGTAAGTCACCCCTATGGTAGGCCCTCCTAGCCCAGAGGGTAGGGTGCAAGTACCTGTGTGTGAGGGCATCTCTGCAGGAGCAGAGGTGCCCCCACGAACTCCAGCTCCATTTTCCTGGACCGCGTGAGTGCGGGGACGCCATTTTACGCTTGTACTGGACATAGGTCACTACCTATGTCCAGCTACATAATGGTAACTCCGAACCTGGGCATGTTTGGTAACAAACATGTCAGAATCATACCCCAATACTATTGTCAGTATTGATTGTATGATTCCATGCACTTTGGGGGCTCCTTAGAGGATCCCCAGCATTGCTCCTACCAGCTTTATGGGGTCTTCCGAACAGCTCACGCTGCTGCCACCCCTCAGACAGATTTCTGCCCTCCATCTACTGCTTGAGCAGCTCATGCCCAGGAAGGCAGAACCAAGGATTTCCTTTGGAAGAGGGAGGCAACACCCTCTCCGTTACAAGGCTTGGGAGGGGTAGCCTCGCCAAGCTACTAGTATGCTCTGAAGGGCACATTTGGTGCCCTCCTTGCATAAACCAGTCTGTACCAGTTCAGGGACCTCAGCCCCTACTCTGGTGTGAAACTGGACAATGGAAATGGCGTAACCACTCCCCTGTCCATCACCACCCCATGGGTGGTGCCCAGAGCTCCTCCAGGTGGCCACTTGATTCTTCCATCTTGAATCTAAGGTTGGCAGAGGCCTCTGTGAGAATCTGAGTGGCCAGGTCAGGGAGGTGACATCACAGCCCCCTCCTAGGTGGTCACCCGGCTAGGTGACCAATCCCCCTTTCTGGGCTATTTTGGGTTTCCCTCTTGGGTGGGTCCTCAGATTTGACGTGCAAGATTCCAGCAGGACTCCTCTGCAACATTTACTTTGACTTCTGGCCACTGGAACCGCAACTGGACTTCACAGGAACCTACAATCTGCAGCTCCAGCGACGACTTTGCCACGCAACATTGTTTCTCCGACTCCTTCCAGCAACTGCAACATTTGCCCAGCTGTGCTTCCTCTGAGGGCAGCAAGTCTTCAGTCTGCATGAGAAGAAAGAAGGAAAATTCCTCGAAGTGAAGGAGTCACTTATCTGCATCCGCAGGCACCAACTGCAACAACAACCGGCTGCGTGGATCTCCTCTCCTCCTGAGCTGCGTGGATCCTGCATCAGGGGTGGTAGTCTGGAGTGGTCTCCTTGGTCCTCTCTACCAGCTGCCCAACTTTGGAGTAGGTAGGTCCTTGCCTTCCCATGCAGGACAGTACCCCCATGCACCGCATCTCTTGCAGCTACCCCCGGCATTCTTCTCTGTGAAGCACAGCCCTCAATGTGCTTCGCCTGTGAAGTGGGACCTCTCTTCAGGTGTGCTGTGGGCCTCTCTACAGCTCCTGGGATCCTTGCCTGTAGGTTTTCTGTGGGGGCTGCCTCTCCTCCTCCAGACTCTCTGCCTTGCTGATGGTCACCTGAGACTCCCCTCCATGGGTTGAGTCCCCCTGGACCTTGCTGGTCCCCGGTAGCTCCACTTTTCTCCTACTGCGACATTTGCTTTTGCCAAGGCTTGTTGGTGGGTTTTCCACACCACAGACTGACTGCAATTCTTCATCTGGCGTGGGACGTCGACTGCATCACCTAGGAACTCTTAATCTGCTCCAGTGCTGCATTGCTGACCATCTTCGTCTCCCCGTCGACCAACTCCTGCATCCACAGATGGGTGGGTAGTGGCTCCTGCCACGACCGGACCATCCTACGTAAACTGGACTTGGTGCCCTTCTTTTCCAGGTCTTACTCTTCCAGGATCCACCTCTAGTTTCTTGCAGTCTTGTCTGCGTTTTGCAATATCCTTCTCTGAAGTCCTTTTGGTGGGTCAGGGACAAAACTGTAACTTACCTCTTTTCTCCTGGTCGCTGGGGGGCACTCTGGTACTTACCTTTGGGGTTTCCTAGTTCCTCCAGCTCCCCTCTACCAATTCCACTTCCTTGGGTGGGGACCCGGCTTTCGCATTTCACTTTCTTAGTATATGGTCTGGTCCCCTCTAGGCCTTCAGTATTGCCTATTGCTTTTCACTGTTTTCTATTGCTTTTTATGCCAATTTGTGATTGCTGCTGTACATATAATAGTGTGTTACTTACATCCTATTGGAGTATTGCCTATCTAGTGTTTTAGTGTTTGTGTTACTGTAATAAGGACCCTTTATTTTCATAACACGTGTTTCTTTCATGTGTGTAAGTGCTGTGTGACTACAGTGGTATTGCATGATCTTTGCATGTGTCCTAGATAAGTCTTGGCTGCTCATCCACAGCTAACTCTAGAGAGCCTGGCTTCTAGACACTGCCTACACTTCACTAATAAGGTGATACCTGGACCTGGTATAAGGTGATAATACCATAGGTACTCACCACACACAAGGTCAGCTTCCTACATCAGAGAGCTCCTTTTTTGTCCCCTGCAATTTATAAATGAAAACTGAATATAGAACAGTGAGCAATGAACTCATCAAAGAGCTGCATGCAAACATCAAGGTATAGATTAGAGCGTCATGATTTCCCCCCACTTTTTGATTAACTTAATGTTGCAAAACAAGTTGATTTGAGTGCAGTTCTTATTATTAAAGAGAGCCCCCAACCATGGTGTTATGTTTTAAATTCTGAGTTTGCGCTTCTCCAGATAAAGCACTCTGAAACTATACCTGCTACCAGTATGGATGACCTGTGACACCTACACCTTGTAGTCCTCTGTCTTATGTAACATTTCATATACACTGATTTACACATATATGATGATTGTCTCTGCGTAATGTCTGTGTGATGTAAAGTGCTTTGACACCCTAGACTGGTATGAGGGATGAATGATAGAACAACACATGCGTATATCGTGCATGCCTTAACATCGGTGTCTCAACAATGACCGTGTCTTTACTACGCATGCCTTTACAACGAATTTCATTGTAAAAGCATGTTTGGTAAAGGAACATGCGTGGTAAATTCTCCCTACCCTGCCCCCTTACACCTGATACCATACTCCACCCATCCAAGCACTTAAAACTGCCCCTGCCCTGAGCCCTAAACCCCCCTGCCCGGAGCCCTAAAAGTAACCCTGCCCTGTCCTAAAAACTACCCCGACCCCCACTCTGAACCCTAAAACCTTCCCTGAACTGCTCTAAAAACTACCTTGATGCCCCTGCCCCCACCCTGAACCCTAAAACCTACCCCGCTCTGTGGGGTAGGTTTTAGGGTACAGGGTGGGGGTCATGTAGTATTTAGGACACTGTCCTAAAACTACTTGAACTCCATGCACTCCTCCTGACCCCTAAAACCTACCCCACCCTGTCCTAAAAACTACCCCGACCCTACCCTGCCCTAAAAATGACCCCAACCTCCCAACCTCCAACTCTAAACCCGGCCACAGCCCTACTTACCCCTCTCTCCTCTGCTTCTTCCTGTTCCACCCGGACAGCTAGACCGCTATCTATGCTGTAACCACGCATATGTGTGGTAAAGATATGTGTGGTAAAGGCATGTGTGCTAGACCCATATTTGTGGTAATGGTAGCATGGTCAATGCATTGCATTGCATTGCATTGATTGCTTTGCAAGGGATATTTCCCGGTATGAGTGGTGCTATAAAACGAATGAAATGCATCTGAGAGAGAGTGGTGATGGATAGTAGTGAGGGAATCCGTGGCAGAGGTGGTCACTGGGGGGCACCAACAAACAATGTCGCACAGGGCGCCACCAGCACTAAGGACGGCCCTATCAGACAGCACAGCAGTTCACAGGAAAGCGGCAGCACAGAGACTGCCACTTGACAGTCAGGAAAGGACCTAGCAGCAATCATAGGCCTTACTGGCCTTCATAGGCAGGCGGAGGCCCAGAGACTTATACAGCCTGACTAGTAAGAAAGCTCCCAACAGGCAGCACAGGAATCGACAGGAAGCACTGCGCCCAGCAGGCAGTACAGGCCTCTTAGGACTTCACACAGGCGAACAGCATCACAGAGCCTGTCGCTGCCTAACAGGCAGCAAAGAGCCCAGCAGACAGGGAATTGCAGGCCACACAGGACTCGACTGGAAGCGACTGTCTTCCCCATCTCCCCCCACCACAGCAACCCTTCTGGGTGCAAACTTTGTGCAGGGGGCCCACCTCAAGGTTGTCCCTGTCCCCCCCAGAAATTTAGTGTCTCCTACACCCCTGCAAACAGCCCTGGGCCCATGAAACACAACAGAATGCTCACATCATGTACAACACCCACTGCCTCTTAATGTAAACACCAAGTGCTACTGTAAAACACATTCTCCAGGGCCCCGAGATGCATTACCGACTGAAGATGTGGTGCACATAAATCTCTGCCGCCAAAGCACAACACTGTGAGCCCCCAAATGAACATGATTATGTATGATTTTTGGTCAGTGTGCAATGATGCCTGTATGTTTGCTGATGAGCTGTTTGACTAAAACAGGGCTTGTTCTTTGGGTGTTCAGGTATGTGCGCCTATAGGTCTTGTCCATCTGTGATCATCCACATACAATATGGTTGTTGTCCTTCTTGATCTTTACGTGCATGTGTGCGCGAATTTTCTCTTTTCCTGCTTCGGTTCACAATGGCCTGTCTTTAAATTTCACAGGGGTTATTGCCTGGTTGCATAGGTTTAAGTGGTCATTGGCTCAGGGTGTTTTGTGATGCTTGTACACCTCGTGGCAATACGTAATGGTATGTTTGTCACTATATATGCACAATGCTTATCTGTTTTGGCTTTGTGATGTTAATCTAGCGCACTTGAAAAAGCCATCCTAGACAAAACACATCTGCTGCTACTTTCTTACATGGAATAAAGAATATTCAATCAACTGATACCTCACCAGACTCAGATAATTTTTTTTGCAATAGACTACTCTTAAGGACTTCTGTCTCTCTGCTCCTGATAGATTTGATTGTGTTTGTTTATGTGGGGATTTCCATGCATATTTTGACAATGTTTGGTGGTTCAGTGTTACTATCAGTTGAACTCTGTTTCCTTTGATTGCATGGTACTGGTGGAAAGTGCAGCAGTTCCCATGCCACAGCCACCTACTCTATTGTCATGTGCCTGTATGTTTGTTCATGTGTTTGACTAAAGCAGGTCTTGTTCTTTCTGTGTTTATGTATTTGTGCCTATAGGTCGTGTCCATCTGTGATCATGCACTATGCAGAAGTAACAGCACCTGGCTGAGCTAACGCTTGCATCTAAGAGACACATTTGAAGTCCTTTTACTAAAAAACATGCATATTAAAAGATTCTCATGTTGACGAAACAAGTCCACAAAATGTCTTCCAAATAGTTAACTCACTGAGCATTACCTCGATTCAAGTACGTTTTTCTGCTTGTTACTTCTGCTTTACAATATGTCAGACCAAGAATATTGCAGACACTATCTTCAGGGGCTATTTCCTCTTTCTACGTGGCCTCTCTATTCTGCCAGACACCACACTTTGTCACTCCCATTTTCATCCTTGCATCAGCCCTACTCCTATTCATGATCCCCAATATCTGGAACAATTTGCCATTTGACTTTAACCAGACTTCGTTGTACCCAAGCTTCCACAAACTTTTGAAAACGTTCCTGTTTAATAAGCCAGGCCTTCTTGTCTTTTTCATTATCTCATCTCTCCATCCAAATAGAACGTTTTAAATCTACTAATGGTTCTTAACCTGTGGTCTGGGAAACCCTCGGGGTCTGCAAAGCCTACTCGAGGTGTCCGTGGCTGCTTAGAAAATTAACAGATTAATAAAGTGGACAGAAGTAAAATGTAAAAAAAAAAATAAAAAAAAATGAAGAAAATTTAAAAAGTTCTGTAAATGTGAAGGATTTGAACCTGAAAGCTAAAAATTAAGTTACTATCCTCAGATTGATTGGTGGGAGCAATGCAAGTGTACTAAACAATACTGGATGGACGATGAGTGTCTTCAATTGAATTTAGAAAAGCTCCAACCCTTTCAATAAAATGAAAAGCTTTTTTAATGTTTGTGAAGATTTCATCATTTGTGTATTCATATGATAAACGTTTGTGTATTTTTAGTGTTCAAACCGTTGGAAACACTTGGGCCGGGGTCTTGTCTTCCAGTAATGACTCAGTGGGGGGTCCCCAGATTGTAATAATGATACAGTGGGGTCCACAGAAGTCAAAACGTTAAGAACTTCTGTGCTAATGGATTGACTACACCAACAAAATCATGTAATTCCACAAGATGGCAGTGTTTCGCAGAATGAATGAGCCTTCCGGGTCCGCCCCACCTTTTTGTCTGGAAGAGGTTATACAATGTGTCGACTACAAAAGCCTTTTGCCAGCTGAGAAACAACAGAACTGTGTTGCTCCAACATCACTCATATCAGACTCACATTGAGGGAAGGTATTGTTATCATAGCCATCAGTTCTAATGGAGATTTTCATAAACGGGATCTGTTTTAACAGCTTAAAAAACAGACAGCAACTTTGGAATAGTTTGAGGTGCGACAATTGCAGTCAAAATTCAAAGCACGGTGGAGGAAAACTTGACATTTTGACGAGAAGTAATCGGGTGATATAAAGAATACAAAAGGAAACTGATCACGCTCAAAAACGGAACAAATGTGTCATTTTGGTGTTGAGCTTAACTAAAACAGCTAGTATGGAAAATGTCATCCAGTTAGCTTTTTTCCTCGTGTTAGGTTGTTAAACGCAAGTTTTTTTTACGTGGTGTGGCTTTTTTCCCCCCACAGCTCAGATAAGGAGAAGTAGGGCTGCACAGCCTGGGCTCTTGGAGGGTGGAGTCTGAGCAAAATAAAGTAAGAACAGAAAATCAGCCTTTTCTTTAGCGGGTGGGGAGCTCGCCTGGGTCAACTACTCAAAACTGTAGTGTACCATATATGGACGTATGATGGAACAACGCATGCACTTCCCACGCAGTAAGTACAATGTAAGGTCATTACCACAAAAAGTTTTTACCATGCATATGCTTTTACCACGCATGTCTTTACCAACTGCCTCTACTATGAAATTTTTGTGGTAAAGACATATACATGGTCAAAAGTAGACGTAAGTATAACATAAATTATATATGTTATATTCTCTCTCTCTCTCTCTATATATATATATATATATATATATATATATATATATATATATATATATGTGTGTGTGTATATATAAATAAAATGTGTGTGTATATATAAATAAAATGTGTGTGTATATATAAATAAAATGTGTGTATATATATATATATATATATACACATATATACACACACACATTCTCACCCCTTTTCACCCAAACCCTACCTACTCCAAACCCTAAAAATTACCTTACCACCCCAAATCCCATACCTAACCTAAAAAGGTCCTTACCACCCCAAATCCCATATTCACCCTAAAACCTAAAAAAGCCTACACATGCGACGCCGGTAACAGACTGTTCAGCTCTTCTGTTGTGGGTCGGAGGCTTATCATGGTCTTCAGATACTCCTTCCACCTCTCGGCATATCATCCTCTAATATACTAGTGGTACATTGGAATTCTGGAACACCTTTGGGTACTTCCATGCTTTGGAGCCTTGAAAAAGTCAACTCTGACAAAACACGTGTCGGCTGTTTGTTTTTCCGAACATGAGAATTGCATTTGGCTGTTTGTTTTTCTGAACATGAGAATTGCATCTGCCTTCTGATACTGTGCCCAAGATGTCCTATTGGGACAGATGTCATTTTCATCCAGAGACATTATAGAAGAATAAAGTGAAACTTTCACATACCTGTGATTTTCTCTTCTGCACCTAAAAATGCCTATTCTATCAAAAAACCCGTACCCAGCCTAAAACCTAAAAATGCCCTTCCCACCCAAAAAGCCATATCCACGCTAAAACCGAAAAATGCCCTTACCACCTCAAATCCCATACCCACCTAAAACTTAAAAATGCATTTACCACCAATAACCATTACCTACCACCAATAACCGTTACCCACCCTAAACACTATATATATATATATATATATATATATATATATATATATATATATATATATGTATATATTTTAAGTGGGTTGAGTGATAAAATATATATATTTTAAGTGGGTTGAGTGATTATATATATATATATATATATTTTTTTTAAATCGCTCAATCCACTTAATACTTACCTTTAAAACCTTTACCACGCATAAACATTTACCATTCATGCCTTTACAACAAAATTTGTTGCAAAAGCATGTGTGGTGAAGCCATGCGTGGTAAATACATTGCATTACATTTGCTGTGTTGTGATGTTTCCCATTGAAATATTCCTAATTCTAAACAGTCATGAGACTCATGGACTTGTTAAAAACCGGTGTGTTCTTGTCCATTTGCTGAAGTTCCTATTCTTAACTAAATAACTAAGTTAACGGGTCTATTTGCAGAGCACAAGTTCAGTAATAAAGGGCATTTTGGCGCTATGGGCAAATAATGGATGTTTTTCGTAGGATGAAAGACCGAGTCACGGGATTTCGAACCTGATGCTGGATTATCAAATAGGCAACGTAGACATCAGCCTATGGGCCAACTCCTTTTAGTGGTCCCATGACAATGGGTCAAAATAATATTGATTTGATCTTGAAAGAAAATTATAATCAAGCCTTCTTAAGTTGTTTCCAAAATATAGAAAAAAATGAAACTTAAAGAAACAAAAACTTTTGATTAAAGACTCAATAGAGAAAATACTGCACTAATGTCATGTACCCCATAATAACTTAAAGTACATAAACCATATACATCATATTCACATAACAGTTTGTCTCATAAAAACGCATCTTCTGTCAGCTGTCAGTTTGAAGAAAAAAATCGGTGCAAACTACGTACCTGTAATGTTTAGTTTTGTGTAATATAATTGATTTATTACAATTGTTGGCTGGTAAGATTAAAAACGAAATAGGAGATAATTTGCGTGGGGGGGTCGAAGTTTCGACTGCTCAGAGGCCTACACAGAGTTTAACCCGGCACTGCTGTGGCAATGGGGTCAAACACCGATTCCTGCAGTAGAAGCAATAATCAGACATCAGACTCGCCTACCAACCCGGTGCAATAAGCTGTCAGTGAATCCTGTGAGGGTATTCGTAACTGGCTCCGTTGTGAGGCAGAAGTATTGGTGCAGGGCAATCTGCCCTGCTTACTATTAACTGTAGTGATGGACACCGGGGTGTGAAAGACCTCCCTACCACACCTCCAAGTGTAAAGAAAAACATGGAGCTCAGTCCTATGTTGCTTTCTCAGAGCGGTTTTTTGCAAACTCCTGTCTCCGACAAAAAAAAGTGACCACTATAAATTCGGACTCAATGTTGGCAAACACCATTTACACAACAATCCTATGCTGAACGAAATCTGACCTTAGAAAGTCAAACCTAGAAGAGAGCGAAAACAGTATTTTAATTTTTGGGCCTATTAAGACTTGGAATATACTGTGCCTAACCAAAATACAGGGGCGCCATGCGATGCATGGTTTACACGAAGCTTTTGAACCCCACTTTGCGATTCTGCCACAGGTCTTGCTTCAAGCTACACATTTAACACTCGCTTCTTGAGAGGACATCAACTGTTCATCTTTAAAGGGAAAATGTATTATGTTCGGGAAAGAGAAACAAAGTTGACTTGAGCATTTGAGATTTCCAGATGTCTGATCACACGTGCTTTTTTCCAGACCTAGTGACTGCTACCTAGCAGCTCATGCTGGGACGGTGCTTAACTAAAGTGCAGCAATCTCCTTGTAGTGGGGTTGGTTTGGTTAGTTAGCAGGACTAGTTAGGAAAGGAAGAAGACCTGTACTTGAAAGCTATACTGCGCCATTTCGAATTCGAAAGTACGAAGCACTCTGGCAGATTTTTAGCGCCACTTGCAGGAAATTCATCACTCTAAAGTGCACGTAAGAGTGGGGTTCAGGATATTTTTAACAGAATATTTTGAAGTACTACCACATCTTGTTTTATGAACCCCTTACTGGTCCACTGGCACATACGCCATTTCTTGCTACAACGAAAACAAATTCTCCCTTCGTGCTGAAATAATTGTACAGTGCTCAACCCCACAACTAGAACTCTTCTGCTCAGGAAAAGTGTGAGTAAAAGAGACAGCCATTCAAGGAGGTGGGTTCCCTAGCATCTACAATGCACTGAACACAGACAGAAGTGCTGACCGCAGGTAACATATGTCGTTTGTGGGCACTCCCTTCATTTTGCCAAGAGGGCTGGGCACCGCAGACCTCTCGCTTAGCTATTGGAGGATGCCAGAACTTCCTTACAACATCCCTACTACAAAACAGCGTCAATCACGTGAAAGGATCTTTATGTCTACCAGTATTTCTTGCCCGCTGGCCGACTGCTGTACTTTCAGTGGACAATCTCAATGCGCTGCTCCCTCTAGTGGACATTTTAGATAAAAGGTTGTTTACATTTGCTTTACTTTCCTCCACTTCTATCCGTTATTTAATCCGGTTCATTTTCCTATAATCCTTAAACCAGTTGTACTTGAAATTTTTGGAGTATTGTATTAAGTAAAGTCCTCCCAGTTTAATACAACTTTAAACAAATAAATGGTCCAAGCTATTGCTCTTTTGTTTTCCTATTACAGACATCACCTCATGCATTTACTCTGAGGATTTCCTTGTCACTCTGTTATAGCTATCAAAGCTGTGCTTGACTTGTAGTAAGGATCTAACACGTCAGTTGACCTCATCAAGACAAAACCATGGTTGGATTTTGGTCATGCACTTTAACAATGGATCTAATGTAGAAATCTACACGTGAATGTTTCTGGGTATAATTAGCATAACCTTTTGCATTCTTGGGAGATTCACATGGCATAGAATTCCAGGAACACTCATAGTGCAATAAATATTCTCTTGCATTTAATTAAGAATCGGGGTAAACCTCAGGATTAAAAGTAGCAGAACTGTGGATTTGCATCTATAACGTTGTAGTTTTTTTTCCACACTAGGAAAATATTTTTCCATGTGAAACATCACTTCCCCAATGTACCTTCTTAAACTACGCACTCTTTCGCCAGCATTTTAGCACTAAAGTTAAGAATGCAAATTGTAGTTGGACAAACATTTGTGAAACTTGTGAAATTACAGCATTATGAGAGTTTACTGCATTTATAATGGCCACCCCATATCTTGTGTTGCGTGGCAGTGCAGGGCCACGAAAGGTTTGAGTCCTGGGACAAACCGCTCTTTCTCCCCAATCACAAGTTAACATTTCTGATTTAATGCAACGCAAGCAAATATGTTGTTCTTCCCTCTTCAATTGCGAAGCAACGAAAGAAAGGGTATGAATGCATACCCGCTACATGCCAGGAGCCCATTTTTACGTGTTCAAAATATCTGTGGCACACAAATAGACATTAAAAATGTCTGACTCAAAAAGAACTTTCGCCAGTCACCCAGAGAAAAGTTGGAATACAATACTTAAAAGTTAAAAAATGATATCTGCCGGCATATTCTTTAAAATAACATGTATGGAGTTATTGTTTAAACAAATAAGTAAAGCCAGCTTGCGTTCAGGTAAGCAAAATGTTAAAGACAACTGCTGAATGCAGGACTATGGTAATGTCATGCCAGTGAAAATAAATGCTACTTAGAGTAAGAATACCGGTAAACACAGATTGACACGTTTCTTATTACAGTGCAAGCGTCACAGTCAATGGTATTCCCATACTACAATCTGAGAGAAGGCATAGCTTGCTATTGTATAGAGTGCACCTTACAATCACCTTACAAAGGAAAAAGTGATTTAACAGACAAAGCCTATTCAGTTCGACTTTATCTTAATGCATTTATGCATTAGGCTTGGTATCCTTTTACTTGTTAAATATCTTTGTAACAACTATACATGACAATCATATAAGCGAATCTACATTGATTAGCTTTTGTACTATCATTGCCGAAGCAGGCGGTGGGAATTGCTAGAAGTTTCAACAATGACACTAAGTAGAATATTAGAGACAGTATATCAGAATAAGCAATATTAAGATGTATATAAGTGTGTGAGAAACACTCTCCTGCCACACTCCAGAGGATAACTTACCTTTCCATCCTTAGATGTACCTGCAACTTGGCCTGTTGCTATGGTGATCCTATCAGGATGGACAGCGAGGCTGGAAAAAATACATTCGTCAGTCATTGTATGGATGCATCAATTTGCACATCTTATCACTAAATGTACCAACTAAAAGACCAAGAGGAAATAAGATTGGGGGCATTCGGGGGCCTCTTTTCGCATGACCTACATGCACACTTGTCACTAAGATACAGGTTCGATATTAATCACCCAACCTAGAAACATTATTTGTTTGCATGGAAATTATTTAAATTATCTGAAACGTGTATGAAATGGTCTTGTTTACTGATATGAAAAGCACTGGGGGTGGCTTACATTCTAGATGCCTGGGAGGCAAAAGAGGAAGATGCTTGTGAGCGCAAAGTACAAACAAGTGTTGTGTCGGTTTTTGCAAATGACTTCCTGGTATCACCCAAGGAACCAGACCTAGTCAAATAAAAAGCACAACTACTGAGTCGGGGTGGAGAGCAGGCTGGGTGTTAAACTGGCCGATTTTTTTTCTTTTAGAGTTCGACCTTTCACCGTTGTAACTCTTTGATTTGGCACCGTTCTAAGCATCTGGTTGGAATTTTGAAAAATAATTTGAAAATATATGTTGGGATGACAGGAAAAAAACGAACATAGAAAGCACCAGCTTCTGAACAAAGGTGATGCTCCCTATGCTGCAGAGCTAGCAGTTTTAGAAACATATTTCAGAGCTTACATCTTAAAACATAATTATTCAGGGTCAGGGTCTTCCACTTGTGTTATCCCAGGTGCAGGGCGTGCTTCATTCTCCAGGAGCCCCCCCAGAGAAAGACATTATTGGCGGATGTGGTGCATTGTCAGGCTCGGTAGTGGGCTACAGGCTCAGAGGCCGTTAAAAGCTCTAAGCTGTTCTTAGCTTCCTTCAACTTCTGCCAGAACTTCAAACTGGCTCTTTAGGAGACGCAAGTCAACTTCACATTTCTAACGAGGGCAAAAATAATGTTATGGTCCTTGTTGGACATGTACTATGCTAGAAGAATCTAAATGCTTGTCTGACCCTCGTTTGTGTGCTGTCATCTGCGAGAAATACACTTGAACCAGCACGATGTATTTTAGAAATTCTCTTCAATACACCTTCGTCTGGAGCTAGAACTGTGAAAGCACTTTTCCATTTAGTTAACGATAAAGGGAAGTTCCTTTAGAAACAGCAGCCCTTTGACAAAGGGTCCAACCCAGGGAAAAACGTCGATAAAAGCAAACGCATGGACTATCAAAGTTCTATTTAGTGGAAATAAAACAACTTCAGAAGAAAAACATGTTTAAAGAGACAACATTAGTTTGATCCAAACAACAAATGGCCCGAAAGGTGAAACAGGCATTTAAATGGATTTTTTTTCCTTTCAATGTTTATAGGAACGAATATACTAATTCAGGTCGTTGTTCCACATATTGTGGAGAGCAGTCATGCCAGCACTCAATAAGGCCGAGGCTGGCCCAAAGTATTACAGCTCATCGCCCATCTCGGAACAGATTTTAGGCCAGATCACCTTTTGTATAAGAATTTCTTCTTTGAAAGGATATTCGTCCAAATGCAATACCTGAAGTTTCCTAATAATCAGGAACGGCCTCCAGACACCCCTGGATCGTTTGCTTAAGCACAAACTTACAAAGGGTGGCCTCCACACCACAACAAATACCCCAACAGCTCTAGGACTTTGGCCCCACAGACACCGTTGAGATGGTACTCCAGAAAACTCATTTTAATTAGCAACAGATCTTCATCCATGTGCGGTACGCTAAGCATTCATTATGACGACAGATTGAGTAGCTTCAGCATTGGTCAGTTGCTGTAGAGGAAAGATACATATGGTCCTTCTCATCAAATACTGCATTTATATTTTTTGTAATAAATGTATCCCTGATGAATGCTGCCTCTGAGTGCTTTCAGGAACGTGTTATCAAGATACAACCCCACGTGAGCCACTGAAAAGGTTTAGTTTATCTGAACAGACAACAGAAGTCCAAGGGTCAGAGGCATGGACTAGTCTTCACTGCTGAATCCAAAGCAGACGATGACATTTTGCATTTGTCATATGTAAAAGGCTTTAAATGGGTCCAGAAGTTACACATCAGTCTTTGGTCTATGTACAATTAAAGTCAGTGATGTGTCAATGAAAAGGAAACAATGGAGAAGGCTTGGTGTTTTGATTTTCGTTAATCAGTCCACGGGCAGAACAGATGAAAATTCAGAACTTTGCTGAATTCAAGGAGGTTCTTTGTGAGTCTTAAGGCCAGAGGTTCCAAAGGAGTAAGCTTTGTACATGCAAGGTTCTTCCATGAAGCTCTAGGAGTTTGTTCACATAACAGATTTGTACATGTCACCTAATGACGGTCCCTGAGATATTAAGATGCAAGCCACGAAGAGTTTCCTGAAATAAACACAACTTTTTCCTATTGCGATGTCTCTTGGATGGGGAGAAAGAAGAGCTTTAGCTTGAGCATGGGGTGTGCAGAATATATTTGCACTCACTATAGTTAGAAAGAGAAATCTTAAGGAGGCCTCTGTAGAGGTTTCTGCCATATTCCCCACGGGATAAGATTACAGTTCGAGTTAAGGCAGTTTCGTTTTTGGGCTGCCTACAACAGAGTACAGCGATCTAGTTGCAAAAGACCCACCCTGGGCTTATTGAGAGTTTACCTGGGCCACCCACTGCTTACAGCTGGTTGGCTATAGTCAACCTCATTTGCTTGCTTCTTATCCAATAGCTTTCGGTATCACAGCTTCTCAATTTTGTGGTTGTCCCTCCCCTGGGACTTAACTTCTTTACCATCTCTGACTGGCTTGTCTTTATGCCTTACACTGCCGACTTTTACCAAACTATGTTTTTCTTTTAGCTTCAGCACTCCATGAGAATGCATGTGTGTTCCAGCTGTCTCGCATATCCTTCTCCCCATATATGCTTTTCTCTGCCACTCCACCCCAGCTCTCCATTTTGCTCTCTCATCCAAGAGCTGTTTCTTCCACCTACACTCATTTAGCACTCATGCCCACGAGCTTTTCTCCTGCCACCCGCACTCATGTTGCTCTCTGGTGGACTTCAGTCCTCCTCCCACTCTGTGTTAACCTCGCTTGCCAGTGTACTTTTCGCTTTGCACCCTATGTTGCTCTAACTTGTGCTTCACTCCCGCCCATGCATTGCTCTCTCTGCCGTCCCTGTTACTTCCTCCTATGTTGATCCCACCCCCAATCTGCAGTTTATTTTATTTTCCCACGTCATTTTTTAGGTGAGCCATGGCTAAGCCAAGAGATCCCAAAGAGGAGACATATTGGCTTTGCCGATTCTTGTTTTCAGCTGTTGAGAGGCAATTTGGTTTTATCCAGGAATGGATCTGCATTAAGCAATATGCTACTTGCGATGAATGAATGCATAGACTTGTAAAGTACACTGCTATTCTCAGAGTGTCCTGGTGCTGAAAGAGACCGGTGAAGATCCCTAATGATATTAATCAATGAGACAAACTGATGGGTTTTTAACATGCTATGAAAGCAGAGTTCATTATGCATATACCCAAGGTTAAAAGGACATTGATTCTAAGCCTGAGCCGTCAAAACTGTAAACAAAGACCCTCCCCTTCACATTTGTTTAAAGAGAACCATCAAACAAGCATGAGTAGATCAAATGGCAATATAGACGCAATCTCTCAAAAAATATCTAGGACTCGTTTTGTAAGAATCAGATGAGCTCAAATTTTGAGAAGATACTCTCTCACTGGTTACCAATGTAGCGTCACCAAACAGGAAGAGAAAGGGTCACATGAGATCATTTAAATAAAAGAGGAACAGCCATATTATGCACAAACTGAAGGCACTTGAGGAGACAGACAGGCCAAGGTAAAGTGCACTGGAGTAATCCAACGGAGATGTGGTCAAGGCATGAACAACCAATCTCTGGGAATCTAGCGGGAGAAGATATATACATTTTTTCATGGCTCTCATAATTCGAGCAGGATATTAACACAAAGATATCTGCCCCTTGAATAAATCTATATGTACACCCAGATTCCCAGCCACTATGGCTGGGACAAGGGGGTGGGGGGGGGGGGGATGAAATCGCTTTTGTCCACCTGCCCTCCTAGCTGGGGGCAGAAGCAAGGTCAGTTTTATCTGGATTGCATTGCAGATTATTAAATTCTCATCCAGTTCACGACTGCTGTCATACAATCTGAAAAAGCTTCTTTCGCTATTAAAGAAACATTATTTTAAGGTAAGTAGAGTTGTGTATTGTCTGCATAGGATACAATCTTAATGCCGAAAGATTCCACTACAGACTACGGGGGTGCGGGTGGGAGAGAGACATACAAACATTAAACAAAGTTGGGCTCAATGCGGTGCCCTGAGGAACACCCTGTTTACGAATATTAGTATCCAAAACAAACCGATACATCCAAACTGCCTGTCTGCATTGATCCAGTAAAGAACAGATCCACTTCCAGACCGTACCTCCCACACTTAGATCAGATAGATGTTGTACAAGGATCGTATGGAAGATGGAATCAAACATCGTGGGAAGATCTAATAAGATCAAGGCGGTGTTATGGTCCTGGTCAAAGATGAATTTACTGGAGTCTGCAACTTCCAACAGTGCGGTTTCTGTGTTGTGTCCTGAAGGATGCAGCAGCTTTATGTTTCTAAATACTCGAATAGCTTGGTGTTCATTTCTTCCAAACTTTTGGGCATAGCAGGCAACAACGAAATTGGTCTATAATTAGATAATACTATCTCATTGGATGTAGGTGTTTTAAAAAGAGGGCATCTCTTGCCCGTTTCCAAATGGTCGAAACTAGTCCTGTCTGCAAAAATGTGTTCAAAGGCGTAATATATACATTATTCATCATATTCACCACCTGCTTCAGTCAGTGATCTTTGACTGCTCAATGGTAATTAACAAATTGCAGTAGCTCACATGCCAGTGGCAACCTCTGTTCCTTCAAATGTACCAATAACCCAAGAGACATTGCCTATGAGCAGAGGCCCATCTGTATTTTTTCGAATTTCTCCTTCAAAACTTTCCCGAGCCTAGTGCATAAATCAGCACAGGCTCTAATAGGAGGAACAGTTGTTTTAGGATGCAGATAGTTACATCATTTTAAATATCTTTTGGCTTGTTATTAGCTTCAGTCACTTCCATCGTATAGTAACTGCAAACCAAGAGCTTCCGCCCCACTGAGGTTCTCCACAGGATAGGTGACGCATTTAAAATGCTTCATGAAAACACCTGCCACTCCCCCTCTAGGTTTATCATCCCTATTTAAATTATACAGATATTTCTGGAAAGGCCATCTGTATATCTGGAACACAATTCTCGCCCGTCCAAATTTCCATCATAAACAAAACATCAAACTTATAATCCTCAAAAAACTGTAAAAGCGTGCTTATGAATGGAACAAATAATAATAAGGGCAGCATTAATTTGATTAGACCCTCCCCCATGAGAGTTGATAAACCACCTCACCTCTTCAGTCGGTTACCAACACGCTCAAATGGGAGAATTATCCTGCAATTACTACAGGCCCCACATAACGTAACACTGTGGTAGAGCATTTATGTTGCATCCGATTCCTAATCCTTACCAACTCTGTAGACGAGTAGGTGCACCGGGAGTCCCCCCTCACCTCATAGTCAAATTTTTATGATCTATGGGCATCCCTCTAAGAAAAAGTAGTGTGCCGACTCCCAAACGGCCTAGACAGGCCAATAAAGAAAGTGGCCCCAATACAATGTTGCTCGAGTTGCAACAGTTTGCCCCCCACCCCGAACCTTTATTAAACAATGTCCACCAGAAAAAAAACAAGCATTTGCAATGCAATGGGTCTCGCATTTGCTTGAATTGGAGCTATTAGCATTGTCAATTCCAGCTGGAATTTTATTGCCACATAAATTGACAATGAAAAGTAAAACAATTGACATAAGCAGGCTAATTCAAAGCACCACGGTTACCATGAGCTTGAGTGCGAAGGAGAAACACAAAAGGAAAAAGAAGTTCAGTCACAGTCAAACGGATCTTCGAACGTGCAATTATCCATGCAACAGGGTCGATGGCTAAGGAGGTAACTAAACTGCCCCAAGGAGGGACAAACGTAGAGCTTTTACCAATGATAAAGGATTTTTGAAAGGCAAGCCCATGAATGGTTAAAAGCCCAGATAGATTACTACACGTCAGAGCACTTGTGCGCTCGACAGAGTAAAAACAAAAACTAATTCGGAGGCTTAAATAACAGCTTGAAAATGACAAATGCTTAAATGTTTCAGCAGTCTTAATTCTAGTACCTGTCCGATGCATGTTTGTACTCCAGTTAGAAGTGAATCTATTTATAATCCACATTCATGTAGTGATAAACATTATGAAAATAAAGTATATTAGATAGAGGTACAATGCAAATAGTGAATGGGCTAGTGAGAGAGGACAGGCCCTAAAGGAACTTCTCAAGTGAGGCTAGTAGCATCGGAGAAGAATCTGCCCAATCTGACTTGCTCAATCCAAGAAGCAAGTAAGGATGCAAACAAGAAAATGTGATCCCATCTGTTTCGGCAATTAGACGATCAATTAGTGTTCTCTGACTGCTATCAAAAATATGGACTTAGAAAATGTAGAAATAAAACAGGTAAATATAAGTGGATTTTGAAAATGATCAAAGAGAAGGACGTGGAAACATGTGGATTTTTTTTTTCAACATAAAACGTGGGCTCATATTTTTATAGCTAAAAATAGTCCTCAGTCTTAATTTCACACAAAAAGCAAATTTAGCCTTAGAGAGACAGCGTGGAAAACTGCCTTGAAAAAAATCATACATAATACTTTCTAAAGGAAGCTAATCATAAGATGTGGTTTCGAGTTTTAGTCCAGCAAGCCTGTCTCCAAGTATTGGCTCTAACTCCTGAAATAGGCTGAACTTGTGGGAGACACGTCACCTCATTGCTCCTCAGCTCTGCAGTTAGGTTCATGTTGCCTTAAGACAATGGCCTTTAAAAGGATCTTAATTTTTACTTTCGGAACTGACGGCTTAACCTCCGTAAAAGTAATTATTTGCATATTTTGCTTTTTTCCTGAATGTCCCGTATCAGATTTTACCTCAGTTTCTCACTGTGCTAGGTTTGAGCTACTCCAACTTTGCCCGCTGTAAAAGAATAAACACGTGCATGTAAACGCCACCATTGCACCCACAAGTAATCACAGCCCTGCCTCAACCCATTCTTCACAATGAGCGTAGGAATGACTGAACTAAGTGTGCAGCGAACCTGACTACCTCCTACAGGCTTTATCATGCATAGCATATCATCACACACAGGATAAAAAACACATCTGAAAAGGGAACGAGTGTTGAAATGTGTCTCATTCTGGATGCTGTCAGTGCAACATTTTAATAGTTTTGAAGTTATCAGCAAAACAAAAAAAAAGTCACTTCTATGGAAACTGTAACCAAACCATAACTACATAGTCACTATCGCGCTGTGTGTGTATACAGTACAACTATAGTTTAAGAATCACTTTCAATTCAAATTAACTTCTTTTAGCTAATAACTTGTGAATCAAAATTTGGAAAACTATTACAGTGAGTGACTACTTGAGGTATGTTATGGTTCGTGCAGTTCGGCCCAGAAGTGGAAAAGATAAAAGGCTGTTAAAAAGTTGTGTATCCAGCCCAAAGTTGGATAAAAATTAAATGTCCGCTGTTCTGCACAACAAAAACTATTGAACAGAAGTAAACCAAATTTGGCAGAAAACTAGAACTTTATTCAGAATAACAACTTTTTGCAGTTTGGTTCAAGTGACTTGAGTAATTAAAAAAAAATATATTTGCATCAGAAAAAGGTGTCAGTAGCCTTTGAAAAGTTAATTGCCCCTTAATTCATAGAGGTAGTTTTTCCAATCCTGGTGATCCATTTGTTAGTAACTGAAAATGTTTCTTTCGGAGGGCATTACTGTATGTAAGTTGGGAAAAAGCATGGGCCCTAAAACAAAAGGTGTCAGGGCGGTATAAATAGTGAAATGTTTAATTGACTGACACTACCGGGCATCTGGTGGAGGGGTCCCAGAGCATAAAATAGTGTCTAGTAGGTTTTGTGGACTTTTGTGTATGATACAGGCTACACTCTCGGGGCTATCCATAGCAATGTCATAAATGAAGGCAATGGTGAGGCAATATCAGAATTCACCAGTAAAGTAACGGATGCCATTTTGTCAGTTGTGATGTGCGAGACATGAGCAGTGCCTTGGGCAAGAGTTACGGACGCATAGCTAACAATAATTGACCAATGTCTGAATTTGTCAGTGCCTACCTATATTATTCATAAATACATATATAAATAGGCACACAATTTGAAGTATGAAAAAAGAAGAAACAAAAGAGTATACATTGTTAAAGACTTACCACTTGACGTCATCATTGTGACCAGTGTAATGTCTTTGTAGTTGTTCTTCGACATTGTACAGCACCACCACTGACGCAATGAAGTACACAGTTTCACCAGTTGGAAGAAGGTAAAGATTACTGCGGCAGTCCCGGCCTCGGTACCCGTAGCTGACACACCAAGTAAAGGCTGAATAACACGCATCAGGTATACACTGAACCACATTTTACGCCAGGTCATTAACATTTGAGAAAGAGTTGGCCTGGTTAAGATGATAGAAGAGGAACAACAAAACGGAACAGTATAGTATCTACCAGAAGTCTGAGACGGAGCGGGTTAGCCTTTTCAAGCAGGTTATGGAAAGCGGAGGACACAATGGATCTTTCCATCTATTTTCAAAGAGATGGATGTCAGCCAGCTGGAGGAAGATATAGATTTCCACGTTGAAACCCCAAAGTGTCCTGCACCAAACTGCTTAGCTTTTGCAGAAGCAGTCAGAGGAACTGATAATGGCCTTCAGCAGTTTCAGGGGTCATGGCTGAAAGGGAAAGACATGCTTGTGGGGGGAAATCAGAAGCATGACAGAAGTAAGGTCTATATAAGTTAGACCTATATTTAGTGTAGAACCTTACATTTCAGGGGTCCATAAAGAAGTAGAAGTAGCTTAGTCGACTGTATTAAACCTGCAGGGTCTCTTCTACCTACCCTCCTGATTTCCAAACTATTATGAACAACTGCTTCCCATTTACTTTAGCTAGATATCAAGCATATGATGTTTCCATCCATTCATTTAGTTTATAGGTATGTCGCTTTATGCAGTAAAGCATGCCATGTCACAGAGGCTTCAGAGTTCCGGGGAAGCCACCGCCAACAATGGAAATCCTTGTGAAAATCAGGTTCACCAGTTGCAAATAAGTTACACTGGATCTGGACTGAGGAGTAGTGGAGTTTGTGTCCCACAGAAAAATTACAAAGCCAAGCCAAGAGTGTCGATTAGAAACCATTATCAAGCTTCCGGACGTAACCTAAGTTAACAGAAATTTCAAGTTCTGCACATGTATTTAAAAAGAAAAAAAACAATACACAACTATCATTTGGAAATGGCTATTCTGGATTTCCTCAAAGATGCACCACACCTGAACAAAAGTGATTACGCCAGACAAATGCACAATGTAGAACAGGGTCATAAATTAACAACCCCTTCACCCCTTTCCTATTCCCAAGAAACACAGCATAGCCATTTCAGTGGAAATTAAATATTCCCTGTAAAGAAGTGCTAGAAGTCCACATTTGGGTGGTAAAGGGCCACTCGCACCCCTGGGCTTTTGAGCCATGGCACCTGCTGTACTGATAATAACTATGATGAAGACTAAGGTTCAAACCAGCCATTAAGTCAAGTTTGGCAAACTAGGTGCTGTGCAAGGCTGGAGGCTCACCAGACTGCAGTCAGAAATGGGAACTGTGCTATCTTTAGGATCATGCTCATGAAGTGCATAAGCATAGTCATGCATTTTTTTCATTAGCATCCGTTAATGGGGTGCAGTAAAGAAAAAATGCATTTTTAAAGACAGGACTCTTTTACGGTATACCCTATGCACCGTCAACCAAGGGAGAGGATGCAGAGGAGCTGCTGATGTCAGATCACTGATCTTTCTACCCATGTGGGTGATGGAAGCCACGGCCAGTTTAAGTTTCACACCAGCCATTGCTATGTTTGGTGAAAAAACCTGATAACAACAAACATTTCCACAGTTTCAGCGGTGTATTCTGTGAAATATATATTTTTTTTAAATCCCACAGAATGTTCTGATAGCCGTTTTACTAAAACCAGTTCCATGTACATTCAATTATGTTAACTTTATATTTTCAGGCCTCTCAAAACGAAGGCTTGTGTCATAAAAAGCCATTAAACACACAACAATTGGGCATCATAAACATAGATCCGCTCTTAATATCCTGGCACGGGATCTCCACTGAAGCTCAAGTAATTCTTCTACAAAATAGCTTGAATGGAATCAATAGGTCTCCAAGACACCTGGCAAAAAACCTCACCATTTTAAGAGGTAAGTCTTCTGTCCCGCAAAGGCTTGCTGTATAACCTCAAAAAGCAAACTCACAAGCCCAAAAAGCAGCAGTTATAAATATGGGTTACTAAAACCCAGCTTTCACTTCTCCGGTTCTGCCTCTAGTCCCAAGATGATTCACACTCCAGGAAAGGACACAAAATGAAAACAGGACTGGACACTGGTTAATTGTAGCCGTGGGCTACCACAGCACCGCCGGTAAGGCCGTCGCTACATTTCAATAACACAGGGCTTTGCCGACTCAATCTTTATTTATCTGTAATTTAGTGCGATTTACGCTCCACTTCTTGTATAGCCCTGACATGTATAAACAGATCAAATATCGCCCCATGTGATCTTTTTTCATTTTTGAAGGTTAGTACATTGCATCTTTTTTTAAGGCCATTCCCTTAAAGCGCTAGCACGCTGGTTGCCTGCTTGAATCAGGCGACTCCAGCAGTTAGAGGCAGAATTGTATTACAGGGATGTCCTTTACCCTGAACTTTGCGTCCGTTTGCCTTCTGCTACCACCAATCACTGTCGGGAAGCGGATTTACAAATCCAATCATGGTTACATGGTTAGACGCACCACTTCTCCATCTACCTTCATTTTGTACAAATGCTCCCGCGATGTGCTCTGAAGCCAGTAACCCAATTCACCAATTGTGTTGAAAGAAATGACAAGAATTCTTGGTAAACCAGAGTTGATGTATGCGACTTAAATGTCATTTCAAGCTTTCTAAAAGCATAAGGTCAGCTACTAGCTATACTGAAGTGCCCAGATATAATGTATATCAGATGGATTATCCTAAGGACGTCCGCCATGAAATATGCCAAATGTATTTCAATGCAAAGATAGCAAAGTAACAAGGTAAAGGCTCAGAGAATACATCAGATATGTGAGATGCTTCAATATTGCACTCTTTCAGGCCGTCTATTTGCAATATGTGCGCTGTATTTTTATCTCGATGCATTTTGCGCATATGCTATATAGATATTATACAGCATGCTCAGCTGGCCACAGGGCTGAAAACGCGGAAGTGCATTACTACTAAAAATGATAAAATTGTTTAAGTCTTCAAAATGAGAAAAGATCCTCACTTTTCCACAGGTTTACTTAAAATAATAACAACAATCTGACGAGGCTTGCTAGCGCCTTGAAGGTTCTGCCTCGAGAGCTCACTTTCCTACCACGTCACAGTTAGACACAAACTTGCTACTAATACAGGATTCCCACGTGGACTCTTCATGGTAGAGTTAATTCGGGGTTTCAAGGTCATCAAGTACTGGCATTCCAGTTTTAGAAGTGTTCAATTTCAAAGAGAGGATTGACTACTGAGAGATAGGATTCATATCTGTCAAATGGCTTGTAAGACAGTGGTGGACAGCTAAAAACGTCAACGAGGTGCAAGGATTTATGGCAACTACAACCCCAAATGATATTTCTGTACACACGTGAGTGGATAACTATACCGGATTTACGTGTCATTTTGGAGTGTCCGTGCCACAGTGCAATAAAAAAAAAAAAAAAAAACTTCCAAAGGATTAACCAGAATTCCTCCATCTGGCATCACCTCTTCAGATGTTTGACATTACCTGCTAAAGAGCAAAATAAAAGTCTGGTCTATCCCCGTGGTGGCTATGTAGACACTATATTACAGAGTAACTAGCCCTGCTCTTTAATGCAATGTCCGCATCCATTCTTGCCGCCTGAAGGTAATGCTGTAGTGGTTTTCAGGAGAGGGTGCAAGACTGCATGCCAATCTAAAGAGACGAGGAACCACGGGTCCAGAGGTAGTGAGGGTTGTTGAAATACTTCATCCATGAGTGAAACGAATAAAACCCCTGTGGGATTTCCATGCCACCTCCGGCCATCGGGTCCTCAACAGAAACCAGACGGACCCACAATGTGAACCAGATCATGTGCAGGCTCGATCGTTTTTATGAAAAATTCAAAGTGTCTGCAATTTATTCAGTGTGGCATTTACAAACTGTTCCAAGCCAATGGGGGTGAATGAAATTCACTAAAGTTTCAAGTTTTTTGAGCATTTCGAATGAGATGATTGCACCCACTGGAAGAGGGGAAATATGAGCTACCCTAATGGGCAAAGGTATGAAGAAAATTGGCAGATCAACCCATTACTTGGGACCCAGTTGTTTACATAGGGGCAATGTGCAGGAGGGTTTACTCTCGGTACCATCACTGTGGTCCTTCATTTTCGTGGCCATAACGAACCAAACTCCTCTACTGCAGAATCCATCCCCACTGGAGAGACTGCCCAAAAGCAGGTTGTCTCTTTCTGGGTCACTTGGCTTGTCTATTGCACTGGTTCCCTACCTGTGGTCCGGGGACCCCTAGGGGTCCACAAAGACTCGTAAGGGGGTCCGCGACTGCCTGGAAAATTCAATATTATTAACAGATTAGGTCCCCAACTTTCAGTAATGACTCAGTGGAGGGTCCCCGGATTCCATTAATAATTCAGTGGGGGTCCCTCGGTTCCAGTAATGATAAAGTGGGGGTCCACAGAAGTCAAAAGGATGGGAACCACTGGTCTACTGTATTGCACGTTGTTACGAAATTTAACTATTGTCAGCAGAGGTGCTTGGAAGCCACATATCCGTCTTCTAGCCTATCTGGTTCGTGGTGGGTGTGTGCAAGGAGTACTCACTAGCTTGTTGCCAACTATATGGGGTATCTGAGCTAGGTTTGATGAGTGTATGCTGTCAACATATGTTCTGATCGTGACATTTCAAGGTTAGTGACTTAATGATGTCGTTGATATATATACCTTTATGGTACATCTGTGCAGTGTTGGATGTGTCTTCCATCTAACGTGCTCATTGTTTTCCTGGATGTTGCTTTTTTACCGTCAAGCACCTTTATGTTGGACACTGGCAGATTGTTTGCTATAAAGTGCCCTGCTGGACTGGAGTTCAATGTCGTGAGTCAATTCTTTTAACATAGATGTTATAGTAGAGCTATTCAGTAAAACCAGGTTGCGGCTCTTGGATCACTTCAATGCTACACATTTACAACGTAAAAAGATACACCCACTCCAGTTTAAGTCTCTTGGAGGGTAGCTCTGCTTTAGCTTCCAAGCTGTAAGTTTCCATTTCATCTTTGGGCATGTACATGGTAACAGGACGGCCACGCAGATACATTTTCACATATCCTTCCTCTAGAAAAAAGCACAGATATGTTAGTGCAGAGTCATGCAACTTATATCAATTCTACTCGCGAACTAAAAAAGTGTTCATTTGTGGCCTGTGCTAGCTCAAATGTATAATTTTTCTGCAAACGATGAGTACATGAGTGATACACATAGCTGATGACGTGTAACTAATTCCCACCAGGGTAACACACATGTACATACCCAATCTTCTAGGTTTAGTCAGCCACTGATCTTTACAAAATCTAAACTGTTTGTGCAAAGGACATCACTGAACCCCATCAAGGCTCACAAAAGCAAACACTCACACCTACTGAACGACCTCGAAGAAGAAATAATTACAATTAACCACAAGAATGCAATTTCAAAGTACTTTATTGATTAGGCTGGATTTATCCTCGCAAATATTAAGCTTTTAGACAGATTAATCTTTATTTGGATATTTATTCGTACAAATGAGTCTCACTATTAAAGTACCGCAAATTTTGCGTTGTAACCAGGATTAGACAGGAAATTGTTACAGAGTAAATGAACATTTGCAAGATTTATGCATGGCAACATGCAAAATAAGACACGTACATGCAGAATAAATGGTGCAGAAAAGTAAAAACTAAAAAGAGAACAATCACAGTAGCACAGGAGGGTAAACAGTGGAGATGCAATGGGGTGAAACTCAATGTACAAGAAAAGTATAAGAAATTCATAAGAATTTTAAGAGCTCGACTCACAAAGATTTTTGTTCAATCAGTAAGTCATGCCTTCAAATTCAAACATAAGTCACCTACTCAGAGAAACGGGGCCCAAAGAATTTTAATAACAGATCTGAAAGTAATGACTTGGTGACTTTAGGGCATTCTTAAAGCTGGGCGAGTGAGGAAGTGGTAGGAAGGATTGGCTAGAGCTACTACTACTGGGTAATGACAAAGCAAGTATTTTATGAACATCTGAAGGGGTGTGTCCGAGTTCCACACTGATTCGGTCCAGCGGGTCCACCATAAAATCAAGGGTTCCTTTCTTGCTTTCGAGTATACCCACCAATGTTGGTGTCAGTAATAACTGCACAGTTACTACAATAAACAACCAAGGGGAGCAGAAATGGACGGGGCAAAAGAATAATAAAAAAAAAATTATTGACATGAAGCAAAGAATAAACAAGCTAGTCTTTGGATTTCATAGGACAGTACCTTTATTAACATGTCTTAGATGTAAGAGGAGACATTCATTATGTTTATTTATTCTAAACTTTCTGTTCAATATTGGGGAAAAAATGCTAAATTAACATTCAACTGGTGACCAACAAATTGTTGAGAATAGACTCTGGTCAGCAGTCAGACAACATGGCTAGCTAAAAATATTAATTTCGTATTTTAGCTCTACAAAGCCATGCAGGCCCACTGCCAATTTAGATCACTTCTCAAAATTTTATTTCCAGCGATCTCAATAGTTGAACTGAAGGAAGCATTTATTTGGTTGGTGCAGATAATAATAAACCGTACTTTTAAGAACAGTTAAATGGTACTGTATTTTAGCTATACATTTAAATTATATCACATTTGAGCAATTAAGAATACTCTGAACTAGTGTTCGATGGAAGTTCAAGAGACCTAAATAATGAAAGAGAAATTGTGAATTCTAGTAGATATCTCACTTTACAGAAAAGGTACCGCTGTTTATCTTAAGGAACTTTTGTGTAGATCAGATTACATATATAAATTCGGATCAGAAGCACAGGAAAGGCACCTCAAAGTTTTCACTGAAAGGTGACTTATCATTTCCACTATAATCATGTTGGGAAAGATAGTGTCCATGAGAAAAGTTAGCCGAGAGTTACAAACTAGTGGAATGAATCAGTTCTTGGTCTAAATCATATATTGAAGTCTACCATGAAAGTCAGTCCCAAAGTAATATTTCTTAAATACTTCCTCCAAGTTTGAACATCTGGCGAAAATCCTTAGAAAAGAGGGCCCCATGTTACTTTATTTGGAAGGATTAGTTTTACGGGAAATTTGCTCAAGCAAGAAGCATCTAGAAGAGCAATACTATGCAACAACAACCATTTCACTAGAAGTACAGGAAGCCTGAAACGGTTCACGTTTAACAATACAATGTGGAAAGGAAAATGTAATGCACATTGGAAGACATCAGAATCAGGTTCACACAGCAAGCATTAGTATAAGGTATTAGCAAAGTGCCACTTTAACTGCATTACACAAAACCATCAGTTCAATTACAACATCAATGTGTTGCCATGTAGCTCTCTGAGCAGTTCTCCTGCCACATCTTCTGCGCCAAGGAGCCTCCTAACATTTTCAATTGGCTATAATTGTATAAGTAGCACTCTGCGATCTTCCCATATCAATATTGGGCAAAACTTAAATTTAGGTAATTGAGAGAAAAACATTTGTTAGCCCCCTTCATGTCATTACACAAGCATGATACTACTCTATGATAAAGGGACCGTAATATGCAGTATAGTTCTTCATACAGAGTTTTAATCTTGTTCAAGTTTGGTGGACGTGGTGGTAACTGGGCATATGGAGAAACTGAATTCTTGAGGATCACATACCCTGCTTAAGTGAGAACAATGTGGTTGGAGGTCTGGTCTCTTGAATAAATAGTTGATAATTGAGGCTGTTACTACAATCTTATGGGTAATACTGACTCGAGTGCAAATAAGTGTTTGAACCCAGATCAGAAATACAAATTGAGGTCTGGGAACTGGAATAATGGGCAGATCTTGAATGTGGCTGACATACTGCACTGCAGTATCATTATTTTCCTCTTTGGTGTTGCTGCACAGTATTACTTAAAAAACTGTGAATCATTGCCTAAACCACTAGACAACGTAATAGCCTTGAGCTCCTTTAGAAATTGCTACCTGCACTAGGAGATTACAGTTAATACAAAACAATGCTTTTGAAAATGGAATTAAGTTTGTCATGATTTTTCTTGACTACACTGTGCTTACATGTTTTGAATTTCACACACTTTGAAGGGAAAATCTATTGGTACACAAGATGACAAGTAAGACTTTCAGAAACCTGGTGATCCTGCAATTTACGCTTCATGATCTCCAAAGCCGTCTCTCCAAACTGACACCATAATCATCTCAATGAAGTCTATGAAGGCAGAATGTACATCTAGCTTCTCAGGACACTGAATTGATGTTTCCTCAGATAAGTAGTAGTGTTATCAACAGCACCTCTAGTATTCAGGACATCTGCACACTGGAATAGCAATGACAATCAGTCACAGACCACAGAATATCGATCACAGCAGCATTGTACGGCCTAAGCAAACTCAATGGGTACTCAACCAAGACCAAAAGGAAGTGATGGATGGAGAGACCTTTGTACATTCTTCGCTGGCCAGAGAAAATTAAAATCTGAATATTTGATGAAAACATGACTAAAAACACAATAGCTGAATGGTTGTAGAGCACATTGCTGGCCTCATGATTTGATTCGTGTACAAAAAGGTCTACCCAATACTGCCAAAGAAACTGGGTTTAATTAGATTAGGAAATGTGTTCCAAGCGGGTGGGTTCGGGGTTTATCTAGTAAGTATACCCAAAACAAATGTATACCATTTGATGATGAGAAACAATCTGCTGACCATACACAGCAGGCACTCAAGGTAATAAAACAATGTATTCAGAGAGAAACGTATACAATGAAATAGGGCAATAATACGTGACTTGAACAAATGCAGAAACCCAGCTAAAAGGTACTGGAGATCTGTACAGGATCAAAGGCAACCTGGAAGTCAACAAGAAATAGGAGAGAAGGCAGTGTTGTGGATGGTTAATGCACTGTGATGTAGCGTTCCTTAATAGGGGCGTCTTCAAGGGGGTCCAATCAATCTCACATGATAAGACAATTAGCAACGTCTTTAATATCTTATATACTCTGTTTACTGGTCTATCCTACAGAGGAGGAACACAGTATAAGCTAGATCCCATCATCTTAAGATATCACAGGCATTTTTTCAACACTGATGCAGTTACTTCATTCCTGACATTTTACGATCTGCTTTTTGCCCTATGAGGCCCCAAATCAGATCGATGGCATGAGAGTAGCTTTACCCAACGCAGATCTCAACCAAAGATCCCCAACAAACTAATGTTTGTGATTCATGTAGGGACCTTTCCGAACTCATTTGTTTCTGTTATTGACCGTGATGGACCAATGCAACAGATAACCTGTAGTAAATTGGTCAATGAGCTGTGTTCATGCTTTTCAAAATTGTTTTGCTGTTTGTTAATCACTTCAGTTTCTAACTGTATATTCGGTCTTCTAGTTCATATCAGTCTTTCTATGGAGAAAAGCCAACGTGTGCCAAAAGCTGCACACTATATGATGTCATTCATCTCTATATTTTCTGTGCAGTCAATATTAATGTGCAAACATCCACTTATCTGTATCTTGGAGACAACTGCACACCAAACAAAGGTCAAAGAATCTACAGAGCTGCGTCAAGGGTTTTTCTTATACGTCCTATGGAGGAACGTGGTAAAAGTGTACTACACCTTTTTTCAAAGCCAGAACTGCTCCTCATAACACAATGCGTTTTAGGAAGAAAGGCGAGGTATAATATAAACCACCCAGATTTCAAGGTTAAAATATGTATGTTATGTTGGCTTCATTTTATTCATCATTGTAAGAATCACACGAATATAGGGAGTCTGCACTAGATATTGATGAAGATGGACATTCAGTTAAAGGTAAATATTAAAGCCTACACCACACTATGCAGTCTAGATGCCCACAACATTGGCATAGATTTAGGAAGAAATATTCCAGATCATCGAGGAAAATGACAGCAACAACAAAGAGGTTATGAAGGACAAACAAGAAAGAAAAATGGAAAAAGAAAGGCAAAAAATAAGGTGGTGAGGGGAGAGAGTGTGGAGAGGAGAAAAAGAAGAGCAACAAGAGACTAGGGAGAACTCTAAGAGGATCTAAGTATTGAAGAGCAAGAGGAAATAAAACAAAAAGTGTGTAGGAGAAGAGGTGAGAATAAAAATCAAAAAGAGATCCAGTCCAAGGCGGGCACGCTGTGGCTACAGTGGTCTGACATCCACTTCTAGCTTTGGAGTCATACTCCTGCAAATCTTACTACAGGTTTAGGCAGCTATGAAGATTTACCTCAAGTGCATTAACCTACATTGCATACTTAAACTGCACTCACTGTCTTAGCCTCTGTATTAGTGCTTGCTTTCTAAAGAGGTCTGTGGAAAATTTGGAAGGGACTTTCAGAGTGTAAAATTGCAGAATGAGGGATCACAAATCAGTATTTTAAGTTTTCCTCCATTATTTTACTGATCGTTGAATTAAAGTATAATTGAAGACAAAGTACCATTGAGGCTAAATGTTCTGTAAAGAATAACCAAAAGGTTTTCCAATATGATATTGCAGAAATGGTGTAAACGGATTGCAAATGTGATGGGTTTATCACCTTGGCAACAGATTCTGCTCAGAAAGCTACAAGGTTTCAGAAGGAAATCCTACCTTTGCAGTGCGTCACACGGCGCTTCCCTTTTGATTACAGAGACAGAGACAGAAGTGCTAGATAAAGATGTGTGTGTAAGTATTGCCACCTTCACCTACTATCTACTCTATTGAAAACATTGCAACTTATTGCAGGAATATACAACCAACAAAATGGCCTATAACTTGCATGCTAAAGACAAACATGAGACACATTTAGATTTTCTTTAACACTTCATTTTCAGCATTCGAAACACAGAAAACACAACAAAAGTACTATATTCTTCCATTACAAAAACGTAACCTAAACATATTGTTTTTGTATTATGAGAATTAGAAGTTGCAATGTTTTTTTCCCTAATTAATGAAGAAAAGCATATTTAGATGATTTTTTTTCATAAAAAATAGATTTTGACACATGTAACAACACTTTGAAATCTGACATTCATTAAAACAGGAATTGCTTTTCACTATCGAGCGGTAATGTGTGGTTTTAGTGAATTTGAACCACATTAGCGACAAATTAGAATGAATGTTGAGTCTATCACGCACTTCAGATTAAGTTATAAATGCTCGTGGTGCCTATTTATATATTTACTAAAAAAATATGCATTTAAACATTTTCTTTCTTTGCTAATAGCATATAATCCTCTTAATTTGCTTCCCTCGATTTACTTCAAGCTTTTAATTCTAGGCATTTAAAAAAAAAAAAAAGAAAGAAACTGTGTGCAGTAAAAAGGCAAAAATATTTTTTATAACGATAAATAGTGCTTTGTAACAGCTTTGCAGTCTCTAAGCTCTGTAAATAAAAAGGTGTGACAGCTACCCAAGTAAATGGAACTCGGTTTACTGACCTCGAAATAAATTCTTTGTCAACAGAAGCGCTTAGCTCACTGATCCTTCTTGCCATTTTACAAAGGTTGCATCAAATTAGAGATAGCGTGTTCAGGGTGGATGGCCACAGATGGCTCTATCCTGCACTAAATGTGGTGCATAAGATACTACTGGACAATTCAATTAGTTAAAACGAAGTACTCAGATGCATGGAGTTGTCATAACTCGATCTGTACAAGAAATCACAACCATGAGGGTGGTAGAGATGAAGGATTTGAAAGTAAATAGCAGGCATGTCTTAGAGCCATTTTCAGCAGGTGGTCAAGGTGGGGGAAAACAACTAAAATGCAAGACTGACGATGGTTTATAAGCAGTAGATGGCGATAGCTGGTGCAAGGTCATAGATGGTTTATACATTTGAGCCCTCCTGCTTGATATCTAGGTGGGAAAGCAGTGCTGGGTCTTGAAAGGAAAGCGGGAAAATATGACTCATTTCACGTTCTTATTCAATCCCAAGGCTGACAACAAATGGGGATGGGAGAACAGATTGGATGTGAATGAGAGACAAAATGAATATCTATCTGCAGTGGACGAGAACAAGTAGACAACAATCTTAGCACAGTGAGCATCCAGCACCATTTAGCTATCTACTACTATTTTACAACGAAGGAGCCATTAGCACAGTTTTGGAGTGAATCTGTAAGTGATGGGAAAGAGCAAAAGTGCTAATAGGACTGACAGGGCACATAAGCATATCTAATTGAAATAATTATTAATTAGATAACATGTTTTTTTGAGATCGCTAAAGGGGATATGATTTTGCTATTTCTGAATGCCAACAGAAATTCCACTCCAGCGATCAGGTGCAGAGCCAATAAGAATCTTCCACAAACAGCAATACGCAGCTATTTGATGTAACAGACAAAAAGTCAATGTGCAGGAATGTTTACTTTGCTCTAATCAAACAGTGTTGGTGGTGCTCCAAGTGATCTTGAAGTTAGATTAGTAAAAGAACCCTTAAGGGAAGTCACTGGCAGGTCCCATACTGATGTGTACACGTGTGTGCAAGCGCGTTGTCAAGACTGTTGCTAATGCTCAGTATGATGCTCTGTCAGGCTTGGTCAAACATCATGCTCCGTCAAAGGGAAAAACTTGATCGGGGGTTAAAGTCAATGGATGGTGAGGGTCAGGGGAAGGTGTAGACTTGAGGGCAGCTTGCTTGTCCTAGGCTGTCAACTGCCCATAGGCAGAAAGCTGTAGGCAGAGCGGCACCATGACAATGCCTCTCGGTGGCCCCCACTTGGGTGTTGCTGAGAAAAGGAGTCATAGGGACGCCCTAGGAATGGAGCTTGAAGAGCCACAACGGTGTGGTTGGCCCATTGTTAGACAAGAGCTGAGTGTCAGAGGCAAGGAAATGTTGCACCCAACAACTGATAAGTGTATTTGCGTCTGTGACCGTGAATGGGTCTGTACCGGATGGGGGAGGAGGCAAGGCAAGGCAAGGCAATCCCAACGTATTCACTGCTTATTGTCTGGAAGTACATCAATTTGATGAGGCTTGTCCGAGGATGGATAACTTGTAGCGAAGTAAGGTTAAGGCACTATATTTTCACCATTTGCATGTGGGCCAGTACACCTTTTCTGCTAGTGTGTATATTGCTAAAGTTAGATACAAGGCCTGACCAGCAAAGCAGCAACTCATGCATATATGGGTGAAGATTAGTCTCCTGTGCCTACCCATTTTTCTTCAGCAGCACACCTGAATGTACAAGGAGCAAAATTAAAAATATATAATGGATGAAGAGGATATTGGTTTGTTTTAGCTCCTCTAGTTCAGGGCATCATCTAGGAGCTATAAACATAAGCAGAGGCCTGAGGAGGCTAAAGCACTGGGTGGAGAATGAAGGCTAAAACCGACTGAAAGGCTTCTAGACTAAAGTGCTACAGCAGGGCCAAAATCAGAGAGCTAACTAGCTATGGGGCGTGATAGTGTCCAAAAGGAGAATGGGGTATCTCCCCCCTCGCCCCAGAAAAAGGGGAAAGCTGACCAACGTGCAGTGGTTAAACTACTATACACAGCATGGTGCGAGATGAAGAAATGCTGTAAATGCTGCGCCCTGTGCACTTGCGAATTAAAATAATGTACTTAAAACCTTTCAGCGCACATCATCATGTTTTATGGGCACATAAATTGACCAGTATGGCCCAAATTGTGTTGTCTGCGACTCCTGCACTAATCTGTAGATATAACAACAACAAAATCACATCCTCCCTGTTAACAGCAGGATTTTGTAATATACGGGTGCAGGGCTCTATATGCTTGATTGCCATGGGTACACAACGGGGCTTCAGTAGTGTTAAATCAGCGTCAATATTTACTTATTTTGTGGAATGCACTATTTAAATGGTTGATAATTCTTCTAAAATAAGCCATATTATGTGGTGTCTTAATGCAAGCGCAGTGGAACTTGCATGTCGGAAGATCCTAACTATCGAGAATGGCAAATGCCACCACGAGCAAGAAGGATACATCCTGGCTAAATCTACATTTTACAAAAAAAGAAAAAACGGCATTTACAGTAGTAAAAAGAGAACACATATGATGTATCAAATTTAAAAAGGAGGATGGGAAACTATAAAAAAGTGACTTACCTGCACTAAACATGGGTTCCTTGGGTTTGCTGGAAAAGAATGATATTGTTTAGTAACATTTTACGAAACATAGTAGTTTGTACAGTCCTACTACATCCAAACAAAAAATAGAAAAAGAAAACATGTTGAAAAGACAGGTATACAAATTAGTTTATTACATGCAAAAACTGTTTCCATAGTCCTCAGTTTCATTAAGCATGAATGACATAAAAATATCAAACCTACTGAGTTCACAGCAGTTTTCCTATCACGCCCGGGCCCAACGGACCTCATTTTCGTAAGCAGCTGTTCACCACTGTCACATCCAGTTCTAACAAACACTGGCAAAGCCAACAAGTCTGGCTAGTGTTTTCAGTAATTGTTGAAATGTTTTAAGAAGCCTTCTGCGACGAAAAAAATGATCTCTGTTTAAAATACTTCTGCGAGATAAAGTCTTTAATGTGTCATGATTCCCTCATTGAATCGCAAGCACTCCGTAATAGCATGAGGTGAACCCACTCTGTGTATATCTTATAAAACTGATAACTATAGTTGAGCAGACAGCAGTGTCGTCTAGCCAGACCTAATAAATACTGTGGCACTGGAAGTCCTCTTCATGCTCAGATTTACAGCACTGTGAGCCATGTCGTGGAGTGGTCATTGCTATCAGTTGAAAACCTGATAAATGTTGCTAAGCAGATAATGTCCATCACAGTCCTTTTCTAACAGAACTGAGGGAATAGTTAGAGTCAAGTGCAAAAGGAGGCATGGCAGCAAAAGCTTTGCCAATTGGTTTATTTATTGTTTGTAGACTTCCAACCGAGAGAAGAAACAACCTTGGCTACCTAGACCATGACTACAGGGGTGAAGATTGTAACTGCAGTGGGCCCTTGAACTCATGACAGCAGAAGCCTGCATTTGCAGATCCAAGCACTTAACATGTTGTACCACAGGACAAAAAGTATGATTTACATGTGCCAAGTTTACAATCTTAGAGGTTAGAAATCTGATTAAAAAAAAAAGAGAAACCCATAGACAGAACATTACAACACCAGTACAAACTAAAGCAGACAATATAAAAAATGTTTCCCACAGTGAAATGATTTGCCTAGTAACAATTCTACACTGCTTGGCTATTGCTGAGCAATGTTACTTATTTGTTGCCTTCAGGTATCAAGGATTGAATATTTAGACTTGCGTTGAATTTTCTTAGTGAAAGACTGGCCCTGAGACAAGGCAAGATAGTTACAAGAGAGGGATCCCAGGAATGAAAAGGTAATGAATCTAGAGTAGGTGCAGGGAAGTTTGGTGGTTGTTAGGTGTTGATCAGCAGATTACAGATAGTTGGTGAGGAGTAGTAGGTGATGCTATCAGATAGATAGTTTAGGGATATCTGTAACTAGCTCTGAAGATAGATGCTAGAAGTTTGAAGGTAGCTCTGTTCTTAGTAGAGGGCTGGACAACCTGCTGGTAGTAACATATTGCCAGGCTGTGTCTGGGGCTATAAGACTGGTGGTGAAGGTTAAGACTTTGGACCTGATTACGAACTTGCCAGAGGGGATTACTTTGTCACAAACGAGACAAATATCCTGTCTGCTCTATTACAAGTTCCATAGGATATAACAGAACTTCTAATACAGCAGGATATCTGAAACATTTGTGATGGCGTAATCCCCTCCACCAAGGTTGTAATCAGGTCCTTTGTCTTTGGGTGCGGGGGGGCAAATTGTGTGGAGGGCCCACTAGCAGACTTTCCCAGTAGTCCAATTTGCTGAGTAAAAGTGATTTTATCATGCCTTGCTTGGGAGGTAAGGCACATATGAACAGATCTTACACTTCAATGTGGTAGCAAAAGTGGTGATGAAAGATTCCATGCACATATCAGGACTGAATAAGTGACCAAGGTCCTGTGTGACATTGGTGCAAGCTGTGAACCAGGGGGTTAAAGATTGAGCTAGGGGTAAAACTAAACGAGGAAGGAAAGTCTAGCAAGTGTCTAAGCAAGTTCAACATGACCAACAGGAGGCCAACGCATTTGCACATACAGTGAAATGGCACATATACAAGAATGGAGATGGGGTGAAAAAGTTGGAAACCAGAAGATCTGGGTTTCATCTGCATATCAATGGTAGGGGAAACCAATTAAAAAATCATGTCCCCCTGAGAGTATGATAAGAAACAAGGAGGGGCTCTAAGACAGACCCTTTAAGCACACCAACTGGTAAAAGATATAGAAGATGGCAGAGCAACAAAGTCCTGATGCAACAGGTACAAGAGTCATTTAAAGACCAAACGTATGAAGACTAGGTTCTTTAGAGAGGAAAGTAGACTAGAAAGGTTCACAGTGCTAAAGGCCGGGGAAAGATACTTTAGTATGAGGGTATGTGTAAGATGGTTATGGTGCACAGAGAAGATAAAAATTATCAATATATGTGAATGCTTTTTATGTCGAGTGAGGAACCCAGAAGCAAAATTTAAGAGTTTCCTGGAAGTGGTTGGAGACCAGAAATAGTTTATGGTGGCTTAACTCAAGCTGTTCCAATATTTTAGAAAATAATTAAATACGAGACCATAGACGGCCAGTTTTATGGAGAAGTATGGTGACCTGTGGGTTTCTTTAGTAATGGAAAAACCTTAGCAGGTTTGAAGTTTGAAGGTTAGGGACAGACAGAAGTTAGTCACTGAAGAGGAATGTGAAGCAGAGTAGAAGGTAAGATACACATGTTTTAAGGTTTAAGGGCTAAAAAGATCAGATGGGTAACATGAAAGGTTTGACGATTCGATTACTGGGATAAGATGGGTGAGTGATGTAGTAGGGTACACTAATAAGCTTGGTGGTTATGGTAATGTAATGGTGTGGTGATGGAAGTAGAGTGATCATTTACCTAATTGTACTGGTTATAAATGAGAAGTGGGTTAAGAGATCTGTTTTGGACATACAGGATATATTGTGTTTTGCATGGCGGAGAGAATAAGGTTTTTATTGTTCAGTGCAGTCTTTATAAGTTTGGTTGGAGTCAGGTGATGATGTTCTGCAAGTAGCCCGATTTTGCATTGCTTAGGGCTGTTGACGGTCTTTCCAGTATTTGCTTGCACTCTTGTTGATTTGTAGTGGATATGTTTTTTCCATCATGTGCTTAGATGAGTGTGCATTACTGTTTCCAAGTAGCATGTGTGAGGCACGATGCAATGTTGTGGGCATGGTATTCTTGGGTCGAAAGTATGTAGAGGGTATCAAGTGTATTTCACATCTTGTTAAAAAAGATGTAATGTGTTGTAAAAGTGCATTAGGGATACAGCCTAGGAATACTGGAGAGAAGTCAGGAGAATGCTTCCTTTTTGTTAGGGGTCAATAATGAGCGGGAGGCAGGTGGGATAGTCACTGACATTTCTATGGTGGCATAGTCAGAAGGAGAGGGGCCAGTAGTAAGTAATGCAAAATACTGTTTTAAACCAATATGAGATTCATCGGTTTGCCATGGTTAGTGCATGTGTTGCAGTGCAGGACCAGTAGGAGTTGCAAGAACAGAGACATGAAGATGAGTAAGGAGTGTCATATTAGCCTCCGATAGTGATGAGTGGTTCAGGGTTAGTTTTGAGATGTTTGAAAAAATCTAGTAGCACCCTGGAGGCAGTATTAGGTCAGGATTTTGACTTGTAATAAGGCAATTTTAGTGCAGTGATATTGGAAAGAGGACATTGGCGCTATGGAGGCTGGCAAAGGCACTGTTGAGACTTGTTGATGCAGATACCAACTCCTCTGGCTTGGTTTCAGGGTGTGTGGGAAAAGGTGCCATGCTCTGTGTGAAGGACTGTTGTGACATCCAGAGATCTAAGAACACACTACTGGTAATAGTCCATGCATTCAACCAGCTAAGTAACCGCAATACAGACTTTTAAAAAAGTCTTTAAAAAGGGGGTTAGTTAGTGCAAGAATCGATTTTAGGTGTCATGGTATGTTTGTTTCCATCAGGACACCTGACCTGTCCTCTGCACTGGATCGATATTACAATAGGGACCGAGCATGTAATAGTTCTGCTGGTCTCCAGTATAATTCTGCTTAATGTTTAGACATCAGACTAGCAAACATTAGGGCCTAACGGAGAAATGCCATCAAATGGCTAATACATTTCCATACAAAGCTCTGGAGGAACAGTACTCTCCGGATGATGCACCTTCTGAAAGAGCCTGAAGCACTTGAATGCTCGGTTAACATGGCGAATGCAAGACTGACGTATCCATTACGGGCACCCTTTCAAAGTTAATCAATTAATGTGGTAAGTATGTGTGTGTGTGTATATATATATATATATATATATATATATATATATATATATATATATATATATATACACATATACACACACACACACACACACACACACACACTGATGTTTTAAATAAGTGGTAGGGTTCAATGATTATTACATGTAACTACATTAATAAGGGACCATAAGCCTCTCAGTTGGAAATGGCACTTTTTGCAGGGCTATCCCCTATTTCTGATCTGTTTTTGTTGGTTTATTGTCTCTGTGCACTTTACCACTGCTAATCAGTGTGAAAGTGCAAGTGCTCCCTATATAAAATTGTATTGATGATTGGGTTATCCATGATCGGCATATTTGATTTACTGGTAAGTCCCTAGTAAAGTGCACCAGAGGTGCCCAGGGCCTGTAAATCAAATGCTACTAGTGGGCCTGCAGCACATAGGCAGGGTGCAGTGTACGTTAAAGGTAGGACATGTACTGATGTATTTTACATGTCCTGCCAGTGAAACTGCCACATTCGATTTCACTGTTGCAAGGCCTATCTCTCTCATAGGTCAACAAGGGGACTGCCTTTGAATATCCTTTAAGCGCAGTTTCTCATTGGGAGCAGATATAAATATGGAGTTTAGGGTCTCTGAACTCACAATTTAAAAATACATCTCTTGGTAAAGTAGGCTTTTAGATTGTCAGTTTGAAAATGCCACTTTTAGAAAATGGGCATTTTCTTGCTTAAACCATTCTGTGCATCTGCCTGCTTGTGTATTCCATGTCTGGGTCAGACTGACAGGCTGTTGTTAATTCCCTCTAGACAGTTACATAAAGAGAGCTGGGGTGTAGCCTGCATATCTTGATAAGTCTCCAGGGCTAGAGCGGGAGGGAGGAGCTGACACACCCGACAAGGCTGTGCCTGTCCTCACACAATGCAGTCTCCAACCCCCTGGTGTGTGTCCGGGGCCAGGCCTGCACAAGGCAGGATCTTGTGAACAACAGAGACTTTCCTTTGAAGTTTGCCTACTTCAAAGGCCACAACTGGTATAAGTAGTGGACCCAAAACCCTGACTGTTAGAACACGTCGGGATCAAGAGGAACGTCTGCCAAGGAGAAGAGCCGGAGGAGAAGTACTGCTGCTTTGCTTTGTGTCCTTTGTTGGGTTGGCCTGCAGTTGCTGCTTCTACCTTAAAGAGGGCAAAAACTGGACTTTGCTGATGTTCCTGCTTGTGAAGTCTCTCCAAGGGTTTGGAGTAGAGCTTGCATCCTATGGATATCAAAGACATCAGCTTCATCTGCCTACAGCATTGGAAACTGTGTGTTTTGTGCTGCAACAGAAGAAAAACCACTGCAACACCGCTGACTTCACCGTGACCTGATTATGCCACATGGAGCCATGCTCCATGTCGCACCACAAAACTGGTCACCGAGCCTCTGCTTGCACCATGGCCTGTGTGCCCCACACTCCGCATCGCTTTGCTCACACCGCAGCCTTTGCAGCTCTGACCCTGCCGCTCCACGCTAAAACTGACGCCGTTGCCTGCGCCGTGGTCTGATGACACCGCTCATGAGGTACACAGAGCACTGTCCCGTACAGTAGCCCCGGTCCACCGACATCGACTCCATTGTCGTCAACAGACTCCCCTGTCTGCACAAAGACCCGTGGGCTCTGCACAGAGCCCGCCCGCTGCCTTGGGCCTACTGACGATGGTGCTTCAGCATTGACTATGCTGCTGCCTCCACCGTGACCTTGAGACACCAACCCGCTTCACACCGCAGCCCTCGTCTCACCGATGCAGGGGGACGCGGTCAAATGCCGCTGCCTGCACCATGTCCTGTGGGAACCCCACGCCACATCATCCTGCTCCGCAGCCATCAACGCCAGCGCTCCTACTTCGTCATCAGCCTGGAGTTCGATCTGCAATGCGTGACTTCAAGGGCCCAACAACCCCCGCACCGACCTCCAGAACTGACGCCTGCGACGCCACACTCTGGATCTCATCGCGAGGATCACACCGCCCTACGTTTCTCTAAGGTACTGTTTGTGGGTCTTCCTGATAAAGTACCTGGCCCGCAGCCGGCCAGAACTGTTTGATTTGTTGTTCACGATGCCGTGATAGCCCCAGATGGAGCTATCGACTTCAAGGAACTGTATTTTCAAGTTAATTCTTGCAATATTCATATCTTTACTATCGTATGTTAGATTTTTCTCCTTTTGGTCTCGTTTTAAACAGATAAATATTAGCTATTTTTCTAAAATCGGTGTGGTCTCCTTCTGTAGTGTCTTCATTGTACTGCTGTGTTATGTGTAAATGCTTTACACATTGTTTCCGAGATAAGCCTGACTGCTCGTGCCAAGGTACCAAGGGGGTGAGCAGGGGTTATCTGAGCTGTGTATTTCCCTTATCCTGAATAGAGTGAAGGTTCCCAATTGGACAGGGTGCAAACTGACTGCCAAGAGACCCCATTTCTAAAACTCTTTGATTTCAGTTCATTCTTTTGTATCTCCCCATTTTCTATTAGTAAATGGTTTGCACCCAGTTTACATAAATGTATAAATTTTGTGCACTTTTATCATGTTACTCTGTATGGACTCCTTCCTGTAAATCCATCTGTGACAATTTACCACCACTGCATTATTGTACATTTCCATACATTGTCACCTACTACCACCCACTACCTCCTAGGCTCCTTCAGACTTCCCTTCATTCTCTTCCTTATTGACACGCGACATCAACTACTCCCTATTTCCTTAGCTCTAACCTGTCACGCCTGGCTGCACAAGTCTCAAATTGTTCTTCCCTCTCGACTGTGTGCTCCATCTAACAACCTTCCATCTGGCCTTTCTGTGCCCACATTTTCACGCTTTTCTTTAAGTTCTGAAAAATCTTTTCTTACAGTACAGGACCATCAGTCCCAATGCACCTTCTAGTTCTGGTGACAAAAAAAAAAAACACTTCGATTATGCCCCACGACCAAGAATCCCATAATCTTATACCTCTTCAGAAAGAATGCCACTACATTTCCATCTTTGGAACTTTGGGAGGGGCTACTGTCAGTCCTTGTGGAGAAAAACAGAAAAAAGTAGGCATTGTATCTGATTGGGGGGAATATTCTTCCCTAGGCGAGCTGAGTACCCACAGATTTCACTAGCATAACAGAACATAAATGTTTTATTTCAGCCTTCTTTGGAGCAGCTTTAGTGGCTTGTCTCTTGGAGTTGTTCTGGCACCTCACTGACCCACCACTCTCCTTCTGCCTATTACCCTCCTAGTATGAACGTTATCAATAGCTTTTGTCATCTTGGATGGTTCCTGCTATGGTTATTAAACCAGTCTCACCGCTCCTCTCTTTTGATGTAGTGACAAGTTCCAAATCGGTCCTACAGATTTCTGTTAAATATGTCCCAATACCTGTTTTCCACAAGATCCCCTGTACCAGTCTGTTTCTATCAGTCTTTACATCTCTCTCGTCTTCCAACAGTCTGCCCAGTTTGTCAGCTGAAGGAGTCCCCCCTTTCCCCATCAGGGAGCACTATACACAGTCTCATCCTTGGCAGTGTAGCACCACGTCCAGCGGACCTGTCCTTTAGATGAGCTAGGAACAAGAGCACACGGTTCACTATCTAACTAGGACCATGCAATTGCCTCTCAATGTACACAGTAATGATACTTTCAAAATGGCTGACTTCCAGACACCTGCAGCACCGCTGAGGCATGTGCACAACTGTTACCTTGCACAGGCTGATTAAAGAGAATACATTTCTGTGTGTCAGTTTATGTAGAAAAGCAGAATAAACTTCGTTATGTGCCTGTATCCAGAGAAGGATGGGGATGCACTGTATCGAAGAAATATGATAAAATTGCCTTTCTAATTTTCATTAGCAGCGATCTATAGAGCACGACTGATGAGTTTTTTTTTAACGGAAGGAATGACGGACGTGTTTACATTTTTTACAAATTGCCAGAGCTACGTTAATTACAAATGACGGCCTAAGATCAGCATGAGCTGAAATTGATCTATTATTTTATTGAGTGTGGGCTAGTTGCACGTCAGTGACCGGAAGAAGAGAATTAAGTAGTGAGAGCCCTTTGATCAGAGTATCATAATGTCCATCTTGTCCTCCACAGGGACACTGAGATGCATAACAGCGATGGGTCTACAGACTTCACTGCAGCCGGGACAGAGTGAGGTAATCAAACATGGTGCCCCCTGAAAATGTTGCTGCAGGGCCCTAAATCGTCATTTAGGATGGCCTGCTCGAAGATATGCCAATGTAATGGGTTGAACGTGAACGTCCCGGGGAGTCGGCCGCCACTACAATGAAAGATCCTCTGGGCTACAATATCTCACAGTTTACATAATCCACCACACTTCCGTGGAAAACGGTGACTTGAGAAGCCAAGATAAGGTTGCAGCTCTTTTATAAGAGAGGCTGAACTGCTGTGCTGTTGATGGAAAAAGGGGTAGATAATGTTATAAACCATGATACCCAGTCTAACATTTCGTCACATGTTGTGCCATCTTTACCCCCCACCCAAGACGATGAAATATCTTATCCACAGCCTACTAGTCTTTCGCAACATCTGCCTCCCATATCCTCTTCCATGATTCTAGTGAGCAATCCACCTTTCCAGAAGGATGGTATAGAAGCACCCAGGAGCTCTCTAAGGGAAATCACAGATCTAACACTGCTGTTATCAACAAGACACCAGCAAAGCGAATAGATCTCCCCTTTCGGACTTTGCCCCAGATGCTACGCAGCTTCATAATAATAAACAAATATAAAATATGAGCATCGGTGCGACCATTGCTGGTGGTTGTATCATTCCACTGGTCTATGCATGATTGTGCCGGGACAAGACACGGGCACCATTTGCCTTAAGTTTTTTAAATACCAGTCCAAGATGGCGGGCGTTTTTTTTTTTTTTAATAGCAAAAACATATATATATTTTAAATAAAAGGACCTCTGAGGGGAGCAAATGGGGGAGTGGATGGAAGCAAGGAAGAGAAAAGAAACGGATAAGGCAGTAACTTGGAAAAACACATGAAGAGATGAGCACAGCATCCATGTCAGCGAAGAAAAGAGTTAGGGGAAAAGCAAGGCAGAAGCACATGAAAGCGACTGCAACAGGCAGGCTAGAATGTTGTAAAGGGCGAGCAGGGGTCGGCTGGGAGAAGTGCATGAGAGAGAAACATGGAGCACAGGTGGATGGTAATTTGGTGGGGAGCACACCGGGGACAGACAGAGCTGGTAAATACATGCACTTTACTGAGTACAAGCTGGGACAAGGAAAGCCATCAAATAAGTAGCAAGTAAGTGAAAGTGACTATAAAGCCAACCAGTGAATTGCAATGGGCAAGTTGTAAGCACACAGTAGGTCTTTTGCAACCAGACAAAAAGCTGCTGGCTGGACCTACCACCGCTCATCCATAAATAGAACACCCCTCTCCCTGTACTTCATAAAGTAAACACAAAAAGTACACCTCTCATTCTGCCCTTATCCAAGTACAACGTTCACTGCACACTCACACATTATCTCTGCATTTAAACCAGCTCACTGCTACTGATGTGTACCCCACTCACCCGTCATAGACATAGGCACACCACTCACTGTACATTGACAAGCACACCACTCGTATACTCACACGAGCTCAACTCTCAGTGTTCACTTGTAGACGAACAATGCTCAAACTCGTGCATCCTGGGACATTACTAATGCGTTCAAACATACACGCCACTCACCCCGCACCCCCACAACGAATACTCACACAGGCACAACGATCAACCTAAAATCTTCAATGCACTGCGCCCCCTCCCCCACCGCTCACACGTCTCACTGCGCAGAAACATAGTATTCATCTTGCAATCACAACGGCACAGCTCCCCCGCTGTGCTCAAACTGACACACCTCTCCCTGCACTTGCAAAGCAAATCTTCTACACTCCCTTCATCCATACAAGAACACCCCTCCACCCTCACAGACACATCCCGCCTTCCGACAGGCAAGGTAATCAGCCGGCACTCTCAAAGAAATCATTCACGGAGACATCAGCTAATCATTCATCCATACATACAGGCACGCCCCTGCACCCTTAAATACAGACACTCTTCTCCCCTGGACTCCTAGAGGTACACCCATCCCCCCTCTGCAAATACACGGGCACACCCATCGCTCTGCGGGCACACTCAATACCCGGCGGGCACGCCCATCACTAACACAGAACCCCCCCGCCCAGCATTTATAGACACATCCTGCATAATATATAAAACCAATATACTTGAAACGGGTACATGTCAAATATCTCGTTAGCTCACCTGCGGTTTCTCTGAGTATGAAACATCGCTCAAGTAAGTATTCTCTAAAAAAGAAATAAGTATGGTAATGGTTTAACTGGTCATTTTTAAACCAATGCCCACCCTCCGTGAAACTTATTCTATACGTTTGAGGCTGGATTATCCTTATTATGGCATGGATGGCAACGGTTAACTGTCAACAACATCCAATAACTAGATCCTGTTACCGGAAAACAAGCAGCTCGACAGCGAATTCTTTTAAATTCAATAGTTCATAATCCGAAAAACACGTACACGCCTTGCCTTTGAGCTTTCCATCGGCTTCTAAATGCAAACATAATAAATATTTCGATAACAGCTTTCTATAAAGAATAAACTTCTTACTGAAGTCTTCCCGATAAAAACTTTCTGGAAAGTTCAGGAAACCTAAGTACTTAAATGGAAACGTCGCACAGGTGGAAAAAAAAAAAGTTACGCGCGTTCACCTCGCTGGAAGAGAGCAGCTAGAAACGGAATGGCGGGTTCAGGAGAGTTGTTCAGAGAGACGGAAACACTTCCAACGGTCTCTGGTGCGGATGCTTAAATAGTCCGGAAGTGCCGCTGTGACGTTTTCACTAAAATACGCCCTCTCGTGTGAGGACTCTATAGTTTCGTTTTCTGAGAGTTTGGCAACTGCTACGTCTGAAGCAAAAAAGAGGCTGCATATTGAAATCATTTGTGTGTTTTCGTGCCAGCCTTCTGAGCATTCAAGTGTGCATGCGCATACAATTTTGTAAAAATGTCATGTTTTATAGCGTTTGCCCAACAATGACAAGTGCAGCAGTCATTCACAGCCAAGCACCCTGCTCACTGCAAATTCATGAAGGAACACCAGAGCTTCCACTGTGACGTGCTCGCCTTGCCCTCAACCAAGTACACCTCATCCTGCAGTCTCAGGCATGCCTCTCACCCTGCAAGCATACAGGCACATCCCTGGCCCTGCATTCAGAGGCGCACTGCTCACTCTGCACTCACCCACACACCCATCTCATCTATATGCCGATCTAGAATAGGTAAGTAGGAGACTTTGAAAGAGAAAAAGGGAAAATAGATTTTATCCATTGATTAGTTTTGAAGCAGAGGCAATTTCAGGAGGGTCACAACTAAAATAATGCATTTTTGGGCTTCATAAATGGGGAGTCACCCGCCTGAATCGGGTTCATTGGCGTCCTGCTATCACACGCATCTCTGACCATGCACTCACCCAGGTACAATGCTCCCCTGCACTCATACAGGCACAATACCCACCCATGTATTCACACTGTACAATGCTCATGCTACACTTACCGAGACACACCTCTCACCCAGCAACAATGTTAACCCTGAACTCACACAGGGGCACTGTTGCATTGACCAAAGTGCATCAAAAACATATGGGAACTGTGATGCTGCGTACAATAGAGGCGGGGTGAGTGATCGTGGGGACGCGGTCAAAGGCGTGGTTAAAAAAAACAAAATATTCCGTAACTTTTTTCAGTCTTTCATCTTCAGGTAACTACTTACAAAATTACGCATAACAAATTCAAATTAAATGCAAGTTATGTTAATCAGTGGGAAATGCACTCAGGGCTGGCTTTAGTGCTGGTAGCGCCCTGTGCGACAGTCTTTTTTGGCACCCCCCAGCCCATGACCACCTTCTCAGATTCACATCACTACCACCCTGCAATTGTGCCCCTCATCTCTCCATAGCCTACCTTTCACATGTATTCATTCGTTTTAAAGCACTTGTAAAGGCTGGCTTTACTAATACACTCAGCCATCAACATAAAATATAGTTCTGTTCTTTGCAGCAGGCATATTAACCCTCTCTGCTACTTTATGGCGAGTCAAAGCTACCGATAGACAAAAATCCCGACTCTCTCCCTAGCAGGAACGGTAATTATAAGAGGTACCTTGACATTTGAATTGTTTCTTGAAGGTTGGATGCACAAGGAACTTTTCAGCAGGTGCTTTTAAATCTCAAGTTTCGAAAGTCATTGCTAAACATAGCGCCCCTCCCAATCCAGGTCCTCACCCAGTGCGGCCGCACCGCCTTAAAGCCGGCCCTGAATGCACTACTGTACATTATAAAACGTCTATTAGTTAATGTGCTGTAACAGAGAGCCACAGAATTGAATCCTGGTTGTTGCAGTGACTTGTGTATGTTTAGTGCTACGAGGTCCCCAGTCTGTGACAGAAAGCACTGTGAACATGTAAGTCATTATTTTAAACTTGCATTACAAATAGTATAAGTTAGACTGCTACTAAATGCGCAAAAAATGCTTACGATAGAAAAGTGCTTCCAAAATATACATTTTAGTAATACTCAGAGTGTAAGCAGCACAATTTTTTCTATAACAGTCTTTTAAAGTAATACACTTAACAGCTTAACAGGCAGCTCCATTACAATGCCTCTGAAAAAGAATAAATGTGTGTCATCAGGAAGCAAATTTCCTATTAGCGTCTTGCAAAAGCACACACTTCACAGCTAAGCTGGTAGCTCAGCCAACACATGCTTCCATGCCCCCTATTACATCTGCAGTTTACACAGTTGTGCGCATTTACGTTTCTTTCATGCAGCAGGCACCGTGGCAAGAAGGTTTGTCTGCCCCTAGCTCAATTTCACAGCACAGGGGATTCCCTGCTTTACACTTCAGCTGAAGCATTTCAACTGTTGGAATTAACCGCCTGGGACAGTTGTCTTTTCACAAAAATGAAGGGAACGGTTTTGCTAAAATTAACAAATGTATGGGCCCGTCGTGCCCTTCAGATCCCCCCCACTTCGGACATTGCACTGCCTGAGGTGGGCCGACAGCACCAGGACAGAACAGGTTTGGTGGCAGCACAGACCGCGTGACGAAGGGCTCGAGCAGGGCAGAGGGAAGTGCATGTGCTACGCATTAAGGTCCTAGCACACAACTCGCCTTGTATTCACACAGGCACACCGCTCAACTTGCAGTCACACTGGCACGGACTTCACCCGGAATGCACATGGGCACTCATTTCAACCTGCACTCATACAGGCATCCCTCTCACAGACGAAGCCTGGCACAAGCACACTGGGCCCATATAGTCAGACCTCTCACAATGGACTTGAAACAATCCACTCCCCGCATGCCTGATGAAACCACCGAAAAGCAGTGGTGGTATCAGGTGGACAGCAAAGAGCTGCATTTTCAAGCTCGACGCTCACGAGCCCCAGAGAACAGTGCTGAGGCTATGGTGTGGGGGCAGTACAGTGCCTGAGAACGGCTGCTGGGTCAAGTCCTTGATTGTGAGGTTACTGGAGTGTGCTGTGGTGCACAGGAAGCCCACAGCTTCCCTTGCCTCTTCCGGAGAGGAGAACCAAAGGCAGGCTATTGGTACCAGGATGGGAAATGCTTGGGTTCAGCATGGAGGACATAACTAATGGGTCCAACTATGCAGAGGAATGCATACTTGCTGTGCACTTCTCCATTGGGGCACCACTCATTCTGGACTCACCCAGGTATTATGCTTACCCTTCACTCACAAAAGCACACCTCTGACCCTAGAATTCACACCGCTCACATTGTACTCACACAAGCAAACCCTCTCAGTCTGCACTCACACAGTCAACCCACATTCAGAGGTACACCCACCCAGCACACATAAATGCACAATGCTCATTCACACACGCACAACTCCCACCCTACACCTATCCAGACACGCCTCTCCCCCTGCACCTCACACAGCACACAAGCACACCTCATTCCTTGCACTAACACTGGCATACCAGACATCCTGTACACACACACACACTGCTCACTGTGCACTTACAGAGGCATCAAGCTCTTACTTGCACACCCCTTCCCTGCACCCACAAAGGCACCCCCTTTCTCTGCACTCGCACCAGCACAATTCCCACCTTGAACGCGTACAATCATACCTCTCACTCTTACATGTACACCTCTCGCAATGGACTTAATGGAATCCATGCACCGCGGGGCTGATGGACCCACTGAAGAGCAGGAGGAGGTCACACAGGCACGCCACTCGCCCTGCAATCACACAGGGACACTGCGGTCATGTGATCAGAAAGCAGTGAAATTATGGACAAACCTCATCATAAAACATCAGTCAGGGACACTGCTCTGAATTTATGGACGTTTAGTTTAAGGAGTGGACAAGTGGTCACCTTCGGGCAGCAATTGAAATCACATCATTCCAGCTTACCCTTACAAATCCTTATCAAGGGCTTGCTCACCCACGTTGCTGGGCCATTATGTTTGACATGGTAGCCCTCTAAGGTGAGGGGAGCCAATCAGAATACAACAAACACTCTTTTTGGGGACAACACACAATTTCTGCCCAAGTAAATCTTTTACTCAAGGTAATTAACAATTGGGCGGAACAAAGGCCCTCTTCTGGGGGTAATTCTTAAATCATTTTCAGCCGATTACATAAACAGAGAGGTTTTAAGGCATTGGCAAAGTAGGCTCTAGCACAGGGTCCCAGCCCTTAACCTAGAGAGTCTTTGTGTAATTACCCAGAATAATTCTTAAACTGATTGTTTTAAATATAGTTTTCCTTTAATTTATTTTTAATGTGGGTGATGTGTGAGAGTCTATTACAACGTTTGCAGAGAAATGAGTTTATGTTTCAAGCAACATCCATAAAATCATTTTAGATCAAAACAAGAGCTCACATATGGGAAATGAGAAGGTGCTACTAAGATTCTTTGCAGTATTATTAGTAAGCTGCTGCGGAGTTATAATATTGAAAGCACAGGTCGCTATCCCTGAATATTAGAACACATTTACAATATGGACCAGAGTGCCTGTGCACTGTCAATGACCTGGCCAAAGGGGGCATGAAAGAGTTAAAACTGGATCATTAATTCAAAGCTGTTCCAAACAGGCGTCCCAAAAATGCATTTGGCCTGGGGCCCCCAAAATCCTTACGATGTCTCTGCACATAAGGTCCGACAGATAGTAGTGAGTTTTACAGATTCACTTATACAGAGCAGGGGTGTTCGAAGTTTTTATTACGTGAGACTAGTCTCACAGAATTCGTGAATATTGCCCAACCCTTCGACTGCAGGGTCTGCGGCTTTCACAACACCTACGCACTTGTACAGATTTCTCTCACTTGTGCCACTAATGTGAGTGCATACCAAGTTTAGCTTTTTTTCTCGTGAGCAATGTGAAATTGTGTCACACCACTAAGTGGAAAGCATTTTGTATGCAATAACACAACTTGGTCAGCTTATACACTAGCATTTTAAACTCCAACTCCAGTGCACCTTTGCAACCTTTGCACACTTTTTATAGTTTTTGTGAGAAATACCTAAATCTCAGAAAACAAAATTGAGACACAGCACAACCCTAAAACACACATTACAGGGAAATGATCTCCTGCACTTGACATTGGGTATTAATGGGACCCGAAGACGGTGCAAATGGTACCGACCAAAATAAAAGCGTCTACCCACACGGTCAGCAGCAGACTAGAGTAGAATTAAAAACCTAAAATTACTTGTCTGGGGACTTAAAAGGTTAGAATTCACATTCTAAATGAGGAGAATACTCACGCTAGGGACCAGGTCCTTTTCCTTAACAGTGGTTTGATGTGCTCCCACTTAGCAATGTCCATTAAAATCTATCAGTCTATGTGGTATTCTGACCTTTCGAAAAGTGTTCCAAGTTCGCCATAGGAAAGTGTTTCTGAACAATATAACAACAGTTGTATTTACAGGTAAATACAAGCGTAGCCACACTGATGGGGTTGGCCTGCATCTATCATTTAACGTGACCTGTCCAAAAGCAGAAATGTGGTTAACTTCCACCCAGACATGCTAAAATTCTAAACGTTTCTGCAACTCTGTGAGCCATTTGTATAAATATGGCATTGTGTCATAGGAGATCCCAAGGGTCAGAGTGGCTTCATATTTACTTTGAATAGGCAGATGATTGAAGAATTGAGTTTCTGATTTTGCATCTTCTGAGCCCAACACCTTCAGCTGCTTGAATAAAACTGCGGTGCAGATATATGCCGAGGTTATCTAACGGGACTAAAAACAATCGCTGTTGGGGCTCGTTTGTGTGTTCTAAAGGTTTTATGGGAATATGTACTGGATAGAACACAGAGGGGCAGTGCTGTCTATTGCTGGTGCTCGGATGGTGAGGTAAGTTTCCAGTTGTATCAGAATACATTTATTTAGATTTCTTCCGTGCTAAACTTAGTGAGCTCTGCTGTCGGGAACCCAGTGTACATTACTCACCCTGCTGCAATCGCCCTTTCACACTGTTCAAATATAAATGCCTTTGTGCTCAAATATTGGTCACTACAGGGATGTCCTGTGCATCTAAATAAATCGACCCATCTGTTCGAACTGAAACCAAATTTCTTTCCCATAAATTGCAGACTACTTTTACATGGTGCCCATGTGTCTTTTCTGATTTAAAACAAATGTAATTGCTTAGGGAGACCAAAGGTAGCTAGAGACTATACAAATGATGATATGTCAGTGCCGACAGTAAATGAAAATGACATCCTAAGAAAGCAACACATTTATCTAGGGAACACCAGTGCTTCATGTATGCCAATGGGGGCAGGAGGGGCCCACCGGCACTTAGTTTTTTTTTTTTTTTTTTTTTTTAACAAACGTTTATCCGGAGTTACAGAGAAAAAACACAAAAGGAGGAAGAGAAAGATGAAAAAACTGTGATAAAATGAGGAAGCAAGGAGAGTCTGCAAGAGTGTGGTAAATAGGCAAAAAGTGTAGGGTGGTGAATTTAAGAGGCACGATTTGGAATCACGATTGTGCAAACTTGGTATTCAGCATCCCAACCTTTGATAGTGCTGGTGGCAGACTTAACAACATTTTGGGCCCCGCACTTATTCTGTTACAATTTAAGCACTGGAGAAAACATCTTCATGATGTATGTATAAGAATCTATTACATTTGTTTGTCACATTAATTAATTAATTTTCCTGTATGCTTTAATGGCATGACATTGTCTTATGCTTGTGTGTGATATATGTTGGGTTATCATGAGCGGTCAGACACAAACGAAGGCATGCATTGATATATGATATATAAACTATATTGAAGCAGTTGAAATTCTGTTCTGCCTAAAAAGGATGACGAGGACTCTATTGTAATCAGAACACATTTTAGGTTTAGACTGCTGACAGCGCATGCACTGTCACAACAAGGTTTATTGTTCATAATACGAGGTATGGAGCCTGCCCACTGCTTACTATTTGTTGGCTTAATTGTCTTTGCTGCCTCCTAACTGGCCAGTGCGTGCCGACTTCACTGCCGCCTCTTTTGTGTGGAGCATGGACCAACTCCTGGTTAAGGTACTATTGCCTACTTCCACTCCCACATCCACTCTTTATCCATATTATTTCTTCCCCTCCCATCCCCACCCTTCTCTGTGTTGCTTCTTTCCCTCTCACCCCAGTGCTGGCGGCATCATAGCACTCTTTTTCTAACTTTACTTTTAGCCATGCCGCACAGCCACGCTGCTGTACAACATGGCTAAAAGACACTGGCAAAACCAAAGGCTCTCCCATATATGAGACCTATTGGCTTTGTCAATGCTTGTTTAAAACCGAATGTAATGTCTTGAGGGTACAGACATCACTTTGAATTACATTTGTACAAGCACAGGTGGAGCCAGTATGGCTCACCTTAATAGTATTGCCTGGCCTTTGGTTTTTGCAAGTTCAATTTGCCAACACTAATTTACATTATCGGAAAGAAAAAAAGATAGATGGCTTGCTGATTCAGAATAGCATTGCACAAAGCAACAAAATACAGATGCTACAGAGTGATGATGTATATGCGTGCATGCACCACCATATATGCACACTTGTGTGTCATGAGACAACAGCCATTTTTTTCTTTTTTTTAAATTTTAACTTACTATTCAAAGATGGTTGATACCAGTCTAGGGCCCTCATTACAACCCTGGCAGTCCAAGACCGCCAGGGCTGTTTCGACGGAAGCACCGCCAACAGGCTGGCGGTGCTTCCTGGCATATTACGACCGCAGTCGCTTTTTCCGCCACAATGGCTCCAGCGGTTGTAACCCGCCAGTGCAGCGCTGCCCAGGGTATTACGAGTCCCCGACCGCCAGCCTTTTTCTGGCGGTCTGAACCGCCAGGAAAAGGCTGGCGGTACGGGCAGTCGTGGGGCCCCTGGGGGCCCCTGAATAGCACATGCCACTGGCATGGGCAGTGCAGGGGCCCCCTGACAGGGCCCCATGCAGCTTTTCACTGTCTGCTATGCAGACAGTAAAAAGCGCGACGGGTGCAACTGCACCCGTCGCACGGCCGCAACACCGCCGGCTCCATTTGGAGCCGGCTCCCATGTTTCGGCCCACATCCCCGCTGGGCCGGCGGGCAGAAACTTGGTTTCCGCCCGCCGGCCCAGCAGGGATGTCCAAATGGGCACCGCGGGAGTGCGGCCGCAATGGCGGCCGCACGGCGGTTACAGCTTGGCGGGCGGTAAAGTTGTAATGACCCCCTTGGTGTTAAAATTAACAAATGTATTAAAGCATAGTCAAGAGAAACTATGGATCAGGTAACCAATTGCAGCTGCCGATTCCTCCAAAAAATAAGAGTTAACATAAAAGAACACACAACTGGGGGCTTGGGTAGGGAGTTTTGGGAGGGGAATAACATTTAAAAAGCCAGGAGTGGTAGGGAAAGCAGCGAACAAATGGTATCAGTATGAGCAGCACACAGAGATTGGGGGCAGGTGTTTGAACAGAGATGCACACAAGGGAAAGAGCAAGAATAATTATGCACTCCCAAGGAGTGCTTGGCGAAAAAGAAAAAAAGTAGTTCCCCGAATCTAAGCAGTGTAAGGATACAAGTTATTCAATCAAGAGGATGGTAAATGTGTTATGCTCCAGTGGAGGGAGAAACACAAGAAAAGAAAGCATAGCCACTGAATAAGAAGCAAGCCAAAGAACTGACCCAAGGCCAACTGTAAGTTTTGGTATTGTCCCTATGCCTTTCTACAACATGCAGCTAAACGCTGTTTTTAGGTGGGACATGAAAAAGTAAAAATGGCAAACACCTATACGCCCTGCTTGTTTATTTTAAAGGAGATGCCAAATATGCCAATTATTACAGTTAATAAAATGTCTCAGTTTTTATACAATGTAGTAGTTTTGGCTCTGTCTGGAGCAAAAGATTTGTTTATTATTTAAAAAAATATTTTTCATTGTTTTTAATTGACATCATACACTAACTGTAATTACAGGCCGTAATTCAGTTACATATTTTCGTACGTACATTTCTGGAGGGATGAGGTTCATCTTTTTGCAAATTAACATTATAAAATATAAAAAACTTAAGCAACCCATTCATATATTGTTTCAAGAAACCTCATGACTACGCAGTAAGCTGTTGTGAGGTTAATACAAGCCCACAATGATTGAAGTCTGCCCCTGCAGTATGAGGCACGATGTATGACATACACTAAGGATATATTAATGAGAAGTGTATCAAGTTGTCTTGTGCACAACATCTAATGAAGAGCGTGGGTGTTGCGGTAAATATATATTCCGCAAAGCTCTGTATCACTTTGCACCACAAATCTAACAAAGGGTGTTTACTCAACCCGCATGCCTCTTCATGTCTCAAATCCTCTTTCCCTGCTCTAGCCTATAATTTGACATCCCTTTTCCATTTACCATACGTGGCCCTGTTATTTGCCTTCCACGTAACTGGCAATAAACATTTGGCCAGTGCAAATGCCATGTCTAGTAATCAGCTTAGTTGATTATTTAATGAATACCCTTTCTTGTGTAGTGCCCACCTAAACAGTGTAACCTCTAGGCACTCCTCGTCTAGGCAGATGACATCATACAGACATCTAAGTAAAGTACTTTATGTGATGTACGGATCTTCTCCAAGCGGGGACACCGTTTGGTGCAATGGAGCGGTGAAGGCTTCACTGTAACTTGTGTGTTAAGGAGCAGCGATGCCTGTATATTTATATATATATATATATATATATATATATATATATATATATATATATATATATGTGTGTGTGTGTGTTTTTCACTGAAATAACCAAAGGTTGGTTACAGGAATGTTACAGTTAGGTTCAAATTTTACACACAAAAACCACAGAAATTCAGCAGTTATAGTTAAACTTATCTCAAGAAACTATAACTCGTACCTTAAGGTAACTATAACTTGCACCACCACCATGCACAGTTTTCTCATCAATACTTTTATTGCAAATGTTGCAGATATCATCAATGATCTCATAGAAGATGTCATAACTGACGTAATGTGTGGGGTAATTAGCAGTGCATGGTGAGGGCGCAAGTTTATGGCACGAGTTATAGATACTCAAGTTACTTGAGGTAACTAACTAGAACAGCTGAATTTGTATGGTTTTGTATGTGTAAAATCTGAACCTAACTAGAACGTTCCTGTAACCTTTGGTTTTTAGTGACTTTTGAAGGTTTTTCTAAATTATATTTCCTAACTATAACGTCCCTTTAACTTTTGTTTTTTTCACTGATTTTTTTGTGTTTTTCATAACGTACAGTAGCATTTAATGAGCATATGGTAATACAACATCGCTGTGCACAGCCTCTGGCCGTGCGGGGCAGGGGATGGGCCACAGGACCTGGCCTGTGGCCAGGCCCTGCGGTCAACGCCCCACATGACCCAACTCCACAGCATGCAGACCTTTGGCTATATGGCCTGGCCACCAGACCCTGTGGCCAACCCCCCCAAAGGCAGCCAAACTCTGGACGTCTTCCCTGAGCTGCTTTTGGCCCCGGATACCGCATCCCCCAGGGTCCATCACATTTTGTGGGGATTGAGGCAGGTGTCCCCGCTCCTTAGGCAGTTTCTGCCTCTGAGGACGGGTACGCCTTATTAAAATGTAGGAGGGGAGGCACGCAGCCCTCCTCCCAGGCTAATTTGGGGCCAGGGGACTCCATCCACCGTAGCCTGGCCAGTTACTAAAGGGGTATGTGGTCCACCCTGCCCCCCTGCCTGGGCCAATTTCAGCCAATGAAACTCAATCCCATAGGGCCTGGCCAAAAAGGTTGGGTGCCCACCCAAGGCACCCACTATATCCTTGTTGAGGGAGCCCCAAGGCTCGTGGCCTCAGCCTGTTCCCCTCATCCAGCGGGAGCTGGCATTGCTCCTGCCTACAGTGAGCTGCTTCAAGTGCTGTTCCTTGCGGGCAGGAGCAATATTCAGATCTGTTTCCCTGCCCTCATCATTGCGGGCAGGAAAACAGATCTGAAGTCCTCTCCCACATGGTGGGAGCATTTCCAAAGCTCCTCCCAGCTGGGAGTGGACTTCGTTTTTGCTCTCGCTTGGTGGGAGCTTTGAAATTGCACCCACCAAGCAAGAGCACATACAGGTTTCTCTGTCCGCACCAGTGCAGACAGGGAAACTGAAATGTCCTGGGGTGGGCATCTTAGGACATAGCAGGAGCCATCCCCGATAGATGGGATCCCCGGAGCCAATAATGGCTCCAGGAGGGGGCCCCAGAGCCCCCCATTTTTAAAGTGCAGCTGGGCCCCGGCTGAAGGGGTTCCCGGGGCCAAATTGGCTCGGGGAGGGGGGCTGTGTTTCTCCCAGTATACCTTCTTACCTATGGCTAAGGCCCAGATGGTGGGGTCCCGGGGCCAAAACCAGTCCAGAGGGGGCTGCGTGCCCCTCTCCCAGTTTATGTCTACAGCCAGGCCCCAGGGGATGGGGTTCCCAGTGCCAAAATTCTCCTAGGGACGGGGGCTGCATGCCCCATCCCCTTTTTTGAAAACTACAGCCGGGACTCAGGGTGTGTGGTCCCCGAGGTTTGAAATGTGCCAATTCAGGGATGCCTGTCTGGGTGTTCACAAACTTTTCATGGTATCCACAATGAGTTAAATGCTACAACATTTGATTGAATATACACAGAAGCATATCCATTCACATGGACATATTTACAGTTTGAGAAATACAAAAGTCAAGTTGTACTCGCAGTTTGAGCCACAAGCATGCGTAGGTGGAAGTTAACTCTTACAAATGATTTTGTGAGTCTAGCCCATTAATATCATATATTGATGCATACAATTGCTGTGTTTTCTTTTGCCCATCCAGTTCCAAATTGGAAATATTGGCCTCTCCTTAATCTTGTAACCAGTGCTTCAGAGATGGCACATATCCAAAACTTGTTCAAGCAGTCTGAATTAACTAGTCACTAATTACCTAATTGCTTAGAAATTCAACAAATAGGGCTGAGCACCCAACTAAGACAGTTGCTACATAAGTACTAATATTTGATGTGTGTGTGGCCTTCGTCTTGGCACTTGACCCTCTCAAGAGTAAATGCATGACGTTGCCTGTCCCTAGATGTGCATGCCATACTCTGCCAACATGCTCAGTTTAGAACAGGCTTCTCCAAGCTACTCGTAGCTCTCCAGCTACCCGTCAGTAGCTTTCCTGCATGCAGTCCAGCCTACTAAATTAGATACGTTTGCTTGATTGAATTAATACATGTATACCAAAATAGAAAAGGGTATATTCAAGAAGAAAAGGTGGATATTTTCAGAACTCCGTTGATTTCTGGAGAAAAATGGCTACATTTCCAAAATATATTTAAAGCTGATATTTGAGTGCTAAACCATGTGGCATTGGAGATACTATGTACAAATGGTATTACTTTGGTGCCTGAGGCATTGCAGTTATGGCTGTTATGTACCACCCATGTAGAGGCATTCCATATTGACAAAGACTTTTTTTTACATTACTGCTGGTAACCATGCCTTGAGATAGCTGGTAGTCATCTTGGATGCGGTGGCAACTAATGTAATCTTTGTCTGATGTAGTCACTATTACAACACTAATAATATTGGTAGCTCTTGATGAGTTTCATTGAAAGTAGGTAGTTAAAGAATCTGATAGTTACAGAGATAGAAGACTGGGGTGGGAGAATTAATCTGCATATACGAACATAGGAACAGGATAAGAAATTAAGAAACAACAGGAACAGGATTTTGAAAATGAGGTCAATGGTTAGAAAATCAAGGGACAGGTTAGTAAAAGAATCTGACATATACAGAGAGAGAAGACTGGGGTGGGAGAATTCATCTGAATATACGAACAAAGGAATGGGATAAGAAATTAAGGAACAACAGGAACAGGATATTGGAAATCAGGCCAACGGTTGGAATATCAAGGTATAGGTTAGTAAAAGAATCTGACAGATACAGAGAGAAAAGACTACGGTGAAAGAATACTTCTGTGTACCCAGAGAATGCATTGTTGCCTTCCAAAGAAAATAGTAAGTGGGAGAAAGTAAATAGGGAACTCAACAGAACAGAGAAGGCATTTTAGACCCTGCATAAAATGACAATGGCATGATCCTAAATCTCAAAACACTGCAGCCTTTATCTTGAAGAAGGTTTTTCAAAAGGTTTCATATTTTTAAAATTCTTCATGTATGTTATTTAGAACTTTGCTGGCTTCACATGCACTTTTGGAAGTGTCCTCCCACTTCACTTGGTGTTATTTAATTTTCTTATTGCTCTTTTTTCCTCTTCTTTTCATGAAGTATTTATATTTAAAATTAACTATGTATGTTAATATATTAATGTTTTTATTTCTATAATAATGTTTAAAAAACATATTAAATTTACAATTATGAAAAATCAGCCTTCAAGCCCTCATTACGAGCTGCCCGTGATCTCTTTTGGGCCTAACCAATTCCAGTTCCCCGTTCCTAAACTGACCCTCATTTCTTAATTTACAATTGCCCAGTTCGTCTGACCCTTGGAAACACCATTTGGGCCAGATCTGGTATCTTCAGTTGCCAGAATTACTAGACCCCCTAACAGGCCATACGCAATGAGGGCATAGGAGGTCTACAGGCATGCATTTCATTACACAAACCTGTTTTGTTTTTCATACCTTTCGCTATTCTTTTTACTACTTGAGGAACTGCTTGTGGATCCAGTTCGATTACGATTGCTTTTGCCGTCTCCAAAGCTCTCTCTTCGGCCACCTGCTGATACAAGCTCTGTAGAGCTGGTTCTTTTGACAGTGCTTTGTGGAGAAAAAAAGTAAGTATTAGTTATTTCTAAATGCTAAATAAATATTGAATGTTCCTACTGCACATCAATCATGGAATAGTGGGGTTTATGAAAAAGGATAAATATCTGTTTCCTGCAGCCAAATTGAACCACTATGGATGGAAGACCATTCTTGATTGTACCACAGACGCGTCTGGATATAATATAATTTTAAATGTAGATTTTTACATCTGCCATTTCATGAACATTTCACATGGTTCACAAATACTTTTGAATGTGACTGCCTGCAACTGGACTAAGCAAATGACAGACAATATTAGAGCCAAGGAGAGAAGCAGAATGATGATTTTCCAAAAGATTGGCCAGGGTTCAAAGCTTCAGAAGATGGTCCCAAAGTGATAACTCTCTGACCACTACAAAGAAGATGGTGTTTGCAAGCGAGACTTAACTTGCTACCTAAAATAGAGATCAAAGCAAGAAGGAAATAAGAACACATTCAACACCTGTCTGTGCAGGGACGCCAACTTGAAATCATGCTACACAAGTTGAGGTCCTGTAAGAAGTGGGGGCATTAAAAGCAAGGCATCGGGAAAGGATTCTAAAATTCTGAAGGTGTAAGGGAAAAGTCACATCTGTCATTCTTTCTGTTATCCAACCAGTATGCCTATATCTCCAAAGTAATAGTAATTTTCTTTAAGAAACTCATACACCTAAAAGCAAAGAAAGAAAGAGGATTCATTAGACAGTGGCCTCCTCTCAATGAGGAGGGGGAAGTAGGAAAGAATCTGAAAGAAGAGAACGTGATCTGAACTACTTACAACACTCCCGGCATACAAATATTGGACAGCGGAGCCAGAGAACAATTACACAGAAACTTACAGCATCTAGAAATACCAAGCCTTATCTGAAGGAGGGCCCAACTGAGCAAAAACTACAATCCAATTGTATGTCACTTTCCATCTGATTCAGCTGCTAACTCTTAAATGTCTCTGAGGGAGGACCCTTCACTGGGCATGGACTAGCGCATGAAGCCTCCTTTGCAGTAATCTGTGTGGCTATTAAGGGCATAATATGCCAGGCTACCCTGTGTGCACAAGATCAGAAAAAAATGTTTTTATTGGTAATACAACGTAGCATGCCTTTGTATACTATTTGTTTACCCTGAAGGGTATCTTGGTACTTAAATGACAGATGTTTATTGGCACCAAACTCAGAGGTTGATCAATGTTTACATCTTAGTTTTCCCTTGTTTTGTTGTTTTCATTCTTGCTGGTTTCTCATCTCCAAGCATCATTTCCCCATCTGCTTTTCCACGTTCAGTCAAGGTACAGACATTCAATTACATTTGGGATTAAGGGTCTCATTACGAGTTGGGCGGTACCAGGGCGGGACTGCCAAACAGGCAGGGAGGACACCACCACCATATTACAAGGTTTCCACCAGCCTGACTTGGCTGACCATCAGAAACCTTGAAGTAGAGTGTTCCCACTGGTCTGACAGGCGGGAACAGAGCTACGAGATAGCACAGGCTCCTTCAAGGGAGCGGAGTGCTACCTCGTAGCACAGAGGGCACCGACCAGCACCCTCAGAATGCGCATTGCCCATTCCGATGGTGCTGGGCAGGGGGCCCCTGCAGTGCCCATGCCATGGGTAGAGCTTGGGCCTACCTGTGGCCCCCAGCTCTTGTTCTACGCCAACCTTTTCATGGTGGGGAAACCACCCGAGTTAAGCGCTGCCCTGGCTGATTAGAACCAGGACAACCGTCACCCCATCAGGATCCTGGAACCTGACAGAGACGGTGGTCTGCTGGCGCGTCCGCTTGCCAAACTCATAATGTCGCAGTCGGACCGCCACAGTGATCCAAACACCACTGCAAGGCTGCCGGTTTTGTGAGCGCCAGCCTCGTAATGAGACCCTAAATATTTGATTTCCTTTTAATATGCAAAAGCCAGGGCACAATATAAATAAAACTAAAAATCAAGTGCCTACACTTAGTATTATCAAAGAACTGGAATCTGGTGATAAGTGGTGTAGATACAACATGGAGGTTTGGTCCAGGTTGCTCTAAATTACCAGATGCCCAAAACACATTTCAGCCAAATTTTGTGTCACATGAAAGACCATGAGTAAGCCCCGGCTTGTTATTCACGAGTATATTGCATTCAGTAACTTTAGTTTTACTAAGCTTGCCAAATAAACCCCAGTATACAAAGCACAGTAAGCCAGAAATCCTGGGCTGGTTGTGAAGACATGAAGTCGCATGGCAGCTCTGGCAAGGGAGAACATATTTCTTTACAAACCATTGGAGATTCTTTCACATAGGATCCATGGCTCAGTAGAAATGATTAGCAGTTTCCTAGGTGACAAGTGCCCCATGTCACATACAACACCTTCACCAGTTCTGCCTTTTTAAACTCCACCACTATCCATTCTGAAATGATCACATGTAAAAAGTTAAACCTAGAATGAGTGCAACACACAGTTTGCTAAAATGACAGAACTGTCTGAATTGATGCTACAAGCCATGTGATAACGGAAGAACTTGCAACATTTCATATCAGCTGCAAGCGGTTATTGTGTAATTATATGTTGAAGAGTTTTGCTGCAAGAAAAACAGATATATACATTTCTGCTGATGGACAAAACATTTTTAAGTTTATAAATAGCAGTGTTTTCCTGACCTAAACCAGGCCACCAGTGCTGCCTAGTCATGGATGACTCTTAACCCACCTGGGCTTTGAGACAATAGGTTGTGGCCATCAGAAGAGCGCTAGGTTCACTTTTCCCAGAGCAGCCAAATGCACAAATGTCATGTCATACGAATGTCTGCAGGTTGAAAAAACATCAAGACTGGCTACAAACTGGGATCTGGCATGCCATTTGGCTGCTATGGGCTTGGTGTTGGTGCTCCTAGCAGAATTAGCGCCACACTTGGCTCCAGATAAATCAAGCAGAACTGAAGATTTTACAATAAAGAAAGGTGCAATGAAAAATACATGACAAGCTTATTAAAAAGTATTTATTTTACGTAAAAAGTTAATGCTAAAGAGTTAAATTTTGGTTCATTCAAAACCCACATTCACTGCACTGTTTCTCGGTGCTCCTTAGTGTTCAGTTAGACTACATTAGGTGAGATTTCATGTAACAATTAGTGCAGGGATAGAAGACTATCTGTGCAGCTATTGCATCCCCACCATTTATGCATCCCCTGCATTGTTTTGTTTTTTGGCAACATGTGTTTGGCTTCTGATCCTAAGAAACACCATAAACTATGTTTGATGCTCCTCAAGGCACCATTTGTGTTCTGTGAGACTGTGCAAACCCTTTGTTGGTATGCACACTCCTAACTCCCTAGTGGGTAGCTCCCCTCAGTTCCTTTGCAAAGGTCTTTACTGGTGAGTGCATTTATAATGTTTTGGGGTACACAGGCAGCACTCATTGGTGTTTGCTACTGGCCTAACCCTCAAAATTGAGCCCATTAGCCTGGGGCAAAGGGGCCCACAACACATTTATAATTACATGAATGTTCACAAACGAGTTTTGGTTTTGCAATGTTTGTGTGAGCATGAGTGTTTGCAAATGCCCCTGAGCACCTGCCATTATAGCTACCCTTAGATGCTCAGGGGCATCTTTTGGTATAAAACATTGATTGCTAGGTGGAAGAAGTTTGAAGTCCACAGACAAAACTACAGCCTACAGCCACCTCTTCTCGGCTTCCTTTGTCTCAGAATCTGCGTAAGGGGACTACACACGGTTTCCTGACAGAGCTAGTACTTGGAGGTTTTAAAAAGCAAGGGCTATGAAGCACAGACCACCCAAGTGCATTCTGAAGGAAAGTCAAGGGGTCCCCTTTATAGAACCCGCTCTGCAGATTAAAACTCTGCCCTACTCCAGTTGGTTAGATTTCTGAACTGGAGTGATGCACTGAAACAGGTTGGAAGTGAACTGCTTGAAAACTGCTAAATGCAGGACACTCCACTCCAGCTCGAGGAAGAACACTGGCAATAGAGAGACCGTCTTGGACCCTGATCTGGAGCTTCAAATAGGTGGATCTTAAGTGCTGCCCATTTTGGTATGGCTACACACACCCTAATCAACCTTGTATGCCAGTATACAATGATTCAGATGTTTTTTGCAATGTGATAACTTGGTTATATTGTAATTCGACTCAAACTGCCTCTCCACCTCCTTTGATCTGAGAGTTGACTGCTCGTCCCCAGCTACAAAGAAACTTCAGAGGCCAATTTTCCAACATAGAATCAGTACTCTGACACCAGAAATCTATTTTTCGATTTTGCTTGGTATCATCCCTGAAAATTCATGGACAGGCAACAACGCCTGAACATAATCAATCACTGTTGCTTCTTTTTATAACTGTATATGCAAATGTTTGCTCTGTGGGCCACTGCAGAGGGAGAGCATTTTGAATTAGTGTGGGGACGTGCTTTGCACCTGGGATTCGCTGTCCCAGAAGCCCTCAGGTCAGGGGGCAGCACCAGGAAGCAGCACCAGCAGCCACGACGAGCAATTAAAAGTGCCTTGTGTTTCCTGCAGTGTGGTACGCGCTTTGCACCGGGGACTCGCTGTCCCAGAAGCCCTCAGGTCAGGGAGTGGCATCAGGAAGCAGCAGCATCAGCCATGACGAGCGCTTAAAAGCGCCTTGGGTATCCCACAGCTCAGGGCGTGCTCGGGCCAAGGGCGGGACCGTCCGTGCCCGTCAGAGACAGACAGAGGCCGGGCTGGGTCAGCCCTCTTGGATTTAAGGTGGGGATTGTACTTCGGTTATCTTGACTACTACTTCTCTGATAAAGTTGTTACTACTCCCAATACAGGCTAGAGGATGGAGACGCGCAAAGCACAAGGGGGTCCTGTGGTGGATGCTACTTTATCCAAAATCCCCAAATCGCATAAAACTTCTTACAGATCTTCCAACTGTGTCACCAACGAAATTGATACCTTGGTTGAAGAAGTAGAGTCTATGCTGAAGGGGAAAGAGAGGTGGGACACTATGAGGCTGAAAAGTGTGTCTTTTTTTTTAAGCCCAGATTATCCAAAAAGGGAGAGACAGCCTGCAACAGAGACGCCCCAACAGTTCTGTCAATGCCAGGTCAACTTGACGAACCTAACGTAGAGGCTCTGAGAACTAGCCCCCTACAAAAATCAGTTACATGTGCTCAAATAAGTAGTGTAATAGTGCAATAAATTCCTTACACAATCACTTTTCGCTGTTGGGGGATCTTGACCACTCTCCAGGAATAAGTAATCCTGATTTAAATTTGGAAACAGCTAGGCACCTGCCTACTGGCGTGCACTCCCTGGAGGAAGTGGTCAATCTCATTATTGGTCTAAAAGAAGAGGTGAAGGAGCTAAAACAAATGATGATGCAGGTAATTCAATCTACTTCGACCAATTGCAATAAAAGGGATAAGGAGAGCACCCAAAGAGAAGGTTCGAAACACACCCTGCCTACTTCTGTAGAGCAGATGAACGTACCGAGCAAGGACCCTATTAGGTCAGCCGATAGGATGGCAGCAACCTTGGGCAGTTCCAATAACGGCCCCAGGGTTAGCAGTTATAGCAGCCCTTCGCTGCTGTCTCGCCCTCACGTAGGAAGGTCATGGAACTCCACTAATGGGCAGTCTACTGTTAACAATTACAATAGCGGTTATCCAATTTATATGTGTAAAGTTCCTTTATTACCTCCAAATACACGAGAAGATAGCCTGTCGCTAAAGAATAAAGTCACCCACTTGATAAGACACATTCGACAATGTGGTTCTATCATATATGCAGATATTATCTCTGCCAAGCGCTATACAGAGAAGACAGGGTGCTGGGACGCTACTGAGTTAATGTTATCTAGCCCCAAGTTGGTAAAAGGTTCAATATCCTTGGAGGCACGTAATCCATTATGAATGGTTCAAACATTGTTTTTAAAAGCTCGCGAAAGAGTCTCAGACTTTGACTATCTGGGAGTCAGACTAGAAAATTCCCATAAATGGTCAGCCCAATTGTTAAGGTGTACTATGTCCTTGAAACAAAAGGCAGGGGTTATTCTGAGATTTGCTGGCAGATACCCCAGCTTTTCCATCACACCAGTGATGGAAATATAGAAAAGTCAAGCCACAGGGGGAGTTCTGTATGGTGCAGCGCTATGGGGCCATGGCAAATTGCACGATTTAGAAAGAGTGGAGAATTTGTTCCTAAAGGCCTTGTTAAAAACACCCTCAATCTCCCCTACGTTGCCTATTCGAATAGATCTGAATTTGCATTCTATTGCAGATATAGCTGCCATGAGGCCATTACAGTATTGGATTAGGATTTGGTCTATAGATATTTTAGATCCATAAGGGACATGGCAAAGAGTTCTGCTAGGCGCCCCACAAGTTGAAAAAATTGCATGGTGTAGTTATGTAAACAAAAAAAACACTTTTTTAAAACTTGGGTTGGGCTCGCATTGGCTAGACCCCTTACACCTTCCAAAAAATGCTATACAGATTTTGAAGGATGCATACTGGACGAGTTTGCAAGTAGCTGAGTTAGCATCAGCTCCGTCTGGTAGCATGACAGACAGCTTTTTATTAGTTAAGTGTCATTATGAATTCGAGCATTATTTGGACATGATTTTACAACCATTAGCACATGCACTTTATGCTAGATTTAGAATTGGATCCTTACCGCTAGGTGATCTTACTTCCAATGGAAGCAAAACAAAAGCCAAACAGACTCTTGCCCAATGGGACTTAAGACCAAAGAAAATATTTGCCACGCCTTATTCCATTGTCCTGCTTATAAGAAGCAGAGGGCTTGGCTCTGCAAATCCCTGGGCATTAAGGTTCGCCACTCGCCCTCAGGATTTGCAGAACAAGCCCGCAAAGGACCGTGGTATGTGCGGTGGCAAAGTTCTTAGACGCAATCTGGCATATTAGAGCCAATTCCCTAAGCACTGATGTACAACCTTTATTAAAAGTCTAGAATTGTGTTTTTGATTAACATGATGTAATATACTGTTATTACATGATACGTTTGTTCTTTGCATTGTTATATGTACATGTTGTTTTTATTTGAATTTGTTATCTCGAGCCGTGATGGTGTCGGCTGCATTCTAAGTTCAAGAGCTTCCCGCTTCTGGCAGTTGTCCGAAGCCTCTCGTCCTGGGAGGTTGTTGTTCCTGTCGTGGGTCCTTTCTTACAATAAAGAAACTTACTGAAAAACTATCAAGACGTTCCTGGAGGATTCTGTTATTTCGAGGAACACGGTCTTTGGTGGAATACATTTAATGCTCCCCACATGTGTATACATATACATATATTTTAATAAGTTTTAAATTATCACAGAGTGGAAGAATGTATGCCACCAGATATTAGATTTTGAGGATTCTCGTTTTAAATTTATTACTATACTTTGTGATTTGAAGTAAGATGATAATGTTGAGAACTTCATTCTTTGCGAAAAGGACCCAATGTTTTATTGTACATTGAATTTTGAAAGTGAGATAGAATACAGATGTTAAGGCTCTCGTTGCAATAGTTTGTATTTGGCACAAGTTCTTAAATCTAATTATTTTGTTTTGGACATATTTAAACTTTTAACTTATATTTCAGATCTTGTGTATGTTGTATAGGAAGAATTTGGACGAGGCGCCTTTTTATTACTTTGAGGATCTTATTATTGTCTCTTCTTCTTAAACTGTTTTTTCCCCAAACTTAAGATTTTTGTATATGATGTGCTTTTATGGTATTTTTGCCGAAATAAAGCTTGATATTGAATTAGTGTGGGCTTATATGTCTGGCTGTGGATTTTTAGCACCAAAATAGATTGACATGTTTGTTATGTCCAAGTCGTTTCCACTTTCCTGAAAAGCAGATAAAGTAGAGTGTTGTTATGATCAATGGGGCTTATTTTTCATGAGTGATTCTTAATGGGGAACAAACAAATGAAAGACAAATTTTTATAATTAAGAGTAGACCTAGATAATGTAGCAGACCTATGGTTTCAACCTATTTCCTAAACTGGATGGAGGGTTACAGATCATGCAGTAAGTAGCCTTGTAGATAAATGTAGTGAATTAGCTGGAATTGGTGGTGATATGAATACATAACCCTGTATGTTGGCTTTGCCAAATTTTGCAGATGAATGTGGAGTGAATTCTTAACACTTTAGGGACCATGGGTTTAACATTGAATAGGTTTTTAAAAGGATACACTGTTAGATAATTCTTTGAGAGAGTGGAGATGATTGAGGTGAAATACAAAACCAGTTTCTTGCCTGTAGTAATGGTTCTGCAGCTGAGACTCCTCTATGTGCACATACTGTGCGTTATTCTGCCATTTAGTGGTTGGGTCCAGAGTTGCTTGTAAATATAACAGGTCTTTTTTTACTGTGGGCATCAGCCAGAGTGGAGCCATATGACTCACTTAGACCTCAACAGTAAGCCCAGAATGCCTAAAGAAGGTGGTGGTAGGATCACATGTAAATCTAAGAGAGTCTCAAGCTTCCAAATTATGATATCTTTGGCACCCTGAATCATCCTAGATTCACATGCTGTGCACATATTTTGTGGGAGTATTGCGGAAGAGCTTTTGTTGGAAGAGTATTACTAAATGAATGTTTCAATATTGTCTGACCTAGTACTGCCTCTTTTTGTGTCTCAATATCGGTACAATAATGTTTTGTGAAGATATGTGTTGATAACCATGTAAAACCCAGACCTGTTTTTTAACGAGACATAAGCTAGAAAAAAAAGGTAACGTTTCTCCCTTTTCTGTTAAGGTTGCAGTTGATTAGTGTTGTTTGCCAGTGTGTAAGACATTTGTATTGTTTGTACAATTCATCTTGCACTTGTTGCTTTCATACAAGTGATACCTAAAGTGTGAGGGGCATGCTCCAGGAGAAGATGTGGCAGTTAGACTGTCATTGTTGTTTCTCTGTGCACATCAGATGTCATCCAGCAAGCGATTGTTTTGTATGAAACCTAATGCCCATGTTCATGCAAGGGTAATTAATGGCAGGTGATGGGGCATTTGTGAACTCCCATGCTCACATGGACATGAATGTAAACCCAAAACAGATATTTGCAAACATTTACATAATAATAATGTGTTGTGGGCCCCTTTGCCCCAGGTCACTGGATTCAATTTAGAGGGGTAGGCCAGTAGGCAACACTAGTGAGTGCAGCTTACAGACCCCAAAACACTGTATGCAAAGGGATTAAAGAGACCTATCTGTAGGGCTCTGGTTCCCCTACAGAAGAAATGATTTGCTTTTTGATTACTCACTGTGCTTTCCAAACAATATATTGCTCTTCTAACATCTAGGGAATTCAGTTCCCTTTTATCTTTTTTTTTTTTTTTTTTAGGTGTTTGGCAAAACGTGGGAAGTTGAATAGATTGTTTAACGTGAAAGTGAGGCACCACTTTAGGAATAAACTTTGGATGCCTTGTCATAACCACCTTAGCTTTGTATATCTATACACACACATACATTCCTGCCTAGCAATAGTGCTTGCAATTCACACACTCTCCTCAAGGAAATGACAGGAATTAGAAAGGCTCTTTAGAGAATAAGGAACTTAAAATGTATTGTATGCTTAGGTCCAAAAGGTATTTACACTAATGTTGCCATTACTAAGTTTAGATTCCACTGAGAGGCTAGTGCTGAATGCAAAACGTGTAGTCTCATTGCTCCTTCCAGGGGTCTGGCAGATTAAGTGTATTCTAAGTGTTTTAATATTGTTTTTATTTATCAATACATCCTCACACAACTTTAAGCCTTCCTACTCTGCTACTGAATGAAGAATACACCCAACTCTCCACCAGGGCCAGTTTTAGCGCTGGTGGCGCCCGGTCCAAAAGTCTTTTTAGCAGGTACTTTTAAATCGCTAATTTCGTAAAATGTTTGCTAAACACAGCACCCCCCTGAGGTCAGCTCCCCCCCTCCCCATCCAGGTCAGCACCCAGTGCGGCCGCTCCGCTTGCACCGCCCTAAAGCCGGCACTGATCTCCAGTCTCCACCACTGCATCTGCAGAGGGGATCAATTCAGGGAATGAGTCCATCATTCTATCCCTCAATTGTTAATTTTCTGGGCTAAACCTGGGTGAAAGATTGTACCCATGTGCTACCTTCAATATCACGAGTACAACATAATGTGTATCACTTTAATAATTTACAATATAACTATGTTTCAATACTTTAAGTGTTATTTGTATTTATTTATTTGTAGAGGATTTTATAGTGCTATGTTTGTCACCTTTCAGTCCCTTGAATGTACAAGTACATTATAATTTTTATGAGCAAAGTGTTTGGAGTGATATCCAGTATCATGTGATAGTGTATGTAAAGAAATGACAAACGTTTTGGGTATAAGCTCTTGGTCTGCTGCTCACCAATAGTCTGCAGGTTCAGCTGTGATAGAAGAGACAGTTTGGAAGAAGATGCAACAGATATTTCAGTTGGATACAACAAAACAGTGTGGGTTGAAACTGCAAAACTTAACATAGGAATGAGCAAAAGGTTTCCATTTTAAGTTTTGCAACAAAATGCCACTTGTTTAAATACAGCTTTTGTGGATTATTTTGTCATTTTTCAAAATCTCGTTCTATTAACATAAAACAATCATCAAAGTACCAAACACAAGGGTCATTTCTGACAAACGTACAATTTATGAAAAGATGCAAACTCTGGGAAACCCACCTGCGACCTCTGTACGTTTGTGGGTCGCACTTTACCAAAAAACATAGGAGGCGGCAATATTGAAGTTTATGAAAATAAAAACGGCAACAAGAATTGATGGAAAGCAGACATTTGTGTTTCACAATCTTTTTTGATGGATAGCAGAAAATGTCATCTATATTTTAACGTTTGGCCCACGTATACGTCAACAAAGAAAACGACCTCTACATCACATTGCATTTACATGGGAAAACAAATCTAATACGCCCTCACCTGGGGTTCGCCTTATTTAGTTTGCATGCACTGAGGAGGCTCTCAGACTTGCTACATCCACAAATAAAGAACAAACGAGAAGAACAGAAAGAAGAGCAGATATGTTCATTATAGAGAGAAAATAACAGACAAGTGTAGATACAGTTCACGGTTATGATACAAGAGGGATTGATATAAAAAGTATATAAAAGAGATATGAAATATTAAAAAACATATCACAGATTAAGCTTCATCATGTCCTAGTTACAGACTAAAAATATGTGAACATATGTTGCCATGATAATGTCTTACCTTATCACAGCTTCCACTTGCTTTCCTTTAGAGCAGTGGTTCCCAACCTTTTGACCTCTGTGGACCCCCACTTTATCATTACTAGAACCCAGGGACCCCCACCGAATCATTATTGGAATCCAGGGACCCCCCACTGTGCCATTACTGAAAGCTTGGGACCTAATCTGTTAATGTTATTAAATTTTCTAAGCAGTCACGGACCCCCTGAGGAGGCTTCGCAGACCCCCAGGGGTCCCCGGACCACAGATTGGGAACCACTGCTTTAGAGTAATACTGATAATATAGAAGATCCCAGTGCACAATTGTAAAAGTAAAAAGAAATTAATTTGACCTTATTGGCAGTTACTTTTACAGTCTCTTCTACCGTATCCAGCATGCTGGCTGGATTACTCTGTCACTCTGCTTGGGAAATGGAGCGACAAAGGCAGCCCAATGAGCCAGGCAGGCAAAAAAAAAAGGTATTTGAAGGTTGTGGTCACTGAAAGTGTTTTGTTGCACTCCACTTATCTGTGACCACAGAAAACCCTGTGAAGCATCTCGGTCGTCCATGCTAGTTGACAATGTGACTTCCAGAGGTGCAAGATTGTAAGCATGCCTTCACAGACATTCTCACCCAAGAAAGGGATGCTGAAGTGTGTAGAAAGCGCGAGAGAGGGAGATAGAGCACTGCGTGGAGGATGTAGGCTGTATGCAGTATTCTGGTGAAATAAAGGGACAACACTACATAAAGGCGGCTGTTTAACTTACAACTGACTCTTTGCAACGGATTATCACAACCGATGCTGTAAGTATTTTCCGAAAGAAGAGCTGCTCATAATAACGCAAATGTGCTGATGTGTAGTCGATAATGCAAGAAAAGGGGCTTATTTCATATTGCCTCATTGATATGAAATGAAGCAAATATTTAAAGTGCATGGTCACCAATTGAGTTCATGGTGCTGGGAACTATGGAAACAAACAAGAGAAAGCACATCAAAGGAAAACACATCAGGGTTCAACAGGAATGATGGGTTTTGGAACCTTCCTAAAAGCAAGATGGTTAGAGAGCTGATGCAGAGTTAACAGAAGATGATTTCACTGCAGAGGAGCCAGGCCATGAAATGCCTAAAGCACTGTTCCTCAACATGAAGCAGACTTCAGCAATGTGGGGAGGGACCAGGGGAATACAGGCTGAGACGATCCCCATCCCATGTGCAAGAACACAAAGATTTCAACACTGGCTTTTGGGAGACACCAGTGCATAATGATCCTGTTCACCCTTATTACACAGAGTCACAAATGTATTTTTCTATATTTAATTTACACATTTCATCAGGCCCCCTTCATTATGGCTCCCTCCTTTGTTAGTGGTTCCTTGGATTAATAGAGCATGATTAGGCAGCACGACTTTGTTATCACCTGTGGCTCCGGAACAGGTTGCCTCGCGTGCTTCAAGAGACCATTCATCATGGAACATTCTGTAAAGCCCTGTAAATGCACATTATCTGCTGATGACCAGGTGAAGGGCTTGTCAGTCTTTACCTAATGGCCCATCTCCCGAAGCAACAAGATGCCTTTGGAGGAACACAGTGCTTTTTATGCAACTGATTTATTGCTCTCATAGAATGTTCAGTTCCTCTGTATTACAAGTTCAGTCATAACAAAATCTCACCCAGTGTGCTCTGCCCCACCAACATTTACTTCTACAGCAATCTGCTACTTTTTCACTGCCTCACCCTGGATTCCCTCTTCGTGTCCAATTGTAGGCTGCGTCTTATGTCTCAAATGACCTACGATGGCCATGTTTGTGTACGCAATGGAGAGGAGGGAAAATAATGCAGAGGCAAACTGGATACGGATTCTAGTGATTCTTTCCCTTGCCATACCCATGAAATATTTTCTATATTTTTTGGGAAATTATTTAATTTCTGTGAAATACAGATTTTATCCAGTAAGGGTGCCTAGTCACATTATTTTGCCACTAGCTTATTGGTTTGCCGTTCAAGACAGTTTATTTAAACAATGAAAGCCCTATACCATTCTGCTAAGCGTTACCATGATCTTTTGTTTATTCAGCATATTCTTCATGAAAGGGGCCTGTTATTAGTTGTACCTCACTGGCAGCAACTTCTGCTAACATTTACCAGTATCCTTGGTTCAAGCAGCAACTCTTAATGGCTGCTAATCAAAACCTGGGTTTTATAATTGCATTGAGGGCTAATTGTCAGCTATATCTTACAAGCATCAGTTTGAGAAATCTGTTCTAAAGAGAATGTGTTTTTTACAACGCTTTTTTTCGAAATCCCCACATTTCTTACCCATTTAGTAAAATATATTTCTCTTCCGTCTACAAATAACCAAAACAGCGCTGTATTTCACCAACTGCTTTCAATAAACATTTTCCTGTATAAAAACATCTTGTTCATGCTAACTGTAGCAAATTAACCATGTAATGTAAAAAGCATTGCCTGTAACATTTAATATTGTCCATTTCAGGTTTCTGGTGGTATTTACAAATTATTTGTACAGAAGACATATAGTAGGTAACTCTATAATATGATCCTACATTGTAATCGAGGGGCTCTGGTGACATCATAAGCCATCAGACTGAGTGGTTTGAACATAACACACAAGTGTCCTTTAACAATTTTAACACTGGGTATTCATTTTGGTGGAATTAGTTAACATGAAAGCAATACTTAAAAAAAAAAAAAAAAAAAACTGGGCTATGCTGTTTGCTGCAATGAAAAAGAAGATAAAACTATAAATACAAGGCTTCAGATAACACAGACTTTAAATTCATAAAGCACACATTCTGGCTATTGACAGAGATTGTTAAAGCTACTGCCAGCAAGCCATGGGTAACATCGGCCCTGATTGTAATTACAACGTTAAGCTTTCTTGAACAGACTGCTTGTTAAAAAATACACAGTGGTTAAACTCAGACACTTTGAAACTACTCCTGCAGAGTAGACCCAACGGCGGACCATGATTGCAATTAGAATGTGGAGACTTAATTTAACTGTTACAAACAAACTTCTAAATAAACTATGGCAATCACAAGCTACAAATGTCACATCTGCGTGTGTGGTATATGCTTTGGCATTTTATTATGTGAATTCTTTAACAAAAGGTAAGTGACCAAACCAGAATTCAAGGGGTTAAATGTGTGCAATAAGGTAAATCACATTGCAGAGGCACCCTCTGTTTACTAGGACGGTTATTTTCCTGTGTAAATACATCGTTAAAAGCAATCTATGAGGCAGTAATCTGAGTTTTTCGAATATCAAGTTTGCTATACTGTGGGAGTAAACTCAAATTTGACCATTTAAGGTACTAATTGCGTGAATGTGCATGTTAGTACCGTTGTTCTAAATAACGTGCTTTTTTCACTGCCCTGGCTAAACGGACAACTAAATCCGTTGTACACAATTGTGAATAAAAAAAAAAAGAGTGCAATACTCGGAGTTTGTCCTCTTTTTTAAAATGGGCAGTAGAACTAATTTACAGTGATGTGTTTCTACCTGGCATGGTATTTATCACATTCATCATAAATCCTTTTTCTATTTAGGTAATCATTTCAATGAATTTTTAACCATGTAATAATGCATCGCCATTGGTACATTATAGGACATGTAGTTTTAATTAGTTTATTCAGTTAATAGATTGGACTCCCTCTAGAGGTTGTTTCATTTTCACTATATAAAATCTCGTTCTTATTTCTTGTTCTTTTACCCCAATACTGCATCATGGATCTCATACTACACTGGCTGGCACTGTTAAAGTCAACAATTTTCTGACATGGCAAACAAAACAATTTTTACAGTAAATTTACCATGGTCATCAGTCTTTAATGATAGAGTACTGAATAAAACTACACATCACAGAATGCACTGCTGGGAATGCATTATAACTTGCCTCAATGTATGACTAGGAATTAATTAAACCATTTTCAAAAAGACAAAGATTAAGGTCCTCATTACAAGTTTGGTGGAGGGGATTACTCTGTTACAAACATTACAGATAAACCATCCGCCGTATTCCAAGTTCCGTAGGATATAAGGTTAGTAATTCCCTCTGCCAAACTCGTAACGAGGCGCTAAAAAATGATTTGAGGAAGAAAATGGAAAACAGACTAGAATAACAAAGATGTGAAATTAAGTAAACAGAGTAAATTCATTTGAGACAAAGCAGATTATTCCTAAACCACATTTGATACATTTCCAAAAGAAATGATGAACTATGCCAAAGACAAATCATGGATATAAAGGGGCAGGGCCAAAGTACAGATTGATCAATCAGCTCAGATATCGGTGGAAGGGAAGGTCTGTCATGTTTTCTTCTCACTACAAACTGAATATGTCAATCACCTTATAAGTGTACAAAGGAGGATAAATTCCCAGCTGCCCTGAATTTTGCCCTTTCAGAACGTACAGTTGATAAGTGGAGCAGGAAGACTGGCAAAAGATTCTCAAGGAGATTGAATAAGTTAACAGATAATAATGACTGAAAAGCAAGGGTCAGCCCTGGCAATGGTTAAGTGTCAATGAGTGTATGGAAAGGGACATTATTTAAACTAAGAAAGGCAATTTCTGCTGCATGATTTCCAATGATTTGTTCACAGAGGAGTAATCCCTCTGCTACTAAATAATGTAGAAATGTACCATTGTTCTTGCGGGTTCATGATTCTGGGTTAAAAAAAAAAACACATGAAGTTAATAAAGAATGTGAAACGTATGAAAAACAAGAATTTAACTGAATTAGATATTTAGACAGCTTTTTCTTTTTTAAATGTAAGTTGATCGGGCACTTTCCCTGTGGGAAGCATTTTAGATCCATGAATAGAATCTGGAGTGTTTTGTGCTCAATGATAAACATGCGCATACAAATGCAGTTTCATCAGTGAACTAAGGTATTCTGCTTTTTTTTTATTTACTTTCTTCGTCATGATAATGTTTATATTGGGGGTACCAAGACTTTGGATTTTGGGATAATTACAATATTAAAAGCGAAAGCAGATTATCAATAATGGCTTCAAAGCATTTAACACACTACAAATGTACAGTGACTAAACAAGCTTAGCAATGATTATAAAGAAGTTTCACTAAAAAGTATCTAAGAAGGGCCACCCATTCAAAATCCACAAGACAGACTGCAAATTCTTTAAGACTGAAATCTCTCAATTATTTCCTTGTTAGTTATAAATGGGGAAGATACTAGTTGTGAAACAGATAAATCAAACGGAACAGAGAAACCTCATGATTCCTTACAAAGAGCCTATGTTCCACTTTCCTTATTGGATTTTTCTCTTTCTATATTCCACCTACTCTGTTTTAGCACTAATTTTAACAAGATACCCATAACATCACATTTAGTTGGTCCCAATCTAATACTTAAGAGATACTTTTATCTGAAATAATTATTCATAGTGTTGGTACAGAAAAGTCGCCTTCATGGTAAAAGATGTGTACCCTTGCTCTGCTGCACAGAGTGTCGAAATGTACTGTTGTCTGGATCCCTGATGCTGATTTTGACACCACAGGCAAACATGGATCGTGTGTGCATGCCAAGACAGTCCTGTATCAAGGACTGCTGCCTGGTTGGACCAGGAGGGGCATCCAAAGCACATCCTCAGTGGTGGAAGGCTACTGTCCTCACCAGAAGTTAAGCAAAAAGAACAGATGATAGATGGAATGCTGAACAATGCAAACATTCACCCCCAGTCACAGAGCTAGGATCCAATCCATCGTTTGATTGACCAGGCCACCCCAGTTTGGACCCAGCCATTTGCAAATCAGTCTTGACCCTGCTCCCCATGGGAGCAGGCCAGCCCAATCTGCCAGGCCAGGCCTTCCCTGGACTGCAAACAAGCATCCTAGGACTGGTTTTGGGGTATCACCCCTCATCAAACAGGCATCACCAAGAGCTAAGCCGCATGAGCGCAGTGGTGGCAGCATTATCGTGTAGTGATCAGTAGGAGTGAACAGGTCCTTTTTACCTTGTGTCACTGGAGTAAGGCATACAGGCTCACTCACCTTTTCAAAGTTAGACTGCTCTGTGATTAACTTGCCCTTTGCCTACATCAAGTGGATGAAGAGTGGTACCCAGAGCAAGAGTGGTGACTCTGTTCTGTTTGTACGCATGCCTGGAAAGGGTACAGCAGAGGGACAGAGCAGTTCTGTGCAGAACAAGCATGTTTGGTGCATGTGCTGTGTGCATTTGCAAATAGCACACCATGGCACAATGCAGAAAGCACAGTGCTGAGCAGTGCATACTGAGTAACTGTGTGTGCTGGATGTATGTGTACCTGCAATGGCACAATACATGAAGATGGCAGTTCTGGACAGTATGTGTGATATGTATGTACAGTGAGCGCAAGCATGCCTGCAATGGTACATTACATGGAGGGCCCTGGGTTCCATTTTGGGAAGTCCATGCCAGTCTGGTGAAGACATGAGGAGTAGAGGAATCCCCAGACAGATGTGTGTATTGATGCATTCCTGTGAGCTGATGGGACACACTGGAAGAAAGGAGAGAGAGAGGGACTGCCCCTGTATACTTCAAAGCAGCCAAACAGGCTGTGTGAGAAGAGTAAGCTACGCAAGACTTTTGCCTGTGACCAGGACTGGAGCCAAGTCCAGTCCTGCTAATCTACCTGCTGGGTGAAGGTTTATTACCAAGGGAAAACAAGACCACCTGCCATGGAGCACCAGAGCCTGCCTGCTTGTCAAGACCTTTGTGCCACGTGAGGAAAAGGAGAGCATTGGAGGGAGCAAGGTCCAGTTGGGAGCCCTACTGAAAGGACTCTTGGTATGAAGTGTGAGGAGACCGCTGTGCACGGATAAGGTCCGTTGCCCGTGTGCAGAATTGATTTGGAAAGCTCCTGTATGCCATGGCGGCCCTCTCCATTTGCCAGGAGAGAGCCACCATGGACAGATCCATGAACTGAATGCCATATGGGGAGTGCCACGCCCATACAGCCTCTTTGTGTTGACCTCCTATGCCAGAGAAGGCTCCCACAGAAGGGAGTGTGTGACAAAGCACCAAGACTTGTTTGGCAGGAGGTGCTGGCTTAGTATGGTGATTGCACAGGAGATGTCTACGACTTTCCAGCAAGTACCACTGCAACCCTATATGCCAGTTGGGTCTGCCGGTACTGGGTTCTGCAAAGTTTGGGCTGTCGCTCGGGAAATTTGAAGCTGCGACATGCAGGCCAAAATTATACATTGAGAACTGCCCCCTCACTGACCTCGTGGCCGTTGCAACTAGTTCAATACATTGATTGATGGGCCACTGTCTGATGAGGCCTAGAACAGGGAACCTGGCTCACTTCAACATTTTAGTTCCCAGGTTAGAACGTAGATGACAGCTATTTTGTTGGCAGCTTAAGTTCTGCATTATAAATCACTGTTGCAATTATTATTGAAATAGATGGAGTTAAAAAGTTAACTGAACTTTACAAAGCTAATTTCCCAGTTAGCTAACAAATTATGCAAAAGAGTATAGTGGGAATGGAAATCTCAACTGAGGTGAAATTTTAAAGAGATACTAAATTTTCTTTAAAAGGCAGTATATAGGAATCTTGGTATTAAAATAGTCCACTTTACATTAATAGGAAATACTTGCATCACTGCTTAAATCATTATCAAAATGAACCTATGCAAACGGTAAATTAACTACATGTGTATGCTGCACACCTACATTTAAACATGAGATCCTCACAAAGGTGAATGGCTGTACATAAATACAGTGCTCATGTAGTACTCAGTTATGTACTCTTATATGCCTAGTAAATTGGTTCTTACCGCCTTACAATGGGAATATCCATTTACAATTAGTACAAATAGGAAGGACTGTGCATTTTTACTAAAAGAAAGTTGGACGTTTATGGGCCAGTTGACAGAGGCATGTATGAGTACTACAAGACTACTACTTACCATATTCATAATTGCTTTTGTGAATTTGGCCCTTTGAAATGGAACTGCACGCTAATATTCTGGCCTTGGTGGAAGTTTGAAACATGCCCAAACAGAACGCATTGGACCATTTCTTGCACACCAAAGGTGTACATGATTGGTAAAGTGTCAACCTAGCAAAATAGAGGTGACCACCAACTCAGGGAAATCGATGTAGTACATGTAAAATATCTCATCACGATGACACTGAAAGACTTCAAATATGGCCAGGAAATGAATAACTGCAGCAATACATATTTTTAAATGCAAGTAAAGCAGTATTTGCTATGTCCTGTATCATCACTGGTGATACCAATGTCAGAACAATAGTCATCAATAGATATGAGAGATGGCGGTCCTTTGCCAAATTTTTTAAAAAAGAGGGTTTATTTAGTTTTTGTTTATTTGAATACCAATAAGGGAACAACAAAATAACATATTACATGACTAAATAAATATCAACTAATTCAGTACAGATTTGTGAAGAAACATGTTTGTAATTTTACATGACATCGCATGTAGAAAAACTCTAATTTGCATCAGCACATGTCCTGGAATAACCTGGGTACTCAAAAATGACAAGATTGCAGCATAAAGAGAATGGATGCACTGTTCACCCGTAGCAAAAACTGCACTCAACCTGCAGTCTAATAGGTTACCAAAGGTGGTATTTTTTAAACTGTTTTTAGGATGCTGTCTTTCGTAACTGTTATGGAATTTCACTTTTCCCCAGTGGTAAGCAACAAAAAACAGCAGTAAAAGCTGGATCTAGCATTCTCCTGGTAGACGTTCCGTACTTATATTGCAGACAAATTGGAGTTCTGTGTTTATAATGTATTACAAGTTTAAATCAAATTATTGGCTTGCACCCTTGTTTAGCAATATGGAGCAGAAATAAGAATGATGACACAAAACTTTGCTCGAAACCTGGATAGACTCGGACAGGTGGCATTTTTAATACACCTTTTTGCATCTATTTACTCGTTTACGTTTAATTTATTGTCATATAGCATTTTAGGCTGCATTGTTTTAATTCTTTAAAGCAAAACTATAGCCATTAGGCATTATCAGAAAATAGCACACAAATAGGATATGCTTAGAAACACATTCGTAAAAAAAACACGACTGTACTGAATCATACATGGCTGGTTTTAGGGGAGAACCGGCGCTCACAATTGTACAATATTGTCGTTTACGTTATACTGTGCAGTCCATCCAAAACTATTTGCAAGGCGGCGCTCTTTACAAGGAACTCACCCAAAACCTCATATATTAACGATGTTACTACTGTACCACTCTTAATCTTTAATTTTTGCTTCATACCTTTTTGTTGCAGGTGAAATAGTTTCTTTCCTGGCCCCAGAGGATGATGGGCTGGAGCTACTTGTTTTCTTTGGTACAATGGTCCCATTATTAATAGTCGTTCTTAATGGAAGTGTTTGGACAAGAGGTCTTGCTGCAAAACACAAACGTATCTTGAGTTAGACAAATAAGAAATACCAAAGAAAAAAAACTATGATCTTGAAACTGAAACTTCAAAAATGTTAACATGACAACTGAAAGATCAATAAAAAAAGGCTATTTTCTAGATGTGTACACTTTAAGTAAGCATAATACTTTTATCAAGAACTGATACTCTTTTGGGCACACACGTTCCATGCATGGGCCAACTTAGCATAAGGCCAACAAGTCATAAGTTAGCCTCACGGAGCATGGCAAGCAAAACTACAAAACTGAAGAACATGGTAATATATAATGAGTACAACACACTTGTGTAATAAATCAAGGTAAAATATGACCACTAGGCATTTTACATTGCCTAGAATGCCAATAAGTTAAGCGACAACAGACACCAGTCCTGCCATGAGACACACATAGTTAAAGTGCAAAGGGGCACCATAGAAGAACAGACACAGCATTGTCAAAGGAGTCAGGCAGGGTTCTGTCCTGGCTTCTTTTTATTTACATTGCATATTAATGGTCTGAAAAAATCTCTCTCTAACTGCCCTGTCCATGTACCTCATGTTGGTTCTCAACCTATTCCTGCACTCTTATATGCCGATGAGGTTATCCTTATGGCCCAAACTTGGTCTTTAGAGGCTGTTGGACAGATTTGCACATTTTATGACACATCTTGGTCCAAATCAGGGTAAGAAAAATATAATGGTCTTTGGGCCTGAGAAATTTCAGAATATAAAGTATACCAAGGTCTTTCCTGTCTCTACCTTCTTTTATCCGCTTGTTATTTTTCAGGACTGTTGCACCTGGTCTATTGTTGGCAGGAATAGGGCTGCCATGTTCATGAGATGGTTAGAGACAATGGCTCAAAGACCTCCGAAGCCGCTGGCGCCAGAAGACCACCATGAGTACTGAAGGATTTCTGCCACAATTTGGGCTGAAATCCTCCAGCAGTCTTGCTGGCGGTCAGCGGTGCTTCCACAGACATCATTGCTACACCAAAAGGACTCCGCCCGCCGAATTATGAGCAGTAATACAGCGTGGCAGTGTCCTGATGGCGGGGCACTGCCGGCGGTGGAAGCGCCTGTTCCCATTCCCTGGCACACCACCACCTCGCCGGACAAGGTAAGTCGATCGTTCGACAGGGGAGGGAGGTGAGAGGGTAGGAGGTGTTGTGTCTGTGCGCGAGTGGGTGTTGTCCGAGTGTGTGAATATAAGTGTGTATGCATGTTTGAATGGGTGTATGAATGGGTGTGTGTATGGGTGTTTGAATGCGTGTTTGAATGCGTGTTTGAATGCATGTTTGAATGCGTGTTTGAATGCGTGTTTGAATGCGTGTATGAATGCGTGCTTAATGAGTGTGTATGCATGTGTGTATGCATGTGTGTATGCATGTGTGTATGCATGTGTGTATGCATGTGTGTATGCATGTGTGTATGCATGTGTGTATGGGTGTTTGAATGCGTGTATGATTGTTGAAGTGAGTGTGTGTTGGAATGTTTCTGTGAATGCGTGTGTTGGTGCGAGTGAATGAGTATATGTATATTTATGAGTGAATGAGTATATGTATATTTATGAGTGAATGAGTATGTATGCGTGTGAGTGAACGAGTATGTATGCGTGTGACTGAATGAGTATGTGTGCGTGTGACTGAATGAGTATGTATGCGTGTGACTGAATGAGTATGTATGCGTGTGACTGAATGAGTATGTATGCGTGTGACTGAATGAGTATGTATGCGTGTGACTGAATGAGTATGTATGCGTGTGACTGAATGAGTATGTATGCGTGTGACTGAATGAGTATGTATGTGTGTTGGGTGTTGGTGACTGCATGTACGTAAGTCTTGGTGAATGAGTATGCGGGGTGCGTGTGAGTATATGCGGGAAGGGTGGGGTAGGGGTTGCTGACATGGAAGCGGGGTGGGTGGGACTGACTTGGAAGGGGGGAACGGGCTACTGACATAGAAGGGGGATGGTGGGAGAGGCTTGCTGCCATGGAAGAGGAGGGTGGGGGGTACTGTAGTTGCAGGGCGGTTGAGGGGGGCATCTTCTGTCGCCGGCAGCCTTTCTGCCTGGGTTTTCCTGAAGGTGCTACGGCCGCAGAAACCCTGGCAGAAAGCCAACTTACACCGCTGGCGGTCTTCAGTGGACAGCTGGCCTGGAGGTGCTGTCCTCCGGCCGTCCTACTGCCCTGACGGTACCAGCGGGGATGTGGCGGTTTGGAAGAGGCCAAAGCACCTCACTTATAACATGCCGGTCTTCACCGCCAGCCCATCAGCGGTGAGACTGCCATCCCGTCGGCGGTGAGACCGCCACCGCGGCGGATCGTAATGAGGGCAAATATTTAAATGGTCTTTAAAACTGGGCAATAAACCTATCAGAGAGCTTATTATGGTGCACAAAACCAGATGTCTTCCTGTTGCTACTTATGGTGGTCTGAAGGAGCACGATGTGGTTTAGAAAGTGGAAAATTGATTTTTGAGACGTTTGCTGTCACTCCCCCAATGTACTCCACATATCTATGTCATACCAATTGGGGCTATTTAAATATTATCAGACTTCGCCCTGCATTACTGTGGTTGTCAATCCGGTCTAATCCTCAAAATACTCTTCAACATCAAGTATTGGAAGACTGTTTACACCTGGATTTGGTGGGGAAAAAAACCTTGGTTGATATACATTAAGGAATGAAGTCTCAGCCTAGGCATCCCTGATCTGTTTGATAACTTTAGTGGTTTGCCTGCTTCTTTTAGGTTTGTTTTAAAAGAAACATTTTCTGATTCATGCTGATCAGTGAGAATGTGTGAGGAAGCTACGAAGGCCTCTGTGAGCAATAATACCCCACCTATCAATAGTCCATTGATAGACCAATATCTTGCTTAGGTTTGAACTAGCTATCATAGGTATTTGTTACCACGTCTGAGATTAAACCCTGTGCACTTCATGGTGGCCTTTCCCACTCCGATTTCATATCATATGATTTTACCACTGTGTCTTTGTGAGCATCGGTCCAATCAATCTACCCTGCACTTTCTGTTTTTCTGTAAATATTATGATTTTTTTTAGACTTCGTTTCTTCTTGAATATCCTGAAAGATGAAAATCTCAGACAATGTAGGGACGAAATGGTCTACAAACAATCCTTACCATCGATGTCCATGTGCTGGGCTGTGGTGAAATCTTAGAGTGTGCTAATAATTTAAGGAAAACACTGAGTTAATTTTTTGTGTGTTTTATTATGCTCGGACATTATTTACTGGTTTCCAGTTGTTCATATGCACTTTCTGATTGTTGAAGAATTTGTTTTTATCTGTTCTTATTGTACTTTATTAGTTGATACATACAACTGAATAAAGCAAGTTTGCCTGACTGGCAAAAGACACCAGTCCTGCCATGAGACACTTAGTACAAGTGCAAAGTGACACCACAGAACAGACAGCATTCCAGACTTACTTACAGGTGAAAGAACTACTGCCACAACTCATCATCTGGATAAAAAAAGAATACCAACTGATGACAGGTATTCTATATATGTCCACAGCTACTATGATACTGGGTGTCTGGTGACATTCCTTTCAAACATCACACACCCAACTGCAAAAGGACAACTGAGTACCATAAACTGTGTGTAAACAATAGGCACAGACAAATAAATACCCTGGGTGAAAAAGACATACCAACTGAAAGCCAATGCATTGTCATGCAGGAGAACACACCAAGAGTGGACAAAAAAGGATCCAGGGAAATCCATCTTATTGTAAATCACAACTTAAACAAATCCCAAAATTATTCTCTTGCTGTGCAACGTATGGAAACGCATCAATGGAAAGTAAAGAACACCAGCAGTGAAGCCCCAATTTCATATGGGACTCCCTTGTAAAAGAAGCTGAAACTCTCACAAACAGAACAGCCAACGAGGACCTCTTGGGGCATCCCCAATCAATGGTACATAAGATCCCCCGACAACGCAGCAAAGAGGTATGCAGCTATTTTCACTAGTATTGACAAAAAAGTAATAGTACACGCAAAATGCACCAGAACCAGACCGGGCTGGCTAATAAGAGGTCAGGTTTCACCAAAAAAGGAAGAGTAATTCTAGCCCAGGTGACAATAGCACACGAATGTGCTTTAATATTTTGGCAATAAAAGAGAGCTCTCCATAAAGCCACATAAACCATCAAAAACAATTGATTGTGAGTCCGAGCACAAAACAGAGTATCGGTGCCACAAATGAGGGCCAGGTGGCAGCAGAGAATTTTGGCACCGAAGAAGTGGCAGGTTCAGGAACAGAGCGCATAGTATTAACACAGAGACAGTTCCACATACATCTTCTGCTTCATTACACATAGGGACACTGTGCAGGTTTGCACCGTAGCGCACGTTTTGCAGGATGTGCTGGCCGCAAAGAGGGACAGGGTGCCGTTGTACAGATAATGTGATGCCCCCACGGCAGCCATACATTCCCACCTGCCATGGCAGCAGCACATTAGTGAATGGCAGACAAACTGTTTGAATCAGCCAGTCACTCCTTCCCATTGCAGACAGCACCACTCCTGCCTTTGAAAAGGGGACAGAGATCCCCCATAGGCAGATCAGGGAGAAAGACGTCTGCAGGGCTCATGGGACGCACCGACTGTGCACCAAGTCTTTGGGGCACACAGCCAGTGCATCCCCTGATGGCCTTTTCGACTCTGCACCTGTATGCATAATACGGCGGAAATGCACATTGCTTCCCTCATTACATGGGGGCCAAGCAATGAGGGAATGCACCCTTAAAATTGCACAGATGCTGTCTGTGCACTGGTCCATCAGTATTACAAAAATGTCCGAATAACTGTCTGTACCTCCTTCTGAAATACCAAAGTGCCCCAGGGGTGCAGAGAGCAGGTGCACACAACAACCCTGCTCCTGGGGTGGTTCATGTAAAATGGCTCAAAGTGACAAAACAGAATAGGAAATAATGTGGCCACAGGACCAGCGAACCAAGGAGTTCTCCATCCATAGCACTTAGCTACCCATGACCTTTGAGGCAGTACTGGATTAGAGATGGTTCATTAAAGGACTGTTCTCCAATGACAAAGAGGCTACTGTGTCTGTGTGTCTAAACAATGTAGAACAGGTCATGACATCTTTGTACTGTTCAAGGGGCCCATTGACTTCATGTATAAAGCCATTTTGCGATAGTGAAATCTGTGGTTCACAAAATCATAGCTTTTTGGACTTCAAAAGAAGCCTCAAATTACTAAATGTAGTGTGTACTGGAAAAGTCTTTCCAACACCAAAAGTAAGTTTTGAACCTTCTTTCAAATCCTAAAGAGGAACATAAAAGGGACATCATTGGGAGTCAAAATGATATGCATCGAAGTTTTGCAACTGCAAATGATTACAGGTTACCAACACCCAAAAGAGGTTTGATAACCCATTCACAAAGCGGAAGCGGCCCCAGTGAGATCGCTTCCACCTTGTGAATAGTGGTGGGAAGCATTGAGGGAGCACAATGTGGTTGAGTGGACCACGACATTTACCCTCTGAAGTAATTCCCTGCATGCCAAATATATTTTTTTTAAAGCATCCACTGTCCCTTTCGAAAAAAAAAAATACCAATGCAGGAAATACAAAAGCAGGGACGGAGGTCTGCTGTCTCTGGCAAGGCTCTAGTCTTCATTGCAGGTGTTTGTAGGGAGCTGCAGAATACCACCTGCCTCCTACATATTAATAATAATGAGGCAGGAAGTTGTGCATTCTGCTATGCAAATGATAAGTAAACGGCAGCACTGCATCATTAAGTGGGTTGCAACCTGCCACTTGATAGGTTGATCCCTATATTCTAAAACTGCAACGGCTGTGGTGCATGACATGTATATGCAAGAAAACACTGGCCACAAAGGTAAGAATGGCCATCTCTTCCAGAAACATTTTATAGCAAATAAGATCTCATACACGCAGCTATGACACCCGACCGCAACGCACAGGAGAAAAATGTAAGGTCATGTCAACCTAGGACTACACCCCAGAAGTCAAGTTTGCACGTTTTTAAAGTGGCTGAAATCTTTCAGAGCATAGGGCCTATCACAAACTACACGTTGTACCACACAAAGTAGTACTCCAAAGAACCATTCTGTCGTTTCTGGGAGATATCCACACCAGTAGCAGAAACCTGCGCACACTAAATATACTATTTTGTAGTCAGTGTAGTGGGAAAATGGGTACAGTTACTCAAGAATGGGTGGGTTTGAAGGGAAATTTAGGAGAGGTTTGGGAAGGACACGCTAATACAAAACACACTCCCATAAAACAGTAGGAACATTGCACAGAATACACCTCTAAATGTTATTACAGTCCTTATTCAAAGCATTTAAGGAGAAAGTGCTTTGTCCATACGTAGACACCGCTTTGCCAGATATGTACAATAAAATGTATTGTATGTTGTGGAATAAACTTGTAATATGTTGGTAGGGTATAATGTAATCATACAACCTCAATTAGGCAGGTTTATGAAACAAATACAGAGTTCATTAATATTAGGGGTACCATCTAACTCATGGTCATTACAGACACAGGGCCTCATTCTGACCCTGGCGGTCTTTGACCGCCAGGGCGGAGGACCGCGGGAGCACCGCCGACAGGCCGGCGGTGCTCCAATGGGGATTCCGACCGCGGCGGTAAAGCCGCGGTCGGACCGGCACCACTGGCGGGGTCCCGCCAGTGTACCGCGGCCCCATTGAATCCTCCGCGGCGGCGCAGCTTGCTGCACCGCCGCGGGGATTCCGACCCCCCCTACCGCCATCCAGATCCCGGCGGTCGGACCGCCGAGATCCGGATGGAGGTAGGGGGGGTCGCGGGGCCCCTGGGGGCCCCTGCAGTGCCCATGCCACTGGCATGGGCATTGCAGGGGCCCCCGTAAGAGGGCCCCTACATGTATTTCACTGTCTGCTGTGCAGACAGTGAAATACGCGACGGGTGCAACTGCACCCGTCGCACAGCTTCCACTCCGCCGGCTCGATTCCGAGCCGGCTTCATCGTGGAAGCCTCTTTCCCGCTGGGCTGGCGGGCGGTCTGAAGGCGACCGCCCGCCAGCCCAGCGGGAAAGTCAGAATTACCGCCGCGGTCTTTCGACCGCGGAACGGTAACCTGACGGCGGGACTTTAGGTCAGAATGAGGGCCACAGTCTCCAGTCCTGAACCCCGCTCACTTACGAGACAGAGTTTTCAGATGTCTTAGTCCAATTAAACTGAATCAAAATTGACTACATTAAAATAAGGATTGATGGATGTAGCCCTCAGATAAAAGGAAAGTTGACAGATACTGAATGAGGCTAAAACAGACGTTCTTCTCATGGGCTTCAGTCACAAGATCATAAGAGGCACTCTCCAACCTCCTGAACTATTTGAACTTCACACCACCTTCTCCAAAATAGCAAGAATATCTGGTGGTGTGAGATACTAGCTTAAAGTTCGAGGCACATATAGGAACAGTGATTTGCTCAACCTCATACTGGCTGCAACAACTAAAACAAATATTACTCTTTTTAGACACTAAACACCATAAATAAAGTATGATTATTGATAAACCCAAAATTGAACTATGGTACTATGAGACTGAGAGCTATAAAAAAGACAAATCAAACAATTACAATTCTTTCAAGCTATGGTAGCCAGGCTAGTCTTATGGCTTGGGGAGTCTGATAGCATAAGGCCTCATCTTTGTTCCCTTCCTTGGCTACCTGTAGCCAAAAGTGTGATATTCAATTGAGCATTTTGGTGTTCACTTGCCTAATGGGGTAATCCTCAATCATGGTCACGGAGAAACCGCCATGGACAGCTCAGAGAGCCAGATGCTGCTGAGAAATCTAAGAACTGTGCTCCATTGGAAGGGGCACCGCTGGTTTGCGGTCTTAGGTTCACATATATGAACTTCAGTTCTAGAGATTAAACCTAAATGCAGACTGTTAAGTTTTAGGGGAGCAGTTAAAACACATTTTTCGGTTCCTAAGCTTCTAACTTTTATCAATATAGCTGTGATGCACTGATAAAAGTCCGACTGTTTTAGAATAAAGGCAGGTGCCTAGAGATAATATATTTGGTAGTGTGTGTCAAATAAATAACAGTTAAATGAAAATAATAACAACCAGATTGCATTAGGTTCTCAGAAGAATGTCAAGGACTGGAAACTTTGGCCTTCATTATGACTTTGGCGATCTTTTCCTAACACCGCCGAAGCCACGTGTGCCAGAAGACTGCCACATTACGAGTACTGAAGGATTTCCGCCACAATATGAGCGAAAATCCTCCAGTAGTCATGGTGGCAGTCGAGGTGTTCCTCCCTGAGGGGACAGGACCTGGAGCTCCCGCCGCCAGCCCCACCCTGCCAAAAGGACTCCGCCAGCTGTAAAATAACGGTGGGGCACTGCTGGCAGTGGGAGCACCAGGTCCTGTCCCCTCGGGGAGGAACACCTTATCGGATAAGGTAAGTGTCCTCCGCAAGGGGGTGGGGTGTGTGAATGCATGTGTGTGAGTGTGTGTGTATGGGTGTCATGAATGGGGGAAGGGAGGGAGAGTGTTTGTGCATATGTGGGTGTCTGTGTGTAAATATGGTGATGATGCATGTGTGGGTGAATGTGAATGCTGGGTCAGGGTGCATGTGTGCCTGCATGTAGACAGAGGAGATGGTTCTGTGTGTATATATGTTGAGGAAAGGAGGGAGTGGGGGGATGGAGTGTGTATGCATGTCAATGGGGTGAATGTAGTGAGTGCATGTGTGAGTGGGGGTGTTGTGCCTGTGTGCATGTATGTGTGTATGGATTTGGGGGCTGTTGCGTGTGTGTGCGAGTGTAAGGGTGTTGTGAGTGTCAGGGTGTGCGTGTCTGTGGGTGCGTGTATTTAGGGGTAAGTACAGGGACCGGATCGGAGGGTGGGGAGTAACTATGTGTATGCGGGGGTGGGGTGGTCACTACTGTGAGTGGTGGGCTACTGAGGTTCGGGGAGGTGGGGCCGGGAATGTTGTAAGGGAAGGGGGTGAGGGGCTCTTTGGGAGATGAGGGGTGGGGGAATCGTCTACAGGCGACAGGAATGCAAATTCCTGTCGCTGGTAGCCTTTCTGCCACTAATTTCGTGGCGGTGCTACCTCCACGAAATCCCTGGCGGAAAGGGGACTTGTGATACCGCCGTCGATATAGGGTGGACCTCCATGTCAGAGATGCTTATCTCCAGCCTGCCGGTCCGACCACCCTGGCGGTAAGTGCAGGAAAGTGGCGGTTTGGCACAGGCCAAACCATCACACTCTTAATTTGGTAGTGGGACCGCCGACCCGTCGGCTGTGGGACCGCCACCGTGACACTGCCACTCATAATGAGGGCCTTTGTATGTAATGGCCTGGAAGGAGGTGATTATCCTAACAAAACATTATCTATAATCTTAAGCAAGATTTTAAGCAAAAGTCTATGTACACTTTAATAGCACAGAACATCTTGTATCAACTGTTCAGAAACTGATTAGAGTTACAAAAGCATTTGTAGAATTCCCACAAACTAGAGAACGCTAAACAACTCAGGAAGATTACTAAATATTTTCTGCGCACTTTGAAAAAGATGTGCTTTTTTTTTTTAAGACGTCAACTGTACTTTCATATTCTTTGGCAAAATTATGTCGGACATACATGTCCTTCTCAAGTCTCCTTAGAAAATGTTTCTTTATATATAAGAAATTTCAGTGCATTTAAGAAATCTTGAAAAAAAAATCACTTCCATGCTGATCTGCAGTCAGTAAAAATGCAAACTTGAATAGTATATGTCTCATTCAAACCAATTATTTTCAACCGGACAGGCAGGGGTATTGTACAAAAGCGATGAGACTGCTAGACTAATCTGAAACGTTGCCACACCTCTATCGTTGGAAATAACTGCAATAGCCATGATCTAGGACTGGGAAAGAAGTTAGTGCTAGCACCTGCAATACCAAGGGCCAAACTCTAACTAGACCACACACGTGGAGGTGGCATTTTAGAACCAAGACAGACAAAAATGTCCCTTAGAATGTGGAGAGTTCTCTGAGACGAAACAAGAAAATCTACCCCATTAATGAGGTGATTTCACTAAAAGCCACTCTTACTACCCCGCTACGGGCGGGATTCATAAAGCTTTCATTCATGAAATGCGGCTTACTCCTGGAAATTCAGGAGCAAGTGTTGAGTGAGCCACACTGGATCACAAATAAATCGCGAACAGGGCCCTGTGTATCTGGCCCCTCGCAGACACACAATCAGAAAAAAAGAATTGGAGCCCCCCTGACCTTCGGTTATGAATTTTTGAAAGGACACAAGCACTCGCTCAGAATCCCAGCACTCACCTGATGCAGCAACACGCATCTCACAACAACGATAAATCCATATTCCAGAAGCAACATCCATGTTTCACTGATGCGTCTCCTCGATGTTCACAAGTTACATCAGCTAAAGACTGGGAAGCCAATTGCACCATGGAGGCACACGACAATTGACAAAGACACATATTGTTAGGAGATGAGAATTTAAAACAAAGCTGACCCAAATACTTGCCCAGTCTCCTGAATGAGACTAACACTCCCCAGGAACACCAAAACAGAGCAGGATATTGCAGCAAAGACTTAGCAAAACAAAAGTGCCAATGCAAGCAAAAAATAAATATCTCCATTACTCTGGTAGTGAAATACAACCACATATGGTGTTTGAAAAGCTCTCGTAGCACTTGGTCTTGCTGCTACTGCAAATGCTCCATTACAGTGGCGGGATAAGAAGGACAAAAGACTGCACAGCTGCAAGAATCCAAAAGGCTTGGTGTAGACTGCACTGATGCAAAGCAATCATATCCAACTTGTAGTATTCCACATAGTGAGCAACAATGTCAGCTACTACTTATACGGTCACAGGCACCTTTGACCCAGATGTTACTTGTACACAACACTACATTGGGGAGATGCTATCTTCGCATATCTATCTTGATTTTGCTTGGTCTGGAGTGGGGTAGACTGGATTGTAGTGGGGTTGATTAAGGCAAATTGGATAGGAATAGGATGGATTGGAGTGGGGTGGACTGGGTATGATTGGAGAGGTTTGGATTGGTGTGGTTTGGATTGGTGAGGAGTGGATTGGACTGGAATGGGGTGGGCCGGACTTGAGTTGGGTGGATTGGATTGGAGTGGGTGGATAGGAATGAGAGGGGTGGATTGGTGTGAGGTGGACTGGATTGAAGTGGGGTAGATGTGATTGGACTGCATTGCATTGGTGTGGGGTGCATTGGAGTGGGGTGGATTGGGTTGCATTGTAGTGGGGTAAAAAGGGACGAGTGGGGTGGACTGGATTGGCGTGAGGTAGATTGGATTGGAGTGGGGGAGACTGGAGTGTGGCAGGCTGGAGCACGGCAGACAAGAGTGTGGCAGGTTGTTTTGGATTCAGGTGGAGCAGACTGGCATTGGGCAGACTGTTTTGGATTGGAGTGGGGCAGATTGTTTTTGACTGGATTGGAGTGGGGCAGATTGGAGTGGGTCAGGTTGTTTTTGATTGGAGTGGGGAGATTGGAGTGTGGCAAACTGGAGTGGGGTGGACTGGAGTGGGATGGATTGAAATGGGACAGATTATTTAGGATTGGAGTGTGGCAAATTTGAGTGAGGCAGACTGAAGTGGGGCACATTGTTTTGGATTGGAGTGGGGGAGATTGGAATGGAACAGACTGAAGTGGGGCACACTGTTTTGGATTGAAGTGGGACAGACTGGAGTGCGACAGACTGAAGTGGGGCAGATTGTTTTGGATTGGATTTGGGCAGATTGTTCTGGACTGGAGTGGGGCAGAATGAAGGGGGGTTGATTGTTTTGGATTGGGGCAGATTGTCTGGACAGCAGTGGGGCAGATTGGAGTAGGGCAGACTGTTTTGGATTAGAGTGGGGCACATTGTTTCAGATTAGAGTGGGGCAGATTGTCTTGGATCGGTGTGGTGCAGACTGGAGTGGGCTAGATTGTTTGGGATTGAAGTGAGGCAGATTGTTTTTTTATTGGAGAGGGGCAGATTGTTGTGGATTGGAATGGGGCAGACTGTTTGGGACTGGAGTGGAGCCAAATTGTGTTGGATTGGAGTGGGGGCAGATTGAAGGGGTAAATTGTTTTGGATTGGTGTGGGGCAGACTGTTTAGGATTGGAGTGAGACATAGTCTTTTGGTTTTGAGTGGGGCAGATTGTTTTGGATTGGTGATGGGCAGATTGTTTGGTATTTGAGTGGGACAGGATGTTTGAGATTGTAGTGGGGGAAATTGTTTTGAATTGGAGTGGGACAGATTGGAATGAGTCGGATTGTTTTTGAGTGGGACATATTGGAGTGGGCAGGTTGGAGTTGGACAGATTATTTTGGAGTGGAGTGGGGCAGATTGTTTTGGATTGAGTGGGACAGGTTGTTTTTTTATTGGAGTGGGGCAAGTTGTTTTTTATTGGAGTGGGTCAGATTGGAGTGGGACAGATTGCTTTGGATTGGAGTAGGGCAGATTGGAGTGAACAGATTATTTTCGATTGGAGTGGGGCAGATTGGAGCGAAAAGATTGCTTTGGATTGGAGTAGGGCAGATTGTTTTCGATTGGAGTGGGGCAGATTGTTTTAGACTGGAGTGGGGCAAACTGGAGTGTGGCAAATTATTTTGGATTTGCATCGGGTAAATTGGAGAGGGTAGATTGTTTTGGATTGGAGTGGGGAAGACTGGGTGGGGTAGATTGGAGTGGGGCAGATTGTTTTGGATTGGAGTGGGGCAAACTGGAGTGTGGCAAATTATTTTGGATTTGCATCGGGTAAATTGGAGAGGGTAGATTGTTTTGGATTGGAGTGGGGCAGACTGTAGGGGGACAGACTGGTTTGGACTAGAGTGGGGCAGATTGTTTTGGGTTGGAATGGGGCACACTAGAGTAGGACAGATTGCTTCACATTGGAGTATGGCAGTTTGTTTTAGATGGGCATGGTGTTTACTGAAGTGCGCAGACTGTTTTGGTTTGGAGTGTATCGATTGGAGTGGAACAGATTCTTTTGGACTAGAGTGGGGCAGATTGGAGTGGAGAAAATTGCTTTGGATTGGAGTGGGACAGAATAGACTGGGGCAGATTGTTTTGGATTGGAGTGAGGCAGGTTGTTTTGGGCTGGGTTGGGGCAAATTGGAGTGGGGCAGAATGTTTTGGATTCGAGTGGGGCAAATTATTTTGATTGAGTGGGTCAGATTGTTTTGGATTGAGTGGGTCAGACTGTTATGGATTGTGTGGGGCAGGCTGGAATGGAGAAGATTGTTTTGGATTGGTGTGGGGAAGATTGGAGTGGGACACATTGTGTGGATTGGAGTGGGCAGAGTGTTCTGAACTGGAGTAGGGCAGATTGTTTTGGATTGCAGTAGGGGCTGATGGGGCAGAGTGCAGTGATTTGGGAGGATTGGAGTAGGGTGGATTGGAGTTGATTTGGGTGAGTGGTTTGAGTTGGAGTGGGGTGTATTGGATTGAGTGGGGTGGACTGGTGTGGGGTGAATTGGCCTGGAGTAGAGCAGATTGTATTGGAGTGGGGTGTAGTGCACAATTATGAGTGAGAGCATAATTTCAGAAATTACACACACAAAAGAAACAATGTTCCTTTGCAATACTCAGAACATGATAATCATCATCTCTTGAGAACAAAGCCCACGAGCAAAAACAAAACAAGAGTGAAAAGTGAGAAAATAAGACTTAACCAAAATTAAAAAAAATAACTATAAAGAATAAAAGTTTGCAATTTTGTTTGTCCTGCTGGGCAAGTTTTTGCCAGTCGCACTTCTACTGTTTGTAGGGCCCTAGAAGTTAAAAGGAGTACCTTAATCACGTTAGGAGCAGCAGACGGGCACTGATTAAGTTGAACCAATCAGTGCTTGGTCCTTGCTCCACTGACAGGAACTGAAACTATGCTTGACCTGCAGTTACAAATTACGAGGCTTTAAAAAAAAAAAAAAAAAAAAAAAAATGAATGCGCTCCTTCAAAATAGCTCTAAAACAAACAAACAAGGACGTAGTGGGTGGTACAGTTCTGTCACAGTTTACACTATTTCAAATGACCTTTGGTGGATATTCCATTAACAACTTTTAATAACCTAAACTCCTACAAAAAAGGTTGACGTTTCATGCATATAAGGCCACTTGCCGCAAAAGCGTGGAGTGTTGTGCTACCTGTCAACCCAAAGCAATCCGGTACCTCATTGGGGCAGAAGGCGCTGTAAAAGTGCAATTAAAGAACGATGCAAGTATTTCTGAATAGTTCATATTACATTAATGACCTGCCGAGAAAAATCAGAATATCCGATAACCTCAGCTATGGCTCTCTGGTTCTCCCAGGCGGACTACAATATCTGATAATCTATATCGGGAATTGAGTGACAACGAGATGACTGACCAGTTGTCTGGACACAAAGTGAACGACCCCCTACCCTACCTGGAAATCAAGGACAGAGCACATTTTGATTGGCATCACCCGCCGAATGTTCTCCGACAGCGAACTTTACACTGGTACCCATTGCTGACCGAAGGGAAGGCGAAAGGAGGTCATCCATCTCTTGGCCCGCCTTCGTGCTGTAGCAATTGTGAATATATTTCAAAAGCAAGTCTAGTTATTTTATTTAATAAACTCCAGCGTGTAACTTGGTTAGTAACAGCAGATGGCGCTAACTACTGCGAATTGCTGCCCCGGAAAAAGCTCATGACATGCCTCTTGGTACCTTTCTTTGTCAAAGGCGCGACATGGGGCTGTTACCTCTGATAAATGTTATCAGGTATTTGAAGAATATATTTGCGCATTTTTTGTTTAGATGTCTGTCAAATCGTATCCACGTGAAAAAAGAACAAGTGACACATTTTAGACAAGGCCGTGTTAAGAACCCAGACCAGTGCCTTAAAGTTTTACAAATTTATTAAAAGAAATAGAAACATCCGGAGTATCAAACTAAATATATGAGGCGCGGAACCGGAGGTAAAATATACTGGCTCGATAGGATTCAAAGAGCTATATACAGTTTATGGACACAAATTACTGTACGACAACCCCATAAAATCACAGAAAGTAGATCTCAATTTAAGAGCAATGCTTGACAGATTAATTTAAATTTTAAAAACATTTGTTTTTAGTTTTTCAAAAATAAATAATATTTATTGAAAAACGTTAATGTTATGCTCGGCCTTTTTATTATTAGTAAATATAAGTTGACTGGATTCACTCTTATCTAAATAAACACATTTCATCTATCTGGTGCACAAGATTATACATCCTGAAAGCATACAGCTAATGATGAAAACAGTTAAGGGATGTGATGCTGTCCATAAAGGCAACTTCCACTCAGTATTGCCTGTGTTGCTGCCATTGAAAATCTTTTTTGATAAGTTGTGCACTGTTTCCCCCCACCAGGAGCCACATGGTGTGTTGTCGCCCTATCCAAATTGCCATTTAGAATTGCAGAGGTCTAGGTAAGCAGAGAACCCAGTTATAATGCAACCAGTCCAACATCATGTTACCTGACTCAAATCGGACCATGCAAGTGGGGTTAGAAATGTTAGTACCACATGAACATTGGATGGGAAGGTTCAGCAACGGTGCCTCCACAAGGGCAGAGGATCATTCCCCTTTCCCCACAGCAGGCACAGAAAGTGTGAAAAATAAAATGTTAATAAAATCATTTTATTACCATTTCATTTTTATTTTTTCACTCTGCCAGCACGAGCAGAGTGTGACGGCAGGGCCAATGGGTCATTACTGCTGATTGGCAGCAGGGAGAAATGGTCACTTCGGCTTGAAGTGCGCATATTGGTTTGGCCAATTGTCTTGCAACGGTCAGCCTGACGTGCACTTTAAACCTCTGCAACCCGAGCTGTCAGGCAGGGGTGGGAGACAGGCCTCCAGTGCCTGTAAAAGCGCTGGGATAGCCCTCTCCAACCAATCCTGATGCTTGTCCAATGCTGCTTAACATTATTAACAACATGAGAGCGGCATCTGAATTGGTTAAGGCAGGGAGTTGGCTGTGGGACTTCACACTGGGAGACACGGAATGGAGAACATTGAGGACATGCTGCAGACTACTAATGGGTAAGTTAACACTTCATTTTTCTTTATAAAAAGTTAAGTTATGTATATAATGAAATGCAACTGGTGCTCATGTTTAGTATGCTGTATAAAAAAAATCTTCTATAGTGCTTAATTTAAACTCTCAGTGCCCCACCATTTTCACGTCATCAACAGCCACTGGGCTTGTGTATTATAGAGATGCATATTATTGATCAGAATCAAAAACTAATTTTGACTTGCTCTATTAGTTTGTATAATTTGTAGGTGTGGGATTTCCAAGTGCAGCTGCCTAACTGGCCTATTACTAACAACATACATAAAGTAAGCTTTGGATTGCTCTATTCAACCACTGGCTTTCTTCAAACAGCCTCTTTTCCTTGAGACTTTGTGAATAGCGTCTTGAATCAGCCCAGTGGACTAGTCATCTCTAACCTACTGCTAACTACTGTTTATGTGTATCCTTCCACCTCCACTTAGGTGCGGCCTTCAACTGCACAACGGACTACTTTATAGCCACAGCCCTTGATATCCACTTCATCTGGCTCACTCCTGTGAGTATTGCTTGAGTATGCTTGCACTACATGAGATAGCACATTAAACCCAGATGTATTGGATTTGCAAATACTTGTCATAAGGAGCATGCCTCTTTTCACCTTAACCTTTATTTTCTGTAATGACTAACGTATCCTGTGATCAGTTTCCTTACCACTTTTCTTCAAAGCATTACATATTCTGCAGGCCTTATTTATAAGCCTGCATGTGCCTGTCTCTTGAACTAGAGGGCAAGGCTTATTCGGGACAGACTGAGGCAGATGATTCTTATGGGGCGCAGGGGAGATGAAATCAGAAACTCATGCAGCAGACGCACTTTAATATCGGAGCCCAGTCTCTCTTCTTCTACTATGCACTGAAGAGACTGCCTGCATGAATTGGAGTTAAGGTTCCCCAGGAGCCTGCACAGGTTGGCTTAAATGCAAGTAAGTCTCTGAGCTTCCCAGTAACTTTCAGCATTATATTCCAAGTGCCCAGTTCTTCTTCATGTCCTGAGAATCCAGAGGGCACACTATGTTCGACACCCTAACAGATGTTTTATGAACCAAGTGTTGGAATACGTTGTCAATGAGATTAAGACAGGTCTGAAATTAATTGGTTTAGAAAAGACATCACATTATGTCTTATTTTGTTATGATGTTGAGGTTCAATCTGGATCAGGTAACTGAGCTTGACTTTGTTGTTTTCTCCAGTACCATGAAGTGACTAGGTGGTTAAATGTCTGATCTACAGATGATAAAATCAATCAATTAATTTATCAAGTCAGGACTGAAGACCATGGCCACACAATAGCTTCTGCATTCAAGTGGCCCCAGAGGCAGTGCTAGAAGTGATTAACAATTTACTCTGGGACACGATCATTTTTTAAAAAAAGGATAGGAACGGGCGAGGGTCACAAGTCCGTGGTCGGCAGATGTGGCAAATAGACTGTAGTGAAAAATTGCCAGTTTTCAGCATACTTCTCAGCGGGGCTGCAGCCAGTAAAGCACAGTGGCGGTATTTATCAACAGGGCTGGTATGCTTTTACTGGAGAAGTGCCAACACTTTTCAGCAATACTGCTATTATAGAAATGGAAGGTACCTGACCATTTAGCGATACGCATGCCTTTTTACCAAATACCATAAACAAATGTTAAACACTATCAAGGCAAATGTTAGCAGCCTCACTGCATAGGCAACTATGGAGTGGAACAGGAAACATCTTTGGAGTTCTTATTTACAAAGGAAAATAATGACAAGCCTTCCCAGAGATGCCCTCAATTATGTATGTTTTAGGGAACTTAGAGAACACGCACACCAAAAGGTCTTTTGGCGCTTAAGTAGTAGGGGCTGCAACTAGCAATAAAAGTTAGCTTTAAACTGGTCTAAAAAGCCAGGTTTTTAAGTGTTTCCTGAAACCCACATAGTTAGCTGTGGATCTAATATCAAGGTGAAGAGTGCTCCAAATGTGGGGAGCGATCACGAAGACCCTAGCCCCTCCCAGCCTCTCCCTTTTGCTTCTTGGAACAGTTAATAGGTTCAGGTAGGCTGATCTAAGATGACAATTGTCACTGAGTGTAGCACTGAATTCCAGAGGACATAAAGGCCGGACTTTTATCATGAAGAGATTTAAAAAGAATACACTCTGCTTTAGAAATAGTCCTCCACGCTACAGGAAGCCAAAGTAACTTTACCATCAGGGGCTTACTGTGGCAATGTTAAAGATGACAAAAAAAAAAAAATCGCCTATCTGTCTGATTTTGTGCTACTAGCAGCCAGTGGTTTATGCCCATAGGTAGTCCCAGATACACGGCATTGGCATAGTCTATCCGCAACATTACTAAGCAATTATAATTTAAATGAATGCTTCAAAGCTGAAGCATCTCCTGATTTTCCTAATTCTCTGAAGTTAGAGAAAGCAGGAGGAAGTCATTGCTCCGACTGGGGGGTTTCATGGAGAGATCCTTATGAAGGAGGATCCCAAGGCTTTTCATCACTTTCTTGGGTGTAGGGGAAGACACCTTCTCAGAAGGCCGGAAGGAGAAGTTCCATTGGTGAAGTTTATTCTTGGTAACAACTATCTCCGTTTTGTCATACTTTAGCTTCACCTGATGGCTGATCATCCAGCACCAAATATATAACATGGTGGTGGAAAATTCTTTACAACCTGCGGTATTGTCAGGGGTGAAAATCAGCTGCATATCATCAGCGTAGCTGTAAATGTTTACCCTCCACTGCTGGAGGGAGTGTATCAGTGGGTGAATATAAAGATTGAAAAGATAAGGGACAGAGAGGATCCCTAAGGCACTATGCAATTTAATTGGACCTTAGGTGAACAAAAGGGAAAAAGAAGGATCGATTGAGAAAGGTTTGAGTTTAGACTATTATTTGAAAAAAGGTAGATTTTTGCCTGTAAAATACTTTTTTTTTTAGAGGTTTTTAAACGGTGGACAAAGACATCCCTACTTTCAGGCAATTAGGAATTTCACCATTTCCGTTCTGCTTACCGAAGTTCATGTTTTGCGGACTTTGACTCATCCGAGAACCATTTAAATGCTTCATGGCGTCAAATTTGTCTGTTTTTCAAAGGAGAGGCATGGATGTCGCTGGCTACTAGTGTGATATTGCCTCCACAAGATCACCCAGCATCTCAGTAGGAGTGGGTAGACAGAATGCCAATGTATTGCAAAGTGAGTCAAGACCGTGTACATTGACAATTTCTAAAAAGGGTGCCCGAGCGTGTGTGTGGTGGGGGGGGGGGGGTGGGGGGGTTTAGCCAGTAAAGGTCTTTCAAAATAAACTTAATAAGGTGATAGTCTGACCATATGTAAGGGGAAACTAAGCTTGGATATCGGTAAATTGGAAGACCAAACCTGGTAAAAAGTATGGCCTTGAATATGTGTGGGTTCAAACACATGTTGGTCAAAATTAAGACTTGTTAATGGTGCAGTTAAATCTATAGACGTTTGTTCGCCGATGTCCTTATTCGCCCAGTAATTTAAATCTTCAAGAGAAAGGATTTTTGCATGATCAATAGCCAAAAAGGCTAATGAATCCGACAAGAGTTGGGGAAATTGCTGCATATCACCCGGTGGTCTATACAGGAGGACAAACAACAAGAGGGAGGTGGGGGAATCTAATTTAACAAAAATGTTATCCACCATAGCGATCTATTTTGAGGACGTTTGTCAAATATGATGTGTTTTTGACAACTGCAGCAACACCTCCACTTGTTGAGTAGGTAAACGTTTTCAGGGAGGGCTGGTAGGTTTATCTGGCAAGATTCGTCCATTAGCCAGGTTTATTTTATAAGTAATATGTCTGGAGATTCTAAGATAAGTAAATGAAATATCTCTAGTTGATGCTTGGCCAGCGAACACGTGTTATAGTAAATAATTGTAAGGTGATTAATCTTCTGATTCATATGCACAGAGGTGGATTTATTAATAGGTGCAGAGACAGACTTCTTCTCAACAGAAATGTTGGTAGTTAAAATCGGATTTGGCAATTGAATCACCGGTAAATTAGGATTAAGCATACCTAGTTTACTGAGTTTAGGCAGTAAAGATGGGTCAAGGTGATCACTTCTGAAAAAGAAATTTCTGAGTTCACCAGATGAATACACCAGTAAACGGGCATAATGGCTGGCCCCCGGCCCTAGCCTTCGGCACTCCAGCGGTATGTCCGCGTTGCAGCCAGTGTTCTGTAGGGCAGAGCTCTGACTGACGCCGCACACCTGGTTTGCACTAGCCCCCCCACCCCCAACCAATTAGGAACCCAGTAGCCCGCCCTTACTAGCAAAATGAACTACAGTGATTTCAAAAGCAATTTCAAGTATTTTAAAGTGCAAATAAACAATTTTTGAAAGGTAAGGAGCAGTTTCTCTAAATATTTTAAGGTGTGAAGCTGCCTCTCAAAACCGGCACATCCATGCTGCAGCCGGTGTTATGTAGGGCAGGAGCTCTAACTGACTCCGCCCACCTGGTTTGAAATACCCCAATGAGGAGTCGGACAAGTAATGACACAATAATGTGGTCTCCCTCTGGTCATCTGTCTTGTCCGGAGGGGGGGGGGGGGGGTGGGGGGAGGAGGGAGAGATAGAGAAATATATATATATATATATATATATTTATATATAAACAAGTGTGTGTGGTTACATGAGAGCGAAACACGTGTCAGGGGTTGCTTTACTCATTCCAGGTTGGCTTGGACGGTATTTGACCAGTCCAAAGCTGTAATACTGTGCCTGGAGTGGTAAATGGCTTTTGTCATTTTACAGCTCGGCGAGGATGACACTGTGTCAATCCTATGCTTAAAGATTTTTCTGTACAAATGGCAAAAGACTTTGTCACTGTCTAACTTGGCGAGGATAGCACTGTGCTGATCCTATGCTTAAAAACTTTGCTAGATAAGCAGACATTTGAGGTGTGCAAATCTAGAGTGTCGCTGGTGTTGCAGGGTGCTCCTTACTAGAGCTGCTCTCCACCTAAAATTGGGAACTTCCCAGAGTTCTCCTTTGTTTTTTTCATAAATTATGCATCACTCTAACCCTGAAAAGGCCTTGGTTTGACTTATACTGGATGCTCCCTTGTGTCTGGACAAACCTATACCCCTCTGAAGAGCTCTAATGAGAGCAAAACACGTGTCAGGGGTTGCTTTACTCATTCCAGGTTGGCTTGGATGGTATTTGATAAGCAGACATTTGAGGTGAGCAAAACTAGAGTGTTGCTGGTGTTGCAGGGTGCTCCTTACTGGAGCTGCTCTCCACCTAAACTTGGGAACTTCCCAGAGTTCTCCTTTGTTTTGTGTGTGTATATGTATGTATGTATATATATATATATATATATATATATATATATAAAAATATAAACAAGTGTGTGTGGTTACATGTGACCTTGGCGAGAAGCGTTTATTAGTTTGAGAGTCTCCAAGGTGTGCTTAGTAATGTGTTCAGGGATGCTGTGATGAAGTTTGCCTTTCTAGACAGGCAAATGACAAGGCTAGAGAGGTAAATGTAGCTTCAGGCGGCCTTCACAATTGTTTCCAAGTGTGATCCCGGTGTGTCCTGTTTGTTATCCACTAGGACCAACGAGGCAAATGTTAAGACTGGGGCTAACTGAAGCTAAAATTACAGGTCATTTATGAACCATAATTATTACTGTGCTTGTCTGTAGACCCTCATGTGTCGAGTCTGAGAGTAGGTACAGTTCATAAGTGGAAAGGAGCAGAAATGTGAAGCTAAGTTGGGAAGGCAGTGATCTCTAAGCAAATGGAGATAAAAAGTTACGGTAGCTCCTATTCCTCCTAAAATGCTTGTAAGGTGGTGATTCGGGTTATTTTAAGTGGAAGAAGATGATCGTTGAGCAAAGCAAGAACAACCTTAACACATGCATGGAAACTCCAGGAAGTAGGGGCATTCTTAGTGGCTCATTCATCTGAAAGACAATCCCTAATACTCAGAGTCAAGTATTGGCAGGCAGAAGTCGAGGTCTTTTGCTGAAGCAAGTACTACAACAGTATGCGAAGTCCAACTGGTGTTAGGCAGCTGCAGGAAAGAAACACTGGACCATTAACACACTGGAATGTGTAGCCTACCTCAAACTCCTACATTTGCGTTTTCCTGGGCTGTGAAAGACATGCCTCCTGCTACTGAAACTGTCAGGATAAGATCAGCAACTGATGTAGGAGCTACCTTCCTTCTTGAGAAGATGACTAGCTTTGTTGACTCCATACCAGTTGCCTTTCTCAAACAGAATTAATAGGTAAACATGCTTCACGTTAAGTAATAATCAACCGTAAAAAATAAAGTCAACACATTTTTAAGGAGAATACCTAAATACATGTTTTATTTACCTTCAACACCCTCCTGCTAAGTAACGTAACGTGGCTGTTTTGCGGCCTACCTTCAACATCTAACTGCTCATTCGGATGCTCAAAATTAAAACTCTTGGATCACACAGGTTTACACAAACCCTTGAATGAATTACACTTCATGTTTGGTTGTAAGAAAGACTCTGCGACTGTGAGCTCACTGAACACGAATAATTCTAAATAACTAAACACACCACATGCTGTGCTATTTTAAGCAGGGTTGCTGATTCTGAAAGTAATTTACATTGTAAATGTACACAACTGCATGTAAATTGGGTGAGAGCGGCGCGGATTATTTGTTTTCATCAGCACCAGCAGCGTTTCAACAAGTGACACTGTACTTTAGTAAAAATAAGGTGTACACGGATTGGAGGGTCAGTGCTTACATCCACAGAAGGGGGCAGGGAGACAGGTCAGTGGGGAGCAGGTGAGTAGCAAATACTGAAATCAAAATGACTCCGCGATTTATTCTGGTGATTCAGACGAATAATTAAATGATGAATGTATGAATAATGACACTTGTACAGTGCGCTCTACCTCAGTGACCGTAGCCTTCGGGGCTCTGAGGGCCTAGAAACGGTAGGCTTCCAGATCTGCCGTAAAGCTGCATGCCAACAGTATTCTCAATTATGTGAACTGCCACAGAAAAGGCTCTTCCACACAAGATTTAAGTTTGTACCTTGACCTGTGAGGAGGAACAGGTAATTACTGTAAGGAACTGGTAAGGACACATGGGATTACCTTTTTTTTTTTTGTGAGAGGATGGACATATAACATGATAGCATCTATAAAATGAGCTGGTTATATTGTATTTAATCCAACTGGACAATAGAAGCCAATGCAGAGGTGTTCTTGCCATGGAGGGGAGGATCGATATACTTCAACATGTTCCTGGTTTTATGCTTTCTTCGCAAGGAGGTGGGTCCGGAGTTGTACCCTGACCTGCTGGAGCGACGTTTAGGCTCTTGTGGTCGGTGAGTAAACACTCTGACGGAGAGTGTACAACAGTGTTTCAGCGGAGGTGTCTGGTTGTGATGCACCTCGCGGTGTGAAAAGAAGGAATTGAGATATTAACAGACCTTAGTTACATCTCCGACACCTTATCAAGCTACACATCAACTCGAAGGCCTGATTCGCTAATCACAACCTTGCAGACTATTGGGTCTTTTGGGCCACTTTCACTGGAGCTCCTTTCTGCCCATTATTCCCCTCACAGAATCAGCCCAAGAGGTCAATACCACTCGTTCACACAAAAAGCTCCATTAGGAAAGCCATCCACAAATATGCAAACACTAGAATTCACAGTGTACCTTTTGTGTTCCCCTAGTGAAGGGATAAATGCAATGTCTGTCTTCGCCAATCAAATTCACCACCTTGCGCAGCCCATCATGTTCTAAACAGCTATTTCCTCCTCCTGTGAAACACTCGCACCTTAATTACTTACCTACGTATATTCATCATCACTGTGCACAACATATAAGATTGAAATGATTTTCGCTCCTTACAGATAAATTAAAATTAATGTATAAAAATTGATCTCATAGCCAGAGGGAACGCTTTGCAGTCCAATGCCGGAGCGTGTGAGAGAACTACTAGGCCAGTAAGTCTGACTAACTTGAGGCCTGAGCCTGTATGGTCGGTTAAGCTTGTATTGTCTGTTTCATCAGAAGGGCAGCTCATCAGTAAGATACCCGATAACCCATCACGCAAGATTTCTAAAACCTGCGGGTAGCACTGCTGTCATAGCCCTGAGCCTGTGAGATCCATATAACATGAGAACAGCTTCGAAGACTGATGATCTCAAATGGGAAATAAAGGAAAATGTTTTCTTTTTAAAGCAAAGTTCTTGGCAATCTGAAAGATACATTTTCTATTTGAGACATTAGGCTGCGCTATCTGCCTATACGGAAGGTGATTGGTTGGCAGCTGCCCAATCTCTGAGCCTGTAGGATGTGTGCAACAAAAGGGGACGAGTACGCAGTCAGGTGCTCCATAGCATAAATCTCAACACTTCAGCGAAAGGCCTGCAGCTCAGATATGCAAGCCAAAATGCTTGGAGAACAAGCTCCAATGAGAAGATTGACGAGATAACTGCTGGCTTCTGGAACGCCACAAAGCATGCATAATAAATCATGTGTGCATGCAAGAACCTAAAATATACTTGGTAACTGAAAGGTTGAAACATAAAGAAGTACACTGGCATTCAAGACTCAAGTTATGAAAAATTTACCACGATTCTGGACACTAAAAAAAACATTTCGCAGATACTGACTCCAAATTAAGTCGGGCAATGCAACTGATAATGGCACTATGTTATCTCTTCAAACAAAGTGATCATCGTAATGTAACGATCTTATGAAAAGCAGTAGCACACTACACAAGGAGACAGATATATGTATGTTCAAATTCAATCTAGCACACTTTTCAAAACAGGAGATTTCATGCACTGAAGTAAACAAGTATTTAAGCAAATAAGGTGGTTATGCGGCCAAATGGAAATTAAAGAAATGCTGACAAAGGCGATAGGTCAGGGTTTCTTTACATCTAAAAGTGCTTTATTCATTGCCAGGTTTACACGTGCGAATTGGCGAGATGAGTTAAATGCTGGTTCAGTTACTGTGCAGATGGAAGAATGTTGAATGCAGCTGGGTGCATGTATGGATGAAAGGCTATGATTCTGCCAGGATGAGTCAATATTGTGAGGGAAGAGATATCCCCTGTCACCAACGGACCAAAACCACCTCTAGCAGATTTTCTGAAACACAGTCACTTGATAAATGATGGCTTGCTGGCATCGAATATTTATAGACTACATATTCCAGTGGGTGAGAGAGAGGAAGCGAAGAAATGTGGGGCCCTTTCCAGCCTCTTAACAAAAGATATATTCCAGCTCCCCATTGAAAGGCACTGGAGCACCAAGTCCTGCTCCAGCCTCCATTCAAGAAAATGGAGTATGTTTATACCACACAGGCATGTTGCGTTGTGGTTACTTTGCAGCACAATGAAGGAAAAGCTCCAGATGCCCTTGAAAATATACTGGGGGGAGGGGGTGATGTTTGGACCATTATGGCCAGAGGTCTCTTGTCGATGTTTAAATACGTACTCCTGCATGGTAGCTGGACGACGAGTACATCTGTTTTGGCGAGCCAACGTGTATGTTTGTAGCTCAAACTAATAAAAGTGGTTATCAAAAAATGTATACTAGGGAAGAATAAAAGTTCGGCTACTGTCACTGCTACAGTAACGCAGTGGCTCATGAGAAACAAGCATTAGCAATGCTAATAGATCCGCGTTATAACTGCAAATGCCTCTTTAGTCACTGGTGAGTTTAGGCACTCAACACACTATTGTAAATGCACTATGAAATTCATATCTGTGCCTGTGCATTCAGTAATCCAACCATGGACTCATTCTTGCATTCACCCACGCAATTACTCATCCACAATAAAACAATTACAAAAGCTCAACAGGTGCATGAAAGAGTAATTAGAAGAATAAAAACAGAAAAAAGAAAACATGCCACTGCCAAAACGATACATAAAAAACACAAACACATAAAAACACAATCAGACATATCAGTGGGTAGCTGTCTGGCAATGATATTGTATATAGTGTATTGTTTTTAAGTTCAACCACGGTCACCATGATTAGAAGCAACATGTCGGCCATCTTGAATTGATAAACAGTGATACACTTCGGACGATGCAGCCTTGTTTAGAAGCAGAGCTCATGCTTGATGCAGCGCCCTGCACGTGACAGGTGCACCAACCGAGGGGTCCAGCCCAGTAGCACTGTCTGGGGAGCTGCAGTATGAGCTAAAAATATTAACAATTAAAAAAGGAGCCAAAGGAAATTAACGGGTTCCAAGAAAAGGGGAAATTGAAGGACTGGCCCACCATTTGTGATATAGAAGCACATTCGTTTTCAGCCGGAGGTTCATGTGATCAGACAAAATGCCTTCGCTCATGAGGAAATAAAGCCAGTAGTTGAAGTGAGCTTACCCATCGAACCATGCTGTTTGCTGTCATGGATGGAAGCAGACTGAGAATGTCAAAATGACAGAAGAGGTATTTTCCAAAGGCCCTCTTGGTATAGATATGCACGTATGTTAAACAATCTACCCATAAGGCCTAATGGTGTTACCATATGCTTTGCATAATAAGTCAAGTTTCGTGCCTTTGTTGTAACATAGCAGACGGACCTACTACATCTGACATAACCTTTGCACATGAACCAGTCAGGCCTATATCTTTTAAAACTGGCTTGTTTCCATAAGCAACTCCTCCCTAATATATTCAGCAAAACCGTTCATACAAGGCACCCATCAGGCTTACAGTTATAAAGTTATAAATATAGAGAATAACAGTAGGTAAAATAATATGCAACCTCTCGTATGGGGCCCAATATGGATTCGAGCAGTTCAAATCTTCTACCCTCAGTGTTTGCCAAGAGGGTGGGTGGGGGAGGCAACACCAGCATCTTCACCTAATACGGTGATCTGTGAACTATGGGCTATAAGACCAATCCACCCATAAAGGCCAATTGGCTTTAACAATGCTTCTCACAATAAATATGTCAGTCCGACTGCAATAATAACTTTTCACAAGAAAATGATCAGATCTATAGCATTTGACAGCATTTCCCAAAAACCCAATCAATACTTTATCATTTGCAAGTCACCCTAGGATGTTCACACATGCAGTACCACGCATAAACCTGCAAACAGGTGCTCAGTCCTAAAATTAAAAATATGTACTTAAATACTTTTGACAAAACAAAACGCCATCCCTTGCTAAAAGGTCTAATAAGGATTGTTACAGTGCAAACCTTCAAAACCATTGGTTTGTCAGAGGGGGTGACTAACACCAGAACACTTGCCTATTACATTAACCTGTGAGATGCCAAGTAGCAAAATAATGTCTACACACTTTAACCCCATCTAATCACAAACCACCCCTTAAAAGCGTGTTGATATTCACAGTAAATAGGCCAAGCCTACTGTTTTGTCTCAACCTTTCATAATAAACAGATCAGACTGCTGGAATACTGCATGTTTTTCCCAGTGAACCAACTCAGGCCTATAGCCTTGATCGTTGGCTTTGCTACCATAACAAACTCCGACCTAATGCATTTAGCATAAACTTTCCAACTAAGCAACTGTCAGGCACAACATTATAAAATGAACAATACACACAAAACAGCTGTACGCAAAACAAAATCCAATGCCTTCTAAGAGGGGCCAAGAAGAATTATCACAGTTGAAATCTACATCCAGGGTTTGTCACTGGAGAATGCCAGCACCAAAAGCACTTGCCTGCTATGCTAATCTGTGAGATATAATGAAAGCAATTTCCTGTGTACATCCACTAACAATTTAATAACAATCCACACTTAAAGAACTATGGGCCTTAACGACTTCCTTAACAATGACTAAGACTTCCTTGCTGCCTTTGTCATAACTTTTCATAATATATAGATCAGACCTAAGGCATCGGACATAACTTTTCCGAGAGAACCAATGAGGTAAATAGCCTTTATCATTGGCTTGTCCACATAGCCACTATTGACCTATTGTGTTACACAGAAGCTTTCACCAAAACCAACTCTCAAGCATGCAGTCATAAAATTACAAATAAAAATACATTTGACATAAGAAAATACAACCCCCAAAAGAAGGCGTAACCAGGATTACCACAGTGCAATTCAGCATGGGAAAAAACACAAAAAGTCTCACTGTGCTAACCTGTGAAATTCCAGCTAAAAACAATCCACCCTTAAAGCCCTTTTAGATATAACAGGAGAATGTGATTTAGCTTTATGGCTAGAGCTGCCAACTTTGGAGCCTGGGAACTGATGCTCAAATCCCGGCTTCAGTGCTTCACTCAACATTGCGTGATTCTGGGCGAATTACGTTATATTTTTGTGCCTAAAATATGCAAAATTTAATGTGTGACATGCATTTGTGTACCCTCCGCTTGATGACATGATCTTGAAGCTGGACTCCCAGCCCCAAAGGTACAGCACTCTGTTGCTTCCTATCAAGGTTTGAGGTAAGTAAATACCAATAAATATGTGCACACATGGAACATATGGTTTTCACAATAAGCCAGAACTACCTTCATGATCATAATTTTTATAATGTTTAGGTCGGACCTATGGCACAAGATATATAACCTTTCCCAATGACCCAATTAGGCCTACAACTTTCATCAAAGGTTGATCACCATAACCAACTGTGGCCTACTGTATAGAAAATAAGGTTTACTACTAGGTAACCATCAGATGTACAGTCATAACATATACATAAATTACAAATAAATAGAAACTGAAGTTGACAACAAATTCTGCCCTCCTAAGAACCCCTACCAAGGGTTATCACAGTGCAAATCTTCTATCTCCTGGGTTTGCAGATGGAGTACCCAACACCAAAACCCTTGCGTACTACACTAATCTGTGAGTTTCCATGCATCTCTTTACTGGATTTAACACCGTGTAATAACAATCCACCCTTAAATACCTTGTGCTTTTCACAATAAATTTGTCAGGTCTACTGCCTTTGTCTTAATTTTAAATTATAAAAGGTTTAGGCTTGTAGCCATGATCACTGATTGGGTATCATACCCAACTCAGCCTTGCTGTATAAAGCATAAGCTTCCCCACAAGGCAAAAAGTAAACTAGAAGCACTCTTTTTCAGTGGAAGCCCTAATTTATGTCAAATCAAATGCTTTATTCCGTGTATGTGGACAGAACCAAAGTCCTTCTCCACATATGCTTCTGAATGCTCATTTGTGTCTATCACATAAGGTCAATTGATAGCTGTGTTATCAAGACGGACCTAAAATATGGCAAAACAAGCTTTGTGAGCACTGCAAGAGAAACTCCAGTTTCTGTCTACAACAGAGGCCATAGGCTGGGCTCACAGAAGCCATGTGTTAGAAATGGGGTCTCTAGTTGGCAGAGGTATACACCCTTGTCCAAGTAGGGACCACAATCCTAGTCAGGGTAAGTCACACAAAATCCATATTATCCTGTGCCCATCCTCTGGTAGCTTGGCACTGAGCAGTTAGGCTTAACATAGAAGGCAATGTGTAAAATATTTGTGCAATAAATCATGTAACAACAGTGCAAAACACCACAACAATATACCACGCAGTTTAAGAAAGATATGAGATATTTATCTGAATAAATTAAGGTGAGAACCCTCAAGATTTGATAATCACAAGTTGAAATATCACTTTTGTAATGATAAAAAGAGTCTTTAGTTCTTAAAAGCAACAATTGACTCTTGCAAGCACAAAGTACCTGGTTTGCGTCAAAATTACACGCACGAAGCCTGCAGAGGAGGAGATGCATGGAAAAAGGTAGGTGTGCTTCAGATTTCTAGGCGCTCACAGACTATGTGTAGATTCTTTTCCACGCAGCAAGGGCTTTGCGTCGAATTACGGTGCGCAGGCTTGAATCCTCTTTGTGATGTAGAGTCTTTTGATGTTTAGGGACGATGCGTGGAAATCCTGGGCGTGCTGGACAAAGTCACTGGTGCTGTGTCGATCCAGTGGGCGGAGCGGTGGAGGTTATGTTGGATGGCAGGCGCTGCACTGATTCCTCACACAGGAAGTCAGGGTGCATCGTTCCGACTTGGCGATGCGTCGATAAGGTGGGCTGTGTGTCGAAGTTCCAGTTGCAACGCTGGTGCTGCATCGATCTCCACTTGGGGAGCCAAGCTGCGTCATTCTGGTTCGGTGATGCAGTGATTTTCTCACCACTGGGCAGGCTGTGCGTCGTTTTTCACCGCACAAGGTGTTTCTTTGTAGAGATGAAGTATTTTTGGCCCTGAGACTCCAGGAACAGGAGGCAAACTCAATCCAAGCCCTTGAAGAGCACTACTCAGCAGAGCCAGAGGCCAGCAAGGCAGCAGGGCAACAGCAAGGCAGCAATCCTTCTCAGCAAAGCGGTCCAGGTGAGTCCTTTGGGCAGCCAGGCAGCTTCTCTTGGCAGGTTGCGGTGCAGAGTGTCCTTCCCAAGAAGAGTCTAAGTTGGTAGGTTCAGGGACCCAGTTTATGTACTCAAAAGAGCCTTTGAAGTGGGGGAGACTTCAAAGAGTGGTTTTGAAGTGCACAAGATCCCCTTTCAGTACAACCCTGTCTGCCCGGGTCCCAGAGGGGGATTGGCAGTCCAATGTGTGAGGGCAAGCCACTGTCCTTTGAAATGTAAGTGTCAAGCCCTCCACTCTTCCAGCCCACGAAGACCCATTCAGTATGCAGATGCGTGCTGGTGTGACTGAGCATCCTGTGTTTGTGGTTGTCTGGGTGGAATGCACAAGGGAGCTGTCAACCAGCCCAGCCAGACGTGGATTGGAGAAAGGCTGTAAGGCACAGAAGGATTTTAAGTGCAGAGAAATGCTCACTTTCTAAAAGAGGCATTTCTAAAATAGTAATATAAAATCCAACCTCACCAGTCAGCAGGATTTTGTATTACCATTCTGACCATACTAAATATGACCAGTCTACCCCTTTCTGATCAGAACCTACCACTCAAGCAGTATAGGAGGGTAGCCCTAAAGTTAGCCTATGAAAGGAGCAGGCCTCACAGCAGTGGAAAACGAATTTGGGAGTTTCCACTACTAGGACATATAAAACACATATGTCCTGCCTTTTACCTATATGGCACCCTGCCATGTGTGTTGTCTAGGGCCTACCTTAGGGGTGACTTATGTGTAGAAAAAGGGGAGTTTCAGGCTTGGCAAGTACTTTTAAATGCCAAGTCGAAGTGGCAGTGAAACGTCACACACAGGCCTTGCAATGGCAGGCCTGAGACACGGTTAAGGGGCTACATATGTGGGTAGCACAATCAGTGCTGCAGGCCCACTAGTAGCATTTAATTTACAAGCCCTGGGCACATTCAGTGCACTTTACTAGGGACTTACAAATAAATTAAATATGCCAGTTGGGTATGAGCCAATGTCACCATGTTTTAAGGGAGAGAGCATACACACTTTAGCACTGGTGAAGTGTGCAGAGTCCTAAAACCAGCAAAAACAGTGTTGGAAAGTGGAGGGAGGCAGGCAAAATGTTGGGGGTGACCACCCCAAGGCTGTCAGGTCTAACATGTGTCCCCCCCAGCTGAAAGTGGGGAGATCTACCCAACCCCTTGGGAGCTCTCATCGCTAAGGCGTAAGTATCTGGAGAGACCATTGAGCATTGACATGGCCAGTCCCCGGGCAATGCTCCACCATAAAGTCCAGGCCCTGTAGGGAAATGGACCACCTCAAGAGTTTAGAATTTTCACCCCTTATCTGCATGAGCCATCTGAGGGGCCTGTGGTCTGTGTGAACCCGGAAGTGAGTCCCAAACAGGTATGATCTCAGATTCTTCAGTGCCCAGACCACAGCAAATGCTTCTCTTTCAATAGCACTCCACCTCTGTTCCCGTGGTAATAGTCTCTGCTAATAAAGACTACCAGTTGGTCTAGGCCCTCCTCATTCAGCTGTGCTAGGACCGCCCTTATGCCATGGTCTGAAGCGTCTATCTTCACAATTAATTCTTTGGAGTAGTCAGGTGCCTTGAGCACGGGTGCCGTGCACATGGCTTCCTTCAGGGAGTCAAAAGCTTTCTGACAAGCCTCTGTACAATTCACCAACCTAGTTGCTTTTTGGATGTGAGTTCTGTTAAGGGGGCCACTATGGTACCATAACCCTTCACAAATCTGCAGTAATATCCGGTGAGACCTAAGAAGGCTCCCACCTCTGTTTGGGTTCTAGGTGGTCGCCAGGCCTTGATTGTTTCACTCTTGGCCCTGAGGGGCTGCACTTTGCCACCACCTACTAGGTGTCCCAAGGGAAGCCGGGGCAGAGCACTACCAATGCACATGCTGCAGTAGCGAGGGGTCAGTTTAAATCTGTGCCAGTTATCACAGCACATGGGAATTGCTTGAGGGGAGTGGGCAGAAGTACAGTTATCGGTGGAGTTAAGGGTGTGTCAGCAGAGACCAGGTAGTGCCTGGAGCCCGAGGTTGTTTCCTGGGCCAGGGATACTGCAGTGCTGTTACTAAACTTGACTGGGGGCCCTGCAAAGTACCTAGAGGGGGACCCCCCTCGATGGAGTGTACTGCATGTAGAGTTCAGGGGCCCTCTCACACCACAGGTGATGCAGGGGCCTTCGTTACGCCACTGGGGTACTGTTTTCAGAAGCCTAGACAAGCATGGCCCTGTAAATTCATGTTACACAGTCAGAAAGCAACAGCTCAGCCATCATTGCAATCTGCACCACAACCACTTCAGACACAGCCTTGCAGAGATAGTACGTGCTGCGGACAGGTGTCAAATATAATTCAATCTATTGTTATTTTATGGAGGTGAGCAATGCGAATACGGACTCCTCTTCAACCAATAATCAATGAAAACCACAGCGGCAAAATGTAGAGCTGCAATGTGCTGATGTAAATGTGACAGACACTTTAATCAAGCAAATGCTGAAGGGGGCTGACCCTAGCAACCCAATGGCTGACCTACAGTTCATTCTCCGTGCATGTTTCACAAAAGGTATTTGGCTTCACCAGACCTAAAATTGGTACTATTTTAAGACCCTCTCATGAAGCTGGCATATGTAAAATTTAAATGAAAGGGTAGTGTATTTGAACAAAAACATGAATCTGTTTGAACTAATTGATTATTCAACTGCTTGAGTTGACTGATGTTCAGCAAATTAAAGATTGGTTTGCCTTCAATTGGGCACAAATTAACAACAGAACGTGCATTCTTTTAGTAGATCAGATCTTGCCCAAAAACGTTAGGTTTCATGATTTCTGTACAGCATGTTTGCAATTTTCACAGACTCTGGTCAATGCAGTGAGTCTTAGTATGAAGGTAATGGTTTGCTGGGAGTAGGTTCTCCCAATTTATGGTGCCCGTATGAGTTTGATCAGCGAGTCGTGTATTTTGGTCACGATGAATAGCGTCTACCAGTCACAATTTGAAAAGCATACGTCTTCTTGCTGTGTTTGTGTATTCTATAGACCAGGGTTTGTGATGCAACAACTGTGGCTGAGGCTTCCCAATTAATATTTACCTGCAGCGACCAGTGTAGTGCCATTCGCACATCTATTCATGTACATCTGAGACTGGGGGTGTTAAGAGCAGAGGGGATTTATGTTTCAAGTAAAAGGCACATCCTCAAGTGCAGGGACAAATCATTGAACTTTATAATGCAAAGGCAGCCTCGCCTATGCAGTCAGCTCTCTGCCCCTACTTTACAGTTGTGAAGTCACAGTCATCTAGATAAGCCATTACAAGTCTGGTCTGATGAGGATTGTGTTGGGAGCACATTGCGGAGGATTAACATATACAGGGTTACAGAACTGAGCCCGAAGCAGTAAGACATTAAATCTGTGCATTAAAAAAAATCAATGATTTTCAAGTTTATTTGAAAGTCTCACTGCACAGATTTCCCCTGCCCAGACCATACTTGCCAAACCACTTCCACCATTTGAGTATCTGCTTTGGGGCTCCTTACTGTCCTGTATAACAAGAACCTTCTTATGCTTTGTAGAATAAATCAAGAACTGTCCTTTGGCAACATGTGCAGCAAAATGAAGCCAGGGATTTAACAATGAGAGGCAAATGGACTACTGCTCTGTCGAACACTGCCATTGGTTGCACAAACAGCCACACAAAGTGCACAAGAAAGCTTTGGGCCTTGGCACGTGAGAAACATATCAACTTCTCTGCCCTTAATCTGATAAAAACAACATATCCCCCCTTCCTATAACATCCAGTGTCTTATAATCCTCACAACTGCACGGTTCCCAAGCCAGACGACCACAATCCTGCAAAAACATGCGTCTACATCGTTTTATCCATACGAAATACAAACTAGGGTAAAACATTCGACCAGCAGCAAGGATTGTTTAGCTAAAAAAATATTGGTATAAAGAAAAGTACCCTAAAGGTCCAGTTCCCCAACTATTTAATGTATTTATGAGTGCACACAGCCAGACTTATGCCTGATAGGAATTCACAAATGGCGATTGTAGAAATTAACATTTTCATGTGAACACCCAATGTTTTTTGGGTAAAGCGCATACGCGCTCCGTCCCTGTTGTAATCTCTCTTTGGGCTTTTAACCATGCCCATGTCACGACTGTCACTTTCATTGGTTCGTGGGCTTGCCTCTTAAAAGCCGCTTGATTTCATTAGTGAAAGGCATGCATACGTCATGCCTTTTCCGGTGTTTCGCCCTCATCGAGCTCACCGGCCATCTACTGTAAACATATGAAGCTCCATGTTTTCAGCCTGGTTTCTCTACTACTTTATCTTTTTATTTTCCCCACAGCGCGATCGTGCGGAGGTTTACAAAGCGCAGTCGCGCTCGTTTTTTTTCTTTCAATCTATGTGGCAAGAAAAGTCTGGTTAGCAGCTCACAACGTTAATATCTCTAACTCAAGCAAATGCGAAACCCGTTGCATTGCAAATGCTTGTTTCTGTTCCTTTTTAGTAACCAGCCAATTGTTTACTTTGAATAAGCAGTGAGACTGTTAACCTGCCACCCACTTAATTTACTGAACTCCAGTTGGATTGTTCGAATTTAAGGTAAATTGTAACCATGGCATTAATGTCAAAATGGCAAATGCAGAGTTTTAAAAAACATCACAACAGGGCTTGCAAATGGCTATGTAGCTCTGCAGGGCTACATTTTAGACTAAACTACTTTGACATGTGAAATAGCATTTCCTTATTATCCTCTCAAATGTAGGTTCTAAAAAAGCCATTCATTTCAACCTTAGGAACTGGGCAATTTCTGTCTAATTTAGGCAGCCTGCATTCAAGACATGGATGCTGTGGAGAAGAAGAGGTGAGAAGTGGGGGGGGGGGGGGGGAGGTGGGGGGGAGGGGGGGGGGTTGGCATCTGCTGTCAGATTCGAGTCTGGTCTAGTGGGAAAGAACCTTTGATGCAGCCCCTCTCCAGTCGCCCTGGCGTTCTGCACTCAGGAATAGTCAACATATGGTTGACCAGAATGAGGGGAGGGTATCTCTGAAGTAGACAGGGAAGCTTCAGACTGGAAAGGGCAACACTGTTGGAAGGGTTATTAACTTTTGCAAACCAGTACTCCATCTTAATGGAATAGTTAAACAAAATAGTGCAGTAATAAGTGTGGGTACCTAACCAGGACAGTAAAGAGTTTTTATTAACCACTGCTGGATACAGCTATGAAAGAGACTGTTCACCCCTCAAAGGAAGGTGACGAGAAGACAGCTGTTTGAGTTTTCTTGATTGCCTGAGAAAGGACTGGGGTTTTGAATACTGCCACCTTCTGAACCGAAAGCGCTGGAGGTTCTTTCCAATGGTCAAGGAATTTGGAATCCTGAAATGCACAAGGATGCAAAGAACAACAGGGGCCTTGGAAGTGGAATCAGCAAGTCCAGCCAGGATTGGACCTTTGGTAGTAGTCAGGAAGACAAGAGGTACATCCTGACTCCCTTGAATTCGTGGTCTGGGTCCTCCAGAAAAGCTACTGAAAGGATAGGGAGCATCCAGAAACCTACTAAACCTCTGGTGATTTTGTGAATTAGAACATGATAGACCTATGGAGGTTTGGGGCCAGCGGTATAACAGTAGCCCCAACAGCCCCTGCGGTGCAAGGGGGCCCGAGCTCCAGGGGGCACTCTGTGACACTGTGCACGGGCAAAGGGGCCCCTGGCCTGACTGCTCCTGATTGGGTCCGGAGCGTGGGGAGCCCCCTCCATGTATTTACAGGGCCCCCTCAAGTTTAGTTACGCCACTAACTGGGGCAATGCGCGAAGGCTAATGTCAAAGGCATGACCACGGCAGGCAAGATTTTCTGGTCCATCCCCTAGGAGCTTTTCAAAATGAAGTTAACGGCTTCTGGGGAAATCTAAAAATTCGGTATTTAAACATGTGTACTTCTGCCCAATAGTAGCTTCCAGTCATGCCTCACACGGCGATTTTAACCTCAAACAGTGGGACAGGGTTAGAAGGCGTAGTGTGCGAGGGTAAAGCAACCAATCTGACCAGGACTTCGTCAGCTACAGTTTTCAAGTTAACACCAGAACTCCAGGAATAAATAGTGAGAACCCAAATTCAAAGTGAACAGTCCCAGAAAGCGTTCACATCACACTTTTATATCAATATGTTTAAAAAAAAATTAACTATATTGGTTTTGGGATTTTAACTATTTAATTTCTCCCCTTTAATGTTGTCTTGACGCTGCTAAAATACTTTACTCACATTTTCTCTGAGGTAAGCATGTCATTTTAAACGAATGTGACCAGGATTAAGCCCAGCATTTCTAACTGAAAAATGTTTTTACTTCACAAGCACTAGTTTACTTAACTGTGTTTAATTTCATCCACTCCTCTGTCTGTGGGTAATAAACCAGGGGTGCCGTTCCACCTCATGCCTCTTTCAAGTGGCGTAACGAAACTTGAGGGCCCCCCCCACGCTTCTGATCCAGTCAATCTTGGGGCCTGCCACCCAAGCAGAGTGCCAGAGGAGGCCCCCTGGAGCTCGGGGCCCCCACACACCGCTGGGGCTATTGTTACGCCAGTGCCCCTTTCATCCACCACTGTACACTCTCTGTCCCTAATCTCACTCTTGCAGGTTCTTTCTCGTCACTGTTTTCTATTTGCCCCTCTCTCCTTCTTTCATTCTTTTGTGTTTTCCCTCTTTTGCTCCGGTTAAACATCTGATGAGAAAAATAGACGTGGTCCCAAAAAGGAGAGCCGGTGGTCCCCACCTACAACTATGGATCTGTTTAAGTACTGAGTAAAACCCCTTTCCAGGATAGCAAAGGAAACTGAACATAACCCTCTTTATGGTGCAGTGGAAGGGAGTTTCCTCAGAAAGAAGAATTTTCTTTAAAAATCTGTCAGTCACCTATAACAGCCAAGTTCAATCTGAGCCAAAGTATTGTTATCTAATCTAATCATGTTTGAGCTAAGTATTAAAACAATTATGTAACACGTTGTAATTCAACCAAACAGATGTACATGTGTACTCCAGGTATCAGTATTTTAAAGCAGTCTATTAAATAGGGATTTTAAAGATACACAATTAGATAATTTGATAAAAAGTGATTAAGAAAAAACAAATGTGAAATTCTTTGGAAACAAATGTACGTGTGAAATCAGAATATTGCCTTACTATCCGAATTGTGAAAGTATTTATATTTGTACATTTTAAAGGAACATTGATTGATTAAGAAAAGGAAATCTCTTTCTAAAACAGCCATATCTATTGCAAATCTTTCCATCTAAAGATCGATCTGCAAATATTTTCATTAGAGAAGGAGTCCAACTCCTGTTAATACTGCTGGTGTACACTTTACATCAGTATTGAAAGGGGACATTTGCTGCTTTCCGGTGCCCACATTTTTTGGGCCAATTAATAGGATGTTGTGATTTGAGCGGTAAAGTTAAAACTAAATTCATATTTCTATCTTCATTATATCATCTATCTTGGGACTTCAGTTAGTTGTTAATCATCAGAACCTCCTCTCCCTATTTTAAGGCCAACATTTGTATTTCCATTGAAAAAAGAACACTTGCCAACTATTCAGTACCACCAAAAATACACCATCTGTTATTCTCCGAAGTGCATGGGACAGCACTTTTTTGTGATGAAGCTCAGCACACGAACGTCGCCTCAAAAAACCCAACTTTTATATTTATTCTAATTAATGTTTTTGCTGCCTTCAGTTTGGCAAACTCAACATCTGACTTCCAGCTGCATCTGCTTTCGGCATCATGGGCAGTGCATTCCACTGTATATAATCCTATCTAGGAGATTGTTCTCCCTCAATGTCCTCGTTTCCTGTAGCTCTTCTCTTCTAACTACTAGACATCTTCCTCTTCTCTCCTTGCACTTGAAGAGCAGGAAAACCATTTCATTCTTTAGTTTCTCATATCATCCATTTTGAGTAGCACTTATATCATCTTCGGCCTCCACCCTGACTTTTTCCTCCAGCAGCCAGTGAAGGTAATCACCATTATTCAGAAGTGGATGGCATTCTTCTGTGTTATACCAAACAAGTGATTTACTGACCAAAAAGCAGGAACCCAAAATAAAAGATGACCCTGAAAATAATTTCTTACTTCTCCCGCTGACAGAAATCCCAGGGTGCAGTTTGCTTTTCACAATTGCCTTCTCGCCTTCACTACATGCACTCCCATATCTGTGCATTATCACCTTATGAACATGTGCAGGTACATTTTCTAACACTTTGCCTTCCACTCATTAAAGATACTGATCAAAGGTTTGCTTGTCACAAACTAATCCCACATTAGTCTTTCTGTGTATGCAGCTAGTTAATCTTATCCAAAGCCTCACCTTCCACCTCAGTAAACAATTTCCTGCTTCCTAGACACCTTCATCACTCATAACTCCAACACTGCCAAGCATCCACAAGCACCAGCTCCAAATCAGGGTCCGCTGTGGTCCCTGCACCTATCAAGAAGATGTTTTTATCTTGGAGCACCATCTCTGCACAGCTGAAAAACTGGGTAATAACTGGTCCCACTGGCCCTGGTACAATGAAGCTTAAGTCAATGGTGTACCAGCAAATTGGTCTGAAAGAACCCGCTGCCTTATTCACTTCACTACTCAGTTCTGATTCTTAATCATCTTTTGGATTTCTTCAATAAATAGTACAAAAACGGACAATGAGCATACACCCTTTCCTATGTGTCAACTGTCTGCCATCTGATTGGAGCAGGACACATCACTGGCAGGTAGATAGCTTATCACAGAACTATTAGAACACATCTAAGAACAATACCACTGCTCTCAGACATGGCCATGCTTTAAGATTTGGTGTCTTACTAAAGGGCAGAAGGGAGGTGCAATGGATCCGGGAATCCTTTAGTCAGCAGGTATCTAAAGATCGTCGAATGGCTCAATCACTGACATATTGTTTATTAAATGCCACTGTTGTTAGAACTGGGCAGACCATGCAATCCGGTAGTATATGAACAAAGGTCAATGGGCCTTAGCCACTGCTAGCCAGTCTCCACAGATCTCAATAATGTGCGATCTGCTTCGGAAATGACATGCACATTGCCTTAGCTATTCACATTTGCAAATTACTCAGTGTGGCCCAGCAAATGGCAAACAACTGCAGATCCTCAAATACGACTAGTCTATTGCTTCAAGTTTTGCAGACTCGAACACTGCGTAGATGGAAATGTGAACCTATTAGAATCTATGAACTCCCGGGTACTGTACTACTGATGCATGTGCTTGTTAAAGAAACAGAGTTATGCATGGTCTCTCACTGTGAAGGGCAAAATCCGGAACCAAGGGAAACCATACCTCATGTTCATCTACAAAAACTACATGCCATGAGAGCCAGAGCAGTTGCAGGCAGTCATCCAGAGCAAACCTAGGCACACTTGAAATAACAGGACTGACATTTTTGCACCAACAAAATATAAAAGAACGCATAAATAACTAAGACAAAACAAAAAATGAAAGACGCAAGGGGCCAAATACATTATGTGCAAAAAGGCAGTTCGGTATAATGTTACAAGGTCATCTGCAACACATTCCCTGTGGGCAGCCACAGAGGATGGTTAATGTTTACCCACGCCGGTGTATTCTTTACTGTCTAAATAGATGGAGCACTGTTGCTTCTTACAAGGTACATTTCATTAACAGGATTGCCTTCAATGAACTTGAATACTGTAATGTACGCATCAATTAATTTGTAGACTTTGAAAAAATCTTTCCAAGAAAATGGAAAGTTTAGGGCACGGCTGTGCGGGAAGAGAGTGAAAAGATCATTAAAACGTTGGTCCTCAAGAACATGTATAAAAATATTTCACGCCACACTAAAGGCAAGGTTTACAAAAAATACAGCAGGCGGTCCTCACATCTACATGTCCATTTTAGTAAATAGCCTTATAATGGCTTGTCTTCACATGCACATCATTTGCAATATTGTCTTATACTTTGAAAGGTCAATTATTATTATTTAAGACATACAGCCTAATTAGGCTCATTACTACCAGTTATTTGAAACATGCTTAGAGTGAACTTTGTCTCCACCTACAGGAGTGAATCTCTGGGTGACTATTTCACATTTGAAAAGTAAATGTAATCATCACACTTCGCCACATTCAGTATTGATCGTGTATATCCATTTTATACAGAAGGCAATCATTTTTGACACTACTTGCTTCCATCTTTAATCTGCAGGACAGCTTTTGTGCATGCTAGTATTTGACTGTGATAGCCCATTACAGCCGGACCAATTTCCTTTGCCAGGGCTTGCTGATCCAGTGTTTTAATTAGGTCTTGGAACAAGAATGTGGTGATAAGATGGAGGGGCCAGTCTACAGATGGAATAACTTCTAGAAGAATTTTGATCAGGTCGAAGGTGCCACATCCTCTATTGCACCCAAACTGACTCGGCATCTTCAAGAGGATCCCTCTACCAAACCAGGTCAAGTCACTGAGCATGCATGAAGTGGAAGTGGCAGATCGCAAACAGGACAGTGGGAAGTCAGTATGTACCACCAACTTCCCACGCAGAAGAAACCTCAAATAACTTAATTAAAAAAACAAGGCTTGGGGATTAAGAGAGTTTCTTTGAACTTCTAAACCAGGTGATAGGATATCGAACAATGTTATGTTGTTATGGACTTTTAATCATTACACCTGATAAGTATAACTGAAGAACCTAAAATTCAATGGCATAGCAAGTTGTATAATTTCTTGACTCTGGCGATTTTCCCCTCAGTGAGCTGAACAAGCAGGTAGGGCCACATTGGGTTCTCCATATAATTGACAAAGAGGCCCTACAAGCAGGTTTGGAGTTTAAGGGGGTATACTCTTCCGCAGAGTGGCTTGATAGGAGATTGGTCGCGTTAGTAGCTTAATTGTAGTTAAGGGACAAGCCTTTTTACCTGTACCTCCTTCCAGCCTCCCTCATGTAAAATGCTAAATGCCCCTAACCAGTATACCTTACCTCTTGATTCTGAATACGGATGATGTAATAGCCAGTGGATAGCTGGGCTCCAGTTGACTTTGCCCGTCTTCTAGAACCCTACACAAGATGATGTCACTGCACACTAAAGAAAATACCATTTTGCTTCCCAGGCTTTGGTGGACTATTTTTTAATTTCACTTGAACAGCATGTATGCTCTGTTGTTAACAAAAAACAGCTTAACAAGCATTGGCAAAAACAATGGGTTTGGTTGTATGATGGAACCACGCATGCGGCAACCGTGCATGCCTGAACAACCCGCGTTGTTTCCATGCATGATTTTTCATTGTAAAGGCATGCCTAGTAAAGGCATGTGTGGAAACGGCATGCGTGGTTGTCGCATGCCACCCGACCCTAAAAACAGAAGTACACCAACCTCCCTTAAGAACCCTTAAAAACTACCCTCACCCTGAGCCCTAAAACCAACCCCCACCCCCACCCCCAAAAATAAACCAAAAATTACTTCAACCCCCACCCCTAAAAACCCAACCCCCCCACTGCGACCACCCGCCCCTAAAACTACCCCAACCTCCCATCCCGCAAAACTAAAAATACCCCGACCCCCCACCCTCACCCCTAAAACTACCACTACCCCTCACCCCACTAAAATCTCAACTACCCGACCCCCCCACCCCTGCCCCTAAAACTACCCCGGCCCCCACCACATCCCTAAAAACTAACAATACCCTGACCCCCTGACCCATCCCTAAAACTACAGCGACCCCCCACCCCCCCAAAACCCAAACTACCTGACCCCCGCCCCTAAAAACAAAAAATACCCCTACACTCCACCCGCCCCTAAAACTACTGCAACCCCCACCCCACTAACACCTAAACTACTCGACCCCTTGCCCCTAAAACTAAAAATACCCGACCCCCCATCCCGCCCCTAAATTTAAGCGACCCCAACCCCCCAATCCCAAAAACGAAAAATACCCCAACCCCCCACCCAGTCCCTAAAGCTACAGGGACCCCCCAACCCCACCACTAAAACCCGCCCCCACCCTGAATAGAAAATTACCTCATCCCCCCACCCTCATCCCTAAAAACCCAATCCCCCACCCCCCTAAATAGAAAATTACCCCGACTCCCCACCCCTAAAAACAAAATAAACCCAACCCCCCCTGCCCCGCCTCTTAAAAAATAAATAAATAGCCTAACCACCCCAACCCCTTCACCCCCACCCCACCCCTAAAAACTACCCCCAACCCTGCCCCATCCCCACTTACCTGACCAAGGCCTCTCCCGATGGATCTTCCTTTTTCTCTGCCTTAAACACTCATGTGGATTGTTCGGCACATGTGTGGTTAAGGCAGAGAAAAAGGCCTGCGTTGTTCAGGCAAGCGTTGTTCCGGACGCGTTGTTCCGGATCTTTCCCATTGGTTTCGCCTATGCAAGATCTATTGACTTTGTCAATGCTGTTTTAGACATGGTGCACAGCAGCACAGGTTACTGTGCAACATGGCTTAAAGTAAAGAAAAAAGCGCCATGACGTGGCAAGCGCTGACCAAGTCATAACACTTTTTTATTCTTTAAGCCATATTGCAATGCAGCCAGTGCTGCTGTGCAGTATGTCTAAAAAGTGCTAGGGATTGGGTTTAGGGAGCAAACAGAAAAAGCAGGAGTGGGGAAGCAACACCCAGGAGGTGAGGGGGAGGTGGTAGAGAACAGCAGTGAGAGGTGGGCACTGGGGGAAGAACACAAGGGCATAGAGGAGGGCGGGAGAGAGGGAGAAGAAACAGGCAGGGGGAGGAGACTTAAAGTGCCATACACTCTTCTAGAGTGCATAGCAATTTATTTATTTTTAAAGTACCCAGAACAGCACGCAGCCAGTGGAAGGATACTGGCTGCAAATAGGAAGCTGTGATAGTCCCATGTTCCACGTCAGGAACAGAAACCTACTAAGACAGCAGAAGGAGGTGAGTAACCAGAAGGAAGTAGAAGGTGTGACTAATAAGAAGCAAGGAAATGAGAATGATGTGGAAGCCAAGGCACCTCCTTTTCCATAGATAAGAAAGTCACTTCAGTTGAGGGTACCTCATATGCTACAGATGAATAAATGTCTAAAACAGAGGCTATGGAGAATAAGATGTACATGTTTCCTCGGGTGGATGCTGACCAGGAGGTGAGGGGGAGGTGGTAGAGAACAGCAGTGAGAGGTGGGCACTGGGGGAAGAACACAAGGGCATAGAGGAGGGCGGGAGAGAGGGAGAAGAAACAGGCAGGGGGAGGAGACTTAAAGTGCCATACACTCTTCTAGAGTGCATAGCAATTTATTTATTTTTAAAGTACCCAGAACAGCACGCAGCCAGTGGAAGGATACTGGCTGCAAATAGGAAGCTGTGATAGTCCCATGTTCCACGTCAGGAACAGAAACCTACTAAGACAGCAGAAGGAGGTGAGTAACCAGAAGGAAGTAGAAGGTGTGACTAATAAGAAGCAAGGAAATGAGAATGATGTGGAAGCCAAGGCACCTCCTTTTCCATAGATAAGAAAGTCACTTCAGTTGAGGGTACCTCATATGCTACAGATGAATAAATGTCTAAAACAGAGGCTATGGAGAATAAGATGTACATGTTTCCTCGGGTGGATGCTGTGGATACCTTCTTCAAAGGCCCACAGCAGTGGTTCCCAACCTGTGGTCCGGGGACAGCTGGGGGTCCGCAAACCCATCTTGGGGGGTCCGCGACTGCTTAGAAAATTAAATAATATTAACAGATTAGGTCTCCAGCTTTCATGAATGACTTAGTAGGGGATCCCCGGATTCCAATTATGATTCAGTGGGGGTCCTTGGGTTCCAGTAATGATAAAGTGGGGGTCCACAAAAGTAAAAAGGTTGGGAACACTGGCCTACAGGATAGGCTGGAACAAAAGGAGTTATTTGAAACTGGTGGTTGATTCTGACCCTGTTTAGGTGTTTCTTCTGTGCTCTGAGAGGCTACTGAGCAAAATGTTGGACATTTAAGCTAAGGTTATTTTGGATGCTACAAGCCCAAGTTTGCTGTACCTGTGGTAATACTGTAACTATCTGGTCCCTTGCCACATTCCCCCTCTCTTCTATTCCTTCTACTTCCCCTAACCCCCAATGCTTATTTTCCCGTTAGTTCTGAGGTAGGTGCTCTTGAATACCCAAAAGGAACGAACAAGAATGGACAACAATTAAAGGGAAGCTGCATTTGTTTCTTATTCTACTGTGGTAGGATGTTTATCCCCAAGATTTCTTATAACTAATGGGTCAGTAAAGTTTGTTTAAAACATTGCCATACCATATTGTTGGAAATGGCCCTTTTTGCGGGGTTATCCCAAACTTTTTGCCTTCTTCCTCCTATGTTTTCAGGTCTGTTTGTGCTGGTTTATTGTCTCTGCACACTTTACCACTGCTAATTAGTGCTAAAGTGCAACTGCTCCCTATAGAAATTGCACTGTTGATTGACTTATCCATGATTGGCATATTTGATTTACTGGTAAGTCCCTAGTAAAGTGCACTAGAGGTGGCCAGGGGCTGTAAATCAAATGCTACTAGTGGGCCTACAGCACTGGTTGTGCCACCCACATAAGTAGCTCTGTAATCACGTCTCAGACCTGCCACTGCAGTGTCTGTGTGTGCAGTTCTGACTGCAACTTCGACTTGGCAAGTGTACCCACTTGCCAGGCCTAACCCTTCCCTTTTCTTACATGTAAGGCACCCTTAAGGTAGGCCCTAGGTAGTCCCAAGGGCAGGGTGCAGTGTACGGTTAACGTAGGACATATAGTAATGTGTTTTATATGTCCCGACAGTGAAATATTGCTAAATTCGTTTTTCACTGTTGCAAGGCCTGTCCCTCTCATAGGTTAACATGGGGGCTACCTTTAAATCTGATTAAAGTGTAGATTCCCTTTGGGAGCGGATGGACATGTGGAGTTTGGGGTCTCTGAGCTCACAATTTAAAAATACATCTTTTAGTAAAGTTGATTTTAAGACTGTGCGTTTGAAAATGCCACTTTTAGAAAGTAGGCATTTTCTTGCTTAATCCATTCTGCGACTCTGCCTGTTGGTGGATTCCCTGTCTGGGTCAGTTTGACAGTTGGGCTGTTCACACCTCTCCTCTAGACAGTGACACAAAGGGGGCTGGGGTGTAGCCTGCATATCTTGATTAGCCATCTGTGCGGGAGGGGAGGAGTGGTCACTCGCACCGTGCCTGCCCTCACACAATGCCGTCTCCGACCCCCTGGTGAGTGTCTGGGGCCTGGCCTGGACAAGGAAGGTTCTTGCAAACACTTGAGACTTTGCTTTGAAGTTTGCAAACTTCAAAGGCAGAACTGGGTATAAGAAGCAGGCCCAAAACCCCAGACTTTTAGAATCTTTCGGTAATCAAGAGGAACCTCTTCCCAGGAGAAGAGCTGAAGAAGGAGTACTGTCCCTTTGCTGGACTTGCCTGCAGTTGCTGCTTCTGCCTGAAAAGAGTGCAAAGGGTGAACTTTGCTGTGTGTCCTGCTTGAGAAAATTCTCCAAGGGCTTGGAGTAGAGCTTGCCTCCTGTTGGAAGTCTCAGGGACACCAAAGACTTCAGTTTCCTCGACCTGCAGCACTGAGAACTGTGCGTTTTGTGCTGTCCAAGAGAAGAAACCACTGCGACGCCGGCAACGACGCTGCTGGCCTACCGACGACGCACGGAGCCGCATTACCCCGCTTCGCACCGCGACCCTGGTCTCACAGACACCGTCATCGGACGACTTCACCGAGCCGCTGCTCGCACCGCGAACTGTGGGGCCCGCACTCTGGCGTCACCTGCTCACACCACAGCCTGGGCATCCCCGACGACGTCACTCCTGCTGACACCGGTGTGAGAAAGTAGCCTCTTTCTAGCCTTGTTACCCCCACTTGGGCCTGTTTGTGAGTGTATGTCAGGGTGTTTTCACTGTCTCACTGGTATCCTGCTTGCCAGGACCCAGTGCTCATAGTGAAAACCCTATGTTTTCAGTATGTTTGTTATGTGTCACTGGGACCCTGCTAGTCAGGACCCCAGTGCTCATATGGTTGTGACCTATAGGTATGTATTCCCTGTGTGATGCCTAACTGTCTCACTGAGGCTCTGCTAACCAGAACCTCAGTGGTTATGCTCTCTCTTTACAAATTGTCACTAACAGGCTAGTGACCAATTTTACCAATTTACATTGGCTTACTGGAACACCCTTATAATTCCCTAGTATATGGTACTGAGGTACCCAGGGTATTGGGGTTCCAGGGGATCCCTATGGGCTGCAGCATTTCTTTTGCCACCCATAGGGAGCTCTGACAAATCTTACACAGGCCTGCCACTGCAGCCTGAGTGAAATAACGTCCACGTTATTTCACAGCCATTTTACACTGTACTTAAGTAACTTATAAGTCACCTATATGTCTAACCTTTACCTGGTAAAGGTTAGGTGCAAAATTACTTAGTGTGAGGGCACCCTGGCACTAGCCAAGGTGCCCCACATTGTTCAGGGCCAATTCCCCGGACTTTGTGAGTGCGGGGACACCATTACACGCGTGCACTACATATAGGTCACTACCTATATGTAGCTTCACAATGGCAACTCCGAATATGGCCATGTAACATGTCTATGATCATGGAATTGCCCCCTCTATACCATCCTGGCATAGTTGGCACAATCCCATGATCCCAGTGGTCTGTAGCACAGACCCTGGTACAGCCAAACTGCCTTTCCCGGGGTTTCACTGCAGCTGCTGCTGCTGCCAACCCCTCAGACAGGCATCTGCCCTCCTGGGGTCCAGCCAGGCCTGGCCCAGGATGGCAGAACAAAGGACTTCCTCTGAGAGAGGGTGTCACACCCTCTCCCTTTGGAAAATGGTGTGAAGGCAGGGGAGGAGTAGCCTCCCCCAGCCTCTGGAAATGCTTTCATGGGCACTTTTGGTGCCCATTTCTGCATAAGCCAGTCTACACCGGTTCAGGGACCCCTTAGCCCTGCTTTGGCGCGAAACTGGACAAAGGAAAGGGGAGTGACCACTCCCCTGACCTGTACCTCCCCTGGGAGGTGCCCAGAGCTCCTCCAGTGTGCTCCAGACCTCTGCCATCTTGGAAACAGAGGTGCTGCTGGCACACTGGACTGCTCTGAGTGGCCAGTGCCACCAGGTGACGTCAGAGACCCCTTGTGACAGGCTCCTTCATGTGTTGCTAGCCTATCCTCTCTCCTAGGTAGCCAAACCCTCTTTTCTGGCTATTTAGGGTCTCTGTCTCTTGGGATTCTTTAGATAACGAATGCAAGAGCTCTTCCGAGTTCCTCTGCATCTCTCTCTTCACCTTCTGCCAAGGAATCGACTGCTGACCGCGCTGGAAGCCTGCAAAACTGCAACATAGTAGCAAAGACGACTACTGCAACTCTGTAACGCTGATCCTGCCGCCTTCTCAACTGTTTTCCTGGTGGTGCATGCTGTGGGGGTAGTCTGCCTCCTCTCTGCACTAGAAGCTCCGAAGAAATCTCCCGTGGGTCGACGGAATCTTCCCCCTGCAACTGCAGGCACCAAAAAGCTGCATTACCGGTCCCTTGGGTCTCCTCTCAGCACGACGAGCGAGGTCCCTCGAATCCAGCAACTCTGTCCAAGTGACTCCCACAGTCCAGTGACTCTTCAGTCCAAGTTTGGTGGAGGTAAGTCCTTGCCTCACCTCGCTAGACTGCATTGCTGGGAACCGCGACTTTTGCAGCTACTCCGGCCCCTGTGCACTTCCGGCGGCAATCCTTCGTGGACAGCCAAGCCTGGGTCCACGGCACTCTAACCTGCATTGCACGACTTTCTAAGTTGGTCTCCGGCGACGTGGGACTCCTTTGTGTAACTTCGGGCGAGCACCGTTTCACGCATCCTCGTAGTGCCTGTTTCTGGCACTTCTCCGGGTGCTACCTGCTGCTAAGAGGGCTCCTTGTCTTGCTCGACGTCCCCTCTACCTTCTGGTCCAATTTGCGACCTCCTGGTCCCTCCTGGGCCGCAGCAGCGTCCAAAAACGCTAACCGTACGATTTGCAGCTAGCAAGGCTTGTTGGCGTTCTTTCGCCGGGAAAACACTTCTGCACGACTCTACAAGGCGAGAGGGATCCGTCCTCCAAAGGGGAAGTCTCTAGCCCTTTGCGTTCCTGCAGAAACCGCAGCTTCTTCAGTCCAGTCGAAGCTTCTTTGCACCCGCAGCTGGCATTTCCTGGGCATCTGCCCATCTCCGACTTGCTTGTGACTTTTGGACTTGGTCCCCTTGTTCCACAGGTACCCCAGATTGGAAATCCAGCGTTGTTTCATTGTTGGTTTGTGTCTTTCCTGCCTTATTCCCCTATCACGACTTCTTTGTCCTTTGGGGAACTTTAGTGCACTTTGCACTCACTTTTCAGGGTCTTGGGGTGGGCTATTTTTCTAACCCTCACTATTTTCTAATAGTCCCAGCGACCCTCTACAAGGTCACATAGGTTTGGGTTCCATTCGTGGTTTGCATTCCACTTCTGGAGTATATGGTTTGTGTTGCCCCTATCCCTATGTGTCTCCATTGCATCCTATTGTAACTATACATTGTTTGCACTGTTTTCTAAGACTATACTGCATATTTCTGGTATTGTGTATATATATCTTGTGTATATTTCCTATATTTCCTATCCTCTCACTGAGGGTACACTCTGAGATACTTTGGCATATTGTCATAAAAATAAAGTACCTTTATTTTTAGTATAACTGTGTATTGTGTTTTCTTATGATATTGTGCATATGACACTAAGTGGTACTGTAGTAGCTTCACACGTCTCCTAGTTCAGCCTAAGCTGCTCTGCTAAGCTACCATTATCTATCAGCCTAAGCTGCTAGACACCCTATACACTAATAAGGGATAACTGGGCCTGGTGCAAGGTGCAAGTACCCCTAGGTACTCACTACAAGCCAGTCCAGCCTCCTACAACCGGCGCTGCTGCCTGCACCGTGGCCTGTGGACACCGCTCGTGAGGAGCACAAAGCACTGTCCCGTCCCGCAGCCCCGGTCCACAGACGCCAGCACCATCGGCTCCAGTGTCGTCACCAGGCATCCTTGCCTGCACCGTGGCCTGTGGACACTGCTCGTGAGGGTCAAGAAGCACCGTCCCGTCGCGCACCGCTGGCTTGGGCCTACAGACAACAGTGCCTCCGCAACGCCGACGCCGCTGGCTGCACCGTGACCTGTGGACACCGCACATTGCACCGCCCCACTTCACACCGCAGCCCTGGTCTCACCGACACCGCTGGACGCCGTCACCGAGCCGTTGCCTGCCCCGTGACCTGTGGGCACCGCACGTCACATCATCCCGCTTCGCACCGCAGCCCTGGCGCCATCCCCGCCAGCGCACCTGATTTCATCAGCCCGGAGTTCGATCCCCGAGGGGCGTGACTTCAAGGGCCCGATGACTCCTGCACCGACTCTGGAACCGACGCCAGTGACGCCGCTCTCCGGAGCTCACCGCGAGGATTACAACACCCTGCGAATCCAAGGTACTGTTTGTGGGTCTTCCCGACACCGCAGCTGGCCCGCGATGCCGAGGCCAGCCTGAACTTTTGGTTTTGTTGTTCACGACGCTATGATAGCCCCAGGCGGAGTTATTGACTTCAAGGAACTGTATTGTTAAGTACATCTTGCAGCATTCATATTTTTATTACTGTATGTTGGATTTTTTTTATCGTATTTGGTCTGGTTTTATATAGATAAATATTGGCTATTTTTCTAAAACTGGTGTGGTGTCTTTTTGTAGTGTTTTCACTTATTACTGTGTGTTACATGCAAATGCTTTACACATTGCTTCTGAGATAAGCCTGACTGCTCGTGCCAAGCTACCAAGTGGGTGAGCAGGGGTTATCTGAGCGGGTATCTCCCTTATCCTGATTAGAGTGAGGTTCCCTACTTGGACAGGGTGCAAACCGACTGCCAACTAGAGACCCCATTTCTAACGCATATTTACTATCCTGCAAAGTGTACGCCACTAAATGATTGACAGAGGAAAAAATCAGTGCAATGAACAATGGCTAGAGGTGGAACCATCATTCCTTTTTGTAGACAGTGGGTTTTATCTATTCCTTTTGTGGGCAAGCTAACTCTTTTATTCCTAAGAAAGCTAATTGGAGATTCGTTTCACAAACGCCTGAAATATTCATTTCATGGGTAACATGGAAACAAAGTTGAGGTGAAACACAGAGCATCTCTCTTCATTCCTCAAAGTCCAAAGGACAACAATCATCAAGTAACCCTACAAAGCAACTCACAGCAAATGACACTCATGCTTTGTTAAAGGATATAGATATAGCACATAGCGCTATTCATTGGAAACCCAATCATAGCTCTGCTGATGATGTGAGGTTTAACAAATATCTGCTGTAAAGTTATTTCAAAAATAATATCGGGATAAACTTAATCATGCTTTAAATATCTTACTGTTTATAAATTCTTTCTTCAGTAATTGAAACGAAGATAATATGTTATATTAGAAAGGTGACGTTATTTAATGCACATACAAAACTGTTAGATGCCAGTAGATGTTAACGGCCACCTCAGATTTCACTACAATTTGCATGTAACACCCTTGGATGCTTCAGGCGCTTACCTGTGGCACCAGCACTGTCAGATATCTCAGCATTTGCGTGCTTAGACGCCATCTGATCTACGGATTAATTAATTAAGGCAACAAAAATAAAAATCTGAAAAATTCACTACAAAACCAAAACATATATGAAATAGCAGCAAATCACAAACAAGCTAGTTGTAAAGGTAAAACATGGAACGGTGTCTAAATGAAAGGTATTAACAGGATAAACAAATGTAAACTGTTGTAAGTGCAAGTCTTCAATGTGTAAAGCATAACTGCATAAATAGCTGGAATTACTTCTACATCGGTTTGCAAAAAGAAAACATGCCACAATGCTATCTGAACAATTAGTTGTCCTAATGTTAACATTAGCTCGCCATATTAAGTGGTGCACCACTCTGTAGCTGGTACCACTACGAATAGAGTTTTTAACTTCCAAATCTTTAAAACAATTCAAGGCATACTGCGTTTCCCAGGTCACTAGAGAAATATTTTTATGTCAATACTTTGAGAAAAGAGAAAAAAACCATAAATTACAGCCAGAGTGCATAAAAACTGATGATACGAGTATTATGAAGGACTTTTTGCAATCTTTGGATCAAGCGTTAATGTGACTTTTTCAAGTTGCCAATACCAATTACAAGACTAATTAAACAAGCATTGGCACAGTCAAACGGTTTCTCCTTTGGGTCCTTTTAAGTATTTAGCCATGCAGCACATTACCCTGGGTGCTACAACATCTACGGTTCTTAAATTGTTTAATACATTTCACCTTCAGATGGATGGTACTGAAACCCTAACTGCATGTAAGCAATAAAAGAAAACTGATTTTGTACGGAGTTGTACAGTGCCATCTTGCTCAGACTGCACCCAGGTACGAAGATGTGGGGTCGCATGCAGTAATGGACGCTCTGGAAAAAAAAACAGCAAATAAAAATCCCTATATTATCTGAGACGGGGAGGAGCGGCCAGGCACGCAATGAAAATGACACAGCTGCAAACACCACCTCTTGGCACTCAGAGGGGACAGTGGAGGAAGAATGATAGATGAAGAGAACGGAACAGAGGGTAGTGAGAGGTGAGGTATTGAAGAAGGAAAGGGATGTCGTGCTGACCTCATCAGAGGCTGCCCCCACCACACTGGAAGCATCTTCCGATCCTGGACCCCTTGAGCAAAGGTTGTTCCCCTGGGGGCAAATTTATTTTAGGCCATTTCTGTCCCCCTTGGGGAATATAGGCCTATTTTAATTAGGCCAATCTGCCCCTTGGGGGGCCAGAAGCCACTAGACGTCAGAGAGTTTTCTATTTTTTAAGTTACCAATCAAGGGGAGCGACCCCTTGAGCAAGGGTCGCTCCCCTGGGGTGCAATTTTTTATTAGGCCATTTCGGCCCCCATTACCCCTCCAACCCTCCCTTAGGCAAGGGTTGTTCCCCTGGAAACTAATTTATTTTAGGCCATTTCTGCCCCCCCTTGAGGGTAGATTGGCCTATTTCTATTAGGGACAGAAACCACTTAGGCACCAGGTATTGGTATGAATGTGTGTTTGGGCACGGGCTGCTCTCCATGTGGGCACATTACTGTTGACCATTTCTGCCCCTATTTTTGTAGGTGGTACAGGGAGGCAGAAAGCCCACCAATTCAGAAATGTTTGAGTTTGGCAGGTTTACCTAGATGGCTACTGAGCTCAGGAACAAAAATGCAGGTGCCCCCCCCCAAAAAAAAACAGGTAGTGTTGTATTTGATAATTTTGATGTGTCCACATAGTGTTTTGGGACATTTCCTGTCGCGGGCACTATGCCTACCAAGATTTTCATTGGGAGACTTGGGGGGATGCTGGGTGGAAGGAAATTTGTGGCTCCTCTCAGATTCCAGAACTTTGTCACCAAAATGTGAGGAAAAAGCTTTTTTGCCACATTTAGAGGTTTGCTAAGGATTCTGGGTGGCAGAACCTGGTGAGAGCACCACAAGTTACCCCATCCTGGGTTCCCCTAGGAGTCTAGTTTCCATAAACGCATAGGATTGTTAGGTTTCCCTAGGTGCCAGCTGAGCTAGCGGCCAAATCCACAGCAGGGCACTTTCTAAAAAACACATCAGATTTTAATGTAAAAATGTGATGTGTCCATGTTGCGTTTCCTGTCGCGGGCATTAGGCCTACCCACAAACTCTGGGTACCTCTAGAATCCATAGGATGCTGGGAAAAAAGAACGCAGATTTGGTGTGGATAGCTTATGTGGACAAAAAGTTACAAGGACCTAAACGTGAACTGCCTCAAATAGCCAAAAAAAGGCGTGGCACCCGAGGGGGGGAAAAGGCCTGGCAGCGAAGGGGTTAAGTGCTACTTAAATTTCTGAATATTAACTCACGTCCATCCATCATTCAAAGGCAGTGTACCGCAGGGCATTCCTCCAGTGAGGGAAGATTTTAATAACATTTCTACATTATTTGGTTTCAGTAACATAAATGATAGGAATCCAATAATGATTTCCTCTTTTTAGATACGCCTTAGGCATAGGACTCTTTAAAGGAAATACATTAACACTTTCCAGCAGTTCGCATGTAAAGGGAGGAGACGCTAAGTCAGAAATGGGATGAAACCTCACCATACATAATTCCTTTTGAGAGTTAACTGACGTCATAATTTGGACAAATGAATAAGGTAATGCCTCTGGATAACCTGGCACGGTTGGACGTGCATGTCATGATTTTCAGAACAATATATACTATCCCTCTCCCCGACTGACTGTCTCTCTCATCATATCCCTGCATGCTCAATGCTTTTTCTTCTCCCTCCCACCACAAGTCACAAGGGCTCTGCACATCACCTTGCCTTTACATTAGCGCTAAATCCCTCCCTGAGCCTGCCCAGTGCACACCGTGGCCGGAGACAAAAAAGGCAGCTCTCTAGCAGAGCTTTCACCTTCATTCCCTCAAGCACAGTCTTGTGGGCTGTGCAGCGCGAAGGGAAGGAGCACTACAAAACAGACTGCCAGACAAATGGCCAATCATTGTGTGGCTTCAGAAAAAAGCCACACAGTTCTGCAATTCTCCTACCCCTGCAATGCCTCTGGTGAATGGGAGTACAGGTGAGCCTTCGGAACCAATCCAGACAATGCTCTCACGCAGTTTATAACAGTAAACAAAATGAGAGCAATGGCAGGATTGGTTGGAGCAGGCAACTCCTATGTTCTATAGAAGACTGAGGGCCTGCGTCTTGCTCTCCCCGGCTCTTTCTATGGAGAGGATTAAGGAGGACTCCAGTGTGCATGTCGGCTGTAGACAGCAAGACAACGTTCCAAAATGTCATGTGTACTACAGATTCCCTCCACAAAGTCTATTGCTCACGCTTCTGCCAGGATTGGCCCTGCCCTCAAAGATACCCACCCGGAACATTAGAAAAAGCATCACGGGTCAGGTAAGGCACCGGAGACACAACACTCATTGTAAATTTGTAAGATTCTTATTAAATTAAAGCTATGTGATGTGGCAGCACACTGAAGGGGTGGGGCAACACCCTTACGCCCCAAGGAAGAAACCGACCCCGGTCTTCAACTGTGCTAACACCTAACCAATATAATTATTTACCAAAAAGTTCTTAAAAGGAGCTTTGCAAGTGATTTATTACCAGCCAGTGGGATGTTAAGTGGATGATATACCTAAAATATGATGTCAAATTACTAGAAATTCTTTAGCCATTGAGTAAAAATATGAATCAAATTGTTTTCAAGTTTATTTTGAAAACTTTTGAAGTTTTAGAAAAATATTATAAGAGGCCAAGCCTTTAAACAGGATCTGATGAGAATAAGGTTGGTATATTTTATGGAAAGTGAAATTGTTAAAATCCACAGAACGTTGGACCAGGTCTATTTTTGCTGATAAATGTTGCTAACAGACAGGACTGATTCCTTAAGGCTGCTCCCAGACTTTACACATTACATAAAATGTAAAATTCAGAAAAGTATATTTTGTTTATGGAAGAAATGCATTTTGGGTTCCAGGGTGGCAAAGGGACATGTATTTTCACTTTCAAAAAATAATTTGCATTTGTTTGGAATAGGGAAGGGGAGCGTTACCATGGCGAACGGATACCATAGTGCAAAGCTGCTGTAGAGGGAACCTACGTCCAGCTCATTACTGCTTCCTGGGTCTTGAACTACCAGTTATATTTCGTAGACCAGAACGGTGTGCTAGCTGAAACATGTATTAACAAATAGTTGCTACATCTGTAGTTTGTACTCAATTATAAATATTTCCTCATTTAAATCATATTGAATTTATTTGTAGACTACAGGGCTTTATAGTTGCCACATTTTGCATGTTTAAGTGCACAGTCACTTCTACAATAAAGTAGGTGTCTATTATGCAGGGAGTGCACTGGAAGCTGGAACCATGTTGAGGAGTGTTTGAAAGCTTTTGCCAAATAGGACGCAAAAATCTGCCTCAATTAGAAATACTGATGAAAGAGAAAAATGTCCAACATGAAGAAATATCTCAATTCGAGATGACTCTGGACACGGAAGAAAATAATTCCAGATACATTTGGGCGATCAGTCCCTGCTGATTCTTTGTTGCAAAGAGTTTGTAGATCAGTAATATTGTAAAATTAGCAATGAAGAGCTTTTTTTTTCCAAGTACTCAGGGCACTAAAAGGAGTGAGAGGAAGCCAGACAGGGGCGGCTCCTAAACTAGGTTTTTTATTCCTTCATGGTGAAAGAGGCGGGGCATAGGGGATGACAGCCTTGGAGGGGATTGCACAGATCACTCCCTTCAAAGCGCACGTGTGTTTGGCTGACCCAGACTTACCTAAATATAATCTTACCTTTACTATTCTTTTGTAGTTAATATTCTGGCTAGAATTTCTTTGTAGCATAATATTCAGAACTCGATAGTACACCATTTGAACTTCTAGATATTTGGCCAGCTGCATGAACAAAGCTATTTCCGGATCGTTTTACCTGCTTCTTATATCCATACATTGATAAAATTGTGGTCTCCTGTAGTGGGCCACTTTAGGTTTCCATGCATCCGCTGATTACCTCTGTGTGAAAAGACATTTTCTACATAAAGAAAGAGCTCTTTATAGGACCCTTTACCAGAATGTTGGTCTGGGCCTTTTTTGATAGTTTGCTAAAAAACACATTAATCGCAGGAGGCGCATAGTTTGAAGTCAGGCTTTCGCAAATGGTGGGTAGAACAAAAGTAGGTAACTATAACACTAAAGGAAACATTTTGCGACTGCTGCTACTGTCGCTGCATGGGACGTAAAGGACCCATATCTGGAAAGGCTAAAATTAGGAGGAGAACGCGAGGAAGGGCCTTTTCAATCTTTTGTGTAAAAATACGGGTACCAGAGAGCAGAACACAGCTTCTACAAAACATAAGCTCACAAACTGGACTCTGAGGATAACTGTCTATGGGCCATATGTACGAACACATTTTCCCATAGACACAGAATGGGTAAAACCCTTTGCTACATCTGGCCCTATATTTCTAAGTGGACGTGGTGATTGCACGCTATACCTATGAATGTGCCTTGCCATATGGATGATAATTTTTATTTTATAAGTTTAAGGTGCAGTTATCGGTCCCACCACATAACGATGTGTTCAGTAAATCAGTGAAAAGGAGAGAATCCAAAATAAGGGCAACATATGCTCATTTTTCCACCTTCCTTTCTGTTCCAGTCACATCCTTCTCATCACTAATACATATTTTGAATATGTTTTATTAACTTTTATCGTAACATTCACCATGGCACAGTACACGGTGCTACAGGATGTGCTTTGCAAGGTAATACATAAAACATCATCCTTATGATTATTATATTTGGTCAGAGACCATGAATGAGTACATTATAACATTGCAGTGAGTCGTACATACATCTTGATCATCAAGGCGGCCTGGGGGAGGGGTAACAAATCGTGTGAGGGAGGAGTAAGGATGGCAAAAGCAATGAGCAAGTATTATTATTATCAAGCCCCCCTCCCCCCTCATTGCTGACGCATGTTACAGTTCACTGTTAAGGAATGCAACAGAAGCCAATTTGGGGCCGTTTATAGATGTTCCAGCTCATGCAGATATTATGGATCTGATACAGTTTTCCACAATCTGGAACCCTCACATACAGCGTTTGTTTGGCTTCCTTCATCAGTCTCGCCTTCATCGACATGCTCCAGGAAAGGCTAATCGCAGCCATCATTTCCTTTCATCCAATCAACAGGCACTACTTCAACAATGGACACAAGTAACTGGACACAACCGACAAATACATTTCCAAAGCCAAGATCCTGAAGAGGAAAATCTAATGATATCAGACCCCAGCTGGAAGCTTCAATTGAGGATGAAAGCATCATCAAAATCCGATTACTTTGAGTTAATGATCACAAAATTGCTGTCAACAACAAATGTGGCAGCACTATTCCACAATACGCTTTTACAGTGAAAAGCAGTAACTCTGGTCTTTCCTCACAACTCGAGTATTAAATACATGTTCACTCTATTCAGCATTGAAGAAACAGGCATTCACGGGGCAAACGCCTCTGTGCAAAAAAATCCATAAACCCTGGGTCCAGCAGTGAAAGAAGTCTCAGGATGGAATTGAACATGCCCAGCCACATGAAATAGTCTTTTGATCATGGGTGTTCAACTGTAGTCCACTAGAGCAGCAAATACACCGGGTAACAGCAAACAAACAAGGTAACGTAACGGATGCATTTGTAGAGTGCATGTTCACTCCAAGGGCTGTCTTGGTGCTGTTGACTGATAACAGATACTTATTGTTATCCATCTCACTGGTACTCATGTAATGGACTTCAGAAGAATAAAAGGCTGAATGGACCTCCTGGTATTCAAACCTGGGACACTAATGTCAAACACTGATATCTGCAATTGTTGCTTTATTCCACTGAACCACTATTCCCAAAACATCACTAGAATGTTTTAGTATCTTTGAATAAGACAACATTTCTGTCTCTTGTTGGCATCAAGCATGCTTGCCTGTGGTCAGGGCTTCACCTATATGTACATTTTTTGGCCAGTTCACTCCATTTATAATATGAGTACAACTCACCACCCTAGCTGGAACATGGGGCAAAGCAGGAAGGATGGAGTGGCGTGAAGCTCTGTACATCTGGCTCAAGACAGTGTCATATAGCTCAAAGATCTCTTGCAACTTCTAAAGCTAAAGAGGCCATCTACCTACCTGCTTTAGTTAGGTGCACAGACTGGACAAGAAGGGCGCAATGGGCTATGATTTGGGTAGCAACACCCTTACTCACGACTCTTGTGCGACCCACCCCGAAGCAAAACGTATCAGAATTTTAGGCTCAGTATGAAGTATGATATACCATTAAAATCACCAATTTAAAATTCTGTTATATGTACTCCGTGCCCTACTCGAACATTCAAAGCCTGATCTGAAGTTGGGGATTAGGATGTGGCAGGACAGGAAAAGCAATCTGCAATTGAGTGCTCCAAATTTTAGCCTGGACTCATACCATCACATTATAAGGCATAATTCCTTGTCTGGATCACTGCAGCTAAACAATTTTTGCATCTTGTACATCCCCTAATGAGTACAGGATGAGCATCTAATACGTCTTTGCTGGAATGTAGCTTTTTCTGGAGGCAGAACCAACCTGAAACTGTCCTACCTTAACATTACGTTTGCCTCAATATTTTCTTTTTCTACCGGTGATTCATCTCTCCAGACACTTGCTCATGATGGAATATGAAAAGTAGATTTACAAACCTGCTTTCACTCAAATACATTTATTTCGTGTTCCTGTAGAGTGTTGAGATTCACTGGTGGTGTCCCTTTGCTTCCCAAAAAATGTAATGCTATGCCTATTTGTAATCTTGGCAGAAACTTGTCCTGATCAAAATATCCAGTCAACCTTGTACACTGGACATTCATCCAAGTATATGCTGAAATCTGTTTCCAAATCGGAGGTGATATTTTCTGTCAAATATTTGGCCAATGTTTTCTTAACACTCTTCTTTGCTCATCATTCAGCCCTGACAAATGTAGCTGCTCTGTTCACCTCCGTTCAACAAATTAAAAAAACAATTTTACTACCCTACGGAAGTCTGGCGAGCCTAGACTTTGTCGCTCACTGCTCATAATGAAGTCTTTTGATACGAGGACAGGGTAAGATGGTTAGTAAATCTCCAATGCGTTTGCATCATAGCTAAACGGTAAAGACCATACATTATTTTATCGAAGACATTAGTTCTCACTTTTCCCATCCCTTAGACAGAAAGTGTATCAGCCTCTAAAATGACCAATTATAGATTTCAGTTAGTAGTTGTATTTGCTATTCAGGACTTCCTTTGAAAATGTAACCCTTATGTATGTGAACTTGTTCACTTTCATTATCAGTGGGTAACAAAAATCCTGGTCTGGGACACCAGATTAAGACGAATTATAAGGGTTGTAAAAAAAAAAAACACAATTGTTTTACCCAGTTATGTTCTGTATGTTCTGTAATGATCAATCATGCCCGGCAGAGCTAAGACAGACCCTGCAAAGAATTCCAGATGTGACCTTCTATAAAAATGTAAATGGCCCTCACTGCTGGAGCCCAAGAAACATCCTTCCCATATCCTGACCCATCCAACATGAGCAAGAGGAGACAAATAATGTCTTAAAACTGCCTACTCTTCATGCTTTCAGATCGTAATTCTGCTCTCTCCTAACTGTCCTGGGAGCTTCATCCCTCAATACATTCAAACATTGATTGTCACTGTACGAAACAGCCACAATAAACCACATCCTTGGACAGGGCCAGCCTTTGGATGTTGAAACAGGACAATTGATGCGATCACCATAGAAGATCTCAAACCAGATGTTTCCACTTATTTATTTAATTCAACATACCTTTGGTAGGTCCCTTCCTGTTCTGTACTGCATGCTGTTCCTCTGAAACATTCAGGCGTCGAACCACATCCGCAAGGGCAGACTTGAGCAACTGGATCTCATCCTCCTGCATCTGAACGCGCTGCTCCAAAGACGCAATGCGGTCGGTAACCTCCATGCCACTGGTGGCAGAAGCGCTATCATCTAAAAAAGAAAAAAACTGAAATTATATAACTTCTAAACTAATGCATATACTATGTTTCACAATGCAGTGCGAGTCATCAAAATGAACTCTTATAGAATGAGATGCCTATCTGCACTGTATGGTCATAAAAGCACTTGAATCATGATAACACACCGGCAAACGTGATCTAGGTCTTTAGATGTATTCTGTAATAAACATTTTATTACCAATTTTAAATTTCAGGTGAAATTATCCAGGTTGCCGTGTTTACAGAAAATTTAAAAAAAGGTCTTAAATTACCAGCCACAAGAGGAAAAACGGATCTGGGGGGACGGGGAGGTTATTTTTTTTTTTCATTAGTATTCTTCCATAGACTAGGACTGGAACTCACTCGATTTTAATCCACGTCCTCTAAGCAAACACGCCCGATTCTACTCTGCCCAAGCTACACAGTCACTCTTCCACTAGATGTGTCACAGGAATACTTGAAAATTGGAGGGAAAAACCTTGTAGCAGCATTGGCAAGCGGGAAGACCGGCATCACAAACTTAAATGTGGAAAGACAATCAAATAAGTAAATACGACTGAGAATAGGACAGGGGGAAAAAGTAATGATCTTGACAACTGCAGGTCAGGGCAGATGTCAGCATTTAGCGCTTCACTCACTGAGCAACCTTGCTGTGTAGCTAAAGTAATTTATTAGATATAATGTAGCAGACAACTCATTAAACCACGTAATTAGTATCCTCCCTATAGCGCTTAAACTCTCAATGAAAGTTGTGTAAAAGGCCTATGAATCCGAAGCATGAGAAGTCTACAACATGCCTTCATTCCAGTCTGCTGAACTGAATTTAACCGACATGCAAGGACACAAAACCTCACATTGTCAGAAACATTTAAAAAAACGCAGCCCACTGAAAATATGTCTGTGACCTGGTAAGGCTAAAGCTGACAAATTTTGGACACTGAGTGTGGTTACTAATAAAGGTCTTCAATTAGAAAATTTGAGAACATAATTCATAATTTAATGCTCTGAAGGAAAGAATAAGGAAATCTTAGGGGGCGGGGCATTCCAATTTACATAAAAGTTATTGGGCTCAACAATCCAGAATTCCATGCTTACATGGGTGAAATAAAACCACGAAATGACCAGTGGCCTGATTCACAAAGGTCAAAAGTTCAAGTTTACAACATTTTGGTTTAAGGTAAATTATGAGTAGTATCTTTACGTCCGCTCTCGATCATCCACACTCCAGCCGTAATCCTTCATACTGACAACTGTGTCAGGGTCTACCATCCCCCTACTCAGCTCTAGCTGAAACTCCTCAGCCCACACCCAGTCCCAGCCTTGCTGTTCACACAAAAGCAGAGCTGCAACAAACCAACCTTTTGAGACCTTTCAACATGTCACGGAATGTGTTTGTGGGTTTGGCTCTTGCCATGCGACAGCAGAATTTGAGGAGGAGGAGAAAGGATTAACCTCTTTGGGATGTCCAGCCAAGATGTGATTGCCAGATACCATTGCCTCCCCCTCAATTATCATCTTTGAGCGGTAGCAGGATCTTGATTATGTGACGTGCTGCTCCCACGCTATCCCAGCCTATGTCAAAATCCTAGCAGCTCTCTATTTGTTTGCTATGAGGTCATTCCAGAGGGTCTCTGGTGACCTTGTAGGCACTTCCCAGGCAACCCAGTCCCGATACCTACACCAGGTTGAGCTGCATCAATAGGAGAGTACATTGCCACATACAAATGCCCCATACACTGGTCAGAAGGCAAAGGGTAGCTAGGAATTTCTACCCCATGTCCCGCTTCCCACATGTGCTGGGTGCAATTTATTGCATGCATGTGGTTCTTCAGTCACCTCGCCACAATGCACACATCTTCTGCAACAGACACTGCTGACACACTATCAACATGCAGGGTAGCTGTGATGCCAGTGGTAGCTTTATTGATGTGCATGCAGTGTTCCCAGGCAGTACCCATGTTAGCTATGTATTCCGCAGATCACCTCTTACCCGGTGGATGGCAGTGGGAGAATTTGCAACCTGTGGCTACTGGGTAAGTACCAAGCACCACACAAGTATGACATGTATTATTGTTTAAGATGCACAACCATTAGACAACACTAATCCTCATGCCATAATGCCCCCAACAGACACAGTATGTACCATCTCATACATTATGTACTGTACTGATGCAAGAGGGACATTTACACGTCACATCCTTTGCCGCCTCAGGTGCTGCTGTATATGCACTCTCCCCTCATCTCCTCACACCACACCAGCGGCACAATAGGGCACACAGATGTACAAAAGGCATCATTGAGAGTACTTTTGGTCTCCTGAAGTCAAGATTCAGATGTTTCAACCATACAAGGGGTGTGCTTCTGTTCTCACCTCACGTTGTGTGCAAAATTATAGTAGCCTGTTGTGTTCTGCACAACATAGCATTAAATCATGGCTTACACATACCTCTGGACCCTCATCTAGGTTCTGAATCCGGCCAACAAGCCCATTGTATAAAAAAAGAGGGCAGGGTATGCAGGTGCGTGACCTGTTGGCTGCCACTTTTTTCACCTGATCAACATGTTGTGTCATGGCCTTCATATGGTTTGCAATCTGTTTCAATGATGATAGTTGGACTTTTGACACTCTGTCCATATATTCCATCCTGAGACTACTTTGTAAGCCATACATGATGTCTATAAACAACAGCCACTGCCAAGAGTCAAAACATTGGCCATGCAATATGCTATATGCACGTCAGAGATTAGTATGGACAACATCTCTTAGGGCTTCATTGACTCTGGGGAGTAAATGGTTGCATGTGTGAGACCTCCCTTACCAGTGTAACAAGAGGGGTTTGCTTCACAGAAGACCCCTCCCCTCGGGTGAAGGTGCCACATCAGAGGGTGAGTCATTGTACCCAAAGGGAAAGTGCTGCCATCAGTTTTCACAGTGTAGTGATCCTGCCCCAAGTGCAGAGACTCACCATCAACTGTGTGGCCTCTGCCACAAGGGCAAAGACCCTTTGTGACCCAGGCCCATTGTACGTTTGTGTGTGGCAAATCATGCAGCAACGTGGCCATATGTCTGACATAGGTACACCATGGAACAAGCTGACCAGTGAAGAGACATGGATAGTCCATTCTCATAGCTGACATGCTTGGCAGCTGCACATGCAACGTGCCACTCCAGGCCTGTGGTTAGTCATAGTGGAGATGGAGACTTTTGTTCCTGTTTCACTATGGAATGGCAGACTACAAGACCTAGAATACATCATGATCATCTGGCCTGGATCAGCATATCAAGAATGGACCTGGGAAATTTGGAAGGGCTCCATGATCACAAATGGTCTTCCTCATGAATCAGACTAACACCTACTAGTCACATACATAATGTGTAGTTATTTTCTAATGTGTGTAATGGAGAAAACATCACACATGCAGGTCTCATGTACCCCCATGATGACATGTCACTGTCTCTTGTCAACCCTACAGGCACCTTGCGAGACACAGGACATGAAGTGGCTGCCACTACCTGGGCAGGTAATGTTATTCTCACAAACACACCCTGATCCAAAGGTACATCTAGCCCTATCGTAGGTACAAAGACACACTACCCTGCAGCACCCAGTGAATTAACTTTATTGGCCGTATTCTACAAAGAGCCCCAGGTTCGCACTGTGAATGTGCACGTGCTCAGTGCACCCCCAAGGCACTTCTGTAGTACAGAAAGGGCAGCAGATGTTCGTGCTGCCCTTCCTGCAATACGGATGTTGCTGGTGTACATATAGTGCCTGCACTAGCCCCAGTGGGTGTCCACCCAGCATGGGGTAATCCCTTTGCAGCCACACCACAGATTAGATGAGGGTGCAGAGGCAAAGAAGCGGTCAGGAAGTGCACCTACAGTGTGCCACATAAAAGGTGGGGCACTGTCAGTGCATACCCTGATGGGAGCCCCCATTAGGGGAGGCAAGTGACCCTATGGACTCCACAGACATACCTTTGTAGGTGGGAGTAGTCACTCACTGCACTTGAAAGGGCATCAAGGGCAACATTAATCCCCCTCAAATGTGCATGCGGGGTGACGTCTGCACAGCGCTACATGGAGTGGCTGCTTTAAGACAGCTCCTTTTTCCACTTTACTGAGCCGCCCCCAAGGCACCGCTAGTGTGCGTCTGCCGTGGAGGCACTGCATTAATCTACTGGGGCACACTTTCCCGCTCTGCGCCTTTTTAAAGCTCTGTCTTAGTGCAAACAGAGAAAGTGTACCTCATGTATAATGAGGCTCCTGTAACCAATGTGGACAGCAGCATGCATCTGTTTCTCTGGGCCCACATAATGCTGGAACTACTTACAAAGCACCCCCTCAGTGAGTATGTCCATATCTGTATCATTGACTGTGTGGGTGGCCCGTCCACAGGTCATTCAGCCATGTTGGATGAGGTAGGTTCAACAGCACAGCAGGATGGGAGACGATCCTGCTTGGAGGTGACGCTGACTCTGAATGAATATTAAATGGATGTCAGTCCCTCCAAATGTTGAAGGGGGTTTGGAGTGCTGCTCACTGCTGTTGTAAGAAATTCCAGAACACACATATGAGCCAGAGTCACAATGGGACCCGCACTTGGAAGCCTCTTTGTGGACAATATGCCCCAGTGCAGTGACTGAGGGGCCACTGCCACTAGTGCGTAGGCTGTTTGCAGGGCCAGACTGGCCAGGTGGGGAATTTGGCATTTTTCCATGGGCCTGGAGGGGTGGGGGCTGGTTATAACTGTCTGTTGGGACTGAACTGGTGATGCAATATGTGCCCCCAGTAACAAAGCAGCATTCCTGCATGATCCACACACTTGCATTCCTGTCTGTGTCGGGGGTGGTCTGACATACATTATCGTGCTGCTATGGGTTAACAGTCCTGCTCTGGTCATGTGAATCTGCCCCTTTGTCCAGGGATGAACTCCACTACCTGCGCCTACTTTGGTGATACACTACAGTCTACTCCAACATAAGTGCCATATGTGGACAACATGCACCAAAATGCAAAGGGCCAAACTGTTATGGCCATTAACCCTTTCGCTGCCAGGCCCTTCCCCCCTCAGGTGCCAAGCCTTTTTTTGGCTGTTTGGGGCTGTTCACGCTTAGGACCTCATAACTTTTTGTCCACATAAGCTACCCACGCCAAATTTGCGTCCTTTTTTTCAAACATCCTAGGGATTCTAGAGGTACCCAGACTTGGTGAATTCCCCTGAAGGAGACCAAGAAATTAGTCAAAATACAGTGAACATTTCGTTTTTTTAAAAAAAAATGGGAAAAAAGGGTTGCAGAAGAAGGCTCGTGTTTTTTTTCCCCTGAAAATGGCATCAACAAAGGGTTTGTGGTGCTAAAATCACCAGCTTCCTAGCTTTTATGAACAGGCAGACTTGAATCAGAAAACCCAATTTTTCAACACAATTTTGGCATATTACTTGGACATACCCCATTTTTACTTTTTTTTGTGCTTTCGTCCTCCTTCCAGTTAGTGACAGGAATGGGTGTGAAACCCATGCTGGATCCCAGAAGGCTAAACATTCCTAAAAAGTAGACAAAATTCTGAATTCAGCAAGGGGTAATTTGTGTAGATCCTACAAGGGTTTCCTACAGAAAATAACAGCTGAAATAAAAAAATATTGAAATTGAGGTGAAAAAAACCCAGCCATTTTTCTCCACGTTTTACTTTAACTTTGTCCTGCGATGTCAGATTTTTTAAAGTAATATACCGTTACGTCTGCTGGACTCTTCTGGTTGTGGGGAAATACAGGGCTTGTAGGTTCATCAAGAATCCTAGGTACCCTGAGCCAATAAATGAGCTGCACCTTGCAATGGGTTTTCATTCTATTCCGGGTATACAGCAATTAATTTGCTGAAATATAGAGTGAAAAATAGGTATCAAGAAAATCTTTGTATTTCCAAAATGGGCACAAGATACGGTGTTGAGAAGCAGTGGTTATTTGCACATCACTAAATTCGGGGGTGCCCATAGTAGCATGTGAATTACAGGGCATTTCTCAAATAGACGTCTTTTTCACACACTGTCTTACATTTGGAAGAAAAAAATATAGAGAAAGACAAGGGGCAATAACACTTGTTTTGCTATTCTGTGTTCCCCCAAATCTCCCAATAAAAATGGTACCTCACTTGTGTGCGTGGGCCTAATGCTCGCGACAGGAAATGCAACACGGGCACATCACATTTTCCGAAAGAAAGCAGAGCTGTTTTTTGCAAAGTGCCTAGCTGTGGATTTTGGCCACCAGGTTCTGCTACCCAGAATCCGCTGCAAACCTCAAAATGTGGCCAAAAAACGACACTTTTTCCTCTCATTTTGGTGACAGAAAGTTCTGGAATCTGAGAGGAGCCACCAATTTCCTTCCACTCAGTGTTTCCCCAAGTCTCCCAATAAAAATGGTACCTAACTTGTGTAGGTAGGCCTAGTGCTCACGACAGGAAATACCCCAAAACACTATCTGGACACATCAAAATTATCAAATACAAAACTACCTTTTTTTGGTGGGGGGGGAGGCACCTACATTTTTGGTCCTGGGCTCAGCAGCCATCTAGGGAAACCTACCAAACCCAGACATTTCTGAAAACTAGACACCCGAGGGAGTCCAGGGAGCTGTGACTTGTGTGTCTCCCAATGTTTTCTTACCCAGAATCCTCAGCAAACCTCAAAATTAGCTTAAAAAAAAAAATCGAATTTTTCCCACATTTCTATGTGGGATCACCGCACCGGGACAAATTTCCTACCACCCAACGTTCTCCTCATTCTCCCAGTAAAACTGATACCTCACTCGTGTAGGCGGACCAAGTGCCTGTGACCGGGAAGAGCCAAAAACATGTCGAAATTGAGGGGGAACCAAAGCGGGTCCAAAAGGACAGTTTGAAAAAAAATATTTAGGCTGACAAGTACAGCAGAATTTTTATCGGTATAGATGAGACAATGCTGGGTGATAGGAATTTTGTGGATTCCTGCAGATTCCGGAAGGTTCCATCACAAATATGTGGGGGAAAATGTGTGATTTCCAGCAAAGTTGGAGGTTTGCAGGGCATTGTGGGTAAGAAAATTGTGCGGGGTACATGTGAAGCCAGATGTTTAGTTTTCAGATGGGTCTAGGTCTTGTGGATTTTTCTACATGGCGGCGTCCCAAAGTCCAAAAAGTGCAGCCCTCACCATTCCAAGTGAGACGATTTCGAGAGTTAGCCAAGCTCATGGCCCTAATGTAAAACCAAAACCCAAAATAATCGAATGTCCTCTTGCTTGCCGTGGAATAAGATGTTCTAGTGTGCAGGGGAGAGCTGAAAGACTGTTACCCCCTTCAGTTGGGGTGGAGGCATAACCAGACCCATACTGGTTGGTAGCCACCACCCCACTATTTTGTGTGTTTTTTTATTTTTATTCCCTGGCATCTAGTAGACTTTCTGCCCCCCCGGGGTTTGGATCAGGGGTAATTGCCCCATCTGCCCAATGGTGGGCAAAACAACTTTGGCCCCATTTATATGGGGTGGGGGTATGGCCCCAGGGAGCGGTCCTTGCCCAAAGGGCCTCTTCCCTCATTGAATAATATAAAAAACAAAAACATTCCCTGGTGCCTAGTGGTTTCATTGGCCTAATAAAAATAGGCCGATCTTCCCCCAAGGGGTGGGGGGGAAGAAATGACCTAAAATGAATTTTGCCCAAGGGGCCGCTCCCCTCATGACAATTACAAAAAAAACGAAATCCCTGGTGTCTAGTGGGCATTTGAAATGCTGAGAGAGACATGAAATGAGAGGAAAGGACTTTCCTCTTCTTTCATGCCTTTCTTGGCCCCTCCAGTGATCGAAAGAGAAATGCAAAAGCATTTCTCTTCCGATCAGCTTCCAGCGCAGAGGGGCAGGCCTCTGATGAGGTCAGCGTGCGATCGGTCATCAGGCGCCATGGGGGATGGAAAGGGGGGGCAGGGGTGGAAGGGGAAGAAGTGGGGGAGCTGAGGCGAGGCTCATGGGGGGAGCGCTAGCGCTCCCCCCATTAGCCGGTCCCAAGACGTAATGGTTACGTCCTTGGCGCCTCAGCGCCGCAGCTAAGGACGTAACCGTTAAGTCCTTGGCTGTCGAGGGGTTAATGTAGCGTAGTGTGTATCTATAAACTCTTCCAGTCCTCCATTTGACGTCCTGCCCTTTTCACACCTGTTTGCATATGTTACACTTGTTTGACCTTGTCTACCGCCCCAAGTGTGGATTCTACACTCTGGGTGCAGAGAGTATGCTCTGGGTGCGGATAATCCACACTCGGGCGTAGAATCCGAAGACGGGCCGGAATCCAATGAATTTCTACAGAAAATGACACAGACGATCATGACCGGAAGTTGCAGGCAGCCATTCTATTGTCATTCTGAGTCATCCACACCTACAGATAGGGTCCTTTGCCACCCTGCTGCTCTGTGTATCTTAACTGACCCAAACATGGCTGAGGGAGTTGATGAGAGGGCACCCTCCCTCAGTGAAGCTGAACTGGACATTTTAGCTGGGGGGGGTGGGGGGGGCGATGGACAATTACCCTCAGCTTTATGGGTACCAGAAGACCAGCAGAGCAATGTGCCCACATGGCGCAGCGTTTCACTGCAGTGCAGTGGGCATGCATCACCGGCGGGCTAGGACATGCCGCAAGTGCTAGGAGGATGTGAAATGCTAGGCCCGACTGAGTCCCCAGGAACTATGAGGCCAGTCCTCCCAGCCCCATGTGCACCAGGGCCTGCCTTACGTCACTGTACAGGAGGGTCCTAAGGACAGCCTGGCCGACCCTCCATGCCCAGCGGTAGGAGTTGGAGCAGCAGAGCCCAGGTAAGTGCATGGGCTGCATCATGTGTCTGTCAGTATGATAGGAGTGGTGACTGAGCTGTGCCATCATGTGTCTCATGTCGCTGTGTACACAATCTGAGCAACTGCTGCAGTAGTCATGAGGCAAATGTCTCATTGGAGCCCACTGAATGCACAAACCAGGGTGAATCCTGGGACTTGTAGTGTTCTGAACACTACTGGGGAAATGGGCCTCACTTGTGCATTTGGAGGAACAAGTGCAATGCCAACACCCTGACTGGTGGTCCAAAGGCCTTATCACTGCTGGTTGCAAGGACAAAGGGATGGGCCAGACAATGTCAAGTGTGGGGTCAATATGTTTTTTGGGTGCTGGACGTGGTATCATGCATGCCTTTTGTGTGTTTTTAATCAGTGTAAAGTATAATTTCATGTATCTTGGAGTAAAGGCTGACTTTGGGCTAGTTGTCTCACACAAAATGGTACCAATATTTCCAAGGGAAACCAAATGCACACGTCTCCACAACAGTGGCTCTTATGTCAAATGTAAAGTCTAGCTAGCTGTACCAACTATGCACGTGTGCCAACTGGTTTACTGCACCAACAGGCAGTCTTGGTATGCCAAATGTGCCACCTGCCAAGTAGATTGGCTGATGGTGTCAGGGATCCTCCAATACATAGACCCTCAAGCTTAGCAAAGGTCAAAAGCAAAGCCAGGTTTGTATATGTACACCCACTGAAGCATTTGTTTGGAATCACACCGTACCCCACATCAGCTCACATGTCATAGTCAGTGGAAGACTATCCAGTCTGTATATTAAAGGATGATCATAGATACATGCTTAGGTGTGGACATATCCGTTCAGACTTTGTCCCATCTCCACTTATAGACTGACTTGTGAAGAAGATGATTAGGTAGCAAGGACAGGAGTCACTGAGCCCAATTTACAAAAAGTAAACTCAGACATTTGATCAAAATTTACAAACGTCTTTGTTCACCTTTGTGAATTGGACCTCAGTATTGCAATAATGCTGAAGATGCGGCTTCATCACTACAGAAGTGTATACACCCCAGAACTGTGTCAGATGTCAATGTGTGAGTAATGCCAGGACATTATAGTGATAGTACACATACATATGGGATCCAAGTCACCTAGAAATGGTTAGTGAGATCAAAGAGGAACCAAGTCAGCACTTGCTTCATGTACTTATGTGCTGTGCCTTGATTTGTACACCAGCTACATAATGTTCTCACTTCCATTTCAGTGGACCCAACTGGTCAGGAAGAGGACCACGGACAGGGAAGAGCATCCTTGGGACGTCAGCGGGCATGGCGCTGCAGTCATCTACAGAAGAGGAAGATGAGGAGGAGGGACCTGGAACGTCTTTAGGCAGGGGGAGTGTGCCCACCCGGACAGTCACCACATCAGCCAGAGACCGGGTGGAAGCCTTGGACACTGTAGGCAGGGGTAATGATCTGGATACTTCTGGCCAGTGGGGGGCAGGATTTGGATTCTTCCCCTGAAACAGAAGAACTTGACCTGCCGGAGGTATCCCCAGGGTGGGCCAAATTGACACCTGGGCCTGCCTCTGACCCTCCCTACCTCTTGAGGCCCCAGCCCATTGGGGCCCCCAGTTGCACCCCCTGCCACTACTCCCCCTCCAAGTGCCTGCCCCAGTGCCCCGAGGAGCATCCCTGGCCCTGACACCCTACATCCTTTGTGCACAACCCAAACCCCTAACTTATGTCACCCCGGTGGCTGCATCCCAGGAAGGGATGGTGTCATGTGAGGGGGAGCTTGCCATGTCTTCTCGGCTCCTATAGCAGATCCTTGAGGAACTGTGTCGGTGCAGAGAGGAAAATGCTCATGCCATGGTCGCCCTCACTTCTTTGGATGCAGCCATGTCTGCCCTGTCTCAGCGTCCCTCCCATACCACCCTCCATGTGTCTCCCTGTTCATCTTACCACGCAGTTTCCCCCACATACCCCTCGTGTGTCCCATTCCCGTGGGCTGTCAGGTCCTCCACCAGCCAGTCAGGAAGAAGCCACAGAGGATCATCTTGTCATCAAGAAGGATGACCAGGATGACATGTGACTGGATAATTTACAGTGACTGGACATTTGTTTTTGCCCTTCTACACAGACAGATTCCCCTGACGTCTGACATGTTTTATTTATTTTGTCCAACCCCCTCCAAGACCCCTGCCCATTCTGTATGAGGAGCATTATTTGATTTAATTTCTCCCTTCTTAATGGGCAGTATTTTTTTTCCATTCTAATCATATTCATAGAAAGAAAAGAAAAAGCACTGTGTCATTGTATTTGCTGGATTCAAAGTATGGAAGTATATGTCTGGAGTGAATTAGCTATGCCTTCAACAAGATACTTTTGTACACAGATGGTTCTGCTAATGGACATCTTAGCCACATTTATCAACACATATGTGGCCTACATCCACATTAAACAATTGACTATCATCAACTATCACTCAATTCAATTTAAATGGGGAATATGTTATTTATTTACATTGTTCAGTGCAAACATATGTTACAGTGCTGAAGGGGAATCTCATTTGTGCCTTCTCAATTTTGGTGCTGAGGAACGTGGAGGTTGGGCGTTTCCTGGGGGTTGGAGGTGCAGGTGGGTGGGGTGCCTGTGGAGGGGGGGTGCATCCTGGACAGGGGTGGTGTTGCCTGTACAGGGGGTGATGGTGCCTGGATGGGGTTGTGATGCCTGGACTGGGATGAGGGGGTGTTGCCTTGACTGGGGGGGTGCCTGGATATGGGGGTGCCTGGACTGGGGGGGTGGGCCTTGACAGGGGATGGTGGGGCCTGGACAGGGGATGGTGGGGCCTGGACAGGGGATGGTGGTCCCTGGACAGGCGGGGTGGCACCTGGATGGTGGGTGGCACCTGGATGTAGGGTGGTGGCACCTGGACGGTGGAGAGTTGTCTGGACTGTGGGGGTGATGTCTAGACAGCGGGGTGGTCGTGCCTATACATGGGGAGGACGTGACTGTTCGGGGGGGTGGGGGGGAGTGCAAGGGGAGTGTTGTAGTTGTAGATTGATGGGGGTCTTGTGCAGCTTTCCTAACCAGGGGCTGAGGGTGATATGGTGCAGGTAGACATGTTTCCTCCCCCTCAATGCACTGACTGTGAAGTCTCATTTGGTATCATTTTGAGTATCCCCTCCATCATCTTCATTGCCAATGCATGGTGTCTTGCACTTTCTTCTCTCTGTATGGTCATGATGCAATTCAGCCTCTTCCCCAGGTCTTTCCAGGATGTATCCATCCTCTCCAACACCTGGGTCATTTTGTGCACCAACTGTGGGAGTTGGGGCATGTCCTGTAGTGGGGCAGACATGTCAGACAGTGTAGCCCTATGTCACAAATGTCCTGTCTCACATCTGACTTCTGTTGGAAGAAATCCTACTCCCACTCTCCACCATGAATATCTGCCAGCCCTCTCCACCTGCATCCGGCAGGTCCACCAGCGGAGGAGAGGGTGGGGCAGGGGGATGACAGGTAGGAGGTTGTGAGGAAGAGAATTGTGCCTAGGGGCTACCTGCTCCTCACCAGAGCTGGCATGTACCTCAGATGGTGGAGAGTAGGCCTGGAGACACGGTCAGAGTAAGAGTGTGTAGGAAAACCAACACGTCTGACCTGGATGTGAGGGCTGTGAGAAGGTGATGGTTGTTTTCTGGTGTGTGGGGCGTGGGCAATCCTTGGGGTGTAGAAGGAGGCACCATGCTGACCAGAGCAGATGTAGGCTGTGATGGTATGCTGCGTGGGCCAACAATGGCATTCGCCCTGGGTGGTGCCTGACCAGATTTCACACCCATACTTGTTGCAGAGATCACTGCAGGCTGTGTCTTTCTGGACAATGTCACGGGGCCTACAATGCTATGTGTTTTATTCAGTTTACATTCTAGTTGACATATGTGATACACAACTTTAACTAGTTTATTTCATAAGTTGTCACAGTTTATAGATTCCATGTAATGTATCTATGAGTTGACTTATCACAAAGTAGGAGTTATTGCCCTCCCCTGGCCATATTTGCATACCAGTTTGTTCTGATAGTATGGGTTGTTGTGCTCTGTGATGTTGCCTCCCTGATGGTGCAGGGACCTCTGCTCCAGTGTGTGACTGTGTCCTGGCTGTATGTGGCAACAAAAGGGAAAGGTCATCAGACACAAACAAGATATTTGAATATGTGCAACCTGTCACATTTGGAAACAAATGCATCTACATGCCAACAGCAGTGGTAAGTGAATGAGGGATATTGACTAGTGCCGTTTACTACTGTTATATGAACGAGGTAGAAGTGACGGACCTCTGTTTGGGACTAATGAATTGGAAGTTGCAATTGCCATCACAAAGGATTTTGGGACTTGTAGTGCAATGGACTAGCTGAGACACATGAGGGTGTAACTCACCATGCAGATTGTACATACTTCAGACAACATTCATGGTCACATTTCTGGAGTATCACTGACATTGCTCATTTGGCATCATCAAATATTACTTGACACCACATTGAGGTCATCGCTCACAGTTAGCCCATGGAGCGGGAGGGGGTTTATGGTAGAGAGGATGACCCTCTCAATTGAGGGGAGTTGGAGGTGGGCTCCATTTGAAACACAAGGAAGAGCTCTGGCCATCTATATCCTGGTGTACTTCTCCTTCACCCTCCTCTTCTCATCCTGCCACTTCTTTTTGATGTCAGTCACTGTCCATGTATCCTCCCCCAATCTAGTCACTGCCGTGGCCATCTGCTACCATAGGGCCGCCTTCTGTGTAGAACTGCTGCTGTAGGGTGGGGGGCCATGCAAACTCTTTTAGTTCCTGATGTATTGGAGGATCATGGTGGTCTCCTCCTCTGTGTAGTTCTTCTTCCTCCTAGTAGGTAGCATAGCTTCTGTAGATGCAGAGCAGGCAGGCGCAGTGTTGTTGTAGAGCAACCAAAACCTTGCTCGTGGGCTGCTTTTTGGTGCAGGGTTGCAGGTGACATTAATAATGTGCAGGTGCATGTAATCACAATGATTCCGGCCCAAGACCAGATGGTCCGCCCCGAGTGCGGACGTAAAGATAATACTCGTAACTTACCTTTGGGAATACCAAAAAGTTGCAAACTTAGACTTTGGGTCTAAACTTAGACCCAATGTCTACGTTTTGCTTTGTGAATTGGGCCCGAGATTTGTAAAATGCATCGATGTTGAGCTGCCATCACGTACATCAAAGAAGCGCCTTTCTTACTGTTCTGCATATACGCATTACACAGCTTGGGCAGAACACTTAGGGGCAGTGTAAACTCAGTGTGTTTATTACTGCGCACAAAGCTAAGGTATTGGCATTCCAAAAGATTATTAGTGAACCTGGTCATTTGGTAGTCAACTTTAAAATGTGTTCTCACATATTCCGAATAGGACGTGAATCATTTGATTTAAACCATCCTAGAAACATTAATGAAATCACATATCTGTCCTGCACACGTTCACTGCATCAGTCATCAGGAAACTGACGATTAATTATTCAGTTTTTCAATGCAGAAGTCGACCATAGGCTCATTTGATGTTTTTACATAAACATGGTATCTAATCGCTCCCCTTCACCAGACCTACTAACTCCCCAGAGCTTTATTTATTATAACAACAAAATCTTCCCTCTCACAGACTTCAGATGAAGACAGTTCATCCTGGAAATGGCCAAATACGCTTGTCTCCTAAAAAAGGCATTAGTACAACCAATAGGTAGAGCATTGCCCAGCAGCCTTTTGACTTTGTCAGTGATTGTTTTGTTATGGTATTTGTAAAACTTTTTTTTTTTAATTGGGGAAAATGCTACGGCCACAGAATCTAAAAAAATAAAATACACACGTTGCCATTGTTGTCCCTGGCACTTAGGGAATTACATTATGTGTCGTAGTTATTCATGTAAAAAGGAAAAATGCAGTCACTCACACTCAAGTTAGCCAATGGGAGAAGTGGGCTAACTCACTGCCTTATACTGTAGTGGGTGGAAGGAAAATGAGAATGACACAGAAACAGAGCAACGGAGGAAGACAGCTGGCTGAAAGCCCATAAAATTAGGTATATATTAGGTATACTTTTAGTAAAATCAGAAGGTCTTGGATAATGCCATACCTGAAAAAAAGATTCAGAGGTCCCACTTAACGCCTTCCATTCAGGGAAAACAAGATAATTTTTGTTTCACCCTCATCCATTTAATAATACTCTTCAGATGCAAAATGCAGCATTGACTGCAAGGAATATTCTGCTTGAGTGCCTCCTACCCGCTCTCCCACAGTGCATGCCTCGAAGCGCGCCGCCACAGGTCATAGAAGGCCAGCCACCTCATTGTCATGCAGTAGTGCACAAGGACTGTGGCTAGCTAAGCCACTCACAGCTAACCAACGTTTAAAAACGGTACTTACCAGCGGCATAATGGGGTCTGAGTGACCCTCCCTTCGCAGCAGAGCTGTTAAGGCCTGCATTCAAATGTTACAAGAAGAGGTGTAGCAATCAATGGTACAGGAGGTGCAGTGGCCCTGGAGCCCAAAAGTTTAAGAGGACCAGGAGTGCTGATTTTCCCTCCAAATTACTACCCTCTAGTAGCCAGATGGCCTAATTTCCCTGCTTGGACTAAAGTCAAGGGCACACTTGCTACACCACTGGTTAGACACACTGGGCTGGCAGAAATGAAAACCAGTAGGCTGAAGGGATTTGGGGTGCCTCTAGGAGTTCATGATCCTCAGCCCAGCCAGCCCTGAAACTTAGCAGCCCACCAGGAGGACTGGCTCACAATTTGTTTACATGCAAGTAAATGATTTCCTGGTGCAGAGAAACAATTATCTGAGGTACTCTGCCATAACTTGACGTATAGTATTATTTCATGAGTTTTCTTTGGAACTACTTGTAAAATCTGAGGCTTTGAGTTAATTTTGGGGGAAATATTGTGATGTACATTAAACAGAGTGGTGGTCGCATAAAAAATAAAAAAAACAATCTATGGCATTGGGAAGGTCATCCCCATGCACCAGATCAGACTGACTTGCTGTAATGCAGGGCTGGTAGTAAAATATTCAAGGACTTCCTTGATCTCCCTGGCCTGCACTGCATCCTTCTCCCATCGTGGCTGCAGAAGGCTGTCTCGAGCTCATTTGGATCAGTCAGACGCATGCGCGGATGTTAAGGTGGCTCCGCGTGCGCAGGTCACAGAAAGGCTGCGCGTGGACAGAGAACAGTCATAGCCATTAAACGAGGCTGCCATGTGCAGTGCATGGAGTCAAACAAGAGACAGATGCGGGCACATAGGCGCCCAAGTTGAAAGGCTGCATATCACTGAGGTGGGAAGAGTAATAAAACATGACAAAGAAACGTGGTAAATATTAAGAAAGGAGGCTACCTGCTGGAACTAAAAATAGAGATGTACCAAAGAGTACAGGGTTAAAGCATGTCAAGGGTCACATTAATATTAACTCAGGTGATTCCACATTAGCGAACAAAGACACCATAACAGAAGGAGACACATATATGAACAGACTGACAAAGAAGGCCGGAAGTGGTTTCTCCGATCCAAGAGAGACTCACTTCTGCTCATGGCAGAGTAAAGGAAGACTTTCCAACTCTGCCAAGGCTCAGGGAAAGACTAAGGGCCTTATAAGGAGATCCGTAGTATTCTGGGTGATAATACTGCACTCAGTAAATACTGATAACACCAAGGCAGTAGGTGTACAGGGTACAGATATTCTCAATTCCAAGTTTCACACCTCACAACTTAAAGCAGCAATGTCATGTATATTTCCACCTTCTGGGGACAAAACGGAGGATGTTGCAGGTTTTATCTGATAAAAACCGTGCAGGTAAAATGCTGTGGAATCTATAATTACTATAAAACTTTAAGTCCCAATTCAGGTTTAAACTACTAGGGCATCAAAGTGCTTTACAATAGTCAAGCATATCTATACTGTACAGAGCTCTTACAAAGAATATGTTTAAAACAAAAAACTTTGTAAATGAGCGGCAGGAAAGAAATAGGAAACTTTGGAAATATTTGGAAGAGCAATCTAGAGTGCAAAAAGAGGAATAAATAAGCAAAAAGCACATTTTTATAATTTCTTTTACTACCCCCATCACATTTCCACACTTTGAACACTGCGCCATCACCTTGTTCATGTTTGTATCACCTTTAATTTGTTTTTGCCACATACATTTTTTGTTGTTCAATTAATATCATTTAATGTTATACATCATGCTCCAGACTTTGTTTTTTTCTAATTATATTGTGTTGATGGCATTAATTAGTAGAGTGAATAAAAGGCTTCCCTTTGCGCCGCAGGAAGGCAACCAAGGGCTAGTGCTGGTATTTTCTTACTGATCAAATTAATTCGTAAATAAATCTGTAGTAACTACTATTCTCTTTTCGTCTTAACCTACAGACAGATATAGTTTTTAGTTGTCAAAGACCAATTGTTTACAACAAAATATACATAGAGTGAGGAGTTGGTCATCCCCCTTTTGATGACTGGATTGCCTTTTTGTATATCAGAGTTCCATCCTCTTTATTCAATGATTTTCTACTCTATTGTTATGCTTGTCCCATCCCTGGAGCACAGATTCTTTACTATCATTTTGTGTATCTGATTTGTAATTTCCAGCTGTTGACATGAGCGGACTACTTTTGGTGTTGTTTACTGCACTCAATGGGAAATCACCACTTGCCTTGTTATCTTCCCCATTTACCCAGTTCCCGCTTAATTCTTCTTTTGTTTATTTATTCATGTTATGTTTTTCAGAGGCCAGCAGCTACAAATTGCTCCTGTCCTCTCACATTTGAGATCTTGCTCTCCTGCGCCGTTATCATCCCCTGGCCTCCCACTCCTTACTTTTTTAATTGCTTTCTTTTTTGTAAGTATTTTTTGCAAAGACTACACTCTGCTTCCATGCCATTTGATGTTGCCCACCCCTGACTGTCACTTCTGTCTCTCTGCCATCTCTTCCCCTTGAAATCACTAGTACTGTTTCCCTCCCCCCGAAGTCCTGCTTTTTTATTGTCTTTTGTTATTTTTTTGTGAGGGCCCGGCAGCTGACCTCTACTACTGGACTGCTTATTTCCACCTTCTATGCGGCCATTCATGCATCCTTTATTTGATTATTTTTTATTGACTGTTCCGTAATGGACGTCCATCATCCTGGCTAAATTAAGAAGAGTAAATGAAAAATAAATCACTATCTCTGCTCTGAACGTGTGTGGACAACAGCAGTCGTGTCATGTTTATAAAAGCATAAGACAAACTATTCAGAGGTGGCTGCTACATATGCATTCACACAAAAGCTATCATAGAATATTTCTTTTCACTTAAAAAAAATATTCCAAAATGGATGCCGCGTGCACACACTTTGTGATTTTGTTTTTAAGTTTATTTTTAATTTACTGCTTCGAGATAGAAGGCAGCTGTCTATGTACAGTAAAAATAAACAGGCATTGACGTAGCCAGTAGTTTTAACTGGTGAGATCTATGGACTGTGCCAATGTTAGTAAACAAATGCATGCTCCCAGGTTCTGAGGAATACAGAGCTGTCCATTCTTTGTTCATACATCACTTTTTGTTATATCATTCAGACTTCGAAGTTGGGGAAGGTCACTTATTTCACAGCTCTGGTTTGGTGAGATGAACCCACTGCATTGCACCTAAGATCACTCTATTTTCAGAAGCCCACATATAATACACTCCCCTTGTTGTGTAAGCAAATAGGCAAGGCCTGTAGTATAGCGAGGTAAGGCCAAATACCAATGTAAAACTCTGAATACTACTTGCCATGTACATCCTTGGAGAGAAGACTAACCCACTTAACCGAGGTATGACTCAATGAATTGGGACGCTAGCATCACTACACAAATTCTCACTTGATATTACCAAATTGCCTATTATCCCCACCAATTGTGAACACCAGTACAGTGTTTTTTTTTTTTTTTTAACACTTTGAGTTTTGTAATACATGGAAAAAGACAGCGCATGATGAATCATTCGTCACAGTGTACATTGTAATCAGTTAGAAACATAAGTAGTAAATAGTAAGTATCAAACAATCTCAATGCCATAATATATCAAACATAATTTCGCTTCAGGGGATAAACAATCCTTGAAGAACATTATTGCTAAGGGGTAGCATTTCCAATGAAATAATACAGCCATACCCCCCCACCATAACTAGTCTTCTGTCATGTGTAATGCAATAAGAAAAGTGTTAGGAGAGTGCTGGCAGGAGGGGGAGGAGGGAGGACAAAACCTCTTGGGTAGGGTTAGCATGGGAAGCGTGCTTGCATGAATGTAGGAAGCTGTCTTTGCCACAAAAAAGCAGTCATGGGGAATGCCACCGGGGGTATTTGGAATGTTCATGAGGGGAATTTCATTCCCAGTCACTAGATCTCTATTCGTCATTGTTTTGGGACTTGTATGCTTCTAAAAGAGGATCCCATGCCAAGGCAATGAGCCGCTTTGGAAGTTCACTGTATTCCTCCCTTCGCATGGCTCTCAGCAGTTCCCCAGTGTACTACCTCCTCCCACCAACTAATTGCTAGTGGGGCTTGAGGGGGATTTCTAGCAACTGGTAATATGCTCTATGGCCAGCAGGAGGGCCAGGTCCATGAAGCTTGATAGGGTTTTTGAATGCTTGAGCCAGGGGTGCAGGCCCCACAAACAAAGCTCCACTGTATTCCGCGGGGGGGGAGGGGACACCCGCCGAGTGCGCAAGATCAGAGTGGTCCATCGCCCATTAAGCCTTCAGGGGGGGGCATAACCAAAGCATGTGTAAGAGATCTGCTGGGTCAGCATGGCATCTGTGGCAATCGAGAGGTACCATGGGGAATATTCTATGCAGTCTTTGGGGTGTGGAATAAGCTTGCTGTAGTGTCTTTGGGGTGTGGAATAAGCTTGCTGTAGTTGGGTGACCTGAATGAATTTGAACCTGGAGTTAAAGGATATCGTGTTGGGGTATTTGATGAAGAAGCACCATTCTTTGTCACGCAGGCCAAGACCAAGGTCATCTTCCCATCGATTCCTGAAGGGTATTAGTGAGATATGCAGGTGAGTATGTAGGCCTTTGTACCGCTATTTGACCAAGTGTCTGTCGGTACCCATTTCGTATACTGCCTGGATGAAGGAGTGTGTTCCTGGTTCTGTCCCCACTGGTGCTCAGTGCACACAGACATATCGGGAAAGGTCAGCATGCTTGAAAGAAAGAGAACTTGGCAATCCGTGAGTCTGAATAAAGTCTTGGTGTGACATGAGTTCTCCATCCACTAACAAATCCCCCAGTGGGTGTATACCTGCAGCCTCCCGGGTCTCCAGCCTAAGGGACATGAGTTGGCCCACCTTTGTCGGCAATCCTCGCATCTGTATGTTAGATACGTAATGCGGAGGGGATGCTGTGTAGTTTAGCACCTATTTCCAGTATGTAAGTAAGCTAATTAAGAGTAATGCTAAGCGGGGGGGGGGTTCAACACACCCAGTAATAATTACATGTAGTTTACCCAGTCACAACTTTACATGGGGTATAATCTAGTTTGGTTAAATAGAGGTCCGCCAGCCACTATGATACCCACTGCAATTGGCCTGCATAGCAATAAGACCTGAAGTCTGGAGTTCACATTCCACACTCCCCTTGTGGGAGTTGTAGCTTAGGTAGACTCACCCTACATCTATTTGTGCCCCATATGAAATCTATAAGTAGGGTGTTAAGTTGATGAAAACAGGCAGCAGGAATCACCACTGGTAAATAAAATTAAAAAAAAAGTATAATAGATGGGGTAGCATCACCATCTTGGAGAATGCTACGCGTCCCGCCACTGTGAGGGGTAGAGCGATCCAGAACCAAATTTGTGAGAGGATGGAAGTAATTGTCTTATCAAGGCTATCATCTAACAGATCCGTGCTGGACCTATATATTTGTATGCCAAGGTAACAGAATGTATGTGGGGGCTATTGGAATGTTACTTGGCCAGTGATATAGTATTCCCCAGCATGCACTCCTGGAAGAAGAATGCATGTGACTTGTTGTGGTTAACAGAAAGCCCAGAGAGATCTCAAAACAGGCGAAGTAAGGTGGCGACTGGTGTATGGTTCATGGTCAGGTCACGTAGGTATATTATGATATTGTTCACGTACATAGAAACTGTATGGTGTTGTTGTCCTTGTGATATGCACCAGTTGCCTGTCATCTGCTTGTGCTAGTGGCTCCATTGCCAGCATGAAGATGAGTGGAGATAGGAGGCATCCCTGCCTAGGGATGCAGAGTTAAGAATGTTTGCCAGTAGATGCAAGGAGCAAAAGATGCAGTCTAGACTGAAGTGTAGTTTATGCGCGGAGAATAGAATGAGTATTCTCTCATCCCAACATTTAGCTCCCTCCATGCATTTGATAGTGACCATCCCAGAGGCCTGTCTCACAATGCTTTTGCTTGGGGCACTGAGGAGGGGGGGGGCATGAGTGATCGAGATGGGCATCCATGACCACATTAAAGTCTCATTCTATCAGCTAGGATAAGAAGGATAGATAGAAAGTCTTCTTGCTCCATGTGTTCCATGTTTGGGGCATAGACGTTGCCCAGCACCAATGGTCTGCCATCCAGGACAAAACAATAAAGGCCATTTACGTCCATCTTAGTATCCACAGCCTCAAACGGCATTCCCGCACCCAAACTGCTGCACCTTGTGCAAAAGCAGGGAAGGCAGTGGCAAACAGCTGCCCTCTCGCCTTGCAATGGAGTTTTAATGATTCGGCAGAAGAGAGGTGGGTCTCTTGTAAATAAACAAAGTGGGCTTTCCAGTGGCCAAGCTGGGAGTGGATACGGTGATGCTTGTGGGCCACGTCCATGCCCCGACAGTCCACATTAGTATTTTATAAGTATTCGTTACTGTCTGCATTTATAAAGCAAATGAAAAACATAAGCTGTGAAGCCCTCTCTCAGTCCCCTCACCCATCCCGAATAGGAATATACATTTTATGACAAAAGAGAAGAACAATTAATTGCCAATACTCGGTCCAGCGAGGAACATTTGTGCGACCAAAAAAAAAAAAAAAAAACGTATCCCAACTAAGCATAAACTGGAGCAACTGCTCTGGGGGTTGGCTAGTCGTGCCGGAGGTACTGGATTACCTAAATCAAGCATAGCAAAAAGTGAAACGTACTTTCCCTCGAGGCGTTAGAGGAAAGAGACAGTGGCAAAAATATACCACAAAAGACACAGCACGAGTCATTGATACAATATGTGGGTTTAGAGAAGCCAAGGAGATCAAAGCTGTCAGCTGGCCTCCTCTGATAAAACGCTTAACTTCTGGAGTGTACATGGCGATGATAGGGAGGTCAAGTTACAGTGTGTGATGTTTGTGGCATCAATGTGGGGAAGAGAACCATGCTAATGTTGGAGTCAGAGTCCGAGGCTGACTGCTGGATGAGCTAGGTGGAGGCTGCAGAGGTCGTTGTTGCTTGGCTGAAGTCTTGGTGGCTATCACTTGCAATGCCTGTTGAGGAGAGGGGCAGCTCGGGATGGAGGCTGAGAGTTCCCCACGGCGACGTTGTGAGGTATGTTGTGAGGGGGTGAATGGAGACACTGAATCCTGGGGTGGGCAGGAAAAATCCTGGGATGTCACTCTAGTAGCAGCCAGTGTCAGCGTGCTGTAATAATAAGTAAGGAAGGTTATTACAGGAATGTCTGAGCCTCCGGACGGAAAGGGGAAGAACACAAGCGTGCTGTGGGCCTGTCCTCCTTTGTCTGAGGTATCATTTTACCAGGTGTGCAGGCCCTATGCGGGTGGTGGGAGGGCAAGGCAGCCAGACAGGTCAATACCCCAGACCCAAGGTGGTGCAGACTTCCCAGGGTGGCAAGCAGTCGTGTAGGAGCCCCCTCTCATCGTGAGGTGGTGGCTCCAGTGTGACAGGCCCAGGTTCGATAAACAGGTGCAATCGTGCTTGGTGGCCATTATGTATGTCAAGGCTTTATTTTCACATGGAGGTTGGGGGAGAGGGGATGCAAGGGGCCCAAAAGTCATGATGGGAAGACTCTGGGGATGGTCTGTCACAGTTTGATGCATTGGAGGCAATGTAGGTACTGCTGGGAGCTTATGGGTTGGGAGACTTAGGCCGCATCCCCTCCTTGACAATGTCTGTAGTGAGCTGTGATCTTCAGCTGCAAGTCTGATGGGACCCAACAGTGAAATGGCAGCAGGGGGTCTGGTCTTTGCTGTAGTATGCCTCTGCTGTGGGGTGTCTGATAAGCCACTATAGTGGCTGCAGGGAGCTGGAGCTTGTATAGGTGTACCGAGTGGGTCTGTTCACTGGGGTCAGCAGGTCAAAGGGCCTCCTCTTCACGGGCAACATGGGGAGAGCTGGCAGGCAACAATGGGCTTTCAGACCTCAGGCGCTCCCCCTGACATCGTAGCACTGCACCTAGCTCACTGTCCAGTTGTAGGACAGAGTGGCACAAGGCCCGTCGAAAAGCATCTCTGGGACCCTCCTGCATTACCACCCAGCTCGCACCAATGCACCAGCTCCGACAGAAGCCACGGCCTCTGAACAGAGCAGTCTGGGTCCAGAGGTCAAAGGGTGCTCTGGGGAGGACGCACCTCGGTCTGCTAAGCGGGATCCAGTCCTCAGAGATAGGAGTGGGAGGGGGCCCTTGGATGTTTTCAGGACCAGGCTGCATTGGTCGGCCAGCTGCACAATCCTCATGCCAACAGTTGACAACCTGAACACGCCAGTGCTTAATTTGTAAATAAAAAGGTGCCGGTGCTCAAAGCTCTCCTCTGAAACACGCGGTTGCTGCAATTAAATGTGCGAACACGGAATACCGAGGAAGAGTAACCCTGAAGACATCTCTGGCCTCTTTCATCTATATGCTGACACACCCTGCCCCTCCAGCTCACTCCTGCAGCTTTCTGCTTTCTAACTTTGTGACTTTTTTTCTTCACTTTTCTCTTCCTCCATCTTTCCCATATGTGTCTTTTGCTACATGAGCTCGCAGCGAATGCTTGAGGCAGAAGAATAAGCCCCGGCCCACAAAAATAAGTGCTGGTGCTCAGCACAGGAAACAACAAGCACAAATTAAGCACTGGAACACAACCTCATTAGCCGCCTGAGCAGTCGTCGAACACTCCTCCAGCTTTTTTTAAGTTTATTGTGGCGAGGATGGCAGAGGATGTTAAATTTTCCTTGGCGCCCCATGGGAGCTCTAAGGGAGTCCACCAGCCAATACAAAGTGATCTACGTTTCCATAAAGCAACTTAAACATTAGGATTGGTCGCCTAAGCACTACCTTTATCACGTCTGACTTTGTATGTGCATTGCAGTCAACAGCTCCAATTAGCTCATTTTCGCAACTTAATTTCATTGAACAATTGTAATTAGGCCTGCAGATGTACAGTAATCATATGTTATGAGGTGTGCTGAGAGAGACATTTACCTGGCCATTACTGCATTGTCAGAAAAAGCTTTATAATTAACAAGACCTTCAATGATGCCTATAAATTATGACTGCTGGCACTCTGGAGCACAGCTTCAGTTCAAAATTATTTTTAAAAATATGCACTCTCTTTCTCTCTTTATATTTAAACATCATAGGTGTTGATCAACTTTGGAATGCTTTATTTTTTAAATTTAACTTTTAATCAGTAGGACAAGGCCTGTGTCCACAACTGGGCACAGTAGTCTTCTTGACCCAGCTCTTTGTATGCCCAAGATAATGCAATGCCTTCAGGAAGCCACTATGCCGTCGCACTATTATTTCATGTTTTAAAGCAGGTGACTGCAAAATGGTCACAATTGTGGAGAAAACTCCCCAGGAGGTGGTGAGGCCATGATCTTCTGAACCGGGTTCCAGGTGGAACCAAAGACCAAGGGGGTGATACTTGAAGGGAAACTATTAGGGACAATAACAATGACTAAGAGGTGATGAACCTGCCAAAAAAAAATACAACTGCATTGCGATGTAGCTTCATGGAAGAGAATCAGCCTTTTTTAGAGGAACATAGGAACTGGAAAACAATTCCATAGCTTGCCTCCAGCCTAGACAGACAACAGCACCAAAGAACCTAGGCATAGCCATCTTGGAGTGGGCTAGAGTTCAAATTAAAAACTGAACTAGATCTGGATCTAAGGACTGTATTTAAAAAGGTGCCTGCAGGCCTTCACAAAATAAATGAGCCTTCTTCCATTTCTATAAAGAGAAAATCAGGATGTTGTAGGAGAGAAGCTTCCAGACTGCCCCTCCCTCGTCACCCAGAAGCAACGCCACAGTGAGACAGAGCACCTGCAGAGGAGGGCTGCCTTCAGTACGCCAAGTTAACCAGAGCCGAAGGGAAAGAGGTGCCCACGTTTCCTGAAGATTGAAGGTAAGTGGGGCCAGGCAGAACACTTCTTCCTGCAGCTGCCAAATGCCACATGCACATCATGGGTCTACAAGGGCATGATCTACTCTGTGAGACCGAAAGACCCTGTAGACTCCACCCACAGGGAGATGCATCCTCACATATAATTACTGCTACAGTATGGAGTAATGCTTCTAGGAAGAACTCTCCTAATCAAGTCCCTTGACTTTCCATTTTCTTAATGAGACCTTGGTTAGTACAGTCTAAATCCAGCAGAAATTTGAGAGAAGACTAAATCACCCTATATTTCTCTAAGACTTAAACAACTTTCTCACTGCAGAATGACACTATCCTATAACCATCATGCAGTTTTTCACGGAGACCCTCCAGATCAGCGAGACTGATCCTTCCTAAAGTATTCGATCTCGTGTTTGTCCACCACACATACTCACAAATGGGACTAAGATTTAGAATAAGCTGATGTATACAGATGCTTGGGGCCACAGGTCAAAGCTAGCTGAGCACATGCTGGGTGACTTTCCCTCTCTCTCACTAGAACTTCACCTATGATTTCCATAATTTGTTTATGAGTTCCATCAATTGGCGTGCTGGTCTTCCAAAACATATTGTCATGCTTTCTTGCCTAGCCCAAGAAGCACAGCATTGTGAAGGGTCAATTTAATTTTCAACATTACAGTTTGTTCCCAGTGGAAGAAAGCAGACCCCTGCAGGCTACGCAATCCAGGGAACCACCAGACCTCAAGAGCTACAGCTCCCCCAAATCCGTTGAAGATCCGAGAGTCACAAAACCCAAATGAAATGTTAGTGCACACAGCAAGTGTTGGACGGTCATCACATTTTTTGGGTGGCCTATAATTTGTTGCTATGGCCACACAAGGCGATCCTTATAACAATTTTACCCTACTTTAATTCACACCCACCAGAAATGGTAAATGCTAGCACACCTACATGCATTGTCACTAAATTTTACTTGATTGCCAACGATTTCGCCAATGGTGAACACCAATAAAAAGTAAGGTGTTAAGAACTAGGGATAGTAACTTAAACATTATTTTCATCTGCGCCTACTCCAAAAGGTCATCTTGCAACTCCATTAAATTGCACAACATGTGACAAGTCATCGCAGTCTCCATAACACACAGCCGGTAATCGTAGCAAATAACTGCAGATTTCCAACACCCTGTATTTAGAAGATTGATTACCAGAGGTTTGGCCAGCTGCGGTTTTTTTAGGACTATTTTAACAGGGTGTAGCAGACAGAAAAGTTCCAGTTGGCCGCGAGGACAATGTCAAGTGACCAAAAATGTAATTAAAGCGTCGAAATGGCAAGGACGAAATCACCTCGCAAGCAGATCTAGACATTCTCGGCAGCATAACGCGTGCTGGAGGGAGGTTACCAGTTTTTAAAGCAAAATTGCGCATTTTAGCTTTCTGGCGTTTAAAACAATTCAAATGCAAGTCTCGCGCTTAAAACCATTCAAATGCAATTTAATGCAAATTAATGGGCAAATTAGGTACCATAATTTATCTAATTGTTCCACATAAATGTTTCAGATACGGGCCCATTGGTATGATAATATTGTTTTTTACAGCATATATTTAAAGGCGCTGTTTTCTAGAAATAACTTTCGAGTCAAGAAAAACAACAGGTACTACTTTAGAGAAAAAAACTATACATCTACTAATTTATCTTTCGGTGATGAAAGCGACATTTGTTTTCCACATTCCTTAAATGCCTGTCATTGTGGCTCTTCAATGTTTCCCAATGCTTAGAATTCAAAGTAGTTCAACTCTGACCTGATGAACCGGTTTTCACCATAACAAAATATCAATTTTTCTTTTCCGGATGGATACGTATGCTTAGAATTACAAAGAGGAACCGTCCGAGAGGGCTGGGCTAAACACGAACGGTAGAGTAAATGCTACTATTAAAAGTAAAGCGAAGGTCCTATATGAACATGCCACTTTGGTTTGTGATGGGCAACATAAGGAGTTGCAATAAGTTCATAATGATTTGTATGAAAACGGATTGGTAGAGCGACAGAGCCGCACAAGTGTGGGTTACCTGATATTGCAGGTTAAGTGCACAGTATGGCGGATGTCTTGGAAGTCTAAGTGCTGCGCACCATCTAAAAATGTCCATTTTGTTTGGGGTGCATAGCTTGACCATTGGCATTAAATTGCATAAGAGAAAAATCTGACCCGCTTCCCTCCCTAAAAAGCCTTTGGCATAACCTTAAAAACATGAATTGTTTCCATTAGTGGTTGAAATGGAAAAATATAAGTGCAGACATTCTTTACCAGAGTACCTGCTTGTTTCTGAGAAGTGCTGGTACTCTCCAATTAAAAGTATTACGTTTTTCTTGAGAAGTGCAGGTACTCCAACTGCATATAAAGAAGTCCCAGACAGTACCAGCCCATTCGAAACACTGGTCTTCATTGTTTTCGATATAAAAAAAACATACTTTTAAACGGAGAGAAAGCAATTAAGAATCGTGCTCAGTCTGTAGGTAAACTATCATGTTAACATGTTCATACTTTTCAGACTTTCTTGCAGTCAAACAAAATGCAAAACAAATAAGAACAAACCAAAACCCATTGTTTCACAAATAAGAATGGGGCCGAAACGGAGGTAAAAGGTAGGAACAAATGGGAAGTACAGAGGGAACCACCATAAATTAACTTATAAAAAGATGCCAAGAAATCTAAGCAAATACAGAAAGAAACTATACCGCAGAACACGATTTTCAAAATAAGTCCCATTTGTTTATCACAGTGAAATCACCAACCTCGTACATGCCATGTTTTGAAAATTTAGATGAAACAGGTTAGTAAATCCAACCTTGTGTACAGCCATTTTTTTCATATATAGTTTTGCTGCCACACTTGTACATAAAAAGAGTTTAAAAATCCACACAGAACTGTTATGAAGATTTCACTAAATAGCAATAGGTCTCTACGAAGTTAGGTCTGGCTTTTAAGCTGGACAGCATGGAAATATAGGCATACACAAATACTGGTGATGGTGGAAATAGTGGTGGTGATAATGGTGGTAGCCATGGTGCCACACCTGGTGATGATAGTAGTCATGGTGGTGGTGCACTTATGAGGTAAGCAACTGAATCTCTGACGACTCAATATATTTTTAGATGCAATGCAAGCACTCAATAGGATGGAGAATAATTTATCAAACAGCCAGTTACACAAACAAATAGTAAGACTGCTTTTGTCATATTCTAAAAAGTGTTAGCAATGCATCTTTGAAGACAGCTGAGCAGCTAAGCCAGACCTAAAAATGACTCCTTGGCAGCAACATCCACTAATATTGCCACTGGGGTTTCAAAATGCTCTGTGTTGCATCCACACTTTTCAGTGCCCACATGTACCCTTCAGAAATGAGACAGCTTAGTTTGCTGTGCCACTATCCCTCTTAAACATGAATGTGAAAGGGTGATCACTCTGTTTCCGCCCGCTGGCTCAGCGGGAAACTCCTATTAGGGCCAGCGGGCATTTTTCCAACCTAACAAGTTTGGCGGGCGGCCTTGTAGTGTGGCTCACAGAGTTACACTGTAATTTCTCTGAATAATCAGATGCAGGTTCTTCTCATTCCTCAGAACGGAGGTTCTCTTTCTGGAAAGGGGAGAATTATAACCATATTCTAGAGCAGTTAGCCACCAGAGCCCAACTCCTAGTGTCCATGTCCAGTGTTGGAGAATCAGCGAAGTTATGACGAATTGGCAAAGAGTCATGTTGGCAGTGAGAAAGTAAGTATTAACAGGGCTGTGCATTGCAGAAGTTCACGCTTAGCTTGTGCTTGTGGTGATTGTGAAGCTGGATGGCGTCTTGTGGAGATGTTTTGTGTGAATGCGATGATTTATAAAGAAGTTGAAGAGGTTATCAGGTCTGATGTGGCCTAAAATCCCAGGATAGTTTAAAAGGTGTAGAAGACATATTAAATTATCTGCTCAGAGGTTGTGTTCGTTGTGGGGTGCCGTCAACGACATAGTTAAGATAGGGGTTTACTTTGTGTGAATGTGAGACGATTGGTATAGTGGACCTTAATGCGCAGGGTAAAGCTGTGCTGATCAAGGGGATACCCCGCAGGTCAAGGTTTCATCGTAAGTGTTTGGGAAACTTTCTTATATGTTTGAAACTGTTCATTCTTTAGTGGTGCAGACAAGAGGTTGTTGTATTGCAATTTGTGTGATATTGTGAGCATGTGTGCGTCCAGATTGTAAAGGAGGGGAACTGCTACAAGGAGCGAGATCTATTTCACAGTGGGCTGTGCTGGTAAAGGTTGGTTGGTATGGTACTGTGCCATTATTGGTTGACAACATAATCAGGAGCCACACGGCGGTTGGTGATTGTGTCGGAGTAAAATACTGTTGATACAATACTGTTTTTAGTTGAAATTTCATTGTAATTGTTGGCATTTCATTGCGGAAAATGAAAAGCTTTAAAGAAGTACGAGATTTGTTTAAAAGCTATGTTTATAGCCCCAGTAGAGAGTGTGTAGTGGCACCTTCCGAAGGTACTCCTCCTGGTCATTATATGGAGATGAATGTAGGGCTTCACATGTCTCTGGCTTGGTCAATGGCACGAGATAAAAAAGGTCCATTGAGAGTCCCACAGTATGACACATTTAATTGCAAATTATTGACCATTTGAGGTGGATACTGTAGGAAATGAAACTGGCTCCTAGACCTGAACAATATGAAGCACTTAATGCTTGGGAACGAGCTGTCCATGCAGGGGATTAAAAAAAAATATCAGGGCCAAGCGAAGAAAGCTATACATACTTATGCAGATACTAGATGGGATACTGAGCAGAAGAGGTGGAGAACAGATATGATAGATGGGGTTAAGCTGTATCCGACTTTAACCGCAGGCAGGACCGAAGGAAAATGGGAATAGAAAACAACTCTAAAACAGAAAGAGAAACAACAAAAAGAGTCAGATGGCATAGACACTGTATAGACAGTGACGATTCTGGGGATAGTAACACATCTAGAAGACTATCTGAACTACCACCCCCGTACAATGAAGCTAGAAGTGAGGGTGGGGACAATGGTGCTGAAAGCAGTAGTGCACTTTCCTTTCCTACTGCACTGGCAAGAACGGCTTCCAGTTCTGTGGGACCTATTCCGAATAGTATGCTTTGTAAACCAAGAAGTGAGGGTTTGAAAGTATGTGTCCTAGATGATCTTACTGTGAGTACTGTTAATACCCTTACTGTTCCAGTAACTATTAGTCCGGTAGTTCCTATGTATAAATCAGAAGGTTACGGGAGAAATGCATATAATTTGCCTGTACCCAACAATGTTGGGGGACCGACCAGGGTCCTGAACAGTCCAGGTGCTGGGGAGTTTGTTCCTTTTATTCCAATGCATACAAGTACTCCATGCAGAGCAAGTGCAGATACAACACTGAATATGTCAGGATGTACTTCAATAAGTACTAATTAGGAGATACCCACACATGCTACTCCTGAATGGAAACCACCTCTAAATTTGGGAAATGGTGTTCAGGGAAGTGATTTCAAACCTAAGATTCCTGGCGAAACTAGAACTAATTAGTGTGAAGGAAATAGATGACTGGGTGCAAATATTTGGTGCAAATGCTTCGTCTAAAGAGAGTGGCAGTACAGAAGTGAGCCAGGGAATAATTCCATCAACACAGAGAGAAAGGACTCTGGATGTAGTGAAACTGACAGCAGAACTAAATGCAATGATTGTTGGAAGCCTTGGTCTAGAAAAGTTAGAAGCTTATTAAGAAGTTGAGCTCGCATTTATATGTAGGGATATCACTAAGAAAACAGGCCAAGTTCATGATAGGTTGACTGAATTGCCTCAGAAATAGGAAATAAGACTAAAGCTGTGCAGAGAAGCTATTGTGTGCTTCAGTGAGAAAGACATTGCTGAAATGAAAACTCCAGGATTGAAAACTCAGATTATGGAACTAATTCAGAATATTAGGAACTGGAATTAGATAAATCAGAGATTAAATGGGTGAAAAAGAAAGAAGTAAAGAAACCTTCAGGTGAACTATCTCCAAGTGGAGCAGAGGGAAGTGTTACAAACGTCCCCCTGAGAGAAGTGCCTGGTGGAGGCTATGTACATGTACCGTGGAGTAGAAGTGATCTTGCATCATTTATCTACTAATGATTTCCCAAAATTGCAAGAATAGCCAGTGGAATGGAATAAACAGGTCAAACGGTTTGTGAAAATTTCACAGGTGTTATGAGTCGATTTGAACACACTTTGACACTGGTGTTCCGAGTGATTTGCGTGTGGAATGTAAAATAGCTCTTCGATGACCTGACGCCAGGCAGACTAGAAATGTGACAACCAAGAGTCCGTTACTGCTGGTTATGAAGAAGTATCAGGAGGCCATGGCATTCCTGAAAGGGAAAGTGCCTCCTCGTGTTGATGAACGACTCAAGAACTGAAGGAGTCGATACATGTTTACTATGAGAGATTGTTGCTGGCTTTCAAACAGTGCAATGGTATGGAGGCCTTAGAAACAAAGGATATGGGACATTTTGTATCAAGGTTTGTGATAGGATTGAGGCAAGAAATAAGCCTGATAATTCAGCAGGATTGTGAAAATGTGAAAGGAAAAGCTGATGCTTGCCCAGATGAAAGCAGCCCAGAGAACTAGCCAGATGCCCATAGATGTAAACAATGCAGGCACAATGCAAGGTGTCTATCAGCAGCCACAGAATAAAAAGCAAGGCAGCAGACAAGGAGCCCCAATGGGTCCTGGGACAGAAATGGATGTAAATAGCCTAAAAAGATTAACTCCTAGCCATCTGTGCAATAAGATGTGACACTGGAAGTGGGAATGTCGTTTAAATCCAGCTAATCAGGTCCAAAATGCAGGATTTGTGCCTTCTCAAAATAATAATTCTAACCAGATACAGGGTGTGCAAACACCAAGGAGTCACAATTTTAATGTACCTCAAGCACCAATAATGCAAGTACGTCAACCTCCGATGCCGCAGCAAAAATGCTGTTGGATATTGACAAAATATGAATCAGGGTTTGAGAATGAATGTGAATCTGGCACAAGATAATCATATGTTTCCACAGTATCCCTTGTTTGAGTTAATTGAGAGATATGGCTCCAATCAGTCAGCCTGACGGTGCCTGAGAGGGGAGGAAGACTACATACTTGGCTCAGCCTTAGAGGTCGCCCAGAGTGGACCATTTATAGATAGTGAAGTGGATGGCCGTCCCGTATCACTTCTGGTTGCTACGGGTGCTACTCGTTCTACTCTGAGAACAGTAGAAGCCCAAAACCTGCCCCTCTTGGGAAAAACAATCCAAGTTGTTGGTGTGGAGAATAAACAATTGTCAGCCCAAGAAACTACCCCAGTGTCAGTGAAAATAGGATGGTTTGTGGATAAACACAAGTTCATAGTATGCGACTGCATCCCAGTGAATCTTTTGGGAAAAGATTTGCTCTCCAAGATGAACTGTGTTATCTTCTGTACTCCAGACGTAATAAAAGTGCAAACCCAAGTTGAGAATGCTGCTTTTAAGTTAATGAAACATGAGTCATATAGCATGTTGCTGGTATTGCTAAGTGTGGATGATTTGCCCCCAGACTTGAGAAAGACTGTCAAATGTGAGGTGTGGGATTTTTTGGGACAAGATATCGGACTGATCAAAGGTGTAGAACCTGTCCAAATCACTGTTAAGCCTGATGCTGAATTCCCGAGAGCACCACAATATAACTTGACACCTAAACAATTGCTGGAATAACTCCTGTAATCAAGTTCATGATACAGCAGGCAATTCTGAAAGAGATACTGGGAGGTCTTTGTAACTCTCCTATTATGGGTCTCCAGAAACTAAGTGTGAAATACAGAATTGGGTGGTTCACTGTCACTGACTTGTGTCAGGCCTTTTTTCCAATACCGTTGCATGAAGACAGTCAGTTCCTTTTTGCAATCGGGCTTGGAAAGAGGGTCTTAACATGGTGTTGTGTCCCACATAGGTATGCAGAGTCACTATAGATCTTTAATCAGATTCTAAAGAAAAATCTGGAATCTTAGGTCATACCTTGTAATTCAGCCTTGATCCAGTATATTGAAGACCTGATAGTGGCATTGAATACTCAAGAAGCTTGCAAACAGGACACCACTGCATTATTGAACCACCTAGTTGAAAATGGACAAAGTGTCTCGAGGAAAGTTACAATACTGTCAAAAAGAAGTCCAATACCTTCGCCATCACATTGAAAAAGGAGCAAAAAAAAGGTGTCACAAGAGAGAATCTCAGCCACACTGAAAATGAGCCCGCAACTACACAGAGAGAAGTCATGATGTTTTGGGGAATCGTGGGCTACTCTAGACAGTGAATACCCACCTTTACCCTAGTAGCTAAGCCTTTACAGAGGCTGACACACAAGGATGTGTCTGATCAGGTACCATGGGATAACAATGACCCTGTCGCATTACTAGAGCTGAGAGAATGTCTCTCTCATGCGCCGGCTCTAGGGATGCACAGTTGTAACAAATCTTTTGCACTTTTCTGCAGTGAGAGGGATGGCTGTGCTCACTCGGTGCTGACTCAAATGCATGGAAATGCTATGAGACCAGTGTCGTATTTTCCAGCCACATTAGATCCTGGTGCTTCTGCTTTACCTAGTTGCCTAAAATCTGTAGCAGCAGTTAGCATAAGCATTGAGAGGTGTGAGAAAATTGTTATGGGTTACCCAGAACTGTATACGTGCCCCATTCAGTTGAGCTTTTGCTAACCAGAACCAGGAGACAATATTTGACTAGCAGCTGACTTATTAAGTATGAGCAAACAGCACTGGCTGTAGAGAATGTGACAGTTAAAAATGTTGCTGGTGCTGTGGCTTTGGAGTTGCCTTGAACCCCCAAAGGTGGGCTGCCTATGCCCAGGAGATTGACTGTGTAAGTGCTTTACTTACCTGAGAAACCTAACCAAACTTGCCTCCCCCAGGAACTGTTGATTTTTGCACTAAGTAACCACTTTTAAAATAGCTATTGCCATTTTAACCAAAACTGTGTGTACTACTGTTTTAAATCAAAGTTCTATACTCACCTGTGTGAAGTACCTTGCATTTTATGTACTTACCTCAAATCTTGAATCTTGTGGTTCTAAAATAAAGAAAATATATTTTCTATATAAAACCTATTGGCCTGGAGTTAAGTCTTTGAGTGTGTGTTCCTCATTTATTGCCTGTGTGTGTACAAGTGCTTAACACTACCCTCTGATAAGCCTACTGCTCCACACGCTACCACAAAATAGAGCATTAGTATTATCTAATTTTGCCACTATCAACCTCTAAAGAGATAGTATATATAGAGCCAACTTCCTACAGTGAAGAAACAAGTCAGAAAAACATGTCTGGAGCCTTGATGCCATGGGCCATACCAGGTGATCGTGATTACCACAACTGCTGTGAAGTGTGGAGGTCTCCCCAACTGGGTCCACGCTTCCCATACTCGCAGACTGGGCCCCCCCACAATACAACAGCACCTATTTCAGAAGAGCCAGTGGTAGGAGGAAGGCAACAGGGGCAGGTCAGGCAAGCTGTTGAGGACCCTAATGAACCTGAAACAGCACTTGGTCATGCAGAAGGGGGTCTTGCACAGGCAAAAACTGAGACTGGAAGAGAGCAAAATGAACTTTGTCCTCTGGTGTGGGACTCAGAACAAGACCCTGAAGAAGAGACTAGTGCTGAGAGAAAGCAAATTGAAGCTGGATACTGTTGGCCCAGGAAACAAGAACAGGGAAAATGAGTGTGTCTAGGGAATGAGTGTCACCAATGATTGCTGAAGAAATAGAAAGTTCAGACCTGAGTGAAATGGAAGACAAATGTGTGGTGCTAAGAAGTGCGAGGAGAACAAGAGTGCTTGGTTACAAGTACTCTTCTCCTGAGTGGGCCTACTTTCCAAATGACACAGTCATAGATAAAGAGTTCTGGGAATCTTGAGATCAACGTATTGGTTCAGTTGAACTGTGATGAGCTGAACATAGTGGTTTAATTGCCCATCAAATTTTCACTGTCATTTATAAGCTTGGTCTGTGTAGAAGTTAATGACATCTAAATTGACTGGGACAAGGAACTGATAAAACTACGTAGGCCACAGTACAAGAGGAAGGGTTGTCATTTACAAAAAAACAGAGTAGGGCTAGGAAAGCCTCACAAAGATTTATACATTGCTGCGGAACGAAATTCGAACATTTGAACTCTATTTGCTGTTTGCATTTAGTGAAATCAACTAAGCAATAGTTGCTGTTGCATATGTTTGAAAAAAAAAAGATCTGATTCAAAAGACATAACTGAGCCACATAAGAAAAATCAATGTAGATAGAAGTTTTGTGCTTTATCACTTATTTTTGTAATAGTATTAGTCATGTTGCTTATAGGAGCGTTTTCCCGGCATTGAAGAGAAAGTATCCCATAGTGTTACCCTGCAAACTATTAGTCCTAAGGACAATAATAGCTATATGTTAGATGAGAAAGCATTACACTTAGATGAGCCTAGAGGAGATTATTCAGCAAATGTATATTTTAAATTGCTATATGAATACGTTAATATGATGAACGCAAGGGACTGTTACGTTTGTACAGTTACCTGCTTCTGTGCCAGAAGGTACACATTTCATCATATCCCGGTAACGTTTGGTATTTCGTGCAGTCTGTTAATTATATTTTACAATGAGGGAGTGTTCAATATTATTTCTCAAATTATGACCTTGTGTTGCCAGAAGTCTCTTAGCTTAAGCATTTGAATAAGGATCCTTATTTTAAAGACGCAGAACTTGCAGAGAAAACTTTCTTTCCACTGAATCCGTTAGACAATGCATATGCACATAGACACAATTTGATCTGTTCAATGATGGACAAACAAATTCTTGAATTTAGTTGAAGATCAAAGGAGGGAATTTGAAACCAAATCCCAAAAAAGATAAGGATCTTAAGTCACATCAATGAAAGAGGAGGAGATAGAACATCAAGTGCAAGGGAATTTACCAGCTTTAACTTTAGATGGGCATCAAAAAGGGAGGCTGTTCATGCATATTGATCAGCTCTATATAGATCCGCTGTGCACAGGGAGGAGTGATGTGATTCTGAGCATGTTTTTGATGTCAGAGGAAAGAATGAATTATTTTTAGATGGAAAGGATCCTGTGATCCCTGAAGGTTATTTTATCTGTGGACAGTATGCATATTTTAAGTTGCAGAAAGGATGGCATGGTACGTGTTATCTAGCGATAGTGTTTCCAAAGATCTATCATGCGGAACATCATGAGGATCCTCTGTGGAAGAAGAAGCATAAAACTAAGTGAGGACTTACTGCCTCAGAGATGGCGGGAGATATTTTTGGTGCATTGATTCAATCAGTAGGAGCGATTCTGAATGATCTGAAGATTAGAAAGCCATCTACGACAGTAGATAATTTAGCTACTGGCACAGCCGATGATAAACACAGAGATGGTAGCAATAAGATCAATGGTTTTGCAAAATCATCTTGCACTAGATTTGTTGCTCGCAAAAGAGTGCAGTCTGTTGGATTTTGAAGGTTCAACAATGTTGCACCTATATTCCAGATAAAAGTAAGGACTGGCAGAAGTACAGCCGGAATATGTCAGGGTTGACAAAGGATTCGAAAGAGTTGGAAGTGACCGATGCATGGGAAGCTATTGGTGATGGATTTTCTGCTATATAGGTAGATGGTTTGGTAATCGGGCAAGTTGAGTTGTAAGTTTTGTGTTCAGGACAGTGGTGGTCATTTCAATAGTGGCAATATTTTTGTGGATTGGACACAAAATGTTTCAGTGATGAAAGATACAGAAGGGTCAGACGAGAAAAAGAGCAGAGGTTGAGCTGGAAGATAATAGGCAGTGTCAATATTACAATGACATGAAGCCTCAAGGCGAAAGCTGTTCAAAACAACCATGTTTTAGAGAGTATAATTTGAGAATGAAAAGGGATTTATAATGATTCTAAGTCATCAGAGTGAGGGTTTAGAAAGCGTAGTTGGCTGTGCCACTATGCCTCTTAAACATGAATGTGAAAGGGTGGTCACTTTTCTGGTGGTCACTTGTCTGCATAACGTGAAGAAATGCTGTCATTTAAATGGTGCACTGCAATAGATACAAATAAAGTGCACAGTTGGATATGACGTTTTAAGTAAGCTACATACAATCATAGTGTTGAAAGCATGTTATGTTATAATGTTTTAGAAGTATTATTCCATATACTCATTTGTATTTAAACTATAAGCAAAATAATTCATTTAAACATAAGTATATTTGTGTTTTCATTTGCTTGGCTAGAGTGAAGGCCACAATTATTTTTCTTTGCCTAACCTTCAACATGAGGTTGCTTGTGCATGTTTTTCTACAAGCTGCAGGTGTCAGGATCCGAGGTCCAATTAATGAGGATCCTATTGTTCTTGAGAGATAAGAAGATTTGTGAGAAGTGCGCCAAGCACGGAAGGAGTAACCTGGAACGATGGTTGTAACTTTTCGTACATTCCTGACAATGTGAGGACGTGCAAGGTCAACGTGGAAGGCTTCAGAAGGCAGACTGCCAATTAAATGTGATTTAAAGATCTGTTTATCAGTGAGAGTGTATTTTTCCAATGATGTGAGCTTTTGAAGGACTGGGCTTAAAATGTGTTTTAGCAAGCAAAAGATTCAGATTCCCTTTGTCGTTAGCTGAGAGCAGACCATGCGAAGATGCATCTTTTAGACTTAGATTCTCATTTGTCTTCATGCCACTGCACCTCTCTTAATGGCAATGCCTACAGAAGTTCTGTTTGTGGACTCTTTACCCGGAAACTTTAGTATTAGAATAGTTAAGAACTTAGATTAAATGGTCAAACAGGAGAACTTGATTTTAGAATTTAAATATCAGTCTCAGTTTCTGATTTTTTGCATTATTGCTATTGATATACTTGTCTTTTATATGCTTGTGAAGTTTAATATAGTATCACGCTTTAAATCTCTTTTGGTGATTGTGTACACCTATACCATGGTTTTGAGACTCAAAAAAGTAAGTTTGACTTTGAGTCTGTAATAAAGCCTTTTGTAACTTTAAGATGGTCTCTGAGACTTAATGTGTGGTTCACCGAGTTACACTGTAATTGCTCTGAATGATGTGATGCAGGTTTATATGGGGCCCAGTGCTGGATCACATACATACTGGACATCCTCAAGGTGGGCTGCTGCATGCATACTGTGAAAACCCAGGCTTACATTAGATCATACAGTAAAGCTGGCATGTTTTTATTATTATATATTTCATTGTATTAGTTTTTAAAGCATAGTAAATGAGGACCTTAGAGTGCACCAGGATACAGCAATCTTTATTTGGGCTAGACTACAATGATTCTCTCACCATCACCCTCTAACAGTGTCTCTTATCTCTCCATAGACCCTCTCTTGCCTGTATTTCATTTGTTTTATAGTGCCCCTCTTACCAGCGTAGGGTGTTGTAGCACTTTACATCACATACATACAGAGACAATGAATCATATGTGTGTATATCAATTTATAGAAAATGTTACATAAGACAAAGGTGACTACAAGGTGTAGGATTCACATGTGATCCATACTCTTAGGCAGGAAGTATAAACTCAGGATTCGGAATGTGTAACAGTGGTAAGGGTTGACTTTATTAATAATTTATTTTTACCCAAACAAACCCTTTTTAGCAAAATTAGGATAATCACAGACTGGGGGAAAAACATAGGTTTCTGACCTATAACATGCAGTTTGCTTGCAGCTTTTTGATTGCAGTTCATAGCTCGATGTACTAGATCATGATTGTAACTTATGAACTGCACAGTAACAAAAGGATCTCTATGACAAAAGCAGTATCCCATGAGCATTGCACATAAAATAGTGTTCTGTGATCTGCATAGTAGACGTTCTTTGCAGCAGGCATATTAACCCTCTGCGCTACCTCAGAAGGGTCAAAACTGCTCAAGACAAAGCTAAGCCCGGTCTTCAACAGGTGCATTAAACACCATAGTTATATTGGCACTTTAATTGTTGCCTGAAAACTTTTGAATATACAAGGAACTCTTAGGTGTTTTTAAAACTGCTGCAAAATCGGCCGCCAGAAACAAAAGCGACCCCGCTCTTAGCCTCCCAGCAGAACGCCCAAAGCCGGGTCCAGCCTTGAGCACAACTTATTTTTTTCATATATAGTTTTGTTGAGAAACTTGTACATAAAAGGAGTTTGTTTAAAAATACATTTCATCATGGGTAGTCTTTTCACTTGTCTATACAAATTTCTGTTGCCCTTGTGATAAAGTTAACACCAAGCCACCTCAATGGCTGTCTAACTGCGCACATTTTCCTCCTGCCCCAATTTCACTACTAGATGAGCTCTTCTTCAAGAAATGATCTCCAGCGGAACCATGAGCACATTGTACAGAGCTTGAATGAGCACAAAACATGTGCCAGGGGTTGCTTTGATATATTACTGGCAAGTACATATATTAATTTATAAGACCAAATACCATGATACTTAGCTTGGAATTAACATTGTTTAGATAATTCTTAGGTTTGGCATGGGAAGCATTTATTTTAATCAACCGCTTAATAACATTACTAGCAACAATGAGTTTATAGCATTCCATTTGTGGATTGATATCTCTACTGGGAAGGGTCATTATTGTCATGGAGTACATCCTAGGGCTAAATCTTCTTGTTTGAATGTCCAGTATTCAGCTTTTAGAGATGCAGATTTATGAGGATAAATTCAGATTTAAATTTACATTTCTGTATGACAATGACAAAGCTCCCTGCTTTGCTACTGTGAAAATTGTCATGCCCAGTGCTTCTTTATGTTCTCTGAATCTCAACTGAAATTTCTTGACAAAGGATTGTAGGTGCTGTGTAACATGTACCACATTGTTATGACTGTAGGTGATTAGAAATGGTGACGTGATAGTATGTTAATTGATCAAATTTGATTCACTCGGTGATCCAAAAGGATCAGGTCATTGCACAATCTCATGTTCATTTGAAAGTTGCTTACATGGCCAGAAAGATTTAAAAAAAAAAAAAAAAAAAATCTGGCATTATCATACTAGATTGGACACTCATTGAGGGGTGATTTAATGTAAAAAAAATCACGTCAAAATAACAGTAGTCTGTGGCGTCAATCAGATTAAGTGGAACATACATTTGAGTTTATATGAACTCGATAAACTAATAAAATTATTCGCTACATGACAAATTATTTCCTATCAAAGTGTTTGAAATACGGTTAGTTATGGGAGTTTCTTGGAACTCAATGCCACCAATCTCAGAGCATTCCTTTGCTTTGGCATATTATAAAGATTTTAAATAGGAATGCAATCCAGTTTTCAGTTAGAATGAAGGGATGTGTTCAAGGCTCCACAGAGATTTCCATTCAAATGAACAATGGATGCACTAGTTTGGAGGAAACAGACTGAAGTATGAAAAAGCAGAGACTCCAGCACTTCTACGCTGTCAAGTTGATGAATACAGACTGCTGTGAGAAAAAAGCGAAAGTAGGTTGTTGGCACACTGTCAACACATCTGTAAGTCTGCTACAAATCCAGGAGGACCTTTCATGCAGTTAGTCTAGCCAAAAATAGAAAGCTAGCCAGACCAAATACACAACAGAAATTAAACTGATCGTTACAAATTGAAAACAGCTGAAGGGCCAAAGGTCAAATTTAAACAGAGTTAAGTCAAGTCATCAAATATTTCAAAGTAGGTCGGAGGAGTGCAATCTCTCTATCACAAAAATAATAAATCAATTTGATGTTTTTTTCTTCTACTTCGCACCTTAGAAGTACATCTTATCCTGCCCATTTTGCCACCTTCAACTAATATTTAAAGATTTGCCAGACATAATTTAAGGAAATCAATAGGAAGTCTGTTGACGCAGCACCCTGAACATCGCCTGCATCTGAACAAATTCTGAGCAGGTCTTAACGGTAGAAAGTAACAGTCTTGATACACTGCTCACGTTGCATTTAACTTGTGATGAAAGCGATATTTTAGTCTATCGACTGAGCACAAATCTATGATATGCTTTTTTTCCAGGAATTGTTTGCCAATTTGTCTTAAAAGATTTTTTTCTACATATCTGCTCAACTCTGGATACATTCAGAAATACTTTTTTTCACTTCAACTCAGTGCTTAATTTGTAAATACAAAGGTGCGGGGGCCCAAAGCCCTCCTCTTAAACATGCGGCTGCTGCAATTAAATGTGCGAACACGGAATACTGAGGCAGCGTCATCCTGAAGCCATTTCGGACCTCTTCAATCTATTTACAGCCACTCCCTGCCCCTTCAGCTCACACCTGCAGCTTTCTGCTTTCTCTCATTGTGACGCTTTTTCTCTTCCTAAGTTTTTCCCAAACGTGTCTTTTGCTGGCAGCAAATGCTTGAGGCAGAAGACTAAGCACTGGCCCTCAAAAATAAGTGCTGGTGCTCAGCACTTGAAACAACAAGCACAAATTAAGCACTGCTTCAACTCAGCATGACAACATGAACACAGAATTAATATTATTGAGAAAGGCCAACAAGTTTTCATAATTTGATGGAGAGGGAATGCGAGTGCGCCAAGCAATGCCGATGATGCTCGTGGAGCAGGCCAAACTTTTTTTTTTGACACTATCAAAAATTGAATTTGATAAGTCCAATACATTGTTGGCATCCTTCAAATCAATATTTAAAAACAAAACAGGAAATAGGGGTGGTTTTAAAATACAATTTTCCCAGCACTAATTTTCTTGAAGGCTGTGTAAATTATCTTCTCAATGGATTTTGGGGAGGTTAAAACATTTATTAAGTCCTTGTTGGAAAATTCTTGATCCTGTTATGTCACTGCTTTATCAAATATCATTTTCAGTGGCTTTGATAGGGAACGTCTGTACATGAGAGAGGTTTGTGTATAACATTTGGATTGCAAAAAAGTTTTAGTAAACGCAAACTCTGTCACAACTGCACTCAGAAGAAAAACACACTCATTGAAGAAACTGTCAAACACAGCTATCCACATAGTAAGCAAGGTGACTGGACCACCAGAAAGAGATGACGTGATATTAACCGTCATAATTGTGTTCAACAAACTACAGCTTTTACGATCAATGTGCCAAAGTTTACATCGATCCTAGTCATCCTAGTCAATGATCCAGCAGAACATGAACATTAAATAAACATTATATGTCACAATTATTACTGTATCTCGGCATAACTACATCAAGATGTCTGCACAAGTAAAAATGTCCAACAGTAAGCAAAACTGCATCATAGTATATATGACCCAGTTTTACTTTTGCCAGTGGAAATTAAGATCGGATGGTATAGAAATAAAAGCAACCAACAGAGTCACATGTGATGCAAACATGGCCAGATGCAGAGCAAGTGAAAATTCGCATCAGAGTTTCTGTTCCATGATAAGTACCTGGTGTTCTACGTCAATCTCACCTATTCAACATAAATCTCCCAACCCACCAATTGCCGTTCACCTGAAAAGGCTGAAAAACATATGTTGTAGAAGTAGTGTAGCCCTTTCCATATTGGCCCATTATAGGTGTTCACTATGTCAAATTAAAAGCGGAGGGTTACTGCGCTCTCGTTTGCATCAGCTCTCAGGGAAGATCGGTCATCGTAGGTTCCATTTGCTTTCTTTTGGGTTTTCCTGATTGACAGAGAGCATGGGCCCGCCAGTACAAAATATCTGCCCAGACTAACCATAAGACTGACAGGCATACGTCTACACCAATTGGGAGCTTGACTATAGAAAGTAATGACCTATCAATGAGCCGGTTACTTAGCTGATTCACTGTTATGCTTCATTACCTGCTTGCCATTCTAAACTGGAAAATCAAAATGGAGAGAAAACGGACGTCTATGTTTTGGTCACAATGTTTTCAAAACTGGTCTTGGATAAACAGAAAAGGGAAAATTGGTAGGCAATTTGTTGACCTTACCTTTGCCTACAAGGATTTGCTTATTCTGGAAAGATCAGCAAAAGTGAAGTTTCTCTTTCGTATTATGTAGGGTGGTGTAGGCAAGAAAGCTGCGTTTTTGTCAACCCAAGCTCAACCAACTCTGTATTAAGTTACCTATTCATCTTGAGGGTCAGGTGAAACAATACGATAAATCAAATTAATTGTCTGGTGTCTTTAATTTTTTTTTACATTTCAGGCATATCCTTAATGTAGTCCTAAACTGGTTCTTGTTATTTCTTCCACACTGAAAACAGATAGTGAAACCTGGCATCCATTCCTCTAACCTGATGACAGTAACTTGTGCTGTGCCTCCAAGGCTACATCGTCTTCCCAGATTATTTTTTTTAAATTTACACTTAGACCTCAAGAACAAATATCCGTCAAACACAGGAATCACAATCCATTAATACGAATACAACATTGCTCATAGACATCCTCGCTCCAGACATGTGGCTCAAAAACTACAAAGGCAGAAGGGAGATCATTTCCTAATGCGAAATCAGCAAACCGCTGAACAGCATCTCCTCTCCACCTAATTCACAGGCAAAATGGCCCCTAATTTACTCAAAGAACTCAAGGTAGTTGGTTCGCCCCACCTCGTCACCCGTAGTAAAACCACAAGGATGCGTTCAGGATGCTCCCCATCACGAGTACCACATAGAAACAAGCTGGCTCAATCAGTGTACTTCTACTTACATTCAGCAAGGAAGATAAATACCTATATCACCTGAAAATTGCAGATCACACTTCAGTCACATCTCTGCCTGTTATTACTAAATGTTTTTCTTTTTAAATGGGACTGTACTTTGTTGATACAATGTAAAGTGTTCTGGTAATACAGACAGCAGCGCTATAAGATCCAGTTACAGAAAATTAGTAGATTTTCAAATGTTATTTTGACTGTTTCTTTTGTCAACCCTGGTGAGGATCAAGAAATTGGAAATCCGCTTTGGAAACACTTTCTTCAGCATTTTAAGTTTTCAAAAGTGTTGCGTCATGTGTGCCACTTCATAAATCTGCAGTTATTTCACTTTGTGGGAGGCTGACCCATTTTGACGAAAAAATTAGGTATTTGTACAACAAAGTTCAATCATTTGTACATCAGTTCTGTCCAACCCACCCCCCCCCCCCTCATTTTGGGTTTAAATGAACTCGAAAGGCCAGAGGCGGTCACGGGTTTAAAGGAATTTCAAAATACAATAAAAGAGTGCCAGTTTCCCCGTAAATTTTAGTCGACCCCCAGCCCCCACATAATTGCTGTGATCGAACCGTCAAGCTGGCTGAAATGTGACCAACATGATCGTGTTTGGGATAAAGGTCAGCAGGCTAGGTTTAAGATTGCAAACATGAAAGGGGGTCACTGGGGGATACCCCCAGTAAAGGTTCAGAGTTAGAGAGTTCACAGTATAAATGACTGCAGCAGATCCTTTACGCTGCTCCAGCAGGGTTTACAACTGCCTGTGCCTCTGAAAAGAGCGCTTAATTGTTCGACATCCTGTGATCTTACAGCCTCCGTCCCACGTCGCAGCACAGTAGACGCCATTTGTTTTGACATTTAAATGCCATATTTTCTTCCGCAAGAAAAACATGCATTTGCAATGCAATGGGTCTTGCGTTTGCTCAAGTTACTTTTCTTGCCACACAAACTGAAAATAAAAAGTAAAACTGTTGACATAAGAAAGCCGATTCAAAGCACAGCTGTGAACGCGAAGTAGAGAGAGACAAAAGGAAAAAGAAGTTCACTCGCAGTCAAAATTATCGGCAAAAGTGCAATTATCCATGTAACAAGGTCGATGGCCAAGTTGGTAACAAACTGCCCTAAGGAGAGACAAACATAAAGCAGTTACCAACAAAAACAAAGGATTTTTGAAAGGCAAGTCCACAAACGAGTGATGGTGATGGGCGTGCAGTGGGCGTGGTTAAAAACCCAGATACATACCAACACGTCAGAAAAGCAGAGCTTGCGCGCTGCTATGATCAACCTAAAAAGGTCTCAAAACAGTGCCCGTTTTCAAATGTTTCAGAGTACACTCTAAAAAGAGTGCATTGTAAATGATGTGACAGTAGGCAACACCACTGGTCCGGATCGGGTGGTGTGGCGGGCCAGGCTGTACCTGTCCATAACACAAGCCATCTTTTTTACTAGCTGGGCTACTGTGACAAAAAGGGGCAGACTGGTGCCAATAAAAGGCACGTAATGGAAAGTCTTTGGGAGAGCAGGGTGCTTTCACAGCAACAGTTTCATAAGCAGGGCAGTTAAGTACCCAGACGTTCGACCCAGTAACGTCTCTTGCCACACAGGTAAAGTTGAATTAAAGAGTTAACTTGTGTTAGTTCACAAACAGCAATGGTTTCAAACCCAATATTTCATAGAACTGTCGTACCAGCATTTGCTTCCATTATTCACAGATATTACGGCAACCCTGTGTAGTATGGATGTCAAACAATAGCTTAAATAATAGTATTATAAACGTAGTTTTCAAAAGTAATCTGTCGTATTCAAAAGATTTATTGGTGTTTAAAAAGCAATGCAAATGTAGAGAAAAAAAAAAAAAATTGTGTGAATTTTGTTACAAACACCCAATCTTGGTGTTCTGGTGGCATTTGGCCTTCAGATTTGTATTTACATTACCTTAATATACAGATGCCCAATATATCCCTTCTATGCTTTCTTCAGATCAATGGATAAGATAGCTCTGTGGGTTGAGTATATGCTGTAGGCTGCATTACTTGCAGGTCATGTATTAGAATCAGGGCATCAAAACACCCATCTTTTCTCAAGTTCAACTATATTAGAAAAACATTATATAACCTAAGCAAAATGCCTATATTTAAGGGTCAAGCAAAAAAAGCAGCTAGTGATGCGTTTTCTAAAAGTGATAAATGCATTTATACATTCCCACCTAAAAAATTCGCACATCTCCCGGAAAAATCCAATAGTCTGCTCCTCCTTCTTTTGCCAAAATCATTCTCCTTTTTAGCACAGACTTCTTTTTTTCAGTTTCTGCTTTGTCATGTTACAGTTACTACCCTCTGTTTCTTATTTTCATAATTTTCCTGATATCACCTTATTTAAATCTAATCACAATTATTCAATTTCCTTAAAACTCCTCTATTGATCTCAGAGTTCACTTCCGATGGTCCAATGTGTCTCCTAACCTGTGTTTCCAAAAGATTTTTGAGCATCTGATTTACTTCACATTTCTCTTAGTCAACCTCCAGTTTCTTTTTCACATCTGTGGAACTGGTCATTGTGGGACATCACTCCACTGAAACTGCTCACGGCACCCCTAGTGATGCCGAAGACACTCAACATCTCAAGGGGCTTCTGGTCTTTGTAACTACGATGTCTCTGGCTTTTGCTATTCTGTATCGTTCTATCCTGACTGCTGCTCTAAGTTTTTGGTTCTCTTCTACCCTGGGTTGAATGTACTTGCTCTCCAGGTCTTCTCTCCTTTAATTTGTCATCACCAAGATTCTACTCCATCTGACACTGACAGAGACAGAGACAATAACGTCTGAGTTCTTGGTTGTGTGAAAAGCATCTGTAGTTGTGCTGTTGTAGGCTGAAGTGTGGCAGCTAAATATGATTGATGAAATGTGGTAATGTGGTTGTTGCAGTATAAGAGGTGTTGGTTGCAGTTGTAATTTTCTAGGTAGTATTATCATAGTCTGGTAACAGGTGCTAAACAAAGTGTTGTAGCACTGCAATGTTGTAATGTTGTAATCGTACTGTTACAATGGTAGCTTATTTGTAATGTTGGTTGCAGTTGGAGAGCTGCAAGCAGTGCTATTGAAGCTGGTGTGGTACCAGATGTAGTTTGCAGCTAAATTACTCTGGTGTGGCTTTTACAGTGTTGCAGTTTTTATGCCACCAATTTGGTATTTTGAATGCAGTATTATGATTTTAATTGTGTTGTGCTGTACTAGTTTTGCAATGCTGTAACTGTAGTGTTGCATTTATAGCTGTACGTCTAGTATGATGGATGCAGTGTTGTAAAGTAGCTGCTAGAGACCCCGACGATTAGCAGGTGAATGACTGAGGGGTCTTTTTTTGTAGTTAAAGTAAGGTCCAAAGGAGTTTGGTGTTTGAGCTCCAGATCCTCCTTGTGAGTTGGGTGGATTCATACTGGATTGCAGTACGAGGACACTAACCAGAAGGAATTTGGCAGGCAGTGGATGCACTTAAATAGGCCAAAGCGGTGTCTTTACGGAACCTTTGGAGGAACATCCTGAATACTAACAGCAAACTAGTAAAGCCTTGGTTGTGAAAGTCATAGCACCTTTTAGTGTCGTAGGGAAATATTGTGAGAAGCCTTAAGAATCTGACCAACAGCCAATCAGCTGCAGGATGGACAACCAGTTTGGTCGATGTGCCACCTACTCCTGGGCTAAATGGACTATGTATCTTGAATGGTAATGCAAGTTACTGGAGTCCTCAGTCACTCTTAGCTGTGTAAGTTCAAAAGTGTTTTGGCAGGGCCCGAGCAAGACTCTGCCACTTCACCTTTTGTATCAGGTGCCGTGTTGGTATCTTGTGCTTGAACCAAAGCGTCTGGTTGACTGATGGGGCTAGAAGACTTTGAAGAGCTGTGATAGGACTTGAAACTGGAGTACCTTGTAGTGAAGTGCAATGTCTAGGACTCTGATTTATCACTGGCGAGAAGGTAATGTAGTGTGACAGTGCTGTAGTTCTAGTGTTGCAGGTTTACTAGTTCTGTAATGCTGCAGTTATGTGGTAATTTCATCACGATGCTGCTTGTGGTGATAGTGTTTTTGCTGGCTGCAAACAGTAACGTCTGAAGCATGCAAGCACTTCCAGCAGATTAAAGCTCACACTGTGCTAATTAACTCTACAGCACATGAGCAGAGGCACAAAGAATAAACACCACGCAACAGTGCTTCATTGTTTCCCTTGGTAACATCCAACAGCCCATGACATGCCTCGACTCTTTATGTACATCATTTTACTTCTGCTGGAATCGTACTAAAACACTATTAAAGTCAAAGCTAACAAGAAATAGCTAAAGTAGATCAAATGTCAGTAAGGTACCCACCTCCATTCAATTCATAAGAACAGGGTTTCTAGTCCTGGACTTATGTGATAGCCGACTGCATTCTAGGTGTTGTAGTCTTGGTTTGCTTTCATTGACCTAATGAGATCACCTCATTGTCCCTCCCATGCTTCCCTTCATTACTATAATCGAGGCAATCCTGCCTTGCAAGACACACGTGTGATTTTCCCCAAACCCTCCACCCTCTATTTAACCTGTTTTAATTTGGTCTTACTGTGTGCGGTGCTGTGGCTGTTTCTTCATTTTGTTTAGGAGGAATTGAGCATTTAATTATGTTGCTGGTCGGGCACTGTGGAGTCAATCCAATCAGCTTGTCAGCCACGATGCACTGCTGCAAGGTGAGCCACAGTGCGGTCCATGCCGGTGTGTTTGGTGCAAGCCAGAAATACAGTGTTCCCATCCACATCTACCGGGAAATGTGTGCATAGAGAGGAGGTTCCGGATATCCTTAAGCACGTTTAAGGGAATTTGAGTTTTTCTCCTTGTCCAACTCAGGAAGCGGACAAGGGCCTTTTTCCTCAATGTATCAAGCCTCCTGTTTTTGGAATGTTTTTCATGGAAGAATTAAAAACTTGATTACTGGAAAATGGCGTGATCTGGACTGCTCCTCAGTTCCCAGATGTTTGCAGATGCTTTATTCACTACAGGAAGGTGATGACTCTTCTGCCTAGTGTTAAAGTGAATACCATGCTGGCTACTCTAATTGATAGAACAGCCATAACCCCGGAATATTGTTTTCCTTCCAATGCTACCGATAAGAAGGTGGAAGGGGTACTTAAGAAGGCTTCTACTGCAGAGAATCTGACTCCTAAAGCTGGTATTTATTCTGCTTATGCTTCCCAATAACTTGTCAGACTTTCAAAAGTGGGCCACCGCAATTTCAGAAGAAACGGATTGTTCTGCATTACTACTGAATAGGGAATAAAAGTCAAGGTTTTTGGCAGATGTTTTCTCAGATTTCTTGAAAGCTTCGGCCATGGCAACAGTTTTGATGTTTTTTTCAAGAAGAAATTTGTGGATGAGGGATTGGAAAGCAGACTACTAAGAGAAATCTACTCTGCTAAAGATTCCTTTTGAGGGCAAGTTGCTGTTCGATGAGCAATTGGGCAATATGCTTACCAAGACATTCAAGGATTGGAAGGAAGCATGCTATTTCTTATAGAGGAAAGCCCTCTTCCTCTCAACCCTTCTGGGATCAGTCTTCATCTTCATTTTGTTTGTCCGGGAAGGATTCAAGGCCATTTCAGAGGGTAGGAGGAAGTTTGGCCCAAGAAGTTGTCTTACTTGGTAGCAGCAAAAAGGCAGCAAGGATCCTCAAAGTGAAAGTCCTGACAATTATGGAACAGAGGCCTGGGTTCCAGTGGGAGGCAGACTTTTTTTTATTTTTTTTTTAGAAGGCATGGGAAAAGGATGGAAAAGATCAATGGGCCTTGAATATTGTCAGGAATGGCTATCTCCTAGACCTTGTCAGCCAGCCTACTGAATAGGGTACCATTGGTACTCCTATCCCCAAGAATCCATAAAGGGCACAAGCTCATTTTGGAGGGGCCAGGGCCCTTCTGGAGAAGGCAGCCAAAGTTCCATTACGTTTGTCAGAGCAGGGAGAATTAACTTATTCAATTTTGTTTCTGAGACAGAAGGTGTCTGACTAAAGGTTTCAGGCTAGTTTTGGATCTCCGAAGGGTGAAGGTTTCAGGATAGTAATTTCAAGATGGTTCCATTAAAGTCTATAATTCCCTTAAGTGTCAACGATTTTATGACTTCCATAGATCTTCAAAATGCTTAGTTGCAAGGTCCTATGACAAAAGCGCATCAAAAATGTCTGCGATTTGCAATAGGGGAAGATCATTTTCAGTTCGCAGTATTGCCGTTCGGTCTGAAGTCCACCGAAAGGGTGTTTACAAAGGTTCTAGCCCCCTCAGTGGCATTTGCTCACTGTCAAGGGATCTTCCTTCATCACTCCCTGGACAATTGGCCGGTTCATTCTCCCATCAAGGTTCTGCTCACAAACACACAGGGTGGTTCGTGCCATTTTGCAGGGGCACAGTGTTGTTATTAAATCAGGAAAAATCCAAGCTTGTGCCAGAGCAAGACCATCAGTTTATTGGGACAATGTTGTGTACAGTTTTGGGGATGGTCACCTTGCCACACTTAAGAGAAGTCAAATTTCGGGGCCCACATTTTGTGCCTGAGCCCAAATCATTCAGGAGGCTGCTATTTGGCTGCGGGTTCAGGGGGATTTGGCAGAGACAATGTTTCTGATACCCTGCGCTCGCTACCGTCTACACAAGTTGATGGCTCACATCCTGGCTTATTGGTCTCCGATTTGTCAATCTCTGTCCTTTCAGATTCCTCTCTCTCTTTAGGTCAGGAGGGAACTGGGTTGATGGGGCTGGAAAAGGAGCATATCCTGAGAAGAATGCCTCTCACCCTTCCCGCTCCCAAAATTATCACAACAGATGCCAGTCTGTTGGGTTGAGGGGCATGAATGGGGGTACATCAGATCAAAGGTTCTTGGTCCCCGTCTCAGAGAAGGAGATCATCAAACTGGAAGATCATCAAACTGGAAGGAACTATAAGCAGACCAAATATCTCAGAGGGCATTGACTCTGTAGCTGACGGGGCAGTTCTTCTGATAAGAACAGACAAAGTTACAGCAAATGCTTATATGAACAGACACAAGAGGACCAGGTCTCTTTCTCTGGAAAAGATTGCATATAAACTGTTTCACTGGATGGAGTCCAAGCTGTTGGCGGTGTCTGCAATTCACATCCAAAGAGTATAAAATACTCTAGCAGACCATCTCAGCAGGGTGATTCCATGGTCAGTAGATTTTTGTCTGCAGGAGATGTTTGTATAGATTGCAGTGCAGTGGGGAGTCCCAGTGATCGATCTTTTCGTGAGCTCTCTTAATGCCAAAGTGCTAAAGTTTTGTTCAAGGTCAAATGAGTTTCTGGCTTGGGCAGTGGACACTCTCATGGAGGTGGCCTTGGGGTCTTCTTTATGCCTTCCCTTCCTTTTTGCTAATTCTCAGGTTACTTCTCAGGGTGCGGAAGGAGAGAGCATCGATAATTCGGATTGCCCCAATTTGGCCCGCTCCTCTTAGTATCCTGTTCTAGTGGAGATTAAGCAAGCAGAAGAATGGATGTAACATTTGAATCCCCCAACCCCCACAGCTATTCCCAGTATTGCAGCAAGATGTCCTGTCCATGATTAGGGAAGCGGCCTGGAGGTTGAAAGACTAGGCTTGCTGCATAAGGGGGCGCCGGCTAGTTTGACTCAGACGCAGCAAGTTTCTATGCGTTCATCTACTAATGAATCTTACTTATAATACTGGTGTTGCTTCAGTAAGTGGTGTCAGGATAAAGGTTTGGACCCTACATCTTATGGTTTATTTGATGTGATGGTGTTTCTGCAAGACGGTGCCTCACTGGGTTTGAAGGTAGCCACCCTTAGGCTTCAATGGGCAGCTAGTATGTCTTTTAGACGTTCTTGGAACAATCTGTCAGATACAGAAGGCTTAGTGCATCATTTGTTCAAGGGTTTGAAGAAATGTTCTTCTTTCTCCTAGGAATCACTTCCCTTCTTGAAATCTAGCTTTGGTTTTGGAGGCCTCGATGGGTCCTCAGATTGAACTCCAGAAATCCTTTGATATAAGGATGTTGTAGCTTGAAACTTTATTTTAACTGGCAGTTTCTTCTGCTATGCGTTTGGGTGAGCTTGGCACTTTATCTTTCAAGCATTTCTTCTGTTGGATTTTCGATTACAGAGTGATTTTTAAACCTCGTTTCTCCTTTCATCCAAAAGTTGATTCCCAGTTTCATAAAGACCAGGAATTGACGTTACCCTCCTTTTTTCGAGTCTCCTTCCCCTGAGGAGGAAATATGGCTTCAGTGTCTAGATGACAGGAAGGCTCTTCTGATATATTTGCATAAGATAGCTCCTATCTATCTTTCAGATTCACTGTTTGTTAATTTTGGTTCAGTGCATAAGGGGTTGAAACCTTACACTTCCTCTTTGAGTCGGTGGTTTGATTTTTTAATTATCTGGACTACAAGGCGTCAGATCTCTTTTGGGTGTTCTGGGTAGACCTACTAGATCAAAGTATACCTTATGGGCTGAGATACCGGGGGCTTCCATTGCTGAGCTCTGCAGGGCAGCCACCTGGTCATCTCTGTGGACTTTTGCCTCTCATTATAGGATTTTTTTGGAGATTGAACGGTCTGATGTGTTTGATTCCAAGGTGTTACCCACTAAGACATCTAAATAGTGGTTCATTACTTTGCTTTGTATTTAATAAACATAAGTTTGTGCATTACCCTTTTAGTTGTCCTGTTTGGCTTTGTACATCTCAATATAGTAAGGAAGGGAGGGACGATGAGGTAATGTTGCATTTAATTACCGGTAATTGCATTGTTTGAGATCTCTTCCCTTGCTTCTATTCACTACATCCCTCCCTCCCGGGTACTTCAGGCCAACAAAAACCTGGAGGTTGTGTCGGGTTACGTTGTCATACAGGAGGAATGGATGGGGGAGGGTATTTTGTTTGGAAAAATCACATGGTATGGGTGTCTGGCGAGGCAGGATTGCCTCAAATAGTAATGAATAGAAGAAAGAGAAGAGGATTCACAGTAACGTAATTAAGACATTAACACACCTGAAACCAATGATTTATAGGTTATTAGTTAAGTACTGGAGACTCTGTAATATCCTGGAATAAGGTGGTCACCCTAAAAGGAGGGTGCACAAGAATTTCCACAGGGATAGCTTACCAGGGAAGGGCACAGAATCATTAAACATTTTAAAGAAATAGACAAGTAGATTAACAACTAGGCCCAGGAAGATAGTTACAGTATTTAAAAGGCTGGAAAGTACAGGTACTTTACAAGAGGTATTTGCATAATTTGAGAGGAAAAACAAATGTCAGAAGGAAGAAATGAGAATTTCACAAAAACTGAGACATGTGGGAACACTGAGATATATTCACAGCATAAGAAAAATAAATACATTGAGTTGACTAAGGACACAGAACACTCTGCTGTACATGCAGATACATCAATCACTATATGAAACCATTATCTTTCGTAATGAGGCACTACTTTGGTTACTTTCTCCATAAATCAGATTTCTATCCCTTGATAGACCCAAGCAATCCCTCGCACAATGTGTAGTGGGGTTTCTTAATTGGGAGAGTGCTGAGAATGCTACAAGCCCTGACTAAATTGACACCACACACATAACCAACATCAGCTATTTGAAAATGTCTGAAAATATCGGTCCTGCAGCCTTGTTCACGAGGCCACATCCCTCACAGAGCTTGCCTGTTTGGGTTATTACCTGTGTTTCAACCCTTGCCCTTCCCAGCCCCCAACATACTACCATTTCCAAAAACCATTGGCAAAGCTAATAGACCTCTACTTTGACACCTATTGCTTTCCCAGTGGTCGTAGTCAAAGTGATGCCCAGCATGGCTAATAAACAGTAAGAAAGCCCACAGGGCAAGCTACATCATAGAGGGGCACACATAAAATTACACAAGTGGTGTTTGCTTTTTTTGTCTACTGAATAAAAGTTGAACAAAAATGTACCGGTAGAAGCAGGAAAGTTACATAGAACGGAGGAAACACATGCTCTATCATGGAGTGCTTTTAGAAAAGATTAAAAAAAAGTTCCTGAAAAGCAGACATTGTTAGAAGGATAAATGGAAAAAAACAGAGAGATGGTGAACAGGCTACGCTCCAAGGAACGGACAAAAATTACATAGGCGGGCTAAGAGAAATAAAACAATCAAACGGAAAGAAAGAAAAGAAGCGTGACAGAACAAACAACCAAAGGAAAGCAATAGGCAGAGTTGCTTTCCAGGTTGGCTATTACATGTTCCCAATAAGTCTTTCGCAATCAGACAGCTGTGCTGTCTGGCCTATGGCAGGCTTCGCCCTAAAACAGGGACAGCCTTAGCAAGCGCAGGCCAACATAATATAACGTGTTGTAGAGTTTTACATGCAGAACAAATAAATAAATACTTCTTAAAACCAAAAAGACTTAAATAGTTGGAAAGAAAAATGAAAGAAAAGACCGAAGTAAGGAACAGAGACTGTAACCCGAGACTTTTCGCGGGCTGCCTGTAATCACAATAGTAAATTATCCTGTTCTTCACTATCTTGGTGCATTTCCATATTTTCGTCATTTTCAGTGCGAACAGACAAATAGGACTCCTTTAGGGAGGTATAGTCGTCTGGTGGAGCTCTGCGGTTTGAACACCAGCTCTGTTTGTTAACAAAGTGAAACTCTGACTAAGCATGAAGGCATTTCCCCCACATGTTCTGAAAGACTAAACGGGCTTTCATTTTTACAATTTACTCTCCGTGGATGCCTATCTGCTTAGATCATTTCAGAAACGTGGTTCCTGAGCTGTATTTCAAGCTATGCAAAATGTGCCTTCTCGTACAAGGCAGCTCAACAGTCTTGTGTAACATGGCGCACTTTGTTATACTAGATTAACAAAACAGGATGACGTACCAAATCAGGAAAATAAGGCACTTCAGTTAAAAAACAACACCTAAACTGAGTGAATATCTTCTGTCCCTCTCCTTCTTGCTGATGCCAACAACCATGTGTTAAGGTGCGGCGACACCAATATTTCAGGTGTAGTGAAAGGCACGTCGAGTTCGATAACAAAGAACATCACATGATAAGTTGTACCCAATGTTATGAAAAGCTATGTCACGTGACCTTCGATGACAAGGACATCAAAGGAAATGAAATCAATGCAAGTTAAAAACCTTTGAGTGGAAGATTAATTAAATAATAAACATTTCTAAAGAAAGTAAAATTATATGTAAGTTACCTCCCAAATGCTACCTAAGGTGCTTCCAAGGGTGCAGCGATGCTACACCTATGGGCACAACCACATCAATAGGTACAATCAGCATATGCTCAAGTGTAGTTTGAAACACCAAGGCACTGCTTCAAAACCCTTGGCTCAGCAAGAAATATTCAGACAGTCTCAAATGTCCTGGTTCTAGGTCAAATGTACAAGCAAAGCTGTATATGGTGGGCTTGAGTGTCCAGAAACAACTATCAGTGTAACCACTCCCCAGAGACAACAATCACCAGCCAGGCACACCAGCAATGCTGAGTCACAGAATTGCATACCCAGACCAACCATCCCATGCCCAGTCAGTGTGGCAAACGCCAAGGCACAGCTACGAGGGCCCATGCAAAATCTCAAACGATAAGGCAATGCCTACAATGCCCAGGCACATTGAGAAATGCCCATGAATAACCTTCAATGCCGAGGAGCAACCATCAATGCCCAGGAACAGCCACCGAAGCCCCAAATACCCAAGCACAGCCCAAATAGCAGAATACAAACTCAGGTGCTAGAACACAGCATCAAATACAAATACCCCGGCACAGCCCAAATTAACACAGGATTAGCTTCAAGTGCCAGGGTTTAGCCACATGTTCCAGTATAGCGCCTAACCAGCCAAGGCACTTGCGTTTTATTCTCAGCTACAATCTCATACGCCACGGACAGCCACAAAACCTTAGATAAATCTGGAAATGCCCAGGGTAGCCCCATAAAGCTTTCCACAGTCCCAGTAGAATTAGTGCAGCTACTGTGCATAGCGCAGACCCACAGGAGTAGGGATGTCTATGGGGAGTATGCCGTATCCGCAGTACAGACCTCTGTATGGAAACTTTTGCATGCAATGTTGACAATATCTGCAGTGTTAACTCCATGTAAGGGAGCCCATTATGACACGAGCATGTTTCATGTTCACAACTGCCCCTTGTTCGCAGTGCATTCCCCAATCCCCACTGCAGAGCCAATACAGTGTGTGCGCTTCGATTTGCTCCTTACATGCAGTGTAACCTACTGTAAATGGCACAACCCCTGTGGTGCAACCCCTTTTATTGCAAAAAGTGATTAACAGGGGAAGGCTGCATTCAAATCCAGGCCTGCTGATTTTAAGGTCTGCAAATTAGCTGCTAAAACTAGTTTCCTCCACCTTTTCAGAAACCACTAATGCCATCTCTCCAATTGAAAATCTGTAGAATGTTACACAATGATGGTTATACAAGGTTAAGTGCTTTAATAACTAACCTTTCCAGAGTGAACCCATTCTAGAACCCATTCTAAAAAAGGACTGCTGCTATCAATTTCACGGCAATATCTGCTGATCATTCTAGAGAAGGTAAGAGCACAGAGATGGGTGAGCATTTGTGTAATAAAGTGGATACCTCCCAGAAGTATTCAAAGAACTACCATGCTCAAGTGATATGCATTTCACAGAATAGGAACCTTAAAGCGGATCACAATCGATAACAAATAAAACACTGCACATTATCTATATCGTTGATTGTTGTTTGAAGCATCGAAACGAAACGGGCACTTTTCTGCCTTAAAACTAGGAAAAACACTAGAATATCCGTAGATGGTGTTAGTGCAGCTCAGCAGCGGTACCAGAGATTGTTCTGCAGGATGGTTCACAGAGATGCCACCTTGTGGCATTCCGGTTACAAGACCATGCGTGGCAGATCTGAGCCTTGCATGGACCTGTAATGATGCGCATTCATCATGTGTACAGAACTATTATTCGCATGGTCTGGAGGGCAAACGTAGGTGCAGTAACTCGTACCATGACAACCAAGAGCCACTTGCAAGTGCCAGAGAGGGTGGCGCCACTGTACACCGGCTTGTGTGGCCCCAGCCAACTTTGTCACAGTGGAGTGGGATGCAGCATAGTTTGTGTTCTAGGTTTTAGCCGTCCTGCTCCTTTGCAGAGGCGATGTTGATGGGCTTATAGACACTGGAAAAACACAAACGGTCAGCTAATGCAGTGACAGAGACCTGCTAATACTGCCCTCAATATCCCTCTTACTGCTTCGGCACATCATGCTAGAGAGTAACAGCAGGTAAAGGCCCCACTGCCCACCGCACACACTGAAGAAATCAAAAAGGGTATGGGTTTATTGCTTGAATGAATCTGAGCAGCTGGCAATTACTTGGGGAACATCCCAGTCCCTTGTGCTTTGGCCACCGTGCCACCCCAGAGAGGAATGAGCCACATGCAAATCAGCTTTAGTTCTGCAAACCCTCATCGTATTATCTCCATGGATTCCAGTGGGTTGCAATTAAAAAAGACAGAGGTATCAGATGCAACTTCTGGAAGCCTGTAGTGCAAGTTCTTCCTAAACGTTCAATTATAGTGTTAGAATTGGCTCAGATTCCGGGGCCACAAAAGAGATGGTTGGGGCTATTTTTCACTGCTGCCCCATGACCAGATGTTACAACACTGAAAACTGTGCACTAAGTACACCCTTTCAGCACTTGACCCTCATGGTGGCAAGGCGATCAGTCCAACGCTTCTAAGGAAGGCACTGAGCAGGCCACACACTCAGAACTGAATCAACCAACAGAGCAAAATAATGGCAGTCCATTGCAGTGCTCATCTTTATGAAAAGGAGAGGTACTTTATTATTCACTCTGCAATACAATAGAAAAAGGATATAAAAGGGTTCTACTAAGGCTCTGCGAGTAAAAGGCATTAACATAATTGTAGCTTCTTTCCCAGCCTGGTACCCGCTGAATGACTAGGCCACACGCGGAGCTGCAAATCACACATCTTTATTCCTCAGCATGTACCTGTGAACTCCAACATTCTAAAGCAAGCTCTCATACATTCTATTCTAACGATTACATCATTCACTGATACAGAGTCCTCGGGTAGTCAGAAAGATGCTGTTCTTACTTATGCAAGACACAACTTCTCCCCCTTTGTTCAATGAAAAATTGCATTTTTTTTAGAAAATCATGAGACAGACCGAAATATCTACATATATGGAAACATCTACACTTTAATCTCTTCAATTTATCTTCTTGGCCCTTTGATCTGTCAACCCGATCTGGTTACTGGAAGTTGTAAACATTTGTCTTCAATGTCAGAAGTTGCCAATTATGGTAATGAATCAGCAGCAGGCACTGAACTATCAAAATCAGTCTTTCTTTCTCCATCTCAAGTTGAAGACTGAGGAAACAAAGGCCTGAAGTAAGTAGAGTCTCTGGTAAGGTATTTCCCTGGTTGGTAGGCAGTCACCACTTGTTATCTGGTAGACACTACTTGAAAAGGTTCAGGATCGTAAGGAGCATCATATTTTCTTTTTTGGGCTGTTGAGTGATCCCCAAATCACCTTTTTGGAAAGGGAGGTCTTTCGCATATCGCCTCTTGTCTGCATAGAATTTAATTTTCTGTTTTTGAACCAAGTACCGTCCACGAATCAAGTTTTCATTACAATCTCTCTCTCTGGTCCTTTGGGGTAACTTGATTGCCATTGCTCTCCCAAACATCAAAGTCACAGGACTTTCATCTGTGGTCCAATGAGGTGTCAACCAATAAGCTTGTAAAGTAGAGTTCACTACTGTACTCATAAAAGGCTCAACAGGTTCATTGGCCTGTGGGCACAAGGGTGTGAGCTTTTGATGCTTTACATTCAGATGCTCGAGAAATTCCTTAAACTCCTTGCGGTTGAAGGGTGGACCACTGTCCAGCTTCACAATGGCTGGCAAGCACCATGTTGCAAATATGCCATTAAGTTTTTCGACTACTTGCTCATGTGTCATGGATGAGAGATCTTCGACCAATGGAAAACATGACTATTCATCTAATATCACCAATAAATGATGTCCATTTTCAAGTAGACCAAAGAAATGGATGGCTACTTTCTCCCAGGCATATTTAGGGAGTTCTGACATACATGGCTTATTCTGAGTGACTTTAGTCGACAGGCAATTGCACATGTGACAGGCTTTGAGCTCTTTTTCAACTCTCATCTAGATATGGAAACCAAACTCTACCATCAAACACAGGATGTCAGCTTAACGGCTTGGTTATAGTGCTTCAGCTGAAGTTTACGTAGTAGGATCGGTAGGATACTCGCTTATTACCAGAAGCAGGAACAAAATACTGCTCATGCACTTTTCTCTCTATCGGAGCCCAATCACTCATGGAGACCTCTAGATTTGTTCTGTGCCGCCACCTGGCAGCTTAGATGGTATGTCACTTCAGGTGTTGGACAGCTCTGTAGGCAGCACCTCAGTGCTTCTACTTGGGTCACCTCGCCCAGTGCGGAGGGCATAATGCTCCACTTATAAAGGCTCAGATAAGAATAATAAAAGTATCCTTAATTTTTACTTATGTCAGCCAGCACTATTTGATATCTGATAACTGTCTTCAACTGCGCTTTATAAGCCTAACCGAATCCATCTTTAGCATTAACACTCCGTATGTTGTATAACTTTATTTTGCGTGGCAGTGCAGTACCTTTCTGTATGATCTTGGTCATAGTTTCTTGACCAACAACAACGTAGACTTTTCCGTGAGACTCTTTCCATTCACCAGCTTCACACTGGCTGGAGTTGCGCTTTGACTCCACATATGCCAACTGTCAACTCAGCACTTCGACGAAGGCACACATGGCAAACACAAGCAGTTTGCTTGTACTACGACAAACTCTCCAAGAGAGCACTTTCTTCTTCAGCTTACTTATCCCCTATCTCGTCCCCATTCGTAGCGCCTTCACCAGCCTAGTACCTGCTTAATAGGCCACACACACACAGCTGTAAATCACAAGTCTTTATACATCTGCGAGTACCTGTGAAATCCAACATTCCAAAGCAAGCGCTCATACATTCTATTCTAACGATTAAGTCATACACTGATACCGAGCCCCTTTGGAGTCAGAAAGGTTCTATTCTAACTCATGCAAGACACTACAATGAGCAACAGCAAAATCACCTGTGCTGACTTGCACTGAAAGTATATGCAAATGCTGTGTGTATAACCTGTGGAGTCTCTGTTCTAGGCCCATGTGTCAGCCTAGGCCAAAATCAGTTTAGGTTTATCTTCTCTCGTGGTAGAAGGATCCCTGTGCAAGTTCCTTGGGAGTCAAAAAACTCTATGATAGTCTGCAGAATATCACTTTCTAACACATTTGAAAGGTTTCACTTTCTTTCTTAAAGTAAATTTCCAGAGAGGGATTGCGGATTCTACAGTGTTATTGACCCAGTTTGATGTGGTTGTCTTAGATGGTGTATTCCGCCTCTCCAGAGCAGACACAATCTTTGTTCCGTGATAACTATTCCATAGTAGGCTGTGATGAGGATTATCTCACGTGGAGCACCCAAACCAAAAGCACAATTAGCTTTGAAGAACTGCATTTGCCAGTCTGTTGCCTTTGGAAGTACTACCTTTGGGAGAAATAAAAAGGCAGGCCCTGACAGACAGAGTCCCTCTATACTACAAAGGAAACCACTGTCTCTGCCTCTCCACACCCTCCATCTCGTATAATGGGAGTGCTCAGGAAGGAATAATCAGTTAAGCAACTGCTGAATGGTCACTGCTCCATTTCTAAAGGCAGCCCGGTCTCCATCCCCCCACATCTAATGTCTAATTCCTCTCAAACGCCATAGAAATACCATCAATACACTTTGCTAATAATGGGGACTGCAATCCTACATCCAACTTTTTCATGCTTTTTCAAGGGCATTTCTAAAATCAATCCCATTGGTCTCATACCATTCACTCATGTGCCATACAGCTCCATGTTGCCAATCACCTTATGCTCTCAACCCATACATCAAACACAGGATGTCAGCTTAACGGCTTGGTTATAGTGCTTCAGCTGAAGTTTACATAGTAGGATCAGTAGGATACTCGCTTATTAACAGAAGCAGGAACAAAATACTGCCCATGCACTTTTGATTTAAAAACAATATGATGCCACTAACAGTAAGCATCTAGAAGCCAGTAAACAAACAGTAATCCCATGTAGTGAAGAAGGCATGCTTGGTGCGCTCCTCCACATCACAGAGCCAGATTCTGGGTCTTAATAACCTTATTTACTCGTGCCAGGGCCTGAAATAGTATACTACATTGTAAATCAGACAGCAGTACACTACCAAAATGTTGCATTGTGATTTGCTCAGTTTTCACTGTTGCAAACTTTTAATCTGATTGTTCTTTCTCATTTAGGTTTATTTTTACCTTACCTTTAAATGTTGTCATTTGTGAGGTACACCGAAAAACATTTTGTACAGAATAAACATATATTTTTAAACCAGCTTTAGAGAAGTGAATAGGAAAATTGAATGTTCAAACAGCAACTCATTCCGAGGGACTCACTACCCATAAGAGCACAAATCTATTGGTTTTAAACAAGATATCAGTAATAAAAAAAAGCGTTCTGCATCTCTAAACAAATCTACTCGCATACTTTTTAATGATTTTTTTTTTTTTTTTTTTTTAAACTCCAGTGCCTGCCAAAACCTTACTGATTCAAAATTCAAAAGGTATTGGGCAACAGAAAGGTTGATGGCCTGAGAAAATGTGTACGGCTAGGTAGGAGAGGTCATTTTTTAAATCGTTTCTCACTTACTATATGGTACTTTGTTTTACTATGCTTCAATAGAAACTTTTAGTTAATAAAAGTTGGATATTTAACCACTAAAATATGCAGAGTTCATCAGCCTTTGAAGGATGCACGAAGGGGTGAGTGAGTCTCTTGCTTAGGGATTTGTGGAGAAGTACTATGGGAGATTCACCTAAAATAAGTATAGAAGCAAAGAGACGTCAAGCATTTCAGGCCAAAGTGTGAGATTCATGTCACAGTTTTTAAAAAAATGTCTTGAAAGTGGGGATGACTCAGGGCGATAGTAGAGGCTCTTAAGTTTTCAGCTTAATCAGCTAGAAAACAACTATATGGTTACCACCTCACTCCTGGTTATTAGAAATGTGTCTCGATTTTTGAACTTCTCACCTATGGTTCACTGATTTAAGGTTTCTTAGTCTTATTACTTCAATGGAAGCAAAACAAGACTACAACACCCAGAATACATCAGTTTATTACACAATGGACCAGACTGGTGTCCAAGACTGGAAACTGACTGTAATGACCTGAACTGACAATGTCACCTTAAACAGCTATGAAAGGGAATGAGTTTTGGAATCTGTATCAGTGATGGCTGTAACCAAAACAAAACACGTCCTCCTTTCAGATGAAAGTGTGTTTTTTTTTTTTTAAATCACACACCATTATAAAGTGAACGCAGCTATAAAATACAAACGTACAAGGCAACGAAGGTAAGACAAAACAAAAATATTTATATCGCCCTGTGAACTGAAACGACTGCTAAAACTGCAAATCGCATTATCAACGTCCCCGGGCGTCAGGCTAATTCTAGACACTTACCTCACATATCGTCGGGGTATTATCGCTACAAGGCTTTACCAAGCTGTATGCACAGTCACAAAGGGACAGTCTTGTTTCATAATCCAGGCTGAGAAACTTTTAAGTGTGTGCGTTTCCCAGAAATCACGAGACCATCGTGGTACTGAAAATTCAGGGTAAAGATTAGAGCCGATATATCCGTCATGGTCTGTAAGAGGGTCCCACGCCTAAATACACTTGTTCACAAAAATCTGAAGAAAAAAACACATTCAGAGCTATCGGCAAGTATGATGCTGCAGCGGTTGACGAAGGTTTCTTATGTTATATTAAATAAATATTTTAATGTTTACAATTAGAGCCATCGGTAGTCAATTCACAGTAAGTAGGAGAGGGAAAAAATAAAGGTTATATATTTTTTCCTTATAACAGGCCTATTCTGACAACAGAATTAACCTGTAATTTAAAAAGAAGTGTAACTTCTCACTTGGATTAGTTTATTAAAAGTGAACAGTGGTGTCGAAGCATTCCCGCTCAAAGTTTGTTTGATGACACATCTCCACTCTTCGCAACCTCACTCACTAGAAGGAAGCCCTGTTAGTTCTTCAAATGGCAGCAGAACTCCTAGATAGGTACATACCTTGTGCTGGCATAGCCACCTGCTGAGTTTCTCTCAGTCTTCTATAGGCAGACTAGCTGAGTGGCCACAGTAAAAGTCTGTACTGACCATCAAGTTATTGATTTAGGGGGCGCATCAAGCTGCAACCTCCCCTAAAGCCCATGGTTAGCCTGTGGCTACTGCCTGATCCAAACCAACTGCAAAGCAAGAGAAAACCAGGCAGCAGGTATTATTAAAAACTGTATTTTACCTTTATGGGGGAAGAGTGGGGCTACAGCGTGTTTGCTGCCCTATATACTAACATAGGCATTTTGTGACTTGCAGTATTGCTTTTACCTAAAAGTGCAAAAATAAAACCCATATTTGATCCTAGACAACTAGTGCACCCACTCAGAGAATGGGGTCACAGAAAGACCCACTCATTACACTGAAAAATGTACCTCACTAGAGTTTTAAAATGATACTGGCCACAACATGGCGTTTTTTTGGCCTCATAAAGGAACATGCCACATGGACAGGAACTTCTAGGTGGCCTCTAAAATTTTATAATCTACACTTGGGGGAATATTTTACAGTAGCTGCTGGTGGACATATTGAGCAAGGCCCACCTCTGTCAGAGGGATTCAGACAGGTTCTTCCATCAAGAGAAATTAAATTAAATATACAGGATCAAATGGTGTATTTTATAGCACATTTGTAGCACAAATTGGCTACAAATGCTGGTTTCCTGAAGCTGCACTATTAAATGTAGTAACATCTTCATGCTAGGGCTATTGAAGCTTACCGTCCTCCTTACATCGCTAAGCCCAACAGCCCTTTGTGGGGTCTGCATCCCCACCAGCTCTTGCAGGGACTGGTGAAAGCGATCATGATTGACAGCTTATGCCTGTTTCGCCTGCGCCTCTGACTCTTCTGCCAATCGGCGGAGGAGAGGAAGAGGGATTATAGGAGACTTTGTTGGCGAGGGCTGCTGCCTGCATTGCTCATCACTCAGGACCATCTATCTGTATAAGTATGTTTACATACACAGCATTGGCAGAAGGAGGGCTCTGGCTTACAAACAGAAGTGCAAGGGTTCCATTAAGGAATCTGATAGCCTGAGTTCAGTTAGTCAGGTTGCTAATGGCTTCCTTAAGTGTCAATAAGGAGTGTTGGGCCTCTGTCCACCATGTCCTAATAAGCTGCCACTCACATTATCTCTCATCATCACTCTGACTCAAAGTGCAACCAACACCTTACTGCAAAAAAGCTGCCAGCTACAGTAAAGAAAGCCTGTGCTTTAGATTGCATTGTTTCTGCTGCTCCCCATCACTAGATCTGTTATTTGTCTTTGATTGCCAGATTAGCACTTAACGAGTCTACACTTTTTGCCATAAAAGTTATGTTACTCACCTATAGCTAACTTTCTACTGCCTCAAACATTTCACGGAAGTTGCAATATGATCATCTCCCTTCCGCAAATTTCAGATAATAAAAGCATGTCTCACTCAATGCAGAGTATTCATCCCCTCCAAAGAGGCAGACCTTTTAATTAAAACTTTTAAAAGATCTCAACGTTACAGATCACATTAATATCATGGAGGAACATGAGCAATTTATAAAGCTAACAACAAATCTGCTACACCATGCATGCCTTAGGATGCGTTCAAACTGATCTAAAGGGAGATTATTGCTCCATTTCGACTACAAAGAAGGCAACAAATCGCCCCAAAAAATAAAAAATCCCCCAATCAAATTGACAGAATTAAAGTCCTTACATAGGACAGGACACGGAAATTGAGAAGCAGATTGAACTGGCACAGCCATTACAACTGGAAGTAGTGATTGGCCAATGAGACGGGGTCCTATGTAGAATTCTGTTTAAACAATAAACTTCAAATTTAGTACTGTGAACCTAAAAGGCTCTTTGTAGCATGAGAACAATCCTGAAGCTAAAGAACCAGTTGCAAGGTGTGTCACAGGCAAGGCAGGTATCCACAAACTTTAGATTCCTGCTTTCTGTTAGCTTATGGTCAGTTTGCTTGAAAATTAGTGGATTTTACAAGCAGTTGTCTGTTAGAATTAAGGCATTAATAGTCAGATTCAATCAAAAACACGCTGCTAAATATTCCTCATACAAAAATATATATATTGCTTCTTTTGGTTTTTGCAGAATACCAAACCCAAGCCAGGATCTCAGTAATGAATATGAGACATAAAATTAATCAATGGGAACTAAAGTAATCCCTCTTCGGTTAGATCATTTTTGTTTTTTGATTTACCTATGGGTCAAGATGTGATCCATTGGTTGTCCTATCCTCGAAAGCAAGGCAATAAAACATACTCCATTAGGCTAGTGTCTAATGTTGCTTAGGAAGTCACTGAATCCGAGAACTGCCCTGGTTCTACAAGGTCCTAGGCATATGCCTGGAATCTGAGGAGAGAGGCCTATGTTTGGAAGAGGTGTAGGGAAGCTTTCCCCATTCCCAAAGTAATAACTGGCAATTATTCTCTCATCTCTTGACGTTGATGCTGTAATCCGTTGAAAGGATTTGAATAACTAGACATGTAAGTGAAAATACGTGTCTTTTTTCGGCTGAGGGGAATCTCCTTCATTAATCACTTATTTTTGTGCTTTTATCTACCCAGAAAATCAATGTTTGACCTTACAGGAACAAAAGCAACGAAAATATAACAAACAAGACACAGAGATTAAGTGGCCTTTCTAAATCAAATATCCCCTTATTACTGAAGTCACCCAAAATATATTGAGCGTCCACCGGATCAGAGAATTTCCATTATGACATGAAACATTTTTTGGTTAAAGTGGTATAATCGAAAAGAGGATGGAGCTCTGATTTGAACAATGTTTTTTCTCTTTTCTCTATTTGTCTTGGAGGGTAAGAAAGAACCTCTCAAAATTCAGCCTGGTGGTTAAGAGATCAGGGAATTTGTGATCCAACGTGTGTAGGATTACTTAAAATGGGTTGGTTATGCACCACAGAGAGGGTCTACCCACCTTTTTGTTTCAAACATAATTCTTGGTGTTTAGCAGTGTTTCTAGGGTATTATGGCATTTTCATAACAGGAAGAAAGAGGACCGAAATAAAGATGACGAGAGAAAGTAAAGCTTTCACATGTGAAATGATGGCCCCGCTGACTGAAGGTGGTAGCCATCAAAGCTGGCTGTACAGAAGGAAAACTGTTAGGCGACATTTTTGACAGCAAATTGAGAAATTCACAATGCCACATTTGTAATACATTTTTAGAGGTTGGAAAGCAACAAAAGAAAAATAGGCAAATCAGAGGTAAACTCTGGGGACAGTTACTTTTTACAAATGTTTACATCACCTAAAACAAGGCAAGAAGTGTTAAGTATGCAGATGAACAGCATGATGCTTAAGGGGTTATTCTGCCAAAAAAATGGCACATGCCCTTTTCACCATCCTTGCAGCTAATCCGCCCAATTGGACGTGGGGGAACCCTCTGGCTTTCTGCAGGTGGAGCCTCAGCACACACTGCAAGTGGAAACTCTTGACATGGTAGTCCATTTGCCACAGGGATGACGATCCCATCTTACTTTGAGTGGGGCGATCATCACTGGATTTCCCCGACAAAATCTGCCACGCAGCACATGATGGCCCTGAGAAGAAAAAGCAACTATGGCCATGATGGAGAGAGAGAAAAATCCTTGCACATGAGGGCCACTTTCGTTGTTGTGCAGGGCCAAAACCCCAAGATGTACGTACAACTTTCTGCTCTGACTTCAAAGAATCTGCGATTGCATTAGAGGCATAAATAACCCTAGCAAGAATGCAGGCATCTCTAAAGATGTTAGGCAGCCCTACGCTGGGGGCAGAGGGCAGGGTCTCAACTGACCCAGCAGGCTTCCCGCTGAGCTCAAAATAGGCTTCTTAATTTCCTAGATTTCATAATGTCATTTTCTAAGTCTTACTGAGAATGTATGTAGTTCGTTTCAACAGTGTAGGATGTTCCGGGCAGCCCTACAGTAGAGCAATTTTAGGGGGCTGCAGTGACACCGTCAGAAGGGAGCATCTTATTTTTCCAGCATAGACCTACCCAGACCATATTACATATATCTACAAGCTGGGAACCAAATTGAAAACTTGTTCGCACTCCATATTGAAGCACAGCAGTCACAGGCCAATCACAATGAAAGCATAAAAGAGGAAGTCGCATTCAAAACTCTTAAGACTTCAGTGCCTTTCTCTTCCACATGCGCACCTGTTTTTTTTCCAGTTTTTGAAGCTTCAGTGGTTGAGATATCTGCCTACAGCCTCTAAGCCTGACTGCAAGGAAACACTACCAAGGTAAAAGCAACAAAATAAAGCCTTTGCAGAATTTGCAAGTCCCCCAAAAAGGCCCACTGTAGAAAGATTAAGAGGCTCTTCGGCATCTCCTGGTTTTGCACCATGTAGGAAGTTGGCTCTGTATATACTATTTCAAAGTAAGAAATAGTGTGCACAGAGTCCAAGGGTTCCCCTTACATGTAAGATAGTGGCAAAAAGAGATAATTCTAATGCTCTATTTTGTGGTAGTGTGGTTGAGCAGTAGGCTTATCAGAGGGTAGTGTTAAGCATTTGTTGTACACACACAGGCAATAAATGAGGAACACACACTCAAAGACTGATTCCAGGCCAATAGGTTTTTATATAGGAAAATATATTTTCTTAGTTTATTTTAAGAACCACAGGTTCAAGATTTACAAGTAATACTTCAAATGAAAAGGTATTTCACTCAGGTATTCTAGGAACTTTGAATAATCACAATAGCATGTACAGTTTTGACAAAAATGGGAATACGCTATTTAAGAAGTGGACAGTGCAAAAATCAACAGTTCCTGGGGGAGGAAAGTAATTGTTAAGTTCACAGGTAAGTAAAACACTTACAGGGTTCAAAGTTGGGTCCAAGGTAGCCCACTGTTGGGGGTTCAAGGCAACCCCAAAGTTACCACACCAGCAGCTCAGGGCCGGTCAGGTGCAGAGGTCAAAAAGGTGCCCAAAACACATAGGCTTCAATTAAAACAGGGGTGCCCCGGTTCCAGTCTACCATCAGGTAAGTACCTGCGTCCTCGGAGGGCAGAGCAGGGGGGTTTTGTAGGGCACCGTGGGGGGACACAAGCAAGCACAGAAAGTACACCCTCAGCGCCACAGGGGAGGCCGGGTGCAGAGTGCAAACAGGCGTTGGGTTTTGTGTAGATATCAATGGGGAGACCCGGGGGTCTCTTCAACGATGCAGGCAGGCACGGGGGGCTCCTCGGGGTAGCCACCACCTGGGCTAGGCAGAGGGTCGCTCCTGCGCTGGAGTTCCTTGTTACAGGAAGTCCCGGTCAGAGGGAGTCTCTGGATTTCCTCTGCAGGCGTCACTGTGGGGGCCCAGGGGGGTCAACTCTGGCTACTCACGGGCTCGCAGTCACCGGGGAGTCCTCCCTGTAGTGTTAGTTTTCCGCAGGTCAAGCCGGGGGCGTCAGGTGCAGAGTGGAAAGTCTCACGCTTCCGGCGGGAAATATGAAGTCTTTATAGTTGCTTCTTTGTTGCAGAAAGTTGCAGTTTGTTGAATAGGGACGCTGTTCTCGGGAGCTTCTTGGTCCTTTAGATGCAAGGCAGTCCTCTGAGGCTTCAGAGGTCACCGGTCCCTGTTGGATGCATTGCTGTTGCAGTTTTCGTCGAATTAGGGAGACAAGCCGGTGGGGCTGGGGCCAAATCAGTTGTCGTCTCCGTCTTCACTGCAGGGCTTCAGGTCAGCAGTCCTTCTTCTTTAGGTTGCAGGAATCTATCTTCCTCGGTTCTGGGAGCCCCTAAATACTGAATTTAAGGGTGTGTTTAGGTCTGGGAGGGCAGTAGCCAATGGCTACTGTCCTTGAGGGTGGCTACACCCTCTTTGTGCCTCCTCCCTGTGGGGAAGGGGATACATCCTAATCCTATTGGGGGAACCCTCCATCCACAAAATGGAGGATTTCTAAAAGTAAGAGTCCCCTCAGCTCAGGACACCTTAGGGGCTGTCCTGACTGTGGGGTGACTCCTCCTTGTTTTCCTCATTAGCTCCTCCAGCCTTGCCACCAAAAGTGGGGGCAGTGGCCAGAGGGGTGGGCATTTCCACTAGCTGGGATGCCCTGTGGCGCTGTAACAAAGGGGGTGAGCCTTTGAGGCTCACCACCAGGTGTTACAGTTCCTGCAGGGGGAAGTGAGACGCACCTCCACCCAGTACAGCCTTTGTTCCTGCCCACAGAGTGACAAAGTCACTCTCCCCATGTGGCCAGCAACATGTCTGGTGTGTGGCAGGCTGGCAAAAACTAGTCAGTCTATACTGGAAGCCGGGTATGTTTTCAGGGGGCATCTCTAAGATGCCCTCTGGGTGTATTTTACAATAAATTGCACACTGGCATCAGTGTGCATTTATTGTGCGGAGAAGGTTGATACCAAACTTCCCAGTTTTCAGTGTAGCCATTATTGAACTGTGGAGTTCGTGTTTGACAAACTCCGAGACCATATACTCTTATGGCTACCCTGCACTTACAATGTCTAAGGTTTTGCCTAGACACTGTAGGGGCATAGTGCTCATGCACATATGCCCTCACCTGTGGTATAGTGCACCCTGCCTTAGGGCTCTAAGGCCTGCTAGAGGGGTGACGTACCTATGCCCCAGGCAGTGTGAGGTTGGCATGGTACTCTGAGGGGAGAGCCATGTTGACTTAGTCTTTTTCTCCCCACCAGCACACACAAGCTGTCAAGCAGTGTGCATGTGCTGAGTGAGGGGTCTCCAGGGTGGCATAAGACATGCTGCAGCCCTTGGAGACCTTCCCTGGCATCAGGGCCCTTGGTACCAGGGGTACCAGTTACAAGGGATTTACCTGGGTGCCAGGGTTGTGCCAATTGTGGAGACAACGGTACAGTTTAGGGAAAGAACACTGGTGCTGGGGCCTGGTTAGCAAGCCTCAGAACACTTTCAAGTCAAAACTTAGCAGCAGCAAAGGCAAAAAGTCAGGGGGTAACCATGCCAAGGAGGCATTTCCTTACACACCAGTATTGCAGGGGTTGATATATATTTCCAGTAAGTTGATAACAGGACATTGTTTCCATCTTCTAACATTACAAACACTTTGAATGATTTCTGGGAGCGGATGCCTAATATTAAGATGCATCCCAATAATTAATACCACAAACCTCTAGGAAACCGTTAGGCATTTCTGTGGCATTTTGATATCAGAGGAACTGGTAGTAAAGGCCGACAGACACCACGTCTAGATATGGTAAATGTTGGTCAGTAATGTTAACGCCGGACCAGCCATTTTGTCACCACTTTCAGCGCCATTTCTACACCGGCCCTCAGGTGGATGCATATTAACCATGTTTGTTTTCAATCCGAAGGCCGAGCGGGAAGAAGAGTGACTGGAAAAAAATCAAGCACTGGTAATGAAGCTACACATTATGCTCATCAAATTGATACGGATCTCGCCAATTTGTTCTGACTTTCCGCACTAATTTTATCCCATGTGTATTTTATCATTTAAATAAATAAGCCTTCCTGAAAACAAAGAAGACAATTTAATATTCCCAGTTTGCATTGAGAGTTTCATTCGTTAAATATTAGCACATTCGAGACCTGCAAAAAACGCCAAATATTGTCTAGTTGGACTTCCTGTTTTAGTAATGTGCACCAGTAACAGTTCTCGGGGCGAGTAAATGGGAGGATGGCCTACAAAGCTGCAAGGATATATGACAGAACGCGCGACATGCGGTTAGTTTCGGGTTCAATTGTAAAGACAGCTACTCCTTAAAAGCCATTTAGTGCACCAGTATTATTCATTTAGCATGACAGGCCATTAATCAGAACTAAATAGATGGATGAAGCCATTAAAGGAAGAAGAAAGGAGAAAAAAAAAAAAAGGAAAAGAAGAGGGGGGGAGAAAGAGAAAAGGAAAGAGAAAAGAAAAAAAGAAAATAAGGAAGAGAAAAAAGGAAGGAAGAAAAGAAGCAGGAAAGAAAGTTAGTTAATGGCAGTATGGACCTTGAAGTCAGTCAATAACGCTAGATATTGAACCTCGCCTATCTTATTCCCTTTAGGTAACTTGTGCAAACGATTGGCTGCAGTCAAAAATGTTTAAAGCCCTTGAATTTTTTATTCCAGTTGCCTTCTCCCTTCCTTTATACTAGGTCTCCGCAGTCAGCTGAGAACCTACACCTGCAATTACCATGGACTGCACTGGAAACAACAGCTTGAATTATTCCGTTTTCACCCGGACAATAAATGCGAGCGTGTTTAACACAGTGCAAGCTTTAACTAAAGCAACCTGGGGAAAGACAATACTATGCGCCTAGGAAAAAAAACATAAGTCCTATGTGGCTACCATTTTACGAAAATCCCAACACTGCAGAATAGGAAGGCCAGGCCTAACCCCTTTCTCGGTCGCTCTAACGTTTGTGGCAACACGGACCAAGATGTTTCAAACATTACCCTTTCTTTTCTCGCTGGTAAACTTTACAACTTTCTTAATACAGTCATTACCACACACGCCTGTTCCTGGTCTATTTGGTGACTAGTCCCTTTGCACAGAACTCCATTTCTTAATGTTTTCCAAATTCTAATCCCAGAACCTTGTTCTTTACCATAGAACCCACGTAAGTAGCAACTTCTGCTCACGTCCTCATGTACTACATAGTAACCTCACAAACAGCACATTTGTATCTCTTTATGTCGAACTTACCTGGCTTCCGGCTGACAGCCGAGCCTTGTCACACCAGCTGGCCTTCGAAACATCACACATAGCAGAACAAGCCATCCTTTCATGCGCTCTTCGGATTACCGCCCGAAGGCTGGGCACCTGGCTCAAATATCGGCCTCTACAATAGCTGCCTTCTATCAGCTCATGCATGTTTTAGGTCCATTGGGGAAGGGGTATTTTCTACAATGAAAAATGCCCCACACCCCCCAAAAAGCAACACGTTTATAGAGTTAGGGCTTTTGAAGATACATTTTCAGGAGTGCCGAAGGGTTACAAAACGAACAGTTTACGTGACGTACAGAGCAGGGTTTTTATGGTTCAAATCTGTTTTTATTGTTGCATGTCAATATAAATAACAAGCCAACAACAAAAAGCGTTGTAGCACTAATGACAGTAGTAAGAAGACACATTGCAACATGGTTTCAACGTCCCCAACACTCCCTCTCTCCCGGAGTACTCACACACAATGAACACCTCTAGCAAGGCATTATAGTTCCCTATTGGAGTTGCCCTGGCCTGTTATGGCGAGAGTAAGCTTCTCCATACCTAGCACATGCCAGAGACGGTGGAGCCATCTGAGGTGGGTTGGGAGTTTGCCTGAGCCCCAGTTCGGAAGGATAGCCTGGTGGGGTGCTCCCAATGCCAAACCAATGTGCCTCCCTCTACAAGATCTAAGCACAAAAGTAAGCTTGTTGGAGAGTCCCAGAAAGTATAAGTGGGAAATCTAGGTAAATGTGTAACCAGGTGAGTGTCTATGTCATTCAGGACCTCATCCCAAAATTGGGTAATTCTGGGGCATTCCCAAAGTATGTGGAGTAGGGTCCTGGCGATCTGCACTTCGTGCTGGGTTATCCTAACGCAGACGTGATGTAGTAAAGTACTAATAGGTGGTGATTGTGGTGGCTGATTCGATACTAGCTGTATTGCGCACAGTGTGCCAAGCTCTATAGTACACCTCCTCCCATTCTTTGGGTGTCAATTGTCTACCAAGTTTGAGTTCCCAGCGCTTCTACCCAAGGCTCTTACCCGGAGGGAAGCATGGGATATGATGGTTTGGTGAGGACCTCTATAGATGTTACCATCATTGGTGGGGGATAGGGGGCAGGCACCATTTCAGGGGCAGTGATGGAGTTGAAAAGCCAGGTCAGTATCGGGACAAGTACAGCACAAAATGTCTTGTAGAACAATGCCGGGAAACCATTGGATCCTGGCGATTTAAGGAGTTTTTGACCAACAACGACGGAGATAACTTCCTCCAGGCAAATTGGGTGATCCAGTGGAGTTGCCTGGCCCTCTGTCAGATGTGGTAAATTGGTATCCCAGAGGTAACAATGTGAGCCATCTGGTTGTAAGAACTGTGCCAAGTATAGGTTTGCAGAGAAAGTACGGAACGGAGAGACAACAGAGCCATCTCTCACAATCTCAGTCCTATCCTCTGCAAGGAGAGACTCTACCCCTATGGCCTGTCACTAGGCCCCTGATCGGGGGACTGGTAAGCGTCCACATGTACTTCTCCCTACATAAAAGGAGTGCTTGAGCCGAAGAAAGGAGTATTCAGCCTTGCTGAGGTCTAGCCCTGTAAGCTGCTTCCTGGCCGTCTACAACTGACACCAAACCAGAAGGGTGCCTGTGTATGCGTTCCAGTTCTCGGACATGGGATTGTAACTGTTCTCATTTGTCCCAGCGTGGCCGATTATCTGCTGCGGAGAGCACAATAAGTTCCCCCGAACAACTACCTTGAGGGTCTCCTATATGAGTGAAATAGAGGTGTATTGGTATCATTTATAGCAAGGTAAGCAGTAATCACCTGTGTCATCTGCTGGACCACCTCAGGCCTCTGAGGCAGACTTTCCCTCTAGTGCCATGGCCAGGGAGTATGCCGTATTGGGGAAGCACCACGTCTAAGGATACAGTGGCATAATCAGAGAGTGAGCACGGTTCCATCTCTACAGAGGTAACAAAGGCTTGTAGTTCCTTAGTCCCTAGAAAGTAATCAAAACGGGCATAGGTTTTGTGAACATGGGAATAAAACATGTAATCTCGTATCTGAGGGTGGCCCTTCCGTCATAAATCGAGTCCCATCACGCAAAGCCATTGAGCGCCCTCTTGGGACACAGCACCAGCACCCCCATGCCTATGTGTCAAGCAGTCCAGGTTGTTATGAAATATTAAGTTGAGATCTCCCCCAATCAGCACCAGTTTGTCTTGTGAGGACATAATGCTTGCTAAAGCTCTACATAAGAAACATTCCTGACCATCGTTGGGAGCTAATAAGGAGCCTAGAGTAAATGTGTGTCCTCCCACCTGCACATAATACACCAATAACCAGCCCCTAATCTCCATGAGTTTAGCCCACACCTTCCCCTGAAAGGAGCGGGAGACCAAGATAGCCACACCCACCAGCTTTTTGGCTGCAGAGGAGAAGAGTTGTTGAGGGTAGGCACGAGTCCTGAGCCTATGCCAGTCACCTGAGACTATATGGGTCTTCTGTAGGAGGCACAGATCTGCTCCAATCTGTTATACAATAAGGCTTGTCTTTGGACCAGGTTATTAGGCCCCTTCACATTGAGGGTAACAATCCTCAGTTTATTGTGTAGGACAGGCATGAGTAGTAATCGCTCTAGTTGCCCCCTGACCTTCCTGCCATTCCTTTGCCCTCAGGGGAAAGCCCTACAATGGTCACCATGGTGGTGGGAACCTATGGCGTAATGCACCTGCATTAAGTGCGAGTAACCTCCCCTCCAAACTCCCAAGAAGAAAAACAACGGAATTAAAAGTGCTGGGTATAGCCAGTGATGCCCCAGTGGAAATGTGAGAAGTGTTTGTGACAAGGCACATGCCCCACTGTAAGTCAACTCAGCCCCCCACCCTACCCCGGCACCCCCATCCCCAGAGCTAACAAAAGAAGATTAAGAGCCCCAGTAGCCCTTAGATCAGTTCTTGTCTACTGGGGTCGCTGGCCAGTGACTCTAGAACAGCTTACCTCTTTAGTTTCAGGATCAGGTTGGAGGTCCCTTGGATGAACCTGTGCCTTCTGCCATCTGAAGCGTTTCTTGGCTTTTCGGTTCTTGGGATAGTTCCCTTTGACACTGGCCATGCCATCCTCGATCCCAAGCACTTGGCAGGCTTCGGTCAATGATTGGAGCTGGTGAGGTTTCCCTTCCCATCAGAAGACAATGCGGAACAGGTGTCCCCAGGAGTAAGCAATACCTTTATTTCGGAGATAGATGGTCACCGGGCAGAAGTCTTGCCTTTTTTAAGCTTGATGGCTGCGAGGTCCTAGTAGAGCATCAGTGTGTGTCCTCTGAATTGTAAGGGATGTAGGTTTTTGGTCTTGTGGAGTTTCTGCTGTTAAGTTGGAAATGATGGATGCATACCAGAATGCCATTGGGGCAGGGATTTCGGGACACAGAAGACCCACTCTGTGCTCCCTTTCCAGCTGTATGTCCTGGTCTAGGAAGGTGTCCAATATCTGGGCGAAGAGGGCTCTCACATAGGATGTTAGGTTGTCACCTTCTGCATTAGTTGGGGCCCCTCAAATTTGTATGTTGTTGAGCAGTCAGTATGACTGATGGGGGATTTAACCCACTGAGCTAGCTTCCCCACTGATTATGTTACAATTTTGAGAACTTAGATAGCTATGGGAGTTCAGACTTGTGATAACATCTGCAAGAAATCTTTGCTTCATAAAGTGTTAGCTTTTACTGAGAAGTGGTCAACAGGATTTCTCTGGTGTGTCTAAATCCACCACCAAACAGAGGCACGGGAGTAGCTATTAATAGTGCAGCATGCGCAGTGGTACAGGTGCCTGTTTTCTACTACCAAACCGGGGAACGAGGGACCATTTTCCTTATCTGCTTTAGGGTCCATTGTAATGTCACTGGGCTGAGCTGTTTAATTTGATTGTCCTGTGCACAAAGTCAATTAACTCTAGTTAAATTAGTGCATGCCATTCTTTAAGTCAATGCATGACCTAAAAAACAGCAGTCATTGGAATATTAGTCAAAATGGTCTTCTTTGAACCAATACAAAGATCACAAAGGGCAGCCATATCAGGGCACTGTAAAAGCTGCATGACAGGGAGTCACAGACACAGAGAGGAAGACAGACAGAAATTATGTCCTAATGTCAGTGTCTGTGTATTACTGTCCTAAATTCGGTATCTGTCTCACTGTCCTAGTATATAGGCCTCAAAGCCCCAATATCTGGCAGCAATTCTCTGTACCAAAGTCTTTGTGTGTGTTTTCATGCGTCAGTGTCCATCTCAGTGCCTCCTTGACCCACTGTGTACCATGGCCACCCTCTTTTAATGCCAGTGTCCATGACTGACAAACCCATTGTCATGTATCCCTGTCTGAGTCTGTGCCTCTATAAGTCACTGGCCATATCACTGTCTAAACTCAAAAAGGCAGGACAGACAATGAAACAAAGAAGCTCAAACACCCTACTCCTCACTCCGCCTAAAGCCCACAAAGAAAAAACACTGACATGCACCTTTACAAAAAAATGCCCCCAAAATCTGGAACTCCATTCCAGTACAAATCAGGTCAAACACCTCTTTTCAGATCTGCAAGAAGCAGCTAAAGGACTTCCTCCTCCTCAACCAACATCTTAGCTAACGAGTTATCCATCGCCCACAAGACCTATTCGTCTGCGCTGCGATTTCTCCACCTAACTCCTGTTTACACTCCAATACGTTTGATTCAGGGACTCTATACTGTTTTTTATGATTGATCTGTTGTGAACATGTACTATTGTAAAGAGCTCTGATACCCTAGGGTCTTGCCAGTGCTATGTAAAGCTCTAAAATAAACAAATATCAATTTCTTGGGGTCTCAGTCAATGGCTGGTGGTCCCAGTGTCTATTGTTTCTGTCCTACCATATGAGAGTGTGTATCTTTTTCCTTGGGTCGGTGTCAAGACATCCCGCCCTCAGTGATTTTGCCAATGGCCATGACCCAGTGGCAATGTCTCACTGTCCACCTATCCATTTCTGTGTACCCTTTGCCAGAGTGTCTGCGTCTCCCATTTCAGTGACTGCATCGTTTCTTCCCTGTCACATCATCTTTGTCAGTGCATGTTTCAGTGTCCTTCTGTCCTAGTGTTAATGTTTCTCTATGCTAATGACTCTCTCCATGCCCCATTGTGCGTCTGTGTTTCCCATCCCAGTTTCCATGCCCTTAGCCCCATCCCTGTGTGCATGATGAGGTCATTGGGTCTTTCTAATCAACTATCAATATCTACTTACCCCAGTGTCTCAATCTCCCTGCCCCTAGTTCTGGGTCTTTGTCCAGTGATTGAGTCGGTGGCTCGCTATCCTAGTGCGCACGGCGGTGGCTCGCTATCCCAGTGCGCGCGGCGGTGGCTCCTTGTCCCAGAACGCAACATTGGCTCCTTGTCCCAGTGCGGGTCATTGGCTCCCTATCCCAGTGCACGTGTCATTGGCTTCTTATTCCCGTGCACGTGTTATTGGTTCCCTATCCCAGGGTGCATGTCACTGGCTCCCTATCCTAGGGTGCGTGTCACTGGCTCCTTATCCCAGGAAGTCTCTCATTGTGTCTCATTGGTTCCCTATCCCAGGGTGCGTGTCACTGGCTCCCTATCCCAGGGTGCGTGTCACTGGCTCCCTATCCCAGGGTGCGTGTCACTGGCTCCCTATCCCAGGGTGCGTGTCACTGGCTCCCTATCCCAGGAAGTGTCTCATTGTGTGTCATTGGCTCCATATTTCAAGGTGCGTGCCATTAGCTCTCTGCCCCAGTGTCATGATTCTCGGTCATGGTGTCTGTGTTTCTGTCTTCCCCTGCCTGTGGTTATGCATGCATGTCTTTCAAGACTCCTTAGCAAAGCACCACTCACTCTCAGTACATGGTTTTCCCTAACCTAGAGTCCATACCCTCCTCTTGTCTGAGCTTCTATACAGGCGGTCTCCAACCTTTTCATTAATAGGAATTACTCCTGTTCAATGAAAGTCATGCCGAGCTACTAATATTTGTGTTGAACACATCAGGCAAGACTGTATAAGTGGCCACCCTATACAAGAATACCAGCTATGATCATTTCATTTCAGTGCAGGATTGCCAGCAGTAATGTAAAAAAAGGCTTTGTGAATGTGGAATACACTTACAGGGGTAATCATAACAGTCACAGCTTCAATGCCCCTGGCATCAAGGTAATGATATTAGTAGTAGGTCACCCAAAGCTTCATGATTTACCATTCAAATATCGATTCTAAATAGTGTTTGGGAGTTATGGGTTCTGAAAATTCACACATTTCTCTGATACAGATTTTTTAATTTTGATATACCTATATATATTTCGACAATGCGGTCAAATTGAATAATGCACTCCACAGCCAGTGCTCGTGCCGGGAGTGGAGACCAAACCCCTCATTAAATCTACAATCCAAAGAAGTTTGCACCAACACATTTCGAACAAACTGGTCTTTTTCATGGTGGCCAGTTTGGTCGAAATGCATCGGTGTAGTTGTAACGTGTAGAACAAATAAAGATCTCAAGAGTTCACTGAGAGCAGTGCAGACTTCTTTGGATTGTGTGTGTTTGTGTGAACACACACACCTTCTCTCACAGGTAGCTGGAGAGCTACAGTAGCTCACAAGCTATTCACTGGAAAAGCCTAGTCTATATCTTTTCCTACTATGTTCACCTTCTTCTTCCACTATCTGCACCACTGCCTTCCTGTTCGGTATATATCTCCTATTTTGTTTCTTACGGTCCCAGAGAGATTATGCACTCAGAAGTTTGGAAAAACAATATTAATGCAAATCTGATTTGGCCAGGTCTGTACACATATTTAAAATCTTAGCATCCTTATTAACCACTGTCAAATAAATCTATGTATTTATCTATTTCTGTAGCATGAGCAACATCTAAGTTGTGTGTTGGGCGCCCAGTTAGAACAGAGCAGCCAATAGGTAGGCGAAGCATGCAACATCAGAACAGACCCGCCTACAGGTAAGAAAAGTGCAAATACCAGAATATACCAGCCCATACCGCTGACGATCCTCTTTCTAAGACAGACAAGTGGCTCATTCCAAGGATATAATAGATCGAAAGTTAGAATAGCCCTTTTTTGGATCTAGGTTTATATTTCATATGTATGAACGTTCAGTCAATTGTTCACCTGGTCTATTGAGATTTTCTTTACAGCTTCCCAAAATAGAGCTGACAGGAAAGCGAGAGAAGGGTATCATACACACTGATCCATAGGTTCAAAATGAAATGCTAATATTTGCACGCTACTTAACTAAAAAAAAAAAGAAAAAAAAGACACAGGAACTTTGGCCTCAATATTAGAATTCTGCCATTGTTTTTTACGAATAAGCAATCACATTCTGTGAGAAAAGTAACATATTCCTGCTATAGATTAGTAAGGGATCTAGCTGCTGAATGTGTATCTGTTGGCATCACCCTCACTAACAGTAGATAAGATACAGGCTTATTAGTAAGAGGTCAGAAATCACTGTCTCACTTCAGGTTCTCATTCAAACCAAGGTGTAGTCTGTTTAATCATAATCTAAGACTGAAACATGTTTACTACATTTCAACAGGACACCAACATAAACCAGCATTTCATCACTATCCCAATCCAAATTTGCTTCTTGTAGGTAAAATCTTTTGTGGCAAGGTCATTCCTGCTCCCTACTATGTGGGCTTAGTTTGAACCTTTTATTTGTATTGAAAATCTTGTGTTCTTTTCTAGGGAGCCATCTGATTCTTTGCTCCTGCAAAGACAGGTGCCCTCTTACAGGTACTACTAGCACCAGTTTCATCCTTCCAGTTTTACAAGTTGAAGATTTGTTGGCTCTAGTCCTTCTTTCTGCTCCATTCTCACATAATTTTGTTTTTCCAGTTCCAATCATGCAAATTAGTTCCCTTCTTAAAGTCCCTACCATCCTGTTTTTACACAAATACTTTGTGAACCATGTGCCTCTTCAAAACTCCAAAATGTTGTGATATCGTTGGGCTTTTTAATTCAGCAATTCCTTGGCTTTGTGTGCTAGAGGGCATCCTTTAGTAAGGAGCGGCAATACCAGGACTCACAGTGTGGTTCTTGAAATCAATCAGTTTTTATAAAGCACAACAACTCTCCTGTGAAGGTCTCAAGGCGCTGGTGGTGGGTCTGGGCCTCATTCGAAGAGCCATGTCTTGAGCTTCTTCCTGAAGATGGTGAGTGATGGGCTTTGTCTGAGGTGTATGGGCAGGTTGTGCCAGCTCTTAGCTGCGAGGTAGGCGAAAGATCTTCCTCCGGTGGTGGTATGCCGGATGCGTTGGATGGTGGCTAGCACCTGCTGGGCGGAGAGGAGGGGTCTGGCGGGGTTATGGAGTGAGATACAATGGTTCATGTAGGCCGGTCCAAAGTTGTGAAGGATCTTGAAGGTGTGGGTGAGTAGTTTGAAGTCGATATGCTTCTCCACAGGGAGCCAATGGAGAATCCTCAGGTTTTGGGAGATGTGTTCCTGGCAGGGGAGGTTCAGGACGAGTCTGATGGCGACATTTTGAATGAGTTGGAGTTTCCTGATGTTCTTTGTTGTGGCGCCGTTGTAGAGCGCGTTGCCGTAGTCGAGCTTGCTTGTGACTAGGGCGTGGGTGATTATCTTGCAGCAGTTGACTGGGATCCATTTAAAGATTTGGCAGATTTGACGGAGGGTGTGCCAGCAGGAAGAGGTGACTGCGTTTACCTGTCAAGTCATTAATAGGGAAGAGTCAAAGATGATTCCTAGGTTGCGGGCATGGTCAGTCGGAGTAGGCGGTGTGCTGAGCAAAGTGGGCCACCAGGAGTCGTCCCAGGCTGACGTGGAGTTTCCAAAGATGATGAGCTCTGCCTTGTCCGAGCTGAGCTTGAGGCAGCTCTCCCTCATCCAGGCGGCGACGACTCGCATTCCGGTGTGACAGGTCCTCTTAGCTTTGTACAGGCCTTCAGTGAGGGATATGTAGATTTGTGTTGTTATCGGCGTACGACACAATGTTCATTCCGTGATCTCTGATGATGCTGCAAGTGGGGCCATGTGGATGTTGAAGAGTGTTGGGCTCAGGGAGGATCCCTGAGGGACCCCGCAGCTGACTTCTGTTGGTTTGGATATGAAGGGTGGGAGCCTGACTCTCTATGTTCTTCCTGTGAGGAAGGAGTGAATCCATTGCAAGGCTTTTCCACTGATTCCTGCGTCATGGAGTCTGGTGCATAAGGTGCTGTGGGAGACCATGTCGAAGGCTGCTGAGAGGTCGAGAAGTATGAGTGCTGCGGTGTGGTAGAGGAGTGTGCGGATGTCATCGGTGGCTGCAAGAAGTGCTGTCGCCATGCTGTGGTTGCTGCGGAAGCCAGACTGAGAGGTATTGTGAGAGCTGTGAGTTTATGGCTTTTTCCAGGACTTTGGCTGGGTAGGGTAGAGAAGAGGTGTTCGGGGGTGATGGATGCACAGCTCTGTTATAGATGTGGTGAGGACAGGGGTCTGTTGGAGCTCCAGAGTGAATGCTATTCATGATGATTTCAGTCTCTTCTGTCATGAGAGTGGACCAGCTGTGGACTGTTTGGGTGGTTTCTGAGGGGCTGGGTCGGTTGTAGGTTCTGATGATGGGCAGGTTCTGTGGGAGAAAGTGGTCATAGATGTCCTTAATCTTGCAGTGGAAAAAAATTGCCAAATTGTCGCAGAGGTCTTGCGATTCGGGGGGGGGGGGTGTAAGAGGATGTTGCTGGCTTCGGAGGGAGAATTGGTGAATTTGTTGATTATGTGAAGAGTTCTATTGTGTTGTGCGGGGAGGTGTTGATGCATTCATGGAATGCATCTTTTTTTGTGTTCTTGATGCGCTGGTTATGGGTGGCAGCTCTGAAGGAGCTGTTTTTTCTGCTTCTCCATTTCTTCTTTAGGCACCTGAAGGTGCGCTTGGATTCTTGGAGTTTGTGGTGAACCAGCTAGCTTTTTTTGGGATGCGCTTGACCGAAGTTGACCAGGGGGGTGCGGGGGCTAAGAAGTTGATGCGCTCAGTAATGCAGGGGGTGATTTGGCAAGGGTCGTTGTGAGTTGCTAGTCAGTGATTTCATTCCATTTCCTGTGGGAGGCCCCGGGGACACGGAGGTGGCTGTTGGGTGGGGTGATGGCAAAGAGTAGGCAGTGATGGTCGGTCCAGTATGGAGATATTCTTGATGGTAATCTGGTTGCTTGAAGTGAAAATGGGGTCTAGTGTGTGTCCTGCGGCGTGCGTGGGCACGGTGATCTGTTGTCTGAGGCCAAGGGTGGCGAGACTGTCGAATAGGGAAATGGTGTTTCGTTCACTGCGGTCCTTGAAGTGAAAATTCAAGTTGCACAGGAGGAGGTAGTCGTGGACGCAAGGGTGTGGGGGGTGGCGATGTCTACAACGGCGTCGATAAAGGCTGGTCGGGGTCCGGGCCGGGAATTCTGTAGACCAGGGTCCCACGGAGGGAGGAGTTGCGAGTGGCGTGGTTCAGGAAGTGCAGGTGTTCCATTGTGGTGCGGTGTTCCTCCGTGCTTGTGTACAATGGCCAGTCCTCTGTCCGGACAGAAGGGCCAGTCCTTCCTTAAGATGTTGTAGCCGCCTGGGATTGCAATGGCAATATCTGGTCTGGAGATAGGGTTGGTCCAGGTCTTGGTTAGGAATGCGATGTCTGGATGGGCGGAGTCAATCAGGTATCAAAGTTCAGTGGTGTGCTTAACCAGGGAGTGTAAATTCAGAAGGAGGCAGTTGATGGGGTTGTTGCGGGTGTCGGTGATTTCAGGTTTGGGGTGTTCTGGTTGTTTGTTGTGGCTGAAACTGAGGTTTCCGGCAGGAAAAAGGTCAGTGGGTGTCCTTAGGTGATGCGGTGCAGCAGGCGTTTAAACGTCCAGTGATAGGTCGGTGGAGGGTCTTGGTGTTGTAATGGAGAGTGGCCAGGGAATGGCTTATCGGATAGTCAGGGTTCCAGGTACTGAGAGCGGTCCAGGCACAGACGGGCACAGACCGGCTTGTCTTTGGCGCTGCCACCATCAAGAAGGGGTAGGGAGGCCGGTGTCCGGTCAGCTGAGAGGCAGGAGGGCGGGGAAAGCGCTTTGCGGGAGGAGGGGGGTAGGGCCACAGGGGCAGCAGCAGTGCAGGAGAAGAATGTAACAGAAGAGACAGAAAAAAGAAGAAAAAAAAAAAAAGGGGGGGGGGGGAGTGAGGTGAAAAGGCATAAGTATAAAAGCACGAGTAAGGAGAGAAAGAAGATACTTACTTGTAGATGGCCACTAGGAATGAGGCCTGCGGGTGGAGGAAGGCCTCTAACTGAGAGTTAGGCAGACTCTCTGTTCCCAAGGCAGAGGCAGCAGCAGGAAGAGCTGGTGAGGGCAACAGACACTGACCAGGAGGTCAGTGGAGTTGCCCTCTCACAGTGCTGCAGCCGCCAAAGTGATGCCACTGAGTGGGGCATGGCTGAGGAAAAACGTCAGCAGCAGTTCACACCGACGAATATGCAGAGAGGGACTTCGAATTATGGGGAGACATGCCAGAAGATTTAGATGACAAGATCTAACAGGGTCCCCCAACCGTCACATTCTAAGGCCTAAGAGGAGGGGGGGGACCCAGGTTGGGACGCAGGAGTGGGGGACAGGCAGGAGAGGACCCAAGGACATATGGGTCACCCTCACCGAGCATGAATCATAGCAGACTGGAGTCTTGACAGCTGTTGGAATCCTTACTCGTTCCATACAGCCCCCCCCGCATCGACAAGCCTTGTTTCATCATGATATACCGATATATTCTTTAGACACCAACGACCGACCTCGATTCTGATTAGGTGATGCCACGATTAGCCACAGCTACTGTTGTGGAAGTTAGTTGTTTATTCTTTACTCATATATTATTTGCACTGTAGCCAGCAGAGGAGGCTGATCCACTTCTACCAGTGTACACAGTGGTTACGCACCCGCCCGATTCAGGCACCGCTTAGTATGTCGTTGATGCCATTGCCTCGAAAAGGGACATATAATGTTCCAAATGTTATGTATGTATGTATATGAGATTTGCTCGGCCACTCAGTTATTAAGAACACAAACTGACTGCATTTCTGTAATTGTAGAGAAAAATAAAACCATAACTGTACACTGTGTCAAGCTGTCACTTGTGTTCCAGAAAACTTGAAAACGTTCATAAAAACAAGTTTAAAACAAGCATTTGCAATGCGACGGGTCTTGCGGTTGCTCATGTTAATGCTGATCGCGTTGTAAACTCCTAACCCGACTTGTCATCTATCGGCAAAAGTGCTTTGATGTACGTAACCCGAAAAAGTGAAATTAACTGTGTAAAGCCAAGCAAAATCACACTAGGAATATAGAGAAAAAGAAGTCCACGGTCCTACAGAAAGCAGCGAGCCTCGCATGTTTTCTCGAGGAGGGCTAACCACTGGAAAAGGCATGACGTGTGCATGCCTTCCACTAATGAAAGCAAGCAGATTTTACTAGGCAAGCCCAAGAACCAATGAAACACACTGACGTGACGTCGACAGGGCTCCGAACCCTTTTCTAATAACTAAAGCGTCTTGCTGCGATACGCATGCGCGAGCGCATGCAATGCAGGCTCGACCCTAAAAAAAAGAAAGTGATGCAATTAACTTTGTGACTTCAATAATAAGGTAAAACAGATAACCCATTGTCCAGCAAATGGCAGTACAATGTTTTGCTCCAACTGCTCCTTCTAGTAAGTATAGTAAATAAAAGGAGGTCAGAAATACCACAAGGCCCATTGAAAGTATTGGCACCTACAAGCCAAAACAATGACTGCTCATAGGGCACAGAAAAAATAATAAGGTTTTCTGCCTGAAACTCATAAGACTGCTGCAGGATAGAACTGCCCAGTGTTGTACAAGGAAAATGCTTCCTTCATGCTGGAATAGTGGAATTTATGTCTTCCTAAACTGGACCCATTTAAAATCTCACTGCAACAGTCAGTGGGAAACCAAAGAAGCAGAAGCACAAGCAACAAATTGAACCTAACCAGCATGACTTCACTTCCCATGGGAAGAGGTCCTTATGGAATTCTGCAAGCAATTATTGACACGGCTGAAAAATGTCGCAGTATTATTCAGGCTAGCAATGTCCTGCGCAGTAACACCGAGTTCCTCTGTCCCTTCTAGTGGGGTTGGGTAGTCTCCATTTAATAATGGGGAGACTTTCAGGCGTGGCTCATGCTATCCCCCACACGACAAAGTCTAAAGGATAAAGTTGGTCTTAAGAGTCAACTTCTGCAATGCTAAAGCAGTTCGTTTGTGCAAGACCCAGACAGGCTGATGGCTTTGAACATTGTTAACTGAAATTATGGCTGCCAGCAGGTGCAGGAGGACCAGGACGTGTATCTGCAGGCTCCAGTCTTCCGACACGGAGGATCTACAATTCGTGCAGTATTTCCTTGATGATGTGCCAGGTCTTCTCAGTCCTCAGACGTCCCAAGTCAGCATTTGATGTCCCTACAGTGGATCCTTCGGCAATCTATAAACGTTCTTAACAGCAGCCAGGCGACAACAATCCAGGGCAACATCCATGCCTTCATGGTTGCCCTCTCCTGGCACACGAGGGTGGCAAACTTCACAATAATGGGCAGGCAGACCAAACTCTTGCAGTGATCCTGACCGGACATTCCGCCTCACACTTTGCTAAGTAGGAACCACTCTGCAGGATCACCGTTGGGCCTCACTCCCTCCAGACTCTCTCCTCACAAGGCAAGCTGGTCTTAGCAGGCAGGCAAAAGGCTGGCTCAACAGGCTTAGGGCAAATGGTCTGACTTCTTGGGTGATGACCACTCACCAGTGAGAATAGCAGACTTTGGTTCCTAGTCCTGGTTCCAAAAGCTAGAAGCCTTGGTGGTCTGCTCTCTTATTGAATAGTGCTGTTGAACAATGTCCGAGACTTGGGCTCCCACCTTTATAGTCCAAATCCAGCTACTGATATGATTTAGTGTCTGTTCTTTTGATGTTCCTTCGTGGGTGTCAACTTCTTTGAAGTAAACTCTCCCCTGTCCTTTGTCAAAGAGACAGTCTGCCACAGCAGGTGCAGCTTCAACATAACCACAACACAGACCAAGGGAGTAACCAGGGATCACATGGCTGTCAGCTTCCACTTAAATATGCCTCATGGAGGTTCAAAAGTCTAAACCTTCCTCTCCATCATGATTCCCTAGTCCTCCCGTGCCAACTGTATCAGTCCTATCATCTCACTCAACCATGAGCCCAGGCTCCATTGGCCAGTAACTCTTCCTGGAACCAAAGAGACCTTTCATGTGCACAGAAGATGTTCTGCTCCCCTTCCTCCAGTGTTTGTCTTCCCACCCCAGTCATCAGGAATATTAGCAACCCACATCTCTGTCCAGGGGTTAGATTCCTCACCTCAACTAGCCTTTCCAGGCCCTGGGCTTTCCCAAAATTGAACACTCAGAGCTCTGTGTTATGTACCACGATAAGGCACACATACATCCAGCACACACACACACAAGTATTACATGCTGCCTGGTGCCAAACAGTCACCATGCAGGCCAAGGTTGAGTTAAGTACACAGCAGGAGAACCTTACATAAGTGGTCTAGTAGGCACCACCCCAGTGACACCACAAAGGCCTTGTTCACACCACTAATTCTTACTAAATAGAAAATGGGTCCTGCCACCACCACGCTCATGTCACTTAACTCCTGGCAAGAGAAGTAGCTCTCTACCACTAGGAGGAGGGCAAGGCTTGGGGTGCAACGCTCCTGGTCTAAGAAGACTGCATTACCATGAGACAGGACTAGGTCATGGCGACACACGCATGGTCTGTGTTCCACCGTTACCAAAAAACAGTACCTGGGATCTAGATATCCATGTAGCTGGGGAACTCAGGGCAGTGGTGCATGTCCGTCACCATGAAGGGACTTTTCCATCTCAATAGGATTGCAAAGGCACTCCACAGTACCCTTTAAAAATAGTTCCTGTGCTCTAACACAATGGAGAGAAGGCAAAGGTCCAGTACAGCAAACTACAACATAAAACAATTATTAAAAGAATACACCATTTGAAAACAATGCTGTAACACGTCCCGAGCCACTTTAAGAGTCATGACAGTCAATAAAAGGCGTAAACTTTAGCTGGGTAACATATCCATCCTTTAATCGATAGAAAAGCAGGTCTCTGTGTCTTAAAGAAATTCTAGACCTACTGCTGAATACTGTGGGCCGATCTCCTGTAATTACACCTTTTCACCCCTCCCCCAGCCTCCTCAGAAATACAATTCCCCGGGCTTCCCACCTGACTACCAACTACAGGAGAGAGAGCGAGAGAAACACAAATCTTGCGCTGCCCGGGTTCCTCACCACAGCAAACAACATCAAACTGTTTATAATTGCATAACATCTGCAGCGGTTCAAAGCTCACGGCTCTGTTAGGTTATTGGGAAATGTTTGCAATCTGTACCTGTTCTTTCCATGTATTGTTACTGCGCCGCAATATGATTCGATCGTGTTTTTATTGGATATTTTACATTCCTCTGCATCTTAAACAGCCTCCCAGAAACTTAATCACAAACAGCTATGTTTATGGGGGGGTTGATGAGATAAATAATTATCTGGGCGCGTCACCTGCCCTTCAGGAGACGTCTAGTCTGCATTTTCTATTTTTATGACATAGGCTTGGTTTTATGAACGATCAAGCACCATCCGGTCTCTATAGATAATTTCAATTAATTCCAGTAGTAACAAAAATCATATTCCATAAAGCCACTTAACTGGCAAGTGAAGATTAATAGGCGTCACCTGTATCGACTTTGTATCAAAAAATAGGCTGGCCTGTTTGGAATTCTGATCAATCCGTGAGCTCCAGGTTACTTATAAACGGGCCCACTGGAATCCTGTGATTCTGCAACTGTGGCTTTTTTCACACAATTATGAATTTGCCACACAATCTATCATCTGCTGGATAGTGTGCAGATGTTAACAAACAAAATTGTTTCTAGCTCAAACCGATTGAAAGTTACTAAAAAAAATGGCAACACGTGTTTGTGCACCGGGAAAGGCCTTCCGCAAACGTTAACTGGTTATTTTTCAGTTGCTTATTTGTGCATCTGGACTGGTAATAATGAGGTGAAATCGTTGTCCAGATAGTAATACTATGTCTAAAAATTTAGCCAACTCTCCCACATAATTTGGTGCTCTGCTGCCACATAATTCCAGTGGCCCTGCTTACAAACCTCTGCATGGGGCACTCAAACTACTGGGTAATCCTGGGGAACATAATAAATGCTGTTGGACATGTACGCTTCCGGTGGTCCTGAATGTTCGGAGAACATTAATTTATACTTTGAGGAGACGTTATGGTTACTATAAAAGAATATCAGTTATGGTGATCTACACAACCATAATTTATTCAATGCATTGTCCACACCCTCGCCTGTGACATCACAGATGACCTCACAAGTGGCATTCCCGATGATATCGCTGGTGGTGTTGCATATTACATGACGACTGACATCACTGAAGGCATCAAAAGTTGAAATGTAGTTGCAAGGGTTGAGTACTTATTTCATCAACTGGACATGCTTGTAAAGGGTACAAGTAAGAACTTAGGCCAAACAAGCCTCTATTTTCAACAACACTGAATACTTGTGAAAAAGAAATCGTTTGTAGATTCACTTATGATGCAAATGTTGACAAGATATTTAATGTAATCAGTGAGATCATCATATTGTTATTTGATATCATATGTGCATGCGAAAAAAAAAACAGCTGGTTCCACTCACCAGCAACACACATCCTCGAGGAGTATAGCAGTAGTTTGGGAATTTGGACATCTCTAGAATCTATATGAAGCAAACTTCCACTTTTATTAAAGAGAGAGTGATAGGGTGAGGTTTTTGCAGATGCAGTGATGCCCTAATTTATGTGAATGATGTTGTGATATGTAATGTCATCAGTGATGTTATTGATGATGTAATGTATGCCGTGTGTGTGTATCAATAATAAAGGATGCTATAGTTATCCACACAAGCAATACATATTCCTCTAACCTTTCTTTATATGTAGAAGGCTAATTACATTCAATGTGTGCCCTTGAAATTGGTGTGTAAAGTATTAAGACAGTATGTCCACTTTCAGAAAGCACATGCGGAAAAAAGAACTTCAACAGTTTGCAGGGTCACCGATGTGATTGATATAAATAGGACATTATGTATGAAAGGGTGACTAATGAATGTGGGATGGGAGCAGTTTTGTTGCTGAGCTCACCAAAGGTACAAAATGGCTTTTTTTTTTTTAGGTTTTGGCTCGGTACCATCAAGTCCTTTCAAATAAGGTTTTGTTTTAATTTGTCATTACATTTACTAGTATTGGATCTTAGTAGATAATCATAACTAGCCTGAACAAAATCATGTATTTTCACTGACTTTTAAGGGTTTTGTAATTAAGCTTTAAGAGGTTATTTTAATTTGCTAGTACCCTCTTCTCCAAAGACTACAGGACTAAGCTCCAGGCATAGTGAAGAGTCTGAGTTCATACACGCAGCCATCGCCTGAACCACAGGACCTGCAGGAGATACACTCATGTTATGTTCAGCTGGTTCTGACCACAGAAAATGACAACCAGACATGCACGTCAGGCTCCCAGTCCCACTGACGTTAGTGCTGGGTGGGAAACGCCAGTGGTCTCTTGGCAGTGGCTGTGGCGTTTGGCCAAATCCGTGCCCACTTCCCCGTACCACACAACCTTCTGGCCAAAGATTTCAGCTGTGCATAGTGAACTATGCATTCAGCAAGTGGCTTTCTGCAACCACCTGGGTGGGCACAGTGCCACTGCCACCAAACGAACCAGGGCATAGGGAGTGGCCTTAAGCCACGTCCTACACTGGATCCCCACCAGACTTTACGTGTAGTGTCTAGAAAGAGGCCTGTATTTACACTGCCATTGACAGGTGTCGAAATAACGTAATAGTTTGCACCTTCCATGAGGCCATTGACAACGCGCATCTCGATATGGTATGCAACATAAACAATGACGTATCCGAAGTTGCAAAGTAATGTCATCTGTGTATAAAGTCAGCTGCTGCATTTGACTCTCCGAAAATAAATATCCTCGTACACATTAATTCTAGTTGGAAGATTGCATTAAAACTTTCTAAATTTGCAAGTCCTTTTTAAAGAACACACATAGGAAGTAGTTTCAGAGGGCAGCTGCTGAAAAAGTCAGAAATTTGCTGAAAAGGTTACGCCTATATTTTGTATCATTTTGTTTTACTTTTTAATACTCCAAAAAAATCAGGTGTGGTCCTGAAAATGTCACAGATTTTCAGGAGTACTCAGAAGCCAAAGCATTTTTGCATTGGGAATGTTGCAGGCCCACATTACTGCATGCACAGATGTAGTGCATGACTGCCTTTGCACTTTTTTTCAACACTGGGAAATATTCTTCACAGTGGAGAAATTATTTACTCTACACTTCCAACAATTTGCGGGGATCCTCCTCTTTCTCCTTCCTAAAATGAATTTACTTCAACATGAGTAAATCTTTAACTGTTTAAAGAGTTAGAAACTACCTTTACAGAATTGTGAAAACCCATTTTTAACAAGTGCTGCAGCCCAGAAAAACCCACCGCCTTAGGCTGATTTACTCACAGCTTGAAAGTCAGCCATACTCTTGGAATGTAAGCATCAGTAAATCCATTTAACAAAGGTTACAAGCACGTAGACCCATAGAAACAATACTGTTTTCCAAAATCATACAACAGGTGAGCAAAAAGGAATGGCTAGCGGACTCAATTAAATCACTGACAATGTGACCTAAGATGGACATGCTATGACACTAATGGTGTAATTTCTAATGCCCTGAATATCAAAGGATGCTGCAGTTAGACTCACTAGCAGTGAATAGCTTTACACCATTTTTAAGAAGGCCTTGGCATCATCTCCCACATCTAGGTGGCCCTGTAGTTGATACCTACAGGAAGAAGGATGCACTTCCACTGCCAAGAAACAGATGTGTCAATGAGCCCACAAGGTATTATTTGACTTTTGTTCTGCAGGAATGTCACCTGTGATGTAAGGGTCCAGGACACTGTGAGCTGCCAAACCAGCTACACGTTAGAGCGTGGAGAGAGGAGGGAAGGTGGTGGTCGTAACAAGCATTGTCCTCGGCCCTTGGGGAGCTTCTGCCACAGGTGACAGGTCTCTAGCCCTTGGAACACGTCCAGAGCCGACACCGAAAGGTATGGAAGATCACACTGTGGACTCAACTCGTGAGGACCCAGACCTGACTAACACGCAGGTTATCACACAATCCAGAACAGGGATGACACTGCCAAGCAACACATTCTCCACCATTTACTCCTCCCAGGTCAGCATTTCACAATAGACAGGAGTAAGAACAGGACTCCCGGGTTCTGGCTACTGAGGGCCCTTTGACACTGGTCAGGGAAAAATATTTCTAGGAGGAAGGCACAACTCACAGCTGAGGCTTAACAGTGCATAAAAGTGACGATGTAGCAAAGGAACAAAAAAAAAAAAACACTGTCAGTAACGTTAAAATGTTCATCAGCTGATGGCAGCACACCATGCATAAAGCCAACACATCTGACAAAGGCAGCCCATAGCTCCCTGACCCTCAGGTTCTCTCCTTGTTGGCGGGGACATCAAGTGGTTCCATTTTAGGGTTGAAAAGTTCATACAGTTCTGTTTATTTATCTTTTAATTCCGGTACACAGAATTTTTTTTTATTATCATGTAAATATAGGACTGCAAGAACAGGATTGTAAGAATTATTCATACTTACAGAGAGCAACAGGAACTCTCTGGAAAGAAGTCTGTCTTTCCACGTTTACACTGCTGCTTCATGGCAGTAATTCATATAATTGCAGGTTAATGTTCCCCATAAATAATGATTGGGCAATTCAAGCTGAAATTGGCATCTGACCAAAGCTCAATAAAAATGTCAACAATAATTCGAATCTTACTGAAATAGATACAAACATCGGGTCATGTGCAATAATGCAATGTATATCAAACGTTGCTTGTTCTTTCTCAAGATACACCTGCCTGAAAGCAATGGTCCAGATGTGGATGGGTTCAATTGTAAAGAGAAAGCAAGAGGCTGCTTGTCATGAAAAAAAGTAACTTGCCCTTTCCGGATTTTATTTGGTGCACACTGGTGCGTGCAGTTTTGCTTCTCCCCCTATAAACGCAGGACTACATGGCCCAGAATTCAAAGAAATAGATAGAAGAGTTGACATACTGTACATTGCACAACAGAGGTTCTTAGGCATTTTGTAAAGCAACCCCACAATTACAGTGTGGACCCATAACCAAGCTGAATATCCCTGGGATTATAAGTATGGTGCCCAATTTACCCAAGGCTTCCAGGCAGAGAGCGCCTAAACCTTCAAAACAAGAGTTTGCGTTTCATGTTTAACACAGGGTTTCATTCTGTGCCGCTTACAAAGAACTTAAACTCAATATAGCTTTAACTAGAGGGTTTCTCAGGCCAGTGTCTACTTTCCACCACTCCCGCATTCGGGAACTTCATTACCCAAGCTGCGAATCTGTGGGAGATCCCAAGCATGCAGGTCCCAGCTGCCCCTCTTTGGGAACAATACACCCCTAAATCGGAATTTAACGTGTACCGGTGCACCCCAGACAGACATCATTAACTCGCACTTGGACCTAGCAGGCACGTCACTCAGCGGGCGTTCCCTCGCATGAACTTTTGCCCGTGGTCAGTGGCACGGGGCCCAGTCAGCGAACCTTGGCCTGGACACCCCCGATGTTTCCCCCAACACGCCCGTGTTAGCAGCTGGCCCTTCAGTGGGGGAGGAGAGGATTAAGGCAGAGCCGAAACTGTGTGAAAGCAGCCCACCATGAAGAATCGCTTTATGCCATTAGAAGTCGTCTGTGGGACTTTGCATGGTACCATCTTTGCACATTGTCTGCAGTCAGCCAACAAAAGGCGCTTCAGATCTGAAGAATATTTGAATAGGGAAGTTCTTCCACCAAATGTCCAGAACCAGGAAGATGGCCATTTTATATTACAATAATAGCAGTTTATATAAAAAATGATCAGGAAGGATCAACGCTAATGTAAAATGAAAACAGAGGATTCATTTTTCAGATTCATTAAAAAAAAAACCAATATGAAATTACATTTTTTTTTTAAAAAGAGAATGTCTGGTCTACTGGTCCTCCCACCTTCCGCCCCATGGCGGAGGAGGATGATGCCAACCATTATTTAGGCAGAAATGGGTGCACAGACTGAAATGCATGCAGCGGGCAGGCCGGTTACCGTTGCAGAACTGGAGAAGGGAGGTGGTGTCGTAGAGGCTGTTGTAGCTCGAGTATCCGTCCTCCATGCTGCCTTCCTCGGTGTGCTGCTGCTGCCTCCGCACCGGCTGTGGTCAGCGCTGCTCGTCACCGTGACCTCGTCATCCCGCCCGGCGCTCCTCCGCCGCCGAGCCTGTGTGAGGGGAGCGGGCAGGGCTCGGTGTGGTCGCCGGCCAGAGCCCCGGCTGCTAGCATGGGCGGGGGTGTGCGCGGAGAAGGGACGGCTTTCCCCGGCCGCCTCCCCCCACCGCCGGCAGCCTCTCAGCGTGTGCGGCTCCCACGAGACACGCTCCGCTCTCCTCGGTGTGTGCAGCTCCCCGCCGCACCTTGCGTTGCCCCCGGTGTGCACAGCTCCCACGAGTGCACGCGCCGTTCTCCTGGGCGCGTACAAAGCCGCTGCCTGCACCCCAGAGGTTGTACACTCCTACAAATGCACCCTCTCTTGGAAACGGAGAGGACAGAGAAATCCGAGAAGCGCACGCTCCCCAATCTCGCCAGATCTCTCCTTCCGAGTGATCTGTGTGCCCCGAGTCCGGGGATCTCACCACCACCGCTCTCGATATGAGATTCCCTCAGTTCCAGCGCGGCGAGTTAGCCGGGAATGTTGGAAGCTGACTTGGACTTTTAAACCCCTCCCACTAGTACCAAGGGCAGGGCAGGCGAGTGCGAGCAGAAAGTCTGGACCGCTGTTCCCAAAAGGGATGTCTTCGCGGTCCTGGAAGGGCTGACCAAGCCTTGGGTACACCGACCAATAGGAATGTGAACCCCACTTTCTGCTGAAGACTTTACCCACCATGAAGTAGCAATCTTTTTATCGCATCTCCATCCTACACACCCTGTCCCTCTAGCTCACTCGTGCAGGATCTTTTTTTTATTAATGTCTGAATTCCCTTTGGCTGTGCTTTCCTATAGTTCGGTTCTTCTTGCTTTCATCCTTCTATGCCTTTGTCTTGTTCTGGGACAAAGTCTAATGATGAAAAATAAGTCCTGGTCAGAAAAAACATGAGAGCTGGTGTTGAGCACGGACACTAATTAAGCCTTGAACTGAGTTAGATCTACCACCCTACAGAACACACAGCTATCTGGCCACTGCCCCTTTAATTCCCATCTGGAAATATATGAAACTCTTTAATGTGTACCCCCGTGGGTAAAATGTCCTCGGGCACATTCTGCAATCACTTGTGCTTTTCCCACATAACCTACCTCTTTTTAAAGCACAATGTAGCCGTTCCGGCCAGGTCTGCACTAAAGAAATACCCATACTAGAAATTACGGAGTCTCGTTTACGTTTCAGTACCAAATTCTAAAGCCAACACGTGGTAATAATGTTACTTCTTGGTATTACCTCTAGATTGTTTGTTGTTGCTAGAATGTTAAAGCACATTTCCCACCTGTGTTTGCAACTGTTAAATTTATTATTTTACTTACCTATTTAAATTTTGTTTTTGTAGCCCAAACGTGATTGAGGAAGAATTTAGAGCATTTCATAAGGACTCTTTCGATGTGGTACATTTAGATATTTACCATGGTCTAATAGTAAGGAAAAAGGTACATACATATGACATTTCAACAGTTAGAGGCAGGCTTTTTCTGGTGGTAATCCATTAGATTTTCGAAGGTGTGCAGTAATGCTGCGGCATTAAGGCTTCAATCTAGATTTACCTTAATCGTAGAAATATGTGGTAATTGAGTATCCTCACATTTTTTGCTGTTGACATAGCATCCTAAATCTGGGGCCAATGAGATCCGCTTTCTAAAGAGACTTTGGGCCAGATTTAAGGGAAAATGGCAGTGCAGGTCAGTGCGCCAAATTTGGCAGCGTCGCACACTGTCATTTTTACAACGCAGGGAGGTGCCGTATTAAATAGAATATGGTGCACCCCGGTGTTGCCCCCTGCGCCGGCGCTGAATTTGCTGCCGTGTGCTTACGCAGAAACCCTTGCACCATTGTGCAAGGATGGCTGCGTTAGGGGGGAGATTGTTTTTGTGCAGGAAGGAAAACCTTCCTGCACAAAAACAATCTTAAATGGCAAATTGCTCTTTCTGTGTGTGCTGCAGAATGCAGCACACACAGAAAGAGCAAAAAAGGAGAAATGAAAGCATTTCTTCTCGTTGTGTCATGCTAACGCCACTCCTGGGGTGGCGTTAGATTTTTGCGCTGCCTCAGGTTTACAAAAACGCATAAATCTAGGCAGTATCAAAATACAATGGGGGCACGCCCACAGCAAAACCCATTGCACGCCCCTTCCACGCAAAGTACTGCGTTAGAAGGGGCTGTACTTACAAAGTGGCGTTAAGCCACAAAAATTGGCTTAACGCCACCTTGTAAATACGGTGCAGTGCATAGCGCCACTGGCGCATCACTAAAACTGACGTTCTGGTGGTGCTAGGGGTTCTTAGGTATGCCCCTAAGTTCCTACTTTGAAATCATGCATCAGTGTACAATGCTGGAGTGGTGAGAGGAGTCCCACCTTTTCCATAGTCTATGCATGTTCTAGACAGGGTCGGTTTCGCAGCAGGGTACATCTAAGATGTCAGGATGACTGGGAGACTGATTAGAACTCGACAGGAGTGGGATGGTATATTCCAAACCCACTCACCCAATCATTTTGAGGAAAGAAAGACTGGCACTGACTTTTGAGTGTCAGTCATGCCTGGCGAAAGACTTTGCACCTGAGGAAAACACACTAAGCCCCATTGCCTGACATGATCACAGGTCCCAGGAGCTTTTGAACTCTCGTTATCTGGAGATACCAGCATCCATCTTGGGTCATTAGCTGTAACTTTCCACTTGTATCACATATTTACACATGTTAGTCAATCTTGCTACAGTGTTGCCACAGCCAGGATCTTGAGATTGCATAGGTGTCCCCCAGTTAGAGAACTTTTGCCACAGGAGACCATTAGAGGACTATTTATATTTCAGAGAAATGTTCACAGAGAAAAACAAGCTTTGAACTTTCATTTTTGACTCAAACTAAAATATTATTTCCGATGTACTTGCAGTTTCCTTCTTGTGATGGAATGGGAAGAATTATCACACAAAGATCTTTCCTTACTTATGATATGCATGATTGTGTGCAAGGCACAATATGTGTTTTTCAATTAGGACATATATGCTTCTGGTCCTGGGAACCACAGGACATTGGCAATTGCTAATTACCTTGAAGCAACCTACACAGAATAAATGGGAACTAACTAGCACTTTCAGGGAGTGCACATTCTAACAGATGAAGGTAGTTACCTTATCAATAGATCAGGAGGATATTTTACTATTCTAGTGCACTAAATCTTGTTATGCTTCAATTTCAGAGATATTAGTTTTACTTTAAGAATATAGAGCGTAGGTTACATGGAGTTACACTTAAGGTATATAGGGTCAGATGTACCAAAGGGTTTTACCCATTCTATGTCTATGGGAAAATGTGTTCGTACATATGGCCCATAATACCCACTGTTAAGTTAGATGTTATGCTTAAAGTGAAATATATCTTTTTTTTTACATATCCACCCTGACCTGCAGATGTCACTGCCCAGCAGCATGATGAGTCACAGGGTGAGGTCCAGTGTGTCAGTTTTCTCTCCTTACCTCTTTTCATTTCTGGCCCACAGATTCCTACCGATTGGATTGATGGTGGCTGCAGTGAGAGGCAGAAGGGGACTTTGCTCCCTTTAGGTTCTGAATACTAGATGAGTTCTTTCTGGCAGGAAGCACCAAGGAGAATTTCAGCAAAAGAGCATAAGAATGCCCATTGAATGATCAGAATTGACTCTTTCTCGCAGCCTGTTCATGTGCTGGTGTGATTTCTCTGCACTGCAAAGGGGAACCTTCCTTTCCCTCCACAGCCAGTTCGGGCTCTGGAGTGATGCCTGGCTGTCTAATCGATGCCCTGCCTTCCCCGCAGCCTGTTCATTGAAGTTGATTCCAATTTATATAGTGCTAAACCCCCCCAAAGAGTTTCTGAATGCTAGCTAATGGTAGAGACACGTCTTAGCAGAACTGGCTGGTTTTACATTGTTTCTGGAACAATTCATGGGAGTAGTCTGTGCACTTTAAAGTGAAATCTTTCTTTCCCAAAGCTTGTCCATGCTATAGAGGGATGTCCATTCACTGGAAATGGGAATCTGTCAATCTCACAGCCTGGTCATACTCTGGGGTGTTCTCTCTGCAATGACGAAACATTTTCTCCTCGAAAATATACTGTTTTTGTGGAAAAGGTAAATGTTTGTTTTAAGGGATATCATGATAAGGAGGTAAAAAGGGAAAACAGGTTCCCTATACAGAACAGGACTGACGTGGATGGGAAAGGGAGATAGGAGTTTGTAGGAAAAAAGGGCAGTAAAGTGGGAGGAGGATTAAGGGGTTTGTAAAAAAACCAGGAGTAAAGTAGGAGGCGTAGGAAGGTTTTTGTAAAAAATGGTAGTAAAGTGGGACAGGAATAAGGGGTTTGAGAAAAGGGAGTAAAGTGGATAGGACAGTAAGTGGTATAAGGAAGAGACTAAATCAGATGTGGTAGAAGAGAATCTGCAGATAAAGGGAGTAACGTGGGGGCAGTAGGGTATTTGGAAAAAAGGGAGCAAATCATGCAGGGTAGGAAGGGGCTTGCAAAAAACAGGAGTAAATAAGGGGAATAAGGTGTTTGTAAAAAGGGAGCAAAGCTAGAGGACTGTAGGGGGATTATTAAAAAGGAGTAAAGTGGGAGAGGGAGTAGGGGTTTATAAAAATTGAGTAAATAAGGAGGTGCAGTATGGGGTATAAAAAGGGAGTGAAGTGGGAGGGGAATAAGGGTTTGGTAAAAAAGGGAGTAAATCAGAGGTGGCAGTGAGGGTTACAGAAAGAAGAGTAAAGAGGGAGATGGGAAGGGGATTTAAAAAGTAATGTAATGCGTTTGTAAAACAAGCATTTGCAATGCAACAGGTCTTCCATTTAATTGAGTTAGAGCTATTTGCATTGTAAATTCATAACTGAACTTTTCTCGCCACATAAATTAATCAACCCTGCCTCATAATTTTGTGTTTTCCTGCCACATTATTCCAGTGGCCCTGCATAAAACTAAAACACTTCCATTTTCCTTCTTCCTCTATCTGCAGCCAAAAATGAAAATGTTGCAATTTGGCATCCTAATTTAAGTCTCCCATGCTAATTCCAATAGAAGACCACTTTCACCAGCCCACCATCAGAGTTGCTGGCTGGCTAACACAATTCCTAAAAAAAAAGACACAGGACAGACATGGAGGAGTAACAAGAGAAATAAACTAGAAGGGTCTCCCAAACATATCAAGTGTTCAAGCAGTCATAGTGTAATAAGGATGTTAGGTTGGATTGAATCATGATCATAACTGCAATAAGGATAAATTAATAAAACATTTACAAGAATCATGTAAACCCAATAAAAACCTTTATTAGAAAGAAACATTTTGCATTAGTCTATAATGCTCAGAATAGTCCCTAGAGAACACCACAATAGAAATAGCATTTGTAAGACAAATGGTCATATAACTATATAATCAACCCCTAGAGAACATAACCACATGAAACATAAACTGTCAGAACGTACTGCACTGTAATACAATACATATGAGTACACTGTTCCAGATAAAATGTGTGTTAAACTCCACTAGATATTTCTATATCTAGAAGCAAATGCCCTCACACACCCGATGGATGTCATGCTCCATCATAGGGCTTGCTCCTCATCAGACCGGCGCTGCAATGTCTGACGAGTCCACCACAAGGGGGCACTCTGCTGGAGATCTTAACTAGAGATCCGTGCCGTGGTTTGAAGAGAGTAGGAGTGAATTCAATCCTACACAGAGAAAGGGATAGGAGAGAGAAGAAATTGATAAAATTGGCTCAAGAACCCTCCAAAAAAACACAATTTATTGATCAACGAAGGGTCTTGATCAAGGTTAAAAAAGGATATAAGGGAGTGAAACAGAGATAATTCTCAACCACTCTACCAGCAAAACAAGGTGAGGGAAGAAGAGATTATCTACAACCGTCACAACAGGTCAACATGTTTCGCGCCTAGAGTCCATACAGATCTAGTGGGCTTCATCAAGACTAAATAACAAAAGAAACACTTATCCTAGGCTATTTAAAGAGACTTCATTGTGTCTAAAAATGTATGTACAAAAACAAAAAGTCACTCACTTATTGTAAGATTTTGAATGAAATGTGTAATATGGAAAAAAAGCCTGTGGAGAAAAAGGACACATTAGAAATAACAACTTCAATTCAGGATCAAAAAAAGACAAATAATCTTGATGGTGACGTGGCACTCAGTGGTCAAAGTGTTTCCATGCTTAGTGAAGATAAGGTACAAACAGCTCAAGCAACACTGCTTACCCTCCCTGAGTTAAGGATAAGGCTTCATAGGAACGAGCGTACCATAGGCCTGGTATGATATCTGTACAAATGCAGAAGAAACATAGGTTTGTATAAAAAGTGGTTAAATGGTTATGCACATGTTGCACCCTGAATCAGACGAAGGGTCAAGAAGACAGTGTTTAATGTACACCTAAAGGTAATATATATGCTGTATATTTGTTCTGTATTGTTAGAATGATGTGTTCTGGGATACATAATCCTCCATTCGTCAATACCTGTAAGGAATGTCCACGTAAAATATGAAAAAATGGTATGTGAGCAACTGGCCACTATTATTCGTATCAATTAGTAACCTACTTGTAAACCCATTTGTATACTCAATACAAGAAATATCAGGACATGAAGAGCGGTCCCCTACCTCTGTAATTGGTCTAAGATCTATACACGTAGTGTATATTACAGTAAATATCATGTTTGGTGATGCCGAACAACAAATAGGCACCAGGCGCTCTGAGCAAGTCGTCATATTTGTATACTTATTTTGCTGATCCATGTATGGTATGTGAGCAACTGGCCACTATTATTCGTATCAATTAGTAACTTACTTGTAAACCCATTTGTATACTCGATACAAGAAGTATCAGGTCAGGAAGAGCGGTACCCTACCTCTGTAGTTGGTCTAAGATCTATGCACGTAGTGTATATTACAGTAAATATCGTGTTCGGTGATGACGAACAACAAATAGGCACCAGACACTCTGAGTGAGTCATCATATTTGTATACTTATTTCGCCGATCCACATGTGGAGGGAAAGTAACATGATAAGAACCTGGGCAGGACCTAAAACTTGATAAACAGTACGCGCTCTACTGGTAGCTCAGGTCAAAGTGTTCAGTACACAATGAAAGTAACACAAAATCTTGTCATACCAAAAATAAATGTAAGATACCCAGACAGAACGGTTGTACTTACATTATGTCACGTCAGGCCCTGCTCGAAGACACGCCCCCATGACGCGTTCCTGAATAATGCGGAAAATACACGTCTGTCGGGTAGAGTAGGACAGACTACAGCTAGTGCACCAATCAGCGTCAACAGTCACTGATTGGGCAGTCGGGGAAAGCTCACGTCACCAGTTCAGGGACATAGTAGATGGACAAATCCAAACAAAGGTCGAAAACTACCCATCAGACTAAAAATAAAAATAGGACTCTCTTGGAATCGGGAGGGTCCGTTTACATGTTGGGCAACACAGAGGTAGACCACAAAAGGAAATTCCCTTTACACAAAACCTGGGCTTTGGCTGAAATCAAGCCACAGTGTGATCAATGTGAGTGTAGGGGGACAATGTTATGCATGTAAATATGAAAAGTCCCATATAAAAAAAAAGACTCTCAAAATATCTTCTGAAATCTAAATAAAATAGCGTTACATGTCCAAGAAGGATAACCCAATTATTGAAAGCAAGATCAGATTTTGGGATCTAAGAGGAGGGTTATTTCAAAAAGAGTTGAAGCTCATCATACATAACTAACACCAGAAAAATGCTGACAACGTGTGTGGTGTCAATCCGTGCCCAGTAAATGGGACTCATTTACATTATTCCACTCAAGTATTAGTATGGAAGCTCATCCATGGAATATCATCATTCAGTCCGTGGATGTGAGTGCCCAATTTAAACACCCAAGGTTGTTCCCTTTCCAACAAGAACTTAGGTCCTTTTGGTAAATGTTTGGAAGAGTCCAAGAACACCCACCACATATCCTCAATGGTGTGTTTGGCGTCAAGGTAGTGAATGCTCAATTTTGTAGTAGAGTTACCACTTCTGATGTTACTGCAGTGCTCATTAATCCTAATCTTGACCAGTCTTGTGGTCATTCCTATATACCTAAGGTCACAAGGACAGGTGATCATGTAAATACAATTGCGAGTATTACAATTAGTGTGTTTCAGAAGGCGCCATGTGCCTATTAGCTCAAGATCTAAAATGTCAGTTTGTTTAGTAAGGGGACAAACATTACAAATTCCACATGAAAAATGTCCTGATATGGGAGCGGAGTTCCAAAGTGTGGTCTGTTGAGATGTGGTGTGGGTCATGGTGGGGCGAGTGTGGACTACCAGATCCTTTATATTGGTTGTTCTCTTAAAGGCAAACAGAGGTTTAGGAATGGATACCTGCCACAACTGAGAATAGATCATCTCTTGATAACTAATTTTTTTAGAGTATTAGAAAGTGGAGTGTACGTTTAACACATGTTAGACGAGTATCAGTCGCCTTTGGTTCTGTTGTCAATAGTGCCTCTCTATGGTTGTTCTGAGCTCGTTTCCGTGCTGTATGGATTACATGATGAGGATAATGTCTTTCGTGCAATTTAGTTGAGAGATCATTGGCTTGTGCATCAAAAGATAAGACATTATTCCAATTGCGGCGGAGTCGTAAGAACTGCCCATACGATAAATTATCCTGTAGTGCTTTCGGGTGGTTACTCTTGTATAGCAATAGACTGTTGCGATCTGTGGTCTTCTGATATATGCTGGTCTCGAGCTTACCCTGATGGATAATAATCATTCAGTCTAAAAAGGAAATTTGATTAATGGAGACAGTAGAGGTAAATTTCAAGAAATGTCAAGCTCGTTAATCCACGTGGTGAATGAGTCAACATGTTGTGTCTGACCTTGCCAAGCGATCAAAATGTCGTCGATATACCGATGCCACAATCAAATGTTGTTGGAGAAAGGATTAGTACTCTGTAATATATACCGTTATTCAAAATCATACATATATAGACAGGCCAGTCTGGGAGCAAAAGTTCTCCCCATCGATGTACAGAGTATTTGGTGATACAGCTGTTGCTCAAATTGAAAAAACGTCTTTTGCCAAGGCTATATTAGCACACGGCATCCCAAAAAGAACAGGAGTGGATGAAGTCCAAGGCATGTTCATGAGGGCATTTCCACTACCTGTAGTGTTACGTCCTGGGGTATGTTAGCATATAAGGCTTTCACATCAAGGCTTATAAGTGCTTGAACCTCCTCAGTAGCATTAATAGATTTGAACAAATTCAGAACATCTTTAGTGTCTCTCAGATATGCACTGTAACCATATATTTAGCCCCTAGAGAACATAGTGCATGACACATTTTTAGAGGTAGTAGCCCTACAACAATACAAAAATACAAACAAGACCTTTAAAACACAAACTATTACCAGCTGTAAAATAAAAGATACAACCATGAAAACACTGACTGAATGGTGGGAGGGGTTATTATTTCGAGGTCCCCACTAACCTAGTGTGGGGACCCAGAGATGATGTAGACAGAAATAGCACACCATGGTGAATGTTTTGAAGGTGGCCCCATTGTCCTAGGACCACCACAGGCTGAGTTATGAGCAAAAATGTTGTGTAAAAGTGATGCCCTGCAAAGCATTATGGGGCGAGTTTCCATTCTGCGAATATTGTGCTATGTTGATATGTTGACTTCAATGATTAAAACAGCCCCTGGAGAACGCCACAATAAAAGAAACATTTGTATGAAACGTGGCCATGTAACCATATAGTTAACCCCAAGAGAACAACCACATAAAAATAAAATGTCAGAAAGTAATGCAGTGTAATCATATATTTAGCCCCTATAGAGCATTGTACTTACACATTTTCTAAACTAACAGGCCTACTGCACTGATATTAAAAACAAGACCCATCAAACACAAATTACTCGCAGATAGATATATAAATCTATATAAATATAAATATAAATATATATATATATATATATATATATATTATTATTTGTTTCCCCACTAGCCCAGTGTTGGGACTCAGCGATGATGTAAATAGAAAGAGCACATTGTCGGGAATGTTTTGATGGTGGTCCAATTGTCCTAGGACTTCCACAGGCTGAGTAATGAGCAAAAATGTTTTCTAAATGAAATGACCTGCAAAGCATTATGGGGCGAGTTTCCTGAGTGAAGTGAATATTGTAGTATCAGCTCTTCTGCTATGTCATGAGAGCCGCTTTGAAGATTTCCGTGTTTTTTACATAAAGCATTTATCAATTAGAAGTGTTTTTGTGAAAGCTATGGAGCGTGAAGGGGAAACCCTAAAGAAATTACTCTGATTAGGTAACAGTGTGAAAAATGTGACCAGTGCTTCAATTCTGCCAATGGAGTTCACAGTGCTCTGCGCTGTTCACACCGTGAGTGCCATGGAGCTTGAAGGGGAGAGACAATAGAAAAGAGGTGCTCAGGGCCAGTAAATCAAATGCTACTAGTGGGCCTGCAGCACTGATTGTGGCACCCACATGACTAGTCCTGTAAACATGTCTCAGACATGCCACTGCAGTGTCTGTGTGTGCAGTCTTGTACTGCTAGTTTGACCTGGCAAGTGTAGCCCTTGCCAGGCCCAAACCTTCCCTTTTACTACATGTAAGTCACCACTAAGGTAGGCCCTAGCCAGCCCCATGTGCAGGGTGCAGTGTATTTAAAAGGTAGGACATGTATTGGTGTGTTTTACATGTCCTGATAGTGTAATACTGCCAAATTAGGTTTTCAATATTGCAAGGCCTATCCCTCCCATAGGTTAACATGGGGACGGCCTTTAAATATATTTTAAGTGCAGTTTCCCATTGGGAGCAGATAGAGATGTGGAGTTTAGGGTCTTTGAACTCTTGATTTAAAAATACATCTTTTGGCAGAGTTGGTTTTTAGATTGTCTGTTTGGAAATGCCACTTTTAGAAAGTGGGAATTTTCTAGCTTAACCATTCTGTTCCTCTGCCTGCCTGTGGAATCCATGTCTGGATCAGACTGACAGTTGAGCTGTTTGTGAATTCCCTCTAGACAGTGACACAAAGGGGGCCAAGGAGTGTCCTGCATATCCTGATGGGTCTGATGCGTCTCCTGGGCTAGAGTGGGGAGGGAGGAGCTGACACTTATACCTGAAAGGGCTGTGCCTGTCCTCAAACAATGCAGACTCAAACCCCCTGGACTGTGTCCGGGGCGAGGTCTGGGCAAGACAGGATCTTGTGAACAACAGAGACTTTCCTTTGAAGTTTGCATACTTCAAAGGGAGAAATGATTATAAGTAGTGGACTTCTGGATCAAGAGGAACCTCTACCAAGGAGAAGAGATTGATGCTTGAGGAGGACCTGCCACTCTGCCTGTTGCTTTGTTGTACTGGCCTGCTACTGCTGCTTCTGCCTGAAGAGGGAAGACTTGGACTTTGCTTTCTGAAATCCTGCTTGTGAAGTTCCTCCAAGGGCTTGGACTTGCCCCCTGTTCTGAAGTCACAGGGACATCAAATACTTCATCTGCCAGTGCCTGGACTCTTCTGCTGGGAGTCCTGACTTGCTAAGTAGTTCCAAATCCAGTCCTTGGGCCCTTGGAAGTGGAAGCTGGTAACCTGCATGGGAAAATCCATGCACAGCTGTGTGTGCATGAGAAGAGTCGATGCATGGCCCGTCCTGCGGCTGAAAATTCAATGCAGCGCCTGTTCTCACCGCAAACTCTTCGCACAGTGCATCAGAAGTTTCCATGCATGGATCCTGCACGTCAATGTCTTCAGCATCCCCACACGGACCCGAGGCTGCACACCCGGAATCGACGCACGGCATCCCATGCAATAAAAGAATAGACGCTTGTCCTCCGGTGCAAGTAAAGAATCGACGCACGGCCTCACTTGCGAGTAAGGAATCTTTGCATCGCTTGCTTTTCTGATGCACCATCGCCCTTGTGGTTTTATTTTTTATGCATACCAGGTACTTTGTGCTAAAACAACACATCCATTGATTTCTATGGATTAAGACTCTAAAAATTCATATCTTTGCTTGTGTATGTTGGATTTTTGTTATTTTGCTCTTGTTTAATTTAGATAAATATTGGCTATTATTCTAAACTGGTGAGGAGCCATTTTGTGGTGTTTTCACTGTGTTACTGTGTGTGTGTTGTGTGCAAATATTTTACACATTGCTCTGAGATAGCCTGACTGCTTGTGCCAAGCTACCAAGGGGGTGAACATGGGTTATATGAGCTGTGTATCTCCCTTATCCTGACTAGAGCGAAGGGTCCCTCCTTGGACAGAGTACAACGTGACTGTCAACCAGAGACCTCATTTCTAACACCATGTAACAGGGTCAGTCTGCAAGGCGGTCGCACCAAGGCAGACAAACGTAAGGCAATTACCAATGACATCAATGGATTTTTGAAAGGCAGGTCCACGGACAAGTGAAAGTGATGGGTATGGTTAAAAATTCCCCAGACCACTTACAAGTGAAAAAGCAACTGCATGCTCAACCTAATTTAGAGCTGGCCGACCTACTACAATGAAATTACAAAGTCTTTAAAACACAAACTACCCACAGCTGTAAAACAAAAGTTACAACATTAAACAAGTTTAAAGAGACACTGAATGGTGGGAGGGTTTCTTATTTTGGGTTCCCTACTAACCTAGTGTGGGGACCTAGAGGTGAGGTAGACAAAAAGAGCAAATTGTGTTGAACGGTTTGACGATGGTCCCATTGTCATAGGACCACCACAGGCTGAGTTATGAGCAAAAATGTTTTGTGAAAGTAATGCCCTGCAAAGCATTAGGGGGTGAGTTTTTGTGCTTGGGGATATTGTAGTATGTTGACTGTAATGCTCAGAATAGCCCCTAGAGGACACCACAATAAAAATAGCACTTGTAAGAAACACAGTCATGTAACCATATAATTAGCCCTTGGAGGGCATAACCACATGAAAAAGAAAACAGCAGAAAGTAATGAAGTGAAACCATGTATTTAGCACCTAGAATGCTTAGTGCATTGCACATTTCAAAGGCTAGCATACCTATTACAATGATATAAGAAAAAAGGCCCTTAAAACAAAAATACTACCAACTACGAAACAAAAGCTCCAGGCATGAAAGAACTTAAAAAGACTCTGAATGGTGGGAGGGGTTATTATTTTGGGGTTCCCACTAACCTAGTGCGGGGATCCAGAGATGATGTAGACAGAAAGAGCATGCCATGGTGAATATTATGAAGGTGGTCCCATTGTCATCGGAACACCACAGGCTGAGTTATGATCAAAAATGTTTTGAAAAAGTAATGCCTTGGAAAGCATTATGGTGTGAGTTTCCATGCCCCAAATATTGTACTATGTTGATATGTTGACTGTAATGCTTAGAACAGCACACTTAAAAAAGCATTTGTATGAAACAAGGTCATGTAACCATATAGTTAGCCCCTAGAGAGAGTAGTGCCTTACACATTTTATGAGATAACAGGCTTACTGCAATGATAGAACAAACAAGGCCCATAAAACACAAACTACTCCCAGCTATAAAACAAAAATTCCAACACTAAACATCTTAAACTGACACTCAATGGTGGTGGGGGTTATTATTTGAGGGTCCCCACTAACCTAGGATAACCACAGGCTGAGTTGAGAGCAAAAATGTTTTCTAAAAGTAATAGCCTGCAAAGCATTATGGGATGAGGTTCCCGAGTACAGTGAATATTGTAGTATTGGCTCTCCTGCTGTGTCATCAGAGCCGCCTTGAGGATTTCTCTGTTTTTTAAGTAAAACATTGATCAATTACAAGTGTTTTGTGAAAGCTCTGGAGCGTGAAGGGGAGACTCAAAAGAAATTACTCTGATTAGGTAACAGTGTGAACAATGTGACCAGCGCTTCAATACCGCTGATGGAGTTTGCAGTGTTCTATGCTGTTCGCACTGTGAGTGCCATGGCTGCCATAGAGCACAAAGGGGAGAGACAAACAAAAAAAATATTTTGCCCACGCTGAAGTATATTAACAATCGTGCAATAATCCATGTAACAGGGTCAGTCTGCAAGGTGGTAACAAAACCGACTCAAGGCAGGACAAACGTAAAGCAATTACCAATGACATCAAGGGATTTCTGAAAGGCAAGCCAACAAACGAGTGAAAGTGATGGGCGTGAGATGGACATGGTTAAAAGCCCACAGAATACTTACAAGAGGTCGAAAAACATTTGTACGCTCAACCTAAAAAATGAGGAGTAGTAAGCGGTTTGTAAAAAAAATAAAAAATAGGAAGAAAGCGGAGAAGTGAGGGTTTCGTAAAAAAAAAGGGAGTAGAGAGGGAGTGAGAGGTTTGTAAAAAAAAAAAAGAGTAAAGTGGGAGCAATGGGCTTATTACAAGGTGGTAAAGCATGCAGGGAGTATCACAAGGGGAAGGGAAGAGTGTCTGTGAATAAAAGGAACATGGTTAAGGAGAGAAACCACCTCTCAAAAAGACCACAAAAAAAACAGACTTAAAAAGCATTTTTTGTCAAGAAAGGCATTCACGAGGTTGGTTTGGTCAACTTGGCAAAACCCATTTTTGGTTATTAAAAATAACCTCAACGTTCATTCAAACACTTTGTCAGAAGTATTTTCTTTCAGCTCGTATTTCGTCCAAAGCACCCACAACCACTGAAAACATCTGCAATGTCACAACAATATCAGAGGACACGGGTATTTTCAAAAGCTGTTTGAAGGGCATATGGAATAAAATGTATCAATATGGAGTAGCTGGAGTCTGAAGTATGATGGACCTAAATTTCATCAGTGTTTTTCAAAACAATACAGGCACTATTTTCAGATGTTAAGAATGACTACCCAAAATAAGTTTATAATCTCAACAAAGAAAGTGAATCTTTCTCTCATTAAATGTCCGTGCAATGTACAGAATTTTGAGAAGGCACAACGTTTTAGTAACATACACAAACTTGCTAAACTATGATTTTATGATTTGATTTTTATAAGTACATCACACATTTCAGTCAGATCACCACACAAGGCCATCATCTCTCATCTCTTTATTTCATGACTTTGCCTGCCAGGAATCTTCTCGACCATGGGAAATGTGACCTTATCACAAAACGTGTCAGAATGTCTAGATCCTTTCTAAAATCCTGATGAAATATTGTGAGACAGAACCTTTTAAAATAACAGCTAAAAATTTGAAATGTTGCCATAACACATTTAGGCCCAGATTTATGCTAAAGTGGTGCAGAGCGGTGCTGCGCCAAAAATAGTAGCACTGCACCACTTTTGAAACATAGGGGCGCACCACATTTAGAGGAAAATGCAGCACACATAGAAATACCAAAGCGTCACTTTGAATGATTGTTTATGTGCAGGAAGGTGTCCCTTCCTTCACGTAAACAATTGCGTCTGGCATTTTGCTATTCTGCAGCACACATAGAAAAAGCAAAAAACGAGGAGGAATAAAAACATTCCTCCTCGTTTTGCCATGCTAACGCCACCCCTGGGATGGCGTCGTTTTTGGTGCTGCCTCAGGTTTATGACAACTCGTAAATCTGAGGCAGTGTCAAAAGCAATGGGTGTTGCGCTGGAACGCCCACAGCATCAACCATTGCACGCCCTTCTGAAGCAGTAAACTGCGTCTGAGGGGCCCATATTTACAAGGCGGCATGCTTAGCGCCACCGAAGCGTCAGGAAAAGTTTCACTCTGGTGGCGCTAGCTTATTATATTGGACTATCTGGTGGGGGCAGGCACATAAGTGGGTTTGATCACCCAAAGGGCTCTATTTCTCAGAACTACAGGTAAATAGGATAGGCCATAAAGCTCCTGGTAGCCACCAGGGGACTCGGCATAGCCAAAAGCCTTTTGGATACCAATGGAACAATACTACAACTAACCGATGTTTTGGGGGGGGTCATTACATTTGCCTCGGGAGGGGGGTAGGCATCACTTTGTGTGACAGCACAGGTGAGGTTACCTTCCGAAAATCTTAATTCTTGCAATAGCACGACGAAACAGGTAGCTAAAACGTTAGGACCAACTCCCAGCATTTTGCAGGTTTGGTGGGGACATGGTGGGCGTGGTCATTTTGATTTACACAGCTGCTGGAAGCCCCTACATTTCGCTCAGTTAATGTTTTTCAATTATACTGGGGCTCCAGCCCGCCCAGTTGATCCCTTGCTCCCCTCTGCATTCTGTGCCATGGCGTTGTTTTCCCTCTGAAAAGAAATGGGGACGTATTGTCACTAAGATTTCTTTTTATCTGTTTCCAGGCGTGGTGGCAGAACATGGGAATTCATATGCTCTTGCTGCCTCCGCCCGCTCTCTCACTCGCCACCTTCGCCTGCTGTGTCACGGGGTGTCTCACACACACAGGTGCCAGAATGAATGAGGGCTGACGCAACCCCCCCACGCTCCTGCCTGCTGAGGCTTCCGTCTGACTAGGATTTCCCAAGTATGGAAAGCAAAGTGCAACAGTCTGTGTGAAAAGAAGCCCGTTCCAGACAACAGTGACGACAGGCTTGCAATTCAAATGCTTTAATAAGGTATACTAAACACACGGACGTTTTCTGGTGGGCGCAGCACTTTCAAGCACCTGAGATATCTAACTCAGTTCTCAGTAGGACTTGTTTTCTTTTAGCAGGCCGTCAGGGGTAAGTGACCTTTCTGTTTTGCACACATTTTATTCAGCTTTCTCTTTAGGTGTCTTATATGGCTGTCGTCTGCTGATGAAGGAGAACTTTGACCCAGCACAGAGATATCATCAATTAAAAACAAATCACAATTTCCAAAATTGCTGCACCCCATCACAATCTTTAATCCCTAATCATACCCTCTCTTTACCCTTTATGACTTCTGGGATTTTTGAAGATATTCACACAGAATATCAAAAATATTGTATGATAAAATATTGTGTCAAGAATATTGAGGACAAAAATATCATGAAGGTAAATTTCTATAGGTAAGCAGAGTTTTAGTATATATAACTCCATATATATATATATATATATACATTGGAAAAATATATAACTTCAAGGTACACAGATGCAGAGTTAAAAATAGTAAATCTATACTTATCTATTCGTACTTACCTTCTTGATGTTTTGGTACTCGATATTTTCGACATGATATTCTGTCCACACAATATTTTTGTTTTCAATATTCTGTCAATTATTTTTTATGAAAGGGGGTGTTAAAAATTAACACTTTACTTTTTAACTTCTATTGGAAACACTGGGCCTGATTTAGATCTTGGCGGATGGAATACTCTGTCACAAACGTGACGAATATCCTGTCTGCCGTATTGTGATCCCAATAGGATATAATGGGATCGTAATGAGGCAGACGGGATTTCCGTCACGTTTGTGACGGAGTATTCCCCTTCACCAAGATCTAAATCAGGCCTATTGTTCTTGGTGACAGCGGAGACCATTGAGTGGAACTATCCCAAACCTAGCATGAAACTAGAACTTTACTCACTTTATACGTGTGAGCCTTTGCTTGGATTAGTGTAATCCATTAAGTAGTTTTTGCGATATTACTGTTTGAAAAAGGTGACAGATCAATATTGCTGAGTTAAAATTTTGAGATATATTGACAGTTAAAGAGAAGATTTTTGACCTGCAGACAACTTTAGTGCTTTTTGACAAATTTGCACAAACCTTGTCAGACGCAGTATGCTTAGTTTGCTTTTGCTGTTTTACATTTGTACAGCTTCACTGGGGGGCACAGCTCTGATAATTTGCTAATTACTGTAGAACTCTTTGAGGAATCCACATGAAATGTGGCTGACATTTACTGTGTTTAGTCCTAGGTGGGTGTAGCACGTTTCGTAGGGGGTCGTGGGGGGCAAAGTTAAGAGGAGGGGGTCAACATTGGTTTCCAGTCAATCAACACGCACCAGGTAGGCAAGAGCCTCAAACGTGTTCCTTGTGTCTAAAATGAAAGTCAGGATGGTGTTTGAATAACGATGTCTAACAACAGCGGACTTCTGGAGAAAACACGGCTAGGTCTGTAACAATAGCCTAAGGGCTGGGCTTTGATAGCACCTGGTTCAGAAATCAGTGGATGGATCTGCTGCAAAAGGGCAAGGGTAATTGAGGGGCTCTTACAATTTATTACCACACAGTCTCCATTGTAACTTTTAGTATGCTTGCCAACCCAAGGGCCCCTTCTAATAGAAGGAATTTCTACATGAAGATTACATGTCCACTCTGAGTTCTTTTGAGCCAGTAGACTACTTTGTTTTTGAGAGCCACATGAGATGCACTATATTGGGGTCATCCTCCAAAAAAATGACAAATGGGGTACAATGTGGTGAATTATGGGGGTATATGCCTGTATCACGACCTGTAGATTCATTGGATTGCTCCAGTGTGGGGGACTATTGTCCTTCAAGTTTACATGCTGGTGTGTACCTTGGCCAGACTTGTTCAGGCTATTAACTCCTTAGTGGACATCCGATGTGAAGTGAGCCATTGATGCTCCATGCTCAGAGGGGGGAAAACTGAGCATTATGCCTCGTTTGTTTGCTCACTCCCCCTGGCAGGATTCATTGGAGATTGAATTTAATTTATCACTCTTTTCTTTTTTTTTGCCTAGGACATCAGAGAAGAAGCCTTGGAGAACTGCTTCCAACTCCCGAAACATTTGGTGAGATGATCCATAAGCCTACCCTCAAGGTCTGAAAGACCTGTAAAAGGACAAAAGGAAGCATATTTTCCCACTATGCAACCCCGCTTTTTGCGTCTCGCCCTGGTCTCCACCTTGCGAGATTCTGGTTGCTTGCTCTTTGACGTATTTTCCTGCCTATGAGATATAAAATCGATTCTGGCATTATGGGTTAAGAGTGAGACAGATGGAGTTAGGGAAATTATGTCGATGTTAGACTCTCCATCAAATATTACACAGGGATTTCCTGGGTAAATTGACTCACCAGTCTCCTGTGAATTTCCTTCTTTTCCATCACTAGATCTAATTAAGAAGGTCACCTCTTTCGAGGGGGCCTTGTGTATTATACCTTGATGTGCATCAGAGGCCAGTTGTTCTTCCGAAGGAGTAGATGGTTGTCATAGAGTGGCATCTAACCCAGCCTGTACTAGCTAAATCTCAAAATCAATGGCCCCAATCATGGATGCCAGACAGTTTTTAATGGACCTTGAGGAAATGCCCCACTTGTTGTTTGAGCCCTCATTTTGGGAGTTACTTTTACCCATGATGTATTGTGCAGGGTGCCAAGAATAAATAGGTGAGTAATAAATAAGGAAAAAGGTGTTACTTTGTGTTTTATTAGGGTCGCAGTCCCAGGGTCAAAAGGGGTGGCCCAGCTCAGTCTCAAACAGGCGTGAACCAGAGCAGAGGGGCCTGCTTTTGGCCTGGTTCTGCCCTGGGCATGTGCCCGGGAACTTCTGTGCCAGGGGCTTCCAACTGCATTTAAATATCCCCATTTAAGTGGGCCCCACCTCCTTCTTACTACCTTGTGGGCATATGGGCTATGCAGTCCTGCCCTGGTGGGTCTCAAGTGTGCAGCTCTTGCATCACATCCTGCACTGTGGGCTTCCGACTGCATTTAAATATCCCCATGCAAGCTGGCATCGCCTCCTTCTCACTGGCATGTGGGTGTATGGGCTATGCAGTCCTGCCCTGCTCTGCTGGATCTAGGATGCTGTAGTGGTTGCTTCAGATCCCATGCCACGGGCTTCCAGATCTGTTTAAATATACCCGTTCAAGCAGGCCCGCCTCCTTCTCCCTGGCTTTAGGGAGTATGGCCAATGCATTCTGCCCTGCACTGCAAGATCTCAGGTGCTATGGCTCTTTTCTCACATCCCGAAGGCTTCCAGGTGCATTTAAATATGCCCGTTGTATTGGGCCCTGCATCCTTCTCACTAGCTTGTGGACGAATGGTCTATGCAGTCCTGCCCTGCATGCTAGGTCTCAGCTGCTGCTGCCCTTGTCTCACATCCCCTGGCATGTCAATGTTCATGCAGTTCCATGCACGGGGGATGTTAAGAAGAGTTCAAAAAAAAAGTATTTCCTCTTTTTACCACCCACAGGAAAATTTGCTAAACCACTGAATGGATTTACAGCAAACTTATGAACAAGGCTGAACTTTCCCCAGAAAGTGTTTTTTTGTGGTTTAGTGTAAGTCTGGTTAGCAGTTTTTGAGTCATGGTGTCAGGATTGTGGGATGGGTGAAAGGTTAACACTTTTATATATGTTTGACGTTTAAAATCATGATTTCCAAAATCGTTATTTCTATCAATTTCTTCTTTTTAAATGTTTGACAAATGTGATTGATTGTCTGATGATTGGGGAGCAAAATATATTTTTTTGTGTCATCTTGGACACTGTGATCTCTCTGCTGTAGAAATTCTCAAAGGTAGGCACTATGAAAGGTGGCTGATGTCTTGGATGTTCCAGGGGCACACAGATGAATGGAAAATAGGACAAAACATGGAAAAACATCACAATGTTTTGTACTAAACTTGCAATCATACGACCACCATTTCGTATCTGAAAAAAAGGCACGTTTTTGCCAGAAAAGTGCTTTTCTGAAAAATTGCAATCTTTAAAAAAAATATGATGGTTGAGAAGAGAATCTGATTGGCTGTACAGACCAGTCTTTCAGGTCTGGCCAAAGGCCAGGCCCTGCAGCCAGGCCCTGCAGCCAGCCCCTGCTGTGTCCTGCTTGAAGTTTGTGTGCAATTGGGTTGGTTGCCAGCAACAGCTTGGCACAAGATCTGGCTATAGGCCGGGCCCTGTGGCCAATGCCACCATACAGTGGGTTTGGTGGCAGCGCTTAACTGATGGTTGTGCACAGTGCTGAATTGGTACATAGATGATGGAATGAAGTACATCTAAACAATACAGAATGAAGTACGTATAAAAAATACAAATTCACTGAAAATACATAGTTAAATATTAGTTAGGGTTCTGTGAATGTAAACCTGGAAAACCCCTGGAATTCACAAGTTGTGCTTCGCAACTCACACGATCACTCACTCTTTCCCCCATGCTCAATACAGCATTCTGCCAATTGCACAGGAAACAAAGCTGAGTGCCAAGAGCAAAATACAATGAGTTGCGTGAGTTATGGTTTGCATTGCATTGCAGGAATTTTGTATAACTCTTACATTTACTGTACTAGAACCTGTACTAGAACCAACCTTTAACCTTCGACAGATTAAATAATCTGTCCAAACTGTCCATGTTGTATGTTGTCAAATTAGCAGACAGATAACTTATAGGCCCATATTGTTGCTATATAAATAATGAACTCTTTTATCTACATATATTTCATTATAAATGCCCCTGACCTGTTTAAGGTGCTTAAGGAGCAGTGGGAAGACTGGGTGGGCCCCATGGACAAGACCATAAGGTCTCCCCACAAGCTTGTTATTCACTTGAGGCTGCTCCTCATGAAGCTAAATTATCTACATGCTACTTACTTCATTCCTGGATGGAAGTCATGATGAGCTGACAAGGCCTTCTTGGCTTCCAATGTAATGATACTGACTGATTTTTTCCATATGGTTTCTAGCTGCTTTGGTAAAATGCTGGTCCAAAATACTTGCAACTCTCTCTAGCATAATCGGAAGACCTGTGGACATCGCCCTGATGTACCCACCTATTGATATTGAAAAATATAGGGGAGGTTGTAAAGAAGAATGTACCCTGGGTGGTATTGGGACAATGATTACAAATACGGACATCACCCGACTATTGAGGTCTCCATGCCCTCCCTCTACTGTCGAATGGCAGAAAGCAATGGCCTTGTGTGTGCAAAAAACAGAAGAGATGCTCTGTAGGACCAGAGGATGCTACATAAATACCACATGATCTGGGGGAGATGGTAAGACTATTATAATCTGATGGACGGTTAACATGATGTGACACACTGCACTGCTTTGTCGGATGAATGTTGTTACTGTGATTGCACTATCTGTTTTACAATATTGTATTGTATTGTACAATAGCTTGATAGTCTGTTTTTGCTACAACACTACAAGTTGCTATATAAAAAACATTGAACTCTAAAGCCCCATAGCAGGGATATTGGCAAGATACAGGATCTTCCATTCTGTTTTTTATGTAATTGTTGTGGTTCCTGTTATTATGGGCCAGATGTAAGTATGTTTGGGTTTGCGAGTCGCAAATTGCAAGTCTGTGCGACTTGCAATTTGCGAGTCGCAAACCCATATGCAGGATGGTGTCCCTGACACCATCTGCGAATCGCAAGGGGGTCGCAAAGACCCACCTCATTAATATTAATGAGGTGGGTTGCAGTTTGTGACCTCCTTGCGATTCGCAGCACTCATAGAGATGGTGGCCTGCTGGAGACAGCAGACCACCATGTCTGTGACTGCTTTCTAATAAAGCAGTTTTCATTTTGTTGTATTGCAGCCCGTTTTCCTTAAAGGAAAACGAGTTGCAATACACTCGAAAAAATTAAATGTTTTTGTTTCATTTTTTCAGAGCAGGTAGGACCACTGCCAGCCATGAAAAAATGTTTTTAGGGCCATTCACAAAGTGGAAGGGGTCCCATGGGGACCCCTTCCCTTTTGCGAATGGGTTAGCACCCATTTGTTATGGGTGCTAACTGCGAATTGCTTTGCGAACACGTTCGCGGACACAAAGCAATTCTACATCACGATGCGAATCGCAAATAGGAAGGGGAACACCCTTTCCTATTTGCGAGTCGCATTCCCATTTTGCGAGTCAGTAACCAGGTTACCGACTCGCAAAATGGGAATGAGCATCGCGATGCGCGTTTTGCATGGCACAAACAGCAAAATTCGCTGTTTGCACCATGCAAAACGCTTCCTACATCTGGCCCTATATTTTAGCAAAGTCTGCATAACCCTTAATATATGAACTAGTGCATTCTGTAAGCTTTCTAGGAGTAAGCCGAGCTTTCGCCCTTCGTGGACACGGAACATAACTGATGAAGAAAGAAAATTTAAGAAACAACCCTTTTGAGTTCAAAATAATAATAAAATGCGTTGTTCGAGAATGGTATAACACTGAACTTGAAAAAAGCTAATAAGTAAAAGAAATACTACTTACATGATGTCAGTATGTTGTTCGCATCAACATGATAATGAGCCACGCAAGCGATTTTTGACTTGGGAGTTGGATGTGATAAATGTAGCTTTTGAATTACAAATGGTGTGATCTTTAATGTTCACCTTTGCAGCAACATTTAAAACATGTTTACCCCAGTATTGAAATAACACAATTTTTCTCTCTCTTTGGATAACAATTGCCCATTAGGCATAGCAGATCAGTCTGCTCCATTTTCCAGCATTTAGATAATGTATATTTTATGCAAATTGAATTGCATATTGAATGTAAAATGATACAAATTATCATAGTCTATGCGAAACCATTCAATATGCATCAATCAACATCGTTGTTTTGCTCCCTCTTAATATGTTTCTAAGTTTTTCCCAGTTGTCTTATATGGCTGAATGCTTTTTGTGGCTTTGGTGAAGCAACTGACAACATTCCTAAAGTTAAAAGAAATGCGTTAAAGGTACAGCAATGCATTCTTCATAGGTACCTGCCTTGTAAATTGTAGGTTGAAATTTGTGTCACACACGGATAATTAGCTTAATATCTGTAATTTTGCGAAACTCTTGTCATACGAAATTCCAAAAATTGAGCTATTACTACTCCACATCACTCATTATTTGCCATTCACAGCAAGATTTTTTGGGAATGCACAGGAACAACGTGCGCAGCTGTTGTTCATAGTGCTTTTTGCGCTATATGAATCCATGCTTCCGACCTGTTTAATGCTAAAATGCAGTGCCAAATGCCAGTTTTGCCCACTGCGTAATTGTGGTTTTGTGGAATTTTGTTGAAGTTTAGGCTAATTATGCAAAAGGAGAATTCAGCGAATTTCATCCTCTACCCCCCAGCTTTCACTGCGTAGAATATTGCAGAGTATGAGTCACAGCATGTACCGTGCCTGGTATCAAACTGTTGTGATGCACGAGTTGCACACGTGACATACATTCACCACCACTCACACCACCCTGCATATTTAGTTCGTACCATAATGAGGCAGCACAGAGACATAACTCTGCTTTTAGTTACACTTCCTTTGTTTCCCAACTGCAAGAGCCAAAGGCCTTCCCTGGGTTTCTGCATGCATCACACACCACTAGGCCCCTACAATGGGTATCCTGAAAACATGTAGTGGACCATCTAGTGGGACTCTCTTCATCAATGAACTGCTTCTTAACATGCAGTCAGACATTCCAGAACAGCTCCTACTTATCACCTATAAGAAGGGTCTAAGAAACAAAAGACTGACCACAAAAAACCATACAGCAATGATATAAATCCGGTGCCTAGCTTCTCAATGTAAAATAGGTAACCTAAATCATGGTAAAAAAAAAGCCAATCCGAATGTCACAAAACCAACAACAAAACAAACAGCAGAAGCAAAAGGCCTAAACAAACAAACATCAGCCTCCTCATGTGAGTTCACCTACGCAACCATGGGCAATGGAAAGATCAACAACCACTCTTGTGAGCATCTTATGTATATAGGAAAGTTTTAAAAAATGGCCATCAAAGCTCCCAGATTTCATAATTATTTTCAATGTTTGTCCAATTAATTCTTCAATCATAGCTTTCAAGTAGCATGTTTTCATTTTTAATGGGTCCATGGTCTTATCTGGACTGAACTGTACAACTCAAATGAAATCAAAACACATGTAAGAAGTTCCTTTTTATTTATATTTTCATGTATCCACATGTTCGTTTCTTATTAATTCTCGTTAATTAATGCTTAGGGCCCTACTTTGAGTTTTGCAGACGGGGTATTCTGTCAAAGTGTGATAGTTGTCTCATCCACCTTATTACTAGTGCCTTTGGCTATAATACACCTGTAGTGCAGAGGATGAGCTATCTGTCATCTTTGTGATGAAGTAGCCCCTCCGCCAAACTGAAAATAAGGTCCTCATTCACTAATTCCTTATGTGAATCTAGGCCCTGTGTGAATGGTATCTCACTAATTCAGGGCTTGGAGTATTTGACCGAAAACCAATGGTTACTGTCGGTTAAATAAAGTGTCACAGAAACTGATGTGTTTCACTGGAAAAGTTCTACACTTACATTTTTTTTTCAACCAGATATTTTATTTGTATGATTTATGTGGCACCCCAACATTTTGCTTATTTTGGCTTCAAGTTTAAGTACACTGATGAATTGTTGAACTCCACGGGGATATTGTCAAATTTTACCGAAACGTTAGAAGTGTGCAGTGGAAAATAAGGAAGATTGTGCCCGGCTATTCTTTCCATCTTCATTAGGAAACTATAAGAATCTGCTCTGCCCTGCCGTCCTCTTGAAGAATTTTCTCTGCCCTAATGTCTATCATCTGTCTAGACAAAGGACACCAGGCAGCCCTAATCAGATGAGTTATAGATTTCATGCTTCTAGAATGAAAAATCCTAGCTGAAGTCACTGGTGAACTGAAATGTATTGGCCAGAAACAACCTTCATCATATATTTATTATGGTATCCAAACACCGTCTAGATCTTTATTGATAATCTTTCCTTGCACTCTTTCCAGCGCTAATAGAGCTCAAACATCTCAGTGGACTAAGCCAGTGGTTCCCAACCTGTGGTCCGTAGACCCCTGGGGGTCTGCAAAGCCTCCTGAGGGGGTTCCTTGAAGGCTTAAAAAAACCCTAATATTAACAGATTAATAACGAGTATATAAATAAAGTGGCTAAATGTACAATTGAAAATCTTAAAACATACTGTAAATGTCAAGGAATTTGAAATTAGAGGCTAAAAATTAAATTAGTATCGTCAAAATGATTTGTGGAAGCAGAGCAGGAGCAACAAATAGAATATACTATGGAGGAAGTATGGCTTCAATTAAATTTATAAAAGCTCCAGCCTTCCTATTAAATTTAAATGTTTTTTTTTTCGTTTGTAAATGACATAAAATGTTTTATAATTTGTGTATGTTTTTAATGGAATGTTTGTTGCTGTATTTTTTGTGCATTGTTTTGCGGATCACATCATCGACAATATATAGGCCTGGGTCCCTGGATTCCAATAATTATGCAGTGGGGGTCTCTGGGTTCCAGTAATGATAAAGTAGGGGTCCACAGATGCCAAAATGTTGGGAACCACTGGACTAAGCCATATAAGACAGAAATCTGTTTGTAACAGTAAGGTACAGGTTTCACTATCAGTTGGTTGAGTCAGCCTTTGACCCCCCATGACAGTAACCGTAACACTTCTTATGGCAACTAGGGATGATAGTATGATTTCTGTAAAGTCCTAATTAGGCTTATCATTGTTACTTTCCCATTGGTCAAGTGACTGTATATGTGTGTTTATCTTGACATAAATCAGCATTGACTGTATGGCACTTTATGTTTCACCTTTTACACTGAGTTCCCATAATTCTATTTTCAGTTCACCAAAGACTGGTCGGTATTTGAAACGTGAATAAATGTCATGAAATGCTTTTATTTTATCACTGTTTGACTGAATAAAGTTCAATGGCGGTTCCCACAACTCAAGGAAACATGTGTCTTTAATGTGAAATTGTAAATTTTATAGGTATATACTTTTTGAAGTAACAGTTGTGGCGAGGAAGAAGAATGTGGTGTAACCCAAAATACTAATTCGTGATTTATACAGGATTCTACTCTTCCTCATCCCAGTTCTAAAATTCTCTTTTTGCCCCAACATTGAAGGTTCACTCAATTGAGCTAAATCCACTGCAGTAACGGGCAACATGAAGTATAATGGCATGGAAGGACAATATTGATATATTGTGGTTTCTTAAATGCAGACAAATAAGACATTTTCTAAAAGTGTTCATTATTCCTGCATTATTGTCTATCTCAGAATGGGGACCAGCCCTCGCTGACGTATGAACTGGGACAGGGCAGTGCAGGACTGCATTACTTACAGTGCCCCGGGGGCCCAAAAGGTGTGTGTTCCAGGTTTGTGTGCCCTTTCGCCAATTTCGTATTACAGAAGGGGAAGCAGATGCTTGTACGGACCCTTCTGTTGTCTTTTCCTCTGTGCCCACGCCCTATTACAGATATGGACACATAGGCAAACAGGCCATTAGGAGGTGCGCTGAGATTGTGCCACAGAAAGATGGACATTGTTCGCGTGCTGCATTAGGGCAGCCCGTAGAAAAGGTCATAGGAAGTCCCATGGACTATCCAGCGACTCCCCTGCAGTCACTCACTGCACCTGCCTGTAGGGGGCTTCTGTCCCTTCTTTTAAGTGCCAGAAGGTTGCCATCTGCACAGAGAGACGCGGACCGTCTGCTTCAAAGAGCCAGCCTGCCTTCCGCTAGTGAACTGCCGTGGAGACAGCACAAGTTTCAGCTGCCCTGAGAGCAGTGCATTACTTGTAATAGGGTCCACTGCTTGTGCCCGTTTAAAGCTGCACTGTGCCGCAAATTGGTACAGTGAGCCTTTTTGTAATACCAGCCCAGATCTCAGTCAAATAAGGTTAACTGGTAAGTGATTAGGATATTATTAACTATGTGTTCTGTCTATGCAGCTAATGACACACAGATGCTACCTCATTGGTCGTCATTATGATGGCCCCGTGTTTAATGCAATAATTATGGCACATAAAAGAAAAATAACAAAACCAATATCTTTGGAATTTAAAAACGGATCATAGCACAAAAGTGGGGGGTGGCAGAATCCCCGGTGGTGTATGATTGGAAGAATGATGTGGACTGGTGCATGCTGGCCGTAAAACAATCTATCAAAGCAGGGATGCTCCAAGGAATGTGAGAAGATCAGGGGTGGCTCCTCCGCTAGGGCGGAAGAGCGTCGTTCCCCCCAACCCCGCCAGCAGCAGCAACTGCGAAACTTCTGCAATACAATGATAATAAACTATGTTTATTATCGTTGTATTGTAGAAGGAGCAGGGCCAAGGGCCGACGAGCACAGAGGGGGAGTGCTCAGCACTCCCCCTCAGTGCGCATGAATGTTTGGCTGGCCGTCTCGGCTGGCCAAACATACATGCGCACTAAGCTCTGTCCAACCTGGTACCGCAGTGCTGTGTTGGAGAGAGCAGGCAGACTCTCCCAGTCTGCCTGGGAGTGCCCTGGCTGGGCGCTCTGACCAATCGGAATGCTGCTGTTATGCTGCCCGCAGCAGGACAGCAGCACTCAGATTGGCCGCAGGAAGGAATGAGGAGCTGCACTGTGGTGGCGGCAGCGGATTCACGTACGTTTTTTTGTTGTTGTTTTATTCTTAATTTCTCCCCCTGAGCCACCCGCCCCGCCCCTGCCACGTGCCGCGAGCCGCATCTGGAGAAGATATGGCTCCCTTGGCAGGACTGCAGAGGGTTTGTGTGTGAGTGATGGGAGCCCGGAACCTACCACCAGGATGGAGAGTACACTTAGGGGGTTATTCTAACTTTGAAGGAGGTGTTAATCCGTCCCAAAAGTGACGGAAAAGTGACGGATTTACCACCAGCCGTATTACGAGTCCATTATATCCTATGGAACTCGTAATACGGCTGGTGGTATATCCGTCACTTTACTGTCACTTTTGGGACGGATTAACACTCCTCCAAAGTTAGAATAACCCCCTTAGTGTTGCGAATCATACATCAGCTACTGCTCCAAGGTGATTGAATCAATGGCACAGTCTTTCATATACTGTGATGTCATGCCTTTATTATGCCTGCTGTTAAGTTGTACCTTTCTGTTTGTGTTTAAAACCAATAAAACATTTTTTTTTTAAAGAATATGCTTGGACTTTAGTTTTATAAATATCGCCTATTATATATTTTGCCCTCAAAATGGAGCATAATGTGCAGATTTTGGTGTTTACCACATCAAACTCTGCAAGTCTGAATATTCACTAGGCATTTTCTCTTGTTTATGTTCCTGCAGGTTTGACTTGCTGAAATGTAACAAGGGGTGGGGCCTTTATCACACCCAGTAATTACCAGGTGTGATAAACAGCACAGCGATCCTTGCACAAACAGGTGCTTGCAAAGACATCAGAATTTACTGGGCCACTAGCACTGACGGCCACAGACTTGGCATATCATTACCTTACATTGTGTCATTGGGCACATAAATGAAACAGACAAGGAAATGTACCTGCATTTATCACGACCAGTGCAAAAATATCAACTCTCTTACTAGTGCTGTCCAAAATGTAACTTCAATTAGCTGCTAGTTCTCTAGTTTTCTAAAAATAACCAGCCCACATACCAGACAATGCAGGATCGTAGTAGAACTGTAAACATTGTCACTGTAATCCATCAGCAGAAGTGTTATCGCTGTAGCTAACATTTTCTCGCCGTGGAAACAATGTATAGGACAGAACTGGGACACTAATGGGCCTGCCTTGCAGGCAGGAAGATTAATGCACCTCTTGAAATGTAAACCTGTAAGACACTGTATCTATTTCTAAAACCTTCTCTTCTTACCATTCCCAATTAAATTCTGAGTGCCAGGGTCAGCCCTAACAAAGGTGTCTTTCAGGATGTTGTGGCACGCACTGGAGTCGTTTGTTACCTTGTAGCTTGTGTTCTTAGGTGCAAGTGTGCAGTTTTGGTTGTCCTAGACATTATTTCGCTACTGCTTCTCCTGCCTCCTGAGGAGGTGCAACAACTGTCCCCAGAATGGACAATGTGTCTCTAGTAAGGGTATTTTGTTGCTTCAGGCTGCCAGGGAGTCTTGCCTTCCCTGTGAACTGACCCTGACTTTAGAACTAGAAGAAGCGGACTACCTATCAGTATTAAAGAGCCAAGGGCAACAATGAGAGATTGACACATCACTTTGTATTCTGGAACGTGGACATCGTTTGATGCATTGAGGATGTAACTGACATCTACACATGGCACAGTGTGTGAAGGTGCGAGGTCTGGAGGTGGGAGTATCTGGTGATGGGCATACTGGACTGCAGGTGCTGTGCCCCAGGTTAAAAGCATCCCAGCTAAAGTCTCCAATGCCTTGCTCACCCACCACCTATCTGAATGCACTGGGCCACTGAATCATCCACTCTAATACCCCAGCAATCTGAGAAAAAGACTGCGTGCGTCATGCACACTGATTGTCCGGGTGAAGGTATCATAACAAATAGCCGAATATCTTGACTTTCTCGTCTCCCCTATACAGTAATGGGCGAGACTCTATATAATGTATATTTTTCAAAACATAGAAGCGCTTTAAAAACAGACGAGACACTGGGTCTACTGACTCCCTGGGGTGGTTGGCAAAAGTGGCTTGGGGTGTCAGTCTACTGAAGGCCTGTGAGGTACATGGCTTATTAATGTTTTGAAGTAAACCTGTGCATGTAGTTATGCTTGGAGAGAACCATGAAAGCAGGATAAAGACGGTGGCTAAAATGGTCTGAGTCTGTAGTGAGGGAGTGGACAGAAGAAGAAGGAACGAGGGTAAAGCGATGTAGTGATGAATAATTATTGTAGGTTAAGGGCAATAAAGGATGGACAGAGTCAGGGAACATTCGGATTGCGTGTATCTGAGAGGGAGACCTAGTGCCCCCTCTGTGGCTTTCCTCAAAGATCTTGCCTCTCTTCCCAGATGTCTTGATATCGCTCTTTAGAAACAGCTACAGTATCAAGACGTTCAAGACTACAGTGCACAGTTCTTCTCAAAGAGCTGAGCTGCTCATAAAGAAGCACCCCTTTTTCCTCTGCCATCTCTGCTTTGAACTCGTATGTTTTCTTTCTCCTCAAGCTCCCCCATCTTTATAATTAGAATTGTAGCAGTTTTTACACAAAAAATACACTATACAAATATACTGATGCAAATCCCCACGCCATCAACACCATCCCCAAATAGGAGGTTTGTCTTTTTGAAGAGAAGCAGACTTTTTAAGCATGTCGGTGGAGGATTACACCAGAGAATCCTAAAAGCCTTCGATTGCAACCTGTGTTGCTCTTCAATCACCACATACCAGGACAACCTTCAGACAATCTGTATCTGAAATGTCCTCAAAGGTCTACAAACCCAGAGCCCAGAAGTACCTGAGTTTAGGTAGCTCCTAAAATTCTTCCCCAATAGACTGAAATAAGTAACTGTGAGAAGGAACCAGTAAGAACACTCTTATGCCCCATAATGTAGTTTTTTTTTGCACTTATTGTTAACAGAACCCAAACAGAAAGTAGCTCAGAGGTCCACAAGCACAGCTATAGTCATAATAAAGTACAAGGCTCAACTGTAGCCACATGATCAATCAGAATTGTAAACCAAGGATAAGGCAGCATAGCTGTCAATGACAAAATAGCATCACTTGAACATCCAGATGCAAACAGTGAAAGGAAGAGGGGAGGGAGAGGGGAAAGGAGGAGGAAAAAAGAGTAAGACAAGGAAAAAGAAAAAGGGGGACAAGGGAACAACGCAGCCCTCATACCGCTAACTTAAGTGAAAGCAGTGTCTGAATGCCATTACAGGGGGCGTAACTGTTGCATAATCAGTGGGATCCGTTGAGCATGCGTATGTCATTTGATGCTCGGTACCTCAAAAAGGATTGCAGGGGGCCCATATATCTCTTGGTCGGGAACCTTCAGGCATAAGGTCCCAGTATATCATTAGCTGTTTCTGACAAAACGCAGCTTCCTTCAACCATTCACAGCAATGAGGGGTCCATCGCCACCCCCGGCTCATCACAACCCTACGCTTAGCCAGCAGCAGCAGCAATCCCACTAGCTTCCTGTGCACGGGGGGATCTCCTCGACATATCCCAAAAGAGCAAGCTTAGGGGTGTGATTCCAGTCATCTGCTCAGTTGCCAGCAACACCACTGTCCAGTAGTCTTGCAGTGTCGCACAACTCCACGCGAGATGGAAGAAGCCTGCATCAGGAGCAAGACACCTCTTGCATCGTGCGTCAGCTCGAATACCCATGTTCTTTAATCTACTGGGTGTATAATACAAGCGATGTAGAAAATTGAAGTGAATAAGGCGCAATCTGTAATTAGGGGACAGTTCTCTCATGTGCGCACAGCAACGTCGCCACAGGTAATCAGCAATGGTTTTGCCTATGTCTGCTTCCCAGGCAATACTGGATACAACAGTCATCTGAATGAGAAAATACAACAAGTAGATATATTTCTTTGTTGGCTAAATTCCAACCTGAGTAGCAGCTGGTTATATTTTCTGATGTCGTGGTCATTGAATTCCATTTGTACTATTCAGTGAAGTTTTCTGTTCGGGCCAGAGCTGTTTGCTTTTGCATGGTGGGAGGCTTGACAGCTCCCACCAAGCAAAAGCAAACAAAGTCCGCTTTCTGCCAGTGGGAGCTTTCAAACAGCTCCCACTGGCAGAAAGTGGAGTTTCCATCTGTTTCCCCGCATGCAAATATGTGTGCAGGGAAACAAATAAAAACATTACAACCACAGGCAGGGAGCTGCTATTTAAAGCAGCTCCCTGCTTGTGGGAGTAATGCAGGCTCCCGCAGGACGTGAAGAGCCAGCTAGGTTTGCAGAGGCGTTCAGGCTCCCCTCGGGTCCTCTCACTCATTTTAAATGACAAGTACACTTTTCTTGTTAACTTGTTTTACAATATCTCATTCTACGTATCTCATTCACCAAAGCCTAAATCGCTTTCTCCCTTTGAATCTCTCGATTACTCTCCCTCTCTCACTCCCTCTCAGGGTTAGCTAGTTAGGGAGGTTGGCTGCAGGACCTGGCCACAGGCCAGGCCCTGCGACCAACCACATCGGCCATGTGCGGTGCAAGTGGGGTGGTATGGGGGCTGGCCACAGGACCTGGCCACTACATCCAACCGCCGCTGCGCATGGCCAAAGGCCGTGGACGGCAGTGGTTGTATTAATGTAATGTAATGAAAATTACTTTATGGTAAAAAAATCTGAGAATTTAATAAAAAAAAAAAAAGGTTACAGGGACTTTATAGTTAGGAAATAGCTTTTTTTTTAAATATAGAATTCACTGTAAAAATCCAAAGGTTACAGGGAAGTTATAGTTAGGTTCTGAATTTACTCGTACAAAACCATAAAAATTCAGCAGTTTTAGTTAGAGTTCTTTTAAGGAACTAAAGCTGTGCATGGCGAAGACGCAAGTTATACTTACCTTAGGGCACAAGTTTTAGTTACTTGAAAGAACTCGAACTATAACTGCTGAATTTCTATGGTTTTGTACGAGTATATTCAGAATGTAACTATAACAACCCTGTAACCTTTGTCTTTTTCAGTGAATTCTAAGTTTTTTTTAACGTATAGTAATTTTAATTGCTATACTTGAATCCAACCACTGTCACAGAGGCCAACCCCCTATAAGCACCCAATCTTGCACCCTGCACTGCCTTCTCCCAAGCGCAGTAGGGGTTGCCCGCAAGAGCTGGCCTGCAGCCAGTCAGTGCGGCCAACCCCCCCTAACTGACCAACCCAATGTTGTGCATGGCCCTTTGCACATGCATGGCAGAAGTTAGCTGCGGCCTCTGTGGATATGAAAATAGGTGTGAGAGGCTGTATCTGGGGGTAAGAGTGTCTGTCTTGGTGTGAGAGTGCGTACATCAGTGTTTTAGTGGGTATGTCAGTATGTGCGTGGGTCTGTGAGTGGGTGTATCAGGGTGTCAGTGGGTTTCTGAGTGTGTGGGTGACGGTCTGAGTGGATGTGTGAGTGAGTGTGTAACTGTCTGAGTGGGTGCATGAGGATCTGATTGGGGTTGTGAGTGAGTGCATGAGGGTCTGTGAGTTGGTTTGCGAGTGTCTGAGTGGGTCTGTGAGTGGTGCATGAGTGTCTGAGAGGGTCTGTGAGTGCGTGAGCAAGTGTCTGTTGTGGGTGTGTGAGAGGGAGAATTGATTGAGAGACACAGAGAGAAAAAGTGAGAGGGAGAGAGATAGAGTTTTTAAGGCTTTAATGTCTAATATACTTAGAATGAGTTATTTGTCTCCAATTTAAAATAATAAAATGTATTTGTTTTTTTCTAAAATATAATAAATTTTGTTTATGAAAAAAACCCAAAGGAAACGAGTTCAGCTGGACTTGAACCCTCATAGCTCAGTGTGAAAGTCTGCAACCTTCACACTGAGCTATGGGGATTTATTTTGTATTTGTTTTTCTAGCCCTTTATGGGCTTTCATATTTTGTTATTCAAAAAACAATTTATCAAAAGCCCTTTATGGGCTATCTGGCATCGTGGGGGAAGCCTCAAGGGTCCCCCCTCGGTCCCTATATATATTTTTTTAATCAAATTATTGTATTTATAAAAAACAAAACAAAAACAAATAAAACACCATTTATGAGCTACCTGACACTGCAGGGGAAGTCTTAAGGCTTCACCCATTGTGTCAATGGTTCACCAAGTACCAAACTGCTTTGACAGCAGCTCCGTACTTCCTGAAGCATTTCATCTCTGCCCTCTGCACAGGTGCAGGGGACAGAGATGAAAATTCATATTTTGACAGCGGAACCTGCTTTAAAGGTCCGCTGTCAAAACCCGAAGTGTTTGGTGTGGCTTGGCTGCAGCGCTGCAGCCACGCCTCAGCAAACAGCTATGTCCCGGGGGTTGGCACCGGAGGGTGGTAGTAGGGACCCCCTTTCTTTTTTTTTACACTTTGCCCCGGGGTGGTGGTGGTCCCCAAGGCTCAGGGGGCCACAGTCCCTCACATATAATACAATACAAGCCCCAAGGGTGGTGGTCCCCGGTGCCCATGGTCTCTATATATAAAAATGTAAGCCCTGGGGAGGTGGCGTTCCCCAGGGCAGCAGCTGGGCTGTGGGCCCCCCCATATAAAAAAAAAATGATCGCTCCATGGAGGTGGTGGTTCCTGGAGCTGTGTGAGGGAGGCCCCCCCACACAAAATGTTTAATGCCCCCAGGACCTAGCCCCCCAGGGGTCCTATAAAAAAACAAGCGCTGTTTTTTTTTTTTGCTGCGAATTTGCAAACTTGCGGCAAAAATATAATTTACAAAAATGTTTTTTTTCTGTGGGTGAGTTCCAGATCCCGCCACCAGTGCTAAGGACACAGGGTGTCACTACCCTGGCCCCTTTTATTTATTTTTTACTTTTTTCCTGGCACTCAGCTCAAGCCGAGTCCCAAGGTGGCTGCCAATACTTCCTGGTTTTAAGTGTTGATAGCCAGGTTTGAATTGTTGGCAGAGCTGTGCTTTCCCTGCACAAGCTTGTCTTTGCTCGCAAATACTTTGATGCCAGAGATATATAAATTTATATTTTCCTAAATTTCTCAAAAACTATTGAACACATTTACTCCAAATACGCAAAAGCATAATCTAAATTGCGACAGCTAGCTTTCTGCCAAATTTGGTGTAATTCCGTCCAGTTGTCCGGCCTGTAGTCGTGTCTAAAAAACCTATGGAAATTGACATGGGCAACACAACTTTGTTTTAGCCTCCTTTTTCTCTGCCCCCGCTTGACAGATCGCCCCAAAACTTTCCATGCGAAACAAGAATCACTGCAACACCTTCTTTGGAAAATTTAATGAAGATTCGTCAAACGGTGCCAAAGAGATAGGCAAGTCAAAAAACAGTCTACCTATGGAAACATGGTCCCAACTATAACTACTTACTGGCAACTGCCAGTAGGTAATATATATGTATATATTTATTCACTCACTTAAAAAAAAAAGGTTACAGGGATGTTATAGTTAGGTTCAGAATTTAGCAGTCATACTTAGAGTTATTTCATATGTGTATATATATATATATATATATATATATAAACACACACACACAAATATATTCACTGAAAAAACCAAAGGTTACAGGGACGTTATACTTAAGCTTTCAAACGTACAAAACCATAGAAATTCAGCAGTTATAGTTATAGTTATTTCAAGTATATATAACTTGTGCCCCCAGGTAACTATAACTCGCTCCCCCACCATGCACAGTTACCTCATCAATAATTTTATTTCAAATGTTACAGTGATAACTTCCATGATGCCATAGAAGATGTCATGACTTATGTAATATATGTGGAAATTAGCAGTTAATGCCGAGGGCGCAAATTATAGTTACCTTCACAAGTTACAGTTACTGGAAATAACTCTAACTGTAATGCTGAAGTTCTATGGTTTTGTATGTTGGAAATGTGAGCCTAACTATAACATCCCTGTAACCAGAGGTTGGCCACAGGATCTGGCTGCACCTTTAAGCACCCAATCCTGGGCCACACACAGACTTTTGCCATGCACGGTTGAAGTGTTGGCAGCCAATCAGATCTTTGCACGAGATTGGGAGGATTTGTGAAGTGGTTACTCCTTTAGATATAGAAATTTCGTTTTCCTTAAATATCTCAGAAACTAATGAACTGATCTACACCAAAATGCAACAAGCATTTGCAATGCAATGGGTCTCACATTTGCTTGAGTTAGAGCTATTGCCGTTGTAATTTCCTAACTGGAGTTTTCTTGCCACATAAATTGGTCAACCAAACGTCATAATTTGGTTTTTTCATGCCACATAATTACAGTGGCTTTGCATATAACTAAAGCAATTTCAATTACCTTCTTCCTCTATCTGCAGCTAAAAATTAAAATCTTTCAATTTACATCCTAATTTAAATCTGCCATGCTAATTCCAATAGAATACCACATTCATCACTCCACGTCAGAGTTGCTGGCTGGCTAACACAATTCCCAAAACAAGACAGCCACACAGGAGTAACGAGAGGAATAAACTAGAAGGCTCACACAAACATATCAAGAGTGTTTAAACAGTCATAGTCTAATAAGGATGTTAAATTGGCCTGAAATATGGTCATAATGTAAGAAGGAGAGATAATAAACATATACCATTACCATGTAAACCCAATAAAAACCTTTATCAGAAATATATAGTTGATATTAGACTATAATGCTCAAAACAGCCCCTTGAAGACACCAGAATGAAAATAGCATTTGTAAGAAACATGGTCATGGTATCATATATTTTGCTTCTAGAGGGCATAACCATATGAAAAGAAAATGACTGAAAGTATTGTAACATAACCATATATTTAGCCCCTAGAGGACGAAGTGCACTACACATTTTCAGGGCTTGCAGGCCTACTGAAATTATATTACAAACTAGACACTTAAAACACAAACTACTCTCAGCTGTAAAACAAAAGTTCCAGCCATGAGAGAGATTAAAAAAAAAAAGACACTGAATGGAGAGAGGGGTTATTATTTTGGGGTCCCCACTAACCTAGTTTGGTGACCCGTAGATGATCTAGATAGAAAGAGCAGGTTGTGGTGAACATTTTGATGGCGGTCCCATTGTCCTAGTTGTGCAAAAGAATGCCCTGCCAAGCATTGTGGGATGACTGAGTACAGCAAATATTGCAGTATGTTGACTGTAATGCTCAGAAAAGCCCCTAAAGGACACCTCAATAAAAGTATAATTAATAAGAAACATGGTCAATTCACCATACCATTAGCCCCAAAGATCATAATCACATGAAAATAGAATGGCCCAAGTATTGTAAAGCAATCATATATTCAACCCATAGAAGGTGTAGTGTCTTACACATTTTCAGTCATGCAAGACCTACTGCAATACCAAGGCCCATATAACACAAACTACTCCAAGCTATAAAACAAAAGTTCAATCCCTAATAGAGCATCAAACCAAACTGAGTGGTGGGAGGGGTTATTATTTTGGGGTCCTCACTAACATAGTGTGCGGACCCTGAGATGAACTAAACAGAAAGAGAGTGTCATGCTGAACATTTTGGTGGTCATCCCATTGTCCTAGGATAACCACAGGCTGAGTTAAGGGTAAACATTTTTTAAAAAAAGAATGCTTGCAAAGCATTATGGGGCGACTCTTCTCAAGTTCACTGGATATTGTAGTATAAGCTCTCCCCTGGCCAGGGGAGCCCATTTGCAGAATTCTGTGTTTTTTAGTAAAGCATTAACCAAATTGAAGTGTTTTTGGGAAAGCTAAGGAGCGTGAAGGGGGGAGCCATAAAAATGACTTATTAGGTAACAGTGTGAACTATGTGACCAGTGCTCCAATACCGCAGATGGAGTTTGCGCTGTTGGCGCTTTGAGTGCTGTGAGGGCCATGGCTGCCATGGAGCATGAAGGGGAGAGACACTCCACCCACACTGAAGTATATCGGCAATCGTGCAATTATCCATGTAACAGGGCCAGTCTGCAAGGCGTTAACCAAACCGCCCAAGTAGGGACAAATATAAAGCAACTGCCAATGACATTGAGGGATTTTTGAAAGGCAAGCCCACGAATGAGTTAAAGTGATGGGCGTGAGGTGGATGTGGTTAAAGCCCATAAAATTGCAAAAGTTCAAAGCATTTGTGTGCTTGACCTAAAAGGGTGCTTTCTGGATCAAGAGCTACCTTCCTGTCAAATTTGGTGTATTTCTGAATGCTGTTCGGACTGTAGTTGTGTCTAAAATCCCTATAGGAAATTGCATGGGGAAAACACATTTGGGACCCCCTGTTTTTCTTGGGGGCCCCCCATTTGACGAATCACTCCGAAACTTTCAAGACAGCAGTGGAATTGAGTGGCGTACTAGTTTTGAATATTTCATGAAGATTTGTCACACCGCAACAAAGTTATTGGCAAAACAAACAAGCATTGGCAATGCAACGGGTCTTGCGTTTGCTCGAATTAGAGCGATTAGCGTTGTAAACTCCTAACCAGACTTTTCTTGTCACATAAACTGAAAATGAAAAGCAATACAATTTCACATAAAGGAGACGATTCAAAGTGCCACACCATCAGTGTGAAGGTGACTAATCAGAACAAAAAGACCGATCTGGTTTTGCCTTTGTATAGTAATTTTAAAAAAGAGCACGATCACGCTGTGTAAAACCTTGAATTTGCAAAGGAGCACTAGGATAAACAATAAAATTAAACTGGTAGTCATGAAAAGTGCTCGATTAGTGCCCAGAGAGATCGCGCTGCCTACGAAATAGAGAGAAAAACTAGTTCAGAAATCATACGGAAAAAATGGAGCCTTGTATGTTTTCAGTAGTTGGTTAGTGCTCTCGAGGAGGGCTTAACACCAGAAAAGGCATGACGTATGCATGCCTTTCACTAATGAAATCATGCAACTTTTAAAAGGCAGGCCCACGAACCAACAAAAGTGATGGGCGTGAGATGATCGTGGTTAAAAGCCCACAGAGAGATTACAACAGGGACAGAGCGCTTGCATGTTCGCCCCCAAAAATGCTTTTCCTATGGAAACTAGGTCCTAACTATAACTACCTGCTGGCTATCGCCAGTAGCTAATAGATAAAGGCTTTTTATTTACCTGGACAATACTTGTTGTAAAGGCATGTGTGGTAAAGGCAAATGTGTGGTACAATTGTGTGTGGTAAATGCATGTGTAGCAATGGCGTATGTAGTGTAATGGATGCAGTTTAAGGCATGTGTGGCAATTTCATGTGTGGTTCCTTCATGCAACCTAGATACACATGTGTGGTAAAGACTTAAGTGGTAAAGACTTAAGTGGTAAAGCCCTTGCATGGTAATGGAGGGATATTTTCATCCATGACATTGCAATGGCTTTCTTGGCTGATATTAAGGGCAGATTCAGGAACCTGTTACCAGTCTTTTTCAGTTTCTGGCACCGGATGAGACCCAACAGACATTACACAGTTGCAAATGGGCTTCTTTCTAAGGCCTCTTCTAGATGACTAATGGTCATGTGTTGATGTGGCCATTCCCACACCATGTAATATAATCACACATCTTCCAAGGTGTGTCAGAAACAAGGCAGTGTGTTTAATGCATGGATCATATTGAGTGTCACCAAGGTTAACTAGTTGTTATGTAAATAATTGAACTGGATATATTTAAGCCAGGTGGACCTAGACACCTTCTATGTTTACTCCAAGCCGCCTTCCTATGTGAATCCTTTAATTCCCACTCAGGTCAGTTTCTTTTGTCATAGGGTGTAGGGGCTTCTAAAACCACATGACTTGTTCTGTCTCTCATATACTGTATATAATAGTTACACTGCTGTCTCTTGAGTTCAGTGTTTTTAGTCCCCGATTTCATCCCAGGTATGCTCTGCTGCACGCCACAAGGCAGGAACTGTCCCTGAAACATAGCACTCCCTCTCATGATTGCTATCTGACTGTACCAAAGGGTGGAGAACTGGTTATGTGTGTCTGTCTGACATGCAGGGAATTTGGACTGGAATTCTTTCTAAGCAGGAGGAAGTGGATTTCCAAATTTACTGGCTGCTGCTTTTGAAACCGCCCAGCCTCCTCGGCCTCATTCTGTGTACACATCTCGTTTCGGATGGCTCAATCAAAAGGACTATTATCCAAGAGACAACTTATAGTTGATTCTGTTTAACGTGACTCTGAAAATCATTGTATTATTTGGACAATGCCAGATCATTTATTTATTATGTTGCAGTTTTGTAAGAGGACAGACCAGGCCCTTGAAGGGCGTCAGGGCGCTGTAAATGGTCACATAGAAAAGAAAAAATAAACAATGTAAGGTTCTCAGCATCCCAGAGTGTGCGGTGAGATAAAATACACGTTACACAGTGGTGAGATAAAATACACTTTAGAAAATTATTGGGGTTTGAAAAATGCTTGTGTGTTTGGAGGCCCGAGGGTGTGGCAGGGGGAGACAAGTTAGGCAAGGGTTAATTACTGTGGGAAATGGGCTTGTCCCAAGACTAAATTCATGACTAAATGAAGGCAAACTTTGAATGATCATGCCAGCTAATGGCTCCTGGTTGCTCTTCTATTGATAGTAGTGCGTTAAAACTTTAACAGGAAGGGCTTGCTTTCTATTTTTATGGTCAGCGGGGTTGGATTCAAGTGGAGTACAAACATATATTGGCTTTGCTCAGACATCTTCCTGTGCGAATCAAAATTTGGCGACCCCCCTCCCACTTTTCTTTAATTGTCAGTGTGTTGGGGAAATGGGGTGGGAAGGGAGGAGGTGAAGGAGGACAAGAGAAAGGAGGAAACAGGCTTTAGACCAGTTATTAGTACACTTTTCTTTAGAAGTAGGTTGCAGGGAGGCTGTTGCAGGATGCTCCTGAGACCCTCTTAAGGCCAGGCCCCTTGGGCATGGACCCAGCTCATCCTTGGTGGAGGCCGTCCCTGAGTACAATACATAAAGGGCAGGACTGCGGCCCTTCTAGCGTAATTTTGCAGTCACTTGCACCAACCGACCAGTGCGATTACAATTTTTGTGCTGGCTCACCAGTGCAAAATGGTGCTTTGCATTTATTGCTCATCGTGGCCAAAGCTTGATTCCCTCAAACCGCCACGGTCATTGGATCCTTGTTTTTCCAAATAAAGGTGGCTTTATATCTTTCACTGTGCAAAATGTATGTACTAAAATCAGTGATGAATAGAAAATTAAGAAATGTATATTGCCAAATGCATCAATGGCAACAGAATGGGCCCGCAGGAAATTCTGAATAGGGTCTTGATCTTGAGATTCACATATTGTCCCATAACGCGTTCGAGTGACCGACATTACCTCACTCAGAGCAGTGCACTGGCCATAGTACATATAGATGCCCCATAGCTACAATATTTGGGTAATACAGACATTTGCCTAGTTCCAGAATCATGGGGTAACACTCACACACAGTTGTGCCCGCGTGTTTGCACACACTCATGATATGGTCCCAATGCTAAACACAACACAGATGGGATGTACTCAAACTGATGATTAGACACATAAATCACAGAAGCGAAGCTCCACCTTTGCAAATGGAGGTACTCAAACCAGTGTCTGTACAACTGCACAGTCCCTAGTTGGGACATTGATGTCCCCTATACTCAAATACTGTTTGCGACTGCAAAACTGGATAATACATTTTTCCTAAGTTCGCTTCTCAATGACTGCTATAAACAAGAGACCATCAGAGGCACTGAAGGCCTTTTTTTCACAAACAGTCAATCTGGCCTCTTTATTCACTCTAGGATTTATTTGTACTATGATGGTTAATAGTGCACTTTCTTTAATGGCTGAAATAATAGAGTCTATCAGTTAATGTCTGAAATCATATGAACAGTGCCACGTGCTTCCTATGTGAATGTAATGCCAACAATAAATATGTATACGTTTAGGTACTGAGTGTAGCCTTTCCCAGGGAATGCAGGCAGCAGGTATTATTCCTCTTCCTGTTGTTACTCTCTCTGTCCTCTCCGCGTGGCGCTGAGATGCTGCATTATAAATAAAGCCCTGCACTGCTCAAGGCCTGCAATGCTATGTTTTATTAGATTAGTGGAGAGCTTCACTCCACGTAGTCTTTTCAGAGTGCTAGGCTGTCAGAGATAGTAAAAGGAATTACAAAGCAGCATAAACAACAAGCATTTGCAATGCAATGGGTCTCGCATTTTCTCGACTTAGAGCTATTTGCTTTGTAAAGTCCTAACCGGACTTTTATTGCCACATAAAATGAAAATGAAAAATAATACAGTTTTACATTAGAGAGCCGGTTTAAAGTGCCACGCCATGAGCGTGATAGAGCACACAAAATGAAACAGAAGTTCGCTCGCAGTCAAATGTATCGGCAAATGTGCAGCGAGATCGCGCTGCGTTGGAAATAAAAAGAAAAAGTGGTCTAGAAACCATGCTGAAAACATGGAGCCTCGTATGTTTTCAGTAGTTGGGTGGTGAGATCGAGGAGGGCTGAACATCAGAAAAGGCATGACGTATGCATGCCTTTCACAAATAAAATCAAGTGATTTTTAAAAAGGCAAGCCCACGAACCAACACAACTGGTGGGCGTGCAGTGGGATGGTTAAAAGCCAGCAGAGAGATTTCAGCAGGCTGGAGCACTTGCGTTCGCGACCCTAAAAGCAATAGGTTTGGCTAATAAGTGAAAGTACTTCTTTATTGCTGAGTTTGTGTGTGTGCAGTTTGGCATGTGCAGGAGATGATTCAAGTGGGAACGAAACAACAGGTGGATGAGTGAGTTTATGAACAGAAGAATGACTGAAGTGACAGTCAGTGAGTGGGTGGATAGATGTGTGAGTACATAGATGCATGAATAAGTGAGTACAGAAGTGGATAAGTGTATGGATGTAGGCAGACATTTGACAGCATTTTAAAGCCCGACGCCTCGAATGACAGCAGATATGCTACTATAAAAAAGCCATGAATTACTCATATTATGTCAATGGAGGCATCCACCTAGGCAGATAACCACAGTGCAAGAAATGTCCACATTATACAACGAATTACCTCCCTTGTTCTAGGAAGACCTTTACAACAGCTGTGGGCATCTTTGAACGAAGAGTACCGACAATAGGTCAGGAGTTACCCCATTGTACCATACAAAATTACCCAGAAGTGGGCATCATTCCTCTAAGAATACCCACAATATATGAAGAAATGCCATTATTATGCATGTTTAGGTTTGCCCCTTAGTGTGTGTTCAGATTTGCACACTCTTTCCCTAAATGCATGTTTACACATCCCATTACTCAGCAAACCTTGGTGATAAAATATTTGCATATGCAAAATGCTATTATTTATTTCTATATTGTGGTCCTTCTTACCACATTGGTATACAGCCCTGCTGTAATGTGTGCACTGGTGTAACATTGGCATTTCCTACAGACTTTATTCCTCACATCCCCTCCGGAGCCGCTGAAAAGTGGTATCACTGCCCCCAGCAGCACAAGGAACAACGCGTGGGAGTAAATACACAAAGAAGTGAGCCAATATCGTGTGACACGGTGGGGCTGCGTAAGCTGGCAGGCCTGCTCTTGTGGAGGTGAAATGCAAGATGTAGATATCATCGTTTCACCTGAACTCTGGGAGGGGTGATTATACCTTTCATCCTTTTTGGTTAATAATATGATTAGCATTGTTTTTGGTTGGGTGATGGGAACCTCATATTGCACCTTTAGATAAATATACAGCTAGTTATTCATTCAAACTTTAGTGTAATGTAGGCACAGTCTGAAGATGTTGTGAAATGTGCTGCTCAGCCTCATAATTTTTTGTTTTGTATTTATCTTCTTTCTCACACAGAGACATTTTAAGTGCGAAGCAGTGAGTTTTAACACATATCAATGGTAACCACTGAAATTCCAGACCAATTCAGTGGCAGAACACTGCAAAAGGTATACTGTCTTTGTGCCCATTGATCTTCTCACAGGAGGAACCGCATTGCACCTTGTTTTGTTAATGCAGTCCAAAGTATGACTTATCAGCATTGTCCATAATCATTATTTAAAGTGAAATTAAAAAATCCAGCAAAAGAGAAATTCAGAAATAAGAGGTGGCGCTGGCAGTTGTGGATTTACAATTAAATTCCAGGAGTGATGTGGCAATTGGAGGCATGTGTGTCCATCGTCTTTTTTAATCTCTTAGGGAGTACATCATGTGCTCCTCAGCTCACACCTGCAGGAATGCTACATTACAAAACATGCACGGATGCACTGTTGTTTCATTTCTCACACAAAACTGAAAGAAAAATTAGAAGACATGCTTAATGCACAAACTACTGTTGATTAGCTTACCCTAATTCATTTTCATTGTAAAAATAACCAGGAAAACTAAAACTAATGATCTCACGGATAGACACATGAATCAGGATCGGTTCCACACCCAAGAAGGAGCTAAGCTTTGCATTCTGCACGGAATTTAATGGACTGAGCCGAGGTCAACTACAAACACATACACACATACAAAGACATTCATGTCTAGGTTCACATGGTCTCTCCTCTTTGAACCTTGGGCACAACTTGATGTCACGTTCTTATAGTTATGAAGCCTTTTCAGGGGTTCATGCTGTAAGCAGGAGCAGATATACTTACAGTTATTTTTAAGTGGGCGCAAACCAATGCTCTAGGCTGGTTATGGCACTTGTTTGTATGTGTGGCACGATCATAGATGTCAAAGGACCTCACATGCGAGACCCTGAAATAAAGGACAGTCTCTATGCCCTGACAGGCAAATAGGTAACCAGTACTGACTGGATCAAATGTGAATGTTTTTATACTTATCTGTTCAATAGATCTCACTTCCAGCTCGTTCCTGGGCTACCTTTCATAAATTGTTTGATGTCTTCCATTTTCTTCTGAAAGACAGGATTGAACTTTTCAGCGAGGATATCATAAGTTTTACGAAGTTCTGACTAGTATGGAAGATTTCCCTGGGCTAATTAACTAATGATGTAATGTTAGATCCCAGAAAGTGCTTCTTGGCTGCCAACATAATCTGCTTCTAAGTGATCAGTGCTCCCCTGAGAAGTTTCATATTCTCATCTTTCCGGGACTACCTCCATTTGCACTCTTGGCATTGCTGATAAAATGTTTTAAAACCAGAAATAACATGATTAGATAAAGAGGAGGTTGTTAGGCTTTCGATTCTGGTTTCTAAACAGTCCACCTAGTCACACACAATATGTGACACAGTTCGTAAATAATTGCATGCATCATGAGACAACAATGTAGGTATTACATTGCAGACAGTGTATTTGACAGGAGAAATGCACTAGCATCGTTACACGAAATGAGGGTGTGAAGGATCACAAAACTTGCATGTGATGTTCCAAACATATCAGTGGCAAAGTCTCCTTGACAATGTAGTGTGACTTGCGGTTCATAATCTGGTCAACAAAATGTCTGTTGATGTGTGAGTCAGGGTTTTTCAAGATACCAAACGCCATGGACATCTAACGTGTACAGGTTCCTCTTTACATCGGGCCTGTGTAGTATCTAGCTAGATACTGAATTCTACTTATAGTAGAGCTATGAGAGTCTAAAGGGACCATTTGTTCAATATGTTAGCACAAGATTCCCAATGTTCTCCTGAAGACCCATTCACAACTGTGTTCATTTAGAGAAATTATGAATTGCAAGGAAATAGAATGTGGGGTGTTCTGTGATCTTGAAGATGCTCCTGTAAGTAGCCTCCAGAGCAACATAGGTAAAATCAGGGTTAAGTGCAGTATGCATGCCATGCTTTCTTTAGGTAGCTAAGCCCCTGCAAGAATAAGTATTCAACCTGCATTTAGCACATTCATGAGGTTGTTAATATTGTTTTACAATAATATTGCATCCATTACATCAACCTACCACTACATTGTAAGATAAGTATATATTTACTATTCATAACTCCACTGTAACGTATCTTGGGAGAGGAATATAAGTGCAGTTAATACCATTAATTATAAACATACCTTGCAATGTAGTCATAGGCCAATGTAGTTTAAATGATATTACTGTGAGGTGATATGAACCTTGCAATATAGTGACCCCAGCAAGCCATTCATAATTGTAGCAGACTTAGCTCTGATGGCAAAGGTATCGATCAGGTCACATTTAAGGGCATAAGGCCCTCATTCTGAGTTTGGTGGGCGGTGGAGGCTGCACGCCAAACTCAAACCGCCGGTAGAATGCCATTGCGGTTTGAACACCTCCCGCCCTATTAAGAGTTCACCGCATGGCCTTAACATTGACGTCGGCTTGTAATCGAGCCAGCAGCAATGTTGTGGCGCAGCGGGTGCCGCAGCACCCGTTGCAGTTTCCACTGCCTGTAATTCGGGCAGTGTAAAGCACAATGGGGCTGTCCATGGATGCCCCTGCACTGGCCATGCCAAGTTCATGGGCAGTGCAGGGGCCCCATGGGGCAACCTGGCGGTGTCGGCGGTCCGACCGTGGTGGCTCTGCCATCGTCGTAATTTGGAAGTCGGACCGCCACTGTGGCAGCGGTCCGACCGCTATGGCGAGTCTGGCTGTCTTAAGACTGCCAGACCCAGAATGAGGGCCTAACTCTCTCACCATGCATTCTTGAGGCAGTGAAGGTTTTGTGTCTTTGGTAGAGACCTGTTAGTGTGTTGTCTTGTGCAAAGTTTTTATGGGGGGTTTTTATTTTGAGAAATTAGGTGCATCCGTGAATAGAAGGCTAATGGAGAACACATCATTTATGAAAAGAATTTATGATCCTATAAAGCGTTGCTTAGTTTGGTTGAAAGTGGCTATCAAAAATTCGGTCGCCATAGCATAATGCTCTCAGGTCTGCACATAAACAAGAACAAGTCTTTTGTTAATGACTGATGCAAAATGATGATTCCAGCCAGGCAGAGACCCTTGGAACTCCAGTTCTGTTCATGATCTCTGTGTGTTGTCCTGCTCCCGCAGTGTAACTACCACCCACGATTCCAGAGCAAATATTAGAAACAGTTGACACCACTTCTCGTACCTTTTACTGTGGGGAAAGAGTGAGAGGTTAGATAGGAGAGAAGGTCCATGCTCTCCTAACAGTGTCAACAACCTTTCTGTAAAGTGAAACTGACCACTTTATGGATGAATTATTTTATTTTTTATGTGTAAAGTGAAACTGATCACTAAAATTCAGGTGCCCTTGATCTTCCGACACAGTGCGCTTCTGATAAATGCATGTTTGCAAATAGTGAATGTTTTGTCAGGTGCAGAAGAGAGGAACTTTGAATAAGGAGAAATGAAGTATGTAAGCCCAAGAAGGTGACATGCCTGTATTAAGTATGTGTTCCATGCGCAGTTGCCATCATCAAACACACTTTTCAAAACCCAGTTATCCGCTGCTCTGACGTCAAAGAAGAGAATATCATACATGAAATGATGCGACAATAAACCCAAGGATAAATCCTATGACTAGGAACCAATTCCAAAAAGCAAAGCTGGTAAAATGACATCTTCAACTAAACGGACCAGCCTCTCAAATGTAAATGCAGTTTTTCCCTTATAAGACTTTGATTAAAGGGCATGTCTTAGTCACATATAGAAACACCAATGATAGATGGACAGTAGCAAATAAGGATTAATTGGAATATCATAGACAACTTATGAATTACTCTTCTTGATGATGTCACTAGGTACCCCACAAGGGGTGGAATGTACCCTTTGAAAGTGGTGAGTGAGTGAAGTGCCCCACCATTTCCCAAGAAAACCACCCCCTTCCTCCCAAACCCCAAAGAAAACCACCCCACCCTCCAAAAGCCCATTTAAAACACTAACTTCAAAATAAACACAACCACTACACTTACATGGCATTAAACACTTACCTGCATTACACACTTACATGCATTACACACACACATGCATTACATATTTAACTTTAAAAAAACAGCACTTACCCGCGGGCTGTGCATACTCCTTGGTGCTCTTCTCCTTCTCCGATTCCTGAAGAGCTGCCCTAACCAATCCAGATGATGATTTCATGCTGACCAGCATGAGAGAAGCACCTGGATTGGATGGAGCGGCCTGTCTCGACGCTCCTTCAGGCCCTAAAGGCCTGTGCTTGGTCTTCACCCAGCTGTCTTAAGACAGCTGAGTGGAGAGCTTCAAAGTGCGCATGTCACTTTGGCCGGTGCAAAACAGCCGGCCAAAGTGACAAGTACACTTCGGAGCATCCATTCAAGCTACTGTCCAGTCCGCTGCTGCCAATTGGCAGCAGAGGACACGCTCAGCATGTCTCTGTACTGGTGTGCGCTGCACCAGTAAAAATAAAATTGTAATGACATTTTTTCATTGCCATTTTATTTTTGCCTGTGTGGCTCACCGCGGGCGAGGGGGCGACATTCCCCCAGCCTCAAAATGAAACCGCTGCTGTACCCCACCGAGAAAAACATCCTCCTTATTGACAGCTACCTAGCTACAATTCCATGGACCTGATTCAGAAAGGCATTTCTGCATGTAAGCTCAACTTACATGCTCAAATAGCTCGATTCATGAGTACAAGAAATTTGCAAAAGGTGAATTTACATTAATAAATTGATGTGTCTGTGCATAATATTTCCAAACTATGGTGTAACATTGTGCTTGAGTGAAACCCCTACAAAGAGTGGAGAGTTGGTTTTCTGGATGGGGAGGCCCTCGAAAAATCCCACTAATTTAAAAGTTGTGAATACTCACAAGCATTTCCATAATGGAAACAGGAGTGGATGACCCTGAAAATTATTGAGGGAGTAACTAATGGTGTGTCTTTACTGGCGAAATATTTTCCTTATGGAGAAAAAAATGCAATTTGCAACAATGAAAACAATTAGACATAGATCACAATAAGCTATGCATGTAATACATTAGAAATATTTCTGCTTCCTCATAGCTGTAATGCAGAATTGTTAGATTTCGCATCCTTAGGTTGGTCGTAACGCAGACTTTTTGTCTTTACCTCCTGTTTTGTTGCTGTATCTTTTCATTGGCCTTAGGACTCTGAGCACTTTACCACTGCTAATCAGTGTTAAAGTGCAAGTGCTTCTCCCTTAAAACATGGTAGCATTGTTGCATCCACAATTTGCATATTTAATTTTTAACTGTAAGTTCCTTGTAGATTGGTATACCACATATCGAGGTCCTGTAAATTGAATGCTACTAGTGGGCCTGCAGCACTGATTGTGCCACCCACCTAAGTAGCCCTGTAAACTTGTCTCAGGTCTGCCACTGAAGAGCCTGTGTGTGCAGTTTCACTGCCTCCCGACTTGTCAGTTAAAACATTTTGCCAAGCCCAGAAATCCATTTTTAATTGCAGATAAGATAGTTCCTAGACAGCCCAAAGGGCAGGGTGCCATGTAAACAATAGGTAGGACATGTTCCATTTAGTTTGTCATGTCCTAGCAAGGAAAACTCATAAAAGTAATTTTTCAATACTGTGAGGCTTGCCCCACTCATAGGTCAGCATTCGGAATTCCGTATACAATCATTAAACTGTAATTCCTGATCTGAGAGGAGTTGATGCGTCGTTTTTAGTATCATTGGAATGGTAATCCTAAATTCACTTTACTGGTAAAGTCATATTTTATTATTACTATCTTAGAAATGCCACTTTTAAAAAATGGAAAAACAACAGATGTTGGATGGAATGCAGAACAAATCAAACATTGCTCCCCCAATCTCAGATCTGAGTTTAACCCCTCGTTTTTTTTTTTTTTTTGCTTGCCATGCTATTCCAGTTTGGACTTAGCCACATGCAAATAAGTTTTAACTATGTTCCCCATGGGGACTGTCCAGTTTGAACTGCCAAGCCAGAACCTCACTGAACCAGAAACAAGCATCCTAGGACCAGCTTCAGGATATCACCCTTCATCAGCTAGGCTAGCTTGAATCTGGTGGCATTGCAAGCACAGGACCCACGTCTGGGCATACCCTTCCCACTTACGGCGACAAATGCAAAAACAACAGATGAAGGATGGAATGCAGAGCAAATCAAACATTCACCCCCAATCACAGATCTGGGTTTAATCCATCAGTTGTTTTGCTTGCCATGCCATTCCAGTTTGGACTCAGCCATTTGCAAATCAGTCTTGACCCTGTTCCCCATGGGAACAGTCCTGCCTGAACTGCCAGGCCAGGTCCTCCCTGAACCAGAAACAAGCATTCTAGGACCGGTTTCAGGGTATCATCCTTCATCAGCCATGCTAGTTTGAATCTGGTGGCATAGCGTGTACGGACCCACGTATGGGCATACCCTTCCCACTTGGGGCGACAAATGCAAAAACAACAGATGATGGGTCATACCCTGAAACTGGTCCCAGGATGCTTGTTTCTGGTCCAGGGAGGGCCTGGCCTTGCAGTTCGGGCTGGACTGTTCCCCTGGGGAACAGGGCTAAGACTGATTTGCATATGGCTGGGTCCAAACTGAGGTGGCATGGTGAGCAAAAGAACTATGGATTAAACCCAGATCTGTGACTTGGGTGAGTGTTTGAAAAGTCTCAACACTCTGACCATCATCATTTGTGTTGCTAAAGTTGCCCTAAGTGGAAAGGGTATGCCCAGACGTGAGTCCTTTGCTTACTGTGCCAATGGATTCAAGCTAGCCTGGCTGATGAAGTGTGATTCCTTGAAACCAGTCTAAGGATGCTTGTTTCTGGTCCATGGAGATCTGGATGGACTGTTTCTATGGGGAACATGGTCAAGACTGATTTGCATATGGCTGGGTCCAAACTGGGGTGACATGTTGAGCAAAAGAATGATGGACTAAACCCAGATTTGTGACTGGGGTTAGTGTTTGAAAAGTCTCAGCACTCTGTCCTTCATCCTTTTGTGTTGCTAAAGTTGCCCTAAGTGGAAAGGGTATGTTCAGACGTGGGTCCGTTGCTCACTGTGCCACTGGGTTCAAGCTGCCTGGCTGATGAAGGGTGATACCCTGAAAGTGGGCCCAGGATGCTTGTTTCCGGTCCAGGGAGAACCTGGCCTGGTAGTTTGGGCTAGACTGTTCCTATGGGGAACTGGATCAAGACTGATTTGCATATGCCTGGGTTCAAACTGGGGTGTCATGGTGAGCAAAAGAATGATGGATTAAACAACCCAGATCTGTGACTCGGGGTGAGTGTTTGAAAAGTCTCTACTCTCCGTCCATCATTCTTTTGTTTTGCTAAAGTTGCCCTAAGTGGGAAGGCTATGCCCAGACGTGGGTCCCTTGCTCACTGTGCCACTGGATTCAAGCTAGCCTGGCTAATGAAGGGTGATACTTTGAAACTGGCCCAAGGATGCTTGTTTCCAGTCCAGGGAGGACCTGGCCTGGCAGTTCAGGCTGGACTTTTCCCATGGGCCCCCCAGCTAATCAGGCCGGATCCAGCAACAGCCATCCTTCGGCATTCCCCCCAGGGTGGTTCTCCCTCTTCAGCATTGTGGTTCCCCCAGGTACCACCGGGGCCACCACTGCATCACCGAACCTGGGGATCGGACCTCAGCCTCAGGACACTAGAGGTAATGGGTGTGGTGGGGGTCCCTCTGGAGGTTCCCTGCTGGTCTGCAGCTATCTCCCAGCCTGCACTGAGTCAAATCTGCAACCCACGGGGACTGTGGGTGTAACAGGACTCCTTTGCCAGCCCGAGCCTTAATCAAAGGGATTACTCTCATTTCCTACCCAAACTGAAACCATAATAACAATAAGAGCACTGCTTTTACCCCGACAATATTTGAAGATAACCTTTGAGTGATTTCCTAAGTGAATCATTGTCGAGTTGACTTTAACTCCTTTTTGCAACTATAAAAACATATATATTTTTCTACATATTCTTGTGTGGAGTTTCCTTATTTTTTTGTGATGCCTCACTGTAATTATTGCCTATGTGTTGTGTGAATATTTTACACATTACCTTCTAAGATACGCCTTCCTGTTCCACGCCACCTGCAAGGGGCTGAGCATGGGTTTATTTTGTCTGTGTATCTGACTTGCCCTGACTAGAGATGGTGGGTTCTGCAAGGTTTAGGTGTATACCCTAGCGAGCCAGAAACCCCATTTCTAACAGGAACTCACAATGCAGAAGCTCTCCTGAAAACCAACAACTGTCACAGATGTCAAGGGGTACTCTGGGAAACGTGTGTGAATCCCTGAAATGTGTAGATCTCAACCTATGCGAGGCTGTGACCCAGTAGCTACAGAATTATGATTTTATTTTGGAACGTGGCCCTGTAGGTTGTTGGATACCAATTCTGCGTTTACATATGGGGTCTGTTTCCTCAAAAGCAATCTTAACTGAAGATACTGTGCTGGGATTGATGAAACAGTCCGCGTTTTCAATATCACTAAGGTTTCTTGGCTGCCACTCAAGAAGGACTAAAAAAAGCTAAGATGCAGCCAAGTGAGACGGGTGACTCACAGTCTGGATCTGTCAGAATGTGCGACCTTGCAGCAAGCCGAACATTGAAATGGAGATGAGGTGCATTGTAACTACATTTTCCTTCTTGTGCAAGGAATGTATTCTAATTCAGAATCGACGTTATTCTATTAATCTGCCCCCTCCCCCCACACGCACAAGGATCAATCCTGGCGTAAATTAGCTGCAACACTGTCAGCTACTAGCATCTCTGAGGGCGAGCAATCTGTTTGCTTATTTCCCTCATTTATAAAGAGGACGTGTAAATGATTGCTTGCCAGTTCGTTTCGAATCCTTTTATGCAATCACAATAATTGCAATTTGGCTCCCTCTGCTCGAAACTCAACACTGCCGACTTTGCAAAACGAGGGAAGCAAGACGTGAACAAAAAACAAGTTTTGATGACAAAATTTGTTTTGGGAGTGTAACAAATGCTATTTCGAACTATTGCTTCTAAGCAGTGTCGAAAGATGAATTTGAAAATCACATGGGCGGGGACACAGGGAGGGGCAGAGTCTCGACCAAGCAGAGGACCACAGAGTGAATGCTACCAGGTCACACTACCAACCCAATCAAGGGGCAGAATTATAAATTTTGGCTAAAATCTAACAGATTTTCTTGATAATCTGGCACTCCCCACCCACAAATCGAGGACACTTTGCTCTCCTTTTTCCTACACAGACCAGTCTTCTGAGGTGAAAAAACCATGTCCCCGCCACCTTGATTTTTATGTGCCAAAATGTAGTGAGGTACAAGTTACCAGTATTGTACCAGTACCAGTACAAGACTTGATATCATTTAAAGATTAATTTACACCGATTTGTGGATTGCCCACAAAGACAATTTTAGAAAATGTGAGCAAAAATCCACTTGTAATTAAACAGAACAACTAGACCGGCAGAGATCAATGTTTAAGGTGGTTTTTATTGCAACATTTTCGAATTTTGTAATTCTCCTCAAATGTACTTATGTAAACACTGAAGTAAATGTACACTTCAAGGCACATTGTACTAATGATCGTAATAACCTGAAAGACCACTTGACAAGGATATTTGACAACCCAGAGGAAATTTCGGGAATTATAGTGAAAATAGTGCAGTCTGAATAATCTGGGGGTGAGGAGTGGCAAAATTGATTGATTTTATATTATTCAGTAACAAAAAAACATAATAAAATTGTCCTGTTTCGGTTAGCTGCACAAACCAAACCGCAACCGAGTGCCTTCCTCCCAACCTCATACCAACATCAACAAGGATATGCAGCTTATATACTATTTCTTGCGACACAGATCTTGGAATTTGTTATAGGTCTCCAACAAATTTACAGGACCCTTCTCCTTCTGAGTAGCACATCAAATTCAAGAAAAAAGTTCAGTTCAACCTTTCCGTAGGCAAACAGTTCAGGAAGTTAGTCGAAAATATGAGGGCCTGCTTATCCCACACGTTGGAAGCATTATGTTTTCTGGTTCATGGAATTCCTAAGACTATGGCAAAGCTGGGTCCACAATAATGTTGAACCTAATAGTTTAAAAACATCCATTGTTCAAGGTCATACCTAGCAAAGGTCTATCCCAACACACTTAAACCGATAGCAGAGGTTTTTAATCTATTCTACAATATCCTTATGTGCCTCCTTGGATTACGTTCAAATACCTTAGATAAGCTGCCTCCCCATCACCCTTATCATTGTCTAATTGACTTGGTTCTGGTTGAGAAGGGTGCAATAACATTCTCTCGTTTCCAAGTTAGAATAATGCCTTTTTGAAGTCCAAGCTGTAGTCTTTTTGGGCTTTCATCTTGCAAATAAATCAATACACATGGATCCGGAGAAAGTGAAGGCAGTCAAAGATTATCCTTCCCCTGAAAGTGTGAATGAAATTCAAAGATTCTTGAGGTTTCCACATTTCCGTAGACTTTTCTGAAATTATGTGTCCATTTCCTGGCTGACACTGTACACTTCTTTTGAAATGTAGAGCAAAAGACGACTTTCTACTAGTTAAAAGGTTCCTTCACAACAGCTCCTAGTTTAAGACATCAGGATTGTTCACTTCCTTTTATAGTAAATATAGATGTTTCTGCATTCACAATCTGGGCAATTCTATCTCAGAAAAAACCGTGACAGAGATTCTTCCCATTTGATTATTTTTCAAGAACTCTAAATGTGGCAGAGTTTCATTAGACCATCTACGATAGAGAGTTTTAGCCGTAAAAGAAGTCAGACTGGAGGCATTATTGACAGGGAGCCAACATTGTACAGCTATATGGGCCGACCATAAGAACTTAGGGTGTGAATCAAGGCATGCACTTTTGTCCTCTATTCTTCTTGTGGTTTCACTATCCAAAAGGTTATCGACCCAGAAATAGACATGGGAAGGCTGATGTTTCATTCCACCAGAAGGTAGAGGTTCAACCAGTTAACAGTCTTTCCTCTGTTTTAGCCCTGTAAAGGGAGACATCAGAGTCTTATCGTTAGTTCTTTCCAAAGCTACTGCAGAGCTATCCAGGTCGCAACCCTGAAGGAGTGGATTACGAGATATACCCAGCATAAAGAAGACAGTCAAGAACTGCTATGAAAGTGCTCACTCCTGTAAAGGATCTTACACACCATATTCTGAAATGGGGACATGATTCTCCCCTGTAGCAGGACATCCAGGAATCAAAAGAAATAAGATCTATTTAATTGTCAGATGAGAAGGGACATTAAGCAGTATTAACAGACAGTAGTGTGCAGTGTGTGTCTGAGTTAAAATTCCCAGAAAGAAACCACAAGGACTATTATAGTCATTACATACATGCCACAAACATTGGTCTCAACTTTTAATTCAATTCACTAATTCAGATTCTCCTGAAGCAAGAAATCACATTTGGTTGACGCTTTACCAATGGTGCCTACTTTGTTTCCCTTTCCAATAAGCACTTCTGTTGCAATCACCTTCATGAAAGAAGTGCTGAGGTTACTCAGGGTATTAGCAATCATCATAAAAGATAGGGGGACACTTTATTATGGAATTCTGGACAGTTGAACTTCAATGGGTGGTGTTTATGCACTATATCTTAACCAGTCATCACCCACAAACCGATGGCCAAATAGAGAGACTAAATGAAATTTTGCAATAGTATTTGAGATGTTGGATATATGTAACAGGATTCTCATACAACACCCTCCATACTTCTCTAGGTTACTTCTCTTTCTTTGTTCCTCTGATTCCCACCTCTGCTTTGGGCCTCCTGTATTTTCAACATTTACAGTCCCTCAGTTTGGTCTCTCCTGCAAGATTTACAGGAGAGCTAAAGGTCAGCACTAAGAGTCAGATTTAAAACTTGACATCAGCGTATTTCTTCAAAGATGTGACCCAGTACCCTGCTCGCCACCATGCAAAGTGAGACTGAGTTTGCTTCTGAGGTAGTACAGAAACAATATGCCAAGTGAGTGGCCATGAAATGGTGCCACATCTAGCAACCAAATGTTGTTGATTATATTGGAACCTTGACAGTGGTAGCACATACAGTGGATGTGCCATATCCGAGCAGTTAGGATCTTATAATAACACAAGTGGGCTGCTGCCGGACTAGCGAAGAAGAGCCCCCCACCCAGACGATTGGTAACATGCCTTCCCAACTCATAATATGCCTTTTACTCTTTAATTATTTTTGTTTTCATAATTAATTTAATATTTTTTCTTCAACTCCAAGGTGATCATTTTGTTTACTCCAACATCAGTAGTTTGATTTTCTATATCCTTTGTATTCATAACAATTCAAAGTCTCACAAACTCTGAGTTTAACCCTTTTCCATTCTTTTCTCCCTGATCTTTATGATTCTTTCACTCCTTGCCTACTCTCTAACCGTTTGTGCCCTCTAAGGCTCAGTTATAAGATCACTTCTCATATCCCTGTACACTCCAGAACTAGGAGAATCATTTCCACCTTTGACTTCTCCTACTACCTCTGATGACTTCCTCCTCAAATAAGCTCACTAATCAGATCCTGAGTATTTCCAAAACATTGGGCCTACACACACACCTCATTTTTTATTCCCTTTTGACATGAATCCAATACTTTTTGAAGTTTGAATTGCCATCAAGAATTCTATAATTAAGTTCATAATCATTATCAATGAGTGTGTATTGATATAGTTGATTGAGAAACACAATTAACCATTTCTACTACAGATATTATGCAGAGTAACAACCAAGGTGCCTGACACCTGTATCGGTACTAGTGGGCACCTTTACAAGAGATGTAGATGCTTAGCAGTGAATGATGGTCCTACATAAAGTGAACACTGTGTCAATGTAGGGAGTAGCTTAAAGTTTGCATTTATTGATTATGCAGGGAAACTATACCATCCACCTATAACCTAAATGTGAAAGCCTTAAAAGTGTAAGCCACTTAAGATTCTCATGGAGCACTAGTCTTTTGAGGAACATTTCATTCTCATCTATGGGTTTCTTTGCAACTAGCTCAATTGCAGGCTTTTTTTGGAGAGTTTATCCAAAGCAACTGTATAGCAATCCTGAAGACGGGGGCAAGAAGCAATTGCCTGAGGTCACCAGGGAGTGAGAGTCCGAGAGCAGGGTGAGGCAGGAAGCCTGTGCCTGAACAGGGAGGCAGTAGTTTGTACAGGGAGAGTGAATTGAATGCATGTGGTAAATTATACCTTTGAGTGGAGGGCATGTTTTAAAACTCTTTATACACAGTGGCAAGTTAACTTCCTGTCTCCAAGGTGAAGACACACCTCAGAGGTTAGGAATGTGCCAAGGAAGGCAGTCTGGGGGTAATGCCCTTTTTAAGGAAATTAGACAAAAATCTCTGGGAGTTGGCTCATTTGACTTCCTCAATTGGTCACGGATGACTAGTGTATTTTTGCGCAACAGATGAAGTTGCCATGCCAACAATTATGTCAGCAATTATGATATTTCTTCTTAGTACATCCATGAACTAAATATCTCATCTGATACATCAGGCGCCGGAAGCCTGGAGTAGACCCCTAGCCATGCACTGCTGTCACACTTTGTAGCTGTTTCCTGGTGTCTATTACAGTCTTCTCTAATGGAAGACAGATGAGGGATAACAACCTGCTGCAGAAGGTTCAGTGACATGTATTTCATAACTGTAACCGGAAAACTGAAGTTTGTTTTCTTCCTAACCTGATCAATCAGTACCATTTAAAGAGTACTGGGAATGCTTGACACTGCATCTTTGAAACCACTGCGGATAAAAACTCCGAATTACATTTCATCTCATTGTATTTTACATCACCGTACCACTAGGACTGTAAGCCAAGCACCATGAAATCAGTCCACCCTGATTTCAAAAAGATATGTCCACATTTATATACAGTCAAAATGCTGAGCACCACAACAAATCAGACATTTCTAACACATTCATTGACGGAGCTACAGCTCAAAATGCTCTGATAGTGTGAGGTGTGGTGGACTCAGACAGGGAAAACAAACACTGACTCTGATGCATGGGGAGAAAACTCCCTGTAAGCCATGGTCATTTTTTTTCTTAAACAACCTCCCACATGATGAGTGCGTCAAAAAAATAAAAAAACATAAATGCGGAGTTGACCCATTAAACATGCCACCCACAGGGCACTAACCTGTACCTTCAGTGAATCTGCTGAACTGGTGGATGTACTCAAGGCACAGAGATACCTGCAGGCAGGGGGGGGGGGTCTCTAAATCTGGTGGGTGGCCATGTGCCAGTGGACCAGAAGGAAGTGCAGCCACTGACCTGGCACATTTGCAGGTTTGTTGTCATAACTTAAGTGAGCCATATATTTGTCAGTGGGTCCCAGCCTTTTGACTCCTGAGGACCCCCACTGAATCACTACTGGAAGGGGGGGACCCCCAAGTAATTTGTATCATTTACATTTCAAACATTAAAACAGTAATTTGCAAAAAATACACAAGTACACACCCAACAAATACTCGAATTACTAAAGATATAATTATTTTATATTGAAAAAATATGCAAAAGTTGGAATCTTTTAATGGGAAGGTTGATGCTGCATCTTGGCGAATAACTTTTCAATGTTTTGTTTTTCAGTAGGAAAGCTGAATCCTCAGTTCAGGTTCTACATTTCCCAAGCAAATTCTGTTTTTTACTTTTGAGTCTCATAAAATCTGAGAAAGCTTTTTCACATAAATATGTGGTCAGAAAAGGAAGTAAAACCATAATGGCCTCTCATCTCTCCATAGCCTCTCTATCGCATGTAATTAATTTGTTTTATAGCACCTCTCATACAAGTGTGGGGTGTCGGAGCACTTTACAGGGGACTACAAGGTGTAGAATTCACATGTCATCCACACTGGTAGGCATTTTCCAAGAGTTCTTGGTCTGGAGAAGCACAGACTCAGGATTCAGAACATAACACAGTGGTTAGCATTGACTTTAATAATAAGAAATGTATTTCAACGCACGCAAACCTTTTTTTTGCAGCATAAGAGAAATGAAATACTATGAAAAAACATATCTTTCTAATTTGTGCCATGCAGTTTGCATGCAGCTCTTCGATGACAGTTCATAGTTCACTGTGATAGCTTATGATTGTAATTTATGAACTGCACAGTTAAAAAAGAATCTCTGTGACAAAAGCAGTAACCCAATGTGATATGCACATAATGTACTGTTCTTTGTTCATGATAACGTTCTTTGCAGCAGGCATGTTAACCATCTGCACTACCTTAGTTGGGTCAAAACTGCCACTAGACAAAAATCCTATCTCTCTCCAGCAGGTACATTAATCACCAGAGTTATCTTGACGTTTTTATTTTTGCCTTTTTCCCCGAAAGCTGCTGGATGTACAAGGAACTTTGCAGTGCTTTTAAAACTGCTGCACAAAGGAAGTAATAAATATGATAAACATGCAGGTGTTTCGAGAGGCCTCAGCTGGAGAAAGGCCTTCCTGCAGGCCCAGGCATGCGGACCACATGATAATGTGTCACGGACCCTTGGGGAGCCACGGAACACAGGTTGGGAACTGCTGTTTTATGTCACCAAAGTCTTCTTTTTTAGCACAGCATGAAATCAATGAATTCCACACAGGGAATTTGCACAACAGCAAGACCTCCACATTGAAGCTCAAATCGTATGAGGGTCAAAAACAGTGATCAGTTTTTACAGTAGATTCTTTTATCCACTAAGATTGAGGGCGTTGGACACTGTCACATTTAGAAACCCATTGACTATTTATGTTTGTGTCTTTAAAATATTTTATTATCATTGTTCTTCTATTTGCCATGGCTTCAAAGTCCATTTATTTCTACCTGTTCAGACAAATCCAGAACCTTTCTTTACTTTATTCTACAATACTTTAACCAACAATTCTTTAATTATGTTTTGCTGAACACTATTGGGTCCTCATAATTTATCTCTGTAAATATGCAGTGAAAATCACCATCAATTGATCATATAAATGTAAAAGTCTTAAACGCATAATTCATTTATGATTCTCACTGGGGCCCTGGTCTGTTGGGGGGCATTACTTCTTATCATCAGGTGCCTTTTCATTTAGACCAATCCCTGACTTTTATGGAGAGCATCTTCTTTCTCCTCTGAGGCACCTATTTGGTGGATGGTGGATGGACAGGATAATGCCTCTACCTCCTATAATGCCCATTCCATTTAGATCATTTATTCACATTACAAATCCTTGCTGAGATGGTTGTTTTTTATTTCTTTTCATAAAATATTTTTCTGACTATCCACTAGTGAATTACCTCTAAATTAACCAGCCATCTAAGCTTAACATGATACCCTTTTTGCTTAAGTTTTCTTTTATCTGAAACTTAAAATCTATAAAGAGTGAAATAATCACACTAACAAAGTGAGTATTACAGTTCATATGGGTCACCTTGACTAATTTCATTCATTTAAAATAGATGTGCTCTTCATGAGTCGACGCCTTGCAGCATATTGAGCAACTCAATGAGGCACAAAATTCTGGAAGTCAAAGTAGAAATATTTTACTTAGTTCCTTACCATGGGGGACAAGGAATGGATTTCAATAACATTTGAGCTCCCTTCCTGAGCTTTTGTTAAAGGGTATACAACACACAATCCTCATTAGCAATGTGCACACCTGAAGATAGTTTAGGGGCCTCATTACAAGTTTGGCGGTCTGTGGTGTGCCATGGCGGCATTGGCGGTCCAACTGCCGTTGGCTGGGCAGTCGGGCCACCATATTAGAAGTCATGTGGGCCTATCGAGCAAGGACCGCCATGGTTCTGCCAGCACTGCCAGGCAGCACAAACCGCTGCGGCCGTGAGGCAGCACAAATAGGCCGGTGGAAGCAGTGTTTTCGCCGGACACGTTATGAAGTTGCACACAGCCAATGAGACAGTGGTGGTCCAACCACCATGTCTCAGCCGGCAGAAATAGGGACTTTAAAGGGAGACACTCACTTGCAGGCAGCCTTATATGTTCGGTGCCACCATGGAGCCCATCACGCATGTCCTGCTGTGGCTGCTGATTCTTGAAGGTGCTCAAAATCCATGCTGCTGTAGATGCAACTGCCAGTAAGTTCACACATCTACCTGTCTCATTACACTCAACAATAGATTGTCACGCTATCAGCCACATCATATGGGGGCCACAGTACAGGCATCAAGTACACGTCTCGCTGTGTTCCGTGTCAGAATCAGACACAAAGAAAGACACAATCACAATATGTCCCCTTTGGGCAGGTCACTCACACTGCACCGCAACAATACACAAAAACACATGTCTGACCATCATGGATGCTGCATGGAACACAGACACCACTCCCAGTAAACAGCCCTTCAATGGACACACATCACTCACTTTGAAACACAATGGAAGGACAATGGGATGCACTATAGACAGAAAGACAAATATACAAAAATCACCATGCAAACAATACCTGCACAATAGGGATGGGGCAATTCAGGAGCACTCAGGGAAGGAGGCTGCACTGGAACACATATCACTTTGCACATGCCCCTTAAGAAACATTTCCACAGGACCTGGCCCTATATGAATCTCAGGGACAAACAATACTAGACCCAAAGACATGCCTATCTGCACAATGTGGAGGTGCAAGTCAACAAAGCAAATACAACTCCAACAGCATGGGACAGACATCTACATGAAGTAGCTACACAGTACACACATCTAAATGGACACATGCACAGGCAAATGCAAACAAAGGTAGCGCAATCCAACACACTCCATGTCTACACAAACAAAACTCAAGCTGCTGCACATTAGAATAATCTACAACCCATATCAGGGGGACAAGTCTAACACCATACATGCTCACATTGGACAACACAAGATGAAATACTTACCGTACCAAACAGTACACAATACCATGACAACACAATTGCATTAACACCCACATATCTATACAATCAACATATACCCCTATCTTGGGGGACACCAGAACTGCCCACAAAGTAAGATATTGCAAACAACAGCAAATGAATCAGCAAGCAGGCTGAAACACACACAGCTGTAGGCAGAAAACACAGGTTACTCAGGAACAACATACAGGTAGAAAAGGAATTGCAGGTCCAATGTATACCCCCAAAAACGACTGTTTGGGTTTATCAACTTCAAACTTTTTAAAACCCAAGACCATTGGCCAGTCCATTTGATTCCGTACAGGCACATCACTGTGCTGGCACTTGACTCCTAACTGCAAGGGAACATTCACAGGTAGGGGCATCAAGTGGAGAGGCAGGCACCCTAGGGATGATCTGGGGGGGAGGGCAGATTTGGGAAGGGTGGGCTTGGGAGGGGTGGACTGCTTCTTGGAAAGGCTGGCTTCTTCTTGGTGGGAGGTGTATGGGTGCTTGCAGAGAGGGCAGGTGTGATGGGGGGACTTGGAAGTAGAAGGGAGGGATTGGGAGGTGGGTCAGGCCTCTTGGGTTTGTGACGTTGTAGAGGGAATGGGGGAAAGGACAAGGTCAAACAAAAAAAGGTTCTTAGGTACACGGGGACGGTCAGCAGAAGAGGTTGGGGATTTGGAGGTCGAGGGAGTGGTTTTCTGCTGTGTCGGTGTGGATGTTGTGGGTGTGTGCGTGGGGGAGTATGCTTGTGTTTGGTTGGTGTCTGCTGTGTGGGTGAGTGTGTGCGTTTGTGTCTTGGGGGCTGGAAGGTGGAGGTACTGGGGAATGGAGTGGTGGATGTGTGGGTGTGTCTATTGGGGTGGTGGCTGTGGGTATGCTGGATGTGGTGAATGTGTGTGTGTCTGTTCAGGTGGTGTCTGCGGTATGGTGGTTGTGGTGGATGTCTCTGTGTCTGTTGGGTGGTGTCTGCAGGTATGCTAGGTGTGGTGGGTGTGTCACTGACTGTTGTGGTGGTGCCCTTGGGTATGCTTGATGTCGTATGTGGGCTGGTAGGGGTGGTGGGGGTATCTGGGGAAGTAGTGACTGATGCTGTGTGTGTGTGGGTGTCTGTTGTTTGCTTGTGTGCTGGTGTGTTTTGTGGTGCTTGTGTCTGTGTGTGCTGCTCTTGTGTGTTGAGGTGGGTGTGTACGCATCGTTATATGTGCTTGTGATAGGTAGGGGAATGGGGGATTTAGAATGGGAAGAGGGAGGTTGAGGGGGGACAAAGGTGGGGGGTGACTGGCTGCTGTCAGTGTGGAGGCCAGAGCCTGAATAGATCACTGTAGGCCAGACATTGCACCATGAATGCCCTCCAGGAATGCATTTGACTGCTGTGGTTAGCTTGCCAATCACTAGATGGATTCACAATCGCTGGCTGACCAACAGAGATACTTCTCAGGAGGCCAATAGCCTCCTCACTGAGGGCAGCAGGAGTAACAGGGCCTGGAGCGGAAGAGCCTGCGGCAAAGGAGACGCCCTCCTTCTTGGGTGAGGAGGCACGGCCAACTGGGTGGAGAGCACCAGGGAGGGTGGTGATAGAATCGGGGTGGTGGATGTAGATGGAACAGGTGTATGCCCAGATGGGTCTGCCACCACTAGGGAGTGCCCACTGAAGGAAGAATCTGATGATGAAGATGATGTTCCGGTCTCCCCTGTGGCATTCGCCTCTCCCTCTGAGCCACTGGGTCCCTCTCTGTCTGTGATGCCTTGACCTTAGGACCCATGACCAGATGCATCCCCACTCAGCTGTGCCCTGTCTCCTTCACTTACCTTGTCTGGTGCTTCAAAGACAAAGAGAAATAGGGTAATCACATGTCCATGATCACACTTAAACAACAACTCTGATGAGAAACATTACCATGATGTCAAGTAGGCCCCAGCAACAAAGTCCACTTAAGTAGCCCATACATGTGCCATACCACATGCATGCATGCCATCTGAATTGTCAACAGTTGCCCAGTGGAAAATCAGGATCTCAGATAACTACAAGTGCATAGTTGAAGCAGGGAAAACACAGTAACCATTCAACTAGTAGGAGACCTCATCACCCTCAAAGCTTTGCCCCATGGAGCATACCTCAGTTACCTGTTTTCATACAATAGTATGCCAATGCCAACTCCATTCCCACAGATCCAACACAAGGTCATGCACACATCTATTTGTCGCAAACATAATGACCCAACAATAAGAAAAGATGCTCCAAAATCATGCCATGTTACTGACAAAAGTATAAAAGCCTGGAGAAGGTGACATGGAAATACTCATGTCACAGTGGAAGCAGTTCTACAATTCACACTTCACCAAGTGATAGTTATCCCAATGGAGACATGGAGGTAGTACGAATGTTGCCCAGATAGGCCGCACATGTGACATGGAAATGGTCACTATAGACATCATGTGCAAAATGTCAGGGAGAGCTATCCCTAAAATCCACAACACGATGAATCAGCAAGCCCCCAAAGAAATCACCAATAATGTGTGGCACCTCTTACAATGACATATGCTGGGTGCATCACTAGACACCGTTAGTCCATTGGATGTTGGAGAGGCCCAGAGCTTTGCAAGTACTTGTTGAAGGCCCTCAACATGTTGCCCAATTGGAAGCTACATCATTGTCTCCATTATAGTCTTACAGATCCAGATGTCTGTGGATGAATGCTTGTACCCAAACACGTGATTTCAACATAACTGCAAGTCACTCCATGATGCATGCCAATTGTCAGGTTACAAACCTTACCCATTTCACATGTGCAGAGGACTTTGCTACACGATGCTTCATCAATGGCAAAGAAATGCTCACTGAGGCTCAAAACTCTAGGCCTACCTGTCATGTCCCTCATTGTTACTACAGTTTTACATGTAAAATGACATGCTATGACACATGAGGGTATGTGCCAACCAACAAACAATGGTGACACATGTTTATTGGCTGACACAACATGAAATGTACCGCCATTGTAAATGTCTTATTCCACCCATAGATTTCCATGCACATATGTGAGGGATTACAGAAATTATCCCATCAACACGTGTAGACCATGCATGAAACAGCAGCTTACAAATGTTTTACTAATGATAAAGGGACACATGCTGACATGTAGGCACAAAGAATGTTGGCAACAGTGATGGTGCATAAATCATGTCAATGGACATTCCCCACTGACCAAGGGAAAGTATTGATCGGTGCAATCAAAGTTCAATGTATGCTCTTTGACATGTATGATGGTCATCTTCACATTACAGGCTGTAGTTAGGCACCAACACCTGTCACACTGAAGACAAGTAGCCTCTGGGTGGCAGATATCAAAATACTCATTTGACCAGACACATGCCTGAGGACAGTGATCCATCACTTCCTTACCTTTGGCCTGTAACATTGAAGAACAATGGTTTGTTGCATAGAATTTACACCCACTACAATAACAATAGGTACTTGATTGATCACTGTACACAACCATATGTTGTCCCTGGAAGCAAGTTGTTTGTGGATTGTACACAGTTGTGACCTAGGTCCCTGAGCAAATAGGCAAGGCACATTAGTATGCAACACGTGACATGTCTACACAAACTATCACTCATCCACTGTGTTACACACAGCTCATCCCTAATCGTCGTCGGAGATGTCAGAACCTAACACATTCACTTGGCAATGTGACAGGCAGGAATATGCCCTGTACTCACCCCCTTGTGACTGCTGTGCTGTCCTCAAACTCCCATCAAGGTCTAGGTAGGAAACCGCAAGAATGTGGGCCATAAAGGGGATCATGGTCCGACGGGCACCCCAACCACGCTGGGAGGACATTCCCAGCTCGACCATTGTGATCTCACAGGCCGAGCATCTCAGGTCCTCCCACCTTTTCCTTCAGTGGACACTCTGCTGGCTGTGGACCCCCAGGGTCCACACCTTCTTAGCGATGGCTCTCCATACTTCCTTTTTTTGATGGGGGTTTACCTGCATGGATGCAAAAGACAAATCAAGAGATTATAAACACAAGTTTCATAACAAATGGTTGAGTCACATACATGCCCATAACACTAAGCTAGGACTTTTTGTTTTTTGTCAGTACTTCCCAAGTGTGAAACACACAAGCCAATAAGTACAGGGACATGACTCCGGACATATGTATTTGCTTCTGAAGACTAACCCTCTACCCTGCTCATGGACTTCAATGACTAAGCAAGTTTACAGATATCAGGTAGCCCATACTCTAGCAACCTGTACTGTGATGTGAGCCACTATGAAACACTACACACCTATGTGGCTTCTGAAGGGTAAATTCCATAGGCATGAATGGACCAACACATTCACACTGTGTAAGAAGGATTCACTGCATGCAATTTCTACAGACAACTGCCAGAGTACAAACTTCAACATTACACATGAGTAACTTTCAAGGGGATACCATTGTGGGTACAGAAAGTATCTTCCTTGTGCATGTGTGGACATGTAGCCTACCAAATGCAGACTCATGCCACTTGAGGGGGTGGGTTCTGTGGTATGTATCTGTACCATAGAGCACTCCTTTGGACATATATGTCTATCCTACAGTGATGGCATCCAACAAACAAAGGCACACATTCTACAGTTTCTGCTATGTGACCAAGCTACTGAGTCACATATCATGACCTTCTAGGAATCAATCCACTCTGCACTGCGGGACTGTCAGTAATGCAATACGTATGTACAGGACAAATATGACCTGTGTGAAGGTGATAACAGTGCTGTGGGAGTAAGGGACCTGTCATGATCCTAAGATACACATTGACAATGATGCTAAATGCATATGGACTAGATTAATGATTTACTTCTGCACCCATTCCTAATCTAGTAGAAGGAATGTGGCATTCAGGGCAGGTTTTGCCACCAGAGCATCATATTGGCCACAGCGCAGGATCTGCTGAGGCACAGGGAGTGGACACACTGCCATTGTTGCATAGCCACAGTGGCTCTACCACAGCCTAGACTAGGTCCCATTACCTAAAAAGAGGGGAGAAAAAGACATATAGGGATGGCGCTCCCAGTAACTACACCATTAGTAATCGAAACTAAAGTTAACACGGTGCTCCTGGAAGGAAGGTCCTCCCAACTCCTCCAAAAATTCCCCTAGGAGAATATCAGGAATCAACACAAATGTTCCAAGGCACTACGTGTGAATAGTAATAATGATGTCCATATCGCGAGTGTCCAAAAAGCAACCAGCAGCTTGAGTCCAAAGATTGGTTTATTCACAAAAAGTTCCAAATTAATAAGTCTTCAAAAGACAGCCAAACATTTTCCTTGGCCGAAAACCAAAAGTACCAGTCTGAAGAATAGTGCCGCCAATACTTGTTTCGTCAAGCGAAAATGCTCGCAACGACTTCTTCAGGGCATATGATACAATTCTTTGTAAGTCCCTTACAGTCAAATTTGGAGTAACAATATCAAAAGGAAATCATCCAAAACGCTGCTCCGCGTTTCTGGTTTCAAAACGCCCAAGGCACCGATCCTCACTGCACTGTCAGCGTGTAATACTATCCAGTGTTCGAAATGAAATCTAAATTGTTCGTGTCTGTGCTTTGGTGTGTACGCTTACTTCGAAGACTAGGTCCCATGCAGGGAGATACATTTGACAGGCTCTCTGATCTCTGCAAGCTGAGCATACCAAACCAATACAGCACTTCATTCCCGTCACTTTCATTCATGACAGTACATCATGTAGCCAACAGCAATCTGACATTTGATGTGTATGGTCAACTTGAAGGGCATAGTGGCTTATGATATCCCTTCCACACAACAGTTTAGCAAGGCAAGATGTGGCATGAAAGAATTGTCGATCACATTGCTCTCATGACTCCCAAATGACTCGTACAACATGCATACACAGCTGATGCACATACATGTTGCCTGACATTTACAACAATCATGAGGAAAGAAATGTCAGTGAATGGTAGTAATGCCTCCTTACTTAGTTATGTGCACCCAACACAAGGATGATCTAAGACCCCAAAAACCTCACAGAACACAATGTGACTGAAGTTAACATATGGTACTGCCCACCAGTGCCTGCACATTCTACATCCCATTGATGCCACACAGACGACAACTACAGGCACACAAGAAGTCTAACTGGCTCACAGGGGCACATTCTAGCCTGTGAGGAGGGAAAGGATGGAGAAGTACAGCGAACATTGTGCACTAGTGACTTACCTGTTCCTCTGGTGAGCCATAGAGCTGTTCTTATACGGGTAGGACCTCAGACACCAGCCTCTTCTGCTCCTCTGGTGGGCCTCTCTCTGCTCTTGCATGTCCCTATGAATGTCCCTCTGTAGCTGCTTGATTTCTTGGAGTTTGGTCAAGGCCTGGCCCATCACGTCTTGGGACTCCCGATAGACTCCAAGACCTGGCTGCTGGTATCCTGGCCAGGTTCAGCCACAGTGGCCTCATCCCGCTGGCCTACTGCATCCCTCCCACATACCCTGCCCCCACGGACCTGTGCCCTTGCCACAGGGTGCCCTCTCCCACTAGGTCCTGGACCCTCATTGTCAGAAGTGTTGCGCTGCAACTCAGGCACCAGGACAATGGGGCACAAGATGGTAGACACTGTGCTTGGTACACAGGTTGGAAACCAAATGTTTGCCTGCGATGTTCAGGCAACCAGGCTGGGAGGTGTTGACATGGGCACAGTGAGACTCACTGCTGATGACTGATCAAGTTGCCCAGATGGGCCAGAACTGTCCTCCATGTCCAGCGGTCCAGGAGTGTCTTCTTCACTGACTGCTTCATCCAGTAGGGTGGGGCAGTCTGTTTGGTGGCCTCTGTGTGCCCAGTGGCAGTTCAATCTGTTGATGTGAAAGATACAATGTTACTAGTTATATTGAGACATTTACCTCCAACAATTTAGTATTACATTAGGCATAGACCTTGTACAAAGTTAATTTGCAGTTAATCTTATTGTGTCAGGTATCCATGGTATTGATTGTATTGACCTGACATTTATGAAGAATGCCAATTCCATTTAAGTCAGGCAGCAGCTGAAATGTGCAGCTCATTAGCCCATGGGGGGATTGCTTGAGAATGCCATCTTGCCCCCAGTGCAGGCAAAACAGTGGCTATGCAAGATATGCCTTTGGCTATTTTAATGCTTAGCTGATTATGATGCAGGCAGACCCAGGAGTTTGATGTTCATGTGACTGGAGTCATCTTATGGTTAGTGCAGTGTTAATTTGTCTGCTACCAATACCATTCTGGTTATGCATCTTGAGGCCTTCGGGATCATAGTTTTGCACACAGGGTACGGTGTCCCGCCTGCCCTCAAACGTTTCAACTTGGTATAGCAGGTCAAGATGGAGCTAGGTAGCCAGACAAATCTCAGAGTTGAGCATGATCTGTGTCGTGTTCACTCCCGGGTGAGTGAACTTCAATCGAGAGTTAGCAAGCAAGGGTATTTGGATAAGTGACCACTCATGTGGTGTTTGGAGTTACTAAAACAGTGCCTTCTGGGAGTTTCAGTCATGTCACTCTCCATTCTACACACTCTTGACAAATGTTATCCTTCCAGTTGAGTAAATGTTAATTGACTGTTAAGGCAGAAGGGTATTTGGGCAAGAGAACATTGGTCTGGTGTTTGGAGTAACAGAAACAGGGTCTGCTGGGAGATGTAGTCAAGTGAGTCCCTGTGCTACTCACGCTATACAAATCCTATTCCCCCCAGCCGAGTACACTTCATGTGTGAGTTACCAAACAGTAGTCTTTTGAGAAGATGACACTGGGCTGGTGAGTGAAGTAATAGTGACAGACCCTCCTGGCCTTAACAGTCTCGCCATTCCCTCTACTAAATGCACTATACAAATGTTATCTTCCCAGATGAGTTAACTTACTTTGAAAGTTGCCAAACAGAGCCTTTTCAATGAAAGAACCCTGTTCTGGTGTTTTGAGTTGTTGAAACAGTTCCTCTTGTGAGTTGCAGTGAGGTTATTCCATCTAGTTCACACACTTTTCCAATGTTCTCCCCCCAGGTGAGTATACTTCATTTGTGAGTTGACACACAGGGGTATATGGGCAAGTGACCACTGTGCTAGTGTTTGGGTTTACAGATAGAGGGCCTGCTTGGAGGTGCAGTAAGGTCACTCTCTCTACTATATATACTTGACCATTGTTCTCCCCCCACTTGAGTACACTGCAATTGAGAGTTCACTAACAGATGTATTGTCACATGTGGAGACACTGCTATTGTTTGTAGTGTCAGGACTAGTGCCTGCTCGGCGTTGTAGTCATGTCAGTGACTGTAGTACACACACTTGACAACTGTTATATCCCCAGGTGAGTACACTTCAACTGAGTGTACATAAATAGATGGATTTGTGCAAGTGAACACTGGTTTTGTGTTTAGAGTGGGAGACACAGGGCCTATTGGGTTTTTCATTCCAGTCACTCTCTCTACTTCCCACTACCATACAAATTGTATCCTCCCAGGTGAGTAGATTTCAATTGAGAGTTTGGAGTTAGAGAAACAGAGCCTCCTGGTCATAGCAGTCATGTCACTCCCTCTACTTCATACACTTGATAGATGCCATCCCCCGGTGAGTATACTTCATTTGTGATGTTACAAAGAAGGGTATTTGGAGAAGGGAACACTGGACTGGTGGTTGGAGTGACAGTAGCAGAGCCTCCTGGGAGTTGCATTCCTGTAACTCCCTGTACTACAAACACTAAACAAATGTTGTCTTCCTAGGTGAGTACCCATCAATTGAGAGTTAAGACACAGGGGTAACTGGGTAAGAGAGCACTGGTTTGGTGTTTGGAGTAACAGAAAAATTGCCTGCTGGGTGCTGTAGTCCTGTCAGTCCCTGTACTACACACACTATACAAATGCCATCTCCCCGGGTGAATACACTTCATTTGGAAGTTGCCAAATAGGGGTCTTTGTACACGTGAACACTGGGCTGGTGAGTTGAGTAACAGTAAATGAGGCAACAGATGATCTATGAACATGCATGACATTACATTTTGATGACATTTTTAGTGTTGTGACTTACCAGACTCCTCTCCCACAGGAGTCCCTCAGGATGCAGCATGGCCACGACCTTCTCCTCCCATGGAAAGAGTGTTAATAGGGCACTGGGAGGGCCACCACCAGTCTTCTTGGCCTGCAGCTTGTGCCTGGATACCAGGGAATGGACCTTGCCCCTGAGGTCATTCCACCTCTCCCTGATGTTCTCCCTTGTGCACAGGGTGGTGCCTACAGCACCACTCAGTTGACTATCCTGACCACATTTCCATTTTCCTACAGAGAGGAGTGTGCTGGACTTGTGCTCCAAGCGATTGTGGCTATACTCTTATAATTCCATCCACCATGACTCAGAACCCATCTGCAAAACAGGGATTTTTGGAATGTGACATGGTGGAACAAAAAAATAATTTGGTGACAGTGACTTACTATAGAGGGGAAGTGCAATAGGGTGTAAATGGACAAAATTGTGTGCAGGGTCTTCAATGGGATGGTGAACAAAGGGGTGTCTAATCTATGCCCCTACCAAAAAAAGGTGCTATGGCTTCTGTGTTTTGTGTTGTAAATGTAAAGGATTGTGGTGTGTGAAGGGGTGTGTTTCATAGTGTGCTTTGCAGGTATGTCCAGTGTGGCAATGTGTGTTAGCTGTGTTGTTTTCAAATTCATCCAATGTGCTGTTGTGTATTGTTTTGCTGACCGCGGACTGCCGTGGTGTGGACCGCCATTGGCTGACCGCCATATGTGTCCGCCACAGCGACGTGTGCTTGTAATACGGTTAGTGGTTGGTCGCAGTGCTGTCAGCGCTGGGGGTCAGACCACCTATTTCCAGGCCTCCGGGCCGCTGGTGCTCTGCCTTTTTTGCTTGGCGGTCGGCGGCCCAGCTTGTGTAATTTATAATAAGGCGGTCTGACAGACCACCAACATGGCGGTCTTTTTCAGTTCACCAACATGGGGGTCCGACCAGAAAACTCGTAATGAGGCCCTACAGTTGTTATTGGCTTACCAATTCATTCATCCATTCAGGGTTGATCTAGTTTGTGCTCTTTGTTTGAGCCACAGTTTATCTCTGAGAAGCTCCTTCTCTGTTCCCAAAACCATTACCATTGCTTGTCACTTTAGGACTTAAAGTATCTGCACTGTGTGAGAACTGTATCTTTCTGATTTTAGGTTTGATTTTCTATGATGTTTGGACAAAATATTGAGTTTTTAATTTCAGGTTACAGAAATATTGGAAAAAAATATTATATGCAAAAATCATTGGCAAGATTATCAATGTTTTAGGTGAGTAATATCTTTGTCAAGAATATCTTTGTTCTTAATATCGTTTTCAATAATATAGTTGTCAAAAATATCACTTTTAAAGTTATGTTTATGTGTTTTAGTTCATATATTAATTTTATGTGGTATTATTATTTGATTTTTTTTAAATAATATTTAAATATAGTTAATAGTTTTAACTCATTTATAATTTTGTATTTAATTGCTAAAGGTAATTTATGGTATTGTAGCGGGTTGCTAGGTTTGTAGAGTTATAGGGTGGGAAGTTAATTAAGTGTAATGAATTAACAATTAATTATTGATGTTTTATTAATCATTTAATTAATTAATAACTATTTAAATTGAGTAAGAATTTTTTAAGTTATATATTAGGTGTGGGCTGCTGGGTTTGTAGGGCTATAATGTGGGAAGCTAATTAACTAATAATTTTTTAATTCATTTTAATTTTTTATTCATTTGAATTTTTAATTGATTATTAGTTATGTAAATTGTGTAATAATTATATTTTTAAGTGATATATTAGGTGTGGACTACTAGATTTGTAGGGGTATTGAGTGAGAAATTAATTAAGTATTAATTACCAATGTAACTGTTAATTAATTTTCAATTACTTAATTGGTTATTAATTATGTAAATTGTATAATTTGTTTTAGTTATATATTAGGTCTGAGCTGCTGGGTTTGTAGGGGTATTGGGTGAGAAGATAATTAAGTAATAACTAATAATTAATAATTAAGGCATTATTAATTATATAATTGATGAGTACTTATGTAAATTGTTCTTACTATATTTTTTAAATTATATATAAGGTGCGGGCTGCTGCATTTTTAGGGTTATAGTGTGGTATAAAAATACACTCATAATGGGTATGTGTGTGTTTACATAAGTATTTATTTATATACGTTTGTTTAATTTAAATTAACATATATTAAAATACATAAGATTTACTGTTTTAAACTATATATATTAAAAATGATATGTTTGTATGTTTTTAATGATATTAGTGTAAAATGAGTTTTTTTCTGATATTTTCTGATATTTTTGTACTTACCATTATAAGTATAGTGTATACTGTAAGTATACTGTTGTATTCAACATTTTTGACACAATATTTTTATTCCGTAATATGGTGGTTCCAATATTATGTCTTTGATCCCTTTCTACATGACTCTGTGTTTGATACCCATTTGACACAATGAACACAATGAATGTGATCCTAGGGTTTTTATGTTGCTCACTAGATGAGCAAAAGGTGCCCTTGAAAAGGAACCTACTGGGCTTCTACTGGTAGAAATTTTCAGTTCCCCATAACTGGGGTTATAAGGTTGTTCTGTGTATTTTGGCATGCATGTGGACAGCATGGAGAATGAGTTTGATATGACTGATACCCTCTTTGCGGTTATGTTACATGTAATACAAGAGAGTGGCTCCCATCACTTTGAAAGGCCATTCAAGTGTCCCTTTCCGCGGAGCAGGCCTAGGACCATGTCCCAGATACCCCAAAGAGTTTCCCCTGGTCTGTCTTATGGTTGCAACGCAGAGTTAGCTAAGAACCCCGAGTGAAAACAAAAGATGACCAAAATTGTTTCTGCTGCTGTCCCCTACGAGAGGGGTTCTGAATTGAGTGAGGATCAAGCCTCAACACAACTGCTGCCTTCCTCCATTGTGCTCCACCAGTGACAGTTTAGAAATCCCATCCCACGTCTCTTCACCACTTGCAGATGGCTATTCTCGCCATTATAACATTTCAGTAAGAGATCCAGCCACCTACGATGCTTTATACGTAGCTGGCCTGCCTCCTAAAACAAAAACTGATTTCTGTGAGTAATCACTGGTTCAATTGATAAATAAGAACTTACAAACATTAACCGAAGTCTGGTGAAATAATAAATAAAGATTAAAGTGACACAAAAATGAAGAAAGTTGAATGTAGAAATCCCGAGTTAAAGCAAAAACAAAAACTATTCATTAAAATAGGGTTTTAAGGTTGACAGATACCCTTTACCACTGGATTGTGATGGCCCACAGCTGGGTGAAAGAGATCTCCTGGCCAGGCGTGCTGTAGCCTTAAATGATTCACCAAAATGTATTGAGTCAGAATACATCTAAAAGTCTTGGATGAAGCCAGACAGATATACTTTGCTTCATTTTTTTGTAGACTTGGCATGTCGCCATGCTCCTTCGAGGCAAAATCTTTATAAATTCCAAATGTAGACAAAGTTCTGTACCTTTAGTTTCTTGACTCCAAATGCAGGATGGTTCCTTGCTGTTGTGATTCACAAGTACAGCAAAATGCAGCAAAATTTCCAGTTCTAGCTCGGTTCTGGGATTCCTCTACAGCAGCATTAAATTCCCGACGGACCTTCTAAGCTTCACAGGCACAGTGAAGACATTTCATAGCAGGAGGCAATAAAAAAAGCCAATTTGTAACTGGCTCATTAGCTTCCTACTAGGGTAGCCACATGTTTCTTCATTCCAGAACCTTCATCAAAGTACAACTTCAGGAGAAAGGCTCCATACAGACACGTTTGCTCACTGACATTGTCCAGGCTTTATGGTCCTCGAATCAACAAGCGTTGTTCACCCCTGGAGGAAGGTGATGGCAAGGAGCTAATAGCACCTGCCTCCAGTACTCAGTAACTAAACAAGACGTTATCAATGTTGCAAGTTGCGAAGTCTTCATCTCTTCATTTATCAGAGACATTTCTCTCTCTCAAATCAGTTAATTATACTATACTTAAAAGGTAAAACCACCTAACGATTGTTAGTGATGGTAAATGAATCAAAGTAAAAAATCCCAGGCTTCCCCATCCAACGTTTTGCAGCAATGTGATGGCAAGAGTATTTCAATGTTCCTGCGAGGCTGACCGGTGGGAACATTGTATTGCGCTATTTCCGCCAGGCTAACCAATGGGATTAGTGCTATGGTATTGGCCTCGGCTACCTTAAGGGTGCAAAGGCCAATACCGTAGCACACAACCACCATCGGAATGTGCACTGTCTGCAAAGCAGACAGTGCACATGCCAATGGAGTTGGGCAGGGGGCCCCTGGCACTGGCTTTCCACCAGCCTTTCCATGACGGGATGACCGCCACTGAAAGCATGGCTGAAAGCTGAGTTGCAATCAACACGGCGGCGCTGAGTTCAGCGCCGCTGTGCCCGAGTACAACTCAGATCGCCGTCAGCCCATCGGGAACCATGTTCCTGGTAGTGACGGTGGTCTCCTGGCAGGTCCACCCATGAGGGTTGTAATATGGGTGGTTATTACAACTTTGGAGGAGGTGCTAATCCGTCCCAAAAGTGACGCTAAAGTGACGGATATACCACCAGCCGTATTACGAGTCCATTATATCCTATGGAACTCGTAATACTGCTGGTGGTATATCCGTCACTTTACCGTCACTTTTGGGATGGATTAACACCTCCTCCAAAGTTGTAATAACCCCCATGGTGTTCAGACCGCCTGGAGTGCGGCAGTCCGACCGTCACCGCGAGTTTAGCAGTCCTCGGACCACCACACGTGTATGATGTCTTTAGTTCTTTTATACAGGATATGTTGTGAGGGAAAAAGTTAATCCACAAACCCTTTCACCACAGAAGTACATAATGTCGATTCTTTGTGCCCATATGCTCATCTTTCACTAAACCACTGCCAAGATAAGGAGGTTACACCCACCAAGTATTGAAGAAAATTCCTACCTCCAAGCCCCTATCAGTATTGCCCCATATGCTCCTTTTTGCTTTTGCCCTCAAAATCTGAGGATAAACCCCAGTTCAACAGGAATTTTTGCTAGAGTTTATCCACAAGCAAATGGGAACTGAAAGACTTTGCACACATTCCCTTGCTTCCTCAGTCCATTATTTAGGCTCCCTCTGTATTACCAACTGCTCGCCTGCCCAGGTACAGAGTGATTAGGTGTGAGCAAAAGGAGGTCAGTCAGGAACGTGGATGGTCTTTTGTTAAACACTGGCACTAAGCTTCAGTTAAACTTTATTTCATAATTTAAATGCGGGTAAAACACTACGGCCCTCATTACAACCCTGGCAGTCGGTGATAAAATGACGGTAATACGCCAACAGGCTGGCGGTAACTTGTGCCAAATTATGACCATGGCAGAAAGATCTCCGAAAGACAGCCAATGTACCACACCGACCGCCAGGGCGGAAACAACAGGCACCACGGCGGTAGCCGCCTACAGTCATGCGGAAGTCAAAGTTCCACCCACCATATTATGACAAGACAATCCGCCATCTTTTCTGGGGCGTTACCAATGACATCTAAAGCCTGGCGGAAACAGAGGTCAGAACTAAAAGGACTCACCATTGGAGACACAGGCAAGAACTACGCCGCCATGGAACCAGAACTGCAAGTTTTTCTCGATGATATTCTACGTCATGCTCCACCACGAACACCAACGCCGGCAAAGATGATGACAGTGAGTACAGCTGCCTAGCACACAAGTGGGGGGGAGGAAAACAACAGTGACACACACACACGCACCATACACACCCCAGACACACACACCATACATACAACCAGCTGCCCAAGAAAACAAGTTAATCCCCCTAAATTGGCTGAATAATGCAAGGACGACAGGAATTGACTTAAGTGATTGTAATAAGATCAACACAATATTAATAATAATTTTGCCAATGCAACAGATATGTACAAATGTACAAAAAAGGGACTCTGCCCAGTCCTCAGTTCTCATGGGCCACATGGCCACAGGGCAAAGTCCGAGGCCCCGCTCGTTACCTGCATCAATACGGAAAGAACACTGCCGGGGCATCAGTTGGCAAATAGGCAGGCACCTCAGGGGGAGGGGGGGCACTTCAGCCAGATGCAGAAACAAGACCACTGGTTCTGGAGGGGGCAACATGCCCTGTGCTTGGTCCTGGGGAGTGCAAGGCCACAGTTTCTCGGGTGGGTGTCTTCCCCACTGGTTCCTGAGGGGGCAACATGCCCTGTGCTTGGTACTGGGGAGTGCAAGGCCACAGTCTCTCGGGTGGGTGTCTTCCCCACTGGTTCTGGAGGAGGCAACATGCCCTGTGCTTGGTCCTGGGGAGTGCAAGGCCACAGTCTCTCTGGTGGTTGTCTTCCCCACTGGTTCTGGAGGGGGCAACATGCCCTGTGCTCGGTCCTGGGGAAGGCAAGGCCACAGTCTCTTGGGTGGGTGTCTTCCCCACTGGTTCTGGAGGGGGCAACATGCCCTGTGCTTGGTCCTGGGGAGTGCACGGCCACAATCTCTCAGGTGGGTGTCTCCCCCAACACTTCTGGAGGGGACAGGTCGCACAGCAGCCCATGGAGGCTGGATCACCTTGCGTCTACCGGTGGTGATGGCTGCACTGTGGTTGAGGTAGTGGAAGGCTCCTGCTCAGCCAAGCACCCTGCGATGGCTGCACTGTGGTGGTGGTGGTAGTGGGAGGCTCCTGCTCAGCCCCTGCATCCAGCGATGGCTGCACTGTGGTGGTGGTGGTAGTGGGAGGCTCCTGCTCAGCCCCTGCATCCTGCGATGGCTGCACTGTGGTGGTGGTGGTGGTAGTGGGAGGCTCCTGCTCAGCCCCTGCACCCTGCGATGGCTGCACTGTGGTGGTGGTGTAGGTAGTGGGAGGCTCCTGCTCAGCCCCTGCACTCACTGATGGCTGCACAACCACGGTTGGTGGTAGGAGCTCTGTGACAGCTGCTGGTGCAGACTCCTTCCCCTTCTTGCCTGCTGGCTCAGGCTCCTTCCCCTTTCTGCTGTCTGGTGCAGGCTCCTTCCCCTTTCTGCTGGCTGGTGCAGGCTCCTTCTCCTTCAGTATTTGTGGCCTGGAATCCTTTCCACCACGAGTAGGCGCAGATGGAAGTGGGCCCGTGGACTGTGTGGCTGAGGTGCTTGGCTGGGTTTTTGATACCCTGACATACGTGCATGACGGTGGGGGAGGGGTAGGGAAGAGGTCAATGGTGGAAAGGAAAAGCTCTTTAGGGACATTGGGGCGGGAAGGGGGAGAAGTAACGGGAGTGGAGGATGAGGGAGTGGTTGTTAGAGGTGTTTGTCTGCTGGATTTGGGTGCAGGTGCATGGGCTGTATGCTGTTGTGAGGTGGATGGCTGTTGGGTGTCGGGTGTCTGAGAGCTTGCGTGTGTGTACTTTAGGGGGGGACAGACACGGTGGGAGAGGACACAGGGGAAGTGTGCATGGATCTTGTGGAGGGTATCTGCCAGTGAGGTTTGTGTTCTGCTTGGTGTGGTGATGATGCAGGTAGTGGATTATGAAGTAGTGCATGCAGGCGTGAGTGTGTTCGTAACTGGGTGGGAGGTGGAGGAGGAGGAAGAGGGGGAGAAAGTGGAAATAGTGGATTTTGGTGTGTCTGCAACTGGATGGTGTTTGGGTGGGCGCCTGTGGAATGAAGTGTGGTGCTTGTGTTTACCTGTGATACTTTTGGGTGTTGCCTTGCGTGCATGCACGTCAGGCTGTGTGCTTGGGATGGCTTGGGGTTGAGGAGAATGGGGTTGGGAGGTGGAAGTTGGAGGGGGGACAGTAGAAACAAGGACATTTGCTGTCATCAGAGAGGAGGCCAGAGACTGAATCGATCTCTGTTGGGCCACCAATCCAGTGTGAATGCCCTCCAGGAATGCATTAGATTGTTGCATCTGGGCTGCCATCCCACGGATGGCATTCACAATGGTTGACTGCCCTACAGAGATGGATCTCAGGAGGTCAATAGCCTCCTCACTCAGGGCAGCAGGGCTCACTGGGGCAGGGCCTGAGGTGCCTGGGGTGAAGGAGATGCTCATCCTGCTTGGTTAGCGGGCACAGGCAACTCGCTGAGGGGCTGCTGGGAGGGCAGTGCTGGTACAGAGGGTGGCAGCTGTACCTGTACCTGGGGTGGTCACAGAGGTGTCTGCCACCACCAGGGAGCTCCCATTGGAGGAGGTATCTGAGTCTGTATTATCCCCTCCAGTCTCCGCCATGGTGCTCCACTTGCCCTCTGTCCCACTGGTGCCCTCAGCGTTGGTGGACTCTGACTCCTGTGTCCTGTGGGATGTAGCTCCTTCCATCACCAGTGCCTCTGCTCCTCTGCCAGATGATGCTAATGCACATAAGGACATGATGACAAAACAAGAAAGGGGGAGAGAGAGAGACAAGGGATACACTGGTTCAATGACTGCACCAAGACCACCGTTGGTGTACACAGCACCCTCACACACAGGGTACAGGCCTACGCACTATGCATTGCACTACCAGTGATATTGCTAGCCACCAAGGCATGAGGAGGGGCACACACCGCCAACTGCAGCACACCTGGGACCTATGGAGCCCTGGCCAGTAGTGGATGCTAACAAGCTAGGTAGCCATTATTTTCCCTTCAGACCCCTAGCCACCAGATGACCTGTGCCTCTATGTCTGGCCTAGCCTAGAGGCAACCACTGAACACAACCACGACCAAGGTACCACCCCACCAGGCGTTAGCAGTAATGATAGCCGCTGTACTCACCCCCTTGTGGTTGCTATGTTGCCCTCAAGCGCCCATCCAGCTCTGGCTAGGCCACTGCCAGTATGTGGGCCATCAGGAGGGTCAGGGTTTGACGGGCACCCCTTCCTCATTAGGAGGCCATGCCCAGCTGGGCCTCCGCGGTCTTCCGTGCCCAGCGTCTCAGGTCTCTCCTACCGTTTGCGACAGAGGTTGCTCTGCCTGCCATAGAACCCCAGGGTCCGCACCTCCTTGCCGATGGCACGCAATATACCCTTCTTTTGATGGGTGCTGACCTGCAGAGGCCATACAGACAGGAGAACACCACTAGACAAACAGTCCAGCCTGTCGCACACACATGGCCCACCATACCCCTTTCCATCACCATTGGCACATACATAGCCCAGCTCACAACATGTACACCGCCAACAGATAATCCTCTCCTACACAATGCCTTCACACACATCTCCATGCATCCATGCCACAAGTATCAAGCCCACAGTGCATTCACCTGTTGGTCTGGAGGCCAATACAGCAGACCGTACTGGGGAGGACCCCATACACCAGTCCCTCCAACTCCTCTGAAGTGAAGGCTGGGGCTCTTACCCCGATCACACGGGCCATGGTAGGTTCCAGACACAGGTCACAGCAGCACATGCAGTGTAGGTCCTCTCCTATGTAAGTTCAGGTAACAAGTGAGGAATATGATAGAAAATCGCGGTTACGTCTGCGGCAGTGCATACTGTCACCGCCGTCGCAGATCACCATTGGTCACTTTAACCCAGAGGGCCCAATATTAACCAATGAGGAGTTGCATGGTGGTTCCCGACCGCCTCCCGCCACGGCGCACAACGTCAGCGGAACTAACTCACTTGCAACTGTCCCTCCACACAGGACAGGCGGATGCCATTTCGAGGGGGGGCAGGCCTATGGAATAATACTGTGTCACAGGAGAAATAAGCACATACTGGACAAATCACACTGACCCATTACATGTTTACAGAATGCAAACTACTGTTGTGGCTCCATTGTTCAGTTTGTGACAGGCTCCTCACTCTTTTGTCCCATAGATTCCTACTGCTGCGGATGCATAGGAGATGGAGACATACCCTGTGTACAGACCCCTGGTAGACTTGACTACACTGGAGGACAGGCACGTAATACTCATCTATAGACTGGACAGGGCCACAATCACAGAGCTGTGTGCCCAATTGGAGCCTGACCTGATATCTGCTATCCGTCATCCCACTGGGATCCCCCCTCTCGTGCAAGTGCTATCAGTACTCCATTTTCTGGAAACTGGTTCTTTCCAAGTGACAGTGGGCTCGGCAGCAGTAATGTCACAGCCAATGTTCTCAATAGTGCTGACAAGAGTATTGTCTGCCCTGATAAAACACATGTGCAGCTACATTGCATTTCCCCAGGTTGAGGATTTGGCCACTGTGAAGGCCGAGATTTATGCAATGGGACAATTCCCCAATATAATTGGGGCGATTGATGGAACACATATTGCATTTGTCCACCCCCCACCAGAATGAACAGGTGTTCTGGAATCGTAAGAGTTTCCACTACATGAATGTGCAGATGGTGTGCTTGGCGGACCAGTACATCTCCCACGTCACTGCTAAGTATCCAGGGTCAGTGCATGATGCCTTTGTCCTAAGGAATAGCAGCATCCCAAATGTGATGGCCCAACTACAGAGGCACAGGGTGTGGCTTATAGGTGAGCCTTGGTTCCCACCCAGTTTATGTTGGTGTATCGGTATGGTGTGGGCCATATAGAATAGTGTGTGGCTAAATGTTGGTCCACAAAAATTGCATGTGACTCTGGTTACCCAAACCTATCACGGCTGCTGACCCCTGTGAGGAATGCCAGGACAAGGGCAGAAGAATGTTATAATGAGGCACCTGGGCAAACCAGAAGGATAATTGAGAGAACCTTTGGCCTCCTGATGCGAGGTTTCCGTGCCTCCATCTAACAGGTGGATCCCTGTGCTACTCACCCAAGAAGGTCTGTCAGATAGTAGTGGCATGCTGCATGTTGCACAACCTGGCCCTCAGATGCCATGTCCCATGCAGGAGGACGAGACTGGAGATGACCTTGTGGCAGCAGTGGACCCTGTGGACAGTGAGGATGAGTAGGCAGAGGATGAAGATGAGGACAACAGAACATCTGTGATCCGTCAGTACTTCCAATGACACACAGGTAAGACAGTGTAACTTTACATTTCAATGACTTTAGTTGTATTCTGTGTGGCATTGGCATGCTGGTAATCCAATTCAATGCCCACTTACTGTTCCCTCTGGCTATTAATTTTGCAGATGTTGGTGATATGTCAAATACTCCTGGTGTGATCACTACAGCCAGCTACAGGTCATTAATCTATGCTCATTCTATGTACAGTTCATTTGCAATGGTTCTACCTGTTTCAAGCAATACATATTTGATATACATGACATACTCGAAATTATTGTCAAAGGGTGTTTATTGAAGTGCTAATATATAGGGGGAAGTGCAATGGGATGGGGTGATGATGGGAGAAAGTTCAGGGTATTGTTCCAGTCTGTTTGTAGCACAGGCGCATTGTCCATGGGGACATTGGAAGGGGAGCAATGGCAGTTCAAGGTGGACAAGGTGACAAGGTGGGACACAAGGGAGACAATCAGGAGAGCCTCTTTTCTGGCTGGGGTCTTGGCGAGCATCTCTGGCTTCTGTCTGGATCGTAGGGAACGTTTGTGGGGTGGTCCAGGATCTGGCCCATTGTGTCCTGGGAATGTTGGTAGGCTCCCAGGATCTCAGAGAGTGCCTCCTGGAGAGTCGGTTCCCTGGATCTTTCCTCCCCCTGGCGCGTAGCACTCCTCCCAGTTTCCCTGTGGCCTGTGCCTCTGTCCCCTGAACCGTGTGCCCACTGACCCCACATCCCTGTACAGCTGGACACACTGCTGGGGACAGATGTTTTCGTACTCTGGGTGAGTGCTGTGGTGGTGTTTCCTGAAGGGGGGGGGCTCTTTGGTGGTCTGTGACTGGGCTTGGGTAACCGGCTGTCCAGAGGTCCCTGATGGGCCAAGTAGATCTTCCAGATCCTGAAGTCCAGGGTTACTGTCATCATTGTGGGCCTCTTCAGTTGGGGGACTGGATAGTGCTGGCAACTCCTCTCCGGTGACATTGGCTGAGGTACCTGTGGGGATGTAAATGATGTGTTATGGTTGATGTGTATGACATATTGTACATCCCTGGCTTCCCCTCTATGGTTGAATTTGCCCTGCCAGCTTTCACTTTTGTATGTTAGTGTATGGTGGGATTGTTAGTTCTCTATACTGTGCATGCTTTAATGATGTGTGTCCATGCAGGCCTGTGGGGGTGTCCATGCATTGGTACAGCATGCACGTCTTGGTATTGGGATTAGTGAGATGTGATGGTGGAGTTTGTGGGATGGAGCAGAGTGATGGGATTGTGGGTGAGGGTATGTGATGGCATGCAGGTAGGGGGGTGATAATAGTAGAGAGTTGACTTACCAGAGTCCAGTCCTCCGACTCTGGCCAGGCCCTCAGGATGCAGTATTGCCAAGACTTGCTTCTCCCATGCTGTGAGTTGTGGGGGAGGAGGTGGGGGTCCACCGCCAGTCCTCTGTATAGCGAGCTGGTGTCTTGCTGCTATGGAATGCACCTTCCCCCGTAGGTCATTCCACCTCTTCCTGATGTTGTCCCTTGTTCTGGGGTGCTGTCCCACAGCATACACCCTGTCCAAGATCCTCTACCATAGCTCCATCTTCCTAGCTGTAGATATTTGCTGCACCTATGCTCCAAATAGCTGTGGCTCTACCCTGACAATTTCCTCCACCGTTGACCCTTAGCTCCTCCTCTGTCAAACGGGGGTGTCTTTGTGGTGCCACGGGTGTTATGTGAGGTGTGTTGGTGAGGGTGTGTTGGGTAATGTTTTGACGTGTGTGATGTGGAATGTGTGAGTGGTGTACAGGTGTAAGTGGTGTGTGGCTCTAGTTGTCTCTGTGGTCTTGGTGTCTCTCTAGTGGCAATGATTTGTAATCATTAAGGGTTGTGGGTAATGTGGGTGTGTGTTTTATAGTGGTGTGGGTGTGTGGGTGTGGTGAGTGTATGGTGTCAGGTGTGTGTTGTTTGAATTGTCCAATGTGGTGTTGTTTTGTCTGTGGGTGTCCATTGTGAGCGTGGCGATATGTACCGCCAATGGTTTACCTACGTTGACTGTCCGCCGTGGTGATTCGTGGGTCATAATGTGGTGGGCGCTGTTCTGTTGGTGTAACGGTGTGGTTTTTGATACTGCCACTTTATCACTGACCTTTGGGCTGGCGGATTTGTGTATGTGGCTGAATTCTGTCAGATTGGTGTGTGGATGTCATATTATGATGAACGGATATCCGCTGCTGTGGCGGTAAGTTGGCGTCCGTCAGTGTGGCGGTAAGCGGCATTTACCGCCAATGTCATAATGAGAGCCTATATTTCATCAAAATCTAATCCTTCCACTCATCTCTTCATACTGAATTGCCCATATACTGCAAAATAGGCATTGTTGCTATTTTCCTGTCAAACGTTTGCAACTTTAATCTATGTCCCTCATTCAAAACAGGGTCTGCAACTCTGCTGTACAGATCATGCACTTCTAAAAGCAAGCTATTCTTTTTCAGTACAAGTGTGAAAATATTTTCTTCATTCCTGCACCCGACATGAACTTTGCACAACTGTGCAGACCCTTCCACTCATTCTAGTTGATGAGTGAATGAGCAAGGTATAGCTACTGTAGGTATTTGATGTTTGGCCTTTTAAAGAGGACCACATGTAACTGATGCCTAGTTAACTGGTTTAGCCAGTTCAGAGAGTAAAATTTCAGATTTTCATGGAAAACAATTATAGAAATGAATTCACCTCACCTTTATTGTACAGTGCTCCATTAATGTATAGTTAGGTTTGTGCTATATGAATCCACACATATTTATACAAGTTTGCAAACTTCAACTTTGTGGAAGAACTAACATGCAAATAATTAAGCAGTGGTTTCATAAGGATGGGGTTAATGTGCGCCCTTTTGTTTTATACAAATTCAGTGTGGTGTCAACCTGGGTGAAAGAAGCAACAGAATGCTTTAAAAGGGGACATATTTCTGGGAGTAGGAGTATCTTCAACATGTCGTGCTGTACTTACACAGTAGGTCTGGTTGAGACCTCATTACAGAAACTAGGAAATGATAAGAATATGTAACTAGGACCAAAGTATTTTACAGAAAAAGTATTCACAGTTTGAAACATGGTGTGACAAACCGATTCGCAAAGAATAATTCAGTTTTATGCCTTAGGTAACAGTGCATACACACATTTCAGCTATGACATATTATGTTCATTCTAATTTGTTTTATGACTCTATTTCAAAGAAACTCGAGGCATTTGTCTCATTTGGGAACACAATGTAATTACTGAAGTTAGTCTGACTACCGTGGTGTGATCAGACACAAGTATTATTCAAATGTTTGGGAAAGATTGCACATTTAATTGCTGTATAAATGCTGTGACTCAAAAACACACATTCCAGTTCTCTTCAGTGAAAGCTTGCTTTTTATTCCTGCCCACCATATAACCAGCAATGCTAGTTTCTGTAATATTTACAGTGGTGAGTTAACGCTTTAACCAACATGCCAAATGCCATTGATAATTCAGTTGATTTGCCTTTGATCTGCAAACCCAATGTGAAAACGGATCTTCTTTTCTGAGGCTTAAGAAAACATGTTCCCGGGTATCTTTGTACTCTGACCATTCCATATGAAGGAGGGGGTCACTTGAACTCTGACATTTAATGCATGGAACCATTGCTGCGCTTTTTAAGTAACTCAAACAAAGCACATCAAAGGCTAGAGCGTCTAGGATGTTTTCGATGCACAACATGTGCCCATGTGCCTATGTTACTTTGTGCAAGAATTATCTGCTCAACTCCTTATAATGTGGCCTAAAGAAGGACACTGGACGGTAATTACTACACTGCATAAACAACTGCCCTGGTCATGCCACTCATCTACTGGGGTGTTTGGTTTTCTGAGCTGGGTAGCATGTGTTTGACTTTCCATGGCACAAGTAAAAGTGGTCGAAGTCAATTTTGGTTAGCCGGGGTAGCAGCGGCAACAATAGCTTGCTTTTTAGCGGTGCCGTTTTGCACGTATGGTGTCTCATTGAAAATAACAACAAATCGAATGACAGGAGGACTAAATTAATCCCAGTCACTGGTAATTTAGCAGTGGTTTATGTAAATTGAAGCATTTTTTTTGTTATTTTTTTATGTGAAGTGAGTCTCCGTAAGTATTTACCAGACATAGGTACCAAGCTTGCACTGCCATATTGCTCAAGCTGCAGTTCTCTGATCAGACCTAACAAAGTTGAAACATGCCTTGGGGTATTTGTGTTCACTTCACATGGTCTATTAGAGTGGACTGTCCCTGATGGGATGGTTCCAAGACTGATTTGCTTATGATTGGCCATTGTCTATGATTGCCCGGTGGCAAAGTGACAGTGGACTGTGAGGTGGTCCAGAGGAAGTAGTAGCAGTTGTGATTAATTCAATCACCCCACCCGAGACTTTTCTGTTGTCTGAGACTACCTAGGTGGGAGGGGTATATTCTGAGAAGGCTCCAACGATTATGCAATAGCATCCAAGATGCCTCTGACTGAGGATGCTCAACAAAGGCAAAACTGGTCTCGAATCTTTTTTATTACTGTTCGGATTGGATGTGGCCTAGCCCTTTGAATTGGATGGCTCTTTTTGGGATGCTGTAACGGTTTATTTGCATATGGTTTGTCCCTGTCAATGGCAAGTAAGAGGTAAACTGATGGAATGCAGTGTGGCTCAGAATAATTGCCAGTGACATTCAATCCATCACCTTTTGTGTTGCATTGCCTTTTGGTACCACTGGCACTTCCCTTCCAGCTCCTGATTTCAGAGTTAATGAGCCATTTGTTTTTACTTTTTTTAGCATGTACTGCTTGTCATTTTCTTAGCCCCTAATTAGTAGGAAGGACCCTTTTAAGGTGGTAGGATATCCTTCAAAGATAAAATTATAAGGATTGATGAGAGCTGTGACCAGCAACAATACCCACTTTCTGTTAGGTACATGAATGAGGTATGTTCAGCCTCTGATGGTACTTCCACAGAGGTTTTCACTCCTTTTTCAGAAAATGACAATACCTTATAGCCTATTATTAAATGTTTCTCTAGGTTAGACCCCTGCCCACCCCATTTTCTGTCAATGGCCTCCAAGATAGTAGTCCCACTATTACTACTATTTGCAATTCACTAACACAGGACATAGTACCTGATAGCTGGAACTAGCTAAGGTGATTCCCCTTGTAAAGACACCAAAAGCAGATCGCTCTGGATGAGCTTATTACTGCCTCATCTCCTGCTTACCTATTCCTGCCAACATCAAAGAGAAAGTGACAAATACACTGATTTTAGAATATTTGGAAGTGAATGTCCTCCTGGACTGTTCATAGTCAGGCTTCAGACCCAAACACCATTCTGAGTAAGGATGACCTTGAACCAAGGAGGCACAGCTGCTTTGGTCCTGCTTGACCTGTCCGCAGCATTTGAAACTGTGTCTCATACTGTCCTTATATCGCACCTTTTTGACTTGAGCATCTGTGAAATGGCCCTTGAGTGGCTTTGTTGTTTTTTAGCTGAAAAATATCGTTCTTGTGACCATATTTTCGCTCCTTATAAAACAGCCGAATGTGGAGTACCCCCGGGCTCATCTTTGAGCTCTACCCACTTTAGCTGTGACATTGTCCCATTGCCTAAGTTTGTGTACTCATTTGGCTTTGAAATTGCCTCGTATGTAGCCAACACACAGATCATTGTGCTAATATCTGATTATCATTAGGACACTTAAGCCAAATGCAGTTCTTGTAGGACTGATGTGGTCTCCTGGATGAGAGAGAATTGTTTTAAATTGAACTCAAGCAAAGCAGAGATACGTCTATTCGATAAACTCTTTCATTCCTGACTCCCTAATGGTGCCCATCAATCCCTGGCTTACACCTATACTGGTTGCTTCCACTAGAAACTTAGGCTTTACAAATGATCACGATCTGTCCACGGCGAATCAAGTCTCATCAGTGACCAGTATCTGCTTTAATCTCTTGAAGATTTTTTTTTAAATGTGTATCTACCTGCTGCTTTCATGTTGCAAAATGATGAATCGAGTACTTATCAGGTTGTGATTTAATTATGGAAATCCTCTTTATTTTGAAATCTTTACCTCCCTATTATATGGAGTTTAAGTGACACACATATCTGAGAAATTATTGATTTTTAACCTGCGTACGACTGCATAATCTTTGGCCCACCTTGATAATTTTTATTGGTCCCCTGTTTAGAAACAATACCCCTTTAAGGTTTTTTGCTTGGCTTCCAAGGCCCTAAATAAACATTGCCCTCTGTATCTCAGGAAGAAAATGTCGCTTTACCAGCCCAAGCAGTCTCTGGCCTTTTATTCTCTATCTTTGTCAACATCCCTGGTATTCTCCTGGCTAGAACGGGTGGTGGGGGTGGGAAGGGTCTTTGACTTATCTCACTGCCTTCAATTTGCTGTTGCTGTCTTGGAGGAGTGAAGTACATTTCTTAAGTGGGAAAAATGTAACCTTATGCTCATTTTGCCATAAAGTTAACAATTAATTTGACATTTCTCTCATTGAAATCTCCCGCATTCAGAAAGTATCATGTTCCCAACACGCTCCAATTTAAAAATGTTTAACATTCAACATTCTTTTAAAAGAAAAAAATTACCTCACAAAACCTGTATGATCAAGTGTGGTCCATATTCGTGTGAAGGGCCTGGCCGCTTATGTCTTCAGTCAATGAGACACCCTGGGGCACAAACCAGAGCCAAAAACTTTCTGTAGCTCGAAGTGGAGCGACGATACCGGGGCCTCTTCAGTGATTCTGTTACCGGGCTCTCTGCTGGGTGCTTCTGTGACCCAAGGTGTTGGGCCAGGTCGGCAGTCTCTAGAACTGCTCATGCCGGGTTTTGGAAAATACGTCATCTGGCCCAGCTGAGCTCTATTCAGCCAGTGGGAGCAGCTAGTTTGGTTGAGGGATGGCAAGTGCTGCAGAGAAAAGGCCTGAACTAACACATGTCTAGTCTACAATGATTTTAATGTATCATCCAGCCCTACAGCTGCAAGCTTTTCGTGGGGTTTCGGTGAGCTACCTGTAGCTCGCAATCGACTAGTTGACCTTGCTAGAGACATTTGTAGAGTACACATCCTGAACTGATGATGATGTTAATGGAGCAGAAAGTAATTGCCTAGGTTACTACAATTTAGTCAAGTGTGGGTGGTGGGGGGTCATCCCTGGTTCCCCATGGTGTAACTAAGCCACTAGATGGACATCTCTTTCTGCCTCCTGTTTTACATCAAAAGTTAATGCTTTTCATTTATCTTCTTGAGGACTAGATTAGTACACTGTGGTAAATAAATGCAAAGTATTGCGTGTTAGATCAAGTTGACACAAGAACTCTTTCTAGAGAAAATTACAGAGTTAGGTTAAAGAAAGGGAGGAACTTTAAAAAGTGACAGATTTGAGAAAATTTCAGGAAGTCTCAATACCTTCACTAAAAGTAATTACACACATTAAGAAAACAAAGGCATGCCTCAGTCTGCTGGAGTTACATGTCTTCACATCCGCAGAAGTAAAGTGCAGAGAGACCTTTAGAAGGAGCTCAGATATGGAGTATTCTCCTTTAGATGGGCTGATCATCGGTGTATTGCTGGGTAGCATCTCATCTCCTAGAGGGAAGGGTGAAGGGAGGGCTAGTTTGAGAGTGAGGTAAATGCAGTGGGCAGGAGCCATGTGAAGCCTCGTCGCATCTTTGGGTCAAGGCTCCAAAAGGACCTTGAGCTGAGCCAGAGGTAGGAAGTGGCTTGCCTACTACCTACAGGGGTGACCACTTGTTTCACCACTCATCAGCCTGTTATTTGGTGCTGAGAAGTTAGGGGACACTCATGGACCTGAAGATATTGACAGTAAACATGTCTATTAGAGCAGTTTCTCCTTTTAGACTAATGAAACCAGGGTGATCATTTTTGTAGTTGCAAATGATGAGCACTGGCACTCATTTTTGGGGAACAGAACTTGTTTTTCATCCTCAGACCTTGACCCAGAGCAACATGCTGAAAGGCATAAAAGGACGCAGAGAAAGATAAGAAAACAGTGACAAAGGGAAAACACAGAAATGAACAAGCATTTGCAAAGCAATGGGTCTCGCCTTTGCTCGAGTTAGAGCTATTAGAGTTGTAAATTCGTAAATAACTGGACGTTTCTTGCCACAGAAATTGAAAATGAAAAGTAAAACAGTTGACTGAAGCAAGCCGATTCAAAGTACCACTGCCACCATGAACGTGACCGCAAGAGTTATTGGGTCCCTGTGTGAATGTCTAGAAAGGATCGCGGCTGGGATGAAAGGCAAACTGAAACCCAAGGAGGGACCATCACATGCTGTAATAGGAGGGAGCGTGATGTACTGTGATGGCCAACAGAAATGTTCACTTAGTTAAAACGCCTTGGTAAAGAATTCAGCACACAAAGCAGGACATTTCACAAAATGCACCAATAAAAATACAGCATTTAAGACAAGCACAACAGAGAATGAATAGCAAGAGTTGGCGTGGTTAAAAGCCCACAGAGAGATTACAACAGGCTAGGGTGCTTGCGTACTCGACCCTAAAAAGATACTGCAAGAGTGACATAAAGCCACAGGGAGTGTGGGATGGTGGCTGAAACATGCATGAGTCAAAACTAGGCAGCCTTGCTATTTGGAAACTAGCATTTGTCTTTGCTTGCAGCAGCCGGGTCATAACAAAAACTTTCAGTATGTGTACTTTTTATTTTTTACAAACTTAAATAAAGGGAGAGTGTTGAGGTGGCAGTGGCTACGTCTGTCTGCATATATTGGAATTCTATGTTTGGTTGTCATGATATGAACAGAACTAAAAAAACTCACAACCGTATATATCGTACAGCCTGACAGAAGCGCCTGCCAGCCAACTGTCAGGGCGCTTGTTACTAAACCAAACCACAATTGTTCCTGCCAGATGCATATTCCACAGGCGCAGCTACAACAAGAAACACGTGGACAGGATACACGTAGATAACCACTTGCCATCTGAACACCACGTCAAGCACGCAGGACCCCTGTCTTCATCTAAACAGGAAAATCCCTCGTCTTAGCCAGGTTTTTATAAATAAAGTGATAATAAAACGCAGAGCAGGGGAAGTATAGGCATTCAAAAGGGGAGGACTTAAGTGACATGACACGAGAATAAACTGTTGTTCAATGCGATAGCAAACTATGCTATTTTTGAAATGAAGTAATACTTTTATTTCTTGTGGCTTTGCGTCTTGTGTACAGTGGCCTTCACCGGATCACACTCAATTCCCACATGAGAAATGAGCTGTCAGCTACCCTACCCATTGCCTGTTGAGTTACGTGTGGTCAGGGCTCTGGGTGCATGGCATTTAGAAATGCTTGTGTCAGTGCAGGAGGTTGTCTGCAAAGGGCCCTTAAATGGTCCCAAGTGATGGAATAGCACTATTTTCTGTCTTTTGTTTTGGCATTCTAAGCCGCTTGGCAAATGTTATCTTTGTTTAATCTCTGTCAGAACGTCATACTGATTTTAAAAATATTTACAAGCACTCCCTTTACGACCTCCGAAGTAATCCAGAGCCAATCCGTACCGAGAGGAGTGTGACCTTCTTTCGTTGTTAGAGCATTGAAAAACGTAGTATTTAGTGCTCTGTCTTGGTTAGCTTTCTCGTAAAACCGTATATTCTCGCAACATCTTACTCACTACCCAATTACTATTCGAGAGTGGTAAACCTCATCTCCACACACACTTAGCATTATTGCGTTCTGCCTGCAAACACTGCAAAACCTATTTGGTAAGGTCATAATTCCCGTATATTGACTATCATACTTTTGATTTTATATAAATCCTCCCAGCAAAAACCTTGACCTCTATTTCATTCTTGAATCCGCCGTAAGTCACTACTCAAGTGTATTTAAATTTGTAGAATGAAAGGGATCAGAAGGAGCCGAAACCCGTGTTATTGGGTGCGCAAAATCTGACACTGCGTGTTCTACCTCATTTTAACCTCCACGTCTGGTAATCCTATAGCAATCTCGACTGTGGGAAATGCCACATTCTGCATTGTTGGTATTTCCCTGGGTGGTATTACCATGCTCAAATACCACCGATCCTGCAGTGAGGGCCAACGTGTTTGTAAAGGATGGGCCACATGTTACCCTGCGGTGGTCAGATCGACCTCGCCCTTTGTGCTTTGTGGGTAGCATCTTATATTGTTTTTGGAAGGAATGATGAAGTGAAAACAATAAAAGAGAAAGTTAAGGTACATTTGTTAAATAATCAGTGCTTCTAATTACCGCAGCGTTATTATTCGAATGCCATTTGTTCAGGTACAGTAACACTGATACAGTTTAGGAAATCACTGATTATTTTGGAAATAGCATTGCAAGTGTGCAATAGAAATACAACTTCAAAAGGAAACAATCTGCAACAATAGTTGTAAAAACCTGACCACAGCATTCATAAGGAGAGTTTATTTATCAATCTTAAAGATAACACGAAAACACCGTTTCGTTGGTGAAGCCTGCTTTTCATGAGTCACTTCTTAGCGCTTGAAATCTTAACACAGCTGAGTGACTGGGGCTTCCACTCTGTGAGGATTTTGCGGGTTTAAATGCGTGGGGGCCAGACAGGAGGTGGGGTGGGCTTCACACACTCACTCCAACGTTTAACTGTTGACAGGGGCACAGCCAGTGTGTCCTTAACCCCAGTGCAAGGAATGAAATGGGCCTCCTGGCCGCGGATTAAACTGCGGTCTTTTATGACCATTTATGATATATGAGGTAATGGTTGCTTATAAATCCCTCTGTGGTCTCAACAGGCTTCGTTTCCTTTAAAAGACGCTGTTAAACGCTAACCAGCTCAATGAAACTCTTTTTATTGACTCATTCACTTCTCCACGATTCGGCGGAGTCAATCCTTTCCGAATTTGAAGCTTCGAGTTTCTAGGCAGGAGGCAGAAGGCAATTCATTTTGTGGAGTGATTATAGTGGCTTTTTAAATATTTTCTGCCACAATCAGTTTCTCTCTGTGTGAAAGAGGAGTAAATTTAATATTCGGCATACTGGTACTTGTCTGTGCTGTGCACTGTTTAATCCAGGAAATTGTAATTGGCGTTGTCAAGGCCTGTGGTGGAGAAACCCTTTTTAAGGGAAGAGTACGGGAATCCTTTTAGGGGTTTGGAAATTGGCTGCACTTGTGGAGCGCAAGAATTTAGCAGGGCGACTCATTTTCATTCACTTTCAATCTGACCTGTAGCAAAGCCTGGATGGGTGCTCCCCCTGGGGTTTGGTTTATAATGCACCAGGGCTAAATCGCACCCCCTGGGTTTTGAAACTGAAAAAGGTACTGAAAAAGGTGAGAGAAGCGAGCTGAGTTTACTTGTTTTTGCACGTGGATTTGTGTGGGTAGTTCACTTGCTTTTTTATGTAAAATGTGGTGACCCTACGGTAACACACTAAAGTGTGTGAGCAGTTGCCTTGTGTTTTCATATTAAACGCAAGGAGAGCTACAGAGAACAGTGTGGTGTTTCCATGCTTTTTGTATTCGTTTTCTGTCACTGAGGCAGTTCATGGAGGATGGTTGGGGGCTTCCATGGTCTTTGAAATTGAATGTGCCAGTGCTGCAAAAACAGGTAGCAGTGTTTTTTTTCTAGGCTTTTCACTTGAAGGAACAGGGCCTGCTAGATGAAGTGTGTGTGTGGGATTGGGGGGGAGTCCATTGATTTGTTTTTTAAATGGCAGCACCATCCACGTTTCATAGGTCTGTGTTTTATTAGTTTTGACTGTGGAAAGGAAAGAAGATGGGTTGAGGGTTCCCTTGGATTTTTAAATTCAATGCAGCCGCATAAAGCGGATGACGTGGAATCCAACAATTGTTTATTGGCAACACCTGGGTAATTTGGTTGGGTTTCCTTGTTCTGGTTTTTAGTTTCTGGGTACAGATTAGTTCGGAGAAGCATGGCAAGCATATTACTTTGGAAGCATTTCTTCCATTATCTTTTCTGGTTCTTTTGGGCATTGAAATTGAATGTACAGAGGTAGCTCAGAAAGGCCGATGGCGGTGTTCCTGTGTAAATTCTTTGTCTGGAATTAGCAGGCTAGCTTGTATAACTTGGTAGGGTAGAGTATTGGTTCTTTTTTTATAGTTGGGGGCACCAGGGTGATCACAGGTTCCCTTGGGGTTTTTCATTGGGAACGATCAACAGCTTTATGAGATCGGTTGAGGCAGTGCTTAGTTTATTAAAATAATTTCACTCCTTCCCACCGGACTCCCATTGGACCCTGCAGATATTCAACTTTTACCCTCCACCAGTTGGGCATTGAGAAAGCTTCTTAGACTCTTAGGGCGTAAACTACTCTACTCTTCAATGTTACAGTTGGTGGATAACCTATGGCTCTCCATCACTCAGGAAAAAATAGTTCGGAGTACACTTATCAACACACATTACACACTTTTGGAGATTTCTTCCCTGCAGGACATGTCATCACTCCATCTGACGATGCCCGCCTAGCTGGTGCCACTGATATGGACCTCTTTGTTATGCATCGCTTTCATAGTGCACTGAAAGCTGTTATCCCGATGTACCCCATTGCCCCTGCTGACTTTCCCCTGTCCCTAATGATTACCAATGACAAAGGGTGATGGTTAGCCACCAAACTGTACCATGCGAGTATTGCCTTGCTTACCCTTCATGATGAGAAACTTCCCAGCACTTGTGAAACAGATGTGGGACACCCACTCACTGATAAAATATGGTTTGCCTGTTGCACTCAGACAGACCTCATTTCGCCCAATCAACACCACAATCTCTTACATTACAAATTCTTATGCAGAGTTTATGTCACACCCAGCACCCTGGCATGATTGAATGCATTAAAATCCTATGCTTGCCCCAAGTGCCATATTCCCTGGGCAGATTTCGCACATCTATCATGGATGTGTGCCCATATTAAACCCTATTCGCGTGCTGTCTTCTCTCTGCTCTCCCAGATGATAGACATGGATCTTGCACCTGATCCATTGATTGTGTTATTGGGCTATGTACAGGACATACCGAAGAGTGTCTGCCATTTTACTGCCATTGCACTACTCCTAGCCAAGCATGAAATTGAACTCCATTGGGGCAATAGACACTCACCAACTACCAAAACCTGACTCGATAGCCTGGTATTCTGTGACACCAATAGCGAACTCTGGCCCATATTTATACTCTTTTAGCGCCGCATTTGGGTCATTTTTTGATGCAAAATCGGTGCAAATTTACAAAATACCATTGTATTTTGTAAGTTTGCACCGATTTTGCGTCAAAAAAACGACACAAATGCGGCGCTAAAAAAGTATAAATATGGGCCTGTATGCATCTCTACAACGCCCAACATCACGGCCGAAAAACATCTGGAAACCCCTGTCATACCATAGTAGAGACGATTTCTCATGAGCCTTATCTGCCAATGTTTCCTGAAGCAACCTGCTTTTTGAGCTCCACTGCTCCACTGCTCGACATCGATGTACTACATTTTACGAATATGATATGCCTCAAATGTTCCAACTGCAATGTCTGTTGTATACCAAATGTGTATAATGCACTGCTGCATCACACCCACCCTCCTTCCCTGGTTGGGTAAAACTCTTTCTATTCTGTTAACAAATAAATAAACCTTTAAAACCTCTAAAAGAATAAGTGTTTGGGGCCCTAAGTTTTGGTCACAAGCTGACTGCTGGTCCTATTGAAACATAGGGTACCAAACATCAAAGCTGCATTAGTCTTGTTTTCACCTCATGCCTCTTTAATCCACCACAAGACAGCCCCTGCCTCTTTATCTCACTGTTGCAGGTTCTTTTTCATCTTTGCTTTCTTGCTTTGTCACTGTTCTTCTGTCTTTCTCTTCCCCCTTTTGTCCCCTTTTATGTTTTCCATTCTCCTGTTTTTGGTCCAAGTCTTATGAGGAAGAAATAAGTGCCCATCCCCAAAAATTAGTGCTGGTGGGCCCCATCGGCAAACACTGCACCAAATTAAGCGCTGGGTGGAGGCAGTCTTGTTTATTTTAACTTGGGGTATGGCGCTGTGCAGAGAGGTAGAACGTAGGGCCCCTTAGTTTTTTAATTAAATGATGGGATCATTATGTTGAGGTAGTAGGGGGTTATCCTGCTTTTGAAAAAATAAATGTTTCATGTCATGTAGAGAGTGGATGAATGGTTGGCTTGAGTTGTTGATTCTGGAAATAGAGTGGCCTATGGAGGTAGGCCCCTTATGATTTCAAAATTTAGAAGTATCTATATTGAGCTGAAGGTCTAAGTGAGCTCTTAGTGTGTATAGAAGGCCAATGGGTAAGTACAGCAGCGCTTGTCTTCTAGAGCGGTCAATCTTTGAAACATCCACATTTTGTACAGTCAATCAATTGCAGCAGTTTGTCTGTAATCATAGAGGCGCTAGTTAGGCGTGTATTTTCCAGGTAGAAATAGGTGTAAGGAGTGGCTGTGTCTTTTAAGGGAGTTCCCTTTACGGACTAGGTGGTCTCACACACATTATAGTGTCATGCTTCATCATTTAACCACCTAGCCCCACCCAGGTAAGATGATACTACCTGGGCGGACTCAACCTCGTTGTTAAAAGAACTGCAGAGGGAGTGCTGAAATTAAATCTGACTGGATATTACAGGGGATCCAGTTCCTTTCAGTTACACCCCACACCTTTAGTGTATTGATGATTCTTTAGCCTAATCGGGAGCAAGTGTGGGGTCGAACCACTCCCGACACTCTCATTTTGTGTTGCAAGTGTCTGTAATCATAATCATGATGGAGACGTGGACTACTTTAACATCACACAGCAGTGACATTAAACAAAGCCTAGCCATATGACAGCAATACAATTATTTAACTCAAAAGTTAACGTATGGCACTTACATTCCTTGCTAAGCACATAATACAATATAAAGTTAAAACATGGCATTTCACATCTTTATAATAATATTGCTCCTTTGTTGCATGAAATACAAAAGCACTGAGCAACAACTAAAACCACAGCCAGACTTACACATTATTTTCTAGCTAATTCACTAAGGTTGAGCGATTTTTCTAACTTAATTATTGTTTATCTTTTTCTTAGTTATATACCTAATTTACTAATGCTTCACATACATTGCGGTGTGTGCATGCATTAGACATGGAGCGCAAACATTATGCAAATATGTGTGTATCTTAGAAATGAAGATCTTTCACAGCAATAATCAAAGCTGATATGGACAGTAGGGGAACAGTTTCTATTTTAGGAAAGTAATAATATGAGAAGGTACGTCACTTGTTCCACACAATTGCATAAGTAAAAGGCATGACTTGCACTAGGTTAAATTCGGAAGACTCCACAAAGTTTACACACAGTTCCAAAATCAGAGAAAAAAAGAGAGATCGAGGGTTATAGTGGTAAAGACAGGTTTCCAGAGACAAAAAAAGGGGGGGAAGCAATATGCTTGAAGCAAGAGCCCTCACTCACCGTCCGGTGACATGCTTCATCATAGGGCTATGCTCCTCGTCAGGCCGGCACTGCAATGCCTGACGGGCCCCACAAAGGGGCTCTTTGCCGGAGATCTTTTAGGCAGTTGGTGTAGAGCCGGTCAGATGAAAAAAAGAAGAAAGAGGATTGGTATGGAAGAGATTAAAAATGACTAGGGGTAAAAAATTTATTTATTCAGATATTTAAACCCCTGGCATAGTTAAAAACATCGTTTTAGGGATATAGTAAGTTAATGTATACAATCCCTCGAAATTATAACAATTTTCACTAGAAATTCAAGTAAAAAAAGGGTACAAAAAAGAGTATACAGAATCACTGTGATACTCAATCAAGGGGTCAACATGTTTCTCGCTATATTGAGTTGAAATTGATCTCATGCGATTCATCAGGACCTATTTACGTACCTAATCCTTTATGAAAACTGCTTTGTGCATTAATTTATTCAAAACCCTCCAAGTATTACTGGTGGGCTCCCTCAGGGAGGTGGCAGGCTCTAAATTCCATTATGAATTGATATCGAACCGGGGAAGGAGACGGCTCACAGGTGAACCAACTTTTGTGGTTCATCCCTCACCTCACGATGCCTTAAATGCCCTTGACCTGGGTGCTTCTGATGATGTAATAACCCTTATGCTGAGACACAAAAAACAGAGGGGCATATTTGTAATGTTTTGGGGCATGGCTGCACAGCAAGCCTTCTTACTGCGCTGCCTTGCGTAAATAAAAGGGCAGGAATGCACTGTATCTACAAGATACAATGCAATCCTAATCTTTTCCCCTTCACTGGTGCACAAATTACTGCCATCCACCAATGCAGGTACCCTTGCACAATGGTACAAGGGTGCCTGCATTGCAGGGATGATTGTTTTTGTGCAGGAAGGAGCACCTTCCTGCATGCACAAAAACAATCCCAATAGGAGTTTTCCTCTTTCAGAAATATGAAAGAACACCCACACAACACCCATGGAAACACCTCCCGGATGCAAAGTAAGGCAACACAGCGACTTGCGCAAAGTGGGTTCGCATGGCCTTGTAGATATGGGTCAGTTGCCTGCATCACTGATGAGTCAAAAAAGTGACGCATCAGTGGTGCAGGCTGCTTATAAATATGGGCCACTCTCATCATCCTGGCTCCTACCCATGGCATGACTAATGGCACCCCTTCTGCTATTTGCAAGGGGTGCCTGGCCAATAATGCTAGTCCTGCAAAATCCTGGATGAGAGGTCCTCGACCTTTAAGACTTCATATTTAATATTTACTTCGTCTTGCCACCCCTTCCTTCTTTCGAAAATAAATTCCAGGTAGGGGTCAGTAAGTCGTTGTGACATACTGCATTTAATAGTATATAAAAATAAAAGTACAGATTCACAAAGCTAAATTCTGTCACAAAGGTAAGTGCTTAATTTGAAAAAGAATGATGGTCATGCCCAAAATCTGCTTAGAAGTCCACCGGCGACTACTGAAAGGGGGCACACCGAATACCAAAGTTGCATGGCCTTGAATTCACCTCCTGACACTTTAATCCACTATAAGAGACTTCCGGCCCCTTTAGCTTTTTAGTGCAGGAAAATAAATAAGTGCCAATACCCAAAAATAATTGCCAGTGGGCCCTACTGGCAAATCCCGGCTCATATTAAGCACTGGTTATAACCATTATGTGTGGAGAAATATGCACTTGTAAATCTCACTGAAGGGATGGGAAAAGGCCTTCCAAGGCATGGTTTGCTGTGGAAGCTTGGGAACACCTTCAAACTTGGATGTTTGTGGACATTCCCAAACTCTGAAAATGGTAAAAAATGTACTCTAGTCAAGGGCTGTAGTAACTCATCTTGCAGGATAGGAAGAGTAACACATCACCACTACTTTTGGTGGGAGTGTAAGGAAAATTATTTTTTCAAGGGTAGAAACATTTCCTTGCAAAGGGAAAAATAATGTGTTTGAATGGAGTGTTTCAACCCACTGGTGCAGACTTCTCATTATGAAGAACTCCACACAAGTGGAACAGTATCTCGTGGTAAGAGTCACATGACATTTCCAGTAGTATGCCTGTAGTAGGGTGAATATTGGTGAACAACACAAAATCTTAAATCTGCACCCAGCCAGCAGGTGCAAACTTTCTACCTTTTCGTGAATCCGCCCAGAATGTTTAGACACAAACAAATGAGAAGTACGGAACAGCAGTAACGTATGCTATCACGGTGTTTCAATATTTATGTCAGATTCTATTGTAGAAAGTATACAACGTTTCGTATCCCATTATGGGGCACAGAAGAACATTATTGGATGGGTAGCATGCTACACTGTGGGGGAGTCTATGGTTGGCAAGTGTTGTGTTTGCTGTCATCTAATTTGGAAACCATTTTGATATTTGTGCATCAGTGACTAGACAGGTGCTCTTATATTGTTTTAGTCTGTAGAGCCTAGCACTGGGAGAGAGGAAGAGGTGTGAAATATAGGTGCACAAAGGAAGGAGTGAAGGCCAAAGAGACAGGTGAAAGGGGCATGGTTCTACACATATGGCCTGAATTATCGGTAGCACAGTTTAGAAGCAGAAGGACTAAACATACAGGCAGCCGCACACGATGAACCAAGTCAAATAGGTCATAGTGGGGCTGTGTGTATACACCAAAAAAGTGTAATCAGAGAAGTCCTAGTAATTCATATGGCAACATGTGCAAGGTGGAGATGCTGTGAAATGAGGAATATGAGGCCAAAAGGGCAGGAAGAGAAGTTGATGAAATGAGCAGTAGTAGTGCATCTTTATAAAGGCAGATATGCTTTTTACTGCAGTACAAACAGATGTCGTGAGTGAGGACAGAAGTAGAAGAGCAATCAACTTGAGCAGAAACAACACCAACTTTAAAGGGGCATATTTCAACTACTCCTGCTAGGCCAAGCGATGCCAACATTTCAAGCAGTGATTTATGCCCAAAGCCCTCCACATGCCCAGAGGGCTTCCAAAGGCAGATATGTCCCAGTTAGGAAAGCCCTTAGGTGAGTAATTGCTGAAACCCTAGCTGTTCTGGCACGCTGCACATGCAATGGTGAGAGACAAAGCAGTTGGTAGGTTGCTGCACAAGAACGAATTGTCCCACCCTACATTATTATTCTGTCTGCACCCCTCTAGCTGAGTCCAGTCCTTTTTCTTAGATCCCAGAAACCTTTGCTCTTTCTAGTTGGCATGAGGAGGCATCCTCCTCTCCCTCTAGAGAGCCTCCACTTTATTATTAGTAGGGAATGATATTTCAGAGTAAAATGGGACACTGTGGTGAAGGTGAACAACCTGCTCTCATTGTTTTTGCTTGGAGAGAAGCATGACATACATTTGGTAGGCCATCCTTTTGTTCAGTCTTAGACCAGCACTTCTATGATCTGTGGGACTTGTGAAATACTGCTTTAATATATGTCTGCACACAATAATTTCCATTCCAGTTTTGGTTGCCTGACCACTTCCCACTCTTCATCTCCCACCTATTAAGTCTATCTCACATTTAGCAAGAGGCCTTTGATCAAAAACAATAATAGCCAAAAAGGTATTTCCTGTTCTACCCAACTCCCAATCCAGTCTCTTTGAATGGTGAACAAGCAAGCAAACTGTGCTGATTGCACCTGCTGGTCACAGCAGCTCACATCTGCATTGGGAAGAGGAGCTGTTTGATCACTTGTAGTACTCTATTCTACTATAGCATGTATACACTGCTACACATCACGTAGGGAGGTGCTGTAGCATATTATTGAACAGGTAACACAGTACACCATGGGGAAGTGCATGGTTGTCAGAGTAATGTATTCATTGTAATCCGAAATAGGGTGCAAAGACAGATCTATTGCTCAGAACACACTGGTCTTGCAGGTATATCGTAAAGACAGCAAAGCTTTTGCTCAGTCTCATTGGTCTTGCAGGTAGTGTGTAAAGAAAGCGGAGCTAACGCTCAGGTCACAGTGGTCTTGAAGTTACAGTGTAAAGTCAGCAGATTCATTACTCATGTGATACCAGTCGCTATGAAGGAAGATTGTAAAAAGAGGAGAGCTATGAGTCAGCTTACACCGGCATTGGAGGTAGTGTGTAAAGACAGTATGGCTATCGCTCAGGTCACACTGGTCTTGAAAGTAGGGTGGAAGGTCAGCAGACCTATTGCTCAGGTCACACTGGTCTTGAAAGAAGGTTTGAAGGTCAGCAGACCTATTGCTCAGGTCACACTGGTCTTGAAAGGAGGGTGGAAGGTCAGCAGACCTATTGCTCTGGTCACACTGGTCGTGAGATAGGGTGGAAGGTCAGCAGACCTATTGCTCAGGTCACAGAGGTTTTGAAAGCAGGGTTGAAGGTCAGCAGACCTATTGCTTAGGTCACACTGGTCTTGAAATAGGGTGGAAGGTCAGCAGACCTATTGCTCAGGTCACACTGGTCTTGAGATAGGGTGGAAGGTCAGAAGACCTATTGCTCAGGTCACAGAGGTCTTGAAAGCAGGGTGGAAGGTCAGAAGACCTATTGCTCAGGTCACAGAGGTCTTGAAAGCAGGGTGGAAGGTCAGCAGACCTATTGCTCAGGTCACACTGGTCTTGAAATAGGGTGGAAGATCAGCAGACCTATTGCTCAGGTCACACTGGTCTTGAAAGCAGGGTGGAAGGTCCGCAGATTGCTTAGGTCTCACTGGTCTTGAGATAGGGTGGAAGGTCAGCAGACCTATTGCTCAGGTCACACTGGTCTTGAGATAGGTTGGAAAGTCAGCAGACCTATTGCTCAGGTCACAGAGGTATTCCAGGTAAAGTGCATTGACTGCAGATATTAGAATTATATTTTTGTTGTGTGTAGATAGTAGATATTAGAATTACATTTGTATTGTGCATAATTAACAAGTAGCATCATTTCCATTGTGTTGAAAAACGTATATGTATATTTGCTTTAAAGGCACATGTTAGTCTCTAAGCAGAGGATGGATTGTGACTGAAACATATTTCAATTTGGTGTCTTGCCTGGACATATTTTTAATATCACAACTCGAATTATCCAATATGTTTTTAGGGAAACTGTACAAATATTCAACACCGAAAGGGACTGTTACCTCTAAAATAGATTATTGATTGAAACGCCAGACCACAGCAACAAGGTACGATCTTGCATAAATCAACAAACACAGTAGTTTCTGCTTTTGTATAGTGCATGCACATTGAAACATAACCTATGGAATTTGTTGATACATAAAGAATACCTACATATATAAATGTGCATATATATGTGCATATATAAATATATTACAGACACCCAACCATAAAGACCAACTGTCAGGATGCAACATAGGACGTGCCTACTATTGCGTGTTGTTTCTGAATGAGACACTATTTCTGTGCCCATGAGTGTGCATGGCTTCTGGAGTAGAGGAGGATTCAAGGGCGCGCAAGGTTTGTGTACTGCAAGGACAGAAGACTTGTGTCTTAAAAGGACACATTTAATGGAACAACTAAGTAAAAACAATAAGGACTTCATTTCTCATGAGACTTTGGGACTTATGCAAGACTTGCAGAAGGTGGCGGCCTTCATGAATACCATACCGTGCTGTAAATACCACAGGTTTAGCAGATTCTCTCATTATTGTCCATGATCTAACTAGAGTGAGTTTACTGAGCTAGTTTGGGCACCCTCTCCCATATTAATAACCCCAGAGTTTGGAAAAAATCCTCTTCTGTTGGAACCAGATTTCCAAGTTAAAGCCTCCCCTAACACCAAGAGGCCCCCCCAGCACACAGACAAACAGATACTAGAACTCATGCCCCAAATCCAGCATACCTATATATGTACACAGACCTACAGGTATACAGACACCATTATCTCCCATGAAGACAGCCCAACAACATAGGAACACATGGTAACAGGCATTCTGGCACCATTTTGCATTTTTGGCTATTTTTGGCCATTCATTATGTGTTGGCCAGAGCATATACTTTCTAGTTTTAATCATGTGCTGAGGACTCCATTATTAAAAATTATCGAATATTCCTTTTGGATACATATTTAATCGAGTTCTCAAAAGACAGCACAGGTGGAGACTGGCATTCTAGCTCACACGACCTACTACGATTAGCACGAGGGACAGATGTAAACAAACAGTCTACAATGTCTAGCCTCATATAAATGCATAAATCGGAGCATGCCAAGGAAGAGAAGTTCTGCCAGGTGACTTTGTTAACCAAGAACGCATCTGGTGGTTGCTAACATGAGGCATCTCCAATCTTTTTGCATGACATTTGTTGCTGTCTTTTCTTTTTTTCAAGATAGGGAATGTTGATTGGTCATTGGGCTATCTGCAAGCTGTAGGTAACCGCTGGCATAGGCATAGTAGTTGCCGATGCAGTGTGCGTGAATCAGGGGTTCTTTTTGTGTTGTAGAAGTATACATCGACCGGCAGGCATACATAACCTAAGGGTGCTAGGGGCACATGACAACAGAGCTAAGGAATCATAGTGTGATGCATGTTATGGGGTACAATGTGCCATGAACCAGGGGAGCATAGGTTGATGTGCAGGAGGGGAGAAAAGGGTGATGTGTATCACAGTTTCCCTTGAAAAGAAAGGAGACCATAGATCAATGTGCTGTTGAAAGCAAAAGGCACTCTACACCATGGGTAACTAGTGATTTGTCTCAGGCCAGCACAATGTGCTGTGTCCTAGGGTACTGGCTGCTGGGCATCAAATGAGTACTTGGTGTTGCTCATCAGTGGAGGATGGCCTGCTCTTCTTCGGTGAAGACTTGGTACTGTGCATGAAGGGTGCACTGGGAGATGTACAGGTAAGAAAGGCCATGGAGATACACTATGTGATTCAGGGTGACTCAACCAGTGGAGGAGAGGAGGTTACAGGATGATGTGTAGTGTGTGACAGACTAGAGGTCAAACATGACATCTTTGCAGGACCATACTGATAGCAATACAGCACTCTATGCATCTCTCTAAAGATGTGATATTCTACATTGTGAAGACTTTGATGGAAAGGAGGTGAGTGCAGGGTGTTCCCCCGTGTCTGGTGCGATTAACGTAATCAGTTCTGTTTTATCACTCTTTCCTTTCTGGTAAATGCAGGTCTGGAAGAACAAAATGAAAATAAATACATCCGATCTGATCAGATGTGCTATTCACGTCCAACTTGAAAGCCATTAAGGTCCTCAAGCAATACAAAGAAGGGCGTTTTGTCTTTTTGGTAATGTTTGAACATTTGTGTAGAGGAGCATTGAGATATTTACTTGTGTAAATATCATCTGTTTTCAGCAAACTTGGGAAAATGGTTTGCCTCTGGCTCATTTGGAGAGGATGTACTTCGTCTGTTTTTCTTGCATCTCACATTCGTTTTTTTAAGTCCTTCGATGAGAATTTGGTTTGTCTGCTACATAGGATTGATGCTTTTTATTTAATAGTATCACAATCCATGTTATTATCACAAACAGTTGTATGCCTGTCTTGCTGTTCCAATTCTCATAACACATTCGAGACCATTATTAACACACCTCAAATAGATTTAGCATGAATGAATGCCACAAATTACATTGATCAAATCGAACCTAAATATGAAATCTGAGTATGCCATGTGCAAGATGTTATGATGGTAAATCTGTATACGGGAGAAGGGGGGCAGACAATGTTAAAAAGGCCATGAAAGAGGCTGTGCTGCTCAGGCTCCAAGGATTTGGGATGTGTAAGCTGTCTTCTTTTAGGTCGAGAGCGCAAGTACTTTCACCTGTTATAAGTATTGTGGGTTTTAACCACGCCCAACTCATGCCCATCACTTTAACTTGTTCATGGGCTTGCCTTTCAAAAATCACTTGATGGCAATGCTTTATGTTTGTCCCGCCTTGAGGCTGTTTATGCACGCCTTGCAGACTGTCCTTCTTACATTGATTATTGCTCAATTACTGATATTCTTCAGCGTGGGTGAACTATGTCTTTTGTCTCTCCCATGGCGCTCACAGGCACAACAGCATGAACTCGATCGGTATTAGAGCGCTGGTCATATTGTTCACAGTTACCTACTTAGAGTCATTTCTTGTGGCTCTCCCCTTAAAACACTTGAAATTGGTGAATGCTTTACCCAAAACAGAAATCCTCAAAGTGAAAGAGACTCAACTGCCACAGAGGGAGGGCCAATACTACAATATTCAATGCACTCGGGAAACTCGTCCCATAATGCTTTGCAAGCATTCTTTTTCAAAACCTTTTTGCTCATAACTCAGCCTGTGGATGCTCTAGGACAATGGGACCACAACCAAAAAGTATATAACAAAGTGCTCTTTCTGTCTACAACATCTTTAGTTCCACACACTAAGTTAAAATAATAACCCCTCCCACCATTCAGTATCTGTTTATTCTTTCTCATGGCTTGATTTGTTGTTTTACAGGTGAGAGTATGTTGTGTTTTAAGGTCTTGTTTTATATATTTTTTTTTGTAATTTCACTGTTATGGGCCTGTTATTCTGAGTATGTATAACGTAATATGTTCTCCGTGGCCTAAATGTATGGCTGCGCTGCATTACTTTCTGCCTTTTTTTTGTGTGGTTATGCTCTCCATGGGCAAACTATACAGTTACATGACCATGTTTCTTACAACTGTTATTATCATTGTGAGGTCCTCTAGCGGCTGTTCTAAGAATTAAATTCATATCAAAATATTAAAATATTCATGGCATGGAAACTTGTCCCATAATGCTTTGCAGGGCATCACTCTTACAAAACATTTTGCTCATAACTTCCGCCTGTGGTGGTCCTAGGACAATGGGACCACCACCCAAATTGTCCCAACAACGCGCTTTTTCCATCTATACCATCTATAAGTCCCCACACTAGGTTAGTGGGGACCCCAAAATAACCCCTCCCAGCATTCATCATCTCTATAGCTTTTCTCAAGCAGGACTTTTTGTTTTATAGCTGAGAGTATGTTGTTTTAAGGGCTGTTTTGTAATATCATTGTTATTGGTTTGTTAGCTCTAAATATGTGTAATGTCATATATCCTTACTGCATTACCTTCTGCCATTTGTTTTTGTGTGGTTATGTTCTCTATGGGCTAACTATACAGTATTATGACCATGTTCCTTATAAATGCTATTTTCATTGCGGGGTCTTCTAAGCATTAAAGTCATATCAATATGTTAAATACTTGTGGCATGGAAACTTTGCCCATAATGCTTTGCAGGGCATTACTTTTACAAACATTTTTGCTCATAATTCAGCCTGTGATGGTCTTAGGACAATGGGACCACCTTCAAAACAATGACCACAATGTGCTCTTTCTATCTACATCATCTCCGGGTCCCTACAGCATGTTAGTGGGGACTACACAATAATAAACCCTGCCACCATCCACTCTTTTTTTAAGCTTTCTTATAGCTGAAAGTTTTGTTTGGCAGTTGAGAGAAATTATGTTTTATTGTTCTTGTTTATAATATCATTATAATAGTTGAGCTAGGCTTGAAAATATATAATGCTCTAGGGTTCAGATTTAAAAGGCTCTTTTTCCACCAGAGTGTCACTGTTAGGGATGCTCCATTGGCGCTATGCAGTGTGCTGTATTTACAAGGTGGTGTTAAGCCACTTTTTGTGACTTAATGCCATCTTTTAAACACGGCCCCTTCACACACAGCACTTTGCATGGAAGGGGCATGCAATGGGTGTTGTTGTAGGCGTGCCCCAGCAACACCCATTGCATTTTGATGCTGCCCCAGATTTATGAGTTTTCATAAACCTGAGGCAGCGCCAAAATCTAGCGCCACCCCAGGGGTGGCATTAACATGAAGCAACGAGGATAAATGCTTTCATTTCTTCTCATATTTTGCTCTTTCTATGTGTGCTGCAAAGAGCAAATGCCCATTGGAGATTGATTTTATGCAGGAAGGATAGGGCAGGCTGGTGCAACTGGTTGGTTGTAATGGATAGAATTAACAGACAAAAGTAAGGTCAGCTAGTGTGGGGACAGTCAGGACTATATTGTCCATTCTAATCCAGTTACTCTTCAGAGCAGCTTAGGGTAGAGAGGCCCAGGGGAGCAGGCTGGCATAAGCCCAGTCAAAACATCACCAGACCAGACTTAGGAGAAAGAAGGCCTTTTAGTAGCTCAGATTGCATGCACATGAAATTTGAACACTTTTATGGTACACTGACAGGCACTGTGAGACATTCACACTTCCTTCAGACTCCTCTCCAGAGCTCTTACAAGTGTACCGCCAAGAATACTCATGCTCAACCGGAACACACCAAGAAATCTAAAAGTGAGTCTGTTCATGTAAGTCATATTTTGCATTAGAAAATATGGAAACACAACATATGAAAAAAATAAGTACTCTTAGGGAATGTAAGATGAAGTTAAAAGGTAATGTAAACATGGACTTCGTCATTGTTATCGGTTACCTCAATGCCTTCTACAGTCGCTGTTGGGAATTCAAGCATTGTTTCTGCCTTTAAAGGGCTTGAATTTAGGTCTCTTTAGGCCCAGAAAGGGATTCATTTCAAAGTTTTAATTAATGCTGCAACTCTGACCTGGCAGGAACTTGCACACTCAAAGCCCTGCAGGTGATACACTGATGTGAAGTCAGTGAAAAACTGGGGCCCAATCAGATCAATGCCTTCGACCCTTCCTGCACATCATGCACATCTTTGTAGGTCATTCTGCAGTCCCATGTTCAGACTTAGAGGCGGGTGAGCTATTGAACTCTTAAGCCAGATGCTTGTTCTCTTGGCCCCTCAAGCCTAAAACGAGCTGAGCTTTCATGTGGCAAATTCTGCCCCACGTTCTAACCTTGTGTGCCAAGAATTAACAACAAAACCTGAAGTCAGGTAAAACCCAGGGCCTTAATGGCACACCAGTGGAGTTTTACAAGAGAAATGACAGGATCCTGAGTCCATACTTGTTCAAAATGTATACAGAGAAAGAGATAAGGGCACCCTACCTCCATACCTCCAACGAGCCAGTGGTAATCCTCAAACCAGGAAAACCGGCCACAGACTGCAGCTCCTATCGCCCAGACTCATTCCTCAACATACAGACAAAGATTCTGGATTTGATACTCGTCACACGGTTGACAGCGGTCATAACTCCCCTGATCCATAAGGACCAATTCAGCTTCACTTCCAAAGAGATCGACCATATTCAATCTTCGCGGGCTCCATAACTGGCTGAAAACAATGGAAGTAAGGGAGGAACCCCACATGTTCCTGTCCCTGGATGTCGAGAAGGCATTTGATGCCATCCACTGACCCTTCCTGATGCAGACCGTTCAGAGGTTTGGGTTTGGGCCCAAATTCCTGTCCTGGATAGCGTTATTTTACAGTAATCCAATGGCTGTAGTCAGAGTGAATTTCCCCATCGGGCAAGGTACAAGACAAGGCTGCCCCTTGTCCCTCTTAGTGTTTGCTCTGACATTGGAGCTGCTGGCTTGCATAGTTCGGATACAACCAGATATTGCAGACTTCTGCATGAGGGAGGACACAATGGATGACAAGCCGATTTCATTACATGCCGATAACATCCTTCTCTATGTTACACATCTGAGTGAGATCCTACCAGGGGTGTTCTAGACTTTTGAACAATATGGAGCTCATGCAGGCTATACAATAAACTGTGACAATTATGCTTGCCCACTAGACCTACCAGGTAACCTATGTATAGATAGGGAAGGATTCCAGGGACATACGTGAACTCAGACAGGGATCGCAGCCTAGATCAGAACATTAGGAGAGTAATGAAAGATTTTCATGGAGATATGGAAAGGTGGAAGAAACTACCACTGACATTACTAGGGAGGGCTGCTACGTTCAAGATGATAATCCCTGCCAAAACTACTACAATTCTCCAGAACCCATACCACAAGGTCCTGTAAGAGATCTTTACCAGAATAAAGGGTGAGATCCAGAAACTGTTATGGAATGGGGACACCCACAAGTGGCACTGCAGACACTACAGCGAATAGCCCTCCCAGACATAGAGCATACTACTGTGCGGCACACTTGATAGTGATGATTGGGGGTATGCACCTGGAGACCATCGTACTTATACATTAGAGAAAAGCCAATTCCAGCCCTGATCCTATTTACACTATCTATATGGAGGTATGGGGCAAGAAAGCAGCTGACAGCTACACAGATAATGATAGAGCCTGGAAAGGGTTGGGGAAGTGCATGGAATGGGACACAAGGCTCACCCAAAAAAAACTCCCTGTGGGTGGAACACGCCTAAAATAAGCTGGGAAACTCAAAGGTTTTGGGGCATGGGACAAAATAGGGATTTCCAAGTTGGGTGATCTGTTGAAGGTGGGACCTGGTACTGTTTAGTTCCCACCAAAGAGAATATTAGCTCAAAAAGACTTTAAATACATACAGCTAAAGCAAGCCTGGAGGCCTGAAGGATTGGATTTGACACACATTCCTGAATATGCATCCCTAGAGGGGAGAATTGGAGACAAAATTGGACATACAAGATGATTAACAACAATATGCCTGACACATTGAAGAAACTGAGAGAAAGATGGGAAAGGGAGATAGGAGAACTGGATGACGCAGACTGGGTGGCGGCATTGATGCACCCGAGGAAGATGGTGATTAAATCTAGGCTAAGGTTGATTCAATTCAAGATCCTGCACAGGGTATATTACGACATGGTTAGTCTCCGTAAGTTGTGGAGAGCAGAGTCTCACAATTGTCTACGATGCAGGGCAGAAAGGGATTGTTCCTGCATACACTTTGGGACTGTCCCATGATACAGCCACACTGGTCCGAAATATTGGGAGAGTTGGATGTGATATTGGGGGAAAGTATTCCAGAGGACCCTAAGTACGTTCTACTGGGTATACCAACAAAGGTAGACATACCGCAACCTAAGCTCCTGTTTCACAATGTGGGTTTAATAGTGGCCACGAGATATGTGGCCAAATATTGGGGAGTACCAGAACTGCCCACCATTAGGGAATAGAAAACAGGGATGGACTTGTACATGGCAGCCGAAAAGGTCACTTACAAGGCTAGAAGATGCTTGAAGAAATTTTATAAGGTATATGTGATCACTGAAGGAAACACTGTGGCATAACAGAAAAGGAAAGAGAGGAGAAAGAGAGGAGTGACCCCAGTCTACTCACTCCTAATACTCTTAATAAAAGTCTGCCTAGTGTCACACAATGCCCGAGGTATGATTGTTGGCCAAGAATGAACGGTCACTATACTGTATCACTGTCAAATTAAATGTATGCCTTTCCTTTCCATTGTAGGACTTTTTGTAGGTATATTGTTTTGCACCTAGTTTTGCTTGAAGAAAAAACAAATAAAAATACATACAAATTAAAAATTAACAACAAAGCATCGACTTTTGATGTAAAATGGGCAAGAGAAATAGATGCCCATTTAGTATGTGAATTCCATAAAGTGAAACCAGAAGTATGGGATCAATTCAGGCTTCCCCCACTTAAACAAACTATATTTCAATGAGCCTCCTTTTTCTTTATTATCACATATGAAAATACCTTCAAATGCACAAGCTCAGGAAGTTTGCTGTACAAAAGCTTCTCATGTTTAACAGACTATGGCCCAGACTTAAGAAAGCTACAATGCAACGCCACGTTTCTTAAATCTGGGCCTACGTTGCTCCATCCTTAATGATCTAGTCCATGCATTGCGTACACATAACAATTGACTAGCCTCTGATTTCAGTAGTGCCATTATCATCAGGGCGGCAGTGGTGGATGCATATTTCTAAGTTTATGTTTAAAAACTACTGCTTTTGATAAATAGCCTCTCAATGCAGTGATATAATCTAAAGTACTAAGGTGAAGCAAACACGCATGTTAAAGAAATACATCTTTTTTTTAAAGTGACTTTATCGTATTTTTGCATGATGTTTGTTGCATGGTTAGCACATCAAATATTTTCATCTCTCTTCTAGTGCATGGGTTTTAAGAGTGATGCCCAACCCTTTGCTTGTTTTGGCTTGACTCTCCCTTTTAATATGGGGGCTCGCCCACTTCTACCCAGTCTACAGCAACAGTGAGCTGATGTCATTGTTGCTGTAGACAGGCCAACCAAGTAATAACTAGGGGGTGTCCTACCCCACACACTTACCTGAAGCAAGGGCTCTTGTAGGAGATACAATTTCTCTATATAGTTTGGGGCAGACTTATACCCCATTTGCACCAAATTTGTGTACTTTTTTTACGCAAATTTGGTGCAAACTAACTCCATACTTATATTTTGACGTTAGACCAGTCTAACGTCAAAATATTGGAGTTTGCACCATTTTTCAGATGTGTGAACCTACCTTCAATGAGATGCAAGGTAGGCGTTCCCATCTAAAAATGGTGCTAATCCCATAGCCCCATATTTATCCCCGTGCTAAAATAACGCATGGGTGGGAGGAGTGGCTAAAGCTTTGCACCATTATTTAACCCCTGGGTCAGACCAGGCGTTAAGGGACCTCTGGACCCATTTCCATGGTTAAACACCAGGGAATGGGTCTACAGGTGCCCTTATCAAGCCCCAGGAACACCCCCACCCACACCAGAGGGACCCTATCCCCGGTAAGTATAGGTAAACATATATTGTTTTAAATTAAAGTGCCATCCGGGTCCAGGGTGCAATGGCCATGCCAGAGGGCACTGGTCCCCTGTGCTAGCCATTGGGGTGGTGGGTATGACTCCTGTCTTTTTTAAGACAAGAGCCATGTGGTATGGATGGTTTTGCACTAAAAAATGACGCTAGGCTGGTTACAGTCATCTTTTTTTACTCTAACCAGCCTAACGTCATTTTTTGATGCAAAACTCCTAATTTTTACGCTAGCCCAGCCTTTGCACCGGCTTGCCCCATTCCATAAATATGGCGCCCGGCTGGTGCTCCGGAATGGCGCAAACCGGTGCTAATCTTTTTGGTGCAAAATTGCATTAGTGCAGTTTTGCACCAAAAAGTATAAATATGCCCCTATATGTTTTACAGTTTAAAAAAATGAACTCAGAGAAAAAGAGACCATAACTGAAAGCATACGTCAATTGCAGTGTAGTGTTTGCATGGTGTTCATTGTTGGCTGCAGTGCTCAATTTGAACTGATAGTTACTGGTGGGGGCCACCGGCACTCATTTTTGGGACCAGCACGTACTTTTCCTCATCAGACATTTACCAAGAGCAAGAGGGGGAGAACACACAAAGGGGAAAGGAGGAGGCAGAGAAGGAGAAAGACGGAAAACCTGTCAGCAAGGGAGAAAGCAGGAACCTGCAAGAGTGAGATAAAGGGACAAGGAGTGTCTGTATCGCCAACCGGGCTCCTGAGCAGCACTTTGGGCACCGGCGCTCATTATTTTACAAATTAAGAACTGGTTGGCTGTGGGCTTTTACGTTTGACAGATATCATGAATAACTCTGCTGCATGAACAAGACCCCTGCTTTGGCAAGAGGAATTTAAGAACCATTGGAATACTATCTAAATATAATTAAATCCTTTAAAATAGACTACCTAATTTTGTAAGAATCAAATATACTTTGCAATTAGATCAGAAAATAATGTACTACGTTTACAGTGGCCGCTATATTCATCTCGATAGAAGAGGTCTACATAATACTTGAGCTGTCATATCCTTTTCAGAGTGTGTTAGTAATCAGTCTCCCTGCGTCTCTGCGTGATATTGTGAATCTCAGCTGGTGCTATTAAACTTTCACGTTACTCTTGCCTCACCACCAAAATGCACTTTTGAAGCTCCTTTTTGATATGCACTTTCCAAACCCAGAGGACTTTCTAATACTTGAGAACATGTGAAATAATTGGTACACTGTCAGAACGGTCTCAACTCAAAATAACAGCATGCTTGAAAGTATATCAAAATTTAATCAGCCTGGGATTCAGCTTGGGAATATGTTTAACTTTCTCTGCACAAATAGCTTACCATTTCAATTTTACTATTTTCTAAAATAGGCTTTTAAGTGAACAGTAAAAATGTGTTTGCATATATGCATGATATTTGTTCATGATACCGGTACAATGAAATATCTTTGGCATATAGGTTTCTGTATGCAGTCTGAAAGAAGCCTGCACTACTGCCATCCTTCATCTCAGCATCTTTTCGCCAGGTCGGAGGGCAGACCAGCCTCCAGCGGTAGGTTCCCAGTAGCAGCCTTCTGGCACTGATGCACCAGGAGGTAGCACAGCTTATCTGTGCCAACAGTGGGCACCAGACTCTGGCATGCTTTTACCTCTGGACTGCAAGTAGCTGGCCCTCTGCCATTCGACTAGTTGGCCTTGGAAACACGAGCACTACAAGCCAATTCTTTGTACACACCACTTTTTAAGGTCTCAGTTGAGAGCACAGCAGTCTGCAACATCTATTCTTTAAAATATAAGTAGATCGGTATTTTCTCCAAACAGAAGAGTATAATTCTCTCACTTCGTGGTATTGGCTGTTTCGTGTATAATTCCACTATCGCTGGAACGCTTGAATTGCAATGCCTGAGGCACTATTTTACTATATAAAGTGTGCTGAATCATCAAAAATGCAATTCCTTATTTCACAGATGCAAGAAAATATTCATTTTTATGTGTTTTTTTGCACTGCAGTAGGCTGTTCTTTAATGTTTTAGTCAGAACTCAAAATGCAAACCAGACCTACTAGCTTTGCCTATACCTGTTCAGTGATTTTTTGTTCAATGGTATTCACAGTTTTCTGTAACACCAAGAATAATGGCCTTTCCCTAGAACGAAACCACGACACATAACCCTCAACTATACCATAATGGAGTAGTCTCAAAGCTGGCATTGAATTCCCCTGGCATTCAGCACCCTGCCAAACCTATGTGTTATTTGTTTCAGAGATAATTTGCAAATACTCTCCAGTCACACAAATAAGAAGTTCCATGTTTCATGCCATGATAGTATTCCGTTTTTTCCATATTTCATGGGAAGTTACACGTATATGGAGCAAACAATCCTAGGGCAGTAACCTCGGCATCCCAGCTTGAAAATGTGAAAATGCCATTATGGGGGCATACTAGAGGCTGGAAGAGGGGGAGCTACTGAACTGGAAATGGTGATAGCTCTCCATTGGCGTTCTCACCAAGTGGTTAGATAATGGACGCTAGAAGGAGTACACTAATTGCCTGTTATCATTGGCCACCATAACACATTCAAAAGTTTTCCACCATGAAATCTTTAGGATACTAGTCCTGGTACTGGGGAGACTATTCAATTTGTCACCTGCTTTTTTTTGGTGTAAAATAGTTTAGTACCTGATGCTAATGCCATTAACAACTGGACACCTGTTGGTAAAGATCCATCCTTTCTGTGATAACATCAACTAAGCTGCTGTAAACCGCACTCCTGATGAAAAACTGGCTGAACCTCAGTGGCAATGTGAGCAATAAAACTTTGGATTTCCTGGTCTTCAGCTGTATTGCAGAGCTTTTGATTCATCCTTGTACAATTGGATGGAAAGGAGTAAAGAAAACAAAGGGAAGGATAATGTGCACGTGAAAACAGAAAATGTGCCCTCTCTCCCTTTAATATTGATCACAAATATTATTTAAAGGTCATAGTACAAAAATTCCTTTAGAATTCTGATCTATAGCTATTCATCACTGGTGTGATTCTTTTGTTATTTCTGGCTCAAGGAAGTAGTTTGCTTGGACACTCCCCTTTGCCTGGATGATTGAAAGAGAAGTTGTATAGATATTCAATGATGCATATTGTGGTTGTGAGTTCCGAGCTTTGCCCACCATTATGGAAAAGTCCCCCCTTCCATGTGTATTCTTCTCAATTTGAAAATCTGGAAAAGTTTAAAAGAGGTGGAATGAAGGGATCATTCTTTGAAGGGTTGATGTCACATATATAGATAGAATATGGGAAGTTGGGGGAAAATAATGAGCTTTGCGGCAAAGACAGAAGACCTTACTCAGACCCTGGTGGGCTATACTCCTTTCCACCAGGGCATAGGGGAGATGTACACTGCTTCCCTGACAAACTACAGCCCGCAATATTTAGAGTTCCCTGCCTGTCTGGCAGAGACTTCTGTGCCTTGAGAGGAGACTCTGTAGCTCCACTGTGGGCACTGAAGCTTTGCTCAGATCAGTGCACAAACACAGCAAAGTTTTTTGTTTTATAAATCCAAAACCAAAGGAGAAGTTTGTTTTTTCTAAAACAAAATACAAAAACAAATATCCCAAACATGCTGGGAGGATTCTCCCACCATGTGGAGATCACTGTTTCATTTTCCTGTCTGGTACCTTTAGGCTCTTCTTGGAAGTACTAAAATAAGGATCTCAGAAGGTATGCCCTAAATAGGGAAGAGGATCTGGGGCACTTATTGTCATGGTCCTATGTCCCTGGGTCCATTGTCTAAGGTTTAGACTGGCAAGGCAGAGAAGGCTCTGCTGGCATAAATATTTAGTTCAACTGACTCAAGCAAAGTGGACGCACTGAAAGCTCGGCAGACAGGGGTGCTCCACCACATTTGTGGAAGAGTCCCAAATCTCGCAAACTCTAAATAAATTCCGGAGTGTTTTAAAGCAGCAGTGCTTAACAATAGGAGGCCAGGGAAGTGACTTTAAATGCTCCATGATTTTAGATCAACGGTTTAATCCAAGAATGAGCCAAGCGGAATGTTTGATATGATTAATTCTGATAACAGCATAGGATTTTAGGTTCAAAGATAGTCCAGACTGGACAGAATGAGGGCCTTGACCAGAGATTTATGTGAGAGCTGGGGGAAGATTGAACTGATTTTCTTTATGAACTGCAGCATGGAGTAGAAAGTAGTGTGGAGTTTATCAATTTGGGCAGAGAATGATATTTGTGTATCGAAGATAATGGCCAAGTTAGTTGAGTGTCATCAGTGGCAGCATAAAAGGGAACTTGAGAGAAACTAATGGAAGTTGCAAACAGAGAAAGCTGTTATATACGGTAGAACTAAGCACTCATCCTTGAGTAAGCCATGTGGCATATTTTTAAATGCCCCTGTAGAATTTTTAACTTGCCCAGGTCCCTCTGAAATGCTCTCAGCATTTGAAGAATCCTGGGACTGATATGTTGACCCATATGACGAACTCAAGGCCAATCCATTTTTGAGACACGCAGTAAGTGTTTATTGATTATAGGACAACACAAAACAGGTGTATGATGTGTCCTACTAAAAGCTCATTATGGGTTGGGAGTGGGACCAGTTCCTTAATCCACAAGGATGGCTGTGTTTTTCCATCGAACAAGGCTTCATATTTTGTTTTGAAAAGTAGAGTGGGTAAAACTAAGTAGGATAACTGATGGGTTCTTGTTAAAATTCATCCTAGTAAATATTCTCAGTATGGTAGAACCCACTGCAAGTAATTTGGGCGCTTCTACCAGAAATACAAGTCTGACCCTGAGCGCCCACAGCTTTTACATCATAGTCCTGCTTCACTATCATGGGAGTGGTTCAGTCAGGCTGTCCAGGATACAATCGCCACACAGCTTTATATTTCTTCATTTCGACTGTACCTTTAAGAAGCACCTTGCAGGCCGCCAGAGTGTTACATTCATAAAAGGAGAGTAGGTCTGCATCTGGAACCAAAACTAATCAAGTTAGGAGGTCCCTGGAGGTGATATGGTGGGGATGCGGCCCAATGACCAACGCTGCCAACTTCGGAACTGCAAGTTTGTGTTCGAGCCTCGGTGTCATCTCAACATCGTGAGTCTAAGCAAAATCCCTTTATCTCCCGGTGCCAAAAATAAAATGTTACCTGATGTAATTTAGTTTATTTTTATAGAGCTCTAGTGCCCTTAGGCCAAGTTCACGGTTTGCAAAAAAAGAAAAGGCTTTCTGCTGGTCAGCCATGCTGGACACGCCTCTTGTGTCCGACGGTATAGCCATTTAACTCTACAATATTCACTTGCACCAGGGCAGCTCAAGAATAACCGTACCATTTACAAATCAGTCCAAAGGCAGCCAGAGATCCGGAAACGACAGAAAGCCTGTGCAGCATCCTCAATTCTAAACTCTTCCTTCATTCGTTGCGGTTTTATCAACAGATCCCTGGTGATGTTTTTCTCGTGCGTCCTTTGTCTCCATGAATCTCCATGTACAACTCAGGCCCTCCAGGTATGTGTTCACTGTTCACGTAATTGATACTTGTTTATTTATAAAAAGGGTTTGGAAAAGGTAAAATACGTTTTACAAGGCTTAGCAGTTCATCTTTAATGTGTGCGTCTTCTAGCTTTACACTGTAGAGGTATTTCAATGAGACGTAGTGGTTAGAGTGGAATAAAATAGACTTTTAAATAGGCCCATCCATGCAGCTGGAGCGGTGCATCATTCTTCATGGTTACTGTGAGTGACAAACACATAACAACCAATTCCCTAGTCAATATGAGCAACTGCATCCGAGTGACATTGATTTATACTGACAGAATGAGCTGCGTCTCATGATCTAATTATATTTTTCAAATCTTCTGCTATTTTCAAGATCCTTGAGTAGTCATCTCCAGTAAGTCGCTTAACATGCCTCATGCGGTCTTCAACGGTGTCAGTTTGTGTAAATATTGCGGTGCATCATAAGCAGTGCGTGGAGCAAAAACACCATTGTGTAATCACAATCCTATTTGTATCCTCTTAGGGTAAAGTGCTTTAATACCTTGCCCTGTAAAATCACAAAGTAAAGCTTTTCAAAATATATAACACCAGTACAGTTTAATAAGATGTCTATTTGTTTGATGAGGGAAAACACAGACTTTGGGAACAATTTCCATCACAAGCAGTTATTTACATATTTGCTGAAGAAGATGACTAACTGTACATTAATGCACGTTGTCTACAACAGGTCGGTTCATCAGGAGGTTAGGCACAAGATGAGGAAAAACATGTGGGCCTGCCAGAGTCACATTATCTGCAATATTACAAATAGCACAAGAGCCAAAAGTCCCCATTATCTGGTTGAAGGTCAGTTTGGATGAATAAAGGTAAGATACCTAGTTGTGTGCCTTTTTGCATGAAGTGCATACGACTATGATGTTTTTACAAAAAAAAGATGGTCCATTTTAAATCAACACACATGAAGTCACATGTTTAGCATTCTTCTACCACTGGATAAAGTTTTTCATTTTTTTATAATGAATTGTATGTTTTCCAGGTATACTGTATTACAATACTTGGTTTATGTGTACTAAGGTTTTGTATTTAAAAAAAATAATTGTTCAATTGCAAATGTGTGTTTTTATGTTCTGTTGGCAGCAACATACTTCACCATTTTTAGGTCTGGCCTTCAGTAAAGGCGTGTAGAATTACTTTTGGTCTTGCTAAAGCAAATGTCCTAATTAGAAACTATTAATGAATGTCTATGTATTTTTGAATTATGAATTTGTAGAAAATAATCTAACGTAGAAAAATAATGTGCACGTTTGAATTGTGACGTCGGAAAATGGCCATCAGTGTTCACAAAATGCACTAATTAAATGATTAACACATAATAAAATATTGAAAATGTATTAGATTAATGTAGTAATGTGTCATATTAAAGTATATGAATTATGCTTTAGCTTATTAATTGTAGGCCTTAACTTAGCAAGTGTCTTTGCCTAGTGTTGCCAGGCCTCCTGCAGAAGCTGTATTTCTTAGCGTTTAATGAAAAATGCTGACAGAGTGAACTAACTGTGAAATGCTCATTGTTTTAATAAAATGCTTAGCATAAGCTTTTCATGAGAACCAACGGACAGGAGATGAGGTCTCTCGCAAAGTAACGATTAGTGTGTAAGATGTGCAAGATGTATTGTCCCAGGACGCGACAATGAAGACACTGACTGGAGAAGAAAATGCAACAATTTTGATACCTGACGAGTCGGATGATGAGAACATCGAAATGCGAACCAATCAACAACATGTGAACTGTGAAATATTAGAATTCATAGATTTGGTATATGAACATCATTGGACAGAGTAATAACTTATGATTAATTGGCCAATTGGCAATTAGAGGATAGTTTGGGTGACTTTGATATAACAACGTGACAGAGGGAAAAGACTTTAGATGATGATGATGTTCAGATGTTAGGTGTGAGAAGAGATCTGAGATTCTGTCATTGGGGTCATACTCTCTGACTGAGAGCCTGATGTGTTGCTGATCGATTGATGACCTGGGGACGAAGACTGATTCTGTTTGCTGAGCCATACTGTGGATAGGTAGAAATGACACTATAACTGAATGTATTTTTGTGCCTTTTCTTTCTAGGTACCAACTGCGCTGTCTTAGTTAGTTTCCTTAGCTAGATGTTTTCTAAATTCTTGTTTTCTAAATCATTTTGCATGAAGCCCCACATGCTGTTGCTAATCTGGATGAGATGAGGGGTTTTCTACCTGACAATTGACAAATTACAGAGACAAATGGTTGACGAATGTTTTGCTGAACCTTATGGACAGAGCTAAAAACTTGGAGCTGATTCTATAATTGATTTACACTGATGCTCTAGAATGCATTGTGATACAAGTCTTCATCAGATTGTGCTTCTGGCATCTTTTGGCTAATTAATATTGTTCTTATATGCATTTGAAATTAGGTTTGAGTATTAATCCATATGACTTAGTATTGTAACCCAAAGGGAAACAAAATTACTAAACTTTACTAAGGTGTGCTTATTCATGGCTGAGAAGTCATGGTGTGTGAAGATTAACGACTCGATTGATTGTTGATTATTAATTTGACTAATGATTATTGATTTTTGTGAAATGATTATTTTGTACTATGCTAGACCTCTGGCAGGATTATTCTAAGCGAGTTAAAAGGTTCATCGACCTATACGCGTCTTTCCTAGTAAGTATACTTATTAAGGACCGACATGCTAACAGTCTCATCCCTCTTTTATTGGCCTGGTTAACTGTCATTCACATTCTACTTACACTTACTGTAGCAAACAGCAAGAAATAACGGGTCAGTCCACTTAAGTCATTGGGGCTCGTGCACTGTAAGTAACTGCATTTACCATTTTTGAATGTGCACATCCACCTAATATTAAGTGCCCGTCAGAACCAGGACCGGTGAATCATATTTAACTTTGCAGCTGTATTTTATTTTCATTCTTTACCCTTTTTCACTTTTGAGTCCTCCTTGTATGGTTATAAGACATTTTCAGATTACAGTAAATCAAAGACAATAATACCTTTTTTCTGCTATATTTTTCATGTGATATGCATTAAAACTAGAGGGAGTTTCTACAAGCGTTGTACGTACTCTTGCCTGCTGGGAAGCACCCATATGGTCGTATGTCAGAATATTGATACCAAAATATTGTCTGTGCCCTAAATGTAATTTACAAAAATATTTATCTTTTGGATCTAGATTTTCCATTCATAAGCTCTAATGCAGCAATAACAGTATAAGTGATATATACAAAATTATATTTTTATCAGACAGTTCTTGATCAAAATATTTTCTTCCCTACCAGTCTTACTGTTCTATTAAAATTATATGCGATGGATAATGTTTTTTAAATGTAATATTTTTATTCCAAGCATATGATCAACACATTTAGGCAGCAGTATTTCTGCTTTTTTTCCTTTCATATATGTGGCGTATGCTTGCATTAAAAAAAAAAAAAAAAAAACCTTGCACCAACTTTCCACAGCTATTGTTTTTTAAAAATTGTTGGTTAGAGGTTTTTTTATTTTTAGGTCGAGCGCGCAAGTGCTCTGTTGTGTTGAAATCTGTCTGTGGGCTTTTAACCACGCCCACCGCACGCCCATCACTATCACTCATTTATGGGCATCCCTTTAAAAAATCCTTCATTATCATTGGTAAATGCTTCACGTTTCCCTCTCCTTGGGGCAGTTTTGTTACCGCCTTGGCCATCAACCCTTTTACATGGATAATTGGATGCTTGTCGATACGTTTGACTGCGAGCAAATTTCTTTTTCCTTTTGTGTCTCTCCTTCACGCTCATGGCAGCAGTGGCTCTTTGAATCAGCTTGCTTATGTCAACTGTTTTACTTTTCATTTTCAGTTTATGTGGCATGAAAAGTCCATTTAGGAATTTACAACGCTAATGGCTCGAACTCAAGCAAACACGAGACCCAATGCATTGCAAATGCTTATTTTTATTGGATGAGTTCATACCCCATAAAAAAAGACATCATAAAATAAATAATCAAGGAACCATCATCGTCATGATATAAAACACTATACAACTGCCATAGAATGCATATATAAATCTTTTAAAAAAAAATTATATATATATATTACACATTGCCCAGTCTCAAAGGTCTGCCTTGAAATTTTGCAATAATGCCTCTTCAAACATGTAATGATCTACCACTATTGTCCCCTCATCCCAATGGCTTCCATAATCTCTGCAATTTGTTATAAGATCCCGATCTTAATACATATCAATACTCTAGCTCCTTGATTCTTAGCATTTTAGACCACCATTGTTGTTATGTTGGTATTGTCTCTGATCAACAGTTATTGATCTGGTTACTAGTGCAAATATAAACAATCTTTTTTCAGCAAAGGTACAATATTAACATCCGGAGAATACTCCAGAACTGCTATGTAAACATCTGTTGACTGATCTAGCCCTAAAGTGCGTGCACAGTGCGTCTGGATCTCTGCCCAAAAAGGGGTTATTTTAAGACAACCCCAGATAATGTGGGTCCAATAACCTCCACCCTCAGTTGAACACCTAAAACAAATATCCGGTACCTGGGGTTAATTCGATGTAAAAAAAGCTGGGGTTCTATAAAGTAGCCACTTTACATAGAATTGCATTCTGCGAAGATTCACGCCTTTCATTAAAGAGAAATTGAACACATTTATCCTATTCAATGTCTCTTCCATGACTTAAAGACCTTCCTTGGACTGCCACTTGTCCCGAGCCTTAAAGAATAGCATATTGGCCTTCTGCTGTCTAGGAATACAAACCCAGCTACTAATAGATATTCGAGTTGTGGTTTCTATCCAATCTTCAACCAGATCTAGGTTTGCCCAGATTCTACTTGAACCTAGGTTATTAAAAACTGTCTTATGCCAAAAAAGGACCAATGCATCATTGTTTTAAAGTGCCTGATACAGGGATATTTTTCAGCCAATGCCTTCCAAGTGGCAGAGTTTAAAAAATCTGAGACCTTGCTATAATTATTGAACTCTCACCTGGAAGCAATGCTCTCATCTAATAGGGGTCGATTCCCAACATAAATATCTGCCAGGAAGGTTGATTCATTAACGGCTGGGATATTATAGTGCTTACACAGTTGTTCTTTATGTTTAAAAGACCACCCTAAGCCCTTGTATCTAAACTTTTTAGGAGATCGTGTGAGGTGCAGGAAATCTACAATCTCATATTCATGGAAGATCAAATTGAAGAAGAAATTTTCTATCCCAATCATTCCATTTTTAAAAAAAACCTGTGTCTAATTCGCCGAGATAAAAGTGGAGAACATTCCCTCCAGTTCCTTAAAAAACGTCATCTGGAGAGCGCACGGAATAGCTGCGAACAACAAAATACACAAAGATTGACATTCGGATCAGAGCAATGAAGCCCATTATTGAAAGAGGTAGATCAAAGTGCCTTAATCTTATGGACCAGGGGGTAATAATTCAATACAAATAGGTCATTGACATTTTCTGTGACACATACCCCTACATATCTTTTAGACCTTGAATTGACTAAATGATGAAGTTCTGCAAGTAAAGTGTTGAGTGCACAGTTACATAATAAAATCTCCTTTTTTACCTTATAGCTCTTATACCTTCCCAATTCTTGAAACTCTTGAAAAACTTAAAACACCTATATCTGGCTTTAGAAATAGAGCTATATAATCGGCATATAATTTAATGGTGGTCATGCCGCTGATTGGCAGCTCAATGCTTGTATCCGTCTGCACTGCTATTGCTAAGGGCTCTATGAATAATGCAAAAAGAATGGGTGACAAAGGACAACCTTGGTACGTGCCCCTAGTAACCTTGCAGGCCCCAAAATTGCAAGAGTTAATAATTATATGGGCTGTTGCCTCTTTATAAAGTCGAGCGATGATCTGAGTAAATCTCTCGGGGAACTCAAAAACCCTCAGAATGACAAAAAGAATTTCCCAACACACTAGATCGAATGCCTTCTCTGCATCTAATAAAAGAAACTGGGCAGGAACTCTATTTTGTGAAAAATAGTCTAATGCTTCTATTAAAAAAATTGTATTAGAAAATAACTGTCTACCGGTAATAAAACCGCACTGGTTCGGATGAATAACAGAACCTCACATTCTGCTCATGTGGTTGATCAGCGGTTTTGCAATAATTTTATAATCCACATTTAAAAGCCTAATGGGCCTATATGAATTAACATTCTTTTTGTTTTTATCCATTGACAGAAAACTGACCACTAATGCAGTGCGGGATGATGCCCGAACCTCACCCCACTTCGGGATATGATTATATAATTATGTTTTTAAGTTCTGGGTTTAAAACCGGTGAACATTTCTTGAAAAACTCTGCTGGCAGACCATCTTCACCACAAGCCTTCCCATTAGCCAATGACCTCACCATCTCCTTGATTTCCTCAAGAGAAATTTTAGCTTTCAAGGCTTGAATTTGACTAGCATGTAGCTTTGGAAGGGGTTCTGGATTTAAAAACACCAAAGATGAGCAATATCAACCAGTTGATGCGCACTATAGGGTGCATGCTTAAAAAATCTTTCTTAAATCAACGTAGGATCTACATTACGAGTATTAGTTTCAGCAGGAAGTGACCATGTTTTGCGCTTGGTGTTCACGTCTACCACACTAAAAAGTGGCTTGTGTATGTGCTTTCCCCGTAAATTTTTGGGAGGTCGGCAGCATTGACAATATAGCCTCGCTCATATTAGTAATCTTGCATGTGCGGTCTCGCCTGTCTACACTCCAGTTTATTGTGCATGGTTCTATTATAGGAATATGCCAAACTTGCCTGGAGAATCGCTGATTGCAATCCTGTTCTATGGGCTAAAAACTGCTTTCTCTACATAATCCCTCTGCAGGTTATATGGCTACCAACAGCTTCCTTAAATGCATCGCAGATGTTATCTACGTGGCAGTACCCATATTTAGCTCAAAACTGCTTATTATCCCACAATTTAATGCCTTACAACATTCTTCATCTTCAAGGTTTACTTTTCTAAAGTGCCATCTCCCACCGGGCCTCTCTGCCTTAATCCGTGGGTCTTCCAGCTCCACCAGGGAGTGATCTGAAAAGCTATTCGGGATATGTGCATACCTTCTTAGCTTCAACTCTCGAGAGGATAGAAAAAAATCCAGTCTACAAGTGGAATTATGTTTCCCCGAGAATTAAGAATATTACTGCTTTTCTGCGTATCTTTCTCACAATAGATCAACTAAACCCATGCTTTTCATACAATCTAACATAGCTTTCGCCACACTGGGTTTGTTCTGTTTTCACATCTGTGAGGTGGAATCTAGCGCTGGGTTTAAAAGAAAAGTAAAATCCCCCTCCTATAATCACTGGCACTGAGATGGTTAAGAGAGACTGGTAGAGTTCAATCATTGGGTCAGGATCATCGGGTTCGGATCTTAGATTGTAGCTATAGTAATTCTAGAATTATTAAGTAATCCACTGAGGAGAGCCCATCTACCATCATTATCTGTTTGGGAAAGTCACCTGCAATGGGAAATATTGGTTTACATATATTGCCACCCCCCTATGGGTGGCACCTGGGCATGATATACATTGATGGCCTGCCCACTGTATTAACATTTTATACTTTAGTTCCCTTTTATTCCCAAAATGTTTCTTCTGAATAAGCACAATATCTGGTGAGTGCCCTTTTACCCAGTTTTTAATTGCCTGAGCTTTGCACTTATTCAATTTAATGTGATGATATGGAAAACTTGTTTGTATACCGTAATCTAAGTGCGTTTAGACCTACCGGGAGGGAGGGGCTTGGTAGACAGTAATTAATCTCCTGTATGGGGAGAAAAAAGTGCAAATGCAATAATACCTTACTTTGGCGAATTAACCACCCCTTTACACGACTGGCCATCCCACTACATTGTACTCCCCCATAAAGAGCTAACCTGTGCTTTAGAAACCCTGTAAATATCAGAGATCTACATGTTACAAGGCAACTGCCCTGTGTTGAAAAAGAAATGTTAGAAATATTGCCATAGCAATGCCACAGAGGTGTAAAGTGTCTATCATGTGATATGTAAACGTGTTCCTGCTCATGCAAAGCAGATGTGGCATTAACAAAGTGATAAGGTCCATTACATAGCATCTGAAGGTGCCCTCTCGGAGCGGAGAACCTGCAAAGTGCAACGTGCTACAGTAATATATTGTCTTCAATCCACCCCAGTAATACTAAAAAATTATTGAGGATTCCAATACATCAATATGGTACGGCACCCCTGCACAGTCACAATCCCCGTCTACTCCCCCGCATTAGCGTCTCTGGGCACTCCATCAAAAATGTGCACTATCGCACAGTCACTCCTGTTAAAGAAAGAAGAAATCATCCTGAATCATTAACCACATCTGCTGTCTCTGGAAAAAAGATTCAGTTGCAAAGAGAATCTGAATGATCAGTTAGCAACATGATTGGATAAATTCTGGAGGAGAGCTTGGACCTCCAAAGTGTTCGGAACTGGCCCTTCACCAAGACCTTAAGATTGGCTGGCTGGACCCTCCTTGCCTTAGCTTTGAATAAGACAATCATCCTAACAAATCCCTCTGTCTCTGTGCAATGAGTGCCAACATGTCTGGAAAGATTTTGAAAAGAGACACCTCAGAAGTTGAGAAGGCTCTCTTTTCTATAGCTTTCAACAGAATACGATATTTGACTCGATAATTCGTAAAATTCACCAAGATTCTAGAAAGAAATTTAGTATTCATAGTGTGTTGAGCAGGCACCTTATGGGCCCTGGTGATGGTCAAATCACCCACTAGCTTCAGTATTGCCCTTTCCAATAGAGCGTCTACACATTCAGGTACCTGAAAACCCTTGCTCCCTCACAACTCCCTGATGATTCTGAGATTTGACCACCTGTTATAGTTCTCCAGATTCAACAGTTTATCTTCAAAGATGCATCGATTTTTTTTCCAATTGGATAAATTATTGTTGCTTGGACTCAACCTTATCCTTACTTCCACCTCCTCCAGTCTGCCCGGAACCTGGGCCATATCCTCCTCAATCTTTATCAAATGCCCATGAAGAGCTGCAATTTCCTGCACTTGTGCGATTTTCAGCTCCGTGATCTTTGCTAAGATAGTCTCAAACATGCTTCTGATAGAATGTGCCAGGGTATCCCTGATGTCTCCCAGGGCCTACTGTGGTGGATGACTCTTTGAAATAGCTCCAAGCGCTGTTGTTGTCTGTATTGTTTCATCACTGGAATTCAATTTCTGAGGTGCTATCTGGGGAGTCATTGCCATCGGAGAGTTTGGTTAAGAGGAAGTAGTCTGTTGGGCCTTACTGTCTTTTGCTAAAGGAGGGGTCAGAGCATCCATTTGTGTGGCGCCCTCCGAATGCTTGGAAAACAGAGTGCATTGCTTAGACCCAGCTATTGGAGTTGGAGCTGTCCCCATTATGGTTGCCCCGTATCCATAACCCCTCATATTGGCTGCAACAATACTTTCCAGACCTGAAGGGGATTCCATTAATTGGACATTTGAAAAATCACCCTGCTTTTAATTTCGGCCCCCTTCTTGCTTCCTGTCTGGTTAATGGGGGCCACAGCCTTCTTTGCCTCAAGGACCTCTCTGACTTTAGAATCCATTTTTTGTTGTGTGTTATGGCTCATGGGAGTGGTGGCTGATTTCAGTTGGCCTCCCTTACGTTTCCATTTCAGAGCTGGAGTAGATTGACTCAGTGCTGCAGCAGCTAAATTAATCAATTTACGGTGAAATGTTCTCATACTCGGCTGATTAATTCTCTTGCCTGTACCTAAGTCACAAAAGCACAATTATACCAATGCAACCTCACTTTAGGGTTGTAGCCAGAGCTTAGTTGCTGCAGCGGATGGGTAACACAAAGGCAACTGCCCTCTGGCTTGAAATCCATGGCTGCTTGCTGTCTACTCCAAGCTAAGGCCAAAGGACAAAGGACTGCTTCTTCATTCTTAATGCAATGTTAGGCATCAGGAGCTAACCCTTCCATACTGCGGGCCTATTTATCACCGAATCTGGACCAAGTTCAGACACCCCTCCAAAGTGCTATGCAGTGAGGGTCAGTACGTGCAAATACTTTCCCAGAGGAGGGCCTTTTGCTTCCCCACTTAGCTGATTATAATGTACCGGGGGGGGGGGGGGAGAGCACAACTCCCCCCAGATTCCTCCTTCTCACGGTGGCCGGCACTCACCTCAGCCTTGCTCAGCCTTGAGAGAGCGTGCACTGCCAATAGCTGTGTGTGGTTCTGAGGGAGGGGCCTGGCGAGAATGCTTAGAGGTGGAATGAGCGGGTTGTGACTGCCGTCTTCGCTCCACAGCCGAACCTGAGCAAATGTTGGTTAGAGTTGGCAATTATAAAATGCTAACTTGCTCTGGAAAAACAAGTATCTCTCAAACATTCGTTTTTCAGATTTTGTATATCATTATATTAAGCATTTTCGCATGCTCAAATTATAATATAAATACCAGTTAAACAATTAAAACAATTAAACAATGGTGCATATACCACTTGACTCTGTGGCTAACATAAATTATCTTGGTACATTTTACTACATTCTCATGTATAATCATACATACGTCTTTAAATGGCATCAGTGAGCTCGTTGTACATTCTCAATCATTACCTGGAACCAACTTTCAGTATTTCAGTGGGTCATACAGTTGTTGCGGTGTTCTATCATCTGATGGGTATAATAAAGTCTTTAACACACTGTTTCATATACTCAGTCCTGTATGCGCTGCTTTCACTTGGGGTTGTGTTCTGATTGCATACTCTGCTTCCAAACACTTAATCATGTCTTCAGGCCAGAGGTCAAACGTGGGACCAGTTTGTTGTTTGTGTACATTTTTCTTAATCAGCATATTACTCAACAAACATAGGCCCATATTTATATTTTTTCACACAAAACTGCGCTAACGCAGTTTTGCGTGAAAAGGTTTACCGCTGGCTAGTGCCATTCCAAGACACTGGCTGGGTGTCTTATTTATGGAATGGTGCAATCCGGCGCAAACTGTGAGCTAACGTCATGGAAAATTACGTTAGCCGGGTGGGGGTGGTGGTATGGGAGAAGGAGGTTTTGCACCAAAAAATGATAATAGGCTGGTTAGAGTAAAAAAAGATGACACTAACCAGCCTAGTGTCATTTCTTGATGCTAAACCTACCATACCACATGACTCCTTTCTTATAGAACACAGGAGTCATGCCCACCACCCCAATGGCCAGCACAGGGGTCAAGGGTCCCCTGGACATGGCCATTGCAGTGCCATGTATGGGGGCCTATTTCAGGGCCCCCAATGCCACTTAAAAAAAAAATCAAAATACTGACCTCTACTTACCTATACTTAACTGGGATGGGGACCCCAGTCCCCTGGTGTCCCTCTGGTATGGGTAGGGGTGTCCCTGGGGCCTGGGGAGGGCACCTGTGGACTTATTCCATGGTGTTCCACCATAGAATAGGCCCACAGGTCGCCTAACGCCTGCCCTGACCCAGGGCAAGCTTAGTGCCATTATTTAGGCCAACGTCCTTCCTGCACACCATTTTTGCATGGGGGGATAAATATGGCGCCTGGGCCTTAGAGTAATTTTTTGCCCGGAAATGCCTACCTCGCATCTCGTTGACGCAAGGTAGGTTCACGCTAGCAAAAAATGACTTTAACTCCAATATTTTGGCACTAGACTAGTCTAGCGTCAAAATATAAATATGGAGTTAAGTTTGCCCTGAATTAGCGTAAAACAAATTACGCTAATTCAGCGCAAACAGATTATAAATCTGGGCCATAGTCTGGGAGACTAAACCAATTTCCACTCTTGCCTACACAATTTGTCTACTTCTTCTTTCCAATAGTGGCGCATAGCTGGACAATACTACCAGGTATGTATATAAGTACCCTGCATTGCTACACATACATTAATCAGTAACATTAACATAAAATGTATCCATAGTTTACATGAGTAAGTGCATCATATAGTGTATTAATTTTATCATGTCTTTCTTTCTGATTGATCTACAGTGTGCATATAATTGTTTCCGTTCTGTGGACTTCAGTTTTTCCCCAGGATCAGTTTCCCCTCAGGATTCCAGTGATGTTGGTTGTATGGTTTGACAGGCACTCCCTGAGAACTGCTGAGGGGCGCATCTAGTCACGCTTCGTGAAGGGCACTAGGGCCAGGGATGAGGTGCCTCCTCCACTCTCCCTCCCTTAGAAAATTACACTTCCGCCAGACACTTCACCTGACACACCACTTCTGGCCAGAACTTTGCAAGAGGGGTGGGTGAGGGTTTGTTTCCCCAAAAGCAGCGTGAGGCTCCGTGAACACGCACCCACCCTTTTCTCTATTTTGGCTCTAGTCTTCTAAGGAGGGGGCAGTCATTTTTGCCAGAAATATAAATGGTATGACCTTTCATGCTGTATCAATCGATCACATTTTTATTGCATGATTGATAAAAACTGAAACACAAGATAAATATATGACAGGTCAAGTATAAGACAGTATAAAAAACAACGATACATTTTAAAAACCAAAGGAAACATGATTAGTTCTGAACAAGAGCTCATGGAAAATGCAACTATGTCAGAGAGGCAGTGGGAAAGTGCCGATTCGTGCCTCAGTGCTTGCTCAGCCATGTCTGCAGCTTGACTTATAATGCCTGTTTTTTCTAGTTTGGCTAAAAAAACTTATAAAACCACTGACCAACTGCGTGTCCGTTGGGATAAAACATTCTTTTAGTGCAAATGAGCCTGATCTTATGTTTAGGCAATTAAAGATGAAACTAAACATTTGGACTGTTCAATTTAAAAGGAAAGTCAGCAGCAAATTACGTGGGCTAACGATTCTTTACAGTTTGGACCGAAACAGCAGTACGTGGATTGGCGGGTGTATTTCCAGTGGTGCCTAATCTCCCCCGCATTGAACAGCCCAGATCCAGGTCTAGCAAGGTCTTGTTCCACTCCAATTGATAGTACTGGCAGCGGGTAGGGTTGCGTAAGGATTCAGTAAAGTGACAATGCACTTTACTGAGGACCATGAGGAATGGTCTAGGGTAAAGGAGCATTGGCGCAGTTGTTTTTTTAACTACAGCTACAAAGTGGCACCTCAACGTTGTGAGGTCCCAAAGGTCAGACATCTTCAAGAGTTCAGTGATTTGGTCATGGCAAAAATTGAGCTTGTTTTGTTTGTTTGAAAGACCAGACTTCGTCCCATAATGTACACCTGAGTGAGCCCTGCCGAGTCGTATTGCAATTTTGCCAAAAACTTAATATGCAATCTGCTTGGCACGTTGTCTGATTTGTCAGAGCTAGCCTATTTATTGTGTAGTTTATGTATCATCAAGTCTGAGTTTTCAGTCTCCAAAGTACAGAACATTTGAATTTTCATAATTTACTATTAGATGTTTTTGGTACAATATGATTCATAGAGCTTCAGAGTATGTTGAAGACCACTACCCGGAATGATCCAAGATCATGGTGTCATCCAGTACATTAGTAGTTTTGATGTATATTAACCGTCTTTGTGAGGATTCGATCCGGGCTTGGAGCTGGTTAGACAGCAAACTGAACTGGCGGTAGTCCAGGTCCTCTAACCCAACAAGGATGGTTCACAGGAAGATCTTTTATGGGGTATAATAGGTGGCAGACAAGTTATATTCCTAGAAAAAGCGAACTGAGCAATGGCTCTCTGTCAGCTGGTTCTGTAAATCTACGACTCATAATCCATCTGGCCCCCTCTTGCTTGCTTATGACTTATGCAAGGATTCCTTGCCTGTGGGGCCCATTCTGTATAATGGAGGTAAATACTGAACTTCTGTATCTGTGAATTTTTATTCCAAGGTTATGTACTTTGTTAACAGGTGAAAAATAGGTACACATGTAAGGCATGTTTTCCTGTGTGTCTATTTGCAAAGACAATCAGTGAACCATATGGTAGGCGACTTTATACCAAGTTGTGAATTGAACTGGAGCTAGGTCCTGCTTTGAATCCCTCAGACTTGTCAAGTTTCCTTTCTTAACCTGTTTTGAAATGGTGGGGTCCCCTGAGAGTGCATGCTTGCACATACTAACCTTTGTAATATAAAACCAATACACTGGGCAAAAAGATATCCTCCTTCCATAAAGGGGGCAATTGATTAGATGAACCACATAACACTACTTTAACATCATGACTCACAAACAGCTGAGAGCACCCAAGAGCTAACACCGCAGGTGCTCTCTAAGCAGAGTGTCAGAGCACAGCTCACATCCAGATTTTGCTACATTTCTTCAGTCCTAGAACCGTCCAAACTATGAAAAAAAAAGAGAACTATCCACTGTTTTTATGACAAGAAATGAGAACCTTGGAAAAAACATGCGTGCAACTGGAGTTTACCTCATCTAAGTGAATAAATGGGCATGATTTTGGACCAGAATGGGATTAATGTCACTGACCTTACATATTCATTCACAAGGTACAAGAAAGTGTACTCCTTTTAGGTTACTCCAGCTTTTGAGTAAATACTTGAATTTGTATGAAATCACAGAAACTTTGAGTGCTCCTGAGATTCTGTGATTGCCCCAGTACTCCCATTCATAACTATTGTCCCAGTACTCACATGCATAACTAATGCCACATACAAATGTGCGTCAGATGTATATTTCTTTTCATACGGATGTGATAAAAAGGTGCATATGCAATTTAATTTCTTGTGTCTCCATGTGCACAATGTCTTTCTACCTGTAAAACCCTTTCCACATCACTTCATCAGTTTTGGTGATGTTAATGCCCCATCATTCAATCCTGAACCCGACTTGCCATTATTGTTAGCATCAAAACATATTTGCAAATGTTTAGTAAATAACATAGTGCTTGTGAGTTTATTGATATTCCTTAATGTTTACTGGTGGGTAGGTCCAGGACAGAAAGTAAGCCTGTTCCTGGTTGGAGATTTGATTACAATGGGAGTCCAGTATAATGTCCATGGCTGAATACTGCAAAAAATCTATCAAGTATCCTTCTTCATTGCAAGAGGAAAGACTGACACCCCTCAGAGGATGTGGTGCAGCCCAGCTGTTAATACACATGTGAAAGATGTCAAGTGTCTTCATTAGAAAGCCCCGGTTAGGAGGGGAGATCTTGCAGAACTAAATATCCAGCTACAAAGCAGAGTAAAAATCAGGGGCAAAAATGGGAGTGACTCAGAGATGCATGCACTAAATAAGCGATAACAATGTATACAAACGGAAGCAAGTGGGAGATGAACACAACAAAAAGTTTGATTTGAACTGTTAGACAGCAAAAAGCTTGTATTGCAAAATGTTATATATAAAACTAGTCACATGAATGTCTTCAACCATTGGGCATCTTTCAGGTGTGATAAGAAGAGTCCCACAGTTGACATCCTTTCTGCTCCGATGAGCTCCTATTCCGTGAATGCTGCCCATCAAGGTCAGTCTGCCCAAACCAAAGAACATCCCTCTGGGTAACTCAGGCCAGAGACATGCCCACAAGGTGTACCAGCAAAGGAAGAGACACGTCTACCCATGTGCTGAGCACTGGGAACAAAGTCATGCTTTATTACCATGCACTGAGAGCAAACTACCTTCTCATAATTCATGCTGCCACCATTGGTAATTTCCTGGCATGTATGTAGCACTTCCTCAGAATTGACATTTGAGCAAATCCCATTTATAAGGGCAAAATTCCACAACTCCTGAAATTTATTTAGTTAATTTATTTTGTTTTATATAGTTTGATCTTACCCCAGATAAGACTGGATATTGTTTTATATGAAGAAAAACAAAGGAAAACAAACAAAATAGGTACTCCAGAATGGTAGTAGAAAAATCATAATCTACAATTCGACCTAAAAGAAAGATACGCCACAGTTGCGTAGAAATCAATACAAACATTGGGTAATGGCTCAGATGGTGTGTTCAAACAAGGCAAATGCTTTTCAACTGATGATTCTGTAGGACTCTTATCCAGCAACATCTTTCAACCAGAAGGATTATAGTTTAACATATCATTTAGGTGTTAGTGGTCAATGCTCAGTAGGTGGTTCATTAGTTGTCTTTAGAATATGATGAGTGAGACAGTAAGGCAGATAAGGGCCTGTAGAGAGTTTCAATTCTCTGGGCATTCTATGCAAAGAATCAATTTATGGAGCAATTCTTGTCAAATCACACTGTTTATAAGTGCAAATGTGATTTGCCTGTAGAGATTTTACTCCTTTCAAATAGGTACATTTTATTTATTAGGTTTTCACCTCTTTTCAAATGCAGAGTGTTACTTGTGATGTAGGCTGATTCTGTACATCACAAGTAGGACGTAGCCCTTGTGCATGTTTATGACCATATAGGCTGGACTTGGGTGCGCAAAATATTTTTAAACGGGGCAATTAGACACTGAGGGCTGAAAACAGTTTGATAGATCACCTTATAGACCAGTCTGCCAATCTTAAAAACCAACATGGGTTCCAAGGAGGAGCTTCATTTCAATGTAAGCTCCACTGCCAGCATACCAGCTCGCTTCTAACAGCCACCCTCCTCTCATGCCCCCATAATTATAGTTATTGTGGGTTGAGGCCGCCCCACTGACTATAGCCTTGTGCTCTGTACATCGCTAGAGATATAGTCAACAGCAAGACTACCACCTTCCTTGCTTCCCTTCTTACATGGGTCAAGAGGGGTTCTTACTCCAAGACCCTGCATGGATTCCCACAGTTGAAACATTTTGTGCACATGCGCAAACACGTGTGTACTATAGCATAGTTTCAGAAGATGCTTGTAGTTGCAGCTCGGATAAACAAACTACATGTAAAGGATGCAGCTTTGAGTCATGGGAGAAGGAGAACCATTCGGTTTTCTGTGGGCAATGGTATGGATTTTAACTGAAGTGGGACTATTTATCATGTGATGGCAGGATCATACCAGCCTATTCAGCCCTAAAGTACAGAGGAAATGCCAGAATTTCCAAATGGCCAGGCCAACCCAGGTCAGTAAATACATATGAATTTGATTGGCTTAGTAAGATAGAAGATTTCAAGGAGTGCTCATGGTAGAAAAATATTTTGGCCTTTGTTGCTGAGTACTGGGGTCTCATGACAAACAATTGTTTCTGAAAAGCCAAATTCTGCACCAGCAAACTAAGTCAAAACATGGAAAGAAAGGCGTATTTCGTGAATTAGTTAATCTCTTTCAGGATCAGTAATTAGCATTTGGTAGCAAGTATTGCTCTTATGCCATTGAAAAGAGGTTTTCTACTTAGTTCGTTACAGTCTACAATTTGCTTTCTGTCTCACGTCAGCATTAGGGGCTAGGCAATGGTATACTTCGTAACTGAATTAATGTGACATGAAACGACAGAATATTTGTGCTTGAAAGCGATCCATATTCCCTTGCAAGATGTTCCCACGATACGTTCCTTCATAGAAAAAGTCACAGATTAAATCATTCTTAAATGCAATACCGAAAGTCCCGACTGTTCATGTTACAGATGAAACAACATTTTCTGCTTCTTTTAAACTATTCACAGTGGTCATGAGCAGGGAGACACGCGATGCTCCATGCCTCTGATCTCCTTCCAATTATGAGTTTCCTTGGTATCTCTTTCCTTTGGTCTTTTTCCTGCACAAACCACTGGCTCATTATTTCAACGGAAATCCCAAAGGAACTACACTTCCTGGCTATTTTTGGCACAAAGCATTTCTTGTGATTATGCTAATAGCTACAATGATACATTATTCATACGAATTCCACCATGTATTTTTAGTGACTTGAGCCCTGATAATGTCCATCTAGTAAAACAATGAAAATCATCCAATAACACAACGAGGCATCGTGCGGGAATGATTTAATTCTCCGAAAACACGTGTGTAAAGCTTACAACAGAAATGTGTTGTAGCATTCTTAGACGCCTGGAATGCTCTTCTAGGAGCATTCCATGTCTCCAGAATAGCAAGACTGGAGGAAAGATTTATTGCAAATCCAAGGAATAACGCGCATCCAGCCTTAAACCCATCTGTCGTTTTCAAAACATAACATTCTTGTCCTTCTCATCGCTGGAGCAGAGGAGCTAGTGTTTGTGATTTGGCTACTTAAGCATATTTACTATGAGCCAACAACACTGTTTGGTTATTTGAAGGCACATATATATGATACACAAAATCATTGACATTTATTTTTTATGGTATGCGAAGCACTCAAAGAATGGCATAACGCATGCCGTCCACCACGTTTAATTCTTGGCAGTCTACTTTATCCCTATGTCATTGGCAAATGAGTGTTTTGTACTTAGTGGGCAATATCAGATATGAAGCTTGTATGCATTGTATACCATTGCTGACGACTTTTAGTGATTCTGAAAGAAAGCTAATTCAATTTTTAACTGTGTTTTTCCTTTGACTTTGTAAGTTTGTTAAAAAGTACTTGCTGGTTTGCTGGGTCTAGCCAATGGCTAGGCCCTGTTCCTTTTTCTTGATGGCCAATCAACCACTAGTGTGCAGGGTCTTTGGGTGAGTCAGCAGGGGCTGGCCTATGCCAGACCCTGCAACCAACCTGCCATGGCCTAGAAACTCTTACTGTCCAAGGCCTTTGGTCCTGCTAACTAAGGATTGGCCCCAGGCCTTTGCTTGTAGTCATGTTCTACACCCAACTTGCTACAGACATCCATACCCTTCTGCACACGGCCTCTGGCTGGGTAAAGCCAGCATTTGCAGTGGGGGTTCATCTGTGGGCACCCCTGACACTCAACCATCAGTAAACAGCCAACCTCTGTTGCTCCCAGTCTCCAGGCCAGGTGCAGTAGAGGGGGATTGGTCACATGACTGACCAACCACCACACCCTGCATCCACCATGAGCAGGCAAGATCCCTGGTTGCAGACTTTGCCCAAGCATGGCATGGTTTGGCCACAGGGTTTGGTTTGAAGGCTGCCACCGATGTTCTTTTCTTATTTTTGTTGTTTTTTAATACAACTTCTGTAGCAAACAACCATATCCAATCTTTTTTGTTTTAATAGATGGAACGTTTTGTAGTGGTCCTCCATGTTCTCATGGTCTATGCAACAATTTTGGTTGCCACACCATATAATGATTTTACACTCCATGTGGTAAAGTGAGAAGTCTTGCAGTTGGGGATTTATTTTGTTCTGTTACTTTTTCATGGTTCCTAGCATATTTTGCAGTGTATCGGCTTCCTCCGCTTCCGCACAATCTTTTCCTCTGCCACTGTCACACTGTTTTTCATGCTTAGGCTGCAGGTGACCCCTAATTACTGATGTGCCTGTGATGAAGCATGTCCCCATTGTTGTTTGAGAGTCACCATCGTATTTAGGGAAAACACCTTGGGAGGGATCACCATGTTTAGCTAATACACACATTTTTTGGTACAGTCTTTAAAGTCATAGGATGCCAAACAACTTGGCCTTGTGTCATTGTATCTGCTCGAGATATACTGAATACATCTATGATTTTCTATGACATTCTATGACGTTTTCTCCACAAACAAAACTTCTCACATCTAATGACGTACTAAAATGCAGAGTTGCACCAGTGTTAGAAATGTGCAGTTTGGGATCACAGAAAAAGGACTGCATTGTTTAATACAGTTTCAGATTGTGTGGGCTCTATGGCTTTTTGAACGTTACCTCATTTGCATTGGCTTCCTCAGGGAAGCAGCTCAGCACTCAAAAAACAGCCAATAGACACCATAAGACGTTGTCCAGCTGAGTGTCCATCTTTACAAGAATATAAGTACTTCAATTACTCAGTTGTACTAAATACACACTACACTACATGCATGATCCAGGATGCTATCTCTTGTAGGCACTGTGTACACTGTATTTCCTCTCTGTCCCACGTCCCATGGTGTTCTTCCTAGTTCTGGGCTACCCCATATAGAGTAATTGTGAGTACGGTGCATCAGGCTAAGGTGCAATGATTTGATACTGCAGTTCAGATATACTTAGTCTTGTGTGAACTCTTGTGGTCAGTGACAGGCCTAGGCCTCTGCACACACCATTATATTAGCGTGATGTCAGAGCCAAAGTAAAAAGGCAGGATACCAGATATACATACCCGTCCCAACAAAATATCTTGGTTGTCACCAAAATGAGTGGAAAATAATGCTGGCCTTTTATCTTGCAGACACGTCACTAACTGCTTCAAGTCATTATTACAAAGCTCATCCCCACTGATTTTGCCACTGTGGAGGGAGTCAAAAAGCAGAATCAACAATACTGGGATGTGCTCCTTTATTTGCAAGTTACAACTAAACCTATGATCCTTGGGCAACATCTACTGAGAGATCTTGCTGAAAAAACAGCCTAGAGGTCTAAGTGCAATGTCCTTTTTAGAAAACATACTGGCCACTCCCATACTGTAATCCTCATTGCTGCTCCCCAGTTTCATATAGCAGGACATCACAGACCACAGAGGGATAAAATGTTGAAAAAATGTCAACGTTTTGCTTATTGTCTGATATTTTAACCTGGCAAAGAAACCTACAGTCATCATCATCAAACAGACTTCATTCGACTTTCAACAAGTCATAAAAGTATCAAATAAAACACATCTATGTATATAAACACAATAAATAAATACAATGATAAAAGAATAAATAGTAAAAATAAAAATGCACATCATTAATTTGTCCATATACAAATATTTAAATAACCTTAATGAAATTTAGGCCTATGCGCCCATGGACTTCCTTGCAGTTAGTACTAAGCATTACAAATTTGCCAAAATTCTGCACATTTCGATAGAAGATAAAACCTGTAAGCTAAAATTTGCATCACGACACTGGCGCAAGTTAATCAATCTTAGAAATGGCAATAAAAAGCGTTTTCTCTGTTTGTCATAAAATTTACAAAAGAGGACCACGTGCATCGTAGATTGGGCTGCCTTCGCGTCACAGGGGCATACTCTTAAGGCTGTACTCCAGTCATTCATAGTCGGGAAAGTTACAAGACGATGGAAAGTGTCTAATCGTAATCTTGTAAGGACAAAACAATGTCGAGGGTTTGTTACACTTACTAGGTAAGGCTGCATGCCTTCTGTGGACAGAATTAGTTGGTTGGACATAACACTGGATTTTCTCGATTCATCTTCCCATCGCTGGTCTTCCAAGTACTTCAATGTCAAGGCCCTGAATTCTTTCTTGGTTATTTTTCCCAATGATTCTGGGTTTGTATAATAGTCTTTACAACCCATATTTCCAAAAAAGAGCATAATATATTTCAACCAAGGAACTCTTAGCGAGTGAGTTAGCCTCATACAATCAGATAGGATGGCCTTGTTTAATCCAGTGTGCTCCGAGGTCCACACTTTGTGCCATAATAATAATGGCTGTATCCTTATCAAATCAGCTACAAAAGAAACCCCTAATTCCATGTGGCTAATATATGACGATGTACCGTTTGTTACCATTAACAAGTATCTGAGAAAATCATTCTCCTCCGTCTGAATCGGATTACAATTAGTATACCCCCAAATACCTGAACCATACATGGCAGCCGGGATGCACTTAGCTTTGTAGATTTTTACCATATTTGGCGGGGTAATCCCCCCTAGCCTTTTAGAAAAAATCTTCAGAGCCGCCGTTGTTTTAATGATCTGGTCTTTTTTAGTTTTCACACAATGTGCCCAGGAACCCTGTTTGTCGAACATTATGCCCAGATATGAAAAGGTACAAGCTATCTCCACTTTGTCCTTTTGGATGGTAATATTGTAGATCTTACCCGATTGCCTACCGCAATTCATTATAAAAGTTTTGGACCGATTAACTGTAAGTCCCAGGTCTGTCATAAAGGTTATGCAGGTGGTTAAGAGTTTTTGGAGGGCGAATGGTGTCCTAGCCATAAGTACTGCATCATCTGTGTAAAGCAGTAAAGGGACAGCACGGTTGCCTATATGGGGAAGGTCTTTACATTTGCTTATCAGATCACGTTCTAGGTTGTTTATGTATAGTGAGAACAAGAGTGGAGCAAGAACGCAGCCTTGGCGCACCCCTCTATATATGCCGAAAGGCCTAGTGCATTGCCCTCTCATCCCATACCTTACTCTTGCTCTGCATCCTGTATACATGTCCCTTATAAACTGAACTATTGTTAATTCGACCCCCATGCTACTTAAAATGTCCCATAACTTCTCATGTAATATGCAGTCAAATGCTGAGGATAGGTCTATGAAGGCCAGGTACAAGTTATCCTCTCTGGTCTTTGTGTACTTCCCCACTAAATTCAGGCCCTGTTCCACTGTACCTATTCCTGTGCGGAAGCCATACTGCACTGGGGATAAGATGTAATTTCCTTCCGCCCATGTTTGGAGTCTATTTAAGATTATTCTCCCCGCTAGTTTAGCTGTTGTGTCAAGCAGGGAGATTGGCCTGTAGCAAGCTGGATTGAGGCGGTCACCTTTTTTATATAGGGATGATGATGGAATCTCGCCACGTCGATGGGGGGCCTTGTGTACAAAAGTCCCTCAATACCTGTGTCATTAGAGGGCCCCATGGGTGTGTGTTTCCCTTGTATAAATCTATTGGGACGCCGTCGGGGCCCGGTGCTTTCCTCGCTTTGCTTATATTTATGGCTTCCACTACCTCCTCTAAACTAAACTGGCGTATTACAGCCGAACGTGGGCCTTCCTGAGCATCTGGGGCCTTTAAGAAGACTGCAGAGCCTATGTCAGTAGATTGGCGGTATATATTAGAAAAATATACGATCCAATCCTCTTCCGAAATTGCAATTTCCATTCTGGGGATATCTGTATTCCCTAACACAGGAGTATTTATTATTTTCCAGAAAAGGATGTTATCCTTCGCAAGGCTAGCTTTATGTAAATTTTCCCACAAATTTCCTCTCAGGGTGGATTTCCTCCTTTTTATGGCTGTCTTATATGCCTGTCTACACATGCGTATTTCAATCGGGCATCTTATTGGGGCACTTAAAGCTTTTTTTAAACTCGTATGTGCTTTTGTGCAATCGTGGTCGAACCAGACACTTTTCCTTTTTTTCCCTGCCTTTCCCGGCCTGGTAGTAAGAACTTCCTTCACGCCTTGCGTTATCTGAGAAAGAGCACTTAAACATTTTCCTGGTTCTATGTCCTCACTAAGGCAGTCTACGAAGGCTTGATTGTATTTACATAATAGCTGTTTCAATAGAGCCTGTGAATCTATCTGGGACCATCTCAATGTATATCCATTGCTCGGGGCTAATTCAATGTCATTTACCATTGTGACCTTCTCGCCTTTAGCCAATGTAACAGGAGTTAGTGAGAGTTCCAAACTCTGAGGGAAGTGGTCGCTTATAGCAATGTCATGAATTGTATATTTAATAAAATAATATGAAAAATGGGTTGACATTAAAACATAATCGATCACCGTATCAGCGCCCCTTCCATTAAAAGTTGGTTTAAACTGTGGTTCTTTGAAATGTAATTCGTTTACAAAAGACAGGTTATGTTTTTGGGCCACTAAGTTCATCGCATCTCCTTGGATGGTATGTGAGAAATGAGGCCTTAAGCCAGTCAGTCTAGTTCAACACGTGTTACTATGCCTTATACAGTTCCATTTATACCCTGCCTTTCACACAACTTTGACTACCCTTCCAAGATCATTGAGTACTCATGTGATTTTCCAAATTATTGCATGTGCTCCTTTTCTATTCCTCATTAATGGTTCTAGGTTTGACAGCTAGTGGAGCATGAAGTGAGTCAGATAGTTTTGTCCAACTTGTCTTAACTAGCAGAAGGTGAAAAAGGTAATTTACCTTGATGTTTCCCACACCGTATGCCATGGGTTTTAAAATATTTAGACACATAATCAAAATGGTACTGTTGCTTTCACTCCAAGAAAGATTGGGCAACATTTGGTTTGGTTCGATGCCCTTGACACTGTGCTCAAGGGCATCAATTTACTATTGAACAAGGAATATAACATGCCTAGAGGCTATCATGTACAGAGTTGAGCACATAAATATTGCAATAAACAAATATAGTAAATAAATGCACAGATAAGATGGCCTACTCCTCAGATATGTAAAATTGACCTTTTGTCCTGAATTTTCACTCCTGGTCCTGAAGTTTTACAGTCCTGTCCAGAATTTGTCTCTTTGCCAGGTGGCTACTCTAATCAGTGATTTCTAAAGATATGACAACCATTTAACTTATTATTGTCCATGGTAGTGATAATGTAGTTAGAGAATCTGAGGTTCATATCCAGCTAGACGTGGGTTCAGCAATTCAATTTATAATATACCAACTTGCCTCAGGTTATTTGTAGTTTTGACAATTTAGCATTGCACTTTGATACTCCTTCAGCCAGTACGTTTCTCCAGGTCACTTTCTCTCTTCAAGATACCCTAAAGGCCACAGAAGCTAAAAAATCTGGAGAGGCCCCAGGATTTGATAGGATTCAGAGTGATCCATTCCATTTCAGGACTATTCATTTGAGGTCCTTACATTAATAACTTTTTCACTGCTATTGCAGCAGGAACATAAATCTCTGATTCCTGAAGGGGTACTGAACTATTCCCAATATACAACAAAAGGGTGTTGGGGTAGCCCTGGAAATGACTGTCCAAAATCCTTATTGAGAATATACAAAAATCTATAGTGTGCAGAATATGGCAGGCAGCCTTTGATTTGGCCCCAAGATATGAGGTTCTCGAAGTTTCTACAGGAGCAAGATGCCCCATACAAACTTAACCGTAACAGTGCTGTTATATTCTGACAATTATGCACCAGTTCGCTGGGGCGCAAATGAAAAGCTAACTGGCTGGCCAAACAAACAAACATATGTAAGTAGAGTTTGACAAGGATGTTTTCTTTCATCTGCACTTTATACTTTTTTTTCATCACCAACCCCATCAGTCATTTGTTGAGATACAATATTGCCTCTCCATCAAAAGTTCCAGCATTGCTATTTGTGGATGACACTCTGCGGACTTCCAAAACTCCAATGGGCCTGCAAGCTTTGACTGTTAATTTCAACATGTTTTGTACAACACATGATGTGGAAATCAATGCCACTAGGGCTAAATCTACGCCTTTTAATTCTCATAGCACCTTCCCCTCATATATTCTTATGTGTTACACTGTAGTAGAGAAGGTCTCAGGTTTGATTATTTGGGAATCAGGCTGCTGAATTCTCATTTATGGTGTCCGCAATTTGTTAAAAGCCAATTACCCTTAGATCATAGAATACAATTGTTAACGTTCTTGCTTGCATTCAATTTCACCTGCATTGGAAAATTATAGAGTCAAAACCGTAAGTAGGGGTGGGTGAAAAATTCCGCTCTGCTGTCAGAGTTCGCAGTGTTTTGCCCACTTGACATTCTGCTTGGAGCGCAGAGCTCCGCCAAAACTCCGCCAAATGCCATGTGGCAGAGTTTTTTATTACATACCGCTTGCCAACGTTACGTTGGTGAGTGCGAGTGGGTATTTGCATCCCCTAGCGCAATTTGTGGGTCCTAAAATGCGTTCTGGCAAGATTTCTCAGTGAGGGCAGTCGCAGCAAGTTGTGACCATTCACATTAAGAAAGCTGCTGCTCGAATAGAAAATCTACTTGGGCGACAGAAAGAAGCAGCGCCCACTGGTGCACCGTGTGGTGCCGTTTGCCCTGATTTTGCAGTGTAGAACAAGCTCCCAGTGCAAAAAATCAGAGTGAGCAGTGTGAGGTGCCCAAATTCTGCCCGCTTGATGAACTCCACAGAATCTTGCAGAGTTTTTATGTAACTCCACAAATTCTGCAGAGTGAAACTCTGCGAGTTTAGCCCACCCTTAGCCATAAGCACTGCATTGTATAGATCTGAAGTCTGGAGTCACTGTACTATGAATCATTTAATGCCTTCATTAATTCTCTCTTAAAATTACTCAAAAGCACTACTATAACTCCATTATGACTTGATCTTGGTTTAAAATATACAGTTCATGTTGCAAGTCTGGGACCTGCTTTATACTTGCTCTATACTTGGTCAGCTAAAGAGCTGGATATATACAGAAGTGCTCTCTTAGATCTTAAAAGATGACTGATGCTCTTAATGTCACCTGGCTGAAATGTGTCAGAGCTTGGTTTGACCAGTTGAGATTAAGTGGATTCTGGACTAACCCCCTAGTGGTTCTTACTAATGGTGCAAAAATTGTAAAAAATACATACTGGGAGCTAATGACTGGTAAATGGCTATCAGATACACCAGTAGGGAGTGGAATGATTATTTGTAATATTAAAAAATGTTGTAAAGTTTGAGGACTTTCTGGATTTGATTAACCTCCTTCCCAACCAAGTGTGCAATATTTAAACGTTAATCGTGGGATCCGCCAGCTAGCCGATTTTAGCCACAAATAGCCTAATTCAAAATGTTATCCTTTGTATAATCTTGCTAACTAGGACCGATGCCTGCATTGTTTTTTTACCGGGCTTATCGGAGACTGAAAATTAAACAGACTACATTGCTGTGTCGGAATAATAGAATTAAGCAATACCTTATAGACCTAAGAATGTTCAAATCAGACACAAGCAGCAAGGCGTTTTTTTGCTATATCTAGATGCTTAGTATTTTACTGTCTGTATTCAAGAGCTATAAAATGTCCTCTGAATTAGTTCTGTATTCCTGTTGCTATGCAGCCATTATCTATTTGTTATATTATCAAATGAACTATGTGAATTGAGATGTTAATGTATATATTTTAATCTCATACATTTCCTATGAGCTTCTGATTTAAATTTTTTATTGTATACAATTTTGTATGTGTTGATGGGTCTTTTTAACCGAAACAAAGATACATTGATTAAAATATGATGCCCCTCAAAGTCAAACACTTTTTCCAAAATATCCCAAATTGTTTAATTTGAGTGTAAAATCAACCCCCGCCAACACTTTCACGCATGTTGCTTAGCTTGGATCAGGAATAGTAAATCTGACCCCTCCAGCAGACAACACTTACCCCAATGTGGTTTATTTTGTTGCTTCAAATGGCTTCAGCAATGTTGCTTAGGTTGGAGTGTGAATAGAATATTTATCTACCCAACAGGTCCCAACAGTTTCTCCAATGTTGCTTAGTTTGAAGTGTAAATAGGACATCAGAACCCTGTCACCCAACTCAGAATCCAATGCTTTCCACATTATTATTTAGTTTGGAGTAGGAGTAGTAAATCTGGCCACCCAAAAACATATGTAAATGTTTAAACATTTACAGTTATTATGTGTTTTTTTCTAAGTTTTTAGATGTATTAATTACTACAAAATTCTGTAATCATAAGAATGTTTATTTGTAACCTTATTTTCAGATCAATTGATGGTCAAAAAAAGTATTTTAATTTTTTTAAGCAATTTACATTTTGTAAATTAAATATTTGTAATTTTTAAGATATGTTATTTTTTCATTAATTACAAGATATATTTATTTTAATTATATAAAATATACTTTAAAAAAGTAGTGCACCTTTGTAACAGGTAAAATTAAGTTTAAATAAATATATTAAGTATATTTTTAACACTATATTTTGGTTTTGCATATTATTATTTTTTATGTTAACATTAAAAGACAATATAATTGTAATCTATACTTTCGTATTTTTTTTTATCTTTAGATATTTTTGTAAGTTGACATTTTAGATTCAATATTTTTGTTGTTTTAGTAATTAGTGTAAGGTTGTCAATATTCAATGTAATTGAGAGATCAAAGAGTAGAAATAATATCATCAGGCCTTTTTATACCAGGTGGCGAACATTGTAGGTACAGTGTAGGAAACATTTTCCACTCCATCCTCAAGAAGAACTCCTGACAGTTCAGCTGCCTGGTAACAACTTTTTCCAGAACTTTGCCCAGGACTAGAAGACCTGAAAAAGCACAGTAAATGGGAGGGTCTTCTGGATCAAAGCTTTATTTCTTAGCAGTGTTGTAGCAGTAGACTGTTCAAGGTATGACAGGGCCTATTCTTCCGCTATTGATCTGTTTATGACAAGATATTAAACTCCAGTGAAGATATCTAAGAAGGAAGATATAGACCATGCTGGAATACCATTATAGCTGCCCTCCTTGTATTTATGTTTCTTTGCAACTCCCAAGACCTCGTCCAAGGTAGCTGACCAAAAACGTATTTTAGAGGGGTTGACACACCTAAGTTGTCCCAAATAGTAGGTATTTGGCATAGCAATAACCAGACCAATGTCATATATGGATGGTGCTTTCTCTTTAAAGTATTTACCTATGCTACTGCTAGTACTTTGACCTGGAGAAGTATTTCTTAGCCCCTCTTCAGGTGTCAACCCTTAATGTGTTCATGTAATGTAACAATATACGTTTGTGTGTTTACGGATCACTTTATCTCCTTTTTTTCTTCCTTACTTTAGCTTCTGACTGATGCGTTCTGTACTTCAATTGTTTTAATTCTCTTTATTAAGGTGCAGTGTCAGTTTGAGTTCTTAAATTGGTTGGAGTGATCATTCAATACCCACAATGTTATACTTCTGTGAATATTACCCTTCAAAGGGTCATCCCCTGCTTTCTTCTGGTAAAACTCATGTTTTCACCCAGTGGAATTATGAACATCTGACATTATGGTGCATTTCTGTGGCAGTAACTTCAAACTATCTGCATCTAAAACATCCACAGATCTTGTTTCTGTGAATCAGGCTCTGTCATTTGCATTCACTGATTTCTTTAGGCACAAAAGTATTACTTTATTTTGTCAAAGGACATATGACGATCTTTAGATCTCTACCTCTAGACATCTCTTGTTTAAAAGCAAAGCAGAGTGGTGTACCAACTAAGGTGGAAGCAGTAATTTCAAGCCAGATTTTGACTCCATTTTGACTCAATCCTGGATGTTTTGTGTGACATTAGTGAATTGTACCTGCCAGTGACTAAGGCCGTCTTAAGACCACCAGGGTTGCGGTGGTGGTCGGTCCGCCACCAATGCTGGGGTCTGACCGCCACATACTCTTTACTGAATGTACAGTTTTTATGTTTTATATTTCTGTTTCTGTTCCATTCCTATGTTTTATGAGCTTAGCGCTAAAGACGATATGTATACTTTTCATACAGGATCTCTACTTACCAATAATTTGAACTTGACTCGTAGGAGCCATTGTCATTGTCATCTTTATTGTTCAGTTAATTGAAACCATTACAATAAAGATAAAGTACATTATCTTAAATTTAAAATGTGGACATATGAAAATACCATTATATTGGCCCCCTACACAGAAGAGGCTAAGAGTGTTTGTACAAGTTAACATTCAACTGCGAGTGTATCTGAAACTCAGATTTGACGGAAACAAGCTTAGCCTTCTGAAATCCCTAATGCTCCCTGCAGGCCACTCCCACTAGCTGGGAGAACTGCTGCCTTAGTGCTAATATGTATTTTGCACATCTATCCAAAGCCCAGATTGTGAGAAGCAGATGTTAGATGCCTCCAAGCAAGTGCGCACCGCCAAAGCCACAGCTACTGGTTTAATTAACTGTGTCCTCTGAGAGGCTAAAGAGGGGCAGCAGCATAACAGGTATAACCAACTTTCATATTGGCAGGAGCAAAGCCTGCAGGCTCTATTGACCTTATGTACGGGCCAAGAAGGATTGAAGTCCTTAATTGGCAAGGCTACTGTGCGCATATAAAAGGTCTGCTGTGGAATTTCTGCGTTTATTGTCTCTAGAAAATATGGCTGTGGGGCCCCACCCTTTTAAAACTGGCACTACTGATGGCGATTTAACAGTCAGTAAGTCTTACTCACTTGAGATTTCCTTTGTTCATCTATTGATTGTTGTTTTCCTAGTTTCAAATGAAACAGTTTCTGCCAGCTGTAGGGAATCTATCATTTCAAATGTCTTCAGTGCATTGTTTGATTGCATGTACCAGGAGTTACCGGGAGTTTCAAAGATGAATCTTAAGTGGTATTTTAATGACTGCGTATTTGCCTTCCTGAGTCTAATGTAGTATTTCAGGATAGAAGCTTGGCAATCGAACGTCTCCAACACAAGACCCAGTTCCAATTTCAGCCTGGCATGTCGGACATATTTTGGTTGTAGTATTTTGTGGTATGCCCTACTGTGTGCTTGTTCTAAGGTGGCTTCTAGAGATCCAGGGTAGGCCAAGTTACCATACTGCAGGACCGGAAGTAGAGTCGCCTTTGTTACCCTCAGTATTGGGGCTGTCGATGCGCTTCTTAGTTGATTGTTCAGGTGGGCAATCCCATATGTAATTACAGCAGCTTTAGCTCTAATTGCACTTTTCTGTTTCAGTTTGAAACAGTTCCTGTTACCAAAGAAAACAACTTATCAGCACTATGAAGTCAAGATCTCCCTATCCATGCTTTTCATGGCACAAGAGACTTCAAAAACTAAGGGGCATATTTATACTCTGTTTGCGCCGGAATTGTGTTTTTTTTTTTTACGCAAATCCGACGCAAAGCTAACTCCATATTTATACTTTGGCGTTAGACCCGTCTAGCGCCAAAGATCTTGGAGTTTGCGTCATTTTTTAGCGTGGACACCTTCCTTGCGTTAATGATATGCAAGGTAGGCGTTCCCTTCTAAAAAATGACTCCGAGGCATGTGCGCCGTATTTACACTCCCGGGCAAAAATGACGCCCGGGAGTGGGAGGGTAAAAAAAAATGACGTCCAGCCGCTTTAGCGTCATTTTTTAACGCCTGGTCAGGGCAGGCGTTAAGGGACCTGTGGGCTCGGAAGGAGCCCAGAGGTGCCCTCCCATGCCCCCAGGGACACCCCCTGACACCCTTGCCCACCCCAGGAGGACGCCCAAGGATGGAGGGACCCATCCCAGGGAACTTAAGGTAACTTCAGGTAAGTATTTTTTTTTGTGGCATAGGGGGGAATAGGGGGGCCTGATTTGTGCCCCCCTACATGCCACTATGCCCAATGACCATGCCCAGGGGACATAAGTCCCCTGGGCATGGCCATTGGGCAAGGGGGCATGACTCCTGTCTTTGCTAAGACAGGAGTCATTTCAATGGGGGTTGGGAGTAAACAAAAATGGCGCTAATCGGGTTGAGGCGAACATTTTGCCTCAGCCTGATTCGCCCCATTTTTTGGCGCCCAAGCTCCATTTTCCTTATTTTTGACGCACACCAGGCAGCTCCGCCGGCTAACGTCATTCCATAAATAAGGCGCCCGCATGGCGCTTTGGAATGGCGTTAGCCGGCGTTGGTGCAGTTGTGCGCCAAAAAGTATAAATACGGCCCTAAACATTTAATTGTTTGGAGAATGCAATGTGACAATTTACATTGTATCAACGTTGTTCCATTAGGAGTATTTTAGGATTGCCAGGGCTGACTATCAACTAACAGTGATCAGATGAAAATAAACGGTGTCAACCCAGCAACTTGCAGGACACATTTATAGAATTAAATCAATGCAACATTGTCCATCATTTTTGTGTGTTTGAGTGAATAGATCATAACATCGCATAAAGGCTTTGCGCCAGGCACAAGGATCACAATAATAAAGGACTGCATTTTTTCAAAATAGGGTTTTCAAAGCCGTTCAGGGTATTCAGTTGCATCCCAAATGATATTCGAATTAGAAATGACCACATTTTTGGAATATGAAAGAGAATTTTTTTAGCAGCTCGAAGGATCTGATGCCAGAAATGTAAATTCAGAAACCTGGACAAAACATAGCCAACTTTGTCCAGAGATTATCTGAAAACAATCCCTTTTAAAAAAGAAACGGAATCAGAGTTTAGTTCCTCATAGCAGAAACTCCTTTGCAGGAGGACCAAGGCTCCCTGTCCACTGTGCTGTCCGTCATGGCACTTAGGCCCATATTTATACTTTTTTTGCACCTCATTTGCATAATTTTGTTACGCAAAAGCGGCACAAACTTACAAAATAAATTATATTTTGTAAGTTTGTGCCGCTTTTTCGTAAAAAAATGGCGCAATGCTGCGCAAAAAAGTATAAATATGGGCCTTAGTGCCCAGCCAGAACTGTCAAGTATATCATATAAAGTGAGAACTACCCAAAATACTCCTATGCTGGTCTATAAAGTCTTGAGTCTTTACCTTCTCTTGAACATAGACATTAGGCGCTCTAGGACCATGAGGTGGCATAGTAAAAAAAGTACTAATAAATATCTGCAAAGAGACCATATTTGTATGTATGTATGGAAGATTATCACCCATATTTATTAAGGGTTTCTACTAGTGCAAAATCACACAAAGTGCCACAAAGCTGCACAATGTTTTGCAGTGGTATTCACTTTTTAGGCCAAAAGGTTTTTTCTGCAGGAAAAGTGCAATTTTCTCAGTGCAAATAGCAATTTGTGCTGCTTTACAAGCAGGCGTTACTTTGGTGTAACTTGAGTGTATCCGTGCAAGCATCAAGCACATACTGTTTTTCACACAATGCCTGATAAAGTAAGATAGCCATACCGGGCTTTATGTCCCAAAAAATAACATCTCTTTAAGAAGGTGCTAACAAGGAGAAGTATTTTCATTTCTCCAAACATTCGATGCATTGGATGTGTGCTGCACTGTACGGTACACATTCAGGGGCATATTCATACTCTGTCTGCGCCGAATATGCGCCAAAAATGTTGACGCACATTCAGCGCAAACCTTGCCACGTATTTAAACTTTCACGCCCGAGCCCACGGATGACAAAATTCCGCCGTCTGCGTAATTTTTTGGATGCGGCAACCCGCCTTGCGTTAATCATATGCAAGGTAGGCGTTCCCATCCAAAAAATGACTTAAACGGCCGTACGTCGTATTTATGCTTTCGGGCAAAAATGATGCACGGCCGGGAGGCGGAGACGGAAAATGACGCACAGACCGATTTGCGTCAAAATTTAACACCACGGTCAGGGCAGGCGTTAAAATGGGGCAAACACACCTGTATTTAATCAGAACACACAGAAACAACAGCAGAGCAGCAGAGCAGCAAAAGGGAGACATGGAGGTGCTTCTCATCCAGTGTGCACGCAGACGCACAGCCCAGCAGCAACAACAGCAGCTACCACAACACCAGCAGGGACCCCAAAGGCAGTGCAGAAGGCAGGAGAGGATATTCCGCACCAGAACAACCCTTCATGGCCTCAGGGAACATGACATCATCCAGAGGTACAGGTTGAACTGGCAGGCCATTCAGCAGCTGCTGCGAAACATAGAGCCACAGTTGGCACCCACCTTGCTGACACCCGCACCATCCCAACAGAAACCAAGCTGCTTGCCGTACTTCACATGCTGGCAATTGGCTCTTTTCAAACAACTGGTGCCCTGGTTGCCGGAATATCACAGCCGTCATTCTCTGCCTTTTTGCCCAAAGTACTGGATGCCATCATTGGACTCACACCCCACCACATCTGCTTCCCTAACACACTGCAGAAGCAGCAGGAAACAAAACAGGGGTTCTACCTCATTAGTGGCTTCCCACACGTCCTTGGTGCAATCGACTGCACACATGTACGCCTTGTGCCACCTGCTGCAACTGAACACCTCTACCGCAACAGGAAGCACACACATTGCATCAATGTGCAGGCCATTGTCGATCACCAAGGATTGATCACCAACATTGTGGCAAAATATCCTGGGAGTGTCCATGCCTCATTCATCTTCCGCCACAGCACCATCAATCAACACTTTCAGGATGGACGGTATGGCAATTGACTACTTGTTGGTAAGTACAAAAACCTACTTATATACACACTGCACAGCAACCCTCTAGGACACACAACACATTCACCACAACAGCAACATGTCGACAGGAACACACTGAGGTTGTGACATCGCTAGCCATGTTTCTTAGGTTACCATTGAACCTGTCACACATCTGAAATTACTGTACAGCCTAATGTTAAGACATCAATGATCACAACGTTTGGAGCGTGTTGCCTAAATGTCACCTTGCAAATTGTAAGTGTCTCAATTATGTTTACATTAATCCATTGCATAAGTCTAAAGGTATGGGATGTCGAGGGTACATTGATATGAACGTGTTAACAACACTGTCAAATTGAACCTGTGCATGGAACTATCATCTCACCCCCAGTTTAGACACAAGGACACCTGTATCACAAGTCACAATGCTAAGGAGGGGACACTGTACTGCAAATCCCAAAACATACTGCAGACAACTGGTGAGCAGCCAAACACTCGTCCAGCCAAGGAAACAACACAATGCAGATGGTACATCCTACAAGCCTAGGATGCGACACAATAACACAAAAGAGTCACAGACAACACAAGCCAACTACTACCATGCAAGGTTATTTCAATAGGGCCAGCTACATCAACATGATCCCATTCATTTTCTCTTGCAGCTGATCAGGGGTATGGCATCCAGCCATGGATAATGACACCTATTGGCAACCCGAGTACTGCAGCAGAGCGTGCCTACAATGACGCACATAGGAGGACACGCACCATAGCCGAGAGGACCTTCGGCATCCTCAAGTCGAGATTCCGGTGCCTCAACATCACTGGTGGTAGCCTCCTATATTCCCCGGAAATGGTCTGTAAGATCATTCTAACATGTGCCATTCTGCACAACATTTGCATAAAAGGAACATTCCCCTCCTGGAACCAGAGCCACACATGCCTGAAGAGGAGGAAGAGGAGGATGGTGGCCTGCAACATAAGGGGGTGGAACAACAAAACACAGCCACTGGTTTGCATAGGCGGCAACATATCGTGAACAATTTCTTTTAAATATAATCACCATCACCACTTTATGAACTAATTTAAATAAACACCTATAATACTCACCATATCATGGTCTGGCTATTCATTTTTGCACATCTTTATCTCTAGCTATCAGAATAAGAGTGTTGCCTCATGGAGCATTGCTGATATACCGATTAGGACACTGAAAATCCCAGAGCAAATGTGATGCGTACCATACAACGGTCACATACATACACACTGTAAATGACATACATCCTGTGCATTTCACCTTTGAAGGACAATAGCAGAGGAACACATACATGTTGGAAACATGGTTCATCGCAGCATATGGCACACAACTAAGACACCATCACTCAATAAGGGGAAAACATGCCTCATACATAAGGCAGTTGATGTGCTTTTGCATCAGTAATAGGAATGTATGACCAGACCCTTGACAGCAGTAAGTCCAACTGCATCCAATCTTTGCAGGGACTATCTGTGACTAGAGTTCCTCAGAATCAGAACATACACAGCACAAGTGCCACACATATGAGCAGCATTGCGCACATGACATTCCGCCCATTTCCTAACTCCTGACACACCCATGCACCTGGTCACAACCCACCTATCTGAAGAGGTCCCTGGAATAGTAATATGTGTACCCCGATATTCCCTCCTCTACACACACAGACTAACAATAGTAATCCAGTGTGCTACACCCTTTCCTATGGTATACTATTGTCATAGTACATCTGACTGCATGGACGTCAGGTCAATTAATACACTGGCTTGTAGTTTCTAAGCCCTGTTAGCACCTGTAGATTGCTTCCCGTGTGAAAACGTCTGTTGGCCATTAGAATGCAATTCTCACCTACAGGACTTGTGAGAAACTGATGTAGCCCACACCTGTGATCACCTCCATGCACACCACCCATTTCAACATGCACTGCCCCTGCTGATGCCTGGAACAGCATAGGAGTTGCCATTTTGTCAAATACACCATTAAGCATTGCTACTAATTAAGCCGTGTAACACAGCCCTTGGGTTCATGTGTCACCTTCAAAAACACAGGACATACACAGTTTTACATGTCAACTGTCTAGTTCGTCCTCCAAACAGTCTTAGTCAGACCACTGATTATGTAACTTGTGAAATTGGTGGATCCAGATTGACCCTGCATCCTGTCAGCCTGACTGGCATCTGTCTGTGCGTCACCCTAAAGTTTCCCTGTGGCTACATATGTACCACACTTGCTTTACCAAACCTCTTATTCCTCAGAGGGTATTTGGTCATGTGTATCATCAATGCACACCCAAATACATTGTATAGCATCATCTGCCTTTTAATTGTACCATATTAGTTAAATCCCCTGTGAATACCAAAATTCATGGCCCATCCCTTGTCTGGGTCTCATTTATGCATGAACGACAAAGTGTGACAGTGTACCAGGGCCGTATGCAGGGATTCGGTACGGGGCCTTCAGCAGAACCAGCAACCTCTGATAATGTCCATGAAAAGTCCACACATGTCAGGACCCTGACAGTTCACACACAGATTTACATTGCTCACAACATATTGATGGGCCGTGTGTGGTGAATAGTTGCAAAAATAATCAGCACAGAGGCTATGATGTTCCCAGATGCAGTGGGAATTGCAGAGGCCAACCTGTGTACAAATGTTGTAATGACAGCTGCCGCAACATGACACCTGAGACATTATCTCACTCAGCACACCAAGGTTGCCCTGTTGACAGTCTCATTACACATCTGCAGTGACAGGGTGGGACCATCCCCATGTAGGTTCTCATGTCCTCATCCACTTTACTCACATTGATCAACAAAGGATACTCAGTAGATACAGGAATAGCTGCCACTGACTTATGATGAGACCTGGACGAAACTGTGACAACGTACACCCCTAAAAATATACAGGATCAACATTGGACCCCACACATGAACAAGACACCTCTGTGCAATTGATCACTGTAAATATGTGGACATGTGCTGCCTCGTCTGCTGGTTCACCACAGCCACTGGAGAGTTGTCGCTCAGTTATATGACCTCAACTGTGGCGTCATCATATATTTGTGGTTCACCTTTGGCTGTCTCGGCCAATTACATGGTACCCACTTCCTCAATGCATGTGTCTGACTCACTGTGGGATTCACTAACAAGTGCCTAGTAAGCTGTTACCAAAAATCTAGGACATAGGATGGTGAAATTGTGGACCATTGACATGAATAAGCGTCTGCCATCTATCTGGTGCATGCTTTGTCATTTGTGGTGTCTACGTTACCCAAAATCTTGGAAGTGCACATAAAGGATGTTGCTACATGTATGACTAACACATGTCCTCTCTCATTTCCACAATGACGTGCATCTAAGGTATGGACACATTGACTTCACATTCATACAAGCATATGTTCAATAATGCATCTTGTGATGCACACACACTCGGTCAACAACTACATTAGTTGCCACTGCACACACATTGAGCCATAGGCATTGAGGTATTGTACCTATGTGCGTCACCTTGCTTTCCTCTCCTGATGCCAAACATGCCCAAATTGTGCAATACATTTATGTAGGCCACACATATGGCCATCTAGTGCGTCAGCCAAGCGTCAAAATCCTGTTAAGGAAGTAGCGGGTCATGATCCGTTGCAGTATGATGTCTCACATGTGAACATACACCATCAACACCATAGTGGGTGCAATCAGCCTATCTCCGATGTGTCCCAAATGTAACATAACATAAAAACTGAAAAAATGCCCAAAACCAGTTCATGCACTGAAATTTTGACGTTGCTAGCGTTATGCGTCATTTTTTTCCCCACCAATACAGATTGTGCGCCATATTTTTTGACGCACAGGAGTAAAAATTAGGCTGCATCCAAATAATTGTGCAGACTATTTACTATTATTTGGATGAGGCCTAATTTTCACTCCTGTGCGTCGTAAAAATATGCCGCACAAACTGTATGCGTGAAAAAATATGACGCATAACGCGAAAAACTGCGTCCATTTTATGCAGGAAGTGATGTAATAGGATATCCTGTTTACAGATTATGTACAGTGGGTGTACTTTCACTTTCACTTTGCAGTCTGTGAATCTTCTAGACTGTGTGGCTGTGTTCAGAGTGTTGTCCAGTGATTTTGTGCTTTTGTGTCCTGTGTGCTATCTTAATTGTTATTTTGTGAAATAAATATTGTTGTTGTATAGTGTCCTACTGTGTTTTGTTTACATTTGTCCCAGTATTCTAGTGTTTTTGTTGTTTGTGGGAGTCTGTTGTGGGTAGTGCTAGTTTGGGGATAGTTGGGCTCTTTTAGTGGTTAAGTTTACTTTTCTTCTTTTTTTGTACCCCTACTTCCCCCTTTTCCCCTTTCTACTTCTTTATCCCCTACTCCTCTTTTTATTGCCGAGATGTCTGGTAGGCCATGTCTTGGCAGGATGGGTGAGGAGAAGTTGGGGGGCTTTATATGGCTTGTGTGCCATTTCCTGCCACTCATGATCGAGGCAGGGGGCAGGGTGATACAGGGGTATCACACTGAGGCGCGCAGAATCCAGTGGGGAAAGGTGCTGCATCACCTGCAGCGAGTGTATGGCAGCCAGAGGAGTGACCACCACCTGAAGCACCGGTGGGCTGACCTCATCACCAGGGAGCAAGATCTGCTGGACCACCTGGGAATAGTGATTGGTGGCCCTGTTGGTGAGTACTAATCATGTAAATGTGCACGATTAAATGCTCTGTAGTGACATCAGATGATTTGTACAATATCTGCCAGCTAAGTTGCTGACTGTGTGTAATGTGGCAGAAACATACAGGGTAATTGATGCACTATGTGAAGGATCACAATTGCTAGCTGTCAGGAAGCACGTGCTCTGCAAACTGACAGGATACTTTTCCATTAAGTAAATTGGTCCCGCCTTTGTGTCAGACAACCAAACAAAATAGGAGCCAATCATGTCTATATAGGTCACATTTGCCAGAGAAGTATAGATGTACTAAAATATTGGCTAACTTTGTTGACGCAATAGCTAGACTGACTTTAGAAACACTACATGATGCAGAAAATGAGTGCTGGCTTCACGTCAATTAATGATAGCAAAGTGGCCCAGACATATGTCTCATGTGAGTCTGGTGAGTGTGGAAGGAAAGCGTTCACGGAAGTTCTATGAATGTTAGGGATTATTGTGGTCCTTCATCTTTTTGGATACATGTCAGATATGGATTTGAAAACATAGTGAAAAGGTGTAAGGTGCCCTCAGCTAACATCTTAGAATGGTACTTGGAGTTAGTTGTGTCACATTCCAATTAGGGATGGCAGTCCAAAGGTATGCACATGGGTTCACATCTCCATGGTTGGTGCAAATCACCATTGCTGGGCCACATCAAATTAAGAAACTGTAACAACATGAGGGCTTACAAAGGTCCCTGCCCCTCTGTACATTGTACCTTTGTGTAATAAATGTGTCATGGCCACATAGGCTGTTTGACTGGTAATGCAGTCCTCACGTAACCAGGCTTTGGATGTCTCTCTTGGACGCACATGATGAGACGATCACACTCCATTATTATTTCTGATCACTAATGACGGAGCATGTTTGCCACCACATGATAGTTAGGGCCACTGCATGTGTGCAGATATGTGTGTAACTGTCACAGGAGATCCATGCTATGTACATGTTGGCCGTGATATATCAGATGCAGTATCATCATGTCTGAATGGCTGTCATTTCCTTATTCAGCTTACACATTGTATATGTCTTTGAAATTGTTGGTCAGTGCACAGATTCTGAGCACATTTCTTCCTTCCATGTCTTACAGGTGGACCGGCACCCCACACTGTGGGAGAGGTGGCTACATTTGAGGACCCCGACCACTCCAGTAAGTGATGATATGTCTGTTATGTGTTGTGTTTGCTGGTGATGTGTGATGGACTCCTGTGTGTTGAACACATAGCAAGGTGTGATGCGCTGGCCAATCATTTGTCTTGTTCCATTAGTGGGATTTCAGTTTCTCAAAGGTTTTGAGTTGGCCAATGCTTTTCCGATTGTATTATCTATGGATTGTAGGTGATTCCTGTGGGCCCCACAATGAGTACTGTGGTGAGTCATGTGGATAACACTTGTATCAACAAGAGTCGCACTGGAACTCAGCTCAGATTTAGTCAGCCTGTGAGACCCACATTCTCCCAGATTGGTACTGCAAATCACTTTCCAACAGACTTCTGCTTCCCTATTCACCAAAGTACTTTTAAAACTGTAGGTAGAACTTCCTAGCAGCATGTACTTCCACATGTAGTGCTACAGGTATGTGGAACTTGAGTGCAATGGCCTAGGTGTGCATGCTAATCAAGATCATGGGTGTTCTTGCAACTCTGTGTCTGGTGTAAGTCATGCCTTACTGGAAGTAAATGATGTGTACCAAGCTCTGCATTTCCTGACATGTGTGGCGCTATGATTGGTCAAGGGTATGCAGACTCCTAATTGTTGATAGACCTTACCTGTGGTGTGTGTGCGTAGAGCCAGAGTTTTCTATACACTCCTGGGTGTCCATGTTGTTTGGAATTGTTTGTTGTTTCTCCATCCCCCCCCTCAAACACAGGCATGGGTTTGTGAATAGGGTACCTAGGACTGATGCTAAATGTGAATAAGTGACTGTTTGGTCGGAACCTAGAATACACACTCAGGTATGGCACATGAGTACTATACTAGCAAGTCCAGTTACAACTTGCAGACCATGTGGCTTTAGTTTTTCATTCCGTACACTGACATCTGTAGCCCAGGCATTGGCGGAGGATGTGTAGCATGATTGTTAGCTGATAACTGGCCGAACTCAGATGGCAAGTCAATGCCAGTTGTTACCCATCTCGTAGGTTTTGGATGTGCTATGTGTGATGTGACCTTTGTAGGCTGGCCTGCCATGTACTTCCTCAGGGACATTCAATGATCTGTATGGTGATATGAACTGTTACAAGTACAGTAGATGTATTGTCTGATTTACTTCTTGTGCCATTTTAGACAATGTAGTTCCCTAATGTAAATTATTTGCCTTTGTCTTCACAGCTGCAAACATGACACCCATCCAGTTCCGTGAGTTCCAGACGCGGGCCATGAGATACCAACATATCCTGCTGGTAGAGTCGGGGTTCAGGAGGATGGCCCGTAGATACCGCCATGAAGGGCCTCCCCCACAGGGTGACCCCACTTTGCCCACTACAGCCACCACCAGCACAACCACCAGTTCCACCCAGGTGGCACCATCCACAGCTGGGACTGTTGTCCCAACGTCTGCTATTGTTCTAGGCCCCAGCATTGCAACAGCTTCAGGACAGCCCACAGGCCTTGGCTCTACACGCCCACAAACAACCTCCGCCGGTACCCAAACTGCCCCATCTCCAACAGTTGACCCTGCAGCTTTCCAGGCATTGAAACGTAAGATGGACCGTGTGTTGAGGAAAATCAGTAATCTGAGCCGGGATGTTCGTCATATTAACAGCCGTGTGCGGTCCATAAAGCGGACCCTTCGGATGGCCAACCTCTAGACTTTGATGACGATGGACATGATTCCCTCCTCTTTCCTTGTTCTCATACTTAGTGGGTTAGGGGGCTTAGTGTTAGGTTAGTATAGCCTGTTAGTTTAGTTAGTGTTAGTGGGTGGGGAGTCCTGATTCTTTCTATTTTTACTTATTAAGTGTGTGTCGGGCTATGTTGGGGTTCGTGTGTGTTTAATAAAAATAAAAAAAATTCAATAAAAAAAATTAAAAAATATCAAAAGAAAAATATATATATATATTTGTTTAGGATAGTATAGTATGTGTTTAGGTTAGTCTCTGTTGTCCTCCATGTGTCCCGTCTCATAAGGGGGGTGGAGGGTTGATGTTTAGAACGTTTCATTACATGTGATAAGTAAGTTTAGGTTAGGTTAGTAAGGGACAGTTGTGGGTAATGAGTAGTCAGGGTAGATTAGGGTAGGTAAGTCTTTACCCCTAGTTTCCTCTTCTGTGATTACCATTTAATAAATATATAGTGAACCCTTTACAGTATGTATTAAATGCTTCTTGATCATGGCCTTGGCATTAGTGTACATGAATTTTGTACTATTATATTTGTGTCCTATGCTACGAACAAATCCCAAATGAGCTGTAAGATTGGCAGCTACCCCAGAGCAACCTTGCAAAGATTCCTCCATTCGTTGCAACCACCAATCACAGTTAATATGGATCCCAACGTGTTTTTGTCGATAAGTATGTTTTGTAAGTCACAAACGGTGCTTCCAGACTTGGTATTGGGGGAACAGTTTTAGGTCTGACTGCAGTGTGATGTTCAAGGACACCCTTATAAGATGAGTTGTCGTAAGCACTCTTGTAGTATTGTCTTCATGACTCACAGATCATTTGTGACACTGTTCAGCATGATTACTTATTTGGATGTAAACTCAGACACCTTCATTCATGCAGTTTTTGGAGTGTTTGCTTAGATTTGTGTGCACTGTTATATGTGTTAGTTTTGCATGGTGACAACATTTTGCTGCCACTATTTGATGACTTAGATATCCCTTGATGGAGCATTATTCTGTCCAACACAGCATGGTGGTGTATGGTTTCTCACTTCATCAGATATTACCCTCAGGAAGGGCAGAGTATGATGCAATCCTGGCCACTGTGCAGATTTATCTGACTATATAATTGCAGGACAGTTGTATTGACAAGCTACGTTATTTGACAGTAGGCACATTTCAGTTATCTACTGCACACTACCCAGAGACAGATTTGTTGTGTAAGTGCTATTTATTGAAAAGTGCTGTAGTGCTATATGTACATTGTCCATGATTGTGAGTCCACTATAGTGACATCTTACATTGTGATCCTACACAAGGGGTTAAGGAAATGCTTTTGACATGCTGGGGTGATGTTTCAGACAGTGCAGAGGGACAGGATTTGCCAATGAGTAAGAGAGAGACAAGCACTGGGCAGGCTGACAAGATATACAGTGGTTAGCAGAACAGTCATTGAGTAGAGTTGTAAGACCGGCATGTTACAAAATGCAGGACCTTGGTAATAGTTGGCCATGTGGCAGGGACTAGTGCTTCCGGGTACTTTTGCGTGTGAATGTGATCTGTTCCATGTCTTATTCTTCTGCTGTGTGTGTTGCCTCCTCTGTCCTTGGTGGAGGTGGTTGTGAAGGGGCAACACACACCTCAGTGTTAGAAGACGTGGATTCAGACATCCCGGTCACTGCTACCTGTGAAGGTCTTAAGGGCAGTACTGCAGCAAGGAGGATCTGCTGATTCTTAAGAATAGCAGCCACATCACGATGGTAGGCAGCCAGGTCGGCCCTGAGGGGGTCATGATTGCATTCGTGCATGCAGTGGAAGGTTTGGGGTGCAAGGTGTTGTGGCAACTCCCTTACTGTAGTGGTGAATTCCTTGACAGTTTCTTGTAGTCCTTGCAGGATGGATGTTAGCGCCTGCATGGCTGTTGCCTGATCTGCAGATGACATCATGCACGAACGCACCCCCTCTAGGCTGGCTGCCATAGTTTGCATCCCTACCCGCACCTCATTGGCCAGCTCCCGCTGTACCCCAACTACAGTTCTCTCAAAGCTGGTGCCTGTGTCATCTGAGTCCTCAGCTGTATTAGAGCTGGCAGGTCTTACAATTGGGGTGGTGGGTGGGTCCTCTGTGATGGCTGCTTGTTCTGTGCGCCTCCTTGTAACTGAAGGTGGGGTCTGGAGGGTTCCAAGGACCTCTTGGATGGTCTGCTGGGGAATGTTTGTCAGCTCGTCATCTATGTCATCAGCGTATTCTGGGACAGGCATATCCGCGGGAGATCCATTGTCCTCTGCAATGAAATGGGGTACAATTAGTGTGTGTGTGTTGTGGCATTAGTGATGTGACATGCCTGTCTTGTGATGAATTCACATTGTGATCTTGTTTCGTGTTTATTGCTCCAGTCTTTCAGATGGGCATTCTCCCAGGCCTATGTGCCACCTGCATGTCACATGTATTGTGGTAAGTTATTACACTTGTCGGCATTATCTCCTCTAGGTGTTTGTTCTGGCCAAATAGTGAATTGCCACCTTCTTGTCCTACTCAACCCTCCGTCTACATCCATTCTCATGGTGAGGCCTTTCACTGGCTGTGGGTGCTCTGATGGCACTAGCAGCACACTTGACAATCTGGACCTGCCCCAGTCTCTGATCTTTCATATCCACTTAAATGTAGTTGGCATGTAGCGTATCCTATGCATAGCATTGTTATGGCACGATATGGATGTTGGCATTGGTAATGTGTACAGCTGATGTTGGGAATGTGTGGTACATTGCATTGCCCTGATAATCGTATCAGTGTCCTATTTCCTCCTCTGACTGTGCAGGTGTATTTCAGTGACCAGTTACATGTGTCCTCTCCCTCAATGCTGTTGTCTGAGCAGTATGACATTTAGGATGTTACATAGTGACCCAGGCACAGGATGGACCCTGACATATGCAGCATGGGTATGTCCTTAGTGCTGTGTAGCTCCTACTGTTGATGACATTGGCTGATGTTTGCGGCAACATTGGGCATTGACATTTGACAGGACTGGGGCCTTTGTCTTGTTTCAGGGGATTATTGGAGTTGTCATCCTCAACCCTCAAATTTTGCTGTGTATGATCCATGGGGAAGTTACTGCCATTGGCTACTTGAGCTTCACACAGAGCGGAGGTGGTCATGACAACTGTTGTCACTGTTACATTCCAGTTGTCGGTATGGCTAGAGGTTGTTAATTGGGCCCTAGTTAATGTAGGGGGTATGGTGGCTGACGTGTGCCAGGATGTCAGTTTGACGTTGTGCCCTTCCCACCTGGTGTGGCTTTACCTTTGCTCCATCGTTGGCATGGCAGCATGCCCCCATGTGACTGTTGTTGGTGTAGTGTAATGGTGTGCCCCAGCTTCTGTCTGTGCAGGCCATGCCCCCATGCCATACCCCTTTACCCATGCCACTCCATGTATATGATGACTTCCATGCATTTTGTGGTCGGGATCCCCCCCGCTTACGGTTAACATTAGTGCATTATAATTCCCCATGCGACTTACCCTGCATGTGGGTTGTCTCGTGGTAGTCTGCGCTGTCCTGTCCTTGAATCCCTGTGACGATCTCCTCAGGGATGATGGCTGCGACCATCTCCTCCATGTGGTCCAGGGCCTCCTGGTGTGCTGGACTCCCACCTCCAGTCTGCAGTGCTGCCTTCCTGTTCCTGGACATCTTTTCCTTGGTCCTGCGCTTGCAGTCATGCCAGCGTTTCTTGCACTCGATGACTGTTCTGCGTACTTCTGCCACACTGTTAATCTTGTCAACAATTTGTTACCATATAGCCTCTCTCCTACTGATTGGCAACTTTGAGGTGACAAACAGTTGGTGCTGGTTTTCCGTCACCTCTTTAACCAGAATTTCCTGTTCCTCTGCACTAAAGCAACACTTTCTTTTCTTCTTAAAAGTGTCCTGATTCTTGTGTGGGTCCTCCTGGCTGGTTCCTGGTCTGTCATCATCTTCCTGGGGTCTGTACAGGCATCTGGGATCCATTTTGGCTCTCCTTTGCTGAAATGGCTGTGTTCGGGGGAATTTTGACGCTATTGCATCAAAAAACGCCGCATATCCGGTTTGTGGGGTCGTAAATCGACCCACAGTCATTTCCGCCGCATTAACGTCGTTTTGCTTTACGACTTGACGCTGCGGTTTGCGTAAAAAAAAATGACTCACACCTGTGGTTTGCGCCGCCGTGCGTCAAAGTATAAATTTGACGCCCGCACGGCGCACCAAAATGGCGTTAAACAGCGGTATTATTTTTGAGGCAAAACTGCACCGGTGCAGTTTTGCGTCAAAAAGTATAAATATGGCCCTCAATGTGTAGAATATTTCAGAATTTGTCCACTGATAGAATAGTCTACTGATTGAGTATGTCCAGCAGTGCTTAATTTGTAAATAAAAATGTGCCGGTGCCCAAAGCCCTCCTCTTAAACACTCTGCTGCTGCAATTAAATGTGCGAGCACGTTATACTGCGGCAGCGTAATCCTGAAGCCTTCTCGGGCTTCTTGAATCCATTTAAAACCACTGCCTGCCCCTTCAGCTCACTCTTGCAGCGTTCTGCTTTCTCCCATTGTGACGGTTTTTGTTTTTCTCTTCCTCCGTCTTTCCCATATGTGTCTTTTGCCCGCAGTAAATGCTTGAGGCAGAAAAATAAGTGCCAGCCCTCAAAAATAAGTGCCAGTGCTCCGCACCGGAAACAACAAGCAACAATTAAGCACTGATGTCCAGTACAAATCTTATGGTAGACAGTAGGCACACACCTCTGCACCATGCTGCAAACCTTGTGTGTCATTTAAGACAGCACTAGGCAGGGAAAGATAGATAGATAGCAGCAGATCATTTTAATAAATATATGTCTGAACTGCTTACTCCTCCTTGTGCAAGACAACACATAAACTGTGGTTGCTGCACTGCATTGCGCAAAAAAATAATCTGCCTCTGAATATACTGTGTTATTGAGTGAAAGAAATTGCTTCAATGTGAACATGCGAGGAATAGAAGTGGATCAGAGACGAATAGTTAGACCCTGCCTACAAATTCCTATTCCCAGTTTATTCAAGTAACACATTGAAGCTAGTGAATTCTCATTAATAGTTCTCAGAACATTTTAGTTGGCCAGAAGTTAGTTCACAATGTTTTAACAAATATTTGGTGAACAATTGCATTAACATTTGCCTTCAAACATTTTTCATATCTTGTCACTTTGTTTCACGTTCTACATTACAAAATCTTCATGATCGCTATTCATAAAATGTGATTCATTCAAATTACCCTCTCTACCTCAAAAACACGGAGTACAGCAAGGCGCTATCAAACCCTCTTTTGATTCAATTTCTACAAGACACTTCTTGGCCAGATGCACGTTGTTTGAAAAAAGGATGACCATCCACTAATATGCCAACAACACAGGCATTTCAATCCTTAAAAATCTTCCAGAAAAAATAATGAAATGATTGAACCTTGTCCCTGAAATTAAATCCTGTAAAAACTAATTTCTGTCTTCTAGATTCCACAGAATCAGTATCTCCAGTATAAAGATCGCTACAAAATGTCTCACATGTGGGCATTCACCCAAGGCGGTCCTCTTTGTGAAATTTCTGGGTTTCTCCACTGACCAGAAATGTATAATGTTACCTTGCATTTCGCCTTTCCATGTAACTGTTTCGATTCAGAAAACACATATTTACTGTTCTTCATTAGGTATTCAGGTCGGCAGTACAGATCCTAGATTTTCACACACATATAATGCATTCTTACCGGGCCTCCCCAAACTCTCACCAGATTCACTAAAAATCAATCAAAGAAACATAGAAATAAAAACACATTATTGTAATTCCGAAAAAATACACTGACTCCCACCTGAAGCCAAAGTTGACATTAAATTAATGTGCACAACATGCAAAGCTCTAAGTCTTGGCCCAGTTAGCAGCCTGGCAAAAAAAAATAAACGCCTCAGAAAGAGAAAGAGACACCAAAGGAGAATTCTACCCTCTACTAGAAATCCTGAAAACCAGAAAGTCCAAACTCTCAAACAGTTCTTCTCCTGTCAAGTAGGTGACAGATTTTCGAAGTCAGAAATATCGTCTGACATAAATACTGTGTCCTAAATAGAATTTACCAACATATAGAGTATTGGTATGGATGTTTATCTTATTAACAAATGGGGTGATATTTGTGTAAGCAATATTTGGGATACAGTATTTATTTCAGACAATATAATTGCTACAGTATTCTGGTATCCTGGTACCATGCCTCCTGTCAGGAACCAAGAACACAAGCCTGAAGCCTCTAGGTTCAATTCAAATGTGCAGTCAGTTTGAAAGGATTAAATACCCCTGCTTCTAAGAATTAAAATTTTAAAATGTTAATGTTGTTTCTCCTCTCCTTTCAAATGTTTTACGCTCTTGTTGAACTTACACATCTTCTTGTTAAATGTATGGCTCCTTGATGCCCATGTGTCTAGGTCTGGACTATGCAAATACCTTTAAAAAAGCATAACTAAAGTAAATAGTAAATAGTCACATTTCTGGAACCTATTCCTTTGTGCTTTTATTCAATGATTATCCTCTTTGCCCCAAAGGAATATACATAACTCTTTTTTCCAGTCACCCTCATTCTTTGGGTTTTCTTTGTGGGTGTTTGTTGGTGTTTCACCTCAACCAGCCACAAACCAAATAAAAGTTACTTGGGCAGCCATTGTTTATATCTTAATGTTTTGAATTCACCACATCGATTGGTGACCATTCACCACTGTGTTCCAGGAAGGGAAGTCACATTTACCCAGTACATGGCTGTATCTCTCTTAGCCATCACCAGTGCAGGTTTCACCACTGACGTGGTAAATGTACTTCTTCCATGAATCTGATGAAGAACGAATTTTGTGATGAGTTCTATTTTCTGACCAACTGCCCTCTGTGTTACACCCTGCAACTCTACATAGTATCCTTGATTGCATGCTCCAGAAAAAGTCATCAATACGAAATGCCGTTTTTCCACTTTGCGTCGCAGGTACCCTTAGTTTTGAATGTGCACATTTTATGCTGTCTCTCTCTGGATTAATAAGATTTAGGTAAACATTTGAGTTGCACTAGTCGTGGGGCTTATACTAATATCCATAGAAAACCTGTGGCCTGAGACCATTTTTCCTCATTCCTTTCTCTCGCCTCTTGCTCTCACCTGCCCTCTAACTTCATCAGGTTGCTGCCTGAAGTAGACAGTCGGACTCTAATCCATGTTTAATGAGATATCCATTATTTAGGAGGTGGGTGTTAGCTTTCAGGTTGTTATGAATCGTTTTGTATTGCCTTCTATTTGTGCTTGCCTATATAGGTGCTTGATAAACCTGAGTATTAGACTTGATCCTGGTCAATCGGCCTGTTTGTGTTTTTTAGGTCCTCAGGAGGTTCAGCTTCCTGCCTTGTAAATGATCTGTAGTTGGATCCCTTTAGTTTTTTATGCCCCTAAACCCTCCAACCTCCAAAGTCTGTAATTCTTACACCTCTGCAAAGGTTTCTCCTGCTTCCTATAACCCTGTGCCACGTGTTCAGCATTAGTTGTGTAACAATCAGTTGTTTTCTCTTTTGCTGATACACAAGACATCGACTTCTCCATCTTTCGCTGTGTATTGCATTTCTGGTCTAGTGCTCAGTTACTTCTTAGAAGAAACCCTCCATTCATTTGTTACACATAGTTGAAGTGCTTGTTAGTATTTTAATGTCTGGAGCACCTATATCCCAACTATGGGGGTTATTCTAACTTTGGAGGAGTGTTAATCCGTCCCAAAAGTGACGGTAAAGTGACGGATATACCACCAGCCGTATTACAAGTTCCATAGGATATAATGGACTCGTAATACGGCTGGTGGTAAATCCGTCACTTTTCCGTCACTTTTGGGACAGATTAACACCTCCTCCAAAGTTAGAATAACCCCCTATGTGTTTGCATACAGAGTGTAAAGGTTAATTCTTCCTCATCCACTGCTAAATGATAGTATGTAGTTAGTTCTCTTTCAGTCTCCTAGGACAGAGCAGCCAAGAGCTCTACTGAAGCACACGGAAGGGCACTAAAATAAAACATGTTTTGCATCACATATTTCCCAGAACAGCAAGCTACAGTTTAGCTCTGTGAGATATAACTGATTTATAGCTGTTCAGGGCTGATTCCACGTTAATTTAAATATAATTTCAGCTAGTTCATTAGTGTTTGTATTTCTCTGTTGCAAAACTGAAAGGAAAAGACTTCAAAAGTTCCAGCTCATGTTGTCTGTACAATCTACTATTGGATTAATGCTGTTAATGCTTAACTGTAAATGTAACCCATATCCTTGTATACATCCACAATTCTGTACATGGAATAGTCCATCATGTGCAACTAAATAAGGGGTTGCCAGAATGGAGCAATACGTTGTATTCTCTACCAAAGAACCATCTAGGGTATGCAGATATCTTCTCTATCCTCATCCTCACTGCTAGGGTTTCAATGACCCAGGCGAACAAAACTGATAAGAGTGAAATACTTGTCTTGTTCCTCGTTTAGAACAAATGTCATTTATACTCGACCACTGCCTCTGACCCTGTCTTTCAATCCAAACAGGAGAGTAAACCTATTTCGTAAAGTTGTACTAGCACCACACTGGCAAGAGTTTGTAAATAAAAGTTCATTCCTAGAAGTCAAAATACTTTACTAGTGTCTAACTAGAGAATAGCCAGCTGCTTTTTTAAAGTGGTGTTTTGTTCCAATGGAATAAAACAATCTTTTTAGGTTCACCTTAATAGTTTTATGGGAATACGTCCTTAGTCTAATACAATATGCCTGTGATCATACTCCAAAGCCTGCCAGCCAGAATTTTGGCCATTTCCCTTGTCTTAACTAGAAATGGGCTACTGTTCTGGATGAGGACACTATGGGCCTCATTACGAGTTTGGCGGAAGTGATTACTCGTCACAAACGTGAAGGATATCTTGTCTCACGTATTACAAGTTCCATAGGATATAATGGAACCTGTATTACGGCGGGTGGGATATCCTTCACGTTGGTGACAGAGTAATCCCATCTGCCAAACTCATAATGAGGCCCTATAGCTGGGAAATATTTCTCTTAGGGCTGATCACACTAACAGTTTGCCCCACTGACTGCCAACATGTGCCTTCAGCATTTTCAGCATTTTACTCCAAAGTTGCACTGGTAGCCTCATTTCATCCAGCGTTCTGCTCATTTGCTGATGATTCATAGTTTGAGCCACCTCTTACTGTGACAATTCATAGGCCTTGTATATTAACATTGAATTAGAATCTTTTCTAGGGATCATGATGTGTGGTCCACATTTCTCCCTTCGTAGAGTTTACAAAGCTCTTTGCAGTAACTAACCCATTTATCTATTATCTCGTCATCTTTCTCAGCAGTATACTCATCGATGGCCACTAACCATTAAACATGTTTTTCCTGATCTCTCATATCTAATTTAGCCAAGAGTTTCCCACGGAATCCCTGTACTTGCGTAACCTGACTTGAGATAAGCATAGGATATAATTTGCCATCACATCTTTCAGACAAAGTTCCTTCCTTTTTTCTTTAGTTTGACGTAAAGTTCTACTCTCAAGGCTGAAGTTTGCAAAATGCAGCCTATTCTGCACTTTTTATTATGTAAAAAAAGTGCAACTGCATATGTCAGAATTCACCTAAGAGATGCTTACAAACCTAAAATAAAACATAGATAATGTTTTGTAAATAGTTAAAGATATTTGCAAACGTATTTAAAAAAATGATAAGCCTTCCTGAGACTTATATCTTGATGTCCAGGCTGCATAAAACCACTATTACTCTGTACTGGTTGTAGCTCAGCATTTCAGAAAAGCAGGGCCTATAGGAGGTTTGTCTAGCATTACTGATTTGGTCTCACCAGAATTCTGCAACACATAAATGCGAGATTACCTCATTATTTAAGAAGCAGTTTGTGTTTGCAGGATATTTTGCGACAGTTCAAGTGTGATGCTTCATTGACAGATTCCAGCTTCTGTATGCCCCATGTGTCTAACTATTTGCTGGTATGAACAAATTGTGTTTCACCTTCCTTGCAAACAACTCTACTTTGTTAGAGGGAAGTATTCTGTGTCGCCCCTTTTTAGGGACGAGCCTGCGTTGCATGCGCTCGCACATGCGTATCGCAGCGAGACGCTTTAGTATTTAGAAAAGGGCTCGGAGCCCTGTCAACTTCACGTCAGTGTTTTTTATTGGTTCGTGGGCTTGCCTAATAAAATCTGCTTGCTTTCATTAGTCGAAGGCACGCATACGTCATGCCTTTTCCGGTGGCTAGCCCTCCTAGAGCGCAGCGACCAAGTACAGAAAACATGCGAGGCTCGCTGTTTTCCATCGGGCTCGTGGACTTCTTTTTCTCTAATTTACGAGCGCGATCTCGCTTGGCAGAAGTTGAGCGCTTTACATAGTTAATTTCACTTTTTCGGGTTACGTACATAAATGCACTTTTGCCCGATAGGTGAAAAGTCAGGTTAGGAGTTTACAACGCGATCAGCTCTAACATGAGCAAACGCGAGACCCGTTGCATTGTAAATGCTTGTTAATATTTGTTATCATCCAGCAGCTAGCTAAGAATCAACTGCATAGCAGTACCTTAAATAGCACACCCAAACTTGTCTCGAAATTATAATAAGTTCCGCCTACCATGCACCACCCCCCAAGCACTCTACACACACACATATTTATATAAATATATATATTTATCTCAAAGCAGTGGGTCTGATGCAGTTTTCGGTGGTGCACTCTTGGTTCCAGTACAGGTGACAGAGGAGACCACCCTCAAAATATTTATTATGCAAAGAATTCACCACACTCCACAGAGTCCTGTACATCACTTTTATTCCAAGCAGTCAGTAACCACCAACGCGTTTCGACTTATAACAAGCCTTGTTCATGGCTAGTGAGTCCTTTTCCTATTTTCTTTAAATAGTAAAATTCCATCCTGCTCAACATGATGCATTCTGGACACCGTAGTCACCAAATACGAAAGTTACATAAAACAAATCCACAAAAATTAACAAGAAATCGCATATGTACTGTTGTATATATATTGGTATCTATTATGATGGTCACTCAGACATAAATTCACATATTTTATGAGAGACTTATGACAATATCCTCGTTTAGACTATAGCAGGATGTTTATGCCTCGTTGTTGACATGTTATGATGCTTGACAATATATAACAGCTAAGTGCCTAGCTCTAAATTAGGCTCAACATAAATGAGCGAAATTCATAAACTCAACTATACACCACTGCAATACCGGCTAAGGGCCTATTGCTTGTATGGTATCTGCCTATGTCAGGCTAATCACCCTAGTCTATGAAATGCTGCACATCCCACCTTTTATTTCGAATTTCTCACATCCCCTAATCATTGCCAGGATTGTAAGAAGAGTGAGAAAAGGCTTGAAACTGGGACAGAAGGAGATCACATTGAGAACCCAGATATACTGTGGTGCAATGTGTGCTTGAACTTTACTGGGCCAATGCAAAGTTTGAAGCCCGAAACGAGATATGCCATGGTGGTGATGGATGTGTATTCTAAGTGGTTGGTGGTTAAATTCATGAAAGAGGTGAGCGCAAAGAGTACCATTTCAGTGTTGGAGAGGAGGGTTTTCCCAGGATTCTCATTACAGAAAATGGCACACAACACACATCAGTGGAGATGTGAATGTTTATGGAGAAGTGTTGTATTAAACACTGGTGGACTTCTCTTCTACAACCCACAAGGCAATGGTCTTCTACAGAGGGCCAACCGTAAAAGGGGCACAGTTTGATGGAGGCACAAAGTGGAAAGGATGTGAAGAGTATGGTTGAGGATATGGTGTGGGTCTAGCGGTCCATTGAGAATGCAGCTATTAAGATGTCTCCCTTTGAATGCATGAGAGGGGGATAGCTGGGCACGATTTCCTGCCTGCATGGTTACTTCAGCATGGAGGTATGGGCAAGGTGGAGGAAAGAATGGTGGGTAAAGGAAAAAACAAAGTGGAAGCAGGAGGTTGGGTCAAGTTCAATAAGGGACATGCAGAAGTGGGAATGTCCAAGTACTGGGGCCCAATTAAAGTCAGGTCAGTTCATGATCAGTTCATGATCGGCATGTGGTACTTTAGAATGGGGATGAATGGAATAAAAGAAGAGTTGCATTGTACCAGAAGGGGGTGAATTTGTTTCAATAACTTTCTTTGATCGCAGTGATTGTAGTGGTTTCATGTCGATGGAGGATGCTGATATGATTGGCAGTAAAGTGGTAGAAGGAAGGGGTGGTGGTAAAGAGGAGGAAGAGTTGTTGAACAGAAGTCAAAGAAATCATGGACCACCCGTGCTCTTGAATGACTATGTATTCGAGTAACATGGTTAGTAGTATCCTTCAGTGGATGTCATATGATCTTGAAATTTTTGTAGAGTTGTTTGTTTAAGTTTCCTTTTCTTTTATGTGTTTCTTTTAAATGTACTTGTGTTTTCGTATTGCATATATGTTATTGTAAGGGGGAAGACATGTTATGCCTTTAAGGCATCCTGTATAAAGGCTCTATGCCTATGGCATTGAAGAAGCTTTCGGGTGCGTGATTTCCCTTCTTGTGAACGCTTCTGTCCTGCAAGAGGAGAGCCACGTCCGAGGCAGGTTAACAATGAACCCAGCTTGTTGGCACACTGTTGTTTGCGAGTGGTCACTACAGGGCACAGCTCTTTCTATTTCTACTAATTGTATATGAATATTCAAGAACTATTACAATTTTATTATTGTATTAGATGTTCTGGTGCCAATTCACAAAGACATGTAACAAAACAAGAAAAAGGCTAAAGGAGTACTATTTACGTTCTCGAAAATTCCTTTGTGAATAAGTCGCATTGAATCAAGATTGTAGGTCACAAATATGTGTGTTTTCATAGCATGAGGTCACCATCGCAGAGACCTCTGGACATCTGCTCAACAGATCTCATGAACTATCAGGCATGCTTTTGTGTTCAGGCAACAAGTTGCCATGCACAGCGTGAATGTGGCAGTCAATGGCGAAAGTATTATCTATCATTCACTGGACAGAATGAGCACACATTCCGAGAGAAAGGAACTTTTGTGTTCCATTGTCCGGGTGATGGACCTCTAGACTTGAGCAAAGAGAAGCGTGCTGGGGCGAAATACACAGACTGGGTTCAAAAGCAAGTTTGTTACCATACTCTACTATTTGCACTGTTTCTTAGGGTGGCCAGACATCCAGGGCTTGCCAGGAAAGCTCTGGGTTTTCACTATCTATCCCAGTAAATTTAGCAGCTCCCAGTTTTCAGAGAGGGTTCACTGAACAAAGAGGGAGACAATTTTTTGTTTTTCAGTGCACTAATAGCTTCCCATTGCACTAATAGCTTCCCATCTGAAAAAGTTATTTAAGTTTTAAGTTATGTCTAAAAATACATTTAATTTCTACGTATGGCCTCATTGTTATGTGTTTCAAAAGTGCAATTAAGCCATTGTGTGTCTCTTGTAGACCTTCATCTATGTTTGTGAAAAGTTCAAGTTTTCGGATTTCACAGTCTGTCCATGCTACTGTGTCTAAGATAGTCTTATTAAAGTTCAAACTTTACTGACAACAGACAGGAACACTCCCCTCCCAACAAGTCACAAAAAAAGTTCGGTTTTCTACAATTTGCGCATCGCTGCTGTGCAATGTTACATTTTTCAGGAAGGAAAAGGGAATTAGGATTTGTATCCTCCCCTTGAGAAAATGTTGACACCAGTCCCAAAGAGTTAGCTTTTCATTTTGAACAATGTCCGTGCTGCCAATCCGTGCGCGCAGTGTGTTCTCTGTCCTCCCTACTCTCCAGTACACTAAGGAATGAAAATAATGGACAAGAGGCCATTCTGTCTGTGGTCAGGCCTCCACTCTCAAGAAGGATTTTCACTTCAGAGCAAAAGAGCATCATCTATCCTTCAGTAAATCCCTGACATGTTTGCCTCCTGTTTACCCCTAATATGTAGCCCTCACTTTCTGAAACGCTCTATTTAAAATAAACGATTAAAATTGATTTTTTTTCGGGATCGTAACATGGACACCAAGAAGAAAGACGGCACTGACAAATAAGCCCGATATAAGTGAAATATAATATAAAATACCATACTAAACCATAACGTAATGTTATAAAAACAGCAGAGCATAGCATATAAAATAGCACAATAGCAGAGCATACATATCATAGCATAAAATGCATAAGAGGACAGAATATACGCATCCAATAATGCCATAACATTACATAAATAGCATCGGATATCATAACTTTGCATTACATGTGAAACACCATAACATAGGTAATAGCAAAGCATACACAAGAGAGCATAGCATAACATAGCAAACCACGACCATATAGCATATCATTGCATTACATACGTAGCAGCATTTCATACTTAACGCAGCACAATATACCTAATAGAACACACCGTCCCAAAACATGACAACGTAACATAGCATACCAGTGGATTTCGATAACTCAACACAATGAGAGAAGCATTTCACAAAGAGGGAAACAAATACGTGTATGCTTCATTGAGGGCATATTCTTCGCATGCTACTTTTGACAAACAGCAGGCCTGTTTATGTGTCTTCGAAAGAGAATGTTGCCAATAAAAACCACATCCCTTTTTCACTTTTAATATTGGATTTTTAACGCGTGTAAGTTTCCTGTCGACCTAGGATAAAACTGGTAATGTTATAACTAGATTCCATCCTGTTCACTTTCGTGTGAGTACCTTTAGGAAAGGCATGTGCTGCCAACTACTGTTGCTCGCAGCTTTTTTACTTCGCTGACCTCCTCACAAGAAGCAGATTACATTTTACAGTAAAGAATGTATAGTTAAGAGACTGCCATCTCACAGTTGTCAATTTAAATGACCTGGTTAGCACTTAGGATCCACATGTTCCCCCTTGGAGAATTCGGACCAGCAAAAGACCGAGCTTTACAGTTCTTGCTGCGAGGAAAAATATAAGATGGTAAAGTGTTAACGACCTGGCCTGGTTTCTGCAGCTCCGGTGGGAGTCCTCGGAAAAGGTTCTTCCGGGATGGGCTTCATGGTCAGAGCAGTGTCCGGACCCCGCGCTGGGCTATTTCCAACATCCGCTGAGTTTTGTGTGAAAACACTGCGCTCGTGGGGATCTTCCATGGGTACGCAGGAGAGCCCACGCTGGCGCCGCGACTCATTCAATCAAGGAGGATTGCTGTAAGCTCCGGTGTTAAGGCGATGTCATAAGAAGCAGCTTTACAAGACAAGGTCACCTCAAAGGAGGGGATCTCTTCTAATACCAGACAGGCCTCTGCTTCCTTCCGAGGTTTACAAGTGCACTCAGTGCTAACGCGGGCAATAATGACACCGTCTCCATCAGCTACTGAAACTAAGAAATCTCCAAAATATTGATGCTCTGTAATTTTCAGGGTGGAGTAACAAACAATGTGCCCACAAAAAGGTGCCCCGTAGGTCAAGGCAGAGACGTTCTTAACATTCTGGCAAAAGAAAAGTCCCTATCACAATGTTATTTCAATTGGTTCAAAGATAGCATTAAAATAATCTCAGCTTCTGAGGAGCATGGAGAATGGGGAACAACTAATTGTTTTAACAAGACAGTTTCTGAAGCAGGGCTTTTCTGTTCATTGCAGAAGCCCTTGTCTCCAAGGTCAATTCGTGTTACCCCAATTCTTATGTCTAGTGGTGGATTCTGTCCGTCTTCAAGACCTTGCTTCACTCACAGTCCTACTGAACTGGGAAACCCTGGTGGTTATTAATTAAGATTCTGTATCGGGACTTGTGTGACTCATAGCAACAACAGGCATTGCGCCCATTTACTTACCATCTTGAAAGCCCGCTGGCGCAGGGCAATATTACACAGGGTCACCTCAGCGTCCACGCTATCCTTAGCCAGTAGCTCCCTCTCTTTACATTAAAAAAAGAATATGAGCCACCTTTTTAAGGGATGGAAGTTTTACCTATTGGTCGTTTCTCTCATAAAAGGAGCCAAGACTTTACATATGCCTGGGATTATTACTGAGTTGTAATAAAAAAAAACCTGAATAAAAAGAGTCTGAAAAAAAGGAGCCAAGAATGAAACACTCTTTTTCTGTCAACGTGATGAGGTGAATGTTGAACACTGTATAGTTAGTGGTAACTGATTCCACTGAATCCACCTCTGAGAATGCCATCTACAGAAAGGTTGATTGCCAAGGACCAGGGGCAAAGCTGCCCGCATCTTTACCCAGGCAATACACAGACTCTGATAGAAAATGCTTCCTTTACAAAAAATATACTAAAGTGACACAACGATCAAAAAGCGTAATAAGAAAGGTAGCCTATGTATGTAGAGGCTGTTTAATCTGTTTTGCTTGTGTTAACTTACGTTTCTGACTCTGCTTAGCACTAGTTTTTGAAGTGCGTGATAACACTCTAAGGGGCATATTTACAAGCCCCTAGAGCCACCTTGCGCAACCTAGGTATAATTTTTATTTTACACTAAGGATGCGTTAAGGAGGCCTTTCTCCTGCGCCGTATTTACAAAGTGCTGCAATGCTTGCATTGCGTCACTTTGTAAACCCTTGCACCACATTATGCCTGCGCAAGATATCCAGTGCAGGGAGGCCTGAAAAAATGGTGCAGTGAAATTTACATGTCACTGCGTAATTTTTTCTATCATTTTTAGCGCCTTCTCAGAGCAGGCATTAAAATGACGCATCCATTTTATTCAATGGGCCTCCTGTGCTTGGCTAAACTAGCGTCAACATTTTTGATGCTAGTGTAGCAAAGCGCCACAATAGTATCAGAAATGTTGGTCCTATTGTGATAATGACCGCCATGGTGCGCCATATTGCAAATATGGAGCAACCATAGTGTTGTTAAGTGGGGCAGAGGGGACGCAAGAAAAGTGGCGCATCGGGACCGATACGCCACTTTCTTGTAAATATGCCCCATAGTTGGTTAGATTGGGCCTTGCCTACACTCTTGAACAGGAGCTGAAAACTATATCGGGTGAGTCTCTCCACGGAGACTCTGAACTGAGCAGCATCTTCCAGCCCTTTAATCAGATCATTTGCAGGCTGATTGGGCTGGACCAAGAGTCACCTGGAAAGTCTTTTCATGCCCCCCACCACCCCACTTGCAAAGCGCTTTACGTTTTGGAATGGGAAACCAAGAAAACCATATTCAATGGGGCCACAACAGCGTCTGTGAGCACTGAGCAGCCCAGAGCCCAGGGCCAGAGCAAAGTGGGTAAAACCAGGCTGTTTTTTTGCTGTGCAATTCTACTCTATCCGCATCTGTTGTTTTTGTGTGCTTGTCTCATTAGGCCTTCCTTTTCAAAACAACAAAAATGACAAAACGACCAAACAATTTAATCAAAAATGTAATTTTGTGGATGCTGTTCAGTGTGGTTCACTGTTGTTAAATTATGTTTATGACTCTGCTTGGCACTAGGTTTTTGAGTGATTAAGAATAGTATTTTAATGCTACTAGGGCTACTAGATTAGGCAGCAGGGGCCGACCAAATTAAAATTATGCATTAGGGTTTACTATACTATGTAGCAGGAAAAGGCCCATTTGAAGCATAAAACAACTCGTTTTGTGATGATATTACCTAATTGTTTTGTCAGTTTTTTCTACACATTCTAACATTATCTTGGCAAATGTTTCTACTCTTTAGTACCAGTCAGCCACCCAAGTACAGCAATAAGCCTCAACAAGATGACCAGTCAACATTTGTGAAAGGCCTTCCACTGTGCAACTACACTTTTTGACACGTTTTATTAGTATTTTTGGTCTGTTTGAGCTAGAAACATTTTTTTTCGTAAACATTTGTAGATTGTGCAGGAGATGATGGATTAGGGGAGAAATGCATCAAATCCATAACTATGTGAAAACCTCAAAGGCTGCAAAATCACATAATACTGGTTTGGCCTAGGAATAGCATTCAAGCTTTGTTAGATTGGGCTTTACCTGCATTGTTGAACAACAGCTGAAAAGTTTATAGGGTCAGTCTCTAACCAACGAGGCCCTGAGCTGAGAAACAGCTCCAGGCTCCTTCTTCACAACACTTGTAGGTTAAGTGATTGGGTTGTGCCCAGAGTCACATGAACAGACATTCCATCCTTGCACAGCCCTTTAAGTTTGAGACCACATGATCAATACAGGCTGGGCTTTTATTGGTTGTAGATTTTAGGTTTTGGGCTCCCATTGATTCTTAGAACTAGTTTTTTTATTGGCTGTGGGGCTTACGACTTGGGCTTTCAATGATTACCAGGATTAGATTTTCTAGGGTTCCCTAACCCATTAGGCATGGTCAACTGCTCACTAGAGTTAGTTCAACAAAGGGTTAGGGCGTCCAGCCAGGGCATCCAGATAGAGTGTCAGGTTAAGGGTGCTGACTGTTTGGGACTGTTAGGATCTGGAAAGGGCATATGGCCAGAATTTCTGCCCAGAAAGCCCACACACAACAGATGAGCAGATACACCAGCTCCACCTCCCAGTTAAGATAAGCATTTACTCCTGCAGTAAGCCCCACTCCCTGGTACATTCTCATAGCCACTACACAAGCCGTACAACACATCACAGTGCATCATTTTGATTCCTCATCGTCACATTTTTAGACAGCCTTGTATTAAAGCTTACATCCCGCCTGTCCAATCCCTCATCTTTCCACTTATTGCTTTCTGCACAATCTCACAAGTTTACCCTCTCTACTTTCACGCTCTTACCCCAATTAATTACTTTAATCTCTATGGCTTACCTTATTCCCACCTGCTTACATATCTTTTCTACCAATAACACATCTCTACTACCATTTGCCTTCCATGCTCACACCCTCATTCATATCTGCTTCATTTTAATTCCTTTGCAACTTTATCCAACATTCATATCACACCAATCTTACTACCAATACAACATGCTAAACCCACTCCTAAACATCAACTTTCCCCCATATATAGGCTACATGGCCTAACCTACCTCATCTTACACCTCCCTAGCCTAACTCTTGTAACCGTTCCTTGCACTTGCCACTAGCATCTCATATAACAAATCTGATATAAAATACTACCTCAACACTTAATATTTCCACCCCCCCAAACAAACAATTTCTCACATACAAAAACAGACCACCACTCACTAACACCCTTTCGTTTACTAGGATAACCAGCCTTACCACCAGAAAAGATCATAGACCTTCCCATTCTCACCTTTCACAAACACCATACTCACAATCTCCTTTTACATCCACCACCATGATCACTTAGCACAACTGTACACTACACAAATCCACCCTTCCTCAAATCTCATCAATCTCTGATTTTACAGCTCTCAAAGTAGACTCCTAAGCTCCTCCACCACATTTACTCATACCCTTTACACGTTCAACACTCAAAAAATAAAGGCAAATTCCACCAGTCAGACAAACTTCTAACCCCTCTTTCTACATCAAAACAGAACTCAACTCTGTCTTAACATATCTCTCAAACATAAGCCTATGCCAACAATGATTTCACACACACAATGTGACTCATACTCTCCTTCCCATAAAAACAGCATCAAATCTCTATTAAACTTACTTGAGAAGGACAGTGCAGTTGATGAATGCCACAATTGCCTTAATATCACTTCAGCAACACTTCCCTACTCATTGTCTTCTCATTCACACAAAGAAAAAATCTTAACCAATAATAACAATGTATCCACAAACACCACAACAACAGAAAACAACAACATCTAAATTGGTGAATGTGTGTTCCCTAAGCAAATATAACCATGACATAACTGATCCTCTGAGGAATATACAACCAGAAATACTATTCAGCACTGAAAGATGGTTGGTAAAGGACATGGTCCCATACTACAAGAACCGATCCCTGGTGGCTAGCAAGCCATTACGCATAACCAAGATGGAACAAAAATGGAGGCGAACTAGCCATTATAATTAAGAACATCAAAACAATCGCCATGTTTGAAGTGGTAACTACATAATGTAATGGAGCCTTTCTTGATAGATGCCAACCCCACACCTTTCACTTTCTCTTGCTCTACAGACCTCCACTCAACAACTGAGCTTTTACTTATCCTTTCTAGGTCACAGTTTCAGATCAATCAATTAAACCATCCAATATGTCTGTAGTTGGTGATCTAAAGATCTGGTCTGATACACCAGATATGCATCAAACAAATGCTATCACATTAGGACTTAATAAGCACAACTTGCAAGAGATCATCTCTGTCCCCACCGACATAGCAAGTAATACATGGATATGCGTTTCTCCAATAAAGAACTATTATTCAACACAATCCAAAGGTTATATGGACCAACTATTATAACACTTCTTTCTCATTCAAGATGGCAAATTAAATATCAGCTAAATCTCACCATCCCACTACCACCTACTGATAGTAGAGTAAACTAAACATTCAGGAGCTGGATATTCATACCAAAACAAATTTAAAAAGGCAAAAACAAGAAGGCCACTTGGATGAATGAAAAGCTGAAAAGGATTAATGGATACATCTCAACCTTCAATGCAGATGGCTCAGGGCCAAGAATCCACAAGACAAAATGTTCCTAAACAGATACAATCAAACATACATATCATACACAAAGGATGCCAAAGAAATCCACTACTCAAGCAAGATTTATAATGCCAAATGCCCAGCCAAGGAACCCCATAACATTCTATCCGTATTTCACAGTCCAGAAAACTGTTGATCCCCATTCACCTTTCACAAGACTTCTGCAATAAACTAGCAATGCATTATCAAAACAAAGCACACTGGATACTTATCTAAGAATCAAGAAAAACAACTGCTCTCCTATTGTACATCTAAAACAATCACATAAGATATACAATCTCCATCTATACATCTATATGAGCCATCCAAGAAATTACAAACTCAGAATGTGAAAACCTAATAAGTCTAACAGCACAGTCGACTGCCTGTCTGACCCTTGTCCTCCACACGTTTGACCTGAAAAAGGCATGCATACGTCCTTTCTTAATGAAAACAAACCTAGAGCCCCAGGACCCCAGCAACTACAGACCAATCACAAATGGATCTTTCCTGGGCAAACTGATAGAAAGAGCAGCATTCGCCCAGATGTCACAATTCATTGAAGATAATTCCATACTTTCAGACTACCAAACTGGATTCCACCCAGGAAGGGGCACTGAATTGGCATCATAGCAATCTGGGATGATCTTAAAAACACAGTTGACTACAATGGAGTTGCCGCACTACTTCTCTTGGACCTCTCTTGGACCTTTGATATGGTTGACCATGACACCCTCATTCAAAGACCCCATGAAGCCGGCAAAGAAGGGACTGCTCTTGACTTGATTACATCCTACCTTCAAAACAGAACTAATATTATCTATTCTCTCCCCTTCTCATCCAAACCGCACCTCACAAAAGCTGGGGTCCCCCAAGGACCAATCATCTCACCTTTGCTTTTCAACATCTACATAATATTATTACCAAAACTGATCAATGATTTTGAACTCACATGCTACAACTATGCAGATGACACATAAATAATACTTAAATTGGAATGCCCCAAAGACATTTAAATCTCACAAATCGTCAGTTGCCTCAGAGCCGTTGATCCGTGGATGACTTGGAACCATCTCAAACTAAATGCCTCCAAAACGGAAATACTCATATGTGGTGACTGGAAATATTATGACCCACTGTGCACCTGGCCTGACGATCTTGGACCACCTCCTCATTATCCAAGGAAGTTAAATACCTTGGAAGTACCATGGACTCCAAGTTAGCAATGAATAACCAAGTGTACAAATTAGCACAAACACACTTCATCACCTTGAAGACTCTGCAACGCCACATTGGATTTCCACACAAGGTGCAGGCTACTATCTCTCTTGTACTATCCAACCTAGATTATGCCAATGTCCTCTACCATGGATCATCTCTCTCTATTCTGAAAAAACTACAACATATTCAGAACTCCGCTGTCAGGCTTCTATTACATGTGAAGCCACAAGCCCACATCTCCCCTGCCTTGAGGGCACCACACTGGTTACCCGTTGCCGGACGATCCACCTTCAAGCTGCTTTTTATCACCCACAAAGCTATACATGGAACAGGACTGCTTTTAATCAGAAACAAAATAACCAAATACATTCAACAAAGAAACCTCCGATCAAGATTGGCACCCCGCCTTAGAACACCACGATACAAGAAGAAGACTATAGGTGGTACATCCTTCTCCATTCAAGAAGCCAAATTCATTACTCCCAAATATAAGTTTCACAGATAACTATCTTGTCTTCAGAAGACTACCAAAGAGTTGGCCCTTTCCTTCAAAACCACCATAGTTCTTTAGGAAATATGTATTGCTACTGTGTCATAACAATAAATCACACATATATTCTTGAAACCTGTTTAAAAAATGTATATTTACTCACGGTTAAATATTTATATATATATGTGTATGTTATTCTATGCTTAACATGTTCATAGGTCATTGCATAGCTCCTAGATAAGTTGTTATATTAGATACATATGAATCCCTGCTCTCGTTTTTATATCACACTGATAATTTTTTTTATCATAAGCATTTCACTATTCAGAAATTGTGGAAAGATAAATAAATGTTAGAAAATTACACGTATTAATTAACTTCAAATATTACAAATCTTGAAAGTCTGTGTTTATACAATACTACTTTTCTTCTCATGTTATTATACCCATTATTATATTCCTTGAACATATATTCCCTTACTATGTATTTACATATCTATTTATTTATTACTCTAGTCCTACTGTACTAGAGAAAAAATAAATAAAAATAAATAAAATCTATAAATAAAATTCAAATGATAAATTAGTAAATTAAAGTAAAAAATAATAATAATGAATAAATACATTGGAAAAAAATAAAATTAATGATAAAAAGTATATATATATTTATGTATTTATATATATATATGTATATGTACATATACTTAAATATGCTTTATGCTTAAAAACTTTGCTAGATAAACAGACATTTGAGGTGAGCAAATTTAGAGTGTCGCTGGTGTTGCAGGGTGCTCCTTACTGGAGCTGCTCTCCACCTAAACTTGGGAACTACCTAGAGTTCTCTCTTTCTTTTTGCATAATTTATGTGTCACTCTAACCCTGAAAGGGATTCGTTTTGACTTATACTGGGTGCGCCCTTGTATCTGGACAAAGCAAAAACTCTCTGAAGAGCTCTAATGAGAGAGAAACACGTGTCAGGAGTTACTTTTATTCATTCCAGGTTGGCTTGGATGGTAATTTACCAGTCCAAAGCTATAATACTGTGCCTGTAGTTGTAAATGGCTTTTGTCATTTTACAGATCAGCAAGGTTGAAAATGTGTCAAACCTATGCTTAAAGACTTTGCTGTACAAATGGCAAAAGACTTTGTCACTATCTAGCTCAGCGTGGATAGCACTGTGCTGATCCTATGCTTAAAAACTTTGCTAGATAAACAGACATTTGAGGTGAGTAAATTTAGAGTGTCGCTAGTGTTGCGGGGTGCTCCTTACTGGAGCTACTTTCCACCTAAACTTGGGAACTACCCAGAGTTCTCTCTTCTTTTTTGCATGATTTATGTGCCACTCTAACCCTGAAAGGGATTTGTTTTGACATATACTGGGTGCTCCGCTGTGTCTGGACAAAGCTAAACCTCTCTGAAGACCTCTAATAAAAGCAAAAAACGTGTCAGGGGTTGCTTTTATTCATTCCAGGGTGGCTTGGATGGTACTTTACCAGTCCAAAGCTGTAATACGGTGTCTGATGATCACCATCTCTTAGGCACTTAAAAGAATCAAGTAATATTTCTGGGATTAGGATGTTGTTGGTGAGAATGAATATTGCTTTTATACAATGCCGGTGAATGTCAGGAGCATACCCAGTTCTGTGCTTTGATTCTCCATCTGTGACCTTGAGCAGAGGACAATCTGCTCTTTGTACGGTAGCATTCACTTCAGGAGATGAGAACATTTTTGGGATCCCTTGTCTTGACCTGTTTACATACTGACACATTACACTGCACTCAGTCCTTTGCTCCCAAGACCACAATTCCAGAGCATTGGGAGTGGATGCTCTATCCAAAGCATGGCTAAAAGAGTTATGTTTGCATTCCCTTCCTTTCCCTTGATTGCTAGTTTACCTCGTTTGGATATGACTGCCATCTATAACTTCAGGAGCAGAGGGGTGGATGTCCTGATGGTAATTCCATTCTGTTTACAGCTGGCGTAATGTCTTTGCCACAGGAGGATAGAAGAGGGGATACTGACACTTATCCTGGCTGCAATCGCATGGTCTCTGCATCTCCCCAGACAATTCTTTTACAGCGGTTGTGTGCATCGAGGCAGAAAGGCTTATTTGGCCAAGGCAAGGATTCTACAGACAGGTTGTCACTGTAGAGCAGTCTAAGCAACTTGTTCCTCTGAAGTTTGATGCATGTCACTGTGTCTTTCTCAGCGCTTTACTTCTCCTAGGAAATGTAGGGCCAGATGTAGCAAAAATAAAAATTGCGACTTGCATTTTGCGAGTTGATGCGACTCGCAAAATGCGAGTCGCAAAGTGGAATGCCAGAAAAAAAAGCGATCCGATTTTGCGACTCGCAGCCGGACTCGCAACGCTGTGTGCGAGTCCGCAGTTTGCGAGATCGCTGTTTGCGAGTGTGCAAAAACGAACTCGCAATTAGCGAGTGGGTGTCGCAAATTGCAAATACCTTCAAAATTGCTTGCAGATGCAGCAGAACACTCCAGAAAGCATACCAGAACACCCTGGAAACACTTCCTGGCACATGATGATGACATCACAGCCAGGAAGTTAACAAATACACCTGGGAGGAGGGCTCAACAGTGAGCAGTGTCTCTGCCACTCACAGTAGCGTGCTGAGGAGTGGTAGGCACAGCACCATGGACGCAGCAGGGACCAGCCAGGCTGGCAGGAGGGGCAGGAGATCATAGATAACAGCCAGGACAGATTCATGTGGCACATGGCGTTAATGTGCCACATGACTGGTTGGCATTTTCCTGCCCATGGACAATTTCAACTTGTATATAGTTTCTTCATGACATTAATAAAACAGTTATTTTTGTTCCACTTAACAAATGGTTAATAGGTGAGTATGGTGGGAGTTGACACGTACCGTCCAGAATATTGCGTTGCAATGTGGTCCCGTCTCAGTCTGCCTTGATTAGCTAGACTCCTATCCCCATGATGGCGATGTGGTTGTTCTTGCTCTTCATCATCAGGATCTGGGTCTGCAGGGGTGAGAGGTAGCCCACGTCGGGTGGCTATGTTGTGGAGGATGGCGCATGCGACCACAATTTTGAAAGCGGTAATGGGGGTGTATTGGAGGGCGCCTCCGCTGCAGTGGAGGCATCGGAATCTTGCCTTCAGGAGTCCGAAGGTGCGCTCTATGAGGTTCCTGGTCCTCTTATGCGCACTGTTGTATTGCCTCTCTGAATCATTGCTGGGTGTTAAAAATGGAGTCATGATCCATGGCCTTATATGCACTGTCACCTGTTGGGCACAAAAGTACACTGTTAGGAAGTCCAGATAGTCGTGCACAGTGACCTGTGTGTATGTCTGCAAGGTGTATGCAGCTCTACCTAGGAGGTATCCGTCTCCAAACTCCCCACGTTCCAGGCGTTGATGTATCCCACTATGTCTAAAAATGTATGAGTCATGGGTACTGCCTGGAAACTTAGCTACGATGTCAGTGATGACGTAATGGGCATCACAAACAACCTGTATGTTGAGTGAGTGGGTACACTTTCTGTTGCGGAAAATATGTTCCAGATTAGCGGGGGCATATTTGAATGTGTGTCCCATCTACACATCCAATTACATGGGGGAAGTGGGCAATGCGGTACAAGTCCAGCTTCGTGCTGTTAATTTCTGCCTCATTCCTTGGTAAGTATATGAACTGAGACCTGTGCGCTACTAAGGCATCTAGGAATGCCCTGAGGAACCTTGACACTGCACTTTGGGATACCCCACCTGCCACGGCAATGACCCCCTGATAGCTCCCTGAGGCCAAGAGGTGCAGTGCGCATAGTACTTGCACATGCGTAGGGATGGCGCAGCCACGCAGAGTCTTGTGTTCTAGCTGTGGTTTTAGTAAATCTATGAATTCTAGAATGGCAGCGCTGCTAAGGCGGTATTTATCATAGATCTCCTCTTCAGTTTGCTGGAAAAGGGTCTGCCTTGTTCTATATATCTTCTCCTGTCTGTGGCCCCTCCTCCTCCTCTGCTGGGCTGCGTAGACTCTCCTCCTCACTGCTATCAGGTATATGTCCGCCATCTTGAGTGACCCAGATGCCTTCTGGGTCTCCTTTTATACTTTGGTAATGGTTACCACCTGCTCTGAGTTAGTGGTAAATGCGACTTGCAAACTGGGCTTTTTGCGACTAGTCGCAATTTGCGAGTTGCAATTGCATAAGGTTTGCGACTCGCAAATTGCGACTTGCAATTTGCGGGTCGCAAAATGGGGTCGCAACGGATGCGACTCGCAAACGGGTCCCATCGCTTTTTGCGAGTCGGAAATGGGCTTTTTGCATCCCATTTCCGATTTTGCACTGTCGCAAATTGCGAATCGGCCCGTTTGCGAGTCGCAAACGTTTGCTACATCTGGCCCGTAGTCCTTTATACTGATCCTTTGAGGATTTGTGTATGCCCGAGGGAATGGTGATGATACATTTTTAGTTACTTACTGATTATACTTGTTACACTAACTCCTACTCTTCCTCATCTTTGTACTCATGTTCCTCCTGTAGTTCCAATAGATGGGCTACAATCACTTCTCACATTGGGTTTTGCTTTTTACTTTGATAGATGACACAGGAAGTCTAGTATGTGACGCCATTTGTATTTGGACTCAGTGAGCTGTCTCAAGGTGTGTGACAACCCTTATGACTGTGACTATATAGAGTAGACTAAGAACATATGGGCCCAATATAGAATTTGTGCAGACAGGTATCCCATCACAAACATGATGGATATCTCGTCCATCTTATTATTATTGCATTAATAAAGTGGATGGTACATCTGTCACGTTTGTGACAAAGTACTCATTAACCAAACTCTTTCCATGAAAATTACAGGCAAGTAATCAGAAAATGATATCTTTGTTTCTTCCTCTCTTCCTTTTTCTCTGTCTCTCTGTATCTCATTCTCTCTCTCTCTCTCTCTCTCTCTCTCTCTCTCTCTCTCTCTCTCTCTCTCTCTCTCTCTCTCTCTCTCTCTCTCTCTCTCTCTCTCTCTCTCTCTCTCATGCTAACTGCGTTGCCTCCCAACTAACAATTAATAGATGTACAGAGAAGAAATGACACTAGTCCATGGGTTGACTCTTAGCACTTTGAGTGCCACTAAGTTATAAAAGGTTTTTCAAATATCGCATGCACCCACAAATCCAAGATCCCGATTCACCAAATGATGATCTGCATAGAAACATTGCCACACATCGCAGTGCTTCAGAAAATCAACTAGCCGCACATCATTTTGTGCAGTCATAAGTGCAGGTTTGCAGACGGAATATGGGTGTTCACAGCTGTATTTCCAGACAACCACACCGTTTTTTTTGTATTCACTGATATTTGTAATACATTTCCCATAGAAATGCATGTTAACTCACATCTAAAAAAGGAATGCGTAAGAGGTGAAAGGACGTAGAAAAGATCTTTATTTTGTGATGATGCAGGGGAAAAATTTCCATACAAGGACAAATGATTTTCAGAAAGCAGGAAAAAGTGGATTTGCGCATTAATGCTGACTCTAGGACTGAGCATTGTTCCAATCCTCAGGTTTACAGTCAGGCCTGCAAGGCTTACAGCTGGAAAGCAACATATTTCCCATGTGTAGGCTTGTCAGTACTCAGAATCACATGAAATGAAGAAGGAAAATAACACAATGTTTCAAAACAAACATGCCAATGGCAAAAATATTCCATTTGACTAGAAATAACTAGAAGCCAAGCTCCTGAATTAAGTAGGAATGACTTATACTAATGAATAAAAGATGCAGTATTTGTAAGCAGGACAGGAGGAAGTCAAAACATTCCTTCCAGAACTTAAAATAAGAAAAGATAATCTTCCTGTATGTACTTCCAATCCTTTGCGAAATATAATCCCTAGAGACAAGAGGCCAGACTGCTTCTTTTCGTTAAAATCCGTACAGATGAGATATGCTAAAGTGGTGTGGAGGCTACAGCAGGGGCAGTAGAGCCAAGAGGTACTCTATGGTTTTCAAACTATTTTTTTTGTGTTATATTTTACTTATTACTTATGATAAAATATGTGTACTTCTTGGGAGACAATGAAAAAATAAAAAATTCAATACACTTTGCAATGAGATGAGATTTACAATACATAACCAATTACTGTAATGCGGGGATGATGGTCTTTTGTAACTAGATAGATTTCTTTTTGCTCATTAGTACTTACAATTAGGAAATGAGGCCAAGCAATCGTTACAGCTAAAACTAAATTTTTTGGTTTGTGTTTTGGAAACAACTAACTATATTATTTCATTTATTGTATAAACTCTTGAACGCTTTGCTTCTCAACTGGATACATTTGTAGCTTTTTCATATTCTTTTAAGTTTAAATGATGAAAGTGCTGTCAGTGTGGGTGCTGGGGGCTTTGAATTGATTACACCATATACAGGGAGAGGCCAACATTATAGGACACCAAGACCTTCATTCTGACTCACTCACACAGACCTTTGGTTGACTCTTTTGGAGAAGAAGTAAAACATTTGCATGCCTATAATTTTGTGAGTATATGATTTCCTAAAAGGAAATCAATAGTTAGGTGAGATACCGGCAGTCTTCTGCGTGTGAGTTTTTCAGGTATGAGAGCAAAAGAAAAGACAGAAGAGCCAATGGAATTGGTAGGAATCTTAATCGGCGCAGATGGAGTTAAGGATAGGATATGAAAGATATTGTGGAGACACAATTGAAGTCTCTCAGATTAGGGACACTTCTAAAATAACACAAATTATTGATTCACAGACACAAAAGTGTCTGAATCCCTGATATATAATATGGTGGAAATTTCGGAATTGACCCTAATCAGAATTACAACCACAAATAACTGCGTCTTCCAATTTTGGGAGCCATTCTCAAAGGTATCTTGCACTTGTGAGCACTTTACATGTATAATTTACTCTTAGACTTTGGGGTATAATTACTACTTTTGGCAATTCACAAAATCTGAGGAGTGTAAAGTTACTCAAAAGTGTAAACATACACATCCTTACCCATTGGAATAGGCAAGGGGGGGGCACAATTATCTGTCAGTCTATACTGCTAAAAAATAAACAGTAGTAAGTCCAGCACCACACCAGGCAAACCACTATTCATACTGCAACATCCTCTTGTAGAAAATAATGAAGGTAGGGGCTTAAAATGAAACACCATAGGAAATAATGTTTAATTAAATTAAAATATTTAAAATAGTTTAAAGTATATATATATATATATATATATATATATATATATATATATATATATATATAATGTAATGTTAAAATCGTTTTCAAATAAATAATTTTATATTTAACTATAACATATTTGAACAACCTTTTTTGAATTTATAAAATAATATATTTCTATTTTATTAAAGTATAATTAAACTACTTTTAATTAATTCTATTCACTTAGGATGTAGATTTAAATGTAATTGTCTAATAAGAAATATTTTTGGGAATTTGAATATCTCCAAACTAATTTAAAGGTTTCTAAGCCAGTGTGTGAGTGAGCAAAGTAATCAGCATTTTGTTCTTTAAAGTTGAAGTTTAGATCAGGGGGTGATATATGATGTGTTAGTAAGCAGCATTAGTGTGGGAAAGGGATAATTAAACTTGTATGGATTCACACGTGGTGGTCTTGTGTTTACCTTGCAGTAATCTCTAAATACAGGAACGCCAGCACAGCCTCAAGATATAGTAATGGATTTACTACATTTTGGCATTTGGCCTCTGCTCTAACTAAGGGGTAGATGCAGACATAATATTCAGATTCAAAAACAGAGTAGATAAATGAAAGAGGTTAGGCAAGGTGAAATCAAAATCTGGAACTAAACCCTTCAGGGACAGTATGAATTCATTGTATTCCATAAAGCCGAAAAAGGCAAAACTTCTTAAGATGTATTCCTTATATATTTCTAGTTTCTATGGAGGAAAGAGGTAAAGGAAAAAAAAGTCGATAATAAATGTGAGATGTCTGGCTTTATGAAGATCATAACAAATTTGCCAGAGCATCTCAGAATCTTAACAACAGCCTTGTCTGGAACACGAGATGATAAACAGTACATTCTTTACAATTACCAGGTCACAAAAGCAGGTATTTATATATGAAAATGTATGGGGGAAAACATTACTAGTGCATTGTAGGTGTTTTAAGAAAACAATATGACAATACTTTAAAAATAATTTTTTTTTAATACAAGCAACACAAAGTTACATTTCCTGTTATAAATATGGGAATCTGATGTTTGCAAAGAGCAAACTAGTAGATGCCCTGAGTCTATATTGCCCCAGAGATGCTGGATGATACAGGAGTTCAGACATAATGGATGCCAGGACTTTCTTGCAGTCGTTTAAGCATGAAGAGAACACATTCCCAGGCTGCACAAGATTGTTACGGTTATGCTTATGGAACAATGCTGGAAAGGTCCCAGAGTCTCAGCATGGCCATGGAATGGCACATGATTTAGTTGCATGACAAACCGACTATGAGGGAATCATCAATAATGGTAGTTGTTTGCGGAAGAAAGGATGTCCAGGAGGCTGGAAGAAATACATCTTGTGGGATATTTCGATTAATAGGTGAGTAACTCACTGCAACAGACTAATACTTAAAATCCATGCCTTTATTTCTCTATGATAATCACTATTCGCGTGGGACATTGACAGCAGTAAATGCATTATATTGCTGCTTGCATGTATCTGTTATTTACCTTTGTACATAGCATAAGGGTAACAAGCATGGTCAGATACCTGGTACCATATTCCCATTGTGGTTTACACATAGCAAACTGAATTGGAATTATTAGTGTAGCATGGTGCTAGCCAGAGCTCCTGGCCTAGACCTCTGAATTCCCCTTTCAGGTCTGACTTTTGACAGTGAAACTGTCAAACAGGCTTATTGTTGACAACATACATATAAAGACCTTTGGGTCAGGTGGTTTCAGCCATTAACTTTCTTTGGTCTTCTTCTACAAACTACTAGCTTGAGACTGCCAATCTGGCCATGGTGCAGCCCAGTGGAGTATTTGTCTCACCTATTGCTATTGTATGGGTGTATCCTTCCACTTGCACTTGACTACTTGTATTAACTGCATGAAGAACTACATTACCACAATAGCTATGCATGTCTGCTCATCCAGGCTCGCTCCCATAAAACCAGCTCTTTTCTTTTTTTGTTTCTCTTCGCTGTTCCCTCCCATACCTCCCTCCCTGTCCTATTCATTCCTTGTTGTCATAACCCTCTTGTATCTCCCGATATGGCCTTCATCCCATATGGGTTCCTTGTCCCACTTTACCTGCACTTCCCAGTGGCTTCTCAAAAGTGCTGCTGGGGCCAGGTAATACATTTTTTGCTTTTATAAAGTAAAAGGATGAAAGACACCCTACACTGATGGTCTCCCTGCCTTTAATAACATCATCTTTTTGTTTCTATGTCAAACGTTGAGTGGCAAAGGAGCCTTCGTTATAGCCCACACTTTCTTTTTTGTGCCAAAGAAGCTAAATAAGAACTAGAATGAAGGCTTTTTTGCCATCCGATCTTTATTTAAAATGGAAGAAAAAACAGAAATGTATTGAAGGCAAGGGAGCCTTCAATATAAACTACATTTCGTTTTTTGTCTGGCTTTCATGTGATTATGCTACTCCTGTTGGCATATTACACTCAGACCTATTGGCTTTGCTGACACCTCAGTAAAAATGTTGATCAGAAAAATTTGAAGCTTACATAGAAACACAGTCCATGCCAAGCTCTGCTTTCCGTTTAAAATGGGCACTGAGTGATGTATCAGATTCACTCCATGTGTGGTGATCTTCCTTGAGTGTGTGTACACACACACACACACAAACTATGTTATCACTGGTAATGTAACTGCACTCTGCCTCAAAAATCAGTAGCTTGGGAACACCTCCCATTCTGGCTCAGGAATGGGGTATACTTTAATGTAGAAGAATAAGGCCTTTGATTTTGAACTTTGTGAGCAATGTGTGATTTGTACTACAAATAATTATCTTACGATTCGGAGATGTAACACTATGTAAAAGGATCTTTAGACCAGCCTGGTTACTTTTCATTGGGAGCAATAGGGTTGAGAATGTCTATCTAAAAAAGAGAGGGACTCAATATTCTTGTAGTTGGAGCGGTATCAAGAAGATGATGCCTGGCTCCTTGGGTGCAGAGTATTGAGGCTGATTGTTTCTTTCTACACCGGAATCCCTGCTTGACTAAGCCTTCATGTAAAGAGGAGGTCAAAGTTGCTGACTTACAACAAATGGATATTTGAGTACACTACCTGTTACTAGAGTCCAAAGTGCCAAAAAACCTAAACAGTCTAGTAATCATAGAGTTCCAGAAGAACACATAATCTTGATCCCTAAAAGTGGACACTCCGTGTGGCTCAAGACCTGTTTGCTTTAGACCCTGTACTGGATGTGTATAGGAGAAACATTGACACCCACTAGCCCACAAGCCCAATGAGCACTGAGAAATGTTCCTTGGAGGATCATCCTTTATTGTATTTAGTGTATTCTATGCTAAGATTTGCATTGCATTTCTACATTTGTTAAGTGCTTCTTCTCCCTCATGAGGCACCCAAGCACATTCTAGACAGATGGGTAAGTAGTTACTCAAAGTGTTATACATGGTTCAAAGAGAATTGGTTTGAAAGGTATCCTCTGCGTAGGACGGGGTCGTGCAGGAGATTCAGTGGTGTGTTCCAATTATGTTGCAGCTCCTGGATGTAATGTTTATGCATGAAAGTGAATGTAAAATGATGTGAGAGACACAATCTCAGGTTGCTTATACTTACCCATCCATCTTTCAACCAGTGACTGATCATGCATTAGGGAACCAAGATGTTGCAACTGCTTTCTGTAATTCTAGATGGTTTCTATTTATCTATATTTGTGCAAGGAGAGTGGCCAAGAGTTTAAACATCTGTACAAAGAAAGACCTCCTAAAGATGCATGAATTTCTGAAGGTGGTTGTTAGACCTGTCAGTTTTTGGCGTGGTTTCCCCTGTTCTTTTTGCTTCAGACTTCATGGTTTTGATCCTGTGCTGAATTTAATTTTTCCTGGCTTTAGGACTCTGGGCACTTTAACCACATCTGATCAGTGCAAAGTGCAAGTGCTCTATGCCTAAATTGGATTGGTGATTGGTTTCCACATGATTGGCATATTTGATTTACTAGTAAGTCCTGAGTAAAGTGAACTGTGTGTGCCCAGGGCCTATAAATCAAGTGCTACTAGCGGGCCTGCAGCACTGATTGTGCCACCCACATGAGTAGCCCTATAAACATGTCTCAGAACTGCCAATGCAGTGTCTGTGGGTGCAGTTTTGTACTGCCAGTTCGACCTGGCAAGTGTATCCACCTGCCAGGCCCAAGCCTTCCCTTTTAATACATGCAAGTCACACCTGAGGTAGGCCCAAGTCAGCCCCATGGGCATGGTGCAATGTATGTAAAAGTTAGAACATGTTCTGGTGTATTTTACATGTCCTGATAGTGAAATACTGCTAAATTAGATTTTTCACTATTGCAATGCCTATCCTTCCCATAGGATAACATGGAGATTGCCTTTAAATTTCCTTTAAGTGTAGTTTCCCATTGGGAACCGATGCAGATGTGGAGTTTGGGGTCTCTGAACTCACAGTTTAAGAATAGATCTTTTGGAAAAGTTGTTTTTTAGATTGTAAGTTTGAAAATGCCACTTTTAGAAAGCAAGCATTTTCTTGCTTAACAGTTCTGTGCCTCTGCCTGACTACTGAATGCACGTCTGGGTCAGACTGACAGTTGGACTGTTTGGAGTTGGACTTCATTCTGGACAGGGAGCTGAGATGTGTCATGCATAGCCTGATAGGTCTTCTTGGGCTAGAGTGGTGGGAGGAGCTGACACCTGTACTTGAAGAGGACTGTACCTGTCCTCACACAATGCAGTATCCAATCCCTTAGAATGTGTCTGGGGCCAGGACAGGGAGATGCAGTACTTGTGCACTACAAAGACACTCATTTGAAGTGTGCCTACTTCAAAGGCAGAAATGAGGATAAGTATTGGACTGCTCACCCCACAACTTCCGAACACTTCTGGACTGAGGACATTCTGCCAGGGAGAAGTGCTAATTGCTTGTGGCAGACCTGCCACTCTGCCTGTTGCTTTGCTGTGCTGGCATGCTGCTACTACTTTTACCCTGGGAGTAAAAGGACTGGACTTTGCATTCAACATCTTGCTTTCCAAGGTTCTCCAAGGGCTTGAACTAATTTGCCTCCTGTTAGAAGTCTCAGTGACATCAAAGACTGCATCTGCCAGCACTTGGATTTTCTTGTTGAGAGTCCTGACTTGCCAAGTAGTGTCAAATCCAGTCCCTGAGACCTTGGAAGTGAGTTCTGGTGAAATCAAAAAGAAACTAAGTGTATAGCTTCCAGAGCGATTTCGGAACCGGCACCGCTTACTGACTCTGTGCTGTCACCATCACCAGAGCCCTGGTCCCCGCTGAGTGCAGCAACCACAACCAATGCTGCAGGCCCGACGCTGCTGCAGTGCTTCCGAAGTCCCACCACAGCATGAGTGCGGTGTTCCAATGTCTGGGACACCCAACTCCACTGCAGCACCTGTGGCCCCGTGGTGTGATTGTGACACCACAAAGTCGATGCCGCATGTCTTGACCTACTAGATTCATCGACCCCGCCGGATCGTAAGGAACTGTCACCTTGCCACTGATGCCGCATGACCTCCTCTGCAACCGTAAGGAACCATCACCTCGCATCCCCTGCCTTGCAGTAAGGAGCCAACACCTCATCTCCCCGGTGGCAGTAAGGAACCGATGTCGCGCAACATCATTGTTTCATCATTTTCAAAGGTACTGTATTTGGGAGTCCGTGTGACTCCGTGACTGGCCTGCACTCCCTTGCGAGTGGCGTCGGACTGTTGGGAACGTCTCCGTCAACGACGTTGTGATAGCCCCAGTTGGAGATATTGTATTTATCAGCACTATACTAAAGTTTAATCTTTGAAAATTCATATCTTTGTTTGAGTATGTTGGATATTTGTTGTTTTGGTCTTGTTTTATTCAGATAAATATTGCCTATTGTTCTAAACTGGTGTCGAGTACTTTTGTGGGGTTTTCACTGTGTTACTGTGTGTGTGTGTGTGTTTGTATGTGTGTGTGTACAAATACTTTGAACATTGCTCCTGAGATAACCCTGACTGCTTGTGCCACTCTACCAAGGGAGTCAGCAGGGGTTATCTTAGGTGTGTGACTCCCTTACCCTGACTAAAATGAGGGTCCCTACTTGGACAGGGTGCAAACCACTGCCAACTAGAGACCCCATTTCTAACAGCGGGCATGAGCAAGAATGTGATCTTTTTGATTCAATTTTCTCCCTTTGGCTGTAGATTCTGGGTTTGCTCAGGAGGAAGATCAGTCAGTAACGCAGAGTACCTAGAAAGAGGTGAGTCTTTTGATTGGTAATCAATGCAATGTGGAATCCATTGTCATGGTCAAGACATGACAAGACCAGTACAATTGTGGCTTACTCTCAGTGTGGGAATTGCAGATAAGGAAAGGTGTGTCACAATGTTCTTTCGAATAGGTTTACAATGAAAGGATTTTAGGTGAGAGGGGAACTACCCAAAAGAAACTGATAAACTGATGATTACCCTCATCTTGATGGCAGCAAAGCTTATGAGAACATTTTGTGGGGACTGAGTCTGTTGACCAGCTGGTGACGATACTGGTCTTGATTAAGCCAGAGGCTTCCTTCAAGGAGAGGAGGTTGAAGGAGTAGAATTTATATGAGGTTTTTACAGCGAATAGCTTGTAAGCCTCTGATAGCTCACCAGCTATCCCTAAGTAGCTCAGCCTACTAATTAAAAGCATTTTCCTTGGTTGAATTAATATATGTATGCCAACATTGAAAAGTGTGTATTTGAGAGGAATGTGTGTTTTTAGAACCCATAGGCTGATGCCTGAAGAAAAATGGTTCAATTTGCAAACTATATTTAAAGCTGATATTTGAGTGATAAATCAAGCCACACCCATGGGACTTATTGCTCATTTAATTAGCTTGGTAAAAGTGCCATTGTAGCTATGGCAGTTATGTACTACCCATGTAGTGGAATGCCAAATAGATAAAGCCTGCTTTACTATACTGCTGACAACTCTGCCTGATGCACGGAGGAGATCACTGCTGACAATCTTGAAGTGGTGGCCACTAATGTAATCTTATCTGATATATTCACTATTACAACACTAATAATATTAGTAGTTCAGGATAATTTTCTTTGAACACTTCTTCTCAAAGAGAAGAATGGAAGCCCCTGATTTAGATTATGGATTGGTGAGAACAGGCTTAAGCATTGCTCAGAAGGGGAATATCATTTGTTTTTTCCTGAAGTGCTTATCAGCACAATCAGAGAATTACTATGTGTGGCTGGTACTGGTGGAGGTGCAGGCAGGCAAACATTCCCTGATGAGTTTGACAAGTTCTTTGGTTGGACAGGTTACTTCAGAGATGCAACAGATGTAGTGAGATCTCTTGGAGACTGCATTGTGAGGTCTATAGTGGTATTGGAGTTACTTTCTCTAATTGTGTTTGTTTTTTCTATTGCCTTTCCAGAATTCTGGTTTTGAACTAGCAATCATTTTGGTATTAGTATTAATGCAAACAGTAGGTTTTGAAGGGGGCTACTATATCAAGGCCATCAATGAGAAATAGGTGGGATTGTTAGACTGTCATTGTCATTGGTGTTCCATGAGAAAAGTATGTTAAAGTATGGACTGAAAGGATGCCAGGGCAAGCTTCTTGGAATGTCTAAGATGCATTCTTTTGATGGAGGTATTTTGTGTAGCAAGCATTATGTGATGGTTGATGTTAAAACAGAGTATATGGGAATCACTCCAGAAAATAAATGTGATCTTTGACTTACGTTTCTTGAGTCTTAACAGAGAAAGTTAACAAAGTGGTTAGACTTGATTCAATGTTTAACAGATAGATGGGTTTTGGTTACATTCCTGAATGGGCCAGGCCCAGAAACACTGGAGTTCGACATTTTACAGAAGCTGTAAGTGGCTGAAAGCCAAATTTTAAAGATGGCACATCACCTTACATGCAGTATGTCTGATATTTTCAGCACAGTTCTCTGGCATATTCTTAAGCAGTGGGAATAGGTACCAGCTAAACTCAGGTCTGCTCATTTAGGAAAATAATTCCGGTCCCAGGGCCCAATGCTTTGTGTTATGTTTACAGTTCGATTTCTAGAGTGCCACAAATACCCCAAAGGATGTCTTGGTGCTAAAAAAAGATCCAAAGCAAGAGGTATCAAGTATGGCGTAAAGTCCCGGTTTTGAGCCTCTTTCTAAACTGGAGGTGATGGGAAGTGTTTCTGATTTTAAAAGGAACAGAATTCAAAAACCTTGCCATTAAAAATGAGATGGAGCAGCTGTAAATTCAATACGAGAAATGCCAGGGGTGATAATGAGATTAGTAGAGGAGGAACAAACAGGAGGGGCATGGCAATAATTTGTAAATTTGCGCCGCTGCACAAAGGTCCTACATTGAAAAGTGCACAATGTGTAATGCTAAAGGCATTGAATATAGACTGCTTCAGTATGTGAAGCCAGTGCAGGTCTTGGAGATGGGATGTGACTGAAAAGCAGGAATAGTGAAAATTATCCTCTGCAACATCTGAAACTATCTGGACATATATGCAGGAATTCCAAGATAAAGAGTGTTACCATACTCCACGCAAGTAATGATAAGGGCCTACACAATAGGCTTGTGGGCATAAATGAGTAGGAAAGTTGCAACTTTCCTGAGTAGTCTGAGGATAGAAATGCAGGTAGCCGAGAGCTGGCTGGTTTGAGAGAAGATGAGATTATCATTGAATTTGAAACCTGCAACCAGAAAGAAGGCTAGACAGATGTCTTGTTCCCTTTGATGAGAGCCTCAGTTTTGTCGCTGTTCAGTTTAAGGCAATTGTGTTCAAATAATTGGCATCACTGGACATGTAGAATTTTTCTTGCACAAGAGGAATATTATCAGCAATGGAAACTATGATATGAGGGTTGCCTTCATACAATATTGTAGGAAACTGGGTTATTAGTTATACATGATGTGAGCCCTGCACAAGTAATAAGTCCACAATTTCCCCTTCCTGGGAACCAAGCACGCCCCTGTAGCACTTGACTCTCTCAGGGTAGTGAAGCAGAGCAGTTCAAGTCCTACTCAGGGGACGTGGTGTGAGCTAGTAATCACCATTCACTGGTACGCAATAACACTCAATAAATTATAGTCCAGTCAGTGATTTTTCTTTAGAAAAAGGAAAAGCACATCTATCACATACACACTACTAAAGAGTACACATTAATTTACAAACATCCACATAGGGCAGATTGAAATACCTTAGATCACATCATGAAATCATATTTGACCCCTTAAAGGTCATAACCCTCAAAGTCACAGTACCCTCCACCTATACCAGAAACACATCAGAATATTGGGGGGATTATTTTAGATAAAGCTGGCATTATCAAGGATTCGTCATATCAACAACAACCACATCAACAACAACAAACCACATGTTAAGAATATCATCATTGTATGCATAAATGCAATGAACAATAATAACAATGGGTAAATGCAAATATTAATGTCAATAAAGAATATCAACCTGGCATCTCTGACAGGAGCTTTCCCCCCAAAACCTTAAAGAGGAGCCCCCTCCTGTGTTGGCTGCAGTTGTCTGGTCTCCCTCATTTGTTTAATGGGCCTGGAAGCCCTGGTACAGAGTGACAGATAATTAACAGATGCAGATTTTCATCCCAGCTCCTTCCTCCTCAGGAGGTGAGGTAAGCACTTTTAATTACTCAATTTGGGTGGGGCAGTCTTTGTTCTTTGTTCCCTCTCTTTGGGAAGAAATGTACTTAACCTGGCCTGGCAAAGTGACAAAAGGCCTTAGCCATGTTCAATAAATAGGGTAGATGGATGTTCTTATCTCTTCTGCAAGGGATTTTATAGCTACATTCACTGAAATGAATTAGCACAAATTTCCAAGTATGCAGCTTTCTGGATAAGTATTAACCTTGTATCAACTAGGAGCACAAACCTATCTGCATATAACCTTAATACATGCAAAAGGCATATAATTATCATATTAAGAATCTAATTACTGGCCCCAGTGGAGATACAGAGGCACTGGAATTTACCTTTCACCTTCCCAAGAATCTGTTGCTTTTGCTGCTACTATTGAGAATTGCTCCTCCCAATATGTGTATTTGCCGAATGCTTGTTGATGAGGGGAAGTATTGGTTTCAGCAAATATTTGGTTTTAACTCTAATGCAGAAGCACATTGCCCTTAGGGTTGACTAAGACAATGAAAATAATAAATGTTGCTGGGAAGAAGGGAACTTTGACACATTCTGGATTTTAAATCATAATGAGAGTATTATTTGTAGTTACTAATTTTCATGTACTTTACCTTAAGGGGCCTTCTTTTAGTTTGAAATTATTCCTTTTTAATGATGAAAAGGCTAGGAGATTACCCTGAAATGGATGGAAGCAGAGGATGTGTGAGGGGGAGGTGGGCCACTACATAACCATTTTCCCTGATTTCACCTTTTAAGGAATTTGAGTATTAGTCGAAGGGAGCGAGGAGCTATTTATAATTATTATAATTATTAATTATCAATGTCTTTGTTAGGGTGAATCACTAAAGTCACTAAATAAACCTGAGCTTAACCCTTTGGTAGATTGGCACAAAGCAGTCATGCTTAACTTAGAGGCAATGTGTAAAGTATTTATGCTGTACTCAAATAGCAATAGAGTGAAAACAAAAGCTAAACCTATTTCGAAACATAGAGAATACTTGAGTAGATAAAATTACTCTAAAACAAACAACAATCCAATAAGTGGAACCAGAAATATGAATTTTTGAAGATTGAATCAAATATAGAGACAAAAGGCACAATGCACCAACTATGGTTACCTGGTTATGCTAGACAGGGCCAAGGTCAAAAGTTAAGGCCAACTGCAATGAAGTACAGGTTGGTCAGATACAGGGACCAGGTTAATCCCAGTGGAAAGTTTACCTTCAGACTTAGAAACATTTAGGGAGAAAAAGCGGTTGTTGATGATTGCCAGCGTTGCCACCTGCAGGCTGGATCCAAACAAGGCTTGATGACGGCAGCTTGCTAAAAAGTATGGGTCCCAGTACAGTTTTTGACAAAGTGTGAAAAGTTCCAAGCAAGCAAAGCCTGAAATCTGTGTGCTCAGGGAGGCCTCCAGGTACCTTGGATGCTGCTTGGCATCAATCCCTATGAACCTCTCTATGCAGGGCCGGCTTTAAAGACGGCAAAGCCCTGTGCGACAGTCTTTTTTGGTGCCCATCTCTCTCCCTAGCAGGAACATTAATCACAAGAGGTATCTTGACATTTTAATTGCTTCCTGGAGGCTGGGTGGGCAAGGAATTTTTCAGAAGGTGCTTTTAAATCAAAACTTTCAAAATGATTGCTAAACACAGAGCCCTCCTGAGGTAAGTGCCCCCCAATCCAGGTCAGCACCCAGAGTGGCTGCCCCGCTTGCACTGCCCTAAAGCCAGCTCTGTCTTTACGTTCAGACTTAGGAACTTTTCTGGAAGTCATATCTTCTTCAGTGGGGCAAACCAGTAAGTTGAGGCTGACTGCTGAGTCAACATTGACAGCTGTGGCTTCAACCTTGATCCTGGTCTCTGTCAATTCTCCAGGCTGGGAGGCAGGCACTCTTGCAGACAGGGAAACAGAGATTGCTCCCACCCGACAGGAGCAGAGAAAGAAGTTGTCTTTTACTGCATGCAAAGGCACCATCAGGGCCATAGAGTAACATTGGAGTCACCTTATTACATTTAATAAGCTGTAATTTTCAAATGGGAGCAGGTAACCAGTTCATATTTGGTGTCTTTGGAATTGTAATGAAACACCCCCACGGTGTCATATTTTAAATTGCAATTTCGAAAATGACCTTTTAGGAAGTTGGCATTTTCCTGTCCTAGCTGTTTATTAGCTAGGTGTAGCTTACAGTTATTCTTTGTGTATTTCTCCCAGATAGCCACACATAATAGAGAGCTTAAGTGTGTCTGGATGGGCCATTACTGGCAGAATGTGAGGGCGGAGCTGTGCATACCCGTACATACACTTGAATAGGCTTTGTCCTGCCTTCATGAAAAGTGCTCTATTCCCCCTGTAGTTAGTCTGGAGCCCAGACAGGGAAAGGAGAATGCCTGGGGACTTCAAATGAAATTTCTAGAAGCTTCTCTCCTCTTCCAGAGGAAGGGCACCAGGTATAAATATTGGACCTCAGACACCACCTTTTCAGTACACTTCTGGACCTGTGGATACTGTGCCAGAAAGAAGGACTGCTGTGCTGATGAAAAGACTGCTACTATCCTGGACTGTTACTCCCAAGGACTGCATCCCTGCTGTGCTGCCTGCTGCCCTCTTGCTTGAGTGAGAAGGACTGGGCCTGCATCTGTGAACTCAGGACACCAGAGTGACTCCAAATGCTAGTTGACTGGCCTCCTGACTTGAGGCTCAGGGACAGAAGGCTCCCACAATCTCAACCTGATCACCTGGATTTGGCCATCTGTTAGTCTGCCCCTGTCCTGGACCCTTGGAAGTGGGCCTAAGGTGCTCTCTCAGCTTCGGCGGATCCAGCAGAACTGGTGCATCTCATCTGCTGTGTCACGCCAACCTGAGTAGAACCAATGCATTGCTGCTACTGTGTGGATCCCATGTCACGAAGACCCACATTGTAGCCTATAGCCTCATCTGAACGGCATCGCAGCCCGTAGCCTCATTGGAAACGCTCAGCGCAGGTCCTCACATCGCAGGGCAATGGTAGCCTCAATGACAACATTGGATCTGCATTGCAGCTTCGCAGCTCCTCAGAAGTTGAATGTGCAATGCATCCTCAATGCCGGACTTTGCATCGCAAGCCCTCATTGATGGGATTCTTGACAATAAAGCAGGACCTTGCATCGCTGCTCTGCAGCACCTTAGAACCAATGCATCGCCTCGGCTGCGCAGAACCTCACAACTCTATGCAAACAGGACCTAAGTTGCTATGTTTGGCTAAAGGGGCCTAACTGGGTCCCTGTAGCCAGTCCGTGGTTGGCCTGAACTAGTGACTTTGTCCAAGTCCTGCGCCACCAGATATCCACAGTTGGTTCTTTGTGGTTTTTGGCACTATTTTCACTGAAATCTTTAAACTTGCTTAGGTCTGGTTCTATTGGTTGGACTTTTGCTGTTTGGTTTTGTTTTATTTATTAAAAATTACTCTATTTTTCTAATCTAGTGTGGATCTAGTGTTTGTCTAGCGTTTTCACTTTATCACTGTTTGAAGTGTTGCACAAATACTTTACACATTACCTCTAATTTAAGCTTGACTGCTCTGCACCAAGCAATGAGAGGTGTCGTAAATGGACTCTCGCTCCTAGGTGAGATTGCTGGTTTAAGGATGACTACGTCACTCCTACAACAAGTGGCAACTGTCGGCCCAAGCAGTAACTCACCAAAAACCCATACAGTAATGAGTGATTTCTGACAGCATTACGCATGGATTCTAGATTGTGACATCTTATGGGAGTCATGGTGGAACGGAAATTATCCTTTTCTCATGTTAGCAACAAGTCTCAGTCACACACAGGCAATGAAGGAGATGCAGGAAAGTTTTCAATATATTTATTGAAAAAACTGCAATCTATGGTAAAATGTATGAGCTCCAATGTTTAGGATAATGAACAGTAAAGGAAGCATAATGGTAAAGATGAGAGACATGAATACAAAGACCCCACCATCTTACAATAAACAGGACATTTAAAATCCATGGAATAGAGAACCTAATCCCTAACCTAATGAAAGCTAGGTATAATAAATCTAATCTGCTAGTACCATGTCAATGAGAAGCACCCTTCAGCCCTCATTACCTTGGAATGAGGCCTCTAGGTCAGACTCTGTGGTAGTAACTGCATCACTCCGCTTAGCTGAGAAGGCACAACCACTGCGTATTAGGAATAGCAAGAGTCAAAGTCACAGAAAAGCCTCCAAACACACTTGAAAAGAGTGAATGGAAAGCCGATGGATTGACTCTGTAGACAGTCTGGAAGATGGAAATGAATCCAGACCCAAAAGCCTTAAAGAAGTGTACAATTACTGCATTACTTGAAGCATTGAATATGCTAAAGACCAGCTCTCCAAAGTGCTTGGGGAATTTGGTATTTAATAGGGATTGAATCTCGGCTGATGACCTTTCCATCTAGAAACCATAGTCTCTCTGGTCGATGTCAATGCCATTTGTTTTTGGAACAGTAGTGCATTTAGTCTGCTCAGCTTGTCATAATTTACATTAGTAGTATCAATGGGAGGCCACATTTCTGCTACTCTTATCGCTTGTGTGGGGGTAATAGAACATGTCCACAACAAGTTACAATTTCAGAGACTGAAATTGCGTAGGCAATTCCTGGTCTCAGTCCACAACAGCTATGATCGTTCAGGACCACATAACCTCCAATCGAAAGTATATGAAATGCTGTACGAATCAAAAGGACGAGAGTACCCTTCAGAGGGCATGCAGCTTCGCAACTCCACATTGCAAAAGCCGTGAAGTGACACCTGTTTGCAGAACATTGAATGACTAACAGCTGTCTCACATTTGCTTCCGCTCAGAAAGACTCTATTTCGCAGTTCATTCATTTAAACTCGAAAGGCAACTCCCACTCTTTTTTTATGTAGCTATCTCCTATCTGCTCGTGTCTGCCCATGGCAAAATGTTTCAAACATTTTGTTAAATGAACGGTGGAAATTGGCAAATTTATAATGCCATGTACGAGCCGTACTGTTGATGGTATCTCTGCTATGGTAAGAGGCAGCTTTTCTAACTTTTCTAAGTTAAGCATGGTGTAACTCGCTTCCTTTTTAGCCATTATCTGTTGCTCCCTGGACAAATTAAACATAGCAAACAAGTCACTACTGTTAATGTATTTCCATGTGACTCAGCCATTTTTCTGAATCTGTAACGTCCAACCGAACTGCATGATGGAAAGAAGCTGACTTTGGCCATTTTGTAAGAGGGACATATCATTCTGAATAATGTCTATTGCAGAAGACACTATGGGGGTCATTCTAACCCTGGCGGTCGACGACCGCCAGGGCTAAAATGACGGGAGCACCGCCAACAGGCTGGCGGTGCTCCCATGGGCATTCTGACCGCGGCGGTACAGCCGCGGTCAAAAACGGGAAACCGGCGGTGTCCCGCCGGTTTCCCGCTGCCCTAGGGAACCTCCACGGCGGCGCTGCTTGCAGCGCCGCCATGGGGATTCCGACCCCCTTACCGCCATCCTGTTCCTGGCGGTGAAAGGATGGCGGTAACGGGTGTTGTGGGGCCCCTGGGGGCCCCTGCAGTGTCCATGCCAATGGCATGGGCACTGCAGGGGCCCCCTAACAGGGCCCCACAAAGATTTTCAGTGTCTGCATAGCAGACACTGAAAATCGTGACGGGTGCAACTGCACCCGTCGCACCCTTTCCACTCCGCCGGCTCCATTCGGAGCCGGCATCCTCGTGGAAGGGGGTTTCCCGCTGGGCGGGCGGGCGGCCTTCTGGCGGTCGCCCACCCAGCGGGAAACTCAGAATTACCGCGGCGGTCTTTTGACCGCGCAGCGGTATTCTGGCGGTTCCCGCTTGGCGGGTGGCTCCCGCCGCCCGCCAAGTTCAGAATCACCCCCTATGTTATTAAGTGTGTATATTCTGTTGGACAGAGTATTCATGCCATTATCGACAACAACTAATGCCTTTTCCATATTTTCCTTATCTATCTTCCTTAAATGTACAGCTGCTTCCATTTGAGAAAGCTTCAATATTTCTTTGTATATGACATACAGGAATTGTTTAAGCTGGGCTGTCTTGGACTTCGCAAGAAATCTTGCAGGTCTACTTCCTCTGATAGGAGACTAAGGGGGTCATTCTGACCCTGGCGGTCATGGACCGCCAGGGCCAACGACCGCGGGAGCACCGCCAACAGGCTGGCGGTGCTCCTATGGGCATTCTGACCGCGGCGGTACAGCCGCGGTCAGAAACGGGAAACCAGCGGTGTCCCGCCGGTTTCCCGCTGCCCATGGGAATCCTCCATGGCCGCGCTGCAGGCAGCGCCGCCATGGGGATTCCGACCCCCTTACCACCAGCCTGGTTCTGGCGGGTTTGACCGCCAGAACCTGGCTGGCGGTAACGGGTGTCGCGGGGCCCCTGGGGGCCCTTGCAGTGCCCATGCCAGTGGCATGGGCACTGCAGGGGCCCCCTAACAGGGCCCCACCAAGATTTTCAGTGTCTGCCAAGCAGACACTGAAAATCGCGACGGGTGCAACTGCACCCGTCGCACCCCTTCCACTCCGCCGGCTCCAGCCCAGCCCAGCGGGAAACTCAGAATAACCGCGGCGGTCTTCTGACCGCGCAGCGGTATTCTGACGGCGGGACTTTGGCGGGCGGCCTCCGCCGCCCGCCAAAGTCAGAATGACCGCCTAAGATCTTCTTTACTGCAGCTAAGATGTTACTACGTAACCATTTTTGGCACAGTTTACATATACTGTAAGTGGTATCTACACCCGAGTGTTGACCCGAGACATAGCGAGGGTCCGGCTGGCTGATCTTGAACTCTCCCAAGGAATTAACAAAATACGCCTGAAACCCATTTGTGTCCATTGGACACAAAAAAACCCCACCGGGACTTGAAAGTGTGGAATTATAGGCATCATCCTGAACCCAAGCATTTAGTTCTTCCTCAGTGACATTTAGGAATGATTGGCAATTGGTGAAATTGGCTGGTGTGGGGATACTGGATGCATTCATTTCCTTTATTTTTGCTAACCCTAGGCAGGATGTTTGTTGAACCATGTCATTTAAAAATGTAATTTGAACAGGAATAAGGCATGCTCTAAACAAAGCTTCCCTATCCTGAATTTGCCAATCTTGTGTTCCCCATACACTTTTCACATCTATAGTGCTCTTCTAGTATTCATAACCTTTAACAGCAAGTCGGGAAACAAAGGAATCTGAATAGATTAATTTGGTGTCAGTTAGCAAAATATTTAGTGTTTTGGATGGTGGTAATTGGAAATAATTTGTCTTCGCATTCGTAGAGTCAAGCACAGAAAACTATGCAAAACAGTCTCAAAACCAGTCCATAACAGAAAGGTACGCAATGTCAGAAATTTCCACCGATAATACCATGGATAAATCACATTGTTATTTTTAAGCCATATGTACAGCTTGCCTGTCTTTGAAACAGTTTCAGTTGCAGATGTAGATGAAGTTGTAGAAAAGTCATCAAGGTTGATGAAGTAACCAGAAGCAGTTTCTGCAAAGACAGGAGCCGATGCATTACTGGTGGATGGATCCACTTTGCATGGAGGTTCATAGTTGACCACAGGTTAATTTGGATTGGCTTGTGTCTCACCCTGACAAGGATTGTAGTTGCTGCTTGACCAGGGCTCACACCCCAGTCAACCAACAACCCAATTTGTTACATGTGTTATATAGTTCCAGAAAGAAGAGAGTGGAATCAACTAGCGAAGGTTGTGTTTTGGGGCACTGGATGTTGCAACGGTGAATACAATTATTATCAGTTTTGGGATGCTAGAGTGCTTTTGGTCCATTTCAACACTGGCTTCTCCTTTATTGTCTGGTGGCATTAAAAGGCTCTCATCAGAGATCCTTAATCCTGCAAGATAACATTTGTGAATGTTGGCGGTTGTAAGTCATAATATCAATAACACAAATATCACCTAACAAACATATTGGGGCCTAAATATATTTTACAAACATATTGCTCCATTGGAAGCAGATTTTCTACTATTGACACCAGCGAGGCACTATTTTTGTAAATGATATTTAGGGCACAATATTTTTGGCAGACAATATGTAGATATTGATTATAGTGCTAAGCACCTTTGAACTTTGTCCAATTATATATAGTGTTATATTTCTTCCACCCATACTGCCTTCTTGCTGAAAAGCTTAATCCCTTTTAAGTTATATTTTGGTGTGCATTTAACCCCTTTGCATCCAAGGACGTAACAGTTACGTCCTTAGCTGCAGCGCTGTGGCGCCAAGGACGTAACCGTTACGTCCTGGGGCCGGCTCATGGAGCCTCACCTCAGCACCCCCACTGCAGGGATGGAAGAGGAATTGCTTACCCTTCAACCCCGGCCCCCCCACCCTACCCCGTGGCATCCGGTGAGGTCATCAGAGGCCTGCTCCTTTGTTCAGGAAGCTCATGCTTTTTTATTTCTCCTCCGATCATGTGGAGGGGCCGTGAAAGGCATTAAAGGAAAGGAAAGGCCTTTCCTTTCCTTTGATGTCTTTCTCAGCATTTCTGCTTAGATCGAGCAGCAGAAATGCCCACTAGACACCAGGGAGTTTTTTTTCTTACAGGTAATCGACACTAGGGCAGTGGCCCCTTGGGCAAGGGCCGCTCCCCAGGGGGTTAAATTATTTTTAGGCAATTTCTGCCCCCTCTGGGGGGGGGGGGGGGCAGAAAGCCCCTAGACACCAGGGATATAGTTTTTTTTAATTTATTTTTATTTTTTATATGTGGGGAGCAATCCCTTAGGCAACGGTCGCTCCCTGGGGGGCAAAATTACTTTTAGACCATTTCTACCCCCACTGGGGTGCAGATCGGTCTATTTTTATTAGGCCAGTCTACCCCCAGGGGGGCAGAGACCACTAGACACCAGGGAATTCTTTTTTTTTATATTATTGAAGTTGGGGAGCGCTCCCTTGGACAAGGACCGCTCCCCAGGGGGGGGGGGGGTATTTTTAGGTCTTTTCTGCCCCCTCCAGGGCAGATTGGCCTATTATAATTAGGCTGATCTGCCCCCAGGGGGGCCAGAAGCCCATAGACACCAGGGATATATATTTTTTATGTTTACTTTTGTTTTTTTATATATGGGGAGCGACCCCTTAGGCAAGGGTCGCTCCCCTGGGGGACAAATTGTATTTAGGCCATTTCTGCCGCCCTTGGGACAGATCGGCATATTTTTGTTATGCCAATCTTCCCCCTAGGGGGACGTAAACCACCAGACACCAGGGATTTTTATTTTTTTGCGTCAATTTCACGCAAGGGGAACGACCCCGTAAGCAAGGGTCGTTCCCCTGGGGGCAAATTTGTTTAAGCCCAGTTCTGCCCCCCTTGGGGGCAGATCGGTCTATTTTTATTAGGCCGATGTACCCCCAAGGGGGCAGAAACCACTGGGCACCGGGGATTTTTTTTTGCGCCAATTTCACGCAAGGGGAGAGACCCCTTAGGAAAGGGTCGCTCCCCTGGGGGGGGGGGGGGAATTTATGTTAGGCCATTTCTGCTCCCCTTGGGGGCAGATCGGCCTATTTCTTTCAGGCTGATCTAAACCACTTAGGCACCAAGGATTGGTGTGTGTGTATGTGTGTGTTTTGTTTGGGGGGCAGCCCCTTGGGCAAGAGTCCCTCCCCATGGGGGCACATTACTGTTGGCCATATCTGCCCACCTTGGGGGAAGATCGTCCTATTTTTGGATGGCCCACTTGCCCCCAAGGTGGGCAGAAAGCCTACCAGGGAAGACATTTTTTCCAAAATAAGAGGGTGGGGTTATGGTTATACCCCCACCCCAAACAAAAGGGGCCAAAGTTGTTCTGCCCACTAGTGGGCAGATGAGCCAATTACCCTCGATCCACACCCATGGTGGACAGAAAGTCCACTAGATGCCAGGGAATTAAAAAAAAAATTAGGTGGTGGCTACCAACCAGTTAGGGCCTGGTTATGCCCCCACCCCAACTGAAGGGGGTAACAGTCTTTCAGCTCTCCCTCCAAATACTAAAACATTTCATCCCACGCCAAGCAAGAGGACATTTGATTATTTTGAGTTTTGGTTTTACATTTGGGCAATGAGAGCTTGGCTAACTCTCAAAAACGTCCCACTTGGAATGGTAGGGCTGCACCTTTTGGACTTTGGGACGCTGTCATGTAGAAAAATCCACAAGACCTAGACACATCTGAAAACTAAACATCTGGGTGATGTCAGGGTGGTGTGCTTCACGTGCACCCTGCACCATTTCTTATCCACAATGCCCTGTAAACCTCCAGCTTTGCTGGAAATCACACATTTTTCCCACATTTTTGTGATGGAACCTTCCAGAATCTGCAGGAATCCACAAAATTCCTACCACCCAGCATTGTCTCATCTATATCGATAATTATTCTGCTGCACTTGTCAGCCTAAAACTGTTTTTTTCAAACTGCCCTTTTGGACCTGCTTTGGTTCCCCCGTCATTTTTTACATGTTTTCGGCTCTTCCCTGTCACAGGCACTAGGCCCACCTACACAAGTGAGGTATCATTTTTACCGGGAAACTGAGGGGAACGTTGGGTGGTAGAAAGTTTGTCCTCGTACATTGATCCCACACAGAAATGTAGGAAAATTTTTATTTTTTAGCTAAATCTGAGGTTTGCCGAGGGTTCTGGGTAAGAAAACATTGGGGGATCCACGCAGTCACACCTCGCTGGACTCCCTCGGGTGTCTAGTTTTCAGAAATATCTGAGTTAGGTAGGTTTCTCTAGATGGCTGCTGAGCCCAGGACTAAAAACGCAGGTGCTCTACCTCCCCGCAAAAACAGGTAGTTTTGTATTTGATAATTTTGATGTGCCCAGATAGTGTTTTGGGGCATTTCCTTTCACGGGCAATAGGTCTACCCACACAAGTGAGGTACCATTTTTATCTGGAGGCTTGGGGGAATGCTGGGAGGAAAGAAATTTGTGGCTCCTCTCAGATTCCAGAACTTTCTGTCACCGAAATATGAGGAAAAAGTGTTTTTTTGGCCCAATTTTGAGGTTTGCAAAGGATTCTGGGTAACAGAATCTGGTGGGATCCACACAAGTCACCCCATCTTGGATTCCCCTAAGTGTCTAGTTTTCAAAAATGCACAGGTGTGGTAGGTTTCCCTATGTGCCAGCTGAGCTAGAGGCCAAAATCCACAGCTAGGCACTTTGCAAAAAACAGGTCTGTTTTCTTTGGGAAAATGTGATGTGTCCACGTAGAGTTTTAGGGCATTTCCTGTCGCGGGCGGTAGGCCTACCCACACAAGTGAGGTACCATTTTTATCAGGAGACTTGGGGGACACTGGGTGGAATGAAATTTGTTTTCCTCCCAGATTCCAGAACTTTCTGTCACCGAAATGTAAGGAAAAAGTGTTTTTTGGCCAAATTTTGAGGTTTACAAAGGATTCTGGGTAACCCATAGGTGTCTAGTTTTAAAAAAAATGTGTAGGTTTGGTACGTTTCCCTAGGTGCTGGCTGAGCTAGCGGCCAAAATCCACAGCTAGGCACTTTGCAAAAAACACTTCAGATTTCAATGTAAAAATGTGATGTGTACATGTTGTGTTTTGGGGCATTTCCTGTTGCGGGCGCTAGGCCTACCCACACAAGTGATGTACCATTTTTATCGGGAGACTTGGGGTAATGCTGGGAGGAAGGAAATTTGTGGCTCCTCTCAGATACCAGAACTTTCTGTCACCGAAATATGAGGAAAAAGTGTTTTTTGGGCCAAATTTTGAGGTTTGCAAAGGATTCTGGGTAACAGAACCTGGTGAGAGCCCCACAAGTCACCCCATCTTGGATTACCCTAGGTGTCTGGTTTTCACAAATGTGCAGGTTTGATAGGTTTCCCTGGGTACCGGCTGAGCTAGAGGCCAAAATCCACAGCTAGGCACTTTGCAAAAAACAGGTATGTTTTATTTGGGAAAATGTGATGTGTCCACGTTGTGTTTTGGGGCATTTCCTGTCACGCGCACTAGGCCTACCCACACAAGTGAGGTACCATTTTTACCGGAAGACTTAGGGGAACGCTGGGTGGAAGGAAATTTGTGGCTCCTCTCAGATTCCAGAACTTTTTGTCACTGAAATGTGAGGAAAAAGTGTTTTTTTGGCCAAATTTTGAGGTTTGCAAAGGATTCTGGGTAAAAGAACCTGGTGAGAGCCCCACAAGTCAACCCCATATTTGATTTCCCTAGCTGTCTAGTTGCTAAAAATGTGTAGGTTTGGTAGGTTTCCCTAGGTGCCGGCTGAGCTAGAGGCCAAAATCTACAGCTAGGCACTTTGCAAAAAACACGTCAGATTTCAATGTAAAAATGTGATGTGTACATGTTGCGTTTCCTGTCGTGAGCATTAGGCCTACCCACTCAAGTGAGGTACCATTTTTATCTGGAGACTTGGGGGAACACAGAAGAGAAAAACAAGTGTTATTGCCCCTTGTCTTTCTCTACATTTTTTCCTTCCAAATGTAAGACAGTGTGTAAAAAAGACATCTATTTTAGAAATGCCCTCTAATTCACATGCTAGTATGGGCACCCCGGAATTCAGAGATGTGAAAAATAAACACTGCTTCTCAGCCCCTTACCCTGTGCCCATTTTGGAAATACAAAGGTTTTCTTGATACCTATTTTTCACTCTTTATATTTCAGCAAATGAATTGCTGTATACCCAGTATAGAATGAAAACCCATTGCAAGGTGCAGCACATTTATTGATTCTGGGTACCTAGGGTTCTTGATGAACCTACAAGCCCTATATATTGACGCAACCAGAAGAGTCCAGCAGACGTAATTGTGTGTTGATTTCAAAAATCTGATATCGCAGGAAAAAGTTACAGAGTAAAACTTGGAGGAAAATTGCTGTTTTTTTCACCTCAATTTCAGTATTTTTTTATTTCAGCTGTTAGTTTCTGTAGGAAACCCTTGTAGGATCTACACAAATTATCCCTTGCTGAACTCAGAAGTTTGTCTACTTTTCAGAAATGTTTAGCTTTCTTGGATCCCGCATTGGTTTCACACCAATTTCTGTCACTAACTGGAAGGAGGCTGAAAGCACAACAATAGTAAAAATGGGGTATGTCCCAGTAAAACGCCAAAATTGAGTTAAAAAATGTGGTTTTCTGATTCAAGTCAGCCTGTTCCTGAAAGCTGGGAAGATGGTGATTTTAGCACCATAAACCCTTTGTTGATGCCATTTTCAGTGAAAAAATCACAAGCCTTCTTCTGCAGCCCTTTTTTCCCATTTTTTTTTTTTAAAAACGACATTTTCTCTGTATTTTGGCTAATATCTTGGTCTCTTTCAAGGGAACCCACAAAGTCTGGAACCTCTAGAATCCCTAGGATGTTGGAAAAAAGGACACAAATTTGGCGTGGGTAGCTTATGTGGACAAAATGTAATGAGGGCCTAAGTGCAAACTGCCCCAAACAGCCAAAAAAAGGCTTGGCACCTGAGGGGGAAAAGGCCTGGCAACGAAGGGGTTAAAAAACACACAATGCTGCATCCTGGACATCAGTTAAACTCTGGCCCCAGATTCACTGTTCTTTCATGTGACTCTGTGAGGTAACTTGCTGCACAACATTGTGTAAAAGAGTGTGAACAGAAATGTGCCCTAACTTCTAAGATATGGCACAGTTCAACTCTCTACCAGCGTTGGTGCACTGTGTGCTGTCTAGCACCACCATTGTGTAAGGGTGCCTGTATTATGAGCAGAACTGTTTTTGCACAGAAGGGGATATCCTACTGCACAAAAAGAATCCATAGAGGCATATTCCTCTTTCAATGTGTGCTGCTGCATGCAGCATACATCTAAAGAGGAAGTAAGGAGGGGAAAAGAAGCTGTTATGCATCTCTCAGGTATACACACCATTTTGGTGCAAACCCAGGTTTACAAGTCTTTGTAAATCCGAGTTTGCTTCAAACTGCATGGGTGGATGCCCATGGTCCACCCACGTAACGCCTACTTGACACAAAGTAACACAAGGTCGGGTTATGCGCTTTCTTGCATTACTTTGTATTTATAAGCCACACAAATAGACTTTATGTGCTTAGTAAATGCCAAGAAGGGTTTCGCGTCTGGACTGGGCCACAAAAGTGACACAACCTCTGATGCAAAATCTTAATAAATCTGGGCCCTGTAATTGGGCTAATATTACATCCATATAGACTAATTGGCTAATCATGCTGAATTTGTCCAAATCCAGACTGGGGGCAAAAGCATCCCTGGGAAAATTGTTGAAACTAGCCTCTCTACCTTCCTCCTCACACATTTCTCTCTCTCCCTTCTCTATTCCAAAGCACCCACTGTTGGGCGTAGCTTTGGGGGTGGAGGGGTTGAGGTGTTACAGCCCTACTTAAAAAATGAATATTTCAGTAAATAAATGGGTACAGATGCTTTCAGCCGGGTATTGTGAAGTGTCTGTCGGATTTCACCTGGAAGTTTTACATGCCCACTCTGAGAAAAACACACACACCCTCTCTCATCTGTGTTTTGAAGGCTTTAAAAATGTTGGTTTGTTTGAAAAATGCTGTTTTTTAAGTTCCCCTAGCAATCTGCACTTCCCTCTCATTCCACTGCCCCTTAGGCCCGCACCCACATATCTTGCTTCTCATATAATGTATTTTCACAAGACCTGTCAGTGTGATTGTTGGGAAGCCTGTGCACACCCCTCCCCCTCATCTTACTGGCCAAGCTACGCCCCTGCCCTCTTCTGTGCCTGCTGTCTGTACCTGAGGGAGCTAGAGAAACTGGCAAGCAGCGGTCCAATTCCTCCAAAAACCGGTCTTTGATGGCTCTAGTCCCTTTCTGCATCTCCACACCCCCTAGAGAAATGCCAGATGGAATAAAATGACACTTCCGCCCAGAACGTGTCCTAGTGCAATGTGTCAACTCCAGGACTCGTGCAGTGGCGGCAGTGCACTTTCCGTGCGCGCTCTACTGTGCGGAGCAGCACGGTTAGCACCACCTGCTGGCAGGCTGGGGTACTGAACGCTCTTTTCCACAGCAGCTCACTCGCCTCTAAGGGAGCGCAGCTCGACACTTACACCGGAAGCCAGATTCGGGAGCTCGACCTGGGGAACAATGATGTATTCTGCATGTCGTATAATTCGTTCGCCGAAAAATAAAGCGACAAATAAAAATGTTTTTTGCACTCAAGGTCTGTATGTATGTAAGTGATGTAGGTTGTTGTTTATTCGATATGTACATGAAGCATATTAGTCTGTACTTGCTGTTTGACTAACAACACACAATACAAACAGATTGATTTGACACTTTGTAATACGTATTGATTACTACCCAATTTATGGAACCCATTTAAATTCCCTTAGAAGAAGGCAAGATTGAGGTAAAACATGTAGGATTCAAATTCATGAATTGCAGGTTACATGTAGCTGTTTACAAAGGTACACAATCCAATTAGCTGTTTTACTAAGAATCTCGGTAACACAATAATTAACCCAGAAAAAAACTTTTACAAAGGCTACAAACATTCGATCTTCATAGTAACAGCAAAGTTCTGCAGCAGACATTTTAAACCTTTATGATGATTTAGACATGTGTCCAGATATTCCACAAATGCATTTCTGCCGCAAGTGCATTACCCACCAAGCTATCTTACAATCAGAAACCGAGCCTGATTAATACACATGGATAACTAGAAACAGCAGGTGCCCGAATCCCATAAACTATCTTAAAATAGCAGTCCGGGCCGGCTATAGGGCGGTGCGACCATTATACCGCACCTGGCATTAAGGTCTGGTGAGGGTGGGGGGCGCGGCGGGCACCTGGGTTTGGAACTACCTTACAGAATTAAAAACATGTGCCACAGTGTTCCTTGTGTGTCCAGCATTTTTCTGCCAACAATAAAAACGTGAATGTAATTCTGGTGATTAATGTTTCTGCTGGAGAGAGATCAGAGTTTTGACATCATAAAAAGTAGGGCCGATGGTTAATATGCTTGCACCAAAGAACATGTATCATGCAAATACCAGAACTGTTTTTTATGTGGATAGCTCAGTGGGTTACTGCTTTGGTCACAGAGATCCTTTTGCTACTTTCACTTCATACATTTATATTCTAATAAAGCACAGTGACTTATGAACTGTCTTCAAAGAGCTGCAGATAAACTCAGTTGTACAGTTTAGGAGGTTATGTTTTCCCCCCAGTCTTTCATTATCCCATTATTGCTAAAGCCAACCCCAACCACTGTGGCCCGTCTTAAATCCTGAGTTTCTTCTTCTCCAGACCACTCCTAAAATATACTACCTCGCATGACTCTACCCCGGCCGTCTTGCCTTAGTCTGTCCGAATTTAAGATCGCCAAAGTACATGGTCTGTATTTCCACCACTTCCTTGTGTGATGTCACCACTCTCACATTTACGAAAAAATCGTTCTGTTCTCTACTGAGCCTAAATGTGTTATAGGGTTTATTTAACCAGCCGCAGTGTGAAAAAACGCACATGATGTGAGAGAGAAAGAGCGAATAACAGAGACACAGACCAATGCAGAAGGAAAATAGAAAAGTCTAGCGAAACAGCTTGCATGAAATACAAACAAGAGACGTCCGAAACGATAAAGATAACGAAACGATAACCATACACACTTCCAGATTGGATGGGCAGACGGAGGGAATGGATGAATGGAAGCTTTCTTTTGCGGGTGGATGTGCGAATGAATGGACAGATATAGACAATCACAAACAAGCTATTGACCTATCTATACAACACATTGTACATCCGATTTTGTATTTAAAGACTACTGCGTATAATATAGAAAATGCATAAATGCTGTCATGTCTGTAAGTTCCCGATTTACTTTAATTGTGAAAGATATATTTCTCATTAATATTCTTATTGTGAAGATTAAACGAAATCACTGGCTGAAGTCTCTGGCTAAGTGCGTCACCACGGCTTCAGTCACAGGACTGCAAATTACGGGGCATTCACAGAAAATAAAAATGGATGCACGCCGAGTGCATCTGTCACGCAGCATAGCGCCACCAAATTTATATGCCCAGCCCACTGATGTGCGCAGTGATTCACTGAAACAAAAAATTGATTATTGCACATGATGGATTCATGAACTGCCCTCGAAAGAGCTGAGTGTGTAGAAAGCAGGCAAAGGCCCACTCCCAACCACACAGAACACTGAAAACTATCTAATACAAATAACTAAGGGGCTATCCTTCATAAAAGCGAAGCGCAAATACAGAGAACCATTGTAGGCGTGCCAAAGCCTGTGAAGGATCCACCTTTAACAAAATTACTGGGATGGAGCTCTGTAATGCAAGATGCATTAAATATAATTGTGATAATCACTGGAATTCTTCAAAAATAACCAGGCATAACAGCTCCTGGAGTCTGTACCCCCATTAAGGGTACTTGGGATCAATCCGTTTGCTCTTATTATCCTGAGCTCTGAGCCATGTTCTAAATAATGAGTACAAGGAAGCATCCTTTCAGACATCACTAGATGCTCTTTGAGCCAATTAACGGGGATCTCGAGAGGCAGCACATCTGGGCTCAGATGATAAATGACTCCCTCTATGACGCGTAATAGGTTCTTGCCTTTTACATCCATCCTTTGCATGCATTTACTGGAAAGCCTGCTTGAGATTTCTACTGTAGTAGGCATTTCTGTAACTTCTAACCTTTGCTGTCAAGCTAGTCCCATGTACTGTTTTAATGCTATTTTGACATATGAATGGCACTGTATTTCATCAGGAGGCTGAACTTTGCGTATTTTCTCAAAACGTTTATATATGTTAAACTGTAGTAACATGTCCTTGAAAATTATTTGATTTGCAATTTCTCAAATTGTTCACACAGGTCAATTGTGTATATTATTCAGGTCCTTACAGAAAGGTGAAGTGTTTAATGAAATCATTTCTTGATTAAGATCATTAAACCTGAAGGACTTTGCACAGACACACACACACACACACACACATTTGATTATAAATTTAACACGCACATATATTCGCCAATTACATTAAAATATTGTTAATAAATTAATCCCAGTAGCATACACTATTTCCCGTCGTGTAGACAACCTGTTCACAAACACGTCAAAACGTTCTTAATGTTGGAAGTGCATATTATACATCTAATGTATCATTTTGCGCCATATACAACATAAAAATATCCACAGATCAGGGAAGGGTAAAAAGGCATGACAGATGTCTTTTATCCTTTAAAAATATGCTACACCATCTAAAACGGTGCACCTGATACAACGTTCTATTTTATTAATATAATTCTCTTTATTGGTATGCACACTTCTCCCTGTATCTCTCTACAGGAAGACCTCCTATCCCCGATGAGGACCCTCCATCCAAAGCTGTAGGCAACATCAGGGTGCAAATAGGTCAAACAGATTACTTCTGTCTCTCTGTGTCTTGGAGGGTGCACCTCTGGCTGGTTTGAAATAGAAGGGGGTCTCCAAAGTGGAGTTTACTCCCAGTGGGGCTGCTTAATCAATGAGATTTGGGGGTGTGATTCTCAAATGTGCAAGCTAGCAAAGCAGTTGACTGCAGGGTGGTGGAGTGAGATGATCAAACTGCGGGATGGAATGTTTCCATGAGGAACAAGGTCAGCACTGATATGCATTAGGTGGGCCTCTGTCTAGAGTGGCACAGTGGGCAAAAAACGATGGGTTGGACTGCTACCCTGAGCAGTTGCCACTGATTAGACTACTTACAAGCATTATTCCCATCATTTTTTGGGTGCTCTATGCCTAGAAAACTGATATTGGTGCAGCTTTCCATGCCTACCACTGTCAATGTTTGTGAATTGCAATGAGTAATACAATTGCACCCATTCAAAAAGTACCTCCAGGGGTCCAGAAATACTATATTGTTGGTTATCCTGTCACTCTGTATGTAGTTAAGTTTCCGCTCCAAAAAATAAACATGTTAAAAGCCTTAGTGGAATGAGATCACAGAGAAAAGCCATCACAGACACAGCAGACTCAAATCAATGCCGCCAGACCCAACTACCAAGCCAAGAATGCATTTGGTGGTGTCATTCCCCAAACACCCCCTGAAGATACACCCCTGGTGCTCCCAACTGGGCCTGGTAGTTCTCCCTGGGAACTCATTACTACGGTCACGTACAACCCTTCGGCATGGAGTCCCTGCCCTGGGATCACCTATTTTAAATGTATTTTCACTGCACGCACACTTCATTGCTTCTATAACAGAAAGCCTTAATGTATGAATGTCAAATGGATGCATGTAGGCAAGGCTCCATGTTTCCAGTCCTTGCACCTGACAGCCCCTTGTACCAAGCCACAGTTGCTAATAGAGGTGGGCATGCCAGCTAATTAATAGAGTGAGCTGAGACAGAGCCAAGTCAAGGGTCTGGCTTGGCTCTAAGAGTCCATGCACGAGCCAACGCTTGAAAATGTTTGGTATGTATATCATGCAATAAACACAACATAAAAATAAGATAAAGTATTTTTTAACATGAGGAAACAATTCACATTAATACATCAGATTATATCACTTCGTTGATAGAAACGTGTAAGTGATAGTTGTTAAATATGAACTGAAAAACGTTAATGCCTCATCCCTGACAACAATGTAATTAGTGAAATAACAGCCAAGTCAGTAGTTGAAGGAAAATTATTGTCTGTTAAATCAAAATTAAGATTTGGTTTTAGAGTACATATCCTAATCTCAAGTATTTAAAAGTGCTCTCATATAGGGTAATAAAGAAAAAGGAGGCTGTGTGAAATAAAATGTTTGTGTAGGATAACACGATTTGGACAAGCAGTGAAGCCGGTATTAATTCCAGGTTATCTGGTTTCACATTTTGAAATTTTGCCAACAGATGAATATCTGTCTCTCGTTTTCTACTGTTTTTACATCAGAGGTCACTGTTTTGTCTTTTATTCTTGGTTCATGAGAAAAACTGGCACAGATATAGTGAACTTGGCTCATGGGCCCCAGGCCCAACTACCAAGCCAAGAATCCATTTATTTGGGGATGTCACAGCCCAAACACCCCCCACCGAAGCTACACTCCTATTTATAGTCTGCAGCTTCACCTCCCAGGGGAGGGTTCCATTTGGGATCTGGTGAGAGTCATGAATGGGTCTGTGAGACAAGTATGCCTCTTCATAAAGTGTACCATCTGGGTGGCAAAGGATTAGCATCACCCTCACCCTCACCCTCATGGGCCTCTTTGTCTAAGTGCATGCATGTGTTGTATGGTACACACACACCGATACACATATTACACATCTTAATAGGGTCATGCAAATGAGGGAATACTCACCTCATATTTCTCAGACACACACTTTGTGTCCATACAATGTATAGGGCAGTAGGGTCTGGACAATGTCTATGACAGTAGAGACTTCAAAGCGCCTCACTCTCTCCACCTATTTGAAGATGTGGTGTTACGTCCAGTGTTGCCTACTAGGGAACCAGCTCCAAGTCCCAAAGTTGGCTCAGCATCCTGTGCTTATGCGCAAATCACAACGGGGGTCATTATGACCCCAGCGGTCGGTGTTAATATGGAGGAAAGTACTGACAACAGGCTGGCGGTACTTTCCTCCATATTAAGACATTGGGGGTTTGGCTGAAGCCAAACCACCAATGTACCACACCGACCGCCACGGCGGTAACGACCTCCGGGCTGGAGAATTCAATCTCCAGCCCGGCAGCCGTCACTTGCCCGCCTGCCGGATTATGACCCCGCCTATCGCCATGGTTTCCATGGCCTCCTTGCAGCCACGAAAACCATGGCGGTTGGCACTATCAGTGACAGGGAATGCCTTATCGGGGTCTCACCCCCCCTTCCCCGCCCTGGGTTTCCCCCCACCCTCCCTTCCTCTCCAGACCCCCTTCACACAGGCCCCTCCCTTCACACACGCATACACACTCCCATTCCAACATTCATCCACGCATGCATACCTCCATTCACACACACATCCACACACACTTACATACATACACGCAGACACGCATTCACACAGCTCAACATACATGTGCGCACACCCCCAAACATGCACACACATACAACACGCAACACACACACGCATACACGCACGCACAGATATGCACACACACCCCCACATACACACACAATACCCCTCTACCCCCTCCCCTGTTGAAGTATCCACTTACCTGGATCCATGGGGTCCTCCGGCAGAGGACAGGATGAGGCACTGCTGCCAGCAGCAGCGTCCGCCAGCAGTACACCGCCAGGCAGTATTATTCACATAATATGGCTGCCAGCGGTCTACTGGCGTGGCGCTGCTGCTGGCAGCAGCACCACCTTACCACCATCCGCCGGCATAGCCACAGCTAGATTTCCACCATCCTTCTGGCAGAAATCCGACTGTGGTCATGGTGCGGCTGATGGTTGGTAGCCATGGTGATGGTCTTTTGACGGCCGTTGCCACGGCGGTAGGCGGTATGTACCGCCAAGGTCCTAATGAGGGCCATAATCTCCACATGTCCTAAAAAATGAGTCTGATCTTGTGGACTTTATTGGTGCTTGTGTAAAGAGCTCCATTGCGCTTGGGCTGAGTTCACACTATATAAAACTGCAAAAAAACAAAAAACTTACTCCAGGTCTGGTGACACAGTTATCTGAGCAATGATGCAGCAATCTCCTGCATGCCTTGCAGTGATCCCTAGTAGTAAATAGGTCCTTTTAACCCAGTGTCACTGGAGTGAGGCCTACAGGCTCACTCACCTTTTTAAAAGTTCTGCTGCTGTGTGTCTAGTTCACCGCTGGCCTATATCAGGTTGATGAGGAAGTGCGTGCATGATGAAAACGTGCTGAGTGCATGTATGCTTGCAAGAGGATACACTGCACCTAGGGTTAAGTATGGTAAAGTGTTCAGATATTAAATGTGTGTGCACTGGCAGTGTGTGTTGAAAGTGATACACTCTGGTACAGTACAGAGGGACGGTAGTGCTGAAAAGTGTGCACAGACTGAGAGTGTGTGCTGCATGTGGATATGCTGGTGGTGGCATAATGCATGAGGACAGCAGTGCTGAAAGGTTAATGTTCTGTGAATGTACACTGAATGCAGAAGTGCCTGCACTGGTACATTACATGGAAGACCTTGGGTTCTATTTTGGGAAGCCAAGCCCTGCTTGGCAAACACATGAGAAGTTGCGGAATCCCCCCCAGACAGAATTGTAGATTGCTGCTTCCCAGTAAGCTGAGTGAGACAAGAACTGGATGATGGGGAGCCAGGCTATGCCTGTGCATTTCAAAGGGCTCTTTGATTCGGTGACAGATCACAGGGAAGGGGCCGGGACACATCTCAAGAAGAGGGAGATGGGGCTGATAAGAGAATCATTAAGGGTAGGGCTGAGGAACCAGGATAACCTTTGATGCATATATCACTGTGCATCCTAAACTCAAGTATTTAAAAGTGCTCTCATATAGGATAATAAAGAAAAAGGAGTCTGTGTGAAATAAAATGTTTGTCTAGGATATCACAATTTGGACAAGCAAGGAAGCCGGTATTGATTCCAGGTTATCTGATTTCACATTTTAAAATTCAGCAACCAGATGAATATCTGTCTCTCGATTTCTACTGTTTTTACATCAGAAGTCACTGTTTTGTCTTTTATTCTTGGTCCATTAGAGCAACTGACACAGACATAATGAACCTGGCTCAGGAACCTCAGACCCAACCACCAAGCCAAGAATCCATTTATTTGGGGGTGTCACAGCCCACACATCACACACAAAGCTACACCACTGTTTATAGTCTGCTACTTTACCCCCCCCCCCCAGGAGAGTGTTCCATGTGGGATCTGGTGGGAGTCATGCATGGGTCTGTGAGAGAAGCATGCCTTTTCACTAAGTGTGCCATCTGGGTGGCCAAGAATTAGCATCACCCTCATGGGCCTCTTTGTCTAAGTGCATGCATGTGTGTTATGGCACACACTCACCAATAATCATATTACCACGTCTTAATGGGGTCAAGCATCATGCAAATTAGGGAATACTCGCCTCACATTGCTCAGACACACACTTTGTGTCCGTACAATGTATAGGTCAGTAGGGTCTGGATAATGTCTATGGCAGTAGAGACTGCAAAGCTCCTCACTCTCTCCACCTATGTGAAGATGTGGTGTGACGTCCAGTGTTGCCTACGAGGGAACCAGCTCCAAGTCCCGATGTTGGCTCAGCATCCTGTGCTTCTGCCAAATCACTTAATCTCCACGTGTCTTAAAAAATGAATTGGATCTATATAAAACTGCAAAAGCAGAAAACGTAATCCAGGTCTGGTGACACAGTTATCTGAGCAGTGATGCAGCAATCTTCTGCAGCTAATTTTTTTTATTATTCAACCACCAAAATACCTCAAACGTAGGGGCAGATTTAAGAGCCCTTTACGCCACTTTAGCACCGCCTTAGTCTCATTTTTTTTAACGTTAAGGTGGCCTTCTCCCCGTTCCGCATTTATAAAGTGGCGCAATGCATGCATTGCACCACTTTGTAACACTTTGCGCCACATTATGCATGCGCCATGCACAATGCATGCAAAGGGGGCGGTCTGGTGCAAGGAGGCCCGCAAAAAAGGTGCAATTAAATCTACAAGATTTCATTGTGCCATTTTTGGTGACATTTTAAATGCTAGATGAAAGCAGGTGTTAAAAGGGCGCACCCACTGTAATCAATGGGGCTCCTTGCACTTTGCTCCTCTAGCGTTAAAAATGTTGACACTATTGTTCCTAAAACCGCCATGGTGCGCCGTATCATAAATACAGCGCACACATGGTGGTGTTAGAGGGGTCCAGGGGGTGCACTAAAAATGGCGCTGCATTAGATATAGCACCACTTTTCTTAAATTCGGCCCTTAATGTGCTCAAATGTTTTGCAACAGGCAAAACGTAACCTAACAAGGTGAGCTACAATATCACAATATTTATTGAATTAAGGGTGATTTTTTTATAATCCATTTTAGTGTGGAACTAAAAAGTGCTGAGATTTATACCATTTCTAGGCCCCATTGCATGAATTATATTTCTCATCAAGTTGATGTCCACCGCTTCCTAATATGTCTGCATTATTGTATACACCGCAAAGACAGAACGTATTTCTTTAAAAGGAAAAATCCCTTCCTTTTAGCAGATGGGCTCATTTCCCAATCCACATTTCACTGGCGTTTTGAAATAAAGTACACCGCGTGGCCCATTATTGAATGTGATCTCATCCTCAGTGTCGTTTGTCATTGTTCCTCTCTCTGTCTCTTCCCTCTTCTAGCGCTGACCCCTGGATTGCAGTCATTACTAATGCTTTATAGTGACAGGGCACAATGTGCACCTTATTTCAGGCGCACTTTCATCAAGGCTGAGGTAATCCTGACGGTGCCTCAGCTCTGTCACAGCTGTTAAAAGAACCAGCAGCTCTTTTGTTCAAGTTCCATATCACAGAAATGAGGTAGACAAAAGCTGTAGTGTGTAGTGGGAATGCAAGTCAACAGAGCGACAGCAGTGCAGGTAAACTATATTAGGCTGACAATGTGTTTAGTTTCAACTCTCTCAACCTCCCCACATCCCCCACCTTCATGAAGTACAGATGTACGCTGTAAGGACAGAAAAGTCCTCTGCGTGGTGAGAGAAGTGTACCCCTGCCCTGAGTGCCCAACTGTATTGTAGTACCGGCCGGCAGCTTTAGGAGGGGGGGGTCAGGCAGGAAGCACACACACACTCATTCTTTCACACAAACATGCATGCACGCACATCCATTAACAACACCCATAACATTCAAACATGCACGCACGCACCAAACATTCATTTTAAAAGATCACACACACACACAGACACTCATTCTTTCACACACACACGCACGCACGCACATCCATTAACAACACTCATAACATTCAAACATGCACACACGCACCAAACATTCATTTTAAAAGATCACACACACAAACACTTACCTTCAGCCTCGGAGGTCCCAGGAGGGTTGGGACTGCTGCCTTCCCTCATTGGTTGACGTAGGTCAGCCAATGAGGGAAGGCAGCAGTCCCAGCCTTGTCACAGAGTGGGATGGGGTCAGTGAGACTTCTGACCCCACCTCACTCTGTGACAAAGTGTCACTAATGGACACTCGCCCTGGGCGCTTCTGGGCTTAAACCTTAAGCACCCAGGTCAAAGTCAATGGGTGACGCTTTCCTCGTCACCCAGGGGAGGGCCTTGAGGCACCTTTGCTGAGCCGAGGAGGTCACGCCCATAAGAGCTGTGGCCTCCTCAGCCCAGCAAAGTTCAGCTCAGGGAGCCAGGAGTCTGCACAAATCGCGCATGTCTGCTCCTGGTTGCCTGAACATGAAGTGTGTCTGTCAGGCTGACCTTTGTTCAGCCTGACAGATACTCTTCATGAAGGGCAAAAGGTGGGGGGGAGTGGCCCCTCCACCCTAAAGGGAGGGCCCGTCTGCTGTATTGGTGTCTTGATCGCTAATGCCGATTATTTTGTCTTAAGCGAACTTGGATTATGCGTGTGCACCATGACCTAGGCCTGTCTCATGGATTGCGGTCTTGTTGGACCGGGAGGGCCAACACTCATAGGGGTAGAAGGCTGCTTCCTTCACCGGGTATTAAACAGCACAAGTGCAGTGGTGGCAGCATACCGGTTAGTGATCAGTAGCAGTAAATAGGTCCTTTTAACCCTGTGTCACTGGAGTTAGGACTACAGGCTCACTCACCTTTTTAACAGTTCCACTGCTGTGCGTCTAACTCACCCCTGGCCTACATCAGGTTGATGAGGAAGTGAGTGCATGATGAGAATGTGCTGAGTGCATGTATGCTCACAAGGGAATAACTACACCTAGGGTTAAGTATGGTAAATTGTTCAGATAGTAAATGTGTGTGCATGGCAGTGTGTGTTTAAAGTCACATACTCTGGTACAGTACAGAGGGATGGTAGTACTGAAAAGTGTGCACAGACTGGGTATGTGTGCTGCATGTGAATATGCTGGTGGTGGCATAATGTATGAGGACAGCAACTGAACAGTTAATGTACTGTGAATGTACACTTAGGCCCTGATTTATACATTTTTTGCACAGCATTACCGTCATTTATTGACACAAAAGCGGCGCAAACTTACAAAATACAATTGTATTTTGTAAGTTTGCGCCGCTTTTGTGTAAAAAGAGTACGGTAATGCGACGCAAAAAAGTATAAATCAGGGCCTGAGTGCAGACGTGCCTGTACTGGTACATTACATGGAGGACCTTGGGATCCATTTTGGGAAGCCAAGGCCTGCCTGGTAAACACATGAGAAGTTGAAGAATTCCCCCCCCCAGACAGAATTGTATATTGCTGCTTTCCAGTAAGCTGAGAGAGACAAGAACTGGAGGGGGGGGGAGCCCGGCTGTTCCTGTGCATTTCAAAGGGCTCTTTGATTCAGTGTCAGATCAGAGGGAGGGGGCCTGGACACATCTCAGGAAGAAGGAGATGGGGCTGATAAGTGAATCATAAAGGGTAAGGCTGAGGGCCCAGGATAACCTTTTATGCACATCGCACTGTGGCTGACATCCATGTGTGAACTCTGGTCACTCTCATGAATTGTGTTGTGGGTTAATCAGTTTTAGAGTCGTCCCTGCTGTGACAGACATCTTTATGGGGGAGGAATAAAAGGGAGAAATGTCTATTTCAAAGAAGCAATGTGTCCTGAAAAGAAGTATTAGTAGGGGAGTGAGAGACCCCATACTTTGTCATCTGCTGAGCAACCAGCTGGGCTGCATGAGGAGGGAAAGCTCTGTATGACGTCTGCCTGTGACCAGGACTAGGGAAAAAAACTGCTAGTCTCCCTGCTGGAAGATAGGACATCACCTCAGGAAACCAAGACCACCTGCCCTGAAATCTGGAGCATCAGTACCTGCCTGCTCACCAAGACTGGTGAGGGAGAGGAGCATGTTGGAAGAAAAGAGATCAAGAGGGGAGCCCAGATGTGTGGCCTCCTGAGAGAGGTGTGAGGAGCAGTGCTGCATCGATCCAAACTGCGTTGGAAGTTTGGTGACCCTGTATGCCAGGAGGGGCCAATGTGCAATGAGAGCAGTGCTGCATCGATCAGGCTATCACCCGTGTGCCAGGTGGGACTGCTGTGCACCAAGGACAAATGCCGCATAGATTGGGACATTGCCCGTGTGCCGCATGGTGAAAGTTCGGTGACCCTGTATACCAGAAGGGTCCGCTGTGCACAAAGGACAAGTACTGCATTGATCGGGCCGTCGACCATGTGCATAGTGGTGAAAGTTCGGTGACCCTTTATGACAGGGGTGGCCGCCATCTGCCAAGAAACACTGCTGCATTGACCAGGCCATCGTCCTTGTGTGAGAAGTTGCTGGGACTCCGTATGCCAGGAGGGGTCATGAGAGAAACAATGTGAGGTGAGCGTTAGCCGGCAGTGAGGTTTGTCGGAGCGACCCTGTATGCCAGGAGGGTCCGCTCGGAGAGCTGAGTCCGGAAGGTCGGGACCTTGTCTGTGACCCAAAAACTGCTGCTACAACCAAGAGGAGGGAGTCCTTGTATCAGAGGAGGCCTGAAGACAGAGAAAACGGCAATTGAGCCCTGCTGAAGCATGGAGACTGCCCCCATCCCTGAACAAGGAAGAAAAAGGACTGGTGTGGATGGAGTTGGGGCAACCCTGATCATAAGGACGCTGGTAAGTGCAGCTCAGAAGAGAAATCTGGCGCCTTCCAGGATGTGCGTGTGTGAACGCTTGCAGTTCAACTTTGCCAAACTGGGTCAGGACTCCACTGCACTGTTGCCAGGTTTCATACTGCAGCCATGGGTAAGCTTAGAACTGGGCCTACCGGGCCCCTGTGGATATACCACCTTTGGTTTTTGCAACCCTACTTGACTCTAAGGCCCATAGTTATACTTCTTGACGCAAAACTGCAAAGATTGTGCACAGGAGGGAGGTGGGCCTAAACAATGCCGCTAAGCCTGCTTAGCACCATTATTTAATGCCTGAGTCACGGAAGGCATCAGGGGACCCGTGGACCCATTTCCATGGTCAAACATCATGGAAAGAGCCCACAGGTGCCCTTCCCAAGACCCAGGAACACCCCCACCCACACCACAGGGACACCAGATGATAGAGGACCCCATCCCAGGTACGTATAGGCAAGTAGAAGTCAGTTTTTTTTTTTTTTAAAGAACCATTGGAGGCCCTGAAATGGACACCCCTACATGACACATGGTGCAATGGCCATGTCCAGGGGACCATTGTTCTCTGTGCTGGCCATTGGGGTGGTGGGCATGACTCCTGTCTTTCTTAAGACAGGAGTCATGTGGTATGGATGGTTTGCACCAAGAAATGACGCTAGGCTGGTTAGAGTCATTTTTTTTACTCTAACGAGCCTAACGTAACTTTTTGGTGCAAAACCCCCTTCTCCCATACCCCACCCCTACCCAGCTAACGTCATATTTTTTTTTACGCTAGCTCACCCTTTGTGCCAGATTGTGCCATTCCATTAATATGGCACCCGGCTGGCGTCCTGGAATGGCGCAAGCTGGCGCTATACTTTTTGACACAAAACTGCGCAAACACAGTTTAGCATAAAAAATCATAACTATAGGCCTTTCTCCAATATTTTGACGTTAGACTAGTCTAGCGTCAAAATATAGACATGGAGTTAAGTTTGCACTGAATTAGCGTTAAAAAAAAATTACGCTAATTCAAGGCAAACAGAGTATAAATGTGGGCCTGTGACTACACCATGAACAGGGCCTAATAAGTTACATTCCCTGGAGGTTGCTACATGTAAATGGGTAATAAGAGTACACTTGTTACATGGGAATTAAGTAGACCAGTAGTGGCCTGCCAACTACTAGTATGCTTACCTCAAGTGGGGGCTGTATGTCATTAATCTTTGCATGTGAAGAATTAGAAGAATTAGAAGTAAAATACTTCTGTGCGCTTCTTGCACATTGAGTTATGAGTCATGTTTACTGATTTGTCTCTACGATTCACTCAGAGGGAGCCTTGACTGCTCGTGCTACGCTACCTAACTGAGATCAGAGTAAGGTGCAGAAGGGTGTGCTTGACCCAGATGAATGGGATACATAGTAGGGTGGGCCCTGAGACATCAGGCTAAAAGGCCTCAACCACCTCTGTTGGGCCCAGTAACCCCAGCTTAGCCATGGGCCCCTGAACAGGCTTCTGACAATTGGAGACCAGCGGTGGGACGCTTAACATTTTAGGAGTAAAAAGATACAGAGATGGCATTAGCCACTTCCAATTTGCAGCAGTGTTGCAATAAGGCCAGTTTTTTTGTCAACATGCAATGGTGACACACTTAGGCAAAAGAGAACACAGCATTGGGAATTGACCTCAGCACTATGTCCATAGATCAGATAAAGGATTTATGTAGGGACCTGCTGAAGAACAGGATCATCCTATTACAGAAGATGCAGGGTTGAGAAAATGGACAGGAGAGACTCCATCATCCTTGGACTAACAGCAGCTGTTGTTTGCCCTTCTCGGTGGGACTTTGTCCCCCAGCATTCCCCTGTGGTCCAGGACGGTCCAGATACACCTGGGAATCACTGAGAAGCACTTGTCAGTTCCCATGGCGTGGGGCACCTTCAGCTGTTGTTTGCCTGCCCACGTATTCCTTGAGCATCCCTGAGGCCCTGCTGAAGTGGGACATCATCCTGCAGCGTCCCCCTGTGGCCCGGAAGGGGCCGGATGCACCTGGGAAGAGCTGATAAGGGCTAGTCAGTTCCCTCAGTGCTGAGCGCCTTCAGCTGTTGTTTGCCTGCCTGCATTTTCTTTGAGCATCCCTGAGGCCCTGCTGCGGGGAAACTTCATCCCAAAGAATTCCCCTGTAGTCCAGGAGGGGCTGGACACACCTGGAAAACGCTGATAGGAGCTAGTCAGTTCCCACAACATGGGACACCTTCAGCTGTTGTTTGTCTGCCCACATTTTCCTTGAGTATCCCTGAGGCCAGGGGCGTCTCCTCCGCTGTGGAGGAGGAGCGACGCCCCCACCATCATCAGCAGCTGCAAAACTTTTACAAGAAAATTATAATAAACTGCGTTTATTATTGTTTTCTTGTAAAAGGGATGGGGCCACGGGCGATGACAGGGACTGAGAGAAGTGCCCAGCACTCACCCTCAGTGTGCATGTATGTTTGGCCAGCCATCTTGGGCCTGTCAAACACACATGTGCACTAGGGTCTCTCCAACCCGGCACTGCGTTGCCGGGTTGGAGACAGCAGCCAAAGACTCTCACTCTGCCTCGGAGCACCCTTGCTGGGCGCTTCATCCAATCCTAACTCTGTTTTCGTGCTGCCAGCAGCATGAAAGCAGCGTAAGGATTGGATGCAGGGCTGGTTGGGAGCCTGTGCCTGCAGTGGAGGACCCAGGAGCGGAGCGGCAAGAAAGGTAAATAAAAAAAAAACTATTATATATATATATATATATATATATATATAATTTTTTTGTCATCCCCCTACCCACCCCCCATGGCGATGCGCTGTCCTGCCCCTTTTCCCTCGAGTGAGACGCCACTGCCTGAGGCCCTAATGGGTTGGGATTTGTCCCCCGGCATTCTCCTGTGGTCCAGGAGGGGCCGGACACACCTGCGAAGTGCTGATTAGTGCTAGTCAGCTCCTGCGGTGCAGGACCCCTTCAGCTGTTGTTTGCCTACCCGCATTTTCCTTTAGCATCCCTGTGGCCCTGCTGGGGTGGGACTTCATCCCCCAGCATTCCCCTGTGGTCCTGCAGGGGCTGGATACACCTGGGAAGTGCTGATGTGCACTAGTCAGTTCTCGTGGCACAGATGTCTTCAGCTGTTGTTTGCCTGCCTGCAGATTACTTGCTCATCCCTGAGGCCCTGACAGGGTAGGACTTCACCCCCCAGCATTCCCCTGTGGTCCAGGAGGTGCTGGACACACCTAGGAAATGTTGATAAATGCTAGTCAGTTCCTGCAGCGTGGGACGTGTGTGGTATGCACCCGGATGTGTTTCGGGGCAAAGACTGGGTCAAGAATAGCCCGCCTGACTTTCAATCATATATAACTAAGACAAGACAAGATCCCCTGTATGACAACATCTTGGGTGGGACGCAATAGTTTCTAATAACTGTATCTATTGTCTGTATCAGTTAGGTTATGTTATATTTTTGTTGATGCTAACATTGAATAGGTATTTGCTTTGTAATAATAAAGTTTTTGACTGTTTATTGTCAATGGGGTAACAGAAGGCCACTGAGGAAGTTGAGGTCACTGTTAAACATCCTAAGGACCCTTCAAAGTCAATAATTGTACTCATAAAGAATTGACCTCCTAACAGAAGAGGTTGAATCCATCATAGGTTCTGATTCTCCTCCATTACATGGAGTCTCTGGTGTCATTTAAAAAAATAAGAAAGGAAGTCCCATTATCACTAGCTTTTTTAAAGACCTGCCAGTTAGGAAACCACCACAAAAGTATTTACCCCCCCCCCCCCCAAGTTATTCAAGAGCAGGCTCAAAAGGGAAAACAGGTTACGGCCATCCATAAATCAGGCAACTTGGGTGAGTCCCGCAACTTAGGGCCTCATTTACAAGGAACTGGTGCATCGACTCTGATGCGCCAGTTTCCTTGCATCACCCTGCGTCTCCCTAACAACACTATGATAGCGCTGAATTTATAATACAGCACATCATGGCGTTTGTTAGTACAATTGAATCAAACTTTTTGAAGCACTTGTGGTGCTTTGTTGGACTAGTGACAAAAATGTTGACGCTAGTCAAGCAAAGTTCGGGGAGGCCCACTGAAAAGAGCCTAGAGTCAGTTGAGCTCCTGCCCCAGGCCGGCATTAAAACAAGACGCTAGAATGGTGCATTGAAATCTTCTAGGTTTCATTGCACCATTTGTTTGGACCTCCATGAGGGGGGAACACCTCCCTTGCATACATTATACCTGGCACAGGTAAAATGTGGCTGAAGAGGTTACAAACTGACGCAATGGTGACATTGTGCCAGTTTGTAAATAGGGAGCAGAATGGGGGCTGTTGTGCACCACCGTAGTATAAAAGAATGACGCTACGGTGGTGCAAGGGGTTTATAAATGAGCCCCTTAGTTTCACTTACTACTGTAATACCCTGTAGTTACCACTTCCCGTCTTTGGAGGATTTGTCCAGGGATTGTAACACCTCGGAAAGAACTTCTATGACATCTATGCTCACAAGTGCTAAACCTATGTCACATGTGTCCCAGAACGATATGGCACACCTCACTCAATAAGTGAAGGACCTGAGGGAGTTAGTGGGGGAACTTAAATCCATGATTATTCGCCTTGCTAACATGATTAATCTACTAAATGGGGAAAGGACTCTCTCCCACTTAAACATGCAAGAGCTCATACCTAATGAGGGCCCTCAGATTCAGACCAGAGTTCCCATGTCTGCTTCAGAAAATTTACCCATAGGGCTATCAAATGTCTCATGCTGTAGCCGGGTTAAAAATAACCTAGGGGGAAATAGGGGTCAAACCTGCATAATGAACAGAGGTCCTTGAGGTCCTCAGGGCCTCCACTTAGATATGGGCAGTTCAACAATCAGGGAGAAACACACGACTTAGGTTGTTCTATTGGACCCCAGTTGAGCACTAATCTAAGATTCTCCTCTACTTTTAGCTCTAGAATCACTCAACATCGACAAACCATTTTTATGGTAAATGTCCCCGAAACTTCATCACCCTTGTGGTATGAAGGGGAAGATATGTTAAAAAAAAAAAGTAGTCACTGGCTCCGCCAGGTGAGGGGTTGTAATTCAGTTATCCACGAGGATTTTCTTGGTGTTGGAAGACATTTGTCGAAATACACAAAGTTTGACAGTAGTGAACTACTTCTCAAGGTTGGGGATCTGGTGGACAATTTGGCCGCTTTTGTTATCCTCTCTTTTTAACACTAACATCTGTCTTAAATATCAATGGACTGATGCTAATCCTTCTGGCATTGTGGGAAATCGGTCTGAGCATCCTCCAGGACTGCCTGCACTATGTGAAGTAGATTGACTACCATCTGCTAGTACTAATCCAGTGAAAGCTCCTCTACTGTCATCTACATAACAGGGGCACCTGTTTGGGAATTCCTGTAGTTCTAACTTGCCCAGTGTCTACTCTAGTGACTCTGTCTCATAGGAGGTGGGCGTATCATTAACTGAGCCTATTTTTGTTTAGTTCCCATCCGTAGATGAGTTCACCTCCAGTTTTTCTAGTGCGGACCATCAGAGTTGTGCAAATCCACCTTCCCTTGGAACATTAACTTCAACCAAAGCCAAGTTATCTTTAGTTTCCTGGAAAGTGGCAGGTTTTAGAACGAAGGTGTCTCTGCTGGACTGGAATAATTTTATTGATTCGTACGACTTTTGTTTATTTCAGGAAATCTATTCCATTGAGCCCATTTATAAACCAAGCTTTTAAAAATTTTTTACAACCTAAGTCGGACCTACCAGAGAGCTAACCATTTGGTTTAGAACAACTTTAGCTTGGAAACTTTCAAGAATTGACGTTGACTGTCCCAATATCCTCACTATTCAGTTGGTAGCTGATGTTTCCCCTGTATTGAAATCTACAATATATATTTTAGAGGGGGAAAGGGTGGTCATCCGTCCAGAACTGTTCAGCATTTGGATGATCATCTGGGAAAGAATTGGGCCACTCTCTCATCATTCTTTCAGGGGACTTTAATACCACATTTGAGCCCATGTATAGCGAAGATATTAATCTTTCACAGGATGAGGATGATAAATGGGCTGTTCCTTCTTTTGATTTACCGCCCATAAAAAGGTGGACAGAAGCCGTCTTACAGTTTAAGGCACTTTCTTTAGAATTTGGGCTAAGGACCAATTATGGACAGACTAAATCTGATGTGAAGGAGGCTTGTACATACAACAAATCAGACCACATAAGTCGTATCGATTACATTTTAATTGATCTATGGCTCTGGTTTCAAGTAGAGCATATGGCCATTGAAGGGAGAGTGGAAACTGACGACAATCCTTTGTGGTCGAACTGTGTGGCAGGCTCACATACAATTCCCAGTCTTCCTTTCTTACCAAGATTGTAGTGCCTACCAGCGACACACGTAGGCTAAAATGGCATCAATTAGGTCATCGATCCAATACATTATCTGCTATTAGTCAGGATCTAGGAACATTCTTTGGACAATTAAGTGGAAACCTTTTTCTGGAATCTAATGTAGCCACTTTTACTGAGATGCATACTGATTTTTTAAGCTTATCTTGCCCTATTTTATTGTTTCTAATTCTCCTGTCTGTAAGCATATGCACCGAAATACCACCTGGTTCAATGAAGAATGCAGACAGCAGTGAAATTTTTTAGCAACGGCTATAAAACGGAAGGATCAGATTTGTACTTCCCTCTTACACGAAGGGTCAGCAGAAGGCAAAGAGGGAATGAGATGATCGGAGATGGCAAGAACTGAATGAGGCATGTCATTCACAAGACTCTAGGAAATTTTGGTCTATTGTTACCTGGAGAGGGGGCGGTAAAAGGATCGGCTGATTCACCTTCAAACTATGTATCCCCCACTGACTGGGTCGAGCACTTTCCTAGATTGTATTCTTTAGGAACGTCAAATTTACCTGAGGGGGAATCTTTTGAAATGGAATCGCAGAAGATCTCAACTCTGATTTTCTATTTAAATGATATTACTACTGCCCTGTATTCTATTGCCAGTGATATGGCTACAGGACCTGACGGTATCTCAGCAAATGTAGTCATTCAAGAAAATGACAGGTAGGATAAATATATTTGTGCTTTGGCAAACTTTATTGAGAAGGGTGCTCCCATCCCAGATTTTTAGAAGAGGCAGAGGTTATACTAATTTTTAAGAAGGGAGATATAGGTGCACTAGCTAATTATCGGCCAATCATCTTGATTGATTGTGTTTGAAAATCTTTAGCTGCCTATTGTTCAATACAATTCAAGACTGTATTTTGGACAATAACATACTGCCACCCTTCAAGCTGGGTTTCATAAAAAAAAACAGCACGATTGACCAGGTCTTCCATTTTTTGCTCATATATTGGAAGACAGTAGTCATTGGGTCGGGCAGCTTATACGTTGCCTTTGTTGATCTCAATTCATCGTTTGATTTAATCTCACGGTGCAAGCTCTGGTATGTCCTTCATGATGGGATTCACCTCCCGAAATTCTTGATCTTGTTGTTCATTTGCATGAGGGTAGTTATGCAAGAATCCATTCGGGTGCCAGGGCCAGGTTACTGACAGGATTCCTATAAATAAAGGGGTCTGCCAGGGTTGTGTCCTTGCTCCCACATTGTTTACTCTATGCATAAACAACATTGTCCATATCCTATCCCAATGCCTCACTGATGCCCCCTCATTGGCTACAATAAAAACACCCATATTGGTGGACAACACTTTATTCATTTCCGAAACTCCTAGCAGGCTTCAACATCTGTTAGAGCTTTTTGAAGAGTTTTGCTCCACACAGGGGCTGGAAATTAGTGCGGAGAAGACCAAATGTATGTTGTTCAATAAGCATAAATCTTTTAAAGAGTACTTAGTTCCAGGGGCCACATCTTTAGAGAGGGTGAACTCTTTCGAGTACTTGTGAATTCATGTATCTGCATCTATGTCCTGGAACAAACCTGTGGACAACAGAATTTTAAAACATAAGCAGATTACTGGTGTCATATGTGAAGATCACAGTGTGTCTTTTAATAAACCGATAGCCCCAGCTCTTAAGATATGAGGGGAAAGCTATGGGGTCTACCCTTTATGGCTCTGAACTCTGGGAATTTACCAACTGTTCTGGCCTACCACACTCAGAGGATAAGTTCATAAGAAACTTGGTCCATCTTCCCCCAGCACTCCTGTATATCCTTTGTTGCTTGACGTGGGGAGGAGGGCTAGAGCTAACAAGGCAAGATTGTGCCCCTTATTATTCTGGAGGGGGAAATGGACCCTCCAGAACTTGGCACCTATGCTACTGCCCTTCAGGAAGGTATGCAGGCAGGTAGGTCCAACAAAGTCAGTTAGTTGGCATACATTAGGAAGCGGTTGTCTTTGCTGGGTTTGGTGGAACTTTGTGAGTGTCCATCTCAACATACCTCGCCATCGAAAGAGCAGCTGAAAAAGCAATACTGGGGTTGGGTGTTTCAGTCTGAAGCCCACACAACTGTGAGATCTAGAGGGGTTTCTTGAATTTAAATTGTTTGGTGTCTATGAATCTATTTAGGACATTATGATGGTCCCGATGAACAGGAAATTATATTTCCTATTCAGAGTGGGTATGCTCCCCTTGAGATTCTTTACCTCCAAATGCCCATCTAACAATTCTATTCTGTGCCCTGCCTGCCCCAACTCTGATGAAACCATTGCATATCTCCTCTTCGGTTGTCTAGCACATGCAGGATCTCGCCAAGGATTAAGCCACTGTGCAAACACTTGAGCATACAAAACTATTGTGTCGCTCTTAGAACTGATGCTCGCCCTTTGTTTTCATGTAGTGTTGCCAAATGTTTGGGACGATTCTGAACATGAGAAGAAAGGCTAAGTCAACTCGAGGTCAATGCTGACTGTATTGTATACACAACAATCATAATTGAGTTTTTGCACTGATTTTATGTTTTTATTTGAGGTAGGACTAGAATGGAGTATAACTTTATATTGTAATGTCTTAATACCTTTAGTAATTTTCTTTTAGCATTTCAATACACCATTTTATTGTATGTATTTTAATAAATTATTGTTTACTTTTAGGACAGTATTGCAGAAATAAAGTTAGTACAATAATTATGAAGGGACAGAGGGTGGAACATTCGTATGAGTAGGTCCAGAGAGATCCTTGCTAATTTAATTAGAGACCAGTTTGAGATACTGGGTGAAAGAAAGGAGGCTGTAGCTGACTCTGGGAAGGGACCCATGTTAGAAACTCAGGAAGACAACTCTGTGTATTCAGGATCTTGGGTCCCCTTAGAACAGATATATCCCAGATATATACCAAGTGCATCCCCTAATGCAGTTTCTAGAATTTCACCAAGACACTCACCACCTTTTGTTTTTAGAATGCCTCAGGTGATTACACCACCTCATATTTCTAAGGTACCATTGCCACCACTTCCAAGAATTACCCACTTGGGTGAGTCAAGTCTAGCTGAGACCCTGAGCTTGCAGTTGGCACTTCAGAAAGATAAGGCTGAGGAATATGAGAAAGCCAGAGGGTTCGAGAGTGAGAAGCTAAGCCTAGCTCACCAGGAACAAGAGAAGAGGAGGCGTGAGTGACAGGAGGAATGGGCACGGGAGGAGAAATTGTAAGAGAGGGAGAAGAAACAGAGAGAGAAGGAGGTGAACCAGAGAAAAAGGGTGTGTGAAACAGAGAGAGTGGAAGTAGAAACAGAAGGAAAAGGAAAGAGAGCTGGAAAGGGAAAGGATAGCCATTGAGAGAGAGAAACTTAGGATGGCAGCAATGACAACTCCATCTGGGATAAGTGACTCTACTTCCAGTTCAGGCCAGGTTGTGGCCAAGGTTCCAAAAGATCTTGTGCATATGTATGTGGAAGGTCAGGGTGTTTTGGAATGGTTTGTGAACTCTGAGGTCATTTGTAAGGTGCAGGCCTTGATTGAGGTGTGCAAGGTAGCTGCCATACTGGGGTGCATACCATTGGAAGGAATAGCAGTTATTGGGAGGATGCCTGTGGCAGACCAGATGGTCTATGAGCAAGTGAAAGAAGCTCTCACTAGGAGATTTGGACAGAAGCCAGTTCAATACCTGCAAAGATTTCATGACTGCAAGAGAGAGGATGGTGTTCCATTTGAAACTTGGATTCATGGTGTATTGCATGATTGGAATAAGTCGGTAAGAGACATGGAGGCCAAGGAGTTTCAGTCCCTTAACCATTTGATGGTGAGAGAGTGCCCACTTAGACAATATACGTATGATCTGATAAAGGAGGATCCAACAAAACTTGCAGTGTTAGCTGATAAGTAGTTAGCTAACAGGGTGCACTGAGGGCTGGAGCCACATGGTTCTACGCAAAAGTAGAGAAAATCTCTCCACAGGCTGGTTCCATATTGGAGGGTAAGGGGAAGAGTAGTTCCCATGGCACTCAAGGAGGGCCAGGAAACACGGAAATAAGAATGGTGTGTTTGGGTTGACATTGAGCTCAATGGCAAGGTGATCATGGCCAATGTTGGGGTAAGGAAAAAGCAAGGACATGGATGTCTCTTGGGAAATCATTTGATTGCCCCTGGCTTGGTGCCAAGATCAGAAGCCTTTATGGCTTGGAAAACATCAGCTGTGTCAACCGGAGTGCAGGCTGCATCACAGTCTAAAGGTGAGTCTGGGATCATCTCTGATTCATGGGGACCAGGGCAAGGAAGTTTGAAGGAGACAGACTTCGGGAAGGCAGTGGTCATGAAGACTCTCACGTCTATTCCAAAGAGAAAGGAGGTTGAGACTTCTGAAGTGGACCAGGTGCTGGAGTCTGGGTTACTTCCAGAGCTGCAAGGGTTGTTAGCTCCTGAGGGGCCTACCCAGGAAGATTTCCACAAGGGTCAGGAAGAGTGTCCTAAGCTTGGAGGACTTTGGCAGGAAGCCCAGTAACAGATCAGCAAAGCAGTGGTCAGGAAACACTATGTTGGTGTGGAGGATGGTCTACATTATAGTGAACCGGTAAATCCTGAGCCAGGTACTAGCAAGAGGCTAGTCGTTCCTTTAGTGCAAAGGAAATTGCTGTTGTCTCTAGCCAATAAAGTGCTCTTAGTCGGATAATTGGGGATTAAAATAACCCAGGATAGATTGGACCCTCTATTCTACTTGCCCGGGTTTCTCAGAGACACAGAATGCTTCTGTAGAACCTGTTCCACTTACCAGATAAATGGTAGGCCAGAAGGGAGGACTAAAGAAAAGCACTTTTAGTGCCTCTACCAGTTATAGGTGTTCCATTTGAGCAGGTAGGAATAGACATAGTTGGTCCATTTGCCCCCTCTCACAGTCTGCTGACAAGTATATCTTGGTTTTGGTGGACCATGCCATCAAGTATCCCAAAGCTGTACCTCTAAGGAGTATGACTGCAAAGGTAGTACTGCGAGCTCTCTTAGGGATTTTTGATGGGGTTGGATTGCCAAGAATGGTAATTACTGAACAGGGAGCCAACTTCACCTCTTACGTGAGAGAGATGTCGGAGCAACCTGGTGTGACATGCCTCTTTTCCACAGCATACCACCCACAATTCAATGGTTGAGTGGAGCAGTTTAACAAAACACTGAAGGGCAAGATGGGAACTCTACCAGCGAACCTCAGGAGGAAGTGGGATCTTCTTCGGCCATGCCTCCTATTTACATCAAACCAAGAGATTCCGCAGAAGGCAGTAGGGTTCAGTCCCTCTGAATGTCTGAATGGATATCTGGTGAGGGGTCCACTTTTCTTAGTTAGAGAAGGATGGGAAGAAACTTTGGAAACCCCACAGAAGGATGTGGTATACTTTGTGATTGGCCTCAGAAAGCTGATGGTGCAATACATGAGTTAAGCAAAGGAACACCTTTAGGCTAGTCAAGCACTTATGAAGGATGGGTATGACCAGAAAGCTACACGGACCAGATATCAGGAAGGCCAGGATGTACTGGTGCTGAAACCTATTTGCCCTAGGGCTTTGGAGGACAAATGGTGTGGGCCATACAAAGTAGTTCAGAAAGTAGCTGAGGTAAACTACTTGGTGGACACAGGTGCCACAAGGGAACCCAAGAGGGTGTTCCATGTAAACAGGCCAAAGCCTCACCTTTGCATAAACTACACAGTAAATGTCATGGCTATGGCAGAGGAAGTAGACAAACACAGTGAGCCTCTTCCTGATTTGTTGCATTGTGACATGAAGGATGGTACTGTGGAAGGGGTGCAGTTAACCCCTGAGTTAGCATCTGAGCAGCAGAGAGAGCGTAGAGAGGCATTGGGAAGCTTTGCCAGCCTTTTCTCACTGATACCAGGATTGACACCTGTCTGTGTCCATGACATAGACACAGGTAACAGTTTGTCAGTAAAGATCAGGATGTACAGAATGTCTGACCAGGTTCAAGAATGCATTAAGGCAGAAGCTGCCAAAATGTTGGACCTGGGATTCATTGTGAGATTCCGTAGTCCTTGGTCTAGCCCTGTGGTTCTAGTACCAAAGCAAGGCTCTACTGGCTTGTGGTTCTGTGTGGACTTCTGTGGCCTCAGTGAGGTAACCAAAACTGATGCCTATCCAATCCCCAGAGTGGATGAACCTGTGGATCGGTTAGCTGCTACTAAATACTTGAGTACCTTTGATCTGACCAGTGGCTATGGGCAGGTCGCAATAACACCAAGTGCAAAGGAGAAGACTGCATTTTCTACACCCGAGGGGCTGTATCAGTTCAAGGTAATGTCCTTTGGTTTGAAAAATGGTCTTGCTACTTTGCAGCACCTGGTGAACCATGCTCTTGCAGATTTGGAAAAGTACTTTGTGGCCTATTTAGATGTGGTGTTTAGCAATTAGTGGAAGGACCACCTGGACAGGTGTTGGCCAGGATACAGAATGCAAAACTGAACAACAAGGCAACTAAGCATCAGGTGGGGCTGTCCTATGTAGTCTACCTTCAGTATGAGGGGGGGAAGGGGAAGATTTGCCCGTTGGATGCCAAAATTCAGCCTGTGATGAAGTGGGAGGTACCCCCTTCCCAGACTGAAATGAGGGCCTTTTTAATACTCATTGGGTAATACAGGAACTTTGGCGCAACCTCTGGAAGTATAGGTGCCCCATTGACTGCGTTGACCTCTAGGAAGCAGCTAAGGATGATAAAATGGACTTCAAAGTACCAAAAGGCTTTTAAGGAAATGAAGAAGGCAGTACTGAAAGCACCTGACAGTTAGATGTTCATTGTTCAAATGGATGCCTCTGACAAAGGAGTTGGATGGTATTAGCTCAACTAGATGATAAGGATATAAAGCTTACAGTAGCCTTTATTAGTAGGAGATTACTACCCAGGGAGCAGAACTGAGTGGCTATTGAGAATGAGTGCTTTGCCATGGTGTGGGCCTTTGCGTAAGCTCTGTCTATATCTGTTTGGTACTACGTTTGTGGAGCAAACAGAACATAAGCCACCAAAATGGTTGATGGCTATGAAGTTGTTGAGATGATCTATTTCAAAGGTTCCCAACCTGTGGTCCGGGGACCCCTGGAGGTCCGCAAAGCCTTCTTAGAGGGTCCAGAAGTGCTTAGAAAATTAATATCAACAGATTAATAAAGAGTATATAAATCAGGTGGCTAAATGTACAATTGAAAATTTTAAAACATACTGTAAATGTCAAGGAATTTGAATTTGAGACTAAAAAATAAATTATTATCTTAGTATCCTCAGATTAATTTGTGGGAGCAGTGCAGGGGCATCAAACAGAGTATGGTGTGGATGACGTGTGGCTTCAATTGAATGTGGAAAAGCTCCAACCTTCCTATTACAATTAACATTTTTAATTTTTATATTTGCAAATTAAGTAAAATGTGTTATCATTTGTGTATTTGTTTGCTAAATGTTTGTTTCTGTATTTTATTGTGTATTGTACTGCAGTTCAAATCAAAAACAAAGTTTAGACCAGGGTCCGCAGATTCCAGTAATGATTAAGTGGGGGGGTCCCTGGGTTCCAAGGCTGAGAACCTCTATTTCATTGCAAGGATTGAACTTTGTTGTGGAGCATTAAGCTGGATTGTGCCATGACAATGCTGATGGACTTTTTCACCAGTTATAACGATCCAACCACCCAACCTCTCCAGGTTAGGAATTGGTTTGTGGTGTTCTGATCTCAGAGAGGCGCCTGTTTGGATGCAGAGGTTCTCTACATGGTGAGAAATGTGTACCCCTGACCTATTGCCCAACTGTATTGTTGCCTGGATCCCTAATGCTGTTTTTTTTTCTTCCATTGTTGAACAGGGACCATGCGTGTGCTCCACGACATAGGTCTGTCTCACAGATTGTGGTCTTGTTGTACCAAGAGTGGCACCCACAGCACTACCCATATAGTGGCACCAGGAGATAAACAGCACAAGTGCATTGCTGGTAGCATACCGTGTATTGATCAGTGGTAGTGAACAGGTCTTTCTTACCCTGTGTCACTGGTTGAGGCCTACAGCTTCACTCTCCTTTTTTTAAAGTTCTGCTGCTGTATGTTTAACTCACTCCTGGCTTATATCAGCTTGATGTCGAAGTGCACGTGTAATTAAAATGTGCTGAGTGCATGTATCCTCGCAAGGGGATACACTACACCTAGGTTGAAGTATGGTACAGTGTATTAGTAATTGCGTGTGCGTTAGCAGTGTTTGTTTAAAATGACACGCTCTGGTACAGTACAGAGCGACTGTAGTGCTGTAAAATGTGCACAGACTGAGTACATGTGCTACATGTGGATATGCTGTTGGTAGCATAATCCATGAGACAGCAGTGCTGAGCAGTGAATGTACACTGAGTTCAGAAGTGCTTGCACAGGTACATTAAATGGAGGACTTTGTTTTTTATTTTGGGAAGCTGAGGCCTCCCTGGTGAAAACATGAAAAATAGTGGAATTCCCCCAGACAAAATTGTATAATGCTGCATTCTTGTAAGCTGGATGGGACGAGCACTGAATGAGGGGGAGCTAGGCTCTGCATGTGCATTCCAAATGGATCTTTGATTCAGTGGCAGATCACAGGGAATGGGCTGATAAGAGAATCATAAAGGGTAAGGCTAAGGCCCAGGATTAACATTTGATGCACATATCGCTGTGGCTGACATCTAGTGTGTACTCTGGTCACTCCCATGAATCTTGTTGTGGATTAATCAGCTTTGGGGTCCTGCCTGCTGTGACAGACATTTTTCAGGAGGAAGAATAAAGGGGAGACGTGTCCATTTCAAAGTAGAAAAACCTCAACATAAAACTTCAAAGGTCCAGACCCTTAAACACATTTTCTGTCTGGAAAAGAACTATAAGTAGGAGAGTCTTAAACCCCATACTTTGTCATCTGCTGAGCAGTCAGCCGGGCTGCATGAGGAGGGGGAGCTCTGAATGACTTCTGCTTGTGACCAGGACTAAGGATACAGCCTGCTAGTCTCCCTGCTGGGCAATAGGACATCACCCAGGGAAACCAAGACCACCTGCCCCGATGTCGAGCATCAGTATGTGCCTGTTCTCAAAGATCGGTGTGCTTGTGAGGGAGAGGAGAGTGATTGACGAAGCGAGAGCCAGAGGGGAGCCCAAACATGTAGGGCTCCTGAGCAGTGTTTGAGGAGCAGCACTGCATTGATGAGGCTGTTGCCCGAGTAACATGTTGGAAGTTTGGTGACCTCCTATGCCAGGAGGGGCCACCATGCAATGAGAGCAGTGCCACATCGATCAGGACATTGCCTGTGTGCAGCGTTGTGGAAGTTTGGCAACCCATATGCCTGGAGTGGCTGCAATTCACCAAGGACAAATGCCACATAGATCAGGCCATTGCTGTGTGCAGTGTGGTGAAAGTTTGGTGACCCCGTATGGCAGGAGGAGGAGCAGTGTGATAAGGAACTGTGCTGCATCGATTGGGCTGTCATCTGTGTACAGAAAGTTGCCACGACCCCACATGCCAGGAGGGGCCATGGGAGAGACAACCTGGGGCCAGCATGACCAGACAGTGAGCAAACACATATGCCTTGAGGGAATGCTCAGAGTACTGACACCTGATGTCCAGGTTGTTGCCCATGACCCAGAAACTGCTGCTACATCCAAGAAAAGGGAGGTCTTGTATCAGCAAGGCCGAAGGACAGAGACAACGACATCAGATCCCGCCGAAGCAAGGAGACTGCCCTACCTTGTGTTGCCAGAGCAAATCTGATTGTCAGGATGCTGGTAAGTGCAGCTCAGGGGAGAGAGCCTGCGCCTGACAAGTGCTGCACATGTGAACCCATGCAGCCTGACTTTGCCGATCTGGGCCAGAACCACACTGCACCGCTGCCAGGTTTCGTACCACCGGAGCGGAAAGCTGAGAACTTGGCCTACTGGGCCCTGGGAGATTTACCACCTTTGTTTTTGCAACCCTTCTTGATTCTAAGTGACTACACCTTCTAACTGAGTCTGAGAGGAGGATTCCCACTTGAACAGGGCCTAATAGCTTACATTCCTTGGATGTTGCCGCATGCAAATAGGAAATAACAGTACACCTGTTACATGAGAATTGGGTAGACTGGGAGTGGCTTGGCAACTACTAGTGTGCCTATCTCAAGGGGGAACTGTGTTATTGCTTTTTGAATGTTGTTTATCTTTGCATGTTTATAATTATAATTATAATACTTCTTTTATACATTAGACGTTTTTGACTGGACATTGATCTATTGTGTGCACTGCTTGCACGTTGAGCTATGAGTCATGTTCACTGATCTGAATCTTCACTTACATCCGAGGAAGCCTTGCCTGCTTGTGCTACACTACCAGTGTCAGGTGCAGAAGGGAGTGCTCGACCCAGATGACCGAGATTCATACTAAAGTGGACCCTGGGACAGCAGGGGTAAAAGGCCTCAACCACCTTGGTTGAGCCCAGTAACCCCTGCATACCCAGTGGCCCCCTGACGGGATTCTGACACATGCATTACGATTTTTTAAGTCAAGTTACTTGGGTCACATTTTTTAATGACACTAGCCAGTGAAAACAAAACACTCACAAAGGGGATGGAAGGAATGCTTACAATTTTTTAAACAGTGGCAATCACTTGAGATAGCAATCCAACCCACAGTTCTTTTGCAATCCATGCCACCTCAGTTAAGACCAAATCATCTGAAAATTATTTTGACCCAGCTCCAATAGGAACATTCCAGCCCAGACTGGGAAGCCAGGTCCTCCCTGGTCCAGAACACAACCAACCCAGGCTTGGTTTCACCCTGATTGGGGTTCCTCAGTTAGCTTGGTTGCAGAGACACAGTGAGCATGGACCCATGTCTGGACATAGCCTTTCCACTTAGGGGGCCACATAAAAGACACAAAAGTTAATGGGGGAATGCTTGCAATTCATCTAACCACTGGCAGCCATGCAGTGTTGCAGTCTAACCCATTGTTCTTTTGCCCACTGTGACACCTCAGATTGGTCAAAACAACAAACTTGCGCAGGCTCAAATCTGCCCATGCAAACTACCAACCATGTGAATTTTAAATCACACAGAGAGAAAATAGTGAAAAGAGCCAATTATCCTGTGTAAAATGTCCTATCGCTGGCCACTCCAAAGGGAAAGATTGCCACAAATTGAAACCTTAGTCTCAACATGATCAAAACCAAATTATTTAACATAGCCGTTCAAGCCAAAATGCTTTTACCACGAATTAGTATCAAAGAGGGAATCCTGTAAAACCTCAAAACACCCACAGATAAAATATCAAATCTTATGATAAGACTGGTTTGTAAATAAATGGCACATCAACCATGAACAGTATGAGGGGCAGACTGGGTGGTGAGCCTCTGCTCACAAGTGATAGTCTTGCAGGACCAAGATGAAGGGGAGGCATGCTGCCTGCCGATTTAGGCTGGAGGTACGTTTTGAAAGGCCTATTTACCTACCACCAAAGACCTCGAATCCAGAAGCAGTTTAGATTGGCACAAGTTGGATGGAAATGACTTCAACATAAGTGACTCTTGACAGAGTAAGAAGGCCCATGTGACTGTGGACCATGCCTGTAGCCAATCTGATGGTAAGCATGTTGTCCATGTCCCATTTGACAGACACCTGCTTTAATATGGCTTCATTAGGGCTCATCATAGCTCAAATGCTGAGAATAATATATGTAGTCACGTTATCACAATAATATTTTTGTAAGTCACGCTTTGTAAATGTTTGAAAGTTGGGATATAGACAACATTCCACATATAAGTCGTCTAAGAGTTGTAATTGTATTTTCTTTATGTATGGTTGGCTCTTCTTGGGGAACTGATATTGAAGAAGGAGATGAAACAACATTATTTGTCTCATTGTATTATTATTTTCTAAGTAAATTAATTTGATTCACAAAACCGTTAACAGCAGAGCATTCCCATACATCCAAAGACAACACCAACAAACATTTGCAATGCAATGGGTCTCACATTTGCTCGATTTAGAGCTGTTAACATTGTACATTACTAACTGGACTTTTCATGCCACATAAATTGAAAATGAAAAATAAAGCAGTTGACATAAGCGAGCCGATTCGAAGCGCCACGGCTGCCATGAGCATGAGTGCGAAGGAGAGACACAAAAGAAAAAAGAAGTTTGCTCGCAGTCAAACGTATTGGCAAAAGTGCAATTATCCATGTAACAGGGTCGACGTCCAAGGCTGTAACCAAACCGCCACAAGGCAGGACAAACGTAAAGCATTTACCAGTGATAACAAGGGATTTTTGAAAGGCAAGCCCATGAACGAGTGATAGTGATGGGCATACGGTGGGTGTGGTTAAAAGCCCACAGATAGATTGCAACAGGCCAGAGCACTTGCGCGCTCTACCTAAAAACATGTATGCATTGAATCGTAAGAAAAGAATGTTGGAATACAGTAGGTGCATTATGAGTGGCCTTTATTAGTCCTGGTATTCACCCCTCTTCCGGAATTTCTGATACCGTGAGAATTGATAACGTCTGAAGAGGGTATGAGATTAGGACTGTGCCCTTCATGATAAATGAAGTATTCCTGTTGGAATCAGGAACACCAAATCCAGTTCCCCCATTTTTCCATGGATTTTCAAATGGAGATTTTTGATTACCTGGATCTCGTAATTCTCATGGGGCAAGAATCTACCATTACTTACACCGTCTGCATTAATACTATTCTTGTATTGGTAGTAAATATTTTATTGTGTAAGTTCATTAATACCATTTACACATACAGATAAAAAGGTCCATCGAGGCTAGAGAAGTCTTTGTCATTTCATACATTACAGTTAATTTTCAGTTTTCAGTCATGGCACCTTGGTGGTACGGCACCGATTGTCCTTATTCTGTATACTTGCGCACGCTGCAATCAAAAAGTTCATTTGTGCCCGGAGACAGCAGAACCCATTAAACAATGTACGTAGCGAGCTGGCACTAATCAGTGGGGCCATCATGGCAAAATAAGACTGTTTTCTGCACAATAAACCATTTCCCTACAATGAGCAGTGTATTGAAAAAACGAAACTGTTCAAGAAGCTCTTTAAAATGTAAAATGTTTCTGGATCCCTTGCCTAAAACTTTTGGGAGGATCCAATGAGCCCATCTTTGTAACCGTTTCTATAAATTGTTTGTTTTTAAGAGGCTGATAAAAAATTCCCCAGAAATAGAACATTTGTTTCCATTTTAGTAAAAATGATTTGGCAAACAACTCTTACCATCCGTGGAGACATATTGAATTATAGCTAGATAATAGTGAGTAACAGATATTTTTCACCTAGGGGTTCCGAGTGACAACAAATAGACACCAATCTATTATTTTATGTTATATATGGCCCCAAAGCATCTGCCACAGCTTTCAGCTGCTTTACAGGTGCAAATGAGTAATTAGGGAGCATATTTAACATGGCCTCTCCTCCCTGTTATGTTATGTTTTTGGGATTTCTAAGGCGCCTTGTCACTAAAAGGTATCTAGACACTAGGGCAGGTGTGTAGGGCGTCTGCTGGGCATTAGTTGAAGAGCAAGGTCGTCAGCTTCTTACGGAATTCCAGAAGTGCGGAGCAGGTCTTTATGTGTAGAGAGAGTTTGTTCCAAGTTTTGGGTGTGAGGTAGGAGAAGGCTAGGCCTTCTGGTCTGCTTTTGCATATGAAGGGGTTGTTTGAAAAAAAGAGAGGCAGAGAGTAGAAGTCTAGCGGGATGGTTGACGTGGAGGTGGCAGTTTAGGTAAGCTGGACCAATGTTGATCAGTGCCTTTTGTGCATGCGTGAGCAGTTTTAATTGGCAGCACATGTGTATAGGAGTTCTCTGAGGTGTGGCGTGATGGGGTGCACTGTGCTGATGGCCAGGATGAGTCTAGTTGGGTTGTTCTGAATGGTCTCAAGTTGGTGGAGGAGGTGGTTGGGGATGCTGTCATAGAGCGTGTTGCCTAGTCTACTGGTGACTAGGGCATGAGTGACAGTATGACTGGTGCTCTTAAAGATCCATTTGAAGATTTTTTTTTGAGGATGCCTAGTATGTGAAAGCAGGAGGAGCTGACTGTGTTTATCTCTGATGCCATGTTGAGTTTATCGTCTAAGATGATTCACAGGTTTTGTGCATGATTTATGGGTGATGGTGTTGGACCAAACTCTGATGGCCAAAAGGTGGAGTCCCGGGGGAGTTCTGGTTCCTGGAGTTCAGTGATTCTGTTGAGTTTCAAAAAGTTGGTTTTCATTCATTCTGCTACGCCCAGCATGCATTTGGTGAAATTGGATCTGGTTGTGGGGGACTTGTCTGACATTGAGAGGATAAGCTGGGTGTCATCAATGTAGGAGATGATGGAGATGCCATCAGATCTGATGACATCGGTGAGTGGTGTCATGTAAATGTTGAACAGTGGGGCTGAGGGATGTTCCTTGAGGAACTGCGCAGGTCAAGGCCTTGGGCTCTGATGTGTAAGGAGGGAGTCTGACTTGCTGAGTTGTCCCTGAAGGAAGGAGCATATCCATTCAAGGGCTAGGCCATGGATGCCTTTTGCATGTATTCATTTGATGAGGCTGCAGTTTGATATGGTATTGAAGGCAACTGAGAGGTCCAGCAGTATGAGGGTCACAGTTTCACCTTGGTCCAGTAGGGTGGAGTTCTCATCTATGGTGGTGATGAGTGCTGTCTGGTTACTGTGGTTGCTTCGAAAGCCAGATTGGGAGTGGAGTTTCAGGTAGTTGGTGATTTGCTGGTTGACTGCATACTTTACTGGGTATGGTGGAAGTGAGGTATGGTAGAAGTTGTTGTCGATGTTTTTTGAGGAGGGCCATGACTGCAGCATGCTTCTATTCTTCCGGGTAGGTTGTGGACTTGATGGAGCAGTTGATGATATGAGTGAGGAATTGCTGATCACAGATTTTTCTTTGTTGTAGATGTGATGTGGACATGGGTGCCTCAGAGTAGATGGTTTCCATGATTGAAGTGGTGTCTTCCTTAGTGAGTGTTCTCCAGTTGGTTAAGTGTCTAGCCGAGTGGTAGGTGGGCAGCTTGTTGATAATGTCCTCAGGGCTCAGTTGCTTTTCAAAGTTATTGTAGATCTTTTCAATTTTGCTGCTGAAGAGGTTTAAGAGGTTGTCACAGAGTTCCTGGGAGGGTGTGAGGGAGTTGACTGAGGCTTCTGGGGTGGTAAATTCCTTGATGATAGCAAGAATCTCATTGCCATTGTTGGAGCTGGCTTCAATTCGATCTGTGAGAGATGTTCTCTTGGTGTCTCTCAGGAGATGCTGGTAGTGCCTCAGAGCCACCTTGTAGGTTGATCTGGCATCAGCGTTGTAGTGTGCTCTCCATTTCCTTTCCAGCTATTTGTAATATCTTTTGGAGTCATGGAGTTCTTCCATGTACCAGGAGGTCTGTTTATTGCTTCCGTGGTGTTTGTAAGCTTTGATGGGTGCCAGAGCGTCAGCCCAATTAGAGATCCACTGGTTAAAGTTGGTGATGTCCTTGGCCAGGTTGTTGGTGGTGTTCGGTTGATCTCTTTCAAGTGTGCTGTGCAAGTCAGTTTCCATTATTCTGTTCCAGCTGGGTTGGTTGATGTTGTTGGAGATTTTTAAATGGATGATGTCGTGGTCAGTTCATGTGAGTGATGAGGCAGAATGGTAGCTGATGCTGTTGCCAGAAGGAAAGATTGGTCTAAAAGTGTATTCTGCCTTGTGTGTAGGGTCTGTGACGAATTGGGAAAGTCCTCTATTTTGTAGACTTTCAGGGAGATCAGTGGAACACTTGTCCCAGAGGAGTAGGAAGTCTCTACAGTTGATGGTGAAGGGGGGGGTGATGAAGTCTGAGATGAGGTTGATCAAGCTGCTTCGTGGATTAGGTGGTATGTAAGCCAGAGTGCCCTTAAGGGTGGGGATGTGTGTGTCCCTATCCCAAATGTAAAACAAAATTGTCCTCCTGCCACCCACGCTCTCCACAATCCATTCCTTTTTAGGGTTGAGCGCGCAAAGGGCTCTGTCCCTGGTGTAATCTCTCTGTGGTCTTTTAACCGCACCCATGTCACGCCCATAAGTTTGTTTGGTTCATGGGCTTGCCTTTTAAAATTTGCTTGATTTCATTAGTGAAAGGCATGCATATGTCATGCCTTTTCTAGTGTTTAGCTCCCCTAGAGCGCACCGGCCAACTACTGAAAACATACAAGGCACCTTGTTTTCCGTATGGTTTCTGGACTACGTTTTATTTTTATTTTGTAGGCAGTGAGATCTTGCTGGGCAGTAGTCATGCGCTTTGCATGACATTGACTCTTTTACGTGGTTAATTGTACTTTTGCCAGTTACATGGATAATTACATTTTTGCCAGTTACATGGATAATTGCACTTTGGACAGTTACATTGACAATTGCACTTTTGCCGATATGTTTCTCTGCGAGCAAACTTCTGTGTCCCTTTGTGTGTCTGCTTCGCGCTAATGGCAGCCATCGGCTCGCTTATGTGAAACTGTTTTACTTTTCATTTTCAGTTTATGTGGCAAGAAAAGTCCGGTTAGGAGTTTACAACGCTAGTAGCTCTAACTCGAGCAAACGCAAGACCCAATGCATTGCAAAGGCTTGTTATCTTTTCCCATCTGAAAGCTGCACAAGCATCACTGCTGCTGTGACAGGCTCTCTTGGAGCCCTTTCAAAGCAGCCTGGAAGTTTTTTATGAAATAGAAAAGAGTGGAAAACCTTTCTGGAATTTAGTAAGCTGGTAAAAACTTGGCTGTTCCCAATGATATAATCTTGGGAGATTGGTTTGTGGATTCTGTCATTCTTGGCAAGCACTGGGAAACCCAACGGGTAGCCATGCACTTTATAAATTATGTAATCAAATCAAATCAACTCAAATCATACACAGTGGGAAACAACTTTTTCCCGCTGATTGACATATCTTAGCAGTGAATAACTAAAATTAGAATCTGGTGTCTACTATAGGAGCTCCTAATGAGAGACATACATTACAGAAAATTATAGATAAGTAATCCTGAATTATGGGGATATTTTCACTGAAGGCTCTGGGTGACATCAGATTGACAATAAGATTAAAGCTCAAGGTGTAAATCATATCACTTACAACCCGGAAGTGAAAAACACCCCCATTATTCACATTTTACTCATCTATAATTTTATATTGTTTATAGCCCTCACAAAACATCTGCCCCTGCGTCAAACACACATGCAGAGGCCAAGGAGTAATGGGGGAGTCATATGGAACATGCAATAAAAGTGTCCTATAGCCATTGACCCTCACCACCCTCAACATATAACCTCCTTCTCCCAAAATAAAAAAAATACATGTACCCACCCCAACCATCCTCTGAATAAACCCTCATCTACCCATCTCCAAAAATAAATAAAAAAGTACCTGGCCATCCACACCACAATTTGCAAAAAGCTCCCTCGTGCCCATTGTGTTTTATGCATACCACCCAAAGATGACACTAATAAACTGCCATGTGAACTACAGCCACAAACATCCTTTCACAGGACCTAATGAGCCTTCAGAGTTATGGAAGGTAGTACTTACACTTACAATTAGACGGAACTATGCATGCCCAGCGGAGCTCTGGATTCTGTGTTGGATCCATTAACATATATTTAATATTGTATCTATTTTTTATAATATAATCAATCGTTTTATTTAGGCTCCCATTATATTGTCTTTATTTAAACTTTCTCCATTATGCTCATCCGCTAATTACCTTACCTCTGTATTGTATTTTGAAATCTTTATTTAAAGTATTGAACAGAAAAAAGATAATTCGATAAGTGTTCACTCTTGTTTTTATGATTAGTACCTTGTCCTTTCCCATACCTTATTCCATTTACATTCAGAACGAACTGTTTCTGTGATATCACATTCGATTGGTCCCACAAATCTATCGCTCCAAATGGAAAGGTGTGGAGGTAAAAGCGTGGCCAGTGCTATACAACGTGTATTTATTCAGGAGAAGAGGAACCTTGCAACCTTGATTATTTCTTAAAACCCCTATATTTGTATATTATAAAGGGGAAATGGGCACAGGACATCTCTTTGCGGATGTCAGCCAGTTCTATTAAGAGAAAGCTAAACAAGTGTCTTGAGGTGGGTCTATGGACTGACCTTGCTTTTATGTTCAAAAGCGTTTAAAAAAAATGAAGAAATACATTTCTGAGATTCAGTATCAATGATGAGTGCCTTCTGGCATCCTGCACCAGGCCTCAGCGAGCTGATTAGATTTTGTCTGCTGTGTTAGCCATTTCCTCCTGCAAAGGGCAAAGCTGGTCAGATGCCAAGGATGAAGATGAATGCTCTTTGTATATATGCAAACAATGCCTGACTTCACGTTTTGTTGACTTTCAGCAGAAAAATGCTATTAATACATCTGAAAACTAGAACTTAACAATAACCTTTTATTGACTGGTACAAGTCTCACATTAAGAATGACAGGCTACAAACATTGCAGCTGTCTAAAAGAGGAGAAACTTGGTTATGTACAATTTTTGGAACTAATAAATACATCTACTTTATTCCAGCTAGAGTGGTCTGCACACGGTTATGGTTGGCTATGTGCAGTACTTTATCTGTAAAATAATAGCTGTTGGTGCCCTAAAATGTTCTTGTGGCCCGTTTCTTGCGTTGCAGAATGTTGAGGTTGTCAAATACCAAGGCTGTCTAGTCTCGATTCCACCTCATGCTGTTTTCATCCACTATGCTACCCTTTCTGCCCCTTTATTCCATACTTGCAGCATATTCATCTCTGCTGTCTCCCTTTGCCACTCCTTAACCTTCTTTTCTGCCTTTATCTCGCATGTCCTGGGTCAAAGTCTAATGGTTTAAAATAAGTGGCGGTCCCCAAAATGAGTGCCAGTGGGCTCTACCTGGAACCATCAGCTCAAATTATGGACAGGTCAAGTATGTGATTGGGACAATGGCAACAAAACCACATTATGGCCGTGGAAAATGGTGGAGGAAGAGAGTATTGAGAGAAATGAGAGTACTATTGAGAAAGCGAGTATGAGAAGAGTCTGGTTGAGAAGAGAAGACTGTGATAATTTGGAGTACCACGTGCGGTGCATTAAGCAGAGGCTTGTGAGAGGCCTTGTTTGAGTCCTGTAATATGTAGCTTTAGGAAACCATTGACACTACCAGAGTTAATGCATTTCAATATTTAGGAAAGAACCTGATTGTCACACGAGCCAAATTAGTAGCGGTCCCCCAGGTTTGAATATCACCCCTCTCCAGTAAACAGTGTTTAGTTTGCGTAAACCTTAAAAGCGGGTCCACCATAAGCCCATTTCGCAAAAAAACTACTCAATTTAGTATCTCACCTAAAGACAGCTTTAGCTATTTGTCGTCAAAAGACCTACATTTTTATTTAATATTTTAACATATAGTAGGCTTTGAGCCAGTCCCATTCAAACCATTAGTTTTTTGTGCTCTTCCTGTACTTGCGAGAGGCTTGAGGCTTTGTCAATCACATCTTAGATCAGCACACAGTTGATTGACTCTCTCAGCTCACTCTATCAGATATGTTAGTGTCCTTCCACCCCCTAAGCAATGCATTGCAGTGAATTAGCATATTTTTTCTCTCTCTCTGTCTTTCTCCTTACTCTCCCTGCGGTCAAGGGTGTTTCGGGTTCCGCCTCTTACTGGCCCTGATCTTTGTGTGCTCCCACACATTCATTACTCTGTGCACTGGACAACAGCTGCTAATACTGTATTGGACAGACAATTTTGGTGGTGAAGTATAACAGAATCATTGAAAGATGGCTGCCCAAGCATTCACTTGCTTCTGCACACACAGTGGCCATCTTACAATGGTTTTGTTATACTTTGTAACAAAAACTATATAAATATAACTGCCCATGTGCATGCTATCTTGGAGTGCTTTTCGTTATACAGTGGAAAGTAAAACCACCCAAAGATGATCAGGCATACTTGTGCATGCCCAGAACATCCTCCAGTTTTAATGCTCAGCAAACTAAGCCACTGTAAATCGAACGTTCAATTTCCCAATATTTAACAAGCATTGCTATGTAAGCATAATTATGGCCAATTTTCTCTTGAAAACCCTTAATTGTATAATGCAATATTTATAGAAAAACCGTTAGACGGCAGACATGTACTCCTGCATTTTGCATGATAGAATAATCAATACGAAGGTAAAACGGGTTTTCATGGACTTGCAATTCTCAATAAGAGACGAAAAAGCAGATATCTCCCAAAAAAACACTAAGGTTATTAAGTTAGTTTATGTGTGCTACTTTAGGCTAGTAGTATGATTTAGTGGTAAGCATACACAATAAAATATTACTTCTTCTGTCAGTGTGTTGCAAATGAGACTCTGAAAGAAACATACACAACGTGTTTTTGGCAAGCCTTTCCTGTTTTTCCAGCTCTTAAGAATTATGTTAAGTGTATTCAGCAATCCACGCCTGGTGTAAGATTGTGTAAGGTATGATCACATAAAGTCATAGATAAGCACATTTAGCTCCAGCAGCCTTCTCAAAAACATTTTATCGTGTCATTTATTGATCAACCAAATTTCACGAAAAGTACGTGTCTTTCACAAGTTACCAAGCACAGTAAGGCAGCAGAGGAATGATTAAGAGGGACCGAGTTAAGAATAAAGGCCCCAGTATGTAGCAGGTCCGGTTTTCTTACGTCACACACGCATTTTGTTTACTGTTTTCTCCTCCTCCAGAGCCTCGCGCGTCGGCTGCACCGCATCGGTACTTCCGCGTGCACCTGCTAGCTGCAATGGACCAGAGCCATACTCTGCAGAGGACGGCTGGAGGGCGTGAGCCCACAGTCTCTTCGGCAGTGGGATTGCCTGCACATCAATCAGTAATACACGCGTGGCCTTCAGAACGGCATACCAGTCTACGGCTGACAACTCAGTGCCAGCGTTGCTGCATGCAGCGTACTCAACAGCTCTCCGATGGCCTCAGTGTAAGACACTCAGGAGAGCGCGTAATTTTAGAAGCGCTTTGTGGACAAGTTAAAAACTTGGATAAAAGCAGACTTCAAACCTCCACATAGTCCTTGCAGATAGAGAACTTTGAAGCTGTGAGTAGATGTGTGAAAAGTTCTTCCTGGCTGGTTTATTTGTGCGCAGCACTACTCAGGCCATATTATAAATAAGGCTCACTGCTCTGGTCTGCACTGCAGGTCACCTTTAACTGGCTGTGCTGGGTGCAGACCTGGTCAGGGCAGCCTATTACTGGTATTGTACTACCCCTAGGAAAGCCTTGAACTAGTGCCTGTTGTCGGAGCAGGCCATTAGTGAAAGGCGAACCAACTGTTTGAATCAGCCTGCCCGCCTTTCACAATGTTGGTGAAAATGTGGCTGCTCTTCAAAGCAGGACAGAGATTTAGAGGCAGGTGAGTGACAAGAAATGCATGCTTTTCAAAGGAAACTACCAAGTGGGTTCATGGGACCCTCTTTCTATCCTTTCAAGGGTTGCCCTCAGGAGTGCACTGACTGCACCATCTTATATGTGGTGCATAGTTAGTGTACCCCTTCAAAGCTCCTTTGCCTCAGCTATCCATCTATAATACAGTGCAGGCACAGAAGCCAAGAGTTGCCTCATATGCATGGGGACATGTTCACATGAGGTGCACAAAGCAAGCTCACATGCCCTTTGAAGCCTCAGGGCACTTGGTGCAATATGGCCACTGGAAGCCATAAGCCATGTGACTATTGCTAAGTCCATTGACCAGGCCAAGAGAGGCACACTCAAACAGTTTAATTGAGTAGTTTCACATGTGTAAATAGAATTCTGTACAAACACACACCCAGAAGCAGTCATGCCCCTTTGGGGTAACCCAGCGGAATGTGTTTCTGATCAAGCGCGGGTTTCACATTGTGGTGCTATATCTAGACATATGTGACATTTGGAGGTTTGGAATGTGCAGGTGTTTTGAACAGGTGGATGTAACTGACAGTTGGAGCTTCTTGGAGAGAGAGGGATGCTGAGCTGGTAGAATATACTTATCCTGGCTCTACCACACTCCTTATTTATAATAACGTTGTTCCTTTTCAGACATGTCTTTGTTGAACAATCTGAGGGCTTCCACCATCACTATTACACCCTTGCTCAGCCCTTCTCCACTGGGACAATATTTGACACCTGGAGGAGCAACCTTACTGTAAAACTATACCTCATTATACATTCCACATCCCATAACATCACAGCACAGTACCAAGAGACATGGGTCACATCCTCCATATTCATAAACAATGACCATCTTAGTGCACATACGGCAACATTAACCAGCACAAAAGAACCAAGTACATTTATCCCTATCCACACCAAAGAGAGAAGACCAAGCTCACACAGAATCACAAAACAACTGCCACTCATGGCCCCACCACACAGGAAAGGCAGACATACAACAGATGACAGGATGTTACATTTACACCTTAAGAAGCTGAAGATACCTACCCATGAATGTGACGATCCATGGCCCACCTCCTTAAGGGAGCTCTCACTTAGTGCTAGGTGGGGAGTTCACAGCCCTGTGAAGGGACTTCACCCACCCTTGCTTTCCTACGGAGCCCCCGTCTTGACTGGCTAAATCTCTACAAAACCCACAGTTTCTACCATTTTGCAATCAGCTGATCAATAAATGTAAGTATGGTGCATTCAGTGTACATTTGTAGGCATGTATCTTGTTACACTGATATACTGTGGGCTGGTAAAAATAACATAGTGGGTCAATGCATTCACACATCCCTGTGAGTTGATGCACCAGCCGCATCCCAGCATGGCCAACTCAGCCATTCATTCTGAGGTGGTGATTACACATCATGCCATTGTGTGGGTCATCTGAAACTTTAAGGGCTATATTAGAGCTAGGGCGCACTATCCCACTCTGCGCTGTGGTGCACACTTAAGCATGTGCAATGAGAGCGGAGAAAGAGCATGTGCTGTCACACAACATACATGCTATTCTCAGTCTAGGCGTGAACATGTGCATGTACAGAGAACAGTGCATTAGTGAAAGGCCTATCGGCTGTCTGAAGCAGTAGGTCTGCCTTCCACTGAGCAGAAGTCAACCCCGTCTGTTTTCAAAAAGAGGACAGAAATCACCCTCTGGGTAAATGCAATAATATACTTCACCCCTCCACCCCCCGCTACAGGGGGGATGTCTGGGGAGTATCTGAGACCTCATAGCCTGTCTTCAAAGAGGTGCCTTCAGGCCTCCATGTGGCGGCCAGTCAGGAAGCCGCCTCATGGCCTTCTTTCGTCAGTGATGCATTGGCAAAGGATGCCCTTATTTTCATGGGGCAGCTACCACACCGGCACAATCTGTTTTACAGAAGGGGCCACACAAGAATCCGCAACTCGTTCTAGAATTATTAAATGCTACAGGGGATAAACATGCAGACACACATGCTTATTATGCCGGAGACACTCTTGATAATGCAGTCCCTGTTATTTACCCATACATGACCAATTCAGTTATGTAATCTGAAGAGGTGGATAGAATAAGTGCCACTGAGGTGCTTATATCAAGACATCTATTATTTATGAGTGCTAAGCAAAGTCAAGTCTGTGTCAGCAAGGTTTATATAAACACATTTGTCGAGATTCACCAAGAACAATCATACATTTCCACTTGTCTTCTTAATTCTAGACATAGGTGTATGGGTGCAATGCACAACCCCCCCCCCCCATGCCCCTCCCTCCGTAGAATGTGTGGAAAGCCGCTCCATTAGTGCTAAAGTCGTGTAACTTTTTTACATGTTCATATTACCTCATTGTGGAACAGTATGCAAAGCACAATTCTGCTTTGATGGAAGACAGCACTTTTCCTTGTTCTTTCTTCTCCAAGTAGAAAATATTGTTAGCCTTGGTGAAAAGACTTCCGCTGTACAGCTACAAAGTTTGTGGTGTTTTATTCTCCTGCACACCGTGGAAAAGGATTTACTTCAGCCATTGACTGGGGGAAATGGTCAGAGATAAGTTTTGGGGACGTTCACAAACGTTTAAGACGCTCCACGGTTTCAACCACTCACTCCATGCTTATTGAGTAATATTATGCTAACATAGGGTAATGTTGCACAGGAGAAAGTGGATTATGACTGTTAGCTAACCTTCTGGGAATGTCAAGTAGTCATAAACCCTGGCATTTTTCAATCATAAAAGTAATTTTTCAAGTGAAAATGCCTTAGTGCATCAAATCCAGAATCATTAGCATACCTTTTCATATTTTCCATTGACAGAGCTAGGGTAAAAAAGTCTATGCATAGAGAAGACATTGATATTTGGATTTTTAAAGCATCTCAATCCTTCTAAATTGCATCAAGATACTCTGTCTCCTTCAATAAGGGTATATTATGGAAGGTGCTTGTTGTTAACAAATAATAATAAACTATTCAAAGATAGAATTGCAAGAAATAGGTTTCCAACAATTTCCAGAATGCCAACAAATTTTGTTTGGCTTGCTCGGTCGATAACCAGTGACTGTCCTCCTTCAGTTATAGTTAATACTTCTCTTTTGTCTGTGGCCGTTTCCACATCCCTCTGATCCAGATTCTTTCTAAGCCCATCCCCTCTTTCCAGGATTCTGTAGGAGGGATGCCATGGCATTTTTGTGGGCTTATAAATTAGTGAAATTTCTCCTTCCCCCTCTACACGTGCCTGGAGAACAAGATGAGTGCTTCCTAGGATCGGGCCTATAAAATGCTTGGAGAAGGTGCTGTGGCATTATGAGAATCTGCACGTCCTCACAAACTGTTGTACACTGTGTGCTGCGACAGTTAATATGGGTAATGCGTGAACGGTTTAGGTAGGTTTTACCTTTCCTTCTGTATAAATCTGTTTGTTTCGTTTTAACAGGTGGCAAATCTTTCAGGTCAGTGTGTCGGAGTTTGACTCTTGCTCTAGGCAGGATTGCTGGTTTAAGGATGACAGCACTTATGTTTGTAGGTGACTATGCCAGTCCTACAACAAGTCACAACTGTCGTCCCAACCCTCCCAGCTCACAAGCAGCACCTCACTAAAAACTCAAACAGTAAAAAGGTGATTTGTGGCAGGCTTTCTGCATAGACTCAAGAGTATGACATCTCAGGGAGTGTCATGGTTAAACGGAGATTACCCCTTTCTCACATGAACAACATGTCTCAATCAAACACAGGCAATGAAGTACATGCAGTAAAAATTTCAATAGGTTTTATTTAACAAAACTGCAATGTACAATAAGTTGCATGGGCTGCAACGATTAGAATAATGAATAATGCAAGAAACAGAATGGTAAAGGCAAGAGTCATTAATACAAAGAGCCCCACCATCTTGCTATGACATGAAGTGACATGAGAGATGTAACATGTCCTAACACCTTAGCGTGATGAGCCTAATCTCTAACCTAAAAGAGAGCTAGGTGTGTTAAACCTAATGTGCCAATGCCATGTCCATGAGAAGAGCCCCCCAGCCCTCGTTACCTTGGAATGAGGTCTCTAGCTCAGACTCCCAGACTCCGTAGGGACACAAAGACTGGGTCAGCGTCAAGGCGACGTGCATTATCGATAGCAGCGATGGTATCTGGTCGGAATCTCTTTGGCTATCTGTCTAAGTGAGGTGCATTTATACAGATCTGCTCGGACCCCTGACGTGGGTCTGTTCCCAAACAATAGATAACAAGACATACTTGGGATGGCCATTTATGTAAACAATCCTCTTGAAGGCGTGAAGAGGGAAAGTACCTAATGTAAACACCTACAGTTTGTTTATCCTTGTCGCTTGATATTGACGCCTTAGCGAGGTGGCACTGACAACGTGAAACTAAAACATTGGCCTAACTAGAAACAAGGCAGCCATCTTAAAAGGTATAATTAAAAAAATGTGCTAAAACAGAGCAAACTAAGTAGGGTAAAGGTCACTGGGTGACAGGGGCACGAGTCTGCAAGCCAAAGGCTAAGCTAACTCCTGTTCCCATTAAAACAAGATAGGATTCAATACAAGTGGTTCTCAACTTTTTGACTCCTTTAGACCCCACGTAATCATTACTGGAACCCAGGGAGCCCCAATGAATCAATATTGGAATCCGGGGATCCTACTGTGTCATTTTCTGAAGCAGGAGACTCCAGCCTAAGCATTTTTGATTAAATGAACTGCAAAAGAATACACAAAAAATACAGAAATAAGCATTTATCAAACAAATACACAAAATATTTGATCATGTACTTAATACACAAACAAATATAAAAAACAACATTTTGATGGGAAGGCTGGACCTTTTCTAAATTCAACTGAGGCTTCTAGTCGTCTTTACTACATTCTGTTTGATGCACTGGTTCCACGAATCAAAATGAAAACACTAACTTAATTTTTAGCCTCCAATTTTAAATTCCTTCATATTTATGAAAACATTTAAAATGTTCAGATTTACATTTTGCTTTTTTTAAACAATATACCTTTTATTAACCTGCTAATATTATTACATTCTCTAAGCAGTCGCAGACCCCCTGAGTAGGCTTTGCAGACCCGCCAGGGTCAGATCACAGGTTGGAAACCATTGTTTTAGGTAATTGTACCCCCATTCCCTCATCCCCTTATTAGGCTACCTACACTTACAGGCCATATAACTTGTTTGGCACGTGGCCTATCTAATCATTCAGTATTCTACTGTATACGACATTTCTGTAACTGGAGGAGTCTAGACGTTGTGGAAACTCCAGTTTACATTTGTAGGCCATTGACCACATTTCCATCTTACTAGAACCTTTCTTAATGTGCTACATATCAATTAATTTCATTTCCTATTACACTACTATCTGCAGCATCCCTTGCAGCAATGCTACCGATTCTGGTTACTTGAGTTAAAGAACAGTGCTCTAAGTTGTATGAAAAAGGTGGAGAAAGTCTTAAAGGGGTATGGCCAAATAAGCAAAACTTACAATTCTTTCCAAGTGGCATGCCTCAAATTAAAGTCCTGCGTTTCACGCAGCCTGCCACCTGATCAGTATTTGGGTGCCTATCTGTGAGTTTTCTGTTTGTACATCCAGACAAGTCGGACAACAACAATACAGCACCTAAAACAAGCAAGATATCTTAGCTTTGCCAACATCAGTTACTTGTATCAAATAAATGTATAATAACAATTTAGTTGTGAATGATTAGAATTGTAAATCTTTGAAGTCTGAAAATATGAGAATGTAATTTAACCAGGGGTAGTGGCCTTCGGAATCTCTCACCTTTGCCCCATAATACCAATTTCTCTGCTTTCTCACATTCCGTAAAAACGCAGACCCTTTTTGTCCCCGCATCTTTCAGAGCTCCTCCATCTGCAGCTCTCACACCTTCCCACAATTGGCACATATGCAACCATGGCTCTGTGTGCTCTGCAGAGACGCCAACAATTAGATGTTGATGTAGTCTGCACACCTGGCAGGCAGTGCAAGAAAATAGGACAGCATTCAGCCTCATCCAGAGCTCTAAATCATGGCCCATTATAAACACTCACCCACAATCTGACCCCAGGAAGTGACTCAATTCAAAGTATGCAATATACAAGGGTTATGTGTTGCATGAAAAAACACAGAAACACAACATATATGAAAAAGGAAAATACTTTTAGGGAATGCAAGGAAAGAAAAACTTGAAATGTAAATATGTACTGCATCACTGATATGGAATGCCTTATCAATCAATCAATCCATTTATAAAGCGCACTACATACCCGTGAGGGTTTCAAGGCGCTGGTAAAAGCGCCTTAAGGGTATTACAGTTATTTGTGAGACATACATGTTTCGCTGTAAAGTTAGGGACATAAATATAGAGGACCAGCTTCGAAGTTGATTTTATATTACTGTAGGACCAAATGTGCTTACATTCTTATTAAAGGTCATGCCTAAAAAGTGAATACTATAATTTCCACCAGCTTCATGTTCTCCAATACCTATAACTACAGAAATACATACTTATATATGGGCTCCCAATCAACACCCTTTAACCATTGGTCTGTTGATATGTCACTGAAATTATACTCCCTCCCACCTCAGCAGATGTTATTGATCAACAGACCAGCCCCCTCTAGCCATGACTTCACTTTGAGTGACTACGTGGCCCAATGCACATGTACACATACACCTAAAAATAGTTCCCTAAAAATAGAAATTGTTAGACACTCGCACTTCCCAATGACTGATAGCCTCTATGTCCTATAGGGTTATATTAAAATGTTCCTAACTATCAAGACATTTATTGTAAATTAAAATGTTAATTCTATAAACTAGCTTTAGTATATTTATTTACACTACTGAAATTAAGCACACATCAATTAGGTAAAGTGTATATGCAGATTGTTAGGTTGGAGCCACTCCCACCACAGGATTGTGTTTGACAGTTCAACCATTTGTATGAGACAGCCCTCTACTACCTACTTGTGGAACTGCATCTCACCTATTGGAGTACTTTAGGAGCAGTGTAAATGTGCAGAAAACACTCCTTTTAACTCAAAGACAAAACATACACCCACTGAAACATAAACAGACAAAATTAGCTATCTAATTGTACTTGTTATTTTGTCTCATTTATGTGAACCTGCATTGGCAAGTAATTAATCCTATAGAAAACAAACACAAATGATTACCCTGTTAAATGTGGGTGTTGGCCCATGGCTGACACTCACAGCTCCCTCCCCCACACTGGGTGCGTCTGTCAGCCATTGGCTGACACAGGGGAGGGCTGAAAGGGAAGCTGTGGTGCAAGCCCCTGAGGATTCCTTTTCTTAAAATAAAAGGCTAGGGAAGATGCAGAATCACTTCTGCATCTCTCCTTGATCCCCCTCCCACCCATCTGTTGTGTCAGTGACCGTGAGGCACACTGATATCACAGTTTCCCACCGGTGATAGAAAAGACTCAAGGTGAGGATTTGATTCATCGTCTGGTGGGGCTTTGGGGGCCTTAATGCCTCCACAGGTATCAGGGAGGTATTGTTGGGGGGGGGGGGCTTCACTAGGCCACCAGGGATCTAATTTATGGGGGTAGGCCCTTGTGGTACTGAGGGGTCAATTTCTCAATGCAGAAAATATGTTTTTCCCTTCGGAGGGCAATCACGCCCCCCCCCAAGGGAATGCAAATTTTTAAAATGTATGGAAAAAAACAGATCAAATTGTCACGGGGTTGGCCCTCTTGATCATTGATTAGTTCCAATAGTAGATATCAAGTCGAGGAATGAGGCTTCGGAAGGCATACTTGGACACACAAACTTGCATCCTCAAATGGGAAGGAGTTGGATTTAGCACAGTGAGTGTTCTGAAGGCGCATGAAAATCACGCTGTCTTGAGCTTCAAGTAACTACGAATGGAAGGCGTTAGTATAGATTGCTTGGCAAGTATTCGCGGTTAGTCAGGACTCTGACAAGTACAGAGAAATTAATGGGTAAGAAAAGCTTAGAACTGGTGTGCTTTAACAGCGATATTGCATAGGTAGAAGGTAGATAGAAAATATAGTACAGATACACACGCTATCACTTCATTTTCACCTACAGATTCAAATCCATTGGCGCTGACCTCACCCGGATACTGAATTACTCCCTAACTCTGCGAAACAGACGACTTCAAACTATACAGAACGCAGCAAGCAGTCTCTTTCTTCAACATCCCAACATGCACACTCCCGGCACCTGAGACAGCTTCACTGACTCCCAATCCACAGCTCTTTTCAAACTCCTGAAACACATATGCAGAATCTTACGCAGCATTGGTTCAGCATACCTCAATACTGCCTTAGATTTCAGAAACCTGTCAGTCACCTTTGATCAGTATAGGCAGCACAAGAGCAAGGAGAATAGTCTTTTCCTAATCGTCCCCAAAAGGGTGTAATAACCAGCCTGTACACATATGCCCCATCTCTAAAATGAATGCATTCCACACAAAGCTGAACACTTGGCTCATCAATTACGTTACTTCTGGATCATCCCTGACTGTGCTTGCATTCGCAACAGAATACCCTCTCAGGCGATAGGTCATTTTACAAAAAAATGCATTTCATTACAGAAAGCTCTGCACTCAATGCTACACCTATGGGTAAAATGTTTGTCCTGCTTGCCACGTTCATCGTCCGTTGGAATTTGGTAGATGTTCAGTTTGCTGTATGATAAGTGCATTACAGTCACAGAACTGCACATAACAGTGAAAAGGACATATTCTAAGTTCTCACGGGCTACTCTGTGTCAAAATCTACAGTTCTTCATAGTTTAAGATGTTTTCTTTATGGAACTTCTGCAGTCTTCCCCAGCATGTTTGCCTTAGTTCCAAAGGTATATTTACACACTCAGTTTGAGGAAGGAAACCTCGGAGGCATACTCGGACACCCCCAACGTGCATCCACAAACTAGAAGGACTTGGATTGAGTGAGTGTGCTGAAGATGCATATAAGACATGTCTTCCCGAACCTCATGTACCTGTCATGGGAGCCATTAGTAAAGGTTCACTAGGTATGTGTTCGGTAATGTTCAGAATGAAGGCAGCTACTTGTCAGATGGTAAAATATAGTCAAACTGTTTTTCTCATTTGTGGAAGTTGTGGATGCATCAACTGTCAACCTGTATGTCTGGATGGAAATGGGGATTCTGTCCGATACGAATGTGATGGGTCCTCACATGGTGGTGGTAGGTTGATGTGAGTGTACTGATCTGTTGGATTGAGTGTGTGGAGGGAGGTATGAAAGTTGTGCACACTGTGTGAATGGGGAGTGAGTAGACCATTGCTCATCACCAGAAGTCTTGGTTTCAATATTTAGATACTTGGATACGTATTTGTGCTTTAAAGTTCCCATTGGTAAAACCAACTAGTGTAAGTGGTGGATTAACTTTAAAAATATTAGTGCCAGATTTAAATATGTGGCGGTAAGGATACTCTGTTGCATGGCAACAGAGTATCCCAACCATGAAGACAATGGTTTGGCTGCCTGAAATATGATATATGATATATGATATATATGTGGATGGAGTAATGGTGTAACTGTGGGGAACTATCCCAGCTGTGGCATGGTTGCATCCTTCCCATGTACTGAATTAGTGAGGACCATCAGCAACTGACCTCTGTGTCTGCCCACCTTATTTAGATGTGCAGACATACAGGTAATTTTTCACTGCTTGTCACTACTTGGAAAACCATGGTGCTAAGGGGCAGTGATAACCGCCTAATGCCCCGTACCATGGGAGATAACTCCCATGGTGAGAGGGGAATTTTCTTTTAAAAAAGAAAATCCGACTTCAGGATTTTGTTTTTAAAAATCAAACAAAAAAACGATAGACGCTCCATCAAGTTAAAGGAGTAGTACGTCTAACATAAGAAGGCATTGACAGGAACTGCAGTTTTGCCGGCTCCTGTCAATGTTTTTGAATTGACTGCCAGCTTGCCGGTCATTTCTAAATTTGATAGGTGGAGTAGTCTCAATATGGCAGATGTTAAGTCCTCCGCCAGGGTGACAGAGTCTTCTTTATCAGCCAAAATGTAAAGATGGACCTTACTAAGAACTCAATATTGTTTTTCATTGTGGGTAGCTGTGGATTTTGGGCTCTAGCTGAGCCAGCACTTAGGGAAACCTGCACACCTTTCAAAACTATGAAACCAGGGGAGTCCAGGGATGCATGACTTGTGTGTCTCTCACCGGGTAATATTACCCAGAAGCCCTTGCAAACGTCAATCTTTGGTAAGAAACACACATTTTCATCACATTTTTGTGATGGAAAGACATGGAATCTGCAGGAAGCCACAGGTGTCCCACCACCCTGAGTTCCCACATGTCTCCCGATAAAAACTGTACCCCACTTGTGTGGGTGGCCCACGAGAAAACAACACAAAAGGCCTTAAATCCCAGTGTTGAGAGATAGACAATTGGGGCAGGTGCTGTATTTGGACCCATGCTGTGGAGCCGCCCATACAAACCTATGAACCACAGGCAGTTTTGAAAACTAGACAACCAAGGGAGTCTGGGGTGGTGTGCCTTGTGTGGATCCCACAAGGCCTTCCTACCCACAGTGCTCTACAAACCTCAAACTTTGACTGAAATGACATGTTTTTCTTCCTTTACTGTGATGGAAACTTCTGGAATCTGTAGGAATCCACAAAAGTCCTACCACTCTGCATTACTCCAGTTGTGCTGATAGACATGCTGCACTACTTGTATGGCTGGACCTAGTGTTCGATACAGGAACGTTAAAACCAAGGTCAGTGGTAGCCCTTGCCAGGGGACTCCTATTAACCTTGGTTTGATCCATTTCTGTCATGGGCACTATGCCTAGCCACACAAGTGAGTTACCATTTTTATTGATAGACTTGGGGGAATTCCAGGAGAATGGAGGTTTGTGGCTCCTCACAGATCCAGAACCTTCCAACACAGAAACGTGAGGAAAATGTGTTTTTTCAGTCAGAGTTTGAGGTTTGCAAGGAATTCTGGCTCATAAAATCTGGTAAGAGCCACACAAGTCAGCCCACCCTGGATACCCCTAGGTGTCTAGTTTGAAACATGTACAGGTTTGATAGGTTTCCATAGGTGATGGCTGAGCTAGGGTCAAAAATCTACAGGTACTGATATTGTAAAAAAAGGAGTCAGCTTTCAGTGGAAAAATGTGGTGTGTCCATGTTGCGTTTTGGGCTGTTTCCTGTCATGGGTACTAAGCCTGCCCACACAAGTGAGGTACCATTTTTATCAAGGCACCTGGGGGGATGGTGGATTGGTGTAGGGTTTAGGCTCCACCCATATTCCAGGACTTTCCAACACAGAAATGAGAGTCAAATGTGTTTTTAGTCAAAGTTTGAGGTTTGCAAGGGATTCTGGGTAGAAAATCTGGTGAGAACCATGCACGTTAGCCCACCCTGGATAACCCTAGGTGTCTAGTTTTCAAGCATATACAGTTTTGCTAGGCGTCTTTAGGTGCCGGCTAAGCTAGGGTCAAAAATCTACAGCTACCCACAGAAAAAAGGGCAAGTTTTTTGTGAAAAAATACAATGCGTCCATATTGCGTTTTGGGCCATTACAGGTTGCAGGCACTAGGCCTAGCCAAAGAAGTGAGGTATCTTTTTTTATCGGGAGACTTGGGGGAATGCCAGGTGCAATGAAGTTTGTGGGTCCCCACAGATTCCAGAACTTTCCATCACGGACATGGTAGGAAAAGGTGTTTTTAGTCAAAGTTTGGGGTTTGCAAGGGATTCTGGGGAGAAAAAAAAACACACAAGTCAGCCCACGTGGACACCCCTAGGTGTCTAGTTTTCAAAAGTGTAAAGGCTGGCTAGGTTTCCCTAGGTACCAACTGAGCTAGGGCTAAAAATCTACAGCTACCCACATTGGGAAAAAAGGGTCGGCTTTCAGTGGAAAAATTGTGATGGGAGACTTAGAAGAAGGCCGGGTAGACAGAAGTTTGTGGCTTCCTGCAGTAAGTTTGTTATCCAAAGTTTGAGGTTTGCAAGGGATTCTGAGCTGAAAAAAAACCTGGTAGGAAACATGCAGATCGCCCCACTGTACCTAGTTTAAAAAAATGTACAGGATTGATAGGTTTCAGTAGGTGTTGGCTGAGCTAGGATCTAATATTCACAACTCAGTTTTCATTAGAAAAATGGGATGTGTCCATGTTGCGATTTGGGCCATTTCCTGTTGTGGGAACTAGGTGTACCTATACAAGTTAGGTACTATGTTTATCAGGAGATGTGGGTGAATGCCAGGTGTAAGAAAGTTTGTGACTCCCCACAGATTCTAGAACTTGTCATCACATAAATGTGAGGCAAATGTGATTTTGGTCAACGTTTGAGGCTTGCGAGAGACGCTAGGTCAAAAAACCAGGTCAGAGCCAAGCAAGTCTGCCCACCCTAGATACCCCTAGGTGTCTAGTTTAAAAAAATTTACAGGGTTGGTAGGTTTCCCTGGTTGCCGGCTGAGCTAGGGTCAAACATTCACAGCTACTCACATAGGATAAAAAGGGTCCGTTTTCAGTGGAAAAATGTGATGCCGCCATGTTGTGCTTTGGGTGGTTTTCTGTTACGGGCACTAGGGCTAGCCAGTGAGGTACCATTTTTATCAGGAGACTTGGGGGAATGCTAAGTTGACAGACGTTTGTGACTCCCTAAAGATTCCAGAAATTTTTATCACAGAAATGTGAGGAAAATGTTTGTTTTTGTCAAACTTGAGGTTTGCAGGGGATTCTGGGTCAAACAACCTGGTAATGCAAGTCAGCCCACCCTGGTTACCCCTAGGTGTCTAGTTTAAAAAAATGCACAGGATGGTTATGTTTCTGTAGGTGCTGGCCGAGCCAGGGTCTAAAATCTACAGCTACCCACTGTGGAAAAAAGGGCCAGTTTTCAATGGAATAATGTGATCAATCCATTTCCTGTCACAGACACTAGGCCTACCCTCACAAGTGAGGTACCTTTAATTTATTATTTATTTATTATCACCCTAGATATTCCTATGTGGCTAGTTTTCAAAACTGTACATGTTTCATAGGTTTCTCTAGATGCCAGCTGAGATAGGGTTCAAAATCTACAGCTACCCACATTGAATAAAAGGGCCAGCTTTCAGGGGAAAAATGTGACTAGTTGATGTTGTGTTTAGGCCATTTCCTGTCACTGGCATTAGGCCTAGTCACACAAGTGAGGTACAGTTTTTCTCAGAAGACTGGGGGACTTCCAGGTGGATGGAAGTTTGTGGCTCACCGCAGTTTCTAAATCTTTCCATCACAAAAACGTGAGTAAAGTACATTTTTGTACTCAAAGTTTGAGCTTTGCAAGGGATTCTGGGTAAAAAAAACAAGCCTGGTTAGAGCTACAAATGTCAGCCCACCCTACATACCCCTAGGTGTTTAGTTTAAAAAAATGTACAGGTTGGATATGTTTCCCTAGGTGCTGGCTGAACTAAGGTGCAGTATCTACAACTACCCCCATTGGAAAAAAGAATCCGTTTTCTGTGGAAAAATGCAATGTGTCCATCCTGCGTTTTGGGCCATTTCCTGTCATGAGCACTAGGCCTACCCACACAAGTGAAGGGCCAATTGTATCTGAATACTTCGGGAAACACTGAGTGGAAGGGCGTTTGTGGCAGCCCTTGGTTCCCAGATCTTCCTATTACAGAAATATGAGAAAAAAATGTTTTCTTTAGTTAAGGGTCAGTTTTGAGTGGAAAATTGTGATGCATCCATGTTGCTTTATGGGCCATTTCCTGCCACAGGTACTAGACCTACCCACACAAGTGAATGGAAGGACGTTTGTGTCAGCCCACAGATTACAGAACTTTCCATCACAGAAATGTGAGAATTGTTTTTTTTAAAATAATGTTTGAGGTTTGCAAGGTATTCTGGCTAAAAAAAACTGGTGAGAGCCATGCAAGTCAGCCCACCCTGGATACCCCTAGGTGTCTGGTTTTCAAAAATGTACAGGTTGACTACGATTCCCTAGCTGCTGGGTGAACTACGGTTCAATATGTACAGCTACCCACATTGGGAAAAAAGCATCAGTTTTGAGTGGAACAATGTGATGCATCCATTTTGATTTTTGGGTCATTTCCTGTCATGGGCACTAGGCCTACCTAGGTATCATTTTTATCAGGAGATTTGGTGTAATGCCGAGCGAAAGTACGTTTGTGGCTTTCCCAAGATTCCAGAACTTTCCATAATAGAAATGGGAGGAATGTTTGAGGTTTGCAAGGGATACTGGATAAAAACACATGGTGAGAGCCACGCAGGTCACACCACCTTGGATACCCTTAGGTATCTACATTTAAAAAATCCACATGTTTGCTAGGTTTCCCTAGGTGCTAGCTGAGCTAGGGTCCAAAATCTAGAGCTACCCACATTGGAAAAAAGGTTCAGTTTGCAGTGGAAAAATGTAATGCATTCACATTTTTGGACCATTTCCTGTCACAGGCACCAAGCCTACCCTCACAAGTGAGGTACTATTTTAATCAGAAGCCTTGTGGGAGCAGACTAGTAGAACATTTGTTATTAACAAATGGACTTCGCTGCATCTCTTCCTTTCAAATGTAAGCCAGTGTGTAAGAAAGAAGACAGTTGAAAAATACCCTTTAATTCATACACAAGTATGTGTACTTACAACTTCAGTGATGTGCAACTAACCACTGCTGCTAAATTCCATTTCTTGTGCCCATTTCAATTATACATAGGTTTCCTTGATACCCATTTTTCACTAAACATATTTCCCTATATGAATTGGTCTATACTCAGCACTCAATGAAAAAACATTGTACAATGCAGCCCAGTTATTGGTACTGGGTACCTTGGGTTCATGGAGAACCTACACAACCCATATATCTTCACAACCAGAAGGGCCTAGTGGACATAATGGCATATTGCTTTTGTAAATCGTCCATTGTGACAAAAAGTTACAAATGAAAATGTTGTCACAAATAGCTGTTTTTTCCTACTAATTTTTAATTTTTATTTCAACAGTTATTTTCCTTAGGAAATCCCTGAGAACCCTACACATTTGACCCTTGCTGAATTCAGGATTATGGGGGTCATTCCGACCCCGGCGGGCGGCGCAAGCCGCCCGCCTGGCGGGAACCGCCAGAAGACCGTACCGCGGTCAAATGACCGCGGCGGTCATTCTGACTTTCCCGCTGGGCCGGCGGGCGACCGCCAGAAGGCCACCCGCCGGCCCAGCGGGAAAGCCCCTTCAACAATGAAGCCGGCTCCGAATGGAGCCGGCGGAGTTGAAGGGGTGCGACGGGTGCAGTGGCACCCATCGCGATTTTCAGTGTCTGCAAAATCTTTATGGGGCCCTGTTAGGGGGCCCCTGCACTGCCCATGCCAGTGGCATGGGCAGTGCAGGGGCCCCCAGGGGCCCCACGACACCCGTTCCCGCCATCCTGTTCCTGGTCGGAATCCCCATGGCGCTTTTCTGACCGCGGCTTTACCTCCGCTGTCAGAATTGGCCAGGAAGCACCGCCAGCCTGTTGGCGGTGCTTCCGCGGTCGTTGGCAATGACCCCCTATGTCTACGTTTCAGAAATCTATAACTTTCCTGGATAACTTATGGGTTTCACACTGGTTTCCACCACAAACCGGAAGTAGGTTGAGAGCAGAAAATGAGGAAAAATGGGCTACCTTCTGGAAAAATGCCAAAACGGTGGTACAAAGTTAGTTTCTTTGATTCAGCTCTTCATTTTACTGAAAGCTGGGAAGATGGTGACTTTAACACAGTGATGCTATTTTCCATAAAATCCAAATTCCAGAGACTTTTATCTGGAGCACTCCAAACTCCAAATGTTGTTATATTTTGCCTATTTTTTCGGTTCTCTGCAAGGAAATCCACAGTCCCTGGGTACCATTAGAACCCTCAGGATGTTGGATAAACACAATGTAAATTTGGTGTGGATAACTTATGTGGAAAAAAATAAACTACCCCAAATAGCCAAAACAGCGTTCAGTCCAGGGGGGCGGGGGTCAGCAGTTAAGGGGTTTAAATAGTAAAAGTGGGTATGCAAATTTATACACTAAAGCCACACCTCCTCAGCTTGGTGCAGGTAACATGAAACAGTTGTTTCTGACTTGAGCTGGACCTCTATTAAGAACAAGTGGAACTGCAGCTTCATGAAAATATTTCAATGCTTATGCAGTTGACTTGTGAGGGAGACAAATTAACAGCTAGTGGAACTGCAGCTTCATGTAAGAATGTCAATGCTTTTGCATCTGACTCAATAGAGACACCCAGTAATTACTAGTAGAACTAAGGCTTCAAGAAAGAAATTTCAAGGCTTTTGTATTGGACTAGAAAGGGACACTTTGAAACAACTTGTGGCACCACAGCTTCATTAAAGAATGTTAATGCTTTTGCATTCGACATTTGTGGTACATCTAGTTATGACTAGTGGAACTGCGACTTGATGTAAGAATTTCAATGCTTTTTCATATGACTGGTGACTTGTGAGGGACTTGTGAGAGACACCTAGTAAGGACTTGTGGAATTGCACCTTCACAAAAGAATATCATTGCATTTGCTTTTGATTTGAGGGATACCTAGTAACAACCAGTGGAATTCCAGCTTTATGAAAGATTTTCAATGCTTTTGCATTTGACTTGTGAGGGACACCTAGTAACCACTAGTGAAGCTGCAGCATCATGTAAGAATGTCAGTGTCTTTGCATCTGACTTGATGGGGACACCTAGTAATGTCTGGTAGAGCTGAATATGAAAGCTTATGCATTTGACTTGAGAGAGCTATCTAGTAATGACTAGTTTATTTGCTACATGAAAGTGTTTTAATGCTTTTGTATCGTACTCAAGACTGAACTATAGTAACACCTTTAAGAGCTGCAGTTCTTGAAATATTTTTGAAGGTTTAGCATTTGAATTGAGAGGGATAACTAGTATTGACTTGAGGGTCTAAATATACGTGTGAATTATAAATACATATACTCAAACTTGGTATATATATTCCTGCAGCTTCATGAAATAATGTAAATGCTTTTTCATTTGACATGTGAGGGGCATCTAGTAATGACTTGTGAAACTGCACCTTCTTCAAAGAATATGAATGCATTTCCACTAAACCTGCGGGACCCCAAGTAACAACTAGTGGAACTGCAGGTTTGTGTAAGACTATCAATGCTTTTGCATTTGACTTACAAGGGACACCCAATAATCGCTAGTGGAACTGCAGTTTGATGTAAGAATTTTAGTGGTTTTTGCATCTGACTCAAAATTGAGCTCTAACTCTAGTAATGCCTTGAGGAACTGCAGCTCTGGGAAAGAATTTAAAAAATGTTGCATTTGATTTCAGAGAGACCTCTAAACTGACTTGAGGATTTGCAGGTTTGGGCACATGTATATATGCATATACTCAAATATATTCACTTAAAAAACCAAGCTTACAGAGACATTATAGTTTGGCTCAAATTTTAAATGTACAAAACCATAGAAATTCACCTCTTATGAGTACGTCAGGGCACGAGTTGTAGTTACTTGAGATAGCTCTAATGGTTTGGTACATTTAAAAAGTGAGGCTAACTGTAACATCCCTTTGGTTTTTTAAATGAATTCTATGTTTTCTTTAATTCTATTTCCTATCTGTAACGTCCCTGTAACCTTTGTTTTTTCAGTGAATTTCTATGGTTTTTTAAACGTAAAGTAATTTTCATTCCTCTACGGTAATCCAACCACTGCTGCTCATGGCCTTCTACCGTACTCGGCGGCTGTTGGCCACTAGCCAGGCCCTGTGACCAACCCCATATAACCACCCATCCTTACGCATGGTGGTGTTGGCCAAAGGGCATGGTCTGTGGCCAGTCCCTGCGGCCAACCCAGTAATAACCCAACCCACCCCTGAGGGAGAAAGAGAGAGAGGAAGTGAGGAATTGAAAGACAGAGAGCAAGTTAGGCTTTGATGATTGATATACATAGAATGAGCTATTTTAGAACAAATTAAAAAGAAATCTGTGTTTGTCATTTAAAATGAGTGAGATTACCTTTCAGTAAGATCCTTTAACTCTTGAAGTTTAAAATAAATTAAAGAAGGGAAAAGACCACAGACACACCTGGAGCAGAGGCCTCAACTTTCAATGTGAGGTCTGTGACCTTAACCATTACGCCACAGGTGTCTTCCTACCTTTCCGTTTCCAGACATACCTATAACATTCAACCCACACATGGGATAGGGAAGAAACATGAATGCTCCCTCACTAGGAAGGTTTAACAGTCAAAACACTATTGATTAAACAAACACACTGCCAAACGATATTAGGATTTGAACCTTCAGATTACTGAGTGACACCACAAGACCTTGACCATTAGGCCAGAAGTGACTTTGTTCTCCTGTGTATCCAAACATAACTATAGCATTTTTACAAAACATCTTTCTAGTCTGATGCTTTGAAGTCATTGTGTGAAGAGACCATTTCAATTACATTTTCTCTCCATCTTTTTAATCCCATTATTTGATGGAAGAGAGAGAGTGTCAGGACCGTGGGGGGAGCCTCAAGGCCCCTGCAGTCCTAGCCAGCTCCCCACGTACCATGTCCCGCGGGAGTCAGCATTGCTCCCACAAGCAGGGAGCTGCATTAAATAGCAGCTCCCTGCTTATGGGAGCAATGTTTTCATTTGATTTCCCTTCAAGGAAGTAGATGAAAACTTCAATTTCTGCAAGTGAAAGCTGTTTGAGAGCTCTCACTTGCAGAAAGTGAAGTGTTTGCTCTCACTTGGTGGGAGCTGTCAAAGCCAAGAGAGAGCAAACAGCTACGCCCAGAGAGCATAGCAGGAGCCCACCATGGAGAATGGAGGTTCCCAGGGCCATCAATGGCTCCTCGTGGGGGACCATGCAGCCCAAATCCAAAGTAAAATAAGCCCAGGGAGGTGGTGAACCCCAGGGCCCGAGGGTCCACAACGGACCCCTTCATCTTTTAGTTCAGCCCCCGCATTACATTTGATTGGAGCCCTGGGGAGGTGGTGGTCCCTGGGGTCGCCGGGGGGCCATGCATCCCCCCGTATTACATTTTATTGGAGCACCGGGGAAGTGGGAGTCCCAGGGACAGTGAGGGGGCAGACAGCACCCCTGCATTACATTTAGTTGGAGTCCCGGGGAGGTGGTGGTCCCCGGAGCTGGGGGGGGCTGCATGGCCCCCATACATTACATTTGATTGAAGCCCGGGGGAGGTGCAGTCTCCGGGGGTGCTGGGTGCCCTCCCTCCTCAATGGCTCCAGGACCTGGCCCACCTGCAGGCTGCAGTTAGACAAGCACAGGAGCCCGTGCTTGTTTTTTTAAAATTTCAGCGGAGCTGCAGATCCACTGCGACTCCCACTGAAAATTACAACAAAAAAGTGCTTTTATTCTCTGGGGGGTCTGTCTGAGACCCCAGCAGCAGAGCTAAGGGGTCATAGTGTCCCCACAATGGCCCCTTTTCTTTTTCTTAATATTTTTGTTGGGGACTCGGCTGGACCCAAGTCTCAATATGGCTGACAACACTTCTTGATTGAAGGGTTAGCAGCCAATCAGTTCTCAGCATGAGATCGGGAGGGTTTGCAGAGCCTTTGTGTCCCTATATATTCAAATTTGTTTTTTCTTTAATATTTTTAAAACTACTGAATGGATTTACACCAAATGACAAAAAAGGGTGCTTTCTGGACCAAGATCTACATTTCTGCCAAGTTTTGTCTAATTCCGTCCAGTGATTTGGGCTGTGGACCTGTTCAAAATCCCTATCGCAATTAACATTGGAAATGCACCTTTTGCCCCCCCCCCGCTTTTCTCTGTCTCTGTTTGATGGGTCACCTCAAATCTTTCCAGACAGCAGCTGACATAAGCATCAAATTTGTTTGGAAAATTTCTTGAAGATTCGTCAAGCGGCACCAAAGATTTAGACAAATCAAAATATGTTTTTTCTATAGAAATTAGATCCTAACTATAACTACCAACTTGTGACTGCCAGTAGGTAATAGTATATATATATATATATATATATATATATATATATATATATATATATATATGTGTGTGTGTGCATGTATATATTTATATGTTAGATATCTACACCTGCATATATATATATATATATACATACAAATATATATAAATATCTCTCTTTCCCTCTCTCTCTCTCTCTCTCTCTATCTATCTCTCTCTCTCTCTGTCTGTATATATTATATATATATATATATATATATATATAATTGTATATAATTATATATATTACAACTCACGCCAATGCCCACTAATCGTATTTTATAGAGAAGTGAAACCTCGTACCATGGCCACATAACCCAGCGTGCCTCATTTATTATGACAAATGGCAGAAAGAAACTCGACACATTTTGGAGCAAAGCTCCTTGCTCACGAGTGCAGTTTGTCAAAACATTTCGAAAATCAATTCACATCCTATATTGTCATCCTTAACCAAACCCATTACATAAACATAAAAGACGGACTAAAACAACACATTCACAGTATTATCGACTAAATGTGGCGGCCATTTTAAAATGGACTGTTTCTCAATCATAAACTAATATCCCTCACCTAAAGCAAATCAAAACATAACCTATGTTCATTTTACAGCATTTCTATTAATCAATTGCCGAGAAGAAGCATTAATTTCACTGAAGAAACAGAATGCTGATACTCAAATGTCTGTGAGTTTTATTACTAATTTTCATAATCAGTCATAGGAAGTTAGACGGAGTCTCAATAAGTACTGGAATATATTAACAGTAGAAGATAACATTAGAAATTTTGTTGAAGAAAAAGCACAAATAACTTTTAGAAGAAGTCCCTCATTAAAAGACAAGCTATACATGGGTTTGGTACAGTCTCCACTCCAGAATTCACAAAGAATTATACAGGGTTTCTTCATTTGTGGTATGTGTAAAGCGTGTAAATTTAGTACGAGTTGCAGAGAAATAGCGTTATCCAAAGAAATGAAACCATTTTTAATAAGAAAACATCTTACCTGTAACACGGAATTTGTGGTGTATGCATTGCAATGTCCTTGTGATAAATTGTATATAGGTAGTACAATACACAAGGCAAAAAAACGAATCCTGGAACATTTTAGAGCGGTTAAGAATGAAGATAAGCAGTATCCAGTGCAAGACACTTTGCATGTCATCATGGCAAAAATACAAATTTGTTAAAATATTGTGTCTTGGATAATGTTCCTGTATACATAAGAGGTGGCAACAGGGAAAAAGAACTACGAAGGCTTGAATCTAAATTAATCATTAAATACAAGACCCTTCATCCCAAGGGACTGAACATGGATGAAGAACTTTCAGCTCATCTAGGCTACTACAATAGTATCGGTATGATTAATGAGCATGGAGAGAGTTTGTGATTATCCACATAGGGTATATTATTAATTTTGTCTTTATGATTTTCAAGGTGAGTAGTACTGGGTTATTTGGTAATAGTTGCGTTATATATTATATATTATACATTCTTGTTTATGTGTTGCAGGAAATGAAGTATTTGGGCCAAACTGATGGAGCCAGAAGAGGTATTATATCTTGTCCCCGATATTGAGTGGGGAATGCTCTCAAGAAATGTTATGATAAGTATTATCATTTATATAAAACATATTTATTTTTTCTAATTTCATAATTGTGCAAATAACACCAACAAAGGCATAATTCTATAATGTATAGAATTTTTTGATAATGAAATAATGGGCAATTGATTAAAAGTAATGCTGTAAAATGAACATAGGTTATGTTTTGATTAGCTTTAGGTGAGGGATATTAGTTTATCATTGAGAAACAGTCCATTTCAAAATGGCCACCACGTGTAGTCGATAATCATGTGAATGTGTTGTTTTATTCCTTCTTTTATGTTTATGTAATGGGTTTGGTTAAGGATGACAATGTAGGATGTGAATTGATTTTCGAAATGTTTTGACAAACTGCACTCGTGAGCAAGGAGCTTTGCTCCGAAACGCGTTGAGTTTCTTTCTGCCATTTGTCATAATAAATGAGGCACACTGGGTTATGTGGCCGTGGTTACGAGGTTTCACTTCTCTATAAAATATGATTAGTGGGCATCGGCGTGAGTTGGAATATTTGGGGCTCGCCATCCCTCCACGGACCGACCACATTTAAGAGGTTGTGATACAGCGATTAAAATTTACTTGGAATAATTATACATATTACATACTGGTGGTCACCAGTAGCTAGGTATAGTGAGGACATCGTTTCCATAGGAAAAGTGTTTTTTATTTTGCCAATAACTTTTGCACTGTTTCATGAATCTTCACAACATTTTCAAACCTAGTGTGCTAGTCACTTCAGCTGCTGCCCGGAAAGTTTCAGGGTGTTTCGTCAAGTAGGGGCTAAAAAAAGGAGATCTGAAACACGTTATCCTGTGCAATTTCCCCTAGGGATTTTAGATTGACTACAGCCTGACAGGCTGAACGGAATTACACCGAATTTGGTACAGACAGATCTTTTTTTGTAATTTGGTGTAAATCTGATCAGTAGTTTTGTAGTTATTAAAGGAAAAAGATGTATGTATATCTAGAGAAGTGGATTCACTGAACTAGCCCTGCTGATCCAGTTGTCAACAGAAATGCCATGATTGGCTGGCTGCAACCTGGGAGAAAAGTTGTGCATGCCATTTTGCCTGTTGGGACATGGTTCCGGGGGGGTGAATAAAGGTAAAATAGGATATAAGGAGTGACGATAAAGGTAGCCTAATCTCATAGGACTGAAGGTGGGGTTTCTGAGGGACCCCCTCCTAGGCAAGAATTTGGCCAAAAACATTGTGTTAGGGGTGCCTGAGGATCCGAGGATCCTCAGTGGAGCTCAGCGAGGCCTGCTGTATAAATCCGCTACGGATCCAGATCCCAATTAAAAAAAAAAAATTCCACTCACAGACCCACTCACACACTCATTCACACACACTTACCCACCAACTTACTGACTCACAAAACCACTACCACATGAGTCACAGACTCACAAAACCTCTCACCACATCCACTAACACACCCACTTACACACCAACACAACCACTCATGCACCCACTCAAACACCCATGCATCCACTCATACACCCACTCTCACACCCACCTGCACACTCATTCACACACCCAATCACACACTCACATACCCAATTACACATGTACAAAACCACTACCATCCCAGTCACAGACTCACACAACCAGTCACACTCACATACAGCCACTCACACACCCATTCACAGACCCACAAAACCACTCACACAGCCACTCACAGACTCACGCAACCATTCATACACCCACTCACGCACCCACAATAACAGACCCACAAAACTACTTGCACATCCACTCACAGACCCACATAGCCACCCACACAGCCACTCACACACCCACTCATACAGTCTCACACCCACTTAAACACCCACACACACCCAGTCACACACCTATATTGCCACTCCCACTCACAGACCCACAGGGTGGGGTTGGTTACAGGTGCGGGGTTGCCCACAGGGCCTGGCTGCAAGATCTTCTCTCCTTTAAAAAAAATGGCCCTGTAGGGATGGGGTCCCCAAAGCCTAAAGAGGCTTTGGGAAGAGGACCCCTTTGCCCCACTCCCCTTTAAAATATATACAGCCCTGGGGATAGATCCCCAGGGCCTAATGAGGCTCGGGAGGCATGCCAAGTGACCTACTCTTTGCAACACTAGTCACAAAACATTCTAGTAGCTTAAAATAACCAATGTTTGAAGATGGTCAAGATTATACCACCTGCAGCCTTCATACTGTAGGTGAGATCTTTACAGATAGTCCATTTTCTGAAGCAAGCATTAGCTGGACACAACCTGTACAAAATTTGGTAGACAATTAATATGGCAGTTATCCACCACTATGTAAACTCTAAAACAAACTAACATACTCATATGGTGATGTATTCAGTGGTCATGAATGATGTTGTTTGAGATGACAAGTGATGTCATGAATGATGTCATAGAATATGTCATGAGTGATGTAATTTTTGAGGTCATAAACAGTGCATGGTGGGGATTTAAGTAATAGTTAACTGGCGAATTTCTATTTTCTTTTTTTAGTTTGAAATGTTAAAGTTGTCACTGACATATTCACCTAACTATAACATTACTTCAGCCTTTGTTTTTTTCAGTGAATACACACACACACACACAAACATGCATAAACCCTTCACCAAATATCTTTAACTGTTGGCTTGCCTTTTGCTTTTTCCTACCACAGCCCATAGCATAAGGCAGTGGGCATTTTACTGGAACATAAATATAGAGTGAATCAAAAAAACTATTTCCCAACAATACAGTAGAAGGCACTTGACTTAACCTGTGATTGGTAATCATGTATACACCCGGATGTCTTTACAAGTTTTCCATGGTAATCACCACATCTATTGGAAGTTGCCATGTTGATTTATCAGCACATACCAACATTCACATATGTACTTATCCTATTGAAATTAAGCACAATTTGGTAGAGTTACAAAAATGGATATGTACCCTTCTGTGTGGAAGCCACACACCCTCAACTTTGTGAGGGATATCTTTTAATCAGTTGCATCTTACTCAAGAGGGACATTTAGTAACAGAGTTATTGCAGCTTTGTTACAGGCTTGATAAGCAGTTGCTTCTGACTTGAAATGGACATCTAGTAAAGTTCTGAAGGGATGCAGCCTTGTTTAAGACTTCACACATTTTTTTCTGCTTTAAGATGGACATCTAGTAACTACTTGAGGTAACCAGCTATGTGAAAGGCTGGATCGATTGGCTCAGCAAAATAGTTGTTTTTTCTGTTTGTAGGCCTGCTTTGGTGTGGTGAGTCCGAATATACTGTTGATGTGCCTTGTATTACCAAAAACATTGTCTACAGCAAACATAAATGCATACCTTTCAAAACACCTATATAGTATGCCTTTACAACTTTACAACTGATCCGACATGGCATATTTAATGGGGCTCATTTTTATTTTAGAGCTGGAGCCTATTTTCTCTCAAAGTCTGACCCAGGTCCCCACCATGAAAAAATGTGGAATTTAACACAGCAGTAGGTGGGGGAAGCAATGCAAAGAAGACAGAATATAACACACGTTCAAGCTGTCGACGCAGAATAAGGGCATCTTTAGAAAACTAGCACAATATTTTTAATATTATAAACCGGAGTAACAATTGCACATTAGGGCGCTTCCCTTTGGCTGGTTGCTCAGTAGCTACCCATCTCCTTGATAGGTCTAATTCTTAACACGTTCAAAAGAACGAGTAAGCAAGGCGTTTTGATCTCTTCCACTCTATGAATATGCAGCACGAGCTCCACAGATCCCCCACGCCAAGGTAGACCCAATTAACGTCAAATTAATTTCCTTTCTTAATTTTAGAGCACGTCGCCCACGGAATTAATTATTTAATTAACTTAAAAAATGCTTTACATCCCCACTAGACTTATGCGGCAAATTCTGCTTTGCGAATGTTAAAAGTACGCATGTACATGATGAACAGATTTTTTTCCCCATCTCAGCCTAAGAATGTAAAATGTACAGAGTAGGTTACTTTCATTTTTTGAGAAAATGAATGTTGACAAACGACATCCGTCTAGTAATTTAAATATCAAGCCACAGCCAATCATTTTGGCTGTTAGGTAGGTAGTGAAACGATTGTACTAAGCTTCGCTATCATATACAACTCAATTACAGCATTTGGCAGTGAAGGGCTAACTCCTCTAACTCAAGAACAGTCAGCTACAGTGCAAACTCCCCTCAGATACACAAATCAGCTCCTGTAGAGGCACTAAGAATGCCAGTTCCTTTGTTTTGGGGCATCTTTGAGTTCCCATATTTAATTACTTCAAAGTAAGTAACCAAAATGACAACGTAACAAGAAGAGCAAAAAGGAAGTTTGGCGTAGAAAGGGCATATTCACAGCCTAAAATAAGAAAGGTTTTGTTAGAAATGTACTGTGTGCTGTCCGGGAGAGCTTGAACCTTCAAATTGTGTTGCAATTTGGAGTCCACATCTGAAATGTTGTACTCAGTTCTGAAGAGAATCAATAGTATTTTGTCAATTGTTTGAAGCCCCTTGTGCAGGATTGTGTTCAATTTTCAATGCCTCTCCTTAGGTATTGCTCATACCTAGAGGCCACGTTTTCGCACTATGTTCTACTGTAGAACTAGAAACCTCACTCATCTAGAAGTTCACGTCCAGGTCTTGGGGCAGCCAAAGGATGGTAAATGAATGATAAATTTGGGAAGGCATGATGAATGGTGCATTGAAGTAAATGGTGAACAAATGCCAACTAGACGGTAAGTGGTAGATGGGTCCTAAATAGATTGCATCTGGTGAAAGGATGGTAAAAGGATGGTGAATGGTGGGAGGTGAAAGGTGTATGATGATTAAATGTTGCATGGTTGTATGAGGAATAGACGATAAATGGATGAAAAATGGGTTTTGAATTGTGGTGGCTGGTGAAGGAATGCTAAATGGAATGGAACTAATTATATTTAGTGATAGGAGTGCAATGGGTTTAATATAGATCTTTCCAAAACACTAACAAAACATAAACCACTTTCTTAATTGTTGAGTAAATATCTACTATGAGTGCATATTTTACATGGCCATCACCAGAACACAAAAGACCTTGGATTTTTATCGGTTTCATGGATAGTGAATATGGGATGGCGAATGGTGAAAGGTCAATGGATGTTGCATGGTAAGTAGATGCTGAACGGAGAATGAATTGTGTGTGGTGGGTGGACTCTTCAACCACACAGTCCCCCCAATCCACATCTAAATCTCTCATACAAAAATTAGAGGACACAATTGTCATCCATTCTGCCACAGAATGATAGAGACTCCAGTGACTAAATCTATTAACGAAAAACATTCCCAAGTATACTCATTATCAATTGCACAATTGCTTCTCTACAGCCCCATCCTTCATTACATGTTGCATACTTTGGGGGTGATTTATTATTTGACGGACGGAGTTTGCTTCATCAGGGTGATGGAGGAAATTACTCCGCCATCTGATGGAGTCCCAGCGTGACAAGCCAGGGATAATTTCTAAAACATTGGCAGGGAACCCTGTCACTGCAGGTCCTGTCAATGCTTTTCTAAAAGTTTGACACACAGCTCTGTCCGCCATCCAAACAAATGTTTTTTTTAATTTTCAAAAGAAAACCCTGAATTGGCATTTTCTTTTTGAAAGTAAAAAAAAAAAGTCCTTTTCACTATAAGAGTTATCTCTCATGGCAAGGGGGAAGGGGGAATTGTTAGTGTTTTACTTCCCCTTACTGCCAGGGTTTGCCTTCTAGTGATAGGCAGTAAAAAACAACTACATGTTCGGTTATCTAAATTTAGTCGTCGGACATATAGACAATTCCTCAATGGCCCTTACTCCATCAGGCTGTCGGAAAAGTTTGGTCATGGCAGACACACTATGGTAGGCCCGCCTTTAAATTGGACAGATGGGCCATCATCATGGCAGTAAAGAAACCCTGTCACCATTGCGATGGAGTATCAGTGGTAAGGGTATTCCGTCACCTTTGCAACCGAGTATCCTTACTGCCAAGATATAAATCAGGCCCTTTGACCGCAATACCCACAAACAAGAATGCCTTAGAAGATAAGTCATAGCATAGGATATCACCTGAGTGGCACATACTGGAACAGATCGCCACTGGTACGAAGTTCAAAAGAAGGAGGTCTGCGCACCAAAACGAATCCACTGCTAAGTAGGTGCGAGCAAATCTACTTATATAAACATTTCTAAAGACAACGTGAGAGGTCCTGCATTAAAAAACAGGCCTCTGCTACACAGACTGCCAAGTGAGGAAGAATTGACATACCTGATAGGTTTGGCTTTGAGATGCTCATGCATGTCAACACAACAATATATAATTATTATATACATGCGTCGCACGTAGAAACATTGTCATATTGAGGCATGGCTTGTCATTTTAGACAATCCTGCGGCAAAAGTAGCAAAAAACATGATTGCTTTATTTCAAGATGTGGGTAGGAGGTACAGATTTGAATGCGACAAACCGAGTGATGATTGCACTTTTCAAAGTAATGTCATTGTTCGTGCACGCCAATTGAAACACTTCCTGGAAGGTGAAATGATAAGCCAAACAGCCAATAGCATGACGTGAGCGAGCCGTGTTAATCTGGGTGAAGCCAAAATTGACTCTGCGTATATTTGAAAGATTTGGTAACAAAAGGTCATGTAGACAGCTGCGCTGCCAAAACAGACCTAAAAGCAGAGAACTTCCTGTGTTTTATAATATGGATTTGTATTATACATCACTGCCAAGGCTAAGCACACACACAACAGGTGAGTGCCTGGTCAGGGGGTGTAACAGGAAGGATGGACCTGAGTACATCGTTTGTCCCTGGACCAGACAGAAAGGAGTCAGCTTGTGATATCCACTTCCTGTATGGTGGCCCTAAGGGGACATTGTGAGCGAGATTAGCTGTTGGAGAGATGCAGTTAAGTCACCCCCCCTTAGAAAGGCATCCGTTTAGTTTCTGTGAGGTGAGGGAGGAACAATGCCTTCTGCCAGTTCATTCATTTGTAGACATGGTATGAGTATTCACGCGAACGCAGTGGGACAAGAAGAATTACTATGGGCACTGTTTTTTCATGGCATACGCAGAGGGGAGCATTTAGGTCTTCCTGTGCTACCTGCCGTCTGTAGAATCTTTAAAAGTATTTTTTGAAGTGGCTCGAAAGTGCAAACCACTCAAAATAAAATAATCAAAACAACAGTTTGAGATGGTACAGCAGCTGAGAAAATGCTTTGGCCAGTGGACGAGCAACTGTGCAAAACGATTTCTTCTCCTCCCCCACGTTTTAAGGAAGTGGAAATGCACATTAATTGTCAGCCTCGGAATAATTTATGGCTTGTGCTCTTATCTAGATGGCGGAAGGGCAGTTAATTTACGTAGCAAGGCCTAATGGATTACATCACTCAGATAGTAATTATTCGTGAGAGCAAAGTGGGGAGCAGTTCTGTGCAGAAACTAATCAGATTACTGGCATCACGTTTTCGTAAGTGGGTTGGTTGAATATTTTTCCAAACTCTGCCATTGCTCGTCTGCTGTTGTGTTGCCTGCTGTATTATGGCAGACCCCGCCCTGTTCCAATATCCTTCCATTTCCCCACAAGTCAAGATGTTGCTGACCTTGCTCCAGCCCTCAGAAGCCATTTCATGTTTGTAGGAAACTGGTCCTTGCTGCAGTTACACCCCTCCACCTTTTGCCTGATATCTGCGCTTATTTGACTGTGTGTGCTGGGATCCTGCTAACCAGGCCCCAACACCAGTGTTCTTTCTAGAAAACTGTACCATTGTTTCCACAATTAGCACACCTCTGGCACACACATGAGTCCCTTGTAAAAGTGGTACCAAGGGCCCTGTGGCCAGAGAGGGTCCCTAAGGACTGCAGCATATATTGTGCCACCCTAAGGGACCCCTCACCAAACACATGCACACTGCCATTGCAGGTTGTGTGTGTTGGTGCGGAGGAAAAGTTGAAGCCGACATGGCATCTCTCTCAGGGTGCCATGCCCATAAATCATTGCCTGTGGCATAGGTAAGTCACCCCCTATCAGGCCTTATAGCCCTAAGGTAGGGAGCACTATACTACAGGTGAGAGCATAGCTGCATGAGCAATATGCCCCTACAGTATGTAAGTACATTCTTAGACATTGTAAGTGCAGTGTGGCCATATTGAGTACATGGGTTGGGAGTTTGTCATTACGAACTCCACAGTTCCATGATGCCTTCACTGAAGACTGGGAAGTTTGGTATCAAACTTCTCAGCTCCATAAACCCACAGTGATACCAGTATTGGATGTACTGTAAAGTGCACCCAGAGGGCATCTCAGAGATGCCCTCTGTATTTTAACCAACCCTTTAGTGTAAGGCTGATCAGTCTGTGCCAGCCTGCCACTAAAAGACAAGTTTCTGACCCCATGGGGTGAGAGCCTTTGTGCTCTCTGGGGATGGAAACAAAGCCTGCTCTGGGTGGAAGTGCTTCTCACCTGCCCCCTGCAGGAACTGCAACACTTGGTGGTGGGCCTCAAATGCTCAGGCCTCCTGTTACAGTGCCCCAGGGCACTCCAGCTAGTGGAGATGCCCGTTCCTGGACGAAGCTCCGCTTTTGGCAGCAGGTCCTGTGGGAACATAAGGTAAAACAAGGAGGAATGAGAACTACAGCTAGGACCACCCCTAAGGTGTCCAGAGCTGAAGTGACCACCTCCTTGCAAAATCCTCCATCTTGGTTTGGAGGACAGGGACTAATAGGGTTAGGAATGTGCCTCCCTCCCAAAAGGGGAGAGTAGCCATCGGCTACTGCCCTCTGACCCCTGGAACACCCCAAAATCTAACATTTATGGGCCTCCCTGAACCTAGCTCACCAGATTCCTGGTGACCTCAAGAAGAAAATAAGAAAGAAGCAAGTAGAAGGACTGCTAAGTTGACCCCAGGAGAGAAGACTCCAGACACCAACTGACTTGGCCCCTGCCCTACCAGCTTGTCTGCAGCTTCAGAAGCCCTGCTACAAAAAGGTGACAGATCCCACAGGACCAGCGACCCCTACAAACCCCCAGAGGACTGCCTGCCCAGCAGAGGACAAAGGACTCCCAAGGACAGCTGCCCTATCCACAAGAAACTCCAACAAAAAGGACTACAGAACTGCCCCGGATGTGCGAGCCCCATCCACTCTGCACCCGACACCCAAAGCCCGTGTCCAGGTGGCCCACCAGTCCAGAGCAGGTCCCCCGGCGATTTCTACTTTGTGTACATCCTGGGTTGACCCCTCCTGGCCAACACAATGACTCCTGTAGCCTGAAACCAGAGGACCTCCCCTCACCGCAACCAGATCCGTCAAAGATTCCAGATGCCTAAAGGTACCCCTGCACCCGCAGCCCCCAGGCCTTGGGGAACCCGACCAACAGTCCGGCAACGTCCAGCAGGTGGCCCTCCTCCTTGTCCAGCGTGTGGTTTCCCGGAACCTCCCCCTTGGACCCAGCCTGTAGCATCTTTTGTGACCCCTGGGGGTCCCCCTATTGAAAAGCATTGGGCACCCAGCTCTGTGTTTGCACCTTGCACCCGGCCGCCCCAGTGCCGCTGAGGTTGTGTGTTGGTGTAGACTTGTGCCCCCCAAGGTGCTCCTCTAAACCCCCCAGGTCTGTACCCTGAGGATGCGAGTAATTGCCTGCCAGCAGATCTTTACTGAGTGCCCCAGTCTCAACAGGATCACATTCTAAATCACACACCAACTTTGGCCTCTGCACCCGGTGGGCCTGTGTTGCGGGTGGTGAATGTTTGGGGTCAACTTGAACTTTGACCCAAGGACATCCTAACCCCCAGAGAATGGAACTGTAAGTCGAGTACTTACCTTCAAATTGTACTAATACTTTTCCTCACCTGGGACTGCATTGATTCTTATGAAAAATTGCACTGGCACATTTTGAAATATAAAATTGCTACTTGTAAACTGCTTTATCTGCTAAAACCAAAGAAATTACATTTGACACATATGCTTGATACCTACCTACAACTGTTCTTACCTGCAACAAAGTTTGTCTGGTTCTAGTAATAAAGTAACAAATTATATTTTTGCCATATAAAAACAATTGGCCTAGAGTTAGTCATTGAGTCTGTGCTTAATTTCTTGACTGTGTGTGTGCAACAAATGCTTTGCACTACCCGATGATAAGCCTAACTGCTCAACCACACTACAACAAAAGAGAGCATTAGTATTTTCTACTTTAGCCTCTGTTAAACCTTTGGGGAACCCCTGGACTCTGTGCACACTTTATCTCATTTTGATATAGTATATACAGAGCCAGCTTCCTACAATGTTATAATATCTCTCAACTTCCCCACTGGCCTGCATGTGGCCGCCTGCCCCAGCTTTCCTGCATCTCAGAAGCCCCATCATGGCCTGAAAGCTCTTTACGTGTGAGTTTTGTTTACTGCTTGCATCCCTCACCACTCAATCTGTCAGCAATCCATTGTTTCCTGGTACCTTTCCACTTACCAATTGGATGATATGGGGTTGACTGTGCCTCTGCCCCTCCGATCTCTTTTAGGCTACTCATGCCTGGCCTACGTATGTAAGAAACTGGATATTTCTCTATGATTCCCTTTTCATGTTTTCAATACATTCTCCAAATGGAATATCCTTTAGCCCTGGAGTGTTCTTAGGTCAGTTTCCAGTGTTTGCCCTTCTGTACCACCTCCTACGACATATGCCAAGCTCGTCCCTCACATCCTGTCATAGAGATTCATCATGGCAGTGGAACTTATCTCACTAATCTCATGCCCATATTCTGTACTGAATCCTAGTGTTTCTGCAAGGTCAGCTCCTTGCTTTACCACAGCCTTTTGTGTCACTGAGCGTTTGTGGCCCTGTTCCACTTGATACACAAATAAACACATACAAAAAGAGTTAGCCAGGAGCCTGGAGAATATTTAGTGGCCAAGGAGTACAGTGCAAGAAGACTCTATTAGTTACCTGGTACCTCTTTTCCTTCATGCATCCCTTGGATGCTTTGAAGCGGCATTCAGTGGGCCATCCAGTGTGAAGAAAAAAATGCAGTTCTTTTTACAGTTCTGATACCGCATTTCATATAACATAACCTCTCCTCTTTAAAACCCTATAACTGCAATCTAACATTTCCTCATCTCAACCACTCTATCTTTCTAAGCCAATCATTCACCTAAAACCACATAGCTCAAACTAATGATCACGTCTACTTGTATTAATATATCACAAAGTAAATGGATTAAATGCATGTATTTTTTTCTTGAGAGCACATTACTAATAACAATGTCTACTGGACTAACCACTAACCTTGATCCGGAGTAGCATGCTACTCACCGTAAAGTGCTTCAATGCCTCGTCAGGAGTAGTAAGCACAATATACATTAAATTATAATTAGTCACTCATGCATTGCTAACAAACACCAATAGTAGCCATCAGAGAAGGTTTATTTGATGTTGTTAGCAAAATGACCCTTTTAAGATGGTGCTACGTGCGGAACAAACTTAACATCCAGCTCTATCTTTAATTGCAGTGTTATTCAAAATATTTGTATTGTCTTATTGGGTTAGTCTGCATCTCTGCAATTGGAGAATGTGACCACCATTTGTGAGAAGCAGAACTCCCTTATGTCATATCTCAGTCTCCTGACATATTTAAATTCAGGGTACTAATCAAAATCTACCAGCATTAGAAGTGCCCCATGACCATAGCAGCATTATGGGATACAGCATCACATATGCAATGCTCTGCAGTTAGCCAGTTAGAAAGGTATAAAAACCATCAGTACTACTTTTTTGCCTTGTGGCTTCTGAATTCCATGATAATTTGGATGATAACATAAAGCCTTGAAAGCTATAGGTAGAAACTGTTTCCAGGTCGCAACACTTCAGGTGCCTTATAAATGATGGTGGCATTTCCGACTAGCAAACACTCTGATTTTGTAATGTTTAACCTTATGCTATGTTCGTTAGAGCATCATTCGAATTTCCAATTTTCTTTTTTAGACCCACTGGAGTTTGATCCATTTAAATAATATTGTATGCATGCATCAAGGCATCAATGGGACAACTTCCTAATTTAGATTTAGATTATAAGGCATTTAAAAAAAACTGAAAAGCTGGTAATAAAATATGCACAAAAAAGGCATTGCTTGGAGTCATCCTTGTCACTGTCAATTATGTGTCTTTAATGAGAAATGTTAACTAGTTCACACTAAAGCATGAATCCTTGTGTCTGTGTAGAGAGAAATAATCAGTGACAACCAAAAAGAAAAAAACCTACTTTTCAAGTTTTTGCCACAGGATTGTCCATCCAACAAAGTCAAAGGGTGGTGCTAAATTCCATGAAGTATGTGTACCACACTTACAATTTAGTTGCAAAGTATTGAGTATGTGTAGTGCAAGTGTGTCATCTCCAATTGAAGATTTGGCCCAAAACCATATAACTCACATAATAGTAGTGCATTGCTATAACCATAGACTTGGCTATTCTTCAAAAGATATATTACAAATATTTTTGGAAAAGGGTCTATCAAGTAGCAGTTTTCCGGGAATAGATTACTTTCTGTTTGGAAGATGAGCAAAATTAGGCTATTCTGCCAAGATACAGGTACCCCTTGCTCTTAAGACAATCCACAAAGTTTCTAATATTTCTACCCATTTGTTTATGCTACATGTTTTACCCTTAAAAACCTTGAACGTTTAATTTTGTGTCAAAATCTCCAATATTGTTGGGAGAAGTAAGAACTCTGGTGAGTGAGTCTTTAGATTTTGTTCTTGCATAGATCCGATTGTTAAATTGAGAGTAATGCATAACTGTGTGATATACTTTTTCTAATCATTTACACTAATCGGGCAAGCCTCTTATTTCTCTATATGCCAAAGTTGACTCAATGAACATCTCCACAAACTTACCAGAGATATACCCAATTTGTGGCTTCAAATGTCTTGTAAAATGTAAAATGTAAAATGGTTTCTAGTCTTGGATGCCTTAATTAACTGTACATCTTTTCATTGATGGCATAGTTTATTTTTTGGGTCGTACCTACAGAAAGTCTTTAGCTGTCTGTTATCAAAGACCTATTGAGGACAATACTAACAGTGAATTTTAGAACCAGCCTATTTCGTCCCAGTGGTTGACTTTATGGTACCTTCCATTTGCTTGCTTCTTATTCAATTACTTTCCTTCTTTCAGTTGGTTTAAGCCCTTATATCCTTCCACTGTTCACATTCAGGGAACTAATTTGTAATTTGCTTTTTATACTCCATGGGAGTGTGTGTCTTTTCTTGTTATCTTCCTTGTGTATGGCTTCCTCCCTTCAAAAAATCCCCACCCCTGTGCTCATCATATTCCACAGCCTCTCTTCCAAACTCATTAAAACTTTCCACCTGGCACTCAAGCTCCTTTATTGGTTCCTCATCCCTCTCTTTTAAGATTTTGCATTTTTTTCCTCCCAAGCATCCGCAGCTGTCTAGTTTCTTTGTTGCCATCGCTCCACTCTTACCCCTTTTTACATTTCCCTCTACCTGCTCTACCCTTTCGCCTCAACCTTCCCTGAGGCGTCCTTTTTTGAAGGGAAGGAGAGCACAGTAGCTGCAACTGGCTGCTGGTCACCCCTTGCTAAAACATGCGTTCATGCATGATTTAATAACTTTTTAAAAATGTACAGCTCATTGATTGGTGCGTAAAATAGTGGAATGGCAAATACAAATAAAAGAAAAACGCAGCAGCCTCATGCGGTATGCAAGTCTCATCGTGCTGAACTGCTGTAGCATCATGATTCATGTGTGCACATGCATGAAGATACATGTGCACATATACATTGGCAAACAAGAATTTTCTTTTTGCCAAAGCAGAATGGCATAAGCAAAAGGTATTGACAAAGCCAAAAGATCTGCATTGGCAAAGCCAAAAGGCTAGATCTTTTGTTTCCAAGTGGTTATAGGGCTATTTTCTGGTCAGACACTATTTGGTGATCCTCCCCATTCTTAATTTAAATCAGTAACCTCTAACTTATGTGTCACTTTTTGGTGACACTTGGCTAATGTCCTGGTTGTCATGGTTCATTTTAAGTGTACCTACAACTTGAAAATAGATTTCAATAAACAATGTAGCACTAACTAAGACCCCTTAAACCACATGAAACATAAAACAAACAACTATTATCCACAGAAAATATTAATGCACTTTGACCAAGACATGATTCAAACCATTTAAAAAGTCCATCCAAGCCCAGGCATGCAAGGCTTCTGCTATAATATCAATCAAAGCATATGAAGACATCTCCAACAATCTGCATCAAGTATAGAATACACAGCAAGCAGTCAATTTGCCTTTGAGATAAAAAAATGATAGTAGTAGCCCATGTCCCTATCACAGAGGTAGCTATCCACTACAATGTACTTATAGAACCTCTTTTTTACCAACAAAACTAACTAAAACTAAGTTCCACATTGGATTATTTTGAAGACACATTGGGTAGCAGACTACATCGCTCTGGGCACAGAACCTAACTCAAGTGTTGAATACTATGGTGGACTATCTATGACAACACTTTGGTTTTGGAAGCCAAAACAAACAATGCATTAGAAGGATGGAAGAATGCCTTCCAATCCACACTAGGCAGAACCAAACCTATGAAGGGAACAGTCAGTAACCCAAATTAAAGCTAAAATTAGCAAAAAAACTGATGGAATGTGTGACATGCTTCAAGTAAAACTCTTCATAAACAACAACGGGAGTAGACTACTTAGAAGTAATAGCTAGAAGACTATTTTAAGATAAACACTAATGAACAAAACTCCCAAAATATGAAAAACATAATCCTAATCAACATAGCAAATCTTTCAGAATATAAATATTTGGTACTCAGGGCACTTTACCACTGCTGAGTAAATTGTGTGTGTTATTGGCTTTTCATGATTGGCATATTTGATTTACTAGTAAGCCCATAGTAGATTTCAATAGAGGTGCCCAGGACCTGTAAATCAAATGCTACTAGTGGGCCTGCAGCACTGACTGTGCCACCCAAACGAGTAGCCCTGTAAACATGGCTCAGACCTGCCATTGCAGTGTCTGTGTGTGCAGTTTTAAACTGCCAATTCCACCTCGCAAGTTTACCCACTTGCCAGGCCTAAACCTTCCCTTTTTATACATGTAAGGCACCCCTAAGGTAGACCCTAGGTAGCCCCATTGGCAGGGTGCAGTGTATATTAAAGGTAAGACATGTAGTGATGTGTTTTACATGTCCTGACAGTAAAATACTGCCAAATTCAGTTTTCACTGTTGCAAGGCCTATCTCTCTCATAGGTCAACATGGGGACTGCCTTTAAATATCTTTTAAGTGCAGTTTCCCGTTGGGAGCAGATAGAGATTCAGAGTTTGGGGTCCCTGAACTCATAATTTAAAAATACATCTTTTTTTAAAGTTGTTTTTTAGATTGTCAGTTTGAAAATGCCACTTTTAGAAAGTGGGCATTTTCTTGCTTAAACCTTTCTGTGACTCTGCCCGCTTGTGTATTCCCTGTCTGGGTCAGACTGACAGTTGGTCTGTTTTTGAATCTCCACCAGACAGTGGAACAAACAGAGATGGCGGGTAGCCTGCATATGCTGATGGGTCATCTAGGCTAAAGTGGAGGGAGGAGCTGACACTTACACCTGAATGACCTGTGCCTGCCCTCACACAATGCAGTCCCCAACCCCCTAGTGTGTGTCTAGGGCCGGGCCTGGGCAAAGCAGGATCTTGTGAACAACAGAGGCTTTCCTTTGAAGTTTGCCTTCTTCAAAGGCAGAAAGGGGTGTTAGTAGTGGACCCAAGCCCCCAGATTTTTAGATTTCTTCTGGACTCAAGGGGAACCTCTGCCAAGGAGAAGAGCTGAAGAGTTGGAGGAGGAAGACTGCCCCTTCGCCTGTGACTGCGCTTTGGTGGGTTGTCCTGCAGTTGCTGCTTCAGCCTGAAAGAGGACAAACCCTGAACTTTGTGGTATATTCCTGCTTGTGAAGTGTCTCCAAGGGCTTGGACTGATCTTGCCTCCTGTTTTGAAGTCTCAGACCCATCAAAGACTTCCTCTGCCAGCACCTGGACTCTTGGGTTGAAATCCACGTACAGGAGCAGTGTGGGGAAAATTTAGACGTACCACCTGCAACGAGGCTGGAGAACCGACGCAACACCCATTTGTGGCCGCTGAAATTGACACACGCCCCGCACAGCGTGGTTCCTCATCACCATGCAGCTGGACTTTGCACACTTCGTTGCTGGGCACCAAAATTGATGTGAATCTGCCCTGACCCAAGGTGGCTGTCTGGGAATTGACGCATCGCTCTCTTGCAGGAGAGAAAAACAGCGCATCGCCTACCCGACCGGAGAAGAAACGACTCACGGTCTCACTTGTGAGTAGGAAATTGATGCTTCGCTGACCTTTCCGACGCACACTCACCCATGCGGCTTTATTTTTCATGCAAACCAGGTACTTTGTGTAACATTAACACATCCATTATTTTCTATGAAGTAAGACTCTTTTTATTTAAAAAAATCATGACTCTATGCATGTTGCCTATTTTTCTAAACTGGTGTGGTGTCCATTTTATGGTGTTTTCACTGTATGTGTTGGTACAAATACTTTACACATTGCCTCTGAGATAAGCATGACTGCTTCTGCCAAGCTACCAAGGGGCTGAGCAGGTTTTATCTTAGGTGTGTATCTCCCGTACCCTGACTAGAGTGAGGGTCCCTGCTTGGACAGAGTGCATACTGACTGCCAGCCAAAGACCCCATTTCTAACAAATATTGATTTGATCTTGAAAGAAAATTACAATAAAGCTTTTTAAAATTGTTTCCTAAATACAGAAAAAAATGAATCAACTCAAAGAAATAAAAAAATTACATTAAAGACTCAGTAGAGAAAATACTGCATAAAGGTAATGTATCCATTAACAGCTTAAAGTACATAGACCATAAACATCAGATTCACATAACAGTTTGTCTCTTAAAAGCTCATTTTCTGTCAGCTGTCAGTTTGTAAAAAATAATTCAGTGCAAACTACCTATGTGTAATGTTTAGTTTTGTGTAATAAAATTGGTTTCTTAAAATTGGGGGTTGGTAAAATTAAAAACGTATTAGGAGATAATTTGCAAGGGTGCCCCGAAATTAGGACTGCCGAGGGACCTCCACAATGTTTAATCCGGCACTGACTGCATGCACACAGGGGAACTTGTAACACATGCATGCACAGTTAAGACCCAAACTTCTTACAAGGCAGGCTAACATTGAAGACACACAAATCCCCACACTTGTTTTTCATTGATACGCAAATTATTTCTCTTACTTTTATACATGTTTACCCGAAGCTGTTATTTCAGAAGCTAGGTTCTCATGTTCCCTCCTCCTCTCCAGAACACGAGGCCGCCATATGCCCACGTATACCTGTGCTACATTGGGGACTTATAACTCCCTGTCACTATGGAAGCATCTCTGTGTAAGTATTACTATTGCTATTTTCATTACATTACACAAAAAGGGTGAAAGCAAGATATGCTATTAGGAACCCCAGATCATCTGAGCACCATCATAAAATAAACAAAGAATCATGCAGTTTCTAAAGCCAAAGTGCCAGCCCCCTGGATCCAAGTTGTCTGATAGAATTGTGATGTGCAAATCTACAACTGAAAAACAACTACTTTTAGAATGTAAATAATAACTCTAAAACTGTTGACAACATGAACATGGAAATAATAATGCTTAGAAACAGAACACTTCATTGGACACACAAATATCACTTCTAAAAAAATGTTGTGATGTTAGTTATAAAATGCTTTTGATAGGAACATAGACAGGCTTAGCTCATAAATGTCTTGTGCTAACCTGTTCAGCACAAAGAAAAAAAATGCATACAATGCACACCTACACAGCTTGCCCGACAGCTGCAACTATCGTAACATATTTACAAAGCTCTGTTTTTATTGAACTTTTTTTGATTAATTTCCCAAGCCAAACAACCGTGCTGCCAAACACCATATGGCGTAATATGGCGTAATACAGCCTTCAAAGCTACAGTGATACCAGAATATAGGCCATATTTAGAAGAAAGTGGCACATCAGCTTTTATGCGCCACTTTTCTTGCACCCCCCCCATGACACCATGTGGGTGCCGTATTTACTATGCGGTGCACCATGGTGCACGTTAGGACAATAGCAAAACTTTTGCAGATGGCGCTAACCCTGAAAAGTAAAGGGAAGCCATTTGAAACTAATGGGCGCGTAAAAATGTCACTAAAAATGGCACAATGGTTACGTGTTCAGCTTAAAGGCAAATTGCATTTTTTCACAGATCTAAAACTGGCAGCAAAATTTGAGAAAATCATCCCTAAGAAAGTAGACTTGGACTGCTCGCAGGAGACTCCAGAGGGCGGACACAATTTAGGCGACAACGACTGAGAGCGGCCACTCCTGCTGGGTGACTATGGGACTGCACCTGACCCCGTGACCTACTAGGGTTTGCAACTGAACTGCACTTTGGTGCTGGCCGGCTTGTCGGACTCCTGATGTAGTGAAGGCTCCTACCCACTCACCCGTAATGGGGAGGAGACTGACGGCCATGCCAGCACCCCACTGGATGAGTCCAAATGTTTTGATAGTTGTTATGATCTGGGATTTGATACTGGGTGAGGGTGGGCTGGGTAGTCTGGCTCATTTGGGGGGCCAGAGTGGGTGGTGGGTGGTGAAAGTATGGTTAGTTCATATGTCTGTTGCAGAATCCCTGTTCCCTCTTCCCCTCTCCCTTCTGTCCTTGCAGTTGATGTAGGGTGACTTATCATGACGCAAGGTAAAACTGCTCCAGTGTGATGTTAATCCTGAAATGTTTGGGGGCTAAATGATAGCTAAGAGGTGAGGTTGGTGTCATCTTATCTGCAACGACATGCAATAGATGTTTGCAGGCTTCAGGAAACACACCTGACCAATGACACAAAGCACAGGATGCGAGCTGGATGGATTGGGGAGAGCCATTTGGCAACGTATTCCAGCTATGCAAGGGGTTGGCCATCCTTTTCAGAAAGGGGCTACAATGGTATACTGAGAAAGTGCTCACAGACAAAAATGGTCGATATGTACACTACAGTATAGGCCGTTTCGGCTGGTGTCAATTTACAGTCCCAATGTAGATGACCCAGAAGTTTTTGAGGAGGTCTGGCACCTAGTGAGTTCCCTAGGCTCTGGGCCCATGCTGTGGGGTGGTAATTTCAACATGGTGTTGGATTCTGAGGCTGACCACAAGAGTTGCGCGCACCCTCAACAATAGCCTGCAGCAAAGGCTTTGGGGGTCATTCTGACCTCGGCGGTAAAAGGCTCTTACCGCCGGTCAGAAGACCGCCATTCTACCGCCACGGCCGCGGTAAACCGCCACGGTCATTCTGACCCACAACTGCCAAGCTGCCAAAAACCCGGCATCCACGGAAGGCCGCCTCATCAGCGTTCAGCGATAAACTGGAGATGACCAAACCTCCACCGTCACGCCAACACAAACACGCCCATGCCATTACGACCCACGAATCCACGCGGCGGTCTTTCAACCGCAGTATTCCATTGGCGGTACACACCGCCGCGGTCAAAATACACACCCAGCTCCAAAACACAGCCACATTGGACAATTTGAAATACACACACCTGATACACATACACACACCACTCCCACACATCCAATCAACTATAAAACACACACCCACATCACCCACAAACCCCCACTACTAGAAATTCGGAGAGAAGGCGAGAGAGAGAGAGAGAGAGAGAGCACAGCTATCGAAAACCCCAACACACACAGGAACACAACATCATCACCCACACTACATCCACGCACAAAACACCACACACCACCACACACACCACACTCATCACCACAAACACCACCCCACACCACCCCATGGCACCCCAAAGACACCCCAGGTTCTCGGACCAAGAACTCAGGGTCATGGTGGAGGAAATAATTAGGGTAGAGCCCCAGCTATTCGGCACACAGGTGCAGCACACCACCATTGCCAGGAAGGCGGAGCTATGGCAAAGGATCGTCGACAGGGTCAACGCTGTGGGACAGCATCCCAGAAACCGGGAAGACATCCGAAAGCGCTGGAACGACCTACGGGGGAAGGTGCGGTCGATGGTGTCAAGACACAACATCGCTGTGCAGAAGACTGGCGGCAGACCCCCACCCACTCCACCCGAATTCACAGCATGGGAGCAAGAGGTCTTGAACATCCTGCATCCTGAGGGCCTCGCTGGAGTAGGCGGAGGAATGGACTCTGGTAAGTCTAATCTCAACTACCTTATCCCCCCCAACCACCAGCATGCCAACCCACACCCCCACCCTCACCCCCAACCCCCCAGCACACATCCTCCCTGCCAATGTCTCACCAGCACAACCCACCCAACACAACACCAATCCCTGAATGCCAACACAAACCATGGCCACCCATCACCTAAGCATGACCACTGCACATACCCATCCCCACCCACAAACCACCCTCACAACTCCTCCCACAAGGGAATGCCAGCACTGGGGGACAAGGGCACCCACAAATCGCACGCCATGGCACACACAGAAGCAATAACCATACTCTTTTACCCCTGCAGGGCCCGAACGCCAACACACCGGCCAGGAGGGTCCAGATTTGTCCATCCCGCCCCCAGAACAGGCCCCCAGTGATGACAGCAGCTCTGTCGACCTAGAACCTGATGACCAGCCCGGACCATCGGGGACCTCTGGACAGTCGGTTCCCCACACACAGACACAGGCCACAGCAGACCCAACCCCCTCTGGGAATACCAGCACAGCTCCCACCCAGCGGGCCCATGCCTCTGTCTCCAGGACGCGTCAATCAGCGGTGTGTCCGCCACTACAGGGCACCCAGGCTGACCCACCACCCCAACAACAACAGGGACCTGGGGGCAGTGGTAGTGGGCACACCGTCCAGGGGACAGAGGCCCGGGGAAACAGGGGAACTGGGAGGGCTGCTGTGCGAGAGGGGGTGGACCGGCCCAGGGAACCCACTCTCCAAGAGGCCCTCACCACCATCATGGGAGCATACCACCACTCCCCGGAGACGATGGCGACGGTACTGGCCAGGTTCCAGGAGATCCAGGCACAGCAGGAGGAACGGTACATGGGGTTCCGAGACAAACTCAGGAACATCAGTTCCACAATGGGGACCACCGTCCTGGCCCTCACCCAGATAGTCACCACATTGCGGGACCATGTGGCACCCCAAAGGGCCCCTGTCACTAGCCCGGACCACGAACAGCCTACCACCTCCGCCGGCGCTAGTGGACAGGAGGCCCCCACACAACGACAGGCCACCAGAACCCCACCTCCTGCTGAAGATCAACCACCCCGCAAGCGGAACCTGAGATCACACAAGAAGACAGAGTAGGATGCCAAGACCCCCGCCAGCATAAGATACCCCCTGATGTCATCCCACTGTCCCACATTGTCACCCTGTCCAACCTTGAACTGCCCCTGCTCCATCCTTCCACAGGCATATGGACAATGCACCTGTGCGACTGAGAACTGGACTCTGCCATGGACATTACTCCACCCCTACCCATCACCGTTTTACTATCATGGACCCATATGCAGCACTTAAAATAAATCACAATTGCACTTCAAAAATCAGGAGTCTGCTTGTATTCTTTACAAATGTATTACACATAACGGTGCAATAATGTTCAGTCACATTGTGATGACAACATACCAATGTCTATAAGCATTAGTCCATGGTCAAACAAAGCAGCAGTCACGCTGTGGGTCATACAGCTCTGAAAAGGGAAGGGAAAGTCAAAAATCAGTTAAAAGGAACTGGGGGGGAAACACAGAAAGTAGAGATGCAGGAGGGCAGAAGTAAATGTAAAAAGGCGTGGGTGATTCTTACCTGTGTGCTACTGAAAATACTGTTGTATAACTGTGTCCCTGTTGTCCGTGTCGTCCCCGTCGTCTTCCTCCTCTTCACTCTCCACAGGCTCCACAGCTGCTACAACACCACCATCTGGACCATCCTCCTGCAGGAAAGGCACCTGGCGTCGCAATGCAAGATTGTGAAGCATACAGCAGGCCACGATGATATGACACACCTTCTTTGGTGAGTACATTAGGGATCCACCTGTCATATGCAGGCACCTAAACCTGGCCTTCAGGACCCCGAAGGTCCGTTCTATAATCCTCCTAGTTCGCCCATGTGCCTCATTGTAGCGTTCCTCTGCCCTGGTCCGGGGATTCCTCACTGGGGTCAATAGCCAAGGCAGGTTGGGGTAACCAGAGTCACCTATTAGCCACACACAGTGTCTCTGTAGCTGTTCCATCACATAAGGGATGCTGCTATTTCGCATGACATACGCGTCATGCACTGATCCAGGGAACTTGGCATTTAGATGGGGGATGTACTGGTCAGCCAAACAGAACACCTGGACATTCATCGAATGGTAATTTTTTCTATTTCTGTACACCTGCTCATCGTCTTTTGGGGGTACTAAAGCCACATGGGTCCCATCAATGGCACCAATGATGTTGGGGATATGTCCAAGGGCATAGAAATCACCCTTCACAGTGGCCAAATCACCCTCCTCAGGGAAAACAATGTATCTCCGCATGTATTTCATCAGGTCAGACAACACTCTGGACAAAACCTTAGAAAACATAGGCTGAGACATCCCTGATGACATGGCCACTGTTGTCTGAAAAGACCCACTTGCCAATAAATGGAGTACTGACAGAACCTGCACCAGAGGGGGAATCCCTGTGGGTTGGCGGATGGGGGACATCAGGTCAGGCTCCAGCTGGGCACACAGTTCATGTATAGTGGCTCGGTCAAGTCGGTATTGAAGTATAATATGTCGTTCTTCCATTGTCGACAGGTCCACCAGCGGTCGGTACACGGGAGGATTCATCCTTCTCCTCGCCAGTCCCAGCGGACGGTGCCTAGGAAGGACAACATGGAGCACAGTCAAGCAACCCACAGGTACGTTCACCCAGCTTGCACAGTACACGAATCGCTATGCATTGAAAGGCTTGTATGAGTGGCAATGCAAGGCCTAGGCCTGTGTGACGCAGTAGCAATTAAGCCATGTGGGCCCTTGTAATGGCGGCTGCCTGACCTGAGAAGTGTGACAGTGGGATATGAGGTCAACGCGCTGGCGTGGCACACCGTGGCGGTAGGCGGTCGAAGACCGCAGTGCCAAGGCGCATTGGTTAACATTGAACCCTATGGGTCTCAGGAGCCAATGACGAGGTGCGCCGGCGGTCGCGGTACGCACCGCGGCGGTACGCACCGCCGCGGGCGTGACCGCCATTTTCTTTCTGCTTAACCACTCGAGACCTGACCATCCACAGGAGAGGACCTATACTGCAAGTGCTGCTGTGACCTCGGCCTGGAAGAGACAATGGCTGCTGCGACTGGGGAAAGGGACCCTGCCTTCACTTCAGAAGAGTTGGAGGAACTTGTGGATGGGGTCCTGCCCCAGTATGCGCTACTCTACGGTCCTCCAGACCAACAGGTAAGTACACTGGGTGCACGTTGAATGGGCTATGCCTGGGTGGGGTGGGGAGCGAATGAGGAGTGCAAGCCACGACAGATGAGAGCATGTGCCACATGGCAGGGTTGGGGAGGGGGGGGCAATCACATCTAACATGCAGAAAAGTGATGAAAATTCCTTTCCCACCCTGTACATGTCAAATAGGTCAGCGCCCATCAGAAAGTCGACATTTGGCGTGCCATCGCCAAGGAAGTCCGGGCCCTGGGGGTCCACAACAGACGGGGCACCCACTGCCGAAAGAGGTGGGAGGACATCCGCCGCGGGACCAGGAAGACCGCTGAGTCACTGCTGGGGATGGCCTCCCAACGTAGGAGGGGTGCCAGTCGTACCTTTACCCCCCTGATGTCCCGGATCCTGGCGGTGGCCTACCCCGATTTGGATGGGCACGTGAGGACATCACAGCAGACACAAGGGGGTGAGTACCAGCACATTCTGCTATCTTTACACGCAGTGGAGGCGTCTGGGTGGGAGAGGAGGGCTGTGGGTGACATTAGGCCAGGGCGCTTTCTGTAGTGTAGTCCCCTCCTTTAGGCATGGCCCTGTGCCCCCGCCCCCCACCTCTGTAGGGTGCCAAGTACAGCAATCCATGGTCCAGCATCACCCATGTGCGCATTTGTTGTCCATAGACCTGTTGGCCTAGTCACAAGTACTGAGTAGTGTACCCCGATTGTGCGGCGTAGTGCATGAGGCTCCTGTGTCTGTCCTCTCCGCCAACGGTGTTGACAATGCATGCACTCAACCTGTTTTTATTTCTCCCCCCACCCTTTTTCTTTATCTTCTTGTGCATGTGTGCATTAGCATCATCAGGCGGCGGAGAATTGGCATTGGAGCACGAGGGAGCTGCAACTCACAAGGCCCCGGTGGGCCATGGTACAGACACCGAGGTCACCAGTGATACGGAGGGCGAGGGGAGCACCACAACGGGGACCCGTGGTGACACCAGCGACACCGACACGTCCTCGGAAGGGAGCTCCCTAGCGGTGGCGGCAACATCCGGGCCCCCCGCCTCTACAGGTACAGCCGCCACCCAGCACACCAGCTCCGCCCTCCCAGCAGCCCCTCAGCCTTCGCTCCGTGCCCGCTCGCCCAAGAAGGTGGGCATCTCCTTCGCCCCAGGCACCTCAGGCCCTGCCCCTGTTACCCCTGCTGCCCTCAGTGAGGAGGTCATTGACCTCCTACAGACCATCATTGTTGGGCAGTCTACCCTTCTGAATGCCATCCAGGGGGTAGAGAGGGAGGTGCATCGGAGCAATGCATACCTGGAGGGCATTCATTCGGGTCAGGCTGCCCATCAACGATCGTTCAATGCTCTGGCCTCAGCACTGACGGCAGCCATTGTCCCTGTTTCCAGCCTCCCTCTTCTAACTGCCTCCACCCTGTCTCTGTCTCCTGTTCCTCAGCCTATCCCATCCACACCATCAGACCAGCCTGCACACACCTCAACACCCAAGGGCAGCTCATCCAGACATAAGCACCACAGATCACACAAGCATTCACCCAAGCAACACCCAGATGCAGACATGGCAACAGTCACTACCACCTCTGTGTCCCCCTCCTCCTCGTCTCCCTCCTCCCTCCCTGTGACGTCTCCACTCACACCTGCATGCACACCACCATCAGCCAGTACTTCCATCACCAGCACACCCTCCAGTACAGTCCGCACACGTGCAGTCACCACCCCCACTGCCATTTACACGTCCCCTGTGTCCTCTCCCAGTGTGTCTGTCACCCCCTCTTCCAAGACACACAAACGCAGGCAGTCACCCACCCAACAGCCAACCACCTCACGACAGCCTACGTCACAAGCACCTGCACCCAAAGACAGCACACCTGACTCTCCTACAACCACATCCTCTTCCTCCACTCCCATACCCACTACACCTACCCTTTACATTGGTCCTAAAAAACTTTACCTCTCCAAACTTAACCTCTTTGCCCCACCTGACCCACCCCCTCCATCTGCTAAGAGTCCCAAGAGCACCTCAGCCACCACCAGCTCTGCTTCAAGTGTCACCATTGTGCACGGGTTTTGGAGTCCACCCTTTCCCAGCACTGATACATCGGCCATCAGCAAGGGGACAGCCAGCCCCCCCCCCTGGAAAGAGGACCCGTAAAATCAAGGGCCGCCGCGAGAAGACTGACACGGCTGCCCCCAAGGAGCAAAGTCCTGGGCCGTCACCTGCCACAACATCCAGGGGAGGCAAGGGCCAGAGAGCCTCATCGAAGGAGGGCAAGGGCAGCAGGGCGGAGAAGTCAGCCAGCAGGGGCGCGGACAAGGAGGGCCCCACAAGCCCCATCCCGGGTGTGAGGGAGGACACCCACGGGCCCAGGACTCCGTCAGCGAAGGGTCCAGCAAATGCACGGTCGGAGGGCGACTAAGCAGGGAGTCCTGGCCAGGTCTGGCTCCCTTGAATGACTGGACAAGCACCGCTGAAGAGGGCCCGCCGTGCAGAAAGGCACCGCTGAAGAGGGCCCCGCCGTGAAGAAAGGCACCGCTGAAGAGGGCCCCGCTGAGAAGAAAGGCACCGCTGAACAGGTCCCCGCCGTGAAGAAAGGCACCGCTGAAGAGGGCCCCGCCGTGAAGAATGGCACCGCTGAAGAGGGCCCCGCCGTGAAGAAAGGCACCGCTGAAGAGGGCCCCGCCGTGAAGAAAGGCACCGCTGAAGAGGGCCCCGCCATGAAGAAAGGCACCGCTGAAGAGGGCCCCGCCGAGAAGAAAGGCACCGCTGAAGAGGGCCCCGCCGAGAAGAAAGGCAGCGCTGAACAGGGCCCCGCCGTGAAGAAAGGCACCACTGAAGAGGGCCCCGCCGTGCAGAAAGGCACCGCTGAAGAGGGCCCCGCAGATAAGAAAGGCACCGCTGAAGAGGGCCCCACCGAGAAGAAAGGCACCGCTGAAGAGGGCCCCGCCAAGAAGAAAGGCACCGCTGAACAGGGCCCCGCCGTGAAGAAAGGCACAGCTGAAGAGGGCCCCGCCGTGAAGAAAGGCACCACTGAAGAGGGCCCCGCCGTGAAGACAGGCACCGCTGAACAGGGCCCGCCGTCTCAAGCACCGCTCCGCTGGGCCCTTCCTGTCAAGCACCGCTCCGCTGGGCCCCGCCGTCTCAAGCACCGCTCCGCTGGGCCCCGCCGTCTCAAGCACCGCTCCGCTGGGCCCTTCCTGTCAAGCACCGCTCCGCTGGGCCCTTCCTGTCAAGCACCGCTCCGCTGGGCCCCGCCGTCTCAAGCACCGCTCCGCTGGGCCCTTCCTGTCAAGCACCGCTCCGCTGGGCCCCGCCGTCTCAAGCACCGCTCCGCTGGGCCCTTCCTGTCAAGCACCGCTCCGCTGGGCCCCGCCGTCTCAAGCACCGCTCCGCTGGGCCCTTCCTGTCAAGCACCGCTCCGCTGGGCCCTTCCTGTCAAGCACCGCTCCGCTGGGCCCCGCCGTCTCAAGCACTGCTCCGCTGGGCACTTCCTGTCAAGCACCGCTCCGCTGGGCCCCGCCGTCTCAAGCACCGCTCCGCTGGGCCCTTCCTGTCATGCACCGCTGGCCCATTGACAGTGCCGGTTCTGTGTCGAGCTAGTGTTCACGCTGCACTCGGGGCACCCTGCCTCCTCCATGACCAGTGGAGTCTGTAATCCACCTGATGGACTGTGGCTTTGCACTCCCCAGGATGGGACAGTGGGCATGGTGGCCCCTTTGTGGTTCTGGCGTCGTGGACCCTTGTGGCTGAGGTGCCCCCCCCTTCCCTTCCCCCTGAGGTGCCTGTAGTTTTGTCATCTGATGCCCCAGCAGTGTTCTCTCCAACGGACTCAGGTCTCCTGTGTGGGCTTTGCCCATGTGTTTGGTACACATTGGCCCACGGACTGTGGAAATTTGACACACTGAGCAGGACTTATTGACTTTGTACATAGCTTTCGCACTGTTCATGATTTTTGCTTTGATATTTCATTACGATAATTTTCCATGACTTCAATGAAACTAATTTTACATAAATGTAATTTAAAATTGTATTATGTCTTTGCATTTTTTAGGGGGGGTTGGGGGGAGTCACTCAGTTGTTGCTCTGCATTGGTATGTTGATAGTTGGGGGGGGGGAGCGTATGTGTGTGCCCGTAACCTATCGTCCTCCCCCCTCCCCTGTGTCGTAGGTGCAGTACTCACTGTTGTCTTCTGCGCCGGAGTTCGTACTCGTGGTAGATGAGCAGGTAGACAAGAGCTGGTAGGATGTTTAATTCGGGTTCCATGCTGTCCTCCGTCCTCGTGGAGTGTATAGAGGTGAGCGTTTTCCCGTTCGTAGTCTGTTTCGGCCGTGTTTTTATCGGCGGGGCTCCCGCCCCGGAAAAGGTGGCGGATTGGTGAGTTGTGATACTGTGGGCGGTACATTGTCTGCCGCCTGCCTGTTGGCGGTGACCGCCGCGCTGTTTGTCTGTCCCGCCGTGGCGGTCGGAGTGTTAAAGTGGCGGGCTGTTTTGGCGGTTCCCGCCAGGGTCAGAATTCCATTTTTTGGACCGCCAGCCTGTTGGCGGGTTGGCCGCCGCTTTACCACCGACAGCCAGGGTCAGAATGACCCCCTTTATCTCTTATTATGTCGGAGAACGATATTGTTGATTTATGGAGGGTAAAGCATTGTACGAGCAGAGAGGGAACATACATTAACACAGTACACAATAGCTGGTCACGTATCGATAGGTGGCTCGGGACTAGGGATGTAGTACTCTGGACCGAGTCGATTAGCCACCTGACCCACACCCTGTCAGATCATTTGCCGGTCCTACTGGCGTTGAAGATCCCTGGGAGCCCACGCCGTGAATTCATGTGCCGGCTGCCACGCGGCGTGCTGAAAGATCAAGCATTTAGGGAGGAGGTTAGGATGGCTATAGTGGAATACTTTACTATGAACCAGGGCTCAGTATCTTCAGCTGGCGCACTATGGGAGGCATTTAAGGTTGCGATTTGAGGGGTCTTCTTCACCAAGCAACGTGTGGTGCTTTGAGAGATCCAGCGTGAGTTAGCAGCCTTAGAGGCCCAGCTGACCTTATTGGAGAAGTGTATGTGTGCAGATATGTCTGGTGTTCTCATGGGTGAGGCGAGAGAAAAACTGTCTCAGTATGAGGAAGCTGTGTTCTGTGATGTTTGCTTTCTGGTAAAAGATGCTAAGGTGCAGAGGTATGGGGAGGGCGAGAGGGCAGGTAAGACACTAGCAACAATGCTGCGCTGCTCATGGGCAGGGGATTATGTTGTTGAATTGCATGTGTTGGTGGGAACACGCTGTGCCAGTACAGAAGAGGTCAAGAGGGTTCTAACTGAATTTTAGGCCTCCCTGTATTCGGAGTCGGAAATTCCGTATCAGGAGGCATATACAGAGTATTTTGAAGACATTAGCCTGCTATGGCTGGAAAACTCGCACAGACAATACTTAGAATCCCCATTCATGGTTGAAGACATGACACAAGTTATACGCAGCTTGCCCGGGGATAAAGCGGCGGGCCTGTATGGGCTCACTGCAGCCTTCACTGTCGCTTATAAACATAGACAATAAGATATTAGCAAAGTTAATTGCAGCCAGGCTGCAGCCCCTACTTACATCCTTGGTGCTCCCAGATCAATCTGGTTTCGTCCCTGGCCGCTCAACCCCATATAACCTCCGTACTTTCTTTGCAGTAACCCGGATGGTGAACCCAGAGGACCGCGCCACGGCAGTGTTTCTTGATGCTACAAAAGCGTTTGATTCTCTTACATGGCCTTATATGTTTGGCTTATTTACGAGGATTGGATTAAGCCCTAGATTTACTCAACTAATCATCTTATTATATTCTAACCCAACAGTGAGATTGAGAACAAATCGGATGGTGTTGGAGCCTTTTCCGGTGGCTAGAGGTACTCATCAGGGCTGCCCCCTATCGCCACTGCCGTTTGCGGTGGCAATGGAGCCACTGGCCACTCGCCTGAGACAGCATCACAATCATAGAGGTCAGGCATTCAGGCAACGTCCAATCCTAGCATCAATGTATGCAAACAATGTTGCATTATATGTGCGTGATCCACAGCTCCATCTAGACATCCTAGGAGATGAACTAGTACGCTTTGGTGACCTCTCAGGAATCACAATAAACTGGACTAAATCACTGGTTTTCCCATTGTCGGACGCCACAGTTCCGTACCATTCAAGATACCCCCTGAGTTGGGCAGAGGACCTGGTGCTGTACCTTGGACTATGGCTCAGCCGGGAGGTAGATGAGTAGTGGTACGCTAACTATGGCAAGGCCATCATGTGGCTAGAAGACAAGAATATGGCCTGGCGATCCCTTCCACTTTCATTAACTGGCCGAATAGCAATAGCCAAGATGGTAATTTTTAGCACAAGTTTCTCTACTTGTTTATCAATATCCTTCTGTTCCTTACTGCCAATTTCCTAAAAAGGCTTACATCCGCACTCATAGCACTTGTCTGGGTGGGTAAACAACCCAGAATCTCATGGGAAATGCTAGCACAGCCATTTGAAATAAGCGGTCTAGCGGCCTCAGACCTGGTGCTGTACTATAACTGTGCACAGGCACATTTTGCGCATTTCTGGATGCACCCCATTAGATATTTGCCACATCTGGAGTGTGACTCAGTGTGGCCTGACAGACTCTCCAGTGTGATTTATGGCCCGCCCAGGCCCAGGGCACAGTCGCGTGCAAGGTGCGAGCCTGGCAGGCACTCAAGACGTACTGGGGCTGAGGAGCTATTTGCGCCCTCAGTACTGGTGATGGAACTTGTGAGCCCAAGGGTGTCGTAGGTGGGGACGTGCGTGTGGCTCCGTGATCTGCGCTTCGTCACCCTGGGATCGTGGTACCCGGAGGGCATGTTCATTTCCCCAGGGTCAGCACTCCGTGAACCACACAATACCGCTCTGAACTATCTGACTTATCTTCAGATTAAAGTAGACTTGCGGGCGCTTTACCCGGACTTTCCTGCGATACCCTCAGTATGCCAGGCCTTCGAACTGGTGTGCAGTGCCCCAGACCCCCGCAGACTTATCACTAACCTATATGTGTGCATGCAGACGTCATTACCCCCAGTGACACCAAAGGCTAGGGCGCACTGGGAGGCGGACATCGGCAAGGCCCTTCTGGACAATGAATGGCGATATGAAAACTGTGTGCATATGTGTGAGCTTTCCCCCAATTATAGGCTGCGTTCAATTCATTCCAAATTTCTGCACGGTTTATATTATTCTCCAAAATGCTTTAGGAGGAAGGGTGTCAGGCTAGATGCATGCTGCCACACATGTTTGGTGCCGGAGGTGGATTTTCGACACCTGGTGTTGAGCTGTGGGGGATTTAAAGAATACTGGATGGCAGTGCTAAGTGCGATTGAGGAAATAATCAGGATGGAGACGTCACGCTCACCTAAGTTTGTTCTCCTGGGTTATGTTAAGGAGGTACTGCCCGAGCACAGGAAACTTGTCGGACTGTTGTTGGTGCTGGCTAAGCGCATGGTGGCTATGTGCTGGGGGAGAAGGCAGGCTTCCCATGACCAGAACTGGTTGCGCAATGCAGTGTACTGTCAGGAACAGTTAACAGCCTATTGGGAAATGATGCTGCCTAACTCCCGCCCTATAAATGCATGGTCTGCCCTTCAAGCACACCTTGCGGCTCGGCTGCAGCGTGGGGATGAGGCTGATAACACAGAGAGACAAAAACTGGCCGCGCTGGCCCTTCCCTCAGTGGCAAACTAGTGATTCACCCCTTCAGGCTGATTGCAGTTGATGCAAGGACCCTTCCCCACCTTTCCCTTTGTCTCCCCTTCCCCTCTCACCCTTTTTTGAATGATTGGTGTAGGGACTAATCTGCATGGCTGAATTGTAAGACTACTATTTCACTCATTGCCTTGCGATACATGGAGAACTATTGCAAATGGGCCTGATTTGAGGCTGGCTTAACGCTGAATGAAATTCAAGACCACAGAATGAGTCACCATAAATGTTTCTGCTATGCAAATTGTTTGATGTACGGGGATTGCGTTGTTATTTACCCAAAATGCAATAAAAACAAGAATAAAAAACAAATGGCGCAATGAAATGTTGTAAAGTTCATGGCACCATTTATATGGGCCTCCATGTGTGGGAACTCCCCCTGACGCAGGCATAATGTGGCGCAAGGGGTTACAAAGTGGCACAATGCATGCGTTACACCAATTTCTAAATATGATAAAGGAGAATGACCACCTTAATGCCACATTAGTGTAGAAAATGATGCTACTGTGGCGCGAAGAGGACCTAGGGCCTTGTAAATCAGGCCTTATGTGCCTAAATTCTCTCTCTGTCCAAAGACGCATATCAATAGGAGTGATTCATCTCTTCACTAGTTGGAAACACTGCCATAAACTCTACGATGATGCATGCACAGTAGCATGGTCAAACGTAAGCAAGAACTCTCCAAACGAAAAGGAAACACGTTTTTGAATGAGTCTGTAACTATGTACAGACCGACAAAGCTGTCTTTGGCATGAATATAGAAAAGAGGATGCTTGCATTTGGTGGCCACCGTGCAAGGGTGCCTGCCCATGTCCTTTTCATTCAGGCATCATAAGAGGCCGTAAGCAAGTGAGTAGCGTTTTATTTTCAAATAAATTATTTCAATGTATATTTAAAACAACCAATAAGTTAGGTTTTCAATATATATGAAGAGCTCATGATGTATGTGCCTTCCAGGTGACAGGCAGCAACACAATGCTCACTAGTGCTCAAAAGGGAATACACTATTAATGTTGAGTCCTGAAACTTCATAATGTTGCAGTCTGATCAACAATTATATCCCCAACTACACCCCGAGGAGTAGCACCAAAAGCAACTCCGTGGAGATGGGGAGTTCAGGACTTTTAGAAAGGAACTCCCTTGTCTGTCTGGCTGGTGTTCATTCATCCTATGATAGATGGAGAGTGAAGAGACAAAATGCCGTCACTCACACTTCAATAACCAGTGGAATAGTTGGCTCACACCCTCGTCATGTTACATGTTTTCGTGGGTGGAAATAAAATGTAATTGGCACAACAACAGACCAATGGATGAAGAGAACTGTCAGAAGGACCCTCTATGTACGTATGTATATGCGTGTATTTTTAACTAATTGTTTTGAGGAAAAACAGAAGGACTTGGTTAACGCCAGGCCTAAAAATGATGTAATATGGAAAAAAGTAGTTAGAAACAACATCATAAGATTATCTACAATGTTTCAGGGATGTTGCAGACACTAAGGTGGTCGTTATGAGTCTGTGACTCGCGGTTGAGGTTGGACCACCGCCAATGCGATAGTCAGAGTGCTACATTATGACCACGGCTGTTGTGCTGTGATGGGACTGCCAGCACTGCCAGGATCAGGGATCTCGGTGGTCTGGCGGTCACGGCAGTCCTAATCCACCAAGCAGTGCTGCAATGGGGTTAACAACCTTGTTCTCCACCAGTGATTTCATGGTGGTAACACCGCCATGAAAAGACTGACGAAGAGCCAGAGACAATGATGAAGGGTGTTTCCCGCTAGGCCAGGTTGCCGCCTGCTGACCTAGAGTGAAACTCTTAAAGAGCCCAGCGTGAGAGGTAGCCACTATGGCTGCACCTTCCCCATCGGAAGTTCGGCAGACGGCCTAAACCATCCGCTTAACTCGTGATCAGGCCCTAAGTAACTACGGGCCTGATTTAGATCATAGCAGTGGGGCTGTGGTTCCTGTCAGGAGGACGGATTTAATACTTCAGTTGCCCTGGTGGAGGTCCAGACCACTGAATGTATAAATGACCATCAAGCTGGTGGTGATTTATAAAGCGCTGGCAGAGACCGCCATTATAGCGGTTTATGTCAATGTATCTCACTGTTTGGTGCAGGGTATGTCAGCATGACACAACCCTACACAAAACGGTTTTATTTTTTTAATTTCAAAAAAGAAAAACCCACAACAGGATTTTCTTTTTCAAAATAAAAAAATAAAAAGTAATCCCTTCCCCATGAGAGTCATCTCCTGTGGTGGGTGGGGCGCATTATTTACATTTTACTGTCCTTCACTGCCAGGGTTTGCCTGGCGATGACAGACAATAAAAATGGCTACATGTCCATCCATCTAAATTGGACAGGTGGACATGTAGCCATTTCTCTGATGGCCCTTACACCCTAGGGCCATTGAAGAAGTTATGACATGGCAGAGACAGAGTAGCCTCCACCTTGGCCAAACTTAAGGTCTGGGAAAAGTGCTCTGCCTGAGCAGTAGCTTCAGTGGGCTGAAGTGCCTTTGCTCTGCTTCTTTTTGCAAGTGCATTCCCTCTATTCCCAACATTCGCAGAGCACCCAAGTGCTATTGAAAGAGAATACTGTCCCTGAATGCACTCCTGCTCCATCGTGGGCACCCTCATGTCCTCCTGCAAAGACCACAACACTTCGTAAGGTACCAATTGTTTCTCTAAAATAATTACCAATAAAATAATTTTGTAGAAAAACAATCAGCACACTCGAAAATACGTCCATTAAATTTTCGTAAATAATTAACTTAATTGTTTCTTTAGTTGGAAAAAAAGGCTCAATATCGTGGAAACATGTCCACACTGTAATTGTACTGCTGAATTATTAAAAAGAGCAGGGCACAGGAGGTTGTCACTACCAAAAGCTAAAGAGAACAGGGAAATTAGAGGACAATATTATTATAGTTGGATCCTAAGATACGCAACAGTGCAACTATGGGCCAACATACTGCAAAATGGTGTGTTCCTGGCCCCTTCACCTAGCATCCATTATGTCATTGAGGACCATACATCATGATGTACTTGGCTCATTAGTTTTGTGATGTGCCAAAATCTCTAGCATGTACAACACCATTTTTGGTAATGCTACGACTGAGTGCCAAAATCACAATGCACTTCAGAGAATGCAGATAGTACTGGCGGTCAGAATGTGCATCAAGCAACGAGAGAAGAGAGTGGCCTTACCCAATGAATACCCAATAAATACTTGTGTATAGAAATATTCATTAAAATGATACTTGAAAATGTAAGTTTAATCATGTCTGGAGAGGGCAGTTTTAGAGAGATGTCACTTACGTACACGCAATAATATTTTTATCAATTAGATTTGGGGTTAAAAAAATTATTTATAAATCTTCCTCGTAGAAAATATGGGGTCAGTAATAACATATGTTCTTCGGTGTTTCAAGTGTGCATGCAAATGAAACTCAGAAGATGGGGTGGGGTAAGGGTTATATCAATGCAGAAGATCCAGACATTGTGTGAGAGGTGTGGCAGTGGCTTCACCGTGTACCAGTATGGAGCATGCCAATTCTACATAACGCACAGTAGACACCTTATGCCTAACTTCAATCCTAACTTTAGTGCAAAGTCCAAGCCTAAATTTACCCTAAATCTAATGCTAATCATAATCCCAAACCTAAACCTAACACACTTTCCAATATCCTAGCCTCTACCCGTACCTCAAATCTTACACTAACCCCAAGGGTCAGCATTCTTTTTAATATTAGTCTATCTCTAAGCCTTAGCCTAGCTTCTCTCTACATAATGGAAAGTTCTTTTAAAACTTTTGACTATTTTCAGACTCCTTTTTTTTTTTTTTTTTTACTTTTAGCTTTCAGAATTATTTTTTCAAACTTAATGCTGCAACCTATATGGTACCAGAACATCATGGCCTAAACATTATCTGACAAAAATATCATGTTCTAAATATTGTCTCAAAAATGGCTCCATTGGAGTAGATAAAATCTACAGCCATTAGAATATCCTATTTTCTTGCTTAGAGAATGTACAAAGGTGTCTTTCCCTATGATCTCCACCAAAATCGACCACTGCCTCTAATGAGGCTTTCTCATAATCCATTATTAGAGTAATTAGCTCAACCTGCTGATATGACCCCACCTGATGGAGAGCTATTTTTGTGGCCTGCTCCCTGTTAAAACACTCTGAAATGAATTACTAACGCAGACATTTTAGAACTTTGTGTCCAGCAGCAATACAAATTGTACAATCCGAATCAAAACGCAAACATTCATCCACTCGTCATTTTATGGTGTCCATGTAGAAATATGAAGCGACTTTAGCTATTTTTATTTGCCCATCTCAATTTGTGCTAATTGTTCGTGATGCCTAAAATATCTGTAGCAGGTAAAATAACTGAACTGGAGCATTATGTCATGTCTCAATACAATGCCCTCCCACCAGCATCAAAGTTCTCGAAGCCACTATGTTCTCTGCTGCACCCACCGGTGGCTTTAGTGACGAAGACATGTTAGTGCGCCTGACCTTAATAAGTAAACTTACAAGGGGATGTGAATAGGTCGATGTACCTTTTGACTCGCAATTAAGAAGTTCTTACCATAGCTCCAGTACATAATCAATAATCAATACATGATAATCAACAATCATTTGTAATCAATAACATCAATAATCAATGGAGTCAGTAATTGTCATGCACCATGACCTTTCAGTCATGAATAACCACAACTTTAGTAAAAGTTTAGAATGTTTATTTCCCTATATTAACAACGCTAAGGTCATGTAGGTTAATATCAAAATCAAATGAAACACGTACAGAAACAACACTGGTTGTCCAAAGCGGCGGAAGAAACGCAATCTAATCAACGCTTGAATTTCACCACATTCTAAAGTTACGGTGCAAATCAATAGCAAAGTCAGCTTCGTCAGCGTTATGGTGTACATGAAATTCAGCAAAGAAGTTCATCAAACATTAGTCCCTGTTATCATAACTCTATTAGTGAGAATCCTTAACTAACACCAGATTAGCATCAGCATGTTGGGTTTCATTCAAAACAATTCAGTAACACAAATTTGGAAAAAACATCTGACTATGATAGCGTCATAGACAAAACAGTGCAGTTGGTACCTATGAAGAAAAATCAAATATGCATAATAATCACATTTCAGGGTATGCCTATCCTCAGTATGGATCAGCAAAGCAGAATCAGTCTTCATCCTCAGGACATCACTCGATTAGCAAGGCATCATGCTCTCAGTCAGGGGAATATGAGCCCAAAGAGTCAGAATGTCGGAATGACCCAAATGGCAGAATGATCTATCTTCCCTCAGGATGTCGGAATGATTGTCTGGCTCCCTTCTCCCCCTGCGGCCTTGTTATATTAAAGTCACTTAAACTATCCTCTAATTCCCTATTGGTCAGTTAATCGTATGTTCACACTCTGTCCAATCACACTACTATCACAAATTTATGAATTCTAATATTTCTCCATTCTCATATTGTTGATTGGTTCGTCTTACGATGGCCTCATCATCCTTACATGAGGCCTGGCAAAATAGGCCAAGACACTCGCTAAGTTAAGGCGTACAATTAATAAAGCTAAAGCATACTTCATAACTCTCAATGTGACATATTACTGCATTAGTCCAACACATATTTAATATTTCATAAGTATTGATCATTGATTAATATACTTCGTTAACATTGGTGGCCATTCTTTGTGATCACATTTTCAAATGTGTGCATTATTTTTCTACGTTATTACATTTTCTACATAAATTCATTATTCAAAATACATAAACACTCATTAATAATTCTTATTAAAACACCTGCGCTAGCAATCCCTCCTCTGATGACTAAATATGTCATCACACTATCACCCACAAATTTTCGCATCAGCTAAAACTCTCTACAATTAAATTTCTTCATAATTTTGTTTTCCCCTTGAATTTTCCTTGTAAATTTTTTCCCTTTTCTGTTCTTCCCTCCTCTGATTATTCTTTGACTTTTTCAGTTTAATTCTTTTACATTATTTGCACAATCCCCATGTTCTCAATAAACAAACCACAATGATTAATATCCCTTGTAGTATTTTCAATAGAACCCCATTCCAAATGTTGCTGAGCCTATTTCCCACTGAAACAAACCCTTTGCCAACCTTTTCCCAAACACTTGGTTATTTCTATTCTTTCAAATCAGCACTTGCATTAGTCAAATTAGTAAGTCTCTTATCTCTTTACTGTTATCTGGAATATACGAACAACAATGCCTAGAATTAATCACTCTACAGACTCCACCATCCTTTGCTAAAAGAATGTCTAAAGCAAGACGATTTTGAAGAGTCATAGCTCTAGCAGCAGCAGCTAATTCAGTACCTATCAGGAGTATGGCCCCTGAAAAATTTGTCAGGATGTTATCTACAATAGTAGACAACTTTCGAATCTTTATAAAATTCAGAATGACTCCCACTGCAGGAATCACCGCTCCAAATATATCTCCCACTATAGCAGAAGAAGACTCCCTCCTCTGTCTCTTATGATGTAATTCAGTCACTTTCGGAAACTTTTTCAGATCCTCCACTTGATAAATCTTTGGGAAAACTATCCCCAAATAACATGTCCCATACCATCCTCTTGGAAGACGGTAATAAGCATTAAGTCCACAAATATAGTATATCCCTGGAATTGCAAGGTCCTGCCCATTCAACATAAATGTCCATTTACTCTGAAACAAAAGCACATGCCTACATTCACTCATTCCCACAAATAGAGTGTCAGTGCACGATTTAGGCCTATACATACAAAGTTTCCCTACATGCATCTAAAGCTAATTTCCCTTGCATTTTAATTGCACTAGAAGCATAATCATTCTTGTAAGTCCTTTTCTCTAAGCCTTTTTCTAATTTCTCCTTTAATGCTTTTTTCCTGTCATCTGTGTGATCTAAGAAGCTCTTCTCTAAAGGTGTAAGCAAGCATGTCAGGTTATTTCAATGCACATAAGCTGTGCCAAACATTAATGTAGGCTCAAACAAACCTCTGACTAATACTATGCCATTATCCTTAGCTACTCTACTCAAATACCTAAATATAGGAACAAACGAAAACACAACATCATGATTTGAGCAGAAGTACTAAATGTACTCCTGGTTACAAAACCTTGTTAGTAACAGACTATAACTTATCCCGTAGGTTAAAGGTCAGCTATGATAGATGACTCCTTCCCCGACTGATGAAGGAATCTGCGTACACACAAAATAATTCTTCAGGTCCATTGTCTCGACATATTCACTTAATAAGCGATAGAAAACGTTAAAAGAAAGTTCCCCCTGCGCATTAGTATCCTCGTGCAAATATTTATCATTTAACCTAAACTTCTCTAATGCCGTTAGTGCAGTAGTTGTTTCAAAAGCAGCAGTATGGTTGGCTCCTCTCTTATCAAGAACAGACATACCCACAATCAACAACACAAACAATATCCCATACATAATTGCTAACCCAATGCTCATATTTTCAGCATCTAGCACCTCTACCTTGTTGACTAATGTTACTCATGATCTGTAAAGAATCAGAAAGCAAAAGAAATTTAAAAAAACATGCAGCAAAAATCAAAAATAGATAACTCTTCTTTCAGCAGTTCAGTTTCACTTCAAGGAACCCTTTGTCAAAATCGGTTAGCAGCTTTGTCAAAATCAGGTTTCAAAAGTCAAATCAGGTTAACACTGTCTCTTCCGGATACTTTCAACAGTCTCTTTCTCAAACATTTTCTCCAATTGTTTCAACAGTTCAGTTCATTAGCTTCCTTCACATGCCAAAATACTGACCCGGAACTTCACTATCAAAACAAAAAGACAAAAACTCTTGCTGACATTCGTTAGTAGTTGCATACGCCCATTCAGGACCTGCGTATCTTTGACTTGCTACTCTCTTTCTTTTCAATTTTCGATCACCATTCAGCTCTCCTTCGCTTAAATCTTCTTTCCTTGTGGTGTCTACTTCTTCCTTGATTGTTGGTTCCACAATCACTTCTTTCCCTTTCTTCACTTGTTTTTCCAGCCACTTATCTCCTTTCAGTGGACCCTTTGTAAGTTTTCACTTCAGAATTGAACTTGAGCCTTTTCCTTCTTCTGTGGTGTTTTCACTTGACGGACCTGCAACCGGTTCAGGAGGAGTCACATCACCTTGACTTTCATCCACCTTAACTCCTTCCCCTTCTGTGTCTGGCAATTGATCTTTTTGTCTCACAATATCGTCTTCTTCTGGGAAAGCCCTCCTCTGACTAGGCTGTACTGCTGCTTCAGTTGAGATAGGCTCTCCGTCACCCACTTGGAGGTCTCCTCCCTCGTCTCTTACAGGAGTTTTTCTCCTTCCGGCCCTGAGACTTTTTTCACTGTTGTTGGTACTCTCAACAACTCTTCTTCATTATCCAGTGGACATTCCGCTTTCTTAGTATGACACCAAAACATCGCTGTCCATGTTCAGTTGTGACAAGATTAAAGTGTGGGCTGCATATTTTAGGAGATTTGGAAACAGAAAAACTTAGATTTTTACAGGTTACTTTAGATATGTCAACATATGCTGCTACATTCCCAGTGAAAAGCAGCACATTCCTTTAAACGTACCCATGCAAGCAACCACGTATTACCGGCAAAGGAGGTAAAATACCTTTACCTCAGTACTTTACTCTGTCTAAGACAGCAGTCATCTCATACTGTGGCATCAGCAGTGGCCTAAAGTAATACGTGCAGTGCTCAGTTTATGTAATACTGCCCTAGGTGTTTGGGCATTTCTGTGTCCTAGAGTATCTTCACAGCATCAAGATTTCACTAACCAAACGGTGAAAAATTATTTACTCATCAACTATCATATGCAAGAATTTGGTTAGGCGCTGATTGTCAATCATTTACAAAAAATGATCCACCCCAATGCAAATATAAGGCATTTTTCCAAACCTGTCCAGAGGTGTCATGGAAGTGCTCCTCTAGTACATCTACAGATAAAATTATCTTTATTCAAGAACTGAAAAAAATCTGGACCATAATAAATTTTGAGACTACGCAATTAAAGCACTTACCTTAATAATAGGGTGCCTATAATCAAAGAGGATTATATGCCCAATTTACACGTCTATAGCTAATACGCTCAAACGAGGGACACTCATTTCATTGCCGAAGAACAATGTAGTGTTCAGATAGTTAGCTTGTATGCAGCAGGTGCAACTACAGCAATGGCTATCCCAGCAGTCCATGCCTGCGTGCAGTAAGGTTTACCAGACCTTGAGAGCCACACTATGGGGGTCATTCTGAGTTTGGCTGGCGGCGGGCGCCGCCAGCCAAACATCAACCGCCAGAATACCGCTGCGCGGTCAGAAGACCGCCGCGGTTATTCTGAGTTTCACGCTGGGCGGGCGGGCGACCGCCAGAAGGCCGCCCGCCCGCCCAGCGGGAAACCCCTTCCCACGAGGAAGCCGCCTCCGAATGGAGCCGGCGGAGTGGGAAGGGTGCGACGGGTGCACTTGCACCCGTCGCGATTTTCAGTGTCTGCTATGCAGACACTGAAAATCTTAGTCACGACACCCGTTACCGCCAGCCAGGTTCTGGCGGTCAAAACCGCCAGAAACAGGCTGGCGGTAAGGGGGTCGGAATCCCCATGGCGGTGCTGCCTGCAGCGCCGCCATGGAGGATTCCCCAGGGCAGCGGAAAACCGGCGGGACACCGCCGGTTTTCCGTTTCTGACCGCGGCTGTACCGCCGCGGTCAGAATGCCCATGGGAGCACCGCCAGCCTGTTGGCGGTGCTCCCGCGGTCGTTGGCCCTGGCGGTCCATGACCGCCAGGGTCAGAATGACCCCCAATATGTACTTCAAGAACCATGGACCAATGTGCAGATGCTAAGACTACAGTCTTTGCGTTACTTAGTGCCAAGAGGGTGTGACATTGGTGGTACATGGGAGTTCCTGTGCTACTACCCATGCTTTTCGATGCAAAACCCTATCCGCTAATCTTAGAAGACAGGGTTTTGCACCAAAAAAATAACACTACTGGAAAGCAGTCATTAAAAGGAGAAATGTTTTAATTTTTCCTTTCTTTTCCGACTTTGCATGTGTGCTGCACTGTACAGCACATATACAAAGTAGGAAAAGTTTTACATTGTACACAAAGGTAATCCTTTCAGTACAAAACCTATGCTAGACTCACGCACACACCCTTGCACTATGGCACGCAAGGTGTGCGTGTGGCGCTCTGCAGCAAAATTCTGCACTGGCGCTAGGGGGCGGGGAGGGGAAGAGAGAGCCATATCTACAGAGGTATGGCACTCTCCTGCTTTTACCCTGTCACGCAACGTGCAGCACTGAATATTTGGCTGCTGAGTTGCGTGTACATTTTGTGAATCTGGGAATAAATGATTAACTAAATGCTACTTATTAAATTCCTAATGGAAATGTTTTAAAGTACTGGTTTGGGGTTAGCTAGATGTTTTCATTTGCAACTTTAAGATATTATTAGACGTTACTGTAAATTTTGATACTTGATTAGGTGCGGGTGAAGATTTCTTGTATAAGTTATTTAATTCCCTCAAGAACAATAGATGCTATATGCTAAAAGTGGGCAACTGTTTACATGCAAAGTGGTCCTTGTGATGTTTTCATTGCGAAAATCCCCATGCTTCCGTTTTGTGTAACATTCCCTAATGAATGTGTATTTTCCTGTTTCTGTACATCACAGAGTTAGTCTTGGTAGCAGAGCACACATTGCACAAAGTATCCAGTTTCACAGTTCCCACAAGCCATTTTTGCTTCAGCCAACTTTCCTGTATGAGAAACCTGAAAAATTAAGATTAAGAAGAGCAATATAAAAAGTGGAGTAACTGAGCAATGCACAGCACTAAATGTGAGCCATCATCAATAATAAATGTGTTTTCATCTTAAGAAATATTTTCACCAGTGTTTTAGATGTTTCAGAAATCGGCAGGCCTTCTTTGTAGTAGAGTGGTGTGCAACATATCCCTCAATGCCATCATTTCTATAATAAGTTTGTAAATGCAACTATGCAAGCTAACATTAAATGTGGCTTGCTACAGGAAACATTTTAGTGTCAAGTTATTTAGGAAAGCCATACACAACTAAGAATCAATGTGAACAAGTTTGAAAAACGAAAGTGAAGAGTTTTTATCCATGTAGCTGCAAATGTGAAATTGAGGGTTTGTGACTAAAACCTACATGGTGTTCTTTGATCTATAATTAAAGAAAAGGTATGATATTTTCTACCTGTAGCTCTGGGCAGAATTATGTATGTATTCTTCTTTAAAACTAGGTATGGTTGTATTGATACTCCTTTTCAGTATAAAGATGAAAGGGAGTGCTATAAATTGTTCAGTAAGTTATTTGTAGTTGGTGACGTGTTTATATGTTCTTCTAGGAGGCAAGGGAAAAGAATTGGCCATCAGTGGAGCAAGAAAATCATCACATTCTTTCACATTTTAAGAGGATCGTGACACAGCATACACAAATGGATCAGAGTAAGTCATGGAGCTAGAAGATATTAATGAATATAGAGCATGAATCATGACCATGCTATACAGCTTCATACCTGTCTGTGAACCAAATCTCCTAAGAATCTGTGGTGCTGAGAAGACTGAGGAGAAAGAACACCTCACAAAGGGTAGACAGGCTCAACTTCATCCTGTAATATGATGTTCAAACATTGAATCTGTTTACTTCCTGTGGACTGGGTATTTACATATGATTTTTTTTTATTTATTATGAAGCAACTGTCACATACAGTATCATGGCGGTCAAATTACACATGAACTGAAAGGAGACACTTATTTAATATGTCTTATTATCTTTCTGAGACCTTTGCGGTCAATATCAAAGTATGGTTTATTCTGAGTTTTGCCTCCTTGCCAATCAAAACATTGCTCAGTGTTATTGTTGTTATAGCATCTGTGAGGAAAGGTCCATTGAAAATTGAAGAATTTATTTCAAACTTATTATAGATACTTTTTTAGTTAAAGCTAACTGAGTCACCTGTGTGGCAAGCAGCTAAAAATGAAGCAGGTTCTTCCATGAGGACAATATTACATTACTACAAATGTCCTGAGGGATTACGGGCATTTGTTAGTTCTTAGTCATAATATATGACTATTATTGTGTGTGTTTTATCTATGGTTGTTAGACCTGGCATCTTTTGGTGTGGTTTCCTCTGAATTTTTGCTTTCCGACCTCCTGTTTTGACTGTGCGTTGAACTTTGTTTTTGCTGGCTTTATGACTCTGTGCACTTTACCACTGCTATTCAGTGCCAAATTGCATGTGCTCTGTGTCGAAAACATGATAACATTGGCTTCTCCATTAATGTCATATTTGATTTACTAGTAAGTCCCAAAAAAGTGCTCTGTGTGTGACCAGGGCCTGTAAGTCAAATGCTACTCAGTGGGCCTGCAGCACTGGTTGTGCCACCCACTACAGTGGACTTTCAAACATGCCTCAGGACTGCCATTGCAGAGCCTGTGTGTGCAGTTTAAACTGCCATTTCGACCTGGCAAGAGTACCCACTTGCCAGGCCCAAACCTTCCTTTTTATAACATGTAAGACACCCGTAAGGTAGGCCCTGGTTAGCCGCAAGGGCAGGGTGCAGGATATTTAAAAGGTTTGAGATGTACTTTTAAGTTAAAATGTCCAGGTAGTTAAAATCTGTTACATTTGGTTTTCAATATTGCAAGGACTATCTATCCCATAGGCTAGTATGGGGATTGCCTTAAAGCATCTTTTAAGTGTCATTTCCAATCTGAAAAAGGTAGAAAAATTGAGTTTGGTGTCTCTAGACTTAAACTTAAAAACACGGCTTGTGGTAAAGGTGTTTTTTTAATTGCAGGTCTGAAAATGCAACTTTTAGAAAGTTGGCATTTTCGTACTTTAACTGTCCTGTGCCTTAGCCAGCCTCCAATGCATGTCTGGTCTGTGTAAGGTTAGGTGAAAGCTACCTTTGTGCATTCAATCCATAAAGCCATAAATACAGGACACTCAACTGCCCCTGCATTCCAATTGCATACTGATGGGTCTTCCTGAGCAGAATGGGTGGAGCGGCTCTCCCACTTCAAAGGGTAGTGGCCTGACCCCACACAAGGAAGTGATAACCCCCACAGACCTCCTGGCCAGCGGGATTGGGCTGAAAGGGAACTGGGACACTTCAAAACCACTCTTTGAAGCCTTTCCACTTCAAAGGCACATTTGGGTTTAAGTACTGAGCCTCTGACACCATATACTCGGAACAGTTTTAAACTGAGGACATCCTAAAAGGAGGAAGGATTGCTGTGCTATTTCCTCTGCTATGTAGGCCTGCTGTTTGCTACTCGGTGCCTGGGTGTGAGAGGACTGGACCTAACTCTCTACATCCTGCAATCTAAAGTTTCTCCAAGAGCCTGACTGAGCTTTCCTCCTGTTTCTGAAGTCTCAGGGATATCAAAGACTTCACCTCCAACTTGCTACCAGCACCTGAGTTGATCTGCACTTTTGGATTTGCCCCGGTCCAGAGTGACCAAACAGTTCCAGTTGCAGCTATTGTCTTCTACACACTGCATTTTCATCTAACCTTTTAAATTCATAACTTAACTTGTATTGTTTTTTTTTATGTTTTGTCTTTTTTGACTCAGATAAATACTGCCCATTTTTCTAAACTGGTGTGGAGTCCTTTTGTAGTTTTTTCACTGTGTTACTGTGTGTGAGCACAAAAACTTTACACACTGCCTCTTTAGTTTAGCCTGACTGCTAGGTGCCAAGCTACCAGAGGGAGAGCACAGGTAAACTTTTAGTGTGCACCTTATTTGCCCTGATGCACAACCCCCATGGACATGACTCCTGTCTTAGTAAAGACAGGAGTCATGCCACCCAGCCCAATGGCCATGCCTAGGGGACCTATGTCCCCTGGACATGGCCATTGGGCACAGTGCCATGTAGGGCCCCCCATGGCACATTGAAAAGAAATTAAAAATACTTACCTGGACTTACCTGGGATGGATCCCCCCATCCTTAGGTGTCCTCCAGGTGTGGGTGTGGGTGGGTGGGGTTGTCCCTGGGCGCAGGAAAGGGCACCTGTGGGCTGTTTCCATTGTCTCTGACCATGGAAATTAGCTCACAGGTCCCCTAACGCCTGCCCTGACCCAGGCGTTCAATGATGGTGCTAAGCAGGCTTAGGGCCATTATTTAAGGCCCTCCTCCTTCCGTGTGTAATTTTTGCACAGGAGGATAAATAAGGTGCTAGGGCCTTTGAGTAATTTTTTGCCCGGGAACACCTATCTTGCATCTCATGGACGCAAGGTAGGTTTTCACATTAAAAGAATTACGCTAATTCGACGCAAACAGAGTATAAATACATAGCTGGATTATTTACATTTTTTTAAATAAATAATTTAATTCATTTTTATCTACCAGGGCTTATTTACATCTTTAATACTTACATTTAATCACATTTGTGTATAAAGTATAGATTTGTAGAATTTGCTAAGAGCTGTGTATGTGAGTGTTTTCCCAGTGCTTGCCTGATTACAGACTGGTTATCTAGACTGCGGATGGAGACGTGAAACATTTATAGAATTATAATTTTGCTAGTGTTGAAATGGACTTTGAAACTTACATTGCTCTTCCTATGTAATAATTAACACAGGATGACGTATTTTCAGACTAACCAAGAAAGAGAGAGAGAGAGAGAGACCTCCCACCCCACTACTGTTGTTGCATCTACAGAGCTAAGTATGTGTTAACTGTTAAGGTTATATGTTGAGTTGTGAAGTGATCTGCTGCTTCAGATAAAGACTGCCATTAAGACCTTAAAATCACATACCCATACTAGTGGTGGATGGGCTGCACATCTGTGGTGTTAAAAAAACAAGAAAGCAATTGTGTATTTGTCTTTTCCAAGATCTGCCCTTGAGAGAAAACAGGAATGAGCACAGAAGGTAGACCTTTCTAGCTATGAATCCACTCCATTATTTTAGTTTTGTTAAACATAGTAGATGAAATTAAAATTGCCTCTAGGTATCAAATTACTTACCCTCTGGTGCAGATGTCAATGCAGAAGCCGTGGGTGTGGGGGAAACACTGAGGAGGTGGCCGCATGCACCCGCTCCATCCTGTGAGTCACACTAGTATGTGGCTTGTAATGCGTTTTGCAGCATTCTCCCAACTCAGCATGGTAGTCTGACTGTGGATGTCCCACACATTGATCTTCGACCCTAACAGTGGCATTGGTGGCATCTGGAAACCACATCCCAAGCATAGGGCAATTGAAGAGTAGATAAGAAATCAAAGCTATGTGTTCTTGTGTGATGAAGAAACCGTAGAGTTCCAGGTTCTGACATTTATCTAGCCGTAAAAGTGCCCTGAGCAGAGCCATGTGCAGAAAGGAGGCATTCATTAGCAGTCCTCAGTGAGGAAGGGTGAATCAAGGTGAGTGAGGATGTTTGTGCCAGTGCACCTACACCTGTTCCATCTAGTTGTGCATTGAGATGGTTCAGTGTGCACATGTGCTTCCAAATACAGCATATTTAGTTCCAAAGACTTATATTTAACTTCTAAATGATCTGCCTTGTACTGTTGGATTTATTTGTGAAGACCATTCGGGGTGCCGATCATTATAGGAAGAAAGAGGGCAGTTCGTGTGCATTCAGCAGATCAGCCCTCTTTTACAGCCGTAATACCTGTGCTGACTCAGTTTTGTATGAAGATTTTGAAGCAGACCACGGATGGTACAAAAGAGAAGGATCAATTCAAGGAAATGTGTTGAAATATTCATCGACAAGTGTGCCTGTGAAAGTGGGGGGGCCAACTAATGTGTACCCAGCGACAGCAGCACCCCTTCGGAGTAAAGCAAGTTCTAGTCTTAAACCTAATAATTACCACCTCTTGAGGCCACAACTCTGTTAACTTTTGCAACTGAGACAACTGTCAAAATAATGAGTCACAAGTATTTTTGACTTGCCCCCTTTCTGTCAGTCATGTGTCCAGAACAATGGTACACGCTCAGGGAAAAGAAACAATGGCAGAAGCATGTAAAACAGGTAAAATAGTATGGCACACTCATGCTTCCCATCCACGTTAGGCATTTAAAGTAGGTTTGGTGAAAGATTGCTGTCCTGCAGGAGGCCCTCTTTGGGCACACGCAAGATTTTTACTTCACTCTACGGGAAGGGCAACCAAAGAAGGCAAGCTTTGCTGGATAAAAGCAGGAGAGAGGTGGAGGAAAGGAACGCATTTAAGTGGTGGTCTGATATCCCTACAATACTCTGTCCTGCTCCCAGGTATACATATGATGCTTCCAACAGATCCAGCATTATATAGCCCTAGTGATCAGCCCTATCACCAAAAGATGAAAGTGTTACCAGTAAGGACACAGCCCCCTGCCCTCCCGCTACAGTGACCAGATGGCCAGTACAACCCCCTCTTGCTCAATCATAAGAATGTCTGACTCCTATCCAAGGGTGCCATATATTCAGATGTTTGAAGAGTGTCCCAACCCTATGTATCATGAGTTATTGCACATTATTAGAATGCAAACAATAAATCTACGCTCTGGAGGAGAAACTGTGCACTTTGTCATACTTGAGTATACCACTGTTGTGTTCATCAACACTTGAATGCATTTCAAAAGTTAGGGTACCCAGGCTAATTTTGAGCAGACATACTCATATATATCTTCAGTAATCTAAACTGGCACAAACAGGTTAGTTTACTAGAGTTTCCCTACACAGGTGATAATCAATTCTGCCCCCGAAAATATTGAGCTTTGCAATTAACCTAGCTCTTCAGTACCACAGTGAAATTGAAACACTGTCAGCTCCATCCAGCTGAATGCCAAGGCCTCGGAGATTTACCCCCAAAGAAAAGGGGCGCATGCTCACTGGCTAGTAAGAAGAAAACATTCAATGCCAAAAATAAAATGATGATGGCGGACTGAGTAAAGGCTAAAACGGAATATCATCATGTCCCTGGTACTTAAAACCATGAACGCTGGGAGACTTTGAGAAACAAAACAGTACGTGTTACATGAGAATGCAGGGCCAGGCATAATCTAAACAAGCATTTACAATGCATCGGGTCTCGCGTTTGCTCATGTTAGAGTTGATCGCGTTGTAAACTCCTAATCCGACTTTTCACCTATCGGGCAAAAGTGCATTTATGCACATAACCCGAAAAAGTGAAATCAAGTACGTAAAGCGCTCGACTTCTGCCAAGTGAGATCGGGCTCGTAAATTAGAGAAAAAAAAGTCCACGAGCACGATGGAAATCAGCGAGCCTTGCATGTTTTCTGTACTTGGTCACTGCGCTGGAGGAGGGCTTGCCACCGGAAAAGGCATGACGTATGCGTGCCTTCGACTAATGAAAGCAAGCCGATTTTATCAGGGAAGCCCACCAACCAATAAAAAACACTGATGTGAAGTTGACAGTGCTCCAAGCCCTTTTATAAATACAAAAGAGTCTCCCTGCGAAACGCATGCGCGAGCGCATGCAACGCATGCTCGACCCTAAAAAAACGACCTAGGAAAATGGAAGAGACTTCATATGCTTGAATTGCTTGCAGAGACAGATTCTTTTCTGACTGGCTGTCTGAATTTGTCTAGCATTCCAGAGCTCTGCACAAGACGTCCTCAATTCTGAAGTTAATTTTTGGTGCATTTGGTGCCACAATAGCACAGGCAAATTATTTAATGCAATTCACTCAAATTACCAGAAATCTATGGCTTTGTAAATTGTACACTACTCAATTGCCTCTTCATTATTTTTTTAATATGACTAAACTAAAATGTCTTTCTTCTGTTATGAAAAAAATATTTTCGTTTTGTGTAGCCGCCTTTCTTACTTTTCTTTTCCTCGACCCTTCTTTGATTATTTTTTTTTAATCATTTCATATTTTTATATCGGTAAAAATTCACCAAATGAGTCACAAGATTCACCCAAGTTTTGTTGAAGCATGGCCGTTTAATAAAAATATAACCATAAAAGATGTCAGTGCAGATTGTAATCCTTAAACAGCCAGGTTTAAAATCTTTCATGAAACAGCAGCTGGCACTTGGTTATGTTAAATCTGGAGACAATGAATTCCACATTTGGGAGCTGAGAATATAAAATAAATAAATGATCGGCCACAGTTGCGAATGCGTGGAACACATGGGACTGTCACCAAACTCAGATTCTGCGAACAAGTGGAAAATTAGTTCATAAGGTGTACATTTTGAGTGAAGAAATGTTAATCCATTCACAAGGAAGGCATAATGATCCATAAATAATGTTTTATTTTTTGAATTATAGCTCATTTTAAAGGCATACTCGGAGTCTGTATCATATTTATACCACATGCCTTTGGCTGAATAATTTGGTAATCACATTTTCAATAGATCGGCAAAAAACCTAATGTAGAATCCATTAACATATTACAGTCTTGGCAAGACCAAAGAGATCATTATTTAAGTCAGTTTGATCGTGGAAAATTCGCTTGACAGTTTTAGGTGAAATAACCCACTATTCACCATTTGGACTGTCTGTGGGCCAGTGCTTAATCCAGTAATGTTCTCATGTTTCTAAACAGTTGGGCTACATCTGGCAAGTTTCCCGTTGTCAAGTCCACATAGACTAAATATTGGGTGGTGGTGGATTGCCAAATAAATTAAAATATGTTGTACCATCCATTTGTTCAGTGCAAGTAGAAATATTTGGCTGGTTGAGCAGCAAGTAGAATTTGTAGCCCAAGAATAATTTGGCTTTTCTCTGTATAATTCTAGGACAAATATTCAAATGACTACACGAGATATACTGATAGATAGGGGTTATTCTAATAGAATGCGGGAGAGAGCAAGAGCCATTCAGCGTTCAGTAAATAGTGGTAGAATGTTGAAAGCAACACGGGGCAGATTTTGGGTGGAAATCCTGCAGTAGTCATGCTGCTGGGCGGAGGTGCATGGGCAGTTCCACCACCAGCCCCACCCTGCCAACAGGACTCCACCAGCCGTATTACGACCTATAATACGGCCTGGCGAAGTCCTGATGGCGGGCGCTGCCAGCAGTGGAAGCGCCCGTTCCCTGCGGATGACCTTCTCGCCGGACAAGGCAGGGTTGGGGGTGTTGTGTGTGTGTGAGTGGGTGTTGTCTGCGTATGTGCATATATGTGTGTATGTGTGTGTGTATGGGTGTTTGTATGGGGGGGTGCATGGGTGTGTGTATGCGTGTGTGAATGTATGTGTGTATGCATGGTTGAATGCGTGTATGAATGTTCAAGTGAGTGTGTGTATGAATGCTCAAGTGAGTGCGTGTATGAATGTTGAAGTGAGTGCATATAAGGATGCTAGTGAGTGTATGCATGTATGGATGATTGTGAGTGAATGCGTGTATGTCAATGTTGGTGTATGAGTGTATGTGAGGTGCGTGTGGGTGTCTGTGTGCATATGCGTGTATGCAGGAGTGTGGGCGCTGTACTAGAATGGTGGTGGGGGTGCTGTACTAGAAGGGGTTGGGTGTGGGCAGAGGGGGTGCTGTACTAGAAGGGGGTGGGGGCAGGGGTGCTGTTCTGGTAGGGGGCAGGGGGTCTTGGTATGGAGGGGGCAGGGGATATTATGCTTGCTCAGGGGGTGGGGGAGTCATCAGCCGGTGACAGGGATGAAATTCCCTGTCACAGGTAGCCTTTCCGCCAGGGTTTTCATGGCAGTGCTTCGCCAAGGAAACTCTGGTGGAAAGCCAGCTAATAATACCACCGGTGGTCTTCATTGGACCGCCGGATCGGAGATGCTCATCTCTGGCCCGGCGGGTCCAACCATCCTGGCAGTCTGAGTGGGGTTGTGGCAGGATGGCAAAGGCCAACCTGCCACACTCAGAATGTGGCGGTCTTCACCGCCAGCCCGTCGGCGGTGAAACTGCTACCATGGCCCTGGTGGTCAGAAAACCGCCAAGGTCATAATGTGGGCCATAGTGTAGCTAAGTGTCTCAAAGATCTATAGAGAAAAAAAAATAGTGGGCTACTCTGGTGAGCGTCGCCATAACGTAGATCTTGAAGGAAATTAAATGCAAAGCAACATATAGAAATATGTGAGAAGGCTGAGGGGAAAATTGAAGCTTAGAAATGTTAAAGCAGCAGTAACAGCAACATTTACTGAGCATATGGAACATAACATTACAGCCTGAAACTGCAACACAACCAATAAGAGAAAGTTGATAAAAGTACATCACTATGAATTACGTGCTGATAAGCTGTCATTTGTATAACAAGAGTGTATTGGAAAAGGTACAAGATCAGAACCATGAAGTTGCAAATTAATAAAACTGTAGCAACCACAAGCACACTTTTCATACGTTCACATGATGTTACTCATTGATTCATCACATCACCTACTCTCCTTCTGGTTCCCATAGATTTGGTACCCTAGCATACTATGGGCAGTGGTAGGAGATTGTAGCAGCTAATTCTGCTGCAACGGAATATGTTTGTACCGTTCATGCATGGGCACATTTTATCTGGTCATAAGAGCAGTAGCTCTCCGTGCACTGTACAGTAACATTACAGATGAAGAACATACCTAGGCACTTGTGCACATGTGAGATTATGAGGAAAAGGAAATCAATGAAAAGCAAATAAGAGAAAGAGATGAAAATGAAACAGACTGAGAAAAACAGACAGTGAGGAAGAGGAACTGTATGATGTCAAGGGAGAGAAATTGATAACAAATCAGAATAATATTCAGAGACAATAGGTCGGCCTTTTACTTGTGCGTGGAAACTGAATTTGGACAAATCTTATTTCCATGTGTTACCACATTAAAGCCTGACCTACTGACTTTGCCATTGCTTGCTGTGCTTCAAGTAGCTTAATTTTTTCCCTTATTAATGTCTATGTGTGTGTGTGTGTGTGTGTGTGTGTGTGTAAACTAAAATGTATGCACGTGTTTATAACTTACAGAATTCCTGACTACAACATTGTAAAACACCCAGTACAGTGAAAAACATATGACTTTCTATTTACAATGCACATTTGAGATCAAATATGCAATTTGGGTTGATGCAGTGAACGTTTGAATAGTAAACTTGCCCCTCAGGTATTGTAGTGATAGTAGGAGATGGCTACAGCAAATATCCCAATGTATGGAGTGACAAACAACAGCTTTTGTAGGCTGAGCTAAAGCCCACTCTATGTATATTTTAAAGAATTTGTGACAGTATGTTTTGCAGACACCTGTACTGTCAAGCTAAGCCTAACAAGCATTGGCAAAGCCAATAGGTCTTGCCTAAGCGAGAGCTGTAAAGTAGACTTGAGTAGCGTAGAGTGGTGTGGTGTGGAGTGTCATGGAGTGGCCTAGAGTGAAGTGGTATAGAGTGTTGTGGAGTGTTGTGGAGGGAGTAAAGTGGCATAGAGTGGAAGGGAGTGGAGCAGGGTGTTGTAGAGTTCAGTGGTGTAGCGTGGAGGAGAGTGTCAGAGTGGAGTAGGGGTTCGTAAGGTGGAGAGGCATAGAGAGTTGTGGAGTGGTCTAGAGAAGAGTAAAGTGGCATAGAGGGTGTTACATTTAGTGGAGTAGAGTGTTGTAGAGTAGAGTGGCATAGAGCAGAGTGGATTGTTATAGAGTGGAGTGGCATAGAGTGGAGTAGTGTAGTAGAGTGGAATGGCATTGAGTGGAACAGAGTGGAGTAGAGTGTTGTAGAGAGGAGTGGCATAGAGTGGAGTAGAGTGAAGTGGCACAGAGTATCATAGAGTGGAGCGGAATGGCATAGATTGGAGTAATGTAGTCACCAAGAGTGGCATGGAGAAATAGAGTACAGTGGAGTAATACAACATAGAATAGAGTGGAGAAAAGTGGAATGGAGTGGTGTAAAATGAGTTGCGTAGAGTGTCGTAGAGTGGAGTAGTGTGGTAGAGTGGCATAGAGTGGCATGGTATGGAGTATAGTTTAATGGAGTCCAGCATCATATAGTTGAGTGTTGTAGAGTGGCCTAGAGTGAAGTGGCATAAAGGACAGTGTAGCAGAGTAGATTGGCATAAAGTTTTTGGTTTTGAGTAAAGTGGTGTAGACTACATTGACGTAGAGTGCAGTGACGTAGAGCAGAGTGGCATAGTGCAGAGTGGTGCACAGTAGAGTGTAGCAGCACAGTGTAGATTGCAATGGCATAGAGTGCAATGGCATAGAATGGAGTGGTCCAGGGTGGAGTAGAGAAGTGTGCAGTGGCGTAGAGTAGATTGTTTTAGAGTAGAGTGAAGTAGTGTAGGGTAAAGTGGAGTGGTGCACAGTTGAGTGCAGAGGTGTAGAGTGGAGTGGCATAGAGTGCAGTGATGTAGAATGATGTGGAGTGCAGTGGTGTAGAGTGCAGAGTAGATTAGATTGGTGTGGAGTGGAGTGGCTTAGAGTGCATTGGCGTAGAGTTGGGTGGTGCAAAGTAGAGTGCAAAGGCATAACGCAGAGTTGTAAGCAGTTCAGTGGTGGAGAATGCAGTCTTGCGGAGTGTCTCAAAGTGCAGTGATGTAGAGTACATTGGCGTAGAGTGCATTGGCGTAGACTACAGTGGTGTAGAATAGAGTGTTGCTAAGTAGAGTTCTGTGGAGAGCAGTGGCATATAGTGCAGTGTTGCAGAGTAGAGTATAGCCACCTGGAGTGCAGTAGTACAGAGTAGTTGGTGTAGGGTGCAGTAGCAGACAGTGCATCCGTGATTAGTAAAATGTTATAGAGTACATTGGTAGAGTGCAGTGGTTTAGAGTACAGCGGGATAGAGTACAGTGGCGTAGAGTAGAATGGTGCAGAGTAGAGTGGTGTAAAGTCCCACAGCATAGAGTAGAGTGACATAGAGTGCATTGCATAGAGGAGGTTGTTTCAGAGTAGAGTGGAGTGGTGCAGGGTAGAATGGAGTGGTGTAGGGTAGAGTGGAGTGGCATTGCGTAGTGATATAGAGTGGAGTGGCACAGACTAGAGTGGCGTGTCTTAGACTGGAGTAGTGTAAAGAGCAGTGGCAAAGAGTGAAGTGGTGTACAGTAAAGTAGAGTGCATTGACATAGTCTAGAGTGGTGCACAATGGATTAAATTGATGTAGAATGCAGTGGCGTAAAGTGACATAAAGTAGAGTGGTTCAGTGGCATAGAATGCAGTGGCACAGAGTTCAGTTGTGCGGAGTAGCATGGCACAGATTTCAGTTGCGGAGAGTGCAGTGTTGCAGAGTAGATAGTTGTAAAGTGCATTGGGGAAGAATAGAGTGGCATAGAGTGCCTTGGTGTAGAGTGCAGTGGCACTGAGAAGAGTGGTGCACAGTAAAGAGACATAGAGAGCATATGGAGTAGAGTACAGTGATGCCGAGTAGAATAGAGTGGTGTAGAGTTTAGGGACGTAGAGTGCAGGGACATAGATTGCAGTGGCATAGAGTATAGTGGCGTAGAGTAGAGTATTGCAGAGTAGAGTATAGTGGTGTTCTGTGCAGTGGCGTCAACTGTAATGGTTTGAGTAAAATGGTGTAGAGTGCATTGGTGTTGAATGCAGTGATGTAGAGTGCAGTTGCATAGAGTGGAGTGGTGTAGAGTGGAATAGTGCAGAGTGGAATAGAGTGGCATAGAGTGCAGTGGCATACAGTAGATTGTTTCAGAGTAGAGTGAAACTGTGTATAGTGCAGTGGCATATAGTAGAGTGCAGTGTCATAGAGTGCAGTGGTGCAGAGTAGATTAGAGTAGCTTACAGTAGACTGGCATAGAGTGCAGAGGCACAGAGTGGAGCAATGCAGGGTAGAGTGGTGTAGAGTGTAGTGGCATTCAGTGCATTGGTGAATGGTGCAGTAGAGTGACATAGGGCCTCATTCCAAGTTTGGCTGGCGGCGGTAGCCACCAGCCAAACGGGAACCGCCACTTGGCCGCTCCGCGGAGGCCATTCTGGCTTTCCCGCTGGGCCGGTGGGGGACCGCCAAAAGACGCCCGCCGGGCCAGTGGGAAAGGCCCTGCAACAATGAAGCCGGCTCCGAATGGAGCCGGCGGAGTTGCAGGGGTGTGACGGGTGCAGTTGCACCTGTCGCGATTTTCACTGTCTGCAATGCAGACAGTGAAAATCTTTATGGGGCCCTGTTAGGGGGCCCCTGCACTGCCCATGCCTGTGGCATGGGCAGTGCAGGGGCCCCCAGGGGCCCCACGACACCCGTTCCCGCCATCCTGTTCCTGGCGGTAAAAACCGCAAGAAACAGGATGGCGGGAAGGGGGTCGGAATCTCCAGCGCCACCATGGAGATTCAGCCCATCCAGGGGAAATCCGGCGGGAAACCGCCGGATTCCCTTTTCTGACCGCGGCTTTAACGCCGTGGTCAGAATGGGCTGGGAAGCACCGCCAGCCTGTTGGCGGTGCTTCCGTGGTCGTCGACGCCAGGGTCAGAATGACCCCCATAGTGTGCACTGGTGCAGAGTAGAGTGGCATGGCATAGAGTGGAGAAGTGCATCGTTGAGTGTTGCAGAGAAGAGTGCAGTGGCATAGAGTGGAGTGATGCAGAGTAGAGTGGCATTGAGTGTAATGGGTAAGAGTGCATTGGCATAGAGTAGAGTGATGCAGAGTAGAGTGCAGTGGCGTAGAGCACAGTGGGATAGAGTAGAGTGGCACTGAGTTCAGTGGCAGAGAGTGCAGTGCTTCAGACTAGACTGTCATAGGCTGCAGTGGTGTATAGTAGAGTGGTGCAGAGAGCAGTGGCATAGAGTAAAGTGGTACAGAGTAGAACAGAGTAGCACAGAATGCAGTGACACAGAGTACAATGGTGCAGTGTGCAGTGGCATAGAGTGCAGTGGTGCAGGGTAGACTGGTGTGGAGTGCAGTGTGTTAGAGTGCATTTTTTATGAGTGAAGTGATGTAGAGTGATTTGGCTAGATTAGAGTGCAGTAGAGTAGAATGATACATATTGAGTACAGTGGCACAAAGTGGAGTGGTGCAGCATAGATTGGAGTGGTGCAGCGTAGATTGCAGTGGGGAAGAGTAGAGCGAAGTGGTGCAGAGTAAATTGTTTCAGAGTAGAATTAGGTGGCATAGAGTGGAGTGAGCAGAATGCAGCATGATAGAATAGAGTGGTGAAAGGTAGAGTGCAGTAGCATAGAGTGCAGTGGTGATGAGTAAACTAAAGTGGCGTAGAATGCACGGCATAGACTGCACTGGAGGAGAGAAGAGTGGTACAGATTAAGGTGCATTAGCATAGAATGCAGTGGCATAGAGTGTTGGGTTGCAGAGTAAAGTGGCACAGAGTGGAGTGGCATGGAGTGGTGTAGAGTGCAGTGCGAAGATTGCAGTGGTGCATAGCAGAGTATAATGGGGTAGGGTGCATTGGCATAGAGTAGAGTGATGCAGGGCAAAGTAGAGAGGCGTACAGTGAAGTGGTGGAGAGTAGAGTGATGCAGAGTACAGTGCAGTGACACATTGTGGAGTGTGCAGAGTACATTGCAGTGGGGTGGAGTGGTGCAAAGTAGAGTGGAGTGGGGTAAAGTGGACTATGCATTGTGTGGTAGTGCACTGCCATTACAGACAACACATCTTCAATTGGAATGGCCATTACATTTGCACAGACATATAGTTTTACTGATAAAAATATACAGAGCACAAACTATAACGTGTGGAAATGTAATCACCTAGCGTGTTGATTTGTTTTGATGCTTTTAAAATATTTGTTTCCATCACACTTCAGAATTATAGGAATTACCCCCAGTAGCCAGCACGATTGTCACATAAATCCTCTTAATTCAAAGACAGAGTATGAAAAGTAAACCAAGATCCCTTGGAAGACAGAGTCTGACATTTGACCTCTGTTGTTGAATGCACAGCAAATGTGACAAGATAAGAACAATATTTAAAGGCCTATTTACAGAAAGGGAGCACTCAGAAGGACACCATCAACAAGGTTTGGGCAACAGGAAGAGACAAACTCAAGCTCAACAGCCTAAAACAAATAAAGCCTGCAAACAGGAAGCAAAACAATGTGAGTTGCAAACCAAATAGCCAATGGTAATCAATGGATGGAATGCATTCCCCGGAAAGCTTTCCAAATGTCCCCAAGATGTTGTTAGCATCCAGGCCTAAGAATGAAGGGGGAAAATATATACAACAAGAATTTAGGCAAATAACAGAAACGGTGAAGGAGATACAAATGCGATAAAATGCAGACATGGTAAAAAGGAATAAAACTGAAATAAAGATCAAACAGGAACAATTCGTAAAGAAACCGGTACCTTAATTCTGCCCTTCCTTGAATACAATTTTCTCTCTATCAGTCTTTATGAATATAGTTATTTCTCTATTTGTGTATCTACCTTTATATTTCACTGCGTTTATCTGTTTATATTTCCCAATATTATTTTCCACTTTTGTTTCCACATGCTATGTTAGCGTTTCTCCATCTCTGCTAGCATAATTCACACTTATTCACCTGAGTAAATCAGTATGTTCCTCTTCTTCTCTTTCTTCTTTCTATCTGTTTTTTCCCTTTCCATCATTCATGTTGCTATGCACCATTTTAGGTGTGACCTATAGACAGCTTTATTGCGCCGGTCTGTCTAATATTTTTTAAAACAAATCATACTAAAATATGCACAAATTATAGTTTACTTCAGTGCCATGACTGGTAGGCCCATCTTTGTTTTGATTTCTGCATTAATTTCATGTTTTCTTTTTCATTGATTTTGGTGATTGCTTAATTTTGTACTGTTGTTTTCAAACATATGCCCCGCCAAGTTCAAATAATTTGTCATTTTTAATTTCTTTTACCCTTGCAGTCTTGTGAAGGGCAGAAATATTTGTTTACATCATGTGTAAGCCAAGACCTGTTGATTGTTAATAGATAGATGGATGGATGGATAGATAGATAGATAGATAGATAGATAGATAGATAGATAGATAGATAGATAGATAGATAGATAGATAAATAAATAGAAACCCCCACCTGAGATGATGTGTACCAACAACAAAAGGACTTTTGTTAATAAAACACTGTGCAGGGTAAACGTTTGTTCCCAAAAACAGCGAATGTAATAGTATAGTAACTAAGGCATATAAGCCAAACACTGGGGAAAAAATCAGGTCTGGGTTAGCGTTGTCTCTCTACAACTATCATTAATACTAGTGCAGGAAAATTGACATTATGTTCAAGGCTGTTTGTCTCAGGTGTTTTTGTATTGTATTGTAGTACATGGTGTGGTAGCCAAACAGTGAATGGCTGTGCTGGTTACGGGTGGCAAGTGGAGAAAAAAGTACACAAATCAAGTGTAGGCGGAAGCAATCAAAATGAACAGAGGTGATATTATTTTGTTGGCAACATCTGCATTAGCACAGGCACCAAACCTGTATCTGATGTATCACAAAGAAAACACATGAAAATAAAAACGCTAATAGGTTTGCATTCCAAATTATTGTGCTTTTCAAAACTATTAACATTCTATGAGATAAAGTTGGAAGCATGATATTTTATTTTATTTTTTATGCTGACGTTGTGTAACTCTTGATATAATTTGGTGTGCATTGCTTCATGATTAAAATAAAATATTTGAATCGTTAAAGTAAATGTCTTATGAAGTGTTAGGAAGGAAAGGGTGGTTATTTAAAATGGTATTATTATATAGCAAACTGCAGATATATGGGTCGAAGAGGAGTTTTATACTGTTCTATTTAATATGTGAGAAGTATTAGTCAAAAGGTGTAAGTAGTGATAGGTATCGTAATCGAAATGCAGAAATAGTAGCAGGATATAGACAAAAAGAGAGTGTTTGTGCCATATTTTAAGAAAGTTTATGTATCCATGCATCTTTACTTAATAACTTTAAAAAAATGAAACTCACAATATCATTTTATCAAGGCCGAAATGAAAAACCAATAAGAGCACAAAGGTAGATAATAACACTTTGGCCCTCATTTTGTACTTGGTGGTGCAGACCGCACTGCAGGCAGTGGCGGTAATTACTGCCGACGGCATAGCGGTTCAGACCCCCATATAATGAAAACAGTAGTGAACTGGCTGCTACTACCCACCGCCAGGCCAGATTCGACCGCCGGGCCGACGGCAGGCAATTTTGACCCAGCTTTGGAGGCCAGACCGGTGGTGGGATAATGTTCCCATTTTCACCAGGGATTTCCTGGCAGGGTAATCCCTGGCGGAAATCATATGGGTGACATGAATTCTCATTCCTGTCACCTGCATGTGGCATGCCAGCCCCCCCCTTTCCACAACCCCCACCCCCCCAAGCCCCTAGACCCACCCCCAACGCCCTACCCCCAGAGACCTGAAAATCGACCCCCATCCCTCCTCCTTCCAATCTCCCTGTTAGCCCTCCACAACCCCCACCCTCTCCATCCCCCACCCACCCCACCACCATTCAGGTACCCCAACCCCGAGCCACCACATACACATGCACCCATATACCAACATACACGCATGCATTCATACACGTAGTCAAACATCCCCCTTCACAAACACACACGCACACCCCCATGCATGCACTCACTCACTCAACACACACCCCCACAACCACCTCCTCCCTTCCCTCTCGGGCAGCACTTACCTGTTCCATGGCCCTGCTCCGGGAGGGAACGGGCTCTTAAAATGCTACTCTGCCAGCATCGCTGCATCTCCATACAACGCCACGCCTATGACTGCATCATTATAGGTGTGGCTCTGTGTGGACTGATGCGGCGTTAAGGGTGGAGCAGCATCCACCCATCCTACCGACCGCCAGCATGGCGCCTCGCGGCCCTCACCGCCATCAATGGCGGTGAGGCTCCAGACGTCATTATCCGGTGGGATGCCTGACGCCACCACTGGCGGTCTTCTGTTGATCGTCAGCATGGTTGGTGGCGGGCTATCCCACCAGGTACAAAATGAGGGCCAATGTCTTTATGACAGGATAAGTCATCCAGCGTCCACTCCCTAAACAAAATGCCCATAATCAGCAATTAATATTTTGTTATAACAAATGAGACAGTATAACCATCCATGAAAAGTCAGGGAATGATGGACATCCCATCGAAGAAATTACAGTCCATGAAAAATAAATGAACGCCAATGGCTGAAAGGTTCTGACTCTAGCTTTGCTCTCTCTACTATGTCTCTTTGCATTTTTTTGAAGAATTGATTACATGTGAGCTTCCAGTCAGGAAAATCTGTCTGTTGCCAGACCAAAGGAGTTTGTCTCACATTATGCTGAAGCAGACAGTACACAAAAATGAGAACTTGGAATGTACTAAAGATATTGATCCGTTTCTTAAAACCGATAGAAGTGAGCCTTGCTTTTTGCTGGTCTAACAGCATTCAAAAGAATTCTGTGACTTTGACAGTTTTTTCTGTGCTTTAAATCAGGAACATCTAACGTTGGTTGGTGAGGGCAGGATAAATGGAATATTTTTAGGATCTCGAAATCAGATGTATTTGCATACAATAAAATCGAAACAATTACATAGCAAATGGTTATAACGAAAAACAGGCACGGGTCCCATCTTTAGTTGACCAACGCTAGAAAGCCGCCTTTTCAAGCCGGTCATGTATTTCTGATACGACTATGAAAAAGATGTATTTTAGCAGCATTCTTGTTTTTAACAGGATTCTAGGACAAATTGTACACATAATGTATCACGCGAGAGGAGCGTTGATACACGGACTCAACAGTTGAACTGTGAACTGGTCCTTTTTGCACTGGTCTGTCTTTACAAACTTTGTAGAAAAATTACAGTGCGCCAGTTCTCAGCTATATAATCTACCTCCATACTGTGATACTGCAGATATGATGTATTTAAATGCAACCTGGACACAAATATATATGTACATATGTATAAACACAATTTTTCAAGCAACTTAATGTGCGTTACTGTAGCCATGACCACTTCACTTTAATATATACACACACACGCACACACACACATATATATATATAAATATATATATATATATATATATATATTTACACACACAAACACGAAAATATCCACGTAAAATATTTACTCATACAGTATTAATGTTCGTTGGACCACATCTGCAAGAAGGTTTTTGGCTAGCATTTTCACACTTCAAGGGTATTTTACCACGGTGAAACGAATGTGTGTTTTTATTCTGGTGTGACACCACCTTAGGACGTTTTATCAGGATTCGAACACTGTCCATTGATTTTTGAACCACTGAGTGAAAACTTAGCCCACCGGCAGATCCCAGAACTTTCAGATCATGTACAAAAATGTAAAAATAGATATCTGCAGCGTACCACATGAGAACTACCGCTTCGTTTGTACAGCTCCTTGTAAATGTTCTGGAAAAATCAATGCACTTTTGCCTGCCCGCTAAAATCACATTATTTTCACGACCACACTGCACATTTTCAAGACGGCGAATTCTGCATTCCCATTTATAGACTGCCGGGAAAGACGGGCAGATTTCCGCGGAGCATGCTATACTGTGACTGTCAGGTCAGAAAAACTCTCCCAGAGCTATGCAGCAGTTTTACACGAATATGCAATTCTTTAAAAATATATATGATATAGTGTAAGACCTTCCGTGGTCACAGATCTAACTGACCTGGTCTGATATGAATACCCAATCGACCCATCGCTTAAAGTCCAAGTACATTAATTTGCAACATGACACCGCACTGTAGTCCAAGGGACAGTGATAAATATAAATTTGGCACTTACCCACGGCCGGTCCTTCGCAGTCTGACATCATCTGAAAGTAGTTCTCCTGTGCAGTGCTTGATAAACCACAGGAAAAGGCAAGTCGAGCGTCCTACGCAAGGTCCGGCAGCAAGGTATAAATATTTACAGCTGTCCTTCCTGTGTACATCTGCCCAACCCCGGGAGTTTATGGGAACGGTTCGAGGCCTGGCTCCTCCCTCGAGGATGACAGGGGAAGAATGTGCTTCTGTGCCAAAAGGGAGAGCTGCTATTGGCGGGTAATTCTGTTAGCCTCCCTCCCCTAGGAGTCAGTTCAGGCTTCCCAGACGGACTTTAGACTTTATGGGAGAGGATGGAATATTTATTAAGGGGCTGCTGCTTTTAAGACTCAGCTGACAGTAACTATTGATAGACTAGCTTGATAAAGAGTGAACTGTACTGCAAGAAATCCTAAAATGCTCTTATTTACCTAATGAGAGGGCTGAAAGAGAAAGTAGAGTGTGCGCTTGGAAACACCAAGCAACATTTAGCAGAACACACCTTCTCCCCCAAGTTAGCAGTGCAAACCTTTCAGCTGCCAAGTTTCAGCACCTACCAGTGGCCCATTAGCCATATACTCTATTCGAGTGAGCCTTTCACATACGTGACAGGAATCTGGCTCCATGTATGATTCATCAAGCTCTCAGCTGCTATCTGGAATCAGAAGCAAGGCAGTGACACTACCTTCCATCCTTGGCTCTGGCAGAGATTCAGCTGCTCCACGGGAGAAGAGGAGTGAGGCCCATATTAAACCAAAATACCATCTGGGGAGACAGGTCCCTAACTTGCAAGTCCCTGCAAAACTATTGAGGTGTACCCTTGTAATGGATATATATATATATTTTCCATTAAAAAAGTTATCATTAGGTTCAGATTTTATACACACAGAGTCATAGAAATTCAGGTGTTAGAGTTATTTCAAGTAACTATAACTCGTGCCCTAATGTAACTATAACTCACGCCCTTGCCACGCATAGTTTTCTCATCAATAAATTTACTGCAAATGTTTGAGTGATATTATAAGTGATGTCATGAGTGATGTAATAGGTAGGGTAATTAGCAGTGCAATGGCGAGGGTGCAAGTTACAATTACCCTATGGCACGAGTTATTGTTACTTGAAATAACTCTAATTATTACAGCTGAATGTCTATGGTTTTGTGCATGCAAAATCTGAACCTAACTATAATGTTCCTGTAACCTTTTTTTTATTGAATTGCTAATTTAAAAAAAAATTATATTTCCTAACTTTAACGTACCTGTAAACTTTTGTTTTTACAATCAATTTCTAGAGCTTTTCTAATGCTAAGTAAGATTCCTATCACAATTAAGGAGGAGGGAGGGGAGGTTGGACACAGGACCTCGTTCCTTAAATTCCTTATTTACTGCAATATCCTCAGTAGAAAATGCTTTCAGATTTCCACTTAGATTCCACTGAGATAGCATTCAGATGTGTCACACCTTTGACATAAATTAAGAATGTTAGCACTCTAGTTGCTCACTAGAATACTGTAAGTTGCTGATCACTAGGGAGTTAACTTTAACTGTCAGTGTGCTGCTGGTGTTGAAAGTGCATGTTTCAGTCCAGATGTCAGAATGTTTTAATTAAATAGAAGAGAAAGATATTTGAGAACTCACTTAAAACATGTGCTAATTTTTCTTTCTACAGCACTAACCATAATTTGTATGACAAAATTAACCCACTCATTTTATTCGTTTCTAAACTGAATGTTTTACTTTTTACCATTTTGATTCAATTTAGATTGGTTCAGGTGTGCCCCACCTTTGTCATAAGTAAGACTGTTAGCTTTCTAGTTGTTCCTTAGAACACCCTGGGAGGTTGGAAGTACATGTTTTACTGAGAATGTCAGACTTCGTTCTCATAAGGTTGAAAAAGATAGTGTGAATGTACAGAAGATATGCTCTCATTTCATCTTTTGGAGCATTTTCCACAACCTCTATGGGTAAATCATGACTCATGAAATCAAGGGGAAAATCACCTTAGAACACACCACAATTCCTAAAATTAGCATGGTACCATCAACAAATGGTTTAGATTGTAACAAAAATGTATTACCACCCTTTATACATTCTCCTTTTGTGACGCTCAAAACTTGCCATTCACTGAAATGCATTTCAATGGGGCACTATTATGTATATTGGTATCAAGATGGCTGCCATGACTTTCTGTTTGAAGTACTGACAGCCAATCAGATCTCACCATGAGATATGTGCTTAGATTCAACCCAGGCAAGCACATTTCTTTTCCCTTTAATATCTACAGAACAAATTTACACCAAATAACAAAAGGCACGATCTGTGGAACAAAATCAAGCCTTCTGCCAAACTTTGTGTAATTTCGTCCAGAGCTTAGGGTAGTCGTGTTCAAAACTCTTATGAGAATCAACATGGGAAATGCCCTTTTTTGCATTCCCTTTTACTCGACCCCACAGAGTGCTGTAATATCTGAAGTAATTAGCAGTGCATGGGGAGGGCTCGAGATATATTTACTCCCCAATTTTCTTTTAAGGCTGGGCCATGGGGGATGGGATCCCCGGGGAGGGGGCCATGTGGCCCCCCTCAACTCCCAACAAAAAGTTATAAGGCTTGGCCCTGTGGCCCTCCTTCCCCAGGAGATAGCAGGAACCCGGCCCTGGGGGATGGTGTTCCCAAGCGCCATCTATGGCTAAACAAGGGGGGCCCCCTTCCAATATTGCATTTTCCCTGGGGAAGTGGGGGTCCCTTGGGTCCGGGAATGCAATGGACCCCCTGAATTCTTTTATTTATGTGGCAGTCCCTGGGGATGACGAGAGCTGTGCCGGCCCGTCCCCCCGATTCACTCTTTTCTCCCCAGGGCTGCAGGGGATCCGCAGGAGCCCTCCTGTTTATTTTACTCACTTTGGCCTGGGGAGGTGGTGGTCCTGGGGCTGCAGGGGGTCCCCAGGACCACTTCTAATAATTTTTCACACTTTGCCCCGGGGAGGTGGTGGTACCCGGGGGCGGGTGATGTGCGGTCCCCTTCATAATATTGAAGTAAAGCACCAGGGAGGTGGCGGGCCCAGAGCATGAATAAGCCCAGGAGGGGGGCCCCATGCACCCCATTTTGACATGTCCCCGGGACCTGGCCCACTGCGGGCTTTATTAAAACATGCGCAGGAGACTGCGCTTGTTTTTAAAAACAAATGTTTGTAGTCGATTCATTACCCCAACTTGAATTTGCAAGCAAAAGGTTTTTGAAAAGGACTTTTTTGCCATGGGACGGTCCTTCTGGGACCCTAGCACCACAGCTAAGGGGTCAAGGTGTCCCTACCCTGGGCCCTTTTCTTATTACTCAAGCCGAGTCCCAAGATGGCTGCCAACACTTCCTTGTTGAAGTGTTGCCAGCCAATCTGATCTCAGCATGAGATCGGGAAGGTTTGCAGAGCCTTCGCGTCCCTCTATATACAAATTTGGTGTTTGTTTATTATTTCAAAAACTACTTAACAGATGTACACCAAATAACAAAAAGGGCTCTTTCTGGACCAAGAACTACCTTTCTGCCAAATTTGGTGCAATTCCGTCCTGCGCTTCAGGATGTAGTCATGTTCAAAATTCCTATGGGAAAATGCATTGGAAAAATGCATATTGGGACACCACCTTTTTCTCGGCCCCACTTGACGGATCACCCTGAAACTTTCCAGACAGCAGCTAAAGGGAGCATTATATTTTTTGGGGGAAATTCCGTGAAGATTCATCAATTGTAAAGGAGAAATGATTGTAATTCCTGGACTTGGTGAAGGCAAAGCAAGTGTGTTTACTCAGCGATTCCATATCAAAAGCTATCGGAAATCCTTTGTGGTGGTGAACTCACTGTTGATGTATTGGGCGCAATCTGATTGTGACTGTGACAAGTGGGTTCTTTCTTGTCCATTCCTGATGAGAGCAGAGTCCATGGGTCTTCCTTTAAATTGCTAGGAGTATGCAAATGTGCAAATCACCTGGAAGCTCAGCTGCTTGGACCCGCACCCTCCACCTTAGTAGTATGCAAAGGTCTTACCGCCTTTTACCAGGATGATGGACAGCTTATCAAAAGGGCCCCCCAGTGCATTTGACACTGATTGGTGGCGCGTTCTTGATGCAGAGGGATGTGAGGACATTGCCAGAAAACAAAGAATCACTTACGCCATATAGATAACAGGAAGGACCCTGGTTTGATGGAGATTATTGCCTTTGTAGTCTTGTTGGTCTCTCTCCAGGAGGATTCATGTTATCACATATTTCTAGATAAAGATGCACTGGAACAATTATATTGCCAAAATGCACACAAGGTAACTGGTGACATTTCCCTGTGCTCCATTACACAATTGTTGTGTAGAATAGGTACGGGACAATTACTCAAGGAGGCAGAAAGAACTCCACTTGGGCAGCTATTTTGTGCAAAACTGTAGACTCTTCTTGGATAAAAGGAAAGGTGAGATTCCTTTGTTGCTGAATCACTCACACAGCTGCTGACACACCCACATAGACACTTACACACCCACTCACAGATGCACTAAGACACTCATTCAGAAACTCATGCACCCACTCACAGACCCACTCAGAGACTCACACACCCACTCACAGACCCACTCAGACACTCATGCACTGACTCTCAGACCCACTTAGACACTCATGCACCCACTCACAGATCGCTCAGATATTCACACACCCCCCAGGAGACCCTCCCAGACATGCATGCACCCACTCACAGACCCACTCACTCTCACATACCCACTCACAGACCCACACAGACATTGGCACACCCACTCACAGAGACACTCTTACACCCAGAGACTCCCTCTCACACCTATTCTCACACCCAGAGAGACAGTCCCTGCAGGCAATCCCCACTGCACACTGCTGAAGGCTGGTCATGGCGCAGCACAGGGTTGGGTGGTTATGGCCCTATCACCCACGGCTGAAGACCGTGGTTGAAGCAACCTATAGTAATTCAAATTACTTTACATTAAAAAAACATAGAAATTCATTGAAAAAAACAAAGGTTACAAGGATGTTATAGTTAGAAAAAAGAATTAAAAAAACATAGAAATGCACTTAAAAAAACAAAGGTCACAGGAATGTTATAGTTAGGTTCTGAATTTACTCGGACAAAACCATAGAAATTCAAGTTATAATTAGAGTTATTTCAAGTAACTATGACTCGTGCCCTAAGGTAACTATAACTTTCACCTTCGACATGCACTTTTAATTATCCCAGATATTACAGCACTCATGACAACTTTTATAATGTCAACAAAAATATCAATGAAACATTAGCAGTCAAGCTATTGAAGAAAAAACTGTTAATGGTGGGGAGAGAATTATAGTTACTTGAAATGACTCTAACTATAACTGCTGAATTTCTATAGTTTTGTGGGAGTAAATTCAGAACCTAACTATAACGTCCCTGTAACCTTTGGATCTTTTTTTTTAAAGTGAATATAATGTGTGTGTCTGTGTGTGCTCCAATTCCAATAAGAATGTAAGGACGTAAACAAGCCACTCCAGGGTTGCAATTCATTTATTTCGATTTATCCAGATTACAGGGACATGACACATTTCGACTTACTCAACCTTGATCACATGATTCCACTTTAACCAATACATGCCATATATAGACAAGCAATGGCAAAGCCAATGGGTCTTGCCTATGCAAGAGGCATGACTTTGGCAATGTGTTTTAGCCATGTTGTACAGCAGTGTGTTTGCTGTTCAACATGGCTGCAAACTAGTGGCTTTGGGTGGCATAGACTGGAGTGGGGGGAGTAGAGTGCGGTAGTGTGGATTCGTTGGAGTAGATTGGAGTAGGAAGAGTAGAGTTTTGTAGAGTGGAGTCGGCAGGAGTAGAGTTCCGTGGTTCAGTGGCAGAGTGTCGTCAAGTACAAGTGTCATAGAGTGGAGTGTCATAGAGTGGTGTGGATTAGAGTGGATTGGAGTAGGGTGGATTGGGGTGGGGCGGATTGAACTGAGTTGGAATGGATTGGTGTGTGGTGGATTAGAGTGGGGTGTTTTGGACTGAAGTGTAGTGGTTTGGATTGGAATGAAGTAGAGTGGAGTGAAGTGGAGTGGATTGGGTAGGGGTGGAATAGATTGGGTGCATTGGGTTGGAGTAAGTGGTTTGGTTTGGAGTAGAGTGGCTGGATTTGATTGGAACCGGAAGCGGAAGCGGAAGTATGGTTGCTGCAGCCGCAAAAGAGCGAGGGGAGAGAGGGGAGAGAGGTGAGAGCTGGCCGGGGAGCCAGTGAGTGGGAGACAGAGCTGGGGGTGATCCGGAGCTGGGGGTGAGCCGGAGTCAAGGAGCTTGGTGAGTTGGGAGGAGCAGAGGGCTCGAAACAGCTGCAGCACAACTTGAACGCTTGCTGGCTGCTGCCTGCTGCCTGCCACCAGTCACCTGTTGCTTCCGGCTGTTCTCAGCCCGTCACTCCTGCTCCTTTACCGGCCACATGGCACATGCCCATCTGGTCCTGATTCAGCCCCCGATTCAGGGCCAGACCTGATCCCCCTGCCTTGTCCCCCAGCCTGGTTAGTCTCCTGCCGTGCGTGTGCCTGAATGCCTGAGTGCCTACCGGTGCCACTGGTTCTAGTGCAGGGGCAGGCTTCGGTGCCTCCTTGCACCTCCCTGCTTCCCACGCACCCTTGCGCCCCTGTGCCCTCATGTCCACCAGTTCCTTGCCCCCTCCAGCCTGCTGAAGGCAAGGAGGGGTGGCGTGACAGGGTGCAGGAAGAAAGGTGGGCATGGGGCTGGTGGGGCTGGTGGCTGGTGGGGCCATGTGGGGCCTGCAGAGGGAAGCCAGAAGGAATCCAGCAACCCATTAACCTGGCATCACCCACTGACAACCCAGGGGAGCTCAGCTAACTCCCGGTCAGACCTTCGGCAAATGCAAGCCAGTCAGAGGTCGGGCCTCAGGGCTAGGCCGGGCTGGAGGGTCGGGCGAAATAGGCCAGGGGCAGGCCACCTGTGCCACCTGTGCCACCTGTGCCATGCTGCAAAGACCACCAAAAGACCACCAAAAGACCGAGACATCATTGAAGGTTCCAAGGGAAGATTAATTCCAACTCCCGGCTGCTTCTTTCTGCTCCTTCTGCTTACTCCTGTAACATCTGACCCGCAAATCACCTGACAATCGCACTGTAACTGCTCTGGAGCCTGAAACCTGTGTGCCTTGACGAGTGGGGCAGCTTCAGAAACTGCTACGAGTGTGTGCCCCAGCACCCTGTGGAAGCAGCTCGGGCAGCACTGAATGCAGCTTGCAGGGTGCTTGATGAGCCCCACTCGCCTAGGCCCACCTCCCCTCCCAAGCAAGCCGAACCTGCATGTATCAATGTCACCAATGTCGCTACAGATGTAAGAACACCAAAGGCAATGAGGTTGGGGAGGCGGCGCTGCCCAGTAAGAAAAAGAGGACATGCCACAGCGATCCCCCCTGGTGGATATTCAGCCAACAGACATCCAGCCAACAGGCACCCGTATGGGTCAGATGGGTCCTGCAGCAGGGGCAGCAATCACTGGCCAGTATAACAACAAATTTCCAATTTCTGAAAGACAGTGGAGCTGCCATTTATTTCTCCTCTCACCCGGCCACTGGTCTCCCTGTCCTACTGACACCTCCGTTGATAATCGGAGTCAAGCAGCAAGTTCTATCTCTGATTCCTAACGATAATCTTGGCGTTCCACAGGACAGGGCCTGCAGGCAGTCAAGAGCGCTACAGGAACCGGAGCCAATACTTAGTGGCACGATAATTGGCACTACAGCTACAACAACAACCGCCCTATATAAACTCAGCATCAAAGCCACTCCAGGCAGGACCAACATAAGTGACACAAGCAACTCTCAAATAACTGTGCATGGAAAAACGAAATAAGGACATGGGCAATGAAATAAGGGTGGCAAAAAAAGGAGAGATACCAGAAAGAACCGCCATGTCAGAAGTGCAAAACAATGGGGCCTTACCCAGACCCCAGGCAGGGGGACCAAGCCCAAACCACCAATACACCAGTCTAGGAAAGACAGAGTACTAGCAGAATACGACAAGTGTGAGAAAACCCTTAGTACATGAACAGAACAAGCAAATTGGGGTACAACTGGCATTTTCCACAGAGAGGGCGGCAAAGAGTTCAACAAGGTGGAGCACCGCGAGGCTGAAGCTGATCCCAACACAGGGGTTGACTTCGATGACCTATCACAGGAAGAATGGAATGAGCGACTCACCTCATTCTTGTCAGAAAAAGAAAAGGTGTGCTTGACTGCACATCAAGAACCCTGTATCCCGGCCCATCACCAAAACTGTGGTGGACCCCCCCCCCCGACAGCACCCGGGTGGGTGGAAGATAGCACCTGCCCAGCACTGCTTAGGACCATTCAGTCAATGGCTGATGCACTCAGCTGTCACTCAGCTAAGATGGATGTACGAGTGGAGATCTTGAGCTCAGTAGCAACCTTTGTGGCTGGTATAGATAAGTGCATCAACGACCTCAAGAGCCTCATCCAGAGGGCTCAAGAAGTTACAAAAGACTTCGCTCCAAGATGCTGCTGCTCTGCAACTTTAGACAGATCAAGCCGTATTAGGGAGGGTAATAAAAGAGCTGAAAGACAAGAAGGGAGCACATACTACCACGCAACCACAGGGAGGGCTCAACACTGCACACAGTGACAAATACGACAGTGAGTCTGAAATCAAGAGCACTCCACCTGGAGAAGCAGTTTCAAATGGTCAGGACCCCTCCCCTCTGAGGAAAACCCAAAAACCACCAAGGAGGGGAGAAAGGCATCATCGAGCAGCCTGAAAACTGAGCCAACCGTAGGCATAAAGAGCACTGGCAACACAACACACCAGCCAGGCCATCAGGGAAAAAAGCCAAGTCCAAAAGGACTCAGAAGCAGATATCACACAACAAAGACTACCCCAGAACCGCATTGCTTCAAACCTACCTGACATCTAAACAGACAGCCCATGGATGCAACACTGGGAGCAACACCCCACTGACCAACAATGAAGCTGCCCAGCGGCGGCAGCTCACCTAGCAGAGCATGAAACAGAGGCACCCACAGTAAACCAAACTGAGTTCAAGGATCCCTGGGAGAAGATGAGCAACTCTGAGGCTACCGAAGCCAAGGAAAGGCCACCCCAACACCAGCCAGAGGGGGCTCAGTACCTGAAAATAAGTGGCAGGGCATCCCAGCTTAGGGAGTCCAATCAATAAGGCAGTGGACATCCAGCGACAGCCAAGAGGTGATGGGGATGCAAGGCCCCACACCTCAGAGAGGAGTACACATGCTTACCCCACCCACGCAGGGACAGCACAGGCACAGGAGCCAGAACAGATCTCCTCAAACGAAGATGTGAGGTGGCCCGTAACTGTTCTTCAGCCAGAAACTTCATCTCTGGTTAGGGGAATGACCAGATCTGGCTCCAATGGAACCTCCGACAAATTTTACACCATGCTGTCCTCACTCACAGAGGGTATTAATTCCAACATAATAGACCGCCCCATTGAGCACACCCCAGGGGAGGGACAGTGCTGCACAATTCTACTCCACCCAGAATACCGATAACTTGGGAATATGGACATCCTCAACCGGGGAAAAATTCAAAAACTCCTAGGGCAGATTCCGGGACTCGCCTACATCACTTCAGACATATTGAACCCATACAATTCATAGAGCAAGGGCCAGGGAAAGCCAATGTATCAACCAAAATCACCTGGCAGTCCGATACCATGGCTGGGGTTGTTCTCAAGGAAAGCAAACACTTCAAGAAATGGGGAATCACCCTGGAAGGGTGGCCTCTCAGGCCACGAAAAAGTGCATTGGATGACAAAAGGAGGTAATCTGTGGCTCCCCGCATGGTCCTTTGGGGTGTAAGAGGTCTGCCCTTGGGACGAGACCCCAACACCACAGGGTGTGCCCAGTCCACACACTGCGTGCTGAAACAGAAGAACAGCAACAAGAGATGATTGGTGGTGGGTAGCCCATATCCTCAACCAGACACAAGCTACAAACTGAAGCTCCACCCCAGGGGGTAAGGAGGCTCTTGACAGTCACCATTTAAAGCTCTGCTCCTGGAACATTCATGGCCTAAAGGACAAACTGCAAGATCCTGACACACTCAACTATCTTCAAGGCTTCTTGTCATCGCTGTACAAGAAACTTGAGCCCTGGAACCAATCCCCATCCCGCGCTATTCTCATACCCTCCTTCCCACAATTAAGGAAGGCAAATTCAGCCATGGAAATGGGGGCCTGGGGGTGTATTTGTCAACTGCTCTAAAGGCCAGCTGCAAGATGCTCTCTTCAAACACCAACAAATATCTCACTGTGTACCTGACCTATCAACACAGAAGTAAGGAACAAGGGCTGATCCTAGCCAACATATATATGCCTCAGAGATGGAAAAATCAAGAGGAAATGTCAAACTGGCTTGTGGACCACATAACTCAAGTGGCTGGCCCACTCCTTCCACTACTAGTAACAGGGGAATTCAACATGAACCTGTTAGGAGGGTCAGAAGTTAAGGAGGCCATCAATGCCCTGGAACACGAGTGGCCTATTCAGGAACAAGCACTGATTAAAATGGCAAAACGAAGCAACATAGGAACAGCTTTAGTCGGTTCTCTTGAGCACTTAGGGCTCAGAGCACTAAATGGCTGATTCAGCGAAGACATCGCCCCAATACGTATCTTTCCATGCCACAAATGGAAACTCACTAATGGATTTCGCCTGGGTCTCCCTATCGCTGGTGCAAATGGTCTCTTCTGTCAAACTGGGTCTAAGGTCCAAAAGTGATCACCAACCACAGTAAGTGGTTTTCTCTTTGACCCCAAGCCTTACACATGACCAACATGGAACCTGCCGGCACCGAACACCTGAGCCAGCTGAAAAGAATCAAATTGGCAGCTACTTCTTTAGCTTCCCTGACTGAGGAAGCTGACAAGCACTTAAAAGTCTCTCAAAGAAGAGAAGGGTCAACTAAAGGCAAATGGGAGGCTTTTATTCACTCATGCACCCAGCAATTTGCCAGAAATGTTGCAGTGCCAAACCCCACGAGTCACAAAGAAGTCCTACACCTCGCATAGTTTGAAACAGCTAAAGATGAAAGTTAATCAAGCACTCCGGTTGGTCTGCTGGTTTTCCGATCAAGAATGCCACTTCACTAAATTGATACAAGTAAAAGGAAAACTGAAACAGGTGGCATGGGAAACCAGGAGGCTACATATGGATTCATTTTGGGCCAAACTCCTCTGGGACATTAAACACAGAAATGCCAGCAAATTCTGGAGTACTGTAAATGCCCTGAAAAACCCACAAGGCCCAGTCTTGGACTCAAACATCTCGGAGGAGGATTGGGCACCCTTTTTGAAACTCTATTTCCAGCAAACCAAAGACGTTGCGGATCATGCTACCATCCGAGGCCTAGGAAGGCCAACCTACCTCGACAACCCAGCCACCCGTAGCTCCAATAATGTGGACAGGGAACTCGCCATCTCCCGGGAAGGTATCCAATGGATAATAGAGGGAGAAAGACAGGTGCCCCCGGTCCAAACGAAGTTCTTCAGGCCATCTATAAATTGGATCTGCCCAAGTGGGCCAAAGTCATGTCCCCCCTCTTCAATCATGCCCTAGCTGGCAAACCAATCCTGGAATCCTGGAGGGGATCCATAATCTCTCCAATACACAAAGGTGGCGACAAGTTGGATCCCAGCAATTACCGACTGATCGCACAAAGCTAAGTACTACGCCAGTGTTCTCCTTGAACATCTGGTCGACTGAGCTGGTCAAGAATCAATAATCCCCCCAAAACAAACAGTGTTTACCAGTAACTCAGGCATGGACACCAACATCATGGCATTATCTCTCATATCAGACTCCTCAATGGCCGCAAAGCTCCCACTCTATCTTTGCTTCATTGAATTCAGAGCAGCCTTTGACAGCATCAATAGAAACAGACTTGGGGAGAAACTTAAATGCTGGCCAATCGCACAGCAACTGTTGAAAGCTATTGAGAACCAGCACCAGGATAAAACTGGGCAATGGATTAAATTTATCCAGGAAGATCCAGATGACAAGAGGCCTAAAACAGGGCTGTGTCTTGGTCCCCATGTTATTCAATCTCTTCATTGCAGACTTTTCAACAGTGCTATCTTCAGTCAACTCCCATGTACCACGATTAGGGAAGAGGCAACTGTCAAACCTGCTAAATGCAGATGACGCTGTGCTGCTCAACAGAACAAGGGAAGGCATGCAACGTCTCCTGAAAGCCACGGAAGACTACTCCCTTGAGAACGGGATGCAAATCAACAATACAAAACTAAAATCATGATAATAGGCAGGAGATCCCAGAAGGTGGCTACAACCTGGGGGCTAAGTGGAAGTGCGCTTGAAGAAACAGCAACCAATACATAGGATGGATTGGAGTTTGGAGTGATGTGGATTGGATTGCAGTGTGGTGGATTGGATTGGGGTGGATTGAATTGGAATGGGGTGGATTGTGGTGGATTGGGTAGGATGTGGATGGATTAGGGTTGAGTGGGGTGTATTAGATTGGGGTGACATGGAATGGATTGGATTAGGATAGATTGGATTGGGCTGGATTGGAGTGGAGTGAATTGGGAAGTAGGGTGGATTGAGCGGAGTAGGGTGGCATTGGATTGGCATGGGGTGGACTGTGTTGGTGTGGGGAAGTCTGGATTGATTGGGGTGGATTAGATTGGATTGGAGTGTGGCGAATTGGATTGGGGCGGATTGGAGTGGGGGAGATGTGGCCGATTGGATTGGAGCAGATTAGAGTAGGTCAGATTGGACTGGGGTTATTGGATTGGGGTGGATTAGGAAAATTGGAGCTGGGTGGACTGGAGTGGAGTGAATTGGGAAGTAGAGTGGATTGAGCGGAGTAGGGTGGTGTTGGATCGGCATGGGGTGGACTGTATTGGTGTGGGGAAGTCTGGATTGATTGGGGTGGATTAGATTGGGTTGGAGTGTGGTGAATTGGATTGGGGCGGATTGGAGTGGTGGAGATGTGGTCGGTTGGATTGGAGTGGGTCACATTGGATTGGAGCAGATTAGAGTGGGTCAGATTGGACTGGGGTTATTGGATTGGGGTGGATTGGGAAAATTGGAGTTGGGTGGATTGGAGTTGGATGATTGGAGTGAGTGGATTAAAGTGGGGTGGAGTGGGTTGAATTGGAATGGGATGGATTGAGGGGTAGATTGGGTTGGTCTAGTGTGGATTAGATTGATCTAGAGTGGATTAGATTGGTGTGGGGTGTACTGGATTTAGGGATGGTGAATGGATGGAGTGGATTGGATTGGGGTGAATTGGTGTGGGGTGAGGTGAAGCAGGGTGGATTGAATTGGGGTGGATTGTGTGGGGTGGATTGGCGTAGGATTGATTGGGGTGTACTGCATGATTATATATCAAAGCATAATTTCAGAAATTACATTTAAGAAAGAAACAATGTCACTTTGCAATATTTAGAATAAGATAATCATCATCTTTTGAGAACAGTGCCCACGAGCAAAAACAAATCATAACATGAGTGCGAAGTGAGAGAAGAAGACTTCATGAAATAAAAGAAAGTTAACTATAGAAAATAAAATTGATGAACATTATTCTAGTCAATAATGAGGTATATGTTCAATTGTTCATCTCAAGTCACACTGTAAATAGTTTACAAGAGATCCAATTGCCCTTGTGGCTTATTCCTTCAAATCATGCTGACTGACCACCCAGTTAATCAACAATTTACTGTTCACTGCTTTTCTCATCCAGAGATGATATTCCAGATCTGATAGTCACTTAACCAGCCACAGCCCTTCTTTCCAATATATCTCAATATTATACCCAGATTAGAAAATCAAATGTTGATATTTTGAATTTGTTCTTCAATATCTATCCACCTTCCTCTGAAAATATGAAAACAGTTACGAAACCTTTTGTAACCTAACAAAATAGTGCAGTATATAAGTGAATATTTAAGAGGTCTGTCTATTAGCAGCCTACAATTAAAAAGAATCAGCTGAGTAACAACATATTCACAGTTGAGCCATTATTCTTTAATTACAACTTCTTCATCTTAGTTCATCGCTAGCTGGTCAATACTATCAAATCAATTATGAGTTGTGATTCCAATCTGCAGAATCCCAAAGTTCGATTAGTCCTTGTGGATGATAGCCCTGATATGTTTAAGGATTCTCCTTTTGACTGTTGTTAGAGACTGGGGTCTCTAGTTGGCAGAGTATACACCCTTGTCCAAGTAGGGACCACAATCCTAGTCAGGGTAAGTCACACACAATCCAAATTATCCTGTGCCCACCCTCTAGTAGCTTAGCACTGAGCAGTCAGACTTAACTTAGAAGGCAATGTGTAAAGTATCTGTGCAATAAATCATACAGTATCACAATAAAAACACCACAAAAATACCCCACACAGGTTTAGAAAAAATAGATAATATTTATCTGAATACAATAAAGTCAAAATGATGAAAATCCAATGTACACAAGCAGAGTTATGAATTTAAAAAAATTAAATCCAACTAAAGCAGTGCTGGTTACGGAGTCGCACGGCTCCCCAGGTACAGTACCTCTGGAAAATGAAGAACAAGGCCGCCGTATGGAGTTGGAAAGAGACGTTGGTGGAGTCGGTGTGGTGTCAGTCCCTTACTGTGTCGATATGGAGGATGGCTTCGGTTTATCTCTACGAAGAAGGTGGAAGTGCAGCGTCGGCTCCGTCTGGGCTCAAGAGGAGATGATGCGTAGCCATCTGTGATGCGTCAATCCTTGTGACCCGGCGAGGTCACTGGTTCCAGTCCGTCAGGACGTGATGTGTCGACTTTGCGGTGTCGCGATGACCCTAGGTGACGTCAGGGGAGTCCCTGTGACGTTGGACTTGCGTTGCAGGGTGGAGTCGTGTAGTGAGGTCCATGGTGCGGGAGCAGGCTGCGGCATCACTGGCGTCGTTGAAGTCGTTCCAAAGTTGCTGAAGTTGGTCTACTAGCAAAAAGCTAGCAGTCCCTGAGACCCCAGAACAGGAGGCAAGCTCAATACAGGCCCTAGGAGAGCACTTTTGGGGAAGGCAGAGTCCTTCTCAGGACAGTCAGAGGGCAGCAGGGCAGCAGGGCAGCAGGGCAGCAGGGCAACAGCAGGGCAGCAGTCCTTCTCAGCAAAGCAGTCCAGATGAGTCCTTTGGGCAGCCAGGCAGTTCCTCTTAACAGGTTGCAGGTGTAGGTCCACAAGTGTCTGAGTTGGTGGGTCAGAGACCCAGTTTGTATACCCCAAAATGCCTTTGAAGTGGGGAAGGCTTCAAAGAGTGGTTTTGAAGTGCACAAGTTCCCCTTTCAGTGCAATCCTATCTACTAGGATCCCAGTAGGGGGTTTGGCAGTCCATTGTGTGAGGGCAGGCCACTATCCTTTGTAATGTAAGTGTCAGACCCTCCACCCTTCCAGCCCAGGAAAACCCATTCAATATGCAGATGTGTGCAGGTGTGACTGAGTGTTCTGTGTTTGTAATTGTCTGGGTGAAATGCACAAGGGAGCTGTCAACCAGCCCAGCCCAGACGTTGATTGGAGACACAGATGGTTTTTAAGTGCAGAGAAATGTTCACTTTCAAAAAGTGGCATTTCTAAAGTAGCAATATAAAATCCAACCTCACCAATAAGCAGGATTGTCTATTACCATTCTGCCCATACTAAATATGACCTGGTTACCCCTTTCAGATCAGATCAGAATCCACCACTCAAAAAGTAGATGAGGGCAGTCCTAATGCAACAGTCCTAATGCTATCCTATGAAATGAGCAGGCCTCACAGCAGTGGAAATGAATTTAGGGTATTTTCACTACCAGGACATACAAAACACATAGGTACATGTTTTGCCTTTTACCTATATTGCACCTTACCCTATGGGTACCTAAGGCCCACCTTAGGGGTGACGTATATGTAGAAAAAGGTGTATTTAATGCTTGGCAAGTACTTTTAAATGCCTAGTCGAAGTGGCAGTGAAACTGCACACATAGACCTTGCAATGGCAGGCCTGAGACATGGTTAAGGGGCTACTTAGGTGGGTGGCACAATCAGTGCTGCAGGCCCAGTAGTAACATTTAGTTAACAGGCCCTGGGCACATGTAGTGCACTTTACTAGGGACTTTTAAGTAGATCAAATATGCCAGTTGGGGATGAACCAATGTTACTGTGTTGAAGGGAGAGAGCATATGCACTTTAGTACTGGTTAGCAGTGGTAAATTGCACAGAGTCCTAAAACCAGCAAAAACAGTGTCAGAAAAGTGGAGGGAGGCAGGCAACATTTTGGGGATGACCACTCTTAGGCTGTCAGGTCTAACAACTGTGAAGAAGTACTCCCAATAAACAGTGTAGGACATGGGCATGCAGTCCCGTAAATCGTAAACTCAGTATTGCAGGTTTTATATTTCTTGATCAAATACTTGAGTCCAGTACTGGAATCAGAAAATGTCATCATCAAAGTACTAAATTTGCATGCTGTGCAGTGTCCACAAGGGAAAGGCTAAATTTAAACATCATGCAAATTTATTTTGGAATGCTCTGTAAGTGACTGGGTACAAGTTTGCCCTTCAATGAGGGACTTTTTCTATGTGCTATTGAAGGTTTTGGCCCACTATATCCTATAATGTTGTTTAATATCTCAATAATTCCCAGTGTTTGGAAAGTATCTTAAAGACTTTGTGTACCTGTGAGGTATAATTAATTGGATTGTTGCGATATTGGAGCATTGCTGTCTCCTAAAATAATCTCCTTTCTTGATTTCTGATCTATTCTTTCTACTGCATTTCTTGTTAGAATATCCTTGTCTCTTAAATCTAGAGATCATTTCACCATGTACAGTCAGAAACGAACATTTCCCTTTTGCTGTTACAAACTCACCATAAGGAACGGCTGAACTGAATGATGGTGGATGACTGCTATGTGAGTGCAATATGTAGTTGCCAACTGTTTCCTTTCTGTAAAGTGTTATCTTAATTTTATGATCCTGAATACATAGTTTATGGTCTGAAAGTACAAATGGCTTTTGACCATAATTCACTGTTAGTTTCAAATTTAAGTTGTTATGGTTCAGGATTTTCACCAACATTCTAAGGTCTGTTTCTGACCCTTTCCAAATCTGAAAAAATATTACATATGTATCTCATCAAGACTACTATGTTCTGAACATATTGCCCCACAGGTTCTGTCCAGACCTGTCATCCCAACAGTACATGAACAATTTGGGGTGGCTGGGGGCAAAGCAGGTGTCAGTGGCTGTTTTCTGTATCTGTCTGTAGTGCTGATTATTACACACAAATGTGTTCTCTGTGAGGCAGATCTCAACCATCACCAAGAGCCTATGTATATGTTGTAGTAAATGTATTCCTCTCACACTGGTTGCACCATTGACAAACATGAAGAAAACCATGTTGGAGAATGATTTCACAGAGGGTTGAAATGATGTGGCTGTCTCTGTAGTTGCTGAAAGTGGTAATGTGAGCACAGTACTGTAAGAAGATGGTACAATTATGTCATCCAGTATGAGTACCCCGACCTGACCTATGACCTCCATGCTTGCCTGAACTGACTTCCCGACTATTGGCTCTTGCAAAGGGACTGGGAAGAGAGGTGGGGCTACATGCGAGACCCACCAGAAGACTGGCAGAAGCACCGATGAGGACTGGGGAGTGGCCAGGCATTAAAGATGGCAGATGTATACTATCTTTGCTGCACCGTCTGCATTCTGTGTAATCTTAGAAGATAAGATTCCAATCCAGCTCTCTACTCATGTGGTCAGATCAAGGGTGGTCCTCTTGGAGTTAGCTATGGAGGATCCGGGCACTTTTGACAGAAAAAGAACAGAGTTGTGACCAACAGCATGGTGAGTGATGGGAGGAGATGGCCCAGCACCGGCTCGAAAGGCCCTGGATCACTGCTACTTAGAAGTAGTGGGGCCCAGTTCATACCACCGGCCTTTCTTAACTACGTCCGGGAGAGGTGAGTGGTTCCAACTGTTAAGCCACAGGGGCCGGATTTATTTTGGTTCTTTGGTGTAGAGCACACTATTCTGGCCCCCTCGCTAACTGGGAACTCAGAAGGTGTCAGGGAGGAGGCCAGATAGGACCTCACACTATTCCGAGGTAGGAGGATTGGAGACACATTCTTTCACATGAAAATACTCCTGGGACACTGTTGGCATTTGCTGGAGATTAATGCCTTTACCTTCCTTCTTATTGCCTCTTTCCTTCATGCTCACATAACCCTCACTACAGGACCAGGGGATTCCATCTTGTTCTGAGTGCACTTCATTGCGGGTGGGTGAGGACTTCAGCTCACTGCTTCTTGTGTCAGCAATATTACAATGAATCACTGGCATGCAAGACATAAGTGTGTGTGGTGGGCCAATAGCACTCACCCTACCCATTTCACAAAGCTTCCCTCTGAGACTACTCAATTTACGTTTCAAAGCCCTGGCATCAGAGGATTTGATGTGCAACTGGTTTGCTCATGGTCAAAGACTGACTGCGATCTGTGATATAATGCTTCACAAACAATGCCTGCTTGCAGTTATCTGATCTGTCTATTAGCCCTGCTGGCAGTGATCCTGGTTTTCTTCTTACTGCCGAAAGCGGAATCTTAACCTCTCTGCAGCTCACATGGGTAGAATCAAACGTGCACATAAGGCAGTGTCAGATGTTAAAATTAAGCCCTCAATGGCCATGGTGATGGATGTGTGACTAATGCACAAGTACTGAGCAACCATAAGATCATGGCTCAAAGTCTGCCAAAAAGATTAAAATTGGCACAGTGCCAATGGACTAGAGACTGTTGAGAGAGGAGAAAGGCAAATGGAGAGAGAGAGGGTGAAATACAATGAAGGTTTGTTTCAAGAGCTGCTCCGAGAGGCAGCAGATATGTCTTGGCTGATGCAAGAGTGCACTGATTTTGCTTGATTTCTTAAGGGGAGGAATGAGGATGTATAAGGATGGAACAGATGGAATAACTTATGAATTGTAGGCTACCCAGAGAATTGTGAAAGCCCTAACATGATGGAGTTCATCAAAACCTGCCTCAATAAATGAGGCCTCCCCCTGGCCTCATCCCCTACTTTATTGGTTGGGCGACCTCATCGGGTTCTTGCCTGCAATTGCAAACCTTAACCCAGAACCACACCCTGGCCTATTGTTACCAAGCTTCTAAACTATGGAAATCATAACATGCTCCTTCAAGCTGATGGGGCAAAGGGCTCCTACTCTTTTGAAACTGCTAACACAATGACACAATGATTTTTACCAATTACATGGTGACAGAGCCACATCAATGAGTGTGCTTTATGTGTGTCGGAAGAAACTGCAAGAGGTAGGATTCAAGTGAGCCCTCATCCTCCCTGCAAAGCTCAAAATCATTGACAACCAGCAAGCCCATTCTTTCACTAACCCTTATGATGCTTGAAACTGGGTGCAACAACAGTCCAATGGCAACATGGAGCGATCTGACCACCTATCTTGTGAGTGCTGTGTCCGTGAATGCCAGAGGGGTGACAGAATAGACCAGAAATGGCACACCACACTGAAAACTATGCCCCTAGCATCAGTGGCACAGGAGGAAAGATGTGCCATTCTGAAAATTGCAGCTGCACTAAAAACTGCCACAAAAATTAGATCTATTGAAGACTCAACGTGCTCTGCATCAGATGCAAAATTCCTAGAGGTGTCTGGCTCAGGTAGGTCATTCCCCTTGCCAGTGATGACCCCCAAACTTCAGATGACTTTAACATTTGCCATAACGTTTTTTTTTGCAGAGTTACTTGAATCCCTCTGTGACATACCAGTGAGGTCTGTGATGGGCTGAGTAATATGCGACAATTTAGATATATGGGGCATGTACAAAGTGTTTTAACGGTTGCAAACCCACTGATTTGATAAACCTGACAGTTTGTGACCGCCTGAATCCTTTTTTAAATGTACTAAACCTATTTAATGATTCAGAAAAGATTTTCCAAATTGTTAAATGGGTTTAAGAAACATTAAGGAATCTCTATTTGGAAGAGGCATTTTAAGGGCTGGAGGAGTTAGACAAGAAGAGCTGAGTTGAGTTGAAAGCGGGGTGTGAGTGAATGAGTGAATGGACAAGCAGTGAGCAGCATTCGCTATGATACACCAATCAGCGGAGCAGAGAGGTTGGGCCAGTGAGGAGCGCATGTATTGTTTGAGCAGCATAGTAGTGAGACCTGTAGAACCTGTCTCAACGTGCCACCCGGGAAATTTTGCTCCATTATACATGAGCAATGGGATTCAGGTGTTAGGCTTGGGGACAAAGGGTTGAGCCTCTGGTGTTAGTGTGGAAAGGTCTGGTGTGGCTTGCACTCCAAGGTTGTGGGCTCTCCTCATTGTTCCTGTATAAGGTGTAAGATTTGCGGCAACTAGATTTTATTTTCACACACCCACAAAAGAGGGATCGAGTAACGTGTAGCAGGCAAAATTCAAGGATAAAATCAAGGAGAGGTAGCTGTGCTCCAGTGGTGCAGTGGCGTGATGTCAGAAGCCCTCTAAATATGCTTTGCGTCCCACTCTGAGGACAAAACAAAACTCTCCAGCCTGGTGAGCAGAGGAGAGCATTGTAATGATTGTTGAAGCCGTCCCTGGAAATTGGGAGAGGGGCACACGTTTTGTGGTGCTGAAACAATTTTCATAGTAAGGGAGATGCCATTAATGTTATATCGTTGAAGTCAAGGTGATTGTGAAAACTCCAAGCACCATAGAAAAACACAAGTGTAGCACATGTTCCATTTCAATTCAGCATGGGAATGGTAGGGATGTGGTCTGCAGCTGGTGAGCCATTTTTGAGCACTGGTGAGACAGCACAGTGTCCTTTATAAACAGCATATTTTCAGTTACAGTGGCTACAAAATTTGCATAGACATGCAGTTTTACTGGTACAAATATAGAGCACAAAAACAAACATGTTTGGAAATCGGATTTCAGTGAATATTTATCATTTGTGCATCACCAAGTAAAGTGTCTTGATTTGTTTTGATCCTATTAAAATCTTTGTTTCCATCATACTTCAGAATTACAGAAAGTATTGCTTCATTTGTGCGCTTCTATTGCTGCTATTATTTCAAATATATGTATAGTTCATTGACCAATATTTAAATGTTGTTGTTTGTTAGAAAAACAGACATCCTATAGCCTTTTCTTTCATTTTCTGTACCCCAGCAGGACAGTCACCTAGACTGCTACAAACTCCTCTCACTTTGCAGTCAGAGAAAAAAAAAGTACACTACAGTTACCAAATAAGCAGTAATTTGTGAGAAGAGAGCCTGATATTTGACTTTTGTCTTTGAACGGCCAACATATATGACAAGATAAACACAAACTCAAAAGGCATCTTTATTGCTCATTCACCTTCTGAACTCCAGGATGGTTATTTCTAGGGGTGCTGCAGCAACCCCAGCACCCCTACTTCTAGCACCTATAGGTGGGTGGACCTGTGCGCCTGTGCATCATGTGAATGTGATGTCCATGGCCCACCTACCTCGTTCCTATTGTTCCTGATATCGGGAATACATGATATCTCTTACTAGCCCATGACTCTCTCTAAATCCAATTAAATCTCGAAGTGGCTTTCTGAACTGAGCATGGGCTTTTAAGTGTTTACTCTATGGCAGGGGGGAGAGAAGCCTGAATCATATATGACTATATTGGCAGTCATCCGAGTTCCTTTGCTGGCTGGGACCAGCATTGGATCATATTATTTCCTGCTTCTGGATTGCTTGGAATGGATGTGGTTTGAGACTGTTTGTCAATTCAATTTGTTCCCTGCTGAGCAGTCAACATAGTGAAAATTAGAATTACCGTTTGGAAACTTTGTTCAGGAAGAGTGATACCAACAAGAGCATTTACGAACAAAAAATGTAATCTGCTCCGAAATAAATCTATAAACTTGAACACCATGAAGGTCCTTAATCTCATATTTACTTCCTTTCAAAGTGAAGCTATGACAGATAATAGCGGGTGGCAGTTCTTGGAGCAGGAAAATTTGGATCCAAAATTACTGGTGGAACATTCCGAAGTTACCAATGATATCGAGCTGCTGTAATATAATTGCTCTCTGTCGCTTGACAATGATGAGGCCTCTGTTTTACATAATGGCAACTCACACTACCAGATGTGGACTTTGATCTGATATAAAGAGTGGGAGCACAGTCAAGTGTAGTCCCATTGACTGCACCCCCGTGTTACAGAAAACTATAGGGAATCCTTGTAGTAGCAAGCAGTAAACCATCTCTAGCTTCAAAAACATCAGCTACGCCGGATTGCCAGCTACATTTAAATGTATTTTTAATGTACCTGGGACCTTGGTTCAATACTGTGAATCCCTAAAAGTCTGGAAAGGATTTTGTCCTCTATTCTCTATTTTCACATATCTAATTCAGATCTCGTTCAAGATTGCCTCTTGGCTATTCTTAAAAGGTTGGTAGGCCAAGAATGGCTGGACATTGCAAGAAACATGATTTTCCAATCTGTCACAGAGTGGGTGACCCAACAGGCTCATCTGGCTCTTATCTTAAAGATCAGACCCAGTTCTCTCAGCCAAGTGTAGAGACTTTGGTTCTGAGGCTGGTATACCTCGCTGAGAAAATACAAGAGACAAAATAATAAGAGTGAAATCATACAGGACTGTTAGCTAAACAATCAATTTGATCTTCCCTGTTTGAAGGTTTCTCAATCAGACCCATCAGTATCGGTCACTTGCCCAAAGGGCACTCTGTTCCCAATCTTTAAGAGAATAGAGAACATCAAAGGGCAGAAATCAGGCAATTCTAAAGGATCGCCGGCTAAGGAAGGGAAAAACTGAAAAAACACAATTTGCAAAAAAATGAAGAAGCAGTGTATAATTCTGAAAAAACAATGCCAGGAAAGCTCTGTTTCCAGGCGACAGAGGAGCTTGTTCCAGAAAGGAAACAAGAAGAAACCCTGCCTTCTTTGTTACAAGGAGAGGACATAAATTCTCAGGGTGGGGGTGAGGGGTGTGCCTTGGAGCTGCTATCTGCTTGGGTTGCTTGTGAGTTTGATGGATTGCATAGAAGCACCAACCCCAGCACAAGTACGTATAGTAGTAAGGGCAGCCTTAATTCGCAGGCCAGGGCCTTTTCCTGATATCCAATTGACAAAGAGCGTGTACAACCTAGCAAAGTAAGGAAATGTTATTTCTTCACAAGGCACAAACAATGGAAGCTTTAACCTGCATGTCTAAACACTTTCTTACATCAGGTAGATAATACTGTGCACAGACTCGAAAAGATAGGGAATGCTGGCTATACTCATACTTTGATTGTAATATCTACTTTGGGTTTTGTAGCTATTTTTGACCAAAAAGTAAGATTTAAAAAATCCTTTTTCTTAAATTGTTTTTCGAATATTAAAGGTTTGAAGATGGGGCGAAGTAGTGACATTCATATATTGAAAATCTTAAATTCAAGTTTGATTTGTATTTAATTCCTGAATAGTGACAACATTTGATGTTATTAAATTGTGACTATTTTCTTTGCAGGGGGATTGATGTAATTCCAAAACTTCCAGGGAAAGAAAGGTAAAGTTTCCACCGTATTGCAGACAGATGTTTTGTTAGATACAATAGATGAATTGACCTACACTGATAGTAAGGATTAAGCAGAAAGATTGAACTGGATAGCAGGTACTCTTTGCAAACAACAAGAGTAGTTAGTAATAGTTTAAAAGTGATTTGTGGAATACAGCTGGTCAGCTGAGTAGCACGGAAAAAAGTAGTTTTTTTAAATAGCTTGGAAGATGATATCATCTGCATCCAGGAAATCTGGTAATTTAGGGATTTTGAGTTTGATAAGTTCTTTGTACTCAGTTGTAGAGCTACCCCTATTTCCGTAGAAGAAGCAAGGTTTAAAAATACATGGCACATTGAGTAACATAGTTGCACTTCCACGAATTGTGCAAAATTTTCATATTGGGACTCCTACTCTGTGAAGAGTTCCTGTGATTTTTCCACAGCTTTCAATAGAGTTGATTGACCAGCCCTGTGGAAAAAACTACAGAGATTAGGTATTGCAAACACTTTTCTACGTCTAATCATTGCATTGCATTTTCAACCTGGTGTCAGGTTCTCTTGATGGGAGACCAAGGTCTATGATCCGTATATTTAATGAAAGATGGATTGAAACAGGGTGCCCCCATATTATTCTCTCTATACATTCCGACCACGAAAATTGTGCGCCGTCATCTGCCGTGTTCGTTTTATGCAGATGACATTGATGTACTTGATCTTGTTGATTTGCATTTTCTGAAAGTAAAGGTTTGTAAAAGTTTTGATCTTGAAGGGGAACAAAATCTAAAAACAAATAAAATATTGTTGGTAAGTTGATTAGGCGAAACAGAAAATGGTAAAGTCATACTCATATCCTGGGAAAATTGTGATCAGTAGTCTGAATGATAATGAACATATATCTCACAGTATTATTAAGGCCTGTTTGCAAGCCAATGGGCTAATAAGGGCATTTCAAAAAGTGGTCGGACGTCAGCATTTCATTCACCTTCTTTCTGTTTATAGAGCAAAAAGTCCATCAACTTTTCTGTATGCCATACAAAACAATTGATGTTGCAAAGTGAGAGTTTTGAAATAAAATGGAATTTCAACCATTGAGGAAACTCTGTAATTTTAACTCCTTAGGGGATTATAAGCACTAAGGTTGGAATATGGATTAAATACTGCCTAGCGGCAGTGGTTCGATAGTGATACCGGTTGCTGAAGAGTCTTTGTGTGCATTTTATTGGAATTTTATGTATGCATTAAATCTCTTTGAACTAAAACAAAAACCTGGTTTGATTTACTGTTAAAAAATCATCTTAAGCCTTTCTCCTTTAATTTGAGTTTTGGACTAGATTTTGAATATTGTGTAAAAAGAGGAAATTTAATGTGATGTCTGCCTCTTGGGTCATGAGAAAACCATAGAAATAGCTGATCTGGAATATCAAGCATGGTATTAGATGGTTTTGGTCACTGTTGCACAAGAACATTCTTCCTTTAAAATCATTAATCGTCAATTGGGCAAAGTCAGTGAAGAAGGACAATATGTGTAAGCGTTGTAATCATAGTGTACAGAATTTCAATCATGTTCTATTTGTCTGCCCAGCATTGCTTGTAGGATGTTAAAACATTTTATGGCCTTTGCTTTTAAAACATAGGGGGTTATTCTAACTTTGGAGGAGTGTTAATCCGTCCCAAAAGTGACGGTAAAGTGACGGATATACCACCAGCCGTATTACGAGTTCCATAGGATATAATGGACTCGTAATACGGCTGGTGGTAAATCCGTCACTTTTCCGTCACTTTTGGGATAGATTAACACCTCCTCCAAAGTTAGAATAACCCCCATAATGTTCAAACTGAAACCAAACCTGTCAACTATTGTTTCTCCCACCCAATGAGATGTTTTGTGTAAGAGTTTTTATATTTTTTAAATGTTTCTTAATTGTGTTCTAAATATGTATTATATTGGTGAATTTCTGACATTTTTCATGTGAACCTTGTTTGAGTTCCAAACCTTGAAGAAAAGACTTGGGATGCATTCAAAGGCCTTTCCTTCCAAATTCCGAAACCTTCTAGGATGCTTTAATGCTTTGTGACTCAAATCCAGTACCAAAACATTAATATTTTACCACCAACTCAAGGTGATAACCTATTTGCTAACAGGAATGAGTCCACAAGGGACTCCTTCCCTTTTGTGAACGGAAAGAAAACATTATTAAGTGTTTCATTTTCTGTTTTTTAAATGCATCTTGTCTTTTTGTTAGGAAAATGAGATGCATCTAAGAATAAAGTTTGCATTATTTAAAAGCAATCACAGACATGGTGTTCTGCCGACCCCAGCAGGCCATCATGCCTGTGATTGTAGCCAATCATATTGGGTCTCATGAGTTAGGTCAAAGTGTGGCCATGTATGACTCAGTATTTTTGTGACCTACCTAATAATGCATAGATCGGTTTGCAAAATGAAAATGCATTGGGTAAAAGTGGGTGTGCAATTTGCAACCCCTGTTACCTATTTCATTCTTCATACATGAGGCCCATGGCTCTGTCCTGCAATACTAAGGCCGATAATGCTTCACCTGCCAGGGCACATCGCCTCTACCCTTTTTGTTTGTTCACCATGAAGTTAGACTAGCCTGGGGGCCCTCAATTTTAGATCATGCCAACTTAATTAATTTGCTCAGTTTAAGACAGCTAAAGCTGCACTCTCTGGTTCATCCAGAATTTCTCCCCACCATTCGCCTAGTCACCCCATGATAACCACATTATCCTACAATATGTTCTGTTCCATTTTCATATTTTTCTTCAAGTTGTTGGGACAGCTATATATATATGATTTGTCCTGGACTGGGAGTTTGGTATTGGTTTATGGAGTAACAGTTGAGCGCACCAATTAAGATATGTTTGAATATTAGAAAAAAAAGTGGCACCTTCTCATGTTGGTACTTTACCTAGAAAGCAGGCTTGACATGGGTATTATCTTTTGTATGTCTTAGTTCTTGTGGTTGTTCTTAAAACATGGACAATAATGACCTGGAACATCTGGGGTAAGTGACCCCTCTAGTAAACAATATTCCATACACTCCATGTTTCATGTGCATAATATTCACTATGCATGATTCCAAAAAGTTAACCTAACTGAGAGCACTCGACTGCAGTGTAGAGGAAGAAGGCAAGTATTTTCCATTATTTATTCAACCTATGCTGGGGGGGCCCCTTATACGTTCGTCCCAGGGTTTCCAGTGTGGTTGAGATCACTGACCAAGAAGGCAGGATCGACGTTGTAACGGGTAATGTATATGGGCTCCCTCTTATTTTGACAATATTTACACTTCCAACACTGATCATCCGGCATTTATTTCCTTCCTTACTAGCTATCTGGTGACTTGGGTGGCAATCTCATGGACTCTAAGAGAAGACTATAATAATATATGAGATGTATGATTGGATTGATCATATCCACCTTTACCATAGTCCACAATTCTACACAATGACAATGCACTAGGGCATTGACTGCAGTGACAATTTTCATTCTATTCTGCTCCCCGTGACCTCGATGTTGGGTTAGACCAAATCACATGCACTACTGCCTCCTACTTAGGTAAGACGTTCTCTGACCACAATGCATCAGAAACTGGGGAAGGCTCCCACTCTGATCCCCACATGGTAGCTTGAGCCTGTTCGGCTGGAAGATGGTTGCTTTTGTGAGACCCATAGAGGGGGCATTCTAATGTTACTTAGATATTATTACAGGCTCAACCTACTCTCATTGACCGAGTGGGAGGCCTTAGAAATTGTCATTAGGGGGTGAATCTCAAGCCAACAGCAGATGCCTGTCAGGAGTTAAAGAGACCCGCACAGAGTGGAAAAATCTCATTTCGGATTAATGCAGGAATCTATAGCTAATAGCACTAGGAGTTACATGGAAGGAAATCAAAGAGAAATATGCACGGCTTCTAGAAAACATTCTGGTGGCTTATAGGGATCATTGAAATAAAGCCCATGCAGCAAAAGACAGATTAGGCAGACTACTTGCTTGGCTTATCCGACCACAGTTCTCGAACAACCCAATAGTAGCCATTAAAGATAGCTGAGGCAGAACAGTCTAGTCTCAGAGCGCTATTAATTCAACATTTAGGGGGTCATTCTGACCCTGGCGGTCTTTGACCGCCAGGGTCGCGAATGACGGAAGCACCGCCAACAGGCTGGCGGTGCTTCCATGCCCATTCTGACCGCGGCGGTAAAGCCGTGGTCAGAAAACCAGTACCGGCGGTTTCCCGCCGGTTTTCCCCCGGCTGGGCGAATCCGCCAGGGCAGCGCTGCAAGCAGCGCTGCCATGGGGATTCTGACCCCCTTCCCGCCAGCCTGTTTCTTGCGGTTGTCACCGCCAGGAAGAGGCTGGCGGGAACGGGTGTCTTGGGGCCCCTGGGGGCCCCTGCATTGCCCATGCCACTGGCATGGGCAGTGCAGGGGCCCCCTAACAGGGCCCCATGAAGCTTTTCACTGTCTGCCTAGCAGACAGTGAAAAGCGCGACGGGTGCAACAGCACCCGTCGCACGCCCGCAACACCGCCGGCTCCATTCGGAGCCGGCTTCTGTGTTGCAGGCCTCCTTCCCGCTGGGCCGGCCGGCGCAACCATGGGTAGCGCCGGCCGGCCCAGCGGGAAGGTTGGAATGCCGGCAGCGGTCTTTTGACCGCGTAGCGGCCAAATGGCGGTTCCCGCCTGGCGGGCGGCAACCGCCGCCCGCCAGGGTCAGAATGACCGCCTTAGTGTGTACTGAAAGCACTCATACTCTGGGGATAGATTTTCAGACGAAAGGGATACTAATCAATGTCTTTCTAAGAGAGATTTACCCCATATGACTCTTCTTCAGGTGGATCAGCTAGAACACTACTTTATGGAACAGGAGCTAGATGGTGCTCTGTATGGCTTGGGGAATGTGAAAACCCAATGCTGCCGACTCCCTACTGAATATTATAAAAACTATGCCACACTGTTACTTTTTAGATTAGCAAGAAGATCTCCTGTCCGCCTCAACCAGTGAAGCTGTCATAACCTCAGTTTCCAAGCCAGGCAGGGACCCATTACTCCTTAAGTCATGTCAACCAATTTCAGTCTTAAACACTGACTATAAACTACTCAGTACATTTCTGGTGAAGTGTTTATTGCCTGTCCTCCAATGACTGATAATTTTGGATCATTGCAGTTTCATTCCTGGGGCATAATACATACTCTATTATTAGGAGACTTTTTGGCATCCTAGAAGCCCCTGAGACCTGACCTTATGTTAGAAATTGGGTTACTGGTTGACTGTGGTATGAACCCTTGTCAACCAGCAACCATACCTCTAGTCAGGGTGTCAGGTAAACCCTAAATTAACATATGCTCCCCCACTGTAGCTTGGTACAAAGCAGTCAGGCTTAATTTAGAGACAGTGTGTGAAGTATTTGTGCAACACTTCAAACAGTAAACAGCGGAAGCAGTGGAAATACACACACAAAAAGACTCCAGGCAGGTTAGAAAAATAGAGCAAAATTTAATAAATAAAACAAGACCATAACGTCAAAAATCAAATAAGTAGAAACAGAGTTATGATGTTTTAAAGGATAAACTGCATTATAGTATCTACAAGCATAAATCACTAACCGCAGGTACATGGTCAAGCTGGACTGTGTGAAAGTCAAATGTTCAAGCCAACCACAATAGAGTGTGAGTTAGATTAGTCCCACTAAAGGTTTACCTTTTTACATTTTGTGTCAAGAGTCCTGTTTTCAGGGAAGAAGTTCACTGGATGCAAGGAGAGTGCTGCTGGCTAGAGTCGGCGGGGTGCGAATAGCAGGGTCGGTGTTGTGGATGGGCAGGCAGGAGCCTTATGGTGGTGATCCATGCCAGCAGATGATGTTTGCTGCGCAAAAGGATAAACTTGTGGCGGATCGTGCTGATTCACTGTGCAAGAAGCTCAGTTCTGGTGTGAACAGCAGTCGCGGTTTGCGGGTCATAGAAGGGGAGGGGCGGCACATGCCGGGGGAAATAAAAATTAAATTAAGAAAAAAACGTACCTCCTTCGTCATGCCGCGCTGCTCCTCTGCTGCATGCAGGCACAGGCTCCCAGCCTGCCCTGCGGCCAATCCTGACGCTGCTCTGAGTAGCTCCAGGATTGGCTGGCAGCACCCAGCCAAGGTGCTCCCAGGCAGACTGGGAGCCTGTGCAGGCTCTCTCGAGACCTGTAACTGTGTTGCTGGGCTGGAGAAAGCCTTGTGTGCATGTGCATTTGGCCGGCCCGAGACAGCCGGCCAAATATACATGCACAGTGAGGGGGAGTGCTGTGCCCTCCCCCTCAGTGCACGTCACCTCTGTGGCCCTGTCCCTTTCAAAGAAAAGGATAATAAACAGAGTTTAGTATCCTTTTTCTTAAAAAGCTTTTGCAGTTGCTGCTGCTTCTGCTGGCGGGCTGGGGGCGACGCTCCTCCGTCCTAATGGAGGAGCCACCCATAGTAAACAGAACTCATTGAAGATGGGTCCAGGAGCAGTGGGAAGCCTGTTATGTCCCTTAGGCAAATATCAGGAGGCCAGCAAACTAGTCTTTTGATTCACTCTGGGATCCTGGGTGCAAAATGGAGGTGCAGGTCCACTTCTTCTTACCCAGCCGAAAAAGCAGCAAGCAGCAGAACGATCAATAGTTCCTTGTAGAGAAGCAGTCCAGCAGAGTGGCAATACTTGTCGTAGCACAGCAGTCCTTCTTTCTGGCAGAGTATCCACAGGTCCAGAAGTGTACTGACGTAGTGGTACCAGTTGTGCCTTTGAAGTGGGGGAGACTTCAAAGACATGCCTTTGATGGGCACAGACTCCCTTACCTTCTTGTCCTTGCTCCAGACTCATTATAGGGGGTTGTGCAGCCCTTTTTGTGTGAACAGGACACAACCTATACAGGTGTAAGTGAGGCTGCACGCAGCCCCTCCCTCCCATCCTCCCAGGATGCCCCATCAAGTCACACCTAAGTTCCAGTTGTGTGTGGCTCTATAGGGGGTGTACATAAAGCCCAGCTTTCACCCACCCCAAACAAGTGATTAGAGACAGGCAGCAGGCACCAAATGGCTAGAGTAAGAAAATGCCAACTTTCTAAAAGTGGCATTTCCAGATTGGCAATTTAAAATTCAACTTCATAAGTTGGGATTTCAAATTGTGATTCCACAGACACCAAGTTTACCTCTTCCAGATTGTGAATTACACTTATTAGATGTAATAAATGAATCCTAATGTTATTCTGTGGGTGAGATAGGCCTTGCTATAGTGAAAAACTAATTTAAGAGTTTTTCATTACCAGGATATGTAAAACTTAAGTATATGTCCAGCTTTTTAAATACATTGCACCCTGCCATTACGGCTGCCTAGGGCGTACCTTACCTGGCATATGTATTAAAAAGGAAACTTGGGCCTGGCAAAGGGTTTACTTCAACTGCTTCAGTGGTAAACAACACACCAATATAATCAAATATTCACAATGTTTCTCCAAATATTCTGTGGCAAAGTTGTAAAGTGTGCAATCTTGGCAAGTGCTCCGTCCCACCGCACTTCAGATCTCCACTGTCCCAGGATGCAGCTATCAACAAAGATGACAATATAATGATCATCCATTGTAATTCATCTTTTCCTTTTATTTGTATTTATGTTCACTCCATTCTTCAATCTTTTGCCAAAATGTATGCTTAATGCATATTATAGTAGGCATGTTTTGTTAGTTTAAATTAAGATTTTTTTGTTTTTTAATCTGAAATTGTGTTTCTGCTGGTGACGGGCCTCTTTTTTACTTCACTTCCTCACCTCACAGTTACCCCTGAGGAAAGGCTAAAAATCCCAAAATGCATTAGGTTTTCAACATCAGGTAATTCTATGTAACATGCATTTCGACACGCTGTTGATGGTGCCTGGATGGGCACTTCACAAGTGTTGATAGCGAGAGCACAAAAGATTGAAGAATGGAGTCTTTAGAAGTACAAATGAAAGGAAAAGATGAATTACAATGGGTGATCGTTATAGTGTTGTCTTCGTTGGTGGCTGCATCCTGGGACTGATGCATGTGCATGCACTGGCTTAACAAACAGGTTTACTTCACCAGGTCGAAATGACAGTTTAAAACTGCATACACAGGCTCTGCAGTGGCAGACCTGAGACATGTTTGGAGGGCTACTGAGTGGGCGGCACAATCAGTGCTGCAGGCCCACTAGTAGCACAAAAAGCGACGGTCCAGTGGCGATAGGGACTTGTAAATATGCACCTTAATCTCATCCTCCGTCCATAACAGATGTGGCTCTTTCGAATGTTGTATGTGGGAAATTATTAAAAGACCAAAGAAAGATATAGAAAAGCCCAAAATTGTTAACCTTGTGCTACTTTTAGCTAAAAAGGAGTTCCATTGGAAGGCCCCAACACCCTCCCCCCTCAAATGATGGAGGAATGATATACTCTACATGGCAGAAGTCGAAAGTGTTGCCTTAAGTAGCAGGGAATGAACATCCAGTCTCTCTGGTCTTAGTTTTTAATGAGTTAAGTAAAACTGAAGACAACCCTTCCTGAAATGGTGGTTACCTCGGATCACTTATTCTTAGCTCAGATAATCGCTGTAGTGGGTTGTTTTGAAAATTGTTCAGCTATTTGATAACTTTCTTACTAAGTCTCTGCCTTGCGGATATACACTTGTAAGCAAATAGAACTAAGGCGCGTCTCGCGGAACTACTGTATATGGTGGGGTGGGTTGTCTCAATGTTTATTCTTTTTCTCTGTCTTCTGCATGTGTAACGGAAATGGTGATATACTATTCACTTTCCTTCCTGCAATATTCAGACGGACATTGTTTTTTAGACCCCTGTACTCCTTAATTACCTACACAGGCGTAATTGTTGTTTCCAGTGAATGACCAGATAGTCAGCAACTTGGAGGGTAGATAGGTTCAGCACCTGACATATTCGTTTGAGGCTTAACCTGTTATTACCTACTTGGTGCTTTTTGAAGGCAATGAAAACGTGTTTTTTTCCAGTGCCATCAAAGATTGCAGTGTTTGATTTACGTAATGGTGGTTTGCTGAAGAATAGTGCCAAGAAGCACCAATTTACCGCAAGTGTGCTTTAAAAATTGCGTGAAATTCAATAAAAAAGGACGTGCTGAAAATATCAGTAATGTTAGTGCACATACAAAATAAATGCCTCAAGAAAGTATAGTGCCACGGTATTTTGCATTTGTAAAGCGCCAACCACCATTGTTATGGCATCGCAGCCAATCCGTGTGAGCCTGGGACAGGCGTTTGTTTAGCTTGGAAAACCATCGCTTGTTTGTGTCTGTGGTTTAGTTGTGATACAAGTAATCAGGAAATCTGAAGATGAGACACAAACTCAAACAACCTGCAAAGAAATCATAAGTAGAAGGGGAGCAGTTATTAAAAAAGTGTCAAGTAATTGGCAAAGAAAATAAAACAATCTACAAAGGCATATACTAAAAGATTTAAATCCTATGGGTAACACAGCAGGCTTGGTGGCAGCAGCGACAGAGGATCACTGGCTAGTGCTGTTGTGCAGTGAGAGCAAGACCTTGTGTTTAATAACATGGCCTGGCAGGACCTCCAGAAAAGGTGAAGTTGCTAAGAGGGGCTGCCTGCAAAATATAAATTAGTGAATTGTAACACTTGTCATTTCCAGTGTTTAGAAATGACAGCGCTGTGATATAAGTCCTATATAAAACAAGTCATTGTTGTTGTTATTACTATTATTAGTAGTAGTAGTAGTATTATTACTACTCAACTACTACTTTATGATGATGATAATAATAATAACAATAGTAATAATAATAATAACAATAATAACAATAATAATAATAATAATAATAATAATAATAATAAGAAGAAGAATACTTAACAAAATGTATTATTTTTAAGACAATAAATAATACACACACTTGGTACAGATGAATGTATCATAATTTTCCCTAGAAATGAATGATGAATCTTATTGCACAAGATTCATTTACATCCCACGCAGGTAGAGAGAGAATATGAATAGAAACCCTTTTTCAGATACTGAACACATGGTAGTTAAGGAGCTAGTACTGTAGAACATCGCTTTGCTCTACTTGGCCTTGGATCATTGCAGCACCCATATACATAGAGGCCCTGATATCCAAAAGGCCATACAGGGATTGCTTCTGAGGCAACAAGCGAACCAAGAGAGTGCAATATTCAGCCCTTTGTTAATGAATTGGGCCAGTGTTACTGATGTACAGCTAAGTAGAAATATGTAACCAAATTGTCAGAATTTTTTCAAAACGAAGCTTGTCATCCTGCTGTCAAAAGGGGCTTTTTCATTGGTTTATCAACAGATTTTGAATGCTGAAATTGGCAAAGGGGATGGGTGTTTTAGAGCACGCGGATCTTTGTATTGAACTATGGAATACAGGACAAAAGTGCAGATCATTTGTAAAGTATATTGTGAGGGGAGTGAGTACCCACCTCAAATAACCACCACACACCCTGTCAGAGTGAACCACTAAAGACACTACATTAACCTGTGCTCAACTCCCTGGTATCTGTGGCACAGAGCAGACAGGCTAAACTAAGAGGAAATATGCCAAGTATGTATACAGCATCAAAACATTCATTAATAGAATCAAATCTCAATGGAAGGATCAATTGCAAATCAATTTAGCAAAATATAGAATATTTTAATAAATGAAAATGACATAAACTTGACAAAAATCCAAAAAGGGAAATCAGAGATAAGATAAACTTGACAAAAATCCAAAAAGGGAAATCAGAGATAAGATTTTTTTAGAGTTTAAATGTGAAGATGCCACCAGAAAGCAATAAGCGCCAAGCACTGTCAACTGGTTGTGCTCGACTGGCACCCAAGTGCAAGTTAAGGCCAACCATGATGGAGTGCGAGTCAGATACAGAAACGAGGTTTGACTTAATCAGACATATTACCTTCGAACTTATGGGTCCCTAGCACCACCGGAGTGTCACTTTTAGTGACGCTCCGGTGGTACTATGCACTGCACCGTATTTGCAAGGTGGTGTTAAGCCACTTTTAGTGGCTTAACACCACTTTTTCAATACGTCCCCTTCACATACAGCACTGAGTGGAAGGGCCGTTCAATGGGTGTTGCTGTGGGCGTGCCACAGCAACACCCATTGTATTTTGACTTTGCCCCAGATTTATGAACTTTTGTAAACCTGAGGCAGCACCAAAATCTAACACCACCCCAGGGGTGGCATTAGCAGGGCGCTCTTTCTATGTGTGCTGCATTCTGCAGCACACATGGAAATAGCAAATCGCCATTGAAGTTTGTTTTTATGCAGGAAGGTGTTCCTTCTTGCACAAAAACAATCTCCCCGTTAACGCAGCCATCCTTGCACAATGATGCAAGGGTTGCTGCTTTGGGGAACGGCAGCAAATTCAGCGCCGGCGCAGGGTGCAACACAGGGGTGTGCTGTATTCTATTTAATACGGTGCATCCCTGTCTTGTGAAAACGATGGTGCGCGATGCTGCCAAGTTTGCTGCAGCGACACGCACCGTAATTTTCCCTTACATCTGGCCCAAGTCTCTGAAATGGAAGTCTAAAATCCTCAGCAGGGCTATTAAGCATGGTGTGACTGAAGAGGACTCCATTTCATTGGATAGACGCTGGATGAGGTCCCTGTGAAGCTGTTGACTTTTGGCAGGAAAGCTCAGAGAGGGAGGAATTTGATTTTTTTCTCGCCCAGAACACATTTCTCCCCGCTTGTATACGTTTCACCCAATTAAGTTTTCAAGCTTTGGATTTAGTCACTTTTTTAAAGTTCAGATTATTCTAGCTGAACAAGGTTGCAGGCCGTTACTGAAGATGGCTCCACGAGTATGGACACCTTCTCCAGAATGTCCAGCTGAATCAGATTTGCTGCTGTAGACAAGCTCTGAGTGGGAACACCCTGAACATTTGATCCAACAACTATGCAGCTTTGTTGTATTAGTGTGGCAGCTTGGCCCTGGCCATCCGGTGGACTTTGAAGCAAAAATGTTTTTAAGTCTGAGGTTTCAGGAACATTATGGGGAGTACACTTTGACAGCAGCCAAGGGTCCAGGACCTTGGGCACAGCACTTTGGGGTCAAGACTCATACAAATGGGTCTCTTGAGGCTTTAGACAGGAAAGAGATAGCTTTTTAAAATTACTTTTCCAAAATATTTATTATAAATCTAACTTCACCAGTAAGGTGGGTATGTAATACATTTGAAATAAATAGTTCAAAAAATCCCAAAAAGATTTTTGGAGCTGTTTCTGAGCCAGATATAACAATTTTAAATTTAATGTTGTATTCCAATTCTTTCCTATCAAACAGGCAAACCTGCTACAGTGAAAATAGTTATTGGGGCCTTGACACTATAAGAACATGTTTAACATGACACTTTTACATTTTCTACTTTTTAATACCATGCATCCTGCCTTATGGGCAGATAGGCCTATGTAGAGATAACTTATTACCATTAAAAATAAGATTCATGCCTGTCAAAAGGGGATATTTTGGCACACTTAATATGCAGTTTTAAGATTGCAGAGTCAGGCTATGGAGGATATGCCTGCAGTCAAGTTTATACTTTCACTGTGGTGGATTGCACAATGAGTGCTGCAATTCACTTGTGGCATTTAACTTACTGGCCCGTGCTACACTTTCACCATATACAGGGGGCTTATAGGTTAAATATGCCAATTAGAGCTATGCCACTTTCATCGTGTTGAAATGGACAGCACAGGCACGTTAACTCTGGTACACAGGGGTAAAGTGCACAGTTTTTTACAGCAAGCAAAAACAGTCAAGGCAACAGTCTGGAGGTACACCACGCAAAAGAGAATAATTTCAAGCATGTATGCAGTAAAAACATTGCTTGTGCAAATAATTGTCCAGGCTCAGTGGTAAAATAGCCAGCTCATCTGGACATGCAGCAATGGCAGAGCTGGTCAAAGGTCAGCAGAAGAAAATGCCTAAAATGGTTGGTTTCTTTTCTATTAATGGAATGTAGCACATTGAGAGAGCTCTATGGGCTCTTATTCATCTTTCATTTTTCCCCTCTACCAGGCACATTTATTCTAAAAAAGCTGGCCATTACTTGCTCCCCAGTATCTTCTGTGCAAGTCTGCCTGGGTGCAGGTGAGCCCCCTCCAAGTACTATTTGTACTTCATAGTATTCACCATAGGCTTTCATTCCTCTCAGGCTTAGAGTCCTGCTATTCCAGTAGGTATATGCCACCTTAAACAGTTGTAAGGCGTGTTGTTCTTCAAATTGCATTTACAAATCTCAGTATCACAAAACTGCACTTGTGAAAAGCATGACTAATCTATTTGCACCAAAACTATTGCTTGTGTAACACAAAATGAAGCAAAGACATTTTGCTCTGGTCCATGTCAAAAAAATTTTTTTGAACCATGGCAAAAATGGTAGAAACAGACTGTGAAGCCATGTGCAATTAATTTTCTAAATTAAAAACAAACAGATTTTGTGCTATTTTTGCAACTTGTGCTACAAACAATTGAACAGATTGATTGTGTCTTCTTTAATATATAGAGAAAATATGTTTTATTCACTTCTCATTACATAAGCTGTAAAGAAATGTTAAAGGAGATTGCTTTATATAGTTACCTCATGAAAATGTAATTTTCTTACGTCTGTGCTACACAAACAGCAAAAAGTATGTAAAGCAGTGTGCACTGTTTTTGCACCAGTGCCAAGATACCACAATATGACCTCAAAGACGTCAGACCATTAGACCAGAAGTATTGTGAATATATAGCAATGAATGTTTTGTCATAGATCAGGGATACTCAAAGTACGGCCTGCCGGCCTCATGCGGCCCCTTTGACCTTTACATGCGGCCCCTTGGGCAACAGGAGGAACAGTGGCGGATGGTGACGTTTGAGAATGGTGGGGCTGGGATTCCGCAGCTTGGGGAAGAGGGGGGCGAGTTCACGTTCGGTGGGCATGGAGTTATTTGGTAAGCCAGCCTCGATTCCCCATGTTTTTTTTAATGGGATAAAATGGTGCATTTCCAGCACAATCTTTTATGTTAATGAATTAAACATTTTTTTACTTCTCCTCTCCTTGTGTTGCTTTGCTAGCTGCCAACATCTGTTATTTGCCATGAAAAAAATACTAAAACAATAGTGACCATTAACTACTACACATGTCCATCATAAATGAGTATTTACTTACCAAAAGCTCTCGCCTGTCCGCTTAAACACACGCAGAGCAGCATAAACCAGGGTTCACATGTATCCGTCTTGCACAGGAAATGGGTAAACGCATTTAAGTTGATACATTTTACAGTCTATAGTGTGTAGACTTTGCTGTATCACCAGAAGGGTGATCTCTAGGGGCCCAGTGTCATGACTCGGTCACCTTTGTCCGCCTCAGCCTCAGGTGTACCTCTGGAGCATTTTTATTGGACTCGAAGGTGAGTCTGGCCTGTGACTTCTCAGCTTTACCCATGGGGTCATCGCTTAAGTTTGCCTGCTGTGATGTGCCAGGTACCTATGTGCTGTGATAGATCCCCCACGACAATCCACACAGAGGGGGAACAAGCTCCACAAGCCCGGGTCGAACTAGACAGCGTGACCAAGACAGTGCACCCCACGACCAACATCAAGGCTCCATTGAGTTCCATCCGGTGACACGTGAGTGGGAGCAGCACAGTTTCGTGGATAGGGTCCCAAGCACTATCCAGCTTCTTCCTAATGGGCACTCGAGAGAAGCCTTAGGGACCAGCACTCGTTGAATTGTGCATTTCTTCCACAGTCCAGGTGCCCAGCCGTAGCCTGTCCAATGACTGTCCAAGTCAACCCTCCCAGCCAGGTCATCCAAAACACAATGCTCTTGTTCATGCAGCTTGTTGGTAGCACTAGGGTATCTGTGGCTTCAGGCAAGGTGGAAGCCTCTTACTGCTGCCAGACCAATGCGCAAGGGGCCCTCTCTCTCTGGGCAGACGCACAGGCTGCAGAGACTTAAGGGAGTGCGCCTGTTACCTTTCACACAGGGCTTCTCTGCGACAGCAAGGGAATGCGCCAGCTGTTCCACGGTGCCACTTCTCCTCTTCGCAACCGCCGGTATCCTCCCCCTCTAGGACCGCACAAGTTCATTGGCAAAGCCTCTCCACCAGCGTGGGGTTCGCCGCTATGGCCTACCCGCAGGCTACTCATTTCACAGCGGCCCTGGGGTCTTTTCAAGTATACTGCTGCAGTCACTGAGATGCCAAGTTTCCCCCAGCCATTTTGAATCTGAGAGCGCAGACCATCTGTTCCCCTCTCTCTAGCCTGTACGGGAGCTGCAGCACCAGTAGCTGACATTCATGCACTTAGAGCACACAGTTTGGTTTTTCCAGTGCTGAACACTCAAATTATCGAGTGAGAGCCACCAGTGTGTAAAAACATCCATTACAGGAACAGGCAGCAGCTCTGATGGAGGCACGTGGGCTCAGGCTGCTCTGACATGGACCAGAAGCCCAGGAAGGAGGACCTTGCCCACCTAGTCACAGGGTGAGTCCCACCCCACCCTGTGACGAGGTGGGAAGGTGGGGTGACGATACGCTCTCCACTGACGTGGAGGCTTAGCGCTTCAGGGCTTGGGTCTGGAGTGCCCAGGGCTAACTTTATCCCCACGTCCTCAGGGGGTGGAGACTGGCCCTTGTGGAAGGTCTTTGCCGGGCTGATGACCTCACAGACCTCAGGGCTGAGAGATTGTCAGCCCGGCAAAATACTCTCTAGACTCTGGTCCAGCCCACCAGGCGAGCAACTTGCAAATTTATAACAAGCGGCAGTCTCGCAGAGAGAAGCCCCTCGTTCAGGTTTCTGTTTGTAAGGGTACATAACAGGTTAAAAAACGTAAATAAAGGCAGATTTAGCAATGTACATTGCTTTCTTTTTGACACTGGAAGTAAATAGGGTGTAGCCCCTACGCCCTTACACAGAAACCGCCACTGAGGAGCACTGGGCAGCTGTTTGCTGGACTCCGCATTAAGAAAAATATTAAATACACACACAATCATTTACTTCAAATTTAATTGGTGCTAAAGAAAGGAGGTAACTAGGGACTTCTGCACTTAACTTTAGAAACACCTTCATTTTTAAAGACATCTTGCAGCATAAGTGTAAAACTAAGACAGTCTCTTCAAAATTAATTAAGTGTATTTAGTTAACATGCAGAACCTTTTCACCTTAGTACAATTTATTTTATCAGTGTATTGAGATGTATTCCTTTTGAAGTGATAGTTTTCAAACATAAATTTGGAAACATTAATTATTTCCTTTACCCTGAGAACACCACCAATAGTAAATTAAAGAGGCAAGTCACTTGGTATGTGCACTTTAGGGGTGGCCTGGGTTCCTATCATATATAAACAACATTATAGTTTATTAAATCAAACATAGAAGCAGGTTTTGTGCAGCGCACACCATGAATCCTGTATTTCGAGGTCATCTTAAATGTGATAATGCAGACAAAGGAGGGAAAGTGACACTAAATAATTGCCTAGGATCACACAATTTGGAAAAGTGGGTAAGCCGGGATTAATTCCAGGTTTTCTGGTTTCCCATTGTTTATTTCAGCCACTAGATGTATATCCTTTGCTTCCCCTACACCTACCTTGCCACCAATCCCCCTAGTCATCCCATCCGACCGCCACCGCCCTGGCATCAATGCGGCACCCAGGCACGTTACAGACCAAAGGTTTTGGCCCCAGGGAAAACGTTTGTGAGTACCCATGTCATAGATCAATATTGTTAGAAGGTAGATTATTACTTATGGATGTGGTGATCCTACCAACCTAACAAAATCACAGTTCACTGAGAAACTGTGGTGAAACTCTAGTAGCTATGACACAAGCCGAAGGCAATTCCCCAGAAAAATATGTGATATGTTCAACGTAATAGTTAACCTCAGCAGACCACAACACATTAAAATCCTAAGCCAATTTAGAAAAATCAAGAAAATCATATCTGATAAAATGACCCAATTATGGTTCAAAGTGGACTGAGGGATACGGAGATATTGATTTTTACATTTTAAGGCAAAAATGTCAAAAACACCCAGAGGAACAATAGAAGAGTAAAAGTCATTATTAGTCTGTGTGCATTATTAAAAGTCCCCACAATAGGTTGCTCTTCCAATGGAAAACGAAAAAGAAAATGTTACAAAAATCAGTTCCACCTCACAGAGGGTGGGAAGTTCCACCCTATTACACTCCAATGCCTTCAGTTTTCCTGGAGTAGTTGTCTGGGTCTTCAGTCACCTTTCCAAGGGTAATCTCTCTGCCACAATACCAATTTCATGAAGATGCGGATGTTACCAGCAGTCTTTTCCACAGCTCGCAGGAATTCAAAGAAGGCTTCTAGCTGTCTTTAATGGAAGTGCCCCCCCTAGAGTCCAGTGCAGTCCTGTCCTAACTGAGCAGCTGGTTCCTCCACACAGGATAGAGCTCGTTTTCAGCTTTCTGGGTCAATGAGGCAAACACATGGAAGTAAGCCATCTGAACCTTAGAGAGCAGTTTCAGTTCCTGGGTGCAAGTGGAGAGCAGCAGTCCTTCAGTCTCCCTCCTCAGCATGCTTGTCAGTGTTCTTTTACCTTCATATGTTGTCTACCAGTTGCAGGAATACTTTCAGGAGGCGCTGAAGAGGTACTATTTATAATCCTGTGCGCTAGCCAGTGATTGGAGATTTATCTTGGTCCACTCCTGGAAGAATTGAAGCCAAAACTCAGCACTACTTTTAGCACTTCCTGCATCCTTTGATTTAAAACTTCACAAAGGTCTTTATTCAAAATGGCAGAAGTCAGGTTACCCTTTCAGAAGCCTGAATCCCCTCTCAGATTCAGCCATATGGATATGAGGATCCATCACCGCTTTGTGATCTGTGAAAATCGTCCCCACCTACTTAACAGAGACAAATGTACAGGAGACCTCTTTCGGTGGAAGGCTTCTGTCACTTGGACTTCAATATGGCATCATCTTGTGAGTATGGAGGCTGTTGATGTGGCCTTTTATGATGCTGTCTGGTCATATCCCTTCACAAATGGCTCTTTGGAAGTACGTAATCAGCATTTTCACAATAACAGTCTTCATGGCTAAAGAGGTTGGTGTATTGGATCCTGGCATCACAATATATTACACCTGAATGAAATGCTATTTACAGCCACTTAACAAGGAACACCAAGAGAATTGCTTTCTTTCAGTGCCACTTTCAGGCTGCGAAAAGTGGAGATTTTAAAAGTTACTTTTCCATTCAATACATTTACAACCTACTTTCAAAACAAAGGCAGCCTTGTATTTACAATTGGGCCCTTTCATATGAATATGCAACTTTACCTGCAGTAACAAACAGCTATGGTCCCTGTACATTTAGTTAACATGTACCACCTCCAACTGTTAAGAGCTTTATACACAAATGGCACCTCTCAAAGGAGAAGAGAATACAACTTTGCCTAAACAGTGGCAAAACTGGTATGGTATCTATACATACATTGCTTTCTTTAATATTTAGCATGTCACTCTTTTAAACAATAAGAACCCAACCTTATGGGCTTTCAAAGCTCATCTATACATTAGTTACTGATGTAACTAATGCATAAAAGTTAGTGCTTCTACATAGCAAAGCATTTTTTTCTGGGCTGATATGTCAGTGGTTTTACACTGCACCCAATCAGGATAGGCATTCCCTCAGGACATACATGTTAGTTATATATTTGGGTGGTGTAAATATACTTTGCAGCCTCCATATACGATGTAAATTCACACCACCGATACACTTTCTGTGCCAACTTACTATGGCCTTACTCTCGAGTTGGGCATAACCAATTGCGGCCCATATGTATCCTATATTGGAAGGGGAGGACGGCATGCAGGTCACACAGTGACTGTAACACAGAGTCATAATAGCAGTAAATCTCGGTCCATAAAAAGACAAAAAAAAGTTAATTTCCCACAGATGTGGTGTGTGGATGCTAACAGTGGATTACAAATCAAATCAAGCAAACAATCGTCTTAGGCCAGGACCCCAGTCAATTACATCTCCTCGAAGGACGAAGAGAAAACTACTGCTGCGCTGCATTAGTAGCAGATAGACAGTCAAAGTCTAGAAGTCAAAACAATCACCAAATATTGACTGGCTCACAAATTGTGCGGACTGGGGCTTTGTATCGTGCTAGCTGCCAGGGCATCAAGGGATGAAAGACTGGGGACCTGTAGGGCCGGTTAAGGGTTAGCAAACAGCCGGCTTTGTAACCTTTTTCAGAGAGCTGGAGGCAGACAATAGCCTTCAGCTTAATCCGTTCCTGTAGAGGGCCGGTCCTCACCTGTGGTCACCAGGCTACTGCCAAGGGCAGGCTTGCCCATGCTTGGGTGCGTTCAGGAGCATTCAAGAGCTACGAAGAAGGCAGGGTGCTAAATACTGACCTCACTTTGGCATATACCAGAAGGCAAAAAAAGCAAAACTGCTCACTGCAAGAATGAAAAATGCTAGAACGTGATGTGCAGTAAAGAAAGTGAATTTCGAAAATAATACAATGTGGCAAAGGCAAAGAAAGACTCATTTAGAAGCTGCAAAATAATTAGAACCTCATTGTGCTACAAAGTACAGGGCACTTTGCAAAAATTGCTGAAAATGAGAAATCCAATCAGCATACCTAAATATACGCATCATCTTTAATTATAACGAAATGAAAAAAAATAATGTTGGGTGTTATTTTTAAAACTGGTGGTTGTGAGGGGAAGGGTGCATGGGAGTCCTGAAATAATGTAAATCAGTCATCTGAGAAGAAACGTTTTTATATTGTTGTAGTGTTTATTCCAAGATGACTATGACGTTGAAAAAAAACCCAATAAAAAGCCTCTGCTTGTAAGGAGGTGATGGCATAATGTGGGTGCAGGGAAGGGTTGATATAGTTGAGAGCACCATGCAACGTTTTACAAAAAGGGGACCACCGGGTGATCCTCAAGTGCCTCTCAAGGTAATCTGTGTCATAGCCAATGTAAATTTTTTCTGCCCCCTCCCCTTTTTGTCACATTCACCGCTTTAGACCTGCTGAAAAACACCTATGGGGGTTAAAAGCTAGTAGTGCCTGTGGAACCTATGAACGCTTTGCCAATAAAAGGACACCATAGGCAACTACTTCCATGGCCTGTATATAGGATCTGCTTTAGGGACCCATGAAAGGCTTCAATATGTGGTTGACACTTTCTGATATTTTAATAAAATAAATACGACTCAGTCTTTATAATGCTTTATTTTGCATTCAATAATTTAGTGCTCTCTAATAATTAATTATTTGTTTTTAAGGAGAGAGCGTATTGATCAAACTCAAACATTCTATAACGCAAAGCGCAATGCAAAATCTGTTCTTCTCTCTCGCTTTATTTGCTTAATTCCGATATGGAGTTTATGGCTCTCTAGGTTTACTTACTATATCTCAAAGCTCTCTAAAGGTGAGCAAATAAAAAATAAATACATAAATTTGTGTCACATTATTTCGACAAACAATAACATGTAATTTTATATATGTCTTATCTAATAGTATAGCAAAAACTGATTAAATGACGTACTCAATAGTTATATGTCTACAACAATGTATCAATGGGAACCATTCAAAAGCATCAATAAGAATAAGACATACAATGAATCACTTTTTTATGAGGGAGTACCCAATTGCATAACTATATTTTGAAAACAGATTAAATAACAGCAACCACATTTCACAAATTTACATTGGTGTTAGTGAGTATAGTGAATCAAGTGCTCGTGAGCGGCGCAGTGTGAGAAAATATATATAAAAAAATCTTTGTACAATTCATATGGAATAACAGCCAGGTAGCTATCGTCATGACCAATAATTCTTATCCAAGGTAAAGTAAATATCCTTGATGAATTGTTCCGATCAGTAGTCCCACGGAGATAGCCACATACAACTGTGAGGTAGTGGACGTTTCGACCCCTAGCTATTTAAGGGTCATCATCAGGGCTGGGAACAAGGATTATGTGGCACTGAAACAAACTACAACCACTTTGGTTTATTATATCTTGATTGAGTAAAAGTGAGCCCACAATGGAGTCCAGCCAAATCAGCTTATGTTCAAGATTCATAAGAGCATCTCATACACAGGAGATGGGTCAGAAAGTAGAGGATGAGTCCAGATAAAGATTTCAAGGATACATGGTCAAAACCAAATTAATCAGGCATAACGACAGTGCAGACGCGTGGGAACTATGCCATGCTCAGAACTTCATAGTTAGACGAAGAAATTCCCTCTCTTTAGATTTTATTATGGACTCTTTTGCTCAAGGTTTAGTAAACGTTCCTGCCATCCATTAGTACTAATGTAAATATATAGCTTTTATGTCATGCACAGCAATCCATAATGTATGTTACCATCACTTAACAAACAATTAAGGATGAGCAACCATAGTAAATGGTGGAGCACAAATACATTTGAATAATTTGAGTTAAACGCAATCCATGCAAATATATTTTCTACTATTTACAGTATCTATTGCTCTCTTTCAGATTTTGTGATCCAAGGAGCTGAAGAGAAAGCGAGCGGCTGCCCTGTAGCTTTTATAATGGATGCCCCGGCATGACTAATGCCTGTTATCGATCTAGTGAAATGGATGAATCATAATCATTATCTCCCATTTCATCTCTCCATACAAAACATACTTAGAAGTAAAAGCATGTTTATGTGTCTAAGTGTTTCCAAGCAAAGCAAGGACTCTGCTTGTAGATACTCGTCTTCCTAAACGTTCCCATTTAATGCAGTATTCTTAAGCGCAGCATGGGATAAACAACCTAATGTGTGCCTTGTGCACACATGCACTTACACATGCACAAACACATACACGCTCTTGCTCTCTCTCTATTTCCTTCTCTTTAATGCTCAATTACCTATAGAAAGGGGGGTGGGGCTAAGGTTTTCATTTCTTTATATACATTTATATTGTCTTTCTCCTTGAAGAACCAAATGCAGAATTGCATGTCCACAGATAATAAAATGTAAAAAATGTTTTTACCTATGCAAGAGCTATTGGGTTTGTCGGTGTATTTTATCCACCTTGTACAGCAGCGCACCCACTGTGTAGCATGGCTGAAAATTAGAAGGAAAGTGCTACAACCCGCTCAGCTTGACCACAAAGAACAGTGTTTTGTCTTAGTATGGGATAATTCTCTGCCTTTCCAAAAAAAAATTTCAGGAACAAATGATAATAACACCTCGTGCAAAGGTAAACCAACATGAAATGAAAAGTCACATTTATGAATTACATTTTTTAAATTGAGGTAAGAAATGTGAGCCGAAGGTGCTGGGAAAAAACACAAATTAAACAATAATAACACAAATACATGAATAATTAAATCCATAAACTGGTGCGAGGGCTACAATCTACTTAAAGCGGACACTGTCAACGGCGAGAAGAATCATGGCATGGCTGCCATGCCTGACACTCACAAGTACATAAAATTAATTCTAGAAAAAAACTTGCTTGTGTAATTATCTTACCTCAGAGCTGAGGTTCGCTTTGAAGGTCATGCATTAAGACAGATCCAAAAAAAACATGTAGAGCAAGGAGCACAGTGCCACATGCATCTTAGTAGCATCTTGAAAACTATTGATGCACCTTCTGGGTATTTTTTTTCTGCTGAGACATGATGGTGCAAGAAATGAAGGGCAGTGGGTTGTGGGAGGAAGATGGGAAAAGTAACAACTGTGGAAGGGTTGGGACTGGACAAGCAAAGAAACAGGAATCAGGGCAGGCAGGTGGGGCAAGCAGTAACAGTGGAGGGGTGGATTGGACACGCAACAATGCAGGAGGGGTTTGGGGGATGGGGTAATCAACACTGAAGGAGAGAGGAAGGGGTGAAAGGAAAAGGAAAAGAAAGTACCTCTGAAAGTGGGGAGCAGTGGAAGGACACTGAGCAAAAGAAGCAGTACTTGGGCCATGCTCCAGGGTAGAGACAAACACATGAAAAGGAAGTGAAGCTGGCACTCGCTCACAAAGGAGAACAATGAAATAAGAGTGACCATGACGCTACCCTATGGTAATTCGTGGGCGGGCCCTAAGTTGTAAGTAAACCAAATGTCTCACAAGTGGCAGCACATACGCTGTCTCATGTGAGACCTAAAGAATAGGGTGGGGGTGGAAGGAGGAAACTGTCAAATAGGTGAAGGTGTCTGCCAAACATACTGAAGGGCATAAAACACAATTAGGAGCTAGGGTGAAGGCAGGAGAGTGTTTAAGGAGGGGTGGAGATGTGTCCTGCTTGAGGGGAAACAGCCTTTACCATGCTGGCAAGTACCTCTCAGGTACGTTCTTGTACCTTAGACCACGGTTCTTTATAAGGGAGCCATTATTTTCAATAATACTTTAAATGTTACTCACAAAAGGAGATTTTAAGGTTTAGGGATTGGTATAGGTAACGAGGGAAAAAGCAATTTTAGGGTTTAGGGATGGGTAGAATTAAAGCAAGGTAAGGGTGATTGTAGGATTCAGTGGTGGTGAGAGGTAAATGGAGCTAAGGGTGATTTTAGGATTCGGAAATGGGCAGAGGTAAAGGGAGGTAAGGGTGGATTTAGTGTTTATGGGTGAGCAGAGGTGGAGGTAAAGGGATGTAAGGGTGTTTTTAGAGTTCAGGATAGATAGAGGTAAAGGGAGGTAAGGTTGGTTTTAGGGATCGGGTGGGTAGAGGTAAAGGGAGGTGCTGATAATTCCACAAAGTTCTTACCAACTTGTAATCATGTTGTCTTGCAAGCAACAACAAAAAAAATCAAGTTGTCAAGCAAGTGAAAGTGAAAAGGGCCACAATTTGAGCACAAATAGCATGGAAGAACACTAATCAAGAAATCAATCAGTACTTGGTCCATGAATCAGGGAAGAAACAAACACAAGAAGACAATCTGAAAACTGACATGCTCCCACATGCTCTAACAACTGAAAAGCTAGAAAATTGGAGTAACAATGAAGCCAACCAATGGTAAGTAATGGAACCAAAGACATTTTTGGGTTTGTTTTTTTTATGTAACAAAAGATCTTCACAAGCGGCAGCACATGCACTGTCTCAGGCAAGATATAAAAACTACGTATATTTTTTGCTTCATTGCAAGACAACATTACAAGGTCAGTATGCATCAAAGAAAATGTGCTTGTCTGAGAAAAAAAGATAAGCAACAATTAATATTAAACAAAACTTAGTGGGCTTACGGTTCAAATTTCCTGGATAAATTCAGTAATTCAACTTGTCATTTGGCTTCAAGACAGGCACATATGGTACTAACAGGCAGAATAGTTTAACAGATTCTTGGAGTGGATGTTAATATCAAAAATTTCACAAAGGTGGCCAACCACGATGACTGGCTAGTTGTGACTGCAGAGAGCAATTGCTCTTTTGGCTAAATCTTTATGAATATCACATATTATTTGTGCCTATTTGCAGTCCCTGAGTGCCCTCACACTACTTTGATGGAGCAAGCACCTGCTTCTGTGGGGGAAAAACTGTTGTGGGGACCAGAGAAAGCTTAAACTGTCCCAGAGAGCATTAGCAGTGATATGGTGCATGGCGTTCAGAGGGCTGAGGTTGAATCAGGCAGCCTGCTTTGCCTTTCTGTGGATGGCTGTCTGGATCGAGACCGGACTGGTAAGCAGGCAGTGAATAGCTGTGGATCTGAGACATGAATGGGACCGACGTCATGCAGTGCAAGCACGAAAGAGAACCTATTTATCATTTTGATTGGGCCCACGAGGACGGCGGCGGATTGGTGTGACTGCTGCAAGCAGTGAGTGAAACCTGTCAGAGGTGGCTGAGTACATTAGGATGATGGAGTGGACCAGATATCTCTGGAAGGGCAGATGAGTCAGTCAACACTTCCTCCATATTGGATTGGAATATTGAAAGGAAGTGCTTGGTCCAAATTCAGGAGAGCTGTGCTACCATTTGAGGGGCTAGAGTGTGGCTTCAGCTATCCTGCGGTGTGTGTGGCATAGAGACTCGACCTGCTATTTGATTTGGCCTGTTGGCAGAGGATTGCTGAAGCTGCTGGATGCTGTAAATAAGGCATAGAGGGGACTGTGGACAAAGGCCAGGATATGGCTGAGGGACCCAATGGGTTGTTTGAGGCACTGACGGGTTGGTTAGTCTGGGGTTTGGATGGGGTGGACCCTGTGGAGCTGCACCATTGAAATTACTGCATGCAGTAATTTGGAGCTGCTGTGATGTTGTGTCTTTCCTTTTTTCTGGACGCTTAGGCCCGAATTTAAGGAAACTGGTGCTGCATTCAATGCAGTGCCACTTTTCTTGCGTCCCTTAGCACCCCCTACTGCCACTGTGTGTGAGCCATATTTAACATATGGCGCACCATGGTGCAGGGTAGAGGCAATAGCGTCAACTTTTTTGACGTTATTGATGTACTGTGCAGGATTAGCGCCAATATTTTGGAGCTAATCCTGCAGAGTACATAAGTGCCCATTGAAAACAATGGTATGCCCCCTTTTAATGACTGGTCTGTGCAGACTTTAAAAATAGCTGCTAAAGATGGCACAGTGGAATCTCCTGGATTCCACTGCACCATTTTTGCACTCCCCCTAATGGGGAACCCCCATTGCATGTATTATGCCTGGCGCAATAATGTGTTGCAAAAGGTTACAAAGTGGCGCAAAACATGCATTGCACAACTTTGTAAATCTGGCGCAATGATTTTTGCCTCAGTGAGCCACATCACATTAGTGTAAAAAAAAATGATGCTAATGCGGCACAAGGAGGCGCTCAGGCCTTGTAAATCAGGCCTTAAGTGTGGTTGAGATTGGACAATGGGACAGAGAGACAGTATCTTTCTGGGTGTGTGGAGTATTGCTCCTTTACCCGGATCCCCCACCTCCAGAGTGTGGACCTATCTACTTCCTGCAGAGAATCTAGCTTGAGGGGCCTTGGTTAGAGATTATACCCTTATACATGAGTAGTGTGGAGGATTGTCAAGTTTCATGTACTGTTACCCTATGTAATAAATTTGAACACACACTGGAATTGGCACATGGATGCTTGACTGAGAGCACACAGTGAGCAAAGACAAAGGGACCATGCCTACTCAGAGCAACAAAATTGATAATTCAATGATGCCTGGGGATGTGAATGAGCAAAATCAGGGGAAAGAACACCAGTGGGGCCCAGGACAGTCTTTGAAGCCCTTCCAGGCTGACAAAATGGCAGCAATACAGAACTTCAGGATTTCGCTTAAAGAAAAGATTGACTTGGTGTCCATAGAGATCAATTTGCTTATGTTGACCTCTGGAAAATAGTGGACAGGGTCAGTGCAACGGCAGGTCAGGTGGGTGCACTGCAATGAGAGGTCAGCCAACTAAAAGTCGAGGTGGTTATATTGACAGCACAGTCAGTGAAGATGGATGAGAGAATGGAAGATGTAGAGGAGCGACTAAGCACAATAACTTGTCCTGCATTGGATTCCAAATGAGAGCTGAAGGGCTAACTGTAGAATTGTTCTTGGAAGAATGGAGAGTCAATATATTGAAACCAAAGCGACTTTCGAATTTTTTCGTGACTGAACGAGCCCACAGGTCACTCATGGAACAGCTCCCCCTATGTGCTCTTCCCCGTGCACTAACTTCAAGACTCTTTATTACAGAGCGCATTGGATTTCCTGCAGCTTGTGTGAGGCCAATTTACATCTTTCTGGTTCATACCAGGAAGGTCCAGGATATACATAAAGGCCTTTTGCCTGTAAAGCAGGGGCTCAGAGAACTGAACTTAAAGTACAGTTTATTGTTTCCATCAAAGCTATGTGTTCAGACTGACTCTCTTTTTCACTTCCCTGGCCAAGGCATGTGACTGTACTGAAGTCAGTTAGGGGTAGGCAGGGGTAGGTGATGGACAGGCTCTGGCTGCCAGTTTAGGTCTGTAAGGCTACTGAAGGCATTGTAACAATAGATGCAGTGGTCTGCCATATCCCAGTAGGGGAGGATCGACGTGCAGATGGATTGAACTCTGTTGGATGTTGCTGCATCAAACTGTAGAATGGATAGTTTTGAGACTGGAAGGATCCTGTTCAATTGATATTTGAGAACTCTAATGACAGAAGAGGCACATATGAACTATACTTGCTAGAACTGACTGGTGCTGAGAGGGAGGCTATCTGAGTTACTCAGGGTATGGATTGGTAGTGTGTGATATTTATTCTCTACAGGTGTTTGACATGCTTTTGTTCTAAGCTAGTATGCTTGATTTACCTCTATAATACCGGGGTGGTAATAAGTGTGGACATATTTTACTGAACTTGTTGTTACTTGTACAGAGGGCACCACAACGTGGACAGGTGCGGGCTTTACAGGGTGCTCACTTAATAACATGCATATAGTCTCAATGTTACTTTTGATGGGTGTGATTGCAGAGTTGAAGAGAGCAGCTAATAGACATGCATCTTGGAATCCTGAGTGTCTATCTTAGTGTTGGGTGTAGTGCTGAGAGTTGGAGTGAGGTCCTCCGAATTACCACGACCGGTTGTAGGTTGGAGCTAGTTGTTTTTTTGTGGTTGCTGGTCAAACATTTTTTTCTGGGTGACTGTGCTGTTGGTGTCTGCCCAAGTATTGGTCTACGTCCTTGGTGGGGGTTATGTGAGATGTTGGAATTCTATTGCTGAAGTTTCAGTTTGGATTGTATGATACAACCACGTATGCCTGAACAATTCATGCCTAAACAATGAGGTCTGAACCATGACTGGATCTTTACCACGCATTCCTTTATCATGCATGTCTTTACAATGAATTTTGTTGAATAAGCATGATTGGCAAAGGAATATGCATGGTAACTTGCACACTGCAGCCCCCCTGTCCTGCACCCTAATACCAGATACCCCAGCCCTGCAATCCAATCCACGCCAGCTCTTAAAACTGCCTTTCCCCCCGCCCTGAGCCCTAAAACCCATCCTGAGCCCATAAAAACTCCCCCTTCCACTCTTCCCTCCCTGAGGCCTAAAACCCTACACCCTACCGAAAACTACAGCAGCCCCCCACCCATGAAAACTGCTCCTTCCCCCGCCCTGATCCCTAAAGCCAGTCCCCAGCCCTTAAAACTATCCTGACCCCTGTGAGCCCTAAAACTGACCCGCCCTGCCCTTAAAACTACCCTGACCCCCCTACCCTGAGCCCTAAAACTGACCCCACCCTGCCCTTAAAACTTCTGTTTCCCCTCCCCCACCACGAGGCCTAAAACTATGCCCCCTGCTAAGAACTACCCTGACCTCAGCCCCCCACCCTGAGCCCTAAAACTCCACCCCTAAAAACTGCCTCTCTCCCCCACCATGAGCCCTAAAACACAGCCCCAGCCCTTCAAACTACCCCAACCCCCCGCCCTGAAACCTAAAACCCTGACCAAAAAAACTACCCTAACACCCCAAGCACTAAAAGCTGGTGAAGCTGCGAGTGGGACCCGGCATGGGAGTGGCATTGCCTCCGAAGTACAGAAGTGAGGAGTCCTTAGAAGAAATATGCACTGAACGTTATAATCAATGGATTATGACAGAGCTGTGGTGGTTCCTATCAACAGAGGCATTGGATGTTAGGCTTGAGGTGCACTGGCTGAGCTGTGTTTTGCTCTCTGGGGTCCCGTATTGGCTTGGCAATGGGACTGAATATTAGATGAGCTGCTGTAAACTGTATGTGAGCGGGGTCCCAGTATAGGAAAGGAAGTGACCTCGCCGGGGTAGAACTGAGGTGCTTTGATGGAGCTGCACCTGAGGTCCCAGTACTATAACAGCAGAGTGTGCCAACTGTGAGAACTGAGGTGATCTGGCAGACAACATGTGTGGGGCTCTGGCATAGCTGAGGGTCTTGGAGTGTGTGAACTGAGGTGCACTGATGGAGCTGCGCCCGAGGTCCAAGTACTGAAGCAGCAGTGTGTACTGACTGTAAGAACTGAGGTGCTGCGGCGGACAGCGTGTGTGGGGTTCTGGCACAGCTAAGGTGCTTGGAGTGTGTGAACTGAGGTGCACTGATGGAGTGGTCCCGAGGTCACAGTACTGAAGCAGCAGAGTGTACTGACCGCCAGAAGTGAGGTGCTCTGGCAGACAGTGCATGCGGGGTTCCTGGCACTAGCATGGCTGAGGGCTCGGCGTGTGTGAACTGAGGTGCACTGATGGTTCCTATCAACAGAGGCATTGGCAGACAATGTATGTGGTGTTCTGGTACGGTTGAGGGGCTTGGAGTGTGTGAACTGAGGTGCACTGATGGAGCTGTGCTCCAGGTCCCAGTACTGCAGCAGCAGTGTGTACTGACTGTAAGAACTGAGGTGCTCTGGCAGACAGCGCGTGTGGGGTTCTAGCACAGCTTAGGTGATTTGAGTGTGTGAACTGAAGTACACTGATGGAGTGGTGCCCGAGGAAAGGACCTGGAAACACCTCAGGGAGGACATAGGGCTAATAAGGGAGTAAGAATAGGGCTGGGAGCCCGGGATTGACCTTTTAATGCACATATCACAGAGGCTGACATCCAGGTATGAACTCAAGTCACTCCCATGGCCTGCAATGTAGGACTATGAGGTTTGGATTCTTTCCTGCTGTAACAGACAGACTTTTTAAGAGGAAGAAGACAGAGAAAAGGTGTACACTTTAGACGTAGCAGAACCCCAACATAAATCTTGAAAAAATGGACTATAAGGGAAGTTTGAGATTACCCAATTTGTCATCTGGCAAGCACCCATCTGGGCTGTGTGAGGAGAGGATGCTCTGCAGGATGTCTGCCAGTGACCATGACTTGGGGCCAAGGCCTGCTAGTTTACTTGATTGGTGAGAAGATATCACCAAGGGAAGCCAAGACCACCTGCTCTGAAGCCAGGAGCACAAGCACCTTCCTGCTTGCCAAGATCAGTGTGCCCTGTGAGAACGAGGAGAGTGGTGGAGGGAACAAGATCCGGCTGGGAGCTCAGTTGATAGGACTGTCAGTGTGAGGTGTGAGGAGACAGCTGCTGCAGTGATCGAGCCATTGCCCATGTGCAGATTCCAGTTGGTGACACCCTAAATGGGAAGGGTATGCCCAAACATGGGTCCCATGCTCACTCTGCCACTGGATTCAAGATGGCCTGGCTTATGAAAGATGAAACCCAGAAACCGGTCCCAGGATGCTTGTTTCTGGTCCATGGAGGATCTGGCCTGGCAGTTCGGGCTGGACTGTTCCCATGGCGAACAGGGTCAAGACTGATTTGCATATGGCTGGGTCCAAACTGGGGTTGCATGGTGAGCAAAAAAACAATAGATTAAACCCATACCTGTGAGTGTGGGTGAATATTTGAAAAGTTTCAGGACTCTGGCCCTCATCCTTTTGTGTTGTTGTATTCACACTTATACCAGATGGAGCCTTGGACTGCTCCACTATAGTTACCACTGAGAATTGAGTACAGAAGTGCTACTTTGCCTAGTTGCTCAGGATCCATAACAGGTAGGAACCTGGGTCATCTGCAGTAAAAGGCCTCAAACCGTACGGTTGGAGCAAGTAACCACTGCATGCCTTGCGGCCCTCTGAAATGGGTTCTGACACATGTATCTTAATCCCCATGATGGTCTTACTCATACCTATTGTGTTCACTGCAAGGAACCTAATCTAGTGACTTAGATCTTATGGTTATCACAATCAGAACAGTGGCTTTACTCTCCAGTCTGAGCAGGGTCAGTCAGACAACCAACTCTCTTATCACTTCCCCCATCTGCAGTGTAGTAACAGCCTGTGGACTGTAGGCATGCAAGAGAACTATGTTAAGCCTATTTAAATCAATTCCCAGCAATACCCTTCAGAACAGGCGGGCAGCAGCCACCCGTCCAATCAAACCAAAAGGAATATTCAATCACCTTAGTCCCCTTTGTAGTTTTTGCCACCCCTGCAGCCTTTCAAGTCACACCCATATTGCTGTGAATGAAATCCACGCTCCTGATCTTTTAAAACATGTCAAGATCACTGCTGTACACTTACAACAACAAAGGGTCTTTTCGCTTGAGGAAGAACAAAATAAATCAAGGTGGTAGCAAGGTGAGAACTGGAAAATTGTATTTGTCTGTTAACCATTCGGAGACCGTGCCTATGGTGAGCAGGGAGATACCAGTCCGTTTGTGGTTGATTGTCATAGATTGTACTTGCTTCCGCCAATGCTGCTTCTTGTCATGCTGAGTCTGCCTCTGTGATGGTCTCTTTGAAGCTGAGACTCTTCGATCTGCTATGACACTTCTATCTGGTTGGTCCGTCAATTCCCACACGCTGCTTCCTGTGGATTCACCCAATCCCATGCGTCTTAGAGGTCATGAAAGAATAAGGATTTAAGACTCGTCAGTATTTTTAGTTATGCTGGAAAAAGGAGCGTGTACCAGATGGCTTGTTCCCTCAGTTTGGCTTTTTTTCCAAGACGGTACCAATGTGTCACAGCCACCATAAAGCTGGGAAATATTATTACTTTGTAGTTGTCTACTATGAAGTGCCCATCTTTGAAGATTAAATCGTGAACTCTGTTGTAAATAATAGGGCCACCACTGGCCTTGGGGTTAAACCCCCAGTCGAGGCCTGTTCAGGACACCCTGATTGAGCTCAATTGTAAAACGAATTGAAAGGTCCTTCGTGGCTACCATTTGGGAAAACATAGTCCCAATTCATCAGCCATTTCGGATCCTTCTTCCAGTTCAGGTATGGGCACTAGAAAGTCCTTCTCATTACTCCAGCGGGGTATGGCAGACAGACACTGGATGTGGATATGGCGCAGTAAAAATAGTTAAACATGCACATCGACATATGACAGTGAGCCTTAGGGTGAAAATACAATTATTTTAAACGAAGCGTGAGAAAAACACTGTCGTATCGTGACATGTATTCATCTCATTAAAATTCAGCTTCGAGGTATAGCTACCTGCACATTTCTCATTACTCAGTGTTCATAGTGTATTGTATGTGTACGGTACTTGAGCTCGCGCTTTTGAGCGGAAGCGCGAGCATTCAGTAAACTTCTTTAACTGTTGTTAACATACGAGATGTTGGCGGTTTTGTTTTTGTGGCCTGAGGCTGGGTGCAGATGCGCCTGTATCGAAGGGGCTCCTTTAATGGAAATAAACCGGAAGACATGTCCAACAACAACCTGTCCGGCGGAGTTGTTTTTATATGCTGCTCACAAAACCCACATTCTAACGCTCATGTGAAAAGTCCATGCCTTCCCAGCAGCTCCAAGCAGAATCCTGTGACGGAACACGTATGTTATCACAGGCCGTACAATGTGATGTCACAAGGCCCAGGCTATGTGGGGTACAATGTGGGTAGGATGGGATCTTATTTGAGGTTCATAGCAGGATTTTTTGTAACTAAATAGTTGGATTTTCTAAAGAAATTAGATTACATCAGTGCCTTGCGTGCTCCACCTATTAACCTGAAGCTGATGATATCACCTACAAAGTTTTGATGCCAAAACTCTCCATTGTGACGTGCCCTTGGTATAAAAGGCTGGTAACCAGGGAGCTGCAGCATTGTACACAAGGACACCGACGGGGAGGACCCCTGCTGGTGGCAGAAGCTGGGGGACAGTGAGGGGCCAAAGCTGCAGCAGCTGAGCAGGCTCCAAAAATGAGGGCGAGGGGTGGATCCAAGGGGACAAGGTGAGTGGATAAACCAAATGAAAATTGAACTGAAAACTGAATTTTAATCTGAGCTCAAAACTATCTGAAACTGACTTGAAATTCCAATTTACCTTAATCCCTAATTTCTCGAATCCAGTTCTTTGTACCCCATTCTTCAAACCCACTCATAGCCACTCCAACCATATGCTTCCTTTTCTCTCCTAACCCCTCTGATCTCTCTTTCCGTTCCCATCCACACGTTTCTTCCCTTACTCTACTCGTTTCCTATCATTTCCCTCCTTTCGTTTAATTTTGATTCCCTTTCCACTGTCCCTTACTCCTACTCTCTTCTGGCATCCCATCTCCTGCACCTTTCGATATCCAGTCCATCCATTCCTCTCTTCCAAGCACCTTCACTTTATCTTCTATACCTAGCACTTCCCTTCTCCATCCACTCTTTTTTCTTCCCTGCCCCTCACCTCCCCTTAAGCACCTCTTCAGCCTCCATGCTTTTTCTCATTAATTTCTTCCTTCTTTACTCCATTTGCCCGCTTCATCTTCTTTTCCATTGACTTCCTTCTCCCATCCTTTCTACTGTACACCGTCCACTGCCTTTCCCCTTTCCATGCATTCCAAGCTCGGTTGTGGGACCATTCGCCCTCCTTACCAATCCATTCCTATATATACCCTTTCACATCTTCTCCTTAGCCACCCACTGATATGCCTCATTTTTACCTTCTCCAGGCATTCCTTTCCCTTCCTTCAACTCTCTCTTCTCTTCTCTTCTCTTCTCTTCTCTTCTCTTCTCTTCTCTTCTCTTCTCTTCTCTGTCCTCCCTTTCCGGGCTCTTACGTTCCTTTCTTCTCTTCTCTTGCCACTTCTCTCCTTTCCCAGTCCTTTCACTTCCATTCTCTTGCCAACCAACTTCCACCTCACTTTCCCTTCACCAGCTCCCTTTCCTGTCCTTACCTTTCCTTTCCATTCCTCCATTTTAATCTCTTTTCTTTTCTTTTTTCCTTTCCTTTCCTTTTCTGTTTTCTTTTTATTTCTTCCCCTTTTCTCCTCCCCTCTTCCCATTTAATAAAAGTGCAGCTCTTTAGTAATAACTGTTCAGTGAAAATTCTGAAACAGTATATTTTGTTGAATAATGTATGATGTAGGATGTGCTCACATACTGTTAAAGTTGCTGTATGATTGTAAGCATTTGTTCTAATGGTGTATGCAATTCTGCTCAATTCAGGAATTTGTCAACGGTATTTTTACAAACCATGGTGGGTTGTGCATAAGATCTACTTGTGCATGGCTTATCTTTTGCTAATGTATAGATGTAAAATCGTTGACTAAAAATTCTATATCAGTTGAGGTTTGTAACAGTTACATCTCATTAAGGAAGATCATGACCAGTCTTTTGAACGGCATTTGAGGTAAATTGCTATCTACAGAGACATTACTGGGGTTAAGTATGATGAAGCAGAAAATGAAGGTTTTGATTTATTAACGCTTAAACGTAGTGCTGAAATAATCATGTGTGACTTTAACCGAACTAATAAAGATTGTACGGGGACAAAATGCGCCCTCAGAGTAGTTTGCCAACATTTATACGCGTGCTTTATATAACGTGGTGTATTAGAATTGCACTAATCCGACATAATCATAAACGTGTGCTACGATTTGCTTGTTTGAAATGCTTTAGCTTAGCATTACTTTAGCGGAGGCTTCGGCCTAGTTGCCCGGTCTCACGGTTTAGATGCTCGTATTTTTCCACTGTGCTAATAAACGTGTATTTTTGCTTGAAGCTGTACTTTTCCACAGAAACCGTTCACATGCTTATCTTAAGGTTTCATGCCAGCCTGGCATATTTTCTCCTTACTTCAAGGTCGATTTGCAGGTGCGGACAATGGAGGCTCTGAAAGTGAGCTAATTGGTAGACAATGTTGCAACTTGCGTACCCATCTCCAAGGATAATGTATGCTTAAGTAAAAGCTTGAGAACTGTCGTTTTTGATTGGTCAATTTGAAGCTAACCTATGAACCCTCCAATGGAAGACCCTACTGGACTTGAACTGTTGTCTATAAAACCCAGGTGCACGAGAAGAAGGTAGCCATTACGCGCTACGATTGCCATTGCGCTATCATCTCTCTCTATCATTGGACATCCCGCCATTTTGACTTCGTAGCTATTATGGCCCACTTTGCTGCGACGCCATTTTGAGAGACTTTGATTTTTTCTCTAATCGAGAGAAAGAGACTTTAAATGATTCTTGCCCTAGAGACTTTAACTTTGATTTGTCCCTTTGCATGAAGTAGTAGTTTACCTTGCCGCCGTGAGGCAATTGCCCCGTCCACCCTGCCCCTTTGCCCCGTCCCATGCTGATCGAGAAACGGTACCCATGCTGACCGAAGAACGGTACCTGTGAGACAAAGACTTCCTTGATTGCTGATCGTAATTGGTAAATATGAAAGGAAATTGTAAAATTGCATTGTGTTTCTTTTAGGTAACCAACTGCTGATTTTGATAAGGTCCCTAGTTAGGAGTTTTTCTAAATTAATGTTGCTAAATTGTTTTTGCATGAAGTCCCACATGCCGATGCTAATTTGAGGTTAACGAGGATTCCATATGTCGCACGATGCAATTTGAGATCTTGTTATGCTGACTAAATATATGCCATTAGCTCTTTACAGATTATCGTATTAGTGATTTGCATTGCTATTATCGAATGCCTTGTGATTCAAATGCTACATAGATTACACTTGTTTCGCCGTTATGGACAGCTATTAATGTTCATATATGTTTATCATTTAGTGTTGAGACACATATATATTGTGCTCGCTTTATTAATATAGGGAAATAAATTCACTAACTTTGAATTAAACTGGTGTGGTCATTCCTGACTGAAAGGTCAGGGTTCGCCGAAATGTATTCTGGATTAATTGTCAAGTGTTATGTCGAACAAGGTATTGCTTATGTTCGTTATTGATTATTGATTTTGATGAAATTGATCGATTAAGAGTACAGAGAGTTCCCACTAAGTCAAAAGATTCATCGGCCTAAAGAGCGTCCGAAAACAGGTAAAATTATTAGTACGGACCGCTCTATCAAGTACAAAGGTAACTTTCAATACTGAGTGATTCACACATGTAAGTATATTCTTTCATAAATTGCTTCTCACTGCCAGGTCTTTTCCCCTCTGGTGTCAGGCCTTTTTTGGCTATTTTGGGCCGTTTGCGATTAGGACCTCAAAACGTTTTGTCCACATAAGCTACCCATGCCAAATTTGCGTCCTTGTTTCCAACATCCTAGAGATTCTAGAGGTACCCAGAGTTTGGGGATTCCCCTGAAGGAGACCAATAAATTAGCCAAAATACAGCATACATTTCGTTTTGTTCAAATAAATGGGAAAAAAGGGCTGCAGAAGAAAGCTCGTGTTTTTCCCCCTGAAAATGGCATCAACAAAGGAATTGCGGTGCTAAGATCACCCTCTTCCCAGCTTTCAGGAACAGGCAGACATGAATCAGAAAAACACATTTTTCAACACAATTTTGGCATTTTACTTGGACATTCCCCAATTTTACTATTTTTTTTGTGCTTTTAGCCTCCTTCCAGTTAGTGACGGAAATGGGTGTGAAACCAATGCTGGATCCAGGAAAGCCAAACTTTTCTGAAAAGAAGACAGAATTCTGAATTCATCAAAGGGTCATTTGTGTAGATCCTACAAGGTTTTCCTTCAGAAAAGGCCAGCTGAAATAAAACAATATTGAAAATTAGGTGAAAAAAACAGCCATTTATCTCCACGTTTTACTTTCTAACTTTTTCCTGCGATGTCAGATTTTTTCGAGCAATATACCGTTACATCTGCTGGACTCTTCTGGTTGTGGGGATATATGAGGCTTGTAGGTTCATCAAGAACCCTAGGTACCCAGAGCCAATAAAATAAGCTGCACCTTGCAATGGGTTTTCATTCTAAACCGGGGATATAGCAATTCATTTGCTGAAATATAAAGAATGAAAAATAGGTATCAAGAAAACCTTTGTATTTGCAAAATGGGCACAAGATAAGGTGTTGAGAAGCAGTGGTTATTTGCACTTCTCTGAATTCTGGGGTGCCCATACTAGCATGTGAATCACAGGGCATTTCTCAAATAGACGTCTTTTTTACACACTGTCTTACATTTGGAAGGAAGAAATGTAGAGAAAGACAAGGGATAATAACACTTGTTCTGCTATTCTGTGTTCCCCCAAGTCTCCCAATAAAAATGGTACCTCACTTGCATGGGTAGGCCTAATGCTCGCGACAGTAAACGCAACATGGACACATCACATTTTTACATTGAAAACTGACGTGATTTTTGGAAAGTGCCTAGATGTAGATTTTGGTCTCTAGCTCAGCCGGCACCCAGGAAAACCTACCAAACCTGTAGATTTTTGAAAACTAGACACCTAGGGGAATTCAAGATGGAGTGACTTGTGGGGCTCCCACCAGGTTCTGTTACCCAGAATCCTTTGCAAACCTCCAAATTTGGCCAAAAAAACACTTTTTCCTCACATTTCGGGGACAGAAAGTTCTGGAATCTAAGGGGACTCACAAATTAACTTCCGTCCAGTGCTCACCCAAGTCTCCCGATAAAAATGGTACCTCACTTGTGTGGGTAGGCCTAGTGCCCACAAAAGGAAATGCCCCAAAACACTATGTGGACACATCAAAATTATTAAATACAAAACTATCTGTTTTTGCAGGGGAGGCACCTGCGTTTTTGGTCTTGGGCACAGCAGCCGTATAGGGAAACCTGAGGGAGTCCAGGGAGGTGTGACTTGCGAGGATCCACCAGTGTTTTCTTACCCAGAATCCACAGCAAACCTCAAATTTAGCAAAAAAAACACATTTGTTCCACATTTCTGTGTGGGATCAAAGCACCAGAACACATTTCCTACCACCCAACGTTCCCCTCGGTCTTGAGGTAAAAATGATACCTCACTTGTGTAGGCAAGCCAAGTGCCTGTAACAGGGAAGAGCCAAAAACATGTCGAAATTCTGGGGGAACCAAAGCGGGCCCAAAAGGGCAGTTTGAAAAAAAAAACATTCTTAGGCTGACAAGTGGGGCAGAATTTTTTATCGGTATAGATGAGACAATGGTGGGTGGTAGGAATTTTGTGGATTCCTGCAGATTCCAGAAGGCTACATCACAAAAATGTGGGAAAAATGTGTGATTTCGAGCAAAGTCGGAGGTTTTCAGGGCATTGTGGGTACAAAAATGTGAAGCACACCACCCTGAACTCACCCAGATGTTTAGTTTTCAGTTGTATCTAGGTCTTGTGGATTTTTCTACATGGTAGTGTCCCAAAGTCCAAAAAGTGCAGCCCTCACCATTCCAAATGGGACGATTTTAAGAGTTAGCCAAGCTCTCATGCCCCACATGTAAAACCAAAACCCAAAATAATCAAATGTCCTCTTGTTTGTCGTGGGATAAAATGTTGTAGTGTGCGGGGGAGTGCTGAAAGACTGTTACCCCTTCATTTGAGGTGGGGGCATAACCTTGCCCATACTGGTTGGTAGCAACCACCCCACTATTTTTGTTTTAATTCCCTGGCATCTAGTAGGTTTTCTGACCCCCAGGGAGTGAATCGGGGGTAATTGCCCCATCTGACCACCGTTGGGCAGAACAACTTTGGCCCTATTTATTTGTGGTGGGGGTATGGCCATACCACCACCCTCATTTAAAAAAAAAAAAATCTTCCCTGGTTCTGGTGGGCTTTCTTCCCCCCTTGGGGGCAGATTGGCCTTCCACAAATAGGCCGATCTTCCCCCAAGGGGAGAGACCCGTGCCCAAGGGGCTGTCCCCCTCAAACAAAACACACACATACACACACCAATCCCTGGTGCCTAAGTGGTTTCTGCTCCCCCGGGGGCAGATCGGCCTAATAGAAACAGGCTAATCTGCCCCAAGGGGGCAGAAATGGCCTAAACTAAATTCCCCCCACCCCTCCGGGGAGCGACCCTTGCCTAAGGGGTCTCTCCCCTCATGTGAAGCTTGCCTAAAAACAAAAAATCCCTGGTGTCTAGTGGTTTCTGCCCCCCCGGGGGCAGATCGGCTTAATTAAAATAGGCCAATCTGCCCCCAAGGGGTGTGGAAATGGTCTAAAACAAATTTGCCCCCTCAGGGGATTGACCCTTGCCCAAGGGGTCTCTCCTCTCATGTGAAAATGACTTAAAAACAAAAAGTCCCTGAGGTCTAGTGGTTTTTCTGCCCCCCTTGGGGGCAGATGGGCCTAATAAAAATAGGCCCATCTGCCCCCCCAGGGGGTCTAAAATGGTCTAAAATTAATTTTGGCCCCAGGGTAGCGACCCTTGCCTAAGGGGTCTCTCCCCTCATGTGAAGCTGGCCTAAAAACAGCTCCCCACATATAAAAAAATAAAAGAAACAAAAAAAATGATATCTAGTGTCTAGCGGTTTCTGACCCCCCCAGGGGCAGATCGGCCTAATTATAATAAACCGATCTGCCCCACGGGGGACAGAAATGGCCTAAAAATAAATTGCCCCCCCTGGGGAGCGGCCCCTATTCAATAATAAAAAATAAAAAACATCCCTGGTGTCTAGTGGCATCGCAGTCGGGCAGCTGAAATGCTGAGAGAGACATGAAAGGAAAGGAAAGGCTTTTGCATTTATCCTCCGATCCGGAGGAGTAGGCCTCTGATGAGGTCAGCAGGTCAGCACGCGATTGCGTGCTGACGTCATCAGACGCCACAGGGGCACACTAAGGGCGGGGTGGAAGAGGAAGTGATTTCCCTTCCATCCCTGCCCAGGGGAGGGGAGTGCGCTTCCCCGAGGGCCTCTATCTGGATGTAACAGTTACGTCCAGGACACCCGAGCGGTGCTGCCTAGGATGTAACCGTTACCTCGAGGGCACCCAAGGGGTTAATTTGTACAGACATTACGTTTCTTTAGCACCTGAATACCAGTAAAAATGAACATAATACCTACACAATGATTTCACAGATATGCTTCATGTCCCTCATGTTGTGAAAGGTTACGCCCATGAGCACTACAAAGATGATACATATTTGGGTCTCTGTGTTGTTTGGCAAATACCTTCAAATATAGAGCAAACTATTACATTTAATGAATTATGTCATCAGTGATGTCATTTAAAAGTGTCATGCATGATGTAGTATGTGAGTTCATAAACAGTGCATGGTGGTGGGCGCACGTTTTGGTTAGATCACTAAAACATAACTTTTTTGTTTTTTTTTAAACATTAAAGCGTATGTGGCTTAGTCAGCTAAATGTAACTTCACTTTGAGCATTTTTATGTAGGTCATGGTGTTTTTCCATACCGAAATGAAATGTCACTTTAACCTTAGGTTTCCTCAGTTAATTTGTTTTTTTAAATAATATATTATCATAATATTTTATTACCATGCCAAGCTATAACGTCACTGTAACCTTTGTTTTTTGGGATATATTACAATATATAATGGGAACAATGCACTGTGGTTCAATATTGTTCTGGTGTCATCAAAGATTTATAAATGTAATTTGAACCCCTCAATAGCAACATCTAACCATTGTAAGAAATTGGGCTACTGGTTGAGGAGGTTAAAACCCTATTCAAACAGCAACCATACTCCTTGTCAGGGTGAAGTCACAAGCAACCCCAAATTATGGCACAAAGGGAGTCATGCTTAACTTAGAGGCATTATGTAAAGTATTTATGCTGCACTTCAAACAGTAATAAAGTGGAACACAAAACAAGAAAAATCCCTCACCAATTTAGAAAAATAGAGTAACATATAATAAATAATTTAAGAGCAAAACAACAAAAATCCAATCAGTAGAACCACAGATATGTAATTTTAAACATTCAAGTGAAAAATAGTGACAAAAAGCAAGTGCCAACTGTGGATATCTGGTTGCATGGACCAAGCCAATATCATAAGTTCAAGCCGGCCACAATTTAGTGCAGGCCATCTACCGTCACCCAGTTGGGCCACCTGAGCAGGAGTACCTTAAATCCTGGGTGCGAAGAGATACGTACCTCATGCAATGGCAGTTCCTTGAAGGCTGCAGACGGTGATGCAAAGTACTGCACCAGAGGCAAACTATGCAGTGGGCTCGATGTGGAATTTGGTGTGACGATGCATTGTGCAACAGCTCCGATGCAGAGCTTTTGATTGGCAATGCGTTGCAATGTGGCTCCAATGTGTCAGTTCTGATGGGACCACAGTTAGGGCTGGTAGAGCACCTTCAGATTAATTTCTGAGGGACCAGGACTAGATTGGCACCACTTGGGAGGGCAGAACTCACAGTTGGCAGAGACTAGGTGCTTGGTAGAAGATGGAGGTAGCCTGTTCTGTCCCTGAGGCTTCTGACTAGCCCTTGGAGTCACTCTGGTGGGCCTGGGTTCAAGATGCAAGTCCAGGCCTTCACTCAGGCAGGGATCAGCAGGGCAGCACTGTAGGGCAGCAGAGTGGGAGTCCTTTGTGTATAAAAGCAGCACAGCAGTCCTTTTGAGTCTTCCACAGGTTCAGATGTGTACTGAAGAGTTCAAATCTGAGATCCAAAATCTATACCTGGTACCCACTTTTAAGTGTGAGAAGCTTCCGGAGGATTCTACTGCCAAGAGGCGCTTGGAATTACCTGCCTTTTGTGGGGTCACAAAAGACTAGTGTCAAACCCTTTGCAAATGTGCCCAAGCAGAGCCTTTGTGATTTGCATGGGTGGTTGATGTCAGCTCCTCCCTCTCGATAAGTCAGAGTGACCCATCCTTCGAACATCTATCTTCCCTTTGTCTCCCTGTCTGGGAGGAATGCACAAAACCAGGTGCCAGCTACACCCAGTCAAGTGACCCTGGATACAGGTAGAAGAAACCAAATTGCTAGGACATGAAAATGCCAACCTTCTAAAAGTGACATTTTCAGAATTGTAACTTAGAATCGGACTTTACCATTGAAGAGGGCTTCTGTCAGGAAAATTATTGCCAGTGTGATTAAGTTCTTCCCTCAGCAAAAACTATTCCCCTTTTCCTTGTACCCTTGTTGATTGCAGTGGCATCCTCACTCCTGGTGGCTCTTGCGGAGGCTGTTCTTAGAACTAGCTTCTTCAGGTTTAACTGCCACTCAAGATGGTGGCTGCAAATCTTTGTGAGGTCAGCGCTCTAGTGATTCTACCTTAGTCTTGTGCTGAAGCTTCCCTCCAGCTGTTTCTCTCTGGGAGCTAAGCACTTCAACGGTCATCCTGAGGAGAATGAGAAGTGTTCCTGAGGACTTTGTTTCATGGAGAATTCTTCTAGTTTTGAGTAATTAATTATTTTTCTTGTTACGGTGTGCACACCAGCTACCTTTTCCATTCTGGGGAAGCTGAATTTCTTCCTTCTTCCAACAACTGGCTATCGGCTTTCTGAGGAGAATTTGTTTTGGCTTAACAGAACCTCAAGCAACTGCAATAAGGAATCCTTTTGTATGATTTCCAGACTTGCCAATATATATATGTACATACATATTCAAAACCTCTTCACCTTGCAGACTTGCCAATCTCAGAGACAAACCTCAGTGCTCAGACTAATTCCTGGAGCCTGTGATTGAGAAAACTGAACCTTGAGAAGGAGTTTTCATTTCCTGTAAAAGACATTAGTAGATTGTATATTTGTGAACCTTTGAACTGTTCTCCAGATAACCTTGGATACCTCTGACTCCTGGGGAAAAGAAGATATTAAGTTAACATTGCTCTCTTAGAGAGAGGCTAATCTCTCAAAAGATCCAGGTTAGGAGAACAACAGAATTGGGTGAATGTGAATGGCTGAACAGTTGAATGCACAGTAGGAATGTACTTATCTATGCTCTTATCACCCGACTGCAGGTCCTTCCTTTAAAGAAATCCCAATAAAAAGAAAGGTGCAGGCTACAGAAGCGCACACTGAATATCCTATCTTCAAGTGGGAAACACAGGCTGGAACTGGATCTGGAGGCATTTTCTCTTTCCATTCCCATTCCCCTTTCCCCCTAGTGGATGCAGGGTTCAAATAATCAGTAAAGTCTGAGCACGCATATGTTGGAGGGAGTTGGGTAAAAAGCATCTGCTCGACATTCCTATCCGCTCCCAATTGAACGTAATCGCTTATTAAATATAATAATACGTTAATCCACTGGTATCCTATGTGAGAGGTAGGCATCACAGTAGTGAAAAACAAATGTAGGAGTTTTTCACTACCAGGACATGTAAATCTTATAACTACATGTCCAACTTTTTTAATACATTGCACCCTGCCCTCTGGGCTCTGTGGGGCCTACCCTCGGTGTGACTTATGTGTATTAAAAAAGGAAGTTTGGGCCTGGCAAGATTTTTGCTTTGACAGGTCGAAATGGCAGTTTAAAACAGCACACAAAGGCTGCGCTTCAATGACAGGCTGAAACATGTTTAAAAGGCTACTAAAGTTGGTGACACAATATGTGCTGCAGAACCACCATTAGAATTTAATTTATAGCCCCCTGGGTACACTCAGTAGCACTTTACTAGGGACTTATAAGTATGTTAAATATGCCAATTGTGTGTAAGTAAATTTTGCCATGTTTTAAGAAGAGATCAAAAGCACTTTAGGACCGGTTAGCAGTGGTAACATGGACAGAGTCTCAAAAGCCATTAAACTCAGGGTTGGAAAACAGAAGAGTGAAGGCAAAAGGTTTGGGGGTGAACCTGCGGAAAGGGCCAAGTCCAAAAATCATATGTTTACCATTAAATAATTTCTTCTTATATCAGTTGTTTGTTTTGTGTAGTTTGCTCGAGATGGCTATGTTCTGCAAATTGCAGTTAGGATGAGAACTGAATGGAATTAGAGCTTATTGTTCATGAGTAATTTATTGTTAAAACAATAGACAATGGTGAGGGCCAGAGGATTTATGTGACTCTGTGGCTGCAGAGTTCACTAAATATTCATGGATTTGCTACATAAGCTGCCACATAATTTGCAGTTTTCACCAAAACATTCTAGATAATATGGATAAAAATAATACTGCCAGAGAACGTGCGCCATAATTTTCATTTTGCAGCATGTTTTAGAAAATCTTACTGCATAATTTGGTCCACCTTTTCTATAATGCTGATAGGCCTGACAATGGTAAAGCTCTGCAGAGTGGCCTGTTGTGCTTTAAAAGGAGCCAAAATTAATATACACATGTTGCTAACTGTAAGAACCATAGCGGGGTGATGATTGTTAATTTACTTTTGCACAATCAAACCAGTTAAGAATAGGAACAAGCCTGTCATTCATCCGAGTGTGCATATTCACTGAGCTGAAGGTCATTATGCAGCATCTAGTAAAGGAACGGTATCGAGCAGGACAGTGGCTTCTCTTTTGTTGGATCCAGTGTTCAAGGTTGCTGCTTTTTGACAGAATGAGGGAGATGTAATCATCTACCAAAAAAGCATGCCTGAATATTCCTGTAAGAATGAAAACCATAAAATACATTATACATGTTATGTAGGAGGGAAGAGGATGCAGAAGAAGACATTATTTATTTTATTCTTATCTAAAACATAATTGGGGACAATAGTTAAAGTCAGCTATATTAAAAAAGATTAAGAAATGCTACAAAGGGTGAAATACCTGCTCACGGGAGTTTTAAGTGAGTAAGGTGCTAAACCGTGAATGCAAGGGAGCCTGCCTCCTTATTTCACCCCAATTTTGGAACCATATTTGTGCCTAAATGAACTATACAAATTCAGTGCTACGATGCTAATAGATTGGGATTAGGAGAAAGAAACTGAGTGAAAAGGATCTTACTCAGGGAGAGAACCTAAAGAAGTGTGAGGGAGAGAGGCTTTGGATAACAGACTGATATAAAAGCAAACATGTTTTTTTGCACACAAGAAATACAGTCTCCGGTACACTTTTGTGGGTCGAATACATAAATACTAAAAACCTTTGATTTTCAGAATTAGAAAAAACCCTTTAAAATACCCAAAGTAACTGACAAAAAAATACATACTGAAAAAGGAAACATATCTGCCTCAGACCTCTTCTAAGAACATTAATATATATTTATTATGGAAAACTAAACACAGTTTTGTGATTGGAACTGAGACCAGTATGCTTGAGGGCACAACTTGGAGACTGATTTGGATAGTGCAGGAGTTAAGTCAAATTAGTAGGGATTTAGGGCTGGATGTAGGTAGAAATGGTTTGCGACTCACAAATTGCGAGTCGGAGCGACTCGCAATTTGCGACTCTCAAACCCATATGCAGGATGGTGTCCCTGACACCATCTTCGAATCGCAAGGGGGTCGCAAAGACCCACCTCATTAATATTATTGAGGTGGGTCGCAATTTGCGACCCCTTGTGATTCCCTGCTCTCACAGGGGTGGTGGCCTGCTGGAGACAGCAGACCACCATGTCTGTGACTGTCTTTTTAATAAAGCAGTTTTTTTTTTTGTATTGCAGCCCGTTTTCCTTAAAGTTAAACGAGTTGCAATACACTCGAGAAAATGAAACCATTTGGTTTCATTTTTTCAGAGCCATTCACAAAGGGGAAGGGGACCCCTGGGGACCCCTTCCCTTTTGCGAATGGGTTAGCACCCACTTCACATGGGTGCTAACTGCGAATTGCTTTGCGACAGCGGTCACAAAGCAATTCTGCATCGCGATGCGAATCGCGAATAGGAAGGGGAACACCCCTTCCTAGCTGCGAGTCGCATTCCCATTTTGCGAGTCGGTAACCGAGTTACCGACTCGCAAAATGGGAATGAGCATCGCGAAGCGTGTTTTGCAAACAGCAAATTTCGCTTTTTGCGCCATGCAAAACATTTGGTACATCTGGCCGTTGATGGCTTGAGATGAAGAGTGGTCATTCCTACAGTAAAATTAAATGATATGTCCAGTCTCCACCATCCTAATGTAATTATTTTACAAATAGGAGAAGGAAGATCGTACCTCGTCACATGCCATATATTCCAATACTAGTTTTATTTAAACTGTTAGGTGTTGTCAGAGGCGAGGAGGAATTTTTTGTCAATTGACACAACGATTAAGAGTGTCTAGAAATTATTTGAGTATCTACCTCCCGCATAGCATCAGTTGGATGTGTCTTCTGCTTCTGTGGAAGAAAGCAAGAAGGCAATCAGGACCGGATAGTGATAATCTTTAAAGCCACACCTCTGCCTTCCCTGGACCATGGTACTTTTAAACTATCTTCCTTGTGGACAGTCGCCTGTCTCCTTCTTTCTCATTCCAGTTTCTATCAGCTCCTCAGCACCAGTGTAGCACACCCCCCACCCCCACCATCACCACTACTGTTGGCTGGGTGATGCGAGGTGATAAGGGGAATCAATTGGGAATAGAGTTGAGAATATAGAGGGCTGCATATCACCACAAGGATGCAATATTTATCTGATCCAATTGGTCGGGTTGAAATTGGTCTGTATGTGGTCAGTGACAATGCAGAAAGAAGCATAGAGACAGCCCTGCAGGCTAAACGCCCCATTCTGCACTGAAATTACGCCAAGCATGCAGAGCTGAGCAACACAAAATCCTATCTGGGTTTACATACAGAATCCTATACTATAAGTGTTTTTGCACCTGTCCTGATGAACCCCTTGCAAAACCATTCCTTGGGGTTGAAATGTCAACAACATTTTTCGTTAGGACTGTCACTCTTCTATAAAAGCATTTTTTGAGACATACCCCCAAAGTCAGCTGTGGCCTTTTTCACGTCATTTAGTTTCAGCCATCTAGATCATTTCTTTATGTGTTTTGGGCTATTTTTATACTGCACCAAATGCACCAGACTCTGAGCTACCACAACACATGCAAAGTTTTAGCATCTATCTCAATTTAGATATGTCAATCCAATTGTTATATGTTTACTGGTTTGGGCCCCTTGTTTCCCATTTCAGTGTGCCTCATTTTCATTGATTGTATATCTGTGAACTTTTGCATTCTGAAAGGTTACCTCTAGGACCTACACTGGTAGGCGTCCATCAAATTACCCTGAAGGAACAACTATTAGTCTCTCTCCTTAATCTAGGATTGGTGTTGTGGTTATCGGACAGCACATTTAGGAGTCCTAGACTTATCTTCAATGTTTCATCACTCTCCACTTCTAAGCCCCACATTCTGATCACCACCTAGTTGCCCTACTGCTTGTGGTCTTTGGGATTATTCCAGCTTTTCAATTACAGGAGGTAATATCTTGTGGGGCTCTGACTGCTCTACCTGGACGGGCATAGCCCTCATCCTCATTTCATGGTTCATGTACTCTCCATATTGGCAGTGTGTTCCTGCATTCCTTTTTTACTTTCCAGATCTTGCTATTAGTGCACTTTTAGTGTCAGTAACATGTTATCTAAAATTTCAGGAGTTGAAAAAAGGGCAGTGTAAGGATGTGAGGGTTTTCTTGGCTTCTCTAGGAAATCAAATCAGCGTAGACATACTATGTGGAGGTTTAAAGACAATAGCTGATAAAGACAGCGACATCTTTCAGAAGAACTATGGATGGCACTGTTGGTCTTCAGCTATGCTTGCTAACCTCCCCTGTGTCCCTCCTGTTAGGTTCTTCATTATCCTCGGCATCACTATCAGCTTGCAGTTTACCAGCCTAGAACATTGTGGTTGCCCACTCTACTCTGTTTCCACTACACTCCAAGGTTCTCTGCAGGGTCTCTCTGAGTCATAATGTTTCTCTCTACAATTACCAGTCAGTTCGAGTTGTTTACAACTCACAGCTTCTGGTCTGAGAAGTGATGTGTTGGTTAAGTGACTCTGTTGCATTGACGTTGCACCGACCTGCACCACATGGCTCACCAGTCGCCAGCAGAAAATTCATATAGGAAGCCAGATATTGCACATTGCTGGTGGATCTGAGGCAGCTGTAGCAGGAATGGGTCACAGCAAGTCAAGCAACTGACAAAGCATGCACAGCCTGAATGTGAAATCTCCTGTTTCTCTTACTTGTGTTGCTCCTATATATAGTGGGGTGAGTGCACCTTTAAAAGAGGTGACAACACACATAGAAAATCTACAATGAAAATGAGCATTGGAATGACTACCTGCATCTGCTTTCTGGATCTGTGGAACAAACAAGTTCCACATAATGCCTGCCACACGAGTCAGCACAGCATCCTACCATTGGGTGTGGGTGTAGGAGTGGCAGGATGGAGGCCTGATAATGTATTGGCCAGTGGTACAATGTGAAAAAGAGTTGTACACGCACTGGCCGTGAAATGTGCATTGTCTTTTATAGAACAGTGAGCTGTCTAGAACTGGACCATGTTCACATTGTGCTCATCTCGATCTCCTGGAGACTGATTATTTCACTAGATGAGGTGACTGGATAATTGTGACCAGGGGGCCAATCCCGATCCCATTTAACTGAAATTGACCCTAATTTGACACATTACGTGTAGCAGTAGTGCCTAGCATTGGCCAAGGAAGGATGGGTCCATGCCAGAATTTCAATGTAAACACTGACTACATGTATGAATCCAAATGAAATAATTCTGAATTTATTTCAGGTAGATGTCGTTAAAAATGGAATGGATTCAACCCTCCATAACAGAAGCTGGATATCCCAGACGGGTATTCTATATTTAACCCTCACAGATCTATGAAATGGAATCTGCTTCTCACCTATTATACTTCCACCTCAAGTAAGATACTTTATTGCTCAACTACCTCTCCCTGATGCTATGTATGGCATGTACTTTGTCCAGTAAATCACTACCCCACAGACCTGTGTCAGCTCACTCATTGTAACTGGGAGAAAGTGCACAGAGGTTTGTAAAAGGCCACACGTTTGGGTTCTTATTAAACAATCTAAATCACGAACAAAACAAACAATACGAGGCAACCATTTCTGATGCTGAGACCCAGACAACAATCACTTAGGGTTGGATATAGTTTTAGCCTCGTCTGATCCGTCCACGCTGAAACCTGCCATGCACCATATTTTACTGAAATAACACACATGCTCCTTTCATAAATGCATGAGCTCTTTCCTCTAGATAAATTGGTGTTAGGTAATGGATACCACACCTTGACCAGCCTGCAGGTATAGTCAGTGTATACGTGTAAGCAGATGATAATCTTCTCTAAGAGTTGCCACAGAGATGAATTCATCGGTGGTTAACCCACATTACATCATGAGATCGGATGCCAGCAAACACAGCCTGGGGAATGAGCGGCACCTTGTTCATCGTGAAAGAATAACACTGCTAATGATTTCTAAAGAATCCTACAAAGGCAGTGGCACGATTACATCTAAACATTGTGTACTGGTAGCACATCATTGTGGACCAAGCCAAAGAGGTGCCTGCCTCCTGGTGAAAACGCAATCAAACATTCAATGAAACCACAAGATTGTATGAACTAGTCATATTATTAGACACGTTACATTTAATGGTTATCAATTAACAAGCCAAATCGTTTTGAGTGTGTATGGGGAAAATATTTTCTCAAACATTAGTAAAGCACATTAATTCGGAGCACACAGGAAGCAGGAGAACGACTTCCCCTCACCATGAAGCATGTACAGCGCAAAGGTCAGCGGGTCAAGCTTCCATCACACAGAACAAAGCCCAGACAGATCTTGTGCTAACACCCTTCATACACACAGATCCAGTATAGTCAGGGCAATGAAATTGTGATGCAGGGGAGGACCAATTTATGCTGCCAGATTTACTAAATTATACGGCAAAAATGGCAAATTATGCAGTGTAATGCAGCACTTTGTTATTTTGTCATTTTTAGGTCTCGCCCACACAGTGCATGCACTGTGTTTGCGAAGGGTATTGTTTATTATAAAGGGCATGGAGCATGCCTTTGCTTCCCATTCGTTCTCATCATTGTCGCACTTTTCTGAAGCCTTCTCATTGGGTAGCACTTGCCATGCGTCACTTCTTTTTGTGTTCATAGCGCACAGAACAAGTACAGATTAATTAGCTGCGGTTTAGTGTCCCTCCTCTGGCCATTTGCTGTTCACTCTTTGATTCAGGTACTATTTGCCCTATGAGGCAGTCAACTCTGGCTGCTTCGTAGATCTTTTTAAAAAAACGTTCAGTCCCGCCCTCCTGTTCCTATTTTCCTTTCCCCTTCCAACCCCCCTCCCATACCTGTTTTCCAATCCCCCCATTTTTTTAAATGTTCACCCAGTGAAAGGGGCGCAGGAAGTGACGTACTGTGTATGCAGAGTATTACTCAAGTGCTTCTCATCGGCGGAAGTGTCCTAACCAACAGCGGTCTTCTATCCGCCTCAGCCTCAGTTGCTGCTTGTAATGTTGGCGCTCAGGAGCGGCAGCAGCAGAAATAAGAGGCGACACACAGTGCTGCACTCCAAGGAACTGCCGGGTCATCTGACCCCGTTCCATTTATTAACTTGGGCCTGAGCCCCGCCCTGTGACCTCGCGGGGCTACAAAGTATAGTAGAGTCCGCGTGGCTCTCTACACGCGTGGCTCTCTACATCCCTCCAGGATTTTATTCCACAACACAACCAACATAACTGGACCAGTCGTAACTACGACTGTTACAGTAATAAAAGGGCAGCTGGTAAGGACGGAAGAACTGGGCAGGGCAGGACAGAGAGATGGAAGTATGGGAAGAGAGCAAAGGGAGAGAACAGAGGTAGAGAGATAGAGAGAGAGAGAGAGAAGAGACAGAGAGAGAGATAAAGAGAAAAAGTAGATAGAGAAACATCTGTTAAGTGATGAATGTTCTCCAGACAGCTCCAGTCATCACTGTCCGTGATGGCCGGCCAGCATCCTTGCAGGCCAGGTCGATGGCACTGATGCTCACAGTCTGTTTTGGGCTCCATCCGTGCCAGGATACACGTCCCCGTCTGCTTCAGTGTCTCTTAGCAAGCACAGTCTCGAAGCCGTTGGCTGGGGGCTGGGATGGGCCGAAGATGCTACCTCTCACTCTGACTATTCAACCTCGCTTCCCTTTCCTCCTCTGCGGGCTGAGGTACAACCTGGCTGGAGGCCTCTTGACCTTCTGACGACGTCCTCTTCTTCAGTTTCAGGGCAATCATCCACAGGCACCTCCGCCCGTTTGAAATTCGAAATGTTCCTTGTCACCTGCCTTTCACCATTTCGGGCGGTTACCATGGACCCCTGGGTTCGCAACACTCTCCACACCGCAGGCTCAAAAGGGGTCACGAACTTGCCTCCCGGGTGTCAGTTCCTCACCACCACCTTGTCACCCACCTGAAAGTCCCGGCATTGCGTTCTTCGGGCCGTGGCTCAGTCGTTGACTTGTTTTTGCCGTTGCTGCATGGCGGCCTCATCCAGTGCCGGCGGTTTCCACAAAGCTCCAGCGGGGATGCAGTCACGCGGGGCAACTTTAAACAGCAGGGCAGCGGGAGCACACCCTGTGGTGCTGTGTGGTGTCTGACGATAGGCACGCAGAAATTGTTGGAGGCTGCTTTCGAGATCTTCTCCCCTTTCCACTGCAGTTCTTAACACTCGATTCAGAGTACGCATGAACCTTTCCACGTCACCATTGACCTGTGGCCAGTAGAGCGTTATTTTGCTATGGCGTATGGCTAGCTCATCCAGAAAGGTCTTAAAGTCCGGCCCTTGGAAGGATCTCATCTGGAAGGCTGAAGGTGGCAAATGCTCTCTCCAACACTGGTCTCAGGTTCTCGAAAGAGTTGGAGATCACCGTCTCCACTACAGGGAATTTCGTCAATGAATCAACCAGAACCGCTGTTAGTTTGCCATCTGGAAAACTTCCAAAATCCATGCTCACCTTCGACCAGGGCTGGCAACACTGCGGTTCAGTAATCACCGGGTTGGTGGGAGGTTCAATAGATGTTATGATACACGAGTGGCAGTTCCCCACAAACGAGTCTACCCTTTGTCCATGGCGGGGAACCATACCTTATCTCGCAGTAGCGCTTTTGTTTTTGACACTCCTTGATGGCCTTGATGACCTAGCTTCACCACTCTATCCCACAGTCTGTGGGGAATTACTTTTTTCTGACCTCGCAGCAGGAGACCATCACCACCAACAGACAGTTCCTCTCTGACTTTCCACAGTCCTTGCATGGCCACTTGTTCCTCCGAGTCGTAAGCTTAAATCCCCTCCAGGAAATGCTTCCACCAGTTTTGACCCATGGCCTCCTTTGCACGGGTGATGACACGGTCTCTGTTTGACTCCTCCGCTAGCTCCACCACAGTCAAGGCCACTGGACACGTTGCCTGTATGAGCAGGTTAGCGAAACTCTCCATCTTGTCTTCATCCTTGCTCTCTGGAACCCCCAAGGGTGTTGCCTGGGGATGCCTTGACAGATAGTCTGCTGGGTTACTTGCCCCTGGGCGATAGACAACAGCGAACCGATACGGCTGTAGGATGACCGCCCACCTCTCTATTCACGGGGGAGCCAGTCTCATGGATCCAGTAAACAAGGACACTAGCGGCTTGTGGTCCATAACAACTTGAAACTCCTGGCCAGATAGGTATAGATGGAAGTGTTTGCACGCCCATCTGATTGCCAGTGCCTCATGTTCCACCTGGGCATACCGCATCTCTCCTGCCGACAGGGCTCTGCTGGCGTATGCAACCGGGGTCCATTCTTGGGGATTCAGTTCTTGCATAAGGACCGCTCCCAGCCCCACCGGGCTAGCATCCACCACCACTTCCGTCTTTTTCCCCAGGTGAAAGTACGCCATGGTCACCTTGTCCAGCAGTCCCCCTTTTAAGTCCTGGAACGCTCTGTCTGCTTCGGCAGTCCACTCCCACTTGTGATTAACCTTCGTCAGCTGTCTTAGTGGTTCCGCCATCGTGGCAAGTTGGGGAATGAAATGGCCACAGTAAGTGGCCATTCCCAGGACACTCCTGACTTCTGTGGCATTTTGGGGAGTCGTTGCTTGGCAGATGGCTTCCACTTTCATTGGATCCACCTGTAATCCATCATTCGAAAAGATGTACCCAAAGAAGTCGATGGATGAGCGATAGAAAGCACATTTGTTTTTGTGCAATGTCAGACCCGCATCTGAGAGTCTCTGCAGGGTGGCCTTAAGGCGGAGATGATGTTCTTCCTTCATCTCCGAGAAGATCAGGATGTTGCCACTTAAGTTGATTACCCCCGCCAGCCCAGACAGCGTCTCTCTGATGGTGTTTTGGAACGCCTCTGCTGCGGATGAGACTCCGAAACTCAGCCATTTGAACCGTCAGAGTCCGACATTTGTGGAGAAGGTGGTGATATTCCAACTGTCAGGGTCCAGTTCCAGTTGGTGGTAGCCGGAATTAAGATCCAACTTCGAGAACCATTGTGCGCCATTGAGGTCTACGATGATGTCGTCCATCATGGGGGTGATGTGGCATTCCCGCTTGATCGCCCGATTGGGTAGGCGCATATCCACACATAGAGGCGGATAGCCCCCTGGTTGCTTTGGCTTCGGCGCAATCACCAGTGGCGAGACCCAGGGCGTGGGCCCGTCCACTTTCTCAATCACTCCTTGGTTCTCCAACATCAATAATTCCATCTCCACAACCGGGCGCAGATGGAAGGGCACCCTTTGGTGTCTCAGTGCCACAGGTGTCACTGCTCTGTCGATATGTAGCTTCACTTGCTTGCTTTGAGTTTCCCTAGCCTGGGGGCCTGCCTTTCCCCATCCAGCACACTTTCATGAAGTGATTCCCCTTCCCGCATTTGTTGCTCACTTTGCCCTTTGCGGTACAGTCGTCTGGAGTCTTGTGTTCGTACCAGCAGCTGCCGCAGACCTCTTCCCCTTGTCTGGGGGTACCTGGCCGCCGCCCTTGGCTTGGACGAGTGTGAATGGCGTCTTCCTGCTCTTCTTTGACAGCTGCCGTCCGTGGAGATGGTGTTGCTGACATCGCCTGTCCCCGGACCGCTGCCATGGCATCCGCCTGAACGGCAGAAAGTTCATGTGAGTACGCCAGGATGAGGATCTCATTCTGGGATATCCCAGGCTGTCGCATGATCAATTTCTGCAACATGTTGGAACGGCATCCTTGAATTATCTGCGCTCTTACTTCCTTGTGCTGATTCAATCCTATGCATGTTCTGGCCAGCTTTCGCAATCTCGCATAGAACATATCGACCGACTCCGTCTCCGTCTGCTGGGCCTGGCGCAGTGTGAACCTCTCATAGTCGGGATTGAGTTGAGGGTCGAAATGTTTGCTTAGCGGTGTTACTGCAGTGTCAATGTCCGTCGGGTCTCCCGTGTCAGGCAGAGAGTCAAACAGCTCGTGGAGCTCAACACCTCCCATATGGAGCATTAGCAAGCTGTGTACGGCGCTATCTTTTTTGCACGTGGCGCAAAAGTAGTTCTCCAAACGACCAAGCCAGAGGCGCCACCATGGTGCGGCCATAGCCGGATCTGCAAGCTGACTGAAAGGGGGCAATGCCCCCACCGACGAGTGAGCTCCCGGTGGCGCAGGTGGGGGTTGTTGCTCTGGCGCGCTCATTGTCTAACGTGACCTGTTTTGCTCACTTCCTTAGGGAATATGGCCAACGCGTCCCCTACCCCGTGTCTCACCTCCTCGGAGGACTTGCAGGGTGTTGCCCTCAGCAGGCCGTCACTCGGTCGGATGCAGGGGCCCCTCCAGCTGTGCATGTCTCTCTTTGGTCGCACTCTGCACCGTCATAGCCCTACTTGGCCTGTGAGACTGGTTACACAGGAGCACAGAGTCAGGATGCAGCACAGATGGGCGCTCTGTGTGTGGGCAAGGTCCAGGACCCCCACGTGAAGGAAATGTTGGTGAAAGAGAGAAGAGGGGAAAACAAACAACCCCTCTGGGTCACAGCATCTCTCAGCATGTGCAGCCAGTGTGCCGACCGGCAGTTTTCTGGGCACCTGAGCAGGTCCTCGTGCACAGGGCCTTGTGGTATGGGGATGCTTCTGCCGTCCTGGATTACTTAATTGCCGGCAGCGGGCTGATGCGTCCTGCTGCGCCGGATTCCTTTTGCTGCTAGGGTGTTTTTTTTTTATTTTCGCTCTTCAGCACCAATAACTCTGCGCGCATACTGCAGCGGGCTGCCTCCGCCGTCGGGATCGTTCAAAGCGGACGTGCTGAACTGCAGTGTTCTTATCCCGCTTCGTCGCCACTGTAATGTTGGTGCTCAGGAGCGGCAGCAGCAAAAATAAGATGCGACACAGTGCTGCACTCCAAGGAGCTGCTGGGTCACCCGGCCCGTTCTATTTATTAACTTGGGCACAAAACCCGCCCCGTGACCTCACACGGCTACAAAGTATAGTAGAGCCCGAGTGGCTCTCTACACGCGTGGCTCTCTACACTGCTCACTATATGGTGCAGGTAAGATTTGGAACCTCCTCAATGCAGCAGTGGTGATGTGCTGAAATATGCTTCGCATTTCCCCCCTCATGCACTTATAAAAACACCTAAGAGCTATTTGGTGGGGACACAGGACGCAATATGGAACCGTTGTCGGCATCTCCTGCTTTTTGCCATGGGCCACAGGTTGGACACGATGCCACTGACATTGCAAGTATGTGCCGAGCATGCTTCTGCAATGTGTAAGCACACCAAACTTGCTTGCAATAAATGTTTTTATGGCAAGCAACTTCGATGGTTTGCGCCAGCCTGCCTCTACACTCTCAAGGGCTGCTGTTCAGCTATCAAAAATATCGGACTGGTTCCAGTGTGCTTGAGAATTGGTAGTCTCCATGTCATCTTGAACACTTTCCTTTCCCCTGAATTGGTAGTGTAGTGTCTGTAGTTCTACACGAATGAGTCCCGCACATACACCTTACGCAAATACAGGATGTACAGACCCTCCTTCCTGTTATTTCGCCCCTCCCACCCGCATTCCCATCCCTCTTTCTTCGCTCTTCCTCCCTCCCACCACGCCTCTGCACCCTTCCCCCCTCCTGCCATTAGCCACCCGGAGTCGATTGTGTTAACGCGTCCCGTTTTAGGTAATTTACTTAATCTGGGACACGTTTTAGGCCAATGAATCTTTTGACCCTGATTGGAGACACCTTAAGACAAGATAACTAATCAGCATGTCAATCAATAGATCAATAACCTCATCAATATTCACAATAACAAATCAATCAAATTGGTTAGTGACATTAATGAAAACCGAAACACCCCCTGACCTTTCAGTCATGAATAACCACACAAAATTTAGTAAGATTTATGATATTTCTTCCCTATTGGTTACACTCTACTTGCAAGTTTATTAGTCTCAATACCAGAAAACACATCAACAATGTCACAATATGGCAACTCGAATAAGATTTCATCAAAGCAAAGATCATAAACATTAGAACAAAGCACAACGTCAACATGGACTAATCTTAGTAGAGTATCATTAGCGCATTATTCAACAAAACATCGATTCAGTCCTTTGTCTATTTGCTTTGTCTTAGTGAACCCCTTAACTATCCTCGAATTAGCATTAGCATATTGGGCTTCATGCAAAACAATTTAGCAACACAAATTTAGAAAACATCTGTCTATGGTCTCTATCAAAAGAAGCAGTTGGTACCTAGAATGAAAAGACAAACAGACAATTATAATTTCATCATCATATAGTTACCCTCCATAATGGGTCAGCATACAGTGTCAGTCTTCGCCCTCAGGACATCAGTTGATTCGCCATCAGCCAGGAAACTCAGCAAAGTTCAGCAAGACAGGTAATAAGGAACACTTCCCTCATAAGGAGGAAAAGTATGAAACGGGCAAGACAAGGGTAAGGATTGTTTGAAGATTCAAACAGCAAAGTCTTTGAGACAGAGTGACAAAGTGGCTAGGTGCTAGCAAAGAATGGCACGTAATGACTGATTTCTCCTTGTGACACGGTGTTATATTAATCTTGTTGTACAGTCTCCTAATTTCCAATTGGGCAAATTTTGGTGCATCATTATCTCCAACCAATAATTGGTTTGTCACCTCACTAGGATTTTCACTTTAGTACAGTTCTCACATAGATCATTGGCTCCTGTAATTGACGTCTCCAACGGGTAGAATGTCAGGTACAAACTTTTATTCGCGCAGGCTCAGTCAGTAGTCTCATTGTCTTTACCAGTTCAGGCGACCCTGTACCTGTTGCAAGTTTACACTGTTGCATTCAGCAAGAATGTCTCCTTGAGCAAGTCGAGTCTCATGAGAACTAATTTACTACGGTTACACACATCTTCTAGCTTCTGGAAAACTACAGCTACATGTCCTTCAGCAAGTCAGCACATTGCACGTTAGGTAAACACATTTAATATGAGACCGGCAGCTAGGCCCCGACTCATGCTAACTAAGGCCTAGTAATTAACATTAGTACATCAATAATTCATTATTAGTCAATTTAGTTAATCATCGTTTACATTGGTGGCCACTCCCCGTGGGCACATTTCACACGCATAGGTTAAAATACATTAATACATTTTCTATGCAGCATCATTACTCATTAATTTTCAAACATTTTATGTTAATTTTGATTATAACAATTACACTCCAACAATTGCCAAAGCAATTGGAAAAAAATATTAGCTTTGCCAATGATTGGTTGTTTTTGTAAGCAATCTCCATTTTATGCCTCGTGCCATATGTACCAGAAGACAGCAGTTATAGCCACTGGGTTTTTAATGTGCAGCTGCAGATTGAACAGTTTTTCATAAGTACTTTTCTACAGCCCCAGCAAGTTGAGCACTTGGTATCAATGGAGGGCATTCAATACGCGCAATAGAAGTGCTACATTCCAGCGCTGCTCGGGAAACATCCATTCGGAATGTGTGTGCAAGTGAGGGGGCATAACATAAATCGCCATTTTATCTTGTTAAACACAGTTTACCTTGTAGTCTCAAATTACACACTCTGAACATTTCTGGTGCTGCAAACACTTCTCTACCTTCTGGAGTGGGAGACAGAGCGCCAGGAAATGATGCTTTGCTAGTAAATGGTGCCGGTTAATTGGGCATTGGCTCTTATTGCATCTTAGCAGAAAACGCTGGTCAATCCGATAGTCACCAGTGCCTGGCGTGCGCAAGGCTGTAGGACTGCTTACTTTAATGTCTTAGCCTGACTTCAGTATCGGAGGGTTTCCAGCGACCTTGCACTTTGCTGGAATGCATGCCAATAGGTGCACTATTAAAAATATATGGGAATATATATGGGTTGCTCATCACTGCTTGCAGATAAGTTGAATAACTTAATTTTGCCCTACATTTCCACATTTACAACAAGCCACCACATGTTAAAAAGAAAAACAGGTACCACACGTATTCGCTATTGAATAGTTGACCATGCTCTCTTTTGCTCAGCTGGACGGGCTGATACGTAAAGAAGAAACTAAGGTGATAAGCATGATGAGGAATACAGTCACCACATATTTCAGACCATTATGTAAAGCATTTTTGAAAAAGAATTAAAGCTACAGCACTTAAAACATCTGTTTTTATTAAAATATGCGATGCTTTAATGGAAAAACACACATTTTCAATAAAAATTGAAAATTCAGAAGATTAATGTCAGGTTTAAGCTGCATTCACTATATATAAAGACAAATACGCTCTAACGAAACTTAGAAATATGTATAAGGACACTGAAATCAATGTAAACAAATATCATAATAAAACGTATCTTTAAAAAAAAAATTATTGATACTCATTTACCTTCCAAATTTCCCTCACATACTGAGGGGGAGGGGGAGGGGGGGACTGGGGAGAGCAGCAAAAGTTCTCACACAACTGCCTGTCTGAGTCTAGAAATATTTTTGGGAGTCTAAAACGCTCTGTGAATAGAAAATAAATGATTTCTTCTTAACGCAGCAGGTTTAACAGTATTATAAAGAAGTGTAGTAGATACTTGCCAAAGGTCTTTAAGCTGCGGCTCCGGCAAGCACTCCCTCCAGATTTCTTCCAGGAGGTTAAATTCACCATCCACAATATCCATCATCAGCCAGTACCATCTAGCCACTTCTTTCTTCAGCAGGGTATCCAGCTGCATCTGGTCCTCAAGTCCGTTGGTACTTCCCATAGTAAAACTTATCTTGTAAAATAATTATAATGGTTTACACAATATATTTTACTGCTCAAATAGGTACTCTGCTTGTAGTAATGATCACACATCTAAATACTTTCATGCAGTACTAGCTTTTTGCGGCCATTAACCATTTCACCTCACAAAACTGCTTATCACCCTTATTCATTTAGTTAGTATGGTGTCCAATTTTAATTTTGTGTGATTTTATCTGCTTGACCCTAGGGGGCAGATTTAAGAACCCTTAGCGCTACCTTAGCACCACCATGGCATAATTTCTTTGACGCTAAGGAGGCGCTAAAGTGGCATTTTCCAGCGCCATATTTACAAAGTGGCGCAATGCATGCATTGCGCCACTTTGTAACCCTTGCGTCCCATTAGGCCTGCACCAGGCATGATGTATGCAAGGGGGGTGTTCCCCTGTTAGAGGGGCTGAAAAAATGAGGCAAGTAAATCTAAAAGACTTTCTTGCGCCATTTTTTTCTGCACTTTTAACGCCTGCTCAGAGCAGACATTAAAAGTGGGCTTCCATTATTTATAATGGACCCTTATGTATTCTGCAAGAGTACACCAACATTTTGGCACTCCTGCAGAGTACATCAAAAGAGTTTAAAAAATGACGCTATTGCCCCCTACCCTGCTCCATGGTGTGCCCTATTTTAAATACAGCACACACAGGGTGGCAGTAGGGGGGAGCTAAGGGGTGCAAGGAAAGTGGCGAAATGTTAGATGGAAATCCCTGAACACTGACATAACCACTTTGGCAAAAGTGTACTGGCAGCTGGCGGATCATATGGAATATATACTTCAACCCACGAAAGATAGTGGTGGGCTTATAGCAGCCCACACACTGTTTTTTAACTCTTTAAAAACTCTACTTACTAAAGAGTCGGCAACAGAGCCTAAACAGAACTCTAACGCAAGATGGTTCAACACTGCATGCAGAGAAGCACAGCATAAGTTACTGAGAGCCCTAAGAGGTGGCCAGATGGATTATATAAGGGAAGCTAGAAAAGACTACAAAAAGGAACAAGGTAGAGCCCGTAGGGAATGGGATGAATCAAGATGGGTCCTCCTCCTGGAATCTGCTAAAACAAACGACACCACGAAATTTTGGAAATTGGTAGCTGATGCCAGCAATGAACCACACCGTTCGCCTGGTGCCTCAATACTCCCTGCAGAATGGTCCGACCATTTTTCCCAATTATACCTGGGGACCACCGATGCTGCTTCCCGGGATCTGATCCATATCATGACCTCCGAGACCCCCAAAATTGAATTCACTTTGGCAGATACCAAGGCTGCGATTATCTCAATGAAATGGGGAAAGGCCCCCGGCCTTGATAAAATACCAGGAGACCTTTACAAGTCAAATCCAGATGTATGGGCCCCATACCTAAACCTCATCTCAAACGAGATAGCTGCTGGAGCACCTGTTCCGAGCTCCTGGTTGGGAGCAGAGATAGTCCCCATTTTTAAGAAAGGCGACCCCTCTAACCCTGCCAACTATCGCCCAATCTCCTTACTCGACAACTTCCAAAAAATCTATGCAAAGCAAATTTTGTCCTGTCTAGAAGACTGGATTTTAGAAACAAATGCCATCTCTGACCTACAAGCAGGGTTCAGACCAGCAGTCAGTACTATAGATCAGGTACTAAGATTTTTAACAATAAAATGGAAAACTGTGGAAATAGGAAGGGGTAACCTTTACGTAGTTTTTATTGATCTCAGAGCCGCGTTCGACCTGGTCCCCAGAAACCAGTTATGGCTGACGCTAGCCAATATGGGTGTCCCGCACGGCCTTCTGAAACTTATTACCCGCCTACATGAAAATACCTACGCCCAAATCAGGAACGGCAAGAAGGGTGATCTCACAGAACCAGTGGCTATTGATAGGGGAGTTAGACAGGGGTGCGCCCTGGCCCCAACTCTCTTCCTATTATACATAAACAACTGCATCAAGTACTTAGCAAACTGCACAAATGATTCTCCCAAGCAGGCTGGAACCAAAGTCCCCTGCCTACTCTACGCAGATGACACTATTCTTTTGTCTAAATCACCCATGGGAATTCAAAACTTGGTAAATCAGTTTGGTGTTTACTGCAGAAATTATGGATTAGACATAAACCATAAGAAAACCAAACTTATGATATACAGCGCCCCGAACAAGAAGCTCAGCGCAAACATAAAGATGGATCTGACTCCCCTGGAGAGAGTAATGGAATATGACTACTTGGGCATTAGACTATCCGACAAGGGCAGCTGGGAGCCAGCCATAAGGAAAGGGGCACTAACAATTAGCCAAAGATGTGGAGTAATAGGACGCAAAGCTAGCACTGCCACAAGCCCCCCTCTGATCCTTATCTCTGAAATATATAAAGCACAAATCCGTGCTGCGGCCCTATATGGAGCAGAACTTTGGGGATCACATAGACAGATGGATACTCTCCAAACCAAAGAAAACAACTTCCTCAGACACATATCTAGACTGGGGAGGGGCACGCCAATGCTCCCCCTCAGACTGGACCTGGGCTTAAATAGTATCAAAGACATAGCATATCTAAGACCACTCCTGTATTGGGTTAGACTATGGAAAACAGACGAACTTGAACCCTACAGGGCAGCAGTTAAAGAACTATTACCACCTCATCACGGATGGGAAAAGGTACGGTGGCTCAGGGAGATGAAAGCGGCATGGACCAAACTGAGTCTATCCCAGTACTGGGAGAACCCCGAGATGATTCCTGGCAGTGCTAAACGCCTGATCAAAGAACATTATTGGGCAAAAATCAACGAAGAATCTCTCTGTTCACATGTGTCAGGTCGGCTGACAGCTGAATTCCTGCTGGTCAAACACGTTCCCTTCCCTGAAAGCTCCCTGGATCTACCCATACCAGCCCGTGCTCGCTCTCTACTACTCCAGCTCAGGTACGGGACATTGGCGGTTAATAGCTACACGGCTGGTTGGTCGACTAACAGTTCCCCATCGGACAAATGCATAAATTGTCATTTATGCAAGGAAACAGCTGAACACATCCTATTTTTCTGCCCTCTGTACAAAGGCCCCCGAGGGAAGTGGATTATTCCCTTGTGCAGAACACTCCAACCACTATCCCGCAACAGTCTATTCAGAATATGTAAATACGACACTTCCATACTGATAATCAGCGCTGTTTCTAAATATCTGGCAGCAGCATGGAAAATTCGTAATAGGACTATTCTAGATTTTAACTCACTGTTTGAAGAGTTGTCTTGAAAACAGTAAATCAGCATCCTGTTATATCAGCCTTGGGCTCTAATTGTAAACCGCGACTTATTGAGCACAAAAAAAAAAACGTATCTCTGAATAAGTGCTATATTGAGTTATTTTAACCAAAGTGTTTTATAAATTTAAAATTATACTTAATTTTATAATTGTCAAGATGCAATTTATTGGATTAATTAACCCAAAAGAACTAATTAACCTAGAGCATCATCTACCACTGTCTGACTTCTTAAATTTTTTAATCAGTTTTACTGCCTGGAGTTTCAATGTCTGATTTTATATAGAGATGTGCCACACAACAGCTTTTACGTTATCATTATTCTACTGTTCAGGGTTATGTACAGGGTAAGATCCAGAGACTATTCCGAGCACCTCTTTCACCCCTCCTATTTATGTAATCTTTCTCAGGCAGCTACCGGACCCCTACTTTTTTTTTACTATTGTTCCTTTTATTGTGTACCGGTCTATGGTTTTTATCTTTCTGTACGTATGTATATATTTTTTAAATCTTTTAAATGGCCCAAATTTGGACCGAATAAACTATTGATTGATTGAAAGTGGCTCTGCACTAGGTGCAGCACCACTTTCCTTAAATCTGCCCCAAAGTTTGATGAACCATGCTACTTCATCAGGGAACACTATTTGACGTAATGGATTTACTTGCCTTGTAGGTGGTACTGTCCTTTAATTATCGCATTATCATTATTTAATCTATCAAAGGCAGCTAATACTAATTAAATTACATTTATTTTGTTTATTCGTTCAAAATATCTTCATTGGCTGGTTACTTTGCAGTACAGTTTTTTCCAAAGCTCCTTTTTAGGGTCGAACCTGCGTCACATGCGCTTACGCATGTATTTCGCTAGCAAAACGCTTTAGGAACTAAAAAGGGCTCGAAGCCCCGTCCACATCACGTCAGTGTCTTTCATTGGTTCCTGGGCTTGCCTGTTAGAATCTGCTTGATTTCATTATTTGAAGGCACGCATATGTCATGCCTTTTCCGGTGGTTAGCCCTTCTCGAGCGCATCAACCAAGTAATGAAAACATACGAGGCTCGCTGTTTTCCGTTGGTGGACTACTTTTTCTCGATTTTCACAGCACGATCCCGCTTTGCAGAAGTCGAGCGCTTTGCATATTATCGACCCTGTTACCCAGTTAATTGCACTCTTTCCGGTTACGTACATGGTTGATGTGGCAAGAAAAGTCCGGTTAGGAGTTTACAACGCTATTAGCTCTATCACAAGCAAACGCAAGACCCTTTGCATTGCAAATGCTTGTTTATATACGCATAGCAAAAACAACAAGTGATGGACGGAATGCTGAACATTGTCAAACACTCACCCCCAGTCATAGATCTGGGTTTAATCCATCGTTCTTTTGCTCACCATGCCACCCCAGTTTGGACCCAGCCATATGCAAATCAGTCTTGACCCTGTTCCTCATGGGAACAGTCCAGACCGAACTGCCAAGCCAGGTCCTCACTGGACCGGAAACAAGCATCCTAGGACCAGTTTCGGGGTTTCACCCCTCATCAGCCAGGCTAGCTTGAATCCAGTGGCATGGGAAGCACGGGACCCACGTCTGGGCATACCCTTCCCAAATGCTTGTTTAGATACGCATAGTCAGAAGCCATTGGCAAAACCAATAAATTTGCAGTGGTAGCCAAAAGGCGAGACCTATTTGCTTTGCCAATGCTTGATACACATGGCAACACTGTCTGGGCAAAGGTTTCACCTAGTATTGAAAGATGACCAGTCAGCCTTCGCAGTGAGCTTTTCACTGCGAGAGAAAACAAGTTGCCACGTTTAAACTAGATTTTTTTTAAATCTTCAAATCATGCAGCAGATGATGGATTACGTTGCAAATGTAGCAAATGCATAATTATGTGGAAAACGTTGCGGCCGCAGAATCGCTTAATCCCGTGGCCCTGAGTAAAGCACAGGAAGCGGTGCAGGCTTTCATGACGCGAAGTAAACGTGCGGACTGGACAGCTGTGCGAGCATTTCTGAAACACAGAACAGCAAAGACAGAGGATGTACAGGCTTCCCTCAATGATGCAACACAATGATGCAACAAGGGCAGCATATGTACAGGCTCCACTTGTGCTCACAACCCCCACAGCACACCGCAGCCGAACAGACTTCACACCACACATAAAGTCATAAATGGAAATTAGCTAGTAAGAATGAAGAGGTGTTCGAAGTGAAACAAAATTAAATATTACTTATTACCCTACGGAAAAAAATACAAAGGAAAGGAGAGACCGCTAAAAGGGAATGAAAGCCAACCAGCATATTTAGGAAGGAAAATACTACTGATGTACATGCCAGGTTAGGAGAACGCTTTCAACTCTGTACCTGAACCGACAACCTTCCGGTGAATGAAAGTCCATGCTACAACATCAGGGAGCAATGAACACAATTCAGATACCATAGACGTGTTTTAGAAATTAATGCTGAATTCAGATTTTTTTAAGTCTGCACACCAGGCCTCTGTGAAAGAAAGACAAGGCTTCAGCTACTGTCATCCGTTCAAGAAAAATGTGTGCTTATAGTTCTACACCTTCTCTATGGTGTCTGCTAACAAAATACAAATGTATCAATGTGATAACGTGCCTTCCTCACGGGGAAGTCCTGCTGTCCTTGTCTTGTCTCTCTAACAAATTTCTGGTCTTTTGCTCCATCCAGGCTCTGCATGCGCTATTCTTCTGTTTAAATGTGTAATTGTATTCATATGTTATGAAACACTGTCATCTCGTTTTTTATTCATATCTTGTTTATTAATATGTAGCAAAGCAGATGTTCCTAAATATTTTTTATTTCATGGATCATGTGAATTCGACGAGTGATTCGTGCTTTTAAATGTGTCTGTTAATCTAGCACCATTATGTCATTTCACACCATGTCAAATGTGTGGCTTTTTGTGCCCGAAACCATATAAAACATGCTGTTTTGTGGAAATACATCCTTTCTTTTTGGCTTAGTTCATAGAGTTCAGTCTCTATGTTAGGATGTTCACTAATGTCATATTTAGAATTTTCCTGCCTTTTTAACTGTGGAGATTATGTGCTAGTCGGTCGTTTGATTCATACTTAGTTTTTTGCACATTCTTTGAAGGAAGACTGAATGTCAGTCCTTTTGCTGAATTATACTTTGGTTCTAGCTATTTGCTTACTTTGAAAGTAGACCTTATGATGATCCTCTTGCGTTATTTCATTTTGACTTATTATACTTTTTGCCCATGATGTGACTTACAATTTTTTTGCCATATGTAATGATCTTCATTTTGATTTGCTTACAAACCTAATGCAAGCAATAATAATTACAACACACAAATGAGAAATGGCCTGTGCATTTGTGGTAATGTCCACTGGAAAAAAAGAAAATGTAGAATTAATACATTTAGATTTCAAATGAGTCATAATGGTTCCTCAAATCTATCAGAATATGAACAGATCACACAGAATGGGATGATTACGTCATCCTAGTCAATGTTCCCAGTCCTACTAGCCACTGCACAAGATATGCAAAATGTGAGGCAGATCAATTACACATATTCACATGCAGCTTCAGTTACACATATGCAGAGTAATATGCCAGGATTTCAGCAGACAAATTCAGTAATCAAAGATAATTTTCCACAATTTGCAGCTAGGCCTGAAATTCTTACAGGACTGAGTTTGTCACAATGACCGTGCCTGTGAATGGAGGAGGATTGCATGTTTGGTGCAGTCCTAGAGATAGTCCAGAATGGTTCTTTAGTTGAAAGGGAAGTAAATGGCTAGCCAATATTATTTGCCATTGATACATGTGCTACTTGATCCCTGGTTCAACCCGTGGATGAGAAGAAATTCCCAACATGCTCACCCCTCTTGGGAAAAGAAACCTAACTTGTAGGCATTTCAAATAAACAAGCCACTAATAAGTTGTCAACAAAGGTCCCAATTAAAATTGGTTCAATTGTTAATAATGAATTTATAATTAGCAAGACAAGTCCAGTGAATTTGCTGGGTTCCGACCTTTTGTGCAAGTTAAATTGTGTGCTTTACTGCACACCATATGGTGTTGAGATTGAAACAAAAGAACACAATATTTAATTAAAATTAAAATTACAAGATTCAAAGATTAAGAGCCTGATTTAGAGTTTGGCAGAGGGGGTTACTCCATCACAAAAATGATGGATATCCCTCCACCATATTTCAATTCCATTATAGCCTATAAAACTTGTAATACAGCAGACGGGAAATCCATCATGTTTGTGGCAGAGTAATCCCTCCACCAAACTCTAAATCAGGCCCTAAATTATTCTCACCTCATAAACGAGGGCCTACCTCTAGAACTTAAGCACACTGTGAAAGAGGAGGTTTGTGATTTTACTAAACAGAAATTGTGTTAACTAGAAGAACAGATCTAGTGAGATCACTGTAAAAAACAAATGCTGTGTATCTCTTTACTCCTCAGTATAGGCGTACTGGTGAAACTGAGGAGGGGACTGTCATTGATAAATGTTTGAGCAGGGAATTTTGAAAGAAGTCCTTCGTTGTCCATGTAATGCACCTATAATGAGCTTGCAGAAACCTAGTGGAAAATGGAGTATAGTACCTGTGCAAAAGAAATTGTATATTGAGTACATGTCCCATGATACCAAATCTAGCAGTGATATTGTTTCAAATTCCAACTACTGTAGAGTGGTTCACAGTGATATATTTGTGTCAAGCAGTTTCTCTATTCGTCTTCATGAAGATAGTTAATATATATTTTTTTCAGATTCTATAATAAAGCCCTCATTTGGTGTAGAATCCCACTGGGGTATGGAAAAGGTATTGCGGCCAATACAAAAGAGGGCTCTTTGTTGGATATAATTGCTTTATTAAATCATTTGGCTAAAAGAGGACATAAAGTGCACCCTATTAAAAAGAAGTGGTGGACACCAAATTAAGGAGTGAGGAAGGTGTCCAAAGAACATATTTCTACAATTCTGAGAATGAACCCACCAACAACAGAGAGACAAGTAAGGATGTTTCTAGGAATGGGTGGCTGCTGTTGTCAGTGGAAAACAAACTTGTCCATGATCACAAAGCCTCTACAGAGGATGACGTGCAATGATATTGATGATCTGGTGCCCTGAAATGATGAGTGCATGCAAGCCTTCCTGAAGCTCAAGCACAGTTTGTATACTATGCTTGCTGTAGGAATACCAAATTTACCAGAAAGATTTATATTTATTCTGTAATGAAAGAAGGGGGAGTTCACTTTCTGTTCTTACTCAGCAACATGGAGCTGCCAAGTGAATGACTGTACATTTCTCTGTAATATTGGATCCAGTAACCATTCTTCTGCTGGATTGCATGAACAATATTGCAGCAACTTCTTTAGCAATTTAACAGAGTGGGGCAATTATGATGAATTATGCACTTATTGTACTGGTTCCACATTCAGTTGAGACCTTGCTAAGTTCCTCATGCACTCTGTAATTCACAAATAGTCACTCCACTAAGTATGAGCCAATGATCTTGGCATCAGGGAATATTTTAATTAGACATTGCAATGCAATACTCTGAATCCTTCTATAGTCTTGCCTTTGCCAAAAAAGGGAAGCTGGCAAAAGAGGTAAAGAAATTGATGATTATGACAGTCACTGCATTGATGTGAAAGAATTATGTACCAAAACTAGACCAGAAATTCAAGATGTACCGTTTAAGTTGACTGATTTGATTTTACTTTTGGATGATTTTTGTTTAAGAGAACATCATGGAGCCATTCAAGCAGCATATATAGTCTGCATAGTAACATAGTTTGTGGAAACATCATACTACTGTAATACAACGTCAGCACAAGTAGCAGGATTGATTGCTAAGAGTATGAGAAAATGTTACTGTAAAGATGTGGGTGTGGCCCAGGTCTTATTATTACTACTAATAACAAAGATCCAGTCTCTTCTGTTGTTCTCAACTGTCTTTATTATATATTTTGTTGTTTCTTAGTCACTTCTTTCTGTTTTCTCTAGTATCTTCAGCATCCTTTTCCTCTCTTGCTCCTGTGACTCTCTTTCCACTCTTACTGTCTCTCCATTTGTCTTCCTTAGGTGAAGGACGTGGTGACTGTGGGATACTTTGGACCTCGGACAAACAGCAAAGGATTGTAGGTTAGGTACGTGTATTTTCCTAATGGGGGTAAGTGTAGGGTGGTGCTCGTGGGGAGTGGGGGTGTAGGAGGTGCCCATTGGTGTAGGGTGCATGCTTTCCCAGGGCTCCCAACCTCAAGCCCCATCAAAGTCTTCTCTGATTATGGGAAGGAGAAGTATATGTTCTCTAGATTGTGCTCCCAACAAAACTGGTGCAGGCCCCCTCCCTGTCACTCCCCTCCTCACACTGCTTTATTCTTTTAGCGGGTGGTCTTTCTTAAATAAGGACTGTACCTTGTTCAGCCTTGTCCCTCCTAAGATATGGCAGGTAGAGGAAGCGTTCAGCTACTCTCCATCCTCCTGTACCCTGTGACGTCTCCCCGCTGGTGTCTGTCGCCCTCCTTGCTCCATATCCTCTCTCTTTATTCTCCTCCTCAGGTCATGCTTCATCACCTCTGCCTTCGTCTCGCTCCAGCTGTCTCCCGCATCTTCTCCGTCCAAGCCAGCAACGCATGCCACCTTCCTCTCGCCGGCTCCTTCTAATCCTGTCATCACCCGGAAGCTTTCAAACCTTCCGAATTATTAATTTTCTGATGTCCCCGGGGGAACCGAGTCACCGGCAAAGCTGCGTCCGGGTCGCTCCTTCCTCCGGGGATCACGGCAGTGACCCTGCAACAGTTACAATCTATACAGATAGTCAATATGAGTTTGAAGTCTTCCATGATTTTAGACAGGTGTGGTCATAAAGGGGTTTTATGATATCCACCCGGATACCCATCAAGAATGTGCCACAAATTCTAGATTTGCTCAATGCTTAAATTAACAGCTTCTAAAGAAAATTGCTGTTGTGAAATGTGGCACACATAAGGGTGAAGATGACATGGTTTTAATGGACAAAAGCTTTGCATATGGAATAGCAAAAAGCTGTACTCTTGTGTCTGGTACCTTAGAATTTAGTGACAATTCTAAAACAGAAGTGGAAAATGTAAACAACATTTTGACAATATCAGTCCAGACTTTTGATGAGTATAGAGACTTACAAAGTGAAGTATCAGACGATGGAAAGACATTTTGGGAAAATGTAGGATGTTTCCAAAATAAAAATGAACTTCAGAGGTCAGCCAATGAGAAATGTGTGCTACCAGATTCAATGCTATTGCACATCGCAAAATACATGTGCTGACCTACAAATGTGGCTCTAGATGGGATGATAGTAATGTTTAAGAAGTATTGACTCAATCCTCAGTTTAGAACAATTGCTGAAACCTGTCAAAGATGTTGTAGGAAGTTGGCTCTGTATGCACTATTTCAAAGTAAGGAATAGTATGCACAGAGTCCAAGGGTTCCCCTTAGAGGTAAGATAGTGGCAAAAAGAGATAATACTAATGCTCTATTTTGTGGTAGTGTGGTCGAGCAGTAGGCTTATCAAAGGAGTAGTGTTAAGCATTTGTTGTACACACACAGGCAATAAATGAGGAACACACACTCAGAGACAATTCCAGGCCAATAGGTTTTTGTATAGAAAAATATATTTTCTTAGTTTATTTTAAGAACCACAGGTTCAAATTTTACATGTAATACTTCAAATGAAAGGTATTGCAGGTAGGTACTTTAGGAACTTTGAATAATCAAAATAGCATATATACTTTTCACATAAATCACATATAGCTATTTTAAAACTAGACACACTACAATTTTCACAGTTCCTAGGGGGAGTAAGAGTTAGTTAGTTTTTGCAGGTAAGTAAACCACCTACGGGGTTCAAGTTTGGGTCCAAGGTAGACCACCGTTGGGGGTTCAGAGCAACCCCAAAGTTACCACACCAGCAGCTCAGGGCCGGTCAGGTGCAGAGGTCAAAGTGGTGCCCAAAACGCATAGGCTTCAATGGAGAAGGGGGTGCCCGGTTCCAGTCTGCCAGCAGATAAATACCTGCGTCTTCGGAGGGCAGACTAGGGGGGTTTTGTAGGGCACCGGGGGGGACACAAGTTAGCACAGAAAGTACACCCTCAGCAGCACGGGGGCAGCCGGGTGCAGTGTGCAAACACACGTCGAGTTTCCAATGGAAATCAATGGGAGACCAAGGGGTCTCTTCAGCGATGCAGGCAGGCAAGGGGGGGGGCTCCTCGGGGTAGCCACCACCTGGGCAAGGGAGAGGGCCACCTGGGGGTCACTCCTGCACTGGAGTTCCGATCTTTTAGGTCCTGGGGGCTGCGGGTGCAGAGTCTTTACCAGGCGTCGGGATCTGGGAAGCAGGCAGTCGCGGTCAGGGGGAGCCTCGGGATTCCCTCTGCAGGCGTCGCTGTGGGGGCTCAGGGGGGGCAACTCTGGCTACTCACGGTCTCGTAGTCGCCGGGAAGTCCTCCCTGAAGTGTTGTTTCTCCACAAGTCGAGCCGGGGGCGTCGGGTGCAGAGTAGCAAGTCTCACGCTTCTGGCGGGAAACGCAGTTGTTTTAAAGTTGCTCCTTTGGAAACAAAGTTGCAGTCTTTGGTGAACAGGGCCGCTGTCCTCGGGAGTTTCTTGGTCCTTCTAGAGCAGGGCAGTCCTCTGAGGATTCAGAGGTCGCTGGTCCCTGGGGAGAGCGTCGCTGGAGCAGTGTCTTTAGAAGTGGGGAGACAGGCCGCTAGAGCGGGGGCCAAAGCAGTTGGTGTCTCCGTCTTCTCTGCAGGGTTTTTCAGCTTAGCAGTCCTCTTCTTCTTAGGTTGCAGGAATCTGAGTTCTGGGGAGCCCTTAAATACTAAATTTTAGGGCGTGTTTAGGTCTGGGGGGTTAGTAGCCAATGGCTACTAGCCCTGAGGGTGGGTACACCCTCTTTGTGCCTCCTCCCAAGGGGAGGGGGTCACATTCCTATCCCTATTGGGGGAATCCTCCATCTGCAAGATGGAGGATTTCTAAAAGTCAGAGTCACCTCAGCTCAGGACACCTTAGGGGCTGTCCTGACTGGCCAGTGACTCCTCCTTGTTATTCTCATTATCTCCTCCGGCCTTGCCGCCAAAAGTGGGGCCGTGGCTGGAGGGGGCGGGCAACTCCACTAGCTGGAGTGCCCTGTGGTGCTGTAACAAAGGGGGTGAGCCTTTGAGGCTCACCGCCAGGTGTTACAGTTCCTGCAGGGGGAGGTGTGAAGCACCTCCACCCAGTACAGGCTTTGTTACTAGCCACAGAGTGACAAAGGCACTCTCCCCATGTGGCCAGCAACATGTCTCGAGTGTGCCAGCTGCTAAAACCAGTCAGCCTACACGGGTAGTTGGTTAAGGTTTCAGGGGACACCTGTAAGGTGCCCTCTGGGGTGTATGTTACAATAAAATGTACACTGGCATCAGTGTGCATTTATTGTGCTGAGAAGTTTGATACCAAACTTCCCAGTTTTCAGTGTAGCCATTATGGTGCTGTGGAGTTCGTGTTTGACAGACTCCCAGACCATATACTCTTATGGCTACCCTGCACTTACAATGTCTAAGGTTTTGCTTAGACACTGTAGGGGCACAGTGTTCATGCACTTGTGCCCTCACCTATGGTATAGTGCACCCTGCCTTAGGGCTGTAAGGCCTGCTAGAGGGGTGACTTATCTATACTGCATAGGCAGTGTGAGGTTGGCATGGCACCCTGAGGGGAGTGCCATGTCGACTTACTCGTTTTGTCCTCACCAGCACACACAAGCTGGCAAGCAGTGTGTCTGTGCTGAGTGAGGGGTCCCCAGGGTGGCATAAGACATGCTGCAGCCCTTAGAGACCTTCCCTGGCATCAGGACCATTGGTACCAGGGGTACCATTTACAAGGGACTTACCTGGATGCCAGGGGGTGCCAATTGTGGAAACAAAAGTACAGGTTAGGGAAAGAACACTGGTGCTGGGGCCTGGTTAGCAGGCCTCAGCACACTTTCAAATCAAAACTTAGCATCAGCAAAGGCAAAAAGTCAGGGGGTAACCATGCCAAGGAGGCATTTCCTTACAGATGTGTAATTTGCCAGTTGGCAAATGTTGGTAAAAAGGCACAAGTGACCAGGAGTCACATGGAAAAATCAGACAGTCTTTTCTCAAGATTGCAAGCAGGTTTTGTAGAGGTGCCACACTGTAAGGGTTTGTGTTATATTTTAGTGGTCCCCTTTATTCAAAAGTTAGATTGAAGTGTTTCCAACTAGAAGGTGTAATTTGTTGATTGTAGCCAAGCTATTACAGATGGAGTCGATCCCTAGGCTTGTCCTGCCGACATCTTTGGAATCAGATAGAAGACCTCATTTTGAAATGAGGTGATGAGAGCCCTATACATGGCAGTGAACCTCCATCATAAGCTGAGTATCAATCAATCAGTCAATCAATCAGTCTTTTTTGAAGCGCATCACTATCATCCCTAGGGGTATCTGGGCGCTGAGGTTGCTGTGTCTGCATCAAAAAGCCAGGCCTTGAGTTGCTTTCTGAAGTCTGCCAGGGAGGGTGGCAATCAGAGTTGGAGGGGGGGTCATTGCAGGCTTTGGTGGTGATGTAGGAAAATGCGTGGCCCCCGCTGCATGTGCGATAGATGCGGGGGACATGTGCAAAGGTGAGTGAAGTGGAGCGCAGGTGACTCGAGGGAAGATAGAAGTTCCGCCAGTGGTAGATGTAGGAAGATCCTTCTTTTTAGAGGGCTTTGCAGGCATGTGTGAGAGTTTTCAACTAGCATCTTTTCTGGAAAGGGAGCCAGTGGAGGTTTCTGATGTGATGAGAGATGAGGGTATGCTTGGGGAGGTCCAGGATGAGTCTGGCTGCCTCGTTCTGAATTGTCTGGAGTCTTCTGAGGAGCTGGGAGGAGGTACCGGTGTAGAGCGGGTTGCTGTAGTCAAGGCGGGTGGTGGCGAGGGCTTGTGAAATTATCTTTCGGGTGTTTACTGGGATCCATCTGAAGATTTTGCAGAGCATGCAGAGGGTGTGGAAGGAGGAGGAGGCGACTGCGTTGACTTATTGTTTTATGGTCAATTAACCAAGGTTGCGAGCAAGGGTAGTCAGTGTTGGTGTGTGTCCGATTTCTTCCGCCCACCAGTTGTGGTCCCAAGCAAAGGTGTACTTTCCGAAGGTGATTATCATCAACATCAGGGCAAACAGTAAGATGAAAGCAAATTTGACAAGCATTTGCTCTTCAGCCTCACTGAAATGGGCAGATGTGCTTCCTTAGCTTCTACTCAACATGAAAAGCATCCAAATAAAATCACAGGGCTAACACCATATGATTTGTTAATGGGGAGGGCAATTAAGAATCCTAGTATTCCTTCAGCTGTGCTTCTGAATATTACAGATGATCTGGTTCTGGATTATTACAATGGCTGATTTGGTGTGCTCTATCTCTCACCAGGTGACGTTTTCTACACCTTCAGTGATTGAGGAGCTCTGTCATGACCTAGAGAACAGAGACTGGGTTGTGGTGAAGAAATATAATAGGAAAACATGTCAGGAGCCTAGATGAAAGGTGCTTTACTGTGTGATGTTGATGACTGCTGTGAAGTGTGGAGGTTTGCCACCTTGGATCCCCATATGTCAGATGAAGAGAGAGAGAAAATTGCAGTCGAAAAAGTGGTGATACATACAACTGATTCACAAAGTTGAGCTCAGTTTGCTACATGGATCTGTGGGGGGAACAAAGACTTTCAGAAGAACAAGAACAAAAAGAAAAACAAATCAAGTAAATCAAAGTTTAAAAACTTGAACTCTGAAAACCCAAAGAGCACATAAGAGTGTCCTTGTTGCAAGTTGTGCACATCAAGAAGCAAAAGAAGATGAAAACAAGGCAGTTGAAAAGAACGAACCAGAAGGTGAGAGCTTGAGCCGAGGTAAATGGCCTGGTCTGAAGGTATGACAGATAGAAGAAGACTCTTCATAGATTTAACTGTCAAAAAATAAATCAGCTGAAGACGTCACAGATATGAATTGCAAAGAGTCTGAAAAATTTGAAGTCAGAAGATCAACAAGAGAAAGAGTGCTAAAAAAGGAATATGCAGCTCCTGAATGGCCATATCTGACAAACATTGTGTCAGAAGAAAGAGACATTGACTTGAGAGATTATGGTTTTTAGCTTCAAAAAGTTATATGTGTTGGCATATGAAATGAATGTGAGAAATCAGAATTGATTATTTGTCCCGATCAAGAATTAGAACTGACATTTTTGACTTTTTCAGAAATGTTTGTGTGTCCACATTATTATCTGAGAATATAATTTCTAATTTTTGCCGCATTTTAGAATAGGCCTGCATCTAAAGAAGTCTGATTTACCTACATTTTGTTAGCTGAAAATAAGATTTTTATGCTGTTTGTTGTGAATATTTGAATTTAACTCTGTGCAACATAACTTGTTTTTCTCTGGCCACATTTCAGACTGATTGAATTACCTAATATCGTCTATATTTTTGTGTCTGCATCAATGTCTTTCAAGGCTATTTTTGTCTGAATTTTTCATGAGTTGCCTATATGTGATGTTTTAAGAATGCCTCTACTTATTGGCTACAAGACAAGAGTTGCCTGCATTTATTGTTTAAAGGACTATTATTTGTCAAATGTCTGCATCTTATTAATTTTAACAATGATTTCTGGGCAGTTTTTTAATTTTGTTACTTAGTTTTTAGACTGAGATTTAGTTGAGAGACTGATGTGTTTTTAGAGAAAGAAGATAGATTCATGTAAAGAAGGATTTTGTTGGCTTTAAAATAAAAATATTTATTTTAATAGTGTTAATCAGAATCTGGTGAGTTTGTACTTCCCTGTTGGATATTCTTCAATCTATAGAAATAAAACACAACAAAATAACATTACTAGGGATAGTAGATTAGATTACAATAATAGTTTTACTTGAGACTTTGGGAAAACTACTTATGCAAATCTGTTTATGGGGTATAGGAGTGTATTTAATATAGCTAAGTGCTCTATATCTCTAGATGCTTATCCACTTGTGTTTCAAAAGGTGTTTTCCATAAACAATTACCTCTCTCCTATCTTCTTTTGTGCAGTGTTTATTTTTCTATTATTATACAGCAGGAATGTATGGAGGAGCACAAAGTGAATTACAATTTTTCTCCAGATAAAGGGCCTCATTACGAGTTTGGCTGAGGGGATTACTACATCACAAACATGACGGATATCCAGTCCGACGTATTACAAGTTCCATGGGACATAATGAAACTTGTAATACGGCGGATGGGATATCTGTCACATTTGTGATGGAGTAATCCCCTCCACAAAACTCGTAATAAGGCCCATAATCTCTGAAGTTGTAAGATTAGATTGCTCTACTAAATAGAATAGTCCCAGCATGTTCTATAGCTCAAATAATAGCAACTCAAACTATAGGAGTCATTGTAAACTGACTGATGCAGAAAACTACTTATGCAAATCTGTTTATGGGGTATAGGAGTGTATTTAATATAGCTAAGTGCTCTATATCTCTAGATGCTTATCCACTTGTGTTTCAAAAGGTGTTTTCCATAAACAATTACCTCTCTCCTATCTTCTTTTGTGCAGTGTTTATTTTTCTATTATTATACAGCAGGAATGTATGGAGGAGCACAAAGTGAATTACAATTTTTCTCCAGATAAAGGGCCTCATTACGAGTTTGGCTGAGGGGATTACTACATCACAAACATGACGGATATCCAGTCCGACGTATTACAAGTTCCATGGGACATAATGAAACTTGTAATACGGCGGATGGGATATCTGTCACATTTGTGATGGAGTAATCCCCTCCACAAAACTCGTAATAAGGCCCATAATCTCTGAAGTTGTAAGATTAGATTGCTCTACTAAATAGAATAGTCCCAGCATGTTCTATAGCTCAAATAATAGCAACTCAAACTATAGGAGTCATTGTAAACTGACTGATGCAGAGTGTAATCTTATTAGAGAATATAATAAGAGGAGAATGCTAATTTGCAGGAGTGGTGCTGAAGGAATGGAGTTTTATTCAAAAGGTTAGCCTATAATTTAAAATGTGCGGGTGCATCCTAAACATAGGATTTTGCAAGAGTAGAAAGGAGTTGATATGATTGGAACAAGTGTGCAGTTATAATTTCATAACTGATAGAAATTTTATACTGGTCAAAGACCTTATCTTTAAAAGCACTTATCACATCTACAGTAAAATGGCGTATTTTTACACTCCAAATAGCTGGGTAGGTTTGTGTTATCTGGCATTAGATTTCCCTAAAATGTAACACGCAAATAAGATGATTGAAAGGAATGGGTTTGGTCAGGTGCTTATGAAGTGTTAGTTTATTCATTCCTCCTATTGGTGTGGCTTTGAATGATGTGAGGATTAGAAATGAGTTGTTAGAGGAGTGTTGGACTACTAATACTGCAGGTGCATTCACAAACTTTAATGACCAGATGATTGCCATTCATGGAATGGTGATACAAAATAGTCTTGCTTTAGATATGTTTTTGGTGAAAGAAGGTGTAGTGTGTTGTGTAATAAAGGTAGAGAATTATTTAAGCTTTGTGCCTGATAATAGTATGACTCTCAATAAATATATTGATTATATAACTAACATTGTGAAAGAGGTTCATTCTGGGCGAGAAAGTCGTGTTTGGGAAACTGTTACTAGATGATTTGGTAAAACTGGTGAGGATCTTGGCAAGATGGGTGAATTGTTTGGAAGTGTTGGTGATAGTACATTAAAGAAAATGTTAACCACGCTAATAGTTATCATTTGAAACCTAATAGACCTTGTAGTTGAAATGTTTGCTTTAAGGGAGGTTTGAAATGTTGTGAGAAGGAGAAGATGAACAGCAAAAGAAAGAAGAAAGAGATATGACTTGATATCCTCAAAGCAATAATGTACAATCAACTGAAGGTCTTGCATAAGACGAAAGTAAAGACGCCCAGAATGATTATAAGTGTTATAGTGTAGGGTAAAATAGTAATTTAATGATGATTTAAAAAATACTCAGATGCAGAAAATTGGAGAATTGTTTTAATAATTAGAAAGTAATGCTGACTTCAGTTGTGCTTAATTTAGCTTAACTAGGCCTCAGTTAAAGACAAGGCCTCAGCCAGCTTGCATGGATATCCATTCAGAAAAAATGTACACCCTTCTTTTCACAGTGAACACGCCTTTCTACATGCATGTTTCTGTGCTTTTCTGTTTTAAAAAATAGTGAACTAGAAGATTTCTTCTAAGGTGTCTGTTTGCGATAAAATACAAACGTATTAATGGGGTTTACTCATGAGAAAGCTGTGTCTGGTACGTTCTTTTTTTAAGTCTTTGCTTAAGGCTCTGCATAAGCCATTCATTTGTTTGAATGTGTTATTTTATTAGTTTGTTATGAAATTAAAAGCAATCCCCTCTTGTTTTTTTATTGATATTATCTTTACTATTGTGCAGAAAAATAGGTTTTCCTAAATGTTTCTTATTGCATGTGCCATGTGTATTTGAATAGTGATTGATGCTTTAACATGCATCTTTGCTAATCCAGCCCTATTATGCCATTTGACACCTTATCAACTGTGTGGCAAGCTGCCTGAAACCCTTAAAAACATTCTATGTTTTGCCTTCCTACCTGTGCAAATGCTGTGCTAATCTCTCATGTGAGTCATAATAAGATCTTTTTGCACACTCTTTGGAGGCAAACTCTATGTCAATCCTTTTGCTGAACTATAATTTGGTTCTGGTTGTTTGCTTACCTTGCAAGCAAACCTCATGTTGTTTTTTCTTATAGAATTTGATTTTGACGTATAATGTTGATTCCCCATGATGTGACTAAATATCTTTGGGGGTCATTCTGACCCTGGCGGTCATGGACCGCCAGGGCTAACGACCGCGGAAGCACCGCCAACAGGCTGGCGGTGCTTCCATGGGCATTCTGACCGTGGCGGTACAGCCGCGGTCAGAAACGGGAAACCACGGTGTCCCGCCGGTTTCCCGCTGCCCCTGGGAATCCTCCACGGCGGCGCTGCATGCAGCACCGCCATGGGGATTCCGACCCCCTTCCCGCCAGCCTGGTTCTGGCCTTTTTCACCGCCAGAACCTGGCTGGCAGGAACGGGTGTCGTGGGGCCCCCTAACAGGGCCCCACATAGATTTTCAGTGTCTGCATGGCAGACACTGAAAATCGGGACGGGTGCAACTGCACCCGTCGCACCCCTTCCACTCCGCCGGCTCCATTCGGAGCCGGCATCCTCGTGGAAGGGGGTTTCCCGCTTCCTTCTGGCGGTCGCCCGCCAGCCCAACGGGAAACTCAGAATGACCGCCGCGGTCTTTTGACCGCGGTACGGTCTTCTGGCGGTTCCCGCCAGGCCGGCGGCATCCGCCGCCGGCGGGGGTCAGAATGACCCCCTTTGTGTCTTCCATAATAATTTTAATTTTGAATAAATGTTTATGGTTTTGACTTTGAATTCTTGTCTCGTGAAGGTTTTATTAATTGGCCCTAGTTCTTGTAATTACAAAACCTTACTAGGTCTTATGAAGACTCAGAGAGCCCCAAACCTGCTCATCAGCCCTCTATTTATTTAATTAGTGTGTCGACAATACTAAAGCATCATTAACCAGCATATCAAAGAGGCTGTGATGACAGCATAACCACTGGCAACATAAATGTAGATCACATGTTGCTCACATACATGTGAATATGCCTGATAGTGCATTAGCCTTTCTTAGTTCACAAACTCTCTTGGGAACAGAAGGAAACCACCAGTACTTGGACATTATTCTATAAGCACAGACAAGAGTGCATTTTTATTGGTTAGATCAGTGACACAAACCTGACCAAATTCGATATGCCCTTCCACATCCTGAAGGTCCTCAAGCACAAACTAGCTGGCACAAGTTACCTCACCTAGACTCTTATTGCTACAACTTTCCTAATGAGCAATGTAAAACAATTCAACTGTGAGAGGAGCTAGAGTGTTAGTGAAATTCCTGTCAACACAGAGTACCATGCATCATCACAACATGGATACTCCAATCAGGGCTCACCCCATAATCAAATGAATCCCTGAACCTTAGTCACAGATAAAAATCCATGTTCAAAATCCATCACCTGTGAGAAGAGCCACAAAACTCAGCCATAACAACCTCCAGTGACCATGTTATCCACAGCAGCAGAGATAGCATAACCCCATTACTCAAACAGCAAGCTATTTCACCCTGATGCACACAACTGGGTGCAATTAGGCCTCAGCAGCCAGTACAGCCCAGATGACCCTAATAAGCTTCACAAAAGACCTTAAGGAGATATATTGCATTCATCACCACACCAGACACCCCATGAGGCCATTATCTTCTTGCACCACTTTGAAAGCTGATTTATGACATAAGGAGACAGTAATAGTTTGGGTGGGGGATTTTAATGAGATTGGTGGGAATAGGGATCCCTCTCTCTGTGGTAGGGAGGCATCAGATGGGGAAGAGCTCATACGGTTTCAGCAGACTCCCTCTTGAGAGGCTCTGGCCAGATATTTGGTAATTGCTGGAGAGTAGAAGGCACAGGGAGAACCTTTACCCTTTACTTACAATGTTGCTTGAAAGGGCAGTCAAATTGATTTTATTAGGGTTTCCTGGGATCTAACTAATTTGGTACTACACTACAATGTGTGTGTTTCCTGTATTAGTGATCATAACCCCCTCTCTGTATTGCTGGACCTTCACTTGTTGGGGGCATCAAAAAGGTTGGCTGCCTTTCACTCATGCAATAAGTCAGAGTAAAATGGGAAAGGGTGGATAGAGAGGCGTTTCTGCAAAAGCTAAGTGTGGGAGCTATATCAGCACTCACCATGGAGGAGAAGCCACTGAGATTATCTCTAGTACTTTTAAGAGCTTATGTATATCTATAGATAAGGGGTTGAGGCAGAATAAAGCTTCTTAAAAAATTGTCACCTATTGCCTGGTTTAATCATGCCTGAATTTCGACCAATAGGAGACTGAAATTAGCTCTCTCCTCCAAACCACACTCTAAGGATGATGTGCTGAATCCTAGGAGAAGCTACAAATCTACCCTGGAGCCTAGGCGATCAGAGCTAAGAGCAGAAGTGTGGAGGGACTTTGAAAGAGCACCTCACACATAGGATTCTGCACTGTTTTGGAAAGTCATTAATCAGCCATTTTTGTCAGGGGATGAAAAGCCCTTTGTGGACATGGTTATCCCTATTCAGGCTTGAGTGGACCACTATAAAGGCATTTTTAATCCTGGAAACTCAGAGTCCATCTCAGAGCATGACGAGGTAGCATTTGGCAAGCTGACGCCATTTTCCCATCTCAGTGATCTATCTCGTTAAAGGACATAATAGGCGCCCTCAGCCAGACCCCCGCAGGGAAAGATCAAGGACCAAATGGAGTCCCCTTAGACAAAAGAGAATACCACATTTGGGGCTCCAATTTTAACCAATGTTTTAGAAGCTTTTATTAAAGGGGCCCTTATTGTCTTGGAAAGAAGCTGTGGTTATCCCTATTTTTAAAAATGAGGACAGAGATTAACCTTGCTGCTATCGCCCAATTTCCCTTTTGGCTAGCTCTCTTAAAACTTTGGGTAAAATTATTGCCACTAGGCTTGAGGGTTGGCTGGAAGACAATCAAATTTTCTCCGTAAAATGCAGTTTGGGTTTTGTCCAGGGGTGGGAGCATTGGAACAATGCCTGAGGCTTCATCTGGTCATCTGCAAGCATGCCAAGGAGAGGGTCCATTCACTTAGCCTTTACGGACCTCTCCTCTGCCTCTGACTTCATCAATGTTTTATTGCAGAGGATGCATTGGGACTGTCTGAGTAGGGTGAGATATGGCCCTGAGGGTAAACTTTCCCCAGCGATGAAATCATCACAGGGGTTAGGCAGGGGTGCATGATGGCCCCCTTACTATTTTTAATCTTTATTAATGACTTAGAGCTGCACTTGAGAAAAGCAGGGAAGGATATGCCTATGGTGAAATCTAGTGCCCTCCCTGCTCAACCTTACAACCAATAAAAGTAATTTTTTTATTATGTGCATCGGCCCCAAAAACGCTAAAACCAGATAATTCTTCTTGAATGGTCTGAAATTTGTAGGGTGAACATTTTTAATTATCTTGGTATCCATATTGACCACAATTTCAGCTGCCGTTCTCTTTTTAACATTAGGGCAATGCAATGCCAAAGAGTTGCAGTGTCAGATTTCACTTTTGCGTGTCATATAAGGCACAAGCCGAAGTGAGAAATGATCAGCATGTACAAAAGTAAGTGTATTGCTCTAGCAAGTACATGGGTGTGGGTCCTCTTCAGAGGGTTGAGAATACATTTTTTCACCAGGCTTTTGGCAGTCCGTCAATCGGCTCCTTCATTTATGTGTCACTCTAATGCTGGTTTGCCACCTATAGACGACAGGATCAAGTTTGACCCCCTCTTACTCTGGATTAGAATTTGGGGTAAACTAGACCCCACACTTTCAAAAGATACACTGGAAGACCATCTCTCCCAGGATCATGCCCAGGCGATCTTGTGGATTAATTATGTTAAGGAGGGCTTTGGGGACCTAGTTCTTCCCTGAGCTATTTTTTAATCCATCAAATATTAAGTGGGATGTAACAGCCCAGACAAAGGCAGCGTTTAGAGAAAGGCAGTGTAACCTTCATCAAGCAAATATTGATAAACTGAGTAGTAGCACTAATTACAATCCAATTAAAACATCGCAGGGAAGTGAATTTTTTCTCACATCAATTTTTAATTCAAATATAGATTTTATATGACTAGGTTTCGTTTTACTATCTTGCATTTACTAGTGGTCTTTCATTAAGGATGTAGACTGGAACAGCATGATGCCAAGTTGCCATTGTGATAATACCACTAAACAAAACACCAAGGTCCTTTCCCCTTATACTCCCTCCCCTGGAAGTGTTTTTTTACCACAATTCTGCGCAAATCTAAGAAACGGTCTCACAGAGATGCCTTTATCTTTTTTCAAAAACTGTTCAATTTGGAATTCTGTATTCTTTTGGTCAATTGTGTGCGCTGTGCGCTAAGAATAAGAAATGGTTATGGTCCATATAATGCACTTTGTTGATTGTATTTGGATGCTTTTTATGGGGCGTGTCAGTTACAGCAAACCCCTAAATCCATAGCTAAACCAATATCAAGCTACCAAGGATGATGAGAGGGTTCACAGAAACCTTGATGCCACTGAGGAAAGTCCAAAAAGGTCTGCTTGGAAACATATGAAAGGAAATAACACAGGCGAATTAAAGGAGGCAACTAACCAAACAGGTCAACTATATAATATTTTTTAGCAGAGACAATACTAACTTCTGTCAAGAATGTAACTGTTACCACCTTGGATCACTGTGAAGAATTTGCATCATCAATAATAAAATTGCGTCTATGCAAGGTGTAATCCACTCCATCATGGAAACTGTTCCCTTTGCTAAAGTATGCACACCCCATATCAAAAGATATAGAAGTTCAAAAAGCGAACTACACGCTTGCCATACTTTTGTGCTACTGCTATTGTGGTGGAAATAAAACGCAAATCAAGATAATCATAGATTGTGAATAAGTTCTATTATGTTTTTGGGTGGGCGTATGCTAATGTTGAGGTACGGACAATAATGTGTCACATAATGGCCATTTCCCAAAATATCAGACTTACAAGGGTAAATGACTAGAGCTGTTCATGCAAGGAATGCACAAAGGGTTATATTGCATCATTTTACTCCCATGTGATATTACCCAACTATTGTCTAATTTTTCCTGAAATAATTCCCATCAAAAAGTGTGAAGTCTGAGTTCCAATACATGGATAGACTGGAAGTTTATGAAAATCCACATACTTGTGAGCTTATAGGTGTTCACAAATTACTTTCTAATCTTTTCCCTACCTGTAAATGGCAGAAGATTTACTCTTGTCAAGGAGAGGACCGAGTACCTTGCCAGCATAGAGAAGGGCATGGAAAATCCCCAATCTTAGTGGTCATACTGTGGAAGAGTTTTTTCAACAGGGAAAACTATTTCCCCAGAGAAAAATATCCCTGTTCCACAAAGGCACTGGCTTTCTGTAATGCGTAATTGTACAATTAAGCACTAGGATAATGCTAACGCAAAACACGCACTGGAAAAGCCAACTTGGTTTGGCTTTAATGTGTTAACGTATTGAAACAGCTTTTATGGATGTCTGTGTTGAAATATTAAAGCCAGCTCTATTGGCTTCGCCACTGCAAGTGTACAATGTGTTCTTCAGCAGGAAAAACTGAAGTCCTTACTAAAAACTGAAAAAGGCTTGCTTCAATGAAACAGAGAAATCAGAGAAACAGCTTTACTTTCTGTATATGATGGATATATGACAAATTATTTAATGTGTGATTATTCTGTATTCTTTTGAGATGTAAAATGGTCCCTCGTGCATTGCAATGGAAGCACTCAATAGAAGGAGGAATGATGCACCAAGTGCCCAACTGCATGAGGTGAGAGTGAAATACTTCTCTGGGTGGAGTTAAAGCCCACTTTATGTATATTTTAAAGAAGTGGTAACAAGTGGCCTTGCAGACAACTGCACTGTTAAGCTAGACCTAAAGAAAGAATTCGCGAATGTTTTCCCGAATTACACCTAGAAAGCTGCAAATGGAGAAACTGACCACTTGAAACCTCACAAGGATTTGAGAAGTCTTAAAAGGTGTAATATTATGTCCATGTTAAGTGATAGTCTCCAGGTACAGTTCAAGTAATATTTTGTGAATAAAGTCAAATATTTTGGATTTGTCTGATATTGAATTCTGACTTTCTTGGAAGCCATCTTATCCTGTGCCTTTTGTATCTAAAAGAAAAAACATGGAAGTGTTCACTGTTTTTAGTTTTTTCACTTTAATGAGCTTTGAAAGGGATTTATGATTGCAGAGTCTACCTAAACGTGGTAACACATTAATTGCTATCTCACTGTACAAATGTAAGCATTTCTTATCAGGTCCTCACTATGTAATGATCATTTAGGAGCACTCTAAGAGTTAATTCTGCTACAATATGTAGTTCTGGCATAAGCTATATCTTCTAGCAACTATAGCACATAATTGTATTCTCACTTCGCTATAGGGAGGTAATTTAGTGTAATTTACTTTCTGACAGACAAGTCGTAGTAATCAATAAATTAACTACCAACAAAAGATGAAGAGCAAGTATGTGTCTTTTATTGACTGGGCATTTATGAGTAGCCAATGGAGCGATGATTCTTGCATTGTGGCAAGAAAAAGAACGTAATTTTCAGTGCCAATTTAAACAATTCAATACTTGAGCAGATAACGTGGAGTGTCGGATTACTTAAACTACATGTGTGATACTAATTTGCGCTACTGTGCTATTGCCACCCATATTTTAAAATAAACAAGCACTGGCAAAAGACACTAGGGCCCTCATTAAGACCTTGACCAAATGGAGCCGGCGGTGTTTTGCGGCAGTGCGACGGGTGCAGTTGCACCCGTCGCGCTTTTCACTGTCTGCTATGCAGACAGTGAAAAGCTGCACGGGGCCCTGTCAGGGGGCCCCTGCACTGCCCATGACAGTGGCATGGGCAGTGCAGAGGCTCCCAGGGGCCCAGTGACTCCCCGTACCGCCAGCCTTTTCCTGGCGGTTCAAACTGCCAGGAAAAGGCTGGCGGTAGGGGGACCCGTAATCCCCTGGGCAGCACTGCTAGCAGCGCTGCCCTGGCGGATTACTACCGCCGGGGCCGTTGTGGCGGGAAACCGCCGGCGCGACGCTTCCGCGGCAGGTCGTAATGACCTGGGAAGCGCCGCCAGCCTGTTGGCAGTGCTTCCGTCATTACAGCCCTGGCGGTCTTGTACCGCCAGGGTTGTAATGACCCCCTAGGTCTGGTCATGATAAGCTGGTGCATTGGTTATATTTTTTATGATAAGAACATAACAAAAAGAAAAAGAAAAAAAGCAAACATGCTGCCTCCTAATGTCATAGTCATATGTATATTACACAAATTGCTAATATATTTAAAAAAACTTTTTTTTTTTTAGAAGAGTGTGGGTGCATCCTTGCAGACAGATATGTTTGAACCGGTGTAGAAACTCTTTAATGCAGATCACAGGAACATTTAATTCTTATGGTGGAAAAGAAACGGTACTATTAGCTTTGTATTACTGTAAACTAAAGATGTAGTTTAAACGCACAAGGAAGTCAAATGAAAAAGGATAAAGAATGGAAGCAAAAAAAATTGATAGAGCAAAGTATTAGACCACTAGCCCTGGAACAAAAGTACAGTTTGTTTTAGGCAGATGTGCACGTGTGATCGTGCAAAAAGGCATCACTCAGAGTGCAAGAGAGCCGATGGCTGAGGTGGACTGACCCATTGCCCCACGCCGTATGCCTTGGTGGGTGGACACAAAATGTGAATGACAGCAGAACAGACTAATGGATATTTAGGTACATGTTTTTAATTTATGAATTATATTATGGAATATATAATGCTGGCAAGACAGCTAAAAGTTTCTCTCAGCCGTACCTAAAAATGAGGTTCTGATAAATTTGTGCACTGAGGGGATTATGTGGTTGTAGGTTCAAGCACTGCAGTACTTTAGCAAAAGCTGTTTCGAGGACATGTTTGTCTCGTGAGTGCTTTGCTGTTAATGAACGCACTGTATTTTCCTCTGAGTTCTCCTCTTAAAATTGCAAGGATAAAACTATCGCAGGGTCCTGAAGCAGGAATTTGGACCATATAAGGAAATACCACAACTCAAAAGTCTGCAAACACTTACAGATGTGTTGATTTAAGAGGTTGGGTACTGACTGATCAAAGCCACGTTTATGAAAGTGCAGTGAGTCACAATAGCTCTGAAGTTAAGCACTCTTTACTGAGCTTTTAGAGGCAGGCATCCACACAAGCAGGCAGGCACATGGTGACATTTAAGTGAATAGACAGGTGTAAAATTTTCATACTGCAGCTTTCATTAGTGCCTTATAGCTGTGGACTGTGTGATGTGTGCAATAGCACGCTGTATTTATTCTTCTTGTAGCACATTATTGGGGGCCACTTTGACAAATTTACTAGCCACATTATCAAAGCAAATGCTTCAGTTTATTTAGAAATGTGCGTAGGTCATTAAAACCATTACACTAGTTATACACTCAAGAAAAGACACAATCAGCAATAAAATACAACGTTTCCAATCAAGCTTATCGGCCTTCAACCACATCATTTATAAGCATTCTTTATAATATAAGATAAAAAAAAGTGTAAAAGTGCTAAAGTGCCCTTTCACTAATGAGAAAATCGAGAAAATCCATCAACAATAAAATACAACATTTCCAGACAAGCATACCTATGGCATCTTGTCATCCGTCACTCATGCACGTTTTAAACCCTTTGTTCTAAAAGATCAAAGTGCTGAAGTGCTAAAGTGCCCTTTTCAATCAACAACAGATTAGAAAACAAATCAGTACTGTCCAGAGGTGAGCATAAGAGCCAGAGACAAACAGAAGAGGGGAAGCTGTGCTGTTATCAATGAAGCTACCTCTTTTATCTCAGAAACATGGGAGCGTTTCTGGCCGTATAAATATGGAAATGTAATTTCCCTAGTAGCATCAAGAGAAAGAGAGAATAGATTTACTTTACTTAATTCCACATCTACATATCTTGAAGATATATGTATCACCACGACATGTATATTTGGAGTTAGGGTATAGAAAACTGATACATACATACCGGTTGATTTTTAGATCTGTGATATTCTGGTCACGATATTGCTATCAATCATATTCAATATTTCTTTTGTGATTTTCCAGACACACACCAAATAGCTGAAAAGAAAAATAAATGCCTTGTTCTCAAAGAGAAATTTATACAAAGACAAAAGTGTAGTAAATAGATATTACTTAAGTAAAAAAACAAACACAAATATGCCTTTACTAGAACAAATTTTGGCTAAGCAACATGCAGAGGGTTTTTTCCCTAAGGGAGCATAAAAGTCGCTGCCAATATAAAAATGTTCAGGGCATGTCAGTGCCATCATAAGCCTTTGGGGCATCAGGCCTTCAGGGCTGAACCAGTGTTGAAGGAGTGCTAGAAGTTGAGCTACCTGGGCAAAGTTACACTTACACTAAGGTGCCTCCTTGGGAAAAAATATCCCAAACACTAATGAAATGGCAATGGAGCCCAATAAAGTCTTGATATTCTGGCCATATTTGGGCAGCGGGGACCATGATCTCAATGACTGAGTAGATTCAAAATACTCCTTGCAGAAAGGGTGCTGGTGAAGTTTGAGGAAGGGAGTGAGGTTACCAGATCGTTCCAGCTGTTGCTCCCGGCCATTTCATGCATCAGTGCAGAAATCATTCAGAGTGACTCTTGGTGTAGGTGATGTCCAATAAAACTGGATGCCCCTCCCTTGGCTTTTTGCATAGCTCTCAGTGTTGTGGGGATGGATTTATGCACTTAGACCTTTGTGAATATGTTTGTCTTAAGGCTTCTTCTAAGTGGCAGAGATTTGAAAAAGCTGTTGACGCTCACATCCACACTTAAAAAAATGACATTACATAATATGTGTGTAAACAAGGTGACTTCATATTTCTACACCATACAACTTTTGAGTATTGTGGTACTAGCACTCTGAAAACATACATGCCTCAGAGTTTTCAGTAGCAGTGTTACCGTGGGTTATTTAACATTTATAGGTGGAAACCTGTAACTCCGTGGGCAATAGTGCACCTCTCATCTCTATCAATGTTAGTATTGCATCGTGGTAGTATCACTGTGTTTATGTCGCTCTTTCAAGAAGGGTCTTATGTGGTCATTTAGAACCTGGCAGGTGGGCTGCCAAGCGGCTGTAGTGGTCGAAATCCTACCTTTGCCAGCTCCGCGGTCACCAGTCCACCAAGTGTAAAGATTTCTGCTGGGTTTGCATAGATTTTTCATGACTCATATGACTCAAATGCTGTGTATACAGTCTGTAAAGGAAAGAACTGTCAGAAGCTACGTCACGGGCAGTGGTTTCTGATGCCATTCAGCCAGTTGACCTGGAGCATCTGGCCCACTACAAAGGGTACAATAGGTTCTCCCACCTTTAAATGAAATGATCAGCTCATGGGGACTGTAGATGAGCTGTATTCAGAGGACCACTGCATTGAAACATATGCCAAAATGTGGTATATGTCTCATCTGCCCTCTCTGCAATCATTCCTACCCATCTGGTGCACCCACTCACCAGTTAGAGGTGGTGGACCCACTTAGTTTCAGACAACAGAGAATAATCCGGTTCTTTTGTTAGAAACCTCTGTATGTTGGGGCAGTTAATATAGGATCACAGGCTAACTGGTGTCTGAAGAGCTTACATATTTAGGGCTGGCATTGGTTTTCCTGCCCTGTACTGCAATGCAGCTCATGGCAGGGACCCGGGCAGGGAAAACAGCAATGTGCCTAGAGCACTAGAAGAGAGCTCCCAGTCCATCAGAGATATTGATTTCATAATTTTCCAAAAGCAAACCCCCCAAAAAATGCTGAACGGCCTGCTATGTGCCATACCACGCCTAACTTACTTTCACGGTGTCAGCAGAAGCACGTCCTCTAAAATATCCTCACAAGTTTGGCAGGGATTTCTGGCACAATTACAGTTTGTATTTAGTGGGCATGGCAAACGTCTCCATCATGGTTCATGTAAAGTGTGTGAAATGTTCTCATGTGGAAGATCTCTGTTTGCAATTAGCCAGGGCCAAGTTTTTAGAAGACACAAGGACATGTGACTGTGTGTCTCTGTCATAAGATACACAGTGCTGGGACAGAGGTTCATAGATCAAATCGCTACCAGAAGCTAAACGTTTTTGGCACAAATTTACAAAGTTCTGAAATGGAGGCATCCTAGCTTCAACAATTGCTGTCTCCCTAAACATCCTGGCCAGTAGTTGTAAATGCTACGCACTGGACTTCTGGGGAAAATGTTGACTGCGTACTCTCTGTTGCTCAAAACAAGGATTCTGTATTTTCCAAACCTTATTTCTTACTGGTGCTGGGTTCCCAAAACATGTGCCAGTCACTCCTGTCTAAGCTCAGATTCTAGGTGCTTTTATTGGACGAACTTTCCGACAGTTTGGAAGAAGACAACCCAGTATTGTCAAGGATTTCGTCGAAATACATGTGGATTTGGTAGGAATCTACAGAGCCAAGCCTCAGCGAAGGCCATTTCCTGGTATTAAATAATGAAAAATGTGAGGGTTTGCAGTTGCTCAGAGACTAGCCTAACCAACCACGTTACAAGTAATATGCTTTTGGCACCAGTCTCTTGGATATGCAGTGAGCCACTCCAATGAGAACATAGAGTGTATACCATTTGAAGGCTCATCTGGAAGTGAGCTATCAGGAGACCTGCAATGTTCATACTGTAATCATCAAAGTGAGGAATTGGGCTCCATATTTTGCAAGTGTAAAATCTTTGAATCAGAAGTGGAGGAAAATGTACAGAAAGAGTTGGGGGAATCTAGAACAGAAGTCAGATCCCTAGACGTTATTGTAAACTAGCTAATCTTTGCGGCACTCTTCTGATGCCTCTTTGCATGGTATTGGGCTAGTAAAGCTGCTCAGTGGGTTGAGAACCTGCTGCTGAGCTCCCTGTATAACTTTCAGGTTACTGCCCCGAATCCGTGACTAGAAGAGTATGGTGGTTAATTAGAGGAGTACAATTGACATTGTTTACATTTTACAGCACCAGAGGACCGCCCAGTGAGCACTTTTAGGGAGAATGTGTTGTCTTGCCTCTTTGAACCACTAGAGTAGAAGTCTTGTTTATTTCCCCTAAACCTAGCAGATCACTTTCTCTCTGTTTCAGTTCTCTTATTTCCCATATTTGGGAAGGCTTAGAAACTGGATACGTGTATGTATGACTAGCAGCAACAAAAACTGAAATTGTACTTTTTCATGGTGAATACCATTTGTGCAGTTAAAACTGAAGAAGTTGACGAGAGTCGTTTAATGAGCTGTTAGGCAGCTGAGAACAGTCTTGAAAGAAGGGTGCCGGCTAAACTGAACATTCCCCGACTGCATACCTCCGGGTTTAGAAAGCAACCGAACGAGGTGGATGCTGAACGGAGAAAATGTGAAGCCAGACGACAGCCTTTTTAAGTGGTTCTCTGCAGAAGCATTTTAAGGCATGGGCAAAGTAGGCAATGCCACATGGCCCCCACCTTCCAGTCGGCCCCTATGAAGTAATCAGGGTGATTAGACGTCCTACCACAAAGGTGTGCAAGTTGACAGCTAGACATGCGCTCTTGACCTTGGGACCATCATGCAGTTTGTAGCAATTAAATTAAGAAGCAGTCTCTTGGTCTCATATATCTCCTTACTTCTGCTACCTCACCACCGCCCTGTTTCTAACTGTCTCCCTAAAATATTGTATGACTGCACTCAGCTTCTTGTACCTCACCCATATCTGCCTCAGCGCACTCTCAAAACACCTTTCTGTCACGACCTCTACCCTTCTTCCATGTCTCCCTGTATATCTCCTCTCTCTACCTCTTGCCCAACCTCCACTCTCTCCCCATCGCTCTATACCTCACCTCTCTGCTTTTTTCTCAGCTCTCTCTTTGCCTAGGCATTTCTCACCTCTTGCTCTACCTCATTTCTCCCTTTACCTCCCTTATCTCTCAATACTTCATCTGTCTCTTCGCCACCTCTCTCTTTCACCACCTGTCCTCTCAATTTACCCCATCATTTGTTTGCTACTTCTCCCCGTCTCCTCCCCTTCACTCTTCGTAACTCTGTTCCCTCTACCCCAGCTCCCTCACTGCCTTGCGTTGTTCTTACTACCTCTCTTTCACTGCTTATTGTCACTATCATTTTCTCCCCCCTCTTCTTTCTCTGCACCTCCTACTTGTTCTAATTTGTTCTCCCTCCACATTTCATTACCAAACCTTTGTATCTACCCCACAACTCTCTTTCTACTGCAGCCCTTTCTCTTTATCAACCTTTGCATCAATCTCAACTTTTTCTAACTCACCTCTGTATCTCTACTCTTTCTCTCTGTACCGCATCTCTTTCTAGAGTTCTCCCTCCATCTCTGAATTTACCTCTCTATAACTCACCTCTCTCTCTACCTTACCTCGTTCACTACCTCAAACCTTGGCATACCCGAGCCCTTTCTCGCCATGTACATTTCTTTATCCCTACTTCTCTACCTCACTCTTGTGTTCCATGTAATATATTGTTGCACCAAGACAAAGAAAATGACACTTTTTCACAATAAGAAATTACTTTATGAATGCTTGTTCTAGCTTTCTTTTAGTACTTCTTTATGTACATACACTTTAGTAACCTGTTAATATTTTTTTATTTTTTATTTCCTAACCTTTCAGAACCGCCTGAGTCAGTGCCGCAGACCCCAGGGGTCCCCGGGCCACAGGTTAAGAACATTGAATAAGTCTATAATTACTTTTGTAACTTTCTTTTCAACATTTTATTGAGCTCAGTTGTCAGGGGTCTTCATCATTTATTACCAATATAATCTCTTATTTCTTTGTTGTTATTATGTAAGTTACTCTACAATTTCTTTCAGTGGTGAATTCTATTGTAGGTTGCTAGAAAGAAGTTCTCATTTTATCCTTCAATTGAAGGTTACCACTGTGTGCTTATGTGGTGTGGACGTAGCCAGGGGAGACTGAGGAATGCTTTACAGACAACAAGGGACACACATGCCAAGTGGCCCTATCCTTTAAAAAGTTGTGTGCTTATTAATAACACGTTTGTGTTATTTCTGATATCCAAAGAGTTCTGTGGTATAGAATTTGGGCCTTACAACGCACGCCCCACGGTTTAGTCGGAGAAAACGTTTAGACGTTGCTTTGCCTACATTACTAGTGTATTCCAGTTACTCAATTTCAATCTAAATTCTTGGTTGTTTTTTTACATTTTATTTAAGGTACTTACAGCAGGAGCACTCCACATTCATACAGCATGAGCACTCCACAGTCACGTTTTTACACCACTTACAAAGCAGCAAAACCCAAAAGGCACAATTTAAATTGCAGCTGGGAGTAGTGGAGGAGAAGTTCATGGTAGTACATGTTTATTACCTATAGGAAATAAACATGTAGATATGGTACCAGAATATTAGTGTAAAAGATTTGCTGACATTAATACTGTGCCCTAAATGTTGTCCACAAAAATATCCCTCAATTGAAAATATTAATAGAAAAATAACATCTAGTGGGACAATATTTTTGTCAGCTATATGGAGGACACAATATTCATGTCAGGCAATATTTCTGTAGGTATAATTCTGACCAACATTTAGCATTTTGGTGGCAGCACTCTGCTTTTCACCATATGACCTGCTTTTCGGATGCCTTTTTACTGATCCATAATTAGTGCATGTGGTTTTCACCTGTGGGTACGAGACAGCACCATCACTGTGTGAGCTAAGGTGGCTATTGTGTCTTAATGTGATAGAAGAGTGATGGCCTTAGATAGTGGTGAAGTAAGGCTGATCAATAACATAATCTGCTCCATAACGTTTCTCGAATAGAGAAAATAAAGGCGGATCCCTGTAATGGCATCCCAGACACAATTTGCAACCTACCTAAATATTATTCATGAAGTAGGTCGGGTTGTGAGTCATTGTTAATCAGAATTTGAAGAATTGACCTATTAGAACATAAGTCGGTTCTTAAAATTCTTCACTGGTTGCAAGAAGACTGGTTACAAAGTGCGACCAATGAATTGTACAAATGGCCCCTAGTTTCTAGATACACTCACGTTTCTTGCTATAAGAGGTTCCGACCAAGAGTAAACACGCTACATTTCTGTTTGGATTTGGATCTTTGCCCAATAATATGTTACAAACTTGTTTTTTATGTTGTACCTAAGAAGAAACGCCTGGACTTCCTATTTGGAGCTACAATGCCTTTCATTTTGAAAATATGTATCTCTGACTGTACATTTAATTTGTTAACTAATTATTTGTACATAGTAGCATCTCTGATATCCGAATTTTCTACCATAACTGAAGTACCCCTGCCTCTAACCCTCATTATACTGACTGCTTTTTGAAACCCCAAAATTTCCATATTCTGAGCTTTGGTATAATTGACGGATCAACTATACTCCACATTGACTTTTTCAAAGAGTATTCATACTTACATGTTCTTGCCGATTGTTCACGTATGTTTTTGAACTGTAAACAGCCCTGTACGTTTTGGGAAAACATATTTGTTAGAATGAATTTGATTTGCTTCTTCATATATATTCCCGCTGCTTCTTACATGTGGGTGGAATCCTATAATCCCCAAAAGTAAATCAATAGTAGTTAATGCAACTAGTGTTGCTTGATTAATGATTGGGCCTGGAAAATAACCCCTACCTCCTTCAGTTGGTGAACTGTAGCAAGTGTGTACCTCAAGTTTCTATTCCAAGCTTGACATTTAAATTAGGACCGACAGGGTACAATTCTGAGACCTAAATTCTCCCACTAATGCGAATATTAAAATTGTATTATTTGTAAAGAATGGGGTACATATACAATATGTTTTTATTATCTTGGGGTCTTCCCTGTCATGCTCAATGAGTACTCATGTTAGCATATGCTGAACTGCCAATTATTTGTGGGGCTTCTAGCTGCATACCTTAATGGTTTACTGCTTTGCTTTTGGTTGAATTTTGTGCTTTTAAATAAAGTTTTCTCTCAACATTTACATATATATAAAAAAGAAATAGAGATGCCTCTCATCCAAGAGTATGGTAGGAATTTGTTTTTTGTATTGTTTCTAATTTTGAATGCCCTGATTTCCTACATGTAATTCAAATGCCTTTTATTTTCAAAACATATAACTCAGAAAGTAGTTTGGATTATTGAAAGCAATTATTTGTATCATGCAGTCTCTGAGATCCAAACGTTATACTGTGACTGAAGTAATCCTAACCCTCACTATCCTTGGAGAGCCAAATATATAAAGGTTGTAAATTGGTTATCACTGACTGCCCCAGGACCAGAGAAAATGTCTCACAGAACCACTGTCCCTTCTGAGAGTGTCCTTAAACTGGAGTGGAGGGGACAAAGAGTGAGTAATTTGCTGTTTTGTAATTAAGTGAAATAGTACAAACTTAAACAAAATGCAAAACTAGCCTTTAGTACTATGGCCCATATTTATACTCCCTTTGCACCAGATTAGCGACATTTTTTTAATGCTAATCCAGTGCAAATTTAACACCATATTTATATTTTGACGCTAGATCCGTCTAGCGTCAGAATATCAGAGTGTGCGTCATTTTGTGGATATATGAAACCGCCTTGCGTCAATGAGATCCAAGGTAGGCGTTCCCACCCAAAAAATGACTTAAACACCCATGCTCCATATTTATCGAACCGGGCAAAAATGACGCAAATCCCGATTTGCATAAAATTTTAATTCCTGGGTCAGAGCAGGTGTTAAAATGGGGCAAACACACCACTACTTAAGGAAAACTCACACAAGCAACATCATTGCTCAAGAAGGATGACATGGAGGTGCTACTCATGCAGCATGCCAGAAGACGCAGAGCACAGGACCAACAGCAGCAGCTACCACCACACCAACGTGGACCCCAAAAGCAACGCAGAAGGCAGGAGAGGCTATTCAGGTACAGGACAACCCTCCTGGGCCTCAGGGAACATGATATCATCCGGACATGCAGACTCAACTGGCAAGCCATACAGCAACTGCTGCACCAAATTGAGCCACATTCAACAGCCAGCTTGCAGACACAGCACATTATTCCACGGAGACCAATCTGCTAGCTGTCCTGCACATGTTGGCAAGTGGTTCATTTCGAACTACTGGTGCCCTGGTTGCCGGGGTCTCACAGCCCTCATTCTCCGCCTTCCTTCCCAAGGTACTTGATGCCATCATCTCCCTCACACCCTGCCACATCAGCTTTCCCAACACACAGCAGAAGCAGAAGGAGACCAAACAGGGGTTTTACCACATTAATGGCTTCCCGCACGTGCTTGGTGCCATTGACTGTACACATGTCTGCAACCGAGCACCTATACCGCAACAGAAAGCACACCCACTCCATCAATGTGCAGGCCATTGTTGATCACCAGGGATTGTTCACTAACATCATGGCAAAGTATCCTGGGAGTGTACATGATTCCATCATCTTCCGCCACAGCACCATCAATCGTCACTTCCAGGATAAACGATATGGCAATGGCCTTCTTGTCAGTAAGACCAGAAACCTAGTAATTTACACACAGCACAGCAACCCTGTAGGACACACAAGACATACACCACTACATTGAGACGTGGGCAGGAAGGCACTGAGGTGTGACACTGGTATTCATGTTTGATGTCCTGACCCAATGGGATCCACACCTATGGACAAATGACAGCTGCAAATAACAATAGATGCCATTCTAGAGTCACAAGGGACCGATTTAAAACCACACAGTGACAATGACATAGCCTTAACTGGCAGTACAACTTGGAAGATTTACCATTCAAAATCACATAAGGCCACAGTCAATCCCACACCCTTCCAAGCAATACGTCGTGTGTTAGGGGTGTGCAATGTGTGTTGCTGCAGGTCAAACACAATGAGACACATAGCATGATGACGCTGATGCAAATTAAGGTGACATGGAATTATTGAGGCAGTACCAACATCTCACATCACTCCTGGGGTGACATTGCCAGCTAACAATAAGGAAGTGGACTGTGGAATGAAAACATGTTGATGTGACACTAATGCAAAGTACACACTGCTACACAAACTAAATGAGACAATTCCCCATCTACATAACAGATGTACAGGGAGATTGACCTTCCTACAATAAAACCTTCACCCCCACATCCAAGTTAGCCAGTTCACCTGGAGCAAGTTCAGTAGTGTAGGTGCACGGTTGCACATGAGCCAACTGGATGAGGGAACAAAAACAAGTTTGCATAGAACTAGTCATATATGGGATAATTGTACATTGTCAATACTGAACACGTCAGTGCTGCCAACTTATGGAGATGTGTTGTACATTGTCACCTAGCCAAATCAAAGGGCCTCACTGTTGCATTTCACCTGCAATTACATATGTCTAATTGGATAGGATGTCCAGTCCATGTAGTTCAACAATGTTACCACCACAGTGGAATTTATTGTGTGTGTGGAAGTATCATGTCACCTCCAGTGAATGCACAAGGACACATCTTTCTCACTACATAACGCATGGGAGATACATACTGAACTGCAAGTTTCTAAATATACCAGAGGTATCAGGTCAATTAGCCAAACACCAGTTTTGCTAGTCAAACAACCCAATGCAGAAAGAACCTCACAGAAGCCTAGGATCACACACAATACTACAAACACATATGAGTCACAGACGACACAAGATAACAACTGCCATGCAAAGTGACATTCCCGGTGCAACCAACAACAAAGTACTTACCCCCTTTTTCTCTTTCAGCTGATCAGGGTTATGGGATCCAGCCATCGATCATGACCCCATTTGCCAACCCAAGCACAGTAGCAGAGCGTGTCTATAATGAGGCACATCGTAGGACATGCACCATAGTTGAATGGACTTTTGGCATCCTGAAGTCCAGATTCAGGTGCATGGACATCACTGTAGGCAGCCTCCTATATTCCCCAGAAATGGTCTGCAAGATCATTTTGACCTGTGCCATCCTGCACAACATTTGTGTGAGGAGGAACATTCCCTTATATGAACCTGAACAACAACTGCCTGAAGAGGAGGAGGAGGATGCTGTCTGGGAAAATGAGGGGGAACATCCTAACACAGCTACAGGAATGCATCGCAGACAACATATAGTACACATTTTTTTCCAACAATAGTCACTATCACCACTTTGTTTGATATGGAATTAAACACCTCACTTCATCACTCAATCATGCTCTGGGTAATTAGTTATGCATCATATGAGCTCTAAGAATCATAATCAGAGTATTGCCTCATGGAGTATTGCAGAAAGACAAATTTGCATACTTCAGATGCCACATCACATTTGAGGGGTATGAATGTACAGCAAACATCACACACAGTTTTTATGAAATACATACTGCCTATTACACATTTAAAGGGCAATTTCATAGGACCACAGCTATGAGACACATCCATGTTGCCAACATTGTCCATTGCAGCATATGACACCTAACTAAGACACCATCAATCATAAGGTAAAAAGGTGCATCATACATGAGGCACTGGATGGGAAATTGCATTGGTAACAGGAATGTATGACCAGACCCTTGACAGCAGTAGTGTTACATCAGCTATCTCTGCAAGGAGCATGTGTGAGAAGAAGTGCAGCAAACCTGAAAATGGATAGCACAAGTGTCCCAGGTATGACAAGCAATGCTCACAAGACATGCCGTGCGCAGTCCATCCCAGGTAATAAGTCCTGCCACTACCATGTATTAAGTCTCTGCCCACCCTTCTCTAGGGGGTGCTGTAAATGGACTATCTGTACTCTGGGACTCATCATCTACACTCACCCAGACTTCTGACTCCTGTGTGCTTCCTTTTTCAGTATGGCATGTCATAGTTCTACTTCATCAGTCTGCATGGACTTCAGGTCCCATAATACACTGCCTGGTAGTCGGTAAGACCTGTAATCTGCTGTCCATTGCTTTCCATGTGAAAGGTCCGGTTGGCCCCTTATACTGGATTCTCAACTCCAGGACTTGTGAGAGACTGAAGCTGCACACACCTGTGAGCACTCTCATGCAGCCCAGCCATTTGACTCTGCCCTGCCCTTGCTGCTTCCTGGAACTGCTTAGAAGCTGCCATTTCCTGAATCTCCTTGCTGTGCATTGGAGTACAATTCATTTGTGTACCAGAGCCCTTGTGGGATTGTATTACAGTGCAGAGTACACCGGAAACTGCTCTTTGTTTCCACAGTGTTGTTCCTGCTTGTTCCAGTCAGACTCTGCTCACTGTGTATTTGCCTTTGTTAATGTTTGTTCCTGACAGAGCCTGTTTCCTGTTAGCCAGACTGGTTCCTGTCTTTGCGTTAACCAGAGACGTTTCCTGTGGCTACACTTGCCTCATAGTTGGTTTCCATGCCCTCCGCTTCCTCTTGGGGTATAGTGTCTGGTAGGTCTACGATCAGTCCTCAAATGTATAGAATAGTTTAATTTGTTTTCTTATCTTATTTTGTTCTGGGACATGATTTCAAAGGGGCGAATCCAGCTCCCATCCATTGTCTGGTTTTGCACGTAAGCATTAGTGACAAACAGTGACAGTGTGCTATGGCTGTATGCCTGGATGTGGTACTGTGCCTCCAGCCCAACAAACAAGGGCTGCTAATGTGTATGTAAGGACAATAGATGTTTGTGCCCTGACGGTCCAGACACAGATTCACTTCTGCCGCCACCTTTTGATATGGCTTGCATGGAGACTAGCTGTTGGATTAATCAGCACAGAGGCACTGATGTTCCCTGTTGTGGTGGGAATTTCAGAGCCCTACCCTGTGTACAAATGTAGTGATGAAACCTGCCTGTTTGTCTATTACTGATCCATAACATATTTGGCCACACCAAGGTTGCTCTGTCGTCACCCTTCCAAAATGTCTGCTGTACTATAGCTGCCCTATCCCCTTGTATGCCGTTACCTGATCCTTGGCTTTAGGTCAAATCTGCTTCAAAGGATACTCGATTAATTCAAGGGTTGGTTCCACAGACCCCTGACTAGACCTGCACGTAACTATTACACCATGGAGGCCAATACTGACACAGGGTACACATGGCCACACACTTGAACTGGACACTTTTGTGCAATGCACCAATGGAAATATGTGAACACATGGAGCATGGTCTGCTGGTCCACCACAGCCACAGGAGGAACATAGGTCATTTACATTAGTCAAACTGTGGTGTACATAACAATGTCATGATTGGATTTGAGACTCTGTGTCACAAACACTGTACCTACCTAGCTTGTTCAAATGCCTGCCTCATGGGTAGTATACACACAAGTGACCATGAAGCGTTAGCCAACATTTCATGAGATGTGAGGGGTAACACATCTGACATAGCAGTCGTCGATTTTTCCAGTGTATAGTTTGTCATGGGAAATGTATTGTCCCCATGCCAAGCAAGTACACACAGCATACGAGGCAACAGATATTACAAACACATATCATGACTAATGTACCTCATTGATTGGCATCTGATTGTAATACCCATTTGTCACACATTCATACATGAATATTACACCAAATGTTTTGCATGCTGTCCTCTATTGATGCAACACTTGCTCAATCTTGAAAAATCCATTTTAATTTCCAAAGTTTGTGCTGCTGTTGCGTCAGTTAAGAGAGCTAATCCTGCACAACAACATGAGTATTACGGGCCGCAGTAGTATGGTCTGCCACATGTGCCCAAACACTAGAACACACACTGCAGGTCATACCATCCTATCTTTGTCTAGTTATAGTTATGGGGCATGTTAAAATTTGAAAAATGACGTAAATACAGTTTAAGACGCAAACGTGTCAAACATTACACTATTGCATCAAAAAATTACGCTCACGCACATTATACATCAAATGGTCCCTAGCGTTAATTCCACCAGTGCACCCCAGGCATGCGGATATCCATTGTAAATGTATTGATCCATGAATGCGTGAAATTTTAACGTATATGCGTAAAAGTTTTTTGATTATTCTAGACTGTGTAGCTGTGTTTTGGATTGTCTCTCTGTGGATTTTGTGATTTTGTCTCCTGTGTGCTCTATATATTATCTTAGGGTGTTTGGTAAGTGTCTTTTGTATCCTCTGTAAGTGTATTTGTGTCATTAATTGTATTTAGATTTGTCTTTGTACTGTTGGGAGTCCGTTTGTGGGTAGTATTAGTTGGGTAGTTTAGGGCTGTCTTTGGGTTAGATAAGTTTCCTTTTTCGACCTCCTTTCACTGTTGTTCTCTCTGTACTTTTGAATTCTTGTTTTGGTGTGATGTTGGGAAGGCCACGACTGGGGCGCATGGGTGAGGAGCTAGGGGCATTTGTGTGGCTGGTGTGCCACTTCCTCCCCTTATGTTGGAGGCTGGGGGCCGTGGGCAAAGGTGTTGTTCCACCTGAGGCGTATTTTTAACACCCAACGTAATGATCACCAGCTGAAGCATCACTGGGCTGACCTGGTGGCCCGAGATCACGACCTGCTGGACCACCTGGGTGTGGTGATTGGTGGCCCTGTTTGTGAGTACCAAATTGACTAATGTGTACAGTACAATGCTTTGGAGTGACAGTAGCAGATATGATGCTGCATGCATTGTTTGTGGACATGTGGAATGCAAGTTGAACAAACTGTGAGTGTACCAGGAATGCGCTGTATTTCACATGGTAATACATGGTAACAATGCAGTCCACAGTTTTGTGGAACCATGTCCGAACAATATTCAGGGCCATACATACCAAGCTCTTCATAACCTTCACTATTATCTTAGGCCCATATTTCTACTTTGTTTGCTCTGCATTTGCGTAATTTCTGGACGCAAAATTAGCGCACACTTGCTACGTTCAAATTTATTTTGCTAATTTGCATAGCCGTTGCATCAACAAATGAAGCAAATGCGACACAAAATAAATTAGACATCTGGGCCTAAGTTCACTGTTTCTGTGTGTTTAAGTCTGGATAAATAATCATTCACATGGCCAAACCCAAATGCGCCATTATGCTACCAGATTGCATTTTCACAAAACAGGGACATCTCGTGGCATTTCGGAGTAGGCATTAAAAACCTTTCATTGAGTAGCAGGGCCCAATGAAATTTTTTGCTTGGGCACAATTACCAGGAATAAGTTATTGCAGTTACGATCTGTGTCACATTGGAGCCAACCCATTTTCTAAAGTGAAAGGGACAGCATTGGATCCCTGCTCTTTGTGACTTCATGGTCACAAACTATGTTTGAGCTTGATGTTGTGCAAGGTACAACTGACTGCTTCCATGATACTATTTTAGTGAAGAAATAGGTTGTTCAATTACTTTCGGCACACCCCTGCTGAAATATAGCGCCATTTCTACAAATGTAAACTTCTCAGTATGAAGGCAGTCACAGACATGGTGGTCTGCTGAGCTCAGCAGGCCAGCATTCCTGTGAGTGCTGCCATTCCCAAGGTGTTTTCAAATAGAGACCTACCTCATCATGATTGCAGAAGTAGGACATTTGCTACTCCATTTTTCATTTGCGAACAGTGTCATTTCGGGTCTACTACCTCTGATCACCCAACTTGCTAATTGTAAGTTGATGAATCTGGCAATGTGTAATTCACAATACCTGATATGGGTACACATGGCCCAGAGTGACACATTTCAGGTGCAATGACTACACCTGTGCCCATGCATTCTGTCAACGACGATCAACTAAGACACTCTCAGCATACATCATTTTGCAGTTTTGAAACAGAAAAGTGTCCAATCCATGTTTAGCGTAACATTGTCATCAATTAACACACAGGATCCCTGCCATTGTGTTGTCAAAGGGGGCATATACAGCTTAGGGGACGCTGCAAATGTGGCATATGTAACCCAAATACAACACTGGCACACCTATGATGGACCACTGAAAGCACAATAATTCATGAAAACAAATCAACCCACATGTTCATCACACAGTTACTCAGTCACTGGTATTGCCGTGCACCAGGAATGTGGCATTGCATGTGTCTCCCAATTACAAAAGGTGAAATGGAGTACCATCTGGAATGTATTATTCACAAAATTGAGTAATCATGTTTGACACAACATGATTGTTAGGGCCAGTGCATCTGTGCATATGTGTGTTGATCACTCACTGGAGTGACAGTGTCAATGCATGTTTGCAGTGGTATGTCTGTTGGTGTGTCTACATGCCTGATGTGAAGCTCTATCATATAAAATGTCACACACAGTGATTTGTTGTTCCAACTTTTGTACAGTGAGCAGACAATGAGCACATATCACCCTTCCATGTTTTACAGGTGGACCAGCCCCCTACACCGTAGGTGAAGTGGCTCAATTCAAGTATCCAGACGTATCCAGTAAGTGTGAAAATGTTTGTCCTGTGTTGTGTTTGCAGCTGTTGTGTGATTGACTCCTATGTGTTGGACTCATTGCAAGAAATGATGAGCTGGCACATTATCTGATATGTGACTTGACACGAGGTTGACATAGTGTTCCATGGAAGAGTTAGACATTCACTGGCAGAGAGTCATATATTGGGAGTCGAGTGCTGCATAATAGGCATGGACAGGTGAACAAGGTGATTTGTAGCCACATGTATGCCAAAAATTGATTTAGAGGTGGCCAGTGTCATCATACCCTAATTCACACAAAACAGTGATGCATCATTTTTACACACAAACTTGCACATCCCTGTTAAGTAATGAACATGTAGGACTGTATGGGTGACTGTCACACAGCATCTAGCTCCACATGTTGTACTCCATTTCCGTGGTGTGCATGCAGGTCAAGGCCAGATGGGTGCTTGCATCAATGTGGTTCATTTAGGAAATGTGTCAGTGAGATCTGATGTTGATGGTTGTCCACAAATAGAAACATGAATGTAGATGTGATTGTCCAATGGTTGACTCAGTCCTAGTTGGCAGGCCTCCTTACCTGTGGTACACTGACTAAATCCATGACAGATGGAAAAAGCTTTGTGGTTGTCCTTGATGGATGTATTGCATGCCCATCCCCCCTGAGACACAGGGTCAGGGGAAGAAAATATATGTAGCTAGGTGTGATGGTCACAGTGTAGATGACAGACATGTAATTCAAGCATTCATGTGTGCCAAACTACAATGCCCCCTTATGATTACCAACTGCATACCATCCTGCCAGTTCCATATACAAATCACAGGTCTTGTGTGCTTTGAACTTGATCCAGAAGATAGGGATTAGATGGCCTGTCACATGTTGAGTACTTGCAGCATTCGTTATGTGACCAATAGCACTACATATATGCACAGTTGTTAATTAAGTTCACACCTTGTTGTGCATTGCTGTGCTGTTAGATACTTGATGGGTAGGCTGCGTTGGCATGTCATTCCCCAGGGACATTCTGTCATCTGTAATGTGATTTGGACTGCATGTGCTATTTGTGAGGAAGTGTTAGATTATCATCTGTACTTGTATCACACAATGGAGTCACTAATGTTTGCCTGTCTCTATTTTTACAGCTGCCCACATGAATGCACAGGAAATCTGTGAATTTCAGAGCCGGGCAGTGCGGTTCAGACACATCCTCGATGTGGAGGTTGGGTACTGTATGATGGCTAGGTGGTATCGTCATGAGAGAGCCACAGGTGCATGGAGGGCTTTTAGCCAAGGGGGGCCAGCATTGACCACAACAGCCGCCACCACACCAACTCCAAGCACAGTGGACACTGGGATGGCAGCCACTCCAGCTGGTCCCTCAACGTCATCAGCACAAGGCCCAACAGCAGCGCTATCTGCACCACCAACTCCAACCACGGCACCAGCACCTGCAAGATCAAGTGCTGCTCAGACCACCACAGCTGGAGTAATGGACATGGCAGCTTTCTGCAACCTCGAATGTGACATGCAACGTATGTTCCGGTGCATGGACAGTCTACAGCAGGAGGTGGCATGCAACAGCAGGAGACTGCGATCGATAAAAAAAATCAGAGGAGGGCCAATCTTTGAATTTATTGTTCCTCACCCCTAATTCCGTCCCCTCCCTCCTCTTTCCTCATACTGTTTTTTAGTGGGTTTAGGGGGCTTAGTGATAGGTTAGAGTAGGCTGTTAGTTTAGTTAGGATAAGTGGGTTGGGGGTTGCGGGAGTTATATTATTACATGTTGATTTGTGGGTTGGTGGGTGGTGGTTGATGTTAGGGTTTATGTGTATTTTAAAAAAAAAATTAAAAAAAATGTAAAAAGAATTATATTTGTTTAGGATTAGTTAGTATGTGTTTAGGTTAGTATATGTTGTCCTACACGTGTCCCATCATATAAGGGGGTGGAGGGTTGATGTTTAGAGTGTTTAGTTACATGTGGTAAGTAAGTTTAGCTTATGGTAGTTAGGGCCAGTTGTGGGAAATGTATAGTTAGGATAGGTTAGGTTAGTTTAGATGTTTGACATAGTTTAAGTTTCCTTTCATACATATATAATAAAGTTTGATGTACTCCTTTACAGTGTGTGTCATATGCTTGGGGATCAGGGCCTTTGCATGAGTGTACAGTCTCAAATGTGTGTTTGCCTGTGTGTTCCATCCTGCATCCACATTCCATTCTTGACATGGTTGTTCCCACTTCCAAATGAGCTGTCACATTGGCAGCTACAGCAAAGCTACTTCTTTATGCATCTGCCATCCATTGAACCCACCACTCAAGGTAACTATGGTTCCCAATGTATTGTAAAGGTTGGTGTGATTTTAAATCTGTCATCGTTTGAGTCATGTGTTGGAATCTTGGGCACTGTGGGACGTCTGCCTGCAGCCTGATGTTCATGTTAACTCTGATAAACTGAGTGGTGTCATAATCGTATGAAGTTCAGTATACATGAATCACACCTATGATTTATTACATGGTACTTCCCGGTGACGTTATTGTCCAACCACTCGTACACATCCATTCCTGCTGTATGGTGTGGGTGTGGGATTAAAGTTTAGAGTCATATGTCACATTAATAATGATTGTCTTGTAGGGGATGTGGGCAGCATTGAGTTTCATCTTGTGGATACTTTGGGCCTGACATATAGATTTCTACACAGCATTATACTGTTTGTGATGCTTTAACTTCAGAAATAAGCCATAGGCAGCACAGATGATGATAAAATCCAGACCCTTGTGCACAGATATCAGCCCACATTCTTTCTACACTATTAGATTGACATTCTGTGGCCATTTGCATGTTACATGCATCAGAACTCGCCTGCACAGTTGATGTGTCACATTACACAGAGACAAAGTGGTTGTGTAGGTGCTGTTTATTTTAAAGTGCTGTAGTGCAATATTTAGATAGTCCAGGATTGTAAGTCCATTAGTGTGATGCCTTCTATTGTGACGCAACAATGATGAGGGACATGTCATTGGACATGCTGTGATGGAGTGTCATTCAGTGCAGAGGAACATGAATTGCCAATTAGGTAGTGAGAGACAATTGCAGTCCATAGTGGTAAGGTGAACAGTGTGTTGGAGAACAGTGCATGTTACCAACTGTAGCAAGATTGGCATGTTATCAAGCACAGGACATAGGAAAATCACTGCCCATGTGGCATGGACTGGTGCTACCGGGTACTCCTATGGCTGAAGGTGATCTGTTCCACGTCTTCATCTTCTGATGTGTGTGTAGTCTCCTCTGCCCTTGGTGGTGGTGGGTTTGAGGGGGCAACACACACTTCAGTGTTTGAAGAAGTGGACTCTGAATTCCTGATAGCTGCCAACTGTGGGGCTATTAAGGGCATAACTGAAGCAAGGAGAAGCTGCTGGTTATTGAGTGTAGCAGCTACATCGCTGTGGTAGGCAGCCAGGTCGGCCCTGAGGGGGTCATGATTGTATTGTAGTCATGCAAGCAGTGAAATGTTTGGGATGCCAGGTGTTGTGACAACTTCCTAACTGCTGTGGTGAAGTCCCTCACACACTGTGGTAGTCCTTGCAGTAGGGATTGTTGGACTTGCATGGCTGCTGACTATATTGTGGATATCATCATGCACATGCGCATCCCCTCAAGACTGGCTGCCATATTTTGCATCCCACCAGCACCTCCTTGGCCAGCTCCCGCTGTACTCCCACTACTGTCCTCTCAAAGGTGGTACCAGTGTCATCAGAGCCCTCAGCTGTGTTTGAGCTGGAAGGTCATACTATTGGGGTGGTGGGTGGGTCCTCTGTGATGGCTGCTACATCTGTGCTACTCCTTGCGACTGAAGGTGGGGTCTGGATTGGTTCCCAGGACATCTTGGAGAGATTCCTGGCTAATGGTTGTCAGCTCATCATCCATGTCATCAGGGTAGTCCAGACTCCCTATTAGTGGAACATTGTAATCTTGGTTCCTGTTCATTGTTCCTGTCATTAATATTAGCATTCTCACAGGCCTATGCCCCACCTGCATTTCACATGTAGTGTCGGCAGTTCGGGGAATTGTCTGCGTCACATCCTCTAGGTGTAGGTTCTGTCCAAATTGTGTCTTGCCACCTTCTTGTCCTACTCACCCCTCCCTCTACTTCCATTGGCATGGTGAGGCCTTGCAATGCCTGTGGGTGTTCTGATGCCACTCGCACCACACATAACAATATGGGACTGACCCAGTCTATCATATTTCACATACACCTATATGTTGCTGAGACCTAGCACATACCATGTATTGCATTGGCATGACACGATACAGGTGTCAGCATTGGTAGTGTGTCATGTTGCTGTTTGCCAATGTGTGCTACATTGGATTGCACTGATGGGGCTAGAAGTGTTCCATTTCCTCTTATGACTGTCCAGGTGTGTTTCACTAGCTAGACACATATGTCCTCCCCCTCAATGCTGTTGTCTTAGCAGTATGACAGTTTAGATGTTGCAAGGTAGCATGGAGCTATTGTAACAGATGCAAGGGGTAGACTCTGGAATGGGCAGCATGGGAATAACATAACTACTGTGTACTTCATAATGTAAGTAACAATACATGATGTTTATTGCGCTTATAGACATGAGCATTGGACAGGATTTACACTTTGTTAGGAATTGAAGGGGATTGATCATGTCGTCATCCTGAACCCTCTATTTTGGGTGTGTTTGTTCCATGGGCACATAACTGCCATTTCCTACTTGACCAGCACACAGAGCACAGGTGGTAGTGGCAACTGTTGTCAATGGTAAATTCCGCTTGACGAGATGGCCTGAGACTGGGCAATGTCCCCTAGTTCACTTTCTGACAATACTAGCTGTCCTGTGACAGCAGCCCAGTTTTACGTTATACCCTCCTGGACTGGCTTTGCCTTTCCAACAGCCTTGGCATGGAGGAGTACCCCCATGCAAAGATTGTTGGTGTTGTGTTGTGCTGTGCCCATGGATTTCCCTGACCAGCCCATGCACCATGCAGTGCCCCTTTGCCCTTTCCACTGCCTGATTTCGATGGCTGACATGCATTGTGTAGTAGGCATGTACCTCCTCCTGCTTGTAGATAACATTTAGGCATTTTTGTCCCCCATGCAACTTCCCCTGCATATATGTTGTTTCATGGTAGTCTGTGCTGTCCTGCGATTCCTGTGACGATCTCCTCTGGGATGATGGCTTTCACCATCTCCTCCATCTCATCCAGGGCCTCCTGCCATGCTGGACTCCTACCTCCAGTCTGCAGTGCTGCCTTCCTGTTCCTTGCCATTTTTTCCTTCATCCTGCGCTTGCAGTCATGCCAGCGTTTCTTGCACTCCGTGACAGTTCTCTGGACCTCTGCCACACTGTTTATCTTGTCGACAATTTTTGCCAAATTGCCTCTCTCCTCCAAATTGGTAATTTTGAGGTAATGAAAAGTTGATGCTGGTGCTCCGTCACCTCTCTGACCAGTATTTCATGCTCCTCTGCACTGAAACAACACTTCCTTTTCTTCTTGTCTCTCCCCTGGGTCTTTTCTGTGTCCTCCTGGCTGGTTCCTGGTAGAGTGGGGTCTCCCTGGGGTCTCTCCTGGCTTCTGGGATCCATTTTGGGGCTCCTTAGCACTGTTTGCTGCATTTGTGCCACTTTTTTACGCTAATGCAGTGGAAAATGGCACATATCCGGTTTGCGATGTCGCAAACCGGATTAGAGTAATTTTCCCCACGTTAACATCATTTTGATTCACGACGTGGCACAATGGTTAGAGTAAAAAAAAGATGACTAACCCGTGCTTTGCCCACCAGGCGTCAAAGTATAAATTTGACGTGAGTGTGGCGCTATGAAATGGCATTAGCCCGCGTTAACTTTTTTTATGCAAAACTGCGTTCGTGCATTTTTGAGTTTGAGTTTATGAATTTGTAAAGCACGTAGCTACCCTAGGGTGTCCCAGCGCTGAGATACGTGAAGGCTCCCAAGAAGGAAAAAAAAGAGAAGAAAAGGAGACTTAAGGTAAAGAATTGGCAGCAAAAAGAATTGTTTTTAGCTTCTTCCTAAATAGGCGTTCTGAAGATTCGTGTCGTAGCTCTAAAGGAAGGGAGTTCCATAACTGAGCAGCTTTCACAGTGAAGGAATTACTTCCCCAAGATCTCTTAAATCGTGCTATGTGGACTTGCTGGGAGGTTGATGAACGCAGAAGTCTAGCGGGGGCATAAATGGAGAGACAATGTCTAAGAAAAAAGGGACCCCTATCATGTAGGGCTTTATGGACCAGGCATAAGGATTTAAATTGAATACATTGTTTTATAGGCAACCAATGAAGTGCTACAAGTGCTGGCTTCGCAGACAAATGCCTAGGTAAATTAGTAAGCAGTCTGGCTGTGGCTTTCTGCACAACTTGGAGTTTCCTTATCACGTAGTCTGGAGAACTAAGGAACAAAGAGTTGTCGTAGTCAAGGCGGGAAAGAATCAGCGCCTGGACGAGGATTCTTTTAGCCATGGGTGGTAAAAGATTCAAAATCTTCCTAAGAGATCTCAAAAGGCCAAAGCACATAGACAAGACCTTTTTAGACTGGATCTCCATAGTTAGACGGGGCTCAAGCCAGAAACCAAGCCTCTTGATATGCGTCTTAGGAGGGGGAGGCTACTGAAGACCAACTTTGTTGATGCAAAACTGCGTTTGTGCAGTTTTGCATCAAAAAGTATAAATATGGCCCTAAATGTTTGCACCAAATGTACCCTCACATCCATTTTAGATGAGAGGATGAATTTTGAGCTAAAAAAATGTGCAAAGTGCAGTGAATAGCAGTCACTCGTGTTCTGATCGTTCGCACAAATATTTTGCTGAGTGGTGTAATTTTGTGAATTTTGCATAACAAACGGAATGCAACATTTGTAAATTTGTGCAAGATTATACATCTACACGTTCCTGAACACTCAGGTAAACAAAACGCTCTCTTTCAGTGGCTTACAACGATTTTTTAACTCAACCTAACATCCTGTAATTGAACGTCTGCGACTCCATTTTTTCAAGACAGAAAAAGAAACTTTAAACATCACCGCCGTGCCTTAATTTAAAAAACACCCACAATTGAGAACAGCAGGGAAGCAATATCAAATGTTTTGCACAATGCACCAGTGTTCACCATAACAGCTACCCGAAAACTCCAAGATTCACGCATCCTTAATATAATACACTAACAAGAGACCAATCCAGAGCACTTTTATCACTAATCTGTTTGGCCCACTATGTTTCCTATTGAGAACTGGCTAAACGGATGTGTGTGCAGGTCACTTTGTCATTGCACATGGCATGATATTAAAGAAGTACTAACGTTCTTCTCACAAGTCGTGAAAATTCACCCAGTTATAAGTCCAACTGAAGTACCACCGTGTGCAATTCCAAGCATCCCTGTGTCCAGAATGATCGGATCCACAAACTCCCAACCTGATGATTCCAGGTCAGAGGACACCAGACACGTCTACAAATAGATATACATGTTGGCGGTACCCTACAGCATGCTTACAACGGTGCACAGCAACCACACGTGGCCTCCACTACCACCCCTCACCTTACTCTTTCTTTACTCAGGGAGGTTTGGATTAGTTTTGTTGAGATGCCTGACCTCTCGGAGCACTGGGGAGTGATTTTGGTCAGGAGGGAAGATTCACATCTCAGATTGCCCAGTTGGCTCTAGTCCCTAGTTGCACAACCACAGGTACTTCTAGTTCGTGAAGTATGGGGAGGGTGTTAACTGTGAGGGAGGGTGGTAAGGGGTTTCTTTGTTTTGTTCCAGTTGGCACTACAAGTCATAGAGACTCGCCTGACACTTCAGATGTTCCCAATGCGACTACTGATTACACAGCACTATGCCTGCAGACCAGAACACATGGGCAGGGTGGATGAACAAGGATCCCCAGGTAGGTTTTCAGTCCTCTCATAGAAAGTAAACGGCATGCTTGACAAGATCAGATGTGGGTTGGTGCTCAAAGATGCCCACCGTTTCAGATCTGACATTCTCCTGCTCCAAGAAACCCACCTCATGGGCAATAACTATCCATTCCTAGTCAACAGGGCTTCTCGCACATTTATCATTCAGGATTCCATCGAGGTTCGAGGGGCGTAGCCATCCTCGTGCACAGACACATTCCTCTGGTGATGATCAATCGGTGGCACGATGGCCTGAGCGGCTATGTGGCGATAACAGGCACATTGCGGGACTTCCTGGTTTCCATTACAAGCACATATGCCCCCACTCCTCTGTCTATTGACTTCTTTGGCAGGTCGAGCTCTCTTCTCAGGGAGATGCCCAACAATCCCTGGTTCCTGGGGGAAACCTTAATGGAATCTGCACTTCTGGTTTGAACCACTATAACGTGTCCACCACTACCAGTAGAGGTCCCACACTGTTCTCTGCCTTTCTGCACAAGCTGTCCCTGCAGGACGTATGGAGGACCCACCACCCAACCGAACGAGGATAAATCTTTCACTCTGGAGCCCACCGATCCTCCTCCTGCTTAGACTGTTTCCTAAGGCTTTGTTGAGGAGGCCGTCAAGATCTCAAAGTTCACTTATTGGAGAGAAGCATCTCCGACCACTCCCCACTAATGGGTATGGCTTGGGGGCTCCCCCGGTCTGCGACGGGATGGCGACTGAATCGATAATGCTTGCAGGGAGAAGAGTTTTGGGAAGCTTGTAAACACATCTGACAGAGATTTTCAAAATACAATCATGAGTCGGTCAATCCCCTATGCATCCTGTGGGTGAGGACCAAAAGGCTACGCTTTGTGATGAAATAATTAGTTTTTGCAAAGGTTAATGTACCTATACCCATCGGAGAGTGGAGAATCTCATGGCAAAGTAGCTCGACCTTTAGCGACGCTATCTTGACACTATGGAAGATTAACTCCTTCGGGATTCACTCCATGCTCACGCAGTGCTCTAACAAAAGCTCACCCAGGATGCTTTTGAGGCCTAGTTGGCCACCCACAGCTGCATGTATCAATGGGGCAATAAAGTGAGCAAAACACTTCAATGGATATGCACTCCCCAAACGGCGGGTACCCCAGTTGCATACATTGAAACTACTGAAGGTGCCCGCATTACCAGCAGCGGAGACATAGCATTTGTGGCCTACTACAGCTCCCTATATGGTTCAAACTCTATGCCCCCCTCAAAGACCTCTCCCAATTTGTGGTGGATGTGCTGGTGCCATGCCTGTTCCCTGAGGATCGTGAATCTCTGGAGGCAGTAGTCACCTGTGAGGAGCTCAGGCGTCCCTTGGGCAGCTTCACAAGGGTATAGCATCAGGCCCTAATGGCTTTCCCAACCAATTCTGGCATCTGCTCTGGCCACATGCATGCCCCTTGCTACTAAACATGAAAGAGGCCCTGAAGCTGCGAGAGCTGCCCTGTGACCTCAGGGCAGCATAGATCATTGTCATACCAAAAACTAGGTCTCAATGGTACCAAATGCGAAGAATACTGGCTGGTATACTACTTAACTCAGAGGTGAAAATTTGAGCCAAAATGCTTGCCACTCAGCTCACAGAAGTGATCTCCCACCCCGTCCACCCAGACCAATCTGGGTTTCTACCCAGCCAGGCTACCAGCACAATATCTGGAGGGTTTACAATGCCGTAGAACTGAGCAACGGTCTACCAGGCTACCAGGCCCTACTCATGGTCGGCTTTCATTGAGCATTCGACTCAGTTGACTGGGATTGTTTGTTTGCACCTCTGGGTTGATACAGCTTTATCCTGCATTTCATTAGTTATGTATGCCTGCTCTGTACCAATCTTACGCGAGAGTACAAGTGGGGGGCCTTTTCTGACTGGTTCAATATACAAACGGGCACTCATCAGGGTTGCCTTCTCTCCCACTTGCTCTTCGCACTGGCCATTGAACCCTTGGCAACCTGAGTGTGTGTTGACACTTAATTCCACAGATTTCAATGGCCCACACAGGTGAGTGACAGAACATCACTCTACGCAGATGATGTCCAGATATTTGGGTCTTATTCTGGCCTTCCCATGAAATAGGCCAAATGGTCCATCTATCCCATTACCCCTTGCCCACCGCTCATGCCCAGGGCACCAGGTCCTCTAATTCCTAGGGGTTTTCATAGCCTCAGATAGGGCTTTAGCATACAAATGCAACTTGCAATCCCAAATTGACTGTCTCTCCAAGGACGTGAAATGTTGGTCTACTCTCCCACTGTTCCTGTTGTGCCACTCAGCCATCTTCAAGATGGTCTCCCTTCCAAGGCTCTTTTATCAGCTTCAGAACTAACCTTTCCCGATCAGTCGCACCAGAGTTAATGCCTTGCTACGAACTCTGCTTTGGGATGGAGGGGAGCACTGATTTCACTGGGGAAGCGCTGCCACCCCACCTATAAAGGTGGGATAGCTACGCCGGATATACTCTTATTCCACCAGGCCATGTACCTTCTCGCTTTGAAAAAGTGGTGATTTGAGGGGTTTGACAATCTTGCACATACGAGCAAGGGGTGGATCATGGGCTGCACAAACCTCCCACACTTACTTTACGAGGGCGACCACTTGAGCCTTCTACCCGCTGCTATAGAGTCATTCTGACCATATGGGTAGATGCACTTAAATCCACAGGATGGGATGGCAGACACACTGGACACCCCACTGTGGAGGGGTAGTCATCTCCTGCAAGTCACTGCACTTCGGGGCTTTTCCACCTAGGTCACCATTGCCATTTCTGTGCTCGGAGACATTATGGGGGTCATTCTAACCCTGGCGGTCCAAGACCGCCAGGGCTAAAATGACGGGGGCACCGCCAACAGGCTGGCGGTGCCCCGCTGGGCATTCTGACCGCGGCGGTTTGACCGCGGTCAGAAGTGGAAAACCGGCGGTCTCCCGCCGGTTTTCCGCTGCCCATTTGAATCCTCCATGGCGGCGCAGCTCGCTGCGCCGCCATGGGGATTCTGACAGCCCATACCGCCATCCTGTTCCTGGCGGTTCGCCCGCCAGGAACAGGATGGCGGTATGGGTTGTCGTGGGGCCCCTGCAGTGCCCATGCCAACCCGTAAAAGGGCCCCACAAAGAATTTCACTGTCTGCATTTCAGAAAGTGAAATTCGCGACGGGTGCCACTGCACCCGTCGCACCTTCCCACTCCGCCGGCTCCATTCGGAGCCGGCGTCCTCGTGGGAAGGTAGTTTTGCACTGGGCTGGCGGGCGGCCTTTTGGCAGTCGCCCGCCAGCCCAGTGCAAAACCCAGAATACCCTCAGCGGTCTTCCGACCGCGGAGTGGTATTTTGGAGGGGGAAGTCTGGCGGGCGGCCTCCGCCACCCGCCAGACTTAGAATCACCCCCTATGTGTGAGGGGTCACTGAAGTCCTTCCAGGACTTACAATCAGAATATGACCTCCACAGCACCCAGTTCTTCTGATACCTCCAGCTCTGGCATGCCTTCATGCCCTAGATACAATCAGTGGTGAATGTCCCCGAATACTCATCACTAGAGTCCACACTCCTCCTAATCAACATCAAAATTACAAATTATCTGAAATATACTGTATGCTTTTTTTGCAACATTCTGGACTCTATGGCAGGAATGAGGGAGGCATGGGAGGAAGACTTGGGCCCATTGGAAGATGAAGACTGGATCGAGGCATAGCCGCCCTTAGGGAGGCAGTGATTGCATCTCAGTTTCACTTGATCCCACTCAACTTGCTGCACTGCACATACCTCTAACTCCTGCACTTGTCTCACTCCAGTCATTTGACTTGATACCGCAACTGTGCCAGTAGCGCGCATAAAATCATACATACATGCCACATTTGGTGGTGGATAAATTGGCCGCTTTTATTTTCATAACAGACGTGTAATTGCCCGCAAACTTCTTAACTTTGCTAAAACCCATCACCATTTGTAATTTGTACAGATTACAGTCACCATAACACATTTTGCGTGCAATTCAATAATACAAGACTTCAACTGAGTTTCCAATTATTTTTTAAAATAATTTTTTGCAGTGACTGGTCGGCCTTTAAGTCCTGGCCCCTGTAATGTCTTTTTGTTCCGTTATGGGCGTGAGCAATCCCACGTTTAATTTTTGGAGGGGTCTTAATCGATAGCGTCTGTTTTACCATTTGCTCTGAGGAGTAGCTTCTATTTCGGATTAGGCCCCAACTCGCTACCTTTGCTCATGGGCTGCGAGTGCCGTGTTCCGCTTGCTCCCCTTCTCTGGCCTCCTTTCACCCTGCCGTGAGGCATCCCCAGGTGTGTGGCCTTTCATTGCACACCGCCTTACTTGGTGTGCTCACTGTCCAATTTTGGTAAAACCTCCATTACATTCCGCCTGCCCCTAACTTCCTCCTGCTCTGTCTGGCATCGTGACTAGATGCGCTATTGTCAGGGTGGAAGGGGGGGTTTTCGATGCTCCTCCACCAGCGCGTCGTACCAGGCCTTGCTGTCCATGTGTTCCTGGCCTAAGAGGGGGCTCCTTAAATGTCCCCCCAACCTCGTTGGGCTTTGTTGCCCTGGCGCTCATTGGGAGGTTTGAATGCCTCAAACCTTCCCCATTGGTCGACTTCGCTGGTTCTTGGCACCTTGCTTCCCCACTTGTTTATTACTGGGGGGGGGGTAGGAAACGACCCCCTCGGGGAGAGAGATCCCCCTAGATTCTTAAAACCGGTAGAACCGGTTCCTTCTGGGTCCCAGGCGGCCGTTATGACGCCGGCCCATGATGCCCCCTGCGGGGGCGGCCTTTGCTCATCCGGGCTTTGTTGTTCAGAATGGGATTGATCCCCTCTAGCACTTGCTTATGATGCAGCTACCCCACTGGAGACCTACTACGTACATTTTGGCAGTGTTCTATCCTTTCTCTCCCTTCTAGGACCACATACTGTGAACCTTGGATGGGATTCTGGGCTGGGCATGGTTGTTTGATGTGCGTTATGAGTGCGAATGGGTTGCTTTAAAGTTGTTTTTATGTAGGAAGGGAGGGCTGTAATTCAGACAATTGTTATTGATTATGTATAAGCATATTGTATATAATTTTGATGCTTTAATTTTGATCTAATATTATTGTTTTCGTCAATAAATATTGTACAGATTCATATTTTTTCTAGGGTGCTGTTCTTTCTTAACCTTGGATTCTTTATGTAGAACTTGCTTTTGGAGGTGGAGTTTGTGCATTGAATTGTCTTTCCTATTCTCCCTGTCTGACTCCAATATCGTTTTTGTCAGTGGGCCCTTTTTCCTAGTTTGTTGTAGTTTTATACCATCTGTATTTTGCACTGTACTGAAAGTGTAAATTGTTTGGTTACATCAAAAATCAATCAAAAGTTTAAAAAAAAAACTCCTAGAAACTGATAAATTAAAACATTTTCCATAAAAAACACCTACTCCTCCTTAGTATCCATAGTTAGATGGTCGCAAGGCACATACAACTGGTATTGCACATTCCTCTTATTGCACATAGGCCTCCCAAGTATCCATAATGAGGAGGTCACCTCAAGGCTCAAAGTTAAATGTGTCTGTGGTTTTGCACGATTTCTCACAGTGATTCATGTATATTAATTTTAAAGTTAAAGAGAAAATGTAATACTCCTAGACCGGTTCCAATGTGATAATTTCCCTCACTGCACCTGGAGAAAAAAATATATATTACATAGCTGTGTTGGCTGCCTGTTGCAGTTCTTCTGCAACCACTTTCATAAATCTTAGGAAACACCCTCAGAGCTGGCATGATTCCCCTTTTAGGCAGCAAAGAACTGCATCCCCACAAGATCTGACGTTCAGGGCTTAGAACAATTGTCATATCCAGACCTACTTCAGAGTTTTTCTCTTTCACAGATACATAACACATGCATCAGTGATTCCTTTGCTTGAGCACAAAGTCTACATAATTTACTGGTTTCTCCATCCTTACCTCCATACCAACAACATTTTAGCGGAATCAGACCAAAGCGCAATCTCATGAGATTATACTTTAACAGATTAGGGAAAGGCAGACTCAAATAGTCAGGAAGGACGCCAGGAGTGTAAGGGTTTGCTGCCCACCTACCATGGGCCTTGGTCTTTAGGTCCCGTAAGTCTTGGTCAGCTGATAATGATTTTGTGTTCTTCATTAACAGTTATGCTGTGACCTCACTAGGGAGATGTTCACTAATAAGCTCATCCACCTTCAACGTTGGTATTGGCAGATTTTATTTTTGAGCACCAGGTCCTATTTGCGCAGATTAAATTCCAGGCTGATTTATGCTTGGCTGGGAGGGAAAATAAGCATCAATAGAAAATACATTGCTGTTCATCCAGCCATTCAAATAACTGAGCTTGAAACATAGTCTCTCTGTATTTTAGACAGAAGCGACCCCTCCACTTGAGCGGAGGAGCGCCACCCGCTACAAAAATGCACCCATAAATGCCCCAGAACTGAAAAATAAAATGGTAATAAACTTTCTTTATTACCATTTTTTTTGTCAGTATCCTGTCCTGAACCGAGTATCAGGACAGGACGGGGCAATTGCTGCTGATAGCGATGGTCAGCCTGACATGCGCACTTTAAACATCTCTAACCAAGCTGTCTTAAAACAACTGGGTCAGACAAAGCACAGGCCTCTACCACTCTTGTGAACGCTGAAAGAGAACGCTCCCACCAATTCCGAGGCTGCTTTCATGCTGGTTGCCAGCATGAAAGCAGCATCAGGATTTGTTAGTGCTGTTTCCTGGTCCCCATGGCCACATTGGAGATGCCACAATGAGAGAAGAGGAGGCCGTGAGGAGAGGAAGACACCAGCAGGTAAATTACTTTTTTTTAAATTATTATCATTGTACCCTGCCCCTCCCCCACTATAACTACAAGCCAGCCGCCACTGATTACAGATAGCATGTCTCAGAACCAGAAAGAAGCAAACCTTGTTCACTGTTTCCGGGCCACATTGTCTGAAAATAAAGCATATTTGTACAAAGTGAAATCAGAAAAACTGGATAAATCGTGACTTTCCCACTTAAATTGTATGATCTTAGGCAAATGTTTAATTTCATCAAAACTCTCGTTTTTCATTATGGCATATGAAAGCCCTTTCACCTACGTGAGTTCAGAATACCAGTTGTATAAAAACCCACTATGCTTGATTTATTATACTGTAATCTTGCTCTATAATAATCTGGGTCAGGTACAATGTTTACAGGACAATTGTCTTGCGTGATTCACTTTTAATAAGCACTTCTCAGCGCAATGATGTAATGTGATTTAATAATGTCAAAGTTTCACGTGGTAAGAAAATACACTTTCTTGAATTTTGAAGCGGTTTTCTAATATTTTACGTGATGTTTGTTGTGTGATTTACGTAGCAAATATTTTCAGGGCTTGGCTTGTGCATGGGCGTGAAGATCTGAGTCTGACCCCTGGTTCGGCTCTCACTGTAAATCTGCTGTCTCTCCCACTTCTATAATGAAGGTCTGCTCCAGTGTTGTAGTATAATTAGTGGGATTGGTTCAGCCTAGAAAGACAATTTGCATGATTCCCAAGGGCAAAGCCATATTTTCCATTGACAAATCGTGAATTTAAATGTTTGGATCAAAATAATGTCATCGAATTTTACAGCAACTTGGTGGAATATTAAATAGAAATAAATCTGCCTTCAGTGACAGGGCGTGGGTGTTCCTAGGTAGGAATTCCTGCAAAATAGTTGGACACCCAAAGGCCTCTGATTCTGTGATTATTCTCAAACGTTTCCAAAGCATATTGCCACCCTGGATAAGATTTGTGGTTTACTCCTGTAGAGGTCAAGTGCAAATGTATTGTTTGTGATATAATGCAGGGCACACCCAAAATCGTTGGGCGTGTAAGTAAAAGAATTTCGTCACAAGAAAAATATCTTCCCTGATTCCCTAAAACTGGAACTCTATCCCAAACGTAGGTGTAAAAGTACAGGTGTAAATCGTTTTCCAAATTCAGCTCGGAATATTGGCATTACGGAGGTTCTTTATTTTATTTACGGGAGGGGTAGCTGGGGCTGGTATGACTCTTTGTATCAGAGGCTTAGCTCTCTTCTCATTTAAGAGTGATGGAGTGATGTATCTGCAAAGCAAGTTGCAGGGCTCCTCTGCATGAGGGTGTTAGTCTAAATGAAATGGAATATTGCCCACCTGTAACATCGAGTCTGGGTGACTAAGGGGGTTATTCCAGTGGTAATCCGTCCCAAAAGTGACGGTAAAGTGACGGATATACCACCAGCCGTATTACGAGTTCATTATATCCTATGGAACTCGTAATACGGCTGGTGGTAAATCCGTCACATTTGGGACGGATTACCACATCCTCCAAAGTTGGAATAACCCCCTAAGTCTGTGTGCTCATTAAACCTTTAAAATCTCCCTCAAAGTCCTCTTGTTTGTACTTGCAGTGATGGCAATGCCTGTCCCAGACTTTGCAATGCACTGCGTAAACATTAGCCATATAGTCTGTGGGGTCAATGAGGACCAGGCCTTCATCGAATACCCTAAATTTGCCACAAACTGGTCTGAGACGCAAGTTGCCTCCATAGCCTCTCAGTTCAGATGCCATGTTGGTGTTCAATACAGATCTGCACCCTGGCGTACTGAGATGTCCCCAGCCATCAGTGTCCGGCCACCAAATACCCTACACTTCCATTACTATTCCGCCATCTCGGCCGCCCACATCCTGATTTTCAAAGAGTCAGTTAACACTATCACTGACCCTGCATTCCAACTTCCTACTGCTTCCCATCACCCTTCAACTTCCACATATGACCTACATTCCGTTGTGACCTCTTTAGTCATTACCGGAGTCCCCCTTTCACTCGCCACAAATGACCTCTTCCCATTCCCGCACACTGCTGCTTTCATCTCCATCTGCCCTTCATAAACCTGCTGTCAGGAGTATATACCCAGGAGATGACCCCCCTTCCTTTGCCAATGTGAGGCTTGCCCCGACCCTACAACCTTACTGGACTCCCACAAAACAGCAGTGACTTAATCCATTGGCTTCTTGATGAAAAGTCCTACTGGAAAGCTTACAGCACTCTAGATGATGACTCACCAAAATGGTAGTGGTAGCAAATGTGACATTGCACATCCTTTTCCCCCAGATGACATCTCAGCTTTAACCCTTTGTCTGACTCTAAGCCCCACAGCGGCCGGATGCCGAGGGCCTAAGGAATAGCATGGAGGGGAAAGTTCAGAGGATGAACAGAGCTATTAGACCGGGTGACCAGGTGCCCTGGATTGGTCAGAACAGCCTCAGCTTTTCTTCACCTGTCCCGGCAAAATTCTGTAAATATAGCACAGGTCCCTTTTTACATATAGGGTCGATTCAACGAAGAGGGAGGCAAGTTTTCCTGTGTTGCAGTGCAGAGTAATATACTATTCATAACTATTCATACTATACACAATATATTTAATGCAGGTGATGATGTTTTTAAAAGTTGCATTTACTTCCCTTAGTCCCACATTGACTGTATTGTTGAGCTCTATCTGTGAAGTCATTCTAAGCTTCTTGGTCTATGTAAGATTGTAGTCCTACTCCTAAATTTGTGGAATGTCCCAGCTGGTGGGTTTCGAAATCTGGCCACGCTACAATTGGAGTCTGTTTGTACTCTTCGTTTGTGGTGCACTCATGACCGTGGCACCAGCCGCAGCAAGGGCAGTGCTAGGGGTATTGAAGCTCGAGTGAGGAGTTACATGTGCTCCCCATCACTGCCTGTAAATCGATGTCCATGATAAATCCAGACCCACTGCATTCTGTGCCCAGGCATTGATCTAGCCTCTGCCTAGGCATTGATTCCTCTGCATTGTGCCCAGGCATTGATCTAGCCTCTTCCAAGGCATTGATTCCACAGCATTGTGCCCAGGCATTGATCTAGCCTCTTCCTAGGGATTGATTCCTCGGCATTGTGCCCAGGCATTGATCTAGCCTCTGCCTAGGTATTGATTCGTCGGCATTGTGCCCAGGCAGCAGAGGCATTGATTCCTCGCCATTGTGCCCAGGCATTGATCTAGCCTCTTCCTAGGCATTGATTCCTCGGCATTGTGCCCAGGCATTGATCTAGCCTCTGCCTAGGCATTGATTCCTCGTCATTGTGCCCAGGCAGCAGAGGCATTGATTCCTCGGCACTGTGCACAGGCATTGATCTAGCCTCTGCCTAGGCATTGATTCCTCGGCATTGTGCCCAGGCATTGATGTAGCCTCTGTCTAGGCATTGATTCCTCTGCATTGTGCCCAGGCATTGATCTAGCCTCTTCCTAGGCATTGATTCCTTGGCATTGTGCCCAGGCATTGATCTAGCCTCTGCCTATGCACTGGTTCATAGGCTTTGTGCTGAGGCATTGATTCCTCATAGGTAGTTAAAATAAATAAATGAACAAATAAATACCGGGATCAAACGTTTTTCTTACGAGCCCGCTTCTGGTGTGTTTAGTCTTGATTCTTTCTAATGCCCCTTTCTTCCACTACCCTATACTTTATTTCACTCTTGCATGTTCGTTTTCATTATTGATTTCTCCTTTTATAGACGTTCTCCCATCTTTTTCTCCCTTCGTCTCTCTCCGGTTTATGATTTTCTTTCGCTTGCACATGGATTAATCAGATTATAAAAAATATGAGTTCCTACACCAAAAAACAAGTATCAGTGCCCACTACCATCAACCACCAGTACAAATTAAACACTGTGTATTATGCAAACCTTTGAGAATAAAATGGGGGTCTGCAGATCGTACATTGATCGATCCTTGCACAAGGACATTTGTAAAGGAATGATAGGTATACATTCGCAGACCCGTCTGGCAAGTGTTGAAAAAGATAAAACAATGTAGTCCAGTCTCCACCAAGATCTTTGTAATTAATGGTAATTGAAGTGGAAGGAGACAGTCTTTTTACAAAGCAGCTGGTAATGCCAAGGCTGCTGAGGCCGACTCCAAGGGAGGAATGTCCCAGGAGGGCTTAAAAGCTGCGAGCCCCTCCTTTCATACGGCTCGCCGTGGCTCCGACTGTAAAGTGTTCTGGTTAATTGCAGACATTTGTAACTACTAATTAGAAGGTAGCGATTGAGGTAGATGATCTGATATGGTTGATGAATGATGTGCCTATAAAGTTAACCTTAAAACACCTCCCTCGGGTATTGGAAGAAGCCTAGTTATTACCAACTAGAAAGGTACAGATGTGGTGGAAGGGAATCATTTAATTGCTTCTACCTGCAATAATTGTCAAACGTTCGGCCCTTGCTGGACATTTTGCCTTTAACTTTCAGATCATATGTATTGTGTTTCAATACTTTAAAGGCTGAAGAATATTTATTTTGCAAAATGATTTAACCTAAAATAGATCAGTGATGCACTACACGAAATTTGATTGGGAGGGGCTTTCTTTTGCTTCCGTGTCTTCTACAGAGGTGGCTGAGGGGCGTTTAAGAATGTCTCCTTTACCACTCTGTGGTCTAATTATTGAAGGGTTGCAAGGCACCAGCTTGTGCAGGGCTCATCCTCACTAGGGATGTGCACACCGTTATTAAAAAAATGCAGCCTGCAGCACATAAATTAACTGATTGAGTTAAAGCGTAGAAACACGGACCATTAGTTCACCTGCTCCTCCGTATTTCTATGCCAGTGTCCCTCTGCACCCTAGAGGCATGCCCTAAATGCCCCCACAAGTGTGGGCGTAATCAAACACTACATCCAACCAGTGGGGTATTTTAGATCCTCCTCAACGTCTTGTTGTGTCAGTGTCTCAGCAGGGGCACCCTGACTTGCCTGTAGAGGGACTGTACTCTTGTGGGTGTATCTCTGGAGGCCCCCAGTGACCATCTGTGCCCCATTGCAAAGTGTGCCTTTCAGTGTATGCCAAAACACAATCAGTAACGGCTGCTGTGAAGAAGAGGTGGATGGGCGTGGGGCAGAGCGTGGAGAGGGGGCAGCGTGCAGAGGGGGGCAACAGGCGTGAATAAAAATAAAAAAATGAGCTTACCTGCCGCCTCGGTGTTCTGCCTTTCTGGTTGCTTCTCGTCTTCTTCTTTCCTCTCCTCCAATCCTGATGCTTCTCTCATGCTGTTACCAGTATGAAAGAAGCACTGGGATTGGCCTGACCGGGTAGAAATGCCGCTCAGGGAGGGAGTGGGACACTGCGCTAGTCCTCCAACCTTCTGTGTAACACAGCAGAGTGGAGAGTTCTAAGTGCGCATGTCAGTTTGGCCGGCCTCAGACAGCTGGCCAAACTGACATGCGCACTTAGAAGTGCACCGCCACTCCTCCTCCACTTGTTGACATGAATGATGCCGGCCCACACCACCCTAAGAAAGCAGAAAAATAAAGGGATAATAAAAAACTTTTATTATCCCTTTATTTTTCTGCTTTCAGCAGCTGGGTGACGCTCCTCTGCCATAGTGGAGGGGCTGCCCCTGAAAACAGTGTCATGGGACAAGCGGTTGCCAAGGGCTCATTTTTTTCATTATCTACTTGTGCACATTATTATATGATGTAATAGCATCATTTGCACTAAGTTCCTAAATGTATGACCTAATCTAAGACAGTCCAAATAACTTATCCATCGACCCGTGCTTGAAAGCCACAAATTATAGATAACCAGTCATCTCAGCATCAACAGAAGAGAGATCCTTACGTTTGGAATGAAAGAACCAACATTTATCCCCTTCAAATAGCTGACAGAACCTAAGCCCCTCCTCCTCCTTTCAAAACGTCAGACAACCCTTGAATTCCCTTTGACTCAGTCCACAAGCGCAAATAACAACAAATATGCTTGTTGACATCTTCATAATTTATCGAAAGGTAGGTCCATACCCATGAGTGGCTGCTACAGGAAAGTCTTGGTGGGGAAGCGCATGAGCGAGAGAGGGATAGACCACGGGGTGGGGAACAATACATTAAGAAAATAAGACTTACCTGTTGCTGCCAGCCCTTTGTTTTCCTCTGCTCCTGCTGCGTCGGTCCCTTCTCAACTTGCTCCCCTCCCAACCCAGCCCAGATGCTGATTTCATGTTGTTACCCAGCATGAGAGAAGTGACGGGATTGGTCTGGGTGGGCTGAAATGTTGCTCAGTTAGGGAGTGGGCCTGGTCTCCATCCAGCTGTGTAACATAGCTCGGTTGGGGACTTCTAAGTGCACATGTCGGTTTGGCCGGCCTGAGCTGGCCGGCCATACCGACATGCACACTTAGAGTGCACCTAGCACTCCTCCTCCTGCTGATGCAGAGGATGCTGGCCATGCCCCTCCCTAGACTGGCGGACTTGCAGTGGCTGGCTAAGTGGAAAAATTAAATTATAATAAAATGCTTTTATTATCATTTTATTTTTCTGCTTTTTACTGCTTTTCAGCATTGGGGCGACACTCCTCTTCTATAGCTGAGGGGCCGCCCCTGTCCATACCAGGCATATGGATCCTCTTTATTTAGGCTACATTGTTATATATACTATACTGTTACTTAATATTCTCATTTGGCCCCTCTCCCCCCCTCTTAGAAGTGTCTGATAAATCTGGAAATCATGCAAAACAAATCTATCAAAATCATCTCTAGACTGAAAAAACATGAGAAACGTGACCATATTTCTTCATATACTGTAGATCAAAGCTAAAGTGAGACTACACGCCAAACAGCAAATCAAATTAGACGAGCTATGTACTGTCTGGAAGTCAACACACTTGAAAGTGCTCAAGTACTTCACATATTTATTTGTACAGATCAATACTGAAAGAGACTTCTGCTGTAAACTCTCTGCCTACTTTGGAATGGCAGACATGCCATCAGCCATCAGCTGATTTAGCCCTTCAATTGTCGCTGACAAGATCCTTACTGAAACAAATATCCTTCGGGAAGGCCAGACAGTGTTGGAGAGTGTGGACTCAGTGAGTGTATGGACACGAAAATAAGTCCGGCAAACTCTTCTACTGGCTTGCAACCAACCACACAACATCCAGAATCGTCCCTTCCATTCAAGACACTGCAGGCTGCCACCGTGAACGTATCACAGGGGTTGCACATGTCTTTGTGGAATACTACAGTGCGCTTTATGTGGCAACGTCCACCTCAGTGCGGGAACTTGAATCTCTGCTATTGGCGAAGATCCCACTAACCATGATCCCATTGTCTTTGGCTCATGACCTCTATTAACCAATCATGGCCGAGGAGATTGACAGGGCCCGGTCGGAACTGGCATTGGGTTAGGCACCGAGCCTAAATGGGTTCTCGGTCAAGTTACTTAAGCACAATCGATCCCTCCTGCTTCCTCATCTCCTGGCACTGTATACGGAGGTGACAGACTGGTGGTCATTCTCCCCCGAATCGGACATGGTCAACATTGTCATGATACCTAAGGCAGGGCACCCTGTGGACATTAAGGTGTTTTATAAAATCTAGGCTGCCCGCCTGAGACACGTCCGACCACATCTGATTGACCCTGGTCAATGTGGATTCATGCTACACAGGAGCACTTGCCACTGTATCCACAGGATCCAATTGGCCCTGTCCCAGGCTTATTGCCTCAATGTCTGCAGCCTTTCTCTAAAGTGATTTTGAGAAAGCATTTGATACTGTTGCATGGCCCTTGTTGGGGGCGGTGTTGCAGAGGACAGGCTTCGGGCCCTTCTTCTGTAAACTGGTCACTCGCTTTTATGCTGGATCTGCTGCATATGTCAGGATTAAAGGTATCCTCTCGCCACCTTTCCTGATCTACAGAGGCAGGCATCAGGGTTGTCTCCTTTTCCCCCTCTTATTCAGGTTGGTGACTGATTCATTAGCATGTCTTATCAGATGTGATACTTGGAGAAGCTTATAACCTTATATGCAGGTGACTTCTTACTCTTCCTAGAAGACCCAATACCATCACGCCCCAGATGTTTGGAGATTCTTCACCTAAATGAGGAGGCCTCTGAGCTTTGGGTAAGTGAATCCAAATCTTTATTAGTGTTGGTCTCGGGCGACATGAGTGTGGTCGTAATTCCTGGTGCCCTGGGATCCCACTGTCCGGTCTCTCCTTTAAGTATCTCTGCTCCCATATTTCCATTCTCCTGGAGCTAATGTGGAGTCTTAACCTACGACCCCTTATGACAAGGCTGACCAGAGACTGTGCAACAGTGGAGTGGACTAACCTTGAATCCCCTGGGGTGAGTAGCATTGTTCAAAACGATGTGACAACCACATTTGCTCTATATCCTTGCGAATGCCCCCACAAGATTCCAACGCAACTGCCACTCACTGCATCAAAGATCACCACCTTTATGTGCGAGGAAGGCCAGTAACACTCTTCCTATGACGAGGGGATGCCAGACCTCTACGGTTACTACCTAGCTGCCCATATCAATGATTAGTTTGAGGCGCATGGGATGACCCCACTTACCAGACAGAATTACACCTACTAGGCCTCACCAGTGTTATGGTCCTGCTCTATGGAAGCCCACTCCCCTAGTCCCTTCCTGACTTCACCCGAGTGACCCTAATTTGCTGGAAAGCAGCACTCGGTTTCAACAAATAGGATCAGTAAACTCACTGGAATAAGCCTGCTGTGGCAGGTGACGTGGTTGACTCAATGGGACAAAATAGGGATTACCCATCTGGAGGATGTCTGGCAAAGGGATGTTCTGATGTCATTTCAGGAACTGCAGGAACAAAATTGACTTTCTAGTACTCTTATTGTTACCTGCAGCTACGACGTGCCTTCTCAAAACACCTATCTACTGGGACGCACAACCAAGAATTCAACCCTCTTGAAGCCAAATCCGTTATCTTTCTAACATACAGCTCCCTCATTATTAACACTCAAGACCGATTTATTGATCTGCGAAGGAGATGGGAGGTGTGGGTGGGAGACCGTGATGACGACAAATGGCGCGAGGGCCACCTGGCTCCTTGGAGCTAGCTAGCTATCCACGCTTGCCTACAACCGATGCAGCTCAATTATTTATATCTTGCTTAACTAGCCCACCAGCAACTATTTCGAGCAGGAAAGGCACTTCAGGCTTGCAATGGATGGTGCTCCCTACCGCAAGCTGATTTATTTCACATGGTCTGGGACCAGTCCAATTACGCCCCAGTTTTGGGCAAGGACTCAGGGGGACCTTTCTCTGGTCCTGGAGTGTCCAATTGCCCTTACCCCAAGGGGTGCCAAATGAGACAGTGAAAGTCACTGGAAGTCTTCAGTCCCCCACTCACTGGGGGAGTGGAGGAATGGTGGACTGGTGTGCTCACCAGGAATGACACATTTATGAGGCACGAGGATGCTCGCAAAAACATGATAAGGTCTGAAGCAGATGGTGGGAACATCATGGCTGGATGTATAATCCAGATGTGTCTTATCTGAGTGTTGTAATGATGAACAGGAGACAACACTTCAAGACAGGAACTTTATTGACCAACTCCTCATCGGCCATCCAGATCCTCACTGACTCAGCATTCCAAGGTAAACTCCCAGCTAGTCCACTACTCATCACATTCTAAGGTGAGTCAGGAGCATACCATTTCCAACTATTTACAATGAAATGATTAATTATATAATAAAATCAAGTTTCTTACAGATAGAATGATTATACTATATTATAATTCAAATTTAACAAGCATAACAATGAATAGCTGTAACATTATTCTTACATAGTACCAGGACGATAGCCTGGTTGTATATACATGTTCCCCGAGTGACTTGCTTACAACACATCTCCCTTCCTTAACAAGAGAGAACAAAGTCCTTACACCATGCAGGTCTTCTTCTGATCCGAGTGTCACATCGTTGGTTGCTCTCCGCTGGATCAGAGGATTCGTTTTCCGCAGTTAGTCCTCCTTTCCCATCGTTCTTCAACTCCTGATGGCACACTACATAATCCATGCTCCAGCATCTACCATCTTCCAATCTGACAACATTTTTAAAAACTTCCTTGATTCTGAGAGGGTCTGAGAATTTACTATTCCCATGTTGCAAACGATCAGGGAGTTTGACTTTCACCCTTTGTCCTACTTGCCATAACCTGTCTTTAGTGCCACACTTATCATTGTACCAATTCCTATATTTTTCTTGTTTATGCCTAACGCGTTCAGCAGTCACTTCCCTTCGCTCACCTACTTGCTCACCACCCTTCAACAAGTTAGGATTTAGTCTGGTACTAGGAAGTCTACCCTTCAAGGTTTGGAATGGTGATATACCTGTAACCGCATTAGGTGTGGTGTGATAGGCCCACAACATCTGTCTCAATGCATCCTCACACAGCTTGCCTGACACACTCGCTCTTTGAATACATTCTTTTATCGTTCTATTCATTCTTTCAACCAACCCATTTGTCTTAGGATTATATAAGGCGGTCCTGATATTACGAATGCCCCAGTTTTCCAAGAAAACTTTCATAGCATCAGATGTGAATTGCACCCCATTATCTGTCACTAATGTGCTAGGGACTCCTTCACACATAAAAGTTTCCGTTAGGAAATTGACAACATCCCTTGTCGTGATTTGACTTAAAATTTTGAACATTGTCCAATGGGATTGATAGTCAATCAAGACACAAATATATCGTCCCCTGCATCCTAAGTAACTCATAGGTCCTAAAATGTCCAAGCCTAGCTTGTCCCACGGTTTCATTGGCACGCTCATAGGTGACAAGGGTGCTTTGCGTGTTACATTGGTTTTGTCGCTCTGTGCACACGCTGTACATTCTCTCACGGAGTTCTCCACTAACCGATCCATGTTTGGGAACCAATACGTGGCTCTCAATTTGTTTTTCGTCAGGCTCCTCCCTAAATGGCCTTCATGTGCTAATTCTATTAGCTTGTTCCACAATTTCTCTGGAGGTACAACTCTTTCCCCCCTCATAATTAGATCATCAGAGATATGGAGTTCAGATCTGACATCCCAGTATCCATTAAGGTCATCATCCACGTCTTTTAATTTATTTGGCCAACCGTTGATAATTTTTTTCCTCAGTAGGTTCAGCACTTTATCTTTCCTAGTTTCATCTACCCATTCATCCTTAGTTAGACTTGCCAGTTCGACCCGTAATACAGGTTCAGGAATATATGTTTCCTCATTACATTCCTGCACGTCAGTATCTTCAGTCTTGTGCTTCATGGACCTGGACAAGTAATCAGCTATTGTGTTTTTACTGCCTGGAACGTATATTACATCAAAATTATAGCTTTCAAGACCTAGCATCCACTTTGCAATACGAGGAGTGGCCTGTTCCCTACCCTAAGTGGTAAACACACTAACTAAGGGTTTGTGGTCCGTTCTTACTGTGAATGGTAAACCCCAAAGGAAAATTTTTAAATGATTCACAGCCCAGAAGCAGGCTAACGTCTCTCTTTCAATGGTCGAGTAGTTTGCTTCCGCTCCACACAATGCTCTTGAGGCAAAAGCAACAATCCTCTCCTGACCATTAACAATTTGGGAAAGAGTAGCTCCCAAACCTTGGCCACTGGCATCTCTGGTCACCCAAGTTTTATGTTTGGAATCGAAAATTCCCAATTGTGTAGAACTAATTATTGCTTCCTTGATCTTATTGAATGCCCGTTGACATTCTATATCCCATATAAAATGTGTATCTTTTTTCAAGAGCTTCCTCATGGATGGCAACAAATTTGGCCATATATTCAGCCAGACCTAAGAAAGATCTAAGTTCCTGTTTATTTGTAGGAGCTAAAGCTTCTTTTATTGCCTTCACTAAATCGTTTTTGGGTTGGACTCCATCTTTTGTGATTCTATGTCCCAGATATTCTACAGAATCAACTCCAAAACAACACTTTTCTTTTTTTATAGTCATTCCAGCCCGACTCAACGCTTTGAACACCTCCCTTAAAGTGTCATCATGTTCTTGTTTACTGTTGCCGTAAATCAACATATCATCCTGGAAACATAAGACATTTTTGATGTCTTTCAAGACATTTTGCATAATTCGTTGGAAAACAGCCGCCTTGGACACTCGCCCAAACGGCATTCTACAATACCTGAAGACTCCAAACGGCGTGATAAAGGAGGTGAGTGAACACAAAGAGGGGTGTAATTCAACCTGGTGGTAAGCTGAGGAAAGGTCAATAACACTAAAAACTTTAGCTGGGCCCATGGTACTCAACGTTTCATTAATTCTGGGTAAGGGAAACCTTTCTACCCAAATGTTAGCATTTAAATCTCTGAGATCTACACATACACGGATACCTTTTCCATTTGGTTTGCGGGCCACTACAATGGGAGCTAGCCATAATGAACTCTCAATTGGTTCAATCACTCCCATTTGTTCCAATCTGTACAGCTCCTGTTTCAATGGTTCACGCATGAGGAATGGGACAGGTCTCACTTTGTGGGCAACAGGAATTGCTTCTTCTTTCACTATAATTTTGTATTGGTAGCCAATCAACCGGCCCAGTCTGTCATCAAATACATGGGGGAACTCTTTACAAATTGCATGGTCACTACTGATATTTCTCACCACCAGTACAGGTTCTTCTAAATTAGGATCAAGCCATATACCCAACTCCTTTTGATGTGTCCATCCCAGAAGATTGGATCCCTTGCTGGTAAAATAGACTTTACCTTTGGTTTGTCTATCCTTGAATGTCATCTGTAAATTCAGCATTCCCTTTAATGGTGTCGGATCATTATTGTACCCACCTAGGGATATATCCGCCGGTTGCAGTACATAACCTTTCTTCATGAAATTGTTTTCGCATATGCTATAATTTATAAATGTAAATGGAGAACATGAATCTGCCAACACTTTCACTCTCTCACCCTCCAAGGTAATATCACATGAAGGGTATGACTCATTAGTGCACTTTGTCTCACCACCATTCTTCACTTGTAACACAAATTTACTATGGTAATCTTGACCATCCTCCACTTTGTGTTCTATTTTTTTTCCTCCCCGTTCATACTTTTCACCTTTACACATCCTAGCATACTGTCCTCTAACTCCACATTTCCTGCATACACAATTCCTAGCAGGACATTCTGGGTTGTTTGCCCAATGTTTATTATTACCACACCTATAACACTTATTTTTAGTGTTATCTAAAGGGTTATTCCTATGTAGCACTTCTTGAACCTTACATTCTTCCTCCCGTTTGATTTCTCTGCTTTCCAGTTTGGGATTGACAGTGACTTCTCTCACTTCTTCCGCAGCCGTGGTATTTTTAATTAATTTCATACACTCTGCCGTATGCTCAATACCTTTGGCAATTTCAATTGCTTCCTTTAGCGAAGGGTTTAATATTAATAACTTTTCTTGCACTTTGTTATTATTAGTGCATCTAACTAATTGGTCTCTAATCAATGAGTCCTCAAGACTACCGAAATCACAAGTAATTGCCAGACCCTTCAAACAAGCTATATAACTTGACACTTTTTCATCCTTGCCCTGTACCCTACAGAAAAACTTGTGTCTTTCTAGTACAACGTTAATTCTTAACCCAAAATGATCCTCCAATTTCTTGAGAGTTTTCTCATAATCATCCAATTCCTCACCTTCTTCTCCCTCTTCCTCTGGGTCTGGTAGATTGTCAAAAACTTTCCTTCCCTGTATTCCTAGATTATGTAACATAATATGCTGCTTCCTTAATGGTGAACATTTTTCACCCCCTATGGCTATTATGTATGACTCAAAAATTTTATCCAATCCTTCCAAGGTACACTTGGCTCCCCTACTTCATTTAGGAATGGTGGAGGTTGGTTCACACTAGCAGCAGCCATGTCACACTGAGGTCTACGTGTATTGTATGGTTAACTAACAGAATTAGGAAATACAAATACCCTTGCTGAATTCCTTCTGATTCTTAAGCCTAGGTTACCTTTACTGGAATTTAATAATAATTAAAACTTTTCTTCATAGATTACTAATCATCAATGTCTGCTCCAATCAGTGAACACTGTTAGTCATCAGCAAATATTGAACATCAATCAATTATTATTATTATAATTATGTGAATAATAAAATGAATGTTTTTTTTGTGTTTGTTTTCCAACATGTCCCTAAAAAAACAAATTAAATAAACTGTTTCTACTTTTGTCAAAAACAAATGTTCACTCGTATGCTGAACACGCTCACAGTGCGTGTAACATCATACTACGCTCTAAAACAAACACTGACAGTCATTTGATCCTTCACACGGTAGCCCATAAAAAATGTGCCTCACGCTCGTGTCTCTCAGGACTTCCGACGTCCTGACTCCGCCCTTTTCAAACAACTGCTCCTTCGCTTCAGGAACTACCGCCGGCTGTCACAGGCGATAATGATTTGTTTACTTTGGCAGCAGATTTACGAGTTTCCTCCACACTCCGGAGGAAACCCCAGGTTGTCTGGAGCGTCCCCCAGTGCCGCAGCCACAACAACGGCTCCGCTGCGCTAACACCACTCCAAGTGTCTCTGACTCCACGGCAATGGCTCCAAGCGTCTCTGACTCCACAGCAACGGCTCCACTAACGCTCCGCACTAAGCGCCGCTGACAACGGACGCTTCTTCCTTCAATTCACACACAGCTCTGAAATGCCTAAGCTGTGCGCTGCGTTTTTTTTTTTCGTTCTGTCAGCTCACACGATTTCAGGCACAAACCACAGATTCAGCACCAATGAAAGGGCACCGTAAATAAAATCAGTTCCTCACGATAAAGGTTTGAGGTATCTCACCACTTTAGAGCCGAAGACAGTCTTACAGTGTAGGTCTTGGCTTACTCCAGCAACTTCAGCAATACCCTGTACAGATTCTCACTGGATGGCTCAGGAATGCCTTCTTTTAATGAAACACCGGCATCAGGGGTGAGGAGTTCAACTGCCCCCTGCACAGTATCCCACCCTCGTCGCCAATAAAAGTGTTGTAATGATGAACAGGAGACAACACTTCAAGACAGGAACTTTATTGACCAGCTCCTCATCAGCCATCCAGATCATCACTGACTCAACATTCCAAGGTAAACTCCCAGCTAGTCCACTATTCATCACATTCTAAGGTGAGTCAGGAGCATACCATTTCCAACTATTTATAATGAAATGATTAATTATTTAATAAAATCAAGTTTCTTACAGATAGAATGATTATACTATATTACAATTAAAATTTAACAAGCATAACAATGAATAGCTGTAACATCATTCTTACATAGTACCAGGACGATGGCCTGGTTGTATATACATGTTCCCTGAGTGACTTGCTTACAACACTGATATTGTGTTTACCTCACAGACATGTGGAATTGTTTACTGTGTGTTTTATGCTTTTCACTCTGAAAACAATAAAATGTAGTTATTGAAAAAATATGTTTTATCTATTGCTACTTGCTATTAGAGATCTTTGGGACTGCGATCCCACCAACTCATCTTAATCTCCAACGTCTATGGAAGGACACCTTGTAGAAGTTGTCTGGTGGTAGCTTGAACCAGCATTGGGCTATGCTGCCCAGCCCTTGAGACGCCAAAGGTTCTACTTCTTATCAATTAAACTGGTTTCTGTTCTTGGGTCCTCCCAAATGAGATCCTCCTTTCCTCTACTCCCTAACCTTGGGTGTAGAAATGCTGGAGGTCCACGTTGCGGCCCTACTGGCAGTTCACCTGCAAGTTCTTCCTCTCATGATAGCAGCTAACACCTAACTTGGACCTTGGAGAGCACTCTCACTATTCTAAGTGACCAACATCCAATGATGCACCAATGGGCACTTTCACTCATCTGGACTTAACTCAGACATAATGAATAACATAATCTTTCCTTCCTGACCAAAAACAGACAACGCACCGCCTACTTTCTTGTGCACATGAGTCATGGCAACCCTAGAAAGGGCCTATCGATGCACCAGATGTCTTTGCACATGAGACCTTCAGGTCATCCAGCCCCTTATGGTTGGTCAGCTGGCAGATCAGTGGAGGCATGGCCTCCAATCCTCTGCCAGAGGTCTGCCCACCAAATATAGCTGGGATCTCCGTGCCTTCTACAGAGACACTGGTGCAGGAAATCCACAAAAGGTACTGAACTTGCCCAAGAGGGTGCCATGTTTGTTGCCTCCACTCTGAATTATTTTTTGGGATTCAACAAACAAAATGGGAGTTTTTTTTATCTCCAACACAAAAAAATGGTCTTGATTTGCGAGGAGTTTCCTTCCTGCGAATAGAGGTCGTTGAGTGATTTATGTGCCCAGGACCAACATGTCACACATGACAATCCTTGGCTGGGAATTCTGGTGGCATCGGAATCTCTTCCATTGTAAACCTTGTGGGCTAGCAGGTTTGGCGGTTTGGGTCCATTGTTGAGTTACAGCGTGCTAAGGCTCATGCGAACTTTAAATGACCCCCCCTATTCTCCATGTACACTTCTTTTCCTACCAGAGGTAAAAGATCCAAAAGCATGCATATAGGAGAAGATTCCTATATTTGCATTTACCAAGAGATGTACACAAGTAGAAACATTCAAGACATTAGTCACTTCTAAATTTAAACACAGTTCCACCATCGGTTCCTCGAGGAAAGTGAAAGAATTACAAAGAAGCATTGCAAACGGATCATTAGTCAGGTGGAAAGATCAACATTGTTGATGTTTTCCACGGAAGGAAAAAAGTGAGAATTTCTTTGTGGAAGCGACATATAAAATTCATAAATGGTAATAAAAAATGTTGCAGCAAACTCTGTAAAACTCGAATATCCATCTATCTCAGACTTTGCTAAATGTACTTTTAAAAGCGTTTATTGCTTTCCATTAGTATCGTTTGAGCGACTGAAAAAGCTAATCTTAAACCACAAGCTAGGAATGTGGCCTGTGCTCTGTAAACCTGTTATTTATTAACTTGATTATTTAAGGTGTCTTCACTGTGTGGAGTAGACTTGGTCAGGCGTTTCAGCGTGTACAGGATATGAAAGTCTTATGTGAGGCTTTCTTATCAATGCAGTGAGATTTACATCAGACAACTGAGCATACAGAGATATCAACGCATATATAGCATAGCAACAATGTTTAGAGAAGTGCATGAGCCTTTCTTCATTGAAAAAATATGCGTTGTTTTTTTCATTTCCTTAAACAGCAGAGGCCAGGAGCTAGGCTTAGCTCGTTTGAGAGGGATTTTCAAACAGGGCAAAGGCAAAGCTGAAGAATTACTGGGTATTTTTTTTTTTTTGCTTTCTAAATTTCTAACTTTGCTTGTGAAGTGTGGTCCAAAAACAAGATTCCAGCTCCACACTGTGTCACTTCTCATTGAGGAGTTATTGACCTTCCCTGGGATACTTGTATATTGTTGCCAGGATGAATTCACCAACTTACAATGAGGAAATGTTATAGTTGTAGCTGCTTGGTGGCACACTCCCGAAGGAAAAACACCCACACATGCATGCACGTACACACACACACCCACATACACATGCACTCTTTGCCTAACGGAGTACAGTCCGTCTCAGGGTGGTAGCCATACATGTCAACAGACCAGATTCAGGCAGGGCACTCCAGATTTTCGAAGCACAAAAAGGCTTAATTTTGGCTGCCTTCTGCCTGAAATTGCCTCTACTTCAATAGAAATCAATGGGGGACATAGGGTCTCCTGAATATTTTTTTTTTAATCTTCCCCTTTCCTCTTCTAAAATGTTGGCATGTATGACGGAAGCAGACAGGGGCGTAGCTTTGAAAGTAATATTGCAGGGCACATCAAATTTCCCAACAATCTTGCTGGCACAGCAGGGTAAAATACATTACATGAGAAGCAGGGCATGAGGGGGCTTAAGGGGAAGTGGAAAGGGAGAGCAGTGTGGAATAGGGTTACTTAAAAGACAATGGGCCATATTTATACTTTTTGACGCAAAATGCGCCGGTGCAGTTTTGCGTCAAAAATATTACCGCCGGCTAACGCCATTTTGGTGCGCCGTGCGGGCGTCATATTTATACTTTGACGCACGGCGGCGTAAACAACAGATGGGAGTCATTATTTTTTACGCACACCGTGGCGTCAAGTCGTAAAGGAAAACAACGTTAACGCGGCGGAAATGACTGTGGGTTGATTTACGACACCGCAAACCAGATATGCGCCACAGCCATTTCACCAGAGGAGAGCCAAAATGGATCCCAGATGCCACTACAGACCCCAGGAAGATGACAGCAGACCAGGAACCAGCCAGGAGGACCCACACAAGAACCAGGACACTTTTAAGAAGAAAAGAAAGTGTCGCTTCAGTGCAGAGGAGCAGGAAATCCTGGTTAAAGAGGTGACGGAACACCAGCACCAACTGTTTGTCACATCAAAGTTGCCAATCAGTAGGATAGAGGCTATATGGCAACAAATTGTCGACAAGATTAACAGTGTGGCTGAAGTACGCAGAACTGTCATCGAGTGCAAGAAACGCTGGCATGACTGCAAACGCAGGACCAAGGAAAAGATGGCCAGGAACAGGAAGGCAGCACTGCAGACTGGAGGTGGGAGTCCAGCACACCAGGAGGCCCTGGACCACATGGAGGAGATGGTCGCAGCCGTCATCCCTGAGGAGATCGTCACAGGGATTCAAGGACAGGACAGCGCAGACTACCATGAGACAACGCACATGCAGGGTAAGTTGCATGGGGATTTAAAATGCACTAATGTTAACTGCAAGCGGGGGGGATACCGACCACAAAATGCATGGAAGTCAACATATACATGGAGTGGCATGGGTAAAGGGGCATGGCATTGGGGCATGGCCTGCACAGACAGAAGCTGGGGCACACCATTACACTACACCAACAACAGTCCCATGGGGGCATGCTGTCATGCCGACAATGGAGCAAAGGGAAAGCCACGACAGGAGGGAAGGCCACTACGTCAAACTTACATCCGGGCACTCGTCAGCCAACATACCTCCTACATTAACTAGGGCCCTATTAGCAATCCTCTAGCCAAACCGACAACTGCAATGTAACTGCGACAACAGTTGCCACTACCACCTCTGATCTGTGTGCAGCTCAAGTAGCCAATGGCAGTAACCTCCCCATGGATCATACACACCTAAATTAGGGGATGAGGATGACATCTGCAACAATCCCCTGAAACAAGACAAAGGCCCCAGTACACTCAAATGTCAATGCCCATAATTGTCACAAACATCAGCCAAAGTAAACAACAATAGGAGCGACACAGCACCAAGGACACACCCATGCTGCATATGTCAGGGTCCATCCTGTGCCTGGGTAACAAGGCAACATCCCAAATGTCATACTGCTCAGACAACAGCATTGAGGAGGGGACACATGTAACTGGTCACTGAAATACACCTGCACAGTCAGAGGACGAAATAGGACACTGATACGACTATCAGGGCAATCCAATGTAACACACATTACCCAACATCAGCAGGACCCATTAACAATGTCAACATCCATATCAGATCATAATATTGCCGTGCATAGGATATGCCACATGTCAATTACATTTAAGTCGATGTGTCAGGGATTGGGGCAGGTCCAGATTGTTAAGTGTGCTGCCAGGGCCATCAGAACACCCACAGCCAGTGAAAGGTCTCACCATGAGAATGGATATACATGGAGGGTAGAGTAGGATAAGAAGGTGGCAATTCTCTATTTGGCATAAACAGAGGCGATGAGGCTGACAAGTTTGATAACTCAATAACATACATGTGACATACAGGTAGGCCATAGGCCTGAAACAATGCCCATCTGAAGGACTGCAGATATTAATACAAAACAAGATCCCAAAGTGAATTCATCAAAAGGCAGGCACGTCACATCAAAATTGTCACAACACAGACACACTAATTGTACCCTGTTTCATTGCAGAGGAAGATGGATCTCCTGCCGATATGCCTGTCCCAGATTTCCCTGATGACATGGATGACGAGCCGATAAACATTCCCCAGGAGACTATCCAAAAGGTCCTTGAAACCCTCCAGACCCCACCTTCTGTCACAAGGAGGAGCACAGAACAAGCAGCCATCGCAGAGGAACCACCCACCACCCCAATTGTAAGACCTGCCAGCTCCAATACAGCTGAGGACTCAGACGACACTGGCACCAGCTTTGAGAGAACTGTAGTTGGAGTACAGCGGGAGCTGGCCAAGGAGGTGCGGGTGGGGATGCTAAATATGGCAGCCAGCCTTGAGGGGGTGCGTTCGTGCATGATGTCATTTGCAGATCAGGCAGCAGCTATGCAATACCTAACATCTATCTTGCAGGAACTGCAGAAAACCCAGAAGGAAATCAGCACAGCTGTAATACAGTTGACCCAACACCTACAACAGCAATCCTGTCAACACGTGCACAAATGCAACATTGAACCCCTCAAGGCCGACCTGGCTGCCTACCATCGTGATGTGGCTGCTATTCTCAAGAACCAGCAGGCCCTCCTTGCAGCAGTACTGCCCTTAAGACCTTCACATGGAGCAGCGACCGGGATGTCTGACTCCACGTCTTCTAACACTGAGGTGTGTGTTGCCCCTTCACAACCAACAACAACAAGGACAAAGCAGGCAACACACACATCAGAAGAAGAAGACATGGAACAGATCACATTTACAAGGAAAAGTACCCGGAAGCACTAGTCCTTGCCACATGGCCAACTATTACCAAAGTCCTGCATTTTGAAACATGACAGTCTTACAACAACTGTACTCAAGCACTGTTCTGCTAACCACTGTATATCTTGTCACCCATCCCAGTGATTGTCTCTCTCCTACTCATTGGCTAAGTCTGTGCCTCTGCACTGTCTGAAACAGCAACCCCAGCATGACAAAAGCATTTTGGTAAACCCTTGTGTTGGATCACAATGGAAGATATCACTATAATGGACTCACAATCATGGACAATGTACATATAGCACTACAGCGCTTTTCAATAAATAGCACTTACACAACAAATCTGTCTCTGGGTAATGTGACATATCAACTGTGCAGTAGATAACTGAAATGTGCCTACTGTCTGCTATTGGCCTTCAAAGGAGATATGTACATGATATATGTCATTAAGAGTGTGTGTGTATGTGACCATTGTATGTTAGGCATCACATAAGCTCTGGGATGTTCAGTGTCCTACTTAGTATCTCAGCAATGCTCCATGAGGCAACACTCTTATTCTGATAAGTAGAGATGAAGGTGTGTAAAAAGGAATAGCCAGACCATGATATGGTGATTATAATAGGTGTTTATTTAAATTCGTTAACTAAAGTGGAGAAGGTGATCATATTCAGAAGAAATTATTTACAATCTGTTGCCGCCTGCGTATACCAGCAGCTGTGTTCTGTAGTTCCCCCTCCTGTTGCAGGCCAGCATCCTCCTCTTCCTCCTCTTCAGGCATGTGTGGCTCTGGTTCCAGGAGGGGAATGTTTCTTCTGATGCAAATGTTGTGCAATATTGCACATGTGAGGATGATCCTACAGACCATCTCGGGGGAATATAGGAGACTACCACCAGTGATGTCGAGGCAGCGGAACCTTGACTTGAGGATGCCGAAGGTCTGCTCGACAATGCTGCGTGTCCTCCTATGGGCCTCGTTGTATGCACGCTCTGCAGCTGTACTCGGGTTGCCAAATGGTGTCATAATCCATGGCTGGATGCCATACCCCAGATCAGCTGCAAGAGAAAATGAATGGGATCATGTTGATGTATCTGGCACTATTGACAAGACCTTTCATGGCAGTAGTTGTCTTGTGTTGTCTGTGACTCTTTTGTGTACTAATGTGACATCCTATGCTTGTAGGCTGTACCATCTGCATTGTGTTGTTTCCTTGGCTGAACGAGTGGTTGTCTGCTAACCATTTGTCAGCAGTATGTTTTGGGATTTGCAGTACAGTGTGCCCTCCCTAGCATTGTGACTTGTGATACAGGTGTCCGTGTGTCTTCACTGGGGGTGAGATGATAGTTCCATGCACAGTTAAAATTGAAAGCGTTGTTAACACGTTCGTATCAAAGTACCCTGGACATCCCATACCTTTAGACTTATGCAATGTATTAATGTAAAGGTCATTGGGACACTTACAATTTGCAAGGTGACATTTCAGCAACCACACTCATTGACGTCTTCACATTAGGCTGTACAGTAAATTCCGATGTGTGACAGGTTCAATGGTGACTTAAGAAACATGGTTAGTGAAGTCACGACCTCAGTATGTTCCTGTTGACATGTTGCTGTTGTGGTGTATGTGTTATGTGTCCTAGAGGGTTGCTGTGCAGTGTATATATAAGTAGGTTTTTGTACTTACCAACAAGTAGTCCATTGCCATACCGTCCATCCTGGAAGTGTTCATTGATGGTGCAGTGACGAAAGATGAAGAAGTCATGTACACTCCCAGGATATTTAGCCAGGATGTTGGTGATCAATCCCTGGTGATCGACAATGGCCTGCATGTTGATGGAATGTGTGTGCTTCCTGTTGCGGTACAGGTGTTCACTTGCAGCAGGTGGCACAAGGCGTACATGTGTGCAGTCGATTGCACCAAGGACGTGTTGGAAGCCACTGATTGCGTAGAACCCCTGTTTAGTTTCCTGCTGCTTCTGCAGTGTGTTAGGGAGGCAGATGTGGCGGGGTGTCAGTCGAATGATGGCATCCAGTACTTTGGGCAAAAAGGCAGAGAATGATGGTTGTGATATTCCGCCAACCAGGGCACCAGTTGTTTGGAAAGAGCCACTTGCCAGCATGTGAAGTACGGCAAGCAGCTTTGTTTCTGTTGGGATGGTGCGGGGTGTCACCAAAGTGGGGGCCAACTGCTGTTCAATGTTTCGCGGCAGCTGCTGAATGGCCTGCCAGTTCAACCGGTACCTCTGTATGATGTCGTGTTCCCTGAGGCCCTGAAGGGTTGTTCTTGGGGGGAATATCCTCTCCTGCCTTCTGCGCTGCCTTTGGGGTCCCTGCTGGTGGTGTTGTTGTAGCTGCTGTTGTTGCTGCTGGGCTCTGCGTCTGCGTGCACGCTGGATTACAATCACCTCTATGGCTCCCTGTTGCTGCTCTGCTGCTCTGCTGTTTGTTCTGTGTGTTCTGATTAAATACAGGTGTGTTTGCCCCATTTTAACGCCTGTCCTGACCCAGGCGTTAATTTTTGACGCAAATCGGGCTGTGTGTCATTTTCTGGCTCCGCCTCCCGGCCGTGCGTCATTTTTGCCCGAAAGCATAAATACGACGCACGTCCGTTTAAGCCATTTTTTGGACGGGAACGCCTACCTTGCATATAATTAACGCAAGGCGGGTTGCCGCATCCCAAAAATGACACACATGGCGGAATTTTGTCGTCCGTGGGCGTCAAAGTTTAAATACAGGGCAACGTTTGCGCTGATTGTGCATCAAAATTTTTGACGCACAATCGGCGCAGACAGAGTATAAATACGCCCCAATATGTTGTAAAATAACCATCAGTTTTAATAACTTCAAAACAGAGAGAGAGTGTGTGTGTATGTTTTGTCTGTTTGTGCATGTAAAAATCCTAGGTGAAATCCTACAGGAACTTCACACTATCTGACTGAATTCACCTGTGCCCAACTGTTTGCTACAAAATCCATTTATTAGGGGGGTGTAACACCCCAAACACCCCCCGCCCCCCACCCCCCTGAAGCTACGCCCTTTGTGCTGGACATTACCTCTGCCACCTAGACATCTGGACACAGTACCATTCGCAGAATTAAGGGATGGCCACCAGCCCACTGGTTTTCTCAGTTTACTGAAAGGAACTGAAAAAGCACTTCTTTTGAAAGTACAAAATGTTTGGTGGACAGTCGTCGTCAGTTTAGATGGCTGACCACCCAACTTGTTTAAAGTTTGTTGTTTTTCAGGAACAAACTTCAAAAGCAGGAGTTTGTTTCTGAAAAACAAGAAACATAATGACCCACACCTTGGATGTTTCCTCCCAGAACGTGGTGATCATTATTTTAGTTTCTGTACCTGGTCACCAGGTTTTTTCTGGGTGTGTTGGACAGCAAAAGTAAAACATTACAATGTGCACCCTAAATAGGGTGAGCAATATATTGTCCTTCCTCCAATGTCCTTCATCCGTCCTGGTCAGATGTTGAGAATTCTACACACAGAGAAACAATCAGAGGCATGCTACAATAATGTAAAGCATCAGTCGCTGCTAATGACAATCTGTGTCCTATTTGTAAACACTTTAAACTGCAGCTGATGAGCTTGTTGTTGCTCATGTCATGCAATTTTTCTCAAGCGGAAAAGCTGAATTTAAAATGTGTAGCTCTTCGCTTGGACACAGGTTGGTCATCACTTGGCCATAGGTTATGAGTTCTCCAGGGCTCTACATATATCCCTATAATACAGTAACCACATAGCTTCATGTCACCAAGATACTACTTTCCCAGTCCCAGACACTTGATTACAAATCATTGTTGCCAAGTGATTTACTCCAATCACTTCAATTAAAAACATCTTTTGTTACAACTCCCAGAACACACTGATTTTTTAATGGTATCCCCAGACTGGAAAGAGGTGGCTCGGTGACATGTAGTCATCTGGACCTCCTTCCTTTAAACATTTGAAAATGCAGTTACAATGCTGCTGGACAGAGATGAAGTACCTAACATGAGTTGTGGTGTAAATTAAAGTCAACCTTATTGGGCCCCCGAGCAGTGTTGGGAAAAAAAAAAAATGCTCACCCGGACTTCCCTGGGATTGGTAACCCATCCTTAGGTGGCCTCCTGGTGTGGGTGAGGGTCGGTGGGGGTGTCCCTGTAGCTAGGGAAGGGAACCTGTGGGCAATTTCCATGGAAATCTGCCTACATGTCCCCTTACGCCTGACCAGACCCATGCTTTAAATAATGGGGCTAAGCAAGCTTAGAGCCATTATTTAAGGCCCCCATCCCCCCGTGCTGGATTTTAGCACGGGATAAATATGCAGCAAAGGCCATATAGTCCTTTTCTGGACGGGAACGCCTACTGTGCATCTCAGTGATGCAAGGTAGGTTTTCCCCTCCAGAAAACGAAGTAAACTCCATAAATTTGGTGCTAGACGTGTCTAGCCCCAAAGTATGAATATGGAGTTAAGGTGTGCGCTGAATTCGCGTTAAAGAAAATGACGCTAATTCAGCGCAAACCGAGTATAAATATGCCCCATAGTGTCTTTTCAAAACTGACCCGGTTTTCAAATATGTGCTATGTTTTTTGCTCTCTGTTTCACAAATGGAGTGGACTTTTCTTTTGGTGCCCGGGCCTGTTTTCTGTCCCATTAAAACCCTGCCCTAGCTAACCTCCTTCCAAGTCACGCGGTACAAGGTAATGCTTCTTCTTAATAAGCAACTTCCTCCCTACCTCCCTCTCCCCACCCCCACAATTGTTCCCCAAAATCCTTAAACCCCGCCTGCCCGGAGCACCTTTGCCACTTACTCTTCTCGGATTTTATCTTGGCAATGCCTTTTTTGTCCTGCATGTCAGTTTTCATTATGTCCACGAGGTGGCAAAAGTGGACTATCCGACATGGAAACAGAATCCATCGTTGAATTTGATCATTGTAGCGAAAACAAGAAAATGACAACCCTTCCGTGTACTTTCATGCTCAAAAACTGCTGACATAACACCCGACAGGAGACCCTGCAGTAATGATGCCTTCTGCCGTGGTGTCGGCTTGTCCGCTCATAATATGCATTTGCTATGTTATAGCTATAAAAATTAAAGCTTGCCCTTTTAATGCTAGCATATGTAGTCAAAGTATGAGTGCTGGATACGGTAGATTATTGCTAATTCGCAAAAGGACGGTGAGGCGGGTACATTGATGAGATGTAGTCATTCAGAACTTAAAGTATAAAATCAGGAAAATTCCTTGTAGCAAAAGTGACTAGGAGGGTAGCCCATGAGGCATGGACACAATGTTGGTTAGTTGTCATAACGACCAAATAGGACAAAGGATCGGGTTACTTAACTCATTTCTCGCTTAGTGCAATTAATTAGGAACCAAGAATAAAAACAAAAGAGAAAGTAGTCTAAATGGTCATGAAGAATGCCCACGACCATAATGATGTTAAGACAGAAGCCAAAACATGTTGACCAATCTGTATAGGCGAGAAGACCATAATTACCAAAGCCCATCTTTACTGTTTTTCAGATTATGATTGTGAGGGAATGAGATAAGGGAAGTAGAAACACTCACATACACATTTTAACAGTAACAGCTCCCCCTCTTGGTATACGCACAAACCATGAAACTCACTACAATGTACCAACAAATTGAGCTCATGAGGAGCGCGCTGAGCAACACAAGTTCCTGTCAAGGTGCGTCCCTATGATGAAGCATGTGACCAGGGCCCAGCCCTGTTGCGCCCCCTAACGCCACCATGTGTGCGCCGTATTAATGATATGGCACATCATGGCGCACGTTTGGATCAATTCCATCATAATTTCTGATGCTATTGTGGTACTTTGCATGATTAGCGGCAAAAATGTTGGTGCTAATTCTGCAAAGTACATAGAGTCCCATTATAAACAATGGTGTGCCTCAATTTGATGGCTGCACTGAGCAAGCATTAAAAATGATGACAAAAATGGCGCAGTGGAGTGTCATAGATTATTTTGCACCATTTTTCTGGGCCTCCTAACGGAGGAATGCCCCCTTGCATACATTATGCCTGGCGCAGGCATAATGTGGAGCAAGGGATCACAAAGTGGTGCAATGCGTGCATTGCACCACTTTGTAAATTTAGGGGCATATTTACAAGCCCCTTGCGCCACATTAGTGTGATTTTTTTTAAGCTAATATGGCCCAATGAGGCCAAACCCCTTGTGCCACATTTACAAAGTGGCGCAATGATGAATTGCGCCACTTTGTAACCCTTTGCATTATGCCTGAGCCAGGCATAATGTATGCAAAGGGGGCGTCCCCCAATTAGGGGGGGGGGCTGAAAAAATGGCGCGAGGAAATGTAACAGATTTCCTTGCGTCATTTTATACGCCACTTTGAATGCCTGCTCAGAGCAGGTGTTAAAAAGGGGCTTCTATTATTCATAATGGGCCCCTATGTACTCTGCAGGAGTGGTGCCAATGTTTTGGTGCTACTCCTGCAGAGTACATCAATAGCGTGATGAAAAATGATGCTATTGCCCCCTACCCTGCGCAGTGGTGCGCTATATTTTAAATACGGCGCACACATGGTGGCAGTGGGGGGGCCGTAAAGGGGGCAGGAAAAGTGGCGCTGCACACAGTGCAGCGCCACTTTTCTTAAATATGCCCCTTGGTGCGGCGTTTTTGCCAACCTAACGCCACCTTAGCATCCTAAAAATGACACTAATGTGGCGCTTGGTGGCGCTAGGCCCTTCTTAAATTTGAGCCCAAGTGTGGGTGAGGCGATATCCTTATTTGCAACTGCTGCGCACATGTAATTGCAAGTATTTGTATAACCATTCATGCGTATTGAAATGTAGGGATGCGGATACATCGTGCTGCGAAAGGTTCCTCTGCCCATTTCGCAGCGTAAGTAATAGGTGAGAACACACAAAGGAATGTAGTCTTACATGAGCGAAGATAGAAACACTCGACTCTTCAGACATGAGAGACAATACGGTGTCACGGGAGGAAAGACAACAGGTAGACTCGTTGCTTCTTGTCGTTCTCTTTCTACCCTCATTACCTACAAGTGTGTGCTAAACGTGCATGTTTTAATGTTTTTCACGGGCAACAATTACTTTTGACCCAATAAAGGCCTGTGCGCCATTTCGCAGCAGTTCTTTTACAGTCCAACAGATGGCAGCATTGATTTGATACAGACATCGAACGCTACTGCAGTGAAAGGAAGTTTCATGCTTCATGCACGTTAGTCACATTGATTTCACTGAAGCAAAATTCAACCGGGAAAGATGTCTTCGTCATTAACAGAGGTCGAAAGGTATGATTAGAATACAAGTTTATAATATATGGAGAAGAAATAGCGAAAGCTGATTAATTTCCAAAACGGATAAGGAAGCACAACCTAGAAAGGTAGAGTAACTGAAAGTGTCCCATCTGGTGCATTCATAGAGCACCTACTACCTCTGACGAGTTGTTCAGGGACTTAGGGCCGTATTTATACTCTGGTTGCGCCGAATTTGCGTCGTTTTTTTCGACGCAAATTCGACGCTAAACTAACGCCAACTAACGCCATATTTATACTATGGCGTTAGACGCTTCGGGCGCCAAAGTGCCCGGAGTGTGCGTCATTTTTTAGCGTGAACCCCTTCCTTGCGTTAATGATATGCAAGGGAGGCGTTCCCGTCTTAAAAAATGACTCCCAGGCCTTTACGTGGTATTTATACTCCCGGGCAAAAATGACGTCCGGGAGTGGGCGTGGCCAAAAACGGCGCATTTGCGCCGCTTTTTAACGCCTGGGTCAGGCATGGCGTTAAGGGACAAGTGGGCTCAAAATGAGCCCAGAGTGCCCTCCCCTGCCCCCAGGGACCCCCCCTGCCACCCTTGGCCACCCCAGGAGGACACCCAAGGACGGAGGGACCCATCCCATGGACATTAAGGTAAGTTCAGGTAAGTTTTTTTTTTTTTTTTTTTTGTGGCATAGGGGGGCCTGATTTGTGCCCCCCTACATGCCACTATGCCCAATGACCATGCCCAGGGGACAGAAGTCCCCTGGGCATGGCCATTGGGCAAGGGGGCATGACTCCTATCTTTACAATGATAGGAGTCATGTTGATGGGGGATGGGCGTCGAAAATAAATGGCGCAAGTCGGGTTACGACGATTTTTTCGACGTAACCTGACTTGCCCCATTTTAAGACGGCCATACGCCATTTTCCCCCTACGCCGGCGCTGTCTGGTGTACGTGGTTTTTTTCCACTCAAACCAGGCAGCGCCGGTCTGCTTGCGCCGGCTAACGCCATTCCATAAATACGGCGCCCGCATGGCGCTTCAGAATGGCGTTAGACGGCGCTAAATTTTTTGACGCTAAACTGCGTTAGCGCAGTTTAGCGTCAAAAAGTATAAATATGGGCCTTAATGTTGGGTAGCATACTACTCCAGAGCCCAAGGTTAGTGGTTAATTGAGTAGTTATTGTTAGCTAGACTACTGGGATTAGTCCTGTGCTCTCAAGGAAAGCAGTGCATCAATACACTTTTTGATATGTGCAGTGCTTTCACCCAGCCCTGAAATTAGAGTCAGAAGCACTTCAGATCAGGAGCATATTTCAAAAGTAAGGAACTTCCTCCTTGTTATGTAGCAGTCTCTGATGTTTTCAACACCCAGGAGATAACTTCTCAACTATACCTGTGCCAAACTCTTACAGCGCCTCGCTTACTATCTACCCCTCAAATGCCTAGAACCCTGGCTTCTAAGCAGAGAAACATATTGTGGGAAGCAAAATACGGGACAGGTCAGGTATAAACGTATAAAAGTGGAAATAAAGCACAGTTTCAATTCTGCTTTACCGAATGTCTTGACTGTTGTCCCAAAAACTGGGACATGTATTGAAAATGGAGAAAAGCGCGTGACAGTCCTCTGAAAACTGGTACTGTCAATGAAAATCCAGGACATCTAGTCACCCTACTTCTAAGGAAGGGGTGCTTCTAGCAGCTGCTACCAAGGTGTCGTTCGAGCGGTAAAGGCTGTAGGCCTCCTCCGCGACAGGGCATTTTTCGGCTCCCTTCTTTTACTTACTGCAAATTGGAGGCCTTTTATTAGAACTGGAACTGTTGTACTATATATGCCAGATCACAGAGTGATATAAGCTGAAGAAGGGTCTAGAAATCATCACTTCCTCCCATTGGGTAGCATTAAACAGACCCTAACTGGATTCAAAACGTTTTTAATTTATTTTGCTACAAACACTTCTGTGTAAAAACATAAACTTGAGCCACATCCTAGGTAGCCACAGGGACATCAGCAGAGGAGTCAGTGGCTAAAGCCAGTTGCTTGACTATTGCGTGGTCTCACTGACCCACTCGGTGGAAAAATATAGAATATAAATCCCATTCGCATCAGTCTTAAGATGTCCCTTATAGGAAAATTACAAGCATCAATCAGGAGAGAGATCATACCTGCCACCCTCAAAGTACGACCAAAACCCCCACAAAGTAAAATTACTATCACAGCAAAGCAAACCTCTCAGCAAAGAGAAAAAATACAGTAGCACAGACCAGACCATTATTGTGTTGTAGCATACAACTTACCAATATTCCTCTAGGGTAAAGCATTTCACTATTACGGGATGCGGAAGACACACAAACATCGCCATTTTTTTGCCCCCCCAAAAGGGGAATGCCCCCTTTGCATACATTATACCTGGCGCAGGCATAATGTAGCGCAAAGGGTTACAAAGTGGAGCAATGCATGCATAGTGGTGCAGGGATTTTGGCCTCGATGGGCCACATTAGCGCCAAAAGAAATGACGCTCCTGTGCCACAAGAGGCAGTAGGGACTCTTAAATCTGCCTCTTACGGGCATATTTATACTTTTTGATGCAAAACTTCATTAACGCAGTTTTGCATCAAAAAGTTTAGCACCGGCTTGTGCCATTCCTGAGCACCAGCTGGGCGCCATATTTATGGAATGGTGCAAGCCGGCACAAAGGCTGGGCTAGCATGAAAAAATTACGTTAGCCAGGTGGGGGTGGGTGTATGGGAGAAGGGGGTTTTGCACCAAAAATTGATGTTAGGCTAATTACCTGTACTTAACCTACTTACCATTGATGGTCCTCCGGTGTCCCTCTAGTGTGAGTAGGAGTGTTCCTTGGGCTTGAGGAGGGCACCTGGGGACCCATTCCATGGTGTTTAAACATGGAGATGGGTCCACAGGTCCCTTAACGCCTGGTCTGACTCAGAGCTTTGCCCCATTATTCAGCACCATTTTTTTTATGGGAACGCCTACCTTGCATCTCATTGACGCAAGGTAGGTTCATACATATAAAAATGGTGCAAACGCCAATATTTTGACCTTAGACAAGTCTAACGTCAAAATATAAATATGGAGTTAGTTTTGCACCGAATTTGCGTCAAAAAATTACGCAAATTTGGCGCAAGTGGGGTATAAATATGCCCCTTAGGCCCATTTTTATACTTTTTTGTGCCGCGTTTGCGTCACTTTTTGACACAAAAGCGGCACAAACTTACAAAATATAATTGTATTTTGTACGTTTACGCCGCTTTTGCGTCAAAAAGTGACGCTAATGCTGCGCTAAAGGAGTATAAATATGGGCCTTAGTTTTTCAGCCACTAGTGCTAAACGTGCTTTGACTTGTTGGGTTCTACTTATGGTCTAAAGGAAAAGTGCTTCTCTCCACTGAAAAGACATCACTGGGTCAATGTCACTTTAATCACATAAAACCGTCTGAGAAAACACTACGTATGAGGCAAGTTAATAGCTGTCGTTTGAGGACTGCGCCCTCTCTTGGAAATATACAAGGATTTAGATGAAATATTTAGGGCAATCTTAGGGATATGTAGTCGCCATGTGGCCCGATTTGATGCGTGAACACTCCAGCTGTTCCTGCTTTTAAACGAACGGCATTTTGCTTGTTAGGGTATTATCTAGTCACTCACTACGAACAAGGAACGCTACAAGGTAAAATTTACAGAATTCAAAGAGGCGTTGGCTAAAAAGGACTTCAATTGTCCGAGATGCGGGTCCACTTGGCATCCGTGAAACTGCTGTGATGCACTGTACTCGTGCTGCAAGGTACCCATCAAATGGCAAGTTATGTACGTGTTTCATGCTAGTGTTTGCTAGGCCATCCTTCCAACACCAACCTCGTTAAGGCCTCAGCGGGCTGTCACCCATTACCCATTCAAGTTCAGCTACATCGGGGAGAAGCCGGCCTGATTTATGGACCACCGCGTTAATTGGTGATTATGAAACTGTCTTCGGCGTGATGAGGCATGCCTCAGCCCAACAGATAAACAGACCCCGCCAGCTCTCAATCAACATTCATTTCCATTGCAGAGCGCGCCGCGTGACGTGGGATTCCAAAGCGCTGGCCAATAATAATGTCCGTATTAAAACGCAGATGGCTCTGCTGATGGCGGCCTGCAGAGCTATTGCCACCAACTTTGGCCAGGAGAGGGGATTGTCCTCCCCTCACAGGCCCTGTTTAGAGCTCACCGCGTGGAGTAAACAGCCTTGTTTTCCACTGGTTGATAAGCTTGCTTCCACACCTTAGGGGATGCATAGGGTAATGAGGCCCTCTAATCTAATTACCATTTAAATCCTGATTTGGTCTCGGTGGCCAGGACAATAGGCCTCTGGCCATTGTGTCGCGCTGCCTGACCTCTGCATCTGTAGCGGAACAATGCCGCCATGTGTATGATCTACAAGCTACTGTCAGGCAGCCCTTTCCGTCACTGTGTCCACAATGGAGCTGGCATATTCAGGAATATTTTGCCTCAAAGGCACGTTCTAATGACAGATACCGAGTGTGCACAGCTGCACGGATGCTTTACAGGGTTGAGAATGCTAAACCTGTGTGGACGGTTGGGATTAGAGGCCTCGGGCTGGGATCACCGATAAAAGGTTCACACACACACACAAACCAAAGCACACTCTCAGTAGGCACAGCTCTTCAGGGTGATAGCTAATTTCATCTGTCTTGTAGAGCACACGAATATGCAAACCAGCTTCTCAAACAGCACGCGACTGGAGCATTGCTGGTCAAAAAGCAATGTTTCCATCCTTCTGCGGTCGGTATACGGAGTGCTATTAAATTAGGCATTAGTAACACCTGTTGGCGACAGAGGATGGGTACTTGGAAGTATTCCTGTGTGGTACAAGTTTCGTATATGCGGTATAAATTCGTGAATACTTCCACGTTGCAATACTTTTGTTTTCGCTCATCAGTATGCAGTTGACAGAGCTGACGAGAAAAATATGTTTTTGTTGTTTTTCAACAATTGTTTTATGTATTAGCATATAGTTAAATATTAATACACTTTGAAATAATGATCACGTAGGAGGTTTGACAACCGAAGAGTTCGGTTTTTTCTTTGAGAAGCTCCTGCTCTGAATGCCTTTGCCCTGACAGCTGAGTGAGGGGCGGAGGGAGTGCATCTAAACTGCCCCCTCACTTCCTGCGGACAGAAGAGACTAACAAAAGTAAGCTGAGACCGCTTGTTTTTGACAGGTAGGATATGAGCCAATCTTAGAGGTCAGTATGGACAGTGAAATGAAGGAATTTCGCCATTTTGACACCACCCTCTTGCCAGTTAATGCTTCACTACCTGTGATGTGCTAGGTTATGTTATGCTGGAAATTACAGTGCACAGCTCTCACAGGTGTGTCATCAAAGTGCTGTTGCATTGTCCGATTTATTGCGCGATGGAACCGCCATGTGTCCTTTGAATGTACAGGGGTAGTGTTTGTCCTGCATGGAATGATTGAGAACCAGAGATGTGCTCCAAGCATGCAGGGGATGATAGGCTTTCTGTGTCACTTATAATTGTAGAATACGGGCAGGGTGGGGGGCATGTTTATTTCCCAAGGAACGGGGAACCCCCACGCCTTCATGACCCCACCATCATTAAATAACACCCTGGGACCTATTTTATTGTATTTTAGTTAGAGAATTACTCAGGCATAATTATTAACAAAGCATAACTCATCAAATTTACAACATTCACATAAGCAGACTTATTTACAGGCTTAGTACAAAATAATTTTCCAGAAAATATAGCCAGCTAGACGTGATGTTACTTACGAACCAGTCCCTTCCTGCGATTCGAAACATTTTTGTGAACTTATAGTTTGTCATTCCACCTGGTCCCCTGGCACCTTTAACCCTTTCAGGCCTGCAGGGGCCCCATCTTGGAGTTGGATGAGTCTGTGCTTATGCAAACCCAGGCTCTATTCGCCCATCCTCGAGAGCAACCCATATCAGGTTCTCCCATCACCAGGTGATATAATTTGAAGATGGAAAATGGAGAGGCTTGGATAAAGAAATACTTGCAATTTTTATATTACTTAGATTTTTAGATAAACTAAGATGGCAGACGATTTTACTTGGATGAAGAAAACCCACAAAATAATCTGATAAGAAATATATGTCTTGCCTTTTTTGTGAGTGTACTTTAAATCTTCGAATTTCTATTGCTTTTATAACTGTATGGAATAGAACTTAATTGATCTCTTCATAGTGTAATCTTTATTGTGATATATTACCGGCATTATGTTTCTAAATTATTTGTAATATCTAAGAATAATATGTAGGACTAAGTAGAGGTTCAGTAAATATAAAATCTGTGACTTATGAGAAGAATGTGTTGAATTAACCATTACAATAGGGGAACATCCATATATATATTGATATTGAGGAATTAATAAAATGTATTTTTATATATAGGAAGTCAATATGTAAATTAATTGTTTGTCTTTTTTCTTGTGTCATTTATTCTTCAACTGTTGTTGGTGGTTATCTTTTGTTTTTTCTTATATGTGAATTTTTTGTTGTGATTTTAGTTGTATCTTTCCTTCAAGTAGCAGGAATCCCACCAAAGCCCTGAAGAAGCTTGAACAGATAAAACATGTATTGGCTTTGGAACTTAAATACTTTCTATAACTTGACAGGCCATGAACTTAAATGCTTTCTCTAACTTGACAATTACTACACTATGTATACAGAAGTGTGTTCAATCGAAAAAAGAAGTATGTAAAATTGAGGGAACCAGTAACATTGATGTGCAAAATATAAATGTTTTTACATATTATTTTGTGAAGTTATTTATGTAAAACATTTTTACGAATTTATAACATTTTATTAATTGCTATATGATTTATCTTGTATTTATTGATGTTTTACACAATGCAGCTTATGATATTATTGCAACTTACAGATTAGAGAGGTTGCTGAGCTTCTTAGGTTGAGCTGCACAGGGCCAATTAGATCTGAAAGAACATGTACACAAACATTATAACCTGTAGGAGAAAGATGAAGCAAATCAGGGAGAAAAAACCTTGCTCCACTGATGTAACCATGTTGAATGCACCTAATGGCAGTGTGTACAGAAGCCTCAGCAATGATCTGTTCAAGAACTTTGCAGATTCATTAAGAGCCTGAATAGAGAGTGCCATGCAAAGCTGCCTTGGGACTATGTGACACCATACTATAACTGCATCAGGGATACGTATAGATAACCATAGCAATTCAGCGATTAACAATTCTAACCGATCGGTAGACCATGATGAACCAGATCTTTACCACTACACTGGAAAATTACCAAGGCTCTCCCAACTCTGGAGAGCTGACAAGTATGGCGGGGAGCCAGGGGTCATCAAGTGGTTTGTGGTGCTCGCCCTCAGGCGGGAGGGGTTGGCCAGGGGCGAGGATTGGATGCTCTCCCTAAGGAGGTAATGTGTTTCTGGGGTCGTGTGGAGACTGAATGTTCCCCTTAAAAAGGGTCATGATGCAGCGAGCAGGTCTCTTTGTTCCTGCTAGCCTCTGTGGAAGTTGCGCGCTCCGGCTCCACTCCTTAGTACAGGCACCACCACCCTGATGCTTGCTGAGGCAGCCGCACAGCCACAGGCCAGCTTTCATGCCCTTCCCCCAGGAAGCCGCATGGGCTTAGATAATTTTTCTCCACCTGCTATCAACAGAGCAAGGGAGCATAGGAGCTGGGTATGCAGGAGTGTAGTTGGTTAGATTGGGCGCATGTATGCCTTTGGAAGAGCGCCCCCCAAAATGGGGGTGCGCGGCCCCTTAGAAAACGGGACCGCCGAGGCCCAAGAACCCCTTCGCACTAGTGGTGCGATGGGCTGGCCTGTGACTTCCGTCCCCACACCTCGCAAGGTGTGGGGGCGGAAGTTTAGGAAGGTGAGTGTTTCGGCTGCACCAGATCCGGCCGGTTCAAGCCGCCGCATGCCAGTGGGGGGCTACATAAGCGCCCCCCCAGGAAGGCTCGGCCTTCTTGCATTGCGGCGACTTGAGTATCGGCCGGCTCACAGTTGTTGTCTCCCTCCCCTTCCTCAGGATTTCTTCGTGTTGGTTAGGCCTCTCTAGGGGCCTGCTTGCAACTGGCCTCCCAGGGACTCCGGCTGCGGCGATGGCTGAATAACCCTCTTTTATTCAAAATTCTGAGGTGCCACTGGTTGCCGCGTCGGGAACCTCGTAGGGAGGCGGCCGGTGCACGAACAGGTGAGGTGGGTAAGCGGGAGCTCTGGCGCGAGACGATGCATGGAGGTGCAGCTGTGACTTGAAGTCTGCGGAAAGCCTCCATAATTCATTTTGTTTTCTCTGCCAGGTCCCTCCTTTAAGGAGCTGCGATAATGGCTGGTCTGATACGGGTTTTAATCCGACCTCAGCGCGTCAGCACACTGTGTGATCCTCCGCAAACAATTTCAATTTTGTCTTCTGCCGCTGTGTCTGGGGCAGGTTAGCTCAGTTGGTTAGAGAGTTGGGACAAAACCGCCAAGGTCGCGGGTTTCAATTTCTGTACGAGCCAATGTATGTAATTAGGGGGCTCTGTGGCAATGTCTTGACCTCGGTGGCCTCTCAGCTCCATGCAAGAAGGAAATCCTCTTACACTAGGATAGAGGTGCTGGGCTGAGGTCGGGTCAGGAATGAATAGAGATTGCATCCTCCTGCCTTAAAACAAAACTGTGACCCTTCGTGGTCGGTTGCGAGTGTACAAGTTTCGCATATCTAAAATGTATTTCGGTAGCGCAGTTGGTAGGAGTTCTGAAATTACAAGAAAACTACGTTCAGTGTATATTCGCAGGGACAGCGTGTTGGCGTGGGCTTCTGTCAGCCTTTTGAGTCTGTCAGAAAAATACCTGCTTTGTGTGGGTTTGAGCTGTTGCAAACCATCTCAGTCTGTCAGTAATATACCTGAACTCTGCTGGTAGAAGCTTCTGTAAACTCTCTGAAATTGTCCCAATTTAACAAAAATAGTCCCACTACTTTTTTCTTAAAAGACAACCACCCCGGAATGCTTATTTCTAAAAGTTGAGCTGCCCGGCTGAAAGGGACAGGGAAGGAGGGTCAGAGATTGATAGAAGATGCATGCCTTTTCGCCAGGATGCCTGCTCCGTAAAAGAAATGTAAATCTTCGTAATTGGTAAATTGGCAAATATACAGGCTGTTTCGACACCAGAATTGCCTTCAATTGTTGGAATCTGCTGAAGCTTCACAATGACCAACATTTATTGTTTTGGGAAGGTAATGTAAGGTGTGAGTTCGTGAGTGTCGGCTTTTAAGGGACACGTCTAGACAAATACTTGCACTAGGTACAACTTGATTGTGAACTGCAAAAACTCTTTATTTTGTAAACTCTATCTGAAATGATCCTTTTTCACATCTGAGGCAGTCTATTTTATATTGTGTGTAATACAAGTTTAAAACAATGGTATACAGATTCACAGAGCTGTTACATTTTAGCCCTATAAATATACAAGTCACTATTTCTGACTGAACCAACCAGGTTTCATTTTTGTGGCTCGCTGGCACCTGATCACATTACCCAACAGAGATTTGGTAGCGTAAAATAGTGCACTTCCCATGGTTTTATTCAAGTTGCGTTTACTTTTTCCTTCTAGGAGGTGTGTGTGTTATTCTAAATAGTATTACTGGAAAATGAGACCATCAATATAATTACAGAATATTGTTATCTTTTAGCCATGCCTTTGACCCTGCCCTCATACCCATTGTTGTTACAATCACAGCTGCCTCATTTTTTAAAAAGCACTTCGACATGGTAGAAAGAACTCTTACGTAATCGGAGGCTGCCTGCCTTCGTGTCGCCTTACTCCCTGTGCCTCCCGGGATCTGCTGCCTAGTGACCGGGTGGAATTGGTGAAAGGGACAGCCCGCGACAGGGAAGTTTTGCCTCAATAGTGGCAGTTCAACGCCTGCATACAGGAACCCATAACTGAAGGGTGATCATTTAGTCTTTGCAAAGCATCAGTCAATGGGGAACACAATGTGGAGCACCTTATTAGTACCTTGTGATCTAGTTGAACTGGAAATAATATTTTGTTGAAATCTGCCAATGATGCACGGATTGGGAAAGTATGTGCGCAAAAAACATGCATCTGCAGATCAGGTTGCAACATAATTCCAGGGGTCTTGTCTGTCTGGCAAGTGCTCAGAAGCAGCTTTTGCAGCATGAGGTGTTTTAGAATGCCGAGCAATGAATGCTACACGCTGTCCCTACTGCTCTAGTGATGCTATAGTTCTCTGGAAGGGTACTCTGCTGCTGTAGTGTTGCTGGGGTGCTTTAAGGCTATTGAGGTGCTCTTGCATAGTTGAAGTTAACTAGTGATGATAGGGTGTCTTGGTTTTCTGATCTGGATGGGTTTCGATAATGATGGTGATGCTGACTTGCTCTGGAGCAGTTATGGCTCCACTAATGCCCTCTAGTGATCCTAGGTGCTCTAGTCCTGCCGGGGTGCTCCTGAGTTGACCCTGAGGTGGTGTGACACCGTGTATCTGCTACCATTACCTATACTGTGAAATGTAAACATCACTGTGGTGAGTACATGTATTGAGTTAATTGCGCCATTATGAATGTAGTGAAATATTTATTAGTCACTTCATTATGCTACTTGGAACAATCTGGAAAAATCTATATTGACACCTATAGGAGGTACGCTTCATGAATTATTAGGGGTTTCACCCAAACTTTATCTCTTTGCTAAGTTGAATGTAGGAGTGCTATTAAAAAAAAAAAAAACAATTCTGACTGACAGCCTCTGGCCGGACCTTAGTACAATAAAAAATGGGTAACTTTCTTAAGCACTGAGCAATGGAGAGTCAGATGGATAGTCGGTGCGTCTGTGTGTGTTTCGGTGAGAAGGTGGCAATTTAAACATGAATTTAACACCCAGAGAAGTTTTGTTGGGCGCTTTCCACCCCTGAAACACAAGTAAAAGTACTTTAAAGGGAAAGAGTACACCCATGTCCTAGTGTGGGAATTGAAAGGGAATATCCCTGTCCCACCTAGTGCCGGAAATATACTAAAATCATAACCCTAATGCAGGAAGGAAGAGTCAACTGTCCTGACTCCCTCGTGATCTTGTGCTAATGAAGGGAATCTGTGATCCATCAATTTTACTGTGAGTCGGAAAATCACATAGGCGCTTACAAAGAGGTATGAGGCGCTACAGAAGGAGACGCCGGGCTGAGATCTTCTTGTCGGTAAAATGAAACAATGTCATATTGCTTCCTTTAGCATACCGCACTGAATAAATACTTCAGGCTCATTTCATAGAGAGGCGCCATTTGAGAACGCAGTCAGGACATGCGGTCACGTTTATTGCCCAAGAAAATGAAAATGGCCTTTAGCAGTTTTTTCTTATGTGAGGGGGAGAGTGTCAAGCAGTAGAAGGTAATTTTTGTGCAGTGTGTATAATCTGCAAAGAAACAGCATGATCTCTGCATAGGGGAGTCATATACTGTATTGTAATGGTATTTAAAATATTGATTGCTAACCACGATAAGGAGCTGAAGCGCTTTACACTGCCACATTGTCTGGGGATGTCCCATCCATGACAAGCTACACACCAGGCGCCTAGTCGTTGCGGTGATTTTGTAGGAACAGGAATGGTGAACCCCGCATATTGATTCTAACGTAATACCTTTGCATTTGCTTGCCCTTATGGTGTTAGGTATGTATTTCAAGTACATATATCCTCGTTTCGTTCAGGGGCGGTGCTTCATCATTGCTGGGTTGGCTGAAGTGCATCAGAGATGCGCTAGTAGTGCTGCACTCACATCTCAGGTGCTGATGCACATTGTACACATGTCACTCCTATCTCGGGGCCACATGGCTCCTCCCCTCCAATGCAAGCCTGGCGTGGGGGCATATCAAACCCTCGCTGAGACAAGCACAAGATGGCTCCCTCTCTCTCCCTCTCTCTCCTTGATTACCGGGCCAGCTCTCTTGCCCTGTCGGCGGAATCCCCGTGCCCCTACTCCTTAGGAGGCCTGAGCCAGCCATAACCTCTGTTGCGTCAGCAACATTCGGCCGAGTCCACGGCGAGCAGCTCATTTGTCCAAAAGGAAGTACAATGTTCGGGCTGTGGTTTTCCTGTGTTGGGGACACTTTAATTTCTATGGGTGGCTGCAAACAAGGCACGTAGGAGCAGCTGGTGGTCCTCTGTCTGCTAGTTGACGGTATAATCAGCCAGTGCTGCAATAACAAAAGCCAAGTTTGCTTTGCTTATGCTTCACTTCGGTACAACATACTCATGCTTGTTTCTTCTGTTTCAATAGCAGGACGTGTTATGGGTGCTCAGTCACTCCTTTGTCCGGGAGGCGACTGTGGGTCACTCAGCTACAGCGACTGGTCCAGAGGGTGAAGGGGTGCGTGGGACTTCTGTTCCCGGACCTCATTGCCGGATCGAGGTGGGTCCTGGATATGGGTGAGGCAAGTATACCGTGGTAATTACCCCAGTTCAGGACGTGCGGGGAATACCCTACGCAGGCTGTTGAAGGTACAGTCAGATGCTGAGTAGAGGGTGCATTTCTCTGATATGGGCACAGTCTTTATCAAGGGTGGTAAGGGCGGAGGACCTCTCCGCCCGGGTCGCCCGCGTGGCGTGATATGAAGTAATAAATGCACCCTTAGTAACAGAGGGGTACCCAAGGCAGGGTCTCCTGGGTAACACAGAAGGTAAGATCATGCAGTCCTGATTTAAACCAGAGGATGTACACACCAGCTTGGGGGTTAGGGTGCCCAGATCGCTAGGGTGGGCACGGGGCTCCCGCTCCTGGCCAACTCACTTGCACCCCCATGGCAGCTCGGTGTTGGGGTGGGGGCGGAACCCTGAGCTCGTGGACAAGGGACAGAGAGGTGTTGGGAACCACCCTCCCCCCCCAAGGAATACAGGTGATGTATTGTTCACCTGTGTGGTCCAACGGTGTTCGGGACGCAGGAGGATCCTTGGGTTTGCCTTTATCATGATTTAGGACAGGATGGGTTGTCGACTTATGGTATAGGTTTTTATGATGACAAAATTGTTACATTGCATAAACAATCAGTTTTTATCGGTTTACATTTAGCGAGGTTGGGGTTGGGACCTACTGGTGGCATCTGGGTTTTGTGGCAGAGCACCTCCCCAATTGCGTCGCAGTCTGTTTGCGGGTGGGGAGGGCGAAGGACCTTTGGGGCCCTGGTCGCCCTCGTGGCGGAAAGTGAGGTATTAAAGTAACCAGGAGCAACAGAGGGGTCCCCAAGGCTGGGGCCCCGGGTTAACACCAGAGATAGGATCCTGAAGTCCTGAGCCAACCTGCGGATGTACACACCAGATTAAGGGGTAGGGAGCCCAGATCATTGGGGGGGCCATGGGGCTCCCGCTCTTGGCCGCCCCGTTACACCCGAGGCAAATTGGTGTTTGGAGGGGGGGCGGAACCCTGAGCGTGTGGACAAGGAACAGTGTAGTCAGGGCAACCGCCCCTCCTAGGGATACAGGTGAGGTACGGCTCACTTGTGTGGTCCAATGGTGGTTCAGGACAGGAAGGGATCCTGTCATAAGTAAATGATTTATGGTTACTGAAGATATCTTATGGATGTGATTTATGTTTTGTGAATATGAAAAAGTATATTTGAAATGATTTATGGTGAAGTTATATGTAAAAATATTCTATTGTTTTTCTTGTCTCTTCCTTCTTTTTTCCAGGAAATGAATCAGAATTGTCAAAAGCGATATGCTTGTTTAATGTCACGATTAACACTTTTCTTTCTAACATTTAATGTGTGTCATGATTAGATTTGTCATATTTAAGCAGGTTGGTGAGTGAGGTCATGATTAATGGGGACACGTTGTGTCCTTTAACGGCACCCTTTATACTAATATAACATTGGCGTCACTGGACTCTCCGAGGGGTGCTGGCAGCAAGTCGAAAAAGAGATTGCAGTGGCGCAGGAGGTTGGGAGCAGTCACTGACACGTGGTCCTTACCTGTCAACCACCCGCAGAGGTGCAGTGGGTGCAAGCTAGCACAGGTCTTTGGGGGAAAGGAACTTGGGTGTAAGGGGGGGCTGATGTAGGTACCTTAAGGGCAACCGGGCCCCCTGCAGAAGAGCTCCTGAGGTGGAAGAGGTCCCGGGATGAGTACGGGAGAGGAATGGTGGGATCCTCCTATAAGGAGGTACCCATCCTCTGGACGGGGGGGGGGGTGGTTTAAGAGGAAGGGTAGAAAAAACAGTCCTCATGCCAATCAAACGGTTGTGTTGTTGGTTGCACAGGGACAAAGTTGTTATGGTTAGGTAACTCCCATGTACTAGAGTCTCTGTTAAAGCTAGGTATCACTAGTGAACAAGATGCAAATAATGAGGTTACTGTGCAAATGTTGATGGTTTATAAATATTTGTGTGTGTGAAATAAATATGGCCAAAGGTCTTACGACCCTTAACACAAAGAGCTGGTGTTGGTTGTCATTAAAATTGATGGTTGTGGGGAGTGGTAGGTAACCCTGGAACATGGGTGACTCCCTGGCCAATTATGCGGAAGCCACATTGGAACAATCTTGTCAATGATCGCTGTCAGATTCTTGATGTGCAAGCCTCCTTGGCCATACCACCTGATCTTGAAGCCAGCTTCCCTGGGTCACTTAGTGAAGTCACCAATTCAATATAGTTCCCAGGCCCTTCTCACATAGGAGTATTCTGCACCAACACTTTCGACAGAGACATAGCACCTGGATACACAGTCACGAGGAAGATATGGGACAAAAAAAGGACAGGTTACTTGGCTGCCAAGGGTTAAACCATATTAGGGCAAACATATTGTTTCCACCTCCCAATCATCTGAACTATTGCACATCAAAACCAGAACCAGCAGCTGGAACGCCTGCCTTGTTGCAAAATGAACATTAGCTAAAATCAGCTGGGTTGATCCCCAGTGCCCCCAAGACCTTGTTCAGTACATATGTAAAATGGTACTCTGTCAGCACATAGGTAAAGTATTCTTGCCAATCCCTGCCGTCTAACTAGTACATAGTCCATTACTGCTTGACCTGGGCAACATTGGGTTCCTGGGGCCTCTTTGAGAATTGTATACCTGTCTTGTACTTTTTGATCGGTCTTAGAAAATGACATGGAAACAACCAAGCCTCCACTGGCAAACTAATCTCATCAACCAACAGTCTCCACTGGATGTCAGCTTTTGAGCTTGCCAGTAGCTCCCCCTGACTAGAAGGTCCTCAAATTCTGATAAGCACACCTGAGGAAACTTCAATATGATAATCCCCAGCTTGCCACTAACAAGAGTTTGCCTTTTATCCGGTCTTCCTCCTTTAAGCCTTTGTCAGCCTATCTTAGCCCTCTTAACGAGCCAGCTCTCTTCATCCATTGGTCTGCTCTTGTGTCTTTCACATTTTGCTTCCACCAACTATAGCATACAGCATGGCACAATGGATCAGCCTATTTCAGTCAATTGCTAACCTCACTTAGAGTGAATCCATTTACCCCTCTCACAAGGAGCACATTCATTAACACAGTAGTTTCTTTCAGTGCTAGTGTTTTTATATTTACTTATTGTTACCTTTATTTGTAGACCCTTATGTGATAACAGGGTGCTTTCTACCAAATGAGAGCAAAAGGCCCTTTCCAGCTTTATTGGTTCCTGTCTACTACCAACGCTGTCATAAATTCCTTTTAAATTGACTGCTGCATTTTGCATCATACCAGCAGCTCACACAACTTCTGAATATAAGCTGCTGAGGGTGCTCTATCCCTGCAACCCTCTTTCTTTCTTTCTTCCTTCCTTTCTTTCTTTCTTTCTTTCTTTCTTTCTTTCTTTCTTTCTTTCTTTCCTTCTTTCTTTTTCTTTTTTCTTTCTTTCTCTCTTCTTTTCCTTCTTTCTTTTCTTCTTTCCTTTAATTTGTTCCTCCATCCTTTTCTTTTTTCCTTCTTTCTTCCCTTGTTTCTTTCCTTCCCTTCCCTTCCCTTTTTCTTTCATTCCATCATCTTTCTTTTCTTCTTTCTTACTTATGTCTTTCCTTCTTTTTTCTTCTTTCTTTCATCTGTCCTTCCATCCTTCCTTCCTTTCTTCCTTCTGGCTTTCTGTCTGTCTTTCATTCTCAAAGGCAAAAGGCTGGCAGCCAATGCCAGACCGATTGGCTTTTTTAAGTCTATGTAAGCATGGCCTTTTGATTGTACTAAAATTATATCTATCTTATAGTGATCTTTAGGGGTTTTCAACCAGACTTCATCCATTTGTCTGTGATTCTGTCATTCACGTTTTTTCCATCCATTCCAGCATGCAGCATTGGGCAACGTATCAGCCCACTTCAGCCATTGGCTGACTTCACTATGAGTTATGACTTGCTACCCTTTCACAATGAGCACATCTACACACAAAGTAGTTCTCTTCAGTGCCTGGTAGTACTATGGCAATGTGTGCTTTTTGAGACAAAAACAACATTTTTGCCCTTAGCCAATGTTTTTGTTTATAATAATGAGGGTCAAAAGACTGACAGCAATTGCCAGAGACATTAGCATTGCAAATGCTTGTTTGGATTTAGCTGTCATGCTGGCTTCAATGAAGTCTGGGATGACATGGCATCAAGCCTTAATAAATTGATTGGGTAATGGTGTGGGTACTTCTGCTGCCTCCAAATGGAAATATGTGAATTCCTGTAACTTGAAATGAGACAACGCATCAACAGCATTATTCATCACCACATGTTTATACTTAAATGTCAAAACCCATACATTTTATCAGGGTGGTACAGAAACCCAAAAGATCACAACTTTTAATTACTTAGGCATCCTGCTTGACCAAATTTTAACATGGTGCAGCCTATTCAGCAACAGGGTCATCCATTCCCAAAGAGGAGTGGAGGAGATCTTCACCTTTGCACGCCGGCTAGGGCAAAAACCAGTGCACAAGATGATTAGCATTTACAAAAGCAAGTGCACTGCCGTAACTTCATATGGAGCTGAGGGTTGGGGGCACAAAGATGCTGGCACTCCTCGCTGTTCCACAAGCCACTCATTCTTATATTTACCACTCCGAAGAGGGCCTGGAGGACAGGATTAAGTCAGCCCCTTTGTTACTCTGGGTCAGAATGTCTCTCCTTGGATCATGTTTTGGAGATCCCCTGGATTAACTATGTTAAAGTGAAGTTTTTAGACCATGGTCTTGCAGATCTGTATTCCAACCTGAGAGGCATTAAAGATACTGTGATGGCCGGGGTGAAAGAAGCATTTAGAGAGAGACAGCGCAGGGTCTGCCAGGCGAACTTTGACAAATTAAGTAATAGTGCCAACAAAACATCGCTGGGTTGTGAATTTTCTTTGCTCTCAATTTCTGATGCAAAACAGTAGGTTTTTGCTTACAAGCCATGTTTTAACCTTCTTTACTTACCAGTAGCCTTCCCCAATGGAGTAGATTGGAGAACACCTTTGCCAAATTGCCCTCGCAATGTCTTAAAAAATCAAAGCATTATGCATTTTACCCTATTTTGCCATTTATTTTCCCAACTCCGAAGTGCTTCCTGAGACCAATTCTTCTGTCATCCCTAATCAGAGCTCATAGAGAAGCGCTGCTTTATTTGCAACAACTATGTGAGTTGGATCTCTGTGTAGCAGTTCTAAATTGTATTCTTTTTGGATCAGAAATCGCTACAGGGCTTTGTGTTAAATGCCACTGCTATTAAGACCTTTTGTGTCCCTATCCTTTGGATTTCATGCGGTTTTATCATGTTTTTGCTAATTTTATGTAGTTTTTATGACTGTACTGTTTTATTTTGTGCTTTTATGGTTTGAAATCAGCAGAATAGAGATCCTTGACTAACTGACTGATTATTCTTTAAGCAAAAGAGAATGATTTCTTTCAGCATAGTGAGCACCGTTTTGCAACTCACATGCTGCTAGTTTCTGGACTCCAAAACTGCCATGTTGTCAGGCCAGAATATCACTGACTGATAACAAAACTGACCAGGCCACATGGTCAATACTATCAAAATGGGAACCAATTCTAGAAAGCCACATTTTTCACAAAAACAGACTCTGACCATCTAAAAGACCACCTGTGTGCACATCATTCCTGGCCGGGATTACTCCAAAACCCACACTTTCAGCAGCATCCAGGAATAGACTTAACTCATAGCTGGATTTAGACGGAGCAAGTTCTGTTGAATCACGTTAAACAAGTTGCCCAGATTCTTAAATCTTGCTTTACTCCCACTAGCAACCTAGTCCTGTGATGATATAATGAATGACCCCTTAGAGTTGCATACTGACAATGCAAGTCTACAACCCCTGAGCTCTGTCCCTTTCAGCTACCCTGTCAACAACGACTGTACTGCCCCCTATGGAAAGCCCTGTAGGGCTAGATCACTCACCACCCACTGTTGAACTCACTGCTTTACAGTGGTTCTTAGTTAATGGAAAAGCAGCCATAGGTGGCACACCCATCCTCCTAGTCTGCGCTGTAACCTCTGCTGTAGTGGGTGGTGCATAGGTTTAATAGCATTGCAGTAACGTCAACAGCTTCTCAGTTGGGTCCAACCTACCCATGACTCACTCCATGTCCTGATTCCTTTTGCTGCGGTTTGCCACCTTTGGTTGCCCTGGAAGACATACCTTCTACCGGGCTGCCCTTACAACAGTTGAATTTCATGCAAAACGAATCACAAAACCAAGATGGCCAATACGTATAACCCCACAAAATATTGCAAAGTTAAAAACAAGAAAAAACTCTCTTAAAATACACAGCCAAGCCAATAACACCAACCCCTTAAATCGGTCCACCCCTTTCCCTTACCTCCTCTGTCTAGGTGCAGGCTGGGGAGACCAACCAGGAGACTAAACAAAGCCTCAGAGGATGTGTAAAAGAGAAAATGCACATCACCAGGGTAACAGCTGCAGCTCTCAACCACACACAACCACAGGATGAGGGAAGTGAGGATGAAACAATTCCAGTGGAATTAAACTAGGAGGCTGCTGGCACAATGCTCTGTAGTATGATCAAAAGCAGCCCATGTAACCTTAATTATAAAATACCCCAATCCCAGGGCAGTTGCCACCGAAGCACATTACCAAAAACACCAATGTAAGGGGTGAGACAAGGCTCTTACTATATCCTGAAAACTGATGGTTAATTATTTCCACCTCAATCAAGTGATACAAAGATCACCAAATCTGTGCTCTCTAGACCAAAGTCTAATCATGGCCAAAACTGCAGCAAGTGTCAGGCCACAGCATCAAATGGCTGAAGAAGCTGCCACAGAAGCCAATGGACCCACCAATGCCGTCGTTGGAACAAAAGAAAAACAGACAAATCCACTCTCTGTAGTGGCATCTGAGAGATACTGTAAAATCGCAATGGCTGGAGGCAGCAGCACAGTGAGGAGAGGAGGAAATAAGAGACTGAGCACTACCTCACCATTCCCTTTAAAGGGCGGGTCGCTGCAACTACACCTACCCCCACAACCCCTACGAGGTGGCAGGCCAGATTAGAGAAGGTAATTCATACTGACCCTCCATCTTGCATACTTTAGCTCCACCGTGCCCTCTATAACGCTGGTTCTCCCCATTCTGGGGTGAGCCTTACAACATAGTGTTAGATTGCATAGCTAGGGCACACTTCATTTATACGCAAGTGAGAACCCTCCAAATCCACAACTTTGCAAACCTTAATCAACCCTCGTCTTCCTGCATTACGTTTTCTACATTTCCTCACTTCTTCCCCTTTTTTCTTGCACAGTAATTCCAATCCTGTTTTGATGCCCTTTATTCACTGTATTGTACTGAATGTAACATGCCTACATGCCCCACAGATGTTAGTGCACCTTATAAGAAAATTGTAGTAATTAACTTACTAATTAAATGAATAAATAAAATTAATGCTAGGCTTATTGAAGGGGACCAAGTGGCTCAATACTGGAGGGCAGAATTGTCAAAGTTTCAAGAGTTCCCTGGAGTAAAGGGCAAGTGCCAAGTAGTAAGAAGTCTGGTAACCTTCTAGCAGCCACAGTAGCTGACCAAATGTAAATTAGTGGTCCCAGTCAATTTGTGTTGTAATTGTTACTTCACCAGCACTCTTGATAAACAGGCCAAGAAATGAATGGGCTTGGCAGCTGTCCCATTTACCTCAGAAGACTGGTGTGCATGTGTTAGCATTGTGACGAAACTAGCAATGGTGAGAAGGAAATATGTAAATTATCAAAATATTTTACGTGTCTACATCTGCCTACAAGAGTTCTGTTCACATGGCACACTGCAAAAGAATCATTCGCTCCCACATTAATTATTTTCTCTTTCTGAATTCCCTATTTGGTGTGTGAATGCAACTACCTTAAAAAGGACAGAATTCGCCTTAAAGCGCAAGCAAAAAATTTAAAATATGCCAAGTAATCATTGACTCAGGATTTAAAGCTATGCCCTGGCTACTAATGTTCAGACTCTGAAGCTCTCTATAATAAACTACCATAACAAAGTTATTTGTCATCATATGGATAGCTGAATTGGGATAATTTTAGGAGGGAACTCAATTAGTGATGTGTTGGGAGGAACGCTTATTAACTTTTTTCTCCCTAGTGTTAACTTGGGCAGCTCTCTTGACAGTATACCAATTAAGGATTGCAACAGCAGTCACAAAATGAGTTGTGAAACTCTGAACTGCTCCTAAAGGATGCAGAGGAGGAGAATCGCTTAGCTGGGTAGGTGCCCAAAAGACAAGATTTCATACAATAACTGGCCCAAGACCATGAGCTCTTGTTTAATTGAAAAACCTTTTCAGGCCGTATTTATTCAAAACCAAAACAAGATTGGATTATCAAATCACAAATATGCGTAAACAATACCATATTTACAAGATTTACATTATTTACATTCTTTGTTAACATCTTGATGGTGACCGAAAAAGCTGTACTGAGAAATTCTTAATGCAACCCTCCCACTGTCAAATTGGACTCATGATGGTCCATCATCTGACTCCCCCTGATTAGCTTATATCAAGTCCCCTCCTCCGGGGTCCATTTGATGATTCTTAAGGATCCCTTTGGGACCATCCTCCTCCCTGGACTCCTGTGGCCATAACCTTATAAAGGACACAGCGTGTGGCCTCATTCCTCTATATAATTGTGAAACTCCTCAGTGACCTGCAATTTCCTTTATCCCTATAATGCATGGTGGGGGCACTTTGTCCTTTATCTATTGCCATCGAGAGTTTCTAATGACATTTATAAATCTGTTATATTACTAGAACTATATTGGACCATATTGCATATGGTTACCTATTATGTATTGTAATAGATATATGTGTGTGAGTGTGTGTGTGTGTATGTGTGTGTGTGTGTATATATATATATTATATATATAAGGTTATAGTGACGTTATAGCTTGGTTTGGTGATAACATCTTACCTTAATTTAAAAGAAACAGAAAACAGAAATTCACTGAGGAAACCTAAGGTAAAGTGACATTTTAGTTAGGTATGGAAAAACACTTTAATCTGGATAAAAATTTGAATTTATATTTCGCTGACAAAGTCACAAACAATCTAAAGTTTAAAAAAATGAAAAACCACAGAAATTTGCCAGTTATAGCTCAGTGACCTAACCATAACTTGACCCTTGCCATGAACTATTTATTACCTCACACATTACATCACCCATGATGTTAAATGACATAATTGATGACATCACTAATATCTCAAATGCCATCATCGATGAAATCACTGATGACATCGCTGAATACATCATGAAATAAATAGTTTGCTATACACTATTCACTAAACAACATCTAAACCCAAATTTCTATCATCTTTGTAGTTCTAATGTGCATAAACTTTCGCAACATGCAGAACAGGAAGCATATCTGTAAATCAGCGACATTTCATAGGTATTATGTTCATTTTTACTGGTATTGAGGTGCATAAGAAAAATAATGCCGCTGTATAAATTAATGCAATCATCAATTTATGTGAGAATAAACTTACATGTGTAAGTTACTCTCTAATGTGAGTTTCATTAGTGATTGGCTCCAGTAATTTCTCTGTAAAAGTTAATGAGGTCAGCAATATATTAAAACTTGAATGCTATTCAAAAGACTGTTTAGTCATTATCTTCCTTAATGAGATGTAACTGTTAAATACCTCATCTGACAGAGAATTTATAGTCAACAGTACTACATGTATGTACTGGCTGAAAATAAGGTATGCACAGCGGGTCTTATTCATAACCCACCATTGTTTGGAAAAATGCCCTTGACAAATTCCTGAATTGAGCACAATGACATCCACCATTAGAACAAACGCTTACAATCATACAGCAACGTTTTCAGTGAGTCACCCATACATTATGCATTCCTCAAAAATGTGTAATATCTCATAATTTGCACTGAACATTTGGAAATGAAGAGTTGCACCTTAAAAATTAGAAATTATAAATAGAAGAGAAGAGAGCAGAGGAAGAAGGGCAGGGGAGGTGAAGGAAGGAACATGAATGCTTAGGGAAGGTGGAGTTAGGACATGTGAGTGGTGGGGGCAAGAGAAGATGTGAAAGGGTATGTAAGGGAATGGATTGGGAGGGTACCTATTGGGTACCAGATCTCGGAATGAATGGAAAGTCAATGGAGGGATGGGAGAAGATGGAATTGGAAAAAGGGAGGAAAGGAAGAAGGACAGAATGTGAAAATACATGGTGGATGATGGAGTTTGTAGGGGAGGTGAGGGACAGGGAAGAAAAAGCACGGGTAAGGGAAGTGCTGGGTGTGGAAGGGAATGGTAAGAAGCTGGGAAGAGGGGAATGAACGCATTAGATATGTAAAGGCTGCAGGAAATGGTATGCGAGAAGAGAGTGGGGTAAGGGAGAAGGAAAGGTAATCGAAGTCAAATGAAAGGAGGGAAATTGTAGAAACCAAATTAGAGACTAGGGGAAGGGTAGAAACGTGTGGTGGAGGGAACGAAAGGAGAGATGAGGAAAGGCGTAGGAACAGAGAAGGAAAGTCAAAAGAGAAGCGTTGGGTTGGAGTGGCTATGCGTGGTCTTGACAAAGGCAGGACAAAGATTTGGGGTGAAGGAATTAAATATTAAAGTAAATTAGAATGTCAAGCACGTTTCAAGGTAGTTTTGAGTTTGGATTCAAGTTCAGTTTTCAGTTCAATTTTCATTTGGTTTATCCACTCACCTTGTCCCCTTGGATCCACCCCTCCCCTTCATTTTTTAGCCTGCTCAGCTGCTGCAGTTTTGGCCCCTCACTGTCCCCCAGCTTCTGCCCCCAGCAGGAGTCCTCCCCATCAGTGTCCTTGTGTGCAATGCTGCAGCTCCCTGGTTACCAGGCTTTTATACCAAGGGCACGTCACAATGGAGAGTTTTGTCATTAACACTTTGTGGTTGATACCATTTGCTTTGAGTTTACAGGTAGAGAAGGCAAGGCACGGGTATTATCCAATTTCTTCAGAAAATCCAACTTTTATGTCACACAAACAATCCTGCGATGAACCTGAAATAGGATCCTATCCTACCCAAAGAATACCCCGAGAGTGATCTCTGTTTTTCGCGGTTTCAGTGAAGTCCTCTCCTCTGCACATAGCCTGGGCCTGGTGACATCACATTGTACGGCCTGTGACATCCTACGTGTTCCCTCACAGGATTCTGCTTGATGCTGCTGGGAAGGCATGGACTTTTCACATGAGCTTTAGAATGTGGGTTTTGTGAGCAGCATATAAATACGACTCCGGCGGACAGGTTGTTGTTGGACATTTCTTCCGGTTTATTTCGATTAAAGGACCCCTTTGATACAGGCGAATTTTCACCCATCCTCAGACCACAAAAAAAAAAAGAAAAACGTCAACAACTCGAACGTTAACAAAAGTTCAAGCTGTTTTCAGAATGTTCGTGTTTTCGCTCAAAAGCGCGTGCTCAAATACCTTCCACATACAATACACTATGAAGATTCGGTAATGAGAAAAGCGCAGGTAGTCGCACTTCGAAGTTGATATAACTGTGTTTTTCTTCGTTTGAAATATATTATGTTTTCATCGTAAGACTTGTTGTCACAACACGTTTGCGTCGCGCACATACGATGTACATATTAAACTATTTTACTGGGCCCTATCCACATCTTATGTCTGCCCTACCCCTCTGGAGTAATGAAAAAGATACTCCAGTGCGCATAGTAATAACTGATGAATATTGCATTTTTCTTAACTTGACATTTTGTGCACCCATTAGAATTCACCAGCTGCTATAAAGTCATCCAAATGGAGCATACTAGGAAAAGATGAACATGCGTACCACTAACTTGGCTCTCATCCAAAGTCTCAATAAGTGCCCCGCCTCTGTAATAAAAACGTCAATAAACGAGTCTCATAAAAACCTCCTACAGTATGGGGCGAATGTACTTGTAAAAGTACTATAAACTCACACTAAATCATCAGGTATCCTAGGGACACCCCTAAACCAAGATAGCCATAAATATTAAATATCCTTTCCCCATTATATAAAAGATTAGAAATGGTTAAACAAATTAAAAATCCATGTTGCTTTCGTAATCACATATACCCCCAGTGAGGTTAGGAAATACTCCTTAAACAAAAGGCTGCATCCCCAGCACCCCAAGATGCAAGGCACAGTAACCACCCCAGAGAAAGGATGTATAGCAGTGGTTCCCAAACTGTGGTCGGGGAACCACTAGAGGTCCACGAAACCTTCTCAGGGGTTCTGCAACTGGTTAGAAAGTTAAATAATACTAACAGATTAGTTCCCCAGCCACCAGTACTGATAACATGGGGGTGCAAAGAGGTGAAAAGGTCCCAGGACCATTCAGTTGGGCCAAATTAGGGAATATCTGAATAGGCCCAAGGTGCTTGTGAACTTCCTACTTGCCCCAGGCAGCACGCTTTACCAATCACTGTTTCTGGTGGGTACTGTCAGCTTGTAGTTGCAGAACCGGCCCGCTGATCATCTTCAAGTTCACTTGCCTGCCACCTTTTGAACCAGCCAACATCACTTGCATAATGACAAAAAAAGAAAAATGGACAAAGGGGATAATCAATACGGCGTCCCCAAGCACAATGGTACAGGCCTTCTTTCTCAACATTAAACATGCAAATGGCAATGAAAGGAAGGATAGCAATAAGTCTAATCACTGGCAATCACTCGAGTTAGCATTCTAACCCATTGTTCATATGCCCACCATACCACTTCAATTTGCACCCAGCCATATGCAAATCAGTCTTGACCCTGCACAAAAATGAACAGTCCAGCCTGCACTGCCATGTCATGTCCTTTCTGTTACAAACCACAAGCAACCCAAGACCCGTTTTTCCCTGATAGGGGCTCATCAATCATGTGGAGCTTGGTTCCAGTGGGACAGTGAGCATGCGACTCATGTATAAGCATACCCTTGGTTACTTAGGGCTTTACATCAAACACCTAAAAGGTGATGGGAGGAATGTTAGCAATATGTCTAGCCACTGGCAATCTCTCAAGGTAGCATTCCAACTCATGGTTCTTTTGCCCACCATGCCACATCAGTTTAGACCCAGCCATATGCAAAGCAAGTCTTGACCCTACTCCAATAGGAACAGTTCAGCCCGAACTGCCAAGCCAGGCCTTCCCTGAACCAGAACCCCTGATTTGGGTTCATCAGTCAGATGTAGCTTGGTTTCAGTGGCACAGTGAGCATGGGACCTATGTCTGGGCATACCCTGGCCTCATAGGGCATTATATCAAAGACTCAAATGGTTATGGGAGGAATGCTAGCAATAAGTCAACCAATGTCAATTGCTTTGGGTAGAATTCCAATCCATTGTTCTTTTGTCCAGAGGCGGTCCCTCCGCTATGGGGGAGGAGCGTCACCCACCCCTGCTGAAAGGAAGCAGAAAAGCTGAAAAATAAAAGGATAGTAAAAGCCTTTTATTATCCTTTTATTTTTCCACTTAGGTAGGGTGGAGAGGGGCCAGCATCCTCAACGTCAGCAGTGGGGGAAGAGTGTGCATGTCGGTTTGGCCGCCCATCCGAGACTGGTCAAACCGGCACGGAAACTTAGAACTCTCCACCTGGCTGTGTTTCACAGCTGGGAGGAGACCAAGTCCACACTCCCACTCCTTCACTGAATGGCATTTCAGCTTGCTCAGGCCAATCCCGGCGCTTCTCTCAATCCGTGTAACAGCATGAAAGAAGTGTCTGGATTGGGTGGGAGGGGAGCAAGGCAGAAGCACCAAGGAGGCAAAAGCAGCGGAGGCGAGGCGGCGCAACAGGAAAGTGTTATTTTTTTTATTTTTATTATTGCCCCCCCAGAAGCCCTTCCTGCCAGCAGCCACCCCTTCTTTTGCCCACAATGCCACCTTGGTTTAGATCTAGTCATATGCAAATCAGTTTTGACCCTGCTCCAACAGGGACAGCCAAGCTCGAACTTCTAAGCCAGGTTCTACCTGAACTGAAACAAAAGCCACCCAAGACCAGTTTAGCCCTGATTGGCACTTGTCATTCAGATGTACCTTGGTTCCAGTGGCAATGTGAGCAAGAGACCCACATCTGGGAATACCCTTGGCTACTTAGGGTGTGAAATCAAACAAGTTGAGTTGCGAGTGCTCCTTGGTCCGGTTGGGGGGTTGATGTTGTCATAAATGTTGGTTATCTTGCCTCAAACAAATTGGGAGAACTTGATACAGAGGTCTTGCAAAGGGTGATGCTATTGGAGGCGGCCACAGAGGAGGTGAAATGTTTCAGTATGCTGAAGATCTCTTTAATATTGTTAGACGTGGCACCAATGCAGTCTTCAAATGTGTAGCTTTTGGTGGCCCATATCTGTTAGTGGTAGTGTCTGAGGGTTGATTTAAAAGTGTTCCTGCCTGTGTTGTCCTTGCTCTTGTTCCATCTGTGTTCCAGTTGTTTGCAGTATTGCTTCCTCATTGTGAACTTCCCCCGTACCAGCTGGCTTGTAGTATGGCTCTTGAGATTTTGTTGGGTTTGATGGGAGCCAGGGTGTCAGTGGAGGCAGTGACCTAGTCACTGAACTTTGTGATGGCATCTGGTTGGCTGCTGCTGTGTGTGGTCTGGTGTTCCATGATTTTGGTCATTCAGTTTTCTTCTAGGACTCTGTTCCAGTTGTGACTCTGTGGTGTTGTTGGATGGGGATGATGAATTTGAGGAGGGTGTGGTCAGTCCAGGGGTTCATGTGGGCTTGTTGACTGAGATGTTGTTGAAGGTGGGGAAAATCGGGTCCAAGAGCTGCCTGGTGAAATGAGTGGGTCCATTCACACATTGAGTGAGGCCAAGGTTATCCAGTTCTTTGAATAGTACAGTCGTATTTGGGTTTGTGCACTTTCAAGATAAAATTTTGGTCTTCAAGGAGAATAAAGGTGCTGGAGTCGAGGATGAGGGGTGTGGCAAAGTGTGCAATGGAGTTAGCGAAGTTTGTGCACAGTCCTGGGGGTCTATAGATAGGGATGCCAAACAGAGTGAAATTAGCTGTGGTGTGGAGGTTGAGTAACAGGTGTTTCATGTTGCGAGAAGGTGGTGCAGCTGATAGAGTCCTTGAAGAGGATGGTTATGCTGCCCCCAGACACAGTGCCCTGTCTGGCAATCAAGAAGCCAAGAGGGATAGCTGTGGTGATGTTGGGGGCCGATGTGGGGTCAGCCAGGTCTCCCTCAGAGACAGCAAGTCTAGTGCATGGTTGTCGAACAAGTTTCAGATCTCTAATGCATTCTTGGTAAGGAGGTTTGTATTCAGGAGTATGCAGGAGAGTGCTGCAACTGGTGGAGTGGGTGACCGGTGTGTGAGTTTTTTAATGAGGTGGGTGTGGTCAGTGCGGTAGTTGAGTACAGTGGGTGTGGGAGATTTTTAAGAGCTTGAAATTGAGCAGGAGAGCACCCCTTCAGTATTGAGTGGTGCTGTGCACTGCCCGCGAGCTTAATAGCGCCTGGGATAGAGAGCGATGAGAGCTGCTGCAAGGTAGTGGTGGGGTGGAGGAACAGGGTTCCTGGTGCTAAGTGTGGGAGAGGGTGACAGGAGCAGACAGGCTGCCTTTGATGCACCTTTGGCACCCACATGCATGCTCGCTGCATTTCCCTGCTACATTCATCATTAGGTAGGGTCGGGGAGGGAAGAGGAGAGCATGGGTTGTAAGGAGATGCAGGAGGTGGGAAGTGAAAGAGCAGGAGAGCGCGGCATGGAGGAAAGAGGTAAGTAGCATGCAGGTAGGCAGAGAGAATGAAACACCTGGGTCACAAGTGGGTGAGAAGCTAAAAAGCACAAAAGTCATGAAGAAAAGATGAAGATGAGAAAAGTGGAAAGTAAGCAATGGTAAACAGGTAAGCAGAGTAGAAAATATGAAAACAGAGGCAAAAGTAGAGAAAAATGTGACAGAGAGAGAGGGGGACAGTAAAGAAGTGCTGGAATGAGGTAGTAGCCTCAGACTCACAGGAGTGGGGTCCACAAGGGCCTTGCCTGGTCAGAAGACCGGGCATAGGTAAGTCCTACGGGGAGGAGGGGTCAAGGAGGGGTCAAGGAGGGACCTGGTCTTCACTGTGTGCGAACACCAGGGGAAGAAAGGTGGCTTGAAATTGAGATTTTGGTAGGTGTGCTTTCTTTGTAGCGAATAGAATGCTAATACATTTCCACCTGGACATCCTCATTAAGTGATTTTCGAAGGTAGGTTTGTTGTAAAAGTAGAAATAAATGTTTTTGCTCAGGTTCTGAAGTGAGTAATGATTCTTCTGGGTTCATGCCCGCTAGCTATAAGTGGATGTTGAAGTAGTTGGTGTGTTTAGAGATTAGAATAAACTCAAATTTATTGTGTTTAGGTTTTTGGCTTTTTGTAAGCTTTAAAGGACTGAAGGTTGTTGATTGACAAAACTTTGAGATATAGGACCTGATTTAAATGTTGGCGGAAAGGGAACTCCGTTGTAACAGCGATGAACTACCCTCCAGGCCAACATTATTGTCTGCTCAGTTTAGAATCCATTGGACCTTAGGTTTGACAACAGTGGAGACAACTTCTCCACTGTGGTCAAACCCTTCCCATGGCCCAACAGAATGAGAACTATTGGAGGTTTGGCTGTATGTCCACCACCTAATTTAGATGGGCAGACGTACAACCAATTTTCGGTGCCCATCACTGCCTGGAAAAGCCTGGCACTGAGGGGCATTGTTTCTTTTTAGTTTCAAAAAGAATATCCCACTTTGGGATTTTCATTTGACAATAAGTCAAACATATAGTAAGTTTGCCATATGGCCATCCATCAAACTTACAAAGCATTGAGAGGAACCACAGTGACAATAGTTCCTGCCAATGCTAGAAATATCCACTGGGCCAGAGGGTATTTCTAAATTTGGCAGATTGCACCTCCATCAGGTCAACAGAATAATTTACTCTGTTGCCGTGGCAGAGAAAGGGGCCGCCCACCAGAATTAAATTGGGCCCATAGCTTGGTGCCCTCCGTTCACTGGTATTGATTTAGTGATCAGACATATGGAACCCTTAAGGTTTAATTTAGAGGGTCCCATTGACTTAGGAGTGGATGAACCTATCCAGCACCACATATATGAAAGGTAAAAGTTGCAATATGGAGAGCCCCATCCTTGGCCTGTTTTGTAACTTGCGTTTCTTTTAAGGTCAAGAGAAGAAGATCTGGAAGATGGAAGATTATAGGCAGAAAGGGATAACCAGATAAGCAGAAATGAGCTGTGGATGGTTGAGCTGTGGGTGTGACCTGGTCTTATGAAATGCCAAACTGAAAATTTGGGTTGAGAGTGTGGATGCAGATAACTCAGAAGCAGTGCTTGTCCACTCCCGGGTGTGGCACAGAACAGGTAAGTAACCAAGCAGTCCCTACAACTAAATGTTGACAGAGCAGGGATGTGAGGTGGGAATACCCCACATACTGAAATGGAAAATATCCTGCACAGCCCTCAGCCTACTCTTACCTTAGCCACAGCCTAAGGCAGAGGAAGGTGAAGCTACAAGATCCTTCATTGGTTCAAGCTACTGACACTTTCCCATCTTGTTTGGCCTTTCAGACAAACTGGCTTATTAGACTGCCCTAGCTAATGAAGTATTTTCAGGAGGAAAAGTAGTGAAAGAATCCATGGCAAAATGGTTGACATGTCCTTTTTAGGTCTATGTCCTCAATAATGTCCACTAGATGTGCAGCAGAGTCAGTCAAATGCCTAGCTATGTTTGACGCACGTATGCTTTTGGAAGGATGGCTCAGCAAACTGAAGGCTTTCTGCTGAAAACATGTGGTACACTGGTGGTTAGGAGTTCGACCTTTGCAAGACAGACTCAGCATTCCATCCTTCTATTGTCAGTAACGGATTCCCTTAAATTGAATAATTGTATTGTCTTAGTGGTGTTTGGATTTAGAATCGGGGGAAGTGCAGTATGTAGCACTTTGTAAAAAATAAGTGATAGCATTATTATTATCCTTTATCAGCTCAACCTTCCTATTAGGTGCTGGCCTTGCATGTGACTGACTTAGTCCTAGCTCTATTGACCTTTCAGAAGAAAGTCCTGAAGAATGGTTCTAGTTTCATGAGAGCGAGTATGCCTGTGCCTGACTAATATGAGGGAATGTGGACAGGAGCTGAAAGGTCTGTTGGAACTTACAATGTGGACCCCCATAAAAGGTACCTCTTCAGTTTATATTTTTGGTAATTTTAACTTTCAAGCCACTGACAAAACATATGTGCGTCCTGAGTTTCTTGACCATACTCATCCGACCTCTCCTCCCACTCATGTCTCGGTTGGTACCTTATAGACTTCATTGTCTTATGTAACATTTTCTCTGGGCTGATTTACTCATATGATTCAATGTCTTTGTATAATGTGTGCGATGTAAAGTGCTCTGGTAGCACACACTGGTATGAGTAGCACTATAAAGCATGAAATCAGTGATAGGGGTTAAGGAGAGATGAGGGGCGGTGTTGGTGGGTGGCAGTGAGGGAATCCATTGAGAAGGAGGTCGTTGGTGGCGCCACCAGTACTAAAGCCAGACCTACCTCTGTTTACCCATTGCCTCTGAAATTTTTCCAATCTAATGTATTTCTCTTGTATTCAATTCTTTACTCCGTATTGGGCAGGCACATGACTCATAGCCCATTCTCTACTCTTATTGGCCTTCTTTTTACCCGCCACCAGACCTCTCACTTCTTTTATATTATTCCTTGTGGTCGTAATTGTTTCCTTTACTGTTAAGCCACTGATTAATCTTCCCTGTACCTTTGTGTCCTTCGCGTCTATCTCTGATCTAGAGTGTTTGCCTTATTTGTACTGCCAGGCACACGATTTCCTTGGATGCTCTCTTCTAGGCTGGCCAAACATGTTTTTCTCCTTACCAGGCCTTTACTTGGTGTCCTTGTTCAATTTTCCTTGTCTTCTGGAATTTTTCCATCTTATTTTTTTCCAGACTGCAACAATTCTTCCTCTTCTTAAGATATGACCACTAGACCCTAATGCCCGTATTAACTTTAGGCCCATCTCTTTGGTTCCATTCCACTCCAAAATTCTTTAACATCTTATTCTCTACTTGTACTCTGCATTTCTTCATGCAGATTTTTTTTATACTGTTCCATCCACCATCTTTTATCTTTCTTGACTCAATAAACAGTCCTCTATCGTAATACTGCCAAATCTCTGCTTTTTATTCTTCTGCCTTCTCTGTGATCTACAGAAAGGAAGAGCTCTGTTGTGTCCTTGCTTTCTACATAATTCTCAGGAGCTCTTTTCCTGTCGGCTGGGTAGGTTCTGTGTGCGTTCTGTGTACTACACTTTGAGTTAGAGAGGGTTCTGCCCTAGGTCCGCTTCATATCTCTTTATATTTTTCCTTTGTGTTCTATTATTTCTATACAACGCCTGTACTCCTATGCTGAAAACGCCAAAATGTTTTTTTCTTCCTTTTCTGCTTCTCTGTAGCTCTTCTGGAAAAGATCTGATCCTGTCTATCTGGTAATGAGGCTGCTATGGATTTACCCGGACAGTAAAAGATTTTTACCATGTGTCCCGGAAAAAAAATCAGTGAATACGAAATTTCCTAGCTATCGTGAAGGAAAGTTTCAATTCTATTAAGGACACGGAGGCGAGGATTATGCAGGGTTCCCGACCCTGTTGGAACTCTCGTGCGAGTGTCCTCTTCGCCTCCCGCATTTTCCCTCAATACTCCTGGATCCGTTGGGTTCCTATCACCCTCTGGTCCTTCAAGGTCATCTTTCCCTCATAGCTTGGAAAATTTCCGGCATCGTTGGCAAGACAACCGACTTTCGCAGGAGGCTAATGACTTCATCGCACAGGCCTGGGCCCCGGGTACATGCAAACGATATAGATCGGCATGGAACAGATGGTCTCGCTGGTGTGTGGGCAAACACTGCGATCCCATGGGGGCCAGTATTACCGACATCATCAATTTCCTTGCAGAATTAGGGGACTCTGGCTTAGCGTATCGCACTATCAATTCTTTTCGTTCAGCCATCTCGGCGGGCCACCCGCCCCTTAACAATCTCCCGGTCGGGGAGCATCCCTGGATTTGTAAACTTCTTAAGGGTATTAGACTCTCCAGACCTCCGCAGCCCAGATATTCGGAACTCTGGGACGTGAACTTAGTTCTTACTCTCTTGTCCTCTTGGCGGGACAACCAATATTTGTCACTAAAGGAATTGTCAGCCAAATTGGCCGTGCTTCTCTGCCTCATTTCCTGTAAGCGTGTGTCCGATGTCAGAGCATTGGATATTTCCGCTCGTATCTTTACTCCAGAGGGAGTCACGTTTACTATTGCAAGGAGGACAAAGTCTAATACCAGGTCGGTATCCTATCCCGCTTTTCCTGATTCCCCGAAGCTATGTGTGGTTCGATGTCTCAAAGTCTATGAGGAAGTAACCAGTTCTTGTAGATCTCCAGGAGTCGAGCAGTTATTGATTTCTATAAGGAAACCGTTTAAGGCGGTTTCTTCCCCTTCCATTGCCAGATGGATTCGATGGATTCTCTCTGAGGCAGGAATAGATGTTCAAGTTTTTGGCGCCCATTCTACTCGGGGAGCTATGGCTTCCAAAGCCATACAGGTGGGGGGCAGATTGGAGGACATCATGCATGCTGCTGATTGGTCTTCAGAGTCTACTTTTAAAAAGTTTTACTTTAAACCAATTCATGAAGCAGCCGCACTTGTGGTGAGTAAGCTTTAAACTTGCATAATCCTCGCCTCCGGTCCTGTGATAGAATACGAAATTTCCTAGCTATCGTGAAGGAAAGTTTCAATTCTATTAAGGACACGGAGGCGAGGATTATCCCACCCACATACTCTACGCTGGTATGTCCCCTCCCGATTACATCTACCTCCGTAACAAGGTAGTATACTTGAGTTTGTACATTTATTTGTTGTCCTTTTGATCATGTTCTAAATACATCATGTTGTACTTGATTCAGATGTGATCACATTCTATTTAGTGGTATTTTAAGGTTCATGACTTTATTGCAGTCAGTATGTATCTATGTTTTATCGGATTTGCATCTAATTATACCTTTTTTGGTAGGTTCCGAGACTACGACCAATTGACTCTACCAGGATTCCTTCCGCAGTGAAGTCGAGGAAGTGTGACGCATTTCGGGATACTTATACCAACGTGAAGGAGCGCACCTCATTGGATACTCGTTACCATGGCGGCGGGCTCATGGAACTTGTAGTTTTTTTGTTCATGTTTTGTTTTACTTTGAACTTGCTGTTTAATTAAAAGTGAAGAAAGATCTGCATAATCCTCGCCTCCGGTCCTGTGATAGAATTTAGCACACATCCCGGTTTTCAGAGAGGATCAACTGATGTAATGTAGTTAACACAGATGATGCTGAGTTAAAAGCTTTCATTTAATTACTCTTAGTGCTTCATTGTCTGTGTTTTTATGTAGGTGAGCGCTGTCAATTAATTCAATCCTTGCTATTTATTCGCCTCAAACTGCAGTCCTTCGTATATGTTGTGGAATGGCCCAGCTTTTAGTATTCAAAAACTGGTGGCCCTACGTGTAGGTCCCCCCTTCTGTACTGCAGAGATTTTGCGTTGCACCCCTAAACTAAAGCACCATTCTCATGTCAAGCGCTCTCAGTCTGCCAGGCAGAGACAGCCGGAGACATATGTGAAAAAAGACAGACGTGATTAGGTCAAGCCACAGGAAGATTTACACTAATCCAGGCTGACAGCACAAATCAGTTCCTTCGGAAAATCGTGAAAATAGATACGCTCCAAGGCTAAGATCAATTTTCAAAGGAATTGTTTTAGTCTGAGCCGCGTCCAAACACTGCCTGCAGGTACGGTTAGCTCTGCCATTCTTATCTTAATTGATAGGAAAACAAAAGAATCTGAGAAGGTTGATAAACAAAAAAATCCAATCGCTCCTGTGATCAGTGAGTCTGGTTTCCTGCAAAGGCTTCAATGTTTACAATATCTTCTTGGAGGAAAACTCCAATCATAATCACAGCAAGCTGTTCATCTGGGTCCTCCTTGGAATCCACCTGCGTTCGTCCGCTCGTTCGTTGCCATCTTGTAGTGAGTATTTCATTTCTGTGACCTGTGAGATTTGCATGTTAAACACCCGCATCTGCGAGTCATTTGAGAATAGAGCTAGATTTGTAGGTGGTGGGAAAAACAGGTTAGCAAAATAAAGGAATGCAAAGACTAATGAGTGGTCTAAGAGAAAAAAAGCTTTGGCTGTGTTCAGGGCTTAATTTGTAAATAAAAACGTGCCGGTGCTCAAAGCCCTCCTCTTAAACAGCGGCTTCTGCAATTAAATGTGGGAACACGGAATACTGAGGCGGTGTAAACCTGAAGCCATATCGGGCCTCTTTAATCCATATAAACCCACTCCCTGCCCCTTCAGCTCACCCCAGAAGCTGTGTTAGAATTGGCATATTAGAATACAGACCTGCAGGGAAGTTGTGTTTCGTCGAAAAGCTATTACTTTTGAAAGGGTAGCAAAACTGGGAAAGAACTTGGGGCCAGATGTAGCAAAAAGAAAATTTGCGAGTTGCAAATTGCGAGTCCATGCGACTCGCAATTTGCAACTCGCAAATTGGTATGCAGTACGGTGTCTCAGACACCGTCTGCGAGTCGTTAAAGGGTCGCAATGACCCACCTCATTAATATTAATGAGGTGGGTCGCAAATTGCGGCCCCATAGCGAGTCTAGGCACTCGCAAACTGTCGTCAGCAGACCTCCATGTTCGTGACTGCTTTCTCAATAAAGCATTTTTTTTTTTTTAAGTGTAGCTCGTTTTCCTTAAAGGAAAACGAGCTGCACTTAAAAAAAAACCGAAACCTTGGACCACTACCTGCCCTGAAAAAATAGTAATGGGTCCATTCGCAAAGGGGAAGGGGTCCCATGGGGACCCCTTCCAATTTGCGAGTGGGTTACCATCCACTTGAAGTGGATGGTAACTGCGACACCCTTTGCGACCGCATATGCGGTCGCAAATGGTATTGCATGCCACTCCGAATCGCAAATAGGAAGGGAGCACCCCTTCCTATTTGCGATTCTGAAATGCATATTGCGAGTCAGTCCCGACTCGCAATATGCATTTCTGCATAGCAAAGAGGCATTTGCGCCTCGCAAACGGCGATTTTCGCCGTTTGCGACGCGCAAATCCTTGGCTACATCTGGCCCTTGATTTGTGGCTGATTCAGCCCCAGCTCCACTTGCATTCGGAGTCATAACCCATATATATATATATATATATATATATATATATATATATATATATATTCACTAAAAAAAATAGGCTACAGGGACGTTACAGTGTTATAGTTAGGTTCTGAATTCACTCGCACAAAACATAGAAATTCTGCAGTTATAGTAACAGTTATTTTAAGTAACTATAACTCGCGGCCTAAGGCAACTAAGGTAACTAAGGTAACTATAACTCGCTCTCCTGGCATTCACAATTTTTTCTTCAATAATTAGACTTCTAATGTTTCATTGATATTTTTATTGACATTATAAAAGTTATCATGAGTGCTGTAATATCTGGGGTAATTAGCAGTGCATGGCTAAGGCACGAGCTACAGTTACCTGAAATAACTCTAACTGCTGAATTTCTCTGGTTTTGTAATTGAATTTCTAAGGTGTTCTTAATTCTCCTTCAGTGTTTTTCAAAGGGTGGACTGAGGTCCATGCAGTAGTGTAGTGTATAATGATGTGGCCCCACTACAGAATGGGAAGAAGGGCTCCTGAATCTCCCATATCGCACAGATAAGCATTGGCCTTTGGCGGAATGGTCCCCCTTGAAGAATTGGGCGCGCCGTGAGTTGTTGGGAGTCCCCTTCATCACAGGAGCTGCAGGGTCCTGCTTTATGTCCCTGTTCAATGTTCACCACACGTGAAAAGGAGCCTGTTGATAAAATGTAGACCTGCAAGTGATTTACAATCAATTCAAACAGGGGTATAAAACAGGTGCCTGTGGCCCCAGTGGCACAGGGTGGGTGGAGGGAGGAGCACTTCTGTGGGGCCAAGGGGATCCCCATTCAGCCCAAGGCCAAGGAATCGATTTTTCAGGGGATCCCGTCATTTTGTGTTACAAAACTGACTTCAATGGTTCTCTTACTGGAGGCTGCATTGTCCATATGTTTGGGTACAGAATGTTCAGCACAGTAAGAAGGGTTAACACAGTAGACTGCATGTTCTGGTGATGTGTGTCCCAGTGTTGGTACACTGCACTGTGACACAGTCAAGGACCCTGTAATGAACTGTTGAGTAACTGCTAGAACTGGATTGCTGCGGCTTCCCATGAAATGCCTGCACGGTGTCCCCTATCACACTCAGTAAAGCCACAGCACAGGTAGGTGCAGTGCAGTTTTCTTATACACGCACAAGAGGTACGGAAAGGTGGCAACATTGCAAACCTCACATACAGCAAGTAGACTAGAGGTAGTAGCCAAAGCAGGACTGCTTTATACACAAAGAGGGTCATTCTGACCCTGGCGGGCGGCTCCCGCCGCCCGCCTGGCGGGAACTGCCAAATGGCCGCTCCGCAGTCAGAAGAACGCGGATGCCATTCTGGCTTTCCCGCTGGGCCGGCGGGCGACTGCCAAAAGAGCACCCGCCGGCCCAGCGGGAAAGGCCCTGCAACAAGGAAGCCGGCTCCGAATGGAGCCGGCGGAGTTGCAGGGGGGCGACGGGTGCAGTTGCACCCGTCGCGATTTTCACTGTCTGCTAAGCAGACAGTGAAAATCTTTATGGGGCCCTGTTAGGGGACCCTGCACTGCCCATGCCAGTGGCATAGGCAGTACAGGGGCCCCCAGGGGCCCCACAACACCCGTTCCCGCCATCCTGTTTCTGGCAGTGAAAACCGGCAGAAACAGGCTGGCGGGAAGGGGGTCGGAATCCCCATGGCGGCGCTGCAAGCAGCGTCGCCATGGAGGATTCCCCCAGCCGGGGGAAATCCGGTGGAAAACCGCCGGACCCGGCTGGGCGACCGCGGCTTCACAGCCGCGGTCGGAATACAAAATGAAGCACTGCCAGCCTGTTGGCGGTGCTTCAGCCGGCCTCCAACCTGCCAGTCATAGACCGCCAGGGTCAGAATGAGGCCCAAAATGTAGCAAATTTGCAGGAGCAGCAGCCCAGCATGCCCCCTTTTTACACAAAGAACAGCTACAGCATCAATAGGGGCCTGCAAGTATACCCCACGGGAACCATGGGGCCTTGAAAAGTACAAATCCATTCCAGAATCGTAAAATTCACACTTGAAGGTAATAACAATTGTCACACACCATCAACATCGAAAAGAGAGTAAGGCTGCCCACGACGAGAAGTGGAGTAATTCATCAAATGGGCAAGACCATGCTCCCATGCAAGCCATTCATCAATCAGAAAGCCAAGCATCAATCAGAAAGATGTACCATGCACTGCTGCAAGCAAGAGAACACCAGTTAATACTGCAGCAGAATATGCATTTTGGTTGTTACCTCTGTGCGGCGGCTGGAGGGACAAAATAGTGCACTGCACTGGAGTAACTTTACCACTACCATATTATTCCCCATTGCTGCAGTTGATGCGGAGTGATGGGTAAGGTTAGTGCTTACTATGCCTCGACTGCAGCCACCTCTAAAATACATTAGAGACTTGGGGGGTCATTCTGACGGCCACGACCACGGGAGCACCGCCAACAGGCTGGCGGTGCTCCCACGAGCATTCTGACCGCGGCGGTTCAGCTGCGGTCAGAAGCGGCAAGTCGGCGGGCTCCCGCCGACTTACCGCTGCTCGGGGGAATCCTTCATGGCGGCGGAGCGCGCTCCGCCGCCATGAGGATTCTGACAGCCCCTACCACGATCCTGTTCATGGCGGGAAACCCGCCATGAACAGGATGGCGGTAGGGGGTGCCGCGGGGCCCCTGGGGGCCCCTGCCGTGCCCATGCCAATGGCATGGGCACGGCAGGGGCCCCCGTAAGAGGGCCCCGCAAAGTATTTCAGTGTCTGCCTTGCAGACACTGAAATACGCGACGGGTGCAACTGCACCCGTCGCACCCCTGCAACTACGCCGGCTCAATTCTGAGCCGGCGTCCTCCTTGCAGGGGCATTTCCTCTGGGCCGGCGGGCGCTCTTTTGGAGAGCGCCCGCCGGCCCAGAGGAAATGTCTGAATGGCCGCCGCGGTCTTTTGACCGCGGTGCGGTCATTTGGCGGCGGTACTATGGCGGACGGCCTCCGCCGTCCGCCATAGTCAGAATCACCCCCTTGGTCTTGGAGGCTCTCTAATATTGTGGGGTCCTGATATCATGGGCAAGGGAACTTCTCTGTCCCACTTTCGGTCTACAACTGGACTTAATCAGCATTACTAGACCGGATTCATTTAAAGGCCTATCCTCTCCCCTGCCTTCTGGTGCCTGTAACCATGGGAAGAGAGAAGCCCAGCTGCCGCTTAGATGTAATCTGCATTGTTCTCACTTTGTCTCTCAAGTGACGTCTGGGCCACACATTGCACTATGGTTCCTGTCAGTGAGCCAGGGAGAGACCAGAACGCTAGGATGGCAGTTACCAGATCCACGAAGCCAGAAGCTCCAGATTCATCCAGGTACACATATGCACTTATGATCAGCCTTAAGGACCCCACAACCCCATGGCAAGGCCAGATGTACGCCAGAAAGATGGCCAGGTATAAAAGAGCGAGTCTCTGCTAGGGTGGGATTGAACCCTTTCTGAACACCCAAGCAAGGTCAGGAACTTGAGAACATGGATGCCCTTTCCTGGGCCGGTCCAAGTGAACACAAGCCGACTCCTCTGTTAGGTTTGAACTTACCCAAGCATCCCTCACCTGATGAAAGGCACTTTAGGGGTTATTATGACCCCGGCGGTGAGTGTTAATGTGGCGGTAGTACCGCCACATTATGAGAATGGCGGGTTGGCTGCAGCTAACCCGCCATTTCTCCACTCATCCCGCCATGGCAGTATCAGCCGCAAGGTCGGAGATGTCAATCTCCATCCCAGTGGCCGGCACACTACCAGCAGGGGCATTATGAGCCTGCCTACCACCATGGTTTTCATGACATTAGCAACACCACGAAAACCATGGTGGTAGGCCCTACCAATGAATTCCTTCCCTGTCACCGGTAGGTGGCTCCCCCACCCCCCTAACACATACCAGATGCCCCCCACCCCCCTCCATCCAAAGCTCCCCCACCTCGACATTCAAATACACCCCCCACCCCGATCCAAACACCCCCCACCCCTGATCCAAACACACACCCCACCACCCCCTCTGATCCTCTCACTCACCCTCCCACCCCATACACGTACGCACCCGCAAACACGCACCACGCATACACCCAATCACTCACTCTGCATACACGCATTCATGCACGCATACTTCCAGACATGTACGCACACATTCTTACACACAATCACACTGACATGCACTCACTTCACCATTCGTACATGCATTCACTCACATGCATACAACCATGCAAACAACACAACACACACAGATGCATTCACACACACATGCACATACTCACAACACCCCCACCCTCCCACCCCATCGCCTGTCAGAAGCCCAACTTACCTTGGTCGAGAAGGTCTTCCAGCAGCAGACGGGAAGGGGCGCTGCTTCCGCCAGGCCGTATGAATTGTCATAATACGGCTGGCGACATTCTACTGGCGTGGCAGTGCTGGTGGTAGCAGCACTACCTTACCACCGTCCGCCACCATGAACACTGACGGATTTCTGCCCTTCTTGGCGGAAGTCTGGCAGTGCTCATAATATGGCGGACGGATGGTAGCAGCAGTGAAGGTATTTTGTCGGCAGTCACCGCGGCGGTAGGCGTTTTTTACCACCAATATCAAAATGACCACCTTTGTGTTTTGTCGTGGAGTAATGGTTCCTGACCTCTTATTGATATCAGGTGAATTAACTGTCCTGGGCATCATGCAATCATTCCTATTTCTCACTATCACGACACACGAATCCACGCAGCGGTCTTTCAACTGCGGTATTCCATCTGCGGTACACACCTGCGCGCTCAAAATACACACACATTTACAAAACACCACCACATTGGACAATTCAAAATACACACACCTGATAGACATACACACACCACTCCCACACACACATTACAATATAAAACACACACCCACATCACCCACAAACCCCTACGACAAAATTACTGAGAGAAGGCCAAAGAGAGACACTACAAACAACTACCAAGCATCCACAGGCACACAATACCATCACCCACATAACTTCCACACACCTCACACAACACACCACTAAATATCACCCCACTTATCAATACACACACCACCCCACACATCACCCACACCACCCCATGGCACGGCAAAGACACCCCAGGTTCTCTGAGGAGGAGCTCAGGGTCATGGTGGAGGAAATCGTCCGGGTAGAGCCACAGCTATTCGGATCACAGGTGCAGCACACCTCCATAGCTAGGAAGATGGAGCTATGGTGCAGAATAGTGGACAGGGTTAACGCAGTGGGACAGTACCCAAGAAATAGGGATGACATCAGGAAGAGGTGGAACGACCTACGGGGAAGGTGCGTTCCGTGGTTTCAAGACACCACCTTACGGTTCAGCGGACTGGCGGCGGACCCCCACCTCCTCCCCCACAACTTACAACATGGGAGGAGCATGTCTTGGCGATTCTGCATCCTGAGGGCCTTGCAGGAGTAGATGGAGGAATGGACTCTGGTAAGTCAAATCTGAACTATTACATCCCCCACCCTACTTGCATGCTTTCACATACCCCTACCCTCACCCTCACCCCCATCACTACAACTCCTCACAAATGTCCCAACATCACAAACCACACATCCTAACACCAAGCCCTGCATGCAACAACAAAGCATGGACACCCATCACCAAAGCATGGCCACTGCACATACCCATACACCCCCCTAATCCACCATCACACAAGGACCCACACAGGAATGCAAGCACTGGGGTACACGGTCACCCACCCATTGCACACGATGGCACACACAGATGTAATAAACATCCTTTTATACCCCTGCAGGACCCCTACCCAACGTCACCGGACAGGAGGGTCCACACATGTCCACACCACCAACAGAAGAGGCCCACAGTGATGACAGCAGCTCTGTCCAACTGGATCTAGATGACCAGCCCGGCCCATCGGGGACCTCTGGACAGTCGGTTCCCCTGACACAGTTACAGGCCACCACAGAGCTTCCCCCCTCTGTAAACACCAGCACAGCACCCACCCAGTGGGCCCATACCTCTGTCCCCAGGACACGTCAATCAGCAGTGTGTCCACCACTACAGGGAACTCAGGCTAACCCACCACCCCAACAACAACATGTACCTGGGGGCAGTAGCAGTGGGCACACGGTCCAGGGGACAGAGGCCCACGAACACAGGGGAACTGGGAGGGCTGTTGTGCAACAGGGGGAGGACAGGCCAAGGGAACCCACTCTCCACGAGGCCCTCTCCAACATCATGGGAGCCTACCACCATTCCCAGGAGACGATCGCAACGGTACTGGCCAAGTTTCAGGAGACCCAGCGCCTGCAGGAGGAACAGTATTTGGGCTTCAGGGAGGAACTCAGATCCATCAATTCCACCCTGGGCACCATCGTAGGGCTGCTGAAGGAAGTCCTCAACACCAGGAGGGACACTGTGGCACAACAAGGGGCCCCTGACACTAGCTTGGACGATGAACTGCCCACCACCTCCGCCGGCGCTAGTGAACAGGAGGCACCGCCACAGGACCACCACACCAGCACCCCACCCCCTGCAGAGGGAGAACCACCCTGCAAACGGTCCCTGAGATCTAGGACAAAGACAGAGAACGATGCCAAGACCCCCGCCAAGAAATGAGACCACCCTGAATGTCATCCTTCTGTCCCACTTTGTCACCCTGTCCATCCTCAAACTGCCCCAGCTCCACTTCCTATGCCCATCTGGGCAATGCACCTGTGAGACTAATAGACTGGACTCTGCCATGGACATTCCTACACCATCAGCCCTCACCATTTTACAACCCCCTCCAATCTTGAGCACATAAATAAACACCCTTAAAGCACAAAACAATCTGGAGTCTGTCTGTGATTTTGAAATAGTGCATTAGCAATTACAGTGACAAAATGCTCTTTCAAACCTAGTGTCAACATACCTATGTCACACAGCTCTAGTCCATGAGGAAACAAAGCAGATGTCACACAGTGGGACCCACATCTGTGAAATCGTAAGGGAAAGTGAAAACTCAGTGACCATACACTGGGTGAAAATGACAGACAGTAGAGAAGTAGTAGTGTTAAAGTACATGTAGTAGGCAGGTTTGTATTCTTACCTGTGTCTCACCGGAAATATTGCAGGATAACTGAGTTCCTATGTCGATGTCCTCTTCTTCTGCTTCCTCGTCTTCACTGTCCACAGGCTCCACAGCTGCCACAACACCGCCATCTGGACCATCCTCCTGCAGAAAAGGCACCTGTCGTCGCAAAGCTAAGTTGTGAAGCATACAGCAGGCCACGATGATCTGGCACACCTTCTTTGGTGAGTAGAATAGGGATCCACCTGTCATATGGGGGCACCTGAATCTGGCCTTCAGGAGGCCGAAGGTCCACTCTATAATCCGCTAAGTTCACCCATGGGCCTCATTGTAGCGTTCCTCTGCCCTTGTCCTGGTATTCCTTACTGGGGTCAGTAGCCATGACAGGTTGGGGTAACCAGAGTCACCTGCAAATGGCGAGGGCAACTGTTAGACACACACTAACCTGTAGGGATATCCCCAGACCCAGACAACCATTCCCACTGACTTGCTTCGAGGTGCTCACCTAATAGCCACACACGGTGCCTCTGTAGTTGACCCATCACATAAGGGATGCTGCTATTCCGCAGGATGTAAGCGTCATGCACTGAGCCTGGGAATTTGGCATTCACATTGGAGATGTACTGGTCTGCCAAGCACATCATCTGCACATTCATGGAATGATAACTCTTCCGGTTCCTGTACACCTGTTCACTCCTGCGGGGGGGAGGTAGCAAAGCCACATGTGTCCCACCAATGGCACCTATGATGTTGGGGATATGTCCCAGGGCATAGAAGTCACCTTTCACTGTAGGCAAATCCTCCACCTGAGGGAAAATTATGTAGCTCCGCATGTGTTTCAGCAGGGCAGACAACACTCTAGACAACACGTTGGAAAACATAGGCTGGGACATCCCTGATGCTATGGCCACTTTTGTTTGAAATGACCCACTTGCAAGGAAATGGAGTACTGACAGCACCTGCACTAGAGGGGGGATTCCTGTGGGATGGCGATAGCTGACATCAGGTCTTGCTCCAGCTGGGCACACAGTTCCAGGATTGTGGCACGATCAAGCCTGTAGGTGATGATCACATGTCTTTCCTCCATTGTCGACAGGTCCACCAGTGGTCTGTACAACGGAGGATGCCGCCATCTCCTCACATGTCCCAGCGGACGGTGCCTATGAAGGACAACAGCGAGCACAGAGTCAACCAACTCAGAGGTACGTACCCACAGCTTACACAGAACACAAATCATATTCCGAAATTTGGCCTGTATGAGTGTTGAGGCAAGGCCTAGGTATGTGTGATGCAGTGAAAAATTAAGCCATGTGGGCCCCTGAAATGGCGGCGGTCTGACCTGTAAAGTGGGACAATGGGATGTGAGGTAACTGCACTGGCGTTGTACACCGTCGCGGTAGGCGGTCGAAGACCGCGTGCAATTCTACATTGGTTAACATTGGACCCTATGGGTCCCAGAAGCCAATGACGATGTACGCCGGCGGTGACGGTACGCACTGCCGCGGACGTGACCGCATTTTCTATCTGTTCAATCACTCGATACCTGATCTTCGACAGGAGAGGACCTACACTGCAAGTGCTGCTGTGACCTCGGTCTGGAAGAGACAATGGCTCGTGCGTCTGGGGAAAGGGCCCCTGCCTTCACATCGGAGGAGTTCGAGAAACTCGTGGATGGGGTCCTCCCCCAGTACATGCTACTCTATGGTCCTCCAGACAAACAGGTAAGTACACTGGGAGCATGCTGTATGGGCTATGCCTGTGTGGAGTGGGGTGGATGAAAGATGGGGGGGGAGATTGAGGCGTGCAAGAAACGACGGTGGATGCATGTGCCACATGGGAAGGGTAGGGAAGGGGGCCAATGACTGTGACGGTGCGGACGGTTATATCTTCTCCTTTTCCCCTGTACTATTCCTGTAGGTCAGAAGAAAGATTTTGGGCGTGCCATCGCCAAGGAAGTCCGGACCCTGGGGGTCTACCACAGACGGAGCACCCACTGACGTAAAAGATGGGAGGACATTCACCGCTGGAGCAAGAAAACGGCAGAGGCCCAGCTGGGGATGGCCTCCCAAAGTGGGAGGGGTGCCCGTCGCACAATGACCCCCCTGATGTTCAGGATCCTGGCGGTGGCGTACCCGGAATTGGATGGGCGCTTGAGGGCATCACAGCAGCCACAAGGGGGTGAGTACACTCTCATTCTGCTGATTTTGCGCGCAGTGGAGGTGTCTGGGTGGGGGAGGTGGGCTGTGGGTTTCCCTAGGCCAGGGCGAGTGTGCTAGTTTGGTCCCCTTGTTCTGGCAGACCCTGTGGCACCCCACCCCACCTGTGTACAGTGCCAACTACACTTAGTCAGGCTCCTGTGACATCCATGTGTGCAGATGTCGGCCATAGCCTTGTGGGCTATGTCCCAGGGATTGGACAGTGGACCCCAAGTGCGTGGCGTAGTGCAGGGGGCTTCTGTGTCTGTCGTGTCCGCCAACAGTAGCGGTAATGCATGCACTCAACATGTCTTTCTTCTGTCGTTCCCCCCCTTTTTGTGGTCTCCCTGTTCTTGTGTGCATTAGCATCATCAGGCAGAGAAGCAGTGGCACCGGAGCAGGAGGGAGCTGCATCCCACATGGCCCTGGAGGGCGAGACTACGGACTCGGAATTCACCAGTGGGACGGAGGGCGAGGGGAGCTCCACGGTGGGGACAGGAGCTGACACCAGTTATACGGACTCGTCCTCTGATGGGAGCTCCCTTGTGGTGGCGGCCACATCTGTGCCCCCGCATCTACAGGTACAGCCGCCACCCCCCCTACCAGCACCGCCCTCCCAACAGCCCCTCAGCCTTTGCCCCGTGCCCGCTCACCCAAGAGGGTGGGCATCTCCTTCGCCCCAGGCACCTCAGGCCCTGCCCCATTCACCCCTGCTGCCCTCAGTGAGGAGGCCATTGACCTCCTCATGTCCCTCACTGTTGGGCAGTCTACCATTTTGAATGCCATCCAGGGTGTAGAAAGGCAGTTGCAACAAACAAATGCATTCCTGGAGCGCATTCATTCTGGTCAGGCGGCCCTTCAGCGAGCTTTTCAGGCTCTGGCCTCAGCACTGATGGCAGCTATTGTCCCTGTTTCTAGCCTCCCCCCTCCAACTTCCTCCACCCAGACCCAATCTCCTGTACCTCAGCCTATCCCAAGCACACCTTCAGACCAGCATGCACACACATCAACACACAAGGGAAGCTCTGGCAAACATAAGCACCACACATCCCACAGGCACTCACGCAAGCATCACACACATGCAGACACACCAACATCCACTGCCTCCACTGTGTCCCCCTCCTCCTCCTCTCCCTCCTCCCTCCCAGTCTCGTCCACACTCACACCTGCATGCACTACATCTACAGCCACTACTTCCATCACCAGCACACCCACCACCACACCCTGCTCACGTGCAGTCACCACCCCCACTACCATTCACACGTCCCCTGTGTCCTCTCCCAGTGTGTCTGTGTCGCCCCCTCCCAAGATACACAAACGCAGCCACACACCCACCCAACAGCCATACACCTCACGACAGCCTACAGCGCATGCACCTTCACCCAAAGTCACCAAACGAACACCTCCTACAACCACAACCTCTTCCTCCATTCCCAAACCCCCTCCAGCTACCCGTCCCAGTGTTCCCAAGAAACTTTTCCTGTCCACCCTTGACCTCTTTCCCTCACCTCCCCCACCCGACAGTCTCCTATGGCCCGACTCTCCAGGTCCCAACCTAGCACCTCAGCCACAACATCTCCGGGACCAGTGGTGCCTGTAGTCACTGGAATCTGGAGTGCACCGGGCAGCAGGGCAGCCAGTGTGGCACGGAGCCACAGCACGGACAGTCCCCTACCTGTCAAGCATAAAAAGTTGTCCAGTGCCCGGCGGGAGAGGGGGAAGAATCCAGCCAGCAAAGCCGCTCCCAGGGATACAGGTGGGAGTGTGGAGTCAGCTGCGACACCTTCCAAGGTGGGGAAGGCGCACAAGAAACTCAGCAAGTCTGGGAAGAGCAGCATGGCAGAGAAGACCGCCATCATCCCCGCTGCCCAGGATGGGACCGCCAGCACCAGCCCAGCTGCCCAGGACAGGACCGCCAGCACCAGCCTAGCTGCCCAGGATGGGACCACCAGCACCAGCCCAGCTACCCAGGACAGGACCGCCAGCACCAGCCCAGCTGCCCGGGACGGGACCGCCAGCACCAGCCCAGATGCCCAGGACAGGACCGCCAGCACCAGCCCAGCTTCCCAGGACAGGACCGCCAGCATCAGCCCCGCTGGGCCATAAAGGACCGCTAGCACCAGCCCCGCTGGGCCAGACAGGACCACCAGCAGCTGAGTCACTGTCAAGGACCCCACCGCCACAAGCACCGCTGAACAGGATACTGACGCCAAAAGCACAGCTGCCAAGGACACCGCCGCCACAAGCACCGCTGAACAGGACACTGCCACCACAAGCACCGCTGGCCCATGAGCGCCAAGGGCACTGACGCTACTGAGTCCGTCACGAGCAAGATGAAGTACTCTGGGCACAAGGCCCCCTCCAGACCCAGTGGAGAGATACATCCACTACGTCAGTCCTTGGCAGGATGAAGCACTCTGGGCACAAGTCCCCCTCCAGAACCAGTGGAGAGATACATCCACTACCTCTGTCCTTGGCAGGATGAAGCAGTCTGGGCACAAGGCCCGCTCCAGAACCAGTGGAGAGATACATCCAGTACCTCAGTCCTTGGCATGATGAAGCACTCTGGGCACCAGGCCCCCTCCAGAACCAGTGGAGACTGTTATCCACTTGAGAGACTGTGGCTTTGCATTCCCCAGGCTGGAACAGTGGGAAACCTACCCACTGTAGAGACTTGTGAGACTGTGGCTTTGCACTCCCCAGGATGGAACAGTGGGCAACCCACCCACTGTAGAGACTTGAGAGACTGTGGCTTTGCACTCCCCAGGATTGAACAGTGGGCAACCCACCCACTGTAGAGACTTGTGAGACTGTGGCTTTGCACTCCCCAGGATGGAACAGTGGGCATGTGGCCCCCTCGTGGATTTGGCGTCGTGCACTCAACCAGCTGAGGTGCCCCCCCTTTCCCTTCCCCCTGAGGTGACTGTTTTATTGTTATCTGATGCCCCTGCATTGTTCTCTCCATCATGTTCGGGGATTGAGTGTGGGCCTCGCCCATGCCGTGTATGCCCAGTGTTCCACGGACTTCAATGGAGCACTACCTGGACTACTATTCTTGGTGTATATATTTGTTTATGGTGTATATATATTTTTTGCGTACTGGATTTTAATATATTACAATGGTTACACTCATTTCCTTTTGTCTTTGCATTCTTCCAGGGGGTTTGGGGGTGTAACTGTAATGTATCATGCTGTATTAGTGTGTGTGTTGTAGTGGGTGAGGGTGGGGGTGGGAGTGTTGCGTGTGTGTGTCCCTCTTTTTTCCCTCCCCCCTCCCCTGTGTGGTAGGTGCAGTACTCACCGTGGTCTTCGCCGCCGGCATTCGTGCTCCTGGTAAAGGAGCAAGAAGATAAGGGCTGGCAGGATCTGGAGCTCGGGTTCCATGGCGTCCTGATTCCTCGTGGGGTGTGTAGAGGTGAGCGTTTTCCCTTAAGTCCTGTTTCCGCCTTGTTTTTGTTCGCGGTGAATCTGCCCTGGAAAAGGTGGCGGATTGGTAGGTTGTGACACTGTGGGCGGTACATTGTCCTCCGCCTGTCTGTTGGCGGTGACCGCCATGCTGTTTGTTTGTACCGCCGTGGCGGTCGGAGTGTTAAAGTGGCTGTCTATGTTGGCGGTTTCCGCCACGGTCGTGATTCCATTTTTTTTCTGCCGGCCTGTTGGCGGTCTTACCGCCGCTTTAACACCGACCGCCAGGGTTGTAATGACCCCCTAAATCTTAGTATAGCGCTTAGAAAAACAATAGCTCCAACTAGGGTTATTACATCATCTTGATGGAGTCGCTTCCAACAGTCCGACGCCATTTGCGAGCCGGTCCCGGAGTTGAATGGACCCCATGTACAGTACTTTGGAAAATGATGAGTAAAAAAAGACAATGCATGGAGTCGGGAGGTGAGAGGTCGCCGAAGCCGGTGTGGCGTTGATTCCTTACTGCTACCTGAGAGGTGAGACATCGGTTCCTTACTGTTAGGCAGGGGATGTGAGGTTACGGTTCCTTACCGGTGCAGGGGAAGTAATGCGGCATCGGTGGTGAGGCGTTAGTCCCTTATGATAAGGCATGGTTGATGAATCCAGCAGGTCACGATGCAAGGCGTCAAATTTGCGATGTTGCGAACACACCACAGGGACACAGGTGCTGTGGCAGAGTCAGATTTGGGTGTCATGGACGTCGATGTAACAGCACTCAAGACTCATGCTGTGACGGAACTTGGGAGGCGCTGCAGCAGCATCAGACCTGTGTTGCAGGTCACTCGCGGTCTTTGCACTCAGAGGGGACCATGGCTCCGGTGCAGCAGTGGTGCAGAGTTGGAGAGCGGCACCAGTTCCAAAGCTGCTCTGGAGTCGATGTACTTGGTTTCCTCTTAGGTGCACCAGAGCTCACTTCCAAGGGCCCAGGAGCTGAATTTGGCACCATTTGCAAGTCAGGACTCTCAGCAAGAGAGCCCAGGCACTGGCAGGTGAAGTCTTTGATGGCTCTGAGACTTCTTAACAAGAGGCAAGCTCAGTAAAAGCCCTCGGAAAGCCTTGGAAAGCAGGATGTAGAAAGAAAAGTATATTCGTTTCACTCCCAGGACAGAAGCAGCAAGCAGCAGGCCAGCACAACAAAGCAACAGGCAGAGTAGCAATCCCTCCTACAGCATGCAGCTCTTCTTCCTGGCAGAATGCCCTCAGTCCAGAAGTGGTCTAACTATGTGGTGTCAGAGGTTTACTACTTATACCCGTTTCTGTCTTTGAAGTAGGCAAACTTCAAAGTGAAGGTTTTGTAGTGCAGAAGACCCTGCCTTTCTCTACTCTGGCCCCAGACACACTTCAGGGGGGTTAGAGACTGCTTTGTGTAAGAACAGGCAAAGTCATATTGAGGTGCAAAAGTCAGCTTCTCCTACCACTCTAGCTCCGGAAGACCTATCCTCCTGGTGATGTGCAATCAGGATATGTAGGGCATATCTCAGCTCAACTTCATGTGACTGTCTAGAGTGAATGCACATACAGCCCAACTGTTATCCTGAGCAGTCGTGTATTCCACAGACAGGCAGAGGCACAGAATGGTTAAGCAAGAAAACGCCCACTTTCTAAAAGTGGCATTTTCAAATCTACAATTCAAAAACTAACTTCACCAAAAGATGTATTTTTTAAATTGTGAGTTCAGAGATCCCAAACCCCACATTTCTATCTGCTACCAATAGGAAATTACACTTAAAAGAAAATCCCCAAGTTACCCTATGGGAGAGACGGGCCTTGCAATAGTGAAAAACAAATTTAGCAGTATTTCACTATCAGGACATGTAAAACACACACGTACATGTCCTAACTTTTAAATACATTACATCCTGCCTATGGGGCTGCCTTGGGTCTACCTTAGGGGTGACTTACATGTAGTAAAAAGGGAAAGTTTAGGCCTGGCAAGTGGGTGCACTTGCCAGGTTGAAATGGCAGTTTAAAGCCGCCCACACAGACACTGCAGTGGTAGGTCTGAGACATGTTTACAGAGTTACTCATGTAGGTGGCACAATCATTGCTGCAGGTCCACTAGTAGCATTTGATTTACAGGCCCTGGGCACACATGGTGCATTATACTAGGGACTTACTAGTAAATCAAAAATGCCAATCATGGACAAACCAATCACCAATACAATTTAGACTGACAGCACTTTCACGTTAGCACTGGCGAGCAGTGGTAAAGTGCCCAGAGACCTAAAGCCAGCAAAAATGGGTCAGAAAAAATAGGAGGAATAAGGCAAAAAGTTTGGGGATAACCCTGCAAAACAGATCTCCCTCTCTGCGAGCAGAGGTTTTCTCTGTCTAGCTGCCTGCGGAGATGCAGGCAGGGAGACAGAGGAAACTGCTCTCAAAAACAAAGGGAGCTGCTTTAGCAGCTTGCTTTCTGTGGCAGCAATGCTGGCTCCCACAGGAGGTGGGGAGCCACTGGGACCACTGGGGCCTTCAGGCTCCCCCGCAGTCTCCAACATTGTCACTGGGTGCCCCTGGGGGCACCCAGGTCATATGGCTTGGCCCCACGGATGGGGTTCCCTGCGCTGAGATGGGCCCTGGGGAGAGGGCCTCACAGCCCCACTCCCCCCCCAAAAAAAATTAGGCCAGGCCTCGGGGGATGGTGGGCCGCACAGCCCCCCTACCCCAAAAAGTGAAATGCTTAGGCCAGGCCCCGGGGGATGGGATCCTCAGGGCTGAGATTGTCCTAGGGGGGCACACAGCCCCCCTCCTACCCAAAAAATAAAATATTTAGGCCAGGCCCTGAGGGATAGGGTCTCTGGGGCCGAGATCTGCCTGGGGGGCCATGCCGGGTTGGGTTGTTATAGAGGTTGGCCACCAGGCTCTGCGGCCAACTACTACTGTGCACAGCCAAAGGCCACAAAGAGGACCTTGTCTGAGAGACCCATATCAGGCTATTTCTAATCAATGACAGGCTGGCAGATTATCTAATTACTAACCACAATAAAGGTAAGGTATTTGGGGAAGGGGGCATAAAGATGACAAGACTGGAAACACAGACACAAAACAAATAAGATTACATTCATGAGCAGATACTACGCTGGCAGAAGGCATTATATGCAGAGTGTGGTACAGTCATAGATAAGTGCAGTAAAGATATGGTATTTATTCTGAACAGTTGGCATGGGAAGGTGGTTATCTGGTATAAAAACATAAGTGCTACTAAATGAGATGTGTCTTCATGGGGCAATTATGCACGCTTTTGTTATTGTTTCCTAAAGTATGTTAGCTTGAGAAAAAGGCAATTAAATGTTAAATAAAACTATGCCTCTTGTCCTTTTCCAATAAATGTTTCTACTTCATTGTCTGGGACAATTCAGAAAATGTTCAGCTCAGATAACTGCCTCAAGTAAGTTTGGGAAGAAAACATGAAATCAAACTAGCATTCTCAAAATAAACTTTTTATGGAGTTATTTTAGTCATGCCTTCATTTGACCTGAAATAAAGAAAACAACTCCAGTCCAAATCAGACTATCTACCATGACAGAAAGCCTTCAAGTAAATGATTGGTTTGACCAGTTGATTACAAATCTTTGAAGACTGCAAAAGCAAGCCTTTTCCGTGTATGTACACAGGATCTGGAGCAACATCCCTATATCCATCAGGACTGCCCCAACACCGTTCCAGCACCACATTACAATGCATTACCCATCCACAACCCAGCTTCCTCTCCTCTTACTCATTGACTTTATGTTTTTATTTAACCCTGTACAGCACTCCACTGCCTTTTGTCTTGAATCACCCAGTAGAAATAATATATACATATATACATCTCATTTTGTAATAATCATGTTTATTGTTAGGACACACACACAACCTCATGTTTGCTTTTGCTGTGCTGTTGCCACATGGTTTCTACGACTTCCAGTAGAAGGGAAAAGTACTGATGGCCACCTTATGTGTGAGATGAAACTACTGAGCTGCAGAATATAGCTACCATTGTGGTTACAGACATGAATGCGATGATCTGAAAAGTTGAACGAAAAGCAGGTAAGACCAAAAGTTATAATTTATTATGTTTACGTTTTCTTCAGCCACTCACAAAATGCAACACATTAATGCATATCAATGCCCCTAACAAAAATTGGGGATTGCCTGCAAATCACAGGTATGAATCTCACTAGGCCGACAAAGCAGTTTAAAAACTGACCTTCAACCAGTCCAGGGTTTTTCATCAGTTACTCTATGCATGCTGGAATCTTCACCATCACACGTCACAAAATCTAAAAGCCCCAGCATGAAAAGGGCTACTGGCTGACAAAACAGAACTGAGCGAAAATCACCCTCACTACAGGTTATCAACTCAATATCTAGCGTGCTTCATTTTCCCAGTTCCTTGTTTTAGTAGCTCCTCCAGTCCAAGGTTTTTCCATTCTGATTCTTGCAATCCAGATTTACAGAATGGCAGGAAGAGTAGTACATGTACCAGAATACAATGGAAATAAACTAGATTGGATAAGCTACTCCCACATGGAAAGGCAAAACTTGGGAGCTTCAAAATTCTCATCCTTTTAAAATGATTAAAATAAGTACAATTGAGCTAGTGTTCCTATAGAAAATAAGTGTTGAGGCCCAAAGATTTTCTTAGAAACTGACTGCCGGGTGTTTGGTGAATACCAAGGACGCATAAACTTGAGTTCATCTCATGTCTCTTTCACTCCCCACCCTACACTTTTTGTCGCTTCTTCTCACTCTTGCAGGGCCTTATTCATCAGTGCTTTCTCCATTTGTCATTGTTATCCTATCTTTCTATTCCTCCTTCTTTTGTTCTTTGCAGTAATTCTCTCTCTCTCGTTCTGGACTACTGAAGTCTGATAATAGATTAAAGAAACTTTTTCCAATATGAGTGCCATTCTCTATCAGCTGCAACCACTACGACAATTAAGCACTGTACTCGATTGGTTAAAGGTAGCATTTTTAGGTATATTACCTTAAGAATTAATTACCACACTAGTACTAGATAAATAGCCAGTTATTAAACTTTAAATGGCATCTGCGCATGGGCTGCCTCTAGGTGAGCACAAGTGTGAACAAACATGTATTAACAAGTGTGTTAAAGGCGAAAAGTGCCCTTTTGCTAAATTAATGGATTTATAGAAAAGGCTCAACTGCTATTGTGGTTTGGATGATGAAAGAGCGGTTAATTAGCACTTAGAACGCACTGTTCTTCTGCTATAAATCATGTGCGTTTAAACATCTGTCATTAACGGAGATTACTGCAGTTTGACTAATCTTCTCAAGCCCTCAGCCCAGGGCAAAATTTGCAGATCCGATTCCCGGCATCCCTCCTGTCTGGAAAGGAAAGACATCAGTCTTCCGTCTAGATGACACATCAGAAAAGATGAACTCGAGGTCACAGAGGGTTCACCTTCAAGGGAAACCAAAAATGTAGCCATCATGCCCTATTGTTACCCACTCCTGTTACAGGTGGGGACAGGAGTTGCAGTGCATAAAAAAAGTATGGGAACTGTCATCCTCAGTTCAACGTCTCTGAGTGTGGGCGTGGGGTCAATGATGTGGGCTAAAAAGGACTACATATTCTGTATTATTTGTTTGTCTAAATTGTATTGGTGATTGGTTTGTCCATGATTGTTTGATGGTCTCGTTTTCAAATGACGGCACATAAAAAAGACAATTTTACCTTAAACGAAAAATAAATGCAAGTCAAACTAATGGTTGGGAAAAGCACTCTTACATTATGAAACCTTCATAGGTCCGTGCTATCATTGCACTTTTTGTGTGTAAGCAGAGATTCACATAAATAAATGCTAGTTGGAACAGTGTAGAATTGTAACTTGTGTATTTTTAGTGCTAAGAAGGTCCAGCCAGTGACAGAAAACATATTGGGGGTCATTCTGACCCCGGCGGGCGGCGGGAGCCGCCCGCCTGGAGGGAACCGCCAGAATACCGCTGCGCGCTCAAAAGACCGCCGCGGGTATTCTGGGTTTCCCACTGGGCTGGCGGGCGACCGCCAAAAGGCCGCCCGCCAGCCCAGTGGGAAACACCCCTCCATGAGGATGCCAGCTCCGAATGGAGCCGGCGGAGTGGAGGATGTGCGATGGGTGCAGTAGCACCCGTCTCGAATTTCAGTGTCTGCTAAGCAGACACTGAAATTCAGGGTGGGGCCCTCTTACGGGGGCCCCACGACACCCCATACCGCCATCCTGTTCCTGGCGGCCGAAGCCGCTAGGAACAGGATGGCGGTATGGGGGTCAGAATCCCCATGGCGGCGCAGCAAGCTGCGCCGCCATGGAGGATTCTACAGGGCAGCGGAAAACCGGCGGGAGACCGCCGGTTTTCCCTTTCTGGCCGCGGCTGAACCGCCGCGGTCAGAATACCCTGCGGAGCCTGTTGGCGGTGCTCCCGCCGACCCCGGCCCCGGCGGTCCTTGACCGCCGGGGTCGGAATGACCCCCATTGTCTATAGCATGTAAGTCATTATTTTTAAATGGAATTGTACACTGTGTTAGATAGGCTGCTGTAAAAAGTGCAAAGGTATTCATTTTAAGGAAAAAACTGTGCATACCATCTCTGTATTTTAGTAATACGCAATCAGACTGTACCTAGAGCAATCATTTTTTATGATCGTCGTTTTGAAGGACCCAAAACTCAGCTGGTAACACCTTTACATTGCTTCTCAAAAGTAATAAATCTTTGTCACTGTTAGGCTTCGAGCGAATCCATCAGTTTAATCATATACTGGTTCCCAAGCAACCTATACACTTGTTAATTAATCAATTACACACATTTACATTTATTTTAGGTAGCAGTCACTTGGTGAGAAGGCCTGGTATTTCTTATTTCACTCCCTTTCCCCTCCTTGGCTTCACAGCACAGCAGAACCCCCTCCTATCACTTTCAGCTACAGACAGCAGAAGGTCTAAATTAACAGTTTAGAGAATGATGTGTGTTTTTTTAACAAAAAGTATGGGATCTGTTAATGTAACAAGCATTGGCAAAACCAATCAATATGTCTCGCCTATGTGAGAGTTGTTGGTTTTGCCAATGTCTTTTAGCCATGTTTAACAGCAGTTTGACTGCTGTTTAGCATGGCTAAAAGTTAGTGGTTTGGTGTATAGTGGTGTAGAGTAGAGTGGCGTAGAGTAGAGTGGTGTAGAGGAATGTGGATTGGAGTGGCATAGAGTGGAATGGTGTAAGGTAGCGTAGAGTGGAGTGGCATAACTGACGTTGACTAGAGTGGTATAGAGAAGAGTATGGAGACTGGCTTAGAGTAGAGAGGCATGGAGCGGAGCAGTGTAGAGCAGTGTAGAGTGGTGTACAATAGAGTGGTGTAGTGTAGAGTTGCATGGCCTGGAGTGAAGTGGCAGGGTGTGGCGTAGAGTGTTGTAGGGTGGAGTGGAATGTCTTTTAACCATGTTGTACAGCAGTGTGGCTGCTGTTTAGCATGGCAAAAAGTTAGTGGTGTGGCTTGGAGAGGAGTTGAGTAGAGTGTCAAAGAGAAGAGTGCCATAGAGGAGAGTGACATAGAGGTGAGTGAGTAGAGTGGCATAGAGCAGTGTAGAGTGGCATAGAGAGGGGTTGAGTGGTAAAGAGTAGCATAGAGTGGAGTGGCACAGGGTAGAATGGCGTGGAGTAGAGTGGCAAAGGGTAGAGTAGGGTGGCATAGAGTAGTGTGGCGTAGATGCGAGAGATGTAGAGTGGAGTGGCATACAGAAGAGTGGCATAGAATAGAGTGGTGTAAAGTAGAATGGCATAATGTCAAGGTGCAGAGCACTAATCCTCCTTAGTGAGATCTCATGGGGGCACAATCAGGCCACAAAGCTAGGTCGCAAATCCACCCTATGCCCATAGAGTGAAGTGGTGTAGAGGGGCATGGAGTAGTGTAGAGTGGTGAAAACTGGGTGGCGTAGAGTAGAGTAGAGTGGAATGGCATGGAATGGTGTGCCGTAGAGTGGCATAGAGTCATGTGGAATGTCTTTTAGTCATGACGTACAGCAGTGTGGCTGCTATTCAGCATGGCTAAAAGTTAGTGGTGTGGCATAGAGTGGTGTAGAGTAGCATAATATAGAGAAGAGTGGCATAGAGAAGAGTGATATAAAAGAGAGTGAGTGGAGTGGGGTAAAGTGCCGTGGAGTGAAGTTGAGTGGAATAGAGTAGCGTAGAGGGGAGTGGCACAGAGTAGAGTGGCATGGAGTTGAGGGCCATAGGGTAGAGTGGAGTGGTGTGGCATAGAGTATAGTGGCCTAAAGCAGAGTGGCGTAGAGTGGTGTGGTGTAGAGTGGAGTGGTATAGCAAGGAGTGGCATAGAGTAGAGTTGCATAAAGCAGAGTGCATAGAGTGGAGTTGAGTTGCCTAGAGCAGCAAAGAGTAGAGTGACATAGTGTTAAGTGGCGTAGAGTTTAGTGGAATGTCTTTTAGGTATGTTGTACACAGTGTGGCTGCCGTTTAGCATGGCTTATAGTTAGTGGTGTTGCATAGAGTTGAGTGACGTAGAGAGGAGTGGAGAAGAGCGCCATGGAGTGGAGTGCCATATAGTGGCATGGAATGGAGTTGAGTGGTGTAGAATAGAATAGCGTGGAGTGGCATAGAATGGAGTGGTGCATATTAGAGTGGCATAGTGTGGAGTGGCATAGAGTGGAGTTGCATAGAGCAGAGTGTGTTGTCATAAAGACTCTTGCAATTAGTAACAAGGCTGCTGGATTGGGATGGCACCACCACTGGGCAAGGAGGACTGAGTGTGACCCTGCACCGTATGACAACTCAACTGTCTTCCTATTCCTTCCAGCCAGGTAGTCTTGCCACACCAGTTCCCAAGACGAAAGTGAAACATAGGAAAAGCCCCACTATACTGTCACAACAATGGTTCGAAAAATCCCTACCTGCACTACTAAGGTTCTCTGCAAGAGCATGGCAGTATAAGCCCTAATCTGCCCATAAGGCCCCCCTTGAGAACCCCATTCCCCATACCTGTGATTATGAAAGAAGAGGTCAGTTGGTCTACTGCAAATTCTCCCAGATGGAGGGAGAGACTGCATTAGATCTCAGCAGAAACTTGCAAAGGTGACATGCAGTGTACAATGGCAACTGGTTGGAATTCCCCTCTATCGTGTAGGGGGCAGTGAGGTGCTTTTTTTAATAAGACAATCTGGTGTTCTGAGAAAACTGCTTTGACATGCCAATACATATAATTCTGTGTATAAGAGTCGTGACATGATGAACGCTTTGTACCGGCAATAACTTGTAACATATCAGATACAATCTTGGATAGGGCGCAGAATGAGAATGCCATGCAGAGAAAAGAATAACAGAAGTCTGTGTAATAGGACAAGCTGATAAAATAATAAAAACATCTCCACTAAAATAAGGCTTCTACTAAAATAATAGAGAAATAGAAATACATGCCTCTGAGGGAAAGGGCACAAGCTGCAGGCCTAGGCTAAAACAACATGCCTGTGTAATAGCTAAAGTAGCCTCACAACAGGCTTAATGTAGAATGGCATAGAATGGAGTGGTGTAGAGTAGACTAGCATATAGTAGAGTGTGTAGAGTGGTGTGCATAGAGCAGAGTGGAGTGGCATAGAGCAGAGTGGCATAGAGTGGAGTGACGTAAAATGTCGTTGAGTGAGATGGAATGGTGTAGAGTGGAATGGCATAGAGTAGATTGGCAAAGAGCGATGAAGAGTAGAGTGGCGTGAAGTGAAGTAGAGTGGCATAGGGTAAAGTGGCATGGAGTGCCTTGGGTTGACATAGAGTAGAGTGTCATAGAGAACAGTGGAGTGGTGTAGAGTGGAGTGGCATAGAGGAGGCTGTAGAGTCATAGAAAAAAGTGTGGCATTATGTAGAGTGGCACAGAGTGTAGTAGAGTAGTGTGTTGTACAGTAGAGTAGAGTGGAGTGGTATAGAGTACAGTGGAGCGGCACAGAGTGGAGTGGAATGATGTAGAGTGGAGTGGAGTGGAATACCATAGAGTGGTGTGTAGCGGTGTATATTGGAATGACATGGAGAAGAATGGCATAGAGTGTAAATGGTGTAGAGTTGAGTATAGTTGAGTGGAGTAAAGTCGCGTTGAGTGGAGTGGTAATGAGTGGAGTGGCATAGAATGGCATGGTTTTGAGTGGAGTGGAGTGGCATAGAGTTGGGTAGCATAGAGTGGCATAAAATAGTACAGATGTGGATGTAAATATATTTAAACTAGGAACCAAACTTAAAATCAATGCAAATGTATGAGGCATGAAGGGTATGATGTGGCTTATTCCAACCCATGTAAATAGTTATGTGAGTAAGCCAAAAGATTCAGGTACAGATAAACAATGATGCAAAAATGCATTTGGCAACAAAAAGAATGGAGAAAGCAGCACTACAACTGGAAACCGAGCATGTTTCCTGAAACACGTACCCCTATGGTGATAAGCAATATAATAATATTTTTTTTAAATATATATAAAAAGTGCAGCAGTGAAAGAAACAGCACCTGAATCAGTGTGAGCAGTGGACAGACTCTAACTAAGATTAATCAATCTGTGCTCAGTCCGTACTCCACATAAAGAAAAGGATGTGTCATCGGTCATGAGCTGGTCTACTAGTAGACAGCAAAGAAGAATGACAATGATGCCACCAAATAGTATGCAATGGGCGGGCTCCACGCCCTGTATAGTAAACAATGCACCTCCCAGCAGCCAGAGCATTGGCTATCAGCAGGTGAGACCTAAAAAGAAAAAAGCATGAGTATGCCACTCCCCCTAGCTCCTACCCACTATGCCTTCTGTGGGGGTGGTGGGCAGCAGGGCATGGAGCTCAGAATACTGTAATACTAAAAGTTTTTGATTTGTGGACAAAAACATTTATTCATTTCCCACAAGCTAATATTTAGAAACTAAAGCTTGATATGTTCCGGAATTTAGTGTATTGCTACATGCATTTTACTTAGTACAGAGGTTAGGCACTTATTACAAGCTTCCATGTTCATTTGGAGTTATGTTTTCTGGGAATTATAGTCATAGCTTGATGCCATTGCACCAATCAGGCTGACATACCAAATAGCAATGCTTTGTAACAAAAAAGTCCACCCGATTCACAAACAATTAAGGGAATCTGCACCGAGATGGGTTCACATTTCTGACTTTATTACATTTACAAAGATTTTCAAAAGTATGCCTCAATGCCTGCAGAATTTGCTGATTTCTAGGGATCTCTGGGAAAACATTTGTGAATTAATAATCAAGACCATACAGTACATGTCCCCATGTCCCCATGTATAATTGTATGTGGTGTATAATGTTGCTTGTGGGAATGCTTTCCTATTGACTACAATTGCACTTTTGTTTTTTCTGAACTAGGAAAATATATTTTCCTCTTGAGAATCACTTCTCCTACACTCCAACCAAGTTAAGTTTGTGTGTGGCCTGTTCCAGGGTGTTGAATTGATGTGGAAAGGTTTTTGAATACCATTATTTTCAAAATGTCCATCTCATCCTCTTACCACTTATCTGCCAACTTTCCCAAGTCCATGCAATACTAGTTGTTCCATTTCATGTCTATTCTGAGACGTGTAGTGTGGTTTATAGAGGAATACATAATACTGCTAAATGGAAAGAATAACTTGGACATGGACCTCAAAACTTAAAACCGTTGGCCCTATTCTATTCTATTCTATTCTATTCTATTCTATTCTATTCTATTCTACTAGATTTCTAAAGTGCATGGCTATCCAGAAGGGCCTCCCAGCACTGATACCTTATTTTGGTATCATATCCTTGTGTTTACATATTTCCTGGAAAAGCAGCCTTGCAAAGTTTAGCTAAACAAGGCAGTCTTCAAAAGTTTTCTAAATCTTAATTCAGACTCAGGCCCTCATTACGAGTGTGGCGGTCTTAAGGCTGCCACCCTGGCGGTGGTGGTCTTACCATCCCGGTCCCAGTGGTAAAGACTACAGCATTACGAGAACGGCAGTTTGGCCAAAGCCAAACCGCCACAATGCCGCCAGTCCCACCAGTACGGTCGGACTGGCGCGGCTGACGGTGAGCTCCTCCAGGCTGGTGGCATGCCTAAGACCGCAGGCCCTATTACAAGGCAGCAAACTGCCGGGCTTTTCGCGGCGGTTGCCCTGCCACGAAAACCATGGCAGTAACGCACCCGGTGACAGGAATCCACATTCCCGTTGCTGGCACACACACCACCACATGTCCACACACTTCCAGACATGCACCCCCATACATCCACACACTTGCAGATACACCCTCCCACTCACCCACGCACTTCCTGACACACCCTAACTCACCCACGCACTTCCTGACACACACACCTACTCACCCATGAACTTCCTGACACCCCCACCCGACCGCACCCATACATCCAAACACCCCCACCCAACCTCACGCATACATCCAAACACCCCCACCCAACCGCATGCATACATCCAAACACCCCCACCCAACTGAACACAAACACGCACCCCCACCCAACCAAACACAAATAGACTCGCACCCCCACCCAACCGCATGCAAACAGACATGCACCCCCACCCAACCGACCACAGAAATGCACCCCCACTCGCTTGCATGCATATGCACCCCCCTCCGCACTCATGCACACACACCCTCACCCTTCTCATTGATGCACACACACACACCCTCCGCATTCATGCACACACCATGCCTCTCTGCATTCATGCACACACACAGCCCCACCCTCCGCATTCATGCACACACACACACCCCCTCCACATTCATGCACACACACACCACATTTATGCACACACACACACCCATCCTCTGCATTCATGCACGCACACAGCCCCTCCCCATTCATGCACACACTCCCTCCGCATTCATGCACACACACCACCACGCACTCATACAGTTACTCACACACCACCAAGCATGCATACACCCACACACCCACACACCCACCACCACGCATGCATACAGTCACACACATACATGCACACCCATTCTGACACACACACATGCTCGCACATGTACATGCATACAGTACACACATGTACTTAGCACCCCCCCACCCCCTTCCAGTCGGTCCACCTAACTGTCTGGGCCGCACAGCAGCCCACCTCGAAGTGGTCATCTGGGAGGAGGTGGATGTCCGAGGTTCTACTGCCAATGCAGCAACGGCGTGCAAGGACCACCATGCAATATTACTACTCATATAATGGCGAGCGGAATCCTTCCGGCGTGGTGGTGCGGGCGGTGGAACCGCCTCTCACCTGTTGTCTGTCAGGCCGATGGTGTCAGATTTCCACCTGTTTATGGGAGGAAATCCATAGATGCCTCGTAATATGGCGGTCAGGAGAGATAGAGGCCGTTGGCATTCATATGTCAGGCTCCCACATAGTAACGAAATAAAGAAACAATCCCTACAGAATTGCCTGTCTCTGAGTTCTTCTTTCTTGGCTGGGACCCAACAGTCGCCGGGGTTGCTGTGACTGATTGATGTTTAGGGATTTTTAGAAGAACCCAAACTGCAGTGTTTTGGTTCACCTGGAGTCTTTTTATGACAAATTTGAGACTCCCCAGGTAGAGAGAGTTACCATAGTCCAGTGTTGATATTACCAGGCTTTGTACTACAGCTCTACATGCAGCCATAGTAAGAGTTTCCTCAGTGTCCTAAGTAGGCTTAAACAGTTTGATGCCACTTACTTGGCCTGTTCCTCCATAAATAGTTTGCTGCCTATCCAAAGTCCCAAACCCTTCACCTCAGGTTTAGGGTTGATCCCAGTGCTGAGAAAATCAGGCCAATTCAACTCCACACACCAGGCCGGATTGTTTCCTTTCGACTAGAACTTCTGTCTTGTCTTCATTTAATTTCAGACTGCTTGCAGACATCCAGTCTACTACAAGCTTTAAGCAGTTATTGAGTTGACTGGAGGTCCTTTTGATGTGAGGGGGAAGGGAGATGACACTTTGTGTGTCATTTGCGTAAGATATGATTGAGAAACCACACATCTTCACAATCTCAGCCAATGGGGGAACATGCAGATTAAACAGAGTAGGACTTAGTGATGAGCCCTGGGGAACCCCACATTTTAGGAGATGGGTTATAGACAGAATGGCTTCTTCACACACTTGAAAAGTTCTATTTTCAAGAAAGGAGGCATTTCATTTTAGTGCTATTCCTGCAATACCTGCTCCTTCCAGCCTTTGAACCAAAATGGGATGTGAAACGGTATCAAAGGCAGAGCTGAGATCTAGTAAAATTAAAGTCGCTGAGCCACCTTCATCAAGGATAGCTCTAGGTTCTTCCATGGCTGCAAGCAGAGCAATTTCTGTACTACTTCCTGGTCTAAAGCCAACCTGGGAAGGATGTAACACACATTTTTGTCTCGAGGTAAGAGGAGAGACTCTGTTTACAAACTTCTCGAGGATTTTACTAGGTCCTGGCAGGAGGGAGATAGGTTTGTAATCTTCACATTTTAGTGGGTCAGAGGAGGGCTTTTTGAGCAAAGGCTTGACAATGGAATGTTTCCATGCAGGAGGGACAGTCCCAGACTGTAATGAATGGTTGAACATCTGTCAAAGTAGATAGCACAACTCTTCTACCTTTTAGTATTATTTCAGGGAGAGGGCTCAATCTTGTGGACAGCCTCCTGAAAGAGGTACTGAAAGAGGATGGCTCCTGATCTCTGGAATGACTAGTGCTGGAATTAGGCAACCACTGAAATTCACAAGTATGTTTGGATCACACTCCATAAGTCGCATAGCAGCCATACTTTGCACAATTCGCTGATGGTTGAATTAACTCGAGATTCCAGACTGGAGAAATACTAAACTGTTAACGTTGATGAGAATAAACTGGGAGCACCAAGAGAGAAACTAAAAAAAATTGTGAGATAGCAGAGAATGAAGAGAGACCCATCAGTATGGCAAGGGCGACCAACCTGGTTACATTCTGTAATGATGATAAATTTCAGTCATGATTGCACACCTAAATGTTCCAGACAATGAATCAATACTCCAATCCTTTGTAGATTACTATGCACATTTATACATGTCCTGGGTTCAGACAACAAGGAAATGGATATCTCAACATCTAGAAGAGATCGCAATGGGCTGGAAAGAAGGGCAGATCTGGGAATCAGTGAAAATGCTGCTTACAATGGATGAAGTGGAAACTGCCATCAAGTCTTTGGAAAGTGGGAGAACCCCTGGATGGATGGTCTTTCGGCTGAATTCACAAAGACTTTCTAGAAGTACTAACTCTGCAACTACTTGTGATGTATAAGGAGGTTTGATTACAGGAGTGATTTCCTCCATACTAGAGAAACATTGATTATAACACTATTAAAACTGGGTATTAAAGTGGGATAGTGCTTATAGGACAGGCCATTGCCCTTCATCAAATTTGACAACAAAACCATGGCTAGAATATTAGCCAGTAGACTACAGCCCCTTATGACAGGACAGATATTAACAGATTAATCTGAGTTTGTCCTCAGTGGATCCACGTTAAATAATTTACATACACTGGTGTCACTGTGGCATTAATTTGACCACGGGGTGCCAGTAGTGGCACTTTTCTTAGATGCTGAAAAAACCTTGGTTTCATTGGAGAAAGACTTTAAATTTGAAGTGCTTTGGCATAGTAGATTAGGTGAGCTGTTTTTGAAACTGGTCCAATGACTCTACTAGATCAACAGGCCAGCGTTACTGTGAATGGGCTAATCGTTGGGATGTTAGCTGTCTCTTGTGCCATAGTTGCCATTTCTATCTGCCATGGCAGTAGAGTCCCTTACATGTGTGTTTTATGAACATTCTGCCTTTAGAAGAATATACATAAGGGGAAGTCTCCCATTGCATCTATCTATGCAGATCATATGTTACTGTATGTTCAACATCTGTAAAATAATGTATTCCCAGTAAGGCAAAAAGTGATTAAAATTGTAGTAACTCAGGCCTTAGTAATAACTGGGATACATCTGAAGACTTTCTGCTGATCAAGGCCACAAGAGTGATATTCCTGGACTGCCCTTTAAGGTGGCATACAGATTCTGTGAAGGGTCTGGGCATTAGGGTTAGTACAAGAATTGATTCAGTGCTAAAATAGAACTATGAGGTGGTTCTGGAAATGTTAGAAATGGAGGTTGCCAGATGGTTGAAGCTCCTGCTATCAATATATGGCAGGTTTGGGTTTATAAATTTATGTTGCTGTTCAAATTACATAGACCCTTTTTGATAAACTCAGGATGATACTAATTCACCTCGTCTCAGTGAATAAATATGAATGAACTAGTTGGAGTATACTAATTAGTCCCTATGAACAGGGAAAGCTGATGGATCCAGACTATACTATCTTGTTGCAGAAGCACATTGTGCGATATTCTGGTTTACACCACACACATCTCATAAGCATGACACAATCATATCTAGACCATCAGAGACAGGCATGTTAAAAACTATACTTTGTATGAAAACAACATGGCTGGCTACTATGGTAAACGCTATTGCCTTCACAAGATGGGCCTGTTATGAGCTGCCAAGACCAGTCAATTAACTAAAATAGATCCTGAAATGCTTAACCAGCACTTATCTGATTCTCAGCCAGATTTGGCTGATGACCTCGAGATTCTTACTATGAATTACTCAAATTGGCTTTGTGCATCGGCTTTCACTCTGGCTCCTGTAAAGTTTGTTAAGTCACACCATTGTAAACCATTGGCACCTTCGTTTTTTGAGAAACTGAAACTTCAAAAACAGGCTTGCAGGAAACAAGAAAGAAGGTGGAGAAAGGACTACTTCAATTAAGAAAAAGCAAAATATAAAAAGGAGATTGCAGTGTATAAAGCCTTATCAAGGGAGGAGAAATCTCTCTATTACTTTCAGGAAGTAGAGTCCGCTAAAAACTCAGTCAAGGAATTATTTGTGACAGTAAAGAAGGTTTCTAATGTTCCCTTAAATAATACTCTATAAACAGCTCATCTTTCTTTAACTTTATGGCCTCCCATTTTCAAACTAAAGTGGAAAAAATCTTCTGTAAGTTCTCTTCCCAGGACAGTGTGACCCTTCAGCAGAATGCTAACTCTAATTTTTCTAATTTCCCTCACTAACCAAAGAACAAGTAATTATAACATAACATAAAATAACATAAGTAAATCTGTGGGACTGTGCTACCTATTCTCCCCATTAAGTCAGTAGATAACCCCAGCATACTGCTCACGGCGGAAAAATTAAAGGTTAAAGGAGGTAGCATGCCACTTGAAACACTACTGTTCCTTAGGCTGCAACATACACTATAGAACTAATAACCCTGTTTCCAAGCCTGACACAAAATACCAAGTGCTTTCTGAAATTCTAATTATGGTAAAATACAAGAAAAATTATATCCTTATGTTCAGATACATTGAGAGGCAAAATAAATGACTAGCCTTAACTCAGGTCCCATTGGTAGACAGATGATGGATGAGTGCTGGGCATAATACTGCAGTCAAGTTAGAGAGGTTTCCCTAAATAAACTATTCCAGTTCAAAGTTTTGCACAGGTGGAAACTAGACCAGCATTAATTTGTAAGTTTATTGGTGAAGATGTGGACTTCTGCTGGAGGTGTTGTGGGGAGCAGCAAATTATCTATATCTAGCATGGCTCTGCAGAGTGGTATACGACTACTGGGGACAAGTGTTTGCATTTGCTGTCTTAGCAGCAATGGTGGAGTCAGAGCTTCCCCTTACACCACCTCTACACTGCTACTTGAACTACTGGGATATGTTTCTGATGTGTAGAATGCAGGAAACTCACTGAGTTAGCGCTGCTGTTAGCGCTGCACAGAATGGCTGTCTCGAAGGGCAAGTGAATGACTGGCTCAGAGACCTCAGCCTGTCCAGGGATCTGAAAGAGATGCTTTTTGTATGAACTGACTCATCCTGCACCCAAACCAAGGGACAGTTGAGACCCTCTGAGGCACTTTATATGATCCCAGAGGAACAATTAATATCATAGAAGAGAATGAATGGAAGTTGTATTGTATTTTATTGTAATGTAATTGCATTTATATTGTGGGTACTCCCCCGATGTGACATTGAAGTGCTTTATGGTAGGTAATGTTCTACTCCCTAAACCAAGGTAGTGGTTAATCTAGTGATTAGTAGTTAATATTGGTTATTGATTTTTATTAGTTAGCAGTGTCCTTTCAGGAAACCATTCCATACATTTTCTCCAGTTTCTTTGTGGTAGGTTAAGTTGATAGGAGTTAGGTGAGCTCATCGGTGTGGGCTCATGCAAATGGAGAGGATGAGTAGCTAGGCAAGAGGGTGTCAGACATTGTAGATTCCAAGCAATGGTTACACACAAGGAAAATTCGTGGTTTGTGAGGAGAACTGTGGCCTGTTGGGGGTGATTGTTGTATTGTGTTCGTGAGACTTATTGGTTGGTTAGCTATTTTTGCTGTACATTTGTTCTTCCACTTTAAGGCCTGCGCCTTCTTGCCTGTTATTTAATATAATTACAACAGCCATGGATGACAATGGCTAGATGGTTACTGTCAAGATTACAACTGCAGTCATGCCTCATAACTTCATTTTCATGTCTAGAAAAGATGTGGCATTGTTATCCTTGTTTGAGTGTGTTAAAAAAGATTTGTATTTGATTTTGTATCATCTTAGTACCCTATTGGACAGCGCTAGGATTGCTACCCAGCTTCATTTTATAAGGATAGCATATTCTCAATTCAGCGCTTTCATGTGACAACCAATTGTATTTTGGAAGTTTTCGCTGCTTTTGCGTCAAAAAATTATGCAAATGCGGCGCTAAAAAAGTATAAATATGGGCTGTTGTATTTTGGAAGTTTGTGCTGCTTTTGAGTAAAAAAACAACGCAAATGCGGCGCTAAAAAAGTATAAATAGGGGCACTAATTTGCTATGGGAATTATAATCATGGGTTTGTTTCCAGTGGACTAATTGTGATGATAAATCTGATAACAATGGCTTGTGCTATAAAAGCCCACGACTGGATGGAAACCTTACACAAAGGTTGCTACTCCACTCTTGAAATGCAGTTACATGCATCAAGTTCATTGATTTGTTCAAAGATATACCGCCACTGGAAACAGGGTGCACTAATCATATGGCTTGATCTGCTCATCTTACAGAGCCCCCTGCTGATTTTTAGTGAGCTACATAGTTCCTGGTTTGATCCATGGCGCTATGGTTGTGCGACCCCATCCCACTGTTCTGGTTCTGGGTTTTTAATCAACAACAATTTGCATTCTGAGACTTATAGCCTCATGTTTACAACGGGGGAAGTAAAACTACAATTCCCAGGTTGCAATTTACTGTGTATAAAAAGGTGAGGGGCAGCTAAAGGTGTGACCCATGACGGTTTCACTTTTCATCTATATTTGTATGTTACATCTCTCTGTATTTGCGTTCACTTCAGCTAGTACATGTGATGGTGACAGCGAATGGGTGAGCCCACGAAAAGAAGGATGCTGTGGGCTAAGAGGTTAGAACTGTGTGAACGAGTCACAACAGTAACATAATTTCCCATGCCATCTTTGTGTAGCCCCTCAAGCACAGGTATCAGAATGCAAACAAATGACCACTAGGCGTTGAGGCAGAGGCGGCTGATGCAAGGGTCCTTGCTCACTGAGCTTTTGAGATGTCTTCATTGTTGATGTCCGTTTCGCGAGGTGAAGTGTTCTGTTGTTTTACTAAAAAGCACTAGTAAACAGTGTCTGTCGAACTGGCCTATTGGGCAGTTAAGCGGTGCGTGATGGTCTGGTCTGACAGGTCAGTGTTGAGGCCATTTTTAAGGCAGTTTTTGGGTCGGTTTTATGGTCTGCTGGGTCGGTGTTTACTGTTGATGTACCGGAAATTAAAAAACAAAGATTGACTTCAGCAAGCTCGAGTCTGTTCCGTCTTTTGCGTGCGCAGCGCGCATGGAAGTGCACCGGCCGATCGGGGCTTTACCTTCTGGTAAGTAACGCGCGGGCCGCAAACGCGCGGTTGAAATGACATGGACACGGGACACACAGGTAGATCGTTACGCTTCCTCGGCCGGGGGTCTTAGTCCCACCCACCTGCCGAGTCAAACACTTTATTAGCTCCCTTGCGTCACGGCGCCCATACCATCTCGCTCACATAAACAGGGAGGTTGGAACCTTCCGGCATGCACGGGGTTTAGACACACAAAACACCCCTGTGCGCCGAGAACTGTGGGGCGCCCCCCCCAAACATAACATTCCTCCTCAACTATAAATTAACTTACAACTAAACAGCAGTGTGTTCTTCCTTGAATACGTGGTTGTAACCTTGCACACACTGACTTTTCCACTAGCATTTCGACCACCATAATACACACCCCTTACAGTGTCCACTTTACTCACACACATAGTCCTTCAGCCGCTCTGGGGGTGATACGCGGGACCTCATATAATACCTTCCTTCTCCTCTTCTTTGACTCACCACCCGGCTGTCTTTCTCCACCAGCCCCTCTGCAGATAGGCTCTCCTCAACCGGGGTTGACACCCCCGTAGGTGCCAGATCTCCCACTCTGACATCCTCCCCGTTGCCGGTATGACTAGTCTCAAGTTCACTCCCCAGGAAAAACCCTGGTCGCTCTATATCTTCATCTTCTACCTCATGGCTGCGATCACTTTCGCTCCTGTGATGAATAAAATGATCTCCGTGGTATTTTTTGAAACAAGAAATGTTCCTGGTTACCATCTCGCTTCCTCGGGTGACGGTCACTAGCGTCCCCTTTACTCGAGTGACAGTCCACAGGCCCGATTCGAAAGTTGTTCTGAACTTCCCGGCCAGATGTCGATTTTTCATGAGTACCACATCCCCTATACTCAGACGTCTGGGATGCGCTCTCCTTTTCCTTGACATTCTCTCATTTTGGACCTGTCTCTGTCGTAGTCTCGCTTCCACTTGTTTGTGCCTATTCTTTGATTGTCCTGATGCCTCGGTGAGGGTTTCCACCTGGGAAATGGTATCCCTTATTTGTCTTGGCATGCAGATCTGGCTCGGGAGACACCAGTTGTACTGTGAGGGGTCAGTCGATACTCTCTCAAAAACTCAAATATCGCGCAGTCTATATTTTTCTCCCTCGCTACCGCAATCCGCAATACCTTATTGAGGGTCCTCATAAACCTTTCGGCCTCACCATTGGCTTGAGGCCATCGTGGAGTGATTTTTCTGTGGTGGATGCCATGCGAGGCCAGATATGCTGCAAACTCATTGCTCGAAAATGGGGGACCGTTGTCAGTCCTTAGTTCCTGCATCAAACCATGCGTAGCCATTATTTTCTCTATACATGGTATGACCTTTTCCGTGACTGTCGATTCTAAAACTTCGACCTCCGGATATTTGGAGAAATCGTCAATCACAACTAGCATGTGTCTTCCATCCGGCAAACTTCCAAGATCCGCGCTGGCTCTTTGCCAGGGCTTTGCCGGGATGGATTCGGTGATGATGGGGGGCGGCGGATCCGTCGGCCCTACCATTTGACATGCGTGGCACCTCTGTATGATCTTCTCTACCCAGATGTCTAGGTCAGGGAACCACACTTTGCTCCTCAGTCGAGCTTTTGTTTTAACCACGCCCTGGTGAGCACTGTGGGCCAACTCAACAGTTCTTTGTCTCAGGCGGTCCGGAATAACTAACCTACTTCCTCTCAGCAGGCAGTTTTCCGGCGACACGGCCAGCTCTTGCCTGACTCGAAACAAGGCCTGCATATCGTGGTTGGCTTCCTTGGTTCTTAGATTCAGATTCTGCTTCAACAAATGCCATCTCCCATCGCTTACACAGGATATTGCCAATTGCAATACCTCATCTTCCTTTGTTGCCTCTTGTATTTCTTTTAGGGATATGGGCAGTGGCCTCGACCTCTCCACTATCAACCTCACGTACTCCTCTGTACTCTCGATCTCCTCCTTTTCCCGTTCAGTAAATGGTCTTCCATGCCGAGACAAATAATCTGCTGGGTTTTGTGCCCCAGGGCGATATACCACTGCAAACTGATACCCTTGCAACTGGAGAATCAATTTTTCAATTCTAGGGGGAGGCTGTCTTGTTGAATAATGGTATCAGCGGCTTGTGATCGGTGTATACCGTGAATGGGTGACCATATATATATAGATGATAGTGGCGACAGGCCCAGTTGACTGCTAGTGCCTCCTTTTCTATGTGTGAATATCTTTGTTCCGTTTCTGTCAATGCTCGACTGGCATATGCCACAGGGGTCCAGTCACCTTCCTTTTTCTTTTGAGACAACACTGCTCCAAGACCTGTTGGGCTCGCATCCACTGATATTTCTGTTTCTTTTGCTGGGTCAAAGAAAACTAGTGTCGTCTCTGCTGATAGTGCCTGTTTTGTGTCCTGAAATGCCTTCTCTTGTGTCTCATTCCACTCCCACGGAGTGTGGGCCTTAGTGAGCTCCCTGAGGGGGGCCGTGAGGGAGGTTAGATTGGGAATGAACCTCCCGCAGTAAGTTACCATCCCCAGGAAACTTTGCACGCCGGTGACTGAAGTGGGTGGTTGTGCTGATTTTATGTCTGCTACTTTCTCTGGGTCCGGCCGAACTCCTTTTTCTGAGAAATGATACCCAAAGAAAGCAATGTCTTTTCTCAAAAACTCGCACTTCTCGCGATGCAAAGTTAGTCCATTTTCCTGCAGTCGTTGGAATACTGCCCGTAATCTCTGCATGTGTACCTCCACTGTGGGTGCATGTACCAAGATATCGTCACTCACGTTTATGACTCCCTCCAGGCCAGCTAGAACTCCTCTGATTGTGTCCTGGAAGACTTCTGCTGCGCTGGCAATCCCAAAACTCAAACGTCGGTACCGGCGTAGGCCCACATGGGTAGAGAACGTAGTGATCGCTCTAGACTCCGGAGCCAACATTATTTGGTGGTATCCTGCTCGTAGATCCATTTTTGAGAACCACTTGGACCCGCTGACCTCTGCCACTATATCGTCTACCGTCGGGGTGAGGTGGCGCTCCCTCTTGATGGCTACGTTTGGGATGCGCATGTCTACGCATATGCGTACCTCCCCTGGTTGCTTCGGCTTTCTAGTGACCACTATGGGTGACACCCATGGGGTTGGCCCTTCTACTTTCTCAATTATGTCCGCCTCTTCCAGTTTTTTTAGTTCCGCCTCCACTTGTGGGCGGAGATGAAATGCAATGCGTCGGTGTTTCAGCGCGACTGGTTCTATTGATTTATCTATATGTAGCTTTATTTGGCGGCCTTTTAGGCAGCCAATTCCTTGGAAGATGTCTGCGTATTCTTCCTGTAGACTGACTAGCCCCCCGACGTGAATGCTAAATGCGAACGTCACTAATTTCAACTCTTCTGCAGTGCGGCAGCTGAGCAGCATTCCGGTTCCTATTTTGGTGACGTACACCTTGGATTGTACCTTTTCTTCCTCATGATTGATATCCGTCACGAAGACTCCCGCCATTGGGAGAGGCCTGGTTGATCCGAATGCGAAGACTTGGACCGTGGTGCGTCGCAACGGGGGGCGACATGGCATTTTATCGAAGTCAGATTGTGCCAGTATATTTATTGACGCCCCTGTGTCAATGAGGGCCATAACCTGGTGTCCCGCTACTGTGACTTGGCATCTGGGATTTTTTTTCCGGCTTGTACAGCCTGGTTTCGTTGCATGGATTATGTACACAGTGTCTTCTGGCTCATCATCATCATCCATGTCAGGACTGAGATCTGGTGGTTGTATCGCCTTGGCCCCTTGACTTGTCTTTTGTCTCTCTCCTTTTGTTCTGGTGTTTGATCGACAAACTTTTGCAAAATGATTCAGCTTTTGACAATTGGCACATTGTTTCCCTTGAGCTGGACATTTTCCTTGGTGTGGGAATGATCCTCCACACATGTAGCATGATCGTTGCGCCCCTGTCAGTTTTGTTCTGTCTTTCTTTTTTGTCATGCTGTTTGATGCTATGACGTTTACCGGTTCTGTTTTTATAGTTTGTGCAAGCGCTGTTTCCATGTGTGCGGCTCTTACCCTGGACAGTTCTTTTGACCTGCCCATCGTCAGCATGTTCGCCATCGTCATGCCTGGGACCTGAAGGATGTGCTCTCTTAGCTTTGTTGAGTGGCATCCTTGGATAAATTGTGCTCTTATCTCATCATCTGGGTCAGGCAGTGTGCACTTGCTTGCTAATTCCTTTAACCTTGCATAGTATGTATCTACTGATTCATCTGAGCTTTGTTTGGCCTGGCGCAGGAGGAATCGTTCATAGTCTGGATTTGCCATTGGTTCAAAATATGCAGCTATTGCCCTTTTTAGCGTTCGGTACGTGAATGGGGGCCCTTCTTCAGCTACTGTCTTGCTGACTCTGTGCAGCATCGCTCCTCCCATGTGCAGAAGCATTGGTCTTTGTCTATCCGGGTCTAGTGCAACCGCTGCAAAGTAGTTTTCTAACCGTTCCACCCATGATTTCCACTTTGCTGCCTGTGCTGATGGGGGTCCTTCCATAATAAAAGGCTCTATGACCGGGAATGTAGCCATTTTTTTTTTATGTTTTTTTTTTTTTTTTATATATGTGTCCCCTCTTTATGTCCTTAACTTTTGTCCAACTTTTCCGGCCTTTTGTTGTTGTTCCCCTTTTGTTCTAACCAAAATATGCTTTGTTTTTCTTTTCCTGTCCCTTCTTCTGTTAATTCGACGTTTATTTATTTATTTATTTTAATTTATTGAAAACCCAGATGTCTGTGCCCCTTCGTTCGTGAGCCGTACTCCCTCTCACCTCCTTTCTGTGCTCGGGCCTTCGACCAGTCTCCACAGGCCGTTGTATTGTCTTAGGACACCGTCTACTTTCTTTCTTGCTGAGCGCGCGTTTCTCCGGGGCTGCAGCTCACTCCAGTATGGGCATGTGGAGGATTAATTTCGCCTCGCGCTGATTTGCTTCAGCGGCTCTTTTTTTTTTCACACCGCCGCTTTCGCCACGTGGGTTCGCCGCCTCGTCTGCAATTTGTTCCGTCTTTTGCGTGCGCAGCGCGCATGGAAGTGCACCGGCCGATCGGGGCTTTACCTTCTGGTAAGTAACGCGCGGGCCGCAAACGCGCGGTTGAAATGACATGGACACGGGACACACAGGTAGATCGTTACGCTTCCTCGGCCGGGGGTCTTAGTCCCACCCACCTGCCGAGTCAAACACTTTATTAGCTCCCTTGCGTCACGGCACCCATACCATCTCGCTCACATAAACAGGGAGGTTGGAACCTTCCGGCATGCACGGGGTTTAGACATACAAAACACCCCTGTGCGCCGAGAACTGTGGGGCGCCCCCCCCAAACATAACAGAGTCTATGCCGTCCTTCCTTCTTTGCGAACGACTGTGCCTTCACAAGTGCCCCAATTTGCAAACATGGGCCACTGTTTTTTAGCTTTCTAATTCCTTAATGGGAGGCATTTTTTTTTGGTGCCCGAGCCTATTTTCTGTGCCAGTAACACTGCTGGCGAAGCCAATTTATCCAGGTCCCACTGTGTGAAGAGCTCTGAGTTATCTGGAGACGGACGTCATTTAGAGGTGGCCAGGGGTCGCAGCTGTGACACCTGTCTTACTCACTGCGACCCCTCCGGCACTGCCAGGCATCCCGGACCTGAGAGATGGCAAAATCATTGCCAAAAAGACGGCAACTTCGCCTTCCTTTTTTTCAACTCATTTTTTAATTACGCTAAGAGTGAATACTTGTATATTATTATTAACTATTACTTGTATACTTGAATACTTGTATATTATTATTAACTATCAGTATAAGAAAAACTGGAGCATTAGAGAAGTAAAAATGTTTTGAAATGTATGTTTTGTGCGTGCTAAAAGGTGGGTGCATGCTAATGGGAGAGAGGGAGTGTTTATGTGCAGATTTAATATTAGTGAGTGAGTCATGGTGAGTGAGAATGGTTGTTGTAGGCCTGCAAGTCTGCTTTTGGCCCTTGCAAAATATTGGTGTTCCCATACCGGAGGAAATTATCAACAGACATGGACCCCGGCATACTAGAGATAATACTTCATATTTATTGGACAGCCATGGCTAAAGGTTGGCTAGGCTACTTGAGGTAATTCTTAGCAATGGACCCCCATGGCAAAATGCTTGTGCTAGCGCACTGTATGTGATTCTTGGTGTAAAGAATGGCAGTTGTGGCATATAGGAGGGGGGCAAAAATGAGAAAATGCTGGCCATATCATGCTAGAGATACATTTTGACATAAGGGTCACCCATGATACAAGGATAAGATTGATTGCAAAATCCCAGGACTTTGCACATTATATGTATTTTCTGGCTTAAAGGGGCACCTGTGACAGAATGCTAGCCACAGAACAATGGAGGTTATTTTGGCATATGGAAGTGTTGCGTAGGCTCTCATTATCCTAATGAGACTACTGGATTTTGAGCGGCAAGATCGTTCACAGTGTGGGGGACTAAGTCTGACCCACGGTGAAGGACCCTTGTCACTCTAAATCCGGGTTTTGCTCCGGCTAACTAGCAGTACCTCATCTCTCCCAAATGGGAGAGACAATTGGGCAGCCGAGCGCATGACATCTTAGCACTTCCCAGGGAAGTCGTGGTCACTCAGGTCACAACCGGTTCTCTCATAGACAGTACGGTCTCATATATAAATGACAAAAGCAGTTTAAGTTTTAAAGATTGGTCTAATAAAACGACTGCATTTTAGATAGCAAAGCATGAGCTGCAATAACCAGAACTACACAACACCGTAGGATGAAAATAGTAACGATGAGAGTGACGCACAAGAATAAGGCTATCATAGTGCAGCTAGATTATTTTCTTTCTAAGTTATATTTCGAGCACAGAATGTAAATCTCGAAGCCTACCTTTCAGGTTCCCCCGGGAGGACCTCAACCCTCATACCTGAGCAAAGGCCTGTAATCTGCATCAGCATCTGCAACGGGGCATTTAGCATCTAGTTGTAGGTTCCTGGCCGGAATCTCCCTCTTGACCTGTGCTAGGACTAGGAAGTGTTTTTATACTAACACGCAGATGTTCTAAGAAAATGCCCCTACGTAAGGATGTGTATTTTCTATGAATACTGGAGACAAAACTTCTACCACGTTTACCGGCAATGTACCAGACTGTAACCTTGACTGAAGCACAGGGAGATCAAGAATGCATTATTTGAGAACACAGTGCTGAACTAAGCTAAACAGTGCGAAAGAAGAAATTAAAACAGGACCGTAAAACTGATTATTGTAAAATAACAGTACGAAGTTGAATAAAATATACCTAGGGCAAAGTGCACAGCTGCCTAGTATTCTAAACTAACGTGCATGAAGCTATATTAAAAATGGCTATACTACACCCTCCCCTTGTCTGTAGAAAGTGGTTTAAGCATAAGCTAAAATGCCCTAATGTAAAATATATGTAAAACCCTACTTAATTTTAACAAGTTAAGAGGACACACAAACATATTATTTGGTAATTTTAAAACGAGCATGCAGCCAAAAAGCCGAATTCAAAGGAAAATGTAAATTTAGGACCGTTCCAAATCAAGCATCAGTCATGGAAAGCAGGAGACTCTCCACCTCTGCAGATGACAAAACCGGTAAATCCACGCCAAAAACTATCAAGGAGCAGGTGTGTTCCATAGCCCCACCGTCAACCAAGGCGGAATCCCATGCAGTGCCTGTAAATGAGTGAATGGTAACTTCCTCCAGGAAGGGTAGCTCGTAATCGGCTTCTCTGAGCAAACGCAGCCACAGCGCACATGTCTGGTAATGAACCCTCAACGAGAACATCAACAGATCAGCATTAATCACTGAGGGGCGTTGCTGTGAGAGACAAACTTCTAGTGCCTGTTCAAAAGAGCACCAACGGCATCGAAACACGGGCTGCACACAATCCAAAACAGGTCTGAATGACAGAGACCAGTTACACCCCAAATGTTCCAGGAGTGTTGCTCCAAAGTGCTGCATCATGCGTTCACGACACAGCTGCGCTGATGGGAGCGCCCTCATTTGTCCTTGTTGCAGCGGGACAGCCATTGCAGAAAAACAACAGCAACAGCAAAATGCTGGCTAATAAAGCCAAAGTTATCAGAAATCCCCCAAAAATGCTTCAGAAAATTTAATGAATAGCCAAAGGTATTAAACAGAATATGGAGGAAAAGGTGTGAACAAAACCAATACCAACAGCTTTGAAAAAATTTGCTAATCCAGCCGTGCTGAACGCATTAAATATATGTCCCACGAGTTCACCAAAGTGTCTCGGAAAGTTTGTATTTAACTGGGACTGTATTTCCGCCGATGACCTTGCCATCTGAAGTGGGTAGGTCTCGCGTGCAGATGTAAGGGCCACATGCTTCTGAAACAATAAAGCCTTCAGTCTACTTAACTTGTCAAAATTCACATTGGAAGTAGCAATGTGAGGCCAAATATCTGCTACCTCTCTAATTTTAGTGGGGGGAAACAATACGTTCCCGCAGCATGTAACGACCTTAGTGACCGAAACAATGTAAACTATTCCGGCCCGCATGCCACAACAGTCTTCACTATTGAGAAGGACGTTGCTGGCGTTTGAAAGCACCTGGAACGTGTGTTTAATCAAGGGGACTGGAACTCCCTTCAGATAGCAAGCCAAGTTCGCAACCGAGGCATTACACGCCGCATGCAAGCACAGCTGCCTACAAATCATCTAATGGCTGACTGAAGTCTCGCATTCACTACCGCTAAGAAAGACCTCTTTCATACCATTGAGGCATTTGTACGAGAAGGGAAGCTCCCACACCTCATGGATGTATCTCCCAACTTTTCATATCTGCCTACCGGAACATGTTTCAAACAAGAAGTGAATTGTAATGTGGAAATAGGCAGATTAATAACCCCGTGTATCAACCACTCTGCTGAGGGAATATCGGCCACGGTAAAAGGCAATCTTTCTATCTTTTCAATGTTAAGCATGACATAAGTTGCTTCCTTTTTAGCCATTAGTTGTTGTTGTCGCGTCAAATTAAAGGAAAAAAATATTTCCCTGGCACTGATGTCCTGCCACGGAACGCGACCTGCCTTCAATGTCTGAAGTGTCCAACCCAACTGCATAATGGACCTGGTCTGACTCTCTCCATGATAAAAAGAAGACATATCAGATCGTATAATGTCTATAGCAGAAGAAACAATGTTGTTAATTGTGTATATCCGGTCGGACAAGGTGTGAATCCCATTATCCACAACAGCTAATGCCTTTTTCAGATTTTCCTTATCTATCTGCCTTAACCGGGCTGCAGACTCTTTTTGTGAGAGTTTCCATATTTCATTGTATACCTCATACAAGAAACGCTTCCTACGTGGTATCTTTGTGCCTGACAAAAATTCTTGTTGGTCAGTGTCGTTAGACAGGAGACTGAGGTGTGTCTTAACCGCATCTAGTGAGGATGATTTTAGCCACTGTTGGCACAATTTTCCTACACTATGGTGGTCATTCTGACCGCGGCGGTCGCCGCCCGCCAAACGGTTCCCGCCGAAAGACCGCTCCGCGGTCAAAAGACTGCCGCGGCCATTCCGGCTTTCCCGCTGGGCCGGCGGGCGACCGCCCGAAGACCGCCGGCCGGCCCAGCGGGAAAGCCCCTTCAACAATGAAGCCGGCTCCGAATGGAGCCGGCGGAGTTGCAGGGGTGCGACGGGTGCAGTGGCACCCGTCGCGATTTTCACTGTCTGCACAGCAGACAGTGAAAATCTTTGTGGGGCCCTGTTGAGGGGCCCCTGCACAGCCCGTGCCAGTGGCATGGGCAGTGCAGGGGCCCCCAGGGGCCCCACGGCACCCGTTCCCGCCATCCTGGTTCTGGCGGTGGACACCGCCAGAAACAGGCTGGCGGGAAGGCGGTCGGAATCCCCATGGCGGTGCTGCAAGCAGCGCCGCCATGGCGGATTCCCTGGGCCAGCGGGAAACCGGCGGGAAACCGCCTGCTCCCCTTTTCTGACCGCGGCTTTACCGCCGCGGTCAGAATCGCCCAGGAAGCACCGCCAGCCTGTTGGCGGTGCTTCCGCCGCCCTCCGCCATGGCGGTCATGGACCGCCAGGGTCAGAATGACCCCCTATATGTTGTAATTATTTCAGCATGTTCTGGTGATATATAGCGAGGGTCCGACCTACTCATTCGGAAACCCCCAGAGGAGGTGACAACACGTTGATGACACCCGTTGGTATCTATTGGCCACAATAACCACCCGCCTGGACGTGTCAATGAAGCATTAAACATACCATTCTGGACCCATGCATTAATCTCACTAAAAGTTGCATTTGTGTATTTTTTGCCAGTTATTAAATTTTGCAGGGGCTGGTATACTGTTTAATTCTCTAATTGTAGCTAAGCCTAAGCAACTGGTCTGTTGTACTGTGTCATTTAATAAAATCATTTTTACGGGGATGAGACATGCTCTAAACAATGTTTCTCTACCCTGGTCTACCAATTTTTTGTTCCCCACATTTTTTGACCAATATTCATAACCTTCAACTGATAACCGGGAAACAAAGGAGTCTGAATATATAAATTTTGTGTTGGTCAACAACATTTGTTTATCCCTAGTCGGAGTTATCTTAAAATAATATGACTCAGCATTTTTTTGATGATGCCCAAAAAAATACGCACATTTTTCATAATAAGTTTTCGAACTTCCTTGCGGTGGAGTTGGTCAATGTTCCCATTGTACATAATCAAATATCGATTTTGGACTGCTTGCTTTATGTATGAAGTGGTGCCCATAATAATTATAGCAAAACATGTCACCATAATTGTCTTTAAAGTGGTAAACATTTTCGATTTCATAGACAGTATAATATTGCAATTCTGTCATCATTGAATCAACTGTTTTCACATCCCAATCATCAGATACAATGCCTGGTATTACTATATTGTTCATAGATAACTTTCACACATACGGTATTTGAATTATTTCAGTGGGATCATAGATATCAAACATTACTTTATCCCACACAATCCCATCCGGAATTGGCACTGCAGAAATGTTCACAAAGGACAAGTCTCTTCGAACCTTATGTGATGAAAAATGTGGTTTCAGTACCTCCTCCACCTGTTCAACCGCTGATCTCTCGGGAAGAAAATGACCATGTATTAACAGAAAAAAGGTAATAACAAACCCAAACCAAAGAAAAAATGCTAGGACAGTCAAGGAAAGCCTCACATAGTTCCATGGAAAAATGAAATACGTATCTTTAAGCCAATGTATCAGCTTACGTGCACTTGACAGTTCAGCAGTCGAGGAGGCAAACGAGTCCAATAGGCGGTTGTTGTAGTCGGCAAAGTAACCAGAGGCAGTTTGTGCAAAAGGCATTGCCGTAGTCAATGGAGGAGTTGGTGTTTCCTGTGGTGGTACACTGTAAATAGCACCATCCGTCTGGCTTGTAGTCATAGTGACTTGATCAAATGTTTCTAAGTTGCTTGTCGTTAGTGGAACAAATGCAAGATCATCATCATCATCCACCCTCCCCAAGCTCTGAGAGGCATCAGTTTTGGTGTAAACAACTTGAAGCGGAACTTCTTCTCCAGTAGTGAGAGGGATTCAGGAACTAATGGATGTTCCTCTTGGTCGGCTGTGTAGAATCGGCCACATGTTGTAGCTTGACATTGTCAATGGAAACAAAGCGGTTTTCTTTGGCACCTGGCAACGGTGGTAGAATAACAGTTCTGGTACCGTGTATCCCCAACACAGGGACTGGTGCTCGATAAGAAGGGTCGAATACTTTTTTCACTGCGACCTTTTCACACACAAGATCCCCAACTCTGGGAATCCAGCCAGTAGGTGTTACTGGCACATCCTTAATTCCTGTGGAGGCAGTACTTTTAGAAGAGTTATCTTCACAGAACTGCTGTAATTCCTGCAAAACAGTGACACGATCATTTATGTCAAAAGGTGTTTCCGCCGCCTCCACACCAGGACCATCAAGATCCGGAACAAACATTTGTGTTCCGAACAGGCACTCATATGAAGTACGACCCTCCAAGGACCTTCTAGGCAGGTTATTTAGTGCTCTCTGAACTCCATACAGGTGGGTTAGCCAACTACGACCCGTACCTAAGACTCTGGCCGTTAAGGATTGCTTTAAATCGCAGTTTAATCGCTCCACAGCAGAATTTCCCTCGGGATGAAATGGAGACGAGTACTGGAGCTGGACCCCCAATGAAGCCATGGTGTCCCTGAATGCCCTTGAGGCAAAAGCAGGGCCCTGGTCCGAATGGAATGCCGCAACTGCATATGTACCGACAAAGACTCGCAAATCGTTAATAACAGTCCGAGCGTCAGCCGAGTGTTGTGGCCATACCCACACAAATCTGGAGCAAGAATCAACAGGCACTAGTATATATTTGTATGCACTATCCGGTATTAATGGACCGCAATGATCCAAGTACACACATTGTAATGGTCTATTTGAGATTAAGAGGGGTGTCTGCGGAGGGCGCTTAGCTGTGGAAACTTTAATTTGTTGACAGATGTCACAACAAAGGACATACTGCTTAGTCTCTTTATAGAGACCAGGCCACCAGTAACGGGCCTGCAAGAGTGATATTGTAGCCGCCACACCACCATGTGCAGATGCCACCCCCTCATGCGCTGCTTTAATCAATTGTGATCTTACATCCTTATTGGGGATGTTGCGTACACCTACGCCTGGAATTTTAACTTCAGCGTTCAGCATACTTCCCATCAAGTATTGATATTTATTAGGAAATCCTTTAGGATAAGGCTTACCATCAACCGTAGCTTTTATGGCAGCCATAATGTCTGTGTCTGGTTTGTAACTCGAATGAGTCACTGCAGCTACAGTGGCAACTGCCACTGCCGACTTTGCGGCTTCATCACCCAAAGTATTTCCAGCAACGTGTATCCCAATGCGCTGGTGTCCAAGTGTATGCACAACATGGACTTTGGGTAGCGTCTCTTTCAGGTCTGCTACCTTCCCCCACAGGAGTCTGTGTTTTATGGTGTTGCCTTTCGAATCTCTGAACCTATTCAAGCGCCAGTAATGCAGGTATTCATTAAAAGACTGGACGCAATAATAAGAATCACAATCAGTGTAAACTGTGACGGATCTGTGTGTTCTAGTGCCATTAGTAGAGCCTTTAGCTCAACCAATTGTGCTGTACAATTCCCTAAGGTCTGTGTATAGGTATGTTGGGGACAGAATTTCTTCCCCCTCCATATAGCTGCTCACGACTGCACATGCAGCAGAATATTAATGTTTGGTTCCAGTCGCTGGTTGCGCAGAGCCATCGGTATACATGACTATATGATATTGATCAATAGGCAAGGTGTCAGCGGGAACTGGATATTCTACTTCATATTATAGAAATTCCTGAGTTTGTAACTTTGGGTCAAAGATGTAGTCTACATCAGTGGCTGTTAAAGACGTAGCCCATTGTATCTAACGTGGATGAAGTGCTTTTGCGTTCGGGACGTTAGCTTTTGTAACAGCCTCAAGGGCCGAAATAGGAGAAACGACAATGATGCGTTTTCCTTGGGCAAGAAGTATTTCTTTAATAACTGCCATCTGGACAGAAGTGATAGTTTTCTCCGTGGGTGCAAAGCGTTGTTCTGCAGCGGAATACAGGTTTGATTTGTAGGCAATCGGGACTGTCTCACCTTCATTAAAGGTGACATATGTAAAACCAATGGCCCCAGCTATCACCCTGATGACCAAATGTGTCTTATTGTCCCTTGCGTGTAAATGTTTTGTGTAGGAAAGTACCATCTTGCCTGGCATGTTACCCCCATATTTCACTGTATATATGTTGTTTTAGTCTATGTGTCACTGGGACCCTGCCAGGCAGGGCCCCAGTGCTCATAAGTATGTGCCCTGTATGTGTTCCCTGTGTGATGCCTAACTGTCTCACTCAGGCTCTGCTAACCAGAACCTCAGTGGTTATGCTCTCTCTGCTTTCCAAATTTGTCACTAACAGGCTAGTGACTAAATTTACCAATTCACATTGGCATACTGGTACACCCATATAATTCCCTAGTATATGGTACTGAGGTACCCAGGGTATTGGGGTTCCAGGAGATCCCTATGGGCTGCAGCATTTCTTTTGCTACCCATAGGGAGCTCTGACAATTCTTACACAGGCCTGCCACTGCAGCCTGCGTGAAATAGCGTCCACGTTATTTCACAGCCATTTTACCACTGCACTTAAGTAACTTTTAAGTCACCTATATGTCTAAACTTCACCTAGTGAAGATTGGGTGCAAAGTAACTTAGTGCGTGGGCACCCTGGCACTAGCCAAGGTGCCCCCACATCGCTCAGGACAAATTCCCCAGACTTTGTGAGTGCGGGGACACCATTACACGCGTGCACTGTACATAGGTCACTATCTATGTACAGCGTCACATTGGTAACTCCGAACATGGCCATGTAACATGTCTAAGATCATGGAATTGTCACCGCAATGCCATTCTGGCATTGGGGGGACAATTCCATGATCCCCCGAGTCTCTAGCACAGAACCCGGGTACTGCCAAACTGCCTTTCGGGGTCTCCACTGCAGCTGCTGCCAACCCCTCAGACAGGTTTCTGCCCTCCAGGGGTCCAGGCAGCCCTGGCCCAGGAAGGCAGAACAAAGGACTTCCTCTGAGAGAGGGTGTAACACCCTCTCCCTTTGGAAATAGGTGTGAAGGCTGGGGAGGAGTAGCCTGCCCCAGCCTCTGGAAATGCTTTGATGGGCACAGATGGTGCCCATCTCTGCATAAGCCAGTCTACACCAGTTCAGGGATCCCCCAGCCCTGCTCTGGTGCGAAACTGGACAAAGCAAAGGGTAGTGACCACTCCCCTTTTCTGGCTATTTAGGGTCTCTGCTTTGGGGATCTCACCAGATAACGAATGCAAGAGCTCACCAGAGTTCCTCTGCATCACCCTCTTCACCTTCTGCCAAAGGATCGACCGCTGACTGCTCAGGACGCCTGCAAAACCGCAACAAAGTAGCAAGACGACTACTAGCAACCTTGTATCGCTTCATCCTGCCGGCTTTCTCGACTGTTTCAAGGTGGTGCATGCTCTGGGGGTAGCCTGCCTCCTCTCTGCACCAGGAGCTCTGAAGAAATCTCCCGTGGGTCGACGGAATCTTCCCCCTGCAACCGCAGGCAACAAAAGACTGCATTACCGGTCCTTTGGGTCCCCTCTCAGCACAACGAGCGTGGTCCCTGGAACTCAGCAACTCTGTCCAAGTGACTCACACAGTCCAGTGACTCTTCAGTCCAAGTTTGGTGGAGGTAAGTCCTTGCCTCTCCACGCTAGACTGCATTGCTGGATACCACGTGATTTTCAGCTGCTCCGGCTCCTGTGCACTCTGCCAGGATTTCCTTTGTGCACAGCCAAGCCTGGGTCCCGACACTCTAACCTGCAGTGCACAACCTTCTGAGTTGTCCTCCGGCATCGTCGGACTCCCTTTTGTGACTTCGGGTGGACTCCAGTTCACTTTTCTTCTAAGTGCCTGTTCAGGTACTTTTGTGGGTGCTGCTTGCTTCTGTGAGGGCTTCCTACGTTGCTGGGCACCCCCTCTGTCTCCTCATCCAAGTGGCGACATCCTGGTCCCTCCTGGGCCACAGCAGCATCCAAAAACCCTAACCGTGACCCTTGCAGCTAGCAAGGCTTGTTTGTGGTTTTTCTGCGTGGGATCACCTCTGCAAGCTTCTTCACGAAGTTGGACATCCATCCTCCAAAGGGGAAGTTCCTAGCCCTCTTCGTTCTTGCAGAACACCAAGCTTCTTCCAACAGGTGGCAGCTTCCTTGCACCCTGAGCTGAAATTTCTTGGGCTCCTGCCCACTCTCGACACTGTCGCGACTCTTGGACTTGGTCCCCTTGTCTTACAGGTACTCAGGTCCGGAAATCCACTGTTGTTGCATTGCATGTGTTTGTTCTTCCTGCAGAATCCCCCTATCACGACTTCTGTGCTCTCTGGGGGTAGTAGGTGCACTTTACACCTACCTTTCAGGGTCTTGGGGTGGGCTATTTTTCTAACCCTCACTATTTTCTTACAGTCCCAGCGACCCTCTACAAGCTCACATAGGTTTGGGGTCCATTCGTGGTTCGCATTCCACTTTTGGAGTATATGGTTTGTGTTGCCCCTACACCTATGTGCTCCTATTGCAATCTACTGTAACTTTACATTGCTTGCATTACTTCCTTTTGCTATTATCTGCATAATTTTGGTTTGTGTACATATATCTTGTGTATATTTCTTATCCTCATACTGAGGGTACTCACTGAGATACTTTTGGCATATTGTCATAAAAATAAAGTACCTTTATTTTTAGTAATTCTGTGTATTGTGTTTTCTTATGATATTGTGCATATGACACCAGTGGTATAGTGGGAGCTTTACATGTCTCCTAGTTCAGCCTAAGCTGCTTTGGCATAGCTACCTTCTATCAGCCTTAGCTGCTAGAAACACCTCTTGTACACTAATAAGGGATAACTGGACCTGGCACAAGGTATAAGTACCTCTGGTACCCACTACAAGCCAGGCCAGCCTCCTACATTTTGCTGGTAGCATGTCGGCCTGTAACTCTCGAAGAGTATGTGTGTGTTCAATTGTCCAGTATTTGCTTGAAAAATCAGGACTTATCAATTCATATAAAGGTTTTATGTGTGTAGCATAATCAGGAATGTATGTTCTGCCAAAATTTAGAAAGCCCAACAATGATTGTAGTTTTTTAATCGTATTTGGTGGTTGCAATTGTGCACATTTTTCTAAAAAATGTGGCGCTAGGCTTTTATCTTCATTCGACAGCTCATATCCCAGGAACAGGACGCTAAGGAAGGCAATTTTTTATTTTTTTAAATTAAATTTGTAGACGATTTCGGCAAACCTACAACAATGCGGGCTACCCGTCTTAAATGTTGTAGTAACTTGTCATCCGTGAGATATATATCGTCCACGTATGACAATGCTTCAGGGTCTATCTCGTGTAAAATAGCAGTCACACGAGCTGCAAACATTCCTGGGCAGTTTTTATACCCTTGAGGCAAACTACAGAATTGTTTCTGGGAGCCTAGTGCACTAAAGCTTGTTAAATCTCTACTTTCAGGCACTATATTCTGGCAGAAGAATCCATTTGAGATATCTAAAGTCGGTTTATATTTTTTTTGCACAATGTTGCTCATTAGTGCTGTGCTATGCGAATTCTGTATAGCATATGTACATGTATGTCCGTCTAAATGTCTGTAGTCTAAAACTATTCTGTACGAATGGTCCGGTTTAGCTACAGGAAACAAGGGATTATTCATCGGTGAGACACAGGGTTCAATCACTCCCTGGTATTCTAAGTGCGTACGTATTTCTCTCACCGGTGCCCTTGCTTCATGTTTTATGGGATACTGCGGTTGTGGCTGAGGTTCACCTTTAATGGGAATTACATGGTATGGAGAACCCCTATCCCACCCTATGTGATTTCTATATAACGCAGGTGCTTGTGCTAGAGCCCATTCTATAGAATAGGACTCAGTGAGTTCCTCCGGAACAAGGGGCAAGAAGGAAGGTTTAATAACCTCCTCTCCATATGGGCAGGTGCGGACAAAATCAGGCGGCCAATCTTGTTCAGCCAACAAAATGTCATATATTTTTACTACACGATCCCAGAAGATTGCGTGTATGGTGCGTTCAATGTCTCCTTCTAATTGTGGAGTTACTCTATACAGTACACCCTATCGGGTTCGGAGACACACATATCTGCTGTTTCTACATGTATGAAGTCATCAGTTGCTTTCACCTCCAGATGCTCTAGAAGATTCCGGCGAACTATTGTGACCTTTGCCGTGCTGTCTAGCAATGTCAGAGCCCATTTCTTGTTCTTCAAGAGAACCCTCTTTCTGAGTGGCATGTCTAACTGAGACAGCTGCCACTTTTTTCTTTTTAAATTGTTGTTTTTGTTGTACCGGTTTCTCTTCCTTCTTAACAGAAACCTCTGAAGAGCATTGTGATTCCTGTCTGTTTCAAGTACTCTGTTCTCCTCTCTGATCTCCCACCTCCCACCTCTCTCATTTCTCTTTTCCGATGAGTCCTGTATCAGTATGTTGATATCTATCAGGCGTTTTTATATTCTCTCTATTTCTGAGATTATACCTATTCTGTGGGGTCTCCGTGCGTGGAGATTCTCCCCTTTCTTTTTTAGGCATTTGTTGTTTTTTCTCCCAGTGTTTCTTATTACCCTGAGGTTGTTGTTTAGTATTTTCTTTATTAATTTTACCCTGAAATTGAGGTTTTTGTGGTCTAGCCCCAAGGCTAAATCAACCGATACTGGAATATGTTTCCGCTATTATTTTAGGCAGCTCTCGTTCCTGATCTTGTTGCGGAACGTCACGGAGTCGCATGCGCACCGCGAGTGCAACTTCAGGATGATTGAAGAAACTGTGGCAAAATTGCCCATCAGTTACATTCCCAAGTCTAGGGCCGGGCCAGCCCCATATTCATCTTGAATTTGTTTAAGCACTTCCGGTAGATTGGCTAGCGTTGGTGTACGGTGTGCCGTTGTATAGAGCGCGGCAAATACCGTGACCCATGTATTACAGTGTTCAACTGTAGGAACCATCCCAAAGGGCAAGCACATAGTTAATATTCTATGTTTATCCTGAGGTCCCGTATGGGGAAATACTGCCTCCAGCGTATTAATTTTTTGTGCTAGCCAAAACGGAGTCTCCTCTCGTGTGGCTGGGACCTTACCCATAATAGAGTGTACAGTCACCGGATTTATACCTGGTGTTACTGCATGTGGTTGTGCTGGAGCAGCACGCTCTGGGTCTGTAGTTAGTGTCTGCATCACAAATTGTACTAATCGTCTATATATTGCTGTTAATTCAATATATAAGCATGAACCTCAGCTACAGCCATATTCACAACCGCAGGATGAGGAGTATATGTGGCCAATAAAGGCCAGGTAGGACCATCATTACTTAGTGGACCTAACCTTACTGGTAATATTGTATGGGGTAGGGCGCCATCAAACCAATTATTATGTTCTTGATAAGATAAAGGTACATCTAAGTATGCGTACGCCCTGTACTGCCCAGGCGCGTTCCAGCTGTATATGTATGAAATGTATTTGTGATTCATTAACTGCTGGAAATGTGACCCAAGAGTAAAACAGCTCTGTTCTATAGGCTGCGTGAGCATCCACCACAAATGTGACTGGACCTCCCTGTGCTGTAAGACCATGTGCTAGTAAATGTGTCGTAAGTGGTTGTCTCATGTTAAGAGCTATTTGTACAGCCTGGGGATTCGCCATTATAAAGGCACTAAGGGGGTTATTACAACCCTGGCGGACGGTGTTAAAGCGGCGGTAAGACCGCCAACAGGCTGGCGGTCTTTTTTTTTGTATTTTGACCATGGCGGTTGCCGCCATGGTCATCCGCCGCTTCACCGTTCCGACCGCCAGGGTGGAGACGACCGCTGGGCTGGAGACCTGGGTCTCCAGCCCGGCGGCTGTCACAATACAGCCGGCGGTATTTCGACCCGGCTTACCGCCGTGGATTTCCAGTGGTAGGAACTGCCATGAAATCCATGGTGGTAAGCCCTATCAGTGCCAGGGAATTCCTTCCCTGGCACTGATAGGGGTCTCCCCCACCCCCACCCCGACTCCCTCCCCTACACCCCCCAACACCCCTGCCACCCCCCAAAGGTGGCAGGGCCCCCCTCCCCATCCCGACCCCCAACATCACATCACTCACACACACACGACACGCACGCAGGCACCACCAACACACATACACGCACACACACCAACATACATGTCTACATCCACACCGACCAACGAAGAGTTTATCGGCAAATCGGACTCCTCATTCAAAGTTGCATCAGCCCGAAACTTTAACTGAGATTACAAAATAAAGGACATTAGCTCGATGCATTTTCAGCCTTGGCAGCCAGACCATCTTTTCCTGTTACACTAGACGTTGTCATGTCCGTATAAAAGATCGGAACAACTATACGACAACAGCATTGTCTGAACTACCAGCATAGACAACTTAAATGACATGACTATGTGACTTCAGCACATCAAGCATCCAATGTCTAATCAATCCGAGAACCTGGCTGCTAAAATTAGATTCTTGTCGTCTCTTATCAATGGGAATGGCCCTGAGGAAGGTGACCTATAACCATTAGGAACACCGAAACGCGCGTAGGCCGTTGGTTCCCACAACACAACCTTGCTGTAGCGACACCACTTTGATCCGCTCTCTTTCAAACATAGATTATTTTTGTATTAGACTATCATCGATATATATTTATCAGTCTCTGAGTATTGTTTTTACACGTCTGTATTTATTGTACTTCCCATGTATCAGTTTATTAATGTTGTTATACGTGTAAGATGATTTTGTCTGATTTTACTATACTGTCTATTGTCGTTCAGTCTGATTGTGGTGTGCCTGAATTAGAATGCTAGTGTTTTATAAATTCACATCTTTTATATTTCACGATTATTTGTCCATTTATATGATTTAATTAAAGTTTTTCTTATTGTGATTTTGTTCCCTGTTTCCCCTTGTTATTATTCGATTTTGTCTAGCAGTCTGGTATCACTTTTTATTGAATGACCTTAATCTATCAGCCTGCATTTATCAGCCCCTATAGGGATGTACTTCTGAAGTTTATTATATCTTCAGGTATTATATTATTACTGTAGCTCACGTTGTAGTTCTTCCTACATCCACACACTCAGTCAGACACCTACATCCATATACAGACATACACGCACACATCCATACAGACATACATACAGACATACACGCACTCATTCCCAACACACGTAACACACCCGCAAGCATACACGCACTCACACCCCCCCTCTACATACACAGACGCACACCCCCATGCACCCACACAACACACAACACCCCCCACTTACCTTGTCCGTTGATCCTCCGGGAGGGGACGGGAGCCATGGGGGCTGCTCCGCCGACACCACACCGCCAACAGAACACCGCCGCGCCGAATGACAGGACGTGATTCGCTGGGCGGTGTTCTGTTGGCGTGGTGGTGGAGGTGGAGCAACCTCCACTTCCCCGCCGGCCGCCAGTATGGCTGTTGGCGGCTCTCCGTCGTAAAAAGGACGTAGAGCAGCCAACAGTCATAATACGGCGAGCGGCAAACCGCCACTACTGGGGGTCTTCCGCACGGCGGTCCCTCGGCGGTCTTGTTAAAAGACCGCCGAGGTTGTAATGACCACCTAAGAGTTCAGAGAAGGCACACCAAGATGGGCTTTTTTCCTTTTAAGGTTCAAGCTTGAACAACCACCCGCTGTAAAATAGGGTTACCTATACGGCGGAACTGAGGGGTCATTATATAAAAATGAGACCGAGATATGCCGGTGGATCTGAAAATTAGAGCCTGACCAAACGTTGGCGGCACCATGTCGCGTAGGCTCTCATTATCCTAATGAGACTACTGGATTTTGAGCTGCAAGATCGTTCAGAGTGTGGGGGACTAAGTCTGACCCACGGTGAAGGACCCTTGTCACTCTAAATCCGGGTTTTGCTCCGGCTAACTAGCAGTGCCTCATCTCTCCCAAATGGGAGAGACAATTGGGCAGCCGAGCGCATGACATCTTAGCACTTCCCAGGGAATTCGTGGTCACTCAGGTCACAACCGGTTCTCTCATACACAGTACGGTCTCATATGTAAATGACAAAGGCAGTTTAAGTTTTAAAGATTGGTTTAATAAAACGACTGCATTTTAGATAGCAAAGCGTGAGCTGCAATAACCAGAAATACACAACACAGTAGGATTAAAATAGTAACGATGAGAGTGACGCACAAGAATAAGGCTATCATAGTGCCGCTAGATTATTTTCTCTCTAAGTTATACTTCGAGCACAGCATGTAAAGCTCTAAGCCTGCCTTTCAGGTTCCCCCAGGAGGACATCAACCCTCATACCTGAGCAAAGGCCTGTAATCTGCATCAGCATCTGCAGCGGGGCATTCAGCATCTAGTTGTAGGTTCCTGGCCGGAATCTCCCTCTTAACGTGTACTAGGACTAGGAAGTGTTTTTATACTAACACGCAGATGTTCTAAGAAAATGTCCCTACGTAAGGATGTGTATTTTCTATGAATACTGGAGACTAAGCTTCTACCACGTTTACCGGCAATGTACCAGACTGTAACCTTGACTGAAGCACAGGGCGATCAAGAATGCATTATTTGAAAACACAGTGCTGAACTAAGCTAAACAGTGCGATAGAAGAAATTAAAACAAGACCGTAAAACTGGTTATTGTAAAATAACAGTACGAAGTTGAATAAAATATATCTAGGGCAAAGTGCACAGCGGCCTAGTATGCTAAACTAACGTGCATGAACCTATATTAAAAATGGCTACACCACAGAAGCACCCGTAGCAATTTTTGAAAAATAAAAAGGGGGCCAACTCCTGTGGTACATCAGGTTTCATCAACTTGCCACGCTATGAAATTATTTACATATTTTACAAATTCCCTTTCATAGCCCATGGCTTTTTAGCAGATTTATGTGGAAAGTTTGCTTTAAAATGGACTATTTGACCAATTTCTTCCAAAATGTTCTTGCAGGGAGAAACCCTTACCACTGAGACCATTCACAAGAGCTCTAGTTCATTCACTTTGCTCAGTACAATTTAGGGCAAGGACTGTATTCCATACAACTCTCCACTTTCAAAGGTTATGTCACACCATACTATATATGTGGCTCCAAAAGAGTCTTTTTTGTTGTATTTTCATATTAATGACATTTATAAGGTAACTTCATTGATGACAATTATTGTGATGTCATCCGGATTAAGGTCAAGTCACATCACTGCTTGGAAACTTCCAGGGTCAAAGACCATAGGATATCACTTCCTATGATATCAATAAAGTCAAAGGGTGTGGGATGTCACTTCGGCTATCGCTGGGATTTTGGTGAATCAACGCCCATGCCTTGGAAGAGTCTATCTTCTGTGGGAACAGGCTGTGTGAGTTCAGCTAGCTGGCCTGCAAGCCCCTAGTGTGAAACTCATGCCAGGAATGACTAAGCTGTTTCTGCCACTGACCAATCTGCGCTGGATGTGTGTGCAGTAAGTAACTACTTTGTCACATCTCCAAATTCATCCGTGAATGCCCTGGCCAACCCAAAAAATGCTATTGTGCTCTGTATTGATCACATGAGTGCTTATCTGTAGGTAGATGTTAAAAATACATGTTTGGTGGGTGAGAAAGTTGGCATTTATGAGGATAAAACAAAAGTATTGGGTTAAAGTTATAAGGACAGTGATGACTCTGCAATGCCAATGGTAAGTGGTAGACTAAATAATTCAGGGCCATACGTACAAACATTGCATTTGCTAAAAGTGGTTGCAATTTGTACACAAACTTTTACCGAATCCAATAGTATTTTGGGAACCAAACTATGGACTAATATATCAGATCACAAAATACCAAATTGGGCTGGCGAGATTGAGCACCAGGAAGGCCCCAGGTCCCCATGGGTTAATCTGTGAGTGTTTTAAAGCCTACATGCCCAAACTTCGAGACCACATGCTAGGTGTGGTTCACTCTGCACTCTGTGCTTCTGTTATGCCACCCGATTAGTGCCATGCTGAGATAGCAGTCTTTCGAAAAACCCGGTCAGCCGGCCGATTAACATTCGTCATATTGCCCTATTTCCTGATTAAACCTTAAAGTGAAGATTCAGGAAAAGGTGCTTACAAACAGACTTGTACTCCAGATCCCAGATTTGGTGCATCCTGACCAAGCAGGATTTATGCCTCGCCGCACCACTCCTCACAATATTTGACACCTGTACAATGTGCTGGTGTGCATCAACAGGTTGGAAAGTCTGGTGGTGATTCACTTGGCTAACATTGACAAAGCCTTTGATTCTGTGAGCTGGGAACTTCAACACCTTAATTTTGGTCCCAGATTTCTCTCTTACATTAAATTACTGTATAGTGAATTAAGAGCATCGGTCCGGGTAGCTGGTGCACAATTAGCTCCATGCCTGATACAGTGGGGGATGCAACATGGTTTTCCCCTGCCCTCCTGCTGTTTTCTCTTACCATAGAACCCTTGGCAATCTGGGTGAGAATGGGCACCCAGCTGCAGGACTTTGAGTGGGGAGAGTGGCTGTCGCATAGAAGAGTGCTGTACACTGACAATATCCTTTTTATCTCAATTCACCCAGACACATTGTCAGCCCTTAGGGCTGCATGGGAGGCAGATGTAGGGATTTTTGAAAAGGAGGATTGGAATGAGGCATTGGTGGTGCCGTGTGTGGCTGCCTTTGCAGCCCGGCTTAGGCTAATCCAATTTAAATACCTCCACGGAGTATATTTTACATGCCACAGACTTTGGCGCATGGGTGTGATCACCTCCCCACCCTGTTTCCGGGGTGGCATTGGAGAAGGCACCTTTATTCACACAGTGTGGAAGTGTCCTGATTTGCATTGATTCTGGCGCAGAGTGAAGGCCTGTCTGGGTTGTGTTCTCTCTTGGTCAATCCTGATGGACCCCACGCTGACCCTTCTCCCTTTCACCAACAGCTTGGGGGGTAGCAGATATCAATTATCTCTACTGTATCTGGGCCTGATTCTAGCTAAGCGAGACATAGCGCTGGAGTGGCAGACCGAGGCTCCTCCATCCCGGGCAGTATCGAAGAAGGGAATGGACCATTGTTGGGGGTTGGAAATAAGAGTCTATAAGGCAAGGGGTTTCCCCCAGAATCACCCTGAGATGTGGCAGAGATGGGCGGACTATCAGGACATAGAGATAAAACTTGTTCATTCCGGGGTTCAGTTGGTTCAAGATTAAGTCCAATCCTTCACGGGATGAGAGCAGGCTGGTGGTGGTGGGGATATGGATAGTCTCCGATTGAATATTTCTATGTTTTATTACTGGGCTTGGGGTGGGCAGTGGGAGGGGTATGTACATGCAGGTCTTTACTTTTTCCCTTTGTATTATTATTAAGCATTGTATGGTTGTGTTGGCCTAAGATGCATCCATTCTTTGTGCAAACTGCAAAATAAATAAAATGTGCTTTACAAAAAAAAAAAAAAAATCACAGTGGGTTGCAATTTGACCTACCACATGAATATTAATGAGGTAGGTCACAAATTGCGATCTACTATGATTCACTGTTATCACGGGTTGGTGGCCTCTGGTGTCAGCAGACCACAATGTCTGTAATTCCTTTTAACTAAAGCAATCTTTCTTTGAAAGGTGCAGCCCTTTTTCCTTATAGAAGAAAAATAGAAACGTTTGTAAAACTATTTTTAAGAGTTTTCAGTGGTCCATACCCTGGGTATTCCTTCCCATTTGCAAACAGGTTACCACCTCCTTAGGAGTGGCAGTAAAATATCAATTTTTTGCTTCATTTCGGTTGTAAAACATTAATACACACCATGAGGAATCAGTATTTAGAAAAGTCACCCTAAATATGTCCCTTCCAAATAGCGATTTCTTAAGACTTCCTATACTCATTTAACAATTTGGTGGCATGTTACCGGATCACTAAATTGGTGAAGTACTTTCGAAAACCTCAGTTTCTCATCTCAAACAATGTGATTTACTGAATCGTATGGTTTGGGATGAGAAAATGCATTGGTACATTTGGCCCCTAAATGCTTACTTCCAAGAAAGTTTCTATAAAAAGGACATATTTGTCTTTGTGACACAAGATGGAACACTACATTGTTGGCAATGTTTCCCGAGAGCACCACACCTCACCAGGGCACGGTGTTAGGACCCAGGACCCCAAGGATCCCTTCTCTCCGGCACATGTGACATTAGGGTCCTGGCATAGGGGAGTGCAGGAGCCTTCTGGGGTCATGGGAGAGGCTTTCTGTCCCCGGTCCCGCAAATTGTGGGATCGGCTCAAGGAACAGGAAGTAGCATGCAGGATCAGCGTGTCACTTCCACTCCCATGGCTGCAATGGCAGATCCTAAGTAGGGCAAACTAGCCCTGGCCACCTCCTTTTTCAGCACAGGTCATCAAGGCGATGGGAGAAGATCAGGCGAGACTCAACTACTCATTGGAGTGGCGGGTGAGCAGTGCAACATCTCATCCCCTCTGACTCAGATGCAATGGTTTCCCTCTATGAATCCTCTGCCCATGGAGTAGTATTTGGCCAGACAGATCACCACTGTAGAGAACCACATCAGCCCAGCTGCTCGATTCCTGATTCATCGCATTCATTTATTCACCTGTGATATTTTACCATTTCTCCACTCCCTCACATCCAATGGAGTTTTTCCTCCTGTTCTTCACCAGTGACATTTACCATTCCTCCCAGTACCTGTTCAAGGCACTGCATCAACACGGATTTAGCACGGAGCCATCACCTTACCAGGAGTACCAGCAGGGGTCACCACATCAGTGCAATTATTGTCACCACTCTAGTTATATACTCACCATAGTCTGGGTTACCCTTCTGCCTTCCTGCCCCAGGGTTCCTTTCTGTTGCTGCACATTGTGGTGCTTGAGTGGGCAGTCCCTGCTCTCTTTTTCACCATCCGAGGCTACACAGAGCCAGGAACTCAGACTGGGAGATCAGAGGTGAGTGTTAAGAGCTGTGGTGAGGGGTGCCTCGTGGTCTCTGCTAGTTTGTTGTGCTGATCAGTTTTCTGGAGTGTATTGCTATACAGTGTCAGCCAGGAGTAGTTGGATTGGAGCGGAAGGGTCGTGATCCTGAATTGGCTCAACTCTTCAAATTTGTCCTTCCTAAGCTGGGTGATGAGGGAGTGTCTAGCAACTCAGCTAACTCAGGGCTGGAACTTGGGCTCTCTCGAGCTGACCATCGAAGGCGATCCAATGTCGGTCCATGCACCGCCTTCCTTCCGGTGGAAAGGCGGGTGAAGAAACAGATGACATGCTCTTCTCGAGAGGAAGAGCTGTGTCCTTTAGGCGAAGGTGTCCAGAGATGGTTGGTCATAATCTGGGAACCCTCGTAGGCCCCGTTGTGGGTCAAACCCCTTTGCCTCCGCTTCCAAATAGAATTGTCCCCTCTTCGCCTTCTGTTGTGGTCACCACACCAGTTCTAGTTCCTCTAAGTCCAGTGCAGTCCGCCGTGGCAGAAATTAGACAGTCCTTGAGGGTGCTTTCTGAGGGCCAATAGAGGACTCCCACAGGGAGGCTGCAGCCTTCACCAGCCTCTAGACAGTAGCCTCTCTCACAGTGACAGTTCAGCCTTTAGCGTCAACCCTGCTTGTGGACCAGGCTACCAAGTGGCCTGTGTCTAGAGCGGATACCTCTGACCCAATGACAGGCATATTCTCTTCTGTCACTTGCTTGCTCCCTCAACTGGCAACCCCAGAAGATGAAACCCTTGGAGGCCCTTCGCTAACCTCTTCCTGGGCCCCCTTCTGCCATGCTAATGTCTGCGATCATGGACTTACAGAAACAGGTTGGGACCAGACGGAAGTCAATGTGTGGCTAGAAAATGTTATCAACAAAACCCCCATTAAACAAACTTTTCATCAGCAGGCCTTGAGTGACACAAAAGTGTCTTCTTGTACATTCAACAACAAGTTGTGCACCCTCCCTACCTTAGCTTGTAAATTCAAATGTGTGTTCCTTCTGTGGCCCCCTCACACCGAGTGTTTAAGTGCATTACAAAATCCAAGAAGAAAGGGAAGGATAATGCTAAGTCATCAAGCAATTAACCCCTCACCCACACCAGTACAGATCAGCAAGTTGCTCCCTTGACTTAATTTACACCCCAATTAGACAGCAGCACGGTTACTGTTTTTTAGATTCACCACTGACTTCTGAATTCCTGCTAATGAGTCCTTCCCATTCCACATTACAAGAATTTACTGTCAGTTTGGGTTCATCAAGTGGCGATATCAAGGAAGCTAGCAAAGGAGGGTTCATTGGGTAGGATTGCAGGACCTTTTGTTGCATCCACATTAAAGGATTTTGTCTGCTTCCTGCTGCGTGTGGTTCCTAAGAAAGAGCCTGTGCAGTTTAGAGTAATTCATAACCTCTCCATTCTGAAAGTATCTTTGATTAATCATGCCACCACACCTGATTCCTGCTTGGTGAAATATTCTCTCGTGACTTGGTGAGTATGTGGCAGACGCTGGGCCCTGGGACGCTGATGGCCAAAATTTATATTGAGTCTGCATTTAGGCTTCTCCCAGTTCACCCAGATTATTATCACCTGTTGGGTTTCCAATTTATGGGCTACTACTATTACAACAGATGCATGCCCATGGGCTATGCTGTCTCTTGCACCTGTTTTGAGCAGTTTAGTTCCATGTTGCAATGGCTGTTCACCTACAAAACTGGTCACCATGATATCATCCACTATTGGGATGACTTTTTTATCATAGGCCCAGCCTGTTCAGAGACATGCAACTGGGCTTAGGGGGCACTGACATTCTTGTTCCAGGACTTACAGGTCTCCCTAGCCCTAGAAAAAACAGTGGGACCATATACAGGTATCACCTTTTTAGGTATTGAGATTGACACAGTAGCATGTAAATACCAACTCCCTCCTGATAAAGGTCTTGCCTTGTGCCACTCTATTGACTCAATGCATGTCCTCAAGAAGGTCACTTTACATCAGCTCCAAGTCTTAGTGGAGCACCTCAATTTTGCTTTGGGAATTATTCCCATGGCTCACCCCTTTTCCAGGTGAATAGCCAGAGCAATGACAGGCGTCTCTCAGACACACCACTGTACCAGACTTCAGGCTAAAGGGAAGGAAGCCCTCGGATATTACTCAGCTTCCTGGAGCAATCCATGGCCTCAGTCAGTAGGCCTGCGCCTCCCATTTTTAATCAAACTCTTGGTCTCTTGCCTGATTCAGCTGGGAGAGTCAACTTTGGGGCCAAATTGGGTGCAGAGTGGTGCAGGGCAGACTGGCCTGCTTCTTGGCACAACCGTGGGGTTTCAAGGAACAACACATTCCTACAACTGTTCCCGATTGTTGTTGCAGTAACCATGGTGGAGGTGTTCAATATATGGTCATTTACACAGAATATGTTTTTTGGTGGGCGGGCGAAGGACCTGCTGGCCCTCGTCACTCTTGTGGTGGAAAAGGTTATCCCGAAGATTGCTTTTCAACAGTGGCGGAGGTTGTCCATCTCATTCTTCTTAGAGAGGAAAAGACAGCAGTCTGAATTCTGAGAAAGGATGGTCACACCAACTTAGGGCCTGGGTGCACGGTTCATGAGTGTAGAGCATGGGACCGTAGCCCCTGGTCACACTTCTTGTGGCTCCTGAGGCAGCCTGGTGTTGGAAAGGTGGGATCAGGGTCGCGGACAAGGTTAATGTGAGTGGAGCCTGCCCCTCAGCAATACAGATGGTTGCATCTGTAGGGTCCTTAAGGCAAGGAGGGTTGCCTAGGCCTTAGTGTTGGAGTGTTAGCCATGGAGATCCCAATTGTAAATAACTGTATATAACATGCTGCTGATTTTTGTACTCATTTACTTAATCGTTACATAGCTTAGAATTTTGACTTGTGACTATCCATGCTTGCTTTGTTTTGACATATGACTTATTGGTAATGGATAATCCTGAGTAGTTCTTGTCATGTTTCAGTGTACTTTAACCTCTTAAGTGCGGGCGTCGGCCACTGGCCGACGCCCACACACCCTCCCTGGTGCGGGTCACGACCAGTGGCCGACACCAGGAAGGGCATTAATAAATCCTCGGGTGCGTCGCACCCGAGGATTTTTTTAAAAAAAAATTTTCCCCCCCGGGAGACACGGAAGCTACCGTGTCTCCCCCCGCCCCCCACCCGCCCCTTTGTGACGTCAGCGCGCCGCGAGGCGCGCTGACGTTGCAAAGGTGTTTTCCCCATGAAAGCAGGAAACAGCCTTGCGGCCGCTTCCTGCTTTCATGGGGAAAACGGCCTTTTACACGTTCGGGAAGGCCTCATAAGAAAGGGGAGAGTCTCCCCTTTCTTACGAGGCCTTCCTGAAAGTGTTTCCTGGCCCCCGGTCGCAGCTGTGCTGCGATCGGGGGCCAGGAAACACTTTCAGGTTTCCTGGCTCCCCCGATCGCAGCACAGCTGCGATCGGGGGGGTCAGGAAACATTTTGAAAAGGCCTCGTAAGAAAGGGGAGAGTCTCCCCTTTCTTATGAGGCCTTCTGAAACGGTTTCCTGGCCTGCGATCGGGGGCCAGGAAACCCCACTAGACACCAGGGATTTCACTTTTGGGGGGCGGCCCCCCCCGGAAAACGGGCCGCCCCCCCCCCCGGCATAATTTTCTTAAAAAAAAAAAAAGGTAGGTGCCCCCTGGGGGGGGGGGGGGGGGTGGGGCGCAATCGCGCCCCCCCCCCCCCCCCCCCGGGGATTTAAAAAAAAAAAAAAAAAAAAAATGAAATGACAGGGGGTCGCCCGTGGGCAGGGTGACCCCCTGTGGGGGCAATTTTTTTTTTAGATGTTGTAGGGTTTCCCTGGGGGCCATTTTGGCCCCCAAGGAAACCATACAACAACTAAAAAAAAATATATGTATATATCTATATATATATATCTATGTAGATAGATATATCTAGGTACATGGATATATCTATAGATATATCTATGTAGATATATATTTATATATATATATATATATAGGTAGATCTGTATCAAAGAGATTTATAAAGCGCGCTACTCACCTGTGAGGGTCTCAAGGCGCTGGGGGGGGGACGGGGGGGAGGGAAAGGGGCTAGGAGGTTCACTGTTCAAAAAGCCAGGTTTTGAGGCCCTTCCTGAAAAGAAGTAGGTTTTGGGTCTTGCGAATGTGGGTTGTGAGTGCGTTCCATGTTTTGGGTGCAATGTAGGAGAAGGATCTGCCCCCGGTGGTGGTGTGTTTGATGCGGGGGTCAGAGGCGAGAGAGAGGTCAGCTGAACGGACGTTTCGTGTGGGGGTGTGGAAGGTGACTCTCGTTGAGGTAGGCAGGGCCTGTGTTGTGGAGTGATTTGTGTGTGAGGATGAGGATCTTGAAGGTGATCCTTTTGTCAATGGGGAGCCAGTGGAGGGATTTGAGGTGTGGAGAGATGTGTTCGTGTCGGTGGAGGTCGAGGATGAGTCGTGCTGCTGAGTTCTGGATGCGTGTAGTTTGCACTTGAGTTTTAGAGTGGTGCCGGCGTAGAGGGCATTTCTGTAATCAAGCCTGCTGCTGATGAGTGCGTGAGTGACAGTTTTTCTGGTCTCTGTGGGGATCCATTTGAATGTTTTTCAGTATACGGAGTTTGTTGAAGCATGAGGAGGTAAGAGCGTTGATTTGTTGGGTCATAGAGAGGGAGGAGTCTAGGATGATGCTGAGGTTGCGTGCGTAGATGGCGGGGGTGGGTGCAGGGCCTAGCGTGGTGGGCCACCATGGGGGGTCCCAGGTTTTTTTGGTGAGGGCCAAAGAGGATTATTTCAGTTTTGCTTGAGTTGAGTTTCAGGTGGTTGGCTGTCATATATACATCACTTTTGTCAATATGTGTGTGGTTTCCCTGGGGGGAAAAGGGTCCGACTTGTCTAGTGGCAGTTTTAGTGCCATAAAGAAGCGCAGAAGGTTTATATGCCTACTGCAAAGAGCACATCTGTATTTTATGTAAATAGCTGAGTACATTAGTAAAGTCTATGGAGAGATGAAGGGCACTTTTGCTGGGTGGTAATGAGGGAATCCGAGGAGGAGGGAGTGGGAGCACCAATAATGATTGTTGGACTGGGCGCAGGAGGTGCTAAAGACTGTGACGAATGGTATGTGACAAGGTGTTTTTTGAGTGTCTTGAAAGTACGTGCTGATTGAGGGAAGAAGCGCAGGTAAGGTGGCCTCTACTGTTGCACGTATCTCACACACACCATCGATTTTGTGACTGTCTACGTAGGCTAGTGTTTTAGAGCAACAGTTTAGCCAATAGCAGAGATGGCATCTTGATGGATGACTGCTGTCTGCACTCGGGTTATAGAGGACCGCTCTGACATAGGATCAGAGACTGAGACATCAGATACTGAGACAGCATCTGAGGGATAGGACAATGGCGCAGACTCTGGGAGTGATTTTTCAGTCAGAGGAGTCCCATTCGAAAACTCCTCTTCTAGTACATTATGAGGGAGGTGATGAGGACAGTCCTGCTGTCCCTTCGCAAGCTGTTCGTGCAACTGGGTAATAGTGGGTTAGGCCAACCCAGAGAGCAGGTGAATGCGGCGGCAAGCAGAGAGAGAGTGCTCTCTTGGGAGCTCACCAATTTAGTTCAGCCCCAAATTCCACCACCCAAATCATATTGTGGAGACATCAAAATTGTCTATGGCAAAACAAACTGGTTTTGTAAGGCAGGCACCTGTGTTTTTGGTCCTGGATTCGGCGGCCATATAGAGAAACACACTAAACCCAAACATTTCTGGAAACTAGACATTCGGGGGAGTCCACAGAGGTGTGACTTGTGTGGATTCCCCAAAGTTTTCTTACCCAGAATACCCTGCAAATCTGAAATGTTGAAAAAAAACTCTATTTTTCTCGCATTTCTGTCACACAAACTACAGGAATATGCTGGGATCCACAACATTCCTACCACCCAGTGACTCCTCACCTGTCCTGATAAAAACACTACCCCACTTGAGTGCCTACACCTAGTGCCTGTGTCAGGAATGGATCACACCAGGGTCAACAGCTGCCTCACGTAAGGACCAACATTGACCGTTGTGTGATCTATTCCTGTCGCAGGCACCAGGCCTAACCACACAAGTGAGGTATCATATTTATCGGGAGACTTGGGGGAACGCTGGGTGGAAGGAAATTTGTGGCTCTCCTCAGATTCCAGAACTTTCTGTCACCGAAATGTGTGGAAAACGTGGTATTTTAGCCACATTTTGAGGTTTGCAAAGGATTCTGGGTAACAGAACCTGGTCCGAGCCCAACAAGTCACCTCATCTTGGATTCCCCTGGGTTTCTAGTTTTCAAAAATGTGCTGGTTTGCTAGGTTTCCCCAGGTGCCGGCTGAGCTAGAGGCCAAAATCCACAGGTAGGCACTGTTTTCTATGAAAAAATTTGATGTGTCCACGTTCTGTTTTGGGGCATTTCCTGTCGCGGGCGCTAGGCCTACCCACACAAGTGAGGTATCATTTTTATCGGGAGACTTAGGGGAATGCCGGGTGGAAGGAAATTTGTGGCTCCTCTCAGATTCCAGAACTTTCTGTCACCGAAATGTGAGGAAAACTTGTTTTTTTGGCCACTTTTTGAGGTTTGCAAAGGATTCTGGGTAACAGAACCTGGTCCGAGCCCCGCAAGTCACCCCTCCTTGGATTCCCCTAGGTCTCTAGTTTTCAGAAATGCACAGGTTTGGTAGGTTTCCCTATGTGCCGGCTGAGCTAGAGGCCAAAATCTACAGGTAGGCACTTCTCAAAAAACACCTCTGTTTTCTTCAAAAAATTTGGATGTGTCCACGTTGCGCTTTGGGGCGTTTCCTGTCGCGGGCGCTAGGCCTACCCACACAAGTGAGGTATCATTTTTATCAGGAGACATGGGGGAACGCTGGGTGGAAGAAAATTTGTGGCTCCTCTCAGATTCCAGAACTTTCTGTCACCGAAATGTGAGGAAAACTTGTTTTTTTAGCCACTTTTTGAGGTTTGCAAAGGATTCTGGGTAACAGAACCTGGTCCGAGCCCCGCGAGTCACCCCTCCTTGGATTGCCCTAGGTCTCTAGTTTTCAGAAATGCACAGGTTTGGTAGGTTTCCCTAGGTGCCGGCTGAGCTAGAGGCCAAAATCTACAGGTAGGCACTTCTCAAAAAACACCTCTGTTTTCTTCCAAAAATTTTGATGTGTCCACGTTGCGCTTTGGGGCGTTTCCTGTCGCGGGCGCTAGGCCTACCCACACAAGTGAGGTATCATTTTTATCGGGAGACTTGGGGGAACGCCGGGTGGAAGGAAATTTGTGGCTCCTCTCAGATTCCAGAACTTTCTGTCACCGAAATGTGAGGAAAACTTGTTTTTTTAGCCACTTTTTGAGGTTTGCAAAGGATTCTGGGTAACAGAACCTGGTCCGAGCCCCGCGAGTCACCCCTCCTTGGATTGCCCTAGGTCTCTAGTTTTCAGAAATGCACAGGTTTGGTAGGTTTCCCTAGGTGCCGGCTGAGCTAGAGGCCAAAATCTACAGGTAGGCACTTCTCAAAAAACACCTCTGTTTTCTTCCAAAAATTTTGATGTGTCCACGTTGCGCTTTGGGGTGTTTCCTGTCGCGGGCGCTAGGCCTACCCACACAAGTGAGGTATCATTTTTATCGGGAGACTTGGGGGAACGCCGGGTGGAAGGAAATTTGTGGCTCCTCTCAGATTCCAGAACTTTCTGTCACCGAAATGTGAGGAAAACTTGTTTTTTTAGCCACTTTTTGAGGGTTGCAAAGGATTCTGGGTAACAGAACCTGGTCCGAGCCCCGCGAGTCACCCCTCCTTGGATTGCCCTAGGTCTCTAGTTTTCAGAAATGCACAGGTTTGGTAGGTTTCCCTAGGTGCCGGCTGAGCTAGAGGCCAAAATCTACAGGTAGGCACTTCTCAAAAAACACCTCTGTTTTCTTCCAAAAATTTTGATGTGTCCACGTTGCGCTTTGGGGCGTTTCCTGTCGCGGGCGCTAGGCCTACCCACACAAGTGAGGTATCATTTTTATCGGGAGACTTGGGGGAACGCCGGGTGGAAGGAAATTTGTGGCTCCTCTCAGATTCCAGAACTTTCTGTCACCGAAATGTGAGGAAAACTTGTTTTTTTAGCCACTTTTTGAGGTTTGCAAAGGATTCTGGGTAACAGAACCTGGTCCGAGCCCCGCAAGTCACCCCTCCTTGGATTCCCCTAGGTCTCTAGTTGTCAGAAATGCACAGGTTTGGTAGGTTTCCCTATGTGCCGGCTGAGCTAGAGGCCAAAATCTACAGGTAGGCACTTTGGAAAAAACAGCTGTGTTTTCTATAAAAAAAATAGGATGTGTCCATGTTGTGTTTTGGGGCATTTCCTGTCGCGGGCACTAGGCCTACCCACACAAGTGAGGTATCATTTTTATCGGGAGACTTGGGGGAACACAGAATAGCAAAACAAGTGTTATTGCCCCTTATCTTTCTCTACATTTTTTCCTTCCAAATATAAGAGAGTGTGTAAAAAAGACGTCTATTTGAGAAATGCCCTGCAATTCACATGCTAGTATGGGCACCTCGGAATTCAGCGATGTGCAAATAACCACTGCTCCTCAAAACCTTATCTTGATCCCATTTTGGAAATGCAAAGGTTTTCTTGATACCTCTTTTTCACTCTTCATATTTCAGCAAATGAATTGCTGTATACCCAGTATAGAATGAAAACCAACTGCAGGGTGCAGCTCATTTATTGGCTCTGGGTACCTAGGGTTCTTGATGAACCTACAAGCCCTTTATATCCCCGCAACCAGAAGAGTCCAGCAGACAAAATGGTATATTGCTTTCAGAAATCTGACATCGCAGGAAAAAGTTACAGAGTAAAACATAAAGAAAAATGGCTGTTGTTTTCAGCTCAATTTCAATATTTTTTTATTTCAGCTGTTATTTTCTGTAGGAAAACCTTGTAGGATCTACACAAATGACCCCTTGCTGAATTCAGAATTTTGTCTAGTTTTCAGAAATGTTTAGCATTCCGGGATCCAGCATTGGTTTCACACCCATTCCTGTCACTAACTGGAAGGAGGCTGAAAGCACCAAATATAGTAGAAATGGGGTATGTCCCAGTAAAATGCCAAATTTGTGTTGAAAAATTTGGTTTTCTGATTCAAGTCTGCCCGTTCCTGAAAGGTGGGAAGATAGTGATTTCAGCACCAGAAACCCTTTGTTGATGGCATTTTCAGGGAAAAAACCACAAGCCTTCTTCGGCAGCCCTTTTTTCCCATTTTTTTGGAAAAAACTAAATTTTCACTGTATTTTGGCTATTTTCTTGGTCTCCTCCAGGGGAAACCACCAACTCTGGCTACCATTAGAATCCCTAGGATGTTGGAAAAAAAGGACGCAAATTTGGCGTGGTTAGCTTATGTGGACAAAAAGTTATGAGGCCCTAAGCGCGAACTACCCCAAATAGCCAAAAAAGGGCTCAGCACTGGGGGGGGGAAAGGCCCAGCAGCTAAGGGGTTAATAAACATGACTGGTCTTTCCAAAACAATTAATTGATTCATTTGGGTTTGGTGGGCGGGGGGGGGAGGATCCGGACAGGCATCTTCGAGTCCTAAATTCACAATAGTGAATGGGCTGTGAGGCTGCAGGGACAACTCATGGATATTACAATGTGAAGTGCCTGCCTCCATAATTAGAAAGCAAATAAACCATGGTGGTCTACTCATAAAGTAATGGACTAACTGTTGAAGCCAGCACAATACTTTTCTAAGGCATTCTCACAAAGGGGGACATGCTTCATGTTGACTCCACTCTACTATCTACAGTGACGATAAGGAAGCACCGTCCATACCAGCAATTGTTTTGTTTTTAAGCATGGTCATTCTCACACACAAAGTTGCTCTAATGAAGGATTATTACTGATTGCTCCGCATAATTGCATTAAATGTATCAGGTGTTGAAGGAGGCTTAATTGCCATTCCAGTTCACCTCCTAGGTGTAGCTGGGTAGAACAGCTGTCTTCCTGGCTTATTGTTACTAATTCTATGAAATATATTTGGAGTGAGTTGTGGCTACGGGCTGTTTGATGTATCATTTCATATTCCAGGAAGTATTTCTGTTGAAATGAATTTGAGAATATTTTACCTTTGAAAACTACACTCAGTCACCTCTGTCACATTCATTTCCATATATGTTGTTCGCATTCCATGCAAAACACAATCCTTTTTGTAACTTTCCTTCTAGTACTGGCAAAGCCGGTAGGAAAGGTTTTAATGTTATTTAGACGGTATTTGTCCATGCAACGAAGTAAACTGCATTTGTGAATGTCTGTCTTTGCGCGTTTGCACATCAATTCCTGAGTTGTTACTATGCCACTGCTTAGCAGTCTCGTGGGAGGCATTAATAAACAATTTGAGGGTTTACCCCTACGCAATTTTAATGTTTGAGTAGGTAGTGTGTCAAGATAGAGGCGGTTAACAGGTTGTCATTAAGAATAATTGACACCCATGTAGTTTAAGGGTTATTCAAGCAATGAATTCATTAAAAAGAAACAGCCATCTTTATTGGAGGCAGTAAAACCTGCAGAGGAGGCAGTACACATTTATTCAACCTCACCCTTCTGCTAGTGAGAAATAGTTAAGTGCAACAACAATGCAGTTGTTTAACTTGTTTCCCGGCTGTTTTATCCGAGCTCGCTGTGTTCCTGACAATCAGCATTTATGTCTTGCCAACTTACTTTTGCTCACGCGGCCTACCCTTTGAAGTGTGTCCGCGCTGGTTTATACACTGGAAAGCCAGGACTTTTAAACTGTATTCTTCAACAGAATATTTCTAAATTGAAATATGTTTTTTACAGACCTCCCAAGGAAACGACCAGTTTACAGGAAACAGACGAAATATAATTGTACCGAACCGTGGTTAGTATAAACAAGTGACTACAACAGGAAAATTAAAATCGTTTTGGTCTTTAATTTTATGAGCACGATGTGCATTGTGAGCCTAACTCAAGCAAACGCACACTGTAAATATTTTACTATTGGTGTATTGAACTGCAGTCACTGGTACGCGAGCAGACAAGAAGTGCTACTTCACTGGACATGGTATTTATATATTTATTGTGAGAAGAACAAGTTAGGGGCTGTACGACGTTGCAACGCAGTCATTTACCACGCATGCAGGTACCGCACATTTTTTTACAACACATGCCTATACCTTTACCACGCAGGTAAGTATAGATAAGGTAAGCTATATATATATTCGCCAGCAGGTGGTTGAAGTTAGGACCATGTTTCCATAGGAAAAGCATTTTTTGACTTGCCTATATCTTTGGTGTCTTTTGACGAATCGCCACGAAATTTTCCCAAAAAAGTGTGCCTGTGATTCTTGTTGTGCATTGGAAAGTTTTGTGGTGATCTGTCAAGTGGGGGGGGTGAGAAAAGGGGGGTCAAAGAAAGTGGGTTTCCCAGGATAATTTCCATAGGAGTTTTGAACACAACTACAGTCTGAACCGCTGAATTACACCAAATTTGGCAGAAGGCTAGCTTTTGGTCTGCAGATTGTGCTTTTTGTTATTTAGTGTAAATCCGTTCAGTAATTTGTGAGAAATTCACATTTGTATATCTGAGGCCACAACAACTTCACATATAATGACGACTCGTGCCGAGATCTGCAGAGCTCAGATAGGCAGCCAACACTTCAACCAAGAAGTGGTGGCAGCCATCTTGGGTCTCGGCTTCTGCCGAGTTCCACAAAAAAAACAGAAAAAAGGGGGCCAAGTAGGAATACCCTTAAGCCCCAAACCTTGGTCTTGGGGTCTCAGAGGATCCCCTGACAATGCAAATAAGCACTTTTAAAAAAACACCACAACGCATTCACAGCAAAAAAGAAAGTACAGTCTCCCGAGCTTGTTTATACTAAAGCACCTGGGTGGGCCGGGCACATGGGTCATGTTTACATATTTAAAAAATAAAGGAGGGGTGTCCGACGCCCCCCTCCTAGGGTATTTTTATGCTCTGGTGCTCAATCTCTCTGGAGCTCATATAAATTATAGGGGGGGGGGTTTGTGGAGCTACCACCTCCCCGGGGCTTCAATGAAAAAATAATGGGTGGGGGACCATGCGGACCCCCCGAGACCCCAGGGACCACAACCTTCCATGGGCTTATTTTAATATTGATAGGGGGGGCATGCAGCCCCACCAATGCAGAGAGACCACCACCTCCCTGGGACTTTGTTTTTTTAAGAAGGTTGGTGGCAGCGCGATCCCCCTCCTGGAGCCATACATGGCCCTGAGGACCACTACCCTCCAAGGCCAGCTCCTGGTATGTCTTGGGGTGCCCACCACTGGGACATAGCAGTTTTCTTTTGCTTGGTGGGAGCTTTGACAGCTCCCACCAAGCAAAAACAAAACACTCCAGTGCCAGCAGGTGGGTGCTGCCAATGTGCTCCCATCTGCTGGAAGTGGGGTTTTAAATGGTTTTCCCTGCCTGCATCTATGCAGGCAGGGAAAGAGGTGAAATGATTGTACTTGCAAGTACAATGATTTCACCTCTTTCCCAGCCTCTGCAGCCCCCTCTCCTATTGAATTACAGTAGGGCCCCAGGAGGTAGGGCCCCCAGTGCCAAAATCAGCCATGATGTTAATTTCACAGGAATTAAAACTCAGCAGGAAGCACTAACAACTATAAACTCAACAGATGCCCCTGTTGAAGCTCTACTTCTGCAAAGGTCAAATTATCGTAACTCCTTGGCTTGGCAAAGGCAAAGCAGGTGTGTTTTCTCAGAGATTCCATATTGATAAGTGATCTGAAAGACTTCACGCAGGTGAATGCACTGTTGATCAACTGGAGTGCAAACCGTATGTGACTGTGACAAGTGGGTTCTTTCTTGTCCACTCCTGGTGAGAGCAGAGTCCACAGGCCTCCCTTTACATTGCTATGAGTATGCAAATGTGCAAATCTCCTGGAAGCTTCACCCATTTGTCCCCCCCCGCCTACCTTAGTAGTATCTAAAGGTCTTCCTTTTTTCTAGGATAACGGAGAGTTTAACAAGTACCCTCCAGCGAGTTACCCAGTGATTTTGGTGAGGAGTCCTTGATGCAGAGGAAAATGAGGACATCTCCACCAAACAAAGAAGCACTTACTTCATATAGTGAAGAGGAAGGACACTTGTTTGGTGGAGACTTACCTCTTTGTAATCTTGTTATCTTCTCTATAAGAGGATTCATGTTATCAAATATTTCTGGATGAAGATGCACCAGGAACAATCATATTGCCAAAACGCACACAAGGTCACTGGTGACATTTCCCTCTGCTCCACTACGCAGCTGTAGTGTAGAATGCATACTGAATATTTACCCAAGAGAGCAGAAGGAACTCCACTAAGATAGATATTTTGTGCACAACTGTGGACTCTTGTTGGATAAAAGGGCAGGTGAGGTTCCTTTGCGGCCGTGTCTCTCACACAGCTACTGACACACCCACACAGACACTCACCCACTCACAGACACACTCAGAGACTCGCTCAGACACTCATGCACTCACTCACAAACCCTCTCAGGTTCATGCACCCACTCACAGACCCACTCAGAGACTCATCCACTCACTCACAGACACACTCAGAAACACATGCACTCATTCACAGATGCACTCAGTGACCCATGTACCTACTCACAGACCTTCTCAGACACTCACCCCCTCACAGATCATCTCAGACATTCATGCACCCACTCACAGACCGTCTCAGGTTCATGCACCCACTCACAGACCCACTCAGAGACCCATGCACTCACTCACAGATGCACTCAGAGACTCATGCACCCACTCACAGACCTACTCACATACTTACACACCCACTGACAGCCCCTGTAAGACACTCTCACACCCATTCACAGACCTACTGAGACACATATGCACTCACTCACACACTCACTGTCAAAGGTTAGTGGTTACAGTTAGGAAATACATTTTAAAAAATCCTTAAAAACTCACTTAAAAAACAAAGGTTACAGGGACGTTATACTAGGAAACAACATTAAAAAAAAACTTAGAAATTCTCTGAAAAAAACACAAAGGTTACAGGGATGTTATAGTTAGGAAATATAATTAAAAAAACCTTAGAAATTCACTGAAAAAAAACAAAGGTTACAGGGACATTATAGTTAGACTCACATTTCACTCTTACAAAACCAGTGAAATTCAATAGTTATAGTTACCTGAGCTAACTATAACTCACAACCCCGCTAAGCACTGCTTATGACCTCACATGTTACATCACTAATGACATGGTCAGAGACATCACTGATGACATCTCAAATGACATCACTGATGACATCAGTGATGACATCATCGATAGAGCCATTCACACATCCACTCACGCACCCACAGAACCATTCATACCCTGGCTTCCTAGGCCTGGTGGTGGGGTTCTACAGGGACCCCACAGGGGCCCATTTTATTTAATTTTATTTTAGCCGCAACATCGTGGCCAAGCCTCAGCAAACAAATAAAAAAAAGGTCCAACTCTCCCCGTGTTGCTACATCACTTTTGTTCCTGTCTTTTCCTTGCGTTTCCCCCATCTTTTGAGTGCCTTCGTCTGGCTTTTTCCTTGTTCTCCTGCTTTCACCTTGCTTTTTCTCCTGTTTCTGGTGTACCCTCTCCTTGCTATTCCCTTTTCACACTGTTTTCTAGTTGCTTTTTCCCCATGTTTTTTCTGTGCCTTCCTTTTACTTTTTCCTCATTCTTACTGTTTCCTCCTTGCTTTTCCCCTTGTATTTTGTGTGCCTCCTCCTTGTTTTTCTTTTGTTTTAACTGCTGTGTCCTTTCCTTATTCCTCATATTTTGTGTGCCTCCTCCTTTCCTTTCCCCTGTTTTCACTGATTTCACATTGCTTTTTCCCCATTTTTTGGGTGCCTCCTCCTTGTTTTTATCTCATTTTCACTGCTTTCTCCTTGCTTTTCCTTTATTTTTTGTGTGCCTCTAACTTGCTTTTCCCTCATTTCACTGCGTTGTCCCTGCTTTCCCCCTCATTTGGTGTGTGACTTCTCCTTGCTTTTCCCTCATTTTCACTACTTTCTCATTGCTGTTTCCCCATATTTTGTGTGCCTTCTCCTTGCTTTTCTCTAGTTTTCATTGCTTTCCTCTCGCTTTTCTCCATATTTTTTTGCCTTCTCCTTGCTTTTCTCTCATTTTTCCCTACTTTAAATTTTTGCATTTCCCTCATTTTGTAGTGCTTTCTCCTTGTCTTCCTTCTTTTTGACTGCTTCTTCCTTGCTTCCCCCCATTTTTTGTGTGCCTTCTCTTTGCTTTTCCCTTATTTTCACTGCTTTGTCCTTGCTTTCCCCCCATATTGTGTGTGCCTCCTACTTGCTTTTCCCTCGTTTTCACTGCATTTTTCTTTTTTCCACCATTTTTTCTGTGCCTTCTCATTGCTTTTCCCACATTTTCACTGCTTTTTCTTTGCTTTTCCTCTGTTTTTTCTGAGTGCCTTCTCTTTGCTTTTCCCTTGTTTACACTGCTTTGTCCTTGCTTTCCCCCCATTTTTTGTGTGCTTTCTCCTTGCTTTTTCCCTCATTTTTTATGTGCCTACCCCTTGCTCTTCCCTTGTTATCACTACTTTCTCATTGATAAGTCTCCAGTATTTTGAGTGACTTCTCTTTGCTTTTCTCTTGTTTTCATTGCTTTCGCCTTATTTTTTGTGTACATTCTCCTTGCTTTTCCCTCGTTCTCACTGTTTTCTGCTTGCTTTTCCCCATTTTTGTGCCTTCTCCTTGCTTTTTCCTCACTTTCACCACTTTCTACTTGCTTTTTCCCCATATTTTGTGTGCCTTCTACTTGCTTTTCCCTCCTTTTCGCTGCTTTGTTCTGCTTTGCCCCTGTATTTTGCGTGCCTTCTCCTTGCTTTTCCCTTGTTTCCACTGCTTTCTGCTTCCTTTTTCCCTCATTTTTTGTCTGCCTTCTCCTTGCTTTCCCCTCATTTTCACTGTTTTCTCCTTGCTTTTCCCTTGTTTTTTTGTGTGCCTCCTCCTTGCTTCCCACATTTTCACTGCTTCTTCCCCATATTTTGTGTGCTTTCTCCTTGCTTTTCCCTTGTTTTCACTGCTTTCTCCTTATTTTTCCCCATATTTCTTTGTATTCTTCTTGCTTTTCCCTCATTTTCACCTCCTTGTCTTTGCATTTCCCACCTTTTTTTGAGTGCCTTTTCCTTGCTTTTCCCTTGTTTTCACTGGTTCCTTCCTTGCTTTTTCCCCATTGTTTGTGTGCCTTCTCTTTGCTTTTCCCTCATTTTCAGTTCTTTCCCCTTGCTTTTTCCCCCATATTGTGTGTGTCTCCTCTTTGCCTTTCCCTTGTTTTCACTGATTTCCTCATTTTCCCCTATATTTATGTGTGTCTCCTCCTTACTTTTCCCTCATTTTCTCTGCTATCTCCTTTCTTTTTCCCTTGTTTTTGTGTGACTCACCCTTCCTTTCCATTCATTTTCACTGCTTTGTCCTTGCTTTTCCCCCTCATTTTTTGTGTGCCTTCTCCTTGCTTTTCCCTCATTTTCACTGCTTTCTCCCGGCTTTTCCCCCATATTTTGTTTGGCTTCTCCTTGCTTTTCTCTCGTTTTCTCTGCTTTATTCTTTGCTTTTCCCTGTTTTTTTGAGTGCCTTCTCCTTGCTTTTCCCTTGTTTCCACTGCTTTCTCCTTCATTTTTCCCCTCATTTTTGGTCTGCCTAGTCCTTGCTCTTCCCTTGTTCTCACTACTTTCTCCTTGCTATTTCATCCATTTTTTGAGTGGCTTCTCCTTGCTTTTCTCTTGTTTTCACTCCGTCCTCCTTACTTTTCCCGTCATTGTTTGTGTGTCGTTCTCCTTGCTTTTCCCTGTTTCTCACTGTTTTCTCCCTGCTTTTTACCCCTTTTTTGTGTGCCTTCCTTTGCTTTTACCTTGTTTCCACTGCTTTTTCCCTCATTTTATGTGTGCCTAGTCCTTGTTCTTCCCTTGCTCTCACTACTCTCTCATTGCATTTCCCCAATTTTTTGGGTGCCCTCTCCTTGTTTTTTCTTTGTTTTCACTTCTGTCCCCTTGTTTTCCCCCCTATTTCTTTGTGCCTTCTCCTTGCTTTTCCTTAGTTGTCCCTCCTTTCTCCTTGCTTTTCTTTCATCTTTTGAGTGCCATCTCCTTGCTTTTCCTGAGTTTCACTGATCTTTCTTTGCTATTTACCAAGTTTTTCCAGTGCCTTCTGCTTGGTTTTCCCTTGCGAATGCTTGTGGTGGGGCTTGGCAGAAGGGCCTGGCCAGAGGCCAGGCCCTTCGGCCTTTCCCCCCGCTGCATTAAACAACCATAGAAGTTCAATTAAAAAACAAAGTTTACAGGGATGTGCCAGTTAGGAGTTAGCATTAAAACAAACTTTAGAAATTCACTAAAAATACCAAAGGTTAAAGGGTCTTCTAGATAGAATCAGAATTTACACACACAAACCCATAGAAATTCAGCTGTTATAGTTACAGTTATATCAAGTAACTATAACTCGTGCTCTAAGGTAACTATAACTCGCACCCTTGTCATGCACTGCTAATTACCCCACATATTACATCAGTAATTGCATCTTCCATTACATCATTGATAATATCATTGCAACATTTGCAGTAAAATTATTGATCTGAAAACTGTGCATGGCAGGGTGGCGAGTTATAGTTACCTTAAAGCACGAGCTGTAGGAGTATATTTATGAGAGGCTTGTGCCACTTTTAGATGCAGCTGCAGAGTAAACCTTTCACCCCTATCTATGAGGCCACACAAAGCCACTTTGCGTGGCTTTGAATAGCCTCATAGTATAGAGTAAGGCAAGGCAGAGCAAATCTATGGTTTTGTGTATGTAAATTTTGATCTTAACCATAACATTGTTGCAACCTTTGTTTTTCTTTAGTGAATATGTTTACATATGTATATATATCACTTTAAAAAGCAAAGGTTACAGGGAGGTTATAGTTAGGTTCTGAATTTTCTCACAAAATCATAGAAATTCAGCACTTATAGTTATGATTAGCTCAAGTAACTATAACTCATGCCCTAAGGTAACTATAACTCGCAACCTGGCCATGCACAGTTTCTCATCAATAATTTTACTACAAATGTTACATTGATAGTATCATTGAGGTTATCAAAGATGCCATGAGTCATGTAATATGCGGGGTAATTAGCAGTCTAATTAATGTGTGTTTTCCATGTTAATTCCCATAGGGATTTTAGGCATTACTGCAGTCCGAATTGCTTAATGGAATTATACCAAATTTGGCAGAAAGGTAGCTGTTGTTCCAGAAATCACCCCTTTTCTTGGTGTAAATCCGTTCAGTAGTTTTCAAGATATTTAAAGAAATCCAAATGTGTATATCGAAGGTCGTGACTCATTCGCAAATAGTCCCAATCTCAGGCAGAGATCTGATTGGCTGCCAACAATTCAACCAGGAAGTGTTGGCAGCCATTTGGGGACTCAGCTTCGGCCGAGCCCAAAAAATAACAAAAAGCAAACAAAAGGAAAATGGGGCAGGGCACAAATACCCTAAACCCCTAGCCTTGGTCCTGGGGTCCATCTTCAGCTAAGTCCCTGAAAAAAAGGTAAAAAATCAGAAAAGGGGCCAGGGACACCTTGAACCCCTAGCTCTAAGGCTAAAAAGCATTTTTCTTTTTTTAAAACAACCTTTTGCTGTGAATTCACAACAGGGTCAAACAACCGTGGCAAAAAATAATTTAAAAAAGTGCAGGATCCCTCCCTTGTTTGTAACAAAGCCCCCAGGTGGGCCAGGTCCCAGAGGCATGTTGAAATAAGGAAGGGGGGCATACATGGCCCCCTCACGGGCTTGCTTAAGCCCCAGGGACTGCCACCTCCCTGGGGTTGAACATACAATGATATGCAGGGGGCCGTCTGGCCCCCCCGCAGCCCAGGGACAACCACACCTCCCTGAAGCTTTAAACAAAAAAGAGTGTGGGGGATGCCCACCTCCCCGCAGCCCAGGGGACCACCGCATCCCGGGGGCTTTAAATAAAATGAATTTAGGGGGCCGCGTGCCCCCTCCACAGGCCCCTGGACTGCCACCTCCCTGGGGCCTTAAAGTAAAATGAATGCGGGGTTGGCATGGCTGTGCCCCGTAGCCCCAGGGACTGCCACCTCCCCTGAGCTTTGATCAAAATGAATGTGGGGGGCCACATGGCCCTCCTGCATCCCTGGGACTGCTTCCTCCCCGGGGCTGAAATCAAATAGAATGCAGGGAAGCACATGGACCCCCTACAGCCCCAGAAACCACCATATCCAAAGGGCTGAAATCGAAAATAAAGTTTATTACTTCATAAACAGTTTACGCATTTCAACCATGTAGGTCTTGTTCACGACTGTTAGTCCATCTTCAGTGCTTGTAATATATACCACTTACAAATCCCTGTGCATTCTGGATCTTGTAGTTAATCAACCACCCATATATATATATATATATATATATATATATGTTTTTGTGTGTGTGTGTGTGTGTGTGTGTGTATATATATATTTATAGCTGTATGAATCTTCACCACATTTTCAAAACTATTTTGACACTCACTTCAGCTGCTGTTGCGAAGATTTCGGGGTGATTCGTCAAGCGGGGTGAGAAAAAGGGGGGTCTAAAATGCATTTTACCCATGCAATTTACCATAGGGATTTTAGACACGACTAACATCCCGAACTGCAGGACGGAATTACACCAAATTTGGCAGGAAGGTAGGTCTTGGTACACAAATAGCCACTTTTGTGATTTGGTGTAAATCCATTCAGTAGTTTTGTATTTATTAAAGGATATACAAATATAGATACATAGAGATGCAGATCTTCTGCAGATCCGACAGCCTCATGCTGATATCTGATTGGCTTCCAATACTTCAACCATTAAGCATTGGCAGCCATTTTGGGACTCAGATTCACCTGAGTGCCAAGATAAAAGAGAAAAATAAAGAAAAGGGGGCAGGGTAGGAATACCCTTACCCCCTAAGTCTGGTGCTGGGGTTCTCAAGGGGCCCCATGTGAGCTAAAAATCATTTTGTTAAACTTTTCATGGAGAAAATCGTGGAGAATCCGCAAATCCCAGTGAAAATTCAAAAATAAAAAATTGTGGTCTCATGCGATTCTTTGTACTTCTGTCCCTGGGTGGGCCAGGTCCCTGTGGCATATTTCAATCTGAATAATGTGGAGGGGGGGCGTATGCCCCCCTCCCAAAGGCCAGTTTGGGCCTTGCAGACCGCCACCTCCTCTGGGCCTGAGAATCTCTATTAAGAGGAGGGGGGCCATGCAGCGCCCTCTGTATGGCTTTTAAAGCCCTGGGGACAGTCACCCCCCCCAGGGCTTGGTCTTTTAATAACAGGGGAGCTATCCAGACCACCTTCCTGAAAAGAAATTGCCCAAGGGACGCCACCTCCCCGGAGTATAGGAATTGTCAAAGGGGGAGGGGGCCCATGCAACCCCCCTCTGGGGCCACTTTCGGCCCTTGGACCCACCACCTCCCTGGGGCATTGCCAATTTTTTGGCAGGAGGCTGGCCATGCGGCCCCCCTCCCCAGTTGTTTTCAGCCCAGGGGACCACCACTGCAAGGCTGGTTCCATCCTAAAGAAAGTAGGGGGACTGTGCTTCCCCCTTCTTGGAGCCATTAATGGCCCTGGGGACTGCCACCCCAGGACGAACTCCCTATGTCCTGAGGTGCCCATAGTAGTCTGCTGTCTGACGGGAGCTATCACTGAGTGCGGGTGCAAATTAGACCACAGGGGAATTGAGGCTCCCTCTGCAGTCTACCTGTATCTCTTGTGTGATGACTGTGAGTGCAGAGCCCATCCATCAATCCCTTATTTACTACCAGTATGCAAATGTGTAAAATGACCTCGAAGCTCCGTCTGTTTGGCCCCACCCCTATACCTTAGTTGTACACATCAGTCCTCCTGTTTTTTTCCAGCTGGATTGATGGCTTACCAAAAGGCCCCTCCAAGCATTCCTAATGGAGAGGATTGTGAGCACATATCCACCAAACAAACACTTACTTCATATGATTAAGAGTTAGTACCTTTGTTTGGTGGAGTTTCAACTCTATGTAGTCTTGCCATCTTTTCTATACAAGGATTCATGTTAGCAGATATTTTAATAGGAAGACATGTAAGGAACATTCACACTGCCAAAAATACACCAGACATGGTCCCTGGAGGCATTACCTCGTGGCCCTTTAAGTAGTGGCAGAGTCGAATGTGCACTAAACATTTAATCAAAAAGGTAGCACTTACTGATTAGCCGGTAGAAAGTACTCCAGTTGGGTAAACATTTTGCGCAAAACTGTGAACATTTCTTGGATAAATAAGCAGGCAAGGATCATTCTGGCACCAATGCTCATTTCACAGAAATTAAACCTCAACGGGTAGTTCTTACAAATATAAACATAGCAGGTGCCCAAGTTGAAGCTCTGCTTCTATAAAGGACAAAACCTCCTGACTTATTGACCTTATCCAAAACATAGCAAGGGTGTTTTCTCTGTATTTCCACATTGAAAAAAATGTCTGCGGCCAACTCCCACTGCGCATGGACAAAGGAACTTGTGCTCTAATGTAACTATAACCTGTGCCGCCACCATGCGCAGTTTTCTCATTCATAATTTTATTACAAATGTTGCAGTGATATTATCAATATTGTCATAGCAGACGTCATTACTGGTGTAATATGTGGGGTGAGTAGTAGTTCATGGCGAGTTTGCAAGTTATGGTTACCGTGGAGCACGAGTTATAGTATCTTGAGATACGTATAATTGTAACTGTTGAATTTCTATGATTTTGTGTGAGTAAAATCTGTACCTAACAATAACGTCCCTCTAACCTTTGACTTTTTAGTGAATTTCTAAGTTTTTTTTAAATTCTATTTCCTAATTATAATGTTCCTTTAAACTTTGTTTTTTTCTGTGAATATACATATATATATATATATATATATTTTTTTTTTTTTGTGAGAAACCTGGGCTAATTGCAGAAGCCCCCTACATTTTTGCCCATTCTTTCGCTTTTTGCTTGTGTTTTCCTGACTCTGATGGTGCCCTGGGTACTGCTAGCCAGTCTCAGGGCCTGTGCTCTGTGTAAAATGAGTATGGAAATTAAGCTAATTATAATTGGCTATGTCAACCTATTTATAAGTTCCTAGTCTATGGTAAGGCATTTAGGTTTAGGGACCCCAGCATAGGTGTTGCACCGACAGGCGCACTGCTGAGGTGCCCAGTGTCATTTTAAGGGCAGGCCTGGCTGCTTTTAAATTACAGTTATATGCAAATTCGATGTTGGAATTAAAAATGTACTTCCAGAGTCTTAAATTACCTTATTTTTACATATAAGTCACCCATAAGGTGTGCCTTAAGTGCCCCTATGGTTGGGTGCTATAGGAAGGGATCTTATAAAAATTGTTTTATAAGCCCTGGTGAGGTAAGGTAGCCAAATGTGTATTTCCCCTCACTGTAGCGAATGGGCTCCATAGGTTAAAATGGGGAGACTTTATTTGAATTGATAGAGTCCCAATAGGAGCCAGATATTTCAAGTTTGGTATCAAAATGATTGTTATAATAAATCCCACAACTTGCCATTGTTGGATTTAATATTACTAGTTCAGGGAAAGAGTTTTTGAACTCAACCTGAAAGTTGCCAACTTCATCTCTGTATTGCCCTTCTCTGATTGGCCAGCCTCTGGCAGCCTGGACAGACTGCCTTGATGAGGTGTGAAGTGGCCTGGGCTGAAAACAAAGGAAGTGCCTGGGGAGGAGATCTGGCTCGGCAGATGGTGAAACAGGATGGGCTGGGGGGAGCAGCCAAACTGGTCTTTAATGGAGGGAAGGACATTTGGAGCAGCTCAGGACCTCCTCCATTTCGTGCTTTCTTAATTAGATTAGGAGAGGGCAGGAGAGGAGGTGTGTTAAGGATTTTTAGCTACACTAGTGGGTGGGCTCAACCTGCCTAACCTCCAAAATTCAGTTTCTGCCATTTTTGATTCTTAAATAATGTTGCTCCCTGGGATTGATTTTATCTACACTTCCCAGAAAGTGATCAACCAAGGGGGTAGTGGCATGCCTGTGATTGGGCAGTTTCCCACCCTGCTTTTCACCCTAATAGCAAGGATAAATTTGACAGAGCCACACCCACACCTCAAATCCCTGCTGGAAGAAGAAACAGGAGAAGAACGACTGCCCTGCTGGATGCCTGGCCTGCACCGGGACACTGCACTCACAAGGACTACACCAGCTGCACACTTTGCCTTGCATCTGCAACTCCAGGAGTTGACTCCCTGTAAGCTATAGGTACAAAGGAGCTGCCCAGAGTCCCCTACATCAAGACCTGCAAGAAGAGCCCAGCTGACCAGCGTGTTACATTGTGGATGGCCTGAACTCTGGTCTTTGTCCCTGTCCAGTGTGACCTTTTCAAACCCTTTGAGCGCTATCTGCTTCTGAGCACTAGAACTACTTTTAATCTTTAAAAATTCATATCTCTGATTCCCTACATTGGATTTTTGTTGTGTTAGTGCCATTTTAAAGATAAACATATTATCTATGTTTATAAATTGGTGTTGGATTTTTATTATGTTTTGTGTTTTATTCATATACTATGTTGTGATGTTTAAATGCTGTACACACTTGTCTCCTAAGTTAAGCCGTGACACTTGTTTCCAAGCTATCAAGGGTCGAGCTGGGTCTAAATTATTGAGACCTAACTGGACCTAAGTGGGGGTTAGGGGCCTATTGCTAGGTGTAAATACTTTCCTTACCCTTATCAATAATCCACTTTCCAACAAACACACACTTGTATATATGTATATAGTTTTTTTTCCATTGAAAAAAACAAAGGTTACAGGGACGTTATAGTTAGGTTGACATTTTACCCATGCAAAACCATAGAAATTCAGCAGTTATAATTATTATACCTTTAGTTATGTTAAGAAATTATAACAAATGGCCTAAAGTTACTTTCTGGCATGAGTTATAGCGTCTTTAGATAAGTATAACTATAAATGCTGAATTTCTATGGTTTTGCATGGATAAAATGTCAACCTAACTATAATGTCTCTATAACCTTTGTTTTTTTGAGTGAATTTCTATGTTTTTTTTTAAAGCACACCTTACTATTTGTGTCAGTTTGCAGCACGTCAATCAGGGACTTGCTTTTCTCCATTATCCAAGGAGGATCCAAGGAGGATCTGAGGAGGATCCTCAAATCTGTGGATTGGCCAAAAAGGAAATGGGCAATTTTTTGCCTTAGGGACCCCACCATGTGTCCTATGGGGTCAGGATACCAGTAGCCTGATCCCTTACATGTTTTTACACTGTTCCCCTGCCCCAGGCAATGCGAGAAACAAAATGGGGGGTGCAACTTTTCTGTCAGGTTGTGGCCAGTCAATCAGGGCTTGCTTTTCCTCTGAATCCGTGGAGGCTCCAAGGAGGATCTGCGGAGGATCCGAGGAGGATTCAAGGAGAATGCACTTCCCTATATATAGAAATGTTGTTTTCATTTAATAACTGGAAAAATACTGAACAGATTTATACCAAATAACAACTCTATCTGGACCAGGAGCTACCTTTCTGCAAAATTTGGTGTAATTCCATTCAGTGGTTTCAGCTGTTCAAAATCCCTATGGAAAAATGAATGGGGAAAATGCGTTTTGGGACTTCCTCTTTTTCATGGCCCCCACTTGATGGATCACGCGGAAATTTTCCAGACAGCAGCTGAAGTGACCACTGTTGTTTTTTGGAAATTTTCTGAAGATTCAGCAAACGGTGCGAAAGTTATTGGCGAAACAAAGAAACCAGGTCCTAACTCTAAATACCTAGTGGCTGTTGCCACTAGGATATATGTATGTATATATATATATATATATATATATATATATATATATATATATATATATATATATATATATATATGTGTGTGTGTGTGTGTGTGTATGTATGTATATAAATATATATATATATATATATATACATACATGCTTACATACGTATATTACAAATAGATACATATTTATACACATGTATACATATATATGTTTATATAGCCCCAAAGCACAAGTTAACAGTCTAAGGGTCATAAAGACAGAGAGCTCTCCTTAAATGCCCAAATAGGAGCATTAATCTCCAACTACATCTTTACGTTAAGAAAGATTAGATGGCATTAGTTTCCTCTAGGTTACAATACTTGAAAGGAATTTACCTGGGTTTGCCTAGTGCGCTTATACAAAGAGTAGAGGTGCTTTAAATCAGACCACATAATCTACAACCTCTTACGTGACTCATGTGCTAGCCCTGTTTTGAAAGCCTTACACTGCCTAGTCTTTAAGGTCCTAAACAGCATTTACTCCCACCTAAGTCTTTTGACCTTTTCCAATCTCCTGTGAATTCACAAATCCAGTAAAAAATGTTTGGGAGGAAGTAATTCAGTCCAAGTTCATGTCCTATGGAACTCTTTGTCTTTACAGCTGTGCATGGAATCTGACCTCATACATTTTAGGAAAAAATTAAAGACTCCATTGTCTGTTTTGCCCTACCCCTGAGAAACCAATGGATAGCATGCACTTTACAAACTATACAAAAATCATTAAATTAACATAACATAGCATAACTTTACAGACATACGTAAACATCTATATTATATATATATATATGTATGTATATATATATATATATATACATATATATATATATATATATATATATATATACACATTCAATGGTTTAGTTATAGTTAGAGAAACTTACTTTTCATATACAAACCAAGGAGCACATTCAGTAAAGAGTTGCATTGATTTTGCACCGCACAACAGACTGCAAAAGTGAAGCAACCCTTAAAATGCAATTTATCAAGCCACGCAAGGCCACCTTGCATGGCCCTTAGTGTCTTGGTAAATCCAGAGTAATGCAACACAGCTTAAATGGCTGTATTTCATTACTCTGTCCCAGGGAGGTGTTCTATGGGTGTTCCCATGCACCACCCATGGATTTTTCATGCATTCCCAGATTTACAATAAGTGGTAGACCTGGGAATGTGCCAAAACTGCTATGCCTCCCCAGGTGAGGTGTAACAAGGAGAAATATGTTTCTATGTGTGCTGCACTCTGGAGTACAAATAGATAGAGAACAATGCCTTAGGGGATTGCTTTTGTACAGGAAGGCTCCTCTTACTGCACACATAAAATCATGTTTACAACATAGGCACCCTTGCACCATGGCACAAGTGTCCCTGTGTTGGCTCTTGGCAGCATATTTTAAGCCAGCACTAGGAAAAGGAACGAATAATCCACATGACATTAGATAATGCATCCCTGCCTTTTCCCTGTCACACAACACAGCATGGTGACTTGCTCTACGCTGCTTGACTTTTTAATAAGTGTGCCCCAAAGTTTAAACTACAGATACCTTAAAGGTTTGAAAGTTATAGTTATAACTTTAAGTTACAATTTATCCACCACCTTCAAATTTGATAAATATTAGACCTCATTACACACTCCTTTCAGCTCACTAACCAGACAACACTAACTAGAACTCACCACTCTACCATCCACGAAGTTCTGACAAATAATTTAATTTGAGAAGTTATAAGTGTTGTTATTGATGCTATGATTTCACATGCTATAAGTGCTGTAGTATGCAAGGGCATAACAGGGCATGGAAAAGATATGAGTTATAGTTAACGTAGTGTGGCAAGTAAGGTGACAAGACTCCATTCAGAGTATTGTATAGTGGAATAGAGTGAAGTCATGTGAGTGCAGTTATGTAGCATACAGTGGAGTAAAGTGTTGTATAGTGCTGTGGAGTGCTGTGTCATATTGTGGAGAAAAGTATCGTAGAGTGGAGCGGCGTGCTGTACAGTGTAGTGGCGTGTCAAACAGAAGAGCTGATTGTTGTACAGTGGAGTGTCATCGATTGGAGTGTCATGAAGTGGAGTGTGGTGGAGTGCCATTGAGTAGAGTGTTGTAGAGTGGCATAGAGTATAGCAGAGTGTTGTAGAGTGTAGTGGCATAGAGTGAAGTTCAGTGGAGTAGAGTATTGTATAGTTCAGTGTTGTATAGTGTTGTGCAGTAGAGTGGTAGAGAGTCTTGTACAGTGTAGTGTTGTACAGTGGAGCATCATTATTTGTGAGAACACAGTGGTGAGTTATGTTAGTGTTGTCTGGATAGCGAGTTGAAAAGAGTGTGCAACGTGGTCCGCTGCTTATAATAATTTGAAGGTGTTGGATATATTGCAAATGAAAGTTATAATTATAGTTTGTATGTTTAAACTTGGTTTGTATAGGAAAAATATGTTCCCTAACTGTAGCCTGTTTTTTAATTGAATTTTAATGTTTTTTAAACTTTTTACAAAATAATGATTTCAGATTGTAGAGTCCAGTGTCACAAGGGGAGAGTTGTTATGTGGAGTGTCATACAGTACAGTGGAAGAGAGTGTTGTAAATGGTAGATTAGAATCAAATGGAGTAGAGTGTAGTAGCATATCATACAGTGTAGTAAAGTATTATCTAGTGTGGTAGAATTGCGTTATATGGTGGAGTCAAATATTTTAGACTGAAGCAGTGTGTTGTACAGCGGAATGGTCTGTCAAACATTAAAGTAGAGTGTTGATTGGATTCGAATGGAGTAGAGTAGAGTGTAGTAGCGCATCATCCAGTTTAGTAAAGTGTTATATTTTGTGTAGTGGCATGGTGCCTCATATAGTGGAGTCAAGAATTGTAGACTAGAGCAAAGAGTTTACAGTCAAATGTTGTGTCGAACAGTAGAGTATTGTGTCATAGACTATCATGGAGGGGCGTAGAGTGTTTGTTCAGGGGAGTAGGGTTAAGAAGAGTGTCATAGACTGGTGTATTGTCAAGTGGAGTGTCGTAGAATACAGTGGAGGAGAATGTCTTAGATTGGAGTGCTGTGTCATATGGTGGAGTGGAGTGGTATACTGTAGAGAGAAGTTGAGTGGTGTTGAGGGTCATACAGTATAGTACAGTGGCATAGAGTGGATGGGCATAGAGTGGAGTACAGTGTCATAGAGTGGCACAGAGTGTAGTACAGTGTTGAAGAGTGGAGTTGCATACAGTGGAGTAGAGTGTCGGACAGTGGAACAATGTAGCGTGTGGTACAGTACAGTGGCGTAGGGTGAAATTAAGTGCAGAAGAGTGGAGTATAGTGGAGTGGAGAACACTTGAGTGAGGTGTTGTAGAGTGGACTAAGGTGTCATAGAGTGGAGTGGCATGTTGTAGACTATAGTGGCATGGACTGTAGTAGAGTGGAGTAGCATACCATCCAGTAAAGAAACATGCCATAATTTGGAGTATAGTGTTGTACAGTTGAGTGTAGTGGGTTATCGTACAGTATTGGAAAGTGATGTACACTACAGTAGAGTAGAGTGGCATACAGGTTAGTTGATGTTTACAGAGTGGAGAGGTGTACAGTACAGTGTTGTAGTGTGTGGTACAGGGAATTGGCACATGGGTGGTCATTACAACACTGGCAGACGGTGCTAAAGGTGCGGTAATACCGCAAACAGGCCGGCGGACAAAAAAAGGGAATTATGACCGTGGCGGAAACCGCCAACAAAGACAGCCACTTTAACACTCCGACTGCCACAGTGGTACAGACAAGCAGCGCGGCGGTCACCGCCAACAGACAGGCGGAAGACAATGTACCGCCCACAGTATCACAACCCTCCAATCCGCCACCTTTTCCGGGGCGGATTCACCGTGGATAAAAACACAGCGGAAACAACTTTTGCAATGGAAAAACGCTCACCTGAACACATCCCACGAGGAAGGAGGAAACCATGGAGCCGAAATTACAAATCCTACCTGCCCTTGTATTCCTACTCATCTACGAACACCAGCGGCGGCGGCGGCGAAGACAACGGTGAGTACTGCACCTACGGCATAGGGGAGGCAAAAGTCAGGGGGACACACACGCAACACCCCCACCCCCACCCTCGCCCATTACAACACACACACCAATGCATTTACAAACATCACAGTAACAACCCACAAACCCCCCCGGAAGAATCCAAAGACAAAACGAAATCAGTTCAAACATTGTAATGCATCAAAATACATGTGTCAAATATATACAGATATATATAAACTCATACAAAGGTATATACATTACGAGAAGTAGTGCAGATATGCACATATCAATGTCCGTGCACCACTAGGCCAAAAATGCATGGGCGAGGCCCACACAAGGTACCTGTCCACAAACGGAGAGAACACTGCCGGGGCATCAGAGAGAAAGACAACAGGCACCTCAGGGGGAAGAGAAGGGGGGGCACCTCAGCCGGATTACAGCACCACGCCACATCCACGACGGGGCTCCATGCCCATTGATGTATCCTGGGGAGTGCAAAGCCACAGTCTCTCAAGTCTCTCCAGTGGGTGGGTTGCCCACTGTTCAATCCTGGGGAGTGCAAAGCCACAGTCTCTCAAGTCTCTCCAGTGGGTTGGTTGCCCACTGTTCAATCCTGGGGAGTGCAAAGCCACAGTCTCTCAAGTCTCTCCAGTGGGTGGGTTGCCCACTGTTCAATCCTGGGGAGTGCAAAGCCACAGTCTCACAAGTCTCTCCAGTGGGTGGGTTGCCCACTGTTCAATCCTGGGGAGTGCAAAGCCACAGTCTCTCAAGTCTCTACAGTGGGTGGGTTGCCCACTGTTCATTCCTGGGGAGTGCAAAGCCACAGTCTCTCAAGTAGATAACAGCCTCCACTGGTTCTGGAGGGGGACTGGTGCCCAGAGTGCTTCATCCTGTGAAGGACAGACGGAGTGGATGGATCTCTCCACTGGTTCTGGAGGGGGAATGGTGCCTACACTGGATTAGTCTCCCCGTGACAGTTCCTGTCCCGTCACTGTCCCAGCTGCACATGGAATAACGATGCTTGATGTGGCGGTCTTTTCCTTCTTCAGCGGTGCATGCCCTGTTCAGCGGTGCTTGCCCTGTTCAGCTGTGCTTTGCCATGGCGGTCTCTGGACTGTTCAGCGGTGCTTGCCCTGTTCAGCGGTGCATGCCCTGTTCAGCGGTGCTTGCCCTGTTCAGCGGTGCTTTGCCATGGCGGTCTCTGGACTGTTCAACTGTGCTTGCCCTGTTCAGCGGTGCATGCCCTGTTCAGCGGTGCTTTGCCATGGGGGTCTCTGGACTGTTCAGCGGTGCTTCCCCTGTTCAGCGGTGCTTTGCCATGGCGGTCTCTGGACTGTGCATTGGTGTGTGGCATGACGATCCCTCATTGCCCAGCGGGGCTGTGGCTGCCGGGGCCCTCCTGGGCACTGACTCTGGCGGTGGTCTCCTGACCAGTGACGATACTTGTGCCCTCCTGGGCAATGACTCCGGCGGTGGTCTCCTGACCAGTGACGATACTTGTGCCCTCCTGGGCAATGACTCCGGCGGTGGTCTCCTGACCAGTGACGACGGTGCTGGCGTCCCGGCCGCCGGGAAGGATGCCGCCCTTCTCCGCCGTGATGCTCACACCAGGCTGTGCAGACTTCTTCTGGCCCTTCTCCACCTTTGGAGGAGTCACAGCTGACTCTGCAATCCCCCTGGGACCCCTGTGAGTTGTTCTGCCTCCAGGAGTCTTCACCCGGTCCCGTCGGCCACTTTCCAACTTCAGATGCTTTACAGGGGGTGGACTGGCAGTGCCTTGGCTCTGTGTCACACTGCCTGCCCTGGTGGCCGGTGCACTCCACACACCTGTAACACGCACCACTGGTACTGGAGGCTTTTTGGCTGAGGCGCTACGACGGGACTGATGAATTGGAGGGGTGGGGGCAAAAAGGTCAACTTTGCAGAGGGACAGTTTCTGACAAACACTGGGATGGGTAGCTGGAGGGGGTCTGGGAGTGGAGGAAGAGGAGGTGGTTGTAGGAGGTGTCACTTTAGGTGTTTTGGGTGCAGGTGCAGGTACTGGAGGCTGTCGTGAGGTGGATGGATGTTGGGTGTGTGGGTGCCCGCGTTTGTGTACTTTGGGAGGGGGAGTCACAGACACACTGGGGAGAGGACACAGGGGACGTGTAAATGGGAGTGGTGGTGGTGAGTGCAGGTGAGCGGGTGTGGTGCTGGGTGTTCTGGTGCGAGTCCTAGTGCCTGTAGATGTAGTGCATGCAGGTGAGAGTGTAGACGATACTGGGAGGGAGGAGGGAGACGACGAGGAGGGGGACACAGTGGAGGCAGTGGATGTTGCTGTGTCTGCATGTGGGTGAAGCTTGTGTGAGTGCCTGTGGATTGTGTGGTGCCTATGTTTGCCTGAGCTACTTTTGGGTGTTGAGGTGTATGCATGCTTGTCTGATGGTGTGCTTGGGACAGGCTGGGGTACAGGGTATTGGGTCTGGGTGGAGGAAGTTGGAAGGGGGAGGCTAGAGACAGGGACAATGGTGCTGAGGCCAGAAATTGCAGGGTTCGATGATGGGCAGCCTGACCAGAATGAATGCCCTCCAGGAATGCATTAGTGTGTTGCAACTCCCTTTCTACACCCTGGATGGCATTCACAATGGTAGACTGCCCAACAGTGAGTGACCTGAGGAGGTCAATGGCCTCCTCACTGAGGGCAGCAGGGGTGACTGGGGCAGGGCCTGAGGTGCCTGGGGTGAAGGTGATGCCCACCCTCCTGGGTGAGCAGACACGGGCGAACGCTGAGGGGCTGCTGGGAGGGCGGTGCTGGTAGGGGAGGTGGCGGCTGTACCTGTAGAAGTGGGGGGCACAGATAGTGACGCCACCACAAGGGAGCTCCCATCGGCGGACGAGTCCATGTCGCTGGTTGGTGATCCGGTGACCGACGTGTAGCTCCCCTCACCCTCCATCCCACTGGTGCATTCTGAGTCTGTGGTGTGGCCCTCCATGGCCATGTGGGATGCAGCTCCCTCATGCCCCGGTGCCACTGTACCTCCACCTGATGATGCTGATGCACAAAAGAAGGGGACGACAGAAGAAAGACAGGTTGAGTGCATGGCTTACCACTACCATTGGCGGACAATACAGACACAGCAGCCCCCTGCACTACGCCGTGCTCTTGGCCTCTACAGATGCAATAGGTGGGATATGGCCTACATGCCTATGGTGGACATCTGCACACATGGATGCCACAGGGGCATCTATACCTGTACTTGGCCCACTACTGAGGTGGGGTAGAGTGCCACATGCCCTGCATTACGGAGGGGCCTAGCCTACGTATTTCTGCCTGGCCTAGGTACACACCCAGCCCTCCTCCCCCACCCAGACCCCTCAACTGCGCGCCAAGTCCCCAGAATGAGAGTGTACTCACCCCCTTGTGTCTTCTGTGATGCCCTCAAGCGCCCATCCAACTCCGGGTAGGCCACCGCCAGGATCCGGTACATCAGGGGGGTCATGTTGCGACGGGCACCCCTCCCACTTTGGGAGGCCATCCCCAGCTGAGCCTCCGCCGTCTTCTTGCTCCAGCGGCGAATGTCCTCCCATCTTTTCCGGCAGTGGGTGCCCCGTCTCTGGTGGTCCCCCAGGGTCCGGACTTCCTTAGCGATGGCACGCCAAATGTCCTTCTTCTGGTGGGCGCTGACCTACATGACATGCACAAGGGAAGAAGAGAAGTCATTACCAACTGCACCATCGATGTGAGTGGCCCCCATCCCTACCCTTGCCATGTGGCACATGCATTCATGTTCCCTGAACTCTGCCACCTTCCCTCTTACAACCAGCCCTCTCCACCCAGGCATAGCCCATACAACGTGCTCCCTGTGTACTTACCTGTTGGTCTGGAGGACCGTAGAGTAGCGTGTACTGGTGGAGGACCCCGTCTACTAGTTTCTCCAACTCCTGAGCAGTGAAGGCAGGGGCCCTTTCCCCAGACGCAGCAGCCATCGTCGCTTCCAGACCGAGGTCACAGCAGCACTTGCAGTGTAGGTCCTCTCCTGTCGAAGATCAGGTATCGAGTGATTGCACAGATAGAAAATGGCGGTGACGTCCGCGGCGGTGACATCCGTGGCGGTGCGTATCATCAACGCCGGCGCACTTGTTCATTGGCTCCTGGGACCCATAGGGTCCAATGTTAACCAATGCAGCATTGCGCCGCGGTGTACGACCGCCTACCGCGACGGTGTGCAACGCCAGCGCAGTTACCTCACATTCCCATTGTCCCAGTTTAGAGGTCAGGCAGCCGCCATTTCAGGGGCCCACATGGCTTCATTTACTTCTGTGTCACACATAGCTAGGCCTACACTCAACACACATACAGGAAGGGTTTTGTGTTTGGTGTCGTGTTCTGTGTATCTGTGGGTACATACCTGGAAAATAGTTGACTCTGTGGTCGCTGTTGTCCTTCCTAGGCACCGTCAGCTGGGACAATTGAGAAGATGGCGGAATCCTCCGGTGTACCGACGGCTGGTGGACCTGTTAACAATGGAGGAGCGACATTTAATCGTCACCTGCAGGTTTGACCGTGCCACAATCCAGGAACTGTGTACCCAGTTGGAGCCAGACCTGATGTCACCAATCCGCCATCCCACTGGAATCCCCCCTGACATGCAGGTGCTGTCAGTGCTCCATTTCCTTGCAAGTGGGTCTTTTCAGACAACAGTGGCCATGGCATCAGGGATGTTCCAGCCTATGTTTTCCAACGTGTTGTCCAGAGTGTTGGCTGCCCTACTGAAACACGTAAGGAGATACAACATTTTCCCTGAGGTGGAAGATTTGGCTACAGTGAAAGGTGACTTCTATGCCCTTGGACATATCCCCAACATCATAGGTGCTATTGATGGGACCCATGCAGCTCTGGTCCCCCCCCACAGGAGCGAACAGGTGTACAGGAACCGGAAGAGTTATCATTCTATGAATGTACAGATGGTATGTTTGGCAGACCAGTACATCTCTCAGGTAAATGCTATGTTCCCTGGCTCAGTGCATGACGCCTACATCCTGCGGAATAGCAGCATCCCTTATATGATGGATCAACTCCAGAGGTACCGTTTGTGGCTATTAGGGGACTCTGGTTACCCCAACCTGTCCTGGCTATTGACCCCAGTGAGGAATCCTAGGGCCAGGGCAGAGGAACGCTACAATGAGGCCCATGGGCGGACTAGGAGGGTGATCGAACAGACCTTCGGCCTCCTGAAGGCCAGGTTCAGGTGCCTCCATATGACAAGTGGTTCCCTATTCTACTCACCGAAGAAGGTGTGCCAGATCATCATCGCCTGCTCAATGCTTCACAATCTTGCTTTGCAACGCTAGGTGCCTTTTCTGCAGGAGGATGGTCCAGATGACAGTGTAGTGGCAGGTGTGGAGCCTGTGGACCCTGTGGACAGTGATGAGGAGGAATCTGAGGACGAAGACATAGACAACAGGGAGTCAGTCATACAGCAATATTTCCAGTGACACACAGGTGAGAACATTTTCAATTTTACCATTACATTCACTTTCACACGTCTTCCTCTATCCTGTGTGTAATTTCATAGCAGTATTTGGTAACTGAGTTGTACCTTTCCATTACGGTTTCACAGGTGTGGTTACCAACGTTTGTCATCTGCTTGCATCCTTCAAGGACTTGTGATGTGTGACATAGGTATGTTGGCTTTACAACTAGAAACGCATTTTGACACTGTCATTGATAATACATTTTACCAAATCACAGACTGACTCCAGATTGTTTTGTGCTTCAAGGGTGTTTATTTAAGTGCTAAAAAATGGAGGGGGGTTGTAATATGGTGATGGGGGACGGTGGAGGAATGTCCATGGCAGAGTCCAGTCCATTGGTCACACAGGTGCACTGCCCATATGGGCAAAGGAAGGGGAGCTGGGGCAGTTAAAGTATGGACAGGGTAACAAAGTGGGACAGTGGGAGGAAAATCAGGGTGGTCTCATTTCCTGGTGGGGGTCTTGCCATCTTGCTCTGTCCTGTTCCTGGATCTCAGGGACCTCTTGCGTGGTGGTTGTCCATCTGCAGGGGGTGGGGTGCTGGTGTGGTGGTCCTGTGGTGGGGCGTCCTGTCCGCTAGCGCCGGCGGAGGTGGTGGGCAGTTCATCATCCAGGCTAGTGTCAGGGGCCCCTTGGAGTGCCACAGTGTCCCTCAAGGGCTGCTGTATGTCCTTCAGCACCCCTACGATGGTGCCCAGGGCGGAGCTGATGGTCCTGAGCTCCTCCCTGAACCCCAAATACTGCTCCTCCTGCAGGCGCTGGGTCCCCTGAAACTTGGCCAGGACCGTTGCCATAGTCTCCTGCGAGTGGTGGTATGCTCCCATGATGGAGGATAGGGCCTCGTGGAGAGTGGGTTCCCTTGGCCTGTCCGCCCCCTGTCGCACAGCAGCCCTCCCAGTTCCCCTGTGTTCCTGTGCCTCCGTCCCCTGGACCGTGTGCCCACTACCACTGCCCCCAGGTCCCTATTGTTGTTGGGGTGGTGGGTTATCCTGGGTTCCCTGTAGTGGTGGACACACCGCTGATTGACCTGTCCTGGGTACGGAGGTATGGGCCCGCTGGGTGGGTGCTGTGCTGGTGTTACCAGAGGGTGGAAGGTCAGTGTTGGGCTGTGCCTGTGCAAGGGGAACCGACTGTCCCGAGGCCCACAATGGTCCGGGCTGGTCATCAGGATCCAGTGGGCCTCTTCTGTGGGTGGAGTGGAGTTGTCTGGACCCTCCGGTGTGGTGACGGTCCTTCGTGATCCTTCAGGGGCATAAGAGCATTATTATTGCATGTGTGTGTGTCATGGTGTGCAATGGGTGGCTCATCGTGTACACCAGTGCAAGCATTCCTGTGTGTGGGCTTGTGTGATGATGGTTGGGGGGGTGTTCTGGGTATGTGCAGTGGGCATGCTTTAGTGAGGGGTGACCATGCTTAGTTGTGTCATGCAGGGCTTGGTGTTGAGATGGGTGGTTTTTGTTATTGGTACATTATTGAGGAGTTTGAGTGATAGGGGAGGGGGTGAGGGTGGGAGTGTGTGATAGCATGCAGGTAGGGTGGGGGATATGATAGTTAAGATTTGACTTACCAGTGCCCATTCCTCCACCGACTCCTCCGAGGCCCTCTGGATGCATGATGGTCAAGACTTGCTCCTCCCATGTTGTTAGTTGTGGGGGAGGAGGTGGGGGTCCGCCGCCAGTCTGCTGAACCGCGATGTTGTGCCTGGAGACCGCTGAACGCACCTTCCCCCGTAGGTCGTTCCACCTCTTCCTGATATCGTCCCTATTTCTTGGATGCTGTCCCACAGCGTTGACCCTGTCCACTATTCTGAGCCATAGCTCCATCTTCCTGGCTATGGATGTGTGCTGCACCTGTGAGCCAAATAGCGGTGGCTCTACCCGTAGGATTTCCTCCACCATGATCCGGAGCTCCTCCTCGGAAAACCGGGGGTGTCTTTGGCGTGACATGGGGTGGTGTGGGTGATGTGTGGGGCGGTGTCAGTGTTGATGTGTATGGTGATGTGTAGTGGTGTGTGGTGTTTGGTGCTTGGATGTTGTGTGGGTGATGGTGTTGTGTGCCTCTGTGTGGTGGGGTTGTCTAATCTGTGCTCTCTCTCTGGCCTTTGTCAATCAGTTTTGGTCGTAGGGGTTTGTGGGTGATGTGGGTGTGTGTTTTATATTGTGTTGGGTGTGTAGGAGTGGTGTGTGTATGTGTATCAGGTGTGTGTATTTTGAATTGTCCAATGTGGCGGTGTTTTGGAGATCTGTGTGTATTTTGAGCGCAGCGGTGTGTACCGCCAATGGAATACCGCGGTTGAAAGACCGCCGCGTGGATTCGTGGGTCGTAATAGCATGGGCGTGTTTCTGTTGGCGTGGAGGTGGAGGTTTTGTTTTCGCCAGTTTAACACTGACCTTTGGTGTGGCGGACTTGTGTGGGTGTCTGAATTTCGGCGGATTCCGAGATGTGTGTCATAATAGCTGTGGCGGAATTCCGCTGCCGCAGCAGTGTATTGGCAGTCTTCTGCACGGCGGTAAGCAGCTTTTACCGCCAATGTTGTAATGACCCCCATAGTCTTATAGAGTACAATGGCATTGAGTGGTGGAGAGTGGAGTGACATGCAGTGGAGTAGTGGAATAGTGTAGAGTACTGAGTTAGAGTAGAGCGCAGGAAAATGGGGTGCAGTGGAATAAAAAGAGTTGCGTACAGTGTTGTATAGTGGACTAGAGTATTGTAGAGAGGAGTAGAGTGATGTACAGTGTCAGGCAGTATAGTAAAGTGTTGTACAGTGTTGTACAGTGGAGTGAAAGGGTATAAACAAGAGTAGAGTGTCAAAGAATAATAAGCAGTGTAGTAGAGTGTTGTAAAGTGAAGTTGCATAGAGTACAGTAGTGTGTGAAACAGTGGAGCTGCATAGAGTGGATTGTTTTATAATAGCGTAGCGTAAGGTAAAGTCTTGTACAATGGAGTAGAGTTGAGTGTAGTGGTGTAACATAGTGTGGAGTAAAGTACAATAGAGTGTATTGGTGTGTCATAGAGCAGAGTGGCAAGGAGTGGAGTGTACTGGTATAGGATAGGTCATAAACTGTTATAAATTGGAGTTGGGTGTTGTACAGTAGAGTGGAGTGATGTGTTGTATAGAAGGGTGTCACACAGTGGACTAGAGTATTGTGCATTGGAGTGTACCGGCATAGAGAGGAATTTAGAGCTGGATAGAGGGGTGTACGGGGATATAATAGAGTAGAATGTCACAGAGTGCCATGAAGTGTGGTAGACTTTTATAGAGTGGAGTAATATAGAGTGGAGGAGAGTGTGATACAATTGAACGGTGTAGAATAAAGTGTGGTATACTGTAGTGGCATAAAGTGGATTACCATAAAGTGGAGTAGCATACAGTGTAATAGTGCACAGTGGAATACTGTACAGTGGAGTGTAAAAGAGCACAGTGGCATAGAGAGGAGTAGTGTAGAGTAAGTTATTGGTGTAGAGTAGAGTGGTGTACAGTGGAGTGGTGTAGATTGGAGTAGGGTACAGTGAATTTGCGTAAAGTGTCGCAGCATACATTGAAGTGGCATAGCGTAGAGTCAAGGAAACTGTTCTAAATTGGAGTGTGTTTAACAGTAGAGTGAAGTGTTGTGTCGTACAGTGTTGGCAACTGTCGTAGAGTGGACTTGAGAGGTGTACAATAGAGTGTACAGGCATAGAGTTGAGCACAAATTTGGACTGTGGAGTGTACAGTGGAGTAGAGTTTAATAGAGTTGCACAGAGTTTAGTAGAGTGGAGTTATACAAAGTAGAGGAAAGTACACTGGAGTGATGTAGAGTAGAGTAGCAAACAGTGGAGCAGCATAAAGTGGAATAGGTTACAGTGGAGAAGTATAGACTGGAGCAGTGTGCAGTGAAGTGGCATAAAGTGAAGTGATTTAAACTGGAGTGGTGTTTTGTGGGGTGGGGCCGAGTGTAAAAGCATACAGCGGAGTATGATAGAGTGGAATACCATACAGTAAAGGAGCAGAGATTGAAGTTGCATACAGTGTAATAGTGTAGAGTGAAATAGCACACAGTGGAATAGCGTGGCGTGGCATACAGAGGAGTAACATAATGTAGAACAGCGTAGAGTGGAATAGTGTAGAGTAGAATAGCATACAGTGAGTGGCGTACAGTGGAGTAGTGTAGACTAGAGTAGTGTACAGTGGAGTGGGGTAGAGTGAAATAGCTTATAGTGGAGTGGTTTTGGGTGGAGTTGTGGTGAGTGGAGTGGCATCCACTGGAGAAGCATTGAATGGAGCTGTATAGAGTAGAGTGGTGTGGCGTGGGGTAGCGTACAGTGCAGTGGACAGCAAAATAACATAGATTAGAGTGATGTACAGTACAGTGGTGTAGACTGGAATGACATATAGTGGAGTAGCCTACAGTGCTATGGTGTACACTGGAATGGGGTAGAGTGTAATAGCATACTGTTCGGTGGCATACAGTGGGGTGACGTCCAATGGAATAATGTAGAATGGAGTGGGTTAGAGTGGAGTGGTGTACACTTCAGAGGCGAAGAGTGGAGTCCCATACAGTGTAGTAGCATAGAGCAGACTGGCATAGCGTGGAGTTGTGTACAGTGTAAAAGTGTGAAGTGGGATGGTGTAGAGCACAATGTTGTACACTAGAGTGGCTTAGAGTGTAACAGTGTGTAGTGGAGCAGCGTACAGTCCAATGGCATGTAATGGAATGGTGTAGATTGGAGTGGCATACATTGGTATGGGGTAGAGTGTAACAGCATATAGTGGAGTGGCATACATTGAAGTGGGGTTCAATCAAATAGGGTACAATAAAATGGAGTAGAGTGGAGTGCCATACACAGGAGAGGCATAGAGTGGAGTAGCGTAGAGTGGAGTGGCATACTGTGGAATAGCATAGAGTGGAGTGGCATACAGTGGAATGGCATAGAGTGGAATAGATTATACTGCTGTAGCACATAGCATTGTGTCATACAATGTAGTGGTATACACTGAAGATGAGAAGAGTGAAGTTCCATACAGTGCAATGGCATAGAGTGGATTGGGATAGAGCATAGTTGTATACAGTTTAATAGCACAGAGTGGAGTGTTGTGAAGTGGTTAAGTGTAGAGTGATATTGTGTATTGTGGAGTAGCGTATAGTGGAGAGGCTTATAATGGAGTGGTGTACAGTCGGATGTGGTAGAGTGTAAAAGCAATCAGTGGAGCGGTGTACATTGGGGTGGGGTCAAAACGAATAACGTAGAATAAAGTGCCACAGAGTGGAGTGCCATACATTTGAGAGGCATAGAATGGAGTAGGATACAGTGGAGTGATACACAGTGAAATGGAGTAGAGTGGAGTTGCACAGAGTAGAATGGCATGGAGTGGCATAGCGTATGGTAGCAAATAGTGAAGTGACATACAGTGGTGTTGCATACAGTGTGATAGCGTAGAGTAGAGTGGCGATTCTAGGCAAATCATTTAATCTCCCCAAGCTTAAAGCCCAAAAGGAATGTGTTCTTGTGTAATGCAACTGATGCCCATGAAAGCACTCCAATACCTTTGGGCGAAGTCTGTGCTATATAAGACTACAAAAGAAGAAAATAATTAAGTGTTTTGCACACTTCTGTCATTGGGTCATACCTGGGCTATGTTTGGGTGATATTTATGCTACATTTGGGCTCTTTTGTCTCTGGTGGCCATCTGTGGAAACTCCTTTGTTATAATGCTCCCTAATCTCCTCATTTACTGCAGTATCCTCAGTAGAAAATGCTTTCTGTTTTCCACTTTGATTCCATCAAGATGGAGGTCAGATGTGCCACACTTTTGGCATAAAATCAGAATGTACATGTTTCAGTCCATAAGTCAGAATGTCTTAATGAAATAGAAGAGGGAGATATTTGAGAAATCACTTAAAACGTCTCCTAATGTTTCTTTCTACAGCACCATCCATAGTTTCTATGACGAAATGAACCCCCACATTTTGTTCCTTTCTATATTAAATGTTTTAAGTTTTACCACGTTGATTCCATAAAGACAGCTTCAGGTGTGCCACACTTTTGTCATAAGTAAGAGTGTTAGAGCTCTTGCTGTTCTTTAAAACACTCTGGGAGACTGCAGTAGAACACAAGGGAATCAACTGACAAGCTGGTCCTGTTGGAAATACATGTTTTACTCAGAATGTCAGACCACATTCTCACATGGTGGAGAAAGATGGTGTGAGTTTGCAGAAAATATGCTTTCATTTTAGCTTCTGGGGCACCTTTCATAACCTCTATGGGTTATCACCTTTTATATGTTTATTTTTGTGACCCTCAAAACCTGCCATTCGCCACAATGCATTGCAATGAGGGCTATCATGAATATGGGCCCCAAAATGGCTGGCATCACTTTCTGGTTAAATGCAGATAGCCAGTCAGATCTCATCATGAGGTCTGTTCTTAGGCTCCGTCCAGATAGACAAATCTTAATTTACTTTAATATCTCTAAAACTACTGAACAGATTTGCACCAACTAACAAATAGGCTTCTTTCTTGACCAAAAGCTACCTTTCTGCCAAATTTGATGTAATTCTTTCCAGCAGTTCTGGCTGTATTCGCATTCAAAATCCCTATGAAAATAAAAATGGGAAACATATGTTTTTTGCCCCCCCCCCATTCTCAGCCCCTGCTTGACAGATCACCCGAAAACTTTCCATACACAACAAGACCCTTAGACACACTTTGTTTGGAAAATGTTGTGAAGATTCCCCAAAAGATGCAAAAGATATAGGCAAGTCAAAAAACACTTTTTTATGGAAATTAGATCCTAACTATAACCTACTGACAACCGCCAGTAGTTTTTATATATATATATATATATATATATATATATATATATATATATATGCACTCCACTGTGCACAGTTTTTTCTTCAATAATTTGACTGCTAATGTATTTATATTTTTTATGATGTTATAAAAGGTGTCATGAGTGCTGTAATATCTGGGGTAATTAGCAGTGCATGGTAATTCCTATACATTACACGGCCTTTGGCCGTAATCCCCTATAACCACCTAACGACATGCGGCGAATGGCCTTTGTCCGTGTGTGGTGGGGGTTGGCCGCAGGGCCTGGCCCCCACCATGCACAGTTTTTTCTTCATTAGTTTGACTGCCAATTCTTCATTTACATTTTTTATGAAGTTATTGAAGTTGTCATGAGTACTATGATATCTGGTGTAATTAGCAGTGCATGGCAAGGGCACAAGTTATAGTTACCTTAAGGCACGAGTTACAGGCACTTAAAATAACTCAAACTATAACTGCTGAATTTCTAAGGTTTTGTATGAGTAAATTCAGAACCTAACTATAACGTCCCTGTAACCTTTGTTTTTTTCACTGATTTCTATGTTTTTTTAATGTAAATTAATTTTAATTATTATACTGCAATCCAACTACCGCCGTGCATGGCCTTTGGCTGTGTGCAGTGGGAGTTGGCTGCAGGGCCTGGCCTGCAGCAAGGCCCTGTGGACACCCCTCATAACCACTCAATTCTACATTGTGCATGGCTGTATCCCTGAGAGTGAAAATATGTGTGCGAATGTGTGTCTGGATGTGATTGTGGGTGTGAGAGTGTCTGTCAGGGTGTGAGAGTGAATGTGAGAGGGTCTATTTGGGCATGAGAGTGGATATGAGAGTGTTTGTCTGGATGTGAGAGTAGGTGTGAGAGGGTGTCTCTGGATGTGAGAGTGAGTGTGAGAGTGTCTCTGTGTGTGGCTGTGTGAGTGTCTGTGTGGGCCTGTTAGTGGGTGTGTGAGAGTCTGAGTGTGTCTGTGAGTAGGTGTGTGAATGTCTGAGTGGGTCTGTGAGTAAGTGCATGAGTGTCTAAGTGGGTCCATGAGTGAGTGCGTGAGTCTCTGAGGGGGTCTGTGAATGGGTGCATAAGTGTCTGAGTGGTTCTGTGAGGCTGTGAATGGGTCTTTGAGGCTGTGAGTGGGCCTGTGAGTGAGTGTGGGAGTCTCTGAGTGTGTCTGTGAGTGAGTGCATGAGTCTCTAAGTAGGTCTGTGAGTGGGCACATAAGTCTCTGAGTGCATCTGTGAGTGAGTGCATGAGTTTCTAAGTGGGTCTGTGAGTGAGTGCATCAGTCTGTGAGTGGGTCAGTGGGTGGGTGTGTGAGTCCGAGGGGTCTATGAGTGGGTGCATGAATGTGTGAGAGGGACTGTGAGTGGGTGCATAAATATTTGAGTGGGTCTGTAAGTGAGTGGTCGAGTGGGTTTGTGAGTGGGTGTATTAGTGTCCGAGTGGGTCTGTGAGTGAGTGTGTGAGTATCTGAGTAGGTCCGTGAGTGGGTGCAGGATTGTCTGAGTGAGTCTGGCAGTGGGTGCATGATTGTCTGAGTGGGTCTGTGACTGGGTGTGTGAGTGTATCAGTGGGTCTGTGACTGGGTGCATGAGTGTCTGAGTGCCTCTGTGGGTATGTGCATGACTGAGTGGGTGGATGAGTGCACCATTGTGCTTTTTTTGTTTGTTTTCTGATATTTGCGAATTTGCTGCAATATTACAGAGGGGGACCGTGCTGGCCATCGCAGCGGATTCCCGAATGCCCACATCATGAAAAAAAAGACACCTTCTGATTTTTAAAACACCTAACCTGTTGCAATATCACTTTCTCATTTGTCAAATGACGCCAAAGATGTAGGTAAGTCAAAAAATGCTTTTTCATTGGAAACATGGTCCTAACTATAACTACCTACTGGCCAGTAGGTAAATATAAATATATCAGGAAGGATCCTAACATTCCATCAGAAATATGATTATATGCACACAGAAAGTGAGAAAGGATTAACAGCTGTACAAGCTGAGATTAACAGCTGTGGTAATTCAAGAGAACTGGAAGAGAAGGATGTCTCTGATGGGAATCAATCTGATGTGTCGGACTCGATTTTGGAGAAAGGGTCTGGGGTTGATAAAAATGTTAATAGGTCAAATGTTTTTAAACAATTTCACCTTCTGAACCAAGGAAGGACAGACCAAAGAAACGACACATTCCCCCAGAGAGGCAGGGGTCGAGGAATGGGAGGCAGAGGAAGAGGAGCCATGCAGTGAATATTCGAGGAAAGAAAAGAAGATCCCAGGCCAGTAGGTGTGACAACAAGGGCCCGGAAAACAACATCATGACTGTGGCTAACTTATCTAATAGGATATTAACTGATGATTAAAGAGGTCTTTTGGACTTATGTCTATCATTTTGCCCTACCAACGATTTTGATTATGTACAGACAAGGTTTGATCTTTTTCAGTTTGTCAGAAAATTGAAGTTGAAAAATTGGTATCAAACTAAAGTGACGGAAAAACCATATGTATCAGACGAGTGAAGTCAGTAAGCTATGTATCTCTGATATAGATCTGTTAAATACATTATCTGATCTACATGATGGCATTCAAGCACATGTGGACCCGGTTTTGAATCTGGAGGGATTGGGAATTGAGACAGACATATCATGTCCAATTCCTTTCAGATCAAAGTCTACGTTTGCACCAGCGATACAGCGTGAGGCCATAGAGGTCTTTGAGAGGGATGTGATTAAACAATTGAAAAATATCAGATATAAACAGAGGAACAGGAGGTTAGATAAACTTTCTGATTTACAAAAAGTGGCCCTACAAAGGCTGAGTAATGATCCTAACATTGTGGTTCGTCAATCCGACAAAGGAGGGAATGCGGTGGTCTTAGACAAAAGTCAATATCTAATGGAAGGAGAAAGACAACTAAATGACCTGAAATGTTATACACAAGCAAAGATGTCAGAGGTAAAGTCAGCAAATGTCCTTTACTGTGAGTTATTATCTGATTGGAGAGAAAAGGATTTGTTGAGTTGGGATGAATAAAGTTTTTTGAAGTGTGATCATTCTACAATTCCCATACTATACCTTCTACCGAAGTTACACAAACATAAGAAAACTCCTCTGGGAAGATCTATTGTGTCTGCTGTGGGCTCCTTACTTGAAAATACCTCAAGATTTATAGACTAGTTTCTAAGATCCTTTGTGGAGGGTCTTCCGTCATATGTTAAAGATACACACATTTTCCGAAATTGATTGATGGTCTTCAATGGGAGGAAGGGTATTTGCTCCTAACAATGAATGTTACAAGTCTGTATACATGTATTCAACATAATTTAGGGCTATTAGCTGCCAGACACTTCATGAAAGCCAGATCATTATCATATCTGTCCCATACTGAAATAGTATGTGATATGATGAACTACTGCCTCAAAAATATTTTTTTCCTGTTTAATAATCAGGTGTATCAACAGGTGCAGAGGACGGCGATGGGTACGTGCTTTGCACCTAGTTCTGCAAATCTGTTTATAGGGTGGTGGGAGGAACAGGTATCTACCAATATAGTGGATTATGAGGAGAAAGTAGTGATGTGGTGTCGCTATATTGACGGCATTTTTGTGATCTGGAAAGGGGATGAGCGGTCTGCCATAAGATTTGTGGCAGCTCTGAATGAAAATGAGTACAATCTTCATCTGAGTGAAGAACACAGCAAATAGCATATCCAATTTTTGGATGTAGAGATCACTGTTCAGGAAGATATGTTGAGCACAAAGCTATATTGGAAGGCTACAGCTGGGAACAGTTTACTTACTGCTAGGAGTGCACATCCACCCAGGCTGATAGAGAGCATCCCATATGGAGAATTATTAAGAGCCAGACACATTTGCAGTACTTGGGATGACTATCAATGGGAAAGTTTGATAATGTGCACTAGATTCAAGGAGAGGGGCTGTAGCAATAACTCCATTCGACAAGCTAAATATAAGGTAGACAATTTCAAAAGAGAGGATCTTTTATATGCAAAGGGTGAATGAACAAAAATCATATGAAAGTCTGAGATTCATCACTACATACTCAAATCAGGCATTTGTATTAAATCAAATCCTTTCAAAGAGTTGGCATATTCTACAGACAGACTCTACTTTAGATACACAACTTACGAACATGCCATTGGTTACTTTCCGCAAGTGAGGATCCTTAAAAGATAGTTTGAGTCAGAATGTGGGGACGAATATTGACGATACAAAGATACCATCGGGCAATCCGGTTGGTTTTTATTGCTGTACTCGATGTAAGGCTTGTAAATATAGTAATAATTGCACACAGGTGCCAATTGATAATAGATATGGGACACATTTGATCAAAGGCCATTACAATTGTAACACAGACTTTTGGGTATACTGTTTGAAGTGCCCCTCAATAAGCTCTATGTGGGGAGCACAATACACAAGGTCAAAAAGAGAGTTTTAGAACATATAAGAGCTATCCGCAACTATGATCATAATTATCCCGTGGCCAGACATTTTCATACAACACACAAAGGGGATGAAAGACTACTTAGTTTTGTAGTTATTGATCAGATAAAGCAAAACATACGTGGTGGGAATAGAGAGAGAAAGTTGCGGATTTTGGAATCGAAATTAATCATTAAATTGAATACCATGAGCCCTTTGGGTTTAAATTCAAGTGAAGAAATGAATGTACATTTGGGTTAAATGAAATAATTATAGTTGGACATAAGTTTTTTTAGGACCTCTGGTCATTGAGTTTTTTTATGCAGATTAGGTGTTTATGATTCTTTTCTATATGTTTTGGGGTTAGGTTGTTCTGATTTGTCATATTTAGTGGTGTTTGGCAAGGCAATTTTTTATATTTGTAAATAGATTAGTATTACTTTAAGTAAAGGATGTTAATGTGTTTGTGGATAATTGGGGTAGAGTATGGTTCACTTGGACATTATGCATAATCAGAGAGAGAATATAAAATGCAAATATAAGGTGAAAATGTGCCTATGACAATATAAGTGTATTGGAACATTACTGCATAATCCAATTAATATAAGAAAAATGTAATTATAAAAATAAAAGGTGTTGAGTGTGGGGAGTTGTGATTAAGGTATATAAAGTTTAACAACTATGTATTGTCCATGTAGTCGAGGATATCCTTAAGAGAATGTGTAAACACAAGTAGGTACTTGATATTCCAAGATGGCCACTGCCTTTCCGTGTTGTTGTAGAGATATTTATGAGTTAGTCCGTCATTTATGTTTGTGTTTAAAATGATATTTAACATGCAAATTAAACAGCCTTCCCGTATGTGATCAAGGCTACGGCTAAAACTCGTTGTAAGGAGGCTTTTTTTTATTTTTTATTAAAACAACGTATGCAATTACAAACGTTGTCCGAGCATCTCCCTTTATTTTAAGTATGTGATGTCTTATGTATGTGGATTTCCGGGTCCACGCCCGGACTGCCACGGAGGTGTGCTTCGGGATTCCGGGATATATATATATATATATATATAAATATATATACACACACACAGTCACATATATATGTATGCTTATGTATGTGTGTGTGTGTGTGGTGTACTTTAGCAAGTGGCAGTCCTCTCTGGTAATTAGGACTACATTTCAATAGGATAATGGACTTTTTGGTTTGCTAGTAACTTTGGTGCCATTTGTTTGACACATTTTCACAAATCTTTCAAACAAATTCACAGCCTCCCCAGCTCCTTCCTGGAACGTTTTGGGTGATCCATCAAGCGGAGGACAAGAAAAAGAGGGGTCCTGAAACATGGTTTGCCCATGCAATATTACAAAGAAACATTAGACACAACTACAGCCAAAAATTAATGGAAATGCACCAAATTTAGTAGGAAGCTAGATATTATTCCAGATATTGTGCTTTTTGTGGTTTGGTGTAAATACATTGAGTAGTTTTTGCATTAGGATTCAAAATGCATGTGTATGTCACACTGACAGATCTCAAGATAAGATCTGACGGGCTGCCACCACAACAACTAAGATGGCAGCAACCATTTTGTTCTCAGTCCCCTGTCCTAGAAAAAGAATAAAAGAAATACAGGGACAAGCTAGGGATACCCTACGATGGATGGAACACCTACCCTTTTGAGGCCAAAAACATATTTTTTATAGCAGTACTACAGATCCGCAGAGGATCTGTGGCACCATTAAAAACAAATGTAGGCTCCCAATAAGTCCCCCAGAGTGCGCCAGGACCTGGGGTTGTTGCCATAATATATTTTTGTGAAAGTGAGGTTTTTGCCCCTACTAGAGTCTTTAGGTTGCCCCAGGGGCTCCATCTTAGTTGGCAATTTTTTTTATTATGAGGAGTGAGGGTGTGCAGCTTGCATTATTTTTATGGGGATGGGACTTTAGGCAGTCCTCCTCAAACTGTAGACTAGCCCCAGGAACCCCATCCCCGTGGCCCAATCCTGGCAGTGTCCCAGGGACCCCTTCCTCCAGGCCAGGGCTATCCCCTTCTCAGGAGAGGGCAGGTATGGAATACAAATTGAATTCCCTGCCTTGGCTCTCCCGGACAGGGAACAAAACATTGCTCCTCCCCTGTGGGAGCAGAGAACTAAGCTGAAATTACATCATTGATAACAACACAGTGCATGAAGCAGCACAAGTTACAGTTACTTTAGGGCACACGTTACACTTACTTCAGATAACTATAACTGTTGAATTTCAGTGGTTATGTTTGTTTAAAATGGTAAGTTTTATTTGATATTTTCACCTAACTATAACATCCTTTCAACCTTTTCGTTTTTTGATGAATATGTATGTTTCATACTCGGCTTCCATCCATGACAGCATGAAGAAATGGATCAAACAATTTCTGTCATTTGCTTTAAGGCCCTGTGAGTGACAGCATTTTTGCTGAACTTGTGGACGTTTGCTCGAAAATGAGGATTCTTCACTGTTAGGATCAATGGGCCAGTCCATCAGCTTTGCATTGTCTCCTTTTGCAGGCTCCTTTAATTTCTTTACTTCTCCTTTTTTAATTTCATCTTTTTAGACAAAGCGCCCCATGTGATTGTCAGTGTCTGAGATTAATTCAAGTATTCCATCCATTGCTTTGTTTTTTTGATGTTCTAAGTGTGACGGTTATACCCAAACATGGTTTGCGGGCTCACTGTGCTACTGGAATCAAGCTATACCTGGCTGATGAGCCCATGAGGACAATACCAGTCCTGAGTTGCTTGTATTCCAGTTGAGGGAGGACATGGCTTGGCAGTTTGATTTAGACTGTTCCTTTTGGAGCAGGTTCAAGACTGATTTGCATATGGCTGGGTCCAAAATGTGGTGGGATGGTGGGTGAAAAATGATGAACTGGGATGCAGCCCAAGTGACCGCCAGTGGCTGAGATTCATTCAAGCACTCCCTTCATCATCTTGTCTTTTTGCAGTTGGCACACTGAGTGCGATGGGTAAGCCCAGACACTCACTGTGCCACTGGAATCAAGCTATACCGGGCAGATGATCCCTTATCAGGGTGAAACATGTATTAGATTGTTTATATTCTGGTTTGAGGAGGGCTTGGCTCAGCAGTGTGAGCTGGATTGCTCCCAATGGAGCAGAGTCAAGTCTTAATTGCACATGGCTGGGTCCAAACTGAGGTTGCATGGTGGATGTCAGAATCCCTTACAGAGGGCCACAGGGCACACATGGGCTATTGAACCCAACCATGGTGATTGAGGTCTTTTACTTCTGATTTCCCTATGGACTGACCTACTTTGGATACCGCTCAACTGGTCCAAGTACCCCTTCCTTCCTGGACTCTCACTGGTAGCTGTGGTTGAGCAGTTTGGGCTCCCTCTGGGGGTGGGTTGTAGATACCTATCAGTGAACATGACTAATAATTCAAAGTACAAACAGTGTGAATAACAAATCAATGTCCAGCCAAGTACTTGTTTTTACAAGGAAAAAATATTATTCTATTTCTAACTCTACACAGGTGACGAAATGTGACAACACATTCCTCTCGAGGTCAGGGCTCTAGTACTTGTCAGGTGAACCCCTGCCTCATCCTCCTTCATGTAACATGTTCAGGGTTATTCTCCATTTGCTGGTGGCTGCATGATGTAATGCAAACTGTTAGGTTGTACTCAAGAGTTCTCCATTTCAACCCTTTGAGAGCTTAGTCAAAAGTGTCTAAAGTGCCTCAGCACCATTTGCAGCGAGTTCCCCCAGGGCCCAACTGGCCCAGTTCACATCCTACCTGCTCCCACAGCACAGACAAATGCAGTGATTTAGCGGGCACCTTTGAACGCACAACTACAAGTCCTGCTCAGTTTGGAGAAATCAGGCTGCTTGATGCCCCACAGCAGCACCTGGGGGTGCAGGCTCTCTCAGAAATGGTTCTCTCAGACGTCTCTCAGATATCAGAGCAGCTACTTTCTCATGAAAAAGCAGTAAGTTGACTTTGTTCAGCAGGAGTAGGGAAACCTTTCTTGAGCTCCCGTCTGGATCCAGCGAGGATGCAACGCCATTCACAACATCGCCACCAGTCCTCTCCAGTGAGTCTGGGCAGTTACCTGGAAGTTAGGGTCCAACCTGTGAATCGTAGCCCTCGGGCAGCAGCCTGAATCCTTTGACAGTGTATCCTCTTGATATATGGGGTTGCTGTAGTATGTGGTGATACGGGCACAGGCTCTTCCAGCCTCAAAGTTCTGGCCCAGACTGTCACGTCTTGGCACTCCTTGAAATGGTACATAGTGGTGTGGTGGTGTAGGTGTAGCAAGATCCGCACGGCACTCAACACATGTCTACGGAGGCCCTCTCCTGGTATACAGTAGTTGCCAAAGACAGTCCTACACACAGGTGACAGTCTGATTGGTCCATAGACAAATCCTCACACCTTGCACCGGGAGTCCTCACGATAGGACTCCCCACTAAACCTTACTTCCTCCAACACTTATCTCTTCCTCACCGGCCACAATGGTCTTGGCAAGTTGACAGGCACAAATTATTATCATGAAAATCTGGCATTAACACAGACCTCCTGGCCATGGTAGAATATTCCAGCCGTGATTTAGCAATAATCAACTTACCTAACTGTGGTGATTTGTAATATTTGAGCAAAGTCATTACAAAGCATGTTTTTGACCATCTTTAGTTATTGTTCAGTTCAACTGTTTACGTTTAGTTACTAATGATTGTTTTAGTATGAGTGACATCGCGCACCATGTTGTTTAATGTCCACACGGACCAACCTTTGCTTGGTAGAATGTTTGATTTCAAATTTGTCTTTTACAGCAGTTGTCACGTTGCCCTTGCTGCTTGCTTCTGACCGTTCTATTATCGCTGTTGGGACACTTATTATAAAAAATATATATACTTAAAGTATATACTGCGTACATCCTTTATTAATAACCTTATCAAAACATGCTAATCCGCATTCTAATGGACGTGAGACACTTTCTGTTGACAGTGATGCTTTTTAAGAGATTCCTCCTTCTTGGTTGTGATAGGATCTGAAACAGCGTTTATGGGTTGAATGAAGTCAGAGGAACAAAATAAATCTCTGGGCCAGGTTAGGTGTGTGCTCCTCTAAAAAGAGCCTAAAATGAATTCTGCATGTCTACTTCTCTATTCAATCTTCCTTACTAACCTGGAAGAGAGGGTCGGGGAGATCAGTACACACTTAAAGTGAGCAGAAAAAGAGGGACAATGACAAATACAGCCACTCAGAGAGTGTGGCACGTGTGACACGTTTCACAAGGCAAGGTATTTATTAAAGACGCATGAAAATGTCTTTGTTCAAGATTAACTAGGGACAGCTCTTCCTCTAGGCTGACAAGTAAATAGTAATCTCATTTTCCCAAGTCAAGCACAAGAATAGGTGGTTGAGTAGAACGGGGAAATGGATAAAAAGGGGTTATGATGCTTTATGTATGCCAGTGACATGGCAATAGGGCTGTTCTCCAACTAAAGTGGCCCTTGTTGCAGTTCAAGTTAGTGATTTGTCAGTTGAATAATGAAGAACTCCTGGCACTTTGGGGTGGGACATTTAAGGCCTCTTAGCTAGTTGGGCAGAGTGGTAATTTGAGTGGGGTTCCTGTCCTGCCCAATTCAGAGTTTTACCTGGCATGGAACCGGTAACCAAGTTGCAAATGTCTGCCAAAAAGGTTCCACTACAGGGCATTGCACTGATTGAATTTTTTTTATATTTCTGGGTCAAGCATGTTATTCCCCATTCTAGGGCTAAGGAGCTGTCGTACCACTAACTGGGTAGGTGATAAACTTCCGAAATCTTTACTCCCTCCCTGGTATCGCTGCCACCATTTACTTGGCTGTTCATATCAAAGTCGTTAGAGTACAGTGATAAGCTTGAACAGACTATCATTGCGATCCTAATGTTCAAGCCAGTCCTCTGATTAACACTCGCTCGGAAATGTGGTCAGTCCAACCAGTGGCACACATTCAAAAATGTGAAACACTGCAAAGCCGGGATAAAAAGTGACATCAGAGTAATTGCACTATTTTATTTGGACAAGTGGTAATAATTCAGTCATCGTACTGTAAATTGTTACCACTTGTCCAAATAATATTTTAGTTTACTCTTATGTTACATTTTAATTTGCCTTCACAAATTTTTGCTATTGACATGGCCGGGCTCGATTATAGCAGATGTGATTGTTGCACCACAAGCATATTTGAGGATGAAGCAAAAAAATAGCCAGAGGTAAAGCGGCAAACAGTCTGCCAAGACTTAATGAGACATTATTAAAAATGAACAGATTTATGTTTGAACTATGTTAAAGTAACAGTAGTCCAAAACAGAAGGCCCCAAGCGACTTATTTAGCCTGATACTAGCAATGAAGTTTTACCAACACCATAGTCAAAATTCGTAGGTCTGCCATTTGCAGTAAACATCTATTTGTTTTGATCACAAATATAATGTTTGCTCTTTGCCTGCTTAAGATTACAACCAAACCACCAGATTTATTTTAAATTACCAATATTGCCAAGGCGGTTGTGTGTAATAGAACGACAGAAGCAGGTTTAGGTTTATGTTTGTGGAATTTAGAGGCAATAGCAAACAAAATGTAATACTTTCGGACCTACTTTTGTTTTTGAAGATGCTGCACCCAGAGCACACTGCTCCTACACCAAACCACTTAAACCCCGAAAGTAAAAAGAAGTATAACCAAGTGTGGATGTTTCCAGCATGCTACAAAATAAGGAAAAATGTAAAGTGCATGTCTGAACAGGCCCTTTCGGACACCCAAGTGTGTTGACATGGAGCAAAAACATGGAGACCTGTAAGAAGGGCGTCAGCCTTAGTGTGAACTGGTTTGAAGCTTGCAGATGTTCATGAGCACTGTGGAGTTAGGGACCCTTTTCAAGTCTAGTGGTAGTCAGCTAGCTGTATTAGATAGTGAGTAGCAACAGCAGTATTTTGTTCAATCTCATGATTTTGTCTTTGACGTCTTCTAGTGGTTAGGAGTAAGACATGTTGAGGGTTCCAAGAACGTACAACTATATTTTTGTTTTCGATGAGGCCTGAAAAGTTGGAGATAACTCCCAAACTACAAGTCAGGATCACACAGTTCAACTTTTTTTGTAAAGTGGAGTAGTAATAGATTTTTCATCTGATAGTACCATCACTTGATGCATCATGTGGTGCGCTCTAATAGGTCCATTGAAAGGCATTGCACATACCAATACTGAAAAGAGATTTCAAAGATAGCAAGAACATTTGTTGTGTAAGGGAAAAGGTGGACTTTACGTATAAGGAGCATCCAGTGTTACAGCTTTTTGGAAAATAGCCAGTCTAAACGGGCATGGGGATCCTTATGTTCTATTAATGTACAACAAGTTATATAACTCAATATAGACCACCATTTTTTAATTCCTGTTGAAACAGGCCTTTTTTAAGCCTCTCAAATTATTGCCAAAGAAAACGTCACAGGCACTACACATACACAGGCCATTCTATAACCTCAGTGCGCACTCACATTTAGGAGCAGATTTAAGAGCCCCTTGTGTCACTTTAGCGCTGCCTTGGCATAATTTTGTTGATGCTAAGGAGGCGCTAAGGTGGCCTTTTGCCTGTGCCATATTTACAAAGTGGCGTAATGCATGCATTGTGCCACTTTGTAACCCTTTGCCCCACATTTTGCATGCGCCATGCATAATGTATGCAAGGGTGGCATTCCGGCACAAGAAGGTCTGCAAAAATGCCACATTTTTGGCATCATTTTTAACACCCGCTGAAAGCAGGCTTTAAAAGGGAGCACCCATTTTAATCAATGGGCCTCTTTGCACTTTGCTCCACTAGCTTCAACATTTGTAACACTAATGGAGCAAAACGCCACAATAGAGTCAAAAGTTTTGACAGAATTCTTCCTAATACCACCATGGTGTACAGTAAATATCATAAATACAGCACACACATGGTGGCATTAGGGGGGGCGCAAGAAAAGTGGCACTGCATTGGATGCAACTCCATTTTTCTTAAATTCGGCACTTACTTATTATTGCATATCATAAACTACAGTGCAAACACTATGAAGGGTAGAGTTGAAGAGAATAAAGGGAAAACATTGCTGCTAAGACACATGTCTATGGAAAACTAACATGTAAAAGTAAAAAAGTTGGACTTATACCCTACATTTGTTAATTGTACATAAAGATATATATCATTATGCACATATATGCCATTACATCAATCCCTAACTGTTACCTTTTCCTTAACCTACAGCTAAACATATTTTCCTTTACACCGTTTTACAAGATATGTCCCTATGCCCATGTAAAACCTGTTGTGTGAAGATTCTCAAACACATTTTCACACCAACACTTATGAATTTGTTTACTGTAATAGTAAGACAACATGTAAATCTGGGCTAAACTTTTTCCCATACCTTACCCAAACTCTAAAGAGCTCCCAGAGCTAACACTATCCCTTACTCTAAACTGAGTAAAAGTAAACTTTGTTGTTTTTAGCATAAGCCATAACAATATATTAGTTAAGGCAAATTTAGAAAAGCAAATACTAACATTTCCATCTTCCTTGAACATATCTGGGAGAGAAAATCTCCACAAGTTGGAAACCTATCTGATCAGACTCATGCCCAGACCTTGGAATGTAAGGAATGCCTCTAGATTTTTTGATTTGGCATTAATGTTACCCAAATATTGTTTAGTAATACACTGGAAAGCACAAATATGAGGACCTCCAATTACTGCCACAATAGCGTAACAAATGTTGACGCTAATGTTCCTAATACCGCCAAGGTGCGCCATATCTTAAATACGGCGCACACATCGTGGCATTACGGGGGTGCAGGAGGGTGCAAGAAAAACGGAGCTTCACGGTGTGAAGCATCACTTTTCTTAAATCTGGGCCTTGGTTTTTATTGTCCTTTTCTCTATTCTTAATGGTTTAAAACATCTTTTCACCTTGATACAATGTTTTGTATACATGCCTTTTTCTTGTCAATTAATTTATGCTAATTTGAAATGGCAAAATTCTCAAGATTTGTTCCTATTGGAGCAGGGCCAAGACTGTTTTCGTAGATGGTTTGTCTCTCTGTAGAGTGGCATAGTGGTAAAAAATTATGGACTGCACTGAATAATTACCAGTGACTGAATTTAATTCAAGCTTTCCATCAATAACCTTTTTGTTTTCCTCATATGCTTTCGACGTGTCATAAAATATCAAAATTATGTCCAAAACAGCAAAGGTGTGTTTGTGTATGAGGGCTTATAAAAAAGAAAAACACCAAGAGATTTCTATATGAATATCCGGGTTGTGATAATGACATTAACTTATATCGAAATGAAGCAACATATACAGCAATTATTATTTCTGATTGTATTTCTAATCAAATAAAAATCTCTATTATGAATCAAATACAACAGAACACAATTTCTATATCTCCTCGAGACTTATATTGCCAGTATTGAACTTTTCATTGATCAAAAAAATGTTGCATTGTGTTAACAGTAATCATAAATTTGATGACACAGCGCTTCGTTGGTACAGTCTGTTCCTTGCCGCTATCTCCAGAAGAAACATAGAAAACATTCATATATAGCATCACTCCACTATATACGCCCTGAGGGATTTCTCAAACATATGAAGAACATTTACAAAACATGCATAAATACTTTACAAATACTTCAAAATGCTGAATTGTACGTGCTAAATTCAAAAATATTTTATATCTATGCATGATTATAAAATCAAAAAATTACCAAAAGGTAAAAAACCTATTTTGAGACATCACAACTCAGATTGAAACCAAGGAGGTCTGTCATTGCTAAATTTAGGGAGCTAAAAGATTTTGTAAGAAAGCATAAATAGGAACAGATGTGTGCATTTGGTGGGACTAAATTGCTAATTTTCTCATGTGAGTATTGTTTTTTTTATGTATGGCTTTCTTTGATATTCAAAATTCTATTATTCATAGCCATGACATAGCAACAGCGGGAAACAAAAATTGTTTTGAACTGTTCGTACTTCCTAAAGGGAAACTCTCACATCTCCTGTGCTTCCCACCTCGCTTGAGTCTCCAGAGACCCAAGTCAGCCACGCAAGTCACCAGAGTGGTGGCTGACAGCAACACTTGCCTTCTTCCCTCTCACTCAACAGACCTGAGAGAGGCAGGGGAACATATATGGTGTACTACCTCCACTACTGTCGCATTTCCTGCCAGCCGCGGATCTCTGTGGCACTAATCAGTCGCTCACACAGGGCCACTGTGAGTGTGGTGCTCGCTCCACGCTCTCATTTTGAGAGTGTAGAATGCAGCCTTTGGGCGTGGAGTGAAGGTGTGGAGAGTGGTATGGGAGGGAGCGAGAATGGCTTGTGTGATGGGATGAAGGGAGGGCATTTGAGAAGTTGGATTGATTTGGTGGCAGAATGCCACGTAGTGGTATATTTTTCAACTAGCCAAAGGTGAAGAGAAGGAATTCTCAGAGGGTGGCAGCGTGTCACGCAAGAAATTCTTTAGGAGGAGGGTAAGGTTGAGGACTGGGACACCTAATGCTAAGGGTCATTGCATTGTGTCCACATGAGTCCTCTGTATCTGTGTTGCTTATGTGAGCAGGAGAAGAAGGTATGAGTGGCACACATCACATAACATTGTAGATGGGTAACTGAACATAGAAGATGTAGTTCATTTTGGGGTTCTGTGTCAATCTCAAACAGTGCGACCCTCACGCTCCTCTACTTTATCTTACCCAGAACTCTCTAGTGACAAGCACATCTTTAATCCACAGTTACTCATCTATATGTGCATAAGTTGAATTTGCACTAAAACTCTGTAGACATCGAAGTGTAAGTGTTCTCATTTGGCATTTAAGCAAATTAACTTTTGCAACTTGCCACAGTGGGTGATGGATGTTTTTCAGCTTTGGGTCGGAGTGACATTCTAGACAACTCCAGCTTGGCCTTTCTCTCATTGGCTTTGAAGTCACTCAAAAAACAACTGCCTTACTCTCTGTTACCCATCTATAATTCTATATGTTCCCCACCTATATATATGGTAACACACTGAAGTTCAAAAGCAACCATTATTATTCTCTCTCCCTACTGATTAAAACTGGGATTCCCACTTATATCACAGGGCAGAGAAAATTACGAAATCTTTGGCTCCGCTAACTGCATATGAGACTAGACTTTCACACAGATTTGGCCAGTAGAATGCCTGTCATTTCCTGTCCAAAATAGGCAGAAACCAGGAACGTGTAACAAGCCCATACTTTTTTGAAAAGTGAGAGGACTATTGGGAATACAACCTGGGATGACTTACCTTGGCTTTCATTGCCCACAATACCCAGCAGAGAAATGTTGCTACACTTACTCTAGTTCCCCATATTTAAGTGTAGAACACAAAGAACCCACCAATAGGGAGAAATCACGTCTCCCTACATTTCACATTTCTTGTTTTAAAAATAGTGTCTCAAGTGACAAGTGAAAGGTTTTAAGCTTCCCACATATTTTTAAGAAATAACACCCTGAAGGATCTAGTGAGGCGTGACTTACCTTGAACATACAATTGTTTCCTACCCATAGTGCAATACAAGTCACATCAAAGCAACTAAAATAGACACCCAACTATCAGACATCCACAGCTAACCTCAAATGCAATACGATGCCAAATAGCATCCCTCTATCCAGTCACAATTGTACCAAACATTGTCATTTCAACCAGAGAAGACTCTCCAATAATTATCCTCTTTGTTCTCCAAAGGAAAAATATGGTCACTAGGATGTGTTCATTTCCCCTGGTGAGCAGGATTCGGGGTCAATCCCCCTATAATACACAATAAAGGCACTAATCAGTCATCGTGAGTGGTGAATATCTGGGGAGATGAGATGGAATTGACAGTAGATTTGCTTCTGCTAGGATGAGAGTATGTTGTTGGCCTGACATAGGATGATTTGCAGTAAGGGGTAGAAGGTGTTGGTGGTGGAGTAGGTTATCTCTGTCTCACAAATGTTCTTTAGTTGCACAGTAAAGATTGTTAGGTGCAGTCTGATGTACTGATCAATCAATCAATCAATCAGAATATTTGTAAAGTGCACTACTTACCTGTGAGGGTTTCAAGGCGCTGGGGAGGAGGGAGGTGCTGCTACTTCTCGAAGAGCCAGGTCTTGAGGTGTCTTCTGAGGTGTCTTGTCAGGCCAGAGGGGAGGGAGTTCCAGGTTTTGGCGGCGAGGTAGGAGAAAGATCTACCGCCCGAGGATCTGCGCCGGAGGCGGGGGATGGCGGCGAGGGCGAGGTTGCAGAGCAAAGTTGTCAGGAGGTGGTGTAGAAGCTGAGTCTGCTGTTCAGGTAGGTTGGTCCGGTGTTGTGAAGTGCTTTGTGCGCGTGGATGAGGAGCTTGAAGGTGATCCTCTTGTTGACGGGGAGCCAGTGAAGGTCTCTTAGGTAGGGGGTGATGTGGCTGTGGCGAGAGATGTTGAGGATGAGTCGGGCGGAGGCGTTTTGGATGCGTTGGAGGCGTTGCAGAAGTTTGGACGAGATGCCTGCGTAGAGTGCGTTGCCATAGTCGAGCCTGCTGCTGACGAGTGCCTGAGTTACTCTTTTTCTTGTTTCAGTTGGGATCCATTTGTAGAGTCTGCGAAGCATGCAGAGGGTGTTGTAGCAGGAGGAGGAGACGGCGTTGACTTTTTTTTACATGGAGAGGGAAGAGTCGAGGATGAAGCCGAGGTTTCGTGCCTGGTCGGTTGGTGTCAGTGGGGTGCCTAGCGTGGCTGGCCACCACGAGTCGTCCCAGGCAGAGGGGGCGGGTCCAAGGATGAGAATCTCTGTCTTGTCCGAGTTTAGTTTCAGCCGGCTGCTTTTCATCCAGTCGGTGACGGCTTTCAGGCCTTCGTGGAGGTTGGTTTTGGCAGTGTGTGGGTCCTTGGTGAGGGAGATGATGAGTTGGGTGTCGTCGGCGTAGGAGATGATGTTGAGGTTGTGTTGGCGGGCCACTTGTGCGAGGGGGGCCATGTAGATGTTGAACAGCGTCGGGCTGAGGGATGAGCCCTGGGGAACGCCGCAGATGATGTTGAAGGCTTTGGATTGGAACGGGGGGAGGCAGACTCTCTGGGTTCTGCAGAAGAGGAAGGATGTGGTCCAGTCGAGGGCCTGGTCTTGGATTCATGCTTCGAGGAGGCGGATTTTCGGAGTGTGGTGGCAGACAGTGTCGAAGGCGGCTGACAGGTCCAGGAGGGTGAGGGCTGATGTTTCTCCATTGTCGAGGTGGCTCCTGATGTCATCTGTGGCGGCGAGGAGGGCGGTTTTGGTGCCGTGGTTACGTCTGAAGCCGGACTGTGAGGGGTCGAGGATGTTGTTGTCTTCGAGGTAACGGGTGAGCTGAGCGTTGACGATTTTCTCAATGACCTTCGCCGGGAATGGGAGCAGGGAGATGGGCCGGAAGTTCTTCAGGTCTCTGGGGTCCGCCTTTGGTTTTTTGAGTGATGCAGCTGTCATTTGTGCAGATGTGGCCTCGAGTGCACAGGTGCTGTAATCATTTTCCTATAGCAAATCACAAGGACAGGTGTTGCCATCATATTCCCTGGCACATCTTTCGATTGAAGGACAAGTATATAATATGTTGTGATAGACTCTTAGCATTGCCATGAAAGCTGCATGTGCCTTGGCACAGCTTTGTGTGCTCAGACACAACCTCTTAGACACAAGTACAGATGTACATGCAAGGTATATCATCATATACCTGTGTTTGTCCTGGAACTGTCTTCTATATATCGCAGGTGCACTTCATATATTCACCAACACCCATCACGTGCCAGGCACAGCCTCAAATATCTACACACTTTCAGCATATATGGTGAATCCCACATGGTCTTAAAAGCCTAGGAATAGCCGTTTCCTAGAAGGAACAGTCTCAGGTGAGCAGGAACATACATCCTAGTTAACAACAACATATAACATTTGCCAACTAAAATTCTCAAATCTCGGATCTGCCCATCTTATGCCATGCACGGCTGTATGTTGCCAAATACAGCTATCCTAATCTGAGGTGTAGCTTTACATATCTGGGTCATGCATTTTTTGCCTATTGTTGTTTAATATGATGTTGTACTGGCAGCAAATGCCAGGAATTGCATGCCTTGTGCAGTCACCCTTGCCAGGTATAAAATATATCAGATGCAGACTCCTCTGCCCTACACCTGCCGTTATTGTCCTGAAAATGGTTCATTTCCTGAGATCAAGTTTATTACATACAGTGTGTGTAGACTAATAAACTAGTGTATTGATCAGATGGCAGAAACAGTTTTACTATGCTTGTTGAATCTTTGTATGTCCAACTACAGACATGGTATGCTCGGAGGCAGCTTCATATCTCCAAGTAAAAACACAAGTACCACCATCGTAAGGTAGAAACAGCACATGCCACCGTGCTGCCATATGCAGATGATGGCGCTGATGACCAGGTGCTGTCATCATTTACGTTACATTAAGTTACACCTATCTTATGGCATATACAGCCTTGTCTGACCATTTACCATCATCATATGTAACGTAAAGCCATTTTGTCAGAATGCAGTTCTGTGCGCTTCGAAATAGCCTCAAAAGAGGCTCTTAAACATGATACCAATTTCTGGGCCATATATTCAGGTACAACCTTAATGTATTCCGGTGCAATGATCATGGGTGAGATGCAGCATCATATTTTCTGCCATAGTCATATTATTCTCAGGTACATTCTGCCATAGTCATATTATTCTCAGGTACATCTCTCTGATGCCAAGTACAGTCTTATAAACCTAGCAACAACCATCATAGTTCCTGCTAGGGCACTGGAGCTTTTTTCTGCTTTAGAGCAGGATCAGTAGGGTAACCTAACCTCTGTGTCTGCTCCCTCTTGAGCAGAATAGCCCTAAATAGTTTGAGATTTTGTGGTGGGGATTCCATGTGGTGTGGCCCCGTCATCAAAATGTCGAGTTATACAACACTTGTATTTTTACTTGATATCACTAGCTAGTTGCATCTGTAAGCAAGGATTTTTGCAGCCTCTTGCGGCAAGTGGTGGGTACATTAGCAAGATGTAAACGAAGTCAATGTCTTCTGTTCGTGTTTGGGGCACATTGCATCTCGCTTGCTGTGTTTCCTGTTTTACATCCCACTCGATCTGCACTTTATCTTGTACTTCTTAAGAAGAGTCCTTTCTTCTTTCCACTCATTGGATTACCTTTCGATTAGTCATTTAATCAGCTCTGCTTTTAACTATTTCTTCTCTTTGTCCCTCCTTTCTTCTTCTTTAGCTTTCTCTTGCCTTTTATTTATCCCCACGTTTTGTGCCTCCTTCTCTGTACCTGCATTCTGTGGAGACCATCTTGGGCTCTTTGCACATCTTTGCTCTCAGCTGTTTTTCCTTTCAAGGCTGACTGTGTGTAGGGACACAACATCAGCCTATTTAACAGTGCTGGAGGAAGCAGGAGGCATGCCAGCTTCATGCCAATGTCCGACAATGCTCATCCATCCATTGTCAGGGCAGAAGGTTGGAGACGCTGTCCATTTTACCTCCAGCCAGCTCTAAGTAAGCATAAAAGCCTTTCTCACTTCATTATAATCCCATAATATCAAATTTCCTGAAAGTCTGAAGAACAGTACCATTTCTTACAAGTAGTTTACACACCTTTCCTCATTTAAGTAAGGCTTTGTTTGCAGGCCAAATTTGTTCCCGTAATCCAACCTGCTTTGAAACTATTAGCATGCCAGACCTCATTTGGTTAATTGGCATTAATTTATAAGGGAACGCGTTTGTAGGTCAATGAATCCTTTAAGACTCAGTACCACCTCAAATCAATAGCAATAGCAATCAATAGCATCGACAAACATAAGAGTCAGTAATTTCCACACACCATGACCTTTCAGCCATGAATAAGCACACCTTTATGTAAAAGTTAGAATGTTTATTTCCCTATATTAACAATGCTAGTATCACATAACTTAGTCTAAAAATCAAATGGTAAGCATATAAAAGCAATACTGACTGCCCAAATCGCCTAAAGAACCGCAAGTTAATCAAAGCTTGGACCACTACACATTCAAAGGTTACAGTACAAATCAATAGCAAGAATAACTGTGCAAAGGAAATGGCATACATTTGGATTCAACAAAGAAAATACACCAACTGTTGTTACGTGTAGCGAGCATCATCAGTGAGTATCCTAACATTCAGATTAGAATGGCATGTTTGGACTTCATGCAAAACAATTTAGTTAACACAAATTTGGAAAAATATCTAACTATGGTTCTGTCAAAATTATTGGTTGGTACCTAGGGACAAAAGCAAAATAGTCGTAACAATCATTAATATAGTTTTATACCTTGCCTCAGTATGGTTCAGCAAGCTGTGACTGTCTTTGTCAATAGGACATCAGTTCGGTCAGCACGGCATCGGAATTCAGTATTAAAATTCAGGAAAGAAATGTCTCAAGAATAGACATAAAGAACGTCGCTTCCAGGCAAGAAAGTTAAGGATAGTTGAGCACGTCTCCTCTCGGGCGGTCAAGAAAATAATGGTGCGTCTCCTCTCAGTGCAGTCTGGCTAAGTTAGATTTCCTAAAACTACCTCCCACGATCTATTGGTCAAAGAATCGTACATTTAGGTTTAGTCCAATGTAAGTAGAACTTCAAATCTAAGAATTTACTAGTACACGGTTCACATGTCGATGATTGGCTCCTCTTCGCTTGTTCCCATTGTTGGGCTTGTCAGTTAATGAATTTGTATCAACTTATGCTCCAGTTGGAAGGAGGAGCCAAGATGGCGACCGAGTCGGATGCCTAAGTGAGGAACTCCGACTCGGACCCAGCGAAATGATCCTTTAGGGCACTCCCGACCGGGAGCCTGAACCCCTTGCGGGGTGCGCCCGGTCCTGGGGACGCCCACGGAGCCGCCGGTCTGGGCGGGCCCGCACGGGAGCGGGAGGAGCGCGGAGAACCGGGACGAGTGCGCAGCCACGAGTCTGCGGAATGGCGGCGCCCCGGAGACTCACACCAGCAGCGGGAGAAATGCGGGGACCCCCAGAGCAGCAGGGGCGAGGGTAAGGAACCGGGGGTCCTCGGCGAGGGGGAGGCACCGGAGCGCGAGGATCGTGCACTGGAGCGGCTTCTCTCCTCGTCGCTGCGTTCCCCCTCTCCCCCCCTTCCCCCATCCAGCTAATTTGAGCGGAGAGAGCCGGCGGGCCTCTCCCCAGCAGCGCGGATCGCCCCGGAGAAGAGCAATCTAAGGGGCATGAAAGAAAAGTGGCGCTGCGTCCGGGAGCCGTAACTGGCCCGGACGCGAAGTAAACTTGAAGGGACTGAGCTGCAAATAAAAGAAAGGCCCCAGACGCGCTCACCCGATCCTAGGGTGTAGCGCTGAAACACAGTGGGGACAGCCCCCCCCCCCTGATGCATAAAGCCATAAAATAACTGCTTATCCCTCCCCCCCCCAGAAGTGCAAAATCAGTGGAGGGGATAGAAGTAGAGGGGGCAACATCGGGGGCTGGTAAAAAAACAGCCGAGGGGGCAACTCAATCAGGAGGCTCCCCCCGCGCCATAGCGCATATCAACGTTGGCCCCCCTTGCAGGCCCTCCCGCGCAGCACCGGCGGGGACCTGCGGACACACGCAGGGGGGCAGTATCGACGGAGAACTACTGCGGGGCCCTGGACCGCCTGGACCCCTCCTCCCCAGGGGGCTCTAATCGGGGTGGACACCCCAGGGGAGCTCCTACACACGCCCGGGACCGGATCACCCCACCAGCAGTACCAAGGCCCCCCCCCAATTGCTCTATTTGATCCTGCACAAGCCCATACAGATTGCTCTGATAGAGTGGACCCACGAGCTGGTTGGAGGGGCCTTAACAAGGCACTACACTTTGGAAGGAGTACCGGTGCTCTTGGGACGCCCAGTCACCCTAGAAACTCATTACTAAGCTGCCCCCCCCTAGCCGCGGGAGGTACTTAAAAGGAAAAGCAATGGCTGGGAAATCTAAATCGGCTAAACACCAAGAACGAACTGCGCCCGGCCCGGCGCCGAACGACCAACAGCAAATCTTAACCTTGCAGTCGCTCGAGAGCACACTCCAATCTCACTCTATGCAATTCGAAAAAGTGCTACAGGCAATTATGGACACTAAATCCTCGCTAGAACTCAAAATAGACACAGTATCACAAGACCTAAACCTACTTAGAGTGGATCATCGGAATTTGACAGAGAGGGTGAAAACAACGGAGGATACCCTAAGCAAGACATGCCCCACGGTCTCGGACAACCAGAAACAAATCCAGCGTCTGGACGCAGAGGTGAAGATCCTATTGAGACGTGCCGAAGAAGCAGAAAGCAGATCCCGGCGCAATAACATCCGCTTTGTGGCGTTCCCTGAGCACCCACCGGAACAGAGCTCGAAATTAATTATAGAGCAGTGGCTAGTTAAGGAAGTACTGAGCGGGTCCCCCTCGAAGTTCTTCTGGGTAGAACGTGCGCACAGAATCCCGGGAAGATCGCCACTACCGGGCCAACCACCTAGATCATTAATAGTGAGACTCCTGAATTATAGGGACCGAGACCTGATACTGCAGCAATTCCGCAGCAAAGGCCCATTTCAATATGAGGGCTCAGTGGTCCACGCTTACCCGGACCTCACTCAAGTACAGAAACAACAGAACTCCTACGTGAAAATTAAACAACGACTCCGGGAACATAATATCAAGTACGCCCTCCTTTTCCCAGCCAAGCTGAGGGTGATTTCAGAAGAACGCACTCACATGTTCACCTCCCCTGAAGATGCCTGGACCTGGATGCACGCTAAAGGCATAGCACAGACTAACGAAGGAGCGAATGAAGAGGAGGAATGGATGACCTCCACATCAAGAAAGCGCAGTAAGAGACGCCCTAGGGGTCAACCCACGGACAGACAGGCAGCAGAGGAAAGAGCAAAAGTATTAAAAGAAACCCCGATACTAATGCAGAACTCTTTCGAGACACTCAGGACGGGCCCCCTGGCGGGCTCAGACTCGGAATTGGCCAGTTCGGAAATCCATGATTACAGAGGCGCTCAGGGGCCCGGAGGTTACCCCTAGAACTGCAGATGAACTGTGAATTGCAATAATAAAACGGGCACTACAGACCTGATAGGGCAGCAAGCGTCTGGAACACAGAAGAGACCGCAACAGGAATCGAACTGCCAGCCATGTTGGCTACAAAGAGTATCTTTTGAATGATTAATCCCTGTATGCTGTGTTCGCTGATTAATAAATGTGAGCAAATGGGATGGGGGGGCAAACAAACTTATAGGGAGTGCCCACACCCACATATGCGCACACTCCCAGACTAGGTCTGAGAAAGGATGTGAGCTCCGCACAGGGGGCACATCTGTTTTCTAAGATGGCTCCCCCACAAGTATTCGTACGGATACAGACCCCACCAAATAGTAGAGTATGGGGTGTTTCTCTGTGTGTTAGTAGTTGGATAGGGGAAATAGTTAGAATAGGGGGCGGGGAGTGGGGAGTTAAGGGGTTTGTAATAGGTCAATTCAGCAAACAAGGTACACTATCGCGAATGCCAGTCTCAAACACATACCCGGCGAAATGGGGGGGAAACCAGAAGAATGTTGCAACCCGGGAAGTGCACGTTGGAGGAGCATTACACAGTAACACATGGCTCAACATACGAATGCACATGCACACCAATATGAAATAGTTACGTGGAATGTGAGGGGCATGGCCACACCGGGCAAGAGAATGCAAGTTCACGCGCGTCTCAAACGCCAGAGGGTCCACATAGCTATCCTACAAGAAACATACTTACTGGAACCTGAGTTGCAGGAGATTCGTGTGAAATGGGGCGGGCAGATAACAGGCACAGCTTACTCAGCGTTCGCTAGGGGAGTACTGATATGGATAGCAGGCGGCGTCCCGTTTGTCCGAACCTCGTATAAACTAGACCCAGGGGGCAGATATGTAATAGCAGAGGGATAACTAGACTGGAGACATTTAACGATCATAGGGATTTACGCCCCCAATAATGCACTGGTGGGATTCCTGGAGACACTTACCCCGGCACTACTAGTAAGCCCTGCAGCCCCGGCCATATGGGGGGGCGATTTCAATGTCTTACTGAATGCAGCGCTGGACAGATCAATCCCCCCCAAGAAAGGTATAACAAACAGAAGTGCCAAGAGCCCTCTGCAGAAATGGGCGGAAGATATGAGACTTTATGATCTATGGCGCATGCAACACCCCAGACAGAGAGAATACTCATTCTACTCAGTACCCCACAAAGTACACACAAAAATAGATATAATCTGGGGTACCGCTGATATATGCACAATGTCGAGTGGGACAGAATACTTGGCTAAGACACTGTCGGATCACTCTCCGCCCAAAATGATACTAATGGGGGGGAACCCGTTCGGTGACCCCTACATGGTATTTACAGCCAGAAGCACTCCAAGATCAGGCATATGCAGAGGGACTGGATACGGAGCTGAGGCAGTACTGGGAAATCAACTCAGAATCCGCGAGCTCAAGGGCGGCAGAATGGGAGGCACACAAGGTGGTAGTCAGGGGGTACTGCATGTCGTCCACCTGGGGGGGTTAGGCGTACTCTACACTCGGAGATTAGTAACTTAGAGAAGGAACTGAGAGCACTTGAAATAGCGGTGGCATGGGAGGAGACACCCTACACCGCATTAAAAGAGGCGCACATAAAATATAAAGAAGCAGATTCTCGCCTCCGCAAGCACGATCATAAATATCATTTGATGCGGCAGCAGTCGGAGGGAGATAGGTCAGGCAGACTGCTGGCTTGGCTCCTGAAGGGGGACCGACAGCAGTCTCCGATAGGGGCTATAAAACTAGGTAACGTTGAGATGGCCTCCACGCAAACGGAGATAAATGGGGCGTTCAGGGAATACTATATTAACCTCTACGCCAAACGAGCGGCCTGTACACCTGTACAGCTCACAGCCTTCCTCGCAGGATCCCAACTAGCACAATTATCTCAGGAAGACACTGAAAAATTGGAGGCCCCACTGAGTGTAGCAGAATTAAACGTAGCATTAACACAGATGCCCAGGAATAAGGCACCGGGAATAGATGGTCTTCCACTAGAATACTACGCGAAATACTCAAATCATTTAAAGCCTCATCCGCTGAAAGTATATGAGGAGGCCTGGAACCACAAGGCATTGCCCCCCACGCAAAGAGAAGCCATGATAGTGGTCCTCCCCAAGCAGGGGCGCAACCCCACAGAAGTTAAATCCTACAGGCCATTATCACTTTTAAACACTGACTGTAAAATCCTGGCAAAGTATTGGCTAATAGGTTGGCGCCCGTCATCCACACTTTGATACATGATGACCAAAATGGCTTCATCCCCAAACGTAATACCTTTCTAAATATCCGTAGACTAATGGGAGTGCTGGGGGGCACTTCGCCGGGGGCGCATGAGGAAATGGTGCTCTCACTGGACATCGAAAAGGCATTTGACACGCTGGGGTGGGATTTTTTGTTTGTCACTAGGCAGAAAATGGGAATTGGCCCTAAATATATACAATGGGTGCAAACGCTGTACTCCAAGCCACAGGCACGCGTGAAAACGGGGAGAGTGGTGTCCGACAGCATCCCGATCGCTAGAGGCACCAGACAGGGGTGCCCCTTGTCCCCCCTACTATTCGCAATAGCAATGGAGCCATTAGCTACCCGCCTGCGGTTGATGGAGGACAGCTGGGGCATACTTAGGAATGGGGCAAAGCATATAATATTTTTGTACGCAGATGACGCCTTAATATATTTGCGGAAGGGAAGCAAGACGATCCCACTGGTAATTACACTCCTGACTGAATTCGGAACGATGTCCGGACTGGTAGTGAATTGGGAAAAATCGTGCATTTTCCCCTTGTCCGCATGGACACTGTCAAATAGAGAAATGGCATCGACTGGGCACCTAAAATGGTGCATTGGCTCATTTAAATACTTGGGGGTCCAAATATATCACAGACCAGAGGACCTTAGAGATGGAAATTTGGGGAGAGCACTGGCCTCCATCAAAGGGTCGCTACGTTTCTGGAGCAAACTACTGCTCTCACCGATGGGCAGAGTGGCGATAGCAAACATGCTTATATTACCTATGCTTCTATACTACTTTGCGGCACTGCAGCTCTTGATCCATAGGAGCTTCTTCCGCGACCTGAACGGAGCTTTGCTACAACTCATGTGGGTGGGGGGCAGAGTGCGCGTCGCACTCACCACACTGCAGCGCCCAGTGACTGCGGGTGGTCTGGGAGCCCCTAATTTCGAACGCTACTATGCGGCTGCACAGCTACAGTGGATACTGAGCTGGATACACAGACCCACGCTGACGGAGTCGGCGTGGGCACTAACGAATCTGTGCGGCGCACCCTTGGTCGCCTGGCTGGCGTCCAGGTCTCCGGGGGGGGGCGACCGACAAACCACTTATGCTGGTGGGGCATGCATGCTGGAAGAGATACATTCAAAACTGCCGCAGCGCGCTCCCCTACTCGCCTCTTGTGCAGCTGGGTGCACTCCCTGGTTGGGAAGGAGGAGAAAGAAAACGCTCGTTAGCGGCCTGGACAGAAACGGGCATAGAGACGATAGGTGACTGCTTTGATGAAGGGAAATTAATGTCTTTTGAATCGATACGTGACCTCACCTCAGTGAATCCTGGGCAGTTTATGACATACCACGCCATATGCCACTCTATCAAGAAGATGTGGGGGACAGGGAACCAAGAACCGACGATCTCCCCAGCACTGCACCATATTGTGCAATATGATAGCCAGTTGAAGATCTTGTCAAATTTATACAAAACTCTGAACAAGTACCCCGCACCCAACCTGGAAAAGGCACGGGCAAGGTGGAATGATGTTCTTCCAACCCCGATCTCGCAAGAGGAATGGCCGAACGCATTACACCACACAGAGGGGGTTTCGAGAAACCCCAGGTTTCGCTACACGCAATTTAATTATACACACCAAACGTACCTCTCACCAGCTAGGATTAAACAAATGCTCCCCAGCTCGGACCCAACCTGCCCAAGGTGCCAGGCCCCGCTGGCACACTTTTACCACATGGTTTGGGATTGTGCCCAGGTGCACAGGGAATGGAGCGGGATAGTGGAGAAAGTATCGGAACTGACGGGGTTGGTACTCACAGCAGACCCTAAATCCTGCCTGCTGGGTCTGAGAGACAAGAAACATAAGCACCTACACAAATTTATAGACCTAGCCTACGTAATGTGTAAAAGACTGATAGCAATGAACTGGAAGTCGGCCACTGCCCCAGATCTGAAAACCTGGCACAGCATGACACTGAGATGGGCTAGCGCAGAACTAATGGTACTGCGGAACTCAGCCGGGGGGGGGGGCCAACAGCAAGCAGGCAGCAAGGTTTGGGAAACTCTAATAAGTAGACTAGAGGCCAAAAGCGATGAGAAACTGCCATGAACCGGAACATATGGCGACTCTTAGACAAACATTCTTTTATCAAGCGTACCCCCATCCTTCGAGCAGATCCGTTGACTCGAATTCCATAGCCAGACAATGCTCTCACGCCCACTCCCACCACTCGAAGCAACCTACAGGGACTACTCAGAGGAGACCTAGTACCCCACAAATGCACAAAAGCCAATGAAACCCAGACACCACACACTGCTATTAAACTGGGCCTCCCTCTCCATAGCGTATAACCAGAAGACCCAATAAATGAACATACCCAACCCGGGGCACACAAGTCTATGAAGCACTCATGGTAATGGCGATCATTTAGGAACCGCATTCTAATTCCCTTTAAACAAATGAAGAGACCTCAGTTAAGTTTTTATTGTTAATTTGTGTATCAATAGTGTAATAGATCTATCATATTTTGAAACTGTAAATGCTAAATGTTGGAAATGGATCGAAAGAGAAAATGCTATAAAAATATATATTTTTTAAAAACGTATGCTCCAGTTGGCACATCCATTGTCTTCTCCTGGGAAGGTCGCCTTTACACACAGTAAGTAATACAATGTATCCCTAGCTAGTACAGAATATTCTAGGAAGCAGTTCTCATTGGAAAGAATTTCAGCTACTAACATTCGGTCAGTGCAGTGGAAAATCACAATTTAATTCTCTAAGCAGCCATTTTATAGTTTGCCTAAGAAATGCAGCTTGACATGAGGCTGTGCAACTAGGCCCAGGACCTTGCTAAAATAAGGCCTATGATTAATAAAGCAAACACATAATACATAATCTTTAATATGACATACTACTACATTAATCCAAACATGAGCTCAACTTTTTACATCAATTAACTGTTAGGTGCACTTCGTGATCACTGGTAGCCACTCAAGTGGGCGCAATTTCAAATGTGTGCATTATTTCTCTATGTTAACTCATTTTCTAAGCAAATTCAACACTCAGAATATATAAATATTCATTAGTAAAAATTCAGCATTAACAAAACTAGCTCAGTAGCTTCCTCTAAATTCACTTACGCAATGTTGAATTAAAGGTCCATGGAGAAACATGCGGTGGAACTCCATAATTTTATCTTGGATGTTTTTCTTGATATGACTATTCTGGCTGGTTTCAAAATCAATTGCATTAATTTGGTGCAGTCCTGCTCTTGTACTGGCGTATCTCAGCTAATGTTGAAGTCTTCTCACAAAGGTGGTCATGCTAGTGACTTTTCTCTGACCCTTCATTTACTCAATCTGTCTCTACGCAAGAGAGCATTTGCCCTCACAACATGGATATTCTATTCTCTATTATTCTCCCTCCCCTTCTCAAAAATGGAACCAAGAAAAAAATGTAAGTCTTGCAACCCATTCGAAAGGCTGCCAATGGTAGAACCTGGGTGCTTTTTGATATAGTAATTCCAGCTTTCTGCCACCTTATTGATCAGGCTACCACTACCTTGACCAATTGAATCTGTACCACTTTGGATACCTCGTTATACGTGAGAGACTCTGGGGGTCATTTTGACCTCAGCGGTATTTTGTAAAGACCGCCGTGCTGAAAACAGCCAGTGGTGGCGGTTTTCCGCTCTGCGTATTGTGACTGTTGGCAGCTCTCCGTCCTTTTTCGGACGGAGAGCAGCCAACAGCCATACTGGCGGTCGGCGGGGAAGTGGAGGTTGCTCCACCTCCAACGCCATGTCAACATGACACCGCCCACCGAATCACGTCCTGTGATTCGGCGTGGCGGTGTTCTGTTGACGGTGTGGTGTCGGCGGAGCAGCCCCCATGGATCCCGTCCCCTCCCGGAGGATCAACGGACTAGGTAAGTCGATCGGCCGTTAGGGGAGGGGGGTGGGGGGGTTGTGTGTTGTGTGCGTGCATTGGGGTGTGCGTGTGTGTATGTAGTGTGGGTGTGTGAGTGCGTGTATGCTTGCGGGGGTGTTGTGAGTTTGGGAATGAGTGCGTGTATGTCTGTAGGTATGTCTGTATGGTTGTGTGCGTGTATGTTTGAATGTGGGTGTGCGTGTCTGACTGTGTGTGTGGATGTTGGCATGTATGTCGGTGTGTGTGCGTGTATGTGTGTTGGTGGTGCCTGCGTGCGTGTCGTGTGTGAATGAGTGATTTTATGTTGGGGGTCAGGGTGGGGAGGGGGGTCCTGCCACCTTTCGGGGGTGGCAGGGGTGGTGTGGGGTGTAGGGGAGGCGTCGGGGTGGGAGTGGGGGTGGGGGAGACCCCTATTAGTGCCAGGGAAAGAATTCCCTGGCACTGATAGTGCTTACCGCCATGGATTTCATGGTGGTTCCAAACCGCATGAAATCCATGGCGGCCAGCCGGGTCCAAACACCGCCGGCGGTATAGTGACGACCGCCGGGCTGGAGACCCAGGTCTCCAGCCCAGCGGTCGTCTCCGCCCTGGCGGGCGGAACGGAGAAGAGGCGGATGACCATGGCGGTAACCCCAATGGTCATAATTGCAAACAAATTACCGCCAGCCTGTTGCCGGACTTACCGCCGATTCTCCGCCGTCCGCCAGGGTCGTAATGACCCCCTCTATCGCTTATAGAGTTCCTTCTTCCATTCTGTGGAATGGACTAAAGTCAGCCAAAGCTAAAAGAAAATGGGATGTATTCGGCCTGTCACACATCTTAAAGAGATCAAACCTTCTTATATGATTGAATTTTGCAGATACAAAAATGCCCTTTCTCAAGCCTCAGTTCCTACTCTTAGCGCCAGACATCCTATCCGGAGAGTATCAGCGCACTCTATAAATATTGCTTATACATCAAATAAATAAATAGTTAATGGTTCAAAAGACTGTCAAGGCACCTTAACATAGATGTTTCCATTGATCTTCTGGTTGATGGTAGGTGTGGAGAGAATGGAGCCTGCAATAGAGGTTCTCAGCAGAATGGTGTGGAGGGCGTGAGCTCCATGTCCTCTTCAATGATGAGGAAGAGCAGAAGGCATGGAAGTCACGTCTCTAACTCTTCAAAATGTCTTCACTTGTCAGGACGCTAACTTAATGGGTATGTAACCTGTGGCTGCATACCTGCTGTGCAGGGGACCTCCCTCTGGAAAGCTTCCCCTGATAATCTACTAAGAGAGAATCAGAATAATTCTGCACTGCAACTCCCTCGACTTCCAAAAAGGCCTTCCACATTCTCTGGAACTACCACATGACTTAAGGAAGCAAAGGAAATAATTGCTGCTGTCATATGTTTTTGTAAATGACAAATGCATTTATAGAACAATGTGTTAATGAGTTTAAACAAACGATAGAAGCACAATAAAACAATTAAAAGTGGAATGGGCCCAAAATCAAAATGTAAGCCTATGCTTTAGGGTACATTTAAATAATAACAGATATTCACAAAGAAACTACGTGGAGCGTTCTACAAACCACATGATTAAAAAAAAGTCCACAACCAACGCACTTAAATTGCAAGCATTGATACTATGCACATGAAGTACTGTTTGAAGGTATGATAGTGTAAAAGCAAGAGCATGAATTGAAAGGGACATCAGTGTCTGGACGCATATATACACAGACAAATTTCGCTCAGGTTGGATTGAAGCTAAAACGACAAATATAATATGGCCAGCGGTAGGATTCTGGCTTGTTTTGGGAAATCACCCACGCCTAAACGAAATCATTAAAAGAACATAACCAGCAATGGCAGACACTCTTCCTCTATAGCTGCAGAGCCCTCACAGCATGACTCAGATGGTAGTCCCAAGATATCTCGCTGTATGTGATGCTTCATTAAGACACACTCAGCAATACGGAACTACACAACCTGATTGAAGGATTTGTGGCAAGACAAGGTTGTTGTAATCCTGCAAGGGTTCCAGGCACACATATAAAGACACAGAGGACGGTGTGCTTTCCATTGATGGCAATCTGTTGCTTAATAGACTGTATTATTCAGAATCAAAAGGTGCACAACTAGATATGTCAAACCGTGTGTCATTTAAACACATCACTCTGTCACCATGTCTGCGTGCCCCTGTCTTCCTCTCGCCTGGTCTCCCTGCCCTACTGTCCAAGTCTCCAACTTTTAACACGTTTCTCTGGGAGAAAGTCTATGGAAAGTAGAAAATCTCATTATTACATCCAGACATCAATCCTGAAGGGTATGGAGGTATGAAGATACACTTGTTGGGCGCTGTAATGAGGATTAACTTCAGGGGGAGAGACAAGGTGGGCAAGATTTATGTGGCCAAATGCAATGCAATTTGTTAGGGTGGATACATCAGCATTATCTAGGGATTATCCTGAATCCCAATTCCCCTAAACAAGTCAAGATGGTGACCACGTTAGGAGAGAATTTGAATTTAATTAAGGTATTCAAAGACCAGATTGCTCTTACCCAATGACAACATATTTAGGCAGGTTGATATTTATTATTGGCAGTTAGAATAAATGTAGGTCATTTTTGGAACTATCAGCTGTCACCACCATTGAGGTAAACATATAGAGTATATATGCCATGGACAGACTCCCAGTACAAGTACATACTAGACTGTACAAATCTGAAAGGACATAGTAGCCGTTTAAGATTCCAACTGAATGAAAGGAAGCCCACAAAGAGGGTCTAAGTGTTATGAGAAAGTGGCCCAACATTCTCCCGTGTGTGATGCACCTTTGGCCGAGGAGAAAAATACACCAGAGGAAGAGCTTTAAGATGAGAGTTGTAACTTTTCTTCCTTTAAGACGCGATACATGCTCCATAAGGTTATGGTTTGGAAATGCAGGATTGTTACACATAAGGTGTATGTTGCAAAGGGTTTTCTTATTTTATGCATCGAATTAAAAGTACACTCTCATGTGCTACAAAAATAAGTAAACAAAGTAATTAAAGCTTTAATAGGCCACAAAGGTGAGTGAATGACCTTTTTGCCGCTTGCTTTATAGGTAATTGGACAATCCGATCCAGTGTCTAATACATGCACATGTGTCTAGGGCAAACGTTAGCAAAGCGTAAATCAATTGTATTTCTTTCATCCTTTATTAGGTAAATAAAGCAAAAATAAATCATTCACGTTGGTCATTTTTTTGTCCTAATGCAAATATTTTTTGTCATTTAGACCGCTTCATTATTCAGCCACAACAAAATGTTTGTAGCTTGACACCTGGCTCATATAATAATAATAATATGGTTTTACATGAAAGTCCTTTTTCCATAGCTGATACAAACAAAGTTACACCATGGTCTATGACTTAGCTTGTGGTTTTGTGGGGCGCTCTAGCAGTGTTGTGGTTGTGCTGTAAATTGCTGTTGCAAACAATGTTCCCAAATTGTGTTAAAAAGGTAATTAAAGTATACTTTATATAAAAAGAGTTTTATATTCAAAATAAATAAAAAGGACACTGACGTATAAAAACATTATTTAATCTTTTGTGTATATATGTTAGGGCTTTTATTTAAATTCACTAAAGTTGCAGAACTGATCACCTTCACAAGATGACAGCCAAACTGTGCCATCTTTCTGCACACCGCCCTTCAATTGAAAATATCCCATCGTACACTTTTTGATTTAGGATCAGAGGACAAAGTCAAACCGGGCTCTGAGAACTAGATTTATGAATACAGTAAAACCTAGTAATTAAACTTTCAAGAAAGTTTTTCATTTCCTCTCCACACACAATTATGCCTGAAAGTAGGAGTGCTGTCTGGCTTCTGGCCATGACACTGCCGGCTTCTCTTAATTATGGGCTGTCCTGTAAAGTGGTGGGAGTGCTTAAAGATGCAAGGGCATTCAAGGAAAGTCTTGTATTTTCTCACATCATAACCATCCAATTATCTTTCCGAGAACACTTGATCTCAATAATATTCTGCTTGTACAAGCACATGAGAAACCGCTAGTGCTGATCTCAACATTATGTTGTCAAACTCAACTGAAGTTCTGTTGGATTTAATCAGTGTCAGCATCTTTCAAGAGATGTTTACTAGGAACGGGTCCTTGCACGCACAGCAAGCGATTGAGTTATGGCACTCATAAATATTTATAGGGCAATGATTCACATTCTCTAAAAATATGTGCTATTGACTATACCGCATTAGAAGTTAACAAAAATCATGCATTTGCACTAATCTCATTAAAAGCCTAAGGCTCTCATTGCCAGTGGCACTACAGTGGCCCTAATAACTTATTGTGAGTTAATCTCTCCTTCCTATCAGACAAATCCTTTCCTATTACACTTTCAGACCACAGTTGCCATGACCAAGCAGAGCATTCAACCTCCACCATGTAGTTAAGCCATTCATTTAAGCTTTGATAACAGTAATGGCCCGCACAAAAGAATCTGGCATTATTGAAACAGAATTTGCAGCAGGGTGCTGGAAAGGGGTCAGATGCTTAGCAGAATTAGTAAATGCAAAAATGTATTTGAGTTGTTTTGAGTGTGCTAATACCATATTTTGATAATCATAGTTCTGCGTCATTATTACAGTTTACTTACAAAAGTAATAAAATGGTGATCCTTGGGTATGCTTGGGACACTACAATAGGTTCACTTTCTCCAGGAACCAGTTCCTCATAATCAAAAAATATAGCAAAGCTTTACTGCGGCTTAGATTGCAGTCTGTTGCAGAATTGGATCCAGAGCGCAGTTGGAGAGGGCAGCTACCTCTGGTGGCTGAATAGAAGCAAGAAGCAGCATGACACACATGCTGAGCAGTAATAGATGGACCTGTGTCACCATATCAACTAGCGGATTTGTGTACGAGGCTGGGAAAAAGATGGCCAAGATACTCTAATAAGAAGCTAATCAAACCAAAGAATCTTTATTTCTTTCACCGTACCTAGTTTAAATTGCTTTAGATTATAAGAATTCTTGTAATTAAGGATTGTTTCCATTTGTGATTACTCTTTTAGCATTTCATGGAGTGCTATCAGTGATGTCCTGGATGCCACCTTGGAGCACTGGATTGCTTCACCCTCGTGACATTTTAAAGAATGTGAAATCAGTGTTACTATCATATGCACTACAGAACTACCACCCCGTTCCTCAAAAATAGTGGTCTAAACTCCTAACCTATGTCTCTTTAAAGCTAAGCTATCTGTGTCTAATACTATTCAATTGGGGAATTTTAAGACTGTATTGAGTTCCTTTTCGTGCTTCTCGATGCAGCGCAGGGACTCAGTAGCTCGCTTCAGGTGGTGATTAGACCAGGTGTTTTTCTCGGTTGTCACATATCTGTCTCTTCTCTCCATCTCCTTTAGGTTGTCCTTGCCTCAATTATTGTAGTTGTTCTTTTCTATCTGGTGCTTTTTGGCCTCCCTTCAGTACTCCTTCCAGGATCTCTTTTCTATCGTCAATATGTTTATTTCAGTCAATTTCTTCTCGTCTTTGTTCTTCTCCTCTTCCAAAACTCTTGGGATACCAAACTCCTCCACTCGTGGAAGTTAGCCTGGATCTTTTATGAAGTGACACAGACAATGACCTCTTCACTTCCTTATGGGTTCCCAAGTTAGCACTCTAGTTTCTTGGTCAGAAGTATTGCAAATCATTCCTGTAGTTCAGAACCTCAATGTCTGCTTCCTTTTTAGCTTTTGCCTATAGCATGCCTGCATTGTCAGCGAAAGCTATTGTTAGAAAAATAAGCTTAAAAATGGGCCCAGAACCTGCGCATTACTCACCAATACTTACCATTGGTTGGTGTCCACTTCACTCTTGTTTCCTTGCTTCTTACTGGTCACACCTCCTGTTTTCTGCTTGCTGCTCACCTTCTCCTGCAGTTTTCTCTGGGCGTCTTTCCATAACGTGGAGCATGGACCCAGTACATCTGCACTGTCCTGAAGGTACTTTTTTTGCCAAGCGATCTATAAGACTGCATGGCACAGTATGGTCTACCCACCCAACTCCCATTGTCCATGTACCCATCCACCGTCTGATTTCCCCCAACAACCCAGTTGTCTGTTCACACCCATACCAGCTGTTTACCACCTGCTGTCCGTTTTCCACCGACCCCACATTCTGTTTTCACCCGCACCTCCCCACCATCCATTTTGACACTAACTCCCCTGTCAGTATTCACCTCACCCCATCAATTTTGTTCCCCCAACCCCTTCCCTTGTACTACTTAACCATACCCAGCACTGTTTTTACACATATTGCACAGTAGCATGAGCTGCTACGCAGCATGTTCTGAAAAGAAAAAAAAGCATCAACTCTCATAGCACTTTTCTTTCACTTTGAGCCATGTTGCACAGCATTTTGCACTGCTGTGCAACGTCTAAAACATTGTCAAAACCAATAGATTTTGCAGAGGTGAAACCTATTGCCTGTGCCAATGTTTGTTTATTTGTCCAAGCCGGAAATACTTGTAAGGCAAGTTATTATGGTGTAAAAGGACGGGGCCCGGTCAAAGCATGGATCTGAAATTTCACTGGCATATCATTTATACAGAGCTCATATTTTTAAAATGGCATTGTCAATGCTTAAAAATAGTTGCAAACAATTAGAATAATGTATTATTTTTCAAATTTAACCGGGGGGCCCCTTGTTTTATCGTTTTTTTCATGTGGTAGAAATTTGTTTCCTTCCTGGGACATTAAGGCAAGGTCCCGAACTATCTAAAACATGCTACTGAGAAGTATCATTCAGGAATACCTACTCCCAGTAAATTGTAAGGGAGTGGGCATTTAGGGTGTACAAAGGTTTATTGTGCAAGCATAGCACTGCATAGATCAGGCTTATTGGGCTACACAGTTTGCATGTTTTTTCACTTTCTCTGCGTCCAGTGGTTAATTTGATCCGGTGGTTGCCGGTGGTCCCACCGGCACTCATTTTTGAAGAGAGGGACTTATTTTGCCTCATCCGACATTTCCCAAGAGAGGGAAGAAACAAAGGCGAAAGACCAGGGATGGAAGGGAAGGAGAGGGCCATTTGAAAGGAAAAAGGGAGTGGCAACAGACCAAAATGTTATGTTAAGGTCACTTCTTCATGCAGCATTTTGAAATATAGAGGATACTTTTAGAGCTAGCATGCACTTTGCGAATTCAAGACTTCAGAGAGAGAAAAATAGAAACAGCATAATTTGCAGTTACATTTTAGGTACTTTTGATAGGCCCTAGAAACAGGTGAACAGACTGTCCACTGCTAAGCTACCACTAGAGAATCATTCCAGTAAGGTCAGCTGATCAGCTCAGCGGTTGGAAGCATAAAGTAATGGCTGGATGCATATACCGAGAAATATCAAGAGTTTTAGGCTGTGCTTACAGAAGGCAGCAGTCTCGGGGTCATAGCAATGTATGAAAATATATGGATAAATAATGCACACATTCAGAAGGAAATTCTGCAAATGCTGGTGTGGATGTCATGTGATGTTTATCCTCAAGAGTGGCTCACAGTATTGATTATAAAAGCAAAGTGGGATCTCCTTGGATGCCCCCGGTACAAGATGGACGGGAAGCACAGCTTCACAGACAGCAGTAGTCCATTGTTTACAATCCTGTGGAGGAAGCGTGGTGACCCAGATACTGAGGTGAGGTGGACGGCGACTGACGTCCCCTTGTTAGCAAGGAGCTGCTGATAAGACGTCTTGAAGCACTTCCCCATGGCAGATGGTAGTGGGAGGACGGGCCTGCAGTCGGTGTTTGTGTGCAAAATGAAGTGGACACTTCAGGTGAGGTTCAGTCTTTTATCTTTCTTGGTTACTGCCAAATGCAGACAACTCACACCCACTGGTGCTAGGGTTAATAAGGTATGTACTTGTACTATATACATAAGCACACATGCCAACATCGGTTCCAATGGAAATCCATTATAACTAGTCAGCTGATATTTTCACTAGGGTAGCTAGCATTTTTAAATAAAGCTTCAAACCAGATGATTGCATGGGTCAGAATTTCTAAAGCTGACAGTGCTTGGATACATGCAGAAAGTTTAGCTCTCTTCAAATCAAAAGACATGTAAGTAAAATAATATTAATGCTAACAACAAGATGGTTTTTGGAGCTGGTTAGACAGACCATTTTAGAGACAAAGCGGCATGTACTCTGGACATATGCTTAGTTTCTCGTGATTTGATTTTATCACTTGCTCCATTGTTTCACTTTTCGGATGGGGCTGGTCATTGGCTTGCCTCGTTATCTAATGCTGCACACAGCTGAGTGTTCCATCCTAAAATCCAGACATGTGATATCTCCAAGCATTACACAAACAACCTTCCATTCTCATGACCAAGGGCCGGGACATTTTAGAATTCATCACCATGTCGTCGCAGTTACATACACTCATCCTTTTTGTGCACACATGCAATCTTAAAGACTGGTTATAAAGCAGCGAGCCCCAGGGGTAAGCACAAGGGTGACATATAAGGGCTTTTCTGGGGTCTATTTTCATGAAAACCTGTATGGTTTTCATTGTGAGTGGGCTATATGACAGAGGACCACTACAACGGACCAGTCTCATCTGGGGTCAAAGTGTCTAACCATAACGATTAATGACCCCCTTCCGAATATTTTATAAAACCTACAGAGTAAGTTCAAAGGATATCAAAACAATGTCTGGACTGTAGCTGAGTCATATGGAAGTTAACAGTTCCTTAACATAAGGTATTTAAGTCAGTATGCATACTTATGGACAATAAACTGACGTCCGGCAACGTCACAGCTGGGAAAGAAGTGTGGGGTCTGGATTTACTACAGCTAAGGGATTGGAAGAAAGGGGTTGGTCTGAAAGTATCTACCTGATTTTGGCTAAGTGTGAAAACAAGATTAAACACAGATCACAGGCAAGATGGGATAGACAGATCTACAGTACTGAGCTCCTAAACTGTGTTTTAAAGGAGACCCATAAAAGCATACTCTGTTCGCATACTCTGAAGATTGGCCTGTCATAATTACTACTTGAGATGTAATAATACTGCATGATCAACGTCCTCAACATGTTTAAAACAATGGGTCACACTGAAATTTTAGCTATAAAATACACATTTTCATTGTATAATTACAATACATCTGTCACTACATCGTATAACAAACATTTTCAGAAACTATGTAAGAGTGTGATGGGAGTTTCACAACACAAATAAGTCTATATGCACAATCATGATGACGGTGCTAAACAGCACATGCAAAAGCTACATTATTTGATGATGCAGATGGAATGTATCATTGCTTCTACTTCAGACTGGGCAATCATTTCCAAAATACAAAATTACATGACACCTTCTACCAAGTGTAAGGAAAATTTGCAGCAGCACTTTTAATATTTTCCAATTTGTTTTTTTTTATTTTTATTTGTGTGGCTTTTAGGCAAGAGCTGCCTATTTTGGATCTGGGGAACCAGTTCAAGGTCTAGCCTCGGTTCAACATCTTTTGATTCTGAGAAAATCACTCAGGGCTTAATGCATTTGTTGCCAGTCTTCCTGTTTCTCCACCATGGTGAGGGAGTAGATTACTCCATCGCCATGCACAGTTTTTTTATCAACAATTTTACTGCAAATGTTACAGTATTATTATTAATGATGTTATAGAAGATGTCATGAGTGATGTAATATCTGGGGTAATTAGCAGTGCATGGTGAGGGCACGAGCTACAGTCATCTTAGGGCAACAGTTATAGTTAATTGAAATAGAAGCAGAATTTTGATGGTTTTGTGAGTGTAAAATCAGTACCTAACTATAACGTCCCTGTAACCTTTGATTTTTTGTGTGAATTTCCAAGTTTTTGAAAAATTCTATTTCCTATTCCACCTGCCTAGTGTGGTCAATTTGCTGCCCTGACCCCCTCCCACCTTCTCTCCGTTGTCTGTGTGTTTGTCATTATAGTCTCACTGTTGCCCTCCATGGTGTGTTTTGCTTCTAGTGTCCAACCCACCTGCCCTCAATTTGCCGGCTAGCTGCTCCTGCCCTGCACCTTCCCGTCAGCCCTCAGTACACCATGTACAGGCCCCTATCCCCTCCCTCTTGCATTGCCTGGTCCGTTGTCATGTCCCTTCCCCCTCCCTCCTGCCCTTCATAGTCCGTTATGGTCAGCTTGCTGCTCTTGCCTCTTTCGCATCTGCTCTCTGTTGTCTAAGCCCATGCCCCTACTCCACTCCTCCTGCCCTCCAAGATCCAATATACCATACTTGTCAATATTTTGAACTTGATAAGAGGGAGATTTTGGAGAAAAAAAAACTGGGAAATTGATTTTTCCCATTGACTTACATTGAAAAACGAACTCTGGGAGGCTGCAGTAGAACACAAGGGAATCGACTGACAGGCTGCTCCCGTCTGAAGTACAAGTTTTACTGAGAATGTCAGACTTCATTCTCACATGTCTGAGAAAGATAGTGTGAAATTACAGAAAATATGCTCTCATTTTAGCTTCTGGAGTACCTTCCATACCCTCTACTGGAAAATCAGGAGAAAACTGTTTTCTCTCAACCATGATCTATGAAATACTAGCAGAAGGCTTTTTCATGGGATAAAATCACCTTAGCACCCACAGCAGTTCCTAAAATGAGCATGCTACCATCAACAAATTATTTATATTGTAACTAAAATCTGTTATCACTCTTTACTGGTTCCCCTTCTTGTGATCCTCAAAACCTGCCATTCACTACAATTAATTGTAATGGGGCCATGCCTCTGAGTCCTGTCAGTGCTGCCAAAGCATGTTCTCCACATTATAATGTTGTGATCAGATAATAAAGGGGGTTCCACTTGGGACACCCATAAATCCCTTTTGGGGATCTGGGTGTGCTTACCCTGTCCACTCACATATCTTGTTTTAATGCATTTTAGGGCACAGGGACCAAGTCTCTGAGTCTTGTAATGGCTACCAAAACATATTGTTCAGTTTGTCACCAACCAATCAGGATTGACTGGTCTCTTTTAAATTGGCCAATCGGAGCATATCTAAACACCAATTTTCAAGATATCTATATTTCTTTTTCCTTCAATATCTCAAAAACTACGGAACGGATTTACAACAAATAATAAAAAGCATAATCTGCGCCCCAAGATCCTACCAAATTTGGTGTAACTCTGTTCAGACGTTCAGGCTGCAGTCTAGTCTAAACACCCTATGGTAAAATGCATGGGGAAAAAGCATTTTGGGTCCACCCTTTTTTTCAGCCTCTGCTTAACAGATTACCCCAAAACTTTCAAGACAGCAGCTGAAGTGAGTTGCGTACTAATTTTGAAAATCTCATGAAGATTTGTCAAATTGTGTCATAGTTAGTGGCAAAAAACACTTTTGCTATGGAACCTAAGTCCTAACTATAAATCCCTACTGGAGACCACCATAGATAGTCAAAAGTTCAGGCCATCCACAATGGAGTAAAGGCTAGCTACACAGGCCCGGTTGGGCTCGCTGAACCAAAGTACATTAATCCTGGTTGCATGGACATTGAAGATGCAGGAAGCAAACTGAAGGGATGCATCGGAGTTCATCCATGATGTGACAGTGATGCGTCAATCTTTCCCAAGCAGTAGTGAAGATGCGTCAATTGTAGCAGCACAGCAGTCCTTGTTCCTAGCAGAGTATAAACAGATTCAGAAGTGTCCTGAAATGGTGGTGTCTGTGGTCCAGTATTTATACTTTGATGCCCTGGTTTTAGTAGGTGGGAGAAGGTTGAAGACAGTGGCTTTGAAGTGCAATGAATTCCCTTCCTCCCCTAGCATAGCTCTAAGCTGGCTGGAGTGACAATACAGGATTGTGTGTGGACAAGACATAGGGCCTCATTACAACATTGGCGGCCGCATTCCCGCGGTGCCCATTATGGAATCTCCGCGGGCCCAGCGGGGATGTGGGCCGCAACATGCGGCCGTGCGACAGTGCAGACAGTGAAAAGCTGTGTGGGGCTGTGCCAGGGGGCCCCGCGACACCCCTTTCCGCCAGCCTTTCCATGGTGGTTCCTACCGCCCTGGAAAGGCTGGCGGGAAGGGGACTCGGAATCCCGCCCTGGCGGATTAAAACTGCCAGGACCAACGTGGCGGAAATCCACAAGTTTGCACCGCCAGCCTGTTGGCGGTGCAACCTCCAAAACAGCCCTGGCGGTCTTTGACCGCCATGGTTGTAATGAGGCCCATAGTCTATTCAGGTGTAACTGTGAGCCTGTGGCTAGCTCTTCCCTCCTATTCAGTCAGAATGGTCCATCAAGGCCCAGGTCACACCTAAGCTCCCATTGTGTGTGGCTGTCTAGAGGGAATACACAAATCCCAGCTGTCACCTGCCCCAGACAAATGATCAGAGACAGGCTGGAGGTACAAGCAGCAACATTCCAACTTTCTAAAATTGCCATTTTGAAAATTGTAACAATAAATCTGGGTTTACCATTAAAGATGATTTATCATTACAATTCCATAGGAACTAAAAATGACAAATCGATCTCCTCTCAATCAGAAATTACAGTTTATTCAATGTAATAAGGAATCCCTAATGTTATCCTATGAGAGGGGTAGGCCTCACGATGTGAAAAACAAATTTTTGAGTTTTTCACTACCAGGATATGTAAAACGTAAAAGTACATTTCCTCCCTTTTAATTACACCGCATCCTGCCTTATGGGCTACCTAGGGCCTACCTCCGGAGTGACTTATATGTAAGAAAAGGGGAGCTGAAGGTTTGGTAGGAGCCATAAATGCCAAGTCGACATGGCAGTTTAAGCTGCACACACAAGCTCTGCAAGGACAGGCCTGAGACATGTTTAAAGGGTTACTTAAGTGGTTGGTACAATCAGTGCTGCAGGCCCAATAGTATCATTTAATTTACAGGTCCTAGGCACATGTAGTGCACTTTACTAGGGACATATAAGTAAATAAAATATGCCACTTGTGGATAAGCCAATAATTCTGTTTTAAGGAGTGAGCACATGCACTTTAGCACTAGTTAGCAGTGGTAAAGTGCTGTGAGTTATAAAGCCAACAAAAATAGGTCCAGCAAAAATGGAGGAGGAGAAGCAATAAGTTTGGAGAAAGCCCACCCTAAGGCTGACAGGTCTAAAAAGAGGTCAATTAGAAGATAAAATAATTGTTTTTTTTGCTGGGCAATCTCCCTCCAAAGTGCTCCAGGATTTATGGCAAGCTTTGTATGCAGCATGAACAAAGTGCCTTGCAGATGTCTATCAAAATGTTACTGGCTGCGATAGTCTGCACCAATCCCTCTGTATCTGTACTGCAGTTCTACCAACCCCAAAGTGAGGACATTTGGCACACTCAGGTGTGCTAGGTATTCTTCGATTGTAAAGCATCTGTGGTTGACCCTGGATCCTGCATCTTCTCAGGCCCTTCATATTGTGCTACGGTTACAAGAGACTGGACTTCCACTTTATGCGTGACCACGGGGCAGGCTTTTTGAAAATATTAGCATTATTATTTTTTGTAAACAACTTCACACTTTTGTTTTTTCAGAGCCGCTTTATTTGCCCAATTCACGGATAATTAAAGTGTTTTTCCAAGGGGTAACATTATTCAAAGCCATAGATTCACACTCATATCCCCAGATGTTTTTATGTTTCTCAATTGAGAGTGCACATTGAGATTGAAACTCCTCTGACTCAAAAATCGTTATGGTTGGCCGATACCCTGCCTGCAATTTACCCCCTTTTCACTACTCTCTTACATATTCCATCAGACGACTGCCCAGGTGCCATGTGTACACCTGCGTAAATTGCCAAAGCAATTCATTTGACAGCATATGACTAAAAGGAAGGCCCTCTTAGTTGTCTCTGGAGGAGCCAAAGTACCAAAGTCTGTTCACTCTCATCCTACTATTTCTAGCTTATTCACAATTTACTGTGGAGGTTTCCCTGTTTTTTTAATGAGCTGAAGTTAGGCAAAGTCCAGTTTTAGCCTGAACAACATACCTCGCTAGAAATCTTCCTAACCACTGAAAGTGAAATATTTTCCAATTACAGAAAATCTACCTGAAGAGCCCACATCGTTCCCCCTAACCCTTAGGGCCTTAATAAAGTGTAATTCAAGATACTGATGTTTCAACAAGTAGCTACAGTGAAAACTGCACCAAAGGAAGAAACAGCTGTCATGTCTTTTTCCCCTCTTTGCTGTTTTTTGGAGCTTTGAACATCTTTGTTAAATGTTGATTTTGTAGGGTATTTTCTAGCCGTACCCTGCATGTTTCCTCTGGCTACTTATCTTGTGTTTTGTGGCGTCTTATATCTTGTCTTTGATTGGGGCGGTTCTATGCATCACTGTCTTTTAATGTTGCTCAAAGTAACTTGTCATAATGTTTGGTCTAGAATATTTGAGCCTGTACAACAACTCTGAGCGTCGATCTTGTTTCTTTGACATGATTATTGTGGTGCTGTAAACCTCTTTAAATATCAACGTCCTGCGCTCAACCACAAAGAGATTATTGTAATTATAACATGACATTTGATTCCAATAACCTCGTTCTTGACGTGATTCATCTCACAGAGACAGAGAACATTTGCAAGCCGTTAGTGGATAAGGCGACCGAATTAATTTTTTCACCAATATCTAGATACAAAATGAAATGTATACTTACAAAAACAAATTAAAAAAAAAATATGTACAGTCCCCAGTTATAGAGGATAGATCTGTAATTTTGCTATGGCCTAAATCTGTTGAGAAAAACTATATGAAGAACGTTTATGCCACGAATATATGTTCCTCCATGTGATGATAAAAAAGCTTATCTTTGTAAGTTGTTTAAAAATGTCACTGTTTCAAGGACAGTACGTTTGGATGAAATATAGCTTACTTTACTTTCAGATACACATTGTTCTTCCCCAAAATTATTTAGAAGTGGGTAAGACTGGGCTAGAAAAAATGAATAAAAATGAACAATGACCATTTCAAATGACTGTTAGAAGAAACATTTTAAAGTTAAATATATGCCTTACTTAGGAATGAATGACTAATTTACTGAATTCTTGAAAATAAGAATGTTAGTTCTGTCTTCGAAGAAAAAAATTAAAAGATGGGTCAGAGCAATACTGTAATTGCATATACAAATGGCTTACATAGTGCAAGAGAAACACGATTAATTGCACATATTACTTGGGATATAATATTTTTTACTTGACAAACAAAAACATGCATGGTTGTTCTAAAAAAGTTTCAACAGATAAAAATAACCTAGCTATGCACCATATCATGAGTCTCCCTGTGTAAGGTCAATTTGCATTTTCAATCCAATCTCAATCAAAAGGGGATAACATTGTGTTATATTCAGGCATGGACGTTGTGCCTGAAAGCAATGTTAGAATGTGGAGAGTTACTATGGTTTGAATGTGGGAATTTTGAATGTACCGAGGTAATAAGTATTGTCACATTCGATGTCAGTTGATGGGAGTTGTGGAGCTGAGACAACACGATTCTGGTGACTTCTGAAGAAAACTAAACTTACGGGTATGCCGACGACTACACAGGGCTGTAGAGACCTTCTCTCCAAATTAGTTCTCTACTCCCGAATGCCTTTAATGGATAGGAACAAAATGGAAGCAATATGGATTGAGGAGTAGCCAGCAGGAAAAAAAAGCACATTGTGGGAAATGGGGGAAATGGAGGGAAGAAGATCTCAACATCTCAAATCTTGACTATATTAAAAAAAGGTAGTACATATCACACTGAAGCATTGCTCGTCAGAAGTCTCAGCTGATGTCAGAGGAACAGCCAATGAGTTCCAAAAACACAGGGGCACAGCTTAGTCAGTGAGATTCCCAACTAACAAAGAAGTGGGCTGCAGGATGGAGGGGTGAGATGACCAAGGTTTGGGATGAACTGTTTCCCTGAAGAACAGGGTAAGTACTGATTTTCATTAGGTGGACCTCTGTCTAGAGTAGCTCAGTGATCGAAACACAATGGGTTGAAATACCACCAGGAGCAGCTGGCACTGGTAAGACTATTTACAAGCAATCTTCCCATCGACCTTTGGGTGTTTGATTGCCAGGAACAGCTCTCTGAACCTACCACTGCCAATGTCTGTGAATTTGAAAATGTAGTAAATCTGCACCCATTCAAGGAATGCTTCTATGGGTGCAGGATTGCTACGTTTTTGGTACATAGGTCACTATCTTTATTTAAGATCCCAATCGAAAAAATGAACAAGTTCAAATGTCTTGGTGAAATGAGAATGGTGAAAAAAATGAAACAGAATTAGCAGCCCCAGCTCAGATCCTTCAGACTAAACTACCAAACCAAGGGTGCATTTGAGTAGTGTCGCAGCCGAAACACCCCAGCTGAAGCTATACCAATGCCATCCCATGTGGGACTTGTAGTTCTCCTTGGGAACTCTTGTCTATGGTCACGTACAGCACAGCAACCCAGAGTCCCTGCCATGGGATAGCTTATTTTAAAAGTATTTTCACCGCGTGCACTCTTCATCAAGTCTACTACAAGAAGACTTGATAGTAGAGTTGTCAAATCAGTGCACGTAGGTAGGTTTCATCTTTCTAAGCTTCACCTTATACAAATCATTTTATCAAATGACTGACGGCCCCATGTACTGAGCCAGAGTCACAAATAGAGGAGGGCTTGCAGACAAATTAATAGTGGAAGCAGAGCCATGGGTCTTTTTTGGCTTTAAGAATTAGTGCACGAGCTGAGACGCGAAAACTTTTGGCATATATAACGTGCCACAAACATAAAATGAAAATATGTTACATTTTCTTCGAAATTCAAAGAAGTATATTTCATATCTCTTCATAGACATTTATTAAAAGTGAGCTTAGAAACACCATTGGCTCACCCCCAACTGCAATGCCATTAGTGAGATAAGGGCTAAGTCAGTAGCAATGTACACCCTAAACATGACCTGAATTATTATTATAGATACAACAAGATTACAGTCTATTAAGTCAAATCATAAGAGGTGCTGTTCAGAGTACATTCTAAACGCAAGTATTTAAAAGTGCATTCATGTCAAAATAAAGAAAAAAGGAGGGTCTGTAAAATAAAATATGTGGCCATGATCACATGGTTTTAATAAGCATGGAAGACTATTTCAAGTTTCATGGTTTAACGTTTTAAATTTCAGCCAACATATGGGTATCTCAGTCTCTCTCTCTCTCACCATTTACTTTGAAAGCCACTGTTTTGTCTTTTTTCCTTGGCCCATTACAAGAGCAACTGAAATAGTCCCAACTCAAGTCCCAAAGATCCAATTATTTAAACGAACACATTTATTTCGGGAGGGTCTCACCCCAAGTACCCCTGCTGAAGCTACAATCCTGCATGTGAGCTGCAGATCTCAAAATATATCAGTGACAAATGTTGACCTCACTAAACCATCCTGCTGGATTAAGAATGTTTTCCTCCTGAAAATTCAGGAATAAATCACACTTCAGCAGGAAGTAAGTCACAACAACTCACACAATAGAGCCTTTAAAATTGATCTGAAGATCTGTAAGAGCACAAATCATGGATCTCTGGCTTGCTTTTGACTACCTATGAGTTGAGCAGTGCAAATGTTTCAAAGTCTTTTGCACCATGTACATATGGAATTCATGCATTGAACCAGTCTCGGTACATGGAAGTCTTGCACACCCAGGCACATATTTATCATTTATTCACACACGAAGCAAAACATATTAATGGGCCTCACTGTGTGAAAGAGGTAGGGCAGGAATACCCCATATATAATGCACACACAGAGTAGAAAACGGAGACAAATAAAGATATTTCTCCTCGTTATACCTCCCCTGGAAAGGCATAGGATTTTGGCGCATTCCCAGGTCTACCACTCATGATAAATCTGGAAATGCACCAAAAAATTGGTGGATGCATGGGAACGCCTACATATCCACCCATGGAACTTCTCTCTGTGGCATAGTAAAGCAAGGCAGTGACTTACTCTGCCTTTCATTACTCCAGATTTACCAAGCCACACAGGGCCATGCATGGTGGCCTTGAGTGGCTTGTTAAATCTAATTCTAGATTTTGTATTGCCCTGCATCCACTTGTGTGGCACAGGGCGAAGCAAAACCTTTGATAAGTATGTCCCCTTCATTTCTTCTGAGGTTGAGGCCTAGTATTCCTCCTCGAGGTGTGACTTACTTTCTCAGTAGCAGTTATACTTTTCTGTTGCCCTGAAAATCTATTCCAGGACATAAGGACATTTTCATGCCATTTCAAAGACAGCTATTGTTCCTTTTCAATATCATTTAAAAACAAAAGACCCTGAGCTACATATTCCAGGGGATGCTACATACAATTTTAGGAAGAGGAGTAAACGAGCCAAATTTCAGTTTGAAATATAGCAAAATTAAGAATAGGACTTAGGAACAGTCTGGAGAGCAGAATAATTAAAACTGAGTCAAAATATTAGTGTGTGAATTAAGTTTATGTTTTCAGCTAAAAGAAAGTTCTGTGTTCTTAGCTGATGGAACCAAAGCCACAGGGAGGTAAAGACAGAGAATCTGGAAACGGCAAAAAGAAGGTTCGCAGGATTTCTATTTTAGATGGGTTTTGTCAAATCAACCGAACTGTAATCCCAATTTAAAGGAAATACAGGTAAATACCTGTGAACAACTGTTAATGTTCATATTTAGACTAGATAGTGGAATATAAAGAATGCTGTTAAAGGGGACATGTTTTTTTCACATATAAATAGATGTACACATGTCTTGGTGTACTGTAGGACTCCTAACAGAACAGATTTGACTCCATGTGAAGCAGCAGTCACAACACCCTGATGTCACACTTTCCTTTTTATATTTTGCTTTTGGGTAAAAACAGCTTTTTTCTTACAAAAAGATTAGTAATAAAATACAATTTTGAATGGAAAGTTAGCACTTAATAAAAGAAAACTAGATGAAAGAAGATGTCTAATAAAAGTGATGTTCTGGCCTTACAAGGCACTGCTCCTCCTTTATTAAAATCTGACATGCTAATTAAAGCACAATTGCATAAACGAATAATGCATTGTCTGTGTGAGGGTGATTCTGTTCCTGGGCCACACTTACTGGCACACCTGGTTAATGAATGCAAGGAAAGATAGGGTTACCGACCAAAACAGACCTAAGGTAGTGTGTAGATAACCCACTACTACCAATCTTCAAACATAGGACTGTGTGGGGAAACCCTATAATCTTACACCCCTAAGATCCCTTAGTAGCATGCTGGTGGGGGGGTGATTAGGGACGGTGTTAAACCTCAATTTTATGTGGCAATGTATCACAAGATAGGGCACAAAACAACACAACACAAATATATTCAAACTAGGAAGGGCAGGCTCATTACATATTTCTGTGGCAAAGGTATAACATTTAGAATGATTTGTTATAAAATTCAAATGGATAAAGGATATAAGACAGAATTTGCAAATGAAGATCCATTAAGTCATTGCCATGGAGGCTCTCAGCAATAGGGCAATACAGAATAATAGGCCCAATGAGCAACAAAAAACATTAAGAAATGAGACACCATCCCAAGTAGCAGTGGCGTAACAATAGCCCCCACAGCTGATGTGGTGCAGTGGGGCCTGAGCTCTAGGGGGGCCCCCCAGGAATTATGCATGGGTGGCAGGCCCCTGGCCTGAGAGCTCCTGGCTGGGTCCGGAACGTGGGGGCATGACTGGCTGTAGGGCAGTGCGCTGGTGCAGCTGCATATGGCACTGACTTAGTTGCGGGTGCTGTGTTTAAAAGTAACTTATGGGTTTAGAAGCACATGAACTTGCTTGTTATCCATCAGTTTTCAGGGAACAATAAAAATGTCAAGATAACTCTGGTGATTAATGTTACTGCTAGTGAGAGATCCACATTTTGTCCATTGACCGTTTTTACTCATCATAAAGTAGCACAGATTGATAATGTGCCTGCTGCAAGGAACGTGTACCATGAAGATCACAAAACTGTGAGTGAACTATGAGTAGTGCTTTAAAAAATAAAATGAAATGTATGTTAGCGGGGATATGGAAAGGTGAGGGGCACTGTTGGAGAGTGGTAGTAAGGAAATTTGTGGAGAAGGAGGTGAGGGGGGCGCAAAAAAATAGTGTTGAACCGGGCGTCACAAGCGCTAAAGCTGTCCCTGCATGGGTTGCACCCTTCATGTATTTTAGAGGGGGGGTCCATCAAGTTTCATTACACCACTTCCTAGTAGTATGAAATCTTCTCATAAAATAGAATTAAAATTGAAAATACATCATGGTGTGAGCAAAAGAATACAATTTTGGCAGATCAATGCACAGAAGTAATAAACGTCATATTAATTTACAATGCAAGCACTATGGAACCACATGAATATTGATTCAGGCCCCTCTATACTAGGGTGATCAGTAGATATCACAACAAACTAGTTACAAAACAACAATGAACTATTGTGAATGAATGCAATACAGCGAGGAGGTGGAAGAAACATTACTGAGCCCATATTAGAACGTTTTCTTCAAGAACTACTTAATTTGGAAGTAAACAAACATGACTTGCAGGAATACAGGTAGGAGAAATAATCAACAGTGAATGTGCACGGTGAGACATCAGTTTTGAGCAAGATGGCATTGAGGCCTAGCTGAGGCCTTGTTAGCATAAGTCAAGTAAAGGCACTTTAACAGGTCATAGCAAAATTGTTTCAAAAGCAAAACCATTGCATAAGCGTACACATGTAAATTTGTGTGGAGATCCATTTATGCATGTTGCTAATCATACACAAATATTATGATTGCACAAATACGTCTACAACTGATAAGTGCACTAGAGGGTTCGTATATAAACTACTCCAGCACTGTGACTGTGGTTGGGTCGGACAGGCATATAGACTTGCATTTATAGGACTGTGTGAATCTGGTGCATATAGATAAATATAGTAAGTACTCTCATGGGATGTGGTCTAATCGTGATGCTGTGAACTTCCAAGCAAAGAGACCTGGTTCCTCAACTTTACAAAATGTTGAATTCCTGGGTAAACCACTCAATCTGGCTATGCATCTGTTCCCTTTTATGCAAACAATTTGAAGCATCCAGAGCCAATTCAGTGTGCTCTATTCCAGAAAATTAATTAATTCATTCTCCCACGTTTTAGCAGGTGTTAAACATTTATGCACATTTTCGCAAATGTTAAAAAAGGTGTCACTGAAAAAAACAATAAACTGTCATATTGTTCCTTTCTATGCTGTTATGAGTCAACAAATATGTGATATCTCTTCTGCTGTTATGATGCTTTTTATTAAACGAGGACACCCCAGAAACAGCAGTAACATAAATAAATCCTTCACATTGGTACTATCTGGTGATCTTGCACATTCATGCTTGATTTGTGAGATTTCTGTCGATTTGCACAGGTGCAAAGTAAAGGGAGACTTGCTTGACCTCCCATTACCAAAGCAAAGTATTCCCATCATACAAAGCTGTCTTGCTAAGATAGCCCCAAAATTCAACCAGGGCTATAACTTTGATGGTGATGTCGCGCATAGTGCTGAATATTGTACACATGCATATTGTATACCAAACAAACTTGTGCAAAAGCCAGAGGCAAACTCCAAAGAACTGAATACTTAACGACCAGTTTCAAATATTCCCTTCCTGGAGTAGGCTCTCAAAATCTGTGATGAAAGCCAACTACAAGAGTTTATTTACAAAAATAAATCTTCTTGATGACTTCCAGTCAGCTCTCATTAGAGGTTGTAGCACAGACACGACAAGGCTTCAAACTACAGATGATTCACTGCATATTGTGTACTATGGTGACTCCTGACTCATCACCCTCGTTGATCTCTCTTCAACATATGACACCATCAATCACCCAGAACTACATAAGACTCATGATGAAAGGTTAGTCTCAAAAGGGTGGTATTAAAATGCTTCTCTTCAAATCTGCACAACCCTTCTCAATAATAAAAGTTCTGAATTCTAGCTCCAGGGCCATTCCTCTTCAACAAGTGCAACCCAAAAGCAAAAGCCCAAACGCAGGTCATCTAGTACGCAGAAACACTCAAGTTGATAAACTGCTACTGCAAGCAACTGGAGCGCAAATGGGGAACAAGTGCAGACACCGCACATGAAGACATCTTCAAATCAGTGCTAAGACGCTACCACAGCATTTATGGAACACCAAGCGCATAGCTCTTGCACGTCGCATCGGTGCAGGCACTAACAGCAAAAAGGAAATCGCCATCATCAAAGATTTCACCATGTCTCCTGCCACCTCCACCAACAGCACACCCTCCCAAGTCCTTCATGGCAAGCTCTCTGACTTCTTCTGGATCAAAATCCCCTCAATATGCAGGAACTTGGACCCTCAACCAGACCCCATTACTGTTGCAACTCAGCCTCCCATCACAGACAATGCATGAACCCTGACCTCGTGGCCAGCTGTCACCACTATCAAAATTGCTGCTACCATGAAAACCATCTGGGGGATTCAACTGACCCTTGTCCCCCACCATGCCTTCACCAAAGGACTGCTAGCAATGAGTGAAGCACTAACAACCATTCTCAATGCCTCTATTGACTCAGATACATTCCCAGACACTTGGAAACATGCCACCATCATGCCTTTCCTCCAGAAACCATACGCTGACTCAGCCATGCTTTCCCAATACAGACTCATCTCCCTCCTACCATAGCCAACAAATGTCTTAGTGAAACTAATCACCTGATGCCTTAACAGTCACCAGCTCCTCAATGCCACACAGTCTGGATTCAGGGCCAACTAAAGTACAGAGATAGCATTCATTGCCGCCGCAGACAACATCCACATGATCCTTGGCAGAGGAGACACAACGGCCTTCATTCTCCTCAACCTCTATGTAGCATTTGACAAGGTCTCACATCCCATCCTGCACTACATTGGCATCCAAGGATCTGTCCTCCCCTGGATCTGCTCCTTATTAATGGATAGCACACATGCTGCCAGCCTCAGCCTCCTCAGAAGCCTGCAAACTCATCTGTGGAGTACATCAAGGTTCACCGCTTAGCTCCACCCTCTTCAATGCATACATGATTTCTCTGTTAATGTCATCTGCGCACAATACATCAACATCCTCTCATACGCGGACAGCATGCAACTCATACTGTCTCGGACAAGACCCTCAACACAAGAAACACGTTCACCACCTGCATGACCAAAGTCGCATACTGGATGAAAGCCAACAGTCTCATGATTAACATGGGCAAGACAAAGTAGAGATCTTCAGCAAGAACACTTCACCATGGGAATCCAACTGGTGGCCAGCCGAATTCGGACCCACACCCAGAACCAGCTCCACAATCTTCAGGATAGTCATCAAAAGCAAACTGGACATGACTGCATGAGTCAACACTGTCACTGCATCCTGCTTCCACATCCTGAAGATGCTGAGGAAGATCACCCAAGAATGCCTCCTAAGCAGAGCAAGAAACACTATCACTTACGCCCTAGTCATCAGCAAGTTGGACTATGGGAACACTCTCTATACCGAGATCACCAAGCAACTCACTAAAAGACCATAGAACATCCAGAACTCGGTAGCCAGAATCATCCTTAACCTCCCATACAGAGCTCACATTGCACCACACCTCAGGGCACTACACTGGCTTCCAATACATAAATGCACTCAAATCAAACTCCTCACCCACATATTCAAGGCACTCCGCAGCTCAGTCCCCACCTTCCTGAACAGTCACATCTCCTTCCACCAACCATACAGATGGCTCCGCTCCAGAGGACTCTTACTCACCAACATCCCACAAATACACAGAATCAGATCAGGAGGACGAGAATCCTATTACATCACTCGTAAATCGTGGAACAGCCTACCTCTCCACATCAAAGCAACCTCTTCTTGAATTCTGCAAGAAACTGAAGACATGGCTTTTCAATTAACCAACTTACCATAGGTAGGGCTAGGCACACACACCTGCTCAGCACCAGGATACCCTTGAGGGTGATAGTGTGTTATACAAATACACATAACATACGATAAGACAGAACACCTCCGAGGCACATTACATAACATAACACATAACACCTCCAAGGCCCTGTTCTCTTACATGTCTATATACCATCAATCTTTATATGGAACCTCTGGGCACCTTGCTAAACAACCTCCAAAATCTCCAACCCTTTCTATGCAAATGACATGTAGCTGTGTCTGAAATGATCATAGAACTTGAATTTATCATCTAGGATTGAGCTTCCTAAATAGTTATAGATATAAATAGCACTTCCATTCACAAAACATTTGTACAAGAACACAAGATCACAAAACATCTTACATGTAAAATTAAATTTGCAGTATTCATGTTAAAATGTGTCTGTGATAAAATGTATATTGGAAATACAATCTTGCAGGCACATAAAAGAGTATTGCAACACTTCAGGGCAATAAAGAATAAGGATAACAGCTACCCAAGGTGTTACATTTTTGGAACACACATGACGGTAACACAGATTCAGTACATAATTCAGTGATGGACACGATCCCCAAGAATCTGAGGGGGGGAAATAGGGAGAAAAAATCTCTGTAGACTCAAAGCGAGGAATATTTTAAATCTGGATGTTCTAGAACCGAACAGATTAAATGTGGATGTTGAATTGCATGTGTTTATTTGGTTTCTCTCTCCTTTCCTATGGAGCCTATTTTATGGAAATTTACATTGATTTTTTTTGTTTTTTAACTTTTCTAAGACCTGTCAACCAGAATTTGAAAACTGGCAGTCAGTATGAGGAGACTAGCTGTACATCTTCATAATCATTTTTGTGACATGAGATACGTAACCCTTCTTGTAATACTAACATCCAATGAGAGAGAGGTTGATTATAATTTAAATTTTATGTTTGTTATGATTTGTTTTTTTGGGTTAAAACTAATAGAAGTAGTGTTTACTCTATTAGATGATGTCCTGATATTTAAAGACAAGTACCTCAGTTCAACTTGAATCAACATATGTTTAATGATGTCTGCTATAGCGTTAGCCCACTTGGGCTGCATTTTGTTTAGATATATTATGGCTGTTATAGGAAGCAGAGAAAGTTTAAAATGACCATTCATTTCAGGTTGTTTATTAACACACATTGGATAATTCTTGGCAAACTGTGTTGTGACATTCAAATCATGCAATTATTTTTTATTGTTGTGGTTACATTGCAATTGTTGCATGTTTAAAAATGTCTGCCATGATGAGTAGGTAGAGCATGATACTTTGTTTATGTTGTTTAAATACTTAAATCTTTTGTTTAAAAATGAAGGGCATCATGGCACCTGCTTTTGTGACCAAGGTCCGGGTAGGATCGAAACACGTTAATGCTTTATGCCCAAGTATCAAATAAAAATATTGAACTCCTAAGAGCTGCGAGTTTTGTATCGTCATGTGGATGGAGTGGAGAGCGTGGGATTTGTAAGCTTGTGAGACATCATGCTGTTATCAGCACCAACGGTGCTTTGGAGCACTCTGACACTGCAGCTTTGGAAAAGTCGGTGTACATGTATATATATATATATATATATATATATATATATATATATATATATATATATATATGAAAGACGATACCTTAAGGTTCATTAAGGCAACCAGCACTCCGCGAATGGAAGAACAAAGGTTTATTTAAACAAAACAGGAACACGTTTCGGCGTTACCGCCTTCTTCAACCTGCGGGCCGCCATTTTGGCCCCCTTTATATACCATATGTGTCTGGCTACAATCAGTTCACTTAAAGCAACACAATCAATGTAAAATATAGTATGTAAAAAAACGGCAAATGAATAAATTACAGAAAAACACTGCATGAATGCAAGTTAATAAATAAACAATGTTTATGTGATATATTTGTCACCTGTTTAAACTCAGTAGAAAAAATGAGTAAATCTATTTAAATTTTAAAGAAATGTACGTCCATTCACATTTAATGGTTCACACTGAATCATCTACTTAACCTGTTAAACAACAGTTAGAACTGATAACAAGACTATGATAAACAAAGAGTAACATAATTTATCAAATATCTGGTCTGTGGAGATTGTGCTAATCTAATGGAAACTTTATAGAAAGAGAAAACATGTTAATAAAGTGTGCTAGATATTGCTACAATAATTCAGTGCTATGTTGTCACATTATAGCAGACAACTATTGAATTGTGTATAGAAAACACGTTAACTCAAATGTATGTATAACTCCTCACTTGAATTTAACCCCACTGGTTCTCATTAATCTAATGCCAATATATATCTGGACTCTAGTTTTCTCAGATTTTTCTCCCTGTCACCTCCACGAATATCTTTTCTTATCCCATCAATTACACTGTATTTTACATCTTCTTCTCATCCACCATGGAACTCGTGCATATGTCGAGCAACCGGGTAGGACTCATCTTTGTTGACAATTGCCCTAAGATGCTGTAATGTCCTTTTGTGTACTTGTAGTTTGGTACTTCCTACATATAACTTGGGACAACTACATTTCAAAATGTAGATAAAGTATTCACTCTTACAGTCATATCTGACTTTAATGGTGTGTATTGTTCTATGTGCTTGCCTAATGGTTTTGATGCTTTCCCCATTTTTGCACGCCTTACATTTTGTACATTTAAAGAATCCATCTTGTAATTTAAACCAACTAGATTTGGAAGTTTTACCTTGTCTCACATCACTTTTCACTAGTATGTCTCTCATGGATGTCCCTTTCCTGTATGTTATTACTGGCCTAGTTTTTAATTCCGTACCTATAACAGGATCACTTTTAAGCATATGCCAGTGTTTCTGTAATAACTTTCTTACAGATTCATGGGCAGTGTTGAAGGTAGCTATGAATCTCACATTACCAGTGTCTTTTTCATTTTTCTTTGTGCCCAAAAAATTACCCTTCTTGTCTGTGGTAAATAACAGTTGGTCCCTAGTGCGGGATTTGACTCTTGCAGCACTTTTCTCTAAAATCTCACTGGAATAACCCCTCTGTCTTAATCTCTCTATCATATTTTCCTGAACATATAAGTATTCTTGTTCTTTACTCCAAATCCATTTGGCTCTCAATAACTCTCCAAAGGGGATGTTATTTTTCAGTGACTGTGGATGATGACTTCTGGCATGTAGGATACTATTCCCTGCTGTGGCCTTCCTAAATTATGTTGTCTCAATTTTATTATCTGCTATGTTTACTTTGATATCGAGGAATTCAAGTTCTTGTTTATCAATTTTGCCTGTGAATCTCAGATTACATTCATTGATATTGATTTATTTAATGAAATTATTGGCAGTGGTTGAGTCTCCCTTCCAAATTACGAAAATATCATCAATGTACCTGAGCCACATGATAATATTGTCACTCCATTTGTCTAACGGGAAGTTGTTTAAAATCTGTTCCTCCCACCAACCCATGAATAAGTTGGCATAACTAGGAGCAAAACAGGTTCCCATCGCTGTACGCATAACTGTTCAAATATCTCATTGTTGAAATAAAACATGTGTTGTAAACACCATTGTATCATTTTGGTCAGCATTTTCTTATGATGGTAAAAGTTGATGGATCTCTTTCTTAAAAAATGCTCAACCGCCTGCACTCCCAAATTATGTGGGATACTTGTATATAATGCTGTTACATCTAATGTCATCAAGAGAAATTCACTTTCCCAACTTACGTCAAAAATCCTTCTTAAAAAATCACTACTGTCCTGCAAATAAGAAGATACATTTCTGACTAACGGTTGTAAATACGTGTCTATATACTGGGATACAAATTTGAATAAACTATATATATATATTCAGTGGCTGTCGTCACTGGGTAGTTGTAGTTAGGATTGTGTTTCCATAGTAAATGCATTTATTTTTTTGCTAGGAACTTTGGCACCTTTTGACGAATCTTCACAAAACTTTTCAAAGAAGTGCTAGTTTTTGACTAGTTGACGCATGGAAAGTTTTGGGGTGATCCATCAAGTGGGGACCAAGAAAAAGGGAGGTACCAAAAAGCGTTTTCCCTAATCATTTTCCCATAGGAACTTTAGACACAGCTGCCGTCTAAACCGCTGAATAGAGTTACACCATAATTAGATCTTGGTCTAGAAAGATTGCTTTTTTGTTTTTTTGTTGTAACACTGTTCAGTCGTTTTTGAACAATGGATGCTGAAAAACATTGTATATCTAGTGACTCAGAGCTTCCGCGGATCCTGACAGATCACAAGCTGAGATCTGATTGGCTACCACAACCTCAAACAGGAAGTGGTGGCAGCCATCTTAGGACTCCGAAACAGTTTCAAGTCCTGAAAAAAAGAAAAAAGAAAGGGGGGTTCAGGGTAGGGTTGCTCTGTGACTCCTAGGCCTGGTGGTGGGGTCCCATATGGACCTCATCTGGGGCCAAAAATATTTTAAAAATAAAAATAAGTGTGTGTGTAAGTTTAAAACATTAACATTATTTCCAAGAGGATATTAACATTACTTGCGACTGGCCATGTGTAGTGTTAAACTTACTTCAAAGGCTGGGGTGTGAGGCATTTAATAAATGTTTTGTGACCTTAAGCACTACAGTAACTTTAGAAATTGAGTTTATGAATATCAGTGGTCTAAATCTTTATTGTTGTCTTTGTATTAGAAATACCTTATCAAAACCTCTCCGTACATTCCCCTAAAGGCCTCACATTATTGTGTTTTTATTCCCAGTGTTCCTACCATGATCCCGACTACTCCCACGTTCACTTATAAATTGTTATACTCACTTGTTGACCTCTGCCACATTGCCAGAGAGTTCCACACAGAAAAGATATGAGTGGCAGAGGCGAGGGACTCTGCATATCAGGGGCGGCTCCTCCATTAGGGCGGAGGAGTATTGTCCCCCCACCAGCAGCAACAGCTGCAAAACTTTTATCAAACAACTATATTAAACTGTGTTTATTATCGTTTGGTGAAAGGGCGGGGCCACGGGGTGCCGAGCAGTGAGGGGGGGTGCTCAGCACTCCCCCTCGGAGCATATGTGTGTTTGGCTAGCAGTCTCGGGCCAGCCAAACACACATGCACAGTAGGCTCTCTCCAGCCCAGCAACACAGTTCAATTAACCAACTTGCCATAGGCAGCAACACAGTTGCTGGGCTGGAGAGAGCCTGCCAGGCTTCCACTCCCAGCCAATCTTGACACTGCTTTGAGCAGCTTCAGGATTGGCCGCAGGGCAGGCTGGGATTCTGTGCCTGCAGTGAGGAGAAGCGGAGTGGCGCGCGGCGTTAAGGTAAGTGTTGTTTTAACTATTTTGTTTTAATTAGCAACTCCCACCCCTTCTGCCCCCTCCCCCGTGCGCTACCCCACCCCTTCTGCTTGCTGTGAGCCGCTCCTGCTGCACATAGGTTTATGAATGTCATTTTGCAGTATATAAATATTGTGAATAGGCCCCAAAGTGTGCAAAGAATGACCCAAATCACATTTAACAGTACATTTACATTTTAATATGCACATTTTCCTATTTGATTTATCCAAAAGGTTTTGAGATTCCAGTTTTTTGCCACATACTATTAAGGTGTTATTTAGAATGCCAGTTTATTCCTGTTTCCTCTCTTTATCTTCCCATTTATTCAGCCACCTTTGCTGTGTAGGCTGAGATCTTCATGGCAGAGGAAGAGAACTGCTTAGCGGAAGAGGAGTATTCCACCAATTGCAATAAACAGGAAGTTATATACAAGAACAGCCCCTAACAGTGCAGAGTATACAACAGAATTCTTGTGCATCCTGCTGCTCCAATTGTTGTGAAAACCTTCAAAATGGCTGAGGCTGGAGAAGAGAGGGTCACCAGTTTCCCCAGGACTCATTGGAGGTAATCAGGGATGTGGCATCCTCCAAATATATCCTCAGCTCTGTGTGGAACCAGGCATTCGACTGTGCATTGCAGTGCATATGAAAACATTACAAGGCATCACCAGATACTACAGTATGCTAGGTGGTCACACTTGTAAAGCCAGGGACACTCACAAGAGCTACGAAGATCTCAAATGCTGGGCATGCTTGAAAGCACAGAATATGCGAGGGGAAGGGAAAGATTGTAGGAAAGTACCATCTTGCCTGGCATGTTACCCCCATATTTCACTGTATATATGTTGTTTTAGTCTATGTGTCACTGGCACCCTGCCAGGCAGGGCCCCAGTGCTCATAATTATGTGCCCTGTATGTGCACCCTGTGTGATGCCTAACTGTCTCACTGAGGCTCTGCTAACCAGAACCTCAGTGGTTATGCTCTCTCTGCTTTCAAAATTTGTCACTAACAGGCTAGTGACTAAATTTACCAATTTACATTGGCATACTGGTACACCCATATAATTCCCTAGTATATGGTACTGAGGTAACCAGGGTATTGGGGTTCCAGGAGATCCCTATGGGCTGCAGCATTTCTTTTGCCACCCATAGGGAGCTCTGACAATTCTTACACAGGCCTGCCAGTGCAGCCTGAGTGAAATAATGTTCACGTTATTTCACAGCCATTTACCACTGCACTTAAGTAACTTATAAGTCACCTATGTATCTAACCTTCACCTGGTGAAGGTTGGGTGCAAAGTTACTTAGTCTGTGGGCACCCTGGCACTAGCCAAGGTGCCCCCACATCGTTCAGAGCAAATTCCCCGGACCTTGTGAGTGCGGGGACACCATTACACGTGTGCACTGTACGTAGGTCACTACTTATGTACAGCGTCACAATGGTAACTTCGAACATGGCCATGTAACATGTCTAAGATCATGGAATTGTCCCCCCAATGCCATTCTGGCATTGGGGGGACGATTCCATGATCCCCCGGGTCTCTAGCACAGAACCCGGGTACTGCCAAACTGCCTTTCCAGGGTCTCCACTGCAGCTGCTGCCAACCCCTCAGACAGGTTTCTGCCCTCCTGGGGTCCAGGCAGCCCTGGCCCAGGAAGGCAGGACAAAGGATTTCCTCTGAAAAAGGGTGTAACACCCTCTCCCTTTGGAAATAGGTGTGAAGGCTGGGGAGGAGTAGCCTCCCCCAGCCTCTGGAAATGCTTTGATGGGCACAGATGGTGCCCATCTCTGCATAAGCCATTCTACACTGGTTCAGGGATCCCCCAGCCCTGCTCTGGCGCGAAACTGGGCAAAGGAAAGGGGAGTGACCACTCCCCTGACAGGCACCTCCCAGGGGAGGTGCCCAGAGCTCCTCCTGTGTGTCCCAGACCTCTGCCATTTTGGAAACAGAGGTGTTTGTGGCACCCTGCACTGCTCTGAGTGGGCAATGCCAGCAGGTGATGTCAGAGGCTCCTTATGATAGGCTCTTACCTCTCTTGGTAGCCAATCCTCCTTCCTAGGTAGCCAAACCTCCTTTTCTGGCTATTTAGGATCTCTGCTTTGGGGATCTCACCAGATAACGAATGCAAGAGATCACCAGAGTTCCTCTGCATCTCCCTCTTCACCTTCTGCCAAAGGATCGACCGCTGACTGCTCAGGACACCTGCAAAACCGCAACAAAGTAGCAAGACAACTACTAGCAACCTTGTATCGCTTCATCTTGCCGGCTTTCTCGACTGTTTCCAGGTGGTGCATGCTCTGGGGGTAGCCTGCCTCCTCTCTGCACCAGGAGCTCTGAAGAAATCTCCCGTGGGTCGACGGAATCTTCCCCCTGCAACCGCAGGCAACAAAAGACTGCATCACCGGTCCTCTGGGTCCCCTCTCAGCACGACGAGCGTGAACCCTGGAATGCAGCAACTCTGTCCAAGTGACTCCCACAGTCCAGTGACTCTTCAGTCCAAGTTTGGTGGAGGTAAGTCCTTGCCTCCACACGCTAGACTGCATTGCTGGGTACCGTGTGATTTGCAGTTGCTCCGGCTCCTGTGCACTCTTCCAGGATTTCCTTCTTGCACAGCCAAGCCTGGGTCCCCAACACTCTAACTTGCAGTGCACAACCTTCTGAGTTGTCCTCCGGCGTTGTGGGACTCCCTTTTGTGACTTCAGGTGGACTCTGGTTCACTTTTCTTCTAAGTGCCTGTTCAGGTACTTCTGTGGGTGCCTCCTGCTTCTGTGAGGGATCCCTATGTTGCTGGGTGCCCCCTCTGTCTCCTCATCCAAGTGGCGACATCCTGGTTCCTCCTGGACCACAGCACCACCCAAAAACCCTAACCGCGACCCTTGCAGCTAGCAAGGCTTGTTTGTGGTCTTTCTGCGTGGGAACACCTCTGCAAGCTTTTTCACGACGTGGGACATCCATCCTCCAAAGGGGAAGTTCCTAGTCCTCTTTGTTCTTGCAAAACACTAAGGGCCAGATGTAGCAAGGCATTTGCGCTTCGCAAATGGCGAAAAACACCGTTTGCGAGGCGCTAATGCCCGCACGCGATGCAGAAACACATTTTGCGAGTCGGAACCGACTCGCAAAATGTGTTTTCGACTCGCAAATAGGAAGGGGTGTTCTCTTCCTATTTGCGACTCGCACTGCGACGTAAGTTGATTTGCGACTGTGAAAGCGGTCGCAAATCAACTCGCAGTTACCATCCACTTGAAGTGGATGGTAACTCATTCGCAAACGGGAAGGGGTCCCCATGGGACCCCTTCCCCTTTGTGAATGATCACAAAATTATTTTTTCAGAGCAGGCAGAGGTCCTATGGACCACTGCCTACTCTGAAAAAAACCGAAACAAAAGGTTTCGGTATTTTTTTCATTTTGCAACTCGTTTTCCTTTAAGGAAAACGGGCTGCAAAATGAAGAAAAAAACCCAGCTTTATTTAAAAGCAGTCACGGACATGGTGGTCTGCTGTCTCCAGCAGGCCACCATCCCCGTGAGTGCCTAGACTCGCTATGGGGTCGCAAACTGCGACCCACCTCATCAATATTGATGAGGTGGGTCTTTGCGACCCCATAGCGAGTCGCAGAAGGTTTCTGAGACACCTTTCTGCATACAACTTTGCGAGTTGCAAATTGCGAGTCGGAAGGACTCGCAATTTGCAACTCGCAAATTGCTTTCTACCTACATCTGGCCCTAAGCTTCTTCCAACAGGCGGCAGCTTCCTTGCACCCTCAGCTGGCATTTCTTGGGCTCCTGCCCACTCTCGACACTGTCGCGACTCTTGGACTTGGTCCCCTTGTCTTAAAGGTACTCAGGTCCAGAAATCCACTGTTGCTGGTGTTTGTTCTTCCTGCAGAATCCCCCTATCACGACTTCGGTGCTCTCTGGGGGTAGTAGGTGCACTTTACACCTACCTTTCAGGGTCTTGGGGTGGGCTATTTTTCTAACCCTCACTGTTTTCTTACAGTCCCAGCGACCCTCTACAAGCTCACATAGGTTTAGAGTCCATTCGTGATTCGCATTCCACTTTTGGAGCATATGGTTTGTGTTGCCCCTATACCTATGTGCTCCTATTGCAATCTACTGTAACTTTACATTGCTTGCATTACTTCCTTTTGCTATTACCTGCATCTTTTGGTTTGTGTACATATATCTTGTGTATATAACTTATCCTCATACTGAGGGCACTCACTGAGATACTTTTGGCATATTGTCATAAAAATAAAGTACCTTTATTTTTAGTATATCTGTGCACTGTGTTTTCTTATGATATTGTGCATATGACACCAGTGGTATAGTAGGAGCTTTACATGTCTCCTAGTTCAGCCTAAGCTGCTTTGCCATAGCTACCTTCTATCAGTCTAAGCTGCTAGAAACACCTCTTCTACTCTAATAAGGGATAACTGGACCTGGCACAAGGTGTAAGTACCTCTGGTACCCACTACAAGCCAGGCCAGCCTCCTACATAGTTCTCCAACAAAGCGTCCGGAACTACGCCTGCATTGTTCATGCATGTGGAACGGCGCTTGCCTGAACAACGCAGGCCTTTTTCTCTGCCTTAACCACGCATGTGCTGACTAAAGCACATGCGTGGTTAAGGCATAGAAAAAGGAAGATCCATCGGGAGAGGACACAGTCAGGTAAGTGGGACTGGAGCAGGGTTGGGGTAGTTTATAGGGGTGGGGGGTGAAGGGGTTGGGGTGGTTAGGTTATTTTATAATTTTTAAGGGGCGGGGTGGGGGGTCGGTACTATGGTTTTTACAGTGGGTGGGGGATTGGGGTAATTTTGTATTTAGGGGTTGGGGGTCGGGTTTTTAGGGGTGGGTAATTATTTATGGCAGGTGGGGCGGTTGGTTTTTTAGGGGCGGGGTGGGGGGTCACGGTAATTTTGTATTTGGGGGTGCTTATGTTTTTAGGGGTGGGGGTCGGGGTAATTTTGTATTTAGGGCGGGTTGGGAGGTCAGGTTTTTAGGGGCGGGTGGGGGGTTGGGGTAGTTTTGTATTCAAGGCAGGTGGGGGTCTAGTTTTTAGGGGCGAGGTGGGGTCATTTTGTATTCAGGGTAGGTGGGGTTTTTAGGTGTGGTGTGGGGGTTGGGGTCATTTTGTATTTAGGGCGGGGTGGGTTTTTTGCAGTGGGTGTCAGTGTAATTTTGTATTTAGGGTGGATGGAGGGCTCTGGTTTTTAGGGGCGGGGTGGGGGAATGGGGTAATTTTGTTTTCAGGGCAGGCGAGGGTTAGGTTTTTAGGGGCGAGGGTGGAGGGTCGGGGTAATTTTGTTTTTAGGGGTTGGATAGTTTTATTTTTGGAGTGTGGTGGTTGGTTTTAGGGCTCAGGGTGCGTTGGGGCATCGGGGTCGTTTTTAAGGTTGGGGGGTCGGGGTACTTCTGTTTTAAGGGGCGGGGTGGGTGGTTTTATGTGAATTTGGGCCAGATGTATGAAAAACGCCTTTGCGAATCGGAAATAAAGATTTTTAAGAAATCACTATTTCTGATTCGCAAAATACAATGTATCACATTTGCGATTCAGTAATAGCGATTTCTTAAAAATCGCAAATGCTATTACAGAATTGCAATTTGCGATACCGGCCCCCATTTGCACCTATGGGCCTGTAGGCCCATATTTGCAAGTTTTTTGCATTTCCAAAATTGTGAATTCCTAACTGGAATTCACAATTTCTGGAAATGCAAAGTCCAGGGTGCTGGGGGCCTTAGGCCCCCTCTGCTGCACCCCAAAATATGGGGTGCAGACACTGCTGAGCTTTTGGGTGGAGGGGGGCCTGTCAGGGAAGAGCTGAGTGTGGCACCGCAATCCTGTCCTACATTAGAGGGTCTCAGACAGCAAGCTGTCAAGCAGCAAAATGGGGATGTCAGTGACTCACATAGAGTTTCCTGGGAGGACAACCTCTTGTACACAGAGGCAAGGGACCCAAAACCTGGAGCAGCCAGGAGATTGGTCATTCCCCTGCAGTACAGAGAGTTCCTCCTAAATCTGGCACATGACATTCCTTTGGCTGGGCATTTGGGCCAGATCAAAACATGGGAAAGGCTTGTCCCCCTGTTTCACTGGCCTAGGATGTCAGAGGACACAAAAGATTTGTGTAAGTCTTGTGTGACCTGCCAAGGCAGTGGCAAGACTGGTGGCACACCAAAGGCTCCCCTTATTCCACTACCTGTGGTTGGGGTCCCCTTTGAAAGGGTAGGGGTTGACATAGTTGGTCCCATTGACCCTCCTACTGCTACAGGCAATAGGTTGATCTTGGTGGTTGTGGACCATGCCACAAGACATCCTGAAGCAATTCCTCTAAGGACCACTACAGCACCTGCAGTGGCAAAAGCCCTCCTGGGAATCTTTTCCAGGGTGGGTTTCCCAAAAGAGGTTGTATCAGACAGGGGTAGCAACTTTATGTCTGCATACTTGAAAGCTATGTGGAAGGAATGTGGTGTAACATACAAATTCACCACCCCTTATCATCTACAGACTAATGGACTGGTAGAGAGGTTTAATAAAACTCTCAAAGGAATGATAATGGGACTCCCTGAAAAACTCAGGAGGAGATGGGATGTCCTGTTACCTTGCCTCCTTTTTGCTTACAGGGAGGTACCCCAGAAAGGAGTGGGCTTCAGCCCCTTTGAACTCCTCTTTGGACACCCTGTAAGAGGTCCGCTAACACTTGTGAAGGAGGGTTGGGAACAACCTTTAAAAGCTCCCAAACAGGACATAGTGGACTGTGTACTTGGCCTAAGATCCAGAATGGCTGAGTACATGAAAAGGGGCAGTAAAAACCTTCAGGCCAGCCAAGAGCTCCAGAAGCAATGGCATGACCAGAAAGCTGTTCTGATCCAGTACCAACCAGGACAGAAGGTGTGGGTATTGGAGCCTGTGGCCCCAAGAGCACTCCAGGACAAATGGAGTGGACCCCATCTAATTGTTGAAAAGAAGGGCGAGGTCACCTACTTGGTTGTCCTGGGCACTGCCAGGAGTCCCCTTAGGGTGATTCATGTCAACCGCCTACAACCCTCCTATGACAGGGTTGATCTCACCCTGCTCATGGCAACAGATGAGGGACAGGAAGAAGAGAGTGACCCTCTCCCTGATCTCTTCTCATCCACTGAAGAAGATGCTTTAGTGGAGGGAGTAGTTTTAGCAGATTGTCTGACTGCAGAACAGAAAGACAACTGCATAAATCTCCTTGGACAGTTTACTGAACTCCTTTCAACTGTGCCTGCCACCACATCTTGGTGTGAACACACAATTGATACTGGAGACAGCTTGCCTGTCAAAAGTAAAATCTATAGGCAGCCTGGCCATGTCAGGGACTGCATAAAACAAGAGGTTCAGAAAATGCTTGATCTAGGAGTGGTTGAACCTTCTGAAAGCCCATGGGTGAGTCCTGTGGTGCTTGTACCAAAGCCTCACTCAAAAGATGGAAAAAGGGAGATGAGGTTTTGTGTTGATTACAGAGGTCTCAACCAGGTAATAAAAACTGATGCTCACCCTACACCCAGGGCAGATGAGCTCATAGATACACTGACATCTGCCAAGTATCTAAGCACCTTTGATTTGACTGCAGGGTATTGGCAGATCAAATTGGCTGAGGATGCTAAACCTAAAACTGCATTTTCAACTATAGAAGGGCACTACCAATTTACAGTGATGCCCTTTGGTTTGAAAAATGCACCTGCCACTTTTCAGAGGTTGGTGAACACAGTACTGCAAGGGTTGGAGGTTTTTAGTGCAGCATATCTTGATGATATAGCTGTCTTTAGCTCCACCTGGGATGAGCACCTGGTCCACCTTTGAAAGGTTTTGGAGGCCCTGCAAAAGGCAGGCCTCACTATCAAAGCCTCAAAGTGCCAGATAGGGCAGGGAAAGGTGGTTTATCTGGGACACCTGGTAGGTGGAGGACATATTGCACCACTTCAGGGGAAAATCCAGACAATCATGGATTGGGTTCCCCCTACAACACAGACCCAGGTGGGAGCCTTCTTAGGCCTCACTGGGTATTACAGGAGATTCATTAAAAACTATGGCTCCATAGCAGCCCCACTTAATGATCTCACCATTAAAAAGATGCCTAAAAAGGTATTGTGGACAGCTAGCTGTCAGAAAGCTTTTGAGGAGCTCAAACAGGCCATGTGCACTGCACCTGTCCTAAAAAGCCCATGTTACTTCAAGAAATTCATTGTTCAAACTGATGCATCTGAATTAGGGGTAGGGGCAGTCTTATCACAACTGAATTCTGAGGGCCAGGTTCAACCAGTTGCTTTTATCAGCAGAAGGTTGACCCCTAGAGAAAAGTGTTTGTCTGCCATTGAGAGGGAGGCCTTTGCTGTGGTCTGGGCACTGAAGAAGTTGAGGCCATACCTGTTTGGCACTCACTTTATTGTTCAGACAGACCACAAACCTCTACTTTGGCTAAAACAAATGAAAGGTGAAAATCCTAAATTGTTGAGGTGGTCCATATCTCTACAGGGAATGGACTATACAGTGGAACATAGACCTGGGAGTACCCACTCCAATGCAGATGGACTCTCCAGATATTTCCACTTAGACAATGAAGACTCCTCAGGTCATGGCTAGTCTTATTGTCCTTCGTTTGGGGGGGGGGTTGTGTAGGAAAGTACCATCTTGCCTGGCATGTTACCCCCATATTTCACTGTATATATGTTGTTTTAGTCTATGTGTCACAGGGCCCCAGTGCTCATAAGTATGTGCCTTGTATGTGTTCCCTGTGTGATGCCTAACTGTCTCACTGAGGCTCTGTTAACCGCTATTTAGCGATTCCTGAAAATTGCATTCAGAATGCCTTTGATACATTCTGAAATGGCTTTTTGCATTCGCAAAAAGCTTTGATACATCTGGCCCTTTGTTTTTAGGGGTTAGGTTGTTTTATTTTTGGGGGTGGGGTCGGTTTTAGGGCTCTGGGTGGGGGCATCTGGGTAGTTTTTAAGGGTGGGGGGTCGGGGTCCTTCTGTTTTTAGGGCAGGGGTGGCATGCAACAACCATGCATGCTGTTTCCACATATGTCTTTACTAGGGAAGCCTTTACAACAAAAAATCATTGTAAAGCCATGCATGGCAAAGGCATGCGTGGAAACAAAGCGGTCTTTATTCCGACCGCATTGTTCAGGCATGTGTGGTTGCTGCATGCGTGGTTCCATCGTACAACTGCAAGGGGACTATTCCCTGCCCCATCAGGGTCACCTCAGGCTCCCCCGCTGCACAGCTTGGCGGACTCTCGAAGTTCATCTGGAGGCACAGCAGCAGCAGGATGGTAAGCTTTACCATATGAAAAATTTATCAATTTATCTGTGCATTGAAACTTTAGTAGGAGCCTGTCATGTGCTTAATTTATTTTCCCATGTCTATGTTTTTGTATATATTGTCCTCCAAATGAAGTTCATGAATGTAAAAGAAAAAATTTACTTTTATTTATTTTTTGTTGTTCATAAGAATTTTTTATGTTAATGCATCATGTGCTGGCACACAGGAATTTGGTCGAGCCTGCGGGTGCATGCACTAGCCCATGTGTCTCACTTGCTAGACTTGGAGCCTGTCCATTACTTACCATTTGTGCAACTCAGCGTCACTCTTCTTTGCAGCATCCCTAACTGGCTACTTCAGCTGAAATGCCGTTTCTGGTACTTGTTGTGGAGCACCGACAAAAGCACAGATTAATTCAATTTAATCAGTGCTGTCCGCTGCTCCCGATGTAATTCAGGCACTATTTCACTCCACTCTCATGCCAAACCCCTGCTGCTCCCTTCATAACACTTTTTTTTATTATTAGTTATTTTGTTAATGGCTTGTGTGTGAACTGAACATATTACCAGTAGATGTACTGATCTTTTTACTCTTTTCATTTGGAACCAAGAAATATGTCTCCTAAATATATAAAATGTTGTTAAAAAACACAAGAAAATTATATTTGAAACAAGGTCTTCCCAGAATGCCAGCCATTCATCATTAATGCCCAGATGCAGGAATGATGCAGGAATGATAGCTCCGTCGGTTCATGTAGCTGCTGCAGAAATCCGAGTGTGACCAGCCGCAAACTATAAATGTAATTTCTGGATAAATTAGTTAGGTGTTGGTGCTTTCAAGAAAATGAGTACTGCTGATATTAATTAACAGCCGCTGTTTGAACTGAACAGATTTTTAAATCTGTTGTAAGTGGCATATATGGCTACCCCTCTTGAAACTCATTGTAGCGCTACACCTCCTAATCCAGTGCGACCAGCGAGGGTGAAGTTGCATGGGCTCTAAGGGCTAGATGTATCAAAGTACTGTTTATCATTTCCTAAATAGCAAATTTTAAGAAATCACCATTTGAGAAATGCTAAATGATATGTAAGAAAATAGCGATTCCCTAATAGTGATAGCTTAAAATTTGGAATCGCTCTTCGGGAATTGCTATTAGGGAATGAGACTCCATTCATCCCTATGGGAAGGCCCATAGGCGTAAATGGTTTTGCATTTAGGTAATGCAAATCCAAGGGTGCTGGGGGCCCAAGGAACCCTTTGATGCACCCTCCCCCAAAGAAATGTGCACATGTAAAGCGCACACATGCCCTAGGGGAATGTGTGTGCTAAATGGCATTTAAAAAAATGAATTTTCAATGCATTTCTTTAAATTGCACATGGATACCACCAACTTGGAGTTGGTGGAAATTGCATTTCCCAAATGCCCAGTTCGTATTTAGGAAATGCTTGATATATGTGCATAGGTAATAGCAAATAGGTATGCCCTATTTGCGATTTCCTATTTAGCGGATCGCAAATTGCCATTCCCTACTCGGAGTCACATGTTTAGGGAAGCGCTAAAACTTTCGATACCCTAAAAATGCACTGCAATGCCTTTCATACATCGTGAAAGGTGATTGGACATTTGCAAACGGCGGAATCTTGCGATTCACATCGTTTGTGAATGCAAAATGTATTGATACATCTGGCCCTTAGTTCCTTTCCAGAACTCCTACAAACTAAATTGTTTACGGACTTTGTCGATAATACCGTTCTCTCACAGAGGCTTCGCTCAGCGGTCACACTTTGAAAGAACAACCTGAGTCTGCAACAATTGTTGTATTTCCATTTAATACAACGGGGTTTCATTGCCGGAATGCAGCAGTGGTGTGTGGCCCTGTTTTTAATATTGACATGTGCCATAATCAAATGAGGACGGGTTTGGGCTGTCCGGGGAAATCGTTGTGAGACTCCAATAGTGTCGGGCAGCGATCAACGCTATTTTTATCAGGCGCTATGTCCTTACCTCAAGGGCACTCCACCGGAAGGTATTAGGGCGCGGTACCTCAGCTCCTGTTACTTTACATTTTATTTATTTACAGGTAGTTACATTCATGTTTTATGTTGTTGTTTAAGCGTAGGGAGTTAAGTGAGTTGCTCACAATCACAAGATGTTGAGCTGTTGCCGAGACTGGATGCTTGTCATCCAGTTCCAAAGTGGCTGCTCTGGTTATAACACCGCATCCTCTACACTATTGGCATCTCAGTATGAGTCGCAGCTGGTTTACCTCAGGGACAGTATAGGAACCAAATGACCCATTAATCCGTTTGACCTCCTTTCTTCTGTTTATGCGTCTTAGGGAGCAAATGTGTCTTTCTCTGGCCTGCCCGGGGCGCAGCGCTCCACCGCAGTGTGTGCACTAACCCTCTCCTTCCCCCCAGTGCTTAATTTGTGCTTGTTGTTTCCGGTGCTAAGCACCGGCCCTTATTTTTGATGGGCCGGCGTTTAGTCATCTGCCTCAAGCATTTACTGCGGGCAAAAGACATACGAGGAAGAGAAAAACGAAAAAGCGTCACAATGGGAAAAATCAGAAATCTGATAGAATGAGCAGAGAGTGCCTGTAAATGGATTAAAGAGACCCGAGATGGCTTCAGGATTATGCTGCTTCTGTATTCCGTGTTCGGACATTTAAATGCAGCAGCGGCGAGGGGCTTTGGGCACCAGCATGTTTTATTGACAAATTAAGCACTGCTTCACTCCAAATATCGCCAAGCAGAGCTACTATTCCGACTGCCAGCCACCCTCTCCTACAACATGCAACCGGATCATGACACGGTACCTTTACCATACAGCCACAAATCTTTGTTTTCATTTAAAATACGAAGGGAAAACATGCCCCTTTTCAGGATTGTTTTCCTCTAATTGCAATCATATATGTATACTGCTTCTTTTGAAACTGTCTCACGGCGTACCCTGTTTTTATACCTCTAACTCGAACAACCATCGGCAAAGCTAACATGTCTCGCCTATGGGCTTTTGCAGTGTTTTGTACCTATGTTATACAGCAGCACGGATGCTTTGGAGTACGGCTAAAACTCATTTCAGAAAGCTTTTTAGCCACACTGCAAAGAGTCTGTGCTGCCGTGCAACATGGCTACAAAACATCGCCAAACCTATAAACCTCCTAGGCAAGTTGCCGATGCTTGTCTTAAATGTGCATAACACTGATAATCTAGGTTATTTTTATCGTGTCAGCCGCATATCATAGCCAGTGTGAAACATACTTCTCTGCCATTTTTGAATAGTAATGCACACAAAATGTTAATTGCCAAGACATGTACATAAATTGAACACTGAAAAGTATCCATCATCACATATGCAGCTAATAGCCATGAATGCTGCACCCACCAGTCATTACCTCTTCACATCATGCATTTCCACGTGCTATGATAGGGGAGTGTAGGGTGTCATTGCTAAATTAAGTCAAAGACATTGAGGGGCTCATTCCGACTTCGGCGGTCTTTTGCTGGCAGTCCTTCGACCACCATATTCCGAGTACTGGCGGATTTCTGCCACAATTTGGGCAGAAATCCTCCAAAAGTCATTCTGGCAGTCGGCGGTGCAGAGGCGGTTCCACCACCGGCCCCGCTTTGCCAAAAGGACTCCGAAAGCTGTATTAGGACCTGTAATACTGCCTGATGGTGTCCTGATGGCGGAGTGAGGCCGGCAGTGGGAGAGCTGGGGTCCCGACCCCTCAGGGAGGAGCACCTCGTCGGACGATGTAAGTGTCCTCCGCAAGGGGAACAGGATGGGGTGTGTGTGAGTGTGTGTATGCGTGTCATGAATGGGGGTGTGAGAGGGGAGTGTTTGTGTGTGCGTACATGTGTGTCTGTGTGTAAATGTAGTGATAGTGATGTGTGTGTGTGCATGTGAATGTAAGGGTGTTGTGAGTGAGTGTGTGTCAGGGTGTGCATGTCTGTCGGTGCGTGTGTGCATGTGAGGGGGTTTAGTACAGGGGTCAGGGGTGTGGGGGTCACTACTTGGAGTGGGGGGATGGGGGAGTCATCTACAGGCACCAGGAATGCAAATTCTTGTTGCCGGTAGCCTTTCTGCCAGGGATTTCGTGGCAGTGCCATTGTCATGGAATCCCTTGTGGAAAGGGGACTCGGAATACCAGCGGCAGTATTGGTTGGCCCGCCAGGTCGGAGATGCTCATCTCCGGCCCGGCCGGTCCAACCGCCCTGCCGGTAGGAACAGAGAAATGGCGGTTTTGCACAGGCCAAACGGCCACCTTCATTACATGGCGGTCTGCACCGCCACCCTGGCAGCGGTCAAAAGACCGTCGCCGGTGTGGCGGTTCAGTTCCCGCCATAGTCAGAATGACCCCTTCAATGTTTTAAGTTGTTTTTCTTGTATGTAGGCTATGATAAAAACATATTTGTAGAGAAGTAACATGTACTTCAGTGGTTAATCTTAGTCACCCACTGTTATAGTGGCATGTGAGAATAATAATCTTCTATGGCAAAGCTGAGTGAAGTCCATGACAGTGTGCCTCTTTATCACATTAAACTTTGAAATTATAAAATGACCCCTTCTACTTACAAGTGCCTACTCTCAAGAGCAGTGGCAGAGGGTAACATTTTCTCCTGACCAATGAGCCCTTATGCCGAATTCATCTCTGACCCTCGAGTATGTGACCACAGCTGCTTTCCAGGAGGCTATGGTGCAGCCCACCTGATTAATGAACAGCAAGTGCACTCTACAGGCCTTCAAGTGATGATGTCAGCAGTGAAGACAGCAAGAGACACAGACTGAAGGGCCCAGAGAGCTCTGCAGCCTCCTGCCCTCTTTGACTTCAGTTTGACTGTGTTTTTGTCTCACCCAGAGAACCCTAACTCCTAACTTGCTCTTGTTCTACCAAACTTCCTCTGGTCCTAAACCCCAGTGTGTCATGAATATCAGGAGGAGCCAGGTCATGTCTTGCAACTGCAATTGCTTGCACCTGAGGAAGAAATACAGGTCGTCCTCACAAACGAGATGAGCACAGGTGCAAGTTAGGTGCAATTGTTATTTATGCTAAATATGTTACGAAGTACATCTGCCTTATCCATAATAAGTGGTGGAATGGGCGATTACCAGAGTAGGTGTTTGTTGTGGGAGGATGGATCAGTGACTGTTGGGTGAATAGTTCTTGTGGCTGGTGATTGCTGTCCATGCCCACAGGGGGAAAGGGGTCGTTCACATACTAGTCGCACGTAGGTTTTAGAATCTTGCTTACCAGACATCAAACGGAGAGAACACTGCTGGGACATCAGATAAAAATGAAACAGGCATCTCAGGGGGAGGGAAGGGGGGCACCTCAGCAGGATGAGTGCATGACGCCACCTCCACGAGGGGGCTCCATGCCCATTGATGTATCCTGGGTAGTGCAAAGCCACAGTCTATCAAGTTTCTCCAGTGGGTGGGTTGCCCACTGCTTTATCCTGGGGAGTGCAAAGCCACAATCTCTCAAGTCTTTTCAGTGTGTGGGTTGCCCACTGCTTTGTCCTGGGCAGGGCAAAGCCACAGTCTCTCAAGTCTTTTCAGTGGGTGGTTTGCCCACTGCTGCATCCTGGGGAGTGCAAAGCCACAGTCTCTCAAGTCTTTTCAGTGGGTGGTTTGCCCACTGCTGCATCCTGGGGAGTGCAAAGCCACGGTCTCTCAAGTCTTTTCAGTGGGTGGTTTGCCCACTGCTGCATCCTGGGGAGTGCAAAGCCACAGTCTCTCAAGTCTTTTTAGTGGGTGGGTTGCCCACTGCTTTATCCTGGGGAGTGCAAAGCCACAGTCTCTCATGTGGATGCCTTTCTCCACTGGTTCTGGAGGGGGCTTTGTGCCCAGAGTGCTTCATCCTGCTAAGGACTGAGGTAGTGGATATCTTTCTCCAATGGTTCTGGAGGGGGCTTTGTGCCCAGAGTGCTTCATCCTGCCAAGGACTGAGGTAGTGGATGTGAATCTCCACTGGTTCTGGAGGGGGCTTTGTGCCCAGAGTGCCTCATCCTGCCAAGGACTGAGGTAGTGGATGTGAATCTCCACTGGTTCTGGAGGGGGCTTGGTGCCCAGAGTGCTTCATCCTGCCAAGGACTGAGGTAGTGGATGTGACACTCCACTGACGGTGGTGCTACAAGCAAGCTGCCCAGGCTCCTGGAACTGACCACCAGCCTCGTATGACTGACCACTGGGGATGGCAGCCATGTCTGCAGTGGTGCCACTGGCTCAGGGTGTCGCGGGGCCGCTGGCGGTGCTGGCGGCGGTGTCAGTAGCGGCGGTGCTTGCGGCGGACTCTGTGGCATCGGTGCTTGCGTCAGACTCTGTGGCATCGGTGCTGGCGGTGGGCTCTGTGGCATCGGTGCTGGCGACGGGCTCTGTGGAAACGGTGTTGGCGGCGGGCTGTGTGGAAACGGTGCTGGCAGCGGTCTTTATGGCGGCGGTGCTGGTGGTGGGCTTACTGACTGCGGTGAAGGTGGCGGGCTCACTGACTGCGGTGCTGGTGGCGGTCTTTGTGGCAGCAGTCCTGGTGGCGGGCTCAGTGTCTGCGGTGCTGGTGGCGGGCTCAGTGTCTGCAGTGCTGGTGGCAGTGTCTGTGGCAGCGGTGCAGGTGGCGGTGCTGGTGGCGGTCTTGTCCGCCATGCAGGTTGACGTCGACATGGACCTGCCTTTGATTTTCTGGCCCTTCCCCACCTTGGATGGTGGCGCAGCTGTCTTGGCACTTTCCACTTTTGTTTTGCCTGAGCCCTTGGTGGCAGGTGTTTTTGCCTTCTCCCTCCGGGATGGGGGCAACTTTTTCAGTTTTGGAGGTGGGGGAATGTCCTTGCCCTCGCTCCTTGGGACACTGGCAGCCCTGTTGCTTGGCGCACTCCAAAATCCCGCTATTGCTGGCACCACTGTGCCCGGTGATGTGGTGGCTGAGGTGCTGGGTTGGGACCTGGAAAGGCATGCCCTAGGGGACGGATGGGGGGGAGGTGTAGGGAAGAGGTCAACATTTGACAGGAAAAGCTTTTTAGACACACTGGGACGGGTAGATGGGGGGGTTTGGGAGTGGAGGAAGAGGTAGTGGATGTAGGAGGGGTACGTTTGCTGACTTTGGGTGAAGGTGCATGGGCTGGAGGCTGTTGTGAGGTGGATGGCTGTTGGGTGGGTGTGTGGCTGCGTTTATGTACTTTGGGAGGAGGGCTCACAGACACACTGGTAGAGGACACAGGGGATGTATGAATGGTAGTTGGGGTGGTGAGTGCACGTGAGCGGTGTGTGGTGATGGGCGTGCTGGTGAAGAGGGTAGTGGCTGAAGATGTAGTGCATGCAGGTGTGAGTGGAGACGAGACAGGGAGGGAGGAGGGAGACGTGGAGGAGGGGGACACAATTGAGGCAGTGGATGTTGGTATGTCTGCATGGGTATGATGCTTGTGTGAGTGCCTGTGGGATGTGTAGTGCTTATGTTTGCCTGAGCCACCCTTGTGTGTTGAGGTGTGTGCATGCTGGTCTGATGGTGTGCTTGGGATAGGCTGAGGTACAGGGAATTGGGTCTGGGTGGAGGAGGTTGGAGGAGGGAGGCTGGACACAGGGACAATGGCTGCCGTCAGTGCAGAGGCCAGAGCCTGAAATGCTCGCTGTTGGGCTGCCTGGCCAGAATGAATGCCCTCCAGGTATGCATTCGTTTGTTGCAACTGCCTCTCTACACCCTGGATGGCATTCAGAATGGTAGACTCCCCAACGGTGAGGGATCTCAGGAGGTCAACATCCTCCTCACTGAGGGCAGCAGGGCTGATTGGGGCAGGGCCTGGGGTGCCCGGGGCGAAGGAGATGCCCATCCTCCTGGTTGAGCGGCCACGGGACACACGCTGAGGGGCGGGTAGGGGGGGTGGCAGCCGTACCTGTAGATGCGGTGGGCACAGAGGGGCCCATCACTGCAAGGGACACCTCGTAATGCGCGCAGAGTCAGATGGATGTGACGGTACTCACCCCCTTGTGGCTGTTGTGATGCCCTCAAGCACCTATCCAACTCCGGATACGCCACTGCCAGGATCCGGAACGTCAGGGAGGCCATGGTGCGATGGGCACCCCTCCCACGTTGGGAGGCCATCCCCAGCTGGGCCTCCGCCATCTTCTTGCTCCAGCCACGAATGCCCTCCCATCTTTTCCGGCAGTGGGTTCTCCGTCTGTGGTGGACCCCCAGGGTCCGGACGTCCTTGGCGATGGCACGCCAAATATCCTTCTTCTGGTGGGCGCTGACCTAGAGGAATAGAACGGGGAAAAGGATGATCTTTAACCGTCTGGACCGTCACAGTGATTGACCCACGTTTCCACCCTTGCCCTGACGCACATACGCTCACCGTCCGCTCATGCAGGCCTCAGTCCCCCCGTATCTTCCATCCACACCACTCCAAACAGGCATTGCCCAAACAGCATGCTCACAGTGTACTCACCTGTTTGTCTGGAGGACCGTAGAGGAGCGTGTACTGGGGGAGGAACCCATCCACTAACTTCTTCAACTCCTCCGAAGTGAAGGCAGGGGCCCTTTCCCCAGACACTTGAGCCATTGTCACTTCCAGACTGAGGTCACAGCAGCATTTGCAGTGTAGGTCCTCTCCTGTCGAAGGTCAGGTATCAAGTGAGTGAACAGACAGAAAATGGCGGTCACGTCCGCGGTGGTGCGTACCGTCACCGCCGTCGTACATCGTCAATGGCTCCTCAGACCCATAGGGTCCAATGTTAACCAATGCAGGATTGCGCTGCTGACTTTCACCGCCTACCACGATGGTGTACAACGCCAACACAGTTACCTCATATCCCCTTGTCCCACATTACAGGTCAGGCAGCCACCATTTCAGGTGGCCACATGGCATTATTTTTAAATGCGTCACACCTATCTAGGCCTTGCATACACACAGTGACAGGCACATTGCGGATTGACAAATGAGTGCAATAAATTCTTTTTTTACTACCTCAGTGTTGGCTGACTCTGTGCTCGCTGTTCTCGTCCATAGGGCACGTCCGCTGGGGCAGGTGAGGAGATGGCGGCTTCCTCCGGTGTACAGACCGCTGGTGGACCTGTCGACAATGGAAGACAGACACATCATTATCACTTACAGACTTGATCGTGCCACAATCCAGGAACTGTGTGCCCAGTTGGAGCCAGACCTGATTTCAGCTATCCACCATCCCACAGGAATCCCCCCTCTAGTGCAGGTCCTGTCAGTACTCCATTTCCTGGCAAGTGGGTATTTTCAAACAACAGTGGCCATTGCATCAGGATGTCCCAGCCTATGTTCTCAAACGTGTTGTCCAGAGTGTTGTCTGCCCTGCTGAAACACATGAGCAGCTACATCGTTTTCCCTCAGGTGGAGGATTTGCCCACAGTGGAAGGTGACTTCTATGCACTGGGACATATCCCCAACATCATAGGTGCCATTGATGGGACACATGTGGCCTTGGTACCCCCTGCAGGAGTGAACAGGTGTCTGGAAACAGGAAGAGCTACCATTCGATGAATGTGCAGATGGTGTGTTTGGCCGACCAGTACATGTCCCATGTGAACGCCAAGTTTCCAGGCTCAGTGCATGACACTTACATTTTGAGGAATAGCAGCATCCCTTATGTGATGGGGCAACTCCAGAGGCACCGTGTGTGGCTAATAGGTGAGGACAAGGATCCTCTACTGTGTGAATGATTGTCTGGGTCTGGGGTTGTCCCTAATGGTTAGTGTGTGTCTAACAGTTGTCCCTTGACATTTGCAGGTGACTCTGGGTACCCCAACCTGTCATGGCTACTGACACCAGTGGGAAATCCCAGGACAAGGGCAGAGGACCGCTACAATGAGGCGCATGGGTGAACTAGGAGAGTGATCTAAAGGACCTTCGGCCTCCTGAAGGCCAGGTTCCGGTGCCTCCATATGACAGGTGGTTCTCTCTACTACTCACCAAAGAAGGTGTGCCAGATCATCGTGGCCTGCTGTATGCTGCACAACCTGGCTTTGTGACGACAGGTGCCTTTTCTGCGGGAGGATGGTCCAGAAGGAGGTCTTGTGGCAGCTGTGGAGCCTGTGGACAGTGAAGAAGAGGAGGCAGAAGAAGAGGATATCGACAACAGAAACAACGTGATCCAGCAATACTTCCAGTGAGACACAGGTAAGTAGACATCACTGCCTCCTACATCTCATACAATTGTTAGACCTATCATATGTCTGTCACTTTCACCCAGTTTATGGACCCTGACTTGTCACTTTGCCTTTCCATTTCACAGATGTGGGTCCCACTGTGTGACCTCTGGTATATTACCTCATGGACTAGAGCTGTGTGACATAGGTATGTTGACAATACAATGGACATTGCTGTTTTCCTAAGTTATTGCAAATACACATTTGTGAAAGCACAGACTGACTCCAGATTGTTTTGTGATTCAAGGGTGTTTATTTAAGTGCAAATTAGAGGAAGGGATTGGAAAATGGTCAGGGGTGATGGTGGAGGAATGTCATTGGCAGAGTCCAGTTATTTGTCTCACAGGTGCATTGTCCAAAGGGGCAAAGGAAGTGGAGGATGGACAGGGTGACGAAGTGGGACAGAAGGATGACATTCAGGGTGGTCTCATTTCTTGGCGGGGGTCTTGGCATTGTTCTCTGTCTTTGTCCTGGATCTCAGGGACCGTTTACGGGGCGGTTCTCCATCTGCAGGGGGTGGGGTGCTGGTGTAGTGATCCTGTGACCGTGCCTCCTGTCCACTAGCGCCGGCGGAGGTGGTGGGCTGTTCAAGTTGGAGAGGGCCTCGTGGAGCGTGGGTTCCCTGGGCCTGTCCTCCCCCTGTCGCACAGCAGTCCTCCAGTTCTCCTGTTTTCCTGTTCCTCTGTCCCCTGAACCGTGTGCCCACTGCCCCCAGGTCCCTGATGTTCTTGGGTTTGTGGGTTTGCCTGGATTCCCTGTAGTGGTGGACACACTGCTGCTTGACGTGTCCTGGGGACAGAGGGATGGGCCCGCTGGGTGGGTGCTGTGCTGGTGTTTCCTGTGGGGGAAGGCTCTGTGGTGGCATGTGCCAGTGTGTGGGGAACTGATGTCCCGAGGTCCCAGATGGGCCGGGATGGTCATCTAGATCCAGTTTGACAGAGCTGCTGTCATCACTGTGGGCCTCTTCTGTGGGGGGGTGGACATGTCTGGAACCTCCTGTCCGGTGACGTTGGGTAGAGGTCCTGCAGGGGTGTAAAGGCATGATTATTGCATCTGTGTGTGCCATCGTGTGCAATGGGTGGGTGACCCTGTACCCCAGTGCTTACATTCTTGTCTAGGACCTTGTGTGATATTTGGTTTGGGGATCAGTGTGGGTATCTGTAGTGGACATGCTTTGGTGATGGGTGTCCATGCTTTGGTCTTGCATACAGGGCTTGGTGTTGGGATGGGTGGTTTGTGATAGTGGGACATATGTGAGGTGTTGGAGTGATGGGGGTGAGGGTGAGGGTGGGGGTATGTGATAGCATGCAGGTAGGGTGGGGGTTGTAATAGTTAAGATTTGACTTACCAGAGTCCATTTCTCCTGCTTCTCCTGCGAGGCCCTCAGGATGCAGTGTAGCCAAGACCTGCTCCTCCCATGTTGTTAGTTGTGGGGTAGGAGGTGGGGGTCCGACGCCAGTCCTCTGAACTGCAATCTGGTGTCCTGAGACCACGGAACGCACCTTCCCCGTAGATCGTTCCACCTCTTCCTGATGTCATCCTGTGTTCTTGGATACTGTCCCACTGCGTTGACCCTGTCTACGATTCTGCGCCATAGCTCCATCTTCCTAGCAATAGAGGTGTGCTGCACCTGTGATCCGAATAGCTGTGGCTCTACCCGGACGATTTCCTCCACCATGACCCTGAGCTCCCCCTCAGAGAACCTGGGGTGTCCTTGCGGTGCCATGGTGTGGTGTGGGTGATGTGTGAGGTGGTGTGTGTTGTGATGTGTGAGGGGATGTGTTTGTGTGTGTTGTGTGAGGTGCGTGGATGTTGTGTGAGTGATGGTGTTGTGTGCCTGTGGATGCTAGTTTGTTGATGGTGGTGTCTCTCTCTGTGCTTCTTTCTCAATTTTTGTTGTAGGGGTCTGTGGGTGATGTGGGTGTGTGTTATATATTGGTTTGGGTTTGTGGGAGTGGTGTGTGTATATGTGTATCAAGTGTGTGTATTTTGAATTGTCCAATGTGGTTGTGTTTTGTAAATGTGTGTGTATTTTGAGCGCGGCGGTGTGTACCGCCAATGGAATACTGCGGTTGAAAGACCGCTGCGTGGATTCGTGGGTCGTGATAGTGTGAGCGTATTCCTGTTGGCGTGACGGTGGAGGTTTTGTTATCGCCAGTTTATCACTGACCTTTGGTGTGGCGGACTTGTGTAGGTGTCTAGATTTTGGCGGATTCCGGCCTGTGGGTCGTAATTGCTGTAGCGGATTTCCGTGGCCACAGCGGTGTGTTGGCGGTCTTCTGCACGGCGATAAACGGGATTTAGCGCCAATGTTGTAATGAGGGCCATAATGATACAGACATCGAGTTCAGCTATTACGCCTTTTATGAAGACATGATGAACATAGGATTCTTATGGTGTTATGAATAATACGTTGCGCACTCTGCACTTATACAAAGAGAGATATGGTTTAATAGATCACAACTGAGTAGACTGTACATTCAACAGACTCTTTCATCCCTTTATTATCTGTGACCAGCCATATGTTGGCATAATCAAAGCGTAGTAGAAGAGGTGGAGGCAGATGGTGGATAGGCTGACAATGCAGGACCTTCAAAAAAATGATTATGTGATACGGAGTCCTATTCAATAACAATATAAGTATATGTTGAGAACATTGTCTCAGCATATCTAAACAATATCCATTAATGGCAGTGTTGAGTTACACCAAAGGTATACATTTCTCCAGAATGTGATAGTGTCATTGATAGCAGTGTGCTATAGCTCTGTGGGTGATATGGATTTGTTTAGACATGGGAACTACTTATTACCTACTCCTGCTCTCGTTGTTGCTACCAATGCACTTGACATGAGGACAGTATGAAGGAAAGTTAGAATACATGAAGATTAATAAAAACAGTTTACACTTTAAAGAGGAGGATAAAGCTGTGTGTGAGTGACATGTGGGATGTGTTCCAACTTGTGATGAGAGAGCACAGTGTGACCTTAGTGGGGAGTTGAAATATTGTTGAAAGGTGGAGAGATTTTGTTATGACCTGACCTTATGCGGGAATTTCCAAGAACAGGCAAGCTGGTAAGCACAATGGAGAGGTTTCAATTATCGAGGGGGTGGGATGGAGAAGAGATAAAGTCCACCTGTAGGGAAAACCTTAGAAAACTGTCAATCAATCAATCAAACATGATTTATAAAGCACAGCTAATCACCCATGAAGGTATCCAGGCACTGAGGTGCAAGCTGCCCGGGTGGCATCAGTTGAATAGCCAGGTCTTGAGTCCCCTTAATTCATGAAGAGAGGGTGAAGTCCGGAAATGGAGGGGGAGGCTATTCTAGGACTTTGCGGTGAGGTAGGAGAAAAAGCGTCCTTCGCTGTTGCTTCGGCCAATGAGAACAGTGTGAGAGAGGGAGAGGAAGGCAGAGTGTGGGAGTCTAGGGTGTTGGTGAAAGCTTAGGCAGTGGTATGCCGGTCCTTGGTTGTGCAGGGTTGTGTAGACATGAGTCAGAATCTTGAATTCACATCTCTTGTAGACAGGGAGCCAGTGGAGTTTCCTCATGTGAGGGGTGATGTGGGTCAGTCTGGGGATGTCGAGGATGAGTCTGGCCGCTGAGTTCTGAATAGTCTGCAGTCTCTTCAGGAGGTGTGTAGTAATTCCTGCATATAAAGCATTGCTTTAGTCTAGGTGGCTGGTGACGAGGGTTTGAGTGATGGTGCTTCTGGTGGAGACTGGGAGCAATTTGAAGATCTTTTGGAACACGCACATTGTGGGGAAGAAGTCGGAGGAGACTGTGCTGATCGGGTTCTTCATGGTGAGTTTGCTGTCCAGGATGACGCGAGGTTCCGGAAGATGCGTACTTCAGTCTTATCTGTGTTAAGCTTGAGGCAGTTGTTTTGCATCAGCCGGCGATGCTGGTCATGCACCTGTGGATGCTGGCCCTCGTGGTGGCATGGTCTTTGGATAGAGATAGGATGAGCTGGGTGTCATCTGTATAGGAGATGATGTTCAGGCTGTGGTTTCTGATGATCTTGGCTGGGGGGGTCATGTACGTGTTGAACAGAGTAAGGCTTGGCGATAAACCTTGAGGAACACTGCAGATGATGTTCTTAGGCTGGTGGAAGGCAGATCCTCTATGTTCTTCTGGTGAGGAAGGATGCAATCCATTTAAGGGCGTCTCCTTGGATCTCGACTTAGTGAACGATTTTGATCAGAGTGTAGTTGGACACAGTGTCGAAGGCTGCTGTGAGCTGGAGGATGATCAGGGTGGCTGCTTCTCGCCGGTGTAGGAGGGTTCTGGTTTCAGCCATGGCTGTGATCAGGGCAGTTTCGGTGCTGTGGTTTGTGTGGAATCCGAATTGGGATGCGTGCAGAAGATTGCTGTTTTTGAGGTTTTCTGTTAGTTGGTGGTTGATGGACTTTCCAAGGACTTTGGTGGAAAAGGGGAGCAGGGAGACGGGTCTGTAGTTTTTGAGCTAGTCATGGTTGGTGGATAATTTCTTGAGGAGGAGTTTCACTTCTGTGTGCTTCCAATTGTTTGGAAAGGTGGCTGAGGTGATGGATGTGTTGAAGATGGGTGTGAGCTTGGTGCTGATGGTCTTGTTGCTGAGGTTGAACATGTGGAGGGGTGCTCCTGAGTGTATGGAGAGCATGATGTCAGTGGTGCTCTGCGTGGTGAGCAGGTCCCAGGCGGTGATCCAGTGGTCGAAGGTTGTGCCTGAGGGAGTGGGGAGACTGAGGATTTCAGTGGCGGTGGGCTGAGGTTCCAACATTTTGTATATGGTGGAGATTTTGTCATGAAAGAAGTCCGCCAGGGTGTCACAGAGTTCCTCGGAGGGTGTAATGATGTTGCTGAGGGGATGGAGAACTCCTTGACGATGCTGAAGAGTTCTTTTTGTCTTTGGCACTGGCTTTGATGTGGTCGGCTAGGGCATTTCTTCTTGTCTTTTCCAGGAGTAGTGGTACTGGTTGAGCGATGCCTTGAAGGTGGTCCGTTCAGAGGGCTCTTTGATGGTGTGTCATTTCCCCTCCAATTGCTTGTATCTGTGTTTTGCGGTTCTCAGTTCTGGGGTGTACCAGCTGGTATGTTTGGTGGGTCTCTTGAGTTTGGTGGGTTTGATGGAGGTGACTTTGTTGGCAAAGTTGGAGATCCAGGTGGTGAAGTTCTTGACAGCCTAGTCAAGGTTGATAGTGATGTCGGGTAGAGAGGTGTTGCGGGCATCAGCCCATTGGCTTTCACATACTTTGTTCCAGCTGCAGTTGGGGTGCTTGTAGGTCTGTGAGCGTCCTGGGGGCTGCTGTGAAGGTGAAGTGATTGATTGCATGGGCCATTAATTTGAGAATGGGTAACATGGCTGTACTTGACTTTGTTGCTGACTGTGAAGATGGGGTCAGTGTGTGTCCTGCGATGTGTCTGGGGTAGGTGACTAGCTGGGTGAGGTCGATGTTGTTCATGTTTTCAAGAAGGTTGGCTGTGTTGGTGCTGTTGGGGTTGTCTATGTGATACTTGAGGTCCCCTAGGAAGATGTAGCGTTCAGTGTTGATGGCTTGAGGAGCAATGAATTTGAGGATGTTGTTGCAGAAATCATGACGTGATCCTGGAGGTCTGTAAGCGAGGGTGCCTCGGATGATGGTTTTGCCATTTATTCTGGTTTGGAAGTTGAGGTGTTCCATGATCGGGGAGGCGTCGTCCGTGGTGGTGGTGCAGTTGATGGATTCTTTGTGGATAATGGCGATCCCAACTCCATGTTTGTTGATGCAGTCTCGGTGTGCTATGTTGTAGCCATGGGGTGTAGTGATATCTGGTGTGGATGTGGCATTGAGCCAAGTCTCAGTGAGGAAGAAATGTCAGTGGTGAGGGAGGTGAAGATGTCCTAGATCTCGGTGACATGTTTGTAGAGTGATCTGGCATTGAGCAGTGAAGTTTTTCAGGCACAGTCATGGTAGGCGTGGTGCTGATGGATGAAGGAGGCAGTGGTGGCTAGCAAATGGTCCCGCTGTTGAACATGGACAGATTTGGCGCAGTTTTTGTCATGGGGTCCGGAGTCGAGGCTCTGAGCTTGGTGCTAGTATAGCTGCAGATGGCAGGAGAACCAGGGTTCCTGACACTAGTCCAGGTGCGGACAGGCACAGACAGGCTTGCCTTTGGCATGCCGGCTGTGAGGCCGTGCTGTGGCCTCCATTAAGTAGGTCCTGGGAGGGGTACAGGAGGTGGGAGCATTGGAAGTAGGAGGGCGGGAAAGTGCACTGCGGTCACTGCTGAGATAAACACAAATTACAACACAACTCCAAGCTACAGACAAAAACAACAGGCACAACAGGCAACGGGGCAACCAACAGGCAAAAATAACAGGCACAGAACAAAAGTAAAATTAGCACCAAGCATGAAGGTAGAGTAAAACAACAGGCATGAAGCCAAGGCAACAGACAAGGACAATGGCAACAGTAGCAGCAGAGCAGAACAACAGCGGCAAACAGAGCAGAGTAGGTTAAAGGCAAGAACAAAAGACCAGCACAGAATGGAAGGGAGGTGACTGAAATTGCAGCTATAAAGTTACTTATAGTAAATAGTAAGAAACTTAAGTGTTGTAATTTATAAGTAGCTTTAGTGTTGTAATTTCAGTTGTAAAAGTCTAAACAATCACAAGTAATGGGGTGGAGACAGGTAATCCTACTGCTCAGTGGATGCTGCCACCAGGAAATGGTGAATACCATCCAAGTATATGCGTTTGCTAAACTGTTAAAAAAATAATGCCAAATACTGAAGGTCAACTTTACCTTTATTCACATAATATCTCACATAGTTTGACTTTCTTTATTGTGTAGTTTGCATTGTCTTGCCACTTCCTTTAGTCTACTCTGTTGCATAATATGGTCCTCCAATGCTGCTTAATTCTAGTGGCCCTGAGTATAAGGTATCACTGTCATATGTTAAGGAGGTGTACACAAAGTATTAATACCTTTGTTGTATAGCCATTTTTAGCTATAGTTTTATACACATTATTTTAGCAAACTAGGCCTGCTGTGGTGCACTTTAACCTAGATATGTTTTATTTAGCTTTGTTATATTATTTTAACATTAGCCACATTTGCGGTCTTGTTTTATTTTCTCTATCTAGCTGTTCTTCGCCTAGGTCAGCACTGCATTCTTAAACAATACATTTCTTTCACTCTGTGCTTTTCTCAAGGCTGCAGTATGATAGGTTGCCGGCAAAAGTGGTACGCTTTGTCTCCAATGTTCACAGAAACATACACACTCTTATGTGGGGATCATTTCCTGGAACATTAGATGTTTTATTATAAAAACACTACTTTGACCCATGTATGTTAGAGGGAGATTCCAGCCAGATGATCATGACTAAGCGCTGATTGCTGATCGCTTTGCTACAGCTGCTTATGTAGACTACAGGCCTCTTGCTCAGGTATGAGGCATGATGTCTTCCCAGGGGGAACCTGAAAGGCAGAATTAGAGCTTAACATGCTGTGCTCTAACATAGCTTAGGTAGGAACTATCTCTATGAATTTTAGTGACAGTATGGTGGCTTTATTCTTGCGTTTTACTCTCCTTGTCACAATCGTGATCGTATTGCGCTTTTTTGTCCTAGTTATTGCAATACATGCGTTATTATCTAAGATGCAGTTACTTCAATGAAACCTTATTGAACCTTACTCTGCCTCTGATTGTCCTTGCATACGTGAGACTAATGTAACTGAGAGAAACGGAGGAGATCTGAGTGACCACGATTCCCCTGAGGTGTCATGTATGTCATGCGCCCGGTTGCCCCAATCATCCCTGCTCTTGGGTGGAGATGAGGCACTGCTATTTAGCCGGAACAAACCCGGATTAGGCCAACAGGTGTCACATGGCGCAGGGTCAGACTCAGTCCGCCGCAGTACAGGTGATTCTGCCACCCGAATCCAGTAGTCTCATTAAGACGATGAAAACCTACGCGACACCTTCAGCAATCTCTAATTGTTTGCATATAATATTGAGGGTACATGCAATTTAAGCAAGTTGAGAGATTGCAGTATCCGAAGCAATCTGACAGTATGTCAGTACATTCACTTGTCACAATATGTCTCAAAGTCCCAAAACAGGAAATGGTCAGTTTGACAGCCAGTTGAGCGGGATGTAGATGGTGATGGCTTTGTAAATGCTGCAGGTGGGTTTGAATGTGGCGCAGACTTGCAAGGGGAGCAAATAGAGGTCCATCAGTATACGACTTTGTGAACATATTTTTTCAAGCCCTTGTTAAGATGTAGTGTGGCATGTAGGATGACGAAAAGGGGGACCAATATGTACTCTAGGAGGCCAGGGAGCACAACTTTTCACCCATCCGAATGCAAGTTCTGAAGTTGCTTTCTGGAGTAAAAGGTTTGACTTTCTTTTAAAAAGAGTGCTGGTACCAGGCTGTCTTTGTGTTCTTGGCAGTGTGCTCTTTGAGAGTAGAGTAGGTGTCCTGGGTGAACCCTAGTGACTTGGGAGAGGGTGAAACCTGGAGTTTGAGTTGTCAACATTCATGCTATTGAACCAGGTTTGTAATGGGAATTCCCTTTTGGTGAGGTTGAGCTTCAGATAGAAGATCGACATCTAGATCTAGATGAAGTGCAGGCAGTATTTGAAATGTTGGTTGTGTGGTGAGAAGGAGACTTTCAAGTAGAGTTCTCTGTCATTGTCTTATTTGTGAATGTTTGATGCTGTTATCTGTGAGTATATTCTCTGTTAAGAATATGTTTATCCTTCAAATCAATTGGCAGTCCCACCACCTCACCTTGGGGGAGGCATGATCTTCACAGAGTTGTCTCCAACCCTCACGCTGCATGACCAGGCATTTGGTTAGACTGATGGAATATGTCTCCACTCCACTTTGTCATTTTTCGATTCAGGCAACCTCAATAAACTCATGTGAAAATGAAAAATCATGAACCACGGAAAAGAGTGGGCACAATCTTTTCAACTATGCCAAATAGTGCCTTGTATGCACTTACTTCTCTATTCTTGCTTTTTGGAATTCCAACTTCCCTTCCATGGCCAAGACAAATAATTAGATTTAGGACTAAGAATGATGCCTATTGTTATTCATGTGTGATTTATTACGTGTTTCAATTCCCATTGTTGCACCGTTACTATACTGTTCATCCCCATTCAAGCATGTTCAACCCCCCTGTAAATTTTGTATGCCATTGTACAAAGGCAAAAAAACAAAATCCAAGAAAAACTAGTGCCCCGTACCATTAAATTCTAGCTTATCCTACCTCAATGGTGAACATTTTTTTTTTAAATGTGCTGACAAGTTAGTTTTTTTTTGTTATGTGGTTTTCCCAGATATAAAAAAGAAAACAACCATTTCTAGGATGAACAATGTAAATTCTGATTATCAGTATTGCCATTTTTCAGTTTTGTTTTTGAGAGATGCTCCTTTGTGCCCAATATGAGTGTGACTTCAGCCTCACAATCATCTCATTGTGGCACTTATTTTATAGGCTGTAAGTACCGCAAAATCATTGATAAACCTTGACCACAAGGACCATTGTATATGTCAGGAATACTATACTACTGTCAGATCCGAAAGGTGACAAGGAGGCAAAAGACATAGAAAAACATTGAATCAAATAAAAATAATCTCCGGAAAATTCCTGGTTCTGTGAGATACCATTTACAGCTGTAATGAAGTGAGCTGATAACAGGGATACTAGGGAATGGCAGGGCATAGTGAACAAGCATTTGCAATGCAATAGATCTTACATTTGCTTGAGTTTGAGCTATTGGCATTGTAAATGCATAACTGGACTTTTCTTGCCATAGAATTTCAGTGGCCGCCTTGCATATAACTAAAGGGCTAGCAGGCCTACTGGAATATTATTTCAAACAAGGCCCTTAAAACACAAACTCCCAGTTGAAAAAAACTAACGTTTCAGCCATAGGAGAGCTTAAAAAAACAGTGAATGGTAGGATGAGATATTATTTTGGAGTCCCCATTAACCTAGTGTGGGAATCCAGTGATGAGTAGCTAGAAAGAGCACCTCGTGTTGTTACCAATGATATCAAGAGGTTTTTAAAGGCAGGCCCAGGAATGAATGAAAGTTATGGGTGTGAGATGGGTGTGGTTAAAACCCATAGAATAGATTACAACGGGTCAAAAAGCAGCCCTTGTGTGCTGCTAGGCACGACCTAAAAAGTAATCTATCTAAACAATCTGTATACACTGTGTCCTTCACAGGAAAAGCCTGGAGTGTGAGGTTGTCTAACTGACAGGAGATGTTGCTTCTGGTAGAGGGTTTCCTTGTCAGATCTAAGCCTGCGATTCATTCTCACTACTGAGTCAATTCTTTCCAAGTCACAGAGTTCCTGTTTGCTGCTAAGCCACAAAGGGAGTTTCTTATCTCCAGGAAAGAAAGTGATCTGCACAGTTTCACTCTGACCCTCCAGCACAGCATGCATCTTCTCATAATTTGATGGAATCTGAAAATCGGTATGCACTTTCAGCTTTTTTACTGGAACTTTTATTCCAGTTGCTGTCTGTGTGTGTGTTTTTTGTGTATGTTTTTTGTGTGGTGGTGTGTGTATGTCGGGGTGTGGGGATTGTATGTATTCATGTGTGTGCTGAAACTAGTGAGACTTTCTGTGAGCCCTCTCAGAAATTCACCCCAGTGGTTTACTCCTACATTTGAAGAAAATGTCCTGTTTTTTTTAATTAGCAGTAGATTGCACGAGAAATACCAGTGAGGTTCAACGGTCCCAGATACCCAGGTATAGGTCTGGAATTCTTATGAAAATGCATTTTCTCATGCGTAAATACTTTGCTAAAGTATAATTAGTTTAATTAATAATTTTTCCTCCTTGGGGAATTTGTTTTTCCCTTTTTTGCAAACAGGGTATAGATTCATCCTCTCCTTCACAGGACTAACTTGTTGACTGTATTCAGGATGGAAATTTGCCTTGCCAAAATTTGAAAATATTCACGAATTAACGTATCTGCGGTTTTTGTCTACTTTCCAATGCATCTTTAGTATTGACCTCACAGTACTCCACCCCGCCCCCAACAGCCCGTTGAGCAGATTTTTCAGAACTAATATTACAGCTTTCTGGTGCAATATTACATGCCAGTAATTCATATTTTAATTGACATGTTATTTAATAAATAGCATGAACTTACCATGGTTAAACAAGTTATTTGGATACCTTATTTATGTTAGGTGCTTACCAGGGGCGGCTCCTCCGTAATAGCGGAGGAGCATCGCCCCCCTGCGCAGAGTGAGACAGGCAGTGACAAATAAAATGATAATAAAAGTATTTTATTGTCATTTTATTTATCACTGTCTCTTTAACAGCTTGGAATGTGGAATGAAGGGTTGGGCTTGGCCGGACCATAGGTAGGAGGAGTGGTGGGCATTGTAAAGTGCGCATGTCGGTTCCGCCTGCCATCTTAGTCCGGCCAAACTGACATGCGCACTTACATTTCTCCAACCCAGCTGCCTTACACAGCCGGGTTGGAGAAGTGGCACAGGCTCCCTGTGCCTGAACGAGTGTCAAACCAGCCTGCTCAGGCCAATCCCTGTGTTGCGCTTATGCTTGCTTTAGCATGAGGGCAGCGTCTGGGTTGGGAGCCTGTGGAGACTGCCAAGAAGAGAGGGAGCGGCCAGAAGCAGGACTGGGAGCAGCAGCGGGACAGAGCAGCAGGTACATTTTTAACAATTTTTATACCCTCCGCCGCCTGACAACCACCTACCAACCCCCTTGATTGACGGTAGCTGCCACCGGTGCTCAGGTGACTTTGTAAATCATGTCAAAACTACTTCATCCGCTACATTGGCTCCTTTCAGTTGTTCACCAGCTAATGCATACATGTGAAAATAAAAGTCCTTAAAGCGGTCCTTTGCCTCACCAAAATCACACCAGGGGTAGAGGGGGACACACCACTTACCCCCACTTCTATGCCATCACAGGAAGTAACATCACATGGAGTCTGACGATTTTTCAGAGCCTTTTGGTAGGTTTATAAAAAGGCGCCCATAACCAGCTGATATAACCTTTAGGAAAAAAATATGTTTTAATACCACAGCCTTCAGGCTGGCCACAGACATATCTTTCAACTTATTATATTTCTGAGGAGGGAGGTTGAAATTAGGTGTTTTGATAGTTGGTACCCCTAAAATCTATGAAAGTGAACGTGTTTTTTTAGGGTGAGTGCGGGTTGCACAGCGGCGGAGGGCGGGGACTGAAGTATACAGGAGGCATCTGCATGCCTGGGGGTGATGCAGAGCCCACGGAAAGGGCCCCCTCCAAGTGAGAGTGAGCATGGGTTCTGCGTTTGGAGGTTCAAGCAGCAACGCTGGGCAAGCAATTTGGACGTGATCTGTGATTAAGGGCACAGTTGCGGCCCCACATAGACTATCCTAAAAACGGAGTCTTCCTCAAAGAGGAAGTAACGTTTATAAATACATTTATTGTTTTAAGTGACCTTCAGTTGAGCTTGTGACGAGTGCCCGGTCTCTCCATTGAAGCCGGACTCCCCGCCGTCTCATTCGACATGCGCATATCTATGATAACTTGAACCCTTGAGCGAAGGGTAAGTTAAACAGAAGCTTCCAGACTCCCCGGGGTTCCCAAACATCCCCCAGCTGTCCAGAGGAGCCCTGCTGACAGCGCACTCTTTCATGTGCAACGCAGCATCTTTCAATTATTGCAACTGCTCGAATGTCTCTGCCCCGTGAAGCACGAGGCGGACGATGCGTGATACATACAGAAATATGGCGCCTTGGCAGCCTTTTCCAAGAGTGCCTGCGACTGTTTTCATAGATTAGCTTTATGACTAGCAGGCGGTCGCCTATGTTAATGGATCAATAAAAAGAGATCAGAGCCCTGGGCCGGGTTCCCAGAAACCGTAAGACTGACTCAGTTTGTTTCCCAATACACAGGGCGTATGTCTTTCCTCTCGTTTTTTTACGGCACGGATAGTAAATCCGTGTTCTGAATTTTGGCCAATAGACCGTGGTGGTGTGAACCAAAAGAGCCAGTGAACAGTCTTTGACTCCCTGGAGTTAAGCACAAATAACAAAAAAACGTATCCGCTGGACCGAGCACCTTACAGCTAAACTGGATGTTGATATGTTTAGGTTGACCATATGACTCCATATTTTATCGACAGCATGATTCCAATGTAATAATCTTAATTCGATTTTACACTGCATGAAACTAGGGGTAGATTTAGCAACATTTTGCACTAGGTTCGGAAACGGGGGCAAAATGTTTATTTGGCACTTAGGTCCAGATGCATTTTGTTTAATGTTTGTGAATTCCCAATAGCGAATCATAGCAATTCACTATTAGGAAATTGCAAACTGTGATGTATAACAGTGTGTTTGACACTGTTAGTGATTCACTGTGGGTCGCAAATGGTTCTGCCTCATCAATATTCACATGGCAGGTCGCTCTTTGCGTCCCATTGTGAATGGCTAAAATCACAGGGATGGTGGCCTAGTGGGGACAGTAGACCACCATGTCTGCGATTGCTTTTGAATAAAGCTATCTTTTTTTTTTGTAAGGCAGCCCTTTTTCCTTTAAGGAAAACGGGATGCATTACAAAAAGGAAACTGAAAAGTTTTCTTTTCATTTTTGCTTTAAAAAAATGTTTGCACTCCCATTTGCAAGGACCCCTTCCTGGTTTTCAAATCATTTATCACCAACTTCAAGTTGGTGGTAACTGAGAATGTTTTGTGACCGCATTGCAAGATGCAAAACATTTTTACATGCCCCTTCCAAATAGCGAGTCGCAAACCCTATTTAGTGGGTCCGAAATAAGTTACTGACTCGCAAAATAGGGATGGAACATGTCAAAAAACCTTTTATTGATTGCAAACAGCCAGATGGGCTGTTTGCAACCGGTAAAAGAGCTTCATATATCTGGCCCTTACTTCCCAGCACAAAAACCTTATTTGCTTTGGAAAGTAGCCCTAAGGTAACGCAAAGTAACACTTTGCTCTACTTTTTGTCAAAGGGGGAACCATGGGTGGTACATGAGTGTTTCCATGCCACGACCATGTGTTTTTGGCACAAACCGTATTTACTACCATTTGTAGCCAGGGCTCTCTGCCAAACGAATAGCCTCTGAGGCTGGTGTTAAAAAGGAAAAAAAGTTTTTTATTTCTCCAAACTTTTCTATCTTTGCATGTGTGCTGCACTGTACAAAACATATCCAGACTGACAAAAGTTTTAAAGTTTGTTTAAACATAGCATTTTGTATTCAAAGGACCCCATTCCAGTACAAAAGTGATGCCGACATCAGGAAGACACCTTTGCATTATGGTACAAACTGTGTGTGTGGCACTAGGTAGCCTGATTGTGCGCCTGTGATAGGGTAGAGAGTAGGAGATCCATATCTTAGATGATATGGCTCTGACCTGCTCTCTCCCTGTCATGCAACGCAGCTGCTGCGCTGTGTTGCACGACATCTTTGCAAATCTGCCTCATCATGTGCTGCGTTGCACAAACTACCCAAAATGCTAAACTTCAAATTTGCAACACGTTGTATGCCATTGGAGGTATATGTGATGAAAAGGCATATCTCTTGGTGCACATGCAATGGTAAATGTCAAATAGTATGGCACCAGAGCGAAATGTATTACGAGTAGCAAGGTGAGCAATATTGTATGTACTGTTGCACACGATCCGTAACCTTATTAACAAATCGCTTGCAGATGACAGGGCCAAAAGAACTTTTTATCCATTGAATATGATTCAATGTCGCATGCTTCTGCTGTCGTCCACTGTTTGAGTCCTGCTTCTTTCAGCTCTAATTTCCTACTCAATGAGAGCATGCACCACTTTTACTCTAGTAAGTATTGGTTTGTGTCGAGGCCTTCCCATGGTTGAACTTGTTCTCAACTCGGTGAACAAATTTGCACGTGCAATCATATATTTCATACTATGCATAATAGTACATTTTATTTTGTCAACCTTCAGTGTAGAATGATGCTGTCATTTGCACGCGCTGCTTCTGTTCACAAGAGCACCCATGCAAAATGGTAGTGAATCCGCCCTATGTTTATGGCTCAGGCTTTTGATTTGCAACCAGTTGCTATCATTAACCCACCTACAAATGGTTCAACTGGGATTAAAATTCCCAAAATACCTTACTTTTCACAATGCCAGAAACGAATTCCTTATTCTGAAAGAAATGCTACTACTAGTAAACTATCATTCTGTATAGATTACGCCTCTACAGGGTGTTATATCCATGGTGTTGGTATTCTGTATTTGTATTTACAGTCCTGAATAACATTAGTCGTGAAAGTATCTCTGTTGGAACACTTATTCTGGGAAGGAAGCTTGAAGCGCGGCGGGGCACTGTTAGGCAGTACCTGGATGAGGTCAACCACCCTGTCTGAAGCCATGGACCCATTGAGGTGTGTTTGGTCTTTTCCACTTGCCTCAGACAAACCAAAAAATGACTTCCGGGTGAGAATGGGCTGACAGAAGTGAAGTTAGATGATGCTGATCTCACCGGGCTCAGGTGAGTCACTTGGGTAAAAAAAAAACGACGGCATGAGAGGTTTACCCTTTTTGGCTCCTTGCCAAAGACCGAGGAGTTCTGCTGTTTGTGGGGCTGGCTCAAGAGCCCCTACCTTTTCCACTCTCCCAACTCCTGTTCTTAGGTAGCTAGTGAGGTGTTCATTGGGCTTAGTATGTTTATGTAGTCAAGCACTTTTTTGTGCTTCCTCCTTTTGGCCAGATGAAGGGTATACGTTTGTAGCTGCATAGTAGGGGTCTATATTCCATTCTTTTGTTTAGAACCGTGCAAATGCAACATTTTGGAGGATGAATAAGTTGCTTACTTTTCTCAGTGTTTAGACAAAATATCAGAGAAAAGAATATCATGTGCACAAAATATCGTGCCAAGAATATTGAGGACAAAACTACTGTGAAATTAAGTTTCTATGGGTAAGCAAAGTTTTACTATATATAACTCCACCTATATGTACCATGACTATATATATATAGTTAAGAATAGTAAATCTATACTTTCCTTTATGCACTCTCCTTCTTGATATTTTGGTCACCACTTTTTTTGACACAATATTCTGTCCACATAATATTTCTGTTTCCGATATTCTGTCATTGATTCCTTTTCTCTGGTGAACTGAGAGGATTGGTCAGTCTCTGATGGTTTGCTCTGGAACTCTGACTGCAACCACTAATGTCCACATGGTAGGCGGGAACAGGTCAGGGCCCACGGCATCAGCACCTCATGCTGTTCAACAACTGAGATGGCAGTATTTGTTGCCAGCAGTCTGAATGTTTATCCCATTAGATATATACAGCAGTATTGTCCACAAATACGTATGAACTGAAAGGACTGTAACAGGAACCTTGTGACAGAAAGCATTCTTGTGACTGATTCTCAATATCTAGAGCCTTATTTAGAGTTTGGAAGATGGGCTAATCTGTCATAAACGTGACAGATATCCTGCCTGCAGTAATACAAGTTCCACAGTATCTGATACATTTTAGTACGTTTGACAGGATGTCCATCACATTTGTGACAGTTTCCTTCCCATCTTCTAAATACTAAACCAGGCCCTAAAGGCATGATTTAAAGTTTGGTGAATGTGTCATTCTGTGACAAATGTGGTGGATATCCACTTATTAACAAGTGCTACAGGATACAATTCACTTATATTATGGTGGACCAGATATTCGTCATGCTTGTGAAACAGTATTGTGCCTGCTGAACTCTAAATGAGGCCCTAAGTTTTGACATCATGGGGCAGCAGTTGGGTACGGTTCAATACTATTTCATATCAGCTCAAAGCTATTTATTTTCAGTGATTAATAGTACCTATTTTAGACAAAGATATGTACCACAATAGTAACACTAATGGTAATACACTTACTACTGGCAGTAATGTCACCAGTAATAACCTGGTTCGCCGTTCACCAGTAATCGGTCAGAGAGGTATTGGCCAGCAGTTAGTATTTTCCACTTTTGGAATGGTGCACACAGGGTCAGAAGACATCTTACGAAGAAACAGCATTGGCAAAGCCAATAAGTAGCACTAGTGGGACCTGTTGGGATTTCAGATGGTTTTAGCAACGTTGTACAGCATCCGCAAAACTGTACAGCAATGCTAAAGAACATTTTAAAACAGCTTGTGAAGTATTCATCTGCATTATTTTGTAGTCACTCTCGCCGTGCAAGAGCGGGCCTTTAAAATGACATGGGCACTTTTTCCCTGTTATTTATTTATCTGACTTTGCTTGGAAAATAAAAAGGAAAAAGAACATGCACAAACATTTGTAAAGCAGCTGTGAAGGAAGCCGCACAAGGGGGGAAGCAACATGGGGGCTGGAGGAAAGATGGGGACATGCTTGGGGGAAGCAACATGGAGTGAGCAGGTGAAGTGAAGCAAAGTAAACAGAGGAGAGAGAGAGGGCAACTCGGAGTGGGGTAAATAAGTGAGGGAGAAAGCAATGTGAGGTTGAGAATCACTTAAGGGGAGTGCATCAAGGAGGAGGTTGAGGACAAGTACATGAGTGACAGAGAGCAACATGCAGTGTGAAGGACGGAAGAGAGGTACACTAGGGAGACAGCTGGAAAACACATGCCCTATTGTGGAGTGCTTAAGACAAAAGAAAACAGTAGTTCCCTAAAAGGGAGTAGTGGGAGGGCACAAGTGCCAGTGCTTCAGAGGCAGGACAGACATAAGATGGACAAGGCAAGCCGTTGAATAACAAGCAAGGAAATGGGAGTGATAGTAAAACCAGCCTTTTGTAAGCAATGGGTGGGTTGTAAGCTCTGGTATGTTTTGGTAAGCCCCTATATATATTTTGCAACCAGACAATTGTGCTGTCTCGTTGTCTCAACCTAAAAGAAAAAGAAGAGACAGACAAAAAAAATAATACATAAAGTGGGGTTCTAGTTCTACAAAAGAATAGGAACTAATCTAATAAGGAAGAAAGTGGATAACGTTATTTATTTATTCTGTTGCACAGTCCAAGAGTACATCATCTAATTATCATGTTAGTAATACATCACTTTTTCCCATTCTGGTCTTTAGTTGTCTCTCTATATCAAGCCTTCCTGGTGAACTGGACAATCAAATGTTAATTAGGTTTATGAACTAAATGGAGCGAAATTCAAGAATAATAGAAACATGTTTAATGTGGCAGCTACCTTTCTTTTTATTCATTAAAATGGATACCAGCCACCTACTTTTTAGATCTCGGTAGAAAGGGCAGAACAAGAAAATACAGATACATTTTTCATGGGTCAGCTCATACCACACCCACACTGTGGAGAAGAAGCTTCACCCTCTGGCTGATGTTTTGTTTGCAAAGTGTATGAGTCACATCCTCAGTACTGTTAGAAAGGCTTTATTGTTCAAAAAATAGATAAGGTCCTGCCTCAAAGACCAGCAGAATATGGCCTGTAAATAACGATATCTTATGTTGGAAGAAGTCATGTTATCAATGGCTCAAGCCCCGGATTGCAAAATAAAAATGTCTTTTACACTCTTTGGATCCCATGAGCACAGGTTAGCTGCGCTTTCCCTAATGCATTTCAGATGTGATTTATAGAGGTCAGTTTTAAAATAAGTCAACCATGGAATTTTCAAGGCATGGGACATAGAATATGCCTTGCTAAGAAAAATGCAACTGGTTGATTGAACTATATCCAGATTCAGAATAAGAGTGGGTTTGAGATGTTCAACTCTCCTTTTGGGTCCTGTCCCCCTCCATCCTTAAATATCTGACTTCTAGAGAGTATTAAGTGACCCAGGCTAACTGTTACCACTTGTCTCCAATCCCAACATGGTTATTAATGGTAAAATGAGCTGGAAGCTAGATCTTCACTAAGGAAAGCTGTGAGAAAGTAGCCTCTTTCTAGCATGGTTACCCCCACTTTTGGCCTGTTCGTGAGTGTGTATCTGTTTGTTTTTACTGTCTCACTGGGATCCTGCTAGGCCAGGACCCCATTGCTCATACTGAAAACCCTATTTGTCAGTTTGTTATGCCTGTCTCACTGGGATCCTGCTAGCCAGGATCCCAGTCCTCATACTTTGTGGCCTAATGTGTGTGTTGTCAGTAGTGCTTAACTGTGTCATTGAAGTTCTGCTAACCAGAACTTCAGTGCTTATGCTCTCTCTGCTTCCAAATTAGTCACTATAGTTTAGTGACTTCAGATTCCAATCCCAGTTGTCACACTGGACCCCCCTTATAAGTCCCTAGTATATGGTACCTCGGTACCCAGGGCATTGGGGTCCCAGGAGATCCTTATGGGCTGCAGCATTTCTTTTGCCACCCAGAAGGAGCTCAGACAAACCCTTCTTCAGGACTGCTACTGCAGCCTGCGTGACATAGTGCACACACTGTTTCACAGCCATTTTCACTGCACTTAAGTAACTTATAAGTCACCTATATGTCTAACCTTCATTTACTGAAGGCTAGGTGCAAAGTTACTAAGTGTGAGGGCCCCCTTGCACTAGCAAAGGAGTCCCCATGCTATCCAGGGCCAATTCCCCAGACTTCATAAGTGTGAGGATACCATTACACTACATATAGGTCAATACTTATATGTAGCTTCACATTGATAACTCCAAATATAGCCACGTAAGGTGTTTAAGATCATGGAATTGTCCCCCATTCCAAATCTGGTATTGTGAAGCCAATTCCATGCATCCTGGGGGCTCCACCAGTACTGCAAAACCAGCTCTCTGAGGCTTGCACTGCAGATACAACTGCTGCTACCTCACAGACAGAGTTCTGCCCTCCTGGGGTCTGAGCAGCTCAGTCCCAGGAAGGCAGAACAAAGCATTTCCTTTGGGAGGAGGGTGTTACACCCCCTCCCCTTGGAAATGGTTGTTACAGGCTTGGGAGGGGTAGCCTCCCCCAGCCTCTAGAAATGCTTTGACGGGCCCAGGTGGTGCCCTCCATGCATAAGCCAGTCTACACCGGTTCAGGGACCCTCAGTCCCTGCTCTGGTGTGAAACTATACAAAGGAAAGAGGAGTGACCACTCCCCTGTCCATCACCACCCCAGGGGTGGTTCCCTGAGCTCCTCCAGTGTGTCCCTGGTGTTAGCCATCTTGTTTTCCAAGGTGTGGCGACAATCTGGAGATATCTGAGTGGCCAGTTCCAGCAGGTGACGTCAGAGACCTCTCCTGATAGGTGCATACCTGGTTAGGTAGGCAATCCCCCTCTCGGGGTTATTTAGGGTCTCTCCTGTGGGTTCCTCTTCAGATTTAGCTTGCAAGTTTCCTCCAGGAATCTTCTGCAACCTCTGCTTCAGCTTCTGTCTGTCGGTTCAACCGCAGACTGTTCCAGGAACCGCTGTAACTGCAACAAAGTATCCAGAAAGGCTACTGTGACCCTGCAACTTCAGCTCCAGCCAGCAACTGCAACAGGTTCCAAGGAGTGCACACTCTGACGACTCCCCGCCTTCACCCTGCACCAGAAGAACCGAAGGAATCTCCAGTGGAGTGACAGAGTCACTTCCCTGCTTCAGCAGGCACCTTCCAAGACGATGACCAGTTCTCTGGGACTCCTCTCCTGGTGACGAGTGTGCTCCCTGGAGCACAGGTGGTGGACCCCTTCGGCCCAGACTGTCCTAAGGTCCAGCTGTCCAAATTTGATGGAGGTAAGAGCTTGCCTCCCCGGTTTGCGACAGTACCCTTGTGCACTGTCTCATCTCTAGCTCCTGGGGCCTCTGTGCACTTATTACAAAAAATCTTTGTGCACAGTGTGGCCCGGTTCCCCAGCACTCCATCCTGTGACACACAACTCACTGACTTGTTCTCCTGAGGTGTGGGACCTTCTTTTGTTGTGCTGAACCAACTGCAATTTTCACCTTCTTTGTCCCCATGTCCTGGGACTCGCATAGGTGCTGCCTGGTCATCTGTGGGCTATCTCCAGTGTTGGGAGCTCCCTCTCCCTCCTCAGTCTGAGTTGAGGCCCCCAGGTTCCTCCTGGGTCCAGGCAGCGCCATTTTGATGCAAAACGCCGCCTTGCCTGAACCAAGGCTTGTTGGACAAATCCAGCGCTGCAACCTGCCTGCAACCAACATCTCGACGTGGGACATCTCCTGCACCATGCAGGAACTTGCACCATCTTCTTTGGTGCTCTTCTGCAGACTTCTTCTAACCGGAGAATCCTATTTTACACAATCTTCTAGGTTGGCAGGGGCTCCTGTCCTTCCTGGAATCTTCTGCGACTTCTGGACTTGGTCTCCTCTCTTCACGGGTCTTCGGGTCCAGGAATCCACCATTTTTTGCTTGCAGTCTTGCTTGGTTCTTGCAATAACTCATATCACGACTTGTAGTGTGTCCTGAGGAAACTTGCAGTACATTACTCCTACTTTCCTGGGCTCTGGGGTGGGGTATTTTACTTACTTTTGGTGTTTTCTTACACTCCCAGCACCCCTCTATACACTACACTTGCCTATGGGGGAATTCATAATTTGCATTCCACTTTCTTTGAATATGGCTTGTGTTGCCCCTAGGCCTATTGCATCCTATAGCATTCTATTGTATTTTCTACTGTTTGCACTTTTCTGTGAGTATTTACTTGCCTGATTTTGGTCTCTAGTGTGTATATTGTGTATAATACTTACCTCCAGAACGAATATTTCCTCTAAGATACTTTTGGCCTTGTGTCACTAAAATAAAGTACCTTTATTTTTGGTAACAGTGAGTATTGTCTTTTATTGTGTATAAATACTGTGTAACTATTGCGGTATTGCAGGAGCTTTGCATGTCTCCTAGTTCAGCCTAAGCCGCTCTGCTACAGCTACCTGTAGACAGCCTAAGCTGCTAGAATACTGACTACATTTCACTAATAAGGGATACCTGGACCTGGTATAAGGTGCAAGCACCTAGGGTACCCACTATAAACCAGGCCAGCCTCCTACAAAAGCCTGACTCGATGTAGTAAAGCATTAACTTCAGTAATCTGTTTTTGTCACAACTGTCGTAGGTTTTCACTCCACCAAGTCAAAGGTTATCATCCTTCCAAGGTCAAGAAAATGATTTCATTGAGTTGTGCGAAAAATACACCAATTGTTCATAGATGGAGCCATTATAACTCTTAGAGTGAGCATGTGCTCTACAAATATGCCTATTAAGGTATGAGTTAGATGTAACAGGAGACTAAGCAGTTCCTGCGAGGGCCATACTTTGGGTGAGAATGCTGGTTCCAACTTCTGCTTCATTTGCCACTCTATCTGCCATAGCTGCAATGTGAATCCATGTCAAGTGTAACAATTGCAGCTAGTGTGTGCCATTTATCCAAATATATGCTGTGCTCTGTGAAGTGTACTTTTGTTCTGGATTGTTACAGAGGTCCAGAAGCCTGAGGGTAGCATGTGCTTTTAAATCGAACTTGGCTGAATTAAATATGTCAGTGGTCAGATTAATGAAGAGGCACAGGTCTTAATTAGTACCTAAGTGCACCCTATCTAGGCTTCACTGTCTACAGCACAATAGTTAGTTCAAGGAGTTAGTGCATGCACAGAAGACAGCCCCCAGGTACCCCGGAAGCAGTCTTGGGTTATGTGTGTTCTTAAGCTAGGTCCCCGTTCAGACAGGATCTAGCCCGGCACTTCAGGCTCAACTGTTTCTACTGGAGCAAGACCGTGGGTAGTTTGCTTATGACTTGTTCATATCTGACATTGAATGTTGGGAATAAAATGATGATCTGGAATGTGGTCCCAAGTATTTACATGTGGCAGAGATTAATTCAAGAATTTCACCCACCTCTTTTTGTTCTCCTCAGTGAAATGCCCTAATTGTGTCGGGTAAGCTAAGACGTCAGTTCCATGCTCACTGTCACCATAGAAATCAAGCTGCACTTCACCCAGAAGACTAAATGGCTGATAGGAGGCTGAATTTTTAGGCTAGAATGTTCCTATTGAAGCAGGACAATGGATGATTTGCACATGGGTTGTTAGTCTCTGAGTTGGCATGGTGAGCATAAAAACATAATGGACTGGAAAGTGGCCCATTGTAATTACCAGTAGGTGAGACTAATTCTAGCCTTCAAGGTATCACCATTTTGTTTTAATCATAATCTAGCATGGCGGAGAGGCATAAATAAGCCATTACCCAGGCTCAGTGCAATAAGTCTGTCCACGGACTCATGAGAGGGATTCAGAAACCGTCCTATGGGGCTGGGAGATGTCACAGATGGCACCCAACTTTGTGAAGGCATTTAGTGGCCTCATGTGAGGGTGGGGGTGTAGGGTGCTCTAGTGCAGATACTGAGGTTATGGTCCCTGATGCTTTTGAAAGGGCCCAAGTGGCATCAACACGAGGACAACAACTAATGAGGACTCCTTGGAACACCCATTCTGACTCCTGGTAAGGTAGCTGCTGTTAAATGTGAACATTTGTCAGGGTGCTGCTTTTGCGCGTCACCAGTGGCATTTTTGCCAATGGGTATGATTCAATAATATGAAGCATTCAGAAGGTGAAATATTTCTTGATTTGCATGGTGTCGTACCACATAAGGATGAGGGATGAGGGAATTGCCACTTGTTATTGTGTGATGATACATTTACACATGCACATAGATAATTACAGGAGGGGCCTTCTGCACCACCAAAGTCTTCTGGTATCACATAGTAGGTGCATGTATCCATTGCCCTCCTGGACCAACATTGATACCAGGCACCAGAAGTCCTTCAAATTTGCCTCTTTTGAGCAAATGTTCTTTTAAGGGCTGTGATCATGGTAGCTCTAATATTATTTGTTGCACGTTTTGTTTAATTAAGTGTGAAGGCTTTTACATTTCACAATGAATGAATGAATATCCTGTATAGCACTCAGCTGCCCAAAAGCATCCTGGCACCAACAAGGTTCATATTTTTCGAAACGACGTGAGACTTCCAAGTCGGGCATTAGACAGTGTCTGCTTTCAAATAAACTTCCCAATCTAGCACTAGGGCAGTCTCTACTATCAAATAATCGAGGATCTCAACTAAAAGGCGCAATATGTGGTGGAAGCCTACTGTTCATCCGCGCACTGGTGAGTACTAAGCTGAAGGTTCTCTAGGCTGCCCCTTCCACAGGGATCCAGTGCCTGCCCATCTCATCACCTGAGCAAGCTGTGTAGGCTGCTCACCTGTATGGGATGCAGCCGACAATTTATTGACCATGCCCACATATTAAATCCAGGCGCTCCCACACCATATCATCAATAAACTGTCAATTCTCGTATAAGTGTTTTGAACTAGTGAGTAGAAACTATCGGCCCACTAATTAGCACAAACCTGCCATATCTACCCGTTCAGTCATTACAGTTTGTGTGTTTTCTTAACAGGGCAGAAAAACTCTACACTAACTATCCAGAACCCCAGAACAAAATGTTGAACGTTCTGGGCCAGATTTACAAGAATCTGGTGCATCAATACTGATGCGCCAGATTTCTTGTGCCTCCCCCTACTGCCACCTAAAGACACCATGGGTGCGCTGTATTTACAAAATGGCGCACCATGGCACACGTTGTGCCAACAGCGTCAAAATCTTTTACGCTATTGTGGTTCTTTGCTGCACTAGCATCAAAAATGTTGACTCTAGTGCAGCAAAGTGCAAGGAGGACCATTAACTTCAATGGGTGCATCCTTTAAAAGGCTGCTTTGAGCAGGCATTGAAAATTATGCCAAAAATAAAATAGTGCACTTAAATCTTGTAAATTTAATTGCACCATTTTTGCTGGCCTCCTAACGCTGGAGCGCCCCCTTGCATGCATAATGTGGCATAAAGGGTTGCAAAGTGGCTTTGTAAATATGGCCCTGCGATTTTTGCCTAATTGAGCCACATTAGCGTGAAAATAAATGCCGCTAATGTGGCGCAAGGAGGCACTAGGGCCCTCTGTGTCATTGTGGTCTGGTCCACAGTCATTTATGGTGTGTATTGCTCTACTCTAAAGCTTGCTCCTGAGCGGTACCCATATGCCTTGATGGACATTCCCATAGGGCTAGACGTTAAGGAAGAATACATAATTCATGAACATTCACGCCCATCTCGTGAGAACATGTAACATGAGTAGAATGTAGTGCCCTATAACCTGATGAATTAAATGTGTGCCTCTTTTGTGTGGAATGTGTGGTGTGCACTCTTTAATCTCTCAATAACTACAAAATATTTTGGGGTTTAACTCGGTTATAGTGCCCTTTACATTGATGGATCCAAATTTAGGGGCATATTTACCAAATATTGGCGTAGCGCAGCGCTCCAAGTCTCTTTGCTGCTCTACCCTATGCCAATTTGAAAGGGCGGGAATGCACCCTGTTTTCAAGACACAGTTCATTCTTGTTCTTTCAGACAACCCCAGCACCCAATCTGATGCTTAACGCCAATGCAGGCCCCTTTGCACCATGGTGCAAGGGTGTTTGCATTGTTGGCAGGATTGTCTTTGTGCAGGAAGTGTCACCTTCCTGCACAAAAACAATCCATGGATTATTTTCCTTCTTTCTGTGTGTGCTGCATCTGCGGCACAAGGAGCTTGTTAATATGCCCCTTAGTCTCCAGAGAGAGGACTGAGGTAACTTCTCAGGGAGCAGTGGGTGGGGGTATCATGCTCAGACCTTACACCTTAAAGAGGTGATGATTTGAACCCTCTGATTCCCATTCAAGTTCCAACTGGCCCTCTCCATCACACCCTCTCCCCAGTTGCCAACCTCCATATCAGTGACTAAATTCAAAAGAACCCATAGACTGCCTAGGTACTACCCAACAATAGGGGGTTCAACTATTTGCATAATCACTAGAGCGTGTCTATCAGCATACTCACTCTACTGAAGTATGGAGGGTTGAATACGAGCACAAAAACCCAAGCAGGTCACGGAATGTGTTCTCCAAACTTGGAGTTCCCATACACTGCGATATACCGGTGGAAAATAAGAATCAGAAACGGAAGGGGAGCCGGATCAGTGAAATCGATCTCATCCAGTGTTGCTGCACTCAAAAGGAATACCCCTTCCTCCATTTGCTCCATGTCCTGAGATTCTGATGGGCGCGCACTGGATATCAAAGTACTTACAGCCAGTAGTGAACTCAAATTAGAGGAATTTTAGATCCACAATGGCATAATTTACACTGGTACTATCAGATTGATTATTCATCATTTTATTGTAATACTTGCATGCCTTCCTGATTTCTAGGGATATATTGGTATAGAACGATAACCTCTCCATTGGATGTCTATCTTCGCCTGCCACCCTCACCGAGAAAGTTGTTTGATCTTGTGACAAGATTGTAAAATCCTGATTGAGATCGGTTTAGGACCGGGCACTTATAAGGAGAGCCATGTTCAATAGTCATCACTAAGTTTTCCAGTTCTATCTGCTCTGGAAACAGCAGGCTTATTAATTCTTCAATGTAACACTTACTCCCCTCTCAAAGGCCCAGTTCACAGACGTTGTTCCATGTCGACCTATCTTCCAAATGACACACCTTCTTTTCATATCATTCAACCACCACCACTGTCTTGCGGAATGACCTGGCCCTCTCCATTGCCTCAACCTCCAGGCCGTATCAGTCCTGTACATCTCCCTTATTTATTGTGGATGCACGAAATGGGATTTCTCAATAGCAGAAAAATATTTTCTCTATGGATATAAAAGCAAAGAAAACTAGGTATGAAAGTGCATCTTTCCCATCATGTACTTAAGCCTTTTTTTTTCAACCTGATGAAAATTTTGCAAGGGCAAATTTTGTGCATTCGAGTACTCTTGGAAATTAGGGGCCTGATGTACAAAGGATTTTTGAATTTGCAAACGGTCCAATTTGCAGAATAGGGCCATTTGTGAATGCAAAGAAACATTTTTGCATGTACTGACCCCATTTTGCGATTCGATAATTTATTACCGAATCGCAAAATGTTTTTGAGAGTTGCTATTCGGAAGGGGTGTGCCAAGGGCGTCCCTTCGTAATAGCAAGTAGCACTGGTATATGTGAATGTTTTGCGACCGGAATGTGGTTGCAAAACATTCGCAGATTACCAGCAACTTCAAGTGCTAACCATTTGCAAATGGAAAGGGTCCTCAAGGGACCCATGCCCCTTTGTGAATTGAGACACAAAACCTTTTTCAGAGTCCCTTGGACCACTGCCTACTCTGAAAAAATAAAAAGAAAACTTTTTTTTTTTTTTAATGCATCCCCTTTTCCTTTAAGGAAAACGGGCTGTATGAGAAAACAACTGCTTTATTTGAAAATTCCTAACTAGACTTTTCTTGTCACATAAATTGTAAATGAAAAGTTAAACAGTTGACATAAGCAAGCCGATTCAAAGTGCCATGGTGCCATGAGCATGAGCACAAAGAAGAGACACTAAAGGGAAAAGAAGTTTGATTGCAGTCAAAGTATTGGCAAACGTGCAATTATTCATGTAAGAGGAGCGAGGGGCAAGGCGGTAACAAAACTGCCTCAAGGAGGGACAACCGTATAGCATTTACAAATTATATCAAAGGTTTTTTCAAAGGCAAGCCCACAAACAAGTGATAGTGATGGGCGTGCGATGGGCGTGGTTAAAAGCCAAGAGATAGAGTACAACAGGCCAGAGCGCTTAACCACTTCACCTAAAAAGCAGTCACAGAAATGGTGGTCTGGTGTCCCCATCAGGCCACCACCCCTGTGAGTGCTGCCATTCCCAATGGGGTTGCAAATTGCAACCTACCTAATAAATATTGATGAGGTAGGTCTTTGTGACCCCATTGGGGTTAGCTAACAGTGGGCCAGATGTAGCAAATGTTTTTACCCATTCTGTGTCTATGGGAAAAAGTGTTTGTACATATGGCCCAGTAGGCTTAGCACTGTTGTAAATTTTCTTTTGCAACTCGCAATTTGCAGTTCTCAAATGGATCGTAAATTGCGAGCCGCCAACACAAATTCGTGCATCTGGCCCTAGATTCCCTAGGGTACTCTTAAGATTCTTTGCCAATCACATCAATCAAAAACAAACTGCAACCATAGAAGTAAGCCTGTGAGAGAAGGATGTGTCCCGTAAGTGAGCAGCTGTGACTATTTTTCATTTGGCTGATAAATCAATGGAATTGTACGTTGTAGGTTTGGACATGGGAGCCATCTCATAACCGTTTAACACTGACACATTCATGAAGGGCGCAAAGCTCTTGTGAAGAGGGCGAGGTGAGGAAGTTTATCTTCGCTAGCGTGTCTATTGGCACGTTGTGTCTTGTGGAAAGTGTACTTAAAAACAAAACATATGAGGAAGAGCCTGTAGATCTGTATTAAAAAGAATGATACAATCCACTTTGGCAGAAACGTAGATTCACACAAATGCTGACCGACCACCCTGGGAGGATCGCCCGCCTCCCAGGAAATGCCTCATAAGCTTCCGAGGACTGCTTTCCAATCCAGTGCAAAAAGATATGGTGAGTTCAAAGTCCTTTAATCCTGTTTTTCTTTTGTACTGTTTGCAGGCATCCATTAGCGTTCGGCATTCGAAACAAGAGAGTTATTTCGCAGGCTCGGCTTTATGTTTAGTGGTTGGAAACAATGCTAACATTAATGCAACTTCAAGACAGTGTTTAGGCAAAGGAGAAATATGGTGTGCAAAAGCTGCAGAAAGAGAAAACAACATACTCCTCGGGTAAAGCAACGTTCATTGGGCATGAGTATTATTCCATGTGACTGAAAACAAGCTTAAGTACGCAGAAGGCACGAAGGTACAACCGGCAAACATTTGGCACATTTCATGTGGACCCAGGATAATGTCTGATCATTCCGCCTTGTTCTGGTCCTCTGTGGTTAGAGGTACTGCACATCCTGAACCTTTACCTGGTTACAAGCACAAGGTCCAGAGAACCACGCAGGGTTTCAGTTCAGGACCAAAGTGAAATGTACTTTGCCATTATCTTGAGGCCCACATAACAGTTTTCATCTGTATAGGAGGTTTGTGAATTATAAGTGAGGGGCATTTGCTTGTCTACTGAGATATGAGTTGCCAAGACCTGGGAGGGAAATAAACACAAGGTGTAGGAAGGGATACTTGAATAAATGGCGATCGATCAGGCTGCATTGCAGCCTACTGTACTTCACCCATAATGCCACTGTAGACAGAGACCTGCCATATGCAAATTACTCGTAGTACTGTCCCAAAAAGTCAGTACAACCAGAACTGCAAGACTAACTGCCCTCCTGACTGAACACAAACAATCCCAGTCTGGTGTCAACCTAAATAGGATTGTCAGTGAGGTCATAATGGACAGTCAGCATTGAACCCACGGCTGGACACACCCATCGCATGTAGGGCATTTAGTATAACAAAGTGATGGAAGGAATGCTTGAATTAACTTACCTAAGCCACTCGCCTGGGATTCTTTGAGTTCCCATTCAAAGGGGGAAAGGCCTGGCAGTTCAAGGTGGCCAGTCCTATTGGAGAGGAAGCAGGGCTGATTTACACTCAGCTGGTTCTTTTCTTAGGTGGAATGGTGAGCCAAAAAAACAGAACGAACTGGAATGCAGTGACGTAATTACCAGTGGACGAGTTTAATTCAAGCATTCTACCCACCATTCTTTTTTCTCAAGTCCAATAACAGAGACCTTGCAAAACTGTTGATGCAAATAAATGTGAAGGGAGCTTCATCATGCAGATTGGATCTCGATTGGATGACAATGGACCTAGAGACTCCAATCTTTAATATGTTGCTTACTGCATGTGATAGCACATCTAAGAAAGAAACAAGATCATGCAATACAAGAGAGGGGGCAAATTTGGGGGTCGGGGAACAATGGCTTGAATAAATTGAATTTGAATTTAATGAATTTCTAAAGGGCTTAGCTGCCACTAATGTTTCGCCCCAGAGCTAGGATCCTGTCTGGAGAAGCATAACAGAACAACAGAATGCTGATTAAAAGAGATAAGTTTTAAGATGTTTTCTGAAGATTCCTATTGTCAAAGTTGAAATGACAAGCTGTTTCACAGTTTGGGTGCTAAATATCTAAAGGAATAGACTCCCTTCATGGCTTTATGAGTTCTAGGGACCGCAGTCAGAAGAGAGACAGCAGAGAGGAGAAGTCTGACAGGCATGTAAGGCATGATCAGGCTGCAAAGATAGGTTGGGCCTGAGTAATAGAAGGCTCTATATGTAAAGCACAAAGCTATGAATTGAACATGCTTACTGATTGGGAGCCAATGCAAGTTTCTGAGATGCACCAAAAGAGAAACGTTGATGGGAAGCTTTAGAAGTAGCTGGACAGCGGAATTCTGAACTGTCTGAATCTGTTTGAAAAGTGTCTGCGAGAAACCAAGGTAAAGTACGTTCCTATAGTTCGGGTGTGATTTTGCCAAATCCTGGACAATTATTTTATTTGCAGATGATGGAAGAAACCAAAGGACCTCCCTTAAGAATCTTAAAATCACAAACAAGTGACAGGTAGAATTATGACTTGGTTCTCAAGGCGTACATTTTGGTCAAGCCAGATGTCAATATTTTTCACCTTAAGTTTCAGGTGGAGAAAAGTGCCTTGAGATTCGGGGTGCCAAGTAGAGGACCAGATGCTGGGTTTGTTTCCCTCGGTTTTGCCCCCACTGAGCTTGAGGCAATTTAGGCCCATCCACTCAGAGAACTTCAAATCACAAAGTTTCAGCTGCGATGTATGGTAGCTGGGGAGCTGTGTAAGAGAGATGATAATTTGTGTATCATTTGCGTATGTAAGGAGAGTGAAACCTTGAGATTCAATGATATCTTTAAGAGGGGGCGTGCAAATGAAAATATTAAAAGTGTGAGACTCAAGGACAAACCCATAAGAACTTCCTGAGAGAGTGGGAATTTCTTTGAAAAGAAGTGTTTCATTGCAGCTTGAAAATAATGTTTTTAAGAAAGAAGGCGAGACATATAAGTACACTGCTGCAGACCCCAGTCTGAGAGTCTCTTTATTAGCATTGATGAGCAACTGTATTAAAGGATGCACTAAGGTCCAACAGGATCACTGCAGCAGAAGCCCTTTGGTCTAAGTTTCACTGAAGAGTTTCTGCGACTTCAAGGAGAGTTGTTTCTGTGCTCTAGGGGGTGGAAGCCCGACTGAGAGGAGTGGAGTACCTGATGGTTCTCAGGACAACATGACGGTTACTTGTTTATATGCTTTCCCACCAATTGAGCATGCAAAAGGAACAAGGAGATAGGGTGAACATTTTCAGCTGTTTAAGGGTCTGAGGTCAGTTTTTGCCAGTAGGGGGATAACGGCTGCGTTCTTCCACAAAGAAGGTTCTGAAAAATGGGAGATAGAAAGAGAGGCTTGCAAAATATGTGAGGGGTATTTTCTTGGGAACTGAGGTGGGAGTTGGCAAGCCCCGGAAGAGAATCAAAAACATAGTTTAGGAAGGAATGCTTGAATACATTTCAACCACTGGCAATTGATCAGATCACATTCCAGATCATCATTTTTCAACTTTTATGCCACTCTAGACAGGGACCTGCACTATGCAAATTAGCCTTGGTCCTGCCATAATAACAGTCCATCATTACCGGCCAGGCTAGATCCCCTCTTGGCGGAACACAAGCAATCCCAGACAGGTGTCAACCTACTTTGGTTTGTCAGCGAGGAATCGCTTCAGTCCTATTGGAACAGTCAGCATTGAACGCACGTCTGGACACACCCAACATATGTATGGCATTTAGCATAACAAAGTGATGGAAGGAATGCTTGAATTAACCTAAGCCACTAGTCTGGGATTGCTTGTGTTCCCATTCAAAGTGGACAAGGCTTGGCAGTTCTAGGTAGACTGTTTCTGATGGAGAAGAAGCAAGGTTGGTTTGCATATAGCTGATTCATGTCTTAGGTGGCAAGATGGGCAAAAAAAGATGATTTGGAATGCAGTGAAGTAATTACCAGTGCCTGTTACGAATTCAAGCATTCCACCTCCTACATATTTATTTTCCTCAAGTCCCATAAATGAGACCTTCCAAAAATGTTAGAGCAAATAAAATTGGAGGAAGTATCACCATGCAGGTTGGATCTCGGTTGGATGGCAATAGATTTAGAGACTTAAGCCTTAAGTATGTTGCTTACTGCATGTGCAAGTTCATTTGAGAAAGACACAAAATTGGGCAATGCAAAAACATGGGACAAATTTGAAGGTCCAAGATCACTGGCTGGATGAATTGGATTTAAATGTTTCTCAAACTTTATTTATCATTTGTAATAATCAAAGATAGCGCAGAAATACTGTCAAATGGTAACAGACCATGCATGTGAATAACATAATAGGGAATGGGATAAAAACATAGAGATACGTGCATACACGTCAGGCAGTGCAGAACAGATGATATAAAGTGAACAGGGCACAAATGTTTTGCCTACTAGTCTGTGTCTGTGTGCTCACCATCCAAATTTAGAGTTAAAAGATAATCTCTGAGGGGCTGCCAAATGTCCGTTGGGTGAGACGAGCAATTGGCTGCAGCGAGGCGTACAAGTCACTTGTATTATGGCAAGTCATGTCGCAGACCCAGGCTGAAGTGGTTGGACTTAAGGGCTGCCCCAGTGACATGCTGTAGTGCTTTCCTCTTATCTAGTTTCTAAGCACTAACATAACACAACAGAAATGCACTTCTGAGGTCAAAGAAGACTTTTATTGTTGTTAATTCTTCCCCAACCACAATATTTATGAATGACGAATTAGTAGCTTTCAAGTCCGCGTTAATCAAACAAAATATATCAGTTTGCAATATACACAGCAGGTTATATTTATAAGATATTGAATGCAAAGCAAAACAAATACTTCACAGTGTGGGAACTATCTACAGCTTCATCTTTCTAAGGTCTGCAAGCTGATGACCCCTGTCAGCCGCGAGAAAGAGAGATTCATCTACCCACACGGGATTGCTGGCAGCTGGCGCCAAGCTCCAGCACGAGGTTCGGCAGATTCGAATCTGACTCTCTGCAGCCTGTTACATTCGTTACAAAGGTGTGCCCCCTCCTCTCAGACCTGGGAAACTGAGCAAGCCTTTTGGAGACTGGCCAGGTCTCCAAGACTACTCCTGTTCCCAAGCTCAAGCGAAGAAAAAACAACACCCATGTACTCTCTCTTATCATGTCTAGTCTACTGTGAGAAAAACATCTTGGTTCTCTGGTGCAAAAACACAGCTTGGAAAAATACAGCTTGGATTCTCAACTGCAAGATCTAACTCCACGTTAAAGGCAATAGGCAGCTAACCTAAGTATCAAATGCAATGTCATGTTAAAGGCAATAGGCAGCTAACCTAAATATCAAATGCAATGTCTAGTGTCATGTCAAAGCCAATAAGCATCTAAGCTGAATACAAAATGCAATGTATAATATCATGTCAAAGCCAATAGGCAGCGGAGCTGAATACAAAATGCAATGTCTAATATCATGTCAAAGCCAATAGGCAGCGGAGCTGAATACAAAATGTAATATATGATATCATGTCAAAGCCAATAGGCAGAATATCTAATAGCATGTCAAAGTCAATAGGCAGTTAAACTGAATACATCATGTCAAAGTCAATAGGCATGCAATGTCAAAGCCAATAGGCGGCTAGACTGGATACAGCATGTCAAAGCCAATAGGTAGAATACAGAATGTAATGGCTAATGCAATGTCAAAGCCCATAGGCGGCTCAACTGAATACAGAAAGTAATGGCTAATGCCATGTCAAAGCCAATAGGCTGAATACAGAATGTAATGACTAATGCAATGTCAAAGCCCATAGGCGGCTAAACTGAACAAAACATACCATGTGCTACTGGTGAACATTGAGCAACTAATATGCGCAGTGGTGAAACACAAAGTCATTGGTCAAAACAAAATTTAACAAATGGCAGTACACATGCTGTTGACGTTTTGCTGGCAAAAAGGCCATGGCTGTAAAGTGATGTAGGTGTGAGTCTATGGGCTTGACGTATCCTAAAAGAACTAAAAGTGGATCAAGTAGAAAGAGTGTCCTAACATAGTGGATACAGTGGAGAAAATGGCTTCCCAATTTGATTAAATAGCAGTACGGTTCCGCGTGAAGTGTGTAAAGTAATCATGTGCAGCTTTACATTTTGGGGCAGCAATGTGGCCTGGTGTGGTCAAGTTTGGCCAGCATGTTAAGTGTGACATAAGCGCTGTGGAGAAATTTGTAGTGGAGCAGTTTCTGTCTATAGTTATTGGATACTAATTTAGTTTGTGTACAACAATAGTACCAGGTTTTATCAGGGAGTGAATGCCCTAAATACCGTTCCAGTGCTGCTCTGAATTTTTCTATCCTGGTCTGTTTTAGCTGCAGCGATGCACAGTATAAACCGAAAACCAATCTGCTGGCATCCGATGAGATCACTCTGGACAGGGGAGGAAAATGTGGGGGCTCCTCAGGGTGTATGGAGAGTGTAGGGCGCATAGCACTTTGTAGCTGATGGAACATGAATCTGTTGGTTAGAGTAGCGGAGGTCTCATCTATCAGATCGGAACTGGGTCTAACTTTCTCATTTACAAAGAGGTCACCCACAACATGGAGTTGATGCACAGCAAATTCACGTTGTGCTGCATGTTCCTGGGTTAGATGAAGCCATGGATTATTCCTGAGTAGGATACGTGGGGAGTACAAGGTTTCGCCACCCACATTTCTCTGGAATTTGAACCAGGCCCAGCATGTGGTGTAAAGAGTCTGTATATCTGTTGGGTCTTCTGGTAGGCCCATCAGGAGTACAGAGGAGTTGGGGGTGCCAGATGTCTATGCTTGTTCTGGCTTTATGTAGTTTATTCAGGCATCTGGGTGGTATCAATAGAACGCATAATGACACTGGGCCACTAGATAATATAGTTGAAAATTCGGGACCCCAAAGCAGCCTTGTTCGTAGTGGAGTGTCAGGGTCTCCCACCTAATTAGGGGCCAGTGCCCAGCCCATATAAGGCGTGTCAGCAAGCTCCATAAGGTGGCAAAAAAGGTATTAGTCAATGGTAGAGGACTGATAAGGAACAAATTCAAGAAGCAAGGCTGCACAACCAGCTTAAGGATGGCTATCTGGCCTGCCACCGAAAGTGGGAGCCTAATTCAGCATTCTATCTTTGTGGTAAAGTGGTCAATGGCTGGGCTGTAGATTTTGTGAATATTCGCTGCCTTGTCTCTATGTAGAAAGATACCCAAATATTTAATGAAGTCAGTGCACCAGTATAGTGGATAGTCTAAGTTTAGAGGGGTAGTGGTCTCCCTGAGTGGGAACAGTTCTGATTTGCTCCAGTTTATCTGCATACTGGAGAAAGTGCCAAAGCACACTATCTCACTGACAAGGGGAGCAAGATTAACAGATGGGTCTCACAGAAATAGGAAGACATCATCTGCATATAAAGATGCTAAGAGTGGACCATTCGAAAAACTGCAGGCCCCTGTTCACATGGCACTCCTGGAGGTGTCTAACCAGTGGGTCCATTGAGATAACAAAAAGTGAGGGGAAGAGCGGTCAACCCTGACACACGCCTTTGGTGATGAGGAAGGCGGGTGTAAGTACACCAATGACTTTTAGTCTTGCTGTATGCTCTTTATAGAGTAGCTGGATCAGGTCCCTGAATCCTTTGGGCATCCCAAGTTTGGTGACCATCGCTCACTGGAACAGCCATTCCAGTGAGTCAGACATGTTTTCTACATCCAGAAGCGCCACTACAGCTGGGAGTGTGGGTGGTATCTGATTTAGGTATTGTAGTTGTCTTGGAGTAAGCCAAACCATGGCAAGAGGGAAAATAGTTTTGTCCTGAGTTATAGAAGGCTCTATATGTAAGGCACAGGACTTTGAACTGATCTGTTTATTGATTGGCAGCCAATGCACATCTCTAAAATGCACCAAGACAGAAACACATATGGGAAGCTTTAGAAGTAACAAAGTGGCAGGATTCTGAACCATCTGAATACATTTTAAAAGTGTCTGAGAGAGATCAAGTTAAGGTACAATACCATAGTCCAGGTGTGATGTTCCCAAAGCCTGCACTACTGTTTTTTGGACAGATGATGGAAAAGACCTTCCTTAAGAATATTAGGAGCATATTTAAGAGCCCTAGAGCCACCTGAGCATCACTTTTCGTGACACTCAAGTGGCGCTATGCCCTGCACCCTATTTACAAGGTGGCGTTAAGCCACATTTTGTGGTTTAACGCCACCTTGTAGATACGGACCCTTCACATGCAGGACTTTGCGTGGAAGGGGCGTGCAATGGGTGTTGTCTGATGTAGCAGAAATTTTAGTACTGTCCGCTTATCACAGTGATCATCGACACATGACAGTTTATGCATGATGTTAATCAAAGTGCTAATAATTTGATTGTAAAGTGAAGCACTGAGAAATCATATTAATGTGCATTCACCTTAAACTAGTTACCTAAACCTATGTGGTATTGAGATTAAATTACTTGCTTGAAGAATAACCTGTCATTATGTTATATTTTAGAGTCTAAACTATTAGTCTGCATTAAAACGATATTACGTATTTGATGAAAAGTGTTTTAAATTTGTATGCAAATATAGGGAAATGCAGTTCTGCGCCACATTATGGAAACGTATTGACATAGCTATTTTGTTTAATATTACTGTAACATGAATGCTAATGAGAGTTTTTTAAAGCTGAATTTATAATTTGTGTATTAAAATGTGTTTTGTCTGAATGATTAAGGTGCTGTTTTAATTCACTTGCATTAGCTTAAGTGAGGCCTGTTAGGCCCTGTATTCACGACTGTGCGGAAAATGTCGTAATCTTGCTAAAGTGTACCTTTATTCCAAATTTCATTCCCATGAGAATGCTAGCTGGGTAATAGATGTCTATTGTTTTACACATAGTTAGTTTAGGAAGTCATCCTTGACGATGGAACATTAAGGACTGTGGATTGACACTTTATATTGATGTTGCAGTCTTACATGGAAGAGTACAGATGGACACCGTTCTCATAACAAACCTGGGAAACCATAACAATGTTTCAAGCTGGAGTTGTGTGATCAGTTTCTATTGGATTTTACCCCTTCAATGTCAGGTGGAATGATGAGCTGACGAGTCATCTTGTCCTATGAACTTTAATATGTTGTTTCCCAGCTGGATTAGAGTCAGAGGCTGAACTTGCACGTCCCCATGCAGAATCCTCTCTGCCATTCTCTGCTGTATGCTGAACCCTTGGACTCTTAGAGGTATTGTCCTCTCGGCTCTTGCCCCCTAGAAACGCCTTGCTGAGGCCTAGAGATTTTCTCTAACGAAAAATGGAAGACTCTTGACCGAGCTACTGAAATGCTGACGCCTTCCCTTTTTACTTATTTTTTTGTTTGCTCTAATTAGTGATCTCTTGCCCAAGATTTCTTTTGCCAAGTTCTTTTTTCCCTTTATGTCCCTTTTGTCTTTTGCCCGCATGTGTTCTGCCCATTACATGTTAATCCTGATTGGTTAATCAGTAGGGTTTTCCCTTGCCCAAACTAAGCTGAACCTTGATGATTTGAATTGACTTAGTTCTTCTTAAAACTGAGAAAAGCTTGTTTTCGATAAATCAGGTAATTTTGCTGCTGTTCTGTATTGTGTTTGTGGAATGCCTAGTTCTGTTAATGTTAGTGTTCCTGAATCCATTTTGTTGACTTGGTCAACCCTTGGTGATACTGTATCTTTAGAACTTTGTCTTAATAATTGTCTACATGACTTTGAGCTTACATTTATAATAAAACCCCTTAATTTTTATTCCCAACTGGAGTTTTCCTTGTATGGCCAAACTGGTCGTATTGTGTAATTAAACTGGCTTGTATTGAAATCTGTGGTCTGGTTTTCCACACCCTTATGCTAGGTCCAAATATCCGTTGACCTCGTTGGGCATTGATTCCTGCAAAGGAAGAAAATGCGCCAGCAGGCCCATATACTAAGGGATCTTAGAGTGATAAACGTTCAGCTGCGGTGTACTGTAGCTGTGGTTTTGTAAGAGAGGCAACACGTTGTGTATCATTTGCATATGTGAGTAGAGTGAAACAGTGAGAATCAATGATACCTGCTAGGGAGTCTGCTTGGGAGTTGATGGAAACATTAAAAAGTGTGGGATCAAGGATGAACCCATAGGAACTACCTGAGAGAGTGGAGATATTTTTTTTTTAAAGAAAGGGTTTGGTGCAACATGTAAAGAATATTTTTAAAGAAAGGGGTGAGCCATATAAGTGCTCTGCTGCAAATTCAACAGTCTGAGAGTCACTTTAATAGCATGTTATGAGAGACTTTATCAAAGGATACAGTAAGGTCCAACAGGATCACTTCAGCAGCTCTCCTATGATCTAAGGTTAGCCGAAGATTTTCTGTGACTTCAAGGAGAGCTGATTCAGTGCTGTGTAAGGGGTGGAAAGACACTTAAGAGGAGTGGACTATATGAGGGATCTCAAGATAACTTGAAAGTTGTTTATCAATATGCTTCCCCACCAACTGAGCATGCAGAGGGAGCAAGGAGACAGGGTGACAATTTTCAGCTCTGGAAGGGTACAAAGTCAGTTTTTCTAACATGAAAAGAAAGGCTTCATGCTTCCACAAAGGGAGTACTGAAGAATGGATGATGGGAAGTTTCAGTAGCTCCCATGACATAGGTTTGATACTTGAAAAACCCCTGTTGATAATGTTGGAGGGGAGTTGTTCGAGCAGGGAGCTGAACTTAACCAAATTACCATGGTGAAGTAAATGGGCCTGCTGTTAAAGATGGAAATGAGGGAGCGCAGAATCTGTGTTAAGCGGTATCTCTGTTATAGTGGAGGTCGGACAATTCTTTCTTCAACAGGAAAGGAGGAATAGATATCATTGACTTTTTGAAAGAAAAGGTAACAAGGTCATTGTATCTGTGAGTCGAATGATGGAAGTAGTTGAGGTGGTGTCAACAGGCACCATGATAGGTTTACCTAGTGAGAAAATCTCCTTAGTCAAATTAGATGCTCTCTCTATCTTTAATGCATACTATTCTGCCTACTGTGATCTTATGGCCAAGTAGACATAATTGGGAACAATATAGAAGCTTTCAAAAAGTACCTACTATCCGTTTTATCTATGCATAAAGATAAATACAGGCAGGAAAATAAAATGTAAAAACGGCAAACTGGGAGCCTTAGTTATAATTACTATCAACTTCTGGCCAGGTCACTTCCTCATAGGTTACCCTGAGTCAGGATACTGCACGGTCTGGCATAAGAGGACAAGGGTTAAGTGGAAAACTGTGACTAGCTAGAGAGTCAGTTCCAGATTATTTGGTGAGTGGCACTTAGGGACTGTCCTCTGGGTAACATCATGACTTTGGCCTGTGAGTTGCATACATCCATCACTGGGCATGGTAGATTTACATCTCAGGCGTCGCAGGTGGAACAGAGGCTAGTGCATGTCCATGACAAATAACAATCCAAGATGTTAGTGCAGAAAAAGTCAAGGATTGAAAGGTCTACTTTCCTTGTTGCAGTTGTGCTATATGATAATCTAATTTGGCTAAAACACAGAGGTGGCTAGTGGCGTGCAAAAGGGGCGGGGCGATGTGCGGGGGGAGAAGGGGGAGAATTGGGAAATAAAACATTAATTATTTATGAAAAAAAATAAACACTTACCTTGTCACCGCCACGCTGCTCCTCTGCTGGCTGCAGGTAGACACAAGCTCCCAGCCTGCCCTGAGGCCAATCCTGATGCTGCCCAGTGCGGCGTCAGGATTGGCTGGGAGCTACCAGCCAGGATGCTTCCAGGCAGACTCAGATCCGGTGCACACTCTCTCCAGCCCAGCAAGTGAGTTGCTGGGCTAGAGAGAGCCCAGTGCACATGTGTTTTTTTGGCCGGCCCAAGACTGCCAGCCAAACACACATGTGCTCTAACAGAGAGTGCTGAGCACTCCCCCTCACTGTTCATCACCCTGTGCGCCCCCCCTTTTACTAAAAACAATAATAAACCTAGTTTATTATTGATTTTTTAGTAAAAGGTTTGCAGCTGCCGCTGCTGGCGGGGGGGGAGGCAATACTCCTCTGCCCAAATGGACGAGCCACCCCTGCTAAAACACCTCATTATGAAACATAGACCCAAACTTTATTTGGGTCCAAACTTGAATGGAAACTTTAATTATGAAATGTAGTTTACTTCTTGGAAGGTTAGAATCATTCAGTAGAATACATTACTCTAGCTTCTCGGAGGTAATAGGTTAAATAGCTGGTGCATTTGGCTACACCTCTTATATCATTGTTGTTAGCCTCCTGTGGTTCAGGAATTATTTTAATCAATTTCAGAATGTTTACAAACAAGCCATATGGTTAGAAAGGATACTCAATTAGCACTCGTGAATCATAAAGTTCATCTTGGGGTTCGTTTTCAACTTCCTCAAAATTATATTTTACATTTTGACTACATTTATTAATTGATTTAATTTTCCTAACTCATGTTGCAATAGAGATTTATAGACTGTGTTTCTTGGGTATAATATGGTTGTAAGGCCTCAAATCTGAGGTATAGGCTTTTTGTGCAGGCATGGACTCAATACAGGTGAGAGGGTCTCTTACAACCATTATAGTCTGAGACAGAAGGTCTATAAGGATGTTAGAACATTCCATCCACTGGGATAGAATGTTATAAAAAAGGAGAAACAGAAAGCCAAATATTAGAATGCTGGAGCAGAAGGTCTGTAAAGCCCATAATGGACCCTGAGCCTTCACTATCTTGAATGGAGCTCTCAACATTAAAAAATAATAACCTTTTATATAGCACTTTATACCACCCTTCTCCTCTTCCTAAGCACTGTTAGCACTGTTTGTAATAGATGTTACGGTTAACCAGTTTAATGGCACTCACAATCCCAACCTCGAAAGGATGGAAGGCTGAGAATAGAAGCCAGAAATCATGCAGCTGTCAGTGCTAAGTGTTAACTCCTTGAGCAGCCTTGAAGACTCAAATTATTGATTTCCAACCAACAAAAGGATGAAATGTGGTTTTAAACATTTTATATACAAGAAGGTAAAAGGTCATGTGTGGCATGGATGCCGTTTCAGAATATAATCTACAAAAATGTCATGTGACATAAATAATGTGGCCTGAATATTGTTTACAAAATATTGCCCCAGTGGGCTAGATTGTATTATCAGCTCTAGTTTTGCCTTAGTTTTGTAGATGATATTTAGACCACAATATTTATGCCAAATAATATTATAACAATGATATTCTGGTACCACACAATGTCATATCATATGATGCGAGCTCATGATTCAGGAGATATTTACAAACCACACAGTCTTTGGCAACGTGGTTTCTCATAACAAAGAACCACATAGTGGCAAAACTGGGTGACAATACAGAGGAGCTACCTGTAATATATTTATTGCATTGTTTTGGAGTTGATCGGTACTCGTCCATCCAAAATGTTTTCCTGACTTCTTTCTCTCTGATAGCAAAACAGTAACGACATTTTAATGATGGAGTTCTGATTTGTTTTTGGCACTCTGTGTAGAAGTGCATTTCAATTATTATAAAGCATCATGAAGAGTGGCAATATTTATGTCAACACCAGTTTAATGCAACATAATTAGGTTCTGAAAGTAGTGTTAATCTTACTGCATAAAATAATCTCATAAAATTCCATAACCTTCTGGCTTTGCCTTCTCACTTTCTTTACAAACTTTCATGCCAAAATTGCAAAACGAGTCTGACTCAGCTGTTCAGCTTCAGCCATGTTTTGAATACATGTTGAAGAATTCTCTTATCTGAAGAATAATGGCATGGTAGTAAGATTGTTCAGTTGGCTAACATCCTGGCGTAAGACCTGCAGGCCACATCTTTCCATTCCCGCAGGGTTTCATCGATCTCAGTTCCTTATTTATTGTTTGGCAGCCGGGCTACTCCATCACAAGCGATTAGTGTCCCGTCCAACGTATTTCAAGTATATTTTTGCCAGTTGCACTTCTAATGGGTGAACAGATCGCCTCCACTTTTTGAGATAGTATCCTGTGCCTCAAACTCTAAATAAGGCCCTCAGGGGCCTATTTAGGGGCATATTTAGGGGCATATTTATACTCTGTTTGCGCCAAATGTGCGTCAAAATTTTTTACGCACAATCGGCGCAAACCCTGCCCCATATTTATACTTTAACGTCCGACCCCGCGGGCGTCAAAATTCCACCATGTGCGTCATTTTTTGGAAGGGGGAACCAGCCTTGCGTTAATTATATGCAATTTAGGCGTTCCCTTCCAAAAAATGACTTTAAGGCCTGTGCCCCTTATTTATACTCTGACGTCATTTTGACGCACAGGAGGGGGTGGGCCTTAAAAAATGGCGCACAGCCTGATGTGCGCTGTTTTTTAACGCCTGGGTCAGGGCAGGCGTTAAGGGACCTGTGGGCTTGGAAGGAGCCCAGAGGTGCCCTCCCCTGCCCCCAGGGACACCCCCTGCCAACCTTGCCCACCCAAGGAGGACACCCAAGGATGGAGGGACCCATCCCAGGGAAGTAAAGGTAAGTTCGGGTAAGTGTTTTTTTCCGATTTTGTTTGTGGCATAGGGGGGCCTGATTTGGGCCCCCCTACATGCCACTATGCCCAATGACCATGCCCAGGGGACATAAGTCCCCTGGGCATGGCCAGGGGGCAAGGGGGCATGACTCCTGTCTTTGCTAAGACAGGAGTCATGTCAATGGAGGTTGGGCGTCAAAAAAAATGGCGCAAATCCGGTTTGAGGCCTGAATTTTGCCTCAGATCTGACATGCACCATTTTTTGACGCACAACCTTCATTTTCCCATACGCCGGCGCTGCCTGGTGTGAGTCTTTTTTTTTTTACGCACACCAGTCCGCAGCGCCGGCTAACGTCCTTCCATTAATAAGGCGCCCGCATGGCGCGTTGGAATGGCGTTATCCGGCGGTAACATTTTTGACGCACAACTGCGTTGGCGCAGTTGTGCATCAAAAAGTATAAATGTGGGCCTCAGTGTTTATACTTCTGGTGTCATTCAAATGAGTACATTCAGTTTAGATAAACTGATCTACCATGATTTGAGTGACACTCAACGAGTGGCATATGTAACATAAATAAATATCATGAATTCAATATTTTTATTGGCTACCTAAGTTCTAGAAATTAACACACCTATTTGATTCACTCCTGTTTCTGATGGTGTCGGAACTCACAGTCCAATTATTTAATGGCACACTATTGGAGACGTCACGTTCTGGTTGGCTGAGGCAAGGCCCTAACCAGTGCTTAATTTGTACATATTTCCGGTGCAGAGCACCAGCACTTATTTTTGAGGGCCGGCACTTATTTGTCTGCCTCAAGCATTTACTGCAAGCAAAATACACAAATGGGAAAAACGGAGAAAGAGAAAAATGAAAAGGCATCACAATGGGAGAAAGCAAAAAGCTGCAAGAGTGAGCCGAAGGGGCAGAGAGTGGCTTTAAATGGACTAAAGAGACCAGAGATTGCTTCAGGATTGCACTGCCTCCGTATTTCGTGTTCACACACTTAATTGCAGCAGCTGCATGTTTAAGAGGAAGCCTTTGGGCACCAGCACGTTTCTATTTACAAATTAAGCACTGGCCCTAACCAGGCAGAACATACCTCACCCATCTAAGGTGGGTGATTACATTCACTGTATAACCTGCATTCACCCTTGGGTAGCTTGGCACTGAGCAGTCAGGATTATCAGAGGAGCAATGTATAAAGAATCAGCACAGAATTTTACACAATAAATATACTGAGTGTCACAACAGGAAACTTCACATGTTGTGTATGTAAAGAAGATTTGTAATCAACACACACATTAACTAACATGACATGTAAATCATGTACTTCTGGGCATAAATCACATCCGGAAATATCACTAGCAATACTAGGCCCAACTGTGTTAATACAACATCAGCAATACATACACTTGGGAAAACACCTACTTTCCCTCCCAACACCCTCATGAGGGGCAGAACATTGTCAGCACAAGACCCACAATAGCAATTATTCCAGTTCAATACCACACACTTATAGAGTGCAGCCAGATTAACAGCAATAGCAGCAGTGTGTACACACCGATAATTACAGCACTCTTCAATAGTCTTGTGGGCCTACGCTGCAAGGGCAAAAAACAATGTCAACCTGTGATAATCTTTTGGCAAGGACACAATGTGTATAGAACACCTCTGTGCGGTGCAGTTGACACAGGCAGTCAAACCCTCACACTCACTCCACACCGCTACACAGTGCCACAGATATTGGGCAGGCTTTTATAGAACACACTCACACACACTCTCTCCCAACACCCTAATGCGGTGCACTGATATCCTTCAGGTCAGTTGTTACTGTACTCACAGACCCCATGGGCCCAAACGCTCCTCCACTATTCAAAACACCCCTACTAACCTGCCCCTCGGGCTGGAGATGAAAGAAACCTTTCCCTGGGTACCAGGCTAATTGACACCAGAGTCACACTTAGTTAGGGTCCTGGGAAGGGGAGGGGGAAAAGAATAGATAATAGGTTGATCAGGCAGCAGTTGACAAATGGAGGTTTGGCTCCCACTCAGGAAGTTCACTCAAAGGTCTTTACACCATCCCTTCCGGCACGGGCCCTATTCTCCCAAGAACAAGGAGAGAGTCCTTGAAATGTACAGGGGAGAAGAGAAGTCATTACCAACTGCACCGTCAAAGTGAGTGGCCCCCATCCCTACCCTTGCCATGTGGCACATGCACCCACCGTCTTTCATGCATGCAGAACTCTGCCCCCTTCCTTCTTACATCCAGCCCTCTCCACACAGGCATAACCCATACAACATGCTCCCTGTGTACTTACCTGTTTGTCTGGAGGAACGTAGAGTAGCGTGTACTGGGGGAGGACCCCATCAACGAGCTTCTCCAACTCCTCCGATGTGAAGGCAGGCGCCCTTTCCCCAGATGCACGAGCCATTGTCTCTTCCAGACCGAGGTCACAGCAGCACTTGCAGAGTAGGTCCTCTCCTGTCGAAGATCAGGTATCGAGTGATTAAATAGATAGAAAATGGCGGTCACGTCCGCGGCGGTCACGTCCGCGGTGGTGCGTACCATCACCGCCGGCGTACATCGTCATTGGCTCCTGGGACCCATAGGGTCCTATGTTAACCAATGCAGCATTGCGCCGCAGTCTATGACCGCCTACCGCGACGGTGTACAACGCGAGCGCAGTTACCTCACATCCCATTGTCCCACTTTAGAGGTCAGGCAGCCGCCATTTCAGGGGCCCACATGGCCTAATTTTCAACTGCGTAACACATACCTAGGCCTAGTCTCAACACACATACAGGCCACATTTTGTGTATGATTGGTGTTCTGGGTAAACTGTGGGTACGTACCTCTGAGTTGTTTGACTCTGTGCTCGCTGTTGTCCTTCATAGGCACCGTCCGCTGGGACATGTGAGGAGATGGCGGAATCCTCCGGTGTACCGACCGCTGGTGGACCTGTCGACAATGGAGGAAAGGCATTTGATAATCACCTACAGGTTTGACCGTGCCACAATCCAGGAACTGTGTACCCAGTTGGAGTCAGATCTGATGTCAGCAATCCGCCATCCCTCAGGAATCCCCCCTCAAGTGCAGGTGCTATCAGTTCTCCATTTCCTTGCAAGTGGGTCTTTTCAAACAACTGTGGCCATGGCATCAGGGATGTCCCAGCCTATGTTTTCCAACGTATTGTCCAGAGTGTTGTCTGCCCTGCTGAAACACATGCAGAGCTACATCGTTTTCCCTCAGGTGGAGGATTTGTCTACAGTGAAAGGTGACTTCTATGCCCTTGGACATATCCCCAACATCATAGGTGCCATTGATGGGACCCATGTGGCTTTGGTCCCCCCCCACAGGAGTGAACAGGTGTACAGAAACCGGAAGAGTTATCATTCCATGAATGTACAGATGGTATGTTTGGCAGACCAGTACATCTCCCATGTGAATGCCATGTTCCCTGGCTCAGTGCATGACGCCTACATCCTGCGGAATAGCAGCATCCCTTATGTGATGGGTCAACTCCAGAGGCACTGTGTGTGGCTATTAGGTGAGCCCCTGGAAGCAAGGCAGTGGGAATGGTTGTCTGGGGTTATCCCTACAGGTTAGTGTGTGTCTAACAGTTGGGCCTCGCCATTTGCAGGTGACTCTGGGTACCCCAACCTGTCATGGCTACTGACCCCAGTGAGGAATCCCAGGACCAGGGCAGAGGAACGCTACAATGAGGCACATGGGCGAACTAGGATGGTGATCGAGCAGACCTTCGGCCTCCTGAAGGCCAGGTTCAGGTGCCTGCATATGACAGGTGGATCCCTATTCTACTCACCAAAGAAGGTGTGCCAGATCATCGTGGCCTGCTGTATGCTTCACAACTTGGCTTTGCGACGACAGGTGCCTTTTCTGCAGGAGGACGGTCCAGATGGCGGTGGACAGTGATGAGGATGAAGCAGAGGAAGAAGACATGCAGAACAGGGACTCAGTGATCCAGCAATATTTCCAGTGAAACACAGGTGAGAATACATTCCTGCCTACTACATGTACTTTTACACTACTACCTCTATCCTGTCTGTCGTTTTCACCCAGTGCTTGGTCACTGAGTTGTCACTTTCCCTAACGGTTTCACAGATGTGGGTCCCAACGTGTGTCATCTGCTTAGATTCCTCATGGACTAGAGCTGTGTGACATAGGTATGTTGACATTACTATTTCAAGAACATTTTGTCACTGTAATTGCAAATACACTATTTCGAAATCACAGACAGACTCAAGATCATTTTGTGCTTTAGGTGTGTTTATTTAAATGCAAAATATTGGAGGGGGAAGTTAAATGGTCGGGGGTGATGGCGGAGGAGTGTCCATGGCAGAGTCTAGTCTATTAGTCTCACAGGCCCATATGGGCATAGGAAGTGGAGCTGGGGCAGTTTAATTATGGACAGGGTGACAAAGTGGGACAGTGGGATGACAATCAGGGTGGTCATATTTCTTGGTGGGCGTCTTGGCATCGTGCTCTGTCTTGTTCCTGGATCTCAGGGGCCGTTTGCGGGGTGGTTCTCCATCTGCAGGGGGTGGGGTGCTGGTGTGGTGGTCCTGTGGTGGGGCGTCCTGTCCACTAGCGCCGACGGAGGTGGAGGGAAGTTCATCGTCCATGCTAGTGTCAGGGACCCCTTGTAGTGCCACAGTGTCCCTCCTGGTGTTGAGTACTTCCTTCAGCACCCCTACGATGGTGCCCAGGGTGGAGCTGATGGTTCTGAGTTCCTCCCTGAAGCCCCTATACTGTTCCTCCTGCATGCGCTGGGTCTCCTGAAACTTGGCCAGTACCGTTGCCATCGTCTCCTGGGAGTGGTGGTATGCTCCCATGATGGAGGAGAGGGCCTCGTGGAGAGTGGGTTCCCTTGGCCTGTCCGCCCCCTGTCGCACAGCAGCCCTCCCAGTTCCCCTGTGTTCCTGGGCCTCCGTCTCCTGGACCGTGTGCCCACTGCCCCCAGGTCCCTGTTGTTGTTGGGGTGGTGGGTTATCCTGGGTTCCCTGTAGTGGTGGACACACAGCTGATTGACGTGTCCTGGGGACGGAGGTATGGGCCCGCTGGGTGGGTGCTGTGCTGGTGTTTCCAGAGGGGGGAAGGTCTGTGGTGGCCTGTGCCTGTGTGAGGGGAACCGACTGTCCCGAGGCCCACGATGGTCCGGGCTGGTCATCTAGATCCAGTTGGACAGAGGTGCTGTCATCACTGTGGGCCTCTTCTGTGGGTGGAGTGGACATGTCTGGACCCTCCTGTCTGGTGACGTTGGGTAGTGGTCCTGCAGGGGTGGAAAGGCATGATTATTGCATCTGTGTGTGTCATGGTGTGCAATGGGTGGGTGACCGTGTACCCAGTGCTGGCATTCCTGTGTGTGAGCTTGTGTGATGATGGTTTAGGGGGGTGTATGGGTATGTGCAGTGGGCATGCTTTAGTGATGGGTGTCCATGCTTTGTTGTTGCATGCAGGGCTTGGTGTTGGGATGTGTGGTTTGTGATATTGGTACATTTGTGAGGAGTTGGAGTGATAGAGGTGAGGGCGAGGGTGGGGGTATGTGATAACATGCAGGTAGGGTGGGGGATGTAATAGTTAAGATTTGACTTACCAGAGTCCATTCCTCCACCAACTCCTGCGAGGCCCTCAGGATGCAGAATCGCCAAGACCTGCTCCTCCCATGTTGTTAGTTGTGGGTGAGGAGGTGGGGGTCCGCCGCCAGTCCGCTGAACTGCCTGGGGGTGTCTTGAGACCACGGAACTCACCTTCCCCCGTAGGTCGTTTCACCTTTTCCTGACGTCCTCCCGATTGCTTGGGTGTTGTCCCACTGCATTGACCCTGTCTACTATTCTTCGCCATAGCTCCATCTTCCTTGCAATTGAGGTGTGCTGCACCTGTGATCCAAATAGCTGTGGCTCTACCCGGACGATTTCCTCCACCATGACCCTGAGCTCCTCCTCCAAGAACCTGGGCTGTCTTTGCCGTGCCATGGGGTGATGTAGGCTATGTGTGGGGTGGTGTGTGTGGTGATAAGTGTGGTGATATGTAGTGGAGTGTTGTGTGAGGTGCGTGGAAGTTGTGTGGGTGATGGTGTTGTGTGCCTGTGGATGCTAGTATTGTTGATGGTGGTGTCTCTCTCTGGCCTTCGTTCGTGACTTTTGGTCGTAGGGGTTTGCGGGTGATGTGGGTGGGTGTTTTATGTTGTATTGGGTGTGTGTATGTGTATCATGTGTGTGTATTTCAAATTGGCCAATGTGGCTGTGTTTTGTAAGAGTGTGTGTATTTTGAGCACGGAGCTGGGTACCGCCAATGGAATACCGCGGCTGAAAACCGCTGCCTGGATTCGTGTGTCGTATTTCTGTTGGCGTGACGGTGGAGGTTTTGTTTTCGTCAGTTTATCACTGACCTTTGGTGTGGCGGACTTGTGTGGGTGTCTGAATTTTGGCGGATTCCGAGCAGTGGGTCATAATGACCGTGGTGGAATTCCGCAGCCGCGGCGGTGTGTTGGCGGTCTTCTGCACGGCGGTAAGCGGCTTTTACCGCCAATGTTGTAATGACCCCCTTAATCTTTAATTTAATGAGGCCATGATCTGGCCCAGAGAGGCCACATGTCCAAACCTCTCCCTCCAATCTAACCAGCCAGGCCCTCAAATGGCAGAAGTTGGTCATTCCAGTTGTGTGCCCATAGTTTATAGCTGTCAATGGTGAATGCATAGATGTGCTCCCCCAGCCTCCAGTGTGGATTAGATTAGAATTTAAAAGGCACACAAAAGCACTTTAGATCATAGACATGCACCCTTTCTTTCCTACGTTATGACTGACAAAACCACCTTTACCATAGGAAGGGGTTTGTCTGGACGACTCCAATGATAGGAAACATTATGAGGCTGCTCCACTGCAACCTACTACTGCAGCTAGGTGTTTTTGTAAACTTCTCCCATGTTAACCTGAGGGCGATGTTCTGACAAATTATTGAGTTAAAATATTGAGACACACAAATATCAGGTGTTTAATATCGTGGTACTTAATATCGTGATGCAGGAATATCGTTGACAAAATTATTGATTCCCTAAGGTAAGTAATACTGATGTTAAAATATCTATGTTCTTAATATTGTTCACAAAAATATTGTTGTAAAGAATATCGTTTTTTAATTATCTTTATGTATTTTCGTATATGTTTTAATTGTATATGTAATAAATTGTTTGTTTAATTATTGTTATTAATATTTTTTAATATAGGTTGTTGTTTTTTTTTAAATATAATTACTAATGTAATTTTTAGTGTTGTATTGGGTTGTGGGGCCTGTAGGGGTACAGGGTGGGGAGTAAATTAATTTTAGCTAATTTAACATTAATAATTCATTTTAATTATTATTAATTATTTAATTGAAGTAAATTGTGTAATGATTTTTTTAAATTATGGTTTAGGTGCGGGTTGTGTGGTTTGTAAGGTGAAATGGTGGGAAGTTAATTAATTATAATCAATAATTGATGTTAATTGTTATTAATTATTTAATTATAATTATTTATGTAAATTGTGTAATTATTTAATCTTTTAAGTTATATTTCTGGTGTGGGGTTTGTAGGGGTAAAGGGTGGGAAGTTAATAAAGAAATAATGTATTGATAATTAATTATTGATTTATTAATAATTATACAATATATAATTATGTTAATATTGAATTTATCAGATTTGTTATGTTATATTTTAGGTGTGTGTTGTTTACTTTATAGAAGAATAGGGCAGAAGTTATTTAAGTAGAAACCTCCGGGCAATTGCTTGCACTTTATAAGCCTCCAAATTAATCAATCAATCAATCATAAATTTAAAATTATTTATTCATTTATTGAAACTTGTTTTTCATGACTTAATATGTTAATTGTGTTATACCTTTTTGATTTCCATTTCAAATAAATTAATTATATTTGTTTTAATCGATAATAATGATTAATTATTGAAAATTGTAATACTTATGTAATTTGTTTTATTTTTGTTAACATTTAGCCATGTAATTTTTATATTTAGAAATGTATATTTTTAGTTATTTAATAAAGTTGTTAAAATATGTTATTTGTTTGAAGTGAATTTCTCTCTCTTTACTGTTGCACTGAATGGAGTGGGAATAGTAAATTTTACCCCTCCTGAGTCCAATATTTTCCCTATTGTTGCACACACTGGAGTGGGAATAGTAATTTTTAACACTGCTGAGTACAACGCTTTCCCTACCATTTACACACACTGGAGTGGGAGTAGTAAATGTTACCCCTCCTGAGGCCAAGGCTTTCCCTACTGTTGCACACACTTGAGCGGGAATAGTAATTGTTACCACTCCACGTCCAATGCGTTCCCTACTGTTGCATCGACTGGAGTGGGAAGAGTAAATTTTACCCTTCCTGAGTACAGCACTTTTACCACTGTTGCACTAACTGGAGTGTGAATAGTAAATTTTACCCATCCTGAGTCCAACACTTTCCCTACTTTTGCATCGACTGGAGTGGGAATAGTAAATTTTACCCTTCCTGAGTCCAACACTTTCCCTACTGTTGCACACACTAGTGGGAATAGTAAATTTTACTCCTTCTGTGTTCAACGTTTTCCCTACTGTTGCACATTCTGGAGTAGGAATAGCATATTTATCATTCCTAGAGTTTAATAGTTTTGCTAGAATTGTTTAAATATTTATTATTAATATGTGTTTGTGTATTTCATTTTATATTTTTAATATGTATAACGCTATGTAACTTTTAATATATTTTTAGTAAAATGTATTTTTATCTATTAACTTTTTATGCATAATTAAATTGGAAATATTTTAAAATAATTGTTCTATTAGTATATTTGAAAAAATAGTAAATTCTTATATAAATTAAAAGATGTTTTATAATAGTTTTACATCATATAAATATATATATATATATAAACATACATAACTACATAAATATGTATATGTGTGTGTGTTTGTTTAAATAAGTATATATTAATATATGTATATATTCATATAACATATATTAATATATATTTTTGCATAATATTTAAACATAGTTAATCTATACAACTTTTATTCTTATATGTTAAATTATTTAAGATTTAACTTTTTAAAATATATATTTTTCAAAATGATATTTTTGTATATATTTTTTGATATTAGTGTAAAATTATATTTTTTCCTCTATTTGTGTACTTACCTGTATATGTATAGGAAAATGATATTTTTGTGGTCAATATTTTTGACACAATATTTTTGCATCCCAATATTTCTGGTGTCTGTATTATGTCATTGAAGCCCTATGGACAAAGCAGTTCCCTTAGTTAATGAAAACACACATGGGTATTTTTCAATCCCTGGGCACACATGCCTTTGAGAACACACAAGCCTGCATTGGCAGGCTGAACACATTTAAGAACACCATAGGTGCAAGTGCACACACACAAGCCTGCTATGACAGGCTGGACACATGTTTAAAAACACCTTGGGTGCAAGTGTGCACACCCAGGCCTGCTATGACAGGCAGGACTCATGTTTAAGAAGATCATAGGGCAAGTGTGCACACACAGGCCTGCTATGACAGGCTGGACTCATGTTTAAGAACACCGTAGGTGCAAGTGTGCACCCCCAAGCCTGCTATGACAGGCTGAGCTCAGGTTTAAGAACACATAGGTGCAAGTGTGCACTCACTGGGCAGTGCCACCTCCTAATATATGTGGGAAATACGGCTCACTTTAACACTGTTCTTACAGTGGGAAAGTGACCAGGGCCCTAAGGCCACTGAATAGAGAATCAGCAAAACCCTGTTTGAAGAGCCCATCACCTAGGTAGGGAAAACTCACCTGGGGGGTTCTTCACTACCGGGGCATGGAACACCCATGTGTGCCTGCCCAGCCTTCCATCTACCACCTACCCCACCCTGCAGGGGGTGCTCTAAGAGTATATGAGGTCCCACTCAGAATTGGCTATGGAGTTAAAAGTGCCAACCTGAGCACCAGCAAAACTGCACCTCCTCAGGCCTACATTGTCAAGCCTGATACATGCTTCACAGGCTGTTCCGGTGGGTGGCACATTCAGTGCAATGTCCCATTAGTACTCAGGGCTGTAACCACCCTGGGTTTGTGGTGTACCTTTTTAGAGGGCATTCCTGGGTTCAGCCCCTGAACCAATCACGTAAACCCCCCTTCCTGACATGTGTAGGAAGGGCGCATGCACTTTCCCACTGTAGTACCGTGGGAAAGTGCCCCGAGTCCTAAGGCCAAGCAAAGAGAGTCAGCACAAAAAAAAAAAAAAAAACGGGAGGAAAAAGCAAAACGTTTCAGGAGAATCTACTAAGAAGCGCCATGTCCAACACACATACATACAGGTCCTTACATTGCAATAGTAGATGACAGACAAATACTCTCTGCCAGCACATCCCTTTTATTGTATGAGGGATAGCAATATTGTACTGCTTTGTATTGCATGAATTCAGTAGTACTGTCCTACTCCTCGTAACGGTCAGAAAATACGTTGGTAAAGTTTCTGCTTCTGAAATGCATGGATATGGATGAGAGAAGGGTGTTGTTAGCAATGTTCAATATTGGTGTTGTATGTGATGCCCTGGGAGTCTGAACCAGAGGTAACAGGACCATATGAGTGTGTTTTATACATGAGACAGGAAGCAAAGTCTGACCACCAGTTTATTGCCCCTAAACTCAGCAGCAGCCCACACTGCCCCACTCATCGCTACCTTACATCAACAAACGTCCTGCCACACCTTCCCCTCATTTTCATTCTATAACACATGACTTTGCACACAGCACCACACAACCACTTCACACCACACCTTTCTCACTAAATAATTCTAACTCCCAACATTGACACGTCATAATGCTTTACTCCATACACCAACACATTGCTCCTCATCATCACATCTCATTTACAGAAACACACATTGAAAACTTCATTTACCAGATTACTTTTTATTGCACACTCAATTTAGAACTTTAGGCTATCCTTGCATGTTCAAAGGATAGACGAAAACAGTCAGCTTCCCCGCCTCTCAGAGAACTTCCAATGATATTACCTAAAACACACATTGACAAACTCACACACTAGACTGAAATGACAGTACACAATCCTTACCAACCTTCTTTGCACCAGGGTGCAGAGGCAGCTTGCAAGACTATCATTGTCTAAACACACTCCAATGGGAATACACTGAACTTAAAACATACTGCCAAACTGCTGAGCATTGACAAATAGCAAGCTGAAAATCTCATTTAGACCTTAGCAGAGGCACACCTACTGCCTAGACCTAAATAGCCCCACCTTTGGTCAATTCATACCTGGAGGATGGCAAGGAAGTTGAGGACATCATCACGGTGGCTAAAGCACTACCTGCTGTTATCCCAGCTTTACGGCTCTGTATTGCCACTTGAGGAAACCCAGTCCCTTGGAATCTACAGGGATTCACCTGCTGAATGTTAGACTTAGAGCCTGATTTAGATCTTGATTTACCATTAGATTTCCTATTAGTCGACTTGTCGGTACGCCTGCCCAATTTACATGTTGCTGATCCCACAGATGAAAGAACACCAATGAACCGGCGCCACCACCATGAATCACCACCCATGTAGATGGCGGCAGAGGCAAAATTGGTTGGCAGCAGGACTCCAGCTCCTTGTACCACTTAGCCAATCACGATCTGCATTCCCGCCAACATAATTGTGACAACCAAGCTGTCACACCAGAGTTGGCATATTCGGAGGGATATAAGCATGAAACTTGCCTTTTTTCATATTTTCCCATTTCCTGCTGTCATTAATTCAATCGTATAAGTCCTGATGTTGCTGCTGCCAACCAAGATGAAAATCAACCCCATCTTTGCTGGAACAGAAAATAATTCAGTGTTTCACCTCTCATCCTTGGAATCGTCGCTGTATATTAGCACTCGACTAGAGCATCTTTAACAAATACTCGAAAGCAATACTACAATGATGTGCAATGCATATGTGTGTAATGGCATACTTAGAAAAATGTTTGAAAACACACACCTCAAGAGATTACTGAAACCTTACTAATCTAGTACTAACTACCTTCATGGCAATTGGCATCCATACCAAAAGTCACAGCAATACCAAATAGAAATGTGTCCATACAGGTGTGTGCAATAATATCCCCTAAACTACCATATTATATACATAAACAGTATGCCCAATAGGAATTACTTAAACCCATGATAATGTAGCAATTGCACTACAAAATGCTACAAATGGGTGTGCACAGAATGTACAATCAATCTTAGCTCTCAACTGCAAACATGTCAGAGATGTTTGAAGGTCACATGTCCCCTTGGTTTGTGCTATTTATGACAAACTATAGATGTAATTTAACTGCAAAGTGTCAAGTTCCCTTTGTAATGAATATGTGCATATTATTGACACACCATGTTAAAATAAACCCACATGCATTCTCCAGTCACAATAACAGAAACACATATTGTTGGTGTAAGTGTCCATTATTATGATGAATGCGTGCACCGAAATTACCATGTCCATCACAAATGTACAACACTAATGTGTGCCTTTAAAAACTATCTAAAATATACAATGTGTGCTTGTCACTGTAACAAATGAGTGTAAGCGCATGGCACACAGATTAGCAGAAATAACATCATCAGCAAACAATTAGTAGCAATCCAAATATAATGCAAGACAAAGGTAATCTCAAATTAAATATTTTTATATGAATGAAGTAACTCTCTCATAATTTGTTTTAGATTTTTTTCCAACTAAACACAGCAACGTCTCGAGGTTGTAAAGTCCAAAGTCTGGGTTGCATGCCCATAACTTGCCTTCTATTTGCACTGCCAAAATTAACCTCCTATAGAAGGGGCATCAATGGGGCAGAGAGCAGGCACCTCAATGATGTTAGTTTGAGGGGGGAGTCCTTGGGTTTGGAAGGGGTTGGTTGGGACTTGGAGGGATGGGTTTGGATTTAGGAGGGTGGGTTTGGCTTTGGAAAGGGTAAGTTGGGATGTGGGTTGGTGTGTTTTATGGGTTCCAAGATGTTTTAGAGGGGTGGTCTGAAATGAGGAAGGGTTCATTGTCAGGAATCCCCAAGGTGCCTTCTGGTTATCTGTCAGCATAACTGTTCGCGAAACACCTCTTCGTGCAAGCCAGTGATAATGAATTGCTCAATTTATGCCAGGGAAACAAGGATCTACTGTCCTATATCGCCTCTTTCAATCTGTTGGTGGCAGAGACTGAGTGGCCCGAGGAGAAGAGGACCTCCTTCTTCTATCGTGGCCTTCAGGACGATCTCAAGGATGTTCTAGCCCAAATTGTGGAACCTCCCATGGAGTGTTCCGAGTTCATTGACCTGGTGGTACAATTGGATCACCGCTTGAGTGAACGTAAGGGAGAAAAATTCTGGGGTGACACACGCTTAGTGGTGCTCAACACTGAGAAAAAGGAGTCCACCATTCCCACTCAAGATACACCTGAGCCCATGCAAATTGGCAGTGTGCGGGGCCCACTATCTTAGGAATGGAAAGAACGTAGGAAAAAATTTAAACTGTGTTTATACTGCTGTAAGGCAGGGCATTTTGCTCGGGAATGTCCTAACAAGCCTACTGCTCCAAAGAAAGCCATTGGAGCGGTAACAGGGCCTTAATTCTCTCTTCCTGATCAAGCGGAAAACTAACTGGCTCGATAACTTCTGAGACCATTTTATCGAGCGTTTCTTTCAATATGGTCTCACATCTCCTGGCTAATACCACCAGGCCAGTACATCAACATCTAACTCTTATTGTGACATTTGTGTTGTCCCCTCAGGTTTGTAAGGTAAATCCCATATTGCTTGACTCTAGGGCTACCGCAAACATTTTAGACTTGGGTTTGGCTAAAAACCCTAAATATTACAACTGTCAGAAAAGACGTCCCTGAACTGGTCCGATCAGTAGATAGCTCAGAATTGTCCTCCGGGCTTATTGTTTATCAAACAACAACCTTGTCCATGCTTTGTGCAAACACCCATACAGAACAAATTCAGTTTGACCTCATAGATTCCCCAGTATTTGGAGCCATTTTGGGGATACCCTGGCTTCAGTTACACAATCCCAAAATTGGCTGGGCAGCAAGGACAGTGACATTAGACTCTAAACGTTGCTGGCACTCCTGTTACCAAGACAAACCATTACTAGTGACACCCTTGCATTGAGGGGCCACACATAGGCGGTCATTCTGACCCTTTCGGTCAAAGACCGCCAGGGCGGAGGACCGCGGGAGCACCGCCGACAGGCCGGCGGTGCTCCAATGGGGATTCCGACCGCGGCGGTAAAGCCGCGGTCGGACCGGCACCACTGGCGGGCTCCCGCCAGTGTACCGCCGCCCCATTGAATCCTCCAAGGCGGCGCAGCTTGCTGCGCCGCCGAGGGGATTCCGACCCCCCCTACCGCCATCCAGATCCCGGCGGTCCGACCGCCGGGATCCGGATGGCGGTAGGGGGGGTCGCGGGGCCCCTGGGGGCCCCTGCAGTGCCCATGCCACTGGCATGGGCATTGCAGGGGCCCCCGTAAGAGGGCCCCTACATGTATTTCACTGTCTGCTGCGCAGACAGTGAAATACGCGACGGGTGCAACTGCACCCGTCGCACAGCTTCCACTCCGCCGGCTCGATTCCGAGCCGGCTTCATCGTGGAAGCCTCTTTCCCGCTGGGCTGGCGGGCGGCCTGAAGGCGACCGCCCGCCAGCCCAGCGGGAAAGTCAGAATTACCGCCGCGGTCTTTCGACCGCGGAACGGTAACCTGACAGCGGGACTTTGGCGGGCGGCCTCCGCCGCCCGCCAAGGTCAGAATGAGGGCCATAGTACGGCTATCAAGCCGAACGACACACTGGCCATTCCTGCACCATATGAAGACTTCCATGATGTCTTTAGTGAACAGAAGGCCACCCAGCTGCCGCCACATAGGTCATACGATTGTCATATAGACTTGATTCCAGGGGCAACGCTACCATGTAGTAGGGTGTATGCTCTTTCTCAGCTTGAGAATCGATACCTGCGAGACTACCTGGATGATCTATTGTCTAAGGGTTTCATTTGTCATTCAACGTCACCAGTATTGTCGTCTTTGTTCTTCGTGCCCAAGAAGAATCGCTAGCTGCGCGCCTGTATAGATTATCGCGCAGTGAACAAAGGGACCGTAAAAAAACGGTATCCACTTCCGTAGATCCCGTTACTTTTAGATCAGGTACGTCAGTCGACCATTTATACTAAACTCGACCTCCGGGGCGGCTATCACTTGATCCGAGTGATGAAGGGAGATGAGTGGAGGACAGCGTTCAAAAATAAATTCTGACTCTTCAAGTACACAGTGATGCCCTTCGGGTTGTCAATTTTTCATCAATGAAGTGCTGCAGGAGTTTCTGGATATCTGTGTAGTGGTATACATTGACGACAGTTTGATCTATTCGTCTTCCACTGAGGAACAGATAGGGCATGTAAGAGCGGTTTAACAACAGCTTTGTGAGCATCATCTTTTCGCCAAGCTAGAAAAAATGTGTTTTTCACGCTATAACTTTAGAATTCATGGGATATGTGATCACTCCTGATGGAATTTCCATGGATAGGTCCAAGATACAGGCCATCTTGGTTTTGGGTAGCCCCAAGATCCATCAAGGAAGTGCAACAGTTTTTGGACTTCGCAACTTTTTATCGGAGATTTATACCCCACTTTTCTACTGTGATATCTCCCATAACTCGTCTCCGACGAAAGGGGGTTAAGTTCCTCTGGGATGCAGAAGCTGAGAAAGCCTTCCAACATCTTAAAAACACATTCACTGAAGCACCCATTCTCCATCAACCCGACCCGGCTCAGCCATTTTTTGTGGAAGCAGACACTTCCCAAATGGCAGTGGGTGGTGTCTTGTCCCAACCCGATTCTGAGTCTGGGCATTTCCATCCAGTAGCTTACTTCTCAAAGAAATTGCTACCTGCAGAGCAAAATTACACAGTGGTGGAGCGGGAACTTCTGGCCATCAAGCTTGCCTTCCAGGAATGGCTTTACCACCTACTAGGTGCTAGACACACCATAACTATTTACACAGATCACCGTAATTTACTGTTTTTTCAAGCGACCAAGGCCCTGACACCTCTTCAATTACGCTGGCTTCTATTCTTTAATGAGTTTGACTTCGTAATCACATACAGGCATGGTACTACACAACAAAAGACAGGCACATTGTCTAGGATGGGTTTCTCCTCTAATGTTGCGCTAGTACAGGTCAGAAGCATTATACCCCCAGAAAAAATCAAGGCTGTGTGCACTTCCCAAGAGTTCCTTGAGAAAATACGGGTAGCCCAACACAAGGTTCCCTGTTCAACTGATGTGTATGAAAAAGAGGGTTTACTATACCATGCTGATCAGTTGTACATCCCTACCAAAGAATTAGGGATACAGTATTACATTGGGGACATGATTCTGTCCTCACAGATCACCCGGGTGAGAAAAAGATGTTAGATCTCTGTCAAAGATGGTATTGGTGGCCCACGCTTGTGCAGGATGTCAGAAGCTACGTCCAGACTTGTTCCACCTGTGTTCGGGCTAAAACCCCACATTCTCCAGCCACAGGATTGTGACTTCCCATGCCAATTCCGGTGGCCACATGGCATACCATAAGTATGGATTTTATTTCTGATCTCCCAGTTTCCAATGGACACACTGTCACATGGGTGGTTGTAGATTACCTAACTAAAATGGTTCATTTTGTTCCATGAAAATGCCTCCCTACAGCTTCCAAGCTCTCTGATTTGTTTTTCCAACACATTGTTCGGCTTCATGGGTTACCCACCACAATTGTTTCCGATCGGGACCCCCAATTTATATCACGGTTTTGGTGCACTTCTGTTCCTCTGTCAGTATGGACGTCCGCTTGTCCTCTGCATATCATCCACAAACGGATGGGCAGACGGAACATGCCAACCAATCACTGTAGCAAATCCTGAGATGTTACATTGACACATGGCTTACTGAGTGGGATAAGGCTTTTCCTCTTGTTGAATTTGTATATAACAACAGTGTCCACATGGCTACAGGAGTATCCCCATTTTACTGTTTGTTTGGTCTGCATCCAAGAATGCTACCTATAACTGGGTCCCAAACATCCGCAAGAGTCCCATTAGTACAGAAATACCATAAAGAGTTACAGGAGATTCAAAAACAAGTACAACACCATTTAAAACTCTACCAAGCTCAAGTAAAAAAACAAGCAGACAAAAGAAGGAGACCTGCTCCTTCTTATAAGATAGGAGATCAGGTGTGGCTCTCATCACAAAATCTCCATCGTGCAGGATCCAGAAAATGAAGCCCCCAAATTCTAGGCCCCTTTCCTATTGCCAAAATCATCAATCCTGTGGTAGTAGAACTAACATTGCCAGATGATTTCAAGGTACACCCCGTGTTTCATGTGTTGTTACTCCTTCCCTATTCCCCTAATACCCGCAATGCCCCACCACCTCCACCGGTAAAAGTGCACGGGCAATGGGAATTTGAAGTGGCCAAAATTCTTGACTTCAGGCGCGTCTGTGGTGTTCTAAACTATTTATTGGCTTGGAAAGGCTGTGGGCCTGAGGACAATTCGTGGGAACCCGCGTCCACAGTTCATGCTCCACGTCTTACTAAACAATTACAGCGCCTGCACACTTCCAAGCCCCGCACTTTGAGAGGGTCCTTGGTGGGGAGGACTGTCAGGAATCCCCAAGGTGCCTCCTGTGTTATCTGTCAGCATCCCCAGGGATTAGGGTTAAATCATATCTCTGTTCTTCGTTAAACCTTCATGTTTCTAAGTAAACATAATGTGCTGTGTTACGCAATTGGTTTTATCAATGCTGGTTTTACCAATGCTTGTTTGCTAATGTGAGCAAGTGTAGACATGCGCTTCTAATTGGAAGTGGTGCAGACATGTGCTTCTAATTGGGTGTGGTGACTCATCCACATGTGGAAATTCAACTGCTTTCCTGATTGGCCATAAATAGCAGAATGAAGCATGCCTCCCTGCTTGGCTTTGTTTTGCTTCATGATCTCAGCATCTTATTTGGCAGTCCAGCCCCTGCTGTCATCCTTGTATTCAGGATTTTTGAGGCAATTCTTTTCTTCGTTCCTGTACCAGCTGACACCAGGCATTCCTCCAGAACTCCGGAAAAGACTGCATCTAAGTGACTTGTATTCTCCAGGGAGCTTGTTCTTTGAGCTCTGCGCTTTCCTAGAACAGCTGGTGTATGTCAGATCTCGTATTTGGGCAGAGTGCTTATCTTGAAGAAACAAATGCATTTCTGAACATTCTACATTATTATTGTAGTTACTTGCCCAAATGTGCTTCAGGAAATCTGCTTGAGCTCAAGTACTACAAAAAGTGACAGTGCAATTTTAAAAGCATATACGTGACTTATCTTTCTCTAATAGCATAACTCTTGGATTTAAATTGTGTCATTCATGCCTATGTTTCAGGTTTGAGGAATTTGCTTTTGAAGGGGTTTTCACACACACAGTGAAACCAAACCAAACTGTGCTACCCTAACTGTTTAAACCCAGAGTGGACATTTGTATTTCTTGGATTGTTTTGTTCCTTTTATTTTAACCCTATGAATGCAGGAAAGTTATATGTGATATAATTAATGCCCTTGTTTGTCTTTCTTTGGCATAATAAGTGCAACCAAAGATTTAATTGTAGTGTGCAAAGTGAATCTCTGTGAAGCCAGCTCTAGTGTCGCAGTACTTATTGTTATGGTATTCAGTGTCGGTTTTTGGTAATGCATTGTTAGTAATTGTGCCAACAGTTATTATTATCCAAGAAAAGTGCTGGAGCATCCCGGTGTTCTTCTACTGCTCCTGTGCCCATATAAGAAAGAGAGATTCAGTTTCAAGGAAGTTGAGTGCACTAACTCTACTATCACTCTGTCAACAACGACCTGCCCCCTGAAGATACAGGGTGCCTGGCTGGACCGGCAAGACGTGGCAGTGTTTTGTCTCTTTCTCTTCCACTCCCCCTTTCCTTTTGGGACACCTGCCAGGGTTTCTGTGTCCACCAGGAAGTGCCGAGAGGTGTTCCAGGAGGTCGGGGGCATACCATTGCCCTTGCAGACATCCTGCTTTTCAGGTGAGTGGCCCCATCTCGACAGTCAGGGCCAGGGAAAATATCAGGTCCTCTTTGGTGAAAAGGGTAGGGGTTCTGGGAGGGAATTGGGGTTGGGAGGTAGAGGGAGTGGCAGTTTCTGTTGTGTATGTGTCTGTTGATGTGTGGATGCCTGAAGGAATGGTGATTGTGTTGTATGTTTTGGTTTGGGTTTTGTACTGGGTTTCTGTTGTGTGGGCGCTTGAGTACGGTATATGTGTGTGTGGATGTGTCTACTGTGGAGGTGATGTGTGTTGTTGTGGTACCTGTGGATGTACTGGTGCATGTGTGCGTCGTGGTGGGTATTGGGTCTGTGGGTGTGGTGGTTGTGGGTATTTGTGTTGTGGAGGGTATGGTGTCTGTGGGTATGCTGATGGAAGTGTGGATGTCTGTGTCATGGTGGGTGTGATGTCTGCAGGAGTGCTGGTGATGAGAGTGGATGTATTTTGGGGTGGATGTAGTGCCTGTGGGTAGGCTTGTGGTTGTGGTGGTATGGTGTGTGGTGTTTGCATGTCTGTATATGTGTGTCTGTGTTTCTTGCCCTGTTTGTGTTTATGTGAGGATGTGCTGTTTGTGTGTATTTGAAAGGGTGCATGTAAAGGTGTGTGTGTGCTCTGGATATGGCTGGGAAGAGGGATTTGGGTTGGGGAGAGGTTGGAGTTGGGGCACAAAATTGGGGTGGGTGGGTTTCTGTGGTAAATGAGGAGGACAGACCCTGGAATGACTCCTGTAGGCCAGATATCACACTGCGAATGCCATCTAGGTAAGTTAGCATCTGGGTCATATGACCACTAAGCCCCTGGATGGCATTCAGTACTTTGGTCTGGCCTACAGCAATAGTTCACAGTTGATCAATAGCCACCTCATTGAGCGCAGCCTGGGAGACGAGGCGGGGGAGGTGCCTGCAACCAAGTTGATGCTAACCCTTTTTAGGGGAGCAGCTACTGCCAACTGTGGAGAGCAAGAGGGAGGGTGTAGATGGAAATGTGGGTGGTGGACAATGATGCAGGTTGAATAGGCTCACTAGTGTTTGCCACCACTAGGGACTGGTCGTCTGTGGAGGCCTACGAAGATGATGTGGTGGTGCTCATGGCCTCTGCGCCAATCCCCTCACCTTCTGTGGCATTGGGTCTCTTGGTGTCGGTGGTGTCTGCACCAGGACCACAGTGTCCAGTTTCTTCCCTGCCAACGTGGCTGCTGTCACCTTTGCCTTGTCCAGATAATGCTGTAAAGACAGATACAACAGTTTGAGAGTATCTGGGTAAATAGATTTGAACATGGACTTTGCTTACAAAACTTGTGCCAAGTCTACATATTAAACCTGCTTCAAGGCACTCAAACCTGGCTTCTTGATCATCAGTAGCTCATGCCTGTAAGGAAGAATTCCACAAACCATGTGCTCACAGTCTAGAAATTCCCCATGCTAGCTCCCATATTACGTATGCCTCTTATCCACTTTAATTTCTTTGCATGACAATTTGCTTTGACAGCATTATTAAATAGTTAGGCATGGATATATTCTTAAAGTACTTCAGTACAGAACAAAAACATTTCCACATATCCAAAAGAGACATGTTTTGGGCCTGAAATTGGCCTTTCATAATGGGACACTCCAACATCTATGTGATGGAACCTTTCAACTGCAATTGTCCTTTTAAAATATAATTTTTCTCAACATCATTGCTTTCTCACCTGGACACAAAAAGGACACTTAAATGTCATTTTGGGCATGTGTAAATCTGTCACCAATGTGGACAAAGTCTTGTCTGTTTCAATCAATACAGTATGGCATGAAAATTCGTGTTGGTTGGCACAGACTGGCTTAAATTTACATTTTTGAAGGACTGAGGCTTCGTGACAATCTGCTACTGTTTACATGAAATGAATTTAATAGTGCTATTGAAACATATTTCTAACATATTTCAGATGAGAAATTTCAAATGTATTATTTGCACACAAAAATTAGACATGGACAAAAATGAGTTTTAATGTGGGAACAATTTGATAACATTATGTTTATATATATGACACAATAGCATTCCTATGGTTACCTAGACATAAGATGTGTGTTGATCATCAAAGTATTGTGTGACATTTAGAGTGATACTTTGTTTTCTATACATGCAGACATTTGAACCCAGGCATGGGTAGAGGATGGCGGCCTCAAGTCTACACGTTGTTTCCAGACCTTGCTACCATGGAGGAAAGGGATATAATAAAGAATTTTAGATAACCTAGACAAAGAATCCTGGCTTTGTGTCACAAGGTGGAGGCTTATCTCCTGCCTCACAACATGAATACAACAGCAATTACACCTATAGTGAAATTTATAGCAGTACTACATTTTCTAGCCACAGGATCTTTCCAATACACTGTTGCAGTATCTGGAGGCATGTCCCAACCAACTTTCAGTGATATGCTACAAGAAGTCCTTTCTTCAATGCTGAAACACATCAACAGCTACATCCAGTTCCCATGACAACAGGATTTGGCAACTGTGAAGGGAGAATTTGATGCTTTAGGTGGCCTATCACATGTGGTTGGAGCATAGATGGCATGCATATTGCTTGGCATCCCCACATGTCAGGGGACAGGTCTACCTCAATCAGAAGGACTTCCATTCCATCAGAGTGCAAGTTGTCTGCTTACCTGATTTGTACATCTCAAGTGTGTGTGCCCACCTTCCTGGGTCAACACGTGATTCCTTTGTACTACGGAATAGCATCATACTCCTGCAAATGTCACAACTTGGAGCTGAGAGGGCCTGGTTTGTTGGTAAGTACAATATGACTTGAGGATCATTTGCTTTAACCCTAGCTTAGAAAGGTACAATGACTTGATATAATATTAAACTATTGATTTATAGATTCCATGTAGGCGACTCAGCTGATCCTAAAAGACCATGCTTGTTAGCACCGCTGATGAATCCAACAATGCCACGGGAAGTCTGCTTCAATGATGCCCATGGAACAACACACAAGCCAGTGGAGTGGGCTTTTGGGCACCTTAAGGCCAGATTTAGCTGTCTAGACAAGACCGGTGGAGCCCTCCTCGACTCAACTGTGCCAAATCACGGTTGCCTGCTGCATTTTGCACAACATCGCCCTGTTGAGTATGCACACCATGAAGACCCACCATGAAGATGACAGTGGTTAAGAAGAAGGAATTGGTCTATGTCAAGATGTCATTGGCCACTTCTTCAACTGAGTGTAAGTGTACCTTTACATATTGTAACCTCCAATGTCAGAACAACTTGTGACATATTGAAAATATCATTCTGTAATGCTAATGTAGTGGTAATTGTCAGTTCAGGAAAATCCAAGACAAATATGTTTATGGATCAAAGTTTACATACGGTGACTGCTGTGTTTATGATCAGAGAATTTATTTGGTTGTGCTAAGTAAATGTGTCCTCCTAACTTGTCACTTCAGTCACATTTCTTCTGTGAAAACATTAATTTTCCCTTGTTATTCTGTTTAGGATCCTTCACCATGTAATCTTCATTGGACATTTCAAAGTTGAGACAACTTGCACAGTGATTGACTGAACTTTCTGAAGATTGTTCCAGACCTCTTTTCTGTTGGGTGTTGCTACAAAGGCAATATGCTCTGCTTAACTTAACTAATCACATGTATATGTCAATTCATAGCATAGTGATCTTCCTTCACATTGGCTATCTCTTCAATTTGTGCAATAGATTTAATAAAATGATGGTGGAAGAAAGAGATGAAAAATGAAATACCACAATAAATACAACAACAGTCTTACAGTATGTGTAAATAGCATTTATTTACATGACAAAGGAAATGAAAAGGGTTTCCAACAATGAGCAAAACCAAAAAAAGAGTCTGTCATGGTGGATGAAAGTATAGTGGTAGTGGAAATATCGTTTGTAGTCTAATGTTCAAAATACAGCTGTCCTTAAAAAAAGTTAAATGTGTACATGAAATAGTACACAGCATAAATGTTAGTCACACACGAGAAAATTAGGATTAGCCAGTGGCCTCACTTTGCTGACCCACAGATTCCCTCCCACAACCTCTATGCCCACTACCCTGTGCCCTGAACGCAGCGTGCCACATCCCACTAGGTCCTACACAACTGGAGTTGGTGTTGGTGATGTCTCAACAACACCTAGGACTGGGGAGCCAAGATTGGTATTGTATTCCTCTGGACACAGGAAGTGGAGGTGTCCTGATGTGGTTACAGGTGGAGTGGGAGGTGTAGGTGTGGCCCGAGTGACACTCACTGGAGCTGTCTGCCCAAACAGATCAGATGGACCAGGTTGCTCCAGATCATCTAGACTTACAGGAGGAGAGTATTCACTGAAGGCTTGATCCTGGTGTGGAAGGGAGGTGTCTTGAGTAGCAGACGGTGGTCCTCTAGCCCTGGGTGTTGGACCTGAAAAAACTTGCAGACAAAATGAAACTAAAATCTGGTTTGTACCCCAAATCTGTCTTCAGCTACAAATGAGGCAACCTGAAATATAAATTCAGAATGATAGAATGATTGGGCCTTTGAATGATTTTTATTATTTTACACATGCAGGCTGGTTTACATTGATGCAAACTCCAATAATGATGTTGAAGAGATGTCCTGAAATGAAGAGTGCATTACCTGTAGCAGAAATTCAACCCAACACAGTAGTGAGAAGATTTGAGTACTAAACCATTCCAAGGCCTGCAGGTTACAAAAATCAGACACATTAGGGCGTAGTCTGGTCATGATAGCGATGGCTGCCTGCTAGGAGAGCTTTGCGTGCCGGCCGGTCAATGGAGAGGGCGGTGGAGTTCAGGAAGGGGGGGAGGCATGGATCATCCCCCGTTCTAGCGGCGCAGCCCAGCCACATATTCGAGACAAAGAACAGCGCTACCTGGCCTGAGCAACTGCTGCTTCCTGGGTCTGTGGAGCCGTTGGATCAATTTAAAGAACGCCTTTTCGGTGCGATCGAACTGACTCATCTGCAGTTGTGCAGTGGCCTGCTGCCTGGCAACGTGATTACAGCAGCACGGGGGGAATAGAGGAGGGACAAGCGGCCTCCCCACCACCACTCTTCTCCCCATCACGTCGCACATCGACCCCGCGACACGGACCAAGGCACCACATCGCGGATAGAGCACAGCCAATTACCGCTTGCCACCTGGAATGGCGAGGGGTGAGCGAGTGGCCCTTGGGACCTACCCACACACTTGGAACCCTGTTCCTACTGGGAGTGCCCGATGAAGTCCTCTCTGTGGCCCCTACCCATCAATGACCATCTGAGGGAACATAAGGCCTAATTTGGCATAGGAGAGCCACATTTGCATGGTCGGTCTGCCCCAGAATGTATGCGGGCTCCCAGTGAGATGCAGAGGACTGGCCTGCATGGAACAGCTCCGGCGGACCTGGGCTCTTCACCACGGGACGGTGATCCCTGTGCATTGACTGGGCCTTACCACAGACTTTGAATAGGTCCTCCCTGAAGCCATCCTAGTGGAGTTTCGAGAGCCCTATGACTATTGGAGGGCCCATTAGGAGGTGTCCTCTCCATCCTGGCCTCGCCAGAGGACACAACATGATAAGCCATCCTGGTTGAATGTTCACCCCTACGGGGTTGGCCCCATCTACCACATGCCTCTTCTGACCGATGAACTAGGGGCTGTAAAATCACGTCAGTTGGCTGCACAGATATAGTGACACTACCCCTCCCATCGAAGAACGTATAGCCTGCCACACCAAAGGGCACACGAGGCCAGCCCTCCGAGCACCACCCCGGGAATTGCCGGGCATGGGATACCATCATTACTCTACCTGGACCACTATGATCCACTACAGGTGCTGACCTGCCATTGTTGTGTAGCTATTTTAGCTATGGTTTTATACACGTAATTTTAGCAAACCAGGCCTGCCGCTGTGCACTTTAACCTAGCTCCATTATATTATTTTACCAATAGCCACATTTGCGGTCTTGTTTTATTTTCTCTATCTTGCTGTTCTTCGCCTAGGTCAGCACTACGTTCTTAAACACAATATTTCTTTCACTCTACTTTTCTCAAGGATGTAGTATGATAGGTTGCCGGCAAAAGTGGTACGCTTTGTCTCCAATGTTCACAGAAACATACACACTCTTACGTGGAGCATCAGCTGTTTTATTATAAAAACACTACTTTGACCCATGTACATTAGAGGGAGAGTCTAGCCAGATGACCACGACTGTATGCTGATTGCTGAGTGCTTTGCTGCAGCTGCTTATGTAGACGACAGGCCTCTTGCTCAGGTATGAGGGATGATGTCTTCCCAGGGGAACCTGAAGGGCAGAATTAGAGCTTAACATGCTGTGCTCTAACATAGTCAAGGTAGGAACTATTCTTAAAAACCGTAGTGTCAACAAGGTATCGTTATTTTTGTGTTTTACTCTCCTTGTCACAATTTTAATCCTGTCATGCAGATCGTCCTAATCATTGCAATACATGCTTCATTATTTAAGATGTAGTTGCTACAATAAAACCTTATTGAACTACACTCTGCCTCTGATTGTCCTTATACGTGAGATTAATATAACTGAGAGAAACGGATGAAATCTGAGTGACCACGATTTCCCTGAGGAGTCATTTGTGTCATGCACCCGGTTGCCCAATCATGCCTGCTCTTGGGTGGAGATGAGGCACTGCTAGTTAGCCGGAACAAAACCCGGAAGAGGCCGACAGGTCTCACCTCACGTGGGATCAGACTCAGTCCCCAGCATTACAAGTGATTCTGCTGCCCAAATCCAGTAGTCTCATTAGGATAATGAGAACCTACGCAACATGGTGCTGCCAACGTTTGGCGAGGCACTAATCTTTGGGTCCTCCTGAGTATCTCTGTCTCACTACATGCAAAGACAGCTCAGTGCTATATACAGAGGTGTCCGTGGTATTGAGGATTTTCCTCCTCAGCTAAGTAGGCACTAGCTAACTAACTCCATAGGTTTTTCAAGCTTGAACTCTAAAAGGATAATCCCTATTTGGTTTGCTTATCTCTGAACAAAATTTACCATTCAACATGGCAAACCCACAACGGATAGCAATTGCAGTCAATATGCGACCACCCCTTACTGCACATTTATTGACACATGGCCTAACGACCCAGGGGGGTCCTGTTACATTTGTTGTTGAGGCTCATCCAGCCTATAGAACAGAAATGTCCTATTTTTTTGTCACATTTCCAGCAGTTGATGGGAACACAACTACATTTCATCACTATACACCTGCAAGCATACATGCACAATATAGAGCATATGCATATCCAAACATACCTCTGTCTTATCAAGAACATAATAATTGCCTTGATGGCACCCTACCACATATAATTCTACACGTTAGGTTAGGTCCTCTAAGTAATGATGGTCCTACCTGGCCTTTATTGGCCACATGTACACCTTGACTGTAGTTGAAGTCCGCCGCTTATATACTGAGCTTACGGAACTATACAGACGGTTAGTACAGTTTGTAATGCAAACATTAAATACAAACCCAGCACGTGCTGCCCCGGCGCAACCACATGCAGTAACGCCAGGCATTAATCCTGTGACTGTACATTCGATTGGTTTCACCTATGTAACATTCAATAAAGGTGAGACAGTCCCGGTTGCATACAAATCACATATATATTTGACAGCAGAATGACGTTTTGCTCTCACTGTGAAAATTCTCACTGCTGTTCAGATTGCTGTCACTAAAGAAAGACCACTAGCCCAGGGGACACACATTTTTGTTGCATCTCCAATCCCAGCCCTTGAGACTGTTACCAAAGCCAGTGTTCCAAACGCTAAAGCATTACATCCACGTTGGATCCAATGGGCAACGTCTCTGACAGCCACTGATATTGACTACATCTTCAATCCAAAGTTACAAACTCAAGAATTTTTGCAATATGAACTAGAATACCCAGTTCTGGAAAATACATTGCCTATTGATCAATATCAAAGAGTCATGTACACCGATGGCTCAGCACAACCTGCAATAGGTACAAAGCATCAATACTCCGCTGCCTGCGCAGTTGTTAGTGGCCACGTGGAAGGTAATACGTTTTATCCACAACATACCTTCTCGCAAACCCTAAGGGATTGCACTGCACAACTAGCAGAGCTGAAGGCACTGAAACATTCAGATCCCGCACAGTTAACGCTGATTGTCTGTGATTCATACTATTGTGTCCAGTCCTTTAATGAATATCTGCATTACTGGTGCCAGAATGGGTTCAGAGAATCCATAGGTAACACCATCAAACACAGACTTCTGTGGGGGAAAGTAGCAGATCTGAAGGAAACGCTACCAAATGTCGATGTTGTACATTCACTTGGAAACCAGTGCTTTGGAATACACGTTGCTGGGAATATGCTGGCTGATGAGGCAGCCAAATCAGCAGTAGCTACAGCTTCTGTTGCTGCAGTAGCTCGTTTTAGTACAAAACCGGATGATGATATATGGGCTGCCGTGAAAGCCACGGCTGAAGGCACACCCTTACAAAAAGCATTTCCTGCTAAATATTCCTACCACATGGGAGACTTTCCTGACGCAGAAGTAAAAATACCAGGCATGGGAGTTTGAGTAATTCCCAATAAAGACCTAAGGCTGAGTTGATTAAAGCAGCATATGAGGGGGTTTTCTCTGCCCATGCTGGTGTGGCAGCAACAATATCATTATTGCAAGCACATTATTGGTGGCCAGATCTTTACAAACAGGCCAAGCAGTATGTACTTTGTTGTGATATCTGCCAACAAATTTAGGGGTCCACCGTCAAACGCCCACAGCAGACACCCCTCCTAATTACTAACAAACCATTCCAATGTGTGTACTTGGACCACTGAGGTCCCCTAACACCAGACAGTGCATGCATACAAATACATTTTAATCGCTGTTGACTCCTGCTCGACATTTCTATGGGTGTGGCCACAATGCTCAGCTGACGCACGGACTGTTATTAAAGGTTTGCAAGTCTTTATCGGCACATATGCAGTTGCGACTTTCCACTTGGACCAGGGCTCTGCTTTTCCCTCAGGAGCATTCAGGGTCGCCACGGCTTCACTAGGTGTCCAACTCCATTACTCATTTCCATTTCATCTCGAGGGAAATAGTGTTGTGGAATGACGAAACCGAGATTTAAAGCAATCCTTAACAGCCAGAGTCTTAGGTATGGGTCGTAGTTGGCTTATTACCTGTATGGAGCCCAGAGAACACTTAATAATCTGCCTAGAAGGTTCCTGAGGGGTCGTACTTCACACGAGTGCCTGTTTGGAACTCAAATGTATGTTCCAGATCTTGATGGTCCTGGCGTGGAGGCGGCAGAAACACCTTTTGACACTAATGAATGTGTCACTGTCTTGCAGGAATTGCAACAGTTCTGTGACGACAATGCTTCTGACAGTGCCGCCTCCATAGGCATTAAGGATGTACCAGTAACATCTACCGGCTGGATTCCAAAGGTTGGGGATCTAGTACATGAAAAAAGTGCTGTGAAAAAGGAGTTTGGTCCTTCCTATCGTGCACTGGTCTCAGTTCTGGGAATACACGGTACCAGAACTGTTACTCTACCACCACTGCCTGGTTCTAAAGAAGAACGCTTTGCCTCCTTCGACAATGTCAAGTTACACCATGTGGCCGATCCTGCACAGTAGACCGATAGGAACAACCAGTAGTACCTGAATCTCTCTCACTACTGGTCAAGATGTCCCTCTACAAGTTTTGAGCAGCAATGCTAACACCTCTCCAAGATTGGGGAGGGTAGAAAATGATCTTGCATTAGTTCCACTAACATCTATTACAACAAGCAACATGGAAATTGTTGATTATTTTGACTCGACTTCTACACAAACAGATGGCGTCATTTACAGTGAACCATCTCGGGAGACCCCTACCAGTTCTCCTCCTTCAAATACAGCTCCAGTTTTTGCAGGAACTGCTTCTGGTTACTTTGCCGACATCAATGACACCTTTTTGGACCCATTTGCCTCTTCTACACCCGAACCGCCAAAAACACGTAAGCTGATAAATTGGCTTAAAACAAATGACTGTATTTTCCCATGGAACTATCTGTGGCTTTCCTTGACTATATTAGCTTACCTCCTTTGGATGGCTTTGTTATTAATTCCTTTATACTGATACATGGTCATTACCTTCCTGAACGATCAACAGTTGAACTGGTGGATGAGGTCCTAAAACCCCATTTTGATTCTCACAATGTCCGCAGAGACTTGCCTTTTGTGATCATTTCCGCTATACCAATACCTGACGTGATTGTTTGGGGTAAAGTCACATTTGATATATACAGCCCGGTGGAGGTCATTCAAATACCATATGTGTTTAAACTTTCTATGAATTATGTAATAATACCCGGAGTTGTTTCTGATGACTGGGATGTGAAAACAGTTGATTCTATGATGACTGAGTTGCAGTATTTTACTGTATTTGAAAGTGAGGATGTTTATCAATCCAAAGAAAATTATGGTGACATGTTTTGCTATAATTATTATGGACACCATTTCATTCACAGAGCAAGTACCCCAAAGACTATTTTTAATTACACACAATGGGAGCCCTGCCTGACTCCACCACAAGGGAGATCTAATACACATTATGAAAAATGTGCATATTTTTCTAGGTACAATGTTAAAAATGCTGAGTCATATTATTTCAAACTGTCATTTGTAGAAAATGTACATATATCATTGACAGATACAAAATTAATTTATTCAGATTCATTAGTTTCCGGTTGGCTACAGAAGGCTATGAATATTGGCTGAAGATGATTGACTTAAAAAGTGTGTGGGGAACAAAAAAATAGCAAATAAGGGGAAAGGAGGCTTTGTTTAGAGCATGCCTGATACTTGCTCAAATGATATTTTTAAATGAAACTGTACAACAGACAAGTTGTTTAGGCTTAGCAAAAATTAAGGATTTGAATGCGCCCTTTATTCCTGCCCCTGCAAAACTTTACAAATGGTAAATGTTTATCAATGCAACAGAAGATCAGCTCGATGAATGGGTCCAAAATGAAACCTTTAATGCTTCACTTTCATGTCCTGGTGGGTAGTTATTATGGCCAATAGATACCAATAGGTGTCATATGCGTTTTATAAACCCCACAGGGAGTTTCCGAACAAATAGGCCTGACCCTCGCCATATGTCATCTGAACATGTGGGTATAGTAACAACATACAGTGTAGCATGTATGCCAGCAATGGTTGAAGAGTTCCTCACTAGATGCTGTTAGAGAACACCTCCTGTCTAATTACACTTACTTACAGGATTTCCTGTTAGGCCCCAGAAAACTACACAGAAAGCGCTTCTTGTATGCAGTCTATAATGAAATTTGGAAGCTTTCTCAACAAGAACTTCTGCCGGGTTAAGGCAAATAGATCAGGAAAACTTACAGAAGGCATTAGGTGTTGTAGAGAATGGGATTAATACCCTGTCTGACCAGATATACACCTTAAACAACATTGTTTCTTCTACAATAGACATAATACAAAGTGACATGTCCTCTTTACACCATGGACAGAATTAACTAAAGTCCGTTACGCAGTTAGGTTGGACACTACAAACACTGAAGGCAGGTCACATTCCCTGGCAACACGTTAGCACATTTAATTTAACGCAACAACAAAAACTAATGGCTAAGAAATAAGCGACTTACGTCATATTAAATACTGAAAAATTAGAAAAGTTGCCTTTTACTGTGGCTGAAATACCATTTGCTGAGTGGTTGATACACCGTGTCATTAACCTGCCTATTTCAACACTTCAATTCACGTCCTGCTTAAAACACATTCCAGTGGGCAGATACGAAAGTGCTAGGAGATAGTTACATCCATGAGGTGTGGGAGTTACCGCTCTCGTACAAATGTCTTAGTGGCATAAAAGAGATCTTTCTAAGCTGTAGTGAATGCGAGACTTCTGTCAGCCATTCAAGGGTTTGTAAACAGCTGTCCTTGCACGGTATGTGTAATGCTTCAGCAGCGAACTTGGCTTGTTATCTGAAGGGAGTCCCAGTCCCCTTGATTAGTCCTGCATTCCAGGTGCTCTCGAATGGCAGGTATGTCCTCCTCAATAGTGAGAACTGTTGTGGGATGCGAGCCGGAATAGTTTATGTCATTTCGGTCTCTAAGATTGTTACATGCTGCGGGAACATACTTTTTCCTCCTATACGACAGAGTTAAGTAGCTGAGATTGGGCCCTGTATCTCTACTTCAAATGTGAATTTCGACAAGTTGAGCAGACTCAAGGCTTTTTTGTTTTAAAAACATGTGTTGCTCACATCTGTACGCAAGACCTTTGCGCTTCAAGTTGTGAGGTTATCGGCAGAGATACAGTCCCTTTCAAGTACTAACTTTCCTAGACACTTTGGTGAGCTCGTGGGATGGATATTTAATGAATCCAGTACCACTGGAATCGCAAATTTCTTTAAGGCTGTTGTTTCTGGTTTTGTCACACCTTCTCCTCTATATTTGGCTTAATACCTTCAGCCATCAACTCAATGTTCTCCAGTATTTTGGGGGGATTTACGATAACTTTTGCTATAATAGGTGACGTTTTGCTATTGCTACTTTTTCTGCGCAATGGCTGTCCCGCTGCTACATGAAGGACTGAAAGCACTTCCATCAGCGCAGCTGTGTCATGAACGCATGATATAGTACTTTGGAGCATCACTCCTGGAGCAATTGGAGTGTGAATGGTCTCTGTCATCCAGACCGGTTTTGCATTGTGTGCAGCCTGTGTTTTCGGTGCCTCTGGTGCTCATTTGATCATGCACTGAACTTTTGTCTTTCTACGCAGCAATTGCTTTCATTGGACGCTGATTTGTTGATGTTCTCACTGAAGGCTCATTACCAGACATGCGCAATCAGGGTGCGTTTGCTACAGGAAGTTGTTTATGAGTTGCCCTTTGTGGATTATGCAGCTCTAAACTTACTGTTGGGCACACCACGGAATGCTGATGCCTTGGCTGGAGCTCAGGCTTTGGAACACAAATGCTCCTTGGTTTTCCTTGGCGGTGAACTTCCTAATTTACCCCCTGCCGAAGTGGAAGATTTGCTGTCTTCAATTATCCCAGATTTAATTGGCAACTTCCAAAATGACTCTGACTTTTGAAATACAGCTTTTTCTTGACGCCACACTTAACATTTTAAATTGTCCTTTAATACATGCTCAGGTGTCGTTAACTTGTCATTATTGACATTACCATATATATGCCTTAGGTTGAATTTTAGTAGCTTTTATACATAGTCAGGCTTTGAACCACCTTTGAACCGGCAAAGGGAGGGTGTTGTGTAGCCATTTTAGCTATAATTTTTTACATGTTATTTTAGCAAACTAGGCCTGCCACTGTGCACTTTAACCTAGATATGCTTTATCCTAGCTCTGTTGTATTATTTTAACAATGACCACATTTGTGGTCTTGTTTTATTTGCTCTATTCTTAAAAACTGTAGTGACAACATGGTAGCGTTATTAATCCTGTCATGCTTCATCGTCCTAGTCATTGCAATACATGCTTTATTATCTAAAATGCAGTTGCTTCAATAAAACCTTATTGAACTACACTCTGCCTTTGATTGTCCTTGCATAGGGGAGACTAATGTAACTGAAACGGATGAGATCTGAGTGACCACGATTTCCCTGACGAGTCATTTTGTCATGCGCCCCGTTGCCCAATCATGCCTGCTCTTGGGTGGAGATGAGGCACTGCTAGTTAGCCGGAACAAAACCCGGATTGGGCCGACAGGTGTCACCTGGTGTGGGATCAGACTCAGTCCCCCACAATACAAGTGATTCTGCTGCCCGAATCCAGTAGTCTCATTAGGATAATGAGAACCCAAGCAACACCATTACTGTTTCACAGCGCCCTTAGGGGAACCAGGAACTTTCTCCAACGACACTGACAGTGATACACTCATTCCCCCTGGTTACCCACTGTCACCTCAGTATCACTCACGGGTGCTTTCCCTGCAATATCAGCACTTGTCCCAGGACCGGCAGGCTGGCTTGGCGGAGTCTACACGACCTGAACCTTATCCCTGTTGGGAGTAAGGACCCACACGTGCAATGTCTTCAGACAAACCGAAAGGGACATCCGCTCAACAGATGCTGTTCTCCGAGGCCCTTGCCCAACAGCGCTCAGGCCCCCCCCCAGCAGACACCGCCTGTCTCAGACACACCGATCATCCATACAGGCAACCAATTTGAATCTACGATGGCCCATATTTTTCAGGAAATCACAGCGGTGGGCCAATGATTGGAAGGCATGGATTCAGCGATCTCCGAATTGGCTGCGGAGGGCCGCTCCATACGTACAGACATAGGCTTCAGGAAAAAATGACGGGACTGGACCACCATCTCTCCTTGGAAGAGGACAGACTCAAACAGCAATTGGATAAGGACCAAGAATTGCAATATTTGAAAGACAAACTCACGGATCAAGAAGATAGAAGCCACAAGGACAATGTTCGCTTCTTTGGGATCCCAGAGCAGGTGGAAGGTGCAGATGCCAGTACCTTTCACAAGGATAGCCTACCTGTCTTTACTGGTCTTACCTTCTTTCACCCGTTGGAGTTCCAGTTGGCGCATAGGATGGGCCCTCCCAAAAACGCCCCCCGCTGGAGGTCACGTCCAATAATAGCCTGTGTTGTTCAACACAAACAGGTACACCAGCTGCTAAATGCTGCCCAATCTCACAGCCCCTATGACTAAGAGGGGCATGAACTACGTATAGCTCCTGACTTTTCGCAAGACACCAATGGGAAGTGGAAAGTCTTTCTGTCCCTACGTCCACAGTTCTGACAACTTGACATAAAGTTTGGTCTCTTTGAGCCTGCCCAAATATGGATCGCCAAGAATGGTTGCTCCACAGACTTTCTAGACCCCTGGAGCTGCGCCACTTCCTGGATGACCTCATCTGCTAGCCGATGGACCATTCCTCATCGGATATTCAGGCTGATTTACAATCCAGGGGGCGCCTCTGCCGCATCTGCTGATTTTGTGGGCCACAGGTGGACATCAGAATTGGGTCAGAAACATGGACAGACTCCATACGTCTCAGGAAGACAGAGCAACAGCTCTTCAGGCGGTAGCGATTATCACACGGGATCAGAACAGAGATGAGTCCAGATCCTTGCTGAAACCCTCTCCTACAGCAACCTGACCTTCACCCCTCCTCAACCTACACCAGTTTGCCATGCAGTGCCTATTAAAGAGGGCCATCATGTCGACGCTTCTGGGCGACCGGCTGGGTATAAAGTTTTTGCATGCACAGTTGCTTTGTTTGCTCGTTCACACTGACGAGGTCCTATCTTGCACCCCCTCAACTAGGGATGCCTGGATCCACACTTCACCTTTGCATGTCCCACCAGGGCTTATGTATAGCAATCGCTGCGGGGTTGGTGATCCTTTTCACTGTCTCCAGTGTCTGGAGCACAACGCCCTTGGTGGCCTCCCACGCCTTAGAAGCTTTATATGGACTGGTTTGTTAGCTACTTTTACATGGCTGTTTATGTTTTCATGTTACACTTATGGTCTTTGTAGCCCTGAGATCTATATCAAAGCGTAGACCTGTATGCTGCACCCCATTGCCCTATGGGGTCATTGTGGCTATTGACTTACCTCTACGTCCTGACAGGTGCCCTCATGCTCACACCAGGATCCCACATTCCTGTTACCTAATATGCGCCTATCCTCTTGTTCCCCCTCAGGACAAGCCACCACCTGCATGACCCACACACAGATGTTTATCCCCAACATGCTGCCGTGGTCCTCATCTATGAGCACAGGGACCACCTCTCCCTGTCTTCCCCCGATCACCGGGCCGATCCATATACCTGGCGTTTCTGGCTACCACCCCTTTGTGTGCCTTCTACCCCCATCCTCCACGTGGGGTGAAAGCTCCTCCTCCTTCATCATCCTCCCCCATGAGATCTGGCACTGTTTCGCATTATGCTGACTCTTGCAGCAGCCCGATCCGTTCAGGCCTTGAATGCTTTGGCTGCCCGCTGCCCCCTCCAAGACTCTACCTCCACACACGGGAGCCTTGTCCCCGGCTGCACTCTGTCACACTGGGCAGACCGTAAGGGCTCTCGTCATATTCATATTGGTAATGGGCAGCCTGCCTCACATCTCCACACGTGTGGGGCCCTGCGTAACTCACATCGACCATTTGCATAACTGAAAGGCAGGCAACCTTATTTCACTTCTCTCCATCCCTCAGGCTGCTCCACTCTGACTTCTTGCTCAGTTCCGCTGCGTGGTTCCAGGCACTGCCCACGCCAACCCCCCAGGATTATCCTTGGACCCAGACCTCTCAGGTCATCCACCCTCCCAAAGTGCATAGCCTCCTGCTCGTCCCAGATAGAAGGACACCCCACATGCGCTGGGCAACGTAGATGTCAGCATCACAAGCAGGGTCATCCCCCCAATACGCCACCCACCAATCACCACCACTTTCGATACACAGGCGTGCCTTGCCAGAGTTAGTACTGATTACTGCTGGTCCCCTCCGCTCCCCAGGCTCCCACATTCCATCATTCAGCCCCCTCCCTCCATAAAGTTCACATCACACCTCCTTTCTTTCTACCCTGTTCCATGACGCCTCCAGCAGCGCACTGTACCCTCTTCTGAGCCTTTCCTAATTACTCCCCTATTATATCTGGGAGTCGCAGAGGGGGACTCTTCTCCCCACCCTGTTGTGCTGAATACAGGTTGGTATCTGGGCAGAAAGTCTTGTTTTCACTTTTGTCTGTACATCTGTGCATCTTTCCAACGTGCCCACATGCCCCTACCCATTGCATTCCGAGATATGATGACTGCTATCCTGCCTCCCCCCTGTTTCATTCCGTTCCTGTTCCTCTTATGGAACTCTTTCATCCTGTGTATTCCGCTTACCATCCCCTCCCATGGTGCAGGGGGACCTTCGGCGCACGAACAGCAAAAGTTTAGTCCTGAGCTTAGACGTTTCTAGACCCGCTCCAGGGTTTCACCCCACCTCTGTCCCCCTTTCCTTTTCTTACTCCTCCTTTTCTTACTCACCCTGTGATCCCCTTCCTTCCTTCCTCCCTGCTACTACTGCTCCCAAGAAGTAGCAGACTCTAATGCCCTCCCCGTGACCGAGGAACCCCTTTCCTGAGACACCCCATTCCCTTCCCCCTTTTTTCTCCCATTTTCCATCCTTGGTTCAGACTTCTACTCCCCACATGGTGTTTCTTCCAGGACCTGCAACCATGTCCCATTGTCTGTGATATGGTGTAATGTCAATGGCCTTACCCATTATATTAAACGGAGAAGGTCTAGGCCAACCTTTAGTTCCAGAGGGTAGATATATCTCTTTTACAAGAAACTCATCTTTCTTCAACTGAATCTGAGAAACTACGCCGTGACTGGGTGGGGCGAGTGATAAATAGTAGTTACCCAACTACCTTGTCTTCTGACTCAGGCCTGTCCAGAAAATGCAGAGTAGTTATCCTCCTATGTAGGTCCTTGCCCCTCACCCTTCTCAAAACCTGGATGGACTCAAGCGCCCGTTACTCCCTAGCAAAGGTCAGGATAGGCGGTCATGTGGTATGTGCTGGCTCAGTCTATGCTCCTGTGGGGGATGAGCTCTCTTTTTATCTTCAATTTAATCGGCTCCTCATGGAGGTTGGGTCTGCACATTTTCTACTGGGTGGACTGGAACCTGGCACATGATTCTATCCTTGTCCGCACTGGTCCCCTAGATCGTTGTAATGCGGCCAACAGGGCTACTCTTGAGGAAATTATGTCAGACCACGACCTGAAAGGTTACTGGTTGCCTCACTCATCCCTCAGACCGGGGATACACTTTCATGTTGTCGGTCCATGATACCCACTCCTGACTAGACTATTTCCTGGTCACTCACAGGACAATGGCTCATGTCGAGGACTCCAGTATACTGGTGGCCGCCCTCTCCTACCACTCTCCCGTTCTCCTCACCCTCAACTTGGGGCTAACTAACCCGGGGCGTAACCCTTGGCACCTGAATACTTTCCATTACTGCACACCTCAGGTCAAGGCTCAACTGTCACAACCTATTTAGAGAACAACAGGGGATCGGTTGTTTCTGGTAAAGTCCTGTGGGCCACAGCTAAGGCGACAATTTGGGGCCAAATGATGAGGGACGTGGCCATCCCAAATGCCCTAAGGCGCACACAACGAGCAGACCTAGAGGATGCAATAGCGTCCCTCCTATACCACAAAACCATACGCTGTTGCCTCGAGAGGGCCAAAATGGACCTCAATGCCCTCTTTACATCCAAGGCAGATTACGGCCTCAACAGAATGAAGGGCCGCCACTATGAGCACGGGGAAAAGACAGGCCGCCTTCTGGTGGCGCAACTGCACCAACAGGAACCAACTCTTGCTATATCGGCCATTCACTCCTTGACTGGGAAGGTACTTACATGCCCTAAGGACATCGTCAATGAATTCGCTGCCTTCTACTGTTCCCTTTAAACTCATGAAACCACGAAAGATCCTGCGCGACTGTCTTTCTTTTTAGCAGACGCTCCAATGCCTAGCCTTAATGTGGAAGGCAGGAGCTTACTGGATGGCGAAATCAGCAAGGACGAGATTGCCCAAGCTAACTCTCGCCTCTCCTATCACAAAGTGCCAGGGGAAGATGGTTTCGCCGCAGAATTTTACAAGTGGGTGGGGGAGGATGTAGTCACTTCCCTTTACGAGGCCTTTCAGGACACGACACGTACTGCCACCCTGGGCTCTAACTCTAACAAAGCAACCATTACCGTTGTCACTAAGCAAGGAAAAGACCCCTTGCTCTGTAGTAGCTACTGGCCCATCTCTACGTATATATACATGTATATGTATATATATGTCTTGCAAAGGGTGTTGAGACATTCTAACCAGCTAAATAATGGCAAGAACTCAATTTGTGATTGTTGAGACATTGCTAAGCTCAACCTACCAGTCTCCACTCCACCTGGGATTCCAGTCAAGCCTTCAGGATGCAGGATCTGCAAGACCTTCTCCTCCAAGGGAAAGAGTTGAGATGGGGGGCTGGGAGAACCACCACCTGTCTTCTGGGCCTCCAGGTGATGCTTGAAGGCATTTAGCACACTCTCCCCCGCAGGTCATTCTACTTCTTATTAATTTCCTCCTGTGTGCGCAAATTGTTAGCTACAGCAATCACTCTGCCCACTATTTTGGTCCACATTTGCCTTTTCTGAAATATGTTAGTATTTTGTACTTGTGCTCCAAAACAATTGTGACTCTACTGTAATAATTTTCTCCACCATGACAGACAATTCTCCCTTTGTGAAACGTGGATTCCTTATCCCCCTGCCATAGTGAATGAGTGAAAGAAATCTAGTGCACAAAAAGTTAAAGGAAAAACAAAACAAATAATAGTAACAAAAAGCACAGAGGGAGATTAACACAGAAAATAAACTGGCCCCAAAGTGGCAATTCCTGCATCATATAGCTCTGCTGCTGTCTGATGACAAATGATTATGGCCTGATAAGGGGTGTGTTTTATAGTGTGTTTTGCAGTTGTCAAAAAATGTCCAATATACATCAGGTGTGGTCTGCCAGCGTTCAACCTATTGCCGCAGCCATTGTACAATACTGAACGGGTTCTATGACGGACTCCCGCTGTTGTGAGCCCCGTCGCTGATACACCACCATCACGAATGTGTTATCTCAATAGCGTCTGCGTGATCCCACTGTCATGATGGCAAGAAAGTGCTAATCGGCTGCACTGAAGTCCTGTGTAGGCTGCGGGATGCAGCTGGCGGGGCGGACTACACTCAGTCTACACAGACGGTGGCTGAACCGTCATAGATCTAAATATGGTGGTCAGCCCACTGTCAGCTTGACAGAGTACTTGGCGGATTGGCCGTAACACCATCAAGATCTAAATCAGGCCTTTAGTCCACAGGAGCATAGGGCAAGCAGGGGTTACTGGGCATTGACCACTGGGGTTGAGGTTGCTTGCCTCTAACATACCGGGGTCTGTCCTACCATGGCTGTGCAATGTGGCCCAAGTACAACCCTTTCAGCACTTCACTCTTAGTGGTATCAATGGTGGGCAGTCACGGTCTTCTCAGGGAGATTGTGCCGGTGCCTGGAGCTCAGAGCTAAACTATCACTCAACAGCACAACGAGCGAATCTTGTGTCTATCTTTCATCAAAAAAAGTATTTTAATGCGCACTAGAATAATGCAAAACACTAACATAACCAAATACAATTTAGTGCCTTTGAGCACTATCAGGCAGTGCCTCTATCAGCTATCTCCTCCTATGTCCCTTTTGATCTGGGTCTCTGCACCCATATTACATACACAGGCTCAGTCCTCAGGGCAGCCACCCTGTCTTCTGAGAGGTGACACATCAGCCACCAGCTGTCTTCATGTGCACAACAATGCCTGGTGTCCTGCCCATCTCAGCAGTACTAATTCATTGTGGAAGTCTTGCATAGGCTGATTCTTCTGTTTTAGATACTGCAATTCATAGGGCAAGTCTTTGAGAGGAGATGGCCATGCACAGGCTGATACTCTGGTGGCAGTGCAACTATACACAGGCCTTTATGCTGGTGACCATAAGTCATGTGCAGGCCAATGGACTGATGATGCTTGGCCTAATGACTGATGATTGCCATGCACATGATACTTTCGGTGATGATGTTGCAATTCACAGACCGATGCTCTGGTGATGGCACGGCCACACACAGAAAGGTTCTCTTGACTCACAATCACAGACCTATCTGGGCTCAACAATCACAGTACGAATCTTTGTGGATCGAATCTGGAATAATTGCTGAAAGACTTTGGGCCCACAGACACCAAAGTACACAGAGTGCTTTTCTCGGTCCTCTTTAGGGTGGCCCACAGGAACCGGAGACATGGAGGCAGACACACTTATAGGTGCTTAAGCAAGAGATCAGACTCGGGCGATGCCACCCTTCACTAGGAAACTGGTTGTGAGGCACACACTAGTTCTGACTGTATAGCAGTCTTCTGAGTACGCTGCAAAGCAGTCCCTTACTTGGCCATTGAAGACTTGAAACTTTAACCACAAGAGGCGTAGTGGGGTTTCACTTTTATAAAATAAAGTCAGAACAGAGAAGTGTATACACTGTCTGCATTTTCAGAACCAGCTTGAATGGTTCTCTTTTCAAATATCCTTTCAAGGCTGCTATCTAGACACAGCCTTTGTGAATAGTGATGTTCCATAAAGCACGGTAGTCTCCAGTCTGGGGACCCACAACAGAGGCACAAAGACATGTCAGGTTTCTGCACCACATTGTCACGGGCCAAATGAAATTGTAATCAGGAAAATACAAATGGCTGGGTTTCACCTAAATGCGTGTTAACTGTTGAACTATTTTCTCCCTTACACAGCAAAGTCTGCATTTTCACCCCAAAGCAAACCATCTACTAAACGAAGACTAATCAACAACATTTTGTTGAATAAAAAGTCTAATCAAATTTCTAAAGTACCTCTGTCTCCACTCCCCTCATTTCAGTGACTAGGTTTGTCAGCACTAGAATTTCACAATTGGAAAATACCCTCATGTACATCTTGCACAAAGGCCAGGTACTGGATATCCAAAATGGATCCCACAGGCCTACATTCCTCTGACTCATATACACACCACACAGGTACCATTTAGGCCACACACACATAAACACGCACAACATACACTTGAGATGTTGGTGCTAGATGTTAGGTGAGTGCATTGAAGCAACTTTATATAATTGGATCAATAGGCCTCCACTCGAGTGACACAGATAAAAAGGAGTGGCCACAATTATGGATTCACAAAACACAGTACGCTTCCACCATGGCCCTATGTACTAAACCCACAACAGCAACAGTAATACACTTCCTGCCAATGAGGGCAGGTTTGATGTGCCCTTCAGGTCGCAGGTCATATCCTGGACCTTACTCATGTGGAGGGACAGGTGTAGTACTGTGTGCATATGCTAGATTGCTACAATGCTACGGCCAAGAATCAGAACCCAGGATACCAGATACACACAGTCAGGAACTTGGGCAGGGGAACATGGGTATACACCAAGCAAAGGATATTTCGGTTCCAGCACTGGAACTCTGCAAGTATTGTTTACATTTTTTGTACCATTCTTGCATGCGTTGTCAGCTAATGTATCCCTTGGGTTCCCTTTTTGTCAATGGATGTATGTGCCCTCCAGGGAACGTAGTTCATGTAACTATATGTAGGGAAGCAGGCTTTTTGCAATTTTCCCCCACTTTTAGCCCCGATTTGACTACTACCTGCTGGCTTTTGACTCTGAAAGTGCACTGGACCTGCAAAGCAGGACCCACTGACAGTGCTTTCCCCATAAATATGATGTATGTGTATTGGTATCCTCAATTGGGAAGGACTTTAACCCCCTCATAAGTCCCTGGCAAATGGCACCAGGGGTACCCAGGCATGGGAGTTAAAGGTGTTACCAGGTTCTGAAGCACTGCTTGTACAAACCTGAGTGACCCAGGTAGACAGGTGACATCAAGCCACCCTTTGCAGACTGTAGGAACAGTGCAAACTTCTGCAACTCGACTTTGCCCTCACCATGTGGGGCAAGTTCAAAGCACTATTTTTAATATAAGCCAGTCACCCCTAAGGTAGGCCTCCTATGCCCAGGAGGCAGGGTGCATTATATTAAAGGCATAGAAAAAAAAACAAGCTTTTATGTCCCTCTAGCAGTTACCTTCCACTAAGGGCTAGTATAAGTGGTCAGGTGGTCATAGGCTAACATGGGCTTGCACCTGGGCTTCCTTAGGTCGACACTTCCATTATGGCCCTGATAAAATATGGTATATATGGTATCAGACAACTTATCTCATTAAACCTGACTTTATACCAAAGTAAGATTTTATGTGTCATGAACCCAGGTGGCTTCCTTGGAGGGTGCCCACCTGGTTGCTGCAGCCTTTCTTGTGCCCTGGCTGGCAGCCTACAGCTGCTGCCACCAAGAGATGAATCTGACCAAGTGCCAGAAGGTGTGAACACTCTTAGGAGTCAGAAACAAAAAACTGCCTGGGCGGGAGGTGTCACCTCCCTTCCTGACAGGATGGCTAGTGAAGTGGCACATGAAGGCAGTAACCTTCAAAGCCCACACCACCTCAATATGCAATCAGGCTGACTCCCAAGGGATGACAAAGTCATCCCCCCCCTGCCCCCAGGCACACTTGCATCTGGGCAGTCAGGAAAATTAGGTATTCAGGAGGTGTACACCCCCTGAAGGTTAGCTATTTCCTTAGGGTGGGCTACCTGGTCTGTACAGCCGAGGATGGGCTCTGCCATTTAAAAAAATGGTAGAATAGTGGGTTCTGGGTAAAAAAGGTGGCACACACCCCCAGATGTAGTCCCTTCAGGGGTGGCTTAGCCACTGGGGGTAGTAGCCCATTGGCTACTTTCACCTACATCCCTAAAGCCCCCGAATCTAGGATTTAAGGAGCACCCCTAGCACTAGAACCTAAGATCTGATTCAACTTGCAATACAGGACAAACAAGAGACCCGAGTCTTTGACTTCAGGATCCGCACAAAGCAAAGGCGTTATGCCCTGCACCTGTGGCAACCATCCTGCAACTGCACGCCTGCAAGTCGTCCCAGACTAGAGACCAGTTCCAAAAGCAAGAAGAACTTCTCTGAGCACTAAAGGGAACTCCAGAACTCCCTCGGGCTATAGATTCTAGTCCCCTGCAACCTACAGGCAAGGCACACTCCAGCAACCAAAGAATAACTGGCCATCAGGCCTGCAGAGGGATTGCCCAAAAGTATATAGTCCAGTGCATTGTGGGAAACCTGGCCCTGACCACCAGCAAATTTCAGGTGGCTATTGTTTTCCCCCAAAGTCTAGGACATTGAAGAAACTGTAGACTTTGTTTGCTATTGCCAAGGCTTATTGGTGTAAAGCTACTTTTGTTTGATGCTGCAGCTAGAGGGAACTCCACAGCACCTTCAACCATCCATGTCAGTGAGTCCATGTATGACTTTTTGCATCCTTTTCCTCAGCAGCACTAAGTGGTAAAATCAGTGCTCTCAAAGTTCAATCCAACTGTCTGTCATGGCTTGGTTCTGGGACCTGCTTCACCTTAACCTCCGGTTGTTTTCACTGGCCTCGACCTGCAAGTGACAGATTATCACTAGACGTTTTCTCCATTGACCACAGCATTATAGTTTGACAGTTGTGAATTGCACTGAGTTATTTTTTCTTCTAAACGCCATAATTCTGGTTAAACTTATCCGATTGTGTTTGTTTTAGTGTATACATTTATATAACAATCTGCTCTATTTTTATAAATTGGCATCAGATTTCCTTCGAGTCGTGCCTATTACTTATCGCCCGTGTTGGTACTGAAATGCCCAACACATGTTCCTCTAGTAAGGTCTGACTGCTCTGTGACACACTACCAGGATTGAGCTAGGGATTTATTAGTGTGAATCCAAAGGACCCAGTTTGGGGTATTGGGAGAGTAGTGCATAGTGAAGCCTAGCCAGCCTCACTGCATAATACTACACTTTCCTACACTATCACTGTGCTTCATTGTCAACGGGTGACTCTCCCCTCTGTCATTGCTCACAACTGTGAATTCCCTGGCATATCACGCAAGCGCAGTAAGTTGGTGGGGGAATCCCATGACATCCTGACTTCTGAAGAGTAGACATTAGGGACTGCCACCAGCTTTAAGCTGCTGGGCCCACCTTTTTCCAGCACCGTCTATCTGGCCCACGAGGCAATGTCGTCACTGGGTGAAAAATGCTGCCTCCAGATCCTGAATGGCGGAGGTTTGGCAGTGGTGAGTATGGCACCATCTGAAAGGCCCTATCCTAATCTCTGCCACCACCTTGAAACTGACAGCTGGCTCATGGTACCTTGGAGGAAGAAAGACAGTAACCTCCCCTTGGCAATATATAAATCAGGGGCTATGAACCTAGCAGAAAGCTATGGCCTACAACCACAGCGAACAGTTTCAACATGTTAGAACACCAATAGTCCAAGTAATTGGCAAAAGATCCATTGCACAAAAACTGCGTGACATAATATCACATAACCAAGTCACAACTCAAAACCTTTTGACACTGTGCCCATCCCCTGCACAAATGGAGCAGACGCTGTTTCTGGGCTCTGCATACACGTAAGACATTCCTTACACACGCTTGACTTACACAGTGTCGGTACGAAACCATTAGGGTCTTTACATGCTGTCATCAAACCCGTTCACTCTGAGCCAATACTCTGTTCTCAGTCGGCCCTTATTCTGTTCCTTCCTATACGAAATAAGATGATTGAATTAGGTGTTTAATGGAAGTTTTCAGAAGAATTGCACACAATTTTGAACTACATTTTCAGTAAACGTTTTAAAATGTGATGTAAGCAATAAAAATAGATGTTGCTATGTCCAATAAAAGAGATTATGTTCAACATGCTTCCAGAATGTTTTTTTTTTTTTCTTGCTGATGCTGTCAGCAATAAGGGTTCATTTCAAACTCAGCTCGGGCTGCAGCCAAATGTGTCTTAATAGCAGGAATGTTTACATTCGCTAGTCATGGACATAATATTACAAAACTTGAAAGGTATTTAAAAAAAAAAGAAAGGACATGCTTGAATATGGCCAAATTTGGAAGTATCCACACTTTTTTTGGAAGGAATACTTAGATCCTTAGATTTTGGCTCAAAAGATGACGGGAATTTGAATCTGTGCTATTACATGGAGGTTTATTAAGCAATGCAAATAAACCACCGAGCAGACTCTAAAATATGCAAGATGAAGTATTTTGCCTTTGCCTTCTCTGTAGTCCTGAATTTGTACCTTAGTGTTGAAACGTATTGCTGCGATCAATTGCGTGTTTTATATCATACTTATTTAAAGGTCAGCCAATGTCCAAGTGAAACCTGTTATCCTGGATCGCCCAGTGATCATGGTCCCATGTGGCTTGTCCAAGGTCACACAGTCTTCTACTTAGTAAGGGTTGCGCTGGTGCTCACCCGATGCTGCAACATTTTGCGCTGTGCCTGTGTCGGACTTTCTTATTTTAATGTTAAGTAAATCGTTGCAATGTTTTGCGTTGTTTGTGCCTTGCGAGCACCTACGTAAAAACTTATTAAACAAACTCTGCACTGTGAGTGGAAAGTTTGGGCTTCCCTCACTACTGATTTCTAAATCTGCTTCTTTCCATGCTAGGCAGGTTTACAATTCCACTTTAACAACTGGATTGGACTTTTGGGACTCAGGGTTTTAACCACCGCGGGTATACACGCTCTAGAAACGCTTGTGGACAAAAGTTCTATGCTCTTTTCATGGGCACAGTCCTGGCACTGCACGTGGCTTTCTGCACGCTCACGATGCATGTGACAGGCACCCATGCACCCACATCACTAGCTGAGGTATCTGTACTTTATAACATTTTCCTCTATTGCAGAGCACTGGTGGGTTTCTTCCTGCCCCCAGCAAGTCAGAATTATCTGTAAAGGGAAAGCAGCCCTTGGTTGACCCAGTGACCCGCTGCTGACCTCTACTTGCTGCCCTGGTGCCCCCTCACACTGCACCCCTATTCATCTATTTCACCAAAATATTTATAAGGGAGAGAGACAGTAATAGTAGGGCATTGCAAGGCTTTTGAAGGAAGATACGTCTTCTGTAGCATACAGGCTTCCATGGTTGTATTAGAGTGTTGTGCAATAACTTGCAAGGCCACTGCATAGAGGAATATGGTCAGGGCCTCCTTGTATAGCGCTGAGTTTGTGCATCTGATCTCCGCAGCACTCTGAAGGTACAGCCTTACACAGTGACTCCTATTAGTCCTACACCTTCTTTCCTAATCGTTTCACCAAACTGTTGATGGATATGATAAGCAATATTCCAACTGAATTTTAATGGTCTCACATTTTAACTCATTGGCGCATATGGCCGATGTAGGATGGAGCACACCAGTGCTTAATTTGAGCCGGTGGTTTCTGGTGCTCAGCACAGGCACTTAATTATTGACGCCACCAGTTATGATAGTCTGCCGCCTGGCGGCACTCTCTGTCAAATTTTGAAATGAGCACCACTACGATTGTTTTACAATTAGATATACAAAAAAGTACTAATACCTGCCTCCCAATCCATTGCTATATCTTTGGGTGGCATAGAATAGTCTGAATTGTCACACTTGTAGGAGTGTGATGGTTAGTATTGTGTTGCTTCTGTCATTGGCAGTGCAGGCAGAAGTGATAACGCATCCAGCCCTTATAAATTACTTGTACTTGGACACGCTGGAGGTCGGTGAACCTTTTAACTGAGTTGGGCTTTCCTCATCCAAGAATAGTCGGATCACTCAAATCAATAATCAATAACCATTCTAATCAATACCCAATACTTAATCAATAGATCAAGTGACACATTAGAAATCAATAACAATCAGTATTTTGACGCACCATGACCTTTCAGTCATGAATAACCACACCAGTTTGTTAGAAGTTAATGAATTTATTTCCCTATATTAACAAAGCTAACACAATATATGTGAGTCTCAAAATCAAATGATATATGTATATGAACATTACTAGCTGTCCATAGCGGCGGAAGAAACGCAATCTACGCAATATCTGGATTATAATGCACTCGGTTATAGCAATGCAAACCACTAATATAAGTAACTGAATTTGACTAATTGCATACATCGGTCAGCATAACAAGATTTTAATTCAACATGGTGCATCAAGTGAATATCTCAACTAACCTCTAATTAGCATTGGCATGTGGGGCCTCATGCAAAACGAATTTAGTCAACACAAATTTAGAAAACTTCTAGCTTGGACCCTATCAGAATAAGCAGTTGGTACCTAAGAAGGAAAACACAATGCATAATACAATTATCCTTTCATATTTACCAAATACAATCAGCATTCAAGAAGAGTCTTCGTCCTTCAGGTACCGGTTAGATCAGCATGGGGCAGATTTTAAAGGGGGCAAAGTTAAGGGCAAGTTTCCTTGCGGCAGTAAGGAGAATAGGGTAAAAGTTACTGCATGGGCAAGACGGGGCAAATTAAAGTTAAAGTCTCTAGGGTGAGAATTCTCAAAGTCTCTTTCTCTGGAATAGAGAAAAGGGCATCAAGATGTCGTCTAAGATGGCGTCTGGCATTTGGCTTCAAAAATGGCATCAAGGAAAAATGGCTGACTTCTCTTTGTCCGATGGGTTTAAGTAAGAAACATTCCAAATTCTTCAGGGTCTTCCATTGGAGGGTTCATAGGGTGGCTTCCTTTTGACCAATGAATAGTGTTTTTCTCTTAGTACTCATTTATGCATAAGGTGTCCTTGGGGCCTTGGAACACAAGTTGCAACAAAGTTTGCCAATTAAAGTTATCTTAGTGCCTTTATTGTCTGCACCTGCAGAAACTGACCTTGCATCAAAGAGGATGAAACCATCCTAGCACGAAACCTTGAGATAAGTGTATTAGTCATCTCTACTGGAAAAATACAGCCTTAAAGTAAAATAATGTCTTTGTTAATGCAAGTAAAAACCACGCAGTTAGATTTGAGACCAGGCAACTAGGCCAAAGCCTCTGCTAAATTTAAGCTAAGCATAAAACAGTTTCAACAAGAAAATCATAGAATACATTTGCAATTATGACGGATTACTACATTTTCAATTCTTCATGATTAATTAAGCTCGTTTATAATAATGGCGAACTACCCCGTGGGCACAATTTCCCACGTACATTATTTTTCTTTGCTAAAATCACACTACCTTATACGATTTTGGTTACATAATATATGAATATTTGTTAGTCCTTCTTTTTCTGCGTCATCAGAAGCAATGGGTGGTGTGAGCTGTAGTGGCCTCTTAAGAAGGCCCCTGGCACTTACGTTTTTACAAATTAGGCACTGGAGCACACACCTGTGAGGAGCACAGTTATCCACAATGTTGTAAGTCATTATTTTCTATCCGGCTCTCCCCTAGGCTCTTTACACCAATCTACGCCGATGGAAGTCGGCACTACTGGTTACCTAAGGCTGTGAGCTTGTGTAGTACTGGTGAAGAGCAGGAGCACTGTGAAACCAAAAGATGCCTTCAGATATTCTCTGTGGAGTTAGGGGCGTTCGTACCACTGTGGGACAATATCATTGCTTAATTTATAAATAAAAAGGTTCCAGCGCCCAAAGCCCTCCTCTTAAACACGCTGCTGCTGCAATTGAATGCGCGAGCACGGAATAACGAGGCAGCGTAATCCTGAAGCCATCTCGGGCCTCTTCAATCCATTTACAGCCACTCCCTGTCCCTTCAGCTCGCTCTTGCAGCTTTCTACTTTCTCCCTTTGATGCTTTTTTTGTTTTTCTCTTCGCCGTCTTTCCCATATGTGTCTTTTGCTCGCAGTAAATACTTGAGGCAGAAAAATAAGCACCGGCCATCAAAAATAAGTGCTGGTGCCCCGCACCGGAAACAACAAGCACAAATTAAGCACTGGACAATATAGCACAGATATTGAGCAGATCTATTACGTTTCATAAAGTCCTGCAGGAGCGAGGATTTATACAAGTCGACACTTGCAAAATAGGTCACCTATGTCACTTAGCTTGCCAGTTCATGAGGAACACATCACTTGTGCTGTCATTCTGAGCTTTGAATAATTTCTAGGTGAATGGATAATGCGTTGGGGTTTTTCAGTGTTGCCATCCTGATAATTCATTGCCACTTCTTTAGAGAATTGATCTGTCAATGGGTGCAAATGCTTTGTCTGACTTTGCTTGCCCTGCATTTGTTAATTTATAATCTGATGGCTTAACTTGCTTACCTGCCACCTCTACAGCTATTCACAGCCATAGCCATCGGCTACCCCAGCAGAAGCTTTTTTTAAAGTTTGCAAACCCAGTTTCTTTTCAGAACTCATACTAACTTGTGAGACCATGTTGGGCATATTGCAGGGTAACAGACCCAGGACCAGGTCAGGGAACATTTCAGGAAGTCCTGCAAGGGCCCAAAAGTCTGGGTGGGTTCACAGGCCCTAACCCAGGGTATGCAACCCTTCACAGTAGGTCCTACAAGGGGCGAAGAACCCTTGTCGAAGATTTGCGGGGCAACAAGCCAGGGTTCACAAACCTCAGGACCTTGCTGTACATCCACAAATCTTGTGGGAAAATCTATTCTTTTTAATGTTGTCCAGACAGCTCCTTTATTTATATTTTTCTAGTTGCAGGCACTGAGCCCCATAACAGCTGCAATATAATGTTCACTGGTGCAGTGAGATTTGGGTACACTACCCGGCTATGGATCCACAGACTGTATATAATGGGATATGTGAAAAAGCTCAATCATCCAACCAGTTTTTTTGATTTTTTTTAAATCAGGTCCATGGATGTTCTACTATCCCAGATTCAGGACCTCCAAAGACCAACAATGCAGATAGCTATAACTTTTTAACTCGTTCAAGCCAACCAAAAACATTTTAAAAATGATAATTTCTAAAAAAAAGAACCTGAAGAGATGTAAACCAAACAAGAGTCACTTTCTTGAGTAAAGTTCTACTTTCATGCCGACTGGGTAATTCTGATCAGATGGTTTCTCAGTAGTGAACAGCAAAGATTTTGGTATTAGTTAAAGTGGGAAACTTAACTTTTTTCGTCCATTCCCCTTTGCGCCCACCACTTATGGTTTTGAATTAAACTTTCCAGGCCAAAGCCAAATTGGATAAACTTTGCTTCGATAATTACGTGCAGATTCTTCAAAAAGCATTCCAATCTACGCTTTTCCATTTTATGCCATGTCACTCTACACCAGTCCAGTGTATGCCACACCTTTGCATGCTGTTTCAGTGTACGCCACTCCACTATACACCACTCTACCCTATGCTATTCCACTCTATGGCCATCCAGTCAACAAAATGTTTTCTCAACTCTACGCCACTCCACTGCACACTAATCCACTCTACACTAATCCAGTGTACGCTATTCCACTCTATGACCCTGCCTCTGCACCACTCAACCCTAAGCTATTCTACTCTATGCCACATTACTCTACCTCACTCCACTCTATGGCAACGGCAGCTGGCATGTAGGCAGAGTTGGGGGGGCGGGCAAATGTGCTGTTGGTGCGTGCGGGAAAGCATGTAAGGTGAGTGGTGTGTGTAAATAAAAAGAAAAAACAGTTACATTGCTTGCTGCACGATGTCAGATGTCCTCCTCGCTCTTGTCTCCTCGGGCTCCAGCAAACCCCCTTAAGCAATCCTGGCACTACTTTCATGCTGGTAATCAGCATGAAAGAAGCATCAGGACTGGAGGGAGCAGCCTCTTTCAGCATTCTTAAGAACACTGGAGGCCTGGGCTTTCCCTAGCCCAGCTTTCTAAAGACAGCTAGGTTAGAGAAGTGTAAAGTGCGCATGTCTGGCTGTTCATCGCAAAACAGCCAGCCAAAATGACATGTGCACTTTAAACTGCTCACAGCTCACTGCTGCCACTCAACAGCAGTGGCCCACCCCGTCCTGAAAGTCTGTTCAGGATGGGAGGATGGAAAATAAAAAGTTAATAAATTAACTTCATTCCCATTTTATTTTTCAACACGGAAGGCATTTTAGGCAGAGGGGTGACGCTCGTCTGCCCTAAATGAGGAACTGCCGATGCTCTATTGTATTCCACTGTACGCCACTCCACTCTACTCTACTCCACTGTATGGTACTTCGCTCTACACCACTCCACTGTACTGTACAAAATGCTATTCAACTCTATGCCACTCCAGTGTATGCCAATCCAGTGTATGCCACTTCACTGTACTCTATGACATGGCACTCCACTCTACGCCACTACACTCTGCTCTACAATATGCTTCATCCATTTAAGACACTTTACTCATCAATACATCAAATCCCTACACTTTACTGCACTCCACACCACTCTACGCTACGCCAAGTCACTCTACTCCACTCTACACCACTTCACTGTATGCCACACCATTGTATGCTATTCCAGCATACGCCACTGCCCCATACACCACTCCACTCTACACTATCCCTCTATATGGCGATCCACTCAGCAAATTGTTACTCAACTCTACACTACTCCACTGTACACTCATCCACTCTACACTACTCTAGTCTACGTTATACCACTGTATCACTCTGCACTCTATGCCACTCAACCCTAAGCTATTCCACTCTATGCCACTCGACCCTATGGTATTCCAGTATATGCCACTCCACTCTACTTCAGTCCACTGTACGGTACTCCACTCTACACCACTCCACTGTACTGTACAACATATTATTCAACTCTATGCCACTCCAGTGTACGCCACTCCAATGTACGTCACTTGACTGTACTCTACGACATTCCACTACACTCTATGCCACTACACTCTACAACACGCTACTCCAATTTGACACAGTATTCAACCATACACTAACCACTACACTCCACTGCACTCCACATCATTCTACTCTACTATACACCACTCACTCTAGACTACGCCATGTCACTCTTCTTCACTCCAAAGCACTCTACTGTATGACATGGCACTCTACTCTGTAACACTACACCCCACTCTAGCTATACCACTCCACTCGCCTCCAGTGTACGACACTTTAACCCACTCTTTGCCACTCTACAACACTTCACTCTCGGCTGCTCCTTTCTATTCTACTCTATACAACTCCACTCTACAACTATCTACTACTACTATCTATGCCACTGTATGTTACTCTATTACATGCTATTCATCTTCACTCCACTGTACAACCCTTTACTCCACTCTAAACCACTGTGCAGCACTCTCCTCAACTCCATGCTGCTCTATGACACTCTACTACACAGTAGGACACACTATGCAACTCACTCTACACCACTACAACCCACTTTAACCTAATCTATGACACCCTACTCCACTCTACTCCACTGTATTCTACTATCACACTGTATGCCACTCCCCTCTACATCACACTATGTCACTCAACTCTAAGCCACTATACACCACTCCACTCTACCACACTCTACAACATTGTACTGTACACCACTCAACTCTACAACATCCTATCCCATTTTATGCCACTCCACTCTATGGCACTTTCCAATACTGTACAACAGGCCACTCCACTGTACCGCACTCTACTCAATGGTATTCCACTGTACGCCACTCCATTCTACAATAATCCACTCTATGCTATTCCACTGTACGCCACTTCACTCTACTCAATTCTCCTCCACTTAACTCTGGTCTACAACACTCAACTCCAATCAATGAACCTAAAGCCCCTCCACTTTACCACACAATAGTCCGCAGTATAGCACTCCAATGTACAACAGGGTACTCCTGTCTATTCAAGTGTACAGCACTCTTGTTTACTCTAATTTACTGTATGAGACCCTAGTCTACTGTATGGTACTGTATGTAACTCCCTCTGTGCCACTCCACCCCCCTTTACTACACTGTACTCTATGACACACTATTCCACTCTACTCTACAGTACTCCATTACTCCACTCTACACCACTCAACTCCATCTATGCCTCTCTAGGCCACTCAACTCAACACTCAATGCCACTCCCCTCTACAACACTGAACTGCTCTTTACTTTATTCCAAGCCACTCTGCTCTACAGTACTATCATCCACTCTGTGTTACTCCTTTCTATGTCTACAACACTGACCTGCACTTTACTGTACTTCAAGCCACTCTGCTCTACAATACTGTCACCCACTCTGTGGCACTCCATTCTTTGACACTTTCCAAGAATATACAACACTCCACTCCACTCTATGACAGACCACTCCACTCTATGACACTTTACTCCACTGTATGCCAAGCATGGCCACTCTGCCGCACTCCATGCCACTCTACTCAATAAAATGACACTTTACTCCACTCTATCCTACAAGACTATAACCGACTACACTTCACTCTACTCAACTCTGCAATACTTTACCGCACTCTACGCCACTGTTCGATACTCTGCTCAAAGGAGAACCGGCACTCAAAGCATGTTGATTTAAGTTTATTTCATTACAGCAGCAGTAAAGTCATGACGCATTTCAGCTAGAAGCTAGCCTTTGTCACAATACAGAAACGCCATCTTGCAAAACTTCAAATAATCACTTTTTACAAGTGTGCATAAACAAAAATAATACACTCTGGTAGGTCTCGTACAGTTCATTCATATCAAATGAAGCATCAAATATACAAGAAATCAAATATAACTGGCAAATTGCTGAAAATAAATGATCTGCTTTGAAAATATGTACCTGACAAATTTAAAAATAATAAAAAACAAAACTTCATTGTTCACAAATACCTAAGCACATAACACGCAAGGGGGCAAATATATTCAATTGTATTCCCCCATTACGGACAAAACCAGAAATGTAATGGGAAAAATTAAATTTCACACCACAAACGATCTCTCTTGAAGTGCAATATACCTCAATCAAGCCCAAGTAGGAATATAGATATATTAGCTCTTTTACGTCACAGGGATTTTCACATCACCAGGGTCAGGTCGATAGAAATGAAAAAAAGATATATATTGTGTTAAAAACTACACAGAACAGCCTTCCTAAGACAACTTAATAACAGTCTGCTGACCTATTACATATTGGAGGAAGAGACTATGCATGAATAGTAATGTTTAGGGGAGCATACTATACAGAAACATATAACACCAGATATCCCCAAGATTATAGATTAACATACATCTCTTCATCGCAATTCAAGCCCTGTGATTCTCTGCTGTCAAAGGCTAAAATACACCTGGATTCAAGAATTCTCTGTTTATTCTCCCTATTACCACCACTGACTTTCCTTTGAATCAAATTGATGACACTGTATTTCAAATCATTTTTATCACCTTTATGTACCTGATGCATGTGCCTTGCTACTGGGTAGGAGGTATCATGAGTCCTTATTGCTCTTAAATGATGAAGAATTATTTTATGCACTTGCATTGTAGCACCCTCCACATATATTTTGAGACAAGTGCATCTAAGTATGTATACTATATGGTCGTTTCTGCAAGTATCAGGCCAAAACTTTCAAGACCGTAGCTGAACTGACTGTCGCAAATATTCTGAAAATGTAGTGAAGATTCATCAAACAGCACCAAAGTTATTGGCAAAACAAAAAATATGTTTCCTATGGAAACTAGGTCCTTTGGCACCATTTGACGAATCTTTACGAAATTTTCCCAAAAAAGTGAATCAGTGATCCTTGGTGCGCCTTTAAAGTTTCACAGAGATCCGTCAAGTGGGGGCCGAGAAAAATGGGGCTAAAAAAAACGTTGCTTTTCATATTTTAATTCACGTAGGATCTGTCAACACATCTACAGCCTGAACTGCTGGACGGAATGACACTAAATTTGGCAGAAAGTTAGCTGTCAGTACGCAGATTGTGCTTTTTGTTAACTGGTGTAAATCTGTTCAGTAGTTTTTGAGAAGTTTAGGGAAATTCAAATTTGTATATCTCTGGCCACGAAGTATTCACGAACAAAGACAAGCTTGTGCAGGGAAATGCACAGCTCTGATTGTCTGCCAACACTTCAGACCCACGTGGACAGGGAACAAAGATTACATGTTTCAGCAAGCAGGGAGCTGCTATCAAAGCAGCTCCCTGCTTGCTGAAGCAATAGCACTGCCAGGTTGCCCGTAAAGGGCATTCTTTTTAAATGTATAAAAAATGATTACTTAATTAAAAAATATACAGGGACCGTGAGGGAACCCATGAGGGCTCCCTTGCAGTTTCAGATAGACCATAAAGGGATAACAAACAAATAAAAAATATACCCTGCAACTTAGTGTGAAGGTTGCAGACCTTCACACTGAGCTTTGAGGGTTTGAGTCCAGCTGGACTCATCTAAATTGTTTTAAATTATTCTTTTTTTTTAAAACACATTTTTTATTTTAAATTGGAAGCAAATACCACATTCTAAGTATATCAGACATCAAAGACTAAAAAACTCTCTCTCCCTCTCACTCTTTCAGTCTCTCTGTCTCTCTTTCAATCAATTCTTCCACTCACACACCCACTCAGACAATTACACACCCACTCACAGACCCATTCAGATACTCATGCACCCACTCACAGCCCCACTTAGACACTGACGCTTCCACTCACAGATGCACTCAGACCCTCATGCATTCACTAACAGCCCCAGTCAGACCCTCACGCACCCACTCCGACCCACTCACGACAGTTACGCACCCACTCACAGACCCACTGACACCCTGATACATCCACTCACAGACCCAAGCACATACTGACACACCCACTAAAACACAGATGTATGCACTCTCACACCCAGACAAAGGTTACAGGGATATTATACTTAGGTTTTGTATTTACTCGAACAAAACCATAGAAGTTCAGCACTAATAGTTAGAGTTCTTTCAAGCAACTAAAACTCGCGCCCTAAGGTAACTATAACTCACGCCTTTGCCATGCACAGCTAATTACTCCACGTATTATATCATTGATGACATATTTTATGGCATCTTTCATATTCTCACTGCAACATTTGCAGGAAAATTATTGATGAGACAACTGTGCATGGCGTGGGCGTGAGTTATAGTTGACTTAGGGTGCTGGTTTTAGTTACTTGAAAGAACTCTAACTATAGCTGCTGAATATGTATGGTTTTGTATGAGTAAATTCAGAACCTAACTATAACACCCCTGCAACCTTTGGCTTTTTCAGTGATTATATATATATATATATATATATATATATATATATATATATATATTATAGCTGTTATTGGGGTCTTGCACACAATTGTAAAACTTTGATTACCTTACTTATCAGTCTTGCTATAGTGAAACTAAGTGAAGGATTCTTGTTGGGATAATAATCATAAACGAAATTCTTGCAGCAAATACTTTCTAATTGATACCATGATACTGTATTATTGCCTATTAAATGACGGCGGCACAGTTTATAAAATTCGTCGTCATAATGCCATGATACCATGATATCGCCAATCATGACAAAGAATATTTTAAACTATACAGCTATCACAAGGGAATTGTTGGTCAATAGTTCTCTCTCGTGTGCCTAAAAAGGGTGAGGTTGGCTTGATTTGACCCCGCAGTTTAAAAGGACTGTGCGTTTATCTTGCGGTCAGATAGTATTACCTACTAGCATGATCCTTAATTTACAATGCTCACAACTTTTTAAATTTAACAATCAGTTCACCTAGGGTACATACATTACACACGATTAAATGGACAAAAAAATCCAGACATAACCTGAAAGACGTGTTAGTTACCCCAAACACATTCCCACGGGGAAGGGATGCGAAGAGGAGCTTAAAACAGTAAAGTTTAAGGCCAAAGCTAGCTGCAACTGCTCTGCAGACTCAAAGAGAAGGTGTCATTCTAATAGGATCAAAATACAATGTCCATAAAATTCACAAGAATAGGAAATCGAAATCAGAGTACCAATCTAAAAGACAAAGTAAGAATATCGAAATGTGAATACCCTCACAAAAAACACTGCTCAGAATTTTCTGATTCAATAGCAGAAAATTGTATTACAATTAAGTTATTCGGAAAACAACAAGAAGTGTGATAGTTTGGGTCAAATGTGCACAATTGGTCAATTGAGAAGTTTTATCTGCTACTGTCAAAGATTAGATGTCGATCAGGAGGTCAAGTCAGGGACTTAAAAAGAGCCTAAACCCCATTACAAGGACAGGCTGAAATGGTGTCTCAAATGCCGTTCTTTGGACTGTGAAGAAAGATTTTACACCTGTTGTTTGTAACCTGTATTTAGCCGAAAAACATCCTGCTTTCATGGAAACGCAGCATAGAGTTTCTTATGTATTAAAACACTGAAAGGTAATCGCATAAGTAACATTTTTATTGATTATTAATTTACAGTTACTTTACATAGGAAGGATAATCCAGAGAGCTTTACGTAGATGTCGCTGTACATATCGATAGAGGAAGAACTCAGACCCGAGATTCACTGTACAATGGCCCTTCAAAGGATCGACAACCGCAGATATGATGTATAAAGTGCAGGATTACATTCCCAAATGTACTGTTTTGACCATTTCACCATTTTATACACAAATGCACAAGGACAAAATCTACAAACTTTGTAGATAACACTTTTCGTGTTACAAGTTTGTATTTTTTCAATATCCTCACTACAAAATGGATTAGATTTGAAAGTGCAATTTACATGAGGACGTTTCTATTTCCTCGGCAAGGTCCATTCCTCTTAGCGGTAAGTACATCATCTTTCTTTGTCATTGTTACCTTTCAGAAAGTAATCCTAGTTCATTTGTATGCTGTAGCATCACTTTACTGTACATTTATTACAAAATATAGTTGCAAAAGGTATGGAGTCAATTGACAGAATCATGAGTTCAGAAATTTGCTTATGAGGAGGTTTTTAAGTAGTTTTTAACTTGAGGAAGGAAGGTGTGTTTCTGGTTTAAATGTTGATGGCATTCCAGATTCTGGGAGCATGACCTGAAAAAAGGTCTTAAAAGTGGCTTTTGTTCTGAAATGTGGGGTGAACAGTCTGAGTCTGTTTCTACTTTTAAGTCATCTGGATCTCCCTGAGACGTTGAGTTTTTGTTTGGATAACTTGCTGTGTTGAGGTAGAGCGCTTTGTAAGCTATGCAAGCTGTTTTTAAATTGCACTGATTCAAAAGGTAAGCAGTTCAGGTTTGTTAGGGAACCCGCGATCTGATCATTTTTGTAGTATTTGCTGGTACCGAAAAGGGCAATTTTCATTAAGACCACTGAGGAGGGCATAAATGTACTCTAGTTGAAAGCTAAGGTTTCAACGGGTGGTTTTAGATCATCTTGAAAAAGAATGTGTTTGAGATTTTTTTTATTTTCTGAAAGTGGAATCTGGCTGATTTTACAATAGCTATTACAAGGCTTTTGAGAAGGTGATCTTCATAGTGTAAACATCCCAGATGGTATTTGTCACTTTCAATGATTAGGTCTACACATGAAGAGTGGTTAGATTTTGACGGCTGTGTGTTGTGATGGAAAGGTTCCCTGTATGAGACTGGAAAGCATGCACCCTTGTCTTGAGTTCCTGATAGTGGCTTTCGCATAGTTTTTTAATTAATCTTGACACCCCTGACAATTATTTATTTTTTGTGATGACGGTTCATGATAACCCAGAACAATACACAGAGAAAGGCTCTGTAGTCTTTAGGGGCTTACTAAGAGTACCCTCCATTTCTGAACATCACCACTGTCAGTTCACTGGACTGGTGAAGATTGACAGTGTTGGCAATGACAGATTCTTGAGGCAGGGCAGGTTTTTTTTTTTACACATTTCTTGCCAGGGAGGGATGTCTACTGGCCTTCTGCATGTTTTAATTTACAATTGGGTCCTGCACCCCCTCTAAGTGTAATGAATCTGTAAGGTAGAGTATGTGGAGTGAGTGCACTACAAAGAACTGTGACAATCCAGGAATTCCTTTTGATTTCCTGGAAACAAGAGTGGTAAATAAGATGGAGGTTGTACAGCTACTAAGACAGCAATGTGAACTTCAAGGGTCTTAAAATCAACCCTAATGTAATTCATAATGAACTAGTCTCTAGGATTTGGAAGACAGAAGTCAGAGAGCCCTGTTGCACTGCAGAAAAATTCCACTGGATTTTCTGCTCCATTGTTCCCCAGAAGTGTTATTTCCAATCGGTTGAGAGGGAATCATGTGGGGAAGACTTTTCCCTTTTCTGCTTTTGTTTTGGGTCTCCTTCCACCCCACCGTTCAGCTGACATTGCGAGAGACAAATATTGTAGCACAATCACTAAGGGAGATGTACATAAAAGTCAGGAACTGCCTAAAACCTGTCTCAGAGTGGGTTTATGAAGTACACAAACCATGTTTGATTGTTACAGTTCAGGCTCATTAAACTCTGAGTGCCCTTAGATGCCTGAAAAAGTTCCTCAAGGGTAAAAAGCAGAAATTAGATAGGCGAGGGATTCTAGCAAGTTCATTTTTAGATACACATGTGCATCTTGTGCGCTTATGAGCATCAAGAACCCTATTTGGTTGGATGATCTGCCCACATTTTTACATGTGAATTACAGCCTTTGGCATTGGTAAATCAGCAGATGGGATAGCCACCATGTTTTGATATAGTATCGTTTCCCCTATACTCTAATAAAGCCCTTCATCTCCAGTGGTTCAACATATGACTCAAAAATATAAGTGCAGAGTTAAAGCAATGAGTGCTTTTGTGCTTTTTGCACCCTAAAAATATTTTTGCTTATAGCTAACTTCTTTCATGCTGGCGGGGTCAGGAGCTCCCACAGAAATAAAGTTTAACAAAAGGATAATAAAACTGACACTGACAAATACAAAAAGCTGGCAGCCAAAGACAGAACTATTGTTTTTGACAGTGCTTGTTGATTATGAAAAAAGGTTATATTCTGCAATGATTGGTAGGAAAGTATTGCAGTTTAAAATGTTTGTGTCTGTGTAGGTTTATTCATTAGCTTTGACTTAGTTGACTGTGATCTGTTTTTGCTGAAGCTGTAAACTGTGTTATCTCTGGTGAACTATTTAATGGGGGAAATGTCCTGAACAACCCATTGGGAACAACGCAGACGTTTCCCACTCAAGCGTAACCATGCTTGCCGGAACAACGCATGGCTTTTTCTCTGCCTTAACCATGCATGTGCTGAACTATGCATATGTGTGGTTAAGGCAGAGAAAAAGGCAGAGTGGATCGGGAGAGGACGCGGTCAGATAAGTGGTGTTGGGGCAGGGTTAGGGGGTAGTTTTTAGGGGTGGGTGTGGATAAAGGGCTTGAGGTGAGGTGGGATGATGGGCCGTTCTTTTTTAGTGGTGGAGTGGGGCGCAGTAGTTTAAGTATTAGGGGTGGGGTACTTATAGGCCCTAGGACGGGTTGGGGGTGGCATGATGGAACGACACATGACGTTCCCACACATGCCTTTACTAGGCATGCTTTTATTGGAAACAATGTGGTCATTGTTCCGACCGCGTTGTTAAGGCATGCGTGGTTCCTGCATACGTTGTTCCTTCATACATTCTTGTTTTCTTATCGGATTGATACAGGAATGCATCTGGGGACCTTTTCTTTCTTTATTGTGTACCACAGATTTACCAGATCACTTTAGTTTCTTGAACTAAACACACATACAGTTGTCATCCTCTGAAAACACCAACTTACCTCTCAAGATCGATTTACTCAATATTGTAAAATGAGCAACCTGAAGGTGAAATATCACAAAATTAAAGACTTGCACGTTACGAAAAAGTATGTTTTAAACTTTTATTTTTGAAAGACCAACCTTTGGACACTAGTTATAATACTTGTTCTGGTTCTTTTGAAGGATGTCTTTGAAAAGCCCTCAATGAACGAGGTGGCCTTATTCTACCACAAGAATGGCAGGAAATAAACAATTTGATTGAGGCCATGGATCGTGTTCAATGGCACTATTAGTGTATGATGTGAGAGTGACAGCCAAGAAGTGTGCATTTCGACTAATGGTACCTTCTTATAGCTAATCAAGAAATCTGACAACTGAAAATCAATCGAATTCGCGTAAACCCACAAGCATGCAAGCTAGTCATATAGAATTAGATTCAACTGGAATTCCCTATACAGCGCTGTCAGTACATTTAAGCATAAACGATAGGCTGAGTCACGGTAAATAGATATTCTAAAATATTTGTTATGTCAGGATTACTGCCAGGACATCGGCAAAACAGTAGATTCTGTAAGAAGGTTGAATTAGGAGAAAAAAACGCTAAAACATAAGGAGTACGGAACTGTACAACGGACTTCATTTAGAGGAGTTAGCACAGTTCAGACAGTCTCCTCCTGAAATGTTCAGCTTTGCGAAAGATTGGTTTAATGCGATTGGAAAAATTCACCAGAAAGTATGACCCTAACTAACAAAGGCAGTTCCGACAATAAGCATATGTTTACGAACAAAAAATATCACCATTTACACCTTCCACCAATTCACAAAATGATTCCTGGAAGGTGTACATTGATTGGCCATTGTAAATTTCTCAACAACGAGTGCGGAGAAATCTTTTGCTTTTAAGTCCAGTTGGGAGGTGGGAAATAGATGCTGAAGGCCATAGTTTGCCCATATAATGTACATTTGTGGGTATTCAGAAACTGAAATATGACCCTATCTCAACCTGAAAATGGCTAGAAATGTACTTCAACCAAGGGCTGGAGTAACTCCTCTTTCAGGATGGAAGAGAAACAAATCAACCCCAAGTTTGTTGAAGGTGTGGGAGAATGCCTTTCTCCACGGCGAAAAAATGTTTTCCCCCAGAGGAAAAAGAGTAGCACCTATGCATTTGGCTTTTCGTTGCCCTGTACAAAAAGGACACTAGGGCCCGTATTTATACTCCGTTTGCGCCGAATTAGCGTCGTTTTTTTCGACGCAAATTCGGCGCAAAACTAACGCCATATTTATACTTTGGCGTTAGACGCGTCTAGCGCCAAAGTATGGGCAAATAGCGTCATTTTTTTGCGTGAACGCCTTCCTTGCGTTAATGAGATGCAAGGAAGGCGTTCCCGTCTAAAAAAATGACGGCGACGCAAATGTGTCGTATTTATACTCCCGGGCAAAAATCACGCCCGGGAGTGGGCGGGGCAAAAAACCCCGCATTTGCGCCACTTTTTAACGCCTGGGTCAGGGTAGGCGTTAAGGGGGCTGTGGGCTCAAAATGAGCCCACAGGTGCCCTCCCATGCCCCCAGGGACCCCCCCTGCCACCCTTGCCCACCCCAGGAGGACACCCAAGGATGGAGGGACCCATCCCAGGGACATTCAGGTAAGTTCAGGTAAGTATAATTTTTTATTTTTTTTATTTTTTTTTGGTGGCATAGGGGGGCCTTATTTGTGCCCCCCTACATGCCACTATGCCCAATGACCATGCCCAGGGGACATAAGTCCCCTGGGCATGGCCATTGGGCAAGGGGGCATGACTCCTGTCTTTACTAAGACAGGAGTCATTTAAATGGCGTCTGGGCGTCGAAAAAAATGGCGCAAATCGGGTTGAGGCGATTTTTTTGCCTCAACCTGACTTGCCCCATTTTAAGACGCCCTAACGCCATTTTCCCCCTACGCCGGCGCTGCCTGGTGTACGTGGTTTTTTTCCACGCACACCAGGCAGCGCCGGTCTGCTAGCGCCGGCTAACGCCATTCCATAAATACGGCGCCCGCATGGCGCTTCAGAATGGCGTTAGACGGCGCTAAATTTTTTGACGCTAAACTGCGTTAGCGCAGTTTAGCGTCAAAAAGTATAAATATGGGCCTTGGTACCATTCTATCATTGTGCATGGGGGAATAGGCAGCTTTAAGAACCTCATTCGACAGATGTAACACTGTGTATGGAAACATGCGCATTGCATGGCTTTCCAGGTGTACTATTACACCTACTTTGTAGAACTGCAAAAAAGTGTAAAAGTATGTTCAAGCGCAATAGTAGAATTCTGTCAATACTTTTACACTTTGTTTGGTGAATATGCTAAGTGTAGTCCTTTTATCAAAACCCAGAGGTCTTTAAATCATCTTTAGGCACCTCTGCTATGTCCCAATTTGGCTAAATCAGGAAGCCTGGCAAACACTTCCTAAGAATATGAGGGTATGTTGAATGTCACAGTAAATATTGAACACTTGGAGCATAGAATACATTTTGAGCTGAGAAATTACTGGACGCTTGAAGACAGCATATATGCCTTTGATTTGGGCTGATCAATTTGCAAAAGAATAGAAAATCTTTTTAAAGTTTGCAGAAATGTATTACTGTATGAAATATAGTTTGAGCATTGTACTTCTGATAGTTGTGATTCTAAATATGCATAGTATCAGTGAATCTGGAACCGTAATAATGTTGCATTTCATTTGATCTGGATTTTGTAGCTGTTTAAGAGGTAGCGGCTTCACCCTGGTTGCCCATTGCCTCAATTTCATCTTTCTTCATGCAGGTTGAACAAACTGTACCTGCTGATGGATCCGCATCAACCTGGTCAACATTATGTTTAAGGGTGCCACGTACACATGCCACACAGTGTAGGTGTCTTGAACCAGTGATGATTCCCAACGCTGAGCCAAGCACTGTATATGAAAGTAGCAATGAGCCTCAAGAATTTGACATTCCATGAACAGTGGTATAAAAAGGGACAATTCAGAAAGTACATAATCAACCTATGATGCATCTTTCAGTATAAAAAATGTGGTATAAGCAATTAAGGAAAACACGAGACTATGAGAATTGCACGTAGCTTTTCCCAGTACTTAGGGGCCCATACCAAGCTGCTTGGGTGGCAGTGACCCTGACACTGCTCGCCCTGTGGTAACCCATCAGTCATATTTTGAGGACCCCACTGCTGCGGAGCAGCAGAGCACTTCCTGCAAAAATGCTGTAGGAAGTTGGGTCTGTATGCACTATTTCAAAGTAAGGAATAGTATGCACAGAGTCCAAGGGTTCCCCTTAGAGGTAAGATTGTGGCAAAAGAGATAATACTAATGCTCTATTTTGTGGTAGTGTGGTCGAGCAGTAGGCTTATCAAAGGAGTAGTGTTAAGCATTTGTTGTACATACACACAGGCAATAAATGAGGAACACACACTCAGAGACAAATCCAGCCAATAGGTTTTGTTATAGAAAAATATATTTTCTTAGTTTATTTTAAGAACCACAGGTTCAAATTCTACATGTAATATCTAATTTGAAAGGTATTGCAGGTAAGTACTTTAGGAACTTTGAATCATTACATTAGCATGTATACTTTTTACATAAAACACAATAAGCTGTTTTAAAAGTGGACACAGTGCAATTTTCACAGTTCCTGGGGGAGGTAAGTTTTTGTTAGTTTTGTCAGGTAAGTAAACCACTTACAAGTCTCAGGTTTGGGTCCAAGGTAGCCCACCGTTGGGGGTTCAGAGCAACCCCAAAGTTACCACACCAGCAGCTCAGGGCCGGTCAGGTGCAGAGGTCAAAGAGGTGCCCAAAGCGCATAGGCTGCAATGGAGAGAAGGGGGTGCCCCGGTTCCGGTCTGCCAGCAGGTAAGTACCCGCGTCTTCGGAGGGCAGACCAGGGGGGTTTTGTAGGGCAGCGGGGGGGACACAAGTTCACACAAAAAGTACACCCTCAGCGCCACTGGGGCAGCCGGGTGCAGTGTAGGAACAAGCGTCGGGTTTTCAATGTAAACCAATGAGAGATCAAGGGATCTCTTCAGCGTTGCAGGCAGGCAAGGGGGGGGCTCCTCAGGGTAGCTACCACCTGGGCAAGGGAGAGGGCCTCCTGGGGGTCACTCCTGCACAGGAGTTCCGTTCCTTTCGGTGCTGGGGGCTGCGGGTGCAGAGTCTTTTCCAGCCGTCGGGAAATGGAGTTCAGGCAGTCACGGTCAGGGGGAGCCTCGGGATTCCCTCTGCAGGCGTCGCTGTGGGGGCTCAGGGGGGACAACTTTGGTTACTCACGGTCTCGGAGTCGCCGGAGGGTCCTCCCTGAGGTGTTGGTTCTCCACCAGTCGAGTCGGGGTCGCCGGGTGCAGTGTTGCAAGTCTCACGCTTCTTGCGGGGAGTTGCAGGGGTCTTTAAGTCTGCTCCTTGAAACAAAGTTGCAGTTCTTTTGGAGCAGGGCCGCTGTCCTCGGGAGTTCCTTGTTTTGCTTGAAGCAGGGCAGTCCTCTGAGGATTCAGAGGTCGCTGGTCCTTTAGAAAGCGTCGCTGGAGCAGGGTTCTTTGGAAGGCAGGAGACAGGACGGTAGGACTGGGGCCAAAGCAGTTGGTGTCTTCTGTTCTTCCTCTGCAGGGGTTTTTCAGCTCGGCAGTCTTCTTCTTCTTGTAGTTTCAGGAATCTAAATTCTTAGGTTCAGGGGAGCCCTTAAATACTAAATTTAAGGGCGTGTTTAGGTCTGGGGGGTTAGTAGCCAATGGCTACTAGCCCTGAGGGTGGGTACACCCTCTTTGTGCCTCCTCCCAAGGGGAGGGGGTCACATCCCTAATCCTATTGGGGAATCCTCCACCTGCAAGATGGAGGATTTCTAAAAGTTAGAGTCACTTCAGCTCAGGACACCTTAGGGGCTGTCCTGACTGGCCAGTGACTCCTCCTTGTTATTCTCATTATTTTCTCCGGCCTTGCCGCCAAAAGTGGGGGCCGTGGCCGGAGGGGGCGGGCAACTCCACTAGCTGGAGTGTCCTGCGGTGCTGGCACAAAGGGGTGAGCCTTTGAGGCTCACCGCCAGGTGTGACAGCTCCTGCCTGGGGGAGGTGTTAGCATCTCCACCCAGTGCAGGCTTTGTTACTGGCCTCAGAGTGACAAAGGCACTCTCCCCATGGGGCCAGCAACATGTCTCGGTTGTGGCAGGCTGCTGGAACCAGTCAGCCTACACAGATAGTCGGTTAAGGTTTCAGGGGGCACCTCTGAGGTGCCCTCTGGGGTGTATTTCACAATAAAATGTACACTGGCATCAGTGTGCATTTATTGTGCTGAGAAGTTTGATACCAAACTTCCCAGTTTTCAGTGTAGCCATTATGGTGCTGTGGAGTCCGTGTTTGACAGACTCCCAGACCATATACTCTTATGGCTACCCTGCACTTACAATGTGTAAGGTTTGGCTTAGACACTGTAGGGGCACAGTACTCATGTACTGGTGCCCTCACCTATGGTATAGTGCACCCTGCCTTAGGGCTGTAAGGCCTACTAGAGGGGTGACTTATCTATACTGCATAGGCAGTGTGAGGTTGGCATGGCACCCTGAGGGGAGTGCCATGTCGACTTACTCGTTTTGTTCTCACCAGCACACACAAGCTGGTAAGCAGTGTGTCTGTGCTGAGTGAGGGGTCCCCAGGGTGGCATAAGATATGCTGCAGCCCTTAGAGACCTTCCCTGGCATCAGGGCCCTTGGTCCCAGGGGTACCAGTTGCAAGGGACTTACCTGGATGCCAGGGTGTGCCAATTGTGGAATCAAAAGTACAGGTTAGGGAAAGAACACTGGTGCTGGGGCCTGGTTAGCAGGCCTCAGCACACTTTCAATTCAAAACATAGCATCAGCAAAGGCAAAAAGTCAGGGGGTAACCATGCCAAGGAGGCATTTCCTTACAAATGCTCAGTGCTGTTCAGTCTGCCATGGGGCCGTGATGGGCTGGACAGCATTATTTACATTTTTCAGAGACAAACCTCCAAAGTTTGGGTTTGTTTTTGAAAAATATTTAATCAATGTCCCTGAAACACTGGAAGTTTTTTCCCAATGTTTGGAAGAATGTGATTGTGTTTTTCTGAGGGGATCGCCATGTCGAAAAAAACGTGTCAGACATGGTATTGGAATGCCTGCCCTAAAATGGGTGAGGTTTGGGGCACCAGGGAAGCAAATGCATTCTATTTTATGGCTGCTGTACAATACACTTGATGCATGGTTTTCAAATTGTGGTCAGATGACTGAAACAAATTTGGATGATTCCACATCATATTTTAGAATTGGTTTTCCACTTCATATTTAAACACTCCATAAAATTACACCTTGTTTTGTAAATGGAAAAAGTATGAGTTTTCTGAGCTTTTTATTCACAACAATTAGGCTACTAAAACAAGTACTGGAAAAGCCAATAGATCTCCCCTTTGGGACCTTTTGGATTTGCTAATACCTTTGAACCATGGTGTACAGCATCCTCATTCCTGTGCAGCATGGTTAAATATGCAAAAAAGTCTATTGCATCATTTTCTGGTTGTGCTCGCCATTCATGCGCCTGCCTACAAAATAACACAGCCATTTTTTTCTTTTATATTTGCCGATCCAACTCAGATTGGGAAATAAAAAGAAAAAATGTGTAGATCATGGAGAGCAAGGGAGACTTAGCAGGTGAGAGAGAGAGGCAGGTGGAGCTAGAAGGAGGGAGAGCCACATGGGTGAGAAAGCGGGTGGGGGAGCACATGAGGGTGAGCACAACATGGAGGAGTGCGGGGAGAACCACACATGCGAGAGAGAGCAAAACAGGGAGGGGAAGAGAAGCACTAGGGAGCTGGAAAACAGATCCACTCTTGTGAAGTGCTTAAACAAAAAGGAAAAAGTAGCTTTTGAAAAAGTGAGCAGTGGAAGGACACAACAAAGGAAGGGAAGCTCACACACACTAACAAATAAAAGCAAATAAAAGTGAGTGACTATGAAACCACCCAATGGTAAGCAATAAGCTGGCTCTAAACCCACTGCAAACTAACATAACATCTTGCAATAGACAGCCCATGCGCTTTCTAGTAGGGGAGACCTGACAACACTGTTGCTGACTTCAACCTGGGGTTTGGCAATATTGCTAACCCATTTCACCCTGTTCCTTAGGCACAAAACACAACCCTGCATATTTTTATGGGTATCTCACTCATCTTAAACCAAAGATTGCTCTTTGAAAGGTCATTTCCTCACTTCATCATTCCTAAGGCATTCCTGAATCCCAATTCATTTGTATGCCCCTGTCAATTTCTCTTCCATCTTCAGACAGTGGCTTAAGAATCCCCTCTGAAGGACCACCGTTACAGACAACTATTTTCATAATGTGCTTGTGACAAGTATGTGCTCTAAAGTAACCTCATGGCAACATAAATGCTACGTTAGAATGCAAGAAACATACATGATATTATATCAGGCTTTCTGCTTTCACCATGCTTTTAGATTTCTACAGTCTAACATGCTTGCCCCTTCACTGTAATGGCCACTTCTTTCATCTTCTGCTCCTCAATGTGGTTTAGGCAACGTTTGAAGGAGATTGTTATTCAAGCAGTCAGGCTGTCAAAAAATAACCATCTAAAGGACCATCTAAGGACTCTGCTGGTGGTTTGTGCTCATTTGAAACATGTTTTGCTCACCTGAATAACATGGAACTGATCAATAAAGTAGAAGGGAAACCATAGGATTATGTTTTGGTGAATCCCACACTTTTATAGGTGTGGTGGCTGAAAATGTTGAAGATTACATAGAGGGTAAACAAAACAAAGAGGTAGGAGTTTACTTTTTCTGCAATGAGAAGTGCAACGTCAACAACGTTAATGGTGACTGTTTGTGTGGCCAAATCCCCAACAGATTGCAGTGCAGGGTGTGGTTGATGTTCACATGTTCGTATAGTTGCATGGGCTACTGATTTCTCCGTTTGTCTTATAAATGGTGGGTAGTGGGTTGGTAATTGGCTAAGTTGTAAGGGGTCTAGGTGCTCAACTTGTAACACCAGAGATAATCTGTACTATTATGTTAGAAGCTTCTGTGATAATGAATGTCTAGTAATTGGCTTTATATGGTGAGGTGGATTTTCTGTGTTTTAATCAAAGGTTTTCTAGTTATATTAATTCAGTCTGGTCAGTCTGGAAGTGGGTTGTGCACTAATATCTTTTTATATTGCGATATGACTTTGCTGTCTTAGAGTTCTTGGGTCTTTTCGAGATTGAAAGATTTTGTATTCACTATAAATTGCTTCACAGGGATGAGGGCATTGGTTTAGCATTTGTGAAGTTGTTGAGGGAATCCAAAAATGTCCTCCCTCTCTCTGGTGGTTGGAAATGACTCCTTCAGTGCAAGCATCTGCAGAGCCATTTGCTGGTGCTGTAGTATATCAATTTGCAGGGCCTTATGGCATCTGCATTATAATGGCCTTAATGTAGTCCTATCCATGGAAGAAGTGGGGAAGACAAGCACATTTTGCATGAATCAGGTGCAGACGAAGAAGGTCTGGCTGGCTTTGCTTGATCTTTGGCAACTGACTGAAGTGTGAATTGTGAGGAGCCGACGAGGTAGTGATTTGTTGCATTCAGTTAGGTTAAGATAACATTTGAGGATGGAATGTAGTTGATACTACATTTCAGAGTGTTGATTAGATTCTGTGGTGGTTTTTCATATGCTGCATGATGTTTAAGTAGAGACATTTTAATTTTTCTGGTGGTAGAATTCGCCTGCCAGGTTGAAGATCCTGAGGTAGATTGAGCTGGTGTGATTGTTGGTTATGTTTGTGATTTGTGCGCTGATTTAGAGTTTGGCAGACAGGGGTTTTACTCCGTCAGGGCAACAGAGTAAATTACAGAGTCCCCCCCTGCAAACCTTTGAGATGTACGCCAGCTTAACGGGCATCTTTAGCACTGGCAGGAGCCGCCATCACTGTGGTTCTTCTCAATGCATTGTAAATTTGATGAATGGCTCTGTCAACATGATGGAGCAATGCAGGAAATTAACTATGTATTTTTTATTTTCAAAAGAAAAAAAACAAAGTGGGAACTTGTTTTGGAAAAGAAAAAATGCCCCCTAGCCACGCCAGTATTCCCGCATGACAAGGGGGGCATTTTTAAGTTTTCACAGCCACTTACTGGCAGGATTTACCTGGAAGTGACGGACAGCGAAAACTACTCTAAATTAGGTGGGTGGACACATGACCAAATCTTTGGCTCTTACTCACTGGGGCAATCAGCGGTTTATGTCAAAGGTGGAGACAGAGGGCCTTATTACGACTTTGGCGAAGCCGTGGGGAGGATGCCACCATCATGCTGGTGGCTTCCTCCCCATTGCATTACTATGTTCCCACCAGGCTGACCGATGGGAAAATTGTACTAGGACGTTCCCGCTGGGCTGACCGGTGGGACAGTGGGAGCCGAGGTAAATACCGTAGCACCTGAGCATCCTTGGAATGCATAGTGTCTGCAAAGCAGACAGTGCGCATTCCGACGGTTCTGGGCAGAGAGGCCCCAGCGGAATGGCTAGTGGTAAGTGGGGTTGTGATCAAAACAGTGGCGCTGAGTTCTGCATCCCCGTCGCTGAGCACAACCCCTACAGCTGTCAGCCCTTCAGGAACCATGTTCCCGGCAGTGATGGCAGTCCCCTGGCAGTCTGACCGCCAGGGTTGTAATGTGGTGGTCGGACCACCTGGAGTGCGGCAGTCCGACTCTCACCGACTGCCAGACTCGTGATGACCCCTGAGTAGTCTCCTTCGTCGACATAATAAAGGTCCACCCAACTCTAAATGGGGCCGGCCGAGCTTTGGGTTTGTGGAGAGCGTACTCCATTGCGATTGACTACCTTCTCTGCCAGTCTCTAAATTGACCAGTAATATCTTCAATAAATGGTTTGTCTTGTCTTGGTGGTAGGAAATTGATTGCTAAAGAATAGGTAGAATAGTGGAAGGTGCGTTGCTTCATGAATTTTTTGTATGAGGATTGGAGCCCTAGCATTGTTAACTGTTACATTGCACTGGTGTATTATTGGCAGTTATATACATCCCCAGAAGGAATAAGCACGAATGCCAGGTGGACATCTGGTTATTGGGAACCAACTGGGAACATTTCAGAAACAAAAATAGTAGGAGACAGTGAGGATTGATCTCTGTATTCAGGGCCAAAAAAGAATTAGCCTGACATTTCTTACCCTTTTAGATCTGGACATAAGATGGAAATAAAAAGAAAAAGTATTAGATACAGACATCAGAAGCAAACAGTATTTAAGACAGAGATAAACCGCAATTGCCATCATTTCTCCCTTTACATGTACATACCGACAGCACTGGCCTCCTGACCTTTATTGTTCCATTATAGTAATGTCCCAACATCGTTTTGGCGGGCATGACAATCATCATCGGCTGCAGTGGTTCTGGCAGGTATGCCACAGGCATGATTATGGCTCTCATGTATTACTTCCAAAACAACACGATAATGGCAAATTCAATATAAAGAGGGGCGCAGACTTTGATTTAGGAGGTGCAAGACGGATATCAGTGTTACTGAAAACATATATTGCGATGATGGTATGCCTTTAGAAAGAACGACGTGGAGGATGTAAAGTCAGTTTTTACTAACTGTGATTTGATTTGCAATGAAAGGAAGGCATGCCCGATTTAAAAACACATCAGGTTATGCAACTTGCAGAGTCAGCATTAATAAATGCCGGAATAAATTAAATGAATACTGCAAACCCGCTGAGTGCTCCGTGTTGTTTCCTGGTGGGAACTTTGTTTTGGAATTAATATATGAGAGCCACAATCATAACGGAGGCACCCATTCGGCAGAATAATGTGGCAACTGGATTATATGCATACACATATATATATATGTGTGTGTGTGTATATATATATATATATATATGTGTGTGTCTATATGTGTGTGTATATATATATATATATATATATATATATATATATAGATAGATATATATATCCATTGGCACCGGAGATCCGGAGCTGTCAGTGTGGCAGTCAGTGTTGGGCTTCTGTAGCCCATATAGTCAAAATTCCCCACTGTACAAGGGAAACACAGACTCTCCTGAGTTTGAAAATATCAGCTTAATTTACTCGAACATGTACTTCCTCTCCCAACGCATTTCGGCAGTAGCCCTGATCAACCTAACTATAACACCCCTGTAACCTTTGTTTTTTTCAGTGGAAAAAAAAAAAATATATATATATATACATACTTATTATATATATATATATATACAAACATATATCTATATATATATATATATATGTATATATATATATATACATTTATATATATATATATATATATATATATATATATATATATATATATATAAATATATATATATATATATAAAACACCAACGTTGCCAGACATCCGAGGCTGCTATTTCAGTAGCGGTCCAGGCGTGGACCTAGCATCAACATATTACCAACTATCCTCCTGTTACATGCAGAAAGTTCCCGGACACCAAGTGGAGGTCCAAAAGACTTTATTCACCAATGCTTCCTCCCAGAACAACGCGTTTCAGCCGTAGCCTTGATCACTTAACCAAGGCTACGGCTGAAACGCGTTGTTCTGGGAGGAAGCATTGGTGAATAAAGTCTTTTGGACCTCCACTTGGTGTCCGGGAACTTTCTGCATGTAACAGGAGAATTGTTGGTAATATATATATATATATATATATATATATATATATATATATATATATATATATATGTATATATATATATATATATATATATATATATATATATATATATATATACACCACCACCCCAGGGACCACCACTGTCTCCCTGGGGCATTCAGGAAATTGTGTTACAGGGGCCACGCAGCCCCTCTGCAGTCCCGTGAACCACCACCTCTCTGGGGCAAATATAAAAAAATAGAAAGGGAATCCGTTTCAGACCCCTGCAGACCTGAGGACACCTCCCTGGGGCTCTTTTCATGGGAGGGAAGACCACGCTGCCCCCCTTAAATAGCCACTGATGGCCCTGGTGACCTCCACCTCCCCAAGGCTGAATATGTAAATTATGCAGGGGGCATGCGCAGCCCTCCCGCAGCCCCATGGACCACCACCACCCCAGGGCTGAAATACAATGATGAAGGGGATCGACTGAGGACCCTCAGCCCCAGGGACCACAACCTCCCATGGGCAATTAGTTTCAAATTAAGGGGGGTGCATGGCCCCCCACAGTCCCAGGGACCGCCACCTCCCCGGGCTGTACTAAAATAATAAAGGGGGCCCACATGACCCATGTGCCCCAGGGACCACCACCTCCCTGGGGCTAAGTTCAATGTTGGAGGGGGGCCGGCACAGCGGTGCTCAAGGCCCTGCAGATCACAGGGTTGGGTTCTCATAGGGGTTGCCTGCATGGCCAGCCTCTGTGGCCAACAGCGCACGGGCAAAGGACATGCACAGCAGTAGTCGGATTAACGTATAGTAATAAAAATGACTTTATTTTAAAAAACATAGAAATTCACTGAAAAAACAAAGGTTACAGAGACGGTATAGTTAGGAAATAGAAAAAAAAACAGAAATTCACTTAAAAAAACCAAAGGTTTCAGGGACCGTATAGTTAGGCTCACAGTTTAAACATACCAAACCATAGAAATTCCCCTGTTATAGTTTGAGTTATCTCAAGTAACAATAACTCATGCCCTAAGGTAACTATAACTGGAAACCTAGTCATGCACTGCTAAAAACCTCACAAATTGCGGGACTGAAAGCATCTTTGATAACATCAATGATACTATCAATGTAATATTTGCAGTAACATTTTTGATGAAAAAACTGTGCATGACGGAGGCAGAAGCTATAGTTACCTTAGGGCACCAGTTGTTGTTACTTGAGATAACTATAACTATAACAGGTGAACTTCTATGGTTTCGTACATTTAAAACGTGAGCCTGACTATAACATCCCTGTAACCTTTGCTTTTTAAGTGAATATCTATATATATATCCACACTTTCTTCTTTCATCCAGAAGTACGGCACTCCACAAGCGAAGGAAATATAAAAACAAATTTATTGACACACAGTAACGCGTTTTGGCATTTCTGCCTTTGTCAACCTGACGGTCACCATGTTTTGATTCCTTATATATCACATGATCGCATTTAGCAAAACTGCACTGGGTAAACATAAGGAAAAGACCATTCTTTTCACTCAAATATTTAATTCTATCAATTTCTATATTTCTCAAATTAATATCTCTTATCATTAACACTGATTTTCAATCATTTTAACAAAAAACATAATTCGTAAAAGCACCCGAACAGAAAACATAACGATGTTGACAGTCACATAATTACCCGTATTCTAAATCTATTTAGCTTACATTGCAATAATTTCCACTTCCACAGACAATATAATACTTACAAAAATATCTTAAATGTAATGTGGAGATCACAATTAATATCCTTCTCCCTAAACTAAATGTATAACTTTTTTCACTGTCATAATTCTACTATTTTAAATATGTGTCCAAAATGTTTTGGTCCAACAAGTTTTTATATTTTCTTCGCTTGTGGAGTGCCGTATTTCTGGATGAAAGAAGAAAGTGTGGATATATAAACGCGGTGGCGCAGTCATTTATTCTGCACCACCGGCGGTTAGGTGCAGGAAGGTCATGCCGCAGTGAACTGCTCATATATATAAATATGTATATATAGATATATTTACATATATATACATATACATATATATATGTATATATATTCAAACAAAGCGGCTAGTTCAATTAGCGCTGCGCTCAATTTACCGGTGCTCGTGCCGAGGGCAAGCCGTACCCTCGAATTTAATTTATGAAAACAGACGTCTGGCAAAGCACTCCACCAAGGACTCCATGTTAGTTGTTTATTACAAGACTGTGAGCAAACGAACAACGCTGTTCGAACGACATGGTCTTTGTCGAGTTCTGAAGATCTGTAACCCATTTTTTCTCTTAGATAGTTGGTAACCTTGTAACAAAAGCAATGCATGTTGGAATCTGTAGTCCAACTTCATAAATCAACAGATACTAATAACAGAACTCCATACAACCAAATATGTGACCCTGTCGGTCGAAACGCGTTGTTTGTTTGCTCACAGTCTTGTAATAAACAACTAACACGGAGTCCTTGGTGGAGTGCTCTGCCAGACGTCTGTTTTCATATATATATATATATATATATATATATATATATATATATATATATATATATATATATAGATATATATACAGATTTATATGTATATATATGATGGATGCAATTTTCTCACTCTTTTGTGAATCTGTATTGACACATGACAACGAACAACAAACCAGCAACTGAACAAGATGGAGTGCAATTGCAGCAGAGCCACTCTAGACCCACATCAGATCCTACATTACAGCAATAAGATACTTTAGGGAAAACAAAGACAGATTCCGTCATCATAGTAAACATCACAAAGCAAATGCATTCAGTTCTTAACACCCCGACACAACCTTACCCCCACTGCTATATTGACCCATCACTACCCATGGAATTGTCCCCCATCTCTCCTGGTCCAAAAACCTTTGACATAGAAAACATCAAGCTTCTAAATCAGCTTGAAGCTTGGCATCAGATCTAATGCAATGCATTTGCCTTTCCTCTGACATTGCCCATTTTAAGACATCTCTAACCCAAAGCTCCTATGATGGAGCTTTAACCCCCATCCAAGTGATGATAACTCAGTTCTTCACCAGCACAAGTGCCAGCTGCATGAACCACATCATCATTGTACACTTCTTGTTGGGGAGAACTAGATGACCCAGCAGGCACAGCTGAGGCCAGCCCTCACAGGTCAGGGCAGTAGCCCAGTTCAACCATACATGTACCGTCTCCCATAAGGCCCGCACTTGCCCGTAACCGCATGCTAGATGCATAAAATGTGCCTCCCCTGTTGCACAATGGGGACAGATTGAGGAGCGCTCAGGATTATTTTTATTCAGGCCCACAAGAGTCACATAGGTGTGATGCAAGTTAAAGTGAATTAATTTGAACTGGGCATTACTGGACACTGTCTTCAATAACTCACATGTCTGAGCCCTAACCACATCCAAAATAGGGGTCCTCAAATCGACCTCTCAAGCGTTCCTCACCCGTAGCAGCCCCCTAATTGCATCAGCCTACAGTGCTTATAAATCAGCTAAATAAGATGCCGCCACACCCGAGGCATCAATATCTCACCCAAAATAGCTGAGGCAGACAGAGTCACAGGATAAGAGGGCCAAAGCCCTCTCTCCGTGTCAGACACACCAGAATAATGGAAGACATACCCCGGGCCTAACACAAATCGATCCTGTGCTGCCTCAAAAGACATAAAAACCTCACTTGGACACAGATCCCTCGCTAACTCACAGCCACCCTCATGCCACGACTGGTAAGACATAGCCTCTTCTTTCTTCCCTATGAAAAGGAGCCCTCCAGATCACCTCCATCATGGCCCCTGTCTGTTGCACATTGTAAGGCACATCCTTGAGCACCCCAGAACCAGCCATCAGATATGCAGGGAGCTCATTTCCCTCCCACAAACCCTCTACGAGATCTTCCTCCCAATTGCCCCCTTCATCCATCCATTTTGCCGCATGCTGCATGTGAGAAGCATAAAAATATAATTCCAATTTCAGCAAACCATGTCCACTGCCCTCTTCCTCCCTGCCGAACCTCAGGTGCTCTACTCTAGTCCTTTTTATAGTGCAGATAGTCAAGGTGAGAAGGGAATTCAACTGACGGAACACCCCCACGCACAGGGGACACAGTGAATTTTTAATTATATACAGCCATCAAGGCAAAAGCACCATCTTGGAGACTGCAACTCTACCCATCAGTGATAACTGTAGGGTGATCCAAAACTGGACAGAGGCCCGCATAGAGCCAATAACCGTCTCAATATTATATTGAATCTGTTTCTTGAATGTCATCACCACCATCATATCAAGGTATCAAAACTTCTCTGTGACCCATCTCAAATTCAGATCCAGAAACCATTTCCTCAGCACACGAGTCAGCACTGCCAATGTAAACACCAGGAACTTGTGTTTGTTAATTTGGAGGCCAGACACTTTGCCAAAGTCATTCAGCAGCTCCAATAATGCTATCACCAATGTATTAGGCTCACAACAATGCATCATCAGCATAAATAGATATAATATGCCAAGAGAGCCCCCCTTCAATCCCCTACTCATGCAAGACCATACTGACCTGGACTGCCAAAGGCTCCGCCACTAAAGCAAAAAGCAGGAGTGATAGAGGGCATCCCTGCTGAGTATCACATTCAATACCCCACCAAGCAGACCTATGCTGGCCACCCTCACCCTACGCTTCAGGGCCAGTTTACAACAACTGAATCCATGCTTAAAACTGTGGCCCAAACCCCATGACTCTCATAACCTCCAAAAGGTACCCCTAGTCCACAGTATCAAATGCTTTTCCAATTTCAATTGAGGCCATTACTAAGTCCTCCTGCCTGCCCTCAAACTCATGCAGGACATGTGCTAGGCGCCTCAGATTCATTTTGGTGCTGCAGCCAGAAATGAATCAACACTGGTCTACATGTACAAGACCTGACAACACCAAGCTCAGACAACAGCCCAATAACTCACAAAGTATTTTAATATCAGTGTTTATGATTGTGCAAGGTTGGTACTACACAGGATCGGAAGCGCCCCCCTCGGCATAGGCAGCGTACACATAAGGCCCTCACACATACTAGGTGGGAGCACCCCTTTCAGCTTAGCTGCTAGAAAATCCTCCAATGATGGCTGTGCCAGGGCCGCTATAAAACCTTTATAAAATTCCACAGAGAAACCATCCACCGTGGTGCCTTGTTTTTTTGGGAGCAACCACAGGGCAGTCCCGTCCTCTTCCAAAGTAACTTCCGCATCCAGTTCTTCTGCAGACATCGCACTCAGAAAGGCCTGAATCTGAGCAACTGAGCCACAAGCCCCCCCATATAGCCTCTTAAAAGTCCCACACCAATTTTTAAAAAATGAGAAAATTATAATACATTATTTGACACCAAAACCATCAAAATCAAATTAGTAGAACCGGAATTATGATTTTTTTTAAATTAAGGTTCAAAATAGTGCTTAAAAGCAAAAAAGCCCTTATCGTGAGCATTTGGTCACACAAGACCACAGCAAAGTTGAAGGTTAGGGGGCATCTGGGATGGAGTGCAGTTTGGATACGCAAAGTGGATCGGGCACGGTCAGCGCTTACCTTGTTATTTAGGAAATTTTTGAAGAAAAAGTCTCTGAGAAGGTAGAATTTCAGTGAGGCAAGGCTGCAGGGGTGTCTGAGGAGGAAGCGTCATTGTCGGATAGCCATGGAGTAAAGCCGCAGTGAAGCTGTTTACCTTCATACTTAGTCGCTGAGTTGGAAGTTGAAAATACACAATCAGATGAAGCAGAGGCCTGCAGTCCAAGACAGTTCTACGAGGTTGCATACCCCTTTCGCAAAGGACCACTGAAATGGATTTGCTGCAGCGGAAATGAACATAGCAGGAGAAGCCACAAAGTCAATCTGAGAACCTAAGCACCTGAGAACCTGGTTCTCAAAGCACGTTTTGGCCAAATTTTGTCTATGTCGCAGTTTTGGAAATTGGCCATCTGTTCATCATTAACAGCACAATCAAGGTTCCAGGAGCGGGTGGAGACCTCTTGGGAGTTCAGGATTCATTCAGGCTGGGTCCAGGTGTGGGTTCAAGATGGTGGAAGCCTGTCATGTCCCTGTGTCTCTGAAGAGGAGGAAGCAAACTAGTGCTGGGAGTCACATCTGGAAGTCCTAGGTGCAGGTGAAGGTGCAGGGCTCAAATGCAGGTCTGGCCTCTAGGGGTTCGAGGCAGGCTCCAGGCAGCAAAACATTCCTTCTAGGTGCAGTAGAGGCAGTCCTTCGAGAGTCCTTCTGCAGGTCCAATAGTGAAGTGTATAGTGGGTCTGAGAGCCCTATTTTTACTCCCTGGTGCTCTTCTCCTAGAAGTGGGAGAAGTTTCCAGAAAGGTTCTTTGAAGTTCCAGGAATTTTCTGCCAATCCTGCCCTAGCTCCTAGCTGGCTGCACTGACAATACAGGACTGTTAAACCTATTGTGTGTGGCAGAGCACTGCCCATTCAGGTGCAAGTGGGGCTGTGCTCAGCTCCGTCCCCCTATCCTGCCAGTGGAAAGGCCATTCAGGTTCTGCTAATACCACTACTGTGTGACTGTCTGGGGTGACTTCACAAGTTACACCGGGTCATGTGACCTAAGGATTTTGGGGTCTAATGCCAATTGTATTTTGGGGGCCCTTTTTGGAACAGCTGTGAATTTATGATCCAATTTCAGCTCTTTCAAGCCCTCTTTGGCCAAGTCACTGACAGTGCACAGACGCACTCATCCAAATTCTAATTTGGGGATAGTGACGTGTGTTTTCAATATTATAGCACAGCAGCAGCAGCTCACTAATATTACTGCAAATATTCTCTGTGACATCCTCCCATTTCCTATTTTTCATGTCCTGTTCTGATCTAAAGAAAACTTTTTATGGATGTTGCATGAAACATTAACACTACATGTCTCTGCAAAATGTCTGTAATAGACTTTCACACATCATCCACATTAAAGATATATTAAAGGAAAACAGTAAAACAGTATTTATTCAAGGTCTTCAGGGCAAGACTCTCTGCAGAACAGAGCTGTCTTTTTCAGGGCCCGGGAAAAGGCTGGGGCCATGGGCCACATCCTACTTTGCCCATACCTTAAAATGCCTCTGAACTAAAGCAGACTGCAGGCACAGAGGGCTAAGGGCAGGACACATCAACTTTCTAAAAGTGGTGTTTTCAAACTTGACATGATAAATTCAACTTTTCCATTAAATTGGGTTTATTGTTACCAGTTCATAGATACAAACATGACATATTAACCTTCTCTCATTTAGCAATTACAGCTTATTAAATGTAGGAATCGCCAATGTTATTCTATGGGAGGGGTAGGCCTCACAGTAGTGAAAAACAAATTTGGGAGTTTTTCACTTCTAGGCCATGTAAAACTTAAAAGTACATGCCCTACCATTTAATTACACAGCACTCAGCCCTATGGGCTACTTAGGGCCTATCTGAGGGTGACAAATGTATTAAAGGGGAAGTTTAAGGCTTGGAAAGGGGTTTTAAATGGAAAGTCGACATGGCACTATGACACTGCATTCAGGCTGCAATGGCAAGCCTGGGACACATTTTAAGGTGCTACTTAAGTGGGTGACACAATAAGTGCTGCAGGCCACTAGTAGCATTTAATGTACAAGTACTGGGTACATGTTATACCACCCTACAAGGGATTTACAAGTAACATAAATATGCTAATCAGGTATATACCAACCAAACCATCTTTAGGAGAATAACCTTTAGCACTAATAGGGGTGGTAATGTGCACAGAGTCCTAAGACCAACAAGAACAAGTCCAGCAAAAAGTAGGAGATGGAAGGCAAAACATTTGTGAGTGACCCTGTAGAAAGGGCTACTTCCAACAGCCCTTAACTCTTACCATTGAGTTTTGGTTCGGCCAGGTCAAGCTTCTACAGCTTCCCATCCTCCGCACGCAACACATGCAGTAGTTGTCTGCACACCCTCTATGTCCAAGCCCATGCACTGCCCTCAATTCACTGCCTTCATGTCATCCCACTCTACTACGCGGGTAACGGTGAACTCCCAATGAATCTGCAAATAGCCCGTCACAGACTGCGATAGTGTATCTCTGCCCACCACATCAGCCAAGACATCCACCAGAAAAAGTCAATTCCGAGCCTGTGTACTACTGCCCTCCAGTACATCCCCCCAATTACTAGTGCATGATCTGACAAGAAATGGGAGAAGTGCTGCACCGTTGGCATGACCTCTACCAAGAATCCAGCTACCAGTATCCTAGCCAGTCACCTGTAGGTATGAGTAAGTGAATGACAGGTTAAATAGACTATCTGAGGTCCACAAGCCCTCCACGCATCCAACAGCCCCAAATTTAGCATAAAATCACACAACAATGCAGTCAGTGTGAATGCTGAATTTATACTAAGAAATATTCATGTATTTTGGATTATGCATGTGCATAGAATTTTATTAACGTAGAAAATAATGTGAGACTCTGAAAATGTGCCCACTTGAGTGGCCGTCATTAATCACAAAGTGTCTTTATTAAAAGCTTATTAATATTAAATTGAAGTACCTACATTAAGAAAATGTAGCAGAGTGATATAGTAGTGATTTATATTATGTATTATCTTTATTAATTGTAAGCCTTAAGTTAGTGAGGCTTGGGCCTAGTTTGCACAGCCTCATGTTAAGCTGCATTGTTCCAATAAAATTTATGGGAATTTATGTCTAGAGAAATTAATATACAAATTGTTTTCACTGAGTTGACCAAACATTACCAGATGTCTTTAACTTTCTCCTGAGAACTCCTTGCTAGAATATCTTGTATTTGTTGTTGCTACATTGCATAGTTTGATGCGTGAGACAGAGATGTTCCCAGGAGCTAACAATTGATGCACGGACTGGAGTACAGATGGACACAAAAATGTTACATGACGAGCCTGATGGTGGGAACAGAAGAAGTGGAGCCAATCTTCGACATATGAAAAACAGTTTAGTTATATCTTAGATAGGGGAATCCTTATTGGACTAATTGTATACGTACGATTCTTTGACGAATGGCAATGTGGAAAGTTCTTTAGACGATTTTAACTTAGATATTGCTTCCTAATGGTTCAGATAACTTAGAGTCCACGGTTCGGAACCATTCCCTTTCATGGCCCGTTGCTGATGCTGACCAAACAATTGATGAAGAAAATCGCAGCTTGCTGATCTGTATGAGGAGAGGTATAACAAAATGCTATTGTTCTTTTCGTAAGTTTGTCTTTTGTTTCTAGGTGCCAACCGCTATTTTCATAGAGCCATAGTTAGATATTTTCCAAATTCAGGTTAAGTCAATTGTTTTGCATGAAGCCCAAACATGCTATTCTAATCAGAAGGTTAATAAGGAAAATCCTGAGATGTTAACAGGTTGCTATAAATAAACAACTGGTGTTGCTCAGTTGCTGAACCTAGTTGTGTGCTATTTCTATTGTGCAGTTATTCCTACTTTTAATTTGTATTTTGACTCTCAAGTGTTTAGTGATGAAATCTCTAATTAAATTGAAATTCTTTAGAAGGTTTGGTCAACCAGTGTTGTTCTTGTATGTGTATCATTTAGTTTTGACACAAATTTTTGTGATATTAGCATTGCTAATATAGGGAAATTATCATTCTAACTTTATATAAAGGTGTGGTTATTCGTGACCTAATGGGTCATGGTGTGAGAAAATTACTGACTCCAACGGTTATTAATGTTATTTATTGATATTATTGAGGATTTTGTGTAGTATCTGTGATTTATGGTGTGAATTATTCTAAGCGTAGACAAAAGGTCCGTTGAACCTCTAACACATCCCCTTTTAAATTAATAATAAAGACCAAATAAGGACAGGTGCGCTAACAGAAATGGTAGCATAGTAGGATGGTTAGTCTCCTTAAGAGCCCATAATATGGCCCAGTGCATGATCAGTCTTCCTAAGGACCTATCACAAGGTTGTTTTTGCTTCCTAGAAATGATAACAGAGTAGGATGGTTAGCCTCCTTGGGTGCCATCATAGAGTCTTTGCATGGTTTGTCTCATTAAGAGCCTGTCATACTAGAAACTATAGCAGGATAGAAATAATAAAAGAGTTGGATGGATTGTGTCCTTGAGAGATCAAAATAAGTCGCAGATTTGGGAAGAGTAATTGGTAAAGGTTAAGATTTTCAGATTCAATTATACAAATTAGAGAGAAAATGTCACCCTAAGAACTTACAATGACTTTCCCAGAATCTTGGAGCTGATGCTTGCCTAAGGATGTTCTCAGCATTCTAGTGACAGAGTGGAAATAGGTTGCGCTTCCACAGTTTAAGGAAACCACAGGTGAACTGTGATGTTTGTGATGGTTTAGGGAGTTGATATACTTTGAATGAAGTTGTTGAAGGAGTTTGGGTACTCCGAAGTGTGAGAGTAGGGAAGTCGTCGAACTTTACATGTGTGTGGCGCTTTTTGCTCAAGAAATTGTCCACATGGTTGTTGGTATATGAACCCTGCATGGTCTAAGACTCCGGAGTATTGAAAAAGTGTATGAGACACTTGGTTTATGTTGTAATTTGTCTGTTTAATAGGTCAATCAGGCGTGGTTGACAAACTCAAGAGTGCGTGTTAAAGTGAGTGAAAGGTTTTTCAACTGAGATTTGGTGAGTCCTATGTGTACCAGGACAGACCCAATTTATGGTGGGAATCACTCTAAGCATAGTCAAAAGGTCCATCAAACCTCTAACAGATCCCCTTATAAGTTAATAATAGAAGACCAAATAAGCACAGACGTGCTAACATACGTGCTTTATGTCAGCCTTGGGAGGACGCCTGTTCTGCACCCCATCCAGGACGCAATTGAAATCTCCCAACAACTTGAGTGGGCCATCAACCTCAGAACCCATCAGATTCTGCAGCCTGAAGTAAAATAAAGGATCATCAGTATTAGGCGACTAAATATTAAGCAATGAAAGAGCCCTCCCTTCAAGCCTACCCTGCAGCAAAACATACTTCCCTTGCACATCAGCCTCCACATAAATAAACACATATGGAGTCCCTGGGGCCAACCATACCAGAACCCCACTGGCACAAGATGAATAAGAGGGGTGAAACAATTGGCCCTTCCACTTCTTAGTCATCTTATTAATCACCCCATCTGTGAGGGGGGTCTCCTGAAGACAGGCAATGTCGCCCCTGTGATGCTTCAAAAAGAAGAGGATTCTATACCTCCTAACATAAAAACCTAAACCCTGGATATTCCAGGTAAGCATCCGAAACCTTCCTCCTACTTGTATGAGAAACCCGTGCCCCACTATTCCATTTCTCCTGTGAATCAACAACCTGCGAGGAACGCTGCTTAAAAAAACTGCATAACCAGCCAAAGCACAAAACATAGTAAACAAACCTCCACGCCCCAGTGCAAACATAGTAGAACAGTCATGCTATGTAAACACACCCGTATCATGTGCCAGGACAACACAACATTCCTGACTTATCAAACCGGGATAAGGACCACAACAACCCCCCCCCCCCCCTTCCTGGCTCCCTTAATCACCTCTGCACAAATCAGAGAACTCTGAGTCCTTCCACTTGTAGCCAAAATATCCAAAAACAGATTAATGCACTTCTGTAAAATCCGCTGAGTAAAACTGAGAGTCATTCAAAACAGAGGACAGATCCCTCGTTGGGAACACTACCCCCTCAACCAAAGGGGAGCTGTCTCAGCCACCTACATGGTGCTATCTGCCTGAATCATGACTCTATGTGAATCCTGGGACACACCCACCGGCAAGCCCCTCTAGGATGAATCCTCTAATCATCATATCCTGTCTGTCCCCCAAAACGTCCATGGACTCCCAGGCCACCGGTCAATGCACCATCCCATATCTCAAGCCAATCCCACAAGCGTCCTTAGGTCTCTCAAAAATTGAATCCTCCAAATTAGCAAGAACCTTCAACTTAGAGGGGTAGAGAAAAAAGTATTTTAAGTTAATGGCAAGCAACTTCTGTTTGACACGAAGAAACGATTTGCATTACTCCTGAACTTTCCTCGTGCAATCCAGGATAAAGGGGTTAGCATGATTGTCATCTCTGAGGATCTCCTGTTCCCGAGAAGCTCATAGGATACAGTCTCTGTCTCTAAAATTCTGTATTTTGGCTATAATAGCCCATAGGGACCCCCAGAAGGTGGAGCAGGCACCAATCCCTAGTGTGCCCTCTCAGCCACAAATGTCTCAGGCAGCCTGCTTGGCTGCAGCTGCAGTTTGATCCAATGCTCCAGAAAGTCCACCACCAATGAGCCTTCCACCTGCACAGGAAACCCCAGTAACCGCATGTTTCAGCTACAAGAGCACCCCTTGCATCCTCCACTCAGGCCTTCAACTCCCTAGGACCAATACCATTTTAGCTATCTGCTTCTTTAGCATAGAGACCTCACCCTGCAGTGCCTCATAGTTATTCTCAGTATTCGTCACCTTCTCAGCGACTTTCCACAAATCAACCCTGATGAGGTTCACATCAACAGATACTGTTTCGATCTTGTGCTCCAATGCGGAGCACGAACCCTGTATACCTACCAGCAATTCGTCCCACAAGGGCTGACCAACCTCCCTGCTCTGGGGAGGTGATCAGTGAATCCTCACCCACCTCCGATCAGTCAGGTGCTGCAACTGCTGCCTGATGGTGGCACACTGTGTGAAAGTGTTAGGTTCAGGGTTCTTGGATGCTTCTCTTTACCCATGCTTGCATCCAACAGGGACACACATGGTAACCTGGCATCTCTACAGACCTCCAATCCAGCTCACCTCCTCAATTGACCAAGTCTAGAAAGCACTCAGCAATCGGCCCCCAAGACCACGGAACTCAGTTCTGCCCCCAGTCACTAGAAACAGCCAAAGGTGTCTGCATGTTCCCCATGCCCACCAACACACCACTTCCTAGAGCCAAGCAAAGGCAGGTCCCCCTATGCACCACCACTCCCACCACCCCAGGATGGACTCATATCAGCAATCTCTTGCTCCACTCTGGAGTGCATGTCCTCTGGCCCCAGCAATAGCCAACTTGCAATGCATACACCAGTACAAGCCTCCTTTATTTCTGCCCGACAGAGCTGTGGGATCCATACCGGTGCCTTCGCCACCTCGATGCTGGAACCACATGACATTGGGGGCCCCCACTAGGCCACAGCAGCCCAGGTCTGTTAAGCTGGAATGCCTCCCTACTCTCTCTGGGGAGCCAAGCCTCCTGCTCAGGCCATCGTGAAATGCCCCCTGGGCTCAGCAGGGGCCACCAATAGGCTGCATTCTCCCCCTACGGTCCTCGCTGTGGGTCCCAATTCACCACTGCAGGCCCTGGCAGTCCCCCTTCGGCGGTCTTACTGACTCCAGGTCTGCACCTCTAGCCTCGTGGCAGCCACTGATCATCACAGCCAAGGCAGGCGGAGTCCAGAGGATCGCCCAGCACCCTCAGAAGCAGTGGGAGGCACCACAGGGCACAATGGAAGCCACCACAGCACCAGTAAGCAACACTCCGTCCCAAAACCAGGGGCACCTGCTTGCCAATCATCGCAACTCTGAGCCCAGCCATGCCCAAAATTTCCTCCCAGGCCTCAGCCGCAAGGAGCACCATGCCGAAGCATTTTTTTTCAATTTTTAGCACAGCCTGTTCCTTTCAACATAATCAAAGGCAGATTGGTAATCAATACAACATGTTATTAGTGAAATACTTTGCATTTTAGATTATTAAAGCTTAGGCTTATGTATCAACTTTTCTCTTAACCTTTGCAATTAATATTTGTAGGATTTTTAATAATAAAAGAAATTAAATCAATTAATATTTTTGTGCCTTGTATTGGTTGACAGGTTAGTATTTTAATGGGTTTGTGGGTGTGCAGGGGAGTAGGTTGGGAAGTGCTTAAAATCATAGAATTAAGTATGTTATTCATTTCATATTACTTTATTAATTAGCAAATTAATTTGAATAATAAATTATTAAATATATTCATTACAAATACAGATAAATGGGTTACTTGATTTTAAGGGGAAGTTTATATTAATAAATATAATTTAATACATTAAATATTTTAAATAATATAAATTAATATACATAAATGATTTTTTTCTACTACCTAAAAATAAAAATGAATGGGTTTTATGATTTGGGGAGAAAAATTAGGAAGTTGTTTGTAATAAAAATCAGTGTTACATAGCATTTAACTAATTGAACTAGATATATATCTAAAAAAAAGGATTGCTGGATATTTGTGAAAATAGTAGCTGAACATTTCAAAAACTAAAATAAAAATGTAGAAAAAAATAAAAAATGCATTTCAACTAAAATGTAAGATATTAATATATCAATTTAAAAGTATATTTAAAGTTAGTTATTCATTTCTATGTTTCAACAATTTGCAATAATATTGTTAGATTTTTAAAAGATATGTTAAATAAATATGAAAACAGTAATGAAAAACAGAAAACCACGGCACATCTCAAAGTCACAGTAAAAGCCATTTATTCCTTGGTGCTTGTAGCAAGAGAATTGGTGACCTGATCCAATGAAGTACACTGGGTAAATGACTTCTAGGTCAGATACAATTTTTCGTAGTCGTACGAAAACAACCAAGTGATTACTGGGCCAATACAGGTTTTTGTAGTTGAAAGAAAACAGCCGACACGTGTTTCGTCACACTGGACTTTTTCAAGGCTGTAAACATATACAAATAGGATGTGTGAATAACAATAGTTGTCAATGGATTATTGGCAAAACAAGTTGTGATGCCAGTCATAAAACAGACCAAATGTTAATAGGTGCTAAAGAGAGACCATATGATAGAGAAGCGTGATTGTTTAGAAAAGCTACCATAAAAGCAGAGGGAGATATCCCCTTCCGCTTCCCATATGTGTAGTAAGACACCAAAAGCAACCACCTATGACGTCCGCAAGCACAGGAAGTAATTGTCAGAAAAGGAATGAGCAAGAATTTCCCAAAGAACAGTGAATGTCATATGTCAAAAAATGTATCATACATTGAAGTAGGTGATATTGTGATAATTGCTCTGAGAATGAAGAAAATCACCCATGTAGTGTACAAGAAATTGACTCGTAAACGTATGAAACCATGCACAATGCAAAAAGGAAAAGAGAGAGAAAGAAACGAGCATACCTTTCGCAAATTGGAGGTATTACTTGTATTGTGAGATTCCCGTAATCATGAAAGTAGAACAGGTATGTATGGTATAACATGAGTTAAAAGGAAGTCCGGAGACCATGATACGTCTGAGAAAAAAATAATTATTTTCTTATTTAAAAGGAAAATGAAAAATCAACAAATCGATCAAAGAGCCATGAAGGCAACAGTGAGCAGTAAGGATAGGATCAAGTTGCATCCTGTATATCAACAACTGATTGATGAATGAAGAAAACTTTATATTTGCGCATATTGTACAAATGGCAATAGCCATGTCTGCTGCCATTGAAGACTAAAGTGTTCACCTGGGCTGCATCAACACCCCTTGAAAAGTAAAGGTTCATGTGTAACAACTATGAAACATAAGAAAACAAAAGTGAAAGCACCCAACCACGTGCTTCCCGGTATGGGGTCAAGTGTCTATTTACCCAGTTTCAACATGGCTGTTGAAATGGAACTAATCTCAGTGAAGTACAACATGAATGCTCATTACTAAAAGTACTTCTGTTCCCTTTGTTGTTCCACGGGTTAGAAAAACTTAAGATTGTGAAAGTACAACTGCATATTAATGAGGATGTCCGTTCTGTTGCTTAAAGACACAGACGAATTACATTTTATTTCCAAGAAGCTGTTGATATCATTACTTAAGCATGATATCATTGAGCGTCCTAATGGTCCGACGCCATGGGTTTCTTTCTTTGTGGTAGTACCCTAAAAGGACAGTGATGGAGCTGTATGAAATAGAACGACATCCGGGTCCACACATTGCTGGTACAATGAAACAATTGAATGGTGCAAAAGTCTTCCCTCCCTGATCTAAAAAAAATATATCATCAGTTGGAATTCGAGGAGAATTGCATGTGCATTACAACCTTTTTCACACATATTGGTCTGTTTCAATAAAAATAAACTCAGTTGTGTTATCAGCTGCAGAGATTTTTCAAGATGTCATTATACAAACCTTCATAAATTGTTTTGAACTGTAACAATGACATCTTTATTTTGGAGCTACATAGAAGGAACACGATAAAGCTCTTAGACAATTGTGTTGTTTACTTGTTGATGCAGGTTGAACGCTGAATGCTGATAAGTGTGAATTCAATAAGACAGAGCTAAAACTTTAACCATATCTCTTCTGATGGAGGCATGACACTAGATCCAGCTAAAGTGCAAGTACTGTCAAATGCCAGTCCCCCAGAAGATGATTCCATGTTATGCTCATTCCTTGGCATGGCCAGTTTCTGTTCCAGATACATATGAGACTTTGCCACCGTGAGTCTGCAACAATGGATAATTGAAGTGGCCCAGGAAGGACACTGTGAAATTGTTGTCACAAAACGAGCCACAAAACAAGCTCTCCGAGATCGAGTTTACTTTCCTCATTTCAATGAAGGAGTTGAAAGAGAATTGAAGGTCTGTCATCTATGCAACTACCTGTCATTGAAAACCACTTAACACCCCTTAAACATGTCAGATTTGCCAAAGCATGCATGGGAAAGAATTGCTTTTGAATTTTTCAAACCACTTGACAATGCACATAACCTGATAGTGATTGTGAATGAATACTCATGTTTTCCATTAGTTGAAGATCTCTCATCTATCCCTCAGGAAAGAGACATTGAGAAATTAGATGGCATCTTTGCGACATGGGGTATTCCTCCAATTTTAAAATTGATAGTGGCCCACCTCTCAATATTCAAAAATTCAGAGATTTTCTCAATCTGCTGAATGTAGAGCATCAGAAGAACACAACTATTTGTCCACAGGCTAAGGGCCTTTTTGGTGACCGCATGGCGGGGTCAGAATGACCGCCATAGTGACTGCTCAACATGCTGGGAAATCCATTACATGAGATTCCTTGTATTTCAGACAGGTGGTTCATCACTGTCAGATGCTGATGACAAAGTAGAGACTGGTTCTGAAAGGACAATTAGAGAACCCCAGACTGCCATTGCTCCTACATCATCAATGCAGATCATGGACTCTCCTGTTGCTTATTCCAAGTTTCCGAAGACATGATCGGGACGAGTAATCATAGCACCAAAAAGGCTCATTGAAGAGCTATGACTGTGTAGATGTTTGTAAAAAAAGTTTGTTTTTTATTTAACACGGGGGGATGTAGAGTCATGTGAGTATAAATGGCAGAACGTTTTTGGCTCATGAAGAACTCTGTAGAGCTGTGACGTAGGTGTTAGAATGTGGTGAAATGAATGCAGGTTTAGAATGTTGAGTTTATAGTTCCACGCAGACAAATAGAGACGTGTAATACATAGCTCCATGTGTGGCACATTCATTGGCCGGTGCCCAGAATTAGGAGGACTCTCCGAATAATAACGCTGAGCTCCCCCAAATTAAACACTTTCCCTAATGAGTGTAGGGTTGGAGTCAGAATAGTTAAAGTTAAACTTTCGCATGGAGGGAAGGTTTGGAGAATAGAAAACATGGCTTTTTTCCCATCTCACACTTTATTTATTTATATGGGAGGCAAAGTAAATGGGCCAGGTTTTCAAAACTAAACACTTTCCCCAATGGGGATGGTGTTTGTTTTTTTAATAGTAAATATAAACTTCCCAAAAGCAAACACTTTCACAGAAGGGTATAGGTTTGGGGTTAGAATAGCAAATTTGAACTCTCCAAAATTAAACACTTTCCACTGTGAATGTCGGATTAGAGGTTGAATAGTTAATCTAAACTCCCCAAAAATAAAACCTTTCCCAAATGGCTGCTGGTTTGGAGTTTGAACAGTTGTTAGCAAGTTTGGACTCCTCAAAGTTAAAAAAAAGTATTGGAATGAGAATGGTTAATTTCAACCACCCACTCAAAAAGTTTGTAGTTAGAATAGTAATTCAGGACATTCCATAATGAAACACCTTTCCCAAATAAGTGTGTTTGAAGTTAGAATAGTAAACATGATGTCCCCAAAATGTAACACTTTTCCTGATGAGAATATGCTGGGAAATAGAACAGTAAACCTAACCTACCCAAAGATAGACACTTTTATTAATGAGTGTTTATTTGGTGTTTGAATAGAACATCTAAATACCCCAAAATTCAACACTTTCCCAGAGAAAGGAAATCATAACTCTCCAAAATTAAGATTTCCCTGACGAAGTTATGTTTGGAGGTACAATAGTAAATTCAGACTCCCCAAAGTTAAACACTTTGCACAATGGTTGTCGACTTGAATCTGGATCAGATCAGGCCATTGACCAAGTGACCAAGGACAGGGGGCCGAAAGTCAGCTATAGGACAGGGTTTCCCTTAGTTTGTATGTTTGTAGGCCACCCACCAAAGCTCCCATACATTATAAAATGTTGTTACAGTCCCCAACACGCATACTCTTTTGGACAGGCTCAGTGTCAAACTGAAAACTATAATGGTCCAACAAAGGATGGCACAGTATGAAGTGCGACTTGTCTGCTCTCTTCCACGACAGATCTGAGCAACGCAGTTATGCCCCCACACAGAAGTATAGGTTAGAGGGTGGGTGGACAGCGCTTAATTGGCGCTGGCACAGAGCTTTGCTTTTGTCGTGTCTCTTGCGACGTTATGCTGCTAGTGCAAGTCAACATATGAAGAATGTTGGATGCACTTTTGTTTACAGTTTGGTCAGCGGGCTCGTTTGCGTCAATATTTGTCCCATTAGCTGTGGGATGGGATCCAAGCTTAAAAGGCCATCTCAGTCCTGCCCCCTCCCGCCTGACTGATGTATCTGAAAAGGAGTGCAATCGTAATTTACAATTAAGTTAGAGTACAGCAGTATGTCATATTAGTGCAACTTCTCCAGCCGCCTGTGAGTTGGACTCACAATATCGCAAAAATACCTGATCGGAAAGTATCCATTACAGTTCAGGTAAAGTTGACAGACACTGCACTTTATCTTGCTTTCTCTGAGAAGTGACTCCATGTCTTGTGAAACCACCACCCGGTAGTGGCTTTTTAGCTGACACCATGGGGTTTGGGTTTCTGGTTTTAACACATTTTGGTATCAAATATTATGACACACAAAGTGATGCAGGCAAAAAAGACAGGATAGGCTGAACATGTCACATGGTGGTTGTCAGCATTAACTGTTCACCATTTGATTATTTTTATTTGACTTTCTTTATCCATTTGGTCTGTACATACAAGTTCCCTGACCTTAGGCATTGGCTACTCTATTGTGCTATCTATTTATGCACTCTTTTTAAAGTACTTTATGTACCTCGTCTTCACAGGCCTTTTAATGAGTCTTCAGTGCCCACAGATGGAGAATAAATATAAGAGAGATTTCTGTACTCTGCCCTTCTGCCTGCCGTCGTGATGGCATGATGGCAATGCTCTTGGCGCATGACACATGTGCCCTGCCATCATACTGCTCTGGATTCTAGCTTGCTAAAGGGGTGGGCAGGGACGTGTCACAGACCGCACCTAATGAATCAGAAACTATTGGGCATATTCATCACAATTTTGCATCACCCTTGCACTAAGAAAGGTAATACAAGGGTGACACAAAACCTAGATGAGATTTACCAAACACAAGGCCACCTTGTATGGCCCTGCGGTGCTTGGTAAATCTGGAGTAATGCAGGGTAGCGCAAGTGGATGCCTTCCACTACTCTTCCACAGGGAGGTGTTCCATGGGTGGAGCATGGGTGTTCCGACACATCCACCCATGGGTTGTGGCACATTTCCAAATTTACCATGAGTGGTAGCTCTGGCAATAAGTAAAAATGCTACGCCTTCCCTGGCGAGGCGTAACAAAGAGAGGTAACGTTATTTCTCCTCGTTCTTTCCTATTTCTACATTAGATGCTTTCTGCAGCACACATAGAAAGAGAAAAAAGCCAAAAGGATTTTGGAAAGGAAGTTCTGCCTTACTGCACAAAACCAATCCTGCCATGGTGCAAGGGTGCTTGTGCTGACGCTAGGAAGCCAAAATTGCTCCAGCTCAAGGAGAGGGCAGGAATGCAGCATATCTAGATAGATATGGTGCATTCCTGCCCTCTCCTTTTCAAGCAGTGCAGAAAGTTGCTGCATTGCATGGAAAAATTATAAATAAGGCCCTAAAGCAAAAGACTATATATTATTTGGAAAACTTATATAAGAAAGAAGTCAGATCAGACTTCTTGTATCTATTTGTGTAAAAATGTAAACAAAAATATTTTCCAGTGCTTTTGCCTTTGCTACAGGGAATGATGGAAGGCCCAGGAGAAAAATACTATTTGCATGAGGCACACATGGCTCGCATTGCAGTTTATCCTCAAATCCCCTTATAGCTGTCAAATTCAGTCTTCTGGCCAAAAAAGCAAGTATTTATAACAAGAACGGACTGCGCCCAGTGAGGCAATTTAAGCATATTTGATACACGTGTTTCAGAAGTTTTTCTAGCTCTATTTTAAAAATAAGCAGTTAAATAATATATATACTCCCATTCTGTTTTGTTCTGAAGTACCTTTTCCTACAGTTCTGTGGGTTATTTACTGTATTTGTCATTGTATATTGTATTTATATAGAACTTACTCACCCTGAAGTGGCATTTATGCACTTTGGGGCAAGTAGCATGCTTTTCCGCAACCCAAGATTAAAGGTAAGAAGCTAGCAAATTAGTAACAAGCATTTGCAATGCAATGGTCTCGCATTTGCTTGAATTAGAGGTATTAGTGTTGTAAACTACTAACCGGACTTTTCTTGCCACATAAATTGAAAATGAAAAGTAAAACAGTTTCACATAAGAGAGCCGATTCACAGCACCATGGCCGCCATGAGCATCAGCGTGAAGGAGAGACACAAAAGGAAGTTTGCTTGCAGTCAAACTTATTGGCAAAAGTGTACATAACCATGTAACAGGGGCGATGGCCAAGGCGGTAACAAAACCTCCCCAAGGAGGGACAAACGTAAACCATTTACCAATGTCATCAAAGTATTTTTGAAGGGCAAGCCCACAAACGTGTGGTAGTGATGGTTGTGAGGGGGGAGTTGTTAAAAACCCAGATACATATCAAACCGTCGGAAAAGCAGTGCTTGCGCACTGCTATGCTCGAACTAAAAGGTGTTTTCTGCTTGCTTTTTTTGTGTTTCCTTGTCCATTCATTGTGGTTAGCGTGTCAAGTATGTGCTCATTTAAAACTCATGCATGTACTGTTTTGTTTTGAAAAGAATGAATAATTGATGCCTGTTCGGGTCCCTGAAAGGGGATTCTATTATTGTTAAAAGCAAAGGTAAGTGCTGGAGCTAGTCAGCCTTCCATTTTCGATGAAAGGTGTGAATAAAGGTGCACAGAATCTCTCCAGCTGTCACTCAGCTGGGTCCAAGAAGAAGTTCAACCCAAGAAAAATATCAGCAAATGTAGTGCTTACATTAGGTTAGCCCCCCTCCCACCCGCGAACTCTCAAAAACTCAAATGGAAGCCCAGGATGCTTGTAGAAATGAAAATCTTGTGACCAGTTCTATTATTTGAAGGCTGGGCTGTCAGATGACTGCATGTTACACGTAACAACTCACCTGGGCTTACAATTAAATACGCACCAACTGTAATTGGGGGTAATTGAGAGTAACAATTGTGGCTCTTAGGTAAACTATTGTTAATCCTGCCACATTGCTTGCAAACTCTGATGCCGATTATTTCCCACGACACGGGTGGTTCAGGTTGGCTAAATTAAAGTTAAAATAATGTTACACAATGCTGGTGATTCGGCTTTTGCCAGGTGTAAACATTTATTTTTAATACATCCAAGTCCCTCGAGTATTGGCCCTAAACAGCCCATAGTAATTTTAACTTTTATATGTCCGGGTAGTGAAAACCTCTAACATTTGTGTTTCACTACTGCAAGGCCTACATCTTCCATAGGATAACTTTAGGTTAACTTATTACATTTAATGTGTGATAACTTAGAATGGGGGCAGGCAAGAATTTCAAGTTTGGTGTCTAAAGAATTGTAGTTTAAAATCATCTTTAATGGTACAGTCAGATTTTAAATCACAACTCTGAAAATGCCACTTTAGGAAAATTGGCATTTTCTCGTCCCAACCATTTGGTGCCTGTAGCCTGTTTTCTGGGTCACATGGCTAAGTGTAGTTGGCAGTTGGTCTTTGTATATTGCTCCCAGATAGTGAGACAACACAGAAACAATGTAAGTGCTTATCTTCAGGAACAACATCTCCCCGTGGAACGACTCCTAGTGGCCTACCGAACTAGGACCAGCACCCACTCCGATAGACCATGCTCGCAATCTTGGCATAATTCTGGACAGCAAACTCACCATGAAAAACCAAATCAATGCAATCTCCTCTGCCTGCTTCCTCACTCTTCGCATGTTCTGTAAGATTTTCAACTGGCTCCCTGTTAAGACCAGATGAACTGTCACTCAAGCCCTAGTCACCATCCGGCTGGACAATGGCCACCCGCTCTACATAGCAATTACCAGGCACCTCCTGAAGAGACTGCAAATCATACGGAATTCAGAGGCCAAACTCATTCTCAACATTCCCAAATGGACCCATCCCCCACTTCTAGAAGCTCCATTGGCTCCCAATTCAGAAGAGATATCAATTTAAGATGCTGATCCACACCTACAAGGCCCTGCACAATAAAGGACCAGTATACATCAACCACCGTCTGAACTTCCACCAACCCTCCAGAGAGCTATACTCCTCTTCTCTCTTCCTTGCACCTCCCCACATCTTCCGAAGCAACAGTGGAGGGTGGCCCTTTTCCTACCGTGCAGCAAAATATTGGAACGACTTTCCCCTTCACCTATGGACCTCATCCTCTCTTCTGGAATTCAGAAAAGGAATCAAGACCTGTCTTTTCAACTGAACCCCTTAGCAGATATGTTCTTAGCACCTGGATACCCTTGTGAGTGATTAGCTGCACTCTATAAATCCTGTTTGATTAAGACAAAGGAGCACAACTGTTGGCCGAATGGGCCATCTCTGTTTTAATGAGGGAAAGGAGCTGTCACCTACCAAACTTGCATATCACATAGGCTGTGCCTGAGCACTCACAAAGGAATTGGCACTTGTGTACTGTGATCCCAGAAAAGCTAGAGACAAGGAAATGGAAGCAGGACATTTCAAATACTTCTGGAGATGGAAACCTCCAGAACCTTCTGCTACTTCAAAGCGGGCACTAAGTATAAATATTGGACCCTCAAACGCAATTCTTCATTACGCTTCTGGACCTGTGGAAGACTCAGTAGGACCACTCTGCTGCCCTGCAGGCTTGAGTAAAAAGGACTGCACCTGCATCTTAAACACAAGACCACCAGAGTGACTCCATGGGCTAGTTGGCTGGCCTCTTGATCAGAGCCTCAGGGGCAGAAAATAATCCAACCCCCTTGAATCCAGCACCTGGACACTGCTGTGAGTCCTACACCAAGTGGTGGCACCCCATTCCTGGCCCCTTGGAAGTGGCCCCAAAAGTGTTCTGCCAACCTAGATATGGTCCTGTGAGCCGATTCAATGCAACGTATCTCCTCGCAGCTGCATCGTAACCACAGCAGTGTGATGCATCCCTGATGCCGGACCTTGCATTGCAGCCTGTAGTCACTTCAGAATCGCCATTGCACAAAACATCCTCAGCCCGGGCCTTTGCATCGCAAGCCTCTCATTGACTACATCCTCAGCGATGACACAGGACTCCACATCGCAGCACCGCAACTTCTTCAGAACCACGCATGTGCAACGTATCTGTGAAGCAGGATTACACATCACAAACCCCTCGTCAACAGCATCCTCAATGACGACGCATGACTCCATATTGCAGCCCTGCAGCTTCTTTGGAACCTCTGTTGTGTGCCACACCCTCAACTAAGGATCTCTGTATCTGGCCTGCACTCCATCTCACTTGGCTTGAACATGTGTCTTTTTCCCAGTCCAGAGCAACCAGAAAACCACATACGGCACTTCATGCTTTTAAGAACTATTTTCACTTAAATCTTTGTATGTCTCGGGTTTTACTGATTGGATTTGTGTAATTTTGTTCTTAAATGATGTAGTCAATTTTACTCTATTTTTCTAAATTGGTGTGGGATTTATCTTGTGTTATGTTTTCATTTTATTAATGCATGAAGTACTGCATAAGTACTTTACACACTGTCTCTAAGTTTAGGCTGACTGCTTTGTGCCACGCTACTAGAGTGGAGGCACAGGTTAATTTGGGGTTTGCTTGTGACTTCACCATGACAGTAGTTGAGGCTGGTGTTTGATGTTTGAGTAGGGGTTCATCGCCCTCAAACAATAAGACAATTTCAAAAAGCAATATTTTATGCTTTGTTCCTTTTGTCCCTGTAATCCATGGATGGAACAGGCAATACATAAATCACAATCAGCCAATCTACAATAAATGCTACATTATGGGGAAAGCTTTTTGGTTCTGAACAGTCCAAATAAGGAAATAGTAATTATGTTATCTGGGCATGCAAATTCTGCCAGCAAGAGCATGCTGTTTTCTGAATTTGCTGACAAAGGTCAAAATGGAATGATAATGAATGAAACCGATTGACCAGATCTGGTAGGATCAGTAGCTACTTTTCCCCGTATGGAAAGGGAGATACATACAGGTAGCTAACGTAATGATCTTTTGTAGTGTAATAAAGACTTTAAGAATCTGTGGTGTTTCCATATCGCTTCCAGTAGTGAAGAATGCACAATGTGTGCTGTGCTGTGTCTGTTATGGAGCACAACAACTGCTTCACTTTGTATCTATATCACAGACAGTTAATAGATAAAGGCACTGTGGGCAATATTTATAATAAAGTGGCGCAGGGCGGCAAAGCAAGTGACCTTGCAGAAAATACAGTGCATTTCAGTCCTCTCCCCATGTGCTGGTGCCCATATTGCTAAGGTGTTCCTTCCTGCACAAATGCAATCCATGGAGGCATTTTTCTATTTCTATGTGTGCTGCAGAATAAAATCCCACCTCAACACCCATGGAACGCCCCCCAGATGCAGTGTAAGGCAAAGCAGCGACTTGTGCTGCGTCCTTATACTATATCTATGAGGTCATGAAAAGCCACGCAAAGTGACTATGAGTGGCATAGTAAATAATGGTATGCATAAAAAAAGCAATGCTACGGGGGCGCTTGAGGCTTCTAACTATGCCCCTGTGTTTTTATGCAGCACTTCAAACTACATTTCAGTCATGTATAGGATGTGTTACAATTACCTGACTGTCACCCGAATTTAGAAATGTGGAAGGATGAGTTTTACTTCAGCGATTCTAGCTAATGGTCTACAAATCAGAGCCAATATACATGCAAGCATTAGTCAGTTGAGTCATCTTGGCTATTTTCTACACAGTCAAATTATGTTTGTTTAACTCAAGTATTAATGTTTTGCGTCTTCGCTTGGGGCAGGATTTTGTTATGATTAACTGAGATTTCTAGGTTATGCAATGTCACTTCATGTGATGCCATTAGGGGGTCTCTTGGTTACATGATTTACTTCCTGTGATTCACCAGGTCAATATGATGTCACTTCCTGTGGCCTCATATGTGGTTCAGAGGGCATGTGATGTACCGTTGACATAAAGGGTGAATGACCATGTAACTAGGTTTAGTAAAATAGTGTATCAATAAGTCGGATGCAAAGATCACCCCATCTTCCCCCGTGTGCATTTACCTCATTTCCGTGCTTTTAAAGAGTATGCTGTTACCCCCACATATAGTCCTTCTTCAATGGTCCTGAGCTTTTGAAACCGAGCCTAAGCGCCCCCCTCCCTTGCTGCTCCCCACTGACCGCCGCTAAAATGAGAAGACATCACTCCTGTGATGGAAAACATGACCCTCCCGTCCCTGCCAATCCACCAAACCAAACATTAAATCCGTTTTAGAGGGAAACATTATGTGAAATTATCAGCGACCATTTTATTGAGATGAAGCTGAATTTATTTAGCAAAGCTAAACAGCAAATGAAAGATGACCAGTTAACCTTGGCGGGTCTTCCATTGCGAGAAGCAACTGAAAGATGACCTATTAACCTTTGCAGACCTTTCATTGCAAGAGAACAGTTTTTGCAACATTTTTAGTACATTTTGATCCATTTGAACTAGGAACATTTTTTTTGTTAAAATCTGCAGATACTGCAGCAGTTGATGGATTATGTGGCAAATACGGCAAATCCATAATTATGCAAAAAAAACACACCTGCAGAAAACTTTAATTCCAGTGACTCTGCCTATATGCTCAAATGCCCTCACGTCCGCCAAGTCCATCAGCTGAGGTAGCTGTGCATCCCAGAAGGAGTGACTGAAACACTTGAGGGTTTTTTCCAAGTGCATTCACCACGTGACCACACAATTTATGGAAAACAAAACGTGGCAAAGAAGTTTAATCCGATGCCCTGGCAGCTACTTTCTGCTGAGCTTCAGACGGACTACTAGGAATTCTGATAATGCAAATACTGTACAGTGGCTGACAATGGATCACTGCCCACTCACTACCTTTCCAACCTGTGGGAAAACTAATCATTATTTGCCTGGACCACACCGCTGTAGTAGACCAACGAGGTTTGCACTAAACTCAAGTATGAGCTTGAAAACATTGAATGGTTCATAGAATGACATTAGGTAAACCTCTTTAAATGCAAAAATAGTAAAACAACTTTGCAAAAGTATAGTCGCGGCCAGATCTCTGCGTCTGTATGCTTGTGAGCAAGTTTAACTCCTTCGATGTGCTATGAAACATGTTTTAAGAGAAAACAGCACCAAATCCATTTGAGCTGAAGTAAATCAAGAAAGCTCTTAAAACAAGATTGATGATTTAGAGTGTGACTGAAGATGAAATCAGCTCTGGAAAGAACTTTGGAACTGATTTGGCATTGGCCCACTCAGATGTGATAATCATCACATCCAATAACACTCTAACTCCCAGGTGTTCAGAATTTATCAGATGTATTAATTACCACATTTTAAGTTTTTAGGGAATAACATGGAATTTGGTGCACACCGCACTAAAATCCGCATGTCTCAGTAAATACCAGGCCTGTCCCCTAGTCAAATTTGACATTGCCAAAATGTCATGAATGGTGCGATCCTCATCATACCTGGTAACTAGGGGGTGTGATAAATATTACAACATTTGCCATTAAGATCTCTACATAGATACGTGTTAGTGCAGAGATTGCAATTTAGTGGAGCACTTGTAATCAAGTCCTTGGGATTCAAGCTTGCATAGTTCATTGGGGCAATCCGTCATGCTCTGCTCTAGGCTGGCAAACACTGAATTCCTGGTTTAAGTGTAACTGTAGAAGTACAGGTACTCACTATTTACAGTCCCTTTTTGCACCTGAGAGGTACTGGTATTTTCCCATTAAATGTATTGCAGCAGTGCTGAGAGCTGCAGGTACTCTACCTTTCAAGTTAAAGAAGTGCAGGTACTCAAAAATGGACAGAATCTGCCCTTATAAAGCACTGTTGCAATGAGATGTATCTCCAGCAGTTTAACTGATTCCACTGGGGTTTTACTTGTCTCTGAAGATAACATTGCCATTTAAGTACAGCCCTATATGTGTTGTTATGTTATGTGTATTTGTGAAGCACACTATCACCCGCAAGGGTATTCTGGCGCTGAACAGGGGTTTGTGCCCAGCCCTTACTATTGTGAATGAGTTAATTGAAGAGCCAGGTCTTCTGCTTCCTGTGGAATTCAAAAAGAGAGGAGGAGGCTGTGATGTGGAGTGGGAGGCTGTTCCATACTTTAGGAATGATGTAAGAGAATGCCGCCCTCCAGGTCTTGTTCTGTGTATCTGTGGGATATGTGTGAGCAGGAATCCTGCAGACTGGAGGTGTCTGGGTGGTTGGGGGAAGGAGATGCAACTGTTCAGGTAGATGGGGCATGAGCTGTGTAGTGACTTGAATCTGTGTATGAGGAGTTTGAATTGAGCGTGTTTGTATATGGGAAGCCAGTGAAGTTCCCTTAGGTGTGGTAAGTTGTGAGTTCTGTGTGGGAGGTTAAGGATGAGTCTGACTGCTGAGTTCTGGATGGTTTGTAGTCTTCTAGTGTGTTGTTTGGCGGTCCCATCATAGAGGGTGTTCCCATGGTCCCACTTATTGATGACTAGGGAGTGGGTGACAGTTTTTCTAATGTTGTTTGGGAGCAACTTGAAGATCTTCCTCAGCATTTTCAGAGTGTAGAAGCTGGATGTAGGAATGGGGTTGACTTGTGTGGTTGTATCCAGTTTGCTGTCAGTATTATTCTGAGGTTCATGGAGTGGGTCCTGGGTGTGGGTGTGAGTTTGACCGGCCACCAGTTGAGGGCTGCCATGCCTCCTCTGTCAAGGATCATGTGGATGTGATCTGTGGTGATGATTAATGCTGCTTCTGTACTAGGGTTGGGCTTGAAGTTGGACTGGTGGCGTCAATGAGATGGTGGTTGCTGAGGTGGTAGGTGAGGTCTTACCCGATTAGTTTCTCTAGTGTCTCTAGTTACTCTAGTACTACACTGTTCTCCTGCACTGACATGATATCTGACTACAGCAACACACTGTTGTCTGTGGTCTTCCCCTTGGTACCCCTGATACAACCCTTGCTGCCAGTGGCTGCACAAATCTCTTGGAGCTCTGTTTACTCTCTTTGTTTTCTTCTCATTGCCCACCACAAAGCCATTCAACAGCACATGGGAGGCTGCTGAAGGGCTATGGATGGAATAGGAGCTCGACCCAATGATGACTTTGGGTATTGAAGGGGTCATGGAATGTTTTTCATACACCTGGCATTTTGCTTTATGCATCAATGCTTTAGGCATGTACTTCTATTAACTAAATCTGTATTAAAACCAATGGACCCACTCACACAGCAATTCTACACTTGTTGTGGAATTTCTCTGCTAACAAACTTGATCAAAGTGGTGGGTTTGGGCTCTTCTAAAGTGAGCTCAGTTGAAAACGCAGGAAAATACCCAGGTATTTTTCATGTTTGTGGGTATTCACAAAATTCTTACAGATAGTTTCTCATCCGTAAATGGCTTGTAAATATACTCCTGCCAAGAAAAATAATAAATTAATTTTAGCGGGGAAGTGGGAGCTAGCACCAAAATAGGGTGAAGGTGGTTTTCTACTTGGAAACATCTATTTACAATTATAAATCAAGTAAACAAAACACTGTAAAATGCAAATTCACTTTGCTGTTGCATTTTTTCTGGTGGATATACACCTGTCCCTTAAAGGACCCTTAAAGTGAATGTTTCCATGTATGAGCTCTACAAGGAATCTGGGATAGTCACAGCTTCCCCGCATTTCTTTTTGAATTTCTGAAAATAGGAAATGAGATGAAAATGTAGATGTAGGACTACGAGAGGCCATTTAAACGTTTGCCTTTATGAAGTGAGCCCAGAGTGGTATTACATTAATGCTTTTTTCTCCTGGCCACTTCTAATTGGCATTTTACTAGCGCGGAACACTATCAAAGTAGGCATTGCTTCATTTGTGCCACAAAAATCTATCTGCTGGGCACTGAATGTTTCTGTCAGGAAGAAGCACACAATGCTGTTCTTAGCACATCATTTACTACTGCAGAGACTAATGCTTTTAAGTGTTGTGGAACGTGAAAATATTGGAATATTTAACAAGTTTTAAATGTAAAACCTATCATCTTTAGCCCGACTGCATGAACGCCATTCAGGGTTCCTCAGCGATCACAGCTGGGACTTCTGGCTGGCACTTTGCTTCTCCTGGTACTGCCTTTGCGACTCCTGGCCCCAGAGGTGGCAAATTTGGTGCCAGGAACCCAGTGGCATCTCCTCCTTATGAACAGCAGTTGGGGCTCCACACTCTCTGTTTTCTGGTAATTGTTTATCACACTAATAATGAATAGTGATATATTATTCAACATTAGTGTAATCAAAATGGAATACAAATAGCTGGAATATGCCCTTCCATGGCAGCTGAGGTAAGTAAAAAATGCTTTTAAATGCTTGGATTACTTACTGGTAATCTTCATTACTCCGATTCTTCCTTCCTCGTCCCATTCCGAACAAATGGAGTGAAGTGTCTTCTTCACTCCACACATTACTTTTTAAAAAGCTACTTCTTCCCTTTCTATGAAAGGGAAGAAGGACATACGCATATAGCCCCTCCTCTCCACTGGAACTACCTGTATATCACCAAGCACCACCATAATGGCTGATGAAAGAACAGGGAGGGAGGGAGGGACATATGGAATGGGGCGAGGAAGTAAGAATTGGAGTAATGAAGATTACTGGTAAGTAATCGGAGCATTACCTCCTCATCATCCTTCCTCGTCCCATTCCGAACAAAGGAGGAATGCCCAAGCAAGACCACTTTCAGCAGCCACGCAAAAGAAACACAATAAGTGCAGTGCAAAATTTAATGAGACTTACAAAAAGTATAATTGCAAATATCCCAGAGTGTAACACCAGACCATCCAAAAGAGACAAGGAAGGGTCAGAGACCAAAGCTGCCTGAGGGAGGACAGGGAGAACAATATCCTGTTCCTGATGAAAGGAAGAGTTCCCCTTAGTTCAACTTAGGATCCAAGGAAAGGATGACCTGGTCCTTAAAAATGCATAGGTACGGAGGGCCATAAACCGAGTTATTAAGCTCCCACAAACGCCTGGCAGGAGTAATGGCCACCAGAAAAAAACACGTCAAACTCAGGAACTTAAGGGAAACAGATTCCAGCCGCTCATTCAGAGGGGATTTCAGATGCGAAAGCAGATGCGAAAGCACCACAGGAAGGTCCCAGGAGGGAAAATGGTTCCAAAGGGGAGAATGAAGAAGACTTAAACCCCGGATCAATCTAGAGGCTACGCTAGAAAAAGAGGATAAATTATCCCATGGAGCTCAAAAAGTTTTAATAAAACACCTCTGGAGTTTCAGAGTAGCTACAGGGAGACATGAAGAAACTAAAAAATCGTAGAGGAAGGTGCAGAAACAGGCGACAAAGAGCGAGTCCTGCACCAAGCATCAGAAGAACCCCAATTATGCAGGTAAGCCTTATTAGTGGATCCCCATCGAGAAGACTGGAGTGAACGGGAAAACTGCAAAGAAATCCCTTGTTTCCATTGGCCTTCCCTCTCCACCTGCAGGCCGTGAGACACAAACTTGCCAGAGTCTGCAGAGGGAGAAGATGGACGGACAGATGGGAAGGGTCAGAGGAAGACACCACTCTGGCTCCACCGCCAGGAAACAGAGAAGGGGGAACCAAGGTCTCCGTGACCAAAAGGGATGAACCACAACCACTTCTGCCACCTCTCGGAGCAGTCAAGACAGGAACTGTTGGATCAGGGAAACTGGGGGAAACGGAGAAGACCCTGAGGCCACGGACTGGACAGGGCATGGGTCCCCAGCGCACCCTGAGTGAGGAACCTGGTGAAGTAGAGAGGAAATTTGGTATTCAAGGGTGTAGCAAAGAGATCCACTGCAGGGACACCCCACTGACTGCAAATCTGGGAAAATACTGAAGGACCCAGGACGAACTCCAGGGAGGACGGGAACACCTGACTCAGGGATCCGCCTGATGATTCAGCACACCCTGAATGTGAACCGTCTGTAACCCGAGGAGATGGTACTCTGCCCAGGATATGATGTGGTGAGCAAGGAGATTGAGGGAGGGGACCTGGTGCCGAACTGGCGATTGATGTACGACATCGCCACTCGGTTGTCCATCCGGACCTCCTGAATAGGAGCAGCAAAGAACTGGAGGGCATACCAGACCCCTTGAAGTTCCCTCCAATTGGAGGACATTGAAGTTTCCACCATGGACCAGAGACCCTGGGCAGTGAGGTACCCCAAGACTGTCCCCCAGCCCAGGCTGCTGACATTGGTCATGAGGACCAGAGGAGTCAGACACCGAAGAGGAAAACCATGGTCTAGGGAAGGAGGATGCAACCACCAGCAGAGATCCTGACAAACAGGAGCGGAAACAGGAATGAGAGCCTCCAAGGTGCCGATGGTCGGTGCCCAATGAAGCAGGATATGGAGAACCACAGGGCCCAAATGAAGGCAAGCCTACGGGACAACATCCAAAGTCACTGCCTGAAAAAATTGAAAAAAACAAGGTAGCACCAAAACATCCAACAACTTGGACAAGCAAGACAATGGTAAGGAAGGGGGAGAAACTCAGGAAACAAGCCCAACTTACCATTAGACCTTGAAGATGCTGCCACTCTGTTGCAGAAGCGGTCTGAACCTGTAGGAAGGGACACCATCACCTGCTCCATATAAAAAAAACATACCAATATACCCCAGACCCGGAGAGGAAGTCAGGCGAGACTTGGAGGGACCAGAGAGATGATACCATTGGCAGGAGTCGACTGCTTCACCGGATCCCAATGCCAAGCCATCTGAAGGAAGTGAGGATACGGAAATGCTGGAGAAACGTCCAGACAAACACCCTGGGAAATCACCTGAAGAACCCAGGCATCCGTGATGGAGGCAGCCCAAACTGAAAAGAACTGAGCAAGGCACCCCCGACGGGAGAACCTGAGAGGCCAGCCCAATCAAGAAGGAGGCTTGTGACCTCCTTTATTGTCAGGTTGTTGAGAGGCATCCCCTGAAGGAGGACACCTATGCTGGAACCGGGAGCAGAGAGGCAGGGAATCGGGCTGGCGTTTCCGAAACTGATCCCCCCGCCTCCTACCACCATCCCAAACCTTAGGCCTTGGACGGAAAGGCTGAACATGTTTCTGACTTTTGAAGGATTTCCCAAGGACCTCCTCCAGTTCATCCCCAAAGAGTTTAGAACCACCAAAGGGCATATGCAATAAACAATTCTTCTGGGAGGAATTAACCCTCCAGCCCCTGAGATGGAGATGACGTTGAGCAGGAACAGAACCAGTAATGGCCATAGCAGAAGCTTTAATGGAGTATAAAGCAATATCCAAAAGAAACCTAGCTTGAACCTCCATACGGGACAGCAAATCAGAGAATTCCTCACCCTGCTGAATGGCAGAGGAAAGTGACTGAAAATCCTTTTACAAGGGACTGAGAAGTATAGACCCCATAGATCTCAGAAGGCAAATAGAGACTAAGACAAGCATGAGATCTCTTGAAAGCAGCCTCAACCATCTTATCAACAGGATCAGAAAAAGTCACTTCCTCAGAAAGTAAAGAAGGCTTACCCACAACGTTAGAAATGAAAGTTTCCAAAGCGAGAGCCTGAGCAATTGAAGTCTCCCAGCTTTTCCAGTTGTTATTCGCACCAGCATATCCATAGCACCTAGAGACTGTTCTGCATTACAGTATGCTGTGTAATTGTAGTCACTTCCACATTGACAAAAAAGATGTAACATAACAAAAAAACTACCAAACATTTCCACTTGTTACCCAAGGCACACAGGGTTGGCACGTTCTCTCTCTAAGCGGGTGTCGGGTTGTCATTTGTAGAAATTCATTTTTCTGAGATTTAGGCGCTCATTAGGAACATGGTGGTAAACACCTCACCGCCGGCGGTGGCGGTAACAACCGGCAACAGACTTGCGGTCCGTACCGCCAAATAATAAACCGACTGAAACACAGGCATCCTGAAAACCACTCACCGCCAGCAGAGGAGTGCCGACAACGATGGCGGAGCCCACCCACAGGCCGACGAAGGGCCCTACCCGCCCATCAAATAATGAAGCACTAGAAAGCCGTCAGTTCCGGGGCGGAAACCACCACCATGCAAAGCCAGGAGGAAACGAACCAAATATAAGGAACACTCACCGGAGGCTTACACAACACGCCGAAGCAGACATGCATAGAGAGCTGCAGATCATGCCAGCCCTGCTCCTTGCCATATACCTCTATGACCAAGACCGCCGATGAAGACAACGACGGTAAGCACTGCAACCTACTAAACAAGGGAAGAAAGGGCACAGTTACATACCCATCCACTCCACCCACCCAGCAACGCTCCCACAACCCTTCACAGCAGCACAAGCCATACACCCCCAGCAAGAGGTACTTACCCGACACATGGCAAATCCAACATGCCCAAAGTGCATACATGTGCCCCACACCCACAAATAATGAAACGAGAGACCACAGCTCCAGAGTGTGCCTCCAACAACATAGGCCACACATTAACCTTTATTATTCTCACTGAGCAACCGAAGTGCATAAAAGGCCCATGGCCAGTCCGTCAGAAAAACAAGTCAGATGGGCCACAATGGCCACAACCTGACTCCCACAAGTGCTACGGTAGGGTACTCCACCTCATAGAGACAACAATGGGGCATCCAGGCACCTCAGGGAACAGGGGCAGGGGGTGGTGGGGGTGGGGATTTATGACGGGGTGGGGCTTAGATTTTCGTTCAGAAGGTGGAAGGGGTTTGGCCTTGGCAGGTGGGGGAGTGTGCTTGGACCGGGTGGTGGCAGATGGAACAGGTTCAGCACGGGGCTTCTTCCTCTCTGGGTAAGGGGCACGGGAATGTGAAGGATGGACAGGGGCGGGCTGTGATGTGGAAGTAGTGGACAGGGCAAGGAGGTGAGCACGTTTAGGGATGAGACGGGGTGGGCCAGTGGGTTGGAATAGGTCAACACGAGAGAGGAAAGGTTTCTTAGGTGAAATTGGAGTGGACCTGGAGAAAGGCGTGGGAGTGGAGGTAGAGGGAGTGGTCGTAAGTGGTTTAGGTGTGCGTGATGTGGGTCCAGGTGACTGGAGAGTATGCTGAGGTGTGGTGGATGTGTGATGGGTGGGTGTTTTGGTGCGTTTGAGTGTCTTGGGAGGAGGGGGGGTGGCCACAGTGGGACAAGACAGGCTGCCAGTGTGAATGTATGTTGTCTGGGTGTCTGCAAGTTTGGTGAGTGTGCTGCATTTGTCAACTAAAGAAGTTGTGGTGAGTGCAGGTGTGGTGTCTGGGGTGCATGAATGGATGTGTGCTATTGTGTTGACTGCAGGAATAGGGTCAGCAACAGTGAATGAAGGTGCAGTGCCTGGGGGTGTGCATGTACTAGGGACAGACAGGGAGGCGGAAGAGGTGGACACACTGGGGGAAGTAGATGTTGTTGTGTGTGCATGTGTATGTTGGCTGTGTGTATGCTTGTGGTGGGAGGTGTGGTGCTTGTGTTTTGAAGTGTGCTTCTTGTGTGTTGAGGTGTGTGCCTGTGTATCCGAATGTGTGCTTTGGACGGGTGAAGGGAGTGGGGAGCTGGAAGGGGTAGAGGAGGTTGGAGGGGGGATGGAATGACCAGGGACACTGGCTGCCATCCAAGAGGAGGACAGAGCCTGAAAAGATCTCTGTAGGCCAGACACAGCACTGTGAATGCCATCCAGATAGGCATTGGTCTGCTGCCTCTCTGATGCTAGCCCCTGGATGGCATTGACAATGGTTGTCTGCCCTACAGAGATGGTTCTCAGGAGGTCAATAGCCTTCCCTGTGAGGGCAGCAGGGCTTACTAGGGCAAGGGAGGAGGTGCCTGGGGCGAAGGAGACGCCCACCCTTCTGGGTGAGCGGGCACGGGCAACTCGGTGGGGAGCAAATGGGAGGGCAGTGATGGTATGGGGGTTGGCGGAAGATGACACAGTGGGGGTGGGCCCACTAGGGTCCACCACCGCCAGGAAGCTCCCATCGGAAGAGGTATCGGAGTCACTACCTCCAGTGGTAGTTGCCTCCCCCGTGGTGGGCCCACTAGGGTCCGCCACCGCCAGGAAGCTCCCATCGGAGGAGGTATCGGAGTCACTACCTCCAGTGGTAGTTGCCTCCCCCGTGGTACTCCCCTCGCCCTCCAACCCACTGGTCCCCTTGGCGTCAGACGACTCTGCCTCCGAGGATCCGTGGGCCGCTGCATCCCCACTCACCGGTGCCTCAGCTCCTTCACCAGATGATGCTCATGTACCCAGACAACACAAGAGAACAGGGATGGGGGGACAAAACAGGAGAGATTTTGTAAATAGCTGAATGGAGGTACAATAGTGGTTCACACATACACCCACCCAGAAAACCCTCCAACTGGCAGCACCTACTGCTATACCCATGACTATGCCCCTGACTAGTGGCCAGAACCCTGCTCTACAGCCTTTCCCCAAATAACTTAAGGACCTGGCGTGAAGTAGACCTGACCAAAACACCCCTACTCCCCACGGGGGCCATGATGTAGATGGAGATCAGTCAACTCTTCCTGAAGTGGGTGCCCTGCCGGTTGTAGACCCCCAGGGTCTGCACCTCCTTGGCGATGGCATGCCAAAGTCCCCTCTTCTGGTGGGCGCTTACCTATACGGGACACACAGAAATGTAGCACAGAGGTCAGACACTGCCCAATCACATACATCCACTATGGGACGGACAGTTCAAACCGACTAACAGCACACACACACGCAGCATGTCAGGAACCCTGGAACATCCAGTGTCAGAGGTGCACACATGTATGCAGCCCACACCAACCACTACACACATCCATGGCCCCCAATCATTCTACTCACCTGTACCTCTGGCCGTCCGTAGAGCTTGGCGTACAGGGACAGGACCCCGTCCACGAGCCTCTCTAATTCCTCTTGGGTGAAGACCGGGGCCCTTTCCCCTGCAACACGTGCCACTTCCATGACCAGAGGCAGGACACAGCAGTACACTCATTGAGTACCTGCTTGCACGAGATCAGGGAGTCAAGTGAAGTTGGGGTGACGAGTTTGCGTACGCACCTTGGCAGTGTGCACCATCACCGCTGGTGGCGATCATGATACGCTAAGAATCCCCATTGACATCCATGTTAACCAATAAATTAGCGCACAGCATAAACACTGCCTTACGCTATTACGTCAACCGCTAGCGGTATGAGGTCACCTCCACAACAACAGTTCTGGATTACAGGGGGTAGACATTTTGGGCTTAACTACGCATTTGTAAAACTCTCATCTGCACAATGCAGGCCCTATTGTCCCCTAAACACCCATAGGCATGTAACAATAAACATTACCTCACCTGACCAGCCCTGATATCATTTTGGTCATGTTGCTGTTATGTCACACACACTATGCATTAGTGTCATCGACAATCATGCCAGCAGTGCTGAATGTGAAACAATGTGTGCATATGTATGTGTGTCCCTCACACATGTTTTCAACTCCTCCTAGGTACAGACCCTTGTGGCGAGGAAGGGACCCACCAATGTACAGACCACTTGTTGATTTGCAGACCATGGTGGAGCGTCACATCATTATCAATCACAGACTCACCTGTGCAACTATTCTTGAACTTTGTGCATTACTGGATCCTGCACTGACACTGGCAAATCGTAACCAGCATGCCATCCCTACTGAAGTGCAGGTGCTCTCTGCACTCCTTTTCCTGGCCACTGGCTCTTTTCAACTGACAGTGGGTGCAGGTTTTTCACAACCAATGTTTTGCATTATACTCTCAAGATTCCTGAATGCATTTGTACGACACCTACAGTCCTATGTGAGTTTTCCCCAAAGTGCTGACCTCCCTGCCATCAAGTCGGACTTCTATGCCTTTGCCAACATACCCCATGTGATAGGTGCCATCGATGGCACCCACATAGCTATCATCCCCCCAAGAGTCAGTGAACAGGTGTACAGAAACAGGAAGAACTTTCATTCCATGAACATTTAATTAGTGTGCACTGCAGGCCAGTACATCTCACATGTGAATGCCATGTTCCCTGGTTCAGTCCATGATTCATTTGTGCTGAGGAACAGTAGTGTGCCACACAAGATGGAACAACTACAAGAGGACAGAGGGTGGATCATAGGTAGGTGTTTCTGTCACTTATTGCCACAGAGGCTGTCTGTCGCTGAGGCTTGTCAATGAAAGTTCTGTTTTGTACCTTTTTGTAGGTGATTCTGGCTATCCCAACTTGTGTTGGCTCCTGACACCAGTGAGGAATCCTGGAACAGATGCAGAGAGGAATTACAATGAGGCCCATGGACGTACTAGGAGGGTGATAGAGCGCACAATAGGTCTCCTGAAGGCTAGATTTTGTTGCCTACATATCTCTGGTGGTTCCCTGGCCTATGGGCCTGAAGAGGTGTGTAGAATAGTGGTGGCCTGCTGCATGCTGCACAACGTGGCTGTGAGAAATTCTATCCCCCTCTTGGAGGAGAAGGGTGCTGTATATCCAGACCAGCTTCCTCAGAGAGGGGAGGAGAGTTATGGTGATGATGAGGAAGGGGGAGATGTAAATTCCAGGACCCAACTGATACAACTCTACTTCCAGTAACTATGTGGGACAATTGGATGAGATTGATGTCTGTGCATCATACTGTCAGTGTGCCTTGTCATCTAGGGGGGTGTTGGGTAAATACCAATTGCCACTGTGACCAGGGCTGCATAGGACAGATTACAATTTAGTCTAATATTTCAACACATATGTCGGCACAACAACATGTAAGGCGTGTGGTGCTTTTCATGCTGCTCAGATACCAATAAAGGAGTTATCAACCAGTTGCATCCATACTTCACTTTGTTCAAACCTAATGACATGGGACATTGTAACATTTGAAAAGGTGTTTTATTTGGCGCAGGGATTAAATCGTGCAGATTACAGTGATGGGAGTGGGCTAATGGTGGTTGTCCAATATGGCAACATGGTTGCAGCATTGTTGGCAGTAGTGGTAGGACCATCCATGCTTACATGAGTTTGTAGTATTTGTAGCACTGTTTGGTGGTGGATTAAGTGGGACACTTGGAGGACAGTTTTTGGCAGAGTCATTTCTTAGAGGGGGCCTTGTTCTTGGCAGGTGTTCCTGCGCCATATCTTGGCCTGAGGGTCCGTTTGGGTGCCTATTGTTGGCCTGTAGGGGTTGAGATGGATGTCCCCTGTGCGTCCTCAGAGGGTGGTAGATGTGAAGTTGCTGCTGATGCTGTTGTTGTCCGGCATGTATCCTGTGCTGTAGTAGGGGCTTCCTGTTCTGTGTGGGCCAAAGGCTGTGTTTGGACAAGCTGCAGCAGCGCACCTGCTATGCTGGCCATTGTGGCATTGTGCAGTTTCCACTGCTCCTTGGCCTCTTAGTGGCGTGCTTGCTGCATCCTCTGACTCTGCTCCAGGGTGGATACTATCTGGGCCAATCTGCCCTGGGTATGGTGATATGCTCCCAGGACCTCCGAAAGCACATCATGGGCTGCAGCATCAATCCTGTGGTCTCCTCTCTGGGCCACTAATGCCCTCCCACTGGGCCTAGCCCCCTGTGCCTGTGTCCCCTGCACAGGTCTGGCGGTACAACTTGTACTGGGGCCATCGTCTTCCTGCCTGTTGGTGGGGGTGACTGTGGCCTCTGTACTTGTGTTCCACCAGTCTGTGGCCTGGATACACAGGTGTGTGGACGGTTGCCCTGGGCTGATGTTATTGCCTGGGTGGTAGGGGTGTCAGTGGTATCCTGTGGGGCTGCTGGATGGTGACAGTCCAGGACTGTGTGAGGGGCCAGGCTGATCGTCAGTGTCCAGGGTTCCATCCCCAGTGTCCTGGAAGGTGCCTCTGTCTCCCTGTGAGGCACTGCCACTCCTTGTCCTGTCTGTAAGGGTGACATGGGTGGTGGTGCCTGTTGGGAGGAATGGACATGTCTGTTACATTAGCATGGTCGGATGGGGTGCACAGGCCTGGGCGGCTTTGTGCAGGTTACACACTTTGGAGCCATGCAGGATGCTTTGGTGAGGTTAGCATTGCTTTTTGCTTGGGATGTGGAGGTGCATTGTGGGTGCTGTAGGCCATTGTGTTTCCTTGCAGGCATGTGTGGCTGTGCACAGGGGAGGGATGTGGGCCTGTTAGTGGGCATGCAGGGGGACTGGATTAAGTGCTTGTGGGCTGGGTGGAGTAGTGGTCCTGGTGGGTGTTGGAGGGGTGGGGTGGGGTGGTGCATGCATTATAGGTGTGATGGATATGGGGTAACTGTATATGACTGACCCGAGTCCATTTTTCCAGTGAGTCCAGTGAGGCCCTCAGGGTGCAGGATGGCCCACTGAGGGCCTCACTGGATGTACCTTTTCCTCCCAGTCAGTGTAGGCGGGTGGTGTTGGTGGAGGTCCTCCCCCAGTCTTCTGGACTGCAATGTGGTGCCTGGATGCCATGGACCTGACCTTCCCCTGCATGTAGTTCCATCTCTTGCAGATGTTGTCCCTGGTGCATGGATGGTGTCCCACTGCATTGACCCTGTTGAGTATTGTCTGCCATAGCTCCAGCTTCCTGGTGATGGGTGTGTGCTGCACCTGTGCCCCGAATAGTTGTGGCTTGACCTTCAGGATCTTGTCCACCATGGTCCTTAGCTCCCTTTCTGTGAAGCGCGGGTGTTTGGGGGGTGCCATGGTGAGTGTTGTGAATGGTGTTTTGTGTGGATCTAGGTGAGGGTGCTGTTGTGTGGTTGGGTGTAAGTATTGTGGATTGTGGCTTTCGGTGTCTGCTTCTGGTGTTCTCTGTCTTAGTTGGCCTACTTTTGTTGCAAAGTATTGTGGGGTGTGTTTGTGAGTGTTTTATAGTGTTGTGGATTTGTGTCAGGTGTGTGGTTTTCTAACTTATCCAATGTGTGCACTTCTTACTGTTGGTTCTACTTGCCGCCTGTGGCGGGATGCACCGCCAATGGTCGTTTGGATTCCACTGACCACCGCAGTGATTTGTGCTTCATTATTTGATGGGCGGGGTGTTGGTGTGCTCAGCGGTGGCAGGGTCGGAGGCCCAGGATTTCTGCCGACAAAGTCCTGGCGGTGACTGGTGGCAGCGTGATTTTTGTCGGATTCAGATTTTTGATTCATTATATGGCGGGTTTCTGTTCACCGCCAATGGCGGTCTTCTGTTCGCCATCGCCACAGCGGTCGACGGTGTTTACCGCCATGTTCATAATGAGGGCCTTAGACTTTTTAATGAATCTTTAATTTTCTAAAATATAAATTTCACTACATGTGTGTGTGACAGCAGCAGATATGCAAAGTTAGTGGGTTGAAATATCTGCCCAATGATTGTCAATGATGGTGTTGGCAATCAGTCTGTATTGTTCGTTAGGCCCTACATAGGTAAGCAGCTTGGTATCTAGCATTGATCTAGAACACCGTTGCACGGATAAGGAGGAGATTCCATCCTATGTTTTTTTCAAGAGAACCCTTAAATCGCTACTATTCATGTGACATTTGCAATTATACCATCTACCATATGATGCCATTCTGCCATTGGGCAAGTTGACCACATTGTGTATATCTCTTGTTCGCTCAGGTGGCCTTTGTTCTCTTTTCTTATTTGTAAATTCCCTTTGAGGTCCCCACACAGATTTTAAATCTGATGTTTTGATACTGTACTATGTTCTTTAAATACCTCAGGTTCCTATAAAAAGCACTCTTATTCCCCGGTAGGTCTTGTTCCTCCTATAAGAAAATAAATAAATAAGGACTGAAAGCACAGAATGCATATTAACAACAGCAATACATTTTCAGCACACACAACACATACAATAATGTCCTTTGGCATAAGAAGCTAAGGCCCAGATTTACAAGAACCTGGCGCATCAGTATTGATGTGCCAGAATTCTTGCGCCCACCGCCACCTAGCAACACCATGGGTGTGCCGTATTTATAATACGGCACACCATGGCACACGTTAGGCCAATAGCGTCAACATTTTTTACGCTAGTGCACACTATTGATTTCAATGGCTGCATCCTTTCAACTCCTACTTTGAGCAGGCATTAAAAATGATGCAAAAATGGTGCATTGAAATCTTCTAGATTTCATTGCGTCATTTTTACGGGCCTCCTAATGCCAGACACCCCCCATGCATACATTATGTCTGGCGGTGGTATAATCTGGTGCCATGGGTCGCAAAGTGGCTCAATGCATGCATTGCACCACTTTGTAAATATGGCGTGGCAATTTTTGCCTCGTTGAGCCACATTAGCATAAAAAATGACAATAAAGTGGCGCAAAGAGGTGCTAGGGCCTTGCAAATCTGGCCCTAAGTGTCTGATTTAGTGTGGGGCGAATAGGATGCTCTGTACTGTAAGTTTTCCACCGATGGAGCCTCCATTGCTTTCCGCTGGCAGAAAGCTTCCCCGGCAGCCCAGTGGAGTAGGGACCATCAGAGGAAGAGCATTACACTGCTTGCCCAATTTAGGGTGAACGGTTTAAAGTCCTTTTTTTCTGTCCTCACTGTCCGGTAACACCTAGCACTGAGGGACAAAAAACAAATCATGACTCCCAGCCAGGGGTAAAGCTGTGTGTGCCTGTTTTGTAGCTGTTTACATTGCCCGCAGTATGCTCAAACGCCTGTGGTTCCCCAACCCTCGTAGACCATCCAGACAGCATGTCTTTAAAGGTCCAGAGCTGCTCGACTTACAAATATGGGCCTGTTGTTTTACCATCCAGTTCATAAATATTGGCCACTTTTAGTTTGGTGACTGGGCCTTTTTTTCTGCCTCCGTCCTTCTCTGTTGTTGGGTTGGTGTTGTACTTTAGAGTCAGTCTCTTACCACATGTATTATTCCTCTGCATCCACAAAGCGGTCCCCTTACTGCCAAAGATTCTTCTAGATGTTACATGTACCCATAGAGAGACATCTTCAGCTGTGCCCACTGCCTCAGTTTCTCAATATGTGAGATGATGAGCTAAATAAAAGATAAATTACAAGCCATAATGGACAATCTGCCTTTTGTTAAACTTAGATGTTGCTTCACATCAATGGCGAAGAGGCCAATAGTCTGCACATGGCTGAGAGTTCCATTGTTAGCTCCTGGTTCGTTGTCCTAGTGCAGTAGGAACAGAATAGGGTGTGATTAAAGGACTTGTCATAGCTGATTGAGCAGGGGAAGGAATGCTAGAGTTTACAGTTACATTGCTTTTATTTTTCGTACTTCTGCTAGATTTTGTCTGACAAAAGCATATGTTAAATTATGTAGTGCTGCAGCTTTGAGACATCATTCCAGTCACCTCCAAGAATAACATTCATTGTTTTACTTTCAATTATGTTTATCAGAAACAGTCTTCTACAAGGGAGTTCACTTAGAGTTTAGTATCATGAAACATACTGCCACAAGTACTACTTTCAACCAAGTATGACAAGAGGGCTATTAATATAATTCTGTGATTATTTCTGGTTGTTTTTCTCTATGATTCACATCCTTCTTAATTGAATGTTCTGGTTTCCTGGGTTAAACCTTTGTCATCTTTGTGCTGTTTGTTGCTGACTAGTAAAAAAGTATGAAAAGAGCTGTAGCAAATGGCTGGAAGGCAGAGCAGTTTGTGGGGTGTAATTGGTGTTCATTTAGGTATGGCTGAGTACAGGCTTAGATATTACCACAGTAATGAATGTATACCAAATATTCCAGGGATAGTAATCGGACACACTGTGCTGTGGATATTACAAACCACATGGCATTGCATCATTGGGTCTGTAACCCACCAACTGCACTGAACCCTGTGGATGTTCACCTAATACATTGTACTGCATTATGTGTACACCAACTCCGGACTATACATTAGACCACTAACCATCCACAATGCACCACATCCTAGAACACTAACCACTACACTGAAATACATCTTCTTGACACTTCCTCACTGAACCTCATCCAAGAGACAATATCCCATCAACCTGAACGGTATTCTAGGAATGCTCAGTGAGCACACTGCAATATACCCTAGTGGGAGTGACCCATGATACTGCACTTTATTCTAGGGACATTAGCCTCTACACTTCATGTAGGGACACTAGCGCACAACATAGTACTATATCACAGGCCATTAGTTTGTTGGACTGCTAACTGTGTAGACTAATCTACCCTACATCATTATACCCAAGGAAAACTGCATTGCTTCCAATTGATGTAAACTACAACTTTATACTATAGGTATTGTAGCACGACAAATTGGAGCATATTGCTCGATCATTAACGCATGATGACGAGATACGTGCTAAGAATAGTAACCACTATTGTGATTTCCACCCTAGGGACACTGACACACTACATCTCACTGCCTGTTAAAGGCAATAAGAAAATGTACAGCACTGCATTTTCTGAATACTTAGCTACCACATTGCTATGTGTCAAGGGAGGCTTAACTCATTATTTAATTGCATCCTAATGTATTAGTCCACCATGGTGAACTGTACTCTCGTGAAAAGTAACAAACTGAAATGACTTTTAAAAAGAAATGTATGTGTCATATTGCTAAGGATGACAACCCATGACAGGGCACTGTGCCGTATGAGTGTGGCATCCGACATCGTGGAGTTATACGTTTTTGGTGAATAACATACTGATTTTGGTGCATAATGCATCAAACTCCACATGTTCAAGTAATTAAGATGCACCATTTTTAGCAGGTTTGATACCCTGCCGAAAGACACTCATGAAAAACTGTAGGGTTGGGGTGTGAGCCTCAAAACTCATAATTTCGGTAAGAAATAACCAGGCCACTCATAATGAGCCCCTAACACACTTCTGTGTGCAGGCATCGAATGTGCTCTACTTCACCATTGCACTGCAACCTAAGGGCATTAGTGAAACCGTTTGCACCTTATGGGAGCATACCTGAATGTTCATGTTTATTTCTTCATATTGAGCACTTGCAACACTTAGGGCCTCATTAACAAGCCCCTTGCGCCGCCGTAGCGTCATTTTTTGATCCTACAGCAGCACAAACAGTCCTCCACAGAGCACCACATTAGTAAACTGGTGCAATGGTACCATTGCACCAGTTTGTAAAGCCTAGTGCCACATTATACCTGCGCCAGGTATAATGTAAGCAAGGTAGGCATTCCCCAGAAAAACCCCAACAGAAATGGGGCAATAAAATCTACAAGATTTCACTGTGCCATTCTGCACCGTCACAGCATTTTTAATGCCTTCACAGGGCAGGCGTTAAAGTGACGCAGTGCTCTTTTCAATGGGACCCCATTAGCACTGCTGGACTAGCGTCAACGTTTTTGATGCTAGTCCAGCAATGCTAAGGTTTAGCATCACAACTGTGTCAGAATTTCTGATGCAGTTGTGGACCCTGTGCGCCATGGAGCACTGTATTGTAAATACAGAGTTCCCATTGCGTTGTTAGGGGGGAGCAGGGCAGCGCAAAAAATCTGCCGCATCAATCCCGATGCACCAGTTTCTTGTAAATGAGACCCTTAGTTTCTAGACACAAATGCATACAGATGTATACATAATGATGACTGGTAAATTCAGTTACATTCAGCTTTTAAAGAAAGTGGACAAAACTGACATATTTTAGATAGTCAGGGCCAGTTTATAAAGATCATGTCCCATAGATTTATATGATATAGAGATGAAGCTGCAATGATACTTAGATTGCAGTTTACTTCAGAGCATGTGAATCTGGACAGTCGAGGAACCATAACTAAGCCCAGGTTTGTGAGGCCTTAAAACATAATACATGTGAAGCATGTTGTTAGAAATGGAGTCTCTCGTTGGCAGTCAGTTTACACCCTGTCCAAGTAGAAACCCTCTCTCTAGTCAGGGTAAGGGAGTCACACACCTAAGATAACCCCTGCTCACCTCTTTGTCAGCTTGGCTCAAGCAGTCAGACTTATCCCAGAAGCATTGTGTAAAGTGTTTGTACGCACACATTAATGCAGTAAAAACACCAAAAAGGTACTCCACACCAGTTAAGAAAAATAGCCAAGTGTTATCTCAATAAAACAAGACCAAAACAACAAAAATCCAACATACACAAGTAAAGATATCACTTTTTAAAGTTAAAAGAGTCTTAATCCATAGAAACCAATGGATGTGTTGTTTTAGGACAAAGTACCTGGTATGCGTCAAAAATAAAGCGGCAGGAGTGGTGATGCATCAGACAAGCAAGCAATGAGTCGATTCCTTACTTGCAAGTGAAGCGGTGCATCAATTCTTTCCCCACCGGGTAGGCAATGCATCAATTCTTTTCCCCACAGGAGAAAGATGAATTGATTTCCGGACACACAGAATCAGTTATTTGCAGTGATGTCGCAGATTTGACATCCGGGGACAATGCATGGGAAATCAAGACACACAGCAATAAAGGATCTGCGCTGAAGCAGGCGAGAAGTCGATATCATAGGCGCTGTGTCGATTTTTCAGCCACGGTGCAGGCTCTGAGTCACTTTTTCTGCTGCAACGGCTAGGTGCGTGAATTTTTCTTCGGGTTTACCAGCTTCCACTTCCATTGGCCCAGGTACTGGATTTGGCACCACTTGGCAAGTCAAGACTCAGCAGAAGAGCCCAGGCACTGGCAGGTGAAGTCTTTGATGTCCTTGAGACTTCACAACAGGAGGCAAACCCTTGGAGAACCTTGGAAAGCAGGATGTAGCAAGCATACTACAGTCCTTTCACTCCAAGGGCAGAAGTAGCAGCAGCAGGCCAGCACAGCAAAGCAACAGGCAGAGGGGCAGCTCCTCCTCAACCATCCATCTCTTCTGCCTGGCAGAATGTCCTCGGTCCAGAAGTTTTCTGATGTTGCAGGGTCAGCAGTCCAATACTTATACTCATTTCTGCATTTGAGGTAGGCAACCTTCAAAGGGAAGTCTTTGTAGTGCACAAGACCCTGCCTCTCCCTGTCCTGGCCCCAGACACACTCTAGGGGGTTAAAGACTGCACTGTGTAAGGACAGGCACAGCCAATAAGTGCAGGTGTCAGCTCTTCTTGTCACTGTAGCCCAGGAAGATCCATCAGGATATGCAGGACACTCCTCAGCTCCCTTTGTGTGACTGTCTACAGTGAATTGACAAACAGCCCAACTGTCAGTCTGACCCAGACATGTATTCAGCAGCCAAGCAGATGCACAGAATGGTTAAGCAAGAAAATGCCCACTTTCCAAAACTTACAACCTAAAAATCAACTTTACTAAAAGATGTATTTTTAAATTGTGAGTTCAGAGACCCCACACTCCAGATCTCTATCTGCTCCCAATGGAAAACTACACTTAAAGGATATTTTAAGGCAATCGCCATGGTATCCTATGGGCGAGATAGGTCTTGCAATAGTGAAAAACTAATTTAGCAGTATTTCACTATCAGGACTTGTAAATCACACCAGTACATGTCCTACCTTTTAAATACACTGCACCCTGCCTATGGGCTACCTTGGGCCTAGTTTAGGGGTAACTTACATGTAGCAAGAGGGAAGGCCTGGGCCTGGCAAGTGGGTACACATACCCGGTCGAACTGTCAGTAAAAAACTGCACACACACACACACTGCAGTGGCTGGTCTGTGACGTATTTACAGGGCTACTCATGTGGGTAGCACAATCAGTGCTGCAGGCCCACTAGTAGCATTTGATTTACAGGCCCTGGACACACACAGTGTACTTTACTAGGGACTTACTAGTAAATCAAATATGCCAATCATGGAGAAACCAATCACCAATCCAATTTAGACAGAGAGCACCTGCACTTTAGCACTGGTCAGCAATGGTAAAGTGCCCAAAGTCTTAAAGCCAGCAAAGACGAAATTCAGCACAGGATCAAAACCAAGAGGTCAGTAGCAAAAAGTACAGGGGAACCCACACCAAGCGCTGACAGGTCTAACACATATGTAGGAATTAATGTTATGCATTAGTGAACATACAGGCAAATTTCACAGAAAAGAGTACTGGTAAAGAGAGTGGTGGAAACGATTACATTCTAGTGTTAGAACAGGATATCTTGAGTCTTTGTACGAACTGCATGAGACCGACTGCAGCAGATTTGAATCTGGATGTTGGTTCAGAGGAGTGCTACCACTGATAATTTGCTGGTCATCTCTGTGGTTGCAGCTGTTTGCAAGGGGATCAGGAGATTTCCAACTAAGTTGTCAGAGCATTGTGTACAGAAATATCCTCTGAAGTATATATTGTGCCCTAAACATTGTCCACAAAAATGTCCCTCCCATTGTGTGAATATTTCCCATTGTTAACTCCGATTTGCGATATTTTTGTAATCAATATTTACAACACAATATTTATGGCAGGCAGCATTCTGGCGATGATGTTATGTTATCATACTGTTCAAATGCTAAATGTAGGTTGCCTGTAGGAGTGTATGTTACAATTTTTCCTATTTGTTATTTTAGGGGTGTGTCTTTTTTTTTGCATGAGTAAAGAACAAAACACGTCGCTCACAAGGCATCTTATAACAATGTGATTGCAACATACCATGAGCCATCAGAGTAATACGTATAAGACCTTTTGTCAATCGTGCTGAATTTGTAAGTTAAACACAGACCTTTTCAATCTTTTACTGGGAGCCTGCGAAAGCTTTTCATATAAACTTCTAATGGTTCATGTCTTTAAGTGAAAAATCATCCTTGCACTTGTGTTTTACACCTTCTAAAGTGTTTTGATTGGTCCAAAGTGTTCCCATAATTTACTCTTGATTTGACACGTGCACCAGCGGAGTAAGTCAGAGGTGATCAACGGAAGAAAGCTTGCTAGAAGTCTGGTTACTACTGTCGATTCTTGCAAACTCCAGCTGAGGATGAAGGGGCATATTTATACTCCGTTTGCGCCGAATTTGCGTCGTTTTTTTCGACGCAAATTCGGCGCAAAACTAACGCCATATTTATACTTTGGCGTTAGATGCGTCTAGCGCCAAAGTATGAGGAAAGAGCGTCATTTTTTTGCGTGAACGCCTTCCTTGCGTTAATGAGATGCAAGGTAGGCGTTCCCGTCTAAAAAAATGACTGCGACGCAAATGCGTCGTATTTATACTCCCGGGCAAAAATCACGCCCGGGAGTGGGTGGGGCAAAAAACCCCGCATTTGCGCCGGATTTTAACGCCTGGGTCAGGGCAGGCGTTAAGGGACCTGTGGGCTCAAAATGAGCCCACTGCTGCCCTCCCATGCCCCCAGGGACCCCCCTTGCCACCCTTGCCCACCCCAGGAGGACACCCAAGGATGGAGGGACCCATCCCAGGGACATTCAGGTAAGTATAATTTTTTATTTTAAAAAAAATAAATTTTGGCATGGGGGGCCTGATTTGTGCCCCCCCTACATGCCTCAATGCCCAATGGCCATGCCCAGGGGACATAAGTCCCCTGGGCATGGCCATTGGGCAAGGGGGCATGACTCCTGTCTTTACTAAGACAGGAGTCATGTAAATGGCGTCTGGGCGTCGTTAAAAATGGCGCAAATCGGGTGGAGGCGATTTTTTGTCGTCAACCTGACTTGCACCATTTTAAGACGCCCTAACGCCATTTTCCCCAACACCGGCGCTGCCTGGTGTACGTGGTTTTTTTCCACACACACCAGGCAGCGCCGGTCTGCTAGCGCCGGCTAACGCCATTCAATAAATACGGCGCCCGCATGGCGCTTCAGAATGGCGTTAGCCGGCGCTAAACTTTTTGACGCTAAACTGCGTTAGCGCAGTTTAGCGTCAAAAATTATAAATACGGGCCGAAGTGCTTCCATGTTTTACAGTGTTGTTTTGAAGGGTCAATCCACGCCTGTCCACCACGCTGTTTTACATTGCAGAGTTGTCAGTCTACTTCAATCCGCTTCGTTGCAGACGCAATAACCCACCATGCTGCATTACATTGTAGGGGCATTAACAAACCACACTTTACTAGATGCTGAGGACACTACCCCATTACACCACACTGTTTCGAAGAGACACTAACTCAAACTTTGTATCACAGAGACTCTAACACACTTCTTCTCTGACACACTACCCGCACACTACACTGCATCCCAAGAGCCCTTACCCACCATGCTGTACTGATTGTATGTACAGTAATTGACTGCTTTACACTCCACCTTAGTGACACTTACCTGCCACGCGGAACAGCCTTATGGTATAGTAAAACCAGTGGCACTAGCACACCAGAATATACCATCAGGCCATTACTCCATCACATTGCACTGCACTCTGGGGCACTAACATACCACACTGCATTGATCGATCGTATGGCCACTAGAAACCCACACTGGCTTACCCATATGAATATTAACTCACCAACCTGTAACTTAGTGACACTAACCCACCCAACTAAACTCCTTTCTTTCGAAACTAATGCAACACACTGAGCTGTTTTATAAGGTCAAACTGATCCCACTGCACTGCGTCATAAGGACACCCACACAGCACTGCATCTTAGGGACACTATCCCACCAGGTGGCACTCCATGCTAATAACACATGTGAATCCCATCCTGTTACTACACAAGTGATCCTAAAGAAACATGTAGTCCGGTGGCCGATAAGAACCCTCAGACCCAGTGCAGGATGTCCTGCTGAATTGAGACACACAGGCTTTCCACAGTCACCTTCATCTTTTCCCTTGCATGTTTATTATCTGCACGCAGTGTCTATCTCTAAATCTTTCCAATGTGTGCCCCTTTTCCAGTCAACTGTTCAATATGGACGACACAGAAATAGGGGCTCTGGAATAAAACCTCCTGTCTTCAGAAAATGTGAAAAGAATTGAGGACTCACTGGTTTATAATCCTTTCTTCCTTACTAGACCCCTTTAGGATTATTTTAACTTGATGTTTTCAAAGCTATATATCAGGTTTATGACAGAACAAATACAATCATTTAAAAAAGTATCTCATAGAAGAGCTTTGTCTTTCTCGGTGGCATGGGTTTACTGCAGTGACAGTTGTTTCCACATTACTTCCATTGGTGCTCATTAGGCACCCGCTCACTTGCCTGTGACCTGAGGGCCCTGGAAATTTACTACTAACGATGATTGCATTTGTTCCATTATGATGATACACTATACTAAAATATTGCTTATGTTTTATATATTTTGATAGCGTGCTTTTAGTTCACGTATACATATAATTCATAGTGTTTTAGTTTTGCACTTAGGCCCATATTTATACTTTTTTTGCACCGCATTTGCGTCATTTTTTTGATGCAAAAGCGGCGCTAACTTACAAAATACAATTGTATTGTACAATTAGTGTTTCCGAAATGTATATTCATAGGTAAAAGTGTAAGAATCCCCATGAGGTTCTTTTACACAATTCATCAGCAATCACGAGGGATACTTTCTCTTGATGTGAAAAAGTATGTAAATAGTGTCTTACACGCTCTTAGAAAAAAAGGTGCATCCTGAAATCCAGTGAGTTGTTTCTCCATCGCCAAGTACACATGGCTGATAAGAAGCTGGGGTCTCACAGGCACAGTCTGGCCTCACATGTGCAGGGCAGCCTGCATGTACCAAACAAGCATATGCTAACATGCTGCACATCTGTCACTGGCAGACCTTTAGGTACTAATTCGAAATAACAAAGACTCAGTCGGAAGGAAAATATTAGAAATTAACTTTACCTCTGTTCTTATTATTTGCATTCTGTTCATTCGATATTGCCACAGTAATTCAGATATTTGCCCCTATAATTCTGCATATGATCTGTGGCAGTTTGGCTTTAAAAAAAAGTCTCTAGTAACTCTAGTCCGCTTCTCTTGTGTGTGCTTGCTACTGGGAAAGGGTTTTTCATATTTTTATTCTTTTTGAGACACCTCATTGGGCTACTCCCTCCCCAAGGACAAGTCGGGGCATCCTGCTACCCACAAACTATCCCTAAAGCCCTGTATACTTGGCATCCTGCATCTCTTCCCACCCGCCAAAAGACTGTCAATGTTAGAAATAAAGGCAATTAGATGAAAGTCTGTTGCATAGTTTAGAAAAGTTGTGCATACCTGCATTGTCCATTTTTTTCTAGCTAGCTCTTCATTTTCCTCTATTGAAATTAGCAATCATGCAAATCCATTGGAAGAGCACCATCTTTTTTGTTGATGTTTGACATCCCTGAGGCGCTGTGTGTACTCCTCCTTCCAGTTGCAACCGCCTCTTCAACCCAAACTATGCTGTAACCTGAAGTGATGTTAATGGCTTCGTGGTAGCGGGTCATAGGACTTTGTTTCCATACCTCTAGGTGGTGGAGGCCAACTGACATTCCCTACTTAAAGATCCACGAAACCCCTGTAAATTGGTCTGCTTGCCTTCATCATGAGTGGGCATATGTGAGAATTGTGTGTTGATGTATATGTGGTTTACACAAAAAATAGTATATTGTGGTTCCATTTCGACCTTGTGTGCATTAGATGGTGACTCTCTTTTGGAAAGACTCGGTATTTTCCAGTCTGACACTTCTTCCTCACAGACCAGCCTCCCCAAAACCTGCTCTAACAGTAGAATTGTGGAAGGTCACTAGCCTGTTGCTCTGCTCTAATTAGAATGTCATAATATTGTTACAAAAAATATAATTCAACAGAAACAGCATGTCTTAATAACCTACAAACATATTGTGCCATTAGCTGTAAATTCTCTATTGATAACGCCAGTGGGACATTATGTTGGTAAACTATACTTAGGAATCATTATTACTGTCTGACAATATTTGGTTACAATTTTCTGTTACCATACTGCCTGAATGAAACCCACCCATTCTAATCTTCCAGTATTATTGCTGGTCTTCTTGGAAATGGTAGCAAATGGAGAATTGTGTTTGATCTACAATTCACAAACTACCAGGACCAGTCGATACTGCTTTGGCCTGTAACACTGGGCTTTGTGGCTAAGCAAAAAAAACAGAGGCATAAATAGGGAAGGTAAAAGGCTGAAGTCTGGGCTCCACAATTTAGCACAAAGGGGGTCTGCACATGGTGTACGAATTAAGCTCCCACAGGATACTTTCCTACTGCGACTATTCACAAATTGCAGGAGACAGTACATTTAAACAGATAAACTACACACTCCCAATTGCAGCCAAAGTCATAGAAAGCATACCCAATGCCAAAACACAATCACCCAACAGCTCTTGAGGTTGAAAAGTTGCAACTGCTGGGTGACCTTTGAGCTCCAACCTCACTCCTACCAGAGAAAGGTATCGCTCTTGTTTCCTCAATTTAAAGAACGACAAAGGTGAGATGGTATTGGTAACTATAAATGCAGAGGGCCAAATTTATCAACACTTCGCATTGGTTTGCGTCCCTTTTGAGATGCAACATAAAGTGATCATTTTGGAATTGACTTTCCAGCACAAACATGTTTTGCACTGGAAGGTAGCTTCAAAGCAACCCAAAGCAGCACTTTGAACTAATGTGCATCAATGGGATATACAATGGGTGGTACATGAGCATTCCTAAACAATCACCTATGGATTTGTGACAAAAACCTCAATCTGCTAACATTAACAAGAGATTGATGACACAAACATACATCTCCTTCAGGCAAGCATAATGTTAGAGAAACTTTTTTTGGTCCAAACTTTTCTAAATTGAATGTATGCTGTACTGTATAGCACACACATAAAGTTACAAAAGTGTTAAAGTCCATCAAAGCAGAGAATTTCTTACTGGAAGAGTCACGTTCCAATACACCTATACCTGACATCACATGCACTCTTGCACTATGATGCAAGGGTGTGTGAATTAGCGAAAGAGAGAGTACAGTGCACCAGCGCAGGGAGAGCAAAAAATATCACTATATTTTATCATATATGGTATTGTTCTGCTCTCTCTTTTTCGCGTAGTGCAACATAGTAATTCACATAGCTGCGCTGTGTTGCAGGATTTCTTTGTAAATTTGGCACAGACAGTATAGAAATTACACAGCATATACGAGAAAGCTGTAACAAGTAAGGGTTCAGGATAAACAGTAAACAATTGCTATTGTATGACATAAATTACTTGAAACTTGTTATAAGGCACTCAGTAACAACAAACTGGCAAAAACGGAGTTTAAAAAAGATAAAAAGATATTTACTTGAATTTACAACATGTTATGATATATATATATATATATATATATATACACATATACATATATTGTATATGTATATATATATATATATATATATATATATATATATAGAGAGAGAGAGAGAGAGAGAGAGAGAGAGAGAGAGAGAGAGATCCTTCAACAGCTCCATTTCTTCTTGCAGACAGCAAAGCACACTCCAGGACCAGGAATATCTGAAAGAAAGAATTTATTGGCAAAGCATTTCAATCGTTGCAATCTTCTTCCCAGCCAAATTAAAAACCGTGCTCCACTCCCCTTAAAAACAATTGTTTTCCCACACTCATAATCATAGACGTTTAAACCTACAGCGATGAAGGAAAAAAGACTACATCTCAAAGAGAGCAATTTGCTTGATGTTCAAATTCAGTATTTCTCAATTGCAACATTCTAAGCATTATCAAAATTAATTTTCAAAAAAGAGAACAAATAAATTCTCAGTAATGCTGAGTGGGAAAATTATAAAAGATATATATGTGTGTGACACTAATTACGTCCAAGTGGCCTTAGCCTCTCATCTCACCTATTCTAAAACACACAGGGCATAGGAGCCAGGAATGCCTTTATGATATAGCAACAGTGGGTAACAGTTCTGTTACGCACTACTGCTACATTATAGCAGTGAATTACTTGATTTAGGAGCCAGTTATTCAAACTTATGGCTCTCTATGAGAGCCATACATTGCAGCTTTTGCAGATGTGGTAGCTTTGGTATTGACTTTCCGCTATCCACTCCTCTCCACAGTGCCCACTGCCATTTATTCCCTTTCAGACAAAGGAATCAGACTCATATATATCTTGATTTAATGCTTGAAAGCCCAGTCCATCGTATTATAGAGGCTTGTTTCTCATGGCTGTGCCTTTGTTATACTGAGCCACCAGGGCATTAAGGCATTAAGGGCCAGATGTACGAAAGGATTTTACCCATTCAGTGTCTATGGGAAAAAGCTTTCGTACATATGGCCCTAAATGTTACTTCGCAGTTGTTGGCAAAGCGCAAGGACCTTCATAAATGTGTTACGTGTAGAAAATGTGCAGAAGTGGCTGTTTCACACAGCAATTCTTGCCCAGTTGAAAACTATGCTGTCATTTGACACTACGGCTCAGATAACAAGTGGGCTGTTCAATTTCGTTAAGTGCAACAAACCCTTTTCCTACATATATTGGAATTCTGAGTTTTGCAGTCAATTTGTCCACAGTTAAATTTCAACACATCTAGTGAGGCTATATATAGGCACTCAGTAGGATTTACGAGCTAAGTTCCAACACATTTGCACACAGGTTTGGAACTATGAGTTGTGTGATAACCTGCTGAAATTTAGTGGAGAATGGCTTGTAAAAAAGGCAAAACATGCAAAATTTGGTACGTTAAAAATTGGTTCTGAGCATTATGCTAAATTTTTCTTTTAAAAGCTTAGGGCCTGTTTCAAGAACAGTGGTGCTGCACCCAGTGTAGTGCCACTTTTCTTGCACCCCTTAACGCCCCACAAACGCATACAGCGCACCATGGCAGTAGTTGGGGGAACTAGCGTCAACATTTGTTATGCTAGTTCGGAGCTTTGCAGGATTAGCGTCAAAGCCCATTGATGTCCAGTATAAGTAATGGAGTGCCTCCTTTTTAACGCCTGCTCCGAGCAGCCGTTAAAAGTGCCAAAAAATGATGCAAAGAAATCTCTTATATTTCTTTGTCACATATTTTCGGCCCCCCTAATGGGGAAATGCCCCCTTTGCACACATTATGCCAGGTGCAGGCATTTTGTGGTGCAAAGGGGTACAAAGTGGTGCAATGCATGCATTGCTCCACTTTGTAAATTTGGCAAAGTGTAAATAAAAATCATGCTAATGTGGCTCAAGAAGGCGCTAGGGGCTCTTATATCTGCCTCTCAGAATATAAGGTATTTACCACACCTAATAAATACCTCACTATGGAGCAATGATATTTACCATGTGCGGTAAATACCCCACCATATTCTGACATACTTGTAGTGAGGGCCTTAGTGTTGTTAAGTGCCCAGTACATACCTGTGCATGCAAATTACAATGTGGTAAGCATTCCACATACTTGTCCCCAACTGGAAATAGGTGATATTTTTAGTGCACCCTGGGGTCATGATTTATAATCTTTTAGCGCCGCATTTGCGTCATTTTTTTTTAAGCAAAAGCGGCGCAAACTTACAAAATATAATTGTATTTTGTAAGTTTGCGCCACTATTGCATCAAAAAATTACGCAAATGCAGTGCTAAAAAAAAAGTATAAATCAGGCCCTAAGTTTCTGTATTTACTGGCTGAGGCATATACCCAGTGCTTAATTTGAGCCGGTGGTTTCCAAGTGCGAAGCACCAGCACTTATTTTGGAGGGCGGCACTTATTTTTCTGCCACTATGCACCACAGCTGAGAATAAAACAGAAACTAGGATAAGCAAGGAAATGGCTGTTGTCATTACAGTACCACGCCTCTTTTTAGAGGCCTGCTGATGGCTCAGAGATAAATCAAATGTCCAAGCTGCAGTGTGTCAGAGCACTAGACCCGCCGAACAGATGTTGCTTTTAATAAAGATTTACATAGACTATATGAATTTTCCACTTGCAGCTTCAGGTATTTAAATCCATACATTGCCTACCCTGCCTTTCTCCTCCAGCTGTACAAAGCAGGTGCTGAGCGTCGGTAAGTCACCTAAATTGATTTATTGTGCTCGCTAGAAAAAAAAGAAAAAAAAATGTCAGCTGAAAACAGGCTTGGTGCAGGAGCGAAACCCTGCAGGCGATCTCTTAATGCCAATGTTTCACGCCCAGTTGGCTTTCTTTCCTCCTAATATCTGAACTCTATTGAGAAAGCAGAGTGGAATAATAAGCATTAAAAAAACAAGAAATCACAGTGTTTGAACCATGAGCTCCCCTTCTAGGAAACGAGGCAGAACCTATATGAACATTAAACATAGTAGCCTCAGCCCTGGGGCCCCAATAATCCAGGTATAACGATTATTAGATGCGGGCAAATTTCACATCTGAAGGATTTTCCCCCAAAAAGTAGGAAGTCGTTGTTGGAGATCAGTTATGCAGTTTTGAATTCGGGCTGTACCATCCTCCTTTAGGTGGCCAATGAGATACTACCTTGACTAACTATATATATATATATATATATATATAGATATATGTATATATCTATATATATAGATATATATAGATATATTCACTTGAAAAACAAAGGTTACTGGGACATTATAGTTAGGCTCATATTTTAAACGTACGAAACCTTCACCTGTTATAGTTAGAGTTATCCCAATTAACTATAACTCATGCCCTAAGTTTATTATAACTCGCGCCCTCGCCATGCACAGTTTTCTCATAAACATTTGTACTGCAAATATTACATTATTAATATTATTAGCGATATTATCAAAGATGTTGAGTGCCGTAGTTTTGGGATAATTAACAGTGCATGGCAAGAGTGCGAGTTATACTTACTGTAGGACACAAGTCATAGTTGCTTGTGAGAACTCTAAGCATGACAGGGGAATTTCTATGGTTTTGTATATTTAAAATGTGAGCTTAACTGTAATAGCCCTGTAACCTTTGTTTTTTTAAGTGAATCTTTATGTTTTTCTTCTATTTCCTAACTATAATGGCCCTGCAACCTTTGTTTTTTTCAGTGAATTTCCATGTTTTTTTTTAACGTAAAGTAATTTTCATTACTATACGTTAATCCAACCACCACTGCTCACAGCCTTTGGCCGTGCTTGGTGGCGTTGGCTGCAGGGCCTTGCCTACGGCCAGACCCTTGGGTCAACCTCCCTAACCACCCAACCCCACACTGTGCATGGCTCTTTGGCCATGTGCGGCAGGAGTTGGCTGCTGGCTGTCTCTCTGGGTGTGAGAATAGGAGTGAGAGGGTGTATCTGGGGGTAAAAGTGACTGTGAGAGTGCCTGTCTGGGTGTGAGAATGGGTTCATCAGTTTCTTAGTGGGTGCATCTGTGTCTGTGTGGGTCTGTGATTGAGTGCATGCGGGTTCAGTGGGTCTGTGAGTGAGTGCGTGTGTCTGAGTGGGTCTGTGAGTGGGTGTGAGGGTGTGAGTGGGGCTGTAAGTGCGTTCACAATGGTCTGAATGGATCTGTTAGTGAGTTCATGAGTGTCTGAGTGGGTCTGTGACTGGGTATGTAAGGGTCTGAGTGGGTGTGTGAGTGGGAGAAAGAGACTGAAAAAGAGACATTGACATAGAGAGAAATAGAGTGAGAGGGGGAGACATAGAGAGTTTCGAGGCTTTGGTGAATGATGGAGAATGAGATGTTTCTGGACAAATTGAAAAGAAAAATGTATTTGTCAATTAAAATGAGTGAGATTACGTCTTAGTATGAGCCTTAAACTTTTAAAGTAATTACAGTAGGGCAATTAATACAGACACACCTGGACTAGAACCCTCAACTTTCAGTGTGTCTGTGACCTTAACCAACATGCCACAGGTGACTTCCTCCTGTGGCGTGCTTATTTTTCAGAAGTCATTGCATGGAGGGAAAATTGCAATGACTCTTTCTCTCTCTTTCATACAATTGTGAGATGAATGAGAGAGAGAGAGCGACAGGACCACAGGGGGAGCCTCAAAGCCCCACGGTCCTAGTCACCTCTCTACATCCTGTGGGAGCCGGCATTGCTCCCACAAGCAGGGAGCTGCTTTATATAGCAGCTCCCTGTATGTTTAAGCAATGGTTTCATCTGTCTTCCCCACACGCCTATTTGTGTGCAGGGAAAACAGATGAAAATTCCGCTTTCTACAAGGGAGAGCTGCTTGACAACTCTTTCTTGCAGAAAGCAGAGTTTATTTGCTTTTGCTTGGCAAAAACAAACAGCTATGTCCTGGGCGTGGCCCTCCGTTAAAATTCTTTAAAGCCCCAAGGAGGTTGCGGACCCAGGGGCTGCAGTGAGCCGGGTGACCCCCCGCACACATAATTGTTTTTGCCCCCGGGAGGTGACAGTCCCTGGGGCAGTGGGGGGGGGGGGGCAGCAGGCCCCTTTGCTTTAAACTGGGAGTGCCCCCTGGACTTGGCCTACCTAGGGACTTCTGAATTGGCAAGCGCGGGAGCCCACCCTTGTTTTTTGTTTTTTTACATTTTCACTAGATCCGTCGTCATTCGTGGTGAAAAAAAATAAATGCTTTATAGCTTTGTGAATGGGGGGTCCAGAGCTAAGGGGTCAAGGTGTCCCTACCCTTGCCCCTTTTGTTTTTTTAACATCTTGTTTTGTGGGTCTCGGCTGAAGCCAAGTTCCAAGATGGCTGCCAGCACTTCCTTGTAGAAGTGTTGGCAGCCAATCAGATCTCAGCAGGAGATTGGGAGGATTTGCAGAGCTGTTGCGTTCCTATAAATACAAATTTGAATTTTCTTTAATTTCTCTAAATCTACTGGATGGATTTAAACCAAATCACAAAAAGGTTGCATTCTGGAGTAGGCCCTAGCATTCTGCCAAATTTGGTGTCATTCAGTTCAGTGTTTTCTGCAATATTGCCCCCCTTTTTCTAATTTCCCGCTTGACAGATCACCTCAAAACCTTCCAGACAGCAGCTCACATGAGTGTTGATTTTTTGGGGAAAATTTTGTGAAGATTCATCAACCGATGCCAAGGATATAAGCAAGTAAAAAAACACTTTTTTATGGATCCTAGGGGCCAGATCTATGAAAGTCCACATTTGCAATTCCCAAATAGCGATTTTTACCGAATTGCTATTTGGGATTCGCAAAATGCGATGTAACAAGGCAATCGTAGAATTATTTGCGATTACCAAAAATTCGCAATTGCACATAGCAAGTAAAAAATAGCAATTCGGTAAAATAGTGAATCGGTATTTGGTAATCGCAAATTGCAATTTCTGTATTCTGGAGCAGCATGATGAGATCGCAACCACAAACAGGAACAGATAGAGAGACCCAACACAGCACCAGGGAGGCACTCAGGAGAGTCAGCCAGGACTAGGTGAACACAATGGCCACTGATCGAAATGGCAAGGACACAGGAGGGAGAAAAAGAAAACTGAGGTACTCACAGAAGAGGTGGTCAGGAACCATGACCAGTTATTTGGGAAGAACTCATTACATGTCCGAGAAACTAAGAAAAGAAAATTGTGGACTGACATCCAGACTGAAATCAGCACGGTTGGTGTTGCGCAGCATACAATCGAAGAGCTAAGCATGCGCTGGTATGACTTACAATCATGTGCCAAGGAGAGGGTAGCAAGCAGGCTGAAGGAGGCAAGGAGCATTGGCAGAGGACCATCCACCCAGATACCATCCATCCCCTTGGAAGGCATGGTGGAGTCAACACTGCTGCCTGATGCAGTAGGTGGTGTCACTGACATAGACACCTCAGGCACACCGGGCACCAGCAAAGGTAACAGCAGTAATGATTTGAATCACCATATGTGCATGTACAAATGTCCCTTAGAAATTTTAAATGTCACCATGCAGTGTGAGAAACAGTCCATGCCACATTGTCCCTTCAACACAACAATGCCTTATGGGAGTCGTAGTCCAGACCTCCAAAGTGCATCTACTACCAAAATAGCAGTATTGTGGAAAACCAATAGAGAGACAATACAATCGACATATAGAGATACAATGGCAGGGAAAATGTTTAATACAAAAGTAACTGTTTCATGACACATGCAAAAAGAACATTAAGAATGACATGCTGTGCCTTGTTGTTGCAGATGTTCCTGCACCTGATGCAGCAGAGACTGAAACAGGGGAGAATGAGGAAAGTCAGCAACAGTCGGAAACCGACAACACAGAGTCCATCATACCAGCATCACCCAGACACAGGGCAAGAGTGTAACCCCTCCCTGATTTTACTCAGGACATTGATGAGTTACAAGAAGCTGTGCAGACCCCACGTCAGCTGGTAGATCCACCAACAGACAGCAGTCCCTGTTTCGGCACTAGTATACTCCCCTCAGGATGTGTGGTGAAGAAGGCAGACAAACCACAGAAGAGGGTGAGCACCCATCTCTGTTTGGTGGTCTTGAGGCATCCATGTTGAAGGTGCAGTACCTACAATGTAAGCACATGAGCTCAATCCACAGGCAGTTGGTGTCTCACACAAACATGTGTAAGCTGCATGACGGACAACAAGCTTCAGTAGAACACCTAAGGGAGATGACAACTGTGATTAATAGACTCTGTACTGTACTGCACCAGAGGTGTGTCACCCACCATAGGCGCCATCACCAATTGATGGGTATGTTGGATGGATTCAACAGATCTGTAAATCGCCTCACTAATACAACTGCTTTGCTGTCACAACGTGCTGTGGGCATGCAAGTGGAAATTACACATTGCAGTCGGGACATTGAAGAAAGATTGGTGCAAGTCACTTATGCATTGGAGACAATGCAGACAGCCCAGAGTGCTGCAAACAGCAATCTGGGTGGTGGGGACAGTACTGTCTCTGTACCTTCAACAAGATGTGCAGCTGAGCCCACTGAGCGTTCTAGCAGAGTGCGAGGAACTTAAAAAGTGATTTGGAGATGTTCTGGGTCTTGAATATTTTGTCGCAATCCATTGATACTATGATGTTAATAGTATGACATTGTTATTGGGTACTGATTGTGCTATTTTGAAATACCCATGTCCCATGCCCACATAATTGACCTGGAGTTAAGGCAATAAATGTGATACCTGTAGCAAAAAAGAAACAAGATATGGCGTTGTCATTACTTACATCAGAGATAGTTGCGCATAAACTCAGCACGTCTTTGCATGCAGTCTGCTGCTCTGGTTCTGTCTGCTGGGTGAAGGGGTGGCAAGGGGTCATCATCCTCATCAGAGTCCATCTCTGTCGGTTCCACTGGTATACCTCATGTTGTAGCAATGTTTTGCGACATTGCATATGTGGCCACAATCTTGCAGGTGGTTTCTGAACTGTATTGGAGTGCAGCCCCACTTTTATGCAGGCACCGAAAGCGATTCTTCAGCAGTCCAAAGGTCCTCTTTATCACACTGCTTGTCCTCCTATGTGCCGCATTGTATCGCCGCTCACTTGGCGTGGCCGGATTGAGATACGGTGTCAGGATAAAGGACTGCATATGCACTGTAAAGATACAGTGCATATGCAGTCCTTTATCCTGACACCGTATCTCAATCCGGCCACGCCAAGTGAGCGGCGATATGACAGGAGTGTCATATTAGTTATTGTTATCTGTGACATCACTTGTACAATATGCAGTATTGTTCCCTGTTACATTACCAATTAGGCATCCTTCTCCAAACTGCCCAGCAAGAAGTCTTGTGTACATTTCACTGTGCCTAAAGATGTAGGAATCATGTGTGCTACCAGGGTATCTGGCCACTAGATCAGTTATGAAGTGGGAAGCATTGCAAATGACCTGGATGTTCATTGAATGGGTATTTTTACGATTCCTGTAGACATACTCTGTTGCAGATGGTGGACAAATTGCCACATGTGTCCCATTAATGCAGCCAACAGCACGTGGAAATTGGGCTATCTGATAGAAATTTAATTTAGTTCGCTGCAAATCCTGTGGGGTGTTGGGGAATTTTATGTGCAGATTAAATTTTGTTAACATAGCATTTAGGAATGTATTAAATAAGTGTGATAGCGCACTTTAAGATACTCTTCCAGCTGCTGCTAAGACCCCCTAATAGCTTCCTGAGGCTAAGAGGTGCAGGGAGCATGATACCTGCACATGAGTGGGAATGGAATTGGTTCTCTGTTTGTGTCACTGCAGTAGGAGTTGTAAATCTGCTATAATATCCAGTATTATGGCAGAGTTCAACCTGCACTTGTCATATATTTCCTCCTATGTTTGATCAAATAGAATAATGCGCACTCTAAAAGTGTGCTCCTGTCTCCACCTCCCTCTCCTCAAACCTGCCAAGATCTGCATCCTCCTCGTCATGACGTAGAGTGCAGTCATTGCGGAAAAGGTCTGATGCATTCTGGGCTTCTTTTTATAGGATGCATCTGATTACCACCTGATTTCATTTGGTGGTAAATTGGACATGCAAAATCCCTGTATTGTGACTAATCGTTATTTGCGGCTGCTTCATACATTGGATTTCAATTCCTTATTTGCGAATCGCAAATTGTGATTCGCTAAACCTAGTCACATTTTTAGGGAATAGTTGTTTTAGCGATTCCTTAAAAATGCACTGCGAATGCACCTCCCTCGGGCTAAATTTTAATAAGATAAGGAGTTTGTTTCAGACCCCCGGCCCTGTGGACCACCACCTCCCTATGACTGTTTAAGTTAGATGGCCCTGGGGACCGCCACCCTCCAGGGCCAGCTCCAGTTATGTCCAGGGGGCCCACCCCAGGACATAGCTGTTTAACTTGACTTGGCAGGAGCTTTGACTGCTTCTGCCAAGACAGAGCAAACACTCCAGTTCTAGCAAGTGAGAGCTGTCGAACAGCTCTCACTTGCTGGAAGTGAAGGTTTCCTCTGTTTACCTGCCTGCAGACATGCAGGAAGGGAAACAGAGGAAACAATTACTCTCACAGACAGGAAGCTGCATGTTTAACATCTCCCTGTCTGTGACTGCAATGCCAGCTCCCACAGGAGGTAAGGAGCTGGCTGGAACCGCAGGTGCCTTCAGGCTCCCTCCGCGGTACCCAACATTGTGACTTGGTGCCCTGGGGGCACCCAGGTGACATGGCTGGGCCCCGGGGGATGGTTCCCCAGGGCCGAGAACGGCCTGGGGAGGGAGGCTGTGAACCCACCTTCCCCCAATTAAATGAAAATGTTTGGGGCGGGCAGTGTCCCCAGGGCCAAGATCACCCTGGGAAGGGTGGGCCGCATGGCCCCCTCCACTCAATTTTTTTTAAAGGGCTGGGCCCTGGGAGATGCGGTCCCTGGGGCCAAGATTAGCTACGCAGCCCCCCTTCCACAGAAATACATATATTAATGCTGGGCCCCAGGGGATAAGGTCCCCGGGTCCAGAATCGGCCAGGGGAGTGGGGCTGAAGGCTTGCATGACGCAGGGTTGAGTGTTTATAGGGGCTTGGTCATAGGGCCTGGTCACAGGCCAGACCTTGCAGACAATGCCTGCTGAGCATAGCCTAGGACCATGCATGGTGCAGGTTTGGTGGTTATAGGGGTTGGATGAAGGGCCTTGCTGCAGGCCAGGCCTTGCAGCCAAACCCAGGTGTGCACAGCCAAAGGCCATGCATGCTTGGGTTTGGGTGGTTATACAGTTTGGCTGCAGGGCCTGGCTACAGGCCAGCCCCCACGGCCGACACCTGCCATGCACAGCTGAAGACCTTGTGTGGCATAGGGATGGGTGGTTATATGGTTGGCTGCAGGGCCTAGATGCAAGCCAGGCCCCTCAGTCAACCCCCACTGAACATGGCCAAAGGCCCTGTGTGGCGCAGGGCTGGGTGGATATAGGGGTTGGCTGCAAGGTCTGGCCACAAGCCAGGCCCTGTTGTCAACTGCCGCCGGGCATGGCTTAAGGCTGTGAGTGGCGGTGTTTGAATTAACATATAGGGGGTCATTTTGACCCTGGCGGTCCGAGCCCGCCAGGGCTAAAATGAAGGAAAGCAACCGCCAACAGGCTGGTGGTGCTTCCTGGCCTATCTTCCGCCGCGGTCGCACCGCCGGGGCCGGCGGTATTCCGCCACTTTTGCCCCAGCGGTGATAATCCGCCTGGGCAGCGCTGCTTGCAGCGCTGCCCAGGGGATTACGAGTCCCCGACCGCCAGCCTTTTTCTGGCGGTATGAACCGCCAGGAAAAGGCTAGCGGTACGGGGAGTCATGGGGCCCCTGGGGGCCCCTGCACTGTCCATGCCACACGCATGGGCAGTGCAGGGGCCCCCTGACAGGGCCCCGTGCAGCTTTTCACTGTCTGCATAGCAGACAGTGAAAAGCGCGACGGGTGCAGCTGCACACGGCCGCAACACCGCCGGCTCCATTTGGAGCCGGCTTCCATGTTGCAGCCCACATCCCCGCTGGGCCAGCAGGCGGAAACTTGGTTTCCGCCCGCCGGCCCAGCGGGGATGTCCAAATGGGCACCACAGGAGTGCGGCTGCATTGGTGGCCGCCCAGCGGTTACGCCGCCCGCCAAAGTTGTAATGACCCCCTTAGTAATGGAAATTACTTTACGTTAAAAAAGCATAGAGATGCACTGAAAAAAACAAAAGTTACAGGGACATTATAGTTAGAAAATAGAATTTAAAAAAACATACACATTCACTTAGAAAACCAGAGGTTACGGGGATGTTTTAGTTAGGATCACGTTTTAATCATACAAAGCCATGGAAATTCCTCTGTCATAGTTAGAGTTAACTCAAGTAGCAATAACTTGTGCCCTAAATTAACTGTACCTTTCACCTCTGGCATGCACTGCTAATTACCCCACAAATTACGGCACTCATGGCATCTTTGGTAACATCATTGATAATATCCATATAATATCTGCAGTAAAATGTTTGATGAAAAAACTGTGCATAGCACGAGTCATAGTTACCTTCGGGCACAAGTTATAATTACTGTAGATTACCATAACAGGTGAATTTCTAAGGTTGTATATGTTTAAAATGTGAACCCAACTATAACATCCCTGTAACTTTTTTTTCAGTGAATATATATATACACATGTATCTGATATTAGCAAAATGGTGTACATTACTTTACAACAATTAAAATCATACTGCGACGTGAACAGCCTGAGTCACCCATAAATGATACCTTCTACAACAATGTAAAATGTCACAGAATTTTCACTGAATTTATGAGAATAAGTATCTGCACTTTATAAATCTCCAATTTATATAGAAATTGTTGATAGCACTACCCAAGAACTCTTTAACTTTAGAATGTGCACCGAAAGGCACAGGTAAATAATGGATTGTAATGAGAAGTTTTAGTTTTTCACACAAGTTTCCACAACAGGCCTCACAGTCAACCGTAACATATTTGAAACATACAATTGCACACAACTTGTGCATAGTCTTTACCTTTTAAAAATAAAGTACTGCATACCCTTGAAACTTCACTGATGGCTAAAGTGTGTAGTATTTAGTGTTACCATATTGAATAAGACTTGTTTCCAGTACAACACAGTTTCTATTTCGTATATGTAGACATGTACATAAAGGTAATCAATGCCCTAATATGTTTATGGGCCTTTTATTACCTACTTTGTTTTTAAATGATCAAGAGGGGTTCAGAGCTAATTGAGGAGCAGTATCCTGGTCATGTCCTCAGTGATATCCTGATGTAAATGTGTAAAAAATTACCTCTGATGTAGTCACTCCCAATGTAGTGTCTACAAAGTAATGATTTCCAATACGCAGCCCTCCCTGTAGGGAAGGAATACTTGAGTATGTCCCTTTAAGAAAGTTCCCCTTGTAGCAGGTATAACTAATCCCAGAGGAGTAAGGATGAAAGATAAAGTAATAGTTTTCCTGGTGGTATAAGCAACACCACCAAAATATTCTACAAAAGAATGTTTTATTCACTGTTATAGGATGACGTTTTGGTGTACATCAGTGCAAATACCTAGGTGTGTAAAAAATATGTGGAAATCGGGCTCAGTAAGTATTAAGCATTCATTGAGATTTCTGACTCACTCAGAATTCCTATAACCTTGTTAATTGAATTAAACATTGTTTTGGTATAGCACACATTATAAAAGGAAGGGCATTATGATTGTTGCAATGATGCCACTTGTAAGAAATGTAATTATTATTTGGAATGAGTGGCAACCCACATCAAGGAATAATCACAATCCTTGTCAGGGTGAATCATCAAAGTCACTAAATTATCCTGAGATCAACCCCTCTGATAGCCGTAGAATAGAACAGACAGGGTTAATTTACGGCAATGTAAAGTATTTATAAAGTACCAAAATAGTAATTAAGTCAAAATGTAAAACAATAAATATCTCAAGCATAATTAGAAAACAAGAGTAAAAGGTAATAACCAAAATGACACCAAAATGACAAAAATCTAATAAAAGGAACTGGAGAACTGATGTTTTAAAGTTTTAAGTAGGACTAGTGCCATGAAGGACAAAGTGCAAACGATAGTCATGATAGTATCCTTTAACTTTCGAACAACCACAGGAGTACACTTCTAAAGTCCACCAATAATACCTCAGAGGAGGCATTGAGGCCCAGCTTTATTAAGGAAGTGTGTTGTCCTTGCGTCACGCACAGTGATGCAAGGCAAGGCAAGCCCTTAACCAGGGATATACTAAGCTATGGAAAGCCACCTTGCATGACTCTGTGTCGTTTAGTAAATCTAAAAGGCAGCGTATATCGCTGCCTTGCATTACCCTGCGTTCCATGGGTGGAATATGGGTGTTCCCATGCATCCACCAATGGATTTGAATGCAACCCTAGATTAACTAAGGTCAGTAACCCTGGGTTTGTGTCAAAGTCGTGCATCTCCCAGACCCAACAGGAACAAGGAGAAACATCTTTCTCTTTATATCTTTATGCTTTAAGCTAGCACAGGCACTGGTCAGCTGTGATAAAGTGTTCAGAGTCCTAAAGCAAGCAAAAACAAAATTCAGTACAGGAGGTCAGAAGCAAAAAGACAGGGAAAACCATGCCAAGACAGGTCTAACACGTGTCTCCCCTCCCTAGCCAGCTGAAAGCGGGAAGTACTACCCAACCCCTCAGCAGTTCTCATCACTAAGGCAGAAGAACTTGGAAAGACCATTCGCATTGGTGTGCTCTGTTGCAGGGTGCTGTTCCACCATAAAGTCAATTCCAGGGAGGGAGACGTATCATCTCAACAGTTTAGGATTTTCACCCCTCGTCTGCATTAACCATATGAGGGGCATGTGGTCTGTCTGAACCCGGAACTGAGTTGAACACACAAACATTTGGCAGATTTTCTGCACTAGTAGAAGGTTTTACCACCTTACAAAGATAATTTGGGTTGGCTTCATGCTGTCAAGACTAGCTGTGGCAATGTAGCATGATGCCCTAAGTGAATGCTCATCATTTTCTAAAGTGTGTTGCATGCATTAGTGGCATGCATTGATCTCCTACTTGTGGCCTATATGCTCTGGCAGGAGACTGTAGATATACTTTCTCTATGCTCCCTTACATCCCACCGTTACCCCTGCCCATTCCTTGGATTGCCAGATAGTGTCCAATATTTCTATGCTTTCCCAGGTAATTGCAAGCGCTGAACCTTACACAAAATACATAAAGTATGGTTAAATAAATAAATCACATTTTCTTGGGTTTCTCCAAAATACTATGGAACAGAAATTTGTGCAATCTTTCTTCTGTAACTTGATATGTTGCTACAGGTACAAACTTGGAACGTGCTATCAGCTCCAATTTCATAATATGGTTTTTAGAGTGTTCTTTTATAGGTAGCACATGTTCTGATTGGGCTGCAGCTGCCTTTCTTTATATTAGTTTCATACAATCTACCTTATTTTTAATGTGCAAGTTGGTGTGTGCAAAATGGAGGTGAAGCATAAAGCTGTGCAAAAATGAAAAACAAAGGTAAGAAGATGACTGAAAGATACATAGGTTCAATAGAGGTTGTTCATAAATTAGTTTACATATAATGCTAAATAATAGATGCAACATATTAAACAACTACATTCATGTCGACATGTTTCAACTAAAATACTTTATAAATATTTGGCAAGGTTTTTTAAAAATAATAATTGAATGTCAATTATACAACTGACAGTGGCTGCTCTTGAAAGATGTCAAATGAATTGTTTACGTATTGATATTTGTGACAGATAGAACTCCTTACAACATGAGTCTTTCATAAAAGCCAACATGTGATCTTCCTAAATTGTTTTGGCTTTACGTTCCATCTAGTTACAGATACTTCCAGGTGGAAGGGTTTGTGTTGTTGGAGTGGTACACTTTGCCAGTCGTGGCTCGTGGTGTTAAAGGGGGCGGGGCAGTGCACGCTGGGAGGGGTAGCACAGGGGCAGCAGGGGGGAGAAACAAAATATTGATACAATTAAATAATTCTTAAAAACTCCTCTGCTGGCTGCAGGCAGGCACAGGCCCCCAGCCTGCCCTGCGGCCAATCCTGACGCTGCTCAGAGCAGCTTCAGGATTGGCTGGGAGCGCCCAGCAAGGGCGTTCCCAGGCAGACTGGGAGCCTATGCAGGCTCTCTCTAGGGCAGAAACTATGTTGCTGGGCTGTAAAGAGCCTGTTTGTTTGGCCAGCCCGAGACGGCCGGCCAAACACACATGCGCTCTGAGGGGGAGTGATTAGCACTCCCGCCATACTCATCACCCCGTTGCCCCGCCCCCTTTACAAGGAAACGATAATAAAAACTGTTTATTATTGTTTTTTAATAAAGGTTTTGCAGCTGCATCTGCTGGCGGGGGGGCAACACTCCTCCGCCCTCATGGAAGAGCCGCCCCTGCACTTTGCTAGGTTGATAGTTTTTTATCAAATCTTCATCAGCTTCTCTGTCTTCATAAAGTTGTCAAAGTGTTTTAGTAGGCAAAAAAATCCTAACAATGTAAGCTTTGTGGAAGTCAATCTCCATCAACCTCTATTTTGTTTGCTGAACAATTCTCCAACAAAAAACGAGTTTTTCATGTAAATACTTTCCCCAAAATCTGTTATTTTGTAGGAGTTACATCTACAGTTTACCTTTTGTGAAAGTAACAAAGTTAGCAACTTAATGAATCTGCAGAGTTTGCCACAGTTGTAAACTTTGCTGCTATCCCTCACGCTGTATCTCTTTGTCCATTTTACTGATGATTCTGTTATATGTAAAACTCTGATACAAATTTTCCCTATCCTACCTATCGGCATGAAATATAAAAATAAATCTATTTTATAGGTGGCCCCCAAAGAGATCTCCAAATGTTTTTAATGATGTCTGGATATTTGCTGGAGAATATATATACTCTTCCAACATAATCATATTCATTGATACATGAATGGGCTTGCCCCATAGCAATTTGATTTCAACTAGCATCGGAACATCTGCACAACTTAGCGAAATACTACTTTGCTAATGTCATTTTCTGAATGACATTATTTGTATGCCTTTCAGACATTTGACTCTAGGAAGTTGTATTATGTGTACAGTCCATATTAACTGTCCTCAATTAAGGTATTACAAATGGAGTGGAAATTATACTGAATTGTGGCCCAGATTTGCAAAGGTTTTGCATCAGGTTTGCATTACTTTTTTAACACAGACTAGACAGTAAGGAACTGATTACGATGGCTGTCGGACCGCTGGACCGCCATGTCGATGATCTCAAAAAGTCCACTGCACCAGACTGCCGTATGATGATGCAAACAGGCAGGACCACTGCCTGCCAAGCAAAAAAGACAGACCGCCAGTGGTGCGGCGGCTTGTATCTAGGCGGTCGACCCCCAACGCCATCAGAGCCGTGGCCAACCACTGAGCTTATTACAAACACACAGTCGCTGTGGCGATTTCCTCGCAGCGGTCCGCCAGTGGCAGTCGACCACAGCGGTACACATCCACCAAAGTAAAACACAAGTGCACATTGGATGAATTCAAAAGCAACACAGCACACATTGCTCCAGTGGACACACCTGCAAATCACACTATAAAACACACCGCTTCACAGACCACATTCCTTTGCATTTTCACCGGAATCCAAAGAGCCACGACCACCGTTTATTGAATTTACATAGATTAGCCACCCCTTTATTCACCATCCCATAGAACACACTGCACATACTTTTGTCCATTCACTCCGTATTACACTTCCCCTATTAAGTAACTCCCTGTCACCCACTTTAGTTATCCACATGACAAATTCCAAAAATCCTTGTTTTTCTGAAGATGAGTTGAGAGTCATGGTGGATGAAATCATAAAAGTAGAGTGAAAACTGTTTGGAGCCCAAGTCCAGCACACTCCTCTCAGTAGGAAAATGGAAATGTGGGACAGGATAGTTGTGAACGTGAATGTTGTAGGCACCACCCTTCTCACAAAGGAGGACATAAGAAAGAAGTGGAATGACCTCAGAGGCAAGGTCCATTGACTGGTCTCCAGGCAGCAGCTGGAGGCCAAGAAGACTTGAAGTGACCCTCCTAGTGCCCCATTAAGACTCCATGTGAGTGGTGTAACAAAACTTGAGGGGGCCCCCTGCAAAATACATTGAGGGCCCCCCCCATTGCTCTGGAACCAGTCAGGAGCTGTTAGTCCAGAGAGCGCCACCTGTGCATAGAATATGGAGAGGCCCCTGAAGCTCAGGCCTCTCCCAACACCACAGAGGGTGTCGGTATGATTATTACACCACTGCCTGGGAGGAGATCTTGACCATCATGCATCCTCAGGGCTTGACAGGAATACCTCAGGGAGTGGAGTCTGGTAATTTACAACAAACAAACTGTCACATAACTGTAATGTCATACATACCCACAACTCAGCTTTTGCCACTGCCTTGTTCATGTACCTCACCAACATTCAATACCCAGAGTATCTGAGTTTTAACACTCTCGATGTGTATCATTGGGCCCAGCATAACAGCTACCAAAGCTCATCACATGCCATATGTCCAAATGGTGCCTGTAAATCTCACAATAACAAAAACATCCCAGAATTCATGGCATGTCCAAAAATGTAATTGTATGCCTAAACCTAAATGCAACCTGCATACATATATGTAATACCCAACATTTGTTGAGTGTTAGGAAGGAGACCTGACTGCAACTCCCAGGAGGCCTGTGTCAGTACCTCCAACCACAAGCCCAGTGTTCACTTTTCCAGGTACATCTGTTAGTGAACTCTTAAATGATGTTTACTTGCCTGGGAGTATACCAATCATCAAGTTTTGGGAATTAGAGGGAGTGACCTGACTGCAAAGCCCAATAGTCCCTATTTCTCTGCCTCCAAACACCAGCCCAGTGTTCACTTGCCCCAAAACATTTGTTAGTGAACTCTCAAATAAAGTTTATGCACCTGGGACGATATCAATTGTCAAGAGTTGGAAAGTAGAGGGAGTGACCTGACTGCAAAGCCCAATAGACCAGGATTTCCTAACTCCAACCACCAGCCCAGTGTTCATTTGCCCCAAGACATCTTTTAGTGAAGTCTCAAATGAAGTTTACTCACCTTGGAGTATACCAATTGTCAAGTGTTGGGACGTAGAGGGAGTGACCTGACTGCAACTCCCAGGAGGCCTTGTGTCTGTAATTCCAAACACTAGCCCAGTGTGCACTTGTCAAAATACCCTTGTTTGGTAACACCCAATTGAAGTGTTCTCCAGGTTCCTGAGTTCCTGAGACCCACCTCACAGTAAGTACCCCCCACCTCCCAACCCCTCGCCCTGCCCCGCGCTACTCACCCTCTCTCCTGCTCCTGCTTCTTTTCTTCTTTTCTTCTTCTCTGTTCTTCCTCCTCGCTCCTCGCCTGTAATCTTCTTCTGTACTTTTCTTCTCCCCGTCTTCTCTCTTCTTCTGTGTGCTTCTCTGCCTCTCCTATCGCCTCTCTTCTTCTTCATCTTCTTCTGAGGTCTTCTGCCTGTCTTCTGCCTTCTGTTCTTCGTATCTTCATCTGTGATCTTCTGCTCTTCTGTGAACTTCCGCTCTTCTGAGTTCTTCTGGACTCCTGTTCTTCGGTTCTCCTGTTCTTCTGTTCTTCTGTTCTTCCGGTCTTCTGTTCTTCTGTTCTTCTGCTCTTCCGGTCTTCTGTTCTCCTGTCTTTTGTTCTCCTGTCTTCTGTTCTTCTGTCTTCTGTTCTTCTGTCTTCTATCTTCTGTCTTCGGCTCCTCTGCCCCCTCCGTCTTCTTCTCCCCGCGCCTGCCCTTCTGCTCCTGCCTCATCCCCCTCCCTCACTCGCCTCCCCCTCTCTATCACCCCTATCTAACCCATTCGCTATCTACCTCCCTCTCTCCTCCTATCCACCTATCTCTCTATCTCTCTATCTCACTATCTAACTCCCTCACTCCCCACCTCCTCCTATCCACCTATCTCTCTATCTATCTATTTCTCTATCTATCGATTTCTCTATCTATCCATTTTCTCTATCTATTTCTCTATCTCTCCCCCCCTTCCCGCCACCCCCTCTATTACCTATTCTTCCTATCCTCTCACTCTACCTCTCACCCTCACCCACCTCTACAACCCCCCCTCCCCTATCTTCAAAATCCAACTCCTATCTCTCTTCCTAATCTCCCAAACCTCCTAACACTCTCCCCCCTCCACCCTTAAACCCCCCTCCCCCAGCTCTTCTCACGCTACCTGTCCCCCCCTCCCTCGCGCTTTCCCGACGCAACCTCCTGCTCGCCCCCGCCCCCCCAGCTCCCATTCGCCCCCAGCTGACCCCTTCCCCCCCCCTACCTCATATGGCGGCCGCTGCGCGACTGTGGTAGCGACCCTTGACCCAAGGGTAGGTCGCTCCCCCTGCCGCTGCAGCTCCTCCAGCTCCTCCAGGTTCCTGAGTTCCTGAGACCCACCTCACAGTAAGTACCCCCCACCTCCCAACCCCTCGCCCTGCCCCGCGCTACTCACCCTCTCTCCTGCTCCTGCTTCTTTTCTTCTTCTCTGTTCTTCCTCCTCGCTCCTCGCCTGTAATCTTCTTCTGTACTCTTCTTCTCCCCGTCTTCTCTCTTCTTCTGTGTGCTTCTCTGCCTCTCCTGTCGCCTCTCTTCTTCTTCATCTTCTTCTGAGGTCTTCTGCCTGTCTTCTGCCTTCTGTTCTTCGTATCTTCATCTGTGATCTTCTGCTCTTCTGTGAACTTCCGCTCTTCTGAGTTCTTCTGGACTCCTGTTCTTCGGTTCTCCTGTTCTTCTGTTCTTCTGTTCTTCCGGGCTTCTGTTCTTCTGTTCTTCTGCTCTTCCGGTCTTCTGTTCTCCTGTCTTCTGTTCTTCTGTCTTCTGTTCTTCTGTCTTCTATATTCTGTCTTCGGCTCCTCTGCGCCTCCGTCTTCTTCTCCCCGCGCCTGCCCTCCTGCTCCTGCCTCATCCCCCTCCCTCACTCGCCTCCCCCTCTCTATCACCCCTATCTAACCCATTCGCTATCTACCTCCCTCTCTCCTCCTATCCACCTATCTCTCTATCTCACTATCTAACTCCCTCACTCCCCACCTCCTCCTATCCACCTATCTCTCTATCTATCTATTTCTCTATCTATCGATTTCTCTATCTATCCATTTTCTCTATCTATTTCTCTATCTCTCCCCCCCTTCCCGCCACCCCCTCTATTATCTATTCTTCCTATCCTCTCACTCTACCTCTCACCCTCACCCACCTCTACAACCCCCCCTCCCCTATCTTCAAAACCCAACTCCTATCTCTCTTCCTAATCTCCCAAACCTCCTAACACTCTCCCCCCTCCACCCTTAAACCCCCCTCCCCCAGCTCTTCTCACTCTACCTGTCCCCCCTCCCTCGCGCTTTCCCGCCGCGACCTCCTGCTCGCCCCCGCCTGCCAGCTCCCATTCGCCCCCAGCTGACCCCTCCCCGCCCTCCTACCTCATATGGCGGCCGCTGCGCTACTGCGCAGTGGGCGCGCGCAGTGGGCGCGCGCAGCGGGCGTGCCTGGCCCGCGCCCAGCGCCACGACCCCTGGTCCCAAGCTCTCCCAAACCCCGCTGATCAGCTACGACCCCACGACCCTCCTCGCCCTCAACCCAGGACGCTCCAACACCTGCTTCCAAGCTCACCCCAAACGCACCCATGGACCCTTCGCCTGCAACTCCTGCAAACGCATCTTCCACCACGCAACTACCACGACCACAAGCCCACGCGCCATCAACCACCTCAAGTGCATCCTGGTCAACGCTCGATCCATCCACAAGCACGCCGTTGAACTCTGGGACCTCCTGGACTCCACAGCACCGGACGTCGCCTTCATCACGGAGACCTGGATGAACGCCTCCTCTGCTCCAGACATCGCCACCGCCATCTCCGAAGGCTACAAGATCTCCAGAAAAGACCGCACCAACCAAGTAGGAGGAGGTATCGCCATCGTCTTCAAAGACTCCATCAGCGTCACCACCTCCACCGAAGACACCCCCCTCGCCGCTGAACACCTGCATTTTCAGATTCGCACCGACCCAAGGACCACCCTCAGAGGATCCCTCGTCTACCGTCCTCCCGGACCGCGCGCCCCCTTCAGCGACGCCATCGCCGACTTCATCTCCCCGCACGCCCTCGCCTCACCGGATTACATCCTCCTAGGCGACCTCAACTTCCATCTGGAACAAAACAACAACCCCAACACCGCCACCCTGCTCGACAACCTCACCAACCTCGGCCTCAAACAACTGGTGAACACGTCTTCTTCAGCCACACCTCCGCTCTACACTGGACCGACCACAGCTGTGTCCACTTCACATTCCGACGCGGGACCCGCCACCTCCGCACTCAACCCATCCCTCGTCGACAGTGGAACAAGATCCCCGAAGAGCAACTCTTCTCAGCACTCGCCACCAACCAACCCACCCTCACCACCGACCCCAACGACGCAGCCCTCAGCCTCACAAACTGGATCTCCAACTGCGCAGACAACCTTGCTCCCCTCAAACGCACGCATCGACAGACCAACACCAAAAAACCTCTCTGGTTCTCTGAAACCCTCAAAGAATCAAAGAAAACTTGTCGCGCCCTCGAGAAGGCCTGGCGCAAGGACCACACCGCTGACAACATGACCGCCCTCAAGAACGCTACCCGTGAACACCACCGCCTGATCCGCGCTGCTAAAAAGACCTTTTTCACTGACAGACTGGACAAAAACAGCCACAACAGCAAAGAACTCTTCAGCATCGTCAAGGAGTTCTCCAACCCCAATGCCAACGCCAACGCCGTCACACCCTCACAGGATTTGTGCGAATCCCTCGCCACTTTCTTCCATCGCAAGATCAGTGACCTCCACAACAGCTTCGGACACCAGATCCAACATAACACCACCGAACCCACACCCCCGGCCATTACCCTCAACAACTGGACCCACATCAACACTGAAGAAACCAAATCCATCATGAACTCTATCCACTCCGGCGCACCTCCGGACCCCTGCCCTCACTTCATCTTTAACAAAGCCGACGACATCATCGCCCCGCACCTCCAGACCGTCATCAACTCTTCTTTTTCTTCTGCTACCTTCCCCAAATGCTGGAAACACGCCGAAGTCAAAGCCCTACTAAAGAAACCTACGGCTGACCCGAGCGACCTGAAAAACTTCCGCCCCATCTCTCTTCTGCCTTTCCCAGCCAAGGTAATAGAGAAGACCGTCAACAAACAGCTGACCACCTTCCTGGAAAACAACAACCTGCTCGACCCTTCACAAACCGGATTCCGAACCAACCACAGCACAGAAACCGCCCTCATCTCAGTCACTGACGACATCAGAACCCTGATGGACAACGGTGAAACAGTCGCCCTCATTCTCCTCGACCTCTCGGCTGCCTTCAACACCGTCCGCCACCGCACCTAATCACCTGCCTCCGCTCCACCGGGATCCAAGGCCAGGCCCTGGACTGGATCGTCTCCTTCCTCTCAAACCGTTCCCAAAGAGTTTACCTCCCTCCGTTTCGCTCAGAACCCACCGAGATCATCTGCGGCGTACCTCAAGGCTCATCGCTCAGCCCGACACTCTTCAATGTCTACATGAGCCCCCTCGCCAACATCGTTCGCAAGCACGACATCATCATCACCTCCTACGCCGACGACACCCAACTTATACTCTCCCTCACCAAGGACCCCGCCAGCGCCAAGACCAACCTACAAGAGGGTATGAAGGATGTCGCAGATTGGATGAGGCTCAGCCGCCTAAACTGAACTCTGAAAAAACGGAAGTCCTCATCCTCGGCAACACCCCGTCCGCCTGGGACGACTCCTGGTGGCCCACGGCCCTCGGCACCGCACCGACCCCCACAGACCACGCCCGCAACCTCGGCTTCATCTTGGACCCTCTTCTCACCATGACCAAGCAAGTCAACGCCGTGTCCTCCGCCTGCTTCCTCACCCTCCGCAAGATCTTCCGCTGGATCCCCGCCGACACCAGAAAAACCGTGACCCACGCCCTCGTCACGAGCCGCCTGGACTACGGCAACACCCTCTACGCAGGGACCACAGCCAAACTCCAAAATCGCCTGCAACGCATTCAAAACGCATCGGCACGCCTCATCCTCAACGTACCCCGCAACAGCCACATCTCCGCACACCTGAGACACCTGCATTGGCTCCCAGTCAGCAAAAGGATCACCTTTCGACTTCTCACCCACGCACACAAAGCCCTCCACAACAAGGGACCGGAATACCTCAACCGACGCCTCAGCTTCTACGTCCCCACCCGCCTCCTCCGTTTCTCTGGTCTCGCACTCGCTGCCGTCCCTCGCATCCGCCGCTCCACGGCAGGTGGGAGATCTTTCTCCTTCCTGGCGGCCAAGACCTGGAACTCCCTCCCCACCAGCCTCAGGACCACCCAGGACCACTCCGCTTTCCGGAGACTCCTAAAAACCTGGCTATTCGAGCAGCAGTAACCCCCCCTTTCCCCTAGCGCCTTGAGACCCGCACGGGTGAGTAGCGCGCTTTATAAATGTTAATGATTTGATTTGATTTGATTTGAAGTGTACTCACCTGGGAGGATAACATTTGTATAGTGTGTGTAATAGAGAGAGTGTCTATACACATGGAGAGAGTATAAGGGAGAGAAGGGAAATCGGGGGGAACACAACCGTACTCAGATCCCTATATAACCAAAAAACACACTAAGGAGTACAGGGTTCTCTTAAGCGGCGAGGGATAGACACCAAGGGTACCAATTGTGCCCTTGGTTCCTCGTGGTCCTCTATTAGAGGAACTGGGTCAGTATGGGGTTGGTGAGCAGTTAAAGAGGTGGGAAAAAAAAAGGGGGGATTTCCTTTACGGACTAGGTGGTCTCACACACTATATAGTGTCATGCTTCATCATTTGACCAACCAGCCCCACCCAGGTAGGACAGTACCACCTGGGCGGACTCAACCTCACTGTTAAAAGAACAGAATGGAGTGCGTAAATGAATTCTAGGTCTGGAAAAGTCAGGATCCAGCTAATCTATGGAATAAAAACATCTAAACAGGTACCTGTGTAAAGTTACAAATTTAATAATAGGGTCTGTTTGGTGTGGTTAAAAGTGTAGAATGGGACACCTCTGTGAGAGCAAGGACTCACAGGGTCACCTATCTAAAAAGTGATAGCCAACATGTTTCTGCCCTCAGGGGTGAGCCTAGGAAGGTCTCGGGGCATTCATCAGGGCAGCGAATCCCTAAGTCTCACGGTAGGAGTTGAGAAAACACTGTTCAGATGGTAACAGGTATAAGAAGTAAAGCAGATAGCCTACCTTGCCAAGGAACTACTTTGAGGTGGCCAGCAGGGTATAAAACAGATAGACGATGAAGACAACAGTGAAACACAGCACTTCACAGCAAACCAACCACACACGTAACAGAGAAAAACTCATGCACAGAAAACACTTGTTGTAAGCAATATGCATGCACAGAGAAAGCATATGTTAATAGTAGGTACTACTACTACTAAGGGTAAGAGGAAAGTCTTACCCTATCCCCAGAGGCTATTGGCCTCTGGTATCCAGGAGGGGGAGTGTCCCCTTATTGTCAGCCACTAAGGTTCAAGAAAAGAACAGAGAAAAAGGCATGTAGGAGGGTACATAGTTATATAGAGAGGTCCAGCTGGGGACCTTCATTATCTAATAGGGGGGCTGGTTAAAAGATATCATCCTAAAGAAAGTAAAGGCAGGATAACCAAGTAAAGCGCTTGTTGTTATAAATAAAATACCTATATGTATATGTATAGCGTGCGTTAGATAAGGTACAGAACGGTAGGAGCAAAAGATTCTTATCTGTGTGTCCAGGGCGTAGCTCAATCACTCACTGCATCAACGGGGGCGCTCGCTGTGCGCTTATGCTGTCCTAAAACGGTCAAGGTCAGACGGTCTTTTATTGCAGTCAGACGCATCACAAGCTCTGCCAGGTGTGTGTAATCACTGCCGCGGCCCACGGAAACAACGTCGGGCGGACGTAAGGGCCGGAAGCGAGGCTCCCGTGTAGGAGCCGGCACAGCCGACTCATCATGAATGAGCTTCCGGGACAGCCTGAGGTGAAAGCCTCCGGCCGCCTCCCGGCGTGCAAAGGCATCGCTTGATTCCCGCGGCAGCTGGGAAATGTAGTCCCCAGCGGCCGTGGATCTGTGGGAGTGTGCAAATAAAGAAAAGATTGAAAGGAGGAAGAAAAGGGGGAAAAGTGCGGGGAATGGTATGGGATGGTGGTCCACACAAGACCGAAAGAGAAACCCCATTCAAGACAGACTACACTCTGGCACTTACCACCACCAACAGGCCACCACCCTTGTGGCAACTGTAGTGTATGTCGTCCAACTCAAAAATCCACAACGATAAACTTAGACCTGAAGACCCCATGGGTACAAAAATCCCTTACTAACTGTAACAGTAAGAACGTGATTTACCTGATTAAATGTCCGTGCCAACTCAAATACGTGGGTATGACCACCAGGAAGGTCAGCACTAGGATTTGCGAGCATAGGAGCATGATCCGGTGTAAACGTGACGCCACCAAGCTGACCAACCATTTCCTCCTGAATAATCATTCCCCAGATTACCTTTCCTGGACTGTTTTAGAGCAACTGCCCCCTACGACTCTCAACATGTCAAGGAAACTGTTCCTGGCTGAACAACACTGGGTGTGGAGATTGCACACAGACACTGTTGGTCTGAACGATGAGATCCCTTGGTTCTCACTCTATAAATAAGCTCTCTGCCCTTTGCCTCTCTAACCTTTCCGGTCTTCCGCATGTATTCCTGACCCCTTTTCTCACTCACCCGCCCCGTTCCCCTTCCCTCCTTTTCCCTCCCGCCTTCCCTCTCTTTTTCCCCCCTCCCTCCCTCTCTTCCCCCCCTCCCTTCTCACCCCCCTTTTTCCTCTGATGTCCTTCCCTTCCCCTCACTCTCACCCTTCGCTTTATTCCTTGATTCTCTTTTTCCCCTTTTTCTACTTTGTTCTATAATTTTCCTCTCTTTCTTTTTGCCGATTTACATCTCTTCCCCCTTCTCTCTACTTCCTTTCCTCTTCTTTTCCCTACTCTTACTTTTCTCTACATTTCCTTTTTTTACTTTGCCCTCTTTCTCCCTCCTCCACCCTTCCTTCCCCTCATTCCCAACCCTGATACCCCCCTTCTCCGCCTCCCGCCCGCACTTTTCCCCTTTTTCTTCCTCCTTTCAATCTTTTCTTTATTTGCACACTCCCACAGATCCACAGCCGCTGGGGACTACATTTCCCAGCGGCCGCGGGAATCCCACGACGCCTTTGCGCGCCGGGAGGGGGCCGGAGGCTTTCACCTCGGGCAGTCCACCCGACGTTGTTTCCGCGGGCCACAGCGGTGATTACACACACCTGGCAGAGCTTGTGACACGTCTGACTGGAATAAAAGACCGTCTCCCCTTGACTGTTTTATCCAAGAGGTCCAAGAAGAGGACGGCATAGGCGCACAGTGAGCGCCCCCTTTGATGCAGTAAGTGATTGAGCTACGCCCTGGACACACAGATAAGAATCTTTTGCCCCTACCGTTCTGTACCTTATCTAACGTGCGCTATACATATACATATAGGTATTTTATTTATAACAACAAGCGCTTTACTTGGTTATCCTGCCTTTACTTTCTTTAGGCTGATATCTTTTAACCAGCCCCCCTATTAGATAATGTAGGTCCCCAGCTGGACCTCTCTACATTACTATGTACCCTCCTACATGCCTTTTTCTCTGTTCTTTTCTTGAACCTTAGTGTCTGACAATAAGGGGACACTCCCCCTCCTGGATACCAGAGGCCAATAGCCTCTAGGGATAGGGTAAGAGTTTCCGCTTACCCTTAGTAGTAGTAGTACCTACTATTAACATATGCTTTCTCTGTGCATGCATATTGCCTACAACAAGTGTTTTCTGTGCATGAGTTTTTCTTTGTCACGTGTGCAGTTGGTTTACTGTGAAGTGCTGTGTTTCACTGTTGTCTTCATCATCTATCTGTTTTATACCCTGCAGGCCACCTCAAGGTAGTTCCTTGGCAAGGTAGGCTATCTGCTTTACTTCTTATACCTGTTACCATCTGAACAGTGTTTTCTCAACTCCTAACGTGAGACTTTGGGATCCGTTGCCCTGATGAATGCCCGAGACCTTCCTAGGCCCACCCCTGAGGGCAGAAACATGTTGGCTATCACTTTTTAGATAGGTGACCCTGTGAGTCCTTGCTCTCACAGAGGTGTCCCATTCTACGCTTTTAACCACACCAAACAGACCCTATTATTAAATTGTTACTTTACACAGGTACCTGTTTAGGTGTTTTTATTCTCTAGATTAGCTGGATCCCGACTTTTCCAGACCTAGAATTCATTTACACACTCCCTCCTGTTCTTTTAACAGTGAGGTTGAGTCCGCCCAGGTGGTACTGTCCTACCTGGGTGGGGCTGGGTGGTCAAATGATGAAGCATGACACTATATAGTGTGTGAGACCACCTAGCCCGTAAAGGAAATCCCCCCTTTTTTTACCTTTTTTTTTTTTTTCACCTCTTTAACTGCTCAGCAACCCCATACTGACCCAGTTCCTCTAATAGAGGACCACGAGGAACCAAGGGCACAATTGGTACCCTTGGTGTCTATCCCTCACCGCTTAAGAAAACCCCGTACTCCTTAGTGTGTTTTTTAGTAGAGAGTAACCTGACTGCAACTCCCAGGAGGCCTTGCGTCTGTAATTCCAAACACCAGCACAGGGAACACTTGTCCAAATATCCTTGTTTGGTAACTCTCAATTGAAGTGTACTACCTAGCTCCATCTTGACCTGCTAATCCAAGTTGAAGCTATTGAGTACAGGAATGACACCTTACCCAGTGAGTACAACAAGTGTTCATGAGACCTCAGGTTGGTATCTGCAGCACACACATTGACACAGCATTGTTCATATGATGACTCCAGTCACACATACAACAAAGTCCTGTATTTGCCTGTATCTTACTCAACTAGGCCTCCTAATGGTGAAATGCATATGTTGCCTCTCAACTGTGCTGGCTTCCCTGGTGGTAAGATGCTATTTTCAATCCATCTTTCAAAGTGCAACTCATGTGCACATCTCATCAGCTGCTTGAGACAAACGGTTTAGGCATGTTTCACACATCATGTCAAATAACCCAATACCATGGCAACCAGTGGAGGCCGGCAGCTTTAGGAGGGAGGGGGGCGGGCGGGGCACACACATACACACACACACACACACATACTCATTCTTTCACACACAGACACGCAAGCACGCACATCCATTAACAACACTCATACCATTCAAACATGCATGCACGCACCAAACATTCATTTTAAAACATCACACACACTCATTCTTTCACACATGCACGCATGCACATCCATTAACAACATTCATACCATTCAAACATGCACGCACGCACCAAACATTCAATTTGAAACATCACACACATACACACACACACACTTACCTTCGGCCTCCAGGTCCCAGGAGGGTTGGGACTGCTGTCTTCCCTCATTGGCTGACCCCAGGTCAGCCAATGAGGGAAGGCAGTAGTCCCAGCCTCGTCACAGAGTGGGATGGGGTCAGTGAGACTGCTGACCCCATCCCACTCTGTTACGAAGTGTCACTGATTGACACTCGCCCTGGGCACTTCAGGGCTTAAACTGAAGCGCAAAGGGAGAGTGTCAATTGGTGACGCTTTCCTCGTGACCCAGGGGAGGGCCTCGAGACACCGTTGCTTGGGAGAGGAGGTCGCGCCCATAGGAGCTGTGATCTCCTCAGTCCAGCAAAGTTCAGCTCAGGCAGCCAGGAGTCTGCGCAAATCGTGCATGTCTGCTCCTGGCTGCCTGACGTGGACATGAAGAGTGTCTGTCAGGCTGACCTTTGTTCAGCCTGACAGACACTCTTCATGGGGGGCAAAAGGTGGGGGGTGTGGCCCCTCCGCCCTAAAGGACGGGCCGCCACTGATGGCAACTTGGCACAATAGGATTACCTGCAACTTAACCATGTCCAATGTTTCTGCTCACTGTAACACAAAACCTATGAAGGTAGATGTCAAAATTCAACAAGTAACAATGTACATTCTTCATTAACAGGTTGAGTTGCCACTGGGCAGACAGAGGCCATAGAACAGACTACCACTACCTCCCTGGAAGAAGCCCTCAGTGACAACAACACTCCTGGACTTGTGGATGTGGAGGAAGTTCCTGGCTCATCTGTGCAACCTGGTTAGATGGCAACAGTGAGTCTCACCATGTCACAACCTCACCTCCTAGCCCTGTTGCTTCTACATCCAGTCAACGATGCCCCCCAACCTGTGTACCTAGCACAGTTTCCACTATCTTGTCCTGGGTCCTGAGGTGCAAATCAAAGCCCCGGACAATGAGGGTCCAGGACCCAGTTGGAGGGGGCACCCTGTGCCAAGGGCAGAGGCTTATGGGAGTAGGGTGCAGGGGAGGGATGCTGTGGACCATTGGAGTGAGGCCACTGTGGCTGCTGTCGGCCAGGACACCATCAGCCACATCTTGGGGGTCTATCAGGAATCCCAAGGCGTGATGGGCCAGACCTTGACCCAACTCCAGGAAATCAAGCTGCTACAGAGGGACATGCATAGGGACATGTGTAAACAAATGGAAGCCACCAATTCAAACATGGCCTCCCTAACAGGGGTGCTGAGGGACAATCATACAACCCTGAGGAGCAGGGCTTTTCCAACCCAATCTACCCCTTCCTCTGAATCAACAACATCAGGCCCATGTACATCGGTGCTAACCACAGAAAGGGAGTCCTGCCTGAGGCACAACCAGACGCAGACACCTCTGCCTCTGTAGCAGCTGATCCACACCCCCCTCACAAACACGGGCGTCCAGCAAAGAATCCAGGAGATACGGATGGCAAGACACCCATCACTGCCAGCAATAATCCTTTTCCTTAAGGGCCTCCTTTGTGTGCCACACATTCACTCTGTGGACTGATTCTGAACAACTTTGAATTTCCAATTGGAGGAGTTATCTGCACTTTGGACTTCCAATTGTGTGGCATCTACTCCAATGATTTCATTCACCATGACTGACCCTTTCATTTTTTATTTTTGTTTGAGTCATGTTGAATATTTTTCTGTTGTTCGTAGCTTCCTAATAAAATCACCCGTCACTAACTCATTGTCTGCTGTTTTTAATTTCACATTTATCCACGTAAATATGTCAGACTATGTGAACAATATGATGATCATCCAAGGTACTTGTTCAAGATGGGATATGTTGCATGTATACAGTTTCCAGTTCAGAATTCCAACCATTCCACACAAACACATACATGCAAGCGTCTGGTCAAGATGCCTGAAATAATGCAAATCATAAATTTTTGAATCATACTGAGTACAAAACATATTTACAAATACAGATTTCCAGACCATGGAAGAAAGGGATTTGTCAGACATTGTCCTATAAAATAGGCAAACATTGACGTAGATGATGTCATCAGCTTGAGCCATCTCACCTACCGGGCAAAAGTAGTCCAACATCATATAATGCAAGACAGATGTCAGTACAACAATTTCTGATCACAAGCTCATTACAATCCAGTGCTCATGCAACTGGTGGAATGACACAAACATATCTCAAAGAGTTGGCACAGGCACCTTGGCTTACAATGATGAAACACATCAACAGCTACATAAAGGTCATACAGAAAGAGTGTTTAGTCAATGTGAATGGTAACTGACATGATTGTGGCATACTGATTCGTATATGCTGACCACATGATGGTACCCATGATGCATCAGAGCCAACACAGGACAAGAAACAAGTCCAATGGAGACTTATGAACTTCCATCCTATCACTGTGTAAGCTGTCTTGGCACATGTCCCCTACACCCAAAGTCTGTGACCTTCATTCCCTTGAACAATGCGTGTCCACTTCGTATGTCCAAACAGCTTCACATACCTGCCAGTGTCACAACTCTGAAATGTGCACATGAAGGTGTCATGGTGAAGGTACCTGAACAAAGAACAAAACAAGGAGTATAGGCATGAAACCATATAAAACACAAGTCACATAAGAAGCATCTGGAAAACAAAGTACAATGCAATAAATCTGACACAAACAAATCAACAGCATCAAGATGGGGATGCGTCAAAACTTTTCTCATCAAACAGCCTTTGGCTGATTTTTTTCTTAGTATTATCTCCCCAACTATTTCAAATAATCAACTCCACACATTGTCACAACTACAGTACATTGTATAGCCAAACTCAAGACACCACATGACATACTCACACTCATGAGAGGAAGCTGTCGATGAGATCTTGTCACAAGTCAGCTCCTTCCTCTTCACCACTGTCATCTTCATTTGGCATTTCAGGATTTCCACCCGGTGGCAGTACAGGCTCCACCTCCTCTGGGATGTAAGGGATAATCCTCTGCAGGGTGATGTTGTGGAGCATGCAGCATGCCACAGTGATCTGACACACTTTCCCAGGTGAGTAGAGGAGGGCTCCACCAGTCCTGTCCAGACAGCAAAATCTGCCCTTCAGGAGCCCAAAAGCCCGGCTCAACTTCCCACCATGTTGTTCCATGGGCCTTATTGAAGCAGACGTCTCCTGGTGTAGTTGGATTCCTCAGCGGTGTCAATAACCAAGGATGGTTTGGCTTTGCTGAATCTCCTGTTCATGAATGGGACATAAGTGCAACAATGAGTCACTCACTTCATGATTGCAGCACTTGACATAGCACACACACAACCAGGACAGACGAGACTTACCAACAGCCACGCCCTCTCTGGTTGCAGTTGTGACAACCGCTTGGGTATGGTGCTGTACCACATTATGGAGGAGATGTAGAGATCTGATAAACAGACAACTTGCGCATTGATTGAATGAAAGTTTTTCCTGTTGCGTTAGACTTCTTCTATGGCCTGCGTGGGCACCAAGGCAACATGTGTGCCATCAATGGCCCCCAACACATGTGGGAGGCAGGCTAAATTATAGACGTCAGCCTTCATATTGGCAAAATCCTTACGTCGGGGAACATGATATAGCGGTTAATGTGTTTCAATATTGCTGATAGGAGATCTCTCAGCACAAGACTGAGCATAGCTTGGGACATACCACCAGATATGGCCACTGTATATTGGAAGGACTGGGTGACCTGGAAGTGCAATACTGCCATGAGTCTCACAATTGGTGGTATGCATGTTGGATTAGTGTTTTCAGGCATCGGATATGGCTACAACTGGTGACATAAATCCACTATTGTTTGCCTACTGAGATTAAACAGTTGAATTATGTGGCGTTCTTCCATGGTTTGAAGGCCTGGCAAAGGACAGTACACTGGAGCTTGTCATATCCTCCCTCTCCCTGGGTACCTATGTGTGAAAATACATGTGTGGGAGCGTTAGTCACTGTGTTTACATCAACATACATGATGTATCCCAACAAAATTAGGTACAACCAGTACACATCACAGCTGTCAACTACACGAGGGTCAAATGTGACCCTCATGGTTGACAAGACATGTGTCCACTATACGGATTCATGCAACACCCAACCATCTACTACTCAATTGCCCCTCTAAATTTCACAGTATTTTCCGACCGCCCAAAAAACGTGAGCGACGTTGGACAGTGCACCACCGTCATATGGCTTCACTGCCCAGCAACACACTACACTGGTGAATGTGTAGTAGGACCTACACAACAAGACTGATTAGGGATGTTTGTGATGATCCCACACATATATGGTTGTTGTGAAGCATTTAACAGGGCTTCTTACTGTATTACAAAATGCCTGGTGCCTGGCCTACTCCTCTGGACATTGGGAACCACCTGCAACCGCTGGCAGAAGTCATCCGCAGTGGGCGGTACCATCTGCGGTGAACACAGCCATAGGCTAAAGTTGTTTCCTGTGGCGGTCACAGGCCAATGGCTGTGGCCGTCGGCGGTGATCACCACATATGTGTATGCCTCGTTTTGGTAAATCAGTCACTTTACTCCTGGCACTGCTGCCAGCAACACCTCCACCACTTCAGCTGCTGTGCGCCACCAATGGGAACAATCATGCCACACCAGCAGGTGAAAGCGCCCCCCATCTCTCCAGAAGAGCTGTAGAGGCTTGTGGACGAGGTCCTTCCCCTGTATGGTCAGCTCTATGGCTCACTAGAGGATCAGGTAAGTACCTCCTAGGCACAGTTGGCTCTGTTCAATACCATCCTTTGCCTCTTCACCGGCTACAATGGGCCCATGTGTACCAGTTAGACTTCTTGTGTGCCTGTTGTTGCAGTTTCAATGGGATGTGCATGGTGCAGGTATTGACGACCAGTACTATATTTTGTGGACATTCACATTGTGTTGTGTGATGTTTTTGAGGCCCTAGATCCTCCTTGTGTTGGATACATACAAGTAGGCAAGGAGGCTTTTCTGCCATACAATGACATTTCTCTGTTTATGATGGTTGTAAATGTCAGACAACATGAATGTGCACAACAGCATGAGCTGTGTATGCATCTTGTCCCAGTCATTTGAGGATCTTGTAAGCAATGTGTATTGTGCCACAGATCTTTCAACGTACATCTGGCCTTGCCAAACTGTTGTCTGGAAGGCATATCATGAATCACTGTGCCCTTCAGGTTGCCAAACAAGCCACAAGCTATATTGAAGATGGGTACATGATGTACTATCATGCATGGAAGTGAGGGAAAGGTGAGTGCCATGTAGGTTGTGTATGCTCAGCATGCAGAGACCAGGGCCTGTCAAATGTATCTCCCAGTATGGAACATGTTCCAGGCTGTGGGAGAGTCAAAGAGGCTATGCAACTGTGGCACTGTGCCCACTCCCTGTAGACCATCAGATCCTGTCATGTAACCAATATGAGGCTCTAGTGGCAAAACGTGCCCTGAATGCATCAGTCCATTGACTAGATTAGGAATGGGTGCTGAGGTCAATCCATGAACTAGTCCATATGTGCTTTTTGCATCATTGTTAATGTGTGCATTTGACTCATGTCAGGTCCCTTACTTCCACAGCCCTGTTGTCCCCTTCACATGTCATATTTGTCTAGTACAAGGGTATTGAACAGTTGACAAACCCACAGTGCAGATAGTGTGTAGATTCCAGGGAGGCCATGACTTGTGACTCAGTAGCTTGGTTACATTGCAGAAATTGAACCAAACATACCTTTGTATGTTGGGTGCCATCTCTGTAGGTTTGCCACATATGTTCAAAGGTGTGTTCTGTGGTACAGTACATGCCACAAAAACCCACCCTGAAGTGGCATGAGTCTACATTTGGCAGGGCATATGTTCATGCATGCATAGGGTAAACTTTCTGTGTCCACCATGGCAGCCCTTTCAATGTTCCTCAAGTCTTGGGTTGAAGCCTTTACTGTGGTAGTTGCCTGTAGAGACTGTATGCATTGAGTCAATGTGGCAGAGTGCATATGTGTTTGTCCAGTCAGGCCCAAGGAGCTTACCCTTTAGAAGCCACATAGGTGTGTAGTGTTTAATTGTGCTCGCATCACAGTATATGTTTCTGGAGCCTGGGCTACCTGATGTCAGTAGTCTTGCTTGGTCTTTGTTGGCCATAAGCAGGGTAGTGGCTTAGTCTGCAGATAACTCCAAAAGTGTGTAGTCATGTCCCTGTACATGTGTGCTTTACACTTGTGGTGTGTTGACAAATTGCATATTTTGTGCTTAGTGTTGCTGACATGTATGTGACACAACCATTTATGCAAATACTTGTGTTTGTAACCTTTTGATTTGTCTCTTGCATCCATATAGGTCAACGCCCATCAGAAGAAGGGATTTTCTCGAAATGTGCAGTCACTGGGTGTCCATAGCCAGCGGAGCGCCCACTGTCAAAAGGGGTGGGAAGACCTGAGTCGCTGGGCCCGGAAGATCACAGAGGTACAGCAGGGGTGGTCGACCAACATGGGCGGGGCGCTAAACGGAGCCTGATCCGACTAATGGCCTACATTCTGGCAGTGGCCTACCCAGAGCTTGATGGGTGTTTGAAGGGAGCACAGCAGCCACAAGGGTGGGAGTGCAGGGCATATTCCTGCCTGTCACATTGCCAAGTTGGTGTGTTAGGTATGGACTTCTCCCCCTGATGATTGGGGATAGGTCATATGTGACACACAAGATGAGTAACTATTTGTACAGGTTTGAAAGTTTGTGCATATTGATGTGCCTTGCCTATTAGCCCAGGGACCTAGGACACAACTGAGTACAGTCTACAAACAATTTGCTCCCTAGGGTCAACACATGGCTATGTACAGTGATAGATCAAGTAATGTTGTTTGTTGTTGTGGATGTAATTTGTACACAACAGTCCATTACTCTTCAGTGCATCAGCCAAAAAAATGAAGTGATGGATAACTATCCTCATCCATGTATCTGCTCCGGTGAGTATATTGGCATCTTCTGCAAAGAGGCCACTTGTCTTCAGTGTGTCACGAGTACTGGTGCCTCACTACTGACTGTCATGTGAAGGTGGCCATCATACATGTAACATAGCATACATTGTTCTTTGGGTGCATCTAAAGATCAGTACTTTCCCTTGGTAAGTGGGGAATGTCCATTGACATGATTTGTGTGACATCACTGTTGCCAAAATATGTTAGCATGTGTTCCTTTCACTTTTGACAAATTATTTTCAGTGCTGTTTCATGCATGGTCTACCTGTGTTCATGGGATGATTTCTGTAGTTTTCACATATGTGTGCATGCTAACGTGTTTTGAATTGGACATGTGTCATAAGGCTACATTTCATGTGGCCACAGACAGGAGTGTGGTTGGAGACTCACATATGCCCTCACCCGTCATTGCATGTAATGTGGCGTGCACAGCTACAGTAGCAATGAAGGGCATGACAAGTAAGACTACAGTTTTTACCCACAATGTTAATTTCTATGCCATTGATGTGGTATCATGTATCAAAGTCAGCTACACTTGTTAAACGTGGAATGTTCATTACCTCCCTGTTGGCATGCACCATGAAGTGATTTCCAGTTATGTGGGAATCATATGTGGTTGTGTACAACCATTCCTCCACAGAAATCTGGGTTTGCAGGACCAAAATTGAGACAGTGATGTAGCTTCCAATTGGGCAACATGCTGAAGGCCTTCTTACTTGAGAATCCCTGGGCCTCTCCAACGTTCAAAAGACTATTGGCCTACTACTGATATAATCAGAGTATGTCCTTGTAAGGGGTGCCATACAAGAGAGGTGATTTCCCTGAGTCTAGTTGATTCGTTGTGTTGTGGATTTTGAAGACATATCTCATTGACATTTTGCACATTTTGGGGGTCATTCTGACCCTGGCGGCCGGTGACTGCCAGGGTCACCGACCACGGGAGCACCGCCAACAGGCTGGCGGTGATCCCTCGAGCATTCTGACCGCGGCGGTTCAGCCGCGGTCAGAAACGGAAAGTCGACGGTCTCCCGCCGACTTTCCGCTGCTCGGGAGAATCCTCCATGGCGGCGGAGCGCGCTCCGCCGCCATGGGGATTCTGACAGCCCCTACCGCCATCCTGTTCCTGGCGGGTCTCCCGCCAGGAACAGGATGGCGGTAGGGGGTGCCGCGGGGCCCCTGGGGGCCCCTGCAGTGCCCATGCCAATGGCATGGGCACTGCAGGGGCCCCCGTAAGAGGGCCCCGCAAAGTATTTCAGTGTCTGCAAAGCAGACACTGAAATACGCGACGGGTGCCACTGCACCCGTCGCACCCCTGCAACTCCGCCGCCTCCATTCGGAGCCGGCATCCTCGTTGCAGGGGCATTTCCGCTGGGCCGGCGGGCGCTCTTTTGGAGAGCGCCCGCCGGTCCAGCGGAAATGTAAGAATGGCCGCCGCGGTCTTTTGACCGCGGTGCGGTCATTTGTCGGCGGGACTGTGGCGGGCGGCCTCGGCCGCCCGCCACAGTCAGAATCACCCCCTTTGTCTACAGTGTACATTTCCATGCTAGATGTGTAGTACATCTGAGCAGCATTAGTACAACCTCCATGACTCCATTAGGACAATTTACACATGGTGAAGTGAGCATTCTTGATTTGTTTCTGGTGTGACATTGGGCATTTCCATGTCACCTTCTCCAGGCCCCTATACTTCTGTCAGCCACATTCCAGTATATTGAACTATCATTTCTTATTATTGTGGTGTTGTGTATGTGACAAATAGATGTATTCATGACCTTGTGTGGGATCTGTGGGAATCAACTTGGCATTGGCCTACTATTGTATGACAACAGGTAACTGTGGTTTTCTGCATGTGGCAAACCATTGAAGGTGATGAGGTCTGCCTCTTGTTCAGTGGTTACTGTGTTGCACAACTTCACCCATGCAATGGGAGTTGTCTGAGATTCTGATTTTCCTGTGGGCAACTGTTGATAGTTCATGTGGCATGCATGCATATAGTGCGGTAAGTGTAGGAACCACTTTGATGGAGTTTGTTGCTAGGGACTACTTTACATCAGGATAATGTTTGCTAATCACCGCTGTTGTTCAAGTGTGATCAGGAGCATGTAGTGACCCTAGTTCTCTTTGTATTTGCAGAATCATCCCAGGCAAGCAAAGGAGACAGAGCTAAACCAAGTGTGGAAGCATCTGGTCATGGTGCCTCCAGTCATGACACCACTGACACAGAGGGACCCAGTGGCCCGGAAGGTGAGGGGAGTGCCACCGAGGACACAGGACTGACCTTGTCATCTTCAGATTCTACCTCCAGTGGCAACTCCCTAGTGGTGGCCGACCTATCAGGACCTGCTCGTGTACCATCCTTGTCAGCCACCCCCAGTTCTATACCCACCCTTGCTGTTGCTCCTCACCTAGTTGTCTGTGCCTGCTCACCCAGGAGGGTGGTGTCTCCTTCGCCCCTGGCACCTCACCCCCAGCTCCTGTAACCCCTGCTGCCCTGAGTGAAGAGGCTATAGACCTCCTGATGAAGATCTCTGTGGGGGAGACTTCTGCCATTGTGCATGGAATCCAGGGTTTGGCCAGCCAACTTCGGCAGACATATGCGTATCTGGAAGGCATTCAGAGCTGCATGTCTAACCTACAGAGATCTTTTCAGGCTCTGGCCTCCTCACTGATGGCAGCCATCCAACCACCACACTCCTACCCCCCATCACCTCCCTCTGCCCAAACCAAATTCCCTATCCCCCTACCTGTCCCAAGCACACTTACTCATCAGCAATCACCCACCTAAACACACAAAATTAGCACACATAGGCGCAAGCACCACAAGACACACTGGCACTCAACAGTCACCCACAGGCACCACAACAGCCACCATTTCCACAGACACCCCCACCACCCCCACCGACTCATACTGCACAACCACAATGCCCATATACACCACCCACCACAACACCCAGTAACACATCCAACACACCCACCATGCACCCAGACAACACCTCACAACCCTCAGACCCACACACACCTCAGAGACCATACTCTAAGACACCACCACAACACCCACAGACACATCCACCACATCCACCATACCCACAGACAGCGCTCCAACACACACAGACACATCCACCATACCCACAGATACCACCCCAACAGACACACACACATCCACCACTCCTACATCACCCAGCACCTCCACCTCACAGCCCCAAGACTCGCAAATGCCCACACTCACACATGCAACAGACACCACCCAAACACAAGCATACCTCACACACACTCACATCAAGGGCATCAACACCCACAGACAAGACCACCACTCCCTCAACCTCCCAATCACCAATCCCTTCTGATGACCCTACCCATTTTCCCAAACAAAGTTTGGTTTTTGACCTTGCCATTTCCCCTGTTACCTCCACCCCCAAACCCAAGAGGTCCCACTACAGCCCAAACCACCCCTTCCACATCCAGGTCCTCCCCTGCCACACCTGCCCCCCTGCAAGCACCCATACCCGTCCCCCAAAGAAGAAGACTACCCCCTAAAGAAACAGCCCCCCTCAAACCCACCCATCCCAAATCCAACCCACCCAAGCATGATCCCTGAGGTGCCTCCATGCCCACTTGATGCTACTTCCTGTTTAGTGATTGGAGTCACGCTTGAGCACATTACTCGGCATGGACTAATATGGACGGGCCAATGGCCTGTGCTCTAAATCACTTGCATTCAGTAAACCTAAGTTGTTGATTTTTGGGTACACATTTGTTCAGTAATTACTTTTCCACCTTTTTGTTGTTCCGCAGTAATTTGTGTTGTATGCCTACAGTTGTGTGTGTTTCACCTTGATTGCTGCTCCATTTGCTGTTGTTTTCAAAACAAGACTTTGTGGGGAGTGCTGGTGTCAAACAAAACAAGGGTAGATGTTTACTGTATAGAAATGTGTTTGTTAATTTAATCGGGGTGTTATTGCATTGTGTTGTGTTTGATATGATAAGTATTTTATCTTGGGTTGGCCAATGTCAGCATATATGGTGCCAGAATTGTCCCCTGATATGGATTGTTCATTCAACGCATGTCTGGGAGTTAGAATTTTGTTTGTCCACACATGGAGAGTGTTCAATTGTGATACCTTCCTTTACATTTGACTGACCATGTGTCCATTTTGATGTGTGTACCTTGCAGCTACTTCATCTACACATATGGCCCATGCTGTTGCTGGTGTATTTTCTTCCTTGATTTGCAATTACACATTGGGCTGATTGGCATGTCACTTGGCTGTACTATTGGCTGTCCCTGAGATACATTAAGGACCAGTAACTGTGCAAATGGATTTTTAGGGCATGTGCAAAGTGAAATGCGTCCCAGGGCAGCATCCTTCCAGGAGCACTCTTGATGCCACCATCCCTATTGTGTAGGTATTGTTTGCATTGTGAGCTTTGGATATTTGCCTCACAATATATTGTGTATCCCATTGACCTTTCATTGTAATGCAATGTGGGTGATATGTGTGGGTCCATTACAGGGATGTTTAGTTGGAGGTGTGTTTGTGTGAAATGACACATCCATACATGTGTCTTCAATCTGATGACAGTCCATGGCATGTGAGCAATGTGAGGGTGTCAGTTGAATTATGTGTGATATTGTTCTGGTGTGGCTGTTGTGTGACACAATGTTCTGTACACTTCACTGTCCCTGTGACTAAGATGAGCAGACGTGTTATTGTGGAGTGTGGTGGTGCAGTGTCAGTAACCTGCCCAAACGGGGTTACTGACTCTGGATGTGTCAATTGTTATGAATGACCCAGACCCAGAACACAATGACAAGTGTACTTGGTCCACGTAGCGTAACCCCGCGTATCATGTGGATGATGGTGCGACGATCTGTTGTTGAGCTTAATGACATAGGTAGGTGCATGTTTTTACTGTCGGTTGCATTCAAAGCAGTGTGGAATTTGTGCTCCATCTATGAGCAGCAGCTGCGACAGGATGTGTGTGATTGGCTCTATAGTGACACAGGACATGTGACGCTGCCTGCAGGAGAGTTCCTTCCTTTAAAGTCTCCATTTCCACTGCTGAAAAGTGGTGGTTGGACTGCCACAGTCATGTTGGCAGGAAGGCAACATCATAATGTGTGCGGTGGAAGCAGTGTCTCCGACGGCTTCATTGGCCTGTCTCACCACCATGGTGGTCTACGTTGCTTGGTGGTGACGGTAGGACCGCGGTGGTCTTTTCTCTATGGAACCACATGCATCGTAATATAATGGTCCACCCGCCAAGCTGATGGCGGTTGCGCCGCTGCCATGGTGGTCCACAGACATCCAAACTCGTAATCAGGCCCTAAATCTTTTTGGGGATTTAAAAATCAAAGCAACTTGGTATTTGCATTAGCTTGTAAGAAATAGTAATGCAAACCAGAACTGCTTTGCTTTTCTCTGTGTCAAGGGAGCACTCCAATGGTGGTAAAGGGGCGTTCCTGTACTACCACACATGCTTTTTGATGCAAATCCCTACCTACTAACTAGACAGGGTTTTGCACCAAAAATTAACACCACTTGAATGCAGGTATTAAAAAGGAAAAATGCTTAAATTTGTCCTTTCTTTCCCAGCTTTGCATGTATGCTACACTGGACATTACACACAAAAAGTAGGAGAAATTGTAAAGTCAGTGTAAGAATAGTAAGGGTACCCTTGCAGTACTAAACCTATGCTAGACTCACAAAGATACCTCAGTACTATAGTCCAAAGGTGTGTGTGTGGCACTTGGTAGCATAATTCCATTCCGTGCTAGGAAGAGAGAAGGATAATGCCATATCTCTGTAGATATAGTGCTGCCCTTCTCTCTCTCACGCAATGGAGCCCTGCAACTTTGGGTGCTGCACTGCATTGCATGAGAGTTTGTAAATCTGGGCTCCAGTGTAGAAAACCACAGACATCTATTTTATTTTCATAAACCATATTGATGTAAATGTTAAAGTATGAATTGCCCATTATTTAGTGATTTGGGCAAGCTAAAAAAAGATGGCATACTGTGCTACGAAGTGGTTATGTTTATATTAGAACATTGGAATGCTGGGGGCTCCATTGAAAACAATGGAGTGCTGCGGGCTTTTACTGGCCGGTAAAAGCCCGCAGCGCCAACATTCCAATGTTCGCTTTGTTCACAGCAACAGCTGTGAAGAAAGCCTCACGGAGCCCGAGGGGATTTTAATCCCCTCGGGCTCCGTGATTTTTTTTTTTTTAATAGAACATTCTGCCCTGAGTGGCAGAATGTTCTAATAGCCTTAGAACCCGCCGTAGCGGGCTCTACCGGCTATTAAAGTCCCTTACGGCGGGTTCTAAGGCTATATTAAGCATCTTCATATAATACATCTCAACAAGGTAAAGAAGTGACAGATGAAGGTCAGGCCCCATGAGGGTCAGGTAGCTTGAATAGATAGGTTTTCAACCTGCCTGTGAATAGAAAGAAAGATTCAGAATGTTGACGATCCAAAGAGGGCTCATTCCAACATTTGACTTCCATATCTTCTATGATATTAACACCCAAATTCTTGAAATTAATTTTAAGGACTTCTAGCCATCTCTTTTTTGGCAAACTCAATTTCCTGCTTGTGAACTAGGGATTCAAATATTTCTAGGGAGTGGGATGTACTTTACTGATACATTTTCTTAAATACCATCATTAGAGGTCAGCATTTAATCTGATTAGCCATAGCCTACTATGTTTTACTAGGGTAACCATAAGGCTGATATGCTCACAACCTTTGAGTACATCCACAGCTTTAAACACCATTGTGCCTGGTTTATCAAGCCTTAAATGCACCAACGCCCGGAGAGAAAGGAACAACACCACATCTTACAAGATATGGGGTTGTTCTCTTCTCTCCCTTTCATGCAACACAGTGCAGCAACTTTGCTTGTGTCCCAAATTTTGAATTCTTTAATGGGCCTCATCAACCTTCTTAAATACTCCATAGAGATGGTACTACCACATTCTGACCTAAATCTTTGCTGGATTCTCAACTGTAACCCAAGGCTGTAAACTGGAAAGAGGTCAGGTATAGTGTCCTCAGAATGTGGTTTGTTGGTTTGTCCGCCCTTTCTTGTTTATTGTACTATCAAACGTGACACTTAATACATGGCCTGCTGGATCAAACAGATAGCTGAGTCCACAAGAGACAAAGGTTCTCATTTACCTCCCTAATCTTAACCTGAGTTCTAGTCCTCATGGCCATTGTGGATAGCCTCATTTTACGACTAGCTGTAGCCATCTGACTATGGTCGCACAAAGCTACAAGGCTGCCTATGGCCTCAGTGATGCATGATAAGCTTACAAGATATGGCAGGCCATGAAACCTGGTTGCTAGACAATGCTTCTAAAGGGAAGCAGCAGGTAACCAGGTCTATTTAAATCACAGAGGTTACTAAACATTGGTGACTTATTTTTTCCTTTTGTGGTTGCAATTTGCCTAAATCATGGAAGACAAAACAAAATACAAAATAAATTATATTGAGTCTGATCCCGATGAGGCTTTGGTTGAGCCTGCCTCTGGGGAGATAATTATGAAGGATACTATACAATTGATTAAACAGACTGAGGCCACAGATGGGCCACTACCATCAAGGGCTCCCTGATAGATAATTCCTCTTGTGCATTAGATGAAGGATGATGATGACGAAGGGGTTCCTGGCTAATTTGTCCAGAGTCCTTGATTAGCTGAAGTCATCCAGCACTGTAGGGAAATCTTATCTATGCCTTTAGAAGCATAGCTATTTGATAAAGAGGACTTTTCAGTCAATATCAGAAGGAGCCTGACTTTCTTCCACTTCATTCTTCAGTCAAAAATGTCATGATGCATGAATGTAGTATTATGAAAAAAAAACATTTTTTTAAGATTCATTTCAAAGAAGTATTCTCTTAAAACATTTGCTGATAAATTACCTCCGGTGGTGAAGGTACATTGATGAATGGATTATCCTGCCTGGGAGTCATCATTTTGGACAAGGTGTCTCCCTCTGGTCCTGTAGATAGAAGGTCAAGTCAGCTGTAAAGGGAGCATAAGCAGCATTGTAGTTCTCTATTAGAGCCAGCACAATATCTGTTTATGCAATTCAGTCTCTCTTAAGGATTTTCAATCTCTAAATATAGCAAGGCACTGACTTTGTGGTTACCCTGTTTATTACGGGTAGCAAGATGAGTTCTTAGCAGGTATCTCAGAACAGCAAGTGTGGCATCAGGAGCTTCCATTGGCCCAAAAGACATGTTTGTATGACTTCCTGGAAGGTTTATTCAGCTCAGAAGAATATTCCGATGCATCTTCCTTTCTGAAGTTCCAAAGTTTTTAGGAATCAGTTGGTAGAAGTGGTCAAGAAGGCAGGTGGCGATCGGAAATTTCTGACCCCTACTAGATAAGCTTCAAGAGGAAGGGTTTTGCCTAAAGAAGAGCATTTGAGTCCAGCAGCAACCTCCAAGCCTTGCCATTCCTTTCATGGCCATTCCTTTCATGGCATCGTCTCTGCAGGTGATCTGTCCAAGTTTCAGCCGTCCTCCACAGACTATCCATGACCAGCTCCCAGACACTTAAGACTGTCACTTAAAATATTTTCAAAGGTTTGACAGCAGGATATTATGGATAATTGCCCAATATAATTGTTTCAACATGGTTATTGGGTGGACATTTCTGCTTCACGCCTAGACCAGACTTTTTTATAGGACCCCTCTCCCTGGGGATCCAGTACGTCAAGGTTCTCTATTAGACGGCATCCAAGCACTTCTCAACGCAGCAGAAATTATTCTAGTCTCAGAAGCCGAGAAAGGGAGTGGCTGTAACTCAATAATTTCTCAAAGTATTGAAAGAACATCGAAGCTCCAGTCTGGTTCTGGATCTCAAGTCTCTAAACACCACATACTGCACCAAAGGTTCAGGATGCTGATGACCGAATCAATCGTACCACTAATGAAGAGAGACAATGTCCTCACTTCAATCGATTTAAGAGACACTAACTTACATATTCCTGTGCACAAAGACTCCCAGAAATATCTTCGCTTTCGTGTTCAGGACAAGCGTTTCCAGTTCTAGGTGCGTTCATTTGTCCTGGCATCAGCACAACTAACTTTCACAAAAGTGTTACCATCAGTGGTGGGTAAAATTCATTTTGATGTTATCACATTTTTTCATTATCTGGATGACTGACTTATCACTTCTTTTTTTCACAGGAAAAAGTTTATTTCTGGATCATTTACGAGACGCTTATAAGGTTTACCTTCCTTCTGGACAAAGCTGAAATTGGAAAAACTTTACTCCGTGAACCCATAAATTGGGTATCAAGATGTGACAACAAAAGGTAGGTGGAGTCACAAGGGGCAGAGTCATGAATAGCAGCCTGACAGTCAACTTATCTATTTATTTTATCAAAAGCCTAGCATAAATAAATTGTCAACAAGGAGAAATATGACAGTAAATATGTTCTGGCTTAATTTGTTGCAAAGGATGCAAACAAAAAACGTATGGGGTTAAGGCACCTGTTACAGAGAGCTTTGTGTACCCAGTATGACTCAGGGAATACAAATAATGGTAAGATACCTCTGGCAGTTAATGCACTTGCTAGAGAGATCTGCATTTTGTCTAGTCTCAGTTTTTTCTTATAAAGTAGCCCAGAAGGTTACTTTGTTTATTGCGAAGCAGATTGTATAAGATGCAGAAGCCAGATCATTTTTTATGGTATATAGGTACGTGGGTTTCTGCTTTCGATACAGATCATTCAATTATTTGCATTTCATAAATTGAAAACTTTTAATATAGTAAAGTGAACCATGACCCAGCATCAAGAACATGCATGCAAGCTGAATGGATGAGTTAAGAACCTTTTTGATTTTCCTTAATTTGAAACATAAATATAAAAAAAACAACTACAAAAAAATAAATAAATTACATAATTAATTAGAAAACCTAAACCTCTATAAAAACCAAAAATAATTTACTGAAGATATTACCAAAAGTACAAAATGAATCTGTATATAAACAATATTTAAAAATGTAGTGAAGCCTGTAAATAATAGATATACTATTCTTACTCCAGTGTGTGCAACAGTAGGGAAAGCATTGGACTTCGGAGGGGTTAAAATTACTATTCCCACTACAGTCAGTGCAATAGTAGGGAAAGTGTTGGACACAGGAGGGGGATTTACTTTTCCCACTCCACTCTGTGCAAAAGTAGGAACAGTGCTGGACTTCAGAGGGGTTAAATTTACTATTTCCACTCCAGTCTGTGCAATGGAAGGGAAAGAGCTGGACTTCAGAGGAGTACAATTTACTACTCACACTCCACTCTGTGCAACCGTTGGGAAGGCATTAGACTCTGGAGGGGTTACATGTACTATTTCCACTACAGTTTGCTCTATAGTAGGGAAAGTGTTGGACTTCAGAGCTTCAGAGGGGTTACATTTACTAATCCCAAACCAGTCTGTGCAACAGTAGGGAAAGTGTTGGACTTCGGAGGGGTAAAATGTACTATTCCAACTCCACTGTGTGCAACAGTAAGGAAAGCGATGGACTTTGGAGGGGTTAAATTTACTATTCTCACTCCAGTCTATGCACCAGTATGGAAAGTGTTGGACATTTGAAAGGGGTTAAATTTACTATTCCCACTCCAGTCTGTGCAGCAGTTAGGGAAAGTACTTCACTTCAAACACATAACATATTTGAATATCTCTATTAGTTGACCAGAAATATAAAACACTTATTAGGAAAATTGTTGTGGGAGCCTTTGCCATATGGCTTGACATCGCTGAGGCCTCCCCAGTTGAAAATAGTCCAATCCTCCCACAACATACCCACCACACCCGACCCTGTTGGCAAAACTTTCATGCATCTCTTGGGTTAGGAGTCATGAACCCCAGGCCGTATTTTATTAAAACATAAAATATTGTGCGTGTGCAGGTGATTGGCCAGAAGGACAAGATGCCAGCCTTCACTCGCAAACCCCAGCACCCCTAAATCCTCTATTTGACTGCATGCCAGCACCCTGGCCCTGTGACACCGTTATTTATGTTCATCTAAGGAAAAGGTATGCATTATAAGGATTCAAACTGTCCCACCAAACATGACCTAACCCACCACAGGCCAGCATAGTTCCCCTACTATCTGACCTCCCTGTGATCAATCCCACTACCGTGGGCAGTGAATCAACCAGGCCAGCAGGTTTTGTTACCTATCTTTGACAAATGAACTCCGTCCTGTAGGGAAAAACGCTCACCTTTTATGCAGCCATGAGGTATGGACAATAAACTGGGTGACCTGAACAACTTACCAACCTCATTATTTATTAGTTTCAGTGACTCTTTTAGAGCTCTGACGTGGTACCACCCATCCACTGCAGCCTTGGGATGATGTTAGAGCATGCAAGCACAACAGTTCAAACAGATCCTTCCCACTATTGTTTACCAAATAATTGCCACTGAAATGCACAATGATGACACTGTGTCCAGCTAAGTCCTCAATTCGGCCAGATGCAGCCCTCCTCTAACATAAAAGGACTGGTGGTAACCTGTCCGCTGTGCCATGGTTGCGAAGCCACCTGTGAGATAAACCTCTTTAGCTCGTCGAACATATGAGTGGCCCAAAACAGCACTTCAGTGATTTCCATCGCCTCTGAGTTGACAGGGGTCGGCAAGATACCCGGCAGCTGGCTTCAATCTCTGCGTCCCCCACCTGCATCGACAGAACAGAAAAAAGGGTGGGGGAGACTGGGATTAAGTGTGATCACTACAACATGTGCAATCTAATATAGCACTTGTAGCAATTGGATGACCACCTACCAATTTTTTGGACCGCCAAGCCTGCGAGCCCCATTGCTGCCATCTCAGTGGCCACCCTGCCCTCAAAGAGTGAGACCCAAACTCAGCTGGGTCATAACCTGCCGCTCGCAGGGCCTCATCAAGTATTCTGCAGAACTGAAACTTGATCAAAAAGGGGTCCCATCAGCATAGTCCAAGAGGGGGCCCCACATACCCTGGGGTCGATGGGCTAGAAATGACTCAAGGTTACTCAAGTGGCAACATGGATTTCCTAGGGCCCTGTGCAGTAGGATGTGGTTGCCCGTAACAACCTTGTCTGCTTTGGTATGGGGGATATTAATCACCAGGGACCCCTCCAGCCACCAAAGATCCACTCGCTGTAAACCCCCTAAAAAAATCATTTTTGTTCTTGGCCACTAACTCACTCACCCTGAGGGCCCAATAGACAGCAAGGGTAAATGACTCTCTAAAGAGGCGTACTTCATCCGGTAACCTGTAGAGGGCCCCCAGGGATCCCAGAATTGCAGCTAGCTTGCCAGGGCCGATGGGATGCCTAGAGTCTGGCCTGGCTCCCTCTAGGAATTGCCAACACCTCAAGGCCCTTTGTATGAAGGAAGATTTGGTCCCGTCTGCATGCCCCATCATCTTTGCAAAAAAGGATATTGCCATGGTGTAGCGACTGGTGCAAGGCCAATGACCACCCCTTGCCCCTGAGCGACCCCAAGAATGCTAGGACTGAAGTAGAAGCAAACTAATCCGCCACCCCCACGCGCTCCAAGAACTTACAATTTGTGTTAAGTTCCCCACAAGGTCTGGTAAGCTTCAGCACCAAGGCTGTCACAGTTGGTCCTGGAAAGGTGTAAAGGAATCTGCTGCTCCTGGGTGATGGAACCTGAAAGCCTGCATCTTGAAACAAGAAAATGCATCAGCAGCTTATTTAACAGGCCATGGACATTTTTGGCTTTAACTAGCACATTCAACTTCAAACACTGCAATACAATGTCCTTCATTTAAGAAAAGTGGGGCTGCACCCAGTGCAACGCCACTCTTCTTGCGCCCCTTAACGACCCTGTAATGTCAGCATGTGTGCGCCATAGCTAAGATACGGCCATCAAGGCGGTAGTTAGGAGAACTAGCGTCAAACTTTTTGTCACTAGTTCAGAGCTTTTCAGGATTAGCATCAAACATTTTGATGCTAATCCTGCAAAGCCCTTTGAGGCCCTTTGAGGCCCATTGTATACATGGGTGTGCCTCCTTTTAACACCTGCTCTGAGTAGGTGTTAAAAGTGCCAAAAAAATGACACAGAGAAATATCTTAGATTTCTTTGCATCATTTTTTCGCCCCCCCCCTTAACGGGTGACCACCCCTTTGCATACATTATGCTTGATACAGGCATAATGTGGCACAAAGGGTTACAAAGTGTCGCAAGGCATGCATTGCACCACTTTGTAAATTTGGCTCAGCGATTTTGGCCTCGTTGGGCCACATTAGTATTAAAACAAATTACGCTAATGTGGCACACGGAGGTGCTAGGGGCTCTTAAATCTGCCCTTTGGTGTGATGGTGCTTCTCTTTCAGGCCGGACATGGCTTAGGCAATAGTCCGGGAAAGGGGCGGCCCATGGGGATGATCTGCAGGGTGACATTCAGCTGCCCAAACAAGACTTGTAACTGTTGCAGTGTGACCTTCCTGGCACCCAGGAACATCTGCAAGGCTTAGGAAAAGGTGTTAACCTACTCCCCCAGGAGCTTCGAGACCCCTGCCACAGAATCCAACTCTGTACCTAAAAATTCTATTGTAGTCGCAGGCCCAGTGTCTTGCCCTGAGCAAGTGGAACCGTAAATTCTCCCAGCAATGCTCGGAGGGACTGCAAGGCCTCAGCCCAATCTTCAGTTCCAGTGGACCTAAATACAGAAAGCCAATGAGGTAGTGCAACACCCACTTAAAGAACATGCTAAACTTCTCAAAGTAGAAGCAAGATAAAAGGCATGCACTTATCAGAATAAAATGCACCCTCACTCTGGGAAACTAGTAGATGGAAATCCTGCAGCTGCACATGAAGCAAGCAGAAGGCATACTCAATATCAGATTTTGTCAGCAAGTTCCCAGGCCCCAGTTTCTGTAGCACCTTAATCACTTGGTAAAGGGAAGCATATTTAACTGAGTATAAAGCATTGTCAATAGCCTAGTTCAATAACTGGCCCCTGGAAGCCAATAGGTTGTAGATCAGTCTAAACTCACCAGGCTTCTTTTGCGGTACCAGCCCGAGGGTACAGCAAATGAAACTCTCAAGCGGAATCGCATCAAAGGTGCCTTCCACCCTGCCCAGACTCATCTCCTTAAGGATCTTTGGCCTGGCTACACCACGATTGGACCTGAGTCACTGTTGGTTTCTACAATAAGGGACGCCCACATATCCCTCCACTGGGACCCTGAAACCTTCCTTGAAACCCTCATACAGTGTCTGAGCTGCCAGATGAATGTTGTAAACATTAAGTCATGGAACCCATTGCCATCAAACCAACCGGTGAGAAAGCCCTGTTAAATTTGGGGTGATCATTGCTGTTTTTGGGATCTTCACTTTGTGGACATCCGAAAGCACTTAGATTCTGGGTGTGAGGCTAAGCCACAGAATGAGCAACAACGCTTGAATTTACAGGTCCCTCAGGCTGGGTACAGGTCTGCCTGTAAAAGTCCCAACAGACACCTTTCTTCACCCCTCTTCCCCCAGGCTGCTAACAGACCCCGAGCCTATGTGAAGAAGCTAACCAGCTGTAGCATCAGTACAGTGCCGTTTCATATACCGCAGCCACGTGATGGCATACATCTGATCTTAGAGTAATGATGACCTAGTAGCCTTAATCATCCTGAATTACTTAGCATATTCCATCCAGGCTGACCACCATACTCATCACGATAGCACATATTTCTATTCTGCTAGCACGTGAGTTGGGAGCCCAAATTAGTAAAGTGCTCATTCAGAATAGCCTGGTAAATTGAGAAACCTCTCACCAGTTTACCAGTGTTTCCTCTACATTTTATCTGTACGGCCAGTGACTACAGTCCATTTAGTGAGAACAGTCCCTGCATCACTTGTCCTTCTCTTTCTTGGGCTTGTCCACAAGCAACTCAAAAATGTCTACTTACTCCTCCTTCCAGATTTGTTCCTTTACCTCCATTGAGACATGCCTTCCCAGCTGTTCATGCTCAGACTGTACATAACCCAAACCAATGGCCGGCAAAGAAGCTCCTGTACCTGGATTTGTGATTTCTTGAGCAGGGGAAGTCGGCACCATTGCCACAGAGCCTCCAGGCATACTGCCCGCCAAAGCAGTGCCTGGTGCTGAATATACATGCATCACTGGGGGAGTGGCCTCACCATCCCCGCAATCCCTACAGATCCCCCTGATGGGGTTGTAGCATTCACTGGTGGCACACCACTGCTCCCAGCGCTGCCCCCAGCAGAACCAGCACTCGCCTGCATACCCTGACTTGTCAACGTACCATCAAGGTACGCTACCCTTCCCCTGGCCATCTCCAGGTCATTACCATCACCAACCCCAGCAAGGGCCCCTCCACAAAGGGGGCAGACAACATCCCAAGTTTGGAGAGCCAAGGCAACACACTTGCAAATTAGCCACCAAGTCCGCCTGGACAGAGCTTACCACAGGCATAACCCCAGTAGCCTTATATCTGTTGCCATCCTGGACAATAGCTCTGCCGGTGCAGCTTCCGCTGGGGTACAGCTGTGAATCCTCAAAGTACTAGGGTTGGCTGCCACTTGTTCTCACAAATCCCCCTTCCGTGCACCTCTCCTCCAAGCCTTCTTCATGACTAGGGGAAATGCCACACTCCTGGCCTTCTAGGCCTCTCTGCTGGCTCAGCCGGCACACCGCCGTGGCCTGTCGATGGCTGCGACATCATCAAAGCCAGTGCCTCATCCATAGCGTACATTCTATGCATTAATGCCTCTAGAAGCACCTCAGTCCGTGAGGTTTAGCATTTTTTCTTCCACTACCAGACATTGTTGTAAATCAAGTCAGGAAACCACAACAACCACGAGAGCGTGTGTCAAATTAATCACCCAAGAATGAACCTGCTGTCTCCAGACCAACACAACCAATGTAGCAAGACCAAACTTACACTCACCCCTACTCACTTCTCAGCAGAACATCCACTTCAACATGGCCGGACAAAGTTGCCCCCAAACAATGCCATTACTCCAGGCAAACTGCCATGAACAAGAAGACAATGAACCAATAACAGGTAAAGATCACATCACACTTTGTGACAGTGGGAGGACTTGAACCCTTGTCTTAGAGAAGGCTGTGACACCGAACGTACACGACTTTGCCCCAGTGCTAATAGGCACCAGGTGTGCTCACATAGGGGAAAATTAACCAACCATAAACAATCGCCACCAAAATTGCCCCAAAACACTAGACAAAATGCCCCCTGTCCCTCCACAATATGCTAAGCAATGGCACCAAAAGTGCCTCAAAAATGCTATGCAAAATTGCCCCCATAAATGTACCTCTCACCTGCCACAAAGCTTTAGGCAATACCCCCAAAATTGACCACAAATGCTATGGAAATGGCACTCACAATGTTCCCCTCACCTGCAGCAACAGCGGCTGCCTGCTGGAGCCAACTCAGAGTGTAAGAGTACCCAGGACAAGTGAGTCAAGCTCTAGCCTGTTTGGTCCCCAGGCAGGAGATGGCTGTGCTGCTCAAGTTCCAATGCAGAGTGCAGAGCAGAGCACGCATGACCTGCAGGTAGACAAAAGAGCCAAAAGAGCAAAGCCAATCCTTATTTGGAGCAAAAGAAGATCCCACGTAGGCGTGGGGGAGCAGGCTGCTTCCTTGTGAGGCAACGAGTGGGAGAGGAAAACCCTCTTGTGGCCTCGCAGCCCATTTTATGTGTGGGGCCTGCACCGCACATTGAAGGCATGCGACCTGGAAGCACTCTAAGTGCTTCTGGTGCCACAACTTCACCTACACCCAATCGATGAAATGCCGACCTCCAGGCCAGGGCCCGGCAAAGACCTCCAAATGTGAGGACTCTTAGCCATTCAACCTCAAGTTGCTCAGGCTCTTCAGTGGTGGCTATAGTCAGGCACCTTGACCAGAAGTACTCTTTCGTTTATCACTCTCCAAAAGTGATTATGACAGATGCCAGTGTGTGAGGGTGGGTGGGCAACTCTGGAAGACAAGCAGGTTTAAGACAAATGGAATCCCAGCCCAAAGCTATTTACCTTGCCCTGTTGTTCTTTGCTCTGGTCCCAGTCAGTCAATCGGTCATGATTTGACAGACAATCAAGTGGTCAGAAGCTATGTGAATCACCTGTGGTGGTAAGATCATCCTCTCTAGCTATCTTGATTCACAAGATTTGCTCATGGGTGGGGCATCATCTTCTCAATTTATACGCTGCCTGTCATCCAAGGAAAGAGAATTTGCTTGCAGACCATCTCAGTGACTCATTCCCTTCCTCAGATTTACAGTAATGCCTTCCTGGGTTTTCCAGCAGATAGTTGTGAGTTTCTGGTCCCCATGGTTGGATCTGTTCACCTCTATGTCGAATACCAAGCTTTCCAGGTTTTGTTGTTTCAGTCCAATTCTGGAGACTTTCACAGTGCTGCATTTTCAGTAATCTGGCCCCAGGGGCTAACAAATGCCTTTCCTCTATTTCAAGAGTTCTACAGAAGATTCTGATGGATGACGTGGGGGTTCTTCTAGAGGTTCCAGAATAGGTTCCTGCTCCTTCTTCAGCTATCAGAAGCCCCTCATAGGTTGCTTCCTCTCAATCCATACCCCTCTATGGTCCCCATCCTTCAACAAATCAACCTTAGTCTACCTTCAGTTGTGGTCCTGGAGCTTGAAAGATTAAAACATCAGACCTTGAGGTGATAAGAGGAGGTTGTCTATTGAGTTTAACAGTCCAGACGTTGAGCTATGCTAGGCACTGGAAGTATTTTTCAACTTGGTGTATAGCTCAGTCCTAGTCCTTTCCTGAAATGATCCTATGAAAATGTTAGCTTTTTGAGGGACTGGTTTGTGATGTGGCTATCACCGTCTACACTGCGTGGCCAGTAGGCAGCGGTCCAGATGTTCGGGGGGCTTTTAAGGAGTTTTTTAAAAAGGCCTGTGGTTCATTCTCCTATCCTTTCTTTGAATCTGCCGTTAATTCCTAAAGCCTTTCAGCATCCACCCCTTGAGCACTTAAGGAGTAGAAATGTCTTTCGTTTAAGGTTTTATTTTTAGTGGCTCTATGTTCTGCTGAATTGGGAGGGCTCTGCTGTGTGCAGATCCTTTTCTCCATTTTCTTCCAGATAACGTTATTTTGAGACCAAACCCTTCCTTTGTACCCAAAGTACTGTCTGACTTCAATGTTTCTCATATCTTGGTGTTTACAGTCTATTTTCCATTACCTTCCTCTCCAGAAGAGAAAAGACGTTATAAACTTGACCTTAATAGAGTGTTATCAATTTATGAGGCATGATTAGCTGCATTTAGAAAGGTGCAAACTCTTTTTGTAATTTTTGGTATTTCTGGACCAGGTTTATGGTCATCTTCGAGGATGATAGAAATAGACAATGACTTTGGCTTAGAAGAAAGAAAATGAGTTACTATAACCTTCCATACAAAGAAGGTCAACAAGCAGCATGTCTCCCTCCTGGGCTTTGCTCAAAAGTGCTCAATGAATGATGTGTCTTTGGTCATAACCACCTTCATGAAACACTATATTCTCCAGATGGGAGGTGGAGTACTGTTTTTTGGGTAAAGGTTTTTGGATGATGTCCTACATAATTATTTATTGGTTTTGTATTAAATCCACCACTTCAGCATGCTTTAGAATGCTGATGTTTTTCACATACTTTGGGCCTCATTACAAGTTTGGCGGTCATGAGACCGTCAAACTTGTGTTGGCTGGTGGTCCAACCACCAGATTATGACCATTGCAGTCACACTGCCAGGGGACCACCACCACCGCCAAGATCATAGGTCCTGATGAGTTGATGACAGTCGAAGTCGTAGTCAGCCACTGCGGCACTGAGTTCAGCACCGCTGTGCTGATCACGACTTCCCTTTCCGCCAGCCTTTTCATAGTGGGGTCCCTGCCATAAAAAGGGTGGCAAAAAGGTAGTGCTTGGGGCCACGGAGGCCCCTGCACTGCCCAAGGCCATGTTGTGGGCAGTGCAGGGCACCCCTGCCCAGCACCCTTGCAATGGCACTGTGCTACGGCAGACAGTGCACATTCTGAGGATGCTGGGAGACATCCTCTGTGCGATGACATCGGCCTCAGTTCCCTTAGGAGCAAAGGCCAATTTCGCAGCACTGTTTCCACCGGGCTGACCAGCGGAAATCGAATACAGAGGTTTCTGCCGGTCAGCCCAGTGGATACATTATAAGAAGGTCTGGGGGGAGACCTCCAGATCCACGGTGGTCTCCTCCCCATGGATCTGGCGGGCCAACAGTCAGCCCACAAACTTGTAATGAGACCCTTTGACCGGCTTTGGTATGATTAGGTATGATCTCCCCCACTAAAGATTGAGACAAGGAAGAGGGGCAAGAAGATAAGGGCCATATTAGTTATTGCCAATCCTTCCTACTCCAAGTTCAGGTTTCCCTATGTCACGGTTTTACATTGTCCTGATGTTGAGAGCCAATCAGAAAAGGGTTCATGCATGTTTTTGAAGTCAGAGTTTTCTGCTTGAAATTTACAGGAAGTAGATTAAGACCACTTCCTTTAAATGTGATTAACAGAAGCAGACAAACCGAGCCAATTTTGCAGTTTAGTGTGATTTTGCATTGGTGGGTAAACAATATCTGTAGCAAGATATGACATCTCAACCAGTAAGGGCTGTGCCAAGGAAGACCTGGGTTCAAACTATAAGTAACTGAGCCATCAACTCTGCTTTACTGATCTAGAGGGCCAGCCCGCTCTTGCTCATCCAACCTTGGATTTCATCAACCAGACTTCAGTGCCCCAGGACTGTGACTAATCATCCCCCTTCCAAAAGAGACACTGTTATGTGTCATCTGCATTAATATGACATACTACACATAGGTTTCCAGCAAGTTGTGCAATGGTCTAATTCTTACATTATTATTCATGGGGGCCCTCTGGGACTCAAATATGGATTTGTTAAACTTCTTCCTCATTTCACACTTCAAAATGTATTTTTATTTTTTATGTGCACTTTAAGAGTCAATAGGTTTATTGGACCCATTCCAGCCCCTCCTCACCTATGTCAAATGTTCTCTCTTCTCAGAGAACGCACACAAACAGGCTGCCTAGTGCCATGACACACATATTTGCACTAAAGTACAAAGGTCTATGCACGATGTTTAGCAGAGGTTTTCTACTGGAAGCTTACCCTTCTAGTAGATAAATACTGTTCCTAGACATGTTTTTAAACTTTTCACTCATTGGATGTGGGCTGAACAGTGCATTGCGAACAGTTAGGAGAAATTGTGAACAGAGCAATCCACCTCACTGGGATGTGGCATTAGGACTTGGGATCCAGAGGGCGAGGCCTCCTCCCCGCACCTTTCAATCCGCTAGCCTTGATGGGTTTGGGGTTTCAAGGACTGCTTCAGGACATGACGTTGGGGCAACACTCTTTGTCTGGTGTGCGGTGTGCGCGTCACTTCCGCTCCCGCTATTGCGACCAATTGGCTGTGGCTGTGCCCCTGGCCACCTCCTTTTCTCCACAGAGACAGCGCAGCAGTGGGAGCGGCAATGGTTGCACAACTCAACAGCTGCATTGGATCGTGTATCAGCAAGTGGCACAGGATTCCTAGTCTTTGGGCGCCTTGCTTTGCGGCACAGTTTAGTGGCCTGGGTGGGGACTTTCGAGCTTTCAGAGGGACATTGGTCGCTCCAGCTGATCATTGCTTATCAGCACTCTCTCCCATCTCTACCTCTTGATCTCTCAGCTGGCTCTTTTTCCTGCCATGGCGTAGGCTGTGGTGCTTTAGTCAGGACATTATTTTGGGCGCTCTTTTTTAATTGTTCCTAGCGCTTCTACCCCCATTTCGCCTCCTTCTCCTTGGGCTTCGAGATTTGGCTAGCAGGGAGTCAGCAGGTCATGGCTTGCTTGTAGTCTGATTTAATTTAGTGTGTCGCATCAGCATGAACTCTCCTGTAGCCTGTAGCCTCGTGGTTAAGATCTCAGACCCACATGCTTAAAACTGAGGGTTCTAGTCTAGTTGTCTCTGTGGTCATGTCCCTATATTAATATCTTCCCACTGTCCTCTTTTATACCTTGGTAGTAGGGCTTCTGGGGGCCTGTTTTCCTGAATAATTTGCTGGTATACACCCACTCCCTTCCACAGGTGCTAACTCAGCGGGCTAATGTTACGCCGTGGGCTGCCTTTCCTCCTGTAAAAAGAAGGGCGAGAAATAAATCCGCCCTACCCTCCTCCCAGGGCGTGGTTGCCTCCACAGGTTTGGGGGTTGCGGTAGCTGTAGGGTGTCAGCCCAATGTGTTAGCAGCTGAGGAGACAAGGCAGTACCTCCCAGTCCGTCTGCACCCGCTGCATCCACCGAGCCGCTGCAGGCAATATCATTCTCACAAAAAACACTGTTCATGTGAAACTATTTTGTTATATATAAATTACGACTGTAAGTTCTGCATTGAACTAATCATACCAAAATCAATTTCTTCAGGACAGTAAACATTCTCTCAGACATGAATCCAAAGTGAGCACAAGCAATAAGTGCTTGAGGTGAAACACCGAACAAATGTATTCATAAATACATAGGCAGAACAATTTTGTTGCAATTGGGAAGAAAATAATTAGTTATAAGTGCACCCCAAGTGAAGTGAACCAAAAACAAAGAAGAGAAAGTATCTAAAATTGTGAAATTGTTGGTGTCTTGGTACACAGTTTTTAGACAGGGGTCCTGTTGGGCATTCAACAGAAAATTGTGCACTCGCCCGGCAGGGTCTTCTAAGTTCAAGCAAGGAAGGTGGCTCAGTTGTTATATCAGGGGTTTTCCGGTGGCTTCCGCATACCTGCACAAGGGGTCTTACCTGTTTCACACGGCAAGAACCAGATATCCGTACATGCTGAACCTGGAGTGGTTGCTCAGAAACTGGAGAAAGAGGGCTCGGTGGGCAGAATTGCGGGGCCATTCGCCAAACCACCATTGCTTAATTTTGTTTGTTCCCTGCTAGGCGTGGTTCTGAAGAAGGAGTCCGGTCAATTTAGACTAATCCATAACCTCTCAGCACCCAAAGGTTTATCTGTAAATGACGCAATCAACTCTGATCTGTGCTCAGTGACCTACTCTTATGTTGACATGGCATTGGGTCCACATTTAGACTTTTCTTGTTCATCCTGGCAATTACCACATGCTTGGTTTCCACTATGGTGGTCAATATTTTTGTGACAAATGTATGCCAATGGGCTATGCGGTCTCCTGTAATTACTTTGAACAGTTTTGCTCTATGTTGCAATGGTTGTTTGCATACAAAAACGGTCACTGCAACATCATACATTAGCTTGATGCAGACTTTCCCTTAACAAGGTTCAGGCCTTCACCCAGGCGATTGACTCCATTCTCTGGCCTCAGAAGGTAACTTTACATCAGCTCCAAGTTTTGTTGGGTCAACTCAATTTCACTCTTCGCATTATTTTAATGGATCACCACGTTCTCAAGGTATATAGCTCGGGCAATGACGGGTCTAACACAGTAAGACCCGGATTTCCAAAGTAGGCCCCTGCCCCAACACCCATGAAACGTAAACTGACAAAGTTTGATTGTCTTTTTGCATTGGAAGAATTTATTATCAAAATGACACTCGTTAATACACGCTGTGCAAGTTTAACCAAATCATATTGAAAATCATAAAAACACAAAACACATAACCTGTAAATCAAAAATTGTTAAGCAGTCATAATTCTTATAACACCTACCCAAGGACCCAGCTGCGTCCCAAACCACCGTTGGACCACACAGGTGAACCGTACCTCACCTGAATTCCGGGAGGTGGTTCCAACACCTCACCGTACCTTGTCCTCATGCTCCAGGTTCTGTTCCCCCTCCCAAAACACCAATCAACTGTGGGGGTGCAACGGGGGGGCCAGGGGTGGGAGCCTCGTGCCCACCCTAGCGATCTGGGCACCCTAACCCCCCAGCTGGTGTGTACATCTGCCAATTGGTTCAGGACTGCAGGATTCTACCTTTGATGTTATCCAGGGTACCCCGCCTTGGGTCCCCTCCTGTTGCTTATAGTGCATTTAGTATTTTCTATCATGCAACAAGGGCAACCAGGGGTCCAAAGGTCCTACGCCCTCCCCATCCCTAAACAAACCTTGAGCAAAGGCCCATATGTCCTCGATGAACCGGTCCGTGCCCACATCAGATAAATTAACCCCATCCTTATGGAACATGTCAGCGCCTTTTAGCCGTTTATGCGGTATATTCCACAAGTGCCTGGGTCCCGGGCACAACCTTGTCAATTCGGAGTTCAAATGCCTCACCGACACGTTCATAGTTCGAGCTTTTATCTTGTGACCCCAACTCTGGCGGGGTATCATGTGGGATCATGCAAGAGCAGTTTTGGGGAAATCTTTAGATAGCTTAGCTATTTCCGATAAGATTGCTTCTCTGAGAGCTTTACGCCCAAGGCGAACCAGGTAATTTCCTCCAATAAGAACAACGGTGAGGTCTGGGAACTGGAGTCCCTCTCGCCATCCTGACGAGCTGCTGCGGTTGAGTAGCTCTCAGACCGCCAATCCCACATCACCCGAAGGACACGTTGCTAAGTGACGTTGGCTTAGGCCTACGGAGCAGTTGCAACCTGTAGGCAGCCTGCCGAATAAAGGAGTGCCCAAGCACCCACACCACGTTTGGCACCATGCTTCTGAAACAGAAGAAAATAGTGTGAGTGTGTCGTAAAGGCATGAGGCATAAACATAATAAAAGTAATCTGCATTATTGTAATTCAGGCCGAATGTACCGCCTATAGCAACCGGAGAACCATCGGCCAATTGTTTTCACCTCCTCAGAAGACATGCCAGCGCTTGCTGCTACATAGCTGCCCCTATGTGAAAAGAGTGCGGTGAATAGCCCTCTGGGTCCACCCCAGCTGCCTCCAATGCAGCATTCATCACTGCTGAAAATTGATACAGCGACAGGCATTCCCCATCCCTGTGAATGAACATTGAAGGGGCACCAGTAGCTGGGCGAACTGCCGACTATGACCTCAAGCGCTCAATTGAACAGAAGGGGGAACCTGGTGAGGCCTTTAGCTTAACGGCTGACCATTCTTGATCGGTCTTGGACCTCCGCCACCAAATTGTTAGCCAACCGGTACAAATGAGAACATCGGCCAACTGCAGCCCCCCGGTAAAATCGCTCTCAGAGTAATCCACTAACTCACCCACTCGAAATGCCCCATAGAAGGTGATAGTGAATGCTGTCGCAGATAACATAACCTCAAATGAAGAAGAACAAACTTTTTCTGTGCGGGACAAGAGTGTGCCTAACACGGGGAGCAATAGAGGGCGTCTGCTGTCTTTCCGGAGTCCTTCCAGGTGAGCCCAGCCGGCCACTGCTCTTTTAATGACAAAGGAGTTTAATTGTGCCTCCCTGCCACACAATCATGCAAAAAATTGAATAGCAGCTAGGTGGGCCCTTGCACAGGAAACTGGTTTGCCTAATTCCTTAATGTGCCCTAAGAAAAGATAAATGGCCTCGGTAGAAGACCAATCAGGCACCTGCCATGTATTCAAAAAGGCACTATATTCGTGAAATGATTTCCTCCTCGTTCGACACGCTAAAGACGCCGCTACTAATTCTAAGAGGGTGGCACTCCAATCTGCCACAGATATGCAGGGAACTCCGTCATCTTCTCCGCTGCCTGCTGGTGGAACCTCAGAAAATCCTGCATCATTGAGCGAGACAAGGCATCAGCTGAGCTGTTATGAACGCCGGGAACATGCTTTGCCCAGAATGTAATGTTGAGTTTGAGACACAATAAGACCAAGAGGGTCATTCTGACCCTGGCGGCCGGTGGCCGCCAGGGCCACCGACCACGGGAGCACCGCCGACAGGCTGGCGGTGCTCCAATGAGCATTCTGACCGCGGCGGTTCAGCCGCGGTCAGAAGCGGAAAGTCAGCGGTCTCCCGCTGACTTTCCGCTGCTCATTGGAATCCTCCATGGCTGCGGAGCGCGCTCCGCAGCCATGAGGATTCTGACCCCCCCTACCGCCATCCAGTTCATGGCGGGAAAGCCGCCATGAACAGGATGGCGGTAGGGGGGGTCGCGGGGCCCCTGGGGGCCCCTGCCGTGCCCATGCCAATGGCATGGGCACGGCAGGGGCCCCCGTAAGAGGGCCCCAAAATGTATTTCACTGTCTGCCTTGCAGACAGTGAAATACGCGACGGGTGCAGTAGCACCCGTCGCACCTTCCCACTCCGCCGGCTCGATTACGAGCCGGCATCCTCGTGGGAAGGTCGTTTTCCCCCTGGGCTGGCGGGCGGTTTAACTGGAACCGCCCGCCAGCCCAGGGGAAAACTCGTAATACCCGCCGCGGTCTTTTGACCGCGGCGCGGTAATTTGGAGGGCGGGATCCTGGCGGGCGGCCTCCGCCGCCCGCCAGGGTCATAATGAGGCCCCAAATGTTTTAACAACCCAAGGACCAACCTACAAGAAGCACCTTGTCTATTGATAGCCTCAACTACTGCCATGTTGCCAGACAAGAATATCACTGATCTGCCTTTGAGCTCCTGAGCCCATACTGTGACTGCAACCACAATGGGGAACAACTATAAAAAGGCAACATTCTTTGTAATGCCTTGGTCATGCCACTCATTTGGCCAATCCCCCCTGCACCAGGCGGCCCCAGAATGGCCCCAAACCCTACACTCCCAGTGGCATCAGTAAACAAACCTAACGTCGTACTAGAAACGGGGTGGGTGGGCCACAAGACCACCCCATTGAAATGCACCAGAAAAAATGCCCAGATATGGAGATTGTCCTTCACTTGAGATGAACGCCTAGCATGATGGTGTTTAACTTTCAGGCCAGCCATTGCCCTCGCAATGTACCGCGAGAAAGGGCGGGCAATGGGTATAATTCTCAAGGCAAAATTGAGCTCGCCCACCAACATTTGAAGCTGATGCAATGTGACTTTTCTTTGTGTTAAAACTGAGTCAATGGATTTTCTAAATGCCCTTACTTTGTCAAGCGGAAGGTGACACTCACCAACCGCTGAATCTATCTTGATGCAGAGAAACATCAGACAGGTCGCGTGACCCACGTATTTTTCAGGGGCAGTTGGCATACTGAATTTTTCAAACATACTGGTCAATGCTTGTAAAGCCCACTGACATCTCCCCAAACCAGGGGGGCCCAAGACCTGTAAATCGTCAAGGTAATGAAGGATGTCTTTTTGGCCTGTGTGTGTCGTGAAAATCCACTGCAGCGTGGAGCTGAACTGCTTGAAACAGGTACAGGACACGCTGCACCCACCTGCCATACACCTATCATAATAGTAAGACCCCGCAAATTGGAATCCCAATAAATGATAATCCTCTGGGTGCATAGGCAAGAGCCGGAAAGCAGATTCTGTGTCTGTTTTTGCCAAAAGAGCCCCACAGCCAAGCCTAAGCAAAATCTCTCCAGAGCCTGGTCAACTGTTGCATAATGCACCGAATATAGCTGGGGGTCAATGGCCTCATTGACCGAGGAACCGTAGGGGACCAACAGGTTATGGATCAGCCTGAACTGTCCTGGCTTTTTCTTTGGAACTACCCCTGGGGGGAGCACACAAATTCACCCAGTGGGGGAGAGGGGCCCGCTACCCTCCCAGCAATCTCTCTTTCTCCACCTTCTTAGCCACTACCTCCAGAAGCATTTGGGCAGACAACAAGTTCTGGCAATGCGGGATAGGGGCTAACCCGAGGGCTGGGATCCTGAAACCATAAGAAAAACCTTTAAACAGTAACTCCACTATGTCTTTATGTGGGTATGACCGCAACCATGGAAGAGTTCCCGAAATCTGAATGGGTGTGGGCAAGACATCCTCAGATTTAGGGCTTACTCCCTTCCCTTCCTTTCCCTTCTCTTTGGGCTTCTTGTTACACTTGAACTCTGGGTGGGATGGATGCCCACAAAAGGAGCAATTATGTTTAAACTTGCAAGATCCAGCCGGGAAAGAGCACAACTTCCTGTTGAATGCCCAGCAAGAGCCTTTTTTTATCGCCTGATTGTTGGTGCCGAAAAGGCTGTTTCCCTGTTATCTCACCATTCACACATTCCAACCCAACATTTACTTCTGTCTGATCCCAGCCTATTTCGGGGACCTCGACTTTAGCCCATCTGAAGTCCCTATTGTGCTCCAGCCAAGTGTTGCCCTCATGAAGGTGGTGTGCTTTCAATATTTTAATACAGTAAAATACCAAAGATGATGCCAACTCGGGTTTCTTTTCCAACATAACGTTGAACACATTAAAACTGAATAACCAATTCATAATACTCTCTTCTACCTTAGGTTTTTTGTTGTTCGAGGAGGAGCCCTTTACCTCCTTCACCTTCTGGAATATTTCTCTTCTCTTTGCTCTAATCAGTGAAAAAATATCCACAAATTCCCCTTTTCATATCTTTTCCTTTACATCAACAGGGACATGGGATGCCAACTTCCCCCACCAGGATAGTAATGTATCTTGCCCAGGGGATCCTAAAATACATGCACTCCCTGTCACGTTTTGTAGGAGGCTGGCCTGGTTTGTAGTGGGTACCTTGGGTAGTTACACCTTATACCAGGTCCAGTTATCCCTTGTTAGTGAATGTAGTAGTGTTCTAACAGCTTAGGCTGATAGAGGTAGCTATAGCAGAGCAGCTTAGGCTGAACTAGGAGACATGCAAAGCTCATGCAATACCATTTATAGTTACACAGTACTTATACACAAGTAAAGACAATACTCAGTGTTACCAAAAATAAAGGTATTTATTTGGGTGACACAGTACCAAAAATATCTTAGAGACAATACTCCTTCTGGAGGTAAGTATTATACACAATATATACACTAGACACCAAAATTAGACAAGTAAATAGTCATAGAACAATGCAAACAGTAGGAAATCCTATAGAATGCAATGGGAGAAAATAGGTCTAGGGGCAACACAAACCATATACTAAAAAAGTGGAATGTGAATCACGAATTCCCCCCTAGACAAGTGTAGTGTGTGCAGAATTGCTTGGAGAGTAAGAAGACAGTAAAGGTGAGTAAATTACCCCACCCCAGAGCCCAGAACACCAGGAGTAAAGTACTGCAATTTTCCTTAGGACACACTACACCTCGTTTTTGGGATTTTGCAGCAGCCAACCAAGTCTGCAAAGAACAACTGCTGGATTATTGGACCTGAAGACCTGCAAAGGAAGGGGACCAAGTCCAGAAGCCAAAAGAAGCCAGGAAGGACAGGAGCCCCTGCCAACCCGGAAGAGGGTGCAAAAGAAGAGTCCCTGGTTAGTAGAAGACTGCAGAAATGCACCCTAGAAAGATGCCAGTGGGTTTCTGCATAATGCAAAAGATGTTCGACGGCGTGAAGATCGTTGCAGATGAGATTTTGTGTTGGAAGGCGCCAACAAGCCTTCGTTACAGCAAAAGTACGTTTTTCATCAAAATGGCACTGGAAGGACCCAGGAGGGACCTGGGGGCCTCAACTCTGTGTGAGGAGGAAGAGGGGGCTCTCAGCACTTTAGAGAGCCCTCAGGATGCTAGTCAGAACCCCAGAACATGCAGGATCGAGGTTCAATGGAGGTGCAAAACATGGTTGATGCAGCACAACAAAAGAAGGTCCCACGCCGCCGGAGAACAACTCAGTAAGTTGAGCGTTGCAGGGTGGAGTGCTGGGGACCTGGGCCAGGCTGTGCAAGAAGGAATTTTGCAAAGAGTGCACAGAGGTCTCAGTAGGCAAAGAAGACACAAAACACAGGGGTATCGTCGTTCTCTGGGAAGGCAAGGGGGTACCTCCTCAGGACAGTATATGTCGATGATGTCCACCCTCTGTGCCCTTAGGAGCACGCTCGTTGCCATTAGAGGAGTCCCAGGGTACCAGTCGTTGCCTTGGAAGGTGCCTGCTTGGAGCAGGGGAGTGATTCCGTCACTCCACTGGAGATTTCTTTGGTTCTTCAGGTGCAGGATGAAGACAGGGAGTCCCCAGAGCGTGCACACCGTGGAAACTGTTGCAGTTGCTGACTTGGAGCTGAGGTTGCTGAAGAAAAGTATCTCTTGTAGACACTTTGTTGCAGTTACAGCATTTCTTGGAGCAGGCTGCGATTGATCCGAGGTCAGAGGAATCTGAAGTTGTTGCAGAGGATTCCTGAAGGAAACTTGCAAGCAGAATCTGAAGAGAACCCACAGGAGAGACCGTAAATAGCCCTGGGAGGGGGATTGGCTACCTTATCAGGTATGGACCTACCAGGAGTGGTCTCTGATGTCACCTGCTGGCACTGGCCACTCAGAGCCCATCAGAGTGCCTCCACACCTTGCAAAGTAAGATGGCTGAAGTCTGGGACACATTGGAGGAGCTCTGGGCACCACCCCTGGGGTGGTGATGGACAGGGGAGTGGTCACTCCCCTTTCCTTTGTCCAGTTTCCTGCCAGAGCAGGGGATAAGGGGTCCCTGAACTGGTGTAGACTGGCTTTTGCAAGGAGGGCAACATCTGTGCCCTTCAAAGATTTTCCAGAGGCTGGGGGAGGCTACCCCTCCCCAGCCTGTAACACCTATTTCCAAAGGGAGATGGTGTAACACCCTGCTCTCAGAGGAAATGCTTTGTTCTGCCTTCCAGGGACTGGGCTGCCAGACCCCAGGAGGGCAGAACCCTGTCTGTGAGCTATAGCTGCAGTGTAAGTCTCAGAGAGCTGGTTTGGCAGTACTGGGGGTCCATGGCAGAGCCCCCAGGATGCATGGAATTGGCTCCCCAATACCAGATTTGGAATGGGGGGGACAATTCCATGATCTTAGACATGTTACATAGACATATTCGGAGTTACCATTGTGGAGCTACATTTAGGTATTGACCTATATGGAGTGCACACATGTAATGGCTCACAAAGTCCGGGGAAATGGCCCTGAAGTATGTGTGGGCACCTTTGTTAGTGCAAGGTTGCCCTCACACTTAGTAACTTTGCACCTAACCTTCAGCAAGTGAAGGTTAGCCATATAGGTGACTTATAAGTTCTTTAAGTGCAGTGAAAATGGCTGTGAAATAGTGTGTGCACTATTTCACGCAGGCTGTATTGGCAGTCCTGTGTAAGGGTTTGTCTGAGCTCCCTTTGGGTGGTAAAAGAAATGCTGCAGCCCATATGGATCTCCTGGAACCCCAATGCCCTGGGAACCTAGGTACCTTATACTAGTGACAAATTTAAAAGCAGATAGAGCATAAGCACTGAGGTTCTGATTAGCAGAGCCTCAAAGACACAGTTAGGCACTACACAGGCATACACATTAGGCCACAAACTATGAGCACTGGGGTCCTGGCTATCAGGATCCCAGTGACACAGTAAAACACATTCATATACACTCACAAACAGGCCAAAAGTGGGGGTAACCATGCTAGAAAGAGGCTACTTTCCTACACGTTTGCAGTGGGATCTGTGGCCTTACCTGTTGCTGCTTCCGGTGCATACGTAGGACCGCCAGAGCATTGATTTGTCACTTAAGGTCGGCAATAGCATTCTGCACCATGTCTACGGGAGCCCAGGGGGCGGTAGGTAGGGCTGGGGTGAAAAGGCTATCTATCGATGACAGTAGCCGGGCTGCTGACATTAAAACCTGCGCGGGTGCATCCTGGGCCTGGGGTGTAGCCCCCGAGGAGACTTGTGCTAAGCTTTGATTTGGGGTGGCAGCTGAAGGAACTGGCTGCTCTGCCGGGGGCACTAAGGACTGACCCTGTGTGGAGGGGGGAAGCGCCCCAGGAGAGGTCAGAGCTGTCAGTGCCAAATGTCTCCCAATACCGATGTGAGACCCAATGAATCTACTGTAAGGGGGGCTGGACCTCAGGCTGGGATAATGCTAAGGATTGGTTCCCTGGCAAGGGGGTACTGTTGGCCTGGGATGCACCCCTGCCAAGACTTGATGATGAGGGCAGTGCGGGCGTCGCCATCGGGGTAGCGCTTCAGAAGTAGATAACGTGGGCTGCTGAGCTGGGGCCATCTCCCCACCAGATGAAGTAACTGGGGACTGCTTCTTAGGCCTGCGTCTGACCGGGGGAAGGGAGTGCGGGGGGACATGGGAGCACCTGGGACGGTCAACAGCTTCTCACACCTCCTTGTCTGTCTCAGAATCCGTACTCTCAGGCCCCCATCCCCTCACTTTGCAAGCACTAACTTCAACAACTGTGATAATTCGGGATCTCTGCCTTGGCTCTTTCCTACTCTGTTTCTGCCTGAAGCCATGACCTGGATAATGTCCCAAACCTGCTTAGTAACTTCAATGAAAACCGTATATATATATATATATATATATATATATATATATTTTTTATTTTTTTTATTTTTTTTTTAATTAATTAACAGTTACTCAAAACAGGCTGTACCAAGCACAATCAACGCTTGTAGCATTAAGGCCCATCCTCCCCCCAGATTCCCACACTTGCCCCATTCCTGGTGCGCATTCCTGGGCCCAGGCCGGGGTCAACGTGAGTCGTGTTTCAGTAAATAACCTGAGCCACCCCGTCAGGTCAAGGAAGACAGGCCAGTGGGAGTAGGTGATTAAATTCAACCCTCGCGCCAGTAGGCCTGTTAGGGATAAAACTATAATAATAAACAAAGGGAAAAACAGGGGGATCAACACGGCTTGCGACGGCCCCAATTTCAGGCGGCTCAGCGCGAGTGGTGATACAAGCGCCAGGAAGGGGACTGCGGGTCAGCGGCTGCACTCGTGATGCACTCGGGAATACCAAGACTCGCTCCAAACGTGTAGATGCAGCAGGCCCCAAGAGCAGCGCGAGAAAAAACCCTCCAGCGGCTCGAAGTGGCCGGAACAAAGACGGGATCCAGATCCGTTGCTGAAGAAAGGGAAAAAAGGACGGTCAGCCTTCGGGCCGCCTGCACCGCATCCACGAGAAAGGCTGTGGCCTACTCGGGGGTACTTAAATACCCCCCATGGATGCGGCACTGACCGTAAGTGACGCGCCCCCTGCGCGCCCCCAAATTTCACAGCCTTCCACCCTCCCGCCTCACAAGGCTAGAAGGCAGAAGTCTGATGGCCAGCAACCCATGACCAGTGTAAAGGGCCCGGGCTACAGTGGCCTCCAGGTCCTAAACGCCGCGCCACCCCAATTGGAGCTGCACTCTGTCAAAACACCACCACACCAGAACTCCAGTCTGAGGTGAGGGAGGACTTAAGGATCTGGCAGAAACTTTTACATTGGTTTAACAGGTCTGTCGTGTGTCCAGCCCTGCCGGTATCTAGCAAGACTTTGGGCTTGTTTACTGATGCAGCCAGCAGTGTGGGTTTTGGGGCTGTTTTGGGCCCGCCCGAGTGCAGGGCTGATTGGCTTGTTGAATGGCATGATAGCGGTGTGATGAAGAACATTGCCTTTTTGGAGTTGTTTCCCATTGTTGTTGCAGTCACTATTAGGTCTGTTGCTATCCAGAACAGTACGGTGATTATTTGGTCAGACATTATGGCTGTGGTCAAGACTATTAATAAACAGGGAGCCTCCTATAGGCTGGTTCTGAGGCTGCTATAGCACCATGTCTTGCTCTGTTTGTAATTGAATGTTGTCTTTAGGGCAAAACACAGCCCAGGTGTCCATAATAAGGCGGCTGATGCTTTATCTCACTCCAAGTTACAGGCATTCTGGGAGTTTCATCCACAAGCAGCGGACCAGATGATGGAGTGCTTGACATCTCTCTGGAAGATTGGAGACCCGTCTTATTGGATTTAGTGGCAGCTTCCTTGCCCAAGGGTGCTGGGGGGGCTTACCAGAAGTGCTTTAAGACATACAGTGCCTCTTTGCATGGTCAGGGCATATCTGAGTTATTTGTGCCTGATTCTGTATGCCACTTCCAGGCAGTGTCGATGTTATATGGCAGACCTGTTTCTTATGCTAGAGTCCTTTGGCAGCCATTGCCTTCTTTGCATAAGCTGAATGGCAGGCTGGATGTTGGCAATTTCTTTCTGGTAAGGAAAGCTGTAGCGGAATGGGCCAGACTTGAAGGCACAGGCAAGGATGGGAGGAGACCACTGGATGCGCAGGTGCTGAGCACTGTTCTGGCCAACCTTCAGTGTTTGCAGTTCCTTTTATGAATTAGTATGGCTTGGGGCTGCATTTTCTGTCGCTTTGCATGGAGCTTTTAGGGTAGGAGAGTTAGTTGGGGCATCAAAAACAGACAGGTCTGGTTGCTTACAATGGGTGAATACCCATTTATACTCAGGCTTGTCCTCAAGCTGAGGAAGGCCAAAACTGACCAAGCTGATAAAAGAGTGATAATAGAACTCAGATCAGCTTGGGGGTCTGTAATTTGCCTAGTAACGCGAATGGGGGCATACTTTTCAGTTCGGCCCATGGTACATTCACCTGCACTCTTCAACCATGCTAATGGGGAGTGTCTATCACAGTACCAATTTTCGGCAGTGTTCCACAGCACTCGCAGCAGTGTATGGCTATCATAGCATGGTCCCATATCATTCCTAGGTGGATCTGGAGGTTAGGGCGCCCAACAAAGGCCCTTAACGAATCAGTCAGGCAGCTGAATGGTCACGTGAAATGGCTTCTCAACACATCAGTGCTAAGGACTATTACGCACTGGTGCCTTCGAGGAGAGGCAATGTTTCACAAAGATGGAGTACACCTGTCTGATGGCAGACATGTACTGTTTGTGGAGAACCTGGTAGCATTTGCAATGCAGTGTCTCTCTCAGCACTGAGCATCTTAGTCTTTGGGGGAGGCCTGGTTGGTCGGGAAACCATCCAGGCCTGTGGGAGGGAAGGAGTCATGTTTGGGCACAAAGCAGGTGGACAACCTTGGCATCAAGAATACTAGTGCAGGCGAACTCAAGACGGAATCAGAAGCCTTTTGGCTCAAATCAGGGCTGCGGTGCTGAGGGTGTAGAAAAGGGGCTCGGGACGACCACTACAGCGAATCCCCATAGCTCATCCAACGGTACTCCATTACATGGCCCTAAAGATTTGGGGGGATGGAGACTGCGCCAGGGGACCAAGGTATGGCCCGGTTGTCCAGGACCATCCCCATTGGGTGCCAGGGAGATCCCTTTCTTAGGGTTGGCTCTGGCATGGTTTGTTATGGGGGACAGTTTTCATTCTGGCCCGCGCACCCTCTATCTTGAGGGAGAAGGTAAGTCTTGCCTTGTGAAGTGTAACTTGTTTGGGGGGAATACGGCCCCCAGTCTACGTTGATACCACAGGTGCCTGGGGGGTGGTCAACCATGACTCCTTTTAAAGAATCCAAATTATGAACCCATAAAAATGACTTGAGATGCATGTTGTAAATAAGTATTGGAAATTAAGGATGAAAAAGAAAATACGGTAAAATCTGATAATGTTTCTTATGTCGTGTTTATATGGTTATGAATGAATACGGCCTGAGAATTGGTATATTCTCTATCACAGGAAGGTTTCAGTCTGCTTTGTCTCCTGGAAGGTTGGGGGGCGGGCAACAGAAAATAAGTAAGCTCCTTCAGGGGAGAGGATTACATTACAGATTTGGAACTAGTGTGAATTGCCTGGCTATGTGGTTGGAGGTCTCGGTACGTCCCCCACCTGCGAACAATTGCATCAAAAATCCATTGGTGGTAGCATGGGTGTATCCGTATACCACCAATGGTATGCTCCCTTGATATAAAGTAGCTCAAAGCAGGGCAAACCAGTGTAAAGCATTATTTATTTTAAATCAAGAACTACTTTCCAGTACAAAAAAGTTTTGAGCAGGAAAGTAAATATGTCTTCAACACTTTGCGCCACTTTGTGCTATTTTTTATGATTTTGCAGCGGCGCAATGTGTTGATAACTCTGCCCCCTGTGCTCACGTTTACTATAACCCAGAAATGATTCATTACTTTCTGCTTCCTTTGCCTCATGGCCTGTAAATTTACTGTTCCCACATTCTCCCCATCTGAACTCTGTATTTCTGCTAAATTAACATTCCATTGTCTAATGCAATATTTTTACTTTTAGAGTAGGTTCCTAAAAGTACAACAGGTGACCAGAGACAAGAGTGGTGCTCCTCCATTAACCCATTTCCGTTTTAGTTTTTCGTAATTTCGCCGAACATAAATGAAAGTTTCTGAAATATTTTTATAGCCACGTTGACATGTTATTCTGCATAGCTGTCTGCTGCTTCAGTCCCATACCTCGTCAGAGTCTATTTTATATAATATAGTTTAATTACGTCTAGTCAATTCCCGGCTCCATATTGATAATGATGCCAGAGTAAAATTCAGAAGCCTCAGGTCAGAAACAAAGGATGCCTTAATCCCCCACACCTCCCCCCGCAAGCCCTCCCCCACCGTATATTCTTATGCCTCCACCTTCCAATCCAGAAGGAAACTGGATAAAGATCCCACTGTTTTTCTTGAGAGAGAAACAATAGTTTCTCGTTCAGGGAGTGGTATTGTCATGATAAATGGTGATTCAGTTAATTGGTTTTGCTGCCGCCTCTCATTGTTTAGCTTAATGCATTTACTGTGCACTGCATGAGAACGAGCCCCTAATGGAATGGAATAGGTATACATTAACTTAGAGATAATTGTTCCGAAGTCAGCTTTATCCTCGAAGAAGGTAAATTTAACTGGCGCACGCACTATTTGCCATCTGAAATAATTTAAAATGAAACACGAACTTTCGAGGAGAATTATGATTATGACGAGGTTTTACAAAAACCTGTTACTCTCGAAATGGTCTTTGTGATTGCTGCGCCCCAAAAAAACATTCTTTGCAACCTTATCAAATAAAAAAATCTTTCCCGTACACGCGTTTTTTTTTTTAGAAAGAAAGTGTTTATTTTTTTCAAAACATACAATTTTGCATTCAAATAAATTAAGCACCTAACCACCAAGATCAACTTTCACTGAAAGTACACTGAAAACCTATAAGGCTTTTGACATTTGTTTAAAAGTACAAGCTATCATAGTTTTTTATACTTTTTCAGGCTGCACTGGCTTCGCTTATCCTTATTGACTTTGCTCCACAAATTGCTGTGACAGTACAGAAACAGACGGCATTCCGGACGGCGTGGGAAACGCTACTCACCGAAAGGAAAATCTGCACACATACAGAGTCACGGATTATAATCCAAAATGGCTGACAGGGTTTGTTTGACCATTGCATATTTTGTATTAAATCTTTCCAAAAACTTGCTGCTCAATGTCGCAGCATTCCATTGACAACTGATCACGTGTTTACCACCAATAAAATTGCTTTCTCAATATATTGAGCACGCAAGGCCAACCATAAATGAAGAACGTGCCATCAGTGACATACACACTCATCGAGGCCTAGCTGTTTTGTTGTGTTTTATGTTGGAACTAACGAGTCCAAGTTTGTAAACTGGAAAGTAAATTTAAGGAGAGAAATGCAAATGGCCATTAACTAAAAAGCTTAATTTGGCTGCAGATGTCATGTATGACCTGGCAGCACAGGGGCCATATGAAATGAGTATGAAAATGTCACCCATTGTCTATTTAGACTTTTGGGTCATCTGCAACGTCCATTATGGGACTTGTAGTTTCACTTTTATAAGTGAGGCCCTATAAGTCTCAGCATGCAAAGTGCATATGGTAAAACAAACAGAGTATCCAGAAGTCTCGCACATGATATGAGTCAGCTATAAGTAACTGTAAAAATAACTTCGAAAATAGGCATTCGTTTATATCACAAAAAGGTTTTTTAGCCAACACAAAATGTGCTCCTCGATCACTGCAATCATTCCCTGGGGGGGGGGGATTGCTGACCTCTGCTAGCAGCATTTGATGTGCCGTCGTTGACTGTTCACGAAGTAAGAAAATAATCCTGTGGTTTTTTCTGCTGCTGTGCATAGTCTTTGCTATGAGTAAAAAATGCGGGAATGCTTGAGTCAGTTTGCTGGCCTCTAGATCAACCGATGAAACTGCCTTCAAAGAGCTTTCCAAAAGGTTCGTTCTTTTGTGTCCTGTCATCCTCTATAGCTTTTCCCTTACATTCCAGGATCGTTTAACGTAGACCACAGATTTAACATCCGGTACCAGTTCAGTGAAAGTGCTTCGAAATGAGGCAAGATGGCGGCCTGTAAAGGAAAGACAATACAACTTTAGAAGGTGTCACAATCACCACAAATTACACGCTCCTTACATGTAGGCACAATCATTTAGAAAGGTGCATTCCGTGCTAATTTAATGGGGCTCACTTATACCTTAGGGGGCTCACTGGTCTCCCTGGGATATTACATTATATATGACCGACTCAGCCCTACGAGACTATAAAAAACTATCTCCGTTTCTTGAGCAGCAACCTTGCTCCAGCACACGCCAATGGAAAGGAAGAGGATGTCTGCTAAGAGATCAGATGTCTACAATAGCTGTTTCTCTGCCGTAAGAGATAAACATAATTAAGCTCCTGTGTTTTTAAAAATATATCCAGTCTGAACATTGGCAGGTGAACTGGATATTACAGATGGCGACCAGGAGATGTGCAATGGAAAACTGTTTTTTTTCTATAAGCCTTTGCAAATATACTGTACATTATATAGGCACCAAGCACACACTGAACACTCTTCTAACACAGGTCAGATGTGCCATAGCTATCACATTCTCTCTCTCTAGGGATTTATATGGAGCACACTACCCAGAGGAGAGAGTGGTCTCTTGGCAGCACTAATGTTTAATGGAAAACAGCACGAAAATGGGCAAATCCCACAAGTATGAGTGCAGTAACTCCAACTCCTGCTGTAATTTTCAATTTCTAAGGGTTCATCCAGTGTGAAAGTCAGAATATTGTGCCTGCTTGCGGAATTACAGTTAGATGCTATTATGGCACAAACCAGCACTCACCACCAAAAATTGCCTTAAATATGAATGCTTCTGCCTAGCAATGGGCATGTGCACCATTTTAGAAAGTGCATAAGTGATTTAGTGCAACCCTCTGGTCTCATCCATGAAACACCAAAACTTTTAACCACATTTCATTAAGCATAAACAGTCATCTAACATAGAAACATACCCTTTGAGCCACACTACGGTCGGAAACCTGTGAATCATTTGCAAAGTTATCCCTGGAACACTGAAAGCTCTGCATTACCATACTAATAGCAGACTGGATGCCATAATAACGTCAATAACGTAACATGACCCTTTCTGGGAGCAAGGCCTACAAATGTGGTCATTTAAATAGAGGGGCGGCTCCTCCATTAGGGCGGAGGAGCGTCGCCCCCGCTAGCAGCAACAGCTGCACAACTTTGACTATAAAACAATACTAAACAACGTTTATTGAAATTTTATAGGAAAAAAGGGCAGGGTCTTGGGTCTGTGACAGGGGCAAGGGGGATTGCACAGCACTTCCCCTCAGTACGCACCTATATTTGGCTGGCCGTCTTGGGCCGGCCAAACACACATGTGCACAGGGCTGTCTCCATCCCAGAAATGCAGGCACTGCATTGCTGGGATGGACACAGCAGGCAGAGACTTTCAGTCTGCCACAGAGCCCTGGCTGGGCACTCCATCTAATCCTCGCTGCTTTCATGCTACTTGTAGCATGAAAGCAGCGTTAGGATTGGACGCAGGGCAGGCTGGGAGCCTGTGCCTGAGTTCTGTATAGGAGCGGATGCTTGTGGTGAGGTGCATCTTGGCACAAAAAGGTATGGGTTTTTTTCAAAATTACTTTTATTTTTTTCGTCTTTACCCGTCACATGCAGTGCCACCCAGCCCCTTTTCCGTCCCGCAAGCCGCTCCTGTTTAAATATGTTGATATCAATTTGTTCAGCCTGAAGATGTCATACTTATTGTGTTTCAATGAGACAATGAGGGACCTGTCTCCTTAAAACTTTTTGATACTGACAGGTCTTGCGAATTCGATGGTATATTTTGGCCCAGTGATGGAATTGAGGGTTTTCCCCAAAATGATCTGGGCTGTAGTGTAATGTAATGTGTTGTGCTGCAGTCACAGTGGCAGAAGTGTGTGACTGGAGCAAGGGGCATTCCAACTAAAGAGGACTAATAAACGCAGGCTCACAGAATGTGTGCCAGTGGATGTTAGACAGTGCGCTCTAACATGCACCATTTATCAAATATATACTCCCATCACACTATATTCCACCAGAACAGAAATGAAGGTTAATGTCTTTTCTCCAAATTCTGAATCCAGTTAAACCCATAGATTTAGTGGCTCTTTGGCCAACTATGGAAGCAAAAAATAAAATCTGGCAATAGTCTTAGATCAATGCTAATGAACACAAATAGCATATAAGGAATCTCGGTCATAGAGAAATGGCATAATTTGTGTTGAATCATAAAATATAGTCAGGTAGGCAATCTGGGATTAAAATGCAAGCGTACAGTTTCGGAGTGCTCTCGTTATCCATATCCCCGCTCTACAATCCGCTGAATGGCCACTGCAGAGAATGCATCCCTGAAATTTGCCTCAATAGAGCGTCAGCTCACCTGTCCATGTCCTTGCTTCGCCGATGACGAAGCCCTGGCACTGCGGATGGGAGCTGCAGATGGCTGCCGCCTCCTCGGCATTGTGAATGGACAGTAAGCACCCCAGGTGGCTAAACGAAGGCCAGCATTTGTAGTCCTGTATCTCCTTGATTCGAAATCCCTTCAAGGGTGTGTAATCTGAAAAATATCATGAACCAGGCTTTAATGCATGTGACTACCAGTTACAGTTCTAACAGGAGAAAAGTCAAAGAAAATACGTTCTCAGTTTGACAGTGTGGTCATCAACAGGATTCTGCATATACTACATTATTAAGTTGAAATGCCGAGTCATGCTTTCCATGATTCAAACCTGCAATTTCAAAGCCGCACACAGCTCACTGTGCAAGGATTTAAATCTCTGTGATGTCTTCCTTGCTTACCCTATAATCTTAGGATGAAGGAGAATGCAAATATATACAAATAGGCTCCACTGGAAAAAAAGTAAATTCCCTCATTAGAATATTACATTCTGTAAGCAGAAAAATATGCAAAAAAGTGAGAAAAAAGGAGTTTCCCACAGGTTATCAGGAAGCACTAGCCATTTCCCAGGATGGAGCACTGCGCAGCAATAAAAACAGAGTTTTTTGCCGCACAGTTTACTTTCAAGCAACTATTGCCTCAAATGATTCTTTACCTAAGGCAATTTTTCTTTCATTATGTAAGTATATTCTTCCCACCAGCTGGAGTAAGGGTGTACTAATGGGGCGGGGGGAGAAGGGGTGGGGGAGAGGCCTATATTTTCTTGCCTTCCATTTTGCTATTTCTGAAAACAAATGGGTATGATAGCATAGAGGGTTAATGCACAGACTAGAGTAAAGATATGGTATCTTGCTTACTGGACTTGTTTGGTCGATCAAATTATTACAAGTGAGATTCACAACATTATTACTGTTCAAGTGTCATAATTTCCTAAAATGCAGTGAGAATCTTCTGACACATGCACTGGGGACTATTAATGAAATGAAAAGGATGTTTATAGAGCGCAACTTTTGCCAGAAGGCGTCTTAGCGCTGCCTGTCACAGAAGACTGCAAAGAGGACAAGATTGGACAAAACTAACTAAAACCAAAATGACCCTAATAATTGAAAAAACGTGTTTTTCATGCCTTTCAAAAAGAAAGAAGATATTTACTATTTTTCGGTGGCTGTGGAAGCGAGTTCCAACACTGAGCTGTACAATGTACAAAGCTTCTGCCACTCCAATGGGCTCTTTTGAATTTGGAGATAACTACATTATATGCTGTGGAAGTTTGCAAGGTCCTAGAGGGAATATGAGCCATGCAAAGCTTTAAAAGCAACACACAGAGCCTTAAAGTCAATACATTTGCGGATAGGAAGCCAATTAGGCTGAAATAAAACCTGTGATGCAGGTTGATACTTGGGAATCCAAGCAGCATACAAGCTGCTGCATTCAGCAAAACCTGCAATTTATTTAGAAGTCTCTGCTGGATGTTGATGTATAGAGCATTACATTAATCCAGTTTTGAAAGCAGAAGGGTGGTAACCACCTGTTTCTGCAGATCTTGGGGAATGCAAGGGAACACCTTCCTCAAAATTTTCAAAATGAAAAAAGATCAAGAGGTAACTGCATTGATTTGTTTTTCAAATGACAATTTGTCATCGAATAAGATCCCCAGAATTTTTAATTTAGAGACAGGTGTTTGCAAGGATCCCAATTCCTTCAGCCACCATTTTGGGGAACAAAAGGAGATATTATTACCCATCAGAAGGACTTCGGTTTTTCCAGAGTTCAATTTTAGGCAATTATTGGACATCCAATTACTGACACGCAGCATACAGCTGTGAAATCTGTTTTCCGTATTCTCCAGATTCCCAGATACTGACACCGCTATCTGGGTATCATTTGCATAGGACACTACCAAAAACCCAAATGTTTTAATGAGCCTGACAAAAGGGGTGACATAAAGATTGACAAGGGTGAGACTCAGGGAAGAGCCTTGAGGTACATCGCATGGTAGGAAGAAAGAGCTGGAAGTGAAACCATCCCAAGGCAACAAATTGCTCTCTTTCAGTTAAGAATGATTTCAAAAGGGCCAGAGCTGCTCCCATGATACCTATAGAGTGGAGACAGTCAATCAACACCTCGTGATTGACCACATCAAAAGCAGCAGAAGGGTTTAACATAATCAAGGCTGCATTACCGCCTTTATCTAAGATGGCGCTCAATTCTTCAGAAGCAACAATCAGGGCAGATTCTGTGCCATGTTTACTCCTAAACACAAATTGAGACAGGTCCAGGAGATGATTTGATTTAAGAAACAAGGCTACTTCATTATTTAGTGCATCTCAACAATTTTGGCCAGGAAAGGAAGATGAGATATTGGCTGATAACTACTGGGATCTAATGGATTAAGATTGTTTTTTTTTCAATAGCTGCACAATGGAAGCTATTTTCCAAGATTTAGGAAAAAAGCCTTGGCTAAACACTTTGTTAAAATGTTTATTAAATGGCCAGCTATTATATTAGTGGCCAAGTGAATGACTTTGGGAGGACAGGGGTTCAGAGGGGAGCCAGATTTTATAGACTGGGGTAGATCCAAAACCTGGTCAACAGTCAGGGCCGAGAAAGATGATGAAATCCTATCTTCCAGGTTTGAAATCCCAACTTCCATGTTTGAGATAACATTCCCCCATAACTCAGAGATATCTCTACTAGTTCGACCTCTGATGGGAGGTTGTTCTTAATATGAGACGCTTACTATGTACTAGCTTTGAAAATGTCATTGATATCCACTACCTTTGTTTGAAAACATTATGCTAAAGAATTGCACAGTGATTGGCTGCTATTAGATGTATTGCCATCTTCAACATTTGCAAGTTTTTTATATAATACTAAACAATTCTTTGGTAGAGTTCTTAGACATTTTTATTTTCTGAATAAAATAGGCCCTCTTTTTCATAAATAAACGTTTTATATTCTTTCATCTTCTGTTAGTTCTCTTTTCCGGAGGATCATAATTCTGCCTCTATCTATGCTCCTGTCTACGACATAGCTGTTTGAAGCCTCTCAGTTTTTCTGAAAACCAAGAATGAGATGGCGTAGCCCTCTGATTAAAGATAATTCTTTCAGGGGCCAGCTGATTAATAGATGAGTCCAACCATACATGATAACCATCGTAGCTTGATCAATATTATTAACAACAGTGAGCAAAGAGTTTTATCCAACTGAATGGAGTCCATTTTTTGTTCCAGGGACAGTTTTTCCAAATTACAGGGAGGGTTAGGACCCCTTTCAGTTTGGCCAACACTATTATTTTAAACATGACTGCTGAGTGGTCCAACCATATTAATAGTAATGATTCCGTAAATGACAATGATTTGTTGTCAGGAAAGATTCAGTTTAGTCTGCGGCTGGCCATATGAGTAAAGGTATTTACCAGTTGGACCAGGCCTAAACTAGTCATTAAATCAGTCAGGAGGTCGGAATCTTTATCTTCATCATCTTCTAAATGAAAGTTAAAGTCCCCAAGGACTACTCAAATTTAACTTCAAGCAATTGACTGAAAGCTTGAATAAACCAGGATTTGGGGCCAGGTGGACGGCATAGCAGGAGCCCATTAAAGGTGGAATTATTATTCAGGGCAAACTTAAAAAGGAGTGCCCACAGTCTAATGAGGGAGGCACCGCTGAAAAGGTAGCTGTTAAATTATTACAAAAGACTATTCCAAGACAACCCCCCTCCTTTTTTGCTTCACGGTCTAATTTAAAAATGGAATAGTCATCTGGGATAACTAATACTAAGTCAGGGCCTGAGCTAACGTCAGTCCAGGTCTTTGTAATGAATACCAAATCCAGATTTTGGGCCTGAAGAAATTCTAAATATTCTAATTTGTTTTTAACTATGGGCCTGGCATTAATTAAAGCACCCCGTATCATAAACTGAGATGTTTGGATCTTGAACGTGGAAAACGTATCCCCATTTGCAGTATTAGTTTAGAAACTGGTTAGTGAAAAGTTACAGCCTGAAGACTTCAAAATATTGTCCCTCTTTGAGGGTTCAAGAATGGAAGACTGGCAGCTTCTATCTGCTGTACGAAATTTCATCAGATCTTCCCGCTTGTAATGGAGGGACATATTAGGTTGGAGCAACAAACCAACACGAAGGCTGGCACTGGCCGCTGTCCAGGTGCAGACAACTATAAATACAATATACCCAAAATGACCAAAAGGGATACACAGAGGGGAAAAAAACGTTATTCTTCATGTTTCACCACCAGCACATTCAGTTTATATAGCACTGCTGTGAACAATTGGGGAGATTTCCATGTAGTAGCTTAAAAAAAATATAGCAGTGCTTATCACCAAAAGAGAAAATGAGGTTACAGAAACGGAGAGGTTTCCTAACAGGATAGTACTGTTAATGGTGTAACGAAACTTGAGAGGGCCCCCTGCAAAGTACAAGGAGGGGGCTCCCACAAACCCCCTCCACCCAGTCAGGAGCTCTCAGGCCTGGGGCCCGCTGCCTGTGCACAGTGCCAGCCAGTGTGCAGTCTGTGACTGCTGCTGCTGAGAGGGCCCCCTGGAGCTCACCCCCGCACCATGGGGGCTGCAAGGCCTATTGTTACGCCACTGAGTAATATAAATGGCCAGGGTGGCTTGGTTAGATTCAGAGGCATGCTGTGACCCAAGAAAGAAGCACCCAGTTCCTCTTCTCCACAGACTGATTCATGATTTTAGAGCTGAAATACACTAATTGTCCCTACTACCTAGCCTGCTTCAGGCTCTGCGAAAGAAAACCCACACTAATTACCTGCTGACCAATCTTCTCCTGCATCAGCCCACCTTTAGACGCATGTGTTCCAGGGCTGTTGAAATGCCCCATTTAACCTAAAGACATCCTACAGGAATATAAAGGGACCGGTATAGGGCAAGGCAATGTTATGGGCCTAAATCCCCATATTGGAAGAAATTCCATATTATGCCTGGGCACACTCACACAATTAACCTACATGTGCGCGTAAAGTGACTTCTGCAGCATAGTTTGGGTAATCACAAAACTGGAGTGCACAGACAGAGGCACTTCCTTCAATCAGGTGTACCATCCTCTGTTCTCTTTCTCCCAAGGTTCCCCTTTCACTAAGTGAGTCTTGATCAGCCACACAACGCACGCAGGACAGAGTGGAATGCATACTGGGGACAAATATGTCCCCTTCTTGCTTTCTTAGCACATTGCACAAGTGTTCCTGTGAACTCTGAGCACTGATGTACTGAATTTCATTGGTTCCCTTAAATCATGTGGAGAAATTATGGTGGTCATTCTGACCGCAGCGGCCATTCTGGCTTTCCCGCTGGGCCGGCCAGACAGTGAAAATCTGTATGGGGCCCTGTTATGGGGCCCCTGCACTGCCCATGCCAGCGGCATGGGCAGTGCAGGGGCCCCCAGGGACCCCACGACACCTGTTCCCGCCATCCTGGTTCTGGCGGTGAAAACCGCCAGAAACAGGATGGCGGGAAGGGGGTCGGAATCCCCATGGCGGCGCTGCTAACCGCCGGTTCCCCTTTTCTGATCGCGGCTTTACCGCCGCGGTCAGAATAGCCCAGGAAGCACCGCCAGCCTGTTGGCGGTGCTTCCGCTGCCCTCCGCCCTGGCGGTCAGAGACCGCCAGGGTTGGAATGAGGGCCTATGTCATTTACATTTTCCAGGAAGCACATATTTGGAAAGATTCAGCACTAGTAAGTAGTATCCCAGAATAAACTGGAACATGTCCATAGTCAATAGTGATACCCTTCGGAATGTGCAGCTCCAAGAATTATTTGCCTTAGCTACAGGTGATTTTCGTCCACATTCCGAACTTGCCAGCATCCTCATTCTATACATTGATCCTTAACGTAGCTCCCACCACAAAATGAAAGTGTTTATTAGCAGTTAACAAGAGGGGTTATAATACAATTCCTTTCTTTGCCGCCACAAGGATAGAAGGCAGAGTCAGGTGTGGCTAGGAATTTACTCCCTGACCTGCAGGATCTGCAAACACAGCGGAACTGGTGGCATGCCTCTGCAGTGACGGCTCAACCCACTGAGCTATCTTTTTATATTGCATGCATCTTCTTCCACATAGCCTGCTCTACACAAAACTGCTGTGGGTGATGCTGGCAGCCGCAGTAGAGTGTGAGAATCTGAAACGTGCGGTTTTATACAATGGAGGTAGATTAGACACACACCATATTTACTCCTCCACTGCAAATGAACTGAACAGCAGTGAGATCAAGGAAATTTAAGAGGAATCTGCCAGAGGCTGTTTAGTGGGGAAGAGGGTACCCCTCCCTGTTCTCATTTAATCTTTAAAGTATCCACGTGGATACCGAAAATTACTAGTCTCAGGGCAGGTTCGCTGCCTCTTCCTTGACAACGCATCTGGGGTATCAAATGGCATAAAGCATACTTAGCGGAGACACTTAATCAACACATGCAGTCAGGCAGCCAGAGTGTTAATTAAAATATATCCCAAAGCGTGCTATCAACTATACCTTTCAAATAGCGAGGCCTTTTATGTAGATACAGTCCAGACTTGTACAGATGGAAAACGGTTTCAAAAGCTTCCAGGGTGTCGTTTATCCCATATCGTAAATCGCCTGAGTGGGAGGAAAGATGATATCGTAAGCAAGCTGCCATGAAGAGCTTCTTTTTATATTGGAAAAAAAAACATATAGAAGGTGCTGGTACCTGTCGCGTTCATGATATCATAGAGGAGTGGCTGGAGGGCTGGTGGGGCCGAATGAGGCAAGAGGTATGTGAAAAAATATCTGGAATAGAAAAAAATATAGATTATTTGACATTCTGTTTTGAACTGCATCACAATATGTATTTTTTTATTAAACATTTAATTAGCCATTTTCTATCGATAGGCATCAAATTTTTCCTTTGTACTGAACTTCATCAAAACATCAATTCTGTAGTGAGATCCCTCAAAATATTAATTCTGAATGGACATCTATCAAATATCCATTCTGTAATAAAGTTTGCTGTAACAGAATTTCCATTCCCTAACTAACTTTATCATTTAAACAATACAGGGAGTGCAGAATTATTAGGCAAGTTGTATTTTTGAGGATTAATTTTATTATTGAAAAACAACCATGTTCTCAATGAACCCAAAAAACTCATTAATATCAAAGCTGAATATTTTTGGAAGTAGTTTTTAGTTTGTTTTTAGTTTTAGCTATGTTAGGGGGATATCTGTGTGTGCAGGTGACTATTACTGTGCATAATTATTAGGCAACTTAACAAAAAAAAAATATATACCCATTTCAATTATTTATTATTAGCAGTGAAACCAATATAACATCTCAACATTCACAAATATACATTTCTGACATTCAAAAACAAAACAAAAACAAATCAGTGACCAATATAGCCACCTTTCTTTGCAAGGACACTCAAAAGCCTGCCATCCATGGATTCTGTCAGTGTTTTGATCTGTTCACCATCAACATTGCGTGCAGCAGCAACCACAGCCTCCCAGACACTGTTCAGAGAGGTGTACTGTTTTCCCTCCTTGTAAATCTCACATTTGATGATGGACCACAGGTTCTCAATGGGGTTCAGATCAGGTGAACAAGGAGGCCATGTCATTAGATTTCCTTCTTTTATACCCTTTCTTGCCAGCCACGCTGTGGAGTACTTGGACGCGTGTGATGGAGCATTGTCCTGCATGAAAATCATGTTTTTCTTGAAGGATGCAGACTTCTTCCTGTACCACTGCTTGAAGAAGGTGTCTTCCAGGAACTGGCAGTAGGACTGGGAGTTGAGCTTGACTCCATCCTCAACCCGAAAAGTCCCCACAAGCTCATCTTTGATGATACCAGCCCAAACCAGTACTCCACCTCCACCTTGCTGGCGTCTGAGTCGGACTGGAGCTCTCTGCCCTTTACCAATCCAGCCACGGGCCCATCCATCTGGCCCATCAAGACTCACTCTCATTTCATCAGTCCATAAAACCTTAGAAAAATCAGTCTTGAGATATTTCTTGGCCCAGTCTTGACGTTTCAGCTTGTGTGTCTTGTTCAGTGGTGGTCGTCTTTCAGCCTTTCTTACCTTGGCCATGTCTCTGAGTATTACACACCTTGTGCTTTTGGGCACTCCAGTGATGTTGCAGCTCTGAAATATGGCCAAACTGGTGGCAAGTGGCATCGTGGCAGCTGCACGCTTGACTTTTCTCAGTTCATGGGCAGTTATTTTGCGCCTTGGTTTTTCTACACGCTTCTTGCGACCCTGTTGACTATTTTGAATGAAACGCTTGATTGTTCGATGATCACGCTTCAGAAGCTTTGCAATTTTAAGAGTGCTGCATCCCTCTGCAAGATATCTCACTATTTTTTACTGTTCTGAGCCTGTCAAGTCCTTCTTTTGACCCATTTTGCCAAAGGAAAGGAAGTTGCCTAATAATTATGCACACCTGATATAGGGTGTTGATGTCATTAGACCACACCCCTTCTCATTACAGAGATGCACATCACCTAATATGCTTAATTGGTAGTAGGCTTTCGAGCCTATACAGCTTGGAGTAAGACAACATGCATAAAGAGGATGATGTGGTCAAAATACTCATTTGCCTAATAATTCTGCACTCCCTGTATATCCATTTTGTTTTGAACATGGTCATAAATATAGCTTCTGTATTAAGCTGCATGAAAACGTCCATTCTATGTTGAATTTCATCAAGATATCAATTCTGAACTGAATTTTAAAGCATCCGTTCTGTATTAAATGACTGCATAAAAAATCCCATTCTCTAGTTAGCTTCATCATTAAAACAATTTACTTCCTATGTATTGAACTTCGTCATAAATTTAGAACTTCTGTATTCTGTTGCATCTAAATAGCCTTTCTCTGTTGAATTTCATCACGATATCAATTCTGAATTGAACTTTCAAATTGTATATTAAAACTATTTACCTTAATCATCCAAATATAATGTCAGTACCGTAGGGAAATTCGTCATAAAAATATAAACGATGTATTAAGCTGGATCGAAATACCCACCCTGCATTGATATTTATTGGAATATCCACATTGTTATACACTACGTCAATAAATCATTTCTGTGTTGAACTTCATCAACAAGGCCGTTTTTTCTAAACCGCACCATGATGGCTGCCAAAACCACCAGTGTATATTTTATTTTTCTGCTGTTTACGGAATTTCCTTAGATTTTTAAGCAAGGTGTTTTATTAGTGACTAAAGGAAAAATAAGTGAATAATTTGTAACACTGGTTTCTTTTAACTCCAAAACTTGGAAAACGTGCAAGTTCCATTTTGCTTCAAAGTTTCAGAAGGTGTGTAAGTTCACTCTTGTCTCTGTACCTCCATATAGGTTGTTTGGACAGATGAGCCAGCAGAAATATTAAAGATTGGAGTGGTGATGCCCTGGGGACACACGCCTGCTTGAAAACAAGCTCCTCGCTGTGCACGAACTTGTACTTCAATGGCATCCTCCGCATGGAGACTGAAACTTTGATATTAAAGTTTAGTTGCAAAATATGGCAACAGGTTTGCTGATTTCAAAGCACCGGCCTACAAAGAACTGAAAAAAACAATTGTGTAATTGTTTCTTGAGCCAAGCCTATTGTGAACCTTGACTAGGTTCTGAATACATTCTCCAAGATCATATTTCACTTCTAGAAGGCCTAAACTGTATGTGCAGAATCAATGTTGTGGAATGTTCGTTTTAAAATAAATCATACTAAATAAAACAGTCTCCCAGGCTTCAGCCTGCTTTGAAGGAATTTATAGAAGGATTTCACAGAACTTCATGGGCCGGATGTATGTAGATGCAATCTTGCATTTCCTAAATAGAGACTTCATAGAAATGCAAAATGCTATGTACCAAGCTACCAATTTTCTAATAGCGGTTCTGACAATGTAGGACTCACTATTAGGATATTGCAATTATTAAATCCCAAGCCATTTGTGACAATGGGCTGGATTTGCATTTCCGAACGAGCAAATTCCTATTAGGAAATCAATAGTTGGGAAATGCAAAACCAAGGATGGCTATGGGCAAAAGTCCCCACCCCTGAAATGCACCCCAAAAATAGTGGTGCACATGTAGAGCACACATATGCCCAAGGGGCAAGTGTGGGCTCTATTGCACTTTAAAAAAAAGCATTTTGGAGTGCTTTTTTTTAAATTGCACATGGTTACCATTGACTTGAAGTTTATGGTAATTGCATTTCCTAAAGGCCAAATTCGCATTTAGGAAACGCTTTGTACATCTGAATAGGAATCGCAAATAGGGATTACCTATAGGACTTTGTACATCTGAAAAGCCTATTTTGTATTTCTTTACAGCCCAAAGTAGTGATTCTGACCGTTAAGAAATGCAAATTGGCTTTGACCATCTGAACCTATATCTGCAAGCACACATCTATGCACATACTGACATCCACTTCCCAAACACCAACCACAGGACTAAAGTTAATATTAGTATGAGATAGGTACGCAACTGCAAACATATACCACGTGTTATTAGCTCATTCTGAACCCTACTGAGGATCCCAAGCAAACGGCTAGAAGGAAAAGCAAAAGTTTCAATGGCTGCAGGCCTGCAGACGGAGCACAGACAAAGAAAGATGAAAAACAACTGATGCTCTGCTTTTTAGCTTAACATGCTCTGACTCAGAAAGGAGAGTAATTCTTCCCCACACAGGATTATGAAACTGTGGTACAGCTTAGAGTTTGGAGCATGGAGACCATAACAAAGATGAAGATCAGAGGCTTATAAGAAAAGCGCTAAATTTCCAAAGCTTTCAGCAATTTTAGAGGAATATAATTTGTCCAGGTGGAAAAAAAGAATCCAGCTTTGTATTCCTCACATTTTGTTTTATTTCAAGGGCACAATGCAAAGAACAGTTCATTAAATACTGAGGCCCTGATTTAAGAAAAGTGGTGCTGCACCTTTTCTTGTGCCCCTTAGCGCCCCTAATGCCACCATGTGTGCGCCATATCTAAGTTAGTTAGGAGAACTAGCATCAAAACGTATGACGCTAGTTCGGAGCTTTGCAGGATTACCACCAAAAATGTTGACGCTAATCCTGCAAAGCCCATTGAGGCCCATTGACAACAATGGCATGGCTCCTTTTAACGCCTTCTCTGAGCAGGCATTAAAAGTGCCAAAATAAATGACGCAAAGAAATCTCTCAGATTTCTTTGCACCATTTTTTCATCCCTCCCCTTAACAGGGGAATGCCCCCTTTGCATAAATTATGACTGGCGCAGGCATAATGTAGTGCAAAGTTTTACAAAGTGGCCCAATTAATGCATTGCACCACTTTGTAAATTTGGTGCTGCGATTTTGGCCTTGGTGGGCCACCTTAGTGTAAAAAAAGCTACGCTAATGTGGGGCAAGGAGGCGCTAGGGGCTCTAAATTCAGCCCCTGAGTACTGATGGTTGCTGTTACATAAGTATTTAGGGACAGCTTCTTCATCATCTTCTAGCACCGAGCACAGTTTTGTTATTGCCCATTTCAGACCGCTGGCATCGACTTTGGCACACGATTTTGTAAATCCAGAGGCTGAAGGTAAGAGTGAAAGGTCCTATCCACACTGAACCAATTCTTCAACCACTATAGATGGTGCAGTTCAAGTCATGTGATCGGAATGGCAAGTCTAAATAACGTAGGAGACTTGGGGAGATGAACAGGATTTACCTTAAAGAGACAGTAACAACAAAGAAGGGAAGGGAGATCCATAGACTTTGGGATCTCACTGGGGTCATGCACCCCTCTATGCTGACCGATGGGACAAACTGAAAAACCTAGCACCAAACCCAGCGTAATAGTGGAAGAGATCCAAAAGGCGCAGCAAATCCTGTTTTCTAAATTTACCATTCTATCCCCAATATTTTCAGAATGGTGGTACAGGTTTAGCTTTTTTTTTAAAGAAAAGAACTATTGACTCTGAACCCCAGACCCAATTCGAGGTCTATTATCTTTTTTATCCTTATCCCTTCATCATGGTTATTGGCCATTGTGGCTTTTTTTTTTTACCAGAACTGGCTTTAGCTAGCCAGGTTTCAGCAGTTTGACATTTTCATCACGGTTTACCAACTTGGCTGTCAGTATTTTTCAGGTACCCACAGCTTTACACATGTAAGCCTGTTGGCTTCAATAAAGCTAATCATAGCAAACATATAGTACAGAAATCAACAAGGTTACAACGGACAAAGTTTCAGTAAAACATCTGACCTATCAGAATTTAAAATATTTCACTTTGTTTCCCCAAGACGTCATAAGACTCGATATTGCTCAATCTTTGATCCAATAAACTGGCCACTGTACCTTTTCAATCAAAATGTTAACGCAAACTCAAGATGTTGCTATCTTAATAAATAATGATGAACAAGAGACACAAACATCCAGCTGCTAGAAATACCAAAGACTCCGAATTCTTACTTTGAAAAAGTCAGCAGCAATATTATGTATACTAGAAAGGGTACAAAACCATAAACATGGGTTTCAAGCAGCTCTATATGTGCAGCCATTGTTGCTGCCCTAAACGCTTCTGCAAATCACATATGCTTGGCAACATTTCCTATTCACACCGTGGTCAACTAAAACAGACTGTATACGAGAACGAAGAGCCAATGAATTAAGCAATTTTATCACCGATTACTTTTTATCGGTTCTTGGATTTTATATTAAGGTGTTTAAGAAAAGAATGGCCTCATAAGGACAACACATCAACATGGAAGACTAAATCAGGAACCAATACAGTGAAGAAATATGGAGTTGTGTGTTACATGAATTATTTCAACCTATGGTACAAGGTAGTACACAAGAAACAATTAGATGGGAGAATATTGTTACAATGTGGACTTGGGGATGGGTCAGGGACTTTAAATATGCATTAAATTAGTATACGAAGCCTTGATTGCAGCAGACACCAAATTCCTTGCCCCTAACTGTATGCCGGTCTTTTGGTTCCAGAATATCAACATCGTAAAGTGAAATAAAAGTAAAACAGTATCAATTAGGGGTAGACAGGGATACAGCGACTCTGCCTGGATTGCTCTTTGACACCCCTGGCACTACCCTTGCAGACTCTGGCCTCAGGGGTCAGCATGCAGATGCAGGAACAGAAAGTAATCCTGACTAAGAGCGCCCTTTCTCTTTCTAGTTTCCGCTCTGTGCTCGTACACTTGCTTCTCAGCAACAAGTAGGATGTTTTAAGGCTGATGTGTATTACAAGAAGTTAACCCTGTTATACCATGAGATATGGCTTAGTGTCTAAGCTTGCCATTTTGGAATCTAGATGCCTATATTCAAATCCCAGCCTCAGTGCTTGACTGAAAAATTCGTGAATCTGGGAAAATCACTTAGTCTCAGTGTGCCTAAAATGTCAATGTAATTGTGTAATTCAAAGAGGTACATTACCACTTGAGATACACAAGCTTGTATTGTCTGCCAGCATCCTCATGGTTGCTTTCCAGCTAAGTTCAACGTATAAAAGTACCCAAGTATACATGCAATGCCTCTTCTGTTCCACTTGGACTTGGGCGACTCGACACCAATGGGTAAAGGGAGTGAAATGGGGGCCTTGAGCTGCATGGATCTCTCTCTTTGGATGAAGTAACAGTGCTACTCACCGGTATGCGTTGTATAGGTTCCTCTTCTCATTTATCCTTTCACAAGTCCCAGAAGGTGCACAACGGAGGGCAAACGTTTTCGTTGGGAAGTCGAGACGACAGTCATCGTCCTTTCTGCAAGGAAGCTCCTCAGTGCTAGCATCGTCGAGGTCGGTCACTTTCAGCTTTCCATCGACCAGGACAAACTGTCTGGGCTGGAAATCCAGGAGAGCTATCGAGCCCAACGGAGACTGCGCCAGGTAATGTAGAAGTTGCACAAGGTTCAGACAAATCTAGAGAAAATAAGAGCCACTTGTATCGTCAATGTCAGTCTCATCATGATTCTTTTTACAATTGATTGATTAATGAAATGTATGTCTACAATAATGGACATCACAATTGATGTTAAGAGAGCAAGATAACAGTTACCAACAAAAGTTAAGCAACTGAAAGTCTTCCATTGTGGTACACCAAGGAGAAGAAATAGAAATCATCAACAATTTACACAACTATCACTAAACATGTTTAATAAAAAAATGTAACCTAACATTTAGTGCACAGGTCATCATTAATGGTAATAATATTGATGCCTCCACTCCTGCTTCAGTTGATGCCACAAAACTGTAGATCTGCCAGCATTATATTTACATGAAAGGAAAATATTCCTGAACGTAAAAACGGAGTTTAACATAGTCTACAAAATTACTAGTGCTCTTTCAATTCATTGAGGCCCTGAAGGAAGGCAATCCAATCAATACTTCTCATCCATGAGGACTAGGGATGTGAGAAGCTGCAGAGTTTTTCTTTTATGAACTTTTTCTAATTCTAACGAATTTTAGAATTTCTATAAATTTTCTGCGTGTCGCTTTTTTGTATTAAAATCGGGACCATTATACCCCACATAAGTTGTTTCAAGGTAAAAAAAAAGGATATCCATCCTCTACCATGATTCAAAATAAAATTCACAAGGAAAGAGGTTTTGTATTATCTTGTGAGAAAACGTCACATTCATTTTCTGTGCTGGTAGATGACTAAGTAGATGAATAATAGGTAAGTGAATAATCGGGAGCTAGGCAAGACTTCACTTGCTTAATAAACACTTCACACGTCCCTGGTGAGTAGGGGTCCTAGAGTTTGAAAAACAAAAAAACGAGATTTCACAAACATAGAAGTAGGACTACAGTGTTGAATGGAGCGAGGGGGGTAGAATAACTTAATTGCCACTTCTTGCCATTATGGAAAACAAAGAGACTGTGGTACTTAAATGCAGCTTTTACACACAGTACCATCTGTGTTAAATAAATTGCTTTCTGCTAGCAGTTGCCAACTAATACTCCACTGTAACACATGAACGTTTGCCTCCCTCTGTGTTCAGTAGACCCTCTCTAAAATCCGGGACATGCTCTACAATTATAAACATTTTCCAGGACATATGGTGAATAACTGGGACTATCTTAGCACTCCTGGTCACCCTACTAATGAGGACGCTCAGTAGCAATTCTCTACACAAACACAGCTATAACTCCTGTTCCCTGGGACCACTAGAAAAAGAAACAAATGTGAAGTTCAATGGTCATCAATACACCTGCTGCTTTAGAGCCCTAGAAATTAGCCAGATTTTACAAAGTATACCAGCATCCCGGCTTACAGTGCTAAAACTGGCCATGTCATCTAACCCCACCACCCAGTTGGTACCAGTATTAATGACACCACCAGTGCTTTCTCAATAGTGTCCTCCTACTGCACATTGGGGAAACAGGAAAGCATTGCATAACATCACATGGCACAGGAAAGACCCCCAAAATCTTAGACACCTCCAGGTGCAACAGCTGCAGGTCTGATGATCCCACTCGCCACACCGAGGTCACAGCACCAGGCAGGTGTAAATATCCAGGCTTTATACAGCATGTAATCACCTCTGTCTAAACGCTTCAAATTTTACCAGATAATGGATCTGAGGATCAGAGATATAATGTAACGTGCCCAGGACCACACAATGTGGACACATGGGGAAGTCTAAATTATGTGTTCATTTATTACAAGGTTTTAACCATAACATAACATGTATTTCTAAAGTGTGTCTTCACCATTGCACTTTTTAGTGCTGAACTACTAAAAGTTGTTTCCCAACCCAATGGTACACACTTATAGGGTGGTACATGCCTTGTTTTTGTCTGTCTAAGTATTTGGGAATAAGGTGGACATCAAGAAGGCAGAACAGGGAGCTTAGAGTCTAGTCAACTGCTGAGTAACTGTGCCTTAAATTCTCAGATCAAGACATTCTGTGTTGGGTTCAGTTAAAGGGCAGTATGAAGAGTTGAGCTTGCAGGAGCTGTCTTGACTGTAGGAAACTGAATTCAGATCTCAAGTTCAGAATGGCTTCAGTCTCTTATTTCCACCATGAGCAACTTACCAACAATGCCTTATGGACTCACAGAGACCCTCTACACCCAGCAGCCGTCCATACAGTGACCACAAATGGATAGCAACCTCAGACAAACTGACACTTTCCTCTTATTGAAGTATTGATGTGCTGAGCACCACACATGTACTTCAATGCTAAGAGTTGATACTGGCAGTGGTAACATGCCATTACTGACAGCGGAAGTGTACTGATCTTCACATATTGATCTAAAGAGCCCTGGGCATGATGAAGACCTCGGAGAACAATGCTGTGAATCTGTTTAAGCCAAAAATGTTCCCGAAGACACCTGTGCTTTCTCTCATTTAACTAACAGTGTTAAAGAGAATGTACATGCTTCACAGATGAAACATGCAACAGCCTAATCGCATTACATATTTTGTCAAATTGCTAAATTTTTTACTTAAAAAACAGGAAACCACCTTCTGCACTCATCCAAAAATAGTGTAGTTCTGGTGAAATCACTTCATTGCTGTATGTGTGAAATTGTTAACGTGTACAATGTGCATACATTTAATACAAAAAAAATAAACTGAACAGTGTGCTAATATTGTCCCCATCTACACCTCCCACCTAGATCACTTCCCTGTACCTGTAATCTGGTTTGTTTAATAAGACACCCAAACTAAGATGTTCTATATACAGCACGATGTTCCAACAGCACGCCCAAATGGTGCAGGGAGCTACCCATATGGGAAAGCATTTAACCCCCTATGTACAGGTAGTAAGCGCTACAGACATAGCATAATACAGTACAAGACATGTTTGAAATGCTCCTGTCACAATATAAAATTCTTTTCAAAGCACTCCTTTGAGTTAGGTATGTCCAAATCATGTACCTTAAAAAGAAATATATATTTTTTTAAAGTATTGTGAAATAGTGTAAACATTCTGAAACTGTCATTCATGTGCTGTGTTCTCATTATAAACCAGGACACGTGAACGAGTTTCTTCCTGCTCACTGCTGATAACACTGAGCATTGCTCTGGATACATCAAAGACATGCAGGTCAACAAACTACGACGTCATTAAAAAGCAATGGTGCATATTATTCTTTTGGCTCGGGGTACTGTGGAATAGCTATGTCTTTATTTTTAACTAAAAACATATCGGGGTGTTTTAGCATCAGGCTTACAAGCTTGATCCTTTAAGAGGCCGTATCATGAATACTTGTGCTAGTTTAGCACAATCAAGTGCCTGTTTTTATGCTCTTGCGGTTTCTAACGTGCATTCACTTGACCAAATATGTATCTAAGTTAAAGCTTGATTATCAAATTATACAGCTGGGGCTCGGTGAGCAGGATTTGCCTTTTTCTGTTTCCATGCTGTGCTGACGAAAATCATACTCTAACTCGGAGAAATATAGAGTTAATCTACCATTTCACAGTAGGAAAATACGAATGTAACTCTGACACTTGCAACAATATGTCTGGAAGGGTTGTAAGTAATAAGGCTTGCTTTCAACTCGACGTTCAAGTGGAGTATACTCTTGGTTAGTTTGTCAGAAAGTGACGTGGCAGGACATCAGAAAGGTTTGGATGTAGGTTCACCAGCTGCCAAGTCTCATTTTGGAGGAGTTTCACAGAGATTGCAACACTTGTGCGCCTCACTCTTATGAGGAGGGCTCCCATGCTTATTTCCAGGACCAGCACATCCTCCCCCTGCGCGAGCTGGCCTTTTGAGTCGTCTCTGTTTACAAAAAGCCCGCCTTATCTCGTCAGGAAAACAAGCCCCCCACGCTGCTGAAAGAGGCTTGCTTCACGGGGCAGAGGCAGGCCGTGGCACCCAGGCGCGGCCCCATGAGTAAGGATTTTACATCACGCTCTTTGCAGTTCCAAATCTTTTTACCAGCGGTATTACCTGCAAAATGGACGCAAACAGGACTATGTTTTATGGAGAGAAAAAATGCAGTTAACAGGCATGTAAACAGAGCGGCATCTGGAGGGTTTGTTCAGGCAAACGTAAAGTCGACGTGATACCCAGTGCCCAGGAGTAGGGGGTATTTCAGGCCTGCTCAGCTGGAGAGCTGCGAGTCGCTCATACGTTTCCCTTTGCTTTGTTTTCTTACCTTAAATCTCTCCTCCCAGGGGGTCTGCAGCAGTTTAATCATCTCCAGAGGGCAGCCCAGCTCCAGCATAGCTGTGACCCTGGTGTCACCATCGAGGCTATTATCATAGCACTGGCCCTGCAACTGCAGAGAAGAAAGGCGCGTTATAGCTACTGCCTCACAGATAAACCCTGGCTTAACTCACAGAAAAGGGGCACTCATTTTAAACAACACAGAGCATACCGGAATAATCACCAGTCTCTCTCTTGACAAGAAATTGATCCAATTAGTGTGTCTCGCCCTGTCTCTCCCCTTTTGCTATGGGCCCGTCTCTCTTCTAACCCCTTATCTCTGTCTTTCTCTCATACATCCACACGGGCATTCATGTTTGGCGACAGGGACTTATTTTTCAGCGCCAGACTTTAACCAAGAAAGAGAAAGTTAGAAAATGGGGAAAGAATGAGGAAGACAAAGTTCGGGTAAGAGTGAAAAGAGGGAAACTAGGGGCCATATTTATACTTTTTGACGCAAACCTGCGCCAGTGCACGTTTATGTAAAAAAGTTTAGCACCGGCTACCGCCATTCCAATGCGCCAGCCGGGCGTCATATTTAAGGAATGACGGTAGCCGGTGCTGCAGCCTGGTTAGCGTCAAAATAAATGACTCTAACCGGGCAGCGGAGGCGTAGGGAAGACTGGGGGTTGTGCGTCAAAGAATGGTGCAAGTCAGGTTAGAGTAAAAAAAAATTAGTCTAACCTGACGAGCGTCATTTTTTGACGCACAACCCCCATGGAAATGACTCCTGTCTTAGCAAAGACATGAGTCATGCCCTCCTGCCCAATGGCCATGCCCAGGGGACATCTGTCCCCTGGGCATAGCCATTGGGCACAGTGGCATATGTGGGGGACCCAAGGTAGGCCCCCTTATGCCATTAAATTTAATTAAAAAAAATACTTATCTGCTCTCACCATAGATGGGTCCCTCCATCCATGGGTGTCCTCCAGGGGTGGGCTAGGCTGGCAGGGAGTGTCCATGGGTGCAGGGAAGGTCACCTGTGGACTACTTCCATGATCTCCCACCATTGAAAACAGCCCACAGGTCCCTTAACGCCTGCCCTGACCCAGGTGTTAATTTTTTACGCATATCGGGATTTACGTCATTTCCGGGTCCGCCTCCTAGCCGTGCGCCGTTTTTTCCCAGTTGGATAAATATGGCGCATGGGTGTTTCAGTCATTTTTTGGACGGGAACACCTACCTTGCATGTTCATTAGCGCAAGGTGGTTTCACACATCCAGAAAATGACGCACACTGAGATATTTTGACAGTTGCGGGGTCTAGCGTCAAAATATAAATATGGTGTTCGTTTTGCACCGAATTTGCGTTAAAAAAATGATGCAAATCCAGCGCAAGCAGAGTATAAATATGCCCCTAGGTACGAGAAATAACATGTACGAGTGACAAAAAAAAGACAGAAAGTATAGAGTGTTGAAAAGGGGCATGAGGTGGAATCATAACCAGGAAACATTAGTAGTCTGCAACCCTGACTTTCAGCAGCTGTGCGGCCGGGCTCCTATGTAAACCTCTGGCCCCTACACTTATTCGTGTACCATAAATTCAGACTTCACCTATGGCTCTCTCTTTTCTGTCTCTCTGACTTTTTCGCTCTCTTTCGGGCGCAGTTACGATATATATTATACGCCTATTAAGACTGGGGTTACAATGGCCATATATCCCTGTGGGCTTGGAATTGACTCACTGTGAAATGTTACCAACAAACTAATACAAAGATGGCGATTCTGTATACCACGAAACGACCATACATGTTGCTTATTTCATAGATAATGGAGTTGAGTCACCTATTTCTGAGCAGAAAAACCCTGGCAACAGAACTACAAAGAAACAAAGCTGTAAATAACAGGGGTACATTAATAGAGACCAGCTGGAATCAAGGGTGACGTGGATTGAAAACAGATACGGTTTGCACGATTAGGGAGCATGGACCGATAACAAGGGGATTGATAGGGTGCACTGAATACGGAGGGTAGAAATAACGTGTTTGTTTTAAATATATCTAGAACGACTGGTGCCGTTTCTGAGAGCTGTAAGCAACAGTTTGTTCTGTCGCTCAGCTCAGTTTAATAGTTTACTGAATCTCCCAGGCTGGGTCGGCCTTGCCAGGATTTGGACTCCTGCTTGGCAGCTCACGGTACGTCAGCAGCAAGCACTGAAGCAATTGATGGGCAGGGGTGAGCCTAGTACTGCGGTGACTTGGGACAGAGAACAGATTTTTTGCAGAAAATAATTTCGGGGTCAGTGAATGGAATTCACGATGTGCCTACGATCACACTAAAGAGTCAAGCGGGGAGTTAAGAGCTGAGCCCAAGTGCGTAAAAGCGCTACACCGTCCTTTTCAGTAAAAACATCCAACCATTCTTAGAGCCATCGGGCAACCGACTGTCTTTTTCTTTCACAAATTCCTAAATCATAAATCTTCACACATACAAACCAATAGAAAAAGATGCATCAACATTATCAGTTCACCATTTATTTTACATCGTTCCCATTCTTTAAATTCGGGGGGGCAAAAAAATTGCAAACAAGGAAACGGACGCCTGCAAATAAGGGATTGCTGAAGTCGGGATCAGAAGAGCCCATGGCAGAAGAGACCAAGCGTCTTCCAGGAGCCGGGCTGCAGCAGGCGTAATTGTAGGAGAGTACACGAACATCATCCCGAGAAGTGAAAAGACGCAGATCATTAATGATGTCAGAATGAAGGGAACTTTAACGCCTAGGCCAAGTGTACCTTTCCCAGGAGTGAGGATGCGGCCCCGGCGAGGAGGTGAAGGCAGGACAGGCAGCGGCAGAGGCCTGTAATTACAAGGTGACCTCTAAATTGGCTGCTTCATAGATGGTTTTTTAATTGCCAGCTGAAGCCACCCAGTTTGTTGTGACTGGGATTTCTGGGATGGAAAAGTGCTGTCTGACTCGCGTTGTTCCACTCTTAAAAGTGCTATCCCTTAGATGGGAAGGGTGCAGCTGGTCCACTCCAGCTTTCTCCCGCCTGAAGAATCCTGAATGTGAGCCGAGGTCACGTAGAAAGTGTGTCTCTGCAGTAAAAACGGGTAACTGGACACCCGCTGAGTGAAAAGGAAGGAAGATCAAGGAGCAGAGGGCATCCCTGCCCGGAGACGTCTCGTTGTGTCATACAGAGCGCTTCCTGCCAGCACCATGCGGCGTTGGCCAGTGTTAATAAATAAAATCGTGACTATTTTATTGGTTCTGGTTTTTAGCAACTTACGATGGCATGAGAGGGTCGCCCTTTGCACTGCTATTCACGTGTTGTTATTCCCCAAGTCAGCGGTGCTAGTGTTACGGACTTAAGAAAACGTCGTGGCATGGCCTTTGGATTATTATAATACTCGGCAGCACTACTCTGTTTACTGCTTATAGACGGAGGGCCTCAAAATGATGAAAGGCAAAGCCAGTCTAAATCAGAACATGTGAAAGGCAGAGTTTACATTTTTCTGCAACTGATGTAACTCGTGAGTTATCTCGTCCAAAGAAGCCCTAATACATTTTGGAATAGGGATTTCCCATATAATAAATTCTTTAAACTATGTAGACCAACGCTAAGCTGTACACATAACATGTAAAGCACGTGACCACCCAGCGCCGCGTCCAAGCACTACTGAAAGGTAAAGATGTACAGTGACACAAATCCCACCGGTGCAGTAGCCAGCTGCGGAGGGATGGCAGACTGAGAGGACCCGTCAGAATTCCAGCTGGTGGGTGTTGGGTTCAGATACAAGTATCAGCAGTAGGTGCATTGATCAATTGAGCGCCATACTCAAGGACGGAGGAGATCAGAAGCACATATCTATACAGCGTTTGGAAAAAATATCTTTAAACCAGACACTATATGTTCGATTTGTAGCACTGGTATAGCGCTTGCTACCCCACGTGGGACGCTGAAGCGCTTAATGATATCTCACCTTCACGCGCGCAGGCGCGAGCCTGCCCAGTAAAGATTATACGGAGCCAAACCAGGAGCGCCCCAAATAAAACACGTGTCGCCTTGTGTGTCAGATTTCAACTAAACGTGTTTTTTAGCCAGCGTGGGGGCACCAGGCTAGTCACATCCTGAACACATTTGCAATGGGGGGTGAACCCCAGTGGTTTTCTGTAAACCCGTCTCTCATTGCATAAACAGTCAAGGGGACTATTCGGCAAGTGTGAAAAATAGCAGCTGCTTTAAGAAAACTCAGGGAGTGGCAGCTACTGACAGCGGCCGTGGGGTGCCGGGGTGGATTCCCAGGTCGGAGCAGGCTGAACTCCTGTACCTCGACATTTACTGTACTGCTGCTGAGAGGGCCCTCCAAGCCAACTTCTGCACAGAGAATTAAGAGATGGTGGATGTCTGCAAGAAGAGGAGAAAACGTGTGCCGTGACGGCTAAATGGCTGGCCTGCAACCTAGGAAGTAATCCCGGCGACACCACGTTATCTGCCAATTGTGTGATCCTGGGTGTATTTTGTGTTGTCTTGTGCTACAGAGTATGGAAGGTATAAACAGAATATTATCGGTCGTTTCCAGGCATCTACACGCATAGAGTCAAACTTACTCCCTTCAGATGCACGTCACCTGTCTGTACCAAGGGAGTGTTTAACAATAAAAGGGAGCCTGTCTGTGTTTGCTCGAGTCAACTTCGGGCCACTGAGGTCAGGACTTAAGCCGAAAACAAACACTACCATAAGAACTGCAATAAAACTAGAAAGGGAAGAGAGAAATACACTGTGCACAATTTGTGGGGGAAAAACGACAACGGCTTTTGGAAATAACAAAGGTCCATCGATGCAACATGCACTATAAATACCCTTGAAAGAATAAAAGCTTAGCAAACGGTCAAAGCGAGCTGAAACTCCAGCACCATAAATGTGTAATTTACTGGCGAGACTGTTGTGCATAAAAGCTCCGGGGAACAGATTGAGTTCACAAGGTTAAAACACATGAAAAACGCGTGTACTCGGCCACGCGCCGAGGAATAGGGCGCTAATGGGAGGGCAGTAGCTACATGCCGGGTTCATGGGAAGGGTGAAAGGTGGATAGTTGGTGACAAGTTACAAATGCAGAAGGGGTGGTGTGGCCAAAATGAGGCACCGACAAGGTACTGACAGGAAGGAGTGAGGTGTATATGGACGTGAACAGAATAGAAGCGCGGACACATAGTATGTACATGCCTGAACGATGCCCGGGTGCTGCAGCCCCCTCAGCAGGGTCACTTCCTTCAGCAGTTTGTAGGTGGCCAGCCTGTAGCAGCCCGCCGGGTCCCCGTAAAGCTCCATACAGCCCCTCAGGTCGCTTCCTTCTCCGTGGACGGACTTGAGGGCCACGGCTCGTCCGTCGGCCAGCGTCGCTTTCAGGACCAGCTTGGTGAAACCGGAACCCAGGTAGTCCACCTGCTTCAAGGCGCTAAGATCCTGGCAGCCCAGGCCCTCTTGGGCCGACTCGGGCCCCCGGAGCATTGTCCAATCCAGATTGCCGAGGTCTAGTTCATAGTTGGGGGTCCGCAGCCTACCTGACCTCTGACCTCTCTGTAATGCTCGGTGGTACAGTGCCAGATCCACATGCCTTTTCTCGATCTCCTTGAGTAATCCCTGATTCATGGAGTCCACGAAAGATCTGTGTTTCCCATTGCCAGTCCCAGTGGCTGGTATGGAGAGTTTCAGCAGTGCCAGTGCGGCAAGAGACAGAGCAATGCCCAGGAGCACACCGACACCCAGAGCTCCCATGCTGAAGCGCCGGTGCACGAAATATTGCTGTTGACTGTCTGGCTTCTGTTTCGAGCTATCACCGCCGGCTTTAATAGGCGGGGTCCAGGTTTTCGATCACACCCAATAAGGCGGGTCTTCGATAGAGCACGGAGTGGCATCATCCCTGCCCCCCATTCAACCCCATGATCACTCTTCTATCTGTGCATCAGGAGATCGAGGAACTGTGCTGCCCTCTAGCGGCCAAACTAATACACAAGCGCCATACCTGTGATGACAGAAATCGTGTGTGTAGTCCACTAATGGGCCATTACAACTCTTCTAATACAACAAAGAATCCCGATGTAAAAAATTACCTTAATTTGATACCCATTTTGTTCTGAAAAGATGACCCCCTTCATGTTCTAGAAGCCAAAGTACACTTCATACACGTGTAATCGAGTTGAAAATGTTATTTTAGCTTATTTATGCACGATTTAGTTGATTTATTTACTAGCTTTGTTTATAATTAGTATTAATGCACTTTCTGTTTGTTGCACAAGTCTTTGTGGGAATTCCACCGTGTTTTCAGTACACCTCACCGTTTTTTAAATTATCGTATACATACACCCTACACGTTTTCATTTTGGGGGAATTCCATTTTATTTTTAATTCATACACGTGTGCGCGTGTTAGAAATTCTAGTTTAAGTGATACATACAAAATTGTTCTAGTGTTCTATAACACTTCTTAGCCATACCTTGTTTTGTTTTGGGAATTGACGAATACTTCCAGGTTTTGACATGTACCTGTTTTTGAACATCTAAAGAACTCCAATGCCTGACGTGTACTTCTTTTGACACATTAGAGTTCGTCCGACTTTTGTGCTTGTATAGGTTGTCCTTTATAATCCTACCTCTGAAATTTGTACTTTGCTCCGGCCATTTGCAAGTTTTTAGTACTTTTCCAACTCAGACAGATATTTTAAGGGTTTAAGTACACTTTCTACACGAACAGTTGTCTTGGAAATCCTGGACTATGCTTTCATGTATATGCGTTTGGAAATGCTAATATACTTCCTTCGTTGCTTCCTATACTGTAATGCGCGTCCTCCTCGTCTTCCTACATACACCTCGTGCGTGGAACACTCTTATGTACTTGCTATGTGTATATTTGTTTTGGGAATGCACTACCCAGGGCCTTAGGAGAGGGGGGAGGGGTCGGGCTGTGGGGGGTTAAAACATCTAAATTTTGATAGTCACAGCACACATTGAGGTGGTCAGTGTCCTGTTCGTGATAATCACGGGTTATTTTCAGTTCGATGTTTTTCTTTAGTTTGTTGTTGAAGCGTGCCTCTTGAGAGTTTTGGTGTTCATGTGTGGGGGTGGCGGGATTGGGCGCGTATTTAATAATCTGAAAAAGCTTCATTGCAGTCATTGCTGTCGTATTACTTTCGTATTTCGTATCTACTTTAGATTTCTTTGAGCCTTCAAGTTCCTTGCAGCTGTTGTTTAGTGACTCTTTTGTGTATTGTAGGTTGGATTTCAGGCACTCGCAGTCATGTTTCAAACCTGCCTTTTCCATTATTGCTATTAAATAATTCCTGTTCTCTTTGAGATTGTTATTAGGTTGTGTAGTGTCAGGATTTCACTGTAGTTCAATCCAGGGACTGTAGTGCTTTCAGTCAGACAAGATCTTTAATACATCTCAGAATCTGAAAGGGCCTTCAAAGGCGGAGGTTAAGAGAGGTAGGGGGAAAATAAACTCTCTGTAGGCGTCCTAACCCCCTAACCTTGGGAACAGGGGCTGATGGAAGGGATGTGGCAATGGACTGACTGGTAAGCCCTATACACTTTTAAAACATGGTATCCTTATTCGAAAGATACTGGTGTGGAATGGGTCACACTGTCTTGTGTGTAACACTAGAATGGCGTAGCAGGTGATGGAAGCACATAGGCTCTGACGAGCCCCCAGATAATGAGGATGCAGTTCGGGAACTGAATACAAGGTTCCTCCAGTAAAAGGAACGCAAGAGCCATGATGACTTGGAGTATTTGCAATTGGAGCAGAGATTCTGGAAAGGCAGCAAGTAAAGCGTTAACCTGAGCTTCTTTAACTGTCTGAGGAAACGGAAGGAAAGCAAACCAAACAAGCATTTGCAGTGCAACGGGTCTTGCATTTGGTTCAGTTAGAGCGATTGGCATTGTAAATTAATAACTGGACTTTTCTTGCCACATAAATTGGTCAACCCTGCCTCATAATATGATATTTTCCTACCACATAGTTCAAGTGGCCCTACATATAACTAAAGCACTTCTATTTCCCTTCTTCCTCTATCTGAAACCAAAAATGAAAATGTTGCCATTTAGTATCCTAATTTAAATCTGTCTCCACTAACCTAGTGTGGGGACCCAGAGATGATCTAGACAGAAAGAGCAGGTTGTGGTGAATGTTTTGAAGGTGGTCCCATTGTCCTAGGCTGAGTTATGAGCAAAAATGTTTTGGCTGGAGCTCCTGTGTTAGCAGCGCGCTCGGTGTTTGAGCTTTTATATGTTTGCTTTGTAAATACACGGGGACTGAGCCTTGTTGCCGGGTTTTCTGTGAATATTTCAAAAGTTTTCAAAAGTTTGCTTCGCGCGGTACTGCCATATGCTTCATATAAATGCCCGTGTTTCTAAGGGTGTCGCATGCGTTACTGTTAATGAATATTTTCTGCCCAGAATGGAATCGTGTGAGTAGGTAGCAATGCCACTTATGGCGCTTCTTTAAATTGGGCTCTATTTTAAGTGTTTACTTGCATTCAACAGCAGACATTTGTAATCTATTGTATAATTTTGTGACACAGAGCGATTGCGCTTTATTTCATGATTTAAAATATTACACATTTGTTTGATGTTGTTGTTATAACGATTGCCATTTTGGGTTCTCTTGTTTTATTTGCCTTTTCAGCCCAAATTTACCTTTGCCTCTGCCTGCATTCCAGTAGTCTAGCAATTTTGGTTATTGTGGTTACAGCAGGGGTCATAGTTGTTTCTTCCAAAAAAAAAAAAAAAAACAATAATCGTAGTCTGGTTGCTGGCTTGGTGGTCCTGAGCTGGCACAGGGCCTGTAAGTGGGATCTCAATTGGTCTAGTCTACTGACCAGCATTGTATTGATTTTGTTTTCATGGTGTTTGAGTAACTGTGAAATGTTTTCATTTTGATTAGAGGTACATCTTAATGCCTTTGAATATATTGTGCTGAATTATATACAAAAAAGAAAAAAGAAAAGAAAAAAAGGGTAATCACTGTTACTTCCTTACATCATGCCATCTAACAAGGCAAGCGCAGGGAAGAGAAAAGGGAGGGACCCAGAGTTATCCCAGTTATTGAAGATGGTCCTGGAAAATTGGGCAATGATGATACTGACAGTAGTGATGTAGCATCAGATAATGAAGTTAATGGGGCTAATAGCAGTCGTCCTAGATGGTCCCACATAGCACCGCATGCGGCGTTCCCCCCGGTGAAGCGCAGGAATAAAGGGAAGGCACCTGCTTCGCAGTCCTCTACCTTAGTTGTGAGTCCCCCCGAGCAGGTCGTGGTGCCTGAGATTCCAGTTCCCGCTGTGAGCGTGCCGTCCGAGCTGCAGGGGGTGAGCGAGGGAGCGACCACGTCAACAGGGCTAGGTGTGGCTGAAGTTTTAGCTAATATACGCAAATCATTGGCTTCCCTGGCACCCCTAACAGGGCCAGGGGTCCCACCAACCCCCTTGCCGGGGGTTCCAACGCCAGCAGCACTAACCATGGCACCCCCTACACCTCAGGTACCCACTCAGCATGCGCAGGTCCAAGAACCTACCATTGCAGGCCTTGCTGGAAGTGTCTAGGCTACTAGCAAATATTAATGTCCCAGCTAGTAATCCCCCTCGCCCACAGCTCCTTGGAATTCAAACTATTCTTTGCAAAATTCATTAATGGAACTGAAGCGCCAAGTAGATGCATTGGCAGCAGCACATAGCTCAATCCCACCGCAGGCGGCATTAATTAGCCCGAGTGTCACCCCGACACCGAGCACTGTGAGTCCTGCAACCCCTTTAGTTACAAATGGGTTGACCGAAAATGACAAGGTTCCAGGCAAAGATAATTCGGCAAAGGAGGGGACAACCATCGATGCATTACTGTCAAGACCAGGTAAGCTGGCAGCACACGTTAGGTTAGTGCAGAAGTAAAAGAAAAGAGTTGGAAGGGGGAATTTGTCGACATATTTTCATTAATCAGGGCAAAAAGGAGGGAGGTAGACAGTAAAGATAAAGAAGTTAAGGCATCTTCCTCGGGGGACAAAAAACCCAAGGTGGAGGAGAGCATTACAAACTGGTTGTTTGGTTTCAATGTATTCATGTCAGTGATGTTAGAAAAGAAACCTGATTTGGGCATTTCGATGATTTGCTATGCAAACAAGATACTGAAGGCACAACACACTTACGGGGGTTCTGCCTGGTTGGAGTATGATAGGGATTTTCGCTGGGCAAAAGTGGAAGATCCATCTATTGGCTGGGATCAAACAGAGGTGAACGTCTGGTTAGAATGAGTTAATATCAAATTACCAGGGAGGCAGCCCTTTCGGGCACAATACTCCGGCGAGAAGAAAGGATCTTGTCGGGCGTTCAATAGGAACATATGTTCGCGCCCCACACGGTCCTGCAAGTTCAGGCACAATTGTTCCTTTTGTGGTCTCCCCTCACCAAGAGTTTAAATGTACCAAAAAATCCTAAGAAAAAGGTAGAGATACGAACAAGCCCTCTAACTGAATCTCCCCTGCCGTCCCCCATTAAGTTTGACACTCTGCTCCCATGGTTACAGGCTTATCCTGTGACTGGGTCCACATAGCTACTGGCACATGGTTTTTCCTCCGGTTTCAGAATCCCAGCTCTCAATGTCTCTCCAGTGAATCATTGTAAAAATGTAGTCTCGGCATTATGGAACCCAACTATGGTGTCCAAGAAGTTAGCAAAAGAATGTGCGTTGGGCAGGTTAGTAGGTCCCTTCCCTTGCCCTCCTTTGAAAGGCTTTGTTTGTTCTCCATTGGGGGTGGTTCCTAAGAGGGAGCCGTTCCAGTTCAGGTTGATTCATAATTTGTCTGCCGCTCGGGGAGCATCGGTAAATGAGGCCATCGATCCCCAGCTGTGCTCGGTCCGTTATGCGACAGTAGACCAGGCCTTAGAAAAAGTGAGGGCCTTGGGCCATGGGGCTTTGTTGGCAAAAACCGACATTGAGTCAGCCTTCAGACTTCTCCCAGTTCACCCCGAGGATTACCACTTACTGGGTTTCCAATTCCAGGGTGGGTATTTCTATGATAAATGCATGCCCATGGGTTGTAGTGTATCGTGCAGCTATTTTGAGCAGTTCAGCATCTTCCTACAGTGGACCTTTTCAATTCGCACCAGACACCACAACGTCATTCATTACTTGGATGATTTCTTAGTATTGGGTCCACCTAGGTCAGAGAAATGCAGGTGGGCGCTCCGGGCCTTGATCACAATGGTTGAAGACTTTGGGGTCCCTTTGGCTCCAGAAAAAACAGCAGGGCCCATTACCTATGTTACCTTCCTAGGGATTGAGATTGATTCAGTGGCAGGTGAATGTCGCCTGCCTAAGGATAAGCTGCAGGTATTCAAGGAGTCCATAAAAACAATGTTATCACAGAAGAAATTCACCCTTCACCAACTACAGGTGCTGGTGGGTCAGCTGAATTTTGCTCTAAGGATTATTCCCATGGCTCGCCCCTTTTCTAGGTCCATCGCTAGGTCAATGGCTCGGTTGACTGAGAAGCACCATCACACTCGGTTGTCTCTGGAGGTTAGGGAGGATTCAAAGTTGTGGGAGGTGTTCTTGCAGGACATTAATGGAGCGGTGATTTGGCCTCATCCGGCGTTTTCCAGCCCTACTCTGGGGCTTTATACTGATGCAGCTGGTAGCATGGGTTTTGGCGCAATCTTGGGCCCTCTGTGGTGCAGGGCGGATTGGCCATCAGAATGGGTCAGCATGGGCTGGACAAAAAATATAGCCTTTTTGGAGCTTTTCTCTATTGTTGTTGCGGTCATCATCTGGGCGGAGGAATTTAAGAATATGTTTGTAATCTTTTGGTCTGACAACATGGCTGTAGTAGAAGCCATTAATCGTCAAAGGGCTACATGCCCACTGGTTCTCCGCCTACTAAAACGCTTAATATTAACATGTTTACAATACAACATTACATTCCGGGCTAAACATGTACCAGGGATTTATAACAATGCTGCTGATGCCCTGTCTCGCTCATTGATGCAGGACTTTCTGCGGTATCTCCCTCAGGCGAAGGAGAAGATGACAGAGTTCCCAGAATCTCTGTGGAAGATTGGTGTCCTGCCCTCACAGGCTTAGTAGGAACATCTTTAGCAGCGCGTACAAGAAGGGCTTATGAGAACGATTTTTACCAGTATAGGCGGTTCTTGCAGGCGCAACAAATTTAAGGATTGTTCTCTGAATCAGCGATATGCGCTTTCCGACAGCATTTGAAAGACAGGGGGTGACCTGTCTCTTGTGCAAAAGCTTACCTGGCTGCGATACGCTTTTTCGCTAAGATTAGGAACATGGAGGCACCTCTGAACACTTTTATTATCAAACGGGCTCTAGCAGGATGGGCCAGGGATGTCCATGTTAGGTCAGACTCTAGGCGCCCGGTAAAAGCTGCCCTGCTAGAGAATCTTCTGCGCACTCTCCCAGTAGTTTGCTCCTCGCAGGCGGAGTCAGCACTATTTTCGGCAGCGTTCTCGGTAGCCTTCTACGGGGCATTCCGCTTCAGTGAATTGGTGGGGCGACGTGCAGGTGGGTTGCAGTGGGGCGACGTGGTGGTCAGTGCAGAGTTGTTATCTATAGTCCTTCGCAATTCAAAAATGGACCAGCTTAAAAGAGGAGTGCGCATTACACTTAAGGCCGCTATTGGATCACCCCTCTGCCCTGTGGAACTGATGAGAGCTTACCTGTCGGTCCGTCCGCCATCAGGCTCTTCTGCTTTGTTCATCCACGCTAACGGGGAATGTCTTTCCCGCTACCAATTCTTAGAGGTTTTCAAAATAGCGTTGAGGTCACTGGGGGTTGACCAGCAAGGGTACTCCTCCCATTCTTTTCAAATTGGGGCAGCTACGCTGGCGGCTACCGCGGGTCTGCCGGTGTCCAAGGTGAAGGGTATCAGTTGTTGGTCGTCGGATTGCTATAGGCGTTACATTAGGCCTGAGCTGGTATAGTCAGAAGTTCCTCGACAAATCTGGTTTTTGTAGTATGATCTTCTCATACTCTTTTCTTTTCATTTAAGTGCAATGTCACCTCATGTAGTATGGGTCTTGGGGCATTCGTTTGTTCAACGGGCGGCGTACAGGGTGCAACAGCTCCGTGAGCCGAATCCGGCGATGGTTCAAGGCGTGTCTTTTTGTTGGTGCGGATTTGGCAGAGTGGGAATCGCCCAACTGCAACAGTTGGTCACATTAGCAAAAGGATTTGAGGGGCTCCAGTTCGCGGATCTCATCATTATTCACCTAGGAGGCAATGACTTAGTGAGAATGAGTCGCAAGGCTCTGAGAGAAGTGATATTCATGGAGATCACAAAATTGGCAAAACAATATCCAAACGCGGCAATTGCCTGGTCCCACATGGTGCCTCGACGCCAGTGGGGCGCAGGAATCAAATCAAGAACAATCAACGTCTTAGTACGCCGACTTAACGCAGAAATGACTAAACTATGCCCTGGTCCAGGGCGTCTATGGAACATTCCTCACAAACATTTGAAGGGCCCTCGCATGTTTCACAAGGACATGGTGCATCTGTCGGATGCTGGTACCGATCAGCTCATTTATGACGTGTTTTTTTGCTCGCAGTCTTTTCAGGGGTGGGGAGGGCGAAGGACCTTTGGGGCCCTGGTCGCCCTCGTGGCGGAAACTGAGGTATTAAAGTGACCAGAAACAACAGAGGGGTCCCCAAGGTTGGGGCCCCGGGAGGACACCAGGGATAGGATCCTGAAGTTCTGAGCCAACCTGCGGATGTACACACCAGATTAAGGGGTAAGGGAGCACAGGTCGCTGGGGGGGCCATGGGGCTCCACTACTTGCCTGCCCCGTTACACCCCGAGACTGATTGGTGTTTGGAGGGGGTGGAACCCTGAGCGTGAGGATAAGGAATGGTGTAGTCAGGGTAACCTGTCGGTAAAAGATTTATGGTCACTAATTTCATACCTCATGATTTGTAAATATTTGTGTAATGTTTTTATAAAAATGATTTATGACTTTATGCTAGGAGAATACTAAAGTTGTGTTAATAAAAACTTCTTCCAACAAGTAAGATTGTCGGTCTGCGTATAGCTGGTGGGGGGAGTGTGGGCTGTCTGGCAGTCTAAGGATCCTAGGGTAAAGTGCCCCCCCAACATGGGGAGCGCAGCCCGTTAGGGGACGGGCCTGCCGAGGCCCGACGCTCCCCTATGCACTAGTGGTGTGAGGGGCTGGCCAGAGACTTCCGCCCTTACGCCTCACTAGGCGTGAGGGCGGAAGTTAGGCAGAGGAATCGTAGCAGCTGCGTTGGCCGCTAGCTGGTTTCAGCCACTGCATGCCGGTGGGGGGCTATTTAAGAGCCCCCTCAAGAAGGCTCGTCCTTCTTCTTTCGGACGCGGCGGCTGGAGCTTGCGGGGGCCCGCAGTTGACCCACCCAGCCTCTCCTTAATTTAGGTTGTGAAGAAAGGTATAAGCGGAAATTGAGGTATTAAAGTGACCAGAAACAACAGAGGGGTCCCTAAGGTTGGGGCCCCGGGAGGACACCAGGGATAGAATCCTGAAGTTCTGAGCCAACCTGCGGATGTACACACCAGATTAAGGGGTAAGGGAGCACAGATCGCTGGGGGGGGGCCATGGGGCTCCAGCTCTTGGCTGCCCCATTAAACCCCGAGACTGATTGGTGTTGGGAGGGGGGGGGGGGGAGGAACCCTAAGCATGTAGTCAGGGTAACCGCCCCTCCTAAGGATACAGGTGAGGTATGGGTCACCTGTGTGGTCCAATGGTGGTTCAGGACAGGAAGGGATCCTGTCTGTAAAAGATTTATGGTCACTAATTTCGTACCTCATGATTTGTAAATATTTGTGGAATGTTTTTATAAAAGTGATTTATGACTTTATGCTAGGAGAATACTAAAGTTGTGTTAGTAAAAACTTCTTCCAACAAGTAAGATTGTCGGTCTGCGTATAGTTGGTGGGGGGAGTGTGGGCTGTCTGACGGTCTCCGGATCCTGACACATTTTTAGACCTAACAAGCCTACTGCAGTACTAAGGCCCTTAGAACACAAACTACTCCAAGCCTTAAAACAAAAGTTACAGCCAGAAGAAAGGTTAAGAAGGGATTGAATGGTGGAAGGGGTTATTATTTTGGGGTACCCACTAACATAGTGTCAGCCTGTGTGCCTCAGTATGTAGTGTCCAAAATGATAAGGAAGGAGGGCACATTAGGTGGATAGTAGGCCCATTTTCATCCCCTCCCCTGGAGGAATTTGTGTGTTCTCCTCTGGGCGTGGTCCTGAAGAAAGAACCAGGACAGTTTAGATTGTTTATAATCTCTCAGCTCCCAAGGGTTAATCAGTGAATGAGGCTATCAACCCGTAGCTATGTTCAGTGCGGTATGCAGCAGTAGCCCAGGTGCTAGCTATGCTGTGAGACCTTGCCCAAGGGGCTCTCCTTGCAAAAATAGACATAGAGTCTGCAATTAGGCTGCTCCCAGTTCATCCTGATGACTACCACCTCTTGGGGTTTCAATCTGCAGGCAGGCTCCTACTTCTGCGATAAGTGCATGCTGATGGGGTGCGCTGTGTCATGCACTTATTTTGAATGGTTCAGCTCGCTGTTGCAATGGATGTTTACCTCACGCACCGATCACAAGGAGTTTAATTAATTATCTAGATGATTTCCTGGTTTTGGGGCTGCTTGATCCAGGAAATGCTCATAGGCTCTAAATGCACTGATATCCCTCTTCAAAGAACTGGGGGTGCCCATAGTGCCAGAGAAAACTGTAGGCCCCTCCACGTGTCTTACCTTCTTGGGTATTGAAATTGATACTGTAGCTGGTGAGTGTCGCTGCCCTCTCGAGAAGGTTAAAGCCTTCAAGCAATTCACTGACACTGTGCCTGCCTTAAAAAAAGTAACACTACACCAACTCCAGGTTCTTGTGGGACATCTGAACTTTGCTTTACGGATCATTCCCATGGCTCACACCTTTTTGTTGTCCATTCCAAGGGCAATGGCCGGCCTGGGAGACAAACATCACCATACTCGGCTGTCCAGTGAGGTCAGGGAAGATTAAGGTTTATAGTCCACTTTTGTGCAGCAATTTAATGGCTCGTCATCTGACCTTTACACCCAGCCTCTAACTGCATCTTAGGCCTATTCACCGATGTGGCTGGCATCATTGGGTAAGAGCTATATTAGGTTCTGAGTGGTGTAGGGAGGACTGTGTGGCAGCCTGGCACGACAGCAGCATCACTAGGATTGTTGCCTTCTTGGAGTTGTTCCCCATTGTAGTACCGGTGATCCTATGGGCGGAGGTTTCAGAGATGGGAGTGTGGTTTTCTCGTCAGACAACATGGCGGTGGTTGAGGCAATTAACAGACAGGGGCTTCTTATAAGTTTGTTTTGAGATTTCGGAAACATTTGGTTTTACTGTGCTTGAAGTTTAACATCTTGTTTAGGGCTAAGAATATGGCTGGTATTCATAATAATGCTGCTGATGCCTTATTTCACTCCAAGCTGCAGGAATTATGGGATTTCCACCCGCTGGCAGCCCAGGAGATGACAGAGTTCCCATCATATCTGTGGAAGATTGGAGTCCCGCCTTACAGGATTTAGTAGCGGCCTATCTGGCAAAGCGCATGTGGATGTCTTACGAAAAGTTTTTTGCGCAGTATAGGTCTTTTTTGCAAGCGAGTAACATCACTGACATGTTCAGGACAGATGCCATTTATCTTTTTCTGGGTAACCTCAGGGAAAAGAGCAAGCCGGTTTCCTGCGCATATGCCCATATCTCGGCCATAAGGTTTTTCACTAAACTGAAGGGCACCGCTGCCATGGTTAGTTCTTTTCTTATTAGGAAAGCATTAGCAGGGTGGGCCAGACTGGATGGCTGTCAAAAGAATGGTAGGTGTCCTCTCAATGCGCAGGTCCTGGGCCTACTTTTGTCTAGCCTGCCTAAGGTGTGCACTTACCCACATGAAGTAACACTGTTCGCTGCGGCCTTCTCTGTGGCCTTTTACAGCACCTTTAGGTGGAGCCAACTGGTGGGGTCTTCTAGAAGTGACTTTGTGGGAGGTCTACAGTGGGGGAACATCCATATAACTGATGAGTGGCTTCTGATCTGGTTGAGAAAGTCTAAAACTAATCAGGAGAGAAAGGGGACGGGGATCAAACTCAGAGGAGCCCAGGGCTCGTCTAGTGGCTCAATTGGGCTCCTACCTGGGTATACGTCCAACCACTGCGAAATCCTCTCTATTCATTTACTGGAATGGAAACTGCCTTTCATGTTATCAGTTTACTGTAGTCTTGACTGCTGTCCTCAGTGCAGAGGGTGTCAATCCCAATGGTTACTCTTCCCATTCCTTCAGAATAGGTGGGCCACGGCAGTAGTAGATGCCGGCTTCTCTTTTGAAGAGGTTAAAAAAATAGGACGGTGGTGTCAAAATCTCATAAGCTGTACATTCACCCGGATGTGCAATAAAGATGCTGGTACACGGTTGTTCACTGTCTCTTTTCTGTACTCACATCTATGTTTTTCTGTTTGGTAGTAGGATGTCCTCCAAGGACTTGTGGGTTGTTGGTCATTCCTTCTTCCGGTGGATGGCCTACAGGTTGCAAATCCGGTGGCCCTCCATGATGTTTCATTCTGGTGGTGCGGGATTGGTGGCCTCCACATTTCTCATTTACAACAGCTAATTGAGGTAACCAGGGGTTGCGAGGGACTCTAGTTCCCCAACCTTATTTTTGTCCACTTTCGAGGTAACGACTTGGTAAAGATGGGCTGCAAGGAACTCAGGTGGGGAATCCTTAAAGAATTTGCTCAACAGGCCAAGTTTTTACTTGACCCGGCCATTGTGTGGTCCCACATTCTGCCATGCTGAACCTGGGGTATTGGCATTTGGTCTAGGGCAATCAATGCTTCTGTGAGGCTTCTGAACTTTGAGCTGTCCAGGCTGTACCCGTCCTGGGTGTCCTGTGGAATATTCTGCATAAGTTACTGAGGGCTGACAACATGTTTCATAAAGACGGTGTCCACCTCTGTGACGCAGGGGCTGATTTGTTCATCAATGACATTGGGTGTTTGCACAAGGACTTTTTTATGGAGGGTCCTCCAAAGCAGACTCCCCAGGCAGCACCAAGGGTAGGGCGTAGTAGTCATGAGCCAAACAGAAGATGTACACACTGGCTTGGGGGCTAGGGACCACAGATCGTAAGGGGTTGGCTTGGTGCTACAGCTCCTGGCCACCTCCTTGCAGCCTCTCAGGAAGCTTGGTGTTTGGGCAGCTGTGCTGAGAAATGAGGACAAGGGAACAGTGAGGCGGGTACCGCTCCTCATGGATGCAAGTGGTTACACATGGGTGGTCCGATGGTGTTTGTGATTGCAGGAAGGCCCTGGTGTTGTTGATGACCAGAGATCAAGTAATTCACTGCTTAATCGTGTTTTTATTTCTCTCGTGCCCTAATTCATTTTGCTGTTTTACTTGAATCTGACACAAGTATATTTTAACGAGTGTTCTTTCTGCATTTAAACTTGTTGATGTACTTTTCTGTAATAAAGTCTGCTCCACTAACTCCACAAAGCCTCTGTAAGTTCTGATGGTGCCTTGTTTGTGTCGTGTTGGTGTGTGGGCTAGACTAGGGGTATCTGGGTCCTAAAGTAAATGACTGTGGGATTGTTTGCAGCACAGCAAACAAGAACTGCTCCAAAAGTGGCCATTGGTTAGGGACGAGCCGGGCGTCACCACCACCGACTAGCTGGTACCAGGCATAAATGTGGCATACCAAGGCACCATCCTCAAAATACTTTCTGCCCTGTGGTAGAACAGAAGAAAAGCTGCATCTGCTACTTCAGATCGGTGAGGAGACCTAAGGCGCTGGACCTACTCCTACTTAAACTCAGGACAAACAAGTGGACTCCAAGAGTCAGTTAGCTGATCTCCTGTATGGCTGCAGGGACACAACAAGCTGCAGGAGTCCCTTTCCCTGCAGTGCTCAGCTGACCAAGAACAACTGGTCTCTAAGTGCCTCCTCTGAGGTCCTGGGGGAACTTAGAAGTGTACGCCTGTAGTTGAGTTGTTTGGACAGCAAAAGAAAGCTTGGAAACTTTGAAAATGTTTCCTCCACAGTTTCAGCAAGACCTGCCGGAAAACGTATCCGACTTACAGTTCCACAGCATTGGATTTTATTTCAGCTTTGCCCCACTCAGAGCACCCTGCCCTTCCAACTAAGTTCAATGTCCAATGCTCCAGCGGGACCAGACTTCAGTCCAAAAATGGCAGCTACAGTTTCAGCTGCGACCAACGTGGGGAAGATTTTTCTTCTCATAAAGTGATATAGTCCCATTCTGCATTGAGACTCAGAAGAAATGTCAACATTTCTGTTCAAGAAAGAGACAAAGGCCCTCATTACGACCCTGGCGGTCAGTGGAGAAGTGCTGGTAATACCGCCAAGAGGCCGGCAGAAAAAAAAATGGAATCATGACCATGGCGATTACCGCCAAATTTCAACCGCCACTTCTCCACACCGAGACTGCGGTCTACAGCCCGGTGGCCGTCACCAGGCCACTGACAGTATCAGGACCCTGCATACTGCCATGGATTTTGTGGGGTTTGGAACCGCCACGAAATCCATGGCGGTAGGCACTATCAGTGCCAGGGAATTCCTTCCCTGGCACTGATAGGGTTCTCCCCTTCTCCCATCCCCCTCCCCAGAGTCCTCCCCCCACACCCACAACCCCCCTACCAGCCCCCAAAGGTGGCAGGACCCTCCTCCCCAACTTGACATACACACCCTCACCCCCCTACACGCACACACACCAACTACACAGACACGCTGACATACACGCACACATACACACAGACATACACACAGACATATGCGCACACATTCCCCATACACACAACAGCCCCCGCATGCATTCACGTGCTTACACCCCCCCTCTACACACTCACACGCACATCCCCATGCACGCACACAACACACAACACCCCCCACTCCCCTCCCCTAACGGAAGATCACCTTAACTGGTCCGGTGATCCTCCGGGAGCGCACAGGATCCATGGGGGCTGCTCCGCCACCAGCTCCCCGCCAACAGAACACTGCCACGCCGAATCCTGGGTTGGGATTCGGTGGGCGGTGTTCTGATGACGGGCAGTGGAGGTGGAGCAGCCTCCACTTCACCGCCGACCGCCAGAATGGCTGCTGGCGACTTTCCGTCCAGATAAGGGCAGAGGGCTGCCAGCAGTCATGATACGCTGTGCGGAAAACCGCCTGCACTGGCGGTCTTCAGCATGGCGGTACCTCGGTAGTCTTGCCAAAAGACCGCCGAGGTCAAAATGAGGGCCAAAGTCCCTTTCTGAAATGAGACTTGAAAACTTTTACACTTGGTACATCTGACTTTGGTTCTCTCGCAATGAGTCTAAAATTGCATCTTGGTCCCAGTCGTCTGTAGACTTGAATTACATTGAACACTTTATTTTTCTTGGCCCTTCAGTATGGTTTCATTATGAAAATGGGTGAGTCTAATGGGATGCAAGACAGTTTAAAAAGCTGGTTAAGCTTGGTGGATAACTCACAAACTTTGTAGGTATATTGTAATTGTATTGCACACATTCACCTACGGTATTATGGGTGGCATTGAAATTGATAAGTTTGGCGTTATTATGGGTGTACAGTGTTTCTGGGTAAAGAAGCAGTCACCACAGTGTACTGTCGGTTGTTTTACACAAAGCATGTTAAAGGGTGATGTTACGTGATGTGATTCACCTAGCAGGACTGGGTACTCAACCCTAGGATGCATATTCAAAATGTGTGGTTTCTTTTGTGGTGTGCCTTATTTTGTGCTGCTTTGCTTGTGGTTAATCCCCTTCACAAAGGGCTAGCATGACCCGAAATGCATTGGGGACACATCAAATCGTAAACTCTAAAAATGTATTGTTGTGGAATAACTTGTCATCGTGGAGACTGAATTTTGGATTTGAATAACACATCTCTGATTCACATAAAAGCATTATTTCTTTAAAAAACGTTTTGAAATATAAATGTTCTGAAAAAAGAAACAATAAAATAACAAAGACTGCAAATATAATTTACTGGTTGTTAGTGTTAAAGGTAAGCAGATGACCAGAAGCAGGGGCCTAGTTCCAGGGGAGTGTTAACCCTCCCTAAAAATGTATTCTGTAGTAAATAGTTGGGTACCAGTGCTTTCTGTTGGGTGATGTGAAGTGTCTGTAGGATTTCACCTGGGATTTTTCCATGCCGACACTAACAAAAACACACACTCTGTCTAAGTTTTGAAGGCATTAAAAATTTTGATGAGTTTGAAAAAATGTTTTAAGTACCACTAACAATCTGCACTCCTCTTTCTTTCTACTGCCCCTTAAGCACCCCTCATGTCCTGCTTCTCATATAGGGCCAGATATATGAAAAAGTTTTGCACTCGCAAACGGTGCGAATCTGTAAATTTGGCCGTTTGCGAGTGCAAAACAGTGGTCTGCGAAGCATGAAATGCATTCGCAGACCACAAATAAGAAATCACTAAAATTGCGATTTCTTGCGTTGCGACCTGGAAATTGCGAGTCGCAATTTGCGATTCGCAAATTCCAGGTCGCAAGGCTATGCTGGAAAAAATCGCAAATTGCGATTTTTCCACAAATGGCATTTTGCACTTGCAAAATACCATGATAGGCAACCAGGTGGTAACCTGGTGCAAAATTAAAAAATGCAGTAAAACTGCATTTTTTAAATTGAACATGTAAAGCACACATGCCCTTTTGACATGTGTGTACCTTACATGTTTAAAAAAAATATTTTGGGGTGCAGGAGAGGGGGCATTAGGCCCCCAGCACCCTGGCCTTTTGCATTTCCAAAATTGTGATTTCTATTTCAGAAATCGCAATTTTGGAAATGCAAAAAATTTGCAGCTTCCCAGGCCCATAGCTGCGAATGGGGCCGGTATCGCAATTTGCGATTCGGTAATAGCAGTTGCGATTTTTAAGAAATCGCTATTACCGATTCCCAAATGTGATACATGGCCCTTTGCGAGTCGATAATAGCGATTTCTTAAAAATCGCTATTACCGAATCGCAATGGGCCGTGGTGATACATCTGGCCCAAAAAGTTTTAACAAGATGTACCAGGGTGATTGTTGGGAAATCTGAAGCTCACCCCACGACCCCCAATCATACTGACCAAGCTACGTCCCTGCTCAGAGGAGCTATATGAATGTGTGCAGAGGAACTGCTTCCAATTGTCTGAAGCAGCTATGTTTTGGGATTTCAGTGCAGATCATTTTCCGTTGCTGCACATCTATTCATTGGTTAACACTATTCAAAATTGGTTCCCACATGGTGTGTGTCATTGGAACTTATACTGAGTATGTAGCAAAGAGATCTCTAGTATGGCAGTTGGTCTTCCACTGGCACTTGTCAACTCGAATAACCCACCTAGTGAGCAACCCTAATATCTGGCAGTGTGTGATGAAGAGAGAAATAGAAAGAGATAACATGCATGACCTTCCTGGTATTTGCGTGGCAATCCCTGGTATCCAGTGGCCTTCTCTGGAACTCACTGCCACCTCAGTCACTCCAGTAACATGGTGATCACCTTTGTAATATGATGGGCCACCCTGACATCTATCCCTGGCTTATGGTAGCATTCGTGGCACATGGTGGTGATCTGTGGTGGCTACTCCTTACCTATGGTGGGAATCTTTGCTATACAGTGACTATACAGGTCGTGAGGTAGGTATATTTGTGACAAGCAAATCTCATCCATCGGAGGGGCATCTCTAACAACTGATGCCGATCTCTAGTCTTTGCAGAACATCTCAGGCTTAAGCTGGCCCACCAGTGGGTTCTGGAGACCACTCCTTGCACACTGTTGGATATCTGGTGATCAACGTTTTCATAAAGGGACTGCACCCAGGGCAAATTATGACATACAGTTGGAATCCCCAAAATATTGTGTGAGTATCCGGTATCTGATTGACATTCCAAATCGTAGTCTTCATGTGCATGTGAGTCTAAGCCTGCCCATATAGTGGTGCTACACAGACATATAAGGATGTACTTGGGAATGGAGATAGCATTTGTCCATGTGGGGTTAGTGGTACATGAGAGCCATTGGTTAAATTTTAAATGGGAGCTGATATTTGGTGCCAAAAATAGTGTATTTACCTGAACCCTTGGTGCTATAAAGTGCAATACTCTGCCTCTCTATGTGGGATGCACGCGGGTGTGCTTGGTTGTGCCCAGCAAAACCCAGGTCAAGGGCAGGCCCATCTGCACCTATAAGCTCCAGGAAGAAGTAGGGTAGGGCCACACCCTTAGCCTTTCTTTTTAGGTTACTTTTTAAATGTGTATTTTAATTTTAATTTGTCATACAAAGTGTGTATTAAGAAAGTGGGAGGTGGGATTTGAACTTAGTTGAATCTTTTATTGTTCTGACTCCCATGACCACTTGGAAAATGTATTTGGCCTGTATATTTTATGTTAATACTCTGGAGATTTTTTAGCTCTATTGTTGTGTTTGGGTCTAAAACATCAAAGCAGCTCACCGAGACCCTAGGCCCTAGGCCCAAGGTAGTTTAAACATTGAGAAAAGAAAAGCGAAAGAGCCACAGCAGAGCACAAGCAAAATTAAAGCCCAGATTTATACTTTTTTTTGACCGCATTACCGTAATTTATTGACGCAAAAGCGGTGCAAACTTACAAAATACAATTGTATTTGCGTCAATAAATGTCAGTAATTCGGTGCAAAAAAAGTATAAATCTGAGCCTAAGGCCACTAAACAGGTAGCAGAAAATTGCACCATGAAGGAGATTGATGTATTATTTGACGAACTGGAAACCTTACTTAACCAGGAAAATAATGCTTATAAACATTCAGTCAAAAAGAAAAAACGTGTCATTTTCCTTAGCTACATGCTTACCTATGGAAAGTTCAAGAGGTCTGACTGGAGGAGAAGTATTACATCCTAGAGGCTCTGTTCATCTAACACAAAAGAATTGCAATTGATTTAGGACAAATCATCTACAGATAGGGAGTGAGGTATTTGCCCAATCTCCTCTGTTACTTGTACCAATAGATGTGCCCCGCTGCCAGTCTTAAATTCTGATAAACAGGCTTTCACTACCCCTACCCACGCATTACACTTAATAGTGAGCTTGATAGAAATGAGAGACTTGAGGAGAGGAATCTGCTTGAGGTATTGGCTGGGAGGTTAATGAAAGTGGCAGATACAAGAAATTCTAGCAACGTTGTGGCCACCACTATTGAATGTGAGGGACCAGTGTAAGGGATCTTCCATGCTCTCTCCAAAGCCCACTGGAAGAGAGACAACCCAGTGTAACGTGCATTACAAAGGCGGCTGGAGGACATGGTGCTCTCTGTAATAACCCGAAGCACATCGCAAGTGACTTCCAAAAGGGGAATTTAAAAGAAGGTGCATGCTCCCGTATTCAGTGCACATCTACTAGAGTACATGGCGGTAGAGAACAAGGAGTTGCCTATAATGTACATTTGGGGAATTCACAAAATTGTAACAGACATTGTTCTCAACAGGGTGAATTCAGAAATGAAGAACACCAGGAGGATAGTCACTTAAAAAGGGTGGGATTGCTGATATGACCAATGTACCAAAACTCAGGGAGGAAACACTTACTCTCTTATTAACAAGGTGATACAATGAACTAGGAAGCAGCAACATTGTTTTCTCTCATTCGATCAGACATTGCATTTCCACTTCAACTCCATTTGACAACATAATGCAGCTCTTCTCCGATGCGTTTAACATCGTAGATGGTTTGCTGTCCTTGGAGGCTCGCACACCCCCTCCTGGGTTCTAACATTCAATTTAAATGAAACCCTGGCATCCCTGCACTGCCTCCTACTTGTCATCCAGACACCCTCCAAAGCACATATTGGAATACCCTTGGGAGACTTAGTCCCACTGCCGAAGCTTTAACTACTGTTGCATGACTCAACAACTTTCCACACTCACTGGGTGAGGCACCCGAAAGTGCTCCAGAAGACACAACATTGTTAAAGTAGGCATGAGATTCATTGCTGTGTACCCAGGATTCAATGGGACCCAATCTACTTAAGCCAGCATTGAGACTGCGGAGGGAGGTAGTAAACGCCATGTGTAATTTTGTGCCACTGATTGACCCCAAAAGTCAATTCGTGTCATGGAATGTAAAAGGACTATGTAGAAAACTGGATAATCCACCTTGGCCCGATTTTATTGATTCTTACCACTTTTGTGTTTTACAGGAGACTTTGATAATTGAGCCGAGACATAGGTCGAGTTTTATAACCAGGCTCACCCATCAAATGTTGGCTGTGGTTTTGTGGCCTTTATTATTTGGGTAAGAAATTCCCTAAACTGTGTAATAAGGAAATTACATATTCATTCTCCAGATGTCATTGGTTTAAATATTGAGGTAAAGAATGCAATTTCATCAAATTTATACAATATTCAAACAGATCCTCCCACAAACAAAGAGTCTCCCTCTTTCCTAATTTTGGAAGAACATCTTCTTAAGCTTAAGGGTAGCCCCTATCTTGTCTTACATAATTATTCATGCCTATTACCTCTACTGGGGTACAGGTCATCAATCAGGACTCTCCATCTGTCTCTGCCCTGCGCTTTTCTTTCAATCTGACTCCAGGTGTAACCCATCTCCTTGTAGTCAGCCTCCAGACCTCGACACCAGGTTTTTCTTGGCCTTTCTCTTTTCCTTTGCCCTTGAGAGCTCCAGGTGAGGGTTTGCCTGATGGTGTTTAATGCGGGCTTGCAGAGGGTGTGACTTATCCAGCTCCAGTGTCTTTTCATGATTTCTTCATGAGCAGGGAGTTGGAAAGTCTGCTGCCATAGGTTGTTGTTGCTGATGGTGTTTGGATTTTCCTCAGACAGGTGTTGATGAAGGTCTGGACTTTGGTGGTGGTGGTCTCTGTTGTCCTCCAAGTTTCTGCTTCATACAGAAGGACCGATTTTATGCTAGTGTTACAAAGTCTGATTTTGGTTTGCAGCGTTAAGTCCTTAAAGCGACAGATCTTCTAGAGCTGAATGAAGACAGCCTTTGCTTTGCTGATTTGTGCCTTGATTTCTGAGTCTGTGCTGCCTTGCTTGTCTATGACACTGCCCAGGTAGGTGAAGGCCTCAACCTTTTCCAGTGCATCGTCTTCAAGAGTGATTGCAGTTGTGCTGGCTGTGTTAGCCTTCAGGATCTTGGTTTTTCCCCTGTGGATGTTAAGGCCAAGTTGTGCCGATGTGGCTGCCACTTTGTCGGTCTTCTCTTGCATCTACAGATGGACATAGGAGAGTAGGGCCAGACCGTCTACAAAGTCCAGGTTGTTGCTCCTTCTAGATGTCTTCATGACACTGTCTATCTCCAGCAGCAAAAAGAAAATGTGAGAGCAAAAAACCCTGGACTACCTTGCAGGTCACTCCCTATAAGAGTTCCTGATAACTCTTAGGAGTATATCTGGCACACCATAGTGGCAAAGGAATTTCCAAAGGGTCTTTCTGTACACGCTGTTGAATGCCTTCTCATGGTCGATGAAATTGACATGGGGGGGGGGATCCATTCCGTCCACTCCTCAGTGATGATGCCCAGTGTTGCAATCTGGTCTGTGCAGGACCTATCTTTGTGGGAGACAATTTGCTTGTCTCGCAACTCAGCAAAGACGTGTTCCTTCATTCTGTTCGGGATGACTCTGTTGAACACGTTCAGGTCTTTCTGGCTTGCTGTATCATCTGGAGAGCTTCCTTGTTATGTTGTAGAGTTCTTTCAAGTTTCCATAGCTTGCTGCTTCCTGGGCTTCTGTGGCAAGACCATTAATGAATCTTAGCTTTTCTGCCCTTAAGCTTCTCTTTGATTCCTTGTTGGTTTCGGTGTAGTCGCCTAGAGCTTTTGCTTTTTCTGCTCACATTTAGCTGCTTTTGACTGCAGCTTTCTTTTCCTTTCTCGTTTGGACTTTGCAGGGAGTCTCAGTGTAGATCCATTCTTTATTCTGGTATATCTTGGGACTCAGTAACTCTTGGCAGGTTGATGTCACTGTTTGTTTGCTCTTCCCCTGCTGGCTTTCCTTTGTGACTGTGTGGTCCTCTAGTTATTGCAGGACTTCAAACTTGTTACTGAGAGTGACTGGGTATTCACTCCATTTCTGTGCATCTTTGAGGAGGGCGATGTTACATTGCTGGCATTAATTTTGTCGGAACTTCTTGACAATGCAGCACATGGTCAACCCGATTCTATGGTGAATGGTCTTTTGACACCTATGTTGCTTTGTGTATTCTTTTGTTTGGGAATACATTACCGTCTATCAGGGCACAGAGGTCTATGAGCCTTTCACCATTCTTGTTTGTTATGCCATTGCAGATGTCTTCTTCATACCCAGTGTTGTCGCTTCCTTTCTTGGCATTAAGGTCCCCCATCAGTAGGGTGATGTCTCTCTCAAGGCATTTCTCCAGCAAGTAACGGAGTTTGTTGTAAAACTGTTCTTTTTCCTCTTCTTTGCTGTCATTTCTAGGTGCATATCACTGGCTAACATTCATGTTGATCCTCTTTATCTCTGGGTCCCCACACTAGGTAATTGGGGATCCCAAAATTTTAACCCTTCCCACCATTCAGTGTCTTTTTAAGTGCTTTCATGGCTGGAACGTCACACCTGGGAATAGCTTGTGCTTTAAGAGCCTTCTTTCTAATATCATTGCTATAGGCCTGCTACACCTGAAAATGCATAATGCACTATGGCTTCTAGGGGTTAAATATATGCGTACACTGCATTAATTAATGCCATTTTCTTTTTGTGTGGATATGTCCTCTGGGGGTTAACTATATAGTTACATGACCATGTTTCTTACAAATATTATTTTCATTGTGATGTCCTCTAGAGGCTGTTCTTAGCATTACAGTCATATCAACATACTAAAATATTTGCGGCACGGAAACTTACCCCAAACTTACTTTGCAGGGTATTACTTTTACAAAACATTTTTGCTCATAACAGCCTGTGATGGTCCTAGGACAATGGGACCACCTTCAAAACATTGACCACAATGTGCTCTTTCTGTCTACATCATCTCTGGATCCCCACACTATGTTAGTGGGGGCTCCAAAATAATAACTACTACCACCATTCTTTATGCTTTTTAAGCTCTCTCATGGCTGGAACTTTTGTTTTACTGCTGAGCGAAGTTGTGTTTTATGGGCCTTGTTTATAATATCATTGCAACAGGCCTGTTGGTCTTGAAAATGTGTAATGTACTATGCCCTTTAGGGGCTAATTATATGGTTACACTACATTACTTTTGCCTATTCTTTGCTCATGATGTTATGCTCTCTAAGGGCTGACTGTATTGTTACATGACCATGTTTCTTCCAAATTCTATTTTTATTGTGGTGTTCCCTAGGGGCTGTTCTGAGCAGTGCAGTCAACATACTATAATATTCGCGACACGGAAACTCACCACATAATGCTCTGCAGGGCATTACTTTTACAAAACATTTTTGCTCATAACTCAACATATGGTAGTCCTAGGACAATGGGACCACCTTCAAAATGCTTTTACTGTCTACATCATCTCTGGGCCCCCGCATTAGCTTAGTAGGGATCCCAAAATAATAACCCCTTCCCATCATTCAATGACTTTTAATCTTTCTCATGGCTAGAACTTTTGTTTTACAGCTGGGAGAAGTTTTGTTTTAAAGGTCTTGTTTGTAATATCATTGCAGTGGGCCTGCTAGCCCTAAAAACGCCCTCTAGGGGCTAAGTATATGGTTACACTGCATTACATTCTCCTGTTTTTTTCATGGGGTTATGCCCTCTATGGGCTAACAATATGGTTACATGACCATGTTTCTTACAAATGATATTTTTTGTTATGGTGCCCTCTAAGGGATATTTTGAGCATTACAGTCTAATGCCAAAAGTTTTTTCTGATAAAAGTGTATATGATAATTGTATATGTTTTAATAATCTCTCCTTATTACAACTATGACCATGATTCAGGCCAACTTAACATCCTTATTACACTATGACTGTTTGAACACTCTTGATATGTTTGGGTGACCCTTCTAGTTTATTTATCCTCTGTGGCTGTTTTGTGCCTTTTTGGGGGGAATTGTGCTAGTCAGCCAGAAAATCTGATGGTGGGGTGGTGAAAGTTATATTCTATTTGAAGTAGCATGCAGATTTAAATTAGGATCCTAAATGGCAAAATTTTCATTTTTGGCTTCAGATAGACGAAGAAGTTAAATGAAAGTGCTTTATTTATACCCAGGGCCACAGAATTATATGGAAGGAAAAGACGAAATTATGAGGCAGGGTTGACCAATTTATGTGGCAAGAAAAGTCCAGTTATGAATCTAAAATGCCAATATCTCTAACTCAAGCAATTGATAGGCCTATTGCATTGCAAATGCTTATTATATCTTGCGTGAGACAGCCCATTCATTGTTGCTTGTAAGTCTATTGTTCTTTAAAAATATCTAATGAGGGGCTTATAGCCCACCCATTACTTACCATTGGTAGGCTTGCTTCTCTCTCTCTCCTTTCTTTTGTTTTCATTGGTCAGCGGCAGCTCACACTCTCCTTTCTCTTGCTTTTAATGTTCAGCAACAGCTCTTCATTTTGCTGGTCTTACTCACTTAATTACAACCGTGGGAGGGTTTTGAATCACTTCTTTAGATTTGACACACAGGAATGAAAAAGCATTGGCAAAGTTAATATGTATTACCTTAGACAGTTGATGGGCGTTGCAGTGTCCTGCTGGACACATTCTAATGTTTATCACACAGCCACTCCTTGATGGCTGGACTATACACCCACCCCACACTCATCTAACAAGGACATTACGGGTCAGGTGACCCTGCAAATTAAAGAGCCCGAGTGCACGTGCTCGCGGCCAGAACCACCACTACAAACATGTGTCTGTGTCACTCATTTCTATAGTATCATGGCCCACGACATAACACTGGTGACAAGGCGGCGCTGGCCCCACGTGCCATGGAGCAGGGAGAATGGCGTTTCCTTGTTGGGAGGCAATGACATCAGGCGGATTGACCACAAAGCCTGCAACAAAGAAGGGAGAGGCGCTGACACCGGACACACCGACCCATTGAGATAGGACATAGTACAAAACATACCATGCCCCATGCCTAATGTGTGCCCATAATCTGCCCCCACACAGAGGATTTAGAATAAAAGTGATGAGGGATCCCATGACCCACGGCCACGACTCCTGCGAGGCAGTGGCAGACTAGGAACAGCACCCGCCAAACTGCCGGGTCTTAGGTGAGCCCATGGACAGAACAAAGATGAAGCAGTGCAAGAAGATTAGGTGATAATGGGCTGAAGAGCTCCATGGATATTGAGTAAAGACCATGCCTGCAACAAGGAGAAGATGAGGTCAGATGTTTGATGCCCTGTCCAGTACCCCTGCGGTCACTGCCTGTCTCAGCCATGTGAGCTCCACCTACCAGATGAGTTTCACTTGCACGGGCATCTCCAGAGCCTGCAGCATTGCTGGGAAGATGCCCTGGGTTGGCTGGAATGCTGTCAGAAAAATAGGAAATTGCTGCAGCCCACTTTACACAGCGGAGGCCTCCGTCTTCCCTCATCTTGTCTGGGGACAGAAGTTGGTAGGCGCGAATAAGTGCTGCACCCCAGGCGAGAGACATCCTGCTGCATGAACTTGCTGCCACAGCCCCACCCTCACATGAAAAGTGAAAAACCCCACCACAGCCTTCAGATCACAACATCTGTAACACAGCCTGAGACCCAAGCAGCAGATGGACTGGGCACACAGGTCTCACCTGAAATACAAGCAGACATATTCTGATGATGAGAGACGGCAGCGGTTGTAGTGAGAGGGCCGCGAATCGCAGTCAGCAGGGCAGAGGTAATGGGATTGGCAAGGTGAGAGAATTTAAACACACCCTGCATCTTCACTAGAGGTCAACTAGAGGACAGCAGAGTCAAACTGTTCCTTTATGCAGACCTCCGAGCACTGCAAGGCCCTGCTCATAAGCCCAGCACAGCAAAGAAGTACAGCCTTAGTCATTTTGAGCCCGTTCACAGGAGATTTCCTGCCCTGATACCCAGTGAACACCACCACTAAGCAGAAAAATAAATAAGCACTGACATTTTGTCTGTCAGCAGGACAGTAGTGTCAGAATGTTTGATGCTATTGTGGTACTCTGCAGGATTAATGTCATAAATTGTGTCGCTAATCCTGTAACTTAAAGGGAGACCCTTTGAAAGTAATGGGTACGTCATTTTAATTTTGTAAATGTCACTGTGCCATTTTTATGGGCCTCCCTGTGGGGGAACTCACCCTTGCATACATTATACCTGGTACAGGCATAATGTGGCGGAAGGGGTTACATAGTGGTGCAATGCTAGCTTTGCACCACTTTGTAAATATGGCAAAGGAGAATGGCCACCTTAATGACACATTAGTGTAAAAAAATTATGCTAGTGTGGTGCTAAGAGGGTGCTAGGGCCTTGTAAATCTGGTCCATAGTATCTTCCATACAGTGGCGATTTAAAGGCACATTGCAAGGTCCCCATTGCGATACACTCACAATGAATGTAAAATGCTCTCTACAGAGGAAGTGCAGCTTTAGACATCAGGACACTGGAGGCGAGACACAGCAGGAGATGACAAGGTCCCAAAACCTCAGCACTAAAAGGGAGGAGAGTGCTCTGACCCTGGCTTGACCCGGCAAAGGAGAGGAGCCATCACAAGAGGACACCCTGAGTATGAGGTGCAAACTACTCAGCGCCATCCAGAGACTGAAGTTGTACACCACTATTGTAATACTGCCAGCCAGAGTGCCAATAGACAATGTATGACTACATGAAAGAGGCCATGCCAGCCGGCCACTCCAGCACCGAATGGCCAATGTTTGCCTGTTGAGAAACATGTCACACGGAGTGCCAAACCGTGCCAACCATGCACAAACTTAGACAGGACAAGGCACCTTTACTGCATAGCCTCGAGGCGCAGGCCCTATGTCCTTGAAAGTCGGTTGAAGAAGGTGACCCAGCGAGTGGAGCACCAAGATGATCCCTAAGGAAGGGACAGGACCTGTGAGAGATTGTTGCGGGGTCAGGAAATGAAAGAACGACACAACTCGGTTTGGAAAATAATATAAGCATTTATGAATAATGGCCATGAGGGCAGCACAGCTCTGTGACTGATACCGCACTCAACTTTGTCATCACGAACAGCTTCTTTTTTAGGTTTAAAATACCTTGAATGCATCTTATCACTTGACATGCATTTTGATTTAAGCGCTTGCTTGGTACATTGTTATCTCTACTTACGTTAGCACGAAGCCACATTTCTCCTTGGGAAAGCATCTAATTACGCATTTACAGAAAGCGAAGGTTACACATCTGTCATGGACACATTTGCTAATAACCACAGTGCCTTTTGATCTCACGTTCTGAAGCCTATCATTATGTCCTTCCTCAGCTAATTCCATTCTTAGACAGAAATGTTTCCATCCTCCCTTGCACAGCTGCTGACCTTCAAGCATCAAAGCTTATTGTGTTTGCTTTCCAAAACCACTGTGGTGTACACTTTCTCTTGTGAACGTGGATCAGAATGTGCGCCCTCCCTGTGCATGTGTTATCAAGTTATGGCTCAAGCTTTTTGTGGCCTTCTAATTCCAGCTGCCGTTATGATTAAATGTTTCTGTTTGTCCCTGTCCTTGCACGCCTGCATCCTCTCTATCCTGGGCTCTCTATTTGGACATCATGAACTTTCTAGGCCTGTATTCTTCTCTGATCATGTATGATTCTGCAGATTTTCCTCCCAATTCATGCATTAGCAAAAGTGGGCATTCTCTTTTTTCCATATTTTCAGTAGCAAGGTCCACCAGGAGAACACCAAGTCCTACTGACAGGACTGGAGATAAGAGAGGTCTGTGATCAGAAAGAGCAAAGTCCTACTGACAGGACCTGTGAGAAGTCCACAAGAAGAAACTCAAATCTTACTGATAGGAACGGGCCTAAGAGAGGCCGCGACCGAAGAAGGTACACCATCTTAGAAACAGGACACAACCAGCGACAAGTCAATGTGCAATGAACATGAGACACATGGCAGGACGCCACATCTCCAGGAGAGACCTGGTCAGAAGAGAGAAGAGCGTGGCATGATGCCACTTCATGAAGGAGAAGAAAAGAAGAGAGAAAGGTGTGCGACAGACCTGTCACACTGAAGATCCCGACAACCATAAGTGCGCAAGAGGAGTGAAGAAGTGCGTTCAAGATTGAGGACTTGTACTTCCACGTGATAGTGCAACCATCTACACAAGCCAGCCACCGTAATGCAGTGATGTCATTGGAGACAGCCCAGCAGGAGTATCAAATGTAAGCCGCCTCCATGCGCGAATTGTGTACCTTCCCTACGCTTCACAGTGCAACCGTCCAGCCACCGGTTGCTTGAGGAAAATGGCATCCCTACTAGTGACAGCACATGCCAAAGAAGAAGAACCGCATGTGGCGCCGAAGTCCCTCCAGTTATCTTTACCCCATACAAGACTTCACCACCTATAGCGCAAGTTGTCAAATTGGTAAGAAAGTCATCATTACCACATACATCACAAGAACCACCTTAGGAGCACCTTATGAGCATCTCACCACCAAACTGCCTGTGAAAGATCAACACCAAGGGACCGACGAAGCATTCCTGGCACTTGAGGAGACCAATCACCCAGAGACGAACTGTTAAGCCCCACGGGCACCTGAGTCCTGCTGGCAAGAGCACACAGACCATGAGACACCCACACCTTGTGGTTGCACAAGCAGCTTGGCCATGGCCCTGTTGGCGGTTCGGCAGTAACCCCTTTGCGCGGCCTACGAGAGGCCCCACACAGTCACTTGGCAACCCAATGAAAAAGGGCCTCAAGGAAATTCTGGCGCAAAGGAATCCTTCACAAGAGATGACCGGAAGCTGATCCACTGACAGGGTACCAGGAAGCACCAGGGCTTCAGAAGAAGTTGTCCAAACATCGCTAATGTCTTCCCAGCCTTTGCAGGATTGGCCTTCATGGAGTCAGGATGCCTTACTTGAAACCTTTGAAGCAGACTTCATCAATGCTCCTGATGCACCAAGTTTGAACTGTTTGACACAACTGTATCACCACAAGGGCATGCAGGACTGACCACGTGAGTGGACACTGACCCAACCAACCGGCTGTCAAAGAATCCAGACTCCATCTACACAGTGTTCTTGCCCAGTAATAGCTGTTTAAACCATGGATATGTGCAGAGATGAACAGGTGCACTCAGATGCACCTGTCCACTGCCTTTTTGCGGACTGCCTCTCGAGTCTGAGAGACTATGCAGGTGTCTTGTGTTTTTGTTTTTCTTACAGTTTGGACTTGTTTTTATTTTTAATAATGTTTGGGAGGAATGCAGTGTCCTACTGGACACATTCTAGCATTTGTTACACAGACACTCCTTGAGGGCTGGAACTTACACCCACCCCACACCATGCAACATAGGCATCACCAGTCAGGTGACCCTGCGAATAAAAGAGCCTGAGTGCACATGCTTGGGGCCAGTTACCACCACTACAACCATGTCTCTGCGTCACTCATTTCTATAGTATTTGGGCCCAGGGCCCACCACATAACACGCGTGAACAAAGCATTTTTTTGGTGAGATTGTACTCATCCAGTGGTAGGGGTGTGGCATATTGCTAACTTGAATTAGCGTGCACCAGCAGTGCTGAGGTCCTGAGTTGTCTCCCATTGAGACTGAAAAAGCCACAACAAGGGAAAAGCGCCCCCCCCCCAATATGGGGGCAGCGCGGCCCCTTAGGAATCGGGGACGCCGTGGGTCGGACCCTTCGCACTAGTTGTGCGTCAGGCTGGACAGGTACTTCCTCCCTCACACCTCGTGAGATGTGGGGGCGGAAGTAACTTTTCTAGGCGAACGCTGCAGCTACGACTGCTGATCCAGTCTCAGCCACCGCACGCCAGTGGGGGGCTACTTAAGCGCCCCCCCAGAAAGGCTCGGCCTTGTTGTGGCACGGCAGAGGACGATTGGACAGCTCCTGCTCTTGGCCGCCCCGTTACACCCCTTGGCAGCTTGGTGTTTGGAGAGGGGGCGGAACCCTGAGCATGTGGGCAAGGAATGGTGAAGTCAGGGGAGCCGCCCCCCCTAGGGATACAGGTGAGGTACAGTTCACCTGTGTGGTCCAAGGGAGGTTCAGAACAGGAAGGGATCCTGTCACAATGATTTATGGTTACAGATTGAAGTTTATGAATACAGTTATGTTATTGTAAATGTTTTTCAGTTTCTTGAAGTGATTTATGGCTAAAACATGTGTTATGGAATTATCAAGTAAAAAGTTAAAATAAAACTTCTTCCAACAAAATAAATTTGTCGGTCTGCGTATAGCCGGTGTTGGGGTGAGGGCCTGCTAGTGGTCTCCGAGTTCTATGTCTTGGTGTTCTGAGCAGCCTTATGGTGCATTTTGCATTCTGTTCGTTTGGGGGTAAGGAGATGAACCGAACTCTGTGATTCTTTCTTAAAAGGCTGGCATCGAGAGGCACATTACAGACATGTTTTGCCCGATCAGGATTCAGAGCGCATGTGTACACTTCGAAAAACTCAAACCCGCGTCCTCCGCACAACTTCAATTTTTGCACTGCTCCCTACAGCGCCATCTGCTTCCACCCCCGCATAGCACCGAGTACAACGACGTGTCTGGCTTGGAAGTAAATAGGACAGTGTCACGACTGGCTATGATGGGAAAGGCAAGCAGGACTCATGCCAAGATCTGCTCTGCTCAGGACTCTGTCCCTGCCTCGCCGGCCTTTACGAAGCTTCATACATTTGCATATTTACCTGTTCTCACAAAACGGGGAGGCAATGGTTGCTTGTATTCCGTGTGTCTCCACCTGTTCTTTTTGCTATTTCTAGTAGTGAAGTCTAAGGAGTGACCAGGAAACGTTAAATGATTTTATTTTGGCTTTCTAGGCATCCTTTGTTTTCACTTTTCCGTTTTTTATTTTATAGGTGTGATTGATGCATCTTCTTTCTATTTATAATCTCTAATCTTGGGGTCTGTTCCCCAAGTCTTGGTCAGTGACGTTTCATTGTATGAGCATTCTTGACAGTCGAGTTTCTCCCTTCAATCGCCTCTGATGCTTGGGATGTCTCAGTGAGCTCCAAGCGCTGTAACAAGGAAATGTCTAAGCGCTGATGCACTAAGTGTTCGAATGACCCAACACTTGAGCTGTTTTTACTTGCCTTAGAAAGACTAGAGTTCCTCTCATTGAGTTTAACCACTGACCTAAAATTAAGCACCGATTTTTGCTGTGGGGCATTACCCTCCTGAGCTACATACTGAAAGATTTAAATCACGCCTCTTGGCTGGATTTCTTCTTCTCTTCCCATCACGTTAAAGGAACCAGCATTCCTCTCATTACATCTGAGAAAAGATGTACATTTTGAAGCAACTTGAAGCATCTTTTAAAATATGGAATGTTAGTGCTGTATTGCCTTGCTAGAATGAAGTGTGAAGGGACTCTATTATCTTTTGTTCTCATTTCAGTTTATATTTCATCCTTCTTCTCCTTTTCACAATTATTTCAGCCAGGTCTTCTGGAATGGATGTGCTAATCAAGTATTTATTTATGATTTACATGTTTGCATTCTCCTCTAGTTTGACCTTTATCTCCTGTTTCTTTTTTTTCCTTTCTTTGATCAATTGGATATATTCCATTGATCAAAGAAAGGAAAAAATTATACTTTTTAAGGTCTTGCCTAAAAGACGGCTTTAGCATTGTGTCAAACCAATTGTCACCAATACAATAATACATAGTGGGATTTGGGTCCCTTCTCATGAATGGATTGCTTTATTGTATATCTCATGAGTATTTATAAAGCACATGCTCACCTTCGGGTCTCCTGGTGCTGATATAACATGTTTATTCTTATCCAGCGCAATGGTACTCATTTTATCGACCTTGGACAAATGAAAGCCTGAGTGGACCTGCCAGGATTTCAAACTGTGACCAGGAAGTCAGTGACAGATTATTAGAGTGGATGCATTTGCCCATCCACTCCATGTGTTTGTCCCTCCTCTGGAGAATGTCCTCTTTGCCATCTTTTTGACTAGATGAGTTCCATCCTTTCATTGCTGACACCACGGGGCTCTTAACAAGCATGGATTTCCTGCTCTCTTTCCCATCACCATCCCCGCCCCACTTATCCTTTGCTCCCTCTTCCCTGCCACTTCATTTTTTTTAAATGTTATATTTTGTGCGATTAACTAGGACCTTCACACTTCTGCTGAGCTACTCACTTCTCCACTTGTCATTTCTCCATGATTTCTCCCGCCCTTCCCGTTTTTTAAAAATGTATTTCAGTGAGGGCTCAGCATTAGTAGAGCATTGCTACCAGGTCACTCTTTTTTTTTTTTTTGCAGTTTTCGTGCAAACGTTTTTTAATTTTTTTTCCTTCTTAAGTGGCAGTCAGCCAACTTGCAACCGTATAAACATTTTCAAGTAATATGCTAAAGTGGCAGACACTCCTTGATGTACGCGCATGCAGGTGCACGCATTGTCAGCCATTTAGCAATGGTTTTGCTTTATTATCTATTATTGGCTGCTAGTGTGTACGCTTACACTGTCACGTATCTGTGGGTATTTTGGAATTATTCTATTCTTTTTTCCTTTCTCCTAATACCAAAACAATCAGGTATGGACAAAGCCAATAGCCCAGCATTTTAAATGCTTATTTCACACTATCTTAGTGACATTTCTTCAAGCATCCCTGGGGAGATTCTGTGTCATTTAGCAGGTTGTGATTTATCGGAATATTTCATCAGAGACTCATAAAAGTTGCCCCTAAATTGAATGGTTTATAGTTATTTATTTTTATATTGTGTCATAAAATGAACCATTCAGTATTTTCTTCCGGGAAGACCATCCACCCCCACAAACCCTCTTATGACACGGTGGGCACGTTCGCTTTGCTTCTGCAATGAAAGTTGGGGTAGGAACTTAATTTACAAGCAATTAATGAGTTAGATTTGGAGGCACGCCAGATGTATGGTAAATTAACAGATGTCATTCTTGGCAATTTGCGTTTTGGAACATAATCAGACCTAGGGCGATATTAGATTCATCTTTTGCAGCAGCCTCCCCTAATTAACTTGCATTTCTCACTTGGAAGCACACAATGGAAACTGTTCAGCTGGTCTGGCTGCCAGGCGTGGTAATCTCCAATTGGCTGCATTGTATGCTGGTTGATCTGTCATCTACAGTGCTCATGTACATGCATGTCATTCAATCACCAGAAAGCATCATTCAGTTTAGGGCGGATCGCAGAACTGCAGCTGAGAACATGATATGTTTGAAGGCTTGATATAGCGCAGGGTGTGGCTAAACCTGCGTGCTGCTCGTCTCTGCAATAGTTGGACACAAAAATACTGTCGTCCTTTACAGCTTCTATTTTTGTTTACATTTTCTAAAACTCTCATTAGGAGTGGTGGTATGCCTGCCTGAACAATAACTCATGGTAAAATTCCACCACTCGCCATTACGAGTGTCCTGGTGTCTCTGGGACAGACTTCAGTAGCATCAGTAGCTTTACTGGGGTGGCTCTCCCAGTTGTTCTGGAAGTTAAGTCCCCCGGTTTTATGTCATCTACGGGTGGGTTTAACGCATAATTTGCTGTACGTAATCACACAGAAATACCACAAAAGTAAGTGAGATTCTGCGAAAATATGCAAGAAGAGTAATTCGACATTTAGGCCCTGATTTATACGTTTTTTGTGCCGCATTTGCGTCATTTTTGGACGTAAAAGTGGTGCAAACTTACAAAATACAATTATGGCCCATATTTACATTTTTTTAGCGCCGCACTTGCGTAATTTTTTACGCAAAAGCAGCGCAAACTTACAAAATACAATTGTATTTTGTAAGTTTGCTCTGCTTTTGCTTTTGCGTCAAAAAGCAGCATAAATGCGGCACTAAAAAAGTATAAATAGGGGCCTATATTTTCTAAGTTTGCACCGCTTTTGCGTCAAAAAACGACACAAGTGCGGTGCAAAAAAAGTATAAATCAGGGCCTTAGTGCTATTTTCTTAGTGCACAAATGCCCCTTGTGTCCAAAATCTACACAAAGATGCATTTTGAGCTAAGAAATATTGCTATGTGCAGAATACTAATAGTAGTGCAACTTTTCCCCCAGCTTACTCCCGGCCTTTAGTGCTATTTTCTTAGTGTAAAATGCACCCTTGCATTCAAACTGCACACAAGTATGCATTTTGCACTAAGAAAATAGCAATAAATGCAAAACAACACGCCCATCAGCGCAAATAGCCTTTCCTTAAATTAGCTGTTTTTGTGCTTACTTCCCCCCAAATTACTCTTAATTAAGCGAGCTGGTGTAATTGCATAATTATTAGTAATTCTGTGTCAAAGAGTGAAATTACTAAAATTACTCCAATTGCTTGGGGCTCAGAAAAAGGTTGGGTGGTGAGAGGAGGATAAAGAAGCTGAAGGAGCACAGGGGAAAATTGTGAGAGAGGAGGAGGAAGGATGGGAGAAAGCAAGAGAGTGGAGACGTGGATGGAGGTGTAAGAGGTGGGGTAGCGTGAGAGAAGATGCAGAAGGAGATAGAGAGCAGTGATGTTGAGAAAGTAGTTGGGGGTGATTAAGAGAAGATAAAATGAGAGCACTAAGAAAGAAGGAGAAGAAAGTTGTAGTATCAATCCTGGAGATGAAAATAAGTCCATGTAGATGAAGTTGAAATCACGTTTATTTCAGATATACTTCATACATAGTAAAACAGGAACTCCAGTCTTCATCCAAACCTCCAGCACCATCAACTGTCCAGCACGGAATGCTGTCCAGCTAAGGAAGATACCAAACGCCAGGGGTGAAGCTGGAAGATACTAAACAGATCATACATAATACAAATACTCCTAAAACACAGAATACAATTCCACATTAAAACATTACACCAAAACACTATCTACATTATTATACTAGAAATAAACTCAATACTACACCACCCTCCTCCCCACACAAATTTATACCACAACAATCCTATTCAAGTTCCAAATCCGTCCATCATCAAGTTTGACAGCCCCTTTGTATATTTTAACAACTCCATATATAGGACTGAACCTAGATATGCTAGACTTGCTGGTTCCAGGTAATTTAATTTTAACTCTGTCACCAACACATACAATATTTTTTTTTACCGATTTACGAATGTCATAGATTTCTTTTCTTCTCAGTTGGTGACGTTCATCCTTATTCTTAGCATTGCTTTTAATAACCTCACTATCTAAAGCATAAGAAAGATGCTTCTTAAGCCATGGAGGATCAATTTTAGTATGTGGCACACGTTTTTTAAACAATAAGAAAGGAGTCTGACCCGTGCTGGAATGTGGAGTGAATCTGTACTCTTCAACTTTCGTTTCTACCCAACTCTCCCAATCAACTCCATTCACTTTAGCCAACTGTACAGTTTCTTTCAATGTTCTATTGAAACGTTCCACCATGCCATTGGTCTCTGGATGACACAGTGCACATTTTTTATGAACAATTCCTCTAGAAGAAAGAAAATCTCTCATGAATTTTGAGATAAATTGAACACCATTGTCAGACAAAATAGCAGCAGGATTACCCTCTCTGCTGAAAACCTTAGAAAGAAAATCCACCACTACTTTTGAAGAAATCTCCGAAGTTATGCAAACCTCCGGCCAGCGAGAAAGCATATCCATCAATACAATAATATACTTAGAACTAGACTTAGATGATACTGGTCCCATAATGTCAATGGCAACTTCTTCCCAAACTTCATTTGGAATTTCCTTAAGTATTAACGGTTGAGTCTTCACCTTAAGAGATTTGTCCGCTAAACAGCATTCATAGCAATCTCGTACTCTCCTTTCTAGAGCAATATCCATTCCCGGCCACCAATACAACGCCCTCATTCTTTCCTTAGTTTTACTTATACCAGGATGCCCAGAATGTGATAGAGCAAGGAGTTGATCACGTAGAGATGACGGAGGGACAAGTCTGTTACCTCTTAGTAACAATCCCTCATGTAACCACAATTCATTCCACACTTTCTTGTAAGAAGAAAGTGAAATATCACGGCAATCTTTCAATTCCTTTGACAACAACAATTGCATTACTTTAGAAAGATTCTCATCTTTAGTCAACTCCTCACGCCATTCAATTTCTGAAACACACCCATCTGTTAAGGCACACACTTGTATTTCGTCCTCTGTCCACCATGACATACTATCACACTCATCGGATACATCATCCACTACTAACCTAGACAAGCAATCAGCTGTTCTGTTGTCACAACCCAGAACATATTTTACTGTAAACTGATAATCTTGGAGTCCCACTATCCATTTACAGATGCGTGAAGATACATTGTCTGAACCCTTTTTTCTAAAAATCTCTTGCAAAGGCTTATGATCGGAACGTACCTCAAAAGATATTCCCCACAGAAATTGCCTAAACTTCTTAACAGCCCAATAAATCGCGAGTGCCTCCTTCTCAATTGTTGAATAATTAAATTCTGCACCATGAAGACTACGGGATGCAAAAGCAACAGTAGTCTCAACACCATTCCTTAGTTGTTTTAGTACACACCCTAAACCTTTATCAGATGCATCAGTAATAAGATAACAAGGAATGCCTGGTTGAAAACTAGTTAAGAATTGGGCAGAATTCAGGGCTTCCTTAAGGTCCTGAAATTCCATCTCACACTCCTTTGACCAAACAAATTCACTGCCCTTCCTGAGCAAGGATCTAATTGTGTTTGATCTTTTAGCAAAGTTTGGAATATACCTGGCATAGAATTCTGCCATTCCTAAAAAAACTTGAATATCTTTTTTACAACTTGGAGTGGATAAACGTATAATAGTATGTACTAAGTCATTTTTTGGTTTAACACCCTCACCAGATATAACATGTCCTAAATATGTTATTTGAGACTGGACAAATTTACACTTTTCTTTTTTCAGAGTGATTCCTTTGGCTTTGAACAATGAAAGTACACTTCTCAGTTTCTTAACATGCTCTTCTTGAGTGTTAGTAAATACAAGAACATCATCTTGGAAAAAACACACTCCCTTCAAACCCCCTAAAAGTCTTTGCATTAGTCTTTGGAAAACAGCCGCTGCTGAACATAAACCAAAAGGCATACGATTGAATTTAAAAACTCCAAATGGAGTAATAAAAGAGGTAAGGAGTTTAGAGTCTTCAGTCAGTTGTACTTGATGGTATGCAGAAGTAAGATCAAGAGTGGAAAAAACCTTTGCATCTCCTAATGTACTTATCATTTCATTGATGTTAGGTAGAGGAAATCTGTCCTCCACCACTTCCTTGTTCAAGTTGCGTAAATCAATGCACAGTCTAATGTCTCCAGAAGGTTTGGTCACAACTACTATAGGAGCTATCCATTGTGCTGCCTCAACCTCCTCAATGATCCCACTGTCCTTAAGCCTTTCAAGTTCTTGTTTCACTTTTCCTCTTATACTCATCGGAACATTCCGTACTTTAGAAGCCACGGGTAGAGCATCTTTTTTCAAGACAATCTGATGCTTATAGTCTTTTACACACCCCACATTGGAACTAAAAACCTCAGGATATTCACTCCACAATTGGCGTTCAAGATCAGACACTTCTTGGACCAAAACTTGCGGTACAGCATTAGGATTCAGAATTATTCCCAATTCCTTCTGATGGGGCCAGCTCAATATGGTATCTCCGACAACAGGAACATATATTTTCCCAACTATTTCACTGGCTTTGAAACCAATCTTTGCTTTAAAATATCCTTTTAATTCAATAGGTTTGCCACCATACGAGAAAGGCAAAACATCTGGTGTCAAAAGATCAACTTTGCCTTCAAAATGTGTAACATAATCTTTTACAGACACCAGAGATAACTTTGCCCCAGAGTCCATCATCGTAGTGACAGGAATCTCATTAATCATCACAAGATATTTTGGATATTCACAATTAATTGTGGAAATACAATTAACATCATTTACCACTTGTAAAATGAATGGTTGATTATCGTTGTCATCAGTAACTTCATTAATTTTTGCAATGTTCTTGTTAACAGACTTGCAACATTTAGCAAAATGACCTTTTTTGTTGCACCTATTGCAAACAACTTGGACAGCTGGACAATCTTTAAAATTTGCTAAATGTGAAGGTGAACCACATCTAAAACAAAAAGTCTTATTTTTGTTCCTTATATTTACAGAGCTTTTAGGTTTGGAATCTATTTTGTTTAAAGAAGGAGCAACTTTTGAATTCTTTAACGTTTCAATACAGGATTGAGAATGCTCAATTTGTTTAGCAACTTTCAATACTTCATCAAGAGACAGATCACTCTTTGACCATAGAGCTTCTCTGATTTTGTCAGATTTGCATTCTAACATAAATTGGTCACGTATACGTTCCTCTATATTAGCACCAAAATTGCAAAGAGAAGCTAATTTGCGTAGTTTTGTTATATAGTCTTCAATAGATTCTTCATCCATCTGTTTGCTTTTCCCAAAATAAAACCTTTGTAGAAGAATAGAGACTTTGGGTAAGAAATGCGTGTCAAGACGAAGAAGCGTCTCATCAAAATCATTCAAGGGAGCATCACCAACTGCTCCATCCAAATTTGATACCGCAGGTAATGTCTCTAATATTTCCTGTCCTTCTGCACCTAAGCAGTGTTGGAGAAGTGACGTTTTCCTCTCAATGGACAAGTTTGTACCGCAGACTTTCAAATAAGTTAAGAAAACTTTTTTCCATTTTGACCAAGGAATTGTTGGTTCACCCGGAGAAGATAAGAAGAAAGGGGGAGGAGAGATGTTTTGCATGATGAATGTCAAAAAAAATTAAATGAATAAGTAAGAAAACAAAAAAAAAATAATTAAAAAGATACAAACAAGGAATCTGCAGAGAGAAGTGAAGAAGAAGGAACGAAAATAATGATGAAAAGATAAAAAGATTAAGTGAAAAAAAACTAGAGATTAGAGAATAGTAATAAACAATAGAAAGATTTTGTATTATTCAAATTTTCAAGCAGTACAATATTGTACTGAAATCCTGTTTACAAAACCTTAATAAAGACAAAGCTGAATATTCAGTAGAAGTGTGAATATACAAGTATTTTGAGAGCGACACTTTAGATAAATGGTAATGCGTGCGCGAGTACCCATGTATCAGAAATATAAACATTAAAGCAACCTGCAACTCGTGCGTGTTAAGCGTTCAAAGTTGCTGCATGTTGCCAAGCAACCGAAAACAAAGCACGAGCAGAAAACATTTACTCTGACAGCACGGTACGTGCGCAGAGTTAAATAAACACACCGCGCTCTTCGTTGCTATGCAACAAGGTGCACAGCTTCGCGGCAAAAGGAAACGCCCGTATTCATTCCCTCTGACAGCGCACAGCCACGTGCGCGTAATCAAATAAACACACCGCGCTCTTCGTTGCTATGCACAGCTCAGCGGTAAACGGAAGCGCGTTGTATTAAGAAAACAAAAGAGACACACGATTCATAAGCGACCGGAGAGTGAAGGAATCACCAAAGACTCAGTAAAACAAAAACCACATATGTTGTAGTAAACAAATGATGTATAAACAGGAAAAAAAATGAAGAGGAAAATATAAACAAATAAAACAATAAAGATGAATATAAAACAGATATTGAGAACGATGTAAAGATAGAAAAGGACACGGAAGAAAGAAAATTAGTAATAGGTAACCAACAATACCAAGATCAAAATAGACCAGAGTTGCTGTCGAAGGATGGAGTTCGCCAGCTCGTCGCCAAAATGTAGTATCAATCCTGGAGATGAAAATAAGTCCATGTAGATGAAGTTGAAATCACGTTTATTTCAGATATACTTCATACATAGTAAAACAGGAACTCCAGTCTTCATCCAAACCTCCAGCACCATCAACTGTCCAGCACGGAATGCTGTCCAGCTGAGGAAGATACCAAACACCAGGGGTGAAGCTGGAAGATACTAAACAGATCATACATAATACAAATACTCCTAAAACACAGAATACAATTCCACATTAAAACATTACACCAAAACACTATCTACATTATTATACTAGAATAAACTCAATACTACAAAAGTGAGAAAAGAGAAGGGAGTCATAAGGTAGAAGGATGAGATAAATGGCATCTAGAAGTGGAGGGGTGAAGGGCAGTATGTTACATGTAAGGAACAGAAGATATAACACATAAATAGGTCATGACAATAATTTAATTAGAAGGAAATCTGACAAATGACCAAATTGATATTCATCCACTTTAGACTGGTTCATTTTTAAAAATAAAGTAAATTAACCATGGAAGCAGTGTTGCCTCTTGGGTCTGGAGGGGAAGAATGTAAAAGTTGTAACAATTCCTAAAACATTTATGGCCTGATATAGATGTTGGCGGTAATGGTCCCACTGTCGGTTTTCTGACTGAAAACCAGTGCGCCCGCCGTATTTAGATGTTGGCGATCCCGTTGACTTTATCACGGCCGAGTCCTACCAACTCGGCCAAGCATTCCCAACCGCACTGATGGCACCTTAGGAAGGTGTGCTTGATGGTAGGACTCCAGCCACACTTACAGCCAAGCAGATTTGGATGTGCCATACCGCCAAGCAAAAAGTGTCAGTCCGACCTCCACTTCTTACTTGGCGGATTGGCACAAAAGGGGATGAAACCTCATCTTTCCTCCAGATTCCACTTCCATTTCTGGCTGGACACGACTGGACAGGACTCGCCGTAACTGCTGCCACGGGACCCCAGAGAAAACTGCCTCCCCCCGTCGATGGACATGAAGGTAGGCAACCCGCATTGGCTGTGTACCTTCGGGGGGGTCACTGCACATGAGTACGGGACCACTGCAGACATATATACATTCTACAGTAATTTTTTTAAATTTACTGTTACATGCATAACACGGTGGGTCAGACACAGGTCTGGACACACTGGTACACAACACATATTGAACACATACACAACTGTCATTATGGCGTCAGTATTCACTACCAAACGAATGCTGGCTCCACAATGACGGTACATTCACACTTGTCAACTGTGCCGATGTGTGCACATTCCAAGAAGACCTGTACATGTCATGTTGTGCTTGAGTTGTGTGTGTGAGTCAGTATGTGTATATGTGTTTGCGATGCGATTGACAGGGTGAGGCAGAGGGAGGTATAGTGGATGATGTGTTTGTGTCGGTGTGTGTGCGAATTGCATATGGCGTGGATGTTGTTGTGTATGTTGTGTTGTGTGTTGTATTGCTGTGTGCAGAACTCAGATGCATGTTGTTGAGTGGCAGTCGATGTTGTGATGTGTGTAGTTGTGCATGCGTGTATTTGTGTAGATGAGTATATTGGCTGTTGTGGGTGTGTCATGTGTGTGTGCAGTGTCATTGGTGTGTGTATGTTGTGTGATGGATTGAAATGTATGTGTGTTTGTCACATGTCGGTGTTGTGTTGTGGTGCAATGGTAATGGATAATATTGTGAAAGTGATGTTTTGTGTTGTGTGTGATGCCGGGGGACACATCTGCGAAGTGTAGAGTGTGTGTGTCTTACCTCTATTCCACAGCCACTGGCATTGCCTGATGTCCATTGGGTCCAGCCATATCCTCCTTCTAACAGCAAACTGCTGCTAGTACACTGCCTGTCCAACTGTAACATCTAAATACGCCTGGTGGGAACCCACTTGCCTGATGGCTGGGAAGAGCACTCCGTTGTGGTGGTCTTCAGCTTTGCCGAAATACATCTAAATTCAGTGGGGGATGAAAGATCGTCAACTTGGCGGTCTTCGTGGGTCTGCCACCAACGGGAATTGGTGGTGCGACCGCCAGGATCTAAATCAGGCCCTTAGTATTGAAAGAATAATTACTGAAAAAACAACCACAGAAGAGAAGTGGGGTGTAGTATATATCTTTTATCTCTACTGCAATCAAATATGCAACCAGAGATGGAGGAGTATGAAAAAGGACAAAAGCAACAAATCTTGGAAAAAAGGTAAGCGGTTATAGCCAAAAAGGGCAGAGTTAAAACAGGAAGGGAAGTCATAAGTAAATCACCACAAGGGGCAGACAATGGAAGTTTGGAGGTAGAGGGTGAGAGAATGGCAGCCAGAAACAGAGGTGTCATAATAGGATAACTTACTTACCTTAAGTGGTGTTATTTCTGCTGGATACTCTATCTAACCACAGACTCCTCACCTCGTGAATATTACTCCAGACACAGACTTGGATCCTCAGACTCAAAAGCAGTACCCCTGCACACCAGTACATGGCATCGTGAGGCTTCGTGCCAATGTCGTTCCACTCCAAAACTGATGAGCGTTGCTGCATTTAGATGCCAACCAGGTGCACTGATGTCAGTTGCCTTCTAAGGCTTGTTTGCAACTTCAAAGGCAGAGCACATCAATAACTTGGTGTGAACAGTGTGCCAATCTGTAGTACACAATCTTTTTTATGTAGGAATTCATTCCACAGAACTGGAGGTGGGAGGTCAGTGAGTAATCTGCAGTTAGGTAGAGTAGCTAGATAGAGGATTATCGAACGTAAGTAACTTGTTATGCTGATGGATATTTCTAACCACAGATTCCTCACCTTGCGAATAGATACCAAAACAGTACTTTCCTCAGTGGTGGATCTGTGGAATGACAGATCAAAAAGTCCTACAGGACCAAATAGGCAAAATGCCCACTTTAATGGACTTGAATGTCAAGGCAATAGTGCTTTGTGAATGTGTGCCCTGAGGACCAGGTAGTAGCCTGACAGATATCCACAACAGGTAATCCACAAGCTAGCAGGGTAGTATCAGTCTCAGCTCAACTGGAATAAGACCTCAATGCTTCAGGCAGCTGCTTCACAGCTAATATGTAGCAGATTTTGAAGCAGAGACTATCCAACAGAGAAGGTTCTTTTTTGCACTATTTTACCCTTTTTAGTTCCCAAGAAACCCATAAAGCGTTGATCGCTTACCTGATGGCCCTTGGTATGATCAATGTAGAAACTTGGGGCTCTCTTGGGAAACCAAAAAAATTTAGGGGGTCATTCCAACCCCGGCGGTCAAGGACTGCCGGGGTCGGCGGGAGCACCGCCAACAGGCTGGCGGTGCTCCGCCGGGCATTCTGACCGCCGTGGCCAGAAACGGAAAGTCGGCGGTGTACCGCCGACTTTCCGCTGCCCATGGGAATCCTCCATGGCGGCGCAGCTTGCTGCGCCGCCATGGGGATTCCGACCCCCTCACCGCCATCCTGTTCCTGGCGGTTTCGACCGCCAGGAACATGATGGCGGTGAGGGGTGTCGTAGGGCCCCTGGGGGCCCCTGCAGTGCCCATGCCAATGGCATGGGCACTGCAGGGGCCCCCGTAAGAGGGCCCCACTTTGAATTTCAGTGTCTGCTCAGCAGACACTGAAATTCGCGACGGGTGCTACTGCACCCGTCGCACACCTTCCACTCCGCCGGCTCCATTCGGAGCCGGCTTCATCGTGGAAGGGTGTTTCCCGCTGGGCTGGCGGGCGGCCTTTTGGCGGTCGCCCGCCAGCCCAGTGGGAAACCCAGAATGACCGCCGCGGTCTTTTGACCGCGGTACGGTCTTCTGGCGGTCCCGGCCGGGGTCAGAATGACCCCCTTAGTCTCTCCTCCTCTTTTGAGGGCTGAGGCAAGGCAAAGAAAGTCAGAAGAGTTATTGCTTGCCTGACGTGGAACGTTGTCACTACTTTTGGAAGGAATGCAGGTTGAGTTCTCAGCACCAGCTTGTCGAGGAAGAACATTGTAGAAGGAGGCAGAGCAGAAAGGGCCTGTAGCACACTCATGCAACAAGCTGATGTGATCATGATCGGTAAAACTGTTTTCAGTGTCAAGAGCCATAGTGGACAGCTATACATTGGCTCACATGGGGTACACATTAGAAAAATGAAAAACAAATTCAAGTCCCACTGTGGCATCACAAAGAAGTTAGGTGGAAACATGCTGTAAACATTTAAGACATCTCAGCATAACAGGTGATTTATACAAAGAACGCTGATCCAACAACCTCAAAAAAGGTGAAAGAGCCAGCTAATAGCTTCTAACAGTGCCCAATGCAAATGCTTGCAGGCGCAACAACAAAACAAATAACACTTTGGACAGCTAGGCTTGTAGAAGGTCAATATGACCACTGTCGCACTAAGCCACAAATTTGTCCCAGTGTCCACCATACACTGATTTTTTAGATGGGCACCTGGCTCCTAGAAACATATCAACACGTTCAGGAGGAAGTTCAAAGGAGACTAGCCACAGTCATTTAGTCTTGACGTATGTAAGTAGTTCAGAGGTCTGGTTGCAGGACCATTGTTGTGAGAGGAGATTCTCCGTTCTTGATCAGAAGACAGATGTTCATGCAAATCAGACTAAGAAGGGGCAAGAGGTACACCTATTACACATCCTCCAGAAATAATAACCAATATTGCACAACTGGTCGGCAGGAATATATCCCGGTTATTTCAGGCAAGGGAAAAACATTACACTACAGGATAGTGGCTACAACAAAGCATAAAGATATTAGTTGGAAAGGCCTCACCCACTCTTTTGTGGCATGCTCCATCTTCTCCCAACCTGACCCACTGCGTTAAGATAATACTAACTCAGTGGTCTCAACTGCCTTAAGGAGGAAGATCATATTATTTTGGTCATATGCAGGGTCCTGTTAATCATAAAATAATCTGAGTGTAAACCCAAGGATTACCTTTAGTGACAGGTACACTTAATTGGATTAAAACATATGGATGCTACTAGAAGTTTATGTCGCAAGCATCACTTCAGAGTGTGATTACCAATATGTTTAGACCTCAAAGTAGTTCCCTCAAAGGAGGGTCTAAGGCCTTCATCGGGGAAGTGCAGGTATCCCTACAGTCAGGCACTCCTCTTTCACGGAGGGAAGTGACAAAGGGGCAGAGAGAAAGACAGTGAAGAAGAGAAGGATGGAGAAAGGATGGATGGATGCAGAGATGGTTGAATAGAGGAGGAAGGGTGACTAGGGAGCGATACAGGATGAATGGATGGCTGCAGAGATGGATGTAGCACAAGATGAAGAGAAGGATGGGTGGTGAATGAATTGAGAGAAAGATGAATGAATTGAAAGAAAAGATAGTGACTTGTGGAAAGGAGAAGAGTAAAATGGATGGATGGGAAGATGGATAGCAAGAAGGCTGAATGAAAATGGTGGAAAATTACAATGAAGAGGAGATAATGAAGATGGACAAAAAGGTAAGATGGACAGAAAGAAGGATGATGGATGGAAAAGACAATAGCATGGATGAGCAGTGGATGAATGGAAAAAAGTACATACAGGGTAGAAAAAATGAGGGGACGCAGGGTGCAAAAAAGGAGGTAATTTATTTTTCTAGCTACTCCATTGCTTTGGAATCCCCCACCTGGAGTAACCCACCCTAATGTGCAATATACCTCTTGCTTTCTGGGGAAGTAAGATGCCCCGGTCAAGTTGGACTGCACAGATTTACCAAGAAGGAACATTATGCAGCCTCACAAAAAGGGGCACAGGTTAAAGGTCAGGTCCACATGACTATCAATCAGCTGCACCAACTGCTACTTCTGTCAAGTGTTGGGGACCGAAGTTACCCAGGATAAAAGGAAGCTTGCTTTGGACGAACACCATGTCCAACAGAGTCAAGTAGACTTCTAGAAAGCACCTTGATCCAAAAACATGTAGAGGACCTGCCTGGTCAGTCGTCACATGACTACAGGAACAAATACTGTGTCTGCAAATTTTTGGAAATCAGGATCATGGTATCACAGGGATACTATCCTAGGGATCTTTAGCACTACAAAGGAGTAAAAGTGATCTTAACAAAGGTGCATATTAGATTGGCAAGGCACTCTGGAGTCAGAGTGTCACCCCTAACTCCTGTACACAGGTCATTCGACATAGGTTCCTTTGATATTCCCAATTACTATGTTGCTGTTGAGGCTTTTGTGAAATATTCAATTGTTTTGCTAATTAAATTAAACCTGACGCTATTGTTGCTCGTCTGTATAGTTGTGAGGGATATATTAAGATGTCTGTTCACACCTGTGATACATGCCTACATAGGTGCCAGCCATACTTCTTTTTCCTTAGAATACGTTAGTCAAATAAGCCACAGGCTCCATCAGGGTCAGTCTGGGTCAGATGGACAGAACATAGGAGTACCCACCAAAGAAAAATGGCCCCCATTAGCGAATCAAATAGCTAAAAAAGTGGCCCACATTTGCAAATTAAGGCAGTTTTCAGTTTGTAAAGAAACATGTGCATACATTTGTGCTTGTTGCAGGCAATGTTTGTTTTAAAATCATGGAAATCAACAGTGAAAACCGTCCCACCAGACCATAAAATAGGCCAAAAAACTGCCAAAAAATCAGCTCATACACTGATTTGTCAGACCAGCCATTCAGGTACCTGTATAGGTCAGTCCAACTGTGGGCTCTACCGATAATTATGAAAGTCAGATATCTGACAACTGCAAAAACTATGTGAGGCTGGACGGGCAATCACATGCATCCTGCCAATTTTTTTTTAGATCAGCCCCCCATTCCTGTGTTGAAGAAGGGAGTCCAACTACTGGAAGCCAAGTTTTTTCAGGGGTGGAGGAGGGATTTGTTCCCCCAGATTTTTTTCTCCAAAAATGTGGAAAATGGTGCGTTTAACAGCACATTTTTCATTATGTATTCATGTAGGAGGCTGGACTGGCTTGTAGTGAGTACCAAGGGGTACTTGCACCTTGCACCAGGCCCAGTTATCCCTTATTAGTGTATAGGGTGTCTAGCAGCTTAGGCTGATAGATAATGGTAGTTTAGCAGAGCAGCTTAGGCTGAACTAGGAGACGCGTGAAGCTACTACAGTACCACTTAGTGTCATATGCACAATATCATAAGAAAACACAATACACAGTTATACTAAAAATAAAGGTACTTTATTTTTATGACAATATGCCAAAGTATCTTAGAGTGTACCCTCAGTGAGAGGATAGGAAATATACACAAGATATATATACACAATAGCAAAAATATGCAGTATAGTCTTAGAAAACAGTGCAAACAATGTATAGTTACAATAGGATGCAATGGGGAAACATAGGGATAGGGGCAACACAAACCATATACTCCAAAAGTGGAATGCGAACCACAAATGGACCCCAAACCTATGTGACCTTGTAGAGGGTCGCTGGGACTATTAGAAAATAGTGAGAGTTAGAAAAATAACCCTCCCCAAGACCCTGAAAAGTGAGTGCAAAGTGCACTAAAGTTCCACTAAGGACAAAGAAGTCGTGTTAGAGGAATAATGCAGGAAAGACACAAACCAACAATGCAACAACTGTGGATTTCCCATCTAGGGTACCTGTGGAACAAGGAGACCAAGTCCAAAAGTCACAAGCAAGTCGGAGATGGGCAGATGCCCAGGAAATGCCAGCTGCGGGTGCAAAGAAGCTTCTACTGGACAGAAGAAGCTGAGGTTTCTGCAGGAACGAAAAGGGCTAGAGACTTCCCCTTTGGTGGACGGATCCCGCTCGCCGTGGAGAGTCGTTCAGAAGTGTTTTTCCGCCGAAAGAACGCCAACAAGCCTTGCTAGCTGCAAATTGTGCGGTTAGCGTTTTTGGACGCTGCTGTGGCCCTGGAGGGACCAGGAGGTCGCAAATTGGACCAGGAGAGAGAGGGGACGTCGAGCAGGACAAGAAGCCCTCTCAGCAGCAGGTAGCACCTGGAAAAGTGCCAGAAACAGGCACTACGAGGATGCATGAAACGGTGCTCACCCGAAGTCGCACAAAGGAGTCCCACGTCGCCGGAGACCAACTTAGAACGTCGTGCAATGCAGGTTAGAGTGCCGTGGACCCAGGCTTGGCTGTGCACAAAGGATTTCCGCCGGAAGTGCACAGGGGCCGGAGTAGCTGCAAAAGTCGCGGTTCCCAGCAATGCAGCCCAGCGAGGTGAGGCAAGGACTTACCTCCACCAAACTTGGACTGAAGAGTCACTGGACTGTGGGGGTCACTTGGACAGAGTCGCTGGATTCGAGGGACCTCGCTCGTCGGGCTGAGAGGAGACCCAAGGGACCGGTAATGCAGCTTTTTGGTGCCTGCGGTTGCAGGGGGAAGATTCCGTCGACCCACGGGAGATTTCTTCGGAGCTTCTGGTGCAGAGAGGAGGCAGACTACCCCCACAGCATGCACAAGCAGGAAAACAGTCGAGAAGGCGGCAGGATCAGCGTTACAGAGTTGCAGTAGTCGTCTTTGCTACTATGTTGCAGGTTTGCAGGCTTCCAGCGCGGTCAGCAGTCGATTCCTTGGCAGAAGGTGAAGAGAGAGATGCAGAGGAACTCGGCTGAGCTCTTGCATTCGTTATCTAAAGTTTCCCCAGAGACAGAGACCCTAAATAGCCAGAAAAGAGGGTTTGGCTACCTAGGAGAGAGGATAGGCTAGCAACACCTGAAGGAGCCTATCACAAGGAGTCTCTGACGTCACCTGGTGGCACTGGCCACTCAGAGCAGTCCAGTGTGCCAGCAGCACCTCTGTTTCCAAGTTGGCAGAGGTCTGGAACACACTGGAGGAGCTCTGGACACCTCCCAGAGGAGGTGCAGGTCAGGGGAGTGGTCACTCCCCTTTCCTTTGTCCAGTTTCGCGCCGGAGCAGGGCTAAGGGGTCCCCTGAACCGGTGTAGACTGGCTTATGCAGAATTGGGCACATCTGTGCCCAACAAAGCATTTCCAGAGGCTGGGGGAGGCTACTCCTCCCCTGCCTTCACACCATTTTCCAAAGGGAGAGGGTATAACACCCTCTCTCAGAGGAAGTTCTTTGTTCTGCCATCCTGGGCCAGGCCTGGCTGGACCCCAGGAGGGCAGATGCCTGTCTGAGGGGTTGGCAGCAGCAGCAGCTGCAGTGAAACCCCAGGAAGGGCAGTTTGGCAGTACCAGGGTCTGTGCTACAGACCACTGGGATCATGGGATTGTGCCAACTATGCCAGGATGGTAAAGAGGGGGCAATTCCATGATCATAGACATGTTACATGGCCATATTCGGAGTTACCATTGTGAAGCTACATATAGGTAGTGACCTATATGTAGTGCACGCGTGTAATGGTGTCCCCGCACTCACAAAGTTCAGGGAATTGGCTCTGAACAATGTGGGGGCACCTTGGCTAGTGCCAGGGTGCCCTCACACTAAGTAACTTTGCACCTAACCTTTACCAGGTAAAGGTTAGACATATAGGTGACTTATAAGTTACTTAAGTGCAGTGTAAAATGGCTGTGAAATAACGTGTACGTTATTTCACTCAGGCTGCAGTGGCAGGCCTGTGTAAGAATTGTCAGAGCTCCCTATGGGTGGCAAAAGAAATGCTGCAGCCCATAGGGATCTCCTGGAACCCCAATACCCTGGGTACCTCAGTACCATATACTAGGGAATTATAAGGGTGTTCCAGTAAGCCAATGTAAATTGGTAAAATTGGTCACTAGCCTGTTAGTGACAATTTGTAAAGAGAGAGCATAACCACTGAGGTTCTGGTTAGCAGAGCCTCAGTGAGACAGTTAGGCACCACACAGGGAACACATACATATAGGCCACAAACTTATGAGCACTGGGGTCCTGACTAGCAGGGTCCCAGTGACACATAACAAACATACTGAAAACATAGGGTTTTCACTATGAGCACTAGGTCCTGGCTAGCAGGATCCCAGTGAGACAGTGAAAACACCCTGGCATACACTCACAAACAGGCCAAAAGTGGGGGTAACAAGGCTAGAAAGAGGCTACTTTCTTACACAACCCCCCCCCCAAACGAAGGACAATAAGGCTAACCTTGGCCAGTTGAGACTTTATTGTCTAAGTGGTGATAAGTAGAGAGTAGCTCTGCAATAGACTGGTTACTCCCTTTATCATCCACTATATGGTTACTTCCCTGTGGGGATGTAAACCACCCTGTTTGAAGTTTTTTAGCTAAGCAACAATGTGAAGATGTATTTCTAGAGTTTCTATCAGTAAGTTTTAGTTTAGAGCAGTGGGAATTGTCCACTGAACCTATTTGTAATGATGGAAATGCCAGACAGGGATGCTGTCTCAATAAAGCCATAGCTGGACAAAAACTTTGTCCATATGGCTGGAAGAGAGAACAGGGATGCTGTTTCTCTTGAGTTGGAGCAGGGCAGGGATGCTGTCCTATGAGCTCCACACTAGGGCAGGGATGCTGTCCTAAGTGTTGTGAGGCAGTGCAGAGTTTCTGCACTAAAGTTTCTCTGGGAGGGTTGGAGGGATGCTCCATGTTAACTAAAATGGTGCTCTTTTTCTCACCAATGTTAGTTATCCCACAGAGAGGTACTTCTACCTCAGGGAGTACAGCTTTGCCAGCTGATGTTTCCCTTGGAACAGGTGCCACCCCAGGAGAGGTTTCTCCCACCACAGGAATGGTTTCCTGAATGGTAGGGTGGTTAGGGGATACTGTGATACCCTTTTTACCTGTTGATGGAGAGGGATCCTGAGTTTTCGGGCCTTCTCTCCTTTGCTTTTTCATTTCAGTAGAAATGAGAGGGAACAATTCCTCAGGGATGCCCAGCATGGCTGCATGGGCATAGAACTCAACATCAGCCCAACCTGAGGCCTTTAGGTCATTACCTAGGAGACAATCTACAGGTAAGCTAGGTGATACCACCACCTGCTTAGGGCCAGTAACTCCACCCAACTAAACTGAATTATAGCTAAGGGAAGGAACTTAGTGGAGTTATGGACATCAATAATCTTATACTGTTGTCCAATGATGTGTTGATCAGGATGCACTAGGTTTTCAGTCACCAAAGTGATACTGGCACCTGTGTCCCTGTAGGCCAAGGCCTCAACACCATTTATTGAAACTGTCTGCCTGTACTTATCCATTGTAAGGGGACAAGCAGCCAGTGTGGCAAGGCCAGTGCCACTAGGTGTGACAGAAACTGTCTTGGGACTGACTACCCCAGTTTCTATGATGGACCCATAAGTGAACCGAACTACACCCTTTGCTTGACTGTTGCCAGCAGTCCCACCACTAGTACCACTACTGCTAGGGGCACTAGAGCTTGATGTATTAGTGGTGGTAGGCTCAGGGGGTTTACCTGGACAGGACTTATCCCCTGGCCTATGGCCTCTATTTTTACACACAAAGCACCAAGGCTTTTTAATGTGTGTGGGTTGAGAAGAAGAGGAAGAATTTGTTTTATCCCCACCCTCTGAAGAGTGTTTAAGATTTGAAGTGGGATCTTTGGTTTTACCCTTATCCCCATGCTTATCTTGAGAGTTTTCACCATCTTTCTTCTTATTGCCATCTTTGTCACCCCCTGTATGAACTTTTCTGTTCACCCTTGTTCTGACCCATTTGTCTGCCTTCTTTCCCAATTCTTGGGGAGAGGTCAGATCAGAGTTCACCAAGTACTGGTGCAACAAATCAGACACACAATTATTAAGAATATGCTCTCTCAGGATCAAGTTATACAGGCTGTCATAATCAGTAACTTTACTGCCATGTAACCACCCCTCCAAGGCCTTCACTGAATGGTCAATGAAATCAACCCAGTCTTGTGAAGACTCCTTTTTGGTCTCTCTGAACTTTATCCTGTATTGTTCAGTGGTTAAGCCATAACCATCCAGGAGTACATTCTTAAGAACTTGGAAATTATTAGCATCATTTTCTTTCACAGTAAGGAGCCTATCCCTACCTTTTCCACTACATGATAGCCATAGGATAGCAGCCCACTGCCTTTGAGGGACATCCTGTACAACACAGGCCCTCTCAAGTGCAGCAAACCACTTGTTAATGTCATCCCCCTCCTTGTAAGGGGGAACTATCTTATGCAGATTCCTGGAATCATGCTCTTTTGCAGGATGACTATGGGGAATACTGCTGCTGCCACCATGGGTATCTAAACCCAACTTCTGTCTTTCTTTCTCTAGTTCAAAAGACTGTCTATCCAAATCCAGCTGTTGCTTTTTAAGCTTCAGTCTGGTTTGTTCCACTCTCAACTTATTGAGTTCCCTCTCTAACATTCTGTCATCAGGGTTGGTGGGAGGGACATTATTAGACACAGAAGAATGAACAGAAGGAGACCTGTCCCTTACAGAAGCCACCCTAACAGCTTGGCTAACAGAAACATCACTACCAGTATGGTGAGAATAAATGCTTTTGCTATGATGTGAGACAACACTATTTGTATGGTGAGGCTCTCCATCATTACCAACTATGCTAGACTGTCTAGTAATGGGCAGGCTAGGAAGTTTCTTTCCTGAATCTTTTCCTGGGGGAGTCCCTTGATCAGATTGGGAACCATTTGCTACTTTTTCAACAGATGTGGCCCCTATGGCCTTATCTTGTTCTCTAAGCATGTTAAGCAATAATTCCAAAGAAGGATTCTTCCCTACACTCAAACCTCTCTCTATGCAGAGACTCCTTGCTCCTTTCCAGCTAAGGTGATCATATGCAAGTTTGGACAGATCAACATTTTGGCCTGTGCCAGACATTTTTAGAGAGAGTTAAAGTGATAGAAAAAGAGAAAAAAGTTTTCAGAACTTTTTAGAAAGACAGAAAAAAAACTTTTTAAACTTTTAAGAACTTTTTGAAAGTTTAGAAGTACTTTTCAGCACTTAGAAAAGAGTGAAAAGAGGAAATGCAAAACTTTTTGGCTATGTGTATATACACTGACCTTGTTTTGTATATTTTTCTCTTATGAAAAGTACAATGACAAGAGTGGTAAGTAGTCTCAAAGCACTTATCCCACCGCTGCACAACCAATGTAGGAGGCTGGACTGGGTTGTAGTGAGTACCAAGGGGTACTTGCACCTTGCACCAGACCCAGTTATCCCTTATTAGTGTATAGGGTGTCTAGCAGCATAGGCTGATAGATAATGGTAGCTTAGCAGAGCAGCTTAGGCTGAACTAGGAGACGCGTGAAGCTACTACAGTACCACTTAGTGTCATATGCACAATATCATAAGAAAACACAATACACAGTTATACTAAAAATAAAGGTACTTTATTTTTATGACAATATGCCAAAGTATCTTAGAGTGTACCCTCAGTGAGAGGATAGGAAATATACACAAGATATATATACACACTAGCAAAAATATGCAGTATAGTCTTAGAAAACAGTGCAAACAATGTATAGTTACAATAGGATGCAATGGGGAAACATAGGGATAGGGGCAACACAAACCATATACTCCAAAAGTGGAATGCGAACCACGAATGGACCCCAAACCTATGTGACCTTGTAGAGGGTCGCTGGGACTATTAGAAAATAGTGAGAGTTAGAAAAATAACCCTCCCCAAGACCCTGAAAAGTGAGTGCAAAGTGCACTAAAGTTCCCCTAAGGACAAAGAAGTCGTGTTAGAGGAATAATGCAGGAAAGACACAAACCAACAATGCAACAACTGTGGATTTCCCATCTAGGGTACCTGTGGAACAAGGAGACCAAGTCCAAAAGTCACAAGCAAGTCGGAGATGGGCAGATGCCCAGGAAATGCCAGCTGCGGGTGCAAAGAAGCTTCTACTGGACAGAAGAAGCTGAGGTTTCTGCAGGAACGAAAAGGGCTAGAGACTTCCCCTTTGGTGGACGGATCCCGCTCGCCGTGGAGAGTCGTTCAGAAGTGTTTTTCCGCCGAAAGAACGCCAACAAGCCTTGCTAGCTGCAAATTGTGCGGTTAGCGTTTTTGGACGCTGCTGTGGCCCTGGAGGGACCAGGAGGTCGCAAATTGGACCAGGAGAGAGAGGGGACGTCGAGCAAGACAAGGAGCCCTCTCAGCAGCAGGTAGCACCCGGAGAAGTGCCAGAAACAGGCACTACAAGGATGCGTGAAATGATGCTCACCCGAAGTCGCCCAAAGGAGTCCCACGTCGCCGGAGACCAACTTAGAACGTCGTGCAATGCAGGTTAGAGTGCCGTGGACCCAGGCTTGGCTGTGCACAAAGGATTTCCGCCGGAAGTGCACAGGGGCCGGAGTAGCTGCAAAAGTCGCGGTTCCCAGCAATGCAGCCCAGCGAGGTGAGGCAAGGACTTACCTCCACCAAACTTGGACTGAAGAGTCACTGGACTGTGGGGGTCACTTGGACAGAGTCGCTGGATTCGAGGGACCTCGCTCGTCGGGCTGAGAGGAGACCCAAGGGACCGGTAATGCAGCTTTTTGGTGCCTGCGGTTGCAGGGGGAAGATTCCGTCGACCCACAGGAGATTTCTTCGGAGCTTCTGGTGCAGACAGGAGGCAGACTACCCCAACAGCATGCACAAGCAGGAAAACAGTTGAGAAGGCGGCAGGATCAGCGTTACAGAGTTGCAGTAGTCGTCTTTGCTACTATGTTGCAGGTTTGCAGGCTTCCAGCGCGGTCAGCAGTCGATTCCTTGGCAGAAGGTGAAGAGAGAGATGCAGAGGAACTCGGCTGAGCTCTTGCATTCGTTATCTAAAGTTTCCCCAGAGACAGAGACCCTAAATAGCCAGAAAAGAGGTTTTGGCTACCTAGGAGAGAGGATAGGCTAGCAACACCTGAAGGAGCCTATCACAAGGAGTCTCTGACGTCACCTGGTGGCACTGGCCACTCAGAGCAGTCCAGTGTGCCAGCAGCACCTCTGTTTCCAAGATGGCAGAGGTCTGGAGCACACTGAAGGAGCTCTGGACACCTCCCAGGGGAGGTGCAGGTCAGGGGAGTGGTCACTCCCCTTTCCTTTGTCCAGTTTCGCGCCAGAGCAGGGCTAAGGGGTCCCCTGAACCGGTGTAGACTGGCTTATGCAGAATTGGGCACATCTGTGCCCAACAAAGCATTTCCAGAGGCTGGGGGAGGCTACTCCTCCCCTGCCTTCACACCATTTTCCAAAGGGAGAGGGTATAACACCCTCTCTCAGAGGAAGTTCTTTGTTCTGCCATCCTGGGCCAGGCCTGGCTGGACCCCAGGAGGGCAGATGCCTGTCTGAGGGGTTGGCAGCAGCAGCAGCTGCAGTGAAACCCCAGGAAGGGCAGTTTGGCAGTACCAGGGTCTGTGCTACAGACCACTGGGATCATGGGATTGTGCCAACTATGCCAGGATGGTATAGAGGGGGCAATTCCATGATCATAGACGTGTTACATGGCCATATTCGGAGTTACCATTGTGAAGCTACATATAGGTAGTGACCTATATGTAGTGCACGCGTGTAATGGTGTCCCCGCACTCACAAAGTTCAGGGAATTGGCTCTGAACAATGTGGGGGCACCTTGGCTAGTGCCAGGGTGCCCTCACACTAAGTAACTTTGCACCTAACCTTTACCAGGTAAAGGTTAGACATATAGGTGACTTATAAGTTACTTAAGTGCAGTGTAAAATGGCTGTGAAATAACGTGTACGTTATTTCACTCAGGCTGCAGTGGCAGGCCTGTGTAAGAATTGTCAGAGCTCCCTATGGGTGGCAAAAGAAATGCTGCAGCCCATAGGGATCTCCTGGAACCTCAGTACCATATACTAGGGAATTATAAGGGTGTTCCAGTAAGCCAATGTAAATTGGTAAAATTGGTCACTAGCCTGTTAGTGACAATTTGTAAAGAGAGAGCATAACCACTGAGGTTCTGGTTAGCAGAGCCTCAGTGAGACAGTTAGGCACCACACAGGGAACGCATACATATAGGCCACAAACTTATGAGCACTGGGGTCCTGACTAGCAGGGTCCCAGTGACACATAACAAACATACTGAAAACATAGGGTTTTCACTATGAGCACTGGGTCCTGGCTAGCAGGATCCCAGTGAGACAGTGAAAACACCCTGGCATACACTCACAAACAGGCCAAAAGTGGGGGTAACAAGGCTAGAAAGAGGCTACTTTCTCACAATTCAAATCCCATAACTTGTAAAGCATCCATAGTAAGTGGTGATCTTACAATGGATCATGATACCTAACCCAGCACTAATTATTCTGTGCTGAGTCAAGCCAAGCCCCCAGCTTAGCTCTGAATGCTTAGGTGGTGTGTGTGGCTTGCCGGGCACATTTTGTAGAGATGGCTAGTGCTTAATTTGAACCAGTGGGAACCACCGACACTCATTTTTGGGGACTGGAACATAGTTTTTGCATCAGACATTTAGAGCAAGAGAGGGAAAAAACACACAGCAGAAAGATGGAGGAACAGAAAGATGAAAAAACTGTCTTAAAGAGAGAAAATTGGAACCTGCAGGAGTTAAAGATACAGGGAGTGTCTGGTAGTGAATGAAAGAGATATGAGGTGCATTTATGACTGAGTGGTTTTAGTATTCGGTCCACCAACATTTAATTGGACTGACCGCAGGCTTTTGAGCAGAGCTTTGGGCACCCACACTCATTCTTTTACAAACTAAGGGCCAGATTTGCTAAAAAGTGGCACAGCTAAATTTGCAGTGCCACGCTGCATCACTTTAGAAATGCAGGGTTGTGCTGTATTCACTAAAATATGATGCCCCCCGTGCTTCCCCGTACCGGTGCTAATTTTAGCTGCCAGCGCCAACGCAGGCACCCTTGCACTATAGAGCAAGGGTGTCTGCATTGAGGGCATTGATTGTTTATGTGCAGGAAGCTGTCCCTTCCTGCACATAAACAATCGATAATAGTGATTTGGCACTTATATATGCGCTGCCGAATGCCGTCATTTTTTAATGATTATATGTGCAGGAAGGAACACCTTCCTGCCCATAAACATTCATTCTTGGCCTTTTGCTCTCTCTATGTGTGCTGTAGAATAAAAGTATTCCTCCTTGTTGTGCCATGCTAACGCCACCCCTAGGGTGGCGTAAGTTTTTGCACCTTCTTGTAAGTCTGGGCAGCATCAAAAGTAATGGGTGGTGTGGTGGAATGTCCACAGCAACACCAATTGCTAGCCCCTGTGAGGCAGAAACTGCATTGGTGGGCCCATATTTACAAGGTGTCGGTAAGCCACAAAAAGTGGCTTAGCGCTGCCTTGTAAATGTGGCGTACGGCACAGTGCCACTGAAGTGTCACAAAAAGTGATGCTCCGGTGGTGCTAGGGCCTTGTAACTCTGGCCATAAGCACTGGAGGTGGCGCCTATGTATCCAGGGCCACGGGGGGCAAAATATATCCTCTCTTGTCTTGATATTAGGGATGGACAGGACGCCAGGTATAACACAATGGAATGGTTAAAGCCGGGCACGTTACCATGTGAAGATGGCGATTTTCTTTGCAAATTATGTTTTAATGCAGTTCAAGCCAAACTGGGAGTTCTTATGGCTGGGAGCTGGCATATGAAATGTGTGCTTGCTTTTATCCCGAGGCTGTATAAGGCATGGGCATAGAGGTCTCTGGCCCAGGGCCCCAGCCTTTCAGGAGGACCCCTGATAGAGCCAGCTCCGTTCGGCAAAGAGTCTTGCCCAGATGTCCTTGAATAATTCTTAAACAGATTGTTTTAAATGCTATTTTCTTTTAATATATTTTTTATGTGGGTGATGTGTAAGAGGCTATTACAGGCATTTTGCAGAGAAATGTTGTACTTAAATTTCATGCAACATCCATAACCATCGGTGAGCAGACCAAAGAGGGCACAAAATAACTGAAATTGGATCATAAATTCAAAGCTGTTCCAAACGGGGGCCCTTTAGTCCAGGGCCCCCAAAATCCTTAAGATATCCCTGTGTTTAAGAAATCAGTTCGTGACAGCATTTAGATTTCAATTTAAAACAAACATTGTAGCAGGACCGTTATTTCTTCGCTACGCTAAAACACTCGGTGTAACGCTCCCAGAAGCAGATAGTACGGTTTATTCTATTAGATTGTAGCCCGTTGTCAGGGCTTACACACGTCGTTAAGACCCTCGACTCGAGTTATACATCAGAGCCACTGGCGAGGGCCAAAAATGAGGGAGGCCTACAGTGGTAAAAACAGACACAATGAGTAATCCTTAGCGCATTATGTGCAAATCCACAATCTGCTTTATAAACCCCACACAGAAAAAAGCCTAACAATTGATGAAAACCGATGATTGAGGTTGTGGCGCTCTCAATACTTCGGTAGAATATGCCCCATCTCTCTTACCTGACTCCAATATTTCTTTTTCCACCTGAATCTGAAAGCAATAATACTGAAGAATAATTTACCATGAGCGATGCTTTTGTCTCGTGTCCAGTCATTTGTTATTTATCTTGCTAATTTTGGTAACCGCTTTGTGAAGGGATATAAAACAGCCAAACCTTATATACACTTGTCTTTCAGTAGTTCACCTAAGAAACAAAATGAATCTATTGGTCTTCAATCAGAACTGGAATTTGCTATTATATCTTTCACACGAGGACTTGGATCGCCCTCTGCTGGCAGCTTTTTTGTACTGTTGCTCATCCGCAAGAAAAGAAGATAGACAATAAACCAGCGCAGTGTAGTCCTTGCATGAGATTTTTTAAAATTCTCATCGTGAGACAAATGAAATAATTAAAGTCCAGTCACGTGTTCAGAGGTTCTGCTTCTCATCGTTTTGGCATTACTGTGCCTATAGCGATTAAACACATGCCTTGGTTTTATATCAGTTTATGTTTCTTGGTACTTGCACAATAAATTTTTTGTTTCGCCCTTGTGAATGTTCCCTTACTTACCGGTAATATTCATTACCCCGATTAGGGGTCCTCCTCGTTCCAGTCCAAACAAATGAGGCTTGCCCTCCACCGGACAGCATTCCCACTGAAAGACCTTCTTATATATATATATATATATATATATATATATATATATATATATATATATATATATACACATATATATTTATATACTTAATTTTTTTGACAGCTCCTCCCTCCGCCTCGTCCTGTATGTTACCAAGCAGAGCCAGACAAGGTTCAACAGGGAGGGAGGGAGAGAAGAGGACTGGGACGAGGAGGACCCCTAATCAGTGTAATGAATATTACCAGTAAGTAACGGAACATTACCCATCATGGGGTCCTCCTTGTCCCAGTCCAAACAAATGAGGAAGTGGCCAAGCAGAAAGAAAACACGGATACAATAATTGACACCAGCAAACGTGTTTAATGAGCCAACCATAATTACTTAGCAGCAGTAGACAAAACTGCTGACCCAAAATGACCATCAAGATCATCACACACAGAAAGATGATAATGAGTGAGAAACGTAAGAGGAGACGACCAAGTGGCAGCCCTGCAAATCTCCAAAAGGGAAACCCCACCAGCCTCAACCCAGGAAGTGGAAACAGTTTGAGTGGACTTCTCTGGATATCATCAGGAAGAGACTCCCCAACAGCAACATAAGCACAGGCAATAGCCTTCCTGACCCACCGATTCAGAGTCTGGGTGGAAACCTTGGAACCCTTGGAGACCGAACCACAAGCCACAAACAGGGACCGAGACAAACGAAAAGGCTTAGTACGAATCAAGTAAATCAGAAGAGCTCTTCTGACATCCAACGAGGAGGGAAGGGATGAAGAGGAATCAGAAAAAACAGGAAAAACAACCTCCTGAGAAAAATGAAATGACGAAGAAATTTTAGGAACAAACCTAGGATCCAACCGGAGCACAACCCGATCCAGGAAAAATATGAGGTAGGGAAAAACAGCCATGAGAGCACCCAATTCACCCAAACGCCTGGCCGATGTATGACCACCAGGAAAACCACCAAGCAGAAAGCCAAAGCAAATCAGCATCTTCCAAAGGCTCAAAAGGAGCACCCTGCAGACCCCTCAGGACAACAGACAAATCCCATGAAGGAATCAACTGACGGACATGAGGACGATGCAACCTGAAACTACGCAGCAAGCGCAACACCAGGGGAGACAAGGAGGACAAATCCCCAGAAAAAGAGCGACAAGCGCGGATAGCAGCCCACTGGGCCTAAAGAGTGCTGGGGGCCAACCCCTTAAAGAGTCCATCCCTCAAAAAGTCCAGGATCCAAAAAGGAGCTACCACAGCTGAGTCCACAGAATGAGAACTGCACCAGGAGGAAAAAGACCTCCAATGCTTGTAATAAGACTTCAAAGTAGACTGCTTTCTGGAAGATGGAGGCCCTCATTACAACCCTGGTGGTCGGTGTTAAAGCGGCGCTAACACCACCAACAGGCCGGCGGTAAAAAAAATAAAATGGGATTACGACCACGGCGGAAACCGCCAACATAGACAGACACTTTAACACTCCAACCGCCAGGGCGGTAGCAACAAACACCACGGCGGACTCCGCCAACAGATAGGCAGAAGACAATGTACCACCCACCGTATTACAAGGCACCCATACGTCAGCTTTTCCGGGGCGGTACCAACAACAGCAAAAGCACAGCGGAAACAGTACAGTGAAGGGGAAACACTCACCTTCCAACACTCCATGAAGAACCAGGACATGGAGCCCGGACTGCAGGTCCTCCCCATGTTGGTGTATCTACTAATACACCAGGAAGTAGAAAGAAGGCGACGACGACGACGGTGAGTACTGCACCTAGCACACAGGGGAGGTAAAAGAGAGTTACACACACACGGCACACAACACCCCCACCCTCACCCACAACACCATACACACTAACACATCCAAAAACATTACAGATACACCCTGTTACCCCCTGGAAGAACAAGAGGACAAAAGGAATTGAGTTTAACCAGTGATATTTGAACAATCAGATACAGCAATCGAATAAAAATAAAGCAGTATCTACAAATATTTACATATTGTACAGAAGGCCGTACACTGTCCCTTGTAAATGTCAGTGGACCAGTGGTCCCAAAAATCATAGGCAAAGCCCACACATGACACCTGCCTCAAACCGGAGAGAACACTGCAGGGGTATCAGGTCGAAAAAACACAGGCACCTCAGTGGGAAGGGGGGGGGGCACGTCAGCCAAAAGATGGTACTACGCCACTGCTCTTCGAGGGGGCTCCATGCCCACTGCTTGGTCCTGAGGAGTGCAAAGCCACAGTCTCTCAAGTGGGTGGTTTGACCACTGCTTGGTCCTGGGGAGTGCAAAGGCAGTCGGCCACAGTCTCTCAAGTGGGTTGTTTGCCCACTGCTTGGTCCTGGGGAGGGCAAATGCAGTCTTCCAAGTCCCTCAAGCGGGTGGTTTGCCCACTGCTTGGTCCTGGGGAGGGCAAAGGCAGTCTTTCAAGTCCATCAAGTGGGTGGAATGCCCACTGCTTGCTCCTGGGGATTTACAAGCCACAGTCTCTCTAGTGGATGTGGTGTTCCACTGGTTCTGGAGGGGGCTTTGTGCCCAGCAGGCTTCATCCTGCCAAGGATTGGGGGAGTGGATGCATCTCTCCACTGGTTCTGGAGGGGGCTTTGTGCCCATGCTGTTTCATCCTGCCAAGTGCCAGTGCTGGTGGTGGTCGCTCATGTGGTGTGTGCAGGGTCCAGGACGTCACCTGCAGCCCCGGACGGCTGCCCACTGAGGATTCTGCTGATGTCTGATATAGTGGCACCGGCTGGGCACGTGGCGGTGGCGGTGTTTGCGGCGGAGATGCTGCCGGTACTGTCCGTGGTGCAGGTGTCTGTAGTGGTGGAGGGAGACACCAGACTGTCTCTGGCAGCCTCGGACGGCTGATCACTGGGGAGGATGCTGGTGACTGACATTGTGGCAGCGGCGGTGCAGGTGGCGGTCTTAGCGGTGGGGCTGACCGTGGTACCGGTTGCTTGCCTGTCTGGGGAAATGGTGCTCACCAGCCCCTCACCAGAATGCTTTGTGCCCTGAGGTGACCTGCCCTTTCTCTTGTGTCCCTTCCCCACCTTGGTAGTTGCTGCTGGGACCTTGGCACTGTCCTCTTTGGTTTTGGATGAGGCCTTGCTGGGTGGGTGGTGCGACTTTCCCCTGCTACATGCTGGCCCCTTCTTCACCTTGGCAGGTGGTGGAATTGGGTGGTCCTTCCCATCTGTAGGTGGCACACTGGCAGCCCTGACGGGTGTCCCCTTCGATCCTCCCGGACTTGCAGGGACCACAGCGGATGCCGATTTGGTGGCTGAGGTGCTGGCCTGGGATCTAGGGGAAGGACGGGGGGGAGGTGTAGGGAACAGGTCAATGTTAGCTAGGAAACGTTTTTTAGACACACTGGGACTGGAAGATGGAGGGGGTTTCGGAGTGGAGAAAGAGGTAGTGGTTGTAGGAGGTGTACGTCTGCTGAGTTTGGGTGAAGGTGCATGGGTTGGAGGCTGTTGTGAAGTGGATGGCTGTTGAGTGGGTGTATGCCTGCGTTTGTGTACTTTGGGAGGAGGGCTCACAGACACACAGGGAGAGGACACAGGGGACGTGTGCATGGTTGTGGGGGTGGTGATTGCTCGTGAGAGGTGTGTTGTGATGGGCGTGCTGGTGATGGAGACAGTGGCTGATGATGCAGTGCATGCATGTGTGAGTGGAGAAGATACTGGGAGGGAGGTGGAGGACTAGTGGAGCCAGTGGGTGTTGGTATGTGTGCATGGGGATGGTGCGTGTGGGAGTGCCTGTGTGATGATGTGTGGTGCTTATGTTTTCCTGAGCCACTTTTTTGTGTTGATGTGTGTGCATGCTGGTCAGAAGGTGTGCTTGGGATAGGCTGAGGTAGAGGGGACTGGGTCGGGGTAGCCGAAGTTGGAGGGAGGAGGCTGGACACAGGGACAATGGCTGCCATCAGTGCTGAGGCCAGAGCCTGAAATGCTCTCTGTTGGGCAGCCACACCAGAATGAATGCCCTCCAGGTATGCATTTATTTGTAGCAAATGCCTCTCGATACCCTGGATGTTATTCAGAATGGTTGACTGCCCAACAGTGAGGGATCTCAGGAGGTCAATAGCCTCCTCACTGAGGGCAGCAGGGCTGACTGGGGCAGGGCCTGAGGAGAAGGAGATGCCCACCCTCCTGGGTGAGCGGGCACGGGAAACACGCTGAGGGGCTGCTGGGAGGGTGGTGCTGGTAGAGGGGGTGGCGGCTGTACCTGTTGTTGGGGTGGGCACAGAGGTGTCTGCCACCGCCAGGGAGCTTCCATCTGAGGAGGAGTCACTGTCAGTGGTCTCCTCTCCTGTCCTCGTCGTGGAGCTCCCCTCGCCCTCCGTCCCACTGGTGGCTTCACTCTCCATGGATTCACCCTCCTGGGCCATGTGGGATGCAGCTCCCTCCGTCGCTGGTGCCTCTGCTCCTCCGCCAGATGATGCTAATGCACACAAGGACAGGGTGACAAAACAAAAAGGGGGGAAGACAGAGGACACACATGGTCATGCCAGCAACACCACTACAGTTGGCGGACACAACACACACTGAGCTGCCCTATGCACTAGGCCTTGCCCAACCACTCACTAAGGTACTCACCAGCCCATGGGGTACAATGCCTAACGCCAGCACCTGCACATCTGACACCCACAGGACCCAGCACACTAGTAGTTGCCTGCCCCCTTGTACCATTGGGGTAGGGGTGCCTCAGAGCCTGCAAACAAGGGACCTACCCTGCCCTAGGGACACCCACAGCCCACATCCCCCACCCAGCTAGTTCCTAAAGTGTGTAAAGTCAGCTTTCTGAAACTGTACTCACCCCCTTGTGGCTGCTGTGATGCCCTCAAGCACCCATCCAACTCCGGATAGGCCACCGCCAGGATACGGAACATCAGGGGGGTCATGGTGCGACGGGCACCCCTTCCACGTTGGGAGGCCTCCGCCGTCTTCTTGGTCCAGCGGCGCAGGTCCTCCCATCTCTTGCGGCAGTGGGTGCTCCGCCTGTGATAGACCCCAGGGTCCGCACCTCCTTGGCGATGGCACGCCAAATCCCTTCCTTCTGGTGGGCGCTGACCTAGGGGGTAAAGACAGCGGGAAATGTGATTACTCACCTGTCCGGACCATCATACTCATTGCCCACCAGTTCCCACCCATGCCCTGACGCACATACACTGACCACCTCTCATGCAGCACTCAGGCCAGGACACCTTTGCACACTCCAACATGTGCCTTACATCCACACCACTCCAAACAGCCATTGCCCATGCATCATGCTCACAATGTACTCACCTGTTTGTCTGGAGGACCGTAGAGTAGCGTGTACTTGCGGAGGACCCCATCCACCAGTTTCTCCAACTCCTCAGCAGTGAAGGCACGGGCCCTTTTCCCAGACACATGAGCCATTGTCACTTCCAGACTCATGTCACAGCAGCACTTGCAGTGTAGGTCCTCTCCTGTTGATGGTCAGGTATCAAGTGAGTGAATGGGTAGAAAATGGCGGTCACGCCCGTGGCGGTGGGTACTGTCACCGCCGGCGTACATCACCATTGGCTCCTGGAACCCATAGGGCCCAATGATAACCAATGCAGAGTTGCGCGGCGGTCTTCGACCGCCTACTGCGATGCTACACAACACCAGCGCAGTTACCTCATTTCCCCTTGGCCCCTCACAGGTCAGGCAGATGCCATTTCAGGGGGGCACATGGCATGGCACCTAACTGTGTCACAGCACTTATTGGCACATATAATGACTCACGATTTCACACACTGCTTCTGTAACATTAATGCAGACACAGTTGTGCTATCTATGTGGTAAATGACCTTCTGCTCACCGTTCTCCTCCATAGGCTGCAACCGCTGAGGCAGGTGATGAGATGGCGGCATCCTCCGGTGTACAGACCCCTGGTGGACCTGTCTGACAATGGAGGACAGACATATTATAATCACATACAGACTTGATCGTGCCACAATCCAAAAACTGTGTGCCCAATTGGAGCCAGACTATGCGGGTCATTACGACTGCCCGCCCACCAAGATCGGACCGCCGGGCGGCCGCCAATGCGGCCGCACTCCCACTGCGGCCATTTGGAGATCCCCGCTGGGCCGGTGGGCGGAAACCTGGTTTCCTCCCGCCGGCCCAGCGGGGACCACGGCCGCAACACAGGAGCCGGCTCCAAATGGAGCCGGCGGTGTTGCGGCTGTGCGACGGGTGCAGTTGCACCCGTTGCGCTTTTCACTGTCTGCCTAGCTCCATGGGGCCCCCAGGGGCCCCGCGACTCCCCTTTCCGCCAGCCTTTTCCTGGCGGTTCAAACCGCCAGGAAAAGGCTGGCGGAAAGGGGACTCGCCCCCTCAAGTGCAGGTCCTGTCAGTGCTCCATTTCCTGGCAAGTGGCTCCTTCCAAACTACAGTGGCCATGGCATCAGGGATGTCTCAACCAATGTTCTCAAACGTGCTGAGCAGGGTGTTGTCGGCCCTGCTGAAATATATGCGCAGCTACATCGTTTTCCCCCAAGTGGAGGATTTGGCCACAGTGAAAGCTGACTTCTATGCCCTGGGACATATCCCCAACATCATTGGTGCCATTGATGGTACACATGTGGCATTTGTCCCCCCTTGCAGAAGTGAACAGGTGTACAGGAATAGTAAAACATACCATTTGATGAATGTGCAAATGGTGTGTTTGGCGGACCAGTACATCTCCCAGGTGAATGCCAAGTATCCTGGCTCTGTGCATGACGCCTATATCTTGCACAATAGCAGCATCCCTCATTTGATGGGCCAACTCCAGAGGCACCGGGTGTGGGTAATAGGTGAGCCCAAGGTCCCCACACACTATGCGTAGGTGTACGGGGTTGTGCCTAAGGGTTAGTGTGTGTCTCACAATTGTCCCTCAATATTTGCAGGTGACTCTGGTTACCCCGACCTCTCATGGCTACTGACCCCAGTGAGGAATCCCAGGACAAGGGCAGAGGAACGTTATAATGAGGCACATGGGCGGACTAGGCGGATTATTGAGAGGACATCTGGCCTCCTGAAAGGCAGATTCCGGTGCCTCCATCTGACAGGTGGCTCCCTGTACTACTCACCCAAGAAGGTGTGCCAGATCATTGTGGCATGCTGTATGTTGCACAACCTGGCATTGAGACACCAAGTGCCTTTTCTGCTAGAGGATGAGCCAGGTGATGGTCTTGTGGCAGCGGTGGAGCCTGTTGACAGTGAGGAAGAGGATGCAGAGGAAGAAGATGTTGACAACAGAACAAACATTATCCTGCAGTACTTCCAGTGACACACAGGTAAGAGACAGTAACTCCTCTTCACATTTCAGTATACTTTAGGACATTGTACATGGCAGCCTCTTACCCTGCTATGTGTACTGCTGCCCAACAGCTGTCATACATTGGTATGAGTAAATGAACATATACGTTGCAGTGCTTTGCTAATGTTCTTCTAATACATTTGTGAATCATCAGACTGACTCCAGCTTGTTATTTATTTCAAGGGTATTTATTTAGGTGCTAATGGATATAGGGGTATGTGGAAGGGGCTGGGGTGATGGTAGAGGAAAGCCCATGGTAGAGTCCAGTCTATTTGTATCACAGGTGCATAGACCAAGGGGGCATAGGAAGGGGAGCAATGGCAGTTCACGGTGGACAGGGTGACATAGTGGGACAGAAGGGTGACATTCAGGAGAGTCCTATTTCCTGTTGGGGGTTTTGGCAATGTTCTCTGTCCTCTGCCTGGATCGCAGGGACCGTTTGCGGGTTGGTTCTCCTTCTGCAGGGGGTGGGGTGCTGGTGGCCTGATGTTTGTGTGGCGGGGCCTCCTGTCCACTAGTGCCGGCGGAGGTGGAAGGCTGTTCCTCGGTTTGGCTAGTGTCAGGGGTCCTTTGTTGAGCCACTGCCTCCCTCATGGTCTTGCCCATGTCAGCCAGCACCCCTGCTATGGTGACCAGGATGGTGTAGATTTTAGTGAGGTCATCCCTGATCCCCATGTACTGTCCCTCCTGCAGCCGCTGGGTCTCCTGAAACTTGGCCAGTACCGTGCCCATGATCTCCTGGGAATGGTGGTATGCTCCCATGATGTTGGAGAGTGACTCGTGGAGAGTGGGTTCCCTGGGCCTGTCCTCCCCCTGTCGCACAGCAGTCCTACTAGTTTCCCTGTTGTCCTGTGCCTCTGTCCCCTGAACCGTGTGCCCACTGCCACTGACCCCAGGTCCCTCCTCGCCCTGGGTTAGTGGGGTTGCCTGGGGCCCCTGTAGTGGTAGACACACTGCTGATTGACGTGTCCTGGGGACAGTCGCATGGGCCCGCTGGGTGGGTGCTGTGGTGGTGTTTCCTGAGGCGGAGGCTCTGTGGTGGTATGGGATTGTGGCAGGGTAACCGACTGTCTAGAGGTCCCTGATGGGCCAGGTTGGTCATCGTGTTGCAGGCGTGCAGAGCTGCTGTCATCACTGTGGGCCTCTTCTGGGGGGGAACTGGATGTAGCTGGCACTTCCTGTCCGGCGACATTGGGTAGGGGTCCTGTTGGGATGCAAATGCATTATTGTTGTATCTGTGGTGCCATCTTGTGCAATTGGTGTGTTTCCCATATAGTATTGTGCTTTCCCTGTTGCCTTGGCCTTGTGTGATTGCTGACTGTGTGGGCTGGGTGAGTCTCTCTACTGGGCATGCTGTGATGATGGGTGTCCATGCAGGTGTGTGATGGGTGTCCATGCATTGGTGTGGCATGCAGGGCTTGGTATTGGGATGTGTGGGTTGTGATAGTGGGGTATACGTGAGGTGGTGGAGTGATGGGGTTGAGGGTAGGGGTAGGAGTTAGTTATGGCATGCATGTAGGGTGGGGGATAAAGTTGAAAAGATTTGCCTTACCAGAGTCCAGTCCTCCTGCTACTCCTGCGAGGCCCTCAGGATGCGTGATCGCCAAGACTTGCTCCTCCCATGTTGTTAGTTGTTGGGGAGGAGGTGGGGGTCCACCGCCAGTCCTCTGTACTGCTATCTGGTGTCTTGAAACTATGGAACGCACCTTCCCCCGTAGGTGGTTCCACCTCTTCCTGATGTCATCCCTGGTTCGTGGATGCTGTCCCACGGCGTTCACCCTGTCGACGACTCTCTGCCATAGCTCCATCTTCCTAGCAATGGACGTCTGCTGCACCTGTGATCCGAATAGCTGTGGCTCTAACCGGATGATTTCCTCCACCATGACTCTTAGCTCCTCCTCACAAAACCTGGGGTGTCTTTGAGGTGCCATGATGTGGTGTGAGTGATATGTGTGAGGTGATGTGTGGGGAGATGTGTTGGGATGTATTATGTGATGAGCGTGGATGGTGTATGGGTGATGGTGTTCTGTGCTTTGAGTGGTTGTGTGCTCTTTGCTTGTCTCTCTGTGCTTGTTCGATTTTTTTGGGTTGTAAGGGGTTGTGGGTAATGTGGGTGTGTGTTTTATAGTGGTGTGGGTGTGGTGTGTGTATGTGTGTCAGGTGTGTGTATTTTGAATTGTCCAATGTGGTGTGGTCTTGTAAGTGTGTGTGTATTTTGAGCGCGGCGGTGTGTACCGCCAATGGTTTTCCACGGTTGAAAGACCGCTGCGTTGTTTCATGGGCCGTGATACTGTGGGCGTATTCCTGTTGGCGTGACAGTGTGGGTTTTGCTATCGCCAGTTTATTTCTGACCTTTGGTGTGGCAGACTTGTGTGGGTGTCTGTATAGTGGCGGTATTCTAGTGTGGGTCATAATACCCGTGGCGGATTACCACCGCGGTCACGGTATGTTGGCGGCCGTCAGCACGGCGGTGGATGGCATTTACCGCCAGGGTTGTAATGAGGGCCTGAATGTCTAAAGCAACCTGAGAAGAACAGCCCAACTGAACCAAACCTACCCGTTCAAGAGCCAGGCCGTCAGTCGTTGCCGGGACGCCAACAAGCCTGACAGGGGAGGAGGAAGGCGGCCTGTGAGGTAGAACCAGAAAGTGCCCCCACACCAGAGAAAGCAGCAGAAGAAACCAGTGCTGGCAAGGCCAGTAAGGAGCAATGAGGATCACCTGAGAGTGTTCCCTTCAGATCTTCTGCAGAACCCGGGGCAGGAGAGGTATCAGAGGAAAAGGATAAAGAAGCCCCGGCGGCCAAGGGATGGGCAGAGCATCCACCACCCAGGCCACATGAGAAGGAAGCTCCGTGCAAAACTGAGGGCAATGGGCATTGTGCAGGGACGCAAACAGATCCAGCCAAGGAACCCCGAACCTCTGGCAAATCAAGCAGAACAAAGGCTGGATGGAAGGTTCCGACTGAGACTGTCCTCTCAATAATTCAACTCCCCCTGATGTATACAGCCTTCAGAAGGAGAACATGAGTCTTTGACCATGCAAATATCTGGGATGCAACATGATTGAGGGACCCGCACCTTGTACTCCCTTGCCTGTTGAGGTAAGCCCTGGTCACCTGGTTGTCAGTCCTGACCACTACATTCTGACCCAGCAAGTGAAGCTGAAAAGCAAGGAGGGCCCGCAACACAGCCATGAGCTCCCTCCAATTCGAGGACTGCCAGCTCTCACTCAGAGACCAATGGGCCCTCCGCTCCAGGTGACCCAGAACCACGCCCCAACCCTACTCGCTGGCATCTGTGGTCAAGAAAACAGGGGGAGGAAACTGGAAAAGAACACCCTTCAACAGATTGTCCCTGACCAACCACCAGGACAGGGCATGAGTCACCTGATCTGAAAGAGGACTCAGAACTTCATAGTCTTTGGAGCAAGGATCCCAGTGAGCAAGGATGTGATTCACAATCGGCTTCAAATGAAACCGGCCCACGACGACCACAGCAGTGGAGACTGTCAACAGGCCTTAAACCCTGAACCAGCACCTTGCAGAGCTGTGAGAACGAGTCAACAAGTCGGACACTGACAATTGAAGAGAAAGAATTCCGGTCTTCTGGCAAGAAGGCAGCACCCAGGTGAGTATCCAAACGAGCGCCGATGAACATCTGCAACTGGGAGGGAACCATGTGAGACTTCGGAAGATTCACCAGGAAACCAAAGTCGTGCAGGGCTCACAGCACCAACTCCACATGCCTCAGAGCCTTGAAAAGAGATGAAGCAGAAAGTAACCAATCATCCAAATAAGGATAAAGGACAACACCCTGTAAATGCAAGAAAGCCACAAAAGGGGCCAATACCTTTGTGGACACTGTGGGCAAAGTGGTCAAGCTGAAATGGAGGACCTGAAACTGAAAGTGCTGGTCGAAGACATGAACCTCAGGAATGGTTGACTCTCCAGATGGACCGGGACGTGAACGTAAGTATCCTGAAGATCCAGCGTGGCCAAGAAATCCCCCTTCAGGAGAAGAGGAAAGATTGAAGGAAGGGACACCATCCTGAAATGCTTCACAAGCAGAAACTTGTTCAGGGCCCGGAGGTTGAGGATGGGCCGAAAGGAACCGTCTGGCTTTGGGACCAAAAACAAAGTCGAGTAAAACCCCTAACCCTTCTGCAACTCCGGAACTGGAACAATTGCCTGTTTCAACAACAGCAACTCGATGCCCACCCGGAAACTGTGACACAGTTCTGGAGATTTTGGAGAAGGAGTATACACTGGAACCGAGAAGGCGGAACAACATCTCTGAACCGCATCGGATTACCATGTTCCACCACGGAAAGGACCCATGCATTGGAGATGACTTGCTTCCAACGAGGAAGAAAAGCCCTTAGGCAACCCCCCACTGCCATATAGTCACTTGTGCTCCTGGCCAGAAGAGGCACAGGATGAAGAGGGCCAGGATTTATTGTAGAAGGCGGCCCCCAACCACGGGCCCTCCCACAAAAGGGCTGACGCTCTGTGGACTGAAAAACACCACGTATAAAAAAAGCTTGCAGTTTTTCCGTGCCCCGTTTAAAAGGACGAAGAATCTTCTTCTACCCAGTAGCCTTGTCCACCATGTCATTAAGTTCAGGACCAAACAGGGTCTGCCCCAAAAAAGGCAGCTTACAAATGATGGAACGCTGGCCAGATTCCAATTGTCAGGATTTCAACCACAAGGAGGGCCGACCTGCAATCGAAGCACCTGCCGCAGCAGTGGAGGCCCAAAGACTGTCAAATGTAGCATCAGACAAAAACTGAGACAAAAGTTCCATATTGGCCAATAATTCCAAAGGATCATCATGGGCCTGTAGACAAACAAGGAATGGAAGTCTTTCAAAAGAGCCTGCGTAGCATATGCAGCATATGCAGTGGCGCGGATTCCATAATTAGAGGCAGCATAAGCACGCTTCAAGGCAGACTCCACCTTCTTATCCTTTGCCTCAGAGAGGACAGCATCTTCAGGAGCCAAAGCGGAAGAAAAGGACATAGAAGCCAAAATCATTTTAACTTTGGGGAGCTGGAGGAACTTATCCTCAAAGCCCTCCACCAGATACCACTTATGCAGAAAACGAGGGATAGTCGACTTGTCAATGTCACTCCACTCCTTAAAAAGGAGATTGTGAATAAACTCATGCAAGGGCAAACGGTCAGGAGACATATTGTATTGCGACAAAAAGTCCATCTCAGCCACTTGTTGAGCATGAAACTGTAACTGAGCACGAAAATGAGACAAACCCTCCTTAAATTGATCAGACTGGATATACCGACCTCTACAGTCCTCCTAATCAACAGTCTCATCATCCAGCCTTAGGCGCTTAGCAAGGAGTCCATTCTCCAATAAAGCAGCATCAACTGCTTCTTTCACCAAGGACTGTAAATCATTCCTAGAAATATGCAGGACCTCCTCAGCATCGTCCAGCACAGAAGCCAGGGAATGAAGAAGCTTATCAACTTGCTCAGCCATGACAGCAAGAAAGCAAGTACAGCAACGCGAAAGCAACCCGATGCGCTACAGCAGCGCCCGTACTTCTGTATAAATAGGGCACCATGGCAACGATATCTCGCCTCGCGACACCGAACGCTACATAAAAGTGCCCCAAAGTTGCCAAAAGTCCGGCAAACCTTGAAAACAGGAAGCCGCCAAACGGCCCCCGTAGTAGCCACGCTCCCGCGCAAGGACAGGGCGCGCGTCGGAATGAAACAAGAAAATCACCGTGCTCTTCCGCAGCACGGACCAACAGGTAAGAACAACATTGCAAACGGAAGATCCACAAGGGAAATTTACTCACAGTTAGCAGCGCGTGTACTGAAGAGCGACGTGAAGACCAACAGCGAACCCGCTCGGGACAGGAAACAAAAACAGGACGAGGCAGGGGGGAGGAGCTGTTTAAAAAAAAAAAATAAATAAATAATAATAATATATAAATATATATATATATATATATATATTAAAAATAAAAGAAGGACTTTCAGTGGGAATACTGGCGAGAGGAGGGAAAGCCTCACTTGTTTAGACTGGGACGAAGAGGACTCCATTAGGGGTAGTGAGTTACTATCTGCATGTGCAAGCAAGCAAGTGGCTGTTAATTTATCTTCCCAAAGTGTGGGCCCGGACCGCGGGGTGAGCTACCTAGGCTAGGTACACGCTCATCGGGTGGCAGGGGAGGACCACATTATACAACAATAGTGACTAAAATTATGTGGCAAGAATAGTTATATTACTGCTTCACACTTCTGTCATTTTTATACATGTAAACACTGTTTGTGTAATGGTTTTATCTCATTACTACAATTCTAGCACACAAAGACTGCAATAAGCAACAGAAAGGTCATAAGTCACCCTTTGCATATGGTCTTCCTCCCCAAAATAAAGGAACCCTAAATGGAGTCATTCCGCCCAGACACCCCAAGGGAAAACACGCGTCACAAATGATCTAATTCCTCAGAATGCAAGTGAGCAAAATAGGAAAGGAAAACCAAGCTAATAATTAGTGTCCACCGATTCTTTCACAGGATGTTAAAACCACCACCCACAAATCGATGTATGATTTCTGGGACTGAGCCACCGAAAGAGCGAGAGTACAACAGGTAAAGAAACCGTTACATAATAAGTTAAGCAACCCATCGTGCTCGGGACATACATACGTGACACTCTTGTTGGTGTAAAAGGTCATTTATTAGAACAGGTTTTAAACATCATTACTTAAACATTTAACTATATCTCCTTTTAAACAGACTTTAACTTAAACAATTCCTTTTCCTTTATTTCCTCCTTAAAATATCTCCCTTCAATTTCCCTACCGCATCTACTCCCCTATTCTTCCCATGCCTTCCCTGCCTGTAGCCTACCCCTCCCCGCTCTGATCCTTCAAATCCTTGTTTTTCCCCCTGGAAGGGTGGACAAGCCCGCACCTGGCTCTCCACCCTCCCCCATCTCCTGCCATCACTCCAAATTCACCTGTCCTAAATGACTGTTAACCGCCCCTACCTAACCCCCCTTTCTTGCCTATCTACGATCTCCTCCTTCTGCCTTCCTAAGCTGGGTGGGTGGGTGGTCCTACTTAAACGACCCTCCCACGCTAAGTCGGCACGGTGAAGAGGCCGACCCCACCCTCCACCCCCCTTATATCTCCTGCCTAAAAACCCACCCCCACCTACCTTTTACCCAATGAGGCGCCTTGCGCGCCACTTCCTTTTCCCGAAAATGCCCGCGGAGAGACTAGACTGCGTCTCTCCCTCTCCGCGGGCCCCTCCATTGGCAACCAGCAGCAATCCCCGCTAAGAATGAGGTGTCAAACTGTTGTTCTGCCTTTCAGGGCTTTCCGAAATCCCTGTCCCTCATTACTTGATGCAATGTCAATTCAAGGCGGAAATAACAGGTGTTTCCACTCTTCTGGAAGTTACAAGTGGTGCGATTAAAACTGCAATTTTCCTTTCCCACGCAAATGTTGGCAGGTACAACCGTTCAAAAATGTGCGTGGAACAAAATGCAAAGTAAGAACAAGCAACTTTAGAGATTTTTTCTTCCGATCACTTTGAATCCTGCTGCAGGGGACCCACCTCGTGAGTAATGCTCCCCACGATATTGGTATTTGGTACAGGCAGTGCTTAATTTGTAAATAAAAATGTGCTGGTGCCCAAAGCTCTCCTCTTAAACATGCGGCTGCTGCAATTAAACGTGGGCACAGGAAATACTGAGGCAGTGTAATCCTGAAGCCAACTCAGGACTCTTCAATCCATTTACAGCCGCTTCCTGCCCCTTCAGCCCAATCTTGCAGCTTTCTCGCATTGTGAATCTTTTTAGTTTTTCTCTTCCTTCCTCTTTCTCAAATGTGTCTTTTGCTCGCAGAAAATGCTTGAGGCAGAATAGTAAGCGCCGGCCCTCCAAAATAAGCGCTGGTGCTCCGCTCCGGAAACAACAAGCACAAATTAAGCACTCGGTACAGGATTACCCATGCGGTTCTCAGCACCTCTAAGAATGAGGGTCTATGCATCAGTCTCTGCTGCCTCTAAGAAAGGAGTGCATCAAAGGTCAGGAATTCCAGAAAACAGCAGTGTTTCAATAACATGATAGCAAACCAGGTTTCTCCTTATCTACAAACTAACAAAAAAAGAGTACGTCTGAGGCAGTGTTACCTCTTAGCGATCCTCAAATGGATCAGGCCAGGCAACAATCACAACAGCAGTACTCGTCGAGTATGAAGAACAAGCATTTACAATGCAATAGATCTCACGTTTCCTCGAGTTAGAGCTATTAGCGCTGTAAATTTCTAACTGGACTTCTCTTGCCACGTAAATTGAAAAAGAAAGGTAAAACAGTTGCCTAAAGCAAGTCGATTCAATGTGCCACAGCCGCCATAAGCATGAGGACAAATGAGAGACACAAAAGGAAAAAAGAAGTTCGCTCGCAGACAAACGTAAAGCATTTACCAATGAAAACAAAGGATTTTTAGAAAGGTGTTAGAAATGGGGTCTCTAGTTGGAAGAGGCATACACCTTTGTCTAAGTAGGGACCACAATCCTAGTCAGGGTAAGTCACACAATCCAAATTATCCTGTGCCCACCCTCTGGTAAATTGGCACTGAGCAGTCAGGCTTAACTTAGAAGGCAATGTGTAAAGTATTTATGCAATAAATCGTAGAGTAACACAGTGAATACACCACAAAAATACACCACACCGGTTTAGAAAAAGATAGCATATTTATCTGGTTAAATTAAGGTCAAATTGATAAAGATTTAATAAGCACAAGTTGAGATATCACTTTTGCAGTGTTAAAAAGAGTCTTAGATCTTAGAAATCAACAGTTGTCTCTTGTTTGCACAAAGTACCTGGTTTACGTAAAAAATAACACGCAAGGAGACCGCAGAGGAGGAGATGCGAGGAAAAATAGGGTGTGCGTCAGATATTCCGACGAGGCATAGACGATGCATAATTTCTTTCCACACTGTAAGGGGCTTTGCGTCAATTTCTGGCGTGCAGTCTTTGTCCCTCACTGCAATGCAGGGAATTTGTTTACACCCAGGGATGATGCAGGGAAATCCTGGGCGTACGGGGTGAAATCACAGGCGTTGCATCGATCCAGTATGGCGATGCGTAAAACTTTCTGTCGCACGCATACTCTGCGTCGATTCTTCACTCAGGAAGTCGGGTTGCGTTGGTCCGGTTCGGCTGTGCGGCAAGTTCTCGTCGCACCACGACTCTGCATCGGTTCCGGCAGGCTGTGCGTCAATTTTTGGCACACAAGGAGTTTCCTGAAGAGATGAAGTCTTTCTGTCACTACAACGTCAGAAAACAGGAGGCAAGTTCAATCCAAGCCCTTGGAGAGCACTTCTCAGCAAAGTCAGAGGGCAGCAAGGCAGCAAGGCAGCAGGGCAGCAGTCCTTCTCAACAAAGCAGTCCAGATGAGTCCTTTGGGCAGCCAGGCAGTTCCTGTTGACAGGTTGCAGGTTCAGGTCCAGGAGTGTCTGAGTTGGTGAGGCAGGGACTCAGTTTATATACCCAAAAATGCCTTTGAAGTGGGGAGACTTGAAAGAGTGGTTTTGAAGTGCACAAGGTCCCCTTTCACTACAGGTCTGTCTGCCCGGGTCCCAGTGGGATGTTTGGCAGTCCATTGTGTGAGGGCAGGCCACTAGCCTTTGAAATGTAAGTGTCAGGCCCTCCACCCTTCCAGCCCAGGAAGACCCATTCAGTATGCAGAGAAGTGCAGGTGTGACTGAGTATCCTCTGTTTGTGACTGTCTGGGTGAGATACTCAAGGAAGCTGTCAACCAGCCCAGACTGTTATTGGAGACAGGCTGTAAGGCACAGATGGATTTTAAGTGCAGAGAAATGCTCACCTTCTAAAAGTGGCATTTCTGAAATAGTAATATAAAATCCAACCTCACCAATAAGCAGAATTTTCCATTACTATTCTGGCCATACTAAATATGACCTGGTTACCCCTTTCTGATCAGAATCTACCACTCAAACAGAATATGAGGGTAGAACTAATGCTATCCTATGAAATGAGCAGGCCTCACAGTAGTGGAAAATTAATTTAGGAGTTTTCCACTACCAGGACATATAAAACACACATGTACATGTCCTGCCTTTTATCTACATAGCACCCTGCCCTATGGGTTACCTAGGGCCTACCTTAGGAGTGACTTATATGTAGAAATGGGGGAGTTTAAGGCTTGGCAAGTACTTTTAAATGCCAAGTCGAAGTGGCAGTGAAACTGCACACTCAGGCCTTGAAATGGCAGGCCTGAGATATGGTTAAGGGGCTTCTTATGTGGGTGGCACAACCAGTGTTGCAGGCCCACTAGTAGCATTCAATATACAGGCCCTGGGCACATGTAGTGTACTTTACCTGGGACTTACAAGTCAAATCAAAATCAAATTTGCCAATTGGGAATGAATCAATGTTACCATGCTTAAGGGAGAGAGCATATGCACTTTAGCACTGGTTAGCAGTGGTAAAGTGCGCAGAGTTCTAAAACCAGCAAAAACTGTGTCAGAAAAGTGGAAGGAGGCAGGTGAAAAGTTGGGGGATGACCACCTTAAGGCTGTCAGGTCTAACAAAAGGCAAGCCCAGAAACGAGTGACAGTGATGGGTGTGCAGTGGACTTGGTTAAAAGCCCACAGATAGATTACAACACGTCAGAGGGCTTGCACGCTTGACCTAAAAGGCAAAGGCATGGTTTATCTTGGAAAGAAACAGGACTACGGGTTACACCACAAGACACATGCACAGCAATGCTCATCTTACTGAAACAGGAGCACCTCCTGGTACACACTTCTACCAGCCATCGCTGCAAATTCCAAATCTCAGAAAAAAGAAAGCCTGCCAAGAACACAGGAGACAAAACAAGCATTAGCATAGCCAATAAGTCTCACCTTTGGGACCTTTTAAGTGTTTAGCTAGAGCTATTGGTTTTACTAATGTTTGTGAGCTATGTTGTATAGTACTGTGTCTGCTATGCAGCATGTTGCTAAGTTATGATAAAAAACTGTTATAGTTCAGTGACAGAAATCAGTTAAGCACACTCCTGTGTGTTTCAAAGACGAGGCCAGCAGTGGCTCTGCCATTATGCCATAGTGACTCCAAGATTCACCCCTAGTGTGCAGTGTGCATGAGCTTAATTAAACACCAGGAGGTAATGAACTGGAATTTTTTGCTTACCACCATTTTTCATTAGAGCATGCGGAGTCATAAATTGCGTGCAGCTGTCAAAAGGAAATACCTTCACCAGCGGTGATGTGGTGCCTCTTATTCAATTAATTAATAGCCATGCAGAAAAAAAATGACTGGATACCTCAGATTCAAGGTTGGTTTGAAAGTTTGTCAATACTGAATTTTATGGCATGAACTGAGGAAGAAATTTAGCTGACCAAATGAATAACAAATACAGATAGTCTGAACAGTGGCACAGGGGAAGTATTATTTATGGATCAAAGCGTGTTTATTTGACACCCTTGATAACTGACAGGGCAAAAGACAAAAATCTCATTAAATGCAATTTGAAAAAAAGCTTGTGTTTTGATTCTCATTGCAGCATAGTTTAGAGCTGGAACTGGCTAGCGAGTGAAAGAGTCAGACAAACCAAGATCATTGGGGAAATGCAGCACAATTACTTCTCATTCTATTTTTTGACACTGCACTTTTCCTCACAAAAGAGATTGTGGGGTATAGAGACAGCAGTGGAGAGGCGGAGAGAACGATCAAGAGATCACAAGCAGGGATGGGCAGTCTAGCAGGTTGAGGTGGAAGAGGTAGCCAGAGAAACATTTCAGGGAAGAGCGGATTCAATAGTAGAGAAGGACAAAAACTGCAAGGGGAAACAAAAGGTAAAATATACCCGGGATGGGGTCCCCCATCCTCTGGTGTCCCTCTGGTGTGGATGTTTCTGGGGCTAGGGGTGGGCATCTGTTGGCCCATTCCATGGCGTTTAGCGATGGAAATTGGTCCACAGGTACCCTAAAGGCTGGTCTGACCCAGGCGTTAAATAATGGAGCTAAGCAGGCTTAGCGCCATTATTTAGGCTCGCCTCCCACCCGGGCACATTTTTTGCATGGGGACATAAATATGGCACTACGGGCTTAGAGCCATTTTTTGGACGGGAACGCCTACCTTGCATCTCATTGACGCAAGGTGGGTTCACGCATTCAATAAATGACGATAACTCCAATATTTTGACGATAGACCGGTCTAGCGTCAAAATATAAATATGGAGTTAAGTTTGCACCACTTTTGCATAAAAAATGACACATAAATGGCACAAATGAAGTATAAATATGCCCCAGTGTTGCTATTGATTGTCCATGTATATTTTGTAATTTTCGATTCTGTTGTTCAATATATATTTAATGTAAACTTACAAAATGTACCAAATGCAACATATTTCTTTTCTTTTTTCAAACATTCACACTGTTTGCACTTAAATAGGACAAGTCATAACTTTTGATTGTTTTTCTATAGCTTTCTATTAATTGGGGTTCCAATCTCTTTCTTCCAAGATGGTGGCTTCTGTAGCGTCCTTTTTCATCGTTCCAATCTAAGCCAATCAAGGAGCACAAACAAAAGGGTCGGGTGAAAGGCAGGTAGATGCTCCCTCCAATGAGGGCATGCACAGCTCTTTGCATGTAGCCTAGGAGCATTTTGGAAATGTAAGAATAGCTAAAAATAATTGACATTTTGAAACTATTTATAGTTTAACTATCTATAGTTTTTATATTACATTTTGTTTGTCTGTAATGTCAGCCATGCATAGTGATCAGATACATGTTTGCTTCTCACCATACTATTATTACTTTTCTAATTATGAATGTTATATACAGAGTTTGTCTCTTTGTTCGGATGTGAGGGCAATCTGGCTGCGACATCCCTGACAGCAAATGCAACAAGATAGATTCAAGATTCACAGGCCTATTAACAGAACGGGAGCACTCCAAGAGCCAAGACCTAAAAACAAAGAACGGTGCGAGTAAACGGGTGCTGAAAATAACACCAGACAAATAACAGAGGGGGAGGTGCGGCCGCAATGATGAACAAGCCGGAAGTAAAAAAAAAATGTGCGTCAGACCAACGATAAATAAACAAATGAGTAAGACCACATGTAACAAGGGCAATCTTCTTGGGAGGCGCAAAACACCAAAAGGCAGGCTAAAGACAGCAAAGGAACCACAGAAAAGCAAGATCATACAAGGGGCACTACAAGGAACCAATGAGAAATTATGTGCATGCACAAAGCCCAGAGAGAGAGATATATCATGTCTCACAAGACAGCGCATGCGCACTGCCTAGGCTCGACCTAAAAACGCAGCACTAACGTCCTCAATAATAAATGTAAGATAATTTAACTTAGTCTTGTGACTGTAAGGGATCATTATGCTAGCCTGAAATGACCAAATCACTAATTGAGAAGAAAACAACTTTTTAGGTCTGGCACATGGGCAGATAACGCTATTTCACCACTTTCATGTAATAAAGATAAATCCCAAATATATACATGCATACATAGAGGGTTTTGGGTCAGCTCTCTTCACCCACTTGTTTGTTAAATTTTCAGTTACATTTTGCTTCCATCTATCACAGCGTACAGCATGGGATAATAGGTCAGCCCACTTCAGCCATTTCCTCACTTTCACTTTGTATGACACTGTTTTTGCTGGTCACTTGCGCACATCTCGCAATAAAGCAGTGAAATTTTGAACCAAGGCTGGTGGTCTAATCGCTTTTTTTGGCTTTGCCAATTTCTATTTTCTTAGAGGGCCCAATAGCTGTCTATATGCTGCATTGCTGCTTTTAGAGCACTGCATCCACTGTAAAGCCTGCTCCTGTGGGTGGCTATCTAAATGCTGTCTATTGATTTTTATAACACTAGTAAAGAACAAAACACAGTTCACAGCACTCGGCAGAAAGCATAACATCTGCACCCCAGAGACATCAAGGTGTGAAACATCAGGCCTGAATATGACAATCACCACCCAGGTTTATTCTATGCCCACCACTGCCCCAGATCATATTGCGTTTGCTAGAGCAACTGCGGGACTTATAAACAGACTCTTTCAACTTGGCGCACCAGTCCATTGTAGAGCACCATTCACCGATGGTGGGTTGCGATGGGGATGTCCATCAGTGTGTGATGTTGCGTTCAGCCACCAGAATACCGATACCAACAAGAGGCGCACCCCGTTAAGTCACTCCATACCCTCTGGGATGCCCAGCAAAGCAACACAGGGGGAACAATCAATAGGTCTCTCTGGAATATTGGGCAGGGTCATGAAAATCGAAGGCCAGTTGCAAGGAAACAGGCTTTTTGCAAGTTTCCCACCACCTTTTGACCCCATTGGGCCTCTAGCTGCTGTTTCTTTACTCTGAGAGTACACCGAGGCTTGCTACCAGACCTCAGTGTCAGTGTTCTAACCCCTTAGAAAGTATGTGTCGAATTGGCTATTCTCAATTGGCAAGAACTGACTTAGGTTTAAGTCCCTAGTATATAGTAGCCAGGGCTTGTAAGATAGAGGTGGTCATTACGACCCCGGCGGTCGGAGTTAATATGGCAGTAAGTACTGCCAACAGGCTGGCGGTACTTACCGCCATATTATGACATTGGTGGGTTGGCTGAAGCCAACCCGCCAATGTACCACTCCAACCACCATGGCGGTAACAGCCGCCGGGCTGGAGATAGCCATCTCCAGCCCGGTGGCCGTCACTGTTCCGCCTGCAGGATTATGACCCCGCCTACCGGTATGGTTTTCGTGGCTTCCTTAACGCCACAAAAACCATGGCGGTAGGCACTATCAGTGGCAGGGAATTCCTTCCCTGTCACTGATGGGGGTCTCCCCCTCCCTCTCCAGTTAGCCCCAAATCCCCCACCTCTCCAAAGCCCCCCACCCCTCCACATTCATGCCCCCTTCACACACACATGTATACACACACCCATTTCCACATGCATCTACGCATGCATACATTCATTCACACACGTCCGCACACATTTTCATGCATACACGCAGACACGGATTCACTTAACACAACATACATGCACTCACAGCTCCATAAATGCACACACGCATTCAACACGCAACACACACCCACATCCATGCACACACAAACATTCACACACCCCCACACACACAACATCCCCTACCTCCTTCCCCTGTCGGAGACCAGACTTACATGTGTTCAAGGGATCCTCCGGCAGGAAATGGGGTGCTGCTGCCACCAGCAGCGCCTGCCAGCAGAACACTGCCAGGCTGTTATATGGGTCATAATACAGCTGGCAGCAGTCTACTGGTGTGGCGCTGCTGGTGGCAGCTGCGCACCTTATCGCCATCCTCCGGCATAGGCACAGCAGGATTTCCCGCCATTCTTCTGGTGGAAATCTGGCTGTGGTCATAATACGGCAGACGGCTGGTAGCCGCAGCGACGGTCTTTTGGCGGCTATTGCAGTGGCGGTAGGCGGTTTTTACCGCCAATCTCCAAATGAGGGCCAGAGTGTCCACCCAGGGCTGCGGCACTGTTTGTGCCACCCTGTGCAAGACAAGGTCCAAATGGCTGTTAGCCTGCCACTACAGACTGGAAGGGGAGTGGTCACATTGTTAGTTCGACTTTGCCATTCAAACTCATTCCAGAGCCACTGCTTCCCTTCACAATATATTTAAGTCTCCCCTAAGGAAGGCCTATGGAGCCCTAATGGAGGGAGGTGTAAATTATTAGGTAGAACATGTAATGTTATATATATCCCATTTGCGGGTCTCGCTGTGTGCAGGCATAAAGAACAGTTCCGACAGCGGTTTATAGTAAAGGATAAGTACTTGACTTTTATTGAAAATTGTTCTTCTCTAAATAGTTATATTTATTTCTCAATTCATATTTTAGTTGTTCCCTTATTCGGGTTTTTCAGGCTTGAGGATTATTGTTAAGATAATCTTCTCATGGATTCTTCTCCTGCTCTCCTTCTCAGGTATCTTCGCGGTCTTGTGTTATAGCAGTCCCCCATCACCGGATGAATCCACGACAAAAAACGGAAACAGATGACTATAAGGTAAGTGAGTGGGTTTTTGCTCTGATTTTGTTTTTCTTTGATAATGGGGTGGGGGTGGGAAAGAAGAAAGAAAAAGGGAAAGAAAAGAAAAGAAGTTGAAACAGAAAAAATAAATTGGTAGAACCCAAAAGACAACTTTCTCTTCTTTGGTGTGGGATAGTGCTTACAGATTGTGGTTCTATTACAGTATTATATTCTTGATGTGCAATAAACCGGTGTAGGTGACAATAGAGAAAGAAAAAAAAAATACATGCACCGCAAAATATCCAGAGCTTTTCCAGGAGTGCCTCCCTATATATATCTGTCCTCAATTCTCCTCCTCTTCTCCCCTTCTCTCTTCCCCCACCCCACCTTAATAAGTAATGGGCAGGATTTGGAATGCAGGCACGTACCTGCATGAGCCACATCCCTCCTGAGATGTGGCGGGTGGTTTCGTCTCCTCTCACTGGGTTTTTCTCTTGCGTTGCGAGGCCTGTCTTCCTCTCGCTTCCACCTCCGAGTGCATCTCCTCCTTCCACATCTATCATCTCTGCTGTTCCCTCTCTCGGGTTTTCCTTCACATCTCCCGGCCGCTCTGTTCTCCTTCTCACATCTCTCTCTGCGTCTCCTTCTCGCTCTTTTCCTCCTCCCACATCTCTCTCCGCGTCTCATTCTTCCGCTCTCTTGACCACCTTCTAAACGCGTCGCTTGTGAACCGTCTACGTCTGGGTTCATGCAGGCGTTTTCCTGCTTCTATCTTTACAAGGTGCCCTCGGGGTACTGGGTTGTCGGCCCTATCCCCGTGGCAGTGTCTGGTCGACGGATAACCCCGTTACAATGCCTTAGCAGCATCTCCTCTAAATTGTTGATTTGCTGTGGAATGGTTAGTAGCCCCATTTGCTAACACAGGGTTCTGAGTTGACCTCTCAGCCAAGCTAACTTCTGAATTGGACTACTTAGCTAGGTACTGTAAGATATTAAATTAATTATGGCATTACACCTGGCTTGATGCCCAAGTGGAATTAAATGTCACTATTAAAGAAATGCAACTTTTAGAAACTTGCCACTCTGTGACCCAGTTTGTCAAGTGGCTTTGCACGGTCACTGGCCACCAGGGAGCTTTCTCCCCACCTGGAGAGTTGTGTGAACAACTCTTAGGCTTAACAAAAATAGCAGCCTGCTGCAGGATGAGGTGTTAGCTCCTGTTCGCAGAAAACCACTCAGGGTGTTAGCCCAAAACGCAAGCTTCAAAGGCGAAGCCGCCTTTGGGGGGGAATGGCAATCACACTCCTGCGGGGCTGCCCTTTGTTCAGGTAGATGGGCTGGCGACCAGAACAGAGAGGGCAGACCAGTGCCCAAAGTGGGTTTTCCTTGGGCATGTAGCCCACAGGTAGCTACACCTCTAGGGCGGGATACCAAGCTCCTAACATTTGAGGAATGGTGCAGATATCTTAGTAGTGGGCAGGATAGAGTACTCTGGGATTGTCAGATACCACACATTGCTGGAAAATCATCACTAACCACATCATCCCCCCAGGGCACTTTCTGGGAATAAATATGGCACACCTGCACCATGAACCTCACATTATGTCGGGACTGGAACAAGGCCTGAAGAAGGACTGCCCTCTTGACACGAGGATTGTACAAAGAGAGGCTGCACCATTTGCTGGACTACACCTGCTGCACCTTAGGCTAGCAAAGAGAGGACTGTGCCTGTGTCTCCTGGCTCAGTGCAAAGTTGTACCCCAGCTCAGACCAGAAAAATGACTCTAAGGGTCAGTTGTCTGACCCCCTGGAAGCAGCTCCAGGGACAAAAGAGCTGGAGTGGCTCAACTCGGGAAGTCACTTGCCACTGTGGAAGAATCCTCACTGACTGTCGCAGGGCACCCCTAGAGACTGTTCCTTGATGGCCAAAAGTTGCGCCCGAGTCAGCCAAACACAGGAATGTCACCTGAGTTCAGATTTGTCGCCCAAGAGGGACACCAGCCTCCACTAAAGGATACCACTGGGATTGCTGTGTACAGAGACAAGTAGTCCAGCCACCACTGGCCTTCTACTGGCTCAAAGAGGACTTCAAGGGACTCCAACCTCTGTGGTTGAAGTTGCCCCAACTGACCCGTGGACTGAAGAATAAATGCTAAGGCATCCCTGTCGACTGCACAGCACCTGGAGCATCCTATAGCATCTTCATCTCCTGTATCCTCAGCATCAGGACAACTCCATTGAAGTCTACGGCAGTCATGCTGTAGAGTTTGGAATAGGACTAACAATTCTCTGGTGGCCAAGTAACTGTCCATATCTACCCCACTGACACTCTAGACCTTCTTCGTGTTGGATCTGGTCACCCAAGCCGGGCAGGAGTAGCTGAACTAACTGTTTATAAACTTTTGAAAAGTTTTTAAACTTTACAGTTGCCAGTTGTGGTTGGATTAAAAATTAGGATTTTTTTAAACATTTGTATCTTCGGAAACCTGTGGTGGATTTTGATCGTCCTGGAATCTAAAAAGTCCTAAAAATATAATCTAAGTTTAAAGGTTGGTTTTCTTGTTTCCTGTTGTGTGGCTTATTTTGTTGTAGAACCTGGACCTCAAGGAGACTATACTCTGACAGATCCTTCATCAGAATTGATACATTCCCAGTGCATGCTGAAGCTGCAAATATCAGGAAAAAATGGTTCCTATGGAGAATGGATTCCTTTTGGAGGGTCTGAAAAGATCTTTATGTGAAAATCTTCCCAAACGTCCCCAAGATGGGATATGTCTAAAATGTCCCAGCACTCAAACCTGTTCAAACTGGTGACCTGGAGCATACATCTGCCCTGCTGTAGGGGAGTAGCCTGCGTTAACTGGTGGTCCCAATCAATTCGGCAGAGGGCATGCTGACAACACAGGAGAGTGACCTTCGAAGGCCGAGGCAAAAAGCCAGGGATCGGGCCACCGAACAACAAATGCAGGATATGCAGTTGGCCCACGAGCAGTACCTCGAGGTGAAACACCAGATCCTCAGCTTCCCTGATCATCCAGTTGATAAAGGTTTGGAGCTGCAAGGCCCAGAAGTACAACTGAATGTCAGCCATTCACATCTCGCCATCCTAGGGTGATTGGACACAGATGCAGAAAGCCACATTTGGGGGAAATTTTGCAATGTGTAGAGAAGTTGCGGCAATGCAATCATTTTAAAGAGTGTAACACATCCCAGGACATTAAGTGGGAGGGCAGCTCATTTGTTCAGGTCCCAAGCAACAGCGTGTACAGGTTAGAGGCCCGAGGTCAATTTTGGTTCCAAGGCAATAATGACTCCCAGTTAGGAAAACTTATTCTGTGGATAAGGAGGTGATCCTGACAGTCAATGGCCTCTCAGCCACCCTGGACAGAGACAATGAATGCATTGGCCCAGCTGATTTCCAACACGGAAGAGTTGCAATAGATCTTGAGCACCTAGAAGAGCTGGGCCCTGGTGACGTGCGGCTGGCAGAGAAAGAGCAAAATATCATACACATGTGAGCTGATCCAGCATTTTTGCCACTGTAAGCCCAAATGTGGGCATCACACTGAACCCAAGCCACCAGAACCTCAACTGCCAAGGTAAAGATCAATGGGGAGAGGGGGCAGCCTTGCCTGGTGCCTCTCTGAATTGGGAAAGAGGAGGACAAAACACCACTGACCCGGAGCTGTGCCCTGGACGGGGGTAGAGCCCCAGATGAATGACTAAAAGTGGGGCCTGAAACCCAGACGGGAACTGACCTAAAAGAGAAATCCCCAGTCGAGGGAGTCAAATGCCTTCTCAAAGTCCAACAGCATAAGCGCAGTGCGGTCTACGAAGCAGCATCAGTGTTCCAGAGCAATGTGTACCTGCAAATACAATGCCGGGTACTGCAGCAGGGCATTAAGCCACATTAATCTGGGTGGACCAGGGAAGGTGGCTGCAGCAGGAAGCGGTTTACCAGGATATTTGCAAAAAAATCAATTTCTGTATTGAAAAGGGACACAGTGCGATAGGAAGGACATTTCTCCGGGGGTCTCTCTGGTTTATGGAGCACCACAATTGTGGTATGGTTGAGTTCGGCAAGGAAGTGGCCTCTGTCCATGGCCTCCCTGTAAAAATCGAGGTGTGGGGAAAGCCTCCTAAAAAACATTGCAGACACTACCACAATGTCACAAAAGATAACTACATTTTCCATTCAAGTCAATACCCATAAGAGGATATTATACTCGTGACAATAGTTTTATTTCTACAGTAAGTGCACTGAATTGTCTTGATTACGTGGAGTAAAAATAAGAAAGACCAAGCAAAGGTAGTACGAACATTAATCATATATCAGAATAAATTGCCAACACTCACCGGTAACAACGACAAATAACCAACGGTCACTGGTAACAAGGAATTTTATTCTACCCAATCATACAATATCGCAATTAAGGTTTAAAATTACAGACCATGAACTAAGGCTACCATGTGGAGTAGAGAGGGTAGTAAGGTTAGGTGAAAAGGAGAAATACTCCATAAACAAACAAGATAATCTTTCCTCAAATGGCTTAAACAAAATGAAAAAATAAATGTGTTTTGTGTAACCAAATTACTTCTTTGAAGCTACTTTACCTTATTGTAGATTTTAAACTAATGTTTTCTTCTAACATGAATTGCTGGAACCTCAGAAATGTTGACACCATGGGAAAAAGTAATGACTCCATGACTGATTAGGAACAGTGGCAGGAAGATGCTGCAAGCATAGGTATATACGTAAAGGAGTAAACTACACAAACAACACGAGGGAACGTAAGGAATCGAAAAAAGAGATTATCTCAAGGGCTGTATTCTGTAAATGGCATACTTTCCCTGTTTGCATTATGGCACACCTTTCAAAAGGTCAGCAGGGTGCACACAGGAACAGTGCATTTCTGTGCCAAACTTTCAGTGCACCTCCTAAAAGCATGTTTGCCTCTGTGCCTGAGTCCATAATACACCGTGGGCCCAGAGGCAAAATGATTCCCTCCTTTGCATGGGGCCATGTCCCCATGTAAATGAGGAGATGCACTCCCATGATAGCTATGGTGGTACATGCGCTATCAGTATTACAGAAAGAGCTGCACTAGCGTCTGCGGTCCCTTCTGTAATACCAATGTGCCCCAGGGGCACACAAGCGGGCACACATGCCTGTTACGCCACAGACTCACTTTCACAATATGGTCCCTGCATTATTAGGACTGGAGTAAAATAGGCCAGACAGAATAAGGAAACTACTCTAAGGCCCTCATTACAACCGTGACGGTAAATGCCACCTACCGCCGTGCCGACGGCCGCCAACATACCGTGCCCGCGGCAGTATTCCGCTACGGGTATTATGACCCACACAGAGAATTTCGCCACAATACAGACACCCACACAAGTCTGCCAGCCCAAAGGTCAGTGATAAACTGGCGATAGCCAAACCCACACCGTTACGCTAACAGGAATACGCCCACAGTATCACGACCCACAAATCACCGCAGCGGTCTTTCAACCGCGGTAAACCATTGGTGGTACATACCACCGTGCTCAAAATATAAACACATTTACAAAACACCACCACATTGGACAAAATTAAAACTACACACACCTGACACACATACACACACCACACAAGTATAAAACAGACACCCACATTACCACAACCCTTTCAATGAAAAAAAAGATTGCCAACACAGAGAGACACAAGCCAGGAGCACCCACTCAATCAGAGGCACAGAACACCATCACCCATACACCATCCACGCACATCACAACATACACCCCAACACATCACCCCACACATCCTCACACATATCACTCACACCACATCCATGGCACCCCAAAGACACCCCAGGTTTTCTGAGGAGGAGCTAAGGGTCATGGTGGAGGAAATCATCCGGGTAGAGCCACAGCTATTCGGATCACAGGTGCAGCAAACGTCCATTGCAAGGAAGATGGAGCTATGGCGGAGAATCGTGGACAGGGTCAACGCCGTGGGACAGCACCCAAGAACCAGGGATGACATCAGTAAGAGGTGGAACGACCTACGGGGAAGGTGCGTTCCATGGTTGCAAGACACCAGGTAGCAATACAGAGGACTGGCAGTGGACACCCACCTCCTCATCCACAACTAACAACATGGGAGGAGCAAGTCTTGGCAATTATGCATCCTAAGGGCCTCGCAGGAGTAGCAGGAGGACTGGACTCTGGTAAGTTAAATCTTTACTATTTTATTCCCCCACCCTACCTGCATGCCATCACAAACTCCTGCCACTACCCACAGACCCTCACATGTACCCCACTATCACAACCCACCCATCCCAATACCAAGCCCTGCATGCAACACGAAAGCATGGACCCCCAACACAAACCTGCATGGACACCCATCACCACAGCATGCCCAGTAGAGAGACTCACCCAGCCCACAAAATCCCCACTCACACAAGGCAAAACTGACAGGGAAATCACAACCATACAGGGAAACACACCCATGCACAAGATGGCACACACAGATACATTAACACTGCATTTGCATCCCCACAGGACACATACTCAACGTCACCGGAGAGGAGGTGCCAGCTACATCCAGTCCACCCCCTGAAGAGGCCCACAGTGATGACAGCAGCTCTGCACGTCTGGATCAGGATGACAAACCTGGCCCATCAGGGACCTCTTGATAGTGGGATACCCTGCCACAGTCCCAACCCACCACAGAGCCTTCCCCCTCAGGAAACACCAGCACAGCACCCTCCCAGCGGGCCCATGCCACAGTCCCCAGGACATGTCAATCAACAGTGTGTCCACCACTACAGGGACCCCAGGCAACCCCACAAACACAGGACGATCAGGGACCTGGGGTCAGTGGCAGTGGGCACACAGTCAGGGGACAGAGGCACAGGACTACAGGGAAGCTGGGAGGCCTGCTGTGCAACAGGGGGAGGACAGGCCCAGGGAACCCACTTTCCACGAGGCACTCTCCAACATCCTGGGAGCATACCACCATTCCTAGGAGATACTGGCCAAGTTGCAGGAGACCCAGCGGCTGCAGGAGGGACAGCACCTGGGGATCAGGGATGACCTAACAAACATCTACACCATCCTGGTCACCATTGCAGGGGTGCTGGCTGACATGGCCAAGACCATGAGGGAGGCAGTGGCACAACAACGGGCATCTGACACTAGCCAAACTGATGAACAGCCTTCCACCTTTGCTGGCGCTAGTGGACAGGAGGCCCCGCCACAGGAACAACAGGCCACCAGCACCCCACCCCCTGCAGAAGGAGAACCACCCCGCAAACGGTCCCTGCGATCTAGGCAGAAGCCAGAGAACATTGCCAAGACCCCGCCAGGAAATAAGACTCTCCTGATTGTCACCCTTCTGTCCCACTCTGTCACCCTGTCCACCTTGAACTGCCATTACTCCCCTTCCTATGCCCCATTGGACAATGCACTTGGATACCAAGAGACTGGACTCTACCCTGGACTTTCCTCCACCATCAGCCCAGCCCATTGCACATCCCCCTCTACTTATGAGCACCTAAATAAACACCCTTGGAACAAATACTAATCTGGAGTCTGTCAAATGATTCACAAATGTATTAGTACAACATAATCAAAGCATTGCAACTCAAATTTACAGTGAAATATACTTTGGAATGACCTTTGGTGGGCAGCAGTACACATAGCATGAGCCAGAGTGGGGCACAGAGATCTGAAAATAGAGATGCCAAAGGGTACAGTCAGTGGCCATAGACATAGGGTAAGAGGCTGCCTTGTACAATGTCCAACAGATAACTGAAATGTAAAGTGAACTTACAGTGTCTTACCTGTGTGTCACTGGAAGTACTGCTGAATTATATTGCTTCTGTTTTCAACATCTTCTTCCTCTGCCTCCTGTTCCTCACTGTCCACAGGTTCCACCGCAGCCAAAAGACCATCTCAAGGCACATCCTCCTGCAGAAAAGGCACCTGACGTCTCAAGGCCAGGTTGTGCAACATGCAACGATGATCTGGCACACCTTCTTGGGTGAGCAGTACAGGGAGCCTCCTGTCAGATGGAGGCACCGGAACCTGGCCTTCAGGAGGCCGAAGGTCCTTTCAATAATCCTCCTTGTACGCCCATGTGCCTCATTGTAACGTTCCTCTGCCCTTGTCCTGGCATTCCGCACTGGGGTCAGTAGCCATGAGAGGTTGGGTAACCAGAGTCACCTGCAAATATCGAGGAACAACTGTTAGACACACATTAACCCTTAGGGACAACCCCATACCCAGACACCTACTCATAGTGTGTGGAGAACTTTGGCTCACCTATTAGCCACACCCGGTGCCTCTGGAGTTGGCCCATCACATATGGGATGCTGCTATTCCTCAAGATAAAGGCATCATGCACAGAGCCAGGATATGGGAGATGTACTGGTCCGCCAAACGCACCATCTGCACATTCATAGAATGATAGCTTTTTCTATCCCTGAAAACTTGTTCATTTCTCTGGGGGGGGGGGGGGGGGACAAATGCCACATGTGTACCATCAATGGCACCAATGATGTTGGGGATAGGATCCAGGGCATAAAAGTCAGTTTTCACTGTGGCCAAATTCTCCACCTGGGGGAACACGATGTAGCTGCGCATGTGTTTCAGCAGGGCAGACAACACTGTGGTCAACACGTTGAAGAACATTGGCTGAGACATCCCTGATGCCATGGCCACTGTTGTTTGGAAGGAACCACTTGCCAGGAAATGGAGCACTGACATGACCTGCACTAGAGGGGGATACCTGTGGGCTGGCGGATAGCTGACATCAGGTCTGGCTCCAATTGGGCACACAGTTCTTGAATTGTGGCCGGATCAAGTCTGTATGTAATGATAATGTGTCTGTCCTCCATTGTCGCAAGGTCCATCAGGGGTCAGTACACCGGGGGATGCCGCCATCTCATATTCAGCCTCAGTGGTTGAAGCCTATGGGAGAGAACCGTGAGCAGAAGGTCATATTCCCACATCTATTGCACTAATGATGATTTGTTTACTTTACAGAAACAAAATGTGAACCCGACAATCAGTTGCCGTGCCAATGTCTGCTGTGACGCAGTTAGGTGCCATGCCCTCTGCCCCCCTAAAATGGCGGATGCCCGACTTGTGAGGAGGGACAAGTGGAAATTAGTTAATTGCGTTGGCGTTGTGCGCCATCGCGGTAGGCGGTCGATGACTGCCGCGCAACTTCGCATTGGTTATCATTGGGTCCTATGGGTTCCAGGAGCCAATGGCGATGTACGCCGGCGGTGACGGTACGCACCGCCGTGGACGTCCCCGCCATTTTCTATCTATCCATTCACTTGCTACCTGACCTTCAACAGGAGAGGACCTACACTGCAAGTGCTGCTGTGACCTGTGTCTGGAACCGACCATGGCTCATGTGTCTGGGGAAAGGGCCCCTGCCTTCACTGCGGAGGAGTTGGAGAAACTGGTGGATGGGGTCCTACCCCAGTACACGTTACTCTACGGTCCTCCAGACAAAAAGGTGAGTACACTTTGAGCATGATGCGTGGGCCATGAATGTATTGAGTGCTGTGTATATAAGCCACATGTAGGGGGGGAGAGGCATCCTGGTTAGAGTGCAGCATGTAAGGTGGACAATGTATGTGTGTCAGGGGATGGGAGGGATCTGGTTTGCCATGAGTCTGACGGTCCGGACGGTTGACTAATTCCCTTTTCTGCTGTCTTTTCCCTGCAGGTCAGCGCCCACCAGAAAAAGGGTATTTGGCGTTCCATCGCCAAGGAGGTGCGGAAACTGGGGGTCTTTGACAGGCGGAGCACCCACTGCCGCAAGAGGTGGGTGGACCTGTGCCGCTGCGCAAAGAAGACGGCAGAGGCCCAGCTGGGGCTGGCCTCCCCACGAGGAAGGGGTGACCTCCCTGATGTTCCGCATCCTGGCCGTGGCCTATCCGGAGTTGGATGGGCGCTCGAAGGCATCACAGCAGCCACAAGGGGGTGAGTACAGAATCAGACTCCTGCATTGGCGCACGTTGAAAGGTACCTGGGCGGGGAATTGGGGGCTATGGGTGCCCCTAGGCCAGGGTGAAGATGGCAGGGTAGGTCCCTTGTTGGGCAGGCTCTGAACCACTCCTACCCCAATAGTGTTAGTGGGCATCTACTACTGGGCAGGGCCCTGTGGGTTTCTGGTGTGCAGCTGATGGCGTTAGGCATTCTACCCCATGGGCTGGTGACTATCTTAGTAACTGGTTGGGCATGGCCTAGTGCATAGGGCTGCTCCCTGTGTGTTGTGTATGCCAACGGTAGTGGTGTTGCTGGCATTGACCAAGTGTATCCTCTGTCTCTTCCCCCCTCTTTTTGTTTTGTCACCCTGTCCTTATGTGCATTAGCATCATCTGGCAGAGGAGCAGAGGCACCGGTGAGGGAGGGAGCTGCATCCCACATGGGCCTGGAGGCCGAATCCACGACGGTGAGGGTACCATTGGGACGGAGGGCGAGAGGAGCACCACGACGGGGACAGGAGGGGAGACCACTGTCAGCGACTCTTCCTCCGATGGAAGCTCCCTGGCGGTGGCGGACATCTCTGTGCCCACCCCAACAACAGGTACAGCCGCCACCCCCCCACCAGCACCGCCCTCCCAGCAGCCCCTCAGCGTTCTTCCCGTGCCCGCTCACCCAGGAGGGTGGGCATCTCCTTCACCCCAGGTACCTCAGGCCCTGCCCCAGTCAGCCCTGCTGCCCTCAGTGAGGAGGCTATTGACCTCCTGAGATCCCTCACTGTTGGGCAGTCAAGCATTCTGAATGCCATCCAGGGTGTCGAAAGGCATTTGCAACAAACAAAGGCATACCTGGAGGGCATTCACTCTGGCGTGGCGGCCCAACAGAGAGCATTTCAGGCTCTGGCCAACTCACTGATGGCAGCCCTTGTCCCTGTGGCTAGCCTCCCCCCTCCAACTTCCTCTACCCAGTCCCAATCCCCTCAACCCCAACCTATCCAAAGCACACCTTCAGACCAGCATCCACCCAAATCAACACACAGAAGTGGTTCAGGCAAACACAAGCACCACACATCGTACCACAGGCACTCACACTAGCACCATACCCATGCAGACACACCAACATCCACTGCCTCCACTGTGTCCCCCTCCACCTCGTCGTCCACCTCCCTCCCAGTATCGTCTCCACTCACACCTGCATGCACTACATCCTCATCCACTACCTCCATCACCAGCACGCCCATCACTATTCACACATAACTGGCAGTCACCACCCCCACATCCATGCACATGTCCCCTGTGTCCTCTCCAAGTGTGTCTGTGACCCCTCCTCCCAAAGTACACAAACACAAGCACCCACCCACCCAACAGCCATCCACCTCACAACAGCATCCAGCACATGCACCTTCACCCAAACTCAGCAGACAGACACCTCCTACCACCACTCCCTCTTCCTCCACTCCCAAACCCTCTCCCTTTTCCCACCCCAGTGTGTCTAAAAAGATTTTCCTGGCAAACATTGACCTGTTCCCTACCCCTCCCCCCTTCCTTCCCCTCTTACCAGGATGTCCAGAATCCAGGCCAGCACCTCAGCCACCAAGTCGGCATCCGCTTTGTTACCTGCAACTCCCAGAGGCTCAAAGTGGGCACCCGTCAGGCCAGCCAGTGTGCCACCAACCCCTGCAAAGGACCAAACCATTCCGCCACCTGCCAAGATGAAGAAGGGGACAACATGCAGCAAGGGCAAGGAGCACGACCCACCCAGCAAGGTCTCCTCCAAAACTCCAGCCAAGGTCACAACAGCATCTGCCAAGGTGAGGAAGGGGCAGAAAACCCAAGGCAAGGCACTTTAGCTGTCAGAGGCTGCAGGTGAAGGCCTGGTGCCCACCAGCAGAACTGCTATCCCCGCCACCTGCCCTGCAGGCAGCAATGCCAGCAGCCCCGCTGCAAGCAACGCCACCTGCACCGCCACTGCCACCACTACTGTCACAGCAGCATCCCCAGTGGGCAGCCGTCCGAGGCTGCAGGAGAAGGGCTGGGGCCTACCTCTACCACTGGCAGCGCCGGCACCTGCACCACAGTCAGCACCGCCAGCAGCCCTGCCGCAAGCACCGCCGCAAGTGCCACTACCTGCACCGCTGACAGTAGGACCACTACCAGTACCAGCAGCCCCAGTGGGCGGCCGTCCGAGGCTACAGGAGACGGGCTGGAGCCTCCCACCACCACTGGCAGCACCCCCACCAGCACCAGCACTACCACCAGTTTGCAGCCTTATGCGCCGCAGGATGGAGTCTAGCCCAGCCTCCATGGACTGTCATGCAACCTGGTCCCTGCAAATCTTGTGCCTCAGACACCCAGGTGAGGGAATGTGAACTGCCACATCCCAAGTGCTGCATCACTCGGCACAAGGCTCCCTCCAGAACCAGTGGAGATATGCATCCACTCAGCCCCTCATGAAGCACACTGGGCACCAAGCCCCCTCCAGAACCAGTGGAGAAAGGCATCCACTCACCCTATCCTTGGCAGGATGAAGCACACTGGGCACCAAGCCACCTCCGGAACCAGTGGAGAAAGGCATCCATTCACCCTATCCTTGGCAGGATGAAGCAAACTGGGCACCAAGCCCCCTCAAAACCAGTGGAGAAAGGCATCCACTTACCCTATCCTTGGCAGAATGAAGCACACTGGGCACCAAGCCCCCTCCAGAACCAGTGGAAGAAGCCATCCACTTAAGAGACTGTGTCCTTGCACTCCCCAGGACCAAGCAGTGGGCAAAACACCCACTTGAGAGACTGGCCTTGCACTCCCCAGGACCTAGCAGTGGGCAAACCACCCACTTGAGAGACTGTGGCCTTGCACTCCCCAAAACCAAGCAGTGGGCAAAACACCCACTTGAGAGACTGTGGCCTTGCACTCCCCAGGACCAAGCAGTGGGCAAACCACCCACTTGAGAGACTGTGGCTTTGCACTCCCCAGGACCAAGCAGCGGACAGACCACCCACTTGAGAGACAGTGGCTTTGCACTCCCCAGGACCAAGCAGTGGGCAGACCACCCACTTGAGAGACTGTGGCCTTGCACTCCCCAGGACATTGTTGTGGGCATGGATCCCCCTCGAGGAGCAGTGGCGTTATTCCATCTTCCAGCTGAGGTGCCCCCTTCCCCGTCCCCCTGAGGTGCCTGTGTGTTTTCAACCTGATTCCCCTGCAGTGTTCTCTCCGTATTGAGGCAGGAGTCAAGTGTGGGCTTGGCCCATGATTTTTGGCCCAGTGACCCACAGACATTTGGAAAGGACAATGTACGGCCTTATGTACATATTGCATATTTTTGTAAATACTGTTTTTATAATTGTTACGTATATCTGCCTATTTCTAAACTATCAATGATTGAACTCTATTCCTTTTGTCCTTGCATTCTTCCAGGGGGTTACGAGGTGTAAATGTAATGTTGCTGCATGTGTTTGTGTGTGTGGTGTTGGGGCTGGGGGGGGGGGAGTTGCGTGTGTGTGTGTCACTCTCTTTTTCCTCCCCCCCTCCGCTGTGTACTAGGTGCAGTACTCACCGTGGTCGTCCTCATCGCCGCCTTTGGTATTCCTGGTAGATGAAGAGGTAGACCAGCATGGGCAGGACCTGTAACTCTGGCTCCTTGGCGTCCTGGTTCTTCGTTGAGTGTCGAGAGGTGAGTGTTTTCCCTTCCAAACACTGTTTCCGCCATGCTTTTGATGGCATTGGTACCGCCCTGGAAAAGCTGGCGAATTGGGGGGTTGTGATGGGGTGGGCGGTACATTGTCTTCCGCCTGTCTGTTGTCGGTGACCACTGCAGTGTTTGTTGCTACCCTCGTGGCGGTCAGAGTGTTAAAGTGGCGATCTGTGTTGGCGGTTTCCACCGTGGTTGTGATCCCATTTTTTTTACTGCCGGCCTGTTGGTGGTATTACCGCCGCTTTAACACCGACCGCCAGGGTTGTAATGAGGGCCTAAGTACTGGCAAGCTGTGAAACAAGAAAGGTTGGACAGTATGACAAGGTGTGAGCATGTTTGTATAACTGGGGAAGGTCAGTGAGAGATGTAGAGACTCAGGATTAATAATGCATTTGTCTTTCTATAGGAGGAGCTCTGAACTTTTTAGATCAACCAATATCTCGTTTTTTCATTTCTAATTAAAGGCACATGTACGTTAAACTCTGTTTAGGAATGCCCTAAAGGAATAAGCGGTATTTAATGCAGCTGACACAATTCAATATTCTAAACTTCAGAATTTACTGGTTGCAACAAATAGCACTTATTCTCTGTATTTTCCCGTTAGTGGGTATTAACATGTGGATTTTGGAAATTATAGCACCAAAATCCTCATATCTAATTAAATATCTGACCTTTCCCCCCATTAAACAGGTTTTACTGACAGAAATGTATTGGAGGGTTTGGACTTTATCACGCTCGAGTTATCATGGGCGATAAACATTGCACCACTTGTAATTGCGATCCGATTTTCAAATATTTATATACCAAATGAGTGAAGATATAAAAAACATACTTAATGAATAAGATTGTCTGTGAGACTTAAATGAAACTAGTTACTAATTCATTAATGTACACATAAGGTGTTCCACCGGTGGTAAAAGGTGAGTTCCTGAGTATAAACAGTTAGCTTCGACTATCATTGGCAGTTATAAACCTAGGTGATTACATAAGGGAGTTGCTCAAATAAGCACAGGATGGGATTGTCTTGAAAATATTCTAAATTTTTAAAAGCAAAGATAGTGGAGTAAAGAATCCAACCCACAAAAGTAAAATGATCAAACCATGAACATTCTGTTAAGGGGGGGCAAAACTTTCACACGTGAAGTTAGAAGAAGTTAAACCTGTTCACCCTCATGCTGATAGTGACATTCTTCTGCTGGGTGTATAACATGTGGAGGAGATTCTAAGCGAAGAATGGCGGGGCAGGTTGCAACTCTCCCCACATAGATATTTGGTGCATAGGAGGTTTCGGCTGAGCGAACAGTGTGCTGGTCTGTGCTTTGCAGAGTGCTAGCCGGGTCTGGTGGCTCAATGGACTAATGCATCCACTCCTGAAACCTGTGTTTGGACACATGGCTATAGTTTTAAATCCTCCCTTTCACCCTTCTAAGTCGATAAAATGAGTGCTATTGGATAACAATTAACATTTGCTATGTCCGTGTCAAGATGCCTCAAGAGCAGAACATGTGCTTTACAAATACACGTTTTGCCAGGGCATACCTCTGGTGCTGGCTCTAACGTGCAGTACTCAGAACCTGGCTGAAGGATGTCTTCTTGGTGCTGGGAACAAGTAACTGCTGTCAAACAACAGCAGGCAATCTGCTTTCCTGAGCAGCCATTAACAGCAGGGGAAAGGATTCCCACTGCAGGGTTAGGTCACTGAAGATTTCCTCCTTATTTGCAAACACTGCATTTTGTGAAACTAATCTTGCTGAGTTCAGCACAAAAAATGCGAAGTTGTGATTTATTCAACTTTACTCCCCTACCTCCACTGAAGTTCCTTTCATGGTCAAGGCAAATCCGCGAAGACAGCACAGGTCCAACATGTTTCAACATTGGTGTGAAAATCCTGATATGGGATTGACTAAACACACTAAATTAAAATTGAAACCTCAAATTCCAAACATAAAACTATTAAAACAATTTTACTTCAATTAGGCATACCTAGGCTCTGCAAAGCATAATCACTGTACGAAAGCTAGTAATGCTGGCCTAGTAGGATACATACCTTGGAAGTGCTCAAAAGGGAAGGTCCCACAAAGACCGTGCTAAAGCATCTCTCAGACTTCAGGACATGTTAATAATAAACATACTACATGTGTATGGGTGTTACACTTGGCAGCTTTTTGGAATGTCTTCCCTGTCTTTTTGCCTTCTGACCTCCTGTTTTTATGGTATACTGGACTCTGTTGTTGCTGGCTTAATGTCTCTGTGTACTTTGCCACTACTGATCGGTGCTAAAGTGCAAGTACTTCCTATGTAAATTGTACTGGTGACTGGGTTACCCATGATTGGCATATTTGATTTACTGGTAAGTCCCTAGTACAGTGCACTGGAGGTGCCCAGGGCCTGTAAATCAAATGCTACTAGTGACTTGCAGCACTGGTTGTGCCACCCACATTAGTAGCCCTGTAAACATGGCTCAGACCTGCCACTGCAGTGTCCGTGTGTGCAGTTTTAAACTGCCAATTCGACTTGGCAAGTGTACCCACTTGCCAGGCCTAAACCTTCCCTTTTTATACATGTAAGGCACCCCTAAGGTAGGCCCTAGGTAGCCCCATGGGAAGGGTGTAGTGTATTTAAAAGGTGGGACATATACTGGTGTGTTTTGCATGTCCTAACAGTGAAATACTGCCAAACTCTGGTTTCACTGTTGCAAGGCCTAACTCTCCCATAGGTGAACATGGGGGCTGTCTTTAAATAACTTTAAAGGTCAGATTCCCTTTGAGAGCAGATTGAAATATGGAGTTTAGTGTCTCTAAACTCATAATTTAAAAATACATCTTTTAGTGAAGTTGTTTTTTGGATTGTGAGTTTGAAAATGCCACTTTTAGAAAGTAGGCATTTTCTTGCTTAAACCATCCTGTGACTCTGCCTGTTTGTGGATTCCCTGTATGGGTCAGTTGGACAGTTGGGCTGTTTACACCTCTCCTCTAGACAGTGACACAAAAGGAGCTGGGGTCTGGCCCGCATATCCTGATGAACCATCTGAGCTAGAGTGGAGGGAGAAGTGGTCGCTTACACCTGAAAGAACTGTGCCCGCCCTTGCACAGTGCAGTCTCCAACCCCCTGGAGTGTGTCTGGGGCCTGGCCTGGACAAGGAAGGATCTTGCAAACACTTGAGACTTTGCTTTGAAGTTTGCAACTTCAAAGGCAGAAAGGGATCCAAGTATTGGACCCAAAACCTCAGACTTTGAGAATCTTTCTGGAATCAAAAGGAGCCTCTACCTAGGAGAACAGCTGAAGAGCTGGAGGAGGAATACTGTCCCTTTGCTGTGCTGCTTTGCTGGACTGGACTGCAGTTGCTGCTTCTGTCTGACAAGAGTGCAAAGGGTGAACTTTGCTGTGTGTCCTGCTTCAGAAAGTTCTCCGAAGGCTTGGAGTATAGCTTGCCTCCTGTTGGAAATCTCAGGAACACTAAAGGCTTCAGTTTCCTCGACATGCAGCACTGGGAACTGCGAGTTTTGTGCTATACAAGATGAGAAACCACCTCGACGCAGCCAACGACACCAGTAGCCTGCACTGTGACCTGCCGACGCAGAACAGAGCTGCACTGCCCCACTTTGCACCAAGACCCTGGTCTCACCGGCGCGGATGACTTCACTGAGCCGCAGCTCACACCACGACCTGTGGGCCCCGCACTCCGGCATCACCTTGGTCACACTGCAGCCTGGGCATCTCCGACGACGACGCTCCTGCTGGCACCGGTGCCGCTGCCTGCACAGTGGACTGTGGACACTGCTCGTGAGGTACAAGAAGCACCGTCCAGTCCCGCACCGCAGCCCCAGTCCACAGACGCCTTCGACTCCAGTGTTGTTACCATGCATCCCTGCCTGCACTGTGGCCTGTGGACACTGCTCGTGAGGGTCACAAAGCACTGTCCCATCCTGCACCGTTGGCTTGGGCCTACGGCTGACAGCGCATCAGCAACAACGCCGCTACTGATTGTACCGTGACCTGGTGACACCGCACATCGCACCACTCCGCTTCACACCGCAGCCCTGGTCTCACCGATGCCACTGGATGCTGTCACCGAGCCACTGCCTGCACTGTGACCAAGGGGCACCGCACTTCTCATCATCCCGCTTTGCACCGCAGCCCCGACCTGACTTCATCAGCCCGGAGTTCAGTCTGCAACGCATATGACTTCAGGGGCCCAACGACTCCCACATTGACTTCGGAACAGACACCGCGACGCTGCTCTCCGGAGCTCACCACAAGGATTCCGACGCCCTGCAATCCCAAAGATACAGTTTGCGGGTCTTCTTGACACCGTCCCACGACACTGTGGCCGGCCTGAAACTGTTGGTTTTGTTGATCACTACGGTTTCTCCAAGGCCTGGGGGCTGCGGGTGCAGTGGGTCTTTTGGTGTGAGATATCTTTATCCAGAGCTTTTGCAGTCAGGGGGTTCTTCGTGATTCCCTCTGCAGGCACCGTCGTGCAGGAGTGGAGGAGTCAACCCAGGGTGAGCACTTTCTCAGAATCGCCTGGGGACCCTATATGGCTGGGTGGACCACCGGGACACAGGCCGTGGGCGTTGGGTACAGAGTGTTCAGCACGCTTCTGGAGTGAGGTGGGAGTCCTTTAGAAGAGGTTTCTTCTTCTGTTCTTTGGACAGAGCCGTTTTCCACAGGAGTTCTTGATCCTCTGTGATGCAGGCAGTCCTCTGGAGGTTTTTCAGAGGTCGCTGGACCTGCAGGATGCATCGCCTTCCTTCTGTAGGTTCTTTGAAGCAGGAGACAGGCCGGTATGGCTTGGGCCAAGTCAGTTGTTGTCTCCTTTCCTTCTCTGCTGGGGTTTCAGCTAAGCAGTCCTTCTTCTTCTTGTGAGGTCGTCAGGAATCTGACTAGTTTGGCTCAGGGAGCCCTTAGGTACAAGATTTGGGGTGTTTTAGGGGTCAGAGAGCAGTAGCCAATGGCTACTGTCCCTGAGGGTGGCTACACCCTCCTTGTGTCCACTCCCTTTGGGGAGGGGGCACATTCCTATCCCTATTGGTCCCTGTCCTCTAAACCAAGATGGAAGATTCTGCAGGGAGGGGGTCACTTCAGCTCTGGACACCTTAGGAGTGGTACCAACTGAAGTGGTCACTCCTCCTTATTTTTTTTAAGTTTCCTGCTGAACTGGCCACCCAAAGTGGGGGCTTGTCCAGAGGGCAGGTGTAGGAAAATGCCTTCTTGGCATGGTTACCCCATAACTTTTTGCCTTTTGTTGATGCTAGTTAGGATTGAAAGTGTGCTGGGACCCTGCTAATCAGGCCCCAGCACCAGTGTTCTTTCCCTAAACTGCACCTTTGTCTCCTCAATTGGCACAGCCCTGGCACACAGATAAGTCCCTTGTAAATGGTACCCCCGTTACGAAGGGCCCTGTGGCCAGGGAAGATCTCTAAGGGCTGCAGCATGTATTATGCCACCCTGGGGACCTCTCACTCAGCACATGCATACTGCCTCACAGCTTGTGTGTGCTGGTGGGGAGAGAAAGACTAAGTCAACATGGCACTCCCTTCAGAGTGCCATGCCCACAACCCACTGCCTATGGCATAGGTAAGTCACCCCTCTAGGAGGCCTTACAGCCCAAAGGCAGGGTGCACTACACCACAGGTGAGGGCATAGTTGCATGAGCACTATGCCCCTACAGTGTCTAAGCCAATTGTTAGACATTGTAAGTGCAGGGTAGCCATAAAGAGTATATGGCCTGGGAGTTTGTCAAACATGAACTCCACAGTTCCATAATGGCTACACTGAATACTGGGGAGTTTGGTATCAAACTTCTCAGCACAATAAATCCACACTGATGCCAGTGTGGGATTTATTGAGAAATGCACACAGAGGGCATCTTAGAGATGCCCGCTGTATACCAGTCCAACTACTAGTGCTAGGCTGACTAGTTTCTGCCAGCCTGCCACATCCAGATGGGTTTCTGGCCCCATGGGGTGAGTGCCTTTGTCACTCTATGGCCAGGAACAAAGCCTGTACTGGGTGGAGGTGCTTCACACCTCCCCTGCAGGAACAGTAACACCTGGTGGTGAGCCTCAAAGGCTCAAGCATTGTGTTACAGCGCCCCTGGGCACTCCAGCTAGTGGAGATGCCCGCACCCCGGACACAGCCCCCACTTTTGGCGGCAAGTCCGGAGGAGATAATGAGGAAAACAAGGAGGAGTCACCATCCAGCCAGGTCAGCCCCTATGGTGTCCTGAGCTGAGGTGACCCTTGCTTGCTTTAGAGGATTCCCCCCAATAGGATTAGGGATGTTCCCCCCACCCCCACAGGGAGGAGGCACAAAGAGGGTGTAGCCACCCTCAAGGACAGTGGCCATTGGCTACTGCCCCCCCATACCTAAAAAAAACCTAAACTGAGTATTTAGGGGCGACCCTGAACCCAGGAACTCAGATTCCTTATGTCCTGAAAGAAGAAGAAGGACTGCTGACCCGAAAGCCCCCAGAGACGACAGAGACGACAACTGACTTGGCCCCAGCCCTATCGGCCTGTTTCCATACTAAAAGAACCTGCACAGCGACGCATCCAGCGGAATCAGCAACCTCTGAGGACTCAGAGGACTGACCTGCACCCAAAGGACCAAGAAACTTCAGTGGACAGCGTCTCTGTCCAAACAACAACAAAGAAACCATCATTAAAGGGACTTCAGCCTCACTCCGGAAGCGTAAGTCCCCAACACACTGCACCTGACGCCCCCGGCTCGTGTCCAGAAGAACCAACACTGCAGAGAGGACCCCCAGGTGACTCTCACGACATGGACACCCTGAGACGACCTCCCTGCACCCCCACCGCGATTCCTGCGGAGAGGATCCAGAGGCTCCCCCTGACCACGACTGCCCGGTAACAAAGGAACCTGATGCCTGAAAGAAGCACGGCACCCGCAGCCCCCAGCCCTGAGAGAAACCAACTACCGGTGCTGGAGTGACCAGCAGGCAGCCCTCATCCTTGCCCAGTCGGTGGCTGGCCCGAGAAGCCCCCCTGTACCCTGCCTGCATCGCCAGAGTGACCCCCGGGTCTCTCCATTGATTTCTACCTACAACCCAACACCTACTTCACACACTGCACCCGGCCGCCCCTGTGCCGCTGAGGGTGTATTTTGTGAGCCTGTTTATGACACCCCCAGTGCTCTAGAAACCCCCCCTCATCTGCTCCCAGAGGACGCAGGTACTTACCTGGTAGCAGACTAGAACTGGAGCACCCCTGGTCCCCATAGGTGCCTATCCTATTTGGGCCCTACTTTGACCTCTGCACCTGACCAGCCCTGTGTTGCTGATGCTGGGTGTTTGGGGTTGACTCGAACCCCCAATGTTGGGCTGCCTATGCCCAGGAGACTGAAATTGTAAGTGCTTTACTTACCTGAAAAACTAACTATTACTTACCTCCCCCAGTAACTGTTGATTTTTGCAGCATTCAGTTTTAAAATAGCATATTGCCATTTTTGCCAAAACTGTGCACTTTACTGTTTTAATTCAAAGTTCCATATTTACCTATGCCAAGTGCCTTACAGTTTATGTACTTACTTGAGTTCTGCATCTTGTGCTTCTAAAATAAATCAAGAAAATAATATTTTTCTTTAGAAAAACCTATTGGCCTGGAGTTAAGTCTTTGAGTGTTTGTTCTCATTTATTACCTGCGTGTGTCCATAAATTCTTAACACTACCCTCTGATAAGCCTACTGCTCGACCACACTACCACAAAATAGATCATTAATATTATCTAATTTTGCCACTATCAAGCTCTAAGTGGAACCCTTGGACTCCTAGCACACTATCTATAACTTTGAGATAGTATATACAGAGCCAACTTCCTACATTGGTGGATCCGCGGCGGGGTCTAGGACTTTGCATTTGCTGGACTACTCAGGCAATACCTGATCACACGACTAAAATTCCAAAAATTGTCATTAGAAATTGATTTTTTGCAATTTGACTAGTTTTCAATTTTTTTTAAAGTCCTGCTAGGGCCTTGTGTAAGTACCTGTTAGCATTTCTTTTGAACTTTAAAAGTGTGTAAAAGTTAGGATTTAAGTTCTAGAAGTAGTTTTTAGATTCTTAAAAAGTAAATCCCAACTTTGAGGGTCATAATGAGTCAGACAGATGAGATGGTGATGGAACTCAACCTCACCCCTTACCTGCATCTACGGATGTCAGAGTTAAGCTCTCTCTGTAAAATTAAAAAATACAAAAACTGGGTCCAACCCTACCAAGGCAAAACTCCAGGAGCTCTTGGCAGCGTTTACAAGGGACCAACCCTCTGAGATGGAGGATACTCCCTCAGATGGGGACATTAGTGAACAGGAGGATGAACTCCCCCTTCCGGTCCTAAATAGGGAGGACAGGGCTCCTAGAGCCCCGTCCCCACAAATCATAGTCAGAGAGCCTTGTTCTTCCACAGGGGAGTCCAGTGCATCTGTAAGCATTGAGGGCAGCCTCAATGAAGAGGACATCCTTTTAGCAAGGATGGCCAAGAGATTGGCTTTGGAGAAGCAGCTCCTAACCATAGAAAGGGAAGACGAAAAATGGGTTTAACTCCCATAAATGGTGGCAGCAAACTTAAATAGGGGCAGAGAGAATACTGACATCCTAAAAATCCCCAAAGGGATTTTAACCAAATATGAAGAAGGTGATGACATCACCAAATGGTTCACAGCTTTTGAGAGGGCTTGTGCAACCAGAAAAGTAAGCAGATCTCACTGGGGAGCTCTCCTTTAGGAAATGTTCACTGGAAAGTGTAGGGATAGACTTCTCACAATCTCTGGTAAAGATGCAGAATCTTATGACCTCATGAAGGCTACCCTGATTGAGGGCTTTGGATTCTCAACTGAGGAGTACAGGATTAGGTTCAGGGGGTCTCACAAATCCTTGATCCAGACCTGGGTTGATTTTGTTGACTTCTCAGTCAAAACACTAGATGGTTGGATAAGTGATAAGCGGTGTAAGTGATTATGATGGGCTGTATAATTTATTTATGAAAGAACATCTGTTAAGTAATTGCTTCAATGACAAACTGCATCAACATCTGGTAGACCTAGGTCCTATTTCCCCCCAAGAATTGGGAAAGAAGGCAGACCACTGGGTCAAGACGAGGGTGACCAAGACTTCCACAGGGGGTGAACAAAAAAAGGGGGTTACAAAGCCTCCCCAGGAGAAGGGTGGTGAGACATCCAAGGACAAAAACAAAGAGTCTTCTACAGGGCCCCAAAAACCTGCTCAGGAGGGTGGGCCTGAGCCTCTTCACAGTCCACAAATGGGTATAAGGGTAAAAACTTTGATCCCAAGAAGGCCTGGTCTCACAACTGTAGACAGCATTGACACCAAACTGGAGACAAGGCCTGTCCCAAGAAAAGTCCCATAACTATTACTCAAGTTAGTACTGGAATAGCCAGTCTCCAGGTGGGATCCACAGTGTGCCCAGAGCAAATCAGGGTCCACACTGAAGCTACTTTAGTCTCAGAGGGTGGGGTGGATTTAGCCACACTTGATAAATGGGAATAGGGTAGAAGCCCTGAGGGATATAGATGCCAGTGTCACCATGGTGACAGACAAACTGTTTTCCCCAGGAAAGTAACTGTCTGGACAGACATATCTAGTCACAAATGCTGACAATAGAATGTCTACTAGGGAATGATCTGGAGTCCTCAGCATGGGCTGAGGTAGAACTCAAGACCCATGCAGCCATGCTGGGCATCCCTGAACTGGTGTGTGTCAAGACTAGAGCACAATGCAGAGCACAGGGTGAAAGAGAAGTATGGAGTCTGAAATAATGGCCCAACCTTCCAAGAGGTAAGGAAAGAAAGCTGGGGGACCAGCTTCTTCACCGCACAAGAAACAGGACCTCTCTTCTCAGGAAGATATCCTATCCCCTGAGTCCATGGAGCTGAGACCTTACCAGGTAGAGCCCTTGGGCCCAGGGGGACCCTCAATGGAACAGCTATGTCAGGTACAAATTACTTGTCCCACTCTTGAAGGCCTAAGTCAGCAAGCAGCTGAGCAAGAAAAAGGTAATGTCAGTGGAACCCAGACGGTCTATTGGGAAGATGGACTCCTTTACACTGAGGCAAGGGATTCCAAACCTGGTCCAACTAGGACAGTGGTAGTGCCTCAGGAGTTTAGGGAGTTCATTCTGACCTTAGCCCATGAAATTCCCCTTGCTGGGAATTTGGGACAAACCAAGACTTGGGATAGATTAGTCAACCATTTCTATTGGCCCAATATGTCCCAGAAGGTAAAGGAGTTTTGCAGCTCCTGTGTCACCTGTCAAGCCAGTCCTAAGACAGGTGGCCATCTAAAGGCCCCCCTCATTCCACTTCCGGTGGCGGGGGTCCCCTTTGAGAGAGTGGTAGTAGACATAGTGGGTCCATTTGAATCTCCCACTGCATAATGGAACCAATATATACTGGTAGTAGTGGATCATGCTACCAGGTACCCTGAGGCAATTCCCCTTAGGTCCACTACTGCCCCTGCAGTAGCCAAAGCACTCATAGGTATTTTTTACCAAAGTGGGATTTCTTAAGGAGGTGGTTTCTGACAGAGGTACCAACTTCATGTCAGCTTACCTAAAGCATATGTGGAATGAGTGTGGGGTGACTTACAAATTCACCACACCATACCATCCACAAACCAATGGTCTTGTGGAGAGATTTAACAAGACATTGAAGGGCATGATCATGGGGCTCCCTGAAAAACTCAAAAGGAGATGGGATGTCCTCTTGCTATGCCTGTTTTTCACCTACAGAGAGGTGCCACAGAAGGGAGTAGGGTTTACCCCCTTTGAGCTTCAGTTCGGCCATCCTGTAAGGGGACCACTGGCACTTGTGAAAGAAGGCTGGGAGAGACCTCTCCATGAGCCTAAGCAAGATGTAGTGGACTATGTACTAGGCCTCCGCTCCAGGATTGCAGAGTACATGGAAAAGGCAAGCAAAAACCTTGAGGCCAGCCATCAACTCCAGAAGTTGTGGTATGACCAAAAGGCTGCTATGGTTGAGTTTCAGCCAGGGCAGAAAGTCTGGGTTTTGGAGCGTGTGGCTCCCAGGGCACTTCAGGACAGATGGAGTGGCCCTTACCCAGTGCTAGAGAAAAAGAACCAGGTCAATTACTTAGTGGACGTGGGCACTAGCAGGACACCCAAGAGGGTGATCCATGTGAACCGCCTTAAGCTCTACAATGATAGGGCAGACTTAACCATGCTGATGGTTACTGATGAGGATCAGGAAGCAGAGAGTGAACCTCTCCCTGACCTCTTCTCAACTGACCCTAAAGATGGCTCAGTGGATGGAGTTGCCTACTCAGACACCCTCTCTGGCCAACAGCAAGCTGACTGCAGGAATGCAGTTTGCTGAGCTCTTTTCTTTGACCCCTGGTCAGACACACCTGTGTACCCATGATGTGGACACAGAAGACAGTTTACCTGTCAAGAATAAACTATTCAGACAGTCTGACCAAGTCAAGGAAAGCATCAAAGTGGAGGTCCACAAGATGCTGAAATTGGGAGGGATAGAGCACTGTGATAGTCCCCGGGCTAGCCCAGTGGTCTTGGTCCCCAATCCTCACACCAAGGATGGAAAGAGAGAGATGAGATTTTGTGTGGACTACATAGGACTCAACTCTGTCACCAAGACAGATGCTCACCCCATACTAAGGGCAGATGTACCTTTGACTTGACAGCAGGGTACTGGCAAATCAAAATGGCACCTGGAGCATTATCAGTTTACTGTTATGCCCTTTGGCTTAAAGAATGCCCCTACCTCCCTCCAAAGGCTGGTGAATCAAGTCCTTGCTGGCTTGGAGACCTTTAGTGCAGCATATCTAGATGATAGTGCTGTCTTTAGCTCCAACTGGCAGGATCACCTGGTCCACCTGAAGAAGGTTTTGCAGGCTCTGCAAGCAGCAGGCCTCTCTATCAAGGCATTCAAATGTCAGATAGGGCAGGGTACAGTGGTTCATTCGGGACACCTTGTAGGTGGAAGCCAAGTTCAGCCACTACAACCCAAGATACAGACTATTCTGGACTGGGAAGCTCAAAACCCCAGACTCAAGCCAGGGCATTCCTTGGTTTAACTGGCTACTATAGGAGGTTTGTGAAGGGATATGGATCCATAGTGACACCCCTCATAGAACTTACCTCCAAGAAAATACCCAGAAAAGTTAACTGGACCTTGGACGGTCAAAAGCCCCTTCACCCTGAAAGAAACTAGGGTGGTCATTTCGACCCTGGCGGTCCAAGACCGCCAGGGCTAATAGGACGGAAGCACCGCCAACAGGCTGGCGGTGCTTCCAGCCCTATTACGACCGCGGCGGAAGCGCCGCGGTCTCACCGCCGGGGCCGGCGGTTTACCGCCGTTTTAGCCCCAGCGGTGATAATCCGCCAGGGCAGCGCTACAAGCAGCGCTGCCCTGGGGATTATGACACCCCTACCGCCAGCCTGTTTCTGGCGGTTTGCACCGCCAGGAAGAGGCTGGCGGTAAGGGGTGTCCTGGGGCCCCTGCACTGCCCATGCCACTGGCATGGGCAGTGCATGGGCCCCCTAACAGGGCCCCGGCCAGCTTTTCACTGTCTGCATAGCAGACAGTGAAAAGCGCGACGGGTGCAACTGCACCCGTCGCACGGCCGCAACACCGCCGGCTCCATTAGGAGCCGGCTCCTATGTTGCGGCGTCATCCCCGCTGGGCCGGCCGGCGCAAACTTGGTTTGCGCCCGCCGGCCCAGCGGGAATGTCATAATGGGGGCTGCGCGAGTGCGGCCGCATTGGCGGCCGCACCGCCGCCCGCCAAGGTCGTAATGACCCCCTATGTCCTCAGCACCAGTTTTGAAAGCTCCAGATTATTCTATGAAGTTCATTGTGCAGACTGATGCCTCTGAGCACGGGATAGGAGCAGTTCTATCCCAAACCAATGATGATGCCCTTGACCAGCCTGTTGCTTTTATTAGCAGGAAGTTACTCCCCAGGGAGCTGTGTTGGAATGCCATTGAATGGGAGGCCTTTGCTGTGGTTTGGTCCCTGAAGAAGTTGAGACCATACCTGTTTCACTCACAGGGGGCATCTCTAAGATGCCCTCTGTGTGCATTTTGCAATAAATCCCACACTGGCTTCAGTGTGGATTTATTGTTCTGAGAAGTGTGCTACCAAACTTCACAGTATTCAGTGTAGCCATTATGCAACTGTGGAGTTCGTGTTTTACACACTCCCAGGCCATATACGCTTTATGGCTACCCTGCACTTACAATGTCTAAGAATTGGCTTAGACACTGTAGGGGCATATTGCTCATGCAGCTATGCCCTCACCTGTGGTATAGTGCACCCTGCCTTAGGGCTTTAAGGCCTGCTAGAGGGGTGACTTACCTATGCCACAGGCAGTGTTTTGTGGGCATGGAACCCTGAGGGATGCCATGTCGTCTTTGCCTTTTTCTCCCCACCAACACACACAATGTGCAATGGCAGTGTGCATGTGTTAGGTGAGGGGTCCCTTAGGGTGGCAAAACACATGCTGCAGCCATTAGGGACCTTCCCTGGTCACAGGGCCCTTCGTACAACTGGTACCTTTTACAAGGGACTTGTATGTATGCCAGAGGCATGCCAATTGTGGAAACAATGGCACATTTCTAGGAAAGAACACTGGTGCTAGGGCCTGGTAAGGAGGATCCCAGCACACTCTCAGTCAAGCCAGCATCAATATCCAGCAAAAAGTGGGGGGGCGGCGTAACTGCAACAAGGGCCATTTTCCTACACTATCCCCCCCAACCCACAGGCCAGGAGACTCAGCCAAACGTGGGAGAGTCTTCCTAGTCTGTCAGGTGAGGAAGAGTAGGGAAACAGGCTGTTGGTTGCAGGGCCTACTCTGCCTTACATCCTCCTGTTTAGGTCATTCCCTGTGGGACAACGGTGATAGGACCCAGTCTGAGTGTGTGGGGGGGGGTGTAATTGCAGCAAGGGACATTTTCCTACACAAATGCTTTACACATTACTTCTGAGATGAGCCTGACTGCTCATGCCAATGTACCAAGGGGATGCGCAGGGGTTATCTGAGCGGGTATCTCCATTATCCTGACTAGAGTGAGGGTCTCTACTGGGACAGGGTGCAAACCAGCTGCCAACTAGAATCCCCATTTCTAAAATTGTTTGTCAGTAGTGAGGATAGGAATTGCATTTGTACTTGACCCACAGTGATTGGTGTACACTAATATCATATATTGCAGAGCACTACGTGCCATATACAGATTTTTGTTTTTGATATTTTTCTCTTTGGCCTATTTTTGATCTTGAGTTCAGGTGAACTCCAGCGATATAATGTTTCAGACAAGAGCAGCACCAGTTGCATCCCAGTATTTGGTTTTTGAGGAGGATAGGTTGGAAACCTATACCGTGAAGGAATTGAATGTAGTTTATAAAAACCTCTAAGTCCAGGTCAGAGGGCTCACCAAAAAGGAGGAGCTACAAAAGGCGCTGAGAGCCTGTGTAGAAGCCAGAACTGCCAGTGGGCAGTCCATGGATCCAATGGGGGAGTCTGTGGACCCAAATCCAGGAGAAGATGTGCTGAGGGTGCAGGAGCTGCTGGGAGGGTGGGGTACCCCTGGGTCAGGCAGCAGTGGTGGTTCTAAGAGCCTGACTCCAGAGGAGCTGGAGGACAGGAGAGAAGCCAGGAGGCACCAGGTTGAGTTGGAGGGATTGAAAATGGAGGAGAAGAAAATGCTCTTGGAGCATAAGCTTAAAGTAAAGGAGCTGGATGTGAGGAGCAGGTCCAGCAATGATGGTGGCAGCAATACCTCAGTGCAGCCAGACAGAATTGTGCACATTCCTAAGAATGTAAAGAGAGTACAGGAAGGGAGATGACATACAGAGGTGGTTTCAGGGATATGAGGCATCCATCCACATGAATGGGGTCCCTGAGAAGAATTGGGGGGCAGGATTGTGGAACCACTTCACAGAGGAGGGGAGGGACACTTTGCTAGCTTTGGGTAGGGGGTACGACCTCACCTGCGCTGACATGAAGGAGGCCCTTCTCTATAGGTATGGTCTCACTCCTGACAAGTACCAGGATCAGTTTGATCAGAGTAAGAAAACTGATTCCCAGATCTGGTTAGAATGTGTGGATTATTTTTGTGGAGCACTGAATGGTTGGGTGAAGTGCAGTAATGTGACAGATTTTCAAGGGTTGTACAACTTCATTGCGTAGGAGCACTTGTCTAGTCTGTGTTTTGCAGGGCTGTCCCAGCACTTGACTGATAGTAAGCTGACTGACCCCAGGAAGCTTGCTATGGAGGCAGACCGCTGGGTGAGTACCAGAGTCCACAAAAAGGTATATAGGGGAGAATCTGCCACAGGTGGGCAGGGTTCCCAGCAGCAGAGTGGGAGGGGACAAGGGTAAACAAAACAAGTCTTCCAAAGGGCCCCAATCTAGTAACCCGGGTAAGAAATCCCACTCCCCAGGAGATAAGAAACCATGGGCCTCTTTGGGAAAGCCTGCAGAGGAAGGGCACCGTAAGTGCTCTGCATGTGACTAGGAGGGTCACATGAAGGTAGATCCCAGGTGTCCCAAGTGGACACCGCCACCCAGCGGTGGGCAGACCAAGGGGTTGGCCAGTGAAGCGCTTGGGAAGGATGTGATCCCAGGTGGGTGTGGGGATCCCACAGAGATGACCGTTGTCTCACTAGGGGACGGTGAGATGATCCAGAGAAAACTAATGCCTGATAACACTAAGAAATACAGGCAGTGGGTGACCATCAATGGGCAAACGGTAGAGGCTGTCAGAGATACTGGAGCCAGTGTAACCACAGTCCTTTGTCACCTGGTATCTGAAGAGCAAATAGTCCCTGGTGTATTCCACCAAGTAGTTGCAGTGGACAATTCGGAGCACCAATGTAAGGTGGCACAGGTTTCCTTTGAGTGGGGGGAGTGTCTCAGGTTCCTGGAGGGTAGCTGTGAGTCCCACCATGCCAGTTGACTGTCTGCTGGGCATTGACCTGGCGACTTCTGCCTGGAAGGAGGTGGAGTTCAGGTCGCACTTGGGAATGTTGGGGTTGCCAGAGTGGGCATGCGTGACCACTCGGTCCATGGCAGCCAGACAGGGTGATCAGAGAGACCTGGAGCCTGACACAGTGGCCCAGGTGACTGCCAAAAGAAAGGGCAAGGGGCGCGGGAAACCCACCCCAGAAGTTCCCATGGTGCGGGAGGAGGCTGACCTTGAGGGGGATGCCCCGGCACCTACAGGGGAACAAGTGGCCAAACTGGGTTTACTACCTGAGCTGACCCATTGGCAGCAAGAAGGGGATCTCACCAGGGAGGAGATCTGCACTGAGCAGAAAGTGTGCCCTACTCTTGCGGGTCTTAGGCAGCAGGCCAAAGACCAGGCAGCTGGTGCTGCCCCCAAGGATCACCTGATCTACTGGGAAAATGATCTGTATAGCGAGCCTAAGGCTGCTGAGCGAGGTAGTATGTATGCTAGTGCTAAAATGTTGGCTTTAGGGGTGATTGACCTCTCCAAAAGCCCTTGGTCCAGCCCAGTGGTTTTGGTACCCAAGCATGCTGCACCTGGTGCCACAACAGAACTTTGGCTCTAAGTGGACTACCGGGGGCTCAATGCAGTCACTAAAACAGATGCCCACCCCATCCCCATCCCCAGAGCTGACAAGCTCATAGATCAGTTGGGGGCAACCAAGTTCCTGAGCACGTTTGATTTAACATCTGGGTACTGGCAGATTGCCTTAACCGAGGGGCCAAGGAGAGGTCAGCATTCTCAACACCAGAGGGGCACTTCCAAATCTAGGTCATGCCCTTCAGGTTGAAGAACGCCCCTAACAGCTTCCAGAGGTTGGTCAATTAGGTCCTGGCTGGGCTTGAAAACTTCAGTGCCGCCTACCTTGACGACATTGCGGTGTTCAGCTCCAGTTGGGAGGACCATTTGCACCACCTCTGGAAAGTGTTGAAGGCGCTGCAAGCTGCAGGCCTCACTATCAAGACCAGTAAGTGGCAGATAGTGAAGGGGTCAGTGGTGTACTTGGGACACCAGGTAGAAAGCAGCCGGGTAGCACCCCTACAACCTAAAATTGATGCCATTCAGGCTTGGGCACCACCCAAGACACAGACAGAGGTGAGAGCCTTCTTAGGCCTCACCGGGTACTAGAGGAGATTTGTCAAGGGGCATGGCACCATTGTTACCCCATGACAGAGCTGACTTCTAAGAAGCAGCCTAGACAGGCGATCTGGACTGAGGCTTGCCTGACATTTGACACCCTGAAGGAGGCCATGTGCACGGCACCCATGATGCTGGCCCCTGACTTCTCCAAGGAGTTTGTGGTACAGACAGATGCTTCACAGCATGGTGTAGGATCACTACATTCACAGTGGAATGACGAGGCCTAGACCAGCCTGTAGCTTTCCTTAGCAGGAGACTGCTCCCCAGGGAACAGAGGTGGAGTGCAATTGAAAGCAAAGCTTTTGCTGTGGTCGGGGCACTGAAGAAGCTAAGACCCTACTTGTTTGGGTCTCACTTCCGGGTTCAGACCGACCACAGGCCCCTCAAATAGTTAATGCAGATGAGGGGGAAGAACCCAAAACTGTTGAGGTGGTCCATTTCCCTACAGGGGATGGACTTTACAGTGGAACACCATCCTGGCACAGAACACACCAACACTGATGGTCTGTCCAGGTTCTTACGCCTTAGTGAGGAGGACTCCCCAGGGGTTGGGTAGTTCCCACTACTCTCAGCTGGAGGGGACATGTGTTAGACCTGACAGCTTTTTGGTGTGTATCCCCTGTCTTTTTGCCTTCTGACCTCCTTTGTTTTTGCTGGTTTAATGTCACTGCGCACTTTACCACTGCTGATCAGTGCTAAAGTGCAAGTGCTCCCTATGTAAATTGTATTGGTGATTGGGATACCCATGATTGGCATAGTTGATTTACAGGTAAGTCCCTAGTACAGTGCACTGGAGGTGCACAGGGCCTATAAATCAAATGGTACTAGTGGGCCTGCAGCACTGGTTGTGCCACCCACATTAGTAGCCCTGTAAACATGGCTCAGACCTGCCACTGCCTTGTCTGTGTGCAGTTTTAAACTGCCAATTCGACTTGGCAAGTGTACCCACATGCCAGGCCTAAACCAACCCCTTTTATACATGTAAGCCACCCCTTAGGTAGGCCCTAGGTAGCCCCCTGGGCAGGGTCCAGTGTATTTGAAAGGTAGGAAATGTACTGGTGTGTTTACATGTTCTAACAGTGAAATACTTGCAAATTCATGTTTCACTGTTGCAAGGCCTATCTCTGTTATAATTTAACATGTGGGCTGCCTTTAAATAACTTTAAAGCGCAGATTCCCTTGAGAGGAGATAGAAATATGGAGTTTAGGGTGCCTGAATTCACAGTTTAAAAATACATCTTTTAATGAAGTTGGTTTTTGGATTGTAGTTTGAAAATACCACTTTTAGAAAGTAGGCATTTTCTTGCTTAAACCGTTCTGTGACTCTGCCTGTTTGTGGATTCTCTGTCTGAGTCAGTTTGACAGTTGGTCTGTATATACCTCTCCTCTAGACAGTGACACAAACAGATCTGGGGTGTAGCTCACATATCCTGATGAGCCATCTGAGCTAGAGTGGAGGGAGGAGTGGTCACTTACACCTGAAAGGACTGTGCCTGCCCTCACACAGTGCAGTCTCCAACCACTTGGTGTGTCTGAGGCCTGGCCTGGACAAGGAAGGATCTTGCAAACCCTTGACACTTTGCCTTGTAGTTTGCCAACTTCAAAGGCAGAAAGAGTTTAAAATTGGACCCAAAACCCTAGACTTTGAGAATCTTTCTGGAATCAAAAGAAACCTCTGCCCAGGAGAAGAGCTGGAGGAGGAGTACTGTCCTTTTGTTGTGTTGCTTTGCTGGACTGGCCTGCAGTTGCTGCTTTTGCCTGACAAGAGTGCCAAGGGTGAACTTTGCTGTGTGTTCTTCTTGAGAATATTTTCCAAGTGCTTGGAGTAGAGCTTGCCTCCTATTGGAAGCTTCAGGGACACCAAAGACTTCAGTTTCCTTGACCTGCAGCACTGGGAACTGTGTGTTTTGTGCTGTTCAAGAGGAGAAACCACTGTGCCGCCACCAACTAAGCAACTGGACTGCACTGTGACCTGCCGAGGCTGCACAGAGCCGCACTTCCTCACAGCTGGTCCACAATGCCGTGGCTGGCGTGAACTGTTGGTTTTGTTGATCACAATGCAGTGATAGCACTAGATGGAGCTATCGACTTCAAGGGACCGTATTTTTGAGTAAATCTTGCAGAATTCGTATATTTATTATTGTATGGTGGATTTTGATCATATTTGGTCCCGTTTTATAGAGATAAATATTGGCTATTTTTCTAAAACTGGTGTGGTGTCCTTTTGCAGTGTTTTCATTTATTACTGTGTGTTATGTGCAAATGCTTTACACATTGCTTCTGAGATAAGCCTGACTGGTTGTGCCAAGCTACTAAGTGGTTGAGCAGGGGTTATCCGAGCGGGTATCTCCCTTATCCTGACTAGAGTGAGGGGCCCTACTTGGACAGACTGCAAACCGACTGCCAACTGGAGACCCCATTCCTAACAATGTGTGTATGCGCTTCCATTCCTACTTTTCTTGGACAAGGGAACAGCACTGCAGGGCCACTCTAGCATACACAATATGCTACATAAATACCAGACAATAACTTATAAAGTGTTCATCATCTTCTTGGTGCATCAATGCAGGAAGATGACTCAGTATCACGTACAATGGGTGAAAAATGAGGTTTTAATAATCTTCCTGATTTAAGGTACTCTAGAGATCAGAGTATCATTCAGCAGTAGGTTAGTACCAAGTTTTGGAGCAAGAAAAGAACAAGCCTGGCTGTCATTCTCTTGGCCCTGACAGAACAGCTAAAAAAGAAGACATAAGGGTGCCAATGGCGGCACTCTGTTGGTTATATACTTTACTAGCTTGTTTTAAGTAAAACACAGTGGTGGAGTGTCATGCACTCCATGATGCACAAGGCAGAGAACTAAAAATCTAATTTGAAATGTGACAGGGAGCAACTGAAGGGTTCTAAGACTGGGCGAAACAGGATCAAATGCTGATAATCCATGAAGCAAATGAAACACTGTTTTGAATGAGCAGCGACCAGATTAATATCCTGTTTTCCCAACATAGCCAATCAACATCCATAATACAGACAGATCCAAAACTCGTCCTAAATGCTACCTACTTTGAGGAGGGCTAAGATTAGATTAGGTAACAGTTACTTATTTATTTTAGATTGTTATATAGCATATCTGTACTAAAATCTGGTGTCACTGCATTTTCAAAAGAGATAAAAACACTGGGGGATGACAGACTCCTTACAGTGAGCAATGCAATAGGCTCAATATTTAAATATCTGTAGGTATCAAAAGCAGCTTGCAGATATTGCACTGATTTTGTTCACAAGGAGACATTTGCATTTTTTGAAGCCAGTGTTCTTAAGTTGGTCAACAGGAACAGAACAGTCACACATTTGAAGAATCCAAAAGGTATGTCTCCTGCCGGCCCGAATTAACCCTCTGGGAGCTTGGTACAAAATCTGTCAGGCTTAATTTAGACGCAAAGTGTCAAGTATTTATGCAACACACAAACAGTAAGAAAGTGAAAAGAAAACACTAGAAAAACCTCAAACCAATTTAGAAAAATAGAGTAATCACAGTGAAGGACCACCTTGTACTTTAAAGGACTGCCCTGCTGCTTGAGGCATGCTTTGTCCTTCACAAGGCTGCCCTGCTGCTACAAGGGGACATCCCTGCTTGAAGCTTGCCTTGTATCTTCAGAAGACTATCCAGCCTGCTTGAGGCCTCCCTTGCTGCTTGATCCCAGGACTACTACAGTGACTTCAAGGGTCAGGAGGCAGACCTTCTGTTCTTAGCTACAGGGACACAACAAGCTCCAGAGGCCTCCCTGAAACTGCCTAGGTGGCCTGCTGCACTGGACCTGCAACTGGATCTGCCTGAGCACTAGTGGCCTCTGTCAGAGTGAGTTCCTGATCCCCAGGAGGTGCCTCCCCAGGCCCTGGACCCTTGCTGGCATCAGAGTGCACTCTCCTGGGAAGACAAGGAGAACTCCTGAAGTTTTGGGCTCTTCCCGACCATGAATCGGTGTGTTCGTGCTGAGATTTTTCTGGCCATCAGGAAGACAATGCAAAACTCCGAAGAACTCAACTCTTTATGTTACAGTGACCACCAGTGATGACCAGCAGTGCAACAGCTGCACTTTGCGCTACAGCAACGACAGCTCATGGTGACTGACAATGGGAAACTCCAGCATCAACATTCGGCAATGCCCGATTGAATCATTGCACTACAGCGACGACCATTCATGAGTCCAGGCTCTTCATGACTACCATCCATTACATTCTTCCTGCTGCTTGCAGCCTCCTCTATCATGAACTGGACTATCCGCACTGGACTTTAAGAAGGTAACTTTTTTCCGCACGACTAACCTTGTCCTTGTATCCAACCTGCGCTTCATAGTCATCGTTGTTAACTTGTGACTTTTACCCGGTCTAGTATGACCAGATGATCACAAGTAAAACTTTATGTTTCTCAGTGCTATATTTACCTAAAACTTTGAAATTCAATATTTCTGGTTCTACATATATGATTTTTGACATTCTGGTCTAATTTTAGTTAATACATTTTGTTAAATTGGTATGGGATTTTTCTTGTGGTGTTTTTTCACTTTGTTACTGTTCGTATGCTGCATAAATACTGAACACTAACCTCTAAGTTAAGCCTACTGCTTTTCTGCTAAACTACCCGAGGTTTAAGCACAGGTTAATTTAGTGAATTTTGTGGTCCACCCTGACAAGGATTGTTGTTGCCCGAGTGCAGCTTCCACCCCCCAACCAATAACCCATTTTCTTATATAGGTGGCAGGTGTGGAATTTTCAGTGTCACACAAAATCACCCCAATCCTTGTCACTGTGAACCACAAAAGTCACTAAAACAATCTTTGCTTAGCCCTCTGGCAGCTTAGCACAAAAGCAGTCAGGCTTAACTTAGAAGCAAAGTGTAAAACATTTATGCAGCACACAAAAAGTAATAAAGTGAAAAGACAACACAAGAAAAATCCCAAACCAATTTAGAAAAATAGACTAAAGTCAAAGAAGTGAAATATGACCAAAACCTTAAAAAAACAATTGTAAAACTGGAGATACTGAAATTCAAAGTTTAAGGTAAGTATAGCACCTAAAAGCAGAAAGTGCCATTTAGGGTCATCAGGTCTTGCTAGATCGGGGGAAAGTCACAAGTTCAGGCCAACTGCGGAGGAGTGTGAGCCAGATACACGGACCAGGTTATTCCCACTGAAAAAGTTACTCTCAAAGTCAGGCAAGAAGAGTCCAGAACTTGATTACTTCTTATTTTCTTGCACAGGATTGCACTCTGATACCAACTAAGGGTCCAGGACCTGGGGAGCACCTTTTGCAGAGCAGGGATTCACTCAGGGTAAGGCGAGCAGTGCTCAGTCAGGTCACGTAGCAGGTCCAGGCATGTACAGTTGCAGCAGGTTAAGTGAGCAGTTGCATGGAGGCTGCTGGAGCTTTAGTGTTCCTCTAGCTCCGAACAGTAGGTCAGCCAACAGACCCTTGAAGTCACGTAGATAGCATGGGATGAAGCAAGCAGCTCCAGTCTTCCTTTATGGAGTTAAGGGCAGGCCTCAAGCAGCAGGGCAGTCCACTGAAAAACAAGGCAGGCCACAAACAGCAGGGCAGTCCTCTACGGAAACAAGACAAGCAGCAAGCAGCAGCAGGGCAGTCCTCTGAAAAACAAGACAGTCATTTGTTAGTAATGTTCACCGGTCCAGGAGTGTATTGCAGAGTTGCTCTGAGGGTTCAATATTTATACCAGGAGCCAGTCTTTGAAGTGGGAGAAACTTTTAGACTTCCCCCATTTTAGATCTGGAAATGTTCTTCCTTCCCCTGCCCAGGCCCCCAGATGTCTAGGATGACAAAAGGCTTGTGTCAAGTTCTTTTGGAGTTTGCTAGAGGAAGCCACTTTGAAATGTAAGTGGTGCAGGGAACAGCTGTGCCCCACACATCATGTCAACACCTAGTCTTCCATTGTTTCGCTGTCTGGGAGGACTACACAAAGGCAAAATGGCACTCTAGTCACAGTTATGTGACCAAGGACAAGCTGCAGGCACTAAGTGGCTAGGGCAAGAAAATGGAGACTTTCTAAAACTGGCATTTTGAGAATTGTGACTAATAATCCGACTTTACCATTTAAGAGCCCTTTAAACTACAATTCATTTGAGACAAACATGACATTACTACCTTTTCCTGAACAAAAGTTAGCACTTATTAAATGCAATAAGGTAATCCAATGTAATACTATGGGAGACGTAGATCTCACACTACTGTAGTGACTAATGAATTTGGGAGTTTTTCACTATCAGGGCATGTAAAGCTTAAGAATACAGGCCAACTTTTTAATTTTCTATTAGGGACTTATAAGCAAATTAAATGTGTCAATTGGATGTACGTCAATTCTACCATGTTTTAGAGAGAGCACAAGCACAGGTGATAAAAAAAAGACCTGATGTTCGTACAAACGAAAGAGAAAGGATCTACAAACAGCCAAGACTCTCTCTAGCCAATGGAAATAGAAGGGGTAAAAAAAAAAACTTACCCAAGATGAGAAAGATGTGCGACGAAAGGGAGGGCTATGCTTATATTGTGGCAAAAAAGGTCATTTTGTTAGAGAGTGCCCTATTCGCCCAAAAGGTTCTGGAACCAGAATACATTCAGCTCAACTTCCAACTAAAGAATCGGTAAACTAAAAGACTTGAGGAACAATTTGGAGGTTTCCCCGAGTCTATCTAAAAAGCCTCCAACGAAAAAAAAGAAATCAGTAGCCAATACTTTACAAACCTCAGCACCCAATTTAATAATAAATGCACGTGCAGATTTTGAGAATCATTCAAAGGAAGTAGTATTACTGATAGACTCTGGAGCAACAGGTAATTTTATTGACATAGAATGCTGTAACAAATTAAAGATACCGATAGAACAAAAAAGAAAAACAGAAACCCATACGAGCTGTAGATGGAACCTTATTAACCTCAGGATTAACTACCTACCATACAAATCCTGTAAAATTAACCTGTTTGTCTGGAAATTGCGTACATCAAGAACAGATTAGCTTTGATTTAATTGCAGCTCCTCAAATTGGTGTGATTTTAGGCATGTCCTGGCTTTCTCTGCATAATCCCTGTATATATTGGGCTAAGTGAAGCCTAGCCTTTGAGTCTGAATGGTGTTTACAATCCTGTTTTTTACCACAAAATAACAACAGACAAAAGGAGGATCCAAGTTCTTGTATAGCGTTATTTATGGAGAATAATACACTGAACAAAAGTGTGGCTACAGCCGCCGAACAGGACACTCAACTTCCCGTCGATTACCAAGATCTTGCTGATGTTTTTGATGCTAGTAGTGCAGAAACCCTGCCACCTCATCGTATCTATGATTGCCAAATAGATCTAATACCAGGGACCAAAATCCCCTGTAGTCAAATATACATGCTCTTACAGAACAAGAAAATCAACATTTAAGAGAATATTTGGATAAGTATTTACAGAATGGATTTATTCGCACATCCAAATCTCCTGCAGCTTCTCCACTATTTTTTGTCCCAAAAGCAAATGGGGAATTATAATCCTGCATAGACTATAGAGCGTTAAATAATATCACTGTAAAAAATAAATATCCATTACCACTAATTCCAGTCCTTTTAGATCAAGTAAAATCGTCCACTATTTACACTAAACTGGATCGTCAAGGCGCATATCATCTGGTGCGAGTCGGACTTGGTGATGAGTGGAAAACTGCATTTCGCACTCGATATGGGCTATTTGAGTATTGTGTAATGCCCTTTGGCTTGTGTAATGCCCCTGCAGCATTTCAATTTTTTATAAATGATGTCATACAGGAATATTTAGACAGGTTTGTGATTGCATATATTGATGATATACTAATCTATTCATCTTCTCAAGATGAACATGTAAAACATGTACGAACCATTTTAACTACCTTGAGACGCTATGGGTTGTTCTCTAAAGTCACTAAATGTGAGTTTCATGTTACCCAAGTAAAGTTTTTAGGCTTTATTTTTTCACCCAAAGGAATCCATATGGCAGAGAGAAAGATACAAGCCATAAAAGAGTGGCTGGAACCACACAATGTAAAAGACTTACAAAGATTTTTGGGATTTGCAAATTTTTATTGCAGATTCATAGATCATTTTTCTGCTAAGTCTGCCCCATTAACTAGATTATTGCAAAAAGGAGTAAACTTTGAATGGACCACAGAAGCTAGACAAGCCTTCCAGTTATTGAAAGAAGCTTTTATTTCAGCTCCTGTCTTGGCACATCCAGATCCAACCCAACACTTCATAGTGGAAGCTGATGCCTCAGAATGTGCCATAGGAGCAATCTTGTCTCAAAGAGATGCAAATACATGTCAATTGCACCCCGTAGCTTACTTGTCAAAGAAAATGATTCCGGCAGAGATAAATTATACAATTGCAGAAAATAATGCTAGCAATCCACTTAGCATTTAAAGAATGGCGTCATTATCTATTAGGAGCAAGATACCCAATTACTGTGCTTTCAGACCACAGCAACCTTCAATTTCTGCGCTGTACGTGAGCTTTAACTCCCCGACAGCTTCGCTGGACATTATTCTTTGCAGAATTTGAATGTATTATCACTTATCGCCAAGGAACAACAAATAATAAAGCAGACACATTATCAAGACAGGACATTGAAAAAACAAAGGTTCAAATTCCACCAGTATCCATGATTTCTCCAAATCAAATAGTAAGCATAACTATAAAAATAGTAACAGAAGATTTTCTAGACTAAATAAAAAGAAAAATGTCTGAAGAATGAGAAGAATGCAAAAATGGCAGACGTGTGACAGTACAAGACGTATTGCAGAAGGTTTACCATTTCAAGGAAATAAGTTGTATATACCCACCAAAAAACTACAAACTCAAGTCTTGAAATGGAGACATAACAATTCAGGAGCTGGTCATCCTGGCCAAACTTGTACCTCGGAACTAATCAGGAGGAATTTCTGGTGGTCAAACTGGAGACATGATACTGTGCTGTATGCGCACAACTGTGATACTTGTAACCGAGCAAAGTCCGACAGAACAACAAAAAGAGGACTTTTACACCCCTGCCAATTCCACACCGAGCATGGGAAGACATAACACTCGATTTTATCACTGCCCTACCAAAAGATCAAAGAAAAGATACCACTTTGGTAGTGGTAGATCCTCTATCAAAAATGGCACATGTTATTGATTGCTCAGGAGTTCCAACAGCCGCAGAGTTAGTTCAGTTATTCCTGACACACATAGTACGCATTCATGGCCTCCCGAAATCGGTCACTTCTGATCGAGGTCCACAATTTACATCTAGATTTTGGAAGGCTTGGTGTTCAGCATTGCACATTGCATAATCAGCTTTCAACTAGTTTCCATCCCGAAACTGATGGTCAAATCGAAAGGGTTAACCAAGACTTAAAGCAATACTTACGATGTTACTTAACTAACTCTCCTGATTCCTGGGTATCTCTTCTATGGGAAGTGGAATTTGCATACAATAACCTATGACATTCTTCTATACAGATGTCACAATTTTTTGCAAATTATGGTTATCATCCACATTATCTACCTTTTCTAATGCCTGTAGTTAACAAAGAGTTACCTACACTGTCTCAACATCTAACAAGAATCTCAAAATTAGCAGCCAAATTAAGACAGAATGTACGTTCTGCTGTAACTAAATTCAAATAGTTTGCAGAACGTAAAAGACAGGAAAATCCTCCATTTAAAAAAGGACAAAAGGTATGGTTGTCCACCAAACACTTTTGTTTAAAAAAAATCATAAATTGCATCCTAAATTCATTGGGCCTTTTCCAATTAAAGAGATCATCAACCCGGTAACAGTAAAATTGCATTTGCCTCCATCCATGAAAACCCATCCTGTATTTCATTCCTCGCTATTAAAACCGGCGTCCAGCAAAGCACGATTTCGGCCGCCTCCACTCATTCTCGTAGATAACCATTTTGAGTATGAGGTAAAAAGCATTAAAGATGTGAAACGTCGTATGAATCAACTCTGGTATTTGATTTCCTGGAAAGGCTACGGTCCAGAAGAAGACGCCTGGGTACCGCTGAAGTTTATTAATGCACCACAACTTCTTAAAACATTTCATGATACTCATCCTATGACATAACACCCACGCTTGCTGGGCTTGAGGGGGGATGATGTCATGATTATCAGCCCAGCCTGTGGTGGTAACTGGAGAATCTGGGTTTGGTAACTTATAAATGTTGCAATACAAAACAAGAGAGAGTAAGTATTCCAGAAATGACGGAGTCATTTAAAAATATCCTTTATTTACATCCTGCGAAGCACACACATTGACCTGCAAGTAATTGACTGTGTTTCCTCTCTTCGGCAGAAGTGCCATGTGCTGATTTAATTAGAATACCCCTGGTGATTATGTAATCCAGTTAGCCCATCTATAAATACCAGCATAACTGCCTGACTTGTGCTCCTGATTCAGCTTCTCTCCTGGCAGCTAGTGATGACTGATAAGCTCCTGAATCTAAGCCTCCTTTGGGAATCGTCAATGAAAGCTTTGTGATTTATGTGAGAGGCATCAAGAGTTACAACTCTGTACCTACTTATAGACAGAGTGTTTTGTGAAAACTGAAGGAACAATTTACTCAATTTATTTTGTGAAAACTAGTAGAAATATCAAGTGAAGTTAATTTATAGAACAGATTGATTCTGAGATGTGATAACAGAGCTTTTTGAAAGGATGTTATGTGGAAGTTATCTTATAGAAACTGAATATTTCTGAGAGGTCATAAAAGTATTTTCTTTTTAAGAAGGTCAAGTCGAAGATAATTAATAGAAACAGACTCTTTCTGAGATGTGATAAAGGAGCCTTTTTGAAATAATATCAAGCTGAAGTTAATTTATAGAAACTGAATATTTCTGAGATGTGATAAATGAGCATTTTTTTTAAAGAATGTCAAGTCGAAGATAATTTACAGAAACAGACTATTTTTGAGATGTGATAAAACAGCATTTTGAAAGACCTTAATCAGAGAATCACAGAACATTCATGTATTTTCGAGAAAGCGAGCACGAGTGAAATTACAAGGTGTGGACAAGCTTGAAAGCAACCAGTACTTTCATTTTTGGTGAATATTCTTTTGGTGATTTTTGTCTTCTGGTATTTTAAAAGTCTAAGTGCTATTTTAAGGAATCCTGCATAATTTGTTTAAAGGTTAATACAGTTTCCAAACTGTTATGTTACATGAATATAAGACTGTATATTCTTGGGAAGATAAGAATAGAAACCAAATTCCTTCAACAATGCTAAATTACCCGGTATTGGAAAGTAATCCAACAAACTACAGATCTGGTTCATTCATCATAAATCCAACAGGTGAGAGTAGGTTCATACAATCATATCTGTTGAAAGTATATCAAGCCATTTAATATATGACATCTGATTTCATAGTCTTTATTATTGTTACAGGTCTCCCCCCCTGCAGTGCCCTTCTGAAAATCCCTTCCCCTCATCCGGCCACTCCGAACCTCTGCTAACTAATATAGTTGCAGAGTCAGTGCTGCCAGAAGGTGGGCATTGGAGGGTACTGCTTCTGAGGAAAGTGCTCCTGACAACATATTTCATTTGTTGTCATGTGGTAAATAATTATCACGGTGTGTAATAAAGTATGTTTAATCACTATCTTATATAAGAACATTATGGGAATTGGGCAGACAGACTAACTGGTTTAACAGTTATAAGGGTCTCACGTTCAAAAATAAAATGAAATGGCTTTGATATAGGAAAGTTTCTCTATGGGTAATGCAGACTTAGAATACATCAAATTTTATTGATGTGGCAGCATGTCCTTCATTAATTACCTTCAATGGATTTAGTGAAACTTCATCTAGGTTAGCTAAATTATAAGCAAAAATGTGACTCTCGAGAACACATGCCCCAATTATGAATATATCTTTAAATGTTCAAGATTACTGTAAAACATGGATAATTGATTGCAAACGTGAAAATTTACAAAAATGCTTATAAGCATACTGCAATCCCTCATCCTCCCAAGGTCCATGAATATTGGAAGGAAAATAAAACAAAGCTGTCCCAGCATTCCTTCACACTATGTTTTCAGAGGGTGAAACAGGGCAGTGAGGGGTTGGGTTGCACAGCTACACACTACATTGGGCAAGGCTCGAAATGTTGGAGATTGCAAGCAACTAATGCCATGGGTAAAGTGGGGGTGTTGGGACAATTCCCCAACATCACGTGGGCAATGTGAGAGGGTGGAACAGACCTCTCTACCCTTGAGCAAGCCAGGGTACCTTTGGTGGGTACCAGTTTACACTAAGTATTGCAGGTAGTGGTATTGGGTTACAAAGCACCACAACCTGGTCACTTCAACGTATCCCTGTCATCTTTTGGCAGGGGTGTGGACCAAAACTACACCCCTCAGCCAAGGCTAAGGGAATTGTAGTCCCTTTATATGGCAATGATAGGGGGAAATGGAGGGCAACACGCACCCCCTACCAAGAAGCAACCTACTGATTTCTTCAATCCTCCAAAACATCTCCTGAATCTTGCGGTTCAGTGACATTTCCAAGTCTCTCTGCCTTCTACTTATTATTATGTAACCAGTGCCATATATATATAAACTCATGCTATAAACACTGTTTTAAGCTCTCTTTGATGCTAAAAAGTATGTATTATTATTGGAAACTTGTAACCCATGGATAAAAATGTCTTTAATTTCCTAATACAGCTTAGTTGAGCCATCACTAGTCATCTGTATTAAGATAATGACATTGCAACTCTACTATGACAAGTTTTAAAAGTTGAGTTGTGATATCACAATAATACTTAGAGATTAAGTAGACACATTGAAAAACAAGTTCCCAAACGGAACACTCAGCTAACTACCACTGAAACAACCAAACAGAAACCTCCCTTTCCAGACTTCTTCCTTAAAAGATGTATAGATGTTGAAAATATAGTCATTAGCTTTTTACTGTAAAATATGTATTGCACTGTTGTAGTTTAACAAAGGAGAGATGTAAACTACCTCCATGTAATTAACCTTCATATATTAAAAAGCATAAAAATAGTTTTGATACTGACTTAAGTTAATTGGCTTAAGAAATAATTTGCAAGGCACTATTAAGCTTCTTTATTTTTTTTTTGTAAACAAATTTTATTGCTGTAAAGTGGTAATGATTCATACATACATCAACGAGTCAGGCGTTTCAAAAATGGTAAAATATTTTTGTTAAATGTCGTTCGCTCTTTTACATAGTTAATGGGATACCGGTGAAGGTATCTTTATACCAATATAACATTTTCTATCAGCTTAAGAGAATTTATTTCCCATAGGTATCTCCATAGTTAGTGTGAGGTTCGAGCCAGCCCAGCCCGTTCATCCACATGGTTGACATACAGACAATTGCTAGGCTGTAACGTACCTGGTATTTCCGTCCAGGTGCGTCCACTGAGTGTGTTTAGTACTCAAACAAAAACGTAACAAGTCCCCTTCCTCCCCCCCGCTTATGTCCTGTGATGACTATGTATCATGTCTGGTCATGCCTGATCTACCTGGCCGTGCCAGCCGCACGGGCGTCCCAAATAGCCCGCCCGGAGACCCCTTCTTTTCCCACTGTGACCTACTGAGAGGGCATCAATCCCCTTGTGTAGTTGCCTGTGTGTGGGCGTCCCACCCCAGGTCCGAGTGCTCCGTTTGCAACCCCAAGACAATCTGATCCCAAGCCTCCTTCATCTCAGGGAACCCCAGACCTCTTCTTAGTTCTACATATAGCACTGTTCCCTCACTTTCGGCCCACTTCCTAAGTTCCCTTCGCCAGTCTTGGAGCCACAGGCCCCCCGGGGACTTCCAGTTCCTCGTCAACTCCCTTTTGGCAAATATAAACGCTAGGTCTTGAAATCTGCTAGTGGCCTTATTCTTAGGGGTATGTGGGAACCAATGAAGTATGCATCTAGCAGGCGTGTGGGTAATTTCGATCTCTGTGATGTTAGCCACTTCTGTGGTCACTGTGTCCCAGTAAGACTCCAGTAGAGGACAGGACCAGATCATGAGGAGGAAATCCGCTGCCCCCTCTTCACAGCGGGGGCATTTCGCCTCTTTTATTCTAAAGTGATCTCTTAATCTAAGTGGTGTGAGGTAGGCTCTGCGTAACACGAAAAACTGTATAAGCTGGAACCTGCATTTCGGGACACCTTAGGCGTTCTTTCCAGAATGCGTGCCCAGTCGGTATCTGGCATCTGCGTCTCTAGATCGCGCCACTATTAAGCTTCTTCATGATTTATTTGTTTGCACAGTAAACATTCCACGTATGTATACATTGTCTACAACGTTGTGTATAGAAAACGGATGCCGAAAATGTATTAGGGGCGTAGGGCAAGGGTGATGGAGGGCGTTGCCAGTTATTATATAAGCAGGGCCACTGGAGGTATGCAGCAGTACACGACCAAAGCACAAGGTAGGTTTTACTATACATATTATGCGACAAAAAATAGTAAACTGTGAGGGATCCTGTGACATATTCTGTGGAAGTTTTATTCCACCATTTTGTCATTTTAACACACATCAATACTAAGGCCCTCATTACAACCTTGGCGGAGCACGTTGTATCTGCCGAGCGGGCCGCCAATGCGGCCGCACTCCTGTGGTGGCCATTTCGAGATCCCCGCTGGGCTGGCGGGCAGAAACCTAGTTTCTGCCCGCCGGCCCAGCGGGGATGTCGGCCGCAACATGGAAGCCGGCTCCAAATGGAGCCAGCGGTGTTGCAGCGGTGCGACGGGTGCAGTTGCACCCATCGCGCTTTTCACTGTCTGCTATGCAGACAGTGAAAAGCTCCATGGGGCCGTGGCAGGAGGCCCCGCGACTCCGCTTTCCGCCAGCCTTTTCATGACGGTTCATACCGCCATGAAAAGGCTGGCGGGAGGGGGACTCGTAATCCCCTGGGCAGCGCTGCAAGTAGTGCTGCCCTGGAGGATTAAATCTGCAGGGACGAATGTGGTGGTAAACCGCTGGTCCCGGCGGTGCAACGTAATTCCATGGGAAGCACCGCCAGCCTGTTGGCGGTGCTTCCGACGAACCGCCAGGGTTGTAATGAGGACCTATGTGTGCAAAAGATCTTCCTCATTGTATTAATACCTGAATACAGCAACAAATAACTTGAAGTCGACCGCCATGGAGGTTTTTTTTTGTTTTTAGTTTGAGCTAAAAACTTTTTTTGTTTAAATCTGCAAATTATGCAGCGATTGCTGGATTAAGTGGCAAGTGCTGTACAATCATTAATATTCAAAAAAAGCCATGTCATCAGGTTCACATTATTCCAGTTGTTCTAATTATTAGAAATAAAATACAACTAACCAAACGTGTAAAAGATATTGCATCTCAACTCAGAGGTAACGTTATATGGGAACTCAACTTTGGCCTCGTTCCTCTATATGATTACGGGACTCCTCTGCAACTTCCAATATCCTTACCACGTACTGGTAGGGTGTAATTTATTCCATATACTCTGAATATTATTACTTAATCATTAAAGGAGCAGCTATTAAAGTCATGAAGGTATATAGTCCCGTTTTTTTTCTCGGAAAAAACATTTAAATGAACACCAATTAAATCAAATTATTCTGATCCTTTTCTGCTTGTGCGGGGTCTCAGTGTGCAGATTACACCATCCACTGTCCTCAGTGTTCCCATGTCCACAATTTTGAAGCTCTGTCCTGGCACCAGCTGAAACTCAAACCTTTGTAACAGTTTCACCATCACCACTTTGGCCTCCATCTGTGAAGAAAGAAAATCAATTATCAGAAGCAGGTTAGCTGTGACGAATTGGTGGGGATTTAGCAGTAAACTGTTAGATCACCGATAAAAAATAAAAAGAACACTGATATTCAAAAAGATAACTTCCCATGAACAGATAGGCACACGCCGCATCGACAAATTGTAGCTTTCGGCAAAGGGATTAAACTATCATTCAGGCAGAGATATGGGTTTTCAAACTCTCTTTAAGTAGCGCTTTCTGGCAGACTCGCCATCAAGGACACCAGGAGATCCCTGCGTAGGCTGCCACCTCTGTAGTCTGTTCTCTCTGCTGGATAAGCTGTCCTGCCCGCCGTAAAAGCAGTGTTCCCTCTCTGCCGACAGAGGCCTCCTAAGGTTCAGGACAGGTGCTTATTTTGACATGTGATTTAAAATGCTGAGGTCATGATATGGAACCACTGCACCACCACTGGCGTAACGCATTTTTTGACTGTTGGTACTGCTGCTTGCTTCCATAGCAGTCTTGTAACCCCCAGCTTTAGCAGGGGTGGGGTTTTTTGAAGGGCCTCTTCTGTCTGCAACTTGGCAGACAAATGTTCATAACGCCTGGGAAGGTGAGTGAGTGAAAGAGAGAATTAGTGGATGTGAGTGAAATGGTTGATGGGTGGGTAGGTGAAGGGGTGGATGGACAGATGCAAGGAGGAATGAGTGAAAAGATGGATGTAAGGATGGATGAATGAAAGGGCGAAAGGATTGGTCAATGGATGGATGATGAGAGAAAGGATGGATTGATTAGTGAGTGAAAGGATACATATGATATGTGAAAGGCTAAATGGATGGATGGAGCTAAAGGCTGGATGAATGGATGAATGGATGATTGAATTACTGCTAAAATTGAATTTGCTCGGTTGTGGGGACCCTACTTTTATCACCACTTTATTTTAATGTTTTTATTTCTCTTGGTCACTTTTTGCGGACCACGGTAACACTTTGTAAGACTTGCTGCACATTTACTGTTCTGCTCCCTACGGCATTCCAGACCGGATACCCCAAAGAGGTTGTATTTTTCCTCATCGACGCTCTCAAGTGGTTAGAATTGCGGTTCCTTGCCCTATTTAAGAATCCCCATGCCGTTGACGTGCTGCGGTTAGTTGAGTGCCGGCCATTTTTGCTTACCTGATTACTGCTAAAATCGAGTTGGCTATGTTGGGGGGGTACTTTTATCTCAACCTTATCTTAATGTTTTTATTTCTCTTGGTCACTTTTCCAGACCTTAGTAACACTTGGTTATACTTGCTGCACATTTATTCTTCTGCTTGCTTCCGCATTCCAGTCTGGATTCCCCACAGTAGCGCCATTTTAACTCACTAACGCGCTCTAGTAGTTAGAATCATGCCCCTTGATTTTTATAAGAATCACCATTCCGCAGACGCACAGTGGGTGTGTAGCTGGTGCGCCGAAGGCACAGCTAATGCAAGTTCATCTGCACCTGTCCACATCCGGATCGCGTCCAACACCAGCCATGCTGCCGGTGAGGCCTGCCATAACATGCCCTTTCCGGGATACTCTAGGGAGGAGTTGTCAAAGCTAAGAGCTTCTTTGTGTAGCCATCTGTTTAATCTCAATTCTGTGATCAATGGTTGCTTCATTAAGTGTCCGCACTACGGATTCTCTCTTGACTATGTTGATAAATCAAGTTGGGTTCCTCTTAGAGTCGGCGGAACTAATGTTGTTTGAGCCTCGCCACCCACAAGTTCCTCCACTCTACTTGCCTTATAAATTGTAGATGCCTACCTAAACATGCACTCAAAGTTTTTAACTTACTTTCTGGGAACTATTGGGAGTTGATGTTTTTAACAGAAACGTGGCTAAAGAGTGCTCTATCACTTATATTGCCCCAGCTATTCCCCCCCCCGGGTTTCTAATCAAGCATATTGATCAGGAGGTTAAACTGGAGGCAGTGTGGCAATTGTACATCACTCCTCTTTTTCATGCTCCATTTCCAAACTTGTGAATATTACCAATATTGAAGGCTTAGCTTTTACTATTGTCTTGGCCCCCTCCTTCGCTCTATCCAGGCCCTTAATTTATAGACCCCCACACAGTTCTGCTAATTCTCTACAGCTATTCTCCAACGTTCTAGGTCAACTGTCACTACTTCATGCCAATTTTGTGATATTGGGTGATTTTAATCTACAGGTTGATGACTTAAAACTGCAGACACGCTCAGCAGTTTTGTCTTCCCTTGAGGATTTAAATCAAGAACAGTTCCGAAAGGGGCCCACCCACAAGGCTGGTCATATAGTAGACCTATTTTTTCTAACCCCTCAATGGTTCTGGTTAAAACTGCATTGAAGATTATCTGGTCTGACCATTCCCTGATTCCTTTTAATGTTCTCTCATCTTTGCCCAACAGACTGCAAGATTTGGAACAGGAAAACAGTCAGACCATAGCATAAAATATTTTATTCCCACTTTTTGAAGACAGTCCAGTCCATTCCCTTCAATCTTACGGATGCCTGCAACAGGATGTGGGTAGTTTTAATAACCAGCTTGCCAATGCCCTGGACTCTGTCAACTTTACTAAAAACTTCCACTTCCAAAAGATCTAAACAATCCGGCTCCTTGGTTTTCTTATAAGAAAGGGCGGGAATCTCGATGTAAAAGGTTACAGTAGAGATGGAGGCTCTCCTATGACAAGGATGCTAAATGTGCTTATAACGATGCCTTGAAAAGTTATCATGCTGTCATTTGCAAGGCTCATAAGGCTTTTTTATTCCATCCACGGTTACAGCAGCAACTAACAAACCTCGCAAGCTGTTTAGAATTGTTAATCATTTTTCTCCCCAAATACAACTAAGAATGTTCACTCTCCCTCAATTCACTTATGTGAGGACCTCTCTGTGGGTGGGTAGTTTAGCGGTAGATCAAATGGGCAATCCAAACTCTATGAGTCTCACACAGATTGCATCACAAGTCCAGAATGATGCACCACAAGCCCAGGATGATACGCCAATCACAATCCTTTGTTGGAATGTAGCCGGGCTTGAGTCCGAAATGCAAATTCCAGACTGGGGCTCTTTTATAGATGAGCACAATATATGCCTGTTCCAAGAGACATGGGCCTTGGAGCCCAAGCACAGATTCAGCTTTAAGAGTTTTTGGGTCCCAGCGCCTAAGGTGGCTTCTGGAAGACCCTCAGGTGGTTTACTTATATGGGTTAGCAGTTCCCTCAAGTTTCAGGCTGAGGAAGTAGACATGGGTTGTACAGACTTGCAAGGCTTAACATTATTCACCCAAAGAGAAAAAAAAACTACTATTGGTGTATATATATAGCAGGAGTCTGGGCAGTAACTGTGAGTCTGATGCTTTAACTGTTCTTGATAATATCTTATCCAGTAGATCCACTACCCATTACATTTTAATTGCAGGGGACTTCAATGCTACTTTTGAGCCTTATTCTTTGGCCCAAGAGTTTTACCAAGAAGAGGACATTCTATGGGGTATCCCGCAATAAACAAAAGTCTCAGAATGAGCAGAATGGCTTACCAAATTGTTGATATTACACTTGCATATGGTCTCCGCGCTTGTAACGGTCGCTCCTGCTCAGATGCTAAACCTTGTCCCACTTTCAGACACGGAGCTTATAGGAGCTATATTGATTACCTTATATTAGACATTCGTTTGTGGGGGCATATGGTTGATATGGTGGTAAAAGAACATGAAGAAAGCGACCATGACCTGTTGATTTTATCTATTAGGGGTCTGCTGCCCACAATAGAGGCCCCTGGTTCCAGGGACTATGTGCAGCAGCTTACCATGACAAACAACAAACGGAATGTCAAGTGGGATGCTGTTAATTCCTCTCTAGGCTCCCTTTCATCAATATATAGCCTTCTGGCAGACCAAATGGAGCATATGCCTCATTTACTTGAGGATGATAATAGGCTCCTGGTTGCTCATATGGAACTTTTCAACTGTTTAAAAAAACTTTTCACTAAAGTTGTTGCCGATAAAACAAGAAACAGGTGTAGCGAGAGGTGGCTCAACTATTCATGCAGGGAAGCCAAGCACAAATTATTGAGGGACCTGAGAAGGGGGATCAGAGAGGCAATAAGACAGTCAAGAGAGAGCTACAGGCGGGAATTTTCCAAGGCACGAAAAAGCTGGGAGGAGAAACAATGGGCTGCTCTCTTGGAGGCTGCAAGAGCTAATGATGTCTCCAGGTTTTGGAAGCTGATTTCAAATGACAGTGGTGATTTCCGGCCCTTGCCTGGTACTTCTAATCGCCCGGCAATATGGGTAAATCATTTTGAGTCATTTTACTCAGGGGCAAATGAACCTAATTTCAGGGAGCTGATCAACATTAGGGAAATTGGTGTTCCTCCAATTAAGTTTTCCCTAGCCGAAACTAAGGCAGTAATAGCTTCCCTCAAGTGGGGAAAGGCCCTGGGTCGCAATAAAATACCTGGCGATCATTATAAATCAAAACCCGATATTTGGGCCCCCTACTTGAACACGGTCTGTAATGCAGTTGCCACAGGAGCACCTATTCCTTGCACATGGAAGGGAGCTGAGATAGTTTCCCTTTTTAAGAAAGGCAGTTCTTGTGACCCTTTTAATTATCGTCCAATAAGCCTACTCAACAACTTTCAAAAACGTTTTGCGAAGCATTTTTTTGTTCCATTTAGACGAGTGGATTACAGAGAGTGGGGCAATTTCTGATTTACAGGCAGGTTTTAGACCAGTGGTTATTACAATAGATCAAGTCCTGAGGTTTTTGGCAAGTAAATGGAGGACTGTGGACATCGGAGGTGGAAACCTATATTTGCCCGAATCAGGAGTGGCAAGGATGGTGAATTAACAGACCCAGTTATTATTGAGAGAGGAGTAAGGCAAGGCTGCGTCCTTGCCCCTACCCTCTTTCTTTTATATATAAACAACTGTATTAAGTATTTAACTAATTGTAATAATGATTCGCTTAGGCTGGCAGGCAAGAAAATCCCGGGATTGCTTTACGCGGATGATACCATCATCTTGGTAAAATCACCCCTGGGATTGCAAAATCTGGTTGACCAATTTTGTTTATTTTGTAGAGACTTCGGCCTTGAAGTCAATGTCGGGAAAACTAATGTTATGGTCTGCAGCTTGCGAAAGAAGAAAGTGAAAGCTAGTATATTAATGAATTCTATTCCATTGGAAAGGGTCAATGAGTTTGATTATTTGGGGATTTGGCTGATGGACTCAGGTAGATGGGATGCACATATTAGAAAAGGAGCACATATTATATGCCAAAGAGGAGGGGCTTTGGGACTTAAAGCCAGAGCTGTAGTTAGCCCTCTATTAAACCCCATTGCAGAAATCTACAAAGTTCAGATCCGGGGCGCTGCACTGTATGGTGCAGAGCTATGGGGCTTTCAAAGGCAGCTGGATGCCCTACAAATTAAAGAAAACTATTTTATCAGCTATATAGCCAGGAAGGGGGAGGGTACCTTGATGATCCCCCTTAGACTTGACCTTGGGAGGAATAGTATTAAAGATGTAGCAGGTTTGAGGCCTCTCTTATATTGGATTTGCCTTTGGAGAACAGATGAACTGGAACCTTTCCGCAAGGCAATCAAAGATCTTCTAAGGAATCAAAGTAGCTGGAAAAAGTTCAGTTGGCTGAGGGAGATAAAATCAATCTGGGATGATTTGGGTTCCCACCAATTCTGGAAGAGGCCCGAGTCGATCCCAGCTAACACTATTTCACTGGTCAAACTGAGATATTCTGAGAAGGCCAACGAGCAGATTCTTCATAGTAATGGGGTGGGCCGTTTAACATCAGAATTCTTGCTTGTCAAACAGGAACCATGACCTGAGCAATTTCTTGATCTCCCAATACCTACACGTGCCTGTGCTCTATTCCTTCAGTTTAGATATGGTATTCTACCAGTTAACAGTTTTACTGCCCAATGGTCGCAGAATAGTTCCAAGGCCAATAAATGCATAAATTGCAATTCATGCGTGGAGTCAACAGAACATGTGCTTTTCTTCTGTCCCCTATATAAGAGTGCAAGGAAAAAATGGATCATCCTGTTGTGCAAGGATCTGTTTTTATATGACTGTGCTAATGCTCATAGAATTAGCAAATATGACCCGTCCACACTGGTAGTAAGTGCGGTTACTAAATGTTTGTCAGCAGCTTGGTCCATTCGCCATAAGGCTATTACAGTACCAGGTTTCAGTGTTTAGCCCACATTATGAGTAAAGAACTATTTGACCATGTGGTTTGGACAGGGCTTTGGAACAGATTTCTTTTAGACAATATGTGGGTAACCATCCTGTGTTTTTGCTATTTTATCACCAGTGCTAGCAGTAAAGAGTTATTATTATGCAGTTGTTTGGTATTCGTGCCATTTTAACATGAATTTGCTATCTGTTTTTAAGTCATGATATAAGCTTTCTGCCACACTGTGCATGTGCCTTTAATGATCTGATAGTGCTTACATTTGGACTATAGTATGCTATGGCCTATGATTGACTTTTTATTGCCAGTTTTTGAAGCTATTTTTATTCTAAATTTTATTTTAAGCCAGTGTGAAAGCACAATGATAATGAATGCAATTTCTCTTTTTACTATTTTATGTGCAACTTTAATGACCTATGGTTGCAATAAAGTATGATTTGACTTTGACTTTGACCTCTCTGTCTTCTTCTTTAAGAAAATCCATTACATCTATGAGCAATTTCCTCTGCAGGATTCCAAATCTCGGGTAGCGGCTCCTATTTCACATTCTGGTTCCCTACTTACTGTTATCCCTGGAGGAATCTGCAGCCGAGCTTGGTAAATGTAAATCTGGGTCCCGCCTCCTATTTTAAAATATGCAGCCCCTCTTGTGAATCCCATCTTGAACAAATTGATGAATGACTCTTTGGATTTTGGTCTTGTTCCTAAGTAAGAGCTGGAAGCAGGCTCTGTTGCTTCTGCAATTAAAAAACAACCTCTGCAGATCCGATGGTACAAAGTTGTTTCAGACCGATCTCGCTCTTGCCTACATCGACTAAACTGTTGGAGAAGATTGTCAATAGAGAGCTGTCTCACTTTCTAGAGTCTAACCCCTTGCTGCATGGTTCTCAATCTCGATTTCGAGCTTGCTACACCTCAGACTCTGCCTTAACTGAGGTAATGGAGTTGATCAAGGAAAATCAGGACCATAATTCCTCAGCTGTGATGGTGCTCCTGGACTCGTCTTCAGCATTCAACACAGTGTCTCATCCTACTCTGCTTGAAAGACTCAGCAAGATTGGTATTAGAGATCAAGCTTTGTTATGGCTTAAATCCTCTATTGGAGATCAAGCACATGCTGTTTTTCTTCCTCCTTTCACCTCTTCCTCTAAACCTTTAGAGTGTGGAGTTCCATGGGGTTCGGTGCTGAGTCCCACCATTTTTAATATCTACCTGGAGCCGCTAGCAAAGCTGGTTAAAGCCTGGGGAGTATGTTGGTATCCTTGGTGGACGACACCTAGCACCTACTGGCTTTCCAGGAAAACAAGACAGAAGCATTGTGTTCCTTTAAGCCTTGCCTCAAGTTAGTAGTTGACTGGATGGAAGCTGCTTAAAGCTTAACTCTGAAAAAATAGAGATTCTCTATTTTGGCACCAAGACTTCCCCTAATTCCGGTAACTGGTGGCTGGCAGAGTTGGGGGGTTCTCTTCTTCCGGCACCTACTGTCAGAAACCTGGGTGTGAAATTTGATTCCAATCTATCATTCAAGCCCCAAATCAAGATTACCTCTGCCAACCGTTATGCCACACTTAGGTCGCTAAAAAGGATGCTATAATTAATACCAGAAGACTCTTGAAAAATGATTGTTCTTGCCTTGGTAACGTACAAATTGGAATATGCTAACCATTTATATTTGGGTCTACCATTGCACCTAATTCAGCAGCAAACAATACAAAATTCCACAGCTTGCCTAACCTTGAAGATTCCACTGCGGGTCCCAGTGAAAAAAACGACCCCTTTATCCAAGGAAGGAATTTAAGCCTTATCTTCAAGTCAGGTCTCTGAGACCCAGCAACCTTAAACTTTTCGAAGTACCTCAAATTAATAAGGCTCAGAGAGGTGGAAGACCTTTTGTTTTCCTTGCTTCTAAGTTGTGGAATCGTCTTCCTCTCAGTTTGCAACATAATCCCATTTCAGAAAGAATTTTAAAACCTTGCTCTTTGACTGCTCCCTGTTGGATATTTAAGTTCTGCTGTGATATGTTGCACTGCTTTCGGAACACTACCCCTAAAGCCGCAACGTCTCTTCGGAGGCAGCTGTGTGGTCTATAAATGGTTTTGTATTATACTGTATTGTGGTGCATTGGGACAATTGACCTGAGGGCGGTGCTTTGCTTTTGTGCTTTGTGAAAATTTGCCAGAATGTAGCATTTCAGATTCAAGAGTCATGTGGATACTGGCCAGGACCTGGCGTTTTACAAAATGAGCAATGCAGAAACTGAAATTGTTATGGTGTTTCATACACTGTAGGAGTTTGAAAACTGGCCTGGCTCTGGTGTTCTACGTACTAGAGCACCATGGAAACTGGCATGGTTTTGGTGCTTTGCATTTTGGTGCATTTTGGAAAATAGCACGCCTATGAGCCAAACTTCAGGCATATCTTTTGTATTTTCAATCCACCTGTGATACACAAAGGTGTTTGTAGACAACAGACCGAAAAAGCTATATTTAAAATGCCGAGTGAGGATAACCCCGGGTATTTACTTTCACCAGCACCTGTGGAAATAGTAGCAGACCCAAGAGTAGTGGTCTTTAGTGAATGCCTGCCTCTTTGTATTAGGGAGGAGAAAGCTTTACTTTTTTAGATGTTATGCACATTTTACAGCACATCAGCATGGTACTGACCTCTAAAAATACTGTGTGGCTGTAGTCTGAGGAACCTTAAAACAAAAAATGTGAAAGTCTACCGCTCAGCAAATTAGAGATAGCCAATTCCACATTCAGTAGAAGAAAGACGGATAAGATGATATTACGAAGCGCTTCTCCAACTCTGTTAATCGGTTGATGAAAGATATCACATTCATCAAAAAGTGTATTATATCGATTTTTTGTGGAATTCATTATCTCGCTCCCTGTAGCCGACTGTGTCTTTTTGACAACTTTGTATCTTATTCCCACCTTGCAAAAACCCTTGCCTTTTTTTTAGTTTCGCTATTGGAAGCTTTAACTGGACAAACAAATATAATTGAAACCAACACTTTAACAGATACTTAGACTGGGCTTTGGGTCTGAACCTTGCTCATGACTAGTTTGCCAGGTTTGCCTTTTTCAGTTCACTGCTCCTTATTTGATGGCGTTCCCCCTAATCGTACATTTGCCCCACCAAGAGCAACATTTTGGTCTCACTGTGTTTTGTTTTAGATGAGTTGTATCTATGCATTGCTGACGTCACAAAACTATTTTTCCCTGAGCTACTTTCAATGGCAATTAATGTTTTGCACTCAGTGTGATTGCATTGCCCTTCCTGTTTTCCTTGACCCTTCCCCTTGCCATCGTCATGGGTTGCTTTCTGTTTGTTACCTGCAGCAATTCCTGGGTTCAGACCATCAGCGTAGTTGAGGCAGGACTGGAACTTTCCTGAGATGCATTGATTGGTCTTTCTTAGACAAGATAGTTAAAAAAAACAGAAAATATGTTTTTTTTTTACCACCGGGACGATTTGTTGAGTCATTGATAATTCCCCACTCAGGAAAACATAAACACTTAGTCAACTGATCTCTTATGTTTGCCAAGGAATGTTGGAAATGTGCCAGCTTTTGTGGGGTTTTCCAATATAACTTTTGGTACAATCATAATGTCTTCGGTTTTAACGTGGTTAAGTTCATGCTGACTTCTAGACAACAAATTACTGATCTGCTCTAGGTGTCCTAACAGATTATCATATCAAAATACTTCCCCTATAGCTTCCATAAGAAGCAGGGTGCTATATGTGAATGACTCAATGACTGATCTGTATGTCCTTTTGTTTAACAAAGCTTGGCAGCGGTCTTACACACACAATGACATGGGAGGGAGTATGTGGTGCTTGGAGGGACCAAGCAAGTCATTTCTCTAGGGGCTCCGTCAAATTGCTCCAGTTTATCTGTACAGGCATACCCCAAGAGGAAAGAACAATATCCTGCAGGTTCACGGGTCAGCATGCAATCAGCTTTTGTGAAGAGGATAAGGGGTACGTAAATCATGCAGCAGTAGACGTCTCATTTATGCAGCACAGTTTTTTTTTTTTTTAAATATATTTTTATTAACATTTTGTTTTTACACAGTTTCATGCTTGTACATATTACATGCAGTTTTGCGTACATTGTTGTATTCTACTTTTTTCTCATTGTTTGCATCTTTTATTATCATTAGACTTAATGATTTTTATTCAGTAGATTATGTACATTTTTATGCAGCACAGTTGACTATATTATGGGGCAAGTAAAGGCACATTATGCAGTATGATGTGGCACATTTTTTTTATAGTACTACTTCGTTATTTTTTCATTTTCTAAACATGGTAACACCGTCTGGACAAATATTCACTTTATTAGTATGAGTTGCACCCAAAAAACAGCAACTGAAAGACGAACAGTCAGTTTTTGCAATGGACCTTCCACTGTGCTTTAACGTGTGTCACCATGTTTTAGTAATTTTTGATCTGTTTGAGCTAGAAATTTTTATGTTCAAATCTTAAAATAAAGAAGCAGATCATGGATTATGTGGCAAATCCATAATTATGTGGAAATGCCTCTGCATCTCATAATTGAAGGACTAAGCGTACGGCACTATGTACTAAATGCCTCTGCTATCCCCCTGTGGTGTCAATTGCACCGTGCTGACTCAACATCTCAAAGTACAACACAACCATACCATAGATTGTTCCCCTGGGGATTTCAGTCCTAGATGCAGTCTCAAATACAGCAGCAGCAATGCAATGCACTACAGAAAAGGAATAAAACAGCTCTTATGCCAAATCAAAATGAAAAGTGACAAGGAGGAAAGTTTTGCAATGCGTCAGAACAACGTATAATACATATGACTATTACATAGTTTGTCAGTGTCTGAGGCCTGAGTGTGTCAAATCAGCAATCAGAGGGAAATAGCTAACCAGAGCTAATGTCATCTTCAGAATTAGTCCTAGTACTCTAAGAGGCCCATGACATAATGAGCTGAGCAATATGAGCACCAGTGATCACCCAAGGCAGTCTTGCCTATTAGGCATAACAAGTGCATAAATGAACATTATCCCTATCAAGTAGGTACAATGAGGATTAAATGATTACCAGAACTCTGGAATACTTGAGAAGCACCTTAATATCAAATATATGGCTTTGCAGATATGATAATCACTCACTTTTGCCTAGGAGGTACTATGGAAGATTATAGTAGCACCTTGATATACAATGGTAATTTCCCCTGGCAGGCAGGCACTTTGAGGTTCACATTACTATTAGGCATTACTATTAGGACCAGAGAATACTTGAGAAGCACCTTAATAAAATAAGTACCCTAGAATATCTGAAAAATGCCCAGATATGGTTTAGAAGTATAATGGAATATGATGGCAGCAACCTGGCATGTAATGGTTTCATTAATATTCTATTATACATGCCGAAACTAGCAAAGGAATATGGGCATTATCTTTTGACACAAATTTTTAAATCTAGGTTTCAAAGGGGCTTTTCAATCAAACATCCACTTTTTATAAGCAACTACATCGTTTGCCGCAACATGAACACTTTTACTATAGCTGAAGCGTTAGATTATTCAATTACCTCCACTTTCAAACCTGGTTGTAAGACTTGGGGCCTACTAGCCATATGGCTTAATAACTCTGCTGTAAAATGCAACGTTTGCCCCTGTTTATTTCACACCTTCTTGGAGTCCCACAAAACACCCAGACCTCTTGGAGAGGGTTGGCCTCACAAGATACTCATACTCTATTTTTGTCAGTCAAACATTCTATAGCCGTATTTCTCTTCATGAGCTACACAAAGAAAACAAGAACAAGCAGTGGCTAAAATGGTGTTCACAACTACACTGTGATAGGGGCAAATGGAATCCTGCGACAATGGAGAACCAAATATTGCGGTAGCATTGACTAAAATTATGTGTCAAGAAATTGGAAATTTAGTGGCACCTTCTGTAACAGTATTGTGTTCCTATTTATATTAGCATTCCCTTAATATTATCTGGGTAAAGGTTTCATTTATTCACTCAATTAGTACAGGTTTAACACCTAAATGAAGCAATTAGCAACTGAAAGGTGACAAGCCAACCTTTGTCAAGGCTCTGCTAATGCGCAGCAGCACAAGTGGCACGTTGTTAGTACGTCTTTGTCTGTCTGAGCTGCAAATATGTTTTTATACATCAAAAAAAGAGGAGGTATCAGACCATAGGGCACCGTACCTGTACCCTATTCCAAAAATGAGCCACAACGAATACATTTCTGTTCATGTGCACTCTCTTCAAAGTACCTGTTGCCGAGGGGCAACTCAATCCAAAGGACATAATAACAAACAATAGAGACGAAAAGTCCTTTTCAAATTCTCAATTATGTCCAATTCTTCGCTTTATTTTTCTTGTTCTAAAACCATCACACATCAACAGCAACAACAGCCAATGCTGTTTGGAGTATGCATACAAAACAAATGTGTTACCATGTGTGGGATTGTCATCATATATGGTTCATATTTATTGTATTACAGCTCTGAAGAAGTCCATTTGTGCGGACAAAATGCGTTGGCTGTCGTCGCTGTTGATGTGTGGTGGTTTTAAGACAAGAAAAATGAAGCGAAGAATTGGGCATAGTTGAGAATTTCAAAAAGGACTTTTCCTTAAAAGTACACTGACGTAGTGCACATCTGTTGTTTATGTCAATATGCTTTTGTATTGAAATCTGCAAATTAATGAGGATTGGGGTATTACGTGCACGCATGGTAAACCCACAATTAATGGAAAATCCAGAGCTGCAGAATTACATAACTGCAACTGTCCCCACTGCAATAAACTTAGTGAACTGATGAGAAGAATTAATTGCAGGTTGCTTTTAAAAGTTGTGCAATAATCTTTTAAATAAAAAAAATTCAATAAACCATGCTTAACAGAGGGCTTACACTACTATGAATGACCCCAGTTTAACAAAGCTAGGATAAACACACACGTGGTCTCTATAATGAATATAGAACCTCGTATCCCATATATATTTTCTTACCTGTGAAAAAGCTTGTCCAATGCATGAACGTGGTCCCAAAGAAAATGGGAAATAGGTGAAGTAGGGCCTAATGGAAAAAAAAACAAGCAATAGTTACCTTAAAGTATTACAAATATTAAGCTACTAGCCAACAGGACCATACCCAACATTCCGAGCACTAGCGATCTGCCTGCACGTGAGCTAGCTTGCAGCTGACTCAGGTAGCTGTCAGGATGCGTTCATGTCCCTTTCTGCCTCTTTTCAACTGTAAGTCACTCTTCTCAAACTGTTTCTTTCCCTTCTGGGATCAGGTGCATAACGTTCATGAGTGCGGCAGGTGCAGTGGCACTAGGGTCCAGGTTTGTGAGTTACCCTCTGCTTCTAAAATATGTCTTACTAGCCAATCAGTCCAGACGGCACATGGCACTCATGCTGCACCACCTATGAGGATCCGTGTTCCCTTCGTGTTGCTCTCTGTTTCTTTCCTGTTTCCACATGGTCTCTAATTTCCCTTTTCTTCCTTCTCTCTTAGACTGTTGATCTCTATTTAAGTGCCCCTCAATTCCTTGCCCATTGCCCTGTCTCTTTAACGCCCTCCCCTGGCTCGAGCTGTTGCTCTTTCTAGCGTTCAAGCTCTTGGGTTATTTTTTTGCATTATTGTTGTTTCTCGAAACAAATGTATCTCACTGTTCCCACTTCCTTTACTTTGATATCACTGCCACTCCTCACCCATCTCAATTCAGTTTTTTATAATCCTACTTCAATTAGGAAGAACCGAATTAGTAATGGAAGTGCACAGGCTTTTATAACTTTTATATGTACACAGTTAACTTAGAAAGTACTAAGTAGTACACATAGCAACAATATTATCTGTGAGTTGACTTATTGTTTTTTGTAATAAGAAACTAGACAGTTCAGTGCACTAGAATCAAGTTCAAGTACATCTCATACATAAACATATACACAGTGGTTTGTATAAATGGCAAAAGGCAGGCGGACAGGCAGCTAACACTTCTTCATGGCTGGGAAATCAAAAATAACGTGATCGATTTACACGTGAACGTAGGCTACCGATATATAAAAACTGTCCGAGATACATGAACTCTGTTAACTTTGTATCAGTGGTTTGTGGAGTTAAAAAACAACCATAGTACTTTTATTGTGATAGTGTTGAAAAACACTTATTCAAAAGGGTTATGGTGTATAATAACGACTGCATGTGGGAGGCCAAGCATGTTGATTAATCCACTTATGCATGGCTTCCATGTGAAGCCTCTATCTTTTATACCAGATTCTAAATCCTGTGATTCACTGCTATGACGTATCAACAGTTGATTAAAAAAGACGTGTTACCCAGTATTGCTATGTCACAAAGTCCTTCCACGCAAGGATCACATGGCTGTCTGAGAGCCTGTTAGCGCAGCTTGGATGCTTAAAGCAGAAAGCACAGCTGTGGGAGGGGGAAGGATTGCAGGGATGCTGGTGGGCTGGTCAATGGTGGCGTAGTTTTTCACATTTGGGTTAGAGAGGGGACGTTATGCTATGCATGATCCCCCATTGCTCCTTTGTTCCTGCGTGGCAAATGAAAGCAGGGTAAGATGATTTTGGGGGCCTTAAATAACATAACAATAATGATGTGTAAAAAGCGAATAATGGGATGTTTTTTAACTCAGGGTTCTGAGTGACATCATCTGATGTTAGCCAGAACTCCTCAGTGAAAAACACATTGTACCTCATGTATAAATCTATATGTTATACATTAAGACGCCAGGGACATCATGAATAAATAAACTGACGTACAGTGGTTGCCTGGATGGTATTTGTAACATTGGATGTCTGCTCTTTGTATCCATGTTTCCCGACAGAAATTGGCTTTAAAGCTGCACATTTCCTTTTCCATAAGACAGACTGCTTTTTATAAACATACACAGGACTGATAATGGCAATGATCATACTTATTGGGAATAATCATGTTTTTCATACATGTAGGATGTTAGTCCAGACAAAAGCAGGAAGCAGCAGGGCATTCCAGGTTTGCTCATTCACATGTGAACCTCTTCATGGGATGGTTCGAGAAAGATTATGGGCCTGATTACGACCTTAGCAGATGGGATACTGCCGTTTTACACATTTCATAGGATATAAGGGAACTTCTAATACAGCGGGCGGGATAACCATCATGTTTGTGACGGAGTATACCATCCTCAAAGGTCGTAATTAGGCCCTATGTCTGGAAGCCAGGTTCAACAAGATTCACAGAGCACATTCTATGTTACAGAACATACATGCAATGAATCAACTGCCATGAGCTAAGGTAATACAGCAGATCACAGAACTACAAGGCAGGAGCAATTCTCCAAAGGCTTCCACAAATGTGCTAACTGTAAAATGTGTATTTATATCAATAATAAAATAACGGAATTGAAATATAATTTGAAGACTACTTACCACCACGTCTAAGCCTTCATAAATTGTAATACCTAAATCGTGGGCTATGTCATCACAGAAATGCTGAATAAGTCTTTGTTAAGAGCGCAATCGGACCACTTAAAAAATAATTGTGGACCATGTCAGATCCATCAGAAATAGGAGCAGTAATTACTCTTAAACAAATCAACAAATCATAAACTAAGATGTCAAGAAATGGAACCTAAGATCCACGTCCATTCCATGACATTGAAGGATGCAGCAAAAATCTAGAGGAAGAGACAGAATACTCAGACTCCCAAAAACTTAAAGAAGACAAATGTATTGCCAAATTACGATTGGTCAATATAGGCATTTATGAGGATAGAAAGGCATTACTATGTGGGAGCCCTCTAATTAAAACTCTGAGACATCCCTTTGTATCCCAAGCATGGAAAGATATCAAAGAGAATGGGGACACTGCGAGGAGGGACACCCGGCACCAGCTAAGCGCTACATAGTGCATCCCAACATCCCAATGTGCAGGTAACAGTGTGGAGACATTGCGAGGAGGGACTGGAAGTCCAGTTTTAATTTGGGGTCCCAGGAGGCGGCCCTTCATTACCAGCACCAGCTGAGTGCTATATGGGGCATCCCAACATCCCACTGTGCAAGCAGTGTGGAGACATTGCAAGGAGGGACTGCAAGTCCCAAGTTACTTTGAGATCCCAGGAGGCGGGCCTTCAGCACCAGCTGAGCGCTATATAGTGCATCCCGACATCCTGCTGCGCAGGCAACAGTGTAAAGACATTGAGAGGAGGGACTGCAAATTCTAGGTTACTTTGGGATCCCAGGAGGCAGCCCTTCACCACTGGCACCAGCAGAGCGCTATGTAGCGCATCCTGACATCTTGTTGCATGGACAACAGTGAGGAGCCCCTGCAGGGAGGGACTGCAAGTCCAAGGTTACTTTGGGGTCCCAAGAGGTAGCCTGTCACCAAAGGCACCAGCTAAGCGCTATATAGCGCATCCAGACATTCTGCTGCCCTGGCAACAGTGTGGAGTCCCAGTTTACTTTGGAATCCCAGGAGGCAACCCTTCACCACTGATACAACTGAGCACTATACAGCGCATTCCGACATCCTGCTGCGTAGGCAACAGTGTGGAGACATTGCGAGAAGGGACTCAAGTACCAGGTTACTTTGGGATCCCAGGAGGCTGCCCTTCACCAGCAGTACCAGCTGAGCACTAAATAGCCCATCCTGACATCCCGCTGCACAGGAACCAGTGTGGGAGCTTTGCGAGGAGGGACTACAACTCCCAGGTTTCTTTGGGGTACCTGGAGGCGGCCCTTCACCACTGGCACCCGCTGAGCGCTATATAGTGCACCCTAACATTCCTTCTGCATGGGCAACAGTGTGGGGACATTGCGAGGAGAGAATGCAAGTCCCAGGTTACTTTGGGGTCCCAGGAGGCAGCCCTTCACCACTGGCACCAGCAGAGCGCTATATAGCGCATCCCAACATCCCGCTGTGAAGGCAATACTGTGAAGACAGTGCGAGGAAGGACTGCAAGTCTCAGGTTACTTTGGGGTCCCAGGAGGCGGCCCTTCACCATCAGCACCAGCTTAGCTCTTTATAGCACATCTTGACATCCCACTGCGTGGGACGTGCCCTGGCAAAGTAAGGGACAAGGACGGGCCCATCCTGCATCCGTCAGCGACAGGAAGAGGCAGGGCAGGGCCACCCCCTTGGCCCTATTGTAGGAAGTGGCAAATTTGACTCTGACTCTCATAGACTTTGTAGGGACCTAGGATGCAACAAGACTTTTGTAGCAGAGTGTGAAATATTCCTTGCCTGCCACGCAGCGCTACTCTGAACCGTGGATAGTAACTTCTGAGTTTTTGCCTGGTATGCACACTATTAAGTGTCTGTAAGTGTACATTATGGCAGCTTCTGCAGCTTTTACAGTTAGGCTCCCTTTGTTTGGTATTGTAAAGGTCTGTGATTTTCTGGGTCAAAACGGGTAAACGGAAAGCTACAGATACTACTGGGGAATATCGGAAGGCTAAAAAACCAGGCCAAGCATGTGGTATCTAATTGCGCGTTAGACAACATTGATGGGTTAATTGAAGAGGTACAGGGGCTTTTGAATAAAGATGACAGAGGGGTAGAACAAACAGGGGCTAGGCCGAGGAGCAAAGGCATTAAGTCATACCTAATTAAGAGAGACTTAAAGTGAAATAAACAAGAGGTATCTGCTAAAGTAGCGATTATGTCTGCAAACAGTGAAATACAGCCTTGCACTACGGCAGCCGACTTAACTCCAGGTATAGAAAAGGATGCAAGTTGGCCGGCCCCTCCTGTGGTTGATGCTGAATGCTCTAACCAGTTTGAGGCACTGCAGCCGAGTGAGGAGGAGAGATCCAGGAGTGATGTAACTCCTGAAGCGAGAGAGCTACTCAAAGCCCTGATACTGCAACTAGAGATATTACTGCCCAGCTAACACTGGCAAGGATGGAAATAGAGGAATTAAAGAGAGCACTGCAAATATTCATGGATAAGGTAGATACGCTGGTTGGCTGGTTAGACAGGACGAAGGGGGAGGGAAGGTCGGGCATAACGGTAACCGAAACTGGGGATAAGGCTAGAGAAAATGGACGTGAGACAAGTCTTAGGAACAACCCAACAATTGTTTCAGGTGCTGTGTGTTGTGCTACCTATTTTTTTAGAGGTGCGAGTAGAACCGTCTCCCATCTATTTTTTGCTTGTGTTTGAGCCTCTTCTGGGTAATTCTGTAGTATCTTGTATATCCAGGATTTAGCTGTTTGCGTGCCTGCCCCTAGCAGTAATTCATGAAGTACTGGTGAGGTATGAGGTTCGTTGTTACCGTTTCCCCAGGTATTGCGCACCACTTGTTGTAGCGCCCTGTGTGTGAGGAATTCACCCCTGCCCAGGTTGAACTTGTCCGCTAATGCTTCATATGATAGGAAGTATCCCTCTTCGAATATGTCTCCAATTGTGTTAACACCTTTAGCGACCCAAGTTGCTGGTTTAAATTGTCATGTTATGTTGTTTAGTCCCGGGGTAGCTAGTAATGGAATTCTGGGTGAGTACGGTGGTGTACGTCCCATTGTCGCCACATATCGACGCCATATCCAGTGCGCCACTCCCAGCAAAATATTGCTGTTATGTACTGGTTTATCTCGGCCGACGAGCAAGTTTATCACGTTCGATTGTCACAGCAAAGTGCTCACCATTTGCCCCTCCGAGCCATTTGGGTTGCATATCCAGTGCATGACCCAGTGTATTTGTGCCGCTGCGTAGTATAATTCGAACTGGGGTGCACCCATCCCTCCCCTTTCCAGTGGCAGGTAAATCTTGGCTAGGGCTACTCGGCATGACCTGTGTTCCACGTCATGTCTGTCAACAGGCTAGCTAGGGGTGCGAAGTAATTCTTGGGGAGCTTGAGTGGCTAGGCCGAGAAATAGTACAAGATTCGTGGTAATACAATCATTTTAGCTACTGGTACTCTCCCTAGAGGCGAAAGTGGGAGTGAGCACCAGAAGGGCATCGAGCTTTTTATGGACCTGATCATTCGGTCTAAATGACCTTCGCTGAGGTCCTGCTCATCGTGATATATTTGCACCCCCAGATACTTGAAAGTGGTGTAGCATCATTGTAACTTGTGTGTGGAAATTATTTCTCTCTGGGGGTTTGGTGTTAGTTGCATCGGGAACAAACATGACTTTGTCCAGTTTACTCGTAGGCCTGATATATCCCTGTGGCAGTGGGTATAGCGATAGGTAGTAAAGCGACACTCAGGTGGGTGGTTGAATATACGTGCTTTTATTGTGATTCACTGATGTCTTTATAACAGCCACTGTCTGTGGTCGTGATGTTTTTGTTAATCTCCTTTGTTCTCTTCTTCCTCAGGGTTCCTGGCGGCTGATGGTGGTTCTCCGGTGGTGGTATCGTCAAGCAGACCAGAAAAAGGAAAGAAAGGTAGGTAAGTGGTGGATCTGGGGACTAGTCTGTATGATTTATAGTGGGGAGAGGGGGTATAGAGAGAGAGAGAGAGAGAGGTTGTGTGTGTGAGTAATGGTGATTTGGGTGCAGGGTTCCACTCCAAGGGAAAGACAGAGAAATTAGAGAAAAGAATGGTTATGGACTACAGGGTCCCGTTCCTTCACCTCTGTGGATTCAAGCCACGCTTTCTAAGAACAGAACCACTCTGTTCCTGTGCTCAATGGTTAGTGTTTCTCTGGTGCTGTTACCCCTTTCCCTTCCCAGCCTCCCCTCCCAGCCTCCCTCTGCTCGCCCCCTTTACCCTCCTCCCTTCCAACTATAGAGCATATTCTATTTGTTAGGCAGGATCGTACCTGCTGTAGCCACGCCCCTCCAGGGACGTGTCGATGTTCTTGTTTCTTGGGCCATTCCTGTCCCTCCGTGGTGTTATCTCGAGAGGTCAATGGACCTCAGTTGACTGGATCTTCCTTTTCAACGTCGGACTCGCTCGCTGTCGCGTCCTCTCCACTTTCTCCGTCCTCTGGTCTCTGTGTCTCACTCCGTTCCGCGTCCTCTCCTCTTTCTGCACACACCGCGCGCAGTCCGTTTTCCCTTTTTTAGGGTTTCAGGAACCCGGATATCCGGGTTCCCAGCTTCGACGGCGTCTTCCTCCTGAGCGCGTCACACGCTCTGTCCGTCTTCTCTGTTTGTGTTTTTGGGAACCTGGATATTCGGGATCCCAGCTTCTGCACGGTATGTAGACGGGATTTCCGATACCCGGCTACATCTCCCTTCCCAAGGACGGGACTGATGGAGTTCCGTGGTCCAAGGATAACGAGATAGATAGTCCGCAGCATACTGGAGATTCCCTGGGATGTGACAGACCTGAAATGAAAAGGGTAGGAGTTCCATAAACCATGTGAGGATGCGCGAGTTTGTATTTTTGTGGGAGGCCAACCAGGTGAGAGGTGCATGGTTTGTATACAGAATAAAGGGATGACCCAAAAGGTAGTACTGTAGATTCTCAATAGCCCACTTAATGGCTAAACATTCCCTCTCGATTATTGGATAATGTTGTTCTCTAGGCATCAACTTTCTACTAATGAATACTATGGGATGATAATGTCCGTTCTCGTCAGTTTGGGACAATACTGCCCCTAATCCTACGTCTGAGGCATCGGTTTGGAGGTGAAAGGTTTTAGTAAAGTTGTGACATCTCAAGACCGGTTCCGTCATAAGGAAGGATTTGAGATGATGAAAACTAGATAGTTGATCTCCAGTCAAGGCTGATAATTTGGACAGTTGGCTTTTCTGTAACAGGTCGGTAAGAGGTGCTGCTAAGGTGGAATACCTGGGTATGAACTGTCTGTAATAGCCTATTAACCCCTAAAAGGAACTGAGTTCTTGTTTTGTTGTTGGGATTGGGACCTGTTAGATGGCTTCTACTTTGTTTTTTTGGGGCCGCAGTTGTCCCTTCCCTATAAAATACCCGAGGTATGCGATGTGATCATGGGCTAAGTGACATTTCTTTGGGTTGGCTGTAAGACCTGCTGCACTTAGGATATGGAAAACACGGTTTAGATGGTCGAGATGGTCTTCCCATGATTCGCTAAAGACCACTGTATCAACCAGATAGGTGGCTGCGCAATCTTGAAGGGGTCTTAAAAGGTGGTCCATTAACCTTTGGAAGGTAGCCGGAGCACCATGCAGGCCAAACGGAAGTTCTGTGAACTGGTAAAGCCCTGAGGGTGTTGAGAAAGCAGTCTTTTCTTGGTCCGCTGGAGCCAGGGGTATTTGCCAACACCCTTTTGTTAGATCGAGAGTTGACATATAGCGGGCCTTACCTAGTTTTTCAAGTAGATGGTCGACTCGGGAAATGGGGTATGTATCAAATTGGGATATGGCATTCAATAGCAAAAGTCAATACAGAAACGGATACAGCCATCTGGTTTCGGTACTAACACAACGGGTGAACAGCAGGGGCACACAGGGTGCGTCGCCTGGGAAACATTGGTAACCAAACTCGAGGCCAAAAACGATGATAAGCCCCCATGAACCGGGGAATACACAGATTGAATAAGCGCAGCACAAATCCTCCTGCGCACCCCCCACGGAAGCACAACTCGACGTACGGCGCGCCATCATCGAACGGGCTCGATCACCCCCCCCCCCATGCTGACAGCTCACTAGCTCACCAGCACAACAATATCTACAATATATAGGGTAAACACTTAACCTCCGTCACCATCCGCTGTTACCAGGCCCATGCTAGGCCACTACTAGGCGACACGCGGTACAGGTCCAGCAGTAAAGGACCCACACTGGTCATGCGCGCGTACCCCCTCAGCTATTTTACACACGCTAAAGTTTCCAGCCATTGCAGCAAGTAATGATACTGAAGGTTAGGTAGTGTTCCGAGACGTGTTTGGTTCGGGGTTGTTATATGTTTCTCACGCAGATAAATGGGATCCTGTTGATGACAATTGTATAGCTTGTAACGTATATCTGAAATATAAAACCAATAAAATATAAAAAAATAAAAAAAACAGCAGGGGCTGACAGATGGTTCTATCACTTTCATCTGTAGCATGGTTTTTATTTCTTGCTCAATTAGATGTTGTCGGGCCTCTGGGATACGGTAGGGTCGTAGACGTACGGTTTGACCTTCTGGGGTTCTAATATGATGCTGTATTAAGGTTGTTTTACCGGGTTTTCCTGAAAAGAAGCTGGTATGCTGAGCCAGAAGGCAATCCAGATGTCTTTGTTGGGATTCTGGTATATCATGATTAATCTGGGAGCGTTCCGAGGATATATCTGGGTTGGTGGGGCATAGTTCTATATCTAAGGATTTCTCGGGTGTTACCAAAAAACCAGTTGCTGCAGGGGTTAAGGACATAGTGGGTTCCTCCCACTTCTTCAGAAAGTTGATATGATAAATTTGCACTCGTCTTGGGTTCTTTGTTAATTCTATGAGGTAGGTAACAGGAGAGACCGGTTTTATCACAATATATGGGCCTTGCCATTTGGCTAATAGTTTGTTGTCTGAACTGGGACGTAATATAAGGACTTTATCGTTGGGCTGGAGTTGTCTTGCTTTCACACCCTGGTCGGAATAATTCTTTTGTTTGCTCTGAGCCCTCTCCATATGATTGCGAACGTCTTCCCATACCATTTGCAGTTGTGACTTAAGTTCTTGGACATAATCTAATAAGGGTTTTTCGCCTTTTTCTTCTTCCCATGTCTCGGCCGCCATATCTAATAAACTACGGGGTTGCCGCCCAAAGACGAGTTCGAAAGGACTATGACCCGTAGAGGCTTGTTCGTGGGACCTTATGGCGTAGAGGATCAGTGGGAGCCTCCTATGCCAGTCTGCCCTGATTCTGAGACGGTTTTCTTCAGTAATGATTTTATTGTACGGTTATACCATTCGACCAGGCCATCGGTTTGTGGATGATATACCGATGTTTTGAGTTGTTTGACTCCCAATAGTTTACAGAGGTGTGTCATTAAGGCTGACATGAATGGGGTACCTTGATCAGTTAAGATTTCGCTAGGGAACTCGACTCTGGAAAAGAAGCCAATCATGGCCTGGGCTACATTTCTGGTCGTCATGCTAGTGAGAGGTATGGTTTCTGGATATCTGGTGGCGTAGTCGCCGAGAACTAAAATGTAGGTATGCCCTTTGGTGGATGGGATGAGGGGGCCTATCAAATCCATTCCAACCCTGGAAAAGGGAATGTCTATTATCGGTAAGGGTGCTTTTCTCTGGGGTCCTGGGTCTACTAGTTGACATTTGGGGCATTGGGTACAATACCGTCGGATATGTGCATAAACTCCCATCCAATAAAACCGGCGTAATAAATATTCCTCCGTTTTCTCTCTACCAATGTCCCCCTCATCGTTGATTGTAAGCAAGATAGAACACCTGTGTTCGGTAGGGTTTGGGTACAACTAATTGTCTTTTTTCATTATTGTCATGTTTGATGATTCGGTACAGGAGGTTTTTGTAGATAAGGAAATATGGAACCACCTCGTCTGTACTTTCTGTTTTGGTTGCTTTCCATGCATTTTGAAGGGATGGGTCTTCCCGTTGACTGCTACGGAAGGAGGGTAAGGGGGTCGGGATAGTGCCCAAAACTTTCCTTGGGCTCTCCTCCTTCTCTTGTGTCCAATAGAGTTGTTTCTCGCGCCTCTTCTCCCGTTTAGTAGGTTTGTAACAGAGAGGTTCACTCTCTATTGGGATCTCCGAAAAGGGAGCCTCTGCCCACCAAAAGTCTAATTGGAGACTGGTTTTTACCCTCTGTAATAGTTCAGGGAAGTGTATATAGTCTGTCCCTAAGATACAGTCTTCGACCAAGCGGTCCATAACCCCCACTGGGACCTCATTTTGTTTCCCTTCCCATTTGAGATGAACTGAGGTCAGGGGGTATTCTCTTTTGTCTCCGTGGATACAGCATGTGGAAACCCATTGTTCTGACTGATGTTCTGGTAGTTCTACCAAACCGGTTCTAAGAACAGAATGACTACATCCCGAATCTACCAGGGCTGTAATGGGTTTGCCATTGACTCTTATCACCTGCATGTATCTGGGGTTACCTTTCCCTGTGCATAGGACTCTTCCCCGTGTTATCCCGATTTCCATAGGTTCTGTTTTGTCCTCCTTGCGAGGGCATACCCGTGCTATGTGTCCCCATTCACCTCAACTGTAGCACTGAGGTTGCTGCATAGGAGGTTTTTCCCCTGTGCTGGGTAAAGGAGTGTCCTTGACAGTTTTGCGGGGAAAGGACCGAGCAGATATTAGTAGAAGTCGGGTCGAAGGGCTTGTCATTCTGCAGGCTCCGCTCTTAAACTCAGTCGACCGGTGGTAGGCGCATGCCAGGTCAACTGCCATAGTTGTATCGACTTTAGGGTGCTGTCGGATCCAACTACGTGTGAGCGGGGGAAGGGATTCCAGATATTGTTCCAGGATGACCGCTTTTATAACATCTTCCCTTTCCGTTCCTATGTGCCCTAGCCATTTGAGTTCTAGGTCCTTCACCTTATAATACAATGTCCTGGGGCCTTCGGTAGGGGCCCATTTTATTTTACGAAATCTTAGGCGATAGTATTCAACGTCGTGTCCTACACGTTCCAGGATACTCTTCTTGATGTCTTTATATGGGGTTGTCCCATCCGGATTGGCTGCCTGATATGCCGTTTGTAGGATGCCCGTTAATAATGGCGCCACATACTGACCCCAACGCTATTCGGGCCATTGGGCGGAGGAAGCCACCCTTTCAAAGTTTGTAAAGAACGCGTCGGCATCTTCCCCCTCTTAGAACTTTTGGAGGACCGAACTAGGTACATTAGGGTGGACCTTACTGGCAGCAATGCTGTCCGTTAACTTTTGTAGGGCCGTCTCATGCACCAACTGATTATTTGCCATAATAGTGGCCTGGCTTTTTAATGCATTCTGGAGGGCCACTCTATCTTCCTTGATTTCCCTTTGTTGGGCCTCCCATACCATTTGGAGATGGCGTTGGCCTTCGGCAAGTTGTTGTATCATATCTTCTAGCGTGGGCTTCACTTCCATTTTGTCCTCGGTGATCTGTCCTCTATCGTTATTTCCAATCCCACTTCTGACACCACTGTGGCAGTGGGTATAGCAATAGGGAGTAAAGCGACACTCAGGTGGGTGGTTGAATATACGTGCTTTTATTGTGATTCACTGATTTCTTTATAACACTCACTGTCTGTGGTCGTGATGTTTTTGTTAATCTCCTTTGTTCTCTTCTTCCTCAGGGTTCCTGGCAGCTGATGGTTGTTCCCCGGCGGTGGTATCATCAGGCAGACCAGAAAAAGGAAAGAAAGGTAGGTAACTGGTGGATGTGGGAACTAGTCTGTATGATTTATAGTGGGGAGAGGGGGTAGAGAGAGAGAGCGAGAGAGAGGTTGTGTGTGTGAGTAATGGTGATTTGGGTGCAGGGTTCCACTCCAAGGGAAAGACAGAGAAATTAGAGAAAAGAATAGTTATGGACTACAGGGTCCCGTTCCTTCACCTCTGTGGAATCAAGCCACTCTTTCTAAGAACAGAACCACTCTGTTCCTGTGCTCAATGGTTAGTGTTTCTCTGGTGCTGTTACCCCTTTCCCTTCCCAACCTCCCCTCCCAGCCTCCCTCTGCTCGCCCCCTTCTCCCTCCTTTCTTCCAACTATAGAGAGTATTCTATTTGTTAGGCAGGACCATACCTGCTGTAGCCACGCCCCTCCAGGGACGTGGCGGTGTTCTTGTTTCTTGGGACCTTCCTGTCCCTCCGTGGTGTTATCTCGAGAGGTCAATGGACCTTGGTTGACTGGATCTTCCTTTTCAACGTCGGACTCGCTTGCTGTCGCGTCCTCTCAGCTTTCTCCGTCCTCTGGTCTCTGTGTCTCACTCTGCTCCGCGTCCTCTCCTCTTTCTGCACACACCGCACGCAGTCCGTTTTCCCTTTTAAGGGTTTCGGGAAACCGGATATCCGGGTTCCCGGCTTCAACGGCATCTTCCTCCTGAGCGCGTCGCGCGCTCTGTCCATCTTCTCTGTTTGTGTTTTCGGGTACCCCGGATATCCGGGTTCCCGGCTTCAGCGCAGTATGTAGCCAGGATTTCCGCTACCCGGCTACAATCCCCAAATGTATTTAGCAGGTGTAATAGGTCTGGTAGAGATTCCGAACGGTTACGCAAGTATATCAGCGCGTCATCTGCATATAGGGAGACGACCTTGTGTACATCTCCGTTGAGAATACCCCAGTTTGGTGCTTCATGTCGCAATCGTGCTGCGAGTGGTTCAATTGCCAGTGCGAACAGTAAAGGTGACAGGGGGCAACCCTGTCTGGTGCCTCTGCCTATTTCAAATCTCTCCGATACCATACCGCCTGTCTTCACTCTTGCTTTCGGATCTGCATATAATGTTTTTATCCATCTTATGAATGTATTGCTGAAACCCATACATTTTAGGGATCTCATCAGGTATGGCCAGCCCAGTGTGTTGAATGCCTTTTCTATATCCAATGAGACCGCTGTTCGTGTGTAGTCCTACTTTGGGGTCTCGGCTATTAATCGTAAGAGGCATCTGGTATTAGTGTGTGTGCTGCGGCCAGGTATGAAACCGGACTGATCCGGGTGAATTAATATTGGCATCAATGGGAGAAGACGATTTGCCAGTACCTTCCCTAGCAATTTACAGTCAGAATTTAACAAAGACAGGGGTCGGTAGGACCGGACATCTAGTGGATCGCACCCTTTTTTGTGGAGAACCACTATAATTGCCTCGCGCTGTGATTCTGGGAGGTGGCCTTTTTCAAATGCTACTTGTAGCATTTCTAGATATGGTGCTGTTGTTTGCGTTGCAAAAACCTGGTAGTACTCCGCTGGGAGCCCGTCCCCCCCAGGGCTTTATTGTGCGCCATTTGTTTCAGCACCTGTTGAATCTCGTCCAGTGCAATGGGTTTCTCTAGGTCTGACAACTGTTCTTCCGTCAACCTGGTTAATAGGGGTATCTGGAATAATTCTCTTATTTGCTGTTCGGGCGGGGAGGGTCCCGCCTTGTAAAGAGTAGCGGAATATTGTTTAAAGGCCTCATTGATCTCCAACTGTGTATTAACTATGTTGCCTTCATCTGTACGAATGCCATTTATGGTGGAGTGTTGTAGTTCGCCTTTTATCAGCCAGGACAACAACCTACTGGATCGGTCACCTTCAGCATATAATCGCGCTGTGTAGTGTTGGTAATCAAATTTTCATAAGCGCATCGATTGCAACCCATTGTTTTTTCAACTCAATCATACTCCCCTCGCCCTCCCCGTTCAGTCCCGCCGCCCTCTTCACCTCCCTTAGCCCCCTCTCAATGTCGCATAACTCCTTATGTAATGTCTTAAGGACTCCGCCTGACGTCGACATACATAGACCCCTTATCACCACCTTGTGCCCGTCCTATTCCACTGCCATCAACGACGCCGTGTTTGTTTTAAAATATGAGTCTGTTCCCTCTGCTAGTTCTTCTCGAAAGAGGAGGTCTCGTAGTAAGGACGGCTATAAGCGCCAGACAGGTGTGCGCATGTATAGTCTACCCCATTGCACTGTTGTCACTAGGGGGCAATGGTCTGATATAGTTTTAGCCAAGTAGGATGCCTTGACTAATAATTGAGTAAGTTCGCTTGTATACAGCTGCAGATCTATTCAGGTGTGTAGGTGGTGTACAGGGGAAAAGAAGGAGTACTCTCTGTCCGTGGGGTGCAAGCTCCGCCATACATCATGTAGTCTTCTATCTGTCATCCAATTTCGTAGCGTCTGGGAGAGTTTTCTACTCGGGGCGCCCTCTAGCGGGGGGTGGGATCTATCCATGTTAACATCTGGCACTCAATTGAAATCTCCCCCAATATGCTGGGTATCAGTGGGTCCCATGATAGAGCTGCATAAGTGGACAGCAGAAAATCCCCCTGTCTAATATTAGGTGCATATACTCCTGTGATGCTCAATTGTTTCCCGTCTAGTTCTCCTCTTAGGTGGACATATCTTCCATCTTTGTCTATTTGTGTGTACTTAACTGTGTAGGGGACACTGTGGGCTATCCATATCAGCACTCCTCTCGTGTATGTTGATATGCTAGCTCCGTATATCTTTCCTGGCCATTTCCTGTCTATTTTTCTCAGGTCTTCAGTCATGAGGTGTGTCTCCTGCAGTATTGCTATGTGTATTGTATGGAGTTTAAAGTAATTATATATTCTGCTACATTTGGATATATTGGCCATCCCTCTTACATTCCAACTTAAAATATTATATGTAGCCATAGTGTTAATTTTGCTTTACTTGGTAGTTTCCCCGCAGTGGTCATAAATCTCCGCCGTCTCAGCATCCCCCCCAATCCTCTACCCCCTTAGTATACTATCTGTGACACCTGTCGGGATGTGTGTATTGGCGTACTAAAACTAACAATAACCAAAACCATAACAAACTGTGTGGCACAACCGGTGCCATCGAGTACATTACTTAATCTCGGGTCCATTCGGTGATCCATTTGGGTATGGAGACGTGGTCAGGGAGGATCTAGGTTAACAAATGTTTGTGGCCCACGTGAATGATCCTGTATCCCTACCCATCTTGGTCGTCCGGTCTTGCATCCACATCCTGGTTTCGTTTCTGGCCAATGTTTGCGCCGTCGCAAATATGGTTGCCACTTTAAGGACCTGTGTCTGTGCGTCTGCGGCCTGAGACTTTGATGGTCGAGTTTTGATCCTGGCATTGATTTTCTTTTTCCGTCTAGGGCGTTGTTCCAGCCATTCTCCGTGTCCATCGGGTTCCGTCACTGGGTCTACCAGTCCCTTAGTGTGTAACCATTTCCATGCATCTTCTGCGGACGGGAAGAAGAGAATCCTGTCGCCATCTATCACTCTCAGTCGGGCCGGGAACAGGAGAGAGTAAGCGATGTTCTTGTCTCGAAGTATCTGTTTCACTCTAATGTAAGTGGACTTCCATCGTGTAATCAGGGTATGCTGTTATCTCGGTGTTCTCCATGCGGACAGGGCATTTATTTTGGAAGCCTTGCAACACTTGGTCCCGGTCTCTGTAATTTCGGAATCTTGCTATTAGTGGGTGGGGTGGGGCACCCGGTCGAGGTGGTCCACCCGGGACCCTATGTGCTCGTTCTATTACCAGCGTCTGTGGTGTGGCCTGAAGTAGCTCTGTGTCTTTGAGCCATTGCTCCAAGAAGTGTTCAGCACTGGGGAGCTCTGTTCTTTCTGGGACCCCCAGGAACCTTACATTATTCCTGTGTGAGCGGCCCCAGCATCTTCAGCTCTGCGTTGTAGTGATGATATTTCGCTTTCCATTCGCTGAATTTGAGCCTTCATCTCGGATATTGCCGGTTGGGTCGTTTCAAGTCCCGATTAAGTGATGGTAACTCTTTCTGCCAGTTTCCGATGATCAGTGCGGAGGAGATTGACTTCCAACACCACTGAGTCTATTTTCCCTTCCAATGAGGTCGTAGAGCCAGATGTAGAACGCGTTTTGCATGGCGCAAACTGCAAAAATTGCAGTTTGCGCCATGCAAAACGCGCATCGCATTTTACATTCCCATTTTGCGAGTCGATACCGACTCGCATAATGGGAATGTGACTCGCAAATAGGAAGGGGTGTTCCCTTCCTATTTGCGACTCGCACCGCGATGCAGAATTGCTTTGTGACCGCAAACGCGTTGCAAACCACCAGTGTCACACTGGTGGTAACCCATTCGCAAAAGGGAAGGGGTCACCATGGGACCCCTTCCGCTTTGTGAATGTCGCTATTAATGTTTTTTCAGAGCAGGCAGTGGTCGTTATTTTTTTGTATTTCCACTCGTTTTCCTTTAAGGAAATCTCCTCTCGTCTCTCTACTTCACCGATTCGTCCGCGGTCCGGGGAACCGACCGTCACTCCCCGCACGCGCTCCATCAGCGCCCGCGCACGATGACCACCACCGGCACCCGTGGGTCCTGCACCTCCTCGTCCCGACCCTGCAGGGCCGCTTCAGGGCCCGTCTCTGCTCGCTCCGGTGAGCTCCTTAGCCTCCGTTGGAAGGGGAAGGCCTCTCCCCTCTGGCCCCGAGCGGAGCGCAGTGCAGTCCGCACAGACCGCCCGAACCTCGGGTGGGATATCAGTGGTCGCCGGAGACTCCCGATGTCTCCAGGCAGCCGAGCCAGGTGTCCGAGCGACCGCAGAGACGGTGGAAGTGTGCTAATCAATGGTGGGCCGCGAGCGGAGCTCGGATCACACGTCCGCTCCGGCCGCCATTTTGACCACGGCCCATTGTCCTACCTAGAACAGTACCCAGATCATCTAATGCACCTATTAGGAGTAGTAAGTCAAGTGCAAGGGAGGTGGAAGATGGGAATAAGAGGTTGGATAAAATCAAACAGCCAGGCCCGCAGAATGACCACAATAGGCTCCCTCCCCAAAGAGCCCTGGTTAGGTAGATTGCATCAAAGTTTCCAGATGAGGTGGCGGAGGGAAGATCCTTGGGCCATGAATATGAGAAAGCCCAAGCTTAACATCCAGCAAGGTGAGGAGATCTTTCTGGTAAAACTCACGAAGTTGCCTGCAGGTCTCACAGATAATAATGAATCCCTTACAAACAAAGTCATCCACTGGGTCCGGAAAGTTCACAATTGTCGATCTATAATTAGGGAGGACATCGTCTCAGTGAAGCTGCACAGTGTTTGCCACAGCAGTTTTGACGATATTGGCATAAGGTTTGTTAATAACTAAATAAATGATGGTCTGATTGCCCTGGAGCACTGAGCACCAGCACAGGATGCAACTAAAAGTTACCGTCCATAAACATAAATGATGGCATCTCCCGCTCTCTTTCGTAGGAAGGGGCTGTAGCTGGTGCTGGCACGTGGGCTGCCTCAGACCCCTTGCCACAGGATGGCTTTCTGGATCCTGAGCCGAAGCGTCCTATGGTGGAGCAGGCAGTCAAGATGCTTAGTACTCCTTCATCAAGAAATAACCCAAGTGATGCTACTACACATACCTCATCCCCAGTAGGAAATAATCAGGATTCAGGAAAACTAGTTAAGGTTATGTTACGGAATGTGACTGGTTTGCAGACCAAGCTATGTGGTCCTGACTGGGGTGCATTATTGATGCCAGCCAAATTATCCTTTTCCAGGATACGTGGGCCATAGAACAGGTCTTTAGGCCAGGGTTCCTTACTTTTTATGCTAATGTCACTCCAGCAAGGGCAGGTAGAGCCTCTGGGGCCCTATTCATCTGGATAAAAAATACCCTTGATTATAGAGTTCAAGTTGAAGAAACAGGCTCCAGTGATATATTAGGCATTCACATCATCAATAGCAGCCTTTGCCTAGTCAAACACATTGTGGTTTGAATATTTATGTGAGGTCTGTATATGATAGTGCAGAGTCATCAACTGAACATATGACATCACAACATTCATGACCTGTGGTTATCGCAGGTGACTATAACACCAAATTTGAACCACTTGACCCATTCTCAACCTTAATGGCTGCGGAAGACGCTGCGTGGGGCATACTGGAGTTCACCACGACCCCGGCTACGCGGTGGTCAAAAGTAGCACTTCAGATGTTTCACCTTTGTTTAAATTACGGTTTACGACCTGCAAACAGCAGCATAAAGTCTGACCATTGCCCTCAACGCTCTTTCAAATGAGGTTCGTACATAAACTACATAGATTACGTTCTGCTAGACATAAGGCTTTGGACATTCACGGCTGATATGGTAGTTGTTCAAAGGGTGAACACCCATCATAACACTTTGGTCACTGATTTTAGTTCAAGTCTTTTGGGTATGCCTTCGATAGCGATTCCAGATCAATTCAACCTTCCGTTAAATTGTACCAATAACCATAGGAATATAAAAGGGATCATTATCAGTGAAAATGACAGTATCAAGGCTGGTATTTATAGCAAATTAGTCAAGAAGTTTGGTTTCTGCAAGTAATGTGTCTACCTTCATTATAAAGCATGATCAATTGTTTGGTGTCTTAAAACTCCTATTTATGAAGCAGCCAGGGAAATTGCAAGGAAAGTCTAGATCTCATTCATGGTTTTCACCCTCATGTAGCCTTGCCAAAGGGAACTGGATAAAAGCCATTAAGGTCAGCATTTAAGGGGAAAATAACCGGTGGCAGAAAGACATATAAGGCTTGTTTGCCAAGAGCAAAAAAAACATGGTAGGAATCACAATGGGTTCAGATGTTGAAAGCCCTAGGGAAAAATAATTGTGCAAAATTCTGGGAGATAATGGAGGAAGGTAATGAATATGGTAACTCTGTTTCTGATGTTTGTGTCCCTGTTGAATGCTGAGTAGAACATTTTAAGGCCTTGTATAGCGAATATGATAATGTCTGTGGAGATGCTTCCGTAACAAAGGAGGCTATATTGACTTCCTCTTTGACCAAAGGCAAGTTTATTCTTATTACAGGCCATCCAGTATGTTTACTATGGAGAAAACTAGTTCTGCTCTTTTACACCAAAAATAAGAAAAGGCCCCTGTCCCGGATTGTATAGCTGCTGATTTTTTTCACCCAGAGCCTGACATCTGGGTCTCATACTTGTATATGTTAACAAATATAGTCTTTCAGGGGGGAGAAATTCCTGAAACCTTGTGAGGTGCAATTATTGTTCCTTGTCACAGTAAGGGGGCTAGAGATATCCCTGCTAACTATAGACCAATTAGCTTAATCAATAAGTTCCATAAGATCTTTTGTCACCAAGTTTTACTTCAGATCCAGGAGTGGATGACTGATAATAATGTCCTATCTCACTGTCATGTGGGTTTTGATGAAAAGACGGGTACAGTGGACCCAACGTTCCGGCTTATGACAGTTTGCTGGAAATATGTCACCATTAAGAAAGAGCATCTGTATGTGGCCTATATGGACACAAGAACCGTATTTAATCTAGTACCATGGCATATCTTCTGGGTGGTGCTGAATAGGTTGGGGATGCCTCATAATCTGTTGAATTTGCTGATCCGACTTCATACAGATACATACGCCCAGGTAATGTGGAATGATCAAGGCGACAACCGCACAGATTCCCATCGAGCAGGGTGTATGATAGAGCTATGTGTTGGCCACCCCAGCCTCTTTTTGCTACTTATGAATGGAGTGGTGGATGATTTGTCCACCTGCCAGCACCATGTCTTTTAGCTGGCAAGTGAAAGTATACCGTTGCTGATTTTTGCATCCTGCTGATCTTGCAGACTTCCATGGAGTCACAACATTAGCTTCATCCGTTTGTTGATTTTATTAAATGTAGAAGTCTTGAAATTAATGCGGGGAGGTCTAAGCTGATGGTTACCACTACTTTAGAAACACCTAGACTGTTGATGGGGCTCCAATAAAGTGAGTAAAGAGCTTTGATTACTTGGTGTCAGGTTGTCAGAAAAACTCACCTGGGATCTTCAGTTACAAAAAAGTAATGCCGTCTGGTCTCAGGTCAGTGGTGATTGCCAGAAAGCACAGACTGTCTATTAATAGAGCTGCTTTCCCTGAGCTCGAGGTATACCAGCTGTGGCTCTGGGAGGCACACTGTATGGGGCGGAAATATGGGGTTTGGCTGATTTATCAAGACTTACCATCACAGAAAATAGGTTCATTAGGTCTCTAGTAAATGTTCCATAAAGTACTTCTCTAGTACCGTTAAGGTGGGACTTAAACATGAAAATAACTAACCAAGTTGCCTGCCTGAAAGTTTTGACATACTGGGTCAGGATATGGACAACTATACAGCCGAGGCCATATAAACTAGCGCTGCAAGAGTTAATCTCTTTAGACAAGAATTGCATTACCCATGCATGTATTATGTAAAATCTTTATGTAGCAATCTAAAGCTACCCAGTGTGGTGGAGGAGTCCAACACAATGGACAGGAGCACAACTAAAAAAATAGGGTCTATGTTGGGAACATGTGCTAGAAAGAACATGATGTGAAGCAAAGGCTGAGGGGCTTGTAGACAAGTTCCTGACCCATAAACCCTGCCCTCATTTTGAAATCTATTTAGACAGGGTGGTTCCAACAAAGGCAAAGTCCCTGTAAATTTGGTTCCACTTAGGCACGTTGCAATTGAGATCTTTCACTGCCAAACGGGACCCTCATGACCCCGAGCAGGTGGGTTGTCCTTGTTGTTCTAGTACTGATGAATCAGATGTACATTTCCTCTTATTTTGCCAAAAATATAAGGTTCCATAAGCCAGATTGATTCTCCCTTTCTGTTGTAAGTTGGGGGTTAAGCAGTTGTGTGATAGCTTTACGTATGCTGAGAACTGATACAGCTGAATCAATAGTGTTTGACTTGACAAAATACCTCAAGTGGGCCCGTTGCCTCCGTACAGAGGTGCTGAAGGCAGGCCAGTCAATTGTTAAAAAGTAATAATTCCAGAGCTACTGCGCGCAACTGAATAATCTGTGTCTTTCACTGCAGTGTAGGTGATTGTCGCATATTGATACATGACGTGGTTTATGTCCAGCATTATGCACTTTAGCCTGTGGAGCTAAATATTTGCTTCTTGTTTACTTTTTAAATTGTAAATTATGTACGTGCTTTTATATATTTTTATACACTCTTGTATTTTACTGTGTGAAACGTAGCATAAGAGGTTCTTAAATGTATTGTTGTCATTTGACTTATGTGATGATGTATTGTACTTATATAGTAAAAATGACCAAAATAAAGTGTATTTGATTTGATTTGAACTAACAAATAAGCATGTGATTTTATTCTATCTTCTTAGTGAGGGATGTAAACAGGATGGCATAATATCTCCGAGGTCTTCACAATAATTATTGGAATACTGTATTTAACTGAACATTACTGAATCTATATTAATGGTAATGAAGAAGTGGACCACCAGATCTAATCATTCCACCACAAATGGACCTTCTGCCTACCCAACCATGGAGAATAGCCAAGAAATTCGTTACGAGTACCACAGGGTGTTACTTATTCACTATGACTCTAAACCTGAAGCTTACACACATCATCAAGAATGATATGACAAGTAAGCAATGCCACTGTCATCTAAAAACTCTATATAAATATTGATATGGCATACAGTTCAATGATAGACATGACTGTTATGCCTTTACAATAACTCTAATGTACCAAATATTGGTTACATTCACCCTTCTTGCTATAGTTGTGCTTGTTATTTATAAATGTGTTGATATTTCTTCTCCACAGGAGGCCAACTGCTTTGTACTACTTAACTGATTCTATTTTCTTTTCTGTCATTATGATTATATCCTATATCCATTTCTGATTATACTATTTTTCCTCTTCTTTTTACATCACAACTACACTTTCACCTCACCCTTTCTAGGCTTATCAGAGGTGTTTTAATATCACACCAAGCACAGCCTATTTTACATATGTCAATGTTCCATGAATACCTGTAAAGTTGATTTCACTTCTAAGCTATATCCAAGTGTAGCTCTGGTGAAGCAAAGGGCGTACATGAAAACTATTATATAATTACCCGGAAGAAGTTCTTTATGAGGGATGAAACACATTGGTGCTATTGGAGTAAATAGAGTTTTGTTGTTTATTGAGGTTGATCTACTGATGATGATTTTGGATACAATATAAACATAAAATTAACAGGAGCATTCAACATACAAACTTGAGGTTAAAGACTACTTGCTATTAGAACTTCTATATTTACATATTTTTGAGTGTGAAGTATATATTAGACAAATATATTCCAGAGTAGAAAATTGGGTTGTGTGGCCTGCACAAATAATGGGTCCACAATTCTCCTTACTAGGAACCAAGCACCCCATTGTAGCACTTCACTCTATAAAGGTAGCAAGGCAAATCAGTCCAAGGCCTACTCAGGTTAGGTGGTGTGGACCAGTAATAGCTGCTCACAGGCACACAATAATAATACTCAATAAATGATTGTCCAGTCAGTGCTATTTGTTTACGAAAAGAAAAAGTACATTTCACACACACTAATAAATACTATGCAGTAATTTACAAGTATGTACATAGGCATATGGAAAATGCCATAGGCGACCTTACATAATCACCTTTGACCCCCCTAAAGAAGTCATACAAATATATACTATAAGTCTACTGGCTTGGTCAAAGAGACAAAATCAACAAACTACACGTGAATATCATTGTGTATGTAAATGCAATCATCAATAAAAATAATTGTGTGTAAATGCACGTGTTACTATAAAAAACATATGCACTGAGATCAATGAACACTGTCAGCATTATTATGTCAATAAAACTTTTAAAATGAACTTGTCTGTGTGCTTTTTAAACCATTAAAATGCAATCATAGAGACAGCAGTAGAGGGCAAAGCATTTCGACTACACTGGCATTCAACCACAGATTTTGCCCATAGAAGATGCTTTAATACATATACCTTTTTATACACTTTCAGGTCATAATAATTGCAATCGTACAATCAGTTACTAGAGGGTGCACTCACAGCTGTAGAGCCAAAGCTCCTGCCTGGGGAGTGCTTTGACAAATATGAAAAATTGCAAAGAAGTCCTGGTTTCTTGAGCCCTGTAAACACAGGGTCAGTAATTTAGAACACTCTTTAGGGGGGAGCCGCTGCACTCCTGCAGCCCCTCTACTTCCTGCAATCTGTTGGTGGTGCCCCTGCCATGCAGGGGCCACCAAGAGTCGAAAACATCTAAATTACAGAGCCCAGCATGGCGTTATGAGCAGCTCCTCTGGGAGCAGTCAATATTCTAACAGCAGCTCTCCCGCAGTGCCGGGAGAGGCGCAAAGCATTCATTTTGTGTTTTCTTTGCCGTTTTTGGGGGGTGCCCGGTGTTACCCAGGCACTCCATGCAATCCTCAGGTTGAGGGTAGCTGAGGAAGCCCACCTCTCGCTGACCCCCTGGCTCCCACAGTATCTCTTCCAGCCCACTTCTACGTGCAGCCTTCTGCTGTGGCTGCCCCGCTCCCCCACAGACACAGGCATGGAAATGCGGGGCGAGGTTACAAAATTGGGGGGGGGGGGACAACGGCACTCCTCCATCCCCCTCGGCTTCGGGGGATGAGGTCCTGGCCCCCTCTTTTAGTAGAAATGGGCTGGGGGATGGGGTCCTTGGACTAGTAGAGAGTCAGCGAAGGAAGCCCCCTGCATGCTCCCTCCCTGCAAAAAATGAATTAAATAAGTCCAGCAACGACCCCTAAACCCTGGCCCACCCCATGGGTAAATTATGAAACGGAAGCAGAGCTCCACGCACTTTGTCGCCAAAAAGCTTGTCAAACTTTAAAATACCATAACTCGACCCCGGTTGGCCTGATTTTACTCTTAGTGATGCACTCTAGTCACCAGGGGTAGCTGAAGCAGCCCTCCTCACCCCCAAAGTAGTGCAATCATCAGGAAGCTGAATATCCTGGCTCCCTATGCTACCCTTCCTCCTGGTCTTGGATTCTGGGCACCAAAGTCCAAGGCTTTACTCCAGCGGGCCCTCAGTGGGTGTAAGGGGGCCAGCCTCATTGCCCCTTGGGGAGATTTACTGGTCCTGGGGTCAACTGGGCAGAGTCCTTAATTCCTTCTGAGCATCTGGGGGTTCTTCCTTCCAATTGTCCATGGCAGCCTCAGGGTGCAGCAGCAAAGCGCAGAGAAGTCACAAGGGAAGAGAGTCTCCCCTTGTGCAAGAGTTTTTAAAGGGGAGAGGAAGGTTCCAGAAGTCAAGTCCCCTGGCCAATCCTAGGGTGCCACGTCACCTCTCCATTCCTTTCCAAACCCTCCTGCACAGCATGCTGGGACAGCTCAAGATGGCATCATCAAGGAGTCACTAGTCACATCTCCACTAGGGGCCTCAGCTCCACCCCTTACTGTCATCAATGCCAGGACCTTCCTAACTAGATTTTCAAAGGGAAACCCCCTCTTGTGTTGGCTCCAGGGATCTGGGCTCCCTCCTTTGTTCAGTGGGCTTGGGCAGGCACACCCCTGGTACATTGTGACAGCTGATTGATTATGCAGATCATGTCGCTCCACCCATTTCCTCCTCAGGAGCTGGACGTATTTGTGTATACAATATCCAATCCTGCAGAGTGCCCACTGTGCCAGGTTACCTTTGCGCAGGTAGCGGGTTGCGCACAACGGTAGTCTCCCACACGCAGCCCGCACATATGTGCACGTGTGTACATGTGTTCATATGCATCCTGACATATTTCCCTTGCCCTTGCTGCGTTGCAGCAGCCTTATCTTAGAAGGTGGACACTTGCAGTAAACACATGCTGTCCATTTGGCATGTGATTACCTTGGTGGGACACATGTAGTGAGACACACCCTCAGGAAAAAGTCCAAAACTGGGTGATCAAAAAAGCAAAAAATCCTTGCTTACTAAATGGGTAGAACACAATTGAAACATCTGGCATTACTAAAATCTCTTTTTAATTTGCCAATATTCCTCCATTACAATATTTAATGTTGAGTGCCTTTTAATGGCATTTAATTCCTCCCTCTTTTTTCCCTTTTGATGGAGGACTTGTTTAACAACATAATGCTATGCAGTAGGGTCTTGCACCACAGTGACAACTGATACATAATGGCCAGGTTTGGTGGTTATGGACATTTGCTATAGCTCCTCATTTCTAACTCGTATACTATAAAGTAAGTAAGTGTTTTAGAGAAAATCAAGAAACAAATATTTAAACAATGTATCTGGTTATATAAAAAAACTAAATTGAGACATGGTATGAAATAACAGTTGTAAATTTCATTTTGATATTGTCTAATGTGCCCACCCAATAACCTGAAACCTCCAAGCAAGTCCTGCGAAAATACAGTAAGTACCCCCCCGCCCTACTCACCTCCTCTCCTGCTTCTTTCTTCATCTTTGATCTTCTTCTGTGCCCTTCATCTGTATTCTTCATCTGTGTTCTTCTTTTCTTGCCTGCACCCCGTCCTGCGTGTTCTTTCTTCTGTCTTCATCTGTGTTCTTCTTCTGTATACTTCATCTGTGTTTCTTCCTTCTCTTCTGCACCGCGACCTGCGTGTGCTTTCTTCCTCTTTGTCCTTCTTCTGTGTTCTTCATCTGTACTCTTCTTCTTTGTACTTCATCTGTGTTTCTTCCTTCTCGTCTGCACCGCAACCTGCGTGTGCTTCCTTCTTCTTTGTCCTTCTTCTGTGTTCTTCATCTGTACTCTTCTTCTGTGTACTTCATCTGTGTTCTTCTTCTGTGTACTTTGTATCCTCTGCTCCTCAGGGCTCTCCTCTTCTGCCGGACTCCTCTTCCTTGACTCTTCTCTCCTCCTGTTCTTCTGCTCTGGACTCCTCGCTCCTCTTCTTCTTTACCTTCTCCCTGGCTCTTCTCTCTTCTGCTCCTCTTCTTCTTTACCTTCTTCTGGGCTCTTCTCTCTTCTGTTCTTCTGCTCCTCTTCTTCTTTACCCTCTTCTGGGCTCTTCTCTCTTCTGCTCCTGACTCTTCTCTCTGACCTTCCTCACTCCCCTCCACCTCTGTAACCCCCCTCCCCTATCTTCCTATCTTTTCTTCCTAACTCCCCCCCACCTTTAACCCCCCCTCCCCTATCTTTTCTCCCCTCTACCTGACCCCCCCACCCTCCGCTTTCCCGCCGCCACCTCCTGCTCGCCCCGCCCCCCCTGCTCCCATTCGTCGCCCCACTCCCGCCCCCCCGCTGACCCCTCCTCCCCCACTCCTCCCTCTTATGGCGGCCGCTGCGCGGCCGCACCGCTGGCGCGCCAAAGGCAAGCCCTTCTGCACCCGTCTGCGCCCGTCCGCGCCTGGACCACACCCAGCGCCACGATCCCTGGCCACCAGCACTCCCAAACCCCACAGCACCGCTACGACCCCGCCACCCTCCACGCCCTCAACCCGGGGAGCTCCAGTACCTGCTTCCAAGCCAACCCGAAACGTACCCACGGACCCTTCGTATGTCACACCTGCAAACTCACCTTCCACCGCGAAAACACCACGCCCGCCAGCCCACGCGCTAACAACCACCTCAAATGCATCCTGATCAACGCACGCTCGGTCCACAAACACGCCGTTGAACTTTGGGACCTCCTGGACTCCACCGCACCGGACGCCGCCTTCATCACTGATACCTGGATGAACGCCTCCTCGGCCCCCGACATCGCCATAGCCATCCCCGAAGGCTACAAGATTTCCAGGAAAGACCGCACCAACCAAGTAGGAGGAGGAATCGCCATCGTCTTCAAGGACTCCATCAACGTCACCACCTCCACCGAAGACACCCCCCTCGCCGCCGAACACCTGCACTTCCAGATCCACACAGACCCCAGGACCACCCTCAGAGGAACTCTCATCTACCGACCCCCTGGACCCCGCGTCCTCTTCAGCGACTCTATTTCTGACTTCATCTCCCAGCACGCCCTTGCCTCGCCGGACTACATCCTCCTCGGGGACCTCAACTTCCACCTGGAACAGAACAACGACCCCAACACCACCGCCCTGCTCGACAACCTCGCCAACCTCGGCCTCAAGCAACTGGTGAACACCCCCACCCACATCGCCGGACACACGCTCAACCACATCTTCTCCGCCAGCAACCACGTATCCTTCAGCCACTCCTCCGCTATACACTGGACCGACCACAGATGTGTCCACTTCACCTTCCGACGCGAGACTCGCCACCTCCGCACACAACCCATCCCACGACGACAGTGGAACAAAATCCCAGAGGAACAGCTTCTCTCCACTCTCAACGACAACCAACCCACCTTCCCCTTCGACCCCAACGACGCAGCCCTCAGCCTCACGAATTGGATCACCAACTGTGCAGACAACCTCGCTCCCCTCAGACGCCTCCCAAGACAGACCAACACCAAAAAACCTCCCTGGTTCACCGACACCCTTAAGAAATCAAAGATAACCTGCCGCACCCTCGAGAAAGCCTGGCGCAAGGGCCACACCGCAGAGAACATGACTGCCCTCAAGAACGCTACCCGCGAACACCACCAACTGATCCGCGCCGCCAGAATTTCTTCACAGACAGACTGGACAAAAACAGCCACAACAGCAGAGAACTCTTCAACGTCGTAAAAGAGCTCTCCAACCCTAACGCCAACGCCAATGCCATCACACCCTCACAAGCCCTTTGCAACTCCCTCGCCACCTTCTTCCATCGTAAGATCACCGACCTACACGACAGCTTCGGACACCAGACCCAGCCAACCACCACAGAACCTACAACCCCAGCCATCACCCTCAACGCCTGGACTCACATCAACACGGAAGAGACCAAAGCCACCATGAACTCCATCCACTCCGGTGCCCCCTCGGACCCCTGCCCACGCTTCATCTTCAACAAAGCCGACGACATCATCGCCCCGCGCCTGCAGACCATCATCAACAGCTCGTTTTTGTCTGCTACCTTCCCAGAGAGCTGGAAACACGCTGAAGTCAACGCCCTACTGAAAAAACCTACAGCGGACCCAAGCGACCTGAAGAACTTCCGCCCCATCTCGCTCCTCCCCTTCCCTGCCAAAGTCATAGAGAAGACCGTCAACAAGCAACTTACCAACTTCCTTGAAGACAACAGCCTACTCGACCCCTCTCAGTCCGGATTCCGAGCCAATCACAGCACAGAAACCGCCCTCATCTCAGTCACAGACGACATCAGAACCATGATGGACAACGGAGAAACAGTCGCCCTCATCCTCCTCGACCTCTCGGCTGCCTTCGACACCGTCTGTCACCGCACCCTAATAACCCGCCTCCGCTCCACCAGGATCCAAGGACAGACCCTGGACTGGATCACCTCCTTCCTCTCCAACCGCTCCCAAAGAGTCTACCTCCCACCTTTCCGCTCAGACACCACCGAGATCATCTGCGGCTTCCCACAAGGCTCCTCGCTCAGCCCGACTCTCTTCAATGTCTACATGAGCCCCCTCGCCGACATCGTACGCAAACACAGCATCATCACCTCCTACGCCGACGACACTCAACTGATACTTTCCCTCACCAAGGAACCCACCAGCGCCAAGACCAACCTGCAAGATGGAATGAAAGACGTCGCAGATTGGATTAAGCTCAGCCGTCTGAAACTGAACTCAGACAAAACGGAAGTCCTCATCCTCGGAAACACCCCGACCGCCTGGGACGTCTCCTGGTGGCCCACGGCCCTTGGCACCGCACCGACCCCCTCAGACCACGCACGCAACCTCGGTTTCATCCTGGACCCACTTCTCACCATGACCAAACAAGTCAACGCTGTATCATCCTCCTGCTTCCTCACCCTCCGCATGCTCCGAAAGATCTTCCGTTGGATCCCCGCCGACACCAGAAAGACCGTGACCCACGCCCTCGTCACGAGCCGCCTGGACTACGGCAACACCCTATACGCAGGAACCACCGCTAAACTCCAGAAACGTCTCCAACGAATTCAAAACGCCTCCGCCCGCCTCATCCTCAACATACCCCGCAACAGCCACATCTCCGCACACCTGAGACACCTGCAGTGGCTTCCCGTCAACAAAAGGATCACCTTCCGACTCCTCCCCCACGCACACAAAGCCCTCCACAACAAGGGACCCGAATACCTCAACCGCGGCCTCAGCTTCTACACACCCACCCGTCCTCTTCGCTCCGCCAACCTCGCTCTCGCCGTCGTCCCTCGCATCCGCCGCACAACGGCAGGTGGGAGGTCCTTCTCCTACCTGCCGGCCAAGACATGGAACTCCCTCCCCACCATCCTCAGGACCACCCAGGACCACACAGCTTTCCGGAGACTACTCAAGACCTGGCTCTTCGAGCAGCAGTAACCCCCTCCCCCTAGTGCCTTGAGACCCGCACGTGTGAGTAGCGCGCTTTATAAATGTTTATGATTTGATTTGAATAAAGAAATAAAGGTCACCATCTCTAAAAACAAAAACACAAATCTTTTTCTTAATATTATCACATTAGTTTTGAGATTATCCGTAAGTGAAGTGGAAAATCATAAACCAAGATACTTAGGGGGTCATTCTGACCCTGGCGGCCGGTGACCGCCAGGGTCACCGACCACGGGAGCACCGCCAACAGGCTGGCGGTGCTCCCAAGGGCATTCTGACCGCGGCAGTTCAGCTGCGGTCAGAAAGGGTAAACCGGCGGTCTCCCGCCGGTTTACCGCTGCCCCATTGAATCCTCCATGGCGGCGGAGCGCGCTCCGCCGCCATGGGGATTCAGACACCCCCTACCGCCATCCTGTTCATGGCGGGAAACCCGCCATGAACAGGATGGCGGTAGGGGGTGCCGCGGGGCCCCTGGAGGCCCCTGCAGTGCCTATGCCAATGGCATGGGCACTGCAGGGGCCCCCGTAAGAGGGCCCCACAAAGTATTTCAGTGTCTGCTTTGCAGACACTGAAATACGCGACGGGTGCAACTGCACCCGTCGCACTCCTGCAACTACGCCGGCTCAATTCTGAGCCGGCGTCCTCGTTGCAGGGGCATTTCCGCTGGGCCGGCGGAAATGTTTGAATGGCCGCCGCGGTCTTTTGACCGCGGTGCGGTCATTTGTCGGCGGTACCTTGGCTGACGGCCTCCGCCGTCCGCCAAGGTCTGAATGACCCCCTTAATCTTAAACTGTTACAAACAATATTAAATCCAACACACATAACTTTAACATATTACTTATTCAAATGTAAAATCTCTGATTGGACCCCAAAAATATTGTAATTAGATATATTAGCAAGTCGTCTAGATTAATTGAAAATCCAAGTAAAGATGTTTATGGCTTTATACCAAAGAGGGAGTAGTCCTAACAGAAAGCTCTATGAACGTGAAAATGAGCTGACAGATTTGTGTTAATATAAGGTAAACTTTATGTTCAGTACATCATAGAAAATCTAGCTGTACAACAAGTGGTCTAAACCCATTCTAAAGCGAACAGCATATATTTCCAGCACAGGCAGTCAAAAGCCTTTTCCACATCTAAAAATACCACTGTAGAAGGCGAATTAAACAGAACATCTTTAATTCCATTTCATTAATAATCTCACAGTTTTTATACTGAATGAAAGAAAATCACTAGAATTTAGAAGAACAGCCCATTATTCAACAATCTTTTCAGACTAAATTAAGTGGGTGTCTCATGCCTAAATATCATAATAACATATCTAGTATACGAAAATATATAAATATATAATAAAACTAATCATAAAAAATACACACACACATATATATATATACATATATATATATATATATATATATATATATATATATAAAATAAAACTTTCTTGGGGCATACATGATTAATATTGGTTGTTATAAATGTATACATTTTTGTGTAAATATTTTCATATTATCCAAACAGGTAGTACAACATATCCTACCTATAACATTATCTATAAATATAGTGTGCCGTAGGATCTATGCAAATGTCTAGAAAGATGGAATTAGTTCTCAATGTTTGGCGAAATACTTACTTTGGGGCATCTGGGTGAAATCTATCTGGGTCAAAGGTGAGTGGATCCTTGAAATACTTGTCCATCCGGCCCATGATATAAGCATTGAGCTGTAAATACATGCACGCACATCATTTCCTACTTAATCATAATTGTTAAGCACTTTCAATAAACCTTTTTTTTTTCCGAACCGTATTATACACTTTACAAGCAACCAACATAACATAACAAAATAAAGCAATACATAACATAACATGAAATAGTAGGAATGAAACTTTATACAATTTCTACTTGCCCAGGGGACTCAATGCTTCAGAAACCTTCTCCTGTAAAAAGAAAATGCACTTGTTCCCCTTTCGTGCCTTGCAGTTAGGTGAAAAGTTATGGCAGCATTGTTTTTATATGAGATTACTTATCGATTAAGCCAGGGCTCATTGAGTAGTTTGAGTACTAAAACTGATTTTGCCACCATCCTGTAACTCCACATACATGGGCTGTAAGTAGGCAGGAAACTGTGGCTCCAGAATTGGAATGCTGTATGACTTTGTGCACACTCACAAACTTACATGTTAAAGGGTGTTCAGCAAGTCTTCTCCAATCTCTTACTACACTGGAAAAGACCTGAAACTTATTTCTGACAAGGGTAGGAACAATCATTTTCCAGGGTGAGAAAAAAAGAGGGTGTAGAGAAAGTAAATTTGCAATCACTTGTCAGGTTTTGTTATGAACAAATTTACACATGTATATTTGCTCAAGGAAAAAAATGGAATTCAAAACCATTTACTAGGAGGACAGTTTTCAGACCAACTTCTGTAAATTCTTGTGAATTCCTCAAAAGCATAAATCTGCACCAATGCAAGGACGTATTTCTGTGCGGTGCACTTTTTTGAATTCTTTAAGAATCGGTCTCCTGATTTTTTGTCATGTTGCCCATAATGGTTTTAAGCCTATACTTCATTGCTGTTTTTTTTAGCTACTGGCATGCATCAAACATGTTTTTACTAAATGATCTCTCAGAGAAATAGTTTCTAAATTTACACAACATTTTAGCACAACGGTTTTTTCACGTTGCAATTTTTGTGTGAATATTTTGTTCTGAAATTAAATAATTGGCAGCCTTACATTTGTGCTTCTGCATGTATTTTGCACTTAATCAGGGGGCATCTCGGAGCAGTATAAACAGCCGCAAACTGTTGCATTTTGAAACATTAATAAACATTTTGTTTTTAGTAGAACCACTGTCAGTAATGCAAGCTGAGCACACTGCATTTCCTTAAAGTGCTCACCCCAATAGTAAATGCTTTGCAATAATACATCATATATATCTATTTGAACAGCTTATACATATGGATACAAATCTTGTTTTAATGACAGACATCCTTCTTTCACATATTCATGAACTGGTCTAAAATGAAAGCCAAAGAGTTTGAGCTGCAGGGGCATAGGCCTACTTGTCCAGAGAAGAAAATAAATGTGTATATATTTGTATGCATATGGTATTTCCAGAGTGCGAACCTAGACAAGAGGCAGCATAGCTCTGTTTTTCGGTCAAGGAAAGTTTAAAGTTGGTGAGTAACAGGAGAGAAAACTGAGTTGAGGATGGTCAATGCACTGTGATGTAGTGTTCATTAAAGAGGTGAGAGTTTTACTCTATCCTACATTGAGGCGCCGTTGGTACAGTCCTGATGGACAAGGGATGCCATTCCAGATCCTGGGCAAGTAGATCCAAAATTATGAATTTGTATGAAAATTTGGTGTTCTTGGTTCAACACAAGTAATCAATCTGACACACATAAAATTATAGATGGGTAACTGTGAATAACATGAATATGTCTCACTCTTAGAACCACCACATGAAAAATATCCCCTTTAGCCACAAATACCAATCTGTTCGAGAATTGGCACTGCTGCAGATAACCAATGCTTGAGTATGCACTCATAAAGGGGAGGCTGCATGGGTTCATCAGGACATTTCCCTCTCCTTGCTTATGAAGTGTGACTCGGCATAGTCTGCATTGAATGGTTAACCTTTGTCTCCAGTAGTCCTTTGGGTGTGGTTTGAAGGATCACAGAAGATTTAGGTGGTCATTACAACCCTGGCGGACGGTGTTAAAGATGCGGTAATACCGCAAACAGTCAGACGGACAAAAAAGGGAATTATGACCCTGGCGGAAACCGCCAACAAAGACAGCCACTTTAACATTTCGCCCGCCACGGCGGTACAGACAAGCAGCGCGGCGGTCACCGCCAACAGACAGGCGGGAGACAATGTACCGTCCACAGTATCACAACAGGCCAATCCGCCACCTTTTCCGGGGCGGATTCACCGTGGATAAAAACACGGCGGAAACAGCTCTTGCTATGGGAAAACGCTCACCTTAACATATCCCACGAGGAACGACGACTCCATGGACCCCGAACTCCATATACTACCTGCCCTTGTCTTTCTGCTCCTTCACGACCAACAGCGACGTAGGCGCAGAAGATACCGGTGAGTACAGCACGTACGACATGGGGGAGGGGGGAGGCAAAAGTTAGGGGGACACCCACCAAACACCCCCACCCTCACATATTACAACATACACACCAATGCAGTCACAAACATCACAGTAACAACCCACAATTCCCCCGGAAGAATGCAAAGATAATGCGAATTTCGGTCAAACTTTGTAATGTGCCAATATACATGTCATACAAAAATAAACAAATATATGTATACCAAAATCACTCTTATTTACATATATACAATCCGAGAAGTAGTGCAGATATGTACACAACAATGTCCGTGCACAAACAGTCCAAAAATGCATGGGCGAGGCCCACAATAGATACCTGACCAAAATCGGAGAGAACACTGCCGGGCCATCAGATAGAAACACTACAGGCACCTCAGGGGGAAGGGAAGGGGGGGCACCTCAGCCACATAAACGCAAAGCCAGATCCACGACGGGGCTCCATGCCCATTGATGTATCCTGGGGAGTGCAAAGCCACAGTCTCTCAAGTCTATACAGTGGGTGGGTTGCCCACTGTTCAATCCTGGGGAGTACAAAGCCACAGTCTCTCAAGTCCATACAGTGGGTGGTTTGCCCACTGTTCAATCCTGGGGAGTGCAAAGCCACAGTCTCACAAGTCTCTACAGTGGGTGGGTTGCCCACTGTTCAATCCTGGGGAGTGCAAAGCCACAGTCTCTCAAGTTGATGCAGGTCCATACTGATACTGGGGGGTGACTGGTGCCCAGACTGGATGAGTCTCCCCGTGAATGGTAGTGTCCTGTCACTGTCCCAGCTGCACATGAGATAAGGATGCCTGATGTGGTGGGCCATTCATTCCTACCCGGTGCATTGCCCTCTTCAGCGGTGCTTTGACATGGCGGTCTTTGCCCTCATCAGCGGTGCTATGACATGGCGGTCTTTGCCCTCTTCAGAGGTGCTATGACATGGCGTTTCAGGACTGTTCAGCGGTGCTTTGACATGGCAGTCTTTGCCCTCTTCAGCGGTGCTATGACATGGCGGTCTTTGCCCTCTTCAGCGGTGCTATGACATGGCGGTTCTGATACGGACATTGGTGTGTGGCATGACGATTTCCACACTGGACATTGGTGTGTGGCATGACGATTTCCACACTGGACATTGGTGTGTGGCATGACGTTCCATCATTGCCCAGCGGGGCTGTGGCATCCTGGCCCCGCCTGGGCTGTGACTCCGGCGGTGGTCTCTGGACCAGTGACGATACTTGAGCCCTCCTGGGCTGTGACTCTGGCGGTGGTCTCTGGACCAGTGACGATACTTGAGCCCTCCTGAGCTGTGACTCTGGCGGTGGTCTCTGGAGCAGTGACGACGGTGCTGGCGGTTGTGTCTGGACCGCCGGAAATGATGGCGCACTTCTCCGCCGTGACACTCACAACAGGCTGGGCAGACTTCCTCTGGACCTTCCCCACCTTTTTTGGAGTTACAGCTGACTCACCAATTGCCTTCGATCCCATTTCACTTGTTGTCCCACCAGGAGTCTTGCCACGGTCCCGTCGTCCACTCTCCAATTTCGGAGCCTTTACAGGGGGTGGGCTGCCTGTGCCTTGGCTCCGGGTCCTACTGCCTGCCCTGGTGGACGGTGCACTCCAAAAACCTTGAACAGGCACCACTGGTCCTGGAGGCTTTTTTGCTGAGGCGCTACGACGGGACTGATGAATTGGGGGGGGGGGGCTGGGGGGGAAAGAGGTCAATTTGACAGAGGGACAGTTTCTGACGAACACTGGGATGGGTAGCTGGAGGGGGTCTGGGAGTGGAGGAAGAGGAGGTGGTTGTAGGAGGTGTCACTTTAGCTGTTTTGGGTGCAGGTGCAGGTACTGGAGGCTGTTGTGAGGTGGATGGATGTTGGGTGAATGATTGCCGGCGTTTGGGTACTTAAGGAGGGGGCGTCACAGATACACTGGGAGAGGACACAGGGGACGTGTAAATGGCAGTGGAGGTGGTGAGTGCAGGTGAGCGGCGTGTGGTGCTGGGTGTCCTGGTGCGAGTCCTAGTGCCTGTAGATGTGGTGCATGCAGGTGTGTGTGTAGACGAGATTGGGAGGGAGGACGGAGAAGAGGAGGAGGGGGACACAGTGGATGTTGCTGTGTCTGTATGGGTGTGATGCTTGTGTGAGTGCTTGTGGTGTGTGTGGTGCCTATGTTTGCTTGAGCTACTTGGGTGTGTTGACTTGTCTGCATGCTGGTCTGTAGGTGTGCTTGGGATGGGCTGGGATACAGGGCATTGGGTCTGGGTGGAGGAAGTTGGAGGGGGGAGGCTGGACACAGGGACAATTGCTGCCATCAGTGCTGAGGCCAGAGATTGCAGGGTTCGCTGAAGGACAGCCTGACCAGAATGAATGCCCTCCAGGAATGCATTACCGTGTTGCAACTCCCTTTCTACACCCTGGATGGCATTCACAATGGTAGACTGCCCAACAGTGAGTGACCTGAGGAGGTCAATGGCCTCCTCACTGAGGGCAGCAGGGGTGACTGGGGCAGGGCCTGAGGTGCCAGAGGCGAAGGTGATGCCCACCCTCCTGGGTGAGCGGGCACGCGGCGAACGGTGAGGGACTGCTGGGAGGGCGGTGCTGGTAGGCGGGTGGCGGCTGTACCAGTAGAAGTGGGGCGCACAGATGGTGCCGCCACCACAGGGGACCTCACATCGGCGGACGAGTCTGTGTCGCTGGTTGGTGATCCGGCAGGCCGACGTGAAGCTCCCCTCGCCCTCCGTCCCACTGGTGTATTCAGAGTCTGTGGTGTGGCCCTCCATGGCCATGTGGGATGCAGCTCCCTCGTGCTCCGTGCCACTGTACCTCCGCCTATTGATGCTGATGTAAAAACGGACAGGTAGAGCAGGAAAAGGGGGGGAGACAGAAGAAAGAGAGTTTTAGTACATGGCATACCGCTACCGTTGGCAGACAAGACAGACGCAGCAGCCCCATGCACAACGCCGCGCTCCTGCCCTCTGCACATGCAATTTCATGGATTTGGGCTACATGGCAATGTTGGAAATCTGCGCACATGGATGCCACAGGGGCAACTATACCTCAACTTGCTAGTTTTCTGAGGTGGGGTAGAGTGCCACATGGCCTACATTACGGAGGGGCCTTGCCTAACTAACTCGCCCTGGCCTATGGACACCCACAGCCCACCTCCCCCACCCACACACCGTCACTGCACGCAAAGTCCGCAGAATGAGTTTGTACTCACCCCCTTGTGTCTGCTGTGATGACCTTAATCGCCCATCCAACTCCGGGTAGGCCACCGCCAGGATCCGGAACATCAGGGGGGTCATGTTACGACTGGCACCCCTCCCACGTTGGGAGGCCATCCCCAGCTGAGCCTCCGCCGTCTTCTTGCTGCAGCAGCAAATGTCCTCCCATCTCTTCCGGCAGTGGGTGCCCCGTCTCTGGTGGGCCCCCAGGGTCCGGACGTCCTTGGCGATGGCATGCCAAATGTCCCTCTTCTGGTGGGCGCTGACCTACATGACATGCACAAGGGAAGAGGAACAGTCATTACCAATTGCACCATCAATGTGTGTGGCCCCCTCCATACTCTGACCATGTGGCACATTTATTCCCATGCTTTACTGTAGTATGACTTCTACCCCCTTCCCTCTTCCAGCCAGCCCTCTCCACCCAGGCCTAGCCCCTACAACGTGCTCCCTGTGTACTAACCTGTTGGTCTGGAGGACCGTAGAGTAGCGTGTACTGGGGGAGGACCCCATCCACAAGTTTCTCCAACTCCTCCGATGTGAAGGCAGGGGCCCTTTCCCCAGACGCAGCAGCCATTGTCGCTTCCAGACCGAGGTCACAGCAGCACTAGCAGTGTAGGTCCTCTCCTGTCGAAGGTCAGGTATCTAGTGATTGAAGAGATAGAAAATGGCGGTGATGTCCGCGGCGGTGACGTCCGCGGCGGGGCGCATTATCACTGCCGGCGCAGCTGTTCATTGGCTCCTGGGACCCATAGGGTCCATTGTTAACCAATGCAGCATTGCGCCACGCTCTACGACCGCCTACTGCGACGGTGTGCAACGCCAGCGCTGTTACCCCACAATCCCATTGTCCCAGTTTAGAGGTCAGGCAGCCACCATTTCAGGGGCCCACATGGCTTCATTTTCAACTGCGTCACACATACTGAGGCCTACACTCAACACACATACAGGAAGGGTTTAGTGTCTGGGGTAGTCTTGTGTGTGACTGTGGGTACCTACCTGGAAGAATAGTGACTGTTTCTTCGCTGTTGTCCTTCGTAGGCACCGTCAGCTGGGACATATGAGAAGATGGTGGAATCCGCCGGTGTACCGACCGCTGGTGGACCTGTTGACAATGGAGGAGCGACATTTAATCGTGACCTACAGGTTTGACCGTGCCACAATCCAGGAACTGTGTACCCAGTTGGAGCCAGAGCTGATGTCACCAATCCGCCATCCGACTGGAATCCCCCCTGACGTGCAGGTGCTGTCAGTGCTCCATTTCCTTGCAAGTGGGTCATTTCAAACAACAGTGGCCATGGCATCAGGGATGTCCCAGCCTATGTTTTCCAACGTGTTGTCCAGAGTGTTGTCTGCCCTGCTGAAACACGTAAGGAGATACATCATTTTCCCTGAGGTGGAGGATTTGCCTACAGTGAAAGGTGACTTCTATGCCCTTGGACATATCCCCAACGTCATAGGTGCCATTGATGGGACCCATGTAGCTCTGGTCCCTCCCGCAGGAGTGAACAGGTGTACAGGAACAGGAAGAGTTATCATTCGATGAATGTCCAGATGGTCTGTTTGGCAGACCAGTACATCTCGCAGGTAAATGCTATGTTCCCTGGCTCAGTGCATGACGCCTACATCCTGCGCAATAGCAGCATCCCTGATATGATAGGTGAACTCCAGAGGCACCGTGTATGGCTATTGGGGGACTCTGGTTACCCCAACCTTTCGTGGCTATTGACCCCAGTGAGGAATCCCAGGACCAGGGCAGAGGAACTGTACAATGAGGCCCATGGGCGGACTAGGAGGGTTATCGAGTGCACCTTCGACCTTCTTAAGGCCAGGTTCAGGTGCCTCCATATGACAGGTGGATCCCTATTCTACTCACCGAAGAAGGTGTGCGACATCATCATCGCCTGCTCCATGCTCCATAACTTGGCTTTGCGACGCCAGGTGCCTTTTCTGCAGGAGGATGATCCAGATGGCGGTGTTGTAGCAGCTGTGGAGCCTGTGGAGGGTGATGAGGATGAAGCTGAGGAAGACGAAAACGACAACAGGGAGTCAGTCATACAGCAATATTTCCAGTGAGACACAGGTGAGCACATTTTCTATTTTACCTTTACATTCACTTTCACACATCTACCTATATCCTGTACCTCAATTTCTCTCACTATTTGTTAACTGAGTTTTCCCCTTCCATTTCAGTTCCACAAATGTGGTAACCTACGTGTCAACTGTTTGCATCCTTGAAGTGCTTGTGATGTGTGACATAGGTATGTTAGCCTTCCAATGGGTAACACATTATGCAAATGTAATTGATTATACAGATTTACAAATCATTGACTGACTCCATTTTTTTTGGTGTTTGAAGGGTGTTTATTTAAGTGTACCAAAATGAAGGGGGGTTGTAAAATGGTGATGGGTGATGGTGGAGGAATGTCCATGGCAGAGTCCAGTCTATTAGTCTCACAGGTACATTGCACATCTGGGCATTGGAAGTGGAGCTGGGCCAGTTCCGATTTGGGCAGGGTAACAAAGTGGGACAGTGGGAGGACTATCAGGGTGGTCTTATTTCCTGGCGGGGGTCTTGCCATCTTGCTCTGTCCTGTTCCTGGATCTCAGTGCCCGCTTGCGTGGTGGTTGTCCGTCTGCAGGGGGTGGGGTGCTGGTGTGGTGGTCCTGTTGCGGGGCGTCCTGTCCACTAGCGCCGGCGGAGGTGTTGGGCAGTTCGTCATCCTGCCTAGTGTTAGGGGCCCCTTGGAGTGCCACGGTGTCCCTCAAGGTCTTTTGAATGTCCGTCAGCACCCCTACGATGGTGCCCAGGGCGGAGCCGATGGTCCTGAGCTCCTCCTGAACCCCAAATATTGTTCCTCCTGCAGACGCAGGGTCTCCTGCAACTTGTCCAGGACTGTGGCCATCGTCTCCTGGGAGTGGTGGTATGCTCCCATGATGGAGGAGAGGGCCTCGTTGAGAGTGGGTTCCCTTGGCCTGTCCTCCCTCTGTCGCACAGCAGCCCTCCCTGTTCCCCTATGTTCCTGTGCCTCCGTCCCCTGGACTGTGTGCCCACTACCACTGCCCCCAGGTCCCTGTTGTTGTTGGGATGGTGGGTTACCCTGGGTGCCCTGTAGTGGTGGACACACAGCTGATTGACCTGTCCTGGGTAGGGAGGTCTGGGCCCGCTGGGTGGGTGCTGTGCTGGTGTTACCAGAGGGTGGCAGCTAGGTGTTGGGCTGTGGCTGGGCAAGGGGAACCGACTGTCCCGAGGCCCACGACGGTCCGGGCTGGTCATCAAGATCCAGTGGGGCAGAGCTGCTATCGTCACTGTGGGCCTCTTCTGGGGGTGGAGTGGTGTTGTCTGGACCCTCTGGTGTGGTGACGTTCCTTCGGGTTCCTGCGGGGGTACATGATTATTGCATGTGTGTGTTTCATGGTGTGCAATGGTTGGGTGTGCGTGAACCCCAGTGCAGGCATTCCTGTGGGGGGGCTTGTGTGCTGATGGTTGGGGGGTGTTCTGGGTCTGTGCAGTGGGCATGCTTTGGTGATGGGTGTCGATGCTTAGTTATGTCATGCAGGGCTTGGGTTTGGGATGGGTGGTTGGTGTAATGGGTAGATTGGTGAGGATTTGGGGTGATAGGGGAGGGTGTGATGGTGGGGGTGTGTGATATCATGCAGGTAGGTTGGGGGTTATGATAGTTAAGATTTGACTTACCAGTGTCCGTTCCTCCAACGACTCCTCCGAGGCCCTCAGGATGCAAGATGGACAAGACTTGCTCCTCCCATGTTGTTAGTTGAGGGGGAGGAGGTGGTGGTCCGCCGCCAGTCCGCTGTACCGCGATGTGGTGCCTGGATACCGTTGAACGCACCTTCCCCCGTAGGTCGTTCCACCTCTTCCTGATGTCCTCCCTATTTCTTGGGTGCTGTCCCACAGCGTTGACCCTGTCCACTATTCTTTGCCATAGCTCCATCTTCCTGGCTATTGATGTGTGCTGTACTTGTGAGCCAAATAGCTGTGGCTCTACCTGGATGATTTCCTCCACCATGACCCTGAGCTCCTCCTCGGAGAAGCGGGGGTGTCTTTGGCGTGCCATGGGGTGGTGTGTGTGATGTGTGGGGTGGTGTATGTGTTGTGAGTGTGGTGAGGGTAGTGGTATGTGGTGTTTTGTGCGTGGATGTTGTGTGGGTGATGGTGTGGTGTGCCTCTGTGTGGTGGGGTTGTCTATTGCTGTGCTCTCTCTGTCGCCTTCAACTCAAATTTTTGGTCGTAGGGGTTTGTGGGTGATGTGGGTGTGTGTTTTATATTGTGTTGGGTGTGTGGGAGTGTTGTTTGTATGTGTATCAGGTGTGTGTATTTGTAATTGTCCAATGTGGCGGTGTTTTGGAGATGTGTGTGTATTTTGAGCGCGGCGGTGTGTACCGCCAATGGAATACCGCGGTTGAAAGACCGCCGCGTGGATTCGTGGGTGGTAATAGCATGGGCGTGTTTCTGTTGGCGTGGAGGTGGAGGATTTGTTTCCGCATGTTTATCGCTGACCTTTGGTGTGGCGGTATTGTGTGGGTGTCTGTATTTCGGCAGATTCCGTGATGTGTGTCATAATAGCTGTGGCGGTCTACCGCGGCCGCGGCGGTGTATTGGCGGTCTTATGCACAGCAGTATCACCTTATACCGCCAATGTTGTAATGACCCCCTTAGTGTTAAAACTCTCTCATTCATCTTGACCCTCCTTGAGGCCAGCTATTGCATGTGCATGAAGAAAGATCAGTATTAAAAGATTATCGTAGGAACGCCCTTGTGGGAGAACTCCTCTCAGTCAAAAGATGTCTTCCTTTTCCTGGAGTGGCAACGTTATTTGTATGGTCTGCTTTTGGGGACCCTTCTCTGCAGAGGCTAGATGTGTCTCAATTTGTGGTCAGTGTGCCTGTGTTTGGGTTCAGCTGTCCTTGCACTCTCCACCTTTCACTCTATTGCAAATCTTGTCTTTGAGGTTAGACAGGGCAGTCTTCCCGAGGTTGATTCTTGCTGGAGGGGCTGATACTTTTGAACAGTCAGCAGCACATGCAGGTTAGATTTCTTAGGGACCAGTTGGACCTGTAATCATGCAAGAGATTCGGCTTTCCCATGATATTGTGTTTATCGAGGAGGTAACCTCTGTTTTTAATTCTCTGTTTTATCAAGGTTTGGTATGTCTGGTATTATCTGACATTTCTGAGAAATAGGACTGTGTGCTGTGTTGCCCTTTTGGCCTTGCCTATGCTCTGCATAAATCATTCTGATATACTTTTTTTTGACTCTGAGAGGGTAAGAGGTCCTTTCGGAGGAGAACCCCATTTTGGCTGTGGCAAGCTTCAGATCTGAAGCACTAGAAGGAAAACTATTTTCTTCCCTTTCACTTGCGCATCAATGGATCATAATTTGCTATGGGTATCTTAGAGCCTTGTAACAGGAGAAATGGAGACATACAGAGACCTGTTGGTGGTAATTTAGAGACTCCCTGCCACAATCTGCTACAAATACATTTTACCTGGTCGTTCATCCATTACATGATTTAACTCTTTGCATGCGGAGAACGGCTGGGAGCCGTCTTCCCCAGCAGTGCTCGTATGTAAATCAGTCATGCCCCTGCTCTCTATAGGAACAGCCCAGCCCGAACTGCTAGGCCAGGTCTGGGCATACCCTTCCCACTTAGGGCAACAGATGCAGTAGAACAGATGATGGATGGAATGCGGAACAAATTAAGCATCCACCCCCAGTCACAGATCTGGGTTTAATCCATCAGTTTGTTTGCCCGCCAGTTGAATGCTTGATTTGTTCCACATTCTGACCATTATCTTTTATTTTTGCATTTGTTTCCCTAAGTGGGAAGGGTATACCCAGTCGTGGATCCTGTGCTTGCTGTGCCACCAGATTCAAACTAGCCTGGCTGATGAGGGGTGATACCCCGAAACCGGTCCCAGGATGCTTGTTTCTGGTTCAAGGAGGACCTGGCCTGGCAGTTAGGGCTGGACTATTCCCTTGGGGCGCAGGGTCAAGACTGATTTGCATATGGGTAGGTCCAAACTGGAATTGCAGGTGAGCAAAAACACTGATGGATTAAACCCAGATCTGTGTCTGGGGGTGAATGCTTGATTTGCTTTGCATAATGTCCATAATCTGTTCTTTTATGCATTTGCCCCCCACCCTTCCAGGGAGGGCAGAAAGCCCACTAGACACCAGTTTTTTGTTTTTGTAAAAGAGGGGTGGGGCTGCCCACCATGGGCATGGCCATGCCCTGACCCCATAATAATGGGGACCAAAGTATTTTTGCTCTCTTCTCCAGGGGCGAGGGTGGGGGGGTGGCAGAAAGCCCACTAGACACCAGGGACTATTTTTTGGTTATTGTAGGAGTGGGCGCAGCCCAGACTGGGCATGGTAAAGCCCCATCCCCCAAAAAAGGCTAGTCTTTCTGCTCCCCCCTCGGAGGGGGGCTGCAGATGGAGGTTATTATCCCTGATCTGTCCTCCAGGGGGGGGGGCAGAAATCCCACTAGACACCACAGAAGATTTTTTTTTTAAATGGCCATGCCCCCCTCCTGAATAAATGGGGACAAAGTATTTCTGCCCCTGGAGGGCAGATGGGGTAATTACCTCTGAACCACCCAAGGAGGCAGACAGCTCACTAGATGCCAGGCATTTTAAAAAAGAATAGAGGGTGGGGGCTACCCACCACCATGGGAATGGTTATGCCCCCCACCCCAACTAAAGGGGATAACAGTCTTTGGGGTTTTGATTTTACATATGGGCCAAGAGAGCTTGGCTAACTTTCAATATCATCTGCTTGCAAAGGTGAGCGGCTGCACTTTTTGGACTTACGTAGGCTGCCACCGGGAAAAAACAACCATATACTTCTTAAGACTAAAAATCTGGGGGAGTCCTGGGTGGCATGCTTCACATACACGTCACACCATTTTCTTACCCAAAATGCCTTGCATAACTCCAACTTTGCCTAAATCACGCATTTTCCCTATATTTCTGTGATGGAGACTTCCGAAATCAGTATGAATCCACAAAGCTCTTACCATCTAGCATTGCCCCATCTGTACCGATAAAAATTCTGCCCCACTTTTGTGGGGCATCCTAAAAACGTACAAAAAAACCTACCCTTTTGGACACGCTTGGGTTCGCTCTCAATTTCTACATATTTTTTAGCCTTCTATGGTGCAAGCACTTGGCCCCCCCCCACACAAGTGAGGTATCATTTTCATTGGGAGATAGAGGAAAACACTGGGTGGTAGGAAATTTGTGCCAGCGCAGGGATCCCACACAGTAATGTGACGAAAATGTGATTTATTAGCAAATATTGAGGTTTGCAGGGGATTATGGCTAAGAAAATGTTGGGGGATCCATGCAAACCACACCCACCTGAACTTCCTCTGGTGTCTAGTTTTCATACATGTCTGGGTTTGGTAGGCTTCCCCACAAGTCCCCCCTGCAAAAACAGGTCATTTTGTGATGGACAATTTTGATGTATCCACAATACATTTTGGGCCCTTACCTGTTGCAGGAACTTGGCCCACCCACATAAGTGAGGTAGCATTTCTATCAGGAGACCTGGGGGAACACTGGGTAGTAGGAAATGTATGGCTCCCTTCAGATTCTAGAACTTCCCAACACAGAAATGTAACGGAAAATGTGTATTTTTAGACAAATGTTGAGGTTTGAAAGGGATTCTGGGTAACAGAACCTGGTGAGAGCCACACATGTCATCCCATCCTTATTCTCCTGGGTGTCTAGTTCATAAATGTACAGGTTTTCTAGGTGCCCCTTAGTGCCAGCGGAACTAGGGGCCAGAATCACAGCTAGGAACATTGCAAAAAAAAGGGTCAGTTTTGGATGGAAAATGTGATGTGTCTATGTTGCGTTTTGGGCCGTTTCCTGTCGCGGGCACTAGGCCTACCCACAAAAGTGAGGTACCACTTTTATTGAGAGACTTGGGGGAATGCTGGGTGGTAGGAAGTTTGTGGCTCCCCTCAGATTCCAGAACTTTCCATCACAGAAATGTAAGGAAAACGTGTTTTGTTAGGCAGGTTTTGAGGTTTGCAAGGGGTTTTGGGTATTAGAACCTGGTGAGAGCCACACAAGTCACCCTCCCCTAGATGTCTAGTTTTAAGAAATGTACAGGTTTGCTAGGTTCCCCTAGGTGCTGGCTGAGCTAGAGCCCAAAATCCACAGCTAAGCACATTGCAAAAAAGGGTCCATTTTTGGTGGAAAAATGTGCTGTGCCCACATTGTATTTTGGGCTGTTTCCAGTTGCGGGCACTAGGCCTACACACACAAGTGCAGTACCATTTTTATCGGGAGACTTAAGGGAAGGCAGAATAGTAGAACAAGTGTTATTACCAATTGTCTTTCTCTGCCTTGCACATTCCAAATATAAGGCAGTGTGTAAAAAAGAAGTAATCTTGAGAAATGTTCTCCAATTTACATGCTGGTAATGGTACCCCTAATCCAGACATAGGGAAATAAACACTGCTTCTAAAATCCATATCTTTCATTCATTTCGGAAAAACCTAGGTTCCCTTGATACCTATTTTCACTCTTTATATTGTACCAAAGGAATTACTGTATACCTGGTACACAATGAAAAACCATTGAATGGTGCAGTTAAGTTATTAGTTCTGGGTACCTCGGGTTCTTGGTAGACCTACAAGCCCTATATATCCTCACAATCAAAAGGGTCAAGCGGACGTAACAGTATATTGTTTTCGAAAATCTGCCCTAGTTAAAAGTTACAGATGAAAATGTAGACATAAACAGCTGTTTTTTCAACTCAATTTAAATGTTTTTTTTTTATTTCAACTGTTACTTTCTATAGGAAAACCTTGAAGGATCTAGACAAATTACTCCTCGCTGAATTTGGAATTTTGTCTAATTTTCAGAAATGTATAGATTTTCGGGATCCACTATTGGTTTCACACCCATTTCTACCACTAACTGGACAGAGATTAAAGCACGGAAAAATGGGCTATCTCCTGGTACAATGCCAAATTTGTGTTGAAAAATGTGGGTTCCTAATTTAAGTCTGCCTGTTCCTGAAAGCTGAGAAGATGGTGATTTTAGCACTGTAAATCCTGCATTAATGCCATTTGTAGGGAAAGTACCAAACTGTTTATTCTGCAGCGCGTTTTTCCCATTTTTCCCAAAACCCCCAAAATATAGCTGTATTTTGCCTACTTTCTCCGTCCCCTTCAGGGGAATCCACAAATTCTGTGTACCTTTAGAATCCCCAGGATGCTGAAAAAAAGATGCAAATTTGGCATGGATATCTTATGTGGACAAAACGTTATGTGAGCCTAAGTGCAAACTGCCCCAAATAGCCAAAATGGGCTAAAAACTGGGGGGTGGGGGGAGGAAAGGCCTAGCAGTGAGACAATGACAGTATTCTGTGTAAACAGGAGCAGTAAGCAGTCTGTAAAAGCCCTCAAACAAACCTCACAGAGCCACACATTGACTGGACAAAGTTGCCTTAAGCACTGGAGGTTATGGGGGAAGAAAGTGGGAGGGTAGTGGTAATCTGACTTAGGAGTCAGTAGGTTAGAAGATCAAACTCACTGATCCACCAGCTTTCTCCCAGGTCTGCCGCCTGCAGCAGCATTCAACCCTCAACATCCAGCCCTCTGTTCTTGTCAGAGAAATATTTGAGGCATTCTTCCCTGAAGACTCCTCCACACCTGTTCACTTTCCCAGTAGCAGGCCACACTGCTCCTATGAACTCTTGCGTTCGGTACTAAGTACTGCCAGCTGCTTCCCCTGGCGGTGACCCTCAATCACTTCTTGCACATTGAGGAGACTTTCTTGATGCAATTTAGAGAGGGTATTACAACATTCTATATGTCTGCTTTTAGCTCACATTCCAGCTCTGCCCGAAGGGGAACATCAGGGTAGATGTTAGACTGAGATTCAAGGTGTTGGCCTTCTGAGACCCCCTAAATAGATGGGGGTGGGGCAACTTCACACCTGAGCAGCGACTTAAATTATAGTGCTAGATGATCCTTGCGCATGTTTCAAGACTTTCAAATATCGCCTATGTAGGTGAAGGTGAAAATAATTTTTGTTAAAGAAGTGACCTGCCTCAGAAAATGGATGCCACAACAGGTGGGCGTGCTTTCATGCACACCCTACAACTATCTGCACATTAACAATACATTTCTACATGTAAAATGCACCTATATGAGTGCAGCAAAGATAGCGGAATAGCCAGCCCTTCACACCCACTATTTTGGTGTTGAACTTAACCAGGCTAAATCTTATTTTTAAATAGTCTGACATCATCACACATTGTGATTTGTCCAGCCAGCCTTTTAGTGTCTTGGAGCCATCAGTTGCATTACACACATTTTTGTAAGGGAGCAAAGCCTTTTTGTGCCATGTTTGCTGCTTGCCTTTCAGGGAATAGATCCAAAAAGATTTATTCCAAACTAAATCACTGCACTAGCGCACATAGATATTTAACGAATTTTGCTGTGCTTACGTAATAAAGACTGCTGCAAATACAACAGCTTGCTATCAGTTTCCTTAATTTTTCCTTGTGCAAAATAACTTCATGAAATACGAATTGGAGCAAAATCTATTTGTTGCATCGTCAATTGTGCGTGTCTGTGTATTTTAAAAGCCCACTTAATCTTATTTAACATCATTAGTTCCTGTTCGGTGTTAGTTTAACTACCCGTACTTGCTTCTATTATTTTCAATGGGAGTGAGTTGCAGTATCTGTGAATGACCACGTGGGTTGGTTTACATTTACTTCTTCCCCCCCCTTTAGTTCTTTTTGCAAGTGCAGCTTGTCAGTACCAATGGGCTTACTCTTTTGTGAGTGAGTGTTTGTGGTAGCTTGTTCTGTACAAACCACTTTCTTACTTTTCCTTAAAACTCTCCCATTTTATAGTAGACATTCTCCATTTTCACATCACTCCCACTGGTCCCTTCTACATTTATTTCCACCACTCCTCTGGCCCCTTCCACGTTTACTACTAAATAGTAAATTTACATTAGTGGAGATCTTTCCATAGAAAATGTAAGAGAGTTGAAGATCATGGCCCACAAGTTGCAAACTGCATTTTGTAGTAAGTAGTACTACTACAGTCTTCTTTACGTACTGTATAGTGCAATTTAGCAATTGGGCCCTTTTCATGGCATGGTTTTTTGTGGACTGTGGGGAGGCAAAACTTTGATTTGGGGTCAAGTCTGCACGAAGAAAATAGATGTCCAGGTTTAGATAAAGGAGAACGTGGAACTGAGCCACTGATAACCACTGATCATTGAAACTTTTAGATAAACTTAAATATGGGAGTGCTTCGCTGGAGAGACTATGGAGGAGGATAAACAACATTGATAAGTAATTGGGGATCATGAGCCTAATAGGCTGGAATAAGGAACAAAGAGAATGGTGAGATCCTGTGGTGCATTCCAAAATGGATTGTCAAAATCAAAAACACCTTGAAGCCTGCTGCTGTGTAATATATTTGTTTTTGAATAAATTGTTAAAGAATGTGTGCACTGTTTTTTAGAGAGCCATGCAACCATTGCATTGTTTGCCTGGCAGGTAGTGTACATAATGACGTTTGGCTTGGTGACAGTAATTTGCTTAATTTAACTATAACACACCCTGGATACCCTAATGGATGATTAGCCGTGCTTTATAAATCCTAATGGATTGATTGATTGATGCTTTCATGGTGGCAAGTTTGGTTGGTGAATGCCACTTTTGCAGAATTCCTCATGTTGGTGGGTATCTGATTATTTTTCAGGTCCAGCATATACTAAGCTGTTAACAGCAGTGCTATTATGGTTTTAAGAGAAGTTAAGCATATAGTTCACAGATATGTGTTACGGTTTGGTTAAGGCATAGGGTTAAGACTTTGGGGTCTGGGTCTAGAAGGACTTTGCTAGAAAGAAATGTCTCTTAGGCCCGTAACAAGTTAAATGTTATACTTTGGGTGGTATTTAGTGTTTTGACGAGGGTTGTTGATTGAGGAATCACAGAGAAATATGCTCTGAGGATGGGTGACTGGCATCTATTCTGGAAATGTGTGAATTTGCAGTCTAACAATATAAGCTGCTGCACGGTTTGAGGAATGGAATATTGGATAATCGGTTGTTCAAATGAGGCGGTCACAACTTTTCAACAAGCAGAACGTTGAAGTGCTTGGTCAGGGCAAAGAGGACAATTACCTCTTAACGAAACAGTATGAAGAAAGTATCACAATGTATTGATCAGTGCTGCTGTGAAGTACTCCCTTTGAAACAAAAGGTGAATTTATGTGCCATTGTAACCCTACAAGTCACACAGTTATACCAGGCATCTAAGGGTTAGGAGGCTAAAGTGAACCTATGCTAGATGAGGGCTTTCAACTAACATACACATGTATCCTTTCTAGATTACATCTGTATGTACGAGAAATCCATCAAGAAACAACAATCATTTTCAACAGTCAGACCACTTTCTGCCAAATTTGTGAACAGTGTCATAATCAGGGAGACTCCATTAAGTAAAAAGTGAATGAAAACAATTAAGAAAGGTAAGATATGTTGTAGGTCCCCTTATCTGATTAAAAACTGATGTCCATAATGTTTAAAAGGGAAACAACAAACGATTTAAGATATGTATTGTCCATCGACAACACCATTTACTATATGATTTTAAAACTAGGACCGTCTATAAAATTTAAAGTTGTGTGTGCAGAGGGACTCAAATCTTTAAAATTAACACATTTAAAATTCTGAAATTCATTAAGGTGCCACAGTTTACTGCTCTTGTTGTGAAGCTAGAGTGATTGGACTTACAATGACTGGAACATCAGCTGGAATTCTAATTCCTTCAATGACTAGTTCATCTTCTAACAGGCGTGAAGTGCCAGGAGCTGTTGGGTACAACCTTAGTACTTCTTTGAGAGTCTGGGAAGAGAAAACGAAGATACATCACAATACTTCAATGCATCTACTGCAACAAAATTTAATATATATACATCTTCAGGAAGTTATCTCTTTTCGCCATCACTGCCTGCACTGTCAGCAACTCTTTTGAGTGTGACCAATTATCCAGCTTTAAACACATAATTTACTCCTTTTTTCATGTAAATCCCATTCTCTCAGCACATTTCATATTGCAAAGAAGGAAAAAGTTCAGACTTCTCGGGCACTGTATGCCTCAATGCCAACAAGAAAAGGGCTTATCTCCCAGTACTGCGGAACCTAAAGTACTCGAGGCACATAGGTGCAAATCCAAAATAGAAAAGGTTTTTGGGGAGTGCAATAAACTTTCTTTCCCTAATCAAATAAACAAATAACGTGATGGATGGAATGCTTGAATTAATCTAAGCCACCGGAAATTACTCTTGGAGCAGTGCAGTTCATCATTTCTTTGTCCAATGTCCCTCCTCAGACAGGAAATAGCCATATGGAAATCACCATTGATTCTCCTCCAGTAGTAGTCCAGCCAGATATGCCAGACCAGGTCTCCTGCAAACGGGAACGCAGGTAACACCAGATGGGTTTCAGCCTATTTGGACCTTGTCAGTCGGGTAAGCATGAGTCCTATGCCATAGTGAGTATGGGGCCCACATCTCGGCATAACTGTCACATTTAGGATATCTCACTGAGGAGAACAAAAAAGTGATAAATGGATTGGTGAATTAATTATTTATATAGTAAATGATGAAAACAGGACCTCCTACATTCTGTGAATGCTGAGAGATTAGAAAACAAGGGCCATGGGAGAAAATTGCTTTGCCCATATCCCATGATTTAAATGTGAAATCTGAGATCACTGAGGTTGTTTGGTTCCATAGTCTGAATCTTAACCATTTCAACACATTTCCTCTTGTTTCCTAGTTGACCGATCTCCCGCTAGCCCAAACTATTTTTTCCCTCAAGCCTCACCTATCTTTCCAATCTCTCTCCTTCTTCTCGGCTTTCCTCTTCCTCGATACACCTCAATCCCAAACACCCCTCCCTCTCCTTTCCTATTTACCCCATCCTCTTTTGTCTGTTTATCCCCTCTGTTAACCCTACATGTCTCCTGCTTCTTTGTTTCCTTCTGCTCCGCCTTCTAAACCAAGTACTGCAGAAAATAGGCTACTGTGGTATAGTGCCCTGACCTGCTCGCTGAAGCACAGGGCCAGCGCATCCCTTCAAACTAAGCTGAGGGTTCAATACAACTCATATAAAAGCCTAAACAAAATCTATTTTGCAAAAATAGGCAAGGGCAAGTGCACCCATTTTATAAAATCTTCTACTGTTCACACAACCATTAAAAAAATCAAAAGACAATAGACATACAAACATTAGGTGCTCCAGAAAGGGAAAGCAAACTACGGGAAAAGCAATTAAAACCAACTATTTTAATAGTCAGTAAAATCATCATTAGGCAATGGGGGGCAGCGCATCGGGGACACACACCTGAGATCTCACACAACTGTTCAATATCTTCCGCTGCTGTAGGGTCTGTACAAGTCTCTAATATGTGGAGCTCCTCTGCCACTGCTCATTCTTGCATGTTTTTGTACCACTTCACTAAAGGGGGGGGGGGCTGTTGTCTGTTCCCTACGAATGGCCGCTCTCTTTAAGCCAAGAGCAGACATATGCTGAAAATCTGTGTTTGATTTTCTCTTTGCAAGGGTGAATACAGACCAAGGGAACATGGTTTAATGGTCAACTACCATTCAGCCTTTTACAATACATATTGTATGAACAACACATTTCCAATATCGGGCTATTACCTGACACTTCCATATCATATATATGTAATCCATGATCTTCTGTCACCTAGTATATGTGTTACTCCTAGCTGGCCACATATGCAGGGTGACTCACTTTATGTGTACCCTGTGCAAAAATGTATACAGCTTGAATTTAAATATGGTATTGCCTGAAACTTTTATTTACCATGTGGCACGTATACTCCACCTAAATCAACTCTTCCCGGTCCCGTTTACGCTTACCACAAGCAAAGGTACTAGCCCCATACATAAGCAACACTAACACAGTCACCTACCCTTCAGTTACGCAACACCTATTCTATGACTTGGCAATGTATTTTGCTTGCAGTGTGTTTGTGATCTGACTAATGTGGAGTCAACGTGGTTTAGAGTGTCTCATCCTCACCCTAGCTTTGCACTGCAGGATATAACTCTTAAGAGTCCTGTGTATTTTAAGCATCATATTTTTGCGACAGGGGTCTCACACTGCTTACACTAAATGTTTTAATTGCAGGTAGTTTGCTGATTTAACGACATATACGGTTCTCCCTGTTCAAAGTCCTGGTGTTTAATGTGAGCTGACACACATTACAGCTACCACACTTCAAGTGCCCTACAACGGGTGGTGATCCAGTTGGGAGATGTGATATGGTACTATTCACTTTCCTGTGTGCTTGCACAATCTGTCACATGAAGTTGTGCCTCTTATAAACATTGGTTTAAAAACGGAGGAAATGTTGCAAGCAGTTTTCCAGAGAAATGCCAATCCGTTCCCTGCCGGCTGTATAGGTAGACAGATGATTACTCAGGGTCAGTGTAGTAGTACAATTCTTCCAGCACTATCATAGTAGTAAACCAACTCGTGACTTTCATATAACGTTTAAAGTCTTTACAAAGATCTGGGCCTTATAAAATTGCCCTAAAGAGGCCCAGATAATAAAGAGAGGTTGAAAAGTGCTAAACATCCAAGTATGCAATAATTAAAAAAGGAAGACATTAATGATTTGTGTTCATGTGCAAATCAAACAGTAGAATATGTTGATTCTCCTCCTTGCAAATAAGTCTGTTTGGTGAGTAAGACACAATAAAATGCAGTTGTATTGTGCTTGAAGAGCGTGCTACAAGGACCCTTTGATGACCAAAGTGAATATACATTTTTAAAATTTGAATACTTCTTTGAGAATTATGAATACTATTTTGACACATAGAATACACGTGGGTCCACTGGTATATTTTATTAGGCTTATATATGAAGAAGTGAAGCATAACTTGGCAGCTGAAAATTAGTTTTATCCCATAAAAAAGAGGATCTGTGGCAACTGGATGGATCCTGTTTCTTTACATGCATAGTATTCTATTTTACCCAATACAGAATTACTTTGCACTAATGTTATGGTGCATGTCCCGAGGTTTTGGGGTTACTAGGCACATCTTATGTACTGAGAAATGCAATGAATAAAGTGGCTTAAGTTCTGGTACAATAATGCACTCATAGTAGTACTCCTAAATTAGAAGGAAGACAGACAATGCACTTGGAGCTACAGTGGGTGGAGGGATTTAGAGGCTCAAATTGATTAAGATCAAGTTTGTATTGCGTAAGTGTAGAAAACTAATACCTGTTGACCAAACCAGAGAACCACTTACAAATGGAAACAAAAAGAAGTGACACAGGATTCCACAAGATAATCCTACTGTTAGAAAGAAGTGCATACTACGTTCAAGTAGTCACAACAATTCTAAAACAATGAACTCAACACAACACAATTCCTAAAGTACTTAAAATAAAAATATAGAGTACATTTTAATGAGCAAAAAGACACCAAGATCATCAAAATAACTAATGTGGAACCGGAGGTATGACCTTTTACATTTTTAGGGAAAAAAGCACCATGAAAAAGTAGAACACCAATCAGATGTAACTGATCCCAGGTGAGATGGGACTTAGGTGTAAAATCAAGATTACCGAGCCAGCGAAGAGGTCACATATGCTACGCAGAACCTCCTGTTTAAAAATTTTACCTTGTGACTTAGGGCCTGATTTAGAAGGTGGCAGTAACAGGTCTGCTACTACTTTTTCAACGGAAACACTGTCCGCTCATTTGGCGGTCCGTCTGCCCAATTTAGAAGTTAGCGGTCCCACACATGATAACTCGCCCGAGTCCCACCGACTTTGCCAAGGATTCAAATCCACCACCACAACACCATTGTAAAGAGTGGCTGGTGGCGAGACGCCAGCCACACTTAACGCCATGCAGATGTGGATGTGCCTTACCCCCAAGCAAAATGTCTGACTTGGCAAACTGGGAGAGGAGGGGTGAAAACTCACCTTTTTTTCCTAATTCCACTTCCGTTTCCAACTGGACACTACTGGATAACACCCCCGTCAGAGAGACCAATGGACCATGGAGAAAACATTAACCCCTCGTCGCTGGTCACGAAGGTAGGGAACCCCATTGGCTGTGTACACTCGGGAATCACTGCACATGAGCTTGGGACCACTGCAGACATATACATGTCACAGTAATTGTTTTTAGATTACTGTGACATGCATATGGTGGGCACGAGTGGAACAGACACGGGTGGGGACATGGTGATACACAACACATACTGCACATATAAACAAATGTGATTTGGTTTCAGTATTCATTGGTAAATGAATGCTGGCACCACAATGAGGGTACAGTCACACCTGTCAACTGTGTCCATGTGTGCACATTGCAAGGGGACCTTTACTTGTCAATAATGCACTTCGAATTGTGTGCGTCAGTCAGTACGTGTATGTAGGTGTGCGGTTGGCTGGTTGAGGTAGAGGGATGCGCAGTGGGTGCTGCGGTTGTGTTAGTATGTGTGCCACTTGCATATGGCTTTGATTGTTGTGTGGCGGTTGTTGTCATGATGTGTGTAGTTGTGATGTGTAAGTGTGTTTGTGTAGATGAGTGAGGTGTGTTGGTTGTTGTGGGTGTGTCTTGTGTGCATGCAGTGTAACTAGTGTGTGTATGTTTTGTTACAGATGTATGGCAATTTGTGTTTGCAGCATGCACGTGGAACATGTTTTGTTGTGGTGGAATGGCAATGGACAATAGAGTGTATGTGTTGTGTAGAGTTTTGTTCAGGGGGACACAAATGGCAAAGGTACAGTGTGTGTTTGTGTGTGAGACTTACCTGTATTCCATAGCCACTGTCATTGTTTGATGTCTATTGGGACACACAATATCTTCCCTCAATCAGAAAACTGTCGCCAGTACAACACCTGGAGAACTGTAACATCTAAATACGGCGGGCGGAACACTGTCGACTTGACAGTCTTCTTGGGTCTGCCATCGCACCAGTTTGGCAGTAACACTGCCAAGATCTAAATCGAGCCCTTGGTCTTCAAAGTAGACGTTCAAATCTTCCTGGGTGGAAAAGTCTAGGACTGTGGCCTTCTTGAGTTTCCTGAATTTACGTTGTTGTTGAGCTCCGGCTAAAGCCATTGGATGCAGCATCAAAAGCTGAGTGGGTTAAATATGAATTTCATGCCCACCGTGAGTGAGACCTCACTGAGCACACTTCAGCACCTTGTCCAGGCCTCCAGAAGTCCAAAAATGGCTAAGCAACATTTTATTTAAAGTTCTGGAGAAGTTCCTCATGATCAGATTTCCAACCATCAGCTACTAAGGGCAGGTTCGTAGACACCAAGGGACATATTTATACTCTGTGTGTAATTTTTTTTCACGCAAATCCAGCGCAAACTTAACTCCATATTTATATTTTGGCGCTAGACATGTCTAGTGCCAAAATATTGGAGTTAAAGTCATTTTTTGCCTGCGGAAAACTACCTTGCATCAATGAGATGCAAAGTAGGCGTTCCTGGGCAAAAAATGACACTAAGGCCCTCATTACAACCCTGGCGGTTGGCGGAGAAGCAGCGGTCTTACCACCAACAGGCTGGCGGTAAAAATTTTGGAATTATGACCATGGCGGCTACCGCCATGGTCATCCGCCACTTGTCCGATTCGATCGCCAGGGTGGAGACGACCGCTGGGCTGGAGACCAGGGTCTCCAGCCCGGCGGTCGTCACAATACCGCCGGCGGTATCATGACCCGGCTGACCGCCATGGATTTCATGGGGTTAGGAACCGCCATGAAATCCATGGCGGTGAGCACTATCAGTGCCAGGGAATTCCTTCCCAGGCACTGATAGGGGACACCCCACCCGAGTCCTTCCCCTACACCCCCCACCACCCCTGCCACCCCCAAAGGTGGCAGGACCCCCCTTCCCACCCGTACCCCCAACATTACATTACACATTCACACCCGACATGCACGCAGGCACCACCAACACACATACCCGCACACACACCAGCATACATGCCAACAGCCACACACACAGTCATACGCACACACCCACATTCAGACATACATGCACACATCCATACAGACATACAGACAGTCTCGCACTCATTTCCAAACACACAACAACCCTGCATGCATACACGCACTCACACACCCCCTCTACATACACACACACACACCCCCATGCACCCACACATCACACAACACCCCCCCACCCCCTCCCCTAACGGACGATCAACTTACCAGGTCCGTTGATCCTCCGGGAGGGGACGGGATCCATGGGGGCAGCTTCACCGCCAGCACCCCGTCAACTGAACACTGCCACGGCGAATCACAGGACGTGATTCTGTGGGCAGTGCTCTGTTGATGGGCGGTGGAGGTGGAGCTACCTCCACTTCTCCGCCAGTACGGAAAAGGACGGAGGGCTGCCAGCGGTCATAATGCGCAGAGCAGAAAACCGCCTGCACTGGCGGTATTCAGCACGGTGGTCCCTCGGCGGTCTTGTAAAAAGACCGCTGAGGTTGTAATGACCACCTAAGTCCCTAGTGCCTTATTCATCCTCCCAGGCAAAAATCATGCAAGGGGAAGGTGGGATCAGAAAAGGGTGCAAAGCTTGCTTTGCACCATTTTTTAACGCCTGGTTCAGGGCAGGCGTTAGGGGACCTGTGGGCATATTTCCATGGTGTAACACCATGGAATAAGCCCACAGGTGCCCTCCCCAGGCCCCAGGGACACCCCCACCCACACCAGAGGGACAGCGGGACCCCATCCCAGGTAAGAAAAGGTAACTACAGGTAAGTATTTGTTTCATTTTTAAAGTGCCATTGGGGCCCTGAAATGGGCCCCCTACATGGCATTGGGTGCAATGGCCATGCCCAGGGGACCCTGGTCCCCTGTGCTGGCAACTGGGATGGTGGGCATGATTCCTGTCCTATCTAAGACAGGAGCCATGTGGTATGGATGGTTTTGCCTCAGCAAATGACTCTAGGCAGGTTAGTCATTTTCTTTTACTCTAACCTGCCTAACGTCATTTTTTGGTGCAAAACCCCATTCTTCCATACCGCCAGCCCCACCCGACGAACGTCATTATTTTTCTTTACTCTAGCCTACCCTTTGCACTGGCTTGCACCATTCCATAAATATGGTGTCCATCTGGTGCACAGAAATGGTGCAAGCCGGTGCTAAACGTTTTGCTGTAAAACTGCATTAGTGCAGTTTTGCACCCAGGTCTCTCTTCATCTCTCTCCAGTCAGGTCTCACTCAGGGCCCAGACTTCAGCTTTCTGTTTACCTGAAACAGGAAAACTGAAGGCTAACCACTTGACCCTTTGATATTACTTCAATTTCCTGGGTGCCAGCAAGAATTAGGAGACTGTTAGTTCTTTGGTAAGCTCTCTTACCCCAGAAGTCAGAAGTCTTATTCTAGCAGGGCTTTCTTCGTCCGATGGAGTCTTCCTAGGCCCAGGAATGTTCTCAGGAGTTGATGGTGGAGGTGTCTTATTTATTGTGTGTACTAGGGGGTGACTGGAGAAATTATTCCACCCAATTCTAACTATTTTCTCACAGTCTTCCTACCTTCTTTTGTATTACATCTTTTTTGCCTTAGTATAAAATTACAAAGGAGCCACTGTTTCAAGATGGTGAAACACAGCTGCCAGCAGATAAGCATGTCTTCAGCTCTCAAGCCACTCCCCCATTTAAATGAGCTTTCCTTCCACCATACCGGGTCAAACTGGTTTTCTCTTCTCCTGTGACTGGAAACCCATCTGGGGGAGAGTAAAGGTGGGAATAAATAAGAGACCCCCCCCTTGCATCTCCAAGTCACACAAGATAGTGCTTAAACTGTTCTTTGATCTGCCAGCTGTTACTGTCCACTCCCAAATAGCTAATCTATTGACTGAGTGTCACTGTGATAATGTGACTGTCGTCTTCAAAAGCACATCCTGCCTGACCTGCATGCTTGATTTCTGTTGGCCAAACAGACATCCAGAATCACCAGTGTGGGATACCATCAAGCCAGTAGTTCACCACATCAGCTACATAACAGAAGTACGATCAGTTAAGGGGGCTCAGAAAGGCAAAGGGCTAGAGACTACAACAGGGAAAAAGCTGACATGGATGATAGGGGTAGTAGCCATGCTGCAATGTAGGCTCCGCTCATAACAAGCAAAATACAGTGCTAATTGGTGCAGCTATGATGTACACACAATACATAAACTTGCAGAAGAGTTATTGGGAAGTTAGTGAGTTCAACATTATTTCTCCATCAAGGATGCTAAAATACTAGTACACGACTGACTTGACTCTTGACATTATTTGGTATTTTAGTAACTAAACAGTACAATTTTAAGGTGGCTGCCAGCCACTTTTGAACAGTAAATGTAAAAAAATATTTGCAGGAGAGCAAAAATAAAGAAGCAAACTACCTTTAGGAGTGTGCAGCTGCATAACCCTTAGCACTTCTTTACAATAAAAAAAAAAAAAATTACAAAAAGTAAACCTGGGAGAGTCTGAACAAGCAGACAGGGAAGAGAGACAGGAAAGACATGCCCTCCCTCCCATGGCGCTCTAAAACAAAATTTAAAAAAATACTTCTCCGATGTCAGCAGTGGAATGATATAAGTGATCCACTTGGTAAAGCAGCTAAGCTCTAAAGGCAGGACAAACACAAGAACAGGGAGAAAAGCCTCTGAGTAAGGAGTAGGGAACTTAGATTAACAAGAAAGCTATCGAATCATTGGCAAGAGGTTAACTCAAAGTCCACTCTGTGCATTATGTTGTAGGCAATAATGTCCCTATTCGCAAAGGTAAACTTACACATAAGGAAAGCTACATTTGCAAGTTTACTCTTACACTTGTGAATAACATTAAACCTTTTGGCTATTCTCCATTTATTAGTGTAAAGTTACTGAAAAGTGTAGACGTACATGCTCCCGCTTCCTGAAACAGGGGGCGGAGTCAGTAAAAAACATCATGAAAGACTGCTATATTATTACTACGAGTGACCTTACAATAGTATTTGATGTTCCGCAATGGAGGTGGGGAACTCGCTACGGTAAAGTACAGAGACATTTTGAAAAGTTAAAGTTTAAAAATATATTTATAATTTTTGTTGCATGTCAATGTACATTGGCTTTATACATAAACATTAAATGCAGAATAATTTAAAAAACACTACAGGACTATTAACTAAATGTTACATTAAAAATGTAATTGTTTCATGCAAATTAAATTAAACTAAAAATTACATTTTAAAGATTTAATTCAAGTATCGCCCAGCTCAACTAAAATGTTTCTGCTTATGTGTTATGTACTAAAGGTTACTAAACGTTATGCATACAATTAATTTACGATTTTTTGAATGTTACATTTATTTTTAAATTTGAAAAAAGGTGAAAATATTTTAATTAAAGTAACATTTATTTATAGTTTAAATATTAGGATAGACTGCAATTGTAATGAGGTTGATAGGACCCCATTTGCCAAACTCTAAATTAAGCCCCTTATTCTTAATGCCTGGCCAGAAATTTAGTAAAATGCATTTACTATCACTTCCCAGGAATTCCTCTCAAAGGGAATCAGAAACTCTAACTGCCAGAATGCATGGGTCATTTTGGGTAGCTTGGTGTGAAGGCATCTGTGCATGCCTGCGCTAGTTCTGTGAGACAATATTACTTTTACCAGGCTGTTCCTGTGAGAGAAGGTTTATGCAATGGTAGAGCCAGAGGCCTATCTCTGTGATGAATAGTAATGCCTTCTATCCCCAATGCCTGACATGGGCCCACTAGTACAGTCAGGTGGTGCGTGGGGTGCCTTTGTGTGCAATGACAGGCTGGTTGTTTATGGGATGGGGTGTAGTGGTATTTAGCCAGTCCCTGGACTTAGGTTGGAGGGTACTAAGACAGCCTCATAGGAGGATGGGCAAAGAGTGAATATGCATCCTGGAAGGGAAGGCAGGCACTGAGCCAGACCACATGGTTAGGGTCAGGGACTCTGCTATCGTTCTAGGGATGAGGGCAATGACTGTGCTAGCACCCAAAAAGAGGGAAAGGGGCAGAAACAATGCTAGTGCATTGAAATGTTTACTTTGTAATTAATTAGAAAACTATTTAAATGTATATATGTGACTATGGGAACAGGTAGAGGTTCATTTGAAATAGGAGGAATAACTTGTTAATACGAGGAGCCACAAGAAACTTTCAGCCTCATCACGAGGATGGAGGTCCTAGGACTGCCAGCCTTGCAGTGGTGGTCAGACTGCCATAGCTGTGGCGGTCTGACCGTCACATTACTAGTCAGGCAGGCAGACCACTGTCCCCACCAGGATCACAGATTCCGACAGGGTGACGGTGGTCTTGTTTGTAATCATCCAGGATGGCGCTGAACTCAGCGCTGCCCTGCTAATTACAACCTTATTCTCTGCCAGCTTTTTCTTGGCATTTTCCCCACCATGAAAAGGCTAGCAAAGAACAAGTGCAGGGGGCCACAAGAGGCCTGCCCAGCACCCTCAGAATGTGCACTGTCTGCTTTGCTACGAGATAGCACTCAGCTCCTTTAAGGTCTCCTTTAAGGGAGCTGAGTGCTATCTCGTAGCACTGTTCCCACAGGTCTGACCGTCTGGAAAGCTCTATTTCAAAGTTTCCGTCAGTCAGCCAGGTCAGGCCGGTAGAAACCTTGTAATAGATCGAGGGTGCCATGGGGCACCATGACGGTGGCGTTCTCGCTGCGAGTTTGGCAGTCCTGCATTGGGACCGGCAAACTCGTAATGAGCCCCTTTGTCTCTATACCCTTACAGTATGACTCAAGAATGCAACACAACTTTCACCTTGTGAGGTAAGTGCCCAGTACCCACTCAAGGGTCATGAAACACACAAAAAGATAAAATAATGAGATGACACTCCAGATTTCAAGGAAAACATTGTGAAGCTGTTATTTTATTGATCGCATAGTGTTACTAATTACACAAGATCTCCAAATTAAAATTTTCTCAGCTATCGTAATTTGGATTAGTTTTCCCTTCATTTGATGCCCCACTATCACCTTGCTTTGTGGCACCTGATACAAGTCACTTACTCATAGGTGAGTAAGATGCATTGACAAACCATATTTTGATGGTAGAAAATAATTCAGAACACATGTGGTGATTGTGTATGAGGAAAGGTCTAGCACAGAACCATTAAAGGCTTTATTTGTCTTTTTTTAAAGTAATGAATTCTCCTGTTCCATGACAAACACTCCGTAGTGACTTAAGCAACAGAACAAAGGGTTTCTTTAGTCAATACTATAGTCGGTGTGACTGAGTTAGTAGTTTTTGTCTGTTCCTTATGGCCTTCTGTACATAGTTGTTACATCTATGCCTTGTCAAAAAGACAAAGGGATTTGCATTCCATTCATCTAGACAGCACTGCAAGCAAATCACAACCAAGATTAGAGAGTGGGTCATGTGCTGTGCTTTTAGATTCTCTTTCATCCCCTAGCTGAACAGAGTATTCCTTCCAACGTCATATACTTTTGATTTTAGTGTTTTGCTGTACCTGTGATAAGTATTGCAGCTTGCCGAGATCACTGTAATCAACATTGACCTTTGACCCAATTACTTCATCAATTTCTGCTTGTAGTCTGATATAAAAGAAAATAGAAAATTAATTTATAGCTTTTTACAGAACCACTTTATATTCATTTAATTCAAACCACATTGTAACTAACTTTGCATAGTTTCCTATATCTAGTTGTGGACAATGCATTTTAAAAGTGTTAGAGACCTCCTGCAATAATCCTAGAAAGCAAGCAATAAACGCCACTACCATTGTGAGGCATCACACGTCTTTACATGAAAGGTCCTTATTTAGAATATTGCAGCCAGGATACTATGCTACAAAGGAAGTCCTGTCCGCCATATTTCAAGTGTATTATAGCCTATGACACATGTAATACAGCAGATGGAATATCTGCCACGTTTTCAAAGATTATTCCATGCGCTAAACTCTAAATAAGGCCCCAACTCTAGACAACACCTCATGTAAGACAAAGACAAAGGTAAAATCTTTGGTTGCCAGCCTTTTATAGTCCTGTCCTTGAAACCCAACTTTTACAAGTACTTTAGTCAGGGAACTACTAAATTCTTGCCCTGGAAGAAATCCAATGAAAACCAAGGACCTCTATAGAACACTGGCTGTGTCATGATCAAGGCTAAAATAAAATAGAGATAAAACGCTGTATGCATTGTAAAACACACCAACAATGTTGGAAGTTAAGGCAACACATTCCTAGCAACTCCAGCCGCTAAACATTAGACAAATAAAGAAATGGAAGTACCATAAGAACATTCACATTTTGTGGGTCATTACAAATCTGGCGGTCTACTGACCACCAGAATCGCAGTGGCATTTGCATCCAGACTCTAACCCAGATTTATGATGAACTAAAATGACACATTATGAAACTTGGCATCTATCAGATAGTGAAAATGACTGATTGCCTCTGTAAAATAAAGACAAGTTTTGACTTTTTCACAAATCAATTAACCATCCCATTAAGATAAAAGGCATGTAAATAAGCAATAAGCGTGTTCTATACTTACTTTTTCAAAATTTCTGGATGACGGGTCAATTCAAGTATTAGGAATGATAACTGGTTGGCTGTTGTCTCATGACCTAGAATATAAACCATAGAATTAAAAAAAGATAGTCCCACCTAGGCTCACAAAGTGCATTCCAAACAGGTAATGATTAGGCAAAATGTCAGGCTTGTTCATATGATGAATCTACAATCATATTTCCTAGTTATTCTCAAATTGTGGTAGGTTTAGTGATCCAAAACCTAGAACCTAGCGGATCTAAAGAGGAACATTTTACAGTGACATACATTATGCACTACCACTGCAAACCGAGCCAATTCAGAGAGAGAAACATATTTTATTGATTAAGTTCCCAGCTGAGAATAACAATATAAAACAGTTTGAGTACAAATGTGACATAATTCCATTACTACACCAGCATAAAATCTTTAAAACAGTTTAAAAAAGGCTTCTAAAACATCTAAAACATTGTAACATACATATTCATTCGTAGGTGACAATATTAAATTAATCAGTTATTGTTATACTAAATTAAAGATACGAAGCAAATAAATATCTAAAACTGCAGGGCAAGTGTAAAGTACATTTCATAAATCTTGAATGCCACTGAGACACAGTTCACACAAGCTTGTCTCATATATAGAATTAGACAAGTAACGCCGCTGAGCCTGAGTGATAGTGTTTCCCACATACATCAATGATCTAAATCAAGGGATAAATATTTCAGAGGTTGCTTATCATCTCTAATACCTGGCAATGATTTGTATAGCTTAAATTTCATGCAGTCACTAATGTCTCAAGAATGGCTTAATCTTGGAATAGAATTCTTTAGGAAAAGTTTAATTTCTGAAAGGGTATATGAATGCAAGTCTTCTATCTTGCATTCCAATTTTTCTGAAACTTATTTAAGGTTTTCAATAAAAATGTAACCTTTTTGAGTGTTATGAGAGATTCCTGCATCAGTGTATCTCTGAGAGTGCCGTTTGCTGCATGCAGCCCACCAGACTATATTTGTCATTGCAGAGGCACAAGAACTTGTGAGTGTAGATTCTAGCCGCAGTGTCTGGACAGGCACTGCTGGACTTATGTAGCTAATTTATAGAGAATCTTCTCTTCATCTTGACTGAAAAATGACCATTCACTAATAGGTGCATACTCAAGAGCATATGTAAGAGTCGGAGGGATTTTTGCTCTATGTATTTGTAATAAAGATTTAAAATACCTGCTTCCAGAAGATTTTTTTTTAAAAATTGAAAACACCATCAAATCCTAAACCTTATTCCCTAAGTGAAAGAAGTGTAGTTTTATGTCTAGACTCCGAGAGAACAGTTTACCTAGATATCTGTAAGGTTTTACCATCTCTAGTGAGTTCCCCCTTAAATTCCAACAAAGGGGGTGGCAGTGTTTTCTTACTCTGAAAGTCATTGCCTTAGTTTTAGAGACGTCAATTTTTAAAAAGTGTTTCTCTGCATATACTTTCAGAGCATTGAAATTATGTTGTAGGCCTACTGGAGTAGGATAAAATTAATCCGTATCATCTGTATTCACTAAAACACATAAATCAAAGGATGCAACACATGGTGGAACGTTCTTGTTATTTACAAATTGGACGGGATGATTATAAAAATATATAGAGAAAAAGGGCTGTCAAAAAACATCCCTGGTTTAAGCAGTTCTTTGGGGCTGGGTCCTTCTTGCCCCCATCAAAACTCAACACCATGTAGAAGAATGAAGTGCAATTAGCAGTATTGCTAAGTTTGTAGAGATACCCAGAGTAAGTAATTTCCTCCATAAAATTGTCCTGTCCACTTTATCAAATGGCATTGAGAAGTCAATAAATAGGCTATAGAGGAGTTCCAATTTCATTACAACATATGGGTCTCTTAAGCTTTTAACAACTGCCATTTTTCCACCAGAGAGTGTTTGGGTCTATACAGGGGTCTATGCAGACAGAAAACACACAAATATGCATGTTTCATGACAATAACACTACTGGGCTTTAGCCAGAAAGAGTGACTGCAGTGGTATCTCTTCCCTGCTACTGTTCGTGGTTAAGCTAATACAGCATGAACTTATAGATATTTCTTCTAAGATTTGTGCCAACACATACAACCAGATAACATTTCAGGTTGCAGTTTCCCTTGAAATGCATCAACTTCATTACTATTATTATTATATATTACTATTTCACATTTCTATAAACAACAATGATGGCAATAATAATAATAATAACCCTGTTTATTAGACCAATGCAACCCAAATAAACATACATAAAATCATCTGTAATAATACATTTCAAATACTGAGCTAATGAGATTGCCTCCCGAGCATCGTACAAAGCAAATAAAAAGTCCACTGCAGGTTTAACAGCACGAATAGTATTGGCTTTAAACAAATTTAACATATATATTGTAGTTGAGATAGTTTGGGGCAAAAAAAGCAAAACATGAGTTACTGACCTATTTTATTACATTCGGATTCTTATGCTCTCTCCCCATTTTCTTTAGCCAAAGACTTAATGGGAAACACTGGTACACCTATTTGAATGCTAAGCGACATATGCCTAAGCCTAGGTTCTGCAGTAGAGACATGATTTTTTAATCCTTACCCTCATCTCTAATGATCTTTTTGAAGATGCATAATCCACATCAAGCAAACAAGACGTGAAAAAATGCATTCTTTAATTAGAATTAACTCATACACAAGTTTCTTCTAAAGGCATCACTACTGATTTTGGATTTATTATAGGAAATAATTGCAGTATTTTTTTCCAATATACACTGGCCCACCGAAAAGCACCTCTTCAAAGTTCCAAAGAACAGACCTTCTTCATTGACTTTATACCACCTCTAGCCAAGTTGATAACAAGCAGATTGTCTTGTGTGCAAGCTGTAACTTTAGTTTATCACAGCTGTAACTCAACATTTAAAGCTTGAACTATTGCATGTTAATGGAGCCCAGATACCCTGTTTTATCTATCTATCTAATCTTACATACTTCTGAGATGGATCAAATGCAGATATAGGATGTTCATACAGCATGCAGGAGCAATTTTTGCCGTGTATGCCCTTAAAAATGAGGTCACTGAGTATCCTTAGAAATATAGATCAAAACTTAACTAGCCTCTTAAATTCATCAACTCTGTACTCAAAACTGCTTCCCTTTGCAACCTCTGTGTAAGTGATCTAGTAAAAGTGACTACCAAATAATTTGGTTTCCATTTTCTCATGCCTAGGTACAATGTCTTTTGAGTGTCCTAAAATGATAATGTGAGGTTTATATTTGTTGATTTTAGCAGGACAGTACTGTAATAATATATCAAACTGGCTCTCTAGACCTGTATTAGTTCTATCCAGGACCCAAGGCCATTGGCATACAATAACACTGTCATTGGTTTAGACGAAGTTTTGTAGGACATCTACATTCATTAATTGAAGTGTTGTGGCGGTCAAGTACAAATAATGATAAAACAGTAGAGCCAGCACAGATCTCAGTTTGATACTGTTCTCGACAGTGATTATCAGTAACATATTTTCTAAATTATTTAACTGGACGAGAGTCCATGTTGAATCATGAAGGTGCCTTAACAAAAAAAAAAGATGGGGAGAAATCCCAAGTCCCTTTATTTTGCATCATAAACAGTTTCAATCTACCTTATCAAATGCTGACCAGAAGTCCACAAAACATGAATAGTTTCCTCTTTCCAGTGAGGGTGGGCGTATGGGCATAGTACCATAATGCAAATCCATTATATTGGGCACTAGTGCCAGGTCTTAATCTTGTTCCCAGAGGAACAGATCACTGTCATCTACCTACTCTTCCAAAAAAAGATTCATTTGAAAAACATCTTTCCCCGTTCTCTAGGACAGAAATCAATTTATAGGAAGCAGAGTCAGCTCTATATTCTTGTCTAGAGAGAGCTTTTATTGTAATACCTTTGTAAGACGCTGGAAGGAGTCCTGTTCTTGTCACAAATTTAAATAAAGGGAAGTATAACTTTTCCTGCCAGACCTGTTAACTACAGAATTTGGTATTTCAGGAGGCCATGGAGCGCAACTGTTTTTCAATTAAACAAATGTTTGAGCAATTTGTCCTCTGAAACAAAATGTTGTAGGTTTACATCTATGTCAATGTTAATTACAGCCTAAAATATATGAACACTTGAGATTCTTGGCAGAAAGGGTGACCTGCAAATGCATGCTTCAGATTTGATTATCACTCAAGATGCTTTGTTCAACTATATACTGTGTTTCTTGAAAGCTTCGGGGGCCTGTGAACTTGCTGTAATTAACATTGACATAGATGTAAACCTACAACATTTTGTTGAATCGCTAATTACCACCAAGTTGAACTTGGTGGTAACCATGTGCCAAATTTAAAAATGCATTTCAAATGCATTTTTAAATTGTACATGTAAAGCACACATGTCCTTTTGGCATGTGTGCACCTTACATGGTGTTTTTTTTTTTTTTTTTTTGGGGTGCAGCGTGGGGGCCTTAGGCCCCCAGCACCCTGGGGTTTTGCATTTCCAAAATTGCGATTTCTGGTTCAGAAATCGCAATTTTGGAAATGCAAAAAATTTGCAGATATGGGCCAACAGGCCCATAGGTGCGAATGGGGCCGGTATTGCAATTTGCGAATCGGTAATAGCATTTGCGATTTTTAAGAAATCGCTATTACCGATTTGCAAATGTGATACATGGCACTTTGTGAGTCGGAAATAGCGGCTTCTTAAAAATCGCTATTTCCGATTCGCAAATGGCCTTGATGATACATCTGGCCCTAAGTGATTTAAAAGGCTCTGAGATTGGATGATGCATACAGGAATTCAGTAACTTCTCGGAAGAGGCTCCTTTAATGCTGAGTGTTATGGTTCTCTTGCAGAAAATGTTACGAGCAGTCTTGGAATCCTTGTCAGTAGCTGAAAAGTAGTAGAGACTAATTTAATGCAACAAATTGCGGGTCTTGTCATTTATGAAATCATTATGGTCTGTGCCAATGACAAATAACCACTAAAGGTGGTAACAAAGGTCCTGGTTTATAGTTTGCCAGATGGGTTACTCTGTCAAAAATATGAATAAAATCCTATCCATATTAATACAAGTACCATAAGAGATGAAGCACTTGTAATAAGGTTGACTAATTAAAAGGCGCAAAGCTCATAGAGGAGATGAAGTCCAGTTTGGGAATAGAGAATGAAAATCACTAGTGTTAGTTCTGTTGGAAGCTTCTACTGAAAACAAAATGCAACTGTTTCACATCTCTGTATGCTCTGTAGGATTAGAGATTTTGGGGGTGATTCTCAGCCTGGCGGGCGGCGGAGGTCGCCCGCCAGCCAGAGTTCCCCCCTCCAGAATACCGCACCGCGGTCATTAGACCGCTGCGGGTATTCTGGGTTTTACACTGGGCTGGCGGGCGACCGCCAGCCCAGTGTAAAACAACCATTCCCCCGAATGGAGCCGGCGGAGTGGGAAGGTGCGATGGGTGCAGTGGCACCAGCAATGCAGACAGTGAAATTCATTGTGGGGCCCTCTTACGGGGGCCCCTGCAGTGCCCATGCCATTGGCATGGGCACTGCAGGGGCCCCCAGGGGCCCCACGACACCCCATACCGCCATCCTGTTCCTGGCGGGCGAACCGCCAGGAACAGGATGGCGGTGCCGCCATGGAGGATTCAGAAGGGTAGCGGAAAACCGGCGGGAGACCGCCGGTTTTCCACTTCTGACCGCGGCCGAACCGCCGCGGTCAGAATGCCCTGCGGGGCACCGCCAGCCTGTTGGCGGTGCCCCCGTCATTTTAGCCCTGGCGGTCGACGACCGCCAGGGTTAGAATGACCCCTTTGATGTCTTTGCTCAGATTTAGAATACTTTTTGTTAATGAAAGCTCAAACTGACCCAGTTAATAAGAGTCCGGATTCAATTTGATCTTTAAGATCTATGCTTCCCAAGTGAGTTACCTGGGACGCTCCTGGATCATTACAGCATTTGTCTAAAGTTGGTGGAGGAGTCTGTCTTACCATAACATTGCTATTCAAGGAAATAGGTTTTGTTTAACCAGAGAACTATCAGTATAAAATCTAAATGGACTGCCTCCTTCTGTGCATCTTGCCATTTGCACATCTGTGATACTCTGCCTTGCTAAATAAAGCTTTATTACAGTTAGTAACAGGAAAGGGGGAAGAGAAGATATTTGCAAACAGCGTGTGGCAGGAGGTGATGATCTAAGAAACTAGCCTTCCAGCTCTCACCGCTCCTCACTTAATCAGCATCCAACAGTCCTTTGCACAGCAGGAGCAAAAACAAAGCTAATTGATAGCACTGAAAAAGGTGCAGAATGCAACAACAGTGTAGAGCAATTTGCGTTGTTGAGCAAAGCTTTATTGCTGATATCAGAAGAGGGCAGTGCCACGCATCAAAAAATAGTGTGGGCGGGAGGAGATTACCAAGCAAACAAGTCTCCTAGCAGTCGCCGCTCCTCCCTTGAGCAGTCTATGTTTAGCATGATCAAATATTAACTGATAGCATTGGTCCTGAACTAAGTGCTTACTGCTACAATAGTGTATTTAGTTTAAAAAACAAATTTAATTGGCAAAGTAATTTAGCACTTTTACCATTATGCTGAAAATTGTTGCAGTGGTGTTAGCATTAAAGTCAGCCATTCTTTGTGTAGTTAATAATTAGCTGTATAAATTGGACAAACAAAAGGCTGCTATAGACAACTGTTAAATGTTTGTGGAGGTGAATGGTATCATTTTGTGATTGTTATGATGCAGTGGAGGAGATGTAATAATTGCAAATCAGAGCAAAAACTATATTGTAACAAAACATTAGGGAGGGTGAGGAATAATCTAAAATGGTTCCAGAAGCAATGCATGAAGTTTTCAATGTTGAGGAAGATAGAAAAGATACTTCAATATGAATACATGGACATTGCTTACTTCACATGTTAAGAATAATGCAAACAGGGGCACTAGAAAGCCAGACTGCAAGATGGCCACCATTGTGTGTGGCTCCGCTGGCCCAGGGCATTATGTGTTCATTTCTATACTATCAGGCTGCCATCTGGCCTGTGTGCTGCAGGACCTGTCCATTTCAAAGACAATGTTCCAGTGAGCTACGTTGGGGCCTGAGCAGCCAGCATTGACAGACATGCAGCGACTGGCCACTGACCCAGAGACACAGGCCAGATAAGAACTGGGAGACTGGACATCGCTGCACGCAAGAGGAGCGAGGAATTGGACCTCCTAACTGCTGCGGCAGCACGCACCCGAGAGGCTGTGGTTCAGGTAAAAAGCGGCTAGCCTACAGTGCCTCACCACGTTTTCTCATGCCTCGGCTGGTGGCAGAAGCACACTCAGGTTTGCAGCCTGGGCATGAGCGGCTGCGACCTGCCTGCAGTCCTGCAGAGGCTCCTTCACAAGATGTGCTTCCCAGCATCCAGAAGCTAAGGGCCTATGATCCCAGGAGGAGCGAGGGAGACTGTGGCAGCACTTTAGACTGGCTGGAGGCAGGGGTGCTCGCCTACTGCACCGGCCTGTCTGCTACCGTGCTGGTGTGTGCTTCTAGTAACACACAATGGGCAATACCCTGGAGATGCCTAAGCACTAGAACTCCTGCATTCTGCTCCCGTGTGGTATCTGGTTGTGTTCACATGTGGCTCGCTGTCTGTGAAACTGGCCCCCCTACATGGGAACTTATTTGTTCTTTGACTTTGGTGTTTTGGGGATTGGGAATGCTCTTCAACAGGATGGAGTTGTTGTGGTAGGGAGGATTACTTAGACTTTTGTTTTAGAGCAGTTCCCATGACAATATGCATATTGCATTCCTCAGCCATTGTACATATGCACCATGCTTTGATCTTCAGATGACAGCCCCTTGGGGCAATGCCCCTTGTTAGCCTGAACCCCCAAATGTAGCATTCAGTGAACAGCTATGAGAAATGTTACTTTCATGTCGTGGAAAGTATGCAGTGTGAATGATCCCAAAAGGGTCAGACAAACATTTGTCTACCTCCAGAGAGACAATGTTGACATAGCAGTATTACAGGAGCCTCACGTAACTGAGAACACAATATCATGACTACTTAGAAGCATATGTCTCCACTTACTCAGCTTATGCTTGAGGAGTGGCTTTCCTCTTTTTGAGTGGACTACAGTGGCAGATTCTTAGGTCAATCTGCGGCATGAAGGGCTTATACATACCCCTGCATGACATACTCTTAGGAATTAACCTCACCACTGCCTGTGTATATTGCCCTAATGTTGACCCCAGATTTCTTTGCCCTAGTTTGGGACAAAAAAAAGGCGTTAGACCACTCAACAGTGATCTGGAGGGGATAGCACCTGGTGACTGAAGGCACATGCGTGACTATCTCCTAAGGCCTGTGGTGCAAAATAGACTACTGGCTGGTCACTAGAGACATTTGCTTGTGCACTGAAAGCGCTGAGCACTACGCCTGCACACTATCGGATCATGTGCCAGTTGCCGAACACTTCCCTTGGTTGGCACACTGGTCTGCACATTCACATGGTGTAGGGAAATGTGTGTTTTGACCACTGACTTTGTGTTACACCACTTTGCACCTGGTTTAGCTGTCCAGTGTTCACCAGTTACAGACTCCATTTTGTATTCAGTTTAGCCTTAGCTTCATTCTGCCTATTGACTTTATCCTAGCATTAGACACTGCCATGTTAAAAGCTGCAAATGATTTTCCACGTTGTACACTGTGTATTCTGTCTTGTTTTCATTCACCAAGGGCTTTGGCTGATAAGAATGTACTCAGACGGCAGGGCATAGCCTTGCTTTGACTTGACGTCTTGGGATTGTGGCCACGTTTCAACATGTTATTTTCAAAGCTGGACTAAAGTAAACAGCATTTTTTTATATAATAAACTTCTGCAGGGAGAGCGAAGTCTGGAAATTTCCTCTCTTGTTTGTTTAAAGTATAAGAGGCCGAGACCAGATGGACCAGGGACAGAGCAGGTCTCAGGTGCATTCAGGACGCTGAAGTGTGTCATCCTTCCTGTGAGGATAATTGATCTCTCTCTCCTCGATCGATTCTGGGATCTGGTGATCTGATGCCGATAGGAGGGAGAGGAAGGAGTTGGCCCTTGCCTCATGGTAATGCATTCCTTTTAATTCATTATTTGCTTCGCATTATAATATAGATACATATTTTGCTGTGTATATTGCAGTGGAGAATCATTCATGTATGTTTTTCATTTTATTGCTGTGACCATTCTTAAACGTGTACTTTCAACATGCTAATCTCCTTTTAGGACCTTGTGTAGTGAAATAATAAATGTCTTCTTTGGACTAAGAAGCGCTTTCCAGTGCATGAGTATTTCAGCTCAGCCATTAGTGAAAAGCAAAACACAGAGAGATAACTTCCAAATGCACTCAGGAATCCTCTCTTTAAAGAAGAAGGGGGTTACCATTGCTAGATTCTACCAGCAGAGCCTAGGCTCGGTGACCGCTCTGGACTACTCTGGGAGGCCTTCAAGGCCTATATCCAGGACTTATGCATGTCAAAGCAGTCAGGAGTTCTCCAAGACTTTCGCAGGCAGCTGCAGGCACTGAACAGCGAACTTTGTAACTTGAACATTTCTATTTCGACTTGCCAGACATGCAAAACCTGGTGCAATTTTGTGACAAACTTTTGGAGTACAAAGAATGAGCTGAAAACTAATCCTGCTTCTCGCATAAGGAGGCCATCGCTTGTTGCTATGTTGAAGGCAACACAGCGAGCAAGACCCAGGCAGCCCTACTTAAGAAAAAGTAGAGCAACTTCTACTTCACTGAGCTACTAAACCTCACCAGGAAACCATGTCCTTTCTGTGCCTATATCCTTCATAAAATGCTTCAGTTCTATACTACTTCTGATGCCTCTACTGGCCTCATGCCTTGGTGCCCAGACAGGTTCACTGAATACTTTGATTCTATTCAACTATTCTGCTTAGACAGTGGCCACAGACAATTTCTAGATGCCCCATTTACTACTGATGATATACTTCAATCAGCAGCATGCTAGGAGACAAGGTCCCCAGGCTGGATGAACTACCAGCTCAATTTTACAAGGAATAATGGGAGATATTAGCCCCACATTTACTAGCAGTATATGAGAAGGCCAAGGTGACTGGCCATCTTGCCCCGTCAATCTGAGAGGCACTAATAGTAACAATTTACAAATCCAAGAAACAGTCTAAGCTTTGTGACTCCTACAGGCCACTTTCCATGATAAACATAGATAATTAAATCCTGCCATACATTCTTGTGACTACAATACTGGATCAGTCAGGCTTTGTCCCAGGGTGTTCCAAAGTACACAATCTCTGCACTCTCTTTGCCTTGTTTCAACCTTCACATCTGCAACTTTAATCTGCAGTGGTCTTCCTAGGTGCTACAAAGGCCTTTGGTTCCCCTGAATGGCCATTCCTTTTTGCCCTATTGAATGCATTAGATTCAGCCCAAACTTCCTTCAATAGATCAGGCTCCTGTACGCATCTCCTAGTGTTAAGCTTCAGACAAATGGTATAGTATTTGACCCAATAATGATCAACAGAGGCACTCGACAGGGATATGCGCTGTCTCCAGTTTTATATGCAATTGCCCTGGAGTCTCTTTCTGCACGTTTGAGGCACCATTATTCTGACTGAGGCCTGAACTACATGACCCAAGTTTTGTTTCTCAATGTATGGAGACGATGTCACCGTTGATGTGATGGACCCTACCCAGAACTTGCTGCCTAAGCTACGCAAATGTACATTTTTCAATGCCCTCTCTGTAATTACTTTAATTATGGAATTATTTATTTTTCCCTGTCCGACAACATGGCAAGATTTCCCATGAAGTACCCCCTGAAATGGACAGACGAAGTGATTAGATACCTAGGGATTAGGATTACCAGAGATGTGTCTGAGTTTTCATAGGAGAATTACAGGAGGGCTTTGGGATGGCTAGAAAGGCAAATTCCTGGTCGAGAGAATAGTCTTTGTCAAAATGAAGATACTGCCCAAGATTGTCTTTAGTTTACCAATTTCCCCATGCTGCTTGCTACAGCCTCTTTCAATCAAGTCTGCTCCCTCTTTACCCAAATAGCTGCGGCTAGCCTGGGAGGTTTTGATCCTGCCCTTTTAACAGGGAGGGATGATTGTCAATGATGTAGAACTGTTTTATTACTGTGGACAATCCCCAAATGCCTATCACTGGTTCCACCCCATACTGCACCTACCCTACATTGCTATAGAAGTGGACAATGCCCGTCTGTGCCCATTCTCATTGACGATTTGCAATATGCCAACCCTCCCAAGAGACATGATCAATACCATTAGATGCAAATTATGGGTTTGGAGTCAACTACACCACACATCTCGACTGGACCACCTCTACTCTGGTGCTGCTCACTTATAATCCAGTGCTAGCCCCGGTGAAGGAAAAGCAGGCACAGCAGCAACTGAAAACCCTTGGACTGCAGAGAATGGGAGGCCTGTTACCCAGAGGGCATGTTCCTTGTGCAACAAGAAATGCAGGTGCACAAGAACTGTACACCGCTGAATATGTTCCTTTATCACAGGCTGCAAAGTACCTACAAGGCATTGCATTGGTCCTTTCCATGGGAGCCGGACAAGCTTAATGCTCCTGACTGTGTTCTTGAGTACCTTCCCCTAGTAGGTTGATCACAAGACTATACACCACAATGCAAGAGAAAGCCCCTACAGTCAAGCCTAAGGCATTGGAGAGATGGCAGGCTGACCTTGGTTAGGGGGTTAACTGAAGAGAAATGGAGATACTGCTGCTCTCACCGAACTACAGACGGGGCCTCATACACATAATATTAATCCACTGCGTAGATCATATTGCTTTTGGCCTACTCAAGATGGGCCTCTGACCTGATGCCTGCGATGTGGCTAAAAGAGGGCTGACTTTCTACATCTATCCTGGGACTTCAGAAAAATAGCTAACTTTAGGCCGTAGGTCTTCACTTGCATTGAAGAAGTAGCTGGGCACCCGGTGCCAAGAACGCAGGCTGGTGGCATTGCTGTGACATGTTAAAGATATTCCAATTGGTACCCACAGGCTGCTGCTAGCCAAAAGAAAGGTGGTGATGCACTAGGGACACTGCACTAGCCCATACTGGAAGACTGACTGACTGATGTGACTTTCTGCCAGGAAATACTGGAAGACTATTGAGAGCTAATAGCAGCTAAGTCTCACCTGAAGGACTTCTGGAGCCCCTTTTAGCACCTACCTGGCTCTACATATTTAACAAAAGATCTGACAAAGAGAAACTACATATACACTAACTGGAGGAAGGGTGGGGAGGTCTTTGCTATGGGCTACGCAGACTGCACACTGAATGCGTCGAATATTTCTAGAGTCACAGCGAGACTTGTCTATGCAACTTGAAAACTGTGCAAACGACACACTATATGCTATTTCAATGTAAAATGATCCTGCTAAGCATGGTAACTTTATGGTTTACTTTGAATTCTGTTTGATGTGTCATAAAACTTCAAATAAATATTCTTAAAAAACTAACATGCAAACAAGTCAACTTTCAGTTTGATAGAAATAAACTCTGGCGGTCCAATGCACAACCCCCTGCTTCAAAAAGTCACTTTGCCATATTTCATCCTTCATTTGGAGTACATTTCTAAGTTTATATGAATTCAGGCACCCCAGGAAACAGTCCCAGAAATCTACAAAAGTCACTGAGTTTCTGAATACTCTGACAAGCAAATATTTACTCCTTCTGATTCTCCACTTTGCACTTAAGAATAAAAAACATCCCCCATATCCTCTGAAAAATCTCTCTCACAGAATATTTTCACCAAGGTTTTATGCCTGCTTTTAAAGAATAGTTTTAGGTATGTAAACGTGGTGGAAAGCTTTCTGGGTTTGTTGGCATTATGACAATTTAAAAAGTTGGTCCACTGGGAACAACTGTGCCACTGCCATAACCGTAACCTTAAAAGTGAAAAATCTGCAATACTTCTGGATTTTCTCTCATTGCAATTGCAGTTTAAGGCTCTAAAACCCTACTGACTGATGCAGAATTTAGATTAGCAAATAGTTTTTTTAGTGCACCAATGTTGCACAAAAACATTTGTGAATTTTCATGCGATTAGTAGATACAGGCAAGTGTTGTGGGTATAATTCACTATAGTCTGAATACTGAGCAGCAAAAGGGATAACATCTCACCACACAGGAAGACAAAACAATAAATAAGTCATTTAATTATTGCTTCATCTCTATATCGAGTATTTGATCTTGTTATTCCTTTCTGTTAGGCCTGTTAGCCTAGGGTGGCCTTCCCCCAAACGTTTTACCTGCTGAAATACCTTGTTTTTGGCATAAGGACCATGCACTTTACCACTGCTAACCAGTGCTGAAGTGCTTGTGCTCACGCCCCTAAACGTGGTTTAATTGGCATTTTCCTGATTGGCATATTTAATATACCTATATGTCCCTTGTAGAGTAGTATACCATATACCAAGGGCCTGTAAAATAAATGCTACCAGTGTGCCTGCAGCACTTATTGTACCGGCCAAGATTTGCCGTTTAAGCCTGAATGCAGTGTCACAGTGCCATGATGACTTGGCATTTAGACCCCTCTTGCCAAGGAATAAATCTCAATTTCATTACATATAAGTCACCCCTAAGGTAGGCCAACGTTAGCCCTTAGGGCAGGGTGGTGTGTAACTAAAAGGCTGGACAAGTACTTTTACTTTTTACATATCCTGGTAGTAGAAATCTTCTACATTTGTTTTCCACTATTGTGAGGCCTGCCCCACCATAGGATAACATTGAAGAATCCCGTATTACAATTAATAGGTTGTCTTTCCTAATTGGGAGCAGGTGGATATGTCATGCTTGATACCAAAGCAATTATAATGATAAACCCTTTTTAATAGTAAAGTTGGGAGTTTTTATAACAATTCTGAAAATGCCACTTTCAGAAAGGTGACATTTTCCTGCCCTCAGCTCTTTATGACTGCAGCGTGACGTGAGTCACATGACTTGGTGTAGCTGACAGTTAGACTTTGTGAATTCTTTCCAGACAGTCGAACGATAGAGGGATTAGGTGTGCCTCAATGGGCCATCTCCTGGCAGGATGGGGGGGCTGAGCTGAGCACAGCCCCACTTTCACCTTAATAGCCTGTGCTCTGCTTTCAAACAAAGGGACTAACAACCCTGTATTATCACCACAGCCAGCCTGGAGCCAGGGCAGGGGAGTAAGAACATTCCATGCTCTTCAAAGAACATTTCCTGAAACTTCTACCATCTTCTAGAAGTAGGACATCAGTGTATAACAAGATGACCTTCAGACCCACTCTTCAGTTCACTATTGAACCTGGGAAAGGACTCTGAGATGACTGCCTGCTTCTCTGACATTCAGTGCACTCTGCCAGGACTGCTTCTGTACCTGGAAGGACTACTTTGCTGCCTGAAGCCTGCCTTAACCCCGGAGAGGCAAGTCCTGCTTTGAGCCCTGAAACTTCATCAGCACCTAGGACTATCAGAAGTGATTCCAAGGGCTAGTTTGCTGGCCTTCTGTTCAGAGTCATGGGGACATAAAAGGCTCCCTCAATCTTGAACCCGCACCTGGACCCAGCTTGATTGAGTCCTGAACCCACAAGAGGTGTCTCACCAGTTCAGGGCTCTTAGTTGTGGTTTAACGGCACCCAGATGGCTAATTTCCAAAACTGAGGACTTAAGACAAAATTTGGCACAAAAGTGGTCTGAGAGGAAGAGTATGAATTGCATGGCATCAGCATAGGAGACGGTGTTGTGCACATCAATGGTGTTGACCATAGGGATATTGAAGACCTATTTTTAATTTGGAATGGTTCAGTAAAACAGCTATTAGGATTTACCACACTTTTGAATAATAATAGACTTAACATCACATTCACCATTACATACAGTCCATCTTTGATATAGTGCTTGGATCTAAAATTAGAAGAGAGGACACCTTCCAGACATCACTACAGAACGAAGAGAGCAGGCAACACACTCTTACACACCTCTAGCAGCTACTCAACACAAGTCAAGTGGAATATTCCATATGACAAATTAGTTTGACTGAAAAGAAATGACAGTAAAAAACAACAGAGAAGAGATATTAGAGCATTTCAGAGCCAGATGCTATCCACCGAGAAGACTCTGAACTGTAGAAGAGAAGATAAATTCAGTCACAAGGGAAGAATTACAGTATAACCCTCACACATCGACAAAAAAACACATAAAACCAAAGTCATAAACAGCTGTAGCAATCAAGCACACAGGGTGAAGAATATATTGTTTAAAAACAGGGATGTACTGAACAGTGAAAAAACTATTTATAAATTCATAGGAGATTCCGTCGATAAGACCTTTAGAAAATGTAAAAATCTAAGAGGTATAAAGTTAATGAATCATCTGTCAACACCCCACATACTATAGGTTAGGTAATGAGTCATTGGGATTCTTTATATGCAAGAATTGTAAAGCATGTAAACATAGTTCTAATAGTTTGGAATATGACACTGCATCCAGCAAAAAACATGAAATACATATGTTGCAGGTCAAATTTAATGGTATATTGTGTAGAATGGCCTAGTCACAATAGATATATAGGAAGCACCATTTTCCAGGTTAAGAAGCGCATCGTAGAGTTCATTTGTGCCATCACCAAATCGTGATCAGAAATATCCAGTAGCAAGACACTATAAAACATCATGATGAGGATTTGACAACAAAAACATTTTTTTGCTCTAGACAGGAAATTAAGACACTCAATAGAAGCAGATCACATAAATTAATTGTGCAATCTTGAATCCTGTTTCATAATAAATCTGGAGATATGAGAACATTATGGTTAAAAAACTGTGAAGAGTTGGTATTTCACTTACCAACATGAAAAGTAAAAACTAACTGTTGTGATTTTAGTAGTATCTGCTGCATTTGCATTACTCTTAAATAGAAATATTTTAATTAGTGACATATGAGGATTGACTTTGCCATATTTACCCCACTTTTTTAGGAAATGGGACTAATGAATATGATTATGTAATGGTCTGGATCATAATGGTCTGAAACTATTTTGTCTACCCCCTCAAGATATGAGCTCACATTAGATCGTGAATCACACAACACATATTACCACAATTAACAATAATAAACTGAGATGGCAAAGAAGATAAGACCACTTGGTCAATGGAGTTAGATACAATGGATTAGAAGGAAATTACACCTTAATAATTTACTATAAAATATGCATCAAGTCTAAGTAAAGCACGAATGAATTATTCAAGTGTAATCCTATTTGGACTTGGACTGAAAAGTGCTTCTGAACTACTGACAAATAAGAGTATGTAGACTTACAAAAATACAATACAAATTTAGATAAGAGTCCCAAATATGTAATTATGACCAAACCAAATAATGATATAATTAGAAAAGGCCTTGATGAAATCTGTCTTTACTGTATATTGCACATATGCTGATAGACATGACACCTATCCATGAAAACAAATCGGTGTTGCTAAGCTTAAACACGTTGGGTCCATTTTATTCTCATTTCTAAAAAAATACCTTTCTCACCAGATTCCAGTTAGTGGGTGTTTTACTGCGGAAGAACTGTGTTGAGTTGAATATATATAGCCACATACCTTTTTTGCTACTGTTTTATTTTCAGTTTTGTGGAGGAGGGGTATAATTAGAAAACAGTTGAATATGCATATTTTGTAATCTGGATAAGGCTTGGTAACCTGAAATTACTTTTGTAAAAACTGATTTATCAATGTTCCGTATGCTGAGCTTCTTCCAACCCCTATTCCAACTTTCTGTACGGTTAATCATGACTTTAGCTGTACAAATAATTGTGCTAATCAAGTCCTAATATTGTTAAATGGTAAAGCGCCAACGTAATTATTGTTGAAACAATTAATGTAGAGTACAATATCGGTGCTGCTAGGCAGTAGGGTATTAGGCTTCCCTAGAGCTGTTCATATTACACAATAAACTGCATCTCAAACAATCTTAGCTGGATGACTTAGGAGGAAAACTTCTCACTACATGACTGTGTGTAGTACATGAAGGTTGCAGGTCCTAATTCAGGCAGACTGCCTTTACCCTGAATTCATCCCGGGTTGATAAATGAAGTACTATTGGGTAATTGAAACTGCCATTATTAGACAAAAAGCTACACAACAGTAAAATATGTGTAGTTTAAAAGTACCAACCAGCAATAAAGAAAGTGACAAAGTTGTCCAGCATACTTTCGACATCATAGTCTCCTTCCAATTCTGAAAATAGAAAAAGCAGTCTGATTAATATTTGTTTCTTGAGCATTTCACAATTGAATGTAGTCATATACAACCATAAAGGAGACCTATTTAAAGATAAGTCTGCTTTAGCGAGGCTATCTTGGTCCAAAAGGTGTCTGCACCACCGAATCGCTGAAAGGTGGTTGGATACTGATAGGTATCATTCAGCAACAAGGAAATGGGTAGAGGTTCCCACGTGAAAAAGGTATATACATGTGAGGATGGGTTAGTCTGTAGACTGCTGTTGTAGATGAGAAGCTATTACAGCTGAAAGGGACTTCCTCTTGGGAAATCCTCATCACAGGAGAAGCCTTGATGCAGGGCTGAGGCTTCAGGCGTGTTCATGACAGACGAGCACAAGTCTTTTATGAGCCCCTGGAGCCTAGTGGTCTTAGGAATGCCGTCCACCACCATCTCAGATGAAAGGAGGTGGTGTTAATCCTAAGGAGCTAAATGGAGTAAAGGGAATGCAGACAGAGAACAATAAGTGGGAATCATGCTTGGATCACCACAGAAGGGTTGCTACCCTTTCCCTAATAATAATATACCACAATGTCATGAATGTGTGAAGCTGAGAATGTGTATTATAAGCATTTGTGTGATTTAATGAGAATGTAAGTTTCAGAAATGGAATAGCTTTATTCTGAGGGTCCTAAATTAGAATAACCAATCAAAAACAAATACATTCAATTTCAGAGCCCCACCATCGTACACAGGGGACGCACAAAAGCATTAGAGCATTTGTCTTTGCTAGCCTGACCTACCTCTAAACAACACCAGCTCTGTAAATCAAGTGGGCATTTACAACAAGTGCTGCATGGACACACAATGAACACATGTAGGTCAACTACTTTTACAAGCCTAGAACTTGGCAGTATAATTAGGGGATAACAAAGACTTTTAGGAAGACTAGTTGCAGTATGGCCTAATTGCTCTCCAAGACCTTTAATTCCCAGTGTAGAAAATCATCGCCTTGCCTACACAGGCAGCCGTTATTGTGTGAAGGGGACATTTCAATAGTAAAATAGGAATACTTCCCAAGCTGGCAGACAGGTGTGCCAGAATGATTATAATAGGGAGAAAACAATAAAAAGTCAGCTCTTTTCCAATGAAGTATACAAAAAAGTGATGGATGGATTTTTTAATTAATCTCACCCACTGGTAACAACTCAAGCCATATTCCAATACATTATTTTACACACAATGCCACTTCAGTTTTCAGTTTAAACGATTTGTATGCAAATCAGCCTTGACCTGGGAACAGTCCAGACTGAACAGCTAAGACAGGTCCTCCCTGAACCAGAACACAAGCAACCCATGCCCGGTTTTGCCCTAGCTAGTGCTCATCAGCAAGGTGTAGTTTGGTTCCAGTACCACACAGTATGCATGGGTCCCACGTCTTGCCGTACCCATCCCACTCAGTGACAAACTGAAGTATACGAAAAAGTGATGGATGGAATGTTTGAATTAATCTCAGCTACTGGTAATTGCTTGTGGCCGCTTCCCAAGCCCAAGTTTTTTGCAAACCATACCACCTCAGTTTGAACACAGCTATATACAAATCAGTCTTTTTTTTTTGTAAATTTTTTATTAGAGAAAAATATAAGACGATACACAATATGCATTGACATTTTTCAGTAATCCGTGGTTCAGATGGTAATTTTACAAATGATATCTGAATGTACATTGTCTAATAGGTACATTGATTCGTCGACAGACTATGGCTTGAAAATTAGAGAGGATGCGGGGAAGGGGGGTAGAGGTTATTGGGGGGTCAAATTGTAATAGAGGGGAGCAGGAGAGAGAGAAGAGTGATAGAGAGGAGAACGGGGAAGTAGGAGGGTTAGGTAGGATATTAGGGGGGAAAGGTAAATATTTTGGCTCTGTGTTTCTGGGTTATTAGATGGATATTCCGGTTGTTCCTCGTCATTTGCCGACGATCTTATAGGATTGTGCCATGTGATACATTTATCAACGTGTATTGTAGGGTGGGCCAAGAAGATACATTTATGGGGGGGGAGAGGGCCATTCCAGGGGAGGGTAGACAAGGAAGAGTATCTGTGTAGATTTAGGATTAGATGTATAAAGAATCCGGTCTTGCCTACTAATGTTGGACAGTTAGCCTCTGATCGAGCAAAACCAAGAAGGATAGTTTCTAGTACGTATTTAAGCGGGTCGATATGGCATGGTGTAAAGGATGTTCTCTGGGATGAATAGTCTCCGGAGTGGAGGAAAGGGGTAGGAGAGCGGGGAGGGAAGCGAGGGAAGGAGAGAAAGGAAGATGGTGGGGTGTCAACTGCCATCCACTGACCATCAGCCAGCTGCCTCATGGTCTTGTCAGGAAGGGGCTCCAAATTTCTGTAAATAGGGCCACTTGATCCTGTAGGTTATAAATGACTCGCTCATGGGTAGCTGTTTGGAACATGGCTGTCATCCATTCCGTTGGTGTTGGGGCAACAGCAGACCTCCAATGTCGAAGAATACAGATTTTCGCTGTGGCAATTGCCGTGTGAAGTAGTCGTTTATGGGGGCGTGATAGGGAGGGGTATGGGCGCATGTCGTGTAAGATAATGAGTGTTATCGGTGACGGGTTTGGTATTGATATGAAATCCCTAAGTGTCTGGAACACAGCTTCCCATAGGGGCTGTATCGTCGGACAGTGGCACAGAATATGAAGTAGATCACAATGGAGCTCTGCACATCGCCAACACCTCGCATGTGGTATCAGACCTGCCCTGAAGAGTTTTGTGGGGGTCCAGTACCATTCCTGGAGGATTTTGAAGAGACAGAATTTCAGGCGGGCCTCGCGGACCCCTCTGTCTAGGGCTTCGATTATGCCTTGCCAATCTTCTTCTGTGTAGGCTATCGCTAGTCGATCTTGCCATCTGAGACGCAGTCGTTCTAGGAGGGGTTGCGAGTAAAGATGGTTCGTAATCTCAGCGTATAGACCGGCCATAACTCCTCTGTGCCGGCCCCATTTCTGCAGGTAATTGACAACGGGTGAGGTTTTGATCGTCCACGGGGGGGGTCCTAGGGCCTTGCGCATACAGTGCATGAGTTGCATGTACCTCCATTCCTGATTTTTGTGGATTCCGAACTCTTCCCGTAGGGATTCAAAGAACCGGAAATCATTGCCATCTATTATTTGAGTTATGTTGTGGATACCAGCGTCGTTCCACTGGGGCCATCTTAGGGTACTTCCCCCTATTTTTATACATTTGTTTCCCGCTAAAGGGGCTTGAGCATGTAGAGAAGGGTGCACTCCCAGTAGCCGGTGGGCTCTGCGCCATGCTGTATTTGTGGCCGCGAGGATAGGATTGGACGAGTGAGAGTAGTCGGTATATATCCCGCCTAGTTCGGAGTGTTGTCCCTGTATGTGTTTCTCCGTGATTGTCCATTGTGGGGGGTCTGGAGTGCCTGGTAGTGTGTAGGCTAGTTGTGATAGTTGTAGGGCTAGAGCGTATTGTTCTACTGAGGGTAGACCTAGTCCTCCATGGGGTCTACGCACTAATATTGTCCCCGGTTTTAGTCTTGGCCGTATAGAACCCCAGACAAAGGACCTTATCAAAGTATCAATCCTTCGGAGAAGAGAGAGCGGAATCTGTAGGGGGAGCATGCCTAAAACATATGTGAAGCGGGGGAGGGTGACCATCCTAACCGCCTGTGTTCTGCCCCACATAGATAGGCCGAGTAAGGTCCACTTGGCAAAGTCCTGTTTCATCCGGGATATAAGAGGGTCTAGGTTATCCCTGACCATGTGTTCTAAGCCTCGGTTAATATATGTCCCCAGATATTTGAGGTGGGTTGGGGTCCATTTAAATGGGCGGCCATGGATTGCAGCTCTCGTTGTTACGCGAGATAGGGGCAACGATTCACTCTTGTCCCAGTTTACTTGATACCCGGACAAGGGTGCAAAGCTTTCTATGATAGAGAGTAGGGATGGGATGGATCTTTCTAAGTCAGACAAGGTTAACAGAATATCGTCTGCATATAGATAGATTTTGGAGGAACCCCCTGGTAAGGAGATACTTGTTATCTGTTGAGAATTCCTTATAGTTGCCGCCAGCGGTTCCATTGCTAGTAGGAATAAGAGCGGAGACAAGGGGCAGCCCTGTCGAGTGCCCCTTCCGATGGGGAATGGGTCAGACAGAAAGCCCCCGCAGTTAACTTGTGCCACAGGGTGATCGTATAATAATCGGACTTTAGAAATAAATTGATCTCCGAGACCAAAATGTTTCATGGTGGTGAATAGATAGGGCCATTCGATGCGGTCGAATGCCTTCTCCGCGTCGAGGGATAGTGCCAAGGCTTCTTCTGGTAGGTTTAACGATTCAAGCAGGGTGTGGCATAGTGTGCGCATATGGTTTCTGGAAGTGGGGCCCGGTACAAATCCCACCTGGGTATTATGGATTAGGGACGGTATGACTTTGCGTAGACGTGCTGCAAGGACACTAGCTAGTAATTTAACGTCTCAGTTTAAAAGGGAGATGGGGCGATAGCTACTGCAAAGTAGGGGGTCCCTTCCAGGTTTAGGCAGGACGACAATCGTGGCCCTGTTGGACAGGGCACCCAGAGAGCCCTCCTGGCACGCCTCCATGAGTGCCTCGTGTACTGCCGTGGTTGTCTCCTCTCCTGACCATCTGTAAAATTCCGCTGGTAATCCATCTTCGCCCGGGGATTTATGGTATGGGAATTTTGTGATAACCTGTATAATTTCTTCCTTGCTTATATCGCCCTCAAGGAGAGCTCGGCCGGCTTCTGATAGGCAGGGCAATTTTGCCACAGTGAGAAATGCCTCTGTCTGTGCCTGGTTGGTCGGGGTTTCGGGGGTGTAAAGGAGTTGATAATATGTAGCAAATTCATTCACAATGTCTTGCGGGCGGGTCAGTACTGCTTCGGAGGGAGACGTTATAGCTGGGATAGCTGAGGCAGCATCTCTCTGTCGGAGCTGTGCCGCTAAGAGGCGTCCGGCCTTTTCTCCTTGTTCATAGTGGCGGTGACGTAATCTTTGTAGTGCATATTCTGCCTGCGTTGTGTAAAGATCGTTGTGTGCCATTCGGGCTTGTTCGAGGGAGCGGCGTAGCGCTGGGGACGGCTGAGTAGTGTATTGTTTGGTGAGGCGTTGGATCGTGTCTTCTAGGGTGAGGTAGCGGACCTCCCTATCTCTATTGGCCAGTGCTGCGTCCCTCATCATGTTCCCTCTCAGAGTGGCCTTAGCCGCTGCCCATAAGACCCGCTTGGATGTCACAGAGCCTATGTTTTCGGTCATGTATGTGGATATGTGGGCCTTGAGTTGCTCTTTCCCCTGGGGGGAACGGTATCTGTGTATGGCAAAGCGCCATGGTTTACGACCAGGAGAGGTCAAGCCCACCTGAATAGAGAGTAAAATCGGGGAATGGTCTGAGAGTCCGCTATCTAAGATGCTAGTGTCTAGTATTTGGGGGATTATGGTGTGTGATACAAGAAAATAGTCCAGGCGTGATTGGGTGCCATGGACGGACGAAATTAATGTGAATTCCTTGTCCTTTGGGTGTGTTAGTCTCCAGCAGTCGACTAGACCTACATCTGCTGTGATGTCCGTCAGTAAGGCCCTATCGGGATTATTGCCCACATCGATGGGGCCTGTCCTGTCCAGTATGGCATCTCTAGCAAGATTCCAATCCCCTCAGATGATATAGCGTGTGGTCCCTATTTCGGTCAGTACGCGATTGAGTTGTAGGAAGAAGGAACGCTTTGGTCCGGTTGGTGCATAGACAGAGCCCACACATAGGAAGGTATTTCCTATTTTCAGTTTGACAAATGTATATCTCCCTTCTGTGTCATTCCATGTTTTAATGATCGTGGTCGGCAGGGATTTACGTATTAGTATCGCTACGCCACATTTACGAGGTGTGCCTCCCTTGATTCCCTGATCTTCTGGACAGCAGCTGAAGAGGACCTTTCCTACCCAGTCACGTCTAAGTTTGTCGGACTCTATATTGTCAAGATGCGTTTCTTGGATCAGGGCTATGTCTGCTTTTTTAGATTGGAAATATGACAAGATCTTTTTCCGTTTGATGTAATTCGTCATGCCATGAACATTCCAGGAGAGGATTCGTAGAGGGTGTACTATGTGGGGGGTTGTCTCTGGCATACTGAGTTGGAGGAAGGAATTTCAGCAATACTGGGGGTGGTAGTCGTGTGGTACTGTGTTCGCTGTAATATGAATATTTGGGAGTTCGAGGGGTGAGACAGAGGCAGCTGATGAGGGTCGGGTACCCCAACAAGAAAAGGGGGGGGGAGAAACAAGAACGTGTAGGGGTTGGTGAGGGAGGGGAAAGGGATAATATGGGAGGAAAGGAGGCTAGAGTTAGAGTTTGTCTGTAAAGGGGAATGGATGTGATGATTAGGAGGGGAAGAGGTTAGAGGGATATAGGGAGGACCAGGAGTACTATGCTCCCTTAGGGACGGTCTGTAAACGGCGAGTCCGAATCCTATCCGACCTCCTAATGCCGTCGATGCAGCCTCTCTGCCGAGGAGGCGGCGTTGGGGCAGGGGGAGGCCAGTATTGATCCAAGGTGATCGAATGCACAGGTTCTGAGCTGAGCTCCGGAGGAGGGGAACGGATATGGGGGGAAGCCATGGGCATATTATGGAAGGGGGGGGGCGGGAGAGGATAGTAGCTATGTTGATGAGGGAGTGTATGATGTGTAGATAATGGGGGGGGGATTTGGTGACATAATTTTTATATGGTGAGGGTGGGTACAGTGGGAAAGGTGGTAGAGGGGGAGTTCGCACTGGCCTGGATTAAGAGATGGAGAAGGATCCAGTTGATACCTCGCAGTGTCCAGTGTCTAAGTTAATGGGGTAAATGTTTATCCTATTTTCGAGTGAAAGGGGGCTAGCGATCACTGTACTTGATGTATGTCATCGCGATGGGTTCTATGTTGTGAGGAGGGGGATGGGTGTGGATCAGGGTGTGTATTTGTAATCATGATTATAATGATAGATATAAATGTGGTGATGGTTGTAATGTAGATGTTACCGTAGGTGTTGGTATTTGTGTAAGGGGGGGGAGAAGTGATTTGTGGGATCAAGGGGTGGGTGTCTAAAGGGCCGGAGGAGAGGAGAGGGCGGGGGGGGGAGGGTGTTAAGTAACATAATGCTGGTTCAGGTCAGGATATTGGAGTACATTTGCACATAATAACAGTTGAAATATTGCTATACTTATATAGCATAATATCACTATGTCAAACAACATAATGTCAAACAGCATAATGTCACTGCAATCTGTTAATTTGTATAACATAACATAGTATAATATAGCATAACGTAACGCAATATAACTTATTTCCACACAGGTAATCTTATTACATTCTATTAGTTTATATGTCGTGGGACCAGCCCTGGGGTGGGTGTTGTTATTGAAGGGTGGAACATGGGTTGTGTATACAAGTGGTTGGTCTACTGCTCATCATCTACGTGGTCAGGTGTCATCGTGAGTATATGGGGGGGTTGCATCACCCTCATGGGGAGGATTCTGGGGAATACGTATGAATGTCGACCTGTTTGTCATGTCTCTATGGAGATATAGTGTTCCCGTAAGAAGTAGTGGTGCATCTCCGTAATATGTAATGTTGTGTTGTATTATATCTTATCGTCCCCTGTGGCAGGTGATCATGTTGTGCCAGTACTCTGAGAGTGATCGTCGGGATGTGTATTATTGCGTGTAGATTATATTACATTCGTCTAGTTTCCCGGAACGGCCGTTTAAGGGAGAAGTAGAGGGTGGTAGATTTAGCTGAGAGGGGACAGCATTACGACTTGTCTGCAGGATCGGGCCTGTTCATGTAGTCTTGTTGTTATTGTGTGGTGTTGTGTTGTCGAATATTCTATATTGTAGTAGTGCTGTGAGGGGGTGAATGACAGCTTCTCTTTAGGTGTTGGAACTTGTTCCTACTGAGCAAGGTCCCGATGTATGTGTTTGCATCACCTGTGGGGTCTGCAAGATCCGGCTTGTGCGTTTCGTGTTATACAGTGGATGTCTATGCAACAGTGTTATAGAATAAAGCCCTGTGTTATCTTGTGGAACATGTAAACATAATGGTCATCTAATGTTGTTAAAAAGGTTATTGACGATTGTTAAGTAATAATGGTTACAAACAAAACCCGGGCTTGTACTCATCCTTCCGTGAGTTCTCGTCGTTCCAGTTTCAATGTCTTGTAATCATCTCACATGCACCCAACGAGGGATCGGTGTCTCAGGGAGGCACAGTCATTGGTTTTAGAGGTGATCTGGATTTGTCTCTTTCTGACAGTTGGGTGTAGGTTGCCACAGCGTGGAGAACCTGACCCCTGTTGTTGTGTAGTCTGGCTAACCTCTCTGCGTCCCTGCCCCTTTGATTGAGGTCGGTGTCATGATGGAGCGGGCCTTCTTTCTCTGGGCCCGGGGGTAAGAGTCCTCCCCCTTCGTTTTCTCTCCCGGTATCTTGTGAACAGTCTGAATTGGTAGAGTCCATAGGCTGATGTTGAAAAGAGTCAAGGAAAAGGCTCAGTTCGTCTGGATTATAGAAGTCTTTGGATATACTGTTATTGGTGACCCACATTCTGGCGGGGTCGAAGAGGCCGAATTTCATCCCCATTTGGCGAAGTCGAGGTCTTAGAGCTAGGAAGGCTTTTCTTTGTTCGTTGGTGTCCTTGGAGTAATCAGACGTTATTCGGATGTCATGTTGGCCTATCCGGAAAGGGCCCTGTTTACGCGCCGTTTGTAATATCTGTCGGGCATGGTTGTGGCGTAATAGACAAGCGATTATCGGTCTGGGCCTTAAAGATGTATCAGAACGTTTCGGGCCTACTCTGTGTGCTCTTTGGAATTCCAGCGGTGGGTCGAAGTCCAGGGAGGTTAGTTTGGGGAGAACGGAGCCCAGGAAGGCCTGCAAGTCTGTACCTTCTTCATGCTCAGGGATTCCCAGTAGGCGAATGTTATCTCTTCGGCTCCTATCCTCTAAATCTGTGAGTTTACTCCTAAGGTAAAGGCGGTCTTGGTCTCTGTCTCGATAAGTGGTCATCTGCGTTTCTAATGAGCCCATGCGGTGTTCCAAGCCTGTCACCCTGGTTTGAAAACCTGCAATGTCTGATCTCATAGATTTGGTTTCCAGGGTCAGGAAGACAGAGAAGCGTCCATTCCCTCTATTCGGCGGCTGACAGCAGTGATCTCCTGTAGTATTTTTTCCATGGTTATGGATTGTTCCTTGTCAGACATTGCGGTGGATTGTGTTGGGGAGGGTGGTGAGTGAGGTCCTGTTATCGTAGATATTGGACGCCTGTGATGGAGAGCTTCGGAGAATAATAATTGTCGTGCCGACTTACCAGTGGGTTTCTGGTTTGTTTTGTTGCCGGGCATCGCCTCGTCCGTCTGCGTGTGTTGTCCAGCTGGTTCCAGAGTTTTCCTCGGAGTCTGGCGAAAGCAGTGTTACGCAGTCAGCCGGCTCTTTTCTTGTTCTGACTTTTGATATTCTCTCTTTTTTTTTTTTTTTTCCTTTTCTTTTTCCCTTCCTCTTCTTTTTTTGTTTTGTTTTGGGGGGATTTTAGGGTTGAGGCGGTAATTTATTTGATCCTTTTTCTGTTCCCGGATGTGTTGGGGGGGAATTTTTTGTTGTGTTTCTTCTTTCTTTCTGTCTTCTCCTCCTGTTTTGTTTTTCTTTCCCTCTTTCCCCCCTTTCGCCTCCCCTCTCCTTCTTTGTTTAGCTTGGTTCTTAGCTCTCTTCTTCCCCTTTTCTGTTTGCTCTTTCTTCCTCCCTCCTTTTATTTTTCCCTTACTCCCCTTCTTCTCTTGTTTCCGTGTCTTTATTCCTTTCTATTGTTTACTGTCCTAGTTTGCCCCTCCTCGCCTCCTCACCTCGTTCCCCTCGCCACTCCGTGGCATTGTCTTCTTTCCTCTCCCGGGCCAAATAGAGGATAAATGCTCACCGCCTCCCTTTGGAAATAGGATGCGAAGGACTGTGCCTGCGACTCCAGTTGCCGTAATGGTAGGGCGGCCGGCTCCTCTCTCGGCTCGAGAGAGCGGCTCCTCCCCCACAGTTGGGCCTACCTCGATATTGTGCATCCTAGATCCCCTGGTGCTCCGGAGCGTGTCCCCACTCAAGATCGGAGGTCCTGGGCTTTGGGAGGCTCCTCAGGGTCTTCCGGACTGGGTTCCTCCGTCCTTAAGAGAGCCGGTTTTCTGGTCGAGGAGACGCGGCTCCGCCCTCTCTGTAGGCCATTTTTCCCCCTTTCCCTCCGAGGCACGCTGTCGGCCGATAGGGTCTCGGCGGCCAGTTGTTGAGGTTCGGACGGAAGCTCGAGGTTGTGGGAGGGTTTCGGCGTGCGTTATGGCGATTTTTCGGCCTCCATAGGGCCCCCGCCGCCACCTCGGGGCCACTGCAGCGCAGAGCTCGGGACTTAGGCGGCCATCTTCTTTCGTGGCCCAGCCACGCCCCCATACAAATCAGTCTTGACTATACTCCAGTAGGAACAGGACAGCCCGAACTGCCAAGCCAGATCCTCCCTGAACCAGAACAAAAACAAACCAGGACCAGTATTGCCCTACTATCACTTTTGTATTCTTTATTGTAGCCTTAAGTGGGACAGGTATCCTCACGTATGTCCCGTTCACGTTGTGTCACTGGAATCAAGATACAACTGGCTAATGAGCCCTAAGTAGGACAAAACTGGTCCAGAGTTGTTTGTATTTCAGTTCAGAGTGGACGTGGCCTGGCTGTTTGGACTGGAATGCTCCTACTGGAGTAAGGTAAAAACTGATTTGCATATATCTGTTTCCAAACTGAGGTGGCATGGTGTGCAAAATAACGATGGACTGGGATACGGATGAAGTAATTACCAGTGGCTGAGATTAATTCAAGTATCTTATCAATCACTTTTGTATACTTTAGCATCTTTTCCAGTGACCTGATGTACCTTTTATATTCCCATCTATGACATAAAAACTAATATGATTGAGCTGCTAATTAAAGATAATCAAGCATTTATTTAGGCTATCTAGGAAGATATTTGAATAAAAACTCTACTTTTCATTATATATGCTAGTATCAGTATTTAGCATGGCCTCACTAAAGGGGATGATATGAAATCAAATAATGTTTGAGTTACCAGCTCCTTTTAGAATCTGTGTAAGAATATCCGTCGGTATGTCCTCTCCGTTCTCTATGGCCTTCTGCCTTTGCTCGAGGCATTCTTTTCCTGTGCGACGAAGCAACATAAGGCTCTCCCGCACCTCTTTAACAAAGGCTTGCTTTCCTGGCATATACTAAACGATAAATTAGGAAAAACTGCAGTTATTAAAAAAAATGTTTGAACCAGCACCATTAAGAAGGAAAACAGCTTAGGAAAATACCATAGAAAGAAAACATCAAACATGCGTCACAGCTTTCTAACTGTAAACGTATACATGTTTATGCATGCTGAAAACGGTAAAAGAAACACTAGACTAACAATAGTGAAGTTGAATTGCACAGGATGAAATGTTAGATATCAGATCTGTCTCCCGTGTGCCTTCGTATGCCTAACTCACTCATTTTCAAAATGCTGAATAAACAACCCGAACACGCCATGATATCGGAAGTACCTAGTTGTAACAACAGTTTAATAATTTACGCATTTATCACTCCATGAACCCAGAGGGCCTCATTCTCAAAAACGTGCAAAATGTGTATTTGCTAAACATGAATTTACTCTCACATACGTATGCAAATCTCACAGAACAGTGGGAGTGGGCTTTAGAGATTAGTAATGCCTATGCATTAAAAAGTAAGTAAAAACCAGAAAATGGGCAAGTTTTGGGTAGTCCCACCCTGAATGCGGTTGGAGATCTACTCAGCATGAGTACATCTCAAGGGTGGGAATGAGGCTGTAACACCACCAAAACTGAGGGTGTGCAGGATGTTTTTCTCCACAAAAAGAACAAGCATTTACAATGAAACGGGTCTCGCGTTTGCTCATGTTAGAGCTGATCGCGTTGTAAACTCCTAACCCGACTTTTCACCTATCGGGCAAAAGTGCATTTATGTACATAACCCGAAAAAGTGAAATCAAGTATGTAAAGCGCTCGACTTCTGCCAAGCGAGATCGCGCTCGTAAGTTAGAGAAAAAAATAGTCCACGAGCCCGATGGAAAACAGCGAGCCTCTGCATGTTTTCTGTACTTGATCACTGCGCTCGAGGAGGGCTAGCCACTGGAAAAGGCATAACATATGCGTGCCTTTGACTAATGAAAGCAAGCAGATTTTATAAGGGAAGCCCACGAACCAATAAAAAACACTGACGTGAAGTTGACAGGGCTCCGAGCTCTTTTCTAAATACAAAAGGGTCTTGCTGCGATACGCATGCGCGAGCGCATGCAATGCAGGCTCGACCCTGAAAAGGGAAATTATCTTAAAGTGCAAATGTACATTTGCTAAACATTTACACAAGCATCTATCCGCACCTATTAAATTTTTGCAAGTGGAAATGGGAAGAATACTGCTGGAAAACCGACAGCCACAGCTTTCCAGAAGTAATCCTAAAATATATGGTCAATTTACAAAAAACTCCTAAATGTATTCCAAATGTAGGGATGCAGGTGTTTCGTAAAATTGACCGACCATTTTTGTCTCTATAAGGTGAGGATATAGAAACATTAAAAAAAGGCTTCATCATTTTGCTAAATTACTGAGGTAACTTACAGAATGATAAATGCATAACAGTTAATTGTGGTGTGGAGGGACCAAGGGAGCACGCTGTGGTTGTACTTTCCTTAAATTATTCTATTGAGGAATCAGCGCTCTCAACAAATTGAGGAGATCTGTCAAAAGGCTTACCTATGAATGATGCTTGGATGTCACCCAAGAAGCCTGTGGATCTGATCCATGCCTGCAGCTGGCGCAACATGCTAGTCCTGAATACTCTGACCACATGACATATTTGGCCACACTTGGGCCATTCTGAATGGTCTGCATCAAGGTGGCAAGGAATTTCTCAGGGGCTGCTAAGAAGATCTCTGCGATCATGTTCCATGCTACTTGGGAGTGTCTACACTGCAAACAGATGGCACTGAATGACCAATGGAGACGTTGGCTTAAGAGAATTCTCATTTCATGAATGCCTCAATTCTCTTCAACACTCTACTTGGGGTGAGGGTCATAAGGTATGAGTTTGGATTGATCCTGCTAGTGGAAGCCTGAACCACCAGACCTTCTGCAGGATGGTCTTATGTCAATAAGGAACAGACACCTGGAGCAAGACTGTGGTGTCATGCTAGCTGTCTGTGTACAGGTGGGCATGAACAAAGTTTAGAACATGCACCAAAGAAGGTGTCAGTCAGGGCATCGTTAAATTGCAGTCAGGGCTTAGACAAGATCTGCTCGGACAGCAAAACATTAGGATTGACATTGGTTTTCACCTCAACAGACATCAATTTCAAGTACAGGAATTCAGCTGCCCTTCTGATGACCACAGCACATGAGGTTGTCTCTTCTGTTGAGGGAATAGGGAGAACCCACTCCTGTGTCAGGGGAAGTGTCAAGTCCACTGGCCTCTTGCAGGTTCAAAGAGAAATTGGTGTCATCACAGGACAATAGGGTTGGTTTCACGGCTAGCAATCACATAACAGGAACTGGTATAAATTTTGGTGGAGACATGGAGCAAATTTGGAGTCAGAGCTGAACCTAAGGTGCCTTCAGGAGGTGCAGATGGTGCAGAGTACGGATCTGCTGGTGGTAACCCAAATGGAGGTCTCTGTGGATCTCTGGGGCCAGAAGGCACACCAGAAGAAACCAGTGGGGGGCCAACGATATGCATCATGGAAACGTTGAAAGCCTCACGCTGTTGCAATGCTGCTGATGGAGCGAAAGTTCAGGTTGCATCGGGATCAGCTGTGGTATTGACTCCATCATAGGTTACCAGGAGCAGTATCAGGGGCACCTTCAAATCCTTGCAGATTCTAGGAGAGAGAGTGGCGCAGCAGGGACAAATCACACTTGGCCTTCTTATATTTCTTTTTGGACTTCGATCTGCCCGAAGAGCTTGGAACATGATGAAGACTTGCTGGAGGAGTGACCGAGAGAGAAAGTGTCCACACCCTCGATTTCAATGAGAAATGGGGCTTTTGCTGTGGTGTTCGGCAATGTACAAGTTGGCTTCACAATACTGAATTGCATTGGGCTGCATAGGAGCACACTCCTTGCATGACTTAGAGCAGATGCCCAAACACCAGAGCAATAACATATGGGGATCTGTCACAGATACCTGCTTGCAACAACCCCTACAAGGCTTAAACACAGTAATTTCAGGAGGGGACCTGTTCACCTGCACACTGCAAAATAATTTTGATACACAACTGACAAGAAGAAATTAGGAAGCTAGCTCCGTTTCCATATATGAAGGTGCGTAAAGAACAGAATTGATGTCAGTGTGCTTGGGTGGCACTTACAGGGAGGATCAGGATCAACGTACAGTAGCATAGCACCACCTCCCTGTGCATAGGGGCTATGCTGAAAAATCTTCGGGATGCAGTCCAAAAGGTGAGGAATCTGTAGACAGACATGTCCGGCAACAATAAATAAATATTAATGATAATCTAAAATACATTATCCCAAACAATGGTTATCTGAAATTAGAGAGGACAAAATAGAAACATCCATCTATCGATCTCTTTGTCAAGCAACAGTCAAGAGAGCCGGTCACTCTACCTGTTTGTATGTTGATTAGAATATTTTCCATAAACTTCAAAAATGAATGTCATGCAACACAGGATGCTGCACTGAACCAAACAAAACCAGTGGCTATTAGTATAGGACTGCTTGTAGAAGCAGAGGGTGTTTGTGGAAAAGATGACAATTGAGACGTGCACTACCTGAGCTTCATAAGCTTCACCTCCATAATAGTTTAGTTGTACATGTAGGCAGCACAAAAATTGAGGGTGGAATGTTTGTAATGTTCTTAGCCATAGGTAATTACTCTGGGCCATATTCATTATATCATCTTTATTCAGCTCATCTGTGCCAGTACAGACTGGGACTACCCATATGCAAATCACTGTTGGCCACACTCCCAAAGCAATGCTCCACCCTGACCTGCTAGGGCAGGTTTCATCTGAAGAAGTGCCAAATGCATACCAGGCAAGAAGGAGCATATATCACCGTTCGCAGCCACTCAATGGCTTACTGGCTAACTCAAGGAGAGCATGCTTCACTCCTTCATTATTATGAACTTTTTGCTGCGACAAACGATTTCCAAAGTAGTGACAAAATCTCCAGTAAAGAAGAATTGGAGAATGCAAATATCCCCTCCACATTTGGCAATCTAGGCAAGAAATGCGTAAACTTTTGAGAACAGTGTCTCAGCTTGGTGAGCTTCATGACATGGGTTAGTGGTACATGCACCCAGCACAACAATGATTGCTTGTGGCATTACAGCCAGGGCTAGACATATGTAAATCTGTTCTGCCCTCGTCCCAAAAGGAACTATTCAGTCTGAGCTGTCATTTCATGTACCCTCTGAGGTAAAGCCACATGCATCTACGCAAGCAGAATCAAGCATCACACCTGCAGACCCACTGTTGCTTGCCTGCTAACTCAGGGCATGTATGCTTTACATATTCATGACACCTTGCTGTTATATTACCGTTCTTGAACATTTGTGGGTGGGGTTAAAACTTCACAGGTCAAGCCCCTACCTGAGCTAATAAATGGGCGCAAGCGCCACAAACAACTATTCTGGGGAACCATAGGGGAAATGGAATCCCTACAAAATGTGAGCTCCACAATGACCGCAATGACTTGCGACTCTCCATCTGGTAGGCCAACTGACAATTTCGACAATTAAACGTGAGCACACTTGTGTGTAAATGAAAGTGCTTGCTTATTAATGTGCAGGAATGTCTCCTTGAAATCGCTTACATGCTTAGCATGCACTATCTTCGCTCTTTAGTAGAGGATTGCAAAGTGAATTGCCTTTATAAAGGTAGCAACGCTTGGGAAAAAGTGTACATGTAATCCCCTAATTGATTCAGGCTCTCTTGACCAAGCACACATTGACACATACAGACCTGTGTGATGGGAACAGAATTGCATTCATCTACGTGAAAACATACATGTAAAACATACATGTATGTGAAACATGTACAAAACCTGGCAAATGTAGCTCACGAACCATCCTCCTGAAGTGCTATCAACAATCTCCAACATGGAGAGTGCCGCCGCGCTTGAACTGGCTCGTTTATTTCTGGCAAAATCTACACATTTGTGATTCAGTGATTGTGAGATAGACCAGCTGTTAGATTTTAATCCTCCACTATGATTCCCTTCATAGATCCAACTGCACACTCCCACTACACAAAATAATAGTAAGAGACAAGAAACAAGCCACAAACCTGTGACAGAGGATTGCGGACTTCAATCATTCCCTTCATGACCACGGTAATGGCTCTTGGGAATGGGGTACTGTCGTCATGCAGTGCATTGAGTTCCAGGCCAAACGCCACCTGTGAAACAGAGAGCGCTGATTACTAGCCACTGATTTTGCTTATTATTTCATGACAAAAAACAGGCAGACTTTCCCGCAAACACCTTACTAATATGTAGCGGTCTATGGTGACTGGAGAACAAAACGCAGCACATTTTACAAGATTCCGACGCCAATGTGGCCCAGTTAATCATGTTGAGTTAATGGCTGTATGGCTCATGCAGTAAATGTCTTTGATAATGAACTGTAAGGGGAGAGGGCTAGGTAGGAGGAGCATACAGTTATCTTTGCATCTATAAACCCTTGTCTTTTTTTCTTTGTTTTTTTCCCCTTTTGGTGGCACTTCTTGTATAACCACTTAATAAATCACCTTACCCTTTTTTATCATGTCCTCCCAAAAATCAGATTTATGAAATGTGGTGATGTCAAACGTGGTAAACGTCATTGACTTATTTGGCACATAAAATACATTTTAATGTATCTGCGAACATTCCACTACAACAGCATTCCTCATGAAATACAAGTCAGCTTCATGTCAACGACAGTAGCATGATGACCACCGTGGCTGGTGAACTTTAATAATCTAGTTCATTTTGATCTACTGATCTTGACCAACATCAAAGTGAGACCATTTGGCACCTGGTTTGTCAAGCTGCCAGTACTCAGTCCCACTGGTGCACTATTTGTTGCCAGTTTCCATGTGTACATATGAGTAGGCGACCACACCACTACTTTTTTTCAGGAAGCACTTAACCCTGATTTCCTGAATTCAGGGGTTATTTTAAAAGCGAGATGAGTCTCCGAATTCGGCTGTGAGGGACAGTTTATAAGGTAGGTTCCTTTGCGTCCAGACAGGTTAGAACAAATACTGGTCCCTTCCCATTTTTTAAAACCATCTTTATTGGAGTGTAACTTCCAACAGTACAGTGAGTAGGTCAGCACTAGCTGAATGGCTGGAAACATCAGTGCAAGCGGCAGCCAACATAACCCCTCATATTGTTTTACACATGTTCGAAATAATCATGAGATACATGCTCCATATACTTCACAGCCTTACAAACCATTCAAGCAAGAAGCCAACTTAAATGTAGACATGTAGCATAGCAACGTATGGTAACAAGATATTTACTACAACCTTGTATCTCGCTGACCCTTCCAAAATACCCTCTCTGGTGTGGCAGGTCTGTATCCACCTACAATGTGTGACATAATCTGTGCCATGACAGCGCTTGCCATCCTCTCCCCACATATTCAGGAGTGGACGGCGAGACCATAGATCGTAAGGGGGTTCCACACATCCTGACCAATGTTAACACTCAATCCAATGTGGTGGAGTTATCCTGTTGTTCCTGTAGGGCATCTAGCAGCCCTTCCCATTCTGCTACAACAGTCTGCCTCCACAGTCCATGCGCCTCCTCCCGCCTCAACGATGTGGCTTCAGCCCTCTCCCACATAAACAGTGCTGCTCGCCAGTGACCAATCACAGGCAGCACGCTGGCCTTCCAGTGCATAGTGATCAGTCTATGAACCATTAGCAGCGCCAAGTCAACAAAACAATGCATGACTCCACCAGCCTTTCTATGTTTAGAAAGCCCTAGCATGCTATGGAGCTCTGTACAGCCCTTTATCCTGGCAAGTGTGTCTGTGACCTCTGACCAGCAGCGGGCAGCTCCATAACATGTGCTTCATGTCTGCCTCGGGCTCCTTAAAGTGCAGGCAGTTTGATGTGGACGCAGGGAAGAGCCTGTGAAGCCATGCTGGGGTGAGATATGCCCTATGCAGGATGTCGTGCTATATATACTGAAAGCGAGTGTTGCGGGAGACCTTTTGTGGATATATTAGAGACCTATCCCATTCTTTCTGGGTCAATTTCTGGCCTATATTACCCTCCCAGGCCCTTCTAATAGAGTCTAAGGGATCCTGCAACAGGTAGGAGTGGGTCCTACTCAGTCAGGTGATCAATTGGCGGCCTCCCCCATGTTGTGCATTGTTTTTATGAGTGGGTGCGGGTCAGGTTCTGTGTCAACTATATTACAAAATCTGCCCATTTCTGCTATCAGCCGCCCATAGGCCAGGAAGTGACCTGCTGGTAAGCCCTTATCGCCTCTCATCTGGCCAAAGGGGATGAGTACTCCAACCTAAAACAAATCACCCAGGGTTCCCACATTGGCTGACTCCCACAGTGTCACACCCTCTCATCCGAGCAGCTCTTTAGATGTTTGGTGAAGCTTAATCAAATCCCAGAAGCATACTGAGGCATGCTCGGCATCAGGCACAGGCTCCTCTTACAGCAATCGTGGGCCACTCAAGCAATGAACCGACTGGTTGCGGGGGAGATATCCCCTGTGGGAGTAACACCTCCCTCACCATCTGCTGTGCAACAGGCTCAGAAGCCAGCCTTAACTCCTCTAGGCAGCAGTGCTTGAAGTTCGGGGCACCAAGCTCACCTCTCTCCACTGGGAGTTGCATGAAGTTGCAGCTTGACTAGAGCTATCCTATGTCTATCTTTGTTTCAAAGTAATCCCTGAGCATTGCATGTAATGTGTGGAAAGTGCTGCAGAACGTTCACAGGGAGATTATTGACATAATACAATTGGCGTAGGAGTATCACCATCTTTGCTAGGGACACTCTTCCCTGTACTAAGAGTGGGAGTGTACACCAGAAGCCGATCTGAGAGTGTGATGTTACCATTCGTAAGGTGTCAGGGACATGGTAGATGATGATGCCCAAATAGCGGAACAAGCGCACTGCCAGCGGAGGCAATGTGTGTACCCAATGATTCACTGTGGGGGCCACTCAGCATGGACCAGGATCAAACAAGTTTTTGACCAGTTTATGCAAAGCCCCGAAGTGGCTAGGAACTCGGCCAGGATATTTCTTATCTCATCGGTGCCTGCCCTATTATCTCTTACATATATCAGAACATCGTCTGCATATAGCAAGACTATATGCTTCGACCCCCACCAGTGGAATGCCCCAGGTCTGACATGCCTGAGCCCTTTTGCCACTGGCTCAATTGCCAGGGAAAACATAAATGAAAAGAGGGGGTAGCTCTGATGCGTGCCTTTACTTATCGGGAAAGGGGGCGAGACACATTGCCCTATTCTCACCCATGCTGTGGGTTCTATATAGAGGAACCTTATGAACCACTGCTATATACCATTGAGGTACATTGCGTTCAATGTCACAAAATGTACTCCCAGTCCACTGTCTAATGCTTTTTCTAGGCCTAATACTATGCATGCCGCATAGGGCCGCTAGCTGGGCGCACTCTACAGCACTTTATGGAACAGGTGAACGTTAAGCGTTGTGGACCGACGTGGTATGAAACCATTTTGATCTGGATGGACTAAATGTGAGCGGTGTTCAAGAAGTCTCATGGCTATAATTTTGCTCAGTATTTTGTAGTCTGTACCCAGCATAGAAAAGGAGTCTGTATGAAGTCAACTCTAATGGGTCCCGTCCCGGCTTTAGAAGTGACAATAAAAATGCAACACAGAGTATTGGAGGCAATCGCCCCACAGTAAGGAGAGTGGCATATAGCTCTAATAGCTTTGGGGGCAGTTGCACTTCACATGGTTTGTAAAACTCTATGGGTAACACATTCCCGGGGTTTTGCATGTGGCAGCAACCCCTAATCGCTCCTCGGATCTTCCTGTTCTGTAATTGAAGTGTTAAGATCCTCATGTCCCACTAGCTCAATTATAGGTATCGTAACCAAGCTTAGGAAGTCTCTGATCAGGCCTCAGTGGTCCCTCGGATGGTGGGGGGAGGGGTCATACAGCAAGGTGTAATAGGTGGTGAACGCTGCATGTATGTCATTTTGGTTAGTGGCATGCACGGTCAGAGACACCTGTATCTCAGTTTTGGGTAGTAGCTGTTGCATTCTTAAGTAACAATGCCAGTAATCAGCCTGGTTTATCCCTCTAATCATGAATCCTGGACTAGTATGCCCTATAGTCAAGGCATCGTGGTGATTCTATAAGGCGGGCCTGTCGTTCCCTTTGATCAGCTAAAGCGGGCCACTCAGCGGGGTCATCTCACACAGAGTTCTCAAGGGTACCTAGCGATGCCTCAACTAGTGTCAATTTGCGCTGAACGGTATCTCACGCACCCACCACAGAATGCATGCATTGCCCCCATATGAACACCTTTATTGCCTCCCACTCTGTCAGCTTAGTAGTAGAAGTTCCCCAGTTGTCCTCTAAGTAATTTAATAGGACAGTGTTGGTTAATTCTCAGAACACTGGATCTTCTAAAGCTGGGGCTGTAATCACCAAGTCGGTACTGGAAGAAGTAGGGTTCCTCACGTGAGGTTGTAGTGAATCCTCGTTTGTTTTATTGGGATAACAGGAGTTAGCTTAGCCTCTGGCTTGCAGACTCGTGCCCCCGTCACCTACTGGCTTTTAACCTACTTAGCTTGCTCTGTCTTAGCCCATTTAGGGGGTTATTACAACTTTGGAGGAGGTGTTAATCCATCCCAAATGTGACGGATATACCACCAGCCGTATTACGAGTTCCAAAGGATATAATGGACTCGTAATACGGCTGGTGGTATATCCGTCACTTTACCGTGACTTTTGGGACAGATTAACACCTCCTCCAAAGTTGTAATAACCCTCTTAATTATTTAATTCATCTAAGATGGATGCCTTGTTTGTAGTTAGGACACTTGTTATGCTTTGCATTATCAGTGCCACCGCGCTAAGACGTCAAGATCAAGCAATAAAGACAAACAAACAGTAGGTGTTCACATTTAGGGATTTTCCCTCTCTATACTTTCCAGGGATTGTTTATAATAATTGCCGTCCCAAGCATGTCTGTTATCTATTGTTTGGGAACACACCTACGTCAGGGGTCCTGGTAGATATGTATAAATACATCGCACTTTAGACAGATAATCAGAGGGATTCCGACCAGAGGGCATCGCCACCATTGCTGATATCGATGCTGCACGTCGTCTTGACGCTGACCCAGTCTTCGTGTCACTGCAGAGTCTGAGATAGAGACCTCATTCCAACGTAATGAGGGTGGGGGGCTCCTCTCATGGACCTAGCACTGGCAGATTAGGTTTAGCCAACCCAGCTCTTCTTTAGGTAGGAGGTTAGGCCCATCATATTAGGGTATTAGGGCATATTACATCTCGTATGTCTTTTACATGCATTGCAAGATGGTGGGGGTCTTTGTAATAATGACTCTCGTCTTCACAATTCTGTTTCTTGCATTATTCATTATCTTAATCATTGCAGCCCATGCAACTTATCGCAAATTGCAGTTGTGCTAAATAAAAACTATTGAAACTTTACTGCATCTTTGTCATTGCCTTTGTTTGCATGAGACATGATATATCTGTGAGAAAGGGGTAATCTCCGTTTAACCACGACACTCCCTGAGATGTCTTATTCTTGAGTCCATGCGTAAAGGCTGCCACAAACCACCTTTTTACTATTGTGTTTTTGGTGAGGTCCTGCTAGTGAGCCGGTAAGGTTGGGACAACAGTTGAGATTTGTTGTAGGATAGGCATAGTCACCTACAAACAAAAGTACTGTCATCCTTTGACCAGCAGTCTTGCCTAGAGCAAGAGTCCAAACTATGACAAGGTGAAGCCCATCCCTCAGTCTTTCGATGTTACAAACCATAATCTAACCATGTACTAGCCATAATCTGGAGGGGTAGGGAAGGAGGGGGGCAGAGGGCGCATCCATGAGGTGCCCAGGTGCAGGGGATAGTCTGCGCACATGGCTATCTCTAAACATACTGCATGGCTTGAGAAAAAGGAAGAACAGAACTCCCATGCCAAGGTTCAGATTAACAACTAACTGCACAAAAAAGTTACTCACATTCCCACTCGCCGGTACCCCCCAGTCTGTAAGCTGCAAAGCGCATCAGATCTCTTGAAGAATGGGGGGGCATCCAACCTGTACTGGCCACTTCACATGTAGACAGTATGTAACAGGTGGGGGATATAACACTTCTTGAATCAATCTCTGCCTAAGTGTAGGAAGCCACCTGAGCCACCCTCATGGAATCCGCCACTCTTGGAGAACCCCAGTAAGGTGGTCTGTGTTCAGTGGTACCCCTGTTGGGAGGAGAGATCAGACATCTTTAAGCAATGTATGACACCACATGTGACTCCCATACCAGAAACCTCCTTGTGTTGTCCACGGAACCCTGTTTATGTTTAGGTTCAGGTAATGTCATTCGCCATCTGTGGTGTAACGGTAAGGAGATTATCTGAGGCAACACTCTTCTCTGATTCACGCAATCCTGTCTCAGGTGATGTCCCTTCAGGGTTGTCCAGTGGTGGAAATCACCTCCCCATCCACATTTAGTGGACATTAAGAGCGCCTGTATGTGCTCTTTGCGGGCTTTGGCCGAGGTTGGGTGGGGGCTCTGACCATCACTGCATGTCCACTCCCACTGTGGTAGTGCTTGGACCCTTGATGCATTTCTGCTGGTCGCCTATGTAGTGTTGGTGTGTTTTGTTCTGAAGTCTCAGAGTAGCGCTGCTCCAACCGGTCCCAGGCGTCCACAGGCTCAGTGAAAAAATAGCTGGAGTGATACACTATAACCTTCAGTTTGGCCAGAAACAGCAGGGAATAAGTGAGGCTAGCTGACTGCAGGCTCTTATTTACTCCCAGGAACAAAGCTCTGTGCTGTTGGGCTGCTAGGGTGTAATCTAGGAACAGGAGCATAAGCACATTGTCAAAAGCAAAAGGTTCAGTGGTGTGAACTACCTGCAATGTGGTTTCCTTGCCCCTAACATTCACCAACCTAGTTACTACAGGCCTCTGTGGTGCACCCGGCGGGGGTCGTCCTGCCGGCACTTCAGTGGGCCCACTCCACCAAGTAGAAAGGTGACAGGCCTACAGGCGATACAGTTTTGGATATCCATGCCTCAAAAAAAGCAACCAGGTCCGCACCTTTCAGAAAGCCAATGATGCCTATGTTGTTCTGGCGCAATCGACCTTCTGAATCCTCTGCTCTGTTTTCCAAATCATGGACTGTAACCGTAAGGTCTTTGAACTTCCCTTCGAGGTCCGTCCCTGTCGGCCAGAGTGTTTGGAGCGGTTTCCTCTGACCTGGGTGTCTCCTGCCACTTCCCAAAGCCTCATTTATTGCTCCATGCAGCCCTCAGGAAAACGCTGCACCGCACCACTCCTTTACAAAAAAAGTGCTGCTATTTAAGGTGCAGGGGGGAGAAAGTCACTAGTTGTGGGAGGCCATGTAGTTTCCTGTCCCCATTGGTACCCTTTGGTCATGTGGGCTGTGCAGAGCAATGTCCGGTCATGAAGGGGCTTGCCCAGCCCCTCCCCTCCCCCCCCAGGCCTCCCCTGGCACTGCCACTTCCCTCGCGTGGAGCAGGTCCGTCCCGCTCCTCGTTACTTCAGGCTTTCTCCAGGCATGTTTGGTCTCTCCCCCAGGGGGCACTCACTGGTGATTTGAACAGCATTGCCAGGGAGTCTCACCGGGCCTCAGGGGAGCGCTGCTTTTTTGCTCCAGGTGGCTCCTCTGGCCTCGTGTCAAAGCACCGGCATCAGCAGTTCTTGCTGGTCCCACCTCTCGCTATGTCCTCATTTCCCTGGCATGGTTGGTGAGCAGCTTGGCACAGGCTGCAAGCCAGATGGGACCAGATCACAGGTCTCCCAGAGGAGCAATACTAAATCTCGTCTTCCATCTTGCTGTGGCTAGTCACACCCCCAACTAGTCCCTTCACTAAAGATGGCTGAACTCCTAATATTGATGCTGCTTAAGGCAAGTGCTGCTTTTATTTTACATAGTCCTTGTTACTTCTGATCAGAATTTCACTTTGCAAAAGAACAGGTTTTTCTAAGTAGTGGAATGTGAGGCTCAAGTAACATGCTGTACTGCAGTAGGTGGGCGTCTTTACTGTAAGCCAGTGGTTCCCAACCTGTGGTCCCAGGGGGTCTGCGACTGCTAAGAAATTAAATAATATTAACAGAATAGGTCCCCAGCTTTCAGTAATGGCTCAGTGGGGTTCCGCAGATTCCATTCATGATTTAGTGGGGATCCCCAGGTTCCAGTAATGATAAAGTGGGGTTCCACAGAAGTCAAAAGGTTGGGGGCCACTGATGTAAGCCATTCAATCTAGTTTACCCTCTTTCTTTTCTCTCATCTACACCATTTTCACTCACCACTTCATCATGTTCTCTCCTACTGTCATGTTGCCTAATATCTCTTCTCTACCTCTTATTCCATTTTTCATCTCTTTGGTTTGGCTTATTCCCTTTGCTTCTCTTCCAAGCATCATGCTTTTCCTTTCTCTTTATTGTTCTGTTATTCTTCCACTCTTTTGCTACTGCACGCATTGCCTTCTGTCACTTGACACCTTCCACCTCAATCCACCCCCTCTCCTGAGACAGCTCATTGGGTTAATGTGGGAACTGATGATGTCATGAAAGCCATAGTTTCTAATCCCAATAGAGGTGTCAAGGACTAATGGAATGCCATCCACTGTGGCTGGTACAGCGTTCTCCAAATGTACTTGATCTGGAGTGATTGAGAAGCTCATTATGTCTTGTATTCCTCATTGTACTGTGGAACATATAATATTATTTTATGAGTGAACAGTAAAAGTATAAGAGCTGGAACTAAGAGAAAAAACTAATTGTATAAATGTTTAACCTATGATATCCATAGAGTAAGACGAGAAGTAGATGAAAGTGGGGAGAGGAAAAGAGGGAGAAAGAGAGTGTGTGAAAAAAGATTGGGAGAGTGAAAGATATCAGTAAAATTAAGGAGTGTGTGGGAAAGAAACAAAGAAAATGGGAAATCGAAGAGAGCCATAAAGAGAACACAAGAGAGAAAGTGCACAAGACAGTGAGAATGGGAAAATTCATGCAGGACTCCAGGGAAGGCTGTTGTATTTGCAGCCTTCCTACATATCATTAATACACTCTTTGGCCAATGGGAAGAAAGCATGTTTACAGAATGAAGACCACCGCCCTACCCGTGAGACCAGATTTATTAATGAAACTTTCAATTAACATTTTGTGTTTTTACGTTAGCATTACTTGGCTACAAAAAACAAATCTACTAGGTCTTTTGGGTCTTCCATTTACAGCTAAAAACAACGTGGCTTTTAAAAGTGCATTGAAAGGTTTTCTGCATGCATGTTTTTCCTTCTACTGTGCCATTTCTGACACAAAATTATTGAAATAGGATCTGTTCTGTGGCGATGTGCTGAAACCACAATCTTTAATTTTGGGACTACCTCTAAAGCTGTGTTCGAACTGTACCTACTGTTGTAACAACTCAAAGAATTTTCCTGTTCCTGTAGGTGACTTCTAAGAGCTCGTTGTATTCTAATATGAGCAAAGATGTAATGTTGTTTTCTTGTTTTTAGGTGAAGGGTTAGCATTAATTATGCATTCTGAAGGTGTCTCTAGCAAAGTTGAAGTTAATGTATAGTGAGTTATGAAAATCTACAAGCTGCTGATATTATTACTTAATTTTAGGCCATGTCATGACTGAGCTTTTAACTGCTTGAAAACCTACATAAAGTGCCTTTTCTGAGATGCGTGCCAGGCCTATTGAGAATTCGCCATATAATTTTGCTTTTTAATTCGGTATTCAGAATATTTTTAATTGCAAGACCTTGTCCTCATTTCTCTAAAGGCAGACTCCATGGCAGTCAGCTACTTGACACTAAAATTGAACTTTTTCTCTAGACTTTTTCTCTATACTTGTGATCTTTATTGATGCTGATTTGAATTGACTAATTGCCCCTTTACTTCTATAATGAGCTTTAATTTTAAATAAACCTTCATGGTTTGGACTTTGAATCTTTTGTTGTGTAGGCTTCCTTTAGTTGTCTTGGGCCACGTCCTTTGCGACTCACATGGCTCCGGTCTGTAAAAATCACCCCTTTGGTAACATATTAATGCAAACTGACGATTCGATTGGCGAGCTTGTCTTAGGTCCCTGTATTCAAAGTTAGAAGAAGTAAAAGGATGTAATGCAAACCAAAGGAGTAGCCAGAAAATTAAACTACCCCCCCACTTTTAACTAAACCTCTGATGACACCAAATAAGAGAACGGGTGAGCCCAATCCTCCCTAGAAGAGCTCCCCTCTCTTCCATCCAATCATCTATCCATTCATCCTTTTGCCTTTCCTTTCACCCGCTGAAATCGACTATTTCACCTTTACATTCTGTCATTCATTAATTCTTTCAGTCAATCGTTCCCTATTCCATCCATCCATTCTCTCATCCTTCCACCTACCCACTTGTTCATTCACCCACTTATCCTTTCACCTTTCCTTTCTTTTAATATTCTTTCAATCTTTACCTCTTTTATTTACAAATCATTCATTCTGCTCACTCTTCTATTGAAGCTGTATTCCTTGATAGCAATATTTATCAGCTTTTGTCTGCCGAGTTGTAGACAGAAGAGGCCCATAAATGCTCCCATCCCCGCTGAAGCTGCCAAAGTGGGTGGTCCAGGATGCGCTTGTTGCAAAGAAACCAGCTATTAAAAGTATTACAAGTCTTCTTGGGAAATGCAAATAGCTGTTTCTGGGGAGTGTGGACATATGAGGTGTTACCTGCGCCGCTGTAATCATCTTTAGTAGCGGCAGCCTTTGTTTTATTTACTTCTGTATGCTATGCTACTACTGTTAATGCCTATTTATAGCTTACTATAGAACTTCAATAGTTTCAAAGTGTTTGAATGAGAGGTGCGATTGCTCAACTTCAAAAGGTTATGAAGCCCCTAAAGAAATTCGAACCTTTGACCTGCAGGTCTCTAGCCAGGTGCTGACCTAAGTTGTGTTTAACTCGGGCTCATGACAAATACATTCTACTGTGCACCAGGTTTACCCTTACACTGTCTGCCTACACACCTACTGCCCCACTAACTCTAGGAGTATTTTGTCTTGAATGCAATATTTGTGTAGTTATCGGCTTTATGTGTGTAGCATCCTTCCGTAATATAGCCCATAGCATCTTTAGCACCCTTAATTATGGGCTAGCATGGCAGCTGTTAATATGGTACTTAGAATAAAACTCTGCTTGAAGTACTAAATCAAACCAATTGTTATGCAACCCACCTCTTTTTCTTAAACTCTATTGTTGAAAGTTTAATAAGAGCACAGTGGCCCACTATGTTGCCTTCTAAAACAACTACTGTGATGAAACCCAGAACTTTATATTATAGCTGATTAGATGTATATGAAAACGTTGAAACTATGAATGTGGTAGAAGGTTTAGACAGATGAAGCATTACAATTGAGGCTTTTGATGGGATTCAAATCTTATACTACATATATTTATACACCCTTGACTTTCACCAACCTAGTTACTACAGGCCTCTGTGGTGCACCCGACAGGGGTCGTCCTGCCGGCACTTCAGAGGGCCCACTCCACCAAGTAGAAAGGCAACAGGCCTACCGGCGATACAGTTTTGGATATCCATGCCTCCAAAAAAGAAACCAGGTCCGCACCTTCCAGAAAGCCAATGATGCCTATGTTGTTGTTGTGCAATCGACCTTCTGAATCCTCTGCTCTGTTTTCCATCTCATGGACTGTAACAGTGAGGTCTTTGAACTTCCCTTCGATGTCCATCCCTGTCGGCCAGAGTGTTTGGAGCAGTTTCTTCTGGCCTGGGTGGCTCCTGCCACTTCCCAAAGCCTCATTTATTGCACCATGCAGCCCTCAGGAAAACACTGCACTGCACCACTTCTGTACAAAAAAAGTGCTGCTATTTAAGGTGCAGGGGGGAGAAAGTCGCTAGTTGTGGGAGGCCATGTAGATTCCTGTCCCCATTGGTACCCTTCAACCAGTTAAATTATCCGGCGTAGACATACCACTTTGTTCTCAATGAGAAAGGATATCTTTGTAGTAAACGCGAGGTCAGGAACAGCTCATCATTAGGACACGAACGGTTTCTCTTTTTTCCATGACACTTATCTTACCACAGAAAATGGCATTGTCTCTGGCTCTGTGAAGTGGTGTGGGATATGGTACCAGCCAGGGTAGTGTGTCATCTTTGTTTGCTTGCTGTACTGAGTTCCTGGGAACTGATGGTCTCTGTGTTAGGCTCCCATCTTCTGCCCATCGAAACATGCAGGCTTCCTCTTAAATATATCAGAGGATTCACTGCGATGTCGTCCAACACTAAGATGGCAGCCACGTAGGCCTCCTCTCTGAAGCGATTTTTGAATCCTAGACCTCTTGCAGGAACAGCATCCTAAAGCGGACAGTCTAACAATCCCTGACAATGCCATATTTTGCAGTGACTGCTTGCATACTTGCATTCCGATCAAGTACACTCACGGATCGACTTGAACACATTCGTTTTGTTTTATCATCACTCTGGGATTGTTTGATTAATATATTTTGTTCCTGGCTTTTTTAAAACATCCCTGAAACTCTCCTGAACTTGACGCTGCTTCTATGTTTTTTTCTGACTTATGCAATTACCTGGAGCTGCGTTCCTAATTTCCTTTCTGATTACCTTGGCTCTCCAAGCTGCACCTTTGTCCAAATGATTTCTGCTCCCTCCAAATCACCTGATTTGTAAATTAAAGTGGACTCTAATTGTTTGTCCCTCTGTTAAACAGAAATAATATCTCTCAACCCTAGATTGCTGCCATACCAGTACGGAAGGAAGATTCATTTGATAGGGGTGCTAGCACACCTCTCTTACTAGTCCCCTCATGGTTCCCCCGTTTATCCCTAATGGGATTGCTCTGATTCAATTAGTGTTCAGCTTATAACCGGTGAAAGAACGTGATTATTAGTGCATCATAACCCTGGGCAGCCACACATCTGACAATCACCCCACATCTGTTCTTGAAATGAACAGCAGTTTGAGGGCCCAAGTCACACCCACTGGATGGCTAAAAATTAATGCAAGACGAGAGGTGTCATTTTATACAAAATAAAACATTTTCAAAAAGAAGGTATAGAATTGACACCTGTATCTTTCTTGGATTTGATGATACTGATGTTCACATTGTGTTTTTCCATATAAAATGAACGCTCATCACTCTTCTATCATTTTGTACTGATTGACATGCCAAGAAATGCGATTTTCCATCTCTTTCTCTATAGCGCAGCATTAAAAATGACTGTTACCTTTGCAATAACATCAAGAGTCAGCCTGTTCATCATCTCATGCATTTTGACACCTTCATGTCCATCTGCTTTTTCTGCAAGTATCTCCATTAGCTCCTCCGCTTTTTCATTAAATGGTCCCATTAAATTCATTAGGTAGCTGTGCAAAGTATAATGCATCTATTAGTTATTATAATAGCTCTCGATCACATTATTAAAAATACAGTGTGCATTTTCAATATGAATTTAAAAAAGGAAAATATCCTGATGATTATATGTTGACAGTCGATATAAGGACTGAAAAACGTTATTTTCGAAGGTTGGTGATCCCAGAATTATGCACTGTTATGAACTTTTTTCAGAAGAACTCTGTACCGGGTTAGCTATACTCTCAATAATATCAGATTTGCAAATCCATATTCACATGCAACTTGAAATTAGGTGTTCAAATAGCTTGCTTAACGTGTAATTTCACATTAAATTTACTACAGTATAAGCAGAAGTCATTTTATCATCGGGGTAGAATTGGATAAGCACTAGGGGTGGGCGTAACTTACATTATTCTGTGCGGTGTCATTATGTGAAATATACAGCATTAACCGAGATTATGCATAATTATGTGCAATGCATCGTGCACTCAAAAAGATTACCGAATGGTGCGTTCTGGTAAAAATTAAGTTTTAGAATATAATTTTGAGTTGATTTCTCGTTGCTTGCATTCCAAACAATGCCGCTCGCATTCATATTTGTAGATATGTGCTAAAGAAACGACACGAAAGACATACTCCGGTAAAAAATCGACCTGAAATGTTTGGTGACCGCACATGTTATAGTAACTGCCGCTCACTTTCAAAATGTCGCTGTTCATGTTCGGATTTCTATTGCGCACAAAAATTATCCAAATGGTCCGCTATAGAAAAAAATCTACCTGAAATACTGTATTTGTTAAAAAGAAAAATCCTGAATGGTACATCTAGTCTTAACATGTCTCCCCAAAATTGAAATTTCACCCAGGTCTAGTTGTTGCTGGTTTATGTTTACATTTAAACGAGACAAATGCTGAATTGCGATGATTTTCCTTTTTTTTTTTTATCTACCTTGACATGAAAATACTGGCATGACCAATGGTCACAGTTTCAATCCTCTTAACGTTGAGTTGATGGTTAATGCACAGGCAAAAGAGCACTACATGTAACAGTAGATCTCACACTTGAAGTTTAATTAAGATAGCTTCGGGTTAAAGCTTTTGCTAGATACATCCTTGTGGAACCTTTGAGCCTACTTGCTTCTTTATTTTTGAACCTACCTCATCAGCTGAGCACATGGTGGTGATGGGCGTGTTGACTTGGACTTGGTCTTTGTGTCTCCCATCCTCCTCTTCCTGCTTCAGCATGGTTCCATCTACCCTTTCTACAATTATTTCCCTTCGTCATTGCTTTGTCGTGGCCTGTCATGTGCCAGTAGGTGAGGTGACAACTCCTACAGCAATCAATCACTTAAAATCCACCCTGATGGTTCAGTGTTTGCTAGATCAGTAGCGCCTCCAGCTCAGACCATACTTACACATTATCCTACAACAACAGTACACATTAGACACAATTCTTGTCACCACCATATGCACAATACAGATCAAAGCTGTACCGTTGTCCAAGTGTTTCCTCCCTTTGTCGTACATCCTTTCAAGTTACACTAACAAATGATATCACATCATCAATCAGTGGCGTAGCGTGGTGGGTGCAGGGGGGGCCGGCCGCACCGGGCGCAACATCTTGGAAGAGACTAAATCCACGGGTTAGGGGGCGCAAATTACTTGCCTTGCCCCGGGTTAGGGGGCGCAAATTACTTGCCTTGCCCCGGGTGCTGACAACCCACGCTACGCCACTGTCATCAATCTACATGTGCATTGTGTAAATGTTAGATTACACCTCCCAATTCCACACACACTTAGAAAGGCATCAAAGTGACATAATTAGAAAAGGTAGCTCAAAACCTAACCATTTGAAGCTGAGCAGACAATTGCATATCCCAGAGGATTGATAAACTGCATTTTCTTCAGCAGACAAATCCATGGCTATCATCTTCATATCTTTAAGGATGTTTTACAATTTCTATATTTTCTTTTAAATGTAGAAACAAAGAGGGTTACATTGATTCCTTGCTGTGTAGCTCACCACGGTGTAAAAGGGTTTTATAGTCCAGGTAGTTTCAAGCTTTTCTTTCCTGGAGTTTTGATACCTTTTGCCATTACACACTGCTACATAATCTGCAGTAATTTTACTTTTATGCAGCTTTCAGCTAGTTTACTCTACTTGATTCCGATCTTCTTCCAAATGACGTCTCCTGCTGGGCCTGGGCTACTAAAAGGCCAGCTCTCACTGCCACCCTAAGCCTGGGCAGTTGATCTTAGGTAGGGGTGTAAGCTAGGCTGTTATCCTTTGCCTCTGCTGCGAGAATTGGACTACAATGGACAACCCAGTCCAGACTATCTTACTGAGACCCTACTCAGAATGGCATTTCTTTTCCAACTAAATTAAAACTAATATCCCTAAACATGGCCATTACCAGCTTCGATTGGCCGCAGCCCACCCTATACTTTTTAGATGGGTACACCTTGTCGCATTTTAGGAAATCTATGCCCTTGCTTGTTTTCTTGTATTTCCAGTGGGACAGCCTGCTGTCAGACTGGCTTTCTTGCTGCCCGGTTCCAGCTGCTGGAGTGGCACTTCACCCAACCAATGCCACAAGACAGTGTCATTTTCAGGCAGTGCTAGACTTGGGGACCAAAAACAGTCCTGGCAAAAATGCCTAAACCAGCCCTGCTCCCTTTGTGTCCTCCAGTGCTTAATTTGTAAAGGAATAAGTTCTGGGGTCCATATTTTTCTCAGAATCCCGGAGGTGCTGCTGTCTAAAATCAGGGTTGCCGAATACCAATGCTGCATAGTCTGGATTTCACCTCATGCCTTTTTCATTCACCAACATGCTTTCCCTGCTGCTTTATCACATTTTTACAGGTTTGTTTTACCCCTGCTTCTTCGCTTTGTCACTGTCTTTTCAGCTTTCTCTTCCTCCTTCTTACCCCCTTGTGTGTTTTACTCTCGGATCAAAGTCTGAAAATTAAACATATGCCAAAGTCTACAAAAACAGAGTGCCCATGGGCCCCACCTGCAACCATCAACTCAAATTAAGCACTGCTCTCCTCGCACTATCTTTCTCTTTCTGTTCAATTTCTGTCTCTCCTCTCTTTTCCCACTCTCTAACCCCTACCCTTCCACTTTGCTTCCTGCAATTAACGTTGGGGAGCAGGGAAGTGACAGAGGCATCAGCAGTCGCCCTGAGCTTTCAAAACCTACCTCCAGTGGCTTCTGCTCAATGGGGAAACGCCTGCTTGAACAAGCATTGGCAAAGCCAATAGGCTTCACCTTTGTGAAATCTGTTGTTTTTGTCAACAGTTTTTAGACATGCTACGCAGCAGCAACAGCAATAGCTGCTGTGACATGTCTTAAAGTTAAAAAAGCAGTATGATGTGGTCAAGGCACAGATATGGTTTGAAGCGGCACTGGATGCTGTACGACACGGTTTAAATAGGGCTGCTATGTAACAAGTCTAACAAACATTGACAAAACCAATAGATTTTGCAGAGGCGAAACCTATTGCCATTATCGTTGCCAATCTTTGTTGTTTTTGCAGTTTTATTTAGTGCAAATTCTATACAAAGGTTTTGGAGCATTTTACGTGAGTACCAGTTATGTTACACAAAATGAAATTATTTTATTGTTTAAGGCACAGGGAGATTAAGTGATTCCAAAATCCCTTCAAATTGAACTAACACTAGCAGGAGCTTTCTGTGAGCCTTCCATGCACGCAATCAGGGTAAGCCTTAATTAAGCTCAGCCTAACCGAAAAGTTGGCTGTTGTCCCCCAATGTCTTGATGTTAAGGAGCAATATTCCCACTAGAACAAAGAACATCTGGTATCTAGTAACAGGCTTCAGAATGATTTTAAGTTAACATTTAAAATCAGTACCATAATGCTCCACAATAAAAAGCTGTCTTTATTTGTCATTAGAAAAAAAGGAAAATGAGGCACCACAAAGATGCAGCACAACACTCAGCAACAGTTACATAGGCAAACCTACCTGAGAAGTCTTTGAATATTCTGTTTAAGAGCTGACATGCCAGTAGAAAAACAGAAATGCACAAGGAGCAGAACAGAAAGAGGCACCAAAACAGCTGAATTAATAGCCACCGACCCGACAGTGAAGCAAAACACAAACAGCAGCTGCCACCTGGACTAATGGCTTTGTTCGTGCATTGTGAAATGCCAGCCCGAAGGCATCTACAAAATGGACAAAAAAGCAAGTATGTTTCTAGTGAATTTCTGTTATTCCGCTGGTACGGCCAAAACAATAAAGTCAGGCCAGTAAATCAAGGCACAACGGGAAGTGAAGGCGAGGCTTCTTTTGGCAGACAGAATGTAAGAGAAGAAAGCCTGCAAATGCACTCGTAAGGAGTGCTCATTCGGAAATGCAAAAAAAAGTACCTTTACATTGAAGTAGCCGGTGGAAGGAGACTGCCCAGTGGCCAATGACTGGAAGCTGCACTTAGTCAAAGCTCCACGCCAGGGAAGGATGGTAAAGCAAGAGCGGAAGTGAAAGCAGATGATGTGGAGACCACATGCTGGCCAATTAAAAGCATGTCAATTAGAATGTGGTTGGAATAAACCACTGGTACGTTCTGGTAAGTAAGGGAGGGGTTCTAAGCCCCATGTTATGATTTTTTTTTTTTACTTACAAAAGACTTTGGAAGCACAGCGCAAGCAATGTGCAGACAAAACCTCATAAAAAGCCTATTTGGCCCTGCATTCTAGAGGTCATGCTGGCTCTTGTTCACCTCAAGGGTGATAAAGCTGACAAGTTGCTGCCTCTGTTTGTGGGTGCAGACAGTGCTGCCTGTAAGTGTTTTCTTGTTCGTAATGTTATTATATTACTGTTCACATACTGTGCGAATTGCCTTTTGTCCCTAAGACATCTTTAAAACAAGCGTTATGTTGTGTTTAGTGTGCATATCTAGACAACAGGGGCTGTTATTCTAGTGCAAACTTGGCCTATTTCCAGAGCACATGCACAGTGCAGTGGAAGTGATAATAAACATAGTTTGGGGAGTACTGTAGTGCACAGACTACATGAGAAGCACTTCATGAGTAACCTCTATGCAGGCTAGTCTGGTAAATTATACAGCTCTGTGTGCACTTTACTACATTAGTGTTACAGCCCATGCTGTGGTGTGTACATAATATTCATGTTATGAGGCTGGCTACTCACTCACACTGCTTCCCAACCATTATGTGCATTTATCTATACATAAGAGATCTGAGCAGAAACGCCACTCTCCATTTAAATGTGAAGTGAACGGTAACAATGCGCTGCGCAGGCTGGTGCTGTGCACTTGGCAGGGCGGGGTGATTTGCTCTGTACCATACAGGATGTGCTGGTACTTTGAGACAAGTGAGGGTGATGTACTCTGGAGTGACCAGTACATGCTGGAGCTGTATGTCCACCCATGCTGTAAACCAGTTCCGACGAGAGGCATTTCCGGTTCCGGTTCTCAGGTCAGCGCGCCGAGCGCCGCACACAGCTCGCCCGCACTGGTGAGCCTCCCAGCCTCCGGATCACGGGCCACGGGACCATTGGGAGCGCCCTACCCATAGCTTGACTCTCAACCGAGCCTGCCACCGGTGCCCCCAGCACCGTGACAGCGAGCAGAGGAGGTCAGCGTCCCCCATCCCCTCCCCCCTCCGCGGACCCCCTAACAAAGGGCACAAGCGGGGGAGGCGACCAAATTTCAAGCATGGAAGAAACGATCTGGGGGGAGCCCGGCTTTTGGAAACCGGCGACTCCGCCGGAGGGGGTTCCAGAGACTGTAGCCTCTCCCAAGCATCACAAGATAACCAACTATTTCCCTACTGCTGGTACCATTGCCACCAGAAAAAGGTTCGACTCCCTGGCTCCAACCCAAACAAGTTTTGGGGAAATAACCCCACTCAGCCAACACCGGCAACAGCAAGGAAGCAGCGAAAAGAAACTCAGAATGAATTCTCCTCCTCCCCCTCCCCTATCGCCAACAGTAGTGATCAGGAAAAATCACCCCACGAAAGTAGACGCATCAAGTATAGTTCAGGACATTGTGATGCCAGCTACCCCTTCACCAGGATCCCTCTACAATCCTAGGCAAGACTTAACTCTATGTAATAAACCCCTAGATGCCACTAAATACCAATGGACATCTAGTCCAGCGAAACTACCCATCCTGGACTCAGAACTGGTAGCAATCGTAGAACATTTAGAACAAGAATCTCAGGAAGGTGGCCTATTCTGTCAAAGTCCAAAACTTCACTCATTCCCAATGTATAACTGTGAAAAAGAAGAACAGGACCTATGGGGTATAGAACAGGTCATCACAAACGGGCCAGTAAAAGCAGAAACAGTGACAGCGGCACAGAAAGTCCCCCATAAAACAACAATAAACAAAGTTCTATCAAGTGGTAACCAAGCGCCCGACTTAAAGTCACAAGTCCCCGTGGCAGTCAGGTCAGAAGAAATGTGGGCTGCAATCCTAAATTCAATGCAAGCCATGGTCATGGCGCTGCAATTTGATTCCAACACAATGGACATTCAAGTTGACTTGCTAAACACCCTGGCAGTATTTGTCTCCAGGATTGACAGTAAGTTGGAAAAATTAAACACACTTATAACAAGGGCGCAAGTCACTCACTGGAATGACTATACAATTTGTTCCTGTAAAGAGGTAGTAGAAAAGATATCTCAACTGCCGCAAATCTTAGAGGGAATACTTCAAGAAATCCGCTCCACCCGGAAGGATGAACATACATGGCTTAAACCACTCGCCACCATGCTAAAATCTACTCCGAGGGAGCAGAAACAAAAAGAGCAGCAGCCCCTTTCCTCCCTTGCGCCTGTCTCATCGTTTTTAAGTGATGAGAGAATATTGGCTGACAGCCGCCAACTAGCAAGTGTCCACTGGGAACCCATGGTGAATCATCCTCCGCTACAGCCCAACAATAAGCCTGGGAACCCCTAGTTTCCCATAACTCGGACCCTCTCAAAAAGAGAACGAAAGCGGGCAAGGAAGGGAAGGAAGTCCGTCCAACTCCATCAATTCAACTCATCAAAGGACCCATCTAAAGACCAGGCGACGTCAAATGGAGGGCATAATAGAAACATTACTACCCACACAAGTACAAGCTCTAACACAATAATAGATGTGACAACACTCCCAGCCACAGCAGACGTCACCCACTTAACAAGGTCCCCCCTGAGCCCTTCCGAAGCGATTGGCACAATAATGAATCGAAGGCCAAGCCCCACAAGGGTCCAGCAGTGCACAAAACCTAAACCCATTACACCTGCGCTGCCTCCCCAACTAACACTGGTCAATTTGGGCAGCAAGTCTGCCATTAGTCAGAGGGAAGATGGCTATATGGAGCAAGACCCGCGCATAGAGCAAAATCAGTCACGTATAACAGACACGAATACCCTCCATTTACTCTGGATTCCAGAATTCACCTCCAGGTCCCCCACAGATGTTCTTAATCGCTCTTTGATCTTAAGAATCATAAAAGCCTTACCGGATCTTCAGTTTGTAGCCTCAGAGGACCTGGCAGCTATAAAATGTATCCAAGCAAGAGGCAACCAACACACGGATCCAACACTCACCATCTTCTCGGCACCAGATATCCCAAAGCGGATCTTGAATAGAAAGGACCTATTGAAAGCCTGGGGCATTGAGGTAACCACCTACAAAGGAGACCGCTATCCAACTCCGTTACTAGCCTCACAACACCTGGGAACTCCCAAAGGTACATGGTCGGTTCTGAAAGGAGTACATCAGGCCAGCAGACCCATTGAAGAAAGATGTAGTGAGGAGAATCCACCTAACCTCCCGCTGACAGTCCAAGTATGGAGAGAAGACGGGAGGGAAAAAGTGGTCTTGGGTCAACAAAAGTATCCAGATAGGGAACGGGTAGCAACGGTTTTACCCCCAAGACCGATGGGCAATAATTGAATTGGTAAGGATCAACCCGCACACGGCATTTTATCCATTTGCTCCTGGAACGTCGGTGGCCTACGGTCAAAACTGGAGGATCCTGCAGTAATACATTTTTTCAGCTCCTTCGACATCTTACTCATACAGGAATCCTGGGCAATGGAATCAATACCGATAATCGGATTCATGGAATACCTTAGCCCAGCAACGAAAACAAATAGGTGTGGAAGGCCAAAGGGAGGCCTCGCCATTTACTTTAGCACCAGCCTTTTGGTAAAAATCTCTGAGTATAAGGAGGAAGACCAACCTTTCCAATTGCTCCAGCTAGACGATTGGGGGAAAAACACACAGGAGCCATTGATTCTGGTCAACACATACATCAATCCTAAAAATAAAAAAATTGAAGCAAACAAACTTCTAACTCAACTATTAAGGATAAAAGGAACAATAAAATCAGCATTCTGGTTAATGTCGGGCGACTTCAATCTCGGCTTATTCCACAACCCCAGTGAGGATCACATCCAAACAGTTGCAAGAATGCCCACCCAAACCCTCCCAAAAAAACTTAGGAAAGATAAAATAGGGGAGAGTTTCATACGCACCTGTGAATTAGTAGGCCTCTTCGCGCTAAACGGACGGAAGTGCCCGGATATTCCACCGGCATGGACAAGATTCTCTGGGAAGTCGGTCTCCTATCTAGACTACACTTTGGTGTCCCCTGCTTTATATAAGTCAGTAAACACCTTTACCATCATGGACCGCACGGAAAGCGACCACAAACCAAAGGTATTTGGGATTTGTGCATCACCGCAAAAACCGGAGAAAGTGGCAGCCCTAAACGGGACACTAGGCTCCGAAAATCTAAAGCGACTCAAATGGTCCTCTGACACCATTGAAAGACAAGCAGAAGAGGCCCTACGGAACCTAGAATCAACTATCACAAGTGGGGCAAAGTTGACAACAGTCTGGGAGAACTTTGCCCACAACCTCATCAAAAAAGATTCCTTAAGTAACACGAGAAAGGGAGCACAATTGAATCACCGCCAAAGTTCACTTTTACCGTTGCCAGTGCGCAAAAGGAAAGCAGCAATAGGTAAATTATTAAGGTCACTGCGTAAATGCCCAGATAATGGATCAATATTGACCGCCCTTAGAGAGCAAAGGAAATTGTATAAAAGGGTTCTATGGACCTTTAAAAAAGGCCAACAGGAGGCCCTGTGGGCCAAACTACATTTTGCGACCAAAACAATTGACTCCAAAAGATTTTGGAAAATCAATACAATAGACAATGGTGCAAAAGTAGGCAATAACGCAAACATAACAGAGGAAGTATGGGTATCCCATTTAAGGTCACATCTGAAAGAATCAACCATCGAAGAAGGCCCCCAAATGCAGTCATATATGATTGGTGGGGATCCCAACACCCCTGAACCTTTGAAATTTACAGCACCAGAACTTTTAAAAATCATTGGAAAGTCACGAATGGACTGTGCCCCTGGCCCCAATGGCCTACCGCAAGCACTATTTAAACAAGACACGGAAAGATGGGCCAATTTCCTGGCAGCAATGTTTAATGAGGTGATCACAACAGGCATTGTCACGGCATCCTGGAAAGGCTCAATACTCCACCCCATCTATAAGGGTGGGAGCGCGCTCTCCCCAAGCAACTACAGACTAATCGCTCTTTTAGACGTTGACCTCAAGTACTTTTCCTGCTGTGTGCTTAAACATCTAGAAGCCTGGATTACAGAGAATAATATTCTACCCTTTAATCAAACCGGGTTTACCAAGCACCAAGGAACATTAACAAATCTTATGGGGCTAGGTTTGATCATAAACAGAGCAAAAGCAAAGGGGACTCCAACTTATTTATGTTTTGTTGACTTTAAAGCTGCTTTTGACTGTGTACCCCGTGGCAAAATGTGGGCCAAATTACTACAGTGGGGGCTGCCACACCCTATTTTAAATGCCATCAAAATGTTATACTCTGATACTTGGGTAAAGGTTAAATTGGGAGAAGGCTCTCACCTATCCAGGGCAGTCAAAACAACAGTGGGGGTGAAGCAAGGCTGTGTATTGGCTCCAACACTCTTCAACCTGTACATAGCAGATCTCCCCGCCAAGTTAAATGGTCACTCATCCCACTCTCCATCACTGGGCGGTCAACAAGTATCCAACCTACTATATGCAGATGACCTACTACTAATCAGTAATACCAGAATAGGCATGCAGAAATTATTAAAGGCATTAGAAGAATACTCAGGTTCTAATGATTTAGAAATTAATCATAAAAAATCTAAAATGATTACCTTAAACCGCAGGCCAACCACGCAAGGCAAATGGCATATGAATGGGAAAACCCTAGAGGAAGTAACATCATACAGATACCTAGGATTGGTGGTAGATGCTACAGGTAATTACACGCCACAAAAAGAGGCTATAAAAAACAAGACGCAGGCCCTTACTTACACCTTTTGCAAGCTAGCAATCTTAATCTGTGGTCATGCTCTGAACCCATTAACAGTTGTAATGAGAGCGAAACTACTTCCATCTATTACCTATGGGACCGAAATAATGAGGGGGCTGGAAGTAGGTCTTCTGGATAAACTTCTGATAAAAACCTATAAGCGCGTTTTTCGGCTGCCCGGACGTGCATCGCCAGCCCAGGTCAGATTGGAATTTATGCTGGTCAAACAGTTGTTAGCCCGACCGGCAGCATACATTAAATGCTGCTACAAACTGAGTTGCGCTTCAAAAGGGTCTTTAGCCAATCTAGTCTGGCAGGAAATTATCCTAGAAAGAGGGAACACCAACTACATAAGGTATCTAGAAAAAAGTAAGAATCTTTTGAACTTAGATGATGTATGGAACCGGTCTCTACCCATACCCATTTTCAATAAAGCAGTGAATAAAGCAAGTAAATTACAGAGCTTGATAGAAGATAAGATCCCATTGGCCAAAAGGGAGCATAGTTGGTGATTCTTAACTCCTACAAAACATTTAAAGAATCACCACTTATGGCTGGCCCCTACTCAAGGAAAATCAAGCAATCCTTTCTCAGACTTAGGCTGGGTGAAGTCCCTACTTTAGACCTCACGCCAAAATGGAAGAAGGAGCGGCAAGTAGGCTCCCTGGAGTGCCGTCTCTGTCATCTAGCAGATGAAAACCTGATGCATGTGGTCTGCATTTGCCCAGCCCAGGCGGCTGAAAGGGGACTCTTACTAAAAAAAGAATTTAACGGTTTAAAAATTAGATCATGCAGACAAGCATTAATTGCAGCCTTTAACCCTCGAAATACAATATTGAACATTAGGCTGGTTCAATTTTTGGAAATTTTCACTCTAAAAACCACAGCCTCTCGAAATAACCAACTCAGAGGGAGGGCTGAAACGATAGCGAAATCCCTATAACCCGCATTGATCATCTTAAAGAAGGGAAGGCTCCTAGGTAGTCCATTGGGTTGTTTAGCTTATGTCATAATAAAGTCTGGTACCAAAAACCAGACTTAAGTAGGGGTAAATAAAATCAATAGAAGGTCTCTTCCCACTTTGCACTATTTTTACCAATACCTCATTGGGTTACTGTTTATATTTCTTTGTGGAAGGAAAACTTCATATATCATTTCATTTTAATCACAAGATTTTATTTTGCGCTGTATTTTTTCTTACCTTCAATAAGATTATTCTGTTGCCCTATTATCAATACCTTATAGCACTAGTATGTCTTTTCTAAAAAAAATTATGTGGAAGGAAATTTTACTTACCATTTCACCCTAAGCCAAAGAACTGTAATTGTCTTTTTGAACTAAAATTGTTCTGTTATTGTTTACGTGGAAGGAAAAGTTTTATGGTTTTAATTAACTAATAAACTTGTTATTATCTCTCTCTCAGTGATATTCAAAGTACGGCCCTACTGACCTTTACATGCAGCCGCAGGTCTACAACAGTACCAGGCTGCTTTTTATTCTATTAAACACTAATATTCAAAAAGATGTTAAATAAACAGGTAGGCATTTATTTAAAGGTTAACTGAAGTTAAAGAAAGAAAGTAACTCGGTTGTCCTGCACTGCTTAACTCTAGGAACATCCTCATTTTTAAAGGCATTTTTCAGCAAAAGTATAAAAATATGGTAAAGTCTTTACAAAATTAAAAAGTGTATTTCATTAACATGCTGAATCGTTTCAACTTAGTAGTACATCAGATTATATCAGTGCAATGAGAAATATTTTTTTCAAAAACATGAGTTTAGAAACATTCATGCTCCCCCTCCAATCAGACAACAAGGCCAATAGCGAACTAAGAGGCAAGTCTCTTCTTAAGTGCACTCTTTGGGTGGACTGGGTTCCTATTATACATGCACACATTATACTTTATTTCAAGCTCCTCTTATATGCAATAATTAAGAAAAATGAGAGAAACTGAAATAAAACAATTGCGTTGGATCACACACTTTGATAAAGCGGGGAAGCCCTGTTTAATCCCAGGGCCCTCGGTCACAACTCAGACCAAACATTTTGGCCCCCGAGAAAATATTTGTGAGTACCCGTGCCGTACACTGTGTAGCGCCAAGTAAGGGCTGGGCGCTATATCACTGACAATCGTCCACGTCCACATTCTCGTATTCTTAACAGAAGGAAGTGTTGTCCACCAGAGTGCACGTGAGGTGCTCTACATTGCCTGCTGCGGTGCACTGTTCATCAGGGAACGTATCTTAACGGTCCCTCATAAAAAACAATTCTGTTGAATAACAGATACGAGAACACAAACTGTTTTACGTTACGTGTTATTGTTTTATGCAGTAAAGTGCACTTACAGAGTTTTCAAATGCACAGTCGGTTGTGCGTTAGACGACGTAGAAGAAAGCGTGTCAGTCACATGGTATGATGCAGCTCTAAATCATCCACTGGGCACGCAGACCACATTAACAGCGATGTCTTTCACGAGCGCGGCCCTTAGCTCTTTGTGCGGCAGAGAGTATATGCATATAAAGCCCTACTGGACACTTGACAGGCCTTTAAACATGATGCAGACAACAGCAGTCAAGCATGCTCTGCACAAAATTGTGCTTGTATTAGTATGGATGATATATAAAAATGTTTTGTTTTCCAAAGGAAATGCGGATGCACATTTTAACGCACATAAATGCCAGTAACATCGTTGCTAAGAGGGAGAGGTAGGAATTAGGAGAGGGGTGTTGCACCAGAAGCAAGAGTCCCCTTAGGTTTAACTCCAGGCGCGGGATTGGTAAGAAACCAGTGGCCCTTCCAATTCCATATGAACCTTTTTTGGAAAGGAAGGCAGATAAATACATTTAGTGGAGAATACTTTCCCGAGTTTGTGCGTTTTCCAGCTTCAGAAAAAGCACAGCCATACAAGTTTTGCAAAGCCAATAGATCTGGCTGGAATATGCTAAAACATGCACTCACGGGCACGCATAAATTAGTGTACCTGTGTTTTCAGGTGTTAGTGCTTAAAGACCGACCTATTGGTTTTGCCAATGTTTGTTTAAATTTAGGGATTGTCACTGACTACGTGCGGAGTGGCAACAAAAAACTGTCAGGACTGCACTTAGTGAGGAAGGGAAGATTCAATGGAACATCGACAAATGAATCTAAAGTGAATTTGATACCAGTTTGCGATGATGGTGAAGGGACTTCACACTGGATTATAAAGACCATCTCTGCGGAATCCCCCCCATAGACCGCGTATTAGTATTTCAGGTTAGGCACATTTATAAATAAAGCCCAGGTATCTTTAATGATTTAACGGAGGCGTGTTCCCTCTTTCTCTTGATGTGAACAGTAGATTATGATTTGGGAGGCACCGCCTGCTCACATGCCAGCTAAAAATAATCACTGCGTGGAATAAACAGATTAATCGTGAAAAATGAAACAAGCCCTACGTAAACCCTCCTATATAAGGACTCCAGAATGCTGCAAGCTACGAAAAAGCCCCAATAACCTAACAAAAAGCAGCGAAGAGTATAGCTGCCAGATCCTTCTGCACGTTTGGATCATAAGAAATAATTAATTCACTCTGCATAGGCGTGCTCTATAGCGCTTCGAAGCTACTTTAGTACATGAAGCTAAGCGTCACAGTGTAAAATGATGAAAAATATGGGAATCAAAGCGAAACTTTTGTAATACACAAATGTAAAGCATCTAGGCATTTTAGATAAAGTTTAGGTCTTCAGTTAAGAATGGGGGGGAAGGTGGGTGTGGCAGTGCCCGACATGTCACAGGAGGGCACCACTAAAGGAAATAAGAAATGCACAGAAGGCCAGGCCGCACCAGAGGCACCACGACGTCCAACCACAGAAGACGCAACCCCTGAAGCACAGGGGACGAACTGAAGCAACTACCATCATGGCGCAGGGTGCGAGCTGCAGGTCCCCAGAGACGCCACTCAAACACCAACCCTTCCTGTTCACGGGATTAAATAATCACTTCGAGGAGTTTGATATTTACATTTCTTACCATTTAGATTGTATTGATATTTGCACTTCTAGAAAGAGGTGAGGTGGATTCCTGGACATTACCCGAAGGGACAGCAGGCCAGACACAGAGCTGCGGCCCAGCGAGAATTTTTTAATGTATACATCGAGGTGAGCAGACAGGTTCTGAAGATGGGAGTTATATTGAATATATTTTATATTTAAAAGAAGTGTTTCGTTTGAAAGCGTGCGTGGCTTCACTGCAGCACCGAGGCAGAACCCTTGGGACGGCAGACTTGTGATGTCACAGCCCCTGCAGTCTGACGTCAGAGGGCGCGAGTAAATCAGCGGGGACTGGGGAGGCCCCCACGGCAGCACTGAGAAAAGAAGAGGTCACTGTTTGGGAAGTCTATCGAGAGCCACAGGGTCTCCAGGTTCACAGATGGATCATTTCTAGTGACAATAGATGATCTCGGCAATCAATTGGATCATGTCCATGTCTTATCCCGCTCCCCCATTAACATGGAAACGTAGTATCACCCGCAGCGGAGATGCGTGATGACATGTTAAAAGGCCTCCATTATGACGTGCCCTTACTATAAAAGCCAGGTAACCTGGGAGCTGCATCACTGCACACACGGACACTGGAGCGGGCACGCCGCAGCTGGTGACTGGAGCTGGTAACACTGAGACCGGAAACCCTAAGGCCAAACCGCCGCCTAAAATGAAGGATCTTGGGGGGAACAAGGTAAGTGAACGAACACAATGAAAACTGAACTGATAATCAACATGAGAACAGAAATCGAAACCAAACTGAGAACTGACTTGAAATTCCCTTTTACCTTTTTAATTTCTTCACTACCACCCACCAGTCAAATCCTTCATTTCTCAACTTAATTCTGCTTCTAATCTATGACCTTCCGTTCTCCCCCGCCCCATTTCCGCCTTCCCCTCCACTTCCCGCCTATTCACTTCTTTTCTCACTTCTTTCTCATCTACAATTTCCTTCCCTAAAATCCGTTCTCCACTTCATCATACTCTCATTTTCTCCCACTGCTCTCCCGTGCCTTTCCTACCACATCTGTCATTCAGCGTCGACCCCCTTCACTCTCTCCCCTACCAACCTCCCTCTACTTCCTTCCAATTTACTTCCCCATCCCGTCGATACCCAAACCCACCTACTCCTCATCTCATCTACTTCACCTTACCTTCAGTATCCAGTACCTCCCACATCCCACCGTCTTTCTTCACAACTCATGCCTCTTAGCCAAACCGCCCATCCCTTTCCGCCTACCTTCATCCTTGCTTCTTTCAGTCTTCCATCTTTCTTTCCAACCACTTCCTTCTCCCATCCCCTTCCACAACAGACCTGATCTCCCTTTCCATACCTTCCAAGATCAACCCCAGTCCCTACCCTTTCCCATCAACTAGTTCCCTTACAGACCTTCCTCATATGTGCTTACCCTCCCACCCCTTCACTTCCCGTAACTCTGACTTCCCTTCTCTTCCCCCACCATCCCTTCTTTTACCTTTCATAACCTACTCTCATCCAACTCCTCTTGTCTCACATCTTCATCTTTGCTACCCTTTAACCTTTTTTCCCTGCCCCCTCCTCTCCATTCCAGACGAACCTTCCCAGTTCACTTTTACTTCCCTTTCCCACACCTTGCCGTCCCTATTCGTTCCTTCCCTTTTAAACTCTTTCTATTCCTCTCCCCTGCTCCCCTCTTTTCCTCTCCCCCCCTCGCAGCTCGACTCTCTAATCCTCTACCCTCCTCTCCTGACACCAGCCTATCTCTTCCCCTCCACTACATTTCCATATCCAACCTCATCCTCTCCCATTCCCTAATCATCCAGTTCCTCCCCTCACCTCTTCCACCTACGGACCCTTTCCCCCTCCTGTCCCCTCACTTTGACTCTTTTCACCTTTCTTCTCACCTTGCTTTGCCATCTCCATTACGGTCTGTTCCCGTCTCTCCTCCTCAGTCCCCAACCGTTCCATTCCTCACCCTCCTATTTCCTACATCATTCTTTCCTCCCGTCCTCTACCATATCCTGCCTGCTACCACCCCTCCCACCGCTTTCCTTTGTGTACTTTACTTTATTCTCTTGTCTCTTCTCTGCTCTTCGCCCCTCCTCTCCGTTTTCTTCTCTCTTCTCCCCTCCACTTCTCTCCACTCCTGTCATCACTTTTCCTCCCCATTCTCTCCTTTTCACCTTCCCTCCCCCCACTTATATGCTCACCTCTAGCCTCTCCTGCCTCACATTCCCTCACTTTTTCTCTCTTCTTCCACCTTCTTCCACTTCACACCCCTTTATTTCCCTTTACTTCTCATCCCAACCCACTCTCCCCTCCCCTCCACTGCATACCCTTCCTAATTAATGTTCAATTCCACTTCATTCATTTCTTTCCCTTCCTGAAACTCTTCTTTCCTCCCATCCTCTCATCTGCTTGCCTCTTGCCTTCCTTACCCCTCTGCTCTCCTTTCCTCTCAACTACCCTCACCTTTCCTTGCATCTGCTCTCCCCTTCTCTCCTTCCTTTTCCATCTCAATTAAGCTCTGCCCTTCATCTCTCCTCACCTCTCCTCTTCCATTCCCTCCCCTACCCCCCTTTCCTCTCACCTTTCCTCTCTTCCACTCATTTTTTTCAACCTCCATTAAGTTCTGTCCCTCTCCCCTCCTCTCTTCACTTCAAGCCTCACCCTAGCCATTCCACTCCCTTCTTCCTATTCCCACATTATTCTTTCCTCTGCTCTTCTGCTATGCCCTACTCAATCCACCCCCCCACTGCTTTACTTTGAATTCACTACCTCACCCTCTTGTCTTATCTTGTCAACTCTTGACTCTTGACACCTCCCCTACTCTCTCCTCCCCTCATCTCCCCTTCTCTCTTTTCCCCTCTTCTCTCCCTGCCCTCCTCTCACATCACCTCCTCTACCCTATTCTACATGATCCCATCCAGTGCTTAATTTGCAAAGAAATAAGTGCCAGGGCCTTCACCAGGAGTCCACTGCAGCTTGCACCAACCATTGCGCCTGCCAGCGCAGCCAGTGATATGACCTACACAACTACTACAAATCACACTTCTCCAAGTGTGACATTTCAGACTATTACAGGCCACGCAAAGGTATAAGTATGACTTGGGTGAAAAATCTACTCTTTTTTAACGTACATTGAAATAATAAAAAACTGTTGTGCTCATTTTGAAATTAGTTAAGCAGCACCACCATGTGTTGGGCTTTGACAAGTGTCAGTGTTGACAATTGAGTTCTGATGCTGAGCACTGGAAACCATCGGCTCATATTAAGCACTGAACCCATCTCCTCCCACTTCTTTCCCTTCTATAACCTACTTCATCCCCTTGTCTCATCTCTCCTCGCCTTGACTCCCCTCACCTTTGACCCACAAATGGCACTAAATAAACCTGTGCTCAACCTTCTGGTATCCTGGCACAAAAGCAGTCCAGATTACCTTAAAGGCAATGTGTAAAGTATTTAATGCAGCACTCAAACAGTAATAAACTAAAAACAAAGACAATCAAAATCCCAAACTGATTTAGAGAACTACAAAAATCCAATAAGTCCACAGTTATTAATTTTTATAGTTTTGGGTCAAAATAGCACCAAGAAGCACAACGCGCTAATCATGGGTTTCTTGGCATGCTGGGCGGGGTCACAGTTCAGGCCAACTATAATGTAGTGCAGGTCAGATACAGAAACCAGGGTCATCCCAGTGGAAAGTTTACCTTCTAACTAGGTCCAGTTCAATGCAAGGAGCCTCAGTCGGAGTTTTGTGTTGGCGGGGGGCTGTGAGGGGATCAGGTTGGCCCAAAAATCTGGTTGCAGGCTGGAGCTTGATCACGATGAAAACATTGTCAGGGTGAAGAGCTGGTTGCCAGTGAGAGTTTAACATTGTCAGGAAACCTGGGGTGGTCACTGTCAACATGAAAGGTACTGTGAGGGTGATGTCCAGAGTCTGTAGCCGGGAAGGTCACATAGGCTGCCGGATGTAGATCTTGCGTTGGCCTCAGTGAAGACTGCTCACGTTTGTGAGGAGACTGAGGAGACCAGGGACAGTTCTTTTTCGACAGGAATAGCCCAGAAGCTCTAGATTTTACCTGTAATCCAGTTCTTGCAGGCTGAAGGAGTACACTATGACTCCAGCCACGCGTCAAGGAACCAGGTTGACGTCTCCTGGGGATCAGGACTCACTCCAGCAGAGGCCATTAGCAGGGTTCAGCAGGTACAGTTGGTGCTGGTCAGCTGGGCTGTTGCAGGCAAGGCCACTAGAAGCTTGTTGTATCCCTGTAGCTAAAACAGTATGGCCGCCAGCTGACCCTTGGAGTCCCTTGTGGGATCCTCGGTTCAAGGCAAGCAGGTCCAGTCTTCCATCTTCAAACAGTAGTGCAGTCCTTCTTCTGAATATTCACAGTTCCAGGAGTTTTCTGATGAGAAGTTCTAAGGGTGCCACTTTTAAGCAAGAGGGCGGGGGGAAGAGGAGGGAAGATGAGAGGGGATGGGACCAAGGGAGTAGTCAGAAAATTAAAATACCCCCACCATGAACTAAACCTCTGATGGTACCAAGCAAGCAAAGCAGATGAGCCCAATCTTTCCTGGAAGAGCTCCCTTGTCTCCTCCATCCAAACATCTATCCATTCATCTGTCACCCTTCCTTCCACCTGCAGAAATCCACAATGCCACCTTTACATTCTGTTGTTCGTTAATTCTTTGATCCATCATTGAGTTGTTTCCTATTCCATCCATCCATTCATTAATCCACTCTGCCATCCATCCACCCTGTCAACAAGCCACCCACTCTGCCATGCATTCTTCCATCTATCCATCCTGCCATCAACTCATCCATCCACCCACCTATCCATCCATCCATCCATCCATCCCGTCTGCCATCCATCCTCTTTGTCGTCCTTCCATCCAACTACTCTGCCCTCCATCCACCATGCTGCCATCCACTCTGCTATCTATTCCATCCGTCCATCCACTCAGTCTTCCTTCCATCTACCCACTTATTTATTCACCCACTTACCCTTTCTCCCTTCTGTACATTTAATATACCTTCCCTCTTTTATTCACCCCCTCTTTTGTTCTGCGTACTCTTCTATTGCTGTATTCCTTTATAGCAGTGTTTATCAGCCTTTGTCTGCCCAGTGCAGACAGAAGAGGCCCATAAAGAATCCCATCCCCGCTGAAGGTGCCAAAGTGGGTGATCCACAAGGCCCTTGGATGAGAGTAAGTACTTGAGGTTAATGGGAAGCTATCAGATGTGATAGGACAGATGAAGGAGGGAGGGAGAGAGGATGAGAACAAGGAAGAGAAGAGAAAAAGGAGGGAAGGGAGCAGAAGGGGAAGGAAAACAGAAGGGAAGGGGAAGGGGAAGAGAAGGCAAAGGGAAGGGAAATTTTAAGGAAGGAAACGAGAAGGAAAGGGAAGGGAAACAGGAGGAAAGAGAAGGAAATGGCAGGGGAGAAAATCACGAAAGAAATGAAAAAGGGAGAAGAGGCAGGAGTAGTGCATGGAAGGGAAAGGGGAAGAGAAAAAGGAAGAGAACAGGGAAGGGAAACAAGAGGGAAAACATGGGAAAAGGGAAAAGAGAAATGGAAAGAGGAAAGTTAAACAGGAGTTAGGGGAAGGGAAATTGGTAGGAAAACATGAGGGAAATAAAAGGGAAAGGGAAAAGGGAAGGGAAGGGAGCCAGGAGTTATGGGAAAGGAAATGAAAGGGAAGGGGAGGGAAACGTGAGGGAAGGGAAACAGGAGAGAAGAGAAACATGAGGGAAGGAAGCAGAATATGAGGGAAAGGCAAAGGAAACTTGAGGGGGGGAACGGGCAGGAAAAGGAAATAAGAGAGAAAGGAAGGGTTGAGAATGGAAGGGAAGAGAAACGGAGGGAAAGGAAACTAAGGGGAGTGAAACAGGTAAACAGGAGGGAAGAGAAAGGAAGGAATGGGAATGTAAGGGAAGAGAATAAGAAAAGGGGAAAGTAAGCAGGGAAGAGGAAGGGAAGGAGAAAGGAAAGAGGAAGGAAAGGAAAGGCATTGCTCTCAGTTGTTTTAAATAAATAATACCAAATTAGATACCATGTCTAGGATCTATAATGTATTTTTGAACATTCTGTCCCATCCATAGACCACTTGCCCTCTGATATTCCTATAACATATATCCACTGCTCCCTTAGCGAGGATTTAAAACCACATCTAACCAGGATGTCCTAAAAAAAATGTAAGGTGGAATATTCCCGCATCCTCCATGTATTCCTTGGTATACGAAGGACCTTCGAGTGGCCAAGAGGCAGTTAATATCATCTCTAAAGATCAAAAGAACTAAGGCAGTGGTAGAAGCTAGGGCAGAATGTAAGAAAGTGCTAACCTTACTGAAAGGAGATGGGATGAGGCTAACTGGAACAACCTGATCCTTGCAGTTAAACGCAGAGCAAAATGTATTTTGGAAAATAATAGCACCTGGTAGTAAGGATGCATATACTGGCACAGAGTACTGTCTGGAAATTTATAACTGGAGTCAACACTTTATCCAACTTGACTCTGACTCTACGGAACACCTTCAGGCTTCACAAGAGCCTTTTAATGGCCAACTAAACTGAGATATAACATATGGACCCTATTTTAGTTTACAGGGGCTAGGGAAGCTATCAATGCCATCATATCAGGAAATGCCCCAGGCCCGATAAAATACCAGGGGACCTACTAAGGGATGATAAGGATAAATGGGTAAGTACGTTAATTTATTTTGCAATGCAGTGGCCTCAAGAGCCCCAATGCCCAACACATGAAGTGGTGGCAAAATAGTCTTCATTTTCAAAACGGGGAATGGGCAGGACCCTGTCAATTACAGGTCATTAAATCTGATTGACTCTCTGCAAAAAGTATTCGCCAAGCAGGTCCTGAATAAACTTAGCAACTGGATAAATGAAAATGACATCCTATCCTCATATCAAGTGGGTTTTAGAACACACGCTAGTATTTTTAGGCTCCTATGTATTGAGTGGAAGTATTCCAAACTGAAGGGAGACCACGTCTGTCGCATTTGTCAAATTAAAAGCAGCTTTTTACCTTGTTCCTAGGAGCCTCCTGTGGGACTCGCTAACAAACCAGGTATATCTGATAATCTTTTAACAGAGGTAGTTAGATTGCATCAAGATAACTATACAAAGTTCATTGGGGCCCGCTAGTTAACTCACAGACGCAATACCAATTATTAGGGGTGTGAGGCACGTATATGTTGGCAGCCACCTTTTTCTCACTGTACATCAATGATGTTGCAAAGCACCTGCAAAAGTGTAATCATAATTCTTTGAAACTCATTGCTCTTTGCAGATGATACTATCTTGCTGTCTCATACATCAAAGGGTTTGCAAAGGTTATTTGATAGTTTTAATGATTACTGCACAATTAAACGTCTTGAAATTAAATCTACCAAAAGAAAATATATTGCTGTAAGGCCTTACAAGACCTTTATAAGAAATATTGTTGTGCAGCAACAGCTGGAATATGTAACTTATTTCAATTACCTTGCCACAATGTTGGATTCAAAACTGTCATGGAGTTCCCATATACATACATATATAACAGTTCAATGCCTATCATTAAAAATCATCAAGCCACCACATCCAAAGCAATCTCTCCAGCTCTCAAGGTCTACAAGAATAAGGCCAAAACAGCAGCACTCTATGGGGCAGAATTGTGGGGACTAAATAACCTGGATAAATTAACTTTGGGAGATAACAAGTTTGTAAGGATTTTACTGTGCCTTCCTAGGTGTACCCCCTTCTTCCCAGATAACCACTTTATAAATATTAAAGAATAGAGCATTTAGCAGCTTTGAGACCACTACTTTTTTTGGGTCAAACTGGGTTATACAGAAACTCGCCCATTACAGGGAGGGATTAAGGAAATAGTTGAGACTCGATGGTCACCTTTCTTTTCCCTGGTTTCGTTATGTTTATACCTGGTTCGCCAAGTTAGGCTTAAATTGTTTCTGAAATTACCCTAATTTACTGACTGTCCAATTTAAGAAGTTGGGCATCGTCCAGCCCCAAATAGCATAAACAATGCTTATTAAGTTTCGATTCGATATTCTCCAGATAGGGAAAATAACTGTACTTTATGCACCTTATATGTCAAACAAATCTTGCACACGCTATGTTTTTCTGTCCAGTTTGTTAATCTTGGAAGGAAATGGATCAGACCAATTTGTTGTAACATGGCGTTTAGGAAACACCTAGATGAACTAAGAGATCTAAAAGCAACACACTACCATTAATAGTTTTTGGCCTTAGTAGATACTTATTTGCTTTAGGGTTAGTACAGAAGAAGAGGGGTCTGAAACTTTTATGTATTAATGGATTATGGTTTTACTCTGTAGTTTATTATGATTTTATGGGTAATTCGCACACATAAATGAAATGATATATTAAGAACTTTCTGCACTGATATATTTTGTATTGTATAGATGAATAGGTTGCACATGTGCTTTTTCTGGTTTTTAATCATAAAAGCAATTTGAAATAAATAATTTATGCAACATAATGCTCTTCCTCACAACCTGTCTGCACAGAGCTCCTTTGATTTATATGTAAAGGAATTCTCACGTGGCCACATCAACATCTATGTGTCTGACCTGCTGTCCCTTCTAATAATGTCCAGTAATCCACCTTCATTCAAGAAGTGCAAATATGAATGGAGCATAGATTGAAGGAAAGCTACATTGAAAAGTTCTCAAACTGTGATTATTTAATCCAGTGAGCAAAAGGGGTGAGTCTTTTAATCTTGAGACGTGGTTTTAACCCTGAGCCATGCTGGTAGCTGCTGTGCTTCAGGAGAAGTGGCTTCTGTGGTTGTACATAGTGCTCCTGGTGAGGTCTGGCCTGCGACTAGTGCACTTACTGTTTCCTTTGGAGGTGCTCTACTGTAACTTGTCGGACCTAGATGTCTCATTCTTTCCCGTGTTACAGATAGATGATTCCTTTTCCTAGTGCCCGCTCACATGTCTACATAAATAAGAGGCAATGAGTCCTACTTTAAAAACGTCTGCAGAACCATCGCATAAATATTGTTGGTGGAACAACCTATGCTTTTCAATATTGTGAATCTGTTTTCTCCAGTACATACCTGATCACTGGTAAAAATGTGAAGATGCCAAAAATGTGTATTTTACAAAATGTTATCTGGTTCAAATCCGTTTTCAGGTTAGCTTTTTTTATTTACTCCAAAACAGTTTCTATACGATGTGGAGCACACCTGCGGACAGTGCTGAAGCAGCTTGTTAGACAAGCAAAAAGATGAGACACCATACCTTTCAACTCTGTTGGGTTGATGCTCTTGAGTAACCCGGTAGCATTCTGGGGTCCTTATACAAGTGGATTAAAATGTGGGATGTGTGTTATTGTTTTCCATTTAATCCGCTGTATTTCACATACTGATCTTTTTGTTGCTCTACCGTTCTCTAAAATAACTGATGTGTGGTCCAGCAATGCCATCCAAAGTACTATCTGCTGTTCACACCAAGGGATTGAGCGTACACACCTGGATTAGATCATTAAAGCAAGATGTGTTTGCCTATAAAAGCACATAATTTGAAATATAAAAGTGGACTTCATATGTGGCATCAGGAGATAGTGTCTTTACAATTAACTTCTAAGTAATTATCCATAATTTTCTACTTTATCAATAATAGTTGTTATATTGAAGCAATCCTCCTATTTTCCACTTGGTCACCAGCAAGTAATTGTAAGTTGCTGTGAGTTTTTGTTGTCCTGCCCCTGCTCGCTGGTAATCCCTCAATTTAACAGAAGTTAAATATCAATCAATCAATCAGACATTTGTAGAGCGCACTACTCACCAGTAAGGGTCTCAAGGCTCTGTGGGGACTGCTCCTCTGTGCTCCAGTCAAAGAGCCAGGTCTTAAGGTCCTTCCTGAATTGTGGTAACAATGGTGACTGCCTGAGGAGGAGGGGCAAGGTGTTCCAGCTCTTTGCCGCGAGGTAGGCAAAAGATCTTCCTCCAGCCGAGGTCTTCCATATGCGGGGTACGGTGGCTAGTGCCTACTGAGTGGAGCGGAGCGGAGAGATCTGGCAGGGGAGTTGAGGGAGATGTAGTTGTTGAGGTAGGTGGGTCCTAGGTTGCAGGGAGACTTGTGTGCATGGACGAGGAGTTTGAAGTTGATCCTTTTCTCGGCAGGGAACCGTGGAGATCCGCGACGTCCAGGATGAGTCGGGGATGTGTTCTGGATGTGCTGTAGTTTCTTCAAATGCTTCTGGGTGGTGCCGGCATAGAGGGCATTGCCATAATTGAGTCTGCTAGTGACCAGGGTGTGGGTTACTGTCTTGCAGTAGTAGTTAGGGATCCATTTGAGGATCTTCCAGAGAAGTCGGAGTGTGTGGAAACAGGATGATACAACAGAGTTGACTTGGCGGGTCATGGCGAGAGATGAATCCAGGATGAAGCAGAGATAACTTGTGTGGTTTGTTGGGGCGTGTGGGGGGGGGGGGGCTGTCGAGTGTAGCAGGCCACCAGGAATTGTCCCAGGCTGATGTAGAGGGCCCCAGGATGAGGATTTCAGTCTTGTCTGAGTTGAGTTTGTTTGCTTTTGTCGCCAGAAGTGCGCTGGGTATGCCCAGACGTGGGTCCCGGGCTCACCGTGCCACTGGATTCAAGCTAACCTGGCTGATGAAGGGGATGATAACCTGAAATCCGTCCCAGGATGCTTGTTTCCGGTCCAGAAAGGGACTGGCCTAGCAGTCTGGGCTGGACTGTTCCCATGGGGAGCAGGGTCAAGACTGATTTGCATATGGCTGGATCCAACTGGGGTGGCATGGTGAGCAAAATAATCGATGGATTAAACCCAGATCTGTGAATGGGGTGAATGTTTGATTGGTTCCGCATTCTGTCCTTCATTTGTGTATGCTTGCATTTGTTGCCTTAAGTGCACCGGATATGCCCAGACGTGGGTCCCAGGCTCACTGTGCCTCTGGATTCAAACTAGCCTGGCTGATGAAGGGTGATACCCTGAAACCCCTCCCAGGATGCTTGTTTCCAGTCCAGGGAGGACCTGGCGTGACAGTTCAGCTGGACTGTTCCCATGGGGAACCGGGTCAAGACTGATTTGCGTATGGCTGGATCCAAACTGGGGTGGTATGTTGAGCAAAATAATTAATGGATTAAACCAAGATCTGTGACTGGGGATGAATGTTTGATTGGTTCCACATTCTGTCCAACATTTGTGTTTTTTTGAGTTGAGCTTGAGGTGGCTCTCCTTCGGCGATGGCTTGCATCCCGTTGTGGAAGTTCTTCTTGGTAGTTGTCGAGTTTTCTGTCGATGAGATGGTCAGCTGAGCATCGTCAGCATAGGAGACGATGTTCAGTCCGTGACTTCTGTCGATGGATGTGAGTGGGGCCATGTAGATGTTGGAAAGTGTGGGGTTCAGGAGGGAGTCCTGGGGTACTCCGCAGCTGATTTCTGTATCTGTAGATTCTGACAGGTATGACAGGAGTCTGACTTTCTGTGTTCTGCTGGTTAGAAAGGAACATATCCATGGTAGGGCCTTGCCGAAGATGCTGGCTGCGTGGGGTCTGCAGCAGTGGGTGTGATGGGAGACTGTGTTGAAGGCGGCCGATAGGTCCAGTAGGCTGAGGGCTGCTGTTTAGCTGCGTTCGAGGAGCGAGCGAATGTCATCTGTGGCGGTGAGGAGGACGGTGTTCATGCTGTGGTTGCTCCTGAAACCTCATTGGGAGATTTCCAGTATGATATTATCCTCGATGTGTTTCTGGAGCTGTGCGTCGATGGCCTTTCCGATGGCCTTAGCTGAGATAGGCAGCAGAGAGATGAGGCGGTAGTTCTTGAGATCCAATGGGTCAGTTGTGGATTTCTTCAGAAGCAGACGGATCTCGGTGTGCTTTCAGTCTTTGGGGAAGGTAGCTGTTTCCATGGAGCAGTTGAGAGTGTTGTGGAGCTCAAGTGCAATAGAGGTGTTGGCTTTATTGAAAATGTGGTGAGGACAGGGATTGTAGGGGCTCCGGAGTGGATGCTGCTCATGATGGAGTGGGTCTCGTCCGTGGTGAGGGATGTCCAGCAGTACAGGATCTGTGAAGGTTTCAAGGATCCGGCTGGAGGGTTGTTGGTGGGTTTGGAAGGTCCTGGGGTCCTAAGTTATTGTAGATGTCCTTGATTTTTCAATGTAAGTAGGTGGCTAGTCTGTCGCAGGAGTCCTGAGATGGAGGGATGTTCGCAGCTTCCGGTTTGGGTTTGGCAAACTCTTTAACCACAGCTAAGAGCTCTTTGGTATTGTGTGCGGTGGCGTTCGCATAAAAAATATCAGTTCAAAAATTAAATTTCCAATTGATTTCCAGCTGCTTTAAAAACTCTGCAACTCGTATTTGGGTTGGTTGTTCTGCACTCAAAAGTTAACTGCAAGTCCTATTGAGTAAAAAACCTACCTATAATGTCTGTTGACCACCCACATTAAAAGTATTGCTACTCATGTTTGAAATACTGCCATTTGCTTTCGGATTTGAACAGTCTCCTTGGGTAAAAAGTCTACCTGAAGTGCCGCTTGTGTTAAAAAAAAATTGCCCGAAAGATACAACTTGCATTAAGATTTCTCCCCAAAACTACACAATGTTGCATAATGGCATAACCTCTCTAATTTTGCATACATTTCTTTGAGAGATTACCAACATTAGCCCAATTACTCCACCATGACTGAAATGTTGTGGGGGCTTAGAAAAACACTACCTACACAGCTTAGGGTGTTGGGATAAAGAGTTTTATGGTGCAAATGCGCTATTAAATACTACTATGCATGTACAATTGAAAATCTGTCACATGCATAGACATGTAAATATGCATGTTAGTACTCTTGGAAAGCTTTGACTGTAGCACTTAAGGAGTACTTGTGAAAATCTTTACCAAAATTCTTGTGACACAGCCCCTTGCAGTAAGTATTAGCTTCCTATGCAAATCAGATAGCCTCCTCCCAATGTGAGTGTTCATGCTGTGTACCACGAAGAGGAAACATGCCTGTTGTGTGACGCTAATGAAACCATTTATGTGGACAGCATTCAGGAACAATATGTTCCATGCTGCATCTTTAATGCAGGATGGAACATCACCTGTTACTCTTTTTGGGGTTGGAACTTGGTTTTAAAATCAAGTGCTATATGTGAATATTTCTTCATGAGACAAGAACACTGACATTGACACACGAGATGCAGGCAGAATGGCATAACTGACCACTTCAGATCTGAGCTCTCCTGGGCGGGAGCTGTGCCTGAGGCATTGGTGGCGTCTTTGTTAGGGCTTCGGGGCCCCACCTCTCCAGTTTGGAGATTTGGTTTGGCTTACTATGATGCAGATAGCTGCACTGCAGCTCAATGCTCTAAGCATAGCATCGTTCTGAGCATGGGCTGCCAAGTGCACATGACTGTTCTTACCATCTCAAAGCCTTTGTCCCAACAAAAAAGTGCTGCAGCACAGGCTCAAGGAGAAGAATGGAAATGATTGTCACAGGACACCCCTTGCTTAAGCCCTGCATGATGAGGTTAACTTCTCATGTCACTTTTTGCATTGACTCTCTAAAACACAAACATGCTAACGCTTCCTTTTGCAGCAGCTTGTCTACAGGTTTTACTTGAAGACCCGAATGCACATCAATGACTGCGATGTGGAATTGTGATCAGTGAAGGTGAGTCATGCGGGATCTTCATTTGATACCTTCCCTGAATGTCATCAGACCATGCAAATTCATTACATTTTTGATTCATGCAGTTTGTAAAGTTTGCATAACTTCACCCTATTTAGTTTCTTAGAATGATTCATGGCTGAGCCGTTCTTCTAAAAAAATATGCAACTACATTTTTAAGCAGTTTGCAGTAGCAACCTTTTTTATCTCTTGTTTTATATTCGTGGCTCGATGTAACTTTACAATCTGCAGCCAGCTTTACTCATATTGTTAAATGCAACAGAACAACCTTCAATTAGATTGGAACTGATGTTTAACTAAGAGAACGGATTTCCCCCTTTCGCGTACACTTTTTGCTTTGGCCTTATCACCTAAAGAATTTCTTGTGTGTGCACATTACTCTGCATAGTGGTTACCGTGAACAATAGATTATTGCATGCAACTTTAAGGAAAGCGCTTGTGCACATTTTGCCTTATTAAATAAGTGTTAGATTTTAAGGATTGCAGGTTGCGTTCCCTTTAGGGTACGTTACTAATGTTATCAAAAGAAATGGTAATATTTTGTGACACTACTCATTTTTATTGTAAAATACAACATTCTCCAGATACACGTCTAATAGGGAGAGAACATTTCTTTGCAGTTTATGAATCAGAGTTACAGATTCTGACACTCCCATTTCATGGACTGTAGGACAAATACATTCAAGCTAAGAAAGGTAATGCTGCATAAAATCTCATGATGTAATGGTGAGTGCGGACATGCCGGCTAGCCCTGAAATAATACTGGCCCATCAAAAACATATTGTGGGTATTCCAAAGACGTTCTAGCTAACACATTCCAATATCTATTTAAATACATATTGTTGACGTTGCCTGGGGGCATACGGGCTGATACTGATTAATAAAGCCCATTGGTAACATATTTTTGGTGTTTATGGCGAAATGCTGTCTAACCTTAACGGAATAAAGGCTCCGAGACCTATCACAGGCTTCCTGCGGGACATGGCTAATATTCAGGCTCATTGGACACCTTTCACAGGCTTCCTGTGGGACATATTGGCTAATATTCTTGATATTCCTGGGTACATTCTGGCTGACAGCAAAATATTAATCGCTACTGAGTGACGTATTGTAGGTGCTTAATGGGACATGCTGGTTTTATGTAACAGAACAGTAGCCTGTAAAATAAGTATTGTAGTTATTCCTAGAAACATACTAGTTAAGCTGGAGATGCTAAAAGCATGATGAAAATCCATGCGTATCTAGTTTCTTTACTGCATGTTAAACAAGTATGTCCTTAGTTAGGTGGCATTACATTGATAAGTTCACTGAGTTGCGCCCAATCTTTCAATTTGTTCTTGGGGAAGGTCAGTCCCAACATTTACGGGGAAGATAGGGCTTACCTGGGGAACCACAGATATACTTCTGAATTCCTCCCTAATTTATTTAAACATGCTGTAAAATGCACCATTTCGTCATTTAAAAAATATATATATATTCTTATGGTGGAACCTCTTCCCCCGAACTCCCCTACAGGAAGCCAGGATCTCTCATGCCATGCTCCAAAATTCAATGAGGTTGTTTATGTACCACCACTTTCAACTTCTCCATCCGCCACTGGCCTGAGGTTATTATTTACAACCATGAAATGTTTATTTGCCACGGACTAATGTAATCCATGCCCTCTCTGCTTTCCTTAAGTCAATTATTTCTTATTTCAGATACATTGCCAACCTAAATTTATATTAATTTATATGAGCGTCTTGTTCAAGTAGCTATCCGATTATTTATTTTACCGAACAAAGCAAACTTCGTTGTTAACAGAAATCTTCACAATGGTACAATAGAGTGCGGATTAGGTTAATTTGAAACACTGTCTAAGATTAAACTGAAAATGAACAAAGATAAGATGCACGTACATAGACAACAAAAAGTATTTAACAATCTGGTCCAATTCAATAAGTTAGATTGAAAATGCAACAATATGGAAAAACATATCAAAACCGTCACCTGGGAGGCAACTTGTTTGTCATGTTGTTCATGTAAGTAATGAATGTTCTGCAAGACCAGAGACACATATCATAGAAGATAAACAGTTTGAAACATTTAATCATCTTGATATCATCCCTAGAACACTGAATTACCGAATGAAAAGATGTTGAATTTCCATTGCAACACATGTAGATTTACAGCAGTTTTACAGGCACAGAAAACTGGCAAATTCCCCGGTTTAGATAAAGCTCAACTCCTTGTATTCTGTAATGAAAGTGACAGTCATGGGTGTTGTTCACCCTTAATTTTGTCTGGGCTCTAAAATAATTAAACTCTTGAAAAAAGGCTGTCATAATACACTGGCAAATTATCATTCACTAGGCGGACTGATTCAATTCGAATGTATAAATATATATGTAGGTACTCCTCATTATACCCGAGGATCAGGGAGTATCAAATTATGTCATGCCATATGTCCAGGCAGGATTTCAAGAAATATCAAGCACAATTACCATTGCTTTCTGCTTGAAAGTACTGTCATTAAATGTGCTATTCTTAGAAAGGAGTCTTTTTGTACCAAATTTATAGATCTAAAAAAGTGTTTTTATGTGTCCCAAGACATATATATAGCCCCCTCCTGTACCCAGTACTTAAATGCAGCAAAATGATCACTCAATATTGAAGGGCATCTAGTATAAGACTCCTGCTAAACAGGGCAAGAGCTTGGTGTTGTCTGTATAAGTATGAAAGCTCACCCCCCATGTTGCATAGCATTACATGCAGGGGTTTTAGCTAAACTTCACATAAATGTGGAGAGAGTGTAACTGTTGTTGGGAATCCCTGAACAAAGAAAGCAGAGCTCATTAACTACTAGGGTACCTTTACACCAGCAAAAATACATACACAGCCTAGACCAATACTAGTGAATGTTGGGGACTATTCTATCAAACAAAGATTCGTTCAGGTACTTTCCAGGTGAACTTTTTCAACATTGAAATAAATATTATTTGGGAGTGTTCCCTGACATGTCATTTGAGTCATCAAAGTGCCATTAGGAATTCTCACAGACAATTACCCTTATTCAAATCTTTAGGGTGTCAGGCTAGTGGTTAAAATGAAGGTGAGGGCATGCTGCACCTTTAAAATATTTATTGATCTGCACTTTGCACAATATTCTCTGACTGGATTACAATCTCAAAAATTGCTATTGCTAATGAGAAACTAATTAGAAATTTATGTTAGAAATGGGGTCTCTAGTTGGCAGTCAGTTTGCACTCTGTCCAAGCAGGGCCCCCACTCTAGTCAGGGTAACGAAGATACACAGCTCAGATAACCCCTGCTCACCCCCTTGGTAGCTTGGCAAAAGCAGTCGGGCTTATCTCAGAGGCAATGTGTAAAGTATTTGAACAAAACACACAGAGTAACAGTGAAAACACCACAGAAGGACTACACACCGGTTTAGAAAAATAGCCAATATTTATCTAAATTAAACAAGACCAAAACGACAAAAACACAACATACACAAGCAACTATATGATTTTTTTTTAATACTAAGTCTTAATCCATAGAAATCAATGGATATGTTATTTTAGCACAAAGTAGCTGGTATGCGTCAAAAATAAACCAGCAAGGGCGATGGTGCATCAGAAAAGCCAGTGATGCGTCCATTCCTTACTCACAAGTGAGGCAGAGCGTCGATTCTTTACTCGCACCAGAGGCAGTGCATTGATTCTTTTCTCGCAAGGGGGGCCGTGCGTCAATTCCAGGTGTGCAGCCTCAGGTCTGTGCGGGATGATGAAGACTTTGATGCCCAGGATCAGTGCGTGGAAATTTCCGACATGCTGTGTGGAGAGTCTGTGGTGAGAACAGGAGCTGCGTCGTTTCTCCAGCGGTGAGGCGGGCGCTATGTCGAATTTTCAGCCGCAGGATGGGTCGTAGTCGATTTTTCTGATTTTCCTCACAGGCCACCAGCTTCCACCTCTAAGGGCCCAGGGACTGGATTTGGCACCACTTAGCAAGTCAGGACTCCCAGCAGAAGAGCAGAGGCACTGGAGGATGAAGTCTTTGATGTCCCTGAGACTTCAGAACAGGGGGGCAAGATCAATCCAAGCCCTTGGAGAAACTACACAAGCAGTATTTCAGAAAGCAAAGTCCAGTTCTTTCCCTCTTAGGGAAGAAGCAGCAGCAGCAGGCCATCACAGCAAAGCAACAGGCAGAGTGTCAGGTCCTCTTCAAGCATCAAGCTCTTCTCCTTGGCAGAGGTTCCTCTTGATGCAGAAGTAATCTGAAAATCTGGGGTTTTAGGTCCACTAGTTATACTCATTTCTGGCTTAGAAGTAGGCAAACCTCAAAGGAAAGTCTCTGTTGTTCACAAGTTCCTGCCTTGCCCAGTCCGGGCTCCAGACACCCACAAGTGGGTTGGAGACTGCTTTGTGTGAGGGCAGGCACAGCCCATTCAGGTGCAAGTGTCAGCGCCTCCCTCCACTCTATCCCAGATGACCCATCAGGATATGCAGGCTACACCCCTGCTCCCTTTGTGTCACTGTCTAGAGGGAATTTACAACAGCCCAACTATCAGTCTGACCCAGTCTGACCCAGACGTGGAATGCACAAGCAGGCAGAGGCACAGAATGGTTAAGCAAGAAAATTCACATTTTCTAAAAGTGGCATTTTTAAACTGACAATCTAAAAAACAATTTTACAAAAAGAAGTATGTTTAAATTGTGAGTTAAGAGACCGCAAATTCCAGATCTCTATCTGCTCTCAATGGGAAATTGCACTTTAAAAGATATTTAAAGGCAGCCCCCTCGTTAATCTATGAGAGAGACAGACTTGCAACAGTGAAAACCGAATTTAGTAGTATTTCACTGTCAGAACATGTAAAACACATCAGTACATGTCATACTTTTAAGATACACTGCACCCTGGCCATGGGGCTACCTAGGGCCTACCGTAAGGGGGCCTTATATGTAGTAAAAGGGGAGGTTTGGGTCTGGCAAGTGGGTACACTTGCCAGGTCGAATTGGCAGTGCAAGACTGCACACACAGTGACTGCTGTGGCAGGTCTGAGACCTGTCTACAGGGCTACTCATATTGGTGGCACAATCAGTGCTGCAGGCCCACTAGCAGCTTTTGATTTACATGCCCTGGGCACCTCTAGTGCATTTTACTAGGGGCTTACTAGTAAAACAAATATGCCAATTATGGATAAACCAATCAACAATACAATTTAGGCAGAGAGCATATGCACTTTAGCAGTAGTAACGTGCCCAGAGTCCTAAAGCCAACAAAAACTGGTCAGAAAAATAGGAGGAAGGAGGCAAACAGTTTGAGAATGACCCTGCAAAAAGGGCCAGATCCAACAGTCACATTTGATAGGTAAGTTTGGGGGTATGAAGTGGGGCAGGTGTCCTAATCAGCCTCAGGTGCAATTCCACAACACAGTGGCCTGCAAAGAAGATTCTTCCAAAGCCCAAAAGGATTACGAGGGAGAGGAATCACTGGTCGGGTTAGGTTGGGGCATGGGTAAGCAGGATAGGATGGGGGGGAGGCTGAGCCAAAGAAGGTTGGTGTTAGTGCTAGGGATTTCTATTACAAATCTAAAAATAGGCTTCATTTGGAATATTAGTGAAATAATTATCAAGATCCAAATGGGATTTGAATCGAACAACAGCAATGGTAAGTTAACGGTTATTTTTCTCAAATTCAAAGCCTGAAATAGGCTGAAAAGTAAAAATGATTCTTGTCTGACTAATCACCCAAATCATCTATGGCTTTACTTCAGGAAACACATATCCCAGAGAAAATACACAAACGTGGCTTAAGTTTAGTCACTCTTTTTATTCTTCAGCTGCTGCCACTGATGGGGTATAGATATTCTTTATTCTTTTAACCATAAACTTTTCAGGTTCCATAATTAAAGAGGAAAAGGATGAAGCTAATGACTAGGTCACGCTTTCACGACAGTTTCTTATTATGGCCTCAAAAAAAACATCCGAAATCAACATACTTATTAGTTACTGCTTAGCAACAATTAATATTGGTGGAGATAAATATTGTTTACAATCTATTTCCTTTGATTCAAAGAAAGCTCAACTTTTGTGAGTAATTAGACTCCCAAGATAGAACTAGGAATTATGGATCCATGAAGAACTCAAAAGCGTACTGAGTATATTTAACCTTTCTTCAAACAAATTAGATCTGTATTTAGGGTGGTCTTCTTTTCAGTCTCTAATATTCTGAGCAATGTTTTCGTAAGTTTCATACCCACCTGCTACAGCAATTAATATCACGTTAGTGACTATGGCATTAGAAATGATACCTATGTGATGCTAATTTAACAAGTCACTATTAACTAATTAATCCCAGCATAATTGTATTTTTCACAGAAAGTCAAGTTTTGTCATCTTTTGATTTCATTTAGGACGCCTTTAGTGCCATCAATAAGGGAAGTGGACATATGTAATAGCACAAGACAAAGCTGGTGAACAGCAGCTGTGATAATATAATGTTATGTACTCTATATACGTAGGACGAGGCTAAGGAGAAACTCAAGATATTTTAGGTGGAAAAAAGGATACTGAGCTCAAAGATGTTTAGCTTTATAAAGAAATTGAACAGGCAGGAAAACACAAAAATGGCCAGTGCTAGGAACGTGATTATCTCAATTCAGAACTCAGAATCTAATGCTGTAACTTCTGAATCCTCAGAGGTAGCTCAAGGTTTTCTCAAGAACTTTCAAAGTACATATATTTCAAACAAGCACTGGTAAAGTCAATAGGTCTTGCACATGGAAGACCTATTGGCTTTGCCAATGTTTTTTAGCCATGTTGCAAATGGCTGAAATTAAAGATAAAAAGCTTTATGACACAGCCATGCATTATAGCGTCTTTTTTCACTTGCAGCTATGCTGCACTGAAGCCAGCACTGCTGTATAATCTATAGTATAACGCCCCTGTAGATCTATAGTCTAGGGGCCGCAAGTACACGCCTGAACTTTGCATGTAGCCCCCTGTTCAAAACAGGTAAGCGTTTATTTACAGGTTAATCAATGTGAAAGAAAGCAAGTAACTAGAGTGTCCAGCACAGTTAACTTTTGGGCCACCTTCATATTTAAAGACACTCTGCAACAAACGCACAAAATATGAAAAAGTATTTTCAAAAATTCCCAAAAAGTATTTTATTCACATGTAAAACTGTGTTATCATAGTAGTAGTAGTACATTAGACTAAATCAGTGAAATTATTTTTTTAAAGGAATAGTTTTCAAACATGAATTTTCAAACGTTCATGCTTCCACCCACCCTGATGATGCCAATAGTGACCTAAGAGGCAAGTCAGTTATGTGCACTCTTTGGTTGCCCTAGTTTGCTATTCTACATAGATAACACGTTAGAAAAATCAAATTTTGGAGAAGGTTTCATACAGCGCACATCCTGAAGGTAAGTATTTCAAGATCATATTATACGTAATGATAAAGAACAAGCATTGGCAAAGCCTATTGGTTTTGCCTATGCAAAATCTATTGTCTATGTCAATGTTTTTTTCACATGATGCACATGACTATGGTTAGAAATGGGGTTTCTGGTTGGCTAGGGTAGACACCTAAGCAAGGCAGAACCCACCCACTCTAGTCAGGGCGAGGGAGTTACACACCCACGATAACTCCTCACCCTCTTAGTAGCTTGGCATGAGCAGTCAGGCTTATGCCAGAAGCAATGTGTAAAGCGATTGCACAACACACACAACACACATTATGCAATAAATACACCACAAAGGAAACACAACACCAAGTTATATAAAAATAAACTGTATTGCACAAAACATTATTTGACCAAACACAACATGTCAGTAATACCCTCCTACACAAGCAGTTGTCAGAAAATTACTCAGTTACTCGTACTCTGCGAAAGCCAGCAGTAGTCACATAAAACACATAAGTTACTGGTTATCCTGCAATAAAGCAGTAGTCAGGTTGTCATTGTTACCAGCGAAACACATGTCATGGCAAATACATAATCATAAATGCAAAAACAACATCTTGAAGGTACATAGTATGAAACTTCTAAAAATGCTCCTGGAAGAGCAAACACATTAGCAGAGAGGCCACATCCTCCTCATGAAAACCCATTCCCCTAACTGTATAGATCACACACTGGAAAAATGCACATAGCCCTAAAACATTCCCCGGCAAATTATGTATGGTGAGGGCGACCTAGTTCATACATGTCCCGACACAGGAGCTCCTGCGCTCAGATTAGGGGGAATGCAGTCCTCCAATGAGTACTTACAACGAGGAGCTTACGCGCTCCTACCGAAAGAAAAGGGGGGAGAAAAAAGGCACTCGTGGTTACACTAGCAGCGGGGAGACCTCTCTGGTTCTACCGTGTAGGGCTCAATGCCTGGCACAAACCACCTGCAGCTGCCCGTGTCCAAGCAGAGCGGCTACTAAGCTACGCTAGCTGCACGTTCAGTCACCTCAAACAGGTCGGTGCTGACCAGTACAGGAAGCAGGGTGGCTCCCGTCGACTTCGCTGATCCACCGAGCCCCGAGCCAGGCGCCCAGCTTAGGGGTGTGCATATCAGCCCTTCCGGTCCACCAGCGGGAAAGTCCTCTGTCCTGCCCGGTCGGCAGGCAAAATTACTTTCTCCCCAGGCCTGACACAAACCTCCAGAAGGCCGGATTGCCGCTGAGGCTCTTCCAGGGCTTTGACTACAAATTGAGTATTCACTTAATGTTGGCCAGAGGGAATGAACCCATTCTAATCTAAGTGAATTAGATGGGAGGCTTTAGTCGGTAGTCTCCCAGAGCTAGTTATTACATAGTGTAAAGCAAAGTAACTGGATGGGAATGTTTGGGTCAAGTAGATATTTATATTTTTGAGAAAAAATATTAGTGAATCTTTAAAGAATGAAGATAGAATATTTACTGTTATTATGTTACTATATGAAGTGCATTAAGAGGCCCCTTTAACACTGAGACAAAAGTTATGTACCATCCTAATGGAAACCTATCTTCTCCTGTTTTCTTACAATTGGGTGGCTTATTTATTGTTTCAAAAGTTTCAAAAGAATAGGTCAGGAGACGTAATTAATTATTCTTCAAAGGAGGTTATTCAAAAGTTATCCAATATATTTAATACTCATGTGACATAAGCAATGTATTCCAATTATTTCATAATCTCGGTTTATTTTATTATTATTTTTTCTTTGGGCCAAAAGTCTTCAATTAGAACACAATCAACACGTGGATATAAAATATATTGGCTAACCTTTGAAGACTGAAGTATTATTATTTCAGCTATTTTCTCTTTCTGAAAAAGTTGCATTAATATGGCTGCATCTTCAGTACTTGAAATGGAAATCTTTAGTCTCTCCAGAAATGTGTGGATTCCTTCCAAATAGAGGTACTTTTTAGATCGCAGCCTTTTAGACAGTGCAGCTACCTGGTTTATGAAAGACAACTTGGGGAGTTTCAGAAAGTTGACCTGGGAAGGCATTCTGCCCATCGCTTGCTATTAGTCTTGTGGTTTGTAACTCACATTTTCTGGGTTTCAATGTGCTGGCTTTATTTGTTTAAGACTCCCTGGTTGGAGTTTGTACCTGCCCATGCTAATGTCATGTTTACAGTATATTTCCACAAACTCCCTTTCAGTAATAAATAGGCCTGTAAATCTTATCTCATCACATTTGCTGGGCATTCAAAGACCGAGGTCAAATGTCAAGCTGTGTCTTCCAGGGAGCCTGGTGTTTATTTTGCTTTTGGCTGACTTCAAAGTGAAAGTGTTCACAGGAAAAAGGAATGCAGTGTACTTTCTCCATGGAGTCTACTTGTACCTTTTTTTATTTTATTTTAGATATAGCTATCTCAAAAGGTATCAAGTTCTTCAGCTGCACAAAACATTTGCCTTTTATTAGTGGGGCATGACGTTCACTATTGGCATTGCCAGAGTAGGTGGAAGCATGAACATTTCTAAAATTATATTTGAAAACTCAACAGCGATTATTGCTATCTTTTACTACTAAACAAGCAGTCACAAGTCAAGTTACCTTGCAGGCACTAGGACAATGATTTGAATGGTGCAGCTGGTGGAGTGGCACAGGGGCCAAAAGCTCCAGGAAACCTACTAAACACTGACTATTGCTATATTTTACAATTAAACAAGCATTAACAAGTGCAGTTAACTTGCAGGCAGTAGAGCAGTGATTTGAATGGTGCAGCAGGTGCAGTGGAACAGAGACAAAAAGTGCTAGGACACCCACTGAGCAGTGATTAGTGTTATATTTTAATACTACCCCCAACTCGGAACATCTATGGCTGATACCTCCCTGATCCCTAGGGACTGTCTGTCGTCCCAGTGCTCCTTGTGGCACAGTATGATCGTCACCTCCACCACCACCCTGCTTCCTCACCCTTTCTCTCTCCCCTCATGTGCCTCCTCCATTGCAGCTTTCCTCTTCTCCTCACTTAGGACAATGGCACACCTTAAAAGTGTAGAGATCACCTTTTATAACAGTACGAGCAGCTTTTATGAAAAGCAATTAAAAGTTCTATAAAGGATTTCTGCGCTTAATGCTGAAAACAACCCAAGACTGTTTTTGTACTCCTGTGGGGACCTACACATTTTTTCTGCAAGCCTAAAGTGCTAAATGCTGTTAAATTCCTGCTTTCAGGCTCTATATTTTGGCAGAAGAAGCCATTGGAAATATCCAATGTTGTGTTGTATTTTTTGCGCACAATTTTGTTAATGAATGCTGTGCTATGTGGATTTTGAATGTGTGCATTATTGTTTAAATGTCTGTAATCTAAGACTATTCTATATGAATGGTCCAGTTTAGCAACAGGAAATAGAGGATTATTCATTGGTGAGACACAGGGCTCAATTACACCCTGGTATTCTAATTGTGCGAGAATTTCTCTCACAGGTGTTTAAGTCTCATACGTAATAGAATATTGAGGTTGAGGCTGTGGTTGGGACCTAATTGGTATTATGTGCTAGGGAGAATCTTTATCCCACCCAACATGATTGAAATACAGCGTGTGGACTGTACCAATGCCCAATCAAATGAGTATGACTCTATTAATTCTTCAGGAACCAGGGGTGAGAAAGAAGGCTTATTGATCTCTTCCCCCCATGAGACTTTACAGGCAAATTCTGGCAGCAAATCTTTTTCAGCCAACAAAATGTCATAAATGCCAGTTAACCGGTTCCAAAATATAATGTCAATTGTGCACTCAATGTCTCCCTCTAAATGTATTCTCATTTTATACAATATTGGAAGGGGAGACATACATGTCCGCAGTCTCGACTTCTATGAAGTCGTCAGTTGCTTCAGCTCCAGATGCTCTTGAAGATTGCAGCAAACTATTGTTACCTCTGCTGCGGTGTCTAGCACAGCCAGTGCCTAGTTCCTGTTCTTCAGTAAAACTCATCTTGCCTGGCATTTCATTCAGAAATAGCTGACAACTTCTTCTTTTTGAATTGGGGTTTGCGTTGTGGAAGTTTCTCTTCTTTTTTAATTTAAACTACTGCTGACCGTTTTTAATCTTTTTTCAGTTTCATGTACCCTGTTCATTGCTCTGATCACCCACCTCTCACACTACATTTATCCGGTGAGTCCTGAAAGGAACAAAATTAGCGTGTATCAGTATACTGATATTTATCAGGAGTTTTTAATATTATCCCTATTTCTTAAGTTATAATGTTTCTTGTGGTCTCTGAGTGTTGAGATTCTCCCCTGTCTTTTTTAAATGTTTTTCTTTGTTTATCCCAGCATTTTTTAGAACCCTCAGCTTCTTGCTTGGTAGAATCCTTTTTGGATTTGCCTTGTAATCGTGATTTATTAGGTCTGGATCCCAAACTATCCCGACCTACACATGACTAGGTTTCGGCAATAATTTTAGGCAGTTCACGTTCTTGATCCTGTGCAGGAATATCCCGGAGCAGCATGCATACTGCTAGTGCTACTGCTTTCCCTTTAAGGTTACTTAATATTATTGAAGACACTGTAGCAAAATTGCCTATTAATTGCATCCCCAAATCTAGGTCCGGGGCAGCCCCATATTCATCTTGAATCAGTTTTAACACCTCGGGAAGAATGGTGTTGGTGTACCTACCGTGTGCGGTAGTGTAGAACGTGGCAAATACCGTGCCCCAAGTGTTTCAGTTATCTACTGCGGGAACCATCCCTAATGGCAAGCACATAGTGAGAATTCTGTGTTTATCTTGAGGTTGGGTATGGGGAAACACAGCTTCCAGCAAGTTTATTTTTTGAATTAACCAAAATGGAATTTCTTCACATTAGGCTGGTACTTTACCCATGATCTAATGCACCGCTGCAGGGTTAATGCCTGGTGTACCTGTGTGTGGTTGTGCTGGAGCAGGGCGTGTAGGATTTGTAGTTAATGTCTGCATTACAAATTGCACTAATAGTCTATATATTACTACCTACAAGCTCAATGTTTAAACAGCGAACCTCAGCTACTGCCAAGGTGCCTGCATCAGGATGTGGCGTGAATGTGGGCAATTGAGGCCAGGTAGGACCGTCACTACTCAGAAGACCTAGCCTAACATGTAGTGTTGTGTGGGGTAGGACACCATCAAGCCAGTTCTGGTGGTCTTGAAAAGATAAAGGTATCTCTATGTATGCGTATGCTCTGTATTGAGCAGGTGCATTAGCATGGGTATAATGATGAAATGTATTAGTGCATGCATTGTACAGCTGGAAGTGACCTTGTTCCGCCGGCGGAAGTTGTCATGACGGAAGGCGGTCTGAACCGCCTTGCGACTCCCCATTGGTTTACATTGACATCTATGGGAGAATGGGAACAATGACCACTGCGGTCGTAGCTGCCATTTTGTATGGGCCAGGTCACTTGACTCCTGGCTATCGGGCAAGACAGACCTCCACTTTGTGTGCTGCTGTGTCCTGTCACTTGGAGCAATGATGGCTCGCACTGCAGGGGTTAGGGCTCCAGCCTTCACTACGGAAGAACTGGTGGAAGGGGTCCTACCCCTGTATGAGCGGTTGTACGGTGCTACAGGGCAACAGGTCAGTACAACTTCCTTTGTCCCTCATGTCGGGTGGTGTTTGACGATGTATGTGTGTGCACATTGACATGTCATGACTGATCAGGTGTTTCGCGAGCACAGGATATGTGTGGAATATTGGCAGCGTGCATGGTCCCTGTTTGTTGCGTGTCGCCAAAGGTTACTGCTGTATTGTAAGTAACACCATGTCCCCCCTTTTCTGAACGTTTACCATGCAGGTCAGCGCTCACCAGAAAAAAGGGTTATGGAGAGACATCGAAGTGCGGACCCTGGTGGTCCATAGCGGGCAGAGCACCCAGAAGCGGTGGGAGGACCTGAGGCGCTGGGCCCCGGAAGACCGCGGAGGCCCAGCTGGGGATGGCCTCCCAACGTGGGAGGGGTGTCTTTCGGACCCCGACCCCTCCCCCCCAACGGCCCGCATACTGGCAGTGGCATACCCAGAGTTGGATGGGCGCTTGAAGGAAGCACAGCAGCCACAAGGGGGTAAGTGTTGACTGTCAGATGACTACTGCAAGGTTGTGTACTGTGACCCTCACTGGATTAGGAACTGACATGGTCAGATGTGATTTAGGGAATGTACAGTCCTGGTTGTCACACCCATCATGTAGGAGTGTGTGACGTTACCTATGTTAAGCCATGCAGGCGAAGAAGTGGTGATACTGTGACACACATTTACCTGTAGGTATGGGATGCTCATGTATGCACTGATGTCACTGGCTGCCTCCTCCAACTCTGCGTGAACTGTTGTAGTACAAGGTGGTCATTTAGGCACTGTATATGTGTAATGACAAACATGTTACATGAACATTACAATTGTTTAACTTGCTACATCAATGGACCTCTGTAGCACATGCACTCCACACATTCCTGTCAGTTAGTTAGTGTTTCCAGTCCCTCTGTGCTCAGATTTGTATCATCCCGTAATGGATGACATGTGGATGGGTATTGACCTGGGCTGGTTTGTTGGACAGGTCATTTATGCAGTTGATAGCCATGTAGTGATCTTCATTCAGGTGCTTAGGCTGCAAGAATGATGTGAGTTTGGGTATCGCTTGCAAGACCCAATAGTATATGATTGCTATATGGTCTCTTGTTTTCCCGGCAGGGGCTGTAATCTGTATTGTTTGTATGTGAAGTAGATGTGTGGGTTAACATTATTTCCTCCCTTTCTGTTCCCCCACCCTCTTTCTCTCTCTCCACCTCTGTCTAGGTGTGCATTAGCATCACCTGGCTAAGGAGGAAGGGCACCGGTGAGTGGGGATGCAGCAGCCCACAGGTCCCAGGAGGCGGACACCAGTGAAGGTGATGGGACCAGTGGGAAGGAGGGCGAGGGGAGCATCAAGGGGGCCACTAGAGCTACCAACACATCTGATTCAGATTCCTCCTCCGATGGTGCCTGCCTGGTGGTGGTGGTGGAGCCATCTGGGACCACCCCAGCATCATCCTTGTCCGCCATCCCCCTTACCAGCACCACCTTCCCTGTAGTACCCCACCCAGTTGCCTGTGCCCGCTCACCCAGGAGGGTGGGCGTCTCCTTCGCCGCAGGCACCTCTGCCCTTGCCCCGGTCAGCCCTGCTGCCCTCAATGATGAGGCTATTGACCTCCTGAGGTCCATCTCTGAAGGGCAGACAACTATTGTGAATGCAATCATGGGACTGGCATCCCAGATGCAGCAGTCCAATGCGTTCCTGTAAGGCATTCACAGTGTCTTGTCTGGCCTATAGAGATCTTTTCAGGCTCTGGCCTCCTCGCTGACTGCAGCCAGTGTCCCTTCATTTTCCATCCCCCCTCCATCTACCTGTTCCCAATCCACAATCCCTCTACCTTCAACCATCCAAAGCACACCTACATACCGGCATACACCCACTACAACAGACAAGATGCACAAAGACCGTCATAGGCATCACAAACGTTCCCACAGGCATGCATTCACACAACACACATCTGCAGACATAACAACAGACAGAAAGGGTAAAACCCTTGATACATCTGGCCCTATATGGGCCAGATGTATCAAAGGGTTTTACCCATCCTGTGTCTATGGGAAAATGCGTTGGTACATATGGGTAAAACCCTTTGATACATCTGGCCCTATATATATATATTTTACCCATTCTGTGTCTATGGGAATATGTAATATATATATATATATGTATATATATATATATATATTCTTTTTTTTTTTTTACTGATAAAAACTAAAGATGTAAGGGGTGTCATAGTTAGGTTAAAATGTTATTTACACAACTAAAATCCACCAGTTACAGTTATCTTAAGTAACTATAACCTGTGCCTTAAAGTAACTATGCCATGCATAGTCATCAGTGATGTCATTTTTCAGATGTGACATTAGTGATGTTATCAATCATGTCATAGAACATGCCATGAATAATGTAATATGGGAGGTAATAAACAGTGCATGGCAAGGACGCCATGCCGTGGTTACCCCAGTGCCCACCAGGGACACTTACACTTTTTTTTTTTAAGTTGGAGGCTGCAGGGGGGAGTGCCAAGGCACCCGCAGCCCCTGTCTGCTCCTCAACCCAGAGTGAGTGCCAACAGAAGTTAACCATTTCTTGTGGTTGTCCCGGTACCCACCCGGGCACCACAAATATAAGAACTGTTGATGGCGGAAGGGAGGCCTCCACAGTCCCTGCTGGTTGCCTATCAAGGATCTATCCTGGGAACCATCTTCATTCCTTTGCTCCTACCTAAAGGGAGCAGCTTTCTTTCTGCTCCCGCCGGGCGAAAGCAAGGTTCTGCCCCCTCCCCGGAAGGGTGCAGGCACGGAATTACATTTGTACTCCATGCCTACACTCTCCTAGAAAGGAAACAGCAGTGTCCCAATAATGGCAGTATCCCGATGATGGGGCTCCCAGACACTGCTGCCATTAGGCCCTAGGGGATGGGGTTCATGAGGCCTTAGGATGGCTCAGTGAAGGGAGCCCCACGCTCCTCATCTTAACTAAAAAATGCCTTCAGTGCCAGGGCAATGGGTTCCCAGTGTCTTTCAATGGCTTGGGGAGGTGGCCCCAAATCTTCTGCTCCAAAAGAGGAAATCGTCCCTAGGGGATGAAGTTACTAGGGCCTTAAAAAGGCTCAGGGGCACATGGCCCCTCCCAAAAATAGGAAAATTGGAGGATGGGGCCTCCGGGGCCTAGAAAAAGGGCCACATTAATAAGACCATGTGCAGTGACACTCTAAGCGCAACATAGATTATACTCTACAAAAAAATTTTCTGTTTTTTCTCTTCCTCCCCTGAGTAGGCAGCTTTAAACTGCTCCAACTTGAGCTGCCGACGGTACCAGTGTGCCCCAGGGTACCAAGAAAGAAAATCCAGCACCTCAGGGCTTCTCATGCCTCTGCTGGTGAGACAGGCTGAGCCCTGGGGTGGAATGATGACCTACTCATATCTTGGAATGATCTTTCTGGTGGGAACTTTAGGAAGTCACCAAGTGGAGACCGGTATAGGTGAAAGCATTGAGCAGCATGTGTCTTAAATAAGATGTTACAACAGATTCAGAAGTGCAGGCCCAATACTCTCAGCACTGTACCGATTAGACATTGCAGGCAAAATCACTGCTTTCTTGGAGTAAGGTAGCTTTCAGTTGCTGCTTGCAGTACCAATGGTACCCATGTCTCCCTATTTTTTTGGGAATTAAGCAGGCATCTCCTGTCACTGCTGGTGAGATTGGCTGAACCCTGTCAAGGATCAGTGGGCCACCAGTGCTTTGGCATTGCCTCCGCTGGTGGAGGCTGCACTCGATTAGGTCCCCTGTGCCCCGATAGGCTCTCTTTGGCAGCAGTCTCTGCCTACACCCACTGCTTCAGCATCAGCTGAAGCAGTGGCATAAACCCAAAATGGTGTAGAGCTAGTAGTTTTGCTCAGGGAACACCTTTGCCTCTTTCCCCCACATGCTAGCACCATAGATAGCTCTCTCATCTCCTGCAATGGGAGATCTCTCAGCTAACACGCAGCATGTCTTCAACATTGGTGGGTTCATGGTCAATGTTGGCATGCCTTTTACCCACTTTGATACTGAAGCTGGAGTCCAGAGCTGGGTGCCAGGGAGGAAGGTAGGATCGAAGAATGGAGAGATGAAACCAACCATTAGACTAGATGCACCAGATTCCCATGATTGACAGATGTGGACTACCCTGTGATAACCAATCTGAACTCCATTTGAGCACACAGTTTCTGCTATGTGCCCTACTCCCCTGGAGACCCCAGAACTGAAAGCCAGACAGGGGAAACTGCCGAAGTGGGCCCAGTCATTAGAAAGCAGTCACTGCTCTCAGGTCCAGTGACCCACAGACTCCCTTTAGGCTCCGATGGCACTTGGAGAACTGTAGAATATATAATGGACAACTTTCCATTGCTATTGGCAGAAGAGAACTGGACACTGGATTACAATGAGTTGCCACTTACACAAGACAACGATCTCCCTAAAATCCATTGGAAATCATTTTTGTTTTACTAGTCTTTGTGAGCCTGGCAGCCTCCCCCTCCCCCCCCCCCCCCCCCCAAGTGAGACAGAGACCAGTAAGGATCTTGGAGAGGGAAACAAACACCTCATGGTACATACTACAGAGAGCTTTTGTGGTCTCCACGAACAAGCAATGTTTAGTGGCGGCTCTCCTGACCACTTACATAGTTTCAACAGTTTTGTAGCTGTGCCCTACTCTGGCCAAGGTCAATGTTTTCTTGTTATTATATTTTGCCATTTCTTCCTCCTCATATTTTTGGTGGCCATAATAGAGTGCTCTTCCTGGTCTACAATTCTCCCTTTAATATACTGCAGCACTTGCATTTAATGTTTCAACTTAAGTAGTCTATTTCATGTTTTAAAATGCATGATAACTTATGGGTATCCTGACGTTAATTAACTGATCGTTACTGGTGCCCTACAGAGTGGTGCTTCATCTGTTGTGCATAGGACAGCAAAGTGATATCACTAGATACATCATGTGCCCGACCTATGCTTCCGTTTTACATTCAAATGCATGGTAAAGTTTGGAGTGCTGGCCAAATTAACTTAATCCAAGATTTGGATAATTTTTAAAAGAAAAGCTTTGCTTGGTGTTTGGTGCCCCCAGTTGAAATTAATTCACCTAACAATTATAACAATTTAATAATTAAGGACAACAGAGAATTTCTGCACTAAAGTACCCTGCCAATAACGTAAAGAGTAATTTAAGATCGGAAAGGCAGATATTACCTCCAAATACAATTATAGTTTGGAAAGTGTTTAGAAACATAATGGTTTTCAAAGAAAACTGCACATACTTGGTTCTGAATAGTGGAGAAACAGTTGTGGAACGGTAAACGTGTGAGTGCAACTTACGTTCGATTGAATGCAGGGTCCATGATTCTTCTCTGCTTGTGCCAGTGATCATAATCTTGAGCTGTCACCAAACCACTTCCCAAAAATCTATTACAAAAAGGGGTGCACGGTTAAAGAAAATGTCCAGTCTTTCAAAATCCATTCTCATCAAATCATGTGTTTTTACAAACTGTTTGAAGTGTGACGTCCAACATGGTCACCAAGGTATAAAGATTAATTATAAAATAATATCTTCAGCTACCAACACTCTGAGGTGAGGTTTGAGACACATTTTTCATTATTAGAGTGGTTTTTGTTTCACTGATAATTCTGACCCAATTTTGAGGGTCTGTACAAAACGTTTAAAACAATCGTAGTCCTGTCAGCTTACATGCAGAGACGGGTCAATAACTTGAAGATATGAAGGATCCCAAAACTTACTTTTCCCATTCAAATTAAATGATAACATTTTATCCAGCATAGAGTAAAGCACTGTCATTCCAATAGCAAACTCGGGATCAAGGTAGCAGCCATAAGTTATATAACATGTTTTCTGTCTAAATTTGTTGTGTGACTTCTGAAAGAATTGGTTAAAGCAAAAGAAAAAATGTTGAGTGAGATTCAGTGATTGTTGGGTTAGCAGACCTTCACAATTCCAGTTTGAGGTCATAATTTGTGTGGCCACAAAGCTACTCATTTTGTCCCATGTACAAAGAATGAGTTGTGTATATCTGAACAGAGGAGAGTAAATACCACCATTGGGTCAATGCCCTAGTGTCACCAGGGCTAAAAGAGAGAGAGCACTGGACATCTCGTTAGGGTAAACATGTCTACCCCCATTAAAAAACAATTTGGCCATGATGTCCATAGGCCTGAACAGAAGTATGAAGCCAAAATGGACACACCAATAACAATTCAAAGTTACCCTTATATATTTAGGGTGGAATAAATATGCTTGGCCCAAACTAAAGGTCATGCCATGTGCCAAAAGCCCTTTGGACATTGAAGATAGGTATGTAAAATGGAATTTGGTGCATGGACAAAGGCTGCAGGGTGCAACCAAAGGCTATGACATCTCAGGGTTGCACATTCAACATTTTGCATAGTGACAAAGTATAGCAAGCAAAAAAAAAAAAAGTCAACGGAAGAAGGTTCTAGCTTTAGTTGCTTACATTACATCACAAAATAACCGGTCTTCCAAAAAAGATTCGATTTCTCCTAATTAAGTTGTAAGGGGCATCATGAAAATGAAAAATGCAATATGCAAATGAAGGTGAGCTATGTAGTTAGACCTTTATTTCACTAAAGCACTTATCATGACCTCACACACGATGAAACCAAGATATATCTCCCCTGACATTACCAATGATATATCCCTGAGGTGGAATATGTTAGCTTTTTGACACATCTGTTTTTGGAAATGTATAGACCGCCATGCTTCTATATGCAAGTTTTTCCAAGGACTATTCAGTGTCGAAAACTGAAAAGCAAAGGCTGTGCATAGTGGGTTATTTGAAAGGAGTGCCGGGTATACTACCGACTTCTTTGTCTACAGTCAGCAAGTCAGCTAGGCACAGTTAAAGGCCCTAATCATCTGGCTCGGGACAACACTGAGCTGAGCACAAGACCTAGTCAAGGGTCAAGCCCTGCATCCAAGAGTCTGCTAGGAATAATGACCTGTGGGCTTTGGGGAATAGTACTTGAGGCACAGGCCATATTTCGGGGCTGCCCCCCGTCCACCCCACCCCCACAGCACTACAAGCCTTTCTGCAGTCTAATGTAAGTTGTCCCAGTAATAAAACACAAGTGCTGTAAATTTCCAAAATCAATTCCGTTGTCCTAAAATAATTTGTGCTAGCATATTGACAGCTCATTTCCACCTATCTGCAGTCCTAATGCCTTAATGTGAAGTTTTGCCATTGTGTGCTTTATGTTTTTCAAATAGAGATATGTCCAGTTTACCCCATGGGTTGAAAATGTGATCTAATACTGATTGCCTGAACAACCAAGCCCTGTTATGCCTGTCTATCTTCTTACACAGTCTACTTGAACACTGCCCACACCCAGGGGCGGATCCTCAGCAATGGCGGAGGGGTGACGCTCCACTGGCTAAAAGCCAGCACATGAAAAGTAAAACAATAGCTTGCTATCGTTTTAGTTTTCATTTCCTGGCTCTGCCAGCAGTGCAGGGAGGGGCGGTGTTGGGCCACGGGAGGTGAGAGGGGGAGGAGGAGAGACTGCACCTAAGTGCGTTTGTGATTTGGCCGGCCGTCTTAGGCCGGCCAAACACACATGCGCACTTAGGTTTCTCCAACACAGCTGTGTACAGAGCCAGGCTGGAGAATCTGCACCGACCCCAGGGTTGTGTCAGAGCGGCAGTCAAAGCTCAGACCAATCCTGATGCTCCTTTCATGCTAGGTTTAGCATGAAAGCATCAGCAGGATTGCTGGGGAACCTGTGCTGGTGTCCCAGTGAATGCGGAGACACCAGAAGAGGAACGAGGCAGCAGGCGTCGGCGGCGGCGATGCCGCCACAACGACGAGAGCGGTAAGTGTTTTTTTTTCCACACCCCCTTTGACATTTGCGGCACACCTGGTCGGTAATGTGCAAGCAATGTTGTATTTTTAATTGATCATTTTTGTATTTCTTGAGCAAGCTGTCCCAGGGGAAAGGGACACTGTTCCTCTTTGTTCAGACACAGTTCCTCTTTGTATTATCATTATGGATTTGCACAACTTTGTTTTCACTTATTCCGGGAAAGCTTTTAAGGCTAGGAGAACAGTTTTTTTTGGCCCCAATATTTTGTATCTTAACAAATCTGTTTGGGACCCTTGACCTCTGATTCTCAGCTTGTTCATATGTGCACCCCATCCCTCATGTGATGTCTGTTCTTATGATGGCTTGAGGGGCAATCAAGTGAAAGTATTTCCCCTTTGTCTTACTGTCTGTGTTCCACCATGGTATACCTTTCTGAACTTTGTGCCAACCACTAGGTCTTCCCAGGGTGCCTGTATTTTCAAACGCAGGTGCTTAACCAATCCAGATTTGCTCTCATATGTAATCAAGCATTTGACTCAACAGTTTAATCTCATTCCTCACTGTCATAGAAAGAGACATCTGGTAGAAGAGAATTAATCCCTGCAATTCATTCCAACTTTTCCAGAGGGCTCTTACTGGAGACATTGTTGTCTATAATGTTGCCCTTTGAAAGGTATTTATTTTCTCTGGAGTTGGTGAGGATTTGTTTACATTGCATATGAATTTTAGCTTTAAAAAAAATTGTCTTCCAATTTCTGTCTGTCTGTTTGGCATTGCTAAAATAAACTTGCGTTCACCATTTGTTCAGTTAATGCAACATGTAAATTGTTTAACATTTCAGGTGTACTGCTGCTACCACAAATGTCTGTGTGAAGACTCCTGGAGTTGCCAGAGCAGGAGTTTTTAACAGAATTGTTAATGAATATTTATGTATCTTGCGTGTCGAATTTGCATACAAAATATGATAACGTAGGAAAAATAATGCACACGTTTGAAAATATGACCATGAGAAGTGGCCACCAATGTTCACAAAGTGTACTTATTAATGGCTTATTAATATGAAATGTTGAGCATTTGTTTGATTAATGTAGTAATACATCATATTAAGAGTTATGCATTATGTATTTGCTTTATTAATTGAAAGCCTTAACTTAGCAGACGTCTTGGCCTATTTGCACGGCCTCATGTCAAGCTGCATTTCTTAAACGTTTATTAAAATGGCTGTTCAGAGAATTAAACTGTGATTTTTCACTTTGCTAACAATGAGCTCATAGCTAAAAGTCTTTCTCATGAGAACTACTTACTAGAAGATGTTGTTCCTGTTAAATGCAACAGTGTAAATGTAACATGTTTAAGACTGACTTTCTCGAGAGGAGAACAATAATCGCACTGACTAGAGTACAAGTTGCAACATTATTGTTACCTGACGAGCCGGATGATGAGAACATCACACAAAGAGCCAATCATCGACATGTGAACTGTTTACTAGTAGAAATTATAGATCGGATGTTTTAGTTTTATTGGACAAAGTGTGAACATGCGATCCCTTGACCAATGGGGATTTGAGAAGTAGTTTTAGGAAATCTAACTTAACGGGACTGCACTGAGGAGAATTCACCATTCATCACCGCATTTGCCCATTCACTATCTTAAAGAGAGGTCATTATTTTTTGAGTGTCTTGAGAAGAGACGTGCTTAACTTTAATGCTTAAAGAGACTTTGCCTTTTCTGAACTTTGATGCTTAATCCTTGCTGACCAGACTGAAGTCCTGAGGACGAAGACTGACACTGCTTGCTGGTCCCTTCTGAGATAGGTATTATGAACTAGAATGCTGATTAAAATGTCTATTTGCTTTTGTTTCTAGATACAAACCGCGCTATTTTCACAGAGCCATAGGTAGATGTTTTTCCAAATTTGGGTTTATAAAATCATTTTGCATGAAGCCCAACATGCTAATTCTAATCAGGTGATAGTTAAGGTTCTCACTAATGAAGTTCAATACAGGGCATAACAAATGGTGTCTTTTCCTTGCTGAATAAATGTATGTAATATCGCTTGCACAATTATTCTTGCTATTATTTTGCACTGTGATTTTGGAATGTGTAGTGGCTCAAGCCTTGATTAGATTGTGTTTCTTTTGCCGCTTCAGACAGCCAGTGAAGTTTTTATACGTCTATCATCTGATATTGAGATTAACCTACGTGACATTAGCATTGTTAATATAGGGAAATAATATTCTAACTTTTACATAAAGGTGTGGTTATTCATGACTGATTACTAATGTTATTGACTATTGCTGATGTTAATAATTGACATTTGATTATTGACCTGTGTTGTTATGGGGTTCTTATGGTGGGAACATCTCAAGAGTTGATCAAAAGTTTCACCGATCTGTTTGCGTCTCCTTGTAAGTTTACTTATTAAGGTCTGACGCGCCAACAGAGACACGTTAATGCCAAAGGGTAAAGCTGTAACTTGGCAACAGACCACGTTAATTGCAAACCTTAGGAACTTAGGATATGCTGGATGCACTGGGGAGTAAAAGTATATATTGCTGTGGTCTGTTGTGGCCAAACAGTTGTTTTCTCTCTCTAAGGGAATTACCGCCTGACGAGTCATTACCTGGCACCTCTGTGCCATTAAAAACTGGTTTTCAAAACAGAGGTCTAGTATAGGTCTTGGATTAAAGAATTGTTTGGCAATTAATAAGCATATCAAGTAGACTTCTATGTCTTGTTCCTCTAATACTACTCTTTCTATTGTAATCATCAGGAGTGGTTCTTATAGAGCTTGTTGTAGGATTTGTAGATGGTCTGTACCTTTGATTTTTTATTTATTTTGCTGCATGTGGTTTCTGTATGAATTCTATACTAATTCCATAGTTTGCAAGATCTAATATCCACTTGTCTGTTGTTGTTTGCTATTCTTGGTAAAGGTTTAGTGTTCTGCCTCCCACTGGTGTTGCATGTGGCGAGGGCAGACTTAAGAGAGTGTCCTTTTTCATTGGTATTAAGTCTGTTTGGGTTTTAATAATACCATGGCCTCTACCTCATCTCAAAAACTTTGCTTTTCATAAGTGTTTTTTGTTATTTTTTTGGAATGACTCTATTAGGTGAACGAAAGTGCCCTGTGTGTGCCTTTGCAAAGATCTTGAATATGGCTGTCTTCTTGGTCTCTTCTATATGAACTGTTTTTTTTTATTTGCTCCTGTGAAACATCTACATGTGGAAAAGGCCAGTCCCTCCCTACACCCTACTGTGCATATCCATTACCATGAGGAGAGGCCACAGTGGACAGGCCAATCCCTCTACACAATCTGCTACACACATCTACTGTCTAAGAGCGAGGTCTCAGCTGAGTCCCACACCATACTACGCACACTTGTCACCCTGGTGAAGAATCTCAGCAAAGAGGCCAGTCCTTCTCTACACCTTACTACACACCTGTCACCCAGGGTAGGAGTCTTATTCCAGAGACCAGTCCCCCACATCCTACTATGCACACCTGTCACCTAGGGGAGAGGTCTCAGGGGAGAGGCCAGTCCCTCCCCATACCCTATTATGTGTGCCCGTCACCCAGGGGAGGGGTCTCAGTAGAGAGGCAAGTCCCACTCCACATCCTGCTGTGCACACCTGTCGTCCAAGAGAGAGGTCTCAGTGGAGAGGCCAGTCCCTTCCCACAGTCTACTACGCAGACCCGCCATCCAATAGAGAGGACTCTGCGGAGAGGCCAGTCTATCGCTATAAGCTACTACACACATCCATCGTACAAGAGTTTGGCCTTAGCTCGGAGAACAGTTGCTCAGCCCACCCACTATGCACACACGTCAATCTCGGGGAGGTGTGTCAGTGGAAAGAATAGTCCCTGCTCACACCCTACCATGCACGCATGTCCCCCTGGGAAAGACGTTATAGTGGAGAGGTAAGTCTCTCCCACATCATTATACATTCACCTGTTGCCTTGAGGAGAGGCTAGTCCATGCTCACAATCTACTACGCATACTCAGTGTCATCAGAGAGGCTAGTTCTTACTGACAGCCTACTATGCTCACCTGTTTTCCTGGGGAGGGTTCTCAGCTAGGAGTATAGTCCCGCTCAACCTCCTGCAGAGAGGTGAGTCCCTTCCCACCCTGTACTGTGCATAGCTCTTAGCCAAATTTTGTAGATGAGATGTATGAGCTTGTGAGATTCTTGCAGGAGTTAGACAAATAATAGGGTTAGAGGGTGCTGTGTGGGTACTCCCTCTGGAGTCCTGCACATGTTTTTTATTTTTTTTAAAGGGAGTTTTAACATAAAAGAATCAGGTAATAAGGATGCAGGGTGGCTTTGAAAAGAGCTGTGTTTATTCTATGAAGTGGACAACTGAATGCACCCTATCCGTTAGTAAGTAAAATCTTTTTTCCTTCTGAAGTAAAGTGCACTCCACCTCTCTTATGGATATCTGGCTTTTCAAAACTGATGTAGTGATGATAAATAGAGCCCTTCCCAAGAGAAAGGCAGAAATTGTTTTATTAACATGGCTCCAGGATTTCCCTAGCTTGAAATATATTTTTTTTTTACCATTGCGATGTTTGCCTTTGGCATATGTTGGAATATACAAAGGCTGTATGAGGAAAGAAAGGCATCAACTCACAAAAGGGCTCGTTTGGATTTCAAGTCCACAACCACAGTGATTGTGCCTAGGTCAATGCCACCACTGTGCAGTGTGATGAGGTCTGTGTTCTCACAATCCAAAATACTCTAAACCGTTAAAAACAATTGATGCCTCTTCATGCCTCTGTGACCAATCGTAGTGATGCCCAACTGGGGAAATCCAAGATCTCTGTAAATACCAAACTAGATAGTATATTCTCTACCCAGTGAACACAGTTGTGTCCCAAATCCAGAAGCAAATCATGATGCAGTATGGGGATGCCAGTCACCACAAGAGTGTGCAGCAGAATGAGTAATATTCATGAAGAACATTGGGTTAGTTCAGGGGGTAAAAAGCAGACATGCTACTTGTGGATTATGGTCAGTTAAAAAGTAGGTTAGGCTATGAGCCACTGTTTTTGGTATGCTGTACACTTATTGGTTAAGCAGTGTGAGTTTGCTAAAGGAGTGTGCTATTGTGTATTTAAAGAGGACAGTTTTGTTTGTGCAAACTAGCTTTTGATTTATGAACTTCTTACCTGGTTCTCAGTTAGAAATAGATCTTAAATGGGTTGCTGTGGAAGCTGTACTGTAGCCATGTAAGAGGAGTGGATGGTGTAGTCTGTCTTGCTGATATAAGTTTGCTTAGGTAATATATATTTCAAAAGATAGATGATGGTTTAAGCAGGAAACAGCTTACATGTAGTGCACTGCACTTGCTGTGAAAGTATGTATTGAAAGTGTTTTATAAATCTAAACACTAAATGTACATAGTGTAACTATTTGAATATAGTAAGTGTAGTTAGAAAAACAAAAATAGAGTATCTATCTGTATTTTAGTTAGTTATAGTGGGTTGTTTTGAAATTCTTCTACGATCCCGTAAGAGTTGGTTGCAAGCTTCTGCATGTAAAGCTTGTTGTGTGGGCTCTGTACAATCCCGCAAGACTCTTGTGAGAGTCTTATGGAAATTTACCAAAGAGTACCTTGCAGTGAGGTCTTTCAGTGATTTGGCAAGAAGCTAATGAGATCAAATGAAGAGGCAAGGAACAAATGTGAAGCAGGACAGTACTAGTGTCATAAAGTGTATCAAACAATCACAAAACTAAATGAATAAACACAACCTTCTCCTTGCAAAGAATTAAGTTAAAATAAAGCTCATACCCGGGGCTATGATAAATGTAGTAAGAAGTATGTAGTAAGTAGAAAGCCTTTCACACCCAGCCTTCATGCTGTAGAGAGGTGTCAGCAGAGAGGACATGTTGTCATCAGTGTTCCCTTTAAGGTGCGTACATGAGCGTCTGCGCACCTTAATTTTCCGAGCACGCAATCTAGATTGGAAAGCGCGCACACTTCACAAATCTTGCAAAATACCGTTTCCAGCTGCTTTCACAACTGCGAGAGGCACGAAAACAAAGGTCATTTGGGTGTTTGAGAACCACAAAGAGAAGCGGATGCAATCTAATGTGGAGGAGAATTTCACTGTGGAAGAGAAGTGTGGGGGGCTGCAGAGGGTCACAAGGTGCGCAGCAACTGGCTTCCGTGCACATCACTTGCTGCATTCGTTTCAGTGATATGGGAGCAGCTACAGGGGCATAAGGCAGCAGTGGCATCTCTGATTAATGTATTTTGGACTAATTGGCATTGCTGGCATCCAAGGGCATGACTCAAAGAGCTGGTAATAATGTTTTGCTTAAAGTGACAGCTGATGCTCCTGCAGGGAGGGCTTCTGCTGTTCTTGTCCCAGCCATTCCACTCGTGGATAAAGATCAGCCTGATCATTCTTTGTGCATCAGTACACAGGCCAGCTGGCGAGCTGAAACCTCTTGCCCTGGACCCTGGTGTCGCTGCACCTGCTTCATAAATGGAAGCTATGAATCTGCAGGACACAAAATGTAGCATTTTCTTTTAGGGGCACCAGCCCACTGTTTCCATGTAGTGCGCATGAGCTGTCATTATTACCAGGGGAGTAGCTACACATTGGTGCAGCAGGTACAGTGACTCCAGAGACCATTAAACAATGTAAACTTCCATATTTTTCCTATCCCAACAGCAGTTAAAGGGGCCACTCTCCTTCCTTTCTCCAAAGATCATGGTATCTTGGGATAAGCTACTTCCGATTAGCTGGTCTTTTCACAATATGCACAATCCTGAGCTACGTGCCACTGCTAGCAATGATGGAGGATTGTACTTTTTGACTGGAAAGTGAATTTGCCCAGGACCTTGCACAGATAACAATTACATTATGTGTAACTGTAGCACCACTCTCTGAGCAGGTAGGAAATGTTTGCCTACCTCTTCTTGGTTCCCTCCAACCTAAAATAAAGTTTTCCGTTTGTTTCATTTACAACCACAGTTTGCTTTTAGAAATGTTGCACTCATAAAGATCACTGTACAGTACATACAGTAATAAATCCAAGTGTTTTGGAAATACACACCACACGCATTCTTACATCAACAGTCACTCCATTACCTTCCCATTTTAAATAAAATACGCTTTGATGCGTGAATGCTTCATGTATAATTCCATTGTGCATTACCTGAGAGGAGGAGGTTTTATACATTTTGTGTATCTGCAGTTTTTAATGCAATATATGTGACAACTGTACAGTGCATATTGTGAACTGAGTCACATCCATGTGTCGTACTGAGTAGACACTGTGGATGTGTGATTATGATGGGATGTGAGTGAGAGCTCTGTAGTTAAGGCAGGATGAAGTACCAGTTTCTCACAGTGCCTGTCAGAGAGTCCTAAAGTTGTTCAGACGACATGTACCTCTAATGTTGGCCTCTCTGCAAACCATAGAGAGTGATGGTTATATGTACGCTAACTGTGTAAAAATAGGTGGAAGAGTAACATAACTTCCCAAATATGACCACCAAAAAGAGACAAAATGCAGCACTTTCAGCAGGTAAGAGGGTGAGTGGTGTGTGTGTGGGGGGATGTTGAAGTAGAGGAGGTAAAATGAAGTATGTTCAGTGGAGAGTGAGAAAATGGTGTACAAGAGGAAAGAGATGACATGTGAGATATGCATATTGAGGATTTCAGAAAGCAGAGGGAGAAAAGGATGTACGTGTCTAACAGCATGAGAGACTGCAGAGAACACTGGTGTGAAGGGCAGACATTATCAGTTTGCAGTATCTCAATAAAATCATTGTTACTCATTTGTGTGATACAGCTAAAATGCTTTGGCAAAGCCAATAGGTCTGGCTTGTTTCAGGAACAGGTCCAATGTTGTGTTATGCCTGGATGTACTAACAGAAAAACCCCAAAGGCACCCAATTGCTGGTTAGATTTGATTCTGGTTCACATGTTTCCAGCCAGAACCTCTTGTAATGGATGCTTAGTTACACTTCTTTTGCCATGCCCCTTTTAGAGATTCCTCACCAGTTTCAGTTCACCTAAAGTACTGCTGCATATGTGCAATTCTGCAAGGACTCCCTTTGAATTGGCGCTGTGGGAATTAACCCATAGTGTTGCCTGTATCCTCCTCAACTCCACTGATATGCACATAGGGTCAAGGAACCAAGTTGAAGCACTCCTTCTAGATACTGATGGTGGGAAAGTACATTTGTGGTACACCACATTCTCTATTGTTATTGTATGGTCTCAGGAACCTGGTGTGATTTTTAAGAGTGTTTCTTGGGGTAACAATCTGATGCTCCATATTCAGAGTAATGAAACAGTCATATGTTATGTTTTAGGGTTGTAGCAGGCTGCTGCCGAATTCCTATAGTTTCAAACCTTGCATTCTCAATTTGCTGTTCTGTCATCTATTGTACTACAAATAAATTGAAATGCAACTATTAATGAAATAACCTATTTTTAATTTGAAAGAGTCTTGGCCATATTTCTTGCATGCCACTTGCTACATCGTTTCATGAGGGATATTCTAAAGGATGGTATCTGGCTCAACCCTCCCTATAAATTTCCAGGCTTGCATACCTCTACCTCTCCTGCAGCATAAATGTGAAGCAAAAGTTGTATCACAAAAGAATTAACCCACAATGTGGGTTTATAAACCTGTTTAGCGTAACAAATGTTAATAAAGAAACATGAATACATTCCTGTTTGGCCTAAAGTAGAACCCCAGATAACTATTGTATGTATGATCATTTCCTGGTGCACTTAGCCTTGGTTGAAGTGCACAGAGATGTTACACTTTCGCACACAGACTAAACAAGTTAGAGGGAACATTGGTTGTCATAAAACCGGAGCATTCACCCTGTATAAAGTTATAAGAAAAGGAGCCAGTCTTGAATCAAACTCTACCACAGAGAATCTCCATTATGTTAAAATGTGATAACACAGGTTCAAGTGGTCCACTAAAACCTTCTACAAAGTGCCATTATACTGTTCAGAGGTGTCAGTAGAGTGGTCCTTGTTAGCAAACACAATCATACACCCTTTTCACCCTGCACAGAGGTGAGTTCCTCACTAAAGCCTTTTACACACAGACTTCACCCTGTAGACAGTTGTCAGTACAGAGAACATGTCATAAAACCTGAGCATTCACCCTGCATAGAGTTCTCAGGAAAGTCTATCATAGAGCATCTGCATCCTGTGAAAATGTGAAGACAGGTTCAAGTGTTCGTCTAGAACCGTATACACCGAGTCTTTACTCTGTGCTGAGATATCAGTAGAGATTCCACTCTTAGTAAATCCTACCACACACTCTGTTCACCCAGATAAAAGTACTTTGCAGAGGGGTGAGTTCCTCAGTGAAGGATTTCACATCCAGTCTTCTCCCTGTAGAGAGTTCTCAGCAGAAAGGCAATATTGGCATGAATCCCAATTATTCATCCTGCATACAGGTTTAAGAAAAAGAGCCAGTCTCTCATCCAACTCTACCATATAGAGTTTGCACACTGTTAAAAAGTGCTAACAAAGGGTCTAGTGCTTTCTCTAAAACCTTATACAAAGAACCATTCCTCTAAAGTGAATAGTCACAAGAGAGGCTGCTCTTAGAAAAATTGAACCATAAACCCTGTTCACCCAGAGAAAAGGTATTTGCAGACGGCTGACTTCCTAAGTAAAGCCTTTCATACCTGGCTTTAACCTTGTTGAGGTGTCCCAGGGGAGAAGGTACACTGTCATTAAACTCAAGCATTCACTCTCTATAATGGTATAAGAAAAGAGGTTTTTTATGATAGAGAACTTTATACAGAGAGGATATGTTCTTACAGAAAGCAGTCGCTGTGTAAGTAAAAGCTTACACAGACATTGTTCATTCTGTTTACAGATGAAAGAGGAGGAGCCAGTTTGTGTTTAAACTCTAGTATCTGGAACCAGCACATTGTTGGAAGTTGCTTAGTAAGGCCTTTGTGTTTGACTTGTGTCTTGCATATACAGAGTATATCCTCATTAGACATCTCACTATTGTTCAATTATTTTAGTGGAGTGGTGCTGTTGGTGATATTATATATATATATATATATATATATATATATATATATATATATACTACTGTAAAATATTGTGAATTGTTAGTGAAAACTGTATGAGAAGAAGAAATAAGATGTATTTATGTTTTTTGTAGGCATTTGAATTGATTTAAGATGCCAACTAAACAACAGAAGAAGAATAGGCAAATCCTGTCCTAAGAAGAGTGCAAAATTTCAAGACAGAAAAGCAAGGAAAGACGGTAAAAAACATCAAATTCTAGCAGGACTACCCACTGATTTTATAAACAAAATAATTACTTTTTGTAACATTTATAAAGCAGGTGTCACTTCTGGTGAAGATGTGTTGATGTCTAATAAAATATCACATCCTTAAAACACTACAATTGAAACCGAGCAGCAAACTAGATTAAGGAATAACAAATTCAAAGAACCATCATCAGATGTTCTTCCATAGTAGAGTAAGCACAAATTGTGTTGTAGGCTAAGTAGGGGCTTCACTAAATGGAGAGCCTACTAAAAATAAAAATTAAAGGAGCTTGAAAGCCTTGACAGGGGCAAGAAAGCTTTGGAATTCCTTAAACTTGAAAATATCATTTATAAATACGTTGATGTAGTGGGACTTGTAGCTTGGGTCACAAAAGACACCTCTATCTCAGGTTCTCTATACTCAAGAGATATGATGTGTAATACCTTAGAATTGTACCAAATGAAGCAAGCAAAAAGAGAACTGGTAAGTGTGTGGGGAAAGAGCTTAGACACACAATGTTTCCCCATTTCCAGCACCAGAATATAGATCTACTAGATTATATTCTGAAGATCTTTAATTTAGAAAAAACATTACATACATATTCCCTGTCTTGTTTGAATGTGATCTCTCAGTGCTATCTTGTGCTATATCCAATATTATGAAAACAGGCACAGTTCACTATGACTGCCAGAGATTTTGTTGAAAAAGTACATGAAAAAGATGAGGTTCTAGTGAGTAATCTGATGAACATTATGGCTTGGCCACATGTTACAAATGAGTACAGGCATCCTCAGCAGAGTGAGGTAACATGCATGTTGTCCAATCTAGGTGCACCAACCTGGTTTCTCACTGAGAGCTGTGAAGAATATGCTTGGGATGATCTTCATGACTTCCTCAGACTAGCTAAAGCAAACACTGCAGGAATTAATTTTAAAACTCCTGGGGAATTGTGTTCAATAAATCATTGGTAGGTACTTTAAGCATAGATTAGAAGCTTTATTTCACTTTACCTGTAACGAAAGGAATCACCACTAGGTGAGTTTATGGATTTTTTCTAGAGGAAAGAATGTCAAGCTAGTGGTATACCACATTTTCATATGCTATTGTTGATGAAAGATTCACCACGTTTGAACATGGTGCAGAATCACTGTTTTTATTCATTTAGCAGCATGTAATGGGAGATTGTAGAAGAATCTTGGAACAGAACACTTAGGCAACAATTTTTATGATACAGTCACATAAATGTGGCAAATATTGTTGATAAAGTTTAGTTTAGTTTAGTTTTAATGGTTTATAAAGCGCGTAGTGACCCTAAGGCATCCCAGCGCTAACCTAACCTGACCAGTGCTGGCAACAGGAGACCTCAGAGAGTTACCTACAGAAAAGAATGGTCTTAAGTTTTTTTCTAAAAAGCTGCTCTGAGGGTTCAGAGGGAAGATCATTCCAGAGACGAGCGGCCTTGGTGGAAAAGGAGTTGGCCCCCCAGGCTCTTTTAGACCGCAAGATGGTCACAAGTCGAGAGGAGGAGGACCTCAGACTTCGAGAGGGGACATAAAGATATAGCCGCTTTCTAAAGAACATCGGACCCTTATCTTGAAGGGCTCTGTGAACAATGCATAGGGCTTTGAAATGGGTACGCTGCTTAATAGGGAGCCAGTGGAGTGTTGAAAGAGCAGGCTTAGCGGATAAATGTCTGGGAAGATTGATAAGAAGCCTGGCAGCTACGTTCTGGACTGTCTGCAGCTTTTTTATGACATAAGCCGGGGCGCTGAGAAAAAGTGAGTTCCCATAGTCCAGACGGGAAAGGATCAGAGTTTGAACAAGGATTCTTCTGGCCGTAGGGGGAAGAAGATTAAAGATTTTCCTAAGGGCTCTTAAAATGCCAAAGCATGTAGAGGAAACTCTTTTTGCTTGATAATCCATGGTCAGGCGAGAATCCAGCCAAAAACCAAGGCTTTTTACCTGGTCCTTGGGAGGAGGAAGATTGTTGAAAGCCTCAGAGTACAGTGAAAGGGAAGGGGCTGGGGGGGCATTGCCTAGTACAATGACTTCTGACTTTCCATCATTGAATTTAAGCTTAGACTGGATCATCCAAACTCCAATGTCTTTCATACAACACGAAAGGTTGGCCGCCGACGAATCCCCAGAACTAGATAGTGACACCACAAGTTGAGTATCGTCGGCATAGGTGACCAAAGACAAATTGTAGGGAGCGATCACTTTAGCCAGCGTGGATAGATAAACATTAAAAAGAGTTGGACTCAGGGAGGAGCCCTGAGGAACTCCACAAGTCAATGGAAAGATATCGGAAAAGTAGGCTCGGTCCAGGACTTGAAAAGATCTAGCTTTGACAAAAGCGGACAGCCAGGACAATGCTAAGCCTCCTATCCCTAATTCAGAGAGCCTACAGCAGAGAAGGTTGTGATCCACCGTATCAAAAGCTGCGCTGAGATCAAGTAGAATCACGGCTACATGAGACCCTTGGTCCAGAAGTTGCCGGGCTGACTCCGTCACTGTAAGGAGGGCTGACTCCGTGCTATGATGGGCTCTGAAGCCCATTTGAGTGGGGTGGAGGAGTTCATGGCTCTCTAGGTAGCTGGTTAATTGGTGGTTAACATGTTTCTCCAGAATTTTAGTTGAAATGGCCTTTGGTATGAGTAGGTCCTATTACGTGTTGAGTTAAATCAAGCGCAGAGAGGGACGCAAGTAGAGACCTGGCGTGCGGACAGTTTTCATTATCAAGGTGGATGTTAAAATCCCCAAGAATAGTAAAATTAGGGGATTTACAGATAAGACTAGCTGCGGCTTCCAGCAAGGAATCTAAAAAACGAGTGCAAGGTCCTGGGGGTCGGTAGAGAAGCATACCGGAAAAGGTAAAAGTGGGGGAGAGATAGAGAGAGAAAATTAAGCTTTCACAGTCCGGGATATCAGAGGGGTAGGTGATACACCGAAAGGTATTTTTGTAGATAATGGCTATACCACCACCTCTTCCATGGAGACGATCTACATGCGCCATAGAGTAGGTGGAGGGTAGAGAATTGCAGATATCTACTGCTGAGTCATTGCCCAACCAGGTTTCGGTAAGAAACAGGGCGTCAGGGGAAAAATCTTCTATGAGGGTATATATGTGAAGGGAGTGAGCTGGTAAAGAGCGACAGTTGAGGAGCAATAATTTGCTCATTTGAGGTGGGGGGGAGACGGGGGGTAGACCCGCCTTAGAGGAACTAGGGCAGGCCGGGCAGAAAGAAGAGGCATAGGACCCAGGGGGTACTGAGAGGGGTGGGCCAGATCCTGCCCCTCTGAGTGCGTGAAGCTGCAAGGGAGAGTAGACTAACCTGTCTGTAGTAGAAAGAGCAGCATTTCTGGGCTCTGGGCACTGGGCACTTCAGGGCGCGGACGGGCGCAGACGGGCTCGCCCCTGGCGCGCATTCGGCACGCCAGCGGCGCGCCCGCTGCGCGCGTCCGCTGTGCGGCCGGCGTCCTTCCGGCATTAAATGAGCCGGGGGAGCCGAACGAGGCTCAAGAGCCCAGAAACAACTAGACCGCTAACAAAAATGGCGGTCTAGTCGGTCCCAACCAGGAAGTAGGGAGGAGAGAAAAAAATGAGCAACCGGAGACCACTGAACACGGGCCCCGAGGTTGCTATGAGGTAGAAAAACCAAGTTATGCCCCCAAAGACACACACAAAGACAAGGATGTGCCCCCAATACATGTGAATTCAACAAAGAAGAAAATATTCGTTTTTTCCAATCCCTTATATTTTAAAAAGAATTTCCCCAAAAAAGAGTGAAAGCCAAAAAATGGCCTTAAGAAGTTAAAATGCCCAACAAACAATTAAAAAACATTTGTTTCTTAACATTTAATAAAAGATGCTTACACGGTCAAATCAGGTGCCCGGGCAGCGTCCTTCCGGCATTAAATGAGCCGGGGGAGCCGAACGAGGCTCAAGAGCCAAGAAACAACTAGACCGCTAACAAAAATGGCGGTCTAGTCGGTCCCAACCAGGAAGTAGGGAGAAGAGAAAAAAATGAGCAACCGGAGACCACTGAACACGGGCCCGAGGTTGCTATGAGGTAGAAAAACCAAGTTATGCCCCCAAAGACACACACAAAGACAAGGATGTGCCCCCAATACATGTGAATCCAACAAAGAAGAAAATATTCGTTTTTTCCAATCCCTTATATTTTAAAAAGAATTTCCCCAAAAAAGAGTGAAAGCCAAAAAATGGCCTACAAACAATTAAAAAACATTTGTTTCTTAAAATTTAATAAAATATGCTTACACGGTCAAATCAGGTGCCCGGCCGGCGTCCTTCCGGCATTAAATGAGCCGGGGGAGCCGAACGAGGCTCAAGAGCCCAGAAACAACTAGACCGCTAACAAAAATGGCGGTCTAGTCGGTCCCAACCAGGAAGTAGGGAGGAGAGAAAAAATTGAGCAACCGGAGACCACTGAACACGGGCCCCGAGGTTGCTATGAGGTAGAAAAAGCAAGTTATGCCCCCAAAGACACACACAAAGACAAGGATGTGCCCCCAATACATGTGAATCCAACAAAGAAGAAAATATTTGTTTTTTCCAATCCCTTATATTTTAAAAAGAATTTCCCCAAAAAAGAGTGAAAGCCAAAAAATGGCCTTCAGAAGTAAAAATGCCCAACAAACAATTAAAAAACATTTGTTTCTTAAAATGTAATAAAAGATGCTTACACGGTCAAATCAGATAAAGATACAGAGCAAGAGAAAAATACTACACTAAGGGCCATATGTATGAACACATTTTCCCATAGACACAGTACGGGTAAAACCCTTTAATACATCTGGCCCTAACTGCTGTTTTGGTTTTGTGAGGCATGTAATCTCAAAAAGAAGAGTAAAGAGTTTCATGTCTGCAGTAGCAGACATTATTGCTGGTAAATTGCCTAGGAACACATACAACCTAAACAGAAGCCATGTTTTAAAAACTTTTTAAAGACTATAATCATGTCTAATTAGAATGCCAGCAAGGATATTCAATTTGTAGCAGACAATTACATTGCTGTTGCTCGATATGTCACTTCATAAAAAGAAGGAATGACGACAAGCGGGACGAGACAGCAGCAGAGAACTCTTTAACCAAAAAGCATTTCAGTTTCATTTTGGAGATGGCTGGAAATTGGATCTTATGAGGCATGTGATAAATTGAGTTCTGCTAGTTTATTTCACAAGTCTAGATCCATATTTCAGATAGTTTAGACCTAGCATCAACACGAAAACATGTGTTGAAATAAATTCCAGAAAATGTCTAGTAGAGTTTGATCGAGATAGCACTGACATAGTTAGAAAGAACATGATGGACACTTAAAATCCCAATCTGAGCGCCCCCTTAGCAAACCATTGTCTGTAAGAAGTACTGTAGTACTATAGATACAGGAATGCTGCAGATCAAAACATTGAAGGAGGAACATTTGCAATGTCTAGCTGTAATGGAGGTTTAGTGAGGCACTTGCAGTCAAGTCTCCTTAATCATTGCAAATTGAGCTGCCAAACAGTTTTAAAAGAGAGAATTATTTTCCTCGGCTCTTTTGCAACTTTTTAAACATGGTAATCTAAGGATGAATTGTTTCAGGAGAACATGACTGTTACATAGATGCTTTCAATGCTGTTAAACATAATATTCACTGTGCAGTGTTTCCCACTAATCTGAAAATATTGAATGATGAAATCCAACAAGAGGAAACCCTTGTAACAGAGGTTGCAAAGGAAATTTACAAGAGAATCAGGGCTTAAGCCCTTATAGTCAAGATCTGCTTGGCCAGCGTATCACTGAAAATGAGACAGCAGTAGCTATGAATGGGGTGGACAATGCTATGGGTTGAGGTGGAAGTAACAGCATGGATTTAGAAAATTTGGTATGTCAACTTAATGAAGAACAACTACTAATTTTAGAACAAATAATCAAATCAGTTGAGCATGGAGTTTTTCATGATAGGTCTGAATGTTCTTGTACTAAATTCAAGCCTACACTTCTGTAGGTTAGTGGTCTGGCAGGTAATGGCAAATGTGTTTTGATTAAAGTACTAATTGCATATGTTTACACAAAAAAGAATTGTAAGTTATTACATGTCGGGACAGCACTTACTGTATTAACTGGTCACAATAATAAATGACTCAAATTGCATTGTCTACTTATTTTACCTGTTGATCCTGACACCAAAATGGAGTACTTGAAGTTATCTAGTGATGCTTGTCATGAAGTTTGAAGAGTTCTGAAGAAATTGAAGGTCTTAATAATTGATGAGGTTAGCATGGTGTCAAACGTAATGCTAGCTTTCATTCATCTAAGGATGCAAGAAATAGTCTGATCTGACTGTGATGTTCTCTTTGGTGGTAAGCACATCATAGTTTTGGTGATGTTCTACGTGTGACACTTGTAAAAGGTCAGCCAGTTTTAACAAACTGCTTCATGAAGAAATGAAAAAGTCCTTAGGAAGTATTGGAAATGTAAATATATGGTTAAAGTTTCAGTAAACAGAGTTCAACAAAAATATGAAACATGCTACAGATCTGGGATATGGTAGTTTATTAAAAAAATAGAATACAAATAATCCGAAATGAAGCAAAGAAAGCTCTTGCTAGTCGCATGGTAAGCACTCTCTTCCCACAGAAAATGTTCCCTGCTCATGTAATACCACAGCTTTTAAAACATTACAAATAGATTGTGTGTCTTTTGTCAACACTGGAAAAAGGAAATTTAATCTTTAGTAGTATAGAACAAATGGAACATCAAGAATTGAACTTTTTGGTGTCAAAAGGTGCTAAAGAAACTAGAATCACATGAGAAAATGGTTTCACATACTGCTGGTTTATTAAGGACTCTAGAAGAAATTGCAGAATAATTTTGAGACGAAAATTAAACTTTGAGAACAGTTTATCAGTGGAGCAATGGAGAATGTGGTAGATTTAATCACATATCCCAATAAAGGAGAGTAATAGTATATTTTAATTAAATTTGACCATACCGAAGAGGGCAAAAAATTGGTAGGTGCTTGATAAGTTCAGGACCTGTATGTCAGAAGACAACAGTTTCAACTGTTTCTGGCCTGTGCTGTCACCATTCACAAATCTCGAGAATTAAGTTTGGACACAGCTATGATAAATAAAAGGCATATAGTTTTCAAAGAAGGAATGTCTTATGTTGCATTTATCAAGTGTAAGGACACTATTAGGGTTTTATCTTCTACAGTATTATGAGAGCAAAGTGAATGCTGATACCTCATATGTAAAAGAATACAGTCATTTGAGAGATCTGTATGCTCCTCATCTGGGTCTATATCCCAAAAATAGGGAAGTACAGGAAGTTTACAATTGCTGAAGTTTTACGTTTTGCAAAAGTCCCAAAATTAAGGAAAGCATCTAAAGAGTTTTCCAAAAAGATGGAAAGTGATCAAATGCAGCATCATCACAAGTTTCTTGTTAGTGTAATGTACTTGTAAATTTTCTAGTCCAGTTACCCTCTTTAGTTGAGAAAGGTGAACAAAACAAAGAGAAAGAATTATGCAGAGTACTGTTAACTCTTCTCAGTTCAGTACATCCTCAGAGTTGTTCTACATCAGGTATACAAGACTTTATTGACCACTGTACTGGTATTTTACACCTCAGTTTGAATTCCCACCAGTATGCTCAGGGATTTCTAATGATAGCACTAGATGTAATGAGGCAATTCCAATTAATGAGTTATTTAGAATAAACTATTCATGGGTTGATGAGTGTGTTTATTGGTGACATTCAAACACACATACATTTATTCAGAGTGATTTGTGTACCTAACTGTACCAGATAGCAAGTCAGTAGTTGTTGAAACATTATTTGTTAAAGCTGTGCAGAATAACTCCTGTTCAGACTGTAGAGCAGAGGTACTCTCTACATTAGTTGTAAAACAGGGTTCAAAATATGTTATTCTCATGCTACTGACCTGTGGTGCAGATGGCACAGAAATAAAAGCTAGTATCACTAACTTTAAAGCTTGTCAGAAATTGATGTTTAGGAAAACGTTCACTGCTGCTGCTATAATTCTGCATGAGGATGAGTCCATCAACTTAGTCACTGTACAGTGTATCAAAAGAATGTATGTGGCTGGACTGAATGCGAAGACAAATCATATTAACAAAGGTTAATATGGAAACTTCCAAACTGTTACCTCACATTTTTCGAACCAAAGTTCTAGAAAATATGTGCTGTAGAGCACTGTGTACATTTAAACAGGAAAAAAGGTGTGAAAGTTCATGAACAATGGAGTTATGTGGTCTATCAAGGATAACAACCATTTAAAGAAGTAACTTTTTTGAATATAACTAAAGGAGATTTCTAAAGAATAACTTAATATTTATGAAAGGGCAGGCGATAAACAAATGAGATTACTTTTTTAATAAGTGTAGTTCAGTTCTTAAAATTAAAATAAGTAGTAACTGGCGGTATTATCCAGTAACGTCTCTTTACTATTTTAGTTTGACACATTTGTAGTGGGTATGTTTTCTTTCCAGAATCTTAATAATATGTTTAGCCCCATAATTCCATGAGGATCTGCATTTCTGTGGAAAATAACACTATACTTACCATTTTTGTATATATATATATATATATATATATATATATATATATATATATATATATATATATATAGAGAGAGAGAGAGAGAGATAGATAGATATATTCCAGTGATGCAGTGTGTGCACAGGACCCGCATTTGGGCATACTCATCCCACTTAGGGTGACACAATAAGTTTACAAAACAGTGATATATATATATATATATATATATATATATATATTACCGTAGTTATAGTTAGGACCTAGTTTCTATAAAAAGAGTGATTTTTGTTTTGCTAATAACTTTGGTGCTGTTTGCTAAATCTTCATGCAATTTTCCAAGAAAATATGATGCTCACTTCGGGTGCTGCCTGTAAACTTTTGGGGTGATCTGTCAAGCGGGGGCCGAGAAAAAGGGGGGGTACCAAAATGCATTTTACTCATTCATTTTTCCATAAGGATTTTGTACAGCGATAGTGCCCAAACCACTGGACGGAATTATACCAAATTCGGCAGAAAGGTAGCTCTTGGTCCAGAAATAGCCATTTGTGTTATTTGGTGTAAATCCATTCAGTGGTTTATGAGAAATTCAAGGAAATCCACATTTGTATATGTAGGGATGCCAAGCCTTTACAACCCCTTCCGATCTCGTGCTGAGATCTCATTGGCTGCCAACACTTCAACAAGGAAGTGTTGGCAGCCATGTTGACCACCACCTCCGTGGGGCTATTAACAAATTGTGTGCGGGGGCCACATGGCCCCCGCAGCTCCAAGTACCACCCCTTCTCCAGGGCTATATTTGTTGGAGAGGGGCCGCAGTGCACCCCTCGAGGAGCCACTGATGGCCCTGGAGACTGCCGTCATCAGCCAGAACCGGCTCCTGCTATGTCTAGGGGTACCCACCCCCGGGCCATAGCTGTTTGCTGGGTTTGGCAACAGCTTTGACAAGCCACAGCAAAAACTCTGCTTTCATGAAGCAAGAGCTGTCAAACAGCTCTCCCTTCATCAGGGTATAGGCTTCCTCTGTCTGCCTGCCTGCAGAGAGGAAGGCAGGCACACAGAGGAAACTGCTCTCAGAGAGAGGTAGCTGCTTTAGCAGCTCCGTCTCTGTGACAGCAATGCTGGCTCCCACAGGAGGTGGGGAGCCAGCTTGGAACGTGGGTACCTTCCAGCTCTCCCACAGTCCCCAACATTGTGACTGGGTGCCCTGAGGGGCACCCAGGTCACATGTCCGGGCCCTGGGCCCCAGGGGTGGGGTCTCCAGGGCCGAGATCCCTGGTGAGAGGGGCCACATGCTCTCCCTCCCAAAAAAAAGCACACAAAAAAAATAACAAATTAGGCTGGGTCCTGGGGGATAGAGACTCCGGGGCTGAGATCTCTGGTGAGGCCCTCTAAAAAAAAAAATAATTAGGCCAGGCCCTCGGCCAAGATCTGCCCTGCTGAAATTGCATAAATACTATAAATCCGAAATGAAATGCATTTGAAAATTGGTTGTTCTAAATATGTTGGTGCATAAATTTAGGTAGTGATTTTCTGATAAAAGAAAATAGATGTGGGATTGGCTTTTGAGATGGAAGAAAAAGTGTTGCTGTTTGGGATGTGTGTATTATTTGAAAAAAAATCAACCACACCTGACATTTTTGCTATTTTTCATTTAAAAGTAAGCATGGTGCTTGGAACAACTGGTATGAACTTGTGACCTACTGCTCCAAAAAATTTTTACATTACCATGGTAAGCAGAGCTACAGGAGGATTGGGGGAAGGGAATTAAAAAGACTAGACTGTGACTTTGTAGTTGCATTTCTACTGGGGGGGAAAAAATGTAATGGATGTTTAGGTGTCAATTTTTTAATTCAAAGAGAAATACACATGGCATTATCTGAAAATATACACTACAAATAAATTTTATACTCCAGCGCGGATCTGCGGATTCACCCGCGGAGCTACACAGGGGGCTGCGCTGAGTGCCATAGTTGATCCGTAGATCTGGTGAAACCTGGTATTGAATTGAGCTCTCTTTTGTGGAGTGTTGGAAGGGGTTTACTATGAGATCCAATCAAAAGATGTGTAGCAAAAGTTAAATATGAAGGAGACATTCTGATTTGCTTTGTGACTGAGTAACCTTGAAAGCAAGGTTGAAAAGGTTGCCATTAATGGTTGCTTTGCATGCGAGTGGTGTACCATTCTTCTGTTTGTTTTTTGCACACTTTCATTGAGACAATATTCTAACTGATACTGAGAGACAAATATGCAGACCAGAAAACACACTTACGAGGTATGTGTAGTATTATGTATTTTAATTTAAAATGTGTTAAAACATGGATAATTGTATATAAGATAAATTAGAGTGAGTAACATATTCATAACAACTAGAAAGGAATATAAATAATATCTATGTGATAGGAAAGGTATAATAATAAGCAAAGAAAGATTACAGTTCCCTTTTAGCACACAAGAGCCAACCCTTAGGCATGCTATAGGTAGGCCATGGAGCACAGTAGTTTATTATTTTATTAAAAGGTGAAATATAGTCTTCTCTGTTTAACTGAATTACGTGTGCCCACATATGTATGGACTCTGCCATACATAGTGCAACTCATATTCCCATTAACAGAAGGATAGAGCCACTGACACAGCCACTTAGAGGGCTACTTTTACATTCATGCATACACCCAGACAGCAGTTATGTTTACAACAGTATTGGGCCTAATTGTGCACACAGTTGCCTAACCCAGTAGTCACCATATTCACTTAAACGTCTGGTGGGATACTCATACAGGTACCAATACACTCTGTCAGATACGTAGCCAAGTACTAACACAATCTAATCACCCATCCAGACAAGTATTTCTTTAAAGACAGCTCAGGCCTACTACTACAGAGCCTGAGTATTCAGTTTTACTCCTAGCTCAAGTTGCTATTAAAAATCTATTTTCCAAGCCTTAAAGTCTACTTTTAGTACAAATAACTCACCCCTCATTTAGACCATTAGTGAGAGACGTGCTTGGCAGTGAACACACTGGCACACCTAATTAGTTCTAGTATGTAATGTTATACTATTTTCTGTAGAGCTAAATGCATTTTTTAATTTGATTTGCAAATATCCATTTGTTCTGAAAAAATAAAAATCAGAATGCCTGATAAGAGACAAAGAAGAAAGAAACAGAGGAAAGAACACTACCTAATTCAAATTGACTGTAGAAAGACAGATAAGGTAGAGAATGTGAACAAGATTAAGAAGAGCAGCTGGAAAGAGGACTAAGGACTTTCTAAAAAGTTATGTTGAAAATTGTAAACTGAAAACAATGTGTTCAGTGAAAAGAGGAGTTGTAAATCAAATGATAAAGAGGAAGAACTACATGCTTGTAAAGATAGAAAATATCTAAGGGAAGAAAGAATTTGACTTGGAGATAAAACAGTTTAAGGAGATAATAGTAAACATGTTTCAAACTAGAGTAATACAAAATTTGCTTAAGAAGATGAAGTATAAGAGAAGATCCATAGTTAAGCAAAGTCAACCTATTGAGAATATAGTTGACAATGCATATATTCTGAAAAGGAAACTTTTTATTTTACTATCGAACAGAATGAAGACACTGGACAAAACGGTACTATGCATGAAAAAAAAATACGAGAAAAGGCTTATTAACAAAAGTAATTTTTGTAATGTTTTTAATGGTGAATTGATTCACACATCTAGCACAGAACCATTATTTAATGAAGAGAGCCACTTGTAAGGGAACACATTTGTGCATGCAGTTGACTTGAGTGGTTGTTGCTATGAAGTAATTGATAGTAGTCCCATACAAAAAGAAGAGATAGTTCCTAGGAATGTAGAACAAGTGATAGCTGAAGAAGTACAAGGAAGGTGTAAACAAGCCCCTGTGTACAAGTGGAAGTGTAGCAATATTTGTACTGTCTGTCAGGAATCAATTGATACATTCAAAACTTTCCTAAGAGAAGTTTCATGGAGGAGTCTCAAACAGAAAATTAAAATGCTTCAAGAATTAGATCCATGCAAAGTTAGAAAATACACTAACTTACATGCCATTCATGTCTTTTAAAGAAAGTGTGTAGAAGCACTTTATCACTTTAGAATCTTAGCCGTGCAGCATTCTAAATTGAACAATTTAGTTAGGAGACTTTATTATCTAAAAACTGCAGCTTCATGTTTAGGAGATTTGAAGAAAACTCTTTTACACAGTACTGTGGCAGAGATTGAGAAAGTTTGTGAAGACATTCAGTTCCGTTTCTTTAGCCCTGAATACGAGAATAGGGAAAATGAGGAGGTAGTGACAGGAGCTGTAGAGGAACTGGACACACAGATTAATACTGAAATTTAGGAAGGGGTTAGGAAAGTTCAATGCACAGTGTTCTGAGATAACTCAGTATATTTATATTTGTTGTTGCAACACTCACTACAAAAACCAAACTCGTAATGTAGTTCTAGCTTCTAAAACTAAGCAACAATGACGAGTGGCAGGAATTTGGTGTGTATCTTTTTGTAAAAGCATGATTTGATTTAGACACAAAATAAACAATATGTAAGTGTTGTTATGACAAGTTAGAGGATCATAAAATGCCAGCTAGAGCAATTCAGAATAGATCAGAATGGGTACCTGTTGCACAAGAACTTGATCAATTAAATGTGTATGAATCCATTCTAATACAAATTGTCCATCCATTTTTAAGCAATTGTTCAAATGGAGCCAAAGACAGGGAAATTACCACCAACAGAACTACAGAAAGGTATTAAAGAAAGAGTTGTGTATTTACCTTTAGATTAAAAAAAATGTTGACACTGTGGGTGTTGAGAAAGATGCAGATCAACCACTCATTATTCTAGTAAATAGAGTGCCCACCAAAAGTTTAAAAAAAAAAGAAAAATCAGGCAAGGTTTAATGGATGTAAACAAAGTAAAAAAGCCACTTTATACTTGAAAGAAAATGTGTTTTTACTAAAGTGCTGAAGTTGTATTGATGAAGAAATACTACAATCATGTGGACAAATAGAAAAAGTGGATAAGCAGGAGTCAGTAAAAATATATAAGCACTATAGTATTAATCCACTTCATTCAAAAGAAGGTGTTGGGGATGCTAATGATCTGTTTCAGATTAAACAAGCTAGAGACGCTCCAGTGAGTGTGTAAGAAAAAAAGTTTAGAGGCTTGCTGCTTTCAACGACTGTTTCCCATAGGAATAAGTGGCTGCTACAATGAGCGACCTGTACAAATACCAGCAGCTGAATACAGGTCAACAAGACTGTTTTCAGAGGACCCTTAGTTTTAACAATGTATTCCTTGTATATTACATCTGTTATTTGAGAGTGACTTGTCAGGACTCTCTTATGCTGTGAGCCATATTCTTAAGACATGAGTTAATCTGCAAAATCTTTCTCCAAGGGAGCTTGTTGATAAAATACAAGATAAGGATGAATATCTGGAGTACTACTTAATTAATTTGATGGCATGTCGTAGAATTAATGAATACTGGTACCGTCATGGAGTACTTGGTTTTTAACACTTAGTTGTGCAAAGTATGCATGGGATGATTTACTAGAATTTCTAAGACAAGCAAACAGTAACTTTGCTCTTTGGATTCTGCTAATGTATGTAGGTATTTCAAACACAAGTTTCAACAGATGCTGGGTTTTTTACGCAATAAAACAAAACCTCCTTTTGGAGAAGTTACAGTTTTTTGTCAAAAATAATACCAGGGAAGAAGTGCTCCTCATACACACATGCTGTTATGGATAAAGGATGCGCCAACAATTGGAACTGATATTGATGAGTGTGTACTGTCTTTCATAGAACAGTATGTTACATGCACCATCCCAGATGAGAAAAACAAGAAAACCCTACAATAGCAAATTTTACGCTTCCAAACACATAGATGTGGCAAGTATTGCTGTTGATATAGATGTAAAGGAAACCTTTATACTTTGGATTTCCAAGCCCTATCATTTCCAAAGGAAGAATGAACAGCTTTGGGCCTGCGGTCAGCGATACACTGATAGGAAAATCACCAAAAAATACATACATTCAGGAAAGATCAGCAGCCTCCAAATATATTAATGATTACAATCCTCTCATTCTGAAATTATGGAGTACAAATATGGACATACAGTTTGTTGCAGGCAATTCCATTGCTGTTGCTCGCTATATCACTTTTCATACATCACAAAATCAGAAAAAACTGAGATGAAGGAAAAGTGGGAGGCGGTTTCTGCAGAGAAATCTCTTTCCAAGAAATGATACAGTTTCAGCTTGAAAATGTGTTCGCATAGCGAGATTAGTTCCTTTGAGTGCTGTGACAGGTTGAGATCAGCCAGCTTCTATTCAAAGTCTAGAGGAATTGTTTAGGTCAGTTTAGGCCTTGCCAACTTGCAGAACTGAGTCTTGAAGTCTTTCCCAGAAATTCCCTACCTAGCAGAGTTTGATCCAGAGAGTAGAGCTATTGTAAAAACAATATGTTGGACACCTACTATCCAGGAAGACGTCCACACCTCGAAAATGTGTCTTTCTGAAATTCTGCAACACTATACGGACAGAAGCAATGTGTCAGAAAACATCAATGAACGCAAATATGCTGTAGTTGATTGTGACCGTTGTTTGGTTTGGCATGCAAAAGGTAATTTAATAAAACATAGAACACTAACTTGTCAATATACTGAGAAAAAATAATTTTTCTACTTAGCACGTCTTTAGCTGTTCAAATCTTGGTGTTCTGGAACAGAGATACCAATATGACTGCTACAAAGACTCATTCAATGCTATAAAAGACAGCATTAAGTGTCTAAAATGTCCCTACTACCTGGAATTGGTAAATATAGAAATTGAACAAAAGGAATCAAGTGCTACTGAGATAGCAAAAGATAGTTCACAAAGCAGCCAGAGTTCCCGACCTCCCTGTCAGGATCCTCTTAGTCATCCAATAATTGAAAATGAAGCTGCCATAGCGATGAATGAGGTGGAGTCAGCAAAGCAACAAGGAGGAGAGGAAAATGTTTACTTGCAACATTTAGTAGAACAACTTAATGATGAACAGTAAAAAATATATATGAAAGTCAAAGAAAGAAATAGAGCATGGGTTCCTCCACAAAAACAATCAATGTACATGTTCAAGTTTTAAGCCAATTCTTTTGTATGTCAGTGCAGAAGCTGGCACTGGAAAAAGCTTTTTTTAATACAAGTTCCAACTACTTTTCTACAGAAGATTACAGACTCCATTTTGTTGAGTGCAGTAACAACTACCGAATTAGCTGCACACAACATGAATGAATGAATGAATGAGTGAGTGAGTGAGTGAGTGAGTGTTTTTGTAGAGCACAACTGTCACTCAAAAGAGAGCATCCTGGTGCTATGCTAAGAGTACTGTGGGTTCCTGAGAGTGACCAGAAAAAGCCAGGTCTTCAGTTCTTTTTTAAATGCCGATTCAGAGCCAATGGTACACTTCCTACTTGGAAGAAGATTCCAGGATTTAGGACCCAAAACTGCAAAAGACTTTCCACCTTGAGATTTTAATCGGAATGATGGCGGTTTCAGGAAGTTCTCAGTGGAAGATCTTAAAATTATTTTAGGCAGGTAAGGACAAACCTGTCATTAAGCTATTTTGGGGCGGAACGATTGGAAGCCCTGTAAACAAGCAGAAGTAACTTAAAGAGGACTCTTTTAATGATTGAAAGTCAGTGTAATTTGTTTAATGCAACTGATGCTCCTAGGCAATTGTACAACAAGTCTAGCTGCTGAGTTCGGTGCCAAATGCAGTTAGTGAATGATGTGTTTGCTACAGCAAGCATAAAGACTGTTACAATAGTCCAATTTTGACAGGATTAGTGTGAAGGCAACAGTTTTCCTGGCAGCCAAAGGAAGAAGATTAAAAAAAGGATTTCAGTGATTTTATGAGGTTGAAGCACATGTCAGCAACTGCTGATGCTTGAGGAAGGAACGGTGTCAAATGTTTCCTCAAGATTCTTTGCCACCACCACTGTGCCTGGGAGGGTTGGGGGCATAATCTGGCCACCACTTCATAGGAGAAAAACTGTTAGATTTTCTAAAGAGAAGTACTTCCATCTTATCGGAATTGCATTTACAGTGGTCGTCTTGCATTCACCAAAAAATGTCTGTCGAGCAATTCTGAAAGTTGGTTTCTGACTTGATTGAGTTTTTGTCTGAACACAAGATCAACTGGGTATCAGCAGCATACTATGTAGTGGTGATGCCATATGAAGAAATTAAAGAGATCAAGGGGGTCATATAGATATTGAAAAGAGCTGGGGTCAATAAGGAGCCCCGTAGCACTCCTATTGTGACTTTTCTTTCTTGTGACACAAATTGTACAAGAGAAACTGTTTGCCCTCTGTTGGTCAGAAAAGAATTTATCCAAGCTAATACAGTATGCAAGATTCTGATATTCTGAATCTTCTGCAATAGAATGGCATGGGAAATTGTATCAAATGCAGTGGATAGGTCCAATGGAATCAACACCGCATTTTTCCTTGAGTCTAAGGTCATTTTTATCGTTTGTGAGGAGTGCTGATTGTATTGACTGTTTCGGCCTAACACCTGATTGCCGGATGTGTAAGAGATAGGAATTCTCAAGAAAGGTCATTAGTTGTTGGTTAATAATTTTTTCCAAGACCTTACTTAGCATTGGAGGAAAGGAAATGGGCCTTAAATTGGACAAGGTAGTCAAATCTGCCAAAGGTTTCTTCTGTAGAGGCTTGACAATTGCTACTTTCCACTTGGCAGGTACTATAGCTTCCTCTAGCAAAGTGTTTATGATGTTATTAATGATGGGATTTTCCACATCAATGGCTGCATGTAGTATTAATTGAGGACAGGGATCAATTGGAGTTCCTGATTTGCATGTCAGGATAGCCTGACGGGTGAGTGCTAAAGAGACCTCAACATCAAAGGAACTACACTACATTGTCTACTTATGCTACCTGTTAAACACAATAATAGACTGGAATACCAAATGTTATCTGGTGAAGCTTGTCACGAAGTTTCAAGAGTCTTGAAGAAATTAAAACTTTTAATCATCAATGAGGTAAGCATGGTTTCAAACTTAATGCTCACCTTTGTGCATATAAGATGACACAGAGTATGATGTACCTTTTCGAGGAAAGCATGTAATTGTTTTGGTGACTTATTGCAACTTAGCCCGTGAAAGGACAGCCTGTGTTTAAAACACTCTTACAGAAATAAACTTGTAAATCTTTAGGAAGCATTAAAAATGTAAATATTTGGTTAAGAACTAATTACAAACATGCGTCAATCATCTGATATGCAATATGGAAATATTCTGAAGGTTATTAGAGTAGGAATACTGTCAAAAGAAGGAAAACGTTGCTTGCAAACCCGACTTATAAAGAACATATATCCTCCCAAAAAATCTGCAGCAAAGCTAATGTTTCAATTAATTCAACAACAAAAATCATTGTGTGTCTAATGCCTATTCTTCAATACCTCTTTTAATAAACAATTACTACAAGTGGAGAAAGAACAAATATTGGAATCTACTTCAGTTGATAAAATGGAACACCAAGGAGTGACAATACTGTTGACTGAATCACTACAATCGAAACTGAATTCTTTGGAGAAGTCTGTTTCCAAAACTGCAGGATTAGAACCGTGTTTATGTGTTTTCTAAGAACTGTTGGGTGATTTTGCAGCATAATTTAAATGCTGAGGAAGGATTAGTTAAAGGAGCCATGGGTAAAATGATTGATTTCATTTTGTATCCAAACAGAAATGAGGTTGAATACCTAGCTATTAAATTTGATGATCTTGAAGGTGTAAAAACAGGTAGCATGGTCTGTTGCGGGTTTCTTGCTTGTAAAAGACTTGCATGTTCGCAGAAAGCAGTTTCCAATATCTCTAGCATATGCTGTAACAACATATAAGTCTCAAGGTTTGTAACTGAATCGTTTATTATCAGTGGTAGCACAATATTCAAGGAAGGTATGTCATAGGTACTTTGTCCAGTTTGTGTCTGATAAGAGTTTGATAATAGTAAAATAAATGCTGATTCAAGTTGTGTGATAAAGTATAACCATTTAAGAAGCCTGCATGCTCCTCATTTAGGACAGTACCCAGTTTAGAAAGAGACTAGAATCTTACCAAAACAAAAGATTTCAGAGGATCATAGTGATGTTCCTTAGTAAAAGAAAGTATTGGAGAAAAAGAATACTAAAAATACTGTTGAAATTGGTGGGTACCAGTTCTCAACCCTCTATGGAGTCAACTGCTATTCCAATGTAGTTCTCAATGCACTATTCTCTTTACTTCTTCTGGTTCATGCAATTAAACAGAAAAAGATAAAAGATTGTGCTCTGCACTCGTTAGCTTGTTAGATTGCTTGTGCAGTGATAGAGGAAAACATACTCTGCATCTTTTATTAGAGATCTTGCGGATCTGTGCACTGGATTTGTGCACTTCACTCACAGCACTGAAGAAGATGCACAGTAACTCTTGATGGTCCTACTTGGTATTTTAGAAGAAGAAGTGGTACCTATTGATGACCTATTTGCAATAATTCACTCATGGCAGCATGATTGTGAAATCTAATTAACAACAATTTATCTACTTAACACTACCAGACTGTAAATCTGTCAGTTTTGATAAATTATTTAAAGATGCATCACAAAATACTACCTTCACAAAATGTAACTCAGATCTCATATCAACTTTGAATATAAGAAGAACTGGCAAGTATATCATCCTAATGCCTCAGCAATGCACTTCAGATAGAAGTAAATTGGAAGCACTAATTACAAATTTTAAAGCTGGACAAATCTCTATTTCCAGTAAAACATAGCTGCATAGCTATTATTTTTCATGGAGAAGTAAGTATTACATATGGACACTACACCACCTACAACTGTATGGACAGACTGTAATAATAGCACCCTTACATTCAAGCAGAGATTACCCTATAAACTACCAAATTCTTATTTTTTTTTTTTTTAAACCACAATTCTTCTTATATTTCATTTATTGATTTCACAAGTTAACACCAATACAACACAATGGTAACAGTTGCCCTTTTACCTCTGCCTACCCCTGCATAGAGCCAGTGGACAGTCACATCTTCATTGCAATTGTTTGTCTAAATCCAGATCACAGTGTCCAACAAAAATTAGTACAACTGTGCTTGTCGCATATGAAGGCATTGGCACCCTGCATGGGCCTCCCCCTCAGATCCTCTTTCAGCACCGCTAAACTACATATCCCTTGGATCCAGTATTCTCTCTGTATGTGGGATTTCCAACTCTTGCTGTACACAGATCTCCATCCTATCCCATTCCATTCTACCGCCTGATTATTCACACTGTATATCAGCTTGTGACCTACTCCACATTTTGTCCTTATCCATTGTGTCAGTTCCCACAGCCATTGCTTCCTAGTAGGATACCGTTTGGTCATCCAGTGCAGTGCTATGCATTTCTTTGCAATGGCTAAACCTAGCTTCAGTACCCTTTTGGCATATTTTGCATGCTTGGTTCGAGGCACAAGGCCCAGAAGGCACATCCGTATTGTGGGGGACACATGGATACAGTTATTATTTCCCAGTATCCGGGTCACAGTCTCCTAAAAGGCCCCCACAGCTGGGCACATCCACCACATGTGAAGATAAGTCCCAATGGTTGATCAGCATTTGGGACAATTTTCCTGTTTGGTTGGGTGTAATCTGTAGCCACTGCGGTATTACATAATCCTGTGTATGCCTCTGTAGTACCCTCCCTACAGTTACTCAACATAGAGGCCCATTCACACTCATGCAGTTCCTCACTCATGTCCCTCTCCCATAGTGTCTTCAGTTTTGCGATGTGGGTGGCCTTGCATGGGACAAGAAGGGCATATATATGTGCAGTATAAATTTAAATTTAAGCTTGTCTCCCATGTCAGGTAGTGTTTGATTCAGAGAATGTGTGTGTGTGTGTCAGGCTCCTGTGGGAACCCCGGCCAAGCCTTTCTGATGGCAGACCCCAGTCTAGCATCCGTCCGTGACATCTAACTAGCCGAAATAGTCTACGTACCTCAACATTCTGTCATCCGCATATAAGTCTCGAGTGCACTCAAGGCCAGTGTCTTCCCCACGTCTCTCCATGTGTAGTGGTGTGAAGGGGCTTATGGCAGTTTGCCAGGGCACTAACTGCTCCAAAAAGATGTATGCCTCCCCTTCCTCCTTGTCACTTGATCACAGATAGAACAATAACATCTTCAGCTGTTCTGGTAAGGCTAATATGAGTTACGTGTTGCCACAGGTAATGCCAAAAAATTCCGGGGTCTGACTAATCTCGCAAACGTCCTTTTAACAGGGTCTGTACCTTCGTCCTAAAACCATGGTATCACATATTGAAGATGAGCAGCCCAGTAGTACATCTTAAAATTTGGTGCCTCTAGCCCCCGCTATCTTAAGGGAGCCGCAAGACCTCTAGGCTGATTCACACCGTCCTGCGTACCCAGTATAGTAATCTTGACAATTCATTTATTCTACAGAAACTGGCCTCAGGGATGCACATTGGCATGTGTTGCATAAAGTATCCTCTGGGCATTATCATCTTGCTTATTGCTATTTGTCCCTTCAGTGACATTGGGAATTTTTGTCATTTTCGTATGCTCTTTTCCGGAATATCTAATAGTGCTCTCACATTTGGGTCATATCTGAGCTTGGGTAGACCCCTAAGGAATTAACAGGCATTTTCTGCACTTTAATACTGGCGAGGTTCACCCCGTAGGGACACCCTTCTGAATATGATAAAGTATGGACTTACCTGCATTCAATTTAAATCCCACTGTCTTTATAGTATCATGTATAATGGCCCATGTGTCCGTTGGATTCCTTATAGTTAGCAATATATCATCTGCATAAAGCAATATGACCTCCCATTTACCTCCAACCGTTATCCCCACGTCTTCATATCTGGAAAGTATAATACGGGCCAGTGGTTCGATTGTCATGGCAAAGATCAGCAGCAAGAGGAGGCATCCTTTCTGGGCCCCCTCTCTATTGGCCAGCCTCTAGAAACCCTATGGCCACCTTCACTCTGGTCCTGCTATTAGTGTATGATAAAATCACCCATTTTAAGTAGTTCGACCCTAAGTCATACCTGTGTAGTGAGTGTTTCGTGAATACCCAGTTTACAGTATCAAATGCTTTGTGTGCATCCAAACAAGGCTCCAAACCCTTTTTTCCATGTCCTATGATCAAAAAGGCTGTTCTGATATTAGTAGTGGTAGTGCAGCCACCCACGAACGCCAATTGGTCTGTATGTATGGGCCTGTCAGTCACCTTAGACAATTGGTGTGCCAATATTTTCCCCAATATTTTTGCATCGATATTGATCATTGATAGGGGAATGATAAGATTCGCAAACTGTTGGGTCTTTACCGGGCTTGGGTAGACAACAATATTGGCTTCACGTAGTGACTCCAGTAGTATGCCCCTCTCAAAGGCCTCTGTATACACTGCCAGCAGTGGTCCCCATGATAGGCCCGCATATGCCTGGTAAAATTCTACACTAGGGGCCAGATGTATCATCACGCCCCTTTGCGATTCGGAAATAGCGATTTTTAAGAAATCGCTATTTCCGACTCGCAAAGTGCCATGTATCACATTTGCGATTCGGTAATAGCGATTTCTTAAAAATCGCAAATGCTATTACCGAATCGCAAATTGCGATACCGGCCCCATTCGCAGCTATGGGCCTGTTGGGCCATAGCTGCGAATTTTTTGCATTTCCAAAATTGCGATTTCTGAACCAGAAATCGCAATTTTGGAAATGCAAATGCCCAGGGTGCTGAGGGCCTATGGCCCCCTCCGGCCCCCCCCTAAAAATGATTTGGGGGACATGTAAGGTGCACACATACCAAAAGGGCATGTGTGCTTTACATGTTCAATTTAAAAATGCATTTTAAATGCATTTTTAAATTTTGCACCAGGTTACCACCTGGTTTCATTTCATGGTATTTTGCATGTGCAAAATGCCATTCTGCGAAAAATCGCAATTTGCGATTTTTTGCAGCATCGCCTTGTGATGTGGATTTTGCAAATCGCAAATTGCGACTCGCAAAACCAGGTGGCAACGCAAGAAATTGCAATTTTTGCGATTTCTTATTTGTGGTCTGCGAATGCTTTTCATGCATCGCAGACCACTTTTTTGCACTCGCAAACGGCCGAATTTTGCGATACGCACCGTTTGCTTGTGAAATTTTTTTTCATACATCTGGCCCTAAGTTCTTCCATGCCTGGTGTTTTGTCCTTGTTCCTGTGTTTAATCGCCCACCTAATGTCAGAGTCCCAATTGGAGCATTTAGTGCCTTTACATCTATCCTGGCGATGTGTGCCTCATCTAATATAGGCGCAATTCCTGCCTCATCCTCCTGGTTTGCTTGTGCATATAGGTGTCTATAAAATTCCGCGAAGCGTGTAGAATGTCATCTTGGGTGGTCAGAGATGACCCATGTACATCTTTTAAAGAAACCACTGCATTCCCACCTCTCTCCCTATTGACCAACTATGCCAGGAATCTACTTGGTTGGACACCTTGTTCATGCATCGTTTCTGTGTATATCTTGTAGTCATGTTTCCCAAGTGTTTCCCAGGTTTCATCTAACTCCCTCTGCAGTCTGTGTCATGTCTCCCATATCTCCGCCGTATGCGGGGCCCTGTCTATGAATATCCAATATTTGTTGCTCAAGGGTCATAACCGTGTGTCCCAGTGATCTGAGTACCCCATAGGTTGTCGCCATACATTTCCCTACTATATTGACTTTATAAGCCTCCCACAGTATTCCGGCCGATTCTACTGTGCCTGTTTTGACTGCAAAAAACTCCCATATTGCTTCCCTTATTTTGTCCCGATTTGCCTGATCTAATAATTCTCAGGGTTGCAGCCGCCACTGTGGTACATGTGCCACATGCATTAAATTCACCATCTCCACTGCTAAAGGAGCGTGATCTGATAGAGTTCGATTTAAGTATTGCCTCATCCCAAAATGGCCTAGCCGTTCAGGGTATATGAATGCATAATCATTCCTAGAGAAAGTCCTGTGCAGTGGAGAATAGAAAGAGTACCCCCTCTGGTCCCAATGCTGTGTTCTACATAGTTCTATTAGGTTGAGCGTGTCCATACCCTCTAAGAGGACCCTGGAGGACTATCCAAGTGGTCTAGGATTGGTATAGAGCTATCTCACTGCCTAACCAGTACACAATTACAGTCGATCACCCAGAGTATGTCATAGTGTGCATACGGTGTTAGGGTGTGCACCACTGCTTAAAGGAATTCAAATGTATCTATATTTGGGGTGTATGTATTTAAGAGGACCGTATTTCTATCCCCTATTTTGCCCACAATGCCCACATAACAACCATCTGCTGCCTTCAGTTCAGCTGCAACCTTAAGTGGGATACTGACATCTACCCACAGTAACATTTCTCTTGCTGAGGACGTAAAACAAGAGTACCATAGCTGCCCCACCAATTGGAGAGTAGCTTCCCGTGTTCCTGTGGCAATAGATATATTTCCTGAAACATCACTATTTTTGCCTTGTGTTTTTGTACATATGACCATATTCTTTGCCTTTTAATGGCATTCTGTATCGCCTTAACATTTAACAACAGTGCAGTCACCCCATGTGCTTTATTATTAGATTCTCATGTGTCCCTCTTGCAATTGCACCAGTCTGGCTTCACTATGTGTGTAGCCTGCACCTCTCCTTCTTTCTCCCTGATGCCCTTGCACCCCAACCACATAACTAGTAAAACTGAACAGTTACCTACCCCCACCCGTGTGGCTCTCCCCCACTCAGCCTCCACAATTGACACATGCTGTGCCTTCCCAATTCCCCCCTAAACAACACACATTCTACCTTCTCATGGAGTGCTACCTCCAGAGTCTCCAAATGGTGTTACTTCACTCGCCTTACTCTTAGGTCTCGAACACATGTGGAGTTTAGCCAAGACTTTAAATACTTCCCTGGTTCCCTCCGACTCACAACATATTTTCGATCCAGTGTACATTGCCCCCTCTCCTCCTCCTGCATCCTCCACCTCATGGCAGTGATTACTTGACTGTCATCAGACCAATTATCAATGGTTTTCAACACACTGCACTGCATCCTCTGCATTGTCAAAGAAATGTCTTTTTTTTCCTGGAAGTCTATGCGAAGGCACGCCTGTGGAGCAGTGAGTAATCTAATCCTTTATCTTCTGAGATTGCGCTTGACTTCCACAAACCATCTCGGTCTCCATTGAGTGGCCACACCATAGTCTTGGTAAAAAGAGATTCTATTTCCATTGTATTCCACAGTGCCTTTTTGGCGTGCCTCCACTAGAATGTTCATCTTGTTCTTGCATGCAACATTTGCATTATCAGCGTTCTTGGCGGGGTTCCTGGCTTGGGTTTACCTCCCGTGTTATGTGGGCCCTGTCCACTGGTGGTACCCCATCATTCCCCAACCGGGTAAGATCTCAACTAGCCAGGATTCAAGAAACTGTTTCACTGGAGTAGTCTCAGTTGCCTCGGGTAATCCCAGGATGCGGACATTGCTACGTCTCGATTTGTCTTCTAAATCTGCTAGTTTAGCCGCCTTTGACTGTAGCTATCTCTCCTGATTTGTCAAGTGTGTGTCTAGCACCTCATTCATATTATCAGTTCTTGTTTTACTCGGTCCCTCATTTAGTCCATGTCTTGGTGCGATAGTGCCACCATGATGGCCACTCCTTCAATTTGCTCTGTGATTGCTTTGTTACCCTCCAGGATAAAATGTATTTGTTCTAGGTTTGATGAAGGTGAGGAGTCCACCAGTCCAGGCTCCTAATTGGGTGCAGCACTGTGCGCCATTCTTGGTAGCTCTTCCTTGATAGTGTCGGGTCTTTGTGGGCGCTACTGCTCCCCCCCCGAATTTCAGTGGCATTAGCACCTGCTACAGGGCATTGGTTAACCCAGGGTTTGTGCCAGGCAACCCAGCCCAAGACCATTCCTGGAGACACCCCAAGTATATCAGCAGTGGTCATAGCTAGATGGCTCAGTCTCCACTGGGTCTCGGTTCACTCCCCACCCCCAACTCTCTCAACAGTGAGCTACGCAGTATGGGTTCGTCATTATGAAGCTGTATTATAAGACAATCTTTTTCCAGCCGGTTGTTGTTGGAAAATGGGTTATTGGTAAAAATATCACAAAACAGTAATTAAATAAAACACAGGAAACAGTTTAAAAATCCAAAACCAATTCATAAAAATAGGTTATATTTTTATCTTTAAAATGACACAAACACAAATAAAATTGGATAAGGGGAACCGGAGATATGAATTTTTGAAAAATTATTGTTTTCTAGCGCCTAGAAACAAAAAGCGCCAATCTGGTCATCTGGTCGCACCTCGACCGGTGCAAAGTCAAAGTTTAAGGCCGACCGAGATGGAGCCCGGCTCGGCTATAGGCCACGGGACGCCTCGGTCAAAAGTTTACCTTAGGACTTAGTCGTTTTTTTGAAGATTTTCTTCAGCGGGACGCACCTGCCAGTCCAATCCGACCTTCTGGAACTCTTCCTCGGATACGCGTCGCGGGAGCCCTCGGTGGAGATTTTTACTTTCAGACTTAGTTGTTTTTTTGAGGTGAAAATCCTTTGACCGGGGCAAACCTGGATCTTGATCAGACGTCCTTGGAGCCCTCCTCGGATACGCTGGCTGGGAGGTCCTGGTCAACTTCCTACGTTCAGACTTTGGGCCAGATGTATCATACAACCGATTTGCGATTCTCAAATAGCGATTTTTAAGAAATCGCTATTTCAGAAATGCAAAAAGGTATGTATGATTTTTGCGATTCGGTAATTGCGATTTCTTTAAAATCGCAAATGCTATTACCGAATCGCAAATAGAGAATCTGTCCCCATTCGCACCTATGGGCCTGTTGGCCCATATCTGCAAATTTTTTGCATTTCCAAAATTGCGATTTCTTAACCAGAAATCGCAATTTTGGAAATGCAAAACCCCAGGGTGCTGGGGGCCTAAGGCCCCCTCTGCTGCACCCCAAAATATTTTTGGGGGACATGTAAGGTGCACACATGCCAAAAGGGCATGTGTGCTTTACATGTACATTTTAAAAATGCATTTTAAATGCATTTTTACATTTTGCACATGGTTACCACCAGGTTCAACCTGGTGGTAAATAGCGATTCCAAAATGCTCACATCGCATTTAGGAATGGCTTCATACATGTGCTAAGAAATCGCAAATAAGGAATCCTTATTTGCGATTTCTTATTTAGAGAGTCGCAATTTGCAACTCTCTAAACAGTGTCGCAATTTTAAGGAATCGCTATTTTTGCGATTCCTTAAAATTGCGTTCAGAATGTCTTTCATACATTCTGAACTGGCTTTTTGCATTCGCAAACGGGCATTCGCACCATTTGTAAATGGAGAAAACCTTGATACATCTGGCCCTTAGTCTCTTTTTTTGAGATTTTCTTCACCGGGACGAGCCTGCAAATCAGGCCGGGTCGCGGTTGAGCCAAGCCGGCTAGAGTTGCCGCGGCGGATCGGTCCCTCTGTGGAGCTTTTTTTCAAAAGTTCTCCAAACTCCTCCAAACTTCTGGATCTTCTTCCGGATGTTTCTTTAAGGTTCTTTGGGGGTCCACAGGGCACACCTTAGGGGTGACTTATATGTAAAAATAAGGTAGTTTAAGACTTTGGAACTACTTTTAATTCCAAAGTCGAATTTGCATATAACTTTAATTTAAAAGCAGCCAACAAGGCAGGCCTGCCTTTAAAACTGGGAACCTCAGCAGTGCACCTATGGGTGCACTACCTATGCTGGGGTCCCTACACCTATATGCCCTACCATATACTAGGGACTTATAGGTAGGTTGACTTAGCCAATTATAATTAGACTAATTTGCATACTGATTTTACACAAAGCACAGTCCCTGGGACTGGTTAGCAGTACCCAGGACACCATCAGAGTCAGGAAAACACCAGCAAAAAGTGGAAAATGGGGGCAAAAAGTTAGGGGGCAATCAGCCCTGTTCTCTCACAGTTGTTATATGTGTGGTAGGGGAAACTTGCTTTTCTTGCTCCCAACCAGTGCTCCCCTCTGTCATTGCCCCACCTTGGGCTTCGGCATTGCACATTAATCTCTTGCCATGGCTTCCCCAGAACTTCCCGGTTGGGGATTAGTCAGCCACGGGGGTCATCGCCACTCACCCACTCCCAACTGCAAATGCCTCAGGGGTGGGGGGGTGCTCCTCTGCTATCATCGTTCAGTCTCTGCGATGGGGGGAGAGGCCTCACTGTCAGTCCCTGAGGCTCTAGTGGTATGATGCAGGCCAGGGGGAGGGGGGAATCCTTGACCGCCGTTCCCTGCCCGCCTAGACACCTAGCGCCTTCTCCTCCTTAGCTGTGCAGAGCCGAGATCAGCATCCCCAGTATCCTGTGGTAGGCCTTTCCTGGCCTCTGTTTGCATTGCACTTCTGTGTGACTCACCGCTAGCGACCCGGTTCTCTTCCAATCTCTTCTTTTATTTTTTCAGCGACCACACCACACTGCAGGCTTCACGGCACAGGCCCGGCTCAGCCCATACCGGGCTCCCAGTCCAACAGCAATTCACTTGCCAGAGGGAGGTTTCTGCTCCTCCGGTCCTCGCTTCATAGGGGTAGAGGCTGTCCCTGCTTGTTTACAGGGCAGAGTGCTGCTGTTCGAGGGCCGGGGGGGGGGCGCTCAGCACTATAATTCGTCAGAGCTGCCGCGATGTGCGTCTTCTCAGGCAGCCATCTTGGCTCCTCCTTCAAATTCTAAGGAGGATTACTAGTGACAAAATTGAATAGTACACTTCTGGGACATATAAAACAACAAGTTAAGACATCAAGCGTACCTAGGGTGATGTCTTCATAATGGATTCTAAATCTTGAAATGTTTTTACTAAAGCAAGCAAACAGAGAAATTCCAAACACAGATCACAAACTACAAACCAGGACAAACATTTACTGAGGAGAAAAATACATTTCTATTTGAAGAACAGCTGGGAAACATGAAAAGAATTACACCACTGAGATACTCTCCTCCTGTTTTATGGATTCCCATATTTAATGACATCATGCGGCCTACCAACGCTGATGTCTTCATATGCCTTTTCACCTACCACTATTATTCATACACATTAATTGTAGTATAAAACTATACTATACATTATAGTATTTAACAAGTATGGGTAAAATATGTAGTGAGTGTGATGCATAGTAATGTTACTTTGAAATAACATGCTATGTACTTATGTTTTTTTTTACAGTCCAAATTACTGTTTTCCCCCGCTGTTCAGTGATGAGCATCTTTACACACTTCATTTATAGTGTAAAAGTATAGAATCTGAGAACAATGTAAAAGGAAACATGAGATGCTTAAATAATATGTATAACTGTTATACAATGAAATACATTTCTTGTGTTTTAATATTAACAATAGCTTTTTATTACGTATTTTGAAGCTTTAATCGATAAATTATTAATATGAAACTTTAACTTTTACTTATCTTTTCTCTCTTTCAACACAGATTAAAGTATGTCTTTTTTGCAGTAATGTAGATAACTAGTTTCATGTTGCTTCATTCATACATCATCCATACATATACTTTGTACACATAGTTAATAATACTAGAACAACAATACACACTAATTAAAACATCTCCTGCCATACACATATGCATATTATTCTTGGGGTTCCAGGAATGTCTAAAATTTCAAAGTAGTGTAATTTTCACAAGGTCTCCTTAAGAGCGTGTACGCTTGTGAATCGTGTTTCAGCTTGACATTACTGGAACCCCAAGAATAAGGATTGGACACTATATACGAAGCTTGTTAATGTGCATCTTGCTGGTACTGTGGGAACAACTGTCACAGTTTATATGGCCTCCACTGCATTATGACCAACAATTTCTAAGATATTTGTGTAGCCCTGATGAAGTCTTAGCGATTACTTTCGCTTGACGAAACACGCGTTGGCTGGAACTGTGATTAACTGGAACTGCAACTGTGTGTACAGAACTGTCAGAGGAGAGCTCTTGAAGCACAAAATAAAGCAAGCTGCAACTGGAAAATTTATAAAAGGATGGTACTGACTTTATTTCACTTTGGACGTGTGCCATGGATCTCTATTTGTTTTATCAATACCATGATTGTTTTTTTTTTTGGGGGGGGGGGGTTAGGTGGATCTCGCCTCCCAGATTTGCTGACTTATATTTGTGACTTTGGTGTGAATCTGTGAGCACCATTCCCTATAAAACACCTTCTATATGATATATCTATATATATATATATATATATATATCGATATCTATATATATATATAGATATCGATATATATATATATATAAAAAAAACAGTTTTGTAGTTGTAGTTGTATCACTCATCCTAAGTGGGACAGGTATGCCCAGACGTGGGTCCCATGCACACTGCACCACTGGCACCAAGCTGTACCTGGCTGATGAGCCCATAACTAAGGCAAAACCAGTCCGGGGTTGCTTGTGTACCGATTTAGTGAAGCCTTGGCTTGACAGTTTGGGCTGGACTGTTTCTACTGGAGCAGGCAAGACTGATTTGCATATAGCTGGGTCCACATTGAGGTCTCACGGTGTGGAAAATAATGATGGATTGGGATGCAGCTCGAGTGATTACAAGTGGCTGAAATTAATTCAAGCATTCCATTAATCATTGTTTTATATACTTATTGTTAGTAGTACAGGTAACATTGTTTTAGAGCAGAATGGAATACCTCAGTAATTAAAAGGCATTCTGCAAGTAACATAACGCACCCTTGCACCCAGGGCTCAAGACCTAAAAAAGAAGAGGGGGGCTAACCATGTTAGGCTGTATGCACGTGGGATCATGGCACATGACATCACGGCATGTGACATTGCACATGGAATCAATCACAGGGAGTAGCATCACAACCCACGATCTCTCATGAACCGACATCACAAGTAGTGACATCACATCTTAAGACATCAAACATATGTTTAGCAGGCCTAACATGAGAACATTTGAGCACATTACAATAATTAACAAATTAGATTTTGCATGAGGGTGTGCCAAAAAAGTGAAGTAACCCCAATGCAAAATCCAGACCTCAACTTTTAAATCTTCTTTTTAAAACTCAAAAAAGAAACTGGAAACAAGAGGAAATGTGTCTGTAACTCTATTTTGCTTAATTGGTTGAAAAGTGTATATTTTAAAATATATTATGGGGTTGAGGTACCTGCTGCAGAGATCTTTGTGTGCCAAGTAAATCTCAGGGACTAATAATAATGGTAAGATAACTCTGGTGGTTAATGCATTTGCTGGAGAGAGATATCTGTGTTTTGTCTAGTCCCAATTTTGCAACAAAGTAGCACAGAGAGTTAATATGTCTCCTGCAGAGCACCTTATGTAACAACAGATAAAATATGTTTTTTTCTGTAAATGGGTAAGGGGGTTACTGCTTTTAACACTGAGATCCTTTTGTTAGTTGCAGTTCATAAATTGTAAGTCAGCAAGCTCTGAAGGACATGTCACTCCTACACCTTGTAACCCTCACTGTCTTATGTAACACAAACTGTACACTGATTTACACACATGAATTATTGTCAATGCATAATATGTACATGTGATGTAAAGCGCTCTCACACTCTGCATTGGGACGAGTAGCGCTATAAAAGAAGTAAAACAAAATAGTGGTATTTAAATCTTCGTGTAAATACTGGGACAGACCAACACATCTGATGTTCTTACAATGCATGCTTATATCTTACATATATATATGAGCTGAAAAAAGCCAAAAACATTCCTCTCAAGTACCTGCGAAGACATAAGCTATGTGCCTATGTTTCCCCTCCATTGCTTTAAGGTGTGAGCCAGGTACTTAAAGAAAAAAAAAAGGCCTGATGGGTCCTTAATGTCGGCCTTTGTTATGGGCCCAGCTGGAATGTGACAAGCCCCTTACCCGCTTGCGCATCTCTGCTACGAACGAAAGCAGACAATGTGCATGCCTGCTGAATGTGTCCAGGTGTCTACAAAGATTACCACCGGACAAGCTTAGCATATTTCTGTGGAGCCCACATTTTTTGCATGGTAGACAGCGTCCACCCTGCGGAAAAAAAGGGTAGACACTGTGTACCTACGTCTACCCTCGACTTGAGCCCTGCTTGCACCAAGGTGCAATAGCTATTGTGTTGCCACATGTCAGCATACAGTTCTCCAGTGCTAGAATACTGCAGAAATGTACCAGATCTTACTAGATATGGTGCATTTCTTCTGTGTCTTAGCACTGGTGCACTGTTTGCTGCGTAGTAGCAATGCCGGAACATTTGCACCATTGTACAAGAGGGCCAGCATTACAGGCAGGATTGTTTTTCTGCAGGAATGACTAACGTCTTGCATAAAAAATGTCCAGAACACAGGCTCTATTGCACCTATTATGCAAAGCTTCCTGTGTTGCTACCATTGTGCGTTTCTGATTTCACACAACGCAGCACAGCAAGATTTATTGCTGCCCAACACTGGGGTAAAATTTTGTATACTTCACACACTCTCTCAATATTTTGTGCTTCAAATTATGATGCCATTAAGTAATAATGAAAACATAATTTAAAAGACATATAAGTGATCATTATAACAATAGCGGTAAAAACCGCCTACTGCCGTGGTCACAGCTGCCAACATAGCATCACCACGGCTACCATCCCTCCACCACAAGAAGGGCGGAAATCCTGCAGTGCTCATACTGGCGGACGGTGGTAAGCTGGCGCTGCTACCATCAGCACCGCCAAGCCAGTAGAACGGCGCCAACCGTTTCATGACCCGTGATACAGGCTGGTGGTGTTCTCCTGGCGGGGTGCTGCTGGCGGTAGCAGTGCCCCTTTCCTGCCGGAAGACCTCCTCGACAAAGGTGTGAGGATCGGAGGGCAGTTGGGGGTGTCAGGTGTGTGTTGGGGCGGTGGGGGGAGCCTCCCACCGCCGTGGTTTTCGTGGCATTGTTAATGCCACGAAAACCATTGTGGTAGGCAGGCTCACAATGCCACCGGCTGTACTATGCAGGCCGCCGGGCTGGAGATTGACATCTCCGGCCCGGCGGCTGATACCGCCATGGCGGTATGAGTAGAGAAGTGGCGGGTTGGCTGCAGCCAACTCGCCAATCTCATAATGTGGCCGCCTGTGTACTACCGCCACATTTATACTCACCGCCGGGGTCATCATGGCATCCATAGTTATGAGAATTTAAATCTAATATTACAAGTGATAACGAAAATGATTCAACAGTAACTTTAGAGTTATGTTTTATTAGAATAAATAATCTGGGTGCAGACTAATAGATAATGGCAACCAACATACAGACATACACAACACAAACAACAGAATTGTGTATTTTTCATTTAAACAGAATTGGTGTCTCTGCAAAGAGCCATTTTTTGTTTTTAGAACACTTTGTATATATATATATATAAATATATATATATATATATATATTTTTTTTTACTAGTGCCTAGGAGATTTGAGTTTCTCCAAAAGCTTGTCTCGAGCTGTTCAGCTCAGCTCGGAAGCAAAAGTAATAGTGTTGCAAAGGTGACAGTACAGCACATATTTAAGTAGGCTTGATTACAATTAACTCCCTTTCTTTGAACCTGAGGTGGTACAAGTTCACCTGGTTGTGCACATGCTGCTTCACCTGATTTCTATGCCGCTACTGCACTTCTGTGCATTTTGGTATGAGCTAAGCATGCTGGGTGGATTGCCTTCATATTCGAGTGATGCCAAAGCTATATTTTTTGGTGCCACCGGAAAACTGCTTGTGGCACAGCTTACATGTGACAACCGTGGCTGACACCTTCTTCATTAGCTCCAGGAGGTATGTCAAATAGGTGCCAAAAATGGGACTCCTTGTTTGGTCTTGCAGACTCAGGGCTACTTGGTCCTGCTGCCTTATTAGGGACAGATGTAGTAGGCACCTGTTAACTTACACAATGCAATCCAGAAGATACTCAAGAAAGCTAATGGCTGGTCCGAGTAGTATATGGCAGTATAGGCATAAGCTTTTCCCAAATAAAGAAAGAAGGATTAGTATTTCCTGTAATAACACATGATATTAAAATTAACCAATCAAATCTCTTTCATGGTTGTGTCTACGATTTGATGATCCTCTCACAAGTGTACACTCGCAGAGTCATAAATCAACGAAATTTGTGATATTGTGCTCATATTTATGTTTTGAAGAAAGGCTATATGTTTACTACATAATTAAAATTAGGGTATTGCACTAAATTGAACTTTCACAGCAATGCACCCTCTCATGGGTAGTCCGTGAGAGTTGAAACTGGAAGTTGCGCCCCCTAAGAGTGCGCGTTGGGGAATGTGTGGCTCATCTCGCAAGAGTTTTCATTTCAAACTAAGTAAAAATTACTGAATTAGTCATTTAAACGAAACCCTAACCCTGTAAGCTTCACTGAAACATCAAATAATACACGAATTAGAACACCACAATACTAAATTTATAAATATACTATCTCACAAGAAGCCCATCAGAGGCCTGCAAGCTTAAACACACACCCATGAAAGAGTTCTTGTTGGATAAAATCAGTGTCACACTTTATTCTAGGAAGTACCCACCCTCCTTTTTTCATTATTAGGGACAGGAAGTTGATGTTTAGACTGATACTTCTGAGTCCTGGCAGCTTCTTTCCTGAAGGTGATTTAGGATTCTTTACAGGAACATCAGAAGATACCTTCTTCTTAGGAATATGACCAAAAGGCAGGATCATCAATATTCCAGCCCGTCACAACAGGCAGGGAGCCCTTTGTTAGCAATGTTTTTTATATTGCTCCTGGAGCACAAAAAGACTCACCGAAGCACGTAACATGTATGCTGTGAATTTTCCTGTGGAACAAAAAAGCAATACAGCTTTGGCACCACTGGAATGTGGCACCATATGCAGGCTATGCACCTAGGACACTTGGTTCATGCTGAAAAAGTGTTGAGCAAGCATCCACTTCTAGAACAGCAGCAGCTGCATAGTCAGGCCAACCTGTACTACCTCAGGTTGTGGCGAAAAAAGCTGATACCAACCCAGTTTACCTGAAGAAAATAATTTACTGACGCCTATGCAGCACACTCATGGTTTCGTCTGAGCTGAGCCAAATAACTCACAACAAACTTGTACAGCACCGTAAATATCCTCCTAAATAGTAGGGGGTTTTCCCCCAAGCTGATTGTTTCTGCTTCAAGATCATTTTTTTTTTTCCCCATAGAATACAAAATCACCATGCCCCCAGACCAATATGCATCGTATCAGCCAGTCTCTCTTATCAATGCTGATGTAAAAACATATGCCAAAATACTGGCAACATGTCTTACCCACAAGCTGGCCAACCTCATCCATCCAGATCAATGTGGCTTTATGCCAGGTAGGAGTACGATGCACTGCATCCATTGAGTTCAGGAGGCCCTCTCTAGAGGCTCACAGTCCAGTGGTGCACTGGCCCTGCTTCTTATTGATTATTGCAAGCCATTCGACACGATCTCATGGGAATATATCGACGTAATTCTACTGCGTATGGGGCTGGGAAAGAGATTCCGCCGAATGATCAGTGTCCTTTATCAACTCCCCACGGCTCAGGTCCAGATAAATGGCTATAGAGCCCCTGCCATGCTTGTTGCGTAGCGACCCTCTGATGTGGGGCTGGAGCTTGGGGGAAGGGGTGGAGGATAGAGTGGCGTTATACGCTGACTATGTCCTGGTGTTCCCGGGGGATCCACCTACATCAAGCCCTAGATGCGTGGAATTATTGGACAGGCTTGGGGAGATATCTGGGCTTCTAGTTAACACCAGTAAATCAACACTGGTGGAGGTAAGGGGGAAGCGGAGGGACGATTGTGGTGCCCCCAATTTTCAGTGCGGAGGAATGTGTTTAGATATCTGGGGATCCACATCTCCCTTCTACCTGAGTTGGCTTGGGTACTCAACTTTCGGGGCCTGTACACACACTTGGAGGGGGACCTGCAATGCTGGAAGGACCTAACCTTAAACCCAATTGGGCGTACTGTCCTCCTTGAAATGATGTGTCTTCCCCGCTATCTGTGTGCCTTCACAAACTATCCCTATCAGATACCAAGGGAGTGGTTCCAACCACTTGCGTCTAAAGTAACTAATTTTATATGGAACAAGGGGTGACACAAAGTGGCCTTTAATAATGCACGGAAGTCTCCTTATGAAGGGGGACTGGGGATCCCGGATCTATATGTTTATTACTTAGCCACACAGTTGGTGCCTATAAACGAATGGTTCGCATGGGGTTGGGACGAATCCGGGTACCGGCTTGAAATCCATGCAGTGGGCTTTGGTGGTCTGCTGGGAATGCTATGTGGAGGCGGGGTTCCTGATCAAATAGCTACCTGTACCCAGGTTGCTGGAGGGCGGCCCCACGTTTAACAAAAAGTGGCCGGTGCTTTACTCAAATAACTCCACTGTGGCATGAGGAATGGCTACACCAACTTACAACACTTACGGGGTTTCACTGCTGGGACTCAATAGGGATCACCTACTTGGGGGACGTGTACAAAGGGGGTAGCCTTCTGTCATTCCATGACCTAAAGAACACAGTATGGACTGCACAAGACACAATTGCTCCGATATTTGCAAATGTGACACGCCTTGGGGGCCCATATTCCTTCAGATACTCAACTCCCTGAATACAGCCCGCTAGAGGCGAAACTACTAACCGGGAAACTGGGGAAGAAAGCAGTATCCCAAATTTATAAGTCACAACTCACGAATGTCCCAGATGGGTTTGACCACCTGTGATGAAAATGGGCACAATTTGGTTGGGGAACTAGATGACTACAACTGGCTGGAGGCATCCCTGGCCCCCAGGAACTATCCATCTCAGCTAGACTTCGGATGATACAACTTAATTGCCTCTATGCAACTTACATAACCCCAGCACAACTATCAACAATGTTGACTAGGACACTTTCAACCTGTGCTAGGTGTGGCCTCCCTGGGGGTGACTTTTTCGATGGGATCTGGAGTTGTCCTCAGCTAAGGCCCTTCTCTGAGGGGGTCAGTAAAGAAATAGCAGAGGTACTAGGGTGCCCTACAGACTAGAGTCCTAAATTAGCAGTGCTGGGGCTACTGGAAGAATTGGGGGGCCTGAGCAGATCGGACATTTGTAGGGGTGGCATGCCTCGTAGCTAAAAGGGACATAGTCCGCATGTGGAAGCAACCCAGAAGTCCATCGTTGGTGGCATGGAGGGTGATGGTGGATTGGTGAGCGCACCAAGAAAAAACGATCTATGCTGCCCGTGGGTGCCCCGAAAAACATGACAAATGGTGGAAATGGTGGACCTACCATGGAGTTCTAATGTAATATTAAAATTAATGCTGGTGGACCAGTAACGCAATGTGAGAGGCGCTATGTAACCTTGCTGTTGCTAATGTTGGAGCACGATGTGTGTACACTGTTTCCAAAATGTAGTAAAAATGTGGTTATTTAAAAAAAAAAAAAAAAAAAAACTTTTTAGAGCTGCCTCTGCTGGTTAACAAAAAAAGAACAAAAAAATTATGATGTTTGCCTTGTACATGTCATTATTTACGTCAGACTATTTTATAGCCTTATAGCCCGTGGTAACAGGCTATCCCAGCCTATAAAAATCTTCCTCAGCGTTAAAGACCAAAGCCAAAGTCAAGGACCTTTAGCATGGGAGTGGATAGCTAGCTTAGCCGCTATTGTGGGCTATGAGACTATTACAACATTACAACATTACAACATTCATGGCTCAGAATGTCCTAAATAATAAAATCAAAGGAATGATGGTGCCTGATGGGGTTGAAACACCCCAGCGGCTTCAAAGTCTTTGTGGCACAGCTGTTGCTGTCAATGTTGAACAGTTAGCAATTGCTTGCAGTGCCAGGGCTTTTAACCATTGGACATTTACCAAAATAGATGTAAAAAGATGAATGGAGTTAGCCCCTGTAAATCCTTGAGCTTGACTAAACAGCTTTTCTTTGATCAGCTGAGCCAGGAAGAGCCAGAAGCATAACACCACCACCTTCCTTCATCCAAGGCTCCAGTGGAACTTTTGACTATGGGGGAGGGGTGGCATGTGGAGCATTTCCTCACCTCAGCGTAACATCAGAGCTCTCAGACGGGGGATTCTGCACCAGAAACTGTGAGGGTTGGGATCCACGGATCTGTAAGTCAATGAGCGTTTTTCAACCTTTAATAATTCTTTTTAAACTGTTTTTCTCACTGCAGATTTGTAAACGATTTAAAAAAATAAGGAGCAGGGCCTGTCTCTAGGCCGGTTCCTGAGACCAGAGCCTCCTGAGAATGGCAGATGGCCATTCACAGCTGGTTTGAGTGGGAAGGGGGCTTCTGCAGGGCCTTTGTGTAGGCACAGCTGAAGGAGGTGTGCGTGCACCGTAGCAGGATGCAGGGCCTTTGTGTGGGCACAGCTGAAGGAGGTGTGCGTGCACCGTAGCAGGATGCAGGGCCAGTCCCCTGGCCAAACCCAGCTTAGCACAGCAGAATGCCCAAAGCCATGAATTTCTGGCACACAGGCCACACCCTACCTCTAATCTTAGATGCAAATGGCAGAAGGTTGTGCAAGCTGGGGTGCAGGGTTGCAGGACTGGGTGGTAGTCAGGTCTTGTGGGCAATCTTTATTGCACGGGGTCAAAGGCAGGGCATGGCTTGAGCTATGCAGAGAAAGCAATTAATTAGCATTCTATTTTCTCACAAAAATAAAATGCTGTTATGAAAACTTTGAAAATTCACCAAAACACCACAGTGAAGGGGAAGGCATTCTTATTATTTGCAGTGGAAAACCTTTGAAAATAGCAAGCTATTGTTAGCTATGAAAACTATATCTCACATTTATTATACACTAGTCATGACCACCCACAGCATCAGTGATGATCTCAGTGATGAGATCATATAACTTACCCAATGATATAATGACCCCTACATGCCAGGAGCGCAGGTTATTGTTCACTCAGTTGCTAATGATAATATACCAAATTCAACCTATTACCTCAGTCCATATACCCTATACCTAATACCCATTCCCTTAAACTCTAACCCTTAAACCACATCTTCCTTTCACACTATCCTTGAATCAATATATTTTGGGAACAAACACTTTGGGAGGTGCTCCTTTTTTTGAAGTATTCATTTTTAGAACCCTGTGCAGTGCGGGTTGGCAGCAAGGTCCGCACCTAACGATTAGTGAGGCCAGCACTTGCTGTACATGGCTGATGGCCACATGCAGGCAGTGACTGGCTGCACAGCCTGGCCTCCAGACAACCCTTGCTCCCAAGTGGCCAAGCCACTATGCGGCCAAATCATGCTGCACAGAGCCTACGTGCAACCGCAGTGCCGATTTGGTGCCTAGTTTTAAAAATTCCATTCATTTCAGCTTACACAGCTAGCTGTGGATGCAGGACCATACAACCCGACAAACTGTGGCAATGTGGAATGTAGTCTGAGTATCAGATCGTGTCTGGCTTGCACCCACACCCTCCACCCAGCCTTCATTCCCGCCACCCCTTAAGCCATCAAAATAGCTACTATGCCTGAATGACCTATGCCAGCCTCCTGTGCCACTAAACCACCTGCACATGACCACTGGCTATGTCTAGTGGGTTCTCGGTGCAGGCACAGCATCATACCCCATGTCACTTTCCAAACTGCATGCACTTCAGGCTCTGGGTGCAGGACTTATCCTGTGTCCAAGCAGTGCACAACCCTTTGTGCTTCTCCGCCTGCTACTCATGGCGATTGTATGTGCGTCGGAGAGTCTGAGCACAGAGCCCTGCCTTGCTTCAATCCTTCAGTCAGACTCCAGGTCTACAGTGCTCACCACTCACAGTCAGTGCTCTACTATTTTGTTTGTTTTGTTTGTACTGTGTGCCTGGAGTCTTTATTTGTAACAAAAATGTCTCTCGTTGCCTATAACCAGTGCATATTAACAGATTATCATCTAGCAGTCTGAGGTAGATCCTATCACGTACCTACTATTGGCTTCACTCCTCCCGTGTATACCTACTGGCTAAGCCTCTGAACTTATTTCTTCTTTAATGTCATTCAGTGGTTCCCTGCATCCAGAGCAGTCCACTGATACACCTCTTCTATCATTAACGGTTGTTTGCTGTAAACCATCTGCAAGTGCTTGCGTATGAGTCCCTCCCATTTTGTTCAGGGAGACTCAATAAAAAAGTACTAACACTGCCAGTAACAAAATGCACTCCTGAGTGATTCTCCAACATCCCTTAAGAGTGGCACTTTAAGAGTACTTACTAAAGCTGAAACTGTTGAATGCCTGCCTGGGAGTTACTTCTACTAAAACAAAAAGTGATGGGTGGATTTGTTGAATTAATCTCAGCCACTGTTAATTAAACTGGGCCGCAATACAGTCCATTTTTTGCCCCTTGCTACTTGTGAAAGGAACCATGCACATCAGCTACGGTCCAGCTCTAAAATGAATGGCCGAGCCTAAATTCTCAGGCCAGGTCTCCTCTGACGAGGAACACAACAACCCTGCACTTTTTTTTTAATTATATGTGCCTTGTCCGTAGGGTGCAAGTAATGTTCTATGGCACAGCAAGCATGGTACCCACATCTGGGTATACTGGCTATATGTAAATCAGTCTCTGTTTACAGTGGCATAGTGGGTGAAGAAAATGGACTGGAGCGCGGGCCAGTGACTGAGATTAATCCAAGTCTCATTTCTTTCACCTTGTTGTTTGTTGCAGTAGATGACTTAAATGTGAAGGGTGTGCTCAGAGATGGGTCCCATTTGCTTTTGAGCTTCTGCTGAGGGAGTCTGCTAGCATTTGCCAAAAAATGAAGCCTCATTCATTTTCTTGAAAACACATTAAGGTAAAGACGTAATGTCAATTTTTTTGTTTGAGCCCTAGCCTTTAGGCTGCAAAAATGGCAATGGAACAAATAGACCTGCTTTTGAGCTGCCACAAGTAGGGGAAATATACTGTCTTAGAGATAAAGTTTGGTTTAATGAAATAAAACCTAACAAAGCATTTAAGTTTAATCTCAGACATTTTTGGGAACTCTTTTGTATCATGATACCTACCTTACCCCAAAAAGCGAAAATATTTTCTCATAAAATTTATCTTTTTTGTACTTCGGTGACATCAGAAATTCCTGGAATGAAAAAAACACATTAAACACTATTATAGCAAGCTGATTTTCATATTTTATATCTTTGTTTTATTTTGAAATTATACTGAAGAGATCTTACATATGTACAACACAGGCACAAAGACATTCAGACAGGCAGCAAACATACACGCAATTTGCTGAGAGAAAAATGTCACCTAACACCATTGTTAAGCGAGGGAAAATGGAACATGATCCACTCAGGGATCCTCCTCTTATGAGTCACGGCCCATCTCCACACACTGAAGTGGGAGAGAGAATATTACACTTTATCTCTGCACATTGACATGCATACTATACTAGTATAGTAACACTGAATCGATGATAGTGACAGTATAGTTATGTTTATGCAGAGACTTCCTTAGGAAAGACATTTAGGGCCTGATTTACAACTCGGCAGAGGGGTTACTCCGTCACAACGGTGATGGATATCACGCCCACCGAAATCTAAATTTCATTATTTCCTATGGGATTTACATTTTGGTGAACCGTCATCATTGTTACAGAGTAAACCATCCACCAATGTCTAAATCAAGCCCTTAATTTGCTAAAAAAGTTGGAAAAATCTTGATGCACTTGCCTGTTAATCCGCAGACAGTTGGCATGTACAGTTCAGGCTTGTCACTTCAGAGTTCAGGCTCTTTCAAGGAGGGTACAGGACAAAGTTATTTGTGATGAGCTAAAAGTACTGTTTATTACTTTAAGTCCTATATGAACTACTGCTTTTTGCAGACGCAAATCCTTTTTAGTTCTAGAAAGAGCTAAGGTATTCTGTTATTAAAATGAAGAATGTACAGGGAGGGAATTTTCAGTAAGCCCATTCCTGCCACTGGATGCACTGGCTTAGCCTCCTACAGCCCTTTCTTTAAGACAGAGTCCTTCACATTTTGGATCAGACCAGGCGAGTATTTCAGCCTCATCCTCAAGTTGCTGGCTGTTTAAGGGAATTATTCTACCATACCATACCATACAATACAATAACGCAAAATGATGCCTCCCCCCTCACAAAATATAAAGAGGGCCCCCTGAGACTCCCTTATCTCACATATATTCATTAGTCCTCGCTTGAACATGGACCCCCTCAAGGGCTGAGGGGTGGATGCCTTCAGGGGCTGCAGCAGCCTATGTTAAGCCCCTGCTGCTTCTTATGGAGTGCTTCCGCTGCCATGCGTGAGGCACATTGCTTTCATGAACAGCAGCTGCTGGTTTGGCTTTGTGGTTTCTTTGTTGCAAATTTTTGCGTTTTGCAATCAGTAAATCGCAAACACCAATGTACCAATGTGTCTATGACACATTGTGCACGTCGTGCTGGGTCACAAATAGACCGTCCACATTTTTATTCAAGAGGTAGGCCTCGCTTTGCAACCCACTGAGAATCGCAAGATTCACATGGATGGTGGCCTTCTGAAGTCAGCAGACCACCCTATCTGTGATTGCTTTTTCAATAAAGCACTTTAAAAAAAAAATATTTCCTTGAAGGAAAAGGGGATTTGTTTTATAAAGAAAACTGAAAAGTTTTCTTTTCATTTTTTGGATCGCAAAAGCAAAATGTGATTCAGTAACAAGTTACCGAGTGGTATTTTGCAATCTGTACCTTGGAAAAAGCATTTTTCCTGCCGCAATGGACCATATGCGACAAGAAAAATGTGTTGTACATCTGGCTCTATTTGCTGAACGCACAAGCTATCTTAGAAAGAAGGATCCACCACTAAAAGCAACTTATTCTACATGACAGCCAAATTCTTACTTGACGTAGCTGCTGAATAATTATGTAAATTCAATACAATATTTGTGAACTATTATTTTTCATAAACTAGTGCACAACAATGCTATTAAAAGCAAACAAATATTTTTATAAAAAGAGTCTGACTCTAAAAGTATTATCATGCACTTACATACATACACTGCTCAAACCTCATGTAAGCTTTAACTATAAAGAAGCTTGTGATGGAATCTATTAGTAAAGCTGACTTTCCACTATGGCTTCAGTAGTTGTTTTTTCACTTTTTTTTCCTACAGCTGAGGAGCAACTCTCTACGAGGAGGAGGAAACATTTAGGGGGTCATTCTGACCCCCTCGGGCGGCGGAAGCCGCCGGCCTGGCGGGAACCGCCATAAGACCGTACCGCGGTCAAAAGACTGCGGCGGTCATTCTGACTTTCCCGCTGGGCTGGTGGGCGACCGCCAAAAGGCCGCCCGCCCGCCCAGCGGGAAAGCCCCAACAACGAAGAAGCCGGCTCCGAATGGAGCCGGCGGAGTTGCTGGTGTGCGACGGGTGCAGTTGCACCCGTCGCGATTTTCAGTGTCTGCCAAGCAGACACTGAAAATCCTAATGGGGCCCTGTTAGGGGGCCCCTGCAGTACCCATGCCAGTGGCATGGGCACTGCAGGGGCCCCCAGGGGCCCCACGACACCTGTTCCCACCATCCTGTTTCTGGCGGTGAAAACCGCCAGAAACAGGATAGCGGGAAGGGGGTCGGAATTCCCATGGCGGCGCTGCTTGCAGCGCCGCCGTGGAGGATTCCCTGGGGCAGCGGGAAACCGGCGGGAAACCGCCGGTTTCCCTTTTCTGACCGCGGCTTTACCGCCGTGGTCAGAATGGCCCCAGAAGCACCGCCAGCCTGTTGGCGGTGCTTCCGCGGTCATTGGCCCTGGCGGTCCATGAGGCGGTCCATGACCGCCAGGGTCAGAATGACCCCCTTAATGTCTAATAAATGAACAGATGGGTATGACAGGTCACTGGCTTCACATCAGCAGCACTGTCTAGTTCGGTAAGAAAGTGAGTGACCAGACAACCTAACAGAGTTTCACTGGAGAATAGAGTGGGTGGGCTGGAGAGTTCCTCCCTTTTTCCTCCTCAGCAGCCACAATTGCAGAATAATTATTTGTGCTCTGTGGATCACTCACTGCCACCAGGGCTTCTGCTGGACCCAAAGCCATTAAGTACATTTTTCATCCAATCAACATGTCTCAATATGACCCCTCAGAATACCACTAAACTACTGGACCTGTGAAGTGTTGTGATTGAGTGGTGGGACATGCTGTTGGTGCAGCTCATCCTACCAGGTACAGTAAGTGTGCTTATGGCCTGTGTAGGAGCAGCATCCTCGTCAATATTGCATGTACTGTCCCTGGCTCACCCAGGGATCTGATTGGGTGGTGTGATGGGATGTCAATTCAGAAGATCCTCCCTGAGTAGTGCAGTGTTCTCATTTCTGAATATTATATGATACATGGGATTCTGCAATGTCTCTATAAAAAACAGTCTAAATTTTCTCTTTAATACGCAACTTGTGATGCACCCAGTCACCTACTATAAAGAAATGACATATCGACTCAAATGTGATAACTTATCACAGTTGAGTACTGATGTTACAGTGCCTGCTGCCAGAGTCAGCAACTGAGCCCTAAAGCAGGTCAGGTCACAGAGGATAATTAAAACAGTGTTTAAAGAACAGTAATGAAACGTGGGGTCTTCTTTCTTTTGATTTGTTTTTCTAGCTGTACTGAGACAAGCACAAAAGAGATATTAATGGCAACGTGTTTATTTTTGGCACTCCTTATGTAATTATAGAAACGTTTGAATCTGTTTGCATGTTTCTACACATTCTGAAAACAGCATGAGAGCAGCTCTAGAATTAGTTGGATTCTACTGAGCAGGAAGGAAGGTGGATGCCGGGGAAGCCGCATATAAGGTGAGTCTGGCACCATTGCACCCCACCATATTAGAGTCCTGCTATCTGTCACTGCATCTAACACCTTTTTATTCTGTTTAATTTTGCACTAGTGTGGGAAATTGGGTGTTGGTTGAAGTGGGAAACCCCTTATAAAGCAACAACCACAATCCTCATCAGGGTGAACCACAAAAAGTCACTAAATTAACCTGTACTTAACCCTCTAGTAGCTTGCCACAAAAGCTTTTGGGCTTAACAGAGGCAATGTGTCAACTATTCATGCAGCACTTAAAAAGTAATAAAGTGAAAACACAACATAAGAACATTCCCACGTCAATTTTGAAAAATAAAGTAACCTTTAATAAATTATTTGACACCAAAACAACAGAAAATCCAATTAATATAACCAGGGATAAGCAATATCAAAGGTTCAGGGGAAAAATAGTGCTTAAAAGCACAACATGCCAACTGTGGTTATCTGTTCCTTCCGGATCAGACAAAGATACATGTTCAGGCTGATAAGATGGAGCACGGGCCAGATACAGGGACAAGGTTAGGCTTTCTGAAAACTGTACCTTATGTGCTTGATGCTGAGCATTGCACTGCACAGCGGCAATTCCAATAAGCTGTGTGGTGTCCTGCATCAAGGTGTTCCTTTCTGCATCAGTTCTGCAAGGTCCTGCATTGAGTTGCACTGCACTGTGTCAGTTACAATAAGGAGCCATTACGTCTGTGATGCAAGGTCTGTGTCGGGTTGCGTCATGCTGCATTGGTTCCGATGAGCAATGTGGGGTCCTGCTTAATGCTGCATGAGTTCCGATGGGCATCTGCTAGGGCTGCACTGCGAGATCCGTGTCGAGTTACATCATGCTGCGTCGGTTTCGATGAGAAGCTGCCAGGGCTGCATCGGGGTGTGTTGCGCTGTGACAAATTGGATGGGGACCACAACTGGGCTGACATTGCACCTTTATACCCATTTCCAAGGATCTATGACTAGTAGGCACCACTTGGGGGGTTAGGACTCACAGCAGGCGGAGTGCAGGGTTTAAGAGTGACAAAGCTTGTTGTGGTTCTGTAGCTAGCTCAGAGCAGGAGGCCAGGCAACTAGTTATTGGAGTCACTCTGTGAGACCTAGGTTCCAGATGCAGGCCCAGTCCTTCTTCCTCAGGTAGCAGGGCAATAGAGCAATCCTTCATGCAGGATGAGCAGCAGGGCAGTCCTTCTTACAGCAGAGCAGCAGGGCAGTACAGCAGTCCTCCTGAGTCCTCCACAGGTCCAGAAGTGATCTGAAGAGTGGGTCTGTGGGTACCAATTTTATACCTCATGGCCACTTAAAAGAGGGAGAAGCTGCATGAGCTTCCTCTACAGATGTATCTGGATTTTCCTATCCTGGTCTCAGCCTGTCTGGAGGCATAACAGGCTAGTGTTTGTTCCTTTGTGTTTGAGGTGGGACAGTGCCTTTGAAGCGAAAATGTGGTAGGTCACCGCCCCTCCCTCCACCCTGGCAGCGGTGGCCAATCCTGCCAACACCCAGACCCTCTACTGTGATACTGTCTAAAAGGAATACACACATGAAGGCCAACTACACCTCGTCATGTGACCCAGGACTAGGCTGCATGATAAGAAAACGGCAACTATCTAAAAATTGTATTTTCAGAATTGTGACTTAAAATCCAACTTTACCATTAAAGAGAGTTTTAAATTACAATTGCTCAGACACCAAACATGTCTTTCCTACTTGCTCCCAAACAAGTGTGATCATTTATTATATGTAATAAGATAACCAAATTTTATCCTATGGGAGAGGTAGGCTCTGGAGTACATTTTAAACGTTTTTACTGCCAGGAATGTAAAAATATAAATGTTCATGTCCCACTTTTTAAATACACTGCACCATACCCTACTGGCTGTTTATCGCCTCATCTAGGAGTGACATATGTATTTAAAAAAGGTATAGGCCTAGCAGAAAGTTTATTTTGCCAGATGGAAATTGCACTTTAAAATTGCACACAGGCTGCACATGGCAGGTCTGCGACATATTTAAGAGGCTACCATACGGGGTGGCACAATAAGTGCTGCAGGCCTACAGGTAGGATTTAATTTACAGGCCCCCTGTACATGTAGTACCATTTTACTAGGGACTTAAAAGTAAAGTAATAGTGCCAATTGGGTGAAAGCACTTTAGCACTGGTTAGCAATGGTAAAGTGCACAGAGTCTTAAGGTAAATAAAAACAGGTTCAGAAAACAGGAGTGGCGAAAGCAAAACGTTTGGAGGGTGACCCTGCAGAGAGAGCCAAGTCCAACAAGATATTCTATTTTTATTCTTCACGTTTACAAACAGGCTCTCTCTTTTACATGGAAGAGCTATGCACCAAGGATTTAAGTGGTTTGTGGGAAAGGTGATGGTGTGCCCAAGTATAATAAGGAATAAGTACCACCTACTGTGCATGATAAGAATATTGTAGGTCACCTCAGAGTTCCAGAAGCTTATAAAGGAATTTGTTTCTCTATATGGTCATAGAATGACTCCTCTGTGACTTGCAATACCCTTATAATTTAAAGCAGGGGTTACTTTAGCCCATAAATTATGGGTGCATCAAAAGTAATGCACCTAGGGTCAATCCAGGCTTTCGGCTTATAAATGTGTAAATGATTTCTTTATTGCTGTTACAGTGCCTGCTTTGCATATGACTAAATATTCTATTCTGCCTACCTTATGTTTTTGGACTTTCTCCCCCTCCAAAGCTACTCATAAATGAGACGGCTGTGTAAAGCCCCGATTCACCGTATACAAACATGCTAGTTGTCTGATGCACTTTTGGTTCCCACGGTTATGTTACCACACCTCTTTGCTAAATTCTTAACACAAACCTATAATTAGAATAAACTGAAATTCATGGAAAGGTGCGGTGAATGGTTTTCAAATGCAAACAAAAAGCTCTTGTTTATTAATTGCATGCTTGCTCAACTTGTTCAGGGGAAAGAAGTGACAGGCCACAGTGGTGTGAGATTAGCACAATCTTGAACCAGCTCATGTGGGCTTTGCCCTTTCATGCCAGTCTAAGGTGGTGAAGGCTTCCTCTGCCCTGGTCAGGAGCAGCAAGAACCATAAGCTGCATGCTGAAGAAGAAGCATGGTGGCATTAATACAGGGCAATGGGAAAAAAAGCTGCTGGGTGTCTTAGACAATGACGCAAGCAGGTGTTGCATGGCACATGCTGTCATTTTCCCTTGCACTCCTATGCCCAAAAGAAGCTCCAAGTGACGAAGTTTCCACATCACCTCAAAAGTCTAATAGCTGAACTGTGGGGTCCACATACTGCAAGTTCCCAGCTTCTCCCTAAGCAGAATAAAACATGTCTGGCAGAGTATCTTAGTGCTAAGTAGATCCCCTCCTAATGACAACTGCTAAGGCAGGTAGCCCAGACACTTTTCGCTTGCCCAACATCAGAAATGTGATTGTTCAGGCTGGTGCTACCAGTCCTCAGATAACGAATTTCTACACAGGCAGGTGTTCTTTCCACTTGCACTAGGAGCTGCGGTGGTGTATTATGGTTGTTGTGAAGTTGAGGCTGGGCTCTCTGGATATCTAGATTTCTCTAGGTGTTGTAAAGTTCTGTATGTTTGTGTTAGGCTGCCTCTTATGAATGGCTTTTTGAGTGTTGCAGTACTATATCTGAGAGAGCTGCGGCACTGTGAAGCAATATCAGAGGAATGGAGCGCTAGGGATTGCATGGCACTAATACCCACAAGTGCCCGAATCATGTCTCATGGTTAGCATCAGGTGGCCTCCTCAGCACAGTACTCTGGCCTGAGAGCCTCTGAGTGAGTCCAGAGGGAGCTCCCTCCATGCACTGTGGGGGGTGGAGGGGGCTCAAGTTTCCTTATGCCACTGGTCAGGTGCGCCTATCACACAGATCTGTGGTAGGATCTGGAGTTGCGCTTTTAACAAGCATTTGCAATGTCATGGGTCTCGCATTTGCTTAAGTTAAAGGAAGCGTAAATTCCAAATTTGACTTTTCTTGCCACATACATTGAAAATGAAAAGTAAAACCTTTGACATAAGCAAGAGGATTCAAAGCGCCACAGCCACCATGAGTGCGAAGGAGAGACACAGAAGGAAAAAGAAGTTCGCAACAGACAAATGTATTGGGAAAAGTGCCATTATCCATTTAACTGGGTCGATGGCCAAGGCGGTAACAAAACTGCCCCAAGGAGGGACAAACAAAGCATTTACCAATGATATCAGAAGGAGTTTTAAAAAAGCAATCCCACGTACGAGTGATAGTGATGGGTGTGCAGTGGGCGTGGTTAAAAGCCCACAGTTAGATTACAACAGACCAGAGCGTTTGCACGCTCGACCTAAAAACGGGGCGAGAGACATAGATAAGAACTATAGGGAGGGCGCCAGCAGTGGGGCACCTTTTTTCACCTGTTGTGGAAATGCCCGGCACTGGGAACCTTTTGAGGGGTACACAAGCCTGGCTGGGCCGTGTCACAGGGCAGGCAATGCAGGATTCGCCTCAGGGTCCTTTGTTGAGGATTTTGGGAGGTGGGAAGAACAACTGGCATGGCACTATTTACAAGGAGACCATAGATTCAGGTCCACCAAGGGTCGATCAATCTTTGAATCTCTCACTGTAAACTTATTTCAATGTTAGGTCTGATTGTCGCACCCAGTTCTAGTTTCCGTTTTGCATGCTAGTAGTTTTGTCTTTTGCAATACTGTCTGTAACAGAAAGCAAATAAAAGCAAGCATGCCTAAAGTTGGAAAGTCTAGCTTTAATGTGCTAACGCACGCAGGTCCAAATGTGCACGCATGTGTTGAAGCATTAGCACATTAAAGTCGGACCTACTGGTTGGTGGCTTCAATGCTTGTAATTTGGTCCACATCCTTTTTCAAGACACATAGAGGCACTGGGGACCTTCAAACGGTTAATGTTTTGTATATTTCAACCACACATTTTTTAATTATCAGTCAATTTGGATGCAAGGGTAAAATTCCCCAAAAATATTTGCATTATGACAGCATGATTCCTATGAAACAGTTGTGGAGCCAGATGATTTGACGGCGAGATGTGGCCTGAAAATGTTGTTGCAGCCAGCATTTAATATTGCAAGAGATCTGTGTCTACTTTCAAAGCCCACTTGCCAAAATTACAAAATTCGTGTCTCTTAAGGTGTTTTACATTCCTTGACACCAAAAAGGATTTTGGGTCAAAGAAGAGGTTTCCGCTGTGAGATTCACAGATTCACCCTGTGGACCAGCGTGTTGTCTTGGACACCATTCTGCACCGAAATCACAAACATTTTCAGAACTGCTGTCTGAGGAAAAACAGATGGTGCTGGATGCCACGGAATAGCGAGTCATCCAAGACAGGATTTGTAGTGGACACAAAACAACAGACCGAGTCCTCAGAATAAAATAAATTAGGTATGTTGCATTGTGATTATGGCAATGGTGGTGGATGGTTATTAGTGGTGCCTGCACTGCTGATGAGAGCGAGTGTAGTCTTGACAGTGGTGATAATGTACCTCAACCCTAATCCGTCACAGCACCTACACACAGCTCTACTTCGTACCTCAGTCCAGACCTACAGTCCCCAGATTCTATACACAGTTTTACCAATGTCTCTATATCCAGGCCTGCATTATTTCTACTGTGAGCACAAGACCTGTCCTAATGCATCGGTTTTCATTTTCAGCACGCACTGCTCGACAAACACGGTGATCTGAATGCACCTCCGTTCTCAACAACATCCTCTCTTACTATCCAAGCACTTGGACTTGCATGCAACTATATCTCACCACTATCATCATCTCAACTTTTCGAGACTTGGGTCCATACACAGATCACCCAATTCACTACCATCAGTCACACACACACGAAGTGCCACAACAAGACACTTAAATGCATTGCTTGAAAACTGCCACTCAAAAGCACCACTCTCCCACATATGGTTACAAGCAGCATCATTTTTAGTTAACTACTCATGCACATACAGCCAATTAGAACACCACTGGATAGAAATATCATTTGAAATATTCCTCCGCCACAAAACGTCACATGCATCACCCTTTGCACCAGACAACTATGTGCAATGATAGCAGTCCTCAATCATTTTCATGGCCACTGCTGTTTAGAACACTTCTCGCCAACTCACTTAATGAGGCTTTAAACAAGCCCTTTTCCTCCACTGGTCTGTTGTGTCCTTCACATTTTTCTTCCACCACGTATATCATACATCATGGGGCAATGGGTCATCCCACTTCAGTCATTGGCTAAATTCACTGTATGTGACAGCATTCTGCTGTTTCACAAGCAGCTCATCTGCACATGAATATGTCTCTTAAGGGCAGAGACTATTATGGTAATGTGTGTCTTTTACACCTAAAAAATACTTTTGCTTTTTTCCATTTTTAGGGTAAAACCTGTGCTAGCATGCACCTGCGCATGTGTATCGCTTGCGAGGCACTGTAGTAGTTAGAAAAGGGCTCGGAGCCCCGTCCATGTCACGTCAGTGTCTTTCATTGGTTTGCGGGCTTGCCTTTTAAAAAATGCTTGCTTTCATTAGTAGAAGGCATGCATACCTCATGCCTTTTCTGGTGGTTAGCCTTCCTCGAGCGCAGCGACCAAGTACTGAAAACATACGAGGCTCGCTGTTTTCCGTCCAGTTTGTGGACTACTTTTTCTCTTTTTTCGCAGTGCGATCTCGCTTGGCAGAAGTCGAGCGCTTTGCATGACATCAACCCTGTTACATAGTTAATTGCACTTTTGCCAGTTATGTATATAATTGCACTTTTGTCTATAGGTTTTACTATGAGTGAACTGTAGCAGCGCAATTGTGCTCTTTTTTTTACATTTAATGAGGCAAGAGAAGTCCGGTTGGGGCTCTAACTCGGAGAAATGCGAGACCGTTGCATTGCAAATGCTTGTTTTCAATATTGTCAATGGCCCAGGGGCTTCAACAACGTAAAAAAAAACAGCAAAACAAAACAAGAATTGACAAAAGGAAAAGGCTGGCGGCCAATGCCAGACTGACTTCGTCAATGCTTATTCTTTAATGACATTACAAATATGGCATTAATAAAAATACTTACCTTCATGATAAGGTACTGCATTATAAATAGGCCAAAAACGGCCTATGTGGTTCTTCCCTGCACTGTACTAACCTGCATTGTACTACCCAGTGTAGTAAAAGCTGTGTGGTAAACGTTACATACCAGTGGTTGTAATGGGGAGGATGGTAATAGTGATAGTATTGGTGGTAATGGTGATTGTAGGCATTGAGCAAATTGTGGTGGTAGATGAGGTTGCGTTAATGGTGCTGGGGATGTGCTGGTAATGGTGTTAGCAATGGTTATGGTTTTGGTGATGAAGTTGGCAATGCTAGCGCTCATGGTGCTAATGCTTATGGTAACGGTGGTATTAATAATGATGACAACTGCTGTTAATGTGAAAGCAGCAGCAGTAATCATGGAGGGAACTGTGATGTTTCCCGCTAATAGTAGAGGGAAAGTTTGTTTTGGTTATGGTGGTTATAATGGCAATAGTGATGGTAATAGTCACTATTAGTAATAGTAATAGTAATTACAGGGCGTTAAACTGGTGGGGTGCCGCGGGGGGAACAAAAACATTAAATTTAAAAAAAAAACTTACCGACAAGTCCCACCGCCCGCCGCTCCTCTCTCCCCTCGATAGGCACAAGCTCCCAGCCTGCCCTGCAGCTAATCCTGACACTGCAATGGGCAGCATTAGATTTGGCTGGAGAGCCCAGCCAGGGGGCTCCTAGGCAGACTGGGAGCCTGTGCCTGCTCTCTCCAGATAGCACAGTGCGCTTGTGTGCTTTTCCGGCCCGAGACAGCCGGCCAAACACACATGCGCACTGAGGGGAATGCACAGTGCACTCCCCTCATCCCCGTCATCCCCATTGGCCCCGCCCCTTTAACAAAGAAAGGATAATAAACTCTGTTTCTTTTCCTTTCGTTGTTAAAGTTGTAAAAGTTTTGCAGCTGCTGCTGCTCGCTGGGGGTGACACTCCGCACTAGAGGAGGAGCCACCGCTGGTAATGGTGGTGCTTATGGTAATTATTTATGTGGTGTTAATGATGTTGAATAGCATTGGTGGCGGAGGTAGGAATAGGGCACTATATTATCAAGATCTCAAAATGATATGCATTGGCACTGTATAACCTAGTGATAAATTTTGCCATGTAGGATGACCACCAGGTGCTGTGCACTGTAAAGAAATGAGTGCTTTGAAGAACAGTTGGGGACAGACTAGACGTGAGACAATTGAGAGCCACTGCAATAAGGAGCATTTTGTAGAGCAGGAGACATGATTATATTGAGCAGAAGCTAAGCACTCAGAATAAGAGTGGGGTAGAGCAGAAGTTCCCAGGCTGACAATTTGCCTATCTGCACCTGTCCCGTCTGGATGCAGAGGAACTTAGAAAGCAGGCAGAACGCAGTCGCTCAGAGTGGCCACTACAAGACAATCCAAACACCAAATGTGGGCTGATGCAGGATGAGAACTGCACTGCCTATTCACCAATGGCTGAACGGAGCTGACACAGTCTCCCACTAAGAAGAAAATTAAATTGGAAGCCCACTAGTTGAAATGGGCATAGAGTGTGTCCTACGTCCATACGTATTGGATTGTGAAGGCACTTGGGATGGTCACAGAATTGGCCTTGAGGCCACACCCTGCACTTATTGACTGCTGTGTAAATCATTTGACGAAACACATCTTTTTCTTGCTTTTGGCAGGGACCTAAGTATGTTCTGAGGGTGCTCGGGCGGCAGGGACACAAATCATGGTCAGGCTAAAACCCAACCCCTATGCCCACAATATACTGGGCATCACCAAGGACGAGTAAAATCAGCTGTTGGGAGAGGTATGTTGAGCACTGGGTCTGTACATTTTGCCTGCAGCCAGCCACCAATGGGCGCTGCCTTGAGAAGTACCCAGTAAGTAAACTACAGGAATTACAAGGCCAGGCCCTGAAGCCTTAGACCAGTGAACGTGGATGAAGGTCATATCCAGTGGATGTTAGGATTTGAAGAGATGAGTGCAGGTCCAAGATGGAGGACTTGGCCAGAGGCTCGGCTGTGAACTTGAGTACATTGTGGCATGACAAAAGTCCATGCCCTTTGATCTCGAAGTCTGTGGGTTTTTAGCACATGTCCCTCCCAGGCTCTCTATGCATACCGCATGCAGGTCACAGCCAATGTGGGCTCTGGGTTGAGCAACTTTTCACTCTTAAGTCAGGAACTGTGTAGCCCAGTCACCACTCCCACAGCCTGATGTTAATGTTGAAGTCACACATGATGCCACCAGTGGTGATCTGTGATGTGCTATGTAAGATATGAAATGTTGGCATAAATATGCCACAAACAGTTATGTCTAACTTAAAATGGAAGCCATGCAGCAGGATAGCTACAAGTATCAATAGTACAGCTCTCCAGCACCATATCTATGCGTATAGGACTATACAAAGATCCCTGAAGGACCCGATGTATCCCATGGGTACCATCATTCACTATGAAATAATATTAACTAATACATAGCAAAGCCATATCTTCAATAACCAGCCATACCGTGAATCGGACTAAAGAAAATTTCTCATAAAAACAGGACACCCAGGCCCCAAAAGCCCCTACAATTGGTAAAATTGTGCAATACAAAATTAAGTAACCTCCCATGACAAAAGAGGTCGTGATCAAAGTTATGGGTGAGTTGCTCATAAGTGGTGTCCAGCGAGTCAAGGTGTGCATTAATATCCTAAAAATATTTTTCAGCTGGCGACCTACAATGATATATCACTGAGGCATCTGGCTTTGATGTACTCAGTGCTTAATTTGAGCCAGTGGTTTCCGGTCCGGGCACCGGCAGTTATTTTTGAGGGCCGACACTTACTTTTCTGCCTTAAGCATTTACTGCGAGCAAAAGACACATATTGTAAAGACGGTGGAAAAGAAAAATGAAAAACCGTCAAAAGGGAAAAAGATGCAAGAGTGAGCTGAAGGGGCAGGGAGAGGCTGTAAATTGATTAAAGAGGCCCATGATGGTTTCAGGATTACACTGCCTCTGTATTCTGCGCTCGCGCTTTTAATTGCAGCAGCCGCGTGTTTCAAATTAGGCACTGAATGTACTTACCTTGACTCCTTCTGGACTTGAAACGACGATCACAGGTCTCTGAATAAAATTTAGACGCATAACTGGTCCGTATTTCTCTGCCCTACAACGGGACAATAGGAAAAAAACAATGTGAATTAAGGCATATACAATATAGTATTTGAACGAAGAAGGAAGCGCCACTTTATTTTGTGATTCTGGGAATTAAATATTAATCTGACATGTAAACAATTAAACGTTTACACATAGTTGCCTCTAAAATTACTTCTCTAACTGCTTTCTGTGACAATTCAGTTCGATGTTTTACAACATAGTGTTTTTTTTCTAGCGCAATGTTTCACCCTAAGGAGGTCACTTTGCTACATAGTAGCAGAGAAGTTTATGCAGGGCAAAACATAAACTTAAGTAACAAGAATCACCCCCAACCTACCCAAACAGCCATGTAATAAATAGGCAACTCTCTGAAGTTTAGATGATCGGTTTCAGTCTTTATACTGCAACACTGATATTCTAGGAGTGGTTGGAACACTCAGGAGAGTTTAAGAAGATGCGAAACTCGCCCATTTTTTGGGCAGGGTTGTTCAGCAAACAGAAAAAAAAACGTGCTCATCAAAGATGATTTTAGGCGATGATAATTACATTAAGGTTAATTAATACACTGCCCGAACCCCTGACGGAGCTCTTGGGAACAGCTTCCCCGGCAGCCTAGTCTGTGTCAACCTCAAGGGTTTTCCTGGCGCTCTAGTTGGTAGGTGCTAGAAAACTTGCTTTTCTGCACTGACGTGCCGTGTAATGCAGTTAACTAAGGCTCTGACAGTGCAGAAAGGTGCAGCAATTCCTGGTTCCATCCATTCCTCACTGCGCAGAACCAGGAACTCTTGGGTAGCAGGTCATTAACCTTCTCACCAACACTCCATAGCTTTATTGTACTTTGCCACTACATGGAGATTGTCTAGAATAAATGTCTAAGCAATGGGCAGCTAATTAGTTGCTCCTCTCCCGCCTTTAGGATGGAAACAGATCACCAACCTTTACAGAGAAATGTAAAAACAACTGAAGCACAACTTACCATTCCAGTGCTTGGTCATAGAAGAGTTCGTTTTTCTTCATTATACGCATGATTAAGGGCAAATGCCCAAATAAGAAGCTGCAAAAAGAAAAATAAATTACAGAGTTGTCAAAAAAGAACAAATACATTGATACTTTCTTATGTACGACAGCAAAACGGGTTAATAAGGCAAAGTTGATGGACTACTATATACAAGAGAGACTCTCTATCTTTACAGGTCCAAATGTCAGGTGGAGACCGGGGTGCAGCTATTGTTGGAGCAGTAAGTCTCCTTGCACCAGGGCCCAATAGTGTGCAGCCCCCTACACCTGCTACATAAATTATCTGTTAACTGATTCTGATTATGGTTGTCTTTTGCTAATCAGCCAGCAAATAGAGCCCATTTCTAGCTCTAGTGTTAGCCAAGACCCTCTCATTTTACTAACATTCTATATATTTAATACATTTCTCATTGGTGCTCTCAGTCAGCTGTCTTCATCCAGTTATCGTTGTGTCATTCACATTTTTCTTTCGCTCACTCCAACATAAAGCATGGGACAATGGGTCAGCCCACTGTAGCCATTGGCTAACATCACTGTGAGTGACAGCATTCTGCTCTTTTATTAGAAGCACACTCACACACAGAGTAATTCCCTTCCATGCCAGGAACTACTGTAACAACCTGTACTTATTGAGACTGTGGAAGCAAATTTCACAGTTAATAATACTTGGTTTTAAATTAATAATAGTGAGTTGCAAATGCAATGTTCTTATTATGTTTAATGATGAAGTTTATTAAGTTGACCTGAGTTTGACCTGGTCATCTTTTCAAATTGCACAGTTTAAGTGCATGCAAGGCACAATGCCTAACACTAACTTTTTTTCTCCCTCCCTGCCCATGCACTAAAGAGCTCAAATGTGACCACCATTATTTGGTTAACTATTTGAAATTCAGTTAGCTTTACAGTCATGCTTGCACTGTGACATTCTGAAAATGTATTAGTTTCTGTTTATGTGGTTACTGGAGAGGACATATTTACGACTGTATACAACTGATAGATCACAAGGAAGGGGCCTGGACACAATTCAGGAAAGGGGATGGGTCTGATGATGTAATAATAAAGAGCAGAGCTGGGGCTCTGGGATTAACCTTTTGATGCAGATATCACTGTGGCTGACATCCAGGTGTGAACTCTGGTCACTCCCATGAATTGTGCTGTAGGACAATTAGTTTCCTAGTCTTGCCTGCTGTAACAGACAGTCTTTCATGAGGAAAGAAGAAATAAAGAAGTGGCCACTACAAACGAAGCCACCCCTCACACATAAACCTTCACAGACAGACCCTAAAATACATTTTAGAGTCTGGAAATTGACTATAAAGAAGGGGAGGTTGATACCCCAATATCTGTCGTCCGGCAAGCAGCAAGTCAGGCTATGTGAGAAGGGCAAGCTCTGCAAAATTTCTGCCTGTGACCAGAACTGGGGGCAAGAGCGTACTAGTCTCCATGATGGGTGAAGGGGCATGAGCTAGCACACCAAGATCACCTGCCCTGGAGTTTAGAGCACCACCTCCTTCCTGCTTGCCAAGACCAGTGTGCCTTGTGAGGAAGAGGAATGTGCTGGAGGGAGCAAGGTTCAGTGGGAAAACCTGTGAGAGGATTTCCTGATCAAAGTGTGAGGCTGCTGCACCAGTCTGGTCATTACCATTGTGCATCGTCTACTTGGTGACCCCCATATGCCAGGAGTGGGTCGCTGGAGATTGACTGGTGACTTATGCATCGCATGGGCCTGGATAAATATGTACTGCCAAGCTGAAGTGACCCAATTTGCCAGAGGGGGGCACTGGTAAAGTTATTACTTTCAGAAGTGCCAAGACTCATAACCGTCTTGGCATGGATGCCTGCACCAAGATAGTGTGCACCCAGGCTGTCAAATACCGCAGCAACCTCTTACGCCACAAAGGGCTAACGGTCCCAACATTACTGAGGGATTCAGGTCACCATCCAAAAAAAAGACTGAGACTTCGTTTGGAGGGTTGGACCCACACTGCAAAAGAACTGCCATGACTGACCACTGAGGTCTGCTGAGGATGCTGTGGACAACGTCGCACCCTCATGTGCCAGTTGGGAAGAATTCCCTCCCCCTGGTGGGCAAAGGCAACGTACCACATCTTTGTGAACTGAGAGCTGCTCCTCCAACAGAGAAGTACTCCGGCTATGCAGCCCAGGACAAAGAGTCTACGCTGCAGAGAGCTGTTGTGTGGGCTGTGAGCAGCCTGATTTCCCTAAGTATAACCGCACTCGCGGGTGCTTGTGCTGATGACACTCACTGCACCGTTGAACTGTAGTGGGTTGCGAGAGCAGGTAAAGATGTGAACTGGGCCAGTTGGGCTCGGTGGGAATCGCTGCTAATGGTGCTGTGGCACCATAGACACATTGGACTAAAACCTGAAGAGTCAAAGGGGAACTCTTGAAAATGGTCTAAGAGTGAGAGTTTCGTGGATGCTGCCACCAGTGAATGGGGACTAACCCCAAACATGTTACACGGAGGAGGGTGGGACAGGGATTTTGTCTGACTACTACTAGAGCCCCAACCTCAAGAGGGATTGTGCTGTTGCTTCAGAATGTTGTATTACTTTGCATATGTAGAATTATAAATAAAATACTTATTTTTTGTATAAAGCAAGTATTTGCCTGGGCATTGATTTATTTATTGTTTTTACAGTTTGCACTTTGAGTTATAAGTCATGCTCACTAACCTGTATCTACATCTCTGCCTGAGGAAGACTTGACAACTCAACCGCAGCTACTACTGACAGTCAAGTGCAGAAGGGTACTTGGCTCACTTGTTCAGAATCCATAGCAGGTCCATCCCCGGACCATCAGGAGTAAAAGCCCTCAACCACTATGGCTCACACCAGTAGCCCCTGCATGCCCCTTGGACCTTGAAAGGGTTTCTGACGATGAATGTTTTGAACTGATTGACTAACCATTATGTTCTTGCCTTCTGTAGTGATTCTTAAAGTTGAAATAAACCTTCATGGTTTGTACTGTGAATCTTGTCTTGTGTGAGGTATCCTGTATTTATTTTCTGTGTGATTCCTCTAGGGTAAAATAAATTGTGTTGAGGGCTCTTTAAAGAGTCTCACATACCTCAGATCCATCAATCGACCCTTTTAATGTAAAAAGTGCAGACAAAACAAAAATACTTTTGCTTTTATCCAATTTGTTTTCATATTTGTGACAGCCCCAGAGTTCCTCGAACAATACAATTTTACAAAAACTAGGACAAAACAAGATAAACTATGACAACACCAAAAGACTGGTACCTAAAGGCACGAAAAATTAGCTTTGCCAATGCTTGTTCTTGCTTTCAGAAGGCTCCAAGCTATGGTAAGGCACAATGTGAGATGGAATCGTTTTTATTAACCCAAAGACCAGTTGCTCTCAATCAGATCAGAGGGAAGGCCTTACCCCTTAGGATATATTCCAGAACTCGCATCCCACTGATTTTTACTCAGAAAGGAACAATCCTCTCTAACTAAAAAAAATAGAAGACAACATCTAAAAATGAAAACCTGGACTGTCTATTTAGTTACCCTCATGTGCCTGCAGCAATATGTTTGTGTTTGCTTACCAGGGCCAAACTGGTTATTCTGTTATTTTCATGATATTTTTCAGTGCATAAGGGCTGGATGCCCTCCCAGGTCCCTATTAGCCATGCTACTTATGACCTCATGCAGTGCAACACTAGTTTCAACATTTTTGTCAGGGGTACTTTTGGTTTACAATCCAGCCCAGTTGCTTTTGATACTGGGCCCTTGTTTTACACTGGCAATTTATATTACTTACTGCACTTTTTCAAACTTTAGAACAGTTGTCCCCAACTAGTTGATCTTGAGCTAACAGTAGCTCGCAGACACCTTCAGATTAGTTTGCAGCCTTGAGTTAATTTTGAAATAAGCATAGGGTCACATTTTTCTTTTAAAGTTAGGAGTAAACTTTGTTTGCATAATTAATATTTATTTTACATTATTAACATCAGCCTGCAGATAGCATGGCTTGATAATGAGCAGTGCCGAGTCAGATTTTTGACCCAGGCTGGGGCACAAAGGTGGAGAACCTAAGCACTGAGGTAGTTAAATCTTAAATAAATGTCATTGTCAACTTGATATTGGAGCGGAAAACAAAATTATGTTTCTAAATGCTTTTAAATGAGAGAAAATTACATTGAAACGTTACCCTAATGAGTAAGTTACCTCTTCATTTCCAACTGTCTCCCTTTCAAAGTGTTGCGTTTACACACAAAAGGTCTCTTGCTCCCAGTGGCCAGTAGATACTGTGCCATATTTTACCTAAAAATAGTCATTTTAAAAATGGGAAACATTTAAAGTGAAGAAAAATATTTCTATGATACGTTGCCCTAATGTTTGTATCCACTTTCAGATAGGCCAATTACATCTTAATGTTTTATGAATCATGAGTCCTCACTTTAAATTCCTCCGATTTACACAAATGGCTGTGTATTTCTGTTATAGATATGGCACTGTGTCTACAGGCCACTGCGAGTAAGATGCCTCCCATCCCAATATGACTCTTGAAATGGGAGGAAATGTAAATGAATAGTTTAATGGAATTCATTTATCTATAAAATGAACTCTTCATTTTAATTTTCTCCCAATTTAAATTGCTGTATTTACTACCAACAGGTCTCTTGCTGCCAGTGGCTAGTACACCCTGCACCACATTTATAACTGATAGTTTTTTTTTTTTTTTTAATGGAAGAGATTAAAAGTGAAGAAAATTATTTCTATAAAACATTGTCTTATTATTTGTTCCCATTCTCAATTAGGCCGATTGCATTTTAAAGTTTTATGAAGCATGTTTCTTCACTTTAAATTCTTCCCATTTAAAAAAACGGCTATGTTTTTCTGTTATAAATACAGCACCATGTCACAGGCCACTAGGAGTAAGAAGCCTGTTGTTTGAAATTTGACACTTCGAAATAAGAGAAAATTTAAAAGAAGAATTTAATGGACATCATATAAACATATAATAATTTCCATTCTTCAGTTTAATTTTCTCCCATATCAGGGTGGCACCTTTTCATATAGCAGGCATCTTTCTCCCAGTGGCTGGTAGACATGATGCTCAATTTAAAACTGAAATCTCAAATCAAATATAAATGTATTTGTTTATTTAAAATCATCAACACTACAAATATGTGGGTACATATAGTAAGCTAAGACAATTCTTTGAAAATGCTCATGGTTATTGAAAATTCATGGCAATGCACCATTGGAATTCACCTAAAATCAACAGAAACTTTGTAAAATGAACGCGAGGTACCAACATCCGAGAATGAAAGAGAACACAGAAATGCATCATAAAGAGAAGGGCAATAACTTTCGTCACAATACGCCGTAAATTGAATTTTTAAATTATAACTGAAAAATACAACCATTCATTTGATTGGGAGAATTTTAAAGTGCAAAAAAATATTCCATATTATGAAAATGTTTGCAGAACATGTGTCTGCACTTTAAATTCCTCTTATTAAAAAAACAAATGGTTGTAATATTGTGTTATGTATTATGTAACAGTGCCACATATGGCACAGAGTATATCCTGTGCCACAAGTAAATATGACAGAGGCTCTCAATCACCCATACGAGTACATCCTATTCATATGCACACATGTTCATGCATCCCCAAACACCACGCTTTCAGTAAAACCCATGGCTGCCCAGTGATAGTGCCCCTAGTCATAGTATTTTGTTCAAAATATAGTATCTGGCTCTATGTCCATTAGTCTTAAAATCAATAAAGCTGGGCATGGGGTGTCTGGTAGCAATGCACGAGTTCCTTAGCTGTCATTAGCTCACGATGATTTTTACTGATCAGAAACAACTCTTATACAGAAAAGATTGGAGACTTCTGGTTTACACATTGCCTCCAAGTTAAACTTGCCTGATCCGTGCCATAGCTACCAGGGGGTGGAGGTCAAGGTTAATTTAGTGACTTTAGTTGTTCACACAGACAAGCACTGTGGTTATTATTTGAGGTGAAAGCTCACCCCCAAATAATACCCTCATTTCCTACAGTGGGTACACATCCCCTGTCTGAAAATGAGTATAGAATTGGGACACAGACCACTCCACTTAGCTCCATTTCCAAGTTCTTATTGACAACCAAAGGGAGTCCTCAAAAAACTGTTGAGTGCCCAGGGATGGTGTCTGCAGAACAGTCTGTCTCCCATATGTGAGGGAACATCACTTGAAGTCTGCGTAACTTGTGGGAAAGCTGTGCATCTGCCTAAAGCCTAAAAGCCTGCTTGCCTGCTCAGAGTGGAAAGAAGGGTGACTGGCCCTGCAGAAGAAGAGACTGTCCTGAAGTAGAAACCCTCAATGCATGGAACATCCAGAGGAAGCTGATTTGCTTTCAGGCATGCACCCTGTGTCAACTCGAACTGAGAGCGGTTACCTGGCTTCTCTACTTAGTTCATCTGACGAACTTCTTGAAGTGATATCAACTTTAAGAATCAGTGGGCTCTCAGGCATTTCCGCTGTGCATTATGGAGCCTGGGTGCCACCGAGCTATGCATCCACACATCACTATTGCTACACCCAAGGACTTCTCCAATGGCTCAAGGGTTTCAACTCCTCAGTAAAAATGACTCCTGATTACTGGGCTGCTGTACTGCAACTCAGATGTAACCCAAGTGGAGGCGTTGCTGTTGCAATCCTGCTCCGTTGCTGGAGGACTGTGCTGTGTGCCCAAAAATGGCATCATAAAACAAAGTGATGGATAGAATTCTTAAATTAATCTCAGCCACTGCTGATCGCTCGGGCCGCATTCCAATCCATCATTGTTTGCCCACCATGCCACGTCAGTTTGGACCCAGCTACATACAAATCAACCTTGACCCGGCTCCAATGGGAACAGTCAAGCTACCATCTCTGTGGACTCTGTGTTCTTCCAGTGAGGAAGGAAACAATTCATTTGAGGGCATCTTTTTGGATTCCAATCTGAAGAAGCCTCTTGATCAGGGTGTGATGGGACACAGTGATTAAAGCGGCTGAGAGGTCGAGGTGGATCAAGGTTGCCACTTTTCCCTGGTCAATGAGGGTTTTGATGTTGTTGGTAGTTGCAAGTAGGGCAGCTTTGGCAATGTGGTTCTTGCAGAATCCAGATTTGTGTATGCTTCCAGAAGATCTTTGTTCCCCAAGTATTCCGTGAGTTGGAGGATGATGGCTTTTTCAAGGACTTTGGTGGTAAAAGGGGAGCAAGGAGATGGGCCGGAAGTCTTTGAGCTTTTTGAGGACAGCGGAAGGTTTCTTGAGGAGGGGGTTTGACTTCAGTGTGTACTCATCTGTAAAGGTAGCTGAGGTGATGTATGTGTTGAAAGTGGCTGTGAGCATTTTGCTGATGTTGAACATGCGGTGTGGACAGGGGTCCGTGGAAGCTCCTGAGTGGACAGTGGTGCAAGATGCAGTAGTGCTTTGTGTGGTGAGCCGGTCCCAGGCAGTGATCCAGTGGTCAAGGGTGACACCTGTGGGGTCGAGGTGGCTGAGGATGTTGTCAGTAGCGGGTTGGGGTATCAATGTGTAAGATGCACTAATAACTAAAGAATACAAGAAAAACTGTTGGCACCTAATCCCAATTTAGGATACGTGAATGATATAGCAATGTATTAAATAAATGAATAAATGAAGATTACAACTGAAAGTATAAATGAATTAAAAAATAACCCAAAGACACAAGAGGACCTGCATAACAGAAAAGATTCACAATCTTACGGACCAAACATACAACCGGACATACCCAAACTGAAACGCTTTAGATGTGATAATAGCACACACCCCGCACTAGTCCTAATTGTCCTGCAAGAGGTATAAAGTGTAACAAAAAGATTTAGAAAGCGTAACAAAAAAGGACTTTTTGCCAGGGTCTGAAGAGAAGATGCAATATGATAGAGCGGGAAAGGAAGAAAAGGGAAACTGATATTCCAAGTACATGATAACAGTAAGGATATGTTACCCCACATGTGAAATATAATTAAACGGAAAAGCTGTATGTGTATATACAGATTCCTGTTTGCCATTCATACTGATAAACAAGGAAGCATTGCAACATAATTTAGCTGACAAATGTTATGTTCCTGAGTTGCCCGATACTTATCCCCAAAGACCCTATTCTCTTAGACAGCGTGATTAAAGTGGGCATTTCATTAGGGGTAGAGATAGCACTGGAAACATTTACAAAGCTAAAGTTGGCTCCAACCTACTTGGGTGGAGGCACCAAAAAGAGCTATCTTTGCAATTACATCCCAACAATACGCACCATGTTCTTTTGATTGACTCACCATTCACAGCCACGTTTGTGTGTGTGTGTAATGACTTCCCAGAGGATTTTTTTCTGATAAAATAGGATGTCTCAAAAATTCTCAGCATAAAATCCAATTAAAAGTTAATGCTAGATCTATTGTACATATGGCTCACCCAATTTCTCATCTCATGAAAGCATCTGTTATGAAAGTACCTAATAAACTGAATGATTAGGGTACCTTAGAGCATATATAGAGCTCACAATGATTAGCTCTAAAAGTGACTACCACCAAATCGTGACAAAAGGGAATTTGTTTATGCACGGATTTAGGGAACCTTAGTGCTAACATTTGGCTTGACATGTATCATTTACCCAGAGATCATTGAAATGCTGAGCATGATAGTTGAATCTAGTAAATTCAGCATCACTGACCCGCTCTTGGCTTACCACCAAGTCGTTCCGCATTCCCAATTCAACTCTTTAACTTCATTTATCACTCCTTTTGGTATGAATAAATTATGAAGGATACCTTTTAGGTTGGGATCAACAGCTGCCATTTTTCAGAGAATAATACTGCATTTCCTGGAAGCCGTACCTGATGTGATGAGTTTCCAAGATGATATCCTAATTTATGGAGCGTCTGAGAAACAGCATCATGACTCCCTTCCTAAAGTAGTTGAAATTATCAGTAAAGCAAGTTTCACTATGAAATGCTTGATAGTTGTGCGTTCAGTCCGTTACATGGGTCACAAAACTTTGAAGGATGGTAGAAACCTGAATTTAGTCTTGTAGAATTGGTAAAATAAGTTTTCATCTCCCAGTAGTAAAGATGAACTTAGGTCACACCTTGTGCTAGCCAGATAGATGTCTCAATATGTAAAAAAAACTTTGCAGATCAAGTTCTGTTTCATCAGACCTCTACTTAAAAAGGAGTTCAGTTTTCATGGGAGCAGTTATACCAAGCTGCCTTCAATTATATTAAGAATGCCACTAGTACGGCCGCCTGTTGGGTCGATTTGATGTAAATCGTAAAGCCATACTTTCCACGGATAAACGTATTGAAGGCAACACTTTCTCAAAAAAATAGAAGACAAGCAAATAATAGTAGTCTTTGCTTCACACGCATTAAAGGAATCTGGATATAATACCTGCTTCTGGGCCATAGATCATTTTAAATATCATGTTTGGGGCCTACCCTTTACCCTAAAAACTGATGACAAACTTCTACTTTCTATCCTTGCTTCCAGGAATTTAGATCACACTACTTTATGCATTGCAAAGTGGACGACTGGGCTGGAAGATTACAACTTCAATATGGAATACATTCCTGGTGAATATAATTTAGAGACTGACTTCTTGTCAAGTTCACCATTACACCAAGAAAATTATATTGCAGAGGTATGAATCTTATTTATCTCAATATCCAACATATTACACATTAAGTGGAAGGAATGCTTGAAGAGTACCAGTGTAATGGCCAACATTAAAGAAATGATTGAGAAGGGTTAGCTTCAAAAGTACAATGACTTGTCAGAATAAGATAAACCTCTCTGGGACGCAATAGATTAATTAAGTGCCCATGGTGTCAATCTCCTGGAACCAGATCAAAGTGTTCTCACTGTAGGTCTATAAGAAAGAATTGCTTATCTGGCCCATGATGTCATCCAGGGAGGAACGCAACCAAATGTAAAGGTAGAGCTAAATATTAGTTGCCATGTATGGATTCCATCAGAGAAAGGAGGGACTTAGGACAAGAGGAAGATGAAGTTGGGGCCTTATTATTTAGATCTGTCAGCCATCCCCAGACTGTTAATCATAACATTGTGCATCCAGCATCGCCCTACTGAGGACAGTTATGGAATGGTTTGGAATTGCAGGGTCCTATTTTGATTAACCCTATCACCCTTACTCTTTAATGATTATTTGGTACCTTTCATGAGGCTGATGTTCTCCAGCGGGTTCAGAAACTTTAATTGAAGTATTGATGCTCAACTCATTATTACATTATCACCAGAATCATTTAACAAGGATATCAAGTATAAGATTCTCTATAAGCAATTGATGTCTGGCATATCCAAAACTATTTAAAATGATAGCTGGAACCCCAAATATAATTTTTCCAAAAATGATTTTAACTTGCCCATGTTCTTTTGGTTTCTTTGCTTGTCGACCTGGTCATTGTACACGTTTTATATTCTTTTAATATGCGGTCTGATGCTGTGGTGTTTTATTATCATTAGGTTTCATATAATTTGTAGATTTTACAGGGTTCATTTTAGTAATATATTTATTAGGATCTGTATTCCTTAACTGACAAGGAGAGGGTGTTGTAGTGGCCCTTCAGGTCCGGGTTAGACACTCAGGTTTTATTTAGATTCATGGCCTGCGCCTCCACACACACGCATATATTTTATTCACTTCCATTTATTCAGCAGAGACGGTTTTTAGTGCACTGCTTTATATTTTTAATCACCTGCCTCCTTCTAGGGAGGCATAGTATATACTGCACTTTTTTTATTAGCCTTTAGCACAACACACATTCTGTGCCTTCTCCAAGGCTGTTACTTTTGGTACATGATATGTAAGCTTGGATTGCTGTCTCAGGAGAAAGTCCCTATCCTCTAGACACATCATGAAATAAGGCCTACTTCAACAAAGTGTGTAGAGTTTATTATATAAACAACACATAGGCCTAAGGAGGGCAGACAGCATTCCAGTTATGACTGTCTTGGGACATACATCATACTGCAGCCTGCTTTGCTGATCCTGAACCTGACCCTTCAGCTCCCGAGAAGACTGTCATCCAGAACACAGACAGACCTCTGCTATCTACTTCAGATATGGGGTCGGGGTTTCTCCCTTAGATCCGGACAAGCAGAAGGGTTACTATCACTATGCCCTAATACTTAGAGGTTAGGCAGGAACCACTAGACTTTCTCGACCATTGCAAAATGGTGTTTTTTAAAATCTTTTTTCACACTCATTTGATATTTTATCTGACTTATTACCACAGCTCATGCTATTTATACTAGGATGCAATTGCTTTAATAAATATATTGAAAACCAGCTTCCATCCCTCATCTTGGCCTTGGCATGTGTGAGTCTTTGAGTAACCGAGTGAAAGGGGTGTGATCTGTTCACTACGACTTCCCTGAGGAGTCAGAGTCTTAGGTTTAGATAGCCACAAATCACTACTACCCTTATCATGGTGGTTGAGGTACTGCAGGCTAGCCGGGACTTAGGCTTTCAGCATCCAGTCGGTTTGGGGTTGATCTAGTCTCCCACACTCAGTGGTGCTGTCGCCCTAAACACGTAGTCTTATTACCATAATTTGAGCCACAGGACACTGGAAACCCCTGGATGCTATTATCTGGTGCCTTTCCAACAACAGTATCACAGGTTAACCATCTGTGCACGATTATGGATACAGAACAATCAATGACTTTGTGAGTATCTCAAACTGCAAAAGCGAGTTATGTTCATTTGCAAAAAAATAGTCCTTGTATTTTACTAATTCCCCATCAAGTTCATGTGACATTGGCACTGGCACTATTCAAGAACTAATGACTGGAAGATCACCAATTTATGCTTGCTGATCCACTCTAGCTTCTGCTTCTGCAACTGTGCTGTTTGTAAAACTATGGAGCCTGGATACTTTTGAAACCTGAGAATGGAAGACTATATAATTTCTGCTTTGCACAGGCTTCCTGTTAAAAGAGAGTGAAATGTAAGACACTGTGCATAATCTGTCATAAAACAGGACCCATCATTAGATAAGAAAGAGAAATCAGTTTTGTAGAGCTACCCCACTGAAGGACAAACAATGAGATTGATCTAATACCCTATTAGAAGTCAAATTTGTAGAATGTCCTTCTATGAGAAAGTGGATTATTAGTTTAAGTGGATGGCAGTCCTCTTCAAGTAACAATAGCACTATTCCTTACTAGGTCCAGTTATGTGTCAATAATGTAAATCTGAGCTCAGCCCTGAGACGGGCTTAACTTAGGAGAAATGCGTAAAGCATTTAGAAGTACCAAAAAACATTTCACTCCAGTTTAAAAAAATAAACAGCATTTTTAATGATCAAATAGCCTCCAAAATTACAAAAATCGGACGCATGGTATATGAGATATTTTTTATAGTATAGTTTTTAGGTGTTTCAAGCACCAAATGCTCTAAGTGCTTACCATAGATATCTGATCACCCTATACCAGGCCATAGTCAAACATTAGGCAAACGTGATAGAGTGCAGTTCGGATAAAAGGACCAAGTTCTGCCCAGGGAAAAGTTTAACTTCTGATTAGGGCCTAATTTATATATAAGTGCATGTTTCTCTCTCTGGGAGATGGAGGAAATTACTCCGTCGTCCTGATGGAGGTGCCGCCCACTAAATTTAGGAATTTAGAAATAACCGCCAAGCTGGTGGTCATTTCTTAAGCACTGACAAGAACTGTTGTGGCATGATGGAGCACAGCACCAAAATGTTTTTTCTATTTTCTAAAAGAAAATCCCCGAAGCTGGATTTTCTTTTGGAAAATAAAAAAGAAAATACTCTCCTCACCTTCAGAACCCTCTCCTATGGTAAGGGGAGCATTCAGCAGTTTTTACTACCCTTAATAGCCAGGGTTATCCTGGCAGTGAAAACTGACCTCTAATTCCACTCATCTAAATTAGGTGGGTGGAATTAGAGGTCTGCCTCAGACGGCACTTACTCTGCTGGGGCCCTAGGAGGGGTTTAATCATGACAAAGATAGAGTAGTCTCTGCCGTGATTAAACCTAGGGTCTGCCTACTTTTAAGTTTGGAGGGAAGACTACAATTTTGGCAACAGAGTATATATACTGCCAAGATAAAAACTGAGCCCTAATTATTTTTCTCAGAGAAAATCCCTGTCAGCAACGCCGGCAGCAGGTCGGGTGCCAGCTGGATGCAAAGAAGAGTTCATCGACAGCTGCTGGCTGCAATGCAGGACCTGAGTGGGAGACTTGACTTTGGCAGGAAGTTCGAGGCTCTTGATGTAGAAGGTGGAAAAAAACTGAGCGGGTAAAGTCCAAAGATCAGCAGTATGCTGCTCAGCACTGGATGTCAGGATACTTGCAGCTTGGAAAAAGAGCAAGTTATACCAGACCAGCATTTCAACATAGATGCCTGCAGCTTGGTGGCAGTCCGGTGTTAGCTTCTGGTTCTTTTTGTGAAATGTATCCAAATGTCTCATCTTACAATTGTGGAAAAAAAGCAGGCAAGAGTCCAGGAACATTTGTGCACCATTGGGGGTTTAGCACTCAGTGTCCCAAAATCCACCAGCAGGATCTAAGGCTTATCCAGTTGCAACTTGGGGGTGTGGGGGAGTTAGCTCTGTAACTCTGAAAAGGTTACTTGAGGCATTGGGCAGGAAAACTACAACATTCTAAAAAGTGGCAGTTTAAAATAGTGATTTAAAATCCGTTTTGACCATCAGATTTGAATTTAAATTCCTATTATTTAAATCTTGAACTGTGGATTTAGCTATTTCCAAACTGAAGATATGCACTATGACACTCTTTTTCCATGGAAGCGCCAGCCTTGCCATGGTAAAAAACACTGCAGATTTTGCGAGGACTTATAAAACTTAAGTACACATGTCCTACTTTTTAAATACCTACACTGTGCCATATGAGTATTTAGGTCGCACCATAGGGGACACTTATAAGTATTCAAATGGAAGGTTGTGGCCTGTTGAAAGGGTGACTTAAACAGGTTTGAATGGTAGTTGTAAAACTGCTGTGCTGGGTTGCTGTGGCAGGCCGCTGACCAGCGGCCGCACTCCCTCTCCAGTGTGTCTGGCAGCCATTAGCCAACACTGGGGAGGGTTTGAAAGGCCCCTGTGGTTCTTTGCACCAGAGGGTTTCTTTGTTTTCCCCCAGGCTCGGGCTGTTCGGGAAGAGACTTTCTTTGCTTGGTTTGGTTCACTGAATCAGTGCTCGGGGCATACCTTAGCCCCCAAACACTGATTCTCCGTGGAGAGGTATTGCTGGAAAGGGATGAATCTCCCTTTCAAATGGTACCTCTGGCCAGTGAATCCGTGCTTGGCGATTGCCACAGGAGAGCGATCACCAAGCAGGGATCCACCAAATAGCTACCAGGGATAGAGGAGAAGCCCCTTAGGCAAGTGCTTGTGCTTTCCCAATCCCCCCTACAAACTTTCAGTCTTTCTGCCCATCCTGGGGGACAGATGGGGGCAATAACACCCTGATCTGCCCACCACCAGGGCATGCCCATGTCCCCATCCCCAATATATATAGATCAGTTTTTCTGCCTAACAAAAGGTGCAGATGGACTGATTATCCCCGATATGTCACCCCTAAACAATCCATGTTGTCTAGTGACCATGGATTTTTTAACCATGGATTTTTTCATTATAATAAAAATATAGGGTTGAGGTCTGCCCACCTGGGCATGGCCATGTCCCCACCCTCAATAACTATGGAACAGTCTTTCTGCACCCCAAGGTGCCGATGGGGGGTGATTATCCCCCACCTAAACCCCTGAGGGCGCAGACAATCCACTAGACACCAGAGATTATTTTGTGTAATCTAAATATAGGAAAGGGGACTGCCCACCAGGGCATGGTCATGCCCCCACCCCCAATATTTATTGGATAGTCTTTCTGCTCCCACAGGGGGGAAGATGGAGTGATTACCTTCAATCTGCACTCTGAGCGGGCAGAAAGAACACTAGACACCAGAGATGTTTTTATACAAAAATATAGGGGTGTGTGCTGCCCACCAGGGTTTGCCCATGCCCCACCTCCAATATTTATGGAACATTCTTTCTGTCCCCTAGGGGGAGAAATTATTCCCAATGTGTCCCCAGGAGGCAGAAAGCCCACTAGACACCAGAGTCCATTTTTTAACACTTAACATAGGGGTGGAGGCTGCCCGCAATGGGGATGGCCATACCCCAATCAGGAAAACACACAGGTCCATGCAACATGGATTGATTAAACCTAGGTCAATGGGACTCCCACTGCAAGGGCTCCCCTTGACCTCGGTTTGATCCGTTCCTGTCACTGGCACTAGGCCCAGCTACAAGTGGTGCATCATTCTTATTGGCACAAGTAGGGTAAAGCTATGTGGCAGCAATTTTGTGGATTCCTCCTGACTACGGAAGTTTCCATCACAGAGCTGCAAGGAAAAAGTGTGATTTCAGGCAAGGTTTAGGATTTTTTACAGCACAGTGGGTAAGAAAACCTCAGGGGATCCATGCAAGGCACACCACAGTTGAATCCCCTCGTTGTCTTCTTTTAAAAAATGTCTGTGGTGCATAGGTTTCTGTGGGTAGTGTCACAGCACAACCCCAAATACCACAGCTACTCCTTTTGGTTATCTAACAATGTTGTGTTTTAGAGCCTTTTGTATCTTGGCCCACCACACATGTGCAGTACAGTTCTTATCGGGGCACATGGTGCAACTCAGAGTGGTAGGGAATTTGTGGCTCCTACAGATTACACAACTTTCCATCATAGAAATGTAAGGAAATGCGTTTTTTAGTCAAAGATTAAGGATTGGAAGAGATTCTGGGTAAAACAAAACTTGGCGAGAGCCACGCAAGGTCCCCACCCTGGATTCTCCCAGGTGTCTAGATTTAAACAATGTGCAAGTTTGCTAGGTTTCCCTAGGTGCCTGTTGAGCCAGGGCCCAAAATCCAAAGCTACCCACTTTGCAAAGCAGGGGTCAGGTTTGAGTGGAAAAATGTGATGTGTCCATGTGGGGTTTTAGGCCGTTTCCTGTTGCAGACACTACGCTATCCATACACGCGAGGTATCATTTTTATTGAAGGACATGGGGGAATGCTGGGTGGAGAGATGTTTGTGGCTTCCTGCAAATTCTTGAACTATCCTCACTGAAATGTGAGGAAAACTTTATTTTAGTTAAAGTTTTAGGTTTCCAGAAGATTCTGGGATAAAACAAATCTGGTGAGAGCCATGAAAATCACCCCACCCTGGATTTCACCTGGTGTCTAGTTTTCAAAAATGTTCAGGTTTGCTACTCTTCTCTAGGTGCCGACTGAGATAGGGCCACAAATCCACAGCTGCCCAAAATGGGAAAAAAGGGTCAGTTTTCAGTGGAAAAATGTGATGTGATGTGTCTATGTTGCGTTTTGGGCCATTTCCTGTCTCAGGCTCCAGGCCCACCCACACAAGTGAGGTACTATTTCTTTTGGAAGACATGTAGGAGCATAGAATAGTAGAACGTTTGTTATTACCAATTGAATTTTACTGCATTTGTGCCTTCAAAATGTAAGCCAGTGTGTAAAAAAGACATTTTGAAAAATACCTTCTAGATCATATGCAAGTACAGGTACCCACAAATTCAGAGATGTACAAATAATCACTTCTCTTAAACTCCTTATCTTGTGCCCATTTCAGAAATACCTATGTTTCCTAGATAAGCATTTTTCACCATATGAATTGGTCCACACTAGGTACACAAATAAAAAGCATTACAAAGCATTAAAAAAAAACTACAAATCCCCCACAAGCAGAAGGGTCTAACAGAAGCAATCGTACATTGCTTTTGTAAATCGGTCATTGTGACTAAAAGTTACAGATGCAAACAGTGTCACAAGTGGGCGTTTTTTCCTACTCAATTTCAATATTTGTTTATTTCAGGAGTTACTTTATTGGAGCCAACCTTGGGGGATTTATACATATGACCCCATACTGAATTCAGAAATTTGTCTTCTTTTCAGAAATCTATAGCCTTCATGGATCACCCATGTGTTTTACACTGGTTTCCACCACAAACTGTAAGTAGGTTGACAGCACCTAAAATAGGAACAATAGGTTACCTCTTTGAAAAATGCTTAAACTGTGGTATTTTTTTGTTTTTCAACTCTGTATATTCCAGAATGCTGAGAAGATGGTGACTTTAGATCAGAAAATCGTTCATTGATCCATGATTAGGGAACAAACGGACCATTTTATCAGGAGCACTTTTTTCCTATTTTCCCCAAAACTATATTTTGCCTACATTCTCAGTCCCCCCCGGGGGAATCCCTGGGTACTTTGAGAATCACAAGAATACTGAAAAAAAGACGCAAAGTTGGCCTGGATACCTTATGTAGAAAAATAATATTCAGCCCTAAGCATGAAATACCCCAAATAGACAAAACAAAGAGCTCAGCACTTAGGGGAAAAAGGGCCAGCAGTTAAGGGGCTATAGTCTAGTACTGCAGCCCATGAGCTGTATTTAGCTTACAGGCCCTGGGTACATGGGGTACCATATACTAGGAACTTATAGGTAAGTTAAATGTGGGCATGCACTGGGGCATGGTTAGCAGGGTCCAAGTGCACAGAGTCCAAAAACCAATCCAGATATGTCCAAACAAAATGGTCATGCAAAAAGAGGCATTTTCTTACACCAGCCACTAGCATATTTAGAGACGGATTACCATTTACAGAGGTCAGTGGGACAAACCCATCCAGAGTCTGAGAACTGGATTTTGGCTTCTAATGATATGAATATCTGTATCCAAAGGGACAACTGTTAGAAACTGGGTGATTTGTTGAGAAGGGTGGGAACCCCACTTAAGTAATGAACACAATCCATGTCAGGGTGAAGCACAGAAGTAACCTAATAAAGCTGTGCATTACCCTCAGGTAACTTGGTAAATTAGAGGGCATATGCAAAGTGTTTATGCCACACTCAAACAGTAATAAGTCAAAACACAACAAAAGAAAAAACCCTAACCTTTATAAAGCTATAGGAGAATATTTTAATAAATAACATTACACAAAAATGGCAAATATATAATAAGTAGAATTAGAAATATGGGTTCTTAACGTTTTAGGTTCAAATATCGCAAAAGGTGCGAAGGGCCAACTGTGGATATCTGGTCACTCCAGACCGAGACAAAGTCAAACGTTCAGGCCAACAGCAATGAAAGCCAGTCGGTTACGGGACCAGGGGCAACTCGCTGGAAGCTATACCTTTTGTCCTTGGGTTAGTTCTGCGCTATGAGGCTCTGCGTTGTGCTGCATTGAGTCTGTTGACCTGACGAACAGGAGCTGCTATTTTCTACGATGCAAAGCCCTGGGTTATCTTCTGCCATTCTGCATCGGATCCAGTGGAACCTCTGATCAGTAGCTGTCAGGTGCTGCAATGCAGGGTTTTGCGCCATTCTACGTCAGATCCAGTGAAACCACTGATCAGGAGCTGCAGGCTGCTGTGATGTGAGGCCCTATGTCGCTCTGCTCTACCCTGCGTTCTATCCCGTGACACCTTCAGTTTAGCAGGGAGGAGTACACTTTGACTCCAGGTGAGGGCCCAAGATCTTGAGGACAGCATTTGGGAGGGGCAGGATCAGGACACACTCCCATAGAGGCAAGGAAAGAGACCCAAGCCAGGTTCATTTGGGTCTGGTTAGAGGTAAAGAAGGAGAGGCCTCTTGTGTCTCTGTAGCTCAAAAAGGTGGTCAGCCAACTGACCCTTGGAGTCACTTCTTGGGTCCCAGGATCAAGGAAAGCAGGTCCATCTTCCTTGTTCAGACAGCAGGGCAGTCCTTCTTCTGAATCCTCTCAGGTCTAGGAGTGTTCTGATGAGGGGTTCTGAGGGTGGCACATTTATACCCAGTGCCAGCCCACGTGTGGGGATCATCCCCTTTGTCTAACCTTAACTGGTTCTGGTCCATTCTTCCCCTCCCCTTGTGTTTGTTGGCTAAGAGCTGTCTAGGGTAAGAAAGGGCAGGCAGGCCCAGATGTGGGCTGCATTTGCCAGGGACAGGTCAGGCATCATCAGAAGTTAGGAAGATGGTGGGCAGAGCCCTCAAGCTATCCTCTGAAGTTCAGCAAGGACTGAGTACAACCGCCAAGCTATCCTGCTGAGGAAAGGAACATCCTTTCCCAAACACAAGGCGACTTGTTGTAGGACTGGCATAGTCACCTGCAAACATAAGTACTGTCATTCTTAAACCAGCCGTCTTGCCTAGAGCAAGAGTCAAACCATGACAGCGGTCACTAGACCACCAGACTCGGGGTGACGGGCAAGACTGCCGCTGCTGTGGCGGTCTAACCTCCACATTATGACCCTGGCCGTCAAACCACCAGGGTACCGCCATCTCCGCCAGGATCGGTGATCCCGATGGGCTGACGGCGGGTGCAGGCAGCACCGCCATGCTGATTACGAACTGTTTCTCTACCAGCCTTTTCATGAACAGGCTGGTGGAGAACATGTGCAGAGGGCCACAGGGGGGCCCCTGCACTGCCTATGCACTTGGCATAGACAGTGCAGGGGTCCCCCGGCCCAGCACCCTCGCAATGCTCACAGTCTGATATGCAGACAGTGAGCCCTGCGAGAGTGCTGGTGCCCCCTTTGAGCTGCAGCATTGCCGCTGGCTCAATTATGAGCAGGCGACAATGCTGCCGCCACTTTCCTGATGGACTGACCAGCGGAAACCTTGGTTTCCGCCCATCAGCCCAACGGAAAAGTCATAATGGGCCTGGCGGGAAGGTAGCCAGTAAGGAGGCAACCTCCCTGTTGGAAGTTCGGCAGACAGGTAATCCCGTCCACTAAACTCGTAATCAGGCCCAGTCTGGAGTGCTTTGATGGCATGCCATACAATTTCACCCTGCTTGGCACATTTTACAATGTAGCTCAAACGAGAAATCGAAGTACAACGATTTTTATTCATGTTAAAACGCCGTCCTTTAGATTTCATAAAAGACCACGATTCATGTACTTCAGTCCAATCAAAGTAGTTCTAATTGAAAAAAATAATTTCCACTGAAATAATCACTTCTAACTGGTTGGGGGGAGGGCTCTGTTCGAAATGATTTATCTCCCCCAACTGCTCTGCACCTTTCAAAACTTCCTTTACAAGCTGCTGCAATCCTTTCTCTGCACATTACGCACATTGATACTGCGTTTTTATGGGCAAACAACCATGTTTCTCATATAGGATATGCGTCTTGTCACCATACAAAGGCAGCATAGGTGTAGTGGGCATCCAAGCACTTCGGTGGTTCAAATGGGATACAATCCAGATGGCTGAAACACCGTGTGAGGGCTCCTGGATGGAACACATCATCAAGTTGGCTGGCTTTAAATCCTGGAACCTCATTGGTATTTCTCGGTTGGGAGACATTTGGCAAGGGAGTCACATCCGCCTCTTCTCACACCTGCTGGAGACCTATGATATGCAGCAAATACAATTCTATTGGTCCCTATAGCTACAAAATGCACTGGAAGCACACAGAGATGCCCTTCTTAAACTTCCTGTGCATAACCCCATAGAGGCTCAGGTCACAATATCTGCAATTGGGAGCAAGGGTAATTCCAGACTCGTTGGAAGGTAGCCCCCCTGACCATCTAACAACACTGCAAGATAGGTTGGCGCAAGATGCTGTCCCGGTAGACAAGGCGGACTGGATAGAGGCAAGAATGGTTCCGAGAATACTAGCGACTTCCACAACACTTTGTTTTATCCGGCTGAAATATCTACAGAGGGTCTACTACAGCCCATCAAGGCTCAGTAAAATCCACCAAGGCCTGTAGCCTAACTGCCTCAGGTGCACAACTGAATTAGACTTTTATCACATAGTGTGTGCATGACCTACTATACAAAGATACTGTTCCCGCATGCATTCAATCCGCTTGAAGGTGGTGGGTAAAACTGTTGCACCTGACCTCAGAATGACACTTTTAGGCCAAATGGCTGAGTTGGAGTGGGTGGTGGAGGGGGGGTGGACTTGGACGGGGTTGCCAGCGAGCTGCCAGAACTTTGGTGGTGACCAGACTTATACTTGCCAAACGCGACATAGCCTGAAATTGGCACTCCACCAGGGCTCCAGGATTGGATACACAGAATGAACTGGTGTGGCAGAGTAAACCACATCTACAAATCTATGGCTGTCCCCAAAAACATTTGAAAATTCGGGCATGTGGCTAAACTACTTCTCCACAGCTGAGGTTTAGGCAACGGTTGCAATGATGTGTGTGCCATACTGCTGCTTTACTTTGCATGCATCTGTTTAAATGGCATTTGAATACAAGACCTTGGTTTGTTCATAATTTTCACAACAATGAACAATGCAGTAAAATAAAAACGTGTCACATGGTGCATGTTCTATTTGAAAGCCACATCAGCCCATAGCACCAATCCCTTGGGCAACTGTACAACACTAATTCCAATCCTAGTTCTTGAATAAATTACTTCTGGCAGACAATGTTTTTACTGGCTTACCCTATATTGTATTTAAAAAAGATCATTTCTCCGCAGGCATTTTCTCCGTTGGCATTATTTTTTAACTGTAAACTTTGAGAGCAGGAATAAGATGTTGCCTGCATGAAGCACTAAAGAAGGACCTTAAGCCAAGGGCATAGGTAGAAACGTTCCCTAAAATATTTTTGTATACTGTGTATGACAGAATATGAGGCACAACCACCCAAAATAAATGTGATTAATACCGCTTACAAAACCAGCCTTCCAGATTTTTCTAATAACATTGTCCCTCTTATTATGTTTCTAGATGGCCAGCATGTTACTCTTTTCAATATTTATTTTTAGGATGTGTGTGTCAGAGTGAAAGGAAAAAGCCCGGCAACTCCACTGAATACTAGTCAGAGTTTGAACCAAGATGATTATAACAACATCAGCATAAAGTATGCAGTGGATGTCCACAAAGTAGGGGTTTAGGGCGGGGAATCCTTAAGTTTTGTAAACATAAAAGGACGATCATACATGTACAGCGAAAAAACTGAGATGCTAAAATGCACCCCTATTTTAAACCATTTGGAGTTTCAATTTTCTTACAAAGACCTACTTCAGAATCTTGGAAAATGCATGCAATAATGCAAACACTTACCATTCTCAAAAGGCAATCCAACATACAAGACATATTTGAGCAGGTCGGGTAATAACCATTCTGACCGGAAGCTGTGGCAAGCGCATTTGCCACTTACTACACAGAGGTCTAGAATGAGCTGCTTGACTGCTCTTCAGCTGCTCTTCCATACTATGTATCTGCTGTCCATCCACCACGTGTAAGCCAGCGCAGTGGCAAATGCTTGAGGATCTGCTTACAGCAGTAAAGTTAGTATACCCTATTGCTAACTGGGAGCCAAAGTACGGGACCCCGGATCCCAACGGCCTCCCACTGGAGTTCTCTGACAGGCTAACTCCCTTATTCAACCTCTGTTGAATCTATACACAGAGGCTCGAGACAGAGGGCAACTCCTGGGAGACCTGGAGGAGTCTCATTTTGTCACCATTCTTAAACCAGACCGTTTCCCACAATGGTGCTTGTCATACAGGCCTAATCGTACACTGACCAAGTGCTAAACTAAAATCCTGGCCACGATTTTCATGATACAACTCAGTAATATGATTGTTGACTTAGTTCATAAAGATCAAAGTGGCTTTATGCCCCACAGAACACCATCCAACGACTACATAATGTATTGGCAGATTACGATCAGCTGGGATGGCCGCTTGCAGGCTTGACTATCTAAGCTTTGACCACCACTAACTGTCTTACATTTAATTACTCTGTCAGACAAATGCCTTGGGTTATAGTGGGCGGGGCTCTGTCAACATCAATAGCACTCAGACACGGCACGTGACAAGCATGCCCTGTCACCCTTACTATTTGAGCTGATAATAGTGTCCCGTGCTCATCTTATCTGGACTGATTCACGAGTAGAGGACTTTCAATTGTCTGGGACTTGCGAGGATCAGGTATCCTTGTGTGTAGATGATCTGCTGATGTACTACAGGCAACAGCATGTTACTGGACCTACAATCATGGAGCTACCTGATACTTTGGGTAACTACTCTGGGTTACAGGTCAAATGGGGTAACACAAAGCTGTCCCGGTGGGGCTGAGTGGAGAGATGAAAGAATGGGCTTCAGGCACGGGTTCAACGCTGGAACCAACAGGGTTCCACTAATTGGGGGTGAATGTCTGCAATACCAAAATACAGTCTAGGGCAGACAACCTCACCTCCCAACTTGTCTCGATCTGCAGTGCTGTTCGTAACTACCGCTATCCATATTCAACAACTGGTGCTGCTGAAGATGATTACTTTCTAGTGGCTGCTCTACAGAGTACAAAATTGCCCCAACTCTATATGACGTTGGCAGCATTCATGTCAGCCCTCAATGCAGGTGGGCCCCAACGGGGCACTTCAGCAAATGCTGCAAGTCCACATTTGACAGAGCATTGGCGATGACTGCTCTACCGCCGCTTCATTATACATATGCAGAAGCCGGCTGCCGCCGCATGCACCACCCTCTGACACCGCATGCACCACCCTCTGACACAGGCAGCACTGAAAATATTCAGAGGCCTTTGTTGGGAGGGTAGGCGGATGTTGGAAATGCCCCTGTGGTGTGGAACCCTCATGCCAGATGTCTTACACCTAGAGGGGTTCCATGGTTGTGACTCCCTATGGATTACTACCCTGGACCATATCCTTACAGGTATAGACATGAACTCTTTTACACAGCTTCAGGATGACTTTGGGCTGGAAAAGTCTCAATTCTATAGGCGTTTACAGTTGTTGCATGCTTTGAGACCATACCTTCAAGGGTGTAACAATATTTCAGAATTTAGCCCCCTTAAGGCAAAGCTGACAATGAGGGCTGCATTTCCCTTATCTACACATTCTTAGGGATTAATACCCCAAGTGTGTTCCAGAAACAGATGGAACAGTGGGAGTATGACCTGGGGGAGTTTGATGAGGGAGAGTAGACAACGGCATGAGCTCTAGAGAGCGCCATAAACGCGAGGATTCATCACAGAGTTTAAGTACTTGCACTGCATATATCTGGCTCCGCAGTACTTATGGGGAATGAACAGAACAGATGACCCAGCCTGTTTACGATGTAGGGAAGATGTGGGAAATTTTCCCTATACTAACTGGGACTGCCAGGTCCTTCTTCCTCATTGGAACTACATTGCGGCACACTTGAATAGGGCTTCAGCCATGCATTCACACTCACACCCAAGGTGGCCCTCTCCAACATTGTGGATGATGAGGGATTTACATGTTAAGCGAATGGTACTGAGGCTGGGCTTTGTGACTGGGGAAAGGGACATAGCCCGCTAGTGACAGCAGCAAGAGTGAGGGTTGGATAGCAGCATTATCAAGAAGGAACAGTGTGAATGGTGTATATTATTCATCTTTTGAACCTGGGCAATAGGGGTGGTAATTTGCTTTCAGGTAATACCAATGATGTATCAACTGAACCTACAGTGTTTCTTTTTCTTGACTTCCTTTTTGCTTGATTTTCTCTTAATAAACAGATTATATAAAAATAAGACATTCTCAAATGGCTATCTGGAATATCCAAGGCAGTCAGTCTGTGGCACAATATTTGTCATTTCATGTCACCAGATGAGGTATAAAAATCAATAAAAGCAACAAAAAGCTGCCTTTTCATTACATCCTTTTCCAACACAATTGTAATGTCAATTTATTTAGATATGAAAACCTTATTGCTGCATCAGCAAGATACTATATTCGTTGATCCAGTTTGTAAAAGTCATTTTAGATTTCCTCTCAAAGACTTTTCCAGAGGCATGAAGGAGTAAAAGCAGTCTATAATTTCCTGGATCTCTTCTGGACCCCTTGAAAGTAACTGCATCAATATGTTCAACCCTCGAGCTTGGAATCTGCCATAACAGCACAAACTCTTTATAAAGCAGGGCAAAAATGACTTTTCAACAATCTGGGTCATTTTCCAATATTGAAAAGAGTATTTCATCAGGTACATGAGTATCTCTGCCTTTCGTATAGATCTACTTAATTGTAGGATTCAAAAATAATATGGAATCCCATGAAGAACAGACTTAGGGCCAGATGTAGGAAACACTTTGCGAGTCGCAAACGGCAAAATTTGCCGTTTGCGACTCGCCAATGCGTGTTTCCTATGCAGAAATGCATTTTGCGAGTCGGGACCGACTCGCAAAATGCATTTCCGAATCGCAAATAGGAAGGGGTGTTCCCTTCCTATTTGCGATTCGCAATGGAATGCAATTTCATTTGCGACCGCGTATGCGGTCGCAAATGAAGTCGCAGTTACCATCCACTTGAAGTGGATGGTAACCCATTCGCAAATGGGAAGGGGTCCCCTTGGGACCCCTTCCCCTTTGTGAATGGACCCCAAAACATTTTTTCAGGGCAGGTAGTGGTCCAAGGGACCACTACCTGCCCTGAAAAAAACCCGAAACAAAAGGTTTCGGATTTTTTTTTAAGTGCAGCTCGTTTTCCTTTAAGGAAAACGGGCTACACTTAAAAAAAAAAAAACTGCTTTATTTAAAAGCAGTCACGAACATGGAGGTCTGCTGACTACAGCAGGCCTCCATGTTAGCGAGTGTCCATAGTCGGTATGGGGCCGCAATTTGCGACCCACCTCATTAATATTAATGAGGTGGGTCTTTGCGACCCCATACCGACTCGCAGAAGGTGTCTGAGACACCGTTCTGCATTGGAAATTGCGACTTGCAATTTGCGAGTCGCTCCGACTCGCAAATTGCAAGTCGCAATTTCCAAAGTTGCTACATCTGGCCCTTAGTTATATGTGGGATTTCAATGTTAAAAGGCCCTGATCCAGTATTTACTGAACACAATTATTTAAAATGATCAATCCAAGCGATCCCAGGAGTTGGCACATTCATAATAGTAATCCTTGTTCCGGTTCTACTAGCAAAACAATGCCAAAATGTACAAGGCCTTGTTTCTACCAATAGTTATTAAGAGCTTTTTTTGCTTATAAAATGTCAGAGTATCAGTTGTAAGATGGAGTTAAATAGTGAAAATACGTTTTTTTAACTGAATAACGTTGAATAATTTCTAGATTTGCTATGAGGCTGAAGAAAACTCCTAAAGAGTGGCCGCATTTTTTTGGAATCAACAATTTCACACGATTGTTTTTCAAAAGTAACATTCAATTCCTTGGGGTCACTGACTGATCGCTTTTTCTTAAATCGAATTTGCTCACACTTAAGGATTGCATGATCAATCAAACTAGTAGAAAATGTATAATCAACCTAGAGACTTCATGAAAGGGGAGAGAACCATACATTCAATAGAACTCGCCTTTTTTAGTAAATATATCAGATCTAAAATATTTGCCAGTAATGTGCCCGTCAATCCTTCTGTTAATATCACTCGCCTCAAATCCTGAAGTCTCACTACTAAACGTAACAAAAATAAATGATTTGGAATATACCAGGCCTCCTTCTGTTCTTGACATTCTCTTATGGAAACACATAGTATAATACTGTCAGGCACCTGGCTCTTGACATGACAGATACAGACTGTGGGCAGGAACTCATGCCCTTATCTTCCCCCGAAAGAGTTTTAAGTCTGCCCAAGCAATCTATTGATGGGCAATTCCGTAGGACACCATCCCAGGCCTGGGCAAATTCAGGACTTTTAATTCCTCATTGCACCTCTATCCACAGAATCACCCACTTGCATTCCACCTATTTAAACAGCTTCTTATTCCATACCCAGAGCCTGGGTCCAGCAGGGGCCTTCCAAGCATTGGCAAGTTGGCAATGAGCAAGTACCAAAGCAAGATCAATAAATGTGGATGATACAGCTTTCGCCCTGGGGCTCAGGAACAGTACCAGCAGGCAGAAAACTGGAGTTTTCAGAAAATGTTGACGGACTGACCAAAAGAAGAAATGCCTGGCCACTCAGATGATGCCATCAAGTTACTGAGTTTCAGACCAGAAAATATTGAACCCAAGGTATCTAAAGGTTCACGGTTCCCACCAGATCAATTCACAGATTTCTGGCGGTTGAAAGTCAACTGTTGAGTCATGTAATGAGTAAGCGTTACATTTACCCCAGTTAACCCAGAATCAAAACAAGTAACTAAAGCGCTCTAATGCCTCACGAATGCCCACGATATGTGACAACTCACCATTTAGACAGAAAAGCATATCTTCTGCATATAATGAAATGCACAGTGATGCGCCATCGGACGAGGACCTTAGAAGGAGGGGCCCTGTCTGAAGGTCAAGGCTAACTGTTTTCCTGCCACAGCGAAAAGTATCTGAGAGAGTGGTCACCTTTGTCTGGTGCCCTTTTGTTAACATGTGCCATTGTACCAGTGTGGTGCAGTTGTTTCCATTTTTGAAACCCGCTGTCAAGGCTGGCAATGACTGTATATAGGGAGTCCCACAAGCGGGAGTCAAAAGCCTTTTCAATATTAATAATGAGGGCTAAAACCTTGATGAAGGCCCTCAGAGTGGAGTGTAAAAATGGCTCAGGCGTCTGAGCAGGGTCAATCAGTGTGTTGGCGAGGAGTTTCTAATCCATGTTTAGAACAGATAGGGCCCTATTCAAAGTGACATACTCTCCACCTTTCCCCCTGTTTTTAAGCAGTGGGATGATCAACGTCTCATGCATCATGGATGGGAGGCAGCCCTATTGTGTCGCTTCCTTAAACAGCTTAGTCAGTACCAGTGCGGACACGTGAATATAGGTTAAATAAAATTTAATGGACAAGCCATTGGACTCTGCCACCTTGCTGTTAGCCAGGATATCGATGGCCCCCAGTACTTTTTTTAAACAAAATGTCCCCCAAAGAAGTGTTGACCTGTCCCCTACAGCCTGTTGGTTTTACCGTCAATTATATATGTATGGAGTTCTTGCATGAGGAGGCCATCTCGTGCAATGTAAAGACGAGTGTAACAAACCAGGAACTCCACATAGATCTCTTGTTGCATGTAAACCCACTGACCCTCTGCATTCAGCAGTGTGAGTATTTGGGAGCGCTTTCTGTTGGGATTAGTAATCCAAGTAAGTGAACACCTAGCCTTGTTGTGTTCATCATGGGCCTTAGTGAGGTATTCAATCATGCCTAAAAGCTTTTCTCTCTCTCTCTACTAAATCTACAATTAGTGGTAGGATTACTTGAACCCTTATGTTCTAGCGTAGTAAGAAGCTGTCTGGATGTGAAATTTGGTTATTGTGTTGTGCACCAGTTGGCACAAGGAGCTAGCCGCAGGAGTCAGGAGCAGCACGTCAGACTGCACCCTTGCTGCGGAGTCAGATATTGTCCATTACATGTGCTGCAGGGCTTGTTTTCTATGGACATAGTGCTGCAGCCACCACTGAAGGATTTCGATCACAGTAGTCACTACAACCAGCAGCAGGAGGATGGTATTGAGGATCCGGGAAGGAATACTGCGTGAGACTGAGGCTGGACTCTTGGTGTGAATTTGGTGCACTCTTGTTTGGACACCCTGGACTCCTAGCTCCTGGTCTTCTGGAACTAAGAACTTATTGGTGCTCATGTGCGCATGCTAGGGCCCACAGCTCTATCTCAAGCACACCCTACAGGGGAGGCTGTGACAAACACAACCCTCTGACAAACCTATCCCTTTAAGGTACCCCCTGAAGTCTGAGCAATCGAACGGTAAGGAAGGGGTCCTTTAGGGTGTAGTGAAGGCGGGGCTGAAGAAGGTATCTGCTTAGCCTTTGGTGGGGAGCTAGCATCAAGCGTGTGCAGTACGGCCGGCATCAGGGAGAACCTGGCTAAGTGATGCAACCTAACTCAACTATGGCCATCAATCTGTATGCCCAATACACAGCGCAAATGAGCACAGCTCAGCGATATCAAGGTGCAAGTTGCATTTTGGCCACCTTGGATGGTCTGGTGATCTGCAACAATCTATTAAGATCAGTTTGATTTTGTAAACAATCATTTAAGGCTACTAAATCTGAGCAGATAGCTGAGAATGCCAACAGAAACGCTGAGATCCCTTCAATCAAACCATGGAGCAAAAACAAAGTTGGGCCTCAGTCCGACTGCGGAAAGATGGATTATCACTAATCCACAATCCTGATTCTAGTTGAGAATCTAGTTTAATTTTAGATCTTAATGTAGTGTGTAGGAAATTGGGTTGTTGTGCAGAATGTAAGGCTTGAGCAAGTAATAGGTCCACAATTTCCTCTTACTCCGAACCAAGCACCCCATTGTAGCACCTTACTCTCTCAGGGTAGGAAGCAGAGCAGTCCATGGCCTACTCAAGAGAGGTGGTGTGGGCTAGTAATCATCATTCGCTGACACACAATAATAACACTCAAATGATTGTCCAGTCAGTGCTGTTTCTATATAAAAGGAGTTGTGCATTTTATTACACATCACTACTAAAGACTACGCATGCATTTACTAATATATAGACAAGATAGGAGGAAAATACCTCAGATGACATCCTGAAATCACATTTGACTCTTAATGGGTCATGACCCCACCATCATAGTACCACGCACGTATACCAGATAGCACATCACAATATAGAGGGGTATCACTTTAGATAAAACAGGCCTATTTGCTTTATCCGAGAACAACAAACCACATGCTAAAAATGTCATCATTTTGTTTGTAAATGCAATCATCAATAATAATCATGTGTGAATGCAATTCTTAATAAAGCTTATCAACAATGATTAATAGTCACTGTCAGCATAATTATATCAGTAAAAGGCTTTAAAATCAACATAAAGTTCAACCACACTAACAGCCCCCAGAGGGCACCGCTTTATGGCCACCCAAAATGCAACCATAGACTCAGCCCCTAGAGGGTGCTGCACACCATGAACCTTTCTTATACACCTTTCAGGTCACATTAAATGCAGCCAGAAAACAAGCACTCCCACTGTAGAGCTTTCGCTACACTTCAGGCTAAGAGAAGACAAAATAAAAGTCTGTCTAATGAATTTATTAAGGCACTTCTCAAGGTTCGTATAGGGAAAGCGTTTATGTCAAATGCAACAACACAAGTGCACTTCTGAAAATAAACACAGCAGTAGAATAATAATGATCATAGAAACAAACAAAGAAAATACACTACTTCAATCATGGATAATATATATCAGATTAGCTACAATTAAGAATTAAAAATGCATCACCATTGGGCTTGACAGCTACATCATCCCTTTGCCAGCTTCAAGTCGTGAATCCAAACCCCAACGAAAAGAGAGAACTACCCACAATGGGATTCCGAGCAAGATGTCCCCTACCAGAAAATGATTTTTTTCCAATAACGGTCATCCAGCTTCCTCCCCGTATGTACTTTAAACAAGCTGGAGAGGAGAATTCTAGAAACTACCCCCCCCCCATCCAGTAGGTTGTTGTTCAAACGCTGGCTGTGCCAGGTCAGTGTTGAAAGAGCACATTTTGCGATTGGCCACATGCCAAGGTGCGCTCCCAAGATCGAACTGGTCCCTGCCGTACCATAAACATTCTCTGGTACATCCTTATCTCTCCCTCACTCCTCCATGTTATGTCTCTGCCCTTGGTGAGAAAGAACGAAAGGAGCGAAAAACATGTTGCATAATTTGTGCACAGAAAAATACCTTCACCACTAATGGGACGTGTTTGAAGCTAAGCTAAGGACAAAATGGAGTTAGTGGTCAAGATGGAGCAGTAGTTAAATACAGATAGCATTATGCGGGGCTAAATTAACCCTTACAGCACTCCCTCAATACTTCTTAGACAACATACTCAACACCTACCAATCTGGATTCTGCAAGAACCACAGTACTGAGACCGCCCTCATCGCCTGCACAGATGACATCAGGATCAGAGTGGACAAGGGCAAGACCGTCGTCCTCATCCTCCTAGACCTCTCTGCAGCTTTTTACACCGTAGGCCACCAAACCCTTCGCGCACACCTGTTTGACGCCGGAATTCGCCACAAGGCCCTGGACTGGCTCACCTCCTTCCTCTCCGAAAGAACCCAAAGAGTTCGCCTCCCTCTCTTTCGGTCTACAGCCACCAAGATCATCCGTAGGGTCTCCCAAGGATCCTCCCTCAGCCCCACCCTCTTCAACATCTACATGGCTCCTCTCGCCAACATGCTCCACCCCCATGGCATCACCATCATTTCTTACGCTGACGACACCCAGCTCATCATCTCCCTCACCAAGAACCCAGCCACCGCCTAGATTAACTTGCATGCCGGACTCCTCGACATTGCCAAATGGATAACAAGCCACCTCAAACTGAACTCAAACAAAACAGAGATCATCATCTTCGGCCCCAACAAGACAGCATGGAACGACTCTCGGGCCACCCCCAGCACCCACCACCCACGCACTCAACCTTGGCATCATACTGGACTCATCCCTCTCCATGACCCAGCAAATCAACGCCATATCATCCTTCTGTTTTAACACCCTTCACATGCTACGCAAGACTTTCAAATGGATACCCCTAGAAACAAGAAGAACAGTCACCCACACCCTCATCAGCATCAGACTGGACTACGGCAACGCCCTCTATGCTGGGACCACAGCCAAACTTCAAAGAAAACTCCAGCGATCCAGAACGCAGCCGCACGACTCATCCTCAACCCCCCTCGCCACGAACACATATCCACCCACCTCAGATCCCTACAATGTTTGCTCATCAACAAAAGGATAATTTTCAAAGTGCTCGTCCACGCTCACAAGGCCCTCCACGACACCGGACTGGCCTACCTCAACAAACGAGTAAACTTCCACATACCTACTCGCCCGCCACGCCAACCTAGCCCTCGCCACAGTCCCACCACATCCAACGCACCACCTCCGGCGGCAGACCCTTCTCCCACCTCGCCACCAAGACCTGGAACGCCCTCCCCACCAACCTACGCAAGACCCAAGACCTACTAACATTCAGAAAACACCTAAAAACATGGCCTTTCGAGCAGTAACCAGCCACTACCCCCCCCCAGCTCCTTGAGACCCTATCGGGTGAATAGTGCACTGAAGAAATTTCTTGATGGATCGATTAGGTTTCTTGGTGGTGACCCTGTCCTGCAAATTACACCGAATCAAATTCATCTTATTTCACAGATGCTGTCCCAAGACAAGAACTAGCTCAATGATAATACCCCTCATTTCCTGCACTCATTATATGAAATACCCACAGAAGGAAAGCAATGTGACCATCAATCCGTGGGCTCTGCAGAGGCCAAGGATTGCATGTGTATTCAGTCTGAACTCCTTAATGGCCTACTGGCAGGCACTGTGAAAAACTCGTACTGCTTTCAGCCTTAGGACTCTCAATCACACCATCATGAACACCCAACTACAATCTGAACTCACACAGACATCAGGAGGCGACACTGTTCATAGTATGTACTATATAATAGTCATATATTGCATGAAAATAAAACTACAGACACATCGCCTGGAAAAAACAAATATTCGTAAGGATGAAGTAAATCATGTGAAATGTAAACAGGACTGCTTTGCTGAAATGGATTCCCTCCCCACATAAAGTTAACTGTGGGTGATCAGTATAAAGCAGTAGCACAGGGTCATCTGATTGCCTAGGTTAGCAGTGGTATGCAGCGGGACAGCACGAATAATGAAGTGGAATCGATTGGGATGGAACAAAGGGAGTGATGGAAATGTCAGCAGAGTTGAGAGAATGTTCATATGTTGAGGGGGGACGTTGCCAAAAGTTCTGGGAAAATGGCTCTTTTAGACCCCAAAGCAAACACATTTCCTTCATGCCTAGACTAGCAGCTTTAGTCGAACTTTTGCTGTAACATGAAGGCAACAGCACAGGTACTTTATTACTTTCGAGGCCAGATTATATGGTCATTGTGAAGGACTTTGGAGTGGTGGGCAGGGAAGGGAGCTGGTCAGAGTAGGTGCCTGTTTCTTTTCTGGCCTCTTGAAGTCATTTTAACTGATGGGTGTAAGTCCATCACCTTGCTGTGGTGATCCTCGCAGCTGTCATATAGGACCATTCTCCTTCTAGTCCTTTTAAGTTTTCACACTGTCACTTCATATTTAAGCACACTTGTTAATTTTACCAGAAGACCGGAGGCTCATATTATGCAGTAATTTCTTGCTTTATTAAAGCAGCAGGCAAGCAAGAACAAAGTTTCAAAAAAACCGAACATAGAACTACTAAATGACATCACAATGGGAACCGCCAATAGGATGTTGACTAATCCAAGAATTATGTTGACTGCAAACAAGTCCTCATTTCTTGCTGCTCACAGTCAAGATAAGTACTTTATAATTTCTCTCCAAAGTTCGGTAATCTTTACATTTTCATTGCGTTTATTTATTTAGTCAAAGTATTAACCTTACTTGCTTGTACTGTTAATATTGTACATTCTTGCGTGCTCTTCGCGTGCTTCCCTCATGCTTTCACAAATGCTGGTGATCCCTTAACAGTTCCAATCTACTGTTACGAAACACGTCTGGTCACTCTTGCTTCCTATGGTTATCAGAAGCTTTCCTTTCCTGTGCTAGGTCCCGCAGCTGCTGCCTCCTCCACACCTCCACTGCTTTTGCCTCAGTCTCCGAGTTCAACATAGTCTTATGTCAGTGCTCTGCCCTGAGACGAGGGCTTCCTGTTTTTCTCCTCCCCTCGCTTCAGTCTGTCAGCGGTGTAAGTATCATAGTTAACTCCCCATTTTTCTTTCAGTCCCACCCTTGACCTCCAATTCTCTTTCCCTTAAAGAGGAGTTACCATTTAATGGGGATTTACAGATTTTCTTGAGGATTTTAACACTTCCCTTCAGTGTTTTCCTTTCTTTTATATAATAATTATTCCTATTTATTTCTCCATTGTCAATTTATATTGTATTTGAGTTTTTACTCATTATGTCTGAGGAAGAGGAGATAAAACTTTTCAAGGAAAATTTAAAATCCTTTATCAAGGTTTCTGTTCAGCAGGCTGTCTCATTTTCGATGCTGGAGATCTCCAAAAATCTAGAGGCTTCCATTACCTAAATGTTTTATTCCTCCAATGAATGCCCTATAAAGGGCAAGAACTGTGCAGCTTTGATGACTGGGTCTGCGAAAGGCGTTTCAATGAAATTTGGTCGTACTACCCGAGAGGTTTCTATGTCAGGGCCCCCTTGTTCACCTTTACTCATATCCTAATTACTAGACACTGATGAGGATGGTGATGTGCTGAGCAACACAGGTGATATGGACGGATCATCTGATCCTATAAATTATGAGCCCTTTGGAGAAAAGGCAAAACATTTCTCCTGATGATGGTGATGTCTCACCCAGTGTCTCGAGATCGTGTTGATCACCTTGGGGAACTAATGTCTACCCCTCTTTCATCCACCACCCCAATTCTACAGAATGGTTCCCTGCAGAACATGTGGTGGATTAGGTTTCCTTTTACTTGCATAATCCTTTACATAAAATCACCAGAAATAAGTTAAAATCTGAGTGTCCCCGCCCCTTCCCAACCCAACAATGTCACAGCTACCCCTATTTTTGAGTCCAATATGTTGATGTTATTCACAAAATTTGGTAAAGATCCCAGAAAAAGTGTGGACAAAGCCAGGTCATCTTGCCAGGGACAGAATGCAGAATTTGGAGAGTCCTCTCACCAAAATTGTGGATTTAGCTGAGGAAGCCAGGATGAGGTGCACTCTGATTGATCTCAAGAATCTTTTCAAGTGGGCCCAATGGGCTATTTGCATTTTGGGCAATGCAAATGCTCATATTTGTCAGGAGAGAAGGACCAGTTTATTGCTCAAATTTGACCCAAACTTGGCTCTTAAATTTCTAAAGAACAGGGTCCCTTGGCTAACGGTCTATTCTTTGGCAACTCTTATCAAGGAGTTGGGGAAATACATATCTACATTTGCTACTATGGACAAGGCCCAGCTTTCCCTAAAAAAGATTTTTCCTCTCAGGTTTTCGCTAGGACCGGAAAAAGGCAGGAGTCGCTTTGCCGGCCGCTATTCCAGGGGTCAGTACCCTAACAGACACTCCTTCAACCAGCAATCTCATCTTGATACCTATACCGGATACAAGCCTCAAGTATATCCCTGACTATCAGGAGGATTCTGCTCCAGGGGATACAAAGGAGAAAAATTCTCAGGTAAGAGTTTCTGGCCTTCCTCCCATCAGAGGCAGTTTGGCTCTATTTCTAAATGAATGGTTTTATCTTACCACAGATCCCTGGGTAATTCAGCCAGTTCAAGGGTATCTCTGAGTTTTATCAACCTCCAGTTCAGTCTCATTTCCCTCATCCTCTTCTTTTTTCTCAAGACCAAAATCTTCACATCCACAATGAGATTCAAACTCTGCTTTTCAAACAAGCTATAGAACCAATCTCTTTCCATCCCTCAGGTTTGCTCAGCACCATTTTTCTGGTTCAAAAAAAGAACGACCATTTTCGACTTGTCCTTAATCTCAAAGTCTTCAACAACTTCGTAATGTATCAGCATTTCAGACTATTCTCCATCTCAGGGATATTCTCCTTCAAAACAATTGGTTGGTCAGGCTAGACTTTCAAGATTCTTATCTCACTATTCCGATTCATCCCTTTAAAAAATTATATCTCCAGTTCCAATGGGGGAATTCATTTTATTGTTACAAGGTTCTTCCCTTCAGTCTCTCTTCAACTCTGTGTTGTTTCAACAAGGGTCTCAGACTGAATGTTGCTCTCCTCAAACCACAAGGTCTAATTGTTTATCTTGACAATTACCTTATCATGTCCCAACACAAGAATCTTCTTCTTTCTCATTTGCATCTTCATCAATATCCAGAAGTCAGCTCTAGTTCACGCCCAACAGCTGGAATTTCTGAGTTTCCTGCTAGACACATCTCCTTCTATCCTTTAGCTTCCTCAACACAAGGTCGCTCTCGTAAAAAGGAGATTTGTCACTCTTTAACTGTTTCTCACTTCTCTATCAGGTCTGTAGCCCATTTAGTAGGTCTACTAGCTTCTTCATTAGGCTATCTTTCCTGGCCCTCTTCATTATCTAGCCCTTCAAAGGTTAAAAATCTGACATCTTCGCAAAGTGCTCGCCTATTCAGATCTAGTCTCATCCGATCAAGAGTCCAGAGAAGAACTCCTTTGGCGGCTGACTCATTTAAACGCTTGAAACGGAGAACGATTTTCTCTGCTGCCCCAGATCTCGCCTTAGAATACCATGCAAGTCTAACAGGTTGGGGTGCAAGATGTGGTCAGTTCTTGACTGGAGATGCATGGTGTCAGAGGGAGTTGTTCTTGGATATCAACAGTTTAGAGATGCTTGCAGGTTCCTTTATGTTAGAAAAAGTCAGCTGCACCATTCTTCTGAAAATGGACAATCTACCAGCTGCCAGCTATATCAATCATCTATGGGGTACAAGGTCCAAGGTTCTGGCAGATCTCACCAAACATCTTTAGGAGTACTGTTTACACCAGAATATCTCATTCAGAGCAGTTTATCTTCCGGTAAAATTAAACACAGCAGCACATTAGGATTCAAGACATCTTCAGGACTCAAGCGATTGGCAACTGTACCCTTCAGTGTACAATCAACTTTCTTCGATCTTCAGCAACATTTCAGTAGATCTTTTTGCTTCTTGACTTAACTCCCAGCTTCCTTCCTTTCTCAGTTGGAGGTCAGATCCTCAGGCTTTAGCTACAGACACTTTCTTTCAACTGTTGTCTCAAACTCTTCTCTGTGCTTTTTTCCCCCCTTCCTTTAATTGCACAAATCCTAGCCCAGACTCGCAGACAGCAATCTTCCCTGGTCTTAATAACTCCAACTCTGTTGGAGATGGCTTCAGACTTCCCATTTGGATTCCTAATTTTTCCGATTTATTGCTCAACCCTCTGGGTCATCAGCACAACATGATTTTAGAAGGCTCCCTTTTTCTGATCACCTGGAGGATTTCGGGTTGTCCTGAAGAACCACAGGAATTTCGGAAGACGCTATCAAGCTCATTCAACAACCTTGGGCCCCTGGCAAGTCAAACATTTACAGATCAGCCTAGCTCGCCTGGTGTGAATTGTGTATGAACAGGAATTCAGATCCCTTTTCAGCAGATATAACTCTTGTAGTGAATTTCTTAGCCTCTTTAGCTTCTCAAGGCAAGGCCTATCATACAATCAACACTTATAGATCAGCTATTTCAATCGAACGTTACAGAGTGGACGGCAGACCCAAAGGAGAATATCCTCTGATTTGTTAACTTTTAAAGGGAGAAAGATTTGTTAAACCTCCTATTCCTAAATATAGCAAAACATGGGATGACATTTTGGTGTTGAAATTATTTATTTCATTGTAAGACAATTTATCACTTTCGCGTAAGTACCTTTGTGGAAAGTTAACAATGCTTTTATGTTTGATTTCTTTAAAACGTATTTTAGATGTTAGAGCTTTAGATGCATCTTCTTTCCATTACTCTCCTCTTGGTGTTTCCTTTCAGGTTCAGAGACGCACCAAAATCAACTTATCCACGATTCATTATCCAGTTTTCCTTTCTCAACCCAAGTTGTGTGTTGGAAACTGTTTAAAAACTTATGTTACTCGCACTGCAGATTTGAGATCCCCTCTGCTAATCAGTAACTAATTTCTTTTAAAAAACACCACAAACCTGTTTTCTCTCCCACCTTAACCTGTTGAATCAGATGGATCATGTCCTTAGCTGGAATTGAAATTGATTCTTTTGGTGCCCATTCCGCCAGCGGAGTTATGATGTCTCAGGCTTTCTGGGCTGGTGCTTCTTTACCCAACATTCTCAGAACTGCAGACTGGTCCAATGTAAATACTTTTAGAACTTTTCATCCCAAACCTATTTCACGTATCTCCAAATATCTTACTGCAATACTTTGAACATGCATAATATGAGCCTCCGGTCTCGTAATAAAATTGAGATTTTCATAGCCTTGGTGTCAGAAAGGCTAGATTTTATTGCAGTCACAGAGGCGAGTATTATCCTACCATTGTTGTTATTAACCCTTCCTGATTTTCTTTTCTGCATTTCCAGCATCTTTCTCCGACTTTTCTTCCTCCTACACAGGATACAGAGCATCTCCATGGATCTTTCCACTTTGGTCGCCCTGATGCTCTTTACCACCTGGCCAACTGCTTCCCAGACTTGTTTGTCATATTATATACCTTTTATTCCGTTCTTTTGTTTACTTATACTCCTCTTTAATTTAATTGTCCACCACAATGGTAATTTTTATTGTTGTTCAGTACTGTCATGAATGAATTGTAGAAGAGTTTTTTTTTGTTCAAATATCTTCAGGCAAATCGATAGAATGCAAACCTTGCCAGACAAGTCCTACTGGAATTACATTAACACAAGGGTTGTTTCATAAAACATATATCATTGTGTTGTGATGCTTATGCAAGATCCATTCTATGTTGTTTTTTGGAGCCACACTGCCTAAATAGCTTTGAAGTTCCAATATTTAGATTTCATTAAGGTTGATAATAATCTGTTCTTGTAGAGTTAATTCATGAACACCATACTCAAATATGGATTTGTGGTGACAGAAATGTCAATTAGATGGTCACAGTGGGGACTGGTCTTCAAAATTAGTGTTTTTAATAGAATTTGGACATGATTGCAGAAGTCCATTGGTGCCCATTGTACCTCCTCCACCTATATAAATATTGAATAGACTTTAGGATTATCCTTAAAATGTTTCCTGAAGGCAGTTTTTGCATAATATGAGAGTTGTATATTTGTGCTGGTTTTAGGGCTGATACTGCTCTATGTTGGGCTGAATTTGGTCTTGATCTTGGACAGCTTTGGACTTCGGACGGATCTCCACATCTGGCAACACTGAATATGGTGTTGCGTGGTAACTTAAAGAATTTGTTAGCAATAGGTAAATTTGACAACAGCGCTGTCAAAACCCAGACCTAAAAAATTAAGAACATAAAACAAAAGTGGAGCGGTTGGCTGCACATAAAATCGGTAACTATCCACTTATAATGTATGATCATGAAATGACTCTAGAGGGCAGCATATGCCCATCTTCAAATTACTGTTCTTTACATGAGCAGGTCACTGTTTTGCTAGTTTTACGTCTAGGCAGTGTTTAGAAGTAACTGAGGGCTTACTTAATCAAAACAATGCACTTGTGGTTGTTGTTCTACTCTCTGGCAATATTTACTAAAATGCAAGATAAATACACACAACAGTTTGTCACAGAACGCAGAATGCCATCCGCTTTGTCTTTCGATACCCCGCGCAGTGCGCTAGAAATTAAAGATAAGAAAGATTGCGGCGCTGCTGGGCTCACCTCTCCCTCGGGGGTCCTGGGATGTGGTCAAACCTCATGTGCGTGTATTTCACATAACAGCAAAAGAGCAGGAAAGTGAGGACTGCGACGGCCAGGACAGTGAGCAAGAACCAGGAAACGAAGCTCGACGCGTCCATCTTCTGAACCCGGCCGGGTGCTTTGACTTTGGCGAGGGAAACAGACCCAGGAAGGGCGATCGCTTTCAGAAAAGAGAAAAGGATCTTGGGTAAAAAGGGCGAACGAAGGGGTGGGCGCTTCGGAACGCTCGGTATGTCAATGAAAAGGTGCTGAAAAATACAAACTGGCGATGAAATTCATGGGAAGGGAATAACTTCTTAATATTAAGTATCTGCAGTGCTGTATTGCTAACTGCATGAGAGCGCTACATTGCCACTTGTAAACGGATCCCAGTATTACTAGCGAAAGACATAAGAAATTAATGTTTAAAGTTTTTGTTATTAAAAATAAAGTCACTACAAATACAGTAGGGTTGGCTTGTAAGTGAAGACAATGATTTATTGATCTTATGTAGGAACAGTTAAGTAAATGAATATGATATTGACTGCTTGGATAAACGAGAGTGCATGTGTGCATGGAATGATGGACGTAGGCATGAACGGATGAAGGAGTAAATACAGTGTGTGGGGCACCTGTAGGGGAGTGAGAAGGAAGATGGGGTAGGATATGTTGTTACATGTTTCTTTAAGTGCATTTGTGCAGCACATTCCCTCTGTTTCAAGGGCCCAGAGCTCTCCCAGGGTATCAGCACAATTTAAGTGTGTGTGTGTGTCAGTGACTGGATGGTGTGTGTCAGTGACTGGAAGGAAAAAAAGAGTACAATGATGCGTGGGTGAGTGCATGGATTGATGGCTTTACCCGAAGGTCTATGAATATTCGTGGGATATAGTGATGTAAAACAAAATGACGGCCCCCCCATGCAGAATAGAATCGGGGGACCTTGAATCTCCCATATCTCAGATATTCATTGTTCTTGGGCTGAATTGGGAGCCTAGGCCATAGGGGCTGCAGCGGCCATCTTAAGCCCTTTCGTTTTCCCAATGAAAACTGCATCCATATATAGTGCAATCTGTAGACATGACAACATTTTAGAATCAGGAGATGTAAAAATATATAATGGAGAGAATGTATTTAGCTCACTAACTTCTGTTGAAACAGAGGCAATTTCAGGCAGAAAACAGCCAAAATAAAGTCATTTTGTGCTTCAAAAATCGGGAGTCTCCCATCTAAATCGGTTAGATTGGCATGTATGAATCCGCCTTTGTCACCGTGTTTGTGTTTTGGTACTGCCTGTGAATGGCAAGCCTCTACCGTGTGATGGTGTTTGCATGGTGTGTATATATTGTCCACAGTATCAAGATCATGATAGTGATTCACGTTAATTCAAGAAAGAGGTATAGAAAAAAACGGACACATACATTAGGTATAATGTCAATCTATCCTCTCCCCATCCCTATGTGCACTATAAAGAAAGCGTAATCCAGTGGAAGATGCTACGAGCTCTAATAGCTCAATGGGTAGAGCCATTCCTGCAAAGGTTTCTTAACAGACAGGAAGACATAGGATAGAAGAATTAAATTGTGGCAAAGTCCAACTTAGCCTTCTATCATTCTTGATTTGGTAAAATGAGTATGTTTAAAATAACAATGTGTCATCCAAGGAACACATAAATAGAAATGTGAGCTGCATGGCATGACACTGTTTATTTACCTTTATTGATTCTTACTTTATTCTAACCAATTTTAAAATATAAACAATAAAGGTAGACCAAGAGGCTGTATTTGCATCTCTATTTGAGAAAGTTCATTAATAAGTGTAAATTTGTACACAAATCTTTAATTCAGATAATGTGTGCTCGTGAACAAACCGTGCTACCTTTATCTCAGCTATCTTTTCCACCATAAAAATCTTAGAAGGCTAAAATATGGAGCATTATAAAAAAAAGTCTGAACAAACAATACTAATCACACATTATTACATATCTAGGGCCGCGGGCCTTACATTTTCACTCATACATGGTTACAATGTAACAAGCTTGATATAATTACAAAAATACCAATAATACAAAGATGTTTGCCCAGTGTAAGGGGGCTGTCTAAAAATCCTGACTACTCTGAAGGGCAATGTAATCTTTATGATTTCAAGCTCCACATTTTAAAAACATTAGATGCAAATCAAAATGATGCAAATGAGTTAGCTATGGAAAGTTCAGTAGAAGGTGAATCTAGGTATATTTCCCTCTTAAAGCACATGCATGCTTATCTTTGTGACACTACATCAGAGCCTAATAAGGAGCAACGTGTCTGAACTCCAATTCTCCACCATAACAGTTTATTTCTAATCCGGGGGAAATTGTCATATTCTTGTTAAACCCAAAATATTTGCTAGGGTTGGCTATTAACTTTTTACTCTCTAAATACTGAAAGTTATTGTCTCTTCCTAAAGCCCTAAACTATTTATTTAGCACCAATTTTCTCATATTACAACCTAAGCTTCTAGCATTATTTCCATCTTGAATTAATTTATCTATCCTTAGAGTAAGAGACTTAGATAATTTATTTTCACATGCTCTAATTACAGCTAAACAAAATGGTAATAGTCTTGTGGTATTAGCACTCATTTGCTTATATAACAAATGTGTTCAGCCTGAATCTGACAAATCGAATCTCTAGCTCTCATCTTATTGCATGTACCATTGCACATAATAGTAAGCCCAGCACTCAATTTGTAATCACCTCTTGAATAGCAGAGTAGTATATTTTACTATCCAAAAGTAGGGTTTCTCTCCCATGTAAACTATTGGAGTGCATTTTTGGATGGCCTAACAAATCTATAGTTAAATACGTTTGTGAGCTTATCAAAGGCATTTGAGTTCATTTGTTTAAAAAGCAGCACCCAAGACATAGTTTTAGAGAATGGTATACCTAAACATTGGTAATTATCACCAATTTCCAACTTTGTATCCTGTAACCACCAATGGGGAGCTCCACTTCATCCTCCCACACACCATCGCACTATTTGTTTTAATAATCAGTGGTTTAAAAGACAGGAACGAGTTTTGTAATCTGTCAGTTTTCCTTTGCAAAGCAATAAGATTGAGTTAAATCAACTCGAGATTGTCTGCAAAGAGGAGGCAACCAACATGCTCACTTACACCTTTTGGGAATACAAATTAGTCAATGCAACCCAGTGCAGTAAATATGCAATAAAGAATCTAAATACACTAAAGGCCGAAAGGGAGCCGGTTTAATGTCACTCTGAATTGGACTCTCCTTAAAACAAATCTCCCAGTTGAGGAACCCTCTACTTAGGCCCAATGTTCATAGGGTAACAATCATATTGCTGGCAAGAGCTCAGCTGGTATGTTCTGCTTCAGCTTTGCCCAGGAAAAAAGCTGTATCAACCAAATCAATTGTTGCTCAAAAGTGTACCACACTACAAAAACGAGATTCTGTTCGATGAGTACACCTTCAGCAACTTCCCTTAGGATGCAGCACTTTTCCATGGATGAGTTATTGCACTTAAATCTAGCCAGGGATTATACTTTTTGCTTCACCCAGCCTTTCAACCTTAGAAGAACTAGCCTTTAAAACACCTTATCACCATATATATCTCTATGAAATCAACCTGTGACAGGATGGATAATTTTTTCTCCCTTTTTGTAAAATAACTTAACAGTGCATCTCCCCAAGATGGAGGACTTTTGAAATTCTATACTACCCATCCAAGAAAAGAACATAGCTGCTCCACCTATGAGGGAGTGTTCTCCGCAAAATTAGACACACGAAAACTGTCCAGCAGGAATCCAAACTTGGGTGGAGGATGTCTCTTTGGCGCTGGGGCAAGTAACTGCTATCCTAAGCAGCCACAAAGTGCAGGGGAATGGATTTGCACTTTAGGTGTGAGTCACAGAAAATGTCCTCCTTCTTTGTAAGCACTTCATTTTGTGAAATTGCTGTCTTCAGCACAAAAAGTTTCAAAGCTACAAATTCTCCAACTTTGCAATCCCTACCTCCACTGAAGACACAGATCTAACAAGTTTCAACACTGATGTGGAAGTCCTGTAATGGAGTTAACTAAACACATTGCAGAAACTATTAAAGCATCGATTTTCAAAGATAAAACTAACAAAATAAAACACCTGTTAAAACAATATTACTTCAAAACCCATGCTCGGCAACAAAAATCATGGCACCAAAGCTACTTATACAGGCCTAAAAAGATAAGTACCATAGACATTCTCAAAAAGGATTGTCCTATATAGCCACTGGCTACAGAATCTCTCAGTCTACGAGACACATGAATAATAAACTTATTGTATGTGTATGTGCATGTGTGTATGCTCTCCTATCCCAATGGTTCTTGGACAAGGTAACAGCACCATAGGGCCACTGTAGCATAAGAAATATGCTACATAAATACCAAACAAAGATATATGAAGCATACTTGGTGTAGAAAGACGGCCTCAAAGCAGGACAATCACTAGGGATCATGTAAAGTGGGAGAAAAGTGAGGTTCTAAATGGTTTCCTGACTCGGGTGCTCTAGAGATCATGGTATCATTCAGCAGAAGATTAGTTTTTGGTTTTGGAGCAAGAACGGAACAAGCCTGGCTGCAAGTCTTCTTCTTGTCTCCAACAGCTTAGCTCACGAAGATGGCATAAGGGTGCTAATGGTGTTACTCTGCTAGATGTATCAGTTGCTAATTTGTTTCAAAAACTGTGGTGGAGTAGCATGCACTCCATGATGTACCATGCAGAGAACTTTATACCTAATCTGAAATCATTCAATCGATCAAACATTCATAGAGCGTGGAAAATCACCTGTGAGGGTCTAGAGTTGTGACCGGGAGCAATGGAAGGGTTCTAAGACGAGGCAAAACAGGATCAAATGCTCATGATTCATGAATCAAATGAAACACTGTGTTTTGAGTGAGCAGGAACCAGGTTAATATCCTGTCAATTTCCATAATACAGACAGGGACAAAAATTGCTCTAAGTGCTGCCTGCTTTGGTGGGGGGACGGTTAAGATTAGGTAACATTTACCTATTTATTTTACATTGTATATTTAGGCCCTCTCTACTTCAATAGGGAGTCAGTGCACTTTTCAGAGATAAAAACACTTGGGTATGAGGGACTCCTTACAACAAATATTGAACTAGGCTCAATATTTAATTGTCTGCAGGTAGAAAAAGCAGTTTGCATATATTGCACTGCATTTTGTCCACCAGGAGACATCTGCATTTGTCTCCCACCAGCCTGCATTCTGTTTAACTGCATCACTTCAGTCTTCATTATATCATTTCTCAATAATACAGATTTTGTGCCAAACTACCAGAGGGTTAGGCACAGGTTAATTTAGTGACGTTTGTGGTTCGCTCCGACAAGGATTGTGGTTGTTGCCTCAGAGGGGCTTCCTCCCCGTCTACCAATAACCAAATTTCTTACATTGGTGGCAGGGTGGAATTCTCAGTGTCAAACCGATAAATACAATCCTTGTCATGGTGAACCTCAAAAGTCACTAAATTAACCTGTCCTTAATCCTATGGTAGCTTGAAACTAAAGCTGTGAGCCTTAACTTAGAAGCAAAGTGTAAAGTATATACGCAACACACAAACAGTAATAAAGTGAAAACACAACACAATAAAAAATCCCAAACAAATTTTGAAATATAGAACACATTTTAATAATTAAAATGATGGCAAAACAACAAAGTATCAGTAGAAAAGGAGATACTGAATTTCAAAGTTTTAGGTAAATATAGCACCTAAAAGCATAAAGCGCCACTCTTGGTCATTGGGTCTTGCTAGACCGAAGGAAAGTCAAAAGTTCAGACCGACCACCATGGTGCAAAGACCAGATACAGGGACCAGGTTACTCCCACTAATAAAGTTGCCTGCTCAAAGTCTGGCACGACAAGTCCAGAACTTCAGGATTTCTCCTTTTCTTTTAGAGGAGTGCACTCCGATGCCGAAGCCTGCCAATGGTCAAGGACCTGGGATGGCACCTCTTGCAGATCAGGGACTCATTCCAGCAGAGGCCAGTAGGGCTCAGGCAGGTACAGTTGCAGCAGGTCAGCTGGGCAGTTGCAGGGTGCCCTCTGGAGCTTGTTGTGTCCCTGTAGCTCAGAACAGGAGATCAGCCAACTGACCCTTGGAGTCAACCAAAGTAGCCTGGTATGAGGGGAACAGGTCTAGTCTTCCTTCACAGAGAGCAGGGTATGCCTCAAGTAGCAGGGCAGTCCTCTAGGAACAAGGCAAGCCTCAAGAAGCAGAGCAATCCTCTGAAAAACAGGGCAGGCCTCAAGCAGCAGGGCAGTCCTCTGGGGTAAAAAGGCAAGCAGTCCTCTGAAAAACAAGGCAGTCCTTTCTCTGAAATGCAGGAGTGTACTGTAGAGATGATATTGTTGTGTAGCCATTTTAGTTATAGCTCCATGCACGTTAGTTTAACACACTAGGCCGCTGTGCACTTTGACTTAGATATATTTTATTCGGCTTCGCATTGTTATTTTTATAATAACCAGTTTTACGGTCTTGTTTTATTTTCATCTATCTAACTGTTTTTGCTTAGCCCAGCACTGTGTTCTCAAACAAGACATTGTTGATCACGTTGTGCTTCAGTCAAGGCTACAGTTTGGTACATTGCCAGTGAAGGTGGTAGAAGTTTAGTCTTCAACATTCGTAGAAAATACACATCCTTACGTAGGGACATTTTCTTAGAACATCAGCTGTGTTATTATAAAAACACTTCCTAGTCCCATTACACGTTAAGAGGGAGATTCCAGCCAGAGAACCACAACTGTATGCTGATTGCTGAATGCTTTGCTGCAGATGCTAACACAGACTACAGGCCTTTGCTCAGGTATGAGGGTTGATGTCCTCCTGAAAGGCAGAATAAGAGCTTAACATGCTGTGCTCAGATTATGACTTAGATAGGAAATAGTCCATAAATCCTTGTGACAATATGATAGTGTTATTCTTATGTTTCACTCTCCTCGTCTTCATTTTAATATTGTCCTGTTGTGTCATCCTGGTTATTGCAGATAACGCTTTGCTATCTAGAATGCAGTTGTTTTATTAAACCAGTCATTAAAACTTATACTGCTTTTTATTGTCATTTATATATGAGACCGAAGTGTGAATGAGAGAACTGGATGAGATCTGAGTGACCACGACTTCCCTGAGAAACCTAATATGTTACGCGCTCTGCTGCCTAATCATCCCTATCCTCTGGTAGAGATGAGGCACTGCTAGTTAGCCGGAGAAAAACCTGTATTTAGAGCCGCAGGTGTCACCCGCAGTGGGTCAGACTCAGTCTCCCACACCGTGGACGATCTTGCTGCTCAAAATCCAGTAGTCTCATTAGAATAATGAGAACCTACACGACATGGTGCTGCCAACGTTTGGTCAGGCTCTAATTTTCGAGTCCTCCGGAGTATCTCTGTCTCATTTTATATAATGACACCTCAATGCCGTATGTGGAGACCTCCATGGTGCTGAGGATTTCCACCACAGCTGTGTAGGTAATCCTACTACAACTGGCGGTTGTTCAAGCTTGAACTTTAAAAGGAAAACACATTTTGGTGTGCCTTCTCTGAACTCATAGTGTTACTATCATGGCGAATCCCCAACAGGTACAAATAGCTGTTAATATGAGACAACCTCTAATAGCACACCTACTAGCAAATGGCCTAACGGCCCAGGGAGGTCCAGTCACATTCGTGATGGACGCTCATGCAGCTTATAGAACAGACAGTTTTTACTCTTGGTTCACATTTCCAGCAGTTGATGGGAACACAAATACATTTCACCAATATACACCTGTGAATGTGCCTGGGCAATACAGAGCATACGCATATTTAGAGATACCTCTATCTTATCAAGAACATAATAATTGGCTTGATGGCGCCCTACCCCACACAATATTACCAGTAAGGTTAGGTCCACTAAGTAATGACAGTCGTACCTGGCCTTTATTGGCCACCTATACACCACATCCTGTGGTTGCAAATTTAGCAGTAGCTGGAGTTCATCACTTATATGTTGAATTAATAGCTATATATAGACGATTAGTACAATTAGTGATGCAAACACTAAATACAAACCCAGCACGTGCTGCTCCATCACATCCACATGCAGTAACGCCAGGTATAAATCTTGCGACTGTACATTCGATTATGGGTAAAGTACCCGCCAAACGCGAGTAATCTCCGTTTTGGTTAGCACAGAAAATTAATACGCTGGAGGCAGTGTTTCCCCATACGGGACCTCAGGATAAACATAGAATATTAACAATGTGCTTGCCCTTTGGGATGGTCCCTACAGTAGAAAACTGTAATACTTGGCGCCTGGTATTTGCCGCACTCTACACAACCTCACACAGTACACCGACACTTGCCAGTTTACCGGAAGTGCTGAAACAAATTCACGATGAATATGGGGCTGCCCTGGCCTTAGATTTGGGGATGCAATTGATGGGCAATTTTGCCACAGTATCCTCAATCATTTTAAGTAACCTTTAAGGGGAAGCAGTCACTCTTGCAGTGCGCATGTAGCTTTGTGATGTTCCACAACAGGATCAAGAACGAGAGCTGCCTACAATAATAGCAGAGACCTATTCAAGTATTGGTCGAGATAGCTTAGGGGCCAGACCACAAAAACCTCAATTTCAGGGTAAATCAAACAAAGATACCCCCAAGCAAGCACCTTAGGCTAATAGAAACTCTGGGAGAAAAAGCAGTAAACTCCTAAGAAAGAGAGGTGAGAATCTCTGCGTATGGAGACCCCACAGAATAAATATAATCTCAGAAATAGAGATAATATCAAAACGCCTGATAGATATCAATATACAGATACACGCCAATCTCGTTCCTTTCAGAACTCATCGGAAAAAATAAATGAGAGAGTTGGGTGATCAGAGCGAAGAACAGAGTACTTGAAACCGAGACAGGAATCACAACGCTCTTCAGAGGTTTCTGTTAAAAAGCAAGAGAAACCCACCCAACAAAAACAACAATTTAAAAAGAAAAAAGTGCCAGCAGTCGCAGTCCGACATGCCACACAGGAAGAGGGTCCGCTTGAAGAACAGGAATTGGCTCTAGCCTTGCTAGACAGTGCGGCAGAGGTCACAATAGTTTGCCGGAATCTTATAGAGCATCTGGAGGTGAAAGCAACAGATGACTTTATACAAGTAGAAACTGCGGGCATGCGTGTCTCCACGCCTGATAGGCTGTACAAGGTAACGCTACAGTTAGAAGGAGACATTGAACGCACAGTAGACGCCATCTTTTGGGATCGCATAGTAAAAGTATATGATGTCTTGTTGGCTGAACAAGATTGGCCGCCTGACTTTGTCCGTGCCTGCCCATATGGAGAAGATGTCACTAAGCCTTCTTTCTCGCCCCTTGTTCCAGAGGAACTTGCTGAATCCTATTCCACTGAATGGGCTTTGGCACAAGCACATGCATTATACAGAAATCACGTGGGATGGGATAAAGAATCCCCCTACCATGTAATCCCAATTAAAAATGAACCTCAGGCACAACCACAGTATCCTATAAAACATGAAGCAAAAGCACCAGTGAGAGAAATATTAACACAATTAGAGTACCAGGGTGTGATTGAACCCTGTGTCTCACCAATGAATAACCCATTATTACCAATAGCTAAACCAGACCATTCATACAGCATAGTCTTAGACTACAGACATTTAAACAGTCAAACACGTACCTATGCTATCCAAAATTCGCATAGCACAGCACTAATGAGCAACATAGTGCGTAAAAAATACAAAACATCACTAGACATTTCCAATGGGTTTTTCTGCCAGAATATAGTGCCTGAGAGTAGAGATGTAACAAGTTTCAGAGCACTAGGATCCCAGAAAAAAATCTGTTGTTTACCGCAGGGGTATAAGAACAGCCCAGGGCTGTTCGCAGCTCGTGTCACTGCTATATTGCACAAGATTGACCCTGAAGCATTGTCCTATGTAGATGATATATACCTGACGGGTGATGAATTACTACAACATTTAAGATGGGTAGCCAGCATTGTTGTAGGGTTTGCCGAATTTGGCTACAAATGTAACTTCAAAAAAACAAAAATAGCCTTCCTCAGCATCCTGTTCCTAGGATATGAGCTGTCAAGTGAAGGGAAGAGACTAGCACCACAATTCTTAGAGAAGTGCGCAGAGTTAAAACCACTGAATACAATCAAAAAACTGCAATCATTATTGGGTTTCTTACATTTTGTCAGAACCTACTTTCCAGATTATGCTACACGCATAAATCCTTTATAGGACTTAATACGTCCCGATTTTTCAAGTAAATTCTGGACTATCGAACATACACGCATTCTTTGAGAGTTGCGGACAGACATCCTTGTAGCTCAAAATTTACACACAAGGGACAACAAAACACATTTGGTCTTCAGAGTAGTAGCTGGGGCCATCGGTTTCACCTATGTGACGTTTAATGAAGGTGAGACAGTCCCAATTGCATATAAATCACATATATACTCAGCAGCAGAACAGCGCTTTGCTCCCATAGAGAAAATTCTCACTGCTGTACAGATGGCTGTCATTAAAGAAAGACCTCTTGCCCAAGGAAAACGCATTATTGTCGTTTCTCCAATCCCAGCCCTAGAGGCTGTTACAAAAGCTAGCGTTCCAAACGCAAATGCATTACATCCACGTTGGATACAATGGGCTACGTCTCTGACAGCCACTGATGTAGACTACATTTTTGACCCAAAGCTACAAACTCAGGAATTTCTACAATATGAAATAGAATCTCCAGTTCCAGCAAATACTTTGCCTATTGAACAGTATCATAGAGTCATGTTCACCGATGGCTCTGCACAACCTGCGATTGGAACTAAACCTCAATATTCTGCTGCTTGCACAGTCGTAAGTGGCTATATGGAGGGCGATAAATTGTGCCCTCTACATACCTTTACACAGACCCTAGAGGATTGTACAACACAATTGGCTGAGCTAAAAGCTCTGCTGATGGCACTGGAACACAAGGATCCGGCACAGCCTACGCTGATTGTTTGTGATTCATATTACTGTGTCCAGTCCTTTAATGAATACCTGCATTATTGGCACCAGAATGGGTTCAGAGAATCCAAAGGCAACACCATTAAACACAGACTACTGTGGGGGAAAGTAGCTGACCTGAAAGCGACGCTACCGAATGTCCATGTTGTACATACACTTGGACACCAGCGCGTTGGAATACATGTTGCTGGAAATACATTGGCTGATGAAGCCGCAAAGTCAGCAGTGAAAGTAGCCACTGTAGCTTCGGTGACTCGTTCGAGTTCCAAACCGGTCGCAGACATTTGGGCTGCCGTGACAGCTACGGCTGATGGTACGCCTCATCCTAAAGCATTTCCTAACAAATATCATTATCGTATGGGAAGTATGGTGAACGCTGAAGTTAAGATACAAGGCGTGGGTGTACGAGACATCCCCAACAAAGATATAAGACCACAATTGATTAAAGCAGCTTATGAAGGGGTGGCATCTGCCCATGTTGGTGTGGCGGCTACAATTTCGATCTTGCAGGCCCGTTATTGGTGGCCAGGTCTATACAAAGAGACTAAGCAGTATGTCCTTTGTTGTGACATCTGTCAACAAATCAAAGTTTCCACTGCCAAGCGCCCGCCGCAGACACCCCTCTTAATTTCAAACAAACAATTACAATGTGTGTACTTGGACCACTGTGGTCCCTTATCACCTGATAGTGCATACAAATATATTTTAGTCACTGTTGATTCATGCTCCAGATTTGTATGGGTGTGGCCACAACGCTCGGCTGACGTTGGGACTGTTAATAAAGATTTTCAAATCTTTATCGGTACATATGCAGTTGCGGCCTTCCATTCGGACCAGGGCCCTGCTTCCGCCTAGAGGGCGTTCAGGGACACCATGGCTTCGTTGGGGGTCCAACTCCAGTACTCGTCTCCATTTCATCCCGAGGGAAATAGTGTAGTGGAGCGATTAAACTGTGATTTAAAGCAATCCTTAACAGCCAGAGTCTTAAGTATGGGTCGCAGTTGGCTTAACCACCTATATGGAGTCCAGCGAGCACTAAATAATCTGCCTAGAAGGTTCCTGGGGGGCCGTACTTATTATCAGTGCCTGTTCGGAACTCGAATCTATGTTCCGGATCTTGATGGTCCTGGCATGGAGGCAGCAGAAACACCTTTTGACATAAATGAACGTGTCACTGTCTTACAGGAATTGCAACAGTCCCGTGATGATAATTCTTCCAAAAGTGCTGCCTCCTCAGGAATTAAGGATGTGCCTGTAACATCTGCCGGCTGGATTCCCAGAGTTGGGGATCTTGTACGTGAAAAAGTCGCAGTGAAAAAGGAATTTGGCCCTTCTTATCGAGCACCAGTCCCTGTACTAGGGATACACGGTACCAGAACTGTTATTCTACCACCGTTGGCAGTTCCAAAGAAAATCATTTTGTCTCTGTTGACAATGTCAAACTACACCATGTGGCCGATCCTGCACAGCCAACCAAGAGGAACATCCAGTAGTTCCCGAATCCCTCTCACTACTGACAAAGAAGTTCCTCTACAAGTTGTCTACACCAACACTGGCACCTCTCCGAACATGGAAGATGATCTTGCATTAGTTCCACTAACGTCAACTAATTTAGAAACATTTGACCAAGTCAACTCGACTTCAAGCCAAACGGATGGTGCTGTCTTTAGTGTGCCACCGCAGGAAACACCAACTCCACCACTGACAACGGCTCCGCCATTTGCACGAACTGCCTCTGGTTATTTTGCCGACTTCAACAATGATTTCTCAGACTCATTTGCCTCTCCGACAGCTGATTTGTCAAGTACACGTACGCTAACAAACTGTCTTAAAGAAACTTATTTTATTTTTCCATGGAATTATCTATGGCTCTCTTTGACTGTCCTAGCCTTTCTACTTTGGATTGGTTTTGTCATTTCCTTTTTCTTGTTAATACATGGTCATTTTTTACCTGAAAGATCAACAGTTGAACTGGTGGAAAAGGTTTTGAAACCACATTTTTCTTCACATAAAGTCCGAAGAGACTTATCCTTTGTGAACACTTCCGCAGTGCCAATTCCTGATGGGATTGTTTGTGACAAAGTAATGTTTGATATATATGGTCCCACGGAAGTTATTCAAATACTGTATGTGTTCAAATTATCAATGAATGATATAGTGATACCAGGCATTGTTTCTGATGATTGGGATGTGAAACCAGCTGATTCTATGATGACTGAATTGCAATATTATACCGTCTTTGAAAACAAAGATGTTTACCAATTTAAAGAAAATTATGGTGATATGTTTTGCTATAATTATTATGGGCAACATTTCATACATAGAGCTAGCAGTCCCCAAACTGTTTTTAATTACACACATGGGAACATTGCCCGACTCCGCCGCAAGGGAGTTCCAAAACATATTCTGAAAAGTTTGCATATTCTGGGCACAATCAAAAGAATGCTGAGTCATATTATTTTAAAGTACCATCTACTAAAGATATACACGTTATTGACCAATACGAAATTAATGTATTCGGAATCCTTTGTTTCCCAGTTATCGATAGAAGGCTATGAATATTGGTCCAAATCAATTGATCTGAAAAGTGTCTGGGGAACAAAAAATTGGCAAATTAAGGGAAAAGAAACATTGTTTAGAGCATGCCTCATTCCTGTACAAATGATCTTTTTAAATGAAACAGTGCAACAAACGAGTTGTTTAGGCTTAGCAACAATCAGGGAATTAAACATGCCCAGTATACCTGCCCAAGCAAAATTTTACAAATGGCAAAAATGTACAAATGCAACTGATGATGAGCTCGATGAGTGGGTCCAGAATGGTATGTTTAAAGCTTCACTGACACATCCAGGGAGGTGGTTATTGTGGCCAATAGATGCCAATGGGTTTCATCAACGTTTTATTAACTCCTCAGGTTTTAGGACGAGTAGGCCAGACCCTCGCTATATCACCAGAGCATGCAGATACAATTACATCATATAGTGTGGGAATATTATGCCAACAGTGGCTAAAATCATCCTCACTGAACGCGGTTTGAGAACACCTCAATCTCCTGTCTAACGCCACTGACTTACAAGATTTCTTGTCAGGACCTAGAACACAACGTAAGAAGCGTTTTTTAAATGCAGTATACAATGAGATTTGGAAACTTTCCCAACAAGATGCTGCTGCCCGGTTAAGGCAAATAGACCAGGAAAATTTAAAAAAAGGCATTAGCTGTTGTAAATAATATACCATTAATAATATTGTCTCTTCTACTATAGACATTATACAATCTGGTGTGTCTTCCTTACACCATGGACAGAGTCAGATCAGGTCCATTATGCAGTTGGGTTGGACGCTTCAAATATTGAAGGCAGGTCGCGTTCCATGGCAGCACGTCAGTGCAAGGGAGATATTTTCTTGTTTTAATCTAACGCGACAACAACAATTAATGGCTAAGAAGAAAGCGACTTATGTCATGCTTAACATTGAGAAATTAGAAAAGTTGCCTTTTACCGAGGTCGAAATACCATCGGTTGAGTGGTTAATACATGGGGTTATTAATCTGCCTATTTCCACACTACAATTCACCTCCTGTATAAAACACATTCCGGTAGGCAGATATGAAAAGCTGGGAGATAGTTACATCCATGAGGTGTGGGAGCTTACCTTCTCGTACAAATGCTTCAATGGCATGAAAGAGGTCTTTCTTAGCGGTAGTGAATACGAGACTTCAGTCCGCCATTCGATGATTTGTAAACATCTGTCCATGCATGGGGCGTGTAATGCCTCGGCTGTAAACTTGGCTTGTTATCTTAAGGGAGACCCAGTCCCTTTGATAAGACCCACGTTCCAGGTGCTTTCAAACGGCAGCTATGTCCTTCTCAATAGTGAAGGCTGTTGTGGCATGCGGGCCGGAATAGTTTATGTTGTTTCGGTCTCTAAGATCGTTACATGCTGCTGGAACATACTGTTTCCCCCCACTAAATTTAAGGAGGTAGCGGATATTTGGCTTTACATTGCTACTTCAAACGTGAATTTTGACAAGTTGAGTAGACCCAAGGCTTTACTGTTTCAAAGGCATGCGGCCCTTACATTTGCGCTCAAGACCTACGCACTTCAAGTGGCAAGGTCATCAGCAGAAATACAGTCCCTGTTAAATAAGAACTTTCAGACACTTTGGTGAACTCGTTGGATGAATATTTAATGCATCCAGCATGACTGGAATCACACATTTTTTCAAAGCAGTTGGTTCTGGTTTCGTTCACACCTTCTCCTCCATATTCGGTTTGATACCTTCAGCTATCCACTCAATTTTCGATAGTATTTTTGGGGGATTTCCAATAACTTTGGCTATTAGCTGGCATCCTGCTGTTGCTGTTGTTTATGCGCAATGGCTGTCCCGCCGCAATGAGGAGAAATGACGGCGCTCTCATCAGCGCAGCTGTGTAGTAAACATATGATGCAGCATTTTGGAGCAACATTCCTGGAGCAATTGGAGTGTGACTGGTCTTTGTCATTCAGACCGGTTCTGTATTGTGTGCAGCCCGTGTTTCGGTGCCTCTGGTGCTTTTTCGAACACGCACTGGAAGTTTGTCTGTCACAGCAGCGCACCCCAGCAATAGATGCTGATCTGTTGATGTTCTCGTTGAGGGTTCATTACCAGACATGCGCACTGAGGTTGCGTTTGCTAAGTGAAGATAATTATGAGTTACCCTTCCTGGAGGAATTTGCCGACAACTCATCAATGGGCACTCCATGGAATGCCTCCTTGGTTAACACTGGGGCTATGGAACACACTTGATACGCGACAATATGAGGGCCCAATATTTATACCTGGTGGCAGCCTTTGAAGTGGGAGAAACTTCTAGAGTTCCCCTCCCCCCCCACAATTGGTTCTGGAAATTTCCCTCCTTCCCCTGCCCAGGCCCTAAGATGTCTAGGGTGACAAAAGCCTGGTGTGAAGTTCTTTCTGCGGGTCCCAGAGGAAGCCCCTTTTAAATGTAAGTGGGGCAGGGAAAAGCCACTCCCATCCTGCCAATACCTAGTCTCCCATTGTCTTAAAAGGAGGATTAGACAAAGGCCAACTGCTACTCCATTCACAGACGGGTGATCCAGTACAAAGGCTGCAGGCACCAAATGGTTAGGGCAAGAAAGTGCTAACTTTCTAAAAGTTACATTTTCAGAATTGTGACTTAAAATCTGACTTTACCATTATAAAGAGTTTAAAATTGCAATTAATTTGAAATAAACATGACATTTATACTTGTTCCTAAACAAAAGTGAGCTCTTATTAAATGTAATAAGGTAACCCAATGTGACCCGGAAATGAAAAACAAATTTGTGAATTTCTCACTTCCAAGACATGTAAAGTTTAAAATTGCATGTCCAACTTTTCAATTACAATGCACCCTGCCCTATGGGCTGTCTACCTTAGTGGTGACGTATATGTATTAAAAAGGAACGTTTAGGCTGGGCAAAACATTTATTTTGTCTGGTCGAAATGGCACTTCAAAATTGCTCACAATCTGCAATGGCAGACCGGAGACATGTTTTAAAAGCCTACTTTAGTGGGTGGCACAGCAAGTGCTGCAAACCCACTAGTAGCATTTAATGTATAGGCCCTGGTTACATCTAGTTCAACTTTAGTAGGGACTTATGCGTAAATTAAAAGTGCCAATTGGGTGTAAGCCAATTCTAGGGAGAAAGCACAAGCACTTTAGCTGTAAGAAGCAGTGGTAAAGTACAAAGTCTCCTAAAAGCCAACAAAAACAGGCTCAGAAAACAGGAGGAGTGAATGTAAAAAGTTTGCAGATGACACTTCAGAGATGACCAAGTCCAACATGCCCAAAAATATCAAAACATTATCATTTTTTTTAGATGTGACACGGTGGCCATTTACTTAATCATTCTTAACTTGTCTGCTTGTACAGAAGAAAATATGATGGATAATGCATATTAAAAATGGTCTGGAACAAAACAATATGTAAATAACTACATGGTGTTTCAATTGTTACCATTTATGGTAGTAGTTATCACAGTGCGCAATCAAGTGTGTTTATTTAGTACATAATATAAGAACATTTTGAAATTTGGGCAGACAGATCAAATGGATTAAAAGTTATAAGGGTCTCACAGAACTTGCCATGTTCTCAGATAAAATGGGGTTTTACATAGGAAACGTTTTCTATGGGGGAATGGCAATTTAAAATGCACCAAATTGTAATGACATGGCAGCATAGCCATCATTAATTACCTTCTCTTTATTTGTTGAAACTTTATTTAGCTATTTTGAAGATATAGGCAAATCTGTGAATGTCCACATGCCCCAATTTTGAATATATCTTTAAATGTTGAAGATCACTGGAAAACATGGATACTTGATCACAAATGTGAAAATTTACAAAAATGCTTATAAGCATACTACAACCCTCATCCTCCCAAGGTTCATGAAGGTTGGAAGGGAAAAAAACAGAAATCTGTCCCATCCCTCCTTCACGCTATGGTTTAGAGAGTGAACTAGGGCTGTGAGGGGCTAGGTTTGCACAGGTACACACCACATTTCAGCACGTCTAGGGTTCTTGGGGGTTGCAAGCACTTAATGCTATGTGTAAAGTGAGGGTATTGGGACAATTCCCCAACATCACTTGGGCAAATGAAAGTCTAGAACAAGCCTCTCTGCCCATGGGCAAGGTGGGGTGCATTTGGTGGTTATCAGCGTGCTCCTGGTATTGAAGGCACTGGTATGGGACTACCAAGCACCCCTATCTGGTCAATTTCAATTTGTCCTTGTCACTCTTTGGCAAGGTGGGTGTGGTCAAAAACTACACCCCCTCACCCAAGGCTAAGGGAATTGTATTCTCCTTGAAATGGCAATTATAGGGGTGAAGGAGGGCAAGCACACCATGCCCAGGAGCACCCAATTTACTTTTTCACTGTTCCTAAATAACACCTGAATTTTGGGGTTCAGTGACATATGAAAATCTCTGTGCCTTCCATCCCATAAAAATTAACCATATATAGGATATCATATCATATATTATTTTAAACTTTTGTTTTCAGTGAATTTTCTAGGGTCATTTTAACATAAAGTAATATTTTTTTACCATACGTAAATCCAATCCCCTCCACACATGGCCACATTCTGGGTGTGGCCTATGGCCAGGCCCGGTGTACAACCTCCCAAAAGGCAGCTAACTCCACACAATGCAGGGCTTTGGCCGTGAGCGGCAGGGGTTGGCCACAAGGCCTGCCGCCAACCTCTCGCATGCAGCAAACCCATGCTGCTCACATCCTTTGGCCATGCTAAAGGCAGCCAGCACCCCGGAGGCAGCCCTCCACACACTGCACACAGCCTTTGGCAACTGGCATAGGGTTGGCCTTTTGGACCGAAAGACCTAATTTAAACTTACAGCCCTGGGGGATGGAGTGTCCATGGCCTTTTTTAGGCTCAGGGAGAGGGGCAGCAGAGCTTCCCACCCCTTTTTAGGTCAAGCGCCCAAGCGCTCTGGCCTGTTGTAATCTATCTGTGGGCTTTTACCCACGCCACCGCATGCCAATCCCTACCACACGGTCATGGGCTTGCCTTTCAAAAATCCTTTGTTATCATTGGTAAATGCTTTATGTTTGTCCCTCCTTGGACCTTTTTTGTTATCGCCTTGGCTATCAACCCTGTTACATGGATAATTGCCCTTTTGCTGATACGTTTGACAGCGAGCAAACTTATTTTTCCTTTTGTATCTCTCCTTTGCGCTCACGCTGTTGGCGGCCTTGGAGCTTTGAAACTGCTCGCTTATGTCAGCTGTTGAGTTCAGCGGTTTGGCCGAAGCTAAACCGTCACAACTTCATCAGTCTCACCGGTGTGGTCGGACTGGCACGGCTGGCAGTGAGCTCCTGCGGGCCGGCGGCATGCCTAAGATTGCTGGCCGTATTACGAGGCAGCAAAGCACCAGGCTTTTTTTTTTTTTTTTAATCTGTTTATTAAACGTAATTCAAAAGCAACAGTACATTCCACTTAGCTTAGTAAGTGAACAAACATCTTCTCTTCTCATGTACATCCATGCGTATTTGTAGTTTTTATACAATACGGTTACATTTTAGCGTACTGGCATACATCTTAACATTGTGTAACTTGTAACATTAGTCATATCAATTATTGTGCTTAGGTATATATAATGGCGTCAGGAATAGTAGCGGTAACATTAGGCTGTGTGGGCACGAGAAGTATCTATACTTTGCATGTGGTTAGTGTGATTAGTTAGTAGTGTCGGGTCGGGGCTAACGGGTTAGTAGCGCGCAAACTTGTCGCCTTGGTTCACTCTTGGGTGAGGCTCCATTTATTAGTTGCTTTTATGTTTTGGTTGAGTATGGTGGTGCCCTGCTAATATGATGCGAGAGGTATGAGGATTCAAGTGCTATGCTTATTGAGTGTCAGACAGGGGATCCCATCTCGGATGTCTTTTTCTTTGCGCATCTCAGGGAGGGTACGTGTCGTCTCTGGTTTCTATTTTTACTACAAAAAGATCCCAGTTTTCAGTGCCTTCCTGTATCTGACCATTATATTGCAATTGTCTTAATGTTTGAGCCTCTGTTAGTGTGCAGCTGTGCAAGTCTCTAAGCCAGGCAGAGTAAGGAGGGGCATTTGGGGCCTTCCAGTATGTGGCAATCAAGCGCTTGTATATCACAAATGCAAGGTTTATAAACTTGTGAACGTGTTTATCACCCTTGATCCGATGCCGTATACCTAGCAAGCAGGATTCCAGGGTGGGTGAAAGCACGTGTTCTACTATGTCTGCTGTGGTTTTGATGATGCGACGCCAACCAGTATTTATTGGGTGACAGTCCCAAACCATGTGGTAGAAATTAGCTGCAGGAGTGGCGCATCTTGGGCATACTGGTTTAGAATTTGGGTATATTTTATTGATACGGGCCGGGGACAGATATGATTGATGTATGTAATTAAATTGAGTATATCTTAGCCTGACGTTATGGGATACGGACTTGATCGTGGCAAGGGCTACTTCCCAAGTTTTCTGGGTGGTTGGTATAGTGAGGACAGAGTCCCAGCGATGTTTAACCTGAGTTAGGGCAATGCTATTACTTGATAGGAGTATTTTATATAATTTAGTGATGACGCCCTTTGCGTTGCCCATAGAGAGTATTGAAGTAAGTAGAGAGGATTCATTAGGTTCATTGGGACTACGTCCCCAGAGATTGTGTAGAAGATTAGTGATGGCACTGAATGTCAAGAAGGCCCCGGGTTGCATAGTATCAGCAGCCACCAATTCTGCGAATGTGCTTGCTTTGGAGCCTGAATAAAGATCTCCTAAGTTCAAAGTTTTGGTCACAAGTATATCATGATGAGAGGAGAGAGCGTAAATGCCCGGCACTTGAGACAGTGGCAAGCAAATCACCAGACTTTATGCGGTGGTCGCCTGCCATGAAAACCCTGGCGGTAATGCACCCAGCGACAGAAATCACAATTCCTGTCACTGGCACACGCATCCCCACATGTCCACACACCTGCAGATACACATCCCCACACATCCACACACTTGCAGACACCCCCCCACAGACCACACGCATACATACAGATGCCCCCACCCAACTGCATGCCTACATACAGACATTCCCACCCAACCGCACGCACACATCCAAACACCCCCACCCAAATGCAGGCATACATCCAAACACCCCCACCCAACCACACACATACAACCAAACACCCCCACCCAACTGCACGCATACATCCAAACACCCCACCCAACCTCACGCATACATCCAAACACCCCAACCAGTTGCACATAGACACGCATACTCACTCGCTCGCACACAGACCCGCACCCCCACTCGCTTGCACGTATATGCACATACCACCACGCACGCATACAGTCACACACACATACCCCCTCTGCATACATTCACACCCTCCTGCAAACAGTCACACCACCTTGCATGCATACAGTCTCACACACACACACATGCACACCCATTCTGACACACACATGCTTGTACACACCACACACATGCACCTACCACACACACTCCCCTCTTCCGATCAGTCCACCTACCTGTCTGGGCTGCACAGCAGCCCACGTTGTCGGTGGTCGTCCAGGAGGGGATGGATGTCGGTGGTGATGGTGTTGGAACCACCTCTCACCGCTGTCGGTCAGGCCAACGTTGCCTGTTTATGGGCAGAAATATTTTGGTGACACAGGCAGTCTTTTGGCACCTACTTGGACGGTGGTCTTCGCAAAAGACCGCCAAAGTCAAAATGAGGGCCTGAGTTCTGAGTCCTAAGATGGCTGATACCAATTTGTGGTTGAGGTAGTGGCAGCCAATCAGGTTTCAGAATGAGATCTATCAGCTTTGCAATTTCTCCATGGCGTGATATTACAATTTTTTTAGCCTCTATTTTTCCAAAACTATAACAGATTTACACCAACCACAAACAACATTCTTTCTGGACCAAGATCTAGCTTTCTGCTAAATTTGGTGTATGTCTGTTTAGAGGTTTTGGCTGTGGTTGTGTCTAATGTTCCTAAGGAAAAGTGAATTGGGATAACATGCTTTGGGTCCCCCCTTTTGTCAACGGTCACTTGACAGATCACTCCATAACTTTGCATGCGAACAAGTAGGCCTTTTTAGGAAAGTTTCACGGAGATTTGTCAAAGTTATTAGCAACACAAAACAGGTATTTCCTATAGAAACAAAAACACAATCCTAACTATACCTACCCAGTGGTGATGCCACTGGTTAATATATATATATATATATATATATACATATATATATATATATATATATATATATATATATGTATATGTATTACCTAGTGGCAGTCACCACTAGGTAGTTATATTTAGGACGATTCCATAGAAAAAGCGTTCTTTGACTTGCCTATATATTTGGCACCCTTTGACGAATCTTCACAAAAACAAACATGTTGTAGTGAATCTTGTTGCACACAAAAAGTTTCTGGGTGATCCTTCAAGGGGGGGGGGCAGAGAAAAAGGGGGGTTAAAAAAAGTTGTGTTTCCTATGTTAATTCCCATAGGACCTTTAGATATGCTACAGCCCGAACCGCTGAACGGAATTACATCAAATTTGGCAGAAAGCTAGCTTTCGGTACGCAGATCACGCTTGCTCTTATTTGGTGTAAATCCGTTCAGTAGTTTTTGAGATATTAAAGGGAAACTAGATTTGTATATCTCTGGCCACGATGATTATACAAATGTTTTGTGAATAATTCGCAAAATTCACAAATTTTTCACAATGTGCTTGTGAAAAGAAGCTTTGCAATTGGCTGACCGCGTACTGACTAGAAAAGTTTTGGCCGTCCTATTATTTCAGGGCACACAGTCCCCGGGGTGGAAATCCAAAATGAAAGTGGCATTAAGGGTTCAGGGTGAAGGTCCCCTGAACCCAGGAGTGTCATATAGGTGTGTTTTAGGGACAAATTATGGGTTTAAAACAATTTTGCATTACTATGTGTGATATTCGTGAAAATGCGCACATTTTAGCAAATTATTTGCAAATATGGACAAATTTGAAACAAAAACCACATACTCATTCATACACTAATTCATTCACTTATTCATGCACACAGAGCCTCATGTGCCCACTCACACACTCACTCAGACACTCATGCACCCACTCAGACTCACACATCCACTTTCAGACCCCCTCAAACACAAAGCCACTTACAGAACCACTGATAGAGACATGCCTTATGGGCAACATTCCCTGCCCACTGTCAAAGGATGTGCACGGTTGGGTGGTTGTAAGGGCCTGGATGCAGGCCAAGCATTGCAACCAACCCCCACTGCACACAGCAAAGGCCGTGCACAGCGGGGTTGGAGTAACATATAGTAATTAAAATTGCTTTACGTTAAAAAAAACATAAAAATTCACAAAACAAAACAAAGGTTACAGGGACATTTTACTTAGGTTCTGAATTTACTCGTACAAAACCATAGAAATTCAGCAGTTATAGTTAAGAGTTATCTTAAGTAACTATAACTTGTGCGCTAAGGTAACTATATCTCGCTCCTTCGCCATGCACAGCTAAATACTCCACATATTATATCCACATATTATATCATTGATGAGATCTTGCATGGCATCTTTGACATTATCACTGCAACATTTGCAATATATTGTTAATAAAAGTGTGCATGCAAGGGCACAAGCTATAGTTACCTTAAGGTGCTAGTTATAGTTACATGAACTAACTATATCTATGGTTTTGTATGAGTAAATTCAGAATCTAACTAACATCCCTTTGGTTTTTTCAGTGAATAAATATCTATACACACACACACAAACACACACACATACATACTCAAAGTGCTCTTAAAAAGTATGTTATTACTATTATTAGAGACTTTCAGACCATTTAGAAAAATATGTTTTAATTTCCTATCAAAACTAGGAGTGCAATCGCTACTAACATGTATTAAGAAAATGACATTGCAAATCTACAGTGATACGTTTTTACAGGTGAGTTGTGATATCACAATGTTACTTTCAGAGTAAGCAGACACTTTGAAAAGCAAGTTTGTGAACAGAACCCTTAAATTCGACTGAAACAATCAAAGAGAGGCTTTGCTTTTCAGCTCTTTCCTTCTAAAGGGTATAAATAATGAATATACACAGTCAGCTTTTTATGGTAAAATATTTATTGCAGTGGTGTGGTTTAATACAGGAGAGCTGGAAACCATCTCCATGTTACCTTCATAGTCTACAGCATAACAATAGCTTGATAATGACTTAAGTTAATTGGCTTAAGTATATAGTTTGCAAGAATTCCACGTGTTCCACATTGTCCACCACCACTATTCCACCTTGTGTAGAAAAGCAGAAGATAAATATCTCATCGGGGTGGAGGGCAAGAGTGATGAATGTCATGACCTTACAGCATAAGGTGGGGACCAAAGCAAGAGGCAGGTTTTAATATAGATATTAGGAGGCAAGAAATGGCAGATTGTGAGGCATAGTGTGGTATATTATGTGGAACTATTATTTGACCTTTTTGTCATTTTAACACACGTCAATACTATGTGGGCAAAAGATGTGCTTCATTTGATCAATATATGAATACACCAATCAGCAGCGGGAAGGTGACCGGGAAACCTCTGGCACTGTGCTGCATCATGCTTGGAGTTATTGTCAGTCTGAGGTATAAACAATTTTTTTGTTTAAATTTGCAAATCATGCAGCAGATGTTGAATTTTGTACCAAGTGCTGTACATCCATTATAATTAAAAAACACCATATCATCAGATTCACATGATTCCAGTTGCCCTGACTGTAAGGAATAAAATACACCTAACCAAATGGGTAAAAGATATTGCATCTCACCTCAGGTGTAATGTTGTACAGGAAGTCAACTTTGACCTCATTCCTCTAAATGATTATTGAACTCCTCAGTAACTTCCAATATCTCTATAACGTGTGGTAGGAGGTGATTTATTCCATATACTCTTACCTAATCTAACTTTTTTTTTTTTTTTAAAGAAACCTCAAAGAAGAACACCAAAGAAATCAAATTATTGTGATTCTTTTCTGCTTTTGCGGGGTCTCAGTGTGCAGATTACACCATCCAGCGTCCCCAGGGTCGCCGTGTCCACAGTCTTAAAGCTCTGTCCTGGCACCAGCTGAAATTCAAACCTTTGTAACAGTTTCACCATCACCACTTTGGCCTTCATCTGTGAAGAAAGAAAATCAATATTCAAAAGCAGATTAGCTTTGACAAAGTGGTGGGGACTTGGCAGTTGAAGACTAGATTTAGGGAATAAAGAGCTTTAACTGGGATGAAGAAACTGGGTGGGAGAGTCGTGACAAGTACAATTAAGAGCTTGGCTTGGATATGTACACTAAATTTTGATGATTTGCCATAGTGTGCCACCAGAACTGTATTTTGGTTCCTCTCTGAGCTTTATGTTATTGTAGCCAAATATATAACGTGACTGGCATACATCTAAAACCAGCCAAGGCTAATGACTTCGTCAATGGTTGTTAGCTGTGTAAAATAAATGAGTAACAACAATGATTTTCTTGTAAATAATGTATATAAAAAATTAGTCACTTCTGAAATTGTGAGACTGTGAATTAAACATTACTGAGGGCTGTAGAAAACATGTAATTGTTCAAAATGTAACAATCACTCTTTGTATGTTCACTTTATGTTAGACATGTGCGCCCCTTCTCTCTCTGCATCTCTTCCATCAGCATATCTTGCTTCTCACCACTTTCCTATTTAGCACCCTCCTTACACACTTCCCTCAATACACTTTTTCGCATCTTTTTCACTACACCACTTGCCAGATACACACTGCAGTTAGAATACATGAGCACCTGCAGAGAGATCAAGGATTGGATGACCATGCTTTCTGAAGACCCTTTTTTACCCACTGAAAGGCACTGTGAGAACTCACATTGCCTTCAGCCTCAAGGCCAAACACACTATTCGGCCTGTTATAAACCCATGGAGGGGACCCAGTTCAAAGTAGGCACTATTCAAGATTAATATGCTATACCCAAAAAAAAATAGGAACACAACATCCTGATAAAGCACATAAAATGCTTCAGTAAAGCCTCTGAAATACAAATAGCAACTAACTGCTGACATGGATCACCTTAACGTTTTTTTCATTCACTTAGAAATTGTCAGTGTTTTAGCAACTAAAGTTACGTACATTTAATATAGAACTCAAGTTGAAGGATTTCAATACCTGTTTTTAATTACTACAGGATGTGGGACATGGAGGGACCATCCCACTTAAAGCCCTGGGAAAAACAATTACAGTACAATTGATCCACAAATACTCAAAAAGAAAACTTTCCATGAACCAATAATGCACACCGTCCAATTATAACCTTTTGCAAAGGGGTTAAACAACCACCCTGGCAGAAGCAACAGATGTGGGCGGTGGCTTTTTACACACCTGCTAAGCAAATAGTATTTTTTTTCTATTTACTTGACCACTGGAGAAATAGTAGAAATGATTTACTATTTGGTCAGTGGCCATGTAGATAGCAGAGAAACTTCCCTATTAATCCAGCCGTTGGCTGAATAGTAGAGATTCAGCACTGTCTGGCCAACAGCTGTGCAAATAACAAGGAAACTTGGGCCACTAGCTAAATATCAGAAGTTCTGTACTATTTGGCTAGCAGTAGAGCAACTAAGGGCCATATGTACGAACACATTTTCCCATAGACACAGAATAGGTAAGACCCTTTGATACATCTGGCCCTAAAAAACTTCACTCATGACCAAGCTGCTAACAAAACAGCAGACATGTACAGTTAGGCCATTAATCATGCAAATATCAAATACATGTAATTATTTATGTGTCTGCTGGGTAAATAGCAGAAATGGTATATTGTTTGCCCAGCAGCCTGGCAAGTAGCAAAGACATTTCCATATCTACCCCACATCTGCCACAATAGAAGAAATGAGGTAATGTATAGTCAGTGTACCTACAGAGAACAGTATGCAAATAGCGGAAGAACGTCACTATTTACCGGGCTGCTATCTAAACAGCTTAAATTGTGTTTTGGTATGCCTTGTGCAGTTTTCACATAGCAATGCAAACAAGACATGAACACAATTGGCATTCATCTCCTTATAAAAGTTATAGTCCTTATATATTATAATAATTTAATTAGCAAAAAGTGGTCACAAATTCCACGCATACTTTTAACTAATGGAATAGTATTTTGCAAAGTAACCTACGTACTTTTCTGTCTGTTCACAAAATACTGACACGCAGGGGGTTGCAGAATGACATGCCTTTATTATTATCCATTAGGCACGTGCCGATTTGTGACTCTCTGTGACTGGCTGTAATCACAGAGATGGTGACTTACACGAGACAGTACACTACCATCTATATGATTGTACTCCAAAATGTAAAATATTTTTATCCAAGCAGCCTGTGCTCCTATAAAAAGCAGCGCTGGTTAAAAAAAAAAACTCACCCACCCTGACCCGAGACTGACAATATGATTTCCAAAGGGAAAGGGGGTCTTACGGGGGCTCTTCGCCTTCACAAATTAGTTACCATTGCACCTTGGGTGGCAATAGCTCATTAATGGTTTGGAATAGCAATTGCATGCACAAACTATCAATCAATTCCTTTCCTGATTTTAGAGGGGAGGGAAGAAACCTCTTTCATAAACCCTCCTATTTGCAATTCAGAAACAATCGCAAAAGCCATTTTACTAGGCAAAAGAATTTTCACACTCATGAAAAGGGTTTTGTACACAATGAAAAGCACTTTTGTGTACACAGACTCTGTGATTTTGCAACATGAGGTCCTTAATGCTAAAACTGGCTTAGATGCAGGTACTTACTTATAGTTCTAAAGGCCCAAAATGTTTGAATGTTTCCATGATATTTTGACAAAGACGGTACAGAATTCCACTCCATTACATCATGGGTCAAGACATAACGACTTGGGAAGCCTTTTAGGGAGCTATCTCGTGCTCTACAAGCTCTGCTACCCTTTTACGTTTATCTGCAGTGGTGACTAAAGATGAAGATGATTAGAACCTCTGTAAGACTAGTTAAAGAGTCTACTCTTCTAAAGCTATGTACTCACTCTAACTCGCAAACCGATGGGAATGTAGCATGGCCAGATAGAGGATTACCAAAGGGCTCCATGTTATCAGAATGCCTATTTTTTCATGGCAAATCAGTTCATTCTGGAATTAATAATTCTGGTTCAGTTCAATTAACCAACTCAGACTAAAACACCTGAAAACAATGATTTGTAAAAGCATAAACCAGAACTGTAAATGTTGTATCCCAGGATCATAGAGTCATCTAATACTTAGGGTGATTTTATCAAAATAGAAGCAATTACATAGGGCCCCTTATGAAGTGCCCAACACAGTATAATTAGGAGGATTCATTTCAGTCTCAGGACAGAAGGAATAAAAACAATGGGTCAGAGTTTCAAGGATGGAGGTAACTCAATCAGGATGGCGGAGGACAATACCTCCTCCATCCTGAAGGACCTCCTCCTACTAAATTTGTAGTTGTCCGCTGGTCCCGTGGACAGTTGTCTAAGTTGACAGGAACTGCTGTTATGGTGGTTCCTGTCTAGGCACGAATGTTTGAAGGACAGTACCATCTGGCATGGTGGCCAACCAGCAGGCGTTTCAAAAATAATTCCCAAAGCAGGAGTTTGTTTTAGAAAAACTAAAAAAAACTAATGGTCCCACATGCTGGGACTTTTTTCCCTGGGTGACTGGGTCATTATTGTTTTTCCTGTCCCTTACAACAGGTTTTACTCTAAATAGGGTAGATAATATAAACACTTTGTTCAATGGTCCCTATTCTGCTGGGCCATCAATGGAAGTATTCCATCGAGGAGCCACAAGCAAAGGATTGGGATTATATTAAATTGAATAGAATGTCATTTGAATGTGAATTACTTTTCTGAGTAAATCAGATAAAGGCAAAGTGGCCTCAATCACACAGAAGAAAAGAAACTCACAGAGATTTGTATTCACTGACTTTATTACAATTATTGTAAGAAATAAGACACTGAAAGAACAGGCATTTTGTTACCTTGATTCTTGTGCCCTACGGATCGATTATTTCACAGTTCTGCTTTAATACTCATTTAAGAGACATGGGATGAGGATCCACTACAGAAGTTTCAGAACTGATTTTTTGTGATTCTCTTTCAAATATAATTGTCTGGCTACAGCTCAGACACAGCCCTTTTGCTAGGTGATGGCTCTCACTGCAGTACCAACAGTGCTTGCTCCAAGTAGTAGTATCCAAAACATAAGGTATGAGACCTCATCATCTGACTGCCATTAGCCTTCCTGAGCAGCCATCAGACGCAAGGCATCCCTGCTCAGAAACCTTGGCACCTTTAACAGAAGAAACTTCTGTCCTACCCCTTAATCCAACCATCTACCCTATGGCATCAATCAAGAAGAACTAATCAGCAGCCCTTTGCTCAAAAGGACCTCACAGAATTTATTTGGGTAGCCTTTTCTTCTTTCTCCCTCCCTTCAGTTCTACGTCTTACCATTCCATCCACTAGGATGAGGTCAGTATACACACTGTGTAGGGATATTGTATTTACTCTCCATTACATCATGCAAAATGCATCCCATTGGTCCATTAATTACGACTTTCACCACACAAGAAGTTTTACTACTACACCCTTGCTATATACCCACCGCACACACACTCATATCGAATGTCAGAGCAAAGATCTCGGGGTCACACAGAATCCCTCTTTGGGCCTCCATCACCCCGCTCTTCTGCCCATTGGAGCCTTCTAATGACCCTGAGCTCCCCTTTGTTTATTGCCTTAACCCTTTACCCCCTTGTTTGCGATTAACAATTTTTTACTAGCCATCTGAGTTTTTCAAACCCTTTCTGCCATCCATCACAGAACACACTAATTTTCACCCATCCACCTTTAAACTCATCTGCCAAGTGTCAGTCTATCTTCCCTCAGATCCACCCTCAGACTACTGCGCCATCATCAGACTGCATCTTCTATCACTCAGATGACAGTCCCTGCTTTTTATTCACTTTGCATGCTTTTATTTTTCAGCAAATACTTAGTAGTTTTATAGGTGGGTTGGAGAGGTGGGGGTTTTTAGTGGTTGGTGACTTAAGAAGCATGAATAAGAACCATTTACTAAAGTGTTATCCTAATATACGTGGCCCTGAATCACATAGGTGTCCTCCTACTCCTGGAATTTCTTCCTTCTCTTAAAGGTTGTTCTGTGCCTTCCAGCATTGGTCTTTCAACTAGTCCTGTTCCAAGTTCTCCTTTTCTGGGTTGTTGTGGTCCTCCTGAACCTAATTGTGGCCCTGGTCCAACAAGTTCTGGTCACCCTGGCACTGGTTTCCTATATCTGGTGCTCTTGGTAATAGTCTTTCCTGACCCTGTTCTTTCTGGCCTTACAACTGGCTCATCGTATTAGCCCTTCCTGGGCCTCTTGATCTAAGTACTACCAGTCCTCACCCTGATCACACTGGTCTGCTGGGATCTTACCCACCTAACCCTGTTCTCGTGGTTCTCCTAGGGTTGGAAATCCTAGTATTCCTGGTTTGGGCCAGACGGATTCTCCTTGCCCTGGTCTTTGTGGTCCACCTGGCACTGCATCCATGGACCTTGTCCTCCTTATATGTCATCTTGGGCTAGTTCCGGTCATTTTTGTTCTGGTCAGGTCCCATTGGTCTTTGTGGCTCAGGGTGTCCTAGTTCCCCTGATCCTCACCAGCTTGGTCCTAATACCCCAGTTCTGAATCCTCCTGCTCCACTTGGAACTTCAGGTCCTGGTCTCCTTGATTCAGACCGCTCTGCTCCTCTCTGGTTGCTCCTTATTCTGGCACTTTTACTTCACCTAATCCTTCCCCCATCTGAGTCCTTCTCTATCATGTCAAGATATTCTTGGCCGGGGCCCTCCTGCTTGTCATCCTAAACAAACTTGTTCGCTTTTTCCTGATCCTCCATATTTAGGTCATCCTATTCTTAACCACCTGTCTTGGTCATCATGGTCCTTTTCACCCTGGCCTTCCTTATCCTGGCCCTCCTTTTTCTTCCTCTTGGTTCTACTTGTCCTGGTGTGTCAGGTCCTGATACTCCTGGGTCTCAATGTCTTGAGCTTCCTTTTCCCCTTGGTTGTGGTTCCACTGGTCCTCCATGTCCTGGTCCTATTAGCTTGTGTACTGCTGGCTTAGATTGCCTGGGCATCTCCTTCTTATTCTTCAGATCTTGTTTTCCTAGTCTTCCTCACTCTCAGTCTAGTTTGCCTAATACTGATCATCCTATTCCTGGCCCACACAGTCTGTGTTCGCTTCCTAAGTTGGGGCCTGCTAGAATTGATCCTTTTGTTTCTGGTCCTCCTTGTTTGGGTCTTTGGATGACTAAACATCTTGTTTCTGGTCCTCATGGCTGTCCTGATCTTTGCAAGCCCACTTCTCCTAGCACCTCCTCTTCCTTCCTGGTCCTCTTGACTCTCATCGACTTGATCTGGACATTCTCCCCCTGCTCATCTGATTCCTAGTACATTAGTTCCTGGTCCTGCTTCTCCCCTCAGTCCACCGGGCCTCTTATGTCCCGATGCTCTTAGGCTCTGACCTCTGAACTCTTGTCTGCTTGATTGGATCATCCTGGTCCTCTTGACCCTGTGGTTTGTCCACATGGTCCTTCTGGCACTGTACCCAATGGTGTGGACCTTCTTGGTCCTGGTTCTTTGTCTGGGTTCTTCTGGTCATGGTCTTCCTGGACACCCAGGTGAGGTCACCTTAGTCTTCTTGGCTTGGGCTCTTCTGATCCTCCTGGTCTTGCTCACCCTCACCCTGCTACCACCAGGTCCTGGTGTTTCTGCTCCAACTGGTACTCTGGGCCCTGGTCATATGGACATGGTCCCCTTGCACTCCTCAGCCTGTTCCTGGTCCTGCCAGTGCTGATCCATCTCATTCTCCTTGCCCTGGTCCTCCTAGCCCTCATGTTATCCTTTAAAAAAAAATATATTTGTATTTGCATTTTCAGATAAGAGACCATTATACCATTGTGTAAGAGTCTCAGTGATTACAAAAACAATGCACAAAATAAAAAAAACACGTCTGGTCAAGGAATTAGTACAGTGAATGGTGTATAGGTATGAGAATATCACAATGCTTCCATTAGAGCTTGTCAGTGAATGTTTTGGTACAAGAACCACAGGCAGCATAGAGGACACAGTGCTACAGAAGTAAGAGAAAAGCTTTTTTCGTGCTAAACTTAATAACCTACCCCCCCCTCCATTGGTGATTCACCACTTAAAGAGAAAGTTACATACCTGTCTGTAATGAGAACAACTTCAAACAACAGTTTAATGGAGGGCTTTGCTGTTTAGGGGATGCCAGGAGCCATATAAAGGTGCAGCTAGGCAAATCCTAATATGGAGGGCTGGATGACGAAAGTAGGAGCCCTCCCCAAGGATCCCTGAGCATGCCAGTAGGTCCTGAGAGTCTACTAATCGAAGTGTCTAAGGTGGTTAGGCATCCCTCTTGGCATGCTCTGCTAAGTCCTAGTAGAGGTCCTCCTGGTATCCTTGGTACCGGCCCCCTTATCTTCCTTGCATAGTCAGGTCCACAGATCCTACTGCCAATACTCCTCATGCTTCTAACCTTCCTAGTCTTCAATGGTTCTGATCCTATTCATCCTGCTCTTTGTCCTCATACTTCTACACCAACTGATCATGGTCCTCCTTGATCTGATCTTCCTGGGACTGACCATCCTTTTCCTCATATTCTGGGACATCATGTCCTGGCACTGTGGGCTGAATCTCCAGGTTGGGGTCATCGTGGTCCTGATCCTCCTTTTCCTCCTCACACTGGTCCTCCTCGTCCTAGTACTCAAGGTCCTAATCCTCTTTGACCTGATCTTCTTGAATACCCTAGTCCTTTGTTTCCTGGTCCTCTTAGAACGTTTCCTTCTGGCTCTAGTTACTTGTGTTCCTCGTCACACCTCCCTGAAACTCCTGGCCATGGTTGTGCTATTCCTATTTTTCATAGTCCGTCTCCTTTGAGATTATGTTCCAGTTGGACCTGATCCTCTTCGTCATTTTCCTTATAGTTTGGTTTCTCCTGTGCCTAGTTCTAATGGAACTGGTTTACCAACTATCCTAGCCTTGGTCTCAGTCCTTCATATCCTGTTGTGCTTGTTATCATAAACCTTGCCTTTTGGTCATCCTTGCCCTTCTTGGTTCCCCAATCTAGGCACATCTGGGTCTTTTTTTCTGGTCCTCTTGGCCCTGGCCACTTTGTCCTGGTTCTCCTAAACCTCGTTACCATAGTACCGCAGGACCTGGTCCACCTAGCCTCTCATGTCCTAGCCTTATCAGTCTTTGGCCTCCTAGTTTGCGTTATCCTGGTCCTCCAGGTTCTGTTCGTTGTCCTCCTAGGCCTACTAGTTCTGTAGCGTTCATTCTTGATCCAGGTTCTACTTGTTCAGTCCTCATTAAATTTGTCATTATGATCCTGGTCCTCTTGGCCATCAATGGCTAGTCCCCTTGGTCTTACGTGTTCTGGCTGACTTTCTTACATATACTCCTCCTCACCTTGGTCTTGTTACCTGTAAGGACTGTACTGCTGTCAGTTCACCTAGTCATCCTTTCTCTGGTATTCCGGGTGCCCTTGGTACTGGCCCCCTTAGTCTTCCTAGTCCCTTTCATGCTTGTCCTGGTTTCCTGGTCCTGATCATTATGGTCCTCATCCTTCTAGCCCTAGTCCCCCTGCTCCTAGCCCTCATGTTTCTGGAAAGTGTCCAGGACCACCATAAAATATAGCCTTCCTAGTTCTGATGTTCTTTGACCTCCAATTCATGCTAGCCTTAGAACTTCCTATCCCTGTACTTCTTTGTCTGTCTGGTAGCCGTTCTCATGTACTCCTGCATCTAGTCCTTTGGGTCCGGCGTCTCCTGTTTCACAGGTTCATGGACCTTATCACCCCTCTCATCATAAATCTTGATCTCCAGTCCTCCTGGTCCTGCTCTTATGCTTTATCTAGTTGCTTGGTTTGCCTGTTCCTAATCCTTCTGCTCCTGATCCATGTAGTCCTGATCTTAGTTCTGGTACAAAGTAAGGTACACTGTTCCATAAGGCATCCAACCTATTCGGGGTGCAGTAGAGTAGGGCGCATGAAAGTCAGAGATCCAGTGGAGTATCAGGAGAGCCCTGAAGCACCCGCTGAGGTGACCTGTTTCATCATTGGGCAATCTTCACGCCAGACCGGTACTGCAATATCTGGCGGGCCGCCCCCCAATGGGGGTGGTACTCTACCGAAGGCAACTTGCCAGGTGAAGGTCTGGAATAAGAACTGACTATAGAAGTAAAAAGAAGTGTATGTGAAGGAGAGTGAAGATAAAAATGGCTCTCAGCCTAAAACATAATTTTAATGTATCCGAAAAGGTTCAGGCCAAGATTAAAAACATTAAGAGTATTGGCGGGAATAATGTCCTGCTATGCTCTATAAAGAAGGAAGGGTAGTATACATAATCCTATCTATCGTCTGGTCAACATGTTTCGCGTCTCTTTGGGTCAAAAAATTATCCCACGATGCTTCATCAGGACCTGGAAACTACTTCTCCTATTCAAAAACAAAATATGAAGTGCTGAAGTGCATGAAGTGCTGAGGAGTCACTTACAAGTTGAAGACAATTTGTCAAAGTCAGTAGGTCAATCTGTCGCCCATCCCACATTCGAGATAGAGCTCCCTAGGCACGCGCTGGCCTCGACCAAAGAGGTGATATTCTCATATCCTCCGTGGTTATGGTACACCTGCCCTGAGGACGTGCTTGAGGGATAGGATTAGGTATACTACCCTTCCTTCTTTATAGAGCATAGCAGGACATTATTCCCGCCAATACTCTTAATGTTTTTAATCTTGGCCTGAACCGTTTCGGATACATTAAAATGATGTTTTAGGCTCAGAGCTATTTTTATCTTTACTCTCCTTCACATACACTTCTTTTTACTTCCAAAGTCAGTTCTTATTCCAGACCTTCACCTGGCAAGTTGCCTTCGGTAGAGTACCACCCCCCTTGGGGGGAAGCCCGCCAGATATTGCAGTACTGGTCTGGCGTGAAGATTGCCCAATGATGAAACAGGTCACCTCAGCGGGTGCTTGAGGGCTCTCCTGATACTCCTCTGGATCTCTGACTTTCATACGCCCTACTCTACTGCACCCCGAATAGGTTGGATGCCTTATGGAACAGTGTACCTTACTTTATATTAGGTTACATGGGAGACTGTACACTGGACCATTATTCTCCTGTCCCTCTTTTGTATTTAGTTAGGACTTAGCTCTGGTACTCCTTTGTCTGGTCCTCCTGTATTGGGTACTGGCCCACTTACTTTGGCTTTCCTAGCCATCCTAGTCCCCGGTCCTAATACCTCATCCTAGTGGTACTAGTCCACCTGGTTTGCCTGTTCCACCTTGTTCTTTTTCATATGAACCCTGGTCGCCTCTAATCATGCTCCTCCAAGTAATGGTCCTCCTTGATTTGGTCTTCCCCATCCCTTCTGGCACCAGTCCTCCTATTTCCCAAGTTATAGTTCACCTTGATTGATGTAGCCGTTCTCACCATGGTTTAGAATCCCCCTGAGTCTGATCCTCGTCGACCACCTGATCCTGGTCCTACTGGGCCTAGACTTCCTGGTCATTTCTATCTCCCCTGGACATTCTAATCTAGGGTTTCCAGATCCTACTAGCCTGTTCATTTGTAGTCGTGGTCTTCCCAGTTCTGGTCCTTTCGCTTCTGGCCCCTTAAGCCTCCTTGATTTGATCTCTGTGGTCTTGGCTTTCTTGTCTCAGTTCCTTCTTTCCACTTGTCTCCTGGTACTGGCCCTCTTTGGTCTGTCTACTTGGGGCTGCTATTACTGGCCCTGGTTATCTTCATCCCTCTGCTCGTAGCGGTGCACTCCAATCCTCCTAGCTCTCCTTGTCTTTATGGTCCAGGCTTCCTGCACTTCTACCCCTGGTCCATCTGTTCCTTTGGGATCCTTGTAAAGTGTGGTCAGATCCTCCTGCTTTTCCTGATCCTCCTCACCCTGGCCCAAGGAGCCCTAGTTCTCTTTTTCCTTGTCGGGTTCCTCATTGTCTGTTTGTTGCTGGTCCCCTTTGGCATTGATAACCCTGCTTCTCGTAGATTAGGTCTCCTTGGGTCTGGTACTTCTTGTTGTGGTTATTGTGGTTCTGGCCATCCTAGCCCTCCAGGGGGTCCATCTCCTGGCCCTTATTCTCCTACTTGTCATAATTCACCTCCTAGTGGTCCTACTCCTTCCTCCCCAGACCCATTCCACAATTACTTTATTTACAGCCTCCAAGCCCGTCACTCTTTTTTTCCCTTTTTTTTAGCTTCCAGATTTCTTTTGCTGAGAAAGCACTGTCAAGGACAGAACCGAGGGCTCATTGGATTCAGTAGAGACAGAGCTGTGCCCACTGCTTAGCATGTTAAAAATCAAAACTACCACGATAAATTGTGAAGGGGACTAAAATGTCAGTGTGGCTGATGGGGACACCCATGACATTGGATGAATAAGCATCTATACCTGAAAACCACTCTGCTGGATGAATAGTATCAAAAAGTGTGTTTATTCACAGGCACCAGTGTGAATTACCCGAGTGCATTACTTTACTTGTCTCCTACTTTCACTTCTCCATGCCATAGAAGCCCCATTACTCTATCTCATTCAATGTACCTCCTGCAAGTGTCCCCAAGCACCAAATTGGCTACTGCACATGTCCCTCCCTCTTGGGCCCAGATACAACCTATCTGCATTCCATTTTTGCTGCAGCATGTTGACTGCTTTTGTGTTGCCAGAATGAAACACACTAAGCAAGCTCACTCCCCCTCAAAAAGAACCCTAAAGCTAGCACAAGACCTTCCATAAGAAGTCCAGAAAAGCCCAGCCCTAAAAAAAAACATAATCACAAGGAGGACCATGAACATAAAAAAAAAACAATGTATTCTCGTGAGTGGTTACAACATTTATGTAGCATGCTTTGCAACCATTCTCATTATTCTTTGCAGAAAGCGGAATATTCCTAGACTGCAGTGCAAAATGTCTGTGAACCATATCCTACACTCCTAAAATAGAAGTCTGATTCCTGCATTTTTAAATATTAAAATAACATGTTTTTATACAAAATTGAATGTATTGTTGTTTAATTTTTAAACAGCCTGGCTTAATACATGGGCTTACCTTTATAGAGTATTAAGTATTGTACACTTTTGTATGCACTTAATATCAAGTGCTTCACACATGTTGCATCCCCATTACAAGATGGCCTCCACTCTGCCATTACCTGGAGTCCCTTTTTACTTCGCGACCAGCTAAGCAAAGACTATTTATCCTGGTGCCAATCAATTGCTATGTCAGGACCGGAGGTAAGGATTATTTTTTATTGAACAGCAGCCATTCCAGAAACAGCCACAAGTCCCATCAGGGATAAGATCAAAAGTCAACCGCCAATTACAATGTCCCCTTGCATGTTATAGGACTCTATCACCACGCTCTCTTCCTCTTCTGCTCCTCGCACCCTTCAGATAAGTGCCTTGTTTTTTTTGCATTGTGCTCTGAGAAGTGGTTTAACCTGATATTAATTTTAGCATCTTAACCTTGTGTTGCTTTCAGGATTCTCCAGCAGAAGCGCTTTTGCTTCTGTGCGGTGCACACTGCAGAACGGCATTGAGCGGTGCGGTCTGCCAGCTGCTTGGGGGAATCCGCACGTTATGGCAGGCCCACCTTGTTGGGCGAGCAGATCCTCTGCGCACGGTGTCCAAAACGTTATCACACAGTTAATAAAGCACGCAGAGAGGTAAACTTGTGGCCTGCTGTTTTGCCCGCCAGCCTGGAACAATGCGCCTCCCTTGGGTCCGTATTTACCCGCAATACCTTGCCTCAGCAAGCGCAGTGAAGTCCTATTTCGTGTCCGTGTGCGCAGTGACACCCGATCGTGGTCAGTATTTTGAGGCCGGTGCCTCAACTGGATAGCTTAAGCGAGCTAGTGTGCGGTGGTGACGCCCCGCCCCCAGGGTCTGTAAAAGAGGTTGATACCGCACAAGGTTTTGACAATTGACGTTTTTACCTCAGTTCTGTGAGCAATAGCCCCTTAGTACGAGGGGATACTACAGAGGCTTGAGTGAAGCAGACGGCAGCCAATGGACTATGGGCCAGATGTAGGTACTTTGCAAATTGCGACTTGCAATTTGCGAGTCCGAGCGACTCGCAAATTGCAACTCGCAATTTGCTATGCAGAACGGTGTCTCAGACACCGTCTGCGAGTCGCTATGGGGTCGCAAAGAGCCACCTCATTAATATTAATGAGGTGGGTCGCAAATTGCGGCCCCATAGCGACTATGGGCACTCACGGGTATGGAGGCCTGCTGTAGTCAGCAGACCTCCATGTCCGTGACTGCTTTTAAATAAAGCAGTTTTTTTTTTCCAAGTGTAGCCCGTTTTCCTTAAAGGAAAACGAGCTGCACTTAGAAAAAAAAACGAAACCTTTTGTTTCGGTCTTTTTTCAGGGCAGGTAGTGGTCCCTTGGACCACTACCTGCCCTGAAAAAATAATTTGGGGTCCAGTCACAAAGGGGAAGGGGTCCCATGGGGACCCCTTCCCGTTTGCGAGTGGGTTACCATCCACTTCAAGTGGATGGTAACTGTGACTCCATTTGCGACCGCGTACGCGGTCGCAAATGGAGTTGCATACCACTGCGACTAGCAAATAGGAAGGGAACACCCCTTCCTATTTGCGACTCTGAAATGCATTTTGCTAGTCGGTTCCGACTCGCAAAATGCATTTCTGCATAGCAAACTCAGGTTTGCGACTCGCAAACGGCGATTTTCACTGTTTGCGACTCGCAAACTGTTTGCTACATCTGGCCCTATATTTCTATTTATCATACCCTAATAAAAGAAGGGCAGCAGTGTCCCCCATCTTGCCTATTAGGTTCCGTTAGGCCTAAGTTAATATTGTGGCTTCACCCCATAACATATCTTCCAACATGCAAGAAATATGTGACCCTTATACAGAAGAGGAGGCCATTATCTACCTCCCTGTTGAGGAACACTTTTGTGATATCATGGATGCTTCCATCCACAAGGCGGTCTCGGAGGCTATGGCACTGCTGGACAGGAAGCTGATGAACCTCACAGCACAAGTTCCTAAAACCCCTCGACCCAAGGGCAGAACTAGAGGGGCCCATACACTCCAGCCTTTGGGAAGACCCAAGACCTTGGTGCCCTGAAGGAAGTGCGCCAGTGTCGATTTGGACACTATTGCTCGCTTCCAGCGCATTCTCCTAGACCAAGCGGACACCGAACCAGCTGGCTCCACTGACAGCCTTTCAGGTTCAGCCCTGAGTCCCATTTCCCCACCTCCTCCTTCACCAGGAACGGATGACTCCCACCCTTCCAAGGGTGAGCCCGAACCAGGCAGGCCTTGGCGCCCACACCCGACATTCCCTTCCCCCTTCTGATGAACCAGACCCCCTCGGCTGCCACGGAGTCCAGCATGTTGGACTCTGACTTACTTCTCCACCCCTGGTCCTCGTACTGAACACCAGCAGAGAACGTAGCTGCTTATGTGGCAGAAGATTAGCATAAGCCTTTTGACAAAAAGGTTTGAAACCTCCTTTGCGCAGAATGTCCACGCTCCTCCTTGGCAGACAAGGTGGCCCTCACGTCAGATATTGACTCACGCATGTCAAGCTTCCTTGCAAAATATATTTGTGACCCCAAAAAAAGAATTGATTGTTCCTGGCACTCCCATCAGGACAAGTGTTTGACTTAGCGGGCCCGTTAACTAAGATACTAGGCATGGCCCTGATCTCTCCGGACCTCCTCTCCAGATGGGTCCAAAGGGCGATTATCTTTTTGGGTAACACCAACAGTGCTATTTCTATAGAGTGGAGGTGGTCCCTTCTGATCAAGATTGATCCTAAACTGGGGGACCTGGCAACTTCAGAGGCCGGCCTGGTGGCTCAAGGGGTCTCCTTGGCAAGCCCTTTATTAAAGAACGTAGTTTATTTGTAGCCACTTTTGCTGCACTCAATAAGGCCCAATCATCTATTAAGAAAATCTTCACTTCCTGGGTTTTTGTCGGTCCGGGCCTGGTGGGGTGCTCCGTTGGCCGTGGATAACAAACCTCATCCCGAGGCCCAACCCTGCAAAGCCCACAGTAACAGGACCAATCCAGATTTGGAGGTTTCTATCCCACCCGGGGATATCCCAGGCTGCAAGGCTCAAGAGGTGCTTTCATAGTTGGTTTTCAACAAGGCAGTTCTCACGGTGAGTGTAATTTCCTTTGCAACAGTGCACCTAGGGGGGGCAGGTTTGCACAGTTCCTTCCCAGTTGGCAGACTCTCAAATCAGATGCCTGGATATTGCAGACGGCTCAAAGGTAGTGAATAAAGCTTTACGACTGCCTGGTTCAATACCAGGTTCCTCCCCCACTTCGGTTTTCTTCTGAGGAGTCATCCTTGGTTGACGCCGAAGCACGGGAGTTACTGGACAAAGGGACTGTAGGCCCTCTTCTCTCCACACTCGAGGTTTCCTCAGCAACCTGTTCCTAGTAGGCATGCAGGATGGCGCAAGCATCCAGTTATCAATCATAGGCAGTTCAATGAATGGGTGGTTTACCCCCATTTCAAAATGAAAGGTATCCATCTGCTCCGTGACCTGCTTCTCCGAACGATTGGCTGGCACGGCTAGACCTGAAGGATGCCTACTTAACAGTCCTATTTTCCCTCCTCACCGCTGCTTCCTTCAGTTCCAGTAGCAGCAGGTTACCTACGAGTTTGCAACTCTTCCTTTTGGACTAGCATCTGCCATGTGGGGTGTCAACAAGCTGCTTCGGTGGTGGAATCCCTCAGAAGGCAGGTGGTCCGGCTCATTGCCTACCTGGATGACCTCCTCTTGATGAGCCGGGATCAGCTAACCCTTTGGGTACATCTGCAATGAGCAATATCCGTGCTTCAATCTTTGGGGTTCCTTATAAATGAGCCCAAGTCAGTTCTAGCTTGACATAATCCCTAATTTTATGGGGCTTTGTGATCGACTCCGTCCAGGCCACACTCAGTCTTTCTTTCAGGAATGTAGCCAAGATATGTCACAAGTTGACTCCAGTCCTGGCCAAACGGGAGACTCCCCTAAGGCAGATTGCGCTGGTCGTCAGTCTTTTGGCCTCCTCCATCCAAGCCATCTTCCCATGCCCCCTCCATTATTGGGTGCTTCAGGAGCTCAAGATGTCTCATCTTCGGAAGGGCCTCACATGCTCCCAACTGGTGCCATTGTCAGAGGAAGCAAGAGCAGAGCTTTGCTGGTGGCTGGCAAATATGGAAGCGTGGAACTGTCAAGCTATCTTTGGTTACTAACCAGACCTTATCATAGAGTCAGGCACCAGCGGTGTAGGGTGGGGAGCGCACAGTGGGGATTTGTCCACCGGCAGGAAATGGTCAGAACTAGAGAGCTCTCTCCATATCAACTGTTTGGAAGTTCTAGCCGGCTCCTTTCTGGTCAAATACTGGATGAAGGATCAGGTCCAGTGCACAATCTTCTGAAGATGGACAACATAGCCGCACCACGCTACATCAACCACCTGGGGGGGAAGCATTCCAAGCCTCCGGTACACCTAGCCAAGAGCTTTTGGTAGTATTGCCTGGAGCGCAAAATATCTGTGACAGCCGAGCACCTCCCAGGGGCCCACAACAAGGTGACAGACTGGCAGTCATGATTACTGAAGGAAAATTGGATCCCACGGTCTTCAAAGCACTGAGTTCTCAATGGGGTACTTTCTCAATCGATCTCTTTGCGTCGAGGCTGCACCATCAACTGAGCAGGTTTTTCAGCTGGATGAGCAGATCTGTTGGCCCTAGCAACAGATGCTTTACAACAGAACTGGGGGCCTGAGAAGGGATAAGCTTTTCCCCCCTTCTCAATGATCATGAGAATGTCGACCCAGGTGCGTCGGTTCTGATGGAACTTTTTTGGGATTCTCCAATCCGCCTACCCCTGTTTCCTTTTCTACTTTGGGGCCCGCGGGGAATCTCCATTATCTGATCCTGAACAGATCCCTCAACCTTATGACATGGAGGATTACCGGGATGTTGGTATGTCCCGAGCCTTTTGCAACAGACTTCAGATCTCCTCACCAAATCTTGGGCAGACAACACAGTTAAGCAATATCGATCAGCCTGGCTCAAATGGTTGAGTTGGTGTCATCAGCGAGACCTGGATCCTGTGGCAACTTCCATTGTGAATATTCAGAACTTTCTAGCTTCTTTTAGCGGAAGAAGGTATAGCTTACAGGACGATTAAATCCTTTCAATCGGCGGGTCATGGCCCAGGAGACGGTCACCGGTGGGGGAACGCCCATTGACGCGTAAGCTCCTTCGTGGGATTCGATTGCCTATTCCCCCTGATCCTTGGTATTCATCCCTTTGAGATGTGAACGTGCTGCTCAACCTTTTTCTCTCATGGCCAATAAATAAGTATCTCTCTCGTAAGCAGCTGTCAGCCAAGCTAGCATCCTCATTGTGCCTAATCTCTTGTAGGCAAGTTATGGACATTAGAGCGTTGGATGCCACTTGTTAGGTCTTTACCCCTGAGGGAGTGACCTTTTTTTCTTTCCAGGAGAACAAAAACTGATTTTATGATAATTTCCTATCCGGTATTCCTGGTGGAATGCTTGAAGTCTTATCAATCAGTGAAGGAAGAGTTACACCCCTAGCGAAGGCTACTTATCGCTCTAACCAAACCTCATAAAGTAGCCTGTTCACCGACGGTCGCCAGGTGGGCGAAGTGGGCCATGCAAGAGGCTGGGATAGACATGCAGGAGTTGGGAGCTCATTCCACCAGGGGAACAATGGCTTCCAAGGCTTTTATCTTTGGGAGCTAGGTTGGAAGATATCATGAATGCAGTGGTCTTCAAATTCAGTCTTTAAGAATTTTTACTCTAAACCGCTTCATTCTATGGCATCTTTGGTGCTATGGCATCTTTGGTGGTCGACAGGCTTTAAACTAGCATAAACCTCACCTCTGGTCCTGACATAGAATATAAAATTTCCTAGCTTTCGTCATGGAAAGTTTCAATTATATTAAGGACACGGAGGCAAAGATTATCCTGCTCGGAGTCGTCCATTGACTGTGCCCACCCGGTAGGCAGAACTCTGTAATGGTGGTGAGTAATGATTTTTTCATTTGAAACATTACACTTGTTGCATGTGTACTGTGTTCGTGTTGATTATTGACATTGCTCTTTCATTGCCAGCTTATTAGCAGTTAAAAGACTTAAATGTAGCATATACTTACACCTTTCATTTTTTCATAGGCAACTACGGGGGCCAGAAAGACTAGCGGTTATCCTCTATCTATCTGCTCTTCGCTCAAGGGAAGGAAGAGAACGTGGTGACAGAGTCCTATAACATGCAACGGGACATTCTAATTGGCTGTTGACTTTTGTTTAGTTGTTGTTTCTGAGATGGCTGCTGTTGAATAAAAGGCAAAGAAAGAAGGCGTAATCCTCGCCTCCATGTCCTTAATAGAATTGAAACTTTTGGCTACAAAAGCTAGGAAATGTTATGTTATTCAACATCTCTATGAATTAGCCTGTGGCCAGCTAAACAACCAGCCACTGGGTAAACTCAGGGATTATGTACTATCTAGCTGGCATGGCAGCCTTGTAAATAGCCACTTCTAAATATGTGGGGATTCAAATCTTTGCTGAGTAGCTCCCCGGGGTGGACTGGCCATGAAGAGCACCCGGAAATTACTGATTAGGCTGTCGGCTCCCTAGGCTATTCTCAGGGCTGTATGAGTGGCCCCTGCCACAAAAGTAGGGTTCTCTTTCAGCATCAGACTCAGGGCATGTGCTTATTTTCACATTTGGTTTAAAGTGCAGAGGACATGCGATAGAACCACAATGCTTCCACTGGTGGAACACAACAAGTTGCATATATATACAATTCTTGTTAGTATGAAGCAGCAGTAGGTGTAAAAGAGCTCCAGAATATCACTAGCTGGTGAATATACATGATTAGGTTGGGAGTGGGTAGGAAGGTGTGAGAGCTGGGGCTTTAAAATTCATGGCAACTGTGACTGTTGATATGTCTACGGTGCCTTGCGTGCTGAATGATTGTGAAGACTGACCTGACTATTATGTGTTTGCATACTGATGCAACAAGAACACATGCCTTGCTATGGTGATTTACAGTTAGGGGGTGGACTTACTAGGTTCATATGGATATTGGGCTATTTAGGTGGTTTACATATTGCAACAATGTACATGCTATCACAGTTATGGGGATTTACATATTGGTGCATTATGAAAATTGACCTGACTGTGGTGCTTTGCTTTTGTGCTTTGTGAAAATTTGCCAGACAGTGGTGTTTCAGATACAAGAGTCATGTGGCTACAGGCCGGGACTGGGTGTTTTAAACAATGACCATTGCAGAAACTGAAATTGTTTTATATTCTGCGGCACTGTGAAAACGAGTCTGGCTCTGGTGTTTTACATACTGGATCAGTATGGAAACTAGCATGGTTTTGGTGCTTTACATTTTAATACATTTTGGGAAATGGTACGGCAGAGGCCCAAAATTCAGACATATCTTGTATTTTCATCAGCGTGTACCAAACAAAGAGGCTTTTAGCCAACTGATTGCAAAATGCTGTATGTAAAAAAGCTAAGTGAGGATGCCCTAAGTATTTACTTTTAAAAACTCCAGAGGAAGTAGTAACACACCCAAGGATAAAGTGGCATTCTTTAGTGAATGCCTGCTCCTTTGCATTATGGTTGAGGCAGTTTCAAGTTTTTAGTTTGTACGCCAACTTTACAGGACATCAGTAGGGTACTAACCTATAACAATGCAGTGTATGTATAATCTGAGGAACCTAAAAACTATAAAAAACATGTATGTTTACTACTCAGCAAATCACTGGTGATTGCCAATTCCACATTCAACAAAGTGTGTTGGAAGAAGGATTAAGATGCCCACGTTTGTTGATTACTGCTGTTATTCCAATAAAGGTTATCATGTTCATCAAACAATGTATTTTACTGAATTTTTATGCAATTCTCCCTGTGGCCAACTGTGTCTTTGAAACAATGTTGCATAGGAATTAGCACAAATTAATTTTCGTCTTGCTAAACACTTTTAGTGTTTTTCAGTCTTGCTGCAGGAAGCCTTAACTGGATGTAACAAATAGAATTGTTACCAATATTTTAACACATACTTAGACTGGTCATTGGGTCTACCTCTTGCTCATGAGTGGTTGCCCAGCTTTACCAATTTCAGCTCATTGGTCCTTATTTGAAGGATTTCCCCCTATTCCTACATTTGTCCCACCAAGCGGAGCATTTTAGTCTCACTGTGTTGTGTTTGAATGAGTTGTATCTATGCACCGCTGATGTCACTGAACTATTTTTCCTTAAACTACTTTCCATGGCAGTTACGTTTTTGCACTTAACGTGATTACATGGCCCTTCCCATTTTCCTTGCTCCTTCTCTTTGCTGTTGCCATGGCTAGTGTTCTGTCATCCACTCTTTTTATGGGGCTTGTTCACTTATGTGCTCTTTGCTCACCCTCTCTCTATTCCTCCCACTCTCTGCTTTATTTGTACCTTGCTTACCTTCCAGCCCCCTCTCATAATGCGCTGTTTCAGAAGCCAGGACACAACAAAAATGGCCGTCCTGCCATTGTTGACACCCACTGCATCCAATATTGGATTTATGAAACCATCTAGCTTTATAAAGCTTATGCTCTCAAGTAGCCAGTTTAGAATTCAGTTTCTTTGTATTGTTTAATATAGCTAGAGCATTTCAAGATGGCCATCACTTTGCATCTAGACACAACTTTGGTGGCATCTTGGAATGGCATAAGTATAAAAAATAGAAAACACTGAATTCCAAGATGGCCATCGTGGTGCATCTACATATAACCTGGCAGACACGTTCAAAGCCCTATTCAATAAACATGCAGGCATTATTGGGTACAGACTATCAGTGTAGTTGGGGTACGACTGGAACTGGGAACTGTCCAGGGATATGTTAAATGGTCTTCTTGGGCAAGATAGATGGAAAAAGAAAATCTATTTCTTTTTAGCACTAGGTTGACTTGTTGAATCATACATAATTAATTACCCATGAAACCACCAAGACTTTGTCAACTGATCTATTTTTCAGACCAAGGAATTCTACAAGTTTCTAGCTTTTGCTGCATTTTACAATTCACATTTTGCTCCCAGTCTAATGACTCCAATTTTAGCACAGTGAAGTTGAAGCCAGTTTTGGGACAACCAATTACTGATCTGCTATAGGAATCCTAACAGATTATCATATTAAATTCTTCCCCTATGACTTAAATAAGAATTAGGGAGCTATCTGTGAATGGCTAAAATGTAGACTGTTGCTTAATCAAGCTTATCAGTGATCTTACATACATAATGAAAAGGCAGGGTGTGAGTGGTGCCTGTAGGGACTGTTTATTTAATTTCTCTAGGGGCTCCATCTAATTGCGAGAGTTCAATTATGCAGGTGTACCCAAAGAGGCAGGAACATTATCATGAATGTTGTTGGGTCAGCATGCCGCTCTCTTGTGTAAAGTGGGTCAAAGTTACCCTATGTCCACTATGTTGGATGGAACTGACAGGCCCAAGTGCACAAGAAGAGCAAAGTGCCCATTACCTGTCACGAGGGGAATGGAATCCACTACGTCTAGTACTGCTTGTTCAGCTAGCCCCTCCAACTGTGTAGCTGACACATAAACATTGTCCCAATAATTTGACTGAGAGCCAGATATAGTGCAGTTTTGTTCGCTTAACTGTGTGTGTCAACTATGTAATGGGTCCACTGAATGTTTACTGTGTGATGGAACTAAGAGTGTGTCAGCATAGTGTTCATATTTTTTTACCTTAGAATGATCGTAGTCAGTTGAGTTTGTGGTGCCTGGCCTACATTTGTCACAGGGTTTGGTGCTGAGTAAAGTTAAGCCTGTTACGCCATGGGTTGCAGCATGACCCACGGTTCACTTCACTTACTCCCTGGCATCCCATGTTATACAGCAGGACAACGTAAACACTTACCTGCAGCCTGGGGAGTCCTGCAAGGTGCCGCAGAGGGACGTTCTTCACCTTGCTTGTCGGATAGGCTGGAGACATTCCTCCCTTTAGGGGCCCTTTTCTTGCTTTCTGTAATTTCTTCTTCCCAGAATTCCCTAGGAGGGGGTTTACTTAATTAATCCATCATGGAGGTTCTAGCATGCATTCTTGCCATTATTTCCCAATCTATCATGGAGGCCTCACTTCTTCCTCTATGTCACTTCTGGTTTTTGGGAATATAAAGAGCGAACTGCCTTTCTCCTTTGCATTGCAACACTCCTCACTCTTGCTGGTGTGTCTTTGCTCCTGCTAGTGTATCCTCACTTCTGCTGGTGTATTCTCGCTCTTGCTGGTGTATCATCACTTCTTCTGGTGTCTCCTTGTTCCTACTGGTAATTCTTGCTCCTGTTATGAACCTTTCTATTCTCCTGGTTCCCGGCATTTCCACTAGCCTTATCTCCGCCTTCTGAACCTTGCTGCAGTCCTGGTCTTCTGCCATCAGTACCAGTCCTCATCAGCCTCCCGGGAGTCTCCGATCGCCATCAGAGGTTTTTTTCTTCAAAGTTTTTCCTCTTGGGTGCTCCTTCTGATCTGCACTGTCTGCTTAGATATTCCATTGTCTTTGGGCTGGTGGCTACTAGAAGGGGTTGCCCCTACCTTGGCAGACAAGTACAGTCAAAACCGTAAATTGCAGATTTTCCCACTGCTCCAAGTCTGCAAATAGAAGTCTGTCTGCTGAGGAACCTGACAAATCTTCAATCCAGTCTTACCTGTCTCTTTCCAGAGATTACAAAATATAGGTCTGTGGTAACGTAAGGGCTTTCTGTGATGGCTTCTTCAGCAAAGAAGAACCATTATTATCTTCAGAGCAGAGGGAACTACCCGCTACATCAATAGATTATTTAGTCAATCCATAGTAAAAATGCAGCTTTAAAGCCAATACCCATTCTCAGGATTGCAGGTTACTAATAGCACTTTCTTTGTTGCCATATTTGACTTTCCCAATCAGTTTGAGAGTCTCTCTACTCCCACTTCATGGAACTAAAAGGTGGGGTGTTGATCTTACTGTGCATGGTCCTGGCTGATTGTGATATAGATTATTTGCCTGCTTTTCAACATAGGAAGTGGTTTCACTACAGTCAATGGATGTGATTAATGGTGACAATTTGTGAACAAATGTCTCATTAGTCCTGACACAGATTCTGAGTCTATACCTCTCAGACAGTGTCTACTGCCAGGGAGAAGAGGACAGACACTTTCAAAAAGTGCATTGTTTTTACTTTTTGTGTAATTAATGGTGGCACCTCAGTATGTGGATTTCTATTTAATAATAGGTTTGTGATACATTTTCAGCACTTATTTATTCTATGACCACTTCTATTCTTTGGATCATAATTCTTCTGTTATGTGGACTCCTGTATGTGTGCCATCTGTCTTAATCATTGCATAGAATACCATGGTGCTGAGTGAGCTGGTACCCAGTTCATTGCTTTAGAGTTTATTCATTAATATTAGATTTGCAAATTGTATTAAATGTTCTTATTTTTCCCCAGTCCCCTTCAAATTGGAGAACTAATTTTGCCCTAGAGTTAACCCTATTAGTGATTATAAGGCGACTTTCAATTACTCCTTGTTTGAAGACATATCTAGGTGACGGGAAGGTTGTAAGAAAATGTAGGTGGATGGGATGGTCACTTGGAAACTGATTAATGAGTTGTCTGACTAGAGGCCATATGTACTAAAGCATTTTCCCATAGACACAGATTGGGTAAAACCCTTTGATACATCTGGCCCCAGGTGGCTGGAATTACCTCTGAATACTCTAGCTGCAATATATATTGAAAATATATTCTGATTCACTCCCATGGCCTAACTGGGCTAAATGTCTGTAATCCCTGACGCAAGATGATTGCCACCCCACCATTCTTTAGTTCAACTAGATGTTTTTTCTTATAACAGTAAAGCATTCGAAAAAAGTAAGAGATTGTTTTTTAACAACAACAAGGAGCAAGACAGGTGTCAGTGATAGACATACAGTCAATTCTCCAGTCTCTGATCAGAGCATCCATCTCCTGGGCACGCCATACCAACAAACAGCAATATTAGGACAATATTTTAGCTGCCCTCATGCTTTACATTTGGTTGAGGGACTTTCAGTATTCCAGACTTCTCAGTCTGTTTTTAACTGCATTCTCTTGGAGTTATGGCTTGTTTAGTGAGAAGATACATTTTCCAATGTGACTGTAGTTTCCATTTTTCATAATGAGAGTTACTATTATCTACCAATCACAACAGCCTGCTGGAGGCATCCTAACTGATATCAGTAATGCATTCAGAAATAGATAGAATCAATGGATGAACATTTAAAAAGGGCACAAAAAGGCCTAAATATGTTCTGTTAGGCATTGCATGCCTCTGCGCCCCATCTATGGTGCCAGATGCACAGAGCTGACTCAATATCTAAGTAGTGAGATAGCTTAATGTTAGAATCGTGCAAAATGTGATACCAACGTGAACCTTTGCACAGGGTTTAATAATAAGGTAAAAATGAGTGAGGATACAGACCCCAAAAATCATATGTGGCTACTTTGCCTGTAAAACATCATAAAAGAAAATGACTACCGCTATTATTTGTATTGCGATTGTGAATCTAATGTTAGGCATCCATTTCATCATGTCCCACGTTTTTCTGGTCGAGAATGCCAAAGGTGATAGAAATTCTTAATTTTTATTGACCCCTGATGAAGTCAGAGAAATTTTTACAAGATCCAGTAGGTAAATACCTTATGATGGAAATAAACAAGTATGTTGTATAGCCCTTGTAAACTAACAAATCACTTTTTCTGTTGCAGGTTTCTGAAATTGTCAAAAGATTATCCGCTGCCAATGAGTAAAAATGTTTACCAAAAGAAGATGTGAATTTGTAAATATTAATGAAGAGTTTATATCTAGTACACAAAATGTTGTAACTGAAATTGATTGGGATCTGTGTGTATTGTGTCAACAAGATTTACCAGACATTTTATTCTGTCCAGCTAATAGTAAAAGTTCTGATAAAGGAATTGGGTGCAAAAGTTTACTTGGCGAACTACCAGGTTTTTGACGAAATAAAAAGATTTCCATTGATCATCAAGACTAAGCTGCCAAAAAATCATGATGTAGTTGAACAACTGTTAAATGAAAACTGTGGAAAATTCCATAAAACATGTAGAAACAAATTTGATAATCACAAACTTGCAAGGTTATCAAAAAAACCTAAACTAGCTCAAGACAGTTTTCAAGAGAGTACTTCAAGGTGTACGTGTGCTTCATTTTTAGTTGATGAATTGAAAGATACATGTTTCTTATGTGACAAAGAGTCTGGGCAGAGCCTATAAATGCGTGTTCACTTGAATTGAGTAATCGAGTTGCTGAAGTTGCATTAAGTAGCTCAAAAGTACTCCCCTAGTTAAGTGGTGGTGATATGGCTGCGACAAAGCAAATTACCACAAAAAGTGTCTTGTCTTAAAACTGGCTTGGCAAATACAGAACAAAGAAAAAAGCGAAGACAAAAAATTGACTTGAATCTATGGCATGGTATTAGGTGAAATTGTAAACTATCTCGAAAACACATTTCAAAATTCTGAAGTTTTGTCAGTATTTACTTGTTTCACTTGTAGTTCATCCTATGACAGCATTAGGTGTAGAAAATGCAGACAAATATGTACACATCACACGATTAAAAGAAAAGATTCTTGCATTCATACCAGAACTTACAGCTGAACCAAAAGGTAGAGATATTCTTCTAATATGCAAAAACAATATAGGAGAAAATATATTCAGTGTCTGTAAATAAAATGCTCTTCAGGATGGTGTCTCCCTATCCAGTGCAGCTTCTATTATTCTAAAACAAATGTTTCAACTTGAAGTACATGGATTTAGTAGACAGTCTGAGCAAAATTGCCAAGAAATCTCAGTGGGGGCTGCTATGCTAAATCTAATACCAATGATTATGGAAGGTGTGTAACATTTCAAATGACAGCACAATAAATGATAAGTGGAGAGCAGTTTTGTCAGTCTCACAGCTTGTTCAGTATCATACCAGTAACTGTAAGAAGGCAAATCCTAAAGGAAATATCCACCACAAAAAAAGATAATGAAACTCCATTACCTCTTTATATTGGATAAATGATGCATCATAAAACTCAAAAATGGGAATTAGTTGACAAATTGCACAAAGTGGGTGTATGCGTGTCATATGAGTGTGTTCGAGAAGTTTCAGCAACAATAACTAACAATGTAAGCAAGTCTGCAATGACAGGGTTGTGTGTCCAACAGGCCTTCAACTCTCCACTTTCACTTGTGCTGCAATACACAACATTGATCACAGTCCCTCGTCATCTTCATCCACTCAGTAATTCTACAGAACACCCATATATCTGATACAGAGAAAATCAGATGCACAGGGTATATCATCCTTCTTAAAAAATTTAGAAAATGAGTGGACCAAGAAATGTACGTCATCCCTATCAGAGTGGTATTTGCAGTTACCATGTTCAATGGCAAAAAAACAACCAAGTGTACCTGTAAGTAATAACAATGCCTTCCAGCCTCCTCCTATTAATAATGAATCCATGCCAGAAGAATGGCTGCAGATAATTCAAACTCTTGATCTACATAATGCAACCAGTATAAGCCACAACAGTTGGGCTGCCTTCCACTCTAACAGAAGTGGTTCTGTTACAAAAAGCCATAGTTTATAGCTACCTTTATTAAATGAGTCAACAAATTCTCCTTCTATGGTACACCACTGCTTTGAGATACGTAAGCGTACACTGGCCACAATTAATCCTAATCACACTCCTGTGGTGAAATGTGATCAATCAGTAATGCAACAGATAAACAATTACAATGGGTACTACTAGAATTGTATGGGGAAGACAAAATGGTAGTCGTGATGGGAGCATTACACATTGAAATGTCATTCCTTGCAGTTTTAGGAGATTGGCTTGATGGTAGTGGCTGGACTGATATTTTAGTTGAAGCCAATGTTACTAGTGAGGGTAAAGTTGGACAATGTCTAAAAGGGTCTCATGTAAAATGATCCCACTACATATACGGTTAGTGTTGCATCACTGTATATACCTTTGAAGAAAGCTTAATTATGTATCTACTAATGGGCAAATATCCATGAAAGAATGGATTAAACAAAGAGTTGCAGAGTTTGTTCATTTCAAATATTGGTATATTACACTTCAGCTTGAATTACTGCTATTTCAATTTCTTGATACCATTCGATCAGCAAATTTTGAGAAGTTTATTGTAACCCTGGAAATAATCTATCCTTGGATGTTTGCTATGGACCAGACCCACTATACCAGGTGGATACCAGAGTTCATTAAAACAATTGTTGAGCTGAAAACAAGACTTCCAGATGTTTATGAAGAATTTTCCAACAGATATTTTGTTGCTTGTAAAAGTGGTAGACCTTATTCCTGCATATCTCATGATCACATGCATGAGCAGTGTAACAAGGATATAAAATCAAACATCGGGACAGATGGTATTCTTGATAATCCTAGTGCATTGATAAAATGGATGGTGTCTGGACCTGTAATTGCCAACTTACTGGGACAATTCAATGACGAAATGAGATTCAGTGAAAACGAAAATAACTGTGTTCACCATGAAGACAACGTCTCTTGCAACACGTGTTTTCGCATGATAACAGAAATCCTTATGCCTGTGGCATTGCGAAAATCTTATGGCTATTGCATCCAACTTAATCATGAATGATAATGCAAATAAATCTGTGTGCATTGGTGATGACATGTGGAGAACTCAATATGGAACATTTGTTCAAGAATGCCTAGTATGCTGCGAAAAATCTATTTTTGAGCCTATTCCTAGAAACAAGCTATGTTTATTTCATAAGGTAGTCCCAAAATCAGTGAGGCACAAAGTATGTATCTTAAAAAGTGTATGCTCACTTTTCATTAGACTGTATATTGCTTGTCAAGAAAGAGAAGTAGATTTAAAGGATTTTTTGCCCATGAAAATCTTGATTATCCTCCATCACTTTCTGAGGGAGGATTGCTAGGAAAAGGGACGAAGTCAGACATCATCTCTTGTTTGGAAAAGCCTAATGGTGTTGTAGATAACATGAATAACATTCCTGACACTGCAAGTTGTGTTAAGACGGATGGATCAGCAATAATCAATTTCTTAAAACACGACAATGTACGCAATTTTCAAGACTACATCACCTATATAGTTCAGCCTTATGTGATGGACATACTTAACAAATGGAAATGAGTAGACATAGTATTTGACTGATACATAGAGGAGTCTCTGAAAAAGGAAGAAAGAAATAGGCGAGGTTTTGGTCCACGCTATTGTGAAAAAGGTTCAACAAAGATACCAAAAAACTGGGTGACGTTTCTATAAAATGAAGATAACAAAAATGATTTGTTCCAATTCTTGGCTTCTAACTGTTCGAGTCTTGAGATACCAGAGGGTAAAATTGTAGAGATGACAAAGGATGATAATGTGGTAAATATTCCCAAAAATCTGAATGTATCTGAACTTAGACCATCTTATCAGGAAGAAGCTAATACCAGAATACTTTTACATGCACAATATGCTAGTGAAGGTGGTCAGAAGTGTATAACTATATGTACTGTTGAGTCCGATGTAGCATGTATTGCTCTATATTCACTTAGCAGCTTAAATCTTTTATATTTGTGGATTTAGTTTGGTATTGGGAAACATCAAAGGCTACTGATTATCAATAAGTATGCTAAAAAACTTTAAAAAGTGTTTTATTTTTGCCATGCATTTACGGGTTGCAACACTGTATCTGCATTTGTAGGTCATGGCAAGATAACAGGTTGGGAAATGTGGCAACATTTTCAGGCTGCCACAGAACTGTTTATTGAGCTCTCTCATTGCCCACCAGATATTTCAAATAAACAGTTTCAGTCAGCTTCAGCAATTTGTAATTAGATTATACAATCAGAACATTAAAACAGATTCTGTTATTGAGTGCTGAAGAATGATGATGACCACACTTAATTGCTCTCTAGAAAATGTGCCACCAAGTGAGGCTGCTCTTTTACAACACAGCAAGAGAGCTATTTTCCGAGCAGGTTATGTGTGGTCTCGGTGGTGGACTGTGTATCCTGATATACCTGATCCAGCTCAGTGGGGATGGCAGAGGGAAGATCCTGGATATGAACCTCTGTGGTCACTTTTGCCTGATGCTTCAAAACACTGCAAGGAACTTGTTAAGTGTGGATGTAAAACATTGTGTACCCATGCTTGAAAATGTGAACAGATGTCTCTTCCATGTACAAGTCTTCATGTTTGTGATGTACAATGCAATCAGGAGGACATGTTTTAGATGACTGACCAAATTGTAACCTTTAAAAAACTGTTGACTAAAATAAAAATTAACATTAATAACAATATCATTTGTATTTTCATTCTTTTTCAATAAAACAAAATGTTTTAATGTTTTAACGTTGCAAAATCTGTTTCTATAGTCTAACAAAAAATAGAGCAAAAATATGCAGGGTTTAATTTCAAATTTTGTAATAGAGTTTTGGTACACTTTGTATATGGGGCCAAAGTGCCCCTAAAATAGTAACAAAACAAATTTTACATTTTTGATGAATCATGATTTTTGTTTGAAATGTCTTTCTTTAGCCATTCAAAAGTTAAGGGGGGTGAGCAGGCTATGTGGAACACCCTGTATATCTACCATATATCTACATACTTATCATAGTGTACTATGAGTCAATTAAATTGCAACATTTTTTAAATCCCTGGTTAAAAAAAAACATTACAAATATGTGCTGGAAAAATAATATTACATTTATGATAATTTCTGGCCCTGTGGTGGCCATTTTGTATTATGACATCACATGCCTAAAATGGGGGGGTCAGATTTTTGGGGTCTGTATAAAAAATCAATGTTTATATGACTACCTAACACTGTGCCAAGTGCCATATTAGTATCACATTTTGCACGATTCTAGTGGTTTTTTACTCTAAGCTACCTCACTAAAGTAGGGCACAGCAAACCACTGATTGGCCACCAGGGAAGTGAAGTCCTAGATGATGTTTCAGTGCTTAATGCAGCAGCAGTAGTGCAGTGCAGAAAAAAAAAACCAGCATGCATGCCAAATCAAAATGAAAGATTTGCAATGTGTCAGCAGAATGTACCATACATATGATTGTCATATAATGGGTCAGTCAGTATATGAGGCCGGAGTCTGTCAAATCAGCCATCTGAGGAAAATAGGTAACCAGCGCCAGTGCCCTCGAAGTTTGAAAATTAGTCCTGGCACCCTAGGAGGTCATGGCATAATGAGCCCTCGCAAATTTGAGAACCAGTGATCACCCCTGGCAGTCTTGCATATTGGGCATAACAAATGCATAACTGAACACACACCCTGGCAGGCAGGCACATGTTCAATTACATTATTAATAGAACACTAGAATACTGGAGTAGCACCTTAATACAATATATATTTTTACAGATGTGATAACCGCTCAGGTTTGTCTAGGAGGTACTATGGATACACCAATATATAATGTTATCAATTCTTCCTGCCAGGAACATTAAGGTTTACTGACCGGGTCAGGGAATAACTGAGAAGCACCTAAAAAAGGAGTGCCCTAAAAAGTTTGAAAAACACTGGGATATGTTCTAGGAGTACTGGAAATATGATGACAGCAGCCTCATACATAAAGGTATCAATTTTATTTTTATTAACGACTCAGAAATTGTGCATGATATTGACTTGCAAACAACCAGTGTCCTTATAATTTGACACAACATTTTAAATGTGTGTTTCAAAGGAATTTTGTTTGTTTTTGATCAGACACACACTTTTTATAGGCAACAACATAATTTGCTGCAGCACATTACATTTATACTATTGTAGAAGCATTGGACTATTTCATTATCCCTATTTTCAAATATACTTGTAAGTCCTGGGGCCTACTAGCCAGTATGCTTCTAGCCCCCCCAAACTTCCCTAATCTTCCTGACGAGAGTTGGCTTCACTTGATACACAAATTCTAAATTAAAAAGATCATCAGTCTAGCATTTCATAGCTAACTTTCTCTTCATTGGCTATGCAAGGAAAACAAGGTCAAGCAGTAGCTAAAATGGTGTTCTTTCATAACTGCACTCTAATAAGGGCAAATGGAATTCTACCCCAGTGGAGGACCAAGTTACTGGTATTTGTGACTAAATTATGCTTCAAAATGCGGCACATTCTGTGACATTATTATTTTTGTTTACATCATTATTATATTAATCCTGTCTGGGAAAAGCTTTCACTTCGTCATTAACTGTTACGAGCTTACCACATGAATACAGCATTTATCAGCTGAAAGGTGCCAAGTCAATGTTCTGCTAATTGCCAGCACCGCAAGTGCCACTTTTTCTAGTACCTTTTAATACCTGTTGATTAGTTAGAGTCAGAAACATTTATGCGTTGAACTCCGCAAGTTATGAAGTACTATGGTGGATTTTTTCAAGTTTGGTAAATCCACAATTTTGGGGGAAATCCACAGCCACAGAATAAAATAATTGCAGTGTTCCCCACTGACATTAATTTAATGAACTGCTGCGTAATATTAGTCACAGTCTGCTTTTAATAGTCATGCAATGATCTTTTCAACGAGAATCAATAAACTATGACTAGTAGTGGGATTACACTACGAAAAACTAGCCCAGTCTGATATGCTAAGATAAACACAAATAGGTGGAATCCATAATGAATCTAGGAGAGCATCCCATATGTATTTTCCTACCTGTGAAAAAGCTTGTCCCATGCATGAAAGTCCCACAGAAAATGGGAAATGGGTGAGGTAGGGTCTAATGGAAAAAAACAAGCAACATTTTCATTAAAATACAACAGCTGCCAATAAGACACTAGTACGCTGCTAGTCAGTAAAGCCATAGCCAGTAATAGCGACCTGCCAATAGGCGAGCGAGCTTGCAGCTCACTCAAGTATCTGTCAGAATGCATTCTTATGCTTCTTTCATCTGTAGGTTGCTCGTCTCAGGCTGTTTCTTCAACTTCTGCAATTAGGTGCACAGCTATCAGATCAGACCAGATCATACTTTATTTCGACCTTAGATCATAAAAGTTTACACCATAGCAAAAATAAAAGGAGAAAAAAGATACATTCATTGTCGTAATTTTAACAGTACGCCACACTTACTTAAAATGGGATTTGCATAAAATAGCTCTCTAGTGCCGCAACAAATGGGATTAAAAGAGCCGGTCATAATCCAGAGACTTTCGATAATCCACCATGGTCCATAGGACAATCTATGCAAATTCTTTGGCAAGAAAGAAGTTAACAGTACAATGATCAGAGATTGAAATTAAAATCGAGAAATAGAAACTCTATAACTACAGATCAATATTCAAACATTGTTACAATACCAGCAAATTAATAAATCAACAAATTGTTTTACAAAAAAAGCAGAAATATGTTTTTGCATTTAGGTTCCGAGAGAACTCAAGAATCGGCACCAGAGGATTAAAATTGTATAAATGTTAAATTGCTGGCAGTTCGAAATGAATAAATGTAAATTCGGTTTTACCCAGAAGGTACAATCAACAGGGTAAAAGCGGGTAATCCGACACAAAGTCTAAAATACTAGATTTACATTGTGCTTTTATACAATTTCACAAAGTTTAAATGAGATGCTTGACAGAGGAGTTCTGCTTTCGGCAGAGCCATAATGGCAATACATACGAGGAGCAGGACAATCTTTCCAGAGGGCACATGGCTTACACACAAAACATTAAAATACATGCACCAAGCATAGCAAAAGACGTATATTGCCCTCTTAATGTGGCTAGCAGCTTTGTGTTAGAGTAAAACTAGCAACTACAGGAACACAGTGGGGAAAGCACAAGCTTTAAATTGGACTGCAGCTCACACCTGTTAAGTACAGAAGGACTATCTATAAAGTGCACAGTGCAATGGCACACAGGAACGTGGGCCATGAGAAAAAGGATTGTGGTCCAGTGGATCCTTTAGGACCATTCCTGGCAGCGACTATAATGGGGCCCAGATATGAGGCTACAGGAACAGATCATTACATAAGCAATGGTAATATAGCAATGGTTAAGGGTAGATTTTCCCTTTCATGACCTAGAAACCAGTGCTGAAACCCTGTCAGAGCCGCATATCGAAAAGGCTCTTTGCTTAAACATTGCAGGTTAACTACTATGGCCCAACGCTATAGTAGCCCTGCTGCGAATAGACCAGGCTGCTGATAAAAATTTGGTGACTGCACTTACTACTAAAGTAGATGAGTCATATTTACAGATTCTAAAAGCGTTAGCACGGTCATACAAGAACAAGATCTTATAAAGAGGAATGATCCGCTTTCCTCTAGGAGTTTTGTAAAAAGGGCAGAAAAACAGTAGGTGTTCGGTTGACTCCACACACAGTTTGCACATTTTGCATATATTGGCCTCAGGGCTATTCGACGACCATCGAGCAGTAAAAACGTTAACAGGCAGAGTACCATATCTTAGCTGGAGAAGTAGGGAACAAGCATGGAAGGGTATTGGCAGGTCAAAGAATTGCTCGGGACATGGCTCCTGCTTAACAAGCATGAATTCTGTTGTTAGACGTCCCACCCGATTACTATGGAGGATCTGCTCGTTAACCTTCCCCCAGTATCTCTGTTTGACTAGCGTAATGGTGTTAGCTGGGATTGAGTCGAGCCTCTCCCAAAATTGGGGGAAACCCAATTCATCCCAGACAAATTTAATTTCCCTCGACCCAGCTGACCCTCTTCCAGCTACCTTGGTTCGTTAGTAAATCTCTGACTGCCTCCCGAAAAGGCTCTAGCTCCTCTGTTCTCCAAAGGCAGATACAGTATAAGAGGGGCCTCAGACCCGCAACATCTTTGATGCTGTTTATCCCAAGATCTGGTCTAAGGGGAATCATCGGACAGCCCTTCCCCATCCTGGCTATATGTCTGATGAAATTATTTGCCTTAATTTGTAAAGCAACCTGCTGTCTGTAAGAGCCCCATAATTCTGCTCCATACAGAGCAGCTCCCCTTATCTGAACTTTATATATTTCTACGATGGAGTTTAGTGGGGGACTGACAACAGCTTTGGCTTTACGGCCCAAGGCCCACCCTCTTTGGCATATGATGTGCGCTCCTTTGCTACTATGTGCATCCCACCTACCTGAATCCATCAGTCCAATTCCTAGGTAGTCGAACTCGTTGAGCCTCTCCAATGGGAGAGAGTTCATTGATATACTGGCTTTCACATTCTTCTTTCCTGAGCTACAGATCATGAACTTTGTTTTCCCGACTTTAACCTCCAGACCAAAGTCGATGCAAAATAAGCAGAATTGGTCAACCGGATTTTGCAATCCCATGGGTGATTTTGCCATAATGATGGTGTTGTCCGCGTAGAAGAGCCCTGGGAGTTTCTGACAGGCCAACTGTGGTGAATCATTGATACAGTTATTTAAATACTTGATACAGTTGTTTATAAGAACGATAAGGAAAAAGGAAGAGGGTAGGGGCAAGAATACAGCCTTGCCTCACTCCTCTCCCAGTGGTAACTGGATCAGTTAATTCACCATTCTTTCCAGATCTAATTAGGGCAATGGTACCTTCATGGAGTCGAACAATAAGATTCAAGAGACCTCTGGGAACTCACATGTTGTTCAGTGTCAACCATAGCTTATGCCTAGGTACCAAGACGAAGGCCGCACGGAGATCGATGAGGGCTACATATAAGTTTCCTCCACCGATATCCACAGTCCTCCATCTAATTGTGAAAAATCTCAGCACTTGGTCAATTGTGCTGACCACAGGCCTACATCCTGCCTGTAAGTCAGAAATGGCCAGCTTTCATTAATACATTCCCTCTAGATGAGTCAAAATCTGCTTCGCAAAGATTTTTTGGAAGTTGTCTAACAGACTTATTGGCCAATAGTTGTAAGGATCGCAGGTACTGCCCCTCTAGAAGAGGGGGACTATCTCTGCTCCCCTCCATGTACAGGGGATAGGTGCACCTGCGGCCACTGCATTGCAAAACATTTTTAGGTAAGGAGCCCAGCCTTTGATTTGAAAAGGTCACCTGGTATTTTATCAAGTCCCGGGGCCTTGCCCCACTTGAAGGATACTATTGCTGCCTTGGTCTTGGCTAAAGAAAACTTAATTGAGGGTACACTGATTTCCCTGTTGGTGATCTGCTCTATATAATTATAGAGTCACTGCTGTCATTTGAGACCAACTTCCAAAACTTAGAGGTATCTTTGGTTCTCGCAGCTTCTACAAGAGCAAGCCATTGCTTCTCTTCCCAGCTTCTTCATGCCTTGGATAACTCCAGCCTGTAATTCTCCCTTGAGTGATTTATTGGCTCTTTTATCCCCCTTCTCAAGTCCCTCAGTAGCCTGTGTTTTGCTTCTCTGCATGATCGATTATACCATCTATTGTTGCACTTAGTTCTCTTTTTGCAAGCAGCCTCTTTAATGAAAAGTTTTTTTAAAGAGTCAAATAATTCCGAGTGATTGGTCAGGAGACTTCTTTCATCCTCAGCAGAATGAAGCATAAGTTCCATTGTCGAAGTAAGCCTCAGCACGGTCTGCTAGTGCAAGGGGTTCGCCCTTCTCTGCACAAAGTCCTCAGACCATATAGGAAGAAGTTGGCACAGAAACTGAAATAAAAGACAAAGGCCCTCATTACAACATTGGTGGTAAAAGCCGCTTACTGCTGTGCAGAAGACCGCCAACACACCACCGCGACCGCGGAATTCCGCCACAGCTATTATGACACACATTTCGGAATCCGCCAAAATTCAGACACCCACACAAGTCCACCACACCAAAGGTCAGTGATAAACTGGCGAAAACAAAACCTCCACTGTCACGCCAACAGAAAAACGCCCACACTATCACAACACAAGAATCCATGCGGCGGTCTTTCAACTGTGGTATTCCATTGGCTGTACACACCGCTGCGCTCAAAATACACACACTCTTACAAAACACAGCCACATTGGACAATTCGAAATACACACACCTGATACACATACACACACCACTCCCACACACCCATTACAATATAAAACACACACCCACATCACCCACAAACCCCTACGACCAAAAATTCCGAAAGAAGGCGAGAGACAGACAGCACCAGCAAGAACAACAGCATCCACAGGCACACAACACCATCACCAACAGAACTTCCACGCACCTCACACAACACACCACTACATATCAGCACACTTATCACCACACACTCCACCCCACACATCACCTACACCACCCCATGGCACAGCAAAGACACCCCAGGTTCTCGGAGGAGGAGCTGAGGGTCATTGTGGAGGAAATCGTCCGGGTAGAGCCACAGCTATTCGAATCACAGGTGCAGCACACCTCAATTGCAAGGAAGATGGAGCTATGGAGAAGAAGAGTGGACAGGGTCAACGCAGTGGGACAGCACCCAAGAAATCGGGAGGACATCAGGAAGAGGTGAAACGACCTACAGGGGAAGGTGCGTTCCGTGGTCTCAAGACACCACCAGGCAGTTCAGCGGACTGGCGGCAGACCCTCACCTACTCACCCACAACTAACAACATGGGAGGAGCAGGTCTTGGCGATTCTGCATCCTGAGGGCCTCGCAGGAGTAGGTGGAGGAATGGACTCTGGTAAGACAAATCTTAATTATTACATCCCCCACCCTACCTGCATGCCAGCACATACCCCAACCCTCACTCCCAGCACTCTAACTCCTCACATATGTCCCAACATCACAAACCACCCATCCCAACACCAAGCCCTGCATGCAACAACAAAGCATGGACACCCATCACTAAAGCATGCCCACTGCACATACCCATACAACTCCCTAAACCATCATCACACAAGGTCCCACACAGGAATGCAAGCACTGGGGTACACGGTCACCCACCCATTGCACACCATGCCACACACAGATGTAATAACCATCCTTTCATACCCCTGCAGGACCCCTACCCAACGTCACCGGACAGGAGGGTCCACACATGTCCACACAACCAACAGAAGAGGCCCACAGTAATGACAGCAGCTCTGTCCAACTGGATCTAGATGACCAGCCCGGCCCATCGGGGACCTCGGGACAGTCGGTTCCCCTCACCCAGTCACAGGCCACCACAGACCTTCCCCCCTCTGGAAACACCAGCACAGCACCCACCCAGCGGGCCCATACCTCCGTCCCCAGGACACATCAATCAGCTGTGTGTCCACCACTACAGGGAACCCAGGCTAACCCACCACCCCAACAACAACAGGGACCTGGGGACAGTGGCAGTGGGCACACGGTTCAGAGAACAGAGATCCAGGAAAACAGGGGAACTGGGAGGGCGGCTGTGCAACAGGGGGAAGACAGGCCCAGGGAACCCAATCTCCACGAGGCCCTCTCCAGCATCATGGGAGCCTACCATCATTCCCAGGAGACGATAGCAACGGTTCTGGACAAGTTTCAGGAGACCCAGCGGCTGCAGGAGGAACAGTATTTGGGCTTCAGGGAGGAACTCAGATCCATCAATTCCACCCTGGGCACCATCGTAGGGGTGCTGAAGGAAGTCCTCAACACCAGGAGGGACACTGTGGCACAACAAGGGGCCCCTGACACTATCCTGGATGATAAACTGCCCACCACCTCCGCTGGTGCTAGTGGACAGGAGGCACCACTAGAGGACCACCACACCAGCACCCCACCCCCTGCAGACGGAGAGCCACCCCGCAAACGGTCCCTGAGATTCAGGACAAAGACAGAGAACGATGCCAAGACCCCCGCCAAGAAATGAGACTACCCTTATTGTCATCCTTTCGTGCCACCTTGTCACCCTGTCCATCCTCAAACTGCCCCAGCTCCACTTCCTATGCCCCTTTGGACAATGAACCTGTGAGATTAATAGCTTGGACTCTGCCATGGACATTCCTCCACCATCACCCCTCACCATATTGAGCACTTAAATAAACACCCTTAAAGCACAAAACAATCTGGAGTCTGTCTGTGATTTCGAATTAGTGTATTAGCAATTATAGTGACAAAATGCTCTTTCAATTGTAATGTCAACATACCTATGTCACACAGCTCTAGTCCATGAGGAAACAAAGCAGATGTCACACAGTGGGACCCACATCTGTGAAATCGTAAGAGAAAGTGAAAACTCAGTGATCATACACTGGGTGAAAAGGACAGACAGTAGAGAGGTAGTAGTGTTAAAGTACATGTAGTAGGCATGTTTGTCTTCTTACCTGTGTCTCACTGGAAGTATTGCAGGATCACAGAGTTCCTGTTGTCGATGTCCTCTTCTTCTGCTTCCTCGTCTTCACTGTCCACAGGCTCCACAGCTGCCACAATACCTCCATCTGGACCATCCTCCTGCAGAAAAGGCACCTGTCATCGCAAAGCCAAGTTGTGAAGCATACTCTGACCACGATGATCTGTAACTACGTGTGGGTGTATTGTACTGGGAGAAAACTAGGTGCTCTGGGTAGCAAGGTGAATATCAACGAAGAATGTTGAATCTCGAAATGGTGCACTCTTGAAAGACCACACCCAAAAGGTCTTGATAGATGCTAAAAGCACTATTGCAAATATAAAGTACAAGAGGCACTCATTATAACATGAAAAATAATAGTATTCATAAGTCAGTATACAGAGGTAATGTTTTATCATATATTTCTGAAAATTAATAGGATTATTTCCAACATAATCCCCAATTACAGTATGACTGTCCAAATCCAAATAGTAGAATTAATTGATCTGTTGTTCCAAGATTGCTATGATCCAAAGTTCAAGTCCAGATTTCTGCTGGGGGTCGCGTAATTAGTTAGCATGGAGGAGTCTCGTTCGTTATCTGAATTAACCAGACAAATCGCTCCACCAACTAAGAACGGCCATGCACCACCACCCACAGAATCGAGAAAGAGCTATCAATCCTTTCCGTGTCCGGGCCGGGTGAGGTTTCCCATGCTAACTAGTTACGCGACCCCCAGCACACGCTACTCTACGGCCCTCCAGACAAACAGGTAAGTACATTGTGAGCATGCTGTATGGGCAATGCCTGTGTGGAGTGGGGTGGATGAAAGATGGGGGGGAATGAGGCGTGCATGAAACTACGGTGAGTGCATGTGCCACATGGCAAGGGTAGGGATGCGGGCCAATGACTGTGACGGTGCAGTTGGTAATAACTTTTCTTTTTCCCCTGTACAATTCCTGTAGGTCAGCGCCTACCAGAAAAAGGATATTTGGTGTGCCATCGCCAAGGACGTCTGGACCCTGGGGGTCTACCACAGACGGAGCACCCACTGCCGTAAAAGATGAGAGGACATTTGCCGCTGGAGCCGCATATCGAAAAGGCTCTTTGCTTAAACATTGCAGGTTAACTACTATGGCCCAACGCTATAGTAGCCCTGCTGCGAATAGACCAGGCTGCTGATAAAAATTTGGTGACTGCACTTACTACTAAAGTAGATGAGTCATATTTACAGATTCTAAAAGCGTTAGCACGGTCATACAAGAACAAGATCTTATAAAGAGGAATGATCCGCTTTCCTCTAGGAGTTTTGTAAAAAGGGCAGAAAAACAGTAGGTGTTCGGTTGACTCCACACACAGTTTGCACATTTTGCATATATTGGCCTCAGGGCTATTCGACGACCATCGAGCAGTAAAAACGTTAACAGGCAGAGTACCATATCTTAGCTGGAGAAGTAGGGAACAAGCATGGAAGGGTATTGGCAGGTCAAAGAATTGCTCGGGACATGGCTCCTGCTTAACAAGCATGAATTCTGTTGTTAGACGTCCCACCCGATTACTATGGAGGATCTGCTCGTTAACCTTCCCCCAGTATCTCTGTTTGACTAGCGTAATGGTGTTAGCTGGGATTGAGTCGAGCCTCTCCCAAAATTGGGGGAAACCCAATTCATCCCAGACAAATTTAATTTCCCTCGACCCAGCTGACCCTCTTCCAGCTACCTTGGTTCGTTAGTAAATCTCTGACTGCCTCCCGAAAAGGCTCTAGCTCCTCTGTTCTCCAAAGGCAGATACAGTATAAGAGGGGCCTCAGACCCGCAACATCTTTGATGCTGTTTATCCCAAGATCTGGTCTAAGGGGAATCATCGGACAGCCCTTCCCCATCCTGGCTATATGTCTGATGAAATTATTTGCCTTAATTTGTAAAGCAACCTGCTGTCTGTAAGAGCCCCATAATTCTGCTCCATACAGAGCAGCTCCCCTTATCTGAACTTTATATATTTCTACGATGGAGTTTAGTGGGGGACTGACAACAGCTTTGGCTTTACGGCCCAAGGCCCACCCTCTTTGGCATATGATGTGCGCTCCTTTGCTACTATGTGCATCCCACCTACCTGAATCCATCAGTCCAATTCCTAGGTAGTCGAACTCGTTGAGCCTCTCCAATGGGAGAGAGTTCATTGATATACTGGCTTTCACATTCTTCTTTCCTGAGCTACAGATCATGAACTTTGTTTTCCCGACTTTAACCTCCAGACCAAAGTCGATGCAAAATAAGCAGAATTGGTCAACCGGATTTTGCAATCCCATGGGTGATTTTGCCATAATGATGGTGTTGTCCGCGTAGAAGAGCCCTGGGAGTTTCTGACAGGCCAACTGTGGTGAATCATTGATACAGTTATTTAAATACTTGATACAGTTGTTTATAAGAACGATAAGGAAAAAGGAAGAGGGTAGGGGCAAGAATACAGCCTTGCCTCACTCCTCTCCCAGTGGTAACTGGATCAGTTAATTCACCATTCTTTCCAGATCTAATTAGGGCAATGGTACCTTCATGGAGTCGAACAATAAGATTCAAGAGACCTCTGGGAACTCACATGTTGTTCAGTGTCAACCATAGCTTATGCCTAGGTACCAAGACGAAGGCCGCACGGAGATCGATGAGGGCTACATATAAGTTTCCTCCACCGATATCCACAGTCCTCCATCTAATTGTGAAAAATCTCAGCACTTGGTCAATTGTGCTGACCACAGGCCTACATCCTGCCTGTAAGTCAGAAATGGCCAGCTTTCATTAATACATTCCCTCTAGATGAGTCAAAATCTGCTTCGCAAAGATTTTTTGGAAGTTGTCTAACAGACTTATTGGCCAATAGTTGTAAGGATCGCAGGTACTGCCCCTCTAGAAGAGGGGGACTATCTCTGCTCCCCTCCATGTACAGGGGATAGGTGCACCTGCGGCCACTGCATTGCAAAACATTTTTAGGTAAGGAGCCCAGCCTTTGATTTGAAAAGGTCACCTGGTATTTTATCAAGTCCCGGGGCCTTGCCCCACTTGAAGGATACTATTGCTGCCTTGGTCTTGGCTAAAGAAAACTTAATTGAGGGTACACTGATTTCCCTGTTGGTGATCTGCTCTATATAATTATAGAGTCACTGCTGTCATTTGAGACCAACTTCCAAAACTTAGAGGTATCTTTGGTTCTCGCAGCTTCTACAAGAGCAAGCCATTGCTTCTCTTCCCAGCTTCTTCATGCCTTGGATAACTCCAGCCTGTAATTCTCCCTTGAGTGATTTATTGGCTCTTTTATCCCCCTTCTCAAGTCCCTCAGTAGCCTGTGTTTTGCTTCTCTGCATGATCGATTATACCATCTATTGTTGCACTTAGTTCTCTTTTTGCAAGCAGCCTCTTTAATGAAAAGTTTTTTTAAAGAGTCAAATAATTCCGAGTGATTGGTCAGGAGACTTCTTTCATCCTCAGCAGAATGAAGCATAAGTTCCATTGTCGAAGTAAGCCTCAGCACGGTCTGCTAGTGCAAGGGGTTCGCCCTTCTCTGCACAAAGTCCTCAGACCATATAGGAAGAAGTTGGCACAGAAACTGAAATAAAAGACAAAGGCCCTCATTACAACATTGGTGGTAAAAGCCGCTTACTGCTGTGCAGAAGACCGCCAACACACCACCGCGACCGCGGAATTCCGCCACAGCTATTATGACACACATTTCGGAATCCGCCAAAATTCAGACACCCACACAAGTCCACCACACCAAAGGTCAGTGATAAACTGGCGAAAACAAAACCTCCACTGTCACGCCAACAGAAAAACGCCCACACTATCACAACACAAGAATCCATGCGGCGGTCTTTCAACTGTGGTATTCCATTGGCTGTACACACCGCTGCGCTCAAAATACACACACTCTTACAAAACACAGCCACATTGGACAATTCGAAATACACACACCTGATACACATACACACACCACTCCCACACACCCATTACAATATAAAACACACACCCACATCACCCACAAACCCCTACGACCAAAAATTCCGAAAGAAGGCGAGAGACAGACAGCACCAGCAAGAACAACAGCATCCACAGGCACACAACACCATCACCAACAGAACTTCCACGCACCTCACACAACACACCACTACATATCAGCACACTTATCACCACACACTCCACCCCACACATCACCTACACCACCCCATGGCACAGCAAAGACACCCCAGGTTCTCGGAGGAGGAGCTGAGGGTCATTGTGGAGGAAATCGTCCGGGTAGAGCCACAGCTATTCGAATCACAGGTGCAGCACACCTCAATTGCAAGGAAGATGGAGCTATGGAGAAGAAGAGTGGACAGGGTCAACGCAGTGGGACAGCACCCAAGAAATCGGGAGGACATCAGGAAGAGGTGAAACGACCTACAGGGGAAGGTGCGTTCCGTGGTCTCAAGACACCACCAGGCAGTTCAGCGGACTGGCGGCAGACCCTCACCTACTCACCCACAACTAACAACATGGGAGGAGCAGGTCTTGGCGATTCTGCATCCTGAGGGCCTCGCAGGAGTAGGTGGAGGAATGGACTCTGGTAAGACAAATCTTAATTATTACATCCCCCACCCTACCTGCATGCCAGCACATACCCCAACCCTCACTCCCAGCACTCTAACTCCTCACATATGTCCCAACATCACAAACCACCCATCCCAACACCAAGCCCTGCATGCAACAACAAAGCATGGACACCCATCACTAAAGCATGCCCACTGCACATACCCATACAACTCCCTAAACCATCATCACACAAGGTCCCACACAGGAATGCAAGCACTGGGGTACACGGTCACCCACCCATTGCACACCATGCCACACACAGATGTAATAACCATCCTTTCATACCCCTGCAGGACCCCTACCCAACGTCACCGGACAGGAGGGTCCACACATGTCCACACAACCAACAGAAGAGGCCCACAGTAATGACAGCAGCTCTGTCCAACTGGATCTAGATGACCAGCCCGGCCCATCGGGGACCTCGGGACAGTCGGTTCCCCTCACCCAGTCACAGGCCACCACAGACCTTCCCCCCTCTGGAAACACCAGCACAGCACCCACCCAGCGGGCCCATACCTCCGTCCCCAGGACACATCAATCAGCTGTGTGTCCACCACTACAGGGAACCCAGGCTAACCCACCACCCCAACAACAACAGGGACCTGGGGACAGTGGCAGTGGGCACACGGTTCAGAGAACAGAGATCCAGGAAAACAGGGGAACTGGGAGGGCGGCTGTGCAACAGGGGGAAGACAGGCCCAGGGAACCCAATCTCCACGAGGCCCTCTCCAGCATCATGGGAGCCTACCATCATTCCCAGGAGACGATAGCAACGGTTCTGGACAAGTTTCAGGAGACCCAGCGGCTGCAGGAGGAACAGTATTTGGGCTTCAGGGAGGAACTCAGATCCATCAATTCCACCCTGGGCACCATCGTAGGGGTGCTGAAGGAAGTCCTCAACACCAGGAGGGACACTGTGGCACAACAAGGGGCCCCTGACACTATCCTGGATGATAAACTGCCCACCACCTCCGCTGGTGCTAGTGGACAGGAGGCACCACTAGAGGACCACCACACCAGCACCCCACCCCCTGCAGACGGAGAGCCACCCCGCAAACGGTCCCTGAGATTCAGGACAAAGACAGAGAACGATGCCAAGACCCCCGCCAAGAAATGAGACTACCCTTATTGTCATCCTTTCGTGCCACCTTGTCACCCTGTCCATCCTCAAACTGCCCCAGCTCCACTTCCTATGCCCCTTTGGACAATGAACCTGTGAGATTAATAGCTTGGACTCTGCCATGGACATTCCTCCACCATCACCCCTCACCATATTGAGCACTTAAATAAACACCCTTAAAGCACAAAACAATCTGGAGTCTGTCTGTGATTTCGAATTAGTGTATTAGCAATTATAGTGACAAAATGCTCTTTCAATTGTAATGTCAACATACCTATGTCACACAGCTCTAGTCCATGAGGAAACAAAGCAGATGTCACACAGTGGGACCCACATCTGTGAAATCGTAAGAGAAAGTGAAAACTCAGTGATCATACACTGGGTGAAAAGGACAGACAGTAGAGAGGTAGTAGTGTTAAAGTACATGTAGTAGGCATGTTTGTCTTCTTACCTGTGTCTCACTGGAAGTATTGCAGGATCACAGAGTTCCTGTTGTCGATGTCCTCTTCTTCTGCTTCCTCGTCTTCACTGTCCACAGGCTCCACAGCTGCCACAATACCTCCATCTGGACCATCCTCCTGCAGAAAAGGCACCTGTCATCGCAAAGCCAAGTTGTGAAGCATACTCTGACCACGATGATCTGTAACTACGTGTGGGTGTATTGTACTGGGAGAAAACTAGGTGCTCTGGGTAGCAAGGTGAATATCAACGAAGAATGTTGAATCTCGAAATGGTGCACTCTTGAAAGACCACACCCAAAAGGTCTTGATAGATGCTAAAAGCACTATTGCAAATATAAAGTACAAGAGGCACTCATTATAACATGAAAAATAATAGTATTCATAAGTCAGTATACAGAGGTAATGTTTTATCATATATTTCTGAAAATTAATAGGATTATTTCCAACATAATCCCCAATTACAGTATGACTGTCCAAATCCAAATAGTAGAATTAATTGATCTGTTGTTCCAAGATTGCTATGATCCAAAGTTCAAGTCCAGATTTCTGCTGGGGGTCGCGTAATTAGTTAGCATGGAGGAGTCTCGTTCGTTATCTGAATTAACCAGACAAATCGCTCCACCAACTAAGAACGGCCATGCACCACCACCCACAGAATCGAGAAAGAGCTATCAATCCTTTCCGTGTCCGGGCCGGGTGAGGTTTCCCATGCTAACTAGTTACGCGACCCCCAGCACACGCTACTCTACGGCCCTCCAGACAAACAGGTAAGTACATTGTGAGCATGCTGTATGGGCAATGCCTGTGTGGAGTGGGGTGGATGAAAGATGGGGGGGAATGAGGCGTGCATGAAACTACGGTGAGTGCATGTGCCACATGGCAAGGGTAGGGATGCGGGCCAATGACTGTGACGGTGCAGTTGGTAATAACTTTTCTTTTTCCCCTGTACAATTCCTGTAGGTCAGCGCCTACCAGAAAAAGGATATTTGGTGTGCCATCGCCAAGGACGTCTGGACCCTGGGGGTCTACCACAGACGGAGCACCCACTGCCGTAAAAGATGAGAGGACATTTGCCGCTGGAGCAAGAAGACGGCGGAGGCCCAGCTGGGGATGGCCTCCCAACGTGGAAGGGGTGCCCATCGCACTATGACCCCGCTGATGTTCAGGATCCTGAAGGTGGCGTATCCAGAATTGCATGGGCGCTTGAGGGCATCAGCAACAAGGGGGTGAGTACACTCTCATTCTGCTGATTCAGCGTGCAGTGGAGGTATCTGGGTGGGGGAGGTGGGCTGTGGGTTCCCCTAGGCCAGGGCGAGTGTGCTAGTTAAGTCCCCTTTTTCAGGCAGACCCTGTGGCACCCCACCCCACCTGGGTACAGTGCCAACTACACCTAGTCAGGCTCCTGTGACATCCATGTGTGCAGATATCGGCCATAGCCTTGTAGGCCATGTCCTAGGGATTGAATAGTGGACCCCAAGTGCGCGGTGTTGTGCAGGGGGCTTCTGTGTCTGTCGTGTCCGCCAATGGTAGCGGTAATGCATGCACTGAACATGTCTTTCTTCTGTCTTCCCCCCCTTTTTGTGGTCTCCCTGTACTTGTGTGCATTAGCCTCATCAGGCGGAGGAGCAGTGGCACCAGAGCAGGAGGGAGCTGCATCCCACATGGCCCTGGAGGGAGAGACTACAGACTCGGACTTCACCAGTGGGACGGAGGGCGAGCTCCACGGCCGGGACAGGAGCTGACACCAGTGATACGGACTTGTCCTCTGATGGGAGCTCCCTTGCGGCGGTGGACCCATCTGTGCCCCCCGCATCTACAGGTACAGCCGCCACCACCCCCTCCAGCACCGCCCTCCCAGCAGCCCCTCAGCCTTTGCCCCGTGCCCGCTCACCCAGGAGGGTGGGCATCAACTTCGCCCCAGGCACCTCAGGCCCTGCACCAGTCACCCCTGCTGCCCTCAGTGAGGAGGCCACTGACCTCCTCAGGTCCCTCACTGTTGGGCAGTTTACCATGTTGAATGCCATCCAGGGTGTAGAGAGGCAGTTGCAACAAACCAATGCATTCCTGGAGGGCATTCATTCTGGTCAGGCAGCCCTTCAGCGAGCTTTTCAGACCCTGGCCTCAGCACTGATGGCAGCCATTGTCCCTGTCTCTAGCCTCCCCCCTCCAACTTCCTCCACCCAGACCCACACCCCTGTACCTCAGCCTATCCCAAGCACACCATCAGACCAGCATGCACACAACGCAACACACAAAGGAAGCTCTGGCAAACATAGCCACCACACATCCCACAGGCACTCACGCAAGCATCACACATGCAGACATAACAACATCCACTGCCTCCACTGTGTCCCACTCCTCCTCGTCTCCCTCATCCCTCCCAGTCTCGTCTCCACTCACACCTGCATGCACTAGATCTTCAGCCACTACGTCCATCACCAGCACACCCACCACCACACCCTGCTCATGTGCAGTCACCACCCCCACTACCATTCACACATCCCTTGTGTCCTCTCCCAGTGTGTCAGTGAGCCCTCCTACGAAAGTACACAAACGCAGCCACACACCCACCCAACAGCCATCCACCTCATGACAGCCTCCTGCCCATGCACCTTCACCCAAAGTCAGCAAACGGACACCTCCTACGACCACTACCTCTTCCTCCACTCCCAAACCCCCTCCATTTACCCGTTCCAGTGTTCCTAAGAAACTTTTCCTAGCCAGCCTTGACCTCTTTCCCTCACCTCCCCCACCCCGTCCGCCCCCTAGGGCCCGACTCTCCAGGTCCCAACCTAGCACCTCAGCCACAACATCGGCGGACCAGTGATGCCAATAGTCACCAGATTATGGAGTGCACGAGGCAGCAGGGCAGCCAGTGTGGCAAGGAGACACAGCACGGACAGTCCCCCATCTGTCAAGCATCAAAAGTTAGCCAGTGCCCGGCGGGAGAGGGGGAAGACACCAGCCACCAAAGCTGCTCCCAGGGGTACAGGTGGGAGTGTGGAGTCAGCTGCAACACCTTCCAAGGTGGGGAAGGGGCACAAGAAAACCAGCAAGTCTGGGAAGATCAGCATGGCGGAGAAGACCGCCATCAGCCCCGCTGCCAAGGAGCCGACCGCCAGCAGCCCCACTGCCCCAGACAGGACCGCCAGCAGCCCCGCTGCCAAGGAGCCGGCCAGCAGCAGCCCCGCTGCCCAAGACAGGACCGCCAGCAGCAGCCCCGCTGCCCAAGACAGGACTGCCAGCAGCAGCCCCGCTGCCCAGGACAGGACCGCCAACAGCTGAACCGCTGCCAAAGACAGGACCGCCAGCACCTGAACCGCTGCCAAAGACACCGCCGCCACAAGCACCGCTGCCAAGGACACCGCCGCCACAAGCACCGCTGCCACAAGCACTGCTGCCAAGGACACCGCCACAAGCACTGCTGCCACAAGCACCGCTGCCAAGGACACCGGCGCAACAAGCACTGCTGCCAAAGACACCGCCGCCACAAGCACCACAGGCCCATGAGCACCAAAAGCTCTGACGCTATTGAGGCCGCCACGAGCAGGATGAAGCACTCTGGGCACAAGGCCCCTTCCAGAACCAGTGGAGAAAGACATCCACTACCTCTGTCCTTGGCAGGATGAAGCACTCTGGGCACAAGGCCCCCTCCAGAACCAGTGGAGAGTCACGTCCACTCACACAGTCCTTGGCAGGTTGAACCACTGTGGGCACCAAGCCCCCTCCAGAACTAGTGGAGAGTCACATCCACTCATACAGTCCTTGGCAGGATGAAGCACTCTGGGCACAAAGCCCCCTCCAGAACCAGTGGAGACTGTTATCCACTTGAGAGACTGTGGCTTTGCACTCCCCAGGATTGAACAGTGGGCAAACCACCCACTGTAGAGACTTGAGAGACTGTGGCTTTGCACTCCCCAGGATTGAACAGTGGGCAAACCTCAACTGACTCCTTACCCCATCCTAGGCAATCCTATGCATAAGCAGAATCTTGGAAATCAGGCTGCACATAGTTAGACATCTGGTATTGGTTCCGTCTATCAAAAAGGTTAAACCCATCCTGCCTTCGTACATTAGCATCAAACCTAGCATGATCATTCGTGGTTCTTCTAGGCCCTGAATATCCTGACGAATTTCTCATTTGTCCCCGAGCACGTGAGCACTGCTGAACACGTAGTGCTGGACAATCAGCAGCCCAATGCCCAAATTTCTTACAATACGCACACTGATGAACAGACAAATTCGAACGAGTGTAAGAAGAACCATAAGATCCACGTCCATCTCTATCACTACCTCTAAAAGGCGGACCATAAGCTTGAGCCAATATAACCTTCGTCTTTAATTCTTTAATCTTTTTATCCTCGCTACCTTTTGCTTCTAATTCCTGACTTTCATAATACTGAGCCATAGTCAAAAGAGAAACCGGAGTAGAGGTAGTCCATGAACTTTCACTAGCTTTTAGATGACTAGCTATTCCTGATAACAGATTTGCGACATATTTATTGACTAACAAATGTCTGCCCGTATCATCTGACAATAACTGGCCACTAAAATCATGAAATGCTTCTTCAAAGCGTGTAAAGAAATCAGAGACCGATTCATCTGCCTTTTGTTTACAAGACACTGAAACAGTCCAATCTATCTGTTTAGGAGAAAAATCACTTTTAACTTCACTAATATGGCTGCAGGAAGATCTAGAATCAACTGATACGGCTTTTTCGCAGGTTCCCTATCCCTATCTATCTGTTCTAAATCTTTCCATGATGCCTCAAAAGCAACATGATCATCAACTTTACGAACAGTTCTCCACATATCTGGCGGTAATATCAATCCGAAAAATAAATCAATGTCAGACAAAGTCATAGTACAAGAACTAATTGCTCCCTCAACTTCCTCATAAAAGGTGGCTGGATTTTTCCGCGGGTCAGGTAATTCTGTTTTAAGTGCCATTACATCTGCCCTATTCCAAGGAGTATACACCCAATTATAAATAAAATAACCCTTAGTATCAACAGAAGTTTTATCATCACTTGTACCCCATCCTTTAGGAGGAACATACAAAGGCGCGGCCTCCCGCATTGGTTTCGCGTGAACTATCATAGTCTTATCTGTTCCGAAGATGGAAGCATGCACCCCGCCGGTCTGAGATGTCCGTGCAACTACATCCACGGCCCTTTTCTCCTCTCGCAAACGGACTGCCACAACACATAATTTCACCAAATGCCTGATTGCATCAGCCACCTGGGAGAAAACAAAAAGACCATCATGCATTTGCTTACGATCAGCTGCTACATCATCGGGCTCTAACTCATCAGAATATTTCCGAAATAGTTCAATAACTTCTGTGCCAAATGCCTCAGTAAAATATAGCTGCTCCTTTTCCGTCCACCCTTTCATGTTGCCTAAAAGTTCAGAAGCAGAGATAACGCTACAAATTGTTTTACGAGCAATAAATCTAAGCTCAGACGCACGGTCCGCAGGCAACATAGAGCGACTGTCTCGTATCTTCTGTTGCTCCGAACTGGAGACCTCAGCTAACTCATGAGGGGCAGAAGGAACGACATACGGAGGTGGCGGGTGATCTAGTAACAAAAAATCATTGTGCGGTTTATTAAGGATAGGATAGAGAGGTTGCTGAACAGTGTATTGTCCAGTTACCTGTAATTTACATTCTTTCTCTTCTATGTCCTTTAAATCGTTTCTTTCTTGCTTTCTCATTTCCAGTGCTTTCACATATACATTCTTCCACTGCTCTTTCTCAAGCAAGGCTTGCTCACGCTTCACTCGTCCACGCAATTCTTTCTCCCACATTCGTACACAGTCAAACATATCTTGCCTAGACCTTTGCTTACACATACATTGTTCCACATACTCAATCTTTCGCAAATCAAATGACCCATGCATAGGCCAATGTAACTCAGGATCCGCACGAGTGTATTTATTCCATAATGTGCTGTACATTATAGAAGAATGACCATGTTTAACATACATATCTCTATTGGACGTCCCCTCTGGGGGTGCCGGTTGCGATTCTTCCTGTCTCAAATTGGTACTATTACAAAAGCAACACATCCTACGAAGTGCACTAAAAAGAGGCATGCCAAAAATAGCGCAGAATATGCAGTTTTATAATCAAAGTAGCACTTAAGGTACCTCTAGTACTATGTGCTGTCCAAATCAAAAGAAAATTGGAGAAAATTCTCCTCATTACCTGCCTATATAAATTGCAATTTATATATAAATTCAAAGGACACAAATTGACTAGTCACCCAAAACATGAGAGCCACAGTAAGTGGTGCTAAACTACATTACCAAACAAAGGCATCAAAACCCACAGCAAGTGCCGTAAAATGGCTCTTACCAATCACAGGGTGTCCAGGTTCCAACTGCCAAGTTCTAAAATCGACCAAATGGTCACTGCATGATGAATGAACAATAAGGATCTCAGTCAAGGACCGGTGCCACCTGGATGGTCAAATCAGAAAGAAGGGAAAAACGCTGTGGTTGCCAAGACTCGGGTCTCCTCAGGCATTGATCGTCCGCAGCGAGATCCCAATCCTTCATTGCGACCAATCCGTCGGGTGTCCGAGTCCCCGATGAGTCCCTGTTTGGGCGCCAATTTGTCGAAGTAAGCCTCAGCAAGGCCTACTAGTGCAAGGGGTTCACCCTTCTCTGCACAAAGTCCTCAGACCATATAGGAAGAAGTTGGCACAGAAACTGAAATAAAAGACAAAGTTTATTAAACAAAGCAAAAACACCAAGTGATGGACGGAATGCTGAACATTGTCAAACACTCACCCCCAGTCACAGATCTGGGTTTAATCCATCGTTCTTTTGCTCACCATGCCACCCCAGTTTGGACCCAGCCATATGCAAATCAGTCTTGACCCTGTTCCTCATGGGAACAGTCCAGCCCGAACTGCCAAGCCAGGTCCTCACTGGACCGGAAACAAGCATCCTGGGACCGGTTTCGGGGTTTCACCCCTCATCAGCCAGGCTAGCTTGAATCCAGTGGCAGGGGAAGCACGGGACCCACGTCTGGGCATACCCTTCCCACTTAGGGCGACAAAGCAAAAACACCAAGTGATGGACGGAATGCTGAACATTGTCAAACACTCACCCCCAGTCACAGATCTGGGTTTAATCCATCGTTCTTTTGCTCACCATGCCACCCCAGTTTGGACCCAGCCATATGCAAATCAGTCTTGACCCTGTTCCTCGTGGGAACAGTCCAGCCCGAACTGCCAAGCCAGGTCCTCACTGGACCGGAAACAAGCATCCTGGGACCGGTTTCGGGGTTTCACCCCTCATCAGCCAGGCTAGCTTGAATCCAGTGGCAGGGGAAGCACGGGACCCACGTCTGGGCATACCCTTCCCACTTAGGGCGACAAAGCAAAAACACCAAGTGATGGACGGAATGCTGAACATTGTCAAACACTCACCCCCAGTCACAGATCTGGGTTTAATCCATCGTTCTTTTGCTCACCATGCCACCCCAGTTTGGACCCAGCCATATGCAAATCAGTCTTGACCCTGTTCCTCATGGGAACAGTCCAGCCCGAACTGCCAAGCCAGGTCCTCACTGGACCGGAAACAAGCATCCTGGGACCGGTTTCGGGGTTTCACCCCTCATCAGCCAGGCTAGCTTGAATCCAGTGGCAGGGGAAGCACGGGACCCACGTCTGGGCATACCCTTCCCACTTAGGGCGACAAAGCAAAAACACCAAGTGATGGACGGAATGCTGAACATTGTCAAACACTCACCCCCAGTCACAGATCTGGGTTTAATCCATCGTTCTTTTGCTCACCATGCCACCCCAGTTTGGACCCAGCCATATGCAAATCAGTCTTGACCCTGTTCCTCATGGGAACAGTCCAGCCCGAACTGCCAAGCCAGGTCCTCACTGGACCGGAAACAAGCATCCTGGGACCGGTTTCGGGGTTTCACCCCTCATCAGCCAGGCTAGCTTGAATCCAGTGGCAGGGGAAGCACGGGACCCACGTCTGGGCATACCCTTCCCACTTAGGGCGACAAAGCAAAAACACCAAGTGATGGACGGAATGCTGAACATTGTCAAACACTCACCCCCAGTCACAGATCTGGGTTTAATCCATCGTTCTTTTGCTCACCATGCCACCCCAGTTTGGACCCAGCCATATGCAAATCAGTCTTGACCCTGTTCCTCATGGGAACAGTCCAGCCCGAACTGCCAAGCCAGGTCCTCACTGGACCGGAAACAAGCATCCTGGGACCGGTTTCGGGGTTTCCCCCCTCATCAGCCAGGCTAGCTTGAATCCAGTGGCAGGGGAAGCACGGGACCCACGTCTGGGCATACCCTTCCCACTTAGGGCGACAAAGCAAAAACACCAAGTGATGGACGGAATGCTGAACATTGTCAAACACTCACCCCCAGTCACAGATCTGGGTTTAATCCATCGTTCTTTTGCTCACCATGCCACCCCAGTTTGGACCCAGCCATATGCAAATCAGTCTTGACCCTGTTCCTCATGGGAACAGTCCAGCCCGAACTGCCAAGCCAGGTCCTCACTGGACCGGAAACAAGCATCCTGGGACCGGTTTCGGGGTTTCACCCCTCATCAGCCAGGCTAGCTTGAATCCAGTGGCAGGGGAAGCACGGGACCCACGTCTGGGCATACCCTTCCCACTTAGGGCGACAAAGCAAAAACACCAAGTGATGGACGGAATGCTGAACATTGTCAAACACTCACCCCCAGTCACAGATCTGGGTTTAATCCAGGGAAGACCTGGCCTGGCAGTTCGGGCTGGACTGTTCCCATGGGAACAGGGTCAAGACTGATTTGCATATGGCTGGGTCCAAACTGGAATGGCATGGGCAGCAAAAAAACGATGGATTAAACCCAGATCTGTGACTGGGGGTGAGTGTTTGCATTGTCAGCACTCCGTCCATCATTCTTTTGTGTTGGTAATGTTGCCCTAAGTGGGAAGGGTATGCCCAGACGTGGGTCCTGTGCTTCCCATGCCACTGGATTCAAGCTAGCCTGGCTGACGAGGGGTGAAACCCCGAAACCGGTCCCAGGATGCTTGTTTCCAGTCTAGGGAAGACCTGGCCTGGCAGCTCGGGCTGGACTGTTCCCATGGGAACAGGGTCAAGACTGATTTGCATATGGCTGGGTCCAAACTGGAATGGCATGGGCAGCAAAAAAACGATGGATTAAACCCAGATCTGTGACTGGGGGTGAGTGTTTGCATTGTCAGCACTCCGTCCATCATTCTTTTGTGTTGGTAATGTTGCCCTAAGTGGGAAGGGTATGCCCAGACGTGGGTCCCGTGCTTCCCATGCCACTGGATTCAAGCTAGCCTGGCTGACGAGGGGTGAAACCCCGAAACCGGTCCCAGGATGCTTGTTTCCAGTCCAGGGAAGACCTGGCCTGGCAGTTCGGGCTGGACTGTTCCCATGGGAACAGGGTCAAGACTGATTTGCATATGGCTGGGTCCAAACTGGAATGGCATGGGCAGCAAAAAAACGATGGATTAACCCCAGATCTGTGACTGGGGGTGAGTGTTTGCATTGTCAGCACTCCGTCCATCATTCTTTTGTGTTGGTAATGTTGCCCTAAGTGGGAAGGGTATGCCCAGACGTGGGTCCCGTGCTTCCCATGCCACTGGATTCAAGCTAGCCTGGCTGACGAGGGGTGAAACCCCGAAACCGGTCCCAGGATGCTTGTTTCCAGTCCAGGGAAGACCTGGCCTGGGAGTTCGGGCTGGACTGTTCCCATGGGAACAGGGTCAAGACTGATTTGCATATGGCTGGGTCCAAACTGGAATGGCATGGGCAGCAAAAAAACGATGGATTAAACCCAGATCTGTGACTGGGGGTGAGTGTTTGCATTGTCAGCACTCCGTCCATCATTCTTTTGTGTTGGTAATGTTGCCCTAAATGGGAAGGGTATGCCCAGATGTGGGTCCCGTGCTTCCCATGCCACTGGATTCAAGCTAGCCTGGCTGACGAGGGGTGAAACCCCGAAACCGGTCCCAGGATGCTTGTTTCCAGTCCAGGGAAGACCTGGCCTGGCAGTTCGGGCTGGACTGTTCCCATGGGAACAGGGTCAAGACTGATTTGCATATGGCTGGGTCCAAACTGGAATGGCATGGGCAGCAAAAAAACGATGGATTAAACCCAGATCTGTGACTGGGGGTGAGTGTTTGCATTGTCAGCACTCCGTCCATCATTCTTTTGTGTTGGTAATGTTGCCCTAAGTGGGAAGGGTATGCCCAGACGTGGGTCCCGTGCTTCCCATGCCACTGGATTCAAGCTAGCCTGGCTGACGAGGGGTGAAACCCCGAAACCGGTCCCAGGATGCTTGTTTCCAGTCCAGGGAAGACCTGGCCTGGCAGTTCGGGCTGGACTGTTCCCATGGGAACAGGGTCAAGAATGATTTGCATATGGCTGGGTCCAAACTGGAATGGCATGGGCAGCACAAAAACGATGGATTAAACCCAGATCTGTGACTGGGGGTGAGTGTTTGCATTGTCAGCACTCCGTCCATCATTCTTTTGTGTTGGTAATGTTGCCCTAAGTGGGAAGGGTATGCCCAGACGTGGGTCCCGTGCTTCCCATGCCACTGGATTCAAGCTAGCCTGGCTGACGAGGGGTGAAACCCCGAAACCGGTCCCAGGATGCTTGTTTCCAGTCCAGGGAAGAGCTGGCCTGGCAGTTCGGGCTGGACTGTTCCCATGGGAACAGGGTCAAGACTGATTTGCATATGGCTGGGTCCAAACTGGAATGGCATGGGCAGCAAAAAAATGATGGATTAAACCCAGATCTGTGACTGGGGGTGAGTGTTTGCATTGTCAGCACTCCGTCCATCATTCTTTTGTGTTGGTAATGTTGCCCTAAGTGGGAAGGGTATGCCCAGACGTGGGTCCCGTGCTTCCCATGCCACTGGATTCAAGCTAGCCTGGCTGACGAGGGGTGAAACCCCGAAACCGGTCCCAGGATGCTTGTTTCCAGTCCAGGGAAGACCTGGCCTGGCAGTTCGGGCTGGACTGTTCCCCTGGGAACAGGGTCAAGACTGATTTGCATATGGCTGGGTCCAAACTGGAAAGGCATGGGCAGCAAAAAAACGATGGATTAAACCCAGATCTGTGACTGGGGGTGAGTGTTTGCATTGTCAGCACTCCGTCCATCATTCTTTTGTGTTGGTAATGTTGCCCTAAGTGGGAAGGGTATGCCCAGACGTGGGTCCTGTGCTTCCCATGCCACTGGATTCAAGCTAGCCTGGCTGACGAGGGGTGAAACCCCGAAACCGGTCCCAGGATGCTTGTTTCCAGTCCAGGGAAGACCTGGCCTGGCAGTTCGGGCTGGACTGTTCCCATGGGAACAGGGTCAAGACTGATTTGCATATGCCTGGGTCCAAACTGGAATGGCATGGGCAGCAAAAAAACGATGGATTAAACCCAGATCTGTGACTGGGGGTTAGTGTTTGCATTGTCAGCACTCCGTCCATCATTCTTTTGTGTTGGTAATGTTGCCCTAAGTGGGAAGGGTATGCCCAGACGTGGGTCCCGTGCTTCCCATGCCACTGGATTCAAGCTAGCCTGGCTGACGAGGGGTGAAACCCCGAAACCGGTCCCAGGATGCTTGTTTCCAGTCCAGGGAAGACCTGGCCTGGCAGTTCGGGCTGGACTGTTCCCATGGGAACAGGGTCAAGACTGATTTGCATATGGCTGGGTCCAAACTGGAATGGCATGGGCAGCAAAAAAACGATGGATTAAACCCAGATCTGTGACTGGGGGTGAGTGTTTGCATTGTCAGCACTCCGTCCATCATTCTTTTGTGTTGGTAAAGTTTATTAAACGTCAAGAGGTGGTACTACAGTTCAAACAGCACCCTTCAGCAATGTTTGAAGTAGCACACTGAACTAAGAAAGCATGGTCCTTTTATACCCATGCAGGGGCTAAAAAGAAAGTGATACAATTATAGAAGCAAGACTTATATACATATAAGGTCATATGGAAATGCACAGTCAACAGGTAGGAGGGGCTAACAGTTTTCAAGGACTAGTAGACACATTACTGTCTGTTACTAATTACTAACAGCTGCAGACCTTACTGGGCATGTGCGAAAGTGGAAGATGCTAAATATAACTTGTCACTAGACAGATTTTCAAGAGTAGTTAACAGGAAGGTAGGACAGAGCACATGGCGAGCACATGGCAGCATGTGGCAGAGATAATGGTTGCCATGAATACAAATGGATTCCACGAAATGTTCACAATAGTTGCTAAATACAAGATGTCTTCTTCTAATCCTTAATCTAATCGCTACTAAATTACAACACTACTTGGTCTGCCAGCAGGCTAAATATAGTTGGAATTGTACACGGTGAGGAATTGATGGTTTCCCACTTGACATTCAGTTTATTATTTTTCACAGTGAGATGTTGATCGAGATCCCTCGAATCAGAGGCCCCTGTTATAGGCAACAGACCCCTGGTAGATAGAATCAGCGAGTCGTGGTCGCTTTCTTCATGTTCCTTTACCATCAAGTCCACCATATGCCCCATACAAGCAGATATCTAGTGAAAAATAATCAATATGGCTTATATATGCTCCTTGTCTGAAGGTGGGGGAGGGATTAACATCTGAGCGAGAATGCCCGTTGCATGCACGAAGACAATTGTAATGTTGACAATTTCATAAGCCGCCCTGCTCAGTCTATGACCTTTGTTCTCAACTAATAGCGGGATACCCCAAAATATGTCCTCTTCTTGATAAAGCTCCTGAGCCAATGGATAGGACTCAAAAGTAGCATTGAAGTCCCCTGCAAATAAAATGTAATGGGTATTACATCTACTGGTTAGAATATTGTCTAATACAGTTAAAACATCGGATTTGCGACTGCCGCCCACACTCCTGCTATAGATATTCACCAGGAGCAAGGGTTAGTCTCTTTCAGTAGTCAATAATAGCCCTTGTAGATAGGGACACCCCATATCCAGTTCCCTGACCTGACACTTAAGAGAGCTGCTGATCCATGTAAGTAAGCCCTCGAAGGTCTTCTAGGGGACACCTTACTTGTTGGAACCCAAAAGTTCTTGAAACCAGGTCTGAGCTTGGGCTCCAAGGCCCATGTTTCTTGAAACAGGCAGATCTTATGTTCATCTACAAAGGAGCCCCAATCTGGAATGCACATTTTGGTTTCAAGACCAGCTATGTTCCAGCTAATAACGGTAACTGGCAAAATGCCTGAGCTTGTCATGTAGTCTGTATAGGACCCTCAAGGGTCAAGTTTTCCATTGACTCTGCCTCTAGGCTACCGACTCTAGACCCCTGGCATCTCTATCTCTGGTGGCATCACACACCCCGGGAGATAACCTCCGCCCCCATTACTAAGAGTTCCCTGTTTGACCTTGGCTGTAAGTCAATCCACTTCAGACAGGGAAGATGAAATATGCCTACGTTCAAACTGTTGCAAATGTGATCTAGGAGGACTTCTGTGGCCAAACATCAGGCCCTGTGTGGCGGGATCGCGTATTTGGGGGTAGAATGCTGGGAGTCTGCACAGAGATGCCCCTCCAATTAGGGGACCACCTTTATAGCAATTTGAAAAAATCTGTTGAACCAGAGCAGGCGATTCAAAGTTTATAACAATACAGTCTCCCTCACAAAACGTGCTCAGCAAACCCTCGCAGCCTACCCTCCTCACCATAAGGATCAAAGATACCATGGAAAATGGAAATTTGACCATTAGCATATAGCCAGTGAATAACCTTATTTTTTTATTCAATATAGGTCTCTGTGCTATTTGCCTGGAGACATTTGTAATTACTAACACATATGGGGAGGATTCCTGGGGAAGATGTAAGACCCCTAGCTGAGCCCCATGGGAGATAGATCTAACGCTCACTGACTCCAGTTCCATCGCCAAGGGGCTCTCTGCTTGAGGAATATGAGCATTGGTCTCCTTAGACATCTTGGTCACTGAATTGGTTACTGGATTAGCACCAGAGTTCCCCCATATAAGTGGTGGCTACATCGCCACAGCAAACTAACACTGGGATACAATCCAGCCCACCAATTAAGACCTCCTAGGCTTGGCAGATATGTGTACAGCATGCCCCGTGGTTCATTGGGACTCCTGCAAGATGCAAGGAGACCTTGTCTTTTATCACCGACGTTGGAAAATCGTTCTAGGATTGGAGCTGTGGCTGGAGTTGAGGGGTAGCAACCTTCTGTAGTACGTCATTTTGCATACAAAGCCGGGTAAGCCCTCCCAGTTTCTCTTCTATGGCCTTTAGGCGTCTTTTGATAGGGCGTAGGCTTTTGGTGAACTCCTCCATTACGTACTCCAACACGGCAGAGTCCAAGACAGTAGGGCTCTCTTGTAGGTTCCCCAACCTGACACTGCCCTTTTCAGAGCTAAAGCTGGTGGTGCCCATGGTATGCACCCGCTTCTTCTTTAATGAACTATTGCCTCGCTTTCTTTTCTCTTTTGCTGTGGGGATATTGATAACGCGTCCAGCCCTTATAAATTACCTGTACCTGGACACGTTAGAGGTCGGTGGATCTTTTAACCGAGTCGGGCTCTCCTCATCCTAGAATAGTCGGGTCATTCAGATCAATAATCAATAACTATTGTAATCGATAATCAATACTCAATTAATAGATCAATGTATCACCTCAGAAATCAATAACGGTTTGTAATTCGGCGCACACTGACCTTTCAGTCATGAATAATCACACCAGTTTATTTAAAAGTTAGTGAATTTATTTCCCTATATTAACAAAGCTAGCACGATGTATATAAGTCTCAAAACCAAATGATATATGTATATGAACATTGCAAGCTGTCCATAGCGGCAGAAGAAACGCAATCTACGCAAAATCTGGATAATAATGCACTCAGTTATCGCAATACAAATCCCTAATATAACTAACTGTATTTGACTAATTTCATACATTGGTCAGCATAACAAGATTTCAAATCAACATGGTGCATCAAATGAATTCCTCAACTAACCTCTAATCAGCATTGGCATGTGGGACTTCATGCAAAACGAATTTAGTCAACACAAATTTGGAAAACTTCTAGCTAGGACCTTATAAAATTAGCAGTTGGTACCTAAAAGGAAAAACACAATGCATAATACATTTATCCTTTCATATTTACCAAATACAATCAGCATTCAAGAAAAGTCTTCGTCCTTCAGGCACCGTTTCGATCAGCATGGGGCAGATTTCAAAAGGGGCAAAGGTAAGGGCAAGCTTCCTTGCAATCGGCAAGGAAAATAGGGCAAAGTTATTTCATGGGCAAGACGGGGCAAGTCAAAGTTAAAGTCTCTAGGGTGAGAATTCTTAAAGTTTCCTTCTCTCAGATAGAGAAAAGAACATCAGGGTGTCGTCCAAAATGGAGTCGGGCATCTGGCTTCAAATTGGCATCAAGGAAAATGGCTGACTTCTCTTTGTCCGGTGGGTTTAAGTAAAGATCATTCCAAATTCTGCAGGGTCTTCCATTGGAGGGTTCATAGGTTGGCTTCAAATTGTCCAATGAAAACTGTCTTTTACTAGAACTCATTTATGCATACATTAGCCTTGGAGCCTTGGAACACAAGTTGTATCATGGTTTGCCAATTATTTTTGGTATCTGTACCTTCATTGTCCGCACCTGCAGAGACTGACCTTGTATCAAAGGGGATGAAACCGGCCTAGTACGAAACCTTGGAGATAAGTGTATTAGTCATCTCTGCTGGAAAAATACAACTTCAAGCACGAATATATGTTTCATTAATTCAAGGAAAAGCCACGCAGTTAGAATTTGAGACCAGGCAACTAGGCCAAAGCCTGTACTAAATTTAAGCTAAGCAAAACAGTTTTCAAACAAGAAATCATGGCGTACATTTGCAATTATGACGGATTACTACATTTTCAATACTTCATGATTAATAAAGCTCGTTTACAATGATGGCGAACTACCCCGAGGGCACAATTTCCCTCGTACATTATTTTCTTTACTAAAATCACACCACGATATACGTTTTGATTATGCGATATGTATGAATATATGTCGGACCTTCTTTTTCTGCGTCATCAATCCCTCCTCTGATGACTAATTATGTCATCACATCAAATCTACCCACAAATTTTATTCCATTAAAATTCTGTATAGTAATTTGGCACTTCAGTCAATTCTCTCTTTCTTTTAGTCCCTTTTGATTTTTCTCTGTATATCTCCACCATTTTGTTCTCTATTTTCTCCTCTATTTTCCTTTTGTTCCTTGCTTTTAATATTTTAATAGCTTTCCATATTCCCCAAGGGCCTAATAAACAAATTAATACTATTAATATTCCCTTTACTATTTTTAATAACAATCCGTTCCAAACATTGCTGAGCAAATTTCCCACAGAAGCAAATCCTTTTCCAACTTTCTCCCAAACTCCGGGCTCTTTCAATTCCTTCAAATCTACGCTTTCTTTGGTTAAGTTCGTAAGCATCGTTCTAATTTTTCCACTGCTGTCTGGTATGTATGTACAGCAGTGACATGTACCAAGCATTTTGCAAACGCTGCCATCCTTTGCTAAAAGAATGTCTAAGGCAAGCCGATTTTGAAGAGTCATGGCTCTTTCTGCAGCAAGTTCAGCATCCATCAGGATTATAGCTCCTGAAAACTTTGTCAGCATGTTATCCACAATAGTAGACAACTTTCGTATTTTGATTGAATTCAATATGACTCCTACTGAAGGAATCAATGCTCCAAATATATCTCCTACCACACCAGAAGCTGTCTCCCTTTTCTGAACATGATGTGATTCAGACAGCTTTGGAAATTTCTTTAAATCGTCTAGTTGATAAACCTTTGGGAACACTATTCCCAAATAACATCTCCCATACCATCCTTTAGGAAGACGATAATAGGCGTTGAGTCCACAAATATAATATATTCCAGGAATAACTGGGTCTTGTCCATTCAACATGAATGTCCACTTAGGTTTAAATGCATACGTGTGTTTGCATTCACTCGTTCCCACAAAAACTGTGTCATAATATGATTCAGCTCTATATATACAAAATCTACCTACGTGCAATGTATCTAAAGCTATTTTCCCTTGTGTCTTTATTGCGGCAAATGCATAACTATCTACAGACGTTCTTTGATGTAATTCCCTCTCTAATTTCTCCTTCATTTCATTCCTCCTATCATCAGTGCGGTCTAAAAAATTCATTTCTACTGGTGAAAGCAAGGAGGTAAGGTTCTCTCTATGTGCGTGAGCTGTGTGAAAAGGTGACATTGGTTCGAAGAATTCCCTCATTAATTTTGCACACCAATCTCTGGCTATTTTACTCAGGTGCCCTATTATGGGGACATATGCAAAAGTAACATCATAATTAGTGTAGAAATAATGAATATTCTTTTGATCGTAAAATCTGGACGCTATAATACTACATGTAATTCCATATGTAAGAGGCATGCTGTGATATGTTACCCCTTCCACCACTGAGGTAGGTATTTGTGTACACACATAACAATCTTTCGCATCCATGGTCTCAACATACTCACTCAGCAAGCGATAGAAAACGTTAGATGAAAGTTCCTTTTTATCATGCAAGTGTCTCTCGTCTTGTTCGAGTCTTTTCAGAGCTGTTAGTTCAGTAACGATAGTAGGTTTAGAAGTAGTAGCATCATTCGTCTCTCTCTCATTCTTGCCATGCATTCCAAGAACTATTACTACGATGATTAGTACGCATGCAGTTATTAAACCTATACACATGTATTTACAACACTTCATTTTACGCCCCTGTGTAGTGAAACTAGTCATGATCTGTATAGAATCAGAGAGTTGAAGACACCTTATCAAAGCGTATTTGCAGGTATTTACAAAGCTGAACGAGTTCAATGTTCACACAGTTTTCTTTAGCAGCTTTTGTCTCTTGTCGGTTAGCAGCGTTGTCTCAAGATCGGTTTCAAAGTCAATCAAGTTAGCAATGTCTTAGCCGGTTGAAAGTCAATCAGGTGGTCAATATCTTCAATCGACATAAATTTTTTGTTTCCAAAGTGAAGTTCTGCTTCTTCGTTCTCGAGACTGAGGGATACGAATTCGTCTGACCAATCGTTATTGGCTACGTATGCCCACTCTGGACCGGAATACCTTCTGCTCGGTATCCTTTTTCTTTTCAATTTTGCATCTCTCTTTGATTCTTTCTTCTTTGGCCAAGTCCTTTTCTTCACTTGGTGCCGGTACTACGACAGACACTTCTTTTCTTTTCTCTTTCACCTTTGGCCCTTCACTGTCGTTCAACGTTTCTCTTATTCTTAGTTTTACTGGTGATATGCTTTGTCTACGTTTTGCACTGGGTCCACTTGACGGACCTGCAACCTCTTCCGAAGGAGTTTGAACAGTTTCACTCTGTCTTGTTTCGTCTTCTCCCTCTGGGAAGTCAATTAGGTTTTCCTGTTCCTTTCCTGTATCGTCTGCTTCTGGGAAAGCCCTCCTCTGATCAGGCTCTCCTGCTTCTTCACCTGTTTCGAGCCCTTTGTCACCGTTACTTTCTTCAGGCTCTTTGTCACTTTCAGCTGCTTCAGGCCCTTTGTTATCTTCAGCCGCTTCGTCACTTTCTGAGGCTCCTCCTTGGTCTTTCCCAAGTGAATCAGTTGCTTCGTCCTCAGAGAATATTTCTCCCTCCTCTATCTCTGCCTGTTCGCTTCTAGTTCTTTTTCGCTCTGTCTCAGCGCTTGGCACTTTGTTATCAGGTACTGGTAACTTCAGCGCTTCAACTTCCTCGTCTGTGGGACACAATACCCTCTTTGTGTGACTGGCGTGAATCCAGTTGGGAACTCCCGCACACTTCACAGCGGTGGTAGTCGTCAGAATCACTTGAAAAGGTCCTTTCCAACGGGGTTCCAAACACGACTTCCTCACGTGCTTCTTTATCACAACCTAGTCACCTGCTTTCAGGGCGTGTCCTGGACCTTGGATCGGTGGCAACGTGGTTGCCTCCACCTGGTGAGAGAAAGAGCGAACCACATCAGCTAGACCTTTGCAGTAGTCTAACACCATATCATCTGTAATATTCAAAAGCGCATTTGCAGGAACTGCTGGAAGTCTCATAGCTCTGCCCATGAGGATCTCATGTGGGGACAGTCCAGTCTTTCTGTCAGGGGTGTTTCTCATTGACATTAGCACCAAAGGCAATGCGTCAGACCATTTCAAATTTGTTGATGCGCATATTTTCGCCATTCTCGATTTCAATGTGCCATTCATTTGCTCCACCAGACCTGATGCTTCAGGGCGGTAGCTACAATGCAATTTTTGCTCAATGTTCAGTGCTGCACAAAGCAATTTTATTACTTCGTTATTGAAGTGACTTCCCCTATCTGATTCTAAAGAGATCGGGAATCCGAAACGTGGTATTAGCTCTCTTAAGAGTAGTTTTGCAACTGTGAGGCTGTCATTCCTGCGTGTAGAGTATGCTTCAATCCAATGACTAAAAATGCACACAATCACCAACACATACTTCAAACCTCCATGCACAGGCATCTCAATGAAGTCCATTTGCATCCTGCTGAATGGACCCCCTGCTCTTCCTATGTGGCTCAAATTTACTACAGTTCCCTTCCCTGCGTTCATCTGTTGGCAAATGACGCAACGGTGGCAAACTGCTTCAGCAACCTGACGGAATTTGGCGTTAAACCAATCAGTTTTAAACAATCTAATCATGGCATCCCTCCCAAGATGTGCTTGTCCATGGTAAAATCTTGCTATCTGTGTCAAAAGGCTGTTTGGAAGAATAAATTTCCCTTCACTTGAAACCCATAAATCATCTAGTCTCTTTACACATTGTGATTTGGTCCATGAGAGTTTCTCATCCTCACTGACATCATTCTGTAAGGATTTCAATTCGTCCATTGTATCTATAACCTTTAGAGCAAAGATTTCGCTTGGTTCAAGTTCTGGTTCACTTATCAAATTCCATTCATCCCTGAGCAATATACAGTTCAATGCGCAAAACCTTGCGACTTGATCCGCATATCCATTTCCCAGGGAAACATAGTCTTGTCCCTTCGAGTGTGCACTGCATTTTACCACTGCTACTTCCCCTGGCAATTGAATGGCATGTAACAATTCTCTTATTCTTTCTCCATTTTTCACTGGTGATCCTGAAGAGGTCATGAAGCCTCTCTGTGACCACAATTGTCCAAAATCATGCACTATTCCGAATCCGTACTGACTATCAGTGTAAATGGTAACCTTCATTAATGCAGAGAGTTGGCAAGCTCTAGTAAGGGCTAGCAATTCTGCTACTTGTGCAGAGTAGACTCCTTGAAGCCAAGATGCTTCCAGAACACCTGTTACAGTACATACAGCATATCCTGCCTTCAATATTCCCAATGCATCTCTTAAACATGAACCATCGACAAAAATGATTTGATCGTTTTCTTCCAATCGGGTATCTTTGATATCAGGTCTTGGTTTGGTGTAAAATTCAGTCACCTGAAAACAGTCGTGCTCGATGTCTTCAGCGTTCTCAATTTCGGCATTTTCAGTGGGAAACAATGTTGCTGGATTCAACGTAGTGCACCGTTTCAGCTGCACATTAGGTGATCCCAGAATTATTGTTTCATACCTTGTGAGTCTAGCACCAGTCATGTGCTGTGTTCGGGAACGTGTCAAAAGTATCTCGACTGAGTGAGGGACCATGACTGTTAAAGGGTGTCCCATCACTATTCCTTCACTCTGAGTGAGGCTGATACCAACTGCTGCTACGGCACGCAAGCACCCTGGCAGTGCTGCTGCGACCGGATCCAAAGTAGCTGAAAAATATGCTACTGGTCTGTTTACGCCACCATGGGCTTGGGTCAAGACAGACAAGGAACATGCATCACGTTCATGACAAAACAATGTGAAAGGCTTTGTGTAGTCAGGCATACCTAAAGCTGGAGCCCTACACATGCATTCCTTTAATTCAATAAAAGCATCCATCTCGTCTCCTTTCAGCTCAATTTCATCCAACGCATCTTTCTGGGTCAATTTCAGCAGAGGTTTTGCTAGAGTTGAGAAGTTGGGAATCCATTGGCGACAGTAGCTCACCATTCCCAAAAACTTCCTCACCTCCCTCCTCGTCTTTGGGGGACACATTTGAAGTACACTTGTTATTCTCTCCTTCATTATTCTACGTGATCCTTTCTCTATTTGGTGACCCAAATATTTCACTTTCTTCTGACAGAATTGTAACTTTGAAGGGGACACCTTATGTCCATTCCTTCCCAAATGGTTCAGTAGGGCAATGGTGTCAGCTGTGCAGTCACTTTCTGTCTTGGACGCGATCAGTAAGTCGTCAATGTACTGTACTAGGGTTGACTCGAATGGCAACTCCAGTGCTTCCAAATCTTTCTTTAGAATCTGATTGAAGATTGACGGTGACTCCGAAAACCCTTGAGGAATTCGACACCAACTGTAAACTCTGCCTAGGAATTTGAAACAAAAGAGAAACTGGCTGTCCTCATGAAGAGGTACAGAAAAGAACGCTTGTGATAAGTCGATAACTGAGAACCATTCAGCGTCACAGGGAATTTGAAACATTATCACAGCTGGATTCGGTACTACAGGACAACATTTTACTATTATGTCATTTATTTTCCTCAAATCCTGAACAATTCGGACCTTTCCACTGGGTTTTATTAAGCCCATTATTGGCGAATTACATGGACTGCTCAACACTTCTTTCAGTACTCCCTGTTTCACAAACTCATCAATGAGTTGGGCAACTTTTATGAGGGTGTCTTGTGCCATATGGTACTGTGGGGTCTGGGGAAAGGTTACATTGGGTTTCACAGTCACTTTCACTGGTTCTACTCCTTTCACCAATCCCATCTCTTTCCCTGTCATATCCCACACTTCCTTTCCAACTGTTTCCTGTAGTTCAGCAGGAACGTCTGCCTCAGTGACCATTAGATAAAGGGTAATCAAGGGATACTCTTCATCGACAGTTTCCACTTCGTCCCCTCCTGCACTGTCCTCTTCTTCCCCATCGCTGCTCGTCTGAATTTTAATTCCATCATTTGAACACATAATTGAACATCCCAATTTGCACAATAGGTCTCTCCCTAACAGTGATATCGGGCTTGAGTCACACACCACAAATTTATGTGACCCTCGGTAGTTGCCAATTCTGACTTGTACTGGGTCTGTGATTGGGTTCGTCAGGTACCTATTTGCCACTCCCACTACCTGTACTGTTCTCCCTGAAAGTGGCAAATTTGGTACTTCAATGCTCCTGACAGTGGAAAGTGTAGCTCCTGTGTCAACCAAGAATGAAACGCGATGACCCATAACTCTTCTCTCCACATACGGACCCTTTTGATCAACTTCCAAAGATGCTGCAAGCACACAATTTCCCTCCTCATCTGAACTTTCACTCTCCCATACATCGTTTATTCCATTCTCACTGTGTAATGGGAATTGGTGTACTGTGTCATTTTGACTCATTCCCTGACCCGTGACCTGTTGAGGAAGCATTGCTTGCTGCTGATTCATTGGTGCTAAGGGTATTTGCATTTGCGGATTAGGTACCATAGGAAACTGCTGTTGCATTGGCTGCAATTGTGTCATTTGCACACGGGGCATTTGCATCTGTTGCGGTTGCATGGGTTGTAAACCCTGCAGCTGGTTTATATTGTTTTGGAAATTTGGATTTGGACCTCTCAGTTTCGGTCCTCTCATAGTCTGAAATGCATTGACATCATTGTTTTGCTGACCTACACCTTCCTGCACCATCATTGGGCACTCCCGTTTCCAATGCCCGACGATTCCGCACGTGTGACACGGCATCACCTTCTTCATTGCCTGTATACCATTCGGAATCATAACGGTATTCAAATCAGGACCATTATTCACAAAACCTCCTCGGCCTCTGCCTCTCATCTGCGGCTGAAACATAGCATTTCCCTGCTGCTGCTGCTGCGGCATCTGTTGTTGAAAACCTTGCAAACCTTGTAAGCCTGTCTGAGCTGCTCTGAGCTGCATCACCATCACCTTTTCTTTCAACCTTTGCTGCTTTGTCTCAATCTCATCACTGCAGTATTTTGCATAATTCAACACCTCATCGATCGACTTTGACTGCCAACAAATCAAATACGTTTTAATCATTTGGCTGATTTCGGGTCTCAATCCTTCCACAAATCTGAACACAAAATGGAGCATGTCTTTTGCCTCTATCATCTCTGTGCCACTGTAATTTTTAAACGCCTTCAACAATCTCTCGTAGTACGCATGTATAGATTCTTTGACCTCTTGGGCTGTCCTGTCAATCCTCTGCCAATCCACGTTTTTCGACGCAACCTTGGTTTTCAAGTGCTCGATCACTTTGTGGTACAAACTCATTACCGTAGGTGATGGCGCACCTGTGTCCCTATCTCTCTCTGGTTCACTCGTCGGCCAACCTACAGCTCTTTTACAATCTTCCCACAAATCTGCCGGAAACACAATTTCAAATAGAGTGTTTAGGTCTTCCCAGAGACATTTCGTGAGTTTCACAAATCTATCTGTTTGTTGATACCACTCAATCGGCTTCTCTCTCAATTTGGGAAAGTCATCCGTAAAGGATTGAATGTCGCACCTGTGCCATGGTACATGTACAAGTTTTCCCCCTGCTGTCTCTCTCATGGGTAACATAGTTATCAAATCGTCATTCTGTTGCTTTTTCTCATTCCGCTCTGGGGTATTTTCTTTCTTTTTGTCCTTTTTCTTAACCCATCTGCTTTCCCACTTGTCTAAACATCTCCAGACCTGTGCACTCTGCAGTATCTCTTTAAGGTGAGTTTTCATTCCTGCGGATCTCATGTGTTCAAAATCTTTTGTGTCGAAATCTAACCTGTAACTTCTACTCAGGTGTTTAGTCTTACTTATATTAATCTCGTTTCTGTCTGCAATTTCTTGTAACTTCTTGTGTATGCTGCTTACTTCTCTTGTAATTCTAGGGCACATGTACGTTAATTCTTCCTCTGTGTATGATTCTAATCTGTTCAAACCCATTGTTCCCTCTACCAGTTCGTCTGCCTCCATACCCAACCTTATTTTATTCAGATATTCTTCTCCCTTCCCGCTGGATGTACTCTGTGGAGAGTTCAGGCTGTTGAACCATTGCGTTAACTGTTGTGCGTTCAGTCCCATCAGTGTAGCAGTGACATCAACTGCCACCGATGGTTTCTGTAATGTTTCGGTTTCTGAGGTTAACGGTACTAATAGTGGTGGATGTGACCTTACCACAGTCGACGGAGCGCAAATCGGAATTGGACTGAATTCCGACAAGGACCCAGATCCATTTGGCAGTGCCGCTATCGGAGTTGTCTCTGGGGTGGTTTCTATGCACCTTCTCCCTGTCGCACTGTATTATTAACCCTTGGTCGCTTGCGCTTGAGTTTGCCTGTATGTATAGTGGTACAGGTGGACCTACAGTAATAGGCAGAGATATTGCATCTGGATTCTGCCCGTTCCCCAAATTCTGTGGCATGTTAATCCCCACATTATGGTTCATCATTGCTGGTATGCCTAACTGGCTCCCTGTCACTTGGGTATGCTTCGGCACTTCTTGTGTCCGCTTTTGGGGCATCAAGAACTGTGTTGATTCAGCTTGAATCAATGTTGGTCTTTGATAACTCTGTCCTCCCTGTGCCGTTAAATCAGAAGTTGCTCCCATGTTATGCTCATCACAGCAGTGCCTTTGAACCTGTGGCTGATAGTTATCGGCAGGTTTAAATGTAGGCACGTCTGGATAAATTCTCTGAATCTGTGGTATGTGTGGTGAGAAAGGCATGTCGGAGCTGCTCGGTCTCTGAGATATTCTCAAATTGGGTGTTACATTACCCTGTGTTGGTTCTGGAGGGGCAGTACTAATACTTGAGCCTTGTTCGTTTTCCACATACGGTGGCGGGCGATCATTCAACAATTGTATAATGAACTCCTCATCGTCTGACTCGTCTCCCCTTTTTGAGTTTCTATTGCTCTCTCTATCTCTGGACTGACTCCTGTTTGTCTTATAGGTAGCTTTCCTTTCTTCCGTTTCCCCTTCATCAGTAATTGCTGGGAACAATTTAATCCCCTGCAATACGTCTGATCTCCAAACCTTTTGTGTGGTGTCCCATCTAGCATCCGCTAGTGTCTTCTCTACCTTTCTTATCCTAGTCTCGAACTTCTTTTGTTGTTGGTTTCTAGCTATCAGCTCCCAAATTGCTAACGCTTCAAACTGTGCTGGTCTCGGGGGTACTTTCATGTCGTATAGCGCAAATCTCAGATTTTCTAAAACCCTCAGATTAAACGACCCGTGGATAGGGAACGCTACACTTCCATGTTTTTCCGTTAATTTGCACCATTGTTTTAACCATAGACATGGTGCTACACCCTTTTCTTCAATGACAATGTAAGCTGGTGTACCCTCAGGCGGTGTTTCTTCTCCTACATTTGCTTTAATATAAACGTCTCCCCTCATGGCACTCTTAAATGCTTTGAAAAATTTCATCTTTCCGTCTCTTATTTTTCTTAAAATGTGTAATCAATAAGTGGCTTTAATTCCCGGAATACTCTTCGTTTGCCTTTCTCCTACCGGTTGCGCTTCATGGACTGTATGCAATCCGTGCGCGACCCTTCTCTCCAATCGACCTATCCCAGCGCGGCTCCTAGTGACGTCACACTCACACACTGCGGCTGACAAAGTCCCGCGGCTTGTCTTCCTTCACTCGTTTCTCACTCACAAACTAATTTCTGCAATATAACGCGAGCACTTATCCAAAATAATAAAACAAATCTGTCGGTTTACTACAGGAAGGGTAACACAATCGCTTCAGAAACCTTAGGGATTTTTCACTAGCCTCAGCAGTTATTCCATCTTTCTCGGTTTCCCGCTTTCGCAAGCAAAATTTGACCCGCAAACTTTACTCTCAACTGATCAATGAACTATTCTAGTGCACTTTAGAATTTGTCAAATCTCAAAGTCAAAGTTTTCTTTCGCTCTGCAATATTCATACCGACTTGTTGACCATGCCCGATCAACCTATTAAACCGACCAGATTACAACATTAAACAAGTGTCTCATACACTTTTCAATATACTCCGGAGTCTCTTGACCTCGCAGGGCCCGTCTCAAGATCAACAACCACGTGGACAATTTTTCTGCACAAAGCGCTACACACACGTGAAGTTCGACGACTTCCCTACTCTCACACCTTTAGGGTAACACTCCTCTTAACTCCCTAAAATCCTCTCACAAACTTCTCAATTAGTCTGCAGCAATAAGCTATGCAAGCGCAAAACCCTAACTTCACTCATACCGTCACCAGAAACGCCGAAACCATTCTCACACCTCCATGTCCTCCATTCGCAAGCTCCGAGATCCCGGGAAAGTCATTGGGGACTTAGGGCATCATCATTCCTCCAACTTGTTTTATCAAAGAAAATTCTAACTTGACTCTATCTATTTCGGAAGGGGTCCCAAAAGGGCTAAACCATCAATCTCTGCTACCATCTACTGATAACGCGTCCAGCCCTTATAAATTACCTGTACCTGGACACGTTGGAGGTCGGTGGATCTTTTAACCAAGTCGGGCTCTCCTCATCCTAGAATAGTCGGGTCATTTGGATCAATAATCAATAACTATTGTAATCGATAATCAATACTCAATTAATAGATCAATGTATCACCTCAGAAATCAATAACGGTTTGTAATTCGGCGCACCATGACCTTTCAGTCATGAATAACCACACCAGTTTATTTAAAAGTTAGTGAATTTATTTCCCTATATTAACAAAGCTAGCACGATGTATATAAGTCTCAAAACCAAATGATATATGTATATGAACATTGCAAGCTGTCCATAGCGGCGGAAGAAACGCAATCTACGCAAAATCTGGATAATAATGCACTCAGTTATCGCAATACAAATCACTAATATAACTAACTGTATTTGACTAATTTCATACATTGGTCAGCATAACAAGATTTCAAATCAACATGGTGCATCAAATGAATTCCTCAACTAACCTCTAATTAGCATTGGCATGTAGGACTTCATGCAAAACGAATTTAGTCAACACAAATTTGGAAAACTTCTAGCTAGGACCTTATAAAATTAGCAGTTGGTACCTAAAAGGAAAAACACAATGCATAATACATTTATCCTTTCATATTTACCAAATACAATCAGCATTCAAGAAAAGTCTTCGTCCTTCAGGCACCGGTTCGATCAGCATGGGGCAGATTTCAAAAGGGGCAAAGGTAAGGGCAAGCTTCCTTGCAATCGGCAAGGAAAATAGGGCAAAGTTATTTCATGGGCAAGACGGGGCAAGTCAAAGTTAAAGTCTCTAGGGTGAGAATTCTTAAAGTTTCCTTCTCTCAGATAGAGAAAAGAACATCAGGGTGTCGTCCAAAATGGAGTCGGGCATCTGGCTTCAAATTGGCATCAAGGAAAATGGCTGACTTCTCTTTGTCCGGTGGGTTTAAGTAAAGATCATTCCAAATTCTGCAGGGTCTTCCATTGGAGGGTTCATAGGTTGGCTTCAAATTGTCCAATGAAAACTGTCTTTTACTAGAACTCATTTATGCATACATTAGCCTTGGAGCCTTGGAACACAAGTTGTATCATGGTTTGCAATTATTTTTGGTATCTGTACCTTCATTGTCCGCACCTGCAGAGACTGACCTTGTATCAAAGGGGATGAAACCGGCCTAGTACGAAACCTTGGAGATAAGTGTATTAGTCATCTCTGCTGGAAAAATACAACTTCAAGCACGAATATATGTTTTATTAGTTCAAGGAAAAGCCACGCAGTTAGAATTTGAGACCAGGCAACTAGGCCAAAGCCTGTACTAAATTTAAGCTAAGCAAAACAGTTTTCAAACAAGAAATCATGGCATACATTTGCAATTATGACGGATTACTACATTTTCAATACTTCATGATTAATAAAGCTCGTTTACAATGATGGCGAACTACCCCGAGGGCACAATTTCCCTCGTACATTATTTTCTTTACTAAAATCACACCACAATATACGTTTTGATTATGCGATATGTATGAATATATGTCGGACCTTCTTTTTCTGCGTCATCAATATCATGGTCTATTGCGCCAATCGGAGGACCTGGTGGTGCCAATGCAGGCTCTGTCCCATCTATCCCACACGGGTCTCCTTGGTAGTCTCATGTATAGCGTCTCGATGAGTGATTTTGGGTGAGCTCCATTTGTCTAAACATGCGTAGGCTGTGAGGATGATAGTGAGGGGGGTGGAGGAGAGGAGCTGGCAGCTGATGGTAAAGATAAACAGCGCTCAGCAAATTCAATCTCTTTTCTATAGCGCCGACAACCTTTTGTAGAAAGCCATCTAAAGTTCTGTTTATTTTGGAGCTGTCTTGGGAGTGCCCCCCCTTTCATCTGCCTGTCTCCAATTCTCTCCTGAGGATCACTGGAAAGCCCCCCATAATTAATGCGACAGTCGGTGTAACACTTATTTCACTGTTTCCTCCTCTGCCAATGACCTCACACTCCTCGCGCTCCTCACTTTTGAGGAAAAAAGCTTCTTCACTGGTGCACTATTACGTTACCGGACTCACGCGGACCTCCAACTCCACTCCGCTCCAGCACCACCAGCGGTCTGTGGTCGGTAGCCCAGCGGTCCTGTGGTCAGCGAAGCAGCATTGGGCACTGGCCATCTAGGGATCAGAAAGGTCTCCCAGCAGCGACAGCAGCGACGTGTGCTCAGTAAGCACCATTTCTCTCTAGCTAGGCGCAACAAATGTCAAGCAGAGACCCGGCGAGGGCCTGGTAAAGGTAAAGATAGCATCCCACCCCCCCCAGTGGGTCGGGTCGAGTTGCAGGAGCACTGGAGCACTGAAGCCCCCGGCCGATCATCCGAGCTGCTCCGTGTCCATGCCCGTGTCCGTGTCCGCCATCGTGAACCACTGAGTCAAAACTCTCGTCTATCGGCGGATGGTCTCTTTTAGGTGCACAGCTATCATTTGTGCGGCAGGTGTGGTATCACTGGGGTCCAGGGTCATGAGGTGCCCATTCATCTCAACTTTGACTTTTATTAGCCAAGCAGACTGGATGGCGCATGACACCCATGCTACACCATTTTCTGTGTTCTTGTTCCCGTCCCCTTATTGCTATCTAGTTCTTTCTTTACAGTTGTTATCAGCCAGTCTCCAATCGGCTTATTTGTGCCTCCTCTCTTAGACTGTGCATCTCTATTTAAAAATTACTCAGTTTCGCTGTTGCTATTTCTAGTTTTCAAACTCTCAAGTTATGTTTTCCATTACTCTGTATGGAATCCCACTCCTATTTCTAGATTTAAGCAGTTTTGAGATTTTGTTGCAAGGCAGTGACAGACTTAAGAAACTAACTCTATGAATGAACATCTGAACATTTTCAGAAGTGTTATTAGTAAATATAAGTCACACAAAGACTAAAGTCATACAATGTACGTTCCAGTTCTTATTGTTTCTTGAAACAAATTTATATGACTGTATCCACTTCCTTTACTTTGATCTCTCTGCCTTTCCTCAATCCACCCAATTTCTATTTTTGACAATCCTACTTTAGTTAGCATTTTGTTTCTGCACCCAAAAGAGTGCAGACAGGAAACAGCAGTGCCCTGGTGGATGGGGCACTGGGACACTGCTTAGGTCAAGCTCACAGGAATGGGGTACCCGGCGCTTATGAGCAGCTTGGGGAGGGGGGCCCACATGCCCCCTCCCAAAAATGTAAGTCTTGGCCACGGAGGATAGGGTCACCAGGCCTCAATGAAGCACCGGGAGGGCAAAATGAGTGGGGAAAATGTGTTTTAACCCCTTCCCCCCCCCCCCCCCCCCTTTTTCTCAGCCCCTACTTTACGGAACACCCCAAAATTCCAGGAGGTGAGGTTGATGAGACTTTTTTTGGAAAGTTTCATGAAGATTTGTAAACAACATCAGAGTTATTAGCAAACCACAAAATCAATCTTCAATGAAAACATGGTCCTAACTATAACTACCAAATAATATATAATTATAATAAATAAAAATATAGTGTGTATATAAAGGACATTACCTTGGGGGCTACATGTTTAATAACTGTACCTTGTGGGCTACATGTTTAATATTCTCAGTCAGAAATATGTATTTTTTTTATAATATCCAAACAGGTAGCACAACGTGTACAACAAACCTAAAAATAAATATGGTAGGCAATAGAAAATAATGCAATTGTCTAGAAAGTTGACATCAGTAATAAAAGGTTGGCCAAATACTTACTTTGGGGCATCTGGGTCAAAAGTGAGCGAATTCTTAAAAAACTTGTCCATCCATTCCATGCTATACATATCGAGCTGTAAATAAATGTGCACACATTCATTTATTCTTTAATCATAATTAGTAATCACTTTCAATAAACGTTTTCTTGACCACACCTTCTTTTTTACAAGCAGCTGGCATAACATAATGAAACATAATAATACAGAACATAAGATTAAATAGCAGGGATGTGGAATTTTCTAAAACATATCTAAATGTCCAAGGGACTCTGTGCTTCACAAAGCTACATCTTTTGTAAAAAGTAAATGCACTTGTCACTTTTTGTGCCTTGCAGAGAGGTGACAAATTATTGCAGCAATCTCATTATATCAAATGCCTGATAATGGCCTCACTGACTATGCCAGTGATCATTATAGCAGGGTTTGTATTCTAGAACTAACTTTGCCACTATTGCGCAACTTTACAGAGAGTGCCTGCAAGTAGGCGGGGAGTGTCACTTCCTGGACTGGCATGGCATCTGAGTTTTTGCACATCCACAAACTTATACGTTCACCAATTCTTCTCCAAACTCTTACTTAGCCCACTGGAAAATATTAGAAATGTATTCCTGAAAAGAGCAACTGTAAAACATTGTTCTGGTCTAGGGAAAATGAATTTGCTATCATTTAGCATATTTTGTTATGAACAAATATACACTTGTATTAGTATGAAAAAATGGACTTCACAAATGTATGTTAGGAATACAGTTTGTTGTATTTTTTTTCTCAACTTCTTATTTTGAAAGCAAACAATCACCAGCCATACTTTCTATGTTGTAGTTCTTTATTAAAGGTGGTAGAATCAACATTCAAGAACAAAAGCATCAACATAGTATTTAGATCCCGTTCGACATGCATTAGGCAGGTGTCACTTACAAAGGCTTAGACATAGATGAAGGAATCTATAGCCATGTAAAGATAATATGTGACATGGGGTGAACAAATGTCGTACATGGCTTCAAAACCTAATGTCATACTTCCAAAATGCAGTGCAACTGATAACTCAGCACAAGTAGTCTGATAAGTGTATAAGGATGCATTCATGTCTCCAATCGTATCCCGATGATAGTATTCAGAATCGATCAGTATTTCAGGTAGATCCCTGTCGACTAGTTTTCCCCTACCCCCTCGCCTCTGCAGCAACCGCCATAGTGAGCGGGGGCAAGGGAAGCAGCATGGGGAGGTCACCAACGGGGAGATCAGCGGAACGAGATGAGTGGTTCTTGTAGGTCGCGGGGGCTGAAAGACAGGGATAGTGGGCAAGAGAGAGAGATTGGAATAGAAAGAGGGAAAGCATGGCAAATAGAGCTGAGAAAAAGAATCTATAGATATGCTAGAGGGGTGGGGAGGAAGAAGATAGGTGGGGGAATAACGTAGATGGTCGCCCTTTCAAGGACATGCTGGAGAGTGCTAAGATGTTAAGAGCGTCTCAAAACACTAAGCAGGTTTCTGAATCGATATAAATCATGCTGACTAATGGGTGGGAAGGATAGATGCTAGACTTGGAGTACTAGGGATAACGAACATCTGATATGACCTGTTATTTATCAGAAGCTGGCTCTGAGCTATTAGGTGTGAGGACCGTAAACAGGAAGGAAAATACAATGATAAAACACAAAGTTCATGAGAAAAGAAAAAATAAGGTGGAAAAGAGAGAAGGAGCTAAGGGAAGGGTAGAGGGAAAAGGGCAAGAAAAAAGCGAAAAGTTAATAATAGAAATAGTAACATCGACCAAGAGGGGGGGAGAGGATGGGAAATGCAGTGGGAAGGATAAGGGGGGGGGACCTAGGGGAAGTAGGTGTGCTGAAGTAGCTGAGTCCAATGGAAGGGGAGGCATTGGGGAGGGCGGGGGTAAAAGGGACAATAAGTAGATAAGTACATCTTATCCATAGCCAACCACTACTTAGCCCAAATGGGATTGCTTGATAGGGCATCTCTAGTACGAAGTGAAAAGATAGGGTAGTATCCTAGTGCATGGATGTGTAAGTCCCCTGTGTGTGTAGCAATGTCCGTTAGTGTTGAACTTGGTGCACACATATGTCCGCTAACTCCCTGGCACAGATAGAAAGGGGGCCCACGTCTGCTTGTCCTTGAGGCCATAAATGAGCTTCTCATGCGTGGCCGTCTGGTACATAGCAGCAATCCATTTCCCATGAAGAGGGACAACAGCTGTGCACCAGTGCCTGAGGATACATACCTTGGCCGTAGCAAGCGCAGTATGTAGTAGGCATTGTTGTGGTTGTGATAGGCAGCCTAGCTCACTGGTATTGTGCAATAACAATAGTGAAGGAGTGAGAGAGGGCGGTAGTGGTATTATCTCCCTGAGGGTGCGCCCCACCTTCCGCCAAAAAGTTTGTATAGCTGAGCAGTCATGTAGGATGTGGGGCAGGTCGCAGAGGTCATGAGGGCATCTCGAGCAAGAGGCGTGGGATAATAACCCCGCAGAGCGCAGCTTCTGGGGGGTCCAGTGCCATTTGTGCAATGTCTTGAAGAGACTAAATTTTAGGCGGGCCTCTCTAGCTCCTCCATCTCTGGCCACAATCATGTCTGCCCAATCCTCCAATTCGTATTCAGTCTGGAGGCGCGCCTGACACTTTGCCTTGGTGGAGAGCAAAAGTGGGAGGGAAACAAGGTGGCGATTCAGCTGAGAGTGGAGCCCGGAAATTACATCACAAAGGGATCCCCAGGTTTCCAAGTAGTGGAGCACTGGGGATTGAGGGAGGTCCCAGGGGGGCTTTCCCAATCGCCCCTCCAGGCAATGTTTAAGCTGAATGAAGCGTCATAGATGATGCTTCGGGAGATCAAATTCCTCCCTTAGTTCTGTGAAGGATTTCAATGTGCCCAGATTCAGAAGTTGATCAAGTCGATGAAGGCCCTTTGAACGCCACTCCTCCCAGGAGATGTTTTTTTTCCCTATGAGTAATCCCCAATTGCTCCACAACAGTGCTCTGTCGTGGATCAGGGGGTCAATTTTGAGCGATCGATGAGCTTGTCACCATGAGTTGCGCATGGCTCTGATCATGGGATTGGTGGAAAGCAAGGGAGCAGATCTTGCATTATAGATTATATGTGGCCCCGACAAGGAGTGGGAAAGAGTAATTTTCACCTCCACCCAAAGAGGTTGGTCCCGCGCGTTCGGTAGCAGATAGGCTAATTGTGAGAGGTGTAACGCAAGCGTGTAATGTTCCACAGAGGGAAGGCCCAGTCCTCCTTACTCACATCTGGCGAGTAATGCTGCCCTGGGTAGCCGCGGACACATTGATCCCCACACAAAGGCCTGAATGCGACGGTCTATCTCTTGGAGAGTAGACAGAGGAATGTGTAAAGGTAACATACCCAGGACATATAGGAAGCGTGGTAGGGTTACCATCCGTACCGCCTGAGCTCTACCCCACTTGGAAAGACCTAAGTGCGCCCACTTGTCAAAGTCACGTTTCATACTGGTTAACAACGGGTCCAAATTATCTGTTAAGATTTTATCCAGCCCACTATTGATATATATGCCAAGATATTGAAGATGCAACCGTTTCCATTTTACTGAGAGATTCCGGACTGATGCGCTCACCGTTACGGGGGACAACGGTAATGCCTCGCTCTTACCCAAGTTGATTCAATATCCTGAAAGGAGCTCAAATTCGGAGAGTATGGCACAAAGAGCCGGTAAGGAGTTGGATAAGTCAGTGAGAATAAGTAGGATATCATCGGCATACAGATAAACATTTGAACACCCACCAGGGATGGGTATCCCAGAGACTGTATTGGAGCCACGTATCATGGCCGCCAGGGGTTCAACAGCCAAGAGAAACAACAAGGGGCGACAGGGCAGCCCTGGGGGGTCCCCCTACCACCGGAAATGTGTCAGAGAGGAACCCACCGCAGTTGACCTGTGCGTTCGGAGAGCCATATAGTAGGCGTACCATATTAATGAAGGTAGTTCCGAGGCCAAAGTTCTTTAGTGTTTCAAAGAGGTACCACCACTCTATGCGGTCGAATGCCTTCTCGGCATCTAGAGAAAGGGCAAGAGCTTCCTCCCGTCAGTCCCGCGTCGCCCATATAGCATGGAGCAGTGTGCAGAGGTGATTCCTGGAAGAGTGGCCGGGCACAAAGCCAACCTGTGTGTGATGGACCCGAGAGGGTATAATCATCTTAAGACGAGCTGCGAGTATCCCTACCAGAATTTTAACATCGTCGTTGAGGAGGGATATGGGATGGTAACTGCCACACATAAGGGGGTCTTTACCTGGTTTGGGCAGTACTATTATAGGGGCTTTGTGGGATAGTGAGTGGAGAGAGCCAGTTTGGTTAGCCCAGCAGAAGGCCTCATATAAGGTTTCCACCAAATCCTCTCCTGCCCATTTATAAAATTCCATTGGGTACCCGTCCTCGCCGGGTGCTTTATGATATGGTAGGTTAGCAATAGCCTGTCGGATCTCTTCTCTGCTGATGTCTCCTTCTAGAAGAGCCCTACCCTCGTCTGAGAGGTGAGGTTAGTTCGCCTTCTCCAGAATGGTGGACACCTTGACCACATCTTCCTCCACTTCTGGAGCATAGAGGGTCTGGTAGAAGTGACCAAACTCATTAGCAATTTCCTGGGATGTGTAATAAGTGAACTGTGGGTGTTGTAGAGGGCCGGGATGGCCAATGTTGCCTCTTGTTGGCGGAGTTGGGCAGCTAGCATGCGGCCTGCTTTCTCACCATGTTTGTAATGACGGCCTTTTAGTCTTTGTAGGGCATATTCTGCGCGTGACGTGAAAAAATTGTTAAGTTCCATTTTAGTGTGTTCTAAACGGCGACGGAAGGGGCCCGAGTATATTCACGTGTAGTTTGTATAATACAATCTTCCAGGTCTTTCTGCTGTGCATTGGCAAGGGCAACATCTCTCATTAGTTGTCCCCTGATCGCCGCCTTAGCCGCAGCCCAATGCAGCTGGGGTGAGGAGACCGAGCCCTTGTTATTATGGAGGTAATCGGTGACATGGGATCTAAGCTGCTCTTTCCCTTTCGGGGTGCGGTAACAGTAGGTGTTGAGGTGCCATGGTTTACGACCGGTTGAAACTTGCCCAAGCCTTAGAGACAATAAAACCGGAGAGTGATCCGACAAAGCTGCTGGAAGTATCTCGGACTCTCTAATAGCTTGCAAGAGCCGATGCAAAACTAGAAAGTAGTCCAGTCTGGATTGGGTCCCATGAACTGGGGAGACGAAGGTGTAGTCACGGTCGGTGGGGTGTGAGAGACGCCAATGATCCAGCAAACCATGGTCTGATAGGACTTCCCCCAAAAAAGACCTGCCCGCATTGTTGCCCGCATCACTACTGCTCGATCTATCTAAGATAGCATTAGGTGCTAGGTTCCAGTCCCCACCCAGAAGATAGTGAGAAGCTCCGATCTCCCTCAGTAGTCTGTTAAGAGAAAGGAAAAAGGAACGTTTGGAGCTCGTGGGAGATCGTACGCACACTGTGGAGGGGCCCAATACTAACTTAGCGAGGACATAGCGTCCCTCTGGGTCACACAATGTATTAAGAAGCCTAAAATGCAAGGATCGGTGAATGAGAATCGCCACTCCACATCTCCTTCCTGTGCCCTGCGCCCCATCTCGCACTGGTAGCTCCCCACTGTAGAGCACCTTGGCCAACCAACCCCTACGCAGCTTCTCCGATTCTGATGGGTATGAGTGGGTTTCCTGAAATAGAGCAATGTCTGAGTTTTTGGATCGTAGATAAGATAGAACTTTTTGTTGTTTAATGTAATGTGTCATGCCATGAACGTTCCAGGAAAGGACGTTCAGTGGAGCTGTGGAACCCATTAGGAAATAGAAGGGATTCGGCTGTGAGAGGACTCAAGATCTCCTAAGGGGGAGTGTTCTAAATGGAGGGACTGTATGGGGTGGGGTGAAACTCTGAGTATGGAAACGGTGATAGAGGGCAGACCCGGGAGAAGTGGGGAGTTATGGGGGATCCCCGGTCAAAAAATAGAAGAGGGTCAAACCAGTAGGAATTAAGAGGCAAAGAAAAGAAATGAAAAGGGAGAGCAAATGCTAATGCAGGAATACAAAGACTAGGTCAGTATTTAGAAAGAGAGAGGGGACAAAGCTAGAGATATTTCTGAGAAAGAAAGGACCCAAACCGTGTGTCCCTCGAAGTAGGGGAAGTAGGAAAAAAGGAGCACAGATCGGGATCTGTGACAGGTAAGGAACTTCCTCACCTCCAGTAGCTCTGCTCGACTGCGGGTCAGTGCTGGCATGGTCCGGGCGCAGAGCAAGCGCGAAGAGGCGGAGGGCATAGAGAGGTACGTGGAACATAAGGGCCGTCTATAAACCACTAGTAAGAAGTAGCGGTTGTCGCCAGGTCTACAGGCGAGAGGGGGGCAGGGTGGAGCGCCCATTATGATAAAGAACGAGATCCAGAAGATAGAGAGGGTATAAGGCCAAACACAGAGCGTCAACCATGTGTAGGGGGGTTCAAATAACCCGGATGGACCAGGACCAAGAGTACAGGGAGGTGGTAAGAATCCAGTGAATCAAGTGGGCTGGGCATGTGGGCATATCTCCGGTCAGTAGTCCGTGTCAGACCAAGGCCTCCACAGGTGATATATGTCCCATGGGGTCAGCACTGGGATAAACCAGTGCATAAACGTAGTGGACCCTAGTAACAACACTATAACAGAACTGTAACACTGTTACACTAGAGTGCTGACACATTAATCCCCCCACACCCACCCTCCCACAAAACAAAGAAGAGACAGGGAAGGCTAGCAGCCAAAGCACTTAGCTGTCCGATGCAGAGTGTCCCTCTGTTATGCTGTGCTTACAAATGGTCCATGAAGGTTATATAGTAGCATTAGGTGTGGTCAGTAGTTGATGGCTTCAGAGGAGAACTGTCAGAGTCACCAGATCCTCGGGGTCTGTGCACGTTCCTAACACTTCCACCACAAGACAGCTCCAATACTCTGATTAGATTTGTCACAGAGTCTAAGAGAGTCCAAGTGGGGAAAAGAGGATTAGGAAGGGAACAGCTGGGAAGGAGACCTGTAGGAAGCAAAAGGTTAAAACACACAACATCAAAATTACATCTCATGACATCAGTACTATGCTATGACTCTAAGCATCGTCATTCCGAAAACTTGAACAACCTTAGAATAGTCTTAAAATGACTAGGCTTTTAGATGACTGATTACCTGTGGAGGAAACAAGAGACGTTAGATAAAACTTTCAGATTCAAGTACTTTCTTTAGCATGAGAATCAGGAAACAATCTGAGTAATTTCTGAACCATCCTATGAATCTTGTTTTAAGAATACTTATCAGGAACACACAGCATTACATCTAGAACTCTGGTCTTTTTGTGTTCTCTCAAAACATTGGAAAATGAATTGCGCACATTGCAGGTTTTTATATAAGTATTAAACACCATATAAGGATTGTGCACCATGAAATAACACAACGTAGATTCAAGGAATAAATCACGCAACTTGTCAACTCGAGTATTACCAAAGGAATGCCTTAGAATGGTAGCGCACAGTAAATAATATTAATTAAGCACAAGGAAAGAATCGTGCGTCTTGCCGATTCGAGTGCCACCATGTAACTGCCATAAAATGGTAGCACACTATGAATTACATGAATTAAACACGAGGAAAGAATCGTGCATCTTGCCGATTCGAATGCCACCATGTAACTGCCAAGGAATGGTAACGCACAATGAAAATCAAAGGTTACGTCACTAGAAAGCAAATCGCGCGTCTTGCCGATTCGAACGCCACCATGAAACTGCAAAGAAATGGTAGCGTACAATGAATATCATGAGTTCACCACAAGGAAAAAATCGTGCTTCTTGCCGATTCGAGTGCCACCATGAAACTGCCAAGGAAATGATAGCATACAATGAATATCCAGAATTGCACACAAGGAAAGAATTGCGCGTGTTGCTGATTCGAATGCCACCATGAAACTGCCAGGGAAATGGTAGCGTACAATGAATATCAAGAATTACACACAAGGAAAGAATTGCACTTGTTGCCGATTCGAATGCCACCATGAAACGGTCAAGGAAATGGTAGCATACAATGAATATCAAGAATTACTCACAACGAAAGAATCGCGCGTGTTGCCAATTCGAATGCCACCATGAAACTGCCAAGGAAATGGTAGCGTACTATGAACATCAAGGGTTAAACCACTAGGAAACGAATTGCGCGTCTTGCTGATTCAATGGCCACCATGTAACTGTCAAGGAATGGTAGCGCACAATGAATATCATCAATTAATCACAAGGAAAGAATTGTGTGTCTTGCCGATTCGAATGCGAACATGCAAATGCCATGAAAAATCCAATATGCATAATTACACATGCAAGAGCAAATTGTTTTAACATGAAGAATTAGGCCCAAGAATGAGAGCGTCTTCGATCATGGGGTAGGGGGCCCAGCCCAACCTCCATCTTACCACCCTGACTAAGGATCACCACTGTAGTATGAAGCTCAGGGGCCTGGAAGGTCAAGGTAGGCCACCGGAACAGGAGCTCAGGAAGTTGCTGTTGAGTCTTGGCCCAGCCCACAACCACACCCTGGCATGCTGCAGGGAAAGCTTCTAGAAGGCCCTGGAAAGGGACCATACCCTGACTCACTCTGAAAGCCTGCAGCAATTCATTGCAAATGAACAGTATTTATAAGCACCTTAAGAATGAATCTTCTGGATGGAATTCTGCAATGCAAAAGGTTAAACAATAACATATCAGTACAATGCATAATTTACATTATCTTGAGAGTGTTGAGTTTTTGCATTCTAGTCGCCCGTAGAGCACGCACTGTCCTCGTGTTGACAGTACTCCCCTCTCCCAGGCACGCTCTAGGGCCTGGTTTGTCTGGATTGAGACGATGAAAGCGTTCCACAAGTACTGGAGCATGAATATCAGATGCGGAAACCCATGACTTACTTTCAGGACCATAACCTTTCCATAAGATTAAGGGCCAGATGTAGGAAGAAAACATTTTGCGAGGTGCAAATTGCGAGTACTAGCGACTCGCAATTTGCACCTCGCAAAATGTTATGCAGAAAGTTGTCTCAAACACCTTCTGCGACTCGCTATGGGGTTGCAAAGACCCACCTCATCAATATTCATGAGGTGGGTCGCATTTTGCGACCCCATAGCGAGTCTAGGCACTCACAGGGATGGTGGCCTGCTGGAGAAAGCAGACCACCATGTCTGTGACTGCTTTTAAATAAAGCAGTTTTTCTTTTTTCTTTTTGCAGCCCGTTTTCCTTAAAGGAAAACGAGCTGCAAAAAGAAAAAATACCGAAACCATTTAGTTTCGGTTTTTTCAGAGTAGGCAGTGGTCCATAGGACCACTGCCTGCTCTGAAAACTTTTTTTTTTTTGCATTCACAAAGTGGAAGGGGTCCCTTGGGGACCCCTTCCCTTTTGCGAATGAGTTACCATCCACTTCAAGTGGATGGTAACTGCGAGTTGGTTTGCGACCACTTTCGCGGTCGCAAAGCAACTCTACATCGCGATACTGTTGCAAATAGGAAGGGAACATCCCTTCCTATTTGCGAGTCGGAATCACATTTTGCGAGTCGGCACCGACTCGCAAAATGTGATTCTGCATCGCGTAAGGGCTTTTGCGCCTCGCTACTGTACTAGAACAGGAGCTGGTTGAGGGCGGACCTTTTGGACTGCCTTTTTTAAGAGGGAAGTATGGAACACTGGATGAATCCCTAATGATCTGGGCAATTGCAGTTTATAGGTCACAGGATTGATTTGCTGAAGGACAGTGTAAGGACCTATAAATTTGGGGTTGAACATGTGCTTCTTCTTGAAGTCTATATGTTTTGTGGTAAGCCACACTTTGTCACCTGGTTGATACTGCGGTCCCTCACAATGTTTCTTGTCATAATGCTTTTTGTATTTTTGTTTGGCTTTTTCTAAATGCTGTTGAATCAATTTCTGGGTTTGATGCAAATGTTGAATGGTTTCTGACACAGCTGGAGTAAGAGAACTTTCTTGAGGAATTGTGATGGGCAAGGTGTCAGGATGATAGCCAAACAAACCAAAGAAGGGTGTAACGCCAGTAGAAATGTGGAAAGAGTTATTGTAGGCTAACTCAGCTAACCAGAGCATTGATGTCCAAGAATGAAGTGCTTTTTCAGCGTAAGCACGTAGTTATTGCTTCAAAGTCTGATTTAGTCTCTCCGTTTGACCATTGGTTTGGTGGCTAGTAGATAGTATAGATGTCACAGAGTGTTTTACACCATGTCTTCCAGGAGTTGGAGGAAAATTGCGTCCCCCGATCGGAGAGGATCACTTTTGGCAGTAGTCCATGATAACGAACCAATCTATTCAGTAAGATAGTTGCCAGTTCACTAGAGGTGGGCAATTTCTTACAGGCAATGAAATGTCCATATTTCGTGAGGCTATCTACTACCACCAGAATTACTGAATGCTGTTGAACCACTGGCAGACCAGTAATAAAGTCTAAAGAAATGTGCTCCCTCGGACGACTTGGGGTTGGGAGGGGATGTAGCAATCCTTTCGGTTTTGAATGACCTGTTTTAGTGCGAGCACAGACTTTGCAGTTGTTTACCATTGTTTTTACATTCTTTGTTAAGGTAGGCCACCAAAAATAACGTTGGATTAATTCAAGAGTTTTAGGAGTACCTGGGTGACCTGCCGTAGGTATAACATGCAACCAATGAAACACTATCTTGCGAAGTTTGGTAGTGGGCACGAACAAACAAGCGTCATGAAAGGGTAATCCTTGCTTGATTGACCTTTTGGGATCTGCTTGTGCCCACGTCTGCCATTTTTCAACAGTGAATGAATTGCGGATGACTTCAAAGAAATCTTCTGTTTTTATGATACATAGGACCTTGTCAGGAGCAATGATAGCTCTGGAGGTTTGAACTGCAGGCAATGTGGTAGACTCTTGGCGGGACAAGGCGTCAGCTTTGCGATTATCTTTCCCAGGCTGGAAGGTTACCACAAAATCAAACTCGGCAAAAAACAGCACCCAACGTAATTGCTGAGGAGTCAAAAGTCTGACGGAACTCATGAATTGAAGATTGCGATCATCAGTATATACTGTGACTGTATATTTGGCACCCAACAAATGATGTCTCCATTCTTTAAAGGCGTCACGAATCACCAGAAGCTCTTTTTCAGCAATGACATAGTTCTGTTTGGCTTAGTTCAACTTCCGAGACATGTAAGCTACAGGATCAAGCTGACCAGTGTCTTTGTTTTGTTGTGACAAGACTGCTCCTATCGCCACATCTGAAGCATCAGCTTCCACTATGAAAGGTCGATCCGCATCTGGATGAGTCAAGACTGGGGTGGTGGAGAAAGCTTCTTTCAAAGTTGAAAAGGCTTGATCGGCTTCTGGGGACCATACAAATGTTTCTTTCTTTCTTAATAGCTTAGTAATTAGAGCCACTGTCTGGGAGAAATTATTTATGAACCTCTGGTAAAAAATTGCAAACCCCAGGAAACATTGTACATCACGAACAGTCTATGAGGTGGGCCAATCAGATACGGCTTTTACTTTCTTTTCTGCCATCACCATACCTGAGGGGTAAGGATAACCCCTAAAAACTCAACTGTGGTAACATGAAACTCACACTTGGTTAGTTTGCAATATAAATGGTGTTTACGAAGGGCTGCCAGAATTTTCTTGACATGTTGGACATGTTCATTTTCATTGTCTGAGTAGATCAAAATGTCATCAATGTAGGCTATGGCAAATATATTGAGGTACTCTCCAAGAACGTAATTTAAGAAAAATTGAAATGCTGCTGGAGCATTGCACAGACCAAAAGGCATAACGGTATATTCAAAAAGGCCATATCTTGTTTTGAATGCTGTTTTCCATTCGTCACCCTCTCTCATTCTGACAAAATGATAAGCACCTTGAAGGTCAAGCTTCGTGTAGATTTTTGCTTTCTTTACTTGTTCCAGTAAGACCGGAATTAGAGGCAAAGGATATTTGTTCTTGATGGTGATTTTGTTCAAACCCCTATATTCGATACAAATTTGAAGCTCTCCATTCGCCTTTGGAACAAAAAACAAAGGAGAAGCTGCGGGAGACTTAGAGGAGCGGATGAAACCATTCTCTAAGAATTGATCCAAGTATTTTCGTAAATGCTGATTTTCATGTTCTGACAGGGCATACACACGACAGTTGGGAAGTATCGCACCTGGGACTAGATCAATTTGACAGTCATAAGATCTATGAGGAGGTAAGTTCTCTGCTTCTTTCTCATCAAATACATCTTCATAAGATGAATACTGTTTAGGCAACTGGACTTCTTTCTCTGCGGCGGTAGCTATGTAAGAGTTGCGAACTTCCGATTCTTGAGTCCAAAGACATCGTTCTTTACATAGCACAGATGAGAACACGACTTTTCGTTCTGCCCAATTAATCTCTGGATTGTGATGAGTTAACCATGGCAAGCCAAGGATAATCCCATACTGGGGAGCATGGATCACGTCAAGGATAAGTTTCTCTTTATGTTTCTTTCTTTGATTTTTATCTTCACAAATCACCGACAAGGGGACAGTCTGAAGAGTTACCGGACCTCCAGTCAAGAGTTTTCCATCGACTGCCTGGATGATTTCTGGGGTCTTCTTTTCAATACATGGGATCCCCCATGCACGAACCAATTGGGCGTCAACAAAGTTCCCGGTAGCCCCAGAATCGACTAGATCCTTCTTAAAATAAGTGTTTTTCTTAACCTGAACTCTTATTCCCAGTTTGAGATGTTTAGAATGTGAAGGGTTCACGCTGACACCCAAGAGCAACCCTTCTCTGCATCTTGGGTGTTTTAGTTTTCCGACTCAACTGATGCATTGGCTGCAACCTTCTGAACTGGACCTCGCTTGTTCTTTGGTTTGATTGAACAGTCTTTGATGAAATTACCTTTCCGCCCACAATAGAGACATTGTCAATTTTTTCTATGTAGGTCCTTTTCATCTTTGGTCAAAGGTCTCCTGATGGTTCCAATCTCCATCGGTTTAGGCGTTCTTTCTTTCAGATTTCTTGAGTCTCTGTTATTGTGAACATGCCAGGAATATTTTTCAGTCTTTTTACGCGTTCCTCTTCGTTCAGTTAAATGATGATCAAGCCTCAAGACAAGGTTTATTAATTCTTGACAGTCTGTGGGTTGCGGGTCGATTTGCGCCAAGATATCTTTTAATTCCTCTTTGAGTCCCTTGTAAAACAAGGCCGCTTGTTTTTCCTCTGGCCAGGATGTCTCAGCTAACAGCCGATTAAAGTTGGCTAAATATGACACTAAGGAGGTGATTACAACTTTGGCAGGCGGCGGAAGCCGCCCGCCAAAGTTCCCCCAACAGAATACCGCTACGCGGTCAGAAGACCGCCGTGGTTATTCTGTGTTTCCCGCTGGGCTGGTGGGCGACCGCCAGAAGGCCGCCCGCCAGCCCAGCGGGAAACCCCTTCCCACGAGGAAGCCGGCTCCGAATGGAGCCGGCGGAGTGGGAAGGGTGCGACGGGTGCAGTTGCACCCGTCGCGATTTTCAGTGTCTGCATGGCAGACACTGAAAATCTTTTTGGGGCCCTCTTACGGGGGCCCCTGCAGTGCCCATGCCATTGGCATGGGCACTGCAGGGGCCCCCAGGGGCCCCACGACACCCCTCACCGCCATCCTGTTCCTGGCGGTCAAAACCGCCAGGAACAGGATGGCGGTGAGGGGGTCGGAATCTCCATGGCGGCGCAGCAAGCTGCGCCGCCATGGAGGATTCCTCAGGGCAGCGGAAAACCGGCGGGAAACGGCCGGTTTTCCGTTTCTGACCGCGGCCATACCGCCGCGGTCAGAATGCCCTTGGGAGCACCGCCAGCCTGTTGGCGGTGCTCCCGCGGTCGTTGACCCTGGCGGTCAATGACCGCCAGGGTCAATGACCGCCAGGGTCAGAATGACCCCCTAAGTCCTGATTCCCCTGGCGTAAGTCTAATAGTTCACGATCTGCTGACAGTGCTACAGTTCTACGATCAAAAACTCGCTCAAACTCACGAACAAAATTTCTCCAGCTGTACAACAGGGGACTATCTTTATGCACAAGAGGAATAGCCCAGGTAGCTGCATCTCCAGACAGATATGACAACAAGAAACCACTTTGGACTGGGCATCAGGAAAAGTATGTGGTCTGCAGATGAAGTGTAGTTCCACTTGAACCAGGAAAGATTGCGCTTTCAAGGGGTCACCTGAGAAACGTTCTGGGGGAGCTAAAGGAATGGCTGAAGGATCATTGAGGGAAATGTTTGTCGGATTACCTCCAGAAGTCTGAGAAGAAGTACCTGGCCAAGACACACCTGTGGGACTTTGTTCCTTCTTCTCTACCTTATCCTGTAACTGACTCACTCTCTCAGCTAGGCTATTTGTCAAATCTTTTGATGATACCACTTCTGACTGGAGGTGGGTGATAGCCTTGACTAGCTCATCCAGTGTGGCCATGCTGAGAACATACACAAACCAGGAGGATAATAATTTGTGGGCTCACCATTCTGTCAGAGTCACCAGATCCTCGGGGTCTGTGCACGTTCCCAACACTTCCTCACAAGACAGCTCCAATACTCTGATTAGATTTGTCACAGAGTATAAGAGAGTCCAAGTGTGGAATAGGGGATTAGGAAGGGAACAGCTGCGAAGGAGACCTGTAGGAAGCAAAAGGTTAAAACACACAACATCAGAATTACATCTCATTAAATCAGTACTATGCTATGACTCTAAGCATCGTCATTCTGAAAACATGAACAACCTTAGAATAGTCTTAAAATGACTAGGCTTTTAGATGATTGAATACCTGTGGGGGAAACAAGAGAAGTTAGATAAAACTTTCAGATTCAAGTACTTTCTTTAGCATGAGAATCAGGAAACAATCTGAGTAATTTCTGAACCATCCTATGAATCTTATTTTGAGAGTACATATCAGGAACACACAGCATTACATCTAGAACTCTGGTCTTGACAAGAACAAAACTTGTCTCTGCCCTGGTCTTGGGTATGTGCAATCACTACTTGTAGAGCATTATCGCGTCCATCCTGCGATTTAGGCGGGCGGTCATAGATCCTGCCTCTCTTCTGTGAAACAGTATGAGGTTGGGAGAAGGCAGGAGAGGCCCAGGAAATGTCCCCCCAGCAGGAGGATCCGGGCACAAGGACGTCGGGGTACAGTCCATGCGGCGCTGAGCGAGGTCATCCAAGAAAAAGCTAAGGTCCGTAGGTTCCATGAAGTCCCTCGATTTGCCATTGTGTGTGATCCACTTACGAGCTGGTTCAAATATGCCAAATTTGATGTCCAGTTTCCGGAGTTGTGGCCTGAGGGCCAGGAACGCCTTTCGCTTCTCATTCGTAATCCTGGAGAAGTCCGCTGCCACTCTGACCTCGTGACCCTCCAGCAAGAATGGACCCTGCGTCCGAGCTGTCGAGAGAACCTGCTGAGCTTGCTCATGGCGGAGGAAGCAAGCGATGACCGGGCGGGGCCGCCCGAGGTTGCTGAATGAAGAGGGCCGATCCTGTGCACTCTCAGGAACGCAAGCGGTGGTGAAAAGGTCAGTCCGGTAAGCTCAGGGAGCAAACTTTTAAGGAAAGCTTTGATATCGGTGCCTTCCTTACGTTCTGGTATGCCAAAGAAACAGACATTGTCTCTCTGGCTCCTGTCTTCAAGGTCCGGTAGCTTTGCTCGCAGGGTCCGCAACTCTGCATCATGTTCCGGTACCATCCCGACGTGTTCTTCTACAGCTGTAAGGCGTCGATCCAGATCCGCTACCTTCTCACTGAAACAGGCTATGTCCGTCCTGATGGAGGCAGAGGCTGTGGAAAGGTCTGAAATCTTTAAGTCCATAGCCTCAAGGCGCTGTCCTACCGCTGTAATCTCCTGCAATATGTGGTCAGTGGCATCTACCGCTCAGGGGTCAGCCGGTATGGTCGTAGGGCTGGAAGGGGTCGGCTGAGTAGTCATGGTTTTCGGCTGAGCTATGGCCTCTGAGAAGAGCAGTTGATGGGAATGTTTGCCGGAGGATTTCCCACTGGGCATCGCCTCTGAAGATGGGAGGCTCTGGGAGGGTCAAACCATACACCCCTGACGATGAGGTTATGTTTCAGATCAGTAAGCTAAAGTATCTGCTCAGTAATGGTTAGGATCCTCTACGTATATTATGCTAGTGGGTATCCGATACGGCTGAGCAAGTTCCTATTAGAGAAGACGTTCAAAGTGATTAAGTGATATTAGTCCCAGAATTGCAGGAGGCGGGCGGCTTGATGTCTTGTTGAGGATGTGAGAGGATTGGGCGCTAAGGGGCTTTCCACCCTATCCTGCCGTGGCCTGTCGAAGGTGTGTCCTGGCGTTATAGGGATTCACAGTTCTGCCCAGGGGCAAGAGATGAGCGGCGTACTGGCTTTGCCCGCATGCTGAGGTGGATTGACCACAGCTGTCTCCAAAATGCACCTGAGTGGATACCAAAGGGAGGTAAGGACACAATTGAGCCTGCTGTGTCGTAGCTCTGTCTTCACAGCGCTGAGGGCAGTGGTCATTGTCCTGGGTTGAGGATAGCCCGCTGTTGTATTGTGCTAAGTTCTGTTCACCTGGGCTAAGGGGGTGTGCGTCACCCACATGGGGCCTGGTTCCGGGCCCCTCAGAGGTTATAGCGTTGGGGCCAGCCCGACTGGTAGGGTAGAGCCTCTCCCCTCTCTGGGTCTTTCCACGTGGCAGTGGGGCGTATGGGAGTGTACACCACTGCAGTACTCCTGTGTCGTGGACTGTAGGGCTGTGTTCTCCCCTGTATATGGTGTGGGCTTTAAAGGGGGGGTGTGACTCACCAGCCATCTGCTCTCCTACCTCTCCAGGCAGCTAGAGGTGAGTAGAGTATCATGTTGTAGGATATAGTAAGTCCGACTGCGCAGCAGGCCCCAGGGCAGTCCACGTGGTCAGATGCTGCGATGCTTGGCCCTATGGTATTTTGCAATGACCCCTCATGTGCTTCAGGCACGGTTCCGGCGTGGTATCTTGCAGCCCCTCCACCTCCCCACCGCGCCACAGGTCTGGGAAGTCCGTCTGTTGTGGCCTCTACGTCCAAACTGCAGAAGGATCTGTGACTCGCACGGACCAGAATAAAGTTGTCTGCAGCTGGAGGGCGATCCCCCGGCTGCGTACTGCACCATGCAGCGCCCCAAGACTTCGGACAATGCAGGCCAAGTCTCCTCCGCGGTCCTGCCGGTGCCGACGCTGGGCAACAGGTTCTGACCCCGTGGGCTCTTTCGCCCGGTCAGGGCTAAGTAGGAGGCCCTGTATTGGCCCCTCTGCAGCTGGGGTCCCCCTCCGCAGCCTCCGTCCCGCTACGGCATGCGGAGCAACCAGCACTTCGCAGCAGCTAAACCATGCCCCCCCACCAGCCTTACTTTCGAGCTTCTGTGTGTATTTTCACATAAACAGGGAGGATCTGAGAGCATTATAAACAACCTTGAATTGTTACATTTTGAAACATTTATACACGTTTTTACATTGGAACCACTGTCAGTAATAAAAGCCTTGCTCACTGTATTTATGGTAAAGGCTTTGCATTGATAGATCATATATATATGTATTTGAACAACTTATACATAGGGCTACAAATTATGCTTTAAAGGCAGACAGTCCTCTTTCACTAATCCATTCACCTATCTAAAATGACAACCAAAGAGTTTGTGCTGAAGGCTCTTGGGACTACTTGACCAGTAAACAAAATAAATGTATGTATAATTATGCACATGATATTTATAATGTGAAACCTAGCCAGAAGGCAGCGGAGAGCTGTACATGGTCAAGGAAAGCTTGAAGTTGATGAATAATTACAGAAGAGGCTGAGTTGTGGACGGGTAATGGATTGTGATGTAGTTTTTCATTAAAGAATTAAGTCTTCGACTATTTCCTAAATTGGAGCGAGCTGGGGCAGCCCTGATGGATACAGGGATGTTGTTCCAGATCCTGGGTGAATAGATGGAAAAATATGAGTAAATATGAAATCTATCTGTTCTTGATCCCATGCAAGTAGGAATTCCACACTCCTGCATAACATAAATCAACATAACACTATATTTGTTTTGCATATGTAGCATTTCTAAAATGCATTAGACCGGCAGCGGTATCAAGGCGCTGGGGAGAATAGAAAAAAAACACCGCTAGGTGATGTCCCCACAGTCCAGAAACAGACAGACCCTCAAAAGTTGCCCCCAATGGGTACTAAAAGGCAAACAGCCATGCTTCACATTGTTTACAAAACAATAGATGTCCACTCAGGCTCTGGATGTGTTCAGGAGGGGAAGTCCACAGCCTTGCTGCAGCTACCGAAAAGGCGGCCCGATCCCCCACGTGGATTTCTTGCACCGTGGAACAACCACTTTGAAATGTCCTGCTGATCTCGGTAATCTCCTAGGAACATACCACTGCACTGCTCTCTTAAGATAGCCGAGCCCACAGAATGAAGCGATTTATGTATCAGGCAAAGAGCCTTAAAGGCCACCTGTTTTTTAATGGCAGCCATTGCAGGTGATGCAACCCTTCTGTGATCAAAGCGTGTTTGGGTAAAACCAGAACTAAGCGTGCAGCCGAATTCTGGATGACTTGAAGTTTGTTTAATGAGAGCTGGTTGATATTTAAATACAGAGCATTGCAGTAGTCCAGACGAAATGAAATGAGAGCTAAGACCACCGGTACCCTAAGCTCTTTTGGACGCAGAGGCAGAATTTTCTTCAAAAGTGTAATCATCCAGAAACACAAGCTGACCGTTCTATTAACCTGGGAGTCAAAAGTCAAGCTATAGTCAAACATAACGACTACATTTTTGGCCGCCACTAATGAGACAGGTAGAGCACTACAATTGTCAGGCCACCACCATTCCATCCAAATGGAGTTATCCACTCCAAGCACCACAATCTGCGTTTTTCCCCTTACATTTTCAGCCAGTTAGTTCCTCACTCACCTGCTGACTTCCTGCATAGACTCCCTAAACCTATCTGCTGCCTCCTCCCAGTCATCTGTGATGGAGATGATGATCTGGGTATCGTCCACATAGGACAACACCTCAAAGACAAAACCTTGTACCAGTTTGGCCAAGGGGGAAACATACAAGTTAAATAAAGTTGGGCTAAGTGATGACCCTTGGGCTCGCCTCGGGGAAGCTGAAAAGGGGCTGCTCTAAGATCGGTACAGCTCACAGTAATTGATCTATTATGCAGAAAGGAGTCCATCAACTTCAGCGCCGCATCCCTCAACCCCAACTGCCACAGCCTTTGCACCATTAAAAATAGAGAGGTGGTGTCAAAGGTTGCCGATGGTCAAGCAGAACCAGGATAGCAGCATCTCCCTGATCCACTTGTCCATGGATACAATCCGCAGTGGCGATGAGAGCTGATTCATTACTACGATTCTTCCTGAACCCATTTTGCAAGGGGTCTAGGAAATCATGGATCCGGAGATAGTTAGCTAAATCCTGGATTACATGCTTCTCCAAGATCTTTGCCAGAAAAGATAGCGTGAGATAGGGCGGAGATGTTACACATCTACTTTCTTTTTCAATGGGATAACCGCTGCCTCTTTTCAGACACTATCTTGAGAACCTCTGCAAAGATCGTCTCCAGAGTCTCTGCTATGGGGTCCGGCACCATTTGTAGAATCCTGGGTGGACATTCTATTACTATTAGAATGAATCTGAAAAATGTGACCAATTCACAATTATTGTGCAATAAATAAAAATACATCTATGATACATATTAATTTTAAAAGGATTTCGTCTTCAAAGTTATATTCATTCAATAGGATCAGTCGCATGCCTGCTCCACAATGAGAGACGTTTGGGAGCTTTGACACACAAAAACAAAATGTGAGGTGAAATTAGTATGTTTTTGTGCTGACACTCTTAACATAATAATAGTAATAGTAATTTAGAAACTGCCAAGAAGAGAATTACATGTATGGTACAATTACTGAACCCCCCCCAAACCTTATTAAAGGTGACATATGACTCAATTAGCACTCTCGAGAAAAGAATTCCAACAGAGGAGAAATTCCAGAGCAAGAGTTGAGGTAATGGAACTTTGTGGAAATGGAAGGAAAAGCGTCTCAGGCGAATTACAAGCAATGTCTTGACAAAATGTTTCTAATGCGTAACCATAAAAAAAGAGATTCTGATAGTCATAGGGCAGTAACTATAGTGTAACAATAATGGTAAGCAGGAAACTAAGGGCCTGATTTATACTTTTTTAGTGCCACATTTGCATCATTTTGTGACGCAAAAGTGGTATAAACTCACAAAATTCAATTATATTTTTTACGTTTGCACCCCTTGTGCGTCAATTAATGACGCAAATGCAGCACTAAAAAAGTATAAATCAGGCCCTAAGTAGTCCACATTGTAATATGGGGCAGGGAAATTATTCAGGCTCAATGGCAATGGTGGTCTTTACCTGTCACCAGTGACTGTATGCAACAACAGTGATCTTGTTTTTATGTTTTCACAACCTCTGTTTTATACTTGTAAACATGGTATTGTTTGTTTATAAAAACAACTTACAATATTTTAAAATGTCATCATCCCATACCAGTCAGTGTGATGCCACATGAAAAAGCGATATGTTAAGTATAATACTAGTGGTACTACATTTAACATGCTAGATCACACTGCTTTATAAGTGCCTTAGTGGATCCTGGCAATTTGCTTAACAGAAGCAAGTCACAAATTTAAATCACAAACTTATAGATGGTTAACTTTAAATAATGGGAATATTTTTCATTCTCAGAACCTAAATATAACATGAAAACATCCCATTTGGTCAAGGTTACCCATCTGTTTGACAGAGGGCACTTCTGCAGACAATCAGTGATTGAATCAGCACTCCTGCGGGAGGAACCTGTATGGATTCACTGGGACATTTCACTTTTCTTGTACATAAAGGCTGACCCAGCACAGTCTGCATTAGAAGATTAGCTTTTGTTGACAGTGGTCCTTTGGCTGTGGTTTGAATGATCACTGAAAATTTAGGCTCTCATTACGAGTGTGGCGGTCTCAAGACCGTCACACTCGCAATGGTGGTCAGACCGCCGCAGACAGGGCAGTCTGACCGCCCTATTATGACCATGGCAGATGAGCCATGGTCTGACCGCTGGCACCGCCAGGGTGCCGCCTGTCCACAGCCTGTCGGTCTAAGCAGTCGTAAACCTCCATAGCAGCGCTGCACTGGGGATTACAAGTCCCCTTTCCCCCAGCCTTTGCATGGCGGTATCACCACCATGCAAAGGCTGTCAGAAAGGGGGCGTTGGGGCCCCATGGACAGCCCCGTCTGTCGCACCTGACGCACCACAACATTGCTGCTGGCTCAATTATGAGCCGGCTTCATTGTTGTGGTGAGTTTTCCACTGGGCCAGCGGGCGGAAATGCTGTTTTCACCTGCTGGCCCAGCAGAAAACTCCTAATAGGATGGCCAGCATACCACCAGCACTGGCGGTATGCTGGCTACAGTGGCTTTGGCAGTCTTTAAAAAAGACAGCCAAAGCTGTAATGAGGGCCTTAGTGTTGTTAAACTCTGCCCTGATCTTAACCTTCCTCGAGGCCAGATATTGTACGTTCGTGGGTAGAGATCAGTATTAAAAGATCACCATACGAATGATCCTTGTAGAAGTCCTCTGAGAAAAAGTTAGTCAAAAGATGTGTTCCTTTCCTGGATTTGCATTGTCACCTCCATGGCTTCCTCTAGGGGACCCTTCCCTGCAAAGGCTAGATGTTTCTCCATTTTAGGCCAGTGAGATGGTGTTGAGTGGGATTTGTCTTCTCCACCTTTCACTCAATTGCTAGTCTTATTTTATCCTTTGAATCCTCTCAAGGATAGATAGGTTAGTCTGCTGAAGGCTAGCCTTTACTGGAAAAGCTGATACATTTGAACACAGCATCCATGAGTCTGGGTTTCTTAGGGACCAGTGGGACTTGTAATCTTGCAGGTGCTTTGGCTACTGAGCTGAGTGAGATCACCCCTGGTGTTCATTCTACAATATTATCAGGTTTTCGTAAATTGGGTATTATTGTGTTATGTTTCACCCTTCTTGCCTCACCCATTCCCATCATTGGTTCCCTGTACAACTTGCTCCAGGATACTTTGTTGCCTCTGACAGCGGGTAGGAGGCCCTTTGGGCTATGGCATGCTTTATATCCAAGACACAAAAGAGAATAATTTCTTCACTTTGACTTGTGTGGCAGTGGATCACAGATCACAAATTTCTACGGACAACGTGGAGCCTTGTAACAGAAGAAATGAATAAATAGACAGGGATTTGCTAGTGAAAACAAATGCACTCTCTTCCTCAATCTGGTATAGAATAGACCTTCCTTGGCAGTCACAAAGAATACATTTTACCTGCTCTTGCATTCATTAAATGATTTAAATGTGACCATGCCAGTATTCTGTATAAAGAGGGGCAGTAAGCAGTCTGTAAAAGCCCCAAACAAACTTCAGAGAACCACACATTAACATAGTGAAGTTGCCTTAAGTACTGCATGTTACTGGAGACAGAACAGGTGAGGGCAGTGGTAATCTGACTGAGGAGTTAGTAGGTCACCTTCAATAATCCCTCTGCCCATCCTGCAGGTCTCTAGCCTGCAGCAGCAGAACTCCCTCAACATCCAGGCCCTCAATTCTTCATATCACTTGTGTCAGCTGGATTTTCACTGTTGACAAAAGCAGGTGGTAGACTGTCTTCCACCAACCATCACTCAAAATGTGTGATACCTTGTGTAGCAACCATAAGGAATTCCTTCAGGCTTAATACTGTGTCAGAGAAAATGTTGGAAGCGTCCTTACCTGCAGACTCATCTTCAATTGCCCCATCTCCCAGCACCAAGCTGCACTGGCTCATATTTACACTTGTGTGTGATACTGAGTACAACCAGTTGCTTCTCCATGTGGTGTTCCTCAATCACTACTAGAGAGGGACAAGCATGCATACTGATCAGGCTTGCCTGATGCAATTCTAAGCAGGTCTTACAGCATTTCATAGGTCTGCTTTTAGCTCCCTGCCTAGCTATTCCTGAAGTAAAACACCAGATGAGTGTCACACTATACTAGTGCAGCAACGTTTGTAACAATAGGGAATAGCCAGCCTTCCACGGTCCTCTACTGTTGGGTTGAACTGAACTGAAAGAGGCCAAATATTATTAAAATAGTTTGATATAATCAAATGTAGGCAGTTGTACACTCAACCTTTCACTGCCTTGATGCCATCAGTTGCATTACACACATTTTTGTATAGGTGCAAAAACTTTTGTTTGCTGCTTGCTTTTCAGAGAATAGAACCAAAAAGATGTATTCCAAACTAAGGGCCCTATTATGAGTCTGGCGGTCCAAAGACCGCCATACTTACGGTGGAGGTCAGACCACTGCGGTTGTGAAGGTCTGAATGCCACATTACGACACTGGTGGTCAGCCCCCCAAAAGCCCGCAGTTTCCACCAGGATTTTTGATCCCGACGGGTTCACAGCGGTCATGTATGCAATCAGGCATGGTGGCGCTGATTACAACCATGTTCTCCATCAGCCTTTTCATGGCAGTTGAACCGCCATGAAAAGGCTGGTGGAGAACAAGTGCTGGGGCCCACAGGGGGGCCCCTGTACTGCCTACAACATTGCTGAGGGCAGTGTAGGGATCCCCCTCCCGAGCACCATTGGAATGTGCACTGTCTGCATAGCACAGACAGTGCGCATTCCCAGGGTGCTAGGAGGGGGCCCTGTGCGATGGCATTGGACTCAGCTTCATGTGGAGCCGAGTCTAAAGCAGCTGCACTTTTTCCACTGTCCTTACCGACGGAAACCTTGCTTTCCGCTAGTCAGCCTAGTGGAAAACTCGTAATGAGGCCGGTGGGAAGCCCAACAGCACCGTGGTGATCTCCTCATCGGGAGTTTGGCAGTCAGGTTTTTCTGACCACCAAACTCGTAATCAGCCCCTAAATCACTGCACTATTGCAAATGGATATTTCATGGATTTTGCTTTATACATAATAAAAGCTGGAGTAAAAGCATCGTTTTGCAATCAGTTTCCTTCACTTTTCCTTGAGCAAAATATCTTCATGAAATACAGACTGGAGCAGAATCTGTTTACTGCATTGTCAATCATGATTGTAATAAAATGAAGCAAAGTGAATTTACTCTAGATGTATGCAACATGCATTATATAGGCTCTGGTGAGAGATCCCAGTGCAGATGAGTTTGCTTTTACCCTTGAACAGGTACACTGTCAATTGTAGTACTGTCAGGAGGATCAATGGCCGCATGAGAGAGAAAAATAATATGAAGAATGGCCTAGAAATTACTTTGGATGACACAGATTTTCAAATTCCGAAGTTCAGAGCATCAAGATGAGGCAGTTGCCTCTTTTGGGTGATGAGGGTCTTGAATGTGAGACAAATCTTAATGTGTGTACAGAGGCCTGGGCCACAAGGTGTGGTGAATGAACAGACTACTTAGAGGCCTAGGGACAAAAGTACAGCCCCAGGGACAAAGTTACAGCCCCAGGGACTGATGTGCGCCACTGACACCAACGCCGCAGTTGGTGCGCTTTGACTATCCACTGCATACTGACTGTTCACCGGTAGGCAATCACCTGATGGACTACTGGTGCAATGACTTAATGAGTGAACACTGGGTTCCCTTGCCCTGAGTAAAATGCCCCAAAAATACTATGGCATTGAAACATGTCATATTAGAGCCTCTGTTTCAGGAGGCTTTTTGCTGGGAGGGTGCTGTCAAAGTGGACACATGAATAACAAATGTATTATTATTTATGAGAAATTGAGACATATTTGTGCAAACTAGAGACAGATATCACGGAAAGTGAAAGTAGACAACCCTTACTAATGATTTAGAAACAATATTTTGGCTAACAATTACTAAAAAACACGACAGTTGTACACATGTATTAACTCATTAGGCCATAATGTTTTGCAGATAAGATCCATCATGAATTTTCATTAACTAACAGATGGCTATCTATAGCCTATAAATGATATCGAAAAACATTTCATTAATCTTGATAATTACCATTACAGATGAGTAGCTAAGATCCAAGCAATCCCCATGGCCTGCGTACCTGTATTAGGAAGGTAAGAATCACTCGATTGGGGATGCTCCACCTCTGTCCTAGCATGAATATGTGTTCTTTTTACCCCACATTGTGCATAAGTATAGCTTGTTGTTATTCATGCATTTACAACACTTGCTAGGGTGAAAGATGTCTGTACAAACATTTGTCTATATTCCAACTTAATATAGTTGTTTTGTTGTGTTCTAGGTCCCTGCATTCGGAAGCATATTTCTCCAGTGTAAGACTTCAGTACTTTCATATGTCATAGCATAGAATTCTTAATCTTGTAGTGGGGGTTAAGCACATTAAAGTTCCTGAAGAATCGCCAGCAAATCTATTATACTACTTTATGGTGAGAACATTGTTGACCAATAGTTCTGTAGTGTAGGGAGTACTTTATGGAAAGTGGCACTGCACCGAGTGCAGCACCACTTTTCTTGCGCCCCTTAGCGCTACCCTACCCCAACCATATGTGCGCCGTATTTGAAATATGGTGCACCATGGTGCAGGGTAGGGGGCAAAGCGTAATCCATTTTGACCCTATTGATGTACTCAGCAGGAGAGGTGCCAAAATGTTGGCACTAGTCCTGCAGAGTATATAGGGGCCCATTATAAATAATGGAGGCCCCCTTTTAACGTCTGCTCTGAGCAGGTGTTAAAAGTGCCGTAAAAAATGGCGCAAGGAAATCTATGAGAATTCCATGTGCCATGTTTTCGGCCCCCCTAACGGGGGAATGTCCCCTTTGCATACATTATGCCTGGCATAGGCATAATGTAGCGCAAAGGGTTACAGAGTGGCGCAATGCATGCATTGCGCCACTCTGTAAATACAGCACATGGATTTTGACCTCATTGGGCCACATTAACATTAAAAATAATGACGGTAATGTGGTGCAAGGTGGCACTAGGGGATTATAAATATGCCTCACAGTTTTCCTACACCTACACTTGTTTTAGAGTAGTAGGCACACATTCACTTTTTGAAAGGAAGGCAGATCATTATCCTTTTTCTTCACAATCTCTGTTTTTAATCTTGACATAGGTGCTAGGCTGTATTAATAACAGCTGTTTAGGGCACATGTTGCCAATTGTAATTTTTTTTGTTCTAGCCCCTCTCACTTCAACTCACCACCGGCATTTTATTAAGAAGATCTCCAGTAAAGAGCCCTCCTGTAGGGCCCGTCAGGCATTGGAGAGCCAGCATGACGAGGGGCATGGCCTGATGATGCAGCATGGCACCTAATGGTGAGTGAGGGCTATTGTTCCTGTTCGGCGGATGCTTGCAGGGACCTGTAAGACCAAGACCCAACTAGGTTGCACAGATCCTTTTGTTCGTTGGAACAGTGCATCTCAGTAAAAAAAGAAATATAGGTTCATGTATGGAGATTGATGCACTGGACCACTTAACTCTTCCTGATCCACATCCCCTTAGGTTATAGTAGTATTGAAACATGTTAGCATTTCTTAAAATAATGCTATAAACAGTTTTTAACCATGTGCCCAAGGTTCTGATGAATAAAGAATGGTGGTATCCCTGTGGACACATCTGTAGTGTCATGGCCACAAGACTTAGGGTCTGATTATACTTTTGGCAGTTGGACTGGTAGACCGCCATGTTGGCGGTTCTGAATAGACCACTATACCAGCAGTCTTCCAGACCACCCTATTATGAGTTACAAAGGCAGGACCACCAAGCAAAAATGGCAGACCATCATCGGCGCGAAAGCCTGGAAACAGGCAATGAGACCTCCACGCCGTCAGCACCGCGACCAACCACTGAGCATATTACAATCACACAGTCGCCCTGGCGATCAGCCAATGAAGGTCCAGAACCACAGTGGTTTGCAGTCAGCAAAGTAACAGACAACTGTACATTGGATGGATTTAAAAACAGCGCAGCTGACATACATTGGCCAAGTGGACATACCTGCAAATGACACTATAAAACACACTCCTTCACAGACCACAATCCTTTGCATTTCCACTGCAAGACATAGAAGCCTGAGCACCTTATTTTCCATAAACTTCATAGATCAGGCACTCCTTTTTTTCACCATCCCATGCCACACCCTGAACACAATTTTGTCCATTCACACCCTATTGCACTTCCCGTGTTAAGCACATCCCTGTCACCCGTAGTTTTCTCCCACCATGCCATGTTCTAAAAATTCTATTTTTTTCCGAAGATGAGTTAAAAGTAATGGTGGATGAAATAATAAGAGTAGAGCCGCAATTGTTTGGAGAACAAGTCCAGCATACTCCTCTCAGCAGGAAAATGGAAACATGGCCAGGATAGTCGAAAGAGTGAATGCTGTAGGCACAACCCTGCGCACAAAGGAGTAGATAAGGAAGAGGTGGAACAACCTCATGGTCACGGTCTGTTCCCTGGTCTCCAGGCACTAGCTGGAGACCAAGAACACTGGTGGTGACCCTCTCAGTGCTCCGTTAAGTCTCTTTCCCTGGGAGAAGACGGTGTTGGCCATCCAGCATCCTGAGGGCTTGACAGGAATACCTGAGGGTGTGGAGTCTGGTAAGTTACAACACAAAAAAATGTCACAAAAATGCAATGTCATGCGTGCTCACAGCTCACCTGTACCCACTGTCTTGTTCATGTAGCTCACCAACATTCAATATCCAAAATGTCTGAGTTGTAACACTGTCAATGTGTACTGTGGGACACAACAACACAGCTATCAAGGCCCATCACATGCCATAAGTCCAAATGGGGCCTGTAAGTTTTTCAATATCAAAAAACCATCCCAGGAATCATGGCATGTCCCAACATGTAAATGTATGCCCAAACCTGAATGCAGTCTGCATACAGATATGTAATATCCAGCCTATGTATAGTGTGTGTTGTTCAGGAAGTGTCTTGACTGCAAATCCCAGGTGGCTCTCTTTCTATAACTCCAAACACCAGCACAGTGGTCACATGCCCCAATACATCTGTTTGTCAACTCAAAAATTAAGTGTACTCACCTGGGGGGATAACATTTGTATAGTGTGTGCAGTACAGGGATTTACCTGACTGCAACTCCTAGTAGGCACTCTCTCTAACTCCAAACACCAGCACAGTGGTCACTTGTCCATAGACCCCTCTTTGTCAAATCTCAAATTAATTATGCTCACCTGGGAGTGTTCAAGCACAAATCATGCACAAATCAGAGATATGTCTGGCTACCTAGCTCAATATTGACTTGCTAACACAAGATGAAATTATTGAGGACAGGAATGACACCTTACTCAGTGTATACAACAAGTATTCCTAAGGCTTCAAGATGCATCACCAGATGGCCACAGAACAGACTGCCACTACCCCCGGATGAAGCCCTCTGTGAAGACGACACTCCTGGACGTCTGGACGTGGAGGATGGTTCTCGCCCATCTGTGCAACCTGGTCAAATGGCAACAGTGAGTCTCACTGTGCCCACAATGTCACCTCCCAGCTCTGCAGCTTCCACCTCACAGGAAACCCTTCATCCCCAACCTGTTTCCCAAGCACAGGGTCTACCATCTTGTGCTCCCCCTGTCCTGGATCCTGAGGTGCAGCTCCACACTACGGATTCTAAGGGTCCAGGAACACGTTTGTGGGGGCACCCTGTGGCAAGGGCACAGGCCTGTGGGAGTTGGGTGCGTGGGTGGGGTGCTGTGGGCCAGTGGGATGAGGCCACTGGGGCTGCTCTTGGCCAGGATACCATCATCTACATCATGGGGGTCTATCAGGAGTCCCAAGGCGTGATGGGCCAGGTGTTGACTGAACTCCGGGAAATCAAGCAGCTACATAGGGACATGCATTGGGACATGCGGGAACAGACGGAGGCCCACAATACCAACATGGTCTCCCTAACAGGGGTGTTGTGGCACATACATACCAACCTGAGCAGGGCTTTTCGACACCAATCTACCCCTTCCCTTAGCCAATCAACAACAGGCCCAGCAACTTTGGCACCAGCCCCTGGAAGGTAGGCCCTGCGAGAGGAACACCAAGGCCTAGACACCCCTGTCTCTATAGGAGCAGACCACCCTCCCATGCAATCGAGCACGACCTGCAAAGAATCCAGGAGGTGCGAATGGCAAGACACCCACCACTGCCAGTAGTAACCCTAAGGACCTCCTTTGTGTGTTACAGATTCACTCTGGACTAATCCAGAACCACCTACCATTTCTAATGGGAGGAGTACTCTGGACTTTGGACTCCCAGTGATGTGGCATCCACTCCAATGATTCACCATGACTGACCCCTTCACATTTGATTTTGTTTTGAGTATTGTCACAAATATTTTCTGTTAATCATAGATGCACAATAAAATTACCCTTCATTGACTCTTTTCCGATTTTGATTTCACATTTAGCCATGTAGATATGTTAGACCAGGTGAACCGTACAATGATGAGCCAAGCTATTTGTTCAAGATGGGATGTGTTGCATGTACACAGTGTCCAGCTCAGGATTAAAACCCTACCATACAAACACATACATACAAGTGTCTGCTCAAATGAAAAATATTATTACAGTGTTTGAGCACACAGCTGTCATTCTGTCAGGACTACTGGAAATCAAGAACGATTGACTCATACTGAGTAAATGAACATGTTGACAGGTACAGACCTTCAAAACACTGAAGGAAGGGATTTATCAGACATTGTCCTGTAGAACAGGCAAACATTGACGTGGTTTATGTCAGCAGCTTGAGCCTTATCACATACCACACCACAGTTAGTCAACATCACATAATCAAAGATATAGACAGATGGCAGTACAACAGTCCCTGATTACATGGCCATCATAATCTAATCCCCATGCGTCTGGTAGTATGACACAAACATATGTCAGTGTTGTGACACAGGCACTGTGGCCTACAATGATAAAATACATCTACAGCTAGATACATACAAAAACAGTGTTTAGCCAATGTGAATGAAAAATGAATTGGTCTTAAGATAGCACTACATATTTCAGGCCCACATGATGCATCAGGCCCACCACAGTACACAAAACAAGTCCTCAGGGCACTTCTGACCTTCCACCCAAACACTGTGAAAGCTGTCTTGGTATAGGTGTCCTATACTGGATCAATCCATGTCCAGTTGGTTTCTCAGACCAACATCACATACCTGCCAATGTCACAACTCTAAAATGTCCACATGAAGATTTCATGGTGAAGGTGCCTGTACAAAGAACAATATAGGCTTGAAACCATACTTATAACACATGTCACTTAACAAGCATCTGGAAGACAAAGTACATTGCAAGGAAAACTGCACAAACAAAGCAACATCATCTAGGTGGGGATGTTTCAAAAGCTATCTCATCAAGCAGCCTTTGGATGATTATTGCAGAGCATTAGCTCCCTATCTGTATCCAAAACACTCAACTCAAAACATTCTCATAACTACAGTTCCTCGCACAGTCATAGTCATGACATCACAAGACATACTTACACTCATGAGAAGTAACTGTGGATAAGATCTTCTCTCAAGTCAGCTCCTTCCTCTTCACCACTGTCATCCTCAGTTGGCATTTCAGGATTCTAACTTGGTGGCACTGCAGGCTCCCCCTCTTCTTGGATGTACGGGATATTCCTCCACAGGGCGATGTCGTGGAACATGCAGCATGCCACAGTTATCTGACACACTTTCCCAGGTGAGTAGTGGAGGGCTCCACCAGTCCTGTCCAGACACCTAAATCTGGCTTTCAGGAGCTGGCATTGAAGCAGACTTCCCCTGGCTCAGTTCCTTAGCAGCGTCGACAACCAAGGACAGGTTGGATATGCTGAGTCTCCTGTTAAAGAATGGAACATAAGTGAATCAATGAGACCCTCACTTTATGATTGTAGCACCTGACATTGCACACACAATCAGAAAAGATGTGACATACCAACCAGCCAGGCCCTCTCTGGGTGCAGTTGTGACATCAGCTGTGGTATGATGCTGTTCTGCATTATGAAGGAATCATGGGGTGATCCCTGATAATGGGATAATGTGAGATGTAGAGGTCTGCCAAACAGACAACTTGTACGTTGATGGAATGGAAGTTCTTTCTGTTGCAATAGACTTGTCCGGTGGCCTGCGGTGGCACCAAGCCAACATGTGTGCCATCAATGTCCCCACCACATGTGGGAGGCGAGCAAAACCATAAAAGTCAACCTTCACATTGGCTAAATTCCCACATCAGGGGAACCTGATGTAGCTGTCAGAGTCTTTCATCATTGCTGAGAGGAAACAGAAACTTACATGATGCATGCCAATAATATTATGTGACAAAGCATTTCTGACTGGATAGGCATGACACACAGTACACATCCCAGCTGGCAATTACACAAGGGTCAAGAGTGACCCCCACGGTTGTCAACACATGTGCCCATAACATGGATTTGGCTGAAATATACTATCTCCAACACAATTGCTCCTCAAGATGTGACTGTATTTTCTGACCGCCAAAAAGACCGTCAGTTGCGGTGGACTGTGCACCACTGTCAAACAACATCTATGCCCTGCAACACACTACACATGGTGGTTGTGTACCAGAGACCCCCTGAAGTGGCATGAGTCTGCATTTGGTAGGCCACAGGTCCATACATGCACAGGGAAGACATTTTCTGTACCCACCATGCCAGCCCTTTCATTGTCACTCAAGTGTAAGGGTGAAGTCTGTACTATGGAAGTTGCCTATAGGGGATGTGTGCAATGAATCAATCTCACAGAGTGTGAATGTGTTGGTCCATTCAGTCCTAAGTTACCCTTCAGAAGCCACATATGTGTTTAGTGTTTCATTGTGGTCAAATCTGAGTACATGTTGCTGGAGCATGTTCCACCTAATGTGAGTAGGCTTGTTTAGTCATTGTAGGCCCTGAGCAGGCTAGTGGGTGAGTCTGCAGATGAATCACAATGTCAGTAATTATGTCCTTGTACCTTTTGGCTTTGAAAATTGAACATTTTTAGCTTGGTGTTTCTGACATGTGTGAAACAACTATTTGTCCCAAAACTTGTGACTGTAATCCCTAGATTTGTCCCTTGTACCCATACAGGTAATCACCCCTCAGAAGAAAGAGATATGGAGAGCCATCACTCAGAAGATGTGGACCTTGGGGATCCACAGCCGACAGAGAACCCGTAGTCACAAGAGGTGGGAGGACCTGAGACGCTGGGTCCCGAAGATCTCGGAGATCCAGCTGAGGCTGTTCTCCCAAAGTAGGCCAGGAGCACGTTGGACCATGGCCTCCCCAATGTCCTGCATCCTGGCAGTGGCATACCCAGACCTTGATGGGGGTTTGATGAGAGCACAGAAGCCACAAGGGAGTGAGTACAGGGCATATTCCTGCCTGCCACTTTGCTAAGTTAATGTGTTAGGTTCTGATATTTCCCCCTGACGATTAAGGGGGAGATAGGTGTGACACAGTAGATAAGTCATGTTGTGCACTGTTGCACCTTGCCTATTCGCTCAGGGGCCTAGGACACAATTGGGTATAATCCACAAACAAGTTGCTCTCCAGGGACAACACATGGCTGTGTACATTGATCAATCAAGTAATTGTTGTGAGTGTAAATTCTATGCTACAGACTACTACTCCTCAGTGGTGCAGGCCAAAGGAAAGTAAGTGATGGATCACTGTCCTCAGCCATGTGTTAGGTCAAAGGAGTATATTGGCATCTGCCATCCACAGGCTACTTGTCTTCAGCATGAGATGAGTGCTGGTGCCTCACCCCTGTCTGTAATGTGATGATGGCCATCATACATGTGACAGAGCATACATTGTTATTTAGATGCAGCAACAAATCAATATTTTCTCTTGGTAAGTGGGGAATGTCCATTGACATGATTTGTGTGCCATCACTGTTGCCAACATTACTTGTGCCAACATGTTAGCATGTGTCCCTTTCTCTTTTGACAAAGTTGTACACTGCTGATTCATGCATGGTCTACCTGTGTTCAAGGGATTATTTCTGTATTCCCTCACATATATCTGCATCATAACCTGTGTTTGAAAGTGTGTCACCATTGATTGCTGCCTCACCCATCACAGCATGTCATTTGACATGTACAATTGCAGTAGCAATGGGGACATGACGTGGACGACTAGATTATTTAGCCACAATATGCATTTACATGCCATTGATTTGGCATCATGTGGGAAAGTGCACTGCATATGTCTAATGGGGAATATTTGAAACATGACTGTTGGCCTGCATCTTGGAGTCACTTGCAGTTATGTTGAAATCATATGTGTTGGGGTACACCCATTCACCAACAGACATCTGGGTTTGTGGGACCAAAATGGGGACCGTGATGTAGCTTCCCACAGGGCAATATGTTGAGGGCCTTCTACCAGTACTTGCAAATCTAAGTGCCTCTCAGACATACAAAGGATAAGGGCATCTACTGATGCAATCAGAGTATGTCATTGTAAGGGGTGCCAGACATTAGGGGTGATTTTCCTGTGGCTTGCTGGTTCATTGTGTTGTGGATTTTAGGGACATATCTCCCTGATATTTAGCACTATTGTTTACAGTGTCCACTTCCATGCCAAATATGTAGCATTGTGACAGATTTCACTTGGTGAAGTGTGCATTGTTGATATGTTTCCAGTGTGCCATGTGTATTTCCAGGTCACCTTCTCCAGGCTACTGTACTGCTGTCAGCAACATGTCAGGATGTTGGAGCATCATTTCTTATTGTTGTGGTATTGTGTATGTGACAAATAGATGTCTGCATGACATTGTGTGGGATCTGTGGGAATGAAGTTGGTATTGGGCTACTATTTTATGACAACAGGTAACTTAGGTAAGCTCCATGAGGCAAAGCATTGAAGGTGATGTGGTCTACTACTTGTTCAGTAGTTATTGTGATTGCACAGCTCCAGCCACACAATTTGAGTTGTCTGAGATCCTGATTTTCCTGTGGGCAACTTTTGACAGTTTAGATTGCATGTATGCATATAGTGTGTTACATGTAGGAGCCACTTTGATGTGGGTTGTTGCTGGGGCATACTTAACATCATGGTAATGTTTGCTAATCACAGCTCTGGTTCAAGTGTGTTAAGAAACATTTGGTGACCCTCTTCCTCTTTGTATTTGCAGCATCATCCCAGGCAAGCGAAGGAGACAGGGCACAACCAAGTGGGGAAGCATCTAGCCATGGTAGCTCCGGTCAAGACACCACCGACACTGAGGGACCCTGTGGCCCAGAGGGTGAGGGAAGTGCCACGGAGGAGACTGAATCTACATCCTCATCATTGGACTATACCTTCAGTGGCCACTCCCTAGTGGTGGTGGATGCATCAGGACCTGCTCCTGTACCATCTTTGTCTGCCACCCTTAGTTTTATTGCCACCTTCCCTGTTGCTTCCCAATCAGTTGGCAGTGCCCGCCTACCAATGAGGGTGGGCGTCTCCTTTGCCGCAGGCACCTCCGCCTGCCCCTGTTACCCCTGCTGAGTGAGGAGGATATTGAACTCATGAGAAGCATCTCTTTGGGGCAGACTGCCATTGTGAATGCTATCCAGGGGTTGGCCAGCCAACTTGAGCAGACCAATGCTTTCCTGGAAGGGATTCATAGTGCCATGCCTGGCCCTCAGAGATCTTTTCAGGCTCTGACCTCTTCACTGACAACAGCCAGTCAACCCCCACATTCCTCCCTCCCTCCACCTTCCTCTTCCCAATGCAAATTCCCCATTCGCCTACCTGTCCCGAGCACACAGACACATCTGCATGCACCCACCTCAACACACACAAGCAGCACACATTTTGACACAAACACCACAAGAAACACCAGCACCCAGGCACTCAACATACACCCACAGACACAATATCAGCCACCACCCCCACCAACATAAACACCACATTCAGCATACCCACAGGCACCACAACACAGTCAGTGATACATCCACCACACCCAGCAAACCCGCAGACACCAGCCCAACACACAGACACATCCACCACACCTACCATACCCGCAGACACCACCCCAGCAGACACACAAACATCCACAACATCCAACATACCTGCAGACACCACCCCAACTGACACACAAACATCCACCACATCCAGCACACCCACAGACACCATCCCAACAGACACACACATCCACCACTCCATCACCCAGCACCTCCCAGCCCCCCAAGACACGCAAATGCCCACACTTGCACATGCAACAGAAACTACCCAAACAGAAGCATACCTTACACGCACACCCATGACATCTACACCGACACACCAAACAACCACTCCCTTAACCTCCGAAACCCCAACCCCTTCTGATGACTGTCCCAGTGTTCCGATGGAGTTTCCTTTTTGGCCTTGCCCTGTCCCCTGTTGCCTCCAAGCCCACTCCCAAACCCAAGATGCCCCCACCCACATTCCAACCCATTCCTTCCACATCAAAGTCCTTCCCTGTCACACCTGCCCTCCCTGCAAGCACCCATACCCCTCCCCACAAGAAGCCCACCCCTCCAAATAAACAGTCCAGTCCTCCCAAATCCAGTCCCACCCATTCCCAGTCTGACCCCACCACACCCAAGGATGATCACTGAGGTGCCTGCCTGCCCATTTGATGCCCCTTCCTGTGGAGGTTCCCTGACAGTGATTGGAGTCAGGTATGGGCACAACCATGTACATAGACATTAATTGGACTGGCCAATGGCCTTTGATCTTCTTCATTTCAATTCAATAAACTCAAGTAGTTGTTTTTTTGGATACACATTTGTCCTGCAAGTTTTTTTCTACCTTTATGTTTGTTGTTCCTGAGTAACTTGTGTTGTATGTCTGACATTGTGAAGTTGTGTTGTATGACTGAAGTTGTGTCTGTTTCAGCCTGCTTTTTGATCCATTTGCTGTTGTTTGCATTTTCTGACTTTGTGGGCAGTGCTGGTGTCACCCAAGACTAAAGTTGACTGTATGGATATGTGGGTGTTACTCCAAATGGGGTGTCATTGCACTGTTTTGTGTATGGGATGGTAATTATTTAATCTTTTGTGGTCCAATGTCAGCATATATGGTGTAAGACTTGTCTCCCTGATATGGATTGTAGATTTTTTTCATTTGGCAGCTTGAGTTTTCTTTCTGCAGACACGGAGGGTATACACATATGCTAGCTTCCTTTGCATTTGACTGTGCATGTGTCCATTTTGCTGTGTACCTTACAGCTATTCCATCTAGATGTATGGCCCATTCTGTTGCAGTTGTATGTGTTTCTTCACTTGCACTTCCACATTATGCAGATGGGCATGCCACTTGGCTATAGTATTGTTTGTCCCTGAGATACCTAAAGGGCCAGTTCCTATACAAATGTTGTTTTAGGGGCATGTGCAAAGTGTGATGTGTCCCAGGGCAGTATAATTCCATGAGTGCTCCCGATGCCCCCATCCCTACTGCGCAAGTATTGTTTGCATGTGAGCTTTGGATATTTGTCGCTCTGACTATTGTGCATCCCATTGTCCTTCCATTGTGTTGCAATATGGATGGTGTGTGGGTCCATTCCAGGGCTATTTCATGGGAGGGGTATTTGTGTTCCATGACACATCCATACATATGCATGTTGAATCTGATGACAGTCCATGGCATGTGTGCAATATGAGGGTGTCAGTTGTATTGGTAGATGTGATGTTGCTGCGTTATTGCTTCTGTGTGACACTACAGGGCAGATTTAAGAAAAGTGGTGTTGCATCCAATGCAGCGCCACTTTTCTTGCACCCCTTAGCGCACTCCTAACGCCACCATGTGTGCACTGTATTAAGATATGGCACACCATTGGGTCAGGGAACTAGAGTCAAACTTTTTGACACTAGTTTGACGCTTTGCAGGATTAGTGTCAAATATTTTGACACTCATCCTGCAAAACACATTGAAGCCCATTATAAATAATGGTGTGCCCCCTTTTAATGCCTGCTCTGCGCAATAGTTAAAAATGCTGCAAAAAATGGTGCACAAAAAAGTTGTAGATTTCTTCACCCCATTTCTTCAGCCCCACTAACTGGCGCAGGCATAATGTGGTGCAAGGGGTTACAAAGTGGCGCAATGCATGAATTGCGCCACTTTGTAAATCTTGTGCGACAATTTTGGCCTTGTTGGGCCACATTAATGTAAACAAATGACGCTAAAAAAATGACGCCAATGTGGCGCAAGGAGGCGCTAGGCGCCCCTAAATCTGGGCCTATGTTGTGCACAGTTCACTATCCCTGTGCCTAAGATGTGCAGACATGTGCTTTTGTGTATAGTGGCAGTGCTGTGTGAGTGATCTGCCCAAAGGGGTCATTTCAGGGCTGTGAATGTCCCCTTCTGTGTGAATTACTCTCCCTGTATAGACAATGATGTGTACTTGGTGCCCATAGCATGGTCCCCATATCATATGGACGACGGCACAACGCTCTATAGTTAAGGTTAATGGCACAGGTAGGCGTGTGTACTTTCCGTCGGTTGCGTCTACAGTGGCGTGGATTTTGGGCTCCATTAATGAGCAGCTGCAGTACGTGTGTGATAGGCTCCATGGTGGCAAAGGACATGTAAGGCTGCGGGCAGGTGAGTTGCTTCTTTTATACTCTCCGTTTCCGCCTGCTGGGAAGTGGTCATACTGGCGATGTGCAACATCATAATGAGTCAGGCGGAAACACTGTCTCCATCAGCCTGTTTGTCCTGCCTCATCACTGCAGTGGTCTGTGCTGCCTGGCCGTGCCGGCAGCACCGCAACTGTCTTTGCTCCATAGGCGTGCCAGGATCGTAATACAGTGGTATGACCGCCAAGTCGAAGGTGGTCGGACTGCCACCGCCACCATGAGATGCATGGACCTCCAAACTCGTAAACAGGCCCAAAGTGATTTAGGCAGACTTCCTGGAAGCCAGTGCACTCACACCAAGGCAGACAAAATATGACTGGGTCTCCTTTTTTTTTTATTTTTTGCTAAAGTATTTTTATTTGGTTTGTGAAAAAGGATAGAATACAACAAAACACCGCAGGCACAGAGAAACACGGAGCAACCAGTGATGACCTGCAATCAGTTCTGGACAACTTGCATCTTCACTAATGCCTGTCCAGGTAGGTTCAAGCAAATAGTGTTATAGTAGCCCAAACATGCAGCGATGGAAGAGTTAAGAATAAAGAATTTATTAGAAAAACAAAAAATTACGATTAATCCTTTTCAAGAGGCTAAGTTGAAAAAACAGGAGCTGGCGATATAATTTATTTGCTTCAACATGGTTAATGATTAGTCAGTTTTGATGTCAGGAGTTTATTTTAAAGGTTACTGGTGTGGTTTTGTTGCTGAGACAGAAAGGCCAATAGGAAAAAGAAGATCTAAGAGAAAGAAGTAGTTCCTTTTTGCCATCATCCTGTATAAACAAATCCTGAAACATTCAAGTCTTAACACAAGCAGTCATGGATATAACTTGCACTCAGTGATGCAGCTCCAGATGCCTTAAAGATGAATTCAGTATCATCTACATACAACAAAAAAGAACAAAAGCAGAAGACTGAATGAGAAACACCAGTAGATATTCAAATGTGAGTAAAAATACGGAGCCCTGATAAAAGGTCAGAGTGAAAATGTGCAAGAGAAACTTGCACCAATCTGTGTGTAAGAAAGTCCTGTACTCAGGATAAGGCTAAACCACCAATATAAAATTTTCAAGGCATATCAGCAATGCATGAATGTCTACTGTGTAAAATGCAGCAGAAAGGTTGCTGTGCTGGGATGTCCTGGTCTATGTAATGACAAAATTCATCAAATGATGCCATGATCACTGTCAGCAGCACGCCCTGTCCGAAAACCCACCTGCATAAAGTATCAGGTATTATGCAAATCAACTAATTTTGAAAGTTGATTTAAATAAGTTGCTTTCTATAAATTTGGATAGATATGGCTAGATAGGCAATTGTGAGATTGGTCTATAGTTATTTAAAGGATCAGGATCCAAAGATGGTTTCTTCTATGAAGAAATGCCAATCTCTCTTTAACAGAGAGTGGAATAACAGAGGGACGTCATCAGTGTGTGTTCAAGACTTAACCAATTCCTATGTAGTTTGGCAGGAAGAATATAGGGCTTTCAACCAATTGATATCATGTCTTACACTAAGATCAGGAATTCATCTTCTTCTAAATAAAAACGCATTGTGTAAGGAACCATGCCAGTTTTTGCCTTAGAAGGCTTTTGTCTCTTTAAGGTAGAACAGGCAGCTTTAAGTTTTCCCAACTGGACTAACCACCAGATTACGACCCTAGTGGTTGGACCGCCAAGAGACCGCAGCCTCCGCTGGGCTCAGGGATCCAGACAGGTTGGCAGTGGTCGAAGTCCTGGCCAGCCAGAGCGATGCTGAGTTCGGCACCACCATGCTGATCACTACTTCCCTTTCTGCCAGCCTTTTCATGGTGGGGTCCCTGCCATGAAAGGGCTGGCAGAAAGGCAGTGTTGGGGCCATAGGAGGACCCCTCCACTGCTCACAACCATGTCGTGGGCAGTGCAGGGGCCCCCCTGCCAGCACCCTCAGAATGCACACTGTCTGCTATTGTAGACAGTGCGCATTCTGAAGGTGCTGTGTGCGATGGCATTGACCAGAGGAAGCATCGTAATACCTGCCCCCTAATATGATGTTTCTGCAGGTCAGCCCAATGGAACCTTTGCAGTACGTCTATGGTGATGCCGCCGGCTTGAGGCCACTGGCTTGAAAGTTGCCTCACCACTGCTGTATTTGAGTTGAGGTGGTTCAACCGCCCAACTCCTAATCAGGCCCTTTAGCTAAAGACAATGGATATAAGACAGTAGACAGTTTCAGTGCTTCAGTGGTTTTAGTTGTCAGAACACGATAGCAGCACAGAAATAGTTTCCAAACTTGCCGGATGGGGTCATTTAATTCGATCAAGAGTATTTTAAGAGCCAAATGGATTTTATAGCTTCTTGGAAAATAATGGAAAGACCTCCATGTTTACCTTCACAAGAAGTGGAGATGACATAATAGTCTAGTGGTGTAAGGTCCATAATTGTTGAGCCACAGTCTGGTTTTAGCCACAATTAAGTATCACAAAACTATAGCGAGTTTGTGTTACACTGTAAGACTGGAAATCACCTGTCAATTATTTCAACAGAGCTTAGATTGCTTAATATACGAGTCAGGGCATTCAAAACAGAAGGAAGGCATGGCACCACAACAGTCCTAGTTTAATTAATTAATTATTGTCATCTAACATATCATGAGTAATGTAATATGAGAAGTCATAAGCAGTAAAATGCAGGGGTGCAGGTTATAGTTAGTTCAGTAAACTATAACTGGTAAATTGCAGGGCTTTTTTGTTGTTTAAGCATTAGGTTTTATATTACTACAACACCAAACTATAATATGACAATCCTTTTTTAGCGAGTAAATATACTATCCCCAAAATCGACTGGCAGATTGCCAGAGGGCACCAGACTGGAAGGAGTGCTCCTCTGTACGCAGGGACTGCCCTCCATGATATAAATCAGCATAAATCAACATCGCATTGTTGTTTATTCAAACTATGTGGCAGCAGTTAACACATTTGGATAACATATAGCCTTGCTCACAGTTTTTTTTTTTTTAATCTGTTTTTATTTTCCAAATGAAAGATTACAGATCAACAAAAAAATCAACACAGTGCAGGTTCAGCAGAGTTAGGTCACGGACATATAATGATGCCCAAAGGCGCACACAGCATTGCATCACCGGTGAAGACATATCCAGACCCCCCATCCGGTCCTAAATCCCGAGTGTCAGCCCCACAGCTTAATGAGACCAAACCGTTAATAACATAAACAAGTCAAGATAGATCAACTCCACATTTGATCGTTACAAGTACTATGAGAGAGAGTGTGTTTCCCCGTCCCCCACCACCATGTTGCTGCTCACAGAGCAGATGTCCTCATCAGTGAACCATTCTAAAAGTGCACTCCAAGCAGTCACATCAGCAAGCGCCCTCTCATCGCTATGTGTTATGTGCATGTGTTGCTCCTCCGCAGCCCCCCACTCCAGTAAATCCTGCAACCAGTCAGAGATCGCAGGGGTCCGCGTGCTCATCCATCCGATCGCTACCCTATGCTTGGCTAATACTAAAGCCAACTGTACCATCCTATAGACAATCCCTCTACCCTGCCTTCTACGCACCAAACGCAGGTTGATTCTCCCGTAATGCTCTGTAAAATAGGGCAATCAAGTGCGTATCCTCGCCCCAATTAAGAAGACCGTTCAGATTCGAGGAGGCCCTGGGAGCCAACGGGAAACCATCCCAGATCTCCCAGGTTACACTCTCAAGTTTTGCATATTGCAGAAACTGACCAGGGCCCACCTCAAACAAATCCAGAGCCTCGGAGAATGAAAGAAACTCACCATTAGGGTACATATCACCGACCACCTCACAGCCACCCAATCGCCAGGCCTCCATCGACATTGTCCTTGCCATATCCCGTAACGGAGATAGAGTCCATATTCTTAATTCCCTATCAAAGGGAGCCCGCCGGATCACCCGCTTCACCACCTGTTCCCAAATCCCAGCAGTAGTCCTCACCAGATAAGGCGCAGTGGGGTCGGATCTGCCCCCGGACATGAGAATGTGCGCCAATGATTGCCCATCGCACACACCAGCATACAATCTCTTTTCCCAATTATCTACCTCTGACAGCCATTTCGCTGCACATTGTAGCTGCGCTGCATAGTAATAATGTCTGATGTTGGGGATCACCAGTCCCCCCCCCCATCTAGGTCATTCTGCAACACAGACTGCGCCACCCTGCTTTGCCTGCCTGCCCATACTAAGGCAATCAACAAGCTATCCAAGCATCTGAAAATCCGAGCAGGCAGCGGGTACAAGGAGTTCCGCACCAGATAAAGGCACTGGGGTAAAAACACCATCTTTGCTACTGATGCCCGACCCATAACAGAGAGGGGCAGCTTGTTCCAAAAAGTAACTGAGCGCTCCAGGCCCGCCACTACCCGCTCAGTATTGTGAGTGTTATACACATCCACCGAGTTAGCGACCCAAAACCCAGGTACCGAAAACACTCCACCTCCTAGTGCAACCCTGCTTCAGGGAGCCTGACCGGGGGGACCCCAACAAGAGACGCAAGAGAGAACAGAAGTGATTTTTTCATATTGATCTTGAGACCGGAAGCAGCCCCGAATACCGCCATCCTCTGCAACAACTCCGGCACCGATACGCGAGGATCACGCACATAAACCAATACATCATCAGCATACATAGAAATTACGTGTACAGTTCGACCCACCAGTATCCCCCACTGCACCATCTCTTCCTGGAGCCAGATCGCCAAGGGCTCCACTGCCAAAGCAAACAGGAGAGGCGAGAGAGGGCACCCCTGTTGTGTACCCCTGCCAATCTCCCAGACAGCCAAAGTCTCTCCCCCCACACGCACAGGCGCTGTCGGGGCAGTGGACAATAGTTGAACCCATGTACAAAAGCCGGAGCCAAGGCCTATGTCCCGCAACACCTCCAATAAATAGTCCCACTCCACTGTGTCAAATGCTTTCTCCAGGTCGAGAGACACCAGTGCCAGTTCCAACTCCTCTCCCTTAGTCTCATGCAGAACATGCGCCAAACGACGCAAATTAAAGGACGTACTGCGACCCGGGATAAACCCAAACTGGTCTTCATGCACCAGACCCCGAATCACTCCTCTAAGTCGAGTGGCCAGAATCTTACAGAGTATCTGAACGTCACAGTTCAACATGGTTAGCGGCCGATACAAAGAAGGATCCGCAGCATCCCCCCGACTTGAGCAAAAAACACACTATACCTTGTTGCATGGTTTACGGTAAGCAACATTTTGTTACTGTACAATTATATCTTTATGTACAAATATATCTTTATTCCCTTATGTATAGTGAGGGACGTATAGAACATACAAAATTACTGTTTTTCAACCATCAATAATATTGCTCTACATTGAAATTTCAGGTCTTGATTTCAAACATCAAAAGTTCAATTTCAATTCCTTTCAGGCGATTCATCAATTCAGCTCTCTCATTATTAACTATCATAGTCATATCATCAAGTCCGTTGTCTCATTATAAACAATCATAGTCATATTAAGCTCCAGTGGACCAAATTATTTTTTTTTTACTTGATCTATAAACTTCTTCTTATCAATCACCATTTTGTAGCAAAAAAATGATTAAAACATTCATAAACAATCACACTCCTAGATGCTTTAGGGTCCATGTCTCTCTATGCTAGCTAGAATAGTTCTAAGTTCTACTAGACTCACATCAACCATCAGTTCAGTGAGTAATGAATCATCATAGTATGCAAGTCTATTTTCTGCTGATATTTTGTCTTTGCGGTCTTGAAATGCCCACTGACATTTTGAGGACCTACTTAAAAGCAGATACTTTTTGTGTGAGTTTCTTCAAAAGCTCACTTACTGAGGCGAAATTGGGCAAGTAACTACAACAGTAGCTGGCAAGCCCACAAAGGATACTTAATGAGGTCTGGCCTCTTGCCATCAGCCAAGAATATATACCCATTGAATTTCAATTTGAGTGTCAGATTAGCATCCTGGAATGCTTGGCAGACTTTAAGAAGAGCATCATCATATTCTTTGTTACTCTTTCCACACACTAGTAAGTCATCACTATAGTTGAAATAATTTTGAATAGCATATGTGAATATTCTTATCTCTTCTTCGACAATTTGAGATGCTGGTGAGACAACAAATCTGAGTTTTTAGCGTTATAAGTAATTCATTAAAAATGTTAAACTAAAAAATATTCTTATAATCAACCTGTTTTTTAACAAGTAATCAAAATACAATATATATATTTTCAAAAATTCTAAAACTAATCAATGTTTTCAACATTAAATTGAGTATATTAACAATAAAAGTAAAAGAAATTAACATATACATAACTCAACCATGTATATGTTATGTAACCAAATTTAAATACTAAATTTGATGTAAAAATAGTTTTAATTAACAGTCACTTACCACTAGAGGAACTGAAGGGAGCATGGAATGTATAGGCTCAGAGGTGCACCCATGAGTCTGATGAGGGCTAAGTTGAGGTTCCTTCCCGGAGCTGAACATATCCTGGATTGAAAGACCCTTTTAAAGCCCTCAACCCTGAAATGAATGATCTTTAGAAAAGATTTGAGAGCTAGGTGGATGGCATTCAGTTCTAGGTAGTTGTTGTGACCCGGGTGCTGAGAGGGCCACAACCCCTGGACTACGATCTTGTTCAGATGTGTGCCCCATGCACCCAGTGACCCCTCACATGTGATAAGTGAGACACAAGACACTCTTAGAGGGGGTGCATGTGCAGCCTATTGTGAAGGATGATGGCAGTGCAGGAGGCCATCAACCCCAAATCTGTTTGACCAGGCAAATTGTGAGCTGACGATAGGCCTGAAAAAGAGGTAACTAGTGCTGGAAAGCTAAGGCTCTTTGCTGATTTGGGGTAGGCTTTGTCTATGACTGCATTTAAGTCTGAGCCTAAGAATGGTTGTATCTGCAGTGGTTGGAGGTGGGACTTAGCAGCATTTATGGTGAAGCCCAAGCAGTGAAGCAAGGCACTGCTGTTTGGGTGTGTGCAAGGCACTGCAGCTTGCAGCTGCTCTTGATCAGCCAAAAGCTATCAAAGATGTGAATGCCCTCTCTCTGCAGATGTGCTGCCACAAACAATAAGCAGTTGGCAAACAACCTAAGAGCCATAGTAATCACGAAGGGGAGTACTCTGAACTGGTAGTGTTTACCACTGACCCTTAGAGGAAGGTATCTCTGATGTGTGCGTGGGATGGCAATGTGGATATAGGCATCCTTGAGTTCAAACACTGTCATAAAGTCTTCCAGCTGAAGGAGTAGGATGACATCCTGTAGGGATGATAATGTGCAGGGATGTCGTGTGGAAATGTTCTGATAGAATGTATCAATTCAGGGGTCTGAGAATGAGGATGGATCTTCGTGATTCTTCCTTTATAGAAATTAGTGGGGTACACCAAGCTCCCATGTTTTTCCGGGGGTATCAGTTCTGTGGCACCTTTTTGCAGAAGGGCATGTACTTTCTCTTAAAGAAGGGGGACGAGCTCCTCGCTGACAGTGTGAGTTTGAAGCAGTATGTTGTGTGGGGTGACATGTAGTTCGAGGAATTAGCCATGTTGGACCACAGTTAGGATCCACTTGTCTGAAATGATTTCCAGAATTCTGCATAGCAGTGGGAAAATCACACAACCACCCCAACAGGTGACGTGTGATGGGTGGAAGACAGGGCAAGTCGCTGATTGGAGGTGGTAGCTCACTTGCTGGAGCCTCTACCTTGGGGTTTGCCTCTGAAGGAGCTCCAATCATACCCCCTGCTCGCTTGGTGGTGGAAATCCTGCTGCTGCCTTTGGAAAGAGGCAGAGACCTCTGAAAGGAACCCTGGTAGGGAGTGGACTAATTGCCCTCAAGGATTTTGCTGTTGCCGCATTTTTTCTTATCTTTTCAAGCATCTCATCTCGAAAAGATCTTAGGAAGCACTGCCTAGCCTTCGCCTGTGCCACTGGATCTGAGGAGGTTTTCTGAGATGAGGAAGGATCTGGAGACGAAGAACCCTTCAGCATTAGATGCCGAATGAGGTGTAGGCTCTGTCTTGGTGAGGAGGAACTGGTGTTCAGTGCCAATTGAATGCTCTGTGCTCAGCGGATGATGAAAGTCACAGTCCTGGGCTGAAGGCTTGGCAGTGTCCAAAGATTTTTGCTGGTGCCGGTTGGAGTCCAAAAGCATAATGGGCCCGTGTTTCCCCTTGTCTTGACCCCCATGCTCAGGGCTTTATGCCAGATTCCCACAGGAGCAGTACTCTGCCTTGGCATGCAGTCTTTTATGAAGCTTCCCCTTGGTGGTATGAGTTTCGTGCGCCGAAGACATACTCATGACCTAGGGCTCATGTGAGGGACTTTTTTGGCACGTGGTCGACATCCTCCATGCCCTGGTGGTCAGAACAAGGTCTATGAACTGAGTGACAGTTGTGCTGATGGGAGTCGAGATGGCACAGCCTCCTCTTGTTCGTGGGTACCATGGGGATCTTCACTGAAGATGTCGAGAGTGCCAACATCCTGCTGTGCTCCCAATGGAGTTCACTTTGGTACTGAAGTGTCTTTTTCCAATGCAAAGTGAGACACAATGGCTGTAGGTGGCTTGTGATCGTGGAATAGGCAGGGATTACCAAGTGTATTTGGAGTGGCAGAAAGCACAGTTCTGGAAGAGAGCCCATTCCATCATCCATGCAGCATTTGCAGATGACAGGGGAAAGGAACTGATGCCGACCTCTGGGGGGAGCTAGACCCTCGACACCTCCTTGTGGTGGTGGTAATCATCAGTGCTGCTGATGTTTGTGCCAGTAGAAATATGATGCCAGAGCTCATTGCACGATGTGATAAAAGAATAATTGAACAAGCCTGAACGAAAACATGTTAGGAACATGATGGTCTCGGAACCCACTCAGTGCACTTCGGAACCATATGGCAGAAAAAAACAGTCTATGATGGAGTCGATGCCAATGCACAAACTACAAGAAGAGTAGGAGTAACTGCACATCTTCTGACTCTAAAGACTTCAAAGAAAAACAGCTTGCAAATATCCAAGCCCAACACTAGAGGGCATGAGTATGCTAAGTACGTATATTTACAGAACACACTGTTCTGCCTAGCAATCATCTTTAAGGACTGGATAAATACTTTTTTTTCTGTGAAGTAATACATTGTCACATAGCTATACATTCTAACTCTTCCATATCTTAATATCATATCATCCTACAATCTATATCCCATCAAAAAAGGCATAAGAAATTTCTGCGCTGTTTTCATTGTCTCAAACATACCTATCTCTGTATACATTTCAGTCCTAAACTGCAGTCTCACATGGAACAAGGTGTAGATCCAGATGGGGGCGACAATCAGAGGTTTGAAGAGGACCCACACCAAGGCTGAGATCTTTAAGTGCACATGAAAACAGCAAAGTGAGGGCGCACGGGTAACTCGCAATGTATCTAGGATTAGTTGTTATTGCGAGTTGGAGGGCTTTTCATTTAGAAGACTGCACCTAACTGCACATGATTATCTCAATGTCTGCACATGACTGTCCATAAATTACGCACTATTTAGGACTGCATCAGTAGACTAATCAAGGTAGTATTTCGCTCACTGCATTTCATGCTAAAGATCTCATTTTCCTACGTAGCCAACAGGAATGCCTTTTTGCTTCACATTTTCTATAGAGCCACAATGTCAGATTTGTGTAGAAACACCCTGCACTACAACCATTTATGCTGGCCTTGAAGAACCCCCATGATGGTGGACAAAATATTTCATGGTTCTCACCATTACAGGAACCCCTAACACTCTCTTCAAGATTTGGGGGTACATCAGCATAGAAGCATGAATCCGCAGAGGAATAACAATGTCATGGGTTAATTTGCAAATAGAGCTGTAAGCAGATTTACACCCATATGCAAGAACAGATTTACGACTTGTTGGAATTTACAAAAATTCCCAATCGAAATCCTGGAAAACTACAGATGGCGCAGGTTTGCATGCATACCAATGGGAATGTCATTTCACTTTTCTCCAGGGCTTCTGTTATCTCTCCATAGTAAAGAACTCTGCAAGGGTGATCAAGTCTATTATGTAAATCTCTATTATAACCCTCAAAGAAAGTCCTTTCACAATACCTTCACCAAAGCTAAGGGTGAACCATTGTGCTATTCCCTCTGAAAGGGAAGTTAATGCAGCCCTGTGAGGGAGTTAATCACCAACCCTACTACGGCAGATATTGGACAGATAGCTCTTTGTGAATGCTCACAAATATCCATTTTTGTGGGAGTTCACAAACGTCCAAGTCAACAAACACCTTGAAACATGCAATTTTCCCTCCTTGATTGGGATTTACCAGTGCTGAAATCCCCGCCATTGAAAATGGATTTATGCTGGCCAAGAATCTCTCTTAAGGTTAGGGCATGTGTTGTAAACAGAGGATTCTTGTTAATGGGGCACATGGCTTTGTCCCGTATGTTCTGATTATGGTAATGAGGCTATTGGATCTGGGACTCAGGATCACATGGATTGTGGGTACTAAGTATGTTTCCACCCAGCATGTCGCCTGTCAGTCCAATCCGGGTTCTCCGGCTAACTAGCAGTGCCTCATCTCTGGCAGAGATGATTGTGGCAAACGGGCACGCGACAAGAAAGACTCCTCAGGGGAATCATGGTCGATCAGATCTCTTCCCTTTCTCTCAGTTACCGAAGGGTCTCATACAGGCAAAGACCACTGAGGCAGAACATAGTTCAATAAGGATTTATTTAAATAACTCCATCTTAGATAAGAAGGCATGTCTGGCAAGAACTACGATGATAAAACACATTAAAAACAAGCAGGTGACTAACAGAGTAAAACACAAGAACAGTGATACCATATTGTCACTAGGAGTGATATATATTTCTCCTACCTATACTATGTTTGAGCACAGCGTAGTACGCCTAAACTGCCCTTCGGGTTTCCCCCCTGGGGGTACATCATCCCTCATACCTGGAGTAAGAAGACTGTGGTCTAGAGGGACAATGTCCCCCTGTGGATCAGCGGTCTGGCCGTCTAAGCAAGTAGCTTCAACAGACCAGCGTCCAATGAAAATAAGCGCTGGGTAGAAAGACAGACTTTCAGTGCGCATTCAAATAGGCACCAGAGGCATCGAAACACGGGCTGCACACAGTCCAAAACCAGTTGGAATGACAAAGACCAGTCACACTCCAGTTGTTCCAGGAGTGGTGCCCGAAATACTGCATCATGTGTTCACGACACAGCTGTGCTGGCGGTAGCACTTTCAGTACTCCATGCTCTGATGGGACAGCCATTGCACAGATAAAGTAGCAACAGCAAAATGCCACCTATTACAGCCAAAGCAATCGGAAATCCGCGGAAAACACTCACAAATATTGAATGTATGGCTGATGGTATTAAACCGAATATGGAGGAGAAGGTGTGAACAAAACCAGAACCAATAGCCTTAAAAAAGTGAGCGATTCCAGTAGTACTGGACGCATAAAATATTCATCCTACGAGTTCACTAAAGTGCCTCGGAAGGTTTGTAGTTAGAAGGGACTGAATCTCCGCCGATGACCTCGCAACCTGAACCGCATAGGTCTTGTGTGCAAATGTAAGCACCACATGTTTTTGAAACAATAAAGCCTTTAGTCTGCTCAACTTGTCAAAAATCACATCAGAAGTAGCAATATAAGGCCAAATGTCTGCTACTCCTTAAAACACATTTGTATACTTTTGCCATTTGAAAATGTTTGCAGGAGTAGGAATACTGGGTGCATTCAATTCCTTAATGTTTGCTAAGCTTAACCAGCTTGTTTGTTGTACTGTTTCCTTTAAAAATATCATTTTAACAGGAATCATACAATAAAAATAATAAAGCTTCTCTTCCTCTTATTTGTCAATTTTTGTTCCCCACACACTTTTTAAGTCAATCGACTTTAACCAGTAATCATAAACTTCTATAGACAGTCGGGAAACAAACGGAGTCAGAATAAATCAATTTCATATCTGTCAATAAAACATGATGAATTTCCATTTCTGGCAGATATATTGAATAATACTTTGTCCCAAACAATACTATCAGAAATTTATATGGCTGTAATGTTCACCAGAGACAACTCTCTGCGAATTTTGTGCAATGTAAAAGTAAAATGTGGTTTTAGGACTTTGTCAACCATTTCTACTGTAGAGCGTTCAGGAAGAAATTGACCATGCATAAGGAGAAAGAAGACAATGACAAACCCAATCCAAAGGAGAAAGGCAAGCACAGTCAATAAGAGCCATAGATAAACCCATGGACGAATGAAATTGTTAATTTTAAGCCAATGTATCAGCGTATGTGCTCTTGACAGTTCTGTTGTAGAAGAGGCAGATGAGTCACTGAAAGTGTTGTTAACATCGACAAAAAAAACAGAATCTGGGGCTGGGGCTGTGTTTTGAAGAGGAGAACTTGCTGAAAACTCCCTTGGTGGTTCATAGTAAACTATGACATCCGGTTGTGTAGAATTTGTAAGAAATGGCTCATTATTTTCAATACTGATTGTAGAAATAGTTGTAAGTAGAACCAACGAAAGCTCATTTTCCACCCTCCTCAAGGTCAGAGAGGTATCAACGTTGCTGTCGAAGACTTGTAGGGGAACATCCTGGTCTGTAGTGGGAGGGATTTGGGCGTAACTCAGGAATGCTCTAGGTCTGCTGTGCAGGATGGGCCACATGGTGTAGCTTGACATTGTTGATGGAGACAAAGCGATTTTCTTTAGAGCCAGGCAGCGGTGGTAGAATCACAGTTCTGGTACTGTGTATTCCCAGGACTGGAACCGGTAAACGATAAGAAGGACCAAATTCCTTTTTCACAGCAGTCTTTTTATGCACTAGATCCCCCAGTTTAGGAATCCAGCCGGTATATGTTACTGGTAGATTCCTGATTCCAAAGGAAGCAGCATTGGCAGATGCGTTGTCATCACGGAACTGTTGTAAGTCCTGCAAGACAGTGACACGTTAATTTATGTCAAAGGGTGTATCCGCCACCTCCACACCAGGACCATCAAGATCTGGAACATGCATTTGAGTTCCAAAAAGGCATTTGTATGATGTACGCTCCTCCAGTAACCTTCCTGGCAGATTGTTAAGTGCTCTCTGGACTCCATATAGGTTTGTAAGCAAACTATGATCCGTGCCTAATACTCTAGCTGTTAAGGATTGCTTCAAATCTCGGTTTTGTCGTTTATTGACACAATTTCCCTCGGGATGAAATGGAGACAAGTAATGCAGTTGGACCCCTAACAAAGCCATGGGGGTCCCTGTAAGCCCTTGAGGCAAAAGCAGGGCCTCGGTCCGAGTACAAAGCAGCAACAGCATATGTGCCGATAAAGACTTGCAAATCTTTAATAACAGTTCGAGAGTCAGCCGAGCACTGTGGCTAAACTCATAGAAATCTGGAGCATGAGTCAACAGTGACTAGGATATATTTGTATGTGTTATCTGGTGTCCAGGGACCACAATGGTCCAGGTATGCACATTGTAATGGTTATTTGGAAATTAGGAGGGGTGTCTGTGGTGGGTGTTTCATGTTGGACCCTTTTATTTGCTGGCATATGTCACAACAAAGGACATACTGCTTGGTCTGTTTATAGAGACTTGGCCACCAATATCGTGATTGTAATATCGAAATTGTAGCTGCCACACCAGCATGGGCAGAGTCAACTCCTTCATGCGCAGCTTTTATTAGTTCAGGTCTTAAGTCTTTATTGGGAATTACTCACCACACCTGGTATTGTTACTTGTGCATCAAACAAGTCTGCCATCCGGTAGGAATATTTAGCAGGATACGCTTTAGGTAAAGGCGTGCCGTCAGCCGAAGCTTTCACGTCTGCTAGTGTTTCATCATCCACTTTTAGTTTAGAACGAATTACTGTAGCAACAGAAGCCAGGGCTACAGCTGATTTTGCTGCTCCATCAGCCAGTGTTGCATTCAACGTGTATTCCAACAAGCTGATGTACTAGTGTATGCACAACATGGACATTAGGGAGCGTTTCTTTCATATCCGCTACTTTCCCCATGGAAGTCTTTGTTTAAAGGTGTTGCCTTTTGAATCTCTGAACCCATTTTGGCCCCAGAAATGCAGATATTCATTGAAGGACTGGACACAATAGTACGAATCATAGACAATCAACGTCATCTGTTCAGGATCTGTATGTTCCAGTGCCATCACCAGAGCCTTGAGCTCTGCAAGTTGTGCAGTGCAATCTCCTAGAGTCTGTGTGTAAGTATTTTGTGGATGGAACTTGCCATCCTTCATGTAACCACTCACGACTGTGCACGCAGCGGAGTATTGATGTTTTGTTCCTATCGCTGGTTGGGCTGAGCCATCAGTGTACAAAATATTATGATATTGTTAGATAGGCAGTGTATTTGCTGGAACTGGGTATTGAAGTTCATACTGTAAGAATTCTTGGGTCTGTAATTTGGAGTCAAAGACATAATCAACATCAGTGGCTGTCAGAGATGTTGTCTATTGAATCCAACATGGATGTAGTGCTATAGCGTTTGATACGCTTGCTTGGTAACCGTTTCATGGGCAGGAATTTGGTATACGACAATGATGGGCTTCCCCTGGGCTAGAGGTCTCTCTTTAAGGGCCGCCATCTGGACAGCAGTGAGGATTTTCTCAGTGGGAGCAGAGCGTTGTTCAGCTGTGGAGTATAAGTGTGATTTGTATGCAATTGGGATGGTCTCATCCTCATTTAATGCCACATAGGTGAACACAATGGCACCAGCAATTACTCTGATGACCAAATGTTTTTTATTGCCTCTTGTGTGCAAGTGTTTTGCTTCAAGCATGTCTTTTTGCAAAGCTTTTAGAATGCGTGTGTCAACTATCCAAAATGTACTAGTAAAATCAGGACGTATTAAGTCATACAATGGTTTGATGCGTTGTGCATAATCTGGAATATATGTTCTGCCAAAATTTTAAAAGCCCAATACTGACTGGAGCTTTTTTATTGTGTTTGAGGGTTGTAGTTGCGTGCATTTTTTTAAAAAATTGGGGCGCCAGGCACCTTCATCCGACAGTTCGCATCCCAAAAACAGGACACTAAGGAAGGCTTTTTTTCATTTTTTTGCAGTTAAATTAGTAGCCAATTAGGACAAATCTTACAACAATGCGGGCCATTTGTCTTAAATGTTGCATGAGGTCATTGTCTGTAAGATAAATGTAATCCACATATGACAACACCTCAGGGTCTATGTCATGTAATATAGATGTTACACAAGCTGAGAACAGTCCTGGGCTGTTCTTGTACCCCTGTGGGAGTCGGCACAATTTTTCTAAGAGCCAAGGGCACTAAAGCTTGTTAGGTCCCTACATTCAGGCGCTATGTTTTAGTAGAAAAACCTGTTCGATATATCCAGGGTCATCTTGTAATTTTTGCACACTATATTGTTCATAAGTGTTGTGCTTTCTGCATTTTGTTTAGCAAATGTTTTTGTGTGACTATTTAAATGTCTGTAGTCTAATACTATTCTATATGAATGGTCGGGTTTAGCGACTGGAAATAATGGATTATTCATGGATGAGTCTGAGGGTCCAGTGACACCCTGGTACTCCAATTGATTGAGGATTTCCCTCACAGGTGCTTTTGCATAATATTTTATAGGGTATTGAGGTTGTGGTTGGGGTTGGGATTTTATTGGTATTACGTGGTAAAGGGAATCTTTGTCCCATCCTACGTGATTGCGATATAATGCTGATGCCTGTGCAACTGCCCAATCAATGGCATGCATTTCAACTAGCTTTCTGAGAACACGGGGAGAAGGATTTTTCAATCACATCCTCTCTGTAAGGGAGATTATGGATGCATTTTGGCGGCCAATCTTTTTCAGCCAGCGAAATATCATAAATAGAGATGACGTGGTCCCAAAGGATAGTGTCAATTATGCATTCAATGTCCCCTTCTAACTGAATAGTTACTCTGTACACCCTATCGGATGTGGAGACATTAATGCTCGCAGTCTCAATTTGTAAGAAGTCCTCAGTTGCTTTCACCTCCAGATGCTCTTGAAGATCTTGGCAAACTATAGTGACCTCTGCTGCACTGTCGAGCAGTGCCAGTGTCCACTTCCTGTTCTTCAATAAAGCCCTCTTCTTGAGCGGCATGTCAAATTGTAACTGCTGCCACTTTTGTCTTTTTGAATTGGGGTTTCTGTTGGGGAAGTTTCCCTTCTTTTGTAACTGAAACTTCAGATGAGCGTTGTGAGTCCTTTCTCAGTTTTACGTACTCAGTTTACTGCTCTGACCACCCACCTCTCTCACTGTGTTCTTCCGGTGAGTGTTGGTGTACCGTGTGCGGTAGTATAGAGTGTGGCAAACACCGTGCCCCATGTACTGCAGTTACCAAATGTGGGAACCATCCTAAATGGCAAGCACATTGTTAGAATTCTATGTTTATCCTGAGGTCCTCTACGAGGAAAAAACTGCTTCCAGCGCATTTATTTTTTGAGCTAACCAAAACGGAATTTCCACCCGCTTAGTGGGTACCTTATCCATGATCAAATGTACAGTCGAAGGGTTAATGATTGGCGTGGCTGCATGTTGTTGCACTGGGGCGGCAGCACGTGCTGGGTTAGCATTTAATGTTTGCATAACAAACTGTACTAATAGTCTGTATATTGTTGTGAGCTCTATATATAGGCGGCAAACCTCAGCTACCCTCTAAGGTTGCTGCATCGGGGTGTGGTGTATATGTGGCCAATAAAGGCCAGGTCGGGCCATCATTGCTCAGAGGACCTAAGCTAACATGTAATATTGTTAGTGGTAGGGCGCCATCAAGCCAATTATTATGGTCTTGGTAAGATAAAGGTATTTCTAAGTATGCATGCGCTCTGTATTGTGCAGTTATGTTTGCAGGTGATAGTGGTGAAATGTAATTGTGTTCCCATCTACTGCTGGCCCTAGAGCAGAGGTCTTCAAACTGGGGGCAGGTGATCCCAGGGGGGGCGCCAGACTCTGGCCAAAAGAAGAATAATACAGATATCAGGCCTTTGTTTTAAGCAGAAGCATGTTAACATGTTTTAAAAAGGCAACAGTACTTAACTGCAATGTTCAGATAGGTCTATACATTTTAAACAGTGTCCTTCTTTAGAAAATAATTATGAAAATTCTGAAGGGGGCCCAATTATTTTTATTATTCAACTGGGTGGCGCGGTATTAAAAAGTTTGGAGACCACTGCCCTAGAGTAAAAAAGTTTTCTATAGGCTGGATGAACGTCAACAACAAATGTAAGTGGACCCCCCTGGGCCGTTAGGCCATTAGCCAACAAATGTGCAGTGAGGGGTGGTCCCATATTTACTGCAATTGCTACCCATTGTGTGATCGCCATTTTAATGGTAGATGTATGTTCAGAGATAAGGACACCAAGTGGGGATTAATCCTTTTAAGGTTCAAGCCTGAACAACCTAAAGCTCAAGACAGGTACTACCTATTTAGCTGAGGAGGAAATCCTCAATACCACGGACATCTCCGTATATATTATTGAGGTGTCTTTTATCCTTAGATGAGACAGAGATACTTAGGAGGATCTGAATATTAGTGCCTAACCAAACATTGGTGGCGCCATGTCGCGTAGGTTTTCATTATGGTAATGGGACTACTGGATTTGGGAGATAGGATCACATGGATTGTGGGTACTAAGTATGTTTCCACACCCATGACTCCTGTCAGCCTAATCCGGGTTCTACAGCTAACTAGCAGCGCCTCATCTCTGACTGAGATGATTGTGGCAACTGGGTGCATGACAAGAAAGACTCATCAGGGGAATCGTGGTTGATCAGATCCCTTCCCTTTCTAAGTTACCAAAGGGTCTCAAACTAGCAAACACAACAGAGGCAGAATATACTTCAATTAGTATTTATTGAAATAACTGCACCTTAGATAAAAAGGCTTGTATGACCATAACTATGATGATAAAACACAATAAAAACAGGCAGGTGACTAACAGAGTAAAACACAAGAACAGTCCTACCATACTGTCACTAGGAGTGATATATATTTCTCCTACCTATACTATGTTTGAGCACAGCGTAATAAGCCTAATCTGACCTTCAATTTTACCCCCTGGGGTTCATGATCCCTCATACTTGGAGGATGAAGCATGTGGTCTGGAAAGACACCGTCCCCATGTGGATCAGGGGTCCGGCCATCTAAGCAAGTAGATGCAGCAAAGCAATCAGCGATCAGAATACAGTCGTGGTCATCTGGCTGGAATCTCACTCCAACGTGTCTGTGACAAAAGGGTGTTTTTATAATAAAACAGCTGACATTCTAAGAATTGGTCCCCACATATGAGTGTACGTGTTTCTGTGAATGCTGGAGACACAGCATACTACATTTGTCAGCAACCCTATCTGACTGTAGCCTTGGAGAAAGCACAAACTGAAATAAATGTCCTACAAAGTACGTGATGTTTTCCTAGGCGAAAGTACAATGAGATAAAGAAAATAAAAGAGCATCGAAAATATAGCTATTGCTAGAAAAATCAAGCAATGCTGAATAAAATGTAACAGGGTTAAGGTGCACAGCGGCAGGCCCAGTTAACTTAAACCAACATGTCTAAAACATGGCTAAAATAGCTACACCAAAGCTCGATATGCATCAATTACAGTGAATGCCCGGTCCTAACCTTGGCATGCACCATCTTTATATTATAGCCTCCAATCTTTTTTCGGATGTGCTTGTGGTTCCGCCCATGACAATTCACATTCCAAAATGAGTGGTAAGTAAGGCATGACCTCTCAAGGATCACTCTCATTCATTAAACAAAGAGGCTGATGCACACTGTGCACTGCAATCTAAGGTTTGCCAAGAAATCAGGTGATAGCTAATGTTGAGAGCTGTCTGTAAGCATTGAATCATTCTCAAATTGTATATCAGTACAGAATGTTATTGCTTATTTAAGGTGAAAAAACAACTACCAAGGCTGCAATAATACCATAGACAATATAAAATGAGTAAATATTAAGATTGCTATGTGACAATATTTACACAGTGATTTTACTCCTATTACTGGCCTAGGTGTCTTGAGGATTCTGATTTGCCAGCAAAAAACACACAGGAAATGAGAAGTACATGGACGTAGAGGAGTAGATAAACTAGTTTAACAAGCATTACCAGTAAGTACCGCATTACTATTTCATCCCTCTTACTCATCACTGTTATAACTACATGACACATTCCCAAAGCCGGGCCAAGACATTACTTAATGATGATTATGTGCCACTGACAAAGGTCAGGAGACCCATAGCTGAACCACAACTGAACCACTGAAACATAAAAACACAGACTCCAATTTAAGTTATGGAAATAGCTAGCCACAACAATAGGTTCTGTCCAAAACAGATCTGTAAAGTCAAGATCAATCTCTGTCCATTTTCACTGGGAATAAGTCGTTAAGTATCTCATGATGGGGAAAGACCCACAAATCACCAACAAATTTGGCTGGAATGATAGAGAACCAATAACACTTTAGTTGATGAGAAAAACATCATCACCAAGTTCCGGACTGAATTAGAAAACAAGGCAAACTGAATAACCAATAACAAAGTCTATGGAGGAAGGACAAAAATCCTAAGCCATGCAGCAGAGCAGCAACATTTTGGATAAGACATAATTTTGTCTTGCCTGGTTGTTCGATGGATCTGAATGCAGCAGAGATATTAAGAGGTTAGTCTGCCATAAAAAATATGCTACGTCTACTATTCCTTGTCCTGGGCCAGAGCACATCCCTGTAATGAAAGAGTCAGAGGTGGGTAAGTTCTGACAAACCGTCCTATGCAGTCCATCAAAGGGTTGTATGGTGGAGAACTAGAACCATAGGGATGAGGGCCTCTAAATGACATGCTTTGATATCTTGCATTTAATAAATAGAAAAAACAACCCTTGAATGTGATGCGAAAAGGTTCTGCTTAGGACTGGTACATAACCTGGCATGCTTTCCAAGGAACACAAATCATATCTACCTCTGGTTACGAGGTAACTAATAATCGGAATCAATCATCTGGATGGTAATAGCTTACCAACCTCAAGACAACCATCAGGAAAAAAAGGTAGAGAATACGGGCCCTCTCCTACTAACAAATCTCAAAGGTTCAACCCACAACTTAAAAACCATTCCACAGCTATTGCTGGATGCAGATGCCTCAGCACATGGACCTTGTAGAAGTGAAACTGTAACAGCTCATGTAGCCCCAATTAGAAATTCATATGGAATCTATATTCTATAGATGCAGGAAAAGTCTGTGGTCAAGGACTGTACCATTCATGCTTATTTGCAAAGGCAAATTTGTATCAGATGCACTAATTTCATTGTAAGTGTAGCTTACTGCCTTCATGTGGAATACAGGCCCACTGACCTACCAGGATGTAAACGTGTGGCTTGCTGACACACACATCAGTAGCATACAAACATTTCACTGAACTATATTACTACACAGTCCTATCTGGAAATATGGATTTTGGTCAATCAAAAAGTTAATCTGGCAACTGAGCAGTATATAGAACTACCCTGTTAACAAAACAAAACTGTAAGGCATGAGCTCAGACACCATAATTACGAGTAGGATGTTGCACACTTGAGCTACATCCATGTTTTACTTACACACCAGGATTCAAGGAATGAGCTAGAAGATCAATAGGCGCCCAGCTTCAATGAGTGATTGACTCTCTGAAAGATGGACCAGGATGATTTCCCATGTATGTGGTCGGGTAGAAGCAACCTGAGGTTAAGGAGAGGGCTAAAAATGATAATAATTAAAAGGATGTTGGATATGTGGGTCTTCTGGATATAGTCTCACCTTCCTATAGTAAGGAATATAATGAAGAAGTTGTAGATAGTAGTCATGTTTCCTGTGAAGTATCTAGTTTTGACTTAGGCTACACATTTTTATTTACACAGTTTATTTTAGTGTATCATTACTTTAGCAAACTAATTGCTATGGAGACTGGATATTTCCAGACAAGCAATCTATGTGAAACTCGTATATTCTATCTGGACCTTTAACTCTTTCATTAGGTCAACTTAAAAGTAGGAGTGTAAGAATGAACATTACCATTGTTTTGCAACTGTAAGGGACATTGAGATTTGAAGAGGGAATTTGTGTTTTAATTGTTTGCTACCTGAGTGGTAATCAACCCAGCAAGATAAAACAGATTAATTTCAGTGAAACTATTACATTTCTACTCATCAACAAAATCAATTTATTTGGTAATTAAAACCTAGTGTGCACACAAGTCCCGGGTTTAAGTGAAAAAGCAAACCCAAGACCCTTTATTTTGAAGCCTTTGTATTTCCTCTGGGTGTTAGTCTACAGACCACACCATCATGCGGTCTTAGTGAGCCAGTGTCCATAATCTTGAAGCTCTGTCCAGGGACCAGTTCAAACTCGTATCTCTGCAAAAGCTTTGCCATCACCACTTTGGCCTCCATCTAGGGGAAGTAAAGACATGAAGCACAGATTAAGGAATAGACTTTACTTTAAATGAGCTCAAAGAATCCAAATAAAAATCCTGGGGTAATTTTTGTCATCTAGATAATCATAACTTTTACTGATCTAAGAAAGGGGGCCATTTAAATGTGGGAGATAATGTATCATCCATAAAAAGTTGGTGGATATCCAAAATATCTACCTGCCATGCCCCAGGCCACATTAATAGACTGAGGATGTCACTTTTCCCAGCAGCAGAATTGTAGCCAGCTTCACCTTCTGAAAACTTTGACTCACCAGTGCCTATAGTGTTGGATGGGTTGCCGGCTTTTTATCTTGCCCAGAAGAACCATGTACATCATCACAGGCAGACACGTTCATTCCCACCCTCCAAGAAAATCCACACTTTGGTGTTCTGTCTCGTAGGGAAAAGGTCCAGGAAGGTCCGCCAGATCATCATGGCATTGTGATGTTGCCATCATTCGTTATTGTAACCAAAATGGCTCCCACTACAGGGGCTATTTTCGCTGGACACGTACATGGAGATTTTTCCAGAGTCACTTCCAATATTCGTCTGTTTCTTGTATGAATTTGCAGTGAATTTCTCTCTTATGTCAGTATTCTCATCAGACCGTCTTGTCTTTACCATGCTCTCAACTAGATGGATGTTTGTTCCTCGAGGTGCAACATATAGATGCTTTATTTAGTTATGTAATCAACTACCCAAAAAAGGTGCCACTATATTTGTATTTTCATTCCAATCATTCTGTGTCTCAATTGCAATTTTAAAATGTTTTTCTTTGGGCTCATAGAACGCTTCTTATTTTTAAAGTATGTCTACAATAAATATCATACTGCACAACTTGCATTTCTGTAGGTATTCAAAGTATGTTGTCAAATGACCGATTAATCTAAAATGCAAATGGCACAAATCAAATGTGTGCAAATAATAAAGGCATTTCCAAAAAGAAAATCTTCCTTCAGAATCTTGCAGGCCAACGGAGTAATGATTCAGTGCTTACCTGTGCACATGAATACAAACAATGCGCAGCATAAAAGGGGAAATTGTAAAATGTCTCAACTTAGAGATGACTTTTCCTGCCTCACTGCAAAGAATGCAGATAATGTACGCCTGAAAAGGTATATTGGAGTCTCCAACTAAATCAGACAATGGATTTCCATTTTTGTAGAGACCTTGCATTCCATTCCTTCGGTGGCTTCAACCAGCATCAGTCTGTCAGTCTTGTCCCTTGGAAGGATTACAATATGAAGGTCTTTCTTGATTGATGATGAATGCAGAACGGAGAAGTGAGTCCTGATGTTAATAGTAGGCCCCCACTCTTTCCCGTTTATTCGTGTACTTCATCAGAGGCAGATAACCCAGCCCATCACACATAACTTTTGGTATGAATGTGAGATACATGCGCCGATTACAGGGTAAGTGTATTTCCAGGTGGTGAACCAGAAATGTTAAGTATTATGATTTGAAAGTATCAGTGCAAATAATACTCTGGTTGCAGAAGCGTGTACAGCTATTTCCATTACGAAAATGTTGCACAGGTTTAAAAAAAAACCTGGACAGCATTATAAGAAAATTATTCTTTGACTGTCTTACCTGGGCAAATATCTGTCCAATGCAGGAACGAGGTCCCAGAGAAAATGGAAAGTATGTATAATAAGGCCTATAAAAACATACAAGCAGAATTAATAATAAGATTGTGGATACTGTTAAGCAGTGGCACATCAGTTTAAAAATACAAAAAGTAAGGAAATCAAAACTGGAAACTCCAGAACAAAAAAATTTGCACATCGATTGCTAGTGATTTATTTTTATGATTTTAAACATGCATCTAACGCAAAACCGATCTCATTAGAGGAACTGAAGTATGGACCATGAATGCACAGCACAATAAACAGGTTTCTTACCTTGCAGCTTAATTATTTTATAAATTCATTTGCTTGGCATACTTCTGTCATCTAAAATAAGTTATGTTTCAAATGATTCACTATATACAGACCTATTTGGACTTCTAGATGCCATTTAACAGGCAAAGCCAAAGTGCTGGATATGCTCTAAGACAAATGTTTTATAGTTCGAGAATTCAAGGAGTGTATGTACACTCAGGTACCTCAGAATTTATACCATTTCTACAAACAGTAATTTACCGTTTTACAAGATGTTTGAGATAGTACTCCTGCCAAACAAATGTGTATGTTTTTCCTATTTTTCACGTGTTTGCCGTTCCTTACTAACTACAATCTACAAATCAAAGAATAGCATGAGATCTGTATTGAAAGTAAGTCCACATTCGTGACTTAGGCAAGTAAAACTACAATGGTCTCTGACATTAGAAAAGGTTTTAATTGTCAGATCAGGTTTTAAAAATAAATTTGGGCTAAATGCCAGAAATTAGATATCGATGTGTTTGGTGGTCGTTAAGACTATCTGGATAAATAGAAAATGTACAGCTTTTGAAACGTGATTCCTAGGTTCAGTCACTTGCTATTGAGATGTCAAGCCAAGATGTGATGCTTAAAACCTACCTCTGTAATGGAAAATGTATGCTGCTGTTCACATGCACTTGAGCTACAATGACGGTAGGATTGGTGAGCCTTAGATGTTTCGAAGGCTTGAAAACCGCAGCTGCAAAAACAAGCCTCAAAACGGGTGCATCCATTGCTACTTCTGCATGAGTCTAAAAGACTGGTTATGTCAGTTATTTGTCTTTCCTTCTGGGTGTGTTGTTTGGGGTGGCACTCACTGAGGGATTTTCAAGACAGACTTCGGCATGGTGCTCCCCTTGTCATTCATGGTTCTCTACTTATAATATTCAAAGGGCAGGGAGGAAACATAGGGCCTCATTCCGATTCTGGCGGGCGGCGGGCACCGCCCGCCAGGCGGGAACCGCCACTTGGCCGCTCCGCGGTCAAAAGACCGCGGAGGCCATTCTGGCTTTCCCGCTGGGCCGGCGGGCGCCCGCCAAAGGAGCACCCGCCGGCCCAGCGGGAAAGCCCCTGCAACGAGGATGCCGACTCCGAATGGAGCCGGTGGAGTTGCAGGGGTGCGACGGGTGCAGTTGCACCCGTCGCGATTTTCACTGTCTGCAAAGCAGACAGTGAAAATCCTGCTGGGGCCCTGTTGGGGGCCCCTGCACTGCCCATGCCAGTGGCATGGGCAGTGCAGGGGCCCCCAGGGGCCCCGCGACACCCGTTCCCGCCATCCTGTTCCGGGCGGGTTTAACCGCCAGGAACAGGATGGCGGGAAGGGGGTCAGAATCTCCATGGCGGCGCTGCAAGCAGCGCCGCCATGGAGATTCAGCCCAGCCGGGGGTAATCCGGCGGGAAACCGCCGGACCCGGCTGGGCGACCCCGGCTGTAAAGCCGCGGTCAGAATAACAGAGGAAGCACCGCCAGCCTGTTGGCGGTGTTTCTGTGGTCGTTGACCCTGGCGGTCGATGACCGCCAGGGTCAGAATGACCCCCATAGTCTCTCCCGTGTGGTGAATCCTCAAATCACGGCCTCTGGATGCAGCTGTCAATTGCATTTAAAAAACCCTATGACCCTATGCAACAATAACATTTGGCTATGTTTTTTTCTGTTTTTTTTACTGTATTCTCTGTTTTGATACATCCCTAGTCTTTCTTGTCATAGTCCTCCCCACTAGTTACATTAGTCCTTACATTGATTTAAGGGGTAAAGTAGATGAATCCTAACTGCATGCGAGTCAAACCTCACGATGAGGACCGTGAAGAGGAAACTAGGACCAGGGTAAAGAAGATAACTGGTCATTGATCGGGGCAATCTCTACCATCTCTTGCTTTTGTAAAAGTCATTAGAGAGTATGAAAGGTCGAAACTGACATACATTTTAAGGTTGTTATCATTGCCGTTTCACACTTTTCTCACTAATGCTGTCTCTATGCAGGTAAAGCTCTTTCAGCTGGTGCCAGAGTGCAGTCTTTTCTGGGGCCAGGGACTGTAGAATGAACTTCTGCCCCAAACTGGCAGCAGTCATCTAAAAAAAAGTAATTTGGCCTCCCTACCGTTCCTTTAGTTTTTTTACGGTCAAGCCTGCAATTGCATGTGATAGCGCATGAATAATGTTAGCGACATGCTGCTGTAGTGAAAAAAGGGTCATGAGTCGCCCATAGCTTACTATTTGTTGGCTTCCACGGCGCTCTTCTTTACAGCCTCGTAATTCATCACATTCTTTTTTTTTAACTTCTATCGCCCTGCAAACACAAGGCCCCACTCCAACCTGCACCACTCAATCCAAAACAATGTGCCCCACTCCAATCTGCCCCACTCAAATCCAAAACAATCTATCTCACTCTAATCTAAAACAATCTGCCCCACTCCAGTCCAAAACAATCAGCCCCACTCCAGTTCTCCCACTCGAATCCAATCCGCCCCTCTCCAATCCACCCCACAACAATCCAAAACAATGTGTGTCCTCCATTCCAAAACAGTCTGTCCCACTTCAGCCCAAAACCATCTGCCCCATTCCAGTTCAAAACAATATGCCCCACTTCAGTCTGCCCCACTACATTCCAAATAATCTGCCCCCTCCAAATCAAAACAATCTGCCCCACTCCGATCTGTCCCAGTACAAACCAAAACAATCTGCCCCACTTCCACTTGCCTCACTCCAATCTAAAACAATCTGCTACTGCAATCTGCCCCACTCCAATCCAAAAAATCATCCCCACTCCAGTCCATATAATCTTCCCCACTCCAGTCCAAAACAATCTGACCACTAAAATCTTAAGCAATGTGCCCCACTCCATTCTACCCCCCTCCAATCCAAAACAATTAGCCCCACTCCAGTCCAAACCAATCTGCCCCACTCCAATACACAATCTGCCCCGCTCCAATAAAAAACAATTTGCCTCACTTCAATCCAAAACAATCTGCCCGCTCTAATCTAAAACAAACCTCCCCACTCCAATTCAAAACAATCTGCCCACTTCAATCCAAAACAATCTGCACCACTCCAATCCCCCACTTCAATCCATCTGCCCCACTCTAATCCACTCTGATCCAGGCCACCCCACCATGACCCACCCCACTCCAATCTGCCCCACTCCAGTCCAAAACAATATGTCCCACTACAATTCAAAACAATCTGCGTACTCCACTCTAAAACAGTCTGCCTCACTTCAATCCAAAACAATCTGCCCCACTCCAATCCAAAACAATATGCCTCACTCCAGTCTGCCCCACCACCAAGCCAAAACATCTGCCCCACTACAAACCAAATCAATCTGACCCATTCTAATCTGTGCCAGTACACACCAAACCAATCTTTCCCAATGCATCTACCCCCACTCCAAATCAAAACAATCTACCCACCCCAATCCAAAACAATCTGCCCCACTCCAACTTGCCCAACTCCAATCCAGAACAATCTACCCCACTCCAATCCAATTTGCTCCAGTCCAATTCACCCCACTCCAATCCAGTGCAAATCACCCATATCACACCGATTCAATCTGCCCACCCCAATCTGCACCACTCCAATCCAAAAAATCTGCCCCACTACAATCCAAACCAATCTGTCCCAGTTCAAACCAAAACAATCTGCACCAATCCAATCTGCCCCACTCCAATCCAAAACAATCTGTCCACTCCAATCCAAAACAATCTACCTCACTCCAATTCAAAACAATCTACCCCACTCTAATCTAAAACAATCTGCCCCACTCAAATCTGCCCCACTCCAGTCCAAAACAATCTGCCCCACTCCAGTTCTCCCACTCCAATCCAATCCGCCCCTCCAATCCACCCTATAACAATCCAAAATAATCTGCGTCCTCCATTCCAAAACAGTCTGCCCCACTTCAGCCCACAACCATCTTCCCCACTCCAGTTCAAAACAATATGCCCCACTCCAGTCTGCCCCACTGCATTCCAAAAAATCTGCCCACTACAATCCAAAACTATCTGAACCATTCTCCAATCTGTCCCAGTACAAACCAAAACAATCTGCCCCATTCCCACCTGCCCCCCTCCAATCCAATGCAATCTGCCACTGCAATTTGCCCCACTCCAACCCAAAACAATCAGCCCCAATCCAGTCCAAAACAATCTGCCCACTCAAATCTTAAATAGTGTGCCCCACTCCAGTCTACCCCTCTCCAATCCAAAACCAGCCCCACTCCAGTCCAAAACTATCTGCCCCACTCCAATCAAAAACAATCTGCCTCACTCCAATCCAAAAAGTCCGCCCGCTCTAATCTAATACAATCTGCCCCATTCCAATCCAAAACAATTGCCCACTCCAACCAAAACAATCTGCCCCACTCCAATCCAAAACAGTCTGCACACTCAAATCTTAAGCAGTGTGCCCCACTCCAGTCTACCTCTCTCCAATCCGAAACAATCAGCCCCACTCTAGTCCAAAACAATCTGCCCCACTCCAATACACAATCTGCCCCACTCCAATCAAAAACAATCTGCCTCACTCCAATCCAAAACAATCTGCCCCGCTCAAATCTAAAACAATATGCCGCACTCTAATACAAAACAATCTGCCCACTTCCATCCAAAACAATCTGCCCCACTCCAATCCAATCTGCCCCACTCCAATCCACTCCGATCCATGCCACCTCACTATGATCCACCGCACTCCAATCTGCCCCACCCCAATCCAAAACACTGCCCCTACTCCAATCCAAAATGATATGCCCAACTCCAATCCAAAACAATCTGCCTCAATCCAATCTCTCTCACTCCAGTCCAAAACAATCTGCCTACTTCACTCCAAAACAGTCTGGCCCACTTTAATCCAAAACAATCTGCCCCACTCCAATCCAAAACAATATGCCCCACTCCAATCCAAAACAATATGCCCCACTCCAGTCTGCCCCACTACAATCCAAACAATCTGCTTCACAACAATCCAAAATAAACTGCCCAACTCCAATCACCCCACTACAATCCAATCTGCCCCACCCCAATCCACCCCACTCCAATCTAAAACAATCTTCCCTCCTACATTCCATAACAGTCTGCCCGCTTCAGCCCAAAGCCATCTGCCCCCCTCCAGTCCAAAACAATATGCCCCACTCCAGTCTGCCCCACTACAATCCAAAACAATCTTCCTCACTCCAATCCGTGCTAGTACAAACCAAAACAATCTGCCCCACTCCAATCCAAAATGATCTGTCACTGCAATCTGCACCACTCCAATCCGCACCACTCTAATGCAAAACAATCTGCCCACCCCAATCCAAAGCAATGTTCCCCACTCCAGTTTGCCCCACTCCAGTCCAAATCAATCAGCCCCACTCCAGTCCAAAACAATCTGCCCCACTCCAATCCAAATAAGCTGCCCCATTTCAATACACAAAAATATGCCCCACCCCAGTCCAAAAAACACCCCACTCCAATCTAAAACTATCTGCCTTCTTCCATTACAAAACAGTCTGCCCCACTTCAGACCAAAACCATCTGCCCCCTCCAGTCCAAAACAGTATGCCCCACTCCAGTCTGCCCCACTACAATCCAAAACAATCTGCCCCACTCCAATCTGTGCTAGTAAAAACCAAAACAATTTGGCCCACTCCCACCTGTCTCACTCCAATATGCCACTGCAATCTGCACCACTCCAACCTGCCCCACCCCAATCCAAAGCAATGTTCCAGACTCCAGTCTGCCTCGCTCCAATCCAAAACAATCAGCCCCACTCCAGTCCAAAACCATCTGCCCCACTCCAACCTAAAAAAGCCTGCCCCATTCCAAACAGCAATCAAAAACAATCTGCCCCACTCCAATCCACCCATGCCAAGCCAAAGCAATCTGCCACACTCCAACCCAAAATAATGTGCCCACAAAGTGGCCCACTCCATTCCAAATCCACCACACTCCAATACTCCCAACCCACCTACTCCAATCTGCCCCCTTTAATCTAAAACAATCTGCCTCACTTCAATATAGCAATTCAAAACAATCTGCTCCATTCTAATCCAAAACAATCTCCCCTAATCCAATCCAAAAAACCTGACCAACTTGAATCCAAAACAAACTGCCTGACTCCAATCCAAAAAAATCTTCCCCACTCCAATCTGCCCTACACTGATCAGTACAATCTGCTCTCTCCAATCCAAAATAATCTGCCTGACTTCAATTTCCCCTCCAATCTAATTTGCCCCACTCCAATCTATTCCACTCCAATATGCCCCAATTGAATCTGCCCCAATTGAATATGCCCCAATTGAATCTGCCCCACTCCAATCTGCCCCACTCCAATCTGCCCCACTCCAATCTGCCCCACTCCATTCTGCCCCACTCCATTCTGCCCCACTCCACTCTGTCCCACTCCACTCTGTCCCACTCCACTCTGTCCCACTCCAATCTGTCCCACTCCAATCTGTCCCACTCCAATCCAAAACAATCTGCCTACTCCACTCCAAAACAGTCTGCCCCACTTCAGTCCAAAACAATCTGTCCCATTACAACCATAAATGTCTGCCCCACTCCAATCTGTCCCAGTACACACCAAAACAATCTGCCACAATGCAATCTGTCTCACTCCATTTCAAATATTTCTGCCCACCGAATCCAAAATAAGCATCACCACTCCAATCTGCCCCACTCCAATCCAAAACAATCTTCCCCACTCCAGTCTGCCCCACTCCAGTCCAGAACAAGCTATCCCACGTCAATCTAATTCACACCAATACAAACCACCCCACTCTAGTTCAGTCCACTCCACCCATATCACCCCACTTCAATGTGCCCACTCCAATCTGCTCCACTCCAATCTGTCTCACTCCAATCCAAAACAATCAGCCACACTACAAAGCAATATGCCCTACTACAATCCAAAACAATCCTGACCCACTACAATCCAAAACAATCTGCCCCACTATAATCTGTCCCAGTACAAACCAAAACAATCTGCTACAATACAATCCAAAACAATCTATCCACTCCAATCCCAAAATAATTGCCCACTTCAACCTGCCCCACTCCAATCTTGATTTCATTCTACATTTTACTATATTTCACGCGCTGCCAACGGTCCATGTTCAGAGGCCTCGGTGCATTTAGTAGGCAGCCATCTTTCCCCTTGGCTCGGGACGTTTGCGGAGGCCATCTTTGGAGGTCAGTGGTGTAGCCGTTGGACTCTCCTGATTTAGAATCTCATTTAAGAGCAGCCATGCTGCGGTCGCGCAGCAGACACGTACAGTGGGCACGCCAAAGTGTGCCTAAGGCAAGCCTGTCTGCGCCCGTCTGCGCCCGTCCGCACCCGGCTAGGTCCAGGGGCCAGTAACCCTGCCTATTTTATCCTAGAAATAGGATTTCTTATAATGTGAATTTTCTCCTCTCACTTAGACCGAACCCGGCAGATAATTGCCATGGTCGCTCTGCTCCTATAGGTCTCACTGTACCGTGAGCTGGCTGTAATTGGCACCCACAACACCGATTGATTCAGTGTTGTGTACAGCTTTACAAAGTACTTTCCTCTTGGACAATTGCCACTCACTGTCTGCTCACAATTTGGATATTAACCTCCTTCTGAATGACCTGCAACCCACAGCCTTTTTTGACAGAGACCTGGTTTCATGGGGCATCAGCACCCGATGTAGCCCTTGTTTTGCCTAAAGATTACTCAATTATTAGGCTACATAGAGCCTCTGCAAAAGGGGGTGGAATTTCCATCATTTTTAGGGAATCAGTTAAGGTCACTTTGCGCCCTCTACAGATACCAGACTGTGAGAGCATGCTTTTCTCTATCTTTTTAAATCCTCAGTGTAGTTTCTCAGGGGCCCTAGTATATCGTCCTCCCGGCTCATTGCAACATTTGTTATAATCATTCCCTGAGCAAGCTGCTGAATTAATTTGCAACAAGCCAAATTTCATAATTCTTGGTGATTTTAATATTCATGCAGAGAACCAACACAATGCCGCAGCTAAACAATATTTGTCTGATATGGCTGCCTTGGACCTAACACAACTGGTCAAAGGCCCTATACATAATATAGGGCAAACCATTAACCTAGTGTTTAGTAGTACAGTCGGTCTAACTGCCCTTCCCCCTATTCCGTTGGGGTGGTCAGATCATTTCTTAATTCCACTTAATCTGCCCTCCGCAGCATCAGTTAAATCCTCTCAAAGTATAACTCAACCTTACACTTAATGTTAGTGAGTGAATCAGTACTCTAGAGAGTTTGAAACCTGCCCTAAGGGGGGATATGGCCTGTTCGCTAGAGTTATTCAATGCTTGGATTACCAAATGTTTAGATATTGTCCTTCCCTATACGTCCAGGTGTACAGGACAAACAAAAAAAGGTTCCCCTTGGTTTTCCACCCACTTACCTCTATTAAAGAGGGAATGTAGACGTTTGGAAAGAAGATGGACATAAACCTATGAAACGTCATTGAAAGAAGACTATAGGAAGGCCATTAGATGTTTTCGTAAGGAAAGGTAGCGCAAAGCACTTACTATACCTCCAAAATAGAACAAAGTTCCAACTCCCCTAAAGAGATTTTCCATCTATTAAGAGAAATCTCCCATTCTCATTCCTACACTGAATCTGTGAAAGACTCTCACAAACATAGTAATGATCTGGGTTTATTTTTTCAGCAAAAAATCTCAGACATTTACTCAGCCTTCCCGAAGGACACTTACAGCTTTCCAGTTCTAGGTGAGGAATGTCTAAATGGCAAAGTGGTGCTCTCACAGCTTCCACCTCTCTCTCCGGAGATGGTCTTAAATGTATTAAATACCCTAAAATCAGGTTCCCCGCTGGACCCCTCAATTCTTCCTCTAGGGGCATATGCATAAATTCCTACTTTGACTGAACAGTTGAATATTTCGCTGTCCAATAACACTATTCCCCACCAGTAGAAACACGCCATAGTGAAACCATTGCTTAAGAAGCCCAATCTAGATGCATCTGTACTTAATAATTATAGGCCTATTTCCTTGCTGCCAGCCCTCTCGAAAAATATGTGAACACCCATCTGTCTAACTTTCTTGAAGATAATGATATTCTTCATCCCTCTCTGATGGGCTTTAGGCCTCTACACAGCACGGAATCAGCACTGATTGGAGTCACAGAAGAAGTTAGAAAGTGTCTTGTCCAAGGACTGGTGTCAGTAATCATTGTTCTCGACCTCAGTGCCACCTTTGATACCGTAGATCACAACATCTTACTTCAGAGAATGAGGGAGACTGGAATCACAGGTGAAGCGTTGAGAAGGCTCTCCTCGTTTTTAGAGGAAAGATCATTTCAAGTACTAGATCGAGCCTTCTTCTCTAGGTGCTTTAAAAGCAGCTGGTGAGCGCCACAGGGCTCTACTCTTAGCTCCACCTTGTTTAATATATATAGGTTCCCATTGGTAAAGATAGTGGAACCTTATGGCATCTCTCTAGATTCATATGCAAATGATACCCAGCTGGTGGTCTCTTTTTTAACTGAGTAGAACTCATATGAGTCGGTACTTCCCCCTGTTTATGGGCAGTGTCCAAATGGATGTCCGAGAGTAAACTCAAGCTGGAGATAAGACAGATTCTGGGCCATCAAGCTCAGCCTAATCTTACTCCCCCTGTGCTCCACTACTTGCAAGATTTGGCCCCTCCTAAGGAATAATTCAAGAGCTTCGGTGCCTGGCTCGATCCATGGCTGATCATGGAACATCAGGTGAAGAAAATTTCTTCCACTTCTTTTGGTATATTTAGATTCCTTAGAAAGGTGTTAAAAATTCTTCCACCGATCGCCAAAAGATTGATTATCCAGGTACTTATTAACACCCACCTGGATTATGGCAATGCCTTGTACCTTGGTTTCTCCCGTAATATGTTTTAAAGAAATTACAGGTAGTGCAGAATACTGCAGCCCACCTTCTTTTCAACATACCTAGGCATGAATCGGCTAAACTGTCTCTCTCTGCTCTTCACTGGCTCCCAATAGGGCAACGGATAAAGTTCAAAACACTGTGTTATATCCACAGAGCACTTCACAATAAAGGTTCTCCGCTTTTGAGATCCCCCGCTTCCTCTCATAATCCTTCTAGGCATCTCAGGTCCTCTTCGGTGGCGTTAGCCGTACTCCCCTTAGTTAAAAAAGTCTAAGCGGGGTGGAAGATCTAAATCCTACCTTGGTGCCAAGTTGTGGAACTCTCTAACCTTAGTACTACGACAAACTAGTCATGAACTACCATTCCGTCATCTACTTAAAACATGGTGGTTTTAACCCCTGTCCCTAGTCAGTGTTTTGATGACTTCTGTTTCTGCGCTGGGAGTCCTAAGGGTAGCCATGTGCTCTAAAATTTTACATAAAATAAAATAACATCAGTCCAAAACTATCTGCTCACTCCAATCTAAAACAATATGCCCCAGTCCAGTCTGCCCTACTAAAATCCAAAGATTTTGCTGCACTATAATCCAAAAAAATATGCTCTACTCCGGTCTATCCCAGTACAAACCAAAACAATCTGCCCCACTCTACTGTTTCCCACTCCAATCCAAAACAATCTGCCACTACAATCCAAAGCAATCTGCCCCACTCCAGTCCAAAACATTTAGCCCCCCCCTCCAATCCAAAACAATCTGCCACACTCCAATGTGCCCCATTCCAATCAAAAACAACCTGCCCATCTAATCCAAAGAAATGTGCCTCTTTCCAGTCTGCACTCCAATCTGAACCAATCAGCACTACTCCAATGCAAAACAATTTGCCCCATTCCAGTGTGCCCCACTACAATCCAAAATAATCTGCCCCACTCCAAAACAAAATAATCTGCCCCACTTCAGTCCACAACAATTTGCCCCATTCCAATACAGAACAATCTACCTTTAGGAGTCTGGCTCAGTATGTGGCGCACACCTATAGGTGATGCACGCTGTACTGTGTCAAGGCAACCCTTAGTGATTGTGTAAGTGGTTCCTAAGCTCTTAAAGGGTAGCTGTGGGGACCAGCTAAGGCTTATTGGTGAGAGTGTAAAGCAATTGCAATAACCACAGTCAGTCAGTGATTTACACACAAGAAAGAACCACAATAGTGCTAGAAATATAATGTATCATTTACTAAAACACAGGCACTAAACTACCTTTAGTGTATCTCCTAACCGGAGATACGAACGCACAAAAATATACTTCAAAATAGGTAGGTAAATGCATAATATAACTTGGGCACCAATGGGAGGACTAAACCATACACTAAAAAAATGGGACAAGAAAGTCACAACTAACCAAGGCTGGCACCAAAGGATCTTAGGGGCTGGGGAAGTACTAAAACACCAGAGGTCAGTAGCAAGGATTCACCAGGCGCCCATGTGCAGAGATGTTGCCCGTCTCAGGTGTCCATCGGATAACATGGGGAAGTTGTGGTTAGAGTTTTCTTGTTTCAGCACCCTTCCCAGAGGACCCTGAGAAAACCTGTTGGGACAAAGAAGGTTCAAGAGTTCCCCCACCTGTAGATACCCAGAGAATTGGAGTACCTACATCAGGGTTCCCAGGTGCATAGGGGTGAAGTATGTCAGACCCACTTGTTGAAGTCAATAGGGAACTCAGCTGTCCAGCTGCTGCCATGACCTGTGGACCAGGTCAGTAGAACCCAGGTGTGGATTCTGGCTGAGGAGGGCCTGTGGGAAGAGGGGAGGGACAGAATCCAGACTACCTGGAGATGCCCAGGGGGTTGCAGGAGGGTAATACCACCCCTCTTGTAGATGCTTTCCTGTTGTTGTGGAGATACAGCTGTGGCATCCAGTTGATGCAGAAGGATCCATGAGCTGTCCCATGCCGGGTATCCTATTGTAGAGTGGTCAGTGGCCAGCAGGACCACCAACAACCCTTTGCAATTGCAAGAGAAGTGATGCAAGTAGAGATGCAGAAGGGGGGACCAGCAAGGTCCACAAGACCTTTGCAGGTAAGTCAGGGCCAGCCCCCCAAGAAGGAGAGCTGATAGAAATAGATCAAGATCCCAGGAGGACCCACTGGCAGAAGACACATGGAGTAGTGAGGAGGCCTCAGCAGCACAAGGAAGATGGGTGTCCACATTGCAGGAGTTGCAGGGGTAAGTTGGTCTTGGAGCTGTGTGATGCTTGAGGCTGTGGCTTCTTGGAGCTAGGAGGTCTTTGGACTGAAAAGCCAACAAGCCTTGGCAACGACAACCAGACGTGGAGCACAGGGGTGCTGTCCAAGCAGCTCCAATGAGGGACCACAATCTTCCCAGTTGCAAAGAAGGCAGGTTAGACCTCTGGAGAGCCACAGAACCACAACCTGTGTTGCAAAGCCTTGAAGAGTCCATGGGACAGCAGGATCTACAAACTGCTTATTGATTGTGAGGTGCCTGCCGAAGCAGGGGAGTGACTCCTTCACTCCAAGATAGATCCCTTCTGGATATCCTTAGTGCAGGCAGAGTCCGTATGACTCCAGAGGATGCAAGGCCACAGAAGTTGTAGAGTCCTTGCAATACCCATGGACAAATTTGCAGTAGGAACCCTCCCACCAGTTGCAGTCTCGTCTTGGTCCCTGGTGAAATCCAGCAGCAGAATCTGTGTCCAGGTTGCAGAAGTGTCTTGAAGAAGAATCATGTGGATGAATCTAGGGTCCCACACTCAGGGGAGCCCTTAAGTAACCCAGGAAGGAGGTTGAATGACCTCTGACCCACCTATAAGGAGGGGTCAGGGATGCTACTTTGCTGTACTGACCAGTCAGATGCTCCAAGGAACGTCAGCTCATCTTATTTCAAGATGGCAGAATCAAGTGGCCATTTGGCAGAGCCCTAGGCACCACCCTAGGGGAGGAGCTGGACGGGGGTGGTCGCTCCCCTGTCCTTTGCGTGCTTTCACACCAGAGCAGGAGCCCGGCGCTCTTGCACTGGATAAAACTGGTTTTGCAAGGAGGACACCAAATGGGCCCTTTTAAAGCAGTCTGGCGGCCAGGAGCACCACTATCCTAGCTCAGAGATGCCTATTTTTAAAGGAGAAGTGGAAACACCTCTCCTCTACATTAAATTCTTTGTTCTGCATTCCCTTGCCCGAGTAAAGCTGAGCAGCAGGAGTGCAGAACATTGATTGGGGGTCAGTAGCAGCAATGGCTTGCACTTAGACCCTGAACAGTAAGGCTGAACAGACTGACATGGGGGATCGGCTAAGGAACCCCCAAAGTACCTGTTATCATGCAACTAACACTGGAATTGGTGTAGTTGCATGATTCCAACATGTTTGATACCAAGGTTCGGTGAAGCCATTATGTAATTGGACATCTTGTGATGACCAGTGTCCACTACATACCTTAAAATGGCTTCCATGCACCTTAGAAAGCACTGAAAATGGAGTCTGGGGTTTGTAGGTGTACCTTTGTTCATGCAGGGGTACCCTCATACTTAGAGCCATGCACCCTGTCCTTTGGCTGAAGGGTCTACCTAAAGGGTGACTTATAGGGTCAGAGTGCAGTGACCAGAATATAAGGTAAACCTTAAGTCTGGGGTGAATGATGCATGCACCATTTCAGGAGGCTTCAATGGCAGGCCTGCAGACACAGTTTGCATGGACTCCCATGGGTGGCATAATCCATGCAGCAGCCCATGAGAGGGCCCTGTTGTACCAATTCCCTAGGTACCTAAGTACCATATACTAGGGACTTACAGGGGTATGCTAGCATGCCAATTGTAGGGTGTAAGAGTTACTTACCAACCAAATATAGGGGAGAGAATACTGACACTGGGGTCCTGGCTAGCAGGATCCCAGTGTACTACAGTCAAAACACGCTGACACCAGGCAAAAATTGGGGGTGACTATGTCAGAAAGATCCTATTTTCCTGCACTATCCCACCCCAAACCATATTAATCTACCCCACTCTAGTCTGCCCCACTCAAATCCAAAACAATCTGTCCCAAACCAATCTGTACCACTGCAAACCAAAACAATCTGCCCCACTCCAATCTGCCCTATTCCAACCCAAAACAGTCTGCCACATTCCACACCAAAACAATCTGTCCCACTCCAATCCAAAACAATCCGCCCTACTCCAGTCAAAAACAATCTGCCCTTATGCCCTACTACAGTCCGCCCCACTCCAGACTGCCTGGCTCCAATGCAATCCACTCACCCCAACCCAATCCACCCAATTCCATCCAAATTCACCTGGCTCCACCCCACACCAACCCAATCCAATCCACTACAATCCAGACCAATCCAATCCAATTCACCCCACTCCAATCCAGTCTACCCCACTCCAATTCACCACAATCAATCCACTATAGTCCAACCCACTCTACTCCAGTCCAAACTACCCCACTCTAATCCAAACCATCCCACTCCAAACCACCACATTCCAATCCAACCCACCCCATTCTAATCCAACCCATTCCAATCCAACCCACCATACTCCAACCCAGCCCAATCCAAACTGATCTAACCCACTCCAATCCTCCCACCTCACTTCAGTCCAATCCACATTTATCCACCACAGTTCAATCCAGTTCACCTTATTCCACCCCACTCCAGTACAGTAAATACCACACTACCTTAATTCACCCCACTCCACACCAGTATAATCCACTGCACTCCATACCAATTTAATTCACAACATTCCAATCCAGTTTGTTCCACCCCAGTCCAATCCACCCCACCATAATCCAATAGGCCACACTCCAGTCCACCCCACCCCAATCCAATCCACCCCACACCAATCCAATCCACCCCACTCAATCCAATTCACCCCACTTCATTCCTCTCATCCACTCCAGTCCAACCCACTTGAATGTAATTCACCCCACACCAATCCAACCCACCCCACCCCACCCCACCTCAATGCACTCCACCTCACTCCAATCCACCTTCCCAGCAGGCCAAGCCAAACCAAGCCACCCCACCCACCCAATTCCCCCCACTCCAATCCACCCATCTACTCTACCCCACTTCAATCAACCTCACCCCACTCTACTCCAGTCCACCATACTCTAATCACCCCACTCTAATCCATTCCTATCCACTCTACTACAATCCACCCACTCTACTCCAACCCACTCTACATCAATCCACCCCACGGTACTCCAATCCACCCCATACCACTTCACTCTAATCCAATCCACTTCACTCTACCCCAATCCAATCCACACCACCCCAGTTCAGTTCATCCCAATACAATCCACTCCAGTCATCACACTCCAATTCACCTTAACCCAATCCAATCCAATCCACCTTAATTCACCCCACTTCTGTCCAATCCATCCCACTCCAAACCACCTTAATCCAACGCACACATATCCAATCCATCCCATCCCATCCCACACCAATCCAATCCACCCCACACCAATCCAATCCACCCCAATCCAATCTACTACACGCCATTCCAATTCACCCCACTCCAATCTCACCGCTCAAATTCAATTCATCCCACTCCAGTCCACTCCACCTCACTGCAATCCACCTCAATTCATCCTACTGAAATCCAGTCCACTCCAATCTAACCCATTCCAAAAAAATCCACTCCACTCCAATATACCCATCCACCCGAATTTAGTCCCACGCACTCCAATCCACACCCAATCTACCCTAATCCAATCCTCCCCAATCCAGTCCAGTCCACTCAATCCAATCCACCCTACTCAATCCAATCCACCCTACTCAATCCAATCCACCCTACTCAATCCAATCCACCCCACTCCATTCGAACCCACTCAGTTCTACCCAGTCCAATCCACCCCTCCCACTCCAGCCCAATCCACTCCTATCCACCCCACCCAGTCCAATTAACCTCACTCCAATCCACACTACCCTACCATAACCCACAATAGTCCAACCCACCCCACCCCAATACAATCCACCCCACACCAATGCAATCCACTCCTCCCCACCCCAATTCCATCCAGTCAACCCCACCCCAATCCATATTACTTCACTTCAGTCCACCCCACTCCACTCCAGTTCTATCCACCCACTTCACTCCAATCTATCCACTCAAAATAAGTTTAATACACTCCAAAACCCACTTCAGTCCAATACACCCCACTCCAGTCTAGTCCACCTCACCCACTCCAATCAAATAAATTCAATCCACTCCACTACCCCACTCCAGTCCACACCAACCCTACCCATTCCAGTCCAGTCTAATCCACCCCACTCCAATTAATCCCACTCAAAACCACCCCAATCAAATCCACCTCACCTCAATCCAATCCACCCCATCCAAGTCCTATTGCTTCGGTCAAAACCACCCACCCCAAGTCAATCTAATCACCCCACTCCAATCCACCTCACTCCATTCCAATCCACCCTACATCATTCAATCCACCCCACTCCAGATCAGTCCAGTCCACCCCACTCTACTCCAATCCACCCAACAACCTCAGTCCACTGCAACCCACTCCACCCTTTTCCACCCCATGCCACTCCATGTCACAACAGCCTCTGCTACTGAACTTTACTCGCCTCCACTCAGCTTTACAGCACTTTACTCCTCCTATTCAATTCTACAACACTCTACTCCCCCACTCGACTATAACACTCCACACTACTAAGTTTTAGCCATGCTGAACAGCAGCCTCATTGGTGCATTACATGGCAAAACCACATTGCCAGACCAATAGCTCTCGTATAGTTGTGACTTACTGGCTTTGCCAATGCTTGTTTTATCTTGTACTTAAATCACCCTGGAACTCCCTCTTCCTCTTGTTCTTTTTTTTGTATTTCTAAAAACCCAATAGGTACATGCTTTTTTTTTTTTGTAAACATTATTTGGATTAAATCAAAACCAGACTCCTGGGAGCAGCAGGACAACGACGCTCAGACTGAGGCCCAGGCTCAGTAACTCCCTCCTCAAGCTTAACCACGCACGGCTCTTCAAGCCCAACGTGCATGCTGACGAATTCGTTCCCTGTTTCTGCCCCGGCGAGCAAGAGATGGAGGAGGCAGCAGCAGTGGCTCCACAAGGTAAAGCCGGGCGTTGAAGTAATTGGTTCAGTGGCTATCAGGGGAATGAGAGGGATTCTAGAATGGTTTACATGAAGGAGCCTCCTAGAACACAGGAGAAAGGGTGTGTAGGGAAGGGCCTCATGATAGCGAAGTGGGGACACATACACGTGGCCATTAAGTGGATCCCATCTGGGCTTTTGTGAAAGGATCAAGAGTAAGGGTGAAAATGAGGCAATGGAAAGGTGTGTACTGCTATCATCATGAGCCTTTGGCAAATTCTTTTAAGGCTGTTCTGGCTGTGGATAATCTACTTTCTGAGACACTTAGCCACACACATTGTCTGTTTAGTCCTGAACTGTAGAAACTGCAAAAGATCTTGGTGTGTATTTCCCTACTTTAGAGTCACTTCTCTGTCCCGAGATTTGACTTCAGTCCTTTAAACTCCTACTTGAGCCCCCTGCAAGTCGCCTCTTTAACTTTCACTGTCTGTCACCTCTTTTGAGGTCCCTCTCTTGGCTGCCATTTATCAAGCTATCCTGTCATCCACAGGATCCAAGTAATGTCATTGTAGGAAGTTGGCTCTGTATGCACTATTTCAAAGTAAGGAATAGTATGCACAGAGTCCAAGGGTTCCCCTTAGAGGTAAGATAGTGGCAAAAAGAGATAATTCTAATGCTCTATATTGTGGTAGTGTGGTCGAGCAGTAGGCTTATCAGAGGAGTAGTGTTAAGCATTTGTTGTACACACACAGGCAATAAATGAGGAACACACACTCAGAGACAATTCCAGGCCAACAGGTTTTTGTATAGAAAAATATATTGTCTTAGTTTATTTTAAGAACCACAGGTTCAAGATTTACAAGTAATACTTCAAATGAAAGGTATTTCATGTAGGAACTTTAGGAACTTTGAATCAGCAAAATAGCATATACAGTTTTCACACAAATGGCAAATAGCTATTTTAAAACTGGACACTGCAATTTTCAACAGTTCCTGGGGAAGGTAAGTGTTTGTTAGTTTCTGCAGGTAAGTAAACCACCTACGGGGTTCAAGTTTGGGTCCAAGGTAGCCCACCGTTGGGGGTTCAGAGCAACCCCAAAGTTACCACACCAGCAGCTCAGGGCCGGTCAGGTGCAGAGGTCAAAGTGGTGCCCAAAACACATAGGCTTCAATGGAGAAGGGGGTGCCCCGGTTCCAGTCTGCCAGCAGGTAAGTACCCGCGTCTTCGGAGGGCAGACAGGGGGGTTTTGTAGGGCACCGGGGTGCGACACAAGTCAGCACAGAAAGTACACCCTCAGCGGCACGGGGCGGCCGGGTGCAGTGTGCAAACAAGCGTCGGGTTCACAATAGAAATCAATGGGAGACCAAGGGGTCTCTTCAGCGATGCAGGCAGGCAAGGGGGGGGCTCCTCGGGGCAGCCACCACCTGGGCAAGGGAGAGGGCCACCTGGGGGTCGCTCCTGCACTGGAGGTTGGATCCTTCAGGTCCTGGGGGCTGCGGGTGCAGAGTCTTTACCAGGCGTCGGGTCTTTGAAGCAGGCAGTCGCGGTCAGGGGGAGCCTCGGGATTCCCTCTGCAGGCGTCGCTGTGGGGGCTCAGAGGGGTCAACTCTGGCTACTCACGCTCTCGTAGTCGCCGGGGAGTCCTCCCTGTGGTGTTTGTTCTCCACAAGTCGAGACGGGGGCGTCGGGTGCAGAGTGCAAAGTCTCACGCTTCCGGCGGGAAATGTGTGTTCTTTCAAAGTTGCTTCTTTGTTGCAAAGTTGCAGTCTTTGTGGAACAGAGCCGCTGTCCTCGGGAGTTCTTGGTCCTTCTAGATGCAGGGTAGTCCTCTGAGGCTTCAGAGGTTGCTGGACCCTGGGAACGCGTCGCTGGAGCAGTGTCTTTAGAAGGGGGGAGAAAGGCCGGTAGAGCTGGGGCCAAAGCAGTTGGTGTCTCCGTCTTCTCTGCAGGTTTTTCAGTTCAGCAGTCCTCTTCTTCTTAGGTTGCAGGAATCTGAGTTCCTAGGTTCTGGGGAGCCCCTAAATACTGAATTTAGGGGTGTGTTTAGGTATGGGGGGTTAGTAGCCAATGACTACTAGCCCTGATTGTGGCTACACCCTCTTTGTGCCTCCTCCCTGAGGGGAGGGGGGCACATTCCTATCCCTATTGGGGGAATCCTCTATCTGCAAGATGGAGGATTTCTATAAGTCAGAGTCACCTCAGCTCAGGACACCTTAGGGGCTGTCCTGACTGGCCAGTGACTCCTCCTTGTTTTTCTCATTATCTCCTCCGGCCTTGCCGCCAAAAGTGGGGCCGTGGCCGGAAGGGGCAGGCAACTCCACTAGCTGGAGTGCCCTGGGGTGCTGTAATAAAGGGGGTGAGCCTTTGAGGCTCACCGCCAGGTGTTACAGTTCCTGCAGGGGGAGGTGAGAAGCACGTCCACCCAGTACAGGCTTTGTTACTAGCCACAGAGTGACAAAGGCACTCTCCCCATGTGGCCAGAAACATGTCTGGTGTGTGGCAGGCTGCTAAAACCAGTCAGCCCACACGGGTAGTCAGTTAAGTTTCAGGGGGCACCTCTAAGGTGCCCTCTGGGGTGTATGTTACAATAAATTGTACACTGGCATCAGTGTGCATTTATTGTGCTGAGAAGTTTGATACCAAACTTCACAGTTTTCAGTGTAGCCATTATGGTGCTGTGGAGTTCGTGCATGACAGACTCCCAGACCATATACTCTTATGGCTACCCTGCACTTACAAGGTCTAAGGTTTTGCTTAGACACTGTAGGGGCATAGTGCTCATGCACTTATGCCCTCACCTATGGTATAATGCACCCTGCCTTAGGGCTGTAAGGCCTGCTAGAGGGGTGACTTATCTATACTGCATAGGCAGTGTGAGGTTGGCATGGCACCCTGAGGGGAGTGCCATGTCGACTTAGTTGTTTTATCCCCACTAGCACACACAAGCTGGCAAGCAGTGTGTCTGTGCTGAGTGAGGGGTCCCCAGGGTGGCATAAGACATGCTGCAGCCCTTAGAGACCTTCCCTGGCATCAGGGCCCTTGGTACCACGGGTACCAGTTACAAGGGACTTACCTGGATGCCAGGGTGTGCCAATTCAGGAAGCAAAGGTACAGGTTAGGGAAAGAACACTGGTGCTGGGGCCTGGTTAGCAGGCCTCAGCACACTTTCAAATCATAACTTAGCATCATCAAAGGCAAAAAGTCAGGGGGTAACCATGCCAAGGAGGCATTTCCTTACAGTCATTTTGCATTTAAGGTCTGCTCCTTACCCGGCCATGACGGTAGCATCTTTTCTTCTTTTTCTCACAGTACTGCTGACAACGACGCTGGTGTGAGCATATCAGTCCTGGTTTTCCACCAGCAGAAGTGGTGACAAAAAGTCAATCTCCATATCCGCGACTATCTATAGGTTTTGTGTTTCTTACAGCATATTGACACTCATCCTTTTTCCTAATCACTATTTTCACATGATGCTAATAAAGCCTATTGTCTCTCCATTTTCCATACACCCTGACTTAATTGGAACACTAAGCTTCTTCAATAGCTACACCCTCACCATGGTTTTTGAGGCACTCGCATTGTTTTAATAGCCCCCACTTGTACACGCTTTAAGAATCCCACCCTTCATATCCCCACAGAACTCACTGAAAGCATTTCTCCTGTTTACATCTTTCAGGAGTTTACCCTGGGTCTTACGCCAAGTGAATACCCCGCATTTGACTGTAGATTAATATCAACATTTAGTTTAGCAAGGCTTGGATTTAAATGATAATTCTCTATTTTGTTGCCTCAACCCTTTCTACTCATTGCTTTATTGAATAACATGGAACAACGTCTAGATCTACTATATTTGTAAACTGTCCCTAGTTATTTTATTTCTTAAGTGGTAGTTTGTGATGGGATCTAGTTTGTGGTCCTTTTGATGGAAGTTGAGAATGTCTCCTCTTTTAGAGAAGAGTGACCAGTGGCTAGGAAGTTCATATTTTATTTTCTAACCAAAGGGAAAATGCAGTTCTTCTGAGGGCTGGTTAAGTGTGATTTGTTTCCTAAATCTGAAGCTGAGATTGGCTGCTTGAGTTTGTAGCCATGAGCTTTGCAATCTCCTTTTTGGGAGCCCTGTCAAATGCAATTTTGCAGTAGTCAATCCATGAATAACACCAGTCCATTAATAAGTTCAAAAGGAACTTGAAGCATTGGTACAATCCTTCACAGTATCATGATGTAGGTTGTTTTTTCTAACTGCCCCGGTGATTTGGTGGTGAAAAGCAAGATATACGTAGACCGTACCAAGGTTTTATCTTGTCAGGTTTGGTGTGACTGTACTTCTTTAGCCCGAAGAGCAGCAGGAGCAAATTCACTGATCTCACAATCTCATTGTTAGAAATGGGGTCTCTGGTTAGCAGTCAGTTTATACTCTCTCCAAGCAAGGAACCTCACTCTAGTCAGGGTAGGGGAGATACACAGCTCAGATAACCCCTGCTCACCCCATTGGTAGCTTGGCACAAACAGTCAGGCTTATCTCAGAGGCAATGTAAAGTATTTGAACAAACACATACAGTAACACAGAGAAAACACCACAAAAGGACTCACCACCAGTTTAGAAAATTAGCCAATATTTGTCTAAATCTAACAAGACTAAAATGACAAAAATCCAACATACACAAGTAAGTTAAGACTTTTTAAAGATTAAACTTGAATATAGAGCTTAGAAACATAAATGCTTCAGTTTAGAGTTATTGCAGTGTCATTTCGTTCCCAACAATCTGACGCCAATGGTGCCAGCCACGGAGTCACACTGACCCTAAGGCACAGTATCTTTGGTAACGAAGAAACAAGCTGGTGCACGGAGTTGGGGAGGAGAGGCATCGCTGGATCCAGTGCAGCGCTGGCTCCTTACTGCAGAGCAGGTGAGGTGATGCAGAGTTGGTGCGAAGCATCGGTTCCTTACATTCCGGCAGGGTCGATGTCCAGAGGGTCAAGACGTGGTAGGGTGACCTCACGGGGTCACGGGGCAGCGGGTGCAGCGGCGGAGTTGGGTGTCACAGAAGTCAGTGACACGCACTTGAGTCTCACGAAGTTGAGGGACATCAGCGGGGCTGCAGCGGCATCAGGCCTGCGATGTAGGCAGGGTCGCTCCACTCCAGCGGGGACCACGTCTTTGGTTGGTGGAGATGTCACAGTATCATGCATCGGTGTTGGTCCAGGTGTTGTCTAGAGTCAGTGCAATAGTTTTTCTTGGGTTTCAACTGGCTATCACTCCCAGGGGTCCAGAGACTCCAGTAGGCACCACCTAGGATCCACAGCAAGAAGACCCAGAGGATGGTAAGTGAAGTCTTTGCTGTCCCAAAGACTTCCTAACAGGAGGCAAGCTCAGTCCAAGCCCTTGAAGGCCCTTCACCAGCAGGATTGTAGAAAGCAGAGTCCACTCCTTTCCCTCATAGGCAGAAGCAGCAACAGGCCAGCACAGCAAAGCAACAGGCAGAGAAGCAAGTCCTCCTCAAGCATCAAGCTCTTATCCTTGGCAGAGGTTCCTCTTGGACCAGACGTGATCAGAAAATCTGGGGTTTTGGGTCCACTACTTATACCCAGTTCTTCCTCTGAATTAGGCAAACTTCAAAGCAAAGTCTCTGTTGTTCACAAGATCCTGCTTTGCCCAGGTCTGGCCCCAGACACACACCAGGGGGTTGGAGACTGCAGTGTGTGAGGACAGGCACAGCCCTTTCCGGTGTAAGTGTCAGCTCCTCCCTCCCCACTCTAGCCCAGGAGACTCATCAGGATATGCAGGCGACACCCCAGCTCCCTTTGCGTCATTGGCTACAGGAAATTCACAGCAGCCCAACTGTCACTTTGACCCAGATGTGGAATACACAAGCAGGCAGAGGCACAGAATGGTTAAGCAAGAAAATGCCCATTTTCTAAAAGTGGCACTTTCAAGCAATCTAAAAACCAACTCTACCAAAATATGTAGTTTTAAATTGTTAGTTCAGAGATCCCAAACTCCATACCTCTATATGGTCCCAGTGGGAAACTGCACTTAAAATATATTTAAAGGCAGTCCCAATGTTAACCTACGAGAGGGATAGGCTTGACAATAGTGACAACGGAATTTGGCAGTATTTCACAATCAGAACACGAAGAACACATCAGTACATGCCCTCCCTTTTAAATACACTTCACCCTGTCCATGGGGCTACCTAGAGCCTATCTAATGGGTGACTTACATGTAGTAAAAGTGAAGATTTAGGCCTGGTAAGTTTGTGCACTTGTCAGGTCGAATTGGCACACACACACAATGCAGTGGCAGGTCTGAGACATGTTTACAGGGCTACTTATGTGGGAGGCACAATCAGTGCTGCAGGCCCACTAGTAGCATTTGATTTACCTACCCTGGTACCTCTAGTGCACTTTTCTAGGGACTTACTAGTAAATTAAATATGCCAAATCATTGACAATCAATCACCAATACAACTCAGACAGAGAGCACTTTCAGTGTAGCACTGGTTAGCAGTGGTAAAGTGCCCAGAGTATCAAAACCAGCCAAAACGAATTGCATAACAGTGTCTAAAAATAGGAGGTCAGAAGGAAAAAGTACAGGGAAACTAAACCAAGAGCTGCCAGGTCTAACACTCATGATTTGTGTATTCACTTCATTCAGACATTGATAACTGAACGTCATCCAGTGGTGAACTTGTTTTAGGCAAGTATTGTTCTGTACTTCCCAAGCAAATGTTTACCGGAGCAGTATTCAAGTCCCTAATATTGTACAGGTGTCTGGGAGACAGCTGAAATTGTCACGCCAGAGCTGAAAAGGTGTGTAACCTCGGTAAACAAACCTTAGGTTGCCCGTTATGGAAAGAACTGGAAACCATCTGAGGGGTGCATAAGAACAATATTTGCAAGCATTCTTTACCAAAGAACTTAAAGTAAACGCACATGTAACTTTTAAGCAATATAATAGCAGTTATCTTACTATCAGGTAACAGGTTAAATGAGTCTATCTGAGTCTAAACATCTCGTTTGGAAGAAGAGGCAACCACACACTGACAGTTATTGACAGGCAATCGATTTTGATGATTTAAGATAAAATGCTTACTTTGGAGCTTCAGGGCTAAATCGATCTGGATTGAAATCAAGTGGATTCTGGAAAAACTCGCCCATCCTTCCCATGACGTACATATTGAACTGCAAGCAAAAGTACAGAAAATGTGGTGTAATTCACACCTTGCAATATTACACAAACATGGTAAACGCAAACTGTCATAAACTTCAATAAGTCATGTGCTGAGCGGATTTGACTGGAGAAACAGGTGTGGATGTTTTCATTGCTCAGCTATTTTCTTAGTGTGCAATTCATCTTAACTTTTTTGCACTTTAGTGATTAGTAGATAATCTTACTTTGAATATACAGGATTATATTATATAAATGCAAACCAAAAATAATTTGTAGCATTTCTTTGTTCTTCTACATATGACAATATAAAATTCTCCAATCATATTGACATGTAGATGTTGATAGAAGGCTCCCATTCATCATAAAATATCAGTGTAATTAAAAGGATTACCCATCCTCTGTCAACCGAGCATTCAAAGTCTCTAAAAGTCAAGCTGATCTGATCGCTTCTGCATTTCCAAAAGAAGCTGAAACCACATCTCTACGCAGACCATCTGATGTGTGATCTATTAGAAAACCGATAGCTCGCACCAGCCCTCCTGCCTAATAGTGAAGGCACTATTCCGTCCACCACGCATTTAAGAACATGATCTCAAATTGTTTTCATCCAGTTGATTACATGATCGTCATTCGTACTCTACCTCAGTCTCACTGTTTATACAGAGTACAATTATTCTCTAGTTGTTGCTCCCACCTTGTGTGCTCATCGTTCTCCTGCCCGCTCCCGATTCTCATTTCTTCCTCCCTCCACTCCTCCATTCCTGTGCGTCTTGGTCTTTCTCCCTTTAACTCCTCCTGGTTCTTTCCTCACTCTTTTCCGTGCTGGCTCCTTATTCAGGTGCTTAATCCTCCCTTTTTGCTTTTTCTTATTAGTGCAACAAGGACCACATAATCTTGTTCTTACAAAAACAAAAGGATTTCTTAACTTTAGTGCTCTTCTACTTGTGTTTCTAGTGTCAAAAGAAGGTGGGGCGGAAAGAGAACCTTCATTATAGTCCTACATTTCTTTCTATAACACAGAAACTAAAGTAACTCAATAATGATTGTTCCTCTGCCATCCACCCTGTATTTGACATAGAAACGAAAACCGACCTGGACTGTATTGAAGGCAAATTAGCTTATAAATATGGACGGCTTTTGTTTCTTACATTTGTATAGCTTTAATGTGCTTACGGTGTATGTGTTAGCACATAATACCTAGACCTATTGGCTATGTGAATTTTTGTTTGTCTTAGTCCTTGGCTGACATATGAATTTCTCAGCAGTGGAACATAGGGACATTAAAGAATATTACAACTGGAATACATTTTTCAGTCAGTAATGAACAATACAAAAATATTCTTGTTTTTTAACAAATAGTTTATTGTGTTTTCAACAATACAACAGACACATTGACAGGCCATGATTTACAAAGTGTCTGCATGAGTATCACAGAAACAGATGCTTTGGATGAAGGGAAGAAAAGTCCAGGACATGTGTGCCAGTGTATGACAGGTGGTCGAGGGGTGCCACGTAAACATACTGGCAAATGAGTGGTAATGCATGTCGGACATGTGTCTTGTGGGGAAACGTAGTCAGGTAGTGGCTGGAAGGCGGGGTAGAGACCAGGGTGCTGCTGTATGAGAAGTGTGGTTGGTGCTGGGGTGTAGGTGAGGTGTGTTCGTGGTGGCCATGATGTAAACACGAGGGAGGGAGGGCCTTGGGAGGAGGTGGGGAGGGGGGTCCCATGGGAAATCTGGTGGGGTGGGGTGGGGTGAGGGAGGAAAGTCAGGCCCCTGAAGAGTTCTGTTCCTGGACTCATGGAGGTAAATCGTCCTTTCCAGTGAGACTGAAGAAGTGGTCGAGGAGAATCTCCCATGCTGGGGAAATGGGGCGCCTACAGATAGGCAGGATCTCTCTGAAGCACAAGACTTCGCTCTCTGCCCTCCCCCATAGCCGTGCTGCACTGTGCCAAACTTCCAACCTGAGGGGTTGAGGCGATTGCCAATGAAGGGTAATGGAGCATTTAGCCAGGAGCAGTGCATGCCTTGTGAAACCTGCCCTAACCACCACTCACTCTGTGTCTAAAGATGCCTAGGGCATAGGCTTACCAGGTGCGTATGTCTGGGAGTTCAGTGACTTCACAGAGCGTCTCATGGATTGCCTGCAATTCCGTGAACAGGGTGTGACAGAACCATAACATATGCTGGAGGTCAGAGGGGGACCCTTGGCACACGGACAGCCAAGGCGGGCTATGAGGAAAAAGCAGTCAAGCTGATGTGGTGTGAAGTAGGCCCTTTGGAGTATGGTAAATTGGATTAAATCGGGCGTTGCGGGAGACCCTGTGTGGGAATTCGTGGGCTTTGTCCCATTTAGAGTCATGGACTGCCCATCCGATATCTGGGTCCCATTTTTCTCTGAGTGACATAAGCAGAAATGAACCTGGGATTTAGGGATGTAAGGGCCCTCTTAAGGTTGCCCTCAAAGAGGTCTACAGGGGAATGATATAACCGTACCCCTAGGTATCTAACGGTATTGCTCCTCCATACTAGCTGATGCCCGCCCTGGTGAACTTCAACAGGGGGCAGGGAGCCTCCTAGGGGGATGTGCTGGATTTAGCCCAGTTAACTTATAGTCCAGCTACTGGTGTGAAGGAGTGTAGAGTGGGGTAGATGGGGTAAAGTATTCCCTAGGCTTCCCCTCTTCGACTGTAGCCATGCAGCTAGTGGTTCTATTGTGAGTTCAAAAAAAGGAGAGGGGAGATGGGCATCCTTGCCTGGTGCTCCTCTTCATTGGAAACCCAGGGAGATCAGCCAGCCTAGCCGGACTGTTGACCGGGGACTCGTATACAGAAGTTGTAAATATGCACAGAGGGGTTCACCGACTCCTAGAGTGGACAACACCTAGAAGAGGTAGTCAATTCCAGGCTCTTTTCAAGTCCAGAATAAAGCAAGCCACATAAGAGAAGTGGTGGGGGGCCTGGCCCATCAGGTGAAAGAGGTGGTGGATATTCTGAGAGGTAGTTCATCTGGGGATAAGGTCATTTTGATCAGGGTGGACTAAGGTCATTAAAAGATCTGGGCATATCATTTAGCTAGACTTTCCCCAAGGATTTTATAATCCATGCCTAGTATTGCGATGGGACGATAGGACTCGAGAAGGGTCAGGTCCCGATCTGACTCAAAGACAGTAGTCAGTACTAATTTGTATAGAGCGGGAGACAGGTGCTTGAATTGTATTCTTAAGACCAGTGGTAGCCAATGTACACTGAAAAGAATGGGAGTGACATATGATTTCTTATGGAGGTTAGTTACTGCTCTAGGAGCAGAATTTTTCAGTCAGGTTTGCAGTGTTTTTGCATCGGCTTTGGCAGAGTCTGTGGCCAGAAGGACATTACAGTAATCCAGTTTAGCTCCTATGTTGTTAAATCAGTCTTGTCCTTCTGTCCAGTAAGTATGCTGTCCATCTAAGAAAGTGATTAGATATTTAGGTGGTCATTTTGACATTGGTGGTAAAAACCGCCTACTGCTGCGGTGACGGCCGCCAAAATACCACCACCGCAGCTACCATCCGTCCGCCATATTATGAGCACTGCCGTACTTCCACCACATGAAGGGTGGAAATCCGGCACTGTTCATAGTGGCGGACGATGGTAAGGTGGCTCTGCTACCACCATCATCACCACGCCAGTAGAGCGCCACCAGCCGTATTATGACAAGTAATACGGCCTGGCAGTGTTTTGCTGGAGGGGAGCTGCTAGCGGTAGCAGTGCCCCATCCCGTTCCTTGCTGGAAGACCTTCTTGACAAAGGTAAGTTGGGCTTCCGACAGGGGAGGGGAGTCGGAGGGTGGAGGGTGTTGTGTGTGTGTTTCTGAATGTGTGCATGAATGTGTGAGTGAGTTTGTGAATGCGTCTGTGTGTTGTGTTGTTTGCGTGGTTGTATGCATGTGAGTGAATGCGTGTAAGAATGGTGAAGTGAGTGCGTGTCTGCATGTCAGTGTGATTGTGTGCAAGAATGTGTGTGAGCATGTCTGGAAGTATGCGTGTATGAATGCGTGTATGCCAGTGTGAGTGATTGGGTGTATGCTTGGTGCATGTCTACGGGTGTGTGCATGTATTGGGTGTGTGTGTGTGTGTGTGGGTGTGTTTGGATCGGGGTGGGGAGGTGTATGTGAGAGAGGGGGATAGAGTACGTATGGGGGGTGGGGCTCTGGATGGAGGGGGTATCAGGTGTGTGTTGGGGGTGAGGAGCCACCTACTCGTGACAGGGAAGGAATTCCCTGTCAACGGTAGGGCCTACCGCCATGGTTTTTGTGGTGTTGCTAACACCACAGACACCATGGTGGTAGGCAGGCTCATAATGCCCCCGGCGGTACTGTGATGGCTGCCATGATGGAGAGTGATATCTCTGGCCCAGCGACTGATACCGCCATGGTAGTATGAGTGGAGAAGTGGCAGGTTGGATGCAGCCAACCCGCCATTCTCATAATGTGGCAGTATGTACCGCCAGCCTGTTGGCAGTACTACCGCCACATTAACACTCACAGCCGGGGTCATTATGACCCCCTTAGTGCTGTCCATTAACATCATGGTATTCACAATGAACCCCCGGGTTTTCTCTTTGTTCTCGATATCGATTTAAGAAATGTCCATTCTAAATGTGCATTACTGCTTTCTTCCTTTCCATAGTTATGCTAGAGTTCAGATTACCAAACTCTGATTTAGCTTCATTTAAACTAAACCAGTTCCATATTTTCAGAACTGGATTTTCTGAAACTATTCCGCTTTTTACAGTATTCATTAGGATCATACGTCAAGCAAAAGACAGTCTGAGTATTGTCCACATAGATTTGGAAATCAGTCATGTCCTTTTGACAGCTGATGTAGGTAGTGGTTGCTACAAGGGTGTTAAATAAGGTCCTTGCAGCACACCCCATTGGGCGGAAATCACTGGACCCTCTTTCTCACAGATACAGACCATTGCATTCCTTCAGGAGGTAATATTTTACCCCAAATTTCTCCACCACTTTAATAAATTACACTGATTGAAGAGGGTGTCAAATGCTGCAGAAATATCTAACAGCATTAGCGGATCTTGTTGCTGTCAATAATTGCTGGGGTACATGCTTACATGTCAACAAGGCTGTTTCATTTCCCCATATTCGGCTGAAACACAGCATGCCATTTTCTTCACTGCTTTTCTTTTGGGGGGCACTGCAGCTAAATTACAGCTGCTTTTTCAATAATTTTAAGACAAGGATGTGTTAAGTGAGCCAATAGTTGTTAAAATCTTGCGGATGAATGGACAGTATTTTTTAAGAGTGGAGTAATCCTGACCTGCTTTAATACATCAGGTAACTTAACCATCCTAATGGAGCAGATGACTATCTCCATTTCCTTTAGAGTTAGTTCTTCATAGTTCTTACTTTAAATGGACAACGATGTTCTGAAGGGAAGGTAGGATTCAGATTATTTTGTGATCACTATAGCTTCTTAAGACTGATACCCTGAAAAGTGAATGACTTGCAGATTGACACACCCATCCTTTCTCAGAAGTAGTATGCAATTTCTTGCAAACAGGCTTGGCAGACATTCTAATTTTATAGCTTTTGAAAAGGGTGATTCGGTACTACCTTTCGCCGATAGGTGGGTAGGAAACACATATTAAATTAAAGATATGAAATGGCTACAATTGCAAATGTTTTAAAAAGTTCCTCAGTAGAGCTACCCACATGTCACGATTTGTTAATAAACTAACATTTCGCAGTTCTACATATGGTATAATGGTAGACCTTATGGGCTTCTTTTTAAGAGCCTGTAGTTTAGCACAGTATACATTCTGGTCTTATCTCATGATTCTGAACTTTAGTCCTAATAGTTTTTAATTCCTCTATGAAGCATTCACTGGATTTACCATTTTTCTTGTTTTGTTTTAAATTGAAAGGGTTTCCATTCCTCAACAAAAAGAATTAGTGTTGTAGGCTACCATTTCCTATAGTTTGACATTCAAAAGCCATATCAATTTTACCTTCCCTGGAAAATATCTTAAATCAGCACAAGTACTAGTTTCAAAATGTTGATAAACGCACAGGACTGGTGTAATTTTCTTTGACTAAAAGGGTCTCTTATTTACTTAAAAAACACAGCAGGCGAGAAGCAGACCAATGTGTTTACTGCATCAAATGTATGTCAATATCCAGTCCTGGTGCTCCTCCTCAGTTGTGGATCTGACCCTTGGACCAGCATCGAATTGAAGCCAAGATCCTGAAAAGCAGCTCACAAGATAATGGTGATAGCATTCCATGATCATGGAACTATAAATTAAAATGTAAAATATTGTCCAGTGACCATTTTTGACTAATGCACAATAAAGTGTAGGCAGGGTTCCAATAGTCCAGTCTCTAAAATAGAAGCACGATTAGGGGATGATACACCAATATGAGGGTCACAGCCTTTAAGGAACAAGGGAGGATATTATGGCCCTTGTAAAGAAATTGTAATAGTATTGCACAACTGAACATACAGCCCTTTATTAAAGATTCCAATCACATGTTCCTCCACTCCCACAGGTATTGCCACATGCAGCATTCTGTGCTACCTAGGAATAGCAGAGAAAAAAAATCCTGGTCCAGAGGATGTGTTATATCATGTAGAGCAAGGTCTATATCACTATTATTAGTAGGGGCCTCTATTCCCTCATCTGGCATGAGCAAACGGAAGACGGCCCTGAAAACAAGGCAGTCGTATGTCATAATCCTCTCCATTAGATTGCGGAGGTCATACATTTCTAATAACCTCTAGAGGATATTAGAGCCGAAATAGAGTGAGGAAAATACAGAGACTTTGTGACAGCTTGATTGTCAAAATCGTCATTGAATGGCATTGCCTATCCGAAAGGTGTAGTTCTGCCCAAATATAGGACAGCCACATACCCTTTCATAGAATGTTATTGGTGTTTTATGTTGGTGAATTGAGGCTTCTAGTTGGGGTTTCACTGACAAGGAAACAGCAAAGATAGTTAGAGGCTTCAACTGTTTTTCCATTACTCTAAAGAGATGCATTCACGGGGCCTGGGCATGAGCCGTCATGCTCTACGGCTAGCCACAGGCACATAGGGAAGGACGCGCGTTGGGAGCAGGACGCGTTATATTTGCGTTGTAGCATTTCCGATCGCTCTCAGGCTGCCAAATTCACTGAGGGGGTTTCTGCACCCCCTTGCTTGCCGCGAATTGTGGAAAGGATTGGATTGCTGCCTCTCTGCTGCCTCGTCGTACTTGGAACCTGACTCAGCAGAAACGTTTACAGACGCCCAACTGTGTCCTGCCTCCGGAGAGGAGACCAGATCAGCAAAAAAAGGAGGTGAGACAGGGGTTACGAGATCTAAATAGACTTAAATAGAGGGGGCAACTTCGCTTTGTACCTGCCTCAAAAACCCTTATTGTGCCCAGAGTAAATTATTTTAGCTTCTTTCAGTTCTCTTGATGTTCAGCACACTATGAACTTTAACGTTACTCGCTAAAGACACTAACTGGCAATATAGTGTTCACTAGCTCTGGTGTAATCTGGTGTAATCTGCTACGCGACGGGCAGTCTTCTGTTAGAGTTAGAGTCAACTGCGCAGGGGGGTAAAAAAAGGACAGGGAGCAGCATCTACATTGCGGCAATCTCCACATCAATTTCAGGGCAAAGGAGGCCCTGCTTCTAGGGCGGCGAAAATAACACAGAGTATCAAAGCAAAGTGTCTAGCTCCCTCCGATAACCATATAAACATGGACTCACCCTCAAACACTGCCCCTCTGCCAACCACTGACTCATCTCTCAGCTCTACCTTGCCTCACAACTAACCACCCTCTATGATCAACATGACGGGTCAATCAATCAATCATTTGTTAAGCGCGCTACTCACCCGGTAGGTTCTCAAGGCGCTGGGGGGGGGGGGGGTTGCTACTGCTCGAAAAGCCAGGTCTTGAGACGCTTCCTGAAGGTCAGAAGGTACTGAGTCAGACGAATTTTGACGGGGGAGTTCCCAGTTTTGACGGCGAGGTGGGAGAAGGATCTTCCGCCGGTTGTGGTACGGTGGAGGCGGGGGACGGTGGTGAGGGCAAGGTTGGCGGAGCGGAGCTGGCGTGCTGGGACGTGGAAGTTGAGACGCTCGTTGAGGTAGGCAGGGCCGGCGTCGCGGAGAACATTGTGAGCGTGGATCAGGAGTTTGAAGATGATCCATTTGTTGACAGGGAGGCAGTGGAGGTCTCTGAGGTGGGCTGGGATGTGTTTGTGGCAAGGGAAGTTAAGGATGAGTCTGCATCTTGGCTCTGACTCTTTGCTCGAGGAGGTCAGAGACCCAGACCCGGACTCGAATCTGGAGCCAGCTAACAAGGTTTGCTCACCTCTGAAGCAATCAACCTTCGGCTCTAATTACAGTAAAGCCAGGATATGGGCTCTGCATCCAAGTTGCTATATCCCCTGTTTAGTGGTGGAGCAGGGAGGGGCCAAAAAGATGTTACTCCTCCGCTGATTAGTGGCTCCATCCTCGCTCCCAGGTAGACAGCTCCTTGCTTGATACATTTTGTGAGCCAATCCGTATTTCTGGGATTAGCACTGCAATGGGGCCCCCTCCAAATTCCATTGTCAATGGACCCCTCGAGCCAGCTCAAGGTCAATTGAACTTACAAGCTGGGCGTCCATCTCAGGAGCTAAAAGACAAGGCAAGCATTGGTATCCCCTCAGGAAATCTGCTCCTTCAGATTTTAAGTGATCTAAAAACCTTGAAAATCTCGCAAGAAGAAGCAAATCAGAGATCGGAATCGCAATTACATTTAATTTGCAGTAATATACAGCAACTCAACTCACGTATCAAAGAGGCAGAGCAGCGAGTATCAGATCTGGAGGATATACACTCTACTTTGGAGCCGGCAGTGACAAAATGTCAAGCAGATCTGTTAGACTTACAGATTTGGCTAGATGATGCTGAGCACCGCTCACGCAGATCTAATCTGAGATTTACAGGAGTCCCTGAAGGGCGCAAAAATGGGTAGACTGTTACAGACCTAATCACCTATCTTATCTTACATCATGTTCTCTCAGAACCAACGGATAAACATTTAGATCTCACCATCATGCGGGCCCACCGGGTTCCTGCAGCACAGCCACACAATGCAAAATACCCTCAAATTATTATCGTAAACTTAGGTGAGTTTCGCGTCAAGAAACGCATACTTCAACAAGCAATCAAGAATAAAACACACCATATCCCTGGCGATTACGCCTTTAAAATCTTCTCAGATATGCACATCAGAGGAGGGAACTGAAGGGGATGATCCCGGCATATCAGAAAGCTGGAGCTGCAGCAGGACTTGTGCAGCAATCTAAACTTAAAGTTTCAGGGACATTCAAATTTAGTTCACACAGTTGATGCTGCTAAGACTCTTTTTTATTCCATTCAAAGCCCTGATCAATTAGGACAAAGGGGAGGGCAAGGGGAACAAATATAAATAAGAGAATGTAAGGACCGGGCACATTATGTACTAAGAGGGGTGAATCCGTTTGAGAATGGTGGATTTTGCAGAGTGTAATATAACGCATTATCTTGGCACTTACTTTCTAGAACTTAAAGGTTTTTTTTTAGGGACACTCGAATTTAGTTTACACAGTTGATGCTGCTAATACTCTTTTGCATTCTATTCAAAATCCTGATTGATTAAGACAAAGGGGGGGAGGGAGGCGAAGAAATATAAATAAGAGAGTGGAAGGAGCGGGCACATTATGCACTAAGAGGGGTGAATTCGTTTTGAGAATGATGGATTCTGCAGAGTGTAACATATTGGCACTTACCTTCCAGTCCCTTTGCAGTCTATGGTTTTGAGGGGGCCATGTCAAGGCACCCGATTAGGGAAGCAATGGGTAAGGGGGTGGGCGGTGGTCCCGGATTGTCCAGACAGGATGGCCTCAGGTGTTGGCCACCTAAGGGGTGGGGTGAGGGCATAGGGGGATGGGTGGGGGAGGCAGGGGAGGTGACAAGGGGTACAAGATCCTTTTTTACCATTCTAAAATGTAGCTATGTGCAATGTATAATGACTAAGTTTACAGTGCGGATGACACCATCCGACGCAGGCCAAGGTCCAAGCCTTCTGGTGGTTTCAGATTACTCAATATTTAGGCAATCTTTTATAAAAATCCAATGGCAAGGTTGAACTCCCCACTAAGAATAATCTCCCGGAATGTCAATGGGCTAAATATTCGGAGGAAGAGGAATGCAAATGAAGAGAGGGTAAATGCTCTAAACCCCTCTGTCATTTTATTACATAACTCATATTCCAGCTAAAAAAAATAGCGGGCTTCAATATGTTCAACAGATTTGTTGATCTCAAAGTGGTTGCTGCAGCTCCAGCCGCTCACAGAGGTGTGGTGATCTTTTTAGATAGGGATCTTGGTGCTTGGACACTCGATTCTCTTAGCGACCCTGAAGGGCGATGGTGCTGGGTGCACTGCCTAATCGCCAAAGAAAGGTTTATTTTTGTCAGTTTTTATGCGCCTCTGTTAGATGATACGGCTCCCTATGTGGAACTGTTTCAATCCCTTTTGCAACTTCCAGGTAAAATTGTCATTGGTGGGGATTTTAACTTTTTTCAGGATCCATACATGGACACCACTGTTAAGGGTAAAAAACAACACAAACCAAGAGTCGCTAAAATCTTTAAAGATTAGGTCAAAGTGTTGACGCTCTGTGACCCTTGGAGAATAAATACCACAAATGAGAGAGAGTATACGTGTATCTCTAGATGGCTTAAAAGCATCTCCAGAATCGGTTTCTTTCTGATATCCAAAACAATGGGCTTTAAGAGCCAATCGGTGAGGCATTCTGGTTTATCCGACCATGCCACTCTGGTGCTGAAAGTGGCCCTTTTTCCAGAACACTCAATGCCCCAATCTAGAAGGTGGGTGTTCAACCAGCAACTTCTCCAAGACGAGAGTTGGGTACAGGCCTCTAGAGTCGAAATAAGTGGATTCTTCAAATGTAATCAGGGATCTTCAACTCCAGCTATGGTTTGGGATGAGTTTAAGGCCTTTTTTAGGGGCTTGGTAATCGCTAAGGGGGCAGCAGATAAATCTCATCAGAGATAAGCTAGGGTACTGGAAGAAGCAGGGCAGAGGAGTTTAGCTATCTATCTTCATGCCCCCACGGAAAACAATAGAAAATCTTTTGAACTAGCTAAACTGGCACAATCTAATAGTTTTCATAAGAAGGTTGACAAAGGATATCAAACTCACAGACAGAAGGTACATGAAGAGAGTAATTTTAAAGGCAAATATTTGGCCTGCCAAGCTTGAGACCAACTTGCTAGTAATATGATACATGCACTGAGGTGCCCTGTCTCTGGGGTAAGACATACTGACCATAGAGTTGTGGAAAAAATCATGCTAGAACATTATAGACGAATCTATAGCCAAACCCAGGATATTGATCTTAAGAGTATTAGGGATTTCTTGGGTAAATTGGATATTCCCACTCTTACGGAAGAAGACAGTGATGCTCTAATGCAGCCAACGAAGTCAAAACTCCTTGAGGTTGTCAAGAACCTCTCCATGGGGAAGGCTTGTGGACCTGATGGCTTCCCGGCTGAATTTAATAAACTCTTTATCAATATATTCATAGTCGATTTTTTGTCTTTAATAAATGGCTTGCTCAAGGGAGAGTGGATCCCCAATTCTTGGTATTCAGGGAATGTGGTTAGCTTTCCCAAAAAGAATAAGACCCTAATGCATATCGTCCAATTTCTTTGCTAAATACGGACTATAAAATAATGACGAAACTTTTGGCCAATAGGCTTAACGGGGTTGCCACTAAACTAGTGCACCCCGATCAGAACAGGTTTATTGCCGGTCAACAACTTGCAACTAACATGCACTATTTAGCCGAGGCTCTCGATTATTTTGCTTCTAGCTGTCATTATTCTTTTATTAGATGCGGAAAAAGCCTTCGATCTGGTGGTATGGAACACACTGTTTGAAATATTGTCTAGATACAAGGTGCCCCCCAGGTTTCCGCATTATTTCAAAGGCAGTATCAAAGCTCTGAAGCCAATATCATAATTAATTCTGCTTGTATTGGCCAACTTCAAGTTCTACGCAGGACCCGTCAAGGGTGCCCTCTATCCCCTATTCTCTTTGCTCTCTTCATTAAACCCTTAGCGATTAAAATCAGACAGAATAATCAGATTCATTCCAAGCTGAAGTCAATGGGTAAGATTAAACTTTACGCTGATGATATTATCATGTTTTTAGATGAAAAGCGATCCTCCCAGGAGGAGGCTCTTAAGGTGTTTGCCGAATTCGAGCATATTGGTGGCTACAAGATTAACATTAGTAAGACTGATATTATTCTTTGTGGCACTTCTTCTATTAGACTGCTCCCCGAATTAAAGCACTGTGCGAATACTAGGCCAAAGAGATACCTTGGGATTCATTTTTCATCTGAAATAGGAGATCAGTATGATCTCAATTACGCTCCTTTGCTCCTGAAAACCCAGGCCCTGCTTGCACGTGGGGGGTCTCTCCTCCTCTTTATACTTGGCCGAATTGCGTTGATCAAAATGTCTATACTACCATTATTCAACTTTCTGTTCTCGGTTATCCCTTGCGCATTAACGTCTCTTTTTTTTGGAGAAAATAGAGTCTTTATTTGGCCCATTTATCTGGCAAAATCAGAAGGCGCGGTCTGCATTAAGTACATTATATGCCGATTGAGAAAAGGGGGGCTTAGCACTACCAAACTTCAAAGATTATTATCTTGCTTTTTTGCACATTACTTGACCAATTTAAAAACTAACCAAGCTATGGGCTGCCTATTTACTAAAGATTTCCGTGAATTAATCTGTAGGGAGTATGATATTCGGAATCCTGCATTGTTGGTGAAATCTCCCCAAAACGTTCTATACAAGAGTCTTAAATGGCTCTTTAGAAGATAATCTGATTTTTTTTTAGAAGATATTCAATCCCATATCTGCACTTTCTTACTCCTCTCACACAGTTTACGTTGCGTTCTGGTTCTCAGCACGATTTACAGATAGCGAGGAGATGGGATAAAGCAGGATTTAGTAAAATTGGGGATTTCTGCATCAATGACAATTGGGAAACTTTGTCAAATATTCAGATGGCCGTCCAAAATGACTTTTTCCTGGTGGGATCCTATAGTATTATGCTCCATAGTTTAAGGGACCTGGATGTCCATTTAATAATTAATACACAGGCATTAGTTGCCGAACTAGTAGACCCACCTGGGGTAAGGCGAGCTGGCGCATGGAGAAGGTTACTCCTATAGGGGGCAAAGACCGATCTCTGGGCAAAAGCGACGAGAAAATGGGATCACCAAGAGGGCTTCAACCTGTCTAGGGAGTGTTGGGAGAAGATCAATCATTTAAATTTTACAGTACTCAGAGGCACGAATTGGCACGCATGATATTTTTTAGTAAATGGTTATTATATTGCGCCCCGTAAGCCGTATCCCGGATGTTCCCAGTTGCCCTGATCTCTGTTTTCGTTGTAAAGCAGCAGGGGTGGCTAGCTGGATACACGTAATAGGCACCTGTCGACTTATTCAGGCATACTGGGATGGAGTATTTAAGATATTATCAACTATTGCTCAGATACCTATAATTCCCAGTATCTGGCTGGTGGGCTTGGGCTACGACCCTGGGGCAAGGTTTCCATCCAGGTGGGGAAAAACTTGTTTTTATTGCCACTGTAATTGCTAGATCTCTCCTGTTAAGAAACTGGCGTACCGATCTAACTCCTTCCCCTCAAGAATGGCTGAGTGAAATGGTACAGGTCAGAAAGCAGGAAATGACATATGCCAGGAGAGTGGGCAGCAGTAAAAAGTTCTCTTGGATTTGGGGCGAACTCTTTCAAGACAATTATGAATAATTATATTCAGGTTTAATTATAAAATGAATCTGGGTCGCTATCTAGCCTGATTGTATTTATCTGGAGTTATCCTATTGGAAATTATTGGGAAGGTTGTTTAAGACAAAGTATGGCATTGTAATGTTTTGTATTACTATGCTGGATCTTCCTTAAATAATTAATATAAAGAAATTAATTTAAAAAAATAAAAAAATAAAAAATAAAGAGACACATTCACCATAGCAGTGATCCTTCCTTTAAGAAATGCAGATTTGGGCTCTTCCAATAAGAAGGATCAAAGATGGAGGCCTACTGAGAATGACGAAATATAAATGATGTGGATATGACAAAATATGCATTACTCCATTACTTTTCAGTCATGTCCTAGTCCTATATCTTTGAGGTGACCCACCCTGAAACCCACGACTGACATATTAAATCAGTTTCCCAACTAAGCTTAGCCCTTGTCCTAGAATCCCATTTTTCGTTTGTTTCTAGCAGACTCCACTTTCCTAGACTAAGGCCCTCATTTCAACCTCTGCGGTCTTTTTCTAAGACCGCTGAGGTTCCGCCGGGCTGACGACCGCCAGTGTTGGCGGTCTTCCGCCAACCATATTATGACTGCTGGTGACCCTCTGCCCTTTTTTGGACAGAGAGCCGCCAGCAGCCATACTGGCAGTCACCGGTGTAGTGGAGGCTGCTCCACCGTCACTGCCACATCATCAGAACACCGCCGACCGAATTACGTCCCAGTATTCGGCGTTGCGGTGTTCTGGTGACGTGGTGCTGGCGGTGGAGCAGCCCCCATGGATCCCGTTCCCTCCCGGAGGACCACCGAAACAGGTAAGGTGATCGTCCGTCAGGGGTGGGGGGTGTTGTGTGGTGTGTGCGTGCATTGGGGTGTGTGTGAGTGTTTAGAGGTGGTGTGTGAGTGCGTGTATGTATGCAGGAGGTGTAATGTGTGTAGGGGAAGTGTTCCGTGTATGAATGTGTGCATGTATGTGCGCGTGTATGTGTGTGAGTGGTGTCAGCGTGCGCAAAGGGGGGTGAGGGTATGTTTGGGGGTTCTATGGGGGTCGGGTGTGGAGGGGTTCCTACTACCTTTGGGGGGCAGTAGGGGGGGTCGTGGGTGTTGGGGGTGGACTCAGGGGAGGGGAGGTGGGAGGGGGAGGCCGCAATCAGTGCCAGGGAACGAATAGTGCCTACCACCATGGATTTTGTGGCAGTTCAAAACCCCACAAAATCCATGGCGGTATGCGGGGTCATGATACCACCAGCAGACTATTGATGGCCGCCGGTCGTTACCGCCATGGCGGACGGTGCGGTACATTGGCGGTTTGGCATATGCCAAACCGCCAATGTCATAATGGGGCGATAATGACCGTCGGCCTGTTTGCGGTCCTACAACCATCACTGCACCGTCCGCCAGGGTCGTAATGAGGGCCTAAGTGTTATATTCAGTGGTTGAGGACCTCGTTTTCTTGAAGCAGTGCCGGCTCTGAGATGTTGATCAATTTATGAATTATAGGGCTAGTATCAAACACGGGGTGCAGCTCTGCAGAGCAAGTGCAACTTTCAGGGTTGTTCTTTTTCCTGGTCCTGTAGAAACTACATGCAGAAGCCCAGACAAAATGGTCATGGATACTCAGAACACCTTGCACTGGTGGTTGGAACATTTTAATTCTGCCTTACTGGTGTCGACTGTTGTGATTTCTCATATGGCCCAAACACAGAAATTCATCTTTCCTCTCTCTTTATCCTTTTAGCAATGGTCAGATCTCCCTGCCAGACCTAGAAAGACTGAGATTGGAGATCTGGAGACTCAAAAATGTGATTTAATCATGAATGTGATGTCGGAAGCAGGAAGGATAACTGCTTCTCCGGCATAAATGTATTTTTAGCATTAATTGTTATAAGAATCTGGGCTTCTTTCTCTTCTTGAACTACCAACCTTTCCCATGTGACATGCTGAAGATCCCAGATCTCTTTCAGAAGTGCAGGGTTTAACCCTGGGAGCACAAGCAGTTGGTATTTGAGTCTTTGGATTAGCATCAGGGCAAAATTTAGAGTCTAATGCTTTGACCATCTAATAAGATTGGCCTATTTTTTTTTTTTACATGCAGAGTTCTCCGCCCCAGCAACGGAAACTCTGCAGTCGTAACTTTACTATTAAATTATTTGTTTGTGAATACTGAAAATGAGTAAACTTACAAAAAAGTGTAAGTTTACTTTTGTGAATTGGGCTCTATGTGCCTGACAGTAGAAATATCACCACTGAACTACATTTAAGTATTTCCTTATTTTGTTTTTTATAGGATGATATTTGATGTTCATGGTACACTTTAAAACCTCTGAAAACAGTTCAGAAATCCAAGCCCTGTAATATGAATAGAAGTGTTTGGATATTAAAAATTCCACAAATGTATTGCACAGTAGTAAGTTCATCCATCCCTAGGCTAATCTTTGGATTCTCAAATCTACTTCTGCATGGTATATGAAGGCATATTGTGAAACGCCATTGTGACCTGGAATACTCACAGATCCCCATTGTTCTCTAAATTTTAAGTAAGAACTAATAGAAAACATGGAAGGATTCTTGTCTTCCTGGAAAATATTTCTAATAAGAGCCCATGCAAGCATAGAATACTCCACGAAATCTGCAGAAAGGTACATGAAAACACTGTCATCTTCTCTATGACTCATCCATAATATTTCTTAACCAGTTAAAACTGGTGATTGCCTTGCAGTTCAGTCCGCATGTCTATAGAAGACTGACATCTGTTTATAAACCTGATAGCAAATATAATATTTCAGATAAATAACGTGTATGCCACCCTAATTCAGAGAAAAAGGATTCAGACATTTTAAGAGGAGTGGGGGACCCTTACACGCCAGTCAACACAATTAATCGAGACTGGGTAACTAACAGAAGAGTGTATCAATTGTCAGGACTCTTTTGAACAAGGGTGTGCAGCTGTGAACAGTTTACATAGAAAGGTCAGTCTGTCCCAGTTCACAAAAAAATCAAACTAGGGAGAAATTAAAAGAATGCAGGTGATTTTCAAATGAAAGTACTTGAATACTACCTTCAAGGTTACCCTCAGACAAAATTTATTGTCATTGGCTTTTCATAGCATGTCCCACTGCAAACACAAATGTGCTGAGCTCAGGGCATGGACTGATGATATCAAACGTAGGTCAATAATTATGAAATGGTGGAGGGAGAGAAACTATCCTAATAAAGATTCAGAATTCTGTACGTTGATAAGTATTTTTCCTTGTTCCCTTGTATTACAATCATTATATTTTAGACAACCAGATGGTGCCTATTGCATGTTTACAAAACACAAGGTTTACTGGATACACTTCACTGGGACACATCTTGCAAACCCCTCAGTAGGAGGTGATACAAGATCAATCTGTTAAGGTCACACTGAATCATATTAATGGATGATTAAATCAGGGTCAGTAATCAGAGGTATACATAAAAACCATGATCCTATTGTCTTTTAGGAACCTAATTTGGTGTTCCTTTTGGTAATTAATAACAGAATACTCAATCATATCTTGTGCCTACTGTCCTACCCTCTTCCTATAACCTCCAGCCACATGGACTCTGTTTCCTGTTATCCTCTAACAGCCCTCCAGTTATCCTCTGTCAGGCAGTCAGACAGGGGTAGCACAACCAAGTAGGTAGTTGGTACGGACACTTTCATATTTATGGAATCGCTGACTCATAAACCTCGGGGTGCTCCCTAAAGCACCAGAAAATATAGGGACAGTTGATGCCATATTAGACACTGCTTGGAGAAGAAAGCATACATTCATAACTGCTGGATGTGGTCTAGAGCGGATATTTATATTGTATATTTTGGTACAATATCACAAACTATTGTAATACTGTTGATACAAAGAAACTATTGTTCCTAATTTGCACTTCAGTTGTTTCTTTTTAAGGTATGTGAAAATGACAATATAATGCATATAACAAAAGGTAGAGAGGCGTGCTACTAGTGATGGCGATGTATAATGCACCAAATTTTGAAGATGTTGTGGGCCAGTAAGGGGAACCATTGGCATTCCATTCTGCTGGGGGTGATTAGGTCAGGTTTCTTTAGGTCCTGGATGAGGCATGCTATGGCAAGGTGAGTGTGCTTAAAGGGGGGCAGTGTGAAGCCTGTGAGGTTGTGGATCAGAACGTTGCCTCTATTCAGACGCAAGAGTAATAGGGGCTTGAACAGCATTTCAGAAATCACTTTGTGATATGAATAGTGTCACTTTAATTAGCAGTGAAAGCTGCCACTAGGCCATATTGGTTTTCTTGCCAATGTGTTTCCTAAAGTTTAGGTCTGAGGTGGGTGTTCACAATGAATCCAAGAGCCTTGGCATTCCGTGAAGACTACCGGGCAAATTTATCCAGGTTTATGTTGTTGTGTCAGGTTTGGACTAGTTGAGTGGTTCCCTACATGAGTTATCTGCCTCAGTTATACACGCCTGCTCTTTGTACACCATTCACTCTTCCCCTTTTGTTCTATCTGCTTTGTATATCTACTTGCTGCCCAGTCATTTTATCAATCAACATACCCTTTATCTTGATCACTCTGGCTGAATTACCTATCGGACTTACAATTAATACAACCTCAGCTGGAATTTTGATTCCTTCAATGACTGTGTCCTTTTCTACCAAGCGTGAAGTACCAGGAGCTGTTGGATATAATCGAAGTGTTTCCTTAAGAACCTGCACACATGCAGAATAAAACAATGTAAGTATTAAAAAAAAAAAGTTACCACAAAGTTACAAAAGTACAAAATAACAATTTTCCTAGGCCAACATTAAAGCATATGTGAATCTCTAGACTGGAAATGTTCTGCCGGGATTAGTATATCGGCTGCTAATCGAAATACAAATTAGAAGTGCTAAGTAGCTTTATCACGTCCAACAATTATTCAAAAATGATTTCAAAGATCTCAATTTGCTTCAAAAGATTTTGTTTCTCTTAGTGTCAAGTATACATCAATGCATGTCAGGAAATAACTGGACAATACCTTCATAGTCAACCCCTTCTTGACAGCAAAATAGAAACAATGCACGCAGTAATTGCATATATACAATGTCCAACAACACTGAACTGAGTGCTACATTAAATAAAATCATCGAAAATCAGGTAATATTTTATTAACTGAAATACTGAATTCGTGACCAATTTCAAAATATTAAGTTTCCAATGCAAGATGTGTTTACACACTATAGTGCTACCTATTTGTGTGTCCTTAAGTTTTAACTATTAAAGCCATTCATCTCTACCTTAACACCAAGCCTATAACGTATGTGTTTCTTTTGAAAAATACCGCACTATTATAAAAGAATGTAGCTGAAACTCACTTAACATTGATTCAGAAAACTTTCTGAAGCCCTATGAAGTGGTGGCTAAACTTGATTTTGTATCTGGATAACTTATTTTTTCTATCTCTTTATCCTTTTATAATGTAGTACCACATTATTTTGGTCCGTTTGCCTGGGTATTTTCTTTACTTTTCAGCAGGAGAGTATATGGTATCTTTAAGTGCGATTAGTATACAGTTGGCCATGATCCCGTACATACATTTATAATGCCTTCTGAAAGCAGCCATTTTTCAGTCTCAGGTCCAAGTTAGTATACAAGCGCAACCCAAATCCACCATGCAAAAGTGAAAGTGAAACAATGAAAAAACGTAATTTTCCAGGGTTAACGTGAACTGCATCTAAATGGCTGCCACTGCTTTGGGGCATTCTGGATATCAGTTACCTGTGTCACATACTGCAACTTGCTAAGGTCGTCATAATCTATATCTCTTTTAGATCCAATGATGTCATCAACTTCTGCTTTGGCTCTGTGTTCAAAGAAAAGTGCACATATTACTGTAGCTACAAATAGTTAAGTTTCATAATTTTGCATCTAAAATAAAGCAAATGTAAAATGTATTAAATGGAAACAGCCACATAATGAGGATACTTGTTAATGTATTTGTTATGATTAACACGGAGACCAGTACTAGAGTTGCTTCATAAAGTTAAGGGTAGGAAGCTGTTTACTGATAAATTACAAGTGTCTGTTTTCACCACCACTGCAAAGATGCAGTATATTGATGCAAAATGTCAGCATATACCTATCATTTGTGGTGCATGTGCTATACATCAATCAATAGAGAGCTATTTTTAATTGTGGACCATAAATATCACAAAGTGCATAAATATGGTTTACATTTTAGTGAAGTACTATGATATAGAAGGATACATTGGAGAATCGGTCAGCAGAAGAGCATCAAAGCTGAACAGCAACTCCCCTCGCTTCACAGCCATCAAGTAAATTAACCATGTGCTTACAAACCATGTCTCTAGTCCACCTTAAGAGCTCCTCCTCATCTATGGTACCCAGCAGGACAATTTAATGAACATTCTCTCTCTTTCTAAAATGTATCAGGATATGGCTCGTTTACTTGCTGTTTTAATAGCAAAAGATACATATACTGCAATGTGATTAGCTCTGAATGCCTGTGATAACTTTATTATCCTCTCCCAACAAAGCCCATAGGCCCAAAATTGGAGTGCTGATCTCACACTGGCAGATTCTGGCACACCTGCTATCTAACTTTTTCACGGCAGAAATGCCAAATTCCACATTGAAGTTCACCATAATCTCTATTGTATTCACTGAAACCAAGAAAGATAACATTTGTAATAGTAAAGATTTAGGTTGGTGACCCAACCAACACAAGCAGAAAAAACACTTCTTTCCACTGAATGCTGAAGCTTGCTTTGCTCCTAAAGCAACTAGTTCATCTGCTCTTTGGGACCACAGCTTTCAGCAATGCAGCAAATATATCAAAGATATTGACCCCACAATGGAGGTCAAATGTGGCAGATAGTTCCCTTATAGGAAATAGAGTTAGGTCATTCCTGTCCAAAGTGGTCATCCCAGATGTAAACTTGACTACATGCTGTGCTTCTCCAAGAGCTGATGCCAAATTGTTGATCTGAGGGTATACTGGCCTTTACTGAGAAGTAACAGAGTTGAGCGATTGTCATTGCCTGGATTTCTTTATTTTAATAAGTGGTTATTCAAAGTTAGTCTATGGCTAGACAGCTCATTTTATTCTTCTTGAGTAGTACTCATGTGTACAATATCTTGAGGTCTACCAGGAAGGTGCTTAAAGCCAAGATAGATAGAAGGGGGAGAGAAGAAGGAAAGGTATCAAGATCACCAGTCCTTTCTAGAGGGTAAGCAGGGTTGGTGTGTATGTTTAGGGGAAGAATTAAGGGAGTTAAAGGGGACAGAGACCCTGAAATGAGGCAAACCGTGTTATGTGAGAGGCAAATACAGGGAAGTTAGCAAGAGGCTAGGAGAAGGGAGTGAAGAGAGTGCTATGGATGATTGGGAATGCAACTACAAGGAGAGACACTTTTAAGATGGAGGTACAGGAAAAGGCATTCTCTGAAAACGTAGAGTGCATGTGAATCAGGGCAAAGAATTAGAGACCAGGTTCAGGAAAATCAGTTTAAGGAGGAAGTCATGAGACAGGATTATTTAAGGGAGCATGTGGAGAGGGGTTAAGAAGAGGTTTAAGGAAGGCCTAAGGGTACTGAAGCAGTACAGGGAGAATTGTGAGAAAGATATGGATCAGAGATGGTGGAATGAGGGAAGACAGGAATTGTATATGAGGAAGAGATGAAGAAGTAAAGAGGCAATATAGGAGCAAAAGAGGTGGGTAAGAACAGGAGTACAGGGGCTTTGGAGGTGGTTTAGCTAGAAGAAGTAAGGGGAAATTTCAGGAACAAGAGAGTATCTGAGGGCTGGAGAAGTTTGGAGCAGGAGAAAGGATTAGACTGGGGAGGAAAATAAAGTTTGTGGTGTTGAGGCTGATTGTGAGGAAGAAAGGTGAAGGAAGGAAAAATAGATCCTGGAAGTTTCACAATTAAATCAAAGTACTGGAATAAACTGCATCACTTAGTGTATTGAGAGACTGCATAGTAATAGACAGAAACATTAAACAATTTACAATCAGGAAAATAAAAGTTGTGAAAGCGCACCCACTGGAGTGCTCTGCTTTTCAACCAGAAAGTAGAGAGGAGCCTATGCAGTCCTATGTGAAGATGCAGCTTTCCAAAAAAAACACAAGGCAGTTAGGGCTATCTGTAACATGGCATGTGAGCAAATTCAACCCGCATGAGGGCACAACTTCCAAAAACACAATGGTAGTAGTCTACAGCTTCCACCTTTGACCAATTTACAAAAAAATCACAACTATAAGTAACTATTGGTTCACTTGAGAATTTATGGACCCATTGAGTGGTGTGAGAAGGTTGGTGAATTAAACTGCTGGCTTGCTTAAGTATCGTAAAAGAATACAATTTTAGAAGTGGGAGTCTGGTTCAACATATTAGGAGAAGGTAGTCCATGGGAGTCAAGATGGCAGTGTGGACAGCAGATTTCACCCTGTTTGCTAGCAGGCTCAAATGGGGAAGAAGCCCCAGAAAGATTCCCTTAACCTCTCAGCGATGTCCCTCTGTGCCTAGGCTGATCAAACTGGAAGGAGGAATTAAGAAGGGTCAGGGAGTTATGGCAGGGCAGTTGGTCACGCATCTTGCAAAGAGCACCAGAAGTTAATAAAGGCCTGAGGGCAAAGTTGGGTGAAGCAAAGATGCAAGGGCTAAGGGGAGCCCACTACGCAGAGTAAAACAAGACCAAAACAACAAATATCCAACATACACAAGTAAAGATATCACTTTTTAACGGTTTAAATGAATCTTAGTCCATAGGAATCAACGGTTTTATCTTTTTAGCACAAAATACCTGGGATATGTCAAAAACAAAGATGATGAGGGCTGCAGTAGAGGTATAGCATTGAAAAGCAAAACGGCACGTCGGTTCCATACTGTGCAGGGGAGGTGATGTGTTGATTATTTCCTCGCAGGTGAGGCATGCATCTGTTCCTTACTGGCAGGGGAGGTGAGCGTTGATTCTTTTCTCACAGGAAAGACAATGCATTGATTTCCAGACACGCAGCCTCAGTTCGTTACTCCAGTGCAGGGTCAATGAGAAATTGATGCCTAGGGATGATGCATGGAAAATCCAGATGCTCTGTGATGATGATACCACAGTGAAACAGGCGTTGCATCAATTCTGCAGGTCCTGTGTCGATGTGTTAACCGCGAGGCAGACACTGCATCGATTCTGCATGTGCTGCGTGGATTTTTCAGCTGCAGCGTGTCTGTGTGTGGATTTTTTCCTTCAGGTCCCCAGCTTACACTTCCAAGGGCCCAGGGACTGGAGTTGGCACCGCTTGGCAAGGGTGGACTCTCAGCAGAGGGGCCCAGGCACGGGCAGATGAAGTCTTTGATGTCCCTGAGACTTCTTAACAGGAGGCAAGCTCAGTTCAAGCCCTTGAGAACCTTTGAATGCAGGATGTAGAAAGCAAAGTCCAGCCCTTTCGCTCCTAGGACAGAAGCAGCAAATAGCAGCCCAGCACAACAAAACCACAGGCAGAGTGTCAGTCCCTCCTACAGCATTCAGCTCTTCCTCCTGGCAGAACGCCCTCAGTGCAGACGTGTTCTAATTTTGTGGTGTCAGAGGCCCAATACTTATACTCATTTCTGTCATTGAAGTAAACAAACTTCAAAGATATGTCTCTGCACTGCACACAAATGTGCCTTTCCCTGCCCTGGCCCCAGACACACTCCAGGGGGTTGGAGACTGCTTTGTGAGGACTGCACAGCCCTATTCAGGTGCAAGTGTCAGCTCCTCCCACCACTCTAGCTTAGGAAAACCCATCAGGAAATGCAGGGCACACCTCAGCTCCCTTTGTGTGACTGTCTAAAACAGCCCAAGTGCCATCCTGACCCAGACATGTATTCCGCAGACAGACAGAGGCACAGAATGGTTAAGCAAGAGTGCCCAGTTTCTAAAAGTGACATTTTCATACCTACAATTCAAAAACCAACTTCATCAAAAGTTGTTTTTTTAAATTGTAGGTTCAGAGACCCCAAATTCCATATCTCCATTTGCTTCCAATGTGAAATTACACTTAAAAGATATTTCAAGGCAATAACCATGTTAACCTATGAGAGAGATAGGCCTTGTAATTGTGAAAAACGAACTTAGCAGTATTTCACTATCAGGACATGTAAAATATACCAGTATATGTCCTACCTTTTAAATACACGGCACCCTGCCCATGGGGCTGCCTTGAGCCTACTTCATGTAGTAAAAGGGAAGGTTTGGGCCTGGCAAGTGGGTGCACTTGCCAGGTTGAACTGGTAGTTTAAAACTGTCCACACAGACACTGCAGTGGCAGGTCTGAGACATGTTTACAGGGCTAGTCATGTGGGTGGCACAAACAGTGCTGCAGGCCCACTAGTAGCATTCGATTTACAGGCCCTGGGCACACCTTTAGCACTTTACTAGGGACTTACTAGTAAATCAAATATGGCAATCATGGCGAAATCAATCACCAATACAATTTAGACAGAGAGCACTTGCACTTTAGAACTGGTCAGCAGTGGTAAAGTCCCCAGAGCCCTATACCCAGCAAAAACGAAGTTCAGCACAGGAGCAAAAAGACAGGGGAAACCACACCAAAACCTGACAGGTCGAACAGCCAGGTATTTTTTTTTACCAAGCCTTACCTTGGGTGCAGTGCCGTTTCTTTTTCTTTTATGATTGCAGTTGCATGATTTGGAAAGGGGTTTGTTGTGTCCATGTCCAGGTCTGTGGTCTGGTTCCCAGCTTCCATAGTGGTGGGGTGTCCTGCCTAGTGCTGATTGTGTTTGTGGGCTGAAAAGCGACAGGTCCTTGGCATTCAACAGTTGGGAATTGTTTTGGCCTTTGGTTAACTTTCTCTCTTCCCTTTTCTTATCCACGCCATACCCCAATCCAATATGGTCGATATTAGAATCCTGGTTCAAAGATTACTATTTAATATTTAAACCACACAGAGAGAATGGATACTTGCTTTGCAATATTGTTTGTGGGTGTTCACTTGGAACCAGCTTGTGCTGTTTTCTATACTTTGTTCTCTGCTCCAGTTTGCTTTCCCGTTCTGCCTGAAGGAACATGCATACTTTTGGCAGTTTTTTTCGCTTCTTGGTTGAGATTCTTCATCCTCCGTCTACTCCGATTTGTACCCTTTTGAACTTACTTATTTTCAACCTTGTCACTGTCAAAGTTTAGGAGTGGCAGGTCAAACCTCAAAGTCAAGAAAGTGCCACTAACTCAGCAAGCCAGATCTGCAGCCCATGACAGGATGAGACACCCACAGCATTTCAGTCTTGATCAGTGAATGGAGCAAGTCCATGATTTAATAACTGCCATTAATTCCCTAATCTCGCAGGTGGAAGACCTGACTACTGAGAATACAGCTTTAAGGCCAATGTTGGCTATTTTGCAACAACGTACCTTGGCTCCTTCCCGTGCCTAGAAAATGAAAGACATTTTTGGATATTTGTATTGTACAGCACATTTGTGCTTCCAGCTGACCTTGGTTACCTTATTGGTGGATAAAGGCAGTCCTCCAACTTACAATTATGGAGCATTTATTGGTGTTTTTAAGACCTTGTTTCATAGACACTATCAAAGGTACTCCGCGTAAGACAGGGTATTGGATGTTCCTCAATGTACAATGAATTTGCTGGCTTATATAACCATATTCAAATCTCTGGATCAAGAAACCGGCTGGGCAGAGTCTATTGTTTTCAATTTCTATAAAAGGTGACATAAATAATTAATTATCAAGAATACCTTGTCCAACCTCCTTTTCTCTCAGCTTTTGAAATTGATAGCCACCTTCTTGAGCGAATAATGGAAAAAATTAAGGAAAGAATCAGAAGTATTTGCACAGTTTATCCTACAAATCCTGTACCTGCAAGGAGTCTGAGGCGCGTATGCAGTCGCATTTAACTCAGGCTCCCCTGCTTGAAGGTAAGAAGCTATGAAGGAGACATTTGGATTGGTATTTGTAATAAGGCCAGTAAGTAAAATAGATCCTTTCTGATGAGCCAATCCTTAAACTCTTTACCTTAAATTAATCAACGCTTCTCCAGTACTGCCTTTAACATTCTGAAAGCTCCTCTATCCTTTGAAGAGATGAAGATGGAATTGCCAGTCTTGGTAGACAGTTGGTTGTAAAGAAATTACACAGATTTTTAATAGGCTAAATTAAATTATATACCTGCCTATAGGAAAGACAAGTCAGTTGTGGCAGAAACTTTTGATGCAATAACCATTTCCTGGCTCTGTGGGGGAACACATTCAACAACTTGGTTTACAAATTTCTCAACATCAAGAAGAAGTTTCACTTGATCTATTCATCCGACCGTAGCTACCCAATAATTTTGTAAATCAACTGGCTTGCCATGCACAACCTGTAAATCAATTGGACTGCTATGACTTGATTTCTTGGGTCAGAATTATGTGCCTAGTTCTGTTTACCACCCTTGCAAAGACACAAAGAAATTAATAGTTTTTCAAATTCCCAGAGTGACTCTCACCTGGTAGCACAGTTAGAAGACAAGAAGTTAGAGACTACCTGCTGCATAGAACATTTGCTTGTGCCATTAACCTTGAACCACATGCAATGATTCCTAGTAGGAATACTCACTATCACTTTCAGAGAAAGAAGAACTTTACAAATATCTGGATATAAATCTCCTGAAATGTGTAATTGTACCATGGGAGTCATCTACAGTGGCATCTCTGTTTTTGTGCCAAAGAAACATCCATCTGAGCTTCAACTTTGTATTGATTACATAGGTTTAAATCAGATGACAATTCTCTTTGCCCCTTATTCCGGACATCCAGGAAGCAGTTAAACAAGCTAAGACATTTACAAAATGAGATGTCGGGGATGCCTTTCACCTATTAAGAATAAAGAATGTGACAAATGTAAGACCGCCTTTAGGACAACATTGGCACTTTGAATACAAAGTCACATCATTGCCACTTTGAATACAAAGTCACACCATTGATGCTGTGCAGTGCTCATCCATTTTTTTGAGATTTGAGCATTCATGTTTTTCTGATCTTCTTTTGTTGACTATCGTGATATATCTAGATGATATTTTCGGAACATATCAAAAACATGAGGAAGATGTGAACAAGTTTCTAAGACACCTGAAAAATAATCATCTTCAACCTAAGCATGAGAAATGTGAGTTAAAAAATTAGTCTTTAAACTACTTTGGATTTCCCATGTCTGCTAATGATCTAGCTATGGAAAACAGGAATGGTCAAGCTATTCTAGAAGTAATCCCACTTCACCCAAAATAACTCAAAGTTTAACAGGAATGGTAAATCAGTAAAGGACTTTTCAAAGATACTGCTCCTTATACCTGCCCCATTAAGGAAGGGGAAACCTTTTATTTGGAGCCCTAGCACTGCCCAAGAGAGATGCAACCTGCCATTAATAGATGTTCCAACTTATGTAAAATATCCTCCATCCGAACTCTCATCTCTTCTTGAAAACACATTCCCAAGAGAGAGTTTAGTAATATTTTTTTGCAGGAGTCATTCATTGTGTAAGAATATCAATAGCCATTGCCAGTTTTACAAGAAATACTCACAAAGTGTTGCCTACTTAAGATCACTTAGGATTATGTAACACAAGGCTCACATGGTAAAATGTGTTGCATCAGATATAAGTTAATCAACAATTTAGTGGCAAAAAAGTGAAAACTGTGCAGTGTTATGGTGGGTAGTGAACAATGGTAAAAAGTAAAAAAGAAATCCCAAATTAATGTGGGTAACATCAATTGTTAGTGACATGCACAACTGAGGACTTTGTTAAACAAACTAATACTGAGGTCCGGTCGACATTGTCATCTGAGAATCAAGAATAGGTCAGGGTTGTAGTAACACATGTGGATCTGGGGCCAGGTGGAGGGTTGGAACCACATCCCGTCAGCCTGACCAGGGGCGGCTCCTCCATATGGGCGGAGGAGCGTTGCACCCCCCCCCCCAGCAGCGGCAGCTGCAAACCTTTTCCCGAAAAACGATCATACACTATGTTTATGATTGTTTTTTGTGAAAAGAAGCGGGGCCACGGGGTGATGAACAAAGAGGGGGAGTGCTCCCCCTCAGAGCGCATGTGTGTTTGGCCGGCTGTCTAGGGCTGACCAAACACACATGCGCACAGGGCTCTCTCCAGCCCAGCAACTGTATCGCTGGGCTGGAGAGAGCCTGCACAGGCTCTCAGTCTGCCAGGCAGCACCCTGGCTGGGCTCTCCCAGCCAATCCTGACGCTGCTCTAAGCAGCGTCAGGATTGGCACAGGGCAGGCTGGGAGCCTGTGTCTGCAGCAGCGAGGCGGGAGCAGGCAGAGGAGCGGCACAGCGTGGGAGAGCCGGTAACTGTTTACTTTTTTTAATCATTTTTAGTTTAATTTGATTTCATTCTTCTCCCCCCTGCCCCCGCGAGCGTCACCCCGCCCCTTTTAATCAGCGTGAGCCACAGCTGAAATTGACACATACTCCACAGGAGCTTTTTATGGATCAAATCTGTTTATTAATTTTTCAATTATCAAACATCGCATATGCACTACATCACAGTATTGCCAAAAGGCTCGTTATTAGCTTACTCCATGTGAAACAATAGAAAAGAAGAAGGTTAAATATACAATACAACTATGTTTCCCCACTGCTGGCTGACAGTACAGTAACAAACAATCTCAGGCTCTTTTACCATATAAATCTAGTCCTATATATACATTTCCTTGCAGGTGCAATCCCCTGCACTCAATTCAAATTCAGAACCCTCAAATAAGTTGGACATGTCAGCTCTGAAAACTCCCCGGATAGAATACGTAAGAATGGTTGCCAAAGTTCTTTAAAGTCCCCGCTCCGCTGCTGAGAAGTCAGGGTAAGCTTTTCCATAGCTAGGATAAACCAGAGCTTGTGCAGCCACGAGACTGTTGTCGGGATCCGCTCTGTTCCCCACACAGATAACAACAGCTGTACTGCAGCATTCAAGGCTAAAGCCATCTGCCGTCCCTTCAATGATCTCAGGGGAAAAGTGAGAGGATTGGGAAGGCCCAACAAGATATACGCAGGAAATCTGGGGATCTGAGTGTCAAAAGCCATGTCCACAGTGTCTATTATGTCCTTCCAGTACTGGTGTAGTTTGGGACAATGCCATAGTAAATGCACAAGAGAGCCCCCTCTCCCACACCCCCTCCAGCAAAGACTAGATTTGTCATGATCCCAAGCATGGATCCTAGTTGGGGTGTAATACCAGGAGGAGGCAACTTTATAGGCTGTCTCTGTACCTGCTGAGTTATAACCCGCGTGGTACGCGCTATAAAAAACACTCTCCCATCTTCCGATAGCTCCCTCTCTAGTTCCTTCTCCCATCTCAGTTGACCCTTAGTCTTGGTTGAACGAACCTCCCCGCAAGAGGACATAGAGCTCAGAAACCACGCGCTTATCGCTCTTTTTCATTAGAATCCATTTTTCAAACGGTGTTAACGGCCTATCTATTAATATCCTATTGGCTGGAAGCAGGGCCCAGTGTCTTATTTGATAGTACATCATCCTGTCAGCCTCGGTTTGGCCATATAGTTCCCTCAGCTGGTCAAAGGGGATAACCCCCTGCTCATCGAATAAATATCCCACCCTTTTGCAGCCCCGCTCATACCACCGACGCAATGCTTCAGACTGTAGGCCCGGGCCAAAATCGGGGTTCGCGCCCAGGGGAGTCATTGGGGATGGGAAGGTCGTCAAACCCGCCCTGCCGGCCACCCGATCCCACACTCTCATCGAAACCTCCGTGACCGGGGATATATACAACCCCTGCGCCCTGTGACGGCGCCTGAACCAGGGTTCCTTCCATATGTGAGAGCCAGCCACTGCCTGGTCCATGAAACACCAATGCCTCTCAGAAGATGGTCGGCTCCATTCCAAGAGGAAACGCAGCTGTGCTGCTTGGAAGTATCGAAGGAGGCAGGGGACCGCCAGCCCCCCCTCCCTCTTGGGGTGATACAGGGCCTGCCGCGATAACCGCGCCGCCGTCCCTTCCCATATAAATCTTAGAACCGCCGTTTGGAGGGTCGCTATCGTTCGCGGTGGGGGGCTCCAGCGGGAGAGCCTGAAAAAAATAAAGTATACGTGGTAGTATGGTCATCTTCACTGCCGCAACCCTGCCCAGCCAGGACAATTTAAGTTTCCCCCATGTCTCTAAGTCGAGCTGCACCTCCCGGGTTAGTTTCGCATAGTTCAACGTCGCTAGGTGGGCGACTGTGGAGCCCAGCTCGATCCCCAAGTATGGGAGCCCGAGGAGGACCATGTAAACTGGAATCGGGCCTTCAGGTCCCTTTCATGCTCCGCACTTATAAACTTACCTATAGCCTGCGATTTAAGCATGTTCATTCGGAGACCCGTCCAAATTCTTCTAAAACACCCATTAGCGCCAGTAGTGAGGTCATAGGCTCCGCCAGAGTAAGGATGACGTTGTCCATGTATAGCGATATGAGATGTTCATCCCCCCCAAACTTCACACCCGTGATCTGAGGGTTGTCCCGGAGCCTCTGCGCCATAGGCTCCACGTAGAGCGCGAACAGGAGGGGCGAAAGCGGACACCCCTGCCTGGTCCCTCTTTGGACGGCGAATGCCAAAGAAAGTGTCCCATTAACTCGAACCGCCGCCAGAGGCGTTTGATAAATGCAGCAAATCCATGCCATGAAGCCCGAACCCAGTCCGAAGCGTTCAAGCACCTTGAACAGGTATGGCCAGTAAACCCTATTGAACGCCTTTCAGCGTCAATAGATAGGAAGAGCACCGCCCTACGAGAGCGTTCGGTTTTATCCAAGAGGTGAAGCAGTCGCTTGGTATTATTGCTACACTGTCTATGCGGTATAAATCCCACTTGGTCGGGATCCACAAGCCCCGGCATGTAATAGTTGAGGCGGTGTGTCAAAATGCCAGTGAATAATTTGGCATCAATATTCAGGAGGGAGATCGGCCTGTACGAGGTGCATCCCTCGGGATCCTTCCCCGGTTTCGGGATAACCACGATAGTAGCGTCTAACATACTAGGCGTAAGAGAGCCCGTTTGACAAAGGAGTTAAAAAGTCACACAGGAACGGGAACAAGTTCCACACAGAAGGATTTATTAAAAAGCGCAGAGAAACCATTGGGGCCAGGTGACTTCCCGATCTGCAGCCGAGCGATCGCTGATATAACCTCCTCTGCCCTTATAGGTTGATCTAACGTGGTTGCCTGTCTCACAGACAAAGGAGTGATTGCTATGTCCTCTAAGAAGGATTCTGGAGTTAAGGTACCAGGCTCTTCAGCCCTGTATAGATTTCGATAGAATTCCGCAAAAGCCTGCGCTATTTGGTCGCTCGTGCGCGCTTCTGCTCCAGAAGGGGAGCGCACCATTTTTATCATTGACGCTGCACGCTGCGCTCTCAACCTATGTGCCAGTTGCTTCCCGCACTTGTTACTTCCTACATAGTAATTTTGTTTGAGGCGGACTACCGCATACTCTGCCCTGTCCCAGTCCAACCTCCTCAGCTGCTTTCGCACCTTTCCGAGCTCTCGCCATATTCTAGGAGCACCGGTGTGTTTATGTGAGCGCTCTAACACCCTCACTCGCTGCTCTAGGTCCCCCCTGAGTCGACTCCTTGCCTTATTGTCCCTGGAAGAAAGCGACATCACCTCGCCCCTCAAGACAGCCTTCAGTGCCTCCAACAGTGTTGCAATGCTTATTGTCCCATCATCGTTAAAGCTAAGATAATCTGTTATTGCCCTTCGGTTCGCCTCTACCGTTGCACCGTTCTGAAGCATTGAGTCCCTAAATCGCCATCCCGCTGCACTGACCCTCTCCATGTCCATGTGGATCTCAACTGTAACCGGGGCATGATCTGACAGGGCCCGCGGCTCAATCGCTGAGTCTCTAACCCTGGGGAGAAGCTCCCGGGATGCCAGAAAAAGGTCCAACCTAGCGTATGTTTTGGTTGCTGATGAGTAAAAGGAGTAGTCCCTCAACGAGGGGTGCGCACTTCTCCACACATCCACCAGACCACACTCACTCAACCACTGCTGCCCTGCATCCGACAAAGACCCCGTCTGCCCATACTGATGGCCTGAGCGATCCAGGTCCCCGTCCATCACCAAATTAAAATCGCCCCCCAGCAATACAACACCATCAGGGGATTGGAGCAGCGGAGTCAAAGACTGTCTCAGGAAGGTTTCTTGTTGGGAATTAGGTGCGTATAGGGAAGCGATCGTGAAGGAAAAACCCCCCAGTCTAAGCCTCATGGCCAAAAGCCTCCCTGGAACCTCGTGCAATTTTGATATCACTTCCCCCGGAAATGAGCGTGATAAAAGTATCGCCACCCCTGCATGCTTTGATGGTAGCGAGGACCAGAACTGCCTGGGGAACCACTTAGAGCGCATACGGTAGGTATCTTTAAAGACAAGGTGCGTCTCCTGCAAGAGACATACATGACTCCCGGATCTCTCTAAAGCTGATAGGATGGCTACTCTCTTAGTAGGGTTATTGAGCCCCCTATCATTTAAACTTATACATTTAATGGTCATAGCCTATGATGAGGAGAGCAAGCAGAAGAGGCAGGAGCACAACAGAGGACTACCCCCTACATTAATATCTAGACCACCTAGAACACTCAGGCCTGAGGGTGTCTCCACAAACAGCCAGCATCGCAGGGAAACCCAACAACAGACAACTAATAAGCACAACAGGTGCATAGAACACAGAAGTCCTCGGTCGTCCATCCTCGCGAGGTGCAGTCTCCACGGGGCAATATATCCAACCATGTCAGGTAACCAGGTCCATTGCCCCCGCCACCTCGACCCTCATCAACGATCAGCATGTTGTTAGCAATGCGGCCAATAGCAATCCCGGGTGCCCCCGGGTGTCCACACTAGGCTGAAGTTCCGGCTGCCACACTGTTCAAGGTGGCTTCTCTCTCCGATCTCAGCTCCGAGGCCGTCGGGCGCTGCAGCTTCCTTTTCTTCTCTTTTCTCTGCCAACGAGGAGGGCCCCCCGCCGGCAGAACCGCCCCCTCGCTCGCCTCCCGTCCTATATCCTCCAGACCCAGGACGCAGCTAGCTTCCAGGACGGATTTCACCTGCCGGAGCTGCTCCTCCCAGCGGAAGACCAAGCGGAACGGATGGCCCCAGGAATAGGACACATTGTGCGCTCTCAAGTGATCTGTGATCGGTCTGAACTCTCTCCGCCTCTGTAAAGTACGCAGTTCATGCCCTTGAAAGAGTACACTCTGGAGGTTGCGTGCCCACTGTAGAATCTTTTCTTTAAGGACAAAATTGTGGAGACAGGCTAAAATGTCTGGGGGGCGGTCTACAGGGCCCCCGGCGCGCCTAACTCGATGTACCCGGTCCAGGACTACCTCCCGTGTCTCGTCTGTGCCAAGCAGGGAGCGAAACAGGTCCACCACGTAGCCCCCAATGTCCTCTTTTTCAGCACCACCCGGGGCCCCTCTAATGCGAATATTTTGTCACCTCGAGCGATTTTCCAAGTCCTCGACCGCCATCTGGAGGAGGTCCTGCTGCTTTCGGAGGCGGACTACCTCCTGTTGCAGGCCCGCCACCTCTTCACCGCGAGGGATCTCACTGTCCTCTAGCTGTGATACACGTTCACTCAAGGAGGTAACCTCTCCTCGTAGCTCCTTCACCTCCTGTGAGATGTCCCTACGCAGCTCTTGGATATCGCCCCGGAGCGACTCAAACAGGGAGGTCAGAAAGCCCTTCGTAACGGGAGAACTCTCCTCTGGATCTGTCTCCACCCGACACTCCAAGGCCCTCGTCTCAGGTAAGTCCTCCGCCACAGTCCCAGATGTCAGGCGCGCCCCTGCCAGCATGTCCCTCACTGAGCGCTCGCGTTTGGATTTTGATGTCGCCATGGCGCGCCAGCCTGGTCACGCCTCACCGGTTCAATCCCGCAGGGCCTCCAGGGTTTCCGTCTGAGGCCAATCAGAATATGCCGCCCTGTCCGGGACCGCGCCCAGGTCCAACCCCCAGCAGCCACCACTTGCAGCAATCCGCTCCTGGCACCTTTTCACGGGATTGCAGGACCACGCTATTCAAAAGTTCGAATGTTGGAGTGAAGCAGCCCGGAGGCCGGGCAACTGCGCCCCTACCTTCTACTGGAGCCCCGCACTTCACAGGGCCCCACTCCAAGGCACCAGGGTGAGGAGGCCCCGTCTGCAGCCCCCGGTCCGACAGAACATGAGAGAGCGCCCCTCTCCCTCGGGGCGCTCAAGTCTCCAGGCGCCGGGTCCCGCGGCGCAATCTAGCTGTTCTGGGGCCCAGGGTGAGCCCCCAGGCCCTCAATCCCTCGGCGCCACGCTCAGAAGGGCCGCCGGGGAAAGGCCCACCCCGCGGCCCAGGCCGCCTCTCGCCGCTCCGCGGCCCCGCCCCGACACCGGGAGCGGAGCAGCCGGGACCCGGCCGCAGCCGAGCGGCACGAAACACCCGGGGGAGCCTCACAATGCGGGGGGAGCCTCCAGGCTTCCCCCAAATGGGCCGTAAGGCACTTTACTGGGTCGAGGCGTTAGAGCGCTAGCGGGCACGTCTTAGCGCTCCGCCATCTTGGACACGCCCCCCCGCAGGAGCTTTTTAGAAGGCACTCTGGACAATCGTTTGATCACCTAACGTGAAGGGGATCCCGTTGGATATGGGGGCTGGAGACCTCAGGAGGGACGTTTCCGCTATGAGTGAAAATAGTGCCTCCTTTGGTGCACATACGGCGCAGATATTGCTGCACATAAAAGACATAAAGACATCCTTCAAAACTCAAATAGCAGCTGTTGTGGGTAAGGTATGGATTCTGAGAGACGACCATAGGAATTTAACAGACCAGGTCAAAGAGGTGGAGGATCAACTGTGTGGAGACTTGCCACAAATAAAAGACCTTACTAATAAACACTCAGCTATGGAGAAAGAGGTGAAGTTACCGACAAGCACATTGAAGGACACGGAGGGTAGGTCCCAACGGCACAACGTCAGAATGTTAGGTGTGCCAGAGAGGTTGGAGGGCCCAACACCCAACTCTTCGTGGAGAAGTGGTTGGATAGAACTTTATTATAGGGGAACCCCTCCCGGTTCTTCTCTGTGGAACAAATGCACAGGGTCCCATCCTATACACTGTAGCTGGGGGGTGAATCCACACCTGATTACTGTGAGGATGATGAACTTTCGTGACAGAGATATATTTTTCAGGCTGCAAGGAAGCACAATCCTCGGACGATAGAGGGACATGAGGTATACTTGTATCCAGCCCATACAAACCTAGTTTAGCGACAGCGAGGGGCATTTATGCCAGTCAAATGGGTGCTCCACCAGCTGGATCTTAAGTACACACTTCTCTATCCCATGAAACTGCGGGTTCTGCATGAGGGGAAAACACATTTCTTGGCAACAGCACAGGAGGCCTGGTCATGTCTCAAACGACGGGGGCCGTGGTCAGGCCCGCCATCGGGGAAGAGGAACGAAGAATGCTGGAAAATGGCTTCTTCTATGTAGAGAAACAACAAGAACACCACAGCCTCCCTCACCAAAGAACAGATAAAGCAGCACAGGAGAAAACTGTCAATGAGATCCAGCAATGCACCAATGTAATAATAAGTGGAGATCCCACATCTTGGAAGAGGAGGACAGTGGCTCAGAATAGACAGAAAGAGAACCTGAAACAGAGGAAGACCATATGGCCCTGGTGACACCCATGACATCAGAACACTTGGGGTAGGAACGGTCAGGATCCCTGGCAAGGTCTAGGTATGATTGGAACTGGCTCCGGAGCAGGGGACCCTGGGAGACACTGGAACGTTTGCTATTGACATGAGACTGCCTAAGGTAAGGATTTCACAGTGAGCACCCTTGCTTGAGAGGCCGGTGGAGACGCCCCAGTGCTGGTAGCACGTTTGTTTTTAATGTTGCTTTGGGACTTGAACGTGCTATAGTTTGGGGGTGTGGTTAGTTGTATAATCACTACATGGTAAGGTAGAGAGGGGGTAAGCTTAGAGGAAGTTGACGTCACCTCAATACAACATGGGCAGGGGGGGCCTTAGCTGGACCTCTTCTGGTGTCCACGCCCTTTTAGGGAAGGCAGATACACACCCACCATGATACAAATCCAAGCTCTGAGGCTACTAACCTGGAATGTTAATGGACTGGGCAATAAGGTGAAAAGTAGTTTGGTTATCAGGGTCCTTAACAGAAATGAACCAGACACTGTCCATTTGCAGGAGATACACCTCATTGGTGTACAGCACTGTAGTAAGGGGAGGAGTAGGTACAGAGTGGTGGGACATGCTCAATACACCTCGGGCTTGAGAGGGGTGAAGATTCGGCTTAGAAAGACACTTGCGTTCCAAGTGCAACACTCATGGGTAGATACATATGGGTGTTACATGGTAATTGCCAGAGAACACGAGGGGGAAGCAGTGTTTCTGGCCAATGCATAATCGCCCCCCATCAGACTCCAGACCGAAATGCTACAGAAAGGGTAACATTTTACTGGAAGCCCCTGCAGCACTGGTGGTATTAGATACAAATCTAGATAGGATGAGCTCCAGTGTGGAAGCAGAGGCAACAAAAGGGACACTAGAGGGCTTTGTGTAGGCATGAGGGCTGTGTGATATTTGGAGAGCTCTTCATAGCAGAGAGAGAGTGTATTCATTCACTCCGCTGCCCACAATATGCACTGGAGACTCAACTATTTTTTCACCACAGGTGACTTACTCCCTAGATTTCACGAAGATATATACCTAGCATGGGGAATCAGTGATCACCTGCCTTTGAGAGTGATGCTGTAACTAAAATTTTGAAACTAAGGGGAATGTTGAGATTGAAAACATGTTGCCTCTCCAATGAACAGGAGACTAAACACTTAGGAAGGGCATTCAAACACTATTCTGAGGACAAGGATTTAATGCAAAACCTAATTAGGTGAGGTGAACAAGGCCACTACCAGGGGAGTAATCATCACAGGGGGAGATAGGGGACAGGCGGGAGAGACATGCTAGTTTGGCTACCCTAGAGGGGGTATTGACTCAGCCTGAAGAAGGAATATGCGGATACCCCAAACCCCCCAGTAAGATAACCATGGACTTAAAGAAGGCAGAGTATCAGACAATTGCCAGCCATGAGGCCAAAGCAGCCTATCCGGTGAAATAGAAAAGATAGAAAAGAATATATGAAGGGAGAAACAAGACCGGATAATTGCTACAATGGATCGGAAGTAAGGAACAAGGTAGCATGTTCCTTAGAGAATTGAAAGTGGGCTCCAGGGAGATGGTGAGAGGCAAGTGGTAAGATAGGGGAGGAATTTGCCAGACATTTTGAAACATTTTGCAATTCCCACTTGCGGGTCCCTGACCCGGATGTACTAGCTTTTATAAATGATTGCCCATTAGACGGTTAGGTGGGGAACACATGGGAGACTTAGAGGCACAGGAGATATCCTCTGCCATAGGCCTCATGCAATTTGGGAAAGCCCCGGGACTGGACGGGTTCCGGTTGACTGTTTTGGAAATTGCAGAGATGGACTATGACTCATCTACACACGGCCTTCAAGAAGGCATTTCAAGAGAGAGAGCTACCGGACGACATGCGCACGTCGACTGTGGTGCTCACCCTGAAGGCAGCTCATATCCTTACTAAATGTAGATGTCAAGATCCCGACCAAAATTGTAGCCACTAAACTAAGGGCAGTGGTGATGGAGTTCGAACATCCAGACTAGAATAGTTTTATGCCGGGGTGCTTGACCAGGCTGAACCTGAGACGGCTGCATAAGAAACTGGCAGTGGCAGGGATCTCGCCGGTGGGAGGGTGATCTCCTCGTTGGATGCAAATAAGGCCTGCAACTCGGTGGAATGGACATATCTCTTTGGGGTGTTGGCTAAGGTGGGGTTCGGCCACAAATACATCAGGTAGTCAATTTACTTTATGATCAGCCAAAGGCTAGAGTGCGGGTTGATGGTTACACATCGCTGGAATTTTGAGGGAGGAGGGGCACTCATGAAGTGTGTCCACTCTCACCGATGTTGTTCGTCTTGGCAATCAAAGTCTTGGCGGAATGGGTGTGAGTTAATGCACAGGTTTGGGCAGGCCAAGCGGTGACAGAGCAGATAAGCGCATATCACTGTATGCTGGTGATATTCTATTGTATCTGATGATGTCCCAACACTGGACAGGTAATGGGATATCTTTTGAGTGTTTAGGGAGCATTTGGGGTTTGCCGTAAACTAGGACAAGTGTTTGGTATTATAACTAAGTGTCCAGACTCATACTATCAGGCAATCTTAGGACCTCTGCTCAAAAGACTGGAGCAAGATGTGAAACATTGGCAGTCACTGCCCCTTTCATTAATGGGGAAGGTGACAATGTTTAAAATGGTGTCACTCTCCAGGTTCTTGTATGCTCTTCAGAATAGATCACAGCCGGGTTCTTCACCAAGGTGGGTGCACTACTGCGAACACTACTCTGGCCAGAAGAAAGAGACCTCTATAGCTATGAGAGCCCTTCAAAGGTCTAAATATGAGGGCAGCACCCCTTACTGAATGTGAGGAAATACTATGAGGAAGCACGGATGAGTGTAGAAAATTAGTGGGTGCATGCTGACTAGGCTGACCCTGCATTTTGGCTAGCCAGAACAGGAATGGGGGATAAGAGTTACTTTCACACGCTGTACAAGAGCAGGTTGTGTCCCCATGCCTGTCCAGCAAAGAGGACTGTGGTGGATATCTGGAGGAGACTGACCAGAGAAATGGGATGGGGACAGGATCTGACCACCAAAGACCACTGAGGGAGGGCTCCAGATTGCGACACGTTGTGGCTCTGCTGCAGTTTTGGGGATGGGATGATATCGACCTTTCTACACTGGCATATGTGAGGGATTAGAACAAGATGGTTCTCTTTGACTTCCTGAAAAAGGAGTATCGGACGTCAAAGACGCAATGGCTGCACCATGGCCAACTGAGACACGACCTGAGGGAATGTGTGTCTCTCGAAGAAGAGACACAAGAAGACTCCCGCTGGAAAGTAGACTCCTAGATGGGAGGGTCAAAAGGAATCTAATTTCATTGACATATGGGACGGTGATGACAAACACACAAATTCCTCTGTTGAAATTGCGGGCTACATGGGAACAGGACCTAAGGAAGCTAATTGAGAATGACTGGCGGGAGGCTTTGGAGTTTTCAGCGATAATGGCAATAAAGGCAAGTTTCCTCCTTATCAGACTAAAGATACTGCACTGGACCTACTGCACATGCAGTCTGCTACGTAGAATAGACAGCGTGGGAGATGTGGATTGCCTTAGGGGCTGTGGAATAGAAGGCACTTTTTTTACACACACTCTGGAGCTGTCCCCAAATACAAGCCTTTTGAAAAGAGGTTGGAAGTTCTTGGGGGAAGCAACTGGGCTACCCCTAGAGCTACAGCCACAACTTGTGCAGGTAGGTATATGGTACCCAACAGATCATTCCCGCTATCAGAAACTATTAGTAAATTTGGGTTACATGGTGGCAAAATGAGACATTGCTCAGAAATAGGGCTATGGTACTTCCCCTAGACATCAGACATGAGAGCTTGGCATGGAGTATTGTAAAAAATGGAAAAGGAAATTTGCAAAGGAAGAGGGTGTCTGAGGAAATTTGATAAAATAAGGGGAAGATGGGACATGAAAGAGGGATGAGAGAAGAGTGAAGGTGGGCACGCGTATCCAATACTAGTAGAGGGGATGGCAAACACTTGATTCAATTGCTTCCACGCGTAAAGAATGGGAATGCAGGAAGGGCCATTGAGATACAGAAGTCAGAGAGCGCTGATGTGGACTTTGCCTCTGACGTTCCGCTATGTACAGGCTTTGGGACGATACAGGGTGGTTGAGGGATGTTGTGTTTTGAATGTTTAACATGCTTGTTGTTCTGTCTAAAATAATAAAGTACATCTTAAAAAAAAAAAAAGAATAGGGCAGGGTCTTCGATGGGATGGGACACGTTGCAAATGATAAGAAGAAAGGTTTAGTAATGAAGGAAGAGTGGCAGGGGCAGAGCCCTTCCATAATAAGGCAATGAGAAAGTAGCCAGCACTTGCTGCAAAAAATACTCAAGGGGGATGAATACAGGGTGTGTTCAAATGAGCGACTGATGTGTTAAACTTCTTGGAGGTAAAGTAGTGGCAGGAGAGGGCAACACATTTGAGAAGATGCCAGGTATGCCGTTCTCCTAAATATCTATGCAAATGATGCACACTTTGGACATCTTCTAAATTGTGTGTGATGTTTGAGAGTGAGTTAACACCAAATTTTGTGTATGAAATGTAAGAAGGTTAGTCACTGTGAGGAAATGACTCCTTGGGCACACTTTTTGCTGCCATAATTTGTTGTCCTGGTAGACTGCTATTGCCTTACAAATTGCCTTGTGGTTTATATTTTATGTTCTCTACAGGACTGACACTTGATATAAATATTCCAGTGAGCATTGGTGAACTGGAACCACCTTTAGCTTTCAGCAAGAGATTTCATTAGTGTTGCAAAACCCTACCATTGAGAATTGTACATAACAAAAATGTTGTTACGTTCTTTGGGAAGTAAGCACAGGATTGATAGTAGGATGACTTCCCTTGTTCCCAAGAGGCACAGTGCCACAGCTGTCTACGAGGAGTCCTGCAACTTTAGTCTCCTTAAACCATGCAGCCGAGTTCCTGACAGAAATACCTGTGGGGAACAAGGGTGTTAACCACATATTCGTTATCCAATTTCTAACCACATAGCCAGACAGAAATCTAAACAGTGTAATCAGTATTGAGATACTGTTGTGAGGATCTCACAGAGTGTTGTGGCATATCTTTACCCCTCCTGTGCATGCAGATAAGCAGGCAGATATATTAACCAAGTGAGTGATTTAAAATAACACATGCAGAATGCCACTCAATCAATGGTTTCTAGTAAACAAAGAAACATGCAGTAAGGAGTGGTTTGCTGATAGTAAAGCATGTTACTTACTTTTCTAGTACATCTGGTGCATGTGAGAGTAGCATCACTGCAAAACCCAGCTGATTAGCTGTAGTGTCCTGGCCTAAGAAAATTGGAATAAATATTAACCTCAAGAACTGGCAGAAAAACTGTTGCATCACAAAGATCACATATTGCGTAACTCTGCTTGTTGATAGAATAGATTTTAGGTTGTGTTTCCTCTACTGGCATAGGGTTCAACTGTGAGTGTTAACACTAGAAAAAAAACTTGCAGGCCCTAGTGCTATTTAAATCACCTTAAGTTGAAGAATATCAATGTTCCAACAGCTCCCATATAGTGAATAGCAATTGGTGCTGGCTTAAGTCTTGGACAAGTAACTAATTCAAAAGAGGACCTCCCTTTTTCTTGATAGGTCAGCTTTGCTGCCTTAAACAACATAAAAAGGCAAACAGTGCAAGTCAATATGAACCACCATAATATGCTTGAAACACAAACTTGCTGTTGTGTGGGTGCAGCCAAGATACACAAACTAAAGGTGCTGGTTGGGCCCTATGGAGTGATCTGCTTAAATGTCAGTAGACAATCACAACATATTGAAATAAAGGTATCAGCAGATGGTTTTAGAAGGGTGGTGGGTGATGGAGTAACATCAAAGACAACAAGAGCCTTTTCAGAGTTGAGACTGATTTTTCTCTGGACCTCTAAGCCTGCATTGTTCACAACTACAAATCATTATGTTTTTGAGATAATAAATAATAGGCAGGATCCATCACTATTTGCAACCATTCAGTAGCAATAATCATGAACACATTGAGAAATGGGAACAGGATAACTTCATATCCTGCAGGGAATGACAAAATGGCAATTTTGTTTCTGAATAAGTGTAATTAAACCACTATGTTAATGGAATAACCACTGGCTAGCTCCAAAGGTTGGCAAAACACAAGGACTCCCTCTACACTAATACTACTAATAGTTTATCTGCAAAATCAACACTTGTGAGGAAGAAATACCTCCCAAATCCCTAAAAGATTGATGCCTGGCTTACTCTGCTGAAAAAAGAAACATGTATTGTAGGTGTGGAATGTGTGCAAGGTCCACCGGGTCCACCTTTTTCTAGCATTTACTCTCTGATTTCCCTCACCTTCCCTCCAGTAAGGAAATGATCCTTTAGGTAGCTATGTATATACCACTCAATCACATTCACTTTCATTTCTAGCTGTATGGATGGGTCTTACCCTACTTGCTCATCCAGTGAGTTCTAGAGAAGAACAACTGATATGCTAAAGGGGTGTTAACTGTCTTCTTCAAGCAGCATATAGCCTTCAATGTGCTAAGCAGGTGCTCCACTGAACCTGTACTAAGCTACAAGGCCCCAGTGATGATACAGATTTCAACTTCGAAGAAGTCTTGTACATGGATTGGAAGAAGCTAGCCATTGCCTTTATCACCTGAACAACTTGTGCCACTACAGATCATATGTGTCAGTTAATAGAAGTGTGTTGGGACTGGGAGGTCCTCTGCATGATTAGAGAGCAAGCACTCCTGCCTTGAGTTACACTTAGACAAAATCTATGATGCATGGTTGACCTTTTTGTCCTCTGTACACCAGACAATCATGCATGAATGCTGAGCATTCTTTTTCGATAGTGACATTGAAACCCACTGTGGGCGTCTGTGGTCTGCAGGGGAGAACCAAGCATGATTACTTGAGACTGGAAGCTTACTTGTGCATACTAGTAGCAAAGCAACCTACTGGTGTTGCCATGGTAAACGTTTGCAGAGCCTCATTTAAGTGGGTTCTTCATCACATTCAGCATAAATAAGGAGTGTAGGGATCATGCTTGACTGTGGGCCCAGTGCAATCTTTCTTGGATTTAAACTACGAATATGTTTGCAAAAGGGGGGAGGAGGTAGCCTGCCAGAAAAGGGGGGTGTATTGCTTGCAATTGTGTACCCTTTGCGTGGGAGAAATGGAGACAGATGTTTTAAAAAAAAAGCTAGGCTAAGGCTTTGCCATGCCTTTTGCCCTCCCTTAACAGTATCCCCAATTATGCATGATTAAAGGGGGTGGGGAGTTAGACATAGCAGTCTCTTTAGAAGTACAAGGTCAGATTTGTGTCAAGGCATCCCCTTTGTTGTCCTTGTGATGTAATTCCAGATTAGATGAGAAGTGCAAGAAGCAAAGGATGTCCTCTCCCTTTGTGCTATGTTTTGTGTCTTGAAGAAGATGGCTTCCAAAACTACTCCTTCTTATATGCCGTAACTCAAAGACAAAGAGTGTTTGGCTTGGCTAATGATGGATACATGAAATATTTCATGGTGGCGGATGGGTGTCAAAATTAAGATTAGGAATACACAGTTCCTGTTCGGAATACTAATATAAAAGAGGGACTGAAGTAAGCAGTCATTGCTTCAGCACTTCAAGCTGAACACTGGAGACACTCCCCCACAGGGTAGTGGGGGAACCACTGAGGACCATGGATGGTACACCAGATAGGCAGCAAAAGGAGTTCATGTCTTGGACTGGGACCTGCCTTACTGGCAAAGAGAGTGGCAATGAGGGTGTGGCTACCAAAGGAGTTTGCCAAGGTGGAGGAGCTGCTCAGAAGGATATGGCTGAACATGCCTGTTAGCGACAAATGAGCTGCTGTGTATTGAGGAGAGCCAGTGCTGCTACAGCCCGAGAGGAGTTCTGGACCCCTCACTATAAGTGCACATCCCTGGTCACCCATACTGGACCTTGAGGTACTCCTCAGCTCCTTCTCTGGCGCAGGAATAATCTGCAGGGTTGCCAGCTTGAATTTCTAGGAGGGACCTGAATTGGGCAATCTGACTTTCACCTGTTACAGGTCGTGACTGAGGCCTGAGGCATGCTGCGCCAAAGCAAGACTTAACCAGATCTCTCAGCTGTAGCCTGAAACTAGATTGTGCAAGGCAATGGCAAGTGCGCCTGTGAACTATGAGCCCTACTGTTATATGCGCCAGGGATCCTAGAGCACAGACTCTTAGGTCAACTTTTAACCACCAATGGGCCCTCGATACCTTATTCAAAAACTTGTGGACAGACCAGAATCTTTCTCTGAGCAAGGTCTTTCTAGCCTGTGAAGTCAAGACCTATGGTTGCTCTCCAGAAGCAACTGCAACCATATTTTTGGGGATTAAACAACGGGGCCCAAAGACTGAGCTTTGAGTCTGAAGCAGCTGCACAAGTTGAAGGTAAGACAGCTCCACCATTAGCAGGGACTGGAATCTAAACAATGCTAGAGACCCCTTTCTAATCAAGCAGTAGATGATGGGAGATAGACGGACCTCTGGATCACTTAAGCACACAAAAGCTGCTCATCAGATCACAAGTGAGGCTGCAACTGTTTAGATTTCCCTGAGAATTGCTGCTGCCATAGAATTGATCAGAACTGTGTTGCATTCCATATTATATCTTTGTGTAGTAATAAGTGGTAGTCTAATAAAATAGGTTTACTTTATAAGTACGAAAAATTGACTCATTATTGAATGATTATTGAATGTTGTTTTACACAATGTTGAGTTCTGAGTCTTCAACATCACACCACTTCCAAGAGTAGGCCTTGGGCCGCTCGCCTTGCTTACCTGAGAGTCAACAGCTAGACAGCTGTACTTTATATCCACTTTTCAGGACACCTGAAGGCCAGCCCCAGGATGAAAGATGTAAAAGAAGTGAATCACCTTGATTGAGACCTGGGAACCACTCAGCTTCCTGTCATTACCGAACCATATCTGACTACTTGCATTCTGATTCATGTAGATAACCTATGGCAACCTTAAACATAATGTGTATGTGTTGATTGGAGAATGTTTTACCCATACATGACTCCTAAAAGCTCAACAAACTGTAGATCCATCTAAAGAATATAAGATATGATTTAGAATTTGAACAGAGAGTGTACAATGTTCAAGTGCTTGGTAACACCCAGATGCTTGTTAATACCTTAGAATATAAACTTGAAGCAGAATGCTGCAAAAAGGAAATATTTATTAAAGTATGGTAACTGGGGCATGTTGTTTGTAAATTTTAATGCAACATGTGACCCTGAGTCTCTCTAAAATGGGATTGGCACTGTGTTCAATAGTGAAACAGTTGAAACAGAAATGAATCATTCACATATATTAGGTTTCCTAAGTGAACAAATAGTCAACAAGGGGCTAGTTTTCAATCTCACGTTCATAGTCGTGTCATCTCCCTAAAGAGCTGTGGACTGTGTTTTTAGTTTATACTATTGGAAGGTTCGTCCCTCACTGAGAAGTATCTCTCAGGCACCAGATTAGATCAAGAAAATCTCAAATTCTCCTTGTTAGGTATCAAGTGGAAACAGCAGCATACATCAATGAACCTTAAAGAAACCACTGTACTCCTCAGGAAAGGAGTAAAGCGACCTTTCCACATCTTCTGTAAAACGTTTTCCACCATAGTACTCTGAAGGCACAACATCAGATGGATAAGGTTCAAACAGCATGGAGCACTGGAGGGGAATGAACATGAATTTTAAGCACCAGACAAGCAAGCTATGCATAGTAATGATGACAATTATGCACATGAGGAGTTAGCTGGAGTGCTTAGTGTGAATGATGATGCACCAGATCATAGGCCAAGGAAAAGAAATGTATCTTTAGGAACTTGAAAAAGTCTCCAAGGCGCAGTTTAGAAGGTTGGGCACTGCCCCTTTCCCACTTTCAAGAATTTCCAATAATCCCCTTACATCTTCTCATCACTTCTGTTTTTCAGAGCCTGTAGTATCTCTCTCTAAGGAGGGCACGATGGACCAATATCCTCTCAGTCACAGTCAGTTACTGCATTTTCTGATCTGAAACATCACAGACTCATGTCAGTAGTAACACTCTTCCGAGACACAGCAGCCAGGAGAAAGACTGTCATCCAACACTCTCCTCTGGCTTTTCCTCAGCTGAAAGGGTGATTCATTTATCACCCTATATGTTCAATTGTTATGTACTGTTTTGACCCTAACAAAATGATTGTTATTGCATTAATGTTTCTAGAATTGTAATGTTTGCACTGTGTTCTCTGCATCCATTTCTCCCAAAGGAAATCTCACTATCAAACAGACCATAGTAGGGACTGCATGTAAAATTTAGCTGACATAGAAGACATATTCCTAAACAAATACATTGACATCAGTCCACCTGTTCATCTTGACTCTGCTGAATGAGAACACACAGAACTTACAAGTAAAAACGATATATATATATACATATACACACACACAGATATATTTTTTCACTGAAAAAACAAAGGTTACAGGGATATTATAGTTAGGTTGACGTTTTACCCATACAAAACCATAGAAATGTAGCAGTTATAGTTATGCTTATAGTGATACTTATGTTAAGAAACTATGGGCCTGATTCTAAGCTTGGCGGGCGGCGGGAGCCACCCGCCAAGCGGGAACCGCCAGAAGACCGTCCCGCGGTCAAAAGACCGCGGCGGTCATTCTGAGTTTCCCACTGGGCTGGCGGGCAACCGCCAAAAGTCCGCCCGCCAGCCCAGTGGGAAACACCCTTCCCACGAGGAAGCCGGCTCCGAATGGAGCCGGCGGAGTGGGAAGGTGCGACGGGTGCAGTTGCACCCATCGCGAATTTCAGTGTCTGCAAAGCAGACACTGAAATTCTTTGTGGGGCCCTCTTACGGGGGCCCCACGACACCCCATACCGCCATCCTGTTCCTGGCGGGCGAACCGCCAGGAACAGGATGGCGGTATGGGGTGTCAGAATCCCCATGGCGGATTCCCATGGGCAGCGGAAAGTCGGCGGTACACCGCCGGCTTTCCGCTTCTGGCCGCGGCTGTACCGCCGCGGTCAGAATGCCCGGTGGAGCACCGCCAGCCTGTTGGCGGTGCTACCGCCGACCCCGGCCCTGGCGGTATTTACCGCCAGGGTCAGAATGACCCCCTATATCTCATTGCCTAAAGTTACTTTCCGCCACAAGTTATAGTTTCTTCAGATACGTATAACTATAAATATAACTAAAACTGCTGAATTTCTATGGTTTTGTATGGGTAAAACGTCAACCTACCTGCAACATCCCTGTAACCTTTGTTTTTTTCAGTGCATTTCTATGTTTTTTGTAACACACACATAAATATTTCTGTCAGGTTGCAGCCAGCCAATCAGGGCCTAGCTGTTCCACTGGATTCGAGGAGGATCTCCTGTAGATTCAAGGAGGATTCGAGGATCCACTGATTGGCTGAAAAACAATGGGCAATTTGCGCGTGCCAAAATAGCTGTCCCTAAGGGACCCCTCCATGTGTCCTATGGGGTCAGGGTCAGACCCGGTGCCTCCATTTGGGTGGAGGAGCGTTGCCCCCCCCCGCCAGCAGCAACCGCTGCAAATCCTTTTACATGGAAAGGATAATAAAACCTGTTTATTAACCTTTCCACGTTAAAGGGGCAGGGCATTGGGTGTGACGAGCTGAGGGGAGTGCATTGTGTACTCCCCTCAGAGCACATGTGTGTTTGGCCGGCTGTCTCAGGCGGGCCAAACATACATGCGCACAGGGCTCTTCCAGCCCAGCAACATGGTTACTGGGCTGGAGAGAGCCTGCACAGGCTACGAGTCTGCCTGGGAGCGACCTGGCTGGGCGCTCACCAGCCAATCCTGACGCTGCTCTGAGCAGCATCAGGTTTGAGTGCAGAGCAGGCTGGGAGCCTGTGCCTGCAGCAGTGACAGGAGAGGAGCGGAGCGGGAGCAAATCAGGTAAGTAATTTTTTGTACATTTTTTTATTAATTTTCTCCCATGCCCCTCCCCACCCTCGCCCCCGCGCCACCGCTCCACCTCGACAAAGCCATGTGAACTGCTTCTGGTCAGAGTACCTATATCCTGACCTCATATATATTTTTACACAGTTTTTCCCAACCCCAAGGCAATGCAAGAAACAAAATGGCAACTGCAAATTTTCTGTCAGGTTGCGGCCAGCCAATCAGAGCCTTGCTTTTCCTTCAAATCCATTGAGGATTCAAGGAGAATCTGCGTCCCTGTATGAACAAATTTGATTTTCATTTACTAACTAGAAAACTACTGAATGGCATTACACCAAAGCACAAGAAGGGTGATTTCGGGACCAAGAACTAGCTTTCTTCTAAATTTGGTGTACATCCGTCCAGCGATTTAGGCTGTAGTCGTGTTCAAAATCCCTTTGGAAATTAACACAGAGAAACGTGTTTTGGGACCCTCACTTTTTCTCACCCCACTTGATGGATCACCCAAAACTTTCCAGACAGCAGCAAAAGTGAGCATTACATTTTTTGGGAAAATTTTATGAAGGCTTTTCTACCAACGCCATAGATTTAGGCAAGTCAAAAAATCTTTTTTCAGTGGAAACTAGGTCCTAACTATAGCTACCTATTGGCAACCGCCAGTAGGTTATACTATCCTGCATGGACATGCTATTCAGTCAGTTTCAGTATTTATTTTACTTAATTCATTTCAAGAAATTGTAATCTCTATATTATGTTTTTCTTTACCTTTTGTACCTTAACTCTTTTGGGATCATTTATATGTATTGCAGTTATTAAGCTAATTCAATTGGTAGTACATATATTATATATTTTCTTTTACCTTGCACATTTACTTAATTTACAGATATACTTATGTGCATTACTTTTGATTTAACAGCCCTGAAGAAGCGCTTTGTCGTGAAACACGTGTTGACTGTGGCTGCTTTAAGGTTGACTTGTGCTGAGATTAAGATTGAAGAGACATTCCTGACTGGAAAGATAATAAGGGTTTTGGAAGCGGTCTGCATGTGAGAAGTTGTGTCATTCTCAGATCATATTGAAGATAGATATACATATATATATATATATATATATATATATATATATATATATATATATATGGAAAATGTCACTTACCCAGTGTACATCTGTTCGTGGCATGTTCCACTGCAGATTCACATGCTGTGCATATACTTCTGCCATCTAGTGTTGGGCTCAGAGTGTTACAAGTTGTTTTTCTTCGAAGAAGTGTTTTCGAGTCACGGGATCGAGTGACTCCTCCTCTTCAGTTCCATTGTGCATGGGCATCGACTCCATGTTAGATTGTTTTCCCGCAGAGGGTAAGGTAGGAGTTTCAGAGTAAAAAGAAAAGAAATCTCCATGCTAATGGAATGTTAAATATGTATATCTCTACATCAGTACAAATGTCGTTAACTTAAATGACTACAGGCTGCCGGGGAGGTGGGAGGGTGCATGTGAATCTGCAGCGGAACATGCCACAAACAGATGTACACTGGATAAGTGACATTTTCCGTTCAATGGCATGTGTAGCTGCAGATACACATGCTGTGCATAGATTACAAAGCAGTTAGTCCTCCAATAAAAGCGGTGGTTAACCTGTAGGGGTTGAAGTTGTTTGAAATAATGTTCTGAGTACAGCTTGACCTACTGTGGCTTGCTGTGTTGCTAAAACATCTACACAGTACTGTTTAGTAAATGTATGTGGTGTTGGCCAAGTAGCTGCTTTACATATTTCAGCCATTGGTATGTTTCCTAAAAAGGCCATTGTAGCACCTTTCTTTCTTGTGGAATGTGCTTTAGGAGTAACTAAGCATTGTCTTTTGGCTTTAACGTTGCATATTTGGATGCATCTTACTATCTATCTTGCTAATCCTTGTTTTGAAATGGGGTTACCTGTATGAGGTTTTTGAAAGGCTACAAACAACTGTTTAGTTTTTCTGAATGGTTTTGTTCTATCTATATAGTACATTAGTGCTCTTTTAATGTCTAATGCGTGTAGAGCTCTTTCTGCCACAGAATCTGGCTGTGGGAAGAAGACTGGCAGTTCCACAGTTTGATTAATCTGAAAAGGTTATACTACTTTTGGAGGAAATTAGGGGTTAGTTCGTAGTACAACCTTATGTTTGTGCACTTGTATGAACGGTTCTTCAATAGTGAAAGCTTGAATTTCACTGACTCTTCGCATTGATGTAATTGCAACTAGGAAGGCAACCTTTGATGTTAAGAATTGCATTTGACATGAGTGCATAGGTTCAAATGGTGGGCCCATAAGTCGCATAAGAACTATGTTTAAATTCCAAGAAGAAACCGGAGGTGTCCTGGGTGGAATGATGCATTTTAAGCCTTCCATCAAGGCCTTAATAACAGGAACTCTAAATAAAGAGCTGTGCTGTATATTTTGCAAATATGCTGAAAGTGCAGTAAGATGTATTTTAATGGAAGAGAATGCTAAATTAGATTTTTGTAAATGAAGTAAATAGCATACAATATCTTGTATTAATGCTGTAAGAGGGGCAATATCTTTAGATTGACAGTATTATACAAATATTTTCCATTTGTTGGCATACCACTGTCTAGTAGTGGGTTTTCTTGCTTGCTTAATCACGTCCATACATTCTCTTGGTAGTTGTAAATACCCAAACTCTATGACCTCAGGAGCCAAAGCGCCAGATTGAGTGTGTTGGGATTTGGGTGTCTGATCTGCCCTTTGTTTTGTGTCAACAGGTCTGGTCTGTTTGGGAGTTTGGAGTGTGGTACTACTGATAGGTCTAATAATGTTGTGTACCACGGTTGACGGGCCCACGTGGGTGCTATGAGTATCATATTGAGTGTGTTTTGATGCAATTTGTTGACTACAAATGGAATGAGTGGGAGAGGGGGAAAAGTGTAAGCAAATATCCCTGACCAATTGATCCATAGAGCATTGACCTTGGATAGGGGATGTGGGTGTCTGGATGCAAAGTTTTGGAATTTTGCATTTTCGCTTGTGGAGAACAGATCTATGTTTGGTGTTCCCCATTGTTGAAAGTATTTTTGAAGTACTTGAGGGTGAATCTCCCACTTGTGTGTTTGTTGATGATTTCTGCTGAGAACATCTGCGAGTTGGTTGTGTATCCCTGGAATGTATTGTGCTACCAGGTGAATTTGGTTGTGTATTGCCTATTTCCACATTTTGTGAGCTAGGAGGGAGAGTTGGGACGAATGTGTCCCTCCTTGCTTGTTTAGGTAATACATGGTGGTCATGTTGTCTGTTTTGATCAGGACATTCTTCTGAGTGAGAAGAGGCTGAAAAGCTTTGAATGCTAGGAAGACAGCTAACAACTCTAAGTGATTTATGTGTAGCTGTTTGTGTTGGGCATCCCATTGTCCTTGGATGTTGTGATTGTTGAGGTAAGCTCCCCAGCCAATCATTGATGCATCTGTTGTAATTATGGTCTAAGGCAGAGGGTCTTGAAATGGCCACCCTTTGTTTAGATTTGTGGAATTCCACCACTGAAGGGACATGTATGTTTGGTGGTCTATCAACACTAGATCTTGAAGTTGACCGTGTGCCTGTGACCATTGTTGTGCAAGGCACTGTTGTAAGGGCCGCAGGTTTAGTCTTGCATGTGGAACGATTGCAATACATGATGCCATCATCCCTAACATTTTCATGACAAATCTAACAGTGTACTGTTGACCAGTCTGTATCTGTGCGATTATATTTTGGAATGCTTGTATTCTTTGCGTATTTGGACTTGCTAGCGCTTTTCGAGTATTTAGTATTGCACCTAAATACTGTTGTATTTGCGCAGATTGTAGTTGCGACTTCTGGTAATTTATGGAGAACCCTAGCATGTGCAGGGTTTGTATTATGTAATGCGCAGGGTTTTGACACTGCGTATGACTGCTTGATTTTATTGGCCAATTGTCTAGATATGGAAAGACATGTATATGTTGTCTTATTAGATATGCTGCGACTACCGCTAGGCACTTTGTGAATACCCTTGGAGCTGTTGTTATTCCAAAGGGTAACACTTTGAACTGATAGTCCTTTCCTTGAATGTCAAACCTAAGATATTTTCTGTGCCCCGGATGGATGGGTAAGTGAAAATACACATCCTTGAGGTCTAATGTTGCCATGAAATCGTGTTTTTGAAGTAGTGGGATAACATCCTGCAGAGTTACCATGTGAAAGTGTTCTGACAGGATGTAAAGGTTGAGGGTCCTGAGATCTAATATTGGTCTTTGGGTGCCATCCTTTTTGGGAATCAGGAGGTATAGTGAGTAAACTCCCGTCCCTACTTGATTTTGTGGCACAGGTTCTATTGCTTGTTTGAGTAATAGAAATTTGACTTCTTCCTGTAACAGACTGATGTGTTCTGTGGAAAATTTGTGTGGTTTTGGTGGAATGGTTGAGGGAGTTTGTATCAATTCTAGATAATAACCATTGCGGATAATTGACAGTACCCAATTGTCTGTGGTAATGTTTTGCCAATTGGTGTGGAACTTTTGTAGTCTTCCTCCCACAGGGGAGGTGTGGAGTGGAAGGGGATGAAACAATTCACTGTTTAGTGTGCTGTGAGGTTTGTTTAGAAGTTTGATATATGTGCCCTTAAAACCACATCGTTGGTATTGAGGTTGGTAGGCTGGTTTTGCCTGCCATGTGGATGCCTCTGCTGTTTGAGCTCCAAATCCCCCTCTAAACTGAGGTTTTTCTAAAGCATCCCCTTTATGGTGTGGTGTATAGTGCACCCATAGCGTTTGCAATGTCTGAATCCTTACGCAATTTTTCAATTGCAGTGTCCACTTCTGGGCCAAAAAGTTGTTTTTTATTGAACGGCATATTCAACACCGCTTGTTGGATTTCTGGTTTGAAACCCGAGGACCTGAGCCATGCATGCCTTCTTATTCTTACAGCAGTGTTCACACTACTGGCAGCTGTGTCTGCTGCATCTAGGGCTGACCTAATCTGATTATTAGTGATGGCTTGCCCTTCCTCCACTATTTGCTGTGCCTTTTTTTTATGTTCCTTGGGGAGGTGCTGAATTATGTCTCGCATCTCATCCCAATGGGCCCTATCATATCTAGCCAACAGCGCCTGTGAGTTGGCTATCCTCCAATGATTGGCTGCCTGGGATGCAACTCTCTTGCCTGCAGCATCAAATGTCCTACTCTCTTTGTCTGGTGGGGGTGCATCACCTGATGACTGTGACTTTGCCCTCTTTCTGGCAGAGCTTACTACTACTGAGTCTGAAGGGAGTTGTTGAGTTATGTAGACAGGATCAGAGGGAGGTGCCTTGTATTTCTTCTCTATCCTGGAAGTAATTATACTTGCTTTAACTGGCTCGCTAAGTATTTGATCAGCGTGTTTTAGCATGCCGGGGAGCATAGGGAGCGACTGCTATGTTCAGTGTGCATGGTGACACTCTGGTATGCTGCAGCCCTAGCTAAAACCTGATTGTACCCTGTACTATCCTCAGGTGTTGAAGGCTTAGAGGGATAGCAGTCTGTGTCGTTGTCGGGAATGAGATCTGGATCATAAGGATCTCATGGGTCTACATTGTCTTGTTGCGAGTCAAACAAATGTTATGGTGACTGCATTGGTGTAGGACTGGTAGGAGGAGAGATATGCAGGTGTGAAGAGTGAGGAGGAGAAAATTGAGGAGGTGGGGGTCTCTCCTTTGGCTTTGACACTTTAGCTGGAGGCTGTGTAGTGTCCAATTCCTCATGAAAGGCTAATTTCCTTTTAGGTTTTAGAGGAGATGGGGTGTGGCCAACATGGCGACCGGAGCAGCAGCATAATCTGTAGCTCCGCTCAAGGCCGTAGCAATTATCCTAGTGGCGGCGCCTCCCGACTCCTCTGGGACAGACGCCGGCCTCCCTGCTGCCCGGGACCCCCCTTGGAGAAGCTGGCGGGCTTTGGTCCCGTCGTCAGAGACGTCCCTCAGCAATAGCAGCGGCTCGCGAGGAGGAGAGGCGGGACCCCTAGCCCGCAGCCGGTGCACGCGCCGCCTGTGGGGACAGGGCCCGGTACTGCCATCGAGAAAGCCCAAAGCGGTTGAGCCCCGCTCCCGCGGGACTGCAAGTAAGCGGGCTCGGGATGGGTATTTCGGCCCGAGCGGCCCATGGTGCTCATACGGGAACCAGTGCCGGCCAGTGGGGCCTCGCCTGGGGCACGAGCCGCAGCACACACAACGAGGCCCAGTTCCTGATCCATGAACGGAGGGAACTATTGTGGGCGAGGACTGGCAGCAAACACCACAGCACCTACCATACATACTTTTGATACCTCATGTGCCCCACCCGTGGGGGATTGACTCCTACCTGCCCTTGAAGTTGGGTGTGAACGAGGCCTTCCGCTTCCATCTCCCCGTTGCCTTCCAGTGCCCTGGCTAATTGGCGGGCCAGGAGGGGATCAGGGTGCAAGGGCCGGGGGCCCCTGCTGTGGACCCATACGACAGGTCCTGTGACCAAATGGTGCTCAGCCCATGTAACCGGGTTGTGCCGCAGATCACTGCTCAGCACAAAGCAAGGAGGGGATCTGGGCCCTACCCCTAACTGGGCCCAGACACGACAGCGGTGGGGTGAGCGCTTGGGCAACCCACTGAGAAGGATCGAGAGGAGAAGTGGACCGAATTGCAGCGCGAATCACGGGCTCTTCACCACGATTGGCAAAAGTTACCTCAAATACCACTGGGAACACTGGTCGTGCCCGAATCGCAGCAGGTGCCCACACTTATTCCCCATTGCTACATGGCAGACGACTAATCAGCACAGCACCAAGTCATCCTAGACACGTCGTCTAACCTGGGAAGCATACGGCTAGGCGCACAATACCTTTAGCCTTTCACTGCCGAAGGTGTGAAATGGGCAAGCCGAAGACTCCACGGGAATCAAATGCTTCTCTCTCTGGTGACCACGACGCGACACGTCAAGCGCTACAGAAAATGGAACTCACCCTACACACCCATACAGCGCAGTTTGAAAAGATACTACAAGCCATCTTGGACACCAGGATTACTCTAGAAGCAAAAATAGGATCTGTCACAGTGGATGTCAGCATACTACGGGCAGACCAACATGCACTGTCAGATCGTGTGATAGACCTGGAAAAAGATATCACAACCCTTTGCCCAACAGTGAAAGAATTACAAGCACAGATGAACCATTTGGCAGCGGAAGTAGCCGACCTAAAACGCAGAGCTGAGGATGTGGAGGGAAGGTCACGGCGCAACAACATCCGACTAGTGGGGTTCAGAGAATGTGTTGAAGGCCCCAGCACAGAGCTATTCATGGAACAATGGCTCACGCAGACGATTCTGAAAGACAAAGTCCCGAAGTTCTTCTCAATAGAATGCGCCCACATAGTGCCTGGCAGACCCCCACACCTCTGAAGCGCAGGCCCGCCCCTTGATAGCAAGGGTACCCAACTATCGCGACAGAGACCTCATATTGCAGTTATTCCGCAAAACAGGACCTGTACGCTTTGAAAACATAACGATCACCGCCTACCCAGACTTCACTACGGAGGTACAAAGGAAACGCAGCTCTTTCTACTGAGGCAAGGAACGCCTCCGCAAGCACAACATCAAATATGCGCTGTTATACCCAGCCAGGCTCCGTGTACAAGATTACTACCGAGTTCATTTCTCCACGACTCCGGAAGATGCCTGGACCTGGTTACACGCCAAGGGCCTGGCCGGCTCGGCCAACGCTGAAAACACAGAGAAAACCTGGTCCCCCCCAAAGGCAAAATGCAGGCAGTGCAAAAAACAGGGACCTAAACCCACACCAGAACAATCTGTCGAAGAGCGCTCCCGACTGCTGCAGGCTACATCGCGATTTGTAAATGAATCCCCAACAACTATGTCCAGTCATACGAATGCCGAACCGGACCGAGACGCCCTCTCGGACTCCATAGACTCCCCCCGGGGCCCGTCCCTTACTCCGCGATTGGCCGACGATATATGACATGCACCTAATGCCCAGTCATTCACAAAGCTTATAATGTGGCAGGGCAGCAGACCTTAGAGTTTACTCAAGCAGATACCCGGGCGCCCGACTGGCTGACGCCAAGAGCCCACGGCGCTACACTCCACAGTGGGGCCTGTGACTGGGGTCCCGGGCGGCAGGCTGGGGGACAGCTGCATAAGGGGCCGGGAACTCTGACGACCAGACCCCATTAACTCTATTCACACACGCTCCATATGGACCAGTCTCTCCAGTCGTTAATCAGCGGAATTCTACCCGCCGTGGCACAGCTAATGTCAATGTTTTATATAGTTATTTGTTCTTTCATCACCCAATGGGTTTTCCCCATGATGTTTACATGAGTACACATCATCAGCATTGCACATCACATTTGCTCCAAAAGCCACAGCGCGATCAACAGAACCAAGGGTACAAACATGTCAATATCGGGTGGTAGTGGGCGTCTCTCAAATACGAAAGAGATGGGGGTCCCGCTCGATCCTCAACCAGATAAACCTACAACCTTGCATGGCTACCCAAGGTCAAAAATACATCCCACGATATAATGTGCTCACATGGAAAATAAGGGGAATGGCGTCACAGCGTAAGCGTCAGCGGGTACACACCTATCTCAGGAGACACCAGATCCTTCTAGCTATGCTGCAAGAGACACACCTCTCAATTGCCACACTAGAAAGCACACGTGTAAAATGGAAAGGGCAATTATATAGGACCACATCCTCTTCGTTCGCTCGTGGAGTGGCGATTTGGATCGCCCCGGGAGTCCCATTCATCATGGCTCGCACGCAGATAGACCCTAATGGCAGATACGTTGTCCTGGAGGGTGCACTGGACGGCTTACCCCTATCGCTGGTAGCGCTGTACGCCCCCAACACCAACCAACACGACTTCTTATGCACACTATCAACCGGAATCTTTAGCGACCCGGCTGCAGACAGTATATGGGGTGGAGATTTCAACTGCGTCTTAGATATCCACATGGACCACTCCTTTCCCCCACTCAGCACCGCCCCGACCAACCGCGCCTCACACGACCTGGTAACTTGGGTCTCAAAAATTGGCTTGAGATATGTTTGGAGATCTCGGCATCCAACTCATCGCAAATACTCCTACTATTCCCAAGTGCACAGCCTACACACCAGGATAGATATGCTCCTTGCATCAGCTGCAGTAATCCACAAGATATGCACATCAGAATACCGGGCCCTCACCATATCAGACCATAGCCCGTTATGCTCAACTTTAGACTGAGGTCGCACACACACATGCATACCCACATGGCGCCTATAAACAGAGACACTCGCAGATCCCCCCTTCCACGCAGAACTAGCCAAGTGCTTGTCCAACTATTTCTCCCTGAATAATAACACAACTGCATCACGCGCAACCGAATGGGACGCCCATAAAGTTGTGGTGTGTGGGCACTGCCTAGCAGCTTCAGTAGGGGTAAGGCGTACATTAACCAAAGAGACTAAGTTACGAAAGGCAGAGGTGGCGGTCTCCAGAAATGAGATGCCAATGGAAGAGCTGAAAGTATTAAGGGCTAGTCACAGAGAGGCTGATACCAGATTGTGTAAGCATGATTACAGACATTACACAACACGTCAATAAGCAGAAGGAGATAGATCAGGACGTCTATTGGCGTGGCTGGTTCGCCAGCCTTCGCAACCCTTACCCATAGTTGCACTCAGGTAATATTATTAACACTTGGGTGGAAATTAACAAGGCCTTTTATACATACTACCGCTCCCTATAATCACCCCCTCCTCCATCAACCGTGCAGCAAATGAACGAATTTTTGTCAATAATCTCCGAAAACGCAGACGTACTGGATAGCCCAATCACTATAGAAGAAATCCGTCTGGCGCTGTCACAGATGGCACGCAGCAAAGCACCCGGCTCAGACGGTCTGCCAGTAGAATATTTAAACTCCCAAGCAACACATCTTTTGCAGCCACTACTAGAGGTGTTTAACGAAACGCACGCCCGGGTGCAACTGCCAGACTCTATGCGCAAAGCTCTAATAGTGGTGCGCCCGGAGCCAGGCCGTGACCCCCTAGATGTCAGATCATACCGACCACTTTCTCTACTTAACTCTGACTGCAAGTTTCTTGGGAAAATCCTAGCAAACAGATTACTCCCCTATCTACCAAGTTTGATACACAATGGTCAATCTGGATTTATACCTGGGAGGAGCACCTTCTTAAATATCGGAAGATAAATCTGTATAATGCACAGCGACGTGGGTGGGGAGGCGGTAGCATTGTCATTGGACATAGAAAAAGCGTTCGACACGCTGTGTTGGGACTTCCTCGTGCACCCACTCAAAGCGCTGGGTTTTTGCACCAGCTATATAAGATGGATTAAAACACTATATGCAAAACTCACAGCCCGTGTCAAAACAGGACAAGTTATCTCTGAATCATTTCCAATAGGTAGAGGCACTAGGCAGGGGTGTCCCCTATCCCCCTTACTGTTCGCAATAGCCATGGAACCACTAGCGATCAAGCTCCGCAGCCACGCCCAAATATGGGGCATCCCAGAATTTAACACATACCACATTATATCCCTATACGTGGATGACACCCTGATATATTTACGCAATCACGCCACCTCCATTGCTGGGGTAATGACAATACTGGACACCTTTGCATCTACCTCCGGCCTACGAATTAACTGGACTAAGTCATGCATCTTCCCTCTCACTCCTATAGCAACTGAAATACGCTGGGCACTCCCGGAATATCAATTACCATGGTCTCATTCCACCTTCAAGTACTTAGGCATACAGATATATCACTCCATGGCAGACCTCAACGAAGGCAATATTGATAGAGTTCTCGGGTCTGTCCGTAGCTCCATACCGTTCTGGGGTTTGCTCCCTTTATCCCCTGTGGGACGGGTAGTCATAGCCAAAATGCTTATCCTCCAGAGATTTCTATTTCACTTCGCTGTGCTCCCGATACTCCTACCACGATCGCTCTTTCAATCACTGCACTATCCGCAGGACGTGGGTGGATTAGGCATGGCAAATTTTGATTTATACTACGCCGCTGCCCAACTGCAATGGCCATCCACGTGGCTCAGTGAGTCCCTCTCAGAAGAGCGTAAAGCGATAAAGGAATTAATAGCACCGCTCCCAATCCTAACTTCGCTATTAGCTAGTCCACATCACCCACAGAAAGGGGCTATATTGCTAGATGTAGCCAGATCTTGCTGGCACAGGTACGTCCAAGGCAGAACCCCTACGCTTCCTTACTCTCCCTCGCTGCTGTTGGCACAACTCCCGGGGGCCCAAAAGTGATCAATATATCACGATATATGCAGCGTGTGGCTGTTACGTGTAGGCGAATACTACTCGGGCTCTACGCTGCGTTCCTTTGGGGAACTAGTGGACTCGGGGGAGACTCACGCAGGGGCCTTTCTGACATACGGTGCAATCAAACTACTACTCGACAACATATGGGAGCACGGTAACGCTGAGCCACAGGAATTACAACTGCACACTGCGATTCTCTCAATGGGCAATACAAAAGGCATAATAACAAAACTATACAAGCAGCTCCTAGCTGGAGCTTGCTCGGAATTATCACAAGCCAAGGCTTGCTAGGACGCGGCCCTCCCCTCAGCCTTACCCCAGAATACCTGGTCCGCAGCATTATCAATGGTCAAAAATGTATCTCGCAATACTAGACTGCGCTACACTCAGTTTAACTACATTCACCACTCCTATCTATCTCCGGCCCGTATGAAAAAGATATACCTGAACTCAGACCCTGAATGCCCCAGATGCGCTACCCCAGCAGAAGATTTCTATCATATGGGTTGGAGCTGCTCCGCTGTGAACACGGCCTGGCAACGTATCACCAATACCACAGCTGACTTTGCTGGACACATCCTAACAACCACACCAGAATCTTGCCTGGTAGGCATACGTCGGTGTGGCAAAGGTGACAAACACCTTCATAAATTTATTGACTTAGCATTTGTGGTGTTCAAGCGCTTGATAGCCACACATTGGAAGGCCCTGCACGCCCCGTTACATGCTAACTGGCTCCGAGACTTGCTCAGATGCTCACAGGCAGAGGCTCAGACATTACGACAGCTACAACACAGGGGATTGATCCAGGGCGGCGCTGAAATCTGGGATACTTTTGTGGTTAACATTGAGGCCAGAGATGATACATACCCGCATTGAACCCTGGGTAAACTAAATGATACAGACCCCGTTAAACCCTCATACTGTATATCCCCCCACGGGCCACCGTAGATAACCCAGACATCATACTCACAGTACACCACTTAGGGCTCACGCCCGCTAGGCACACGGCCACAAGTTAAGCAAGTTTCCCCCTGCAGCGGAAACCTTCGTTGCCATGATGGGACCACCTACAGTGCAATACCCACTCCAGGCTCAGCCAAATTCCTCCCACAAACTGTGGACATAACTGATGCGCCACCTCCCCTCTCCAGACAAGGACAGCCCAACCCACTCCACATACCCATTAAGCCACATCAAGGATACAAATGTGACAATATTTATAAGTTTTTATGTTATGTGTTATTTCGAGGCACGGCAAAATACAAACTGCATTATATAAGTTTATATATGCGTGTAAAGAGAATACCAGAATTAATGAAGAAATGTACTGCCGCTCGTTTATCATGATTAATATTTAGATTTTTTTTAAAAAAGGTTTTAGAGGAGGTGCTGTTGTGATTCTGCCGGTTTCTCTGTGGATATGAATCCTGGCTTGCCTTTCGCCCATTACTTCAAATATTGACTGTACTTGAGAGTCCTCTTCAGAGGTGCTGTGGCTTTCTTTGAGTGTCTTAGAAAGTCCATGCTCCTCGTGTAACCTGCTCTTTTTGGCTCCTAACCCGGCTCTTTCAGTATCGAAAAAGATGGTGTGGTGGATGTTCTCGGCTCTGAAAGGAATTTCTGAATTTTCGACTCCATAAAACGGTGTTTGCTCGAGTCGGTTACAGATCCTTTTGTCGACTCCGATGGTTTCGGAGGAGTGCTCTTTTTTGGTGCCGAACTGGCAGTTTGGTCACCCGATGTCTTCTTTCAGGTCGAGCCATGGCCTTCCGGCAGTGGCGTACCCAAGGCCTTATATTTTGGTCTTTGTGATGGTACAGGGGCAGGCGTACTCATGTGTTGTCCTGCCATGACAGGTCTGTCTTCCCTGGATTCCTGGTCGGAGTCGGAACCTCGAATGGAGACTGCTGTCTGCGTGATCTCTTCTTCTTCGACGTTGGATCGGCAGGCCTCGCAATTTTCTTCCCGATGATCTGGGGAAAGGCTAAGATGAGGTGTTGGTCTGTATAAGGGAATTTCGCGTGGCACCGAGGACAGAATCGGAATGGAGTCCGATCCATGAGGCTTCCACGCGGTCAGTCCGACCAGGCCCGAGTTGGGCGTCCGTGCCCGGAAGGGCACGTAGAGATGTCTTTTCCGGCGGTATCGATGTGTCGATAAAAGATGTAAATCCGATCAATATAATACCGACAAAAAAAAGCGTTTTCAAAGTTTTCCAAATCGAACTATCAGAGTGAAAGGAAGCACGTCCGAACCCGATGGCGGAAAGAAAACAATCTAACAGAGTCAATCCCCATGCGCAATGGAACCGAAGAGGAGGAGTCACTCGATCCCGTGACTCGAAAACCCTTCTTCAAAGAAAAACAACTTGTAACACTCTGAGCCCAACACTAGATGGCAGAAGTATATGCACAGCATGTATATCTGCAGCTAACATGCCATCGAACATATATATATATATATATAGTGCTCTACACAAACGGTACATATTCATTAAACACCCCTAGGCATCAGTGTGCATTCATCATGGTACCAAAGTCAGACTTACCAGTTAAAGAACACATCCTTACCAAGTGATGCTAATAGAACACATTAGAATCATATACTGCCACTACTACTTTCATAATGCACAAAGCCATAGAGTTGACTAAACTTAGGTGTTGTACCACCACAAACGTATACCCTTAACAATCTACAGACCAACCAATCAAAATATGTTAAATTCAATATACTATGTACTCATACACACAACATTGCATCCCACACAACAAAATAAACAGCAAAGTATTTAGTAGCACAAATCCATACACAAAATACAATACATTGATTCATTACAAAATCTAGGAGGTTACGATCTAATATAGAGCATTACTAAAAACAAACACAGGGCTCATTGCTACATTAGCCAGTCACCATTAAATACGATTCATTGTTAAGAAACAACAGACAGCCAAAACACAATAGCAGCTGGCCACATTGAATGGCCAAGGAGAAATCAAAAAACATTTAAGTTGCCCAAACACAAAGTGATATTGGGGCATGCAAATGGCAGACAAGCACTATACAAAAGCTTGCGACATAACAACATATCATAACGTAATATAACATAACAAGGTGGATAACACAGGTATGTGGAATTCCTATAGCCTGAATCCCCCAGGACATATTGTTTGGGGTCAAAGACAACACATTTTCATGTGTATTTTGTCCTTGAGACAAGTAGGTCTCACCCGCTGCAGCACAAACCCTTTGGCTGTCAGTTTACAGGGAAAGCAACTGTCTGTAGTTGTGTACTATTTTTGTCCATATAATAATGCTGTTTGGACTTGTATTTATGCTTCATTAATGCAAAGCCTTTAATATTAGGGTGAGCAATCTAAATAAACGTTGTAAGGTCACACTGCACTTCTGACAGAGGTTCTAGTAAAAATGTGTGTACACACGTTTGAAAAACTTAATAATATGAGACAAGTATATTGCTAACAAAATGCTCTCTGATTAAATGCAGATGTTTGAAGAAGCTTGTAAGCAACATTGTTGATACTTTGCTTTTAAAATAAAATGTTCAGAAAAAATGCAAGTAGGAAAAAAATGTTTTGCTAAATGACTGTGAACTTTTATGTACTTTTTCTTTGAAGCATCATTTAGTAAACTCTGTCTTATTTTGACATGGCTTTTGTAGCACTTTATTGTTGTGGGAGCTGTCAGGCCCTCACCGTTGTAACAGACTTTGGCCAAAAGCAGAAGCACATTTTTGGTCTCAACAGCACACATTGCCACAGAAGTTCCTGGCACTGAACAAAATTACTTTGCGTGTCAATATGCTCCTTGTGGAAGACCAGAATGCTGTCACTCACAGTGAAGCCAGCAGTTAGATGGATAGAGAGAGAAAGAGAATTTTAATAAAAACAAAATGTCATGGATAATTTTAATTTACAGAAGTAGACCAGGAAATCGTACTCCTAGAACACATTTGTGAACTGTATTTTAGCACGAGCAAATATGCATGTATAGATTTGCTCATGGCCAAATGTATTGAGCGTTCACAAGTTCACTTTTCCTCCAACCACTTTTTTCCCAAACCTGGAGGAACTTCTATTTCTGCCCTTGTCAGGAGTAAATTTCCAACCTTTCTCTGAATGGGAAAATATTAGAGAAGAGTTGGTGAAAATCCTTAAAACATTCATTTTAGTGGGTTTGCACAGACTAAAAGGCATTCCAGCCCTGGACCTTTGGCTTACTGCTTCCTCGAATCACAGTATGTGGACCTGCAGAAAGGTGGCAAAATAAGGAAATTGCTGTAGTAGGGATTGAAATTGCTGGTGTTCAAGCCCTACTATAGTGTTAGCCCTGGCATAATCAGAAAGGCTATTATCAGAGCTCCTACATAATGAGATTGCACCCATAATTTATCACCGCACTACATGGCACCAAAGGGACAGCAGATGTTTTACAGGACCAGTAGATTTATGAAGCAACCTGTCCCAGACAAGTAGATATGTTATTAAATTCACACCCCTGATAACATATTCTGGGTGGAGGGAGGCAACTGGTGGGTTGCTTTCCATTTACATAGCTAAGGGAGAAATATCAATGAACAACAAACAAATAATCTTAAACTCACTCACTGCTTTGATTACAATCCATCAGAAATCTTGTAATACAATGCATTATACTTCGTTAAATTAAGTCACTAACCAGCAAGGAAGAATGTAACAAAGTTGTCCAGCATAGTTTCCTCATCACAATATTCTTCCAAAGCTGTAGGAACAAGAAATAATTGGGTAATCGTCACACATAGCTGTAGTTTAAAAAAATCCAGTACTGATCACATTTAGTAAAACCCATCTGTTACTAAAATTAACCAACATGATTAAGGTAGATGAAACTTTCATTTGTTCTAGATTCAAAGGAGTTGGATGGTCTGAATTTTTTAAGTGTGAAGATTTATTTCTGCAAACTGTAAAAAAATTAAAGGCCCAATTCACAAAGATAAACCTATACGTTTGTGTAGGTTTACTATTTTTTTGCTATTCGAAAACTACAAATGTATTCTATCTTTTTATATGCAGAGTTCTCCACACCAGCTTCACAGTTGTAAAATTAATTTTACTAAAATTATGCTTGTAGTTTGTGTGAATGTCTCAAATGGTTTCCTAATCTTTCAAGGGTCTATAAGAATTTTACCCATGACAGGGGCTTCCCTTTTATAGTGAGCTGTTATTTCCATAAAATGCCCCTACACAGAACATGGAAAGGCAATTACTGCTGTCCTTGAATGAAACATATGTACACAGTTTTCCACGGGGGAAACTAGCTATAAGTGTAGATTAATAACCACAAATTACTAAAAGGTGCATACTTACATACCTGTGAAGCGCCTGTCGAAAACGCCCCTTTGGGAGCGGTCACCCCAATTTTTTGAAAAATTTTATTGGTTCCTAAACTTTTTACACATGGACACTGTTGTCCAGCGCCCAGTGTATGTGCTCTGATTCCTAAGCGATGTACAAAGTGTCTAATCGTTGACTAAGCTCTGTGCAAATTGTCTAATCGTTAACTGGCACATTTAATTCTCATATGGGGTCATAATTATAAGGCAGAAACTAGACACATGGCACGGAAAGTTAAATGTCACCCATGGACTGCAGCACTTAGTGGCTTAAGGTCAAACATTGTAGCCTCAGTGGTGCAGTTTAAACCTGCAGAAAGAACTGTCAAAATAAAAGTTTTTAACAAGAGAAAAGACTTGTGTTTAAAAATTAATAAGTCACCCCGTGTATGCCCTGCAGTCCATAAGGTAGAGTACTTAGGGGGTCATTCTGACCCTGGCGGTCATGGACCGCCAGGGCCGGGGACGGAGGAAGCACCGCCAACAGGCTGGCGGTGCTTCAGGGGCATTCTGACCGCGGCGGTACAGCCGCGGTCAGAAACGGAAAACCGGCGGTGTCCCGCCGGTTTCCCGCTGCCCTAGGGAATCCTCCATGGCGGCGCTGCAGGCAGCGCCGCCATGGGGATTCCGACCCCCTTACCGCCAGCCTGGTTCTGGTGGTTTTGACCGCCAGAATCTGGCTGGCGGTAACGGGTGTCGTGGGGCCCCTGGGGGCCCCACCAACATTTTCAGTGTCTGCCAAGCAGACACTGAAAATCGCGACGGGTGCAACTGCACCCGTCGCACCCCTTCCACTCCGCCGGCTCCATTCGGAGCCGGCATCCTCATGGAAGGGGGTTTCCCGCTGGGCTGGCGGGCGGCCTTCTGGCGGTCGCCCGCCAGCCCAGCGGGAAACTCAGAATTACTGCGGCGGTCTTTTGACCGCGCAGCGGTATTCTGACGGCGGTACTTTGGCGGGCGGCCTCCGCCGCCCGCCAAAGTCAGAATGACCCCCTTAGTCTAAAAAGTGGGACTTCTAGAAATGGGATGTTTCCATATCCTTGCATTGACAAGCCCCACCAAAAGCTAGTTAAACTGTGAAAGGCTATGACTGTCCAATGAGAAGACTAGAATGCAGATTAAAATATTAATTATGCTATCTCAGGTTTGGAACCAGCTAGGATAATAGCTAAACCACTATTTTTCATATTCATTAATATTCATTAAAAGTCTAATTCAATGGTGAAATCCAATTTTTAATAAATATTTAGGAAACTTAGCTTTTAGGAAGGTACCTTTTGCCAACCTGGAGCTCCAGGAGGCTAATTTGCAGTAGTTCTCTATCAGCTGCCTAGCTAGTGCCTGACCATAATGAGGTGTGAAAACTGCTCCCAGAGGAAAGACAATGGTCTGAGTGTGGGTAAGTGTTTTCTAACCCTTGCAAAAAGGCAAGTTAGGGTGGACCCAGGGACTTTATTAACCTGTAAATAGGCCTGTCATTACACCTGTAAATGTAACATGAGACCTAGAGAAGGCAAACCTTTGTTCTCCAAGCCAGACACCTACAGAACTGATTTTGAGTGATCTCAGAGTGGGGGCCTGCTTACTTCTCTGGTCACATCTCCAGGTGAGCACAAAAGCTCTGCAAGAGATAGAAAGAATTCTCCATTTTGAATGTTAGCAGTGGGGTACACTATGGACTTGTTTGCAATAGGGCAAATAGGAGCTGTTGAGAAGGTGGGTAGGGTTGCCTGAGCCAAAAACTTTCTGGGAGCTGTTCCTGCTGTTAGAGACCTGGTAGGAAAGTTGAAGGCCTGGACCTGTTCCCATTTGTACTCAGGACAAAGCTATGGACTACAAGGACCAGTTGGCTGACTTCCTTTGTGGCTGCAGGGGCAAAACAAGCTGTAAGAGACTTTTTCCCTAAAGTGCCCATCTGACCAGTTACAACTGGACCTGACTGATGGCCTCTTCGTGAGTGAATATTGACCCTAAAGTGTTGCCCATGAGGTCAGAGACCCTTGGCTATGTCTAACTAAACTTCTTTTACATTCTCCTAAAAGTTGGGACTTAAAAACAATTTTGGACTTCCAGCCATCTGAGGACTTGGCCCAGCCACCCAAGCCAATCTGGCCCAGGCGTGACTTTGCTTGACTGAAGAAATCAATTTCTCTATTCAAAGCAGCAAATCAGTTTCAGCAGGCCCTAAATGAGAAAAACAGAGCTTCATCAGGAACCAGGCCAACAGCTATCGAGCTTTGAGAGGACTTTCCTAGGTACTCTCTGCAACTTTGCTCCATTAAAGTATTTTAATTTCTATTTTAGACACTAAGGGCCTGATTTAGACTTCGGAGTACAGATTGTACTCCGTTAGGCCAACGGGGTAAAATACTCCATCACCCTGACAGAGTACGTGTCCACTGAATTTTAAGTTGTCCACTGACCTACCGGACAACCCTAGTCATTGACAGCAATGGCTGTCACAGTGGTCCCAGACAATGAGTTTGATGTTCGATGGACGGCTGTGTCAAACATGATGGCGCGAGTCAAACCTTTAACAAGATTCTCTTTCTTCAAAAACAAAGTCCCAAAATGGGATTTTGATTTTGCAAAAACAAAAACCAATGACCCCCACGCAATGGAAGCTTTTTATATGGTGAGGGGGTCATTAGAAAATTTTTACTGTCCCTTACTATCGGTGTTTGTCACTGCGGTATAGAAGAGTAAAAACCAGCCATTAGACCACCCACTTTAAATTGAGCTGGTGGTTGAATGGACAAACCTCTGCAAGTTCACACTCCATTGGGTAATTGGAGAAGTATGTCAGTGACGGAGTAGTCTCTGTCGTTGACATACTTGAAGCATGGATGTAATTTGTGACCCCTGGCTTGCCCCCTGCAGACCCTAACACTGCCCTTGTGACTCCTGAGCTCAGGCTTTAAATGCCAGCACAAGGAATAGAGGAAACAAGGCATTTTCATCTCAAAATAAAAGCATCTGAGATTTCCAAGCTGCTCTTACTGGGGACAAGTAAAACAGTTAAAATGTGTAACTGTTTCAATCTGTCCCATCTGCTAAGGGTTTGCTTAAGTATTGCCTAACAGCACACCTGTCAAGGCCTCTCAGTCCCATGACTCCAGCAGACAGGAGCATCCCTCACCTGCATGCTATAGGAGGACAGGCATCACTGAGAAGGAGTTACCAGGACTGCTGTTAGTAGTGTGTGCCTATCTTCCTGGGCTGCTGGAGCTCAAACTGTGGACCACATGCAGTGCTGCCAACAGCCTTGCAGCCAGTCATAGAAGATGTTTTAATATTTTGCAACTGAGCATGGCTGCTATTTTTTGAGATTGCTATTGTGTGACAAGTTCATGTGTTCAAATGTATCAATTTATTGTCCTGTGTGACACTTTAAGTGCCATCTTGTTGCAAGTAACACCAAGCCGTTATACTTTGGTAATTAGATACATTTAGGAAATTAACCTTCTGCCCTTCCCGACCCTATTATGCAATTTAAGGCTGCATGTTGCATTCTGGGACTTGTAGTTTTTCTTTTATCTGGATTCCAGGTTTAGAAACCCTGAACTTGCTGAAGTGTGTATCACATTCAGAATATATCACATAATTTCACTAAACTATAAGGTCAAGCAGTATTTGTGGGGGTTTCTCAGGGTAGTGTGAACAGTGTTGCATATCATCTCTGCACAAGAAAATGTAATAATGCACTTGTGGAACCTATGGGAAACAATAACACATTTGATGGAGTTTCTCAGGGGGATATGCGAAGAGGCATAGCATGGGGCCAGATGTACTATGCCATTTTGCAGTTACAAAGCCTGCGATTCACAAAATCACTGAATTTGCAACTGCAAAATGACATTTATATGTATTAGTCAGTCAATGTTTATCGCATTACAAAATGGCTTTAGAAATGAATAACAAACTGGTATTTGGGTGGGGCATGTTTAGAGTGTCCTTTCCAAATTGAAGTTTGCAATGCAGTCTCTCCATGTTTTGCAACTGTAATCTGGTTGCAAAAAAATTGAAAAGTTATCAACTCTGAAATTGGGTTAATAGCCCATCACCTCTTTGCAAAGGGGAAGGGGCCCCTTTGGGAACTCTCTCCCTTCATGAATGTTAAAAGAAAGTTTGCTAGGGAGCAAACAGTGGTTCTTTTCCGAAAATTATTTTTGTTTAATGGCAGTGACCTATTGGAGCATTTGTTGGTTCAAAAAATTCTATTCCTTTCGCAAGCCAGCAGGTAATGGGAGCCAATGATCATGCATCCCCTCATCTGGGAGTGTGCCCTCCTTTCCCCTATTATCCCTTCACCTTTGCATAAACTGCACCTTCTTTCTTTCCTTCTCTCTCCTTTAATCATGCTTCCTGCTTCTTTCTCTTCAACCCCATTCTCTTTCACGTCTCCAACAGTGTTCTACAATGTCCTTGTCCTCCCTTCTCCTTTCGTGCATCACTTTCTGCATCTTCTTTTCTTGCTCTCTCTTTGTCTCCTTCCTACTCTTTCTCTGTTTTGTCCCCTGCACTTCTCCATCTTTACGACTCTCTTTTCTTTGTTTCTCATCTCTGAAACAATATCTTAATGCTCAGACCAGTGCTATTTTTGGGTAAGAAAGTGTTCTTAATCAAACAGCAGAGTTAAATACTAAACAATCCAATTTAGGAATACTGGATCCTATCCCTGATGATAATCCTCTTGTGGGCGCTACACTCCCTCCCTCTTCACATGCTCTCCCCCACCCTCGCACCCTATTTTTATATTCCCCCATTAGTCGTTGGCAAAAAGCATGAATTGGAGTCATTCCCCAATGGTTCAAATTTGCAATCAGTCATGGGTTCCTACCTCAATGTTGTTGTGGTCCTCACCAATAACACAGCTCTGTATGCCATTGGCAGTGCCACATCGCACACCACAGCAGCAGCCAGCGTGTGCTAAGCAGGTAAATGCTAAGCAAGGTGCATCATATGATATAGAAAATTATACACCATGTAATTCTAATGGAGGCATAAGTACGCTTATGAGATCCTGCAATTTTGGGATATTATCATCATATCACCCCATGACACTGAGGGGCCTTGCACGAAGTTAGCCCTGACTTTAAACTTGAGGACACCCTATGCTTCCAGACACATGGGACCCGCATGGGTAGTACCTTCACACCAAGTGTGGCAGGCCTACATGTACAAAGTTTGGAAACCAGTAGGATCCTGACACCAGATAACCCCTTTGTTATCCATATTAATACATGGAAATGTTATATGGAGGAAGTCTTTATCGTCTAGGAAGGGGCGTGGGATACAGCTGAGGATTTCTTCATCTGGCTGAACCACCAAAACTGATACCTAAAACTCACCCATTCTATCTCCACTAACAGCATTGTTTTCCTAGATCTCAACATCAATGCAGATCAAGGAGGGCTGCACACTACTACGCACTTCAAACCCATGGCCAAAAACAACCTGCTGCACTTTGATAGTTTCCACCCACGTACTCTATGGGAAAACCTCCTGCACAGCCAGTTTCTGAGACTGCAGCGAAACTGTAGCAACATCACAGATTATAAAACACAGGCAGAGGCACTCTGAAACTGAGACACACGCACTGCCCACAGCCTATCCTTTCTAAAGCAAATAAGAGGGCTACTAACAACAACAGGGATGCCCTCCTAGAACCACTTGTAAGGCACAAGGAAGACCCCCACCTTATCTGCACAACCATGTGCAATATAGCCACTGACAGAGTGAGAAAAAATGCCAATAAACAGTGGGGTATGCTGAGAGCAGGCACACTGAAGTTCAAGAAGCCACTTTTTCCAAATAAACAGGCAACAAGCGTCAGACTCCCTTGTTCACACATGCCCACAACATGCCGACAAACTGTAACTCAGAAAGAGAGTCTATCTGGTCAAGTGCCTATGTGGACTCCACTACGTGGTCATGACTCATAGGAAGGTGAAAACCAGAATCTGCAAACAGCACAGTAACATAAGAAGTAAAGCAGAAACTTAGGCAAGGGTTGCTCCCGGGGGGAGGGGGAATTTATTTTACACCATTTCTGCCTCCCCTGGGGGCAGATCGGCCTATTGTTATTAGGCCGATCTGCCCCCAGGGGGAGCAGGAACTTCTAGGCGCCAGGGAATCATTTTTCTAGTTTTTTTTTGTTTTGTTTTGTTTTGTTTTTTAGAGGTGGGGAGTGACCCCCTAGGCAAGGGTCGTTCCCCTAAGGGGCAAATTGTATTTAGACCATTTCTGCCCCACTTGGGGGCAGATCAATCAATTTTTGTTAGGCCAATCTGCAGAAACCCCTAGCACCCGGGATCTTTTTTTGTGTGCCAATTCCAGTCAAGGGGAACGACCCCTTAGGCAAGGGTCGCTCCGGGGGGGGGAAATTTATTTTAGGCCATTTCTGACCCCCCCCCCCCTGCCGGGGGCAGGAACCTCTAGTCGCCAGGGATAAAAAATAAAAATAAAAAATAAATTGTTTTTTTTTTTTTAGAGGCAAGGGTCGCTCCTCTGGGGGGCAAATTGTATTTAGACCATTTCTGCCACCCTTGGGGGCAGATCAGCCAGTTTTTGTTAGGGGGCAGAAACCCCTAGCACCGGGGATCTTTTTTTTTGCACCAATTTCAGTCAAGGGGAGCGACCCCTTAGCCAATGGTCGCTCCCGGGGGGGGAATTTATTTTAGGCCATTTCTGCCCACCCGGGGGCAGATGGGCCTGTTGTTATTAGGCCGATCTGCAGAAACCTCTGGGCGCCAGGGATACATTATTTTTTTTTTTTAGAGGTGTGGAGCGACCCCCTAGGCAAGGGTCGCACCCCTAGGGAGCAAATTGTATTTAGACCATCTGCTGATTTTTGTTAGGCCGATCTGCCCCGCTTGGGGGCAGAAACCACTAGACACCAGGGATTTTGTTTTTTTACAGCAAATTCACAGAAGGGGAGTGACTCCTTAGGCAAGGGTCACTCCCCGGGGACGGGGGGCAAATTTATTTTAGGCCATGTCTGCCCACCCGGGGGCAGATCGGCCTATTGTTATTAGGCCGATCTGCCCCCACGGGGCAGAAACCTCTGGGCGGCAGGGATACATTTTTTTTTGTTTGTTTTTTTAGAGGTGGGGAGCGACCCCTTAGGCAAGGGTCGCTCCCTCGGGGTGAAGGTCAAATTTATTTTAGGCCATTTCTGTCCCCCCCCCGAGGGCAGATCGGCCTATTGTTATTAGGCCGATTTGCCCCCGGGTGGGGCAGAAACCTCTAGGCACCAGGGATAATTTGTGTTTATTTGTTTTTGTATTTTAGAGGTGGGGAGCGATCCCTTAGGCAAGGGTCGCTCCCGGGGGGGAGGGGGCAAATTTATTTTAGGCCATTTCTGCCCCCCCCTATTGTTATTAGGCCGATCTGCAGAAACCTCTAAGCACCAATATTTTGTTTTTTAGAGGTGGGGAGCGACCCCTTAGGCAAGGGTCGCTCCCCTGGGGGGCAAAATGTATTTAGGCACATTATTGTTGGCCATATCTGCCCCCCTTGGGGGCAGATGGGCCTATTTTTGGAAGGCGGGCAGAAAGCCCACCAGAGACCAGGGACGTTTTTTATTTCCAAAATAAGAGGGTGGGATATGGCCATACCCCCACCCCAAATAAATGGGGCCAAGATTGTTCTACCCACCAGTGGGCAGATGGGGCAATTACCCCTGATCCACACCCCGGGGGGGGGGGCAGAAAGTCTACTAGATGCCAGAGAGTAAAAAAAAAAAAAAAAAAGAATATTGGGGTGGTGGCTACCAACCAGTATGGGCCTGGTAATGCCCCCACCCCAACTAAATAGGGTAACAGTCTTTCAGCTCTCTCCACACTCTAAAACATCTTATCCCACAGCAAGAAAGAAGACATTTGATTATTTTGTGTTTTGGTTTTACATTTGGGCCATGAGAGCTTGGCTAACTCTCAAAATCGTCCCACTTGGAATGGTGAGGGCTGCACTTTATGGACTATGGGACGCTGCCATGTAGAAAAATCCACAAGATCTAGACACATCTGAAAACTAAACATCTGGGTGATTCCAGGGTGGTGTGTTTCATAAGAACCCCGCACCATTTTCGTACCCACAATGCCTTGCAAACCTCCAAATTTGCTGGAAAGCACACATTTTTCCCACATTTTTGTGATGGAACCTTCCAGAATCTGCAGGAATCCACAAAATTCCTACCACCCAGCATTGTCTCATCTATACCGATAAAAATTCTGCTGCACTTGTGAGCCTAAAAATGTTTTTTGCAAACTGTCCTTTTGGACCCCTTTTGGTTCCCCCTCAATATCTACATGTTTTGGCTCTTCCCTTTCACAAGCACTTGGCCCACCTACATAAATGAGGTATCATTTTTACCGGGAGACTGAGGGGAACATTGGGTGGTATGAAATTAGTCCCAGTGCAGTGATCCGACACAGAAATGTGGGAAAAATGTGATTTTGTAGCTAAATGTGAGGTTTGCTGAGGATTCTGGGTAAGAAAACATTGGGGGATCCACGCAAGTCACACCTCACTGGACTCCCTCGGGTGTCTAGTTTTCAGAAATGTCTGGGTTTGGTAGGTTTCCCTAGAAGGCTGCTGAGCCCAGGACCAAAAACGCAGGTGCCCCCCCACAAAGCAGGTAGTTTTATATTTAATAATTTTTATGTGTCCAGACAGTGTTTTGGGGCATTTCCTTTCGCGGGCAGTAGGCCTACCCACAAAATTGAGGCACCATTTTTATCGGGAGACTTGGGGGAGTGCTGAGTGGAAGGAAATTTAAGGCTCCTCTCTGATTCCAGAACTTTCTGTCACCGAAATGAGAGGAAAAAGTGCTTTTTTGGCCACATTTTGAGGTTTGCAAAGGATTCTGGGTAACAGAACCTGGTCAGAGCCCCACAAGTCACCCCATCTTGGATTCCCCTAGGTGTCTAGTTTTCAAAACTATGCAGATTTGCTCGGTTTCCCTAGGTGCCGGCTGAGTTAGAGGCCAAAATCCACAGCTAGGCACTTTGCAAAAAACAGCTCTATTTTCTTTTTGAAAATGTGATGTGTCCACGTTGTGTTTTGGGCAGTTCCTGTTGCGGGCGATAGGCCTACCCCCCAAGTGAGGTACCATTTTTATCAGGAGACTTGGGGGAAAGCTGGGTGGAAGGAAATTCTGGCTCCTCTCTGATTCCAGAACTTTCTGTCACCAAAATGAGAGGTAAAAGTGTTTTTTTGGCCAAATGTTGAGGTTTGCCAAGGATTGTGGGTAACAGAACCTGATCAGAGCCCCAGAAGTCACCCCATTGTGGATTCCCCTAGGTGTCTAGTTTTCAAAACTGCACAGGTTTGCTAGGTTTCCCTAGGTGCCAGCTGAGCTAGAGGCCAAAATCCACAACTAGGCACTTTGCAAAAAACAGCTCTGTTTTCTTTGTGAAAATGTGATGTGTCTACGTTGTATTTTGGGGCATTTCCTGTCGCAGGCGCTAGGCCTTCCCACGCAAGTGAGGTACCATTTTTATAGGGAGACTTGGGGGAACACAGAAAAGCAAAACAAGTATTATTGCCCCTTGTCTTTCTCTAAATGTTTTCCTTCCAAATGAAAGACAGTGTGTAAAAAAGACGTCTTTTTGAGAAATGCCCTATAATTCACATGCTAGTATGGGCACCCCAGAATTCAGAGATGTGCAAATAACCATTGCTTCTCAACACCTTATCTTGTGGCCATTTTGGAAATACAACTATTTTTCACTTTTTATGTTTCAGCAAATGAATTGCTGTATACCCAGGATAGAGTGAAAACCCATTGCAAGGTGCAGCTCATTTATTGGCTCTGGGTACCTAGGGTTCTTGATGAACCTACAGGCCCTATATATCCCCGCAACCAGAAGAGTCCAGCTGACGTAATGGTATATTGCTTTAAAAAAATCTGACATCGCAGGAAAAAGTTACAGAATAAAACATGGAGAAAAATGGCTGTTTTTTTTACATCAATTTCAATATTCTTTTATTTCAGCTGTTATTTCCTGTAGGAAACACTTGTAGGATCTACACAAATGACCCCTTGCTGAATTCAGAATTTTGTCCACTTTTCAGTAATGTTTAGCTTTCTGGGATCCAGCATTGGTTTCTCACCCATTTTGGTCACTAACTGGAAGGAGGCTGAAAGCACAAAAATAGTAAAAATGGGATATATGTCCCAGTAAAATGTCAAAATTGTGTTGAAAAATGGGGTTTTCTAATTCATGTCTGCCTGTTCCTGAAAGCTGAGAAGATGGTGATTTTACCACTGCAAACCCTTTGTTGATGCCATTTTCAGGGAAAAAAACACAAGCCTTCTTCTGCAGCCCTTTTTCCCGTTTATTTTTTTAAAAACGAAATGTTTGCTGTATTTTGGCCAATTTCTTGGTCTCCTTCAGGGGAACCCACAAAGTCTGGGTACCTCTAGAATCCCTATGATGTTGGGGAAAAAGGATGCAAATTTGGCGTGGGTAGCTTATGTGAACAAAAAGTTATGAGGGCCTAAGCGCGAACTGCCCCAAACAGCAAAAAAAAGGCTCGGCACAGGAGGGGAAAAAGCCTGGCAGCGAAGGGGTTAAACACTGCTGGGCCTTGCAGTCATTAACATATAGGCTACGGGGGAGGATAATAGGTCTTGAGCCAAGTGGGGACCCATGACAACTGGAGTACACAGGTTTGGTTTACCCAAGGCAGCTGGGGTGAGTACCAGCCTGGCTGGTTATGGCTTAACTATTATAATACTAATTTTACCTACAGTGTGTGACTACTAGGTACGCTACTCTCTGGATAGCCTTATGGGGCATGCAGCATCCACTTATTAAGGAGACATTTAATCCTTTATATCATCTTGAATAATTCGGAACATAGATGTATGTTTGTTGGGTGTAGTGAACCATTTGCATATTGCTTGTGTTTGCTGTGTTACAAGTACATGTGTACTGGCATAGGATACATGGATATATCCAACTGCTCCTGAGTTAACACTATTGTTTCATGGTACACAGAATACTTAGCTGCTTTTTCTGATTTTATACGTTGCACCATAATTGTTTATGGCCAATACCCATAGTCCACTTCTTAACTAACGTTTTATTATCGTTAGATGGACCCACTCTATGAACTGTATTTATTATAGTATTGTACTGTGTGTGTATGTGTGGCATGGTATAAGTGATCACTAGATAAACAGTCCCTCCATCCCAAAGGATACTAATAGGGACTCACAGATCCTGACGAAAGCCACAGTATTGGGGTACGTGGCAGATACTGGTTAATCAGATTTAGGGCTAAGAAGTGATAGTAACAAGTTAAACCCGTCTTTCCCAGTTTTTATTCTTGCCAGAGCACCCTGGAATAAACACTGATATGGGCACTGCCTAGGCAATTTAATCATCACTTCATATAGATCCCACACCCTCTCTCTTAGTAAAGTGCACCCTTGTAAGGGTAAATGTTGTAGCCAGCCCCAATCCTCAAAGGATCAGGAAAAACTTGATGATGAAGCATGTCACTGAATAGTATTTATTGAGTGAGAGTTCTTTTTAAGAAAACATTTTTTCTCCTAGAACCAGTGGACTGCCTTCACGTGAACCAAGGTTAACTCTCTTTTGATTGGTACACAATAGCTATAATAGGCTTATGCCTCCTTAAGCAACTTTTTTGTTATTCTATTAATCCTGAATATATCACAGATCAACGGACGTGGTGCCAATTTCGCTATACATGGCATTTTGGTTAATCAACTTCCATGCTCTGCCCTTTAATGCTGTGCTCTCCCAGGGTATTCACAGAGTTTCTAAGTTCGGGGTTGCGCTGGAAAAAGCACATTTCTTTTTGTAATCAGACGCACTGTCCTGAAGTGCATGGGGTTGATTCAATGAGGGTGCACACTAGTGAACACCAGACAGTACACCTGTTTTTATAATATGGTGCTCGAAAGAAAAATGTAAAGAATCAGGCAGAGGTGGTGAGTCTGTAATTATGGGATTGTCTTGATATGAAAGTAAAACTGCTCTAGGAAAGAATTGGACTATGTAATTAATCTATTTCTCTCCAGGGTTTAAAAAAACAGTTTCTTAGAAATTCTTAGAAATAGCTTTTAAGAGGCACGGAGATTCTATTTTTCGGCCTTTAGAAAGGAGTGAATCACGATCTAAGAAGATTATAAGGACGAGGAAGGCCACGCAAAGTCCAACTTTCAAGGGGAGGGGAGAAAGAATGACCTAAGAAAACAGGGTGAGCAAGTCTTATATTCAGTTGATTTAACATTTTGAAGAAAGGATGTAGACATAATCTTCAAAACGAGATACCTATCGCAGAAAAACGTAAGTACCAACACATTCTAAGATAGCTGTTTCCTTTCTCAATTGTACTTTTCGGGTTCAACTTTTTATCGAGAAATCCTTCATTTAACTCCCAAAAAATACAACGGTTCTGCAGAGGTCACGTGGAGAGTGAAAAAAAACATGTTGAAATCTAGATTCCTTGAGAAAAGTATTGATATTCCTGTCGAAAACAATCCAGCTCCTCCTTCGCCACACCTGGGAACAGCTATCAAGTAAGACTAGCGCCCCAACATCATTAAATGAACAATGCTGGGGTCTTCAGTTGGTTGTAGAGAGTCCGTAAGGAGCCCCTCGACTCTTTTAGTCCTCAAGAACTTTCAGGCTGCTCCAGGGCTGCACAAAACGTGTCCTACCATCCAAGTGCAATCTCAGTTTTGAAGCATACCAAAAAGCTTTCCCAAGCACCCGCCACAAACACTTTCTAGAGTAACAGGAAGTCCTGTTGCCACGGTAACATCATGTGGCTAAGATCAAGGAACACATGAATCGGCCTTTCATGTAGCGCCAGGTTTCATTTCCTCACCATGCTTTACTCAATTGCTCTCCTTACGTTCACTAGCTGCACCAACAGTGTGCCTTCTCTAGGCTGAGACCCACGAGTAGCTCCCATGGGAGGACGCATGATTTTGATCACTCTGACAGGCTTCAGTCCATCACTGCCCAATACCTCTTAATAGAAAAAGATCCGGATGATCAGGCAAATATCATCCACCCCTGGGAGGAACAAGGATCACAGAACTATAATCCCAAATGCCCCCAATGGGCGTTTGGCAGTGGGCAATCATGTATCTCTACTTTAATAACAGTGAATCACATCTTGCAAAATGAGCTGTCAACTCAATCTTCTTAAATGCTTTCTCCCCTTTGTTGATTGTCCGCTCCATGATGTTACTGTTACATTATTTCATGCCAACTTGCACTTTCATTTTTGTCAGCACCTCCTCTATGGTACCCATCATGGACTCCACGTGTTGTTTAACTCTCTGAAAGTCTGTTAACTTGGCCATCAAGTAGGCTTCTTCACAAGTGAGACCTTGCTTTTTTGCTGCTTTAGCCTAGGCAGTATTTGTATACTGGACCTCCTTAACAGCGAGGCCAAGGGGGAGCAAAAAAATCGTGCTTGTCCCAGGGCACTTTTCTTTGTGAGGTAAAGTATATTAAGGGTTTCTTTGTGGATGGTCTCCAGATACACAGAAGCTACTGGGTCAGCAGCTCCTCATCCCCAGCATGGTCCCCAGTGAGGCCTAATGTCATGATGTGAAGGGTAGCCCTTTCCACCACTGTTGTCTTTCACTTTATCCTTAATTGCGCTCTATGGGCCATATGTACGAACACATTTTCCCATAAGGACAGAATGGGTAAAACCCTTTGCTACATCTGGCCCTATCTTCCACCATCAAACAGTCAGTGCAGTGGAAGTAAGATCCCCAACATTGTCTCTGGGCCTCTGGCTTGCAACCCGCTCATCTCCTTATGGAGTGCCACATTAGACCTCTGTGATGTCACACTCCTTGGAACAAAGCTGCTACGCAAGACACATATTGTCACTGCCACCATGATCGACATGGAGGAGGAGATTCCCAGATTTTATTGCATAACAGTGACTTCAACTCATCTCCAGTAACAGTATTTTCTAAAAATAAATTGCATACAGCTTTAAAAATATTAGTAGAAGAACAAAAGAACATTGCTAACATATTAAAATATGTTAGAATTATTTTCAGAGATAATATTTAAAAACAAAATAAAGCAACCTGCACTCATCTAGACTTGACATGTTTTCCCTATTATATCTATGGCCTTGATAGAGATGCAGAAGAGTAATATGGGATGTACCACCACCATCCTATCCTTAAGCCCCTACCCGCATACCATAGTAAGAGCTTTGTCCTTACCTGCCTCTCTGGAAGAGTTGGCTGAAGTTCATAATTACTTAATTTTCCCCTTCATGTGACATCTTGTGCATTAAACTCTGCTTTATGTTCTGTCCTTTGGATGTGGCAATGTCAACTCTCTCTCCTGTGGCATTTTGTTAATCTTCTTCCCTCCCTCTTTTCAAACTTTTCGTTGATTTTGTTTCCCGATTACACTAAGCAAACCTGTCTTGTGTTCTCCTTTTCCTTGTTCATTACTAGGCATCTAGGTGAATTTTCCTGCTTGAGGCATTATCCATGACTGTGCTGGACCACTGAACAATATTTAGGTATAGACTCCTTGTTCACTAAAAATAGCTTTACATAAAAAAACATACAACAAGCTTTATTAATAAAAGGGTGCAATATACATCAAACGTTAAAACTCCTTCTTACAAACGTTACAGTACTTCTCATTTATTTCCTTTTTAGACAATTCACCTTCTAGGTATAAATGTAGGAGATTCTGAAATTAAAAGAGAAGGACATAAATCCGCTATCTGTAATCTGGATGCCTAAAACCAGTAAACCTTCAAATTTCAAGTATCTGAAGGATATTTTCCAGACTTTTCAGGTCAAAAGGCAGAAATGTCATTCGCTTTATTCCTTGAAAAAATATGTAGATTCTTCAAATATTCATTCTGAAAAAAATCTGCTTCCATTTCTAGTCTTGCAAGAGGCAAAACAACAAAATGAAGATATTTTCCCAGGATTGACGTTTTCGGCCCACTTTTGCCTAACAGTACCCAAAAGGGAATATTCTCGTGCTGCCAGCACTGATTGTCAAAATATTATCAAGGCCCAACCAAACTGTCCACGATGCTGACATTGTCAAAATATACACAAAAGGCAGCACCAAGCATGGTATTTCTACCTCCGATAAGAGCCCTCAACACAATTGTTTCATCTCAAAATGCTGCTTGGACTATACTAACTCATACTTCAGCTCCATAAATCTAAATAGGTAATAATTTAGCTTTAAAAGCAGAGGAAAAATATTTTTCCCTAAAGCTTGTCTAAAGTCCAAAACAGCATTAATGGCAGAGAATGAAAATTCAAAAAAACATCTTGATGGTACTTACAAAGATGTTTGGAGTGAAAGCAAAAAAGATTACTGTATTGTAAGTAAAGGTACCCACCCATTGTATTTTAACAGTTCATATGGTTCCTATATTAAATCTCATCAGTTTAGTTTAATTACAGATAGAGGATTGGACAGACTGAAAGTGAATAAAGGAGACCAAAATCCAAAACTCCTTGAAAATGTTTTTAGTTCCACTACAATTATTGTTCTGCTTTATATTCTTTATCTTACTAATTACCTAAAAGTCAGTGTACTGCAGCTAGAGCAACATAAATCAAGAAGAGCAAGGCACAATCAATTCTACAATCCGCCATTTGGGCCAAAAGTAAAGATTGGTTCAGTGATTTAAAAGCTGTAGCGTAATCCACAAAACGAAACTAAAGTGATAAACCTTTCAGCTCCATGGAACCGGTGGACAGACAAAAACATTTCTCCTGTCGAAGTACCAGCTTTCAAGTGAATGGCTTTTCCTTCGTACACTCTTCCAAATGGAACATATTTATAGGCCATATAAAGCAAAAGAGTCTACAATAAGTTGGTGTATCCTATTTTTAGAATGAACGGAGTATAAATTCAGGAATGAAGAATATGCTGCGTGTTTAAATAACCGGGATAACATACCAGCACAGACTACGCAATGTGCTTTAATTACTCCGTTATAGAAATGATGTTGTATGAGACAGGGAATAATACATTTGCTGCAACATGCCTAAATCATGGGGATAATATGCTGCACAGACTAAGCCGTGCGATGTAATCACCGCTGAGTAAATTAGATTAGTTGCCTGCACCCTGATGTTTTTTGTGTTACTGCTCACACTTTTCACATCAATTGGCAGGCTTTTCAAGTGGAAAAGAAAACATAGAGGAAAGGAAAGAGGTTTAATCCTCTGTACAAAATATGTAAGCACTAGGGATGTGCATAGACGTGGGGATATCATGTTTGGTGGAATAGTGAGTCAAACTGATAGCAGGAGACCAGCTATGCACAGAGGCATGTGCCTAACAAGTGGTGGGGAGAAAACTGAAGATGTTTAGGTTGTCCTAGTTGTGTTCCAACAGGTGACAGTGCTTAGGCATTCCTTTTCTCAGATTGCAGATGTCAGAGTGACAGTGTGTTGTTTGATGCATTTACTTTGCTGACATGATGAAATATTAATTGCTGGAATATGGCTTTTTTGATTGGGAAGTACATCCAATTGTATCAGGCTAAGGCAAATCACTAATCACTATTGCAAGTTGATTTGTTTTACATGTTGCCATAATAACATGCATTGGATGTACAGCGTTTTCGTGTACAAATTAAAATCATGCAGGAAAATAAGCTTTCTTACAGCAACTCCAAAAAGAGTGGCCTAGTGCTAAAATGATCCAGCATGCAAAATGTGTTACATATGTTACATATCCGATCCCTTTAGCATCACCCGGGCCCTATATATACCCCTCCTCAAGCTAACCCATGAACAGGCTCACATAAAAGGGTGTGAGCCTAGAACTGATCACTGTCCCACATATTTGGGGGTACCATTTCCCCTATCAAATAAAAAGAGGTTATTTTCCAGGATGAGGTGTGACATGGTCACAAGCTTTTCAGTATGTGAACACTTCGCTATTGGTCTCTTACTCAAAAAGTGACTCATAGCTCTGAGCCCAAATTGTAGTAGAATATTGGTATAAAGAGCTAAAATGTCACTAAAATCATGTCACAGTCCCACACAATATCACTCATATTCAAAACATGTTTAGTTTCTTTAATGAATGATGGTAAATTGGAAACAAAATGTCTTGAAAAAGCATCGACAAACTGTGACATTCTTTCGGTAGGCCCCCTATACCCAAAACTATTGGTCTCCCAGGTGGGAAGGCACTTCCCTTGTGTATCTTTGATAATGTATATAGACAGGGGAATTTTGGTTTAACAACTTTCAGGTATAGATAGGTATTTTTCATAGGAAAGTAACTCTTTATAATACAATTTTTTAAGTTCTGGAATCATTTCTGGGAGATATGAATACGATTCATATCTAGTAATAATATATAGCAGGTGGTCCTGTTGAATTGGCTGTATTTCTCGTCACTGTAATCCTGTCTATTCATAATAACAAAACTTTCCCTTTTATCTGCCTCCCTGATAACACTTTCTCTACCCCCTGTAATTCCTTGAGTGCATATTGTTCCTGTCTCGTCAGATTATCCCTCGTGACCTATTAGGACTACTCAACAGCTCATCCAGACCCCTACAGACATTTTGAAAACACTTATCAAAATTACTTTCCAAAGATAGTGATGGCATCCATTTTGATTTGGAAGGTATTCAGATCATCTTCATTTTCCAACTGGGTTTTCTGATTTTATTGGTCACTGGTGAGGCATGAAGCGTTTTGTGTGATGCACTGAGAAGATCACTTTTGGTGAGGGTTGGTCATTGTAGACTTAATTTTGAAGATATGTATTTTGAAGCTTTTGGTCCTGATGAAGTCTGCAAATATATTGGTGATGCGGACGAGACACCAGTTGGCTATGATGGTTTTATGATTATTATCAAGTTGGAGGAACTCATGAATTGGTATATCAAGATATGACTATCAATGTTCTTGATGAAACCAAATTGGAGGATTGCATAATCGATGTAGAATAAATAAATCCTTGATGAAAAGAATCATATGAGTACTACTCTAGATTAAGCAAGTGGAGTGCTTGAAATCCCTGTTGTTCCTTTGGCGGCTCTTCGGACTTGTGAAGAAGTGATGGCTCTTTTGCATTTCAAACATCCAGGATATCGTTTGGACTGAGCTACTGTTAGTGGAAACAATAATATGAATACTGGGAATGTGTACACGATTTCCCCAGCCACTTATCCAATTCTGATGTGGAATATTCCATACTGTTGTAGCCCAGGATGTTGCTTTATTGTAATATTTTTTTTCTAGGACAGCTGGGAGCAACACACACAAAGGTGCAGATTAAATACCAAATAATTCTCCCGACACAATAGCTAATTAATAAGATTAGACATTGTACTTTTGAAGAAAGCAGGATCTCTTGGCTTTGGCGGAGGCTCTGAGATAGGTAGAAAGGAAACAATAATTCTGGGCCTTTCAAAATCAGACAGGGAAGACTGCATTTTATGGGGCTTATTATTTAGCACAAGTCTGCTACGCTCTGCTACTGGTGATCACTAAACAGCATAAATGTGGCAATGAGTAATATAAGAGAGAAGAAATACAGTGTGACTTTTCATGGCCCAAAACTAATAACTTGTTTTATTCTTAATGAAACCATAAACACAATTTACATTGTGACGGAGAATGCCAGCAGAGACAAATGATTGGCTGCTCATGCACACTGCACTTACCTTCAAATGATGGCTTTACCATCCAGGACATAATCTTACTGGCAGGAGAATGACTGATATTTCCAAAGCCAGTCTGTGTTGGTTTTATGAACGAATTGAGCAATTCAGTTGTCAGTGCATTTGAGCATAAAATCAACACAAACTTTTAAGAAGCTACATATATTTAAGTATGTTGTGAACATTTGATTATTACTGTCTGTTTAAACTGCTGTACATTTCTAAACAAGACCAAATTATTTAAACAGTTCTTAGTATTATTTGGTTTAGAATAAAATTGTCATGGATATTTAAACACGAGTACCTGTGGCCCCACGTTTCAAGCATGAAAACAAAGGTGGTTTATAGACAGTCACGATACCCAAAACCCCCCAAAATTGTATTCTGTTATTAGTTTAGCGCTATAAGGAATAGCTCATAGAAGAGTGAAATATGTATAAGCTCTTATAAAGGGGCTTGAAATATGAAGAAAGGGACTCAACGCAACATCTACATTGTTTAAAGAAAATTTACTGCGTCCACCCATCCGCCTAATGTATGGGCTGTAAAAATGCAAATAATATTGAGATCATTCTATCCGGAGCTCCCTTGCAAAAATGGACACAAGGGCTAATTGTTATTTTGACTATACCAAATTTATGATTACCTGCACTTTTCAGTATCTGTGTCAGAATATCCACTGGTATCTCTTCTCCATTTTCGAGGGCTTTCCGCCTGAGCTCAATGCATTCCTTTCCTGTGCGGCGAAGCAGTCGTACACTCTCTTGTACATCTTTCACATAGTCCCAGTTTCTTGGATAAAACTTGATGGGAACATTGCAAAGATGCAGTTTAAGCAAAGTGTACAGAAAATATTTCTCAACTTCAGTATCAAAAAAGAAACAAAAATAATGTGTTATTTGTAACAGTAGTAGTATTTCAGCATACCCTGACAAAGGGTTCGCGTGTTGAGATCAATCCTTTCATGACTGTGCTTATTGCTTTCGGGAATGGGGTACGATCATCCTCAAGTGAGTTTATTTCCAATCCAAAAGCTATCTGCAACAAGAAGATAAATATAGTGAGCGTGATATTGTAACTCTGAGAGTAAATAGTTCTGGAGCATAGATTTATGGGGACTGCAACATGAAATAGAGGTAGGTCCTTGTTTTATCTCTGTATGTAGCTTGCATTCAGATGTCATAGGCATTACAATGTTTTGCAAATTGCTGGATTCAATATAGACTTATCTATTGTTCTTCTTTTACCATTAGGGTGCATAGATGAACCATTAAACTAGAGTAATAATCATTATTCACAGCCAAAATTCCCTGCAAATGAAAATTCTGCAATGTTTCTGGTCCCAGTTCAAGGAACAAAGCCAGTTTACGACTTCCATAAAATGTGTTGAGGCAATCAATTCTAAATGGCTTGGATAGCTTAAATACTAGGTGCCTTGTATGCCACAAGGCGTGCAAGATCTGCAAAGAGTATACAGAGATGTATGTTGTTTAGGCACCATGTGCGAGTTGTACTGTCATATTCTAACTTAATCTAACATAATCTAACCTATAGCAGTCGGAACCTGGACTACAGTGTCATAGGCAGACGCAGCACAGACACCCCATTAATCTCCCCTCCCCACTCACCTCCCCACGTGACTGTGGCTGAATAATTATTGTACTGACTGATTTAAGAAACATCAATCTCTTTGTATTTTGTTTTTATTTATGGTACAATGCATTACTAAACACGTTCTATTTTCTTAAATTATGCAGCTAGTAATGTCTCCTTAATATTCGAATTTATTCCTAATCCACACCTCAATTTACTCCATTCCTCTTGCAACATTTTATCATATAGTTTGTCAAGGTTTTTGCTAGATTAATCTCAATGGTAATCCTGTACAATGTGATCTACTATCAGGGAGCCTGTTAACATGCTTAGTATTTATACTCATTCCGCAGTATCATACATCACTTTTTCACCAGTCCTGGTAACTTTAATGTGCTCGTACTCAATAAGAGCCCACCTCAACATGTCTTTAATCTATACCTTTTGTTTTGGACCCTCTTTCCCCTCTTCCAGTGTATAGAAGTTTGACATTACGCTAAACTATTCCTGATGACATACATTTTCTCTTTCACCTGATAAAACACTGTAGCAAGACTCCTACTTAACTTTCAACTGCAATAATCTATATCCAGTCATTTAAATAATCTGCACTGGCTTCCTGTGGCCAAACGCTCCAGGTTTAAAGCAACTTGTTTCATGTACAAAACATTCCATGACATTGGTTCTTACTACCTGTGCTACATGGAGAGCCTCCTAACAGAACTCCGCATTCTTCCCACTGCAACCGGCCACAATACTGCGGATCAATAAACGAGTTACCGCGGACACTCAGCACTTTTGAGCTGACGGTGTGGAGCGCACTTCCCCTTGACGTCCACCTATGTTTTTATGAAGTTGTGTTTATGAAATAGCTTAAGACTTGGAGGATTGTGCAGTAGTTCTCCTCTGTGCTGCTGCAGTGTAGGGCAATCTTTATGTGGTGCCAGAATGTCCCACCATGGCCAGCAGTGTGCTCTACAAAGCTCTAATTCATTTACTCTCTTTATTTTCTTTCTTTGCCTAAACATGCCGTAGTTAATAGTCCATATTTTTGTAGCCCAAGATGTTGCTTTATTGCAATATTTTCTTTCTAGGACAGCCGGGAGCAACACATGCAAATATGCTGATTAAATACCAAATAATTATCCTAACAAAATAGTTCGAGTAGCTAGATAAGACATTGTACCTTTAAAGAAAGCAAGATTTAATGTTTCTTTCAAGTAACGCCTCTGTCATGAAACCACATCATTCCAAAGCTCCTGTATGTCGTGGCAATCCCAGACCAGACTAGTCTCCACACCCTTACCATACAATGCTGACCTTTCTGGGTAATACTCTAGCCAATCTTTGTGGTGTGAGGTATCTCCTGTGTAAATAATGAAACTGAGTCAGTTTAAACCTGGCAATGGTAGAGAATTTCTGTATCTGTTCTCATGCTTCTTCTGTTATCTGGTTGGGATATGTGTCAATCCAGCTTTATCTTCCATGCATTATTTCTACCTGCCTTTTTTGTTTCAAGGCCATATATAATTTGTGATTAATTTCTGCCACCATTGAAATTAAGTATCAATCCCATTGTGTGTGTTATAGCTGGCGTTTCTGGGAAGGTTGACCATATTTCTCTTGCGATACAAGCCAGCCTAGCATGCTGTAAAAACTGCCTTCTTCCCAGATTGTATATCTGCTGCGCCTTTGCAAATGTGATGAACTCATTACTGGTCTACTAGTCCCTCTCAGTTTTGCTTACCCCCACCACCTTCCCTTACTGTCATCTCTCTTATATTTTTGAGTGGTCTAATTATCCATATTGCCATCTCTAATGCAAATAGTGGTCATTATAGTACTTTTTGAAAACACTTTCCCTCAATCAATGGCTGCCTGTTGCACAATTTAAGGGTATTTTTCTGGGATACTATTCCCCATTATCAGTCATTCTTGTAATTTACTCTGTGGGTAAGTGCCTTCCAGCAAAGCCTTTTCCCAGTGTGACTAGTTATCAAACTAGCTGACTACGTGCTACAAGTGCATCGCAGTGCAATACAAAAAAAGTAAAAAAAGATGTCCTGAGCACTGAAAGTTCAAATAAGAATCAATGTTCAATTCCAGGAGTCATGAGGTTTTCAGTAACTTTATTCCAGATCCACCATGTGGTTCATACAGCATCAGTATGTTTACAAGACCACCTAACACGTGTTTTGTTGTATGGCAAATATGCTCTCGTCTTCCTCAGGGCTATAATCAATAAGATAAGATCATACAATATGATCACTCAGATACCCTCAGCGTCATAACCATCACCCACCATATGGTGCCTGAAAGTCTGATACAGTTAAGTGAAATATTACACTTGTAAATTCCATTTACATACAACTCAAATGACATCAAGACTAGTTAAAAAGTCCATATAGGGACCAACTTTTCGCAGTTCGTACATAACCCCGATATCTCTTCAAACTTCTAAGCTTTTGTAATAACACTAGTACTGCCTTGTCTGGGTTACTTAAATAAAGGAACATATCTGCATATGTTGTTTATTCTGGTTTCAGCACCTGTTCCACCTTAAAAATTCTCTTTGCATCGTTAACATAAAAGGCACAGGAACAAATGCGCTGCACTGACACTCAGGTGTGTGGAGGGCTCCCACCTTCCAACCTGTGGTATCAGAGAGATTCTAAACACACTCATGCAGTCAAGTGCAAGTGCAACAGATTCCTATGCGAAGCTGGGAGACCTACCGTTTTTGGAACTTCTGACAACAAGTACCTGAAGGAATACATTTAGGCCCTCATTCCAACCCTGGTGGTTTCTGACCGCCAGGGCGGAGGGCAGCGGAAGCACCGCCAACAGGCTGAAGTGCTTCCTGGGCTATTCTGACTGCGGCGGTAAAGCCACGGTCAGAAAAGGGGAACCGGCGGTTTCCCGCCGGTTTTCCCCTGGCCCAGGGAATCCTCCATGGCGGCGCTGCTTGCAGCGCCGCCATGGGGTTTCCGACCCCCTTCCCGCCGGCCTGTTTCTGGCGTTTTTTACCGCCAGAACCAGGCTGGCGGGAACGGGTGTCGTGGGGCCCCCTAACAGGGCCCCACAAAGATTTTCACTGTCTGCTTAGCAGACAGTGAAAATCGCGACGGCTGCCACTGCACCTGTCGTACCCCTGCAACTCCACCGGCTCCATTTGGAGCCGGCTTCATTGTTGCAGGGGCTTTCCCGCTGGGCCGGCGGGCGCTCTTTTGGAGGGCGCCCGCCGGCCCAGCGGGAAAGTTGGAATGGCCGCCGCGGTCTTTTGACCGCGGTGCGGTCATTCGGCGGTGACCGCATGGCGGGCGGCGACCGCCGCCCGCCGCGGTCAGAATGACCGCCTTAGACTTTTACATGCTTGCTCATACAGTTAAGATAGCCACTTCTCTGGGTCAATGCTTATGAGATGGCAGGGCCGGGAAAAATCCTTTTTTACGACTTTTTTTTTACAAAGGTCGTGGTTAACGAAAGCGCAACAACGCTTTTTTTAACCACGACTTCGGTTTTTTGTGCCTTAACTACGTATGTTCTGAACAACGAACATGCGTGGTTAAGGTACAAAGAAGGGACTTGGCGAAGGTAAGTGGTGGGTTTAGGTTTTGGGGGGTCAGGGGGTTTTAGGTTTTGGGGTGGGGTTGGGGGGGTGGGGCGTTTTGGGGAGTGGGTGGGGGGTCAGGGGGTTTTAGGTTTTGGGGTGGGGTTGGGGGGGGTGGGACGTTTTTGGTTATGGGGAGTGGGTGGGGGGTCAGGGGGTTTTAGGTTTTGGGGTGGGGTTGGGGGGTGGGGGGGGTTTGGTTTTGGGGAGTGGGTGGGGGGTCAGGGGGTTTTAGGTTTTAGGGTGGGGTTGGGGGGTGGGGCGTTTTTGGTTTTGGGGAGTGGGTGGGGGTCACGGGGTTTTCGGTTTTGGGGTGGGTTTGGGGGGGTGGGGCGTTTTTGGTTTTGGGGAGTGGGTGGGGGGTCAGGGGGTTTTAGGTTTTAGGGTGGGGTTGGGGGGGTGGGGTGAGGGATGTAGGGTGAATGGTGCCTATTGCTAATGATTTTATCAGGAATGCCTTTACAACGAAATATCATTGTTAAGGCATTCGTGGTAAAATCATTAGTAGTAGCAACGAGGTTGGTGTTCCGACCTCGTTGTTAAGGCAGTAGTTTTTTTTTGCAGTCGTTGTTTCGTCGTACATTCGGCAGGGCCAGGTCTAGCAGGACATTCCATTACCGCCATTGTACATTTAATTATTGAACTTCTATATTTACATTTCAAACTTTAATATTTTAGATTATATAGTCTAGTGCAATATTTATCATTGAGTATGCACTCTTGTACCTATTTTAAAGTCATGCATCTGGTATATTTAAGACTTAGTGCTAGACTGCAAAGAGAAGGGTGCACCTAAGATCCAGAATATTATGAACCTTCCTACCTCAAGTGCTTTATTGCTGGTGGAAGAAACAATGCAAAAATGATGCAACAGGGGTGTTGCAGTTCCAAAGAACAGCTATGTTGCCTCCTGTATTAATATTAAGAGGTGCAGAGGTGTTCATCATGAATCAGGCAAGGTGTGCTGTGGAGGATGGGATCTGACACAGTCAGCAACTGGATTCTGCCACACTTGCTACTGAAATCCAAACAACTGGTGTGTGTGACTTTATAACCCCACCAGAGGTCTGACCTCCCCTGTGACTGCCAAAGGCTCACAAAACAGTTAATGTCTTGAATAAGTTCACAAAATCCTGCAGGATTGTGCTTGCAAGGTCGAGGTTAACCGTAGTCATAATGAACTTCGCGAACAAGGGGGTGGGGTACAGTGTTTTAGTGGTTGTTTGCCCCTACTTGATAAACCCACTTTCGGTGTGCCAAAATAAATTGCAAGATTTGATGCAATTTATTTGGTCAACCTACATGTTGGCGGACATAATATGAATTTAGAGTGACCAAACGTTTGGTAGAAGGGAAGTTAGATGTAGGGCTCCGTCCTTATTTGTGATTCTACTTTTTAGGTTTTAAATATTAGGATCATAAGCATTTATGCCCTTTTTTGACTTAGTTACTGAGGTGCTTGACAGTCTTTCCCTAAGGAACTGTAATCCACTGGACCCACTGCCGAAAAGAAAGACATTTATAATCTGCGGGTAAAGGCTGTCTCAAGACAAGATTGAGTAAACATTAAGGATGTGCTATATTTTCAGACTATCTTATGTGTTCTGTGCCAGTAAATACAGAATGAATTCCCTTCTGCCACATCAAAACCTTCACATCAGGATTTTTCTGGAAACGTTTATATCCACAATCAGGAGATTGTTACCACATCACTTCTATGATGACGTGTCATGTACTGCCTGTGGACTCCATACCTGACATTATTCTTGTTCTAATGGTCTAAAATAGCCAGAAAACAAGCTAGTGATGTACAATGAACCGATACCCACAGGTCACTGTGCCTCAGCTTCCAATTGTCCTGCTAGATGGTTTGGGATATGTGCACACGTCTACAGGGTTTTCACAAGTCATATAAATAAATGTGTACACATGGGAACACCTATGGATGATATGTGTTGCCAGCAAAGTAGGTGACATATATATAATTGCATTGACGTAAGAACAGTTATAGGAGCTTAATGAACATACATATTGAATGGTGTTAATTTGGTAGGCTAGACAATCCAGGCTACCTGCTATGTACAGCAGATGGAACCGCCATAAATACATATCAGGTCTTTTGCAACCCAAAAAGCCATCTCATAAACGAAGTCCAGTGACATTTGAGTCCCACAATATTAATGAAAGTTGCCCACCCAAGTTCGATGTGATCCTTTGACATCTGCCATAAAGTGTCTTCTTGCTAATCATAGTAACACAGCTGTTAACTTTCTTTAATTGCAGGCAGGTGTCCTCTGGCAACCATCTTTGTTTAAAAACTTTACCTATTTTTCATGTACTGTGTCACATTTATGCTCTGTTCATTTAGCATCTTTGGAGATCTTATCTAACTTAGCCAAAAGACAACCACGTTTGTGCAACTTCAAAGGTGTAGAATGTGCCCTCTCCCCTGATGATCCTGGAGAGTTTTAGAACAACCAACAAATGGTTAATTTTCGTGAACTTATTAGGATTGAAACATTTCAACACACATTATGAGGTAAGGGCTCGATTCCGAATGATGGGAATTACTGGTTGAGTGATGATTATCATAACCTTGTAGTCTTCCCCTCATATATTCCAGCAGGTCAAAACTGTAATTTTTTTGGGGGAGAAAAGGTCTAGAAAAAAGACAAAACATGCAGCATTTGGCAGTAAAAATCTTCCCCTGAGGTAATAGTATTTACCACGTGTAGTAAATACCACACCCTATTTTGGCAAACATGTAATGATCGTCTGAGTCTCATTGTGTATGCCCAGGTGATAACTGAAGCAATAACTCTATGCTGATAATCACCACTTTCATGATCTATTCACCTTCTAACTTTGAGCCTTATTTATGTTCCCCAAAATGACCCTTAAAATCCAGAGAGGCTCACTGTTATGACAGGAGTCTCTCTGAATGGTCATCCTCACCTGTGCACAGGTAAAGCTTGTGGCAGCTTTATTCTAAAATCACCTTCTTCCATAATGTGATTATCTCAATGTCAGAACATTTTTAAATGTCATGGGTACATTGTAAATGTGTTTCTGCACATTCAGCAGTAGCAACCTGCTGTATTAGGATCACCTATGGCCTACAGGCTATACTTGTGGGCTTTGCAGTTGAGCACAGGAGTCATCCTCTCAAAAATGTAAATGTGTGTGCATGTGACACTCACTCTAAACTTGTAAAACCTATAAAGAGAAAATGGAGAGACAACTAATTCTCAGAGAAACTTAAAGTGAGGCTGCCATTGTCAACTGATTTTGATCAATTTTAAATTGTGGCAAATGAGAGATCACTTAGCATAGTAGGATAGGATTGTCAACACCAGGGCAGTGCGTGCTCTACGGGCGACTAGAATGCAAAAACCCAGCACTCTCAAGACAACGTAATTTATGCATTGTGCTGATATGATTTTGTTTAACCTTTTGCATTGCAGAGTTCAATCCTGAAGACTTATTTTTAAGGTGCTTATAAACACTTCATTTGCAATGTATTGCTGCAGGCTTTCAGAGTGTGTCAGGGTGTGGTCCCTTTCCAGGGCCTTCTAGAAGCTTTCCCTGCAGCATGCCTGGGTGTGGTTGTGGGCTGGGCCAAGACTCTATAAAAGGGAGCCAGCCCATCTCCACGTGCTCACTATTCAGAGGTCCCGGTGCAGAGCAGCAGCAACTTCCTGAGCTCCTGTTCCGGTGGCCTACTTTGATCTTCCAGGCCTCTCCCCTTCATACTACATTGGTGATTCTTAAGCAGGGCGGTAAGACGGAGGTTGGGCTGGGCCCCCGACCCCGTTATCGAGTACACTGTAATTCTTGGGCCTTATTCTTACATGACAAACAATTACTCTTGCACATGTGAATGTGCGCTTGGACGTTTTCGTGGCATTTGCATGATGTTACTAGAATCGGCAAGACGCGCAATTCTTTTTCCGTGTTTAATTCATGTTATTCGGGGGCGGAGCTTGTCAAGCCGAAAGATGACCGCGCTTTGGCGGAGCTCCGCCGGCTACCAGAAAATCCTTTACAATCCTGCAGACCTAACCAGAGTTCTCGAATTCCCTGGGGGAGCAACTGATGCTCTGACGAGACCCAGCGTGAGTGTCGGGCTGGAAAATCGGAGCGCGAGGGCCAGAGCGAATCAGGTGAGGACCGTAAACTGTGAGACGGCGCTGACGCCCGCACGCGGATGTGGGGCAGGAGAGATCCCGAGGGTTGCGGCGGCAGGAGCGGCGGCGCCTGGGTCAAGAACGTGGGCGCACAGAAGGCAGCTCCGGTCGGCTCAGTGTAGCTGTGGGAGCCCCCGGGTGGCATAGAATGCACGTGGCGGCGCTCCCCTTCCAGATCGGAGGCGCAGTTGACCCGGCGAGAGAAGCAAAGGCCTAGAGGTGAGCCAGGGGGAGCAGAGAGAAACCTACCGCTGTTGCTGTCGGGGGAACCGAACCAGATAGCCCAGAATTGACACGGCTGCAGCAAAACTAGGAGGGGCGCTTCGGTGAGGGCCGGCGCAGCGTATCGCGCGCACACACAACAAAAGTAAGAAGGCCCCTAAGTGAGCTGATTGCGGCGCGCTGATCGCTGCCGGGCCGGGGGCGGATCGCGGCGTCCCTGGAAACCAGAGCTGGGCATCAGATTGGGGGCACTGACCCTTTGGAGCAGCCTTTAGGGGTAAGAGTTCGGGACACAGAGGATACTGATACCTACAGGAAACAGATCGCGAGGATAAGTCATTAGCCCCTACCAACATGGGAAAACATGATAAAGCACAGCCTATACTGCATTTCGAGAGACGTAAAACTATGAGTCAGACTGATGAAGGAGCTGAAGCCAGACCTGAGGGGACCCCAGAGGCCCCAATTCATGATGAACAAAACCTGCACCACATTTTAACAACTATGCAACAAAGTCTAACTCAAATAGACAGTAAAATCGACTCTCTATCATACCGAGTGGAAGGAATGTCGGAAGGACTAGATAAGCAAACGGAGCGTCTGGACCAAGTGGAACGGCGTGTATCAGCAGTGGAGGATGGACACACTACACTAGCAATTGGACAGCTAAAAGGGAACACGGAACTGGATATCCTTAAACACAAAATGGATGATTTGGAGTCCCGCTCTCGGCGGAACAATCTTTGCATCGTAGGGCTTGCGGAGTCCACATCTATCGTAAATATGGAGAAATTTGTTGAGAACTTGCTAATATAACTGCTGGGGCAGGACAATTTCTCAGCGTTCTTCGTTGTGGAATGAGCAAATAGGTCTCTGGCGGTCCGGCCACCACCGGGGGCTCCACCCCGCCCAGGGATAGCGAGACTGTTGAACTATAGGGACCGTGATGCTGCACTGAATCGGGCACGTGAGTTGAAAACGCTCCGGGTGCTGACCCGGCAAATGACTAATAAAAGTCTAGATTTTAGTGTCTCTCTGTAGCAATTTGTTCAGAACACCAGGACTGAGAAAGTTATGCGCAATATAGTTGTAAATCAGTGACATGTGAATACCACCCACAATAAGAATGTTCAAGGCTTTCTAGGTCCGGAGATAAACCATACGTGTATTACGCAATGCATGCGACGTCCCCAGAGATATAGGGAAGGTCTGTTGGAAAAGTACATTGGTAGCCAAGATAACAAAACCATTGTTAGGGCAAAGCAACATCCGCCCTCGTGTGTGTTCCACTAACTGAAATGTTGGGGTTAGCATTTAGAGGGGTAGTTCGTGGGAGGATATCAAACGTTACGATCAGATGGGCAGGTTGGGGTTTAGCCTATTGTGGGAGGGGGTTTGGGGGGAGGGTAAAAGTTGCAGTAGCAGTATGGTGGAAATGTAGGGCAAAACAAAGCAGACAAAATGCAGACGAGTACTATATACAATCAGGCTCAGAAAAACAATTTAGAAAAATAGATGACTCCGGTATATACAACTACTGACACACAAAAAGATCAACACAACCTCAGGTTGGTCACCTGGAATGTGAGGGGTCTTAATGACCCGGGGAGTGGTGGCGTATTTGCTCAGACACAAGGTCGATATGGCAGTACTGCAAGAGACACACTTAGCCCCAGATAGTCCTATGCTCAACCCTCGCAGAATGAAAGGACAGTGTTTAGCTGCAGGATACACAACTCACTCTAGGGGCGTTCTACTATGGGCCTCCTGCGCATCGGCCATTGAGTTCGTGCAGAAAATCGAGCCCGGAGGGCGATATGTGATAGCAAAGTGTAGGGGTAGAGCTTTCACTTTTATATTAATAGGAATATACGGGAAGAACTATGACAACCCCAAGTTTTACAGAGATCTAGCCGCGCGAACAGCGAAGTGGAGGGATGTTCCACAACTTTGGTGTGGAGACTTTAATTGCACATTATCTCCTGAATTGTATAGATCGGGGGGTAGGACCAGAGGCCCAGCAGCTGCAGCACGTGCAATATGAGACATAATGGTGCTCTCAGGGCTGGTAGATGTTTGGAGAGACAGGCATCCGGAAAGGGGAGGCTACACTCATTACTCATCAGCACATGACCTGTATACACGCATAGATTATTGGTTGGTCTCCCACAGCATATCACACAGAGTTACGCCCGAGGCTCCCTGGCCACGAACTTATTCGGATCACTCTCCTGTTCCGATATTATTGATAATGGGTCATGTTCCACCGCCGCCGTTCTCCTGGAGATTCCCGCCATACTCACTGACAGACACTGTGTTCAGGGAGGAACTGGCCAGCGCAATCAAAGAATTCTTCCAACTAAATAAAGGAACAGTTGCCAGAGTGGGTACAGTCTGGGAGACATTTAAGGTATACATAAGAGGAATTACCATGTCCAAACACGCGGGGGTACTCCGATCAATACGGGGAAGACTACAATTACTCGAAAGGGAACTATCCCAGTTAGAACAAGAACATCGCGATACTGCAGATACAGGTACACTGGGTCATACACGTTCCAAGATACAGGAGTATCAGGAGATAGCTCTATCGGAAATTCGTCATATGTGGAAGTATGCCGTCGCCCGGATATACAGGGAGGGGGATAGACCTTGCAAAGTCCTGGCAAACTTAATCCGCCCTAGTCGCAGCACTAATCTAATTAACAAAATTACAGCAACAGATGGTAGCATACTCAATGACCCCGAAGATATATCTGCTAGATTTCGTTAATATTAGCAGACACTGTACACCACAAGGGGAAACTCGGAGCCTAACGCCATAAACAAATATCTCACCCACATGGTAACCAAAACTTTCGGAGAACGACAGGGAGGCTCTGGGGGCACCATTCACTCTGGTCCAGATAGCAAAAGCGATGGGAAGCATGGCTGAGGGTAAGGCCCCGGGCCCTGATGGCTTGACTGTATACTTCTATAAAGCATATCAAACACGAATACTTCCGCACCTAAAAGAGGTATTTGAGGAGATGATCAGCCATGATAGTTACTCTGCTTAAGCCAGGGAAACCAAAAGAACAATGCTCCTCCTATAGGCCGCTGTCGTTATTGAATGTTGATGTCAAAATATATGCCAAAAATTTAGCGGAACGGCTGGCCAGACTACTGCCTCTGCTGGTAAAACCTGAACAGGCAGGATTCGTCCCTGGCCGCAATCTAACCATGAACCTACGCACGTTATTCGGCATAATACAGAACATTAACCCCGACACGCAAGCGATAGCGGTCTTTTTGGACGTGGAAAAAGCGTTTGATTCAGTGGAGTGGGACTTCTTATGGGCAGCACTGCGAAAATTTGGAGTTGGGGATACTTTTCTACACTTGATAGCCACACTATACAGGGAACCCCAGGCCAGGGTTTGGGTCAGCGAGGCAGTGACGGAGGCACTGGGCATCACCAGAGGTACTAGACAGGGATGCCCGCACTCCCCCTTATTGTATGCGCTGGTGGCAGAGCCGCTAGCTTGCGCACTGAGGGAACGTCAGGGACATCGGGCCTTGACTTCAAGCACTACAAAGCAGTAATCTCAGCATACGTAGATGACACTTTGCTGTACATTAAAGATCCAAAATTTAATGCAGCACCGATGCTTCAAGAAATAGTACGATACGGAGCATTATCCGGCCTTAAAGTCAATTGGGGCAAATCTTTTATGTTCCCGCTGACACCCTCCACAGTGCAGATAGAGGAGGGTTTCCCGCTTAAGTGGGAGACTGACTCAGTCAGGTATCTTGGTATTAGGGTACACACCGACCCCAACATTATAGTGATGGAGAATTATGACACAGCGATAACTAAACTAGCAACAGATGTCGAGAAATGGATACGACTCCCGCTGTCCCTGCTTGGTAGAGTGGCATTGATGAAAATGGTGGTGTTCCCGCGTTTTCTCTTTTTGTTTCAGAATATCCTGATGGTGCTACCCAAGAAATATTTTGCCACGTTAAGATCACTCCTCATAAAACAAGCCAGGGCAGGCAAACAGCCCTGGGTGCAATGGCGTGTACTGACTTTACCATATGAGCTCAGTGGCCTGGGAGCTCCGGATTTAGAAGCCTATAGCGTGGCGGTTCGAGCTGCAGTGGCGCAGGCTTGGCTCCATGGCCCAGGAGATACCCCATTTCTTGGGATAGAGAGGGAGCTGGCATCACCAGCTCTGTTACAGTGAAGACTATACCATACCCCAAGCAGACAATATAAAAAATTGGCATCCCTGGACTCAATAGCAAAAGGATGGCACAAGATTATGGATAAACAAAAGTTGGCTATGCTGTACTCCCCACAGATACCAGTAGATTGCTGTACTTGGTTCCCACTTTGGTGTGACAGTAAACTGATATACGCCCTCAGTGAACTAGGCATTAACATATTGGGGGTCCTATTTGAAAACAACAGTATGAAAAGTTGGGACAAAATAAGAGAGGGTACCGGTGGGACTACTCCCCTACACCAATTCCAATACAACAGGACACGACATGCTCTAGCACAGTTGCTGGGCGATGACATGCAAGAACCTCCCGAGATCACATCGCTTTCTTTGATCCTGCAGGGAAATTGTACGAGACACTTGGTGTCCCGCCTGTATGCAACAATACAGGGGACAAGAGCCCAAGAGCTCTCAAGAGCCCGAGTGGAGTGGCAAAGAGATCTGGGGGTACAGATCACAGACACACAGTGGTGTTACTGCTGCACTAAGACACGCTCTATCTCCTTAAATGGCAGACACCGTCTCATTCACTTTAAATTCCTTAACAGAATATATTATACCCCAATCCGTCTACATAGATATGGGTTGCGCGAAAATTCAAACTGCCCCAGATGTGGGGTAGAACGAGCCGATTTCTTACATATGGCATGGGCGTGTGAAAATTTGCAAACTTTTTGGAGAGCAATATTTAGAGAATTGGAAACTATAACTAGTATACAAATAGATGCTGAACCACTTTTGGCCCTTATGGGGTGGGATATCCATTTACCAAAATCAATTCGCAAATTGGTGGCAATAGGTCTGGTACTAGCTAAGCGTAGGGTTGTCATGCGGTGGGACCGTGGGCCGACCCCTAAAGTAGACGAATGGCATAGAGATATGACTTATTGCAACACGCAAACAGACACTTACAGCAAGTTACTCCCTCCCGCTAACAAACCATCTAAATTCTGGGACATATACAGACAGTACCTTATAAGGAAAGAGACTGGAGAAGCAGAGGGAGAGACAATTGATTGATAAACAAAGCAAGATCGTAGTTCATATATAGTCCAAGACCCCCAATGGTTTGTATACATAATTAAAAGGCTCTGTGCTGCTAAAATACAGAAGGAGAAAATGTCCATTGAAATGATACAATGTGCTGTTTAAATTGTATTAGTCTGAAACACATGATTTTACTGTACTGCTTTACTTGTTTGTATAGAAGCATAAATAAAAGGTTAAAAAAAAAACAACATATTATTCAATGTGCGCTACCATTCCTTGGCAGTTACATGGTGGCATTCGAATCGGCAAGACGCGCAAATCTTTCCTTGTGTGTAATTCATGTTATTCATTGCGCGTTACCATTCCTTGGCAGTTACATGGTGGCATTCGACTCAGCAAGACGCGCAATTCGCTTTCTAATGATTTAACCCTGGATATTCATTGTGCGCTACCATTCCTTGGCAGTTACATGGTGGCATTCGAATCAGCAAGACGCGCGATTCTTTCCTCGTGTTTTAATTCATGTTACTCATTGTGCGCTACCATTCCTTGGCAGTTACATGGTGGCTTTCGAATCGGCAAGACGCGCGATTCTTTCCTTGTGCTTAATTCATGCTATTCATTGTACGCTACCATCCTAAGGCATTTGCTTGGTAGTACTCGAGTTGACAAGTTGCGTGATTAATTCCTTGAGTCTACGTTGTGTTATTCATGGTGCACAATCCTTCTATGGTGTTTACTACCTATGTGAAAATCTGCAATGTGCGCAATTCATGTTCCAACATTTTGAGAGAAAACAAAAAGGTCAGAGTTCTGGTTGGAATGTTGTGTGTTCCTGATATGTAGTCTTAAAAAAGATTCATATGATGGTTCAGAACTTATTCAGATTGTTTCCTGATGCTCATGCAAAAGAAAGTACTCGAATTTGAAAGTTTTATTTAACCTTTCTTGATTCCCTCACAGGTATTCAGTCGTCTTGAAGCCTAGTCATGTTAAGTGTATTCTTAGGTTGTTAATGTCTTCAGAATGATGATGCTTAGAGTCATAGCCTAGTACTGATTTCATGAGAGGTAATTTTGATGTGTGTTTTAACCTTTTTGCTTCCTACAGGTCTCCTTACCAGCTGTTCCCTTCCTAATCCCCTTTTCCCCACTTGGACTCTCTTAGACTCTGTGACAAATCTAATCAGAGTATTGGAGCGGTCTTGTGGTGAAAGTGTTGGGAACGTGCACAGACCCCGAGGATCTGGTGACTCTGACAAGGATGCCAAGGTCTCAAGGCAACCAATTACTTTCACACCTTGCAAAGTGTATAGAAGAACCCAAGATAATCTTCAAACAGCACAATAATAATTCATACTACTCTTCCAAGAAAACATTGTTTCCTTAGTCAAGTCATGAAAAAACATATATTGATCCGTTTTAGGCAAATTTTAACTTTGCACTTTTAAGACAGTCATTTCTAAATATTCTTAATTTGTTATACAATACATATTGGTTTAAATTGGAAATGCCTTAATAACGTACACTAACACAAACTAGAAATTGCATGGTACCTATAATTCCTTTCAAGCAAGTTAAATATTCAAAGATGCAACAGAGTAATTGCATCAGGATTTTGGGCACTCCTGTTCAGCCAATATTGAGACTGTTGTAGAATGTCTGTGTAAATTGACATATTTACATTGACTTTAAAACTGCATATAGAGGTTGTCTCACTAATAATGTAGGTCACTGGGAAAGCCAATTTATTACATGTTGGCAAAATACCTCCAAAATGAGGGTATCTACCGATGTCAGCGCAGGCACTGGTTTGGAGAGATGACAGAACCAGCACAGGGAATGTACACAAATTGATATATGTAGGTGTTATTTGTATAGCATGAACCATGCCAAAAGGCAGAAGAGTGCTTTACATGGTCAAAAACGGAACACTATTGAAATGTGTGGGGGATGGGGAAGAAGCCAGTTTGTAAGAGAAAAAGTGCATTGTTTTTGCATCATCACATAGTGTGCTTTCCAGAAGTGTGTCTTCAGCTGTTTCCTAAATTGGAGCCGGATGGTCCAGTACTAATGCATATGGGGATTATGTTCCAGATGCTGGGTGCATAGACCTTCTGCATGCATTCCAGTTACTGTATCAGGGTTCACAGTGAACAGATGTGAACTAATATATAAGTTAAAAATAGGTGACAAAATGAAGCACTTGATAAAAATATTAAATGAGAATTTTGACATTCATTCTCTTTTTGCAATTACCAGGAAAAGACATTCAGCAATAGAAGGTAGTAAGTTACTTCTATTTTCCAGTAATCAAAATCATTACCTTTGCGATCACATCAAGAGTCAAGCGGCTCATCAGATCAAGCATACTAACTTCAGTTTTTCCATCTGCAAGTCCTGCAAGTTTTTCCATCAGTGTCTCAGCCTTCTCATTGAAAGTTCCCATTAAGCCCATCAAGTATCTGCATAGTAAGTTTATACATATTAAATCACATAGAGTATGTCCATCATATTCAGTTGCAACAATATCTATACAGAACAGTATACTACCTCTTCATGAATTCAAAACAAGCTCTAAATAGCTTCCAGGTGGCTACTGGTTCGTGCTTGGAGTCTTAGGGGGTGATTCCGAGTTTGGCTGGCGGCGGGCGCCGCCAGCCAAACGGGAACCGCCAGAATACCGCTGCGCGGTCAAAAGACCGCCGCGGTTATTCTGGGTTTCCCGCTGGGCTGGCGGGCGACCGCCAAAAGGCCGCCCGCCAGCCCAGCGTGAAACACCCTTTCACGAGGAAGCCGGCTCCGAATGGAGCCGGCGGAGTGGAAGGGGTGCGACGGGTGCAGTAGTACCCGTCGCGAATTTCAGTGTCTGCTAAGCAGACACTGAAATTCTAAGTGGGGCTCTCTTACGGGGGCCCTGCAGTGCCCATGCCATTGGCATGGGCACTGCATGGGCCCCCAGGGGCCCCACGACACCCCATACCGCCATCCTGTTCCTGGCGGCCGAAACTGGCAGGAACAGGATGGCGGTATGGGTGTCAGAATCCCCATGGCGGCGCAGGAAGCTGCGCCGCCATGGAGGATTCCCCTGGGCAGCGGAAAGTCGGCGGTACACCGCCGACTTTCCGTTTCTGGCCGTGGCTGTACCGCCGCGGTCAGAATGCCCAAAGGAACACCGCCAGCCTGTTGGCGGTGCTCCCGCGGACCACGGCCCTGGCGGTTTTTACTGCCAGGGTCGTAATGAGGCCCTTAGTGTTTTGATAAATCAATTTTATTATTTTTGGTACAACGTATAACACATTCTCCTCGGAATATGCTACACATTGTTTAAAATACAATAAAACAAATAGTACACTGGCCATAATAGTACAGTTGTTAGGCATCTGCCAGCCCGTTGTATGACCACCACTTGCCCCAAATTCTGGTGTGTTTTTGAGGACTTCCCTAAGCTTGGTAGATCGGTTTATCCAGATCGGCACAAAAGTCCATCTCCACCCACAATTTCACCAGTGTGGGAGGTTGTAAGGATTTCCATTTTCAGACTATGTCGGTCATTATGAACACGGCGGTAAACACAGTCGGCCGCCGTGGTGATGGTGAACAGAAAACCTCCATTAGCGGTGAACAGAAACCCGCCATATAAAGATGCAAAAATCAGAATCCGCCCAAAAAATCCCAGCCTCCACTCACCGCCAGGTCCTTGTTGGCGGAAATAAATGACCTCCCACCCTGCCACCGCCGAGCACAGAAACTCCCTGCCCTCCAAATAATGATGCACAAATCACCGCAGCGGTCAGTGGAGGCCGAACCACCATTGGCGGTACAGACCGCCACGGCCAGCAATGGGACCAAACATTAAGAACTGCACACATTGGCAAGTCTGAAAACCACACACCTGACACACATCCACAACACTATAAAACACTCTCAGACACACCCCACAATCCTTTGCAATGACATTTGGACAACTGATACAGAGAACTCCAGAAGCAGACACTGATGCCACAATACACGATACATACACCCAACCACACAAGAGCACCCTCGCCTAGATCCACACAACACACCACTCACAACACACACCATGGACCCCCCCAAACACCCACGCTTCACAGAAAGGGAGCTAAGGACCATGGTGGACGAGATACTGAAGGTCGAGCCACAAATATTTGGGGCACAGGTCCAGCACACACCCATCGCCAGGAAGATGGAGCTATGGCGGACAAGAGTGAACAAGATTAATGCAGTGGGACAACATCCACGCACGAGGGACGACCTGTGCGGGAAGGTGAGGTCAATGGCATCCCGGCACAACATTTCAATCCAGAAGACCACCAACACCCCCCGACTACACTGACTGGGAGGAAAAGGTACTGGCCATCCTGCACCCTGTGGGCCTCACTGGACTCACTGGAGGAATGGACTCGGGTAAGTCGTCTACAATTACCCCATATCCATCACACCTGTAATGCATGCACCACCCCACCCCTCCAACAGCCACCAGGATCACTACCCCACCCAGGCCACAATCACTACATTCTGTCACCCTGCATGCCCACAAACCCACTAACAGGCCGACATCCCTCCCCCTGTGCACAGCCACCTACCCTTGCAAGAAATCACAAAGGGACTACACCACCCACAATGCACCTCCACACCCTAAGCAAAATGCAATGGCAACCTCACAAAACACCCTGCATGGCCCAAAAGTGGAAAAACTTGCACAAAACAGCCAAGCCATGTGCACCCCATCCGATCATGCAATTGTACCAGACATGTCCATCCCCTCCAACAGGCACTGCCACCCTGACGGACAGGACAAGGAGTGGCAGTGCCCCACATGGAGAGGAGGCACCACCAAGGACACTGGAGAGGGAACCCTAGACAGTGACGAACACCCTGGCCCATCACACAGTCCTGGACTGTCACCATCCAGCAGCCCCACCCAGGACACAACTAACACCTCGACCACCCAGCCAACAACATCAGCCCAGGGCAACCATCCCCACACCTGTGTATCCAGGCCACAGACTGGTGGAACACATGGACAGAGGCCACAGTCACCCCGACCAACAGGCAGGAAGACGATGGGCCCAGTGCAAGTGGTCCCGCCAGACCTGTGCAGGGGACACAGGCACAGCATGCTAGGCCCAGAGGGAGGGCATCAGTGGCCCAGGGGGGTGGCCACAGGATGGATGCTGCAGCCCAGGACGTGATATCTAAGGTCCTGGGAGCATACCACCATACCCAAGACAGATTGGCCCAGATTGTTTCCACCCTGGAGCAGAGTCAAAGGATGCAGGTAACACACCACCAAGAGGCCATGGAGCAGTGGAAACTGCACAATGCCACCAAGGCCACCATATAAGGTACGCACCAAGGCCACCATAGAAGGTTCGCTGCTGCACCTTGTCCCAACCCAGCCTGAGGCCCCCACAGACCAGGAAGCCTCTACTACAGGCCAGGATATAAACTGGTCAACAACATCAGCAGCAGGAACTGGACTTGTGCCACCATCTCAGGACACACAGGAGACCTGCATCTCAACCCGTACAGGCCAACACCATGCACCCAAACGGTCTCTCAGGCCCAGATATGGCACAGGAACACCTGCCAAGACCAAGGCCCCCTCAATGAAGTGACTCTGGCAAGTACTGTCCTTCAAGTGTGCCACTGAACCAACATCCACACTATGTAAAAACAACCCCAAAAACAGGAAATGATAGATGGACATATCAACACTGCCAACAAACGCTGCAACCATGTAGCCATATTGGACATCCACCAGTAGCCCACTCCCATCACTGTAAACTGCACAATGTAATTCCTGCACCAAATAAAACACTGGTTCACCAATGTCAATGTCCCCTGTCATTATGTTGGAACAAATGGAAGTGTGGATGCAATAGTCTTAGAAATCATTTATTCTTATCTAAGTAGCAGGAATTGCACCCCACACATAACATGAGGTTGTGCCAACAGAATTGTCAAACAATTTGACCATAATGTTACATGTCCCATGCAAACCTGTTCACAGTGACAATGTCTATAGACCCAACACCCCCATAGAGGAAAAGGCACACTGACAGTATGATGCACAGACAGCAATATCATCAAATAGTCCCACATAGTTATTGGAAGTAAAGTTGTATCAGTTGGTTACTGGTACATCTTCCCCCTCCTCATCATCACCATCACTCTCATCCTCTCCCTGAGGAAGCTGATCTGGATATACAGCACCCACCTCCTCCAAGAGGGGGATAGAATTCCTCATAGCCACGTTGTGCAGCATGTAGCAGGCCACCACTACTCTACACACCTTTTCAGGCTCATAGGCCAGGGATCCCCCAGAGATATGGGGGCAACAGTATCTAGCCTTCAGGAGACCTATTGTGCGCTCTATCACCCTCCTAGTCCGTCCATGGGCCTCACTGTAATTCCTCTCTGCATCTGTCCTAGGATTCATCACTGGTGTCAGGAACCAACGCATGTTAGGGTAGCCAGAATCACCTAAACAATGGTGCAAAACAGGACTGTCACTGACAACCCTCAGTGGCAGACAGCCTAGATGTCTGCTATGTGCCAAAAAGTGTCAGACACACTTACCTATGATCCATCCTCTGTCCCCTTGTAGTTGTTCCATCTTGTGTGGCACACTACTGTTCCTCAGCACAAAGTAATCATGGACTGATCCAGGGAACATGGCATTCACAAGTGAGATGTACTGGTCTGCAGTACACACCAATTGAATGTTCATGGAGTGAAAGTTCTTCCTGTTTCTGTACACCTGTTCACTGACTCTTGGGGGGATGACAGCAATGGCATCTATGACATGGGGAATGTTGGCAAAGGCATAGAAGTCCGACTTGATGGCAGGGAGGTCAGCACTTTGGGGAAACCTCACATAGGACTGCAGGTGTCGTACAAATGCATTCAGGAATCTGGACAGTATAATGCTAAACATGGGCTGTGAAAAACCTGCACCCATAAGCCCGTGGCCAGGAAATGGAGTGCAGAGAGCACCTGCACTTCAGAAGGGATGACATGCTGATTCTGATCTCAGTGCTGGATCCAGTAATGCACAAAGTTCATGAATAGTAGCACAAGTGAGTCTGTAATTGATAATGATGTGACGCTCCACCATGGTCCTCAAATCAACAAGTGGTTTGTACACTGATGGGGCCCTCCCTCACCACAAGGGTCTGTACCTAGGAGGAGTATAAAAAACATGTGAGGAACACAATGTTAACATATACATAGTAAGTGTGAAACTGGAGTAACATGTCAATGATACATCAGGACTGTTGTGGTGAGTAAATGTATATTTGTTCATGCCTATGGGGGTTTGGGACAATAGGGCCAGATGAGGATTTAACAACTGCATAGTAAAGGCCAAAATGTCTGCCCCCTATAATCCAGAAATGTTGTAGTGGAAGTGGGCTCATACAGCTAGTGGTTACCGTAATAGCGTAAGGTGGTGTTCCCCGCCATGCGACCATTCATTGGTTAGCATGGTGTCAATGGGGATTCTTAGCGTATCATAATCGCCACGGGCGGTGATGGTGCACACTGCCCCGGTGCGTATGCTAACTCGTCACCCCAACTTCACTTGACTCCCGGATCTCGTGCATGCAGGTACTCCACTGAGTGTGCTGCTGTGTCCTGCCTCTGGTCATGGAAATGGCACATGTGACAGGGGAAAGAGCCTCGGCCTTCACCAGTGAGGAACTGGAGAAGCTCTACGGTCCACAAGCGGTGTAGGTGAATAGGAGGATTGGGGGCATGGATGTGTGTAATGGTGGTAGATGGCTGTAAACATGTGTGCACGTTTGACACTGTATAGTCCTGGGTTCCTGACATGCTGTGTGTGTGTGTGCTGTTATGCTGTTGTAAATGTCCATCCCATAGTGGACGTATAGCCAGCTGTATGTAATGGCCATTGTCTGACCTTTGTGTTCCTTTTTCTGTGTGTCCCATATAGGTCAGCACCCATCAGAAGAGGGGACTATGGCAGGCCATCGCCAGGGAGGTGCGGGCCCTGGGGGTCTGCAACTGGTAGAGCACCCATTACAGGAAGCGGTCGGAGGACCTGCGGCGCTGGACGAGGAAGATCTGTGAGGCCCAGCTGGGGAAGTCCTCCCATCGAGGAAGGGGTGCCCGTCGGGCACTGACCCCCTCTTATTCAACGCATTCTGGCGGTGGCGTATCTGGACATGGATGGGCGCTTGAAGGCCGCACAGCAGTCACAAGGGGGTAAGTACAGAAACCATAGTATGGCTCATTGATGGATGTGTGAGTGTGCAGTGGTATGTATGCTGTCTAGTGGCAGGGACTCTGACTGATGTCCTTCTACATAACGGCTTCCGTGGGGAGTAGGATTGTAAGGGTCAGCTCTGCAGTACTTCAGGCCTTTCAGTGCTATGGGGAATGGCTGTAGAGCAGGGTTGTGGCCACTAGTCAGGGGCATATCCATGTGTATAGCGGTAGGTGCTGCCTGGTGTAAAATATGCAGGCTGGGTGTATTTGTGAACCACTTATGTACCTCCATTCAGCTATTTACAAATTATCTCTCCTAATTTGTCTCCCCATCCCTATTCTCTTGTGTTGTCTGTGTACATCAGCAACATTTGCTCCCCACCGAGTTGCCCGTGCCCGCTCACCCAGAAGGGTGGTCATCTTCTTCGCCCCAGGCATCTCATCCCCTGCCAGCCCTGCTGCCCTCACGGAGGAGGCTATTGACCTCCTGAGAACCATCTCTGTAGGGCAGACAACCATCGTCAATGCCACCCAGGGGCTAGCATCCGAGGTGCAGCAGACCAATGCCTATCTGGATGGCATTCACGGTGCTGTATCTGGCCTACAGAGATCTTTTCAGGCTCTGGCCTCCTCTGACCGCAGTCAGTGTCCCTGGTCATTCCGTCCTCCCTCCAACCACCTCTACCTCTTCCAGCACCCCACTCCCTTCACCCGTTCAAAGCACACATTCTTACACGCAGGCACACACCTCAACACACAAGAAGCACACTTCAAAACACAAGCACCACACCTCCCACCACAGGCATACACACAGCCAACATACTCAGTCACACACATCAACATCCACTTCCCCCAGTGTGTCCGCATCTTCCGCACCCCTGTCTGTCCCCTCTACATGCACACACACAGGCATTGCACCCTCATTCAATGTTGCTGACCCTATTCTTGCAGTCACCACAAAATCAGACAAAATCAGACATCCATTCATGCACCCCAGACACCACACGTGCACCTGCAGACACCACAACGACTTTAGTTGACACGTGCAGCACACTCACCAAACTTGCAGACACACAGACAACATACATTTGCACTGGCAGCCTGTCTTGTTCCACTGTGTCCACCCCCCTCCTCACAAGACACTCAAACGCACCAAAACACTCACCCATCACACATCCACCACACCTCAGCATACTGTCCAGACACCTGCAGCCACGTCTCACACACCTACACCTGTCATAACCACTCCCTCCATCTCCACTCCCACGCCTTCCTCCAGGTCCACCCCAATTGCCCCTAAAAAACTTTTCCTATCCTGTGTTGACCTATTCGAACCCACTGGCCCACCCCATCTCGTCCCTAAACGTGCCCACCTCCTTGCCCTGTCCACTCCTCCCATGTCAAAGCCCCATGTCTGCCCTTCCCATTCCTGTGCTACCTCCCCTGTGAGCAAGAGACCCCAAGATGGCCCTGGAACCCCATTGTTGCCCCTATGGAGTACCTTTTCACTTGTGCGAGTCAAGTTGGGGCCAATTTGGCCCATCGGACTACAAACTATGGACTGGCCACTGGCCATATGTTGCACTTATGTTGTTCATTGAGCTGAATTAAAAATAATGTGGCCAGTGTTGTTTATGGCACACTCTCGATCCGTGGTTCATCGTTTCTTTGGCTGGGGGTGTTGGGCACATGTGTGTACTTTGGACAGGTTGGATTTGCCTTGTGTTGGGTAAGTACATCTTGCTCTGGAGAGTATAGCTTGTGCTGTTGTGAAGGGTTGTGGGTGTATTCCGGGGTGGGTGGAGTGGGTGGGTATAACTGTGCCCTTTCTTCCCATGTTTGGTAGGTTGCAGTACTTACTGTCGTCGTCTTCGTCGGCGGTCTCAGTGGTGGAGGTATATATTACAAGGAGCAGGGCTGGCATGATCTGCAACTCTCTATCCATTTCTGCTTCGGCGTGTTGTGTGTGCCTCGGGTAAGTGTTTCCTTTTATTTGGATTGTTTCTGCCTGGCTATGCGTGGCAGTGGTTTCCACCCCGGAACTGGCGGCGGTCTAGTGCTTCATTATTGATGGGCGGGTAGGGCATTTCCATCGGCCTGTGGGTGGACTCTGCCGTCGTTGTCGGCACTCCTCTGCTGGCGGTGAGTGGCTTTCAGGCTGCCTGTTTTTAAGGTGGTTCATGATTTGGCGTTCCAGACTGCCCGACTGTTGGCGGTTCTTACCGCCACCGCCGCCGGAGCGGTGTTTATCACCGTGTTCATAATGACCGTCTATGTCTCGTTTGCCCACTCCTACAATTAGCCGTTCGCATCAAGGGTCTCTCAGATCCACCATCAGGCCCAGCAACACCACCCTCAAGGTCAAGTCAGAAGGCTGTTCCAGGACATGAGGTAATGTCTTGACAATCCTCTGCCAGAAACTGGTTATCAGGAGGCATGGCAAGATCATATGGAAGAATTTGGTGTTTGAGTGTGGACATCTAAAGCAGGTGGGACGAGGGAGTGTGCTGTGGGTCACATTTGTCTAAGTGTAAAGTAAGTCATAGGCAAATATTATAGCTGAATGAGTCGCTGTTTTGCAGAGATGACAATTTCTTGTGGTGCCATCAGGGCTTCACTCCATTCAGTGTCATCCGGGGGCCCACCCATTCTTCCTATCGGTGCTTGAGGTCTTGGAACATTTCTGGGGCATTGATTACTAGTGTATAGTAGGTACTTGATATTGCACCTTTTCCCAGTAAGCAAGTGAGGAGTCTGGCTTCAACTGGGTGTCAGGAATCCCCAAGGTGCCTCCTGCATTATCTGTTAGCATCCCCTGGGATTAGGGTTAAATCATATCTCTGTTCTTGGTTAAACCTTCATGTTTCTAAGTAAACATAATGTGCTGTGTTACACAACTGGTTTTATCAATGCTTGTTTTACCAATGCTTGTTTGCTAATGTGAGGAGGTGTAGACATGTGTTTCTAATTGGGTGTGGTGTAGACATGTGCTTCTAATTGGGTGTGGTGACTCATCCACATGTGGAAACTCAGCTGCTTTCCTGATTGGCTATACATAGCAGAGTGAAGCATGCCTCCCTGCTTGGCTTTGTTTTGCTTCCTGATCTCAGCATCTGATTTGGCAGTCCTGCCTCTGCTGTCATCCTTGTATTCAGGACTTTTGAGGCAATTATTTTCTTCGTTCCTGTACCACCTGACACCAGGCATTCCTCCAGCACTCCGGAAAAGACTGCAGCTAAGTGACTAGTATTCTCCAGAGAGTTTGTTTTTTGAGTGCTGCGCTGTCCTAGAACAGCTGGTGTATTTCAGACCTCGTATTTTGGCTGAGTGCTTATTTTGATGAGACAAATGCATTTCTGAACATTCTACATTATTATTGTAGTTACTTGCCTAAATGTGCTTCACGAAATCTGCTTGAGCTCAAGTACTACACAAGGTGACAGTGCAATTTTAAAAGAGCATTTACTGGACTTTTCTATCTCTAATAGCATAACTCTTAGATTTAAATTGTGTCATTCATGCCTGTGTTTCAGGTTTGAGGAATTTGGTTTTGAAGGGTTTTTCACGCACACAGTGAAACCAAACCAAACTGTGCCACCCTAACTGTTTAAACCCAGAGTGGACATTTGTATTTCTTGGATTGTTTTTGTTCTTTTTAGTTTAACCCTATGCTGCAGGAAAGTTATTTGTGATATAATCAATGCCCTTGTTTGTCTTTCTTGTGCATGCTAAGTGCAACCACTAATGGTAGTGTGCAACAGTGAATCTCTGTGAAGCCAGCCCTAGTGTTGCAATACTTATTGTTATGGTACTCAGTTTGGGTTGTTGGTAATGCAGTGTTAGTAATTGTGCCAACAGTTATTATTATCCAAGAAAAGTGCTGGAGCATCCTGGTGTTCTTCTACCACTCCTGTGCCCGTATCAGAAAGAGAGATTCAGTTTCAAGGAAGTTGAGTGCACTAACTCTACTAACACACTGTCAACAATGACATGCCCCCCGAAGATACAGGGTGCCTGGCTGGACCGGCAAGACGTGGCAGTTTTTTGTCTCTTTCTCTTCCACTCACCCTTCCCTTTTGGGACACCTGCCGTGGTTTCTGTGTCCACCAGGAAGTGCTGAGAGGTGTTCCCGGAGGTCAGGAGGCATACCATCGCCCCTGCAGACATTCTGCTTTTCAGTTGAGTGGCCCTGTCTCGACACTGGGTTGTGTTCAGGCTTCAATAGTATAGACTAGAATATTAGGTGAAATGTGGTGGTGATAGAATAGTCCCAGTACCTTATTGGGACCTAATTGGGTTGCTCCAATCTGTGTAAAGGGTCATCTCACCTCCCCTCTTAGCCATTCATTGATTATTGTCTGGTGAGGTGCCCAGTGGTACAGTTTGATGTCTGCAAGTCCCACCCCTCCATCATAAATTGATTTTGGACACTTATCTAGGGCAATGCGGACCAGTTTTCCTGCCCAGAGGAATCTACGGATAGTGGCCTTGAGCTGTTGAAACCAGTGGTTTGTGATTGCATATTGGAAGTATTGGAGGGTGTAAAGGAATCAAGGGAGGATCATAATTTTGAAGAGGGCTACCCTCCCCAATAAGTAGAGCAGGGCCTTCTCCCACCTCTGGAGCTCCTGTTTCATCTTATTGTAAATTGGTGTGATTTGGAGGCTCCATGCAAGATCTGGGTCCCAAGAGATATAGATTCTCAAATAAGGAAAGCTCAGTTACCTGGTGGGAATGATTGATTGCCTGTTCATGGTCACCTTGGTTAAGGACCAGAAGGGATATGGTGAGGTTCATCTACAGTCCGGGTGCATCTTCATATAGGATGAGTATTTCCAATGCTCGGGTCCCAGATAAATGTGGATTATTAAAAAAGAAGGACATTGGGCACCTATAGGGCTATTCTTTCTTTTGTGTGTCCACTCCAGTGCCACCCCCTGAATCTGAGCATCATATCAGAATAGTTGAGCTAGGGGTTCACTTGCTAGGGTGAAATGGAGCTGGGTAAGAGGGAATCCCTGCCTGGTACCCCTCTGGATTAGGAAGGTGTCTAAAAGCACTGCATTGAACTTTGCCTAGGCGGTCGGGTTGGTATAAAGGAGCTTCACATAGAACCTGAATCAAAGCCCAAAGGCCATTTTCTCTGTAATCTTAAGGCGGAAAGGCCATTCCTCTGCATGGGATGCATGGGGCAGCACAGCTATCGGCCGCAGTCATCTCTCAGACACAGCTCTCACCAGGTGACCCACGAGCAGCTCCAGAGACAAGCCGTTTTCCTCATGTGCATTGGGCAGTAGCAATTATTACCATTGCTGCTGATGCCATTAGTGGGGTCTTGTGGGTCCATGAAGGAGGCCAAATCCTTCAGTGCTCAATGGTTGTGAAACCTGGGGAGGTAGCCTATACTAGGGGGCACAGTAGAGAATGTTTTTCAGGCTCCAGGGCTTCAGGGTATTACAGGATATTAGAGGAGAGCTCAAAGTGTTTTCAGAATGCTTCCGCCATTTTGGCCTCCTAGGCCACGTCCTCCTTGAATCCTTAGTGTTTATAATACAAAAATACACAGAAAAAGCAGATCTCTATGAAGTAAAATTACATCTGTGTTTTGGAAGATATTTAATAACTTATTTTTTCTCTGAAACCTTTAAAATGAAGAATGCAGATAGCTTGCATTTGTAGATCATTGCCCCCAGAATGTTGTATTACATTATTTTATGTAAATACCAGTGAAATGTTAGACAGAGAACATTGAACTATTAGCTTTATGTTTTTTTTTAGATTTCCCAGTTGGCTGTAAGGAATTATAGGAACTGCCCATCAAAGTCCATTGCAATATGTATTATATTATTTGAAGAAATAATCAAGGGCTCCTGGTGGGTAAGTTTCTAGCTGTAGACAACAGTTCTAAAAAGGATGTTAGGAAATAAGTGTGTGCGTCCTATAATATGCATAGTTGGCCGGTATTCACACTGCCATATGTTAATGACACTGGATATGAGACTCTTTAATCCTAACAACACTCAGTCATGAATGTGCTTGTATGAGATAATTTGGTCACTGACCAGGTATTCGAAGTGAAACGTGGCAAGGCAACTCAGCAAGAGCTGAACAAGTCCAGAAGAGCAGGTACACTAAAGTAAATTTGAAAAACCATTAGGAATCTTTATGAATACAATGTTATGACTTTGTAGCAGTTCACTCTCTTCCGAACAGTCAACCTCCTGATTCCTACTTCTAAAGTTAGTACTTCTGGAAAGTATTCCAAACTCTCATATTTTCACTGTCATTAGGTATCATCCGCAGGAATAAATCTATACTGAGCTGCCATTTTTGCACACTTATGACAATTTTGTGTACCGAAGGTGGACCTGGGTGCATAGAAATGTTGCTATGCATATCACAGGTAAGCACCTCCAATTATTCACTCTTCAGAGAACATTATGCATTTTGAACCTACTGTGGTGCTGGAAGTAAGGGTGTACAGCATCCACCAGCCTCCAATTTGGAGGCACCAGAGAAGGATAACAGGCAATAATGAGACCTTCTGAAAGATTTTTTTCACATAGCATACACTTTCTGTTCTTGTTTGTGCATTCAACTATAATTAAGCAAAGGGAACAGGGAAAATGTCTATCAGACAAGTACATATTCTTCTGTTCTGTAATCTATCTGTGCATTTATCTATCAGCTAAATGACGGCATTTTAAACTTGATTTATACTCTTGCTGTGATCTTGAGAGCGCTAAAAGGGAGGAATGTGAAAGGTGACCTATCACTTATAAATGTTAACAACTATTTTTAGCCTCCTTTCTGGATGTTACAATTGTTTACGCAATGAGGCCCATTAGGCATCTTAATACGGGAATGTGATGTTTGTGGACTTCAATATACTTTTTACATTAGGTTATACCAAGGTGTGATGCACTGCACTACTGTGTGTAATTATTATGCTTTTTAAATGCAGCAGACTTCCATCTGGGATACTACTTATTCACTAGATTTGCGATATCTTGGAACCTGTGCAGTAGGTACATGAACTCTCTGAACTGTGATAAAATTAAATGACACATCACATTAAATGCTGACTCTAAGGTTACTCATGGTCCCCCAATCTGAGTGACCACATAAGTTTGATTACCTTCCCATACACAAAAGCCAGTCATTTGCTCATTCAGTAATATTCAGATTTTTGAAAACCCTTATGATTTTAGTGAGCTGATGCCACTGGCCAGCACCAGAACTTTGAAAATTGTTCTAGTACTACTGATAGAGTAAGACTCCAAGTACTGTTAAGGGAACTAGATCCTATTTTTGATGATCATGGAGGTTCCCCAGCCATCGAGTTGTTCATAAATATGTTTTAAACAGAAACATATAGGGCAGATATAAAGGTTAGTAGTTAGACCCAATGTTTATGTATGGTGCAGTTTGCAATTTAGGGCACCATAACCGTCCATAAGCTGAGTTAATAAGCTGTCCTGTGCATCTGTGTACACCTCTGGTGGAGGGTAGGTGGTTAGGTGACAGAGTTCAATCCTTATGTGTCATATATGCAAGTATTCCTATAACTGAATTCCTGAATTCTGGCTTTTGATCAGGTAAGGTTAAAGATATGTCTTTACTTCTATTATTATTACTGTTACTTCAACATACCTTTAGGTCGCCCACCGATTCCTAACAATGAAATCAATTTTACTTCCTCCCTTTTATGGCATTCTTCACTGAAGAGAGAGTAGAGAGACATATATTGTACACGGCTACCCAATAGAGTGTCCCGGGGCACAAGCCAACAGGTCAGGAAGATCAAGACTTGCTGCAGCACATTCACTTTACACTGGGTCAGCAGATGTGTTCCTTAGGAGTGTGTGAGGCTTTTGTCCTACCATTGAAATTGGATGGAGCTTTGTAGTTTTTGTACTCAATGAAATTAGCAATATTATGGGAATTGTGTGCAAGAACGTTCTCCAGAAATATGTCTATTTGCTTGGTTTATCTTTTGCAAAACGCTATTTGTTAAACATGTCTTTGAAATCTGTAAAAATATATGATGTTGTGAGGTTTGTTCCAGTACCTTGGAAAATTCAAATAGATGAAATCCCTTAATTTTTAAAGGTGAGCATAGTAAACCATGTCGGCAAAAGTGGAATCATTTGGAAGATAGATTCAAGGTAACAGTATATAAACATAAATCAGTTGTGTGAGCAATACGGTTTTGCTCTTACTATCAAATTGTAATGCCTGTGTAACTTATGATTGCCTGCACTGAGATAATACTTGGGATCCACTTTTAATTAGAGTCTTAGCAAAGGCTGTGCAGAGGGTGCTAGGGTGACCAAAGGCTATGAAGTGTATTCCGAAGAGAATGGAAAACAAAAATAAACGGAGTCTCCATAAACATCAATCCCAGAACCTGATACCAACTTTTTGCTTCCTTTCTGGCCCCATCATGTCCATCAGGCATTTAAGTAGAGCTGCCATTTGTCAGCATTTACATAAGATATACACTCTACAAGGTAGGTCCCGTACTATGTTAATTCCCCTCACCATAGTTTTAGAGGTGTTTGCATTAAGAAATATTAGTTGAAGCAGACACATGGTAAGATGGGGTAGACTGAGAGAAAAAGGGAAAGTGTACGTTTACCATAACTTATTGATTTACCACAGCTTTTGGGTGAGTGACTCACTACAGATGAGTCCACTTATGAGAGACCAGAAATGTATCCCAACGACATTTTCAAAGATGGTGTTCACAGCAGGGACCCAGGAAATCATCTGTTATCCACCTCACTGACCAATGCAGTCAATAAAAATCTTTGCCATGGGTTGCTCTTCAGTGCTTTTGTTTTGATAGTAACATGTCTACCAAAAAAGATGGGATTGGACCAGAGGGTGTTGATGTTTTTGAGGAGGAATTCTGGAGCCACGACCAGGATTTCCTTTTTTTGATCCAATTGTAGCTTTTATTACCTATCATGCTTCAATGTTTTTCTGGCTTTTCTCTATTTGGTTGGTACATATTATGACAACAATGTTTATCTTTATGTCATCTGCGAGTGAAGTGGAATTCGAGCTGATGAGACCTTAGCAGGTAATTGGGGTGGGGGGTTTGTAAAGATATTTAAGGGAGAACAAATGGAATCAATCTGTGACTCTACAGACTCTACATATGACCTGATAAGTTGAGGAATGGAATTATTCCACGTTTATGCTTTTGGTGCATTACAGAAGGAAAGATTTGGCCCATCTGTAAAATTTGTTTAAAATTTGTTGAGTAGTGGGTTTTGGTCTACTCTGTCAAATGTGGCAGAGACACCTTAAACAATCAGCATCCAGAGAAACCCATTGTCTGCAATTTTATTGCAACATATAAATTAGTAGATTAGGTTATATCAAGCACCACCCATTTACTTACATGTAAACTTGTATGCTTTGGATGCTCACATGAAGGTAGTCTGCTAAGTCACAATCTAATTACACAATTACATTATATTTAATACCGTTATTATTCATCTAATCTCTGAAACTGGAGGACTATCAGAAGATATGTCCCCCTGATTAAATGTAAATATGTATGGCACAGAGAATGATTAAAAATTAACATATTTTCTTACCAAGAAATATCCTGTGTAATAACAATGCAGAATCTGGATTTCTTGAAGATAAGTGTGTTTGTTTTTTTCAAAAAGAAGAAAACTAACCTTTCATAAACCTGTCAAATTTTCATGGTAGGCATTTTTGACCAAAATCAAAACAGTTAACATTTTTAGCATTTTAAGAAATGCAGCAAATATCATTTCTTTAACACTTTGATTCCCCCGATAAAAAATTATCTTTCCATAAAACTACCATAATTTCAGGAAGGTTAGAACTTTTTCACCATGCATCAACTGTTAATATTTTTAACATTTTAAGGGAAGCAGAAAATATTTCAGTAAAATGTCGGTACCTACTTGCCCCCTCCCCCCGAAGAAATTTCAAATCATGCATTTATTGAGACTACTTGCTCCTCCCCTTCTTCCTCTACCCTCCTCTCCCCCAGCTACTCCTTCAAAAAGGCCCAGTTTGAAAAAGATGTCTTACTTACGTCCGACTAAATGCTGGGTCAAAGATTCTGCGTTGTTTGTACCAGCGATCATTATCTGTAGAGGTCAACAAACCCTTCCCTAAACATCTAGGAGAGACAAAAAAGAACACTTTAAAACTGTTCCAGGATTACAAACAAGAGAGTATTTTACATATATAAGGATGCCACTGACAGAACTACAACAATCCAGCCTAGAGCTAAAGTCCCATCAGGGTGAGGTGTTGTCTAGATTAAAAGAGAGTATGAGGACACCCCATAAAGAACGATTTATTTTATTCTCATCGTGCAGTCAAAGGGTTCTCCCAAATCTTTATATTCCTTTATTTTCTTTATCATTCATGATTGACCTACGTGAGACAGCTATCATTCAGCCTTGTATCTCTTTCACCAATAGCTCCAGTGCCCAGGAATCTGTTTCAAAGTACCTCTTCAAGGTGAACAGTATCTGTGTGTCTGCTTAGATATGAAGTCTTATCTCATGGGCTTCTGATAAATAATTTTAAAGAGCTCATATAAACATTAGAAATGAAGGGTGTGGGGGGAGACCTGCACAATTCCATTTGTAAATGTTACCACTGGAACTAGGGGTTGGAAGGAGACCTGCGGACTCCAGATGCCACCACTGGAGCTGAACTGTTCCATCACTCCAGAGTTTGGTTTGAAGATCCAGCAACATGCTGCAAACTAATCAATATCTCACTGTCAATATTAAAAGTAGCAGGTAATTCTGCAACACTAAATAGGCAACCATCCCTACAGCTGCCTGCCATTTTAAGCAGGCATTTTGAACATCCAATAACGCTGTTCATGTGCTCTGATAAGAACAAAAGCCTTACTGGCAGCTATCCAGTAGACCAGTGTCATACACATGTTTAGAAAACTGTCTACTTGTTATCTTTTCCAAGAAACTGATGAGGAGACTTTTGCTTCTACATCCTGCTCCATGGCCTTCCAGACTCCACAGTACCACCCACTTCAATGCATTCTCTATGTCTGAGAATGGTGCAACAGAGAAGAAAGACATCTCACTTTGAACGCTCTGGGTCTAATCTCCTAGGTGATCATCATACTTCAGAGCTAGTTCTATTAGCTGGGAGTCCCACTTGACAGTTTCTGTCTGACTCCTTTTGGCCCTTTTAAATTTCCTATTTGTGTCTTCTTCAGCTTGTGCCCATTTATATAGTTCAGACCTCCACATTTGTACAGCTAGCATGTTTGCCAATTTCCAATTGATGGCTCTTGCCCTTTTAATGAGTAACACGACAAGGCCTATAAACTTTCAGTTTGATTTGTCCATTGTTGGCGTTGAAAACAGGCAGAAATTAGAGTTGTACAGATTCTGTCTTCCGGTAAGATGAGTCATCTGAGTAGAAATACACCTTCAGTAGCTTTGTATTACTGGACATGCTGAGATCATATGGTAAAGAGCGGCTTCGTCCATTTTGCTCTGGTGCATTTGCGCAGGACTAGTAGGTACGTGTTATGTATCTGTATGTGTGTTCGATATATTTGGTGTTATATATCTGAGGTGATTTATTTTAAACCTAGCATTCCTGACATCTCAGCTATATGTTGGAGAACTGCAAGCAATTCTCCATCAGCTCTGCAACCAAGTCCCTCTCCCACTTCCTTCCAAGCTCTCCTGATTACTTTAGCTCAGTATCTTATATAGCCATGGTACCATAAGGCATTACCTTCTCCACAGTGATACTATTTTGAGCACCTCATCTGTCTCTAGATCATCCCGGGAAATACTGCACATTTGAGCTACTGCGTTGTATAGGGTTGCATGTGACAGACACAGCATCATTTTTTCATATTCTTCCCTGAACTCCACAAATGACCATAGGGTTCACACACTTTACAACTTCCATACTTTAGTGATCACTGCTCCGACCCATATTCTGCGATTGGCCAGGGTATCAGAGAATTTGAGTCCAGGTGTACTCCATAGTTTCCAATAGTAGACAGTTTTTTGTATCTAATTTAGCTCTGTATGGCCGTCTGGAGCTGCCCAGAGTGTGGTTTTGTGTGAGAGTACCTGCCAGAAAGCAAATTAGTTACTGAGTTGTGGCCTATTTTTGCCTGAATGTATTTCGCTTCTAGATTTGCCACTGGGCTCAGCCATTTCACTACCCATTGGAGCAGTACTGACAGGAAGTAGTCTCAAAATCAGGTGTGCCAAGGCCATCTTGATAGGTGACTAAGAAGAGTTTTTCTAATGCTCCTTAGTGAACTAGGGCAGTCTTTAGGTCTCAAATAACTGGCCTAGTCATTGTCACTGGTATATTCATGAAGAAGTAAAGAATGCAGATAGAAGCACCTTTTCTGTAACAGCTACTCTGCATTCTACATAAAGCATCCCCTTTTTCTAAAATCCAACTAATGCCCAGGCTGATGCTAAAGCTCCACTAAAGTTGCTGTGACCACGTCGTATGCTGCCCTGTTGATATTAAATGCCATATATTTAAAGGTCTTTGGCTGTCATGCTGTTGTGACAGAGTTCTCACGTATCTTCTTCAACTGAAAAAGATATAACTTAGCTCTTCTGGCTATCACTCTTAAGGCTCTTTTAAAGTTACTGCAGGTTTCTTACAGCATTTGAAACATTTGTTGCCACATTTTGACATTGTCAATGTACTGCAGGAGGATGCCTGTGTCCCTTGATGTCAAACCCCTCTACTCAACCACTTTCCTTCTGTGGCTGGGGAGTGGTTACATGGCCACAGGAAGCACGATGGGGGACCGTGAGCATCCCTCTTTGTACCCTCCATCGTTCTCAGAACTTCTTCTCTACATCACGCTAGGACTTTAGATTTGTATATAATAGTTGAATACGTGTTTTAATTTCAGCTCCAAAACTCATTGCCTCAGGAATTTTAAATAGGTACTCCCAGTCCATCTTATCAGTCAGCATGTTATTTATCATACCATTACAGAAACTGGGTGTGCTCCTCAAGCCTATGGTAAATCCACTCTGGGCCGGATGTACCAAATCAAGGAGCACTCTTTGCATTGTACTAAAGGTTATTTTTCCTAGTATTTTGCAGTCCAAATATGTCATCAGTAGAGGGCAATATGAGGTGCTGGATAAGGGATTGTGATCCTCTCTCAGGAGTACCATAACTAGTGCCTACCTTGGCACAGTGTACAGCATGCCTCTTTCTCTGGCCACCAGAAACATGTAAAGTAGGCTCTTCAAGAGTTGCACTTGATATGTTTTATAGACTTCTGATAGTATACTCACTGGCAGGTGTTTTAAATGTAGCTAATTATTGTATAGCTGTGTTTATCTAACCTAAAGAAATTGGGGTGCCCAGGTCCTCCCTTAGACCAAAGGTCAGCAGTCGCAGATGCTCTTCACGTATGCACACATCTCTCGTTATGCTGTCCCTCTGTTGGTCTTGTATACAGATTCTTATAATGTGAGGTCAATTCCACATTGATTTTGGATGGAGCAGGTACTCCATGTCCACTGGTGTGTTTAATGGCTGTGATGGCCCCAAGTTGTGTATTTGTGCGTGCAAGTCTTACAAGTAGCCTCCCTTTTTTATCACCTTCAGAGTGTCTTTGGGCAGTATGTGCTTCGTAGTCCTGAAATTCTACCCTTTTTTGAAAGTCAGGTTGCTGCCTCCTGTTTGCATATTAGTTGCTGACTTTTAGTTTCAGATATGATAGTTTATCTGAAATCTAGTTTCACCCTTTGCAGTTGATCATGCAATACAGTTCATACTCCTGAGGAGTTTTTAAATCACATTCCCTGAACGTAGTCCTCCCATTCTAACAGGGTATCACTGGTTGATCCCTCATCTTTTCAGAAATACTGCACTATATCTTGGGTATTATGTTTCTGTAGTTTGCATCCTTCAGCATGGCTGACTAAGTGCTAGGTGGCAATTTTGGCCAGTGTTATAATATCCCACTGCAGTGTAATTAATGGAAACTGCGGCCAGATAGTGTTTTGGTAAAGTACTCCACTCCATATTTGAATCCCTGGAGATGTTTTGTTGTGAAGAAATATTTTGCTAAAGCATTTTCCTCCTTTGCAGGAATCAATGCTCATTGAGGTCAAAGGATATTTGGACCCTGCATAGCATGTGGTAGAACCATACAACAAAATTTCAATACAAACCACTTAAGTTACACAGTATTGGCCATACAAGGAAAACTCCAGTCGGGAATTAACTTAAGAGATTTATTACAAACTTAAGCTCAGAGTCATGCTGACAATTTGCAAGACAAAGTTATAAAGATACAGAATTTCCAAGGGTTAACCAAGGTGATTAAATACGTTCAGGCAATCTAACATTAGGAGAACTAGCGACTCAACAAAGACTATGCAAAACATCCGCACAGTAACTTTATGTACAGAGAATAAATGTTGTTCAGTCTTAATAAGCATTAAAGGAGTTCAAATCATCAATTTTCAATTTGGCTGGGCACTGGGAACCCCAACAGTTTAGCCAATCACGGGAAAAGAAGCATGGGGCAGAACACATAAGGCAAAAGACAAGAAGAACAAAAAGGAAAAAAGACTTTGGAAAAAGGTAATCTTGGCAACAAGTTGCTAACTAAGGTGGGCAAAAAGTAGGCAAAAAGGGAAAGTGTCAGCATGTCAGAAGCTCGATCAAGAGTCTTCTAAAAGGGGTTAGGAAGAAAGTCTCTTAGTTCTAGCAAGGCATTTGAAAGGGGCAAAGGCAGAGAGTAAAATACCTCTTCAAGGGGCTCAGCATGCAGGGTTTTAAATCCCAATTCCCAGATACTGATGGGAATTCTCATCTGAGGTATGACCAAAATCCAGATGGTCATTGACATATCAAAGTTCATACAACAATCTGATTCATCAGTGGAACAGTTAATTTGACGTTTAAGGGGCATCATCCAACAGAAATCGATCACATGACTCCAAGTTGAAACAACTCCATATTTTCCCAAGTCCATCATGAGAACAGCATTCATCCATGTAGCTCCACACAAATGTTTAAACTGCTAGTGCACAGTCCAGGATCCAAGGTCGAATTCCTACAACTCTCAATGTGTAAAACAATAGAAGTCTATTACGAAACTAGTCTTCTCATGGGAATCAAGTCTGAAAGAAATGTTCACGTTAGCAAGATGACTTGACATTTTCAGAATAGTCACAAAATACAGGGCCTAACAGGCCTCACTTAGGTTAATGCAAGTGAGTTAAAACACCACATTAAAACATCAAATAAAACACATGTTAATATGCAAACTATGAATTGATTGTTAATACATTTCAGTCAGTATAACGCAGAACTGCATTTCTCTATTTTTTCACACATATTTAAAACACAAATTATTAGACATTCAATATCATTTTAATACAGACTATTACTTTAGAGTCTACATTATAACATAATGTCAGTTTAATGCTTCAAACTTTTAATTATACTTCAGTACCACCAGGGTGTAAGTCTATAGTCTGAACAAATGCATACCAAAATGGCTTCTCAGTGCATTACTCTAAGGCCAAACTTTTAGTACTTTTGTTACCTTAATGCATAGACTGTCACATATAGATGATCACTGTGACATGAGGGACAGCACTAAAGTTTCTGCTACATCAGTCCCCATTCTGATGGCGAATCAAGCCACATCACAAAATGTTCTAACTCTCATTTCCAATGAGACAGCTCAAAATTTCAGAGGCTTATTCAGGTAAGGTCTTCTGAAGACCTCTAACTGCTTAAGGTTACGATAATATACGCTCCTTCTAGTCTCCATTTCAATCTCCTCTTTTCTCTGCTTGTGATTGGTTCTTCTCTCCTTCAGCTTCTTGAATAATATGTATAGACCAACTGCAGCTAGGGCACACAACGCCATAATCAATTGTCATCTCAAAATGGTTCCAACAACTCCTCTCCACAGATTTCCAAAACATTTACCAATTGCTGAAAAAACACTGCCTATTGCTTCCCATGCACCAGTCGCTGTTACCTCTTTCAGGTCCTGTTTCAAGTCAGTCTTGTTTGCGATATATTATCTTATCTCCTTACTATTGTCAGGTATGTAAGTGCAACAATGTTGAGCACGTATGATTTTGCAAACTATGCCTTCTTTTGCCAGACAAATGTCTGACACAAGATGATTTTGTAAAACCATTGATCCTAGGGCAACCATTTCTGGGTCCATTAATAATATGGCACCTGAAGTGTCTGTAGTAATTTATCTACTATTGTTGAAAGATTTCTAATCTTGAGATCATTCAAGATGACACCTACTGAAGGAATTATGGCACCAAAAATATCTCCCACGATCTCTGAAGAACTAGCTCCTCTCTTTACTCTGGTGTTTGTAAGATGACTCCCTTTTCTATTTTAGCCTTCAGAGCTCTTCTCCTCTCCTCAACTTCTCCAATGAATTCCTTCTCTCTTGGGCTAAGAATGCAGGTCAAATTCTTCTTTTTGGCATAAACTGTACCAACTGTCAGTGTAGACTCAAAGAAACCTCCCACTGTTTCAATGTTTTTTTTATTTGTGATGTTGCTCAAATGTTTCATGATTGGGACAATCGAAAACACTAGGTCATAATTAGAGTAAAGGTATTGTTAATACTCCTGCTAATACCACAGTGTTGCATGTGATTCCCTCACCTACTGATGAAGGCAACTGCGTGCATACGTAGCAGTCTCTAGCTTCCATGGTATCTACATACTGATATCACAACCTGTAATACACATTTGTGGCCAAATCACCCCTATAACCATCAGTGTGTAAGTATTTCTCATCATTGTAAATTTGATTTTGATCTGCTATGGTATTTGCTAAGTTAGGTGCACTTGTGGATGTAATCTTTTCTGAATCACTGGCTATGGGCAGACTCTAGCTAATGAGCAATAATATAATCATGATAACTGTTTCTACCATTCAATATATACATATGTATTTGCATTTACTACTTCTATTTCCGTTCGACTCCATGAGGATTTCACACCAAAAAATTTAAAATCAAAAATGCTAAGTGGCTTCAAAGTATCACTGTCTCTTTTCAGTCCTTCCAATTTGAGAGCAAAGCAAAAATCAAAAATAGTATCTTTAAAATTACAAATTATGCATAAAACGTTCCTTGAATTTCTAGAAAGTTCAACAAGAATGTTCTCTACTTGCAAATGTTCAAAAAGCATCTCCTAAAAGTTCAAATATCTCTAATAAAGGCACAACTTGTAATCACTAATAATCGCCTGCAAAACGTAATGTCTCCTTTCACCCAATGGCAATGAGATTTAAAATTCAGCTACACTGCAATTTCAAGCTCAGGAATATTAAACTGGGCTCAAAGTGTTAAAGCAAAGGTTTGCCACTTCCTTCTCCCAGTCATTTGCAGCAAAATATGTCCATTTGTGTGCTGAGTATTTTCAGCTTTGTACCATCTCTTTGATCTTCTGTTTACTCAACTCTCAGAGCATCACTGTCACTTTGGCTTGACTCTTCAGTCTCCTTAGCCATAATGAGAGGCACTTGTACATACTGGCACTGAGTGCTCTTTAGACCACTTGTCTCCTGATACAGCTTATTTACTAACAGCAACTGGTCCTTCATCACCATCCAAGCTCACATTAGTCAACTGATTCTGTCTCAAGCCTTCTTTACCATCCACTGTTGTTGACTTGCTCCGACCGACCTTATACTGTACTTGTGCTGTAGCAGGCACTTGTCTAGCCCCAACAGCTTGACTAACCCCGGACTAACCATCTCTCTCGCTCTCTGTAACCAGCCCTTCTGTTACAGGTGCTGTGTCATCTAGGGGATCTGGAACTTTGCGAGTGAGTCTAGTGTGCACCAAATTAGGGAGACCAGCATACTTCACACAGCTGTAGTGGTTACCAAAAACACCAGATGAGGACGTCTCCAATGTGGTTCCAAGCATGTTTTCCTTACATGCTTTTTCACCGTGACCCAGTCGCCTGGACATAGGTTATGGCATGATGAGACAAAGGATGAACTACGTCAGCAAGTCCTTTGCAAAAATACGGCACCATTTTCAATAATCCTGCACAAAGCCATCTGTAATGTTTACAAGCACATTCACAAGCAGTGCTGCAATTGCATGGCTCTCCTCATGGTAATCTCATGAGGGGACAATCCAGTCTTTCTGTCAGGCATGCTGCACATACTTACAGGACAAGAGGCAACGCATCTGGCCATTTCAAAGTGGTGGATGCACATACTTTCGACAATCTGGACTTCAAGGTGCCAGTAATCAGATATTCAAGTCCAGAAGCCTCAGGTCTGTAACTGAAATGTAATCTTTGCTCAACTTGTAATGAGCACACAATAATTTAGAACCTCACTGTTGAAATTAGTTCCTCGGTCTGACTCTAGAGACGTTGGGAATCCAAACTAGGGAATCAGTTCTCTAAGTAACAGCTTTGCTACTGTAAGACTATCATTTCTGCTGGTCGGGAAGGTTTCAACCCAGTGTGAAAAAATGCATACAATGACTATGTGATATCTCAGTTCATTGCACACAGGCAGTTCTATGAAATCCAGCTGCATCCTGTTGAATGGTCCTCCTAATCTACTTATGTGACTCAGAGTAACAACTGTGCATTTCCGTACATTGATCTGTTTGCATGTGACACATCTGTGGTACACGGCTTCTGCAATCATTCTGAGTAAGAGGTTAAATCAGGTCTGTCTCAAGGTTCTGATCATTGCATTCCTTCCTATATATGCCTGTCCATTATAATATCTCGCCATAGGTGACAATAAGCTATTGGGTAACACCGCTCTTCCATCCCTTGAAAGACAAATATCATCCTCATCTCTCTTTACACATCCTGCTCTAATCCTGTTCCTCTTCTGTCTCCTCTTCCTGCAACCTCTACATTTCCCCCTCGTATCAACAGCAATTAACAGGAAATTCTGACTTGTATCATCATCTATCTAATTATTTTACTCTCCATTATAGGAGGTACAGCTTAGGGTAAAATATCTTGCCACGTCATCAGTATATGTAATACCAAAGGTTACGTAATCAGTAGATTTCTTGTGTTTTGCACACTTAACAAAAGCTATTGTTGCAGGCAGCTGCAATGCACTCAACAGATTGTCAATCATATCACCATTAAGGATAGAGGATCCAGGAGGTCATGAACCATATCTGGTACCACAACTGTCCGAAATCACGAAGGACACCAAAATCATAGTGACTATCAGTGAAAATTGTCACGTTGAGCTGTTCAGATAAACAGAATGCTCTAGTAAGAGCAACCAATTTGGCTACTTGGGCAAAAAAGACTCCTCAAAGCCAGGAGACTTCAATCACACCCTAGACCGTGCAAACAGCATTTTCAGCTCTGAGGGTACCATCATTATCTCTTCAACAGGAGCCATCAACAAGCATGACATAATGATTTACAGTTAAGGGGAACACCTTGAATGACAGGTCTTGGTTTGGTTCAGAATTTAGTCATATCAAGAAGGTCATGCTCAACCTCATCCAAACAATCATTGACATTTTCAACAGGATTTGGCAATAATGTAGCAGGATTCAAAACTGTGCATTTACTAAGGGTAACATTGGGAGAGGCAAGGATAACCTCATTGCAGGCCAAATGCACACTGGTCAAATATTGTGTTTTTGTTCAAGTTTACAGTATTGCCACTGAGTGGGATATGAAAACATTCAAAGGGTGACCCATAATAATGCCTTCACACTGTTTGGTGCTTATGCTCAAAGCAGTGATTGCTTTCAAACAACCAGGCAGCGCTGAAGCCACAGGATCAAGTGTGGCAGAAAAATAAGCCACAGGCTTGTTCGCATTTCCGTGCAACTGTGTCAAATGTGAGACAGCACATTCATCCCTGTCACATCAAAACAAAGAAAAACATTTGCTATGATCAAGCATTCCTGGAGCTGGTGCTCGACATAGGCTTTCTCTCAGCTCTGTGATGACACATATGCAATTGTCATCCAATGGTACTGGGTCAGACACATCTTTCTGTGTCAGCCTCTGTAAAGGCTCGGTAAAAAGGGAAAAGTTTGGAATCCACTGGCAACAGTAGTCACACATTCCCAAGAACATTCAGACTTCTTTCTGTGTGGCAGGAGGATTTATTTTCATGATTTTGTAGATTCTTTTTTGTGACAGCTTTTGCACACTTTTGTCAATGTGGTGGCCTAAGTACAGAACTTCTTTCTCGCAATACTGTAATTTAGCTGGGGAAACCTTATGTCCATTTTCTCCTAAATGAATCAAGAAATCAATTGTATCTCTCCTGCATGCTTCTCGGAAGTTTGATGCAACAAGTAAATCACCTATGTACTGCACTAAGACTGAATAATAGGGAATTTTAAGGGATTCCAGATTATTTTTCAAGATCTGGTTGAAAATCAAAGGACTCTCAGTATACTCTAGAGGAGTTCGGCACCATGCCAAAACACGACTGCTGAATTTTAATGCAAAGGTGATTTGACTTTCCTCATGCAATGGTATGGAGAAAAAAGCTTGGCATAGGTCAATCACAGTAAACCATTCTGCTTCACATGGAATTTGGAATACAATCACTGCAGGATTCGGTACTGCAGGACAACATGGAACAACAATTTAATTTACCCTTCTCAGGTCCTGGACTATGAGATACTTTCCGGTGGGCTTCCGCAAACCTAATATGGGAGTGTTACATGAACTTCCCATTATCTCTTTCAGGATACCTTGTTCAATTAATCAAGTTATCAGAGGAGTGATTCCAATAATTGTCTCTGGTGTAATGTTATACGGGGGTGTTTTTGGATACACTGCATTTGGCTTCACAGTTATTTCACTAGGCTCAACTTCTTTAATGAGTCCTATTTCTTTTCCTGACAAATACAAATCCTCAGGTGTCACTGTGCCTTTTAAATCTTTGGGCAACTCATTACAAGACAGCATTGGGTAAAATGGGACACTTGGGTACTGCTTCACAACTTTACAGGGCACATCATCTTCATTTGTTTGGATTGCAATTCCTTGGGGTGTGCAGCTAATAAAACAGTTTAGTGTGCACAGTAGGCCGTGTCAAAGTAATCTTAGAGGACTTGAATTATAGACCACAAAGTGGTGCTCATCTTCAAACTGACCTATTTTTACAGCGACATACAAGGTTGGTCAACTGTTTATTTACGACTCCTACAACCTGGGTTCTTTCTCCTGAAAGGGGCAAATTTGGCCTTTCTGCTGCACTGAGAGTGAAATGTGTAGCTCCAGTGTCAACCAGGAATGATGCATCATGACCCATAATGTTGGCTTTTATATATGTACCACATTGATCTACAAGCTAAGGATGCAACTAGCATGCACTCCTCGTCATCTGAGCTATCTGTTTAAACAAGGTCTGAAAATTCCTCAGCACTCAAATCCCTTAGGGTCAACTGTGATGCTATTGGATTCACATTTGCAATTTGGTTTAAGTTCCGTTGAGGAACAACCACTTGCTGTTGCATCATCGGGGCTTGTGGTACCTCCATCTGCTGTCCTGGGGACACATTTACAATTTGCACTGGGGGTCTTTGAACTCTTTGGATTTGAACCTGGTTACTGGCTTGCCTCTCAGCAAGTCCTGCATTCTAAATTTGATTATTCACATTATTAAAGGGACACTCAGTTCGCCAATGATCAAAATTTTCACACACATGACACAGACTAGTTCTCTTCAAAGCCTGAACATCAATCACACCTCCACACTTTGATCTATCTGAACACCAAGTCCTCTACCTTTAGGCTGGACAGCATTAGTTACCTTCTGTGGCACTCCTTGCATACCACCAGTGTTTACCATCATCTGCAGACAATGACTGGCTTTTTGAGCAGTTTTTCAATTGCATGGTCATCACCTTCACTTTCAACATTTTCTGCTCCAATTCCAACTTGTCACTACAGTACATTCCATTACGCAGGATTTCCTCAATCTGTTTACTCTGCCAACAAATTAGTGCTGCTGAATCATCTCACTTATGTCTGGCTTTAATCCTTCCACAAATATGAACAGCCATTACCCATATCTATAGCTTCTATTGTCTCTGTCCCACTATGCTGTTTGAAAGATTGAAGCAATCTTTCGCAATAAGCATGAATCAACTTCTTTGACTCCTGGGATGTCCTGTCAATCTTCTGCCAATCAATATCCTTTGGGGACTCCTTGTTTTTCAAAAACTCAACCACCTGTAATACTTCCTCCTAACTTCTTCAGACGGTCCTCCCTTTACTATGTCTCGCTGGGGTTCACAATCAGGCCAATTGACATTCACTTTACATTCAGTCTACAAATCAGTTGTAACCAAAATGTCAAACAACGTAATCAAATCTTCCCACGGGCATTTTGAAAGCTTCAAAAATCTCTCTGTTTGCTTGTACCATTCCACTGGTTTCTCTCTTAATCTCGAGTAATCATTTGTGAATGACAAAATATCACTTTTACTCCAGGGAACATGAACATAACCTCTACCTGGTATCTCTCTAATGGGCATAATTTTCACATTGTCCTCATCTTGATTTGCCCCTGCCGGAGACATATTTGGATTTGCTATCTTCTGATCTCTTTTCTTCACCCATTTACCTTCCCACTTTTCTATAGCACACCATTTCTGAATGTACTTAATTAATTCCTTAATGTTCATTTTCATTCTAGTACTCATACTGACTATGATTTGTACTAAATGTTATGTTATTGTAATTGTTTTTGTATAGCATTTGCTACCCCTGATGAGGCATCGAAATGCTTTTCGGTGAGTAGCCTGCTACTCTGGAACCCCGGAGAAATTAGTGGTGGATTAGTATAGGGAAATATGAGTACAGTATTAGTATTAGTGTGAGTTAATTTGAGCGGAGGATATGTGAGTTTGTTAGTTGGACTGACTAGGGTAATGGAGGGGAAGAGCAGGGTAGAATCCAGAAGTGTTAATTGGGAGTTTATAGTAACATGATGAGGCGTGGGATGTGTAAAGGAGAGATGGAGGAGGGAGGAGTCTGTGGTAAGGGGTTACGGAGATCATGGTAGCAGAAGGGGTATTGGATGAGCCAAAGATGAGATAAATGAGGGAAAATTTAGTAGGGTTGTGTAGGAGAGTGTCAGTAATAGAGGTACATGTGTATCTTTGATATAGTAGTTTATTAAGATAAATAAGAGTTTGACAGTCTCTTAATCTTTTCCTCCTTGGTCTGTCTTGGCTCTTTGTCGTTTCCTTCTCCTTTGATCTTCACGTTTTCCTCTCTTTTGTTCTTCTTTTGTTCAGGGGTCGACTTAGGAGGAGCAGGTAAAGAAAAGAAGAACACAGAAGGTTGGTATGTATGTTCTCCTTTGTTTTACTTTCCTTCTTTCCCCTCACTGTTTCTGATTCTTTCTACCTCTTTATTTTCTCCTCTTTCCTTAGGCTGTTATTTACGCTTTCCTCTTTGTTATGATTCTATCTTGTGGCTTTCCTTAATTTCCTGCTTTGCTTCTTTCTCTTTATCTTCTCTTTGTATTTTGCTTTTTTTTCTGTCTTAGTTTCACTTTCCTGTCTTTAGCTGTGTTCCTTTCCGTCCTGTTCTATATCCTGAGTTTGATTTCCTACTGGTTAGGCCACAATGAAAAATAAAATGCTGTATATGCATATATAAATAAAGATTTCAGAAAGAGCATACCCTGCTGTTTCCTTTTTTCTTTTGGTTCTATTTTACTTTTATTTCTATCTACTCACCATATAGCAAAAATGAATAAAGAAAGAGAAAACCAACAACCTTTGATCGTATAAAAATAAATGTTGCCTTATGTTTATCTCAGGCCTTTTCTCTGTAGCCGTTTAAATACAGAAGGGAAAACCAAAAATAAAGATTAAGAAGAAAAAAAAAAAAAAACTTTCCTCGCCCCCCTTCCCATACCTGGTTAGGCCACGCTCTTCCTAGAGCGTGGCCGGCTTCAGTGTCCTGCTTCCTCCTGGTCGTCGCGTTCGAGGCTTGGCTGCTGTGTTGGGGTTTCCTCTTCCAGCGTTGCGGTTGGCTTGTCTGTCGTCTTCGGGTCCTGTGGTGGCGGCGGCGTTTCTCATTCCTCTTCCTCTAGGGCTTTAAAAAGCCCTGCACCATCCAGCCTCTCGGCTTTCCGTGGTGCCGGGCACAAAACTTCTGGGTCAGGAAAAGAGGTACTGGAAGTACCCTCGGGGCATCCTAGTGTTGCGTCTACGGAGGGCGCCCCGCTACAGTCACTTCCCCCAGACAGTGGCCGTTCAGGTCACAGGTCAGAAGGATAACGGGAAAGGTAGTCAGCGTTGGAGAGAAGTGAGCTAGGCGAGTGCCAAATCTGAAAGGAAAATGATTGCAGGGATAAAAACCAAGGGAGTACCCGAGCATTGGAATCTTTATGGCGTGCCAGCCAGGTCAAGGGTGCATGGTCAGTAAGTAAAGTAAAGGTCTGACCCGCAAAATAAAAACGCAAAGACTCAACAGCCCATTGGATCACCAGATATTCTTTTTCAAGGGTAGGGTAATGCCTCTCCCGGCGTAAGAGCTTGAAGTTTAGGAAGACTATAGGACGATAGAGCCCATTCTCATCATTCTGATAAAGGACAGTCCTGAGCCCCTGATCCAAGGCATCTGTTTGGACCTGAAAAGGCTTCTGAAAATCAGGGCAACGCAACATTGGCTTGATAGTCAGGAGATGTTTCAAGTGCTCGAAGCGGGCTTTCTCTATATCAGTGAGATGAGTAATTTGATTTGGTTTGGTTTTATCCAACAGGGCAGTGAGGGGGGCTGCTATTTCTGAAAAATGGGGAATGAATCGTCGGTAGTATCCTACCATCTCTAAGAAGGCTCTGACATCCTTTGAAGCGGGATTTGGATGGTGGCCTGCACTTCCTCAAGTTGAGGTTTCATTACTCCATGTCCAATTACATATACCAAGTAATTAATGGTCTCATATCTAATCTTACATTTATCTGGGTTTGCTGTAAGACCAGCATCTCGAAGGGCACGTAATATGTTGGTCAAGTGGGAGATGTGCTCCTGCCAAGAAGTACTATACATGATGATGTCATCTAAGTAGGCTGCTGCATAATTTTGAAAAGGTCGGAGTACCAGGTCTATTAATCTTTGGAAGGTGGTTGGTGCGCCATGTAGGCCAAAAGGAAGGACTTTAAATTGATAAAGACCTGAGGGGGTTGAAAATGCAGTTTTTTCTTTATCTTCTTCTTTGAGGAGTATTTGCCAATAACCTTTGGTGAGGTCTAATGTGGTCATATATCTAGTGTTCCAGTAGATCATCGATTCTAGGCATTGGGTAAGTATCAAAATGAGACAGAGCATTCACTTGTTGAAAATGAATTCAAAATCTAATCGTTCCATCCGGCTTTGGAACCAGAATGATGGGAGAACACCAAGGACTGGAGGAGCACTCAATGATACCTGCCTGTAACATATCTTCAACTTCCTGTTCTACTAGCTTCCGTCTAGCTTCAGGTATTCAATACGGTCTTTGTCTGGCTATCTTGTCTCCTATTGTTCGTATGTGATGGTGTATTAAATGTGTTTTGCCAGGGATCTTTGAGAAAACGTCTAAATTGTTATTTACTAGCACAGACAGTTGTGAACTCTGAAGGGGAGAGAGGGAAGTACCGAACTGAGGCCAACATTTTGTTGTTTTATCTTGTGCCTCTAAGGGGTATTGTGGTAGGTCGTCCATGGGTCTAGTACTAACATATACAATACTGTACGGTGGGAATCATCAATTTCATGCCAAAGTTTTAAGAGAATGATGTGGTATATTTGTTCTCTCCGGGTACCTGTGGGTATTTCTATCTTATAAGTAACAGGAGTGACTTGTTCTAAGACAATAAATGGGCCCTGCCAATGGGCCAGAAGCATATTTTCTTTAGTAGGTAACAATACTAACACCTTCTGTCCTACATCTAGAGTTCTAGGTCTACTGGTGTTGTCAAAATAATTCTTTCGTTTTTCTTGTGCTTCTTTTAGACATGTGTGAGCCGCTTCCCACTCATTGTGTAGGGTCTCTTTTAAGTCCTTCCCACAGGTTAGAACATCTTTGCCTTCTTCATCTACCTCTTTCCACTGCTCCACAAGCATATCTAATAAGGTGTGAGGTTGACGACCAAAAAGGAGCTCAAAGGATCTATGACCTGTGGGTGATTGGATGTGTGTACAGAGAGCATAGAGAACCAGGGGCAAATTTTTTTCACAGTTCTTTCCTGACTCATTAATGGTTTTCCAAAGGTGATTCTTAATCATTTTATTGTAGCGTTCGACTAGTCCATCAGTTTGGGGGTGGTAAACTGATGTTCTGATCTGCTGGATTCCCAATATTTGACAAACTTCTGACATTAAGCGAGCATGAAGGGGGTCCCCTGGTCCGTCAGTATCTCTTTGGGAAATCCTACTTGAGAAAATAATTTTACCATAGCCTGGGCTATCGTTTTTGTGGTCATACTAGCAATGGGAATGGCCTTAGGATATCTGGTGGCATAATCTACCAAAACTAGTAAGTATTGGTGTCCTTTTACCGATGGAGTTAATGGGCCTAATAATTCCATACCAACTTGTGTGAATGGCACTTCTATTATGGGAAGAGTTTGGAGTGAAACCCTATTCTCGTTGGAGGGGTTAATGAATTGGCATCTGGGACAGGCCTGGCAATGCTTCCTAATATCCCCTTATACCACAGGCCAATAAAATATTTTTGTTATGGACTCCTCCATTTTTTCTCAACCGAGGTGCCCCTCACCTTTATCACCATGTGCTAAGTGTAGTACTTGATCTCAAAATATCTGTGGAACCACCAACTGTGCATTTCTGTTATGGGAGTTCGGATAAATTCTATACAGTAAATCGTTCTTAAGTTGAAAAGTAGGACCTACCGACTGATTCTCAGGAGTTAGAGCTATTTGCCAGGCATTTCTCAGGGTTGGGTCTTCTCTTTGAGATTGTCGAAACTGACTGGCAATAGATAGGACAGTCTTCGGGGATCAGAAGGAGAGTATCTCATGGAGTATAGTCTATTATTCTCCCTCTTTTGTGATTTCGTGAGTTTCTTCCTTGGATGGGTTTCCTCTATGATAGCGGATATGAACAGTGATTCTTTCCACTAGTTTTCCATAGGATTCTGTTGCTTTAACCTATTTAATAGATCTGGGAAGGCTTCATAGTACGTCGCGATGATAAGATCTTCACCTAAATTAGGTATTACCCCTACAGATATATACTCCTCTTGACCTCTCCAATTAATTGCTATAGTAGCGACTGGATACAGCTTCTGGTCTCCGTGGATGCAAGTAATTAACACTTGTATATCCCTTTTCCACTGTCCAGGCTGTATGTGTGCTTTGTTTACTACGCTTTGATTACATCCAGAGTCTACGAGTATGTACCTTTTTTCATTATTGACTAACATGGGGGTGGTATATTTTGTTTTGCCTGACCCTGCCCATAAACCCCATCCTCCTGCTAGTCCTATTTTCATAGATTCTTCTGGTTCTTTCTTACGGGGACAGTGCCGGGCTATGTGGCCCCAGTCAGCACAATGGAAGCATTGGGGCCCCGTATTAAAATCTCTGGGTGGGGCCCGTAGAGCACTGGGTTTTTCCAAACTAGGGCTTGCGGTCGGTTTTACCAGAAGTGGTTTAGGGATAGAACTCTGACTAGAGAGAGGGATAGTCTTGGTGGTAGAGCTCCTGAACTCTGGCGCTCGTTGGAAGGCACATGTTAAATCAATAGCAGTAGTATTAATGAGATTTGGATGTTGTCGGATCCAGTTTCTGGTAGAGGGAGGAAGAGCATCCAAATATTGTTCTAACACTACGGTATCAAACATAGTGTCCTTGGATGTTTCTGTGGAATTTAACCATTTCCCTGCAGCGTATTGTACTCTATAATACAGTGTGCGAGGATTCTCCTGGGGGGCCCACTTGGTCTGTCGGAACCGGACCTGATAGCTCTCTTGATCTAATCCAATTCTCTCCAGATGGCTTTCTTGATCTTGGCATAGGGCGTCACACCACCAGGATTTAACGCCTGGTAGGCTGCTTGAAATGTTCCCGTATGGAGAGGTGCAATGTATTGTCCCCACTTCTCTGCTGGCCAGTTAGCGGAGCTAGCGACCCGTTTGAAATTGGTATAGAAGGAGTCTGGGTCTTCATTTTCTTGGTACTTTTGCAGTGCACTACTGGGGCATTGGGATGTACTTTGCTGCTGGCTATGGTATCAGTCAATTTCCCCAGAGCTGTCTCGTGAACCAGTTGGTTATTGGCGATGATCGTCACCTGACTCTTCAAGGCCGTCTGCAGGGCCTCCCTCTTCACCTTAGCTTCTCGGAGTTGCTCTTCCCATACGAGCTGCAGATGTCTCTGCCCTTCTGGTAACTGGGCGATCATGTCGGCCAATGATGGTTTGTCCTACATTACCTAACTCTGCTTTGGTTAAGGATAACAGGACAGGAAAATCCCACTTCTGACATCACTGTAGGAGAGTGTCAGTAATAGAGGTACACGCATATCTTTAATATAGTAGTTTATTAAGATAAATAAGAGTTTGACAGTCTCTTAATCTTTTTATACTTGGTTTGTCTTGGCTCTTTGTCTTTTCCTTCTCCTTTGATCTTCACATTTTCCTCTCTTTTGTTCTTCTTTTATCCAGGGGTCGACTCAGGAGGACCATGTAAAGAAAAGAAGAACACAGAAGGTTGGTATGTATGTTCTCCTTTGTTTTACTTTCCTTCTTTACGCTCACTGTTTCTGATTCTTTCTTTCTAACTCTTTATATTCTTCTCTTTCCTTGTGCTGTTATTTTCGCTTTCCTCTCTGTTATAATTCTATCTTGTGGCTTTCCTTAATTTCCTGATTTGCTTCTTTCTCTTTATCTTCTCTTTGTCTATTGCTTTTCTTTCTGTCTTAGTTTCACTTTCCTGTCTTTAGCTGTGTTCCTTTCCATCCTGTTCTATATCCTGAGCTTGATTTCCAACTGGTTAGGCTACAATGAAAAATAAAATGCTGTATATGCATATATAAATAAAGATGTCAGAAAGAGCATAACCTGCTGTTTCCTTTTTTCTTTTGGTTCTATTTTACTTTTATTTCTATCTACACACCATATAGCAAAAATGAATAAAGAAAGAGAAAACCAACAACCTTTGTTCGTGTAAAAATAAATTTCACCTTATGTTTATCGCAGGCCTTTTCTCTGTAGCTGTTTAAATATAGAATGGAAAACCAAAGAGCGTGGCTGGCTTCAGCGTCCTGTTGCCTCCTGGTCGTCACGTTCAAGGCTTGGCTGCTGTGTTGGGGTTTCCTCTTCCAGAGTCGCGGTCGGCTCGTTCGTCGTCTTCGGGTCCTTTGGTGGCGGCGGCGTTTCTCGTCCCTCTTCCTCCAGGGCTTTAAAAAGCCCCGCACCATCCAGCCTCTTGGCGTTCCGTGGCACCGGGCACAAAACTTCCGGGTCAGGAAAAGAGGCACCGGAAGTATCCCCGGGGCCGCGGTTGTTCGCGGAAGTACCCCCGGGGCATCCGAGGGTTGCGTCTACGTAGGACGCCCCGCTACAGGTTGTTTGGGAGATCATAGTAGGAAACTGAGGTTTGGGGTGAGCTACATTTGGTAGAGGAGGGAAGAGCTTAGGCAGGGTCATTTCGGAGATCAGAGTTGTAGAATGGGTTTGGGATGAGTCAGAGCGGGGATGGAGGATAGATCGATGAGACATAGGGTGATGGGGAGACAGAGTAAAGGTTACGAGAGAGTACATTTTTTTTATTTTGTATTTAATAATTTATTGTTGAATTTTATTTATATATTTAAATTGTATTTATTTTTAGTTCTTTTTTAATAGTACAGTAGGAATAGAGTAATAAATAGATATGTAAATACATAATAAGGGAATATATGTGCAAGGAATATAATAACGGGGATATAACAATATGAGAAATAAAGTTGTATTGTATAAACACAGACTTTCAAGGGAACCAAGGCGCTACCAGATCCTGCAAGTGGTGGAAAAGTCCTTAATCATTCAAAGCCCTTTTGGGTAAAAAGCAAAGCTTTCAGCCATTTTTGTTAAAAACAGAAAAGATTTCCTCATCTGTCATGTCGGGCAGCAGGGTGGTCCACAATGTGGCAGCTCCGACCAAAAAGGCATCTGGCTCTACAAAATCTAGGGACAGTTGTCAGTCTGCAGAAAGAAGAGCTGAGAGATCTTTTAGGCACGCACCAGTGAAGCATGGCATTAAGCTGTTCAGTGTTAAGATAGAGGGCTTTATGAACAATACACAAGGCTTGAAAGCAGTTCTCTTTTTAATGGGAAGCCAGTGAAGAGTCTTCAAACCTTTTCTAATCGAAGAATGCCTGAGAATGTTCAGGATAAGCCAAGCAGCAGCATTTTGGGTCACCTGCAGCTTATTAATACCTTATTAATACCTCTCTTATCCATATTAAGATAGAGGGAATTACAGAAGTCTAAATGGGAGTTGATGAGGGCAATGTCAACCGTTCGCTGTAGATCATTAGGCATGAAAGGTAAAATCTTCCTCAGTACTCTGATAATATACAAACAGGTATTAGATGTGAGACTGGCTTGAGTGTTGAAGTTCAGAGAATTATCTACTAAGACACCTAGATTTCTAACAGAATCCACAGGAGTGGGAAGAGTAACACACTCCTCATGCCACCAGATATCAGACCATATTGATTTTTGGGTCATAAAAACTAGCACTTCCATCTTTCCAGCACTGAGTATGAGCGCATTGCTGCTCATCCATTGCTCAGTGCTTGATACACTGCCTAAAAGACTGTGGGACAGAGGTCACATCCAAACTCCAATCTGTAACTTCTCTTTAAAGGCTTTGATTGATCCAAATCCACATCATATTTCTCAACTATTTCAGCCAATCTTTCATAAGCCTGCCCTGCATGTTAAGTAACATCTTTGCACATGAACCGTAGTTCATTTTCTGTGTAGGTTTCCAATTGGGCAGTGTCTAATGTTGCTAATATCATTTCATTTGATTTCCTCTTCAATCTGTGCACATTCACTGATCTAGCTCTCTCTGGTGTCTCTTCTGTTCTAGCATTGCAGTTTGTTGGACCTGCCGCACATTCAGGACTCGGATTATTTAACCAATCAGTCAGCTGCTGTGCAATGAAACCTTGCGAGCTTATATTGCCATTCGGTCCTACATACTGCTGATTCAGAGTGTTAAAATGTGACATGTTACAGAATGTAGCAATTTACACTGGGCACAAAATAAGGTCAGGCTCCTCTTGCATCAGTGGTAAATCCTGTCTGACTTGTCATCGGGCTTGGATCTGCAATTGTGCAGGGGTTAATGGTCTAACAAGAGAAGCTGTTCTCTGCATCTCTGAGTTGTTAGAATGTACTGATCTCTGCATACCAACTGGCGAAATCCCAGCAGATGTAATTGGTGTATCAGGAACTGTCATTACATTTATTGAATGTGCACTGCTTCCAGATATAAATGGAGCACACAAGGGAACAACTGGAGCTATAGTCACTGGAACTGTTAATACATCTGGACCAATATGATTTGTCTAATTCTGGGTATTGTCATTCCTACACTCTGTCCTGTTAAGACAGTACTGATACTTTGTCCTGTTTGACAAGGAGTAACATTTGGCATTGACTGACCTGGACTACACATTTGCACAGGTTGATTCGCAGTAACATTTTGCACAGGCGGATTCACATAAGGTGACTGCACCGTTGGTTTCACATTAGAATTATGCACAACCTGATTTACAAAAGAACTTGGTACAAGCTGAACTGCACTATAACTTTGAGCTGGTTGAATCACTTCAGGAATTTGTGTCTCCGAATTTGCAATTGTACCTGGTGCTAGCCGATTCAGGGTCCATGCAACTGGAGCACTCGGTACATTCAGGGTTACGTTTTGTGCTGCTTCTCTTCTTGCTCCTTCCTCGACTGTATGATACGTAGGTGGACAATTCACCGGAACCTGCTATATAAACTCATCACCTGAATCACTCTCATGTCACTGTCTTTTTATTGTCAGTATCTGTTGCCTGTTCAACCTTTCCTGACTATTTCTTAGTCTTGGGTTTAGTGCTTTAACTATCTTCATTTTGGATAACTGGAAACATTCTGGCTCCTCCAATTACATTTGCTCTCCACATTTTGTGTTCTGCAACTCATCCAGCCTCTGCAAGAATGTTTATTGCTTTCTGCATTCTGTTCTCTATTAGGACTCTCCTAGCACATGCTGAATGAAAAAGGTAATGCATTGGCCCTTTTCACTTGAATTTAAGTTTTTCTCCCGAGAGGTGTGTCTCCTGCAATATTGCATAGGGTACTCCCTGTCCTCTCAGGCAGGTACATGCAATACATGCTTTGGTGATTTTTTTCAGGAAAGACTATTTTTTTACGTTTCTTGCTGTCTTGTTTAGATTGATACTTGCTCTCACATTGATAGGCTTTCTACCTTTCAGCTACTTAATTGGTTCAGACACTGGCAGAATCATGAGCAGACAACTGAGTTTTCCCCTGCTGTTATCTGTGAGTTCTTGTGCAATGTATGGGAGGCACCTGCCTCACAGAATTGCAGATTTTCTGGCCAATCAGGATTGAAACAATCCCCTATTTTGCTGATCTGCTTACTGCTACTACCCTCCAGCAGAGGAATGTGGGGAGACCAACTGTAGATCCCCAGGAGGACATGGACCTCGTGCGGAAAAAGGATTTCACAGTGTCTGGTGAGAGGGGGTGGAAGGTCTGTCACCATCCATAGCTGATCCCCTCACACTTTCCCTTCCGTGCACTCTTCCCTTTAACCTCAGTCTTTGTGGCAATTGTCTCTATTCTTAACAGCAATCTCCATCGAGATGGGCGACCCTCAAAGTAACTTTTTAGGTCACTGTTATTTGGCCTGGCTCAAGGTTCTCCCACTCACTGACTTCTCATTTTTCAGGGAAGCCAATTAAGCAAGCCCACATTTAAGAACGAACTCTCTCCAGGGACCTAGAGAACTTTTGCTGTACAGCTACCAGTGTGCTTCACAATTACAGTTTTTCAAGCCTTCCTCTTCTTCTCCTCTCTATGGACCACGGCCCTTCAATGGGGCCATGTCCAGGGAGAGAGCTGTCTTGCATGCCTTTTAGTGCAGCCCTCTTTCTGCATAGAAAGCCTGATGTAATACTGGTATTCGTCCCTGGAATAGGAAGAAGGTTGGCATTTCTCTACCCTGTTGCTGTTATTGCAGTTGAAGAAATACACCTCTGACACATTCAAGGTTCTTTAATCTTCAAAACTTGAATATAAAACATTAGAAACTGATTATATGTGGATGAACTATGGGACTTGGAATACATAACCATAAACCCAAACCTAAAAATAGACAATCTGAGTGAACAATCACATATTTTGGCGATGCCTGATTATTAAGCCATGGATGATAACATATCACCTTTGGAACTTTCCAGGAGCCATACTATGGAAATTAATGTTGTGTTGTGTGGAACAGGGTTGCAAAGAATTCCATTATTAAAACACATTTTTAGTTTTATAACATGCACTACCTGATACACTTGAAAAGTGCAGAGCAAATATTGTATTTTAGGCTGGATGATTGACTGAAACATCATTGTACCGGGAGAACAAGAACTAAGGCAATGTATGCACAATAGGATGATTCAGGCACTTATGGATTTTAACAGCATTTTTTAGGTGAGCACAACGTTGAGTAAAATATTGATGATCAATCTATCTAACTTCTTCTCTTGGACTATAGATGAGACATTAACAGTTACAAAAATAAATAGACTAGACAGGGGTTTCAGGAAAACCATCAAGCAGAGGAGTTCCATTTTGATATTTGAAATATTGTATGTAAATTTATCCTGCACATCTGGCACAGATCCAGTCACCATGGACATACGGTGGACACATCTTCTTTAGACACTTGTTCTCAACTCCACATTGCAGTAATGCTAACAAACAAATATATTCCTATCAGCATCATAAAACAGTCATCAATGTATTTATTCACAAATTGATTTGTTAAATTCATTTCCTGAACTCTAAATCAATGAAAGATATGAATCTAGAAAATAACATGATTCTAAGTTTATGTTACTAACCTTTCACCAAATATACCGTACATCCGATCAAAGACAAGGTTATCCTTTCTGTAGTTTGGTGACATCAGGAATTCCTAGGAACAAACAAACAAGCCTTTACATTGTGCTTTTAGTTACAATTTCTCTAAACCAATGCAGAATCATTCACTGGACTAGGACAGCAAATTACCGGGTCCTTCGTCACATAGCAAGGAGCTTGAAAACTAAGTTCCTCAATTCACAAGTAAAGAGTGTCCACATTCAGTAAAAGAGTAGGAATTTAAAAACGCAATGCCTAGATAAACATATATCTTTACTTAATGTAACCATAATATAATTATACCATTATAAGTGACCAATAACATCAAGAACATTTTGACAAGGGTACTGGAAACCCTTTTAGTACATAGTGTGTGAAGATTACATTTTTTAGTTTTAATGGTGAATGATGTGAAAATGGAAGCTTGTAATCTGGTCCTGTTTATTATCGTTTGTGCCTCAAAGCTAGTACTTTAGGAAGCCTTGGTTGACACCATTTTAGTAACCCCACATTGTAATGACAATTTCTTAATAGCACCCATCATCAGAGGTTCATCCTCACATGAATCCACAGTAACTGTGATTCCTGCTATATCACCAGCATCTCTTAAACATGCAGTATCAACTATGGCCAGTGCCAGCTTTAGTGGTGGTGGCACCTGGTGCAACAATCTTTTCTGGTTTCCCCTGACCACCTACTTGGATTCCCTCACTACCTCCCAGCAAAAGCGCCCCTCATCTCTCCATAGCCCCATTTAATTTGTTTTAAAGTGCTTGTAAAGGCTGGCTTTACTAATCCACTAAACTATTCACATACAATATAGATCTGTTCTTTACAGCAGGCCTATAATCCATCTGCGCTACTTTATGGTGAGTCAAAACTGCCACTGGACAAATCTCTCTCTCTAGCAAGAACATTAATCACAAGAGTTATCTTGACATTTTAATTGCTTCCTGGAGGCTGGACGCACAAGGAACTTTTCAGCAGGTGCTTCTAAACCAAAGGTTTTGTAAGTTATTGCTGAACATAGCACCCCCACTAAGGTCAGCACTCCCCCCACCCCCCCAATCCAGGTCAGCACCTAGTGTAGCTGCACCGGTCGGAAATTGCATTTTCTTCAGAAGTGTCTGGTTTATGGAAACCCATGTTATTTGTATAGCCGAGTCTCCCAAATGCTACCATGCTTTAGTGCCACTGCCATATTTCAGTTAAAGGGAGATTACAGATTAGCAATCACACACTGCCTCAGATCAACAGGCAAACAACATGTCCATTACTCCTAGAACTAAACGGTATTAATGAAGAATGTGTCACTCTGGATCAGTTCTTATGAAGCATACAAAGTGCACAGAAAGTGGTAATCAAAGTTAGAATGTTTTATTGGCATCTTTTAATTGTGTTAATTAATCCTTGTCAGTTGTTGGTGTCAGGGCACTGTAGAGCCAGCCAATCAGCATAATTGCACTCAAAGCCACATGGTTCCACGACACACAATTCAACTCCACACATTTCCATTTAACACCACATAATTCAACACCAAGCCACATAATTCAACACAACACCACAATTACACAACACACCACATACATCCAATTCACATCATAGAATTCCACATCATGCCACAAAATGTAACAGAGCACTACAGAATTACACCTACTACACACCACTCCACAACACAGAATACCATTCAACTTAATTACACTCCATGACACATAATCCCATTCCACAAAATTCCAATACACACAATACCACATTATTACTAACCACATAATTCCACGCCACACAACTGCACACCTAACAATTCCAATCCAACCCACATAATTCCATTCCACATCACCTACATCCACTCTACTTCATAACAAATAAGAAAAATACATTGTAATTTACAACAGCAATCTACTGCCATCTAGCTCCTTCATTTCCTTTATTCTCTGACTTCATTCCATTTAGTTTGCTTGTTTGGGACTGAGTTGAGATTTTGCACCAGTATCTGAAAAGGGGCACCAGATAGCCCTGGACTATGGTGATTTGCAGGGTAAATGAAGAGGGTAGGGGTCAGATGGGCTACAGGAAGCATGGGCTACAGGGGGCAATGATGGTGAGGTGTAAAAAATACATCAACATATAGACAGCTACCTTCATTCAAAACATAACACTTTTGTTAGACTTTTCATACTTGGCATAGTCTCCCTTAACTTTTTGCCTCTGTTCCCCACGTTATTGATGTGTTGTGGACTCTGATTTGACTGTTTTTGTTACTCTGGGCACTTTACCACTGCTAACCAGTGCTAAAGTGCAAGTGCTCCTTTACAAAATGTGTATGTAATTTGCTTATCCATGATTGGAATATTTGATTTACTAGTAAGTCCCTAGTGAAGTACAGTAGAGGTGGCAGAGCCTGTGGGCCTGCAGCACTAGTTGTGTCACCCACATAAGTAGCTCTGTAATCATGTCTCAGACCTGCCACTGTAGTGGCTGTGTGTGCAGTTTTAACTGTAAATTCGACTTGGCAAGTGTACCCTCTTGCCAGGCCTAAACATTCCTGTTTCTTATATGTCAGGCACCCCTAAGGTAGGCCGTAGGTATCCCCAAGGCAGGGTGCAGTGTATGGTTAAGGTAGTACATATAGTAATGTGTTTTATATGTCCTGACAGTGAAATATTGCTAAATTCGCTTTTCACTGTTGCAAGGCCTGTCCCTCTCATCGGTTAACCTGGGGGCTATCTTTAAATCTTATGAAAGTGTAGATTCCCTTTGGGAGCGGATGGACATGTGGAGTTTGGGGTCTCTGAGCTCACAATTTAAAAATACATCTTTTAGTAAAGGTGATTTTAAGATTGTGTGTTTGAAAATGCCACTTTTAGAAAGCGAACATTTTCTTGCTTATACCATTTCTGTGACTCTGCCTGTTTGTGGATTCCCTGCCTGGGTCAGTTTGAGAGTTGGGCTGGTTGCACCTCACACTAGATAGTGACACAAAGGGAGCTGGGGTGTAGCTTGCATATCCTGATGAGCCATCTGTGCTAGGAGGTAGGGGAGGAGTGGTCACTCACACCTGAAAAGGCTGTGCCTGCCCTCACACAATGCATTCTCCATCCCCCTGCTGAGTGTCTGGGGCCTGGCCAAGGCAGGATTTCACATTCAAAAGAGACATTACTTTGAAGTAGGCCTACTTCAAAGGAGAAATTGGGTGTAAGAAGGGCACCCAAAACCACAGGCTTGAGAAACCCTTCTGGAAACAAGAGGAACCTCTGCGTGGAGAAGAGCTGAAGAGCTGAGGAAGAAGAGCTACCCTGCCTGTGACTGTGCTTTGTGGAGCTATCCTGCAGTTGCTGCTTCTGCCAGAGTAAGAGGGCAAAGACTGGACTTTGTGTGCCTTCTATCTTGAGAAGAAATCTCCAAGGGCTTGATTTAGAGCTTGCCTCCTGTTGTTTGAAGTCTCAGGGACATCAAAGACTTCTCTCTGCCAGCACCTAGAGTCTCTGGAGAGACTCCCTCTCTGTCCTGTGGTTCCCATCCAGTTCCTGGGACCCTGAAAGGAGAAGCTGGCAGCCTAAAGAAAAGGAAATCCACGCACGGGGAAAAGATCGACGTAACTCCGATCTGCAGCTGAAGAAAGTACGCGCCTCCGGCTCCGCGGCTGAAAATCGACGCTCGCTGGAAACGCGACTAAAGAATCGACGCACGGAGCAGGAGAAATGACGTGCAGCATCACTGACGGAGGATAGGAGATTGCAACCCGTGCTGCGTGGTTTTCGGATCATCGTGCGACTGGATTCCCGACGCAAGTACCGCAGAGCATATAAAATCAACACAAGGCCTGCCCGGACCCGAGAGTGTTGACCGGATCGATGCATCACTCTCCTGTAGAGAGAAGAAAAGACACGCCCGACCCGACGAAAGGAGAAACGACGCAAGGTCCCGCTTGTGAGTGGAATCGATGCATCACAAGCCCTTTTTGATGCACACTCGCCCATGCAGGGTTATTTTTGACACACCCAAGGTACTTTTTCACGCTAACAGTGTTAGTGTGTGTTTGAAACTAATTAAAGACTCTTTTTGATTTTCAATTGATAACTTGATAAGTGTATGGTGGATTTTTGTCGTTTTGGTCTTGTTTTGTTTAGATAAATATTTATTATTTTTCTAAACCTGTGTTGTGGTGTTGTGTCATTTTGTAGTGTTTTCATTAAGTTACTGTGTTTGTTGGTACAAATATGTTACACCTAGCACTCTGAAGTTAAGCCTACTGCTCTGCCAAGCTACCAAGCGGGTAAGCAGGGGTTAGCTGAGGGTGATTCTCTTTTACCCTGACTAGAGTGAGGGTCCTTGCTTGAACAGGGGGTAACCTGACTGTCAACCAAAGACCCCATTTCTAACATTGGTAATCAGCTGTTGGGATTTGGACTTGTATTTGTACTTGACATACAGTGATTAAGTGTACACTACTATTTTGAGTGCAGACCACTACGTGACCACATACAATTTGTTTTGGTGATCTTTTGATTTTTTTCTTTGGGACTGTTTTTGTTCTACATCCATTTTTTCGCTGATTCCTTGATTGACTTTCTTTGGAACCTCATTTGGGAACTTGTTTTTCTACCTTTGGACCTTTGCACTTGTTTTTGAATCTTCACCATGCCCCAAGCTGGAAATGCATCAGTTGGAGCTGGCTTTGACCTTGAGAAATTGGAGAGTTATACCAAGGCTCAGTTAAAGCAGTTCTGTAAAAGTTTTGACTGTCCCATTAAGAGCTCATCCAGGAAGGAGGAGCTGCAAAAGGCGCTGAGGGCCTGGGTGACGGCCAAGAGCACTGAAGGGCACACAGAGGATGAGGGAGATGAGGAGGAGGAAGGGTGTTCCATACACAATGGTATTGTGGGTGAGCCTGTTATGTCCAGAGAGAAGGTCTCCAGGGCAGGTAGCCGTGTCTCATCTAGGGATCTGACACCTGAGGAGTTAAGGGACAGACAGGCAGAAAGGGAGTACCAATTGGAGCAAAGAAGGCTAGCCCTTGAGGAGAGGAAGTAAGCGATGGCTCATGAGCTTAGCTTGAGAGAGATGGACCATAGAAGCCAGTCCAGAAGAGATGGTGGCAGCAATCCTACAGTGCAGCCTGAGAGGAGGGTGCACATTCCTTGTGAAAGATTACAAGAGGGAGGATGACATGTACTTGTGGTTCAAGGGGTATGAGTCTGCTCTCCACATGAATCTGGTCCCTGAAGCTCATTGGGGTCTGGGTCTGTGCACGCACTTTGAGGTAGAGGGTAGGGATACACTGACAGCCTTAGGGGATGCTCAGAATCTCACCTACTCTAGCATGAAGGATTCCTTGCTTACAAGGTACGGTCTTACCCCTGAGCAGTACAAGGAAAAGTTTAAGTCCTACAAGAAGAAGGAATCCCAAACATGGTTGGAATATGTTGATTCGTATTGCAGGTCACTGGATGGTTGGGTGAAGGGCAGTATGGTAACTACGTATGAGGGGCTTTACATTCTGATTGCTTGGGAGCACTTGTACAGTTTATGTTTTCCAGAGCTTTGCCAGCACCTGATTGACAGCAAACTGACTGACCCCAGGAAGCTTGCGCAGGAAGAGGACTGCTGGGATAGCACCAGGGTCCAGAAGAGGTATGGGGGAGACCACATCAAGGGTGGGCAGGGTCCCTCTCGGAAGAAAGGGGGGTAAGGGTAAACAGGGGGAGTTATCTAAAGGGCCCCAAACTGATTCCCAGGGTAAGGATTCCAAACCCCCCAGTGAAAAGAAGCCATGGTTCTCCAAAGGGAAGCCAGTGGCAGGTGGTCCCCCACATAAATGCTATGCATGTGACCAGGTGAGTCATGTGAGGGGGGACCCCAAATGCCCCAAAAGTACACCAGCACCCACTGGTGCGCCGTCCCAGGGTTTGGCCAGTGTAACGCTTGGGGAGGAGTTGGTTTCAGGTAGGTGGGAACCAGCTGAGATGATCCTTGTCTCACTAGGGGAGAACCCTAGTGCCTGAAAACACTGAGAAGTACAGGCAGTGAGTGACCATTAATGGACAGAGGGTGGAGGCTCTGAGAGACACAGGAGCCAGTGTGACCACAGTGAGGAGTCAGCTGGTGTCTGAAGAGCAGATAGATCCCCGGGTACTTCACCAAGTAGTTGCAGTGGACAACTCAGAGCGCCTGTGCAGAGTGGCGCAGGTTCCCTTTGAATGAGGGGGGGGGCTCTCAGGTTTCTTGAAGGTAGCTGTGAGTCCAACCATGCCTGTTGATTGTTTGCTAGGCAATGACCTGAAGGATTCCCCTTGGAAGGAGGTGGAACACAGGTCTCACTTGGAGATGTTGGGTCTGCCTGGGTGGGTATGCGTATCCACCCAGTCAATGGCAGCCCGTCAGTGTAATCAAGAGCCCCTGGAGCCTGAAACAGTGGCCCAGGGGACCGCCAAGAAGAGGAAGGGCAGGGGGTGCGGGAAACCAGCCCTAGAAGTTCCCACTGTCCGGGAGGAGGCAGAGCCTGAGGGTGATGCCCCAGAGCCTACAGGGGAACAGGTGGCTGAACTGGGGGAGGTCCCTGAGCTGTCGCAGTGGCAGCAGGAAGGGGTGCCCACCAGGGAAGCATTCTGTGCAGCACAGAAGACATGCCCTACTTTAGAGGGTTTCCGGCAGCAGGCTGCAGACCAGGTGGCTGGCAAGGAGCCAGGATCACGCCTGATCTAATGGGAGGATGACCTCCTGTATAGTGATTCTAAGGTTCCTGAGCCTGGGTCCGCCCGTGTGCTGGTGGTACCCCAGTGCTTCAGGGACTTCCTACTGGGGTTGGCTCACGATGTGCCTTTTGCTGGACATTTGGGGCAGGACAATACCTTTGAGAGGCTTGTCACCCACTTTTACTGGCCCCTAATGAGAAGGCACTCAGATGCACATTGCAGATCTTGTCAGACTTGTCAGGCAAGTGGCAAGAGTGGGAGGAAATGTAAGGCTCCCCTCCAGCCTTTGCCTGTTGTCAGTACCTTCTTTGAGAGGGTAGGCATTGACATTGTGGGGCCTCTGGATCTCAAGACAGCCATGGGCAACAGGTTTAGCCTGGTCTTGGCGGACCATGCCACCCGGTACCCAGAAGCCATTCCTTTGAGATCAATCACTTCCCCTGTGGTGGGTCGTGCTTTGATGGGGGTTTTTACCCACATGGGGTTCCCCAAGGAAGTGGTATCTGATAGGGGTACCAACTTCATATCAACGTATATGAAGTCTCTGTGGAAGGAGTGTGGGGTAACCTACAAGGTCACCACCCCTTACCACCCCCAAAGTAATGGTCTGGTTGAGAGATTCAACCGCACCTTAAAAGGCATGATCATGGGCTTGTCAGAGCCCTTGAGGCGGAAGTGGGACGTCCTCTTGCCATGCCTTCTGTTCACCTACAGGGAGGTGCCTCAAAAGAGACTTGGGTTTAGGCCCTTTGAGCTGATTTATGGCCACCCTGTGAGGGGACCTTTGAGTCTGGTTAAGGAAGCTTTGGAGAAAGCTCTTAGTAACCCCCCCCCTCCCCCCCCAGAATGTATTCAATTACATGCTGGCTTTCAGAAACCAGACTGCCCTCTTCAGGAGTCTCGCTCAGGAGAACCTGGAAGCAAGCCAGGAGGACATGAAAAGCGGGTATGACCAGAATGCCACTCTGGTCGAGTTTCAACCTGGACAAAAAGTGTGGGTGATGGCACCAGTGAAGCCTAGGGTGCTCCAGGATAAGTGGATTGGGCCATTTGAGGTGGTGATGCGCAAGAGCGAAGTCACCTACCTGGTGGACTCCTGCTGGTCTCCAAGGAACCCCTTAAGGGTCCTGCATGTCAACCGCCTCAAGCCACACTTTGAGCGGACTGAGCTGGCAATGCTCCTTGCAACAGATGATGGGGCAGAGGAGGAGAGCAAGCTTCTTCCGGACCTCCAGTCTGCAGGAGAAAAAGATGGGTCAGTGGAGGGAGTGATCCTCTCCCTGACTAAGGAGCAGGAAGGTGACTGTCGCCACATGTTGGGACAGTTTTCCTCACTGTTTTCCCTGTTCCCAGGAGTCAAACACTTGTGCACACATGATGTGGACACTGGGGACAGTAGACCCATTAAACAGAAGGTTTACAGGCTGACTGACAGGGTCAGGGCATGCATTAAGGATGAAGTATCTAAAATGCTTGCCCTAGGGGTCATTGAGCTCTCCAGCAGTCCTTGGGCCAGCCCAGTGGTATTGGTCCCAAAGGCAGCTGCATCTGGTGCCACTCCAGAACTCTGGTTCTGTGTGGACTACTGGGGACTCAATGCGGTCAGCAAGACTGACGTACACCCCATCCCCGAGCTGATGAGCTCATTGACCGGGTGGGAGCTGCCAAGTACCTCAGTACATTTGATTTAACATCTGGGTACTGGCAGATTGCCTTAACTGAGGGGGCCAAGGAGAGGTCAGCATTCTCTACCCCAGATGGGCACGTTCAATTTAAAGTGATGCCATTTGGGAAGAAAAATGCCCCTGCCACCTTTCAGAGGTTGGTCAACCAGGTGTTGGCTGGGCTGGATGAGTTCAGTGCCGCCTACCTGGATGACATTGCTGTGTTTAGTTCCACATGGGAGAAACACCTGCAACACCTCTGGAGAGTGTTAGAGGCCCTGCAGAAGGCAGGCCTCACTATCAAGGTGAGCAAGTGCCAAATAGGGCAGTGTTCTGTGGTGTACTTAGGACACCAGGTGGGGAGTGGCCAGTTGGCACCCATACAGCCTAAGATTGACACAATTCTGGCTTGGGAGCCTCCCAAGACCCAGACTGAAGTGAGAGCCTTTTTAGGTCTGCAGGATATATTACAGGAGGTTTGTTAAGGGGTATGGTACCATTGTTACCCCCTTAACTGAGTTGACTTCTAAGAAGCAACCGAGGAAAGTGATCTGGACAGAGACTTGCCAGAACACTTTTGATACCCTGAAGGCTGCCATGTGCACAGCACCTGTGCTGAAGGCACCTGACTACTCCAAGGAGTCTGTTGTGCAAACAGATGCCTCAGAGCATGGTATTGGAGCAGTACTCTCACAGCTTAATGAAGAGGGCCTAGATCAACCCGTAGCCTTCATTAGCAGGAGGTTACTACCCAGGGAATGTAGGTGGAGTGCCATAGAACGTGAGAATCCAAAACTGTTGAGGTGGTCCATTTCCCTATGGGGGATGGACTTTACAGTGGAACACCGTCCTGGTACAGAGCACGCCAATGCTGATGGTATGTCCAGGTTCTTCCGCCTTAGTGATGAGAACTTCCATGAGGTTGGGTAGTTGCTCCCCACTTTCAGCTGGGGGGGACAAGTGTTAGACTTTTCATGCTTGGCGTGGTCTCCCTTAACTTTTTGCCTCTGTTCCCCAGGTCGTTAATGTGTGCTGCACTCTGATTTTACTGTTTTTGTTACTCTGGGCACTTTATCACTGCTAACAAGTACTAAAGTGCAAGTGCTCCTTTACAAAATGTGTATGTAATTGGCTTATCCATGATTGGCATATTTGAATTACTAGTAAGTCCCTAGTAAAGTGCACTGGAGGTGCCAGGGCCTGTAAATCAAATGATACTAGTGGGCCTGCAGCACTAGTTGTTCCATCCACATAAGTAGCTCTGTAATCATGTCCCAGACCTGCCATTGCAGTGTCTGTGTGTGCAGCTTTAACTGTAAATTCGACTTGGCAAGTGTACCCACTTGCCAGTCCTAAACCTTCCCTTTTCTTACATGTCAGACACCCCTAAGGTAGGACCTAGGTAGCCCCAAGGGCAGGGTGCAGTGTATGGTTAAGGTAGAACATATAGGCCCTCATTACAACCCTGGCGGTCAGTGTTAAAGCGGTGGTAATACCAGCAACAGGCCGGTGGTAAAAAAAAAAGATGATGAAGACCAAGGCGGAAACCACCAAAATAGACAGCCACTTTAGCACTCCAACCACGCCAGCAACAAACACCGCGGCGGTCACCGCCAACAGCCAGGTGGAAGACAATGTACTGCCCACGATCACATCACAACCCGCCAATCCGCTAGCTTTTCCGGGGCAGTACCAACGCCATCAAAAGCACGATGAAAACTGTGTTTGGAAGGGAAACACTCACCTCTCGACACTCAACAAAGAACCAGGACACCATGGAGCCCGAGTTACAGGTCCTGCCCGTGATGGTCTACCTCCTCATTTACCAAGAATACGAAAGACGGCAGTGACGACCACGGTGAGTACTGCACCTAGGAGACAGGGGAGGTGGGGAGGCAAACGAGAGTGAAACACACACGTGACACGCAACACCCCCACCCCACCCTCACCCACAACATTATACACACAAACGCATGCAGCAACAGTACATTTACACCCTGTAACCCCCTGGAAGAACTCAAGGACAAAAGGAATAGAGTTAACTCAGTGTAATATATATAAGAAATAGGCAGATCTACGTAACGATAATAAAAACAGTATCTACAAAAATATACAATATGTACATAAGGCCGTACATTGTCCCTTCCAAATGTCCGTGGGCCATTGGGCCAAAAATCATGGGCCAAGCCCACACTTGACTCCTGCCTCAATGCGGAGAACACTGCAGGGGCATCAGGTCGAAAACACACAGGCACCTCAGGGGGACGGGGAAGGGGGGGCACCTCAGCCAGAAGATGGAATAAAGCCACTGCTCCTCGAGGGGGCTCCATGCCCACTGCTTGGTCCTGGGGAGTGCAAAGCCACAGTCTCTCAAGTGGGAGGTTTGCCCACTGTTTGGTCCTAGGGAGTGCAAAGCCACAGTCTCTCAAGTGGGTGGTTTGCCCATTGCTTGCTCCTGGGGAGTGCAAAGCCACAGTCTCTCAAGTGGGTGGGTTGCCCACTGCTTGGTCCTGGGGAGTGCAAAGCCAGTCTCTCAAGTGGGTGGTTTGCCCAATGTTTGGTTCTGGGGAGTGCAAAGCCACAGTCTCTCAAGTGGGTGCATTGCCCACTGCTTGGTCCTGGGGAGTGCAAAGCCACAATCTCTCAAGTGGGTGGTTTGCCCACTGGTTCTGGAGGGGGCATTGTGCCCAGTCTACTTCATCCTGCCAAAGACTGGGTGAGTGGATGCCTTTCTCCACTGGTTCCGGAGGGGGCCTTGTGCCCGTTCTGCTTCATCCTGCCAAGGATTGAGTGAGTGGATGCCTTTTCCCACTGGTTCTGGAGGAGGCTTTGTGCCCAGTGTGCTTCATCCCGCCAAGGATTGGGTGAGTGGATGCCTTTCTCCACTGGTTCTGGAGGGGGCCTTGTGCCGAGTGATGCAGCACTTGGATTGTGGCAGTTCACATTCCCTCACCTGGGTGTCTGAGGCACGGGATTTCTAGGGACCAGGTTGCATGATAGTCCATGGAGGCAGGGCTAGACTCCATGCTGCAGCGCCTAAGGCTGCAAACTGGTGGTGCTGCCGGTGCTGGTAGGGGTGCTGCAAGTGGTGGTGGGAGGCTCCAGCCTGTCTCCTGCGGCCTCGGACTGCTATTAGTGGTCCTACTGTCAGCGGTGCAGGTGGCGGTGCTTGGGGCGGTGTTTGCGGTGGGGCTGCAGGCGGTGCTGGCTGTGGTGCAGGTGCCAGTGCCAGTGCTGCCAGTGGTGGAGGTAAGCCCCAGCCCTTCTCCTGCAGCCTCGGACGGCTGCCCACTGGGGATGGTGCTACTGACAGTAGTGATGGCATCAGCAGTGCGGGTGGCGGTGCTTGCGGCGGTGCCTACGGCGGGGCTGCTGACGGTGCTGGCTGCGGGGCAGGTGGGGGTGCTGGCGGTTGTGCTGGTGGTCACCAAGCCTTCACCTGCAGCCTCCAACGGCTGAAGTGCCTTGCCTTGGGTTTTCTGCCCCTTCCTCACCTTGGCAGATGCTGTTGCAGCTGGAGTTTTGGAGGAGGCCTTGCTGGGTGGGTCGTGCTCCTTGCCCTTGTTGCATGTCGTCCCCTTCTTCACCTTGGCAGGTGGCGGAATGGTTTGGTTCTTTTCAGGGGTTGGTGGCACACTGGATGGCCTAACGGGTGTCCCCTTTGAGCCTCTCGGAGAAGGAGGTACCACAGCGGACGCAGACTTGGTGGCTGAGGTGCAGGGCTGGGTTCAGGACACCCTGGCCCGAGGGGAAGGATGGGGGAAGGGGGAGGGAACAGGTCAATGTTTGCAAGGAAAAGCTTTTTAGACACACTGGGGCGGGAAGAGGGAGAGGGTTTGGGAGTGGAGGAAGATGGAGTGGTGGTAGGAGGTGTCTGCTGAGTTTGGGTGAAGGTGCATGTGCTGGATACTGTTGTGAGGTGGATGGCTGTTGGGTGGGTGGGTGCTTGCGTTTGTGTACTTTGGGAGGAGGGGTCACAGACACACTGGGAGAGGACACAGGGGATGTGTGAATGGATGTGGGGGTGGTGACTGCCAGTGAGGGGTGAGTAGTGATGGGCGTGCTGGTGATGGAGGTAGTAGACGAGGATGTAGTGCATGCAGGTGTGAGTGGAGACGATACTGGGAGGGAGGTGGACAATGAAGAGGAGGGGAACACAGTGGAGGCAGTGGATATTGGTGTGTCTGCATGGGTATGGTGCTTGTGTGAGTGCCTGTGGGATGATGTGTGGTGCTTGTGTTTGCCTGAACCACTTCTGTGTGTTGATTTGGGTGAATGCTGGTCTGAAGGTGTGCTTGGGATAGGCTAGGTTTGAGGGGATTGGGACTGGGTAGAGGAAGTTGGAGGTGGGAGGCTAGACACAGGGACAAGGGCTGCCATCAGTGCTGAGGCCAGAGCCTGAAATGCTCTCTGTTGGGCCGCCACACCAGAGTGAATGCCCTCCAGGTATGCATTTGTTTGTTGCAAATGCCCTGCTACACCCTGGACGGCATTCAGTATGGTTGACTGCCCAACAGAGAAGGATCTCAGGAGGTCAATAGCCTCCTCACTGAGGGCAGCAGGGCTGACTGGGGCAGGGCCTCAGGTGCCTGGGGCGAAGGAGATGCTCACCCTCCTGGGTGAGCGGGCACAGAAAACATGTTGAGGGGCTGCTGGGAGGGCGGTGCTGGTAGAGGGGGCTGGCAGCTGTACCTGTTGTTGGGGTGGGCACAGAGGTGTCCGCCACCGCCAGGGAGCTTCCATCGGAGGAGGAGTCGCTGTCTGTGGTCTCCCCTCCTGTCCCAGTCGTGGTGCTCCCCTCGCCCTCCGTCCCACTGGTGCCCTCACCCTCGGTCGATTCGGCCTCCAGGCCCATGTTGGATGCAGATCCCTCTGTCGCTAGGGCCTCTGCTACTCCGCCAGATGATACTAATGCACACAGAGACAGGGTGACAAATCAAAAAGAGGGGGCAAGAGACAGAGGATACACTTGGTCAGTGCCAGCAACACCACTACCATTGGCAGACAGTCACTATCTGTACTCATACCCTTGTGGCTGCTGTGATGCCTTCAAGTGCCCATCCAACTCCGGATAGGCCACTGCCAGGATGCGGAACATCAGGGGGTCATGGTGCGACGGGCACCCCTTCCTCGTTGGGAGGCCAGCCCCAGCTGGGCCTCTGCCGTTTTCTTTGCCCAGCGGCGCAGGTCCTCCCACCTCTTGTGGCAGTGGGTGCTCCGCCTGTCAAAGACCCCCAGGGTCCGCACCTCCTTTGAGATGGCACTCCAAATACCCTTCTTCTGGTGGGCGCTGACCTGCAGGGAAAACACAGCAGATAAGAGAATTAGTCAACCGTCCGGACCTTCAGATTCATGGCCCAACAGATCCCTCCCATCCCCTGACCACATACATTGTCCACCTTACATGCTGCACTCTGGCTAGGATGCCTCTGCCCCCCCACTACATGTGGCTTACATACACACCACTCCATACATTCATGGCCCACCCATCATGCTCATAGTGTACTCACCTGTGTGTCTGGAGGACCGTAGAGTAACGTGTACTGGGGTAGGACCCCATCCACCAGTTTCTCCAACTCCTCCGCAGTAAAGGCAGGGGCCCTTTCCCCGACACATGAGCCATTGTCGCTTCCAGACACAGGTCACAGCAGCACTTGCAGTGTAGGTCCTCTCCTGTTGAAGGTCAGGTAGCAAATGAGTAGATAGATAGAAAATGGCGGTCCCGTCCACGGCGGTGCGTACCGTCACCTCCGGCGTACATCACCATTGGCTCCTGGAACCCGTAGGGCCCAATGATAACCAATGTGAAGTTGCGCTGCGGTCTTCGCCGTCTACCGCGACAGTGCACAACGCCAGCGCAATTACCTCATTTCCACTCATCCCTCCTCACAGGTCACGCATCCGCCATTTCAGGGGGGCATAGGGCATGGCACCTAACTGCGTCACAGCAGACATTGGCAGGGCAACTGACAGTCAGGTTCAATTTTTGGTTCTGTAAAGAAAACAAATCATCATTAGTGTAATAGATGTGGGAATCTGACCCTCTGCTCACCGTTTTCTTCCACAGGCTTCAAACGCTGAGGCTGAATATGAGATGGCGGCATCCCCCGATGTACAGACCACTGGTGGACCTTGCGACAATGGAGGACAGACACATTATCATTAAATACAGACTTGATCAGGCCACAATCCAGGAACTCTGTGCCAAATTGGAGCCAGACCTGATGTCAGCTATCCGCCAGCCCGCAGGTATCCCCCCTCTAGAGCAGGTCCTGTCAGAGCTCCATTTCCAGGCAAGTGGTTCCTTCCAAACAACAGTGGCCATGGCATCAGGGATGTCTCAGCCAATGTTCTCAAACGTGTTGACCAGAGTGTTGTCTGCCCTGCTGAAACACATGCACAGCTACATCTAGTTCCCCCAGGTGGAGGATTTGGCCACAGTGAAAGATGACTTTTATGCCCTGGGTCATATCCCCTACATCATTGGTGCCATTGATGGTACAATTGTGGCATTTGTTCCCCCCACGGAGAAATGAACAAGTTTTCAAGAATAGAGTAAGCTATCACTCTCTGAATGTGCAGATGGTCTGGTTGGCGGACCAGTACATCTCCCATGTGAATGCCAAATATCCTGGCTCTGTGCCTGACGCCTTTCTCTTGAGGAATAGCAGCATCCCATATGTAATGGGCCAACTCCAGAGGCACTGGGAGTGGCTAATAGGTGAGCCAAAGGTCCCCACACACTATGAGTAAGTGTATGGGTATGGGGTTGTCCCTCAGGGTTAGTGTGTGTCTAACAGTTGTACCTCGATATTTGCATGTGACTCTGGTTACCCCAACCTCTCATGGCTACTGACCCCAGTGAGGAATATCAGAACAAGGGCAGAGGAACGTTACAATGAGGCACATGGGCATACAAAGAGGATTATTGAAAGGGCCTTCGGCCTCCTGAAGGCCAGGTTCCGGTGCCTCCATCTGACAGGTGGCTTTCTGTACTACTCACCCCAGAAGGTGTGCCAGATCATCGTTGCATGTTGCATGTTGCACAACCTGGCCTTGAGACACCAGGTGCCATTTCGGCAGGAGGATGAGCCTGGAAATGGTCTTGTGGCAGCGGTGGAGCCTGTGGACAGTGAGGAAGAGGAGGCAGAGGAAAAAGATGTTGACAACAGAATCAACATTATTCAGCAGTCATTCCAGTGACACACAGGTAAGACACTGTTGGACATTGTACGTGGCAGCCTGATTTCCCTGTGTGTATGGCCACTGACTGTACCCTTTGGCATCTCTATTTTCAGATCTCGGTGCCCCACTCTGGGTCATGCTATGTGTACTGCTGCCCACCAAAGGTCATTCCAAAGTATATTTCACTGTACATTTGAGTTGCAATGCTTTGATAATGTTGTACTAATACATTTGTGAATAACTTGACAGACTCCAGATTAGTATTTGTTCCAAGGGTGTTTCTTTAAGTGCTCATAAGTAGAGGGGGATGTGCAATGTGCTGGGGTGATGGTGGAGGAAAGTCCATGGTAGAGTCCAGTCTCTTGGTATCACAGGTGCATTGTCCGAGGGGGCATAGGAAGGGGAGTAATGGCAGTTCTAGGTGGACAGGTTGACAGAGTGGGACAGAAGGGTGACAATCTGAAGAGTCTAATTTCTTTGCTGGGGTCTTGGCAATGTTCTCTGGCTTCAGCCTGGATCGCAGGGACCATTTGCGGGCCTCTTGTCCACTAGCGCCAGCGGAGGTGGAATGCTGTTCATCGGTTTGGCTAGTTTCAGGCACCCGTTGTTGTGCCACTACCTCCCTCATGGTCTTGGCCATGTCAGCCAGCACCCCTGCAATGGTGACCAGGATGGTGTAGATGTTAGTTAGGTAATTCCCGATCCCCAGGTACTGTCCCTCCTGCAGCCGCTGGGTCTCCTGCAACTTGGCCAGTATCTGGCCCATCGTCTCCTGGGAATGGTGGTATGATCCCAGGATGTTGGAGAGTGCCTCGTGGAGAGTGGGTTCACTTGGCCTGTACTCCCCCTGTCACACAGCAGTCCTCCCAGCTTCCCTGTTGTCCTGTGCCTCTGTCCCCTGAATCGTGTGCCCACTGCCACTGACCCCAGGTCCCTGATCGTCCTGGGTTTGTAGGGTTGCCTGGGGTCCCTGTGGTGGTGGACACACTGCTGATTGATGTGTCCTGGGGACAGTGGCATGGGCCCGCTGGGTGGGTGCTGTGCTGGTGTTTCCTGAGGGGGTAGGCTCTGTGGTGGGTTGGGACTGTGGCTCGGTACCCGACTTTCCATAGGTCCCTGATTGGCCAGGTTGGTCATCCTGATCCAGGCGTTCAGGGCTGCTGTCGTCATTGTGGGCCTCTTCGGGGGGGGGGGGTACTGGATGTAGCTAGCACCTCCTCTCTGGTGACGTTGAGTAGGGGGTCTGTGGGGATGAAAATGCAGTGTTATTGTGTTTGCGTGTGCCATCTTGTGCATGGGTGTGTTTCCCTGTACGGTTGTGATTTCCTTACAGCTTTGCCTTGTGTGAGTGGTGATTTTGTGGGCTGGGTGAGTCTCTCTACTGGGCATGCTGTGGTGATGGGTGTCCATGCAGGTCTGTGTTGGGGGACCATGCTTTGGTGTTGCATGCAGTGCTTGGTATTGGGATGGGTGGGTTGTGATAGTGCAGTATATGTGAGGTGGTGGAGTGGTGAGGGTAGGGTAGTAGTTTGTGATGGCATGCAGGTAGGGGGGGATAAGGTAGTGAAGATTTGACTTACCAGAGTCCAGTCCTCATGCTACTCCTGCGAGGCCCTCAGGATACATTATTGCCAAGACCTGCTCCTCCCATGTTGTTAGTTGTGGGGGAGGAGGTGGGGGTCCACCGCCAGTCCTCTGTACAGCTACCTGGTGTCTTGCAACCATGGAACGCACCTTCCCCCGTATGTCGTTCCATCTGTTCCTGATGTTATCCCTTGTTCTGGGGTGCTGTCCCACAGCATTGACCCTGTCCACAATTCTCCACCATAGCTCCATCTTCCTTGCAATGGACGTCTGCTACACCTGTGATCCGAATAGCTATGGCTCTACCCAGATAATTTCCTCCACCATGACCCTTAGCTCCTCCTCCTCCGAACAACCTGGGGTGTCTTTGGGGTGCCATGGATGTGGTGTGTGTGATATGTGTGAGGATGTGTGGGGTGATGTGTGGGTAGATGTGTTGGGGTGTGTGCTGTGAGGTGCGTGGATGGTGTATGGGTGATGGTGTTCTGTGGCTCTGATTGAGTGGGTGCTCCTGGCTTGGGTCTCTCTGTGTAGGCAATCTTTTTTTTGTTGAAAGGGTTGTGGGTAATGTGGGTGTGTGTTTTATAGTGGTGTGAGTGTGTGGGTGTGGTGTGTGTATGTATGTCAGGTGTGTGTAGTTTGAATTGTCCAATGTGGTTGTGTTTTGTAAATGTGTGTGCATTTTGAGCGCAGCGGTATGTACCGCCAATGGTTTACCGCGATTGAAAACCGCTACGGTGATTAGTGGGTCGTGATACTGTGGGTGTATTCCTGTTGGCGGAACGGTGTGGGTGTGGCTATCACCAGTTTATCACTGACCTTTGGTGTGGCGGACTTGTGTGGGTGTCTTTATTGTGGCGGATTTCTCTCTGCGGGTCATAATACCCGTAGTGGAATACCACCGCAGTCACAGTATGTTGGCGGCCGTCAGCACAGCGGTAGGTGGCATTTACTGCCACGGTTGTAATGAGGGCCATAGTAATGTGTTTTATATGTCCTGACAGTGAAATATTGCTAAATTCGTTTTTCACTGTTGCAAGGCCTGTGCCTCTCATAGGTTAAGCTGGGAGCTACCTTTAAATCTGATTAAAGTGTAGATTCCCTTTGGGAGCAGATGGACATGTGGAGTTTGGGGTCTCTGAGCTCACAATTTAAAAATACTTCTTTTAGTAAAGGTGATTTTAAGATTGTCTGTTTGAAAATGGCACTTTTAGAAAGTGAGCATTTTCTTGCTTATACCATTTCTGTGACTCTGACTGTTTTTGGATTCCCTGTCGGGGTCAGTTTGACAGTTGGGCTGGTTGCACCTCACACTAGACAGTGACACAAAGGGAGTTGGGGTGTAGCCTGCATATTCTGATGAGCCATCTGTGCTAGGAGGGAGGGGAGGAGTGGTCACTCACACCTGAAAGGGCTGTGCCTGCCCTCACACAATGCAGTCTCCAACCCCCTGGTGAGTGTCCAGGGCCTTGGCAAAGCAGGCTTTCACATTCAAAAGAGACTTTACTTTGAAGTAGGCCTACTTCTAAGGAGATATTGGGTATAAGAAGGGCACCCAAAACCACAGACTTGAGAAACTCTTCTGGAAACAAGAGGAACCTCTGCCTGGAGAAGATCTGAGAAAGAAGAGCTGCCCTGCCTGTGACTGTGCTTTGTGGAGCTATCCTGCAGTCGCTGCTTCTGCCAGAGTAAGAGGGCAAAGACTGGACTTTGTGTGCCTTCCATCTTCAGAAGAAATCTCCAAGGGCTTGATTTAGAACTTGCCTCCTGTTGTTTGAAGTCTCAGGGACAGCAATGACTTCTCTCTGCCAACACCTAGAGTCTCTGGAGAGAATCCTACTCTGCCCTGTGGTGCCCATCCAGTTCCTGGGACCCTGAAAGGAGAAGCTGGCAGCCTGAAGAAAAGGAAATCCACGCACAGAGCGCCGTGCGGGGAAAAGACCTGCGGCTGAAGAAACAACGTGGCGCCGGCTCCGCAGCTGAAAATCAAAGCTCACCAGAAATGCGCCTGAAGAATTGACGCACGGAGCAGGAGAAACGATGCACAGCCTCGCTGATGAGGCTGGGAGATCGCAACCTGTGCTGCGTGGTTTTCGGATCATCGTGCGGCTGGATTACCGACACAAGTACCGCAGGGCATGTAAAAACAATGCAAGGCCTGCCCCGACCCGAGAGTGCTGACCGGATCTACGCATCGCTCTCCTGCAGAGAGAAGAAACAACGCACCCAGAACCGACGAAAGGAGAAACGATGCAAGGTCCCGCTCGTGAGTGGAATCGATGTATGGCAACCGCTTTTTGACGCACACTCGCCTGTGCGGGGTTATTTTTGATGCACCCAAGGTACTTTTTCACATTAACAGTTTAGTGTGTGTTTGAAACTACTTAAAGACTCGTTTTGATTTTTAATTGATAACGTGATAAGTGTATGGTGGATTTTTGTCGTTTTGGTCTTGTTTTGTTTAGATAAATATTTCCTATTTTGCTAAACCTGTGTTGTGTCATTTTGTCGTGTTTTCATTAGGCTACCGTGTGTGTTGGTACAAATACTTTACACCTAGCACTCTGAAGTTAAGTCTACTGCTCTGCCAAGCTACCAAGGGGGTAAGCAGGGGTTAGCTGAGGGTGATTCTCTTTTACCCTGACTAGAGTGAGGGTCCTTGCTTGAACAGGGGGTAACCTGCCTGTCAACCAAAGACCCCATTTCTAACAACTTCCATGTAGGTGAGGTTGGAGAAATGAAGTGGGTTTTATAAGAATGTTTTTTGGATTGGAGCTGATAATTATTCTTCAGAAGCAGCGAGGAACATTTTGAAACACTCATGATGCAGGTGTTTGAGAATTGAGGGGTACACATTGATCTAACATAACTCAGAAATTCTAAAGTTCCACCTTCCGGACAGGAGAGAGCACCAACATGCATTTTACAATATTTAACATGGCCTCCAGACTATCAAATGTTTAATTTGGCTCTTTCATAAGGAGGAAACATGTTTCATGTATATTTTGGAAACCTGTAGATACTTCTGTTTGATGAGAAATAATCCACTAGTTGCCCTTCTCACGTCCACTACTAGGGCTTAGGCAAGCTGTGTGCAACCATTCCTATAACACACTGTTTAAATCCCTATCTCCATATAATCCCTGGTAGATAATTCTTAGAGCCCACACATTGTATGTGAAGTTTTGTAAAAAAAAAAATCTTAGGGCTCTATTTCGAGGTTTGCGGATAAATTACATCTAACAACAAGCACTGGCAACGCCAGTAAGGTCTGACCTATGCTGCAATCCGAGAGCTATTGGCAATGTCAATGTCTTTCAGCCATGTGTTATTGCACTTTGTTGGTTTCCCTCTGTCAGTGACTGCTCTTGATTGGGCAGTGGTAAAAAACGGTGCGATTCAGGTGATGGAGCCCGATCATGTGTCCTCCTTCACTTAGAGGCACCATTTAGGCACCAGCCTATCAAACCTGGACAGACTGGTACACACTAAGGCCCAGGGTTACTACAGTAAAGGGCAGATTCTTGCAGGATGTGAAGCAGCATAAGGAATAACGCCAACCAACTGATGAGAGCACAAATGGTTGTTGCACAGAAAGTTGACACAGGCACAGAGCCAAATGCCTGTCACATAGCCAAAATACTGTTAAGTTATGCAAGTTAGATTTATTCTACACACATACCAAACTCCCCTGGACATTGTACAAGAGCCATGTTAACTAGTCATTCAACATAGTCTGATGTCTCTATAGATGGAATTGTAGCACCCTATAAAATAAGCAGTAGCCTGAGTAAAATGTTTCTCGAAGTACTGGAAGTGTAAAAGATAAGTGTTGAACAAGAGGCATCTGTAGGCGAGACCCAAAAATTCAGCAAACAAACAAATTGAAAAGGGCATTTAAAACGACCCATTTTTGCACTCAAGATCATACTAAACACTTTGCATGAAAGCCCCTCCCCTACTCCAAACACCAATCCGGGACACACTCCCTATCTTGCTGCCCTCTGCCTTCAGTTTACCATTATGTATTGGGGAGCTGTGGAAGATGTTGGGAATAGGAAGTGGAAGGGCTAAGGGAGCTGTGGTAAGGTTACCAGAGGACTTCGTATCACCAAGAAGCAGTGTTCCAGCTATGGGTGGCCTTTTCTGCTATTGGGACATACAGGGAAAGGGGTGGGTAAAAAGGGAGGGCATGAGGAGTTTGGGAAGGGGGGACTGGTGAGACTGAGAGGGAGACAGACGAAAAATGGGATGTGGGAGAAGGAAACACGTAAGAGAAAGAGAGAGGTGGAACGAGATCAATTGAGAAGGAACAAATAAAAAGGCACTGTGGTATATGGGGGCCCGCACATGTGGGTCTGCACATAGAGTTAGAGATCCTAAAGGGGACACTTCAGAGCACCAAATTATGGCAAGACTATGATATTTAGCTGTGTAGTGGTGATGGGGGTTGGAGAGAGAGAGAGGGAGAGTCTGCACTTGGGGAAAGGGGTGCGGGAGCGGAGACAGATGGTGCACTGTATATCACCCATAAAAAGAACTGGAGAGACAGGATTACCACTTCTCCCTCTCATCTGTAAACCCCATCCCATACCTGCAGCACACACCAGTGCTGTGTGAATGCAGGAGTGACTGGAGCAAGCAAGCTCCACCCAGGCTCTGCCCCTCAACCCACCTGAGCCTCTGCTCCTCCGTTGTCTCAGGCCAAAACAAGGTTTTGACGCGCACAGGTGTATTACCAAGCAGCCAGGGAATAAAGAACCATTTCAATTGTTTCGCGCACAAACCAACAAGCAGAGACACATACAAAGAAACGTAACTTTACCTGTCTCAGCGCTGTATCACACAAAGGTATCAATTTCTTTTCATAGACTAAACAACTGAAATAGTTACCAAAAGCCAGAAGGTACACATGAATGGTGGAAATAATCGAGCCTGTCATGTCCGCCGTCCTCGAATTGAGTATTGAATGAAGGATATGGAACAACTACAAACTAGCCACCATAACAGAAATTAGTATGCAAAACAGGTGCAGGGTTCTATCACAGCTCCAACCCTGCACCAAACTTTAATGGAACTGCATCCCTCTGCCTGGAGAAAAGATGCACAGTGGCCATGCTTAAAGATAAAGCGTGGCGGCCATTAAGTGTGTGGTGAACATTAGGGAAACCGAAAACATGACAAATCAAAGAAATATATGCAAATCGTGGGAGGCTAACAGAGTACAAAGACATTAAAATAAGCAGCTGTGTGACCTTGAATATGCGTTCAGTCAAGAGCGAAGCTTCAACTATGATACAACATCAAACAGGAAATAAGATAAAAAGTACTCCCAGACACAGAGCGATTTGCACCAAAGTGGAACAGCATGAGTAGATAGGTGCTGCTCCCTGGGCGTTAAACAATGAAAAGGAAGGACAAAGAAGAATGATTACCCACTAGAAAGCAAGCATTTTGAATGACAGTCCAAGTTACCAATAAAAAGCCAATGGGTGGGCTGTCCATACGCTGCCTAGGCTCAACCTAATGAGCACTGCAAAGATACAAATGGAACTGGGTGAGTTACTGAAACCCACCATGGAGGTAGTGACTCGTGCAGTGTTAGATATTGTATCAAAATTATCAGGAGGTTTTTTGCTTATAATACATTTTTCACTGCTCCCACTGCTCCCAAGAAAGGATGTCTACAGTGTTCTGTCATCACCTGTATGTATAACTTGTTGGCGCATATTTCCCAACACTTCCATTGCACACCTCTCAGGGTACACAAGAAGGAAGCAAATATGAGGAGACAGCTGACCAGCACAAGTAGACAAGAAGCTCGGATATGCTAGTGAGGGCTGCTACCTACTCTGTCCCAATGTGGATACTAGCATAGTGTACATGCTGATGATAATAAGATATGTTTCTATAAGATTTAATCACTGAGACAATGCACAATCTACCAAGAAGAAAATAGGCTGGGACCTAAAGTGAAAAAGATTCAGAAATATAGATTAACAGAGTATAGAGTTATAGAGTAACTCAGCCAGTTGTTTCACTTTCCCTTGAATTCCGGTACTCGTTGTTTTGATTATATAGAGGAAACTACATTTTCCTAAAAATAAACATTGCTAGCGATACAGTTTAGGTGGGGTGTCACCCATGAAACCTGCAAAAGTCACACATTGTAAGCATACATATGCTTACAGACAGCCTGGCAGCTACACTCCTGAAAGACGTACCTCAGCCAGTGAACTCTTCCTAAAGCATGCAGTGCCTGCGTGATTTCCAAAACCAGAACCAGATGCCGCTCAAGGCTCGTGCATGGGCTCACAAGAGGATGCAGGCTTCTGGATTAGATACCTGACCCAGTCTTTTGGCTTGGCTCGATCCCTTCAGTCTGTTGGATGTGTGAGCAGACAGGGAAAAAAATTAGATTTGTAGTTCACGAAGGGTTTGTGGACGACGGGTTAGGCTGTGCAGCAGGAAATGGAAGTAGAAATCAAAATAGGTGGGACCTGTTTGTAGAGTACATTTTCTGGTTAGGGAGCCAGCGTCCATTTTGAAATGCTGCTCGCTCCACATACACCAAAATGGTGCGATATCGATTTGTACATTGTTTTAGTAGTATACCGATAAGACATTTCATTTCATTTCATTGAGTAATATAAATTTAAATGCCGAACATGATTACATTTTTAGTCATTTAAAATGATATATGCTGATTTTCTAATCCTTTATCTTGAAACACTACGTTTTTTTAGAACTTCTACTGATTTGTTCCAAAATTTATGGCATCTGCCGCTGTTGAAAGAAGCAGTTGTGTGACCTTTGAATATGAGTTCACTCATGAGCGAAGCTTCCATTACGAACCCATGCCCCAACAGGAAATAAAATAAAAAAAGTAGTCCTTGACACAGCGCTATAAGCACGAAAGACGCTGCTCCATGGGCAAGTAACAAACAATGTAAAGGAGGGACAAAGAAGAATGATTACCCACTAGAAATCCAGCGTTTTTGAGGGACAGTCCAAACTACCAATAACAATCCAATGGGCAGGGTGTAAGCCCACAGAGAGAATGCAGCATGTCGAGAGACAGCGCATTCGCTGCCTAGGTTCGACCTAAAAATCAGCAGATGTGCTGCCCACCCTATTTTTAGAGCAACAAATTCGTAAACACTCACAACAGGATAAACAGGATATCTACCACTTTTTTGCCAGATATCCCTCATTTGCCAAGCACTAAATAAGTGCTTGGGCTTTGTAACTGTTCAGCTAACATATTCCGCTTGCAGGGAGACAGAGCACTGCACAACTTATTTTTGCACTTTTTTGGTGGTTAGTAGGAACGGTGGTCATGCTGAACAGTGACCTGAAATGCTGCTGCACACTAGCAACACTGGCTTTTAAATCTAAAAATAAAGATTATTTGTCTTTGCGCCTTGGATTCATTCCAGCTAATAAATAACAATATAAAGTAGAAACATCTTTCTGCGGTCATTTTTCAGTTACAACCTTAAATATTTTACAAGTTCTTGTAAAGAAAAAGCCATGATTTGGGTTTTGAATAAAAAAATCAATCAATCGTTAATTCTTTTCGAGTAGAAAGAACCATAAAACACAGCAATACATATAAAACAAAAATGCATTGTTCAAATTAAATAAGTAAATCACAGTCAACATTTCATAAAATGTATAGGCTAAAATATACAGACGAGATTATCTTCAACCCATCAACTAAACAATAACTAAGTAACTAATTATGCTCTGATGACTAGAGGGTGCAGGACGTAGTAATTTTCATCAGGGTGATTGAGTGATTTATTGCATCGCCCACACAGACATCCCTTCACCCAAATTTGGGGTATTCACCAGGATTGCAGACATCTTTCAACATTGGCAGGAACCTCCATCATGGGAGTTTGTTTTTGGAAACAGTAAAACTAAAAACCCCCACACATCATGGCAGTTTTCTCCCATGATGAGGGGTATGATTTTATTTTTACCGTCTCTCAGAGCCTGGTTTTACCTGGAGGCGATGGAAAGCAGAAGAAAGACATCTGACTGCCACTCTAATTTGGGAGGATGGTCGGAAGGGTTACCTACAACAGCCTGTACGCTGTCAGGTGATCACAGAGTATATCTGCGATGGAGCAGAAGCACCCTACATCGTCGATATACTGTCAGTCTGCACACCTCTAAATTGGATGAGTGGCCTGTGAGGTGGGTCAAAAACGTTGTCGCCGTTGCAACGGAGTACCCTCTATGCCAAATTCTAAATCAGCCCCTTCAACCCTCTCTATGCATAGCTGTTCTCACCATAAATGTTTTTTACCCTGATTTTGTCAGAGTTGCTAATATTCCATTGGCTATCACACAGGTCAGGAGGACCACATTTGGAGTAAACATTCCTGATGTAATTTAGCCAGTTGATCTTGCCTTAAGCCTCGAAATTGAAGCAATCACAACTTATCTCCTGAGCCAATTTTATAGCATACCCCAAATAATTGCTGCCCAATTTCACAAGACTAGCATAATGCGAAGCTTTATGAAATGTTGATTGTGATTTATTTATTTAGTTTGATGGTTGTATTTTTCTTTGGCATGTGTTGCTGTGTATGTGTTTTTATTTTTGACCAAATAAAACTAATGACTGGTTGAACACTGAATAATTTATAAATTGTAATATCTGTTCTTTTTTGTGTGCTCCGTGGTCATTATCCTTCCCTACGGGACCCTCAGGGCATGAGTATTAGCCAAAGTATTCAGGCCTTATTTTATACCAGGTCCCTACTATCCATGCCCTGTGGGTACTGCACACAATGACTGGCTAATCCTTTTCAACCTGCATACAGTACATTGGACATCCCAAGCCTCCCTTGATATATTACCTTCAAGGAATAGTCTGTTGCACGCTGAGCATGACCTCAAACCACGTGCGAATGGGATGCCTGAATAAATATTGACAGATTTCTTGGGACAGCAATCCATTCCACTGTCGAAAGTGCTTTGTACGTAGGTTGTCTTACAAATAGCGTTTCTGTTTACGCAAACCAATTGGTGTGGAATCAATGCATTCGAGTTTGTGAAGAGGGTTTAGTACACCGGGCCCTATATGATAACCCTCAATTTTCATATAATGTTTCCTTGATTTTCCAATTAGTTATTCCTGATTAATGCAAGGCAAATAAAAACATTGATCCTGGAATTATAAACTGAAAAGAAAAGACTAGCGATAGAAAGGTTCATTCATATCAAGCAGCTATCCTTAACATGACAGCTATACCTGTGTCAGTGGGAGGGGTGAGTGGGGGAATTAATCAGAACAAATGGCATGACCTCAGAGGTCATCCAATACTCCATACTTTTCAGTTGTGGTAAAGCAAGCTCTCTTTGTGCAGACCAGCTATTTTCAATCAAAGCTGGGTCTATGCAAGTATGACAGGCTCCAGAATATGTTCAAGAACTATATTTAAAGATTATGGTTAGTCTTACCTTTAATGTTTCGGGACTTGTCACCAGAATTGAAACATTATGTAATATATTAATACGCACAACGTGACCATACGTTTCACTCCTATTAGGAAAAGGAAACATAAAATATGACCGTTAACAGCACAACAGAGCGTGAAGCACACAAACACTAACACAATAAGTACTGCACAGTGGTTCTGGCAAGTCTGTCCTAGCCATCCCCAATCCAAACTGGTACATGTTAGTAAGTATTCTTAAATCACTGTAAAAAGTGGCTGATGCATGTTGACGGAAGACCTTTGTTCTTGACAATCCTTGACATATATTTTTCAGAAGAGTACATCTTAGTGGGGGAGGCTGCGGAGAAAATTTCTTGCCAGCACCGCGTTAACTCTGAGCTCCAGAAAGTAAATTAAAAACTCTATTGAACAGGAGCTTTGCTGCAGGCAGGTAAAGGGGCTGGATTGTACACAGGACGGCAAGACCACCCGAATTTCCACAATGCATGCTGGTAAATGTAGTCTCAAAGTCTTTACTCACTGTGGAAAGTGGTGGCTGCATGTCTATCCGCAGGCCATGTGCTTTGTAACTCATGAAACATGTTTCATGTTTTTAGTATTCTTCAAAAGGGTAAGTATTAATGAGGATAGGCTGAGGACAGCCTCTTGCTGTTGTATTATTCTTTGCTTAGTGGAAGCACCGCTTCCAGGTGCTAACACCGCACTGCAAAAAACAAATCAGTTTTAATGGGAAGGAGCCTGCTGCAGGTAGTTAAAGGGATGGAATTGTACACAGGCTGGCAAGACCACCCTAGTTTCCCGAAAGCCTGCTGTTATATGCAGTCACAACAAAACCAAAGAGGGACTATAATCAAGGCTCCCTTGCCATCCATCTTTTTTTGAAACAGAAACAAAAAGAGGGCAGCATCGAAGGTAAGGTAACCTTCAACACAACTTTTACTTTTCTTTTGGCCATGATGTGCTTACACTGCAGGTGCTAGTGTTGGAGTGTAGCTTTTATAATAAAAAATTAACATGAAAGGCTTGCAAAATAATGTACAATGATGCCGCATAGAAAATGTATTAATGTGCTCTTAATGTACGCGTTTGAAATGTGCCCACGGGGAGTGGCCACCAATGTATACGATGATTAATGAAATTGATTAATAATGGATTATTAATGTACTAATGTATGATTCTATATTAGCATTAAGAGTTATCTGTTAAGGTTTTGCTAAATTAATCACTAGGCCTTAGTTAGCAAGGGTCTGGGCCTAGCTGCCTGGTCTCATATTAAATGTGTTTTTCTAACATGCAATGTGCTGTCTTGCTGAAGGACACGAAACTGTACTTTTCCAGAAGTTAGAGATGTGTGTGTAGCCGTAGTAAATTCTTTCTCATGAGACCCGACTTGCTCAAGGAGACATTCTTGTCAAATGCAACAGTGTAATTCGCAACAGGTGTAAGGTCACCTGAACTGGTAAAGACAATGGAACCACTGACTGAAATAGCAAGTGTAACTTTTCCTACCTGACATTCTACCCGTTTAAGACATCAATTACAGGAGCCAATAAACTACATGAGAACTGTCTTAAGTGACAATTCTAGTAAGGTGATTGACGGATCATTTGATAGAGATAATGATGCACCAAATTTTGACCAATTGGAGAAATTATCCATTCAATCCAATTTTCTAAACCATTTTGCAATTGCCATTACTGAGCCATTCGTGCTGTTACTATGACATTCTGTCTTAAAGACTTTGCTGTTGGATTCTTCAAACCATCCTCACCTTCCTTGCCTTGCCAGATACTTACATTTCCTCCTTATGAGGGAAGTGTTCCTTTGTGCCCTGTCTTGCTGAGACTTTGCTGCTTACCCTGGCCGATGGCGAATCGACTGACGTCCTGAAGACAAAAGACTGACTCTGTATGCTGACCCATTACGGAGGGTAACTGTATGATAATGAAATTGTAATTGTCTGTTTGCCTTTTATTTCTAGGTACCAACTGCTCTTTTGATAGAGACCATAGTTAGATGTTTTCAAAATTTGTGTTACTAAATTGTTTTGCATGAAGCCCAAAATGCTGATGCTAATTTGAGGTTAGTTAAGGAATTCACTAAATGAATGCAATTAGACAAATGACTGAATCTTTGCTTTGTTGCATAATGCGCTAATGATACTCTGCTAAAGTTGATTCATGTTGACGTTGTGCTTTGTTCTAATGTTCGTGATCTTTGCTTTGATGAAGTCTTATTCAAGTTGCCATATTGTGACTTTGTTGATGTGTTTTCTGGTATTGAGACTAATAAACTTACTAGCAGAGTGTAACAAATAGGGAATAAATATCATAAATCTTACTAAATTCTGTGTGGTTATTCGTGGCTGAAAGGTCATGGTGAGTTTCGAATCTTATTAATGTCATTAACTAGTTTGATTGATTTGCTATTGTAAATATTGATGAGGTTATTGATCTACTGATTGAAATGCTGAATAGATAATTAAGGTGATTCCAATTAGGGACAAAAGGTTCATTGGCCTAAAACGAGTCCCAGAGTAAGTAAATTACATAGGGCGGGACGCGTCATCAGTTTTGGTAGCAGAGGACGTTTTAGGCCCTTTGGGGCCCTAGGACGAGGGATTATTGTTTTAGAATTGTGTTTTGAAATAATGCAAATTGGAGATATGATGTGCCCCTAAGTCCCAGATGACTTTCCCGGAATCTCGGAGCTTGCCAAAGTGAGTTGGGTATGTTCTTGGCGTTCTAGTGATAGTATGTTTGGTGTAGGGATTGCGCTTGCACAGCTTATGCATATCGCAGGTGAATTGTGAGGTTTGTGAGAATTTAGGCCAGGTGATGTTTTAGTAGGAGTGTGCGTACTCCTTAGTATGAGAGTAGGCAAGTTGGTGAACTTCATGTGAGTGTGGCGCTTTGTGCTAAAAAAAAATTCACGTGGTTGTTGGTGATGTACGGACCCTGCGTGGTCTAAGACTCCGGAGTATATTGGTAAGTGTATGAGACACTTGGTTTAAGTTGTAATTTGCGTCACTTAATAGGTCAATCGGGTGTGATTGACGAGTCAAGTTTGAGTCAAAGTGTGTGAGTGAAAACCTTCGATGGAGATTTGGTGAGTTCTAAAGTGCACTAGGACGAGCCATTGACAAGTCGAGAGTGAAATTTGCGGGTCAAATTTTGCTTGCAAGTGCGGGATCTGAGAAGGAGAGAGTAGTGGCCGAAGCTTCAAGTGGAATATCTGTAAAGTTCTGAAGCGATTGTGTTACCCTTCCTGTAGTAAACCGGAAAATTTGAGTTTTGTTGTTAAAGTGCTCACAATATATTGCATTAGTTTTGTGTGAATAGAGAGTGAGGAAGACAAGCCGCAAGACTTTGTCAGCCACAGTGTGTGTGAGTGTGACATCATTGGAGCTGCGCTGGGATAGGTCAGTTAGTGAGAAGGGTTGCGCACGGATTGGCAGCCGTCTGTGAGAGGCAACTGGGTGAGAAGGTATGTGAAGAGTGTTCTGGGAATTAAAGTCACTTCCTGATTCGATTCTAAACAGAATAAAAGATGCAAAATGAAGTTTTTCAAGGCTTTAAGGAGTGCTTTGAGGGGAGATGTGTACATTACAGCGAGTGTGGGGGAGCCTACACCGCCAGAAGATACTCCGGCTTATGCCATAATGGAATAGAAGGAAGTCGCGTCATATCTTTGGCTAAAGCAACGGTGCAAATTAACAGAGAAAGATGGGTGTTTGGCGTTCCCAGAGAATGGGTTGTTCAACATAGGGATCCTAGAGAATTTGCGGAAGGCGCTAAATGAGCAAAAGTCGCCTCCAAGGCCAGTTCAGTTTGAGGCGCTAGCGATTTGGGAATTAATGGCCATACGACAGAGGCAACAGAAATTTGAGAGGAGAATGAGTAAAGCAGAAAAGACACTAGCGGAGGCTAGATGGGATAGTGAGAACAGGATGTGGAGAAGGGAAATAATAAACGGAGTTAGAATGTTTCCGGCGATAACTCAAGAAGCCGACACACAGGGAAAAAAGGCCATCTGTAAAACGGACAAGGGCTCTAGCAAGCAAAAGAAGACTAAGAAGTCTTGGGCAGATGCAGATGATTCAGATGATGATGTGTTTCTCAATCAGTTGTTGCATGATCAACCGCCACCATATGCCATAGATGGCAATAGACCAAGTACTAGTGCAGGTCCTGTAAATTCGACACAGAATCAGGAGACCACGAATACACACAAATAATGTTACCACATCAGCTCCAATACAGAATGGTGTTAGTGTATCCACTGCCCTAGAGATGCAGACACAGTTGCAACCACCACCAGTTCAGAGGCTTTACCCTGATGTTCCAGTATTAGAGACAACCACAAATTTGATGGTGCCGCCTGATCCAGCATATACAAGATCAAAATTAGTGCAGATTGAGCCAACTCCACTTCTGCTGCTCCAGCCACAGCAACAGGTGGTTCTGAATTACACTTTGGTCACAGGACCGCAGTCAGCCACAGCACCTGTAATGTATGAAGCTATGGGAGTTAATGCTCCACAGGGTTTGGGAAACAGACAGGCGCCAGCAGCTATATCTTTGCCAAATACCGTTGGTCCACCAGTACCTCTGTATGCACAGGCAAAGCTTAGTGTATGTGACCAAGGGGTAATGACTCAAGAGGTGATAAGAGGAAGCTCTCAAGGGGTGACACCGGGAGAACAGACAGCAGAGAGATCTGGATCCTTGTTAGACTTCAGTCTGATTGGGGTCACTTTAGAGACAATGAGACAAGCAGGTTTGGGACTACTAACTCCACAGATACCAAGTGCGAATGTGCCGCAAACACCGATGATGCAGGCTGGAAATATCTTGTTGCAAGGTTTGACAGCGCAACAATTCAATGAATGGCTAGACAAGCTTAGTTCTCCACAGACTACTCCTGTAACAGCAGAGCGGTCAGAGAGAGAGGAATACCTGAATTTTTTGAGGTTGGGCATGGAAGCAGCTGAGTTAGTTGAAGGGAGTATGGGAGTAAACAGGTTGGAATCATACACTGAAGCAGAACTGAGGTATCTGTGCCCCAAGATAACCAAGGTACACCAGAGGTTAGCAATTGGCAGACAAATATGGCATAGACTTAGACAATACTAAGCATCTGAAGAGGAGTTACAGGTTAGACTTTGAACCTAAAGATTTTGATCACATGAGGTCCACTGGAATGAAGGCACACCTTAAAGAAATTCGACAGAGTGCTCAAGTTTGGGGAGCATTAGAGAAGTGGGAAGGCAGATGGGTGAAGAAGAGAGATAAGAGGAAAAGTGATTGTTCCGAACAGCAGCAGGCGAAAGCCGTGGCAGATACAGGTATGATAAAGATGTTACCAATGAGAGAAACAGCTGGAGGGGTTCTAGTCCATGTACCGTGGTCTAGAGGTGACATTTTGTCATTCACAAATGACTTTCCCAGGTTGAGGAAGAAGCCAATAGAATGGTATCAGCAGAGAGACAGGTTTGTGAAGCTTGTGAAACGTCTTTGGGAAGACTTGAATACACTGTTTGAACCTGCTGATTTGTGGCTTGATTGCAAGAGGAGTGTTGACTGGCCGACAGCGGAACCGGCAAGGGACATGGTTACAGGAGCACCGTCTCCTGATGTAATGAAGTACTACTATAAGGTAATTGAGTTTTTGAAGCAGAAGGTGTCGCCGCAGAATATTGATTGGCAAAAGATTGATCGAACGGCACAGGAAGCTAAAGAGTCGATACATGCATACTACGAGAGGTTGTTGAAAGCGTTCAAGCATTACAGCGGTCCAGAGGTCATAGAGCCGAAAGACATGAATCACCTTGTGTTCAGGTTTGTTGAGGGGCTGAGGCCAGAGATTAGCCAGATGATTAAGAATCATTTGATCTGTTGGCAAGCGAAGCCAATTGATGAGGTGTTGCAGTATGCGAAATACGGAAGTGATGCGATTGAGTTGAAGCAGAGAAAGTTGAAAGAGAAGGTGATGGTGATGCAAATTAAGGCAGCGCAAGCAGGGATGCAGGGGAATGGAGTGCAGCAAATGGTGCAACAGCTGCAAGGAAACAGAATGTCTCAAACGCAAACTAGAGGCAGAGGTCGAGGAGGTTTTGTGAACCGTGGTCCAGACTTGAATACTGTTGTGGTCCAAAATGATGTATAAGGGATGAAGAAAGTGTTACCATGCATTGCGTGCGGGGTGTGGGACATTGGAAGCGGGAGTGCCCGATGATGGTGCAGGAGGGTGTTGTTCAACAAAGCAATGATGTCAATGCATTCTCAAATGTCAAAGGACCAAGAATGAGGGGTCCTAATCCGAACTTCCAGAATAACATGGTGCAGATGCAGGGTCTCCAACCCACGCAACAAGTGAAAATGCCACGTGTACAAATAGTGCAGGTGCAGCAAGTGCAACAGCAGATTCCCGTGGTAGTTAGACAGCAAATGCAGTTGCCTTTAGCTCCAATGGGACAGCAACAGGGGATGCTTCCTCAACAGGTCACAGGTCAAGCAATGAGTCAAAATAATGCAGTACAGCAGTTCCCATTGCACAGTGAGAATGGAATAAACGATGAATGGTCGGATGACTGTTCGGATAGTGAGGAGTGCAGGCTTGCAGCATCCCTCGAAGTAGATCAGAGGGGCCCTTATGTGCAAGGGAAGGTAATGGGTCATGAAGTTTCATTCCTGGTAGATACAGGAGCTACACGCTCTACAGTCAGAAGTGCAGAGGTTCTGAAGTTGCCTCTTTCAGGGCATACCATAAAGGTAGTAGAGTGGCAAACCAGCTCCTGACTAATCCGATTACAGATCCGGTCCAGGTTGAAATTGGTACCTTTCAGGGATTGCACAGGTTTGTAGTCTGTGATTCAAGTCCCGTGTCCCTACTGGGAAGAGACTTGCTGTGTAAGACGAGGTGTTCGATCACCTGTTCCAACGAAGGGATTGAGGTGCAGACAAACAGTGATGATGAAGGGGATGATGGTCAGATCTCAGAGCCAGAAACGGAGACCACAGATCAGGAGTACCCTTTGATAAGCTTCTTCCCGATGTTCACAGTGACCGATTTGCCAACAGAATTACAGGGAACAGTCACAGAGAAGGTGTAGGACTTGACAGGAAAGGAAGTGGGACTGATAAGAGGAGTAGAACCAGTTAAAGTAGATGTGAAGCCGAATGCCATGTTTCCCCAGGTACCACAGTACCACATGGCACAAGATGTCCTTATACAGGTAACCCAGATAATTGCAGACTTTGTGAAACAAGGAGTCCTGAAGGAAGTGATGAGCAGCCCATGTAATTCACCAATAATGGGACTGAGAAAGCCTTATGGGAAAGTTCGAATTGTCCAAGATCTGAGGAAAATTAATGACATAGTGGTAAAATGTTGCCCCATAGTGCCAAATCCAGCTGTGATTATGTTCCAGGTTCCATTTGATGCAGAATGGTTCACAGTTGTGGACTTGTCTCAAGCGTTCTTTTCTTTGCCTCTTCATGAGGATAGCCAATTCCTCTTCAGTTTCAAATTCTTGGACAAGGTTTACAGTTGGTGTCGAATTCCTCAAGGGTTTTCGGAATCGCCTTCCATCTTCAATCAGATATTGAAGAAGGATTTGTAATCATTAGAATTGCCTTTTAACTCGACTCTAGTGCAGTACATTGACGATTTGTTGATTGCATTCAAAACGAAAGATGACTACAGGTATGATAGTATGGCCCTACTGAACCACTTGGGAAAGAATGGGCATAAAGTGTCCCCAAAGAAGCTGCAGTACTGTCAAAAAGAGGTGAAGTACTTAGGTCATCTGATTGAGAAAGGGTCTAGGAAAATATCTAAAGAAAGAGTGACAGCCATATTGCAGATGAATCCCCTGACATCCAAGAGAGACGTTAGGATGTTTTTGGGAACGGTAGGCTACTGTCACCAGTGGATCCCAAGCTTCTCAGTTATCTCTAAGCCATTGGTGAGACTGACCATTAAGGAGGTTAAGGATGGCCCAGATACCCTAACTATGTCCAAGAAAGAGATGAGGGCATTCATTGAGCTGAGGGAGTGTATGTGCAGGGCTCCAGCTTTAGGTATGCCTGATTACACAAACCTTTTGTCCCGAACGTGATGCTTGTTCTTTGTCGGTCCTGACACAGGTCCATGGAGGTGCAAACCGCCCAGTAGCATATTTTTCAGCTATTTTGGACCCTGTTGCAGCAGCCTTACCGGGTTTTCTGCGTGCAGTCGCAGCAGTTGGTCAAAGCCTTACTCAGTGTGAAGGCATAGTGATGGGACATCCTTTAACAGTAATGGTCCCACATTCAGTCGCAATTCTATTGCCCGAACCAAGACACAGCATATGACAAATGCCCGACTAACGAAATATGAAACGATTATATTGGGGTCACCAAATGTGTCACTGAAACGTTGCACTTTGTTAAACCCGGCAACTTTGCTTCCAAATGAGAATACAGATGTTGATGATGCCGAGGAGGTAGGACATGATTGTCTTGAGGTAACAGAACTGTGCACCAAACCGAGACCCGACATTAAAGTTACCCAATAGAAGAAAATGACTACATTATCTTTGTTGATGGTTCATGCCTGAGAGACTCAGTAGGAGTACTGAGAGTCGGATATGCTGTGTGTATAATCACTGGTATCCTAGAAGCATCTTGGCTTGAAAGAGTATACTCTGCTCAAGTGGCTGAACTGGTTGCTCTTACTAGGGCATGCCATGCCGCTGACAAATTGAAAGTCACTATCTATACTGACAGCAGGTACGGATTTGGAATTGTCCATGATTTTGGTCACAGAGGGGTTTCATGACCTCTTCTGGTTCTCCAGTGAAAAATGGTTAAAGAATTAAGGAATTGTTGCACGCGATTCAGTTATCTCTTGAAATTGCCGTGGTGAAATGCAGCGCTCATGTGAAATCACAAGACTTTGTGTCAAAGGGAAACGGATATGCAGATCAAGTCGCAAGGTTTTGTGCATTGAACTGTATATCGTTCAAAGATCAGTGGGAATTGTTACCTGAAACAGAAAATGAGACATGCACAGGTTACGCATTGAGGGTGGTTGACACGATGGAAGAATTAAAAACGTTGCAGGGATGTTCCAGCAGAGAAGAGAAACACTCTTGCTTTAAAATGCAATGTGTACAAAGACCTGATGATTTGTGGGTGTCAGACGAGGGGTAAATGGTTTTGCCAAACATTCTTTTGTCACAGTTTGCAAGGATTTACCATGGTCAAGCACATATTGGGAGAGATGCCATGATCAGGTTGTTCAAAATTGACTGTTTTGACCCAAAATTCAGACAAGCCGCAGAAGTGATTTGTCACAGGTGCATCATCTGTCAGCAGATGAATGCGGGGAAAGGGACAGTGGTGAATCTGAGCCACATTGGGAGAGCTGGAGGTCCATTTAGCAGAATGCAATTGGATTTTATTGAGATGCCTGTGTGTGGAGGTCTGAGATACGTGTTGGTGATTTTGTGTATCTTTAGTCACTGGACTGAAGCTTACCCCACACGTAGGAATGACAGTCTCACAGTAGCGAAGTTGCTGCTTAGGGAATTGATACCACCTTCGGGTTCCCGATCTCTTTAAAATCAGATAGAGGAAGTCACTTCAATAATGAGGTGGTTAAGCTCTTGTGTGCAGCATTGAACATTGAGCAGAAGTTGCATTGCAGTTACCGTCCTGAAGCCTCAGGATTAGTGGAACAGATGAATGGTACCCTGAAGTGGAGAATGGCAAAAATGTGCGCAGCTACAAATTTGAAATGGCCTGATGCATTGCCCATAGTGCTAATGTCAATGAGAAATACACCCAACAAGAAAACAGGACTGTCTCCTCATGAAATTCTCATGGGCCGAGCTATGAGATTGCTCGCAGTGCCTGCGAATGCTATTGTGAATATCACAGATGATATGGTGTTGGACTACTGCAAGGGTCTGGCTGACGTGGTCCGCTCTTTCTCTCACCAGGTGGAAGCAACCACACTGCCACCGATAAATGATCCAAATCACAACCTGAAAGATGGTGACTGGGTTGTTGTCAAGAAACACGTGAGGAAGTCGTGTTTGGAGCCACGTTGGAAGGGGCCGTAACAAGTGATACTAACAACTACTACTACTACTGTGAAATATGTGTGAATTCCAAACTGGATCCATGCCAGTCACACAAAGAAGGTGACGTGTCCAACTGATTAGGAAATTGAGTTGTGGAAAATAACAGCTACAGAAAAAGAAGTCTCAGGGCCAGAGAGTAATCAAAGGGGAACTGAGACAGAAGGAGAGTCCGTTGAGGATGGCTTCGTCACTCAAACTGTAAATGAGATCCAAAGGGGTGACGGTGAGCCTATCTCAACTAAGGCACCAGGAGGACCGACCCAAATAGAGGTTCTCCAAGAAGCAGACGGATACAGGTTTGAAGTTGAACCCTTGACAGACCCAGAAGGCGAAGGAGTTGAGGCAGAAGGAAGTCAGAGTGTTCAGACTCCTCCTGAGCCACTTGCAGGTCCAGCAAGAGAAAACATCATAGTACAAGAGGAGGGCAATGAACAGCAACCAGGAAAGCCAAACAGTAAAGGGACACTGAAAGGAGACAAGTGGCCAGAATCGCAAGTAACAAAAGGAAAGGTGGTTGTTGATGAAACAATAGAGGAAGAGGTCGATACCACAAGGAAAGAAGACCTGAACGAAGGGGAATTGCAGGGTGACCACAAGTTGAAAAGAAAGAGAATAGCAAACAGAAGATACGCAGGTCCTGAATGGACTTATGCAACTTCAGCTGAATGGCAACAAGAGTTCTTGGCATTCTGTTTTGATCGAGAAGTCCCAGGTCAATACTATGGTACTTGAATTTAGCAATGGGGAAAAGAGACTGTGTTTATTTGAAATTGAGTAAAAGAAACCTGAGAAAAGAGACTGATAAATTACCGGATGTGACACTGTTAACCTGAATTGACTTTTGAAAACAGATTGTGACAAGCCGCTAACCTGAATTGACAAGGATCCTGGGAGTGAATGAGAAAGCTGTAAATATGTGCTGAAGCAAAGACTTTGCTTAGCTTTGCTGAAAAAGAAGAAAAAAAAAAGAGAGTTTCTAACCATCCTCAGATTAGTTGTTTACACTTATAGCACTTTACTTTCTGATACTTTACAGATCATGCCTAACACGGGAAATGATAGTGAGGGGAGTAGGCGTTGTAAATATTTGGGTGTCGCTTTGGGTGTTGTACGTGTTATATTCATTATAGCTTTGTTTGTGGAGGTGCGTTTGGTGGATGAGAATGAAGCTAACAATGCTACAGTTTCTGAGGCTGTTACACTAACACCGTGAGAGAGGTTTGAGCAAGATACAGTGTATCTGCATGAGGAAACTAACACAAAAGAGGAACTGTCTACTAATATTTTCTATTGCTTGCTGAGTGAGTATGTTGATACTATGGATGCGAAAGCCTGTTATGTGTGTACACAAATTCCTGTTTCAGTGCAAGAGGGAGTTACATATCACAGTTTGCCACTAACGTATGGGATAATTTGTAGTCTGCTACTAACCAGTTTCTATAACCAAGAAGAAGTGCAATATTTTTACTCTAAATACGACCTTGTGTTCTCTTATGTGCTTATCATAGAAGATTTGAATAGAGTAGCTAAATATTATGCCATAAAGCTGATTAAAGGGTTCTTTGAACCTAGAGTAACAATTAGTACATCTTATGCACACTGCAATAACCTGACATGCTTACTTACACCTATAGAGAAAAGCTTTTTAGATCACACTGAAGATAGAAGGAGGGTTTTAAAGGGGAAATTAGAAAAAGGTTTGCAGCAACGATCCTTTATTAATAGTGGTAATTACAATGGGGTTAGAGAACAAGGGAAATTAGCTTTAGATGCGCGACATGTAGGTAAGCTTTGCATTACGCGGCCAAAGTCGTATGATGACAATGTGTTTGTGGGAACGTGTGAATGTAAGCATGTGTTTTTGTTTCAGAGCAAATGGACATTCATATTAAACGGAATGGAACAAACAATCTCAGGGGTCTATTATATTTGTGGGCTTAATGCTTATTAGCGTCTTCCAAAGGGATGGTATGGGACATGTTATTTGGGAATAGTTTTCCCAAAGATTTACCAGCTAGAATAGAAATTCCCGAAAGTGACTGAATTACTTCATACTAGACAAAAGAGAGAGACTGCCGCTGGTGTAGTAGGAGACATATTTGGAGCAATAATTCCTTCAGTAGGGGTTATCTTAAACTCCATAAAGATTCGAAAGTCGTCTACTATTGTGGATAACATGCTGACAAACTTCACAGGAGCTATACTCCTGATGGATACCGAACTTGCTGCGGAGAGGGCTATGACTCTTCAAAACAGGCTTGGTTTAGACATTCTTTTAGCGAAAAATGGCGGAGTCTCTAAGATGCTTAACGAGGGTCACTGCTGTGCCTACATACCTGACAATAGTAATGAGATTAGAAGTATGCTCACTTACCTAACAAGAGATAGTGCAGATTTGAAGGAACTGAAAGAACCGGGAGTTTGGGAAAAGGTTGGAAAAGGACATGCTCATGTGGGAAGCTGGTTTAGTAATATTTGGCATGGGATATTGGGAAAATTAATACAGGGAATAGTAATTGTTCTGGCCTATTTATTTGGGCTATGGTTATCATGCTAAGAATCAAAAAAGTAAAAGGATCAAAGCAAAATTGGGAAAACGCAATACGAAGAAGGAAGAAAAGAAGAGGGAAAAATAGTTCAGAGCAAAATATGAAAATGTAAAATCAGGGGAAGAAACAGAAATGAAAGAGATAAGAAAATGAATGAATGAAAAGGAAGGGATTTGTGTGATGACAAGAGTCATCAGAGGAGGGATTGTTGGAGTGTAGCTTTTATAACTAAAAATTAACATGAAAGGCTTGCAAAATAATGCACAATGAAGCCGCATAGAAAATGTATTAATGTGCTATTAATGTATGTGTTTGAAATGTGCTCATGGGGAGTGGCCACCAATGTATACGATGATTAATTAAATTTATTAATAATGGATTATTAATGTACCAATGTATGATTCTGTATTAGCATTAAGAGTTACCTGTTAAGGTTTTTCTAAATTAATCACTAGGCCTTAGTTAGCAAGGGTCTGGGCCTAGCTGCCTGGTCTCGTATTAAATGTGTTTTTCTAGCGTGCAATGTGCTGTCTTGCTGAAGGACACAAAACTGTACTTTTCCAGAAGTTAGAGATGTGTGTGTAGCCGTAGAAAATTCTTTCTCATGAGACCCGACTTGCTTAAGGAGACATTCTTGTCAAATGCAAGAGTGCAATTCGCAACAGGTGCAAGGTCGCCTGAAATGGTAAAGACAATGGAACCACTGACAAACAGCGAGTGTAACTTTTCCTACCTGACACTCTACCTGTTGAAGACATCAATTACAGGAGCCAATAAACTACATGAGAACTGCCTTAAGTGAAAATTCTAGTAAGGTGATTGACGGATCATTGGATAGAAATAATGATGCACCAAATTTTGCCCAATTGGAAATTAGAAGCTTGTACAACAAGATTGATATAATACCGTGACACACGGAGAAATTAGTCATTCTACGCCAATTTTCTAAGCCATTTTGCCATTGTCTTTACTGAGCTATTCATGCTGTTACTATGACATTCTGTCTTAAAGACTTTGCTGTTTGATTCTTCAAACGATCCTCACCTTCCTTGCCTTGCCCGATACTTACTTTTCCTCCTTATGAGGGAAGTGTTCCTTATTGCCTTGTCTTGCTGAGACTTTGCTGCTTACCCTGGAAGACTGACTCTGTATGCTGACCCATTACGGAGGGCAACTATATGATAATGAAATTGTAATTGTCTGTTTGCCTTTTCTTTCTAGGTACCAACTGCTCTTTTGATAGAGACCATAGTTAGATGTTTTCGAAATTTGTGTTACTAAATTGTTTTGCATGAAGCCCAACATGCTGATGCTTCTTTAAGGTTAGTTAAGGAATTCACTAAATGAATGCAAATAGACAAATGACTGAATCTTTGCTTTGTTGCATAATGCGCTAATGATACTCTGCTAAAGTTGATTCATGTTGACGTTGTTCTTTCTTCTAATGTTCGTGATCTTTGCTTTGATGAAGTCTTATTCAAGTTGCCATATTGTGACTTTGTTGATGTGTTTTCTGGTATTGAGACTAATAAACTTACTAGTAGAGTGTAACAAATAGGGAATAAATATCATAAATCTTACTAAATTCTGTGTGGTTATTCATGGCTGAAAGGTCATGGTGAGTTTCGATTCTTATTAATGTCATTAACTAATTTGATTGATTTGCTATTGTGAATATTGATGAGGTTATTGATCTATTGATTGAAATGCTGAATAGATATCTCATCTTAAGGTGTCTCCAATCAGGGTCAAAAGGTTCATTGGGCTAAAACGAGTCCCAGAGTAAGTAAATTACCTAGGGCGGGACCCATTATCAATTCTGGTAGCAGAGGATGTTTTAGGCCCTTTGGGGCCCTAGGACGAGGGATATTTGTTTTAGAATTGTGTTTTGAAATAATGCAAATTGGAGATATGATGTGCCCCTAAGTCCCAAATGACTTTCCCGGAATCTCGGAGCTTGCCGAAGTGAGTTGGGTATGTTCTTGGCGTTCTAGTGATAGCATGTTTGGTGTAGGGATTGCGCTTGCACAGCTTATGAATATCGCAGGTGAATTGTGAGGTTTGTGAGAATTTAGGCCAGGTGACGTTTTAGTAGGAGTGTGCGTACTCTGCAGTATGAGAGTAGGGAATTCGGTGAACTTCATGTGAGTGTGGCACTTTGTGCTAAAAAATTGTCCACGTGGTTGGTGGTGATGTACGGACCCTGCGTGGTCTAAGACTCTGGAGTATATTGATAAGTGTATGAGACACTTGGTTTAAGTTGTAATTTGTGAGGTTTAATAGGTCAATCAGGCGTGATTGATGAGTCAAGTTTGAGTCAAAGTGTGTGAGTGAAAACCTTCGATGGAGATTTGGCGAGTTCTAAAGTACACTAGGACGAGCCATTGACAAGTCGAGAGTGAAATTTGCGGGTCAAATTTTGCTTGCCAGTGCGGGATCTGAGAAGGAGAGAGTAGCGGCAGAGGCTTCAAGTGGAATCTCTGTAAAGTTCTGAAGCGATTGTGTTACCCTTCCTGTAGTAAACCGGCAAATTTGAGTTTTGTTGTTAAAGTGCTTGCAATATATTGCATTAGTTTTGTGTGAATAGAGAGTGAGGAAGGCAAGCCGCAAGACTTTGTCAGCTGCAGTGTGTGTGAGTGTGACGTAATTGGAGCCGTGCTGTGATAGGTCAGTTAGTGAGAAGGGTCGCGCACGGATTGGCAGCCGTCCTTATTCTATGGCTTCTCAATTCCTACCTACTCTTATTCTCGGTTGACATTCTTTGAGGCTCGTATGCATTTGGCCATATTCTGTTATGATAGTTTACGGACTGTGCACATCACCTTAAGCTTTTGGATTGTAGTAGCAAGCCAGGATTCCACATTTAGGTCGGTGTTACCTAAAAATGACACGTAGCTTTAGCCTTTGTCTGAACACTATTTAATTCACAGCAATGATATTGTGTTTGACTGTCCTCTGACATTACATTTTAGCCACAGCATTTTTTACCTCTTCACTCGCTGGGTAGGAAGGGGGATAGAGAGTAAAAGCTTAACATGTGCAAACTAACCTCCTCAGAGCTTATGAGCACACCTTTTGAAAGACAGAGATGATTCAAAGACCCTTGTGGACACACTGATTGGTAGCTTGACTGAGCTGAAGGTGTGAGACATGTAGCACAATATAAAATATTCAAAAACATGATGGTGAAGGTGATCTACTTACAAACACAATTCTATACATGATAAGAATTCATTTTTAGCTCAAATAGTAACCACCAACCTATAGGAATTATGCATGAAAGCAGAGCTACAATTTTCAGTCCCGTTTTTTTTTCTTCCGCAGCTCTGCACATACAATTGTCAATGTCCTGCTACATCATCCATTCATAAGGGTTTCAATAATGGTCTCACATCTTCAATCTCCCATTCAACTAGGACGGTTGTCAGCCTGAATACAGAGAGGCTAGAGACTAACACACTGACAATGCAACACAAGTAGTTAGTAGGGGCAGGAATCAAGACTAGTTTAACATGCTTGTCAGTTTGAACAACAAAATCCGACAGTGTCTAAAAAGAAAGCTTACCTGCCTAATCCATATACTGTGGTAGATGCATCTTGAGTTGGTGCCATTGCTAAATGTCATGAGGTATGTTAAATGTAGAAAGATCTTGTCCCTAGGCCAGTGGTTCCCAACCTTTGGACTTCTGTGGACCCCGACTTTATCATTAATGGAACCCAGGGACCCCCACTGAATCATCATTGGAATCCGGGGACCCCCCACTGAGTCATTACTGGAAGCTTGGGACCTAATTTGTCAATATTTATTAATATCTTTTAATTTTCTATACAGTTGAGGGCCCCCTGAGAAGGCTTCGCAGACCCCCAGGGGTCCCCGGACCATAGGTTGGGAACCACTGCCCCTAGGCCATATCCAAGATGCTGTGTTACAGTCTTACATGTGAAAAATGATGGTATATCTATCAGCATCATGTTGGTATGAACATTTTACTTCTTCAAGCTTGTGTTTTAGATCCACCATTTGTAGCTTTACAAGATAGCAAATTATGAAAACTTACCATTCTAAAAATGTTTGATGTATAAGACCATCATTGTTCATCACCTTCCGTAGGCTGGGATAGTGTCCAAAAAAGAAGCTGCAAGACCAAAAAGGATATGCATGGCTGGATAATCACATTTTACAATCCAAAGCAATATTCCATGCCCTAGAAACAAACACCACAGGTCCCCTCTTTAAAACTAATGGCAAGGCGAACCTTACGAGATTCCATTGAAACAGTGATACATTAAAACGTCTACCAGAGTAAAAAAACACATTATTTGCATTACTGCAAGGTCTAAGACCTTAGTTTGAGAGTCCTTGATCTCTCTAAACACATGTGTAAAATAGGAAACGTGAGTTTTACTAATAGGCAGCATGAAGAAACAAGATGTTGAATAGTGGAGTAAAACCACAAACCTATCACCTAACAAATGTCAATGCACATGGCCAAAGCACATAGGCCGGGCTATAATCAGCTGTCACATAAATACAACACTCATGCATTCGTGCATTTGCTTTTGTTATCTCATCAAAGTCAGACCGTTAGGAATTGCCAAAGCGTTATTCTAAGTTGAAACAGAGTCGATGGAACAATAGATTGGAGGCACACTGAAAGAGAGAAATAACTGGGAAATTCATACAGGGAACAAACAACGGGGATTTACAAAAAAAGAAGTCCAACACCATTACTTCTATTCACAGGTTAGTAGCCTTTTTGATGTCAAAGCAACATGTTTCGCGAAAATATTGCTACAAACGTTAAAAGGATGGACCTATATGCAAGAGTTGTGCCAACCAATCAAAGAGGCTTCCAATGCTCTTTGGGAACTTTAGATAATATCCTTGCATTGTCTATAATAGCTGAAAATCAATAATACAAGACCCTTACTTATGCCTATTTTGATGATTTTAAGTCGGCATTCATCAGGCTCAACAGAAAGCATCTTTGGAATAAATGAAGTATGATGAGCATTGCTACACTCTACTAGGTGCAATTCAGCGATTATATTCCAATACCTGGTTGAAGGTTAAATTGAGATCGGGCAATGGAGCTTACCGTAAAATTAAAACCCGAACCAGGCATAAACAGGTATGTGTTTAAGTGCCTCTGTTGTTTAACTTATACATCTCAGATCTTAATAGTATTAAACTTGGACGTCAAATTATAACCTCCCTCCATACGCTGATGATACTGTTTGATTAGACAAAACAGTAGTAGTTCTGCAGAGGCGTATTAATGCACTTGCCTTTTTTTGCTCAAACAATTACATGTAAATCTACCTTGATCAACACCAGTAGTAGTTCTTGGGCGAATAATCAAGAAACCTGGCACATGGAATATTCATTCCAATAAATTGAGAGAGAGAGAGAGAGAGAGAGATGGGGGAGAGATAGAGAGAGAGAGCGCGCCAAGGGCAATGCTACTTACCGTATTAGGATTTCATACCTGGACTCTGAGCACTTTATCACTGCTGACCAGTGCTAAAGTGCAGGTTCTCTCCCATCTAAAGTTGGTATGATTGGCTTATACCTAATTGGCACTTTTAATATACCTGTAAGTACCTTGTACAGTGGTATCTCTATACCCAGGGCCTGTAAATTAAATGCTACTAGTGGGCCTGCAGCGCTGCTTGAGCCACCCACTGAAGTAGACTTTCAAACCTGTCTCAGGCCTGCATGCACAGGGCCTGTGTGCGCAGTTTTCTGCCACAGGGACATGGCATCTAAATTTACTTGCCAGGCCCAGAACTCCCCTTTTACTACATGTAAGTCACCCCTAAGGTACGCCCTAGCTAGCCCTATGGGCAGAGTGCCATGTATGTTGAAGGCAGGACATGTGCCAGGTTGCGTGGCCTGTCCTGGTAGTGAAAAAAACAGCCTAACTTGGTGTCTCACTGCTGTGAGTGCTGCCTTCTCATAGGATTGCTTTAGAAATGCCCTGCCTTATGTGTTAGGGGTATTGTCTGATATATGAGGGGTAGCGTACGCGTGTTTGGTATGGTTGTGATGGTGATAATAAATGCTGCTCACTGGTGTGGGTGTATTTTTTATTACTATCACAGAAATGCCACTTCTAGAAAGTGCGCATTTATCTGCGCTTATAACTCTGGTGTTTTGCAGCTTGACTCCAATCCATGTCTGGGCAGAGTGACAGTTGGGGCTTTGTGCATACTTTTGAGACAGCGTGTACACAGGGAGGGTGGAGGTGTCACAGAGGTGCATCTACATAATGAATAGTCTTCCTGGGCTGAGAGAAGGGAGAGGTGGGGCACACCTACATTTGTAAAGGTTGTGCCCTGGCCTCACACAGTAGGGTCGTTAACCCCCCCTGATGTTTGGAGCTTGTGCTGAAGGAGAGAGGGGGCACTCCCAGAAACAGTTGTAACTGCCTGGAACTTCCTCTCCTTGCTATTACAAAACATTGTAAGGACTGAGTATAAGTACAAGGGGAATTTTCTCCACAAATTGGAGACACAGAAATGCTGGAAGGACTCACCAAGGACCGACCGCCATGGACTGCTGCTGTGCTGAACTGTGACCTGCCTGGTCACTGTGAAGGACTTGCCACTTGCTGCATTTTTCTTTCTGCTGGCCTGTTGCTGGGCCCCTCCACCTGTGGGCCTTTTCTTTGGACTCTGTCCCTCAGGAGCAGGGTGCTGTGGCCCCTGACGCCTGTCACCTTGTGAAGCATGAAGGAGTGCCTCAATACTTGCCAAAATTAGCGCTTGGGAAATCGATTCATCTTTAAATCCTTAAAGCACTGTGAGCGTGTGCTTTTTCTGCCGTGGAAATCACAGCCGCGACTCAGGAGCTAATCATTTTACTGGCGTCGAGGACGCGCTGCTCATTGTGCCCCCGGGACACCAACAAAACCAAAAATGGAAGCCCTGGAGCAAGCGTCCTCCTAGAGGTGCCCCCGGGGCAGGGATCGCTCCAAGGAGCGCCCCAGGGGCACCAGACGGCCCTCGAACTACGCCAGAAGATGGGCAGGAGAGGAAGAAGCCTCTCCCTGCCCTGCCGAGCCCAGAAGGACTCTCTGTTGGATCGCGGGTGGGGCAGAAGCCTCATCAGAGGCTCCACCCATGCCGCCGGTCCTTGGTTTGGCCCTTGTGTGGGCCAGTGTTGATCTCTGCCCCCCCTTTTCGGGAAGGGCCAGTTAAGGCCCAGGGGGACCCTGCAACGATTGCGGGACCCAGGAGGGGCCCGCCCTTAAAGCGGAGGGGGTGCGTGGCGCCCCCCTCCTCCTTGCATTCTTCCCTGATTTTGGCCCCCCGTGTGAGGGCCAGTGGAGGCTCGGGAGGCCCCCAGTAATCGTGGGCCCCAGGAGGAGCCCGTTAGGAGTACAGAGGGGGTGTGTGCCGCCTCTCGCTCACCCAGAATTGTCAGGGAGGCCCCCACGTTGCGCAGAGGAGCGCCGGAGGGACTGTCTTCATTCTTTGGGCACTAGAGGTGCCTTCATCTTTTACAGGTATTCCCTAAAGGACCAATATATTTATATTCTAAAGTTCTTTCTAAAGACTTTGCTTATTGATATCTATTGCCTGCCTGTTTGATGATGCTTTCACATATGTGTGCAGATGTTTCTTTTATGGACATGACTTGCTGACATTTATTCCTATGGCTTCCCATATGTTTCTAATGTTCCTACTATGGGCGTTTTATGATATTCTTATGACAAGTGTCTTGGTGTAATAACGTGTTTCCTGACTACTGCTTATGTTGCAGAATACTGAGTAACCTGTGTGTTATATGTGACTACTGCTAGTTTGCAGAGTAACTAATGTGTAACGTTCTGACAACTGCTAAGGTAGCAGGATAGTACTGATATGTGATGTTTAATAAGTGTGTTGTGTACAATACAGTATATTTTCATATAATCTGTTGTTGTGTTTCCTTTGTGGTGGGGATATTGCATCACATGTGTTGTGTGTGTGTGTGTGTGCAAACGCTTTACACATAGCCTCTGGGATAGGCCTGACTGCTCGTGCCAAGCTACCAAGGGGGTGAGCAGGTGTTATCTTGGACGTGTAACTCCCTTGCCCTGACAAGAGTGGGTAGGTTCTGCCTGGCTGAGGTGCATACCCTAGGCAACCAGAAACCCCATTTCTAACAGGGTGTCAGACCAAAAAGCTTACAACTGTAAATAATGTCCAGATTCATTCAGTTTATTAATCATGTAGAGAATTTCTATATGATGCACACCATTATGTACTTTACTTATTTATTTTATTATTTTAAGGTTGTTCCTACAGTCATGGTGTTGTGGCAGTTTTTAGGTCCCAATATGAAATACATTTTATATTTGATTGTTTTCATAATATTTCAACTGACTATCTTTAATCGCGGTTTTAAGTTGTAATGGTTAATTAACTAAACAATAACGTGTTCATTCGTTCAGCAGAAAATAAACATAAAGGGAAAGTCGACTGAAATGACACGAAAGGGATAGAACAATGGGGTAGACAAATAGGTAAAACGTGCACAAGACTCCTGACTAGAACAGTGAAAGAAAACAGATGCTGTAAAAAACACAAAGCACAACTTTCTGCATAGAGATAAATAATGCATGACGATTCTGTGCCTTTTGATATGTAAATTAGTGCATCATGCTTTGTAATGCAAGTACTCCATAAGAGGTGGAATGAGACACCAAACAGCCAATTGCATTAGTTTGTAGAGAAAGCCCATTTAAAACCATTAGTAACAATAGGTCAAAACACAGCTGTGCTATAAAGTCAGGCATAAAAACTCGATATAAGCTACTTAAGCACATATAAAATCTCATTGTGTCTTTTTCAGTAAAATAATCCTAAACTAAGATTACCACTTTACCTACAGGTAACATAGTATTCTCTATAAGCACCAGCAGTAAATACTACAGGACATAATTACTACTAACACTAAAATACCACTGACTCAACATATAAGTTCATAGACCCTCAGGGTGTTAAAAGCTACAGACCCATTTCCCACCTTCCACTGCTGGCTAAGATCTTAGAAAAAGCAATGAATGAGTTGATATCAGCCTTTATAGATTCTAGCCACATTCTGGATTCCTCTCGACATGGCTTTAGGTCCAACAATAGTACGGAGTTGGCCTTATTGGCGGCTTCAGACGAAATGTGAATGGCAGTTGATAAGGGAGGTATGGTGGCGCTGAATCCTCTAGACTTATCGGCTGCCTTTGACACAGTAATTCATTTACTCCTCATCAGTTGACTGGATATCCTCGGTTTAAGAAATTCTGCATTTTCTCTTCTTAGCTCATTTCTGCAAGACCAAGAGCAAGTGGTTGCTCACGGGGATTTTATCTCTGTTCCCTTCTTCCTCCCATGTGCGGTGCCACAGAATTCCTCACTCACCCGTCTCTGTTTAATATCTATGTCTCCCCATTGGCTGGTCTCATCTGAAACTATGGCTTCGCAGTCATTTCCTATGAGGATGACATAAAAATTGTGGTGTCAATATCTTCTGATGAAAAGGAAACAGCCAATAATTGTAAGAATTGTATGGCACATGTCGTAAACTGGATGAGGGAAAACTGTCTCAAATTGAAATGAGATAAAACTGAGAGATTACGCCTAGGGAATGACATCTTCTTCTGGGATTCCGCATGGTGGCAATTGAACTTAGGCTTGTTTCCTATCCCAGTGAATAGGGCTAAAAATATGGGAGCTATTTTTTTATAGGAACTTGTGTTTTTTGGAGTACGTTAGTCAGATCACTTCTGCCTGTTTTTATCTACTCAGAATCTTTAAAAAAAGATGTTCCCATTCATCCCCTTCGCTCTTCAAAAGATTGTGATTATGGCAATAATTACTTCAAAAATCGATTACTGTAATGCTTTACTCTTAGGCTCTCAACATTGGCTATTACTCAAATTGCAGTCTCTTTAAAATTCAGCCGCTAGACTGTTGTTGAAAATTCCAAAATTCGCATCAGTTTCACAGTCTATTCGGAGCCTTTATTAGCAGTTCAGGATAGGATAAAGTTTAAGGCCATTTGTGTGGTCCACAAAGCCCTCCATCAGACGGGCCCTGAGTATCTTTAAAAGATGTTTAAGTGATATCTACCTAGACGAATACGCAGATCTGGTTCAGCTAAATTAGTTGCCATTCCCAGAATGAAAAAAGCTAGAAAAGATGGCAGGAGTTTTTCCTTTTGCTACTGTAGACAATGGGACTCTATGCCTTGGACATTAAGATCCCAATCCAAGCTGCTTCCTTTTAGGAGGGGGCTAAAAACGTGGGTTTTTACTCAGGCTCCCAATTCAAAATCTTCTGTCAGTGCTCTGTTAGGGAATATCAGTGCCAAGACGCCTTCGGGCTTTGAAGAACTTTATAAGCTTATTACTTAATAGCTTTTTAGTTGCTAACACAGCAATGCTTATACTTTCTTCCATGGTAGAGAAGTTCGCTGGATTTTATTAACTAAATTGAACTGAACTGATTTGACCATTTGTATAGCACACTGCTGCCCACTCCTGGATGTCCTGGTGCTGCAACCTCAATCCGAAAAGTAGGATGTGGTAGGTAATGGAGAGGCATTAGCAGGAAAATATTAGGATTTTCAGCAGTTTTTGTAAGGTGCTGTAAGATTCACTGGGCCAGAAGAAGGGGGAAACGATTTTCCAGAATTTAGTAGTTAGAAATTCAAAGAAGAGGTACCCCAATATGGGGCAATAAATATGCCTGGGATGACCTTGAGGCTTTTAGTCTTCTCCCAGATGGCTACTTCAGACATGTTGGTTGAGAACTTGTTCCTTAAATTGGGGATTTTATCTGAGAAGGACAGTATCAGTTGTGTGGTGTTGTCACAGGACAGCATGTTGATGTGAGTGTGGATGATCCTGGCCAGTTAGGCCATGTGAGCAAGAAATGGAGATGGCAGGGCTCAGTGATGAGGTTTAAGGTGCTCTGCAGATGTGTTCTCAGGCTTCTGTGGATTATGGGGCCAGCTTGCCAGTCTAGTTCTTCGTGAGAGGAAGGAAGAGACCTAGCGGATGTCTGGTTCTTCTATGGCAATACTGTGTAGTCATCTGATGAGGATGGGGTGTTAAGCTGTGTCAAGTGCTACTAAGAGGTCCAGTAAGATGAGGGCCGCTGTTTCTCCTCTGTCCAGGCTGATGCAGCTGTTGTCTGTCATTGTGTTGAACACTGTTTCCATGCTGGTGTTGGGTCTAAATCTAGACTGCCTAGTGTTGAGGAGCTTTGGTTGATGAGGTGGTCTGTGAGGAATGCTTTGATAGTTTTCTCTGGTATCTTGCAGTAGTTTGTGAACTTCAGTGGGTCCAGCAACTTCAGGAGGGCTGTAAAAGTGGCATATTTCCAGGCCTGCAGGAAGATATTTGCATTGATGGAGGCATTGAGGAATTCGCTGAGGAGGGTGAGTCCTTTGTTGATGGTATGTTGGGGTATAGAAGTGGATGGTCTTCATGGTTGTCATGGGCTCTTTTGTGGTGATGGAGGTCCATGTGGTCAGGGTCCGTTCTTCGGCTCATACTGCAAGGCCTGCTGTGAGGGTGATGGGGTCTAGTTGAGGGTTGAATTAGTCACATATGGAAGGGATCTTGTTGCTGAAAAAAGCCTGAGATCTTGTTGAAGAAGTCCTGCGATGGAGTGATGTTGCTGGAGGTGTTAGCAGGCATGATGAAATCTCTGATGATGGAGAACATTTATTTGTTTCTGTTAGTGCCAGTGCTGATGAGGTCTGAGGGGGCTATTCACTTGGCAGTCCGGATTCGTTGGTGGTAGCACCTCAGGGCAGGTTTGAAATTGCTGTTGTCTGTGGTGTTTTGGCTTGAAGTCCACATGGGCTTCAGTAGTTTGCAGTGCTCTTTCATCCTCCTGAGTTCTTCTGTGTACCTGCTGATTTGAGTTCGTCTTTGTTATGTTTTGCGGCACTGCAAGAGTTGCAGTTGGTGCCCATGACAGTAATGGTTCATTAGAGCTTTCCTGCTAAACAGTGACCTCTAGTGTCTCAGCCGTTCTTGCACCACAAAACCTTTGTGATCAGAGGAAATGGGCAACGCAACTCACCCCCAAAGGACTTCATTTCACATAAACTTTAAAAGTCTAATATAAACAAGGAATCATGCAAAACACAATCTAACAAATTTACACGATTGTGCCTGAAATATCTTATTTTAAACCTGCTCTTTTGTTGTGTGAACTCCCATGGCCGGAAACACTAACTGTAATGTGGGTGCTAAATAGTCCATCATTTAATAAATACGTAGCTATGTTAGATAGAAAGTTTGTTGAAAGAGAACTCGTGCATGAGTAACACATGCCAAGCAGTGATGGTGCTGCAGCTGCAACACCCTGTGATTCTAGGCAAGTCACTTACCTCTCTGTAAGTAGAAAGAAAAACAAATAGCACAAGTGCTATGGAGAAAGCAGCAGGCGCAGGAATAGGAGGAACAAAGAAATAGTATCTCAATCATGTCAGGAGTAGTGGACTGGCACAAGTTAACTTTAATCAATTTGTGCTTGGTCCCTGCTCTACAGAATTGACCAGATATTACATTTCACCTGCAATGTCCAATTATGGAGCCTGTAAAGAGGAGTGGAGCTGAATCGCACAAATGGTAAGCTTGGGCGGGCTCCGAGTCCTCTACTGTATACAGCAGTGTCTCGCAAGCGAGGAGTATGGGCTAGTGCATGCAATCGCCGGCCCGACCCTAAAAGGAGGGACATATTTTTCCACTATGCCAGACACTTTGTCAGGAACCGAATGGCATAATTCATGTTTACCAAGCTAAAGCTCAGTTAATATTTGACTGCCAAGCTAATCTTAAGGTTTTATGTGTGCCGTATTTATTGCTCAATAATTAACCAACGGCAGTGCTCATAAAAATGAGGGTAGTGCTTCTTCTCAGCCACAAATCTTTATTTTATAACTGGTAAGTGGCCCCTTGAAGGACGTAAAATGGTTAGTGAGCAGCGTCTAAATGACACTGAAGTTAAATTTGTTGGTAAGTATGACATTCCGATTAGCTACCGCTCAGCAGCGGCGTAGCGTGGGTTGTCAGCACCCGGGGCAAGGCAAGTAATTTGCGCCCCCTAACCCGGGGCAAGGCAAGTAATTTGCGCCCCCTAACCCGTGGATTTTAGCACTCGAGTCTCTTCCAAGATGTTGCGCCCGGTGCGGCCGGCCCCCCCTGCACCCCCCACGCTACACCACTGCCGCTCAGTAATAAAAAAGTTTTTTCTGTGACTCAAAAAACCAGTGCATAACAATTATGCCCTGATTGGAAGCACTTATAGGTATACCTAGCATTGGCTCCCAAACGTACCGTCTGATCAAGAGCTGCAGAGAAATTATTTTTGTATGAGAAACATAAATTAAGAACATGAAAGGGTAATTAAGCGAAGCGAGTTCAGATCATTAACCTGTGCCTGCTCATAGTGACACCGTATTATAAATTATTTGTGGTTGAAATTGAAGCGGTCAATATTTTTGTTGCACATTTCACTTGTTTCCATGTTTCTATCTGTGGTTTTTTTGATTAAAGAAATAAGACCTACTGAAATACAAATGGGTAATGTTTCATTGCAAAGACAACTATGATGAACTGAGCGGACTATAACTTTTATTTGACAGAAAGTTTGACTACTCTCTGTCGAGTATCTAAAGGCACAAATTACTTGGTCACTTGCACATCAATCCGCAAGAAACACAACTTGCACACTGGGATAATATGCATTTCTTCAGCAGCCCACTATTCAAAGACAAACAGCAACTATCTAGCTAACGTGTTACCGGCTTTGATAGCTGTGAGGTAAGTGTATGATTTAATTGGTTCATTTTCTCCGTACGTTAAAGCTTGGTCTTGTTGTGGTACCTCTCCAACCCTCAGCACAATTCCTGAAAGTAAGACAGGCCTGAGCAGTGGCACATCAGTATGTTAAAGTGATCTAATTAATTAATTTTAACTAATGTGGTGTCAAACATGCAGCGTACTGCTGATGCTTTTGCGTGCTGTATGAGTAGCATTGTTACGTTTTTGGCCAATGATTCTACCCGACTGACAGGTTCCATTGCTAGATTATCACTTTGAAGTGTATTTACAATACGCCAATCTGATGTTTATATAATTGTTTTCATAGAACACACCACGTCCACCATACATTACTAGTGGTCTAAATAATAAATGTTTTCTCTACGATGTTTGTATGAAAGCTTTCTGACGACTCTCCCTCAACGAGTTACAGAAATGAGGGAAATCAGTGCACAATTTTGGGACAAGCCTTGAAATATCTAGTGAGACATCGAAAGGGCTGTTTAGCAACCTAGGAATCACTACCAAGCTAAGGTTTCAGACTCCTATTATTTATCCCATGTGCCACAGAGCTCCCCTGTCATTTTGCCATCCACACTAACCATTAAACTAGTAGCTATATAAGGTTAACAATAAAGTATATCTTTTTGTTACACATAAATGGAACAAACGCTGAAGAAAAGAATGATTTTTTTACTTACCTCCTCGTTATAGTAAGTTCCCTCCCTCCCTCCATACACAATTATCTGCTTGGTACTTACAGAAAGGGAAGGAGGAGGTTTCTTTAAGGGGATACTGCACGTTTGTGTAGAAATAAAGAAAGGATTTGGTAGTATCTGTCAGAGGCCGGGAGAGCCTCAGTTCATTTTTACGGGCGAGCGCAAATCGCTCCGTCCCGTGTTGTAATCTCTCTTTGGGCTTTGAACCACGCCCATGTCACGTCAGTTCTTTCACTGGTTTGTGGGCTTGCCTTTTAAAATCTGCTTGCTTTCATTAGTGAAAGGCATGCATAAGTCATGCCTTTTCCAGTGTTTAGCCCTCCTCGAGCGCAGCAACCAAGTACTAAAAACATAGAAGGCTCTACGTTTTCCGTCCGGTTTCTAGACTACTGTTTCTCTTATTTATGCAGTGCGATCTCGCTTGGCAGTAGTCGAGCGCTTTGCATGACATGGACCCTGTTACATAGTTAATTGCACTTTTTCCGGTTACGTAGATAATTGCACTTTTGTCGGTTACATGGATAATTTCACTTTTGCCGATATGTTTCACTAAGAGTGAACTTTTATTTCCCTTTGTGTACCTGCTTTTCAATGATGGCAGCCGTCAGATTGCTTATGTGAAACCTTTACTTTTCAGTTTATGTGGCAAGAAAAGTCTGGTTAGTTATGTGAAACCGTTTTATTTTCATTTTCAATTTATGTGGCAAGAAAAGTCTGGTTAGGAGTTTACAATGCTAATTGCTCCAGCTCAAGCAAACGCAAGACCGGTTGCATTGCAAATGCTTGTTACTAGAATGAGGAGGACTGGGTGGGGTAACGAATATTGACAAGAGTTTGTTGATAAGAAGAGAAAACATTTGTGAGTGGGAATCAATTTTTGTCTGAGTCTGAAGAGGGGCCTCTCTTAGACGTTGGGATACACAGCCTTCACCCATGTTTAGGACTAAAGGGTGGGAATGCGTTGTTTTACCTTAAACAGTGTTGGTGATCTAAAGACATGCGTGAGCTTTTGGCCTGGGATTAACACTAGGTGGTTTGACCTCGTAAACGTATGGCTGAATGTTAGAGTACTACAGGCAAAATCATTGTACGATTTGATTTTAAATGTGGATTCTCAAAACAACAAACTCCATGTGACCCCCCTTAAACTTCAGAACATCACATTTCTATTTTTCTATGTTTTGGTACATGGTACTGTATGAATGAACATTGCACAGTCAGCTAAAGCACATATTTAGCTATTTTTGGGATCAAAAGAAAGGAAAGGAAAAGCACTTGTAGATCAATAATAACTTTAACCCCGCTTGATGAATATCCACAATATTTTTTAGAAAAAAGGGTGGTGGAGGTGGGCTGGGGACAGTGGTTCACAAAATGGCCATTTTCCATGCAATGTTCAGTAGGAATTTTAGCTCAACTTTGAAAGCAGAACCAGTGGAAGAAACTACATAAAACACTAGCATTACGATAGTTCTTGGTTCAACTTGAAAACCGCAAATCGGTTGATAGTGTTTTCAAATATTAGAGCTAGAATGCCACGAGGACATTAACAGCTGAGATCAATTTCACAAATCAAAATTTAAATCAAACTCCAACATTATTGGCTGAAACATTTATCAGTCATTTTACAGTCTGTGAACTACTTCACTAACCTCAGTGTGAAAGAAATCTGCTCGGGCAAAGTGAGAGCATTGCTAGCCCACCCTAATGCTCTCAAAGGGTGGAAAATTCATTTACTTCCTAGAAAAAACCTTGTGCCACCTAACCTTCTCCTTTCAAAAGAGAAATCAAAATGCCAAGTTTCTGTACCAGCCTGCCCCCTGAAGAAATATACTGCACACAACTCATGGCACAGTGACATTTCCTGTGCCTGAAGCCCACTGTGCATGCCTAAAGACCATGGTTTACAGAGAGGAATGGCTGCCACAGCGTTCCACAGAAGTCTGCCCACTGATTATATCATGAGTAAAAGCTGCAGCAATACTGCCGGTATCTATATCCACTCACCCAGATTGCATGTGAAGAATAGTTTGTCACAGTTTCACCGGATATCCTCATAGAGAGAAAAAAAACTGAGAAGAAAGCCTCGTCTAATGTCACTCAAATAACAAATATCCCCACAGACATTAAATAGAAGACTATGGGCCTGATTATGACCGTGGTGGAGGGGATTACTACGTCACAAACGTGTTGGATATCCCGCCCGGTGTATTACAAGTTCAATGATATCCTATGAAACTTGTAATATGGCGGGCGGGATATTCGTCACGTTTGTGACAGAGTAATCCCCTCTACCAAGGTTGTAATAAGGCCCTATATCTCTGGTGAAACACGGATACTATCTTGTATCAACATAAATTCTATTGTTAAGAACGGCATTTGAGGTTATGATCACAGGTAAGCCTACAGTACTTCTCCAGCATGCATGTTACACCATTGACAGTTACAAACTGTTTGTCTACCAAAGTTTCTAAGGGCTGCCAAAAAGAACAACACACGCATCAATGAAAGTGGCAGGTTATGAACTGTACTTTTTTCTTTACAGACAGCCGATAGAGGGATCACAATGGGGGATACATTTGTTCCCCTTTTTTTAGAACAGGGAGCAGTCTGTCTGTTGCATTTTAGATCAACCAAACATGATCATCCATCTTTCCAGTGGCCCCTAATGAATATCATTGCCATAATCAGCCCTATATTGAAGTAAGGGTTTGTCTTGAAAATGGGAGTCAATGACATGCAAGATCCTTCTAAACACCTTTAATTGAATTTGCAGAAGTTGATGATGGCTTCACAGAGCCATTGGGACCGTTCCAGAGAGATGGTAGTCCAATATATACAGCCAGACCTCTTAAGATCCTCCTGACTCATAAGTATAGGGCCTACTATCAGACTACTTGTGTATGCCGCTCACTGGATTCTGTGCCCATTGCAGAGACATGTGGGCAAAGATTTTAGAGATGAAGAATGGAGTCAGGATGGCTATCTACAAATCTGAATCCTTAAGCAACAGTACGTTTTTAATTAATACAGTTATAATACCTTCAACACACCCACCTCACCACTGCCAAACTGTGTACATTATTTGGCACAGCCCCAGGTGATTGCCATTCCCTTTATCCTGACTTCTTCCATATGATATGGGGTTGTCCAGAGGTGACAAGGTAAGGAAGGGAGATCCTCTCTCAAATTAAAGCAGCCTTAAATGCCTAATTCAGATCCACCCCTGAAGTGTGCCTAGTAAGATGACTGCTTCTGCATACAGGCTCTCAAAAATACAAGAGTAATTTTGCATACCTGTCTCTAGTATTAACAAACCATAAACTATCTACAGGCTGTCCTTGTATACAGGAGCAATAACAAAAAGAAGGGATCAACATGATCAATTGGGCATTGGCTAGACAGCCTTGCTGAATTTAGTATGGATGAGGGCAGCTAAGCGTACCTCACTGAAAACAAGAAGACTTCAGATGGTGTGCCCCTTTGGAATATTTCAGTTAGGCTCAGCTGCACAAGGGTCTCCGTTATTTTACCAGTTACATAAACAATACAGATTATACTAACATGTCATGATGTACAACCACTGCCATGATTTTGTCATATAAATGTTACATATGACACTGATTTGGGAACAGCTATTGTGCTATAAAATCTGAATATTGTCTAAACAGAAGCCAAAGTATTGGAATTTTCTTTCCAGCTCTGTTCGAGAGGCCCTAATGGCAGGCTAGGTAACAGTACAGTGAATCACAAGGTAAAGTCAGTGGATGTCAACAGTTCCTCAGTTTTACTACCATCCACAATTTTACAATTGCCATATATGTGCTGAGGTGGCACTGCACTCTACTCCACTCTACAAAACTCAATGCCAATGCAGTCTTAACCACTCTACAACACTGCACTCTTCACCACTGCACTCTATACCACTCCAGTCTAGGTCACACCAATGTACTCTGAACAACTCCATTCTACGCCACCCTACTCTATGCCACTCTGCAACACTGCTCTCTATGCCAGTCCACTGTAAGCCAATCTAATCTACTCTGCACCACTGCACTCTATGACACTGCACTCTACGCCACTGCACTCTGACACTTTGCTCTGCAACACTGTACTCCCTGTCACTTTACTCTGTACTACTCCACTCTACACCACTGCACTCTATGGCACTAAACGCTACTCTGCACCACTCTATGCTACTCTACTCTGCAGTACTCTATGCCACTGCACTCTATGCCACTTGACTCTACTCTGCACTCTACAACACTAAACTCTAGCCACTTGACTCTACTCTGTGCCACTGCCCTCTGCATCACTCAGCTCTATGCCACTCCACTCTGCACCACTCTTCATCACTCCACTCTATGCCACTGCACTCAATTCTGTGCCACTCTTCTCTGCGCCACTCCAGTCTTGTATGCACTACTCTATTCTATGCCAAAGCATTCTACGACGCTGCATCGTACACCACTAAATTCAATGCTACTACATTCAATGCCACTCCACTCTACACCACCATACTCTGTAACACTCTACGCCAAGGGACTCTACACCAGTCCACTCTACGCCAGTCCAGTGTATGCCACTCTATGCGATTCTACACTATGCCACACCAATAAATTACATTTTCTGCTACTCCACTCTACTCTTCCCAATTCTACTCTTCCCCACTCTCCTCTACGTCACTAACTTTTAGCCCTGCTGAACAGCAGTCACGCTGGTGAACAACATTGCTAAAACACATTGGCAAAGCCAATAGCTCTTGGATAGATTGAACCTATTGGCTTTGCCAATGCTTGTTTCATGTAGCTGAAAGTAGGTGTTTGAATCTACAATGTGCATTAACATTGAAATACAAGTGTCTGTGCCATTGACGAAATGATTGTTCTAATTCTTTCACACTTTACTTTTCTTTCCCTGTCTCTCACTACTCCACCCATCCTCCAATAACAAGAATTAAGCGGTAACCGTCTCAGAATGTTTTCCTTTGCTTAGTGTGACCTTTGAGAAGGACGAATACGTAGTAGTTGTTTAAACTTATCAGCGCTGGTGACTGATTGCCTCCAACAGCCTCGAGCTCTAAATAAATGCAGGCCCTTCCCATTTAAAGCAAACATTTGTAAATGCCAATGCACCTGGATTGCACTCTGAATGTAGGCCAGTAACTCTTAAAGTTGGCACAGGATGGCGTTATTACTACAAGCATAAAACAATTTGCACTACTTTATATCACGAGAAAACCATATTGTAAAGCCAATGGCACAATGTGTAACCATGTAACCATCGCGATATGCAGTGCACTCTATGGACAATTAATGACATTAGCAACAGTGTAACTAGCCAGACAATAAAAATGCATAGGGTTCCAACTGAAAGGGGCAGTGTTGCCACTATCCAGATAACTGATATGCAGTTGTTCTATAGGAGTAGTGTGCTCAAATATTATTGACTGTGTTCCCTTATTTTAAGAGGCTATCCAACAGTGTCTGTCTGCTGCATCTCATGATGGCCCTCAGCACTGAAGGAGAAATGGGGAAATGTCCATGGTTGTCCCGTCACGCCATGCGGCATCAAATCATGAATCCAGTTCTGGGCTTAAATGTGACATCCTAATGCACTGTGGAAGTAATAAAATTAAATGTATTTATTTGAATCAACTGCATTATTAAACCTCATAACAATGACTTGTACCAGAAAAGTCCAAGCACAGAGCTATTTATATCACAATTTCATATTACACAAAGGACCACAGTACTGTGTGCGCCCCATGTTGTTATAGCTTGTGCGAAGGAGCGATGTTACTGCCTGCTTAATGGTTAATCCCTGATTTCCGTTTCGGTTACCCCATACAAATTAGTGGCTTCTTAGCCTGTGCACATGCCCCATATGCTTGAAGCAGGCTCTTGGACAATAAGCCCCTGTGGGACATGTGAAATGTGCCCCACCAGGTAGATGACCCATATATAGGGTTTCCTACCGAGTGCTTTATGCAGGAGGGTACATTAAGAGTATCGAGGATCCTCTGGGCGTTCCCCCTTAAGTGTCTATACAGTACAACTTCCACAGCCCTCATGCAGGGTTCCTTACTTCTTCCAAAATCACCCTGTGACCTTGTGCACACACAGTGCAGCAAAGCCCACAGTGCCAACATCTTCTGGAGCATATCACAAACACCGGCTTTCTTGTGACACATTAGTACACTGCATTTTATAATTACTTCCTCCGCTTTTATTTTTATGTAGGATGTGTTCACTACTGGTGCCGAGGCAAGCATTCTCTAATGTATTTATATAAATAAGTTATCACCCATGTCTGGATGCTATGTTGATCTATACTGGTAAGCAACAGGTATAGAAGAAAAAACAATCCAATATCAATGTGTAACTTACATAGTGTATCTCCTCTCTATCCTTGCTCCCCCATCCTCTAAACAGATTGTTTTACTATTGTCACTTTATCTTTCTACCATTAGAAGCTTTTTTGTCAAATATACGTGCTGTGCCTAGAGGATGGACCCTGGCATTTGTCATGCATTACAATTAATCATAATAAATAGTAATACAAATTATTGAGAACGGCAAGGGCTTAAGTAGGGTGAAAACAACACTTGAAACATTCAATTTACTTTCTGTGATGCACAGAATGCTATAACCTTTCGGTTTGCCATTTTCAAATATATTCCTTTGACTACATTGCAGGCCCGAAGAACAGTCTATTTTGTGACAATGTGTCTATTTGGAGTACACTGTGAAATACCATCAATCTGAGACACTGTTTTCTTTCTTATAAAAGATTTATATTGAACAGATTCAGTGTATTTGATGGTATGCTCGCTTGTATTCTCTCATATTAATTCACGCTGTGGTACGTAACGTTCTGTTAATGCAACAGGCTTTCATCTGTGGTGTTGGTCTTTCCCAATGTACAACATACTATTAAGTCTCTCACCAAAAGCCAATGACCTACCAAACCATTAGTTGGCAGATAACTCTATTTCAGTACAGCTCCTGGTCCTTCTATTATAACTGACTGACTTTATATAAACTAATACTTATTTTCCCATGTAAGGAGTGAATAGCTTATCCAGTGCCGTTTTCTCTTTGCATTCTGGGTCTTGAAGTCATGCATTTAGTTGTGGAAAATCAAAACTGCAACTACAAGTACCAGGGCATAAATAATAAAGATTGGGTGCTCCTTACGCCCAGTGTGGAAACCCAGGAAAGGTGGCAAAGAAAGAGCTCTAAGAAGTAGAGAAGGTTTGTCTTTGTATCACCAAAATGTCAGAAAAAGGGCTTACCAAACAGCACACTTTTAAGAACTATAAAAAAATAACTATTCAATAGTTATAGTCTGGAATATCGTGGAAGTAATAGCAAACGGACACAATATCAAAAACCAACATAACAAGGTGATTACTGCAAAGAGGGAGGTATAGATTTATTGTTTGTACCTTCACCTCTACGTACCTCGAACATGTAAGTATCATCCATGTACCTAGACGTGGAGTTAGGTATAGGACATCTATACATACTTGTTCATTTATTTGGTCCTCAATATTCTGGTTACTATACTGTACTGTTATAACTCGATATTCCTTCTGTTGTGTTATAGACCCACACCCAACTCAGTTCATACATTTTCTTCACCATTCACTTGATGTTGCTCTTTGGGGTAAATACTGTAAAGGGAAAATATTAGCTCCTTCGTTCGTAGCTTGAGACTTTCTTCCCAGGGCAGCTGGTCTGCAACTGGCCCTCTCATTTTCAGGTATCAATGCTGGATAGAAGGCAGCCTGGCAGTAACTTTGCTCAATGAGGGAGGGTTTTACTCTGTGATATATTATCCAAAAAATGCAATTGATGTGTTTATAGCCATTAAGAGAGAGAGGTGGCATATGTCACAAACCTCTGCTTATTTGGCACCAGCTTCCACGTCGGGAAACCATAACTCTGGGATTAAAGGCAAACATATACTTTTCTCAACAGTGTGAAATGTTGGAGGTTACATACATTGAAGAAGGATAAAAAAGAGCTATACATCTCTAAATAGTTAAATCCATGCGGCCAAAGTTAACAGAAAGAACTTTGTGCTCATTTTCGCAGCATCATGGTCTGGGAATTAGTGTCAATCGGGAATAAATTGATGCATGCTCTGATGCGGGTGCTTAAAACACCAAATTGGTTTATGACCCTGAATCACCAGTCTACTATGTTGGCAGCCCATTCATGTGGTTTCCTTACTTAACCATTGTTTTTATATTTCTGTCACTTGCAGAATCTCTGAATTATTTGAGTTGATTTAAGATGGGTCCTTAGTATTTGACCAAACAGTATATTGGTGTCCTTTCTACAGTTATGTCTTTCTTCCTGTTCTACAGATATTTACTTGCGCTCTGTTTTCTCACCTTATGTGTTACAGATTTCTTGTATAGGGGCTCTGATATTTCCTTGGTCTCACCAGTGCAGAATACTAGCTAAGTGAGATACCAGAAGGTGGCAGGAAGATCTGCTGCTAAAAAAACTTGGTTAATGTATTTACATTACAATTTATCAGAGATGTCAATCTGAACGTCAAAACAATCATTCAGAATGAAATTTCCTTCCTATCTTGTTATTTTCATGTGCCGAGGAACAGTCGAGGGTATGGTGTCAGTGTTGAAAATAGTGTTCAAGTGAGTATTGTTAAACTCCCCTTTCAAGGGAATGTGCTACGTTGCACAATATGCCTTATAAGCAATACTGAGCACCTTGAAATTGGTCCATTTAATGACTGTAGCCAAATGAGTATCCCCAAGATAGATTCTTGCAGAGGAGGTTTCTGCTCTTCACTCAGGTGTACCGGCAATACTTTCTGGTCCCCTTCACTTGTTATTCCACCTATACCCTATTCACTGCTCCCTCTCTCTGGCTTCTCTCCTCCTCTTTACAACCATACACCAATGTCATCTATTGGTCATTCCAAAGCCATGTATGTAGCAAAATTTACTCTGGACCTAACTAAAATGCCACACATATTTCCTCACCAACCTTTGAGAGAACAGTTTTCTACTGCATGTTAATAGGACTAGGCGCTACCCTACCTGCTGTCTAAGAGAAGGACATGGATATTGTGGCCAATTAAAGGTAGATTCAATAATCCACCAATATTAGCTCAGGGGTTGCATGAACCATTCCTAAATAGACATGTGTCCCTTTGAAAGCTTGTCTTATTCTGCTTAGGTCACAGAGGACACTTTACTTTCATATGCAGCATTCAGGGGGACGTTGGGGCGAGTCATGCTGAAAATATGTGGGTGCATGTCCACAGACCTGGGCGTGTATAAGCAGAGACAAACAAACAATTATTTAAAAAAAAGGCTTTCAGCCTCTTTTTTGTGGGAGAACCTTTCAAAGAACTTCACTAGTTTAGGATTGATGCAGTTTGTTTATTTGTGAAACGAGCACCTTCAGCGTAATAATATAAGAATACTATATGTGCTCATGACGTCTGAGATTGCAGAACACCAGCTCTCAGCTAACATGCTGACCTTACAGTCTTTTCCTGTCCAGTTCCTACCGAAGGTAAAGACTAGGACAAAACCTTGGGTTTTTCAGTGTGGATTCATCATTGTACTGAGCTGCCCCACATTCATTTGAGGTGGTGCCCCCTGTGTGCTTTAAGCTCCACGCAGGTGGAAAAAGACATGCTACTGTTAGAAGACTCTAAGGTAAGTTCAAAGGTCTACAGTGGTCGTAAACTACCGACCAGATAGTCACCATTGAGGCACAGGGGAAGGTTTGTATCTTTCAAGAAGAACTATAGTAGGCTCTGGACCCCATACTCCTTATTCACGCTCCACCTTGAGCCGAGCCAACAGATTATTCAACACTTCTTGAACTTTAGCACGTCCCTCTCCCATTCTGCTATGTGGAGATTGCGTTATCTTAAGCAATAAATCCTTCAGAGGAATGATTACACTAGATGTAGATGTGCCCTTTACCATACCATAAGATGGTTGATAATGTATTTCAGTGTTTTTCCCTTAATTATACCCAGTACACCAGCAAAATGACAATCTTAAACCGGCTATACCACACATACCCAATCACACCCCTTTCATTGAGACAAAGGTAAAGTAAGAGACGCCAAGCTACACACATCCAGTAGTGCCACAACAAAAAGTGACAGTAAGCAGTATCATGGCAGTCGGACAGTATTGGTTACAGATTGTACCACACAGCTGTGGTGACCTCACAGATACGATAGAACCAGGAACACACAGCAGCACCAGAATATCTCAATGGAGCCAGTGTAGGCGACACCTTATTTTCATGTCTTAGCCCCTAACTATACTTTCTGTATATTTTAAAATACTTTAGGGCAGTTCACACTAGTAATATTTGTGACGTGGCATGTTTTGGCACATACTACTCGACTAGTGGAAGGAATACATAGTTTGCTTGGGTCCATCCTTAAGTGAAAGCCTTGAGCAATTCTTGGCAAGAAATAGTTCTGAGACAGTCACTGCTTTACCCGGAATTGAGCTCTAAGAGAATGTGGGCCTTATTTACGGGGCCCTAGCGGCACACTGCTCCACCTGAGTGTAATTTGTTTTAACGCTCTGGTGGCGCAGTGTACCAGCCTGTATTTACAAGGCCAAGCAAAGTCACCTTGTGTGGTTTTTCATGACCTTGTGAAAATGGATCCCTTTCTCGCATAACACTGCATGAAAGGGGTGTGCCACAGGTGTTGCTTGGGTTGGAACCCAAAGGAATCTGATGCATTGCCAGATTTACAAGTCTGGGAAGTGCGTCAGATTCCTACACAACCTCAGGGGTGGCATAAGAGTGACCCAACGAGGAGAAATATCTTTATTTCTCCCCGTTTTTCCTCTTTCGATGTGTGCTACATTTTGCAGCACACACAGAAAACACTTCTTGTGATTGTTTTTGTGCAGGAACGTGTCCTGCACAAAAACAATCAACCCCACAATGCAGGCACCCCTGCACCATGGTGCAAAGGTGCCTGCGTTGGCGCAGAGCAGAAATTTGTTCTCCTGTGCAGGGGGACAGGGCAGAAATGTACCATATGTTGTAGATACTGCACATATCTGCCCATTTTTGCGGTGCAGGGTGGCACAGCAAGGGCCTTGCTGCAATCCCCTGTGCCACTAGCCTTGCAAATGAGGCCTTTTGTGTTTTATCCAATGGATAGCTCTAAGTAGCTCTGGCTATTTTAGGATCTGCTAAATATGATACTGCGGAGATTTGAATTTACAGATATGATAACTACTGCTTATTTTGAGTTTACCCCTGTAAAATGGAGCAAAAAATGCTGAATTGTGTTTTTACTGTGCCAATATCTGCATGTCCCAGTATTTTTCCTTCAGAAAATTTTGGCAGTTTCGACCTGTCGAAATTTACGTGTGGGAACATTGCAGGGATAAAGAAATGGCTTTTCAAGTGAGTCGAAATGAAAAATACATTAGTGTTAATTTCAATAGCTCAATGCTGTTTCTAGCTGATGTTGTTAAAAACAAAAGATCAGCTGTATAAAATGTGCAGTGCAACCACTAAGCTCTCAAGTTCCCCAAGTCTATGTATGAACAGTGCATTCAGTTCAGATCAGCGGCGGCTCCTCCAATATGGCAGAGGAGCGTCGCCCTCCCGCCGGCAGCAGCAGCTGTAAACCTTGAACAATAAAATGATAAACTGTGTGTATTATAATTTTATTGTTAAAGAGGTGGGGGCAATGGACATGACAGGGACGGAGGGGGAGTGCACAGCACTACCCTCAGTGCGCATGTGTGTATGGCCAGCCGTCATGAGCCACAGGGGCAACTCCTAAACTATGGTCGAGGAGCGTCGCCCCCTGCCAGCAGCTGAAGCTGCAAACCTTTTACAATAAAACAATGTTTATTATTGTTTTATTGTAATAGGTGCGGGCCATGGGGAGTGACAGGGAATGAGGGGGAGTGCACAACACTCCCTTCGGTGCACATGATGTCCCATCTCAGGCCGGCCAAACACACATGCACACTGGGCTCTCTCCAACCCGGCACTGGGTTGCTTGGTTGGAGACAGCAGGCTCCCACTCTGTCTCGGAGCGCCATGCCTGGGCGCTCTGGCCAATCCTAACAATGCTTCCATGTGCCAGCAGCATGGGAGCAGCATTAGTATTCGTTGCAGGGCCAGCTGGGAGTCTGTGCCTGCTGTGATGACAGGAGTAGCAGCACGGCAGAGGTTGGCAAGGAAGGTAAGTTTTTTTTTTAATTCTTATCTTTTTGGTTTGTCCTCCCCCCTACTATGCGCCACCCTGCCATTTTCCCACCCGAGAGCCGAGACGGCCAAGCACACATGCGAACTGAGCTCTCTCCAACCCGGCACTGTTTTACGGGGTTGGAGACAGCAGGCAAAGGCTCCCAGTCTACAGTCTACCTCGGAGCGCAAGCCAGGGCGCTCTGGCCAATCCAGCAGCATGAAAGCAGCATTAGGATTGGCCGCCGGACATGCTGGGAGCCTGTGCCTGCAAGTGGAGCCAGCGGAGGGGGCGGCGGCTCGCCGTAAGGTATGTTTTTTTTTTTTTATGTAATATTGTGCCATTTGTTTTGTGTGCCTCCCCGCATGCCCCGCGCCGCCCTGCCCCTTTACTGCACAGCGAGCCACAACTGGTTCAGATGGTTCCTTGGCATTTGGGTACTGTCTTCTTTATCCCATTACAAACAAAAGAGGAGTGCCAGAATACACATGGTTGGGCAGAAGTCACTCGTTGCTTTGGAAAACGCCAGAGGTCGGGATTAAAAATCAAATAGGATTAGCCGGCAAAAAAGAAGATTCATAGCTACAAAACGGATGCACGGGTTGCACAGCATCCAAACCTGACATTTTATTTATTTATTTGGCAGTTTTATAGTTTTTAACCAAAAGCATTTAGCTCTGAAGGCCTTACAGTTTCACTCTTCACATTGTAAGCATGCACAGGGGTCGGAAGCAGGCATGCCAACAGACCCGATTCAGACGGGAGACTCCTTATTTATGAAGCCAAAAATGGCTGTTGTTTGGCAGTCTACAGGCTGAAATTAAAGCTATTAAAGGATACGGTCTCACCTGTCTCTGGGGGGTCCTGGGATGTGGTCGAACTTCATGTGAATGTATTTCACATAAGAGCAGTACAGCAGGAAGGCCAGGACGGCGCCAGCCAGCACAGTGAGCAGGAGCCAGGAGAAAAAGCCCCACAGGTCCATTTCTGCACTCGAGCAGGCTGTAATGTGTTTTTTCTATATAGCGAGTGAGCAGGTCTGCAGAAATACTCACTGAGTAAACACCTCGCTAAACCTCCCTCACCTCGTTTCACCCCCGAGTGCCCTGATATCTTTTGCTTCCTCGAACTTCCTGCAAATCATATTCCGTGTGTGCTTAAAGTGATAGCACGACTGAAATTCGGAGGCGCTTTCTTAGTTTAGCAACCGTTTAAATTTCCCAGCTCGCATCTGTTTATACTCCTAACAACATACAGCTATGATAGCTGTTATAAAGCAAGTTTTTTCAGTATATCGCCTATTCTCTTTTTTAATAACTAGTGTATGCGGGGCACACGTTTGCAATGCTGCAGTAATCAAATCAAATAAATTGTGTAAGGCGTGGCACGTGGCTTCTAAACGTACAACTGTGGCATGCTGTATTAGCCATTCTGCCTGGCACCTTAGGCTGATGCCTGTTGTTTGTTATTACGTTTAGTATTGTGGATAGCTCACCGTTATGTTACTAAAAATCATTACAAGTAGAGACGCATAATTTTCAAAAACTCATTACTTGGAAGATTATTAACCCTGGCTTTAATACAAAAATAGAACTTTCTATCTGTGCTCCACCAAAATATTTTTCCGGTCTAAATAATTTGAAAGGCCCAAATAATTTGCATGGGAAGCTAAATATAGCCCAACAGCTCAGTTTCTTCCAGTTTTCTAAACAATCTTGACAAAGTGACAGCAATGAAGAAGGCAGAATAATGAGCATTCACTTTTTTGTAATGTGATTAGTAACACAAAATAATAATAAATTATACATGGAATAATGCAAGCTTTGATTTATACGAACTCCTGATTTCCCAAAGTCTCCTTCTGGCCATGTTTGTTGATCGACAAGCAGTGGACTCTGAGCTAAAAGTAGCCATGAAGAATGTGTTCATACTAGCCCCACAGCATGCCAGACGTTTGCGAACCCCTAGGAGTGAGACATAATTACCATTTTTGATCGCATCATGGAAAGTGCTGACACGCACACTTTGATATCAATGATAACACCGGAAATGGCATCAGTGAAATTACGAAAAAAAGTCCAAATAAATCACTAAATTAGATTTAACTTACGAAAGTAGTGGAGCATCCCTCCACATGTGTCCAAAGTGCACCCTTGCAGAAACTGAAGTGCTCTGTGGGATGCTTTCCCTTGTGGTGAAAGTGCTTCCTGGGTCACGTTAAGAGCTCTGGTTCTAATCCTTAGACTGCTGAATTCATACAGGAAATCTGGAGTGGGAAGGGGGGGGGGGGGCGACTGTGTTTGTATTACTGTTATTGCCAAATGATAATACATTTGGTTATTTTTACAAATGACTTTACGTTCTAGCCCTTCTCACTCAACACACAACTTGACCTCTAAATGTGTTAGCCTCACTCACAATGAGTGAGAATTGAGGTCTCTGAGTGCAGTGAGTGAGTTGAGCAACTCCTGGAGTTCTTAAAAGGCAAAATTAATGCTTAACATAGGTTTGGTTTAGTTAGGATAACCAGGCCGCACTCAGGGGCGGCTCCTCTGTTAGGGCAGAGGAGTGTTGTCCCTCTGTCCCGCCAGCAGCGGCAGCTGCAAAACCTTTACAAGAAAATTATAATAGACTCAGTTTATTATCGTTTTCTTGTAAAGGGGCGTGGCCACAAGGGTGATGAGCAGTGAGGGGGAGTGTGCACTCCCCCTCGGAGCGCATGTGTGTTTGGCTGGCCGCCTCAGGCCGGACAAACACACATGTGCAGTAGGCTCTCTCCAACCCATCAACACAGTTGCCTGGCTGGTGAGAGTGTGAACAGGCTCCCTGTCTCCCTGGGGGCGCCATGCGTGGGTGCTCCCAGAAAGAGCAGTGTCAGGATTGGCCGCAGGGCAGGCTGGGAACCTGTGCCTACAGCCTGGGACGGAGGAGCGGAGCAGTGCAGCGCAGCGGTGAGTGAAGGTAAGTGGGTTTTAATTTTTTTATTAATGTTTATTCCCCACCTCTCTGCACAAGCATTTGTCTTCATTTGCTTTTCAGAAAATCATTGAAATTCAGGTTCAGCTATGGGTCAGTCTCTGCATGAAGTAAAAACATTTCTGCAGCTTTCTGGGCTGGAAGCAATGTGTTTTGAATATTGCAAGGTCATGAGCTAAACCCCCATTTCAGGGTTCATAGTACTGAACAATACTCATATTACATTTCTCATGTTAATGTCCAATACAAATCTTTTTCTTGTAGGAGTTTTGGAAATTAACCCGCTTATTGCTAAATGTGCAATGTTCCTCTCTAAGTGCAAACATGGAGTGAAATTGTTTGACGTGCGTGTCTGAAACATTATAAACAAACTGCTATTTGAGGACGATTTAGAGCATTCATTCTAGATTAGTGTTTGAAGTAACAGATTACGTGTTCATGCTCCACACATGCTTGGTAGGTTTCCTGGTAATCACATTGATCATTCAATTGTAATTGTGAGTTGTATTTATATAGTGCTTACTACCCCTTACGATGAGTTGAAGCTCTCTGCGGCGAGTAGCATGCTACTCCAGTAACCAAGTTTAGAGGCAAATAGATAGTAAATTAGTATTATGTTCTTCTTTTTCCTTTTAGGATTAGTTATGCTAATCGTTTTGAGTTTGTGCCCTTGAGATAACATGCATTTACTCAAGTATTTTGACTAGGAATAGATTATAGATTAATTGCAGTGGATTAGTAAAGGGAAGATGTGAGAAGTTGTTGGGGTAGTGGACATGTGCACCTATTAGTGGAAATAATTAAATAGGAAAGAGGGAGGAGTTTGGAACGCATGTTTGAAAGTCCATAGTAGTCAGAAATCTTTAGGGTGAGTCAGAGCCTGTACAGAAAGGAAGAGATGGAGAGCTATTTTGTAATAAACAAAACATTACATACATGAATGTAGCGCTATATACAGACACACATATACACATGATAGTCATATCTGTACTCTAGGCACAAATCCATATTTATAAATATATCCACATACATATACATATTTGCACAGCCATAGATGCGCATATGAATGTATGTGTGCATAAATATACATAGACTGTTTCATGTACAATTTTTTAAATATGTATATCCCTTTAAAAGGAAGGATATGTTTATATACATAAACGTGTGTATGACCGGACATCGTTATTTTGACATCTTAGAATATACATACAGTAGCATTTTTATTTTAGTTTTTATATCTAAATATATTGTTATGCCCTCATGGAAAGCATAAAATCAGTATGCAAAGGTAGAGAGAGCTACCTACCCTATAATAATATTTGCACTATCTAACATGTATGTATTATCCTACAAAGAAGCATGAAACACATACAGAGGGACTCGTGTAAATATATGTTATCTGCATTCTAAAGCATACCTATATATGTAATGCATAAACATACATTTATTGTCATACACATATCAGATGTTTATGTAAAAATGTTTTGGTATATATAATTCTTATATCAATATATAATGCATATTCTCAGGTACATAGATACATCTATGTTTACATAGCCATATTTACAAAGCCAGACATATGTATCCTTCAAAAGCATAAACAGGCATGGATTCTTCTAATCCTAAATGTGTAAATATATATATATGTGTATTCACACGTGTGTGTGTGTGTGTGTGTGTGTATAATAGATATTACCCAGTGGTGGTAACCACTCTGTAGTTATAGTTAGGATCATTTATCAATAGGAAAGTGCCACTTTTTGAGTAGTTTGCACATGGTTAGTTTCAGGATTATCCGTCAAGCGGGGGGACAAGAAAAAGGGGAGGGGTCTAAAATGCATGTTACAAATTCATTTTTCCACAGGAACTTTAGACATAGCTACAGCCCATACCGAGTTTAAAATGTTACACTGTTACTGAACGTTTCACCTAACTATAACGTTACATTAACCTTTGGTGAAAACACACACATATATATATATATATATATATATATACATATATTTATCTGTATATATATATATATATGTATATATAGATAGATGGATAGATCGATCGATCGATCGATCGATAGATAGATAGATAGATAGATAGATAGATAGATAGATAGATAGATAGATAGATAGATAGATAGCCTACTGCCCAATAACCTTTGTGCTGTTTGACGAATCATCACAAAATGTTCAAAACTCGTACGCTATTTGCTTCAGCTGCTGTCTTGAAAGTGTCAGGGTGATTTGTCAAGCAGGGGCTGAGAAAAAGGGGGGTCCCAAATTCAATTTCCCTGTGCAACTTCCCATAGAGATTTTGAACATGACTAAAGCCAAAACCGCTGAATGGAATTGCACCAAACTTGTCAGAAAGCTAGATCTTGGTCTAGAAAGATCACTTTTTGTGATTTGGTGCAAATTCATTCAGGAGGTTTCGAAATATTAAGGAAAAAGAAATATAGATTTATAGATATCTAGGGACACAGATCCTCCCCCGGATCCAGCAGATCTCATGCTGAGATCTGATTGGCTGCCAACACTTCAACAGGAAGCGTTGGGAGCCTCTCAGAGTTAGCCGAGCCCCCCTTCAAAAAAGTTTTAAAAAAAGAGAAGCGGGCAGGGTAGGAATATCCAGACCCTATAGGCCTGGTTGAGGGATCTCCCAGGGACCCTGCCAGGTCCAAAAAGCATTTCTTTTAAAATGTTGCCACATTCTCCTTGCATTTCCATAGTTTTCACTGCTTTCTCTTTGCTTTTTCACTCTTTATTTAGTGCCTCCTCCTTGCTTTTCCCTCGTTTTCACTGCTTTCTCTTTGCTTTCTCACCTGTATTTTGTGCTCCTCCTCATTGCTTTTCTGTCGTTCTCACTGCTTTCTCCTTGCCTTTTCCCCTGTTTTTGTGTGCCCACTACTAGCTTTTCCCTAGTTTTCACTGCTTTCTCCTTGCTTTTTCCACATTTTTTGAGTGCCTTCTCCTTGCCTTTACCTCATTCTCACTGCTATCGCCTTGTTTTTTCCATGTTTTTTGTGTGAACTCTCTCCTTGATTTTCCCTTGTTTTCCCTGCTTTCTCCTTGATTGTCCCTTGTTTTCCCTGCTTTTTCCCCTGTTGTTTGTGTGCCTTCTCCTTGCTTTTTCTTCCGTTTTTGTGAGCCCTCTCCTTGCTTTTCCCTCGTGTTCACTGCTTTCTCCTTGGTTTTCTCACACCTGTTTTTTGTGTGCCAACTCTTGCTTTTACCTGATTTTTACTGCTTTCTCCATGGTTTTCCCCTCATTATTTGTGTGTGAGTTCTCCTTGCTTATTCTTAGTGCTCACCGCTTTCTCCTAGCTTTTTCATCAGTTTTTTGAGTGCCATCTTTTTGCTTTTCCCTCCTGGCTTGGGGTTGGATGTATGCGCTGGGTTGGCTGCAGCACTTGGCCACAGATCATGCCCTTCAACCAACCCCCACTGCGTTATAAAATCCATAGAAATTCCATGAAAAAAAACAAAGGTTACAAGGACATTATAGTTAGAAATTAGCATTTAAAACACCTTAGAAATTCACTAAAAAAAACAAAGGTTACAGGGACGTTATAGTTAGGATCAGAATTTACATGCACAAAACCACAGAAATTCAGCTGTTATAGTTGGAGTTATTTCAAGTACCTATATAACTTGTGCCCTAAGGTAACTATAACTCGAGCCCTCGCCATGCACTGCTACTTACAACCTTACAACACATATTACATCACTCATGACATCTTCCATGACATCATTGATAATATCACTGTCACATTTCCATTGAAATTGTTGATGAGAAAACTGTGCATGACGAGGGCACAAGAGCGTACAGTGGAGTGTACGGGGATAGAGTGTCGTAAAGTGCCACAGAGTGGCATACAGTGTAGTAGTTGTGAGTTATATACAGTGGAGGACAGTGTCGTAGGGTGGAGTGGAGTGTTGAACTACTGGACTATCTCCCTCCTTCCCTTCCCAGCGAAGGTCATCAAGAAGATTGTCAATGGCTAACTGACCCACTTCCTGGAGGACAACAGCACGCTAGACATCTCCCAATCCGGCTTCTGTAAGAACCACAGCACCGAGACCACTCTCATCGCCGCAACCGATGACATCAGGCTCATGCTCGACAAAGGTGAAACCGCTGCCCTCATCCTCCTTGACCTCTGGCAGCCTTCGACACCACCTGTCACCACACCCCCGTGTGTCTCTATGATGCTGGGATCCGCCAAAGGGCCCTGGACTGTATCACATCTTTCCTCTCCGGTAGAACTCAGAGAGTCCGCCTCCCTCCGTTCCTGTCTAAAGCCACCAAGATCACCATGACCCAGCAAGTTAACGCCGTCTCATTTTCCTGTTTCAACACCCTCCGCATGCTTCGCAAGACCGTCAGAGGGATCCCCATCAAAACCAGAAGAACGGCCACCCACGCCCTCGTCAGCAGCAGACCGGACTACGGCAACACACTCTACGTGGGAACAACGGCCAAACTCCGGAGAAAACTTCAACGTATTCAGAACACCTCCACACGCCTTATCCTCAACTTCCCACGCCACTAACACATCTCAGCCCACCTCAGAGACCTACACTTGCTCCCCGCCAACAAGAGGATCACCTTCAAACTCCTCATCCACGCCCACAAAGTTCTCCACGACACAGGCCCTGCTCTGCCAACCTCGCCACCGCCCCCGCAATCATTGTACCACAGCCGGTGGCAGATCCTTCTCTCACCTCGCCGCCAAAACCTGGAACTCCCTCTCCGTCGAGCTACGACTGACCCAGGACCTCCTGACCTTCAAGAAATGACTCAAGACCTGGCTATTCTAGCAGTAGAAACCCTTCCCCCCCAGCGCCTTGAGACGCTAACGGGTGAGTAGCATGCTTAACAAGTGATTGATAGATTGATTGATTGAAAAGTGGAGAGGTGTATCATAAAGTGTTTGATAGTGTTGTAGAGTGGAGTACAGTGGGGGTCGCATAGAGTGGAGTAGAATTTTGTAGAGTGGAGTGGCATACAGTATAGTGTTGTAGAGTGTGGTAAAGTGTGGTGATATAGAGTGTTGTAGAGCCAAGTGGTATAGAGTGACATATAGTGGAGTGGCGAACAACAGAGTAGTGGAGTACAGTGGAGTAGAATGGACTAGTATGTCATAGAGTAGGATGCAATAAGGATGAGGTGGAATGTTGGAGTGGTGTAGTGGGAGTTGTTTCGTATGTCTTCAAGTAGAGTAGAGTGTTGTCGAGTGGCATACAGTTAAGCAGAGTGTTGTACAGTGGAATGTTGGGGTAAACAGTCTAGTACAGTGTTGTACAATGGCATACAGTGTAGTAGAGTGTTGTAGAGTTGACTTCAGAGTAGAGCAGAGTGCTGAGAGGGAAGCAGTGTAGAGTGGTATGTCATGCAGTTGCATAGAGTGGGGTAAAATGTCATACAGTGGACTCGAGTGGTGTAGCATAGAGTGGAGGAAAGTATCATGGAGCGGTGTCTTGTACAGTACAGTGCAATGGAGTGGAGCAGAGTGGAGTGGTGTGTCATATAGTGGAGTGGTATGATGTGTCATACAGTGTGGGAAACTGTCACAGAGTGGAGTAGAGTGGAGTGGCTTAGAGTGGAGTATAGTATTGTAGAGTGGAGTGAGCTAGAGTACAATAGAGTGTGGTGCAGTGGAGTGGCATAGAGTGTTATAAAGTCAGTGGCATGCTGTGCTTCTGAGTGCAGTGACGTAGAGTAGAGTAGTGTGTGGTAGAGTGGAGTAAATTATTCTGGAGTGTCATAGAGAGAATTGTGTAGAGGGTCACAGGGTGGAGTAGAGTGTGCTAAAGTGGCATAGAGTGGACTAGAGTGTTGTATAGAGACACAGGCTGGAGTACAGTGTTGTACAGTGGAGTAGCATAGAGTGGAGTAGATTTTGGTGGAGTGGAGGGGTGTAGAGAGTCGTAGAAGGGAGAATAGGGTTGTAGAGCTGAGCAGACTCAAGTGGCATAGAGTGTGGAGTTGTGTACAGTGCAGTAGTGTAGAGTGGAATAGTTTACTTTGGAGTACCATACAGAGGACTGACATACAGTTGAGTGGCCTAGAATGGAATGGCTTACCGTGGAGAGGATTACAGTGAAATAGAATACAGTGGAGAGGCATACAGTGGAGTGGCAAATAGTGAAATATCGTAGAGTTGTATGGTGTATAGTATCATGGAGTAGAGTGGAGTTGTGTACAGTGCATTAGTGTACAGTCGAATAGTGTACTTTGGAGTACCATACAGAGGAGTAACATAGAGTTGAGTGGCCTAGACTGGAGTGGTGTACAGTGGAGTGGATTAGAGTGGAATAGAATACAGTGGAGTGGCATATAGTGGAATAGTGTAGATTTGTGTGGCATGCAGTGGAGTGGCGTACAGTGAAATTGTACTGTACAGTGCAGTGGTGTAGACTGGAGTGGAGTACAGTAGATTGGCATACAGTGGAAAAGCGTAGAGTGGACTGGCATACATTGGAGCAGCATAGAGTGGAATAACTTCCAAAGGCATACAGTGGAGTGACATACAGTGGAATAGCATAGAGTGGAGTCGCATACAGTGAAGTGGCATAGAGTGGAGTAGCATATAGTGGAATGACACACAGTGGAATAATGTAGAGTAGAGTGGCACTGAGTGGAGTGGCATACAGTAGAATAGCGGAGAGTGGAATGGCTTACAGTGGTGTAGCATAGAGTAAAATAGTGTAGGTTGGAGTGAGTGTGCAGTGGAATGGTGTAGAGTGGAGTGGCATAGAATGGAGTGGTGTACAGTACAATATCATATAGTTCAGTGCTGTAGAGTGGAGTGGTGTAACCTGGAGTGGAATACAGTGGAATACTGTAGAGTAGAGTGGCATAGAGTGGACTACATACAGCAAGTGGGGTATAGTGGAGTGATGTAGAGTAGAGTGGCATAGAGTGGAGTGAAGTACTGTGTAGTACCATACAGTGAAATAGTATACACTAGAGTGGCATAGAGTGATATGGCCTCCAGTGGGGTGGTGTACAGTGGAATAGCATACACTGGAGTGGGGTAAAGTGGAGTAGAGTGATGTAGAGTTGAACTGCGTAGAGTGGAGTGGTGTACACTGGAGTGGTGTAGAGTGAAGTGAGGAACAGTGCAGTGGCATACAGTGAAATTGCGTACACTGGAGTGGCATAGAGTGTACACTGGAATAGTGGAATAGCAAACAGTGGAGTAGTATACAGTGGAGTGGCATAGAATGGAGTGGTGTACGGTGGAATAATATAGATTAGATTGTTGTAGAGTGGAGCGGACCAAAGTTTTGTGGTCTATAGTGTAGTAGTGTAGAGTGGAGTGGCATAGAGTGGAATTACATTGACTGGTGTAGCTTAGTGTGGGGTGAAGAGAAGTGGAGTGACATATAGTGAAATAGTATACAAGGAGTGGCATAGAATGGAGTGTCATACAGTGGAATAGCATTGAATGTTGTAGCTTAGAGTGAAGTGGGGTACACTGGAGTGGCATAGAGGGGAGTGGTGTACAGTATAACAGCACACAATGGAGTGTCATAGAATGGTGACATATAGTTGAGTGGCATAGAGTGGAGTGGGGTTGCATGCAGTGGAATAACATACAGGGGAGTGGCATACACTGGAGTGGCGTAGAGTGAAGTGGTACAGAGTGGAATAGTCTACAGTGTAGTGTTGTACAGTGAAGTTCCATATAGTGAGATAGCATAGAGTGAATTGGTGTAGAGTCAAGGGATGTACAGTGGAGAGCATAGGTGGAAGTGTTGTGGAATGGAGGCGCGTAGAGTGTAATAGTGTACAGTGGAGTGATGTAGAGTGAAGATTCATACAGTGGATTAGCATAGGGTGGAGTGGCATATAGTGGAGTGACGTAAAGTAGAGTGGCATTGAGTGTAATTGTGTAAGGCCGAGTGGAATAGAGTGGAGAGGCATATAGTGGAGTGTGATACTTGAAATAGTTGTAGTATGAAACTGGGTGAACAGATGTATATATGATGTGGTAGAAATATGTATTATGAGGTGTAAATGTTGATTTTTGGTAATAGGTGTAAATATTGTAAGTAGTGTCAGTGGTGTAAAAGTTATAAGTGTTAAAATACTTAGTTATATCTTGTGCCGCAGTATACCACAGTAACTTCACAGTATATCAATGTACATTTCAATGAGAAAGCAGGATGTGACTGGGTAATGGCTCACTTAAAAAACAGCTATGCAGTTTTCTGCAAACTTTTGCTGCGTTCTGAATAAGGGCCTTAGATATAGGTAAGTAGTAGGTTTAATTGTTGTGCCTTACATATTACCCTTTTGTTAAAAGGGTAATAGGGAGAGAAATGTATTTATATTTTTCTATATATTTTTATAGCAGTGTAAAAAAGAAGAGCACTTTTTTTTTAAGTAGCGCAGTAATTTATTAGTATTACAGCGGTCTCATTAGACTTTTTTGCAAAGAATAAAATATTTAAAAAATCAAATACACTGTAGTGTAAGTATTTGTAACATATAGTAAAGTGCAGAGTATTGCTAATCCTTTACCATATTTATTTTTTTATATTTCTTTAAGGCCCATCGTACTTCATAGGAAGTACTGCGGTACTCCTTATATTATTTTTAAAATGTATAGAAACTTATAAATGATTTTCCCTACCTTGTATCACTTTAATTAAGTACTAAAAGGTAGAGAACAATTATAAAACCTAACACTTATCTAGATCTAAGGCCCTAACCCAGATCTCAGGAAAAGTGGCCTTAAAACAACGTGGCTGCCTTTAATTTGATTCTATTGTGCCAACACCTGGTGCTTAAATTTTTGCAGACCTCTTCAGAATTGCATTCCTAGCTTTAGGGAATTTCCCTTTAGGGGAACAGATCTTTTTCATTGTGCATATGACTTTCTTTAAGTAACTCGCTTTGTATTTGATATTTTGACTTACTTTTAATTATCCTAAACCATGCTGAAATAAGGTGTTTTTTGATGTATGACTAATGTTACTGATTGCGTTAGTAACTTTGCTAATCTGCTAAATATTCATGGTCTACAAATTTCAATCAATCAGTCAGAATTTGTAAAGTGCAGCTAATCACCCGCCAGATTATCCAGGCGCTTCCAGGTCCCGGAGGCTCATTCTAACAGCCAGGCCTTGAGGGCCCTTTGGAAGGAGAAGGAACTCAATAAACAGGGGAAACAGCAAGGAGAAAGCAGTGAAAATTAGGGAAAAGGAAGGAGAAGGCACTCAAAAAAGGGAGGAAAGCAAGGTCACAGCAGTGAAAACGAGGGGAAATCAAGGAGAAGGCACTCAAAAAAGAGGGAAAAAAGCAAGGAGAAGACAAGAGCGATGCAGCAGCACAGGCAGACCTGGGTCTGGGACCTGCCAATGGGGTTGTGCTGCAGGCTCAATTAAGTTTGTGTTGGGCGGGCGGAGGGGCACTGGAAGGTCGTGGAGGGGCTAGGTGGGAGGCGGGAAAAACAGGCAGCAGCGTCAATGTGGGAAACACAAGGAGAAGGCACTCAAAAAATGGGAAAAAGCAAGGAGAAGGCACTCAAAAATCAGTGAAAAAAAGAGAAAGCAATGAAAATGAGGGAAGAGCAAGGATAAGGCACTCAAAAAATAGGGAAAAAAGCAAGGAGAAAGCAGTGAAAACAGGGGTAGAGGAAGGGGAAGGCACTCAAAAAACGAAGTAGAAAACAAGGAGAAAACAGTGAAAACGAAGAAAGAGCAAAGAGATACCACTCCAAAAATGGGGGAAAAGCAAGGTGAAAGCAGTGAAAACGTATGAAAAGCAAAGAAAAGGCACTCAAAAAATAGGGGAAAAAGCAAGGTGAAAGCAGTGAAAACGAGAGACGAGCAAGGGGAAAGCTGTGAAAGCAAGGGAAAAAGCAGTAAAAACTAGGGAAAATGAAGGAGAAGGCATTCAAAAAACAGGGAAAGGGCAAGGAGAAAGCAATGAGGGAAAAGCAAATAGAAGGCAGGAAGGATGCAGCAGCCCGGGGAGAGCTGGGCATGGGACCTGCAAATCTATCCCCTCTCATTATTGTGGGGCCAATTGTGCTTCACTGTCATTGAGATGTTGCTGAACTGTTGATGTTCAGCCTCAATTTGAGACAAAGAACCATTCACTCAAATGCATCTTGTACTTGAATTTATACCAAAGATTTGCACAACGCAAACCCCATCCTCCCCTGCTTCACACACAATCCACTGCATGGAGTAACTGGTGATGTTTGTAATGTCAGTCTGTAGTCTTCAAGCTGGTAGTGCCTTGTCTTGCACAGATTTACTTTTCAACAATAACATTATAATCAATGGGATCAATAAATCCCAGCATCCATAACTGGGTTGATGTTGTTTTTTCTTCTCTCTGGAACCTTTCAAATAGAACTCATGATGCCGATATCATCTGCTAGTGACATTACTGACAGGGCTTCCATGAGTCATTCAAAAAGACTTATCAGCCCACCCTATCTTGCAGCAGACTCAACTGGGGAGAGATGTTAAGCCTCACTTCAAGACAAAGGTCCATCCACCTGATTGCAGTTGTACTTGAATTTGCACCAAGATTTGCATTGGTGCAAATCTCTCATTGAGGCTTAGGGAGTCAGAATTCGCCCCAGAGACAGTTATAACCAGCCCCAGTCCAGTGCATGTTCCTGAGGTTCCAAGGTCGAACTTGGAGAATTGGCAATGTTCTGGTTTACCTGAAATGGTTGCAGTGTCCTAGCAATATGAATATAATAGGGTTATTTACTTTTGATTGTGCGTTGTTGAGCATCATTGTCTTTGTGGTTTTTGACAGGTTAGTGTGCTTGACAGTTAAGTGTCTATTTGAGTCTAGAAGGGCTCTGTGTAGAGATTGTGATTTGAAATGCTGTCTGGTGCATATTGCTTCTGCTTATGAAGAGAAATGTGCTTACTGCAAAAGCTGAAGTTGGTTATCGGCTCATTGTAATCTAAGATCCCTGGATAAACATTTAGTATACTATAGTGAAACTTGTCTGTTAAGGTTTGTGGTGTTGGATCATGAGGCACTATCAGCCACACAAAAGATAGACTTATTAAACTTGTGTTGCGATGGTATACTAACAGAGATTGGTGTTTGGTTAATCCTTTTGCGCAGAGGAACAAACAACAGTAGTCAGGGTGATTTCCTAATTGTTGCAAATTCACTTTGTATGTGTGGGTTGGCATCAGGAGGGCGTTATTCCCCATTCCCCGCAGAGTGATCATGGACTTTGGATGTTTTTTAGTGCAAAACACAAGAATTATAGTTTGTTTTAGTTTTATAGTAATTTGCCATTTCAAAGCAGATTGCCGTTGAGTGGGAGTTGCTGTGAGGTACTGTGAGTTGCATCTTAGGGTGCCACACTGGTATAGGTAATTTGGGGTGTGTGCCCTGCTGGGAATTATTGGTACCTCAGAGAGTGCTGTTGTGTGAGTGGCCAGTTCAGACGTTTCTCGCTACAATAGAATGATAGCATTGTGTGTGTCATAGTGGTCTGCTGGGAACTGCCGGTTGTGTCCATTGACATTTATTGATTTTGTGTGCAGCTTGACTTTCTTTAAATGGCTGTGTGCAACAGGATCTACTACATCTTCATAGTAGTGTGTATCTTTTCACACTTGGTGAAGGCGCATCCAACCAGGAGAAATGGCAGTTTTACTCCAACTAGGCTGTTGTTGAGGTAGTTCATCCCTCAATTTGAATTTCCAGTTTCTTTGGAGTCAGACTGTGGAATTCATTTTAATAATGACGTGATGAGGATGCTGTGGGTAGTGATGTAAGTGTATCAGATTCTCCATCGTAGTTAAAGTCCCAAAGTGTCAGGTATTGTCAAACAGATTAATGGGATGCTGAAGTCTTGACGTGCCCAAGTGGGTGCATCCACATCCCTTAAATGGCTGAACGCCCTTCTCTTGGTGTTGATAAGTGCCCAAAGTACCCCAATCCGGAGGATAGGACTGTTCCCATATGAGATTCTCATGGGGAGACCAATGACACACCCCACTGTATCTGCAACTGCTCTTGTGAATATAACAGATATTATGGTTTTCAACTACTGCAAGGGACAGGCTGATGTGGTGAATTCTCTTTTACCAGGTCAAAGCAGAGATTATCCTTCTAAGCCAAGAACAGTGCCACAACATTAGTCTGGTAGACTGGGTCCTGGTGAAGAAACATTCAAGGCCTCTCTCAAGTCCTTCAGGTGACCAACACTGTTGTGAAGTGTGGCGGCCTTCTAAATTGGGCACATGCTTCTCACACTCAGAGCGTAAGACATGCTGCTGAAGAGGTGGTGACTTCAAACACTGATTTGCAGATTCAAGCCCTAGAGCTTTTCAAATGATCAGACAGGGAATAAGATTTTGCCCAAGTCAAGCAGGAAAAGTGCTGCGCCTGTGGTGAGTGAGTCAAGAGTAGGCACAGTGGGCCAAGCTAAAGCTATGAACAATAATTCAGATCCAGAAGAAGGTCTAGGCAGAGCAACCAGAAGGGTACCAAAATGAGAAAGCTAGCCAAGAAAGGGTGTGAGACTTAGGCCCATATTTATACTATTTGACGCAAACCATTGCTGACGCTGGTTTGCGTCATAATTTTTACCGCCAGCTAACGCCATTCCTACGCACCATGCGGGCATCTTATTTAAGGAATGACATTAGCCGGCGCTGCGGACTGGTCAGAGTAAAAAAAAAATGACTCAAACCAGGCAGCCCCGGCGTAGGGGAAAATGGGGGTTGTGCGTCAAAAAATGGTGCAAGTCAGGTTTGAGGCAAAAATCATGCCTCAAACCGGACTTGCGCCATTTTTTGATGCACAACCCCCATTGAAATGACTGCAAAAACAGAAGTCATGCCCCCTTGCCCAATGGCCATGCCCAGGGGACTTCTGTCCCCTGGGCATGGTCATTGGGCACAGTGGCATGTAGGGGGGCCCAAATTAGGCCCCCCTATGCCACTTTAAAAAAATAAGAAAAATACTTACCTCAACTTACCTGTACTTACCTGGGATGGGTCCCCCCATCCATGGGTGTCCTCCAGGGGTGGTCAAGGGTGGCAGGGGGTGTCCCCGGGGCAGAGAAGGGCACCTCTGGACTCCTTCCATGGTCAGAGACCATGGAAGTGAGCCCACAGGTCCCTAACGCCTGCCCTCACCCAGGCGTTAAAAAACAGCGCACATCAGGCTGTGCGCCGTTTTTTAAGGCCGCCCCCTCCTGTGCGTCAAAATGATGCAGGAGTATAAATAAGGCGCACAGGCCTTAAAGTAATTTTTTGGGCGGGAATGCTTACCTTGCATGTCATTAACGCAAGGCAGTTTCCCGCATCCAAAAAATAACGCACACAGAGGAATTTTGATGTCCGCAGGCTCGGGCGTCAAAGTTTAAATATGGTGCACGGTTTGTGTTGAATGTGTGTCAAAATCTTTGACGCACATTTGCCGCAAACAGAGTATAAATATGCCCGTTAGTGCTATTAGGTCAACTGAGAGTATTACAGAGCTAGACCCTGAAGAAACACAAACCAGTGAGCTAAGTGACAGTAGAGATGAACAGCCAATAATCAGGAGATCAAAGAGAAAACAGGTTCCTAGTCAAAGGAACTCAGCACCTGAATGGACTTACTTTGCTGAAAGTGAACCTGAGCTTGTCTCGAGAGTGCATGAAATTGAAGGCCAATGGAAAGTGCTTGAAAAGACTCCAAGAGTAGGGCTACCACAAAGAAGATTGTTAGATCTTTGATTTTTGACTGATTGAATCCAAGCAAACTGTACAATCAAACTGAACTTTGTTTAAACTTTCTGAACCTTCCCAGGGCCCAGGCCCTTGTAGAGCATTAGGACTGTCATCTTATAAGAAGCTGATGCAGGTTTAAGGACACCTTCTGGAGATGATAACATACTCATCTTTGAATCAATGAACATTTTCAGATTTGCACAGTAGAAGACAATATTAGAAGTTGCTTTTATTCCTGTGCCCCTACCAAATTGACTCTGAATGAACCATGGTGTCTAATTCACCAAAAACAAGTAGAGTGATAATTGTCCTAGTTTTCCTCATGGTTTACCTATTAATTGGCTTGAATTTTCATGTTGAGAATGCTTCTGCCATAGCTAAACCTAATACAACTAACTTACATGAACAGTATAACTTTAGTATGATGATTTTATATGGTGATAGCTTCCAAGGGAATTTAAAAAATAATGTGTTCTTTAATCTGTTGCATGAATGTTCAGCAGTCATGCGTTTGAACTGTCATCACATATCTCTCACCTACTCCCTTCCATGTAGTATTATGATTAATCTTGTTTATCATCAGGGTTACTTTGAATATTATTTCTCATACTTTGGCCTGGTCCTTAAACAGCTGCCTATGTACAATCATTTAAATTTGCATTACAATGCTTAATATATGGACACTGTATGGCATTTTTAGGTCTCTGACAAAGATTGACATTTTCAATGCTCAGAAGGAAGGGTTGACATGTAAGACATCTACAGTTAAGAAAACAGTTATTGAAGAGTTGGAGGACAGAAGGCAGGGGCTTGAGGATAAAGTTAAGAGAGTACCTCAGGGTGAGTGGGTGAAGGTAGAAGAGAGAGGGTGCTGGGGTATACCCAAAGTTAAGTTTGGATTGGTAAAAGGAAGGAAAACATTGTTTCATGAGAAGAAAGGTAAAGATTAAATATCCTCAGATGATAGGTTGGAGCGACTGTCCACTGAGTTTTGAGGTGATGGGAAAAAGGTGTTCGGTCTAAACCATCCTGTAATTTCTGTAGTTTATAACATGTGCGGGAAAAAACGTTATTTTAAGCTTCCTCTAAATTGGATAGGAAGTTGTTATTTATCTTTAGTGTTTCCTAATGTCTACCATGTAAATTCATTAGATGATAAGGAGATGGTGTTTCATGGAAGGCACAAGTGTAGTGTTTTGCATATAGAAGGTGATATCTTTGGTGCTATAATTCCCTGTACAGGGGTAGTTTTGAATGACTTTAGTTGACTGTTGACTGTTTTGCTTCACTAATGACCAAGCTGAAACACTCATGCACTGACAAAAATCACTGGAATGCGCTTCCTAGTCCACAGAAGACATTTATTATTTCACTACACAAGGTTCCTAAAAGGAGATTAGCATGCTGAAAGCACACGTTCAAAAATGGTCACAGCAATGAAATGAAAGAATGTACAAATGATTCTCCACTGCAATAAACACAGCAAATATATGTATCTATATTATATTGCAAAGCAAATAATGAATTAAAACATATGCATCACCATGAGAAAAGGGCATCACTGCTTCATCTCCCTCCTATTCAGAATCAGATCGCCATATCCCAGAATTGATCAAGGGGCGAGAGATCAATTATCCTCACGGGAAGGATGGCACACTCCAGCGTCCTCGATGTGCCTGAGATCTGCAAACACTCTCTGTACGCGTCCATCTGGTCTCGGTATCTTATACTTTGGACAAACAAGACAGGAAAAGTCTAGAACATCCCTCTCCCTGCAGAAGTTTGTTTATTCAAAAAATGATGATTGCTTTAGGCCTGCTTTGAAAATAACACATCAGGACTTGGCCACAATCCCAAGGTGCCAATTCAAAACAAGTCCATTCCCTGCTGTCTGAGTACATTCTTATCAGCCTAAGCTGAATAAAAACATGTGCACATTGTACAATGTTGAAAACTACTTGCAGCTTTTAACGTAGCAGTGACTAATGCTAAAATAAAGGCAATAGGCAAATTGAAGTTGGTGGTCACTAATGTATGCTCCTAAGCTAAGTGCAACATGGAATCAGGGCCAAAACTCACATATCTTTACAAGCCTCCAAGAGTAATGTCTGTTATTAACTTAGAACCTGTGGCTATTAGGGCCATTATTCTTCAGAATACACATGCTTATATATCTTACTCTCATAAGAGGACAGAGTCTGCTGAATGTTACACATTCAACCGTATTGCAGTTATGTGCCTGATGAGAGAAAACAGATTAACCAGTTAGTAAATAACATTTATAGAGTTTCGAAAGGTCTGATGGAGCTGGGAAGCAACAGGTGCTTCTAGGTCCATTGGGAGAGGTTTTTCTGCAATTGAAGGCTGGCTTTGTAGCATGGGTAGTGGGATACTGGGGACCACTTTGACCCCAACCATATCACTCACTGCTATCATAGCTATTTGTTCATAGCTGTCTAACATGGATTTCGAGGGATGATTGGAGGGAGTGTTTTAGAGAGCAAAGGGGTAGAATCAGAGAAAATGGGAGATGGGAGAAAGGAAAAGAGAAGAGGTAGAACTGAAGCTGAAGTGTCACATACATGATGAAGTCAAGGATTTGGAGGAGTCTAGACATAGCAAAGGACAACAATTGGTATTTGAAAATCAGTTGTGAGGGACTTATGAATGTTTTGTGTGATGTCTCTGTGAGCCATTGGGCGGGATCAGTGATGCGCTGTCACTATTCTTTCTTTTGCTTAACAATCACAAGAGTGAACATTACATACACATTTCCAAAATGTGATTTCCATTTCAAAGGTAACCATAGTTAACTATTTCCATGTTATAGTTATCTGTTGTTAAATTTTGTTCACTTTAAATTAGCCATATTAAATGTAATCCTCACTGAAATAATTTCTACTAACATTAAGAGTGTGCTTTTGGCTGTTGTGTATTATCTCATATTTTTCTTCTTGTTTCAGGAGCCAAGCTAACTACAGTGGTTTGAATAATGAATGAGTTCAGTTGTCTTAATCTGTGTGTGAAAATGTTATTGTTATTACTTTCACTGTAACTGAATAATCGGTTTCAGTCACCTGTGCCCATGATGGTTTGACCGGGATTTACCAACTAGTACAAGATATCTTCCAAAGGCCATGCAGTTGTGAGCCTTCTTTGTGCGATACCTAGGAAGGAAAATGAAGACATTGTATCACATAATGCTAGGTTCTGTTAACGCAAGTGTCTTAATTCGAAATAATTAATGAACGTTTATGTATTTTGAATAATGATTTCAGTAGGAAATGAATAATGTAGAAAAATAATGTGCATGTTTGAAATTATGACCTCGGAGAATGGCCACCAGTATTTAAAATATTGGAAATGTATTTGATGAATGTAGTAATATGTCATATTGAGAATTATAACCTATATTTCTCAATAATTGTAGGCCTTAACATAGTGAGTGTCTTGGCCAGGTCTTGCCAGGCCTCATACAAAAGTTATATTTCTTAACGTTCAATGGAAAATGCTGACAAAATGAACTAACCTTGAACTGTTGATTGTTTTAGTAAAATGCCTAGTCGAAGCTTTCTGTGGGAACCGACGGACAGGCAATGAAGTTATGAAATTTGTATTGTTTTTATGTATAACAAGTATGATATGTACTTTCCCAGGACTCGAAAAATAAAGACACTGACTGGAGAAGAAGATCCAACATTTTTGACACCTGACGAGCCGGATGATGAGAATATTGTAATCAGACCAATCAACAACATGTGAACTGTGAAATATTAGAATTCATAGATTTGATTTATGGACTCTATTGGGTAGGGTAATAACATACGATTAATTGACCAATTGGAAATTGGGGGATAGTCTGGGTGACTTTGATACAACAACGTGACAGAGGGAAGATTAGTTAGATGTTAGGGAAGAGAAATTGCAAGATTTGAGAGGCGACTCGAGATTCAGTCATTGGACTCATACTCTCTGATTGAGATCCTAATGTGATGCTGATCGACTGATGACCTGAGGATGAAGACTGACTCTGTTGCTGACCCATACCGTGGATAGGTAGATATGACAATGTGACTGAATTGCATTTTTGTGCCTTTCCTTTCTAGGTACCAACTGCTCTGTCTAAATAGTATTCTTAGCTAGATGTTTTCTAAATTCTTGTTCCTAAATTGTTTTTGAATGAAGTTCCACATGCTAATGCTAATCTGGGTTAGATGAGGGTTCCTTACAGGACGATTGACAGATTACAGAGACAAATGGTTGACTGACTATTTTGCTGAACTCCATGACTAGAAATTATTTATTGTCTTTGGTTCTTTTATTTGACTTGTGCTAATGCTTTAGAATGTACTCTGATGCAAGCTTTGATTAGATAATGTTTTTGGCATCTTCTAACAAAATAATGCTGTTTTTATTTGAAGTGAATTGAGTTTGAATTAATCTCATGATTTAGCATTGTAACAACAAGGGAAATAAAATTACTAAAACGTATATCGAGGTGTAGTTATACATGGCTGAAAGGTCATGGTGTGTTGTTATTGCTTTTAAAGAAACATTTTATTAATGAGTTGTTTAAGGGTTCTTGAATTTTGTTCATTGATTTCTGAGAACATTGGTCACATGATAGCTAGGATACTCCAAGCGAATCAAAAGGTTCATCGACCTATATGTGTCACCTTGTAAGTTTACTTTATAATGACCGACGCGCTAACAGTTTTTGGCAGCAGCTTGATGGTTAGTTTCCTTGCAAAACTAGTTATGTGGTGATCGATGGTTATGGTGGTAGTTTAAGATTGGTAAATTATTCATCATTATTAAGATTTGGATTTTGTTTTTCGAAATGGCAATTTTAGCAAGAATGATGTCCCCTTAAACCCAGAAATGACTTTCTCAGATCCTTGATCTTGCTAATAATGTTGGGTATGTTCTCGACATTTTAGTGATAGTGTGAGAGAGATAGGTTGAGCTAGCACAGCTTATGCAAATTGCAGGTGAATTGTGACGTATGTGAGGGAAGTTAGGGAGTTTGCGTACTCCAAATGAAGTTTTAGTAGGAGTGTGCGCACTCCGCAGTATGAGAACTTCATATGTGTGTGGCGCTTTGTGCTCAAAAATTGTCCATGTGGTTGTTGAAGTATGGACCCTGCGTGGTCTAAGACTCCGGAGTATATTGAAAAGTGTAGGAGACACTTGGTTATATGTTGTAATCTGTCTGGTTTAGTAGGTTGATCAGGCGTGGTCAACAAGTCACTGTGTGAGTTAAAGTGGGCAAGAAAAAATTTAGACTGAGATTTGGCGAGTCCTATGTGCACCAGGACAGACCCATTGATCAATTGAGAGTAAAATTTGCGAGTCAAATTTGCTTGCAAATCTGGAAGACCGAGAAAGAGGAATAGCTGCCAGAGCGAAAGGGCCATCAGTGAAATTCTAATTGTGATACCTTCCTGTAGTAAACCAGCACAGTTTGAGGAATTAGCAGTTTGGGAGCTGATCGCAAGACAACAACAAGAAATAAAATGTAAAAGGAGAGTAAGAAAGGTAGAGAAGTGTTTAGCGGATGCGAGATTGGTTTGGGAACAGAGGAAATGGAGAACAGTGACATTGCAGGTTGTTAAATTGTTTCCTGCTATTACACAGGAGGATGAGACGGAAGGAAAGAAAGCAACTAGCAAAAGTGATAACAGTTTGTCTGGGAGTAAAAAAGCGAAAAGGGCTTCCATAGTAAAAGAAGAATCAGATGACAAGGATCTTATTACTCAGATACTGAGGGACCAACCACCACCATATGCGGTGCACGAGGGGGGTCCGAGTACTAGTTCTGATCCAACAGACCGGCACAGGCAATGGGGACAGTGAGTCCAGTACAAGTTAATAATGGACAGACACAAGATGTGGTGCAGGGTAATTCTAATGTGTTGACTGCCTCGGTAGTCCAGGCACAGTTGCATCTGCCACCGATACAGAGAATTTATCCTGAAGTGCCGATTCTTGAGACAACTTCAAACTTAGTGGTGCCTACGGAGCAAGTGGTTCCAAGACCATTACTGGTTCAGGCTGAGCAGACTCAGATTTTTATGCCCCAGGCACAGCCACAAGGTATGCCAAGGTTTACACCAATGACAGGGACACAGTCAGATTTAACTCCGGTAATGAATGAGTATGGGAGATATTGTTCCACAGAATGCAGGTGCTAGAGCAGCCCCAGATGCAATATCGCTGCCGATTAATGTTGGTCCAGGTTGACATGTCTCAGAATCTAGTGAGGGGAATAAGGACCTCATTGCAACATTGGCGGTAAAAGCCGCTTACCGCCGTGCAGAAGACCGCCAACACACCACCGCGGAATTCCGCCACAGCTATTATGACCCACAGTTCGGAATCCGCCAAAATTCAGACACCCACACAAGTCCGCCACACCAAAGGTCAGTGATAAACTGGCGATATCAAAACCTCCACCGTCACGCCAACAGAAATACGCCCACACTATCACGACCCATGAATCCACGCGGCGGTCTTTGAACCGCGGTATTCCATTGGCGGTACACACCGCCGCGCTCATAATACGCACACATTTACAAAACACAGCCACATTGGACAATTTGAAATACACACACCTGATACACATATACACACCACTCCCACACACCCAATACAATATAAAACACACACCCACATCACCCACAAACCCCTACTACCAAAAATTCCGAAAGAAGGCCAGAGAGAGACAGCACCAGCAAGAACAACAGCATCCACAGGCACACAACACCATCACCCACAGAACTTCTACGCACCTCACACAACACACCACTACATATCAGCACACTTATCACCACACACTCCACCACACACACCACCCCATGGCACGGCAAAGACACCCCAGGTTCTCGGAGGAGGAGCTCAGGGTCATGGTGGAGGAAATCGTCCGGGTAGAGCCACAGCTATTCGGATCACAGGTGCAGCACACCTCCATTGCAAGGAAGATGGAGCTATGGCGAAAGAATCGTGGACAGGGTAAACGCAGTGGGACAGCACCCAAGAAATCAGGAGGCCATCAGGAAGAGGTGGAAAGACCTACGGGGGAAGGTGCGTTCCGTGGTCTCAAGATACCACCTGGCGGTTCAGCGGACTGGCGGCCGACCCGTACCTCCTCCTCCACATCTAACAACATGGGAGGAGCAGTTCCTGGCGATTCTGCATCCTGAGGGCCTCGCAGGAGTAGGTGGAGGAATGGACTATGGTAAGTCAAATCTTAACTATTGCATCCCCCACCCTACCTGCATGCCAGCACATACCCCCACCCTTACACCCATCACTCTAACTCCTCACAAATGTCCCTACATCACAAACCACACATCCTAACACCAAGCCCTGCATGCAACAACAAAGCATGGACACCCATCACCAAAGCATGGCCACTGCACATACCCATACAACCCCCTAAACCATCATCACACAAGGTCCCACACAGGAATGCAAGCACTGGGGTACACGGTCACCCACCCATTGCACACCATGGCACACACAGATGTAATAACCATCCTTTTATACCCCTGCAGGACCCCTACCCAACGTCACCGGACAGGAGGGTCCACACATGTCCACACCACCAACAGAAGAGGCCCACAGTGATGACTGCACCCCTGCCCATCGGGGACCTCTGGACAGTCGGTTCCCCTCACCCAGTCACAGGCCACTACAGACCTTCCCCCCTCTGGAAACACCAGCACAGCACCTACCCAGCGGGCCCATACCTCCATCCCCAGGACACGTCAATCAGCAGTGTGTCCACCACTATAGGGAACCCAGGCTAACTCACCACCCCAACAACAACAGGGACCTGGGGGCAGTGGCAGTGGGCACACGGTCCAGGGGACGGAGGCCCAGGAACACAGGGGAACTGGGAGGGCTGCTGTGCGACAGGGGGCGGACAGGCCAAGGGAACCCGCTCTCCACAAGGCCCTCTCCTTCATCATGGGAGCCTACCACCACTCCCAGGAGACGATGGCAACGGTACTGGCCAAGTTTCAGGAGACCCAGCGCCTTCAGGAGGAACAGTATATGGGCTTCAGGGAGGAACTCAGAACCATCAGCTCCACCCTGGGCACCATCGTAGTGGTGCTGAAGGAACTTGTGAACACCAGGAGGGACACTGTGGCACTACAAGGGGCCCCTGTCAATAGCATGGACGATGAACTGCCCACCACCTCCGCCGGCGCTGGTGGACAGGACGCCCCGCCATAGGACCACCACACCAGCACCCCACCCCCTGCAGAGGGAGAACCACCCCGCAAACGGTCCCTGAGATCCAGGACAAAGACAGAGCACAATGCCAAGACCCCCGCCAAGAAATGAGACCACCCTGATTGTCATCCTACTGTCCCACTTTGTCACCCTGTCCATACTTAAACTGCCCCAGCTCCACTTCCTATGCCCATATGGGCAATGCACCTGTGAGACTAATAGACTGGACTCTGCCATGGGCATTCCTCCGCCATCACCCCTCACCATTTGACTACCCCCTCCAATATTGAGCACTTAAATAAACACACTTAAAGCACAAAACAATCTGGAGTCTGTCTGTGAGTTCGAAATAGTGTATTAGCAATTACAGTGACAAAATGCTCTTACAATTGTAATGTCAACATACCTATGTCACACACCTCTAGTCCATGAGGAATCTAAGCAGATGTCACACAGTGGGACCCACATCTGTGAAATCGTAAGGGGAAAGTGACAACTCAGTGCCAACACACTGGGTGAAAAGGACAGACAGTAGAGAGGTAGTAGTGTTAAAGTACATGTAGTAGGCAGGTCTGTACTCTTACCTGTGTCTCACTGGAAATATTGCTGGATCACTGAGTCCCTGTTCATGTCTTCTTCCTCTGCTTCCTCGTCTTCACTGTCCACAGGCTCCACAGCTGCCACAACACCGCCATCTGGACCATCCTCCTGCAGAAAAGGCACCTGTTGTGGCAAAGCCAAGTTGTGAAGCATACAGCAAGCCACGATGATCTGGCACACCTTCTTTGGTGAGTAGAATAGGGATCCACCTGTCATATGGAGGCACCAGAACCTGGCCTTCAGGAGGCCAAAGGTCCGCTCGATCACCCTCCTAGTTCACCCATGGGCCTCATTGTAGCGTTCCTCTGCCCTTGTCCTGGGATTCCTCACTGGGGTCAGTAGCCATGACAGGTTGGGGTATCCAGAGTCACCTGCAAATGGCGAGGACCAACTGTTAGACAAGCACTAACCTGTAGGGATATCCCCAGACCCAGACAACCATTCCCACTGTCTTGCTCCCAGGTGCTCACCTAATAGCCACACACAGTGCCTCTGGATTTGCCCCATCAGATAAGGGATGCAGATATTCTGCAGGACGTAGGCGTCATGCACTGAGCCAGGGAACATGGCATTCACATGGGAGATGTACTGGTCGGCCAAACATACCATCTGTACATTCATTGAATGATAACTCTTCCTGTTTCTGTACATCTGTTTGTTCCTGTGGGGGGGGGGGGGCAAGGCCACATGGGTCCTATCAATGGCACCTATGATGTTGGGGATATGTCCCAGGGCATAGAAATCACCTTTCACTGTAAGCAAATCCTCCACCTGAGGGAAAACGATGTAGCTCCGCATGTGTTTCAGAAAGGCAGACAACACTCTGGACAACACGTTGGAAAACATAGGCTGGGACATCCCTGATGCTATGGCCACTGTTGTTTGAAATGACCCACTTGCAAGGAAATGGAGCACTGACAGCACCTGCACTTGAGAGGGGATTCCTGTGGGATGGCGGATTGCTGACATCAGGTCTGGCTCCAACTGGGTACACAGTTCCTGGATTGTGGCACGGTCAAGCTTGTATGTGATAATCACATGTCGCTCCTCTATTGTCGACAGGTCCACCAACGGTCGTACACCGGAGGATGCCGCCAACTCCTCACATGTCCCAGCGGACGTGAGCACAGAGTCAAACAACTCAGAGGTACGTACCCACAGTTTACACAGAACACCATTCATACACAAAAGGTGGCCTGTATGTGTGTTGAGTCTAGGCCTAGGTATGTGTGACGCAGTTAAAAATTAATCCATGTGGGCCCCTGAAATGGCGGCTGCCTGACCTCTAAAGTGGGACAATGGGATGTGAGGTAACTGCGCTGGCGTTGTACACCGTCGCGGTAGGCGGTCGAAGACCGCGGCGCAACGCTGCATTGGTTAGCATTGGACCCTATGGGTCCCAGGAGCCAATGACGATGTACACCGGCGGTGACGGTACGCACCACTGCGGACGTGACCACCATTTTCTATCTGTTCAATCACTCGATACCTGATCTTCAACAGGAGAGGACCTACACTGCAAGTGCTGCTGTGACCTCGGTCTGGAAGAGACAATGGCTCGAGTGTCTGGGGAAAGGGCCTCTGCCTTCACATCAGAGGAGTTGGAGAAACTTGTGGATGGGGTCCTTCCCCAGTACACGCTACTCTACGGTCCTCCAGACAAACAGGTAAGTACACTGGGAGCATGCTGTATGGGCTATGCCTGTGTGGAGAGGGCTGGATGTAAGAAGGAAGGGGGGAGACTGCGGCGTGCATGAAACAATGGTGAATGCATGTGCCACATGGCAAGGGTAGGGATGGGGGCCAATCACTTTGACGGTGCAGTTGGTAATAACTTACTCTTCCCCCTGCACATTTCATGTAGGTCAGCGCCCACCAGAAAAAATATATTTGGCGTGCCATCGCCAAGGACATCCAGACCCTGGGGATCTACCACAGATGGAGCACCCACTGCCGAAAAAGATGGGAGGACATTCGCCGCTGGAGCAAGAAGACGGCGGAGGCTCAGCTGGGAATGGCCTCCCAACGTGGGAGGGGTGCCCGTCACACCATGACCCCCCTGATGTTCAGGATCCTGGCCGTGGCCTACCCGGAGTTGGATGGGCGCTTGAGGGCATCACAGCAGACACAACGGGGTGAGTACACTCTGGTTCTGCTAACTTTGCATGCAGTGGAGGGGTCTGGGTGGGGGAGGTGGGCTGTGGGTTTCCCTAGGCCAGAGCGAGTTCCGTAGGCAAGGTCCCTCCGTAAGGCAGGCCATGTGGCACCCCACCCCACCTCTGTAGAGTGCCAAGTACACCTAGTCATGCCCCTGTGTCATCTATGTGTGCAGATGTCGTCCATAGCCTTGTAGGGCATTTCCCAGGAATTGAACAGTGGAGCCCAAGAGCGCAGCATAATGCAGGGGGCTCCTGTGTCTGTCGTGTCCGCCAATGGTAGCGGTAATGCATGCACTCAGCATGTCTTTCTTCTTCCGTCCCCCCCCTTATTGTGGTCTCCCTGTTCTTGTGTGCATTAGCATCATCAGGCGGAGGAGCAGTGGCACCGGAGCACCAGGGGGCTGCATCCCACATTGCCATGGAGGGCCACACTACGGACTCGGACTTCACCAGTGGGACAAAGAGCGAGGGGAGCTCCACGGCGGGGACAGGAGCTGAGACCAGTGACACGGACTCGTCCTCTGATGGGGGCTCCCTTGTGGTGGCGGCAACATCTGTGCCCCCCCATCTACAGGTACAGCCGCCACCCCCTCTTCCAGCACCGCCCTCCCAGCAGCCCCTCAGCCTTCGCCCCGTGCCCGCTCACCCGGGAGGGTGGGCATCACCTTCGCCCCAGGCACCTCAGGCCCTGCCCCAGTCACCCCTGCTGCCCTCAGTGAGGAGGCCATTGACCTCCTCAGGTCCCTCACTGTTGGGCAGTCTACGATTTTGAATGCCATCCAAGGTGTAGAAAGGCAGTTGCAACAAACAAATGCATTCCTGGAGGGCATTCATTCTGGTCAGGCAGCCCTTCAGCGAGCTTTTCAGACTCTGGCCTCAGCACTGATGGCAGCCATTGTCCCTGTGTCTAGCCCCCCCCTCCAACTTCCTCCACCCCGACCCAATCCCCTGTACCTCAGTCTATCCCAAGCGCACCTACAGACCAGCATGCACACTCCTCAACACAAGGGAAGCTCAGGCAAACATAAGCACCACACATCCCACAGGCACTCACACAAGCATCACACACATGCAGACACACCAACATCCACTGCCTCCACTGTGTCCCCCTCCTCCTCGTCTCCCTCCTCCCTCCCAGTCTCGTAAACACTCACACCTGCATGCACTACATCTACAGCCACTACGTCCCTCCAACACACCCCGCTCACGTGCAGTCACCACCCCCACTACCATTCACACATGCCCTGTGTCCTCTCCCAGTGTGTCTGTGACACCCCCTCCCAAGATACACAAACACAGGCACACACCCACCCAACAGCCATCCACCTCACGACAGCCTCCAGCGCATGCACCTTCACCCAAAGTCAGCAAACGAACACCTCCTACAACCACCACCTCTTCCTCCACTCCCAAACCCCCTTCAGCTACCCGTCCCAGTGTGTCAAAAAAACTTTTCCTGTCCAACCTTGGCCTCTTTCCCACACCTCCCGCACCCCGTCCGTCTCCTAGGTCCAGAACTAGCACCTCAGCAACATCTCTGGGACCAGTGGTGCCTGTAGTCACCGGAATCTGGAGTGCACCGGCCACTAGGGCAGCCAGTGTGGCACGGAGCCACAGCACAGACAGTTCCCCACCTGTGAAGCATCAGAAGATGGCCAGTGCCCGGCGGGAGAGGGGGAAGACTCCAGCCACCAAAGCCGCTCCCAGGGGTCCCGGTGGGAGTGTGGACTCAGCTGTGACACACTCCAAGGTGGGCAAGGGCCACAAGAAACCAGGAAAGTCTGGGAAGAGCAGCCCTGCGGAGAAGACCGCCATCATCGCCGCTGCCCAGGAGGCCACCTCCAGCACCAGCCCAGCTGCCCAGGACAGAACCGCCAGCACAAGCCCAGCTGCCCAGGACAGGACAGCCAGCACAAGCCCAGCTGCCCAGGACAGGACCCACAGCACAAGCCCAGCTGCCCAGGACAGGCCCGCCAGCACAAGCCCACATGCCCAGGAGGCCACCGGCAGGAAAAGCCCCACTGAGCCATGAAGGACCGCCAGCAGCCGAGTCCCTGCAATGGAGACCGCCGCCTCAAGCACCGCTGCACAGGGCACCGCCATCTCAAGCACCGCTGAACATGGCACCGCCGTCTCAAGCACCGCTGAACAGGGCACCGCCATCTCAAGCACCGCTGAACAGGGCACCGCCGTCTCAAGCACCGCTGAACAGGGCACCGCAATCTTAAGCACCACTGAACAGGGCACCGCCGTCTCAAGCACCGCTGCACAGGGCACCACCGTCTCAAGCACCGCTGGCCCATGAGCGGCAAGGGCACTGACGCAACTGAGTCCGTCACGGGGTGAATGATGCACTCTGGGCACCATGCCCCCTCCAGAACCAGTGGAGACTGTCATCCACTACCTCTGTCGTTAGCAGGATGAAGCACTCTTGGCACAAAGCCCCCTCCAGAACCAGTGGAGACTGTCATCCACTACCTCTGTCGTTAGCAGGATGAAGCACTCTTGGCACAAAGCCCCCTCCAGAACCAGTGGAGACTGTCATCCACTACCTCTGTCCTTAGCAGGATGAAGCACTCTGGGCACAAAGCCCCCTCCAGAACCAGTGGGGTATCACATCCACTACCTCAGTCCTTGGAAGGATGAAGCACTCTGGGCACAAAGCCCCCTCCAGAACCAGTTGAGACTGTCATCCACTACCTCTGTCCTTAGCAGGATGAAGCACTCTGGGCACAAAGCCCCCTCCAGAACCAGTGGAGACTGTCATCCACTACCTCTGTCCTTAGCAGGATGAAGCACTCTGGGCACAAAGCCCCCTCCAGAACCAGTGGAGTATCACATCCACTACCTCTGTCCTTGGCAGGATGAAGCACTCTGGGCACAAGGCCCCCTCCAGAACCAGCGGAGACTGTCATCCACTTGAGACTCCCCAGGATTGAACAGTGGGCAAACAACCCACTGTAGAGACTTGTGAGACTGTGGCTTTGCACTCCCCAGGATTGAACAGTGGGCAAACCACCCACTGTAGAGACTTGTGAGACTGTGGCTTTGCACTCCCCAGGATTGAACAGTGAGCAACCCACCCACTGGAGAGACTTGTGAGACTGTGGCTTTGCACTCCCTTGGATTGAACAGTGGGCAAACCACCCACTGGAGAGACTTGTGAGACTGTGGCTTTGCATGCCCCAGGATGGAACAGTGGGCATGTGGCCCCCTCGTGGATTTGGCATCATGCACTCAAGCGGCTGAGGTGCCCCCCTTTCCCTCCCCCTGAGGTGCCTGTTTAGTTGCTCTCTGATGCCCCTGCACTGTTCTCTCCGTCATGGTCGGGGATCTTGTGTGGGCCTCGCCCATACTGTGTGGCCCCAGTGTTCCACAGACTTTATTAGAGCACTTCCTGGACTACTATGCTTGGTATATATTTTGTACCTGGTGTATATATACGTTTCTGCCTACTTGCTTTTAATATATTACAATGGTTACACTAATTTTCTATTGTCTTTGCATTCTTCCGGGGGGTTTGAGGGGGTGTAACTGTGATGTATTGATATGCATTAGTGTGTGTGTTGTGGTGGGTGAGGGTGGGGGTGGGGGTGTTGCGTGTTGCGTGTCCCTGTTATTTCCCTCCCCCCTCCCCTGTGTCGTAGGTGCAGTACTCACCGTGGTCTTCGCAGCCGGCGTTCGTGCTCCTGGTAGAGGAGCAGGAAGACTATTGCAGGTAGAATTTGGAGTTCTGGATCCATGGCGTCCTCGTTCCTCGTGGGGTGTGTAGAGGTGAGCGTTTTTCCTTCTAGATTCCTGTTTCCGCCGTGTTTTTATCCGCGGTGAATCCGCCCTGGAAAATGTGGTGGATTGGCCTGTCATAATAGTGTGGGTGGTACATTGTCTCCCGCCTGTCTGTTGGCGGTGACCGCCGCGCTATTTGTTTGTACCGCCGTGGTGGTCGGAGTGTTAAAGTGGCTGTCTTTGTTGGCGGTTTCCGCCACGGTCGTAATTGCAAATTTTTTACCGCCGGCATGTTGGCGGTCTTACTGCCGCTTTAACACCGACCTCCAGGTTTGTAATGACCACCCATGTGAGCAGGTTCAGGTAGTCTCTTCCATGGGTCAGACCTTTGATGGATTGAGGTCATTATTGGTTCTCAGTCCACTTGTCGCTCTTCGTGATGCCGTAAATGGTGCAAGTGCAGGTCAGAGCTTAAAGATAATGACTCCGCAATCTTCAAGTGCAGTGGTACAGCAGATGCCACCACTAAATGTGAGTAACATTTCGTTACAAGGATTGACAGCACTGCAGTTGAACGATTGGTTAGACAAGTTGAACACCCCACAGAATGTGACCAAGAGTGAGGAGCAGATTGATCGTGTTAGGTTGAGTACGGAAGTAAATGAGTTAATTGAGGGATCAATGGGGGTGAATAGGTTAGAATCCTACACAGAAGCAGAATTGAGATACCTACGTCCGAGAATTATAAGAGAAGTGGGCAAGGTACATCAAAGACTGGCAGATTTGGCAGAAAAACATGATATAGAAATAGAGAAAACAAAGCGACAGAAAAGGAGTTACAGGTTAGATTTTGAGGCAAAAGATTTTAAACACAAGGTCTGCCAAAATGAAGGTGCACCTTAAAGAACTATTACAGAGGGCTCAAATTTGGGTAGCATTGGAAAAACGGGAAGGCAGATTGGTAAAGAAACGAGATTCTCAAGAAGGTTCTGAAAGTGTACAAAAGGATAAAGATCAGTTAAAAATGTTACCAATGACAGAGATTCCAGGAGTTCAGATAATTCATGTTTCTTGGCACAGGAGTGATATTCTGTCATTCACAAATGATTATCCAAAATTAGGGGGGAAACCGATTGAGTGGTATCAGCAGACAGGTTTGTGAATCTTTCGAAATGCCTATGGGAAGACCTGAATAACTTATTTGAAATAGTGGTTCCAGCTGATTTGTGGGTTGAGTGTAAGAGAGCAGTAGATTGGCCAACAAGTAAACCAGAAAGGGATAGAAGCACAGGTGCACCATCTCCTGAAGTAATGAAGTATTATTATAAGGTGATTGAGTTCCTGAAGACGAGAATTTTGCCTAAAAATATTGATTGGCAGAGGATTGACAGGACAGTGCAGGAGGTAAAGGAGTCGATACATGCGTATTATGAGAGATTGTTAAAACCGTTCAAGGAGTACAGTGGCAAGGAAGCGATTGAGCTGAAAGACATGTTGTATTTTGTGTTCAGGTTCGTAGAAGGACTGAGACCTGAAATAGGTCAGATGATTAAGAGTCATTTGATTTGCTGGCAAGCAAAGCCAATTGATGAGGTGTTGCAGTATATGAAATACTGTAGGGACGAGATTGAATTGAAGCATAAAAAGCTGAAGGAGAAAGCAATGGGGATGCAGATTAAGGCAGCACAAACAGGAGTGCAGGGAACTTTTGTCCAACAGATACCACAGCAGCAGGGAACTGTCATGTTCCATCCTCAGATGTGAGGTAGGAGTCGGGAGTTAATTGGACCGGATTTGAGTACTTTAGTGGTTCAGAATGATGTGCAAGAATGAAGAAGATGTTACCGTGTCACAATTGTAGAGCCGTGGGACACTGTGTAGGAGGCTGGACTGGCTTGTAGTGAGTAGCAAGGGGTACTTGCACCTTGCACCAGGCCCAGTTATCCCTTATTAGTGTATAGGGTGTCTAGCAGCTTAGGCTGATAGATAATGGTAGCTTAGCAGAGCAGCTTAGGCTGAACTAGGAGACGTGTGAAGCTACTACAGTACCACTTAGTGTCATATGCACAATATCATAAGAAAACACAATACACAGATATACTAAAAATAAAGGTACTTTATTTTTATGACAATATGCCAAAGTATCTCAGAGTGTACCCTCAGTATGAGGATAGCAAATATACACAAGATATATATACACAATACCAAAAATATGCAGTATAGTCTTAGAAAACAATGCAAACAAAGTATAGTTACAATAGGATGCAATGGGGAAACATAGGGATAGGGGCAACACAAACCATATACTCCAAAAGTGGAATGCGAACCACGAATGGACCCCAAACCTATGTGACCTCGTAGAGGGTCGCTGGGACTATTAGAAAATAGTGAGGGTTAGAAAAATAGCCCACCCCAAGACCCTGAAAAGTGAGTGCAAAGTGCACTAAAGTTCCCCAAAGGACATAGAAGTCGTGAAAGGGGAATTCTGCAGGAAAGACACAAACCAGCAATGCAACAACGATGGATTTCCAGTCGAGGGTACCTGTGGAACAAGGGGACCAAGTCCAAAAGTCACAAGCAAGTCGGAGATGGGCAGATGCCCAGGAAATGCCAGCTGTGGGTGCAAAGAAGCTTCTACTGGACAGAAGAAGCTGAGGTTTCTGCAGGAACGACAAGGGCTAGAGACTTCCCCTTTGGAGGATGGATCCCACACGCCGTGGAGAGTTGTGCAGAAGTGTTTTCCCGCCAAAAGAGCGCCAACAAGCCTTGCTAGCTGCAAATCGTACACTAAGGGATTTTGGATGCTGCTGTGGCCCAGGAGGGACCAGGATGTCGCCAATTGCGTCTGGGGACAGAGGGGGCATCGAGCAAGACAAGGAGCCCTCTCAGCAGCAGGCAGCACCCGGAGAAGTGCCAGAAACAGGCACTACAAGGATGCGTGAAATGGTGCTCACCCGAAGTCGCACAAAGGAGTCCCACGTCGCCGGACAACAACTTAGGAGGTCGTGCAATGCAGGTTAGAGTGCTGTGGACTCATGCTGGACTGTGCACAAAGGATTTCTGCCGGAAGTGCACGGAGGCCGGAGTAGCTGCAAAAGTTGCAGTTCCCAGCAATGCAGTCTGGCGTGGGGAGGCAAGGACTTACCTCCACCAAACTTGGACTGAAGAGTCACTGGACTGTGGGAGTCACTTGGACAGAGTTGCTGGATTCAAGGGACCTCGCTCGTCGTGCTGAGAGGAGACCCAAGAGACCGGTGATGCAGTTCTTTGGTGCCTGTGGTTGCAGGGGGACGATTCCGTCGACCCACAGGAGATTTCTTCGGAGCTTCTAGTGCAGAGAGGAGGCAGACTACCCCCACAGCATGCACCACCAGGAAAACAGTCGAGAAGGCGGCAGGATCAGCGTTACAGAGTTGCAGTAGTCGTCTTAGCTACTTTGTTGCAGTTTTGCAGGCTTCCAGCGCGGTCAGCAGTCGATTCCTTGGCAGAAGGTGAAGAGAGAAATGCAGAGGAACTCGGATGAGCTCTTGCATTCGTTATCTAAGGAATCCCAAGAGACAGAGACCCTAAATAGCCAGAAAAGAGGGTTTGGCTACCTAGGAGAGAGGATAGGCTAGCAACACCTGAAGGAGCCTATCAGAAGGAGTCTCTGACATCACCTGATGGCACTGGCCACTCAGAGCAGTCCAGTGTGCCAGCAGCACCTCTGTTTCCAAGATGGCAGAGGTCTGGAGCACACTAGAGGAGCTCTGGGCACCTCCCAGGGGAGGTACAGGTCAGGGAAGTGGTCACTCCCCTTTCCTATGTCCAGTTTCGCGCCAGAGCAGGGCTAAGGGGTCCCTGAACCGGTGTAGACTGGCTTATGCAGAAATGGGCACCAAATGTGCCCATGAAAGCATTTCCAGAGGCTGGGGGAGGCTACTCCTCCCCTGCCTTCACACCATTTTCCAAAGGGAGAGGGTGTAACACCCTCTCTCAGAGGAAGTCCTTTGTTCTGCCATCCTGGGACAAGCCTGGCTGGACCCCAGGAGGGCAGAAACCTGTCTGAGGGGTTGGCAGCAGCAGCAGCTGCAGTGAAACCCCTGAAAAGGCAGTTTGGCAGTACCAGGGTCTGTGCTACAGACCACTGGGATCATGGGATTGTACCAACTATGCCAGGATGGTATAGAGGGGGCAATTCCATGATCATAGACATATTACATGGCCATATTCGCAGTTACCATTGTGAAGCTACATATAGGTAGTGACCTATATGTAGTGCACGCGTGTAATGGTGTCCCCGCACTCACAAAGTCCGGGGAATTGGCCCTGAACAATGTGGGGGCACCTTGGCTAGTGCCAGGGTGCCCTCACACTAAGTAACTTTGCACCTAACCTTTACCAGGTAAAGGTTAGACATATAGGTGACTTATAAGTTACTTAAGTGCAGTGTAAAATGGCTGTGAAATAACGTGGACGTTATTTCACTCAGGCTGCAGTGGCAGGCCTGTGTAAGAATTGTCAGAGCTCCCTATGGGTGGCAAAAGAAATGCTGCAGCCCATAGGGATCTCCTGGAACCCTAATACCCTGGGTACCTCAGTACCATATACTAGGGAATTATAAGGGTGTTCCAGTAAGCCAATGTAAATTGGTAAAATTGGTCACTAGCCTGTTAGTGACAATTTGAAAGATATGAGAGAGCATAACCACTGAGGTTCTGGTTAGCAGAGCCTCAGTGAGACAGTTAGGCACCACACAGGGAACACATACATATAGGCCACAAACTTATGAGCACTGGGGTCCTGACTAGCAGGGTCCCAGTGACACATAACAAACATACTGAAAACATATGGTTTTCACTATGAGCACTGGGCCCTGGCTAGCAGGATCCCAGTGAGACAGTGAAAACACCCTGACATACACTCACAAACAGGCCAAAAGTGGGGGTAACAAGGCTAGAAAGAGGCTACCTTCTCACACACTGAAAGTGGGAGTGTCCAATGATGGTGCAGGAAGGTGTTATTCAGCAAAATGGTGATGTCAATACATTTCAAAATGTTAGCATACCATGAATGAGAGGCCATAATCCAAATTTTCAGAATAACATGAATCAGATGCTAAATTTCCAGCCCATGCAGCAGGTGCAAATGTCTCGTGCACAGTTGACACAGTTGCAACCAGTGCAGCAGCAGGTTCCTATGGTACCTAGAGAGCAAATGCACATACCTCAAGCCCAGATGGAGCCGAAACAGATGATGCTTGCTCAAGAGGTCACAGGTCAGAGACAAGACAGAAGTAGTAACACAGTGCACTAATTCCCATTACACAGTAAGAATGAAATAAATGGTGAATAGATGAGTGATAGTTCAGATGAGGGGCCATGTGTGCTTGCAGCCTCCTTAGAAGTAGATCAGAGAGGACCCTATGTGAGAGGGAAGGTGATGGGTCACAAGGTCTCATTTTTGGTGGACACAGGAGCTACCGCTCTACAGTGAGAAGAACAGAAGTTCCAAATTTGCCTCTTTCAGGAAGAACGCTTCAGGTTGTGGGGTTAGCGAACAAGCATTTGACGAATCCGATCACAGATCCAGGGCAAGTTGAGATTAGCAACTTCCAGGGACTGCATAAGTTTGTAGTCTGTGATTTGAGTCCATTATCCCTACTAGGAAGGGACTTATTGTGTAAAACAAGGTGTTCAATTACTTGTTCACAGGATGGAATTGAGATTCAGACCAATAGCGATGATGAAGAAGACCCAGCTCCAGAAGTTGAGTGCGAATCTGTCAATGAAGAGTACCCATTGATTGAGTTTTTCCCGATGTTCACAGTGAAAGAGCTTCATTCTGATTTGCAGGGAACAGCACAGGAAAACGTGTGGGATTTGACAGGAAAAGATGTAGTTTTGATCAAGGGAGTGGAGCCGATTAAGGTTACTTTGAAGCCAAATGCAGTATTTCCGCAGCTTCCACAGTACAATGTGCCACAAGATGTCTTGATGAAAGTCTCACAAATAATTGGAGATTTTGTGAAGCCGGGAGTCTTGAAAGAAGTGCTGGTCAGCCCATGTAATTCACTGATAATGGGTTTGAAGAAGCTGTGTGGGAAGGTGCGAATTGTTCATGATTTGAGAAAGGTAAATGACATAGTGGTTAAGTGTTGTCCCATAGTGCCCAATCCAGCAGTAATAATGTTACATATTCCATGTGATGCAGAATGGTTCACAGTTGGTTGATTTGTCACAAGCATTATTTTCTGTGCCTCTTCACGAGGATAGTCAATTTCTCTTTAGTTTCAAATTCCTAGACAGACTCTACAGCTGGTGTAGACTTCCTCAATGGTACACAGAGTCACCATCCTTGTTTAATCAGATCTTGAAAAAGAACTTGGAGTCATTGGAATTGCCATTTCAATCATCTTTGGTACAGTACATTGATGATTTGTTGATTGCATCCAAAACAAGTGACAAGTGTAAGTATGACTCGATCGCCCTATTGAATCATTTGAGAAAATCTGATCATAAAGTGTCACCATTGAAGTTGCAGTACTGTCAGAAGGTAGTGAAATATTTGGGTCACCAAATTGAAAAAGGGTCGAGGAGGATTTCCAGAGAAAGGATGACAGTGATATTGCAGAGAAGTCCTCCGACTTCACAGAGAGATGTCAGGATGTTTCTGGAAATGGTAGGTTATTGTCGTCAGTGGATTCTGAATTTTGCTGAGATTTCAAAGCCATTGCAGAAGCTGACAGATAAGGATGTTACCGATCCCATAGCATTAGACCAGGAACAGATGAAAGCGTTCACTGAGTTGAGAGAGAGTTTGTGGAGAGCTCCAGCATTGGGTATGCCTGATTACACGGAACCTTTCACATTGTTTTGTCATGAGCGTGATGCATGTTCATTGTCTGTCTTGACTCAGGTCCATGGAGGTGCTTATCGCCCGGCAGCATATTTTTCAGCTACCTTGGACCCAGTTGCAGCAGCCTTACCAGGTTGTTTGAGTGCAGTTGCCGCAGTTGGTCAGTCTTTCACAGTGTGAAGGAGTAGTGATGGGGTATCCCATGACGGTAATGGTCCCTCACTCGATTGAGATTTTGCTGATAAGGATGAAAACACAATACTTGACTGGCACCAGACTGACAAGGTATGAGACAAGCATTTTGGGAGCACCTAATGTGACCCTGAAAAGATGTACAGTGCTGAACCCGGCAACTTTACTTCCAAGTGATACTGCTGGAATTGAAAAAAGAGGAAGACATTGAGCATGATTGTCTTGAAGTAACTGAGTTGTGCACAAAAACGAGACCTGACATTAGAGATACTCGTTTGGAAGAGAATGACCAAATGGTCTTCGTTGATAGTTCTTGTCTTAGAGATAGTACAGGGATATTGAGAGCAGGCTATGCCGTGTGCACAATTACAGGTACTTTATAAGCTTCCTGGCTTTGAGGAGTATATTCTGCACAAGTAGCAGAATTGGTAGCTCTTACTAGGGCGTGCCATGTATCTGCTAGATTGAGAGTCACTATCTATACAGATAGCCAATACAGATTTGGAATAGTTCATGATTTTGGTCAATTGTGGTCACAGAGAGGTTTCCTGACCTCTACTGTTTCACCAGTGAGAAATGGTGAAAGAATAAAAGAGTTGCTGAATGCAATACAATTGCCTGAAGAAATTGCCGTGGTGAAATGCAGTGCACATCTAAAATTGAATGACTACGTGTCACTAGGAAATTGATATGCGGATCAAGTCGCAAGGTTTTGCACATTGAACTGTATATCGTTCAAGGATAAGTGGGAATTGTTATCTGAAGAAGGCACTACATGTACGAGTTTTGCATTAAGAGTGATCAGCACATTGAAAACTTTACAAAGTAATGTTGACAAGGAAGACAAACGTTCATGGCTCACAATGAAATGTGTTCAAAGGCAGGATGAGCTACGGGTAGCCGAAGAGGGTCAAATGGTTTTGCCAAATAGTCTGCTGTCACAAATGGCAAGATACTATCATGGTCAGGCACACATTATGAGGGATGCCATGGTTTGTTTGCTCAAAATTGATTGGTTTAACCCCATGTTTAGACAGGCAGCTGAAGCAATATGTCATTCCTGTGTTATTTGTCAGCAATTAAATGCGGGGAAAGGGACTGTGGTGAACTTGAGCCACATTGGAAGAGCAGGAGGTTCATTCAGCAGAATGCAATTGGATTGCCTGTGGAGGGTTGAAATATGTATTGGTGATTGTGTGCATTATTTGTCACTGGATTGAAGAGTACCCTACAAGAAGAAATGATAGCCTTACAGTAGTGAAGCTGTTGCTTAGAGAATTGATACCATGTTGCGGGTTTTCGATCTCTTTAGAATCAGATAGGGGAACACACTTCAATAACGAGGTGATTAAACTTTTGTGTGCAGCATTGAACATTGAGCAGAAGTTGCATTGTAGTTACAGCCCTGAAGCATCAGGACTAGTGGAGCAGATGAATGGTACTTTGAAATCAAGAATTGCCAAAATGTGTGCAGCTACGAATTTGAAATGGCCAGATGCATTGCCCTTGGTGTTGATGTCAATGAGAAATACACCTGACAGGAAGACTAGACTGTCGCCCCACGAGATCCTTATGGGCAGAGCAATGAGGTTGCCAGCAGTTCCAGCCAATGCACTTGTCAATATTACAGATGATATGGTGTTGGATTACTGCAAGGGTCTGGCTGATGTGGATCGCTCTTTCTCTCAGCAGCTGGAGGCCACCACACTGCCACCGATTCACGATCCAGGACACAACCTGAGAGCTGGCTACTGGGTTGTTGTCCAAAAACATGTTCTCAAGACGTGTTTGGAGCCACGTTGGAGAGGGCCGTACCAGGTGATCTTGACGACTACGACAGCTGTGAAGTGTGCAGAAATCCCAAACGGGATTCATGCAAGTCACACAAAGAAAGTGGCATGTCCAACGGATCATGAAGAAGCGTTGTTGAAAGCACCAGCAACTGCGAAACAAGTTGCAGCACCAGAACCAGAGAAGGAACAAAGAGAACCTGAAGCCGAACAAGAGCTTGTGGAAGATGGTTCTATCACCCCTGTAAGAGGCAAAAGTGAAGAGTTACAGGAGGTTTTGGAGAATCTATCTCGAATGACCCAGCAGGAGAACCTAGCACAACAGGGGTTCTCCCAGAAGCAGACGATTCTGAGAAACAAACAGAGCAAGAGCTAGACCCAGAAGGGGAGGGAGTTGAGCTGGATCAAAGTCAAAGTGATCTGACTCTTGAAAGTGAACTGGAAAAAGCATTGATAACCAGATTTGATGTTTGAAAACTGCAAGTGACAAGCTGCTAATCGATTTTGACAAGGAGAAGGGTCCCTGAATGTGAAACTTAACTTCTGAAAGAAGAATTGTCTATTTTTTATTTTTGCTGCAAGTTTCTAAGTTACTTCTGCTTTCTGATTCTTTATAGATCATGGCTGATTTTAGTAAGCAGGTTAGAGATGTTAGGCGCTGTAAATATATGAGTATTGGTTTGGCAATTATGTGTGGGATTTTGTTTATAGTGTTGTTTGTGGGTATGTCTGTTCTTGATACATCTGCTTCTGAAACTACCACGCTAACAGCTTTGGAGAGGTTTAAATTAGATGAGAAATATTTTCATGATTATACTAATGCTCAAGGAGAACTATCTTCTAATGTTTTCTATTGCTTGTTGAGTGAGTATGTTGAGACGATGGATGCAAGGGATTGTCTTGTGTGTACGCAAATTCCTTCATCAGTCGAGGAAGGAGTTACTTAACATAGTCTTCCACTAACTTATGGGATAAGTTGTAGTCTGCTGCTAACAACGTTTTATGACCAGGAGTATATTCAGCATTTTTACTCCAATCACTATGTAGTGTTATTGTGTGTTCCAATTATTAGGTATCTGAGTAGAGTAGCTAAGGATCATGACATAGAATTGGTTTGAGGATTCTTTGAACCTACCTTAATGTTTGGAACAGCTTATGCGCATAAGAATAACTTAACATGCTTGCTTACCCCTTTAGAGAAGAGCTTCTTAGGTCATACTGACGATAGGAGAAAGGCATTGAAAGAGAAATTAGAAAAAGAATTAGAGAAAAGGACTTACAAGAATGATTATGCTTATACTGCAATTAAGACACTAGGGAAGTTAGCTTTAGATGCATTACACGTAGGGAAGCTTTGTATATATAGGCCAAAGTCACGCACTGACACTTTATTTATGGGAACGAGTGAATGTAGGCATGTGTTTCTGTTTCAGAGTAAATGGACTTTTATGTTGAATGGTCAGGACCCTGCGATTCCAGGGATTTATTATATTTGTGGACATATGCTTACTACCGTCTTTCAAGAGGATGGTATGGGACATGTTATTTGGGGATAGTATTCCCAAAGATTTACCAGATAGAGGATTTGAAAAAAATTCTGAAATTGACTGAATTACATCAGAAGAGGCAGAGGAGGGAGTCCACTTCTGCAATCGTGGGAGATATATTTGGTGTGGTGATTCCTTCACTGGGAGTCATCTTGAATTCGATCAAGATTTGAAAGTTGTCTACTATTGTGGATAATATGCTGATAAATTTTACAGGGGCAATACTCCTGATAGATACTGAATTGGCTGTGGATAGAGCTATGACTCTTCAAAATCATGTTGCTTTAGAAATCTTTCTAGCGAAGGACGGCGGAGTCTGTAAAATGATTAACTCTAGGCATTGTTCATATATCCCTAACAATAGTAAAGAGATAAGAGACTTAGGGCCAGATGTATGAAAATATTTTGCATTCGCAAACGGTGCAAATCGGTAAATTCGGCCATTTGCGAGTGCAAAATAGTGGTCTGCAATGCATGAAATGCATTCGCAGACCACAAAGTAGAAATCGCAAAAATTGCGTTTTTTTGCGTTGCAACCTGGATTTTGCGAGTCTCAATTTGCGATTCGCAAAATCCAGGTCGCAAGGTAATGCTGCAAAAAATGGCAAATTGCGATTTTTCGCAGAATGGCATTTTGCACATGCAAAATACCATGATCTGCAACCAGGTGGTAACCTGGTGCAAAATTTAAAAATGCAGTCAAACTGCATTTTTAAATTTAACATGTAAAGCACACATACCCTTTTGGCATGTGTGTACCTTACATGTAGCAAAAAAAGATTTTGGGGTGCAGCAGAGGGGGCCTCAGGCCCGCAGCACCCTGGGCTTTTGCATTTCCAAAATTGCGATTTCTGGTACAGAAATCGTAATTTTGGAAATGCAAAAAATTGGCCCATAGCTGCGAATGGGGCCGGTATCGCAATTTGCGATTCGGTAATAGCATTAGCGTTTTTTAAGAAATCGATATTACCGAATCGCAAATGTGATACATGGCACTTTGCGAGTCGGAAATAGCGATTTCTTAAAAATCGCAATTTCCGATTCGCAAAGGGCCGTGATGATACATCTGGCCCTTACTTACTGATCTGACTAACTCAAGTAGTGACTTGAAGGAGTTGAAAGAACCAGGAGTTTGGGAAAAGGTTGGCAAAGGGTTTGCTTCAGTGGGAAATTGGCTTGGTAAAATTTGGAATGGGGTGCTACTAAAAATGATATAGGGAATATTAATTGTAATAGCTTGTCTAATAGGAATATGGGGATTATGTAAATTGTGTCAAAGAATTAAATTGAAAAGGTCTAAAAATAATCAGATGAGGGAAGAACGAAACAGGGAAAGAATCTTTAGGGAAAATTCAAGAAGAAGACAAAGGCCCTAATTCCAACCCTGGCGGTCGGTGTTAAAGCGGCGAAAATACCGCCAACAGGCCGGCGGAAAAAAAATGGGATTACGACCATGGTGGAAACCGGCAACATAGACAGCCACTTTAACACTCCGACCGCCACAGCGGTACAAACAAACAGCGCGGCGGACACCGCCAATAGACTGGTGGGAGACAATGTACCGCCCACCCTACCACAACACGGCATGGAGCCCGAATTGCAGATCCTGCCGGCGATGGTCTTCCTGCTCCTCTATCAGGAGCTCCAACGACGGCGGCGACGACCACAGTGAGTACTGCACCTACAACACAGGGGAGGGGGGAGGGAAAAGAGAGTGACACACACACGCAACACGCAACACCCCCACCCCCACAACACCATACACACAAATGCAGGCTGCAACATTACATAGACCCCCTCCACCCCCCCTAGAAGAATGCAAGGACAAAAGGAAATGATTGTAACCATTGCAATCAAGAAAAATCCATTAGTCAAAAGTCAAAATCCAGTATATACAAATATGTACACCAACTACACAGGTCCGGATAGTGCACCAATCATTGTCCGTGGACCACTGGGCCCAAAATGCATGGGCGAGGCCCACTCATGATACCTGTCTCCAAACGGAGAAAACACTGGAGGGGCATCACATAGAAAACATACAGGCACCTCAGGGGGAGGGGGAGGGTGGGCACCTCTTCCTGATTAACGCACGACGCCACTGCTCCACGAGGGGGCTCCATGCCCACTGATGTATCCTGGGGAGTGCAATGCCACAGTCTCTCAAGTCTTTTCAGTGGGTGGGTTGCCCACTGCTTTATCCTGGGGAGTGCAAAGCCACAGTCTCTCAAGTCTTTTCAGTGGGTGCTTTGCCCACTGCTTTATCCTGGGGAGTGACAAGCCACAGTCTCTAAAGTGGATAACAGTCTCCACTGGTTCTGGAGGGGGCCTGGTGCCCAGAGTGCTTCATCCTGCCAAGGACTGAGGTAGTGAATTAGATAATCCACTGGTTCTGGAGGGGGGTTTGTGCCCAGAGTGCTTCATCCTGCCAAGGACTGAGGTAGTGGATGTATCTCTCCACTGGTTCTGGAGGGGGCTTTGTGCCCAGAGTGCTTCATCCTACCAAGGACTGGGGTAGTGAATGCCTTTCTCCACTGGTTCTGGAGGGGGCTTTGTGCCCAGAGTGCTTCATCCTGCCAAGGACTGAGGTAGTGAATGTATCTCTCTACTGATTCTGGAGGGGGCCTGGTGCCCAGAGTGCTTCATCCTGCCAAGGACTGAGGAAGTGGATGTCTTTCTCAACTGGTTCTGGAGGGGGCTTTGTGCCCAGAGTGCTTCATCCTGCCAAGGACTGAGGTAGTGGATGTGAATCTCCACTGGTTCTGGAAGGGGCTTTGTGCCCAGAGTGCTTCATCCTGCCAAGGACAGAGGTAGTGGATGCCTTTCTCCACTGGTTCTGGAGGGGGCCTGGTGCCCAGAGTGCTCCACGTGCAGTGTGACTGGTACAATTCCCTCACCTGGGTGTGTGTGCCACAAGATTGCCGAGGTACAGGTAGCATGATACGCCATGGAGGCAGAGACATACCCCACACTGCTGCAGCTTTGCATTCCATATGCAGGTGACAACTGTGATGACAGTGATGCTTCATGGAAGCTGCCCAGGTTCCTGGAACTCACCACCAGCCTCGTCTGGGGTGGTGCCACTGGCAGAGGATGTCGCGGGCCGCTGGAAGTGCTTGTGGCGGTGGCAGTTGTGGCGGTGCTTGCGGCGGTGGCAGTGCGGCGATGCTGGCGGCGGGGTCTGTGCCGGCAGTGCTGGCGGCAGGGTCTGTGGTGGTGGTGCTGGCTGCGGGGTCTGTGGCAGTGGTGCTGGCGGTGGGGTTTGTGGTGGTGCAGGTGGCGGTGTTCTCTGCCTTACAGGTTGGCGTCGACGTGCCAGAAGATGTGACACTGGTCCCTCAGTCGGTGCCACCATGCCCTCTGCTGACCTGCCCTTCAGTTTTTGGCCCTTCCCCACCTTTGATGGTGGCGCAGCTGTCTTGCCACTATCCCCTTTCGTTTTCCCTGACCCCTTGCTGGCAGGTGTTTTCACCTTCTCCCTCCGGGATGTGGGCACCTTTTTCACCTTGGCAGGTGGCGGAATGTCCTTGCCCTCGCTCCATGGGACACTGGCAGCCCTGATAGTTGGCGCACTACATGGCCCCGCAGTTGCTTACACCACTGTGCCTGGGGATGTGGTGGCTTAGGTGCTAGGCTGGGACCTGGAAAGCCTGGCCCTAGGGGAAAGACGGAGGGGAGGTGTAGGGAAGAGGTCAATATTAGCCAGGAAAGGTTTTTTTGACACACTGGGACGGGTAGATGGAAGGGGTTTGGGAGTGGAGGTAGAGGTATTGGTTGTAGGAGGTGTACATCTGCTGAATTTGGGTGAAGGTGCATGGGCTGGAGGCTGTTGTGAGGTGGATGGCTGTTGGGTGGGTGTGTGCCTGTGTTTGTGTACTTTGGGAGGAGGGCTTACAGACACACTGGGAGAGGACACAGGGGATGTGTGAATGGTAGTGGGGGTGGTGAGTGCACGTGAGCGGTGTGTGGTGATGAGCGTGCTCGTGATGGAGGTAGTGGCTGAGGATGTAGTGCATGCAGGTGTGAGTGGAGAGGAGACTGGGAGGAAGGAGGGGGACACAGTGGAGGCAGTGGATGTTGGTATGTGTGCATGGGTATGATGCTTGTGTGAGTGCCCGTGGGATGTGGGATGTGTGGTGCTTATGTTTGCCTGAGCCACCCTTGTGTGTTGAGGTGTATGCATGCTGGTCTGATGGTGTGCTTGGGATAGGCTGAGGTACAGGGGATTGGCTCTGGGCGGAGGAAGTTGGAGGGGGGAGGCTGGACACAGGGACAATGGCTGCCATCAGTACTGAGGACAGAGCCTGAAATGCTCTCTGTTGGGCTGCCTGGCCAGAATGAATGCCCTCCAGGTATGCATTTGTTTCTTGCAAATGCCTCTCAACACCCTGGATGGCATTCAGAATGGTAGACTGCCCAACAGTGAGGGATTTCAGGAGGTCAATAGCCTCCTCACTTAGTGCAGCAGGGCTGACTGGGGCAGGGCTCGAGGTGCCTGGGGTGAAGGAGATGCCCACCCTCCTGGGTGAGCGGGCACGGGACACACGCTGAGGGGCTGCTGGGAGGGCAGTGCTGGTAGGGGGGGTGGCGGCTGTACCTGTTGATGCGGGGGGCACAGAGGGGCCCGCTACCGCAAGGGAGCTCCCATCAGAGGAGGAGTCGCTGTCACTGCTGTCTTCTCCTGTCCCCGCCATGGAGCTCCCCTTGCCCTCCGTTTTGCTGGTGGCTTCAGACACTGTTGTTTCGCCCTCAAGGGTGAAGTGGGATGCAGCTCCCTCCTACACCGGTGCCAATGCTCCTCCGCCTGATGATGCTATTGCACACAAGAACAGGGAGACCACAAAAAGGAGGGGAATGACAGAAGAAAGACATGTTTAGGGCATGCAACACCACTACCGTTGGCGGACACTACAGACACAACAGCCGTCTGCACTACGCCATGCACTTATAGTTCCTAGATTAATCACATGCCCATGGGGTACAAGGCCTAAGCCCGATTGCTGCACACAAGGAAGTCACAGGAGCCTGACTAGGTGTAGATGGCACTAACCACTAGTGGGGTTGGGGTGCCACTGAGCCTGCCTCACAAGGGACCTTGCCTACCACGATCGCCCTGGCCTAGGGGAACCCACTGCCCACCTCCCCCACCCAGACACCTCGTAATGCGCGCAGAGTCAGCTGAGAATGTACTCACCCCCTTGTGGCTGCTGTGATGCCCTCAAGCACCCATCCAACTCTGGATACACCACAGCCAGGATCCGGAACATCAGGGGGGGCACCCCTCCCACGTTGGGAGGCTGTCCCCAGCTGGGCCTCCGCCGTGTTCTTGTTCCAGCGGCGAAGGTCCTCCCATTTTTTCTGGCAGTGGGTGCCCGGTCTGTGGTGGACCCCCAGGGTCCGGACGTCCTTGGCGATGGCACGACAAATAGCCTTCTTCTGGTGGGCGCTAACCTAGAGGAATAGTACAGGGGAAAAGGAAAATCTTTACCCGTCCGGACCGTCATACTCATTGGCCCACGTTCCCACCCTTGCCCTGACGCACATACACTCACTGTCCGCATATGCAGGCCTCAGTCCCTCCCCCCATTTATCTTCCATCCACACCACTCCAAACAGGCATTGCCCATGCAGCATGCTCACAGTGTACTCACCGGTTTGTCTGGAGGACCGTACAGTTGTGTGTACTGTGGGAGGACCCCATCCACTAGTTTCTCTAACTCCTCCGAAGTGAAGGCAGGGGCCCTTTCCCAAGACACATGAGCCATCGTTGCTTCCAGACTGAGGTCACAGCAGCACTTGCAGTGTAGGTCCTCTCCTGTTGAAGTTCAGGTATCAAGTGAGTGAACAGACAGAAAATGGCGGTCACGTTCATGGCGGCCCGTACCGTTGCCCCCAGTGTACATCGTCATTGGCTCTTCGGACCCATAGGGTCCAATGTTAACCAATGCAGGATTGCGCAGCGGTCTTCGACCGCCTACCGCGACGGTGTACAACGGCAGCGCAGTTACCTCATATCCCCTTGTCCCACCTTAGAGGTTAGACAGCCACCATTTGAGGAGGCCACATGGCATTAATATTAACTGCGTCACACCAATGTAGGCCTTGAATACACACAGTAACAGGCACATTGCGGATTAATAAATGTGTGCAAATGACATGTTGTGATACCTCAGTGTTGGCGGACTCTCTGCTCGCTGTTCTCCTCCATAGGGCACGTCTGCTGGGGCAGGTGATGAGATGGCGGCATCCTCCGGTGTACAGACCGCTGGTGGACCTGTCGACAATGGAAGAGAGACACGTAATAGTCACCAAACAGACATGATCGTGCAACAATCCATGAACTGTGTGCCCAGTTGGAGCCAGACCTGAAGTCAGCTATCCGCCATCCCACAGGAATCCCCTCTCTAGTGCAGGTCCTGTCAGTACTCCATTTCCTGGCAAGTGGTTCCTTTCAAACTACAGTGGCCATTGCATCAGGGATGTCCCAGCCAATGTTCTCTAACGTGTTGTCCAGAGTGTTGTCTGCCCTGCTGAAACACATGCGCAGCCACATCGTGTTCCCTCAGGTGGAGGATTTGCCCACAGTGAAAGGTGACTTCTATGCCCTGGGACATATCCTCAACATCATAGGTGCCACTGATGGGACACATGTGGCCTTGGTACCCCCCCCCAGGAGTGAACAGGTGTACAGAAACCGGAAGAGCTACCATTCTATGAATGTGCAGATGGTGTGTTTGGCCGACCAGTACATCCCCCATGTGAATGCCACATTTCCTGGCTCAGTGCATGACGCTTACATTCTGAGGAATAGCAGCATCCCTTATGTGATGGGGCAACTCCAGAGGCACTGTGTGTGGCTAATAGGTGAGGACAAGGACTCTATACAGTGTGAATAGTTGTCTGGGTATGGGGTTGTCCCAACGGGTTAGTGTGTGTCTAACAGTTGTCCCTTGATATTTGCAGATGACTCTGGTTACCCCAACCTGTCATGGCTACTGACCCCAGTTAGAAATCCCAGGACAAGGGCAGAGGAACGCAACAATGAGGCACATGGGCGAACTAGGAGAGTGATTGAATGCACCTTCGGCCTCCTGAATGCCAGGTTCCGGTGCCTCTATATGACAGGTGGTTCTCTCTACTACTCTCCAAAGAAGGTGTGCTAGATCATCGTGGCCTGCTGTATGCTGCACAACTTGGCTTTACGACGGCAGGTGCCTTTTCTGCAGGAGGATGGTCCAGCTGGTGGTCTTGTGGCAGCTGTGGGGCCTGTGGACAGTGAAGAAGAGGAGGCAGAAGAAGAGGATATCGGCAACAGAAACAACATAATTATGCAATACTTCCAGTGAGACACAGGTAAGAAGATGTCACTGACTCCCAAACCTCATACTATTGTTGGAGCTAGCAGAAGTCTTTCATTTTCACTCAGTGTATGAACCCTGATTTGTCACTTTGCCCTTCCATCTCACAGATGTGGGTCCCATTTTGTGCCCTCTGCTATATTTCCTCCAGCCCTACAGCTGTGTTACATTGGTATGTGAACAATTAAATTGACATTTCTATATTCCATGGTTATTGCAATTACACGTTTGTGAAAGCACAGACTGACTCCAGATTGTTTTATGATTGAAGTGTGTTCATTTCTGTGAAAATAAGTGGAGGGGGTTGTAAAATGGGCAGGGGTGATGGTGGAGGAATGTCCATGGCAGAGTCCAGTCTATTTGTTTCACAGGTGCATTGTCCAAAGGGGCAAAGGAAGTGGAGCAATGGCAGTTGAAGGATGGACAGGGTGACAAAGTGGGAGAGAAGGGTGACATTCAGGGGGGTCTCATTTCCTGGCGGCGGTCTTGGCAATGTTCTCTGTCTTGTTCCTGGATCGCAGGGACCATTTGTGGGGTGGTTCTCCATCTGCAGGGGGTGGGGTGCTGGTGTTGTGTTCCTGTGGCGGTGCCTCCTGTCCACTAGCGCCGGCAGAGGTGGAGGGCTGTTCATCGTCCAGGCTAGTATCAGGGGCCCCTTGTTGTGCCACTGTGCCCCTCCTGCTGTTAACAAGGTCTTGCAGCACCCCAACAATGGTGACCAGGGTGTTGTTAATGGACTTCAGGTCCTCCCTAATCCCCAGATAGTGATCCTCCTGCAGCCGCTGGGTCTCCTGAAACTTGGCCAATACTGTTGCCATCGTCTCCTGGGAATGATGGTACGCTCCCATGATGTTGGAGAGGGCCTTGTGGAGAGTGGGTTCTCTGGGCCTGTCCTCCCCCTGTCACACAGCAGTCCTTCCAGTTTCCCTGTTTTCCTGAGCCTCTGTCCCCTGAACCATGTGCCCACTGGCACTGCCCCCAGGTCCCTGATTGTCTTGGGTTAGTGGGTTTGCCTGGGGTCCCTGTAGTGGTGGATACACTGCTGATTGACGTGTACTGGGGACAGAGGGATGGGCCCGCTGGGTGGGTGCTGTGCTGGTGTTTCCAGGGGGGGAAGCTCTGTGGTGGCTTGTGCCAGTGTCAGGGGAACCGATGGGCCGGGCTGGTCATCTTGATCCAGTTGGGCAGAGCTGCAGTCATCACTGTGTGTCTCTTCTGTGGAGGGACTGGACATGTCTGGTACCTCCTGTCCGGTGATGTTGGGTTGGGGTCCTGCAGGGGCGTAAAGGCACGATTATTGCATCTGTGTGTACCATCGTGTGCAATGGGTGAGTGACCCTGTACTCTAGTGCTTGCATTCTTGTCTTGGTCCTTGTGTGATATTTGGGTTGGGGTCTGTGTGGGTATCTGTAGTGGACATGCTTTGGTGATGGGTGTCCATGCTTTGGTGATGCATGCAGGGCTTGGTGTTGGGATGGGTGGGTTGCGATAGTTGGGCACATGTGAGGTGTTGGAGTGATAGGGATGAGGGTGAGGGTGGGAGTATGTAATAGTAAAGCTTTCACTTACCAGAGTCGAGTCCTCCTGCTACTCCTGCGAAGCCCTCAGGATGCAGTATTGCCAAGACCTGCTCCTCCCATGTTGTTAGTTGTGGGGGAGGAGGTGGGGGTCCACCGCCAGTCCTCTGTACAGCAATCTGGTGTCTGAAGACCACGAACCCACCTTCCCCCGTAGGTCGTTCCACCTCTTCCTGATGTCATCCTGTGTTCTGGGGTGCTGTACCACTGCGTTGACTCTGTCAACGATTCTGCGCCATAGCTCCATCTTCCTTGCAATGGAGGTGTGCTGCAACTGATGATCCAAATAACTGTGGCTCTACCCGGACGATTTCCTCCACCATGACCCTGAGCTCCTCCTCAGAGAACCTGGGGTGGCGTTGAGGTGCTATGATGTGGTGTGGGTGATTTGTGAGGTAGTGTGTGTTCTGATCTTTGAGGGTTGTTGTTGTGTGTTGTTTGAGGTGCATGGATGTTGTATAAGTGATGGTGTTGTGTGTCTGTGGATGCTGGTGTTGTTTTAGGTAGTCTCTCTCTCTGGCCTTCTTTCAAAATTTTAGTAGTAAGGGTTTGTGGGTGATGTGGGTGTGTGTTTTATATAGGATTGGGTGTGTGGGTGTGGTGTATGTATGTGTATCAGGTGTGTGTATTTTCGAATTGTCCAATGTGGTTGTGTTTTGTAAATGTGTGTGAATTTTTAGCGCGGCGGTGTGTACCGCCAATTGAATACCGCAGTTGAAAGACCGCCGCGTGGATTAGTGGGTCGTGATAGTGTGGGCGTATTCCTGTTGGCGTGACGGTGGAGGTTTTGTTATAGCCAGTTTATCACTGACCTTTGGTGTGGCGGACTTGTGTGGGTGTCTGGATTATGGTGGATTCCGAGCTGTGGGTCGTAATAGCTGTAGCGGAATTCTGCGGGCGCAGTGGTATGTTGGTGGTCTTCTGCACAGCGGTAAGCGGCATTTACCACCAGGGTTGTAATGAGGGCCAAAGTGTCAAAGAAATCGAGTTGTAAATTTGTAGGTGGTAAAAGTAGTGTGATGACATATTTAGTCATCAGAGGAGGGATTGTTAACACAAGTGTCTTAATTAGAAATAATTAATGAATGTTTATGTATTTTGAACAATGATTTCAGTAGGAAATGAATAACGTAGAAAAATAATGTGCGCATTTGAAATTGTGTCCTCGGAGACTGGCCACCAGCATTCACAAATTGTACTAAATGAGTGATTAACATACATAAAATATTGAAAATGTATTAGCTTCATGTAGTAATATGTCATATGGAGAATTATAACCTATGTTTTTCAATAATTGTAGGCCTTAACTTAGCGAGTGTCTTGGCCTAGTTTTGCCAGGCCTCATGCAGAAGCTATATTTCTTAACGTTCAATTGAAAATGCTGACAAAATTAACTAACCGTGAACTGTTCATTGTTTTAGTAAAATGCCTAGTCGAAGCTTTCTATGGGAACCGACGGACAGGAGATGAAGTAATGAAATTTGTATTCTTAGCTAGATGTTTTCTAAATTCTTGTTCCTAAACAGTTTTTGCATGAAGTCCCACATGCTGATGCTAATCTGGGTTAGATGAGGGTTCCTTACATGGCGATTGACAGATTAGAGAGACAAATGGTTGACAGACTATTTTGCTGAACTCCATGACTAGAAATGATTCATTGTCTTTGATTCTTTTATTGACTTGTACTAATGCTTTAGAATGTACTCTGATGCAAGCTTTGATTAAATTATGTTTTTGGCATCTTCTAACAAATTAATGCTGTTTTATTTGAATTGAATTGAGTTTGAATTAATCTCATGATTTAGTATTGTAACAAAAAGGGAAATAAAATTAATTAATTGGTCACATCATAGCTAGGATAGTCCAAGCGAATCAAAAGGTTAATCGACCTATACGCGTTAACTTGTGAGTTTACTAAGGACTGACGCGCTAACAGTTCCTACCGCTTGTTGGTTGAACTTCACTTTAGAATTTGTATGTTTAATTATCCATTGCTGAGTTAGATTTAGACTACTCCTGTCCATCTTTGAATACAAATGCTCCTATTAGGTCTTTTGAGAGCAGATGTCTCTTTCCACTTTCTTGGGACTCCATGTTTATTTACCCCGCTCATAGAGTTTAGCTTTCGAGCAAATCTATTTTTCAGTGTCTGACTGAACCTTCATTTGGTTCTAGCATTAGCGGTTTCACTTGAAGACACATGCTGCTTACATTTTCCCCGACCTCATCTGAATCCCCAGCCTAGCCTTAGGGAATTTACCTTCAGGACAACCAAATCTTGTTTGATTTGCATATGACTATCCTTAAATAACTTATATTTGTATTTGCTATTTTGACTTTCTTTGAATTTTACCCATGCCGAAATAAGGTGATTATTGATTTACGACTTATCTGTCTGACTGGATTTTGTAACTTTGCTAACCTGCTAATATACCTTCATGGTTGGTAAATGTACTCCTTTCTGTCATTAATGTGGGATAAATTGTGTTTCACTTTCATTAAGATGTTGCTGAACTGTTTTTAAACCTCAATTCGAGAAAAAGGTCCAACCACTCGACTGCTGCTTGTACTTGAATTTGCACCAAACATTTGCACTGTGAAAAAGCCATCACCCAGAGCTTCACTCACCATCCACTGCACGCAATGGCTTTTGCTGTTTCTATTGGCAGTTTAGAGTCTGCCTGCTGGTAGTGTGGTATGTAGCTGCCTAGATGTTAGGAATCAGGCTAAAGTTTCTTTAGTTAACCATAGATTTAATAAATGTGGTCACTGGTCAAAAGGCAAAATGTTATAATGCCTCCAGTGAGTAGTTGTACATAGCAAATTGGGATTCGCACAACATTACAAGATGGCTTCTCTTTTCCATGATTGATTTACTGCTCATTTGATAGAACTCTTGCAAGAATTAACTGGACTAGATGGTGGCGCGAGTGTCTCTCTGTGTGCTTTAATGTTGTACTCTGAGGAGACTAGAGTCTTTCGCTTGTTTCGCTTCTGAAGAATCCTGTTATGGGAGGAGCAGTTGTCCTCTCATCGTAGTACGTGGCAAGAGAGCGGCGTCTCTCTGATGCGCATCTCCTGTCAAACCAAGTGCTGCGTCCTCTTGTCAGTGTACTCGGCAAGAGAGGAGCGTCTCATTTCTGTGCACCACCAAAGAAGCCAAATGCATGCAGTTATCAGGGGTAGTGTGTCCTGACAAAGAGTTGAAAGATGAACTTGGATTGTGTTGCTTGTTGGATTTTTTTAAGACTTGCAAGTCAGTAACCTTACATAGAAGCCGTTACTACAATCTGTGGAGAACTCTTTTAGCAACATTCCAACCCCATTCAGTCAGTAAGCTATTGATTAGCGTTCTACGAGATAGCATTCACATCCGTTGTTTTCCCCCCCTTTGTTTTCTTATGGTGCGCTTTTCCTCTCTTTTCATTTCCTACTTTCTCCTCCCCTGTCCCTGTCTTTACTGTGATTATTCATAACTAACTATTTTTGGAACTGGAGCAAACTGTATTAGTATTCAATTCCTACATAAGCCAAAAATAGGTGTGTGACTCCAGTTTGACAGAAGAAGCAATAACTATACAAGGAGGACAATTGCTAAGTCCATTTTCTTTTGAAACTTGCATATCTTACAAACTGTGTTCGATAATAGTAATATGAGTAGTGTCTCTGGGAGTATAGACTTTTTGTACAAAGAAATCGGCCATTGATTTTGAAGACTGTTGACATTATTTAATATGAACAGTTCATAGAAGAGGAGCTAATAACTCCTCTCAGCTGGGTATGTGTTATGATTTGATGCAAACTAATCTCACTGAACTTTCTATAATTTTTTTATAGGAGAATAATTTCTGCATTGAATGTTGCTTCTATCTCTGTGTATTAGGTATTCTCTCTCTCCTGGATCTATTCTGACTAACATAATCCAGACGAAGCAGTGAAGGTAGCAGAGGGTCTAGGCATGAGAGTATCATAGCAGCACAGGCGTTGTCTCTTCTCTATTCCCGTCCCCTTTCCCCCTAGTGGTGTAACCTTGCTGGGAAACTCAGGAGGGTGTTACCAGTATAGGGACATTGGGAGTTGACATCATTCTGCTCCCATGGAGAAACAAGGTACCTGAAAGATTGCAGTGCCCATTTTTCTCCTCCACTTGAACAGAATGAGAGAGGGTTTTAGTTTAAAGTCTCTGGGCGAAATTTTAGAATGGAATCAAAGAGAGTTAGTGGCAGTCAGGGAGGAAAACAAAAACTTGAGACAGGATCTTCTCAATTCCTGGCAAGAAATACATTAATTGACCCATAAGATAAGTGCGTTGATGGCTGAGTCAACTCCTTTGTCTCAAGCTGAGTCTACCACTTCTCTCATGAGCAACATCAACGGGCAGTACACAAGTAGTTCATCCAGTATCTCCCCTTATCCCCTAGGTCCGTCCTGAATGATTTTAGGTATGACCCACAAAAGGTTCAGATATTTCTGCCCACATTGTTTCCTGATGCTCAGTCCAGGGTGGCGTTTGTTCTGTTTTACTTGAGTAGGGATGTCACAAATTGGTCCATGTCTTTGGTTGCTAGAAACAACCTGTTCTTATATGATTTTGAATGTTTTAAAACAGAATTTTTATGAATGTTTGACAGCAGAAGTATATCTCAGGCTACAGATAATTAACTTTTGGAACTCCATCAAGGAAACAGAGAGTTGGTAGCATATCTAGCTCACTTTAATAAATTGGTAGTGGAAACAAACTGGCCAGAAGCAAAAAGGGCAGCCCTTTTTTATTGAGAATTGCGCAACAAATTGAAAGACACCTTGGCTCAAATACCTAACAGACCCACTGAACTTTCAGCCTTACTTGACCTGGTGGTAGAAATTTATTTTAGATGATCAGAACGAAAGGTTGAGAAGGAATGAGCGTTCCGAGTTCATGCTCCAAGATTTGATAGAATAAAATCAGAGGCAGTTAAGAGTTCCAGGGTATCTTATGAAGTAGGACCAATGCAAATTGGAACCATCAGGGTCCTTTGTCCAAACAAGAAAAACATAAAAGAAGACAGAAGAATCTATGTCTGTATTCTGGAGGGTCTGAACACTTTGTCAAAGAATGTCCAAAAAAGCCAAAAATGTATTTGAAGGGAAACGACTAGAACCATCAGTAGACGGAATCGCTATGGCGGTTCAAGATTCAAAGACGACTCCAGCCTCTCATCTCATCATCAACACTTTACAGACAGTAGCACCTTATTTAATCCAACACATGACCATCAAGTACCGAGATCAAGAAATTTCAGGTGTAGCAATCATGACTGACTAAGGAGCCATGAGTAATTTTTATGACATAAAGTACGCTCAGAAGATTGGCATAAGTGCCATTTGTAAGGCAAAGAGTGAGCCAGTGCGGGCTGTAGATAGAGCCAATTTGTCTTCAGGTCCTATTACAAGTCACAGGGAGTCTATGGAATTAATTAAATCTGATGGACATCAAGAGATCATCCAATTTAATCTCATTGATCCCCTACAATCAAATAATCTTTAGATTACTATGGCTTTTAGAACATAATCCAACCACTGATTAGGAGAATCGAACTGTGGAGATGAGATCCAGTTACTGTTTAGAACATTGTTTTCGGACAGTTGAACAAAATTCAGCTCCATCGCAAGATTTTCAAGAAGTCTTTATTGAGATTAAGGCAGAAAGACTTCCTCCACATCACCCATGTGATTGTGCTATCAATTTGGAGCCTGGAGCTGCTCTTCCATGCATTCGGATTTATGCTTTGACTGAGACAGAAAATAAATATCTAAAAGAATATCTAGACAAGTATTCATCCAATGGATTTATCAGACCTTTCTGATCTCCAGTTTCATCTCCTATGCCCTAAGAAAGAAGGAACTCTAAGAACTTGCATAGATTACAAGGCCTCAAATTGAGTAATTATAAAAAGAAAGTTACCCTTTGCTGTTGATTTCCATATTACTGGACCAGATAAAAGAAGCTCATATATCTAAGAAATTGGATATACGAGGTGCTTACCATCTCATCCGAATTAAGGAAAGAAAAGGATGGAAAAGTGCTTTCCGAACTAAGGTGGTCATTACAACCCTGGCAGTCAGTGTTAAAGCGGCGGTAAGACCGCCAACAGGCCGGCGGTAAAAAATTTGCAATTACGACCATGGCGGAAACCGCCAACAAAGACAGCCACTTTAACACTTCGACCGCCACGGCGGTACAAACAAACACTGCGGCGGTCACCGCCAACAGACAGGCGGAGGACTAAGTAACGCCCACAGTATCACAACCTACCAATTCACCACCTTTTCCGGGGTGGATTCACCGCGGATAAAAACACGGCGGAAACAGGATTTCGAAGGGAAAACGCTCATCTATACACACCCGAGGAACCAAGATACCATGGAGCCGGAACTCCAAATTCTCCCTGCGATAGTCTTCCTGCTCCTCTACCAGGAGCACGAACGCCGGCGGCGAAGACCACGGTGAGTACTGCACCTACGACACAGGGGAGGGGGGAGGGAAAAAACAGGGACACACACACGCAACACCCCCACCCCCACCCTCACCCACTACAACACACACGCTAATACATATTTAAACATGATAGTTACATCCCCCAACCCCCACCGGAAGAATGTAAAGACAAAAGAAAATTAGTGTAACCATTGTAAAATATTAACATCAAGTAGGCAAAAATATATATATACACCATAAACAAAATATACACCAAGCATAGTAGTCCAGGTAGTGCTCCAATTAAGTCAGTGGAACACTGGGCCCACACGGTATGGGCGAGGCCCACACAAGATCCCCGACCATGACGGAGAGAAAACTGCAGGGGCATCAGAGAGCAAGAAAACAGGCACCTCAGGGGGAGGGAAAGGGGGGGCACCTCAGCTGGTTGAGTGCACAACGCCAAATCCACGAGGGGGCCACATGCCCACTGTTCCATCCTGGGGAGTGCAAAGCCACAGTGTCTCAAGTCTCTACAGTGGGTGGATTGCCCACTGTTCCATCCTGGGGAGTGCAAAGCCACAGTCTCTCAAGTCTATACAGTGGGTGGGTTGCCCACTGTTCCATCCTGGGGAGTGCAAAGCCACAGTCTCTCAAGTCCATACAGTGGGTGGGTTGCCCACTGTTCTATCCTGGGGAGTGCAAAGCCACAGTCTTTCAAGTCTCACAAGTGGGTGGGTTGCCCACTGTTCCATCCTGGGCAGTGCACAGCCACAGTCTCTCAAGTCTCTACAGTCGGTGGATTGGCCACTATTCCATCCTGGGGAGTGCAAAGCCACGGTCTCTAAAGTCTCTACAGTGGGTGGGTTCCCACTGTTCCATCCTGGGGAGTGCAAAGCCACGGTCTCTCAAGTCTCTACAGTGGGTGGGTTGCCCACTGTTCCATCCTGAGGAGTGCAAAGCCATGGTCTCTCAAGTCCATACAGTGGGTGGGTTACCCACTGTTCCATCCTGGGGAGTGCAAAGCCACAGTCTCTCAAGTCTCTACAGTGGGTGGGTTGCCCACTGTTCCATCCTGGGGAGTGCAAAGCCACAGTCTCTCAAGTCCATACAGTGGGTGGGTTGCCCACTGTTCCATCCTGGGGAGTGCAAAGCCACAGTCTCCCAAGTCCATACAGTGAGTGGGTTGCCCCCTGTTCCACCCTGGGGAGTGCAAAGCCACAGTCTCTCAAGTCTCTACAGTGGGTGGGTTGCCCACTGTTCCATCCTGGGGAGTGCAAAGCCACAGTCTCTCAAGTCCATACAGTGGGTGGGTTGCCCACTGTTCCATCCTGGGGAGTGCAAAGCCACAGTCTCTCAAGTCTCTACAGTGGGTGGGTTGCCCACTGCTCCATCCTGGGGAGTGCAAAACCACGGTCTCTCAACTCCATACAGTGGGTGGGTTGCCCACTGTTCCATCCTGGGGAGTGCAAAGCCACAGTCTCTCAAGTCTCTACAGTGGGTAGGTCGCCCACTGTTCCATCCTGGGGATTGTTAAGCCACAGTCTCTCATGTCCATACAGTGGGTGGGTTGCCCACTGTTCCATCCTGGGGAGTGCAAAGCCACAGTCTCTCAAGTCTCACAAGTGGGTGGTTTGCCCACTGCTTTATCCGGGGAGTGCAAAGCCACAGTCTCTCAAGTGAATAACAGTCTCCACTGGTTTTGGAGGGGGCATTATGCCCAGAGTGCTTCATCCTGCTAAGGACAGAGGTGGTGGAAGTATCTCTCCACTGGTTCTGGAGGGGGCATTGTGCCCAGAGTGCTTCATCCTGCTAAGGACAGAGGTAGTGGATGACAGTCTCCACTGGTTCTGGAGGAGGCATTGTGCCCAGAGTGCTTCATCCTGCCAAGGACAGAGGTAGTGGATGACAGTCTCCACTGGTTCTGGAGTGGCATTGTGCCCAGAGTGCTTCATCCCGCTAAGGACAGAGGTAGTGGATGACAGTCTCCACTGGTTCTAGAGGGGGCATTGTGCCCAGAGTGCTTCATCCTGCTAAGGACAGAGGTAGTGGATGTATCTCTCCAGTGGTTCTGGAGGGGGCATTGTGCCCAGAGTGCTTCATCCTGCTCATGATGGACTCAGTAGCGTCAGTGCCCTTGGCGCTCATGGGCCAGCGGTGCTTGAGGCGGCGGTGCCCTGTTCAGCAGTGCTTGGAGCGGCGGTGCCCTGTTCAGCAGTGCTTGGAGCGGCGGTGCCCTGTTCAGCAGTGCTTGGAGCGGCGGTGCCCTGTTCAGCAGTGCTTGGAGCGGCGGTGCCCTGTTCAGCAGTGCTTGGAGCGGCGGTGCCCTGTTCAGCGGTGCTTGGAGTGGCGGTGCCATGTTCAGCGGTGCTTGGAGCGGCAGGTTCCTTTACAGTGACTCAGCTGCTGGCGGTCCTCTCTGTCCCAGCGGGGCTTGTGCTGGCGGTCCTCTCTGTCCCAGCGGGGCTTGTGCTGGCGGTCCTATCTGTCCCAGCTGGGCTTGTGCTGGCGGTCCTCTCTAGCCCAGCGGGGCTTTTGCTTGCGGTCCTCTCTAGCCCAGCGGGGCTTGTGCTGGCGGTCCTCTCTAGCCCAGCGGGGCTTGTGCTGGCGGTCCTCTCTAGCCCAGCGGGGCTTGTGCTGGCGGTCCTCTCTGGCCCAGCGCAGATGATGGCGGTGGCCTCCTGGCCAGCGGGGATGATGACTGTGGCCTCCTGGGCAGCGGGGATGACGGCTGTGGCCTCCTGGGCAGCGGGGATGATGGCGGTCTCCTCCGCCGTGCTGCTCTTCCCAGACTTTCCTGGTTTCTTGTGGCCCTTCCCCACCTTGGAAGGTGTCGCAGCTGACTCCACACTCCCACCAGGACCCCTGGGAGCGGCTTTGGTGGCTGGAGTCTTCCCCCTCTCCCGCCGAGCACTGGCCACCTTTTGATGCTTCACAGGTGGGAGACTGACCGTGCTGTGGCTCCATGCCACACTGGCTGGCCTGGTGGCCGGTGCACTCCAGATTCCGGTGACTACAGGCACCACTGGTCCCGGAGATGTTGTGGCTGAGGTGCTAGTTCCGGACCTAGGAGACGGACGGGGTGGGGGAGGTGTGGGAAAGAGGTCAAGGTTGGACAGGAAAAGTTTTTGGGAGACACTGGACGGGTAGCTGGAGGGGGTTTGGGAGTGGAGGAAGAGGTTGAGGTTGTAGGAGGTGCTCATTTGCTGACTTTGGGTGAAGGTGCATGCGCTGGAGGCTGTCGTGAGGTGGATGGTTGTTGGGTGTTGGGTGGATGTGTGCCTGCGTTTGTGTATCTTGGGAGGTGGCGTCACAGACACACTGGGAGAGGACACAGGGGACGTGTGAATGGTGGTGGGAGTGCTGACTGCAGGTGCGCGGGGTGTGGTGGTGTGTGTGCTGGTGATGGCAGTAGTGGCTGTAGATGTAGTGCATACAGGTGTGAGTGGAGACGAGGCTGGGAGGGAGGAGGGAGACGAGGAGGAGGGGGACACAGTGGAGGCAGTGGATGTTGGTGTGCCTGCATGTGTCTGATGCTTGCATGAGTGCCTGTGGGATGTGTGGTGCTTATGTTTGCCTGAGCTTCCATTGTGTGTTGACATGTGTGCATGCTGGTTTGTAGGTGTGCTTGTGATAGGCTGGGGTACAGGGGATTGGGTCTGGGTGGAGGAAGTTGGAGGGGGGAGGCTAGACACAGGGACAATGGATGCCATCAGTGCTGAGGCCAGAGTCTGAAAAGCTCGCTGAAGGGCCGCCTGACCAGAATGAATGCCCTCCAGGAATGTATTGATTTGTTGCAACTGCCTTTCGACACCCAGGATGGCATTCAAAATGGTAGACTGCCCAACAGTGAGGGACCTGAGGAGGTCAATGGCCTCCTCACTGAGGGCAGCAGGGGTGACTGGGGCAGGAGCGGAGGTGCCTGGGGTGAAGGTGATGCCCATCCTCCCGGGTGAGCGGGCATGGGGCAAAGGCTCAGGGGCTGCTGGGAGGGTGGTGCTGGTAGGGGGGGGTGGCGGCTGCACCTGTAGATGGGGGGGCACAGATGTTGCCACCACCACAAGGGAGATCCCATCAGAGGACGAGTCAGTGTCGCTGGTCTCAGCTCCTGTCCCTGCCGTGGAGCTCCCCTCGCCCTCCGTCCCACTGGTGAAGTCCGAGTCCGTAGTGTGGCCCTCCATGGCCATGTGGGATGCAACCCCCTTGTGCTCTGGTGCCACTGCTCCTCCGCCTGATAATGCTAATGCACACAAGAACAGGGAGACCACAAAAAGGGGGGGGGAACGACAGAAGAAAGACATGTTGAGTGCATGCATTAACACTACCGTTAGCGGACACGACAGACACACAAGCCCCCTGCACTACACTGCGCTCTTGGGCTCCACTGTTCAATTCCTGGGAAATGGCCTACTATGCTATGGACGACATCTGCACACATGGATGACACAGGGGCATGACTAGGTGTACTTGGCACTCTACAGAGGTGGGGTGGGGTGCCACATGGCCTGCCCTATGGAGGGACCTTGCCTACGGAACTCGCCCTGGCCTAGGGAAACCCACAGCCCACCTCCCCCACCCAGACACCTCCACTGCATGCAAAAACAGCAGGATGAGAGTGTACTCACCCCCTTGTGGCTGCTGTGATGCCCTCAAGCGCCCATCCAACTCCGGGTACGCCACCGCCAGGATCCTGAACATCAGGGGGGTCATGGTGCGACGGGCACCACTCCCACATTGGGAGGCCATCCCCAGCTGAGCCTCCGCCGTCTTCTTGCTCCAGCGGCGAATGTCCTCACATCTTTTTCGGCAGTGGGTGCTCCGTCTGTGGTAGACACCCAGGGTCCGGACGTCCTTGGCGATGGCACGGCAAATATATTTTTTCTGGTGGGTGCTGACCTACATGAATTGTACAGCGGGAAGAGAAACTTATTAGCAACTGCACCTTCACAGTCATTGGCCCCCATCCCTACCCTTGCCATGTGGCACATGCACTCACTGTCGTTTCATGCACGCCGCAATCTCCCCTCCTTCTTACATCCACCCCAATCCACACAGCCATTGCCCATACAGCATGCTCCCAGTGTACTTACCTGTTTGTCTGGAGGACCGTAGAGTAGCATGTACTGGGGGAGGACCCCGTCCACGAGTTTCTCCAGCTCCTCCGATGTGAAGGCAGGGGCCCTTTCCCCAGACGCACGAGCCATTGTCTCTTCCAGATTGAGGTCACAGCAGCACTTGCAGTGTAGGTCCTCTCCTGTCGAAGATCAGGTATCGAGTGATTGAACAGATAGAAAATGGCGGTCATGTCCGCGGCGGTGCGTACCGTCACCGCCGGCGTACATCGTCATTGGCTCCTAGGACCCATAGGGTCCAATGTTAACCAATGCAGCATTGCGACGCGGTCTTCGACCGCCTACCGCGACGGTGTACAACGCCAGCGCAGTTACCTCACATCCCATTGTCCCAATTTACAGGTCAGGCAGCTGCCATTTCAGGGGCCCACATGGCTTAATTTTTAACTGCATCACACATACCTAGGCCTAGACTCAACACACATACAGGCCACTTTTTGGATTATGATTCGTGTTCTGTGTAAGCTGTGGGTACGTACCTCTTGAGCTGGTTGACTCTGTGCTCCCTGTTGTCCTTCATAGGCACTGTCCGCTGGGACATGTGAGGAGATGGCAGCATCCTCCGGTGTACCGACCGTTGTGGACCTGTTGACAATGGAGGAAAGACATGTGATCATCACCTACAGGCTTGACCGTGCCACAATCCAGGAACTGTGTACCCAGCTGGAGCCAGATCTGATGTCAGCTATCCGCCATCCCACAGGAATCCCCCCTCAAGTGCAGGTGCTGTCAGTGCTCCATTTCCTTGCAAGTGGGTCATTTCAAACAACAGTGGCCATAGCATCAGGGATGTCCTAGCCTATGTTTTCCAACGTGTTGTCCAGAGTGTTGTCTGCCCTGCTGAAACACATGCGGAGCTACATCGTTTTCCCTCAGGTGGAGGATTTGCCTACAGTGAAAGGTGATTTCTATGCCCTGGGACATATCCCAACATCATAGGTGCCATTGATGGGACACATGTGGCCTTGGTCCCCCCACGCAGGAGTGAACAGATGTACATAAACCGGAAGAGTTATCATTCCATGAATGTACAGATGGTGTGTTTGGCAGACCGGTACATCTCCCATGTGAATGCCAAGTTCCCTGGCTCAGTGCATGACGCCTACATCCTGCGGAATAGCAGCATCCCTTATGTGATGGGTCAACTCCAGAGGCACCGTGTGTGGCTATTAGGTGAGCACCTGGAAGCAAGACAGTGGAAATGGTTGTCTGGGTCTGGGGATATCCCTACAGGTTAGTGTGTGTCTAACAGTTGTCCCTCGCCATTTGCCGGTGACTCTGGTTACCCCAACCTGTCATGGCTACTGACCCCAGTGAGGAATCCCAGGACAAGGGCAGAGGAACGCTACAATGAGGCACATGGGCGTACACAGCGGGTAATCGAGTGGACCTTCGGCCTCCTGAAGGCCAGGTTCAGGTACCTCCATATGACAGGTGGATCCCTATTCTACTCACCAAAGAAGGTGTCCCAGATCATTGTGGCCTGCTGTATGCTTCACAACTTAGCTTTGTGATGACAGGTGCCTTTTCTGCAGGAGGATGATGCAGATGGAGGTGTTGTTGCTGCTGTGGAGCCTGTGGACAGTGAAGACGAGGAAGCAGAAGAAGAAGACATGGACAACAGGGGCTCAGTGGTCCAGCAATATTTCCAGTGAGACACAGGTAAGAATACATACCTGCCTACTACATGTACTTTAACACTACTACCTCTCTACTGTCTGTCCTTTTCACCCAGTGTATGGTCACTGAGTTGTCACTTTCCCTTACGATTTCACAGATGTGTGTCCCACAGTGTGACTTCTGCTTTGATTCATCATGGACTACAGCTGTGTGACATTGGTATGTTGACATTACAAATGAAAGAGCTTTTTGACACTGTAATTGCTAATACACTATTCCGAAATGACAGACTGACTCCAGATTGTTTTGTGCTTTAAGGGTGTTTATTTTAGTGCTCAATATTGGAGGAGGAAGCAAAATGGTGAGGGGTGATGGCGGAGGAATGTCCATGGCAGAGTCCAGTCTATTAGTCTCACAGGTGCATTGCCCACATGGGCATAGGAACTGGGGCTGGGGCAGTTTAAAGATGGACAGGGTGACAAAGTGGGACAGAAGGATGACATTCAGGGTGGTCTCATTTCTTGGCAGGGGTCTTGGCATCGTTCTCTGTCTTTGTCCTGGATCTCAGAGACCGTTTGTGAGGTGGTTCTCCCTCTGCAGGGGGTGGGGTGCTGGTGTGGTGGTCCTGTGGCGGTGCCTCCTGTCCACTAGCGCCGGCGGAGGTGGTGGGCAGTTCATCATCCAGGCTAGTGTCAGGGGCCCCTTGTAGTGCCACAGTGTCCCTCCGGGTGTTGAGTACTTCCTTCAGCACCCCTACGATGGTGCCCAGGGTGGAATTGATGGTTCTGCGTTCCTCCCTGAAGCCCAAATACTGTTCCTCCTGCAGGCGCTGGGTCTCCTGAAACTTGGCCAGTACCGTTGCCATCGTCTCCTGGGAGTGGTGGTAGGCTCCCATGATGTTGGAGAGGGCCTTGTGGAGAGTGGGTTCCCTTGGCCTGTCCTCCCCCTGTCGCACAGCAGCCCTCCAAGTTCCCCTGCGTTCCTGGGCCTCCGTCCTCTGGACCGTGTGCCCACTGCCACTGCCCCCAGGTCCCAGTTGTTGTTGGGGTGGTGGGTTAGCCTGGGTTCCCTGTAATGGTGGACACACTACTGATTGACGTGTCCTGGGGACGGTGGTATGGGCCCGCTGGGTGGGTGGTGTGCTGGTGTTTCCAGAGGGGGGAAGCTCTGTAGTGGCCTGTGACTGTGTGATGGAAACCGACTGTCCCGAGGTCCCCGATGGGCCGGGCTGGTCATCTAGATCCAGTTGGACAGAGGTGCTGTCATCAATGTTGGCCTCTTCTGTTGGTGGTGTGGACATGTGTGGACCCTCCTGTCTGGTGACGTTGGGTAGGGGTCCTGCAGGGGTATAAAAGGATGTTTATTACATCTGTGTGTGCCATGGTGTGCATTGGGTGGGTGACCGTGTACCCCAGTGCTTGCATTCCTGTGTGGGACCTTGTGTGATGATGTTTTAGGGGGGTGTATGGGTATGTGCAGTGTCCATGCTTTAGTGATGTGTGTCCATGCTTTGTTGTTGAAAGCAGGGCTTGGTGTTGGGATGGGTGGTTTGTGATTTTGGGACATTTGTGAGGAGTTGGAGTGATGGGGTGAGGGTGGGGGTATGTGATGGCATGCAGGTAGGGTGGGGGATGTAATAGTTAAGGTTTGACTTACCAGAGTCCAGTCCTCCAGCTACTCCTCCGAGGCCCTCAGGATGCAGAATCGCCAAGACCTGCTCCTCCCATGTTGTTAGTTGTGGGGGAGGAGGTGTGGGTCCGCCGCCAGTCCGCTGAACCGCAAGGTGGTGTCTTGAGACCATGGAACGCACCTTCCCCTGTAGGTCGTTCCACCTCTTCCTGATGTCATCCCGATTTCTTGGGTGCTGTCCCACTGCGTTGACCCTGTTCACTATTCTTTGCCATAGCTCCATCTTCCTTGCAATGGAGGTGTGCTGCACCTGTGATCCGAATAGCTGTGGTCTACCCGGACGATTTCCTCCACCATGACCCTGAGCTCCTCCTCCGAGAACCTGGGGTGTCTTTGCCGTGCTGTGGGGTGATTTGGGTGATGTGTGGGGTGGTGTGTGTAGTGATAAGTGGGGTGATATTTAGTGGTGTGTTGTGTGAGGTGCATAGAAGTTCTGTGGGTGATGGTATTGTGTGCCTGTGGATGCTTGGTAGTTGTTTGTGGTGTCTCTCTCTGGCCTTCTCTCGGTAATTGTGGTTGTAGGGGTTTGTGGGTGTGTGTTTTATATTGTATTGGGTGTGTGGGAGTGGTGTGTGTATGTGTATCAGTTGTGTGTATTTTGAATTGTCCAATGTGGTGGTGTTTTGGAGATGTGTGTGTATTTTGAGCGTGGCGGTGTGTACCGCCAATGGAATACCGCGGTTGAAAGACCACCACGTGGATTCATGCTTCGTGATAGTGTGGGTGTATTTCTGTTGGCGTGACGGTGGAGGTTTTGTTTTCGCCAGTTTATCACTGACCTTTGGTGTGGCGGACTTGTGTGGGTGTCTGAATATTGGCGGATTCTGTGCTGTGGGTCATAATAGCTGTGGCGGAATTCCACGGCCGCGGCGGTGTGTCGGCGGTCTTCTGCACGGCGGTAAGTGGCTTTTACCGCCAATGTTGTAATGACCGCCTAAATTTGGCCACTTTGGATATCAAGTGATGCCTTTTGGTTTATGCAACATTCCTGCTGCATTTCAGAATTTTATTAATGTGTCATGGGCGATTTAACTGACAAAATGGCTGTTGATATCTTTATTTTTCTCAAAAATCTGCAAGAACACAGTTTCATGTCAAAACAGTACTAAACCAGTTACTCCAAAATGATGGATATGTAAAGTTGGAGAAATGTCCATTTAACGTGAGTACTGTAGAATTATTGGGATTTATGCTGTCCTCAAAAGGGATCACCATGTATACCAAGAAGGTGGAGTGCGTAATAAATTGGCCCTCATCGAAAGATGTGAAAGAAGTTCAGAGATTTTTGGGGTTTGCCAATTTCTACAGAAGATATATTCAGGGATTATCATGGAAAATAGTCCCTATCACTAATTCGCTCAAAAAGGGAGCAAAATTCCACTGATCAGAGGAAGCTGAGCAAGCCTTTCAAAACCTTAAGAAAAGCTTTACCTCTGCCCTCATTTTGCTTCATACTGATCCAGAAGAACCTTTTTACCTGGAAACAGGTGAATCTGATCAGGCTACCCAGAGAGTGTTATCACAACAACACAAAAACTCTGGGCAACTACATCCATTGCTTACAGATCCAGGAAACTCAGTCACCAAAAAGGAGCTTTTAACAGTTAAGGATGCCTTCGAAGAATGGAGAAATTTTTTATTGGAAGTAAAAGATGTGGTGACAGTATTTTAAAAAATAGCAAAAACTTTGACTCCTCGACAGCTAGGTTGTTTCCTTTATTTCACTGATTTTAACTTTATTACTAACCATCCTGAAATTAAAAAGGGGAAAGCAGGTGCTCTTCCCAGAATTCAGGCGGGAGCACAACAACATCTGGTAAAACAACAGCCTATCATTCCAGAATCAAAAATCAGTTGTTCCATCTATTTGGTCAATTTTGAACAGGAAGTCAAGAAGAGTATGAATCTAGAAGACGTTTGGGCTAAACAAGAGCTGGGAAGAGAAGTATGCAACCAACTGCCTTATTATTAAGGAGTGTTATTTTTACCAACTCAGGAAATTCAAGAAAAAGCTTTACGGGAATGTCATAAACATTTAGCAAGTCATAAGGGAATTTTACAAACCACTGATTTGATTAAAAGATATTTTTGGTGGCCAGATATCAACTCTTCTGTCAAACAATATGTTACCACTTGTGAGATCTTTGCTAGAGAGAACGCTGTTAGGCAAGCTCCTCAGGGGTTTCTTCAACCACTACCCATTCCCACTCACCCCTGACATACGGTCAACATAGATTTACTCATTGAATTACCATCTAGTCAAGGCTACAACACCGTCTCAGCATTTGTAGATGCTTTTACAAAATGAATCATTCTGTTCCTTTAAAAGGGACTCATTCGGCTCCAGAATTATCTAAACAATTCTGAGAACATGTAGTAAAATTCCATGGAGTTCCTAAGATTGTTATCCCTGACAGGGGATCTCAATTCATATCACACTTTTGGAAGGCCTTCATCCAAGAATTAGAGGTAGAAGTCAGACATTCGACTAGCTACCACCCGGAAACAGATGGTCAAACTGAAAGAATCAATCAAGAACTGGAACAATATCTTCGATCGTTCCTTCTGGATAAGGCGGGTGAGTGGTCAGAATTATTATGGGTGGCAAAGTTTGCACATAATAATTCCAAGAATGTATCTACTGGGTACTCTCCCTTCTTTCAACATTCTAGAAGGTATCCTAATCCTTTTACTTGTCAGGGAGACTTTGGGATTCCAGCAGTTAGAAATCTCCTTTATAAAGTGATTAAAAGAAATCTGAAAAACGCTAGGCAGCATAGGAAGCAAGATTATAAGGTGGGAGATCAGGTTTGGTTGTCAACCCATCATTTTCGTTTAAAGGTGTTAGAAATGGGGTCTCTGGTTGGCAGTCAGTTGGCACTCTGTCCAAGCAGGGGCCCTCAATCTAGTCAGGGTAAGGGAGATACACACTTAGGATAACCCCTGCTCACTCCCTTGGTAGCTTGGCACAAGCAGTCAGGCTTATCTCAGAGACAATGTGTAAAATATTTGTACCAACACACACAGTAATACAGTGAAAATACCACAAAAGGGCTCAACACCAGGTTTGAAAAATAGCCAATATGTATCTGAGTAATACAAGACCAAAATGACAAAAGTCCAACATGCACAAGCACAGTTATGAATTTTTAAAAATTAAACATCAATATATTGCTTATAAACACAAGTGCATCAATTTGGTGATATCACGTCGTCGTGATGGAGTCGTTCCCAACAATCCAACACTAATGGCGCCAATCACAGAGTCAAGCGGACCCCCATGTACAGTACCTTCTGCAAATGAGGAAACATACCGGTGCACGGAGTCGGGATAGAGGCGTCACTGGATCCGGTGCGGCTCCGGTTCTAGTGCTGCGGAGCAAAGGAGTAGGTGTGAGACGTCGGGTCCTTACTGTGGAGGTGAGGCAGCATTGGTGCGATGCGTTGGATCTGTGCACTTATAGCGGGGTCGATATCCAGTTGTCACGCTAGGCGTGGTGCGGTGAAGTTTGGTGTCATGGGTGTCAGTGACACAGCACTTCTAAACTCATGGAGTGGACTTCAGCGAGGCTGCGGTGGCATCGGACCTGCGGGTCATCGCATTCAAGCAAGGACCACGGCCTCAGTTGCAGCCGGTGTCGTGGAATCCGGCAGCAGCGTCCGTCTGGAGTCGTCCGAAGTTGGTACACTTAGTTCTTCTTGGTTTTTCACCAGCTTCTCCTTTCAAGGGCCCAGGGACTGGATAGGGCACAACTTGGCAGGCAGGAGTCTCAGCAGAGAGTCCAGGTGCTGGCAGAGGAAGTCTTTGGTGGCCCTGAGACTTCAGAACAGGGGGCAAGCTTAGTCCAAGCCCTTGGAGATACCTCTCAAGCAGGAATAAACTACAAAGCCCGGTCTTTGTCCCCTTTGTGAGGCAGAAGCAGCAACTGCAGGATAGCCCAACAAAGCTCAGTCACAGGCAGGGGCAGCACTTCTTCAGCTCTTCTCCTGGCACAGGAGAAGTGATCTAAAGTCTGGGGTTTTGGATCCAATACTTATACCCCTTTCTGCCTTTGAAGTTGATCTCAAAGAGAAACTACACTTTAAGGATATTTAAAGGCAGATCCCATGTAAAAGACATCAGTACATGTCCCACCTTTAACATACACTGCACCCTGCCCACGGGGCTACCTAGGGCCTACCGTAGGGGTGCCTTACATGTATAAAAAGGGAAGGTTTGGGCCTGGCAAATGGGTACACCTGCCAGGTCAATTGTCAGTTTATAACTGCACACAAACACTGCAGTGGCAGGTCTGAGCCATGTCTACAGGACTACTCATGTGGGTGGCACAATCAGTGCTGCAGGCCCACTAGTAGCATTTGATTTACAGGCCATAGGCACCTCTAGTGCCCTTAACTAGAGACCTACTAGTAAATCAAATATGCCAATTATGAGAAAGCCAATAACACATACAATTTCACATGGGGAGCACTTGCACTTTAGCACTGGTCAGCAGTGGTTAAGTGCCCAGAGTAACAAAAACAGCAAAAACAGAGTCCAGCACACAGCAACAACCTGGAAAGTACTGGCACAAAGTTAGGGGAGACCACTCCAAGGATACCAGGTCTCACAATATGTAACTTGTTAGTACTTGCACAGGCACAAGTTGATCTGGTAGTCTGATTGCATTGTTGCCAGTGGGGTTGTGCATAGATACCCGTATGATTGGTTATCTGCAATCTTGGAATCTCTAGATGTGTGTGGGTCAAAGAATGCACAGATGTCTATGTGTGTGTTGCTCTTTGTGTGCATGGCTGTTTGTGTGTGTGTGTTGCTCTGTCTGTATATCTGCATGCTGTGTGTAGTCTAAGTCACTGTGTACACAAGTATTCCCCTATGTGCCTACACTATACAAAGGTCATCTACATTGGCTTTTTCTATGATATTTACTGAAAATCACCTTATTGTTCCTATTTGTATGACTGCCACTCAAACAAGTTGTAATATTTGATGCCTTCTAGATATCATACCTTAAGTTTAGCTGATCAGTACAATCATGGACATACAGAAGAACATCATATTTCTTTGGGTGTTTTCTAACCATACTGAGACCCTTGAGATCCAGGAGACATTTAAACCCTTCAAGAATTCCATTCTAATAGCTTTTTTTGTTAACTCCAGAACTCAGTGGCAAGAGAGGTAGCCTTATCAAGAAATCTGGACTTTATAGCACACACACTGGAAAGAATTGGGTATCTCTTCATGAACCCTGCTCATTTTGGGAATTCACAAGGAACAGACGACACCAACAGACTTTTGTAACGTTTGACTGACCATCTTGTATTTGAAAGCTGATCCATTAGCCAACTAAGCAGCAGTGCATCCAATCAAGAGCTGTTTCATTATTAAGAAAATATACATAATAAAAGTACAATAAAAAACACAACTGCAAGATCTTTATTTTATGATGCCTTTGCATTTCTTCTTGGTGTTATCCTGCAGATCACGCCATCCAATGGTCTAAGAGTTCCATTATCAAGAATCTTGTCACTCTGTCCAGCCACGAGCTCAAATTCAAACCTTTGCAACAGTTTTGCCATCACCACTTTAGCTTCCATCTGTGGAAAAAAGGAAAGCAGTTACAAAGAAAGGAAAGAAGGGACCTAGGTCATTTTGTCATGGTTGTCCAAGCAAGCTGCAGAAATCTCAGCACGATTCATAAGAGGTTCTGACACACTTTTATGCATACATTTTATTAGTAGATGAAGCCAAAGTTGCAGTAGTTAACCTTCACCAACTTTGTAAAACTTTTTTTCAAACTTTCACCCACTTCACAAGGTTTGTGAAGCTTCACAAAATAGCCACTGGACAAACCTAGCGAAGGCTATATTTTGGGGGCATTTTCCACCTGCAATTTTATTTTTGCAAGAACATTCTCCTGGAAACATTTCCAGGCATTCTAACATCTCTAAACGTGTAGAGTCAGAAGTTGTTGGCAGAGTAGCAGTTTGCAATCATGCACTTCATTTTATATCTGATCCTACAGACCAGGTATGTTTTATGGCACAGATGTCATGTGTTGCATATCACCTGGTAGGTACTCTAATGGTATGTGTATTGCACCCCAATTTCAGATTCAATTAGGTTTAGAAGTCCTTTGCAAATAAAATTGTTCACAGAAACACATGGAGCCCCGGCGGCTGCACTCTTCTCAGTTTTGGGTCAGGCTTGACAGTGCAGCTGTTGCCATACATAATCCGTTCAACTCAAAAAGAGCTTTCAAGAATATACTACAGAGAGGGGCTGTGGATCCGTCCACATGTTGGTAGTCAGGAGTACATGTTTGGATTGGTCAGAAGGTGTGCTTTTCCACTGAATAATGTGCTTCCCCTCGCTGCAGCTACGACTATATTTTATGTTTGACCTCGGAGACCACGCCAGACTACTGTATTATGAAAAAAAGTATTACATGCCACACATAAATACATATAGAGGCTTTTTGCCAGTGCTGCAGCCAATTTATTTGCTGTTAATACGCTGAGTGCAGAATTTGTAGTAGGTAAACATGTTTAATGTTATAGGCCGGTGTGTAAATAGAGTGCTGAATTAAGTTAGCCTAACTGTTGATGCCATGTTAAATGGAAAAATAATGCACTAACACAAAAAGTCCTGTTTTTCCACACAGAATAGTTGCTAGTGCAAGATGTTTTTCTTCTCTTTGCTGCAGATGCTGCAACTTCTGAAGACTACTTTTAGCTAGTGAATAGACACTTGTCTTGTAGTAAACAACTGATAGTAGGGTACTCATTGAGAGGAGTCAAAAACGACAGGAAGAATGATTCATGGGAAGAGGTTTTTGGACAACAAAAAAACATGTTGTAACTTTCCAAGGACAAATGTCTGAAAGTCTATTATGCTCTGTTGAGAAAATGGGTAGTTTGCTTATTACCAGGAGCTTGCTGATATTCTATCGCTGGATGAAGACGAAAGAAAAAATTGTTGCAACATAGAATGTGTGTGTTTATATTAGTGTGTGATCCTATCCTAGCGAGGTAGAGCTTGAGATTTCCCTCCCTGACCTTTGGTCTGGAGACTCATCTCTAAGTTTCTGATGCTTTCTCTTCATGAGAGGCTGCCTTATTTAGATTGTACTGAGCTGTTTGCTGATATCTCTGAGCTTAGAATACTTTCCAGCTTGTCATGCAAAAGCCTAATGCTTGCACATAGCTTTCTCCCTCATCAGGATTCTTTATTGAGTTTTGGAACTGACACCTTTGTTTTTATGGATTATATTAATTTTGAATGCTGAAATATAAAGATTACTGCCTAATGACTAAATAGATGAAAAACTAAACAATTTGAAAATAAAAGCCTTGTAGCTCACACTAACTCTCTTTATTGATTGCATTTATCACATTAATGATTCATCGATTATGTAGAAGACTTCTCCCTATTTCTGCTTGTCAATAAACAAATGTCCATACAACCAGTGACAAAGCTGCCAAGTTTTCAGATTGTTTATGTGTGACATTTCTATGTTTCCAAAGTGCTTATGAGTGACATTCAATGACCAAATATGTAACAGTTAGTGTGATAATTTTTCACAAGTAAAACCAAGTAATGAAGTCTATGGAAAGAGATAAACATCAGAAATTAAAACCTTTTAAGCCACAAGAAGCTCTAAAAAGATGTAGAACTGCTGCTAAGCATTTGAAATGAAAGGTCACCTTAAACAAAACTTGTGTACTGTGATCATTCTTAACAAGCTGAAAGAGTCAAGCATATCAACTATCACAAGTGTTAAAAAATCTGAAGTATTGGTGCAGGTGGCCTAAAACTGAACCACTTTGGATATATCAGCAAAAACGTCCCCAGCTCCTCAACTTAGAGAACCAATAAGACACCACATTACACTAGAGACAAGGTCATGTTTCAACCCAAGCTGCACCACCAAAGGTCATTGTTAGACATGTCTTTACGCCACAAATTATTGATAATTCATAGCAGTCACACATAACTAGTGGCAGGTTGAAACTATTTGCACTTGAAAATACAAAGAAACCCAGTCTGTTGTGAAAAGATCGGAACACACTGCTTTACAGATGAAGTATTGCACAAGACATTGTGGCAATGTGAAGGAAATCGCATGTTGCAGAAAATGTGGAATTTTGTACCAGGCACTCTGCATCTTGAATAGTAAGCACTGTTTTGAGCTCAGACAATCAACTATTCAAAAGGAGAGATCCATTAACAGAAATAAGTGGTAAGAAACTTTCGCCAGTGGGCCTTAGGTTCATTATACCACTTGACTGAAGCTTTATCTCAATGATTAAGTAAGCTAAAACCAATCTTAGATTGTTTGTCATTCCATTTAGTGGGTGCCTGGCAGTTCAGGAAGCAATGGTCCTATTCAATAAGAACTATTCTGATCTGCATGTGGCTGGTCTCTAACTGAAGTGCAAAGTGTGAATATATGAGGGAATGGAATGTGACCAGAACGGCTACTAGTGCTAACCTTTTTGCAAGCATTCCACCCACCAGATTTGTATTTTCTTCATGGTCACTGAGGTTGGACAAACATGCCATGCCATGAACAATTTACCAGGATGATGGGAGCATCGTAGAGGTAGGCCACAATAAAGCACAGACTCAAAATGTATCAACTATTTATAATTCACACAATTCAGGCACATTGCAAACCAAGAACAACAGTGGAGCAAGGAGGTGATGGGTGGCATGATGAGGGCAGGGTATGAGCTGTAACACCAAGAGAAGCCGACACTGTCAAAAGCAGGATGGTGAGCTCAAGAGAAGTATGGTAACTACAGAACAACGTTGATGAGGCGAGAATAAAGTCTTGGTAGCCTCTGTGACTCACGTAAAACACTTAAACTCAACTCCAACAGATTATGCTTCAACCAACAAACTTCTCGCATCTGCGCATTAGTAGCTGCTCACTCAACCGTCGCTTTGGGATCTTGACAAACAGTAGGAAAGCACAACAGAAATGCTATGGTCCGATCCAAAGAGAGCAGGAGTACTGAGATGGGAGCAGAAGCCGCACAGTTGGATCACAGGTTGGTGCCATTAAATGAGAAACATCCCCTTTCTCCCAGGCTCTTACTTATGCCTGTTGCCCCTTCTTGGTTTCCTAGTTTGTTTCTGAAATTGGAGTTGTTGGAAATGGCCTTTCTGCAGGGTCACCTCCTTCTCTTTTTCCGACATCATTTTTACTGGCTTTAGGACTCTGCGCACTTTACCACTGCTAATCAGTGCTAAAGTGCATATGCTCTCTCCTTATAACATGGTGACATTGGCTCATATCCAATAAGCTTATTTATTTACTTGTAAGTCCCTAGTCAAGTACACTACATGTGCCCAGGGCCTGTAAATTAAATGCTACTAGTGGGCTGCAGCACTGGTTGTGCCACCCACATAAGTAGCCCCCTAACCATGTCTCAGGCATGCCTCTGCAGTGCCTGTTACCAGTTTCACTGCCACTTCGACTCAGAATTGAGAAGTACTTGCCAAGCCTTAAACTCCCCTTTTTCTACATATAAGTCACCCTTAAGGTAGGCTCTAGGTAGCCCATAGGGCAGGGTGCTATGTAGGTAAAAGGCAGGACATGAACATGTGTGTTCTATATGTCCTGGTAGTGTAAAACTCCTAAATTCATTTTTGCACTGCTGTGAGGGCTGCTCCTTTCATAGGATAGCATTGAGGCTACCTTCATATACTGTTTGAGTGGTAGATCCTGATCTGAAAGGAGCAGCCAGGTCATATTTAGTATGGCCAGAATGGTGATACAAAATCCTGCTTAATGGTGAAGTTGGATTTTATATTACTATTTTAGAAATGGTACTTTTAGAAAGTGACACTTCTCTACACTTAAATCCTTCTGTTCCTTCCAATCCACGTCTGGCTAGGTTTAGTTGACAGCTCCCTTGTGCATTCACTCAGACACACCCCAAACACAGGATACTCAACCTCACTTGCATACATCTGCATTTTGAATGGGTCCTCCTGGGTTGGGAGGGTGGAGGGCTTGACACTTTCATGTCAAAGGACAGTAGCTTGCCCTCACACAAAGGACTGCCACACCCCCTACTGGGACCCTGGCAGACAAGATGGAACTGAAAGGGGCCCTTGTGCACTTCTAAGCCACTCTTTGAAATCTCCACCACTTCAATGCACATTTGGGTATTTAAGTAGGGTCTCTGACCCTACCAACTAAGACACTTCTGAAGTAAGACACTTCTTGTCTAGACACTCTTGTCACAGACACTTCCTGGGGAAAATAACCTGAACTAGAACCTGCAACCTGCCAAGAAGAACTGCCTGGCTGCCCAAAGGACTCACCTGACTGCTTTCTGTGAAGGACTGCTGCCTTCCTGTTGCCCTGCTGCTCTCTGGCTGTGCTGGGAAGTGCTCTCCAAGGGCTTGGATAGAGCTTGCCTCCTGTTCCCTGAAGTCTCAGGACCAAAAAGACTTCATCTCTGCAAGAAGGACTCCTTGTGCAGCGAAAATCGACGCACAGCCTGCCAGAAACGAAGTACAGCCTGCAACGCGGTGAAAAATTCACTGCACGCCTAACTGGAAAGATGCAGCCCGACTTTGCAATGAGAAGATTGACACAGCGCCAGCATAGCCATCGGAAATTCGACAGGACCAATAAGACTTCATCTCTGCAAGAAGGACTCCTTGTGTGGTGTCTTTAGCCAATGGAAATTTGACGCACGGCCCACTGCATCGACGCCCAGCCAAGCTGGAACGACGCAGCCTGACTTCTTGAGAGGAATCGACGCAGCACCTGCCGTGAGGTAGAAATTTCCATGCAACGCCCACCGGATCCACTCAGCCCCTGTGACTTTGTCCTGTCAGCACTGGATCTCAACGCATAGTCCCCGGGGCGTCCGAAAACCGCACAACCCAAAGAGGATCCAAGACGAGCGCCGGAAATTGATGCAAAGCCTTCCCTGCGTGAAAAATAAATGACGCATCACCGTGTGTGGCCTGAGAAATAGACGCACACCTCTCTGTTTTACACGCATCTCCTCCTCTGCGGTTCTTTACGGAGATTTTGGACGCAAACCAGGTACTTTGTGCATGCAAAAGATATTTATTGCTTTGAAGAGACTAACGACACTTTATATCATTTTTACAGTGATATCTCAACATATACGTATGGCATCTTAATCGTTTTTTAACTGCATTTATCCAGATAAACATATATTTTTCTAAACACTGTGTGGTGTATTTTTGTGGTGTTCTCCAGTGTTATTGCATGATTTATTGCACAAATACTTTACACATTGCCTTCTAAGTTAAGCCTGACTGCTCAGTGCCAAGCTACCAGAGGGTGGGCACAGGATAATTTGGTTTGTGTGTGACTTACCCTGACTAGAGTGAGGGTCCTTGCTTGGACAGGGGGTAACTTGACTGCCAACCAAAGACCCCATTTCTATCAGGAGTTTATTTTGGATTGGACTGTAGCGCTTGGCAGAGCTGCACAAAGCTGAAAGCTATTCAAATAAGTGAATGAAAGGCACAAACACTCCAATAACCAAAAAAAACAGAGCAATCCAAGCAGAATGGTTCCAGTTATGGATGCGTACAGGAGGAGTTACGCCAAATGAAGGGTTAAATCATGAGTTTGATCACGAGACTGAGAGAGCTGTGGTTAGTAGTTGAGTCAGGAGAGGAGCCACGAGACCTGCAGACTCTTCACATCACGGAATTTTAACCTGTAGCAAAGTATGCTGCCCTGCAAGCTGCCCAACCAGGAGCCCTGGTCAGAAGCACATGGGTCCCGCATTCACTCTGTAGTTGAGATTCATGCTGGTGCGGAGGCAGGGCCACAGAATCATACACACAGGCATCACATGCACAAAATCACTAAGTGGAAACATATCCGGAGCACAGGCCCACTACAGAACTCTCTTAACAAGAGCAGTAACACAGTACCAAAATCTACCCCCCCCCCACTCCCCCCCCAGGCTACCGTGCTGGTGAACTAGCCATTTAAAATCACCCGTGATGGTAAGCACGGCCCATGCTTGCATTAGAAACCATTTTCTCCAACTATATTTTTTAGAATATCTGTAACCCGTCTTCAGTATCATTCGGCGTCTTCAGTATCATTCGGCATCTTCAAACCAGTGCAGGCAGCTATCTTGGGAAGGTGCTGCAGGGTGCTTGCTGCTTACATGAAGCTCCTCATAAAACACATTTCGGGTGGTCAGGGGGTGCTATAAAGGCGTCACTAATGTACTTTAGTGCAGTGATGGGCACAAAAGTGTCAGGCTAACCCCTGATGCGTGCTACTTGGCACGGCTGCAGTGGCGGGAGTTATTTAATTATTACACTTTATAACTGAGACATAAAACCCCGCTCTCTCACCAGCTTTTTTTATCCATTGGTCTATTCAGTCGTCATTCACATTATGCTTCCTCCCATCACAGCAAACTATATGGGTCAATGGATCCGCCCAGTTTAGGCAGTAGATCATCTGAATTTTACTAGTGCACAATGTGCAAAACTACTTAAAAGTAAACCTGTTAACCCGTTTACTACCTTGGCTGTTGAGTAAATGTCCTGTTTATATATATATATAAGGTTAAGCATAACTGATTTTCATAAACTGCAGTGTTTATTTTCCTGTTTGTCATGGCATGTCAACTCCAGCACACAGCGACTGAGACAATCGCTGCCGTCTGCAGTGTTCTGCGTCTAACACGGGCACTTATTTAGAATCTGTGTATTCTTTCATTCTTTAACATTCAGTACATTGCAAAAATACATGTTCCTATTAACATATCGGCAGTCTTGGAACTGTAGAAATGAGATAGAATAAGAAACAAGCATTGGCAAAACAACAGGTCTCGTTTATGGGCAAGCTTCTGCCTTTGGCAATGGGGTGAAGCAGTGAACGGGAGGGAGGATGGGGTTGGTGAACGGGAAGGTGGGTGGGGATGCTCAAATTGTTAAAAAATACAGAGGCAGGAGCAAGCAACAAAGAGAAACAAGTAAAAAAAATCATTAGAACCCAACAGCTGAGGATACCCAAGTACACAAATGTGCAAACACACATCTCTTCTGTCCCGAGACCACAACCTAGACAGCCTCATGCATCTCCCCTCCACGAAGCGTCTAGAGACAGCCCAATACAACAGCCCTTTGGTTCCATTCCAGGGCCTCTCGGAGGAGGAAAGTGGCGAGGCATTCAATACCAATCAGCCACGGATGAGGAGACCGACACTAGGCTGATGGCATGCACCTCTAAGTACGCAAAACAGCAAAGATGCCGGCGCTCGCACCACACGTCAAAACTCGTAAGCCATTCACTCATCATGTGCAGTCTGTCCCAACCTTTCACACTAGAAAAATGTGATATATTTTTATAAAAATGCAATAAAATGGCTTTTATTGATAGCCCAAGCACTGTATTCTAAGTTACCCTCAAGGAGAGCACTCATCCAGTGTGCATGTAACCGGCACCACGCTTCTCGCGTGCATACATGTGTAAGTAGACATGGACGTGTCTTCTTCACAGTGCTGTGCTTTTAGCGCCTCTGTCTCAAATTAAAAACCTGAAGCATAATGCTTAGGCAAGTTCAAGAATGTTTTTCAGCAGAACCTGCACCTATGCTGTTTGCAGAACTCGGAGGAGATATATCAGTGTGTAATTTCTACCCATTAGCTTTCCAACTCGCACCATTCCTTTAACCACGGACATTTCTGAAAACTCAAATATCCTTGATGTTACGTGACCTCTTAGCCTGACAGATCGGTGCTGGGCAGGGTTGCAGGGATGAAGTAAGAGGAGGACGGGAAACATCAAAGACGCAGATAGCAGGGAAATTAAACATTCACTGCTTATATCTGCTATGTGCCCTGCCTGTCCCATTTTTGAATCGTGGCAAATTTACACTGCAATCGTTCTGAGATGGATTAGCGTTGGTTCATTACATTGAATTATAGTAACACCTGCTATTTCCAGGGCTTAGAGACCTCAAAACTGTGGTATAGAACCCTAGAGATGAAAACAAGTTGTTATTCGGGTCCCGAAAAAAAAATATCTATGAGCAATGGGAGTAATACAGACTCCAATCCCCAAAGCCCATCTTGGCATCTTTGGTCACCATTAGAAACCACCAATGAACCTGATCAATGGTCATGAAAATGCTGATATTAGTGATGCACAGCTACTGTTATCTTATCAGCCTTCGTATAGCGCACATTTACCATCAGCGTGACCTTGTAATGCTGGGACACATAACTCATTTGAAATATGTGCCTCCATCAGTGCCCGGAAGACTTTCAGCCCAGTCCGAATAATCTCATAGACCTCAATAGCGATCAACAAATAACTCCTATTATATCCCTGCAGAGATCACAAGCAGCCATCACACTAACTTACACAGGTCTATGAAGTCCCAACAGACCTGTCATCCACACGGTCAGAATAGGGGTCACACACTATTGTTGTACAATTGTGCCTGAATACCCCCGTGGGAGCTATATTATTCCATTTACCATTCCCCTTCTTCTATGACAGATGTATGTACCCTGTGGTTGAAACGGAAATACAGAAGTGCAGTACTCCCAGTTTGCTACTGAAAAGAGCCCTGACCCTGGCCATCCCCTGCAGGCCCTAGGCCCTTCATCTGCCTGTGGGCTTTAAACGGACCTCAGCAATGAACACCCCTACAATCAGGCTCACGCTGACATGTGCCCTGCTGACCTCCATGGGGATTGGACAGCTTGGAGTACAGTGCAGGCTGCAGGGATGAGAAAGTAAACACACAGGTCGGAAGGGCTCCCTTGCCACTTCATTGGAGCGAGGACACCTGGCAGGTGATGTGTATCATGGGAGAGTGGTCTCAAGGATGCTGAACCACCACAGACCTCTGAATCATATCAAGAGACCTGGAAGAAAGAGGTGCGTAGGCACCCAGGGCCCATTGTTTACATACCATAGTCCTTGCAGCGTCAATGATAAGAAGAGACCCAGAAGAAACTGGCATATGCACGAAGGCTCACGGGTCCCAATGTTTTACATACCAGAGTCCTTTGTGTGTCGGTGACCATTGGTGGGGCGTCGTGCTGATAAAATAAAAGGTGCGCGGGGTGAAACATAAAAGTGGGCGCCATGGTGATAAAAGAAAGGGGACAAGATTTACTGACCTGTTTTCTATTGAGCTGGAAATCTAAAGGCAGGTGGAGCAGCTGTTCAAAAGGAGAGCCTTCCCATGCCGCTGTGCAGAAACAGAAGAAAAAAATAGTGCGCAGAAACAAGCCTAAATGCACACAAGTGGAAGGCTACAAGTTTTGGGGCACTGCTCCGTGGGAGTGAATAACTGAGGAAAAGGCGGGACAAATAGGAAAGATGAACCATTTGGAAGCAAGGATTTTTAAAGGACACTAAAATAAATAAATTAAAGGAAATTGGCTATAAGCCCACGCAGTATACACAACATGTCTTGAAGAGGCAGAGCAAGTACTGTCTAGGCTCAACCTAAAAAAGCATTCAAGTGTACGCAACCATATATTCCCATATACAGGCGCACATCCTTGTCTGTGTTCTTTTACTTTAACAGTTCCAAGAAGGCCGACACACTTCTTAAAGCTGCCGGCTAACGTCTTGTCTATGCAAACTATTTGTTTTAATTTACTCTTGCACCACATTTTTAATTTCCTTTTACTGTGACAGACCTTTTATGCAAAGCTCAAAATATAAAATCAATTATCAATTATCATTTTATTAGCATCACTGTTATTGCATTTATATTTATTTGAACTTGACCTCCTATGTGCTAAGGTCGGTAGCGCTTTTGTAAGCCATCGTAAGTCCATGAGTCTATTGGTTGTGCTGTCTCCATTCTGTTTGACGTTAAACACACACAGAGGCACAACAATGCAGTGGAATCCTCTTTTTAACTGTAGCTACTTCAAAATATATTGATTATTAAGGGTAGTTGAAGTATCTCAAATAAATGTATATGTTGGACCAGGCATCTCCAAAGAGTAGTTTATGAGCAACTGGTAGCTTTCCAACTACCTGTAAGTATCTCCCCTATCTTCAGCCCAGCCTACTAATCTAGAAGCATTTGCTAGGATGAACTGATGTGTGAAAACCAATATTAAAAAATGCATATTTGAGATGAAAATGTGTGTATTTCTAGAACTTATAAGCCGATTTTGGAGAAAAATTGTTGAATTTCCAAAATTAATATAACACCATTGTTGGACTTTTTTGCTTATGCATGGTCATCCCCAATCTTTTTGCCTCCTGCCTCCTATTTTTTCTGACCTGTTGCTGTTGGATTTTGAATTCCGAGCACTTTACCATTGCTAACCAGTGCTAAAGTGCATATGCTCTCTCTGTAAATTGTATTGTTGATTGGTTTATCCATGATTGGCATATTTGATTTACTAGTAAGTCCCTAGTAAAGTGCACTAGAGGTGCCAGGGCCTGTAAATCAAATGCTCCTAGTAGGCCTGCAGCACTGGTTGTGCCACCCACCTGAGTAGCTCTGTAATCATGTCTCAGACTTGCCATTGCAGTGTCTGTGTGTAGTTTTAACTGTAAATTCGACTTGGCAAGTGTACCCACTTTCCAGGCCTAAACCTTCCTTTTTCTTACATGTAAGCTACCCCTAAGGTAGGCCCTAGGTAGCCCCAAGGGCAGGGTGCACTGTATTGTTAAGGTAGGACATATAGTAATGTGTTTTATATGTCCTAACAATGAAATATTCCTAAATTCGTTTTTCACTGTTGCAAGGCCTGTCTCATAGTTTAACATGGGGGCTACCTTTAAATATGATTAAAGTGTAGATTCCCTTTGAGAGCGGATGGACATGTGAAGTTTGGGGTCTCTGAGGTCACAATTTAAAAATACATCTTTTAGTAAAGTTGATTTTAAGATTGTGTTTGAAAATGCCACTTTTAGAAATTGGGCATTTTCTTGTTTATACCATTTCTGTGACTCTGCCTGTTTGTGGATTCCCTGTCTGGGTCAGTTTGACAGTTGGGCTGCTTGCACCTCACACTAGACAGTGACACAAAGGGAGTTGGGGTGTAGTCTGCGTTTCCTGAAGAGCCATCTGTGCTAGAAGGGAGGGGAGGGGTGGTCACTAACACCTGAAAGGGCTGTGCCTGCCCTTACACAATGAGGTCTCCAACCCCCTGGTGAGTGTCTGGGGCCTGGCCTGGGCAAGGCAGGATTTCACATCCAAAAGAGACTTTACTTTGAAGTAGGCCTACTTCAAAGGAGAAATTGGGTATAAGAAGGGTCCCAAAACTACAGACTTTAGAACACTTCTGGAAACAAGAGGAACCTCTGCCTGGAGAAGAGCTGAAGAGTTGAGGAAGAAGAGCTGCCCTGCCTGTGACTGTGCGCTGTGGGGCCATCCTGCAGTTGCTGCTTCTGCCAGAGTAAGAGGACAAAGACTGGACTTTGTGTGCCTTCCATCTTGAGAAGGAATCTCCAAGGGCTTGATTTAGAGTTTGCCTCTTGTTGTTTGAAGTCTCAGGGACAGCAAAGACTTCTCTCTGCCAGCACCTGGAGTCTCTTGAGAGACTCCTACTCTGCCCTGTGGTGCCCATCCAGTTCCTGGGACCCTGAAAGGAGAAGCTGGCAGTCTAAGAGGAGGAAATCCATGCAAAGAACGCCGTGCGGGGAAAAGATCGATGCGACTCGGATCTGCGGCTGAAGAAACGACGTGCCGCCGACTCTGTGGCTGAAAATCGACACTCGCCAGAAACGTGACCGAAGAATCGACGCACGGAGCTGGAGAAATGACATGCAGCATCGCTGATGGAAACTCGGAGATCCAAACCCGCGCTGCATGGCTTTAAATCATTGTGCGGCTGGATTTCCGATGCAAGTACTGCTGGGCGTTTAAAAACAACACAAGGCCTGCCCGGCCCCAAGAGTGCTAACCAGATCGATGCATCGCTCTCCTGACGAAAGGAGAAACAACGGAAGGTCTCACTCGTGAGTGAAATCGACGCATCGCAAGCCCTTTTTGACGCGCACTCGCCCGCACTGGGTTATTTTTGATGCACCCAAGGTACATTTTCACACTAACTGTGTTAGTGTGTATTTTAAACTACATAAAGACTCTTTTTGCTTTTTAATTGTCGTTTTGGTCTTGTTTTGTTTAATTAAATATTTCCTATTTTTCTAAACTGGTGTTGTGTCATTTTGTAGTGTTTTCCTTAAGTTACTGTGTGTGGTGGTACAAATACTTTACACTTAGCACTCTGAAGTTAAGCCTACTGCTCTGCCAAGCTACCAAGGGGGTAAGCAGGGGATAGCAGAGGGTGATTCTCTTTTACCCTGACTAGAGTGAGGGTCCTTGCTTGAACAGGGGGTAACCAAAGACCCCATTTCTAACAGCCATTATTTGAGGGATAAATCATGCGGCATTGGAGAGACGTAGACTGCATTTATGATGACATATTGAGTGTCTAAACCCTCAATGACTCAAAAAAGCACTTTTATTCATAAGCCAGACATATTGGCATTGCCAAAGTTTGTTATGAAATTGTTTGCGCCTCATCTGCTGAACTTGAGGCTCCCACTCCATTGTAAAACTTCTGATTGCAGCCATGACCCTTGACACACTGCCACAACTAACTGCTGCTTTTTGTGATCTTTTGCCTACAACAGAACAGTGTCAAATTAAGGATGTTTGAGGGTCCAGGCAACACATTATGTGGGCCTCTGTTCGTAACAACTTTTAATTGTTTTTATCCATTTTTTGTTCGTTTTAGTTATGATATGAAACAAACTTTCAGAAATGCGGTTAAACAAAACTGTTGCAATATATTTTTCTAGTGGCTCCAAAAATCTTCAAGCTGATACTGAGCTAAGAGAAAGAAAGTCAGACAGGTGAGATGGAGACAAAGTTCACTTTCCAATGGGACTCTCAAGAAGGTGGGGCACTGGGCAATTTCCCATTTTGCCCATGCCTGAAAAGGTCTCTGAAACAGAAGGGCTAGAAAACTAGGTTCGCCATTAGAAAAGATTACCATGCGGCAAGCATTTTTAAACTGAGCCTGACTTGTTTAACAGAACTATCTAATTACTGTGCTTCCGTTATCACTATTTGTGCGAGCAGAAGATTCCATGCACAGGATGATTTTTAGGTTGTCCCTGCATCTTGCATGATTAAAAATGAATTGATGATCATATGTGCTTATAAAAAGACAACTCGCTTAGCATTTGTACTTACCTTGAATAAAATATATCAAAATCACAATCAATTTATGGTGTGTTACTTGGTTACTGTAGTTGCTGGGGCAAGAGGCAAAACTAGTCTAGTGGCAAAGATTGGTCAACTGCCACAGAATCTGAGGAGCTGCGGCGAACTGGCCCGATATAGGGTAACAAACTTTGCAATTTCAGAAAAGTTGGGAGCTTGTCTCCTTTGTAAAACTTTGACATGGAATTATAATACCGCACTCAGAAAGAGAGGCGGGATCTGTACTGATGTAGAAGAAAACTTCAAAGTTCAGCCCAGTCTGCAATCGCATGTGTTTAAAACCGTGAAATGGAAAAAAGCAGTATATTCATACCCAAATTCAGAAGTCTTTAGAGTCTCATGAGAGTGAGAGAATCTAAGAGCAGACTACTTTCAAAAGTATCAGCAGCGTGCACATAATTTCTATTGTATTGACTCAAATAGGATTACCTGCATGTTAGAAGCTTCCCTGAACTCATGAGATGAACTTGGGACATTCAGTTTGTAACTTGAGTTACCAAGGGATCATTGTAGTTGCTTCAACACTAAAGAAAAGTAAACGTGGTATTCACATACCTATCAAAAAGTAGGGAGGGTGCTCACAAAAGTTTCCAAAGCTCTCATGGAGGCCACCATTTCCAGGGGTGTGCTCTTTAGAAATGGGACCAGTGCTACACTTAGTCTAAAAAGACCTTTTTTTAAAAGAATGATCAGTCAACCGTACAACCATACTATTATGACAGCCTCACCAAGAGGTGACCAAAAATTGTCTAGGACTGCAAACATATAGCTAAAGTGAAGCTAGACTGTGTTATGTCTATGGTTTGTGCTGTAAAAGATTGTTTATTCTATCTCAGCACATTTAGTTCAAGTGACCACAGCAACTGTTATTAAAACACCTTTAAAATATCTCTCATTGCATTCAGGGTAAGGGGATCAAACAATTTGTTGTTGTGCGTGTTGTAATTCTTTTAGAAAAGTAATGCAAAAGGAGCAAGAATACTGAGGTGTGTGATCCAAGACAGTCTACAGAAGTCAGGGCCATGAGGTTCACATGGTTAGTGAAGATACCTGCTTAAATACAGCTAACCATGATTACGAGAAAGAGTGGGACAGTACAGTAGACATCGGATTCTCTGACACCAGGTAATTTAAGAAAACTAAACTGTACCTCCTTCCCAGCATTAAATGATAGAACAAGGTGTTCCAGTTCATGTCATATTAAATGTTTTGGCAATTGGAACAAGGATTCTGGGGTTCTGTCATTAAAAGCCATTATTCTAAAACAATTTGCGGAGTGAATCTCATGGGAAGGAAATTCAGTCTTTTTGTACAAAATGCCAAATTGTACAAAAAGCCAATGAATACAATACCTTAGCATTAAATTCTTACCTGAGCAAATACTTGGCCAATGCAGGAACGTGGTCCCAGGGAAAATGGGAAGTAGGTATAATACGGCCTATTTAGTAACAAAAAAAACACAAAAATATGATAAATTAATGATACACATTATTTTAATCAATTTATAAAGATAACACGATAACCAGATTATTACATCAAAGGAAGAAACAAAAATATAAAAATTGAATATTGCTATGAACAGAGGTGCCAATCTCAAAAATAGCTCCTCACAGCGGAGTAACATATAGAGATATGAGTTTTACAACCTTGCGCACCGCCACTTTTCACTAGCTCTTGATAAGTATTCATTGTGAACAGTACTCTGTTTCTTGGTTGACACAAGCGCGTCAATCAGGCCCTAAGTGTCTGCCAAATTTCATGCATATTTGTCAAAGGGTACAAAAGTTAAAAGCAAATCAACAAATAGTTTTTTCAGCTGACAAGATCTAGAAAAGTTTTAACGATTTTAAGTCCATCTGCACCTTTGTCAAACACTTATATCTAAAAATGACAACTGATTTGCACCAAAAGCACAAAAAGCACACTTTCGGAGACACGTTTTATGCCAAGTATGGAGTAAGTTTTTCAGCAGTTTTTTCTGTAGCGCAAACAACATTTCCTATAGAAGTTAAAATATCTTTTCTGACCCAATCTTTAACTTTGTTTCCGCTGCACAAAAATGCATAAATATTGGCTTTTCAGATCTTAACCGCTTGCATAAGAGAGTGACAAATTTTGTGCATATCAATCTATGAAGTCACCAGAATGAAGAGGTTGAATTTTAGACCTATTTGGAGCATTAATTTGCAGAGTTCCACAAACCTAGTTTTGTGGATCTCTGAAAACCCAATATTAAAAAAATATTCAAACCTGATTGCAGAAAGGAGCATTTCCTCCTGTCATGCATTTTGATGGTGAGAATCTGAAGTTGGGTACATGGAACAGATTTACACCAAAACCACAAACAGCGTAGTCTGTGTACCAAAAGATACCTTTCTGCCAAATTTGGTATAATTCCGTCCAGCGGTTCGGGCTGTAGCTGTTTTCAAAACTCCTATGTGAATTAAAATGGGAAATGCATGGTTTTTGACCCCCCCCCCTTTTTCTCAGTAATCCCCGCTTGACGGATCACCCCAAAACTTCCCATGTGCAACCAGAATCACGGCACACACACACACACACACAGCCACTGAAAAAATGAAACCCGATGGTGAAATAATTATTAGGTTTGTTTATACCACAATCATCTATGTTTAAAAAAATCTCTGAGATTCGGTGATAAAAAACACTGTGATAGTGCAGTTATGGTTACAATGGTTACAAATCAAATCCTAAAAAAACACTTACATTAGCTAGTTATGGTTCAGTCAACTAACCATTACTTGTGCCAGCCTAAAGCTCTGTTTAGTACTATGTTTTGCTCTTGTAGATAGGCCTTTTTATGTGCCATTGGTTAAAGGAACATAAGACGCTGCACATGGTCAGTTATGCTGAGCTTCAGTTGTGCGTTAGCCAAACCATAACAGTTTTTTTCCTGCAGATTTCATTTTTTTATTATGTCCCCATTCACCAGCCTTGTACCCATTCTGAGCGGTACATAGCCTCCAGCTAGGCCCTGCTCCCAACACCCTTCACCATGTCCAGTGGTGATAGGCCCAATTTGTTAACTCTGCCAAATTTCATACAGCATTAAGAAACAATAGCAAAGTTACCAGTGCTCGCTCATTTATTCTTGCCCACCTGGACGGGTCAGTTTAAAATAACATAACCAGCAGAAAGCCAAACCTACTGAACGCCTGCCAAATTTTGTGTGAATTCATCAAGCTGTGTTAACTTGCAAGTCAATAATTCTTTGTCAACTGCCCTTAAACTTTAACACCTCCATTCTTTACCTCCCACTCTTTAATTTTACACCCCACACTTGCACACTTTGGATTTGCATGGAATTGCACTAGGTGTAACTCATTAACTGCCTACCACATTTGATGCAGAGTACTTGAATAGTGAGAAGGTTATACACCAATTATAATTGTATTGCCCCCCCCCTTCAACTTTGCCCCAACCCCTTAAAGCATTGGCAGAAAACTTGGCATAGTAATAGAAATCTACACCTTCCAAGCTTCTGGCAAAGGTTGCACAGATTTATGACTCAGTACTGAAATTATTAGCAAATTCGCACATTTTTGTCTACCCCTTCTTTTAACAAGGTCCTCTCTAGATGGATCTATGCCTATCTGGAAATACCAAGAGGCATGTCAAGATACTAAGGGCCTGACTACGACCTTGGCAGAGGGGATTACTCTGTCACAATCGTGACAGCTATCCCGCCCGCCATATATCAAATTCCATTATATCCTACAGAACTTTTAATATGGCGGGCGGGATATCCTTCACATTTAAGATGAAGTAATCCCCTCAGTCAAGTTTGCAATCACGCCCTAAGTGTCTGCCAAATTTAATGCATATTTTTCAAAGGGTACAAAAGTTAAAAGCAAATCAACAAATTGCTTTTCAGCTGACCAGATCTAGAAAAGTTTTAACGCTTTTAAGTCCATCAGCACCTTTGTCAAACGCTAATATCTAAAAATGACAACTGATTTGCACCAAAAACACAAAAAGCACACTTTCGGAGACACGTTTTATGCCAAGTACGGAGTAAGTTGTTCAGCAGTTTTTGCTGTAGTGCAAACAACATTTCCTATGGAAGTTAAAATATCTTTTCTGACCCAATCTTTAACTTTGTTTCCGCTGCACAAAAATTGGCATTCAGATCTTCATTGCTTGCATAAGAGAGTGACAAATTTGGTGCATATCAATATATGAAGTCTACCAGAAGGAAGAGGTTAAATTTTAGACCTATTTGGACCATTAATTTGCAGAGTTCCACAAACTTAGTTTTGTGGATCTCTGAAAATCCAACATTAAAAAAATATTCAAACCTGATTGCAGAAAGGAGCATTTCCTCCTGTCATGCATTTTGATGGCGAGAATCTGAAGTTGGGTACATGGAATGGATTTACACCAAAACACAAAAAGCGAAGTCTGTGTACCGAAAGATAGCTTTCTGCCAAATGTGGTATAATTCCATCCAGCAGTTTGGGCTGTGGCCGTTTTCAAAACTCCTATGAGAATTAAAATGGGAAATGCAAGGTTTTTGACCCCCCCCTTTTTCTTGGTGATCCCCGCTTGACGGATCACCCCAAAACTTCCCATGTGCAACCAGAATCACGGCATACTTTTTTGGGAAATTTTGTGAAGATTAGTCAAACGGTTCCAAAGATATAGGCAAGTCAAAAAAAGCTTTTTCTATGGAAACATGGTCCTAACTATAACTACCTACTGGCAAGAGCCCGTAAGTAATATATATATATATATATATATATATATATATATAAATATATATATATATATATATATATATATATATATATATATATATATATATATGTATAAATGAGTTTCAGATACATTTTTTATATATATATATATATATATATATACACACATATATATATATATATATCTTAAATAAAAAACAAAATATATGCTCAGTCAGAACTGGGCGGCAGTGTGAAAATCTAATTTATTGACAAAGCATCTCCTCACACGTTTCAACCAAAAAACAATCTTGATCACTTAAGCAAACTTGAGACAACAATCCCAACATATATCCTGTTAACAAAGAAAGAGGACTAACTGACACGAAAAGTGCATAGAAAACAAACAAGATATGCACCATATTAGAGTTCTTCAAAAAGAAATACAAGTATATTATTAAGCCAATGTTCTCTTACAGAATACATCCATGTCTCTCAATCATACATTATCTGATGATGATGCATGGATGTCAAATTGGAGTTGTCCGAAAAGTACTAACTACTTTGACACCCGTACATTATGAGATAGCGGGTGATTATATATGTATGTAATATATGTCTGTATGTGTGTGTATTCACTGAAAAAAAGGTTGAAGTAACATTATAGTTAGGTGAATATGCCAGCGACAACATTAATATTTTAATATATAAAGACACATAAATTACCAGTTATAGTTAGCAGAACTAACTATAATTTGCCCCTGCCATGCAGTGCCTATGATCTTGCATATTACATTACTCGTGACAGGTTCAATGACATCATTTATGACATCACTGATGACATCTTAAATGATAACATTGATGACATCACTAACCCACCTAGGGCACCTACCATGCAAACATTGGGGACCACGGGGGCAGCTCCAGGCCCCGCGCAGCCCCAGCTGGGTTCCCACATGCTGCAGGACCTGACACTGCTCCCTCCCGGAGGGATCAGCTATTTATGCTACTCCCTCTGGGTTGGAGCAATGTATTGCTCTGTTTCCCTGCTTGCATCAATGTGGACAGGAAAACAGAACACAAGTCTGCTCCCAGCTGGTCGGAGCACTACTAAATGTCCCGCCTACTAGGAACAGACCTTGTGTTTTGGTCCTGTTTGGTGGGAGACTCAAAAATTTTCCTGCCAGATGGACGAATGATGGAACAATGCATGCGTATATCACGCATGCCTTACCAACGCGGTCTCGACAACAACCGTGTCTTTACCATGCACGCCCGTTGAAAAAGCATGTGTGGTAAAAGAACATGTGTTGTAAATTCTCCCCTCTCCTGCTCCCTTACACTTAATACCATCCTCACCCTGCCCGAGCCTTTAAAACTGCCCCTTCCACCCCTGAGCCCTAAACACCCCCTGCCCTGATCCCTAAAACCTACCCTGTCCTAAAAGCTACCCCAACCCCCCCACCTTGAACCCTAAAACCTACCCTAACCCCCCACCCAACTCTGTACCCTAAAACTTACCCCACACTGTCCTAAAAACTACCCCGACTTCCCCGCCCTGTACCCTAAATCCAACCATGCCCTGTCCTAAAAACTATCCCAACCTGCCCTGTACCCTAAAACATACTCCGCACTGTCCTGAAAACTACCCCAACCTGCCCACCCTGAACCCTAAAACTTACCCGCATGTCCTAAAAACTACCCTGACACCCACCCCCGCTCTGTACCCTAAAACCTACCTGCCCTGTCCTAAAAACTACTACGACTCCCCACCCCTGTCCTGAACCTTAAAACCTACTCCACCCTATCCTAAATACTACCCTATCCCCCGCCCTGTACGATAAGACCTACCCCACACTGCTGTAAAAACTACCCCAACCCCCTGCCCGTGCCCTGAATCATAAAATCTACCCCACCCTGCCCTAAAAACTACCCCGACTCCCTGCCCCTGCTCTGTACCCTAAAATCTACTACGCCCTGTCCAAAAAACCACCCCAATCCCCCACCCCCGCCCTGTACTCTAAAAACGACCCTACCCTGTCCTAAAAACTACCCAGACCCCCCAACACCATCCTAAACCCTAAAACCTGCCCTACCCTGTCCTAAAAACTATGACCCCCACCCCACCCTGTACCCTAAAACCTACCCCACACTGTCCTAAAAGCTACCCCGACCCCGCCGCTCCTGCCCTGTACCCTAAAACCTAACCACCCTGTCCTAAAAACTACCCTGACCCCCCTCCCCCACCCTGAACCCTAAAACATACCCCGACCTCCATGCCCCCGCCCTGTACCCTAAAACCTACCCGCCCTGTCCTAAAAACTACCCGACCCTGCCCTGAACCCTAAAACCTACCCCACCCAGTCCTAAAACATACCTGACCCCCTTCCCTGTAATCTAAAACCTACCCCAAACTGTCCTAAAAACTACCCCAATCCCCCTCCCTGTTCCCTAAAATCTACCCTGCCCTGTCCTATAAAACACTACAACCTCTCCACCCAAACCTGGCCCCAGCCCCACTTACCTCTCTCTCTCCTCTGCTCTCTGCACCTTCCTGTTCTGCCCGAACAGTAAGACCGGTCTCTCTGCCGTCAGCACGCATATGCGTGGTAAAGGCATGCTTGCTAGACGCATATCAGTAGTAATGGCAGCATGGTCAATGCATAGCATTGCATTGACCACGTTGTAAGTGATGTGTCCCTGCCAGACAGGAGCAAACACATGTTCTCCTGCCAGTGCAGACAAAAAACCCACTTTGTCAAAGGTGGTCTCCCTGGGATACAAGTGAGATGGCACTGGGGCGATAGGGTCCCCGGGGCTATTAAAGGCTCAGGAAGGGTGTGTGTGGCCCCTCCCTTTAAACTTAAGTGACGGCCCTATGGGATGGGTCCCCAGGATCTTTTTACAGCTCAGGGATGGGGGTACAGCCCCTCTCCCCTTAAAAAATACTTTAGGGACCAGAGAATGATGTCCCTGGGGCTGAAAACTGCTCTCCTCTTGATATAAGAATGCGACCCGGGTCACAATTTTTTTTTTTACAATCCTGCAGGAGTTCCATGGGGTCATGGCAACAGTTGTAATTTTTTCCCAATTTTGGCCCGGAGGTTCCTATCCTGCCCCGTTATATCATTTTTCTTTTGCAACTTCTAGATAGGGGACTAAGGCCCTCATTACAACCCTGGTGGTAAATCCCGCTTACCGCCGTGCAGAAGACCGCCAACATACTGCTGCGGCCGCGGAATTCCGCTACAGGTATTACGACCCACAGTCCGGAATCCGCCACAATACAGACACCCACACAAGTCCGCCACACCAAAGGTCAGTGATAAACTGGCGATAACAAAACCAACACCGTCACGCCAACAAGAATACGCCCACACTATCATGACCCAGAATCAATGCGGCGGTCCTTCAACCGCGGTAATCCATTGGCGGTACACACCGCTGCGCTCAAAATACACACACATATACAAAACACAACCACATTGGACAATTCGAAATACACACACCTGATACACATACACACACCACACCCACACACCCAATCCAATATACAGCACACACCCACATCACCCACAAACCCTTACTACCAGAAATTTGAAAGCAGGCCAGAGAGAGACATGACCTAAGACAACACCAGCATCCACAGACACACAACACCATCACTTACACAACATCCACGCACCTCAAACAACACACACCAACACACCCCCTCACATCACAACAGATACCACCTCACACATCACCCACACCACATCATGGCACCTCAACGACACCCCAGGTTCTCTGAGGAGGAGCTCAGGGTCATGGTGGAGGAAATCGTCCGGGTAGAGCCACAGCTATTCGGATCACAGGTGCAGCAGACATCCACTGCAAGGTAGATGGAGCTATGGCGCAGAATTGTCGACAGGGTCAACGCAGTGGGACAGCATCCAAGAACACAGGATGACATCAGAAAGAGATGGAACGACCTACGGGGGAAGGTGCGTTCCGTGGTCTCCAGACACCAGATTGCTGTACAGAGGACTGGCGGTGGACCCCCACCTCCTCCACCACAACTAACAACATGGGAGGAGAAAGTCTTGGCAATAATGCATCCTGAGGGCCTCGCAGGAGTAGCAGGAGGACTTGACTCTGGTAAGGCAAATCTTTACTACTTTATCCCCCCCACCCCACCTGCATGCCATCACATACTCCCACCCTCACCCTCACACCCATCACCTCAACAACCCACAGATACCCCACCAACACAACCCACACATCCCAAAACCAAGCCCTGCATGTAACACCAATGCATGGACTCCCATCACTCAAGCATGTCCACGACAGAGACTCACTCATGCCCCAAAATCACCAATCACACAAGGACCAAGCCAGTAATGCAAGCCCTGGAGTAGAGGGTCAACCACCCATTGCACACAATGGCACACCCAGATACAATAATTATGCATTTACACCCCAACAGGACCCCTACCCAACGTCACCGGACAGGAGGTGCCAGACATATCCAGTCCCCACACAGAAGAGGCCCACAGTGATGGCAGCAGCTCTGCATGCCTAGATCAAGATGACCAGCCCGGCCCATCTGGGACCTCAGGACAGTCGGTTCCCCTGACACTGTCACAAGCCACCACAGAGCCTCCCCCCTCGGGAAACACCAGCACAGCACCCACCTAGCTGGCCCATCCCTCTGTCCCCAGGACACGTCAATCAGCAGTGTGTCCACCACTACAGGGAACCCAGGCAAACCCAACAACCCAATAAAATCAGGGACCTGGGGGCAATGGCAGTGGGCACATGGTTCAGGGGACAGAGGCACAGGGTAACAGGGAAACTGGGAGGACTGCTGTATGACAGGGGGAAGACAGGCCCAGGGAACCCACTATCCACGAGGCACTCTCCAACATCATGGGAGCTTACCATCATTCCCAGGAGACGAAAGCAACGGTACTGGCCAAGTTTCAGGAGACCCAGAGGCTGCAGCAGGAACACTGTCTTGGGATCAGGGAGGACCTGAAGTCCATAACACCACACTGGTCGCCATTGCAGGGGTGCTGGTAGACCTTCTCAACACCAGGAGGGACACTGTGGCACAACAAGGGCCCCTGACACTAGCCTGAATGATGAACAGCCCTCCACCTCCACCAGTGCTAGTGGACAGGAGGCCCCGCCACAGGAACAACAGTACACCAGCACCCAACCCCCTGCAGATGGAGAACCACCCCGCAAACGGTCCCTGAGATCCAGGAACAAGTCAGAGAACATTGCCAGGACCCCCGCCAGGAAATGAGACCCCCCGGATGTCACCCTTCTGTCCCACTATGTCACCCTGTCCATCCTTAAACTGCCATTGCTCCACTTCCTATGCCCCTTTGGACAATGCACCTGTGAAACAAATAGACTGGACACTGCCATGGACATTCCTCCACCCTCACCCCAGCCCATTTTACAACCCCCTCCACTTATGAGCATAGGAATAAACACACTTCAATCACAAAACAATCTGGAGTCAGTCTGTGCTTTCACAAATGTGTAATTGCAATATCTATGGAATATAGCAATGTCAATTTACTTGGTCACATGCCAATGTAACACAGCTGTAGGGCAGCAGTAAACATAGCAGAGGGCACAAAGTGGGACCCAGATCTGTGAAATGGAAAGTCAAAGTGACAAGTCAGGGTCCATACACTAAATGAAAATGACAGACTTATGCTAGCTCAAACAATAGTATGAGATGTGGGAAGCAGTGACATCTTCTTATCTGTGTCTCACTGGAAGTATTGCATGATGATGTTGTTTCGGTTGTCATTATCCTCTTCTTCTGCCTCCTCTTCTTCACTGTCCACAGGCTCCACAGCTGCCACAAGACCACCATCTGGCCCATCCTCCTGCAGAAAAGGCACCTGCTGTCGCAAAGCCAGGTTGTGCAGCATACAGCAGGCCACGATTATCTGGCACACCTTCTTCGGTGAGTAGTATAGGGAGCCACCTGTCAGATGGAGGCACCGGAATCTGGCCTTCAGGAGGCCGAAGGTGCGTTCGATCACCCTCCTAGTTCGCCCATGTGCCTCATTGTAGCGTTCCTCTGCCCTTGTCCTGGGATTCCTCACTGGGGTCAGTAGCCATGACAGGTTGGGGTTACCAGAGTTACCTGCAAATGTCGAGGGACAACTGTTAGACACACACACTAACCCTTAGGGACAGCCCCATACCCAGACACCTATGTCAACTGTATTGGGACATTGGCCTCACCTATTACCAACACATGGTGCCTCTGGAGTTGCCCCATCATATAAGGGATGCTGCTATTCCTCAAAATGTAAGCGTCATGCACAGAGCCAGGATACTTGGCATTCACATGGGAGATGTACTGGTCTGCCAAACACACCATCTGTACATTCATTGAATGGTAGCTCTTCCGGTTTCTGTACACCTGTTCATTTCTGCGGGGGGTACAAATGCCACATGTGTACCATCAATGGCACCAATAATGTTGGGGATATGTCACAGGGAATGAAAGTCACCTTTCACTGTGGGCAAATCCTCCACCTGGGGGAACACGATGTAGCTGCGCATGTGTTTTAGCAGGGAAGACAACACTCTGGACAAAACGTTAGAGAACATTGGCTGGGACATCCCTGATGCCATGGCCACTGTTGTTTGAAAAGACCCACTGGCCAAGAAATGGAGTACAGACAGGACCTGCACTAGAGGGGGGATTCCTGTAGGATGGCGGATAGCTGACATCTGGTCCGGTTTCCAACTGGGCACACAGTTCGTGGATTGTTGCACGATCAAGTCTGTATGTGACCAGGATGTGTCTCTCTTCCATTGTCGACAGGTCCACCAGGGGTCTGTATACCGGAGGATGCCGCCATCTCAACACCTGCCCCAGCGGACGTGCCTTATGGAGGAGAACAGCGAGCAGAGAGTCATCAAACACTGAGGTATCACAATGTCTTATTTTCAGAAACGTTAATAATCCGCAATGTGCCGTTATCTGTCTATATTCCCGGCCTAGATATGTGTGACACAGTTAACATCCATTCCATGTGGCCCCCTGAAATGGCAGCTGCCTGACCTGTAAGGTGGAACAAGGGGATATGAGGTAACTGCGCTGGAGTTCTACACCATCGCGGTAGGCGGGCAAAGTCTGCGGCGCAATTCTGCATTGGTTAATATTGGGCCCTATGGGTCCCAGGAGCCAATGACGATGTACGCCGGCGATGACGGTACGCACCGCCGCAGACGTGACCGCCATTTTCTGTCTGTTCACTCACTTGATACCTGACCTTCAACAGGAGAGGACCTACACTGCAAGTGCTGCTGTGACCTCAGTCTGGAAGCGACAATGGTTCATGTATCTGGGGAAAGGGCCCCTGCCTTCACTTCAGAGGAGTTGGAGAAACTAGTGGATGGGGTCCTCCCCCAGTACACGCAACTGTACGGTCCTCCAGACAAACAGGTGAGTACACTGTGACCATGCTGCATTAGCAATGCCTGTTTTGAGAGGCTTGGATGTAAGATACATGGGGGGGGCTGAGGCCTGCATGTGCGGATGGGGAGTGTATGTGCGTCATGGAAAGGGTGGGAACTGGGGGGCAATGAGTATGACGGTTCGGATGGGTGAGTAATTTCCTTTCCCCCTACACCATTCCTCTAGGTCAGCGCCCACCAGAAGAAGGGTATTTGGCGTGCCATCGCCAAGGACATCTGGACCCTGGAGGTCTACCACAGACGGAGCACCTACTGCCGTAAAAGATGGGAGGACCTGTGCTGCTGTAGCAAGAAGACGGCGGAGGCCGAGCTGGGGATGGCCTCCCAACGTGGGAGGGGTGCCCCGTCGCACCATGACCCCCCTGATGTTCCGGATCCTGGCAGTGGCCTATCTGGAGTTGGATGGGCGCTTGAGGGCATCACAGCATCCACAAGGGGGTGAGTACACTCTCATTCAGCTGACTCTGCACGCATTACGAGGTGTCTGGGTGGGGGAGGTGGGCAGTGGGTTCCCCTAGGCCAGTGCGAACTTGGTAGGCAAGGTCCCTTGTGAGGCAGGCTATGTGGGACCCCAACCCCACCTGTGGTAAGAGGCATCTACACCTAGTCAGGCTCCTGTGACTTCCAGGTGTCGAGCAATTGGTCTTAGGCCTCGTACCCCATGGTCAGCTGAAATTTCTAGGAACTGTTAGTGCATTGTGTAGTGTAGAGGGCTGCTCCATGTGTGTTGCGTCCGCCAACGGTAGTGGTGTTGCATGCACTGAACATGTCTTTCTCCCCCCTTTTTGTGGTCTCCCTGTTATTGTGTGCAATAGCATCATCAGGCGGAGGAGCATTGGCACCGGAGCAGGAGGGAGCTGCAACCCACTTGGCCCTGGAGGGCGAAACAACGGTGTCTGAAGCCACCAGTGGGACGGAGTGCGAGGGGAGCTCCACGGCTGGGATAGGAGCAGACAGCAGTGACAGCGACCTCCTCCTGATGGGAGCTCCCTTGCGGTGGCGGGCACCTCTGTGCCCACTGCATCAACAGGTACAGCCTCCACCCCCCCTTACCAGCACCGCCCTCCCAGCAGCCCGCTCACCCAGGAGGGTGGGCATCTCCTTCGCCCCAGGCACCTAAGGCCCTGCCCCAGTCAGCCCTGCTGCCCTCAGCGAGGAGGCTATTGACCTCCTGAGATCCCTCACTGTTGAGCAATCTACCATTGTGAATGCCATCCAGGGTGTTGAGAGGCATTTGCAAAAAACAAATGCATACCTGGAGGGCATTCATTCTGGGCACGCGGCCTAACAGAGAGCATTTCAGGCTCTGGCCTCAGCACTGATGGCAGCCATTGTCCTTGTGTCCAGCCTCCCCCCTCCAACTTCCTCCACCTCGACCCAATCCCCTGTACCTCAGCCTATCCCAAGCACACCATCAGACCAGCATGCACACTCATCAACACACAAGAGTGGTTCAGGCAAACATAAGCACCACACATCCCACAGGCACTCACACAAGCACCATCCCCATGCAGACACAGCAACATTCACTGCCTTCACTGTGTCCCCCTCCTCCACGTCGTCCTCCTCCCTCCGTGTCTCGTCTCCACTCACACCTGCATGCACTACATCCTCAGCCACTGCCTCCATCACCAGCACGCCCATCACCACACACAGCTCACGTGCACTCACCACCCCCACTACCATTCACACATCCCCAGTGTCTTCTCCCAGTGTGTCAGTGAGCCCTCCTCCCAAAGTACACAAACGCAGGCACACACCCACCCAACAGCCATCCACCTCACAACAGCCTCCGGCCCATGCGCCTTCCCCCAAATTCAGAAGACATACACCTCCTACAACCACTACCTCTTCCTCCACTCCCAAACCCCCTCCATCTTCCCATCCCAGTGTGTCTAAGAAACTCTTCCTGGCTAACAGTGACCTCTTCCCTACACCTCCCCCCGTCCTTCCCCTAGGGCTAGGCTTCCCAGGTCCCAGCCCAGCACCTCAGCCATCAAATCCCCAGGCACAGTGATGCCAGAAACTGCAGGGTCATGGAGTGCCCCACCCATCAGGGATGCCAGTGTGCCACGAAGCGAGGGCAAGGACATTCTGCCACCTGCCAAGGTGAAAAAGGTGCCCACATCCCGGAGGGAGAAGCCGAAAGTAGCAGCCACCAAGGGCTCAGCGAAACCCAAAGGTGATAGTGGCAAGACAACTGCGGCACCATCAAAGCTGGGCAAGGGCCAAAAGCTGAAGAGCAGGTCAGGAGAGGGCATGGTGGCACCGACTGAGGGACCAGTGTCACACTTTCTGTCCACGACCACACCAACCTGTATGGTGGCGAACACCGCTAGCTGCCCCGCCACCACAACCGCCACCTGCACCGCCCCCGGCACGTCTAAAGCCTCAACGACAGTCCCCAGCCTCTTCCCCAGTGGGCAGCCATCCAAGGCTGCAGGAGACGTCCTGCTGTGTCCCTCTGCAGGTGCTGACCCATGCACCGCCACCAGCACTGCCACAAGCACCGCTGCAACAGACACCGCCGCAAGCACCGCCGCGACAGGCACCGCCGCAAGCACCGCCACCGGCCCTGCAGCGTCCTCGGACACAGGCACCACTGCTGACATGGCTACCATCCCCAGTGGTCAGTCGTCTGAGGCTGGAGGAGAGTTCCTGGACCCTGGGCAGCTTCCATGAGGCATTTCTTCCATCACTGTTTGCACCTGCGGGTGGAAGGCGCAGCCGCAGCAGTGTGGGGTATGTCGCTGCCTCCATGGCGTATCATGCTACCTGAACCTCACAAATCTCGTGGCACGCACACCCAGGTGAGGGAATTGTACCAGCCACACTGCACGTGGAGCACTCTGGGCACCATGCCCCCTCCAGAACCAGTGGAGAGATACATCCACTAACCCAGTCCTTGGCAGGATGAAGCACTCTGGGCACAAAGCCCCCTCCAGAACCAATAGAGTATCACATCCACTACTTCAGTCCTTGGCAGAATGAAGCACTCTGGGCACAAAGCCCCCTCCAGAACCAGTGGAGTATCACATCCATTACCTCAGTCCTTGGCAGGATGAAGCACTCTGGGCACCAGGCCCCCTCCAGAACCAGTGGAGTATCACATCCACTACCTCAGTCCTTGGCAGGATGAAGCACTCGGGGCACCAGGCCCCCTCCAGAACCAGTGGAGTATCACATCCACTACCTCAGTCCTTGGCAGGATGAAGCACTCTGGGCACAAAGCCCCCTTCAGAACCAGTGGAGAGATACATCCACTAACCCAGTCCTTGGCAAGATGAAGCACTCTGGGCACAAAGCCCCCTCTAGAACCAGTGGAGACTGTTATTCACTTGAGAGACTGTGGCTTTGCACTCCAAAGGATAAAGCAGTGGGCAAACCACCCACTGGAGAGACTTGAGAGACTGTGGCTTTGCACTCCCCAGAATAAAGCAGTGGGCAACCCACCCACTGGAGAGACTTGAGACTGTGGCTTTGCACTCCCCAGGATAAAGCAGTGGGCAAACCACCCACTGGAGAGACTTGAGAGACTGTGGCTTTGCACTTCCCAGGATAAAGCAGTGGGCAACCCACCCACTGGAGAGACTTGAGAGAATGTGGCTTTGCACTCCCCAGGATAAAGCAGTGGGAAAACCACCCACTGGAGAGACTTGAGAGACACTGGCTTTGTACTCCCTAGGATATATCAATGGGCATGGAGCCCCCTCGTGCATCAGTGGCGTTGTGCGTTGATCAGGCTGAGGTGCCCCCTCTCCCCCTCCCCCTGAGGTGCCTGTATATTTTCGATCTGATGCCCCAGAAGTGTTCTCTCCGTTTGCAGTCAGTTATCATGTGTGGGCCTCGCCCATGCATTGTGGGCTCACTGGTCCGCGGACAATGATTAGTACACTATCCGGACTTGTGTAGTTGGTGCACATATTTGTATATACTGAATTTTGAGTTTTGACTAATGGATTTTTAATGATTACAATGGTTACAATAATTTCCTTTTGTCCTTGCGTTCTTCCAGGGGGCGTGTATATGTAATGTTGCTGCATGTATTTGTGTGTATGTTGTGTGTGAGGGTGAGTGTGGGGGTGTTGCGTGTTGCATGTGTGTGTCACTCTCTTTCCTCCCCCCCCTGTGTTGTAGGTGCAGTACTCACCGTGGTCGCTGCCGCCGCCGTTCGTACTCCTGGTAGAAGAGGAGGTAAACCAACATGGGCAGTACGTGTAGTTCGGGCTCCATGGCGTCCTGGTTCCTCATTGGGTGTTGAGAGGTGAGTGTTTTCCCTTCTGTGTACTGTTTCCGCCGTGCTTTTGACAGCGTTGGTTCCGCCCCGGAAAAGGCGGCTGATAGGCCTCTTGTGATACGGTGGGGGGTACTTTGTCTCCCGCCTGTCTGTTGGCGGTGTCCGCCACGCTGTTTGTTTGTACCACCGTGGAGGTCGGAGTGTTAAAGTGGCTGTCTATGTTGGCGGTTTCCGCCACGGTCGTAATCCCATTTTTTTCCTGCCCGCCTGTTGGCAGTATTACCACCTCTTTAACACTGACCGCCAGAGCTGTAATGAGGGCCTAAGTCCCTGAGTCCTGTAATGGCTGCAGCAATGCTATTCTTATGTTGCTGGCAGCCAATCAGATCACTCACTCACGTGGATGCAAGATGGCCCAAGGGGAAAAAGATCCCTGGGACAATCAGAGTACTCTTGCAAGCCTCTCGCGGACCCAACTCTCCGGATATATGTTTATTTTTTAACACTAACTTCTCAAACTACTAAACAGATTTACTCCAAGTCACACAAAGCACAACCTGTGGACCGAGAATTAACTTCCTGCCAAATTTGATGTATTTCCATTCAGCAGTTTTTGAGTTAGCATGAGGATTTTGCGTTTTGGGCTCCCCCCTTTTTCTTGGCCTCTGCTTGACAGATCATCCTAAAACTTTCACGTACAAACTAGTCAAAAAGTAGCACCTTTTTGGAATGTTTCATGGAGATACGTCAAACGGGGCCAAAGTAAGTTGGCCATCTATCATGGAGGCAGATTCTGACATGACTGTAAAACATTTAGGACAAAGGGTAAATTTTACAGACACATCCAAGAATAGGCCACACCCCACTACTTTAGCAGTGCATTAATTTACTAATTTGTACACAGCAATATTTTTTCACTATGGTCTTTATGTGATTGCCTCTAGCGATGCTACATTCAGTTGGCTCATTATGCCCATGTTCGAAAGTAAGTTAATGTCCTTGAGCACAGTATCAAGGGAATCCCCCTACCCAAATGTACCCAATCTTTCTTGGAGAGAAAGCAATAGCAACATTTTGATTATGTTTCTAAACATTTCAAAACCTATGGCAATCAGCTTTGGAAATATTAAGATAAGTGACTTTCTGCTGGTTAAGCAAGTTGAACAAAAACATCTGCCTCACCTCAACCTCCAGTGGACTTTAAACCTAAAATAAAAAATTGAGGCAGAACAGATGGTGTGGGCAACAGTCTCATATCTAATGTCAGGTTTTGAGGTATGCATAACTTATCTGTGGCCTAACAGCACTAGAGTGTGCATCCGGGACTCTACATTTATCTCAGAACTGGAAACTCGATCTACCAAACAAAAAGAATTAAAGAGCAGGTTGAAATCAAGATCACATGGAAGATTTACAGCAACTGATTCAAAGGAGTTTTTGCTAAGAAAAGGGCAAATAAGGAAGAGAAAAACAAGGTGAGACACTTCCTAAATTCTAACAAGATGGGACTGCCATAAGCATTTGAAAGAATTGCATACCGGGGGAGTTGTCTCAACAGAGAGGGGGAAACAGAAGAAGCACTGTCAAGTGGCTGAACAAGCAGCACCCACCCAACCTGCCAAAGTATGCTGGTGCAGTGGTCCGATGGTCGTGCTTGTGGAGGGTAATCAGGGGCCAGACCCCTTGAATGTTTGTGCCCTAGGCAATTGGCCACTCTGTCCTTGTCTTAAGATGGTTCTGCAGTCAAGCCAAAGCCTAACCAGTGATCTAGTTCATTCCTAAGTGCCAAAGCATATGAAGAATCTTCAAAATATTTGAGAATTAAATTACAAATGCAAAATGTAAGAACATGATAAAGCTTTTAAAATGTAAGAAGTATTTCTTTAACATATGCTATTGTTTTTCCCTTACATACAATTAGACCCCAGATTGAATTGGAAATCAGTTACTTTTCAATAACTAGGGATTAATATCTACTATTACCCCTCTGATTTGCAGGATGCAAATGTGGGCAGAGCGACACGGCCCCGAGCCCAGTTTTCTTTTTGGGTTTCTCTTCCTCTTTCAATAACGGGCCGCATGGCATTAGTGAAGATGATGGTACTACCCCAGTTATTGTATTATTTTGCAAACCGTCCCCTGCTCATTCCTTCTTCAGACGAGTCCTACAACTGAATTAGGGGTCTGGGTACCACTGGGTAGCTCTTTCCACACTAAAGCTACCTGTGGCTGTGGATGGATTAGTCCCTTTGGACTTGTAATGCTATTATTTAGTTGCACAGCTCCAATGGATGGCTGTCTGGCCACCCCTAGAATGAGACTGGGTTTAAGGAGGGGTTACTGCACTATTCATTGTTTCCTATTGACCATTCTACATAACGCCACCTGGGGATATTCCAAACAGCTTTCTCTTTCCTTATTAGAACCTGTAAATTCACTATTATGAAGAAACCTTCCGCTTCTACAATACCTTTGCTAGGCCTCCCCACTTTCACAGGGTGGGTTCGCTCCGGCAACACCATCAGTGGCATCCCACAGACGTCTCAAATTTGGGGTGTTTGTTGATGGTGAGCTACTCGATTTCCAAACTTTACTACAATCTTCACCCCGGTCAATTTCTTACTTAAGAACACCCTAAACAATAATTGAATGCCCTATTTCCTGACCACCACCTAGCGCAAATCCCACATGAAGTGTGCCAGATGCTCTGCACCTTAGAGACTGAGGAGCACACTAATAAGATGGGTGTACACAGCAGTCCTGCAACATGGGGACCACTCCAAGTCTTCTCTATTTACTAAATAGGAGACGGACCTGGCCAAACTTCTGCATGATGTGGACTGGGCTAAAATACTGACATATACCCATAAAGTATCCTGTGGCACCCGCTTTAAGTATATTCTGAACTGAGCCTACCTTAATCTTGCTTAAATTAACTAAATATATCAGGGAGCTGCAGCTGCATGTCCTTGCTGTATGCAATTAGATGCCCATTAGCTTGATATGCTTTGGTCTTGTCACAGGCAGATAATTCTTGAGGTGTTGTTGACTACAAAGGGCCGTGCACTAATGAATTCCCCAGAAGTAGTCCTATTGGGAGTATTCCCCCACCCTAATGCATTGAAAGGATTCACTTCCTCCCATTATCGTAAATTGGACCAGATCTCCTTCTCTTGGTTTCAAACTGAGAGTACCCTTTAATACAGGGAAACATGAGCTGGTCTGAGAAAATATTTCTTTGCACAGACGTGGGATATTTTGGTGCACGGCTTCAAAACCTGCACCAAGGATGATTCTCTCCCCCCGTAATCCACACCAGAGACATACACTCTTGGATTTTATGTAGTAGTTGTTCTTGCCAAATCAAAGCAACTACACAAGGAAGTGGTCCAAGGATGCCTATCTCTGACACACTGTCACAATATCCCCACTCAAACACTTTCTTCGAAGCAACACAGGGTTTATTGACCTGCTTCCCTACATTGATAGCTAAGGCAGCAGTGGTCTGGGCCAGAGGATGGGGAGGACCAGTTTATTTTGGGTCAGTTTGTTAGAAAGAAAAATTTAAAAATGGTGTGATGGCTCTTCATAAATATGTAGCCCAGCACTGTTCTTCTGTAAATGTGCGATAGAATCTGTTCCTACATATCTGGCTGCTATCATGCTTTGGCAAATAATAATAACATCTTTAAAAAACATATGGTAGTGTTTCAATTTAGTACATTAGGTCACAACATAGCATTGAAATGTATGTGAAGTGAAAGTATTAAAACATGATCTTTAAAACATTCTTTAACCCTCTCTCTGACAACAACAGAAGTAAAAAACGTGAACTAATTATCTGGTGTCCCTTACATCATGGCCAATATTATTCTTATGGATGATGGCACATTACAGGCTAATAAAACATACAAATGAGTTCTTTGTACACAGTTCACCCTAAATTGAATTACTTGAGCGTGCTTTCAAATGTCACAATCAAGAGAATTAGACACATGCAGTAAATTGATTTGACTTAAATTACACAACTTAGTCATGCAGGGAATCCTAGATTGGAACCCAGGCTTCCCGGTTAGACATACTGTACATAAGATACTGACTAAATTAGTTTATTTTTCCAAATCCCCTATAGAAACAGAAGACAGTGTTTTGTACAATTATGTAAGATGAACAGAACACTGTGTTAAAAGAATACTGATCACAGGATAATCTGACACAATATCTAAAAAAGAAAATTGCACATAATGAAGGTAAGGGAAGCCAGGACACAATATGCTAAATCACTGACTTTTTCAGACATTATACAGCACATTTATTGAGGCTTTGTGTTGCCTTTGTATTGTGTGACTAGGTAATTCTATCCTAACGCAAGGCAGCTCAAGCCGCAGCCTTGTGTTACACTACTCTGGTAGGGCGTTACATGGGTGGAGCGTGGGAACACCCCATATTGTACCTCTCTAAATGAAAATACTTTTGTCACTGGAAGCTTCAAGTGACTCCCTTAATTAACACCTATACTGGCTCCAGAGCAGCTTTAATAATTGCAGATTAACCAAATGCACACATTTGCATTTCTTTTGGAAAGTAGGCACCTTGGAAAGAACGCTTGTTTCTTGTTTATCTATCTGCTCCGTCTTGGGAACACTGCACAAGAGACTCTCTCCCTTTCACTTCAGATGGGAAATTCTAATTTATGGGAATTCATTTTTGTCCTGTGGCTGAAAGGCTAAAATTACGGACAAATGCTGTCCATTAAACTATTCATCAAGGACAGTGGACGTTAGGGCAAAATTATGGACAGTCTGTGAAAATTACAGACCTGTGGTCACCCTAGGCCAAAGTTATAATCAAAACAAAAAAAGTAATTTCCTATGGAATTGCCGGTATATACATACATATATATGTGTGTGTGTGTGTGTTACACAGTGGTGGCTGCCACTATATAGCTATACGTGAAATACATTTTTGATAGGCGATTTTTGTTTTGCTAATAACTTTGCAACTTTGGTTTCACAAAACTCCTCCAAAAACAGTTGGTCCACATCAGCTCCTTAAAGGAAAATTTCAGGGTGATCGGTTAACTGGGGGTCGAGAAAAAGGGGGTCCCAAAATAGTTTTTACCCACGTATTTTTCATAGGAAAACTTAAACAAGGATACGGGAAATGCAGCTGAACAGAATTACAGCACATTTGGCAGACGACTAGATCTTTACTTAGAAGTGTGCTTTTTATGATTTGGTGAATTCTGTTCCATCATTTTAGAGAAATTATGATTAAAAATATATGGATATCTGTCTCTGCTGGACTCCTGCAGGAGGACCGAGGAGTACCAAAAGAAAAGCATGAAAATGAGCGTTAAAATTGATTGGTCACCCGAATTGCAGAATGTGATTGGCGGCAGTGACATGAAGAAAAATGTTGCAGCATCTTTTTTAAGATTCCAGTACTTGGTCTTCATGTTCTGAAAAAAGTTTTAAAAACGATATCGAAGGAGAGAGGGTAGGAATACCCGAAGCCCCTAGACTTTAAGGAGGCAGGTGGTGCTAGAGGGTCCCCACAGGGACCAAAAAGAAACAATTAATTTACATTTTTTGGTATCATCTTGGTCCCAAACGAGTCCTGTAGGACCCAGCATAGTCAGTTAGGTCCTGATTAAAAAAAATTAAAAAGTTAAATAACATTTCAGCCAACCAACAACCCACTTCTATGGGTAACCCCCCCCCCCCCATTATGATATCATAAAAGTTCAAAGTGGAATTAACCTAGAGGAAAGTTGTACAATTTTTAACTTAATTTAAAGAACCTGAAATTCACTGAAAAAGGACTATTGTTTAAAAGCCAAAAAGCAGGGAACTTCACCAGTAATATGTACCTGACATAAGCGTAACTTGCAACCTTGCACCTTTGACTCATCCAAAACCCCTTCTACTACGATGATCTCCCTAACCCCTTTCTACAGACTCTTCCCTCCTCCATCTCCCATTTACTCATCCCAAGCCTCATCCTATTACTATAAACTCCCAATTAAACACTTCTGGATTATTCCCTCCTCTATCCCGCCATTACTCTATTCAATCCAACTAACAACTTCACATATCTTCACTCAAATTAATCATACTAATTCTGTAATCATGTTCCCCTCTACTAATCCACCACTAATCTTTTTGAGTTCCGGAGTAGCGTGCTACCCGCCAAAAAGCACTTCGATGCCTTGTCAGGGGCAGTAAGCGCCATATAAATACAATTACATTGAATATGTGTATGACTGCATCGAATTTTGGAAACTATGGCATCTGTTTGGACTTAAGAAATTGTAAAAAATACATTACCAAACACTTCACCAAAATCAGCATTGCTGCCGTGTAAAGGGATTCTACAAAATGAAGACATTGCTATATTTCCAAGCTTAAGAGACTTGGGGGGTCATTACAACCCTGGCGGACGGTGTTAAAGCTGAGGAAATACCGCAAACAGGCCGGCGGACAAAAAAAGGGAATTATGACCCTGGCGGAAACCGCCAACTAAGACAGCCACTTTAAAACATCACCCGCCACGGCGTTACAGACAAGCAGCGCGGCGGTTACCGCCAACAGACAGGCGGGAGACAATGCACCGCCCACAGTATTACAACCCGCCAATCTGCCTCCTTTTCCGGGGCGGATTCACGTGGATAAAAACACGGCGGAAACAGCTTTTGCTATGGGAAAACGCTCACCTCAACACATCCCACGAGGAACGAGGACTCCATGGAGCCGGAATTACAAATACTCCCTGCCCTTGACTTTCTGCTCCTCTACGACCAACAGCTACGTAGGCGCAGAATACACCGGTGAGTACTGCACCTACGACACGGGGAGGCAAAAGTTAGGGGGACACCCACCAAACACCCCCACCCTTGCATATTACAACATACACACCAATACATTCACAAAAATCACATCGGGGCTGTGGCAGCCTGAGCCCTCCTGGGATGTGACTCCGGCGTTGGTCTCCTGACCAGTGACGATACTTGGGCCCTCCTGGGCACTGACTCCGGCAGTGGTCTCCTGACCAGTGACGATACTTGGGCCCTCCTGGGCTGTGACTCCGGCGGTGGTCTCCTGACCAGTGACGATACTTGGGCCTTCCTGGGCTGTGACTCTGGCGGTGGTCTCTGGACCAGTGACGATACTTGGGCCCTCCAGGGCACTGACTCCGGCGGTGGTCTCTGGACCAGTGACGATACTTGGGCCCTCCTGGGCTGTGACTCCGACGGTGGTCTCCTGACCAGTGACGATACTTGAGCCCTTCTGGGCTGTGACTCCGGCGGTGTTCTCTGGACCAGTGACGACGGTGCTGGCGGTTGTGTCTGGACCGCCGGAAATGATGGCACACTTCTCCGCCGTGACACTCACAACAGGCTGGCAAGACTTCCTCTGGACCTTCCCCACCTTTGGTGGAGTCACAGCTGACTCACCAATCCCCTTCGAACCCATGTCAGTTGTTGTCCCACCAGGAGTCTTAACATGGTCCCGTCGTCCACTCTCCAATTTTAGAGCCTTTACAGGGGGTGGGCTGCCAGTGCCTTGGCTCCGGGTCCTACTGCCTGCCCTAGTGGCCGGTGCACTCCACAATCGCTGAACACGCACCACTGGTATTGGAGGCTTTTTGGCTGAGGCGCTACAACGGGACTGATGAATTGGAGGGGGGGGTGGGGGCAAAAAGGTCAATTTTACAGAGGGACAGTTTCTGACGAACACTGGGATGGGTAGCTGGAGGGGATCTGGGAGTGGAGGAGGTGGTTGTCAGAGGTGTTACTTTAGCTGTTTTGGGTGCAGGTGCAGGTACAGGAGGCTGTTGTGAGGTGGATGGATGTTGGGTGAGTGATTGCCGGCGTTTGTGTACTTTGGGAGGGGGCGTCACAGACACACTGGGAGAGGACACAGGGGACGTGTAAATGGCAGTGGAGGTGGTGAGTGCAGGTGAGTGGCTTGTGGTGCTGGGTGTCCTGGTGCGATTCCTGGTGCCTGTAGATGTGGTGCATGCAGGTGTGTGTGTAGACGAGACAGGGAGGGAGGAGGGAGAAGAGGAGGAGGACGACACAGTGGAGACAGTGGATGTTGCTGTGTCTGTATGGGTGTGATGCTTGTGTGAGTGCCTGTGGGATGTGTGGTGCCTATGTTTGCTTGAGCTACTTTTGGGTGTTGACTTGTGTGCATGCTGGTCTGTAGGTGTGCTTGGGATGGGCTGGGGTACAGGGGATTGGGTCTGGGTGGAGGAAGTTGGAGGGGGGAGGCTCGACACAGGGACAATGGCTGCCATCAGTGCTGAGGCCAGAGATTGCAGGGTTAGCTGAAGGACAGCCTGACCAGAATGAATGCCCTCCAGGAATGCATTACCGTGTTGCAACTCTCATTCTACACCCTGGATGGCATTCACAATGGTAGACTGCCCAACAGTGAGTGCCCTGAGGAGGTCAATGGCCTCCTCACTGAGGGCAGCAGGGGTGACTGGGGCAGGGCCTGAGGTGCCTGGGGCGAAGGTGATGCCCACCCTCCTGGGTGAGCGGGCACAGGGCGAACGCTGAGGGGCTGCTGGGAGGGCGGTGCTGGTAGGGGAGGTGGCGGCTATACCTGTAGAAGTGGGGCGCACAGATGGTGCCGCCACCACAGGGGAGCTCCCATCGGCGGATGAGTCCGTGTCGCTGGTTGGTGATCCGGTGGCCGACGTGAAGCTCCCCTCGCCCTCCGTCCCACTGGTGCATTCAGAGTCCGTGGTGTGGCCCTCCATGGCCATGTGGGATGCAGCTCCCTCGTACTCCGGTGCCACTGTACCTCCGCCTGTTGATGCTGATGTACAAAAGGACAGGGAGAGCAGGAAAAGGGGGAGAGACAGAAGAAAGAGAGTTTTAGTGCATGGCATTCCGCTACCGTTGGCGGACAAGACAGGCGCTGCAGCCCCCTGCATTACGCCGTGCTCCTGCACTCTGCACACGCAATTTCTGGGTTATAGCCTACATGGCAATGGTGGACATCTGCGCACATGGATGCCACAGGGGCAACTATACCTCGACTTGGCACTCTGCAGAGGTGGGGTTGAGTGCCACATGGCCTACATTACGGAGGGGCCTTGCCTACCTAACTCGCCCTGGCCTAGGGACACCCACAGCCCACCTCCCCCACCCGCACACCTCCACTGCACGCAAAGTCCGCAGAATGAGGTTGCACTCACCCCCTTGTGTCTGCTGTGATGTCCTCAAGCGCCCATCCAACTCCGGGTAGGCCACCGCCAGGATCCAGACCATCAGTGGGGGGTCATGGTGCGACGGGCACGCCTCCCACGTTGGGAGGCCATCCCCAGCTGAGCCTCCGCCGTCTTCTTGCTGCAGCGGCGAATGTCCTCCCATCTCTTACGGCAGTGGGTGCCCCGTCTCTGGTGGGCCCCCAGGGTCCGGACCTCCTTGGCGATGGCACGCCAGATGTCCCTCTTCTGGTGGGCGCTGACCTACATGACATGCGTCTGGGTGGAGTCATTACCAACTGCACCGTCGTCGTGAGTGGCCCCCTCCCTACTCTGGCCATGTGGCCCATTCATTCCCATGCATTAATATGTTCTTAGAACTCTGTCCCCTTCCCTCTTCCACCCAGCCCTCTCCACCCAGGCCTAGCCCATACAACGTGTTCCCTGTGTACTAACCTGTTGGTCTGGAGGACCGTAGAGTAGCGTGTACTGGGGGAGGACCCCATCCACAAGTTTCTCCAACTCCTGTGCAGTGAAGGCAGGCGCCCTTTCCCCAGACACAGCAGCCATCGTCGCTTCCAGACTGAGGTCACAGCAGCACTAGCAGTGTAGGTCCTCTCCTGTCGAAGGTCAGGTATCTAGTGATGGAACAGATAGAAAATGGCAGTGACGTCCGCGGCGGTGCGCATCATCACCGCCGGCGCACCTGTTCATTGGCTCCTGGGACCCATAGGGTCCAATGTTAACCAATGCAGCATTGCGTCGCGGACTACGACCGCCTACCGCGACGGTGTGCAACGCCAACGCAGTTACCCCACAATCCGATTGTCCCAGTTTAGAGGTCAGGCAGCCGCCATTTCAGGGGCCCACATGGCTTAATTTACTACTGCGTCACACATAGCTAGGCCTACACTCAACACACATACAGGAAGGGTTTTGTGTCTGGTGTAGTCTTCTGTGTAACTGTGGGTACATACCTGGAGGAATAGTGACTGGTTCTTCGCTGTTGTCCTTCGTAGGCACCGTCAGCTGGGACATATGAGAAGATGGCGGAATCCTCCGGTGTACCGACCGCTGGTGGACCTGTTGACAATGGAAGAAAGACATGTCATCGTCACCTACCGGTTTGACCGTGCCACTATCCAGGAACTATGTACCCAGTTGGAGCCAGACCTGATGTCACCGATCCGCCACCCGTCTGGAATCCCCCCTGACGTGCAGGTGCTGTCAGTGCTCCATTTCCTTGCAAGTGGGTCATTTCAGACAACTGTGGCCATGGCATCAGGGATGTCCCAGCCTATGTTTTCCAACGTCCTGTCCAGAGTGTTGTCTGCCCTGCTGAAACACCTAAGGAGATACATCATTTTCCCTCAGGTGGAGGATTTGCCTACAGTGAAAGGTGACTTCTATGCCCTTGGACATATCCCCAATGTCATAGGTGCCATTGATGGGACCCATGTAGCTCTGGTCCCCCCCCACAGGAGTGAACAGGTGTACAGGAACAGGAAGAGTTATCATTCCATGAATGTCCAGATGGTCTGTTTGGCAGACCAGTACATCTTGCAGGTAAATGCTATGTTCCCTGGCTCTGTGCATGACCGCTACATCCTGCAGAAGAGAAGAATCCCTGATATGATGGGTCAACTCCAGAGGCACCGTGTATGGCTATTGGGGGACTCTGGTTACCCCAACCTTTCCTGGCTATTGACCCCAGTGAGGAATCCCAGGACCAGGGCAGAGGAACGGTACAATGAGGCCCATGGGCGGACTAGGAGGGTGATCGAACGCACCTTTGGCCTCCTGAAGGCCAGGCTCAGGTGCCTCCATATGACAGGTGGATCCCTATTCTACTCACCGAAGAAGGTGTGCGACATCATCATCGCCTGCTCCATGCTCCATAATTTGGCTTTGCGACGCCAGGTGCCTTTTCTGCAGGAGGATGATCCAGATGACAGTGTTGTAGCAGCTGTGGAGTCTGTGGAGCCTGTGGACAGTGATGAGGATGAAGCTGAGGAAGAAGAAAACGACAACAGGGAGTCAGTCATACAGCAATATTTCCAGTGACACACAGGTGAGAACATTTTCTGGTTTAACATTACATTAACTTTCACACGTCTACCTCTATCCTGTTTGTCGATTTCAATCACTATTTGTTAACTGAGTTGTACCCTTCCATTACGGTTTCACAGGTGTGGTAACCTACGTGTCAACTGCTTGCATCCTTCAAGGGCTTGTGATGTGTGACATAGGTATGTTAGCCTTACAATGGTACAGCCATTATGAACTGTCATTGATAATACAAAGTACAAAATCATAGACTGACTCCAGATTGTTTTGTGTTTCAAGGCTGTTTATTTAAGTGCTCAAAAAATGAAGGGGGGTTGTAAAATGGTGATGGGGATGGTGGAGGAATGTCCATGGCAGAGTCCAGTCTATTAGTCTCACAGGTGCACTGCCCATCTGGGCATAGGAAGTGGAGCTGGGGCAGTTCGAATATGGACGGGGTAACAAAGTGGGACAGTGGGAGGACAATCAGGGTGGTCTTATTTCCAGGCGGGGGTCTTGCCATCTTGCTCTGTCCTTTTCCTGGATCTCAGGTACCGCTTGCGTGGTGGCTGTCCGTCTGCAGGGGGTGGGTGCTGGTGTGGTGGTCCTGTGGCGGGGCGTCCTGTCCACTAGCGCCGGCGGAGGTGGTGGGCAGTTCATCGTCGTGGCTAGTGTCAGGGGCCCCTTGGAATGCCAAGGTGTCCCTCAAGGTCTGCTGTATGTCCTTCAGCACCCCTACGGGGCCGATGGTCCTGAGCTCCTCCCTGAACCCCAAATACTGCTCCTCCTGCAGGCGCAGGGTCTCCTGCAACTTGTCCAGGACCGTCGCCATCGTCTCCTGGGAGTGGTGGTATGCTCCCATGATGGAGGAGAGGGCCTCGTGGAGAGTTGGTTCCCTTGGCCTGTCCTCCCTCTGTCGCACAGCAGCCCTCCCAGTTCCCCTATGTTCCTGTGCCTCCGTCCCCTGGACCGTGTGCCCACTACCACTGCCCCCAGGTCCCTGTTGTTGTTGGGGTGGTGGGTTACCCTGGGTGCCCTGTATTGGTGGACACACCGCTGATTGATCTGTCCTGGGTAGGGAGGTTTGGGCCCGCTGGGTGGGTGCTGTGCTGGTGTTACCAGAGGGTGGAAGGTAGGTGTTGGGCTGTGCCTGTGCAAGGGGAACCGACTGTCCTGAGGCCCACGATGGTGCGGGCTGGTCATCAAGATCCAGTAGGGCAGAGCTGCTGTCGTCACTGTGGGCCTTTTCTGGGGGTGGAGTGGTGTTGTCTGGATCCTCTGGTGTGGTGACGGTCCTTCGGGTTCCTGCAGGGGCATAGGAGCATGATTATTGCATGTGTGTGTGTAATGGTGTGCAATGGGTGGGTGTGCGTGAACCCCAGTGCAAGCATTCCTGTGTGGGGCCTTGTGTGATGATGGTTGGGGGGGTGTTCTGGGTATGTGCAGTGAGCATGCTTTGGTGAGGGGTGACCATGCTTAGTTGTGTCATGCAGGGCTTGGTGTTGGGATGGGTGGTTTGTGTTATGGGTACATTAGTGAGGAGTTGGAGTGATAGGGGAGGGTGTGAGGGTGGGGGTGTGTGACAGCATGCAGGTAGGGTGGGGGATATGATAGTTAAGATTTGACTTACCAGTGTCCCATCCTCCACCGACTCCTCTGAGGCCCTCAGGATGCAAGATGGTCAAGACTTGCTCGTCCCATGTTGTTAGTTGTGGGGGAGGAGGTGGGGGTCCGCCGCCAGTCCGCTGCACCGCGATGTTGTGCCTGGAGACTGTGGAACGCACCTTCCCCCGTAGGTCGTTCCACCTCTTCCTGATGTCCTCTCTATTTCTTGGGTGCTGTCCCACGGCGTTCACCCTGTCCACTATTCTGCGCCATAACTCTATCTTCCTGGCTATTGATGTGTGCTGTACCTGTGAGCCAAATAGCTGTGGCTCTACCCGTACGATTTCCTCCACCATGACCATGAGCTCCTCCTCGGAGAAGCGGGGGTGTCTTTGGCGTGCCATGGGGTGGTGTGGGTGAGGTGTGGGGTGGTGTATGTGGTGATGAGTGTGTTGAGTGTAGTGGTGTGTGGTGTTTTGTGCGTGGATGTTGTGTGGGTGATGGTGTTGTGTGCCTCTGTGTGATGGGGTTGTCAATTGCTGTGCTGTCTCTCTGGCCTTCTTTCAGAATTTCTGGTCGTAGGGGTTTGTGGGTGATGTGGGTGTGTATTTTATATTGTGTTGGGTGTGTGGGAGTGGTGTGTGTATGTGTATCAGGTGTGTGTATGTCGAATTGTCCAATGTGGCGGTGTTTTGGAGATGTGTGTGTATTTTGAGCGCGGCGGTGTGTACCGCCAATGGAATACTGCGGTTGAAAGACCGCCGTGTGGATTCGTGGGTCGTAATAGCATGGGCGTGTTTCTGTTGGCGTGGAGGTGGAGGATTTGTTTCTGCATGTTTATCGCTGTCTTTTGGTGTGGCGGTGTTGTGTGGGTGTCTGAATTTCGGCGGATTCCGAGATGTGTGTCATAATAGCTGTGGCAGTCTACTGCGGCCGTGTATTGGCGTCTTCTGCACGGCGGTAAGCGACTATTACCGCCAATGTTGTAATGACCCCCTTGGCCTTCAATATGGAACTTTAGAATAAATATTAGTGTCTTAACACAGCACGCTAGAAAGCTATTGTAAAAGATGATTCATCCACAACACTGTTCTTATGCAACAAAAATATTCCTTTTAAACCTGAGCAGAGTTGATGTTTTAGCTCGTTGCTAGTTCTCTGTTGTCAAAGTAAGACCAGTGTAAATAGTGGTGTCATCAAATCATATAAAAATATTGAATAGTTATTCCAAACCAATAATTTGTGGCTCTTATTACATATCATCTCAAGTAATTTTGTTTGCTTTCAAACAAAGCTTATGCTTTGATTCGTTCTCTACTCACAGCTGGAATATCCTTGCTGAGAAGAGATTATACTTCAAGGAACACATCATTTTTTCAATGCAGGATACAGATGCGCTTAGAAGACTCATAGAGATCTATCAAGAATGTTTACTCTGTATTTAGACGCAGTGCAAATAGGGGTTTTAAAGTTCTACAGCCCTACTTAATTTACTTTAATGTACTGCAGTATAAAATACAAACATTTGGTGCAATCATTTAATATACCCCATCTTGCAAAGTTTTCAGGATAAACATCATGCACTCTAAATTTTTCCACAGTGGCATTCCAAGCAATACCATGCGCTCATTCAAAATTCAGTCAGTTATTGGGTGCACAACAAGGCACATAATCCCTAAAAGCAAATCTTTAAGTAATGAAAAAGATCAAATGGTTTTTAACAAGAAAGGATTGAAAGCTGCCACAATCCCTTAAATATTTGTCAGCAATTGTATTGTTTCTAAGACTAAGCCACAACAATATCAATCCACCAGAATCTCCCTTAGCAGGCCCAGTTCTAGAATTACTAATCACTTTAAAAATACTTGGATTCCAGAGGAACCCCTAAATCTGGCGCACATATCTAATTTACTATATTATGAATTATGGTCTTGCTTACTTATTCTGCCTGATGGGTCATACTCACTTGAACTTGGTGACTACATGTTGATGAACTAATTTCTGTAAATTCCGCACAGATACCTTAAGCAGGACGCCACATCGGAGATGGTACGTTTTGTATTTTATAAAGGATTTCTTGAGCTGATCTAAAATGGACACCTTTTGTATAAATATTGGGAATGTTGGAATTGATAATATTTACGTTGGATGAAGTCAGTTGACAGCCTAAATACAGAATCTACTTGTATCACTTTGGGGCATTTGTCTTAACTGGGGACAGAGGAAATGCAGGGGATCACAGTATGTGTGTCTCTAAGATCCAGAAGCATATCATCTGCATATAGTGAACTGCCATGTGCTTCGTCCTCCATGGGTATTCCTCTGCCCATCCCATTCTGTCCATCCACATAGGCAAATGGTTCAATTTCCAATGCAAAAAGCATCAACTGACAAGAACCCCTGTGGACCCCAAACATCTTTTATATGTAACATCCCGTCCGAAACCTAGCCCGGGCTCCTGAATACAGTAGTGTGACCCATCTGTCCCAGCCTCACCCTAAATTCATATGTCTCATCACTGCTCTCTAATGTATCATGTCAAATGCCTTACCTATGTCTACAGACAGCACCACTGCTGTATTGTGGAACTGTGGTGGGTTTTCATCTAGGACCCGGAACAATTGTCTAATATTTGAGCAGTCTGTAAGCTGTCACATCTAACGTGTTGCAGCTGGGCTTAGGGATCGATACCATCAGGGATTACATAGCTGTATCCAGCAAGACACCACTCTCCAATGCCCACCACCCATTGCAAGCTGGCTAGTTTCCACTGGCAGTCCATCAGTTCCCGGTGTTTAAAGTTATGAGGTGCCTGAACTCTAATAGACTTGCCTCTCCATCTAGCTTTCCTATGCCTGGGTACTGGTAGGAGATGGAAGTCCATCATACTCAAGTAGCATGCATTTTTTTTATCATTTAAATTTCGAGTACAGGCATGTGGGGTATTTTGAAAAAAGAGACTAAAGTGCGAGAAAGAGACTTCTGCATGAAAGAGAATCTTGAAGATTATTGTTTTCCAAAATGATTGCCAGTGTGGAGATATAATATTTCCAGAGAGGGAATCAACTCTTCTTAAACTGCAAATCAGCATGATTGTGGCATTTTTCAATATGGTGGAGCTTGACTAGGTTCAACACTGACAGACCAAGAAAGACCGAACTGCAATAGTCAAATCTGAAATGGATAAAGATATTGACTAACATAATAATATGACTGAATGAAAGGAAAGGAGAAATCATACAAAGTGTCCTTAACTGAAAGAAACAAGGTATACACTTGCCTGCAACCTTCATATATATTAAAACTCCAATGTTTCTCACCACTGGAGCAGAGCTGGGGATAAACCCATCAAGGGGGGGGGGGTCTACATTAGGATGCTTTTGAATTTGGAAGGATTATGAGTCAGAAGACCATCTGTTTAGACAGAGTAAGCCACTATTGGAATTTTAATCTCCCTTCAACAGCAGCAAATAATGTCTCATCGGTTTGAATCAGATGACAGGAAAACAACCGTCAACAAAACATTAGCAATTTGTCTGGTTACTCATTGCTCACAGGCTCAGTCAGGCCTCAGGCAGCACAGCTATCACTAAAGTTACAATTAAAGCAGTCTAAAGCAACAGAGCTAACCCTCAGTTTACGTTCACTGTACAGGATATGTCTCCTTCGGAGTTTATGCATGAAAGCACAAAACAATGAATACTTGCACATTGATTTTTTATATTAAATTTACTTTTGGTAACTTATTTCAGAAGTGATTTAGCCTTTACATTTCTCTAATGTTAGTTCTTACAGAAAGGACCCTTTCCAAGAATATATTATGGAGAACTCCCACACTAAACCCCCAACAATGTTTTCTTAATTAATATTATTTTGTTTATCACAATAAATCTACTAAAATCAATTTCTATGCAGCAAAAATTAATACTACTCACTCTTATCCAAACTCACTCCAACCATCACCCAAATCCTAATCATTATTCTGACCCTGAAACAAACCCTATGATTGAAACAAGCCCTAACCTTAACCACGTCACGTCTTTAATGTACCTTAATTTTACACATTCCATAACTGGCAACCTATTTATCATCCCTATGTTATCCTTAAACCTACCCCAATTCTTCAATAACCTCTTATAAATAATAACTCTATTCATAATTCAAACTATAATCAAACTCCCTAATTTACCGTAGGTAATGTGACTGTTGTCTTTGTAATAATGTTATAGACAACGGCATCCTTTGTAGTGGTATTCCCTGTAACGTCATTCTGAGTATTCACATTTCTTTACAGGAATTTTCTGCAATGGCGGTCTCTGTTACCGAGTCTTTGTCATTGCACAATCTAACAAAACTTGGAGTACTGTGATGTCATAATGGGCTACTATTAGACCTGGCATCCTTTGGGTGGTCTTATCCCAGGCATTTTGCCTTTACCTCCTGTTTTGTTGCTGTATCTTTTTGTTGGCCTTAGGACTCTGAGCAGTTTACTACTGCTAATCAGTGCTAAAGTGCATGTGCTTCTTCCCTAAAACATGATAACATTGGTGTATCCACAACTGGTATATTTCATTTACCTCTAAGTCATTTGTAGTGGAACGTTTGATGGAACAACGAATGCTGGAACCATACATGCCTGAACAACGTAGTCAGAAGTATGACCATATTGTTGCCACAAATTACTTTACCAAGCATGCCTATACAACGATTTTTCATTGTAAATGCATGCCTAGTAAAGACGTGTGGGAACGGCATGCGTGGTTCTAGCATGCGACTTCCCACTTGCCCTAAGGCCCAGAAGTACCCCACTCCTAATACTAAAACTACCCCGACCCCCCCACCCCTAAAACAAAACTACCCTGGATCCCTCCCACTCACCCTGAACCCTAAGCCCTTCCCCGACCTCCCCCACCTGCCCTAAAAACAACCAACCCCCACCACTCCCCCAAAAAACAAAACTACCCCGAACCCCCACCCCCACCCCCAAAAGCACCCCAACACCCCTGCCCCCAAAAACCAAACTACCCCGATCCCCCACCCCAAAACCAAACTACCCCGATCCCTCCACCCCACCCCCAAAAACCCAAACTACCCCGATCCCCCACCCCTATAAACCAAACTACTCTGCCCCACCACCGACAACAAACGTATCCCGACCCCCACCACCAAAACAAAACTACCCCGACCCCCCCACCCCTGCCCCTAAAAACAGAACTACCCTGACTCCTCACCCCACCCCTAAAACCAGTACTACCACGATCCCCCACCCCACCCCTAAAAACAGAATTTTCCTGATCCCCCACCCCTAAAAACCAGAGCTACCCTGATCCCTCACCCCCCCCAAAAAAAAAAAACAGCCCATCGACCCAAGCCCTTAATCCACCCCCCTAAAAACTACACCCCAACCCTGCCCCAGCCCCACTTACCTGACCGCTTCCTCTCCTGATGCACTCTCTCTTTTTCTCTGCCTTAACGCGCATGTGCGTTGTTCAACACATGCGTGGTTAAGGCAGAGAAAAAGGGAGTAGTTGTTAATGAAAGCGTGGTTCTGCTTGGGTTAACAACGTAATTGTTGTTCCGGAGTCATTGTTCCGGACGTTTCCCCTTGTAGAGTGGTATATGACATAACCAGGGCCTGTAAATGAAATACTAGTGGGCCTGCAGCACTAGTTGTGCCACCTACGTAGGTAGCTCTGTAAACATGTTTCAGGCCTGCCACTGCAGAACCTGTGTGTGCAGTCTCACTGCCACCCGACTTGGCAACTAAAACTTCTTGCCAACCCCAGAACTCACATTTGCTTACATATACATCACACTTATGGTAGGCCCTAGGTAGTCCATAGGGCAGGGTAGCATGTAAGAAAAAGGTAGGCCATCTACCTTTGAGTTTTTCATGTCCTAATAATGAAAACCTCCTAAAGTAATTTTTTTATTAGTGTGAGGCCTGTCCCTCTCGTATGCCAGCATTGGGAATTCCTTATAAAATCTTTAAGATGTAATTCCTGATCTGAGAGGAGTAGCAGCACCATGTTTAGTACCACTGGAACGGTAATATTAAATACTCTTTACTGGTAAATTCAGATTTATTATTACTATTTTAGAAATGCCACTTTTAGGAGGTGGGCATTTTGTCTGCGCTCTCTGCCCTGTGTGTCTGCAGACTATCTCCAATATACATCTGGCTTGGGCTAGGTGACAGCTACCCTAGTCCCAGGAGAATCCGGCCTGGAGAAGCCGAGGGGTGAGCAGGCGGCGCTGAACCCCGAGCCATGTCCACCACAGGAAGGAACAGCGAGTGCAACATCGGTGCACCTGCTGGCGGACCCCTTACCTGCATTCCATACCAGCGGGCCGACCTGTCTGACGAGTCGTCTGCACAGCCCCCTTTAGTAGGCCTGAGTCAGAGGACTGTGACGAGGCCCCCCACACAGGAGTGCCCGGACCACTTTCACCAATGAGAACATTACAGTATTTCCCTTCAAGGGAGGCCCACTATTTCCCTAGCACTATGATTGTTAATGAGACTACCCTCGTAACTTTAAACACATATACCTGTTAATCTATTGGTTGGTTTTTTGTTGTTTTGATCTTGTTTTAACTCTTTATTTTTGCTAATTCAGTGTGGATTCTTTTTGTGGTGTCCTCATTTGATTACTGTTGTTTACGTGTTGCACAAATACTTACACATTGCATTTTAAGTTAAGCCTGACTGCTCTGCACCAAGCTACCAGAGGGTGAGCCTGCGTCAATTTAGGGTGTGTATCTGACTTACCCTGATTAGAGTGGTTTGTTCTGCCTGGCTTAGGTGTATACCCGAGCCAACCAGAAACCCAATTTCTAACATCTACCCTTAACAGCCAGATGGTAGGGTGGCAGGAAGAAGGACATTCCCAGGATTCGCCCTTTCTTAGTCATGCATATGCAGAATTTCAGGCTCGGGAATGCCAATGAATCTCAGGGCCCTCAGAACATGCTTAACTATAGTTAACCCTGAATACTGTATGTAACAGCAACTCACACTGGAAAGAACCAAAATTAATGTGGCAGCCTAGGGAAATCAACCATGTCCCACATTCTGTGCTTCATCCAGTGAGAGATGCCTAGGAATCTTTACATTTAAGGTAAGGGGCTAAAAATCTAGAATCGGCTAGTGGTGCCATCCCTCCTCAACCCAACTTGCTCGTCTTGATCAGAATTAGGTACTTAGCATGTTCACCCTAATTTTGACATGGCAGGATGTTAGCAGCCCGCATGCAATGGTGCTGAGGAGGTGAGCTGTGAGACCTCTTGCCCCACCTCTAAATCTGGTGCATTGCAGATGTTTAGCCCAATGATGCTACGGTAAAAGGAGGCTACAGAACAAGTTCAGTTGCATGTTTGAAATGTTTCATGTTTTGCATCATGTTTTACAATCATGAATGTGTGTATTAACAAAACTTACTTTGGAACATCCGGGCTGAATCGATCAGGATTGAATATAAGTGGGTCCTTAAAAAACTTGTCCATCCTTCCCAGAGTGTACATACTGAACTGAAAACACAAGTGAATTAATTGTCGGAATTAAAAATAAAGGGACACAACATACTAACTATAAATATTGAAAACCATGTTGTTTACTAGCAGACATTCATACACAACTCAATGTGCCTTTTTTAATGGATGCAGTGTTGTTGAAGAAAAGATAAGTTATAGCATCTTGCCATTCATTTTTAAGATCACAATAGTTGTTATTGTGTAGTAATATCTCAGCAAGTTCTTAAAGGTGCCCTAACCGCTGGACATCTATCACCTCACACTTCAAAGCCGTGACTAGGCTGCTAACCTTCATGAAGAACCTGCAAGCAACACATTTCAAGGAGACCCTCCTGCTACTTGCTAAGAACGGGAGCATTCTCTTCATTTTTTAGAGTTGAGACTCCCTTTCCTAAGTGCTTCACAGGATGTATCTTGTTGAGAACCAATGTGCCTGCCTCCTACCCACCCACCAGCTCAACAAAAGACATTTACTCTCTTGCGATACGTACACTTGTTATAAAAAAGTTGTGAAGTGGCAACAAGGAGACATATTAGAGGGTGTTTAACTAAAACATTACATATTTAAATAAAGGAGCATTGGCAAGAGAAGAGAAGAAAAGTGCAAAGCAAGGGCTCCCCTGCCCTTTAAATCTGGTAGGGTAAGGACATGCCTGCTTCTCTCTTCGTCCTAGACAGACAGGTGATTTAATAAAAATCAGTCTCTCTCCAGTGTCCACGTCCAGTAATAATAAATAGATGCATGTAGCACAATATCACAACTGCAGCACCGTTTCTTATCAATATACTCGTGCACCTGGCTGCAGGGAGTGGGCAGGAGATGTAAGATGGGAAACAATGACATGGTAAGTATAAGATTAAGACTAAGTATAGACAAAAGAGCAGAAAAGGAGTTGCATGCAGGCTTGTAGATAACCTTTCCGCCTAGCGTGATCCTCCATGCCACATCATCCAATTGACCCTGACAATAGTAAAGCCCTGCAGAGTGGTTTGGTAGTTGTCGTTATGGTGATATTATCTACATTTCTCAGGAATCCGTGAAAGGCGGTGGTGGTGTGTTTAGATGATTATGTATGTGTTTATTATTGGGAACACTGAGCACAGATAGGTTCATTATGAGCTAGTATAGCACCACCCATACTCATGCGTTCTTCTAAAATCATACACTGGGGTTTTATCATTGGCCATTTAAAACCTGTTTTTACAGAACTTACAATTAAAATAGCCTTAGCTGGAATTTTAACACCTTCAATGACAGTTTCATTCTCCAGGAAACGTATAGTACTAGGTGCTGTGGGATATATTCGAAGAGTTTCTTTTAGGACCTGGGTAAGAAAAAAGCAGAGGCAATTAAAATATAAAATGATAAATATCACAATCTACAATATTCTCTGTAGTCGTGGCAGGAAAGTTCTTATCATGATTTATGTGCATTATTTTGCTAGTGGAAAGTTACATTCCATGTAATATCTAATCACGTGCTCAAATCCTAGTGACTCAAGGGCCAGGTCACTAGGGTATCATGGTGTTTAATATCTGTAGATGCTATAATCATAACTGACCCTTTGGAAATAAAATGTATTCAATTATTTTTTCTTTTTGTCTTTAAGTCATTCATTTATGAAACCACTGGACATTATTGGGTGAGGGTGACTAACATACTTCAAAAGGTTTGGTCCGTACAAGCATAACTACTATGTACATGATTTCAATTTATATTCACTGTATGGCATGTAAATTTCTTTTAGGTTGAGATTCTGAAACTGTTTTGTGGTTCCAACTCTCCTTTACCAACGTTAGACAGAGAATCATCTCTACACCATGATGTCAACCCATCGAGCAATCCATTATAGAGAAGAAAGAAACTCTTGTAACAATAACAATAAACCCACACTGAATACAAGTATTATTCCGGTTTGATCAAGTAGTGCACTGAACCCGCAAAGTAGTACTTTATGTATTGATTCAATATTTGAATAGCATGAACCTACTGAGTATGTCTAAAAGAAGTTTAACAATGCCATCCTCACGGTCCTAAGCAGTGTCCATATAGTAAAACACCAGCAACAGTGGTTACGGCCTGGCTAAGGTGTAAAGCCTCAAAGTTATGCTCTTTGCACACTCTCAGGTCCCCAACAAGTAGACTCTGGAATACAGCGTCTTTAATACCACAAAATTCACCAGTGCTGTGGGAGCTGCACCTTGGACCCAGGCCTGCAGCACACTTTTAGTAGTCAATGGTGAGTGGAAAATCCTTCCTGCTCTTGTGGTGTGCTTTCAAAACGGCACTCATGGAATTGCAACAGTCCCAGATATGCAAGAACAAAATCTGTGGCAAGAAATGAGGTAAATTCACAACACTGAAAGGAGTTTGTTTTTTGAGGACAGAGTCCCCTTACTTCTCCCACGTCCTGTCCCAGCTGAGTGGAAGCCCAACATTGCTCTCTGCCACCTGAATGTACAACCTCTAGATAAAAGCTCCTCTGCCAGAACTCTTTGGAGAGAAACTTATTTTCCACTGAATATAGCGAAGGCCTGGGGCAGTGGTCCAGGTGAGGTAGGTACTGTGGGACCTGCAAAGCTCAAAGGACCCAAGGAGTGTGGCGCTTGCATGTTATGTGCCATATTATAGTTAGATATGTCAAACGTCTATGCCTTTCACTTAGCGGCTGGATGAACATTGAGTGTAGCACACTTGTGAGCAACCTCTCTCTGCTGTGTTGCTTGTGCTGTGTGGGGGTGGGAATTGGGTGAGAGGCAATCCTCCTCACAGTTGATTCATCTCTACTGATGGCACCTAGGTGCCCTATGTGTACACCATGTGGAGGCAATATCCTCATAGATGTTGTGGGCATGTGACTTCATAATGCTAGGCTAAAGTGACACATAATAAGGCAGTGACATTTACTACCCTCAGAGGTCGACTCAAATCTTTTGACTTAGGCAGGAGTAATACGATCATCAAATCAAACAATGAGAACTAATAACCATAAACAACAACAATGTTCAATGAGGATTCAGTAAATTATACGCACCATGCTCTATGTGGTAGTGAATCATCACACCAATTTGGTAAAGTTTAAACGTTTATTGCCCTTATATTAACAATGCAAAGTTCATGTAAATGATGCACAAAGCCACATTACAGCAATACAGAAACAACGCAGGCTGGCCAAAGTGTCTGAAGAATCTCAATCTTATAAGAGCAATTATCATGAAACACTCCAAAAACAGTTATGCAGAATTACAACAGAATTATTTGAAAGATAGCTACAGACTTCATTAGTTAAGCAGTTGAACCAATCACAATCACTTAATAAATATTCAAAACAAATATTGGGTCAGACAACCTAACTACCAAACTCGAATTTAAGAAGCATCTGTGGGGTTGGGCTTTGTCGCGTGCAAACATTAAAAATAAGACAAACATTAATTTGGAAAAACACTTAACACATGGACAAGAACCTACACAGCCACCTGTATCCCCACCTGCACAGTCACCAGTCCCACCTGCACAGCCACCCTCCCCCTGCACCGGCACCCCAACCTGCACAGCCACCAGTATCCCACTTGTCAAGGCCCACCACTACAGCCACCGGTGTCACTAGCACGGCCACTGGCTTCACCAGCACTGCCCCACCTGCCCAACCAGCACAGCCACCTGAGCAACCTGCACAGGCAGCTGCCCGACTTGCACAGGCACCTACCTCACCAGCTGAGCCATCTGCCCCATCTGCACAGGTAGCTGCCACACAAACACACACATGTCCAAACACCAAAAATGTGCACAATCTCACAAGAATCTTCACCCTACAATTGTGTAATGGTAGGAGATATACCCCTAAAAAATGTAAATATGATTTTATCTTCACCATTGTTTGGTAATAAAAATATGTGCACTGTTCACAACCTCTACTGAGTCGACTTGGATGATTTTTGTAATGTTTTGTATGGTATTTTTCAGTATCATTATTTGTGCTTACTACATTTAGAACAGTAAGACAACTTTTGGTACAAGGCATCATACTGAAAGCATATCCTAAATACCAACACATTTACAATTTTGAAAAAAAACATTTTATATTTGAAAAATAATTACAATATCAAAAAAGTCACAACAAATTAAGATGGAAAGGAAGAAACAAACCCAAATAAATTCTTCAGGCAGAATGGGAAAAGGAACTTGGATGTAGCTGGGCAAGAGAAAAACAAATTCTGGAAGCGTAGAGGAACCAGTTGGCAGCCAGCAAAAATAGTGCCAGCCCCCAAGCCACAAGTAGTTTTGTAACCAGGGTCCTGGCTTGGAGTACAACGCCACTGCCATCCTTCTCTCAGTTTTGATTATTATCTTCAAATCCTCCTCCAACGCTGACACAAATTGGCTGGCCAGTGCAGGACCAGACACCCCACGTGAAGAGACAGCACGAGGGCTAGCAAGGGAAACAGTGAGGGCAGAGGAAGTTGAACATGGGACAAAAGTAGGTTGGGTTAAGAGCAGTTAACATTTCCAGCTGGCCAAACAGTGTCTCTGAGAGCATCCAGACCTTTCTTATTAAGTTACAGGCAAGCTGACAGATCACTGCCTTAGACTTTACTAAAACAGCCATCACCTTGAGTGCATCCACAGAAAAAGTCACAGATGGAATGGATTGGGGCTCACATGTGGGTTGTGAGTTGTTGTGGGTAGCGAGGTGTCAGGGGCAGATATCTCCCTTGACTCGTGGTCTTCTTGGCAGGCACTCAGAGGAGAAGTTGCACGGGTGCCGTTGGAGGCCCCAGTAGAATGGGGCTCAAGAGTTAGATAGGGGCTAGGACACGCTCAGATGGTGTTGGGGCCAGCGCTAGGACCATCACTTCTAAATGTCCTTCTTTTAGGCCAGGAGGAGGCCCTGGGTTTTTCTCCTCCTGGCTGGTGGTGTCAATTTCCATTTTCCTCCCTGGAGCCAATGTACCCGACGATGAGCATTGGTTCTTCTTTCCCACCCCTGGTCCTGCTGGGATGTTGCTTGGCCAGCCTGGTCCACTGAAGAGTGTATATTAAATGAAATAATATAATTGGTTAACAAGTTACCCACATTACAAATTGCTTACATTGTAGTCTCATGACCTAACTAATGGATATCATGTGCTGTAAAATATAATCACTGTGAATTAGATGTAATACAATTAACTAATTCAGAAAAATGATGCAGTTATCAGTTAAAGTATGTTGAAGTTAATTTTAAAAAAGGCACGTTTTGCAAAAAACAAATTTCCCACGGCAACTTCAATATTTTACCTGGGTACGGCCACTGTTTACCATACAATAAATGACGTGTCAGTCTTCAGAACATGTGCATTTAGTGAACTACTGATATCTATGTATCATATGAATTAAGGTAAAGTTACACAATGTCAACCTTGACTATGTTACAAACAGTAAATAGTGGTAAAGAGAAACATAACAAACAAAAAGCATGCATGAATAGTGATATCATAAACTGTCTTACTAACACTAAACCTTTTTAAGACAAGAACTCAGCATAGCACTAAAGTGTCAGTAGTTATGGTACTCCCAGTATTTGTTAATTAAGAAATGCACTAGTAATGCAATCGTACCCATTTGTGAAAGTTGGGCATAATGAAAAACTGATGGATGAAAATCTTGGAGCTAAGACTCAGCTTATGTTAAAGGTAGCAGACAACACAACAGGACATCTCTCTCACCATTCAAGCCAAACTATACAACAAATAATAGAGTACATGTACTTACTGTCTCTCTTCAACTCCAACTCTTCTAGCTGCACATGAAGAGTAGGCCAGGCAGCTTCTAGGACCCTCCGGTACCTTGGAGTGATGCGAGGGTGCTGTGTGTATGGCTGGGAGGGCACATCCATTTGGTTCTGGGCCTTAATAGGGGCCCAGTGACACAGGTCCTCCTAGCATGTGCTGCACATTTTTCCCAACCAGTTGAAAACTTCCACTCTTCTGTAGCATGTGCAAGACCCTCTATATTTGGCCATGCGCTGCATAACTTAACTGGCTATCTGGTATACCATAGTGCTGAGGGTACTTTGCAAGCACACCCTCATTAATAATGTTCAATTCTGTCTCTGTGGAGAGGGGTGTCTTCTCCTCAAGTCCCTCTGCCATGTTGGGGACAAGACTGGTGCAAGGAGCAGTAGGAGGGAGGAAAATGCTTTTGAGTTGAGCATGGCTCAGAATGGCAGACTTCCTCTTCCTGTAGTCATTTTCTGTGTATTTGTCGTAGGCAGAGTTCTCCACCCAAATAGTCTCTGCACCATGTGCATAGCGGCATATCGACACACGTTGAGGAGACTCCGCCCACAGGACTGGGCTCTGCATGAAGAAGGTAAATATCGTACATGTATATGCAAAGTAAGAAACGTCATTAAGGGTAAAAAAATAACAATCATAATACATGTGTGTTGACCTCAAGTAGAATGAAATGTAAAAAAGAATAATCTAAAACCTGTAAATTTGCGTTTGTTATAAATTAATTTTTAGGTGTTTGAAAACAAATTAGTGTGTTCCCAGTGTATGCTCATATTTAGTAGGTCTTTGGGTTGTCCTTGAGTGGTGCAAGCCTCATGTGCTTTTGTTAAAACAAACTATCCAACACCTTGCGTTCCCTTGCATCCATGGTAATCCTTTCCAAATTAGGCATAAGTAAGAGACATTTCATTATGTCTCCTTATTACTTATTATTTCCATGTCTGATGTATTCTGTATCACAAATAAAAGCGGAAAATACAAGTTTTTTTGGTGCAGGGTTGATTCCATTGCTGCACAAAAATAATCCTTCCCATATTGCAGGTACACTTGTACAATGAGAGGGCAGAAATGGTACCTAATATATAAAATTTAGAGCATTTGAGGCCCCTTCCTTTCATGCACGTCAGCCCAGCAAGTTCTCTTGCTACGTTCCATTGCATCAACTATTAATAAATATGCCCCTTAGAGTTTGGCTGAGAGGGTACTTTGTCACAACTGTGTCATACTACCCTGTCTACAAAACCAAAGGTCATGGCCCCTCAATTAGAGTGATTCAGAGCTACACTATGTCAGAGCCATAGTCTACTCCATCTCCATCGCAGACATAGCTCCAATGGAAAAAAACATTAAGTCCTGTCTGAGTTTTTACTATTTGTCATCCCCCGGCCAATGTAGAGTTGGTGGACAAATGTGATGTGACCCCCAGGTAGCAGCTACTGGTATCTCTAAAGGGGAAAATGAGCCACAAAACATGGTACCAAAATCTCATCGGAAGTGAAGTGAATGTTTTTTTGTGAACTACTAAATCCAAATTTCCACATTTTAATTGAAAATTGTAGAAAAAAAACCTGTACAGCTCCATCATGTTCACGGAGCTATCCCTCAACCTATCAATGCATTGACATAACTATTGTGATGGCTGTTGCTGATAATGCTAGAAATATCCCCTAGACTCAGGGACTTTTCAAAATTAGAGGAATGTGTAGTCTGTCAGGGCACTGGAGTCCTTCATTCTTGTTCTCTAACAGGCTAAAAGCACATCTCACAATGTCTAATTCATAGGCTATCTTTTAACTCTTGAAAACAGTGTTTAAGTTACGTACATTATGAAAAGGTTCAGACTATAAAAGCACATCAAGGCCATAACCCAATTAGCAGGTCAAGAGAAAAAAGAGTTGACCATCATCCGCCTGCATACCCTGACCTCTATTTGGGACAACACCCCAGTTTTCTTGATTTGACTGTTTAAAGGTATGTGTAAGCCTTGTCATGTTGCACTGTTGTGCAGCATACAACAGGCTACAGTTATCTAGAGCACAACTTCAGGGGAGTATGTCAGGAGATTACCCATTAAATCAAACTTCCCCAAGAGCAGATGCATTTTACCCAACTCCCTCCAACAGATGCATGCTCAGATTTTATTGATTATCTGAACCCTGCATCCGCTAGGGGCAAAGGGGAATGAGAACAGAAAAAGAGAGACCGCCTCCAGATCCAGTTCCAGCCTGTGTTTTCCACTTGAAGATAGGATATTCAGTGAGAGCTTATGTAACCTGCACATTTCTTCTTATTAAGATTTCTTTAATGGAAAGACCTGCAGTCGGGTGATAAGAGCATAGATAAGTGCATTCCTACTGCGCATTCAACTGTTCAGCCATTCACATTCACTCAATTCTATCGTTCTCCCCTTACCTGGATCTTTGCCTCTCTCTAAGAGAACAATGTTAACTTAATATCTTTTTTTCTCCAGTAGTGAGAGGTATCCACGTTTTTCTGGAGAATAGTTCAAAGGTTCACAAATATACAATCTACTAATGTCTTTTACAGGAAATGAAAACTCCTTCTCAAGGTTCAGTTTTCTCAATCACAGTTTCCAGGAATTAGTCAGAGCACTGAGGTTTGTCTCTAAGACTGGCAAGTCTGCAAGGCGAAGAGTTTTTGAATATATATGTACATATATTGGCAAGTCTGGAAATCATACAAAAGGATTTCTTACTGCAGTTGCTTGAGGTTCTGTTAAGCCAAAACAAATTCTCCTCAGAAAGCTGATAGCCAGTTGTTGGAAGAAGAAAGAAATTCAGCTTCCCCAGAAGGGAAAAAGTAGCTGGTGTGCACACGGAAACAAGAAAAAGAATTAATTACACAAAACTGGAAGGATTCTCTATGAAACGAAGCGCCTCAGGAACACAGCTCATTCTCCTCAGGATGACAGTTGAAGTGCAGGGCTCCCAGAGAGAAACAGCAGGAGGGAAGCTTCAGCACAAGACTAAGGTAGAAACACTAGAGCGCTGACCTCACAAGGATTTGCGGCCACCATCTTGAGTAGCAGTTAAACCTGAAGAAGCTAGTTCTAAGAACAGCCTCCACAAGAGCCACCGGGAGGGAGGACGCCACTGCAACCAACGTGGGTACAAGGAAAAGGGGAATCGTTTTTGCTGAGGGAAAAACTTAACAACACTGGCAATTGTTTTCCTGACAGCGTATACCAGCACCCCATATGGTAAAGTCATAAGAATCACAACCTCTAGAGACCAAAAATGCATGCTATGATGGATTGTGTACAAATGTGTGCCCTACTGTACCTCCTCTGAGATACTGTGGTAGACAGATGCGAGCAGAGGGGGAGAAAGAGTGCGAAAGCAGCATCTTTAGAAGGGTAAAGTAAATAATGTGTAAATGGGACTCAGTGTTATTATTTGGAGAACATTATTTATGGTAATCTACATGCAATGTATCTTCAGTTGATGCATCTCAGGACCTGAGGCAAGCATTGGGGCTGGCTTGGCTGTGAGATACTTACAATGCCACTGGACACCCTCTGAAAAGATCCAGTGGTGAGAAACTGTAGAGCAGTTAGTATCTTCACATAAGCTGGGATAGCCTGGGAACAACATGTATCTGAATCAAGATCCTGCTCCCACTCAGACACCATGTCCAAGATGAGAAAAGGTGGGGGTGGAAAATGGAAATTACATCTTGGCTGCACACCAAAAAGACAATCTTTTGTCTAAAACTCCTCTATGTTCTCCCCATCTCCATCAGATAATTAATTTGCAAAACAATGGGCAAACCTACAAACACATCCAGTGACATAGTGAAAGCTTAGAAAAAGTTTATTTGTGTTTGCTGATTTTTTATGATTTTAGTCTTGCCGTGAGTGTATGTTGTTTCTGGAAGATCTGTGTGGGCGAAGTATGAAACATGTCTAATTTATTTACCAGGTGTGTGGGAAGTGTTTGAAACAATATCAAATATAAGAATTTAAAATTGAGATTGTAAGTTATGACTAACATTCACATTTGAACAGACTGTAACACAAAATATAAAAAAGTAACTAATTATTTTAAACAAAAAGTAAAAATGTTGTTACAACATAACAACTTACATTATTGTTGACAATTAAAATATAATTAAAAAATAAAGTTGTTTAATTATATCTATCAACACTTCTCACCACAAATCAAAAATGTAACAACAAAATCAAAGTAATTAAAATAATTTTAAATAGTGTTATTTGTATGTAAAATAAAGATGTAAAAAACGAAATCTCATAGACAAGGTTTCTGAATTACCAATGAACCACCATGTAAGAGTTTTGACTTCATACATGTTTTGCTTTTGCCTAGTACGAACTATATAAATGGAGCGGTGTCAGTAAATAACAATGCTCTTAATGTTTTATGGGTGGGTGAGGGCCCTCTCAAAATCCCTCCAAGCCCCTCCCAAAAACGTGTTACACTACTGTGTACCCCTCACATTTATTCCAGAGTTTAGGCCTTTTTCCCAGACTCCCATTTGTCCCTCAGTCATTGAATTGTACACATAAAAAGATAGGATAAGACTTCACATGAAGTTTGTGGATAGAATTTTGTATTACTTTTTTAATGCTGCAAAATGTACTACAAAATGTAGTTTCTGAATCAAGGCCTATGTGCGGAGACTCCATCACGAGTGTGGAATCTCCACAGTCATAAAAATACTACTCGTAAAATTATGACTATAGCATTTTTTGAATACCAAAAAATCGTAAACTTACACTAAAGTGTGAGTTTACCTTTGTGAGTCAGCCCCAATGTTATTAACTCACAATACCTCACATTTAAAGTCTCCTGAAAGTCTATGTAGGTAGTCACCAAAGCAGTGAATTGTGGTGAGATGATACCATTATCAATTGCCACATTTTTGTTTTTTGAGTGTATTACAGAGCAGCTGGAGGTGAAAGCCAAACATACAAACTCATTGAAGGTGAACAAATGCATAAGTTCTGTTAAAAGGTAAATTGTCCTCCATGCTAATGGTGAGACCCACAAGGGGTCTGCTTTACACAACCCATTTCTATTATACCAAAAGAAGAAGATGAGGCATCTCCCGGCATAAAATTTCATGCTACCTCAAATGAATAATTATATTGCTGATAGGGAGGGATTTGGGGTTCAGCCTTATCTTCAAGAGTATCACAAGCTCTGCATGTTTTTGACTTCTATTTTTGTCTATTGTTAAGAGAGACCCTTGGTTCCGAGAAGCAGTGGGTTTACTCATGGGTATTTCATAACAAAGTTTTCAGTAAAAGAAATGAAACCCCCTGACTTGCCTATCATTCCCGAGGAGGATATGGTAGGTATCTCACTCTTGTCTATCAATAAGACTCCAGGCCTTGATGGCTTCTGTCTGCATTTAATAAGCAATTCAGTGTGTGTTTTACCCAGCTTACGTCAACACTTTTTATTCCTTTCAAACCCCCTCATTGTTTATGGTATGACAGTATCAGCCCTTAAATGAATCTGGGAGTAGGAGGACATCTTGTGCATCAAATAGGACAATAGCTCTCCTTAACACCAAATCTTCATGAATGAATTGGCTTCTCATTTCGAACTGTACTTACTGTCATGATTCACCAAGACCAATGCTGATTTTTTAAATCATTATGTCCAAAGCAAAACACCAAGAAAGCAGTGAAAATGCCTGATACAGAACAAATGGAAGAGACACCCTTTTCAATGTGGCATTAGAGGAAGCAAAAGTTGCTCAGTTGTGTGGACTCTATATTCTTGGCCAAGGTTCTTGTGACTTTTGGCTTGGGGCCCTAGTCAATTTGTCTTATGTTGGTCAATTTTCAAACTCCATTGACTAAGGGTATAGTCATAAAGAGCCTAACATACAGCACACAACAATAATCTCCACCTTTTCCTCTGTTCTTTGCTCCAATTATTCAACAGCTGTCTCTATTTATCACCCATGCTTGATCACTCCCATTGACGTGGGTCAAGAAAATTATGTGTTTTGTGAGACATATATTGATATCCTTAACTCATTTGGATGGGGAGCTGGATGATTTTTATATTGTATTGTATTTTTAAAATAACTATGAAAAATGGAGGAGTCTGAATGTGAGGGAGCCAGAACAGAGGGTTTATCTCTGAAATCCACTTCAAATTTTGTCTGGGAGGTCCAGAAACTGTCACATATGAGTTTATACTTGATGCTCCATAACGGTTTGTTGTTTTACCTGAGATAAATATTTTAGTTTGCCAAGATCTTCATAGTCAATGTCTCTCTTCCACCCAATAACTTCATCAACTTCTGCTTGAACCCTAGGGATAAAATAAAATGTAAGTAAGACTACATGGGCATAGCACTCTTTTGTATGTGTCTCAGTTAAATTATGTGTTACAGTCTAAAGGGGGGTGTGGTTGTTTAAGGATGCACCTCCTTCCTTTGAATGAATGAAAACTTTCAACAACAATCAAAGTGGACAAACAGGACATTTAGCTTAAATAATGTCTGAGCCTATTGTGACCTCATTATTTTTTTCGGTGAAGCACTGATTCGAGCATGGACAAATTATCAGAGGATTCATTTAGTTCTCTATCTTTAAATGTTTAATTAGGTTTACTTTTTGGTTTTCGTTAAGTGCATACATTTGTTAAGTGTTAAGTGTTGCCTATAAATATAAAGTCACCTTAAAGAGAATTAATGGTTATCCCTTGAAATTTTACAGTTGAGCTTTAAATGATATTTGATTAAATTCTCAAAATACATCATCAAGAGAGAACTTCCTAACTTATTGGCGAAGACACAATCTGTGACATCATTCAGATGCTCATGACAGAAAGGGCTATTATATAGGCTTTGTGGACAAATGTGCTCTTTGTTCCAATTCACTGGTCTGGTCGCAGTCAAGCTCTAAATTAGGTCTGTGTGCAGCAGCCATTGCCAAAATCATGTTACCTTCTAACTGGGTTGTTTCCTCTCAACCCATTTTTTGCTCCTTTGCTTTGGCCTCTTTTAGATTCTGTTGTCCCCAGAACAGATTAATTTTAGTGGTTTATGGTTCAGTATGTTTTAGAAATTCTGATGGACAGCCCATTCAACCAATGCCCTGTTCCCTCCCTGCTCACTTATTCAATCATGAACTATACCATGTCTGATGGGATTGGCTGCCCAATAATCTCACAGCAGTTTACAGTTGGATGAAAAGTTACTTAAAGCCTTACACATACTCGTGATCAGTGATGTCGTTGCATCTATAATTGGAGTCTGGAAGGAACTTTCTGACTTACACTATACCTGATGATGTTCATTGTGCCCTTCAACATTTCTTATTAATTAATGCACCTTATTGGCTATTTATTGAGTAACACGCTGCCCGTTTGCAGGCCATAAGAGGATTTAACACATCTCAGTGTTCTGAACCAGTGCCTACCTTGGTATGATAGGCAACTTCACATGCTTTGGAAGAAGTAGGATAATATACTACATTTTAGCAGGCCTTCCATGGAGCAAATCCCCTTCAAGATAATGCTGCTAGTTTTAGAATATAGCACTGCTCATGTATTATGGTAGTTATTTAATGTTTGGCAGGTGACCTGCCGTCCTGCCAGATGGCAGCGGTCATCACCTCCACTAAACTGGCTGTATGACCACCCACTATATTTAAAGCTAAGCAGAGGTGTCTGTGCATTATGAAGAGCCAGTGCCACAATGGCTCATCTCAAACCAATGTAAGCTTGCTGATTGGCCTTCCATGTTTCTTGTAGCCACTCAGCAAATCTTTTTGTTTTTTAAATAAACTCTTAAAGTAGGGTTTTTTTATTTCAAAATCCCAAAACAATAACGCTGACACCCTGGCAGTATCCTCATAGGGTGAGAAGAGCATTTTTTCTTGTTGAAACCGCTAGGCTTTTTCAGAAAATCTGTAAGAAGAACAAATTATATCAGAATGTCTGCTTTAAAGACAGCAGATGGTTTGAGGTACTAAGGCAGATAGTCTGATGTCTCTGGGGCCATCACACTAAGGTTTCCGGTGACAGAGCTACCAGGACACTAGCCAGCTGAAACACAACTGTTCAACTAACTCTAAGTACATCTGATGAAAAGACATTCTGACAGTTCACTCTGACACTCTTGTGGCTGAGTAAACTGTCCATCAGCCTCTTAATAAACAAAAATGTTATTAATGCTAAGATGTATTACTCATTAGTTGATTAGGTATAAAAGAACTGGATACAGTGAATTGTAACATTTTTCTACATACTTGTTTAACACTTCCTGTTCATGTGCCAATGACATCACTGCAAAGGCTAATTGGTTAGCTGTGGTCTCCTGACCTAAAATAAAGATCAACAGTGTTATGGCAGTCAAGATCTGATGAATAAATACATCATCACAGCAAACAGTATTCAAAACAATCTATACGACTATCTATATCTGATAAATAAATGCAGCTTTTGAAATAGTCTATCCAGTAGTCAGAAATCACGTCTTTAAACCCTTATAAACATGCTGTTTTCAATCTGGTTTCAGACCTAGAGACTCCACTAAGTCTGCTCTCATTGAAGTAACTGAATCAAAAATAGGCTGATGTTAGATAGTGGAAAAATTGATGTGCTGATTCTTTTAGATACGTCAGTAGCCTTTGACACGATTCATCATGATATTCTCCTTCAACATCTGCCAGCGATAGGGATTCATGGTCGTGCTTTGGTCTGGCATCATTCTTTTCAAGAAAACCGAACAGAAGCTATAACGTTGGGGGCTGTTAGATGAAATGAGAAATTGCTTATATGTGGTGTCCCCCAGGGCTCGTCACTTAGCTCAACTTTATTCAATGTGTATATTTACCCCTTTATCAAATCATTTGGTATCTCCACTATGTCTTATGCGGATGATGTGCAACTGATTCTTACTCTTGACAAGTATTCCACTGGCTCTGAACAAAATTTTAAAAACTGCCTTTAGTCAGCTATTACTTGGATGAATGAAAATTTCCCAAAGTGCAAAGTCAAGAAAATTGAAATGTTACTTTTCAGGAAGAGCAACTACTTCTCTAGACAGTCATGATGCCCCCTGTTCTTCTACTAAGGGGTTAGAGAACTAGAGGTCAATTTTGATAATGATTTGTCTTTTTACCTAATGTAAATATCACGTTAGGGGTATGTTTTTTTGTGAATAAGTCTCTAAAAAAGTTTGTTGACTTTCTACCCATGTCAGAAAGGAAGTTAGTTGTTCATGCCCTGATCACCTCAAGGCTTGACTATTGCAATAGTCACCTCTTGATCTGATTAACTGTCTGATCAAGAAGCTACAGGTGGTTCAACATGCTGCAGCAAGGCTGGTACTCCAAGTCCTTTATCAAAGCTTCATCAATGATGGTTGTCGGGAGCTCCATTGGTTACCAATTGGTAAACAGATTCTTTTTTAAAGTCTTAACTAGTGTGTGCAGGGACTATTATCAAAGTGGTCCCAGATCCCTTTCTGAACATTTTGTCCCCTATTTTATTCCCTACCAGCCACCAAGAATGTTGAGATCTGCCTGTAATAAACTTTTAGCTATCCCAAAGTTTAGGTTACAAACTATGTGGGACAGATCTATATATGTTTTCATGGTAAAGACATGGAACAATCTTCTGCTCACTCTAAATCAAGCTGCCAGCCTTGCTACTTTCAGAAAGGTACTGAAAACATGGCTGTTCACTCAATCGTAAGTGTTTAGTTTCTGAAGGGACAGGTTTCTTTCTTTTGTTTCAGTGTTGGTAGAGTTGAGATGCCTCTTGAGGTGGTTGTTGTACTTTACAAATGCCAAGCTCATTCATTCATTCATGATTAATGTTGTGGTTATGTTTTGAGAAGGGCTTCCATTCCAGTACAGACTTTGTCTGTCCAGAACTAACTCTGCCATTTGTAATACAAAATAATCTTTTTCTGGAAAGCAGAAGAATCCCTGAGCAAGTGGGTTGTCCCAGATGGGCAGGTACAGCCACCAACAATGTGAAATGAACCATTAATATTTGTCATGGGATCTGTGAATCTGGATTATGAAATACACATTCAGATTTGATAAAGTCAAAGGCTTAGATCTGGATTCTAGGATCAGATTTGCAGATCTGGCTGTGACTGAAAATGGGTGCTGCTCCTGCCATTATATAGTGGTAGAGATATGCAAATGGCTTCCAAACCCACATCACAGAAAACATTTGAGTGGCTATATACGCCAGGGAGAGCATCCCCTTATCTTAGGGATATCTTGAGGTCCAAGAGAGATATATACTTCCACCAAAATTAACAACATTCACTGTCTTCAACACAGGATTTGCAAATGAGCCCACAGATCTGCTAATAATACCCAAATATAGACACAGGAAACAGGATAAGGGTTAAAGGTCAGATCTTGCCCCCAGCCCTCCTCCACATGTCCAAAGGCAATAAGCACTTAGTTATGTCCACCGAATGCTTAAATACAGGGCTTCAAAGTCCGCTGTGCCCCAGCACAGACAGTGGATTACATCTTTAAAAGGGGTTGGCATTAAACCAAGCTGAATGCAAGGCCATGTACCAAAAATCCATTTAGAAAGGATTTGGCCCAGGGACTACCAAAACCCATGCACTGTGTCCAACCTGCAGTGCTTGAATGAATGGTATGCACAGTGGGTTATGTCCACAAGAGAATCAGGACCATGATTCTGATTACGACCTTGGTGGAGGGGATTACTCCATCCCAAATGTGACAGATATCCGCCAGCCGTAATAAATGTTCTATTGTAGCCTATGGAACTTGTAAAATGGCGGATGGGATCTGTCACATTTGGGACAGAGTAATCCCCTCCGCTAAGGTCATAATCAGGCCCATAGTTTGGTGAAACTTATTTTTATCTTCTGGGTTACTATTAAGTGACTTTATTCTTTACTTTCCCCCGAAAAGGCATCTTTAAAATCTTTTTTTGTGTTCTCTTTTTGCATGGATGTAGTTTCACACATCCAGTACTCTTTAGACTGATATATTATGATAGGTGTACAGTTTGGCACATGCAATGGAGGTCCTTACAAATAATGTTCCTCATTTTGGTGATATTTACATGCTAACAGCCTTTAAACATTTTATGGATTATAACCTTTAGAGAGCTATTGCCCACATTCATGATCTTTAATGAACACAATAGTCTAAAAATATAAATTAAGGGATGCCATTACTAACCAGCAATGAAGAAAGTAACAAAGTTGTCCAGCATAATTTCCTCGTCACATTTCCCTTCCAGTTCTATAAGTAGAATAATTATACTTGTTAAATTGGAAATTACACTGTAGAATCCACCTAAAGTAACAAGCATGCTAAACATTGTAAATTGACAACAAATCATATCTTTCACCTTAGCTGGATCTGAATGTGTGTTTATATTGCTCTAATACAAGATTTTCAGCCTTTTTTTTTATATAGGTAACGCCATTTTGATTCCGTACCTTCGACAGTATTGTGCCCCTCAATTGTTTCTGTGTTGCTAAATTGCTAATGGCTCATAATTCATTTATCTTGCCTCACTTTGCAAATCCACAATAGTCTTCTGGCAACCTGACTGAATACTTGATCCTCTGGTTTCTGTAATAATAAATTAGCATTGTCTGTCTTATCTGTGGTGAAGGATACATTCATCAACATGATTTTCTGCAGCTAGCAGATAGTCTGGGCTAATCTTACAAATTTGACGAAACTGCTTTACTTTCTGAAATATGGAAACTATATGAATTAATATTTATTTTTGTCAGCCTGAAATTAACGACAATGATAAATTGCCTGAGCCTAGGCTCAGATTAAGCTTCAATAATACAGCCTTATAGCCCGCCATAGTGGCTCCCTCCAGCATAAAAGGCTTGAGCTGAAGGTAAGGGCCTTTAACAAGGGACCAGGACTTTAATGACTGGAATAGCCTAGCCTTGGCGGGCTATAAGGCTATTAGATCATTCCACCACTAGAGGGCAGAATGTTATAATAAAGGAAACAAACGCTTCACGGAGCCCGAGGAGAATTTAAATCTCCTCTGGCTCCAAGAGGCCTCTTTCCACAGCTGAGCCAAATATTGCAATTTTGGAGTTCTGGGCTGAACATTCCAATATTCTAATATAGCCTTATCACCTGCCATAGCAGGCTACACCGGCCATTAAAGTCCTTCTCCAGAGTTTACAAAGGAGTGGGACTTTAATGTCAGTATATCCCAGCTACTGAGGGCTATAAGGCTGTTAGAACATTCTGCCACTAGAGGGCAGAACGTTTTAATAAATAAAACAAAGAGCTTATAGAGCATGAAGGGATTGAAATCCACTTAGGCTCTGTGAATCCTGTGTTCACAGCAACAGCTGTCAGCCAAAACATTGGAATGTTGGAGCTCTGCGCTTCTACCAGCCATTAGAAGCCGGAAGCACTCCATTGTCTTCAGTGGAGCTCCCACCATTCCAATGGTCTAACGTATGTTAACATCCCAGCAAAGAGCTCTGCCAGGGGAACTGAATAGATGGGCAAAGGTCATGAAGATGAATTCTGAGAGATTAACTCTGCCAAGAACTCTTGAACTAAATTTTCCTCTGGATTCTTCTTACTTGGAAGACGTTGCCTGATAACATGTCTCCACAATCTTATGGGATGTCTACCTGTTGAAATCAATGGGACATGAAAAACATATTTTCCCTTAGTCAGCTAAGTTTGTCTCTTTAGCATGAGTGGGAGAAGGGCTCAAGCATGGGGTAGAGCTTTCTTCCACTGAGGAAGCCCTCAACATTTTTATTTCTTCCCAAAGGCCTTTGTGAGTCTTTCCTGACCTTAAAGCAAATCCTACTAGACTTCATTTACATCATACCTAGAAAACTTGGGGAATGAGTGCAAGAACTGGTGGATTAGTAAGGTTGAAATGTCCCTACCACAGGTATGCCAATCCCTGTGGAACTCCCACTCATGCACCATTCTTCAGATCAACACTTGGAATTGGATCAGCAAGAATCACTCACATGACTGCCTGTCACTTGTAGAGTAACATTGGAAGGATTAATCCATTCTCTTGTATGTATTCCTGTGTCCGTGTATATGTTTCAGAAATGGAGAAACAAGTGTCTTAATTTAGACTACAGAAACAGTGCTTAATTTAGACGACAGGGACAGTGAGACAGCAGGGGCGGCTCCTCTGTTTTGACGGAGGAGCATCAACCCCTCGCCAGCAGCTGCAAAACGTTTACTATAAAACAATAATAAATCATGTTTATTATTGTCTTATAGTAAAAGGGGTAGGGCCATGGGGCTGTGATGAACACGAAGTGGGAGAGTACAGAACTCCCCCTCAGTGCGCATGTGGGTTTGGCCTGCTGCCTCGTGCCGGCCAAACACACATGCGGACTGGCCTCTCTCCAAGCCAGCAGCATGAAATCAGCATTAGGATTGGACACAGGGCAGGCTGGGAGCCTGTGCCTGCAGTAGAGGAGGGGAGCGGAGAAGATCATCGGGGCATAGGGTAAGTTATTTTTTAAAATTATTATATTTTTTTTGTTGTTTCCCTCCTCCAGCCATGCGCTTCTCCACCCCTTTTCCCTCCTGAGAGCCACCACTCAGACAGAAGTCTTCCGCAGACTGTGTGCTTAACTTGTTCAAGATATAGCTTCTGGAAGCAGTTTTGCTTAGAGAGGAGTGTTGAAATTAGAGAGATTGGCTGGCCTGTGAAGAATTCCAAGTTGAATGGTAGTGGTGCAATCTTCAGTAGATAGCAACCAGCTGTAAGTAAAGAACTGTTCTACTGTGGACCCCTGGGTTACGTTTGGGACTTTATTTCCTGAGGCTTGTAGAGTGAGAGATTTCAGGAGATTCTGAAACAGAGCAACCCTAAGGCCGAAGACTATTCAGTGGACTGAAAGAACTTTGCTGGATTTAGTTTTAGTTATATAAAACCTTTATCCAAAATCTCTAAGTCACCAGAGACCTAATTTGTGAAGATTTAGAGCCTGATTTTGGTGATCTTGGCAGACAAGTTACTCCGTCACAATGATGACGGATATCCTGTACTCCGAAATATAAATTCCATTATGTCCTATGGGATTTATAGTTCACCGGAAGGGATATCAGTCACTGTTGTGACGGAGTAACTCGTCCACTGGGATCTAAAACAGACCCTTAGTAAGATAAAATGGTCTTGCAGTTTTTTGAAGACCTGTAACTTTCAAATCAGGTGGTGGCTCAAAATGAAAACTATTGAACCTGCCCAGCCTATTCAGAGCTTTCGAAATTCCACAAAAGTACAAAAAGTACAAGCATTGCATGTGGCTTCATCCAATACAGCACAAGGAGCTGCAAAAAAAATAATTATCAAAGCCAGGTCATAGAAGAACTGACATGGGTTGGACTAGCATCTTCAAACCACCCTTATGCTTTCATAGGTTGGCCTTGTTTGGCACCTACAACATATAACCAACCAGCCCAGAACCCTCCTTGGATACTGCTTCCAGGTTGGATTTGATGGACATTTTGAGAACTGTATGTTTTCAAATGTCAAGGTAGAATTCTGCAATGGAACACATGTATCTTATATCAGACTGTCACTTGTGTGTCAGTCAGAAGGAGTACCTATTTCACAATCAGTTTTCCGGCAGTGAATTTTTACGTTTTTTGCTATTTTTACAATCCTACAAACTGATATAACATTTATACCATGGCTTCCCATGGAGTAACCCTCTTTTTGCTATTATTTTTAGCTGATTATCCATTTTACCTTTTTTTTAAGTTTGTATTTCTCCTTTACTTAAACTCACAATGTATATTGTAGGTTCTTTACTTCCTATGGTATTGTAGTATGAATTTGTTTTTTTAAGTAAAACAACTATATTCACCTTCTTGTAGTGTTGTCCAGTCATTCACATCAAGGTAGTAAGTGTAAGCCAAAGCTGCACTCATTGCAAATGGTTTACCTCTGATGGACCTACCGTTTTGGCAAGTGTGGTATGTCGGTCACTGTTCACGTTAAGACAGCCACCTCTTTCTCCCAAAGTCTAGCATATCCATAGACACAGTGATAGAGGGAGGCATGGAAATCCTGTCGGTTTTTAAATCAATTCACGATTTTGGCTTGCTTTGTGTAAAAAGGCAGTTTGTACCAATAAGCATATATTTGCATCTTGAAATACATGAGGAATTCGACACACAGGTCTAAGTTCACTGTCGGTTTCAGTAGTGCACATAATAAACTGATTCTTAAGAAGCTCTATTTTACCCACACAGATCTAAATGTATTGTTCATATTTTGCTTTTCTTGGTACCACACTCACAGAGGCTACATACTACTTAGAACTCTTTTTGAAGTTATGAAAAAAGCCCGCATGGGTATTGTCACGCTTCTAAATAATGATACTGTAGGTACTAGAATGTCCAAAATGGAGAAGTGGCCCATTCAGAGGCGGCCCAAGTGAAACAGAAAATACTCAACTAGTAACTCCAGCTACCAGCGAAAATGGGATTTCCATCACTCTCACAGGTTAAGTACATACTAAACTCGTGGCTCATTCATATTGTATTTTAACTCTTTCACCTTTAACACTGTAAACCAAATATCCTAACAATAAAAGTTTAACTTGCCTTCGCTTTTCAGAATCTGTGTCAGAATATCGAGTGGTATCTCCTCCCCATTCTCGAGGGCCTTCTTCCTGCGTTCAATGCATTCTTTTCCTGTTCGGCGCAGCAGCCTCACGCTCTCCCGGACATCCTTTATCAGTTGTCGGTTTCCAGGATACCACTTCAACAGGACACAATGGAAAAATTGATTCCATGTTGGTAGGATTTGAGACCCACACAAAAATATAGGTAACATAAAAGAATGAAGAAATTGTGCCTTCACAAACCTGTGCGAAGGGTTTGCCTTGTTCGAACATTCCTTTCAAGGCCGTGGTGATTGCTTGTGGAAAAGGAGTCTTTTCATCTTGAAGTGAGTTTAATTCTAAACCAAATGCCACCTAAGGATGATAAAATATGACTTATATTGGGGAAAATATTTTAAGGTATTGACAGATTGCCTTTGTGTCTGAATATCTTTCACTGAACCAACTTATTTTAAGCAACTCACACTTCTTTTAGGTCCTACTTTTAATGCTAAGGTACTATTCTTTAAAATGTATCCATCACATGCAAAATGCAATTTTGCATTCCTTAGATCATTCCTTAAATGTAGGGCTTTGAGAATTTAGAATTAGGAGGCATTTACTGAGCCTACATGGGTGGTGCAAAATATACCATGATAATGTGACTGCGGATGACTGCACTTAAAATAAATAAGCAAAACATGTAATTTCCTTTATGTGACTCAATGTTCAGAATTCCGAGCTGCCTTTAAAGTCTCAGTGCGGGCTTTTTTGAAGCGTCAAGTCCGGTCAGAGCTCCTGAAGGCCAGATACATTCTCTCAAATGTCCCCCGTCACTCTTGTGCATGGATTACAATAATTGGTAGTGCTCTGGCAGATCAAGGGTGAGGACGCCAGGACCTGAGGTCCATGCGCATCGCCCATCGTGCTGCAAGGTGCTTCGGACTGGGTCCCACAAGTCTGGAGAGTGCTCCCCTGCCTAGTGAGGTGAAGAACCTCTGTCCGGGCCCTGGGTCAAAGCTCTAGTTGACCCTGGGTTGGAAGTCCCGGACCTTGGCTCTATTCTCCAGACTGCTGTGTCTCAAATCGCATGGGATAGAATCACTCAAGCCCCAGGAGGGCTTCAATGCTTGGCTGGATGAAGAAGCTCTCACAGGACACCTGGTCAGAGCTTCAGCTGGCCAGGACTGGAAGCTCCTGGTCCTGGGCCCCATTCTTCAGCCCGCTGTACTGTAAAGTGTCCTGGAATGAGTCCTGTACGTCAGTGGAGGTCTGCCTGCTTTGGTTAAGAAGCTCTGACTGGGCCAGGAAGTGGAAGTCTCTGGCAATCGCCTGTGTTCTCTGGACCACCATGTCTCATATGCCCGCAAGAGAGTCCTGCAGGCCTGGGGAGGGTTTGTCACAATGAAGAAGCCTTGACGGGGCCCCAGAGCCGCAGGTGGCCCTGGGGTTGAACTAGTGTGTAAGCTCCCTCCCTGGGATTCCTTTTCCGGGCCACTGTTTTGCGAACTGCCCAGGATGGCCTCCCCTAGCTGCCTCGTTTAAGAAGCTAGGGTTAGAGACTTGGCCGACCTAGGGGAGGAAGCACCCAGCACTGGCCACTGTGTCCTGGCCCGCCGTGTATGAAAGTGCCTGGAATGTGGACCTGCAGGCTTGGAGAAGTCTTCCTTGACTGCCTCGGTTAAGAAGATCTGATCCGGCCCCTAGACCCGATTCAGATCTATGGCTCACCCATGGATGGACAACACTACCCACACGTGGCTCCCTTCACTGTCCTGCAATGTCACTTGGACCCCGGGATGGGGCCCTGAAGGCTGGGGAAAGCTTCCACTGCCTGCCTGGATTAAGAAGCTCTGACTGAGCCCCAGGTCAGTGCTCCGGCAAGCCCATAGGTTGAAGCCACTGGTTCTGTTCTCCAGCCCACTGTATCTCAAAGTGCCTGGTACAAGGTCTGCAGACCTTGGAAGGACTCAAATCTCTGGCTGGCCCAGGGGTGGAAGCCCTTGGCTCTAGGCTCTCTTCCCCCTGCCATTTCAACTGGGGCCCAGGATCGGGTCCTTCAGGTCCTGAAGATCCCCACTACCTGCCAGGATTAAGGAGCTCAGACCAGGTTCCTGGTCAACGCTCCAGCAGGCTCAGGGTGGAAGCCCGCAGCCCTGGGCTCCATTTGGTGTGCACAGATTACAAATAAAGGCAGTTAGTGGTCCTCCGTAGTAGTTATAAGGTAGTTTGGAACCCCTTGTTGCCCAGGCGTTCTTTCCAAGTGCTGTATAGGCCTTGGCTGGCCTGCCTCATACCCCCAGGACACCATGTCCTTCGCTGCCTTCCAGCCCTGTCTGATGGGCCTTTTGTCCGAGCCTGCCTTCCCAGAGAGCCGGAAGGGATGTAAAGCTGAGATTCCCGTGCTGGGTGGCAGCATACTCCATTCAGTTGAGCACATATGGCCCTGCTAATGAACTGCTTGATAGGCTTCAGCTGTTGCTTCAAGTAAAGAGTTTTCACACTGCCTGGGACTATCCAACTTGAGGGTCTGCCTTGCACAGGGGCCCTCCCCACTCAACAGCAGCCTGGCAGATTGTACTCCCCAAGTGGTCTGACCAGAGTAGACAGGCAGGCGGTGCTAGTCCTGGATGCCCCACGGTGCCAGCCAGTGGTCAGAGCCTGGTGAATTTCAGTGTTTTTTTGTGGTTTAAAACATTATGTTATGACTGATATTGTCACCTAACTATAACATCACTTTCACCTTTGTTTTTTTCAGTGATAGATAAGGTTTTTTTTCAGCATAAACATCTTATTAGCATACTTAAGCATGTCATTCTTATGATTAGCTTTCCCACTGAATATTCAGTAGTGTTTTGTAAATCCTCAATTTGAATGTGGATATCAATAGCTTTTTTTGACTTCCCATATATACCGCGTACTGGTTACGGGTCCCCGAAATATACCAGGGGGAAAGAAATTAAAGTTGTGTTTCGTATGATTTCAGTGTAACATTGAGCCTAGAACTTTTCTCATAGGCATACTAAATACGGAGCCCTTTATGTTTTTTTGTGAAGTTTTGGCCTTTTTGGGTGTGATGGTACCATGGTACGTAAATATGGTGCTTGTACCTATGACAAAAAGGAAAGACATCTGATTGGCTAAATGCCTTCCTACATGTAGAGGAATTTACCACCCTTTCAACATAATTTGGTTTAGAAGCACCTGGGTGTGTCCACATTCAGTGCTGTGCCCTGGCTCTTTTTTTCTTTAGAGTTCCACTTTTTTGGGGGATCTCAGCAAACAAAATGGTATCTGTGAGCACAGACATGAGGAGCTGGATGACAGCAGGTCTACCCAACAAGTACCACATCATAATCCATTGAGAGGAAGTTACTTTCAATCCCTTCATGACAGAAAAATGGATCTTCCTAGATTGTGACATGCAACCTCCACAGGGGTACTAGCAAAAAGTGCTCCTTTGGAACTTCTGGAATGAGAAAGCCCTTAAAGGTGAGGCAGAGCAGACATCTAGTTCGTGCTGAGCAAACATACAATGAGGTGGAGGCATCAACATCTTCAGCTGGACCCTCTGTACAACCAGAAGACACTGTGCCATCTGACAAGTGGCATATGTAGTCTGATTTTAACCCTGCACCTATCAATATGGTAATCTACTGCACCATGTGCTCAAAATGTATTGTTTTGGGGGAACAAAGTGTCTCTATTAGAGACAAGTTGATGTCTGATGATCAATGCAAGTAGAAGTGTTTTTAAAATTCCAAATTCAGGGGCTTTCTTTTTTCAAGTTGAATCCCCCAAAAATTGGAAAGCTCCCAAAAAAATTAAAACGATTAAAAACAGAAACAAAGTTTCCTTTTAGAACCACATTTATTGGTTAAAAACTAGAAAAGGTTTATGTTGGTTGCCATGTCTGTCTTCCCATGTTGTGTGGTGGGCTGCAAGATCTGGTCTGTGGCCCGGCCATGCACCCAATATACTGCAAGCAGCCAACCCTGGGTCATGCGTGGTAGGTGGTTGGGTAGTAGAGCTTGACCGCAGACCAGGCCCTGTGCCTCCAACCTACAGGGAGCCAACCTCCGCAGTACAAAGCCTCTGTCATGCGCAGCATTGGGTTGGCCACTCCATTACTGTCAACCAAACCACCCACAGTGATGAAATCCCACAGGCACCCACAACACATTTTCCTTTTTTAATTTATTTTTTGTGGTACTCCAGTACTCCTGTAGTACAGTGACCAGCATTCTAAGGTGCCACAGGACAGACTAAGCCTCACTTTTTAGTGCATGTTCAGTTCTGCCGTACGCAGTTGTACTTCTGCTGGACCTCACTCGGGCCGTGCCACCAGGAGGGAGCAAACCTATGTTCCTGACATGCCTGACTTCAGGTCCTGCGAAATGGCTCATGGAGGGTGACCACACACCCTTTCTTCCAAAAAATATACAATTAATGAGGCCCCGAATGATGGGGTCCCTAGGCCTATTAACCACCTCCTCAAATAAAATATTTAGTTGGCCCTGGGGATGGGTATCCCATGGCAAGTAAATGGCTCGGTGGGGGGGGCTGCACGCTCCTCACCCCCCAAAAAATATATAATTGCTGAGCCCCCGGGGAATGGTGTCCTTCATACCATTAAATGGCTTTTTATAAATGATGCGCTGGCCCCTAGAATACTCTAGTATTGCTAAAAAAAAAATCAGTTTTTGGCCCCAGGGGAACCCAGTTCCAGGGGGTCAAGGTATCCCTACCCTGCCTCCTAAATGTAATTTCATTTCAGGACTCAGCGATGGAGATTCCAAATCCTAAAATGGATGCAAAACATAATTTTTGATGTGAAGCAGCCAATCAGATTTTATCTTTTGATCTATCAGTCCCACAGCACTATACTAGTCCGAAATATAATCAATTTTGAACCTTAATTTTTCAAAACTACTGACCACATCTTCACCAAATCACAATACTAATGCTTTCTGGGTACAGATCGAGCTTTCTGGAAAATTTGGAGTAATTCCTTTCAGCCGTTTTGGATATAGCTGTGTTTAAAGTTCCTATGAGAAGGGACCTCCACTTTTTTTCAGGCAGATGAACGTCTTTTTTTGGAAAGTATCAGTTAAGATGTGTCAAACATCGCCAATCTTACTAGCAAACTAAAAAATAAATTTTCTATAGAAACCTAGTCCTAAGTATAACAAAACAGTGGTGACTGCCACAGTGTAATATTTAGGAAGTAGCCTAATTTGACTCACTAAAATGACAACACCACAGATATTACTTTCTTTTCAGGATAGAGTCATGTACAGAAAAATGTAATAGTAATTCTGCATGATACATTGCACGTTTTGTTTTCAACTGCAGTAAACAAATGTGCAAACTCTGATATTTTAATAATTTGGCAAATAAAACAAGTCTTACTTTTGCAATCACATCAAGTGTCACTCGACACATCAAGTTATGAATTCCGACCTCTGTCTTTCCGTCTGCTTTTTCTTCTAGTTTTTCCATAAGTGCCTCAGCTTTTTCATTGAAAGTCCCCATCAAACCTATGAGGTAGCTGCAAAATAGTATGAGTTACCTTGTGTACATTACGAATGCTTGTGATAAACAATGTGCAGTAATGCACTACATCTCAATTTATTACAGTATGATGAATATTTGGTGCAGTCTCCATAAAGGGCTTTTAAGTATTTCTTGGTGTGAACCTCCTGCACCGCTAAGTTCAGGAACTCCAGCTTCTACTAACTGATGACACCAGACATCCTGGTGAGGCTATTTATTATCGCAGAGAAGAAGTGATGCAACAGTTAGGCTGAACTGTTAATTTAGGGGAGGGTCTGATTTATTCTCCCACAGTTGATCCCGCTGGTGAAGGCCCAAGGAAGTTCAAAGAATATGGAATGCAGCCCAGCTAGTATTGCTACCAGCTGCTTTCATTTGTGTTCCTTTTTTAGTTCTTTTTCCCTAAGTGCTTGAGGTGAAGCTAATAAAAACAAGTATTGCCAAAGCCAACAGCCCTTGCCTACGAGTGTTATTGTCTTTGTTAATGTTTTTTAGTCATGTTGTACAGCAGCGGTCTATTATGCTGCATGATTGAAAGTACAAGAAATCACCATGATGCAGCCAGCTCTAGTCGCGTCATAGCAACTTTTTTTATTGATGGCAGGAGGGTGAGAGCCATCATGGCTGGAGAGCTCCAACAAAAAAAAATGTAGCACCCAAAACACTAGCAGTAGAAGAAAACAAGTAAGTTGGCCATGATCCATGGGGGGGGAGTCAAATAGAAGAAGAGGATGTGAAACCCACACGCTTTAACCAATGATAAGCAATGGGTGGGCTCTAAGCCCACTATAAACTAACAAAATGTCTCGCAAGCTGAACGTGGTCTCTGGTGAAACTAACAACTGCCCTCACTTTAGGAACCTTCCCACTAGATTTAGGTGATTCACAAGTCCAGTTTGGATTTAGGCAGTGAGTCCTAAAGTGACCTGCATGTGGATAAAAGCAGAGATGAAAGGAGCATTCGGATGAAATCAGAGAAGAAGGTGGAAGGTATGAAATGAAGAACAGCACATGTCTTGAAGAAGGTGGTTCAAAAGACCTTAAGCAGAGAATATTACAAACATGGATAGGCATTATGAGACTGCAACAAAGAGGTTTGGGGTCACATGGGTTTTACATTAGTACCATTCGGTTTGAATTGAATACAAGCAAAAGCTGCAGTCCTAAGGGAAACACACACTTAAAGTGTTAGAAAAGGAGTGTAGGGAGGAAGTGGATGAAGAGTGTCAAACAGAATTAAAAAGATTCAGAAAAGAGATAGCAGCATTAACAATCATAGGGAAAATATTTCAAATGGAACAGAAAACAGAAAGGAGCAGTTACAGAAAGGACTGTTTATCATAGGAGAACATTACACAGCCAGGAAAGCTGTATTTATAACTTATTGGCTGCCTGCAATTTTCAGAGAAACTCGAGTACAGCTAAGTTTCATGTGTGTTTATGTGGTCCATTACCTATTCACCTGAAGATTGCAGAAATGACGCATCTATCTGCTGAACATAATTTGAAATAGGAGTAAATCTCTGACATTTCAAACAGAAAAATGGGGTAGTAATAGTTATATTAACTGCACATCTCATGAGTGTCATACAGTAACATAAACAGATTAATTATCAGGATCAGCCAAAATTAGGGGTGGTGCTGGATGGGTGCCTATGCTGTACTACCCCAAGGCATAGACATGTACACAACAGAATACATGTAATACAATAGATCAAGGTAAAACCATAAAACCACAGTACTCAATATAAGTCCAATATTCACAATTCAAAAGAAAGAAGTCACAAAGATTTTGAACTAGTCGAGTCTTTTAATTGATGAATACCATTTCTTCATACCAGTTTGACAAACATCGACAGTCTCAATCCGGTAGTAACCAGACCTTCAATTGTCAAATACACTCGACTGCCAACATGTGTTTCGTCACAACGTGACTTTCTCAAGGCTGCAAAGTACATAGTATACATTAAGTATAAATAGAACTACATTACATCATATAAAACACAACATCCTTTCAACACCTCAACTAAATTGTGTGAGTAAAGACCCAGTGACACAAGGACTTTCCAAAGCATTACACCAAAAGTGTACAAAACAAATAACAAAATGAGTGTGTGCCCAAAGAAAAACACCAAGAGAAAAAAAAGGTGATGAGACAATAAGAAATGCCATAAGAAAGACATGTGTCTGACAAAAAGAAATAAAAGTAGAAACTACCATCAAACAAATTCAGAACCTACCAATAAATTACAAAATGGGATTGCAGCTACTGGTATTTCATAGAATCAGCCACATCAAAGTCAATGTAAAAGTACACAGGTGATTCAGCCATATGGCTGCATGATACGGTCGGCATCGTTCTTCTGGCGTGGAGCTGCTGCTGGCAGCAGCGCCACCTTAGTGCCGTCCGCCGCCATGACCGTAGCCGGAATTCCGCCAGCCTTCTGGCGGAATTCTGGCTACGGTCATATTATGATGGATGGTAGGTAGCCACAGCGACGGTCTTGTGGCGGCCGTTGCCACGGCGGTAGGCGGCATTTCTCGCCATTATCATAATGAGGGCCTATGTGCTGTTCCACGTGGGTTGAAAGACCAAAAAACAAGGGCCCACCTCAAATCCAAAGTCAAGACAGATTGCCAGAAACCACAAGCATATACATCTCAAAGCCCCAGCTAAAGAGTTATGCTGGAAAGCTGAAAAGAGCAAGGAACAGTTAAGTCTGAAAAAAGTCTGAGCCACAAATATATTCGCACCTGGGCCGTCCAAGAGGGTCCCCTATTTAATATAAATCCCAGAACGGAAACAGATTCACATTAACACAGTATAAACCATTACTACGGGAACTGCTGTACATTAGTGAAGGACACATTATATTTAGATGTACTTTAAAGTAAACCAGAAGTAGCCATAAGTAACCGGAACCTCAGACACAGTACTAATAGGAATAGAGCAAACGATGTTCGACACATGGCATATGTAATAAAATATTGGTCGGCCCCGACGGAACACAAAATACCAAGAAATCACCCCAAAATTAGTTACCATTGCTGATGAACAGCGAACGGTGTGCCCGCGTTGCAGACTCTTAAACCGACATGGGTCACTATCAGAAATAAATATACACACTTGCACTGGAAAAGTGGGAAAAAAGACTAAAGGTGTGTGGTCACAGGTAAAGGATAAAAAATAGGGTGGCAATATTGTAATGTCCATGGTGTCAAAGTCACGTAAAACAGGCATAACCCCAGGAACAGCACAGTAAATGCAGAATCCTCATTTCAAAAGGACATGCAGTTAAAAGCCACAAAGTCATCCTTGATGCATCAAAATTGACACCTGTACCAAAAAGATGGTAGGTGCCCAAGCAGGTGTACATACACTACAACATAAACAAGGATGGATTTAGGAGTCATCTGGAAGGCATGCAAGAAGTACCCAGTGTATCTAGAACAGGACACAGATCAGATTGAGGAAAGGACAGTAAAAAGGTCAAATGTAGGCATTAACTACAAAACATGAATATGGCATGCTGGAGATATGAAAAACGGTTCCCTATTCCTTTGTATGTCGTAACAATTGGTTCATGATACACTGGGACATGAAAGATGGAACACATGAAAAGGCAAGACAACAAATCAGGAATAACAACATCCGAGTCAGGGCGTGAGCTTACACTACAATTCAAGTTTGAAACTGATCCGCGGCGTTTAGCACGCGCGTGGGCAGCGTGCCAGAAAGAGGGCTACGGTCCTCGTGCCATTGCGCTCCATCCCTTGGCCTCCAGCACCCCTGCTGGGTGCAACAAACAATTGCGGCATATCGTATGGGCAAACACCTGAGTGTATGCGACGATTATACAGAACATGTAAACTGCTCGGTCGAGTCACTCAGTGAGGCGTTACTGCCGAAATGGGTATCGCGTGCCCAGAGAAAATCACAGAATTAAATTATAAGACTATAATACCAAATACAAAGCTAAAGACAAATATTCATCTTTCTGCGAAGCAGCAAACAAAGAGGATGATTTATGGTTCCTCATCGTTATATATAGAATGGTATGCCGTGATCGGTACTGATATTATGATGTCACATTGAAAAGTTATGGGTATTGTAGTTCATAAAAAAGTCTAGTTTTTATTGGCTGACGTGTTTTGGAGATTAATAAACAGCAAACAAGGAGAAGCATAATCCGAAGCCTCCGCTCCTGACATAGAATTTTGATGCATTAAGGATGACCTTGTGGCTTTTTACTACATGCCCTTTTGAAATGAGGATTACGCATTTGGCGTGCTGTTCCTGGGGCTATGCCTGTTTTATATGACTTTGACACCATGGACATTACAATATGGCCATAGTTTTGTGTCCTGCACCTGTGACCACACACCTTTAGTCCTTTTTAAACTTTTCCAATGCAAGCGTGTATATTTATTTCCGGTAGGTACCCGTGTCGGTTTAAGACTGCAACGTGGCCACACCGTTTGCCATTCATCAGCAATGGTCATTAATTCTGGGGTGAGTCCTTGGTATTTTGAGTTCTATCTGGACAGACCACAATTTTATTACCTATGTCATGTGCCGAACAGCATTTTGTCTATTCCTATTAGTACTGTATTTGAGGTTCCGGGCACTTATGGCTATTACTGGTTTACTTTGCAGTACATCTAAATAAAGCATGTACTCTATTAATATAGAGCAGTTACTGTAGTAATGGTTTATGCTGTGTTAATGTTAATCTTTTTCCGTTCTGGGATTCATACTAAATAAGAGACCGTGTTGGATGGTGCAAGTATGGATATATTTCTGGCTCCGACTTTTTCTGGACGTAACTGTTCCTTGTGGGTTTTTTTTTAAGCTTTCCAGCATAACTTTTTAGCTGGGGCTTTGAGAGCTATATGCTAGTGTTTTGGGGATCTGTATTGACTTTGGATTTGAGGTGGGCTCTTATTTATTGGTCTTTCAACCCACAAGGAATGGCACATACTATCTTCTTGGGGGTATTGAACCCATCTCCTCGTACTGGGAGATGCTGTCAGCAATTTTAGTATTGTTGTTTTTACATAATTGGTTGCTTTTTTATGTCATTTTAGGATTAGGACGTATCATGGTACTTTTCTACATTACAATCATCATTTACTATTGTCTTTGGGCCTTGGATCATTGACCGGACTTGCAATCATTTTGAGTGTTCATGTGTGGGAATCTGGTTATTTCTTCACTGAGACTTATTCCAGAGGACCTTGGTCTTATTTGTACAGGTATCGATTCTCTAGCTGCAGTTTAATTTTACTAAGCATGATGAATACTGGACCTCTGTGCAGTCATATGGCTCAATCACCTGTGTTCTTTTACAGTTAATTTGATGTGGGTGATTCTATGTAATACATGTTGCTGTAATCCCATTTTGTAATTTATTGGTAGGTTCTGAATTTGTTTGATGGTTAGTTTCTACTATAATTTATTTTTGTCAGACTCACATGTTTTCTTTTGGCACTTCCTAGGGCCTCATCACCTTTTGGTTCTCTTGGTGTTTTTCTTTGGGCACATACTCATTTTATTTGTTTTATACACGTTTGGTGCACTGCTTTGGAAAGCTCTTGTGTCACTGGTTCTTTCCTCACACAATTTGATTGAGGTGTTGGAAGGATGTTGTGTTTTATATGATGTAATGTAGTTCTATTTATACTTAACGCATACTCTGTACTTTACAGCCATGAAAAAGTCACATGTTGTGACAAAACACCTGTTGGCTGTTGATGAGTGTATTTGACAAATGAAAGTCTGGTTACTACATGCTTGAGACTGTCGATGTTTGTCAACCTTTTTTGAAGAAATTGGATTTATCAATTAAAAGACTGGACTAGTTTGGAATCTTTGTGACTTCTTTCTTGTGAATTGCGAATATTGGACTTAAATTGAGTTCTGTGGTTTTACCTTGAACTAGTGAATCTCTGACGTTGTCTGTATTTTATTGTGGCTGCATCTGCTGCATATTTATCTTTTGAAATGTCCAAGGAAAGCTATGTTGTGGACTTTTTTTGTGAATAGTACGGGCCTTCTACAGGAGCGGCTCGCGGGTCTGGGCAGGGGATACGGGGCGGGGCACGGAGGGCGTGGGAGAAAATTAATTCAAAATAATTTTAAAAAACACTTACCTGCTTTGTTCCTGTGCATCTCCTCTCTGGTCGCTGCTGCAGGCACAGGCTCCCAGCCTGTCCTGCACCAATCCTGACGCTGCCCAGAGCAGCGTCAGGATTGGCTGGGAGAGCCCAGCCAGGCCGCTCCTAGGCAGACTGGGAGCCTGTGTAGGCTCTCTCCAGCCCAGCAACCGTGTTGCTGGGCTGGAGAGAGCCCTGTGCGCATGTGTGTTTGGCCGGCCATCGACAGCCGGCCAAACACACATGTGCTCTGAGGGGAGTGCACAATGCACTCCCCTCAGCTCGTCACCCCAATGCCCCACCCCTTTTACATGGAAAGGATAATAAAGTGTTTATTATCCTTTCTACGGAAAATAATTTGCAGCGGTTGCTGCTGGTGGTGGTGGGGGGGGGGGGGGGGGTGACGCTCCTCCGCCCATACGGAGGAGTCACGCTTGGCCTTCTACTGCCCAATGAAGTCTCTCTGGTAGTATGAGGTAGTCCAGGTTATTGAATTCTGCGGTGCTTTTAATGTTGTAGAGGGCATCTTTCAATACAAGTTGTGTGATTTATTTTTCATGAAATGAGGACAACTGACTGTGAATGACGAAAAGTGTTCTCTTTCTCCAAGCCAATATGAAGATGTTGTCTGAATATGTTCTCCATGACTCTAGGTAAGTTGACTACTGCTCTCAAAATACTTGGAATCTTTCAAATGAGACAGCATTTGTTTACAGAAAATGTTTATTGATGCTTCATTTAGGCTTGGGAGAGTGAGTCCTCATTTGATACTTGTGCTGATGTATGTTGTCAGAATAGACAAATATTCTTACATTTTCTTTTATAATAGATATATTGTAGGAGTTTGCTGAAGATGAGATGCTGGTGAAAATAGTGATGTTTGCAATACTTTTATATGAGATTTAGAATAAATTAATGTAAGGGATTTTCAATAAATAGTAGATGGGTTGAATGTGTTTTCTATGTTTTGGCTAACTGCGCCTTTCTACAGAGAGGGTTTGGATTACTCCCCACCAGCTAAGTGTTCAAGTTGTTATTAAACATTATCTGTGTAGATTTGACCACCAGATTCTCTTGAGCCTTCTACAACTGGGTGGGATGGTAACTGTACAATTAGTGTCACCCCAGAAGCAGCGAAATACTTAGCAAACCTGAAATTTCCACAGAAAGGATTTAACTAATTTATTATTTTTTACAGTCCAGAAAAATATTGGAACTAGGGATAACAATGAAATGAAAGCATCTGTGAAATAAAAGCCTTCTGGCTATTATAAGAGTTGATTGCCCTGCATGTCCATCCAGACACCAAGGCCCTCGTTGGCATAATATTTGTATTTGTAAAGTGCTCAAATATGAAAGACTGCATTTGAAAGACTGAGTGGGCCTACTGGGATTCAAATCTGTGGCCTTGAGTTCAAACAAAGATTTCCAGAGTGAATGCAATAGTACACTGATCCACAGGAACCAGCCACTTAATTTCGATAGGGCCAGGAATGGCACTTATGGGCACCATTGGAATAATGAGAAATGCAGGAAACACCTGTGCTTTCTTTGATAGATAGATCCGCTTGCCTCCTGCTGATCATGGGCTAGAATTACTGATGAGCAAATAAGCCTTTCATACTACTAAAGTTGACAAAATGTGTTTAATTGAGCAAGAGAATACATTTCATCAACTTTGGAAGGATGGTAGCCCAAACCTGGATATTGCAGATGGTCACTCTGGTGAGTGAGTGGAGCAATCTAATTTCTGACAGGAATGGGACACAATGTTCTGTAGGCCTAGAAGAATGGGCAATTTAATTTCCTTCCTTATTTTGCTTGATTTATATGTTAAGTTTACTCCAATTCAATTCCAGTCTTTAACAGCTATAGACTCAAATGTAATAGCTTTTCATGCAATGCAGTACATCATACAAATTTGATGAGCTGAATTGCGCAGGGGAGTAAATTCAGCACAGAGCCATGTCTACTACGATTGGACGGCAGCTGGTGTCATCCCCTGCTCTGATGCTTGAACAGGTCTTCTTTGTGCAAAAAACAGCTTTGCAACATGGTGAAGAAGAGAGTGTGTAATGTCTAGTATATGATTTGTGCCGGAAGGACACCCTTCAAGTTCCCATTCCTATTCATAGACACATTGTGGAGTTCTACACACATTGGCAATACTGTGCACTGCAGCACACATGCAATATGTCATTTTTAAAGAAATGATCACATTTGCCCTTTCTTGCATCTGTTTCTACAGTATAAGGCGGTAGTTTGGATGCAAAGCCCAGACAGACTATCTTAGTAGATAGAGCTTTGAGTGAAATCCTTTTTGTGTTTACACAGATCTGCCCAGTAACACTCTCTTGATGCAAAGCAGTATCTGAACTGGTGCAAAAGGCTTAGTAAATTTAAGCTGTAGACAGTTGGTGGTGGTCAGCAGCATTCATGGGTGCCAGGTGGCCTAATGTAGTGTTTAGCATATTCCGCTACTATGGGATTTTTGTTTGGACTCCACCTTGCCTACTGGTTCTTGTAGGCTTATATCAAAATAAGGAATTGAAAACTGCGATCCGCAGAATGGAAGGTGTATCTGGGTTGAGGTGACAGACGACTGAGGGAGTCATATATGGCAGGAGATTTCTAGAAAGAGAAGGATGCGTGAAAACAACCTTAGAGTTAAATACTTTAAAGGGACTCAGAAGACTGACTAGATCCTGTGTTGGCAACCAGACAAAGTGGTTTGATGCTCATTTTGCATATAGACCTCTTCTCTGAAGTCAAAAGAGGAGACTGACTGACTTTGCCTCAGCTCTATAAACTTTTCAAAGGAACAGGCATGTTGAGAAACCTCCCGATTTCCCAATAAAGTACTCTCCCCCTGTGTGACCTAGACTATTCAAAATTGTCGTGGGGAGTACTAGCTAAGCTTATAGGCAGTGGTGGCAGAAAAGGATGTACTTAAAATTTTCCAACAATCTAGGTGATTGTTTTTAGCTCTTAAGTTAGGGTGGGTGTGTTGGAACAGAAGATTTTCAAAAACAAATTTCAATATTGCATTGCAAAAATTCCTCACTCCATTACAAACAGGACTGTTTGCATTTGCTGATTATGATGTGCTTAGATAATGGGCCATCCCTGACTCTCAAGTGGCGCAATGTGATGATGTCCTGTATTCTCATCCACCGGCATTTCTTCTGTTCTTCTTGTACCAGACTAAGTGTAGAGAGCGAGTGAGTGTGTGTGTTTTTAGCCCAGAATGTGAGAACCAGATCGGTCCTCTAGACTTTGTAAACCCTGACAATAGCTGGTCAAACACCTTTTCTGTTAGGGCTTGTGTACTATGGTTACTGGTCTCTGTAGTATTTTTGGTACCATTGCGTGAATGTATGAAAAAGTTATAGTGCCAATATATTTGCTTTGGTCCACTTTTTAACCTACCCCTGTTTCAAAGCATGTGTGGTACACTGTGTCAGTGTGAATGTTAGGAATATGAGTCAAGTTGTGCGCATTAGGGGGCATATTTACAAGAAAGTTGCGCATCGGTCCTGATGCACCACTTTACTTGCGTTGCGCCTGCCCCACCTAACAACACCATGGTTGAGTCATATTCAGAATATGGCTCACCATGGCGGTCGTTAGGACAATAGCATCAACATTTTTGATGCTATTGTGGTGCTTTGCTGCACTAGCGTCGAAACTTTGGATGCTTGTGCAGCAAAGCACAGGGAGGCCCATTGATTTCAATGGGTGTGTCATTTTAATGCCTTCTCTAAGAAGGCATTAAAAATGACAGAAAAAATGGCGCAGTGAAATGTTGTAAATCTCACTGCACCATTTTTCGGGCCTCCCTATGTGGGAACGCCCCCCTTGCATACATTATTCCTGGTGCATCCTGAATGTGCCGGAAGGGTTCACAAAGTGAACCATTGCACCACTTTGTTAAGATGGCGCAGGAGAAAGGTCTCCTTAACACCACCTTAGAGTAAAAAAATAAAAAATAATGCTAGGGCGGCGCAAGGTGGCGCTAGGGGCATGTAAATATGCCCTTAAGAATATGCATATGCCAGTGACCACCACTGTTGACAAAAAATAGTCCGCAAGCTCATGCTGAATTTGCAGCTCATTGAGCACTGACCCATCCAGCTGCCCCATTGAAATATGGACTCAGCTTTCTGCATATGCACATGTTTAGCGGGGACCTACACAATGTTTTTGAAAGTGAACCTGGCAACTTGAAAACACTTGCGCAGCAACATTAATGATGCTGTTTCTCCACTCTGCGTTCTTAGCCAAGGTGACTGCCTTCCTTGTTTTCAAGTGGCTAGGCAGCACTGTAAATGCTGAGCGGGCCAGTAACTCAGAGCGATGTTGCATACATTAGTAGTCTGAGCCTACTTATGCCTACCACAAAAATGGAGCTACTAAGAACTGCCCTTGGACAGGGCCGGTTCTATGAGTTTTGGGGACGGGCAGAAAGGGAATGTGCGAGGCCCTTCTAACTTGCATACACATTCAGGGCTGTCAGCATCTCAATAGAAGCTGGTCCTTGTGAAGATGAGTCACACCAGAAACTGGATTCTTCTCAGTTTATTTGCAATTAACTCCAGGTAAATACGACACACATATAATGGGGAAGGAAAGACTTCTGCCTCTTGCATCGTCGCTCCTCCAACCGACTCCCTTCAACGTTCTCTCTCGAGAGGTCTGTTCTCGTGCAGAGCGATGGGCTGCATGCGCACATCCCCGCTGCACGAGTTCCATCACAACAGTCCTGAAGCTGGTTTATGCTACCCCCTCCTGGACAGCAGCCCCTCTGTCTCATCCTCCTACAAGCATTTGTTAACAGCTCATAAAGGGCTGAAGGTGTGAGGGTTGCTTATTGCAAGAGAGGGTTAATACTGCCAGGACCTACACAGCAGGATAATTGGTGTGTCTGTGTGGGTGCAGGGTGGTGGGGGTGGTGGTATGTGTTGTGGATGGCTAACTGCTGGACAAACCTGCAGGATGTGTCTTTTTGCAACTGGCACGGGTCCCCCTCTCCTGGTATTTGCCTTGTTACACCATAGAAGCAAGGGCAGGGGAGGGGGAACCCCTCACGTGGGCCCAATTACAAGGAGACACCTTTCGTGCCAGGCCTGGCTGTGTCCAAATACTGCGGGTGCCCCAAGTTAGTGGACTGAGTGGGGGGGCCCTAGGCAGCTGACCCACTGCCCATGACCAGCGCCATACCTGCCCTTGGACATCGTGTTTCCTTTATTGTACATCACACTGCAGCATACATGAAAGATTTGAAACGTCATTTGTCCGCCATTTTAATCCTTATGATGTGTTCCAAAGTCGCAGCACGTTACAAGAGCATTAAGCCAACAGCCGGCCAACCTCTTGTGAGATCTTGAACGACAGTGCCTCAGGCTCTGAAAAATGTGAATATTAACTAGCCGGGCCACACGCAGTAGAGCAGCCTGTCAGGTCAGTTTTTCGTTGAAATAACTTTTATCACCATCAAGTTATAAAAAACAAAGTTTAGTCTGCGATTTAAAAAACAGGGCACAAGAAAAAACTGCACGTGATGTTACATCACCAATAAAAAAATACAGACTCCATAAACGACCTGTATCCTTTCAAATACCGGCTAGGTGGCAACCCTAACTGTTCCATGTTATGAACATGTGCCTGTGAACATGTGCACGTAAGAGGTGTCCGAGAGTGTGAAGATGTGAGTGACGAAAAAGTGTAAGCGGTTCAAATACATCTGGATGCAAACAGGTATGGGGGCTGGACACATATAGGCGAGACACCAATCAGTGCAAAGAGGTGAGAAAGGGATTGCTACAAACAGGTTAGAAGATACTGTGGCCCATATTTATACTTTTTAGAGCCGCATTTGCGTCGTTTTTTGACGCAAATAAGGCGCAAACTTACAAAAGACCACTGTATTTTGTAAGTTTGCGCCGATTTTGCGTCAAAAACCGACGCAAATAAGGCGCTAAAAAAGTATAAATATGGGCCCGTGTGTCCATATACTAATGTGCACTAGATGTGTGGGGCTAGGTGCGCAGATAAAGGGGTCTGGGACGTTAACTAATCACAGGCTACATGCCTCAGGTGAAGGGGTCGGGTACAAATGTGTAAAATCAAGGCTGCTGTATATCAGTTAAAGGGGCTGCATGCATATGAGGGGACGTTAGATGCGCACAGGTGAAAGGAAGATACATTCGCATAAGTGTGAGTGGTGTTATGAAGATGGAAGATTGCCTCAGAAATTCCAGTAAGTTCGGTTTAATACTGAGTAGCAGGGGCAGTTCTGTGCAAACAGGTGCGATGGGATTGGTGGCCTCCGGAGAACGGGGCAGGTAACAAAGAAGAATTTCTGGGTGCACACGGAGGAGAGGTGCTATGTGGATGCAGATGATATGAATATTTGAATGCAGTTAAAAAGGGCAAGATATATAAAGGGGAGCCGTGGTAAAGTGCACGCTAGCAAAATACAGGATGGATCATTCAGGTGAATGCGTGACTTTAGGGCCCACATAAGATGGAGCAGTTGATGAGATGAAACTTAGAAAAGAATGTGCATTAGCTTTAGATATATACAGACGAGAGGTGTGTACATGCGCACATGGTGGTGTACACAAACAAAAGGAAGCTTGGTGCAAACAGGTTTAATATTAAAAAAATGTATACTGTTGGGTAACGCCTCTTAATAAAGTTCTAAGAGGTAGTTTAGTTTGAGAAGTGCACTATATACATGTTTAACAGAATTAGTGTAATTCAGGGGAGTCCGAAACAGTTATGGAAGGCCACATCCATGAGTGATCTGTAATAATATTCACATATAATACATTTAAATGGCATCAATCTAAATGCATCTCATTTACAGAGTCAGTGGTTATCCTGAAAACCTGGACAAAAGTTGGATTCCCCTAGTGTAAACAAATTAGCATTCAAAGGCTAGGTATCGGATATCCGAATCAGTGAAAAAATTAAAAATGCCTTTCCCAGAACAGGCACCCAAATTTCCAGTGCACACTGTCAGTTGTGACTGGAGAAGAACAAAGGATTGGCAATTGTGTATGAGAAGACTGCATTTTAGTGGGCATATTTGTGTATGGGACTGAGTAGGGACATTCTGTGCGCAAAATGGCTTAGATAAGGAGAGCTTACACATTGGTACCTCCCTGGGTCAGCCTTTGACATATATGCTCTTTTGAGTCAGCATGGGCAAATTGGCTAATGCCCGAGTTTCTACAGATTTTGTCTTGTGGAATTTCTGTTTGAGTTGTTCAGCCTCTATTTTGATTTTTGAGGCTATGTTATGGTTGTCTCTCGGCAAAGTAGAGCTTTAATTTGCAAATGTTGACTCAGCTTTAATGGCCCTTATCACAGAGGCTCAACTTGAGCCCTTCGCACTGTGCTCTACATAACACACATCAAGGCATAACCATTGCACTTAGGGGATCACCCTGAGAAAAAAAAATTGATGAGGAATGACTGAATTAAGATCAGCCAATGCTGATTACTCTGTGCTCACTGTACCATATCACTCAACAAGCAAGGAACACTCTGGGTTGTTTGTGTTCCTGTTCAGAGGAAATCTGGCCTGGCAATCTGCTCTGGACCTTCCTAGACAGAGTAATCTGATAAGGTTCGTCCCAATACGTAATGGCACAAATGGGTACCACAAGATATAACAGAATGTGGCCCAAAGTAATTATCCGTGGCTGGGATTACGCCAAGCATTCCAACCATCACTTTTATTCCTTAATTGCTGCTTGAGTCAGTGTCCTGTTTACAGTTCAGAAGCCAAGATTAGCAGCTGAAACGTTCTCTGTTCTCCAATCAAAGATAAGAAACTCAGTAGCCACCTAGGTTCTTGAAAGAAAACATCATTAGAGGTAGCAAAAAGTGTGCAAAAAAGAGGTGGTCTCTTCACCACAACTAAAGAACTACACTTCGAATTATGCAGAGCACCACATATTATGCTTAAGCATGTGCCTCCTCACCCCGATTGTGAGTATATGGAGCTGGATATCAATCAGTCAGGTGGTAGAAACATATATAATATAGGAATTGATCATCTCATCAGCAGATTTTACAATTCAATATGAACACCAGAACAATAGATATAATAAATGAGCTACCCTGATCCAAGAGCTACATAAGAAAGTATGTTCTTGAAGTCTCAGGTAGACTAAGGGCCTAATTACGAGTTTGGCAGTCCGAGGACTGCCAAACCCATGGTGGCGGTCGGACCACCACCCTCCTGGCAGTCGAACTGCCAGATTACGACCCCGGTGATGAATCCCAATGGGGTGGCGGCAGTCGGAGTCGTGGTCAGTCATGGCGGCACTGAGTTTAGTGCTGCCATGCTGATCACGAGCCCTCTTTCTGCCAGCCTTCTCATGGAGGGGTCACCGCCATGAAAAGGTTGGTGGAAAGCCAGTGCTGGGGGGTACAGTGGGGGGGACACTACACCGCCCATACCCAAGGCATTGGCAGTGCAGGGGCCCTCCTCCTGTAACCTCAGAATGCATCTGAGGGTGCCGTTGTGCCACAGTATTGGCCTCCGCCCCCTTAGGGGAGCCGAGGCCAATGCCGTGGCACTGATTCCGCCGGTTTGTCCAACGGAAACATCGTAATTCGATGTTTCCACCGGTCAGCCTGGTGGAAACATCATAATATGACTGGGGAGAAGGCACCGGTATGATGGCAGCCTCCTCCCCCTGGCTTTGCCGACCGCCAAAGTCACAATGAGGCCCTAAGAGTTGTGCAGGGCTCAGAGTGATCAACCGCCACATGACACCTAGCACCATTTCAGACCATTGCTTCTTCATAGAAAAAGACAAAAAAGACAAAAAAGTCAGTGTTAAACAGGCATTGGACTAGAGCTCGAACACCATGAGACACAGCATGTTGCTGTGAATGAGACAATACAATTTGTGTGAAGTCTGCAAATGATGATACTAGTGAATTCCCGTTTACCATGTTAAAATTCATGATACATTATTTAAATCTGTGCTGAATAGCCTTAAGGGTAAACATCAGTCCCAAATACTTTTTTACTTTTTACGAAATCCTGATCAATGATGCCCTCACACCTTTTATTAAACATGTGGTTGTCAGGCTTTACAGTAGCTTAGGAAAGGGTGCCCTAGATCCTCGTTGGAACCACAGGCTTCAGAACAAAGAGCATTCTCGAAGACACAGACTTAGCACTAAAGTCAGAGTATGACATATCTCATATTTTGAAATGACAGACATTAAAGATGTTATTGGTTCAGTCTATACATCTATCTGACTTACGTGCGACTAAAGGCTGGGTCCATCATTCTTCGCTGCTTGTGCCAGGAATCATAATTGGTTTCTGTCAGCAAACCTTTTCCTAGACATCTAAGGTTAAAAAGGATGGGGGAAAGCAAAGACAATAAAACTTATATTATTTGCATTTATTTATTTGTGATGTGCTAACAAGCAGAGTTTGCAGTGTGGTCATAACAAGCTCCAAATTAATGCTTAAATAGAAAAGTCCTATGGCAACTGCAACCAGCTTGACGACACTACACATTTCGACGAATGTTACCTTTCTAACTTAACTTAAATTAATCTTTATTTCGGCCAATTTGGCCATAAAAGATGTGCACAAAAAACACACATATGAACATGTAAAACCATCAAGGGAAAGTAAACAGGAAACACATCAGATAAAAGACCATACAATTAAAATAAAAACTTAAAATTAGATAGGAGCCTGCAACTTTAAAATACGGGTACGAATATGCCAGACATTGGTAAGGAATTTGGCTAGTGCAAACACAATTGGACCTGAAACATCAGTTTTTAAAATTCTGTACACCGGGAGGTACTCCCTAAAACCAAGGTTTCTAATAAGTGGTAGGAGCCAATATTTCCTGGCGGCCTTGTAAGTTGGACAAAACAAGACCACATGCAGATCGCTTTCCTCTGCTCCCACACATGTCGGACATAGCTTGGTAGATGGCAGTGTTGACCAGGAGCAGGTGTAAGATCGCAGAGGCAATGTGCCATATCTCCATTGTAGAAAAAGCTTCCTGGCCAGCACAGGAGACATAGCATCCAGAACCCTCTCCAAGCGGTATGAGTCCTTGCTTTGCGCGAATACAGATGTTAATGACCCCTCATTCTTGCAGTCTAGGGCCATAGCTAATTTCTGCTCGTGGTAAGCACTGACCAAAGCTCTTCGTGGGATCCTTAGTGAGGCGTTAGCTGGATCCGACCACAGGTCGGGGAGGCCCAATCCCATACAGGACTTTTTTATATATTTTATCCACGGGATCTGTAGAGCTTTAGGGTGGGTTAAAAACTCCCTCAATTCCGCCCTATAAGAAGAGAGTTCTTCGGTGCTCCATAGCCTTCGCCAGAAGACTATGGGTCTGAGACCTAATTCATCTGCTATTGGTCTCAGACCCAGATCCATCCTCAGGGGGAGGAGCGGAGTACTGGACGGAAGTGCTACTATCTGTCTAATGAAGTTGTTCTCAGTTATAGACAAACTGCAGGAAGCTGTGTGACCCCACAGTTCCGCCCCGTACATCAGAGCTCCTCTAGCCTGTGCCTTGTATATCTGGATAAGCGGCCCCAGCGGTCGATATGTGGAGCTTCTCATCAACCGAGCAATGCCGCCAGTGGTCTGCACTAATTTAAGATTAACCCTAGTCTGGTGAGTTCCCCAGGACATGGTTTCATTCAACGTTACACCTAGATATTCAAAGGTGGAGACTCTCTCTAAACGTGAAGCTCCCAGTAAGGGGTTCGGGCGTGATCTTGGGGTTGGGTTCATAACCATAAACTTGGTTTTGTTAGCATTGATTTCTAACCCCCTATCTGTGCAAAAAGCCACAAAAGAATCAAGGATCCTCTGTATCCCCATGGGGGTTTTGGACAGCAGCAGGGTGTCATCTGCAAACATGATTGCAGGCACCCTGCTGCCATTCAATTTTGGGGCATCAGTGTATTCAGTTCCATTGAGATGGGCGATTACCCCGTTGACGAAGAGGCAGAACAGGGTCGGTGCCAATACACAGCCCTGTCTAACCCCCCTGTCAACGGGGAATCTGTCCGTTAATTCCCCGTGTTTCCCGCACCTGACCCGGGCATAGTTATTATGGTGCAATCTCTTTAAAATTATCAGGATGTCTGGGGGGACCCCCATCTCAGCCAGAACACTCCAGAGTTTCCCTCTGGGCACGAGGTCGAACGCAGCCCTCAGGTCCACAAATATAGTGTATAAACTACCCCCTTCCAATATTGCTGCCCTCCAATAGATAACGTTCAGACGAAAAACCTGGTCCACTGTAGAAACTCCCTTTCTAAATCCCGCCTGATACGGATTGAGGGCACCCGTTTCTTCCACCCAGTCCTGAAGCCGATTCAGCAGTATCCTGCCAAACATCTTCTGTGACACGTCAATTAGACTGATTGGTCTGTAGTTGGCTGGGAGCAGGGGCGAGCCCTTTGTAAATATAGGAACCACCTCTGCCCCCAGCCAAGTACTCGGAATTTCCATGCCACACAAAACTCCATTAAACACTGCAGCCAGATAGGGGGCCCAAACACCGGGCTCCTGCTTGAACAGGTCCCCGGGCAGGCCGTCCAATCCTGGCGCCTTTCCAGCTTTAAGTCCCATTAGTGCTACCTTCACCTCCCCCACTGTTATCAAATCCCCGCCATACTCTACCAGTCCAGTACCGAAATCAATCTTAGTTTCTCCCTGCTCGGAACTGTAGAGAGACTGGAAGTGTGCCTGCCACACCCCTGCTGCAATATTTGGTTCTATTGCCGAATGGAGGTTCCCCGACCCCCCGTTTACTACTCTCCAAAACATTCGGTGGTCTCTTGTTGCGAGGGAAGTGGTAAGTTCCTCCCACTGGTTCTCCTCCCATTCGGTTTTAGCATGAATGACCAGTTTTTTATAAGCCCGTCTACTTTCTCGCAGCTTTTCTCTATCTGTTCCCTCCTTGATGCATCTGAGGAGTTCTCCCTTTGCCTTCCTGCAGACTGCATTGTACCATAAGGAGTTATGTTGTTGGATCCTCTTCTGATTCTGGACCCTGGTAAAAAGCTCAGAGGCCGCTCCCTTTATAAGGTCCTGATGAGCCTGGTATAATTTCTCATGGTGGACTATATTGCCCACATCGTTGGCTAGCTCTCCCACTTTTTTCAAAATGGGGAATGTTACCTTTATCAACTAAATACAAACAAATTAAGCATGCCAAATGAAAACTTAGCCCAAGTAGTGATCAATGATTTGGCCTGCTGAATTGAGAAAGCTCTGAGCTTAGGTTTACAAATAAATAGTAAGCACTACATCGTACTACTACGAACTTAGGGCCAGATGTAGCAAAGGTTTAGCGACTCGCAAACGGCGAAAATCGCCATTTGCGGGTTGCTAAAGCCACTTTGCTATGTAGAAATGCATTTTGCGAGTCGGAACCGACTCGCAAAATGCATTTCCGACTCGCAAATAGGAAGGGGTGTTCCCTTCCTATTTGCGACTCGCAATGCGATGTAATTCCATTTGCGACCGCGAATGCGGTCGCAAATGGACTCATAGTTACCATCCACTTGAAGTGGATGGTAACCCAGTCGCAAATGGGAAGGGGTCCCCGTGGGACCCCTTCCCCTTTGTGTCTGGCATTAAAAATAATTTTTCAGAGCAGGCAGTGGTCCAATGGACCACTACCTGCCCTGAGAAATACCGAAACTAAAGGTTTCGTTTTTTTTTTTCAAAGTGCTGCTGCTTTATTTAAAAGCAGTCACGGAAATGGTGGTCTGCTGTTCCCAGCAGGCCACCATCCCCTTGAGTGCCCTGAATCGCTATGGGGTCGCAAATTGCGACCCACCTCATTAATATTAATGAGGTGGGTCTTTGCGACCCCATAGCGACTCGCAGAAGGTGTCCGAGACACCTTTCTGCATTCCAAATTGCGAGTTGCAATTTGCGAGTCGCTGGGACTCGCAAATTGCAACTAGCAATTTGGAACAATGCTACATCTGGCCCTTATTTTCAACAGGCATACTACGAGAACATTGAGATTGATAAATTGTGCTACAAAAATACCATAGCAATAATTTCAACAAAAAAATTTGTGAAGGTAGGTATATCGGTAATTAATTATCGGTTTACTATATTTAACTTTACTAATATGCACCTTCCAATATATACTGAAACGTAAGTAGATATGGAGTTAAGAGCGGCAGAATTATACTTAGCTATGTATACTTACCATCACAATATTTTGTTAGTCAATATTGTGGCTACCATATTTTTGTAGCACAATATTTTTGTGGTGTCCAGATCTTAAGAGACCTGAACATCTGTATGTCTATCACCTGCTAAAATTATTTATTTGAAAGTCATACATCTAACCTTTAATGCACTCCACAAGATTGTTTCTAAAAAAAGTAGTAAAATAATATTGACAAACAAGAGCACATTTCAACGCAGACAAAGGGCCTAAATCTGAGTCTAGGTGCCTTTTATCACCCCTAATAAACAACAATACCACAAGGTACGTTATTTGTTTTGTGCGATAACTAACACCTATTATAAATTAGTTGGAAAAAAGCAGTTTTGGGGGTTTAACCCAATAACAGTGAATGATACTGTTAATACTGTGTGCTATTCCCTTGTTTGACCTGCCGAAATTTAATATAGGTCGGGGTATTTAATGGATCTAATAATTATCGGTTGGGTTAATACAACCAAACTTTCAATTCTGACGTGTGTAAATAGGGGTTTATGCACGGCTCGAAATTAACTGACACACTCATAATCAGGCAAAAAGTGACCAAAAAAAGTTACAATTACAAATAAAGTAAAAATAAGAACAAAAGTGTCAAAACTAATCTGCACTACGGGCTGGTTGTGGCTAGATGAGATATTTCAAAACTATGAGGCGTTCAAGCAGCATGAGGTGTAGCTCTCAGTGTCCGAATATGGATCGGTATGTGGCAGCTGAGAGGGTGGAGTATGGTAGCTGTAGAGCACCATAAAGATACTGGCCCTCATTACGACTGTGCAGGTCTTTTCCGAAGACCGTCACAGCTGTGGCCACCAGAAGACCGCCAGTGCTGGTGGTCTTCCGACCGTCGTATTATGACTGCCACTGGATATCTGCACTGCCGGCCGTCGTATATCCGGTAGCATTTCTGTTGGCGGTGCTTAGGCAGTTCCACTGCCGGCACCGCCACGCAAGAAAAAGACCGCCGACAGAATTACAACAGTAATTCTGTGGGGCGGTCTTCTGGTGGCGGGGCGCTGCCGGCGGTGGAAGCACCGTGTCCCTTCCCCTCACGGAGAAGCACCTCATCGGACAAGGTAAGTGTCATCCGCAAGGGGAAGGGGGTAGAGGTGTGTGAATGGACGAATGAGTAAGGGGGGTGTGTGAGTGATTGCGTGCGTGCAGGTGCGTGTATGTTTGTATGTGTATATGGTCTCTGTGTGTGTGTGTGCGTGCGGTGAGGTACGATTGGGGGGTGGGGGTGTGTTGTGTGAAGATGAGTGAGGGGGTGTGGGATGTGTATGTATGTATGTAGTTGAAGGGATGGGGCAGGGGGATGGAGAGTGTTTGCATGCGTGTGTGATGTGTATGGGTATGTATGTGTGTCTATGGGGGTGAATGCTGTGAGTGTGTGTGTGTGAGTGAGGGTGTGTCAGTGATTGTGTGTGTGTGTGGTTGCATGCATGCGTGTGTGCGGAGATGTTTGGGGGGATCCCGACAACAGGAATGCAAGTTCCTGTTGTCGGGATACCTTTCCGCCAGCATTTTCGAGGCGGTGAGAACGCCAGGAAAATGCTGGCAGTGTCCCTAGTCTTAATAACTTCAGCAGGTATTTGACTCCCGCTGGGGTGCAGGTGGAAACCTCCAGCCCGGCAGGCCACGGTAAAGTGGCGGAACAGGCGGGGACGCAACGGTTTGGCAGTGGCCAAACTGCCGTGGTTGTAATATAGTGGTCTGCACCACCAGTCCTGCAGCGGTGAGACCTCCACCGCGGCCCTGGAGGTCCATGGACCGCCAGGGTCATAATGAGGGCCACTGGGTCAATGGAATAGTTTCCACAACCTAGATTGAATTGAACGTCTGAGGTGGATTTTGATGCTGCTTTATTCTAACAGTATTGTGTACGTACTGACACCTAGAGAATGGAAAGCAGAGTTTAATATTCCCACTTGTGTGATAACTTTGTGATAGACAGAATACATATCACTGGAGGGAGAAGCCAACATGCACTTCTCTGCACATCATCTTCTGCACTTGTGTGCCTATTGATGTTTCCTGTGAGTGAGCACTCATTTGAAAATCAATAAAAAATGTTCATAAAAAAGAATAAAAATACTGTTAAAAAACTTGGAGGTAGAGTTAATGTTCTTCAGGGGGGGGCAATGTAATAGTACTATATATATAAATTGTACCTGGAACATGCAAAGAGAAATATTGGCAACATTAAATAAAATATTAATATTAAGTATTAAAGCGGGCAATATTGTACATATAACTTGATTGGCTCACCAAGAGCCCAATCAACCTTTTAATGTAGGTCAGAGTGGTGTGGAACACATGAGTTCAGGAAAGGCCAAAGACTGCAGACTTTGCTACAAAGGCAAGCCAAATAATCACACATGGATTCAAAGGGTGGGCACCACAACTGAGTCCAGTAAAACACAGAGACTGTGTTAATTTCCTTCTTTCCACTGCAAAGTCTTTCTAGATCTCGGGCTATAAGGGCTAAGATTATTTAACCCCATATCTAAATTCCTGAATCCAATGTGCCCACATACATGGTATTCTATCAATATTTTCCTGATCAGTATACTGATATTTGTTTTTATGCATCCCTTTCAGTATGAGAGTGATATATTCCATTGTGGTTATCATTAATTTTATGTCATGGTCAGAACATCAGATTATGACTTCTTCTTCTTACTTTATTTCAACAGAACCCATTTTAAAGTTTTACCACCACAGCAAACATCAAGCTCAAATGATAACAATATAGGGTGACCAGGTGTCCCGGATTTGCTGGGACAGTACCGGATTTTCACCACCTGTCCCGGCAGATGTCGGGAAATTTAGCTCATGTCCCAGTTTTTAGAGAGGGTCGCCTGAAAACAGTAGGGGGTGATTTTTTTTGTTCTTTCCCAAAGCAGAGATCGTTAGCAAGTGTTACAAGAAAACAATTTAATTAACAGGCATTACAGTGGCTTTAAACATTGCATTTTGCTTATGTTCTTAGTGTCCGGTCTGTCATTCTGTGCTAATGAGCACTGTTGTTCTGTGTGCTCCGCTGAAGTAAAATTGTAGTCCTTCATTTAAATATACGTCCGAACAACGCATGTTGGAACCATGCATGCCTGAACAACGCGGTCGGAACAACGACCGAGTTATTACCACTAATGCCTTTACCACAAATGCCTTAACAACGATTTTTCGTTGTAAAGGCATGCCTGGTAAAGGCATGCATAGTTCCAGCATGCAACCCCTCTGACACCCACTCAGCCCCTAAACCTACCGTGACCCCACACCCTCGCCCCTAAAACCTAAAACTACCCGACCCTCAACCTCCGCCCCTAAAACTACTGCAAACCTGCACCCCGCCCCTAAAACCTAAAACTACCTGACCCTCAACCTCCGCCCCTAAAACTACTGCGAACCTGCACCCCGTCCCTAAGACCTAAACTACCCAAACCCCCCACCCGCCCCTAAAACTACTGCGACCCCCCACCCCTAAAACTACCCCAACCTCCCACCCGCCCCTAAAACTACTGCAACCCCCCACCCCGCCCCTAAAACCTAAAACTACCACGATCCCCAACCCCTGCCCCTAAAACCTAAAACCACCCCAACCCCCCACCCCAATGCCCTAAAACTACCACAACCCCCCACCCCCACCCTGCCCCTAAAACCACCCTGACCCCCACCCGCCCCTAAAACTTAAAACTACCCCAACCCCCACCCCTAAGCTACCCGACCCCCCACCCCAATGCCCTAAAACTACCACAACCCCCACCCCTAAAACTACCCGACCCCCCACCCGCCCCTAGAAACTACTGCAACATCCCCACCCGCCCCTAAAACCTAAACTACCCTGACCCCCCACCACTGCCCCTAAAACTACTGCGACCTCCCACCCCTAAAACTACCCCAACCCCCCTCCCGCCCCTAAAACTTCTGCGACCCCCCACCCCGCCACTAAAACCTAAACCTCCACTGATCTCCCACCCCTGCCCCTAAAACCTAAAACTACCCCAACCCCCCCACCCCGCCCCTAAAGCTACCACAACCCGTCACCCCCACCCTGACCCTAAAACCTAAAACTACCCTGACCGCCACCCCGCCCCTAAACCTACCCCCACCCGCCACCCGCCACCCTGCCCCTAAAACCTAAAACTACCCGACTCCAAGACACCGCCCCTAAATCTACCCCAACCCGCCCCTAAAACTACTGCGACCCCCCCACTCAGCCCCTAAACCTACCATGACCCCACACCCTCTCCCCTAAAACCTAAAACTACCCGACCCTCAACCTCCGCCCCTAAAACTACTGCAAACCTGCACCCCACCCCTAAAACCTAAAACTACCCAACCCTCAACCTCCGGCCCTAAAACTACGGCGAACCTGCACCCCGCCCCTAAGACCTAAACTACCCAAACCCCCCACCCGCCCCTAAAACTAGTGCGACCCCCACCCCTAAAACCTAAAACTACCCCAACCTCCCACCCGCCCCTAAAACTACTGCGACCCCCCACCCCGCCCCTAAAACCTAAAACTACCACGATCCCCAACCCCTGCCCCTAAAACCACCCCAACCCCCCACCCCAATGCCCTAAAACTACCACAACCCCCCACCCCGCCCCTAAAACCACCCTGACCCCCACCCCACCCCTAAAACTTAAAACTACCCCAACCCCCACCCCACCCCTAAACCTACCCGACCCCCACCCCAATGCCCTAAAACTACCACAAACCCCCACCCCACCCCTAAAACTACCACAAACCCCCACCCCACCCCTAAAACTACCCGACCCCCCACCCGCCCCTAGAAACTACTGCAACACCCCCACCCGCCCCTAAAACCTAAACTACCCTGACCCCCCACCCGTGCCCCTAAAACTACTGCGACCTCCCACCCCTAAAACTACCCCAACCCCCCTCCCCGCCCCTAAAACTTCTGCAACCCCCCACCCCGCCACTAAAACCTAAACCTCCACTGATCTCCCACCACTGCCCCTAAAACTACCCCAACCCCCCCCACCCCGCCCCTAAAGCTACCACAACCCGTCACCCCCACCCTGACCCTAAAACCTAAAACTACCCTGACCGCCACCTCGCCCCTAAAACTTAAAACTACCCCAACCCCCACCCCGCCCCTAAACCTACCCCCACCCGCCACCCTGCCCCTAAAACCACCGACTCCAAGACACCGCCCCTAAATGTACCCCAACCCACCCCTAAAACTACTGCGACCCCCCCACCTGCCCCTAAAACCTAAACTACCCTGACCCCCCACCCCTGCCCCTAAAACTTAAACTACCCCTGTCCCTAGAAGCTAAAAATACCCCTATCCCCCACCCACACCCCTAAAAACTAAAACTACTGCGACGCCCACCCCGACCCTAAAACCTAAAACTACCCCAACCCTGCCCCTAAAACTACTGCGACTCCTCACCCTGCCCCTAAAACCTAAAACTACCCCGATCCTCCAACCCCGCCCCTAAAAACTAAAACTACCCCAACCCCACCCCTAAAACTACCCTGACCCCCCACCATTAAAACATAAAATTACCCCGACCCCCCACCCCCGCCCCTAAAAAACTAAAACTACCCTGACCCCTCACCCTTAAAAACGAAAACTACCCCCACCCTGCCCCTAAAACTACCCCTGAACCGTACCCCAGCCCCACTTACCGGACCTCGTCCTCTCCCATCTGCAGACTGTTTTCCTCTGCCTTAACCACGCATGTTCGTTGTTCCTGACATGCTTGGTTAAGGCACAGGAAAACAGGGTCTTTGTTCACGAAAGCGTTGTTCCGCTTTCGTGGATAACGACCCTCGTTGTTAAGGAGTCGTGGTTTAGGCTGCTTACCATTTGTCTATTTTTGAGAAATGTCCCGGTTTTTGGGTGTCAAATTCTGGTCACCCTACAACAATTTTGGAGCGGCCATGACAAATACCTTTTATTTTTCCAATGTAATTGTTGGATTTATTGTGGTTTCATCCTAAGGCAGTCATTTATCAGCAATGCTGATAACCTATTCTTTTTTTAAACACATTTTTATTGCTTTTCTGATGTCTATATTCAAGCATGATACATCTCTAGTTCATTAGTAAGGAGTAAATTACGTTTTCTTTTAGATTTCAATTCCGATAACTAGCACATCTTAACATTTCTGTTCGTCTTTTCAGTTCACAGTTTTGTACAAGCATTCTAGGTTCTCCTTAACCAATATCAGTCAACATTTCGTAACACTCTCTTCAAGAACTTCGCAACATTCAAACCACATAATTTCCCCACCCATCCCTCGGGAGTGTCCTAAGTGTAACACCGCTCGTAGCTATCATATAGAGTGATGCTAGTTATTGAGATATGATGTCCTTGGTAACCCATTTAGCTGGAAATCCATGCTTGATGGTAGATTTGTTCCACAACCCCTTTTTGGGACGTCCCTCAGTCCCCTGGATCACTTAAGGCATCTGCTAAGGCCTCCCATGCCCGTGCCCCTTCAATCGTGTTCCACCCTCTCTTAGCCTCTCGGAGCCTAACATCTGATTGGTAGCGCGCCCATTTGTTAAATTCAGTTCTCCAGGTGGTTATGCAAGGGCCTCAATGACTCATCAAGTTTCGGGCTATTTCTCTCATTTATCTGATCCCTATTCTTATTTACATTTGTTCAGGGTCAGCTGGGGCAGATGCTTCATTTGATTTCTTACTCAGACCTTCCTGCCTTTCACCCCTTACACAGCCCTTCTAGTTAACTCTGTGTCAGCGCGATTTTGTGACACACAGCCTTGGTGAGTTTAATCTGAGCTCTACATACCTCACAGTACTGAAATAACTTTGGTCAGCTCCCCTTCTGGGCCTGTATTACATATACAGAACACACTGTCCTGTTTGATCCACACTGCACTTTTAAGCAGGTGCATCAAGCGCAAATAGCGACTGTGCACCTCATTATGGGCCAGATGTAGCAAAGGGTTTTACCCATTCTATGTCTATGGGAAAATGTGTTTGTACATATGGCCCTATAATTAATGCGCTGCCCCCAGGGCAGCTGCAGACTCTTGCTGCCCTCAGGGCAACACATTCAGTGAAATGCAGCTGCAGACAGGGATCCTCTTCTACCTAAGGGAGGGGTTAGAGATCCCCCAACAGACGAGTGCAGTCACTCACTACACCAGCCTGCAGGGGGATGTCTGGGGTGTCCATGGCACTCCCTTTCTGCCCTTCAGAGGACTGCCATAAGGGGCACACACTGACAGTGTGTCATCGGTTTGTAGTACAATGTCATTGCACCTCCTCAGTGCATGCTCGCCTCTTTGCTTGCGTTGGCAATATGGCACAGGCACACAAGCAAAGTGAGCCCACATTTGCATGAGGCCATGACCTTTCAAATAAGGGAATGTCGTTTCAAGACAGTGTTGCCGCACGTGAAGCACCAGCGCTATCCTGAGAGGGGGTTCTCTCCCACAAGCATCTGGGTCCCCTTCTGTAATACCACAGTGCCCCTCAGGAACAAAAAGGGAGCGTACTGCACACTGTACCCCCGGGGCACTATGTGCAATACGGCGCATGACCTTCAGAAGAGATGGCTTCTACCTGTTACTCTCTTCCCTCATTCACCTTCTGCCGGTCACCTCTGCCTTCCAACCCACAGCCTTCCGGGAGGCACTGCACTAAGCGGCTTTTCCTCAAAACACATGTTCCCATGAGCTGCTCCTCTCTTAACCATTTCTTGTCCACCTAATAAATGCCCTCTCTCAAACAGAGCTGGCTTTGCAAGAATAACTGAATACTCTAAATAACCATAAAGGCAAATTTCCCAGGAAGGGCTCCCCTCACCACAGAGCCTAAGGGGTTGGCACTTCAGAGTACTTTGGATATTGTAATGGTGATTTGGTGACTGGGATTTAAGTAGATACTGCCAGATTAGCTTTCTAATTAGGCATCATGTTTAAGGCCCCCCTATAGTAAACCCCATAGATCTAACTTGGGAGGAAGTGGGCATTTTTATCTCTTGTCAAAATAAGCATGTGGTGTATCTGTCTATACAAAGATATGTTCAGAGGTACATCTTGTTAGAAATTGCAGTACTAGTTGAGGGAGGTAACTTCCAACCACACGTAATAATGACATCCCTTGTCAGGATGAACTACTAAAGTCACTATATAAGACTGAGCTCACCTCCCATAGCTACAGCACGGACCAGACAAGTTTAATTTAGAGGCAATGTGCAAAGTATTTATGCATTACTGAAACCGTAATAAAGTCAAAACACAACACAAGGAAAATCCCAAACCAATTATAATACATACAATTACATGAAGATGCCAAAAATCCAATAATGGGGAACCAGAGATGTGAATTTTTAAACTTAAAAAAAAATAGCGCTGGAAACCTTTAAGCGCTCACTGCGGTGAACTGGTCATGGTAGACTGGGAACTAGGTGTGATTTGAAGACAACCCAATGTCACATGGATCAGATATATAAACCAGACTCACCTTGGTCAGAAGTTTTACCTTTAGAGTTAGTCTCATATATAGAAGTCCAAAATCTTCAGCAAGACAGCAGGGTCTGGCTGAGGAAGGCTCCACAAAGTCAGACAGCTGAGGGATGAGATACTGGTGAGGCTTTTGATTTTTGGCAGGCAATCTCCAAGTGGGAGGAATTTGATTTCTGCACCTAAGGAATGTCCCTTGCCTACTTGAAACTTTTAGCACCTTTGCAAGGTGACAATTTTTATGCTCTCATGTAGTCACTTTTTTGGAGCTCGGATTCCTGTAGGCAGCAAGGCTGCAGGATTGCCGAAGAGGGCCTACAAAGCCAAGTACCTTCTTCCTGAGGTCCCACTGAATCTAGTTTGTTGCTGTGGAAAAGCTCTAAGTGTGGAAAACCTGAATCTTCACCCCAGTGGGAAGGCACATGTGTCTGATCGGCTTAGCTTGTTTGTCCTGGTCCTCCAGAGGTCTTTGGAGCCAAAGATTTTAGGTCCCATGTTTCTTAAGATGTTAGGGCAAGCGCACTATGACATATCCCAGGGTTCCTGGACATCAGGAATAGCACCTGTGGGTCAAGACTCACTCCAGAAGAAGCCACCAGCAGAGTCAGGGCAGGTCCATTTGGAACTGGTCAGCTGAGTAATTTCGGGAAAGGTAGCTTGTTGTGCCCCTGTAGCTTGAATAGGAGGACAGCTTTATGAACCTTAGGAGTCCACATTTGTTCATGGGTGCAAGAGAGAGACCAGGTCAAGTCCTTCCCAGTTCTCAGACAACAGGTTCAGGGTTCCTTCTGGTCTTCCACAGGCCCAGTAGTGCTCTGAGGAGGGTGATGGGGTTGATTTATATATGCCTGCAACTAATTTATGACTAAGGATTAATCATAGTCCCTCCATAAACAATTGGCTTAATTTCCCAGAGGTAACCTTACCCATTTTTACAGCATTTCCTATATGCTCTAACGCAAATAATCCCACAGTGCCCTTTTGTGCCTAAATCCAAGATGGTGAATCCTGCTCTCCTTATGCAGAGCCTGTGAGGAACATGAGGAGGTGAGGAAAACCCCCACCCCACCGCCCTTCCCGCCCAGACAGATGCGTGGGTTGCTGTATTGCTGTGAGCTGGATGGGACACACTGGAGGGAGTATACTTTAAAGGGTGCTCATTGATTCAGAGACAGCCCTCTATGAAGGGGCCTGGGCACATCTCAGGAAGCAGATGGGGCTGACAGAGAATCATAAAGAGGAGGTCTGAATCCCTAGAATGACCTTCCTATACATATATCACTCTAGATGCCATTCAGGTGTGAGCCTCTAGTCACTCTCGTGGCCTTAGTTGTGGGGCTATCAGACATGCCAGATAGGGCCACCATGAAGGTTACTGCCATGCAGATCGGGCCGCAGCCTGTGTGTGGAGTGAAGCCGGTGACCACGTTTACCAGGTGGGGCCACCATGAAGACTTCTGCCATGATGACTGGGCTGTAGCCTATGTGCAGAATGAGGACAGTGGCCCCGTGGCCCCACTTGTCAAAGAGTAAAGAGCATTGTCTGGTCAAGACCATTGTCAAGAGGGAGAGGCCACAGTGATAACCTGTATTGACGCCCAAGCCCCATCTGCGGATTGGCACCAGGAGAGTCAAATTCCACCCCCTCCTCCAGCCCCCCACCTGTGGGGAGGACCCAAGGAAACTTACCAACAATGGAGTAGTGTGAAGGACACCTGGCCACTGTCCCTGCAAAAGCATGTGTGAGGAGCTTGAAGACACCCGACAACTGCTCCTGCAGGGCTGTGTGCGTTTCTCAATAGAGACAGCTGCTGCAGCTTCAGTGCCCGTGATTGGGGAGCTCATGGGGATTCTGGTCGTTCACATCCTGCTGGTGCGGGTACAACTGCTTTTCGGGCCCGAAAGCCACAGGGGATCTTGTCTGACATGTAGCTTCAGACCTGGAACACTTTTGACTTTAATAAAGAGTTGAGTGGGACGCCTGAGACTTGGACTACTAGTGGGACTAACCTGAATGTCACCTATAGTGAATGGGAAATAACCACTACTGGTAGCAAGAGGGAAGTGGGACTCAGGGACCTACCTGTTAAAGCACAGGAGCCCTAACCTCAGGGGCCTGTGTGTATCATTTGTGAATGCCATATTTTACTTTGTGTACATGTAAATGATCCTTTTTGCATAAAGGCAAGTATTTCACTGGATAATTATTTATTACTTCGAGTTATTTTTAACTTAGAACTAAGAAAACAAATTACTGCAGCACATTAACTCATGAAATGAAATGTTGATTAAATACATTTTCATATATAACAAATCTAATTTAGGAATAAAAACTAATGAATAATCTAAAAAAAATCCCACTCATTAACATTTGTATTTTTAATGCACATGCGTTAATTTGGATAGTTATGTTTTATTGATTTAAATTATTTTTTTAAATAAAAGATTAATTTATTTTAAATAAAATGTACTGAATTTTAAAATATTAAAATTAAAATATTAAAAGAAATTTAAAATGATGTATATATTTTTATCTATCTATCTTGTATTCATAATTTAAAGGTTGAAGTGATACAATTAATTTCAAATTAGTTCATATGGGATGTTATTTAATTTCCCTGCCTCTGGTGCTTTTCCCTGCAAGTGTACTGCAGTGCCTGTGAGTGGCCATGTGTGGTGCATAACTTACTCCAACGCTGGGACTGAGTACATGTACACCTGTTTTGACATCGTTAGGGTTGTAATAACTAGATGTGTAGTTTTTGAATAGCAATGATCTTACTCATTTGTGGGTGTGTGTTTCTATAAGCGTGGACCACCCTAAATGGCAGAGGCAGAAGTCTGCAGGTTTGGAATATTATTTTGTAGTACGTGAGTAGTACTACTTTCATACTACTTTGCATATTATCTAATGGAGTTCGTGAACAAGCCCTAGTGACTCCTTTGGTAATTGGACAAATTCAGAAAATGTTGGCATGGTTATTAAGGTAAAAACTCACAGGGAGCACATTTTGGGCCAGATGTATCAAAAAGTTTTGCACTTGCAAACGGTGCGAATCGGTAAATTCGGCCGTTTGCGAGTGCAAAACAGTGGTCTGCGATACATGAAATGCATTCGCAGAACACAAATAAGAAATCGCTAAAATTGCGATTTCTTGCGTTGCGACCTGGAAATTGCGAGTTGCAATTTGCGATTCGCAATTTCCAGGTCGCAAGGCTATGCTGGAAAAAATCGCAAATTGCGATTTTTCCAAAAATTGCATTTTGCACTTGCAAAATACCATGCTTTGCAAGCAGGTGGTAACCTGGTGCAAAATTTAAAAATGCAGTAAAACTGCATTTTTAAATTTAACATGTAAAGTACACATGCCCTTTTGGCATGTGTGTACCTTACATGTTGAAAAAAAAGTTTTTGGGCCCCCAGCACCCTGGCCTTTTGCATTTCCAAAATTGCGATTTCTGGTTCAGAAATTGCAATTTTGGAAATGCAAAAAATTTGCAGTTATGGGCCAACAGGCCCATAGTTGCGAATGGGGCCGGTATCGCAATTTGTGATTCGGTAATAGCTTTTGCGATTTTTAAGAAATCGCTATTACCGATTCGCAAATGTGATACATGGCCCTTTGCGAGTCGGTAATAGCGATTTCTTAAAAATCGCTATTACCGAATCGCAATGGGCCGTGATGGTACAACTGGCCCTTTGTGCCTAACTTATGATAACGGAGAGGTTGGTGCATGCAAGAGGGTATTCCATCAGAAAATTAATAAACTGTATTACCAGCTACGGGTCCTGATGCATAACAAATGATGAACTTTTTGAACAGGGCTGATTTACCAAAATTGCACCTGACACCAGGGTAATTGAAAGCTCCACTGACTGGTAAAGAGCTGGACAAATTCTCTTAAGGATATGCAGGGGAAAAAGCACCAGGCATGGACAGGCTCCAAAAATAATATTAGATGACTCTGGCCTCACTCTTGGAGAAGTTGATGGGAACGTCAAATGAAGTACTGCAAACTGGCCACACTCTGGCTTCAAAGAGGGAGACACTGATAAGAGTCACACTAATAGGGCAATAGTGATCCGACTGTTGAAAGGTGCTTTGCCAAACTGACTTTATACCAAAAAGAAACACGGGTGAGCATTTCTGCACACTGGTGCATGTCAAGTACCACAAATAATGCAGTTGCAGCTCTAGATGGCTAGAACGCCTTTGCTTCAGTGTGCTTGGACTATGGGGGTTATTACAACTTTGGAGGAGGTGTTAATCCGTCCCAAAAGTGACGGTAAAATGACGGATATACCACCAGCCGTATTACGAGTCCATTATATCCTATGGAACTCGCAATACGGCTGGTGGTATATCCGTCACTTTACCGTCACTTTTGGGATGGATTAACACCTCCTCCAAAGTTGTAATAACCCCCTATATGTTTGTTACTGCAGGAGATCGGATTTGGTTCTGTTAGGGTGCTATATTCCACCCTGAAAGCGAGCATCCAAATGGCTGCATGATCTTGGCAAACTGGGACCTCTACTGATGGAAACATCAGGGACATTCTCTGTTGCTGCACTTGTTTGCCCTGATGGCGAAGTTACTTGCTGGGCATCATAGGTGCATTCTGCTGTTAAATGCAGACAACACTTTGATCTTCCTGAGAGACAGTGACCAAGCAGGCCTTCATTTGCTGAAAGTGCTTGATGATTGTGGTGTAGTACCCGTCGTAAAGTCTGGTCAAAGTCATGTTTATTCCCACTAGCAGCACCGGACAATTCTGAAGAGATCCTGCTCCTGCGACTGGGCTTACAACAGAAACACAAAAAGTGTAAAATATATGAGAATTGTGTTTACTCACAATGCTGAAGAAGCTTCTCCTCCCATTGACTGGCATGCAGCCTTGATGAAAATGTTAATTTTACCCAGGTGTCTATACATTTTTTCAGGGAATGACATGCCTGCTCCCAGATCGATAGCCAGGGACATGTTCTAGGAGAACATTGTACACACTCAAACTCCCCTACAATATGGATGAATGGCACACTCTTATTTTAAATGTTATAACAACCTCACAACTTCAACATCTTCCAAAATGGTTGTGTCTTTCATCTTACTGTGAGTAGCTACTGTCACCTGGGTGCCACACGGGCACTCCTTGGGAGGGACCGATTGTTTGTGTCATCTGGAAAGACGTGGGCATTACCAAACAGCTGGTTCTTCTTTTGACAAAGGTCTGGAATTGGGTAAAACAACAGTATTTAGGACATGTCCTGCTCTTAGCTGGCATAGACATTTGGGGCGATACGAATTTCTTTAATCTATGAAGGGAAGCAGAATACACGGGATGGGTCTAGGATGGTACCATACATTAAAAGGCTTGCACTGGGCTACCAATAGATTCAATATCTGGGGGGAGGAGGGCAATTTCTGTTGTATGGTTGGTTGTCGAAAGAGGCATGATTAACGTGTGAGGGTCTCTCTGGCAGACCACCTGACTCATGGACTCTGATCGTACTGGAACAATTAAAACAAAGGTTTAAAGCTTTGACGCAAACAATGATCCTTTTCTTGTCCGAGAATGATGGGAGGGTGGCCTCCGAGTCAGTTATATGACAACGAAATATTATTTTGCATGGAAAAATACATCGAACACAAGACTACAAAATGTAAACGTCTTCATAGAATGCCTCTCACATCCACTTTGCTGGATAAAATGTACCAAACGTGTTCTGGCAATTGCCTGAGGTGAAGCCATGATACAAGTGACATGTACCAAATGGTGTGGCTGTGGCCTGCTGTGAAAACATGCTGAAAACGCAGATGATTTGAGATAAGTGGTTTCCCCAATAGTCACGTACAATTAATTGCTGCGTATTATACTGCACCATACAATTAAGCAAGCAAACATCTGATTTAAATTTGTAGGTTTCGCCTTGTTAGAAAAGTGCAATATTATGAAACACTGGCTGCAGCCAACGAGCTCCTCCAATCCATTGTGGAAGAAGGATGCAGAAGAATGAATGGTTCCTGCAGACATACGCATAAAACCAGTATGTACTGATGACACATTAATGGATGATCTAAGAGGATGCCAGATTATGCTTACTGGATAGATTTCAGGACAGGGCAACCCAACTCTCTCTCATTCATTGACTGTTGTGAGTATTGATATGAAGTGTAATGCGCTAGGTATGCCATAGATTAATATTATCCTGGCTTTTTTGTTCCTAATGGTATGTCATATCTGGTCACTTAGTTGAGGATGCAGTGGATTCTCAATATCATAAACACTGGATTACTTTGTGCTGTCTGCTGAAGTGATGCATTTATTTGAGAGCTGTTCCTCTGACTTCACTGAAAATAATGAAAACATGCCTGCATCTCCCCGACTGTAAGGGCTAAGCAGACCAGTAACACAGACAGTGAGAAACTACCTCAAGGTCTTGAGTCAAGAAACAAATCCTCTGTGGAACTCTGAGGAATGACACCGTAAGATAAGGGTTTCAGTCCGGTCAGGTATTGAACACTCTAAGATTAGGTGATGTGGTGACTCAGATGCTTCATTCTTAACTCTGATGGGCTGGGTTCCTCTTGACTCCTGGGTGTTTAAGTTCCTTAAGTAATTTTCCATTTAGGTTTTGTCTAGGATTTGCTTCCAACAGATGAAGAAGGACAGCAGCAAGGTCTTTGAACTAGATAAATGTCTGCTTGGTCTATATCACTGAGTCTTTTAAAAATCCAGATCGAGTATGGGTTTTGGAGGCATGTATGGAAATGCCTTTGGGAAAAGCGGCTAGATGTCCTCAAATTCCAAATTCCTAACACTTTATTACACCAATTATGCCAAAAATATTTTAAGTATTTTTGCACGGCAAGTGGAAGGTACAGCAAACGATTTGTGAAGGATTTAGTGTTTTCCATCTGTCTGATAAAATATAGGGCAAGCCTGGGCCTTCAGACTTTCTAGAAAACTCCCAATAAAGTTTAGGACAGAGTGAAGCCGTTTATTCATGCAGAGAGTATAGAAAAAGTGGTTCGACAAAGAGCAGAATACTAAATAAACATGTAGGTTGCCACATCCACATGTTGACAAAATCAATCTACTGGGGAACCATCATCTTGTGTAAGCACATCATGGGCCTCATTACAACCCTTTACCGCCAACAGGCTGGCGGTACAATCTGCCTCATTACTACCGCGGGGGTAGCGCCGCGGTCGCACCGCCGGGACCGGCGGTTTCCTGCCTTGGTCGTCCTGGCAGTTTTAATCCGCTGCTTGCAGCGTTGCCCAGGGGATTACGACTCCCCTTCCTGCCAGCCTGTCCATGGTGGTAGAGACCGCCATGGAAAGGCTGTCGGGAAGGGGAGTTGCGGGGCCCTTGGGGGACCCTGCACTGCCCATGCACTTGGCATGGGCAGTGCAGGGGCCTCCTGGCACAGCCCCACCCTGCTTTATACTGTCTGCACAGCAGAGAGTGAAAAGTGCGACGGTGCAGCTGCACCCATCGCACGGCCGCAACACCGCTGGCTCCATTAGGAGCCTGCTCCCATGTTACGGCCGACATCCCCGCCGGCCCAGCAGGGATGTCATGATGCGGCTGGCAGGATTGTGGCCGCATTGACGGTCCAATCTTGGCGGGCTAATTGAGGCCCTATGTGTACGACAAGACACAACTCAATATGCACGTGATCTCCTGGTACCAAATATACACCGAACACAAAGGTACATACCACATGCAGGACTTAATGCACATCAGACACATTGAGGGAAAATAAGGGCACTTGTTCCATAGGTTCTCTTGCCTTAAGGGGTTCAAGTAAAAAAAGTAATATTCTAATCCTAAAGTCAGCAGCGCCGCCGCAAATGTCAAGAGAGGGGGTGGGGGGACAATGGGGCTGTTCTGGTCACCGCCTTTTGCCTCCACCACCTTCTGCTGCCTCACTCTTCTGGTGTTCCAGCATTGAGCCACAAGCGCAGGCTCCCCAGCAATCCTGGTGCTGCTTTCATGCTAAGCCTAGCATGAAAGCAGCATCAGGATTGGTCTGAGCTGCTTGGACTGCCTTTCAGGCACAACCCTCGGGTCTGTGCAGTTTCTCGTGCCCAGCTGTTCAACACAGCCGGGTTGAAGAAATTTAAGTGCGCATGTGTGTTTGGCCGGCCTCCGCTCCTCCCCTCTCCCACTGCCCAGCCCTGACCCTCTCTTCGCACGCTGGCTGAGCCAGCAGATACAAAATAAAACAATATTAACCTATTGTTTTATTTTTCATCTGCTGGCTCTTAGCCAGGGGGGCGACGCCCCTCCACCATTGCAGAGGAGCCACCCCTGCCTAAAGTCAGTTACCAATGACAACCAGGTATAGGAGGGCAGTAGCCAGCTTGAAAGGTTTCAGGATTAGACTTTGGATGAACCTTGTAACTGGCACAATCTAATCTGTGAAGCATGCCCCACATCCACTGGCCTCGAAGATTGTTTTTTTCACAGAGGTTAAATATACACAAGGTGAAAGAAAGGGGAAAGAGTGGCAGAGCTTCCTAGGTTTGTGTGGGCTTGACATACACCCTGGACGTTTCCAGGACTGTACATAATCATTATAAATTTGCAAAACAAAATCCCAAGTAGCATGAGGATTGTTGGGCAAAGTATTACTATTTAATGCATTGCAAATTAGTGTAATAAGGGTAATTTCAACAGTCAGGTGGTACATGAAAACTATCATGAAGATGCGGGTCAGGAAACATGAAGGTTGTGAACACATACATAAACCTATTTATCTATTAGTGAATGTGTCTAAGTATGCCCCTTAAAAGTATCCAGTGACATTTACTTTTTCCTCCATGAGCAGAACTGCAACATTTTCTCAAAGATGAGACACCAGCTGATGACCCTTTTAAGACGTATTCGTTCATCAGGACAGGACAGTGCAAGCGAGTCCAAAATGAGTATTTCACCTGTTTATCAGAATGGCTCCAAATTATAAGTTATGCAATGTACATTTATGCATTTTAGGCACCTTTACGTTCGACACTTGGTTGTGTGCTATTGTCACTTTGTCATTGGTAATTGTAGCAACACGTAATACTTCCTATAAGTCATACAAATATTTTACTGATATGAACCCTTAGTAACTGTTGCAGCATTCTGAAGTCTACCCATGCATGAACCATGTGTGTAATTTAGTACCCTTATATATTTAGAATGTACACATACCTAGATATTGGCGATGTGTCTATGCTAAGCATACACATCACAACACAGGAAAAGTTTGCCCATAAATCATGTATGTGTAGGTAGCCCTGTGGTGGGTATATGGGCCATGGAATCGATTACGTATTGTAAAGAATGCTCAGTGGCTGCTCTGTTTCTCTTTTGCAACATGGCAGCATTCTGCTATGTTTGGTCATTGCAGTCAATGGAAACACTGTCTTTGAATTGTCTTAGATGGTTAAGTGATGGGTGTGTGTAGAGGTCTTTTGTGTTTTGGATAACTATGACTTCCTTTCTGGTCATTTTGCAGGAAGTGGAAGATGCTTGGAGTGAAAGCACTATAGTCACTATCGTAGCCCCCCCCCTTCCCTTTGCCTCTTGTAAGTTGTGAGCCAGACTGAATGCTTCCCTGCTTCTCTTGAACTGGTATGCTGTGAAGAGCAAAGATCTTACCTTACAATTCAGCATTGTAATGTGGACCACAGTACGGTTCTTGGAAAGACTTGTAAGACAACCCCTTCCTTCACTGAAGGCTTTGGAATAGTCTTCAGAATGTGAGACAGTACATGATTACCAATCTCATAACATGCTTTATACAGTTGCTTCAAGGTAAGATACCTCAATGTCACCTCAGACTCAATGACATATAAAGAGAACAGGTCATGGCTGCTTACAGCAGAGCCCACCGACAAGGAGGAAAGATGGCTCAGAAGGAGCCTCAAATGCTGGATTAGTTTGTTCTGGGGGTCATAGCTCTAATATCTTCTTGAATGCCTTGCTGTCTTCAAATTACTGATCTTCTAAAAAGGCATCAATTTATTGTATGATGATATTTCATTCCAAAAGGGTTTAAATTAATTGTGCAGTTAGACACCTTTGATCTGGAGCGAGCACACACACAACATACAACAGGTATTGGGCTAATGCAGGGAGCAAAGGTGACTTTTGGGCTGTAGCGGATGGGATGTGGATTCCCGGTGCACATATAGTGGGTGGACCCCGCCAACAAAACAGTTATTGTGTAAAATGTTGGGATTGAACAAAAGGCAAATTGAGCTTGCAGAGGACCCACATTAGCTCCAACACAATGTACCAGAGACAACAATGTTCCACTTAACATCAGATTCTATACCAATGACTGGGAGTGGTGTGAAACAGAACACAGAATAGGGCAATGGATCTCCACAACGGTGACTATAGCGGCTCCACACATTACTGGAGCTCTTTTGATGGCCTGTACCAGGGTCCAACTGAACTTCAGGTGAGTGCTGCTACTAGGTGCAGTGGGTAGGGTAAACAGTTTCCTTGAGCAGACACTGCACACCAGAGTATACATAAAATATGCTCAAGGTGAAGCTCGAGTCTAATAACATTTCTGCCTCCCAAGACTCACCCAAATGCACACTGCAAAATAAGCATGATGGTAAGGGGCCCCTGAATAATGTCAGAACCACATTAGAAAATAATCTGGAAAACGTTAATGCTCTACTACAAGCTATATGACAAACAAAACCAAATTAGAGGCCACAACAGACACAGTGTCCTTAGATATGGGCCTCCTGCAAGTGGACAAAAAGAGACTATCAGATAGTGTGGCAGAATCTGAAATAACAGTTTCTGCAATGAGACCCAATGTAAATTAAATGGAAACCCAATTAATCGATCTCCGCGACACAATGTTTCCCATTTAATGCAGGACAGAAGATGCAGAGGACTGTGCAAAGTACAACAACATGAACCTTGTTGCAGCCCCTGAGAAGGCACAGGAGCCCAGTACAGAGCTCTTCTTAGACAAACGGTTGAGTGAAAAGGTGGGTCATCTCAGTAGAAAAGGAATACAGAGGGCATACCCTCACACTTGCCCCAAGACCGCCCAGATCGATAACAGCACATCTGCTGATCTTCACAGACAGACACAAGATACTGCAAATCGCCTGTCAACAAGGAGCATGGATTGCTGAGAACAGCAAAGTGCTCATTGCTAGGTCAAGCATAAGTGTTCGATCTTGTGTATACGTTTAGTATACTTCTTATGGCTTAAAGCGATTTAATTTGTTGGTAGCAGTGTCCTTTACAAATTCTTGCTCACTATTCGTCAGTTCTGCCTTTTTCTCACTCCTTTTTCTGTTTCGGAGCAGTGAACAACTGCTGTATTATTTCACTTTGGTTTCTTTATGTTTCTGTGACTGGCATTTGTGTTATTTCTTTGTTGCTGGCTTTTCACTGTGGATGTTTTAGGCTGGCATTCCGTTCTTCCACCTCCTCCCATGTCCCAGACATTTGTTTTGGCTTTATTCCAGTGCTGTCCTCATTTATCTCTGGGTCCTAAAATTAGCTTACTTTACAAAGGAAACACTCTGTCATTTAGCTCACTGCTCACGAAAGCCACGATATGCTCTTTCTGGTAGAATGTAGCTAAACCTAGAAGCAATGATGTGAAATTTGTTTTGCCTCGCAGAGTTTCTCTCTCCAGGGCCCCTCCCTGCCAGCACTCGGGACATTGTACACAGGGCATTGTTTATCTCCTTTATTGGGGCCATAAATCTTCTCAGGCAGCTCTGCCATTGTTACCTTCATTAGAGCTTTGTTGAAATGCAAGGCAAAAACTCTTGTAAGACGTTTCATTCTGTTAAAATAAAAATAAAATTATTTTCCAGCCTTATTTTCCAATTCTGTTCAAATGTTTCTGATGTAAGTAGCCGCCAGTGACCACCAAAACATGGCAGGAAAAGACAAAATTATGAGACAGAGTTGACCAATTTATGTGGCAAGAAAAGTCCAGTTCTGAATTTACAATGCGAATAACTCTAACTGAAGAAAATGCAACACCTATTGCACTGCAAATGCTTGTTCTGATTATACAGTGACTATACAGCGGAAACGTCTTTCTCAAAATTAAAAATAATTACACTAACTGGAACTGAAACACTCACTGATGTTCTCAGCTAAACTTAAAAACTTCTAAAAGGACACAGGCAACTACTTCAAGGAGTGGAGGATGTGTGGACTTGAATTGAAATTAGAGGTGGAACAAGAGATTCTACCATGAAGGGTAAGCAACCGGATTCTCGCTGATCTAGGTGATGCGACAAACTCAGACCCTCTCATAGCCCCACAAAAGAAGAGGTGGTTGAGAGAACACAGTAGGTGGCAGCCAGTGGTTACGACACGTCAGCGTCCGTAACCTGTGAATAATGACTGAGGATAGATTGCTACTCATACTCTGGACTAGGGGAAACACTAGCAGATAATGTTATGTCAACTGTCATCACCCCCATGACAGCACACAATATCATTTGATGCTTAGTGCTGTTGGCATATGCTGCATGCAATTGTAGTTAGATTAAGGAACAAGAACCTTGTGTTATGGGTTGGTGGCTGTGGCGGACAAATATTGACAATCACCTCCCATCCTCACAATTCCTAAAATATAGAACAGATGTTTCAAACTATGATTTGTTGGATGGAACCTTCTTTTTGTCCTGTCTAGGAAGGGAGTGTAGGGTACAGTTATCGGTCTGATCAATCGAATGACTGAGGTACAGACTAAGGAGGATACCAGGTGATTCCTGGGGAACACAACACACTGTATGCTCATTTACATTAATGGTAAGCTCAATGGATTGCCCCACTCCCCCCATTGAACTTTGATATGAATGACAACACAGCCTAAGAATAACTTTATAAAATGGAATGTACGAGGTAGTGCCACACCAACAAAACAACATAGAATACATGAATACTTGAAGTGCAGACACACGCACCCTGCTTCTGCAGGAAATTCACCTTGCAAACAAGGAGATAGCTAGCCTGCACAAGAGACAGATGCGGTAATGGGTACCCTAACCTCGGTAGCACACAGGATCCTTTATATCCACACATTCAAACGCATGCACAGAGATAGTACATCCACTACAGAGGAAGCCTCGGTTGATGGGGAGTGGGTGTCATTGACTAACAGAACTCAAGACCAGTTGTTGTTTCTCAGGAGCAGTGAGAATCCACCTCTCTTTCTAAGACAGTGCACCCTCAGAGTGAAGACAAACACTCCTGAAGATAACGTTACTCAGAGAAAAAGAGGAGTCCTGAGTGTGTGTGAGAGAAACAAGAGAGAGAAAGAGTGAAAGAGAGAGAGCGACAGAGAGAGAGAGAGAGAAAGACAGAGAGAGAGATTGAGAAACAGGTGAGGTCAAGATGGTTATGCGTATCAGCATTTCATAAAGACACTCTAGAACTTCAGGTGTCTATAGCAAAAATCAACTAAAACATAAGAAGTAAGTTTAACAAACATGCATCACTCTAATGAAATATGTTGTGTAACTAGCTTCCTGGCTACCAGGTTTCAGCCAGAGTGCCAAAAAGGAAGAGTAAATCTGCACAGTGGACCTTCCATCATAGATGTTTTGATAAAAAAGCACCAACAATGGAGGAACGCCAACTAAATTACAAGCAACAGCAAAGGAATATAGTGAAGCAGGAAAACCGGGAGAAGCCTGCCTAACAAGGAGGTAGCTACTGAGGGAACCATGGTAAGGGTAAACACAAAAACATGATGGAATGCCAAACGGGTGTGAACTGGGTCAAATTTATGTAACACCTAACAATGGTATTGCTAACCATAGTACTCCTTGCTTACAGCCCTTTTAACTGTCTCTCTTAATCTGGAAGTGAATTCTTGCAGCTCAAAACGTAAAGGGTATTTCCAGATTCCAGCTACGTGTTCACCAGAGGTTCCAGGCATATGCATGTTTATGCCACTACTGTAACTTGTTAAGGACTTTAGAAAATATGTCCTAAATGGCAGAGATTCCATTCCTGTGGGCCTGATCACTAGAGAACCCTGAATCTGATTACTGAGAGGACCTCCCTGTAAAGGCTCTCCTTTTTGTCATGGTTATAATTTCCTGGGGAATCCCCTATGAAACATATTGATCAATCTAGGTACTCTTACAAATGAAGATGGTTCCCAAGATTGTTAGGAAGTGTTATATCCCTCACATGCCACCCAATATTGTAACTGGCCCTATACCCATTAGGAGCCCAGCACTTTCTCCACTTATATTGAAGATACCCATCAATCATTACTTGGAGGGGTGATAGGAGGGAAGTGTTAATCTAATGGCTCTAGAACCGACCAAACCTATGAGCTTGAAGGGACACAGAAAATGCAGACTGAATTAAGATGGGCACCTAGGTTCAACAAATTCCTTAAGGATAGCCAAACTAGGTTTCCTACAGTTCAGGTGAGGTTGTCAGAGGCAATCTGCAAATCTTTTATAGGCTGCATTTGTTTTCCAAAGCTGCTGTAAGGCATTCTTCTAGGTTGTGTGAAGGTTATTCATAAGAGACTGCACTGTGGGGTTCTTTGAGGGGACAAGACCTTCAGGCCAAATGCTAGGGTGGAAGCCATAATAAAAGTAAAATGGGCAGTAGCCTTGGGCAGAATGCAATGAGTTATTGTATGCAAACTCAGCTAACGGTAATCAATATGCCAGCTCTGTCTGATGATGCAGGAAATAACATCTCCAGTATTGTTCTAATGTTTGAATTAATCCCTCGAGCTGACCATTTGCCTCTGAGTGTTAACTAGTGGATAGAAATGAACACATTCCTAACTTCCTCACTAATTCCTTCCAAAAACGAGCAATAAACTGGGCTCCTTTATCTGTGATGGGGACCTCAGATAACTCTTGTAACCTAAAGAACTCCCTGAAATACTTCAATGCAAATTTAAAAGAATGGAAAAAGCAACTTTGGTAAAATAGGCAACCACAACCAGTATGAGCATTCTTCCCTATGATCCTAAAAGCTCCAATATAAAATCCATAGATGTATGTGTCCAAGACTTAGTTGCACTGCACAAGGGTTGAAACACCCCTGCAGTTTTACTGTGCATACTTTTGGCCTGAATGAAGATTCTACAAAGTTGCAAAAAAGTCTTAATGTCATGATTCACCTTTGGAGTACCAAAGATATGAACCAGTTCTTTAGTACTATGAAATCTGGCATGGCCTGTTACTAGATGGTCATGATACTATCGTAAAATGTTGTACCAAGAAGCAAAATCAGGCATAACTAGTCTACTGTCATGGATTAAATACCCCTGGTGATGTTTTCTCTTTCTGTTGTTGTTCATGAATCCATTCTTTCCTGGGGATGGTTCTCTTGTGAATTTAGTATAACAGTGCATCAATCTCTGCTTGAGGGGTCCGTTTTGTTCTTTTTAAGAGAACAATATTAGGAGGTTCTCTTACTATGATAACTCTCCCAATGTCCATAAGAATGCATCTGCGTTCCATGGGGATTACCAGGTCAATATGATATATTATACTGGAACAGTGAAAAAAGATAGACGAATGTGCACATGGAGACTTCACACACATCACTGATTTGAGGTACCCAAATTTCTTATGGTCAGTTGAGTCAATGATGGGGAAAGCTGCACCTTCCAAACAATGCCCCTAGCGATAGAACACTTCCTGAATGGCCAAGAATTCATGGTCTTAGTGGTATAGTTTTTTCAGCCAGATGTAATGTGTGAGAAAGATTGGCCACTGGATGAAGCTTTTGAGTCTTGGAAGGTCTCTCTGACAGAATGGTGTCAATTGGTTACAAGGAAGCATCTGTTTCTACGAAAAACAGTAAGGTGTGAACAGGTTGTTTTAATATTGGAGTTGTTTTAGAAGTCCCCTTGGGCTGTACAAATTATTTTTCCTGATCAATACCCCAAGAAAAGGAACACCCTTCTTGGTGAGCGGTGTAATAGGGAGAACATCATGGGAAAGTCTTTAATAAACTGCTCATAGGAATTTGCGATTCCAAAAAAACTCTTGATTTCTCTTACTGTGGTGACAGTAGGCCAGTCTCTGACAGCACTAACCTTGTCATTATCCATGAGAACACCTTTGTCAGAAAAGTAGCACCTAAATAAATGGTAAGTTTTTTGCTTTCAAAGATGCATTTTTCACTCTACAATACAAAGAATTAGCCCTGTGTTGTGTCAATATGGTTTTAACATTAATCTGATGCTCCTTAAGAGAGTTGTAGAAGATAAGTAGGTCATCCAAATAGACGATAATAAAGAAGCCAATTAAATCATGAAAAATATCATTAATACAATGTTGGAAAGCTGCTGGGGCTTTACATAGGCCAAAGGGCATCACTATATATTCAAAAAGGAAATAAAGGGTCTTAAAACAAATTTTCTATTCATCTCCCTGTCAGATGCGGACAGGATTATATGCTCCTCTCAGATCACCTTTTGTGAAAATCTTACCCCCTTGCCGCTGGTTGAATATAACAGATATAAAGGACAGTGGGTATAAGGCCAGTAATCTCATCCAGGTTTTTGGATGAAAAAGATTGGAGTTCCTGGTTTTGAGGTGGAATCATGAATATATCCCTTCTCTAAATTTTCATTGTTTGGGATCTGATATTCTTTGGGATTTACTGGGTAAATATATCCATCAGAAATCTTTGCCTCAGTCTGTAGCTTGATGACACAATCGTACAGTTGGTGTAGAAGTAGAATACCTGCTACCTTTTTCAAGACATCTTCACACTCTTTATAGGGATCAACAATGTCTGAGAGATTCATGCTAAGGGTCACTGTCAAACAGGACAGGGAATTTTCTAAGAGCAGACACTTCCTCGGGAAACAATGATTTCCACAAAATGGGTCTGAAATGAATACTGGCGGTAGACCAGTTAATCTGAGGTGTATGTTTCAGCAGCCAGATGGTTCCCAAAACCATTGTGAAAGCAGGAGCCACGCCACAATCAAATCTAATATTATGTTTTCCAGGTGTCTAGTTTCAGTGGACAACCTCAAAGAAGCAGTTTCAAACTATATGTCCAGATGTTAAAAGGTAAAGAGGTGCAATCCACCCTGAAGATTTCCTCAAGTACTGCTTTCTAACCACATGGAATCTTCTTAGTTTGTTTCAGGTGTTCAGTAACAGTGGACATTCCCAAAGAAGCAGTTTCCCACTCTACCTTTCCTGAAGTTAATGAGGTTCAATCCACCCTGAGGATTTCCTCAAGTACTCCTTTTTTCTCACATTGAATCGTATTAGTTTGTTGAAATGCAATTTACATAAAGCAACCACAGACTCTACTATCAAGTAAGTCTCAATCCTTTATCCGGCCTGGCAGAGTTGTTAATTCCACAGCCATATAATAAAGAGGTCTGGTTCTGGGAAACCACTTATCTGTTCTAGGGCACAACCAGGGTTTGCCACTCACTGCCAAGAGCAAGAGTTGCCTGGTTTCTTTGGGCTCAGGTCCCCACAACACAGAAACAATCCTTCTTGTCTTCTTTGTTGTTTGTCATCACAAGTCCGAGGCCATCTCATATTACAAATCTGCATGGGCCCATCCCCAAATGTGCAGGAGGAGACACAGAACTAGGGGCCAGATGTAGCAAAAAAATATTTTGCGAGTTGCAAATTGCGAGTCACAGTGACTCGCAATTTGCAACTCGCAAAATATTATGCAGAAAGGTGTCTCAGACACCTTCTGCGACTCGCTATGGGGTCGCAAAGTCCCACCTCATGAATATTAATGAGGTGGGTCGCAGTTTGCGACCCAATAGCGAGTCAAAGAACTCACAGGGATGGTGGCCTGCCGGAGACAGCAGACCACCATGACTGTGACTGCTTGTAAATAAAGCAGTTTTTTCTTTCTTTTTGCAGCCTGTTTTCCTTAAAGGAAAACGAGCTGCAAAACGAAAAACTTCAGAAACCATTTAGTTTTGTTTTTTTCAGAGTAGGCAGTGGTCCATAGGCAGTACATAGGACCACTGCCTGCTCTGAAAAAATATTTTCTTTGGCATTCACAAAGGGGAAGGGGTCCCATGGGGACCCTTCCCTTTTGCGAATGTGTTACCATCCACTTCAAGTGGATGGTAACTGCAAGTTGGTTTGCGACCGCATTCGCGGTCACAAACCAACTCAGCATGGCGATGCGGTCGCAAATAGGAAGGGAAAACCCCTTCCTATTTGCGAGTCGCAGCCTCAAAATGCGAGTCAGTACCGACTCGCAATTTGAGCTTGTGCATCGCATTAAGCCTTTTGCACGGACGCGCAAAAGGCTTCCTACATCTGGCCCTAGGCTCCTTGGAATTAGTTTGAAAAAGTCGAGGTATTTTTCACCTCACCAAACATTTTTTAAACAGATTTACCTTGTTTGATGGTTAGAACTCCACGAGCATCCTGCTTGGCTTGTCTCTTACTAAATATGATCTTGAATTCTTTCAGAAACAAGCCTTTAATTCTTCAAGTATATTGATTTAGGATCAGCAGGTAGCCCAGCCCAATGTACTAATGAATAAATGTGACTTTAGCTTGTTATGTTGTAAACACTTGTGGGCCTGCTAGGAAATGGAGGTTACACTGGGCCAGAAATGCGAAGAAGTTATGTGGATCACATGAGTAGGTCTCTTCTGAGCCGTTCCGGTATAACCACTAAACCCTGAAACCTCAACACTACTCCCTCCGCTGCTCAATTGGTTTAGACTTATGGAGGCTGCAATGGAAAAAGGAGTGGTAATGGTACTACTGGTTGGGGAACTTGTGAGGGTTAATACAGTCTAACAAATATGCCTCTGTATTCTACTATACCTTATCGTCACTCAAAACGGATTCACTTCCAAACCCTAGCACCAACAATGGAAGAATGGCAACTCGTAGGTCACAATGAACTGCAGTGGAACATATGGAAGTGGGAAAACTGGTAGAGATCTGCCTATCAGGGAGATAACTATAGGGGACCCAGTGGGAAGGCAAAAACACAGAAAACACAAGGGAATACATAACCGCATTGAAATGGGTCAAAAGAAGATAAAGTCTAACAAATGCTGCTGCCAAGCAAAGTATTCCATACTTGCTGCCCTTTTAACTGTCTCTTTTAACCTGAATGTGAAACCAATATCTGACCCCTCAGGCCCCAGATTCTCAGCCCAAGCCTTAAAAGGCCTTCCCAGTTTCTGCTTACCCATTCTCCAGAGCTTCCAGACCTGTGTACCTTTATGTCACTACTGTAAATTGTTAGGTCCTGTGGAAAGCAATGACCTAACTAGTCTACCTAGAGTTTGAGACTGATTCTTGACACTGACTAGCATATATGCCTGATTACTAATCAAGCCAGGATCTTTAAGCAAGTGACTGAATATGTTTGACAGGGTAGATACATCAAAGATCTGGGGAGGAGAATTCAGCTGTGAACATGATTGTGAGAAACTGGGTTGTTGGTTGAGGGGGTGTAAACCCTCTTCAACCAATCATTGCTATCTCCAACACGGTAAACCACTAAAGTCACTAAATTAACCTGTGCTTAACCCTGTGGTAGTTTGTCACAAAGGCAGTCAGGCTTACCTTAGAGGCAATGTGTAAAATATTTATGCAGCACACAAACAGTAATAAAGAGAAAACACAGCACAAAAAACAGAAACCAGTTTAGAAAAATAGAGTCAATTGTAATAAGTTATTTGACATCGAAATGTCAAAAATCTAATTAGTAGAACCAGAGATATGCATTTTTAAAGGTTATGTACAAATCAAGTGCTAAGAAGCAAAAATCGCCAACCACAAATATCTGGTCACAGCAGACAAGGTCCAAGTCACAAGTTCAGGCCCACTGGGATGGAGCACGGGCCAGATGCAGGACTGAGTTCAGTCTGCTGACAAAATACTTTGTGGCCTGGGTCTCGAGATGCAAAGTCCTTGCGCCAAGCTGAGTGTTTCAGCATCAAGAAGACATTGACAAGGAGCTGCTATGCAAGGTCCGGCATCAAGATGCATTGCACGGCAGCAGCGTAACTGAGCCATCGACAGGAGCTTGCAATATGGGGTTCTGCATCATCGTTGAGAAAGATGCTGGGGCTGTGGATGCTTGCAATGCGCTTGCACAGGGGACGCAATGTGTCGCGCTGATCCGGAGTCGGTGTCAAGCTATTTCGATATCAAAGGAGCCACCAGGGCTTGTGAGGACTTGGGCTGTCATACGTCGAGGGTGCGATGTGTCAAGCGTGGCCTGTGCCGGTGTCTAGCCGTATCTCGCTGCATTGAGATACATGCCATTGAGTCACCATTGAAGGAGCCAGTAAGTCCCTGTGGCTTGAATGGGGGTGTGGTCACGGACTCTTAGGGATTTCCTGGAGTCCGGGGTCCACACAAGCAGGCGGGATTCAGCAGGGTAGCTCACAGCAGCAGAAGAGTCCTGGTGCAGCAATAGCAGGCACTGGGCAGCAAAGCAGGGCTTCGCCGGCAGGGCAGACTTCACAGCTAGGCAGTCCTTATTTTCTATCAGAATCCACAGGTCCAGAAGTGATCTGAAGAGTTGGGTCTAAGGGTCCACTACTTACATCTGGTGCCAGCTCTGAAGTTGACGAAGCTTCTACGGGTTTCTCCTCTCAAAGGTGTCTGGAATTTCCTGCCTTCCTTACTTGTCTCAATCTGTCTGGGGGCACAACAGGCTATTGTGAAGTCCTTTGTATGCAAGCAGAGCCAATACCCTTGAAGTACAAGTGTGGTAGGTGACAGCTTTGGCCTGCTGTCAAGTCAGAGATGGCCCATTCTGCCAACACCCAGATCCTCTGTTGTGATGCTGTCTGGGAGGAATACACAAAGGTCAAGTACACCTAGGCATGTGACCCAGGACCAGCCTTCAGGAACCAAATAGTTGTAACAAGAAAATGCCAACTTTCTAAAAATGCCATTTTCAGAATTGTGACTTAAAGTCTGACTTTACCATTAAGGTGGATTTTAAATTATAATTCTTTGGACACCAAACTCAACATTCCTACCTGCCCCCAATTGGAAATTATCACTTATTAAAATTAATAAGGTAACCTAATGTTATTCTATGGGAGAGGTAGGCCTTGCAGTAGTGAAAAATGAATTAAAAGCATATGTCAAACTTTTAAAACACACTGCACCCTGTCTTTTTGGTTGTGTAGGGCCTACCCTAGGAGTGACTTACCTGTATTAAAAAGGAAGGTTTAGTTGTGGCAAAAGGCTTATTTTGCCAAGTCGAAATGTCAGTTTAAAACTGCACTCACTGGCTGCAATGGTAGGCCTGAGATGTGTTTAAAGGACTACTTAAGTGGGTGGGCAAGAAATGCTGAAGGCCTACTAGTAGCGCACAAGCACTTCAGCACTGGTCAGCAGAAGTAAAGTGCACTGAGTCCTAATGGCAACAAAAATGAGATCAGCAAAAATGGGAAGATGATGACAAAACGTCTGGTGGAAGACCATCCTAAGGCTGACAGGTGTAACAGTGATGTAAATTTGGACTGGCCTACCCCTGCTGCAGGATGTACAGAGCCACAAAAGCTCTGAAAGATTCTGTATATAGCTGTAGCACTGGTGATTCTCTGATATCTGGTGGGTCATGCATCTAGATATATGAATATTATTTCTACTCAACAGCCCATGACTTGCCTACCCCAAAGACATGTTCCTCGGGCCAGTGAAGATGAGGCACCTCAAACATAACTTGGAATATTTAGGGTGCATAGTATCTGGCCTTAATCCCTGCTGCCAGCTTTAGACTAGGGGAGAATGGTCACTGCCATACCATCATGGACACATCAGTCTTCTGCACTGCAAGATATCAGATTCAGGAGCACCATAAAATATATATATATAGATATATGGTTTTGTTCAAGGTAATCAGGGATCAAGTCCTAGACATAACATATTAATGGGAAGCCTTTAAGAGAGTCCTTAGAGGTGTCTGCATCAAAACAATTAACACAGTCCTCATCATGACTGATCTAGATAAAGAAGTGCCTGGGGATGTGCAGGCCAGACACTGTTTGTACACTTCAGAACTGAATTCAAGGCAATGGTGTATAGGCTATTTTGTCTGACTTGAAACAGTTTGCAATCAAACAACATGAAGAAGGTGACTGGGCTGGCAGACCGCTTGTCTGGCTAATATCTTCAACTGAATCAAGATCCTCAATCTCTACTATTCACCAAGGGTGTAACTCATGCCCCTGCCCCTCTGTGATGCAGGGGGGCCTCAACCGTCCTCTAGACCCCAACCCTTTACGTGGGCCCCATATAGCCCACAGTCAATGAATATCTGTGAGATTTGGGAGACAGAGGTCCCTCAATACATTCTTCTGTAGCGGCCGCACCATTTTGCGTTATGCCACTGCTATTCACACTACGAGGGCCACAAGAGTAAGCGCCCAAGTTGAAATAAATAAACAATTCACCTAGTATTATGGCCAGCTTTACTCCTCCTCACCCAATCGGTAAATTTCTCATGCCAAGGCATACTTAAGTACTATTGCACTTCCTACAACAACACTTTAACAGCAACTGGTGCTAGAAACAACTCTGGATCCAGAAGAAATAATATAGCCATAAATTGGATCATGAGGAGGAAGACAGCTTACTGAGATGGGCAACCAGTAGAATTCTAATCTACATACTGTGCCCAAATAAATCGACTCCCTCAAGGAATTGTTTGAAGCTGCTAAACAAAGTGATTTCCTTCCCTAAGCCAAAAGAGAAGAAGTCATAATGGTCTTACCCAATATGGGTCTTGACCCCCTAGAAATCAATCATACTGACTCCCCTCTGTGCTCCATATGGATTTATTGGTTATAAAATTATTAGGGAAGGTGTTGGCTAATAGATTGATCCCAATACTCTCTATATTGATACACCACAACAAAAATAACTTTTTCCAGGCCACAACACTTTATATAACTTGTGCAGACTGTTGCATATTGTGGAGTCATCACCACCATAGCGACTATTGGCTGCACCCACAGACATCAAAAACCTTTTGATACCCTTCAGTGGCAATGCTTATTTCTAGTTCTTATATTGATTAGACACTGAGACTCTTGCTTGGATTAACCTTTTATATTCAATCCCAAGCGGAGGGTGGGGTGGAGTTCACTGGACATGAACTATTAAGGCATAGAATGGAGTACAAGAGCACCAGAAAATTGAACAATTGGTGGGCTTCTTCAACACAAAGGAATCGAACTTGGGGATACAGCTAGGGGACACACACCAAATAATATCCATCTGTGCAGGAGACACATTATTTTAAATAGGCTACGTGTAAAGATATCTGCAGAATGTCATGGATTCTCCGAAAGAATTTTGTGACATTTTGGTTCCCAAAACGAATTGGGAGAAATCCTGCCTTTATTCACTAAAACTAATCAAAGAGGTACGAAATTCAACCACTTGTCATCATCGCTTCATTGGGAATCTAACACTTTCAAATACCTAGAGGTGCAAATTTACCTTACCAATGAAAAGCTGAGGGTAGGCAATGTTAGCCGATCAGTAGCATATATTTGTTAAGTTATAAAACAATTTCCTTGTGTCCCCAGTGGGCAGAAGAGTACAGTTATTTCTAAGATGATAATACTCCCAAGGCTGTTGTTTTTATTTAGCTGCTCTGCAGATTGTATAAATAGAACATTCTTAAATATCTACATGCGATACTATCCAATTTGATCTGGGTTGCATGCAGGAAAAGAGTGGCCATAGACAAGGTGCAAGTACTGATAACCGAGGGAGGTCTGGGAGTGCCAAATTATGAGAGCTAGTATCTGGCAGCCTAGCTGCAGTGGACAACAAGATGAATTTGTGACAGCAGGAATGTGGAAGACACAACCTTTTAGCTGAGTTTACTTTGATCACATTACACAAAATATTACTGACAAGCATTAAACTGCCCACAGCTAGTGAAGACTGCCTGGAACTACTGGCACTGGTGTATCAAATTCATGTGCGCTGAATTGTCATATGCACCAGAATTTCTAAGAATATTTGTTTTATTTTAGTTTATTCAGACCATAATCTTTTCAACTCAAAACACTGTGGAGCTACAGACAAGAATACATAAGTTACAAACTGTCATTCTTGGTTGCTGCCGTATTTTAAAATATTGTTCAGAAAAACAAATGCTCTTGGTAAAATACTTTCCAATCTAGTAAACTATGTGCACCATGCAATTTAACTCTTAGACTGTGGATACCATTGCCATAATGTCTGTGTATTGTATCCTTCAGCCTGCTCAATGGAGTAATCATATTTCTTATCTTTAGGATTTCCACTCTAAGGACCATGGAAGAAAGTTTGCTTGAATAAGGGAAAACTCATTGATCACCTAAATATGGTTAAGTAAACATATGACGTTACTTACACAGGACAAACTTGATAGCCATATATTCACCATACCATGCCTGCCCTGCAATACGTAATTGGGATTTTGCCATAGAAAAATTCTTAACATTTTATAGTCTAAAAATGGAGTATACAGAAACTTATTCTGCTTCATATACTCACAAGTGTTGCTTTATATACTCACAAGTGTTCTTGGTCTCATCAAAACCCAGTCAGCAAGGCAGACACAAAATTCCACAGATTTAAGTGTGCTTTTAATCATTTGACTCACAATTTTTTTTAAGTTGGCCAGTAGGTTTACTTCAGCTGAAGGTATATGTTGTGTTTTAATGAGCTTGACGACAGTCATAATAAACGCTTTAAATAAAAGGTTTCCAAATGTTACCAGTTTACCTGCTTGTCAGGAGCAAAACCTTCTGCCCCCTATAACGTGTGAGTAATTTGACAAGTCTTATAAGACGACAGCAAAGGGACAACAGAAGAGCAACCATAAGATGAATCATATTTATGCAACCCTCTTATCATTGTTACCATTCTTAATTTTCCTGCTTTAATGGCCAATTTAGTTTTGAATTAAAAATTAATCTAAGGTACTTGTATGCATCAACTCTTTCTAGTTTAACCCTTGATACTTGTCAAAGGTATTTCACTGACCTATTAAATCCAAATGCTAGTTTCTTGGTTTAATCAATATTTGTCAATTGAGTTTTTATACAGTGATCTTTAAGCGGTCCCATTTTCTCTGTAGCACCACAACAGTATCATCCATTATCACCTAATTGTCAGTGTATACTAGACATGCTACATCAGTTTGGTCAAGCCTTGGTGAAAAAGAATGACTTTTTTCTAATGCTTCAAGTACATCTGCCAAGTAGATGCAAATGATAACAAACATTTGTGTGAGAGTGTTTTTTACATGGATCCAATGGGAGATGACCCTCTAGCTGGAACTACCTGAATCTAATATCTTGAATGTAGCCTCTTCAAAAAATCACTGACAAGCTTTCAGGTATATTTCTAGCACAACTAAATCAAACACAGCCTCAAACTCAATCAAAAAGCATCTTAAACTATATATTTGAACCATCGACTTTCTGGCTGCTGCCCTAAAGGCAAAGCAGTGATATATCTTAGATCATTGAGTGCTCAATTCAAAATTAGCCTTGTTGGTATTAAATGATCACATTATCTTGGGCCAACTCAGATACACAACATAAGGCTAATTTAGTATCACCGTTCGCTCTAACATCCAACAATGAGATTAATGACTTTTTATGAATGTTTGATCATTGCATCCTTAAAAATCCCTAGCACTCTCCTTTTCACAGCTACCTAGGTGAAGAAACAGGCTAGAAAGTTATCTGACACAGAAACTCCATGATAATTCATGTCAAACATAGTTTTTTTTAAATATGATCTGCCGTCATCAATGTCAGTAAGTTACTAAAAACTACATACTCAATTCCTAAATTTCTCCCTGAATGTGAGTCAAGCCAGATGAAGTATGTAGATACAGCGTTAGTCCTTAGTGCAGCTGCATATAATGGATATTTATGCCTTCCAAACTGCTGTGCATAGGACATAGTTGCCAAAATGATGATAGTGTCAGAGCCAATAAACTATCCTACATATCATCTTGATTCTAGTAGCCCATAACTCTAATGTTTTTCCTGCTCATGCTAGCTCTGTTCAGTGGAAGTGCCCATCTCCAAACCACGATATGAATCACTGACAGCACCTGAGGCAATAATGTTAAATTTTCACTTGTTCAGTAGAAGCTCTGCTGATACTTTCTGACCGTCATTTGCTCTAGCTACTGTGAGATCACCCTGCACTTGCGTGTACTGGGGGGAAATCAGTTAGATGTAACCGATTTTAGAAGTATCTGTATTATTAGAGTAAAAAAAGTGTGCTCTGACTCTCATTGGGGAGCTTGATTCCACCATAGTTGCTCCATGTTCCTTTATTCTGGTGCTTCACAAACTTATTTTATACATACTTTTTCAGACTCGAAAGAAGCCGGAAGCCAGAGCTTCCTTCTACAAACGTCAGCATATAGGTCCTACAAGGAGAGTCCCCTATCTGGTCTAGAACATGGTATGACTGATACCCTTGATGGACATGTCTTCACTTTAATTTACACAAACAAATCCCATAGTCAATTACAACACATGCACCTTTTGACTCTACATTAAAAGTCTGAAGGACTGTGACGGATCCTAGAAACGCACATATAGGATTGTGCTCACTACTCATTTAAATTCTCACAAATACAAAAGTCTGTGATAAGTGGTCTATAGGAGCCTCTGCAAATAGAGGGATACGAGTTTCACAAGACTACAAAACTTCACTGACAACAGCCTGTTATTGATATTAGCTCAATAACACTCTGTACCAGATGTTTGCATATTGTATTGGGTATCAAATGTATAAAGAATAATCATTGGCAGGGGAAATATTTCTTCTATTCTACAGCTGTACTCTGTAAAAACAAAGATAAAGGTACCATAAGGGTTGGTTGGTGTTGGGAATGTGATGTGTTTCATCAGCTTTGTTTTGCATTACTAGCTATATTGATTGGCATTGATAAAACAGGCTTGTTTGTGTACCTTTGTTGAATACACCATTTTTTTATTTTATAAGGTCCTGATTACAACCACATGGTAACTCAGACCACGGCACAGGTCCCTTTGTAGAGAGATTGGAATTACAGCACCTTTAAATTACCAGACACCACCACAATTATCCCCACTTCCCTTTCAGCAATTCAAACCTTTCAAAATTTACTAGGGTGGGTGAGCCCGGAAAGCACATAATGATTACGGTGTCACAAGTACCAAAAGCTGCATGAACTACCCCATTTTAGAGGGCAAAACTGATAAGTATAGGCCATTATTGCACCCGCTGAATTCAGAACTCCTGCTGTACTGAATTTCACCAAATGCAATAATTATCTCATCCCTTCTTGGGTGGACAAAATTAGAGACTCAGCCGTATAAAGATCATCTGATAAACACTTTCTCTTTCATTAGAGGCACCTGGGTCTTATCACCAACATAGTTCTATTATTGGGTCTACAGGACCAGCACCGATTATATGAGCCCTGAGTGTAAATTTGCCTTCCTCTCAGCAGTTCAGGGGGCCCAGTTTAGGGTTTGGCAGATAAAGGACATTTGAAAAAAAGAGATAGATGTCCCCTTTGCTCTATTTTGATTGTATTGACATGCACACAATATAAATAGGGTGGACAGGACCTCTGCCGCTTGTATCTGGTGTCCTCCATTTGCCAAATTGTAAACTGAGCCGTAAGTCACATATACATTAGAAATAAGACCTAGTGATTTACAGATTCAAATGTTGGGAGTTCAGCCCTAGGTGATGAGACATAGGGTTCACTACTATACTATTATGGAAAGGATGCAGGGTTGGTGAAGGTAACTGTGAAACACTAAAGTTTCTACAATCTACATTAAAGGTTTATGATATCCTATTCCCAGGACCTCTGTGTGACGTGCATAACTATATTCTGCGTGTTTAAAACAAAAGTTGGGAAACAAAAACTGCCCAAACCAATATCATGAGCATAACCGTGTTTGGGGTACTCCATATTCCCTGAGACATTAGTTCTAAAACAATGCTGCAGTATGCAAATGATAGCATTCCTACCTCACACCAAAGAACGAAGAGAGGCTTTTAGAGATCATCGGATCCTTTGAATACTTTGGTGACATCAGGAATTCCTAGAAGGAAACAGACGTGGCGGCAAACGAGTAAATTACCCTGCATTGCATTGTTTCTTGACACAACACGTAAAGTCTGAACAAAATAATTGAGAAAGTCAACTAGTGTTCAAAGAAAATACTAAAAAAAAAAGTGTTGGCATTGCAAATCGAGCTGGTTCTTGCATAAAGAAAATGTTTTCTTAAGTCTTGTGAACCACGTGTCTATGAACAGGCTTATCATCTGTCACATAAACAGCACAGGTGTAGCATGGGCAGCAGCAGTCCAAGATAACACACAAACACACACAACCAAAAAGTCCAACCCCGAGCCTCCCTACGTCCCTGACATAAATAAATGACATACACACGCACCCATCACAAATACATATTTTATAGACACAGACACAAATATATCACAGAGAGGGCAGGCAAGAAGTCACATGGAAGGCAGAAATTTACAGGGTTAACAAGATGACTGGGGCATCAGGGCACGCATGCAGAGCCACTCATCTGACAGACACATAGAAAGTCCTCATACAGATAAGATCTAACTACCTGCTCTGCAAGTTCTGGCAGACAGTTCAGGAACAGCAATGTTCAGAAATTGTGGAACTGTTAGGTTTATATTTTTGTAGAGCAATAATAATGTATTGTATACAACTTTACACATTACCCTACACATATACACTGAATTAATATAATTGCAATTGAAACAAGTTTCACATGTTGTATAGTAGTGAAGTTATTGATGTGTTTTAGTTAGTCGACATGTCTGTACAAATATCCATAGAGAAAAAAAGGTTGTCATTACTGTCACTCACACCTGCTTCCCTCCATTCACACATCCTCTACCCATAAGCTTCGCGGAGCACTCAGTTAAGCTGATGACGTAATGGTTTATTTCCACTGCAGAAGATGCCTTGCTGGTGTTTAACTTGCTATGGTGCGGATATAAGATTGCAACAAGTATCTATCTCATTGGGTTACGTCACTGGGTTTAATTTACTAGGAGAAAGTCTCATTGTCTAAATGTATCTTGTATGTTTGAACATCTCCAGATGAAATTAGCATAGAGGGTGTTGAATACATTTTTTAGAATTGGGATGCTGCTTATTTGCTAAGGTAGTGATGTGTATTATTCTTGTGTTCTGAATTGCAAATGAAAAGATACTTTTGCTCACATCATGATGGTTTTCCTAATTTACTATGCAAGAACTGTGTATAAGAACCCCTGGACTTTGTGGGTAAGCCAGAAGACTTTCCTATTCTCATTGGGATGCTGCACGATTTTGTTATGATTTACCACTCATCAGACTTAAAATATCTTCGGAGTTTTTTCCATACTCTGTATAACATCTGAGATTCTACATGGCATTGAGTTTCTAACACTTATTTTGACTTTTTGTAATAAAACTCTTTAAATTTTCATTGATCTAGAACTCAATTATTACTTAGTGAACCTCATTATTTAATTAACTGTTTTTACTCTCCTATTTGATGTTTGGGAGGTGACTTAACATAGGGACACATTGACTCATGAAATTGAATTTAATGGCATCTATTATCCAGTAATCTGGGAAAACTACTGTAGTTGAGGTAAATTTTAGGATGTCCAAACTTTGGGGTATAGTTTTGCTCTCACAAGAACGAACATGCGGCAAATCAATTACAACTGCATAAGTAGTGTAATGCAAAATTATCACCTCAAATACGAACTAGAAAACAATTTGCTACAAACCTCAAATAACGCAAGTCTCATCTTTGTTTACACCCATCAGTACTGATGAACTGCACTAAGAGGAGAAACGTAATTTAAGAGCTCACATCAGGGCCTTTGTATTGCACTGCAGGAAATATGTTTTCTAGGTAGTACCTCTGTGCATGCAGGATTACTTAGCTTTTAAAAATGCTACTGAAGGGAAACTATGGCCATTCCATCGTGCATATAATTTGACCTGCATTTCCATGTCTATACTTTGCTGTGGTTAATGCAACAAAGAGTGTGTGAATATTCATGGGTAAAAGGCCCTGACGCTAACTCCTTAATGGCATGTAAGAGCTCTATTGAAACCTTAAGTAAATTAATACATTTTTCTTTTCTAGTGGGCATTGAAACAAATAAAATACTGCTCTTTTAAACCTGACTGACTAAGCAAAACCTGACTAACTAAGCAAAGGATTCTGATGAAAATTTAAATGCGTATTAAGATCATGTGTAGAGTATATTTGTCTGGTTTGTGCAGGCTCCTGTTAGCATTATTTCGGAGTAACTTTACAGAACATATTTATTTTTTGACCTCTGCTGGTGTGTTCCTCTTGTTTCGCAGCACTGATTCCAGTACATATCAGAGATTCATGTTTCTGTGCACAATAGAATTCTTGATGCACTAATCAATCTCCAAGGTTGAAGACTGCATTCTACTCATTAAGACCGCAATAAAATGTTTTCTATTTCACCGGGAGCCAGTCATAAAACTTTGTACCTCTGGGTATCCTATTGGGTTACTCTACCTTTATTGCTTCAGGGCTGGTGACAACCAGTGACACGATATGGAAACCATTAATACGCACAACAGGACCATACTTCTCAGCCCTGCAGGGGTAAAGAAAAATACATGAAATCAAGTTAATATTCTAATTTTCATATTGTGCTCTTTAAGCTTTGAGCAGCAAAATATTCCATTTAACTTATGGCAAATGCACTTTTCTGTAAATGCAGATGAGTGGAATTTAACTTTAACATCAACACTATGTACGCAATTTAGTTTTATTGTAAAAGTTTTTAGGTTATGTTCTTTACAATATTGTACAAAAAGCCCGATAATGACACTGGCTAGTGAAATTAAAATGGATGGCACTGGGTAGTGAGCCACAAGTGGTTCCCAAACTGGGAGCCGCGGCTCCCTGGTGCGCCATCAAAACTAGCCAGGGGCACCGCACACAGTTTGGGAACCACTGGCTGTATTTTTATTTTGTCCGAACTGGAAATAGCTAAGTGGTTCCCAAACTGTGTGCGGCGCCCCTGGCTAGTTCTGATGGCGCACCAGGGAGCTGCGGCTCCCAGTTTGGGAACCTACTTGTAACTTGATGAGGAACTTGTAAGTAGTAAGCTTCATGAAATGAGCCAGTGCTACCGTAAAACCACTGCATGCAGCTACCTCATGGCACCACTACAAGAGGCCACAAGATGGTGCCAGAATGCAACAAACTGAGTAAAAATCGGCGATGGCTAAGAGAAGGAAAGCCCCAAATGACAAAATGCCATTTTCCTAGGGTTTTACCTAGGCCTCGATATAACTTTGCATACGAGTGCTTTGTGATACTGGATTGAAGATTCAGCAGGAATTCAGAGCAATGCATCTAGCGCAGTGGTGATATGCAGTCTATGGTTAGTAGCTTAATATCAAGAAAGGTTGATGAAAATCCCTGCCTTTACATGAGATATAGTAATATGTTTATAAGAAATTGGGTTATTGGTTGAGAAGGTTAGAAGCCACCCCCAAGAAACAACCACAATCCTTGACAGGGTGAACCGCAAAAATCAGTAAATCAAGCTGTGCTTAACCCTCTGGTACTTTAGTACAGAACCAGTAAGGGTCAGGCTTCAGTTAGAGGCAATATGTAAAGTATTTTTGCAGCACACAGACAGTGATTAGGTGAAAATGCCACACAAGCAATATCCCACACCAATTTAGAAAAATAAAGTAAATTCTAATCAGTAAAGTTATACCAGACTGACAAACGTCTAATTGTAGAAGTGGAGGCACTGAATTTTAAAGTTTTTAGTGAAACTAGAACCAAGAACCAGAAAATGCCACTTGCAGTGATCTGCTCGTGCTAGACCACAGTCTAGGAGAAAACCAGAAGTTCAGGCTGACCGCAGTGGGGCACGGCCAGATGTAGCAGCCAGGTTAGTCCAGCTTAAGTGTTACCTTCTCAAGAAGAGTTCCAATCACGTTGGAGGAGGCTGCAAGGAGGAGGTTTTTGGCACAAAGAGCAGGGCGAGTGTTGCGACAGTCATTGCTGTATCATGAAGAGTCAGTCCCCCCCTCTCCTGCTGCTACCATCTGCACCCTCAGTCCTGGCAGGCACTCCGCGCTCTGCTGCCTTGCCACAGCACACAAAATCAATGGAACATTCTCCTGTGTTTCCTGCAAGTTTGTGTGCACTTACCCACACCCAACACTCATCACACTGCCAGCACCTAACACAGCACTTGCATATACCTACACAGTCCTGCACCCACCCACACTACAGTACACACTTGGATTCATGGTACTCAACACCTGCTCACTCACCAAGCACACCACAGAGACTTGGGACCCGCTGCACGACAATGCCCCTCACAGAAAACTAGCTGAACCCTGAGTCAGCACCTAACATCGCCACAACCATTTCCCCTGCCCCCTGCTACAAGACTGCCAGGCAAGGCAGATTTCACAATCCTGAAGGCCGAATTCCAATCATCCACAAGGACACCATCAGCTGCACCACATCCAGGGACACGCCATCCTCCAACACGAAACACCTGTCGTTCAAACTCCATGTCACAGCCTACTTCACCCTAATGGCCACTCTCTTCTATAGACCCTCTGTACTGCACACCAACTTCATCAACACCATCAAGGATTTTGATGCACCACTCGCCGTCGATACCAGCAACTACATCCTACTTAAAGGCATGAATATCTACCTGGAGGACCACACATACTCCAACTCAAGACCTCTGACTGAAGACCTTGGAAGCATAGACCCTACCCAATGAGTAAAGTGGCCTACCCACAACACCAGACACCTCCTGGACCCTATTTTCACCAACGTCAACAACTTCCAATTGGACAAAAGGCCACACCATTGCCCTGGACACACCATGACGCTGACGCCCTGTTCCTCTTTTAACATAGCAATACAACAAAATTCAAATCCCAAGCAGCTGGCACATGGAGAAACTCAGAATGATAAACACCACTGCAAGCAACTGGAGTGCAAATGGAAAATGAACGAGGACAATGCAGGCAAAAGCACATTCAAATACGCCCTAAGAGTCTACCACTAAATGATCCAGACCACCAAACACTCACTCTAATGTACCGCATCGATGCCAGCACCAAGCAGAAACATAGAAATCTTCGCCATTGTGAAAAATCTCACCTCACCATTGCACACCTCCTACTCGATCACCACCTCACAATGACCTCTGCAACAATCTCTCAATTCTTCAACCAAATCACCACCATTTACACCAATTATGTCCCACAACCCAACAGACCTCGCCAAACACCTGCCAATCTTATCTAAAATACCAATGTGAAACACATGGTCCGTCATCACTCCAGGAGAAACTGCTTGCCACCATGAAGTCTATCAATTCAAGGGCTTCATGGGACCCCTGCCCCCACCACGCTCACTCAAGAGGACTGCAACCCATCAGCACCATGCTCACACCCATTCTGAATGGCTCTACCTTTTCTTCTACCTTTTCAGATGCTTGGAAACACGCAAATAACCTCCCATTGCTGAGGAAACTCTCAGCAGACCCTTCAATGCTCACCAACTACAGACCATTCTCCCTAATACCATTCCCAGCCAAGGTCTTAGAGAAAGTCATTAACAGACAACTTACCAAATACCTCAATGACCACCAACTCCTCGTCACCACTCAGTCTGGATTCAGACCCAACCACAGAAACTTCCCTCATCACCCCCAAGTATGGCATCTGCATGACTCAGGAAAGAGAAGACTTGGTGGACCTCATCCTCCTGGACCTCTCCACAGCAGTAAAGCAGTCTCCCACCCTATCCTCATCTACACAACATCAGAATCTAAGGACTCGCACTCCAATGGATCTTTTTCTTACTGGAATGACCCAGTGAGTCAATCTGGCACTGTACACCTTGGATGCCCTCAACCTCATCTGCAGATTTCTGCAAGGCTCCTCCCTGACCCTGACACTCTTCAACGCATATATGATTCCTCTAGCCAGTATCATCCACTCTCATGACATCAACGTCCTCTTCTATGCTGGTGATATACAACTCATTCTGTCCATCCGGATCTAGTTCAATGCCTGCATGACTGAAATCATCCACTGGATGAAGACCAATTGTCTAAAGATGAACACCAATGAGATCGAAATTGTGATCTTCGAAAAGAGCACATCACTTTGGGACTCTACATGGTGACTGGTGGCCAATAGAGCAAGGACCCACACACAACCCCTCCACCCATGATAAGAACCTTAGGATAATCATTGACAGCAAACTCTACATGAGTGACCAAGTCAATGCTGTCACTGCCTCATGCTTCCATATCCTGAAGATACTGGGGACGTTTTTCAAATGGCTCCCACTTAGCACCCGGAAAACCATCACACATGCTCCGGCCACAAGCATGGTGGACTACAGAAACACCCTCTGTTCTGGGATTAACAAATTACTCACCACAAGGCTGCATACCATTAAGAACTCGGCAGGCAGAATTACACCGAACCTCCTATGTCTCTCTCTCCTCACACCACACCTGAAGGAGCTCCACTGGCTCCTCATTCACAATCAAGCACATTTCAAACTCCTCACCCACACTTCCAAGGCTCTACATAACACTGGTCCAGCATACATCAACATTTGCATCTGCTTTCACAAACCTTTCAGACACCTCCACTACTCCTTGCACAAATCCTAGGCATATGGAAAACTAGATCGGCGGTCGATTCTTCTCCTACCTTGCTCCTAAAGTGTGGAAAACATGCTGCTACAGATAAGAGCCTCCTCCTCACTTCTTGAATTTCACAAGAAGCTGAAGAACAGGCTTTTCGAGAAGACCCATTAGGCCCCAGGTGTGGCTAGACTCAAACCTGCTCAGCACCACAATATCCTCCCGGGTGATAGTGTGCTCTACAAATCTCTATACCATAACATAACAACTGACCAATGGAGTAACTCTGGATAGCCTGGGATTAAGGTAAGGAGTTCTAAACTTTCTTCTCCAGATGACAAGGCAGTCTTTCAAGCAGAAAGGCAGTCCTTCTGGTGGCAGGGCGGTTCTTCTTCAAAATCTTCCAGAGGTCCAGGAGTTTTCTGATGAGTGGTTCTGAAGGTCCCATTTTTATACCTGGTGCCAGAGCTTATGTGGGGAAAGTCCCTGACCAACCCTAAAAAATGGTTCTGGTCAGTTCTTTCGCTTCTTAGCTCCAAACTGTCTAGGGTGACAAAGACAAGGGCAGACCTGGTATCAGGTTACTTTGTATGTACTGCAGACAAGGGCATCTTCTCCCTAGCCATCTTGCCAGGAAGACCTTTTCCCAGTTACACCCAGGTGCCATTGGTCACTGTCTTGACCCAATACACATTCCTAATAGGAAAATCATTAACATGCTTAGGCAGTCCTAGAAAACCCCCATGTATTGTAGGCAGAAAAACGCCAACCTTCTAAAAGTGACATTTTTAAAATGTAATCTAAAATCTGACTTTACCATGAAAGAGGATTTAAAATTACAATTCATTTGAGTGCAAACAGCATTTTTGTATCTGCCTCAAATTTGAGGCTAGCACTTATTAAGTGTAATAAAGTAACCCAGGGTTAGGGTATGGCAGGGATAGGGCTTACAGCAGAAAAATGCCTTTAGGAGTTTTTCACTGCTCTGATATTGCAAGTTAAACACACAGGGTCTGATTCACAAAGTCGTAGGGGAGTCTCCACACTGAGAGCGGAACCGTTGCAATGAGAATTTTCATTGCGGAGATTCAGCTCCTAGCATGGAGACTTAACCACAACTCAGGGGCCTCCACCACGAGTGCGCAGGCCCTTTGTGAATCAGGCACATATATCTTACTTTTTAAATACAATACACCCTGCCCTAAGAATGGTTAGGGCCTACCTTAGGCATGGTTTATAAGTACTAAAAATAAGGTTTAGGCCTGGTAAAAGGTAGAAATGGCAGTTAAAAACTGCACTATAGGCTTCAGTGGCAGGCCTCAGATATGCTTTGTTATGCTACTTTAGTTGGTGGCACAAAGAGTGCTGCTGCGCACATGTAACATTTAATTTACAGGCACTGGGAACATGGAGTGCCATTTACTAGGCATTTACAAGGAAATTAAAATGTCCTAATGCCAACAAAAACAATACCAGGCCAAAGATGTCAGGTCTAACAATGGATCTTACACGGATTTCATTGCTGCATCTAGAATCATTATCCCTTATGTCAGAAAATATGTTTTTAATTTGGGAAGTGGGTGCTCTCGCTAACTTATCAAACACAAACATGTGTAGTGAATCCTACTTAGCCTACCTTTTAACCTAATTATCCTGCTCTGTCTAAGCCTATTTATTTTACTATTTCTTTTAAGATGGCTGCCTTTGTTTAGAGTTAGAGCAATGTTTTGATTTGCGTTATCAGTGCCACTCCTTGAAGGCGTCACTATCCGCGTCAAAACCACGTGATGAACGTAGATGTTCACATCATGTCCCTTTCCCACTTACGTGTGACAGGAACATAATGTACTTTTGTTGGGAATTGTTTACATAAATGCAGCCACAAGCCTGCCCCTTATCTAGTGTTTGAGATAATCCCTGAGTCAGGGGTCCTACAAGATCTGTATAAATACATCTCACACAGACAAGGTTATCAGAGAGATTCCTATCGATACTGTCGACGTCATCCATGCTGCACATCACTTTGATGCAGACCCAGTCTTCGTGTCACCCCGGAGTCTGATGTAGAGACCTAATTTCAAGGTAACAAGGGTTGGGGGTGCTTCTCATGGACCTGGCACTGACAGATTAGGTTTAACACACTTAGCTCTAGTTAGGTTAGAGATTAGGTTCTCCATGCCAGGGTTTTAGGGATTTTACACACTATTTTTATTGCAAGATGGTGGGTGTCTTTGTATTCACGACTCATCTTTACAATTGTGCTTCTTGCATTGTTCATTATCCTAATCATTGCAGTTTATGCATTTCATTGTAGAGTGCAGTCTTTTTTAATAAACTGATTGAAAACCTTCCTGCATCTCCTTTACTGCTGTGTGTGACTGAGACTTATTGCGAACGTGAAAAAAGGATAACTTCCGTGCCACCGCAACTCCCCTAAGATGTTGCATTTTAGAGTCCATGCGTAAAGGCTGCCAGAAATCACCTTTTACTGTTTGGGTTTTTGGTGAGGGAGGGTTGGGCCGACAGTTGCGACTTGTTATAGGATTGGCCTAGTCGCCTACAAACAAAAGTGCTGTCATCCCTATACCAGCAGTCTTGCCTAGGAGTGAGAATCCAACTACGACACATGTTAGGCCAAAACATTGTCCTTGGAGAGTCTATGCTCAACACCTGGTAACTGTGACACAAGCAACAGGTAATTCTCCAGATAAATGTGTGTTAAGTTCAAGCAGGACCCATAATTTTAACACAGTAAAATTCCCAAACCAATTCAAAAAAATTAAGAAAAAATATAATGAGTAAAAGATGCCAAAACAATCAAAATGGAGAAGGGGAATTGGAGACATGCATTTTTAAAATCTGTGAGCAAATATTTACTGGAAAAAGTAGCATGCCAATGAAAAGTATCAGTTCTCCATTGGCAGTGACATAGGTGCATTTTCAGGCCACCTGCGATGGAGTAGTGGTTCAGATATCACGGGGGTCACCCCAGTCAATGTTTTCACCTTTGGTCTTGTCAGGACATCCAGTAGAGTAGCAATAGTGTCCTCCACATCAAACCGCCAAAGTCACAGGCAAGGTTATACGTCTGGGCTTAAGTTTCCAACTGAAAACCAATGGTGAAAAGTATTGTCAAAAAGATACTGCTAGATGGTTGCCAGTGTGCACCCAAATCATCCACGAGCTGTAAGAATCACTTCTTGCGATACTACCAAATGTCACTGGTGCGCTTGCTCAATACTGTGCACTTCAACTGACCTCATTGCTGTGGAAAGCAGTGTCAGTGAAGCACAAAATTTCTGGAGGACTTTCCTCGCTTTTCCTAATATGTTGCTCCTTATATAACCTTCCCTCCACTCTCTTCTCCTTGTTTGGGTCTTGTTTCATGGTTCCGTCTCACCAGGGCTCATGCGTGAAAGGAAAAGGGATTTCTACTCAGCATTTCTGCCTATCTGGTGAGACAACTCTGTTTTTCTCGAAAAAGTCAAAGTGAGAGGCAGTTTTAGAGTATATAAGTAGAACCTCCTTCACACCCTTAGTTTTTTCAACTATTTCTTCAAGTAAATCTCAGAATAAAATTAGAAGTTCCTCAACACTCGTTAGTGTTGAGCCAAGTTCCTCAAAAAAGAGACTTAGGAAACACAGACAAGTTTATTTTGCATGTTAATGCTAAATTAATATAATTCTAAATGTTTGCCAGTTGATATTTGATACAGAAGAGGGGCCAAGTCTTTTTAATAATTGGGTATGTTATGGGACAAGTAGTAAATGCACAATAATGGAAAAAATGTTTGTGAAAGTAGTTCAGGACTGTAAATTGTAATGTATGTATGCATTTATTTCTATGTGCTCAGTGTCATTTCTCTGGAGAGGTACAAGCAGAAGGGAAGACAACTAAGCAAATCATATCAGCAGAACCGAAGAGAGAAAAAAGACTGTACAAGCTGAGGCAGCAGTCTCTTCTTTGTTCCATTCCCCTTTTCCCACTTCTTGTTGATTGATCCTAGAATAGCTTTTGGGCTCAATCTTCACAATAAGGGAGGCGGCATTGGGAGATCTTCCATCTCTTCCTGTGGAAAATCTTGGTGTCTTTATAATTCCTACTACACTCCTAGGAGTGCAGAGTCTTCAAGCAGAGCAAGTTCCAAGGCTGTAGTCAGGCAGGTCACTCAAAGTCGAATAAATTGTTGTTGAGCTCCATCTGGAGCTGTTGTTGCACATAAAGCTCTGAGCAGAGAAAATCGGTTTTACACAGCTATTAAGGTTGCTCCGCCAATGAGATAGATTTTTATTTATGTATTTCATGGCATTTAGGCACTTTCCATTCAACTGTAACAATATATTTATCAGTTCAGTATCAAAAAGCAATAACACACTACTTTAAGTACGATGAGTATTCACGTCGACGACTTGGAAGGACACAACCGATTTTCCACCTCACTCTGTCCAATAAAACCTTCCATGTAGCCACCTTTTTTGTCTCACAATCACTCTGTCAGAGTTCAGATCTTGAGAGCACGCTTCTAGGCTCCAGGTCCCTCCACAACCATGACTCATGCTGGGCGTGGGTCCCTGTGGTCTGCTAGGCCTTGTTGGAGTAAGGAGCCCTTCTACTTTTTGTTTCCCTAGAGCATGCAACTAGTTAGCCAATCATCTGACAGATGGAGAGCAGTTCCAATCTTTCGGAGCCACCAGTGGTCAGGAGTCCCCTAGTCCTTTTCTTCCAGCAGAATCTCTTTTCATCAAGATGTTGCTTCCAAGGTCCTTAGATGTTCTGATGAGGTGGTGGTGAGATGCCGGTTGTGGCGAGTGTGCTAGTGACTGGATAATTTACTACAGACCTACACCAATGCTGGCTATCCTTTTGCACTATCCCCTCTGCCCAATTCAGCATGTCCTCTTGAGTTTACTGCAGAAATTAGCAGATGCTCTAAATTCAAGATGGCTACACCAATCCTCCATTTGTAGGAGAAGGGTGCTGTGGTCCTTCCATAGCCCTCTACCCCTGTCAAGGTTCAGGTTGATCTTACCACCTGATGGGATTGGAGCCAGAAAATATGGACAGCCCTTAAAATAGATGGGAACAGTTCCTGTCAGCCACATGTGGTATCACCAAGTCAAAAACCAGAAGTGCTAAAGCTACCCTTAGTTCAGCTCGTTTTTTCCATGGCTAATCCTAATTAACTGACTGGCCATTTGCTGACAATACTCCCCCAGCCCTCAGCCCCGAGGCCAAGCCATTGTCCTCTTGGGAGCAAGGCTGCTAACTCCCAGCCACAATGGTGTAATGAGATTCTGAAGAAGGCAACATCTTTATAAGTTAGTCTTCTTTAAAGCAGCACAAAGTGCAATTGCTTCTAGAGTCTTTTCCACTAAAGCTATCAGAAATACAGGTTTTCCACGATTTGTTGTAGGAAAATCCTAATTTTATTAAAGACACAATGGTGAGTGCTATGCATCATTTTCTTGCTATTTGACCTTGGATAAACCAGTAGAGACAAAACCTACAATACTTGGAAAGCTGGTAAAGAAAACTACCAATGTACAAAACACAGGTGTATAAATAGCCCAGTATAAATATATCTTGCACAGATAGTCCCTCCTCTTTCTTGATGTGACATTCCAGTTCAGATCAGCATAGACACAGCAACAGAATGACGTGAATGCAGACAGCATACAGAAGGGTAACTGTCAATCATTTTTATCTTTAGATGACTTCTCAAGTAGACTTGGTAACTGTAGATTAAACAACTACAATACAATAAATAGGGAGATATTAGAGACAAATTAGATAACAGTAAATAACTCTTATAGTGGTGGTATAATACTCTCCTCCATGTCTTTAATAAAATTAGGATTTTGCTACATTAAATATTAGAAAATGTATGGTTTACATCACTACCAGAGGCTCCTATTACATATGTTGAAAGCATGTTAAACTACAGAAAAAATTATGAGAAACTGGTTCGCAAAAGAATAATTTGAAAGTTAAATTTGGAGATCGGACAGCTGCTTTTAGAATATCCTCAAACCTGGCTCCAGACCAAAAGGTCTTGGGGCCATAGCTCCTCTAGAAAAATGAGCGCCTAAAATTGGATTACTAGATCCAGCTTGAGGCATAACCCACTTACCCTTTTGTGGCTGACATGGTAAAAAAACCTATTAATTGAGGCTTCCTGAAGGAATAGACCAGACAGAGTAGTACACTGTGCAGCTGACACATTCAGGGCTCTTGCATCAGAAACTATTTAAAATGTAATTAAATCATGTAACATGGGAAGTGTGGCAAGCAAAACCTTTATACTGAGGTAACAAATATGTGACCAAGATCCAAACAACTTTAACACAGTATCGACATCCCACAAAGAGGAATATTTTGCAGTATAAAGAACATGGATCCTAACTCCATTAGAGATCAACAAATGCTCTTAAATCGGTTTGCCTCATATGTGGATATGATTCAAAGAATTTTCTGATGTGTAGGTGTTAAATGTTTTATAGAGCTTACTTGATGATGCCAAGCTGTTCAGAAGGTTAGCTTCAACTGATATATCTGCTGTAAATGGATCGGTGTTTAGCTCCATGCATCCACCAAAACCAGGTAGACCAAGCAGATTATCTTGGAGCCCAGGATGTTCTGATAAAGTTGCCAGATTGTGTTGAAAGTTGAAACTAGAAAGGTCTAACAATTTAGCCAACGTAGGAATCAATTTTCAGAAGTAAGCCTCTCCTGTGTTCTAACAGTAGCACACCATTTGCATTACCAATAAAATAAAGTACATACACATGAGCCAAATGTAATTATTCAACAAGATTGATTGTCTTACTCATATTGGCCTGTTCAGCCATTTCAAAGACTTTCATGAATGGGACCCATACTATAGAGAAACTTGACCTGCTATGAGGACCAATACTGATTGATCCCTTTTGTTGTGTCCTCGCCAAATTATGCGAAAAATTTCAATAGGCTAGGGTCAATGGATGGAGAAGCTAATACCTAGTTCACAATAGAAGGATGATAACACTCTGCCTTTAGCTTATTACCAACTATATTTATCTAAAAGAATTATTGTCCTTGCTTACATGTAATTAGTTATATCCAGCATTGTGGACCATTTGACTGATAAAGGATGAAAGAGCAAAGAAGGGTAAAAAATCAGATCCCTAGTGGATCAATTACCTAAGTCAAAGAAGAGATATTCACACTAAAATAAATTAGGAGCACACCACATCTTGTGTCTGTGAGGACCACACCAGTTCAGATCAGAGCAATCATGGCTATCTAATTCTGAATCTGCTGAATATATAATGACATCTGAATCATCACCTACCAGCTGCTGTAAAGAAACTCAGATTTATTTTATGAATGTGAATCTACCTCTATAGAAGAGGGCTTCATATCTGGCTGACAGTCAATATCGAAGTTGAAAGAAGGCCTCTCGGACCTTGTTTACACATTTGGAAATAAAAAGAGCAGAAGTTGATGAATCAGATTTCAAGCATGAAAGTTTTTTTTTAAATTGGTTTTGTTGGATAATCTACCACATACTCATCTTAGGGGATAGTCATACATTTCTTTCTTTTGTTTCCATTGCAAATACAATAAAAGGAATATAATACACTCAAAGGTCAGGGGGAAAAGTCAAAGTTTCAGGCTGGCTGCAAAAGAACTTGGGACGGGATGCAGGCGCAGGGTTGGTCCTGATTAAGGTTATACTGTCGCACTTGTATACTTTTTTGGTTCTTTTTCTTGTCAATGGCCAGGGGCACAGGCTACTCTGCAGCTTTAATCTGAAGTTGAGCTCAACAAACGGGCGAAGTTTAGTGGCCCACCAAAGCCTTCGTTCTCAGCAACGTTCAAGGCTACCTATGAACAGGCAAGTAGTGGTAGTCTATAAGCATCTGACTCTGGGCTCAAAAAATGTTACATTCTGAGGAAGTGTCAATCATATCATAGGGTTGTGAAGGTGGTCCCAGAAGTCTGGAGAGGTACAAATAGTCGCTTCTCTGAAGTGCTCCATTTCTAAATGTGGTTTAATAAATGCAGAAGGTTGTGCTGTATAGCGGAAAGAGATCATGACCAATAGCTCAGGTTATGAAAAAATGAAATGTGTTCCACTTTCTCAGCCTCTCACCCCCCAATGAAAAAACCCAAACCTTAAAGAATACAACATTTCTCCTAAAATATAATTAACAAAAATGTGTCTAATGGAATTAAATAAGGATAACAAGATTGGTTAAAGAACGTAATATGAGATTCCACTACTGGTGTCTAAACATTACAGCTGATAATACAAGGTCATCTTGTTCCATTTCCCAGCCAAGTTGGGGAGTCAGTTGACCCCTTCCAATAGAGGCATATTTGTGAGCTAAGGCACTACATGCATAAAGGCATTTTTACAAGTATAAATGACATGACAAATGTAGAGAAACATTAAAAGGATGCCCTGCCATCAATGGCAGACCTACCAGTTCTCTGCACTAACAGCGCTGCCTAAGTTGGGGGTTGGGGCAGTCAATTATGTAATGAGATCTATGAATGAAGTGAAATAGATTATTGGACTAATCGCTTTCACCTGCGTCAGTGTTCACTGCTACCTGGTTAGATGTCCTATGCACAATTTTTGGCGGGGAGTGTGCAAAGAAAAGTTTAGACTGCCTCCCACAGAACTCCCCTGGGTGATGAAGTCTTTGCTATTTCCCACTGTGCAAGAGCACAGTCATGACAGTAGGAAAAAAAGTGTCCCAAGTACTGTCCAGTAACTAGCCATCACATGGATGCGTAGGACAAGGCTTTCTGCTTCCTGAACCAGTATAGATCCTCAAATATATAGTGGTATTCCTCAGCTCAAGGAATACATTTGTTTGTAGTTGTGGTTCAACATCCTGTAGCAGAGAACCCTCATTAATGTAAATCTAATTAGTGCAGTGCTGCAACCCATGTGTACTTAACCACAAGGGGCACTCTTTCCCTGTGTTACATTTCAAGTACAGCCATTACATTGTGGCTGTGCTTGTGGGCATTTTGAGGGGGAACAGAGCCCACCAGCAACAGTCTATGAGACCCAGACCCTGGCAGCAACATTCCATGACACAGGGAGCTGCTCAATTCCAGTGGAACCCGAGATAGGCCCCACCAGGCCACCCCACCATCACCATGCTCTTGCACTACCTGGACGGTCCCCACACCATGCCCCCAAGACAGAACGGCAGCTGCAGTGAGGCTCTCCAGGTCTCATTATCTCTCATGCCATAGGTGAACAATGCCCCAGCTCCTGTGCAAACAGGCCATAACACGTAGCGTTGCTACTCCCCTCTAACCAGGGCGGGTGCCTGACGCAACACACAGGCCATGTCACCCCTGGCCTGACGATACCAGTCAAAGGCACAACCTCAGTAATTCCTGTGAGGCCTGCATCTGCTCTTGGCACACAGGTACTTTACAGAATGATTCCCTCCACAGAGGGCTCGAATTGAAGGATTTCTTTATGACATTGTAGGCTGGTGGAGAGGAGTCACACTACAGTACAGTTGTTTTAGCTGACAGCACTTTAGAGCACCCTCTTCAGATCTTTCTTGTTTAAAGCACGGAGCCTCTACAAGTCTATTTAGTCTGCACCTTAATAATGACATTGACAATTTTTGTTCAATACTTTGAAGAATAGACCCCATTGAGAGCAAAACAGCAGATTTTAACTGACTTAAGAATTGCCTGAGATTTCCCTTAAAATCTCCTCACTGACATCAATAACTGACTCCATAATTGTGCAATAGAATATTGGCCACCAAATACCGTGGTTCAAAAATATCAAGGTCCAAGCTATTGACTTTACATTTGTGTACTGTAAAATACTAGAATGCCAATAACAAAAATATTGCGGACCAAAATATTGACTTTCTGTAGCTAAGTAACTACAAATTTAAATGTAACTATCATTATTGTAAAGTAAAAAAAAAAAGTAAAATATTTTGTTAAAAAATGTAAATCATTTTTACAAATGATGTATCAGGTTAAAAAATAAAAATTAATGTAATACTTTTTTAAAACATTAATTTATTAACCATTTGTAATAAAAAAAGAAATAATATCTAAAAATATAATATTATTTATAAATTCATACAGTTAACTAATAAATATAATAATTCTTAAACAAAACATAAATTAACTTAAAATACTAATGACATATAAAACAAATATATATATATATATATAAATATTGATTTTTTAATAGATTTATAAACATATTATTTAAAGCCATTAAAGGCACATTTTATATATATATATATATATAACTAAAAATAATATTTATCAATTCAAAAGAAGCATTAAAAAAAAATTGAAGCACACAACACAACCAAAAAGTGCAAAATATTATTGATTTAAAAAATATACTTTTAAATAAAATTCCCTCAAAATATTTTAGAAAAAAATATAAACAAATAAAAATGTAACTAACTCTTATCTAAAAACAAATAAAAATAGGAAACAATTCAAATACACAAATTAACAACAATTCTAAAACACTTTAGGACACAACACACACTAGGGGGAGGGGTACGATTTATTCTTCTATATATCTAATTAAAGAAAATGTAGGGAAAATGCATATATATATATATGGGGATCAAATATACTATTCTAACTCCAGTCCAACAAACACTAAGTGAACTGCGAGCATTACAGGGAGACAGATTTACTATTCTAACTCCAACCTAACAAATTATGTAGAACATGCATCCATTGGGGGTTAACACTTACTATTCCAGTCTAAGAAACATTGTGGAAAATGTAACAATTAAGAAGGTGAAGTTTAAAATTTTAATTCCAATGTTACAAATGTTGGGCAAAGAGCATATATTGGGGAAACATAAAATCTACTATTCAAATTCCAGTCTAACAAACACCGGATAAAGCATAAACATTGGGGGTGGGGAATACATTTACTAGTCTATTGCCAAACCAACAAAGCTTGCGGACAGTGTAAATGACTACATTGTGGGACGTAGGTCAAATTTACTCTTCTAACTCCAACTTGCAAGGATTGAAAGAAATGAATACATTGGTGGAGGGGGGGTCATATTCACCATTCTGCCTACAGTCCAACCAACTCTAGGGAACATGCATATAGTGGGGTTTGGGGGATGCTGAGATTTACAAGTATAACTTCAGTCTAACAAACAGTGAAAAAATGGGCATATAATAGTGGTGGGGGTGTTTACTATTCTAATGCCAGTCAACAAACATTTGTGGACGAACAGACATCGGGGGAGGTAAGATGTACTTCTCTAACTCCAGTCTAACAAATATTGGAGAAAGTGCATACATTGGGGCCTTAGGGAAATTATATTCATTGTTCTAATATCTCTAGTTCAACAAACAGTGGGGAAAGCGCACACAACATATGGATCAAATTTACTATTCTAACTCCATTCGAACAGACACTGAGGACAGTGTATACATTTGAGGGTCATTTACATATCATTAAATATCTTCTCATTTTAAATTTAGCACACATCACACTCACCCATAAAACAAACATAAACCTAAAGTGTCTGTAAAACACATACTAATTACTTATATATTTTTTTTAATTTAAATTATTATAAAATAGTTCAATTTTTAACAGTCAACCAAACCCCCAATATACCAAAAAGGTTTGTTAAAAAAAAAACAAAGGCCGTTAAAAATTATATTAAAAATATTTTTCAATAAAATTAAGAAACCAATTGCAAATGTGACAATTTACATACTATGTTATTCACTTCATCGGAATTTATGAATAAGTCAATTAAAAAAAACTACACACTTATAGACTACTAAATGTCACACCCCAAGTTTCAATTTTAATACATACTCTATAAAAATATTTTACGTTTTAACGTAAGAACAACACTTTAATTTATTAAAATAACACATACAATCAATAATACCAGTTAATATATTAAAACAAACACTATCCACTCAATACATTAAACCAGCAACCCAAAATTAAAATATATTATCTAATTAAAAATATATTAAACAGAAAATTAATAATTAAAATATAGAACAAAAGTAACAAATTAATCAATTAACACTAATAAAAATCTAATTGAAAAAATAACACCAAGCTAATCCCCAATGTATCCAACAACCCACAATTGAAATTCAGTACATAGGGGGTCATTACAACATTGGTGGTAAAAGCCGCTTACCGCCGTGCAGAAGACCTCCAACAGACCGCCGCGGCCGTGGAATACCGCCACGGTCATTATGACCCACAGCTCGGAATCCTCCAAAATCCAGACAACCACACAAGTCCGCCACACCAAAGGTCAGTGATAAACTGGCGAAAACAAAACCTCCACGTCACGCCAACAGGAATACGCCCACACTATCACGACCCACGAATCCACGCAGCAGTCTTTCAACCGCGGTATTCTATTGGCGGTACACACCACTGCGCTCAAAATACACACACATTTACAAAACACTACCACATTGGACATTTCGAAATACACACACCTGATACACATACACACACCACTCCCACACACCCAATACAATATAAAACACACACCCACAAACCCCTACGACAACAATTGCGACAGAAGGCCAGAGAGAGACTCCACCAGAAACAACAATAGCATCCACAGGAACTCAACACCATCACTCACACAACATCCACGCACCTCACACAACACACCCCTAAATATCACCCCACACATCACAACACATAGCACCCCACACATCACCCACACCACCCCATGGCACCGCAAAGACACCCCAGGTTTTCTGAGGAGGAGATCAGGGTCATGGTGGAGGAAATCATCCGGGTAAAACCACAACTATTCGGATCACAGGTGCAGCACACCACCATAGCTAGGAAGATGGAGCTATGGCGAAGAATCGTCGGCAGGGTCAACGCAGTGGGACAGCACCCAAGAACTAGGGATGACATCAGGAAGAGGTGGAACGACCTACGGGGGAAGGTGCGTTCCGTGGTCTCAAGACACCACCTGGTGGTTCAGAGGACTAGCGGTGGACCCTCACCTCCTCCCCCAGAACTCACTACCTGGGAGGAGCAGGTCTTGGCTATACTGCATCCTGAGGGCCTTGCAGGAGTAGCAGGAGGAATGGACTCTGGTAAGTCAAACCTTTAACTACCTCATCCCCCACCCACCTGCATGCTATCACATACCCCCACCATTGCCATCACCCCATCACTCCAACTCCTCACGTATGTCCCAATATCACAAACCACACATCCCAAACCCAAGCCCTGCATGTAACACCAAAGCATGGACATCCATCACCAAAGCATGTCCACTACACGTACCCATACACCCCCCTAAACCATTATCACACAAGGTCCTACACAGGAATGCAAGCACTGGGGTACACGGTCACCCACCCATTGCACACTATGGCACATCAGATGCAATAATCATGCCTTTACACCCCTGCAGGACCCCTACCCATTGTCACCGGACAGGAGGTTCCAGACGTGTCTACTCCACCCACAGAAGAGGCCCACAGTAAAGACAGCAGCTCTGTCCAACTGGATCAAGATGACCAGCCCGGCCCATCTGGGACCTCGGGACAGTCGGTTCCCCTAACACTGGCACAGGCCACTACAGAGCTTGCCCCCTCTGGAAACACCATCGCAGCACCCACCCAGCGGGCCCATACCTCTGTCCCCAGGATACGTCAAGCAGCAGTGTGTCCACCACTACAGGGAACCCAGGCTAACCCACCACCCCAACAACACCAGGGACCTGGGGGCAGTGGTAGTGGGCACACAGTTCAGGGGACAGAGGCACAGGAACACAGGGGAACTGGGAGGACTGCTGTGCGACAGGGGGAGGACAGGCCCAGGGAACCCACTCTCCACGAGGCCCTCTCCAACATCATGGGAGCCTACCACCATTCCCAGGAGACGATGGCAACGGTACTGGCCAAGTTTCAGGAGACCCAGCGGCTGCAGGAGGAACAGTATTTGGGCTTCAGGGAGGAACGCAAATCCATCAATACCACCCTGGGCACCATTGTAGGGGTGCTGAAGGAACTCGTCAACACCAGGATGGACACTGTGGCACAACAAGGGGCCCCTGACACTAGTCTGTACGATGAACTGCCCACCACCTCCGCCGGCACTAGTGGACAGGAGGCACCGCCACAGGACCACCACACCAGCACCCCACCCCCTGCAGATGGAGAACCACCCCGCAAGCGGTCCCTGAGATCCAGGACAAAGACAGAGAACAATGCCAAGACCCCGCCAAGAAATGAGACCACCCTGATTGTCATCCTTCTGTCCCACTTTGTCACCCTGTCCATCCATCAACTGCCCCAGCTCCACCTCCTATGCCCCTTTGGACAATGCACCTGTGAGACTAATAGACTGGACTCTGCCATGGACATTCCTCCACCATCACCCCTGACCATTTTACCCACCCATCCACTAATTTGCACTTCAATAAACACCCTTAAATCACAAATCAATCAGGAGTCTGTCTGTGCTTTCGAAAATGTGTATTAGCAATAACAGTGGAAAAATGCTATATCCAATGTAATGTCAACATACCTATGTCACACAGCTCTAGTCCATGCGGAAACAAAGCAGATGTCACACAGTGGGACCCACATCTCTGAAATCGTAAGGGAAAGTGACAACTCAGTGACCATACACTGGGTGAAAATGACAGACAGATGAGATGTAGTAGATTTAAATCAGATGTAGCAGGCAGTGTTGCCTTCTTACCTGTGTCTCACTGGAAGTATTGATGAATAACCGTATTTCTGTTGTCGATATCCTCTTCCTCAGCTTCCTCGTCTTCACTGTCCACAGGCTCCACAGCTGCCACAACACCTCCATCTGGACCATCCTCCTGCAGAAAAGGCACCTGTCGTCGCAAAGTCAAGTTGTGAAACATACAGCAGGCCACGATGATCTGGCACACCTTCTTTGGTGAGTAGAATAGGGAACCACCTGTCATATGGAGGCACCGGAACCTGGCCTTCAGGAGGCCGAAGGTCCGCTCTATAATCCTCCTAGTTCGCCCATGGGCCTCATTGTAGCGTTCCTCTGCCTTTGTCCTGGGATTCCTCACTGGGGTCAGTAGCCATGACAGGTTGGGGTAACCTGAGTCACCTGCAAATGTCGAGGGACAACTGTTAGACACACACTAACTCATAGGGACATCCCCAGACCCAGACACCTAGTCACACTGTATAGGGTCCATTTCCTCACCTAATAGCCACACACGGTGCCTCTGGAGTTGCCCCATCACATAAGGGATGCTGCTATTCAGCAGAATGTAAGCGTCATGCACTGAGCCAGGAAATTTGGCATTCACATGGGAGATGTACAGGTCTGCCAAACACACCATCTGCACATTCATCGAATGGTAACTCTTCCGCTTTCTGTACACCTGTTCACTGCTGCGGGGGGGGACCAAGGCCACATGTGTACCATCAATGGCACCTATGATGTTGGGGATGTATCCCAGGGCATAGAAATCACCTTTCACTGTAGGCAAATCCTCCACCTGAGGGAAAACGATGTAGCTCCGCATGTGTTTCAGCAGGGCAGACAGCACTCTGGACAACACGTTGGAAAACATAGGCTGGGACATCCCTGATGCTATGGCCACTGTAGTTTGAAAAGACCCACTTGCTAGGAAATGGAGTACTGACAGCACCTGCACTTGAGGGGGGATTCCTGTGGGATGGCCGATAGCTGACATCAGTTCTGGCTCCAACTGGGCACACAGTTCCAGGATTGTGGTACGATCAAGTCTATAGGTGATGATCACATGTCGCTCCTCCATTGTCGACAGGTCCACCAGCGGTCTGTACACCAGAGGATGCCGCCATCTCCTCACATGCCCCAGCGGACGGTGCCTATGGAGGAGAACAGCGAGCAGAGAGTCAACCAACTCTGAGGTACGTAAACACAGCTTAATTAGAAAAATGTAGCACATCGACATATGCCTGTATTAGTGTTTAAGCAAGGCCTAGATATGTGTGACACAGTCCAAAATAATGCCATGTGGCCCCCTGAAATGGCGACTGCCTGACCTGTAAAGTGGGACAAGGGGATATGAGGTAACTGCGCTGGCGTTGTACACCGTCACGGTAGGCAGTCGAAGACCGCAGCGCAATCCTGCATTGGTTACCATTGGACCCTATGGGTCCCAGGAGCCAATGACGATGTACGCCGGAGGTTACGGTACGCACCACCGTGGACGTGACCGCCATTTTCTCTCTGTTCAATCACTTGATACCTGATCTTCGACAGGACAGGACCTACACTGCAAGTGCTGCTGTGACCTCAGTCTGGAAGAGACAATGGCTTGTGTGTCTGGGGAAAGGGCCCCTGCCTTCAGCACGGAGGAGTTGGACAAACTAGTTGATGTGGTCCTTCCCCAGTACACGCTACTCTACGGTCCTCCAGACAAATAGGTAAGTACACTGTGAGCATGCTTTATGGGCAATGCCTGTGTAGAGTGGTGTGGTTGAAAGATAGGGGGGAGGGTTAGAATGAGGCGTGCATGAAACGACGGTGAGTGCATGTGCGTCATGGCAAGGGTAGGGATGCGGGCCAATGACAGTGACGGTGTGGATGGTTATATCTTCTCCTTTTCCCCTATACTATTCCGCCCACCAGAAGAAGGACATTTGGCGTGCCATCGCCAAGGAAGTCCGGACCCTGGGGGTCTACCACAGACGGAGCACCCACTGCCGGAAAAGATGGGAGGACATTCGCCGCTGGAGCAAGAAGACGGCGGAGGCCCAGCTGGGGATGGCCTCACAACGTGGGAGGGGTGCCCGTTGCACCATGACCCCCCTGATGTTTCGGATCCTGGCGTTGGCTTACCCGGAGTTGGATGGGCGCTTGAGGGCATCACTGCAGCCACAAGGGGGTGAGTACACTCTCATTCTGCTGATTCAGCGCGCATTGTAGGTGTCTGGGTCGGGGAGGTGGGCTGTGGTTTCCCCTAGGCCAGGGCGAGTTCAGTAGGCAAGGTCCCTTCTTAAGGCAGGCCCTGTGACACCCCACCCCACCTGTGTACAGTGCCAACTACACCTAGTCAGGCTCCTGTGACATCCATGTGTGCAGCAATCGGGCATAGCCTTGTAACCCATGTCCCTGGGATTGATTAGGGAACTCCAAGTGCACGGCGTAGTGCAGGGGGCTTCTGTGTCTGTAGTGTCCGCCAACGGTAGCAGTATTGCATGCACTGAACATGTCTTTCTTCTGTCTTCCCCCCCTTTTTGTGGTCTCCCTGTTCTTGTATGCATTAGCATCATCAGGCGGCGGAGCAGTGGCACCGGAGCAGGAGGGAGCTGCATCCCACATGGCCCTGGAGGGCGACACAACGGAGTCTGAATTCACCAGTGGGACAGAGGTCGAGAGGAGCTCCACGGCGGGGACAGGAGCGGAGACCAGAGATACGGACTCCTCCTCTGATGGGAGCTCCCTTGCAGTGGCGGGCCCCTCTGTGCCCCCCGCATCTACAGGTACAGCTGCCAACCCCCGACCAGTGGTGCCAGTAGTAACCGGCTTCTGGAGTGCGCCAGGCAGCAGGGCAGCCAGTGTGGCAAGGAGCCAGAGTACGGACAGTCCCCCACCTGTAAAGCACAAAAGGTTGGCCAGTGCCCGGCGGGAAAGTGGAAAGAAATCAGCCACCAAAGCCGCTCCCAGGGGTACAGTTGGGAGTGTGGAGACTGCTGCGCCACCATCCAAGGTGGGGAAGGGGCACAGTAAAACCGGCAAGTCTGGGGAAATCTGCACGGCGGACAAGACCGCCACCAGCACCTCTGCCCAGGACAAGACCGCCACCAGCACCGCTGCCCAGGACACCACCAGCACCGCTGCCCAGGACACCACCGCCACCAGCACCGCTGCCCAGGACACCACCAGCACCGTTGCCCATGACACCACTGACACCAGCACTGCTACCCAGGACACCACCGCCACCAGCACCGCTGCCCAGGACACTACCACCACCAGCACCGCAGGGCAGTGAGCGCCAAAGTTTCTGACGCTATTGAGGCCGCCACGAGCTGGATGAAGCACTCTGGGCACCAAGCCCCCTCCAGAACCAGTGGAGAGTCACATCCACTACCTCAGTCCTTGGCAGGATGAAGAACTCTGGGCACAAAGCCCCCTCCAGAACCAGTGGAGAAAGGCATCCACTACCTCAGTCCTGGGAAGGATGAAGCACTCTGGGCACAAAGCCCCCTCAAGAACCAGTGGAGAAAGGCATCCACTACCTCAGTCCTGGGCAGGATGAAGCACTCTGGGCATAAAGCCCCCTCCAGAACCGGTGGAGAGTCACATCCACTACCTCAGTCCTTGGCAGGATGAAGCACTCTGGGCACAAAGCCCCCTCCAGAACAAGTGGAGAAAGGCATCCACTACCTCAGTCCTTGGCAGGATGAAGCACTCTGGGCACAAAGCCCCCTTCAGAACCAGTGGAGAATGTTATCCACTTGAGAGACTGTGGTTTTGCACTCCCCAGGATTGACCAGTGGGCAAACCACCCACTGTAGAGACTTGAGAGACTGTGGCTTTGCACTCCCCAGGATTGAACAGTGGGCAAACCACCCACTGTAGAGACTTGAAAGACTCTGGCTTTGCACTCCCCATGACTGAACATTGGGCATGGAGCCCCCTCGTGGATCTGGAGACGTGCCTGTGAGAAAGTAGCTTCTTTCTAGCCTTGTTACCCCCACTTTTGGCCTGTTTGTGAGTATATGTCAGGGTGTTTTCACTGTCTCACTGGAATCCTGCTAGGCGGGGACCAGTGCTCATAGTGACAACCCTATGTTGTCAGTATGTTTGTTATGTGTCACTGAGACCCTTCTAGCCAGGACCCCAGTGCTCATAAGTATGTGCCCTGTATGTGTTCCCTGTGTGATGCCTAACTGTCTCACTGAGGCTCTGCTAACCAGAACCTCAGTGGTTATGCTCTCTCTTTACTTACAAATGTGTCACTAACAGGCCAGTGACTACATTTACCAACTCACATTGGCATACTTGTACACCCATATAATTCCCTAGTATATGGTACTGAGGTACCCAGGGTATTGGGGTTCCAGGAGATCCCTATGGGCTGCAGCATTTCTTTTGCCACCCATATGGAGCTCTGACAATTCTTACACAGGCCTGCCACTGCAGCCTGAGTGAAATAATGCCCACATTATTTCACAGCCATTTTTCACTGCACATAAGTAACTTATACGTCACCTATATGTCTAACCTTCACCTGGTAAAGGTTGGGTGCCAAGTTACTTAGTGTGTGGGCACCCTGGCACTAGCCAAGGTGCCCCCACATTGTTCAGGGCAATTTCCCCAGACTTTGTGAGTGCGGGGACACCATTACACACGTGCCCTACACATAAGGCACCACCTATGTGTAGCGTCGCAATGGTAACTCCGAACATGGCCATGTAACCTGTCTAAGATCATGGAAATGTCTCCCCAATAGATCCCCCGGGTCTCTAGCACAAAACCCGGGTACCGCTAAAATGACTTTCTGGGGTTTCACTGCAGCTAATGCTGCTGCCAACCCCTCAGACAGGTTTCTGCCCCCCTGGGGCCCAGGCAGCCCTGGCCCAGGAAGGCAGAACAAAGGACTTCCTCAGAGAGAGGGTGTTACACCCTCTCCCTTTGGAAAAGGTGAGAAAGGCTGAGGAGGAGTAGCCTCCCTCAGCCTCTGGAAATGCTTTGATGGGCACAGATGCTGCCCATCTTTGCATAAGCCAGTCTACACCGGTTCAGGGATCCCCCAGCCCCGCTCTGGCGCGAAACTGGACAAAGGAAAGGGGAGTGACCACTCCCCTGACCTGCACCTCCCAGGGGAGGTGCCCAGAGCTCCTCCAGTGTGCCCCAGACCTCTGCCATCTTGGATTCAGAGGTGTTGCTGGCACACTGGACTGCTCTGAGTGGCCAGTGCCAGCAGGTGACGTCAGAGACTCCTTCTGATAGGCACTTACCTCTCTTAGTAACCAATCCTCCTTCCTAGGTAGCCAAATCTCCTTTTCTGGCTATTTAGGGTCCCTGCTTTGGGGATCTCCCAGATAACGAATGCAAGAGCTCATCAGAGTTCCTCTGCATCTCCCGCCAAAGGATCGACTGCTGACTGCTCAGGACACCTGCAAAACCGCAACAAAGTAGCAAGACGACTACTAGCAACCTTGAAAGCCAGCCTCATCCTGCTGGCTTTCTCGACTGTTTCCAGGTGGTGTATGCTCTGGAGATAGCCTGCCTCCTCCCTGTACCAGGAGCTCTGAAGAAATCTCCTGTGGGTCGACAGAATCTTCCCCCTGCAACCGCAGGCACCAAAAGACTGCATCACTGGTCCTCTGGGTCCCCTCTCAGCACGACGAGCACGGTCCCTGGAACTCAGCAACTCTGTCCAAGTGACTCCCACAGTCCAGTGACTCTTCAGTCCAAGTTTGGTGGAGGTAAGTCCTTGCCTCCCCACGCTAGACTGCATTGCTGGGTACCGCGTGATTTGCAGCTACTCCAGCTTCTGTGTACTCTTCCAGAATTTCATTTGTGCACAGCCAAGCCTGGGTCCCCGACACTCCTTCCTGCAGTGCAAAACCTTCCGAGTTGTCCTCCGGCGTCGTGGGACTCCCTTTTGTGACTTTGGGTGGACTCCGGTTCACTTTTCTTCTAAGTGCCTGTTCAGGTACTTCTGCGGGTACTGCCTGCTTCTGTGAGGGCTCCCTGAGCTGCTGGGTGCCCCCTCTGGCTCCTCCTCCAAGTGGCGACATCCTGGTCCCTCCTGGGCCACAGCAGCACCCAAAAACCTTTACCATGACCCTTGCAGTTAGCAAGGCTTGTTTGTGGTCTTTCTGCGTGGGAACACCTTTGCAAGCTTCTTCACGACGTGGTACATCCATCCTCCAAAGGGGAAGTTCCTAGTCCTCTTCGTTCTTGCAGAACTCCAAGCTTCTTCCAACAGGTGGCAGCTTCCTTGCACCCTCAGCTGGCATTTCCTGGGCTCCTGCCCACTCTCGACACTGTCGCCCCTCTTGGACTTGGTCCCCTTCTCTTACAAGTACCCAGGTCCAGAAATCGACTGTTGTTGCATTGCTGGTGTTGTTCCTCTTGCAGAAACCCCCTATCACGACTTCTGTGCTCTCTGGGGGTAGTAGGTGCACTTTACACCTACCTTTCAGGGTCTTGGGGTGGGCTATTTTTCTAACCCTCACTGTTTTCTTACAGTCCCAGCGACCCTCTACAAGCTCACATAGGTTTGTGGTCCATTCGTGGTTCGCATTCCACTTTTGGAGTATATGGTTTGTGTTGCCCCTATACCTATGTGCTCCTATTGCAATCTACTGTAACTTTACATTGCTTGCATTACTTCCTTTTGCTATTATCTGCATAATTTTGGTCTGTGTACATATATCTTGTGTATATAACTTATCCTCATACTGATGGTACTCACTGAGATACTATTGGCATATTGTCATAAAAATAAAGTACCTTTATTTTTTGTACTTCTGTGTATTGTGTTTTCTTATGATGTTGTGCATATGACACCAGTGGTATAGTAGGAGCTTTACATGTCTCCTAGTTCAGCCATAGCTGCTTTTCCATAGCTACCTTCTATCAGCCTAAGCTGCTAGAAACACCTCTTCTACACTAATAAGGGATAACTGGACCTGGCACAGAGTGTAAGTACCCTTGGTACCCACTATAAGCCAGGCCAGCCTCCTACCGTGCCCTCATCCGGCTGAGGTGCCCCCCCTTCCCTCCCCCCGAGGTGCCTGTTTTATTTCTATCTGATGCCCCAGCAGTGTTCTCTCCGTCTTGTTCAGGTATTGAGTGTGGGCCTCCCCCATGCCTTTTGGGCCCAGTGGTCCACGGACTATGATATGGAATCCCTTGGACTTGTATTCTTGGTGTATATATTTGTTTATAGTGTGAATATCTTTATATATGTATATATTTTTTAATACTAACTTTGAATATATTACAATCATTCTACTCATTTCCTTTTGTCCTTGCATTCTTCCAGGGGGTTTGGGGGTGTAACTGTGATGTATCATGATGTATTTGTGTGTGTGTTGTCGTGGGTGAGGGTGGGAGTGTTGCGTGTGTGTGTCACTGTTTTTTCCCTCCTCCCTCCCCTGTGTCGTAGTTGCAGTACTCACCGTGGTCTTCGCCGCCAGCATTCGTGCTCCTGGTAGAGGAGCAGGAAGATAAAGGCTGGAAGAATCTGAAGTTCCGGTTCCATGGCGTCCTGGTTCCTCGTGGGATGTGTAGAGGTGAGCGTTTCCCCTTCCAAGTCCTGTTTCTGCCGTGTTTTTGTTCGCGGTGAATCCGCCCCGGAAAAGGTGACGGATTGGCCTGTTGTAATTCCGTGGGCGGTACATTGTGTTCCGCCTGTCAGTTGGCGGTTACCGCCGCGGTGTTTGTTTGTACCACCGTGGCGGTCGGAGTGTTAAAGTGGCTGTCTATGTTGGCAGTTTCCGCCACGGTCGTAATTCCATTTTTTTTACCGCCGGCCTGTTGGCGGTTTTACCGCAGCTTTAACACCGACAACCAGGGTTGTAATGAGGGCCATAATGTTTTTTTTTTTTAAATAAAGAGGCAACAATGAAAATATATAGCAAAAATTATAAAGAGGTCATTAAGACATTAAAGAAACATTTTAAAGCTTTAATATTTTTTTTTAATAGGTAAACTGTCAAGTAAATCAACAAAAATGTTTAAGAAGAGCTAAACAAAAAAATGAAGGAACAAAACACCTATGGGACTGTTGGGATCAGCAAGGGAGAGAAGAAACTATGGGCCTCATTACGAGTTTGGCGGTTGGATGCCAGACCGCCATAGTGGTGGCTGCCAAAAGACCGCCATGTTGGCGGTCATACAGACTGCTGTATTACGAGTTACAGAGGCACGACTGCCAAAAGCCAGCCAAAAAAGCAACCCCGTCAGGACTCTGGAGGGCGGGAAATAGGCGGTCTGACCACTGGTACCGCCAGCCCATCAACCAACCACCGACCGTATTACAAGTCAAAATCGCAATGGTGGTCCGAACTGCAGCAGTTCATGGTCACCAAGGTAATACCGTACACCACATTGGATGCATTTGAAAATAACGCAGCTGACACATATTCCCACACCCAACACACCTACAAACCACACCATAAAACACACCCCTTCACACACCACAATCCTTTGCATCTACAACGCTACACATAACAAGATACAGCTCAAAAAAAGAAAATTCAAACCATAGATTAGGCACCCCTCCAACTTTCACAACCATATATCCCACATCCTCAACACACACCCATCACATCCAGTTGCACTACCCCACTCTATTTACACCCCACCACCTGTTTATTTATCCAGCACCCACCCATTTATTAATCATCACCACCAAGTCACCCCAGAAAAATCCCTGTTTCACAGACGACAAGTTAAGAGTGACGGTGGATTAAATCATTAGGGTAGAGCCACAATTATTTGGATCCTAAGTCCAGCAAACTACTATTGCTAGGAAAATGGAAATGTGGCAAAGGATAGTTGACAGAGTGAATTCTGTAGGCAGCTCCCCGCGCACAAGGGACGACATCAGGAATAGGTGGAACGACCTCGTAGGGAAGGTTTGTTTCATGGCATCCAGGCACCAGCTTGCGGTCCTGAAGATTGGTGGTGGTTCCCCACCTCCTCCTCTACAGCTCACATCATGGGAGGAGATGGTCTTGGCCATCCTGCATTTTGAGGACTTGACAGGAATACCTGGGGGAGTGGAGTCAGGTAAGTCACCACACAAAATATTGCACCAAAAATGTCTTGTCATGCATGCTCACTGATCACCTCTAGCCACCTTCACTGTCCTCCCACTGACCAGCCCAGTCACCACCTGTCCAAAGACCACTGTCTGCCATCTCTCCTGGGAACTAGACTCAGCTGGGGGAACCATCTCTCTGTATAGTGTGTGTAGCACAAGGAATGACAGCACCACAATTCCCAGCAGGCACTATTCTACAATTACAAAAACCAGAACAGTGTGCTACACTCAAAATTACCTTGTTCTGCAAATCCCTAATGAAAGGTACTCACCTGAAAGGAGGACAAGTGTACAGTGTGTGGGAGTAGGTCAGGCACTGAACAGAAATGCCAAGGCCGGGGGCAATTGTTGTGTTACCCCCCACAGCCAACACAGTGTATCCAGCTACAAAACATGCTTCTCCCTCTACTCACCCAGTGAACTGTACTCACCTGAGAGGAGGACAACTGTACACTGTGTGTGATACAGGGAGTGAAATGTCTAGAACTCATAGGAAGATCCCTTACTCTCACTTCAAGCAACAGTCCACCTGCCAAAATACAATTTCCTGGGAATTCACACATGAAGTGCACACACCTAGGGGAATTACATTGAACAACTGCATGTAGTACAGGTAGTCACACGACTGCTAAGGCCAGGAGGCCCTGTCTACCCAATCCAATGACCCAGCCCACTCTGCATATCTCCAAGTATCCTTGCTGGTATACTTGCTATGGAAGTCTACTCACCTCAGAGGATTAACAATGTAAACTATGAGTTGTGATTTCAGTAAGGTCACTGTAAATCCCAGGAGGACCAGGCCATGCAACCTCAAACACCAGGCCAGTGCCCATATGACTTAATGCCACTGTCCCTGAACTCACTAATTAAGTTAATACACCTGGGATGGACAAGGATACAGGTCGTGGTACACCCTGTGATGTGGCAACACGCCCAGATCCATCTTGAGCAGCTATGCCAAGGTGAAAAGAGTGTGGAGGAAGGACAGCTCAAAATGTCTGGAAAGAACATCTAAGTCTGATTTAAGGCCCCAAGATGCGTCATCTGAATGGGCAGACAACACCAGTGAGCCTCAACCTGACCACATCAGCTCCTCCCAAACCTGTGGCCTCTACATCTCAGGCAGCCAGTCGTCCCCAAACCTGTGTCCCAATGACAGTCACTAACATCCTGTGCCCTCCAGTCCAGGTCCCTCTGTCACAGCCAGCCAACTCCGACAATGAAGGACCTGGAACCAGTGGAAGGGGGCAGGCTTCATCAAGGGCACAGGAACATGGGTTGGGTGCGCGGGAAGGATGGTGTGGCCCGGCAGCAAGAGGCTGCTGGTGATGCCCCTGACCAGGACACTATCAGCCAGGTGATGGAAGCCTACCAACATTCCCAAGGCCTGATGGGACAGGTACTTACCGAACTCAGGGAAATCAAGGAGTTGCAGAGGGACTTCCATGGGGAAATGCATGAACAGTGGGAGGCCTACAATACCAACATGGCCTCCCTAACAGAGGTGCTGAGGGACATTTAATACTAACCTGAACTGGGATCGACAACAACACTCCACCCCTTCCGTAGGCTCATCTACACCAGGCCCTTCATCAGGGCCAGCCACTGGAAGGAAGTCCCTGGCAGGGGAAGCAACCCCCTCAGAAACCTCTGCTTCTGTAGTTACTGAACCCCCGCAAGCGGGGACGTCCACCCAAAACTCCAGAAGATGTGGATGGCAAGACACCAACCACTGCCAGCAAGTGACGACTTCCTGATGTCACTCCTTTGTGTGCCCCAGATTCACTCTGGTGACTGTTCCCTAACCACTTTCCATTTTCCAGGGTAGTAGGACACTGGACTTTGGACTTCAGATGTTGTGGCCTCTACTGTATTGATTGCATCTACCACGACCGATCTCTTAACCTTACTTATTTTTTTCCAGTATCACTATCAGATATGTAACTAAACAGACCTATCACAAAAACACTACCTACCACCTCTTTTTTTTTTTTTTACTTTCTGAAATGTTGAATGGTAATCACATGTGAAGCACATGAGTAAGACATATGAAGGTAATGGAAGTAGGGAGATGTCTCAGGTAGTGTCATGCTGAGGATGACTAGCAACACAATGTCACAAGTGTCTGGTCACACCAAAAACCTGGAGAGTTATAGCCAAGAACGTCTGAACCATATTGAGTCAGGCCAGATATCCCAAATGTACCATCCCCCAGACCACACAAAAAGGGCTTTGCAAGTCCTTGTCCTATAGATTAGGCTAACAGTGTAGTGGATGTTGTCACCAGCTTGACGCTTATCACATACCAAAACCAGGTCTGCCAACTTAACATACGCCATGGCACAGACAGAGAACAGTACAACATTTCCTAAGTCTAGGTCCTTCCCATTACCATGAGCAAGCATCTGGTGGAATGTCACAAACCTGTGTCAGTTTTGTGGCACAGGCACACTGGCCTGCAATGAGGAAACACATCGACAGCCACAAAAAGATCATACTGGATCAATGTCAACACAGTGGGAAGGTAGAATGCATGGACTGCTCAGCATGACGTTTCAAGACCACATGATCACAAATATAAGACCATTGGACAACACACAAAAGCAAACAAATGTATTGTGTATTTCAAATTCCTAGCCACACACTGTCCAGGCTGCTTGGGGACAGGACTCAGGCACCCCAAATCTGTGACCAACATTACCTGGATCAATCCATCTCCACTTCACATATCAGACCAGCAACAGCTACCTGCCAATGACACAACTCAGAAATGTCCTTATGAGGATGGCATGGTGAAGACACCTGGAAAAAAGAATGAAATACATGGAGTTTAGGCAGGTAAAGGCATACATATGACCCAATGCTCATTAAAAATTCAGTTGTTCCACTGACCATGCAATGAGACTGACCCAAATAAAAATCTTCAAGATAGTCACGTTCAAGTCTGACTTAGCTAGCAAACATTGCCTGTATAATGCATACCATGCAATGCCCTGCCTCTTGGAAAAAGAGATACCGTTTCCAACACATCCTGACTCCTACAGTTCTCCATACAGCCACAATAATCACACAACATCACATACTTACACTCAAGTGAAGAAGTGATTGATGAGATCTGCCAGCATGTCTCCACCTTTATCTTCACTTGGCATTTCCAGAGTCTCAACCACTGGCACTTCTAGTTCACCCTCATCAGGAATATATGGGATATTTCTCCTCATGGCAATGTTGTGGAGCACAGCAGGCCACAATGATCTTACACACTTTTCCGGGTCAGTAGAGGAGGGCTCCACCTGTCTTGTCTATACTACAAAATCTGGCTTTCAGGAACCCAAAAGCCTGCTCCACAACATGCGGTGTCCTTCCATGAGCTTTGTTGAAGCGTACTTCCCCTGGCGTGGTTGCATTCCTCACCAATGTCAAAAACCAGGGCCGGTTTGTGCATGCAGAGTCCCCTGTAATGGAATGCGACATATGTGCAACCATGAGTCCCAAGCATTGTCTCTCTAGCAGAAGACATAGCACACAAACAAACAGGACCTATGTGACTTACCAACCAGCCAGGCCCTCTCTGGGTGCAGTCGTGTCATCAGCTGTGGAATACCGCTATTTCGAATGAAGAAGCCATCATGGACTGAACCTGGATAACGGTCACAGACCTGGGAAATGTAGAGGTCCGCCAAACAGCCAACTTGGACTTTGATGGAAAGGAAGTTCTTCCTGTTCTGATAGATTGTTCATTGCCTTACGGTAGAAACCAAGGCTACATGTGTACCATCAGCGGCTCCCACCACATGCTGGATGTGTGCCAAACCATAGAAATCAGCCTTCACAAAGACAAAGTCCTCATGTTGGGGCAAACAGAGGTAGCTGTCCAGGTGTTTCAACATTGCTGAGAGTACATCCTTCAAACCCAGACTGAACATTGCCTGGAACATCCCAGCAGATAGGGCCACTCCATTTTGGAAGGACCCTGTGGCCAGGAAATGCAACACTGACATGACTTGAGTGATGGGTGGTATGCCATTTGAGTGACTGATGGCAGGCATCTGATCTGGCACCAACTGCTGACAAAGATCCACGATTGTCTGCCTATCCAGGCGGTATATCTGGATGATATGTCTGTCCTCCATTGCTTGGAGGTCTGCCAGTGGACGATAGACAGGAGGTTGTCTGATCCTTCCATTCCCAGGGTAATTATGTAGGACAAACGGAGAGTATAGCCATCATTTAATGTGCCCCTTGCAAGATACATAATGCATGTCATAGACGAACAGAGACGTGGCATGTGAGTAGCAGAGGACATGATATACAGTATCCACCACCACTTTCAACTACACAGAAGAAACAGGTTTCACCCTTGCATTACCTCAAATGTGTACACATCACCTATCTGGTCTGCAACAATATGTGCATGTAACTTTTAACTCGGACTGTGAGTTAATGCAGCATAACCGATATTGCCCTTGGGGGTGAGGGATTGGGGCAGTGCCCCTAAATATGTTGTAACATGTGCTTGATGTCATACCAATATGATGTCAAAGTTGAAGGACCTACATGACTGGACAATGCAGCACTCATTATTCACAAAAACAACATTTTCGGAGTTGTGATGCATCTAATGTACCTATTAATGGCACTGCATGCCACTAAAATGGCTGCTGCCTGACCTACTCCACTGGACATTAGGAACCACCTGCAACTGCCAGTGGAAGCTGTCATGGCGGTAGCCAGATGCTACCGTGGCGGATACAGCCATAGGTTAATGTTGTTGCCAGTGGCGGTAATTGGCCAATGGTTGTGTCCGCTGGCAGTGACGGTCGTGTATGTGGCGGTCGTGACCGCCATCTTCTGCTAAATCCCTCACTTGAGTCCTGATACTGTTGCCAGCAAGAGCTCCACTATCTAAGCTGCTGTGTACCACTTCTGGGAGCAATCATGCCACGTCCAACAGGTGATAGGGCCTCTGCCTTTCCCCAGAGGAGCTGGAGAAGCTTGTGGAGGAGGTCCTAACCTTGTAAGGACAGCTCTACGGTGCACCAGAGGAGCAGGTAAATGCCCATGTGCACAGTTTTTTCTCAGTACTTCGACACATATTACCTTTAGACAGCCTAGAGTTTGGGCCAGCATGTCTGATTGTGGACTCAAAGCACAGTAGCTGCTGTCAGTGCGCATCAATAGGTGAGTCAATGGGCAAGTATCTGTGTCAAGTGACAGGTTTCGAGTTCTGTGACATTGTGGTGAGTGTGTATTGAGTGTTCCCTGATCCAGCTTGCGTTGGATGCACATAACTAGGTGAGGTGTCATAATAACCATCCCCAGGCTTCTCTTACCTAATAGATGTTATCAGTGTGGGATCACATGTGATTGCATGACAGCAGGAGCTGATAATGCATGTTGTATGAGTGGGTTGTTTGTAGGTTGAGCTCTGTGTATGTTGGCACAGTTATCTCATACCACATCTTGCTATGTTAGACTGCTATTTGGAAGCCAGAGCATGACTTATTATGCCCCTCAGGTCGGCACATAGGCACCACATGCTAATTGGCTGTTGGCTATATGATATACTCTTATACATATAAGTGCAGGATATGGTGTTTCATGTAGGTCTGTCTGCTGAACCTGGGGAGACCGTGACCTGCCTAATGTTACCCACAGTATCTTTCAGGATCTGGGCTGGTATGGATTCCCTTTTTGCTATGCAAGTGTGACACTGTACCCACACCCTGTATCCCAGCACAGCATGTTATGATGCCAAATCATGCCTCAGTGCCAATATGCAGTTTACTGAGCCTCTGTCTACTGCTAAGAATGGAAATGGTATTGGGCAGGCTGGTGATCTGTGACTGATGTGCTCTTATCATCTTAGTCATTGTGTGTTACATAGCCTTGACAGGTCCCTTGATCCCACAGCCCTGTTGTCACCTTCAGACAGGTCACATGTGTCCTGTGCACGGTCATTGCATTTCAGTCATTGCCTGAGTGCAAACAGTGCGTTTCTTACTGATGAGCCATAATATGTGACTCTGTTGTACAATGCAAGTCCATGTCTTTCTGAAGGTAATCTAGGCTTAGTGAACACATGTGTAGAAGTGTGTTGTTTATGTGTTGATGAAGAGACACATAGACCCCCGCCCCCTGAAGTGCCACATGCCTGCATTTTTATCTACACATGTCCACATATGGACAGGCTTGACTCTTTGTGTGCCCAACATGTCACTCCCTTCATTGTGAGCCAAGTGCGATAGACAAGTTTGTAGGCTGACTCTGGCCTGTAGGGACTGTATGCTGCGGTTGATAATCAGAGATAGTGGATGTTTATGTGCATTCTTGGCCGACAGGTTTACCTGTCAGTAGCCACTTAGTGTGATGTGTCTCATGGTGTTTCTGATCTCCGTCAGATTGCTACCTCATGTCCCACAGAAGTCACAGTAGACCTACCTATTTAGTGCAGGGCCTGAGCCGGTTGGTGTATAGGGCAGCATTTCTGGGTGTGTTTGTAGTTATTTCCCTGTGTCCGATGACTGCTATGTGCCACACGTGGGAAGTAAGGTTAGGACAGGATGCTCCTAGCTTGGCACACTGACATGCATGTGACTCAACCATTTTGTATGGGACTTCTTGACATGATTTCTTGTCTGGTCTTATGCATCCATGCAGGTCAATGCCCATCAGAAGTAGGGGATTTGGAGAGCCATTGCCAAAAATGTGTGGACCCTGGGGATCCATAGCTGGTGGAGCGCCCACTGTTGGACGAGGTGGGAGGACCTGAGACGCTGGGCCCGGAAGATCGCAGAGGCACAGCTGGGGCTGTTCTCCCATTGCTGATGGAATGTCCCTCGGACAATGACCCCCCCCCCCCAATGGCCTGCATTTTGGCAGTGGCCTACCCAGAGATGGATGGGCATTTGAGGGCAGCACAGCAGCCACAAGGGAATGAGTACAAGGCAAATTCCTTCTTGTCCCTTCGCCAGGTGATTGAGTGAAGGACTGACTGCTCCCCCTGACAATGAGGGAAGTGTCATGTGTCACATGTCATATGTCATATGGGAGCTTGTTTGTGTAGACAGGTCATGTGTTTCCAACAGGTGTGCTTTTGCTTTTGGACCTGGGACTTAGGACAAAACTAGGAAGAATCCTCAGACCTATTGCTTAGCAGGGACCAAATATAGCTGTGTGAAGTGAACAAACATTCACTATTTGTTCTTCTAGAGGGTGTAAGTTATTTCCAACAGATCACCCCTCCCATATGTTAGAAGCCAAAGGTAACTAGGGTGTGGATCACTGTACTCTGCCATGTATCTGGGGATATGTGTAGGTTGACATCTGCCATCCAGGAGCAAGTTATCTTCAGTATATGATGGGTGCTAGTGCCTCACTGCAGTCTGTGATGCGTAGGTGTCCATCATACATGTGACATGACTTACATGGCTAATTGTTCGCAGCTGTAGCAAACTACTTTCCCTTGGTAAGTGGGGAATGTGCATTGACATGAGTGATGTGTCATCGTTGTAACCAACAGTCCTTGTGCCTACATGTCAGCATGTGCTCCATTCTACTTTAAATACATAACTATGCTGCTCTTTAATGTATGTGCTACTCATGTTGATGGGATGATGTCTAAAGAGTCTCTCACAGAAATGTGCATGGGAAATTGTTGTTGTAATGTGACATATACAATATTAGTCCATTTCTTGTGGTGCCACAGACACGAGTGTGCCACCGTCATATGTCGTCTGACAGACACCACCATGCCTCATAGCATGTCATTAGTCATGCAGAACTGCAGTAGCAATGAGGGACATGACAAGTAAGGCTAGAGTGTGGACCCACTTTATATTTACCCTTGATGAGGTATGCTCTGATGTTTGCATCATCTGTGTTTTGGGACAGGGATTCACCCACAGACAGATGCCATGCTTGCCATGCCTGACATGTGGGTAGTGATGTTGCTTGTCACTGGACAACAAGTTAGGGTCCTTCTGTTGCTGATAGCAAGTTCTGTGTCTCTCCAACCTACACAGTATACTTGTTCACTACAAATACACTCAGATGTAAACATTGTAATGGGTGTCATACATTGGTGTTGCTATCCTGGCCCTTACAGAATCATTGTTGTGTGCATTCTGGAGACATCGCTCCATGAGATTTTGAAACTGACTTCATTGTTGTTCCTTATAATGTCACATGTGGGGCATGCCTGAGTGACATTGCTACTACCTCCTTGACTCATTTTGGACAGGTGTCACTTGTAGAGCTGTACATTGTTGTAATGTGTCCATAGTGACATGGGCATTTCCATATCACATACTCCAGTTTATTGCAGATTTGTACCTGTGTTAGCTGCATTTCCTTTGCAACATTTGATATGATATTGTTGGTACATCATCTCAGTGAGGAATAGATGTGTGCCTAAGATTGTGTCTGTGTATTTGGTAGGGAACATTACAATGAGATCCAATTGTTGGCTACTAGTTCACTGGGGTCTGCTGCATGTGGCACAGGTTTGAGTATGGAGTGGTAACCTAGTTGTGGTATGGTTAGTGTGGTTGCTAGACTTTATTCATGCGATTGCAGTTGTCTGAGATCCTGATTTGCTCAGGTGGCACTTTTTGCAGGAGGCTACTTGACATGATGACATAGTTTGTCTCCCAAAGTTGTGATTGAAGTGTTTTCATGTCCATGTTGTGACCCTATTTCTCTCTCTTTTGGCAGCATCAGCACAGGCAGGTGAAGGAGATGGGGTACAACTGACTGGGGAAGCATCTGGCCACAGGACCTCGGGTCAAGACACAACTGCCACAGAGGGACCCAGTGGCCCGGAGGGCAAGGGGAGTGCCACGAGGGAGACAGAATCAGCCTCTACATCCTCGGATTCCTCCTTCAATAGCCACACCTAGTAGTGGAGGACCCATCAGGGAACTCCGACAGCACCATCTTTGTCCACCCCCCGTTCTATCACAGCCCGCTGTTGCTCCACACTCAGTTGGCCGTGCCCGCTCACCCAGGAGGGGGGGCATCTCCTTTGCCGTAGGCACCTCCATCCAAGCCTCTGTTACCCCTGCTGACCTCAATGAGGAGGCTATTGACCGCCTGAGAAATATCTTAGTTAGTCAATCTGCCATTGTGAATGCCATGCAAGGACTGGCGAAACAACTCCAGCAGACAAACGCATTCCTGGAGGGTATTCACAGTGCAATGGCTGGCCTACAGAGATCTTTTCAGGTTCTAGCCTCCACACAGCAGTCACCACTTGTCTTCCATCCCCACTCCACCTCCTTCTTCCCAGTCCAAATCCCCCATTTCCCGACCTACCCAAAGCACACAGACAGATTCCCATGCATCCACCTCAAAGATACACATGGAGCACTCACAAACACAAGCACCACAAGACACACCGGCATGCACACAAACAACATCCAGCCGCAGACACAGCCACAGTCATTACTTTCCCTGAACCCCGCCCCACCCCCAGTATCACACACACAACATCTGGCATACCTGCAGACACCACCACAACAGTCACCGAAACAGCCAACCACACCCATTCTACCCACAGACACCACCCCAGCACACCCTCAGACATCCACCCCTATCACCACACCCTCAGACACCACAACTACAGACACACCTAGAAGCACCACATCCACAACACTTGCAGTCACCACCCCAATAGACAAACCACAGCATCCCCTAGCACTTCCACCACCCCTCAGCCCAAGACACATAAGCACCCTCACTCACTCACCTAACAGACTCCCACCACACACAAGCATACCTCACACAAGCACACACCCAAGACATCTACTGCTACAGGTCAGACAACCACTCTCTCAACCTGCAGATTCCAATCCACTTCTGATGCGCATGCCCGTTTGTCAAAGAAAATTTTCCTTTGTGATCTGGACCTTACCCCTGTTCGCCCGCCGTACTACACCCAAGAGGGCCTCTTGACGAAGGCCATCCCTTCCAACTCCAAGACCTCCCCTGCCCTCCTGCAAGCACCCATACCCATCCCCCACCATGAAGAAGCCCACCCCTCCCAAGCCCAACCCCCCCCCAAAACCTAATTTTCCCTCCCCTGGATAATCCTTGGGGTGCCTGTCTGCCCCCTTGATGGCCCTTTACTGTGGAGATTACATGGCAGTCAGGAATCACGTAGGGGCACAACACTGTGCCATTTGGGCACTTATGATGGAATGGCCTATGGCCTTGGACTTACGAACAGTTACATTTAATAAACCCAACCACTTATTGGTTTGTTGGGTACAACTTTGTCCTGCAATTCCTTTCCTAGCTCATTGGGTGTGTGCCTGTAGTTGTATGTGTTTGTGCTTCTGTGCTGCTTCATGTGGTGTTGTTTGCAGTACGTGAGTTTGTGTGCAGTGCTGTTGTCTCCCAAGAGAAGGATATATGTGGTGTGATGGGTATATATGTGTAGATACAATGTTGGTGTCATGGCATTGTGTGGTGTTTGGTATGATAAGTATTTCTTTCTGTGTTGTGCAATGTGGGTTTGTATGGTGTTCAACTTGTCCCCCTGATATGGCTATTGTATATATGTGATGTATTTCTTCATACGTTTTGTCAGTGCAGGCATGGAGTGTGTTCAGTTGTGCTAGGTTGCTTTGCATTTGAGTGTGCATGTGTCTACTTAGGGGTGTGTCCCTTTCAACTGGTTCGTGTAGGGGTATGTCCCATGGTGTAGGAGTTGTGTGTGCTTTGTAGACTTGCCCTTCCCCATTGTATAGCTGTGCATGACAATTGGTTTTTGTATTGTTTGTCCCTGAGATCCATGTAGGGCCATTTTCTGCGTGCATGTGGTTTTAGGACCCTGTTCAACATGATATGTGTCCCAATGCAGCCTCCTCCCATGTATGGTCCTGATGTTCCCATCCCAACTGTGTAGATGTTGTTGTCAAGGTGCTCTTTGTTTATTTTGTCTATTTGTCTCTCTGTGTTTTGTGTGTGCCATTGTGCTTCCATTGGGGTGTGACGTATGTGATGTGTGTGTCCATTGCAGGGTTTTTTAATGGTGGTGTTATATGTGTTCCATTCCACATTGATGGATGTGTGTGTTGTATGTGTGGACAGACCCTGGTCAGTGTTGGGTATGAGTGTGTGTATGTTATTTGTATGTGCAGTAGTTGTGTTGTTGCTGTGTGTGTGAATGTTGTGTGGCCTTCATCGTCCCTGTGCTTGAGCTGTGTGGCCTTATGTATTTGTGTAGTGTTGCCGTGCAGTGTGTGTGTGTGCTGACCGAAGTATGCGTATTGTGAGTGTGTAGGTGTCCGTGTTGATGTATGTTTGTGGGTGGGTTGTCACTTCTACATGTAGCTGCTGCCTGTGGCATCTCCCCCATCATGTGTTTGTGGCGCTACATGATGTTTTTAAGGGTTAATGATGCAAGTAGGTGTGTGTACTTAGGGTTGCTGTCATCCACGCCGGCGTTAATTTTTGTTGACTTTCGGAGAAAAGGAGCAGAGGTATGATGTTGGAAAAGGGATCCATGGCAGCTCCGGACGTGTGTAGCTGCCTGCAGGTTAGTGTCTCTGTTTATACTGTCTGTTTCCGCCAGCTTGTATGTGGTGGTTGGACCGCCATGGTCACATTGGTGGTGTGCAGCCTCACAATGAGTCTGGCGGAAACTCAGGCTCCGCTGGCCAGCTTGTGCTTCCAGGTGACCGTGGCGGTCTGTACTGCCTGGCAGTGCCGGCCGACTGCTGGTGGTCTTCTGTTTGTACGACCGCCAAACTCATAGCATGGCGGTGCGCTCCGCCAGGCTGTTGGCAGTCGGACTGCCAAACTCGTAATCAGCCACTATGTGTACAAGCACTATTCGTACTGGACTAATCTTACTTGTAATATGTACTTTGGTAGTTTTACCCCAGGGTTTGTGGACATTGTATACGTACATATCGATCGGTCTATTCTTTGTTCTTTTCAGGCTCCTGTCTATTAAATAGCAAATAAATTATGCATAGGAGGAGCCTCCAGTCTTGAAATAATATCTGCTTTCAGCACAACCGAGGCACGTTTTTGAAACTAAATACCTCTGAACAATTTTTCTAGCATTTTCACAGGCATATATATGAAATAATGATATTATTTAGAGCTACCCACGATCGTAAAAAATGCTGTTTTACCTACACAACGAAACAGCTTGTAGCAAATTCCTGACTGAGAGGGCATATGATTACACACATGTAGCATGGCACATTTTTTATAACTTAAGCACCCAGCCCTGTAGACCTAAAAAGGCACATTTTAAAGGTGTCTTATTTAATATATAAATAGTTTTTCTTATATTGTACAGGCACTTTCCTTTGTCATGAAGTACTTTTAAATTGTAGCCCAGCAAGAGCGCAATGATGTGCCCCCCCCTGACGCCATTGTACTCTGGAAGCAGGGTGATTTTCAGCCAGGAATGTATATTGGGCCTCTGAAATGGGGCTGTATTACAACCTGGAACTACACCAGTTTTTGCTCAGGTAGCTCAAAGTACACTTTTAGAAAGATTATTCTTCATTAAAGTTATCAAATTCTACTTTCACCATTAAATTAGATTGTATACTAATTATAAAAAATAACTTTTATTCATTTTATAACATTTTTACAGGTGAGTACATTGAATCAGGATTTTAATCACACCGGAGCCTGTTCGTGGACAATCTAGCCCAGTGGTTCCCAACCTTTGGACTTCTGCGGACCCCCACTTTATCATTACTGGAACCCGGGGACCCCCACTGAATAATTATTGGAATCCGGGGAACCCCGATTGAGTCATTACTGAAAGCTGGGGACCTAATCTGTTAATATTATTTAATTTTCTAAGCAGTCGCGGACCCCGTGACAAGGTTTCGCGGACCCCCAGGGGTCCCCGGACCACAGGTTGGGAACCACTGAGCTAGCCTAACCTTTTTATATATTAAGCACCAAACCCTATGGGATTACAAGCCATATTTGTGGGGATGGCTTAATAACATATAAAACAGATTTTCCTATATGGCAAACATACTTTTCCATGCCATGTGTCACTGCACTACTTTTAAAATGAACCCCAGCTAGTGCACAATAATGCACTGAGCACCCTCAGATTTTAGGCATATTTGTGAGAGGGGTATAGAAGAACTGCAATCTACATATGACATTTAACTTTCACTTCACTGGTGAAATTTCTTTGCCACCTTACAATGAACTTTCTGGAGTGTTAAAACACTACCCGGTGAAATCAGTTTTATTGCACACGTTCATTGGCAGAACACATGTTTTGTGGCTCTGGATAGCAGTTGCATTCTGCACAAAGTCCTAATACTAGCAAATGTGGGTTTGCGAAAAAGGTGAAAAATCCATAGATAGCAGTCCAATTTCACGCTGTCATCTACCATTTGCAGTTGACTTGTTCTGATGTTTTACCCGATTCATTTTTTTTAAATTCGTTTTTATTGATTTTTGTTTTTATTTTCAATTTCAAACAGCGCAAAAGTGCAAGGAATTCAGCATATTAACACAGAGTCATCGGTCAAATTGTAACAATAGTATTCCAAGCCGTGGTGTGGTGCCCTGAGATCTGGCTTATGTAGCCTATCAGCTGTGTAAAACTATAAACACTGACACTGGGTCTGGGGTGAACAATAGATAAACTGGTGGGAGGGAGGGGGCAGGTGTGGCAAGGTATAGCAACAGTTGCAATGCAATTGGTAGTGAGTGTAGGACAGAGGAAGATTAGCGACGCAGGGGAGAAGGGGGTGTCTCATCCAGGGGTGCCTTGGAATACAAGATATTAAGCCTTGCAATGTGAAGATTCTATCGTGGGAATCTTGGGTTACTGTTGTAGTCGGTGTATATAGTCTCTTTATGGAGGCAGGTGGCCCCTGTCACCCACTTGTCTGAAGTGTGTGTAGAGGGCAGCCCATTGTGGAGAAATAGGTTGCTGGCGTGTCCCGCGGACCTCCTCGCAAGGAAGAGCGTCCTCTTCTGCCGTGTCCCACTTGCAGTGTGCCCCCCCCCTCCATTCCTCCACAGGGGGGTCAGTGGGCGAGCGCCAGTGTAGTGTGATTGCCTGCTTGGCAAAGAGCAGGGCAAGGGCAGCGAACCTCGCTTGCACCTTATGTTGTTTCTTACGTTAGAATAGGCAGAAAGAGCAGTTCCTAAGTGCTCATGTCTGGGAGTTCCTTGACCTCCTGTAGCATGGTGTGAATGGTGCCCCAGTAACGCAGGAGAGCCTGTCACGACGACAACAGATGTATAAATTCTGCACTCGGAGTTTGACATCAGAGGCAGGAGAACTGTGTGTCTGGAATGAATCGGTATAGCTGGGCGGAGGTTAAGTAGGCCCTGTGCAGTATAAAGAACTACATATTCTTAAATTGTGAGTTATGGGAGACTTTTTTATTTTTTATTTAAGTGCTCGTTCCCACTCTTTTTCGTGTAGCGCTCTCCCAAACTCATTTTCCCATTTATGATGAAGCGTGTCAAGGGAAGGGAAGGGACAGTTAATTGAAGGATTGCTTTATATAGCCAGGTGATAAGATTACGGCCGGGTCCATGGTCAGTGTGGTCTGAATTACCGGATGTGTTTCGGGCTCCCCATCCCGAAGACCCGTGATGAAGCTGTCTGTAGATGAGGAATTGGCCCGGTGGGAGTCCTCTCTCTTCTGTTAGCTGTTCAAAGGAGAGGAGATGGCCCTCTGCAAAGAGGTCACCCACCTAAAGTAGCGAGTGGGTGGACCAGGCTCGGAGTTCCCTTGTCATGTAGTAGTCCTGGCCTCAGGGTAGACCTATTAAAGGCAGGTTGGGGGGGTAGAACGGAATTGTCCGGGTAAGATGGTGCACCCTGGCCATACAGGCCCCTGCCATCGACACTTGAAGGGGCCAAGAGGATGTGGGGTGTGACCTCGGGAGGAGCAAGCGGTGGAGCACGGGCAAAGGCAGAGGTCCGGTGTCCCTGCAAGTTTTATCGAGATATGCCCGGCAGTGCAGCGGGATAACCACTGGAGCTGTGCAGCCAGGAAGTATGCCTCAAAGGATGGAGCCTCCAGTTCCCCCCTTTCCACTGGCAATTGTAGTTTGGGCAAGGCAACCCCTATGCGGCCAGAGCCCCAGATAAGTGTGCTGAGGAGAGCATCCAATTCCTTAAAAAAGGAACGGGTGGTATGACCGGGAGGTTCGCGAAGTAGTATAAAAGGTGCGGTAAAATTTAAATTTTTGCCATAGCAATTGTGCCGAATGGGGCTAAAGGGAGAGATCGCCAAAACTGTATTTAAGAGTGAATGCCCTCCATGGCTCTGCAGAGATTCCCCTCATAGATATTGAGAGTGATGTGGTAGAGGCAGACCCCTAAGTAGCGTGGCACCTGGTCATACCAGGTAAGGTGGTCCGCCATGAGGCACACCTCCCTGGTGGGGTGTCCGGGGTGAAGCGGGTAGATTGCCGACTTCGTCCAATTGACTCGGAGCCTGGCTGTGGAACAAAAGTCTGCTAAAGTGTCCCGAATGGGGGTGAGGTCTGCCGCTATGTTGCGGATGTAAAGAAGAAGATCATCCGCTTATAATGATATTGTATGTGTCCTACCCGCTAGCGGGATGCCCTGGTCCTGTCCCTCCACCCGGAGTCATACAGCTAAAAGCTCCATAGAGAGCACAAATAGCAAGGGGGACAACGGGCAGCCTTGGTGCGTCCCATGGTGCACTGGGAAGGGAGCAGAGACAAGGTGACCCAAGCGGATCCGGGACGTTGGGTGAGTGTACAGTAATTTAGTGTAGGTCAAGAGTTTCGGTCCCAGCCCTATGAGGGTAAGCACGTCAAACAGATAATTCCAATTGAGGCTATTAAACGTCTGTTTTAGGTCTAGTACAAGGCAGCTGGCATGCGGAAATCGCCCCCTTAATTTGGTCCTGTATGTGGAAAAGGTGACAAATATTCTGGGAGGTGCTTCGGCTGGAGATAAAGCCGTTTTGGTTTAACAGCACTAGTCTCTGGAGGATCTGGGCATAGCGATCAGCCAGGATCTTGCTCAGAATCTTGAAGTCGGCACCAAGAATAGTAATGGGTCGGTATGATGCCACCAGCGTGGGATCCCTGCCCAGCTTGGGGATGGAGATCAACAGGGACTCCCGACAGGAGTTGGGGAGCTCGCCACCACTTAGCACTGCTGCATACATAGCCGCTAGTCTGAGAGAGAGAAGGGATGAGAATGTGGTTAAATATTTCAGGGGTAGGCGCTCCAAGCAAGTTCACAGATTGCCTGGTTGACATCTTCCGGTGTGATGTCCGCGTTGAGGGAGGTTGACATGAAGGCTGGGATTAGGGGGAATGTAGTGCCGGCCAATAATATGGTTGAGCGATCTGGTAGGGAATCTTGGGGTGCGCTATATATGGATGAGTAGTATTCGTAAAAGGCCTGTAAAATATCTGCTTGGGTGTGAGCTGTAACGCTCGAGGGCGTTACCACCTCAGTTTTAGGATGAGACAACAAGTCTCAATGAATAAGCCATGCCAGTAGCCAACCAGGTCTCTCCCCCTTCCGATGAGCCCTGGCAGCTTAAGCAGTGAAGTTGCAGCATAGCAAGCTTTCCAGAATAGCAACATAGGCAGATTTGGCTTCTGCCAGTTGTGGAATAAGCTTGGGGTCTACATCTGTTGCTTTACCGATGGCTCTCAGGGTCTGTTCATCCTCCCTTATGTCCCTTTCGAGAGTCCTACGGACACAGGTGATCGGTTGGATGCATGCACTCCTTGCGACCACCTTAAAGGCGCCACCATTCTAGCATCCTGGTAGATGCTGTGTTGTGATTCTCCGAAAAGTAGCACCAAATGCAAGACTCTTGTTCCTTGCAGAACACCTGGTCTTCAAGGCAGTCCGGTGGCAACATCCAGGTGGGTGTGAGAGGCTGGGCTGGCACCCACCTGAGGTCAGTAAGGTGCGCGTTGTGATCAGAAATTATCCGACCCAAGTAGTCCGTGTGTTGTATCAAAGGCATCAGCTCAGACGAGCATAGGAAGCGGTCTAGGCATACGAATAGACTGTGTGGGACAGAGTGAAGGAGTAAAGTCTGGTTGTGGGATGGCGGGATCTCCAAGCATCTGTGAGGGCCCAGTGATGTACCTATGTCCGCAATCGTTCCGCCTGGGCATGTAGGAGGAAGCGAGGTAAGGGTGGGTGAGACCTGTCTAGGTTAAGATCTAATACGCAATTGTAATCCCTGCCCAGAATCCATGGCATTGTTTGCAGTGGGCTAATGCGGTGGAGAGAGTGGCCCACAACTACCCCTGATCAGTATTGGGTGCATAAATGCTGCTGAGGAGGATAGGATGCTCAGTTGTCACTCAAAAAGGGCATATCAGCCATCCTTATCCACTATTCAATGGGTTTCATGGAAAGGGACCCCCGGGGCAAACCCATACCATGGCACCCCTAGTGTATGCTGAGTAGGTTGTTGTGCAAATGATACCACCCCATTGCCTGTGTAAGCGGTCCAGCTTTCTCTGTGTAATGTGTGTCTCTTGTAAGAAAGCTACCTGCACCTGTTGATGCTTGATGTAGTAGTACGCTGCGTAGTGCTTCTGAGCATCGTGAATGCCGTGGATGTTAAGAGTGAGAAATCGAATATCATGGATTGGGGCCATGACTAGTCAAAGTTAGTGCAGGAAGTGAGTGTGGGGTAGCCACCTTAAAGTCCCTGTGTCCTTATTTGAAGTGCCATAGGGTGTCCGCCCATCTGAGTATGGGGATCTTAGAAGGGAGGTTAAGTGAGGGGAAGATCAGTAACTTCGGTAGGAAACAATCCCAATACATGGAGCCCAGCGCAACTGGCGAATTGCCCAAGCACAACATACTAAATATACTTTAATGTATCGTGGGGGGAGAGAAGAAAGACAAGGCGATGTGCGTACAGTGCATCCGTATGCCCATCCATATACCAGGGTATTGGTTGCAGGCTGTAGCGGGAGGTCATCCAGCGATGTCCTGGCCGGGGGTACCTTTTCCTTGCAGAGGCTCAAGAGGAAATGGTCATATGAGAGTGTCTACTGTTGAGGGGTCACCACCGGAAGGGAGTGCTTCTCACCCTGGGAATCATCAGAGTGACGAGAGTTCTACTCAGAGGAGAAGATGTTACGGCCCTTCTCATCATCCGCACCCGCGAGACGGGGACCCAAGTTTGCTACAGCTTGTATGGCCCTCCTGCGATAATCTGCTCCAGATTGGGGGAACTAGTGGATGAGATCTGGAAGGGAGGTCTTGAGCTTTTCCCGACATGGTCTCTTGCCCTGGCGACTGTTTCGTGGAGCTTGGGCACCCGGAATGTGATCAGCAAGTCCCCCGGTGATTTACCTCCATGCAGTTTCACCCAATCCCATGCCTCTCTTGGGTCAGTAAAGAACGTAGTGGTGTCTCGGGAGATGATCCGAGGTAGGCGGGAAACAGCAGGAAATATTGCATCCCCTTCTGGCCGAAGTGATGCATAACCTCCAGAAAAGAGGAACGCTGGCACTGAACTGCACGAGTATAGTCAGGAAACAGCATGACAGTTTTATCCTCAACTTGAATAGGGCCAGCTCGCCTGGCCGCATGAAGTATTGCATCCCTGTCCTTGAAGTGGAGTATTTTCACCAAGAAGGGGCGAAGCAGGGAGCCAGAGGATGGGCACCGCACCAGAACGCAGTGAGCTCTCTCAAGGGAGGAAAATGGGGTAAGTTACGAGGCTGGGGTGAAGGTCTTGAACTAAGTCTCTAGGTAAGTGAGGGGGTCTGGCCCCTAAACCCCCTGCAGAAGTCCCAGGAGGCGAATGTTACTCCTGCTGAAGTGTCCCTCCAGGTCCTCGCCCTGCCCTCCAGATGTGTGACACGAATCTGTAAGTCTTTAATGGCAGAATGGTTATCCTTGGCAAGCAGGTGCAGGGTGGAGTCTTTTCCTCGTCAGCGACCCTATCCACAAGTTTGCATTGGTTGTCCCGGAGAAGTGTAAATTCTGCTGAAAGGGAACCAAGTTGCACCTCCATGGTTCCTCAAGAATGTTTGATGGCTTCCAAAACTTTGTCCGATGTGGAGAGAGCTAGCGTAGCCCCATTACACATGGCGCCGGAGGGTGCAGTAAGCAAAACAGTGCCCCTGACTCCTAATATCCAGGGAGGGCAACTCAGGTGTTTTCAAGTTTGGGAGGCCTCAGGGAGCCTCCCCAAGATAGGCACGCCCTATAAAGGGGCTCCACATAATTGCCCCAGGACAGGCCAAGGGTCAGCATGTCATCTCCACAGGAGGCGCGTGCCACGATTATGGAGCCAGAGCAGCGCTGTGTGTGTAGGAGTTGCTGTAGAGCTCAGATGATTCACTGCCTCGTCATGCCACCCGTGGCGCGTACTCTTTATGGGTGGCTTCACGAACCAGTGAGGCTCTCAGGGGCTCGATGGTGCAGTCAGCCCCCGCCTGTAGGGACAGCTAGGGTGGGCCGTCTCAGTCCCCTCCATCCAGTTTGTGGATTCCAGTTGGCCTCGGTGGGCCCCGACCTGGGGGTCGATGAGGCCCCCCCAGCGGGGCACACAGCAGTCTTAGGGTGTGGAACTCCAGGCTGGGGGACGCTCCAGTTCCCTCTGCGTTCGGGCGTTCCATTTCCTCCGCGCAGCCTCCTGCTCGGCTTCAAGCTACAGTGGAGGGGGAGCACCTATGCCCCGACGGCTGCAGAGTCACCTCCGGTGCACTCTAGGGCCACCAGGGCCAGTTCAGCTCCTGCAGCAAGTCAGCAATGGGGTACACCTATTCCCCAGCCGCTGCTGGCTCCAGGAGCACTGCCATCTCACACGCAGCCCTGAGGTCCAGCTCCATCCAGCCACATCAAAGGGCTATGTTGAACTCCAGCAGGGGGCGGGAGCTCCCAGGGGAATGCCAGAGCTGCTGTGAGGACTCCCCACTGGTGCACTGGCATTGATGGCTACAGATTGTCGGGCTGATGAGAGGAGCTCTAGGGTATCACGCCTGCCATCTTGGCTGGCTTAGCCACGCCCCCTATTTTACCTGTTTCAAGTCGAATTTTTTAGGTACTACATACAATTTCAACTAAACACTTTTTTAACGCCAAAGTGTCAATTACTAACATTTTATAGAATGTTTTCTTTCATTGTGAGTGCCACAGAGTACACATACACGTTCTGGTAAACCAAGCATTATATATAGAAAACAGGAGCTCTTTACACTTACCACTCTAAAAACAGATCATGGAGAAGACCGCCATTCTGTCTTTTCTTTTCAAACAAATGGTAGTGTCCTAGTAGGAAGCTGTAATGAAAAAAAATATCCACTAGCTACGTGGTTGTCTTCTGTTGTGTAATGGCATATACATTTCTGGTTTGATTTAGAACATGGAGGACTCCTACATAATACTTAAAACATTGAAATTCATGTATTTCGCCCTACACCCAGCACATACATGTATGACAAAATACAAATCCAGTGTGTAATGTAATTCCATAAGGAGTACAAAAGCCTTCCCAAGCCTTCATAACGTTTTTAGCTTCAAGTAAAGGGTTTTGGGTAACTCGCTGAGGCAAATACTAGAGGTGTGTCAGTTTGCCGCACCAAAATTGATTTGTGTTCATTCCTATGATCATTGATCTATCAGTTACAGATTCATTTGTATTTGAATCGCAAGCATGTTGGCAGATACATGAGATGTACATTAGAACATTTTGAAATACCTCGACCAACATTGTATGAACAAGATAAAGACAAACTTGAGGATTAAACTTGCATCTACATTGGGGGGTGAAATTTGTGATTATGTAACTTTGAGTACACTGAATGACTATGTTTTTGTCAATCAACACTTTATTGGAGAACATATGCATTAGCAATATATCTAACAGTAGAACATCACTGCATTTAAAAAATCATTCTTTAAAGGCATCTAAAATTGCAGAATGTCCAGCAGGATATATTAAAACACTGTTCTATAATTTCTAAAACATGAAAGTTGGGAGGGCGTGGCCAAGCACCAAACATGGCAGACATGCTCGAGTAGAGGTTGTGCAGAATATCTGGGAAGCCAGCACCATCCGGCACTTATCCTGCTTCCAGAATATCTCTAATATGCTGTGATCCAAAACAGCCCCGGTAACAATTACTGCAGTCCAGAGCAAACTGCACTGTCCCTGATGATTGGATGGGTGCCCGCTGCTGGAGGCGTGCGCGGCGGTGAGGCCAGGTGGGTTGTGAGTCAGAGGACGTCGCAGGCATGGTTCGGGCTGAGGCTGCAGTGACAAGATAAGGCCGCAACATAAACACCCATTCAGTTCCTGAGACCACAGTGGTTTGGGCAGCTGTCTATTTCATCTGCCTCCTCCTTCTTGTGGCGGGCCTTTGACAGGCCGGCCAGCCTGTGGGAGAGGTGCCTGAGGAGATGCAGCGGAGCTCGCATTGGGCCTGCATGCATCCTGCATACTGAAGCTGTGCCCATTGGAGACCAGGTGAGGGGCTGGGAGCGGAGGGGGGGTGGGGGGGCTCCAATGCAAGGCCCTAACCCTGCCAAGTTCTGGAAGGTGGGATTTATAAACAAGAAACAGACTCAGTTGTGTATGTGGCCTGTTATCTAGGGCGGTGGGAGAAGAAATGCGCCTGGCCCCCAATCCACAGGCATTAACATGCGAGAGACCCAGGGACATTGACCAGGCCCCTCCCCTGTCACGGTCTAGCCTCTGAGCTGACAACTGCTTCTAATAATGGGCCCACGAGCTTGACAACCACTTCCACCTATTCTCTGTGATGAAAATCTGCGTTGGGTGGACCCGATCACCTCTGGACAAAAGGAAATACTCTTCAGTGAGTTCTCCCTTTGCCGCTCCCAACGCACTACTCACCTGTGCACCTTTCTGCGGCCCCCGAGGGAACCCGGGCCTAACAGTTGCTCCAGACGGGCAGGAGCCACAGCACCGCTCTGCTACAACAGTAATGCTCACGCACCAAATCAACATTACCCCAGACCTACACTGGGACTAGACTAAATTAGCAGCTTGATTAATGTAAAGTGAGCCACTATCTACCATTCTCAATTGACATTACCACTGGATGGCACCATAGGGGAAGCCACAGCTGGAGAACTGTCAGACAGGCGCTGCCCCCCATACTGACAAAATCATGGACCGCACCAAAGCGAATTGCTCAGGGACCCAGCAGGACGATGCCCATCTTCACCATAGTCGGGCGAGGGATCCCTCCCCGCTACCATCTGTGGACTGTGTACCTCCCCACTGACGAGTCATGCCAGGTCAATACGCTGGATTTGATTCTGAAGGAGATTAGAGACTCTAAGGCAGCCATTGAACACCGCATTGATTCCCTGGCAGGGGACCTGGGCTCTTACAAGTCGATCACCTCAAATTGTCCACAAAGTCCGTGCCCCAGAAGGGACCATATAAAAAATGGGCCCACAACAAGTTTCCAATACTGCTGCAATTAAAGAACTTCACAATAAGTCAACATTCTCCATGACAGGGCTGAAGACACAGAAGGCAGGCATGCACAATAATGTTAGAAATGTGGGTATGCTGGAGTGGGCAGCAGGGCCATATCCAACATTTTTCATAGAGGGCTGGCTTCAATGTGAAGTGACCCCGCAGGGCCTCTACCAGATGTTCACGGTCAAGGGAGCGCACGAGGTGCAGAACCATCGGTGCGCCACCTCAGCCCTTGGTGGCTAGAATTCTGAACTTTAGCGATCATGACCATATGCTCCAAAAGGCCAGGCAGATGTTTCCCCTCACTGTGGATAACGCAGCAGTCTCCATCTTCCTGAATTATATACTTTGTAGTGAATCCTAGTTTGTGTTAATGGGATAACAGGAGTTAGCTTAGCCTTCGGCTTGCAGACTCGTGCCCCCATCACCTAGTGACTTTTAACCTACTTAGCTTGCTCTGTCTTAGCCCATTTAATTCCTCTAAGATGGCTGACTTGTTTATAGTTAGGCCACTTGTTATGATTTGCATTATCAGTCCCACCGCGTTAAGGCGTCAAGATCAAGTGACAAAGACAAACAAACAGTAGGGGTTCACACTTAGGGACGTTCCCTCTCTATACTTTAGAGGGAATTGTTTATATTAATTGGCGCTCCAAGCATGACTGTTATCTATTGTTTCGGAACACACCTATGTCAGGGGTCCAAGTAGATCTGTATAAATACATCACACTTTAGACAGATAATCAGAGGGATTCCGACCAGAGAGCATCGCCACCATCGCTGATATCGATGCTGCACGTCGTCTTGGCGCTGACCCAGTCTTCGTGTCCCTGCGGAGTCTGAGATAGAGACCTCATTCCAAGGTAACAAGGGTTGGGGGCTCCTCTCATGGACATGGCATTGGCAGATTAGGTTTAACAAACCCAGCTCTCCTTTAGGTAGGAGGTTAGGCCTATCATGATAGGGTATTAGGACATATTACACACCTTATGTCTTTTCATACTATTGCAAGATGGTGGGGGTCTTTGTAATAATGACTCTTGTCTTTACAATTCTGTTTCTTGCACTGTTCATTATCTTAATCATTTCAGCCCATGCAACTTATTGCAGATTGCAGTTGTGTTAAATAAAAACTATTGAAACTTTACTGCATCTTCGTTATTGCCTGTGTTTGGATGAGACATGATGTATCTGTGAGAAAGGGGTAATCTCCGTTTAACCACGACACTCCCTGAGATGTCATACTCTCGAGTCCATGCGTAAAGGCTGCCACAAATCACCTTTTACTATTTGGGTTTCTGGTGAGGTGCTGCTAGTGAGCCGGAAGGGTTGGGATGACAGTTGCAACTTGTTGTAGGATAGGCATAGTCGCCTACAAACATAAGTACGGTCATCCTTACACCAGCAGTCTTGCCTAGAGCAAGAGTCCAACTACGACACAGCGCCAACAACCTAAGTACCATTAAACGGAGACATCCGTGGTCTTTGGGAAGATCCTCCTCAGCTGAAAAGGTAACACCTGATTAGGCTGTAGGTTGTTCGAGCTCAAACTCATAAAATGACTATACTCCCCATTTTGGTGTTCCATTTCTCTAAACAAATATGGCTAATGCCATAGAAATTCCTGAGAATGCTAGACAAGCACTAACACAACACCTACTAGCGCATGGCCTTACTCAAGATGACAGGGATGTTACATTCATAATAGAAGCTAATGAAGCATACCAAACAGAACCATTTTATTGTTGGGTCACCTTTCCTGATGCGACCAAAGAGCACATACATTCCACACATAACGGTACCAAGCATACCAGTATCATGAAATATTGCTCATATACCAAGAGCATCAGAACTGGTTTGAAGGCGCCCTACCACATGTATTGCAAAGGGTGAGACTAGGTCCTTTAAGCAATGATGGACCAACATGGCCTATGTTTGCCACATACACACCTCACCCAGGCACACCAAATATGCCAATAGCAGATCTGTGAAATGTATATAATGAATTAGTGACATTATGTAGACGACTAGTTCAGTTCGTAATGTGATCTTTGAACACAACACCAGCGTGTCCAGCTCCACCAGCACCTGGTGGTTACCAATTGGCTACTGGGATTAATCCACAAACAGTGCATACTATCATGGGTAAAGTACCCACAGAACAAGAGAAAATACCGTTCTGGATAGCCCAGAAAACAAATCAGCTGGAAGCTGTGTTTCCCCATACGGGACCACAGGAAAAGCATAGACTCCTCACTATGTGCTTGCCATTTGGGATGGTTCCCTCGGTGGATGACTACGCCACATGGGGTACAGTCTTTGCTGCCATACATACCACTAAACATGGTACCCCGACACTTGCCAATTTACCGGAAGTGTTAAAACAAATACAGAATGAGCATGGGGCTGCACCAGCTTTAGATTTGGGGATGAAATAAATGCGTAACTTTAACGCGGTTTCCTCAATAATACTCAGTAATATTAAAGGGGAAGCGGTATCACTGGCAATACGCCAGCGTCTCCAAGAAACTCCACAATTGGAACAGGAGAGACAGCTACCGAAAATAATTTCCGACACCTATACTAGTATAGGGAGGGATAGTTTGGGAGCCAAGCCAAAGAAATTGGAATTACAAAGTACCACCCTTAAGGAAGGTACGAAGCAGGCACAAGAGGGTTCTAAAAAGCGCTTGGAAAAACAAAAAGAATTTAAGGATAGAAGAAATAAGAGAGCTGATTCTCCACACCCAGAGAACTCCGAAAGGAGATACAATCTCAGAAATAGGGAGAATATCAAAACTCCTGACAGATATACTGATTCACGTCCCTCTTGTTCCTTTCAGGATGCACCGGATAGACGTATCGAGAGAGGGGGCCGTCCTGATCGACGTCCTGAATATGTGAAACAAAAGAAAGACTCACCGCAGTCTACAATTAAAAAAGAAGAAAAGACTCCTCAGCAAAAGCCACAGTTTAAAAAGAAAAAGGTGGCAGCACTGTCAGCTAAAAATGCCAGTACACTTGAGAGAACTGTTGAGGAACAAGACGTGGGCAGTGACACTATTAGACAGTGCAGCAGAGGTCACAATATGTCGCCAGAGTCTGAAAGATAATCTGGATGCGACAGCAACTAGCAATTTTATTGCAGTTGAGACTGCGGATGCCCGCATTCTCCCACCCGACAGGGTTGATGATTTAAAAATTCAAATGGAGGGAGATGTGGAGCGCACCACTGGTGTGATATTCTGGGATGAACTCTTTAGTGACATCCTATTGGCCGAAAGAGACTGGCCACCTGAGCACGTCCGTAAACTCCCACATGGGGAAGATGTAATTTTGCCTTCTTTCTCTAATCTTGTTCCAGAAGCAGAAACACAAGCCTATGCTACTGAATGGGCTTTAGCACAGGCACCTGCGTTATACCGCAATCATGTAGGTTGGGACAAGGAGTCTCCTTGTCATGTTATTCCCATTAGGCCTACACCCCAACCACAGACACAATATCCTGTTAAACATGAAGCAAAAGCTCCAGTGAGGGAGATCCTCACTCAGCTCGAGTATCAGGGAGTAATTGAGCCCTGTACATCTGCAATGAATAACCTGTTATTCCCCTTTGCAAAGCCTGACCATTCCTACAGAATAGTCATTGATTATAGACATTTAAATAGTCACACACATACATATGCTATACAAAACTCACATAGACGGCATTAATAAACAACACAGTGTGTGAAAAATATAAAACAACGTTAGATATTTCTAATGGATTTTTCTGCCAGAATTTAGCACATGAAAGTCAGGACCTGAGTGCATTCTCATTTGGCTCACAGAAACGCTTCTGTCGTTTACCCCAACTCTATAAGAACAGCCCAGGGCTGTTTTCAGCCTGTGTAACATCAATATTACATGATATTGATCCCAAGGCGTTATCCTACGTGGATGACATATATCTCAAGGACGACGACCTTAACATTCACCTTGTAAGGGTTGATCGGATCATTTTGGGATGTGCAGACCTCGGTTACAAATTCAACTTTAAGAAAAGATTGCCTTTCTCAGTTTATTGTTCCTGGGATACGAGCTATCGAACGAGGGGGAAGAGCCTGGCCCGCACTTTCTAGAGAAATGTGCACAACTGCAACCCCCTAACACTCTAAAAAAACTACAGTCCTTACTAGGTTTCTTTAATTTCGGCAGAACATATATTCCAGACTATGCACAACGTATCAAGCCACTTTATGACTTGGTTCAGCCCAAATTTTCTAGCAGACACTGGACAGTAGTACACACACACATCCTTAGGGAATTGCAACAGGACATGCTAAAAGCTAAACACTTGCACACACGTGACAACAAAACGAACTTGGTCATCAGAATAATAGCTGGTGCCATTGGATTTACTTATGTCACCTTCAATGAAGGCGACACGGTACCTATAGCATATAAATCACATTTATACTCCAATGCAGAACAACGCTTTGCACCTACAGAAAAGATTCTGACTGCAGTTCAGATGGCTGTCATAAAGGAGAGGCCACTTGCCCAGGGGAAGCGCATTATTGTCATTACCCCGGTGCCGGCTTTAGAGGCTGTCACCAAAGCAAGCGTTCCTAACGCTAAAGCATTACATCCATGTTGGATACAGCGGGCAACGTCTCTGACCGCCACTGATGTTGACTATATTTTTGATGCAAAACTTCAGACACAAGAGTTTCTTCAGTAAGAACAGGAGTACCCCGCTCCTCTAAACATCCTGCCACTAGACAGGTACCATACTGTCATCTACACTGATGGTTCAGCACAACCAGCTGTAGGTACCAAATATCAATATTCAGCCGCTTGCGCATCCGTGAGCGGTGTGATGGAGGATGGAGTTTTCCACCCTCACAATACCTACATGCAGACCCTAGGGGACTGCACAGCTCAGTTGGCTGAACTTAAAGCTCTTATATTAGCACTAGGACACGCAGAGCCAGAATGCCTGACTTTAATAGTCTGTGATTCATACTACTGCGTTCAGTCATACAATGATTATCTTAATCATTGGAAGCTGAACGGGTTTAGAGATTCTAAAGGGAACACCATTAAACACAAGACATAGTGGGGGAGGGTGGCTGATCTTAAGGATAAGTTACCATGTGTCCATGTAGTACATACATTGGGCCATCAACGTGTAGGAGTACACATTACCGACAATACTTTGGCTGATGAAGCAGCCAAAATCTGCAGTGGCTACGGCTTCTGTGGCTGCAGTGACTCGTTCACAAACGAGATTGGATAGTGAAACACTGACTGCCGTGAAAGCTTCGGCTGCAGGCAAGCCCCTCCCGAAAGGATACCCTACAAATTATTCTTATTATATCAGTGCACAGAATGTTGCTTAAGCATCAATTCCTGGGGTTGGAGATCGAGTGATCCCCAACGAAGACCAGAGATTAGATCTAGTGAAAGCAGCGAATGATGGTGTTGCTTCTGCACATGCTGGTATTTCGGCCACGATCACACTCTTACAGAAATGTTTCTGGTGGCCTGGTCTATGCAGGCGGCCAAAGAAATATGTCCTTTGTTGTGACATTTGCCAGCAAATAAAGGGCTCCAATATCAAATGCCCACCGCAGACATCCCTCTTAGTGTCCAGCAGGCCACTACAATGTGTGTACCTGGACCATTGCGATCCACTTCAACCTGATGGTGCATCCAAATACATCTTAGTCGCTGTAGATTCTTGTTCTAGATTCCTGTGGGTATGGCCGCAGCGGTCGGCTGATGCTCTAACTGTTATAAAAGACTTGCTGATCTTTATCGGTACATATGCGGTTGCAGCATTCCATTCGGACCAGGGCCGTGCATTTGCCTCTAAGGCTTTCAGGGACACCATGGGGATGATGGGTGTTGAACTCCATTCCTACTCACCATACCATCCCAAGGGAAATTCGGTCATGGAGAGGCAGAACCGTGATCTAAAGCAGTCCTTAACAGCTCGGGTATTAGGTTCAGGCCGCAGTTGGCTTCATCACCTATACGGGGTCCAGAGAGCACTGAATAATCTGCCAAGACGGTCCTTGGGGGGATGCACTCCTTATGAGGTTCTCTTTGGGATACCTATGTATGTAATAGATCTTGATGCCTCTGGTTTGGTGGCAGCAGAAACACCATTTGACATAAATGAATGTCTCACTGTCCTACAGGAGCTTCAGCAATTTTGTGATGATAAATCATCTACCAGTACTGCCACCTTAGGAATAAGGGATTTAGTGAAAACTTCGACTGGCTGGATTCCTAAAGTTGGGGATCTGGTTCGTGAGAAGATTGCTGTGAAGAAGGAATTCCGTCCATCATACAGAGCACCTGTACCGGTCGTGGGAATTCAAGGTACCAGGACTGTCATCTTACTACCACTGTCTGGTTCCCGAACAAACAGATTCATTTCCATTGATGACATCAAACTACACCATGTGGCCGATAATTCACAGTAGACCAAGGGGTCCCTTGGGTAGTTCCCGATCCCCTCTCACTACCCAACAGGACATACCTCTACATAGTAGAATGAACAACACTACTACGAACTATGCAACAGTGTCCAATGCTGTTACAGATACCTCCTCGACCATGGGGAGGGCGGAGAACGAACTCTTGCTAGTTCCAGTTACCACTTCAATGACAACACCTGTCCAAGATGTGGCTGTTTTTTACATGAACACTTTACAGACTGATGACACCGTCTACCAAGAGCTTCCACGCGAAGTGGACCAATGTACAAGTAAAGCACCAGCTCCGGTATTTGCAGAGACTGCCTCTTGCTATTTCGTAGACATTGATTATTTTTCCTCAGACTCATCCACTATTGTGATTGACAATGTTTCAAAAACATTGAAGCTGTATCTATGGCTTAAAAAGAACTAGCTAAACTACTCATGGAACTATTTATGGTTCGGTTTGACATGTTCAGCATTATTTTTTTGGGTTGGTTTTGTGACTGTTTTCTTTTTGCTTATAAATGGTCACTGTATTCCTGAACGCTCCTCTGTTGAGTCTGTGGATGAAGTCTTAACTCTGTATCATTCCTCACATAAGGTCCGAAGAGACTTGTCCCTTGTTAACATTACAGCAATACCGATTTCTGATGGGATTGTATGGGACAATGTTTCCTTTGATATATACGGGCCTACTGAGGTTATTCAAATTCCATATGTGGTCAAAATATCTATGATAGATGGGATTACACCTGATGTTGTATCTGATGATTGGGATGTCCAGACAGTTGATTCCATGCTAACTGAAATGAAGGACTATTCTGTATTTGAAAGTGATGATGTATATGAACATACAATGAATTATGGGTAAATGTTCTGTTACAACAATTGGGGACAATACTACCTACACCATGCCACTAGACACAGGCCAGTGTTAAACTATACACAGTGGGAACACTGTTCAACACCACCAGTGGGGAGCCCAAAACATTTTATAGATACATTTACATATTTCACTGGGCATGACACGAAAAATGTGGAGTCATATTACTTCAAATTGCCTCCCTCACATATTAGGAAAATTTTGCTAACTAACACGAAACTGATTTATTCAGATCCCTTTGTTTCCCGGCTCGCAGTTGAGGGTTACGAATACTGGAAGAGCACTATTGACTTAAAAAGTGAATGGGTAACACAAGATTGGCAGATACAGGGTAAGGAAGCTTTATTTAGAGCATGCCTGATTCCTGTGCAAATGATCTTTTTAAATGACATGATTCAACAGACATCCTGTCTGGGGTTAGCAAAAATTAAAGACATGAACACGCCCAGTATCCCCACACCGGCAAAGTTTAATGATTGGCAATATTTCCTTAACATCACAGAGGAAAAGCTAGATGCGATGGTTAAGGCTGGTACCTATAATTCTTCACTTTCCAGTCCCAGCGGGTGGTTAATATGGCCAACTGACACCAATAGGTGTCAAGCACGTTTTTTGAACTCTTCAGGGGTTTTTTCAATTAACAGACCAGACCCTCGCTTTGTATCAGGTCAACATACAGGTATAATTACAACATACAGTGTGGATAAACTGTGCCAACAAAGGGTACAGACTAACACGTTAGCCGCAGTTAAAAAAACATCTGAACACTCTTTCTGAAGAAGTAGACTTGCAGGATTTTCTGCTAGGTCCTAGGAAACAGAGCTCTAAAAGATTTCTATATGCTATGTATAATGAGATCTGGAAACTTTCACAGATAGAAGCTGCTGCTCGTTTGAGGTTGCGGACATGTTTATTCCCCCCCACACAAGAGATAAAAGTATCTGACATGTGCCCCACATAGATACTATTAATGTAAATTATGACAAGCTGAGCAGACTAAAGGCGCTATTGTTTCAAAAACAGGTCGCGTTGACATCCGCTAGAGAGACGTATGCTCTCCAGATAGCGAGTTCATCAGCCGAGATACAATCCCTATTAAATAAACACTTCCCAAAGCACTTTGGAGAACTGGTATCCAGAATATTCAATGCTTCTAGGACTGCTGGGATTGTCCATTTCTTTAAGGCTGTCGGGTCTGGTTTCGTGCCCATCTTCCAGACTGTTTTTGGAGTCATCCCATCAGCCATCCATTCGCTCTTTTCAAGCGTGTTTGGTGGTTTTCTGATTATTTTGCCATTGATTGGCAGACTACTACTGCTATTTCTTCTGATTCACAGTGGTTGTTTCTTTTCAGCTACGCAGAGCAATGGAGCCGCTCCCACCAACTCTACTGTGCCATGAAAGCATGGTTCGGATCTTTGGTGCCTCTTTGCTGGTGGAATTGGAGCGTGATTGGTCGCTGTCATTTCGGCCACTTCTCTGGTGCGTACAACCAGTTTTCCACTTTGTGTGGTGCCTTTTCGAACACCTGCCTATGGTGTGTCTTGCTGTTGCACCGGCATCTCCTGTGGACCATGAACTGCTGATGTCCCCGATGAGGGTTCATATACGGTCATGCCCCTTGAGACTGAGGTTGCTCCGCGAGGCCACTTATGAGCCTTCTGTTCTAATGTCTACCATGGACGATGGCACTGCTGCAGATGGCTCTGCACTAGAGGCTGACACGCACTACTGCTCTGTGGATCCGTTTGCCCGCCCGGTGATCGATTTAACATCTGATGACGTGGACTCATTTTTTAGGTTCTTGGTTGGTGACTTCGATGACACTCTTCGAGATCATGACTATAGCAAATAATTTGATGAATTGGCTTGCCATTCCCGATTAAAAGTATGCATTCAAATTGCCTTTACTTTGGCCTGCTGTGCTTGTCATGGTTGACATTAACATTCTCTGTATGTATTTTTAGCTAATATTTTTACTATCTTTTAACATATTTTAAACGTTTTTTAGTTATGTTTTATGATTTTAGCTTTTTAGTTCAGAGCAATTTTAGCGTTTGGGTTCCGGCACCTTCATCATACCTGTTACGGCAATGGGGAGGGTGTAGTGAATCCTAGTTTGTTTTAATTGGATAACAGGAGTTAGCTTAGCCTTCGGCTTGCAGACTCAAGCCCCCGTCACCTAGTGACTTTTAACCTACTTAGCTTCCTCTGTCTTAACCCATTTAATTATTTAATTCCTCCTGGATGGCTGCCTTGTTTATCGTTAGGCCACTTGTTATGATATGCATTATCAGTCCCACTGCGTTAAGGCATCAAGATCAAGTGACAAAGACAAACGAACAGTAGGGGCTCACACTTAGGAACTTTCCCTCTCTATACTTTCGAGGGAATTGTTTATATTAATTGCTGCCCCAAGCATGCCTGTTATCTATTGTTTGGGAACACACCTACGTCAGGGGTCCAAGTAGATCTGTATAAATGCATCACACTTTAGACAGATAATCAGAGCGATTCCGACCAGAGGGCATCGCCACCATCGCTGATATTGATGCTGCACGTCGTCTTGGCGCTGACCCAGTCTTTGTGTCCCTGCGGAGTCTGAGATATAGACCTCATTCCAAGGTAACGAGGGTTGGGGGCTCCTCTCATGGACATGGCATTGGCAGATTAGGTTTAACAAACCCAGCTCTCCTTTAGGTAGGAGGTTAGGCCTATCATGATAGGGTATTAGGACATATTACACACCTTATGTCTTTTCATACTATTGCAAGATGGTGGAGGTCTTTGTAATAATGACTCTTGTGTTTACAATTCTGTTTCTTGCACTGTTCATTATCCTAATCATTGCAGCCCATGCAACTTATCGAAGATTGCAGTTGTGTTAAATAAAAACTATTGAAACTTTACTGTAACTTCGTTATTGCCTGTGTTTGGATGAGACATGATGTATCTGTGAGAAAGGGGTAATCTCCATTTAACCACGACACTCCCTGAGATGTCATACTCTCGAGTCCATGCGTAAAGGCTGCCACAAATCACCTTTTCCTATTTGGGTTTCTGGTGAGGTGCTGCTAGTGAGCCGGAAGGGTTGGGACGACAGTTGCAACTTGTTGTAGGATAGGCATAGTCGCTTACAAACATAAGAACTGTCATCCTTAAACCAGCAGTCTTGCCTAGAGCAAGAGCCCAACTACTACAACTTGAAGTACAGAAACGCTGTGCATCATATCAATCTGTGAAAAAGCAACGTTTGCAGAGAAGGGCTCACATAGGCTTTGCTGTTCCCACTGTGACTGAAGTTCATCCACGAGGACTGCTCGCTATTCTTAGATGCTCCAGAGGCTGCCTGGGATTGGAGTGAATGTCAATACCCCTCCGCTCGCAGTCCACCCCCACCAGATGCTACAAGAAGAGGTACCTGGGAACAGCTCCGCGGGCGCAGACAAAGCCGAAGGTGGAGATTAGCGACTGACCCCTCACCCCAGCAGGTATTTCAAGACAGAGCAGCAGCGATAGCATCAGTGACAACAATGGGAACACAACAATACAGTTCCCCGTGAAGCTCCTCTGGTGCTATGCACTCAGATTCAGATTCAAATACCAGCTTAGCGCTCTTCCCTACTGTTAAACCACAGACTGCAAACACATTAATCTGATTCAATGCATTGCCACAGACCTTCATATCTGACTGCTGGCATTGCAGTCAAACAATGGTGTAACCAGTTGAATTACTTGCCATGTCTCTACCTAACTATTGTTTATTCTAACCCCTCAAGTGCAGTTGCATGTCCCTCTATGCATATACCAAAAGATTCTGCTCTAACAACTGCTAGTAACGCATCAGTCTTATACCAAAGACCTCCAGGGTGGCAACTTGCTAGTATAAAGTATACTTAGAGGGCAACACACATGGGAATGCCATTCTAGGGGTTCCTGGGGGGTTTGGTGGTCTCACAAGGACACATGGAGGTCCCATGACAGGCACAGCCAACGCTTGAATCACAGATGTGGTTGGTCCCCTCCCTTAGCAATAGCTCATTGTTTCAAATGTTGGTTATTTTTGTTTGATCAAACAGACGTTTCTTGTTGGACAGACAATTGGGAAGTTCTTCACTCATAAATTAAATGTATATGTGTGCTTAATATAAGCTAACCCCCTTGGTGGTAATTCACAACAAGTCTAACATATCACAACACTACACTTTACTAAAATGGAAAGTTCCGGGCTTGGAGCCCCTTCATAAGCGACAGAGTTCTAATACAACTACACCTTAGAAAGGCCTCTATGATATACCTGTAGGAAACTCACTTATCAACCCCTGAAGCGCTTATAATTGTGATCAAAATGAAGGGGGAAACTCTTCACTACTACATATTCTGGATTTGCCTGAGGGGCAGCCATTTGGATTAGAGCCGGGATACCCTTCCAGGCACAATCAGAATTTTCATGCAGGGTAGATATGTTTTCGTGCAGGGCCTGTTGGATGAGAAAGCGGTGGTCCTGGGGACTGTATATGCCCTGAATACTGAACTAGAAGCTTTTTTACAAAACCCACCCGGAGTTCTAGCTGAATGTGCACACATCCCCTGGCTCATAGACGGAAACTTTCATGCAGTACTAGATGTATACCTAGACAGGTCCCACCCCCCCCATTGCCCAGTACGAACTCAGAGAGACAGGTCCTAGCACTCAAGCATTGGGTGTTGCACTGGTCCCTAGTGGATATTTGAGAGAGACCACAATGTAGGTCTGAGCGAATACTCCCACCCCCCCCATCATGGCCTACAAGGCCGCCTAGATCTTATGCCAAGCCCGCATCATCTGCCACAAACCTTCGCAAACGCCACTTACCTATGGAAGGCATTTTCAGATAAAAACCCATTAGAGACAGTACCGGGGTGGGGACAAGCCCCTGCACCGATTCCAACATGGCAATTACAACCATCCCTCCTAAAGGATACGGCATTTCAGGATACATTAGGAAACGCCATTATTACTTCACCACGAACAAGAGTACAGCTTACACTCCCCTGATAGAGTGGGACGCATTTAAAGTGGTAATAAGAGGTGTGTCTCTAGCAACAGCATCTGGGGTGCGACTCAAAGTATTAGCAAACCTACTCCAAATCGCAAACTCCATGGGTACTCTTGAACAAGAAGAGACCAATTACCCAGAGTACTCCTTAGAACTTTGAGAAGCCAAAATACAACTAGTAGAAACACTCGAACTGCTTAGAGTACTTAATTATACATTTTACACCAATAAGGTCCATTCCGAAGAAGATAAAGCCGGCACCTTATTGGCCCGCATTATCCAGCCCCACAAATCCCTCACTCTGATACTACATGTGGTATCACCCGCAGGAACTCACTGTATTGTACAATTAGACATAAACAAAGTATTCCAGGCCTATTATACCACTCTCTACCATAGAGGCCCAACTCCCTCCCTGACACAAGGGGAAAAGTTTTTGCCAACTTAGGACTCCCACAGATATCAGGCAAGGCGCTCACAACCCTAGCAGCACCCATTACAACTGAGGAAATACGTGAGGCTATTAAAAACTTGGCATGCAATAAAGCACCAGGAGTCGATCAACTGCCTATAGAATTCTATTCCACATTTGCCATCCATTTGGTCCTATGATTGGAAAAGTTATACCGAGCAGCTACAGAGGCATGCGGACTACTTTCTACATCTAACCAAGCTCTGGTCACATCACTGTTGAAACCCGGCAGGGAGAAGACTTATTCTCATAAACACCTCAGTCCCTCTTGACCACAGAATAAAAAATTCTTAGCAAGGTGCTGTCCCAGAGGCTGCTGCTCTTGCTCTCTGGACTGATCAATATTGATCAATGTGGCTATATACCCGGTAGACGTATCTTATTGAATATTAGTCATCTTTATCAAATTATGGAGACAGCGGGCACCCCTTTTCCTGCGGCTGACTGTATTCAATTAAACTTACAGCAAGCTTTTGATTCCCTGGAATGGGATTATCTTTTCCTATTCCTACAAAGATTCAATTTTCCTCCCACCTTTATAAACTGGGTCAGGAGACTCTAGGCACACCCAACAGCCAGGTCTAGAACCGGGACATACATTTTGTCTGAATACTCCATATCCCAGGGCACTAGACGAGGCTGTCCGCTGTCCCCATTACTATTCATATTATCAATGGGACAGCTTGCGCAGAAATTACACCAATGGGGCAGGTGGAATATCCCAGATGGACAATGAACACACACAGTGTTTTCATATGCTGACGATATGCTCATATACATTTCAGATATGACCATGGATCTGACTCCTATAGCCAGAATCCTCAATAAATTTGGGGACTTATCTGGCCTTTGGGTTAATTACACCAAATCTGAGGCATTCTCCTTCTGTGATACAATATCCCCTGGCACGGTCTCACTAGGCACATATCAAATTCCAGTGGCACGACAAACCTTTAGATACCTGGGCATTCATATATACAGAGCCCACACAGATCTACTAGATTGGAATCTCTCACGAGCAATAGCATATCTACGATCCCAAATTAAGTTTTGAGTCACTCTGACTCTGCCCTTATCAGTGATTGGCTGTCTAGCTTTGGCTAAAATGGTGATACTTCCAAAATCACTATGCTATTTTGTTAATTATCCTATCATTATTCCATCTACAGTGTTTTGCACATGCAACTCACTTCTCATTGACCTTATATGGGAGTCTGGATGGCATCTAATCAGTCTTTCAAAACTACAACTGCCGGTTGACGAGGGAGCAATGGGTGCACCAGAATTAAGGGCATACTGCTTAGTAGCGCAATTACAGTGGCTTTCTCACTGGTTAGTGGGCTTTAACTTACAAGAAATAGGTTATACACCTTCTCATCTGCGTGGTGGCAACCTACACTCACTATTACTACCTGGAAATATCAATCGCCGCCAAAAGTTGCCATTACTGTTACACATCACCATCACATATTGGCACAAGGTGCTCTGCCTTTCATGAACCACAGTCTCATATGCACTATGTGGATTGCCCACCTCTGCAGGTGCGCTGTCATCAGCACAAATCCAACACTGGAAGAAACGGGGTATCAACAGTAGGAGACCTGTTTGGAGAGGTCTCATTACTTCTTCATCACAAATTTATGCAGGTCTATGTTCTCCCCAGGACTCTCTTCCTCACACGTGTATGAATGGAAATGTGAATGCGTGTCTGCATGTCAGTGAGAATGAATGGATGCATGCGTGAATGAATGCATGTATGCTTGTTTGAGTGAGTGTGTGTATGCGTGGTGTGTGTCTGCGAGTGTGTGTATGAAGGGGTGGCGGATCAGAAGGGGGGGGCATGGATGGAGGGGGGGTTGGGGGTGTCTGGGGACTGTTTGCGGGGCTGGGGGGCCTCCTACCAGTGACAGGGAAGGAATTCCCTGTCACTGGTAGGGCCTACCGGCATGGTTTTCGTGGCATTGTGAACGCCATGAAAACCATGGCGGTAGGGAGGGTCATGATGCCGCCGGCGGTACAACAGTAGCCGCAGGGCTGGAGATTCTTATCTCCGGCCTGGCAGCTGCTTCCGCCATGGCGGTTGGTATGGTAAATTGGCGGGTTGGCTGCAGCCAACCCGCCAAAGTCATTATGTGGCGGTATGTACTGCCAGCCTGTTGGCGGTACTACCGCCACATTATCACCGACCGCCGGGGTCCTAATGACCCCCTGAGTGTGATGGCTGTACAGAGGATTGCGCCCTCTTTTTCAAATATCACTGTCAGATTTGCAGGATTGGTGGGAGATGGACATAGGCAGACCGTTACACGACAAAGAATGGCGATTCCTATTGGAATATGCCACCCATATTACCGGTAAGACAAGATTTAATTTATCCAGTTCATGATTTTCCTCAGGGCTTATCTGACCGCCTCGAAGGTTCATGCACTCTTCCCCTCAACCCCACACACTTGTCCCTGTTGCCACATCGAAAATGCAGATCTGGTGCATTTGCTTTGGGCCTGCTGATCCATAGCGCCTTTTTGGACTGAGACTGGTGACTCCCTTATGTCACTAACGGAACTGGTACATTGGGACACAATGGAATACTGCATATTAGAACTTTATCCCAACCCAAAAATACCTGCACTGAAGCACGTTTCATAGATTCAACTCTACTACTAGCCAAGCGACAAATAACAAGGCACTGGAAATCTCTGACTCCCCCCTTAGTTCCTCAATGGAGGGAGGAAATATACCATTGGGGATCTGCAGAAAGCCCAGCACTATGCCGGAAAGAGTACAGTGGGTTGCGTAAAAGACCGATATCCATGGCATGGGATATGATGCTAGAGCAGTTTCGCCTGCACTCCTAACACAGAGACTAGTGAAATTAATCCCTTTATTGTGATGCATAGTCCTCACTTTGCATGGGCTCTCTTCCCCCCATATCTCCCGTTTCACAAGCGCTCCTAAGACAAGTTACCTGGAAACCATTGTTAAGTTCTGAGTAGCAGACACGATAGATACGATAATATTGTTTTTTGAATTCTGCGGAGGTGGGGAGACGGGTTCTTGTTAAGTACAGGTGACAACAGACATACTTTGCTGAGTGATAAAGATGGTGACAGAGTTGAGTTTAGAGACTGTATTAATATGAACCAGATGTTATATTTACAGAGCCGACATACTTCTAGCTGTTACGGCATGTAACGATATACAGTGACGTTTCAAATTCACCACATAATCACTTGTAGTGACTTGCTTGTAATAAAAATAATAAAACATGTTTTAAAAAAAATCTAAAACATGAAAGTTATCACTTATGCTTTCAAAAAGTCAGTTTGCCATTCTAAATATCATTAGTATTCAATTCTAACGATGGACATTCTTACATCTAGCTGCTCCATATCCAGAATTGTGTGTTCCAATAGGACCAGGAAACCGTATGTAGCACACTCAAAATGGCGCTATTGGGACTCTAATAAGGGCCAGATGTATCAAAGGGTTTTACCCATTCTGTGTCTAAGGGAAAATGTGTTGGTACATATGGCCCTAAATGTCTTTATCCAATGCCAGAACTTTGCTACACCTCGTGCTTGGTATTACGTTTCTTCTAGAGAAAACGGTATCCTTCAGCAACACTTTCTTTGCAGGCATGGGCCAGTAACTGCTGTAACTGTCTCTCTAGAGTTTTTGCAAGTAATACTTAAAAATAATCAGCCCAAAAAACAAAAACACATAGTAGCGCAATGGGTCAGACCCCCTTCAACCATTGTTTAATTTGAAGTGACAATCACATCTTGGATCAACTCACAAGGCATTCATTCTTCGGTCTGAGTGTCAGTGTGCGTGACAACATTTTGCCCCTTGATGTAAATTTCAAGTGAGCAGAGCGGCAACTGACACTGCTCCAGCCACCACCACTGCCGCAGAACATCAGCGCCATTGGCAGCTGTTCTATGAAAATAGGGGCAGCAAAGAGCTTCGCGCATAGTGGGCAAATCCAGAAGTAAAAAAAATAACAAACCCCTTTTTAATTAATAGGGGTAAACCCAAGCTAAGATGGCTGTTCTAGTCTTACGCCAACAGAGGCCTACAAGACACTGCTCGTCGTACTGGCAGCATACGTTCAGTTTACCTGCATGCTCCCTTCGTCCACGAAGCTACACTGTGTGCAGTATGCAGAACTTGGAGCACAGGTCCACCTGTTGATGGATCAAAACTTCTAGAGCAGTGTGGGCAGTGCTTAATTTGTAAATAAAAAGGGGCCGGTGCCCAAATCCTTTCTCTTATTCACGCGGCTGCTGCATTTAAATGTGCGAGCACGGAATACTGATGCAGCGTAATCCTGAAGTCATTTCGGGCCTCTTCAATACATTTAGAGCCACTCCCCATCCCTTCAGCTCACTCTTGCAGCTTTCTGCGTTCTAACGTTGTGACGCTTTTTCGTGTTTCTATTCCTCCGTCTTTCCCATATGTGTCTTTTGCTCGCAGCAAATGCTTGAGGCAGAAGAATAAGCTCCGGTGCTCAGCACCGGAAACAATAAGCATAAATTAAGCACTGAGTGTGGGCTATGTCTTGCGAAGCAGTACTGATCAGAACAGGACTGAACAGCCCAGTGAGGCCTTGCCTGGTTGGCCACACATCCATCTTGCCTCGAATTAATCCTAACCACTCCTTGCTTTCGTTTGTTTTTAGCAAATGCTAGAACACAGCATCTTCAGATGTCTGTAGAAGCAGATGTTTTCCAGCCACCCTATCCCCGTACGATCACTGACAAGCTGGATAGAGAGACCCAACTTCTTGTGCTCTCAACTTCTAAAGCAGCACATCAGGGTTCAGAAGAAAATTCTAAAGTCATAAAGTACCGAACAGTCCTGCATTGTAGTCTTTAGTATGTCTTGCTTCTGAAAGTTTGCAGCAAGTGCACAAATAGCCCATTTAAAAACAAATATGGGCTCGCTTAAATCCGATTGATGCTTGTTACAAGATGGCTTTGTACGATGGCCAGAAGACGGATATATGGAAATCTGTCAAAGACTTAATCTGTCCAATAATTTGCAAGAATTAGGAGCCAGAGAAAGGGAAATAGTGGCTACAGACACAGTGGTGGTCAATGAAACTAGGCAGATGCTCTACTTAAGAGTAGCCATCGTTCAGTGTCATTACAGATACGAATTGACCGCAAGGCACACTTACTGAAGGCAACTTCATAGACAATGGCAAGATGTATATCGGACTAATCAAAGCTTTGTACAACATGAATTTGCAGAAAAAAAAGCTACAGCTAGAGGTCGATCTGCTTTAAAATACTGTGATGACCCTGCTGTCTTGGGCTCCTTAAGTATCAGCTGAATCGGGGATTTTGGACAGCCCACTGACAAATGCTGCTATCCTGTGCATGCTTCAAAGCTGCTGCACAAAGGCACAGGCTTGAGAACACAGCTGCAACCTGAACGCAGGCAGAAGAGCAGTCTCTCCTGGGCATCCATTGGGTAGTTGGCAGTGGCATGACTTTCTTATGACAGCTCAAAGCTGCTGATGTTTGTTTCCAAGTGATGAGTACCAAGCCCCTTCTCTAGTTTTTGGTTTTTTAAAAATATATATTATTGTTTTTAATTTTATACAGTGCCATTTGACATACATCACAATTCCAAATAAGAATTAACAGGTAAACAGAAGTTAACTTAGGAAGGAATACTTACAAATACTGCAGGCATAAGATGGCAAAGTGTTGCCAATTGTACTGCAATTACCTTTTTTCCGAGGGGTGGAGTTAACGTTCCTGGGGTGCAGAACAGCACAGCGGATCTCACATTCTCCTTGCCTAGTCGGGGGCGGTGGAGGGCGGGAACAGCTACATTTCTTTTACACTTTACTGTTTTTAATTACCTTTACTGGACATTTCTAGTTTAAAGAGAGCACATACAGTTATCCAGGGTACTAGTACAGCCTAAACTAATGAGCTTCGGAATAAACTGTGGTAAGAAGTGGTAGACAAATTCTAAAAATATAACATGCTTGATTGGAGCAAAAACGGTGGGTGGATAGTAATTCTTTTGATTCTGTAAATGTGATTTAAGGTAGTTGTCAAAATATGTGTACACACGTCTTTCTGGTGTGTCCCTCTTACTGATGTAAACCTTTCAAGAGGATTCTCGGTTATTATGATTACATGTTAACCTTTTTATTCAAGGTGTTGTTTTGGAGGCTCAGTTCTGACGTGCCTAATCATCCTCATTGTAAATGGGAACAGTTTAAACTGTGTCCAGGGCGGTACTTCAAAGCCTGCCTCCCCTTCTCTGTAGGTCAGAGTGATGCAGACGTAAGTTCCTGCACAGCTGAAGGAAGGAACCTTAGTGGTGCAACAAAGCTTCACACATCAACTTGATTGAACAGAGGAACAATTTTGTTTTGGCTGGATCCCATATTCCTCACAATTGCTTTCAGTCTCATCTCATATATTTCTACCAAATGCTCCCAAAGTATGTTGACATATATTTAACCCATTTAGTCTAGGGCAAAACTTGACCAACTTTGGAACTTGTCTCATCATTCAATGTTTCTTTGTTTGTACCTTCATGTATGCAGATTTTCAATGATCCTCTATCAATGAAACTTTTCCTTGTCCTACTGCATACTGTTAAGATGTAAGCAGATCTTTAACTTTTCAGTAAGTAAGGCCTACAATAGGCTCCCCCTCCTTAAACATGCAAGACTGAAAAGGGAATTCTGTAGGTCTATAATTAGTCACAATACACCCTCCTGCTCAGTTTTTGCAGGAAATGGCCTTGATTTCAAAAGAGAGAGTAGCAATAGGAGTGCTGGTTTTTATGTTTAGCATCTTTCAAAGAGGATGATCCTGAAAATTTCCAACAGTCCTGATAAAAATGTTTTGCGAATGGTGAGTTGTTGGCTAAAACCTGCCGATATGCACCAGTGTCTCTCAAAGTATCCTCTAATTTATTTACAAACAAGAAATCATTAAACCAGAGCTTATGGAATGGCGGTCAGGTCCTCAACTGTCGGAGTACCTCTATGCTTTGGTCACCAGTGTTACAGCAGCTGCACAGAAACTTTGAAGCTTGGGAACATTTGCTTATATATCAAACACACATCTAAAAGGATTGGGAGGTATATACTAACTAGTACCTTGACCAACTGTGTCTTGAACTTGTTCACATCATCTATAGGCATCTTGATATACGTATGCATTGTGTAGAAATCCCACATCAGCATCACCACCCCTGAACACATTCCTGGACACTACTAGGGCCAACCCTTTGCAAGGGTACAGGTGCATTATTACTAGGATTACTATGACAAACTGTCGCTTTATGTCAGTCAATAAAGCAAGATAAGTAGAAAAAACCTGTGAAGCTGAAGGAAGACATTCTTGACTATGGGTCAAAATAGGGAGGTGTGGCCATGAAAAGGCTATTTGTTCAGTTCAAAAGTGTTCTGAATGAGCAGCTGAATTAGCAAGAAACATTTCATGTTCATCTTTCTCAGTGATTATAGCAGAGAATGTTTTTACACATTCAATCATTTACTTGTTCCAACTTTTCTCCTGCTGATCCATTTTACTCTCAAGCCAATGTCTAAATGAACACTTCACCTGCTTTGCTGCTTTCCTTATCTCTTTCTCTATAGCCATGTGATCCCACTCATTAAGTGCCTCACACTATGTAGGTCTGGGCGTTGGCTTAATGTCATACACAGTTTGTCTCACGAAATCAAGAAATTTAGTTCCTAACATTAAAGGTAGTCTCTAAAGGAAACTGTAAAACTTCATCATGTGCAGTATATTTATTCCAATCTGAAATCCAGGTAAACGTAGAGTACACAGTCTATTTCATCATCTCATAGGCTGTGTTTGAAATGGCCCATCTTGCAGGGTCATCCCCAAAACTTTTGCCTTCCTCCTCCCTTTTTGCTGAATTTGTTTTAGTTGGCTTTAGGACTCTCTGCACGTTTCCACTGCTAACCAGTGCTAAAGTGCTTGTGTTCTTTCCTTAAAACATGGTAGAACTGGCTTATACCCAATTGGCATATTTAATTTAATTGTATGTCCCTAGTAAAGTGCACTACAGGTGCCCAGGACCTGTAAATTAAATGCTACTAATGAGCCTATAGTACGGGTTGTGCCAACTACTTAAGGAGCCTTGTAAACATGTCTCAGGGCTGCCCTTGCAGAGCCTATGTGTGTAGTTTTAACTTGCCATGTCGACCTGACAAAATAAACCTTTTGCCAGGCCCAAACCTTTTTTTTTAATACATATAAGTCACCCCTAGGGTAAGACTGGGACAGTCCAGAGGGCAATGTGCAGTGTATCTAAAAGGTAGGACATTTACTTTGAAGTTTTACATGACCTGGTACTGAAAACTCTTACATTTGTTTTTGAACCACCTCAAGGACTATCTCTTCCATAGGATAACATTGGATTTGCCTTATTACATTTTAGAAGTGTAATTTCCAAATGGGAAGAGATAACTGATTTATCTTTGGGGCTTGGAGCCAGGGCAGGAGAGGTAGAGAATCAAATACACCGTCTAGATGCTACTCCCACCTTCCAGAACTAGGGCAAGAGTGTATAAAAGAAGGATCTCAGAAACCACCACTTCAGAACTCTTCTGGACCTACGGATACTCTTCCAGGAAGGACGACTACTGTGCTGCTGAAAGGACAGTCACCCTTCTGGACTGCTACTCTAAAGGAGCTGCTGCCTTGCTGTGTTGGCCTGCTGCCCTCTTGCCTGGGAAAGAAGAACTGGACCTGCAACTCCATCTTGAACCTAGGACCCCAGAGTGATTCAAAGGGCTAGTCTGCTGGACTCCTGATCATAGTATCATGGATATAACAGGCTTCCCCTCAGCTGCTGGGTCTGTATTCAGTGAGTTTTTGACCCTCAAGAAGCACCTTCTCAGGTCTGTCTTGGGCCCTTGATGTGGCTCTCAAGCTCTGAAATTCAAACGTTTGGGCTCTTCATGACTGCGAACAATCCTATTAGCACCAGAACCATGGCAATCACTCGGAAGTCTGTGCGCGCAAGGCCGCCTCTTTCCACAGTAAGCATCGATCTCCTGCATGGACCACCAATACAAGGCTCCAGCCCACCTGTCCGCGATGCCAGGCCTGTTCCTCAAGCCATGCTGACCACTGCCAGAGATACTCTCCTTGCTCCTGGTCTGTTCCACAAGTCACACTGACTACTGTCAGCAATACTTTCCTTGCTCCTGACGATTTTCTTCCGCGTGAAGAGAACTCTTGGCACAAAACGTGAGAAGGTAAACCTTCAGTGGGATTAAACCGGGACTGCATCCAACTGGCCTCCATTGCAGTTGACTTGATATTTTGATTTGACCCGGTCCAGCAGGACAAGATATCCCCAGTTGGTGACTGGTGCTTTTAGGCTCTATATTGCAGTTTACTCTTTAAAAATTCATAACTCCAGTTCTACTGATTGGATTGCTGTCATTTTGGTCTTGTTTTAATTATTTAATTTTGCTCTCATTTTCTAACTTGGTGTGAGATTTTTCTGTGTGGTGTTTTTGCTGTTTTACTGTTTGACGTGTTTCACTAAGACTTCACACATTGCCTCTAAGTTAAGCTTGAGTGCTGTGTGCCAAGCTACCAGGGGGGTGAGCACAGTTTAATTTGAGGTTTGCGAGAGCCTTACCCTGACAAGGATTGTGGTTGCTGCTTGACCAGGGCTCACACCTGAGTCAAGCAGTAACCCAATGTCTAATAGGCTGGTGTTCCTTCTATGGGTAACTTACACCCCTCAGTACAGCCGCAACTTTAGGCTTTACCAACAAACTTCCCCTTATTTCCACTCAAAACCAACCCAAAAGTCAACTTGAATCACAACAAACAACCGAGCGAACAACTACCAATTGCAACTCTGTCAAAGTTCAGCCATCACAGCGTGGTTTCATCAGCAACCAGCCAACCAGAGCACTGCTTTGTTGTGGCATCTCACCTGGTTGAGCAAACAATCACTGCACAACTTACGTGCGAACAGAAAAACAATTTCAAAACCTCTTTAAACCTAAATTACTGAATAAACCCTTGTCTGCTTACCCTAGAAATGAAGGAAAAGTCAGTAAATCTAGTAAAACAATTCAATCAAAATGAGTACCAATCTAAAAACAAGAAATACAACCTTGATCCCTATCAATGTGTATTTGGTGCCTCACCCTACACATCACAATTACAGACAGTTACTGTCAATATATCTTGAGATCTTGAATTTTGATGCATCCAGTAACCAGATCAAACCAACCAATAAACCAGTAGAACCTCAAATACATTTACAAATATGAATATTACATGATCACAATAGTGATCAGTCCACTAATTTAACCCAAACAAATCACAACAGAAAAAGAGATTTATCTCACAAACTCATACTTCAATATGCACTCACAAAATCAATTCTCCCTATTCATACTCACACTCCATATGGTTCAGGAATGCATAGTCAGTCCCAGGGAAGGTCCGGTGCTGGAAGTTTTAGTAGTGTTTCAAAAACACCTTCATCCCTCGGAGCAGGCATTACAGACTCAGAAATTACATTAAACTCTTTTGGGAAACCCTACTAATAAGGAGGTTCTTTTACACAAATCAAATAGTGACTGGGAAAACTCTATAACTCAGTTCTAGATAAATAACTAAAGTTTTTTAGTACAAAAATATCAAAACAGGGAATAAGGAGTAATGCAGTGAATGCCATGAAGGCTAAGATACCAAGTACAAAGTCAGAAATCAGAAGTCCTAACTATCAGGTTCATAAAGAACACGGACAGCATCCCCAGCAGTGAAAGGTAATCAGACAGAGTACAGTGAGGAAAATGGAAAGTCCATTTCTCCCCCCAACACCAGTGGTTTTTCTACACATTTTACAGATAAACAAATACTACATATTGGACAAATCAGAACTGAGATTGCCATTACAATGTTATATCACTAACTTGTTTATAAGGTAGTCCAGAATCTTCCATTAACTTTTAAAGCAACAGCAGTACAGAGATGTAAAATACAATATGAAACATTCTCAAACAAAGACTAATACACGATGTGCAAGCAAGCCTGCATTGGAAGTTCCAGCACAAGAGTCCTTCAGAAAGACACATCAGCATCTTGATGGAAAGTTTCATTCACAATACATGCTCTCTAGGGACAATAACTAATTGCATCAAGATGTGCTGTGCATCATGAAAATGAGAGGATAGGTGACTAGCTGGGGAACACTGATCAAGAGAGAGAATGACCTGGAACAGGCTGTGCAAAACTTCAGGAATTGCATTCATCTTAATAAAATGGTGTCTTCACAAAAATGTGAGATAACTATACTACATAAAAAATCATACTTTTAATCATTATAATTAATTCGTCTTAGGAGTAACATCGTTAATTCATCAGTTACGACTATATGCATAATAACACTCATTAGGATCCATATATTCTCACCCAAAATTACACATTCAAAAAAAACTTGAAAATGCTCACATCCTGTGGTTCTGTATCTCTAATCCTCCTTTTGGCTGACTGTTTGAAATAGCTTCTTCACACAAGCACCAACAGCAGGGCATGGTATACTCCTTTTTTGTGGTACAACTACAGTTAAGGAAAAAATAAGCTTTACTGGGTCAAGTCGGTACCTTAGCTTTGAGAGAAAGGGAATGTAGTCTTGAATATCGGGTGTAAGAATACTATGGCACACTAATAAGGTGGACAAAATTTCGAAAGGTAAGTGGACAGAGGGGAGTATAGATTTACTATTCTTAACTCCCCATTTATGTACCGTAAAATAATGTATATATTCAAGCTACATATATGTGGAGTTAGGTATAGATAAATATCTGGATACTTTCCTTTCAATATATTGTCTTTTAATATTTTGTCCACAGTGTTAGTGATCCACGATATCCTGGGATCGATATTCAGAAGCCACATCGGAAAAAAGGATTCGACTGACAAACTCACCCTACCAGTAAAGGCCATTCGCTTCACAGCAAACTTTCTCTACAGTGGGTGCCGAAGCCGTGCCAGTTTCTGTCTTTACACCTCAGTCATGACGCTCCTCTCTGACCCCGAGCTGTCTGCATAGATTCTTATAATTTCCATCGGCGGCTTGTTGAAGGCTCTCAGAACAAACACTCGACATAAAGTGGCAAAATGATTTTCAGTTGTTCTCAAGTTATACAAGTTATATAAAGCAATGTTCTCTTCAAGAGACAACAAAACGAAAGACATGAACCTGTGGTATCAGTGAGCAGGAATAATAAGTGAGTTAAACAGTCTGTGCTGCGGGTGAGATGTATGTTCAAGCTCAATCTCGGTGAGAGTATCTGAGAGCAATTCCGCATTTTATTCTCCACTGTATACTGGTTGAAAAGTGCATTTAAAATTAGAAATGTTTATAGCACTTAAACTCAGCAAAACTATTTCACTGTGTTCGAAATTAAAAAATAATATTAAAAACAAAGGTCCAGATGTTTAGTTAACTGTTTCACTAGAATGTTAATGATGTGGTATATTGACAAGTATAAATATGTTGTGGGTGTAGGACACCCTTGGGAAAATGGTTTATTTAGGCGAATTTCGGTAACTCGAAGAGTGGTTATCTCATGCCACCTAGTGGAGTATGAATACACCATGTAAAAATATAGTCACGGTTTAATAGCACCAACTATATAAGCATAACACGGGGCCTGGATCAAACTTCAAATAGTAAACTGCAGATTATCATATTTACATAGTCACGGAGGAGTTGCGAAGCAAATACCAATATGTTTTAAACCAATAGCATAAAACGTCTTAGCGATTCAAGCTTTCCCTGGTTCTGAATGTAGGTGTCAAGTATGGTTCCCAAGAACATAAATGTAGCCTTTCATCCTTCCAATGTCAATGAATTTCAGTACCTTTAAAAGTGTAAATTGTTTGTGACTTGACGCAACGGCATTGCGAAGATTACAGTGCTTTGAACAATATATCTGTTTTTTTTGTCCTAGTTGTGGTATATTGTATATGTTAAGTTCTTGTGCGCTCACAAAAGCATTCTGTAGAAAATGGCTTGTCAACGCTCACACAGTGCTGGACGATAACACAGCTAGTACTGGGCCTGCATCTCAGGTACGGCCCGGCCTGCATAGATGCCGAATGCTCGCTTCCACACTCCCTTGTGCACACTGCCGCCACTAGTCCTGTGCGTGAATGGAAGCCACCATGCTAAAGCAAGGTGCAGCCTCATGGTATTTTACTGAGTAACCTTAAACTAAAGCCAGGCATTGATTCTGCAAATCCTCGTACAAGATAATAATTAAGGCTTGGAACTTGTTTGTAAGTGTTAATGCTGGGTCCGCCTCAGATATCGAACTCTGACTAGGGTCCATCATCCCAGGCGAGGCAGACATGTTCAGCACGGCTCCAGGTGGTAAAATCTTTTGCTCCCCTCCCCCGTGACATACTTGTACCTTAAAAAAGGAACGCATTGAGCGGGTGATTTTTGGCCTGCCCCCCGAGTTTGTTGAAGCCCTTCATGTCTCTTTATTTTTTTACCTTGTTAGTAGGTTGAACTCAAAAAACCGGGAGAGCCACACCCTCTTTGACACCCTGGAATACGCCTCCAAGAGGAAGGGGTAAAGTTATAGCCTTACTTGACTGCTCTCTCTCAGCATTGTCCCTCTCATTTAGAAGATCGCCCCAGTACTGAATCATTACTAGCGGTAGTTACAAAAGAGATAAAACAGAAGTTTGAAATTTCGGAGAGGAATCGGAGGAAAATACAGGTGGGCTTGTAAGAGTTTTGAGATCAAAATGGGTGAGCTCTCGGAAAGGATGTGTAAGATGGAAGCCTCTATTGAGGTCCAGAATAAGAAGATTGACTCGAATCGTAGAGAGATGCAAACAATAAAATCTGGGGAAAGAGAGTTACATGACAAAATAGAGTCTTTGGGAAACAAAGGTAGAAGAAATAATATCAGACTTTTGAATATCCGCGAGGGTATGGCAGGAGGAGATCTGAAAGGTTCTGTGATCGAGTATGTCCCCTCAGTAGCATTGGAGGATCTGGGGGCAGATATTCAGAGAATCCAAGATCCTTTCAAGTGAAATCTGAGCAGAGATAAACCTTGGAAAATATTGGATAACTTTAAGACATATTCTATAAAAAAAAAAAAAGAGCAGATTCTCTTGGAAGCCCTGAGGGTCAACAGCTTTAAGAAGGGTGAAGTATGACTCCGTGTCAGATCAGAGATTTACAAGGCGACACAAGGCTGAAAACGTGAACTAAGGAAATTTATACAGGAGCTCGGATCATTAGGGTCCACCGTCAGCCTGAAATTCCCCACCGTCCTCAAGATTATGTGGAATAACAAAATAAAATGTATTATATAAGGGAGCCCACTGAGGTTCAGAACTTAATACAACAAATGAAGGGGAATCATGAGTAGCTACCAGGGACGTGGACCCAAGGGCATCAGAGATGCCAGATATAAAAGGAATGGAGGGCTTCCCAGGGAGGGCAGGGGGTAGGTTTACTTGTGGATAGCTTCTGGGCTAGGGTTTGTTGCGCGAGGTAGGAAGCATGTGGGAACAAAACAAAAAAATAAAAAATATTCCTCATATGAGACAACAGGTACAGGTAAGACTTGGGCCATAGGAGCAACGGATAAATAAGTTGAGATTAAGGGTCTTATCTCGGAATGTAAATGGGCTCAGGGTGCAGGGCAGGAGGCGTAGAATCTTAGAAGATTTGAAACATTCTGATTATAATGTTATAATATTGCAGGAAACACACTTACTTCAGGGAGAATGTTCTAAGATTCTAAAACGAATAGAAATAGATTAGTCAGTTTGCGTGTACAAATCAGCATTGTAGTGTAAAACAGGTTGCCATTCTGTTGAAGTGATCTGCACAAGTTAGTGGAGAGCTATGCTGCAGATCCGGGTGGGATGTGGTTGGTAGCAAATACTAAACTTCACAGGGTAGGATATAATGTTGTGGGGTATTATAGACCCAGTATTGAAAATTCAACCCCTCTTTGGGAACTACACGGGCAACTAGTAGAAGCAGAGGTGGGGCAACACTTAGTAGTAGGACGGACTCCTAATGTAATAATGGACCCCGTCCGATATAAGTCTACATCAAGACTGGCAGTTCAGACTGGGGTTCATTGTTTAATGAGAGATCTGGGTCTAGGTCATATTTGGAGGCAGGGATCAGGCCAAGTGAAGGGTTACACATATCATAACAAAAAGTATGGGCACTCCTCACGGATAGATTTATTTTTGATAAGTGGGAGTTTGGTCCCCAAAGTGAAAGAGGTAGGACTTTTACCAAAGCACCACTCTGACCAGTTGGCAATGAAACTTGAGAACATTCTGGAAGAAAGACCATGTCAATGTAGGTGGACCATAGATAGGCACTGCCAAATGATCCAGTGGTAATCAGTCAAGTTAAGGAAGACACATCAGAGTTTTTTCGGGCAAATGAAGGATCCAATCCCAAAAACGTGGTTTGGGATACCTTTAAGGCTTTCATCAGGGGGAGCATAATTATTTGTGCAGCTTTTAGCAGGAAGACTCACAAATCTAGAATGATGGCACTTGAAGGCAAGGTAGAAGGCTATCAAAGGTATCTAGAGCTTTACCATAAGCAGGAGCAATCCAGCTGTATGAATAAACTCAGAGAGGCAGGAGAGGAATTGGCTGGCTATTTGGAAGTGCTCTCAATGCAAAAACGGGAAGCGAACAAGTTGGCCCATTATGAGTATGGGGAGGGTTTTAGGAAGTTGTTGACATGGAAGACGAGAGTAGAAAGATCAAAGAATATGATTGCATAGATAATCATAAAGTAGAAGGAGGAACACAGCACCAAAGATTATAGCATAGCACACGCACTAGTCAGTTTCTTCCAGTCCCTGTACTTAGACAATGTGTCAGCCACTGAAGAACAAATAATTAGTTGGCTGAAAGAAATAAATGTTCCTGTCTTACAGAGAGACTAGCAACAAGAGCTAAGTCAAGCGATAAGTCCAGAGGAAGTGAGCATAGTGATTAAAGAAGAGCAAGGCCTCAGGTCCAGACTGTTTACCTAATGAGTTATACAGGGTGTTAAAGGAGGAGCTAATGCAGGTCATGACTAGGCTGCTAAATGCTATCTATTTAAATAGCAGTGCTCTACCGAGCTCATAGGATGAGGCGGTAATTAATGTACTTCTAAAACCCAGTAAAGATCCTGTGAGTCATATAGACCTATTTCTCTGGTAAACATTGATTATAAAATCTAATCACAAGTATTAGCTACAATGTTAAAGAAGGTAAAGGTGGGGGCTGGTTCATGTAGATCAAAAAGGTTTTATGAAAGGTAGACAATTGAATGAGTTGCCTCCGTGATCTAGTATCAGCTATAGATGTGAAAAGGTAATCTTCCTCTCACTGTCATGGCTTTTGATGCTGAGAAGGCTTTTGATAGAAAAAGCTGGCTTTTTTTGTATGCAGCAATCAAATGATATGAATTGGGGGACCCGATTAGGATGATCTACAAACAACCATGGACAAGGATTTTGGTCAATGGCAATCTTACTGACAAAATTTAAATACCAAGAGGGACAAGGCAGGGGTGCCCCTTATTGCCTCTACTCTTTAATTTGTATATTGAACCCTTAGCGACTCGGTTGAGGGAGGATCAGAAGATCGTCCCATTCAAATATAAGGATTGGGTACAGAGATTGGCATTATACACAGAAGACCTGATGATATACACGCAGAACTACAGAGGTTCCCTTCCTGCCATAATAAGCATAATGACAGAGTTCAGGAAAATATCTGGGTACCAAATAAACCAACAGAAAACAGAGCTGATGTCTTGGAATACCATGTCCGTTAGCATCCTGGGGAAAAATGAAATCAGATATTTAGGGATACAGGTGGTCAAAGATCTAGACCAGATAGTTAGAGTAAATTTTAATACGATTTTTTCAGATACAAGGAGACATTTAAACTCTTGGGTCTGTCTCCCACTTTCATTACTTGGAAGATGCAATCTAGTTAAGATGATGATATTACCCAACTTTACTTTTATTTTTACCACTAGTCCATTGTAGTTTAAAGCACAGTGGTTTAATAAACTCCAAGCAGAAGTAAGTAACTTTCTGTGGGCACATAAAGGGGTAGGTCAGGAGAATATTGAAAATCTTGTACTTTAGTGAATTTCCCCCTATATGGAACTCACCTGGTACACCGGAATGTATGCAGAATGGTCTAGAGTGTCCTTTAAGGGAGGTTGGCATTATAAGGTGGGGACAATTGCGAAAAGAAAGAACTTTGATAACTTGGTATATACTCTATCAGCTTACAGAAAGAACATTTCCAGGTTTAAATATCACCAGCTAGTAAGCTGGGCAGGTGCACAAAGAGACTAAGCCGTTGGGAAGGTCGAAGGGGAAGAGAAGAAACTCTTGCAGGAGAAAGAGGTGGCCAAATTGTACTGGATGTTGGTGTTGGGGGAGTTTGGCCTGTTAAAATTGCCAGAAGAGAAGTGAAGAGTAAAACTGCCGGAGCTGGAGTTGACAAACTTGTGGCAAGCATCGATGTCTACACTTTGGCATGTGATTAAATCTGCGCCATTAAGGAGAAATCAGTTAGTCACATTGATCTCCGAACAGATTGATGAAGCTGGGAGGACCGAAGAAAAGGTGTTGTCCTACATGTGGACTCAAAGAGGCTGAAGATGTTCATCAATTCTTGCAGTGTCCGGAGGTTCAACTCCTCTGGCAAGAAGTGGGTAAGACCCTGACGGGCATTTTTGAGAGAGAGATTACGCTAAGCCTGGCTCTAGTTATACTTGGTATTTTAAAAGGGTCTGGCACTAAACAAGGGAAGCACCAGGCACATTTAATTTTCATTCTGCTGTTGATTTCACGTAGGGAGAAAAATGGATAGCCCCGGATGCACAAAACACCACAGAATGGCTTAGATCTGCAAGACGCATGTGTAGACTGGATTGCGCAAATGGGTCACAGAGAAGAGCAAAGTTATGGGATCCTTTTCACAAATACTTCCTAGAGTAGGGGGTCCAAGGATTGAAGAAATAGCAACATGGAGAGGAATAAGGAGTGAAACTTTGGAAACTTTCTATATGTTAGAAGAGGTTTGGTGGCAAAGTTGGGATCCATTCCAGAATATGGTCCGACTGTAATATAGAGTAGACATGGTAACCTGTTATCTCTTATGAGGACAAAAAGAAATTAAAAATAATAGAATGATACAGCAAGCAACCAATAGCATGTGGTGACAGTGTAAATACTTCTCTGGGTGGAGTCAAAGCCCACTTTTGGTATAGCAATGTTGTAGAACTATTACTACTATTACTAGTGAAAACACTACTTCGGTTATTACTACTACAACTATAGATGTAACTAGACCCACCTGGTGCTCTTTTGGCATGGATCTAGTAGAGACTATTGCCCTTCGGATGGATCAGGTAATAGTTTGAGTAACTTTTACGTTACATTTCTTGCTTCCTTGACAGGGGAGTTCCCTAAGTGTTAGGGTACACTATTCTCCCACTCCGAGGAAACTGTTGTGTGCATGGAAGATCGAGCTGCCTTTGATGGTGTACTCACACGTTTGGCTACCTATACCCCCTTTTATAGTTCCGATAAGGACCGTGGCCATGTGTATTTTTGCTCAATTTTGATATGTTCCTGTTCTATGGACAATCTCCTCACTACATTGCAGCCATACCTGCAACATGAGGGAGGCCCACAGGCCTTCGTTTCATGGACAGCATGCGTGGCTTTTGTTTTAAGCTTGATGTGAACTAGGTAGCTTACATTGTGTAAGTGAGGAAGATGCCAAAGCCAGCTTCCGTAAAGCTACAGTGCATAGTTTAAAACTGCACTAAAGTACTAGAAGATCTTTTTAGTGGTCATTTATACTTTGCAGGACATTACCTTTAACAGAAAAGCTCATGATCTGCCATCAAATACAGACTTGTTTGAAAAGGGGGCTGACGTACCACCGGGTTTTACCCATTCTGTGTTTATGGGTACATGTGATAGAACATATTGGCCAAGAGTCTTATGAGCCAGCTAGTTCACCAATCAGTGAAAGAATTGCATACTGCAAAACAATCACATATGACTTTAATATCTCCAGATTCTCTGCAGTGTATTAAATAATTAGATCAGACCTAAAACATGTTTCTAAAACCTGCACCTTTAATCCAAGCACACAAAGCTGGAGGACACACAAGGAGAAGAAACAATATTTTTAGTGGCATCCCTAAACAACTATTATGTTAGACCAGTATTTCTTGCTGCTACCTTCTATAACAAAGTAACTTTATGTTGGTCCCTATATAAAGAAATAAAAATGACTCACTCTATCTAAATTTCATTTGTTTAAATGACATTTTAGTGTGAGGTTGTGCAGATGTTTATCAGTGTACATATGTTTATAATGATGAGGGCTGTTTCCCTATCTGGGGGGGTTTGCCAGTTTTTATAGATTTAAACCTAAACCAGGATAGCTTAGCTATTGTCCAGTATAGCTTAAATGGCTTGAGAAAACACTAACTTAATGCCTTACAGATTGCATTTTAGAACACCACTTTACAAAAGTAAACAACTAGGGCCTTATTGTCAAGGCCACCTTACTTTCATTTGATTGTACTACCGAAAATCTACACTAACAATATTATTGATTTAATATTCAGGGGGCACATCCTTTCACTGTATCACACCGCACAAATGTAATCCCCATTGCTGAGAGACAAGAGCAAATCAGTTGACTCAGTCCTAGCCCAGATGAAGGCCCTAGATTTTCCACTGTATGCCACAATTCACTAACTTGGAGGAGAAAAAAAGAAAAGGATGAACTTGTTTTTCCCATTTCTTCGTTCTGGCCCTTCTAACCTGCTAGGACTTTGTACAATTTTACAAACAGATAAATGTACAGAATGATTTTTGGTTTCCTTGTGACTGTCTGATATTCGTAGAATGAAAAGAAGTGTTCTTTGAATGTTTCTTGTAATAAAATGTTGGGTGATTTGTTGAAGATTGGATGCAATATTTGCATTCAGACATGTTGATTTCTATTGTACAAAGAACAAGATTCCAAACGATAATTTGCATGAACAAAAGCAAGATAAAACAATACCAATACGGACCTTACAGCCCACTGCATGTTTGCGCGTTTTTGAATGATACATTTCTCCTTAAAGGATAATTAGTGGCAACTAGCAGTACACTAAAATGTAAATTGATAATTGGCTGTGAAGATGTTTATAATAATCAGTTTGGTATACTATTAATGAATGGTTGCTGTAAAGAATAGCTATTTAATAATTTAAAAAAAATCTATAATAAAGTTGGGAATTCCTGTCTGTGCAGGTACTCTGGTTCCATTATTTACTCATATGGCTAGCCTAGAGTGGGAACTAATATTCCTGTTTCGTCTGCTATTCCCATGACTGAACCCTGATCATGGGGCTCCCCAGCAAATGAACCTGTCTGGACTGATGCAGTGTGTTGACCCGGACATACATGCTGTGGGTTCCACACCCATTCAATGAGTGCTTCTCCGTGTGACGCTGCAGGCTGGCAGCGCATACGGACGCTCTTTGTTTAGCTTCTGCATGACCCCATCACAAAATCTTCACTTACTAGAAAATGAGTAATTCCGTTTACCTTAGTTGTGTCTTGGCTGGGAGGCGGAGCATATATTGGTGGTAAAACAAAGTCCGTTTAGATAGTGCAACACTTCTCCAGACTCAGCAGTCCTTTATCGGAAATCAAGATATGCCTTATATGTCACTACATTAGTTGGCAAGAAAGCAAATAAAATTTGAAAGTGATTTTTACTTCCTCAAACCCTATAACCCCAGTAAGATATATAGATGTATTTGTATGCCCTGTAGGACTGTTCAGTATGGCTGTCTGTATGTCAATTACGTTAACAGTAGCCGTTTAAATAGCATAACATAGAAAGGGAATACGTTCTTTTTCTGCACATAACAATATGTCTTTATGTGTGATTGTGAGAGAGACATATAAGAATATTCAAATATGATCGTTAATCGAAAAAGGTTGTGTGTTTCTGCGCCGTTATCCCATCCCTCGCCCATACAAAGTCAATATGTCTTGCCTTTTACAACACGCTGGTAGGACTTTCGCTGCACACCCATTCTGTACAGCTGAGCAAATCTATACAAAGCCAACTGGAAAACATACCTGGGCTCTCTCTCGCGCCTTAAATAACTCCGCCAATGCCTGTTTTCACAGCATCTGGACTCACCTGTCTCTGGGGGGCCCTGGGATGTGGTCGAACTTCATGTGAATGTATTGCACATAACAGCAGTACAGCAGGAAGGCCAGGGCGGCGCCAGCCAGCACAGTGAGCAGGAGCCAGGAAAGTAAATCCCACACGCCCATTTCTAATTAAAAAGAACAGTGCTTCGGACTGCGGCTGAATTATCCTTCCTGCGACGCAGGTATCTGGGTCCTGGACCGGAAGGAGGTTCACCTGTTCACTTAAAGTGGATCACAAGCGCTAATCAGTTAATGAGAGCTGTTCGTGACGATTATTCCACAGTTTTTTTTCAAAGCTGTTTTCTGCTGCGCTGACACTGCATCACAGAAACCCCACCTCGAGCAGAAGTGGACAGGATTTTGCTGCCAGGTTAGGGGGTGGCGCTTGCTGTCCAACAATATTCTTCCGTCAGAAGTGTCACCTGACACAAGACTTGCCCGCGGCCCTGCGTGAAAAGCTAGCAGGGTCGGACTGGACGTGGCAAACAAACGAGTTCTGGCATGAGTTTTCCAACGAACCCACACTGCACTATAAACTAGTGAGCGTGTGCGGTTTGAGCAGGGTGGGACCGGACTATAAGGCAGTCAGGCAGTGCCCCATAGGCTGGTCTGACAAATCAGTGTGGGGGGCGATTTTCAGGTTTCGCCGGCAGAGCGCTTGTGGTCGGATTGTGATTTAGGTTTCGCCTCCACAATGTGTGTGCCTGGTTGTGAAATCTATTTTATTCAATATAAATCTTATAAGGGGCTTACACCCGGTCCTCACTTTTCATTGGTTGGTGTACTTGCTTTTCCTCTACACTATAGTGTACACTATGGATTATGGGTGTTTGCTTTTTGGTGTTTATTGACTTGGGTCTTTCACGCATAGTTAAGCATGTTGTTAATTTCTGTTTTTTCATCACTCATGGGTGTTTTAGCAAAGTGCTCTTTAATTGGAGTTGATTGTTGATCTCTTTCCTCGCACTCTTTATGAGGTGTTATTGACCAATAATTCCTCCTTTTGGTTTTGGTACACAATTGATGTGAACTGGGCGGTTAAGTACATTGATCTTAACTCGTGTGTTATCTTTATGATTTCTAGCCCTGAAGAAGTCGTAAGGGATTTAAACATTTCCCAAGACGAAACACGTGTTGGCTGGATGTACAATCTACTTTTGATGTTCTGAACTTGTCAATAAATCTTTGGATTCATCAATGGACTCTGGAATTTGCTCTATGAGACATGGACCTTTGTGATATTGTCTATTTATCATATTAATTTATACATGGTTCTATAAGAGGGGACCCTCACTGTGTATTGCAATTACTGTTTTCATCCCTTTCGTTGGACTTTTTTAAACGTTTTTGCCTGTACAGCGCTTGAACTGTGCTCGTTTTTAACTGCTGGCATTTCTGTTAGGAGGCTTAAAAGTTTTTGTTCGCCATCCAGTCCCATTCGGTGTCTTTCATTCATTTCTCTTCTTTTTGATTCACTCCTCGCTATAACTTTCATTTTAGTTCAACAAGGCTGGGGATGCATCGTTCTCCAAGTCTTGCTTTCAGCCATGAGCCCAACCCCTAGGTTTTTCACGCGGTTGCACCTCAAGAGAGATATCCATTATTCTTTCATTTCTCCCTGAACTTTTTTTATATTTTGCCAGCACAGGACTTGTTTTAAAATGCTTGTTTCTAGCAGTTCATTTTGAGTACTTGGTGAAAAAAATGAAAGCATGTGAAGAAATTCTATGTGATGCACGAGGCTTGGAACATATCATTCTCCAAGCCTCTCTTTCAGCCCTGAGCCCCGCCCCCAGGTTTTGCATGCTGCGGTGCCACCACAGAGACATCCATCTGTCATGGTCTACCCTTCGCTTATGGTCTTGGTCAGCTGGAACTGGAGGACGACCTCGATTCTTGCAGGTCCTGCTCTGGCCAAGGTAAGGGCAGCCCATTCCCATAGCCACAGTGCTGCTGACAATGGCACGTTAAAAGGCAGTCCGTGCCTTCCAGAAGGAGTCTCAGAGAAAAAACCCCTAAGGGAAAAAAACCTCTATGACAGGAACTCTCTGGAACAGAAGAAAAGACACAGGAAAGCATATCAGACTTCCAGATCAAGAAAAATAACTGGACGGAAGCTGGAACAAACAGTGAAAAAGGCTGGAATCAGAAGAAAACAACAGGAGCGTGATCACCACCAAAGGAAGTGTTGCAGCCCAAGGAGAGCAAGAACCCAACTACTTAAATACCCCTGAACAAGAAGTGACATACAGGAAAAAGCAAGGATGGCAAGTTGGATTGGGAAAAGACTATAGAATGAGATAGATGAGAACGCCATATTAGAAAGGGAACTGGATGCATGCAGGGAAGAAGATAAGAAGAAAGGCATGCCGGGAGAAGGAGAATATGGCCTCTACTAAGAAAAAAGGAAAAGAAGAAAAAGAAGCACAAAAGAAAGGCAAGTCACCAGGAAAGTGAGGGGTTGGGGGGTGCCCACTTCTAACCCCACGGGCGCGACACGCCCCGAACCCGCAGAGGCCCAATGCCAATTCCTGGGCCTCAGGTGACATGAGGGTGGAAAAAGGGGCCGCAGCGAGCCCTGCAGCCGGGAAAACAGACCGCGGACCCAACCGCAGCCCCAACCAGTTCCCCTGCCCAGACAGCGGAGGCCCGCAGCGCAACAGTAGGCCCCCCGTTCCCCTCCGGAGCCCTGAGTTTGTCCGATAAAGACAGAAAAAATGACGGACTAGAAGAGGAGCGTGAACAGAAGAGGCATATTCCCAAGAACATTTGCTAAGAGGATAACCCTTCCAATGAATGAGAAATCGGAGACGGTTTTGGAATATGCGAGAGTCACATATTTCCTGAACCTCATACTCTGGTACATCATCCACCAACAGAGGAGGAGGACAGGTGAATTGTCTCTGAAAAGGATCAGGCCTATAGGGCTTCAGTTGCGACACGTGAAAAACAGGATGTATTTTCCAAGTTCGAGGTAAATGAAGACGAAATGATACCGGATTGATTTTTTGAAGAATCAGGAAGGGTCCGTAATAACGGACGAACTCGTTTTGTGATAGACAGAGGGGCAAAAATTTGGAAGAAAGCCAGACCTTGTCTCTGACTTGATAAGATGGGGCAACACCTCATCTCTTATCAGCCATCCTTTTCATTTGTTGTTTGGTAGATAGAAGATTGGAATGTATAATGCGTTGGATATTACATAGCCGTTGAGTGAATGAGGTGATTGCAGAAAGTGTAAAGGATTCTTTTATAATAGCAGGAAAGGATTTGGGATGAAAACCATAAGGGCAGAAAAAAGGAGTGACTTTTGAGGCACCATGTACTGTGTTGTTATATGAGAACTCAGCAATGGGCAAGTACATAGACCAGTTACTCTGAGTAGCATTGCAAAAACAGCGTAAATATTGTGCAAGTCCTTGGTTCAGGCATTCCGTTTGTCCATTTCTCTGTGGATGATAACCAGATGATAAGGCCACCTCGATATGTAGGGTTTTACAAAAGTATTTCCAAAAGCGTGAAATGTATTGAGGGCCACAGTATGAAATAATGACTTGAGGGAGACCATGAAGGCGAAAGATCTCCTATATAAAAATTTGACTTAACTATTTTGCAGTGGGTAGTTTCTTTAATGCAGTAAAATTAGCCATCTTAGGAAATGAATCAACTCCATTGTAACTCGATTTCCTGCTGAGGGATGTAAGGAACACATGAAATCAGTTGATATAGTACACCAAGGGGCTGGTGGAACGGGTAAGAGTTGAAGCAATCCTGCTGGTTTGGTATGGGGTATTTTAGTTTGAGCGCAGATGGGACAAGAAGCCACATAACTCTTGGTGTCTTTCTTTAGTGTAGGCCACCAAAAGGAGCGAAGGAGTAGTTCTTGTGTGGCTTTGATAACACGATGACCTGCCACAGGGGAGTCATGACACATTTGTAGGGGCTTTCGTTTGGACTGTCTTTGAAGGGAGGAACAACGCATTTTTATGGTAGTAATATCCCTTAACCTTGTGTAAATTTGGACGTAATTCTTTCATTTCAAATTCAGAAAGGGTTGAATACTCAGACCGTACTTTCTCAAGAAAAGACTGTACTAGTCCAATAATTCTATCTGGTTCAATGAGGTTTTGTGTAGCAGGATCGATATTTTCAGGATAGCGTTGTGACAAGGCATCTCCCAGAATATTTTGAGAACCTGGTATATAGGTTATATAGAAGTCAAATTGACTAAAGAAGAAAGCCAAATGGGCTTGGCGCCTGTTCCGACATTGAAAGTTTCGTAGACACTGTAAATTTCGATGGTCTGTTCTTACTTCAAATGGTTTCCTTGATCCCGTAAGGAATTGTCTCCACTCCTTACAAGCTGTCTTTAAAGTGAGAAGTTATCATTCCAAAACTGAGTAATTATGCTTTGAGACAGATAATACATGGGACAGATAGAAAATTGGATGTTCTAATCCATCATCGTTTTGCCTTTGTAACAATGCGGCTCCTATGGCTCATTGTGAAGCATCAGTGACTACTATATATAAATTGCTTGATGGTATCAGGATGCTGTAATATAGGAGCTTGTGTGAAGTCACGATTTAGGTTTTGAAATGCTATTTCAGCAACTTCTGTCTAGACAAAACCGTTCCGTAAATTCTCTTTTATAAGAGTTCCTGTGATTTGACTGGTTTGTTTGTTGAACTCTGTGATAAATTGATGATAGAAATTGGCCAGTCCTAAAAAACACTTGGTTTCTTTGATAGAAGTGGGGGATGGCCAGTCTAGGATGGCTTGAACCTTATCTGTGTTCATAGAAATACCAACTTGACTAATATGATATCCTAAATATTTTACCTCAGTCTTGTCGAATTCAAATTTTTCGGGTTTACAGAACACTTGGTGTTGCCGGAGTCTGTCCAGAACTTGAAGTACATGCATGGTGTGATGTTCTGGATGTCTGAAATATATTAGGATGTCATCTAGGTATATAACTACGGTTTGATTTAAAAGGTTGGAAAACACTGAATACATGAATCTCTGAAAAACAGAGGGGGCGTTGGTTAGACAAAAGGGAATTACCTGATATTCATAATGACCAAAGTATGTGTAAAACGCTGTTTTCCATTCATCACCTTCCTTTATTCTTAGAAGATGGTAGGCTCCTCTAAGATCTAACTTAGTAAATATCTGTGCCCCTCTTACTGCTTCCAAAACATCTTTTATAAGGGGTAGTGGATACCGGTCCCTTATGGTAATCATAGTAAGTCCACAAAAGTCTATACAGGGGCGTAGATCCATCGTCTTTTTAGGCACCAAAAAGAGGGGAGCCCCATAGGGTGAAGAAGAAGGTGCAATCAGTCCACTCTGTAAATTTTCTTGTAGATATTCTTTGAGTATCTTTTTTCAGGTTCAGTAAGAGAGTAAATTCTCCCAAAGGGTACAACAGCACCAAGTTCCAAGGGAATGGCACAGTCATATTCTCTATGTGGAGGTAGTGCTGGTCTTGTGGGTTTCTGAAACACGTCTGCATATTCCAGATAATGACTGGGTACCTCTTGGATAGAGTTTATGGAACAACCTACTTCTTGTGATGTTAATAGCATTCTCTTTGGTTACCAGTACATTCTTGATGAATAGCAATGGTCTTGACAAAATTGGGAAGAGAGAGAAATAGTTCTGGTTTCCCAACAGATATAAGGATTATGCCATCTAAACCAGGGTATTCCTAGAATGATTGTATGATTATGTTAGACCAAAGGGCAATACCCGATATTTGTAATAACCAAAGTATGTGCGAAACCCTGTTTTCCATTCATCATCTTCCTTTATTCTTAGAAGATGGTAAGCTCCTCTAAGATCTAACTTAGTAAATATCTGTGCCCCTCTTACTGCTTCCAAAACATCTTTTATAAGGGGTAGTGGATACTGGTCCATTATGGTAATCATAGTAAGTCCACGAAAGTCTATACAGGGGCGTAGATCCATCATCTTTTTAGGCAGAAAAAAGAGGGGAGCCCCAGCGGGTGAAGAAGAAGGTGAAATCAGTCCACTCTCTAAATTTTCTTGTAGATATTCTTTGAGTATCATTTTTTAAGGTTCAATGAGAGAGTACATTCTCCCAAAGGGTACAACAGCACCAAGTTCCAAGGGAATGGCACAATCATATTCTCTATGTGGAGGTAGTGCTGGTTGTGGTATCTGTTTTGAAGATGAGTGCAGGTCCACGCAGGTGAAGTTGAGATCAGCTTTTATTCAGTTATAATTCATAGATAATAAAAACAGGAACTCCAGTCTCCACTCAAACCTCCAGCACCATCAACTGTCCAGCACGGAATGCTGTCCAGCTGAGGAAGATACTAAATGCCACAGGTGGAGCTGGGAGATACCAAACAGATCATAAATAATACAAATACTCCTAAAACATAGAATACAACCCTACACTGAAATACTACAACAAAACTCTACCTACAATATTGTTCTAGAAATAAACACAATACTACACTGGTCTTGTGGGTTTCTGAAACACATTTGCATATTCCAGATAATGACTGGGTACCTCTTGGATACAGTTTATGGAACAACCTACTTCTTGTGATGTTAATAGCATTCTCTTTGGTGACCAGTACATTTCTGATGAATAGCAATGGTCTTGACAAAATTGGGAAGAGAGAGAAATAGTTCTGGTTTCCCAATAGATATAAGGATTATGCCATCTAAACCAGGTTATTCCTAGAATGATTGATTAGGTGAGGAGATCAGATCAAAAGAGACATGGTCCTGATGTTTTCCAAAACATAAACATAAGGTAGGAGTAGTGTTGACGGCAGAACCAGAAGCTAAAAGGGATATATCAACTGTATGAACCTTTTCTGGAATATCCTTAGGTATTTGAGGATTTTTTTGTTCCATAGCCCATGTCTCATCAAGATATATTCCACTGGCTCCACAGTCTAATAATGCCAACACCCTTTCTTCCCGACGGTCCGGTAACTGAAGTGTAATGGGTAAAAGAAAGAGGGAAGTTGTATTTTCTTTGGAGGAACAAATAGAAGGGATCTCAGAGAAGGGAATTGGCATTTCCCAGAGACTTCGCAGGACGAACTGGGCATGTACGAAACAAATGACCAGAAGCACCACAATAAAGACACAATCCTTTTCTTCGTCTATTTTCACGCTCACTAGCAGTTAAGGTACCACAAGCTGTGTCTATTTGCACAGGTTCCTCCTCAGTAGCTCATCTAAACTCAGGTTGAGTCTCTTCGGACCAGTGAATGATGGTATGTGGGTTCCCTGAATGAGATGGTCCACAATACTTTCTCTTCTCCAACCTGCGTTCATTGAGACGATATTCTATGGAGAGTGCTAAGTCCATTAAACCCTTTAAATCTTCCACTCTAGCAGAAAGTACTAGTTCATCCTTTATTTCCTCTCGAAGACCTCTACGAAAGAGGGTAACAAGAGTACAATCTACCCAAGTAGTTTCTGATGCCAGTGGTCTAAAACATGTGATATATTGTAGGACGTATGTCACATAAGGCTTCTTCTGCAGAAGACTCGAGTCCAGGACGTTCAAACATTTGTTTAAAGGCAGCAACAAAAGCCGGATAGTCAGACAACAGGGAATCATTTGTTGCTACCAGAGGAGTCACCCAGGCTAAAGTAGGACCAGACATGGCACTAATTAAGTATCCTACTTTAGTTTTATCTTACACAAACTGTGAAGGTCAAAATGCAAAATAGACTGTCAGGGCATCAAGGAATTCATGCAATTTGTTGGGATCCCCTGAAAAGCGTGGTGTGGTAGCAGAAACGGTGGGAACATCGGTTGTTTGGGAAACCAAGGCCTGTCGTAAAGCTGCATTTTCAGTTCATAACTGTTGCAGTTCCTGGGCTTGTTGTTGGATGGTCAGGAGTAACGACTGGTTTGTTTCTGCAGCAGCCGTCGGAGTGTTCTCCATAATGCTTGACAAAAACTGGCTCTTTGGGCACTGCAATCTGTCACAGTCTACCCTTCGCTTACATTCTTGGTCAGCTGGAACTGGAGGACGACCTTGATTCTTGTAGGTCCTGCTCTGGCCAAGGTAAGGGCGGCCCTTTCCGGTAGCCATGGTGCTGCTGACAATGGTACGTCAAAAGGCAGTTCTTGCCCTCCAGAAGGAGTCCTAGAGGAAAACCCCCTAAGGGAAAAAACCTCCATGACAGGAACTCCCTGGAACAGAAGGAAAGACACAAGAAAAAATATCAGACTTCCAAATCAAGAAAAATAACTGGAAGGAAGCTGGAACAAACAGGGAAAAAGGCCGGAATCAGAAGAAAACAACGGGAGCGTGATCACCACCAAAGGAAGTGTTGCAGCGCAAGGAGAGCAAGAATCCAACTCCTTAAATACCCCTGAACAGGAAGTGACATGCAGGAAAAAGCAAGGACGCCATATTGGATTGGGAAAAGACCATAGAATGAGATAGATGAGGAGGCCATATTAGAAAGGGAACCAGATGCATGCAGGGAAGAAGATAAGAAGAAAGGTATGCTGGGAGAATGAGAATATGGCCCCTACTTAGAAAAAAGGAAAAGAAGAAAAAGAAGAAAGAAGAAAGAGGAAAGAAGAAAGAAGCCCAAAAGAAAGGCAAGTCACCAGGTAAGTGAGGGGTGGGGGGGGCCCCACTCCTAAGCCAGAGGGCGTGCCGCGCCCCGAACCTGCTGAGGCCCAATGCCAATTCCTGGGCCTCAGGTGAAATGAGACCCGGTTCCCCTGCCCGGGCCGCGGAGCCCCGCTGCGCAACACCATAATTCTTTCATTTCTTCCCTTAACTTTTTGTATATTTTGCCTCTACAGCGCTTGTTTTACAATGCTTGTTTATAGCATTTGTTTTGAGTACTCAGCAAAAAAAGGAGACCACATGAAGAAATTCTCTGTGACACTCAAATAGAGCACATCATTGGGTCAGAGAACATTTGCCGTGGCTGGGGTAATGCTTTCTCCTCGGGCTCCCTGGATCATGTGCTTGCTATTTAACAGGCATGTGTCACCTTCCAAATGAGTACAAATAGGAGTGCACTGTTTGTATTCGCTGCAGGATGACAGCGGGAGGACGGGTCTAGCCGTTGTACCACCCAGGGCCTGAGGCACCCATAACTGCTTATTCCTTTGTCATTTGGAATTAATTAGTCAGCAGCAACAAAGAGGTAGGACAGACCCTACATGAACAAACAGCCTTTACCAGCGTTCATCATACACAGAAGCCAAGCTGTGATGCACAGGGTATCTGTACGCCGTGTCTATTATGGCATCTCACCGTAATGTGGTGATTGTACTAATAACGCTCAGAAAACAATAATCATAATCAGTACACACACAGAGTGCACTCTAGAAACCAGATTGCTTTCACTATTGATCTTCGGTGTCATTAACCAACGTGATGCCTTTCTTTTTACAGAGTTCACCAGGAATGCTGCTATTGAGAGGCCTCAGTTGGTTGTAAACGTGACATTCAAAGAGTGCACAGATCTCTGGCATCCTGCATTAACCCACAGGGCTATTTCGGTCATTTTAAGAATGCTGATTTAATTTGGTTTAGGATGTCTAGAGGGAATTCATCCCTACCACAGAGTAAAGTACTGTGTCCCCACAAGTCAAAATGTAATTAATAAGAATAAAGCCAGAATAAAACTAGTCACAATAAATCTCTTGATTATGTTCATCCTCTTCCTGTTCTGCCTTATCCTTGTTAAAATATTTCTACTGACCTTATTGTAGATCTACAATCTTCTTAAGGTTCTGGAGCCCTTATGGTAACAGTTGACTAATTTTCCCAAATGGCTAATTTTTCTCTGCTAAAAAAATGCTTTCTCTCCAGAAATTGGAATTTTTTTTATTACAGACATATTTTGTCGACATGTGTTACCTGAGACAATCATTTGTAATAGTGAACCACAGTACATTTCTCATTCATGAAAATGTGTTCAGCTCTGGACATTCAATTATACATGTCCTTTGGATTCCAGCTTCAACCTAATGGTCTAGTAGAGAGTACTTCTCAACCCTTGGAACAGTGCCTACATTTGTACGGTAATGCTACTCAGAATGACTAGATAAAAAAGCTGGTGCTGACAGAATTTGCATATAATAGCACCACTCAGTCAGCCACGTCAGTTTCTCAATTTTCGTCTTTCTAATCCTTTCATCCAAGATCTATAATCCTCATTTCTTCAAGTGCCACACTTGGTTACTGCTACTGCAGATTTTCTTGATTTAACTAGGAAACAAATAAAGATAGTCACTGATAGTCTGGAACGATCAAAGGTTATAATTGAGTCTTGCATCAATATGCAACATAAGCCAGGGATAAAGTATGTTCTTCTCAACCCAAACCTGTATTTTATAAGTGTTAAGTGGCCTCTTGAAGGACGTAAAATGGTTAGTGAACAGCTTCTAAATGACACTGAAGTTGCATTTGTTGGTAAATATGACATTCCGATTAGCTCTGAAATAGATTTTTTTTTCTGTGACTCAAAAAGCCAGTGTTCAAATCACAGCTCTTAAGCAGGGTCAAGTAAGTACATAATAATTATGCCCTAAATGGAAGCACTTGTAGGTATAGCTAGCATTGGCTCCCAAACGTACCATCTGACCAAGAGCTGCACAGAAATTATTTTTGTATGAGAAACATAAATTATCTGTGGTTGAAATTGATGTCAATATTTCTGTTGCACATTACACTTGTTTCCATGTTTCTATCCGTAGTTTTTTTTCCATTAAAGAAATAAGACCTACTGAAATACAAATGGCTAATATTTCATTCCAAAGGCAAATATGATGAACTGAGCGGACTATAACTTTTACTTGACAGAAAGTTTGACTACTCTCTGTCGAGTATCTAAAGGCACAAATTACCGCATCACTGACTGGTCACTTGCACATCAATCCGCAAGAAACACAACTTGCACACTGGGATAATATGCATTTCTTCAGCAGCCCACTATTCAAAGACAAACAGCAACTATCTAGCTAACGTGTTACCGGCTTTGATAGCTGTGAGGTAAGTGTAGGATTTATTTGGTTCATTTTCTCGGTTTGTTCAAGCTTGGTCTTGTTGTGGTACCTCTCCAAACCTCAGCACAATTCCTGAAAGTAAGACAGGCCTGAGCACTGGCACATCAGTATGTTCAAGTGATCTAATTAATTCATTTTAACTAATGTGGTGTCAAACATGCAGCGTACTGCTGATGCTCTTGCGTGCTGTATGAGTAGCATTGTTACGTTTTTGGCCAATGATTCTACCCGACTGACAGGTTCCATTGCTAGATTATCACTTTGAAGTGTATTTACAATAATTCAATCTGATGTTTATATAATTGTTTTCATAGAACCCACCACGTCCACCATACACCACTAGTGGTCTAAATAACAAATGTTTTTATCTACGACGTTTGAATGAAAGCTTTCAGACGACTCTCCTTCAACGAGTTACAGAAATGAGAGAAATCAGTGCACAATTTTGGGTCAAGCCATGAAATATCCAGTGAGACATCGAAAGGGCTGTTTAGCAACCTAGGAATCACTACCAAGCTAAGGTTTCAGACTCCTTCTATTATTTATTCCATGTGGCACAGAGCTCACCTGTCATTTTGCCATCCACACTGACCATTAAACCAGTAGCTATATTAGGTCAACAATAAAGTACATGTTTTTGTTACACATAAATGGAACAAACGTGGTCTTGGTCACGCTGAAGAAAACAATGACTTTTTTACTTACAAGTAATGGAATATTGAGAAGAGTTTGCTGATAAGAGCAGGGAAAACATTTGTGAGTGGGAAAGCAAAGAACTCAGTTGATCTAGCTCAGGTTGCTCTTCTTCAATAGTGGGAAATGGAGATGAAAGGGCTTCTCGCCTACAGAATGACTACGACAGCCTATTGTAATACAGCACATGCAAAAATATTAGCAAACCTGGAGAGAAAAAAATGCCTAAAATTTGTAACAGGAACTTTACACAAGTTAAGGCAATAAGTGCACATGGACAATTCACAAAAGGAATGAATGAGGGAGTAACTTGTTCAATATACAATTTATGCTATGTTATACGTTGTTTTACCTTAAACAGTGTTGGTGATCTAAATACATGCGTGAGCTTTTGGCCTAGGATTAGCACTAGGTGGTTTGACCTGGTAAACCTATGGCTGAATGCTAGAGTACTACAGGCAAAAATATTATATGATTTGATTTTAAATGTGGACTCTCAAAACAACAAACTCTAACTGACCTCCCTTAAACTTCAGAAAATCACATTTCTATTTTGCTTTGTTTTGGTACATGGTACAGTATGAATGAACATTGCACAGTCAGCTAAAGCAAATATTTAGCTATTTTTGGGATTAGAAGAAACGAAATAAAAAGCATTTGTATATCAATAATAACTTCAATCCCGTTTGATGAATATCCACAATATTTTCTAGCAAAGGGTGGTGGAGGATGGCTGGGGCAGTGGTTCACAAAATGTGCATTGTCCATGCAAAGTTCAGTAGGAATTTTATCTCAACTCTGAAAGCAGAACCAGTGGAAGAAACTACATAAAACACTAGCATTACGATAGTTCTTTATTCAACTTGAAAACTGTAAATCGGTCGATAGTGTTTTCTAATATTCGAGCTAGAATGCCACGAGGAAATTAATAGTTTATGATCAATTTCACAAATCAAAATTTAAATCAAACTCAAACATTATTGGCTGAAACATTTATCAGTCATGTCACAGTCTGTGAACTGATTCACCAACCTCAGTGTGAAAGAAATCTGCTTGGGCCAAGTGAGAGCACCCTAATGCCCACCCGAATGCCCTCAAAAGGGTAGAAAATTCATTTGCTTCCTACAAAAAATCTCGTGCCACCTAACTTTCTCCTTCCAAAAGAGGTGGAAGTTCTATTTTCATGTAAATCGAAATCAAATTGCCAAGTGTTAGACCTGACAGCCTTAGGGTGGTGACCCCTAACTTTTTGCCTGCCTCCCTCCACTTTTTGGACACTGTTTTTGCTGGCTTTTAGACTCTGCGCACTTTATCACTGCTAACCAGTGCTAAAGTGCATATGGTCTCTCCCTTTAAACATGGTAACCTTGGAGCATACCTGATTGGACTATTTAATTTACTTATAAGTCCCTAATAATGTGCACTATATGTGCGTGGGGCCTGTAGATTAAATGCTACTAATGGGCCTGCAGCACTGGTTGTGCCACCCACTTAAATAGCCCCTTTTATCTTTTCTCAGGCCTGCCATTGCAAGGCCTGTGTGTGCAGTTTCACTGTCACCTCGACTTGGCATTTAAAAGTACTTGCCAAGACTAAACCTCCCCTTTCTCCACATATAAGTCACCTCTAATGTGTGCCCTAGGTAATCCCTAGAGCAGGGTGCTGTGTGGGTGAAAGGCAGGACATGTACCTGTGTAGTTTACATGTCCTGGTAGTTTAAAACTTCTAAATTCGTTTTTACACTACAGTGAGGCCTGCTCCCTTCATAGACTAACATTGGGGCTGCCCTCATACATTATTGAAGTGGTAGCTGCTGATCTGAAAGGAGTAGGAAGGTCATGTTTAGTATGGCCAGAATGGTAATACAAAATCCTGCTGACTGGTGAAGTTGGATTTAATATTACTATTCTAGAAATGCCACTTTTAGAAAGTGAGCATTTCTTTGCACTTAAATCTTTCTGTGCCTTACAATCCACGTCTGGCTGGGTTTAGTTGACAGCTCCTTGTGCATTCACTCAGACACACCCCAAATACAGGGTACTCAGCCTCACTTGCATACATCTGCATTTTGAATGGGTCTTCCTGGGCTGGGAGGGTGGAGGTCCTGCTCTCACACAAAGGACTGCCACACCCCCTACTGGGACCCTGGCAGACAGGATTGAACTGAAAGGGGACCTGGTGCACTTCTTAGCCACTCTTTGAAGTCTCCCCCACTTCAAAGGCACATTTGGGTATAAAACAGGGCCTCTGCCCTACCTCATCAGACACTTGCTGGAGAAGAAACCTGAACCAGAACCTGCATCCTGCCAAGAACTGCTGCCTGGCTGCTTTCTACAAAGGACTGCTGCCTTGCTGTCTTGCTGAACTCTTGCCTTGCTGCTGAAGTGCTCGCCAAGGGCTTGGATAGAGCTTGCCTCCTGTTCCCTGAAGTCTCAGGACCAAAAAGACTTCTCTTTTTCATTTGGATGCCTTGTGCGCCGAAAAATCCGATGCACCAGCTTGCTCCACTGTGAAAAATTCACCGCACGCCGATCTGGAAAGACGCCGCTCAACGCGACGCCTGCGGTGCGACTGCAACTTCAACGCACGGCCTCGCCTGGACAACGGCGCCCGACTTCAGAAAGGAAATCGACGCGACGCCTGCTGCGAGGGAGAAGATTCCACGCACAGCCCACCGGAACGACGCGCAGCCGTAAAATAAGCCTAAAATTCCACGCACAGACCCCGGGACATCTGGTAATCCCGCAAACCACAGAAGGAGACTGTCCGCGCGCTGGAAAACGACAAACGACTTCCCAGCGTGAAAAATAACGACGCAAGTCAGTGTGTGAAGGGGTGAAACCGACGCACACACCATTTTTCCCCGTATCTCCTCCTCTGCGTCCCTTTGCGGAGATTTTCCACTTTAAACCAGGTACTTTGTGCTTGAAAGAGACTTTGTTTGCTTTTTAAAGTCTTAAGACACTTTCTATCACTTTTCAGTGATATCTCTACAATTTCATATTGCATCTTTGATCGTTTTGACCTGCAATTATCCAGATAAATAATATATATTTTTCTAAACACTGTGTGGTGTATTTCTGTGGTGCTATATTGTGTTATTTTATGATTTATTGCACAAATACTTTACACATTGCCTTCTAAGTTAAGCCTAACTGCTCGTGCCAAGCTACCAGAGGGTGGGCACAGGATAATTTTGAATTGTGTGTGACTTACCCTGACTAGAGTGAGGGTTCTTGCTTGGACAGGGGGTAACCTGACTGCCAACCAAAAACCCCATTTCTAACACCAAGTTTCTGTACCAGCCTGCCCCCTGAAGAAATATACTGCACACAACTCATGGCACAGTGACATTTCCTGTGCCTGAAGCCCACTGTGCAGGCCTAAAGACCATGGTTTACAGAGAGGAATGGCTGCTACGGCATTCCACTGATGTCTTCCCACTCACTGATTATATCAGGAGTAAAAGCTGCAGCAACACTGCCGGTATCTATATCCACTCACACAGATTGCATATGAAGAATAGTTTGTCACAGTTTCACTGGATACCCTCATAGAGAGAAAAAAACTGAGAAGAAAGCCTCGTCTAATGTCACTCATATAACAAATATCCCCACGGACATTAAATATAAAACTATGGGCCTGATTATGACCGTGGTGGAGAGGATTGCTACGTCACAAACGTGACGGATATCAGGCCAGCTGTATTACAAGTTCCATGATATCCTATGAAACTTGTAATATGGCGGTCGGGATATCCCTCACATTTGTGACGGAGTAATCCCCTCTGCCAAGATCTTAATCAGGCCCTATATCTCTGGTAAAAGACGGAAACTATCTTGTATCACCATATAAATTCTATTGTTAATAGTTAACACTTGAGGTTGTGTCTACAGTACTTCTGCCAGCTTGTATGTTACACTATTGACAGTTACAAACTGTTTGTCTACTAAAGTTTCTAAGGGCTGCCAAAAAGAGCAACACACGCATCAATGAAAGTGGCAGGTTATGAACTCTACTTTTTTCTCTACAGACAGCCAATAGAGGGATCACAATAGGGTAGACATTTGGTCCCCTTTTTTGCCTGCTGGATTTTGGATCAACCAAACATGATCATCCATCTTTCCAGTGGACCCTAATGAATATCATTGCCATAATCAACCCTAAATTGAAGTAAGGGTTTGTCTTGAAAATGGGAGTCAATGACACGCAAAATTCTTCTAAACACCCTTAATTGAATTTGCAGAAGTTGATGATGGCTTCACAGAGCCATTGGCACCGTTCCAGAGAGATGGTGGACCAATATATACAGCCAGAACTCTTAAGATCATCCTGACTCACACGTATAGAGCCTACTATCAGAATACTTGTGTATGCTGCTCACTGGATTCTGTGCCAATTGCAGAGACATGTGGGCAAAGATTTTAGAGATGAAGAATGGAGTCAGGATGGCTACCTACAAATCTGAATCCTCAAGCAACAGTACGTTTTTAATTAATACAGTTATAATACCTTCAACACACCCACCTCACCACTGCCAAACTGTGTACATTATTTGGCACAGCCCCGGGAGATTGCCATTCCCTTTATGCTGATTTCTTCTATTTGATATGGGGTTGTCCAGTGGTGACAAGGTAAGGGAGGAAGATCCTGTCTCAAATTAATGCAGCCTTAAATGCCTAATTCATATCCTCCCCTGAAGTGTGTCTAGTAAGACGACTGCTTCCGCATACAGGCCCTCAAAAATACAAGAGTAATTATGCATACCTGTCTCTAGTATTAACAAACCATAAACCATCTACAGGATGTCCTTGTATTCAAGAGCAATAGCAAAAAGAAGGTATCAACATGACCAAATGGGCATTGGCCAGACAGCCTTCCTAAATTTAGTATGGACAAGGACAGCTAAGCGTACCTCTCTGAAAACAAGAAGACTTCAGATTCTGTGCCCCCCTTGGAATATATTTAATTTAGGCTCAGCTGCACAAGGGTCTCCGTTATTTTTACCAGGTTCTTAAATAATATAGATTATATGAACATGTCATGATGTACAACCACTGCCATTATTTTGTAATATAAATGTTACATATTACACTGATTTGGGAACAGCTATTGTGCTATAAAATCTGATTCTTTTAGCTTTTTATTCTTCCTGAACTATAGAAGAAATAATGCTCCTGGTTTGATTAGGTTTGTTCAGCTCATGACGTACTCATAACCAAGTGAATAATAGTTACAAGCTTTACCTTACTGTGGTGTTTGTTACTATGTTTTTAAAGGCGCAATGGAGTATAGATTTAGCTGGAGACAGGTGCCTCCTTTGCTTTGAGGAACTGATTATTGTCTAAACAGAAGCCAAAGTCATGGAATTTTATTTCCAGCTCTGTTCGAGAGGCCCTAATGGCAGGCTAGGTAACAGTACTGTGGATCACAAGGTAAAGTCAGTGGATGTCAACAGTTCCTCAGTTTTACTACCATCCACAATAGCCATATATGTGCTGAGGTGCCACTGCACTCTACTCTACTCTGCAACACTCAATGCCAATGCAGTCCTAACCACTCTACAAGACTGCACTTTTCACCACTGCACTCTATACCATTCCAGTCTAGGTCACACCAATGTACTCTGAACAACTCCACTATACGCCACTGTACTCTATGCCACTCTGCAACACTGCACTCTATGCCAGTCCACTGTAAGCCAATGTAATCTACTCTGCACCCCTGCACTCCATGCCACTACACCCTACGCCATTGCACTCTAATTTGCATCACTGTACTCTACACCACTGCTCTCTATGTCACTCTACTCTACACCACTGCACTCTGACACTGTTCTGCAGCACTGTATTCTCTGTCACTTTACTCTGCACTACTCCACTCCACGCCACTCCACTCTATGGTACTATAATCTACTCTGCACCTCTCTATGTTACTCTACTCTGCAGCACTCTATGCCACTTGACTCTACTCTGCACGCTACAACACTACACTCTAGCCACTTGACTCTACTCTGCGCCACTGCCCTCTGCATCACTCAACTCTATGCCACTCCACTCTGCACCACTCTACATCACTCCACTCTATGCCACGGCACTCTATGCCACTGCATTCAATTCTGAGGCACTCTTCTCTGCACCACTTTTCTCTGTGCCATTGTTATCTGCGCTATTCTTCTCTGTGCCACTCCACTCTGCACCACTCCACTCTGGTATGCACCACTATGATCTATGCCAAAGCATTCTACGACGCTGCATCATACACCGCTAACTTCAATGCTACTGCACTCAATGCCACTCCACTCTACACCACCATACTCTGTAACACTCTACGCCAAGGCACTCTACACCAGTCCACTCTACGCCAGTCCAGTGTATGCCACTCTATGCAACTCTACACTATGCCAATCCAATAAATTACATTTTCAGCTACTCCACTCTACTCTTCCCCATTCCATTCCACTCTACAACACTCCACCCCACTCTCCTCTATGCCACTAACGTTTAGCCCTGCTGAACAGCAGTCACGCTGGTGCACAACATTGCTAAAACACATAGGCGCAACCTTTTGGCTTTGCCAATGCTTATTTCATGTAGCTGAAAGTAGTGCATTAACCGTGAAATACAAGTGAGTGTGCCATTGACAAAATGATTGTTCTAATTCTTTCACACTTTACTTTTCTTTCCCTGTCTTTCACTACTCCACCCATCCTCCACTAACAAGAACAAAGCGGTAACCGTCTCAGCATGTTTTCCTTTGCTTAGTGTGACCTTTGAGAAAAACAAATACATAGTAGTTGTTTAAACTTATCAGCACTGGTGACTGATTTCCTCCAACAACCTGAAGCTCTAAATACATGCAGGCCCTTCCCATTTAAACCAAACATTTGTAAATGCCAATGCACCTGGCTTGCACTCTGAATGTAGGCCAGTAACTCTTAAAGTGTGCACAGGATAGCGTTATTACTCCAAGCATATTAATTTGTACTAACTAATTTATATCACGAGAAAACCATATCGTAAAGCCAATGGCACAATGTGTAACCATGTAACCATCGCGATATGCAGTGCACTCTATGGATAATGAATGACATTAGCAACAGTGTAACTAGCCAGACAATAAAAATGCAGATGGTTCCAATTGAAAGGGGCAGTGTTGCCACAATCCAGATAACTGATATGCAGTTGCTCTATAGGAGTAGTGCGCTCAAATATTATTGATTGTGTTCCCTTGTTTTAAGAGGCTGTCCAACAGTGTCTGTCTGCTGCATCTCATGATGGCCCTCAGCCCTGAAGGAGAAATGGGGAAATGTCCATGGTTGTCCCGTCACGCCATGCGGCATCAAATCATGAAACCAATTCTGGGCTTAAATGTGACAGCCTAATGCACTGTGGAAGTAATATAATTACATTTAATTATTTGAATCAACTGCATTATTACATCTGATAATGATTTGTACCCGAAAAGTCCAAGCATAGAGCTATTTATATCACAATTTCATATTACACAAAGTACCACACTACTGTGTGCGCCCCATGTTGTTATAGCTTGTGCGAAGGAGCGATGTTACTGCCTGCTTAATGGTTAATCCCTGATTTCCGTTTCGGTTACCCCATACAAATTAGTGGCTTCTTAGCCTGTGCACATGCCCCATATGCTTGAAGCAGGCTCTTGGACAATAAGCCCCTGTGGGACAAATGAAATGTGTGCCACCAGGGAGATGACCCATATATAGGGTTTCCTACCGAGTGCTTTATGCAGGAGGGTACATTAAGAGTATCGAGGAACCTCTGGACGCTCCCACTTAAGTGTCTATACAGTACAACTTCCACAGCCCTCATGCAGGGTTCCTTACTTCTTCCAACATCACCTTGTGCACACACCGTGCTGCAAAGCCCACAGTGTCAACATCTTCTGGAGCATATCACAAACACCAGCTTTCTCGTGACACCTTAGTACATTGCATTTTTTTAATTACTTCCTCCGCTTTTATTTTTATTTAGGATGTGTTCACTGCTGGTGCCGAGGCAAGCATTCTCTAATGTATTTATATAAATAAGTTATCACCCATGTCTGGATGGTATGTTGATCTATACTGGTAAGCAAAATGTATAGAAGAAAAACCAACCCAATATCAATGTGTAACTTACATAGTGTATCTCCTCTCTATCCTTGCTCCCCCATCCTCTAAACAGATTGTTTTACTATTGTCACTTTATCTTTCTACCATTAGAAACTTTTTTTGTCAAATATACGTGCTGTGCCTAGCGGATGGACCCAGGCATTTGCCATGCATTACAATTAATCATAATAAATAGTAATACAAATTATTGAGAAGGGCAAGGGCTTAAGTAGGGTGAAAACAACACTTGCAACATTCAATTTACTTTCTGTGATGCACAGAATGCTATAACTTTTCGGTTTGCCATTTTCAAATATATTCCTTTGACGACATTGCAGGCCCGAAGAACAGTCTATTTTGTGACAATGTGTCTATTTGGAGTACAATGTGAAAAACCATCAATCTGAGACATTGTTTTCTTTCTTATAAAAGATTTATATTGAACAGATTCAGTGTATTTGATGGTATGCTCGCTTGTATTCTCTCATATTAATTCACGCTGTGGTACGTAACGTTCTGTTAATGCAACAGGCTTTCATCTGTGGTATTGGTCTTTCCCAATGTACAACATACTATTAAGTCTCTCACCAAAAGCCAATGACCTACCAAACCATTAGTTGGCAGATAACTCTATTTCAGTACAGCTCCTGGTCCTTCTATTATAACTGACTGACTTTATATAAACTAATACTTATTTTCCCCATGTAAGGAGTGAATAGCTTATTCAGTGCCGTTTTCTCTTTGCATTCTGGGTCTTGAAGTCATGCATTTAGTTGTGGAAAATCAAAACTGCAACTACAAGTACCAGGGTATAAATATTAAAGATTGGGTGCTCCTTACGCCCAGTGTGGAAACCCAGGAAAGCTGGCAAAGAAAGAGCTCTAAGAAGTAGAGAAGGTTTGTCTTTGTATCACCAAAATGTCAGAAAAAGGGTTTACCAAACAACACACTTTTAAGAACTGTGAAAAATAACTATTCAATAGTTATAGTCTGGAATATCGTGGAAGTAATAGCAAATGGACACAATATCATGAACAAAATATTAAAAACCAAAATATCAAGGTGATAACTGCAAAAAAGGAGGTATAGATTTATTGTTCGTACCTCCATCTCTACGTACCTCGAATATGTAAGTATCATCCAGGTACCTAGATGTGGAGTTAGGTATAGGAAATCTATACATACTTGTTGATTTATTTGGTCCTCAATATTCTGGTTACAATACTGTTATAACTCGATATTCCTTCTGTGGTGTTAAGGACCGAAACCCAACTCAGTCCATACATTTTCTTCACCATTCACTTGATGTTGCTCTTTGGGTAAATGAAGGGAAAATATTAGCTCCTGCGTTCGTAGCTTGAGATCTTCTTCCCAGGGCAGCTGGTCTGCCACTGACCCTGTCATTTGCAGGTATCAATGCTGGATAGAAGGCAGCCTGGCAGTAACTTTGCTCAATGAGGGAGGGTTTTACTCTGTGATATATTATCCAAAAAATGCAATTGATATGTTTATGGCCATTAAGAGAGAGAGGTGGCATATGTCACAAACCTCTGCTTATTTGCCACCAGCTTCCATGTCGGGAAACCACAACTGTGGGATTAAAGGCAAAGAGAAACTTTTCTCAACAGTGTGAAATGTTGGAGGTTACATACATTGAAGAAAGATTAAAAAAGAGCTATACATCTCTAAATAGTTAAATCCATGCAGCCAAAGTTAGCAGAAAGAACTTTGTGCTCATTTTCGCAGCACCATGGTCTGGGAATCGGTGTCAATCGGGAAAAAATTAAAGCATGCTCTGACGCGGGTACTTAAAACACCAAATTGGTTTATAACCCTGAATCACCAGTCTACTATGTTGGCAGCCCATTCCTGTGGTTTCCTTACTTTACCATTGGCTTTATATTTCTGTCACTTGCAGAATCTCTGAATTATTTGAGTGGATTTAAGATGGGTCCTTAGTATTTGACCAAACAGTATATTGGTGTCCTTTCTACAGTTATGTCTTTCTTCCTGTTCTACAGATATTTACTTGCGCTCTGTTTTCTCACTCGATGTGTTACAGATTTCTTGTAGAGGGGCTCTGACATTTCCTTGGTCTCACCAGTGCAGAATAGTAGCCAAGTGAGATACCGGAAGGTGGCAAGAAGACCTGCTGCTAAAAAACTTTGTTAATGTATTTACATTACAAAAAATCATTCAGAATGAAATTTCCTTCCTATCTTGTTATTTTCATGTGCCGAGGAACAGTCGAGGGTATGGCGTCAGTGCTGAAAATAGTGTTCTTCAAGTAAGTATTGTGAAACTCCCCTTTCAAGGGAATGTGCTACGTTGCACAATATGCCTTATGAGCAATACAGAGCACCTTGAAATTGGTCCATTTAATGACTGTAGCCAAAAGAGTATCCCCAAGATAGATTCTTGCAGAGGAGGTTCCTGCTCTTCACTCATGTGTACCCCCAATACTTCCTGGTCCTCTTCACTTGTTATTCCACCTATACCCTATTCTCTGCTCCCTCTCTCTGGCTTCTCTCCTCCTCTTTACAACCACACACCAATGTCATCTTTTGGTCATTCCAACGCCCCATGTATGTAGCAAAATTTACTCTGGACCTACCTAAAATGCCACATATACACCAACCTTTGAGAGAACAATTTTCTACTGCATGTTAATAGGACTAGGCAGTACCCTACCTGCTGTCTAAGAGAAGGACATGGATATTGTGGCCAATCAAAGGTAGATTCAATAATCCACCTACATTAGCTCAGGGGTTGCATGAACCATTCCTATATAGACAAGTGTCCCTTTAAAAGATTGTCTTATTCTGCTTAGGTCACAGAGGACATTTTACTTTCATATGCAGCATTCAGGGGGACACTGGGGCGAGTCATGCTGAAAATATGTGGGTGCCTGTCCACAGACCTGTGCGTGTATAAGCAGAGACAAACAAACAATTATTTAAAAAAAAGACTTTCAGCCTCGTTTTCGTGGGAGAACCTTTCAAAGAACTTCATTAGTTTAGGATTGATGTAGTTTGTTTATTTGTGAAACGAGCACCTTCCGTGTAATAATATAAGAATACAATATGTGCTCATGACGTCTGAGATTGCAGAACACCAGCTCTCAGCTAACATGCTGACCTTACAGTCTTTTCCTGTCCAGTTCCTACAGAAGGTAAAGACTAGGACAAAACCTTGGGTTTTTCAGTGTGTATTCATCATTGTACTGAGCTGCCCCACATTCATTTGAGGTGGTGCCCCCTGTGTGCTTTAAGCTTCACACAGGTGGAAAAAGACATGCTGCTGTTAGAAGACTCTAAGGTAAGTTCAAAGGTCTACAGTGGTCGTAAACTACCGTGCAGATAGTCACCATTGAGGCACAGGGGAATGTTTGTATCTTTCAAGAAGAACTATAGTAGGCTCTGGGACCCATACTTCTTATTCACGCTCCACCTTGAGCCGAGCCAACAGATTATTCAACACTTCTTGAACTTTGGCACGTCCCTATCCCATTCTGCTACGTGGAGATTGCGTTATCTTAAGCAATAAATCCTTCAGAGGAATGCTTACACTAGATGTAGATGTGCCCTTTACCATACCATAAGATGGTTGAAAATGTATTTCAGTGTTTTTCCCTTAATTATACCCAGTACACCAGCAAAATGACAATCTTAAACCGGCTATACCACACATACCCAATCACACCCCTTTCATTGAGACAAAGGTAAAGTAAGAGACGCCAAGCTACACACATCCAGTAGTGCCACGACAAAAAGTGACAGTAAGCAGTATCATGGCAGTCTGACAGCATTGGTTACAGATTGTACCACACAGCAGTGGTGACCTCACAGATACGATAAAACCAGGAACACACAGCAGCACCAGAATATCTCAATGGAGCCAGTGTAGGCGACACCTCATTTTCATGTCTTAGCCCCTAACTATACTTTCTGTATATTTTAAAATACTTTAGGGCAGTTCACACTATTAATATTTGTGACGTGGCATGTTTTGGCACATACTACTCGACTAGTGGAAGGAATACATAGTTTGCTTGGGTCCATCCTTAAGTGAAAGCCTTGAGCAATTCTTGGCAAGAAATAGTTCTGAGACAGTCACTACTTTACCTGGAATTGAGCTCTAAGTGAATGTGGGCCTTATTTACGGGGCCCTAGCGGCACACTGCTCAACCTGAGTGTAATTTGTTTTAACGCTCTGGTGGCGCAGTGTACCAGCCTGTATTTACAAGGCCAAGCAAAGTCACCTTGTGTGGTTTTTCATGACCTTGTGAAAATGGATCCCTTTCTCGCATAACACTGCATGAAAGGGGTGTGCCACAGGTGTTGCTTGGGTTGGAACCCAAAGGAATCTGATGCATTCCCAGATTTACAAGTCTGGGAAGTGCGTCAGATTCCTATGCAACCTCAGGGGTGGCATAAGAGTGACCCAACGAGGAGAAATATCTTTATTTCTCCCCGTTTTTCCTCTTTCGATGTGTGTTACATTTTGCAGCACACACAGAAAACACTTCTTGTGATTGTTTTTGTGCAGGAAGGTGTCCTGCACAAAAACAATCAACCCCACAATGCAGGCACCCCTGCACCATGGTGCAAAGGTGCCTGCGTTGGAGCACAGCAGGAATTAGTTCTCCTGTGCAGGGGGACAGGGCAGAAATGTGCCATATGTTGTAGATACTGCACATATCTTCCCATTTTTGCGGTGCAGGGTGGCACAGCAAGGGCCTTGCTGCAATCCCCTGTGCCACTAGCCTTGCAAATGAGGCCTTTTGTGTTTTATCCAATGGATAGCCCTAAGTAGCTCTGGCTATTTTAGGATCTGCTAAATATGATACTGCGGAGATTTGAATTTACAGATATGATAACTACTGCTTATTTTGAGTTTACCCCTGTAAAATGGAGCATAAAATGCTGAATTGTGTTTTTACTGTGCCAATATCTGCATGTCCCAGTACTTTTCCTTCAGAAAATGTTGGCAGGTTCCACCTGTCGAAATTTACGTGTGGGAACATTGCAGGGATAAAGAAATGGCTTTTCAAGTGAGTTGAAATGAAAAATACATTAGTGTTAATTTCAATAGCTCAATGCTGTTTCTAGCTGATGTTGTTAAAAACAAAAGATCAGCTGTATAAAATGTGCAGTGCAACCGCTAAGCTCTCAAGTTCCCCAAGTCTATGTATGAACAGTGCATTCAGTTCAGATCAGCGGCGGCTCCTCCAATATGGCAGAGGAGCGTCGCCCTCCCGCCAGCAGCAGCAGCTGTAAACCTTGAACAATAAAATGATAAACTGTGTGTATAATCATTTTATTGTTAAAGAGGTGGGGGCAATGGACATGACAGGGACGGAGGGGGAGTGCACAGCTTTACCCTCAGTGCGCATGTGTGTGTGGCCAGCCGTCATGAGCCACAGGGGCGACTCCTATGCTATGGTCGAGGAGCGTCGCCCCCTGCCAGCAGCTGAAGCTGCAAACCTTTTACAATAAAACAATGTTTATTATTGTTTTGTTGTAATAGGTGCGGGCCATGGGGAGTGACAGGGAATGAGGGGGAGTGCACAGCACTCCCCTCGGTGCACATGATGTCCCATCTCAGGCCGGCCAAACACAAATGCACAATGGGCTCTCTCTAACCCGACACTGGGTTGCTTGGTTGGAGACAGCAGGCGGAGGCTCCCACTCTGTCTCGGAGCGCCATGCCCGAGTGCTCTGGCCAATCCTAACAATGCTTCCATGCTGCCAGCAGCATGGGCGCAGCATTAGTATTCGTTGCAGGGCCAGCTGGGAGTCTGTGCCTGCTGTGATGACCGAGGAGCAAAACGGCGGAGGCGGCAATGAAGGTAATTTTTTTTTTTATTCTTATTTTTGGGGTTTGTCCTCCCCCCTACTATGCGCCACCCAGCCATTTTCCCACCCGAGAGCCGAGACGGGCAAACACACATGCAAACTGTGCCCTCTCCAACCCGGCACTGTGTTACGGGGTTGGAGACAGCAGGCAAAGGCTCCCAGTCTACCTTGGAGCGCAAGCCAGGGTGCTCTGGCCATTCCAGCAGCATGAAAGCAGCATTAGGATTGGCCGCAGGACAGGCTGGGAGCCTGTGCTTGCAAGTGGAGCCAGTGGAGGGGGCGGCAGCTCGCAGTAAGGTATTTTTTTTTTTTTATGTAATATTGTGCCATTTGTTTTGTGTGCCTCCCCGCATGCCCCGCGACACCCTGCCCCTTTGCTGCACAGCGAGCCACAACTGGTTCAGATGGTTACTTGCCATTTGGGTACTGTCCTCTTTACCCCAGTACAAACAAAAGAGGAGTGCCAGAATACACATGATTGGGCAGAAGCCACTCGTGGTTTTGGAAAACGCCAGAGGTCGGGATTAAAAGGCAAATGGGATTAGCAGGCAAAAAAGGAGATTCATAGCTACAAAACGGATGCACGGGTTGCACAGCATCCAAACCTGACATTTTATTGAGTAATTTATTTATTTATTTATTTGGCAGTTTTATAGTTTTTAACCAAAAGCATTTAGCTCTGAAGGCCTTACAGTTTCACTCTTCACATTGTAAGCATGCACAGGGGTCGGAAGCAGGCATGCCAACAGACCCGATTCAGACGGGAGACTCCTTATCTATGAAGCCAAAATTGGCTGTTGTTTGGCAGTCTCCAGGCTGAAACTGCCTCTGCTTCGGCAGAACTCAATAGGAGGAATACATTCTCCCTACTATTTGTTTTTAAATCTCCCACCTTCCTCTTCTAAAATGTTGGAATATATGGTCGTGAGTACTAAATATAGATGCAATTAGTGTTGTTTAGTAAAACGCCTGGTCTTTCACCTCAATGAATTTTAATGTCTCCGGTTCTCAACGGTCTTTAATTAAAGCTATTAAAGGATGCGGTCTCACCTGTCTCTGGGGGGTCCTGGGATGTGGTCGAACTTCATGTGAATGTATTGCACATAACAGCAGTACAGCAGGAAGGCCAGGACGGCGCCAGCCAGCACAGTGAGCAGGAGCCAGGAGAAAAAGCCCCACAGGTCCATTTCTGCACTCGAGCAGGCTGTAATGTGTTTTTTCTGTATTTCGAGTGAGCAGGTCTGCAGAAATACTCACTAAGTATACGCCTCGCTAAACCTCACTCACCGCGTTTCACCCCCGAGTGCCCTGCTTTTGCTTCCTCGAACTTCCTGCAAATCATTTTCCGTGTATGCTTAAAGTGATAGCACGACTGAAATTCGGAGGCGCTTTCTTAGTCTAGCAACCGTTTAAATTTCCCAGCTCGCATCTGTTTATACTCCCTACAACACACAGCTATAATAGGTGTTATAAAGCATTTTTTTTCAGTATATCTCCTATTCTCTTTTTTAATAACTAGTGTATTCGGGGCACACGTTTGGAATGCTGCAGTAATCAAATCAAATAAATTGTGTAAGGCGTGGCACGTGGCTTCTAAACGTCCAACTGTGGCATGCTGTATTAGCCATACTGCCTGGCACCTTAGGCTGATGCCTGTTTTTTGTTATTACGTTTAGTATTGTGGATAGCTCACCGTTATGTTACTAAAAATCATTACAGGTAGAGACGCCTAAATTCAAAAACTCATTACTTGGAAGATTATTAACCCTGGCTTTAATACAAAAATATAACTTTCTATCTGTGCTCCACCAAATTATTTTCCCCGTCTAAATAATTTGAAAGGTCCAAATAATTTTCATGGGAAGCTAAATATAGCCCAACAGCTCAGTGTCTTCCAGTTTTCTAAACAATCTTGACAAGGTGACAGAAATGAAGAAGGCAGAATAATGAGCATTCACTTTTTTGTAATGTGAGTAGTAACACAAAACAATAATAAATTATACATGGAATAATGCAAGCTTTGATTTATACGAACTCCTAATTTCCCAAAGTCTCCTTCTGGCCATGTTTGTTGATCGACAAGCAGTGGACTATGAGCTAAAAGTAGCCATGAAGAATGTTCATACTAGCCCCACAGCATGCCAGACGTTTGCGAACCCCTAGGAGTGAGACATAATTACCATTTTTGATCGCATCATGGAAATGCTGACACGCACACTTTGATATCAAGGATAACACCGGAAATGGCATCAGTGAAATGCCTAAAAAAAAGTTTTAAAAAATCACTAAATTAGATTTAACTTACAAAAGTAGTGGAGCATCCCCCCAATGTGTCCAAAGTGAACCCTTGCAGAAACTGAAGTGGTCTGTGGGATGCTTTCCCTTGTGGTGAAAGTGCTTCCTGGGTCACTTTAAGAGCTCAGGTTCTAATCCTTAGACTGCTGAATTCATACAGGAGTGGGAAGGGGGGGCGACTGTGTTTGTATTACTGTTATTGCCAAACGATAATACATTTGGTTATTTTTAAAAATGACTTCACGTTCTAGCCCTTCTCACTATGGGGGTCATTCTGACCGCGGCGGACGGCGGTCGCCGCCCGCCAAGCGGTTCCCGCCGAAAGACCGCTCCGCGGTCAAAAGACCGCGGCGGTCATTCTGGCTTTCCCACTGGGCCGGCGGGGGACCGCCAAAAGTCTGCCCGCCAGCCCAGCGGGAAACACCCTTCCCACGAGGACGCCGGCTCAGAATGGAGCCGGCGGAGTGGGAAGGTGCGACGGGTGCAGTTGCACCCGTCGCGAATTTCAGTGCCTGCAAAGCAGACACTGAAATTCATCCGGGGGGCCCTCTTACGGGGGCCCCGCGGCACCCCCTACCGCCATCCTGTTCCTGGCGGGAGAACCGCCAGGAACCGGATGGCGGTAGGGGGTGTCAGAATCCCCATGGCGGCGGAGCGTGCTCCGCCGCCATGGAGGATTCTCAAGGGCAGCGGGAAGTCGGCGGTACACCGCCGACTTTCCGTTTCTGGCCGCGGCTGAACCGCCGCGGTCAGAATGCCCAGCGGTGCACCGCCAGCCTGTTGGCGGTGCTACCGCCGACCTCCGCCATGGCGGTAATTACCGCCAGGGTCAGAATGACCCCCTATGTGTGTTATTTTGTCTGCTGTGAGTGAACACACAACTTGACCTCTGAATATGTTAGCCTCACTCACAGTGAGTGAGAATTGAGGTCTCTGAGTGCAGTGAGTGAGTTGAGCAACTCCTGGAGTCCTTGAAAGGCAAAATTAATGCTTAACATAGGTTTGGCTTAGTGAGGATAACCAGGCCGAACTCAGGGGCGGCTCCTCTGTTAGGGCGGAGGAGTGTTGTCCCCCGTCCCGCCAGCAGCGGCAGCTGCAAAACCTTTACAAGAAAATTATAATAGACTCAGTTTATTATCGTTTTCTTGTAAAGGGGCGGGGTCACGGGGGTGAAGAGCAGTGAGGGGGAGTGTGCACTCCCGCTCAGAGCGCATGTGTGTTTGGCCGGCTGCCTCAGGCTGGCCAAACACACATGTGCAGTAGGCTCTCTCCAGCCCATTAACACAGTTGCCTGGCTGGTGACAGCGTGCACAGGCTCCCAGTCTGCCCGGGAGAGCCCTGCATGGGTGCTCACAGCAAGAGCAGCGTCAGGATTGGCCGCAGGGCAGGCTGGGAACCTGTGCCTATAGCCTGCGACAGAAGAGCGGAGCAGTGCAGCGGCGAGTGAAGGTTTCATCTGTGTGAAGGAGAGAGAGTAAAATAGGTCAGTGCAAGAAGATCATGAACAAATTGGTGTGACATCAGTTATTTGATAATGATAGATATGAGATGAGAAACTATGGTGGGTTACACCATTGGTGCCTAATTAAACTTTCCTCAGTAAGTTAGAATTCATAGGCAAAAGATGCAAGTTATACATAAATACTTGGGCTGGTAACTAGATGTGATTGGCTTTTATGCTGTTTTATTACCTTTGCCACATCTTGCAATATTTATAAAAATAGGTGATTCCCTTTGAAAAATTTGCCCTCATTATCACATTGGCAGTCCTTTCCGAAGACCGCTGTGGAGACGGCCGCCTACAGAACGCCGCAGAGGCGGAAATCCTCCTGCCAGATTATTAGACACAAACACAAAACCAACAGACACCCGCCACAACAACAATTCCGCCAGACCCAAAGGAAGCAAAAAAATGTCGGACCCACCACCCTTCTCGCTATGCCAGCAATACAAGCCACCAAATTATGGACCACGAATCACCACTGCGGGCACTCAATGGCGGTCATCCATTGGCGGTGCACACCACCGCAGTAGAATTGGGCACCCAACACCAACAGAAACCAACATTGGCCAGATTAAAAAACCCACACATCTGGCACCACTGGTCATCCGGCTTTCACATGCCACATCCAGTCCACCACAGGGCCCTCCATCGGACTCCATCACCACAGCAGCCACCCAACTTCTCCAAACCTCTGTTCCCAGGACACGTTGATCACTTGTGTGCCCACCTGTACAGGGACCCAAGTCAACACCACACAGGCAAGACGATGAGGGCCCTGGTGTAAGTGGGAGTGGGCACACCATTCAGGGGACAAAGGCACAGGGGGCCAGGGCCAGTGGGAGATTAGCTGTGCACCAGGGGGAGGCCCAGCCCAGGGAACTGACTGCCCAGGAGGCACTCACACATGCCTACCAACAATCCCAGGACAGGATGTGCCAGGCTATTACCACCTTGCAGGAGAACCAGCGGCTGCAGGGGGTACACCACCAAGGAGGTCATGCAGCAGTTGCAGGCCTTAAATGCCAGAAATGGCCAGCATTGCAGGGGTGCTGGGTGACATGGCCAACATGATGCATGAGTACAGAGCACACCAGCGGGGCTCTTCCACTAGCCAGTCTACTCACCAGCCAACAACATCTGCTACAGCTAGTCGACAGGAGGACCTGCCACATCACTCACAGGCCACCAGTACCCCTCCCCCTGCAGAAGGTGAACCACCTCACAATCGTTCCCTGCGACCCAGACAGACACCAGAGACTGGTGCCAAGACCCAAACCACTGCCAGGAAATGAGCCCCTCCTGAATGTCTCCCTGTGTGCCATTAAGACACCTTGTTCACTTTGGACTGACTTTGGTCCTTTTCCAATGGCCACATGGATACTGGATCTGAGCCCCTACACTGAAGTTTTCGTCCACCATCACCCCACGATATTGTACTATCCAATCCTTTTTGGCACTTCAAGAAACACCTTGAACACAACTGAAGTTTCTGTGCTTTATCATACAACAAAATGCAATGTCTTAAACCTCATTATTCTGTGAAAATGTCCTGTAAATTGTGAATCCATCCAATAAATGTGTGTAAGCAGTCTGTAGTCATCACACCAGTACACAGTTGTGACCACACCAACATCTGCAAAAAGGGAAAGCATAAGTAACAGTCAATTGAGAAGTAAAGGTAGTGCTAGGCACAACACAGCAGCCACACAGCACTTAACTGTAATGGAGGTATGAACAGTAGTACAATCTTACCTGAGTGTCAGTGGAAGTACTGCTATATCATATGTGTCTTGCTGTCCACCACCTCCTCCTCCTCATCCACATCACTGTCTTCGGTGTCCTCTACTGCCACAGGCAGGGCACATGGCGCCTGAGTGCCAAATTGTGTAGCATGCAGCAAGCCACCACTATCTGGCAGATCTTCTTAGGGCTGTAGAATAGGGATCCACCAGTTACATGGAGGCACTGGAACCTGGCTTTCAGTAGCCCAAATGTACGTTCAATAACCTTCCTGGTATGCCCATGTGCTTCATTGTACCGAATTTCTGGCCCCTGTCCTTCGATTCCTCACCAGTGTCAACAGCCAGGACAGGTTTGGGTAGCCGGAGTCACCTGGAAGTAGTGAGGGACACACATTACTCATGTGCAATGGCACAGAGTACAACTTCAGGTGGCATACAGTGACATACATTGGGTGAAGACTTAAGCTCACATATGAGCCACACTTTCTGCCTCTGTAGTCATGCCATCACCTGTGGGATGCTGCTATTCCTCAACACATAGGCATCATGCACAAATCCAGGAAACTTGGCAGTGACGAGGGAGATGTATTAATCAGCAAGGCACACTATCTGGACATTGAGAGAGTGGTAACTCTTTCTATTCCTGTAGACCTGCTCATTTGTCCTGCGAGGGACCAAGGCAATATGGGTCCCGTCAATGACCCCAATCACATGTGGTTTGTGTCCCATGGTGTAGAATCCAGCCTTCCCAGTGGGCAAATCTTCACTCTGGGGGAATGAGATGTAGCTGCACATGTGTTTTAGCAAGGCAGCCAAAACTCTTCCAAGCACATTCGAAAACATTGGCTGTGACATTCCTGCAGCGAAGCCCACAGTCACCTGGAAGGAACCACTTGCCAGGAAGTGGAGCACTGACAGTACCTGCCCTGCATGGGGTATGGCTGTAGTGCTACAGATAGAAGGAATCAGATCTGGCTCCAATTGTTGACACAGCTCAGTAATTGTGACCCTGTCCAGATGATAGGTGATCATGATGTGACATTTCTCCAGTGTAGCCAAGTCCACTAGGGGTCTGTACACAGGTGCCTGCCTCCTCCTAAACAGTGGGAGGTTTCTAAGTAAACCAAACATGAGATGAGTGTGACTACAGGAAGTATGAACACACAATACCACAGTACACAGAGCATGTATGTATGTAGCAGACTGGAATTGTCTTGGTGTGAGACATCAGTACCTATGACGCACATTAAATTGTCTGCCATGAGTACCAGCATTAGGAAATAACAACCGCTTGCTCTGTATGCGCGGACAGGTGGAAGTGACCTCGCTCCGCAGGCATTTGGGGGGTCATTACAACCCTGGCGGACGGTGTTATAGCTGCGGAAATACCGCAAACAGGGCGGCGGACAAAAAAAGGGAATTATGACCCTGGCAGTAACCGCCAACAAAGACAGCCACTTTAACACACCGCCCGCCACGGCGGTACAGACAAGCAGCGTGGCGGTCACTGCCAACAGACAGGCGGGAGACAATGTACCGCCCACACTATTACAACCCGCCAATCTGCCACCTTTTCTGGGGCGGATTCACCGTGGATAAAAACACGGCGGAAACAGCTTTTGCTATGGGAAAACGCTCACCTCAACATACTCCACGAGGAAGGAGGACACCATGGAGGCCGAATTACAAATCCTACCTGCCCTTGTCTTTCTGCTCCTCTATGACCGACAGCTACGTAGGCGCCGAAGACACCGGTGAGTACTGCATCTACGACACAGGGGAGGGAGGAGGCAAAGGTTAGGGGGACACCCACCAAACACCCCCACCCCCACACTCGCATATTACAACATAAACACCAATGCATTACAAAAATCACAGTAACAACCCACAATCCCCCCGGAAGAATGAAAAGACAATGCGAAATTCGGTCAAACATTGTAATGTGCCAATATACATGTCATACATAAATATACAGATATATATATCTCATAATCACTCTTATTTACACATACAATCCGAGAAGTAGTGCAGATATGTACACAACAATGTCCGTGCACCAACAGTCCAAAAATGCATGGGCGAGGCCCACAAACTATACCTGACCAAAATCGGAGAGAACACTGCCGGGGCATCAGATAGAAACACTACAGGCACCTCAGGGGGAAGGGAAGGGGGGGCACCTCAGCCAGATGAATGCGAAGCCAGATCCACGACGGGGCTCCATGCCCATTGATGTATCCTGGGGAGTGCAAAGCCACAGTCTCTCAAGTCTCTACAGTGGGTGGGTTGCCCACTGTGCCATCCTGGGGAGTGCAAAGCCACAGTCTCACAAGTCTCTACAGTGGGTGGGTTGCCCAATGTGCCATCCTGGGGAGTGCAAGGCCACAGTCTCTCAAGTCTCTACAGTGGGTGGGTTGCCCACTGTGCCATCCTGGGGAGTGCAAGGCCACAGTCTCTCAAGTCTCTACAGTGGGTGGCTTGCCCACTGTGCCATCCTGGGGAGTGCAAAGCCACAGTCTCTCAAGTCTCTACAGTGGGCGGCTTGCCCACTGTGCCATCCTGGGGAGTGCAAAGCCACAGTCTCTCAAGTCTCTACAGTGGGTGGCTTGCCCACTGTGCCATCCTGGGGAGTGCAAAGCCACAGTCTCTCAAGTAGATGCAGTTCTCTTCTGGTACTGGGGGGGACTGGTGCCCAGACTGGATGAGTCTCCCCTTGAAAGTTCATGTCCGGTCACTGTCCCAGCTGCACATGGGAGAAGGATGCCTGCTGTGGCGGCCTTTTCATTCCTACACGGTGCATGCCCTGTTCAGCGGTGCTTTGCCATGGCGGTCTTTGCCCTGTTCAGCGGTGCTTTGCCATGGTGGTCTATGGACTGTTCAGCGGTGCTTTGCCATGGCGGTCTATGGACTGTTCAGCGGTGCTTTGCCATGGCGGTCTTTGCCCTGTTCAGCGGAGCTTTGCCATGGCGGTCTATGGACTGTTCAGCGGTGCTTTGCCATGGCGGTCTATGGACTGTTCAGCGGTGCTTTGCCATGGTGGTTCTAGACTGCTCAGCGGTGCTTTGCCATGGCGGTCTTTGCCCTGTTCAGCGGTGCTTTGCCATGGCGGTCTTTGCCCTGTTCAGCGGTGCTTTGCCATGGCGGTCTATGGACTGTTCAGCGGTGCTTTGCCATGGCGGTCTTTGCCCTGTTCAGCGGTGCTTTGCCATGGTGGTCTTTGCCCTGTTCAGCGGTGCTTTGCCATGGCGGTCTATGGGCTGTTCAGCGGTGCTTTGCCATGCCGGTCTTTGCCCTGTTCAGCGGTGCTTTGCCATGGCGGTCTATGGACTGTTCAGCGGTGCTTTGCCATGGCGGTCTTTGCCCTGTTCAGCGGTGCTTTGCCATGGCGGTCTTTGCCCTGTTCAGCGGTGCTTTGCCATGGCGGTCTATGGACTGTTCAGCGGTGCTTTGCCATGGCGGTCTATGGACTGTTCAGCGGTGCTTTGCCATGGCGGTCTTTGCCATGTTCAGCGGTGCTTTGCCATGGCGGTCTTTGCCCTGTTCAGCGGTGCTTTGCCATGGCGGTCTATGGACTGTTCAGCAGTGCTTTGCCATGGCGGTCTTTGCCCTGTTCAGCGGTGCTTTGCCATGGTGGTCTTTGCCCTGTTCAGCGGTGCTTTGCCATGGCGGTCTATGGGCTGTTCAGCGGTGCTTTGCCATGGCGGTCTTTGCCCTGTTCAGCGGTGCTTTGCCATGGCGGTCTTTGCCCTGTTCAGCGGTGCTTTGCCATGGCGGTCTTTGCCCTGTTCAGCGGTGCTTTGCCATGGCGGTCTATGGACTGTTCAGCGGTGCTTTGCCATGGCGGTCTATGGACTGTTCAGCGGTGCTTTGCCATGGCGGTCTTTGCCATGTTCAGCGGTGCTTTGCCATGGCGGTCTTTGCCCTGTTCAGCGGTGCTTTGCCATGGCGGTCTTTGCCCTGTTCAGCGGTGCTTTGCCATGGCGGTCTATGGACTGTTCAGCGGTGCTTTGCCATGGCGGTCTATGGACTGTTCAGCAGTGCTTTGCCATGACGGTTCTGGACTGTTCAGCGGTGCTTTGCCATGGCGGTCTTTGCCCTGTTCAGCGGTGCTTTGCCATGGCGGTCTTTGCCCTGTTCAGCGGTGCTTTGCCATGGCGGTCTATGGACTGTTCAGCGGTGCTTTGCCATGGCGGTCTTTGCCCTGTTCAGCGGTGCTTTGCCATGGCGGTCTTTGCCCTGTTCAGCGGTGCTTTGCCATGGCGGTCTATGGACTGTTCAGCGGTGCTTTGCCATGGCGGTCTATGGACTGTTCAGCGGTGCTTTGCCATGGCGGTCTTTGCCATGTTCAGCGGTGCTTTGCCATGGCGGTCTTTGCCCTGTTCAGCGGTGCTTTGCCATGGCGGTCTATGGACTGTTCAGCAGTGCTTTGCCATGGCGGTCTTTGCCCTGTTCAGCGGTGCTTTGCCATGGCCGTCTATGGACTGTTCAGCGGTGCTTTGCCATGGCGGTCTTTGCCCTGTTCAGCGGTGCTTTGCCATGGTGGTCTTTGCCCTGTTCAGCGGTGCTTTGCCATGGCGGTCTATGGGCTGTTCAGCGGTGCTTTGCCATGGCGGTCTTTGCCCTGTTCAGCGGTGCTTTGCCATGGCGGTCTATGGACTGTTCAGCGGTGCTTTGCCATGGCGGTCTTTGCCCTGTTCAGCAGTGCTTTACCATGGCGGTCTATGGACTGTTCAGCGGTGCTTTGCCATGGCGGTCTATGGACTGTTCAGCGGTGCTTTGCCATGGTGGTTCTGGACTGTTCAGCGGTGCTTTGCCATGCCGGTCTTTGCCCTGTTCAGCGGTGCTTTGCCATGCCGGTCTTTGCCCTGTTCAGCGGTGCTTTGCCATGGCGGTCTATGGACTGTTCAGCGGTGCCTTGCCATGGCGGTCTTTGCCCTGTTCAGCGGTGCTTTCCCATGGCAGTCTTTGCCCTGTTCAGAGGTGCTTTGCCATGGAGGTCTATGGACTGTTCAGCGGTTCTTTGCCATGGCGGTCTTTGCCCTGTTCAGTGGTGCTTTGCCATGGCGGTCTATGGACTGTTCAGCGGTGCTTTGCCATGGCGGTCTATGGACTGTTCAGCAGTGCTTTGCCATGACGGTTCTGGACTGTTCAGCGGTGCTTTGCCATGGCGGTCTTTGCCCTGTTCAGCGGTGCTTTGCCATGCGGTCTTTGCCCTGTTAAGCGGTGCTTTGCCATGGCGGTCTATGGACTGTTCAGCGGTGCTTTGCCATGGCGGTCTTTGCCCTGTTCAGCGGTGCTTTGCCATGGCGGTCTTTGCCCTGTTCAGCGGTGCTTTGCCATGGCGGTCTATGGACTGTTCAGCGGTGCTTTGCCATGGCGGTCTATGGACTGTTCAGCGGTGCTTTGCCATGGCGGTCTTTGCCATGTTCAGCGGTGCTTTGCCATGGCGGTCTTTGCCCTGTTCAGCGGTGCTTTGCCATGGCGGTCTTTGCCCTGTTCAGCGGTGCTTTGCCATGGCGGTCTATGGACTGTTCAGCGGTGCTTTGCCATGGCGGTCTATGGACTGTTCAGCAGTGCTTTGCCATGACGGTTCTGGACTGTTCAGCGGTGCTTTGCCATGGCGGTCTTTGCCCTGTTCAGCGGTGCTTTGCCATGGCGGTCTTTGCCCTGTTCAGCGGTGCTTTGCCATGGCGGTCTATGGACTGTTCAGCGGTGCTTTGCCATGGCGGTCTTTGCCCTGTTCAGCGGTGCTTTGCCATGGCGGTCTTTGCCCTGTTCAGCAGTGCTTTGCCATGGCGGTCTATGGACTGTTCAGCGGTGCTTTGCCATGGCGGTCTTTGCCCTGTTCAGCGGTGCTTTGCCATGGCGGTCTATGGACTGTTCAGCAGTGCTTTGCCATGGTGGTCTTTGCCCTGTTCAGCGGTGCTTTGCCATGGCGGTCTTTGCCCTGTTCAGCGGTGCTTTGCCATGGTGGTCTATGGACTGTTCAGAGGTGCTTTGCCATGGCGCTCTATGGACTGTTCAGCGGTGCTTTGCCATGGCGGTGTTTGCCCTGTTCAGCGGTGCTTTGCCATGGCGGTCTATGGACTGTTCAGCTGTGCTTTCCATGGCGGTTCTGGACTGTTCAGCGGTGCTTTGCCATGGCGGTTCTGGACTGTTCAGCAGTGCTTTGCCATGGCGGTTCTGATACGGACATTGGTGTGTGGCATGACGATCTCTACACTGGGCATTGGTGTGTGGCATGATGTTCTCTCCAATGGGCATTGGTGTGTGGCATGACGTTCTCTCCAATGGGCATTGGTGGGTGGCATGATGTTCTCTACAATGAGCATCGGTGGGTGGCATGACGTTCCATCATTGCCCATCGGGCTGTGGCATCCGGGCCCCTCCTGGGCTGTGACTCCGGCGGTGGTTTCTGGACCAGTGATGATACTTGGGCCCTCCTGGGCTGTGACTCTGGCGGTGGTCTCCGGACCAGTGACGATACTTGGGCCCTCCTGGGCTGTGACTCTGGCGGTGGTCTCTGGACCAGTGACGATACTTGGGCCCTCCTGGGCTGTGACTCTGGCGGTGGCGGTGGTCTCCTGACCAGTGACGATACTTGGGCTCTCCTGGGCTGTGACTCTGGCGGTGGTCTCCTGACCAGTGACGACACTTGGGCCCTCCTGGGTTGTGACTTTGGCGGTGGTCTCCGGACCAGTGACGATACTTGGGCCCTCCTGGGCTGTGACTCTGGCGGTGGTCTCCTGACCAGTGACGATACTTGGGCCCTCCTGGGCTGTGACTCTGGCGGTGGTCTCCGGACCAGTGACAATACTTGGGCCCTCCTGGGCTGTGACTCTGGCGGTGGTCTCTGGACCAGTGACGATACTTGGGCCCTACTGGGCTGTGACTCCGGCGGTGGCGGTGGTCTCCTGACCAGTGACGATACTTGGGCCCTCCTGGGCTGTGACTCTGGCTGTGGTCTCCTGACCAGTGACGATACTTGGGCCCTCCTGGGCTGTGACTCTGGCGGTGGTCTCCGGACCAGTGACGATACTTGGGCCCTCCTGGGCTGTGACTCTGGCGGTGGTCTCCTGACCAGTGACGATACTTGGGCCCTCCTGGGCTGTGACACTGGCGGTGGTCTTCTGACCAGTGACGATACTTGGGCCCTCCTGGGCCGTGACTCTAGCGGTGGTCTCCGGACCAGTGACGATACTTGTGCCCTCCTGGGCTGTGACTCTGGCGGTGGTCTCTGGACCAGTGACGATACTTGGGCCCTCCTGGGCTGTGACTCTGGCGGTGGCGGTGGTCTCCTGACCAGTGACGATACTTGGGCCCGCCTGGGCTGTGACTCTGGCGGTGGTCTCCTGACCAGTGACGATACTTGGGCCCTCCTGGGCTGTGACTCTGGCGGTGGTCTCCGGACCAGTGACGATACTTGGGCCCTCCTGGGCTGTGACTCTGGCGGTGGTCTTCTGACCAGTGACGATACTTGGGCCCTCCTGGGCTGTGACTCTGGCGGTGGTCTCCGGAACAGTGACGATACTTGGGCCCTCCTGGGCTGTGACTCTGGCGGTGGTCTCCTGACCAGTGACGATACTTGGGCCCTCCTGGCCTGTGACTCTGGCGGTGGTCTCCGGACCAGTGATAATACTTGGGCCCTCCTGGGCTGTGACTCTGGCGGTGGTCTCTGGACCAGTGACGATACTTGGGCCCTCCTGGGCTGTGACTCCAGCAGTGGCGGTGGTCTCCTGACCAGTGACGATACTTGGGCCCTCCTGGGCTGTGACTCTGGCGGTGGTCTCCTGACCAGTGACGATACTTGGGCCCTCCTGAGCTGTGACTCTGGCGGTGGTCTCTGGACCAGTGACGATACTTGGGCCCTCCTGGGCTGTGACTCTGGCGGTGGTCTCCGGACCAGTGACGATACTTGGGCCCTCCTGGGCTGTGACTCTGGCGGTGGTCTCTGGACCAGTGACGATACTTGGGCCCTCCTGGGCTGTGACTCCAGCAGTGGCGGTGGTCTCCTGACCAGTGACGATGCTTGGGCCCTCCTGGGCTGTGACTCTGGCGGTGGTCTCCTGATCAGTGACAATACTTGGGCCCTCCTGGGCTGTGACACTGGCAGTGGTCTTCTGCCCAGTGACGATACTTGGGCCCTCCTGGGCTGTGACTCTAGCGGTGGTCTCCGGACCAGTGACGATACTTGGGCCCTCCTGGGCTGTGACTCTGGCGGTGGTCTCCGGACCAGTGACGATACTTGGGCCCTCCTGGGCTGTGACTCTGGCGGTGGTCTCTGGACCAGTGACGATACTTGGGCCCTCCTGGGCTGTGACTCTGGCGGTGGCGGTGCTCTCCTGACCAGTGACGATACTTGGGCCCTCCTGGGCTGTGACTCTGGCGGTGGTCTCCTGACCAGTGACGATACTTGGGCCCTCCTGGGCTGTGACTCTGGCGGTGGTCTCCGGACCAGTGACAATACTTGGGCCCTCCTGGGCTGTGACTCTGGCGGTGGTCTCTGGACCAGTGACGATACTTGGGCCCTACTGGGCTGTGACTCCGGCGGTGGCGGTGGTCTCCTGACCAGTGACGATACTTGGGCCCTCCTGGGCTGTGACTCTGGCTGTGGTCTCCTGACCAGTGACGATACTTGGGCCCTCCTGGGCTGTGACTCTGGCGGTGGTCTCCGGACCAGTGACGATACGGACATTGGTGTGTGGCATGACGATCTCTACACTGGGCATTGGTGTGTGGCATGATGTTCTCTCCAATGGGCATTGGTGTGTGGCATGACGTTCTCTCCAATGGGCATTGGTGGGTGGCATGATGTTCTCTACAATGAGCATCGGTGGGTGGCATGACGTTCCATCATTGCCCATCGGGCTGTGGCATCCGGGCCCCTCCTGGGCTGTGACTCCGGCGGTGGTTTCTGGACCAGTGATGATACTTGGGCCCTCCTGGGCTGTGACTCTGGCGGTGGTCTCCGGACCAGTGACGATACTTGGGCCCTCCTGGGCTGTGACTCTGGCGGTGGTCTCTGGACCAGTGACGATACTTGGGCCCTCCTGGGCTGTGACTCTGGCGGTGGCGGTGGTCTCCTGACCAGTGACGATACTTGGGCTCTCCTGGGCTGTGACTCTGGCGGTGGCGGTGGTCTCCTGACCAGTGACGATACTTGGGCCCTCCTGGGCTGTGACTCTGGCTGTGGTCTCCTGACCAGTGACGATACTTGGGCCCTCCTGGGCTGTGACTCTAGCGGTGGTCTCCGGACCAGTGACGATACTTGGGCCCTCCTGGGCTGTGACTCTAGCGGTGGTCTCCGGACCAGTGACGATACTTGGGCCCTCCTGGGCTGTGACTCTGGCGGTGGTCTCTGGACCAGTGACGATACTTGGGCCCTCCTGGGCTGTGACTCTGGCGGTGGCGGTGCTCTCCTGACCAGTGACGATACTTGGGCCCTCCTGGGCTGTGACTCTGGCGGTGGTCTCCTGACCAGTGACGATACTTGGGCCCTCCTGGGCTGTGACTCTGGCGGTGGTCTCTGGACCAGTGACGATACTTGGGCCCTCCTGGGCTGTGACTCCAGCAGTGGCGGTGGTCTCCTGACCAGTGACGATACTTGGGCCCTCCTGGGCTGTGACTCTGGCGGTGGTCTCCTGACCAGTGACGATACTTGGGCCCTCCTGAGCTGTGACTCTGGCGGTGGTCTCTGGACCAGTGACGATACTTGGGCCCTCCTGGGCTGTGACACTGGCAGTGGTCTTCTGCCCAGTGACGATACTTGGGCCCTCCTGGGCTGTGACTCTAGCGGTGGTCTCCGGACCAGTGACGATACTTGGGCCCTCCTGGGCTGTGACTCTGGCGGTGGTCTCTGGACCAGTGACGATACTTGGGCCCTCCTGGGCTGTGACTCTGGCGGTGGTCTCCGGACCAGTGACGATACTTGGGCCCTCCTGGGCTGTGACTCTGGCGGTGGTCTCTGGACCAGTGACGATACTTGGGCCCTCCTGGGCTGTGACTCCAGCAGTGGCGGTGGTCTCCTGACCAGTGACGATGCTTGGGCCCTCCTGGGCTGTGACTCTGGCGGTGGTCTCCTGATCAGTGACAATACTTGGGCCCTCCTGGGCTGTGACACTGGCAGTGGTCTTCTGCCCAGTGACGATACTTGGGCCCTCCTGGGCTGTGACTCTAGCGGTGGTCTCCGGACCAGTGACGATACTTGGGCCCTCCTGGGCTGTGACTCTGGCGGTGGTCTCTGGACCAGTGACGATACTTGGGCCCTCCTGGGCTGTGACTCCAGCAGTGGCGGTGGTCTCCTGACCAGTGACGATACTTGGGCCCTCCTGGGCTGTGACTCTGGCGGTGGTCTCCTGACCAGTGACGATACTTGGGCCCTCCTGGGCTGTGACACTGGCAGTGGTCTTCTGCCCAGTGACGATACTTGGGCCCTCCTGGGCTGTGACTCTAGCGGTGGTCTCCGGACCAGTGACGATACTTGGGCCCTCCTGGGCTGTGACTCTGGCGGTGGTCTCTGGACCAGTGACGATACTTGGGCCCTCCTGGGCTGTGACTCTGGCGGTGGTGGTGGTCTCCTGACCAGTGACGATACTTGGGCCCTCCTGGGCTGTGACTCTGGCGGTGGTCTCCTGACCAGTGACGATACTTGGGCCCTCCTGGGCTGTGACTCTGGTGGTGGTCTCCTGACCAGTGATGATACTTGGGCCCTCCTGGGCTGTGACTCTGGCGGTGGTCTCTGGACCAGTGACGATACTTGGGCCCTCCTGGGCTGTCAATCAATCAATCAATCAAAGGCATTTGTATAGCGCACTGCTCACCCGGGGGGTCTCAAGGCGCTGGGGGGGGGCGGAACGCTACTGCTCGAACAGCCAGGTCTTGAGTTGCTTCCTGAAGGCGAGATGGTCTTGCGTTGTCCGGAGGTGGATGGGGAGGGAGTTCCATGTCTTGGCTGCCAGGTAGGAGAAGGATCTTCCTCCGGCGGTGGCTCTGCGGATGCGGGGGACGGTGGCGAGAGCGAGGCTGGCGGAGCGGAGCTGGCGGGTGGGCTTGTGGAAGGTCAGGCGGCTGTTGAGGAACTTGGGGCCCAGGTCGTGGAGGGCCTTGTGTGCGTGGGTGAGGAGTCGGAACGTGATTCTTTTGTTGACGGGGAGCCAGTGCAGGTCTCTCAGGTGTTCGGAGATGTGGCTGTGTCGGGGGATGTCCAGGATGAGTCGTGCTGAGGCGTTCTGGATCCGTTGGAGTTTCTTCTGGAGTTTGGCGGCGGTGCCGGCGTAGAGGGCGTTCCCGTAGTCCAGCCGACTGGTGACGAGGGCCTGGGTGACCGTCTTCCTGGTCTCGGTGGGGATCCACCGGAAGATCTTTCGAAGCATGCGCAGGGTGTTGAAGCATGAAGATGAGACGGCGTTGACTTGTCTGGTCATCGAGAGGGAGGAGTCCAGGATGAAGCCTAGGTTGCGAGCGTGGTCCGTTGGCTTGGGGGTGGCTCCCAGGGCGGGGGGCCACCAGGAGTCGTCCCAGGCGGATGGTGATGATCCCAGGATGAGGACCTCCGTCTTGTCTGAGTTCAGTTTCAGGCGGCTGTTCTTCATCCATTCGGCGACGTCTTTCATCCCTTCGTGTAGGCTGTGACTCTGGTGGTGGTCTCCAGACCAGTGACGATACTTGGGCCCTCCTGGGCTGTGACTCTGGCGGTGGTCTCCTGACCAGTGACGATACTTGGGCCCTCCTGGGCGGTGACTCTGGTTGTGGTCTCCGGACCAGTGACGATACTTGGGCCCTCCTGGGCTGTGACTCTGGCGGTGGTCTCCGGACCAGTGACGATACTTGGGCCCTGCTGGGCTGTGACTCTGGCGGTGGCGGTGGTCTCCTGACCAGTGACGATACTTGGGCCCTCCTGGGCTGTGACTCTGGCGGTGGTCTCCTGACCAGTGACGATACTTGGGCCCTCCTGGGCTGTGACTCTGGCGGTGGTCTCCGGACCAGTGACGATACTTGGGCCCTCCTGGGCTGTGACTCTGGCGGTGGTCTCTGGACCAGTGACGATACTTGGGCCCTCCTGGGCTGTGACTCCGGCGGTGGCGGTGGTCTCCTGACCAGTGACGATACTTGGGCCCTCCTGGGCTGTGACTCTGGCGGTGGTCTCCTGACCAGTGACGATACTTGGGCCCTCCTGGGCTGTGACTCTGCCGGTGGTCTCTGGACCGGTGACAATACTTGGGCCCTCCTGGGCTGTGACTCTGGCGGTGATCTCCGGACCATTGACGATACTTGGGCCCTCCTGGGCTGTGACTCTGGCGGTGGTCTCCTGACCAGTGACGATACTTGGGCCCTCCTGGGCTGTGACTCTGGCGGTGGTCTCCGGACCAGTGACGATACTTGGGCCCTCCTGGGCTGTGACTCTGGCGGTGGTGTCCGGACCAGTGACGATACTTGGGCCCTCCTGGGCTGTGACTCTGGTGGTGGTCTCCTGACCAGTGACGATACTTGGGCCCTCCTGGGCTGTGACTCTGGTGGTGGTCTCCAGACCAGTGACGATACTTGGGGCCTCCTGGGCTGTGACTCTGGCGGTGGTCTCCTGACCAGTGACGATACTTGGGGCCTCCTGGGCTGTGACTCTGGCGGTGGTCTCCTGACCAGTGACGATACTTGGGCCCTCCTGGGCTGTGACTCTGGTGGTGGTCTCCGGACCAGTCACGATACTTGGGCCCTCCTGGGCTGTGACTCTGGCGGTGGTCTCTGGACCAGTGACGATACTTGGGCCCTCCTGGGCTGTGACTCTGGCGGTGGCGGTGGTCTCCTGACCAGTGACGATACTTGGGCCCTCCTGGGCTGTGACTCTGGCGGTGGTCTCCTGACCAGTGATGATACTTGGGCACTCCTGGGCTGTGACTCTGGTGGTGGTCTCCTGACCAGTGATGATACTTGGGCCCTCCTGGGCTGTGACTCTGGCGGTGGTCTCTGGACCAGTGACGATACTTGGGCCCTCCTGGGCTGTGACTCTGGTGGTGGTCTCTGGACCAGTGACGATACTTGGGCCCTCCTGGGCTGTGACTCTGGTGGTGGTCTCCAGACCAGTGACGATACTTGGGCCCTCCTGGGCTGTGACTCTGGCGGTGGTCTCCTGACCAGTGACGATACTTGGGCCCTCCTGGGCGGTGACTCTGGTTGTGGTCTCCGGACCAGTGACGATACTTGGGCCCTCCTGGGCTGTGACTCTGGCGGTGGTCTCTGGACCAGTGACGATACTTGGGCCCTGCTGGGCTGTGACTCTGGCGGTGGCGGTGGTCTCCTGACCAGTGACAATACTTGGGCCCTCCTGGGCTGTGACTCTGGCGGTGGTCTCCTGACCAGTGACAATACTTGGGCCCTCCTGGGCTGTGACTCTGGTGGTGGTCTCCGGACCAGTGACGATACTTGGGCCCTCCTGGGCTGTGACTCTGGCGGTGGTCTCTGGACCAGTGACGATAATTGGGCCCTCCTGGGCTGTGACTCCGGCGGTGGCGGTGGTCTCCTGACCAGTGACGATACTTGGGCCCTCCTGGGCTGTGACTCTGGCGGTGGTCTCCTGACCAGTGACGATACTTGGGCCCTCCTGGGCTGTGACTCTGCCGGTGGTCTCTGGACCGGTGACAATACTTGGGCCCTCCTGGGCTGTGACTCTGGCGGTGATCTCCGGACCATTGACGATACTTGGGCCCTCCTGGGCTGTGACTCTGGCGGTGGTCTCTGGACCAGTGACGATACTTGGGCCCTCCTGGGCTGTGACTCCAGCAGTGGCGGTGGTCTCCTGACCAGTGACGATACTTGGGCCCTCCTGGGCTGTGACTCTGGCGGTGGTCTCCTGACCAGTGACGATACTTGGGCCCTCCTGGGCTGTGACACTGGCAGTGGTCTTCTGCCCAGTGACGATACTTGGGCCCTCCTGGGCTGTGACTCTAGCGGTGGTCTCCGGACCAGTGACGATACTTGGGCCCTCCTGGGCTGTGACTCTTGGGCCCTCCTGGGCTGTGACTCTGGCGGTGGCGGTGGTCTCCTGACCAGTGACGATACTTGGGCCCTCCTGGGCTGTGACTCTGGCGGTGGTCTCCTGACCAGTGACGATACTTGGGCCCTCCTGGGCTGTGACTCTGGTGGTGGTCTCCTGACCAGTGATGATACTTGGGCCCTCCTGGGCTGTGACTCTGGCGGTGGTCTCTGGACCAGTGACGATACTTGGGCCCTCCTGGGCTGTCAATCAATCAATCAATCAAAGGCATTTGTATAGCGCACTGCTCACCCGGAGGGTCTCAAGGCGCTGGGGGGGGCGGAACGCTACTGCTCGAACAGCCAGGTCTTGAGTTGCTTCCTGAAGGCGAGATGGTCTTGCGTTGTCCGGAGGTGGATGGGGAGGGAGTTCCATGTCTTGGCTGCCAGGTAGGAGAAGGATCTTCCTCCGGCGGTGGCTCTGCGGATGCGGGGGACGGTGGCGAGAGCGAGGCTGGCGGAGCGGAGCTGGCGGGAGGGCTTGTGGAAGGTCAGGTGGCTGTTGAGGAACTTGGGGCCCAGGTCGTGGAGGGCCTTGTGTGCGTGGGTGAGGAGTCGGAACGTGATTCTTTTGTTGACGGGGAGCCAGTGCAGGTCTCTCAGGTGTTCGGAGATGTGGCTGTGTCGGGGGATGTCCAGGATGAGTCGTGCTGAGGCGTTCTGGATCCGTTGGAGTTTCTTCTGGAGTTTGGCGGCGGTGCCGGCGTAGAGGGCGTTCCCGTAGTCCAGCCGACTGGTGACGAGGGCCTGGGTGACCGTCTTCCTGGTCTCGGTGGGGATCCACCGGAAGATCTTTCGAAGCATGCGCAGGGTGTTGAAGCATGAAGATGAGACGGCGTTGACTTGTCTGGTCATCGAGAGGGAGGAGTCCAGGATGAAGCCTAGGTTGCGAGCGTGGTCCGTTGGCTTGGGGGTGGCTCCCAGGGCGGGGGGCCACCAGGAGTCGTCCCAGGCGGATGGTGATGATCCCAGGATGAGGACCTCCGTCTTGTCTGAGTTCAGTTTCAGGCGGCTGTTCTTCATCCATTCGGCGACGTCTTTCATCCCTTCGTGTAGGCTGTGACTCTGGTGATGGTCTCCAGACCAGTGACGATACTTGGGCCCTCCTGGGCTGTGACTCTGGCGGTGGTCTCCTGACCAGTGACGATACTTGGGCCCTCCTGGGCGGTGACTCTGGTTGTGGTCTCCGGACCAGTGACGATACTTGGGCCCTCCTGGGCTGTGACTCTGGCGGTGGTCTCCGGACCAGTGACGATACTTGGGCCCTGCTGGGCTGTGACTCTGGCGGTGGTCTCCGGACCAGTGACGATACTTGGGCCCTCCTGGGCTGTGACTCTGGCGGTGGTCTCTGGACCAGTGACGATACTTGGGCCCTCCTGGGCTGTGACTCCGGCGGTGGCCTCCTGACCAGTGACGATACTTGGGCCCTCCTGGGCTGTGACTCTGGCGGTGGTCTCCTGACCAGTGACGATACTTGGGCCCTCCTGGGCTGTGACTCTGCCGGTGGTCTCTGGACCGGTGACAATACTTGGGCCCTCCTGGGCTGTGACTCTGGCGGTGATCTCCGGACCATTGACGATACTTGGGCCCTCCTGGGCTGTGACTCTGGCGGTGGTCTCCTGACCAGTGACGATACTTGGGCCCTCCTGGGCTGTGACTCTGGCGGTGGTCTCCGGACCAGTGACGATACTTGGGCCCTCCTGGGCTGTGACTCTGGCGGTGGTGTCCGGACCAGTGACGATACTTGGGCCCTCCTGGGCTGTGACTCTGGCGGTGGTCTCTGGACCAGTGACGATACTTGGGCCCTCCTGGGCTGTGACTCTGGCGGTGGTCTCCTGACCAGTGATGATACTTGGGCCCTCCTGGGCTGTGACTCTGGTGGTGGTCTCCTGACCAGTGACGATACTTGGGCCCTCCTGGGCTGTGACTCTGGTGGTGGTCTCCAGACCAGTGACGATACTTGGGGCCTCCTGGGCTGTGACTCTGGCGGTGGTCTCATGACCAGTGACGATACTTGGGGCCTCCTGGGCTGTGACTCTGGCGGTGGTCTCCTGACCAGTGACGATACTTGGGCCCTCCTGGGCTGTGACTCTGGCGGTGGTCTCTGGACCAGTGACGATACTTGGGCCCTCCTGGGCTGTGACTCTGGCGGTGGCGGTGGTCTCCTGACCAGTGACGATACTTGGGCCCTCCTGGGCTGTGACTCTGGCGGTGGTCTCCTGACCAGTGATGATACTTGGGCACTCCTGGGCTGTGACTCTGGTGGTGGTCTCCTGACCAGTGATGATACTTGGGCCCTCCTGGGCTGTGACTCTGGCGGTGGTCTCTGGACCAGTGACGATACTTGGGCCCTCCTGGGCTGTGACTCTGGTGGTGGTCTCTGGACCAGTGACGATACTTGGGCCCTCCTGGGCTGTGACTCTGGTGGTGGTCTCCGGACCAGTGACGATACTTGGGCCCTCCTGGGCTGTGACTCTGGCGGTGGTCTCCTGACCAGTGACGATACTTGGGCCCTCCTGGGCGGTGACTCTGGTTGTGGTCTCCGGACCAGTGACGATACTTGGGCCCTCCTGGGCTGTGACTCTGGCGGTGGTCTCTGGACCAGTGACGATACTTGGGCCCTGCTGGGCTGTGACTCTGGCGGTGGCAGTGGTCTCCTGACCAGTGACAATACTTGGGCCCTCCTGGGCTGTGACTCTGGCGGTGGTCTCCTGACCAGTGACGATACTTGGGCCCTCCTGGGCTGTGACTCTGGCGGTGGTCTCCGGACCAGTGACGATACTTGGGCCCTCCTGGGCTGTGACTCTGGCGGTGGTCTCTGGACCAGTGACGATAATTGGGCCCTCCTGGGCTGTGACTCCGGCGGTGGCGGTGGTCTCCTGACCAGTGACGATACTTGGGCCCTCCTGGGCTGTGACTCTGGCGGTGGTCTCCTGACCAGTGACGATACTTGGGCCCTCCTGGGCTGTGACTCTGCCGGTGGACTCTGGACGGGTGACAATACTTGGGCCCTCCTGGGCTGTGACTCTGGCGGTGATCTCCGGACCATTGACGATACTTGGGCCCTCCTGGGCTGTGACTCTGGCGGTGGTCTCCTGACCAGTGACGATACTTGGGCCCTCCTGGGCTGTGACTCTGGCGGTGGTCTCCGGACCAGTGACGATACTTGGGCCCTCCTGGGCTGTGACTCTGGCGGTGGTCTCTGGACCAGTGACGATACTTGGGCCCTCCTGGGCTGTGACTCTGGCGGTGGTCTCCGGACCAGTGACGATACTTGGGCCCACCTGGGCTGTGACTCTGGCGGTGGTCTCTGGACCAGTGACGATACTTGGGCCCTCCTGGGCTGTGACTCTGGCGGTGGCGGTGTTCTCCTGACCAGTGACGATACTTGGGCCCTCCTGGGCTGTGACTCTGGCGGTGGTCTCCGGACCAGTGACGATACTTGGGCCCTCCTGGGCTGTGACTCTGGCGGTGGTCTCTGGACCAGTGACGATAATTGGGCCCTCCTGGGCTGTGACTCCGGCGGTGGCGGTGGTCTCCTGACCAGTGACGATACTTGGGCCCTCCTGGGCTGTGACTCTGGCGGTGGTCTCCTGACCAGTGACGATACTTGGGCCCTCCTGGGCTGTGACTCTGCCGGTGGACTCTGGACGGGTGACAATACTTGGGCCCTCCTGGGCTGTGACTCTGGCGGTGATCTCCGGACCATTGACGATACTTGGGCCCTCCTGGGCTGTGACTCTGGCGGTGGTCTCCGGACCAGTGACGATACTTGGGCCCTCCTGGGCTGTGACTCTGGCGGTGGTGTCCGGACCAGTGACGATACTTGGGCCCTCCTGGGCTGTGACTCTGGCGGTGGTCTCTGGACCAGTGACGATACTTGGGCCCTCCTGGGCTGTGACTCTGGCGGTGGTCTCCTGACCAGTGATGATACTTGGGCCCTCCTGGGCTGTGACTCTGGTGGTGGTCTCCTGACCAGTGACGATACTTGGGCCCTCCTGGGCTGTGACTCTGGTGGTGGTCTCCAGACCAGTGACGATACTTGGGGCCTCCTGGGCTGTGACTCTGGCGGTGGTCTCCTGACCAGTGACGATACTTGGGGCCTCCTGGGCTGTGACTCTGGCGGTGGTCTCCTGACCAGTGACGATACTTGGGCCCTCCTGGGCTGTGACTCTGGCGGTGGTCTCTGGACCAGTGACGATACTTGGTCCCTCCTGGGCTGTGACTCTGGCGGTGGCGGTGGTCTCCTGACCAGTGACGATACTTGGGCCCTCCTGGGCTGTGACTCTGGCGGTGGTCTCCTGACCAGTGATGATACTTGGGCACTCCTGGGCTGTGACTCTGGTGGTGGTCTCCTGACCAGTGATGATACTTGGGCCCTCCTGGGCTGTGACTCTGGCGGTGGTCTCTGGACCAGTGACGATACTTGGGCCCTCCTGGGCTGTGACTCTGGTGGTGGTCTCTGGACCAGTGACGATACTTGGGCCCTCCTGGGCTGTGACTCTGGTGGTGGTCTCCAGACCAGTGACGATACTTGGGCCCTCCTGGGCTGTGACTCTGGCGGTGGTCTCCTGACCAGTGACGATACTTGGGCCCTCCTGGGCGGTGACTCTGGTTGTGGTCTCCGGACCAGTGACGATACTTGGGCCCTCCTGGGCTGTGACTCTGGCGGTGGTCTCTGGACCAGTGACGATACTTGGGCCCTGCTGGGCTGTGACTCTGGCGGTGGCGGTGGTCTCCTGACCAGTGACAATACTTGGGCCCTCCTGGGCTGTGACTCTGGCGGTGGTCTCCTGACCAGTGACGATACTTGGGCCCTCCTGGGCTGTGACTCTGGCGGTGGTCTCCGGACCAGTGACGATACTTGGGCCCTCCTGGGCTGTGACTCTGGCGGTGGTCTCTGGACCAGTGACGATAATTGGGCCCTCCTGGGCTGTGACTCCGGCGGTGGCGGTGGTCTCCTGACCAGTGACGATACTTGGGCCCTCCTGGGCTGTGACTCTGGCGGTGGTCTCCTGACCAGTGACGATACTTGGGCCCTCCTGGGCTGTGACTCTGCCGGTGGACTCTGGACGGGTGACAATACTTGGGCCCTCCTGGGCTGTGACTCTGGCGGTGATCTCCGGACCATTGACGATACTTGGGCCCTCCTGGGCTGTGACTCTGGCGGTGGTCTCCTGACCAGTGACGATACTTGGGCCCTCCTGGGCTGTGACTCTGGCGGTGGTCTCCGGACCAGTGACGATACTTGGGCCCTCCTGGGCTGTGACTCTGGCGGTGGTCTCCGGACCAGTGACGATACTTGGGCCCTCCTGGGCTGTGACTCTGGCGGTGGTCTCCGGACCAGTGACGATACTTGGGCCCTCCTGGGCTGTGACTCTGGCGGTGGTCTCTGGACCAGTGACGATACTTGGGCCCTCCTGGGCTGTGACTCTGGCGGTGGCGGTGTTCTCCTGACCAGTGACGATACTTGGGCCCTCCTGGGCTGTGACTCTGGCGGTGGTCTCCTGACCAGTGACGATACTTGGGCCCTCCTGGGCTGTGACTCTGGCGGTGGTGTCCGGACCAGTGACGATACTTGGGCCCTCCTGGGCTGTGACTCTGGCGGTGGTCTCTGGACCAGTGACGATACTTGGGCCCTCCTGGGCTGTGACTCTGGCGGTGGTCTCCTGACCAGTGATGATACTTGGGCCCTCCTGGGCTGTGACTCTGGTGGTGGTCTCCTGACCAGTGACGATACTTGGGCCCTCCTGGGCTGTGACTCTGGCGGTGGTCTCTGGACCAGTGACGATACTTGGGCCCTCCTGGGCTGTGACTCTGGCGGTGGTCTCCGGACCAGTGACGATACTTGGGCCCTCCTGGGCTGTGACTCTGGCGGTGGTCTCTGGACCAGTGACGATACTTGGGCCCTCCTGGGCTGTGACTCTGGCGGTGGCGGTGTTCTCCTGACCAGTGACGATACTTGGGCCCTCCTGGGCTGTGACTCTGGCGGTGGTCTCCTGACCAGTGACGATACTTGGGCCCTCCTGGGCTGTGACTCTGGCGGTGGTGTCCGGACCAGTGATGATACTTGGGCCCTCCTGGGCTGTGACTCTGGCGGTGGTCTCTGGACCAGTGACGATACTTGGGCCCTCCTGGGCTGTGACTCTGGCGGTGGTCTCCTGACCAGTGATGATACTTGGGCCCTCCTGGGCTGTGACTCTGGTGGTGGTCTCCTGACCAGTGACGATACTTGGGCCCTCCTGGGCTGTGACTCTGGTGGTGGTCTCCAGACCAGTGACGATACTTGGGGCCTCCTGGGCTGTGACTCTGGCGGTGGTCTCCTGACCAGTGACGATACTTGGGGCCTCCTGGGCTGTGACTCTGGTGGTGGTCTCCGGACCAGTCACGATACTTGGGCCCTCCTGGGCTGTGACTCTGGCGGTGGTCTCTGGACCAGTGACGATACTTGGGCCCTCCTGGGCTGTGACTCTGGCGGTGGCGGTGGTCTCCTGACCAGTGACGATACTTGGGCCCTCCTGGGCTGTGACTCTGGCGGTGGTCTCCTGACCAGTGATGATACTTGGGCACTCCTGGGCTGTGACTCTGGTGGTGGTCTCCTGACCAGTGATGATACTTGGGCCCTCCTGGGCTGTGACTCTGGCGGTGGTCTCTGGACCAGTGATGATACTTGGGCCCTCCTGGGCTGTGACTCTGGTGGTGGTCTCTGGACCAGTGACGATACTTGGGCCCTCCTGGGCTGTGACTCTGGTGGTGGTCTCCAGACCAGTGACGATACTTGGGCCCTCCTGGGCTGTGACTCTGGCGGTGGTCTCCTGACCAGTGACGATACTTGGGCCCTCCTGGGCTGTGACTCTGGTTGTGGTCTCCGGACCAGTGACGATACTTGGGCCCTCCTGGGCTGTGACTCTGGCGGTGGTCTCTGGACCAGTGACGATACTTGGGCCCTGCTGGGCTGTGACTCTGGCGGTGGCGGTGGTCTCCTGACCAGTGACAATACTTGGGCCCTCCTGGGCTGTGACTCTGGCGGTGGTCTCCTGACCAGTGACGATACTTGGGCCCTCCTGGGCTGTGACTCTGGCGGTGGTCTCCGGACCAGTGACGATACTTGGGCCCTCCTGGGCTGTGACTCTGGCGGTGGTCTCTGGACCAGTGACGATAATTGGGCCCTCCTGGGCTGTGACTCCGGCGGTGGCGGAGGTGTCCTGACCAGTGACGATACTTGGGCCCTCCTGGGCTGTGACTCTGGCGGTGGTCTCCTGACCAGTGACGATACTTGGGCCCTCCTGGGCTGTGACTCTGCCGGTGGTCTCTGGACCGGTGACAATACTTGGGCCCTCCTGGGCTGTGACTCTGGCGGTGATCTCCGGACCATTGACGATACTTGGGCCCTCCTGGGCTGTGACTCTGGCGGTGGTCTCCTGACCAGTGACGATACTTGGGCCCTCCTGGGCTGTGACTCTGGCGGTGGTCTCCGGACCAGTGACGATACCTGGGCCCTCCTGGGCTGTGACTCTGGCGGTGGTCTCTGGACCAGTGACGATACTTGGGCCCTCCTGGGCTGTGACTCTGGCGGTGGTCTCCTGACCAGTGACGATACTTGGGCCCTCCTGGGCTGTGACTCTGGCGGTGGTCTCCTGACCAGTGATGATACTTGGGCACTCCTGGGCTGTGACTCTGGTGGTGGTCTCCTGACCAGTGATGATACTTGGGCCCTCCTGGGCTGTGACTCTGGCGGTGGCGGTGGTCTCCTGACCAGTGACGATACTTGGGCCCTCCTGGGCTGTGACTCTGGCGGTGGTCTCCTGACCAGTGATGATACTTGGGCACTCCTGGGCTGTGACTCTGGTGGTGGTCTCCTGACCAGTGATGATACTTGGGCCCTCCTGGGCTGTGACTCTGGCGGTGGTCTCTGGACCAGTGACGATACTTGGGCCCTCCTGGGCTGTGACTCTGGTGGTGGTCTCTGGACCAGTGACGATACTTGGGCCCTCCTGGGCTGTGACTCTGGTGGTGGTCTCCAGACCAGTGACGATACTTGGGCCCTCCTGGGCTGTGACTCTGGCGGTGGTCTCCTGACCAGTGACGATACTTGGGCCCTCCTGGGCTGTGACTCTGGTTGTGGTCTCCGGACCAGTGACGATACTTGGGCCCTCCTGGGCTGTGACTCTGGCGGTGGTCTCTGGACCAGTGACGATACTTGGGCCCTGCTGGGCTGTGACTCTGGCGGTGGCGGTGGTCTCCTGACCAGTGACAATACTTGGGCCCTCCTGGGCTGTGACTCTGGCGGTGGTCTCCTGACCAGTGACGATACTTGGGCCCTCCTGGGCTGTGACTCTGGCGGTGGTCTCCTGACCAGTGACGATACTTGGGCCCTCCTGGGCTGTGACTCTGCCGGTGGTCTCTGGACCGGTGACAATACTTGGGCCCTCCTGGGCTGTGACTCTGGCGGTGATCTCCGGACCATTGACGATACTTGGGCCCTCCTGGGCTGTGACTCTGGCGGTGGTCTCCTGACCAGTGACGATACTTGGGCCCTCCTGGGCTGTGACTCTGGCGGTGGTCTCCAGACCAGTGACGATACTTGGGCCCTCCTGGGCTGTGACTCTGGCGGTGGTCTCCTGACCAGTGACGATACTTGGGCCCTCCTGGGCTGTGACTCTGGTTGTGGTCTCCGGACCAGTGACGATACTTGGGCCCTCCTGGGCTGTGACTCTGGCGGTGGTCTCTGGACCAGTGACGATACTTGGGCCCTGCTGGGCTGTGACTCTGGCGGTGGCGGTGGTCTCCTGACCAGTGACAATACTTGGGCCCTCCTGGGCTGTGACTCTGGCGGTGGTCTCCTGACCAGTGACGATACTTGGGCCCTCCTGGGCTGTGACTCTGGCGGTGGTCTCCGGACCAGTGACGATACTTGGGCCCTCCTGGGCTGTGACTCTGGCGGTGGTCTCTGGACCAGTGACGATAATTGGGCCCTCCTGGGCTGTGACTCCGGCGGTGGCGGAGGTCTCCTGACCAGTGACGATACTTGGGCCCTCCTGGGCTGTGACTCTGGCGGTGGTCTCCTGACCAGTGACGATACTTGGGCCCTCCTGGGCTGTGACTCTGCCGGTGGTCTCTGGACCGGTGACAATACTTGGGCCCTCCTGGGCTGTGACTCTGGCGGTGATCTCCGGACCATTGACGATACTTGGGCCCTCCTGGGCTGTGACTCTGGCGGTGGTCTCCTGACCAGTGACGATACTTGGGCCCTCCTGGGCTGTGACTCTGGCGGTGGTCTCCGGACCAGTGACGATAACCGGGCCCTCCTGGGCTGTGACTCTGGCGGTGGTCTCTGGACCAGTGACGATACTTGGGCCCTCCTGGGCTGTGACTCTGGCGGTGGCGGTGGTCTCCTGACCAGTGACGATACTTGGGCCCTCCTGGGCTGTGACTCTGGCGGTGGTCTCCTGACCAGTGATGATACTTGGGCACTCCTGGGCTGTGACTCTGGTGGTGGTCTCCTGACCAGTGATGATACTTGGGCCCTCCTGGGCTGTGACTCTGGCGGTGGCGGTGGTCTCCTGACCAGTGACGATACTTGGGCCCTCCTGGGCTGTGACTCTGGCGGTGGTCTCCTGACCAGTGATGATACTTGGGCACTCCTGGGCTGTGACTCTGGTGGTGGTCTCCTGACCAGTGATGATACTTGGGCCCTCCTGGGCTGTGACTCTGGCGGTGGTCTCTGGACCAGTGACGATACTTGGGCCCTCCTGGGCTGTGACTCTGGTGGTGGTCTCTGGACCAGTGACGATACTTGGGCCCTCCTGGGCTGTGACTCTGGTGGTGGTCTCCAGACCAGTGACGATACTTGGGCCCTCCTGGGCTGTGACTCTGGCGGTGGTCTCCTGACCAGTGACGATACTTGGGCCCTCCTGGGCTGTGACTCTGGTTGTGGTCTCCGGACCAGTGACGATACTTGGGCCCTCCTGGGCTGTGACTCTGGCGGTGGTCTCTTGACCAGTGACGATACTTGGGCCCTGCTGGGCTGTGACTCTGGCGGTGGCGGTGGTCTCCTGACCAGTGACAATACTTGGGCCCTCCTGGGCTGTGACTCTGGCGGTGGTCTCCTGACCAGTGACGATACTTGGGCCCTCCTGGGCTGTGACTCTGGCGGTGGTCTCCGGACCAGTGACGATACTTGGGCCCTCCTGGGCTGTGACTCTGGCGGTGGTCTCTGGACCAGTGACGATAATTGGGCCCTCCTGGGCTGTGACTCCGGCGGTGGCGGTGGTCTCCTGACCAGTGACGATACTTGGGCCCTCCTGGGCTGTGACTCTGGCGGTGGTCTCCTGACCAGTGACGATACTTGGGCCCTCCTGGGCTGTGACTCTGGCGGTGGCGGTGGTCTCCTGACCAGTGACGATACTTGGGCCCTCCTGGGCTGTGACTCTGGCGGTGGTCTCCTGACCAGTGACGATACTTGGGCCCTCCTGGGCTGTGACTCTGGCGGTGGTGTCCGGACCAGTGACGATACTTGGGCCCTCCTGGGCTGTGACTCTGGCGGTGGTCCCTGGACCGGTGACAATACTTGGGCCCTCCTGGGCTGTGACTCTGGCGGTGGCGGTGGTCTCCTGACCAGTGACGATACTTGGGCCCTCCTGGGCTGTGACTCTGGCGGTGGTCTCCGGACCAGTGACGATACTTGGGCCCTCTTGGGCTGTGACTCTGGCGGTGGTCTCTGGACCAGTGACGATACTTGGGCCCTCCTGGGCTGTGACTCTGGCGGTGGCGGTGGTCTCCTGACCAGTGACGATACTTGGGCCCTCCTGGGCTGTGACTCTGGCGGTGGTCTCCTGACCAGTGACGATACTTGGGCCCTCCTGGGCTGTGACTCTGGCGGTGGTGTCCGGACCAGTGACGATACTTGGGCCCTCCTGGGCTGTGACTCTGGCGGTGGTCCCTGGACCAGTGACGATACTTGGGCCCTCCTGGGCTGTGACTCTGGCGGTGGTCTCCTGACCAGTGATGATACTTGGGCCCTCCTGGGCTGTGACTCTGGTGGTGGTCTCCTGACCAGTGACGATACTTGGGCCCTCCTGGGCTGTGACTCTGGTGGTGGTCTCCAGACCAGTGACGATACTTGGGGCCTCCTGGGCTGTGACTCTGGCGGTGGTCTCCTGACCAGTGACGATACTTGGGCCCTCCTGGGCTGTGACTCTGGTGGTGGTCTCCAGACCAGTGACGATACTTGGGGCCTCCTGGGCTGTGACTCTGGCGGTGGTCTCCTGACCAGTGACGATACTTGGGCCCTCCTGGGCTGTGACTCTGGTGGTGGTCTCCGGACCAGTCACGATACTTGGGCCCTCCTGGGCTGTGACTCTGGCGGTGGTCTCTGGACCAGTGACGATACTTGGGCCCTCCTGGGCTGTGACTCTGGCGGTGGCGGTGGTCTCCTGACCAGTGACGATACTTGGGCCCTCCTGGGCTGTGACTCTGGCGGTGGTCTCCTGACCAGTGATGATACTTGGGCACTCCTGGGCTGTGACTCTGGTGGTGGTCTCCTGACCAGTGATGATACTTGGGCCCTCCTGGGCTGTGACTCTGGCGGTGGTCTCTGGACCAGTGATGATACTTGGGCCCTCCTGGGCTGTGACTCTGGTGGTGGTCTCTGGACCAGTGACGATACTTGGGCCCTCCTGGGCTGTGACTCTGGTGGTGGTCTCCAGACCAGTGATGATACTTGGGCCCTCCTGGGCTGTGACTCTGGCGGTGGTCTCCTGACCAGTGACGATACTTGGGCCCTCCTGGGCTGTGACTCTGGTTGTGGTCTCCGGACCAGTGACGATACTTGGGCCCTCCTGGGCTGTGACTCTGGCGGTGGTCTCTGGACCAGTGACGATACTTGGGCCCTGCTGGGCTGTGACTCTGGCGGTGGCGGTGGTCTCCTGACCAGTGACAATACTTGGGCCCTCCTGGGCTGTGACTCTGGCGGTGGTCTCCTGACCAGTGACGATACTTGGGCCCTCCTGGGCTGTGACTCTGGCGGTGGTCTCCGGACCAGTGACGATACTTGGGCCCTCCTGGGCTGTGACTCTGGCGGTGGTCTCTGGACCAGTGACGATAATTGGGCCCTCCTGGGCTGTGACTCCGGCGGTGGCGGTGGTCTCCTGACCAGTGACGATACTTGGGCCCTCCTGGGCTGTGACTCTGGCGGTGGTCTCCTGACCAGTGACGATACTTGGGCCCTCCTGGGCTGTGACTCTGCCGGTGGTCTCTGGACCGGTGACAATACTTGGGCCCTCCTGGGCTGTGACTCTGGCGGTGATCTCCGGACCATTGACGATACTTGGGCCCTCCTGGGCTGTGACTCTGGCGGTGGTCTCCTGACCAGTGACGATACTTGGGCCCTCCTGGGCTGTGACTCTGGCGGTGGTCTCCGGACCAGTGACGATACTTGGGCCCTCCTGGGCTGTGACTCTGGCGGTGGTCTCTGGACCAGTGACGATACTTGGGCCCTCCTGTGTTGTGACTCTGGCGGTGGCGGTGGTCTCCTGACCAGTGACGATACTTGGGCCCTCCTGGGCTGTGACTCTGGCGGTGGTCTCCTGACCAGTGACGATACTTGGGCCCTCCTGGGCTGTGACTCTGGCGGTGGTGTCCGGACCAGTGACGATACTTGGGCCCTCCTGGGCTGTGACTCTGGCGGTGGTCTCTGGACCAGTGACGATACTTGGGCCCTCCTGGGCTGTGACTCTGGCGGTGGTCTCCTGACCAGTGATGATACTTGGGCCCTCCTGGGCTGTGACTCTGGTGGTGGTCTCCTGACCAGTGACGATACTTGGGCCCTCCTGGGCTGTGACTCTGGCTGTGGTCTCTGGACCAGTGACGATACTTGGGCCCTCCTGGGCTGTGACTCTGGTGGTGGTCTCCAGACCAGTGATGATACTTGGGGCCTCCTGGGCTGTGACTCTGGCGGTGGTCTCCTGACCAGTGACGATACTTGGGCCCTCCTGGGCTGTGACTCTGGTGGTGGTCTCCGGACCAGTCACGATACTTGGGCCCTCCTGGGCTGTGACTCTGGCGGTGGTCTCTGGACCAGTGACAATACTTGGGCCCTCCTGGGCTGTGACTCTGGCGGTGGCGGTGGTCTCCTGACCAGTGACAATACTTGGGCCCTCCTGGGCTGTGACTCTGGCGGTGGTCTCCTGACCAGTGATGATACTTGGGCACTCCTGGGCTGTGACTCTGGCGGTGGTCTCCGGAACAGTGACGATACTTGGGCCCTCCTGGGCTGTGACTCTGGCGGTGGTCTCTGGACCAGTGACGATACTTGGGCCCTCCTGGGCTGTGACTCCGGCGGTGGCGGTGGTCTCCTGACCAGTGACGATACTTGGGCCCTCCTGGGCTGTGACTCTGGTGGTGGTCTCTGGACCAGTGACGATACTTGGGCCCTCCTGGGCTGTGACTCTGGCGGTGGTCTCCGGACCAGTGACGATTCTTGGGCCCTCCTGGGCTGTGACTCTGGCGGTGGTCTCCTGACCAGTGACGATACTTGGGCCCTCCTGGGCTGTGACTCTGGCGGTGGTCTCCGGACCAGTGACAATACTTGGGCCCTCCTGGGCTGTGACTCTGGCGGTGGTCTCTGGACCAGTGACGATACTTGGGCCCTCCTGGGCTGTGACTCTGGCGGTGGCGGTGGTCTCCTGACCAGTGACGATACTTGGGCCCTCCTGGGCTGTGACTCTGGCGGTGGTCTCCTGACCAGTGATGATACTTGGGCCTTCCTGGGCTGTGACTCTGGCGGTGGTGTCCGGACCAGTGACGATACTTGGGCCCTCCTGGGCTGTGACTCTGGCGGTGGTCTCTGGACCAGTGACGATACTTGGGCCCTCCTGGGCTGTGACTCTGGTGGTGGTCTCTGGACCAGTGACGATACTTGGGCCCTCCTGGGCTGTGACTCTGGTGGTGGTCTCCAGACCAGTGACGATACTTGGGCCCTCCTGGGCTGTGACTCTGGCGGTGGTCTCCTGACCAGTGACGATACTTGGGCCCTCCTGGGCTGTGACTCTGGTTGTGGTCTCCGGACCAGTGACGATACTTGGGCCCTCCTGGGCTGTGACTCTGGCGGTGGTCTCTGGACCAGTGACGATACTTGGGCCCTGCTGGGCTGTGACTCTGGCGGTGGCGGTGGTCTCCTGACCAGTGACAATACTTGGGCCCTCCTGGGCTGTGACTCTGGCGGTGGTCTCCTGACCAGTGACGATACTTGGGCCCTCCTGGGCTGTGACTCTGGCGGTGGTCTCCGGACCAGTGACGATACTTGGGCCCTCCTGGGCTGTGACTCTGGCGGTGGTCTCTGGACCAGTGACGATAATTGGGCCCTCCTGGGCTGTGACTCCGGCGGTGGCGGAGGTCTCCTGACCAGTGACGATACTTGGGCCCTCCTGGGCTGTGACTCTGGCGGTGGTCTCCTGACCAGTGACGATACTTGGGCCCTCCTGGGCTGTGACTCTGCCGGTGGTCTCTGGACCGGTGACAATACTTGGGCCCTCCTGGGCTGTGACTCTGGCGGTGATCTCCGGACCATTGACGATACTTGGGCCCTCCTGGGCTGTGACTCTGGCGGTGGTCTCCTGACCAGTGACGATACTTGGGCCCTCCTGGGCTGTGACTCTGGCGGTGGTCTCCGGACCAGTGACGATACCTGGGCCCTCCTGGGCTGTGACTCTGGCGGTGGTCTCTGGACCAGTGACGATACTTGGGCCCTCCTGGGCTGTGACTCTGGCGGTGGCGGTGGTCTCCTGACCAGTGACGATACTTGGGCCCTCCTGGGCTGTGACTCTGGCGGTGGTCTCCTGACCAGTGATGATACTTGGGCACTCCTGGGCTGTGACTCTGGTGGTGGTCTCCTGACCAGTGATGATACTTGGGCCCTCCTGGGCTGTGACTCTGGCGGTGGCGGTGGTCTCCTGACCAGTGACGATACTTGGGCCCTCCTGGGCTGTGACTCTGGCGGTGGTCTCCTGACCAGTGATGATACTTGGGCACTCCTGGGCTGTGACTCTGGTGGTGGTCTCCTGACCAGTGATGATACTTGGGCCCTCCTGGGCTGTGACTCTGGCGGTGGTCTCTGGACCAGTGACGATACTTGGGCCCTCCTGGGCTGTGACTCTGGTGGTGGTCTCTGGACCAGTGACGATACTTGGGCCCTCCTGGGCTGTGACTCTGGTGGTGGTCTCCAGACCAGTGACGATACTTGGGCCCTCCTGGGCTGTGACTCTGGCGGTGGTCTCCTGACCAGTGACGATACTTGGGCCCTCCTGGGCTGTGACTCTGGTTGTGGTCTCCGGACCAGTGACGATACTTGGGCCCTCCTGGGCTGTGACTCTGGCGGTGGTCTCTGGACCAGTGACGATACTTGGGCCCTGCTGGGCTGTGACTCTGGCGGTGGCGGTGGTCTCCTGACCAGTGACAATACTTGGGCCCTCCTGGGCTGTGACTCTGGCGGTGGTCTCCTGACCAGTGACGATACTTGGGCCCTCCTGGGCTGTGACTCTGGCGGTGGTCTCCTGACCAGTGACGATACTTGGGCCCTCCTGGGCTGTGACTCTGCCGGTGGTCTCTGGACCGGTGACAATACTTGGGCCCTCCTGGGCTGTGACTCTGGCGGTGATCTCCGGACCATTGACGATACTTGGGCCCTCCTGGGCTGTGACTCTGGCGGTGGTCTCCTGACCAGTGACGATACTTGGGCCCTCCTGGGCTGTGACTCTGGCGGTGGTCTCCAGACCAGTGACGATACTTGGGCCCTCCTGGGCTGTGACTCTGGCGGTGGTCTCCTGACCAGTGACGATACTTGGGCCCTCCTGGGCTGTGACTCTGGTTGTGGTCTCCGGACCAGTGACGATACTTGGGCCCTCCTGGGCTGTGACTCTGGCGGTGGTCTCTGGACCAGTGACGATACTTGGGCCCTGCTGGGCTGTGACTCTGGCGGTGGCGGTGGTCTCCTGACCAGTGACAATACTTGGGCCCTCCTGGGCTGTGACTCTGGCGGTGGTCTCCTGACCAGTGACGATACTTGGGCCCTCCTGGGCTGTGACTCTGGCGGTGGTCTCCGGACCAGTGACGATACTTGGGCCCTCCTGGGCTGTGACTCTGGCGGTGGTCTCTGGACCAGTGACGATAATTGGGCCCTCCTGGGCTGTGACTTCGGCGGTGGCGGAGGTCTCCTGACCAGTGACGATACTTGGGCCCTCCTGGGCTGTGACTCTGGCGGTGGTCTCCTGACCAGTGACGATACTTGGGCCCTCCTGGGCTGTGACTCTGCCGGTGGTCTCTGGACCGGTGACAATACTTGGGCCCTCCTGGGCTGTGACTCTGGCGGTGATCTCCGGACCATTGACGATACTTGGGCCCTCCTGGGCTGTGACTCTGGCGGTGGTCTCCTGACCAGTGACGATACTTGGGCCCTCCTGGGCTGTGACTCTGGCGGTGGTCTCCGGACCAGTGACGATACCTGGGCCCTCCTGGGCTGTGACTCTGGCGGTGGTCTCTGGACCAGTGACGATACTTGGGCCCTCCTGGGCTGTGACTCTGGCGGTGGCGGTGGTCTCCTGACCAGTGACGATACTTGGGCCCTCCTGGGCTGTGACTCTGGCGGTGGTCTCCTGACCAGTGATGATACTTGGGCACTCCTGGGCTGTGACTCTGGTGGTGGTCTCCTGACCAGTGATGATACTTGGGCCCTCCTGGGCTGTGACTCTGGCGGTGGCGGTGGTCTCCTGACCAGTGACGATACTTGGGCCCTCCTGGGCTGTGACTCTGGCGGTGGTCTCCTGACCAGTGATGATACTTGGGCACTCCTGGGCTGTGACTCTGGTGGTGGTCTCCTGACCAGTGATGATACTTGGGCCCTCCTGGGCTGTGACTCTGGCGGTGGTCTCTGGACCAGTGACGATACTTGGGCCCTCCTGGGCTGTGACTCTGGTGGTGGTCTCTGGACCAGTGACGATACTTGGGCCCTCCTGGGCTGTGACTCTGGTGGTGGTCTCCAGACCAGTGACGATACTTGGGCCCTCCTGGGCTGTGACTCTGGCGGTGGTCTCCTGACCAGTGACGATACTTGGGCCCTCCTGGGCTGTGACTCTGGTTGTGGTCTCCGGACCAGTGACGATACTTGGGCCCTCCTGGGCTGTGACTCTGGCGGTGGTCTCTGGACCAGTGACGATACTTGGGCCCTGCTGGGCTGTGACTCTGGCGGTGGCGGTGGTCTCCTGACCAGTGACAATACTTGGGCCCTCCTGGGCTGTGACTCTGGCGGTGGTCTCCTGACCAGTGACGATACTTGGGCCCTCCTGGGCTGTGACTCTGGCGGTGGTCTCCGGACCAGTGACGATACTTGGGCCCTCCTGGGCTGTGACTCTGGCGGTGGTCTCTGGACCAGTGACGATAATTGGGCCCTCCTGGGCTGTGACTCCGGCGGTGGCGGTGGTCTCCTGACCAGTGACGATACTTGGGCCCTCCTGGGCTGTGACTCTGGCGGTGGTCTCCTGACCAGTGACGATACTTGGGCCCTCCTGGGCTGTGACTCTGGCGGTGGCGGTGGTCTCCTGACCAGTGACGATACTTGGGCCCTCCTGGGCTGTGACTCTGGCGGTGGTCTCCTGACCAGTGACGATACTTGGGCCCTCCTGGGCTGTGACTCTGGCGGTGGTGTCCGGACCAGTGACGATACTTGGGCCCTCCTGGGCTGTGACTCTGGCGGTGGTCCCTGGACCGGTGACAATACTTGGGCCCTCCTGGGCTGTGACTCTGGCGGTGGCGGTGGTCTCCTGACCAGTGACGATACTTGGGCCCTCCTGGGCTGTGACTCTGGCGGTGGTCTCCGGACCAGTGACGATACTTGGGCCCTCTTGGGCTGTGACTCTGGCGGTGGTCTCTGGACCAGTGACGATACTTGGGCCCTCCTGGGCTGTGACTCTGGCGGTGGCGGTGGTCTCCTGACCAGTGACGATACTTGGGCCCTCCTGGGCTGTGACTCTGGCGGTGGTCTCCTGACCAGTGACGATACTTGGGCCCTCCTGGGCTGTGACTCTGGCGGTGGTGTCCGGACCAGTGACGATACTTGGGCCCTCCTGGGCTGTGACTCTGGCGGTGGTCCCTGGACCAGTGACGATACTTGGGCCCTCCTGGGCTGTGACTCTGGCGGTGGTCTCCTGACCAGTGATGATACTTGGGCCCTCCTGGGCTGTGACTCTGGTGGTGGTCTCCTGACCAGTGACGATACTTGGGCCCTCCTGGGCTGTGACTCTGGTGGTGGTCTCCAGACCAGTGACGATACTTGGGGCCTCCTGGGCTGTGACTCTGGCGGTGGTCTCCTGACCAGTGACGATACTTGGGCCCTCCTGGGCTGTGACTCTGGTGGTGGTCTCCGGACCAGTCACGATACTTGGGCCCTCCTGGGCTGTGACTCTGGCGGTGGTCTCTGGACCAGTGACGATACTTGGGCCCTCCTGGGCTGTGACTCTGGCGGTGGCGGTGGTCTCCTGACCAGTGACGATACTTGGGCCCTCCTGGGCTGTGACTCTGGCGGTGGTCTCCTGACCAGTGATGATACTTGGGCACTCCTGGGCTGTGACTCTGGTGGTGGTCTCCTGACCAGTGATGATACTTGGGCCCTCCTGGGCTGTGACTCTGGCGGTGGTCTCTGGACCAGTGATGATACTTGGGCCCTCCTGGGCTGTGACTCTGGTGGTGGTCTCTGGACCAGTGACGATACTTGGGCCCTCCTGGGCTGTGACTCTGGTGGTGGTCTCCAGACCAGTGATGATACTTGGGCCCTCCTGGGCTGTGACTCTGGCGGTGGTCTCCTGACCAGTGACGATACTTGGGCCCTCCTGGGCTGTGACTCTGGTTGTGGTCTCCGGACCAGTGACGATACTTGGGCCCTCCTGGGCTGTGACTCTGGCGGTGGTCTCTGGACCAGTGACGATACTTGGGCCCTGCTGGGCTGTGACTCTGGCGGTGGCGGTGGTCTCCTGACCAGTGACAATACTTGGGCCCTCCTGGGCTGTGACTCTGGCGGTGGTCTCCTGACCAGTGACGATACTTGGGCCCTCCTGGGCTGTGACTCTGGCGGTGGTCTCCGGACCAGTGACGATACTTGGGCCCTCCTGGGCTGTGACTCTGGCGGTGGTCTCTGGACCAGTGACGATAATTGGGCCCTCCTGGGCTGTGACTCCGGCGGTGGCGGTGGTCTCCTGACCAGTGACGATACTTGGGCCCTCCTGGGCTGTGACTCTGGCGGTGGTCTCCTGACCAGTGACGATACTTGGGCCCTCCTGGGCTGTGACTCTGCCGGTGGTCTCTGGACCGGTGACAATACTTGGGCCCTCCTGGGCTGTGACTCTGGCGGTGATCTCCGGACCATTGACGATACTTGGGCCCTCCTGGGCTGTGACTCTGGCGGTGGTCTCCTGACCAGTGACGATACTTGGGCCCTCCTGGGCTGTGACTCTGGCGGTGGTCTCCGGACCAGTGACGATACTTGGGCCCTCCTGGGCTGTGACTCTGGCGGTGGTCTCTGGACCAGTGACGATACTTGGGCCCTCCTGTGTTGTGACTCTGGCGGTGGCGGTGGTCTCCTGACCAGTGACGATACTTGGGCCCTCCTGGGCTGTGACTCTGGCGGTGGTCTCCTGACCAGTGACGATACTTGGGCCCTCCTGGGCTGTGACTCTGGCGGTGGTGTCCGGACCAGTGACGATACTTGGGCCCTCCTGGGCTGTGACTCTGGCGGTGGTCTCTGGACCAGTGACGATACTTGGGCCCTCCTGGGCTGTGACTCTGGCGGTGGTCTCCTGACCAGTGATGATACTTGGGCCCTCCTGGGCTGTGACTCTGGTGGTGGTCTCCTGACCAGTGACGATACTTGGGCCCTCCTGGGCTGTGACTCTGGCTGTGGTCTCTGGACCAGTGACGATACTTGGGCCCTCCTGGGCTGTGACTCTGGTGGTGGTCTCCAGACCAGTGATGATACTTGGGGCCTCCTGGGCTGTGACTCTGGCGGTGGTCTCCTGACCAGTGACGATACTTGGGCCCTCCTGGGCTGTGACTCTGGTGGTGGTCTCCGGACCAGTCACGATACTTGGGCCCTCCTGGGCTGTGACTCTGGCGGTGGTCTCTGGACCAGTGACAATACTTGGGCCCTCCTGGGCTGTGACTCTGGCGGTGGCGGTGGTCTCCTGACCAGTGACAATACTTGGGCCCTCCTGGGCTGTGACTCTGGCGGTGGTCTCCTGACCAGTGATGATACTTGGGCACTCCTGGGCTGTGACTCTGGCGGTGGTCTCCGGAACAGTGACGATACTTGGGCCCTCCTGGGCTGTGACTCTGGCGGTGGTCTCTGGACCAGTGACGATACTTGGGCCCTCCTGGGCTGTGACTCCGGCGGTGGCGGTGGTCTCCTGACCAGTGACGATACTTGGGCCCTCCTGGGCTGTGACTCTGGTGGTGGTCTCTGGACCAGTGACGATACTTGGGCCCTCCTGGGCTGTGACTCTGGCGGTGGTCTCCGGACCAGTGACGATTCTTGGGCCCTCCTGGGCTGTGACTCTGGCGGTGGTCTCCTGACCAGTGACGATACTTGGGCCCTCCTGGGCTGTGACTCTGGCGGTGGTCTCCGGACCAGTGACAATACTTGGGCCCTCCTGGGCTGTGACTCTGGCGGTGGTCTCTGGACCAGTGACGATACTTGGGCCCTCCTGGGCTGTGACTCTGGCGGTGGCGGTGGTCTCCTGACCAGTGACGATACTTGGGCCCTCCTGGGCTGTGACTCTGGCGGTGGTCTCCTGACCAGTGATGATACTTGGGCCTTCCTGGGCTGTGACTCTGGCGGTGGTGTCCGGACCAGTGACGATACTTGGGCCCTCCTGGGCTGTGACTCTGGCGGTGGTCTCTGGACCAGTGACGATACTTGGGCCCTCCTGGGCTGTGACTCCGGCGGTGGCGGTGGTCTCCTGACCAGTGACGATACTTGGGCCCTCCTGGGCTGTGACTCTGGCGGTGGTCTCCTGATCAGTGACGATACTTGGGCCCTCCTGGGCTGTGACTCTGGCGGTGGTCTCTGGACCTGTGACGATACTTGGGCCCTCCTGGGCTGTGACTCTGGCGGGGGTCTCCGGACCAGTGACGATACTTGGGCCCTCCTGGGCTGTGGCTCTGGCGGTGGTCTCTGGACCAGTGACAACGGTGCTGGCGGTTGTGTTTGGACCGCCGGAAATGATGGCGCACTTCTCCGCCGTGACATTCACAACAGGCTGGGCAGACTTCCTCTGGACCTTCCCCACCTTTGTTGGAGTTACAGCTGACTCACCAATCCCCTTCGAACCCATGTCACTTGTTGTCCCACCAGGAGTCTTAACACGGTCCTGTCTGCCACTCTCCAATTTTAGAGCCTTTACAGGGGGTGGGCTGCCAGTGCCTTGGCTCCGGGTCCTACTGCCTGCCCTGGTGGCCGTGCACTCCACAAACCTTGAACACTCACCACTGGTATTGGAGGCTTTTTGGCTGAGGCGCTACGACGGGACTGATGAATTGGAGGGGGGGGGGGCAAAAAGGTCAATTTGACATAGGAACAGTTTCTGACAAACACTAGGATGGGTAGCTGGAGGGGGTCTGGGAGTGGAGGAAGAGGAGGTGGTTGTAGGAGGTGTCACTTTAGGTGTTTTGGGTGCAGGTGCAGGTACTGGAGGCTGTGGTGAGGTGGATGGATGTTGGGTGAGTGATTGCCGGCGTTTCTGTACTTTGGGAGGGGGCGTCACAGACACACTGGGAGAGGACACAGGGGACATGTAAATGGCAATGGAGGTGGTGAGTGCAGGTGAGCGGCTTGTGGTGCTGGGTGTCCTGGTGCGAGTCCTAGTGCCTGTAGATGTGGTGCATGCAGGTGTGTGTGTAGACGAGACTGGGAGGGAGGAGGGAGAAGAGGAGGAGGGGGACACAGTGGAGACAGTGGATGTTGCTGTGTCTGTATGTGGGTGAGGCTTGCGGGAGTGCCTGTGGTGTGTGTGGTGCCTATGTTTGCTTGAGCTACTTGTGTGTGTTGACTTGTGTGCATGCTGGTCTGTAGGTGTGCTTGGGATGGGCTGGGGTACAGGAGATTGGGTCTGGGTGGAGGAAGTTGGAGGGGGAGGCTGGACACAGGGACAATGGCTGCCATCAGTGCTGAGGCCAGAGATTGCAGGGTTCGCTGAAGGACAGCCTGACCAGAATGAATGCCCTCCAGGAATGCAATACCGTGTTGCAACTCTCGTTCTACACCCTGGATGGCATTCACAATGGTAGACTGCCCAACAGTGAGTGACCTGAGGAGGTCAATGGCCTCCTCACTGAGGGCAGCAGGGGTGACTGGGGCAGGGCCTGAGGTGCCTGGGGCGAAGGTGATGCCCACCCTCCTGGTGAGCGGGCACGGGGCGAACGCTGAGGGGCTGCTGGGAGGGCGGTGCTGGTAGGGGAGGTGGCGGCTGTACCTGTAGAAGTAGGGCGCACAGATGGTGCCCACAGGGGAGCTCCCATCGGCGAACGAGTCCGTGTCGCTGGTTGGTGATCCGGTGGCCGACGTGAAGCTCCCCTCGCCCTCCGTCCCACTGGTGCATTCAGAGTCTGTGGTGTGGCCCTTCTTGGCCATGTGGGATGCAGCTCCCTCGTGCTCCGGTGCCAACGTACATCCGCCTGATGATGCTGATGTACAAAAGGACAGGGAGAACAGAAAAAGGGGGAGTGACAGAAGAAAGAGAGTTTTAGTGCATGGCATACCGCTACCGTTGGTGGACAAGACAAACGCAGCAGCCCCCTGCATTACGCCGTGCTCCTGCCCTCTGCACATGCAATTTCTGGGATATGGCCTACATGGCAATGGTGGACATCTGCGCAATGGATGCCACAGGGGCAACTATACCTCAACTTGGCACTCTGGTGAGGTGGGGTAGAGTGCCACATGGCCTACATTACGGAGGGGCCTTGCCTACCGAATTCGCCCTGGCCTAGGGACACCCACAGCCCACCTCCCAGACCCCTCCACTGCACGCAAAGTCCGCAGAATGAGGTTGTACTCACCCCCTTGTGTCTGCTGTGATGTCCTCAAGCGCCCATCCAACTCTGGGTAGGCCACCGCCAGGATCCGGAACATCAGGGGGGTCATGGTGCGACGGGCACCCCTCCCACGTTGGGAGGCCATCCCCAGCTGAGCCTCCGCCGTCTTCTTGCTGCAGCGGCGAATGTCCCCCCATCTCTTACGGCAGTGGGCGCCCCGCCTCTGGTGGGCCCCCAGGGTCCGGACCTCCTTGGCGATGGCACGCCAAATGTCCCTCTTCTGGTGGGCGCTGACCTACATGACATGCACAAGGGAAGAGGTACAACTCCACCGTCAATGTGAGTGGCCCCCTCCCTACTCTGGCGATGTGGCCCATTCATTCCCATGCATAACAGTTCTATGTACTCTGCCCCCTTCCCTCTTCCACCCAGCCCTCTCCACCCAGGCCTAGCCCATACAACGTGCTCCCTGTGTACTAACCTGTTGGTCTGGAGGACCGTAGAGTAGCGTGTACTGGGGGAGGACCCCATCCACAAGTTTCTCCAACTCCTGTGCAGTGAAGGCAGGGGCCCTTTCCCCAGACGCAGCAGCCATTGTCGCTTCCAGACCGAGGTCACAGCAGCACTAGCAGTGTAGGTCCTCACCTGTCGAAGGTCAGGTATCTAGTGAGTGAACAGATAGAAAATGGCGGTGACGTCCGCGGCGGTGCGCATCATCACCGCCAGCGCACCTGTTCATTGGCTCCTGGGACCCATAGGGTCCAATGTTAACCAATGCAGCATTGCGCCGCGGTCTACGAGCGCCTACTGTGACGGTGTGCAACGCCAGCGCAGTTACCCCACAATCCCATTGTCCCAGTTTAGAGGTCAGGCAGCCGCCATTTCAGGGGCCCACATGGCTTCATTTACGACTGCGTCACACATAGCTAGGCCTACACTCAATACACATACAGGAAGGGTTTTGTGTCTGGTGTAGTCTTGTGTATAACAGTGGGTACATACCTGGAGGATTAATGACTGGTTCTTCGCTGTTGTCCTTCGTAGGCACCGTCAGCTGGGACATATGAGAAGATGGCGGATTCCTCCGGTGTACCGACCGCTGGTGGACCTGTTGACAATGGAAGAAAGACGTCATCGTCACCTACAGGTTTGACCGTGCCACTATCCAGGAACTACGTACCCAGTTGGAGCCAGACCTGATGTCACCAATCCGCCATCCGACTGGAATCCCCCCTGACGTGCAGGTGCTGTCAGTGCTCCATTTCCTTGCAAGTGGGTCATTTCAGACAACAGTGGCCATGGCATCAGGGATGTCCCAGCCTATGTTTTCCAAAGTCTTGTCCAGAGTGTTGTCTGCCCTGCTGAAACACGTAAGGAGAGACATCATAATCCCTCAGGTGGAGGATTTACCTACAGTGAAAGGTGACTTCTATGCCCTTGGACATATTCCCAACGTCATAGGTGCCATTGATGGGACCCATGTAGCTCTGGTCCCCCCCGCAGGAGTGAACAGGTGTACATGAACAGGAAGAGTTATCATTCTATGAATGTCCAGATGGTCTGTTTGGCAGACCAGTACATCTCGCAGGTAAATGCTATGTTCCCTGGCTCAGTGCATGACGCCTACATCCTGCGGAATAGCAGCATCCCTGATATGATGGGTCAACTCCAGAGGCACCGTGTATGGCTATTGGGGGACTCTGGTTACCCCAACCTTTCCTGGCTATTGACCCCAGTGAGGTATCCCAGGACCAGGGCAGAGGACGGTACAATGAGGCCCATGGGCGGACTAGGAGGGTTATCAAACGCACCTTCTGCCTCCTTAAGGCCAGGTTCAGGTGCCTCCATATGACAGGTGGATCCCTATTCTACTCACCGAAGAAGGTGTGCGACATCATCGTCGCCTGCTCCATGCTCCATAATTTGGCATTGCGACGCCAGGTGCCTTTTCTGCAGGAGGATGATCCAGATGACGGTGTTGTAGCAGCTGTGGAGCCTGTGGAGCCTGTTGACAGTGATGAGGATGAAGCTGAGGAAGAAGAAAACGACAACAGGGATTCAGTCATACAGCAATATTTCCAGTGACACACAGGTGAGAACATTTTCTGGTTTAACATTACATTAACTTTCACACGTCTACCTCTATCCTGTACCTACATTTCACTCACTATTTGTTAATTGAGTTGTACCCTTCCATTTCAGTTTCACAAGTGTGGTAACCTACGTGTCAACTGCTTTCATCCTTCAAGGGCTTGTGATGTGTGACATAGGTATGTTAGCCTTACAATGGGTAACCCATTATGACACTGTGATTGATAATACAAAGTACCAAATCATAGACTGACTCCAGATTTTTTAGTGTTTCAAGGGTGTTTATTTAAGGGCTCAAAAAATGAAGGGGGGTTGTAAAATGGTGATGGGTGATGGTGGAGGAATGTCCATGGCAGAGTCCAGTCTATTAGTCTCACAGGTGCACTGCCCATCTTGGCATAGGAAGTGGAGCTGGGGCAGTTCGAATATGGACAGGGTAACAAAGTGGGACAGTGGGAGGACAATCAGGGTGGTCTTATTTCCTGGCGGGGGTCTTGCCATCTTGCTCTGTCCTGTTCCTGGATCTCAGGGAACGCTTGCGTGGTGGTTGTCTGTCTGCAGGGGGTGGGGTGCTGGTGTGGTGGTCCTGTGGCGGGACGTCCTGTCCACTAGCGCCGGCGGAGGTGGTGGGCAGTTCATCGTCCATGCTAGTGTCAGGGGCCCCTTGGAGTGCCACGGTGTCCCAAAAGGTCTTTTGAATGTCCGTCAGTACCCCTACGATGGTGCCCAAGGCGGAGCCGATGGTCCTGAGCTCCTCCCTGAACCCCAAATACTGCTCCTCCTGCAGGCGCAGGGTCTCCTGCAACTTGTCCAGGACCGTCGTCATCGTCTCCTGGAGTGGTGGTATGCTCCCATGATGGAGAAGAGGGCCTCGTGGAGAGTTGGTTCCCTTGGCCTGTCCTCCCTCTGTCGCACAGCAGCCCTCCCAGTTCCCCGGTGTTCCTGTGCCTCCGTCCCCTGGACCGTGTGCCCACTACCACTGCCCCCAGGTCCCTGTTGTTGTTGGGGTGGTGGGTTAGCCTGGGTACCCTGTAGTGGTGGACACACCGCTGATTGATCTGTCCTGGGTAGGGAGGTTTGGGCCCGCTGGGTGGGTGCTGTGCTGGTATTACCAGAGGGTGGCAGCTCGGTGTTGGGCTGTGTCTGGGCAAGGGGAACCGACTGTCCGGAGGCCCACGATGGTCCGGGCTGGTCATCAATATCCAGTGGGGCAGAGCTGCTGTCGTCACTGTGGGCCTCTTCTGGGGGTGGAGTGGTGTTGTCTGGACCCTCTGGTGTGGTGACGGTCCTTCGGGTTCCTGCAGGGGTATGAGAACATGATTATTGCATGTGTGTGTTTCATGGTGTGCAATGGGTGGCTGTTTGTGTACCCCAGTGCAAGCATTCCTGTGTGGGGGCTTGTGTGATGATGGTTGGGGGGGTGTTCTGGGTATGTGCAGTGAGCATGCTTTAGTGAGGGGCGCCCATGCTTAGTTGTGTCATGCAGGGCTTGGTGTTGGGATGGGTGGTTTGTGTTATGGGTACATTAGTGAGGATTTAGGGTGATAGGGGAGGGTGTGAGGGTGGGGGGGGTGTGATAGCATGCAGGTAGGGTGGGGGATGTGATAGTTAAGATTTGACTTACCAGTGTCCCATCCTCCACCGACTCCTTCGAGGCCCTCAGGATGCAAGATGGTCAAGACTTGCTCCCCCCATGTTGTTAGTTGTGGGGGAGGAGATGGGGGCCGCCACCAGTCCGCTGCACTGCGATGTTGTGCCTGGATACCGTGGAATGCACCTTCCCCCGTAGGTCGTTCCACCTCTTCCTGATGTCCTCCCTATTTCTTGGGTGCTGTCCCACGTCGTTCACCCTGTCCACTATTCTGCTCCATAACTCCATCTTCCTGGCTATTGATGTGTGCTGTACCTGTGAGCCAAATAGCTGTGGCTCTACCAGTACGATTTCCTCCACCATGACCCTGAGCTCCTCCTCTGAGAAGCGGGGTGTCTTTGCCGTGACATGTGGTGGTGTGTGTGAGGTGTGGGGTGGTGTATGTGGTGATGAGTGTGGTGAGTGTAGTGGTATGTGGTGTTTTGTGCGTGGATGTTGTGTGGGTGATGGTGTTGTGTGCCTCTGTGTGATGGGGTTGTCAATAGCTGTGCTCTCTCTCTGGCCTTCTCTCAGAATTTCTGGTTGTAGGGGTTTGTGGGTGATGTGGGTGTGTGTTTTATATTGTGTTGGGTGTGTGGGAGTGTTGTTTGTATGTGTATCAGGTGTGTGTATTTGGATTTGTCCAATGTGGCGGTGTTTTGGAGATGTGTGTGTATTTTGAGCGCGGCGGTGTGTACCGCCAATGGAATACCGCGGTTGAAAGACCACCGCGTAGATTCGTGGCTCGTAATAGCATGGGCGTGTTTCTGTTGGCGTGGAGGTGGAGGATTTGTTTATGCATGTTTATCGCTGACCTTTGGTGTGGCGGTGTTGTGTGGGTGTCTGAATTTCGGCGGATTCCGTGATGTGTGTCATAATAGCTGTGGCGGTCTACCGCCGCGGCGGCGGTGTATTGGCGGTCTTCTGCATGGCGGTAAGCGCCTTATACCGCCAATGTTGTAATGACCCCCTTGGTGTAATGGCGGAAGGCGGTTTGCAACACCGTGCAACTCCTCGTTGGTTAACATGGAGGTCTATGGAGCACAGGAACCAATGATGATCAACACCAGTGGTGACAGTGTTGATTTTCTCTGTCCCACTTCACTTGATTCCTAACTCTACAGGTCAACACTTCCAATGTGTTTGCTGCTATATCCTGTGTCTGGACCCCACAATGGCCTGTGCTATAGGGGAAAGAGCCCCAGCCTTCTCATTGGAGGAGTTGGGGAAGCTTTGGAAGGGGTCCTAACCTTGTATGGGCAGTTGTATCGGCCTCCAGACCAACAGGTGAGTAGCTCATGGGTAGGTTTGATGCAACATGGCTGTATAAAGATGTATGTGTGTGCTGGCAGTGTGTCATTTGGGGAGTGTATTTTTGCTGCATACTAGGTGTATGCAGAGGTACAGGTCATGTGTGGGCTGAATGTGGGATCTATGCAGAATGTAAGCCAATTCTGTTACAGAATGAACTGTTGAGTTCATGTTGTCCATTCGCCTATGCAGGCCAGCGTCCATCACAAAAAAGGGTTGTGATGTGCCATCACCAAGGATGTGCGGACCCTGGGGATCCATAGCCAGGGGAGCACCCACTGCAGGAAATGGTGGGAGGACCTAAGACGCTGGGCCCGGAGGACCGTGCAGGCCCAGCTAGGCATGGCCTCCCAATGAGGGAGGGGTGCCCGTCAGACCCTGACCCCGCCTAATCACCTGCATACTGGCAGTGGCCAGTCCTAAGTTGGATGGGAACTTGAGGGCAGCACAGCAGCAACAAGGGGGTGAGTACACACTGTGTGGTATTCTTTTTTTGTTGCCTGCCATGGTGTTTGGGTGCAAGGTTCTAGTCAGTGGATGCCCCAATATGCCGGTTTAGCTAATCTTGTGGAGTCCTGCTTAGCAATGTAGGGTGATATGTATATTTGGTATTGGCAAGTAGCTGGCACACCATGGCAGACATGGCTTAGTGAGTCCCAGTAGGTGTGCAGATGGTAGTGTTTGGGTTCATGTCTGATGTTGTTTCTAGGTAATGGTTTGTCATTGTGGTACATACTGCACAGTGTTAGTTCCAGTGAGTGATTGTGATGTGTATGCCATATGTGCTGTTGTTGCTGTGATTGACCCTGTGCTCCCTTTCTTTCTCCCCCACCCTCTCTCCTTGTCTCACCCTGTCCTTGTGTGCATTAACATAATCTGGCGAAGGAGCAGGGGCACCGGTGAGTGGGGGAGCTGCAGCCCATGTGACCAGGAGGCAGAGTCCACCGACGCTGAGGGGACCAGTGGGTTGGAATTTGAGGGGAGCACCACAGGGGAGACAGGAGCTACGAGATCTGACTCAGAATCCTCCTCGGATAGAAGCTCCCTGGTGGTGGCTGACCCCTCTGTGACACCCCAGCTACAACATCTTCCTCCACCCCGTACCAGCACCGCCCTCCCAGAAGCCCCCCACACAGTTGCCCTTGCCTGCTCACCAAGGAGGGTGGGTGTCTCCTTCGCCACAGGCACCTCAGGCCCTGCCCCAGTCAGCCCTGTTGCCCTCACTGAGGAGGCTATTGACTTCCTGAGATCCATCTCTGTAGGGCAGTCAACCTTAGTGAATGCCATCCAGGGGCTGGCATCCCAGATGCAGCAATGCAATGCCCACCTGGAGGGAATTCACGGTGGCTTGGCTGCCCTCCAGAGATCGTTTCAGGCTCTGGCCTCCTCTTTGACGGCAGCCATTGTCCCTGGTTCTTCCGTCCCCCCTCCAACTACCTGTTCCCAATCCCAAAGACCTCTCCCCAACCCATTGCACGCACACGATCAGACCAGCATGCACCCAAGACAACAGACAGGTCTCGTACAGCCATGCATAGGTACCACACTTCACTCCACAAGCACACACACAGCCAACACACAGAAGCACATGCAACAGCCACTGCCTCCACTGTCTCCCTCTCCTCCTCCTCCCTCACAGTCAGATCAACACTCACACCTGCAAGCACTGCATCTTCAGTCCCAGATCCTGCCATCTGTACAGCCTTGTCCACAGTCACCACAACAGCAGACACGCAGACTAGCACCCCATTCACCACATGTGCAGTCACCACCACCACCATCACAACCTATTGCAGCACACCCACCTCACTTGCAGACACCACCAGAACATAAATACACACTTCTTGTTTGTCCTATCCCGCCCCGTCTGCCCCCCTCCAAAGACACATAAACGCTCTCACTTAGACACTCAACAACCATCCTCCTCACACATGCACACTGTACATGCACCTGCAACCCAGTCCAGCACACCTACTCCTCCTACAACCACTCTCTCTACCTCCACTCCAAAACCTTTTCCCACAACACGCCCCATTGGACCTAAGAAACGTTTCCTTTCCCGCCTTCACCTCTTCCCTCCTCCTCCCCCATCCTACCCCTAAGAGGAAGCTCCCTCTCCCCCAGCGAATACAGCCAGCTCCCAGTCCATTCATGTCCCCTCCCCTGCAGCTGAACCTGCCACTAAGGGGCACAAGTCTGGCACTCCGGCCCCCGTTCCAGGCCAACACCTCTGCACCCTTAGGAATAGAGCAAGGACCCGCCCCCCTCCCAAACCCAGGTATAAGGACCCCCTCCAAAGAACGCCCCCACCCCCTGAGGTGCCTGCCTACCATTAGTATGATAACCCTACCAAGTGGAGTGACTTGGGCTGTCAGGAGTCAAGTTGAGCCTTGGACGTTTCCCTGTGGGTTTTCACAGATATTGAACTGGCCAATGGGCCTTTCTGTATATATATCATTTATTTTATTGAGGTTGCTGTTCCCACTGAATTACAGTGGTTGGACCAAAGGTATTTTCCTGGCTTTCTTTGCTCCTGGCTTATGTTGTTGTTGAATTTCTCTGCAGACAGTTCTCGGTGTGTGGTATGTGTGTATGGTGTGTGTTGTGCGTGTGGGTGTGTCAATCTCCCCTCCCTTCCTTGTGTGCTAGGCGGCTGTACTAGCCATCGAAGGCGGCGTTGCTGCTCCTGGACTTCCATCATGTGGTACAGCATCGGCAGGACTTCCAGTTCAGGTTCCATGGTGGCCACGGACTCCTCTGTGTCCCTGGAGGTGAGTGTCTTCTTTATATGATTTGTTTCCTCCAAGCTTTTCCCTGGAAATCCTGGCAGTGTGCTATGTCATGATATGGTGGGCGGGGTGTGGTGTCCCGCCAGCCTGAAGATGGCTGTGGTCGGTGAATGGACTGCACTGGCGGTTCGGGTGGTACTTTGGCTGTCTATGGGACGGATCAATGCCATGGTCATAATTTGGCGGTATTCAACGCCAGCCTGGTGATGGATCTACCGCCATCGCCGGCATGGCGGTCAGCTGACCACGAATGTCATAATGACCACCATAGTGTTTATTTTAGATACTTAATTTAGTGTGTAACAAGTTTCATGGGGCAAGGGAGTACTATCAGAGAACATTTTTATTTCTACAGAAGCATTCTAACTAAGAGGTTTTCTAAAAGGACCAGCATGGTATGTGGGGTGCAGTTGAGAAGATGTTACATGATGTTACAAAATTCAGAAAGTGATGAGGAAATGTGGTGGGAACATGTCACTGTTACATGCAGGAAATGGTGGGAGGACCTGAGACGCTGGGCCCGGAGGTCCGTGCAGGCCCAGCTAGGCATGGCCTCCCAATGAGGGAGGGGTGCCCGTCAGACCCTGACCCCGCCTAATCACCTGCATACTGGCAGTGGCCAGTCCTAAGTTGGATGGGAACTTGAGGGCAGCACAGCAGCAACAAGGGGGTGAGTACACACTGTGTGGTATTCTTTTTTTGTTGCCTGCCATGGTGTTTGGGTGCAAGGTTCTAGTTAGTGGATGCCCCAATATGCCGGTTTAGCTAATCTTGTGGAGTCCTGCTTAGCAATGTAGGGTGATATGTATATTTGGTATTGGCAAGTAGCTGGCACACCATGGCAGACATGGCTTAGTGAGTCCCAGTAGGTGTGCAGATGGTAGTGTTTGGGTTCATGTCTGATGTTATACCTAGGTAATGGTTTGTCATTGTGGTACATACTGCACAGTGTTAGTCCCAGTGAGTGATTGTAATGTGTATGCCATGTGTGCTGTTGTTGCTGTGATTGACCCTGTGCTCCCTTTCTTTCTCCCCCACCCTCTCTCCTTGTCTCACCCTGTCCTTGTGTGCATTAATATAATCTGGCGAAGGAGCAGGGGAGCTGCAGCCCATGTGACCAGGAGGCAGAGTCCACCGACGCTGAGGGGACCAGTGGGTTGGAAGGTGAGGGGAGCACCACAGGGGAGACAGGAGCTATGACATCTGACTCAGAATCCACCTCGGATGGAAGCTCCCTGGTGGGGGCTGACCCCTCTGTGGCACCCCAGCTACAACATCTTCCTCCACCCCGTACCAGCACCGCCCTCCCAGAAGCCCCCCACACAGTTGCCCTTGCCCGCTCACCAAGGAGGGTGGGTGTCTCCTTCGCCACAGGCACCTCAGGCCATGCCCCAGTCAGCCCTGTTGCCCTCACTGAGGAGGCTATTGACTTCCTGAGATCCATCTCTGTAGGGCAGTCAACCTTAGTGAATGCCATCCAGGGGCTGGCATCCCAGATGCAGCAATGCAATGCCCACCTGGAGGGCATTCACGGTGGCTTGGCTGCCCTCCAGAGATCGTTTCAGGCTCTGGCCTCCTCTTTGACGGCAGCCATTGTCCCTGGTTCTTCCGTCCCCCCTCCAACTACCTGTTCCCAATCCCAAAGCCCTCTCCCCAACCCATCGCACGCATACGATCAGACCAGCATGCACCCAAGACAACAGACAGGTCTCGTACAGACATGCACACGTACCACACTTCACTCCACAAGCACACACACAGCCAACACACAGAAGCACATGCAACAGCCACTGCCTCCACTGTCTCCCTCTCCTCCTCCTCCCTCACAGTCAGATCAACACTCACATCTGCAAGCACTGCATCTTCAGTCCCAGATCCTGCCATCTGTACAGCCTTGCCCACAGTCACCACAACAGCAGACACACAGGCTAGCACCCCATTCACCACATGTGCAGTCACCACCACCACCATCACAACCTCATGCAGCACACCCACCTCACTTGCAGACACCACCAGAACATACATACACACTTCTTGTTTGTCCTCTCCCGCCCCGTCTGCCCCCCTCCAAATACACATAAACGCTCTCACTTAGACACTCAACAACCATCCACCTCACACATGCACACTGTACATGCACCTGCAACCCAGTCCAGCACACCTACTCCTCCTACAACCACTCTCTCTACCTCCACTCCAAAACCTCTTCCCACAACACGCCCCATTGGACCTAAGAAACATTTCCTTTTCCGCTTTCACCTTTTCCCTCCTCCTCCCCCCGTCCTGCCCCTAAGAGGAAGCTCCCTCTCCCCCAGCTCCCAGTCCATTCATGTCCCCTCCCCTGCAGCTGAACCTGCCACTAAGGGGCACAAGTCTGGCACTCCGGCCCCCGTTCCAGGCCAACACCTCTGCCCCCTTAGGAATAGAGCAAGGACCCACCCCCTCCCAAACCCAGGTATAAGGACCCCCTCCAAAGAACGCCCCCACCCCCTGAGGTGCCTGCCTACCATCAGTATGATAACCCTACCCAGTGGAGTGACTTGGGCTGTCAGGAGTCAAGTTGAGCCTTGGACGTTTCCCTGTGGGTTTTCACAGACATTGAACTGGCCAATGGGCCTTTCTGTATATATATATATCATTTATTTTATTGAGGTTGCTGTTCCCACTGAATTACAGTGGTTGGACCAAAGGTATTTTCCTGGCTTTCTTTGCTCCTGGCTTATGTTGTTGTTGAATTTCTCTGCAGACAGTTCTCGGTCTGTGGTATGTGTGTATGGTGTGTGTTGTGCGTGTGGGTGTGTCAATCTCCCCTCCCTTCCTTGTGTGCTAGGTGGCTGTACTAGCCATCGGCGGCGGCGTTGCTGCTCCTGGACTTCCATCATGTGGTACAGCATCAGCAGGACTTCCAGTTCAGGTTCCATGGTGGCCGCAGACTCCTCTGTGTCCCTGGAGGTAAGTGTCTTCTTTATATGATTTGTTTCCTCCAATCTTTTCCCTGGAAATCCTGGCAGTGTGCTATGTCATGATATGGTGGGCGGGGTGTGGTGTCCCGCCAGCCTGAAGATGGCTGTGGTCGGTGGATGGACTGCACTGGCGGTTCGGGTGGTACTTTGGCTGTCTATGGGACGGATCAACGCCATGGTCATAATTTGGCGGTATTCAACGCCAGCCTGGTGATGGATCTACCGCAATCGCCGGCATGGCGGTCAGCTGACCACGAATGTCATAATGACCACCATAGTGTTTATTTTAGATACTTAATTTGGTCTGTAACAAGTTTCATGGGGCAAGTGAGTACTATCAGAGAACATTTTTATTTCTACAGAAGCATTCTAACTAAGAGGTTTTCTAAAAGGAACAGCATGGTATGTGGGGTGCAGTTGAGAAGATGTTATATGATGTTACAAAATTCAGAAAGTGATGAGGAAATGTGGTGGGAACATGTCACTGTTACATGCAGAAAAAACATTCAAAAATACAGCCACCATGGCACAACAATGAGGAAGCATAAGTCACATGCCTGCTGCTTCAGCCAGGGATGCTGCTCCTACATCCATAAAAAAATCAGCTGGGAGGATGTTCAGAGGGGAAAAGAGGGTGGGAGCAGTAGGTTAGGGAGGGTTGGTGAAACCCTGTGCCTTGGGGGAAGAGAAAAACATCTCAGAGGATACAGAAAGGGGAGAGGCAGAATAAGGAGGTTGTGTGAAAAACTGAGGACTATAATTATGGAGTCAAAAAATTGAGGATTTCAAATAATCAAGGTTGACTCCTCCATTAGGGTGGAGGAGCATCACCCTCCCCAGCCCCCAACAGCAGCGGCAGCCTCAAACCTTTTACCAAAAAAGATAATAAAGTATGTTTATTATCATTTTTTGGTCAAAGAGGTGGGGCCACAGGTTATGACGTGCACAGCACTCCCCCTCACTGTGCATGTATGTTTGGCCGGCCGTCTCGGGCCGGCCAAACACACATGCGCAGTGGGCTCTCTCCAGCCTGGCACTGTGTTGCCGGGCTGGAGAGAGCATGCACAAGTTCCCAGCCTGCCTGAGAGTGCCCTGGCTGGGCACTCCCAGTCCATCCTGATGCTGCTCAGAGCAGCATCAGGATTGGCCGCGGGCAGGCTGGTAGCCAGTACCGGCTGAGGAGATGCGGCTGGAGCAGTGAGGCAGCGGCGGTGAGGGCGAGCAAGGTAAGTGTTTATTTTAAAAAAATGTTATTTCATTTTTATCCCCCCCCGTGCACCGCCCCGCCACTTCCGCGCGCTGCAAGACCTGACTGCAAATAATGTCTGGAATCAATAGGTTCTCCATCATGACCTGAGGGGAATCCATACCTTTTTCACCCACCTAAACAGATCTGGAAAGAAAGTTATACTGGGGTTAGGTGAAAGTGGGAAATTGGAGAGAGGAAGGGAAACAAACACAGGATAAAGTCTACATAGGAGAACTATTTTCTTCTTTCTAGTATCTTGTTAAGGCAGGTACTCCCAAACAACCACCCTGAAGTGTAGGTGGTAGATATTACCATAGGCAACAACCAGGAGGATGAAAGAGTTAAAATAAAGCAGGTGAAGGGAAACATCACAGCTAATCACAAATTAAAGTGAATTGTTAAAAGCTTCCTTAACCATTGCCAGGAGAAGAGCAAGCATCTATCACTCTGCTTGTACTGACTTTGTGTACGTTCAATCTAGATAAGCGGACACTGGCTGGTTTCTATCTAGGAAACCGTGCTGTGTAGTACATGTTGTGTTTCTATAACCCTTAACACTCAGAATGCATTGCCGTCCTGAGAAATAAATGAAATGTCATGCATTTGATACAATTAAGTAAAGTATGTGAAACCTATGAAACTATTAGAAACCTCTAAAACTTTTGCAACAAATACAGTTGATAGCAATGTTTAACACAGTGAACCACATTCCACATAACAAAAAATAGGTATTTTGTAAAGTGCATATTTCCCTTGTGGGGTTTCATGACACGATATACCGGATGGAATTCTTACTCAACTCAGTGGTGTTCATTTTATCAAACATAACTATGGCCAAATGGACTACTCATGGTTTCACATATGATGTAGCAAATGTCTTCACAAACAAAATTAATTTGCTTATCGACATTATATCAGCATGCATTGATACTGACATGAAAAATGATATAGTATAATTTCTCTGCCTGAATACATGCTAGTATTTGATGATACCGGGCCTCATTCCGAGTGTGACGGTCTTTCAACTGCCACACTTGCGGTGGTGGTCTGGCCCACCACCTATGGGGTGGTCTGACCACCACTTAACAACCCTGGTGGTCCGACCACCAGGGAACCGCCAGATTCACCAGGATCATGGATCCCGGAGGCCTGGCAGGAGCGGAGAGCGTAATCCACAAGGGCAGTGCTGCCTTGCGGATTAGGACCTCGTACTCCGCCAGCCTTTTCATGGCGGTTACCGCATCCAAGCATATTAGTATATTCATAAATTAGAATCAATGCATATTCAGAAAATCCTAAACTGCAAATTAACAGTAAAACTATCTTTATAATATTACCTTTCAAAGTCCGCCTAGCAAGTTTTTGTATTACACATATCCATAAAAACTATTAAACATTTGAGGCCAGAAATAGATAGAAAACTATAAAAAGAAATGACCTTCACCACAAACTCCCTTCTCTAGCCAGGATGAGTGGAGGTTACATTGTGTGGAAACTGTCCCATCTTCCTCAAGAGCATGACAGTAACATTTCATTTGCATTTAGGCAGTTGTTGTGTTGTTTTCTCTTAATTGTCCTAGTATAATGGGGAAATTTCATATTCCTCCTGACATACCCAAGGCTGAGGTGGCAAGTCCCACATTGATAATTGTGGGGTAATGCAATCTTTTTTGTAGCTTTACCAAAGGCAAGGGGGTTTTAGCTCCAACCACTGCCAAGTTGGGGAGGGGAGGGAATTATGCAATCAAAGAGAAAGCCAGCCTTTCCAACAATATCATAACACTTCATAGCAAATATCACCTTGCAAATTCATTACATTTAGTTACAGAAGATTGTGATTTTAAATAATGAATAAAAACTGTAAACATAATTACACAAGCCTTTCATTAAAGTAAAATAAGTACACAAGATATTACGGCTAATGTCATTTGGGGCCAATTTAGGGTTTGGCTGGGAGGGTACTCCATCGCAAAATACTCTCCCCGCTAAAACTGACAGTCTTCCGGCCTGATTTAAAGATGGGCAGTTATACAGTGTGTGGGTTGTGGATACTGGAACGTCTCCACAGCCTAGATTTCCCTGTGATTGCCCAAGAGGCTAAGGACAGTAGGAGCTTTGGCCATAAACCTGCCTTCCAGACTTAGGGCCTGATTACAAGCGTGGTGGTCCTTGGTCTGCCACACTTGCAGTGGCTTTCGGACCTCCGTGGTTGTAGTGGTCTGACTGCCACATTACAAGGTTGGCAGGCAGCCCTATCAACCTACCGCCGTCTCCGCCAGGATCTTTGATCCTGACGGGCTGATGGTGGCGGAGGTCAGAATCAGCCAGGGCGGAGCTGAAATCAGCGCCGCCCTGCTGATTATGACCTGGTTCTCTGCCAGCTTTTTCATGGCGTTTTCAGGTGAGTGAGGTAATAGGACCGTTTACAGATGTGCCCAAGTTATGTGAATGTTAAGGTGGTGCAAAAGTTGATATGTGAGTTAAAAGTGTGAGTTATATTAGTGTAAATGTGGTGCCTAAATGATAAATTTGAGATATAACTAAAACTGTACAATTTCTAATGTTTGTGTACTTTAAGTTCCATTTGTATTCTAAACATAAATAAAGTTTGCCTAACTATAACTTATGCTTAACCTTTGTTTTTTTGTGAATTTCAATGTTTTTTGTAATGTTGGTAACACATGTAAAACTGATACACTTCATAGTTCTGGAATGGAGTGTTATAAACTGGAGTGATGTACAATACAGTGGAAGATAGTGTTGTAAAGTCTATTGTGATATAGTATACTATGGTGTAGTGGACTGGAATAAAGTGGAACAAGGTAGATTATTGTGGCGTACACTGGAATGGCATACAATGGTGTGGCTTAGGGTGAAGTTGCATACAGTGCAGTGGCATATACTAAAGTTGGATACAGTACAGTGCCATATATAATGCAGAGGCATAAAGTTTAGTAGTATACAGTGTAGTGGTATACAGTGGGATACCATAAAGTATATTTTGGTAAAGTGGAATTACGTTCTGTAAATATTGTAGAGTGCATTCATGTTCACTGTATTGGTGTATAGGAGAGTAGTATAGAGTGGAGTGTTGTATAGTTCAGGGGCATATATTGGAATATCGTACGCTAAAAAAGCATACAGTTGAGAGGTGTATGGTGGAGTGTGGTAGAGTAGAGTGGCACAAACTGGAATAGCATACACTGGAGTGGGATACAGGGGAGTGCCAAACAGTGGGGTGGTGTACAGTTGTGTGGTGTACAGTGGGCTTATGTAACGTCTACTGTGGCATAGTGTAGTGTTGTCAAATAAAACTGTGTATATTGTAGTGGCATATATTGCAGTGCTGTACAGTGCAGCAGTGCAGAGTGGAATAGCATAATCTACAGTGGGGTATAGTGTAATACAGTACAGTGCAATAGCGTATACTGGAGTACAGTAAAGTGTAGTGCCATACAGAGGGGTAGCATATAATTAAGTAGTATTTACTGTAATAACATTGAATTTACTAGTGTTAAGTCTTGAGACGTACATTGAGGTGGCATATAGTGGAGTAGCGTTCATTCGAGTGTTGTAGAATTAAAGAGAGTTAATTATAGATACAAAGACTGTCGTAACATACACTGGAGTGTTGTTTACTTGAGTGGCACACAAAGTAGATTTTTAACTGAAATAGCATACAGTATATTGTGGCACACTGCAGTGGCTTATACTGTATTTTACTAGAACAGAGTGAAATAGGGTGGAGTAGTGTACACTGGACTAACATACGGTCCAGTAGTGTACCATAAATTTGGGATATGTGAGTAGCATATATTGGAATAGTGCAAAGTTGTGTATAGTGGAATAGTGTAAATTTAGGAGCAGTATAGTGTAGGGGAGTTGAGTAAAGTGGCATACATAAAAGTGTGATAGAATACAGTACTGAACAGTATAACTTAAAATTTAGTGGTGTACACTGGAGCGGCGTACAGTGGAGTTGGGTGGAGTAGAATGGAGTAACATACAGTGCTTTAGAACAGAATTTAGTGGAGTATAGTGGAGTGTCGTAAATTGGCCTTGTATTCTGTGAATAGCATAAAGTGCAGTGGTGTAATGTCAGCTCTTACAGACTGGAGTGGCGTAAAGTGTGTTGTGTGCACATTAAATAAAAGGTAAATAAACATTATATGAAAAAATGTCAATGTTGTTTCCCCAAAATAAGAATTATATTAAGTAATGTTAACTTTATGGCTGTATATATAAAGAGTGTAAGTATTTGTAAACTTATAAGTTATATAAAACGTATTTATGTGTTGTGTTGTGTTGTGTTATAGTATACTGTGTACAGTTCACAGTATATCACAAAACATGGGGCTTGGAACAGGCGATGTGATAGGTTGATGGGCGGGTTAATGATGGAATAGTTTGATGGTTGTGTTTGCCAAAGGTAGCAATCAGTCATGTAGTTTGTATTTGAATTTTGCATTATTATACAGTCAGTGTGTCGCTGAATTATGGGTTAGGGTATTACACATAGTTAACTATTATTTTTTTATTAATGTTACTAACGTATTCCCATTTTATTTAAGTGGTAATATATTAACTTTTTTGTTCCGAATTTGTAAAGATCATCCCCCTTTGGATTATTTTATAATGTATCTCTTAATACATTCGCACAATTTTTAGGAATGTCTGCAAATTTTAGCTCACTTCTTCCAGCCACCTAATTCTCAAAGAAGTAAAACCTTTGCAGGATTGGGTGAACTGGGTGTAAACTAAAAAGGGGGTGTCCAAATATGTTCTTTAATCTAATATATTTAACATACAGGTTTATATTTTGCATTGTGCCAAAACCAGTTGTGGTATTTTGTTTAAATGTAGCAGGATTAACTATTATGTTGTGTAGAAGTTTATTTTGTCTAGTGCAGGAAAGTAATGTAATTATTTTGTAAGTTTTAATGTATTAAAATTTAGTGAGATATGTTATCACTTTTGTGTGGTCCCAAAACTTTGAGTGTTATTTTTTTAAATTTTTCCAAATTAGATACTATGGGGTGGAGATGTTTATTTTATGTAGTGCAGGTAAGTAATGTAATTCTTTTTAAAGATTTTAATGTGCTTAAAGTGAATGATACCTCTTATCACTGTATTTTGGCCAACTGTGAGGGTAAGTAGCATTAGGATCACAGTACATAGTTATCATAAGTCATTATTGGATTAGTTAATTATAGGCTTTCCAAAAATTAAATGCAGCCATTGACCCTGTAAAGCCTGGAAATACAGTTTCATGAGAAAAGAATACTCCCCTACTTGATGAGTGGGCAGAAAATTCAAAGTTGTATTCCCAAGAAATACTGAGGATATTGATGAAGCATGCATGGGAACAGCACAAGGAATTGACTGATCAAATCAGCAAAATGATGCAGGAAATCAAACCTGAACCTGATCAAGAATGGGTGACAAATACATTGAAATTGGTGAATGAACACATTTGAATATAAGAAAAAGAGGTAATTCAACATAAACAATAGACATTTCATTGCAATTAAAATGATTATGAGTCAGGACATATGCTGACATGTGCACAGATATTTGATAATGCCAGGAGCCAATTATCGATGGGCAGAAGGAAAAGGGATGCTACCCAGACATGAGTTCAGATTTTGATTCTAATGAGGATTTGCCACTGGTAAAAAAAAGATGTTTTTTCCAGAGGAATATTGACTCCTCCAACAGAGCAACAAACAGTCTTATCAAAACACTCATAAGTGCAGAGGCAGAAGAAACAAAATAAGAAACAATGACAACAAAGGAGGAAACAGCGAGAGCGCCATGGGAACATGTGGGCGAGGACATAAGAAACAATAATGGATGGAGATGAAACTTTACAATAACTAATGATGGATCAAACTGCATTTAAGGAGAGTCTTTTGGAACTAGGAGGAATTGAAATGCAGAATGGGAAGATTATAGATTGGAAAGCTGATTCAAAGTCATAGAGAGCAACTGATAGTTTTGGAAGAAGACATGGCTATTGCAGCCTATTTAACAATTATCTGAGGTTCAAGAATGTGTAATGAGATCATAATTTCTTATACTATTGGTAACACTTTTTGGAGTATTTCAACAGGAAAGGAAGAATATGCAATCCACTACAATTATTCATACTGGTAAATATATACATGTGAGTTAAATGGCAAATTCAGAAGACTAATTAGACACTGTGGGCCTCATTACGACTTTGGTAGTCTTTTCGGAAGACCGCCGCAGTGGCGGCCGCAGGAGAACGGAAAAGAGGCAGTCCCACCACCAGCCCGACAAAAATCCACCCATCAGATTATGAGCCACAAATCTCCACAGTGGTTCTTCCGTGGCGGGAAAACCATTGGCGGTGCAAACCGCTGCGGTCTCAACTCCCATCACACTGAAAACTACACCACATTGGATAGTTTGAATACCCTACACTTGACACACTTCCACACATCTACTCACTGCACTAAATAACATACCCCTACACAACCCACAATCCTTTGCAAACAGAACGCCATTCAGATACTCAGGGAAGGCAAAAAATAGAAATAGCACTCTTACACTATAGGTACACATACACATGTCACTCAGCACACACACCACATCAGCACAACTATCACAATACACACATCACTAGCACACACAATCTACTGTAACCGTCTCCCATTCACAACACAGCACCCACACCTCACCAATTACCCAACACAGCACCCTTACACTCACAACACCCCCACACACCATCTACACAAGCACTACCATGTCCCACAAAAAAGCCCACGTTTCATTGATGAAGAGTTGAGGGCCATGTCAGATGAAATTGTCAGGGTAGGGCCACAACTGTTTGGAGCACAGGTCCAAAAAACATTGATTGCCAGGTTTATTTAGTTGTGGCAAAGGATAGTCGACTGGGTCAATTCTGTAGGCAGTCAGCCATGCTCAAGGGACGACATCAGGAAGAGGTGGAACGACCTACGGGGGAAGGTCCCTTCCATGGCATCCAGGCACCAGAGAGCCATGAAGAAGTCTGATGGTGGGTCCCCACCTCCTCCCCCACAGTTCACATCAGGGCACATACTGCATCCAGAGGGACTGACTGGAATACCTGGGTGACTGGAGTCTGGTAAGTACCCACAACAATCATGTCACACTATTGACTAGTCCTGCATGCTTCCTCACCACCCAAATCCTCCCTAATTAACTAATTGTGCCACTATACCTCTCACCTAATCACCTAATGCCCCACTCTTGCATGCCACCGCTCAACTCAGCCCAACTGCCCTCACAGCCCTCACAGCCCTTGGGAATGGCACATTAACTGTAGGCTGATCAGATCACTATGACTCCCAGAATGCACTAATCAATCATTGTGAAAACCTGGGTTGTGCACATCACATCACATTTCATGCATGTATGATTAATGTACTAGCTTCACCAACTAGATTGTTCTACCGAGGACCAGTACATGGAAATGACAGCAATGCAATGGCACACATACAATAGCAACCAAAGCAAAACACAGCTACAGCTCAGTGACCATTCCAATTGCCACAGATCAGAGATCCCAAACCAGAAATAGACAGACTTGGTTTGGAAAGTAAGATGGCAGACTCCATGCGCATGCACAGCATCTAGTTACCGGACAAATTCCCCTACATACTCACATATTGTTCACCCACTAGGACACCATGGTGCATTGTGCAGCTCTAATGTGAGACAACTAGCGAGCCTGACTATTCACAAGGTAACAGAGCTGAGCAGTCATGTCATATATCAGACATAATCAGATTGCATCTGCATAAAAACCTGTACCCAATTAGTATGACAGCTCACAACATGGATTAAGGAAAACAAGTCACAGAGTTGTATGTACAACTAAGGTATGCTGTGCCCATCTGTCAATGTCATCATGTAAAGCCACTGTCTGCATCTCGCAAATAAGCAACCAAACACACATTCTAACCTGAACACTGTGTCTCACTCCCTCCACAGGTAACCTTGCCATTGCCACCATGGGGAGGATACCTGAAACTGTCAGTCCCCCTCAGGATGAAGGCCCCAGTGAGGACAACAACTTTGGATGTCTGAACACTGATGAACAACCTGGTCTATCTCGGACACCTGGTCAGTCTACGACTCTCAGCCTCACCTGGCCCACCTCAACTACTCCGACCCCTGTTGCATCAACATCACTGGCAACCATTCGTTGACCCAAACCTGTGTCCCAAGGACTGTTCAATCTCATTTGTGTGCCCCACAGTACAGGGACTTGAGTCAAACCTTAACACCCCTGACAATGATGGACCTGCAAGCACTGGGAGTGGGCACACTGTGCCAGGGGCACAAGCATGTGGGGGTAGGATACGTGGGATGGATGCTGTGGGCCAGAGGATGGGGCCTTAAAGGGATTCAACTGACCAGGAAACCATCTCCCAAGTCTTGAGAGCATACTGAAGTTCCCAAGACAGCATGGGCCAAATCATCACCATGTTGGGGGAAAATCAAAGGCTGCAAAGGAAACACCACCAGGAAGTCATGCAGCAGTGGTAGGTGCAAAATGCCCACATGGCTACCATCGCAGGGGTGCTGAGGCACATCAATACCACCCTGATGACATTCTCCACACAACATCAGGCCCCTTCCACTAGCAAGTAACATCAGCCCATTCTACATCTGTAGCAGCTAGTGAATTGGAGCCCCTGCCAGGAGAAACTCATGCCTCAGACACCCCTCTCTCTGTAGCTGAAGAACCGGCCCCGCAAATGTGGATGTCCACCCAGACATCCAGCTGGACCAGATGCCAAGACCAAACCCACTGCCAGGAAGTGAACCTCTCCTGATTTTGCACTTTTGTGTGCCGCAGATAAACCCTGTTGACTGTTCAGAAACCAAACTCTATTTTCCCATGGTACAAAGACACAGGACTCGTGTAACCAACTGGTGTAACAACTATCCTGATAGATACATCAATCATGACTTCACTCATCACTTTTATTGAGCATTTATGCACTCTATTTGTTACTGATAACCTTTTGACATGCACAATAAATCACACTTAAACACAGCTACTGTGTATGTGTCCTTTATAATACATGTACACTAGTCATGCTTGCCAACTGTGGTCTGGTCATGCACCCCTGTATCGAACAGCCAGTGTAATGGTCATCAGACAGAGGATCCCTCAGCAGTAGACACATTACAACAGAAATGTCTCAGGACAGATGTCAGAGAGGTTGAAATCAAGGTCAACACAATTGTATAGTCAGTATTCCAATCTGCAAATAGAGCATGGCAGAGAGTACCATCAGGATGTAATCCATGGTGTCCTACAATGCACATACACAGGTAGAAGTCAGGCTCATGGTAACCTATCTACAAAGCAGAGGCACACAGAAAGGTCTTCTATGTTACCAGGTAGAGGCTATTCACATACACATAACATAGCTACAAATTCACATATCCCATGGAACACACAAAGAACACAACAGAGGAACCCAGTACTCAAAACATACACTAGCACAGACCCCATACCTGCAGGATTGTCAGTCACCTAAGTCAGTATACAGTTACATGCACGTTGGACAGCAACGTTAGAACACAAACAAAGCTAGGTTCCATGGCCATCACAAAGTACTCCACCCACTGTGAAGCGAGAGGCCATGATCCAACCTTCACACATGTGCCACGAACTTCACTTGACACATCATACACCATACACCATTTTACATCCTCCTCAACCCCACAGGTTAAAGAAAAGAACTAAGAATTTACCACCCCACTTGTATGGATAGTAAACTATCAAGGTACCACCCAACTGAAACTAAACTCATTTAAACAGGTATCTGTCAGGTACACCTCTCATGTCTGTTGGCAATTACCATTGGCTACTGACAATGAATACCGCAAGCCTCGGTTGCAGAGCCAAACGTGACATAGCTAAAACAGTGAGTGGAAGGAAAAAAGGATAGGAGATTGCACAAAACATACCTCAAATCTGAGAAGTCTTTACTAGAAGTGTATGTTAGCATCTGCTGTAACAATACATGAAAAAGCAGAACATACTGTCCTGTACACATTACAATCTACACATCTGCATCCATAACTCGCACATAGGCATTGGAGCCCTTGACACCCCCGCTGATGAAGCAAGAAAGGAGGTGTAATGGCACTTATTTACTTCAAGTTGTGTACATTCATCACAACAAAAGGTCCACTTCACATACATGTATGTCAGTTGAAGACCTGATTGATGGGATATGCCCTAGAGTCACCTGCTCCTTCTTCCTCAGGCTCTTCATCACTTGCCATATCAGCATTTCCAGCCACTGGTCCAGCTGCCTCCCCCTCATCTGCTATCAATGGTATTTGACGTCTCAGGGCTAGATTGTGGAGCAGGCAACGATAATTTGGTATACCTTGTGTGGAGAGTAGAGAAGGGCTTTGCCAGATAGCTACAGGCACCTGAATCTTGCCTTCAGGAGCCCAAATGTTTGCTCGATTATACGCTTTGTCATCCCATGGGCCTCATTGTAACAGAGTTCCCCTAGCGTGGTTGGGTACCTCCCTGGTGTCAACAGCCAAGGACGGTTTGAATAGCCTGACATGGTGCGGATGTTCACTTCAGAAACAAAAGCCAAAGAATATCATGAGCAAATGAACTAGGACTCCACTATTAGAGTGCTTAACTGAAAAGAGAGGGAGGAACGGGGGAAGAAAAAGGAAATAAAGGGGGGTCCCTCTATGATGGGCTTGCTAGCATGACCTTCAGCATCAGCGTCAGTACTTTAGAAAGGTTACGGTTGGTACATAGGTGTGCTGGGTGTGGGGTAGGGGCACGCCCTCCATCTTACAGACTTAGTGGTCTGGCTGTCTCGAGGAGTAGGCAGGGGGAGGGGTAGGTTGGGTAAGGGTGGAGGGTTTGGAGGAGGGGTAAGGTTTTCAGGATGGTTAGGGGTGTTAGGGTAGAGAAGGATAAATGAGGGGCACACGGGAAGATAAAGGTTCAAAATGGGGGATTTAATGTTGGTGTTGGAGGTGGAGAAGCTGCTTGTGATGTTGTTCTTAAGGTAACAAGATACACAGGAGCATGGCATATAGAAGTAATTTACGTATAGCAATGGTGAACATATGTGGGCTCAATGATGGCAAAAAACAGCGGATGGTGATTGAAGGGTTAAAATCTTTTAGGGCAGATGTCATTTGCATGTAGGAGATAGATATCTCAGGCTCCTAGAAACATTTACTGGAATTTCCTGGCTATTACCTGCTCGCATATACGACTCAAGGCACATCAACGAAGGGGGTGGTGGTAGTGGCCTGGCCACAGGTCAGTGGAAGAGATAAAGAAGTCTGTAGACAAGCTTGGCAGCTGGGTGATGTTAGAATGCACAGCCGGGGGATAAAGTTTACACTTTGCTCAGTTTATGGCTCTAATTTAGATGATTCGGGGTTGCTGGATTTTATTAACATTGAGCTTGCATCCTGACCATCACCAGTGATCCTCTGTGGAGATTTGAACATCCATATGCCATTCAGGATCAGGGATGGTATCAAGGGAGAACATCTAAAGTCTTTCGGGCGCTGCAGACACTGGTAAAGAATTATGGATTAGTGGATGTATGGCAACAATGTAAGGCCTTAGATCCTGGATTCACTTTTTTTTTCCTTCCCTCATAAGAAGCTAGCAAGAGTAGATTTTATTTTGTTTTTACTGATTTGCGGGAAGGACTATCAATTGAGAAATATCCAAAAATTATATCAGACCGGTTGGTCATGGGATTTCGACTGGTGCAGGTGGCTCGACATGCCAGGACCTGGTCTTTTGATAGAGGCTTATTACTAGATCAGCAATATATTCAACACATAAGGGTGTGGATTCTAGAGTTTCTGGACAACAATCGTGGGACTGCCCCCAGGCATATATTGTGGGATGCTTTTAAAGCCGGTGTCAGGGGAGAGACCCTCAGCTTTTGTGTGAAGAAGGAAAGAGAATGTCCTCAATGGTTGGAGACAGCACAGGCAGAGATGGCCTCACTTGAACAGCAGATAGTGGAGGCGGTCAGAAAAGACCTAGCAGTAACCGGAATTTTAAATAAAACCGCAGTACTAAAGGCTAGAATTTCTAAATTCTATGTGGAAATGGTGAGCGGTTTAATTTCTGGTACATTGGCATTATTACGAGTACAATGAAAGAGCCAGGAAATTACTAGCCCTCAAGATAAGGCAAAAAACAACTCATGGGTCTAGTGGCGCACTCAAGGATACTGAGGGACACCTAGTAAGTGGCAACCCAGAAGTCTTAAGAGTATTTAGAGAGTTTTATCATAATCTATATTCACAAGATAACAATCCCCTAGAGGACGAGATATATCAATATCTGGAAAATGTCTCGAGGGGAGACTGAAGGAAGAGGATAAACAAAAGCTAGAGGTCCCTCTGACTCTAGAGGAAATAACAACTGCGGTTAGCTCTCTGTCGAGTGGTAAGGCTGCTGGGCCAGACAAGATCCCCTTTGAATTTTTCAAAGTATTTCTCTGGGAACTGAGTGAGGAGCTCCTTAGTTTATGCATGAGTGTGCAAGCAGGGTCGCAACCACCAACATCATGGCTGATTGCAAATATAGTAGTCTTTCTTAAAAAATAAAAAGATCCATGGTTACCTGGTACATATCACCCTATTTCTCTTGTTAATAGCAACGCAAAACTATATGCCGAAGTTTTTACCACTAGACTCAGCACAGTGATTAACAAAGTAGTTTCCCCATGGCAACATGGTTTTATTCCGGGCAAGGACACAGATGATCATATCAGATGGGTGATAGCACTAATAGACGCTGCACAAGTGGCTAAGGAACCTATGGCATTGATATTTTTGGAAGTGGAGAAGGCTTTTGATCGGATGGACTGGACGTCTCTTGGGCTACGCTTCGCAGGGCTAATATGGGCCCATGCTTTATCAGAGCTATTGAGAGTTTGTAAGGGAATCCAATAGCAAAACTGCAAATAGCAGGGCTGGAATCTGAGCCTATTTTAATTTCGAGGGGCACTAGAGAAGGGTGTCCATGCTCGCCGCTTCTTTTTGCTTTATACATAGATCCGCTTATCAGAGTGCTGCTACACACAAAGGAAATTGACCCAATGGTAACTGTCGGAGGCAGCACCAAGATACTCGCTTATGCCGACGACATTGCAGTCATAACACCTGATCCAGCAACGACAATAGTAAAGATAGAGTCAGAAACGACAAGATTTGGGAAGTTCTCTAGCTAGTTATTGAATAATTTCAAATGCCAGATAATGACCAACCATTGGATAAATATGGACGACGAGCGTAAGACAGCACAAGTCAAGTATCTGGGGTCAGATTATCAGCCGATTTGTATACCATAGTAGAGAGTAACCTCGCTCCAGTTTTGGCCAACTCTAAAAAAGAACTGCAGCGGATGAATAATTTGCATCCTTCAATAGTGGGGCGTTGTAATGTGATAAAAATGTTTTTTTTCCCAAAGTACTGTACTTTTTTAGGACTATCCCGTTGGAATTTGGATAAACTGGTTTAAGCAGATGGAAGCACTGGTCAGTAGCTTTATATGGTCCTTTTCTAAAACACGCCAAGCCTTTAGATATCTAGTATTACCTATAAGGGGGGTGGGGAGCTGGGCACTCCCCAACTTTAGATTATATTATCTGGCTGAGGCCTTGCAATATAGTCAGATACTATGTATACCTAATTATTCTGGAAAATTGGTAATGTATCCCCTTCCATCTATATATATAATGATATGGGGTAATATGGCTGAAGCTGCCTTTTTAAGAATAGTTGAACCCAGCTACTTTAAAAAGGTTAGATTCAAGATTATTAGGGCTGCATTCCAAGTTTGGTTGCAGGTTAAGCACAGGGTCGGGATTGGACGGGTTAGCTATTATATGCCACTCTGGAATACCCCGTCCCTCCCAGGGATTTTCAAGGATAGTTATTGTTCAAAATGGATTCCTAGAGGAGTTTGCAAACTGGGGGAGCTCTTTAGTGGGGGTGGTCAAATAAAAACTTTTATTTTGAGCTGAAAGAGGAATTCTCCTTAGATAGCAAGGATTTTTTTAAATTTCTGCAGATTAGAGATTTTTTGTTATCTGTATCCAAAGAGAATTCTTGTGGCGAGAAGATTAGATCTATGGAGTTACTGGGGAGCGGGGATAGCTGTACCATTAAGAATTTATATCTCCAACTACTAGATGCTATGCAAGGCGATCTGATCAAACAAGCTGGAAACTGGGAACAGCAGCGTAGGATGTGAGGGTATAGCGTTATTAAAGGAACAGTATAAAAGACTCTGTAAGAGACGTAATCTGGTTTTAGTGATGTTGTTATTTTATTGTCTCATTTATTTCAGTCCCTTCATTTCTCATGAGTTCAGTGTTCTCTTTATTCTCGGTTCCTTTCTTTGGGCCTTTTGTCTTTTCCATTATTCTCTTCCCTTTATTCCTAATTCCTTGCTTTGTCTCTTAATTTTAGGAGTCTTTTCTTCGGTGAGACGCTCCCCGTCGTCCGAACAGAACCGAAAGAACCACCGGGAGGAAAATCAGGAGAGAAGAAAACATTTTAAAAAAAAAGGTAAGTGGTTTATTCAGGGACATCTGGGGTAGGGGTTAGAAGGGAAAGTGTAGTGTGGTGGGTGATGGGACAGGGAAGCCCTTAACAGATGCCCAACATATCACCAAATTGTGGGGTGTTTCTTTGTGCCCTCAAAGTTATTCTTCTGAACTTGATCAGTAAGGCTGTTAGCTTCACAGCTCTCATTGGTACGCATTAGTGAGACACTCAAACAAGGCCCAAAAAATATATAGTATTTCGTTCTTAATGTCAACAGTGCTGAGTTGACCTTATTAACTGTTCCCAGCACTCGACCCCACACCACCCGCTTTCTCCTCCAGCCTGAAAATTGCGTTATAGGGATTTTGAAGGCATGTTCCTGCGATAGCCGGATGGTGCTCCTGTACGCTGTTTCTCCGTCAGGTCTCTGGATCTTGACCTCCTGCAGCTTTTCTTTCGTCCTCCGGGGTCGGTCACTCTCCTTCTCTCTCCTCTCCGTCTCCGTCTTCGGGGTTTCTCTCGGGACGCTGCGCGCATCGGAAGTTCCTCCTTTATTTTTATGGTAACCCAGATATCCGGGTTCGTGCAGGACTCTTCTGTTTTGCTCCATTCCTCGTTGCCCCCGCGGCAATGGTTGATCGGGCCAGGGTCGATATCAGTAACCAGGGCCCTCGCGACCCGGTTACAGGCAGATAAGGGCTAGTGAAACTACTTTTTAAGCTTCTTTAGACATGGCCCAGAGTGTATTATTATCAGCAGGACCCCAAGCGCAACATTATAAGATACTATTTAATTTATATTACACACCCGCCAAGTTAGCGAGTTGGGGAAAGACAGAAGGTATTACCTGCCTGCAGTGTCAAAGCCTAAATGCTGATTTATGACATATGTTTTATAGCTGTGAAAAGTTGCCTTTATGTATTAAGGATATTATGAAATTCCTGGAATGGGTTTTGTTTCAGGAAGTAGTATTAACACCCCAAATGGTAATGCTTGGGATTGATGAAAAGGTCTGCAAAGACCAATGGCAGCAGTTTCTTTTTTTGGCTATGTCGGCTTTGCAGGGTTGTATTGCATCAGACTGGTTGAGGCCGGATTTCCCAACTTGAAGCCAATGGCTAGCGTGACTCCTTTCGATATTTCATCTAGAAAACAGCTTGTATGCTGTCAAAGGCAGGGCTGGCAGGGAAAGTGGAGCAAGAATATGGGCCCAATTGTCATCATGGCTCCAGGACATTTAAAGGAAAGTTTGTAATATGTGATGAATTAGTTATTATGTGATTTGCATGATGGTATTTTCTTTTTTCATGTAAAACTAAGGAGTTGCAGCTCACCTCTGGATTTGTATGACTCTCTATATGTTTTTCACTGTGCGCTACTAAAATTGAAAAAAGAAGAAGTGCAATTGCTTTGAGAAAGAGGACCGAATCAAATTCCTGCATAACATGCAATTTATTATCCTATATTTTATTTATGGAGGAGGCTTATTTTTGTTCTTTACCTTAGCATGTTGGAAACTGATTGTTGAATTGGTTCTTGCTCTTTTATGGCTTATTTAAGCCAAATAAAAAAAAATATTTGACTTAAAAAAAAAAAAAAGGAAACTTACCAATCAGCAAGGAGTCGTGAAATTAGCTGTGGGACATTGCTGTTCCACATGATGTAGGAATCATGCACAGATCCTGGATACTTGGCTGTGACTTGTGAGATGTATTGGTCTGCCAGACACACCACCTGAACGTTGATTGAGTGGTAGATCTTCCTGTTCCTATACACCTATTCATTGGCACTGGGAGGGACCAAACCTACATAGGTGCCATCAATGGCTCCTACCACATGTGGAATGTGTCCCAGCTCATAAAAGTCTGCCTTCACATAGGCCAAATCCACTCAGTCGGGAAACCTGATGTAGCAGTCCAGGTGCCTCAACAATGCACACAGTACATCCTTCAAAACCAGACTGAACATGGGCTGAGACATACCTGCTGTTAAAGCCACAGTATTCTGAAAGAAGCCTGTGGCCAGTAAGTGCAGCACTGATAAGACCTGAACGATGTGAGGTATGCCACAGGGATTGCGAATGGCAGGCATCAGATCTGGCTCAAGCTGAGTACAAAGATCCATTATTGTATGACGATTAAGATGATATGTATGGATGACACGCCTTTCCTCCATGGTGACCAGGTCTACTAGTGGACTGTACACTGGTGGTTGTTTCACTCTTCTCATGGCAGCATAACTATGTTGGGAGAAATGGAATTACAATGAGTTATGCAGTATGCACTTATCATGTACACTTTGTTGATTTCCTCACACTTAACATTTGTAGGGGATGCCTTGCACATCTGACATATATAATACAGCCCGATTTCACCCTCCTTGGTGCACATGGGCAACTATGACAATGGGATTGTACATATGATACTGATGTTAGAGGATATGTGTCTAAGAGTTAGCTGTACTGCAGTAATCACACATATGTCTTGGAATAGATCAATATTTTCCCATGGACTGTGAACCTCTGAGTAGCTGTACAAAGTTATCACCATATTTACTCACTCAACACAACTTTTACTTCACATTTGCACAATATGTTACACAAACATGATGGCAGTACATACAGGTATACAGCATTTTAGGGGAGTAAGTCAATGGCGCAGATTAGTATACACTTCTATCTATGAAAAGTGCACAAAATGGCAGGTGCCTGACCTACTGTACTGGACAGGTGGAAGTGACCTAAGTCCACCGGCGGAAGTCGTCATGGTGGTAGGTGATCGCAACTGCAATGTAACTTGAAGTTGGTAAACATTGCTGCCTTTGGCGGACTTGGGCCAATGGCGATGTCCGCTGGCGGTGACCGTCATGTACGTGGCAGCCGTGGCTGCCATCTTCTGCACTATTGCTCACTTGACTCCTGACACTGTTGCCAGCAAGACCTTGACGTTGTGAGCTGCTGTGCACTGCCTCTGGAAGCCATCATGCCACGTCCTGCAGGGGATAGGCCCCCCTGCCTTCACCCCAGAAGAGCTTGAAAGGCTAGTGGAGGTGGTCATATTTCTGTATGGACAGCTATATGGAGCACCAGAGGAGCAGGTGAGTCCAATGTCCTAGTCACGTGTGACATGTGTTTTGTGTGACGTTGCATCGGACATGTGAACTTGTGAGGCTGCTGATGCATGCAGATGGCATAATGTGAAGGTGTGTGTGCAGAGACAATGGGTACGTGTGCCTACTTGCTGTGACTGATGTTTACTGACAACTCCTATTGGTATGGCACATTTGTACATGACTTTGTCCTTTGGTCTGTGCCATCCATGCAGGTCAATGCCCCTTAGAAGAAGGGGATTTAGCATGCCATCGCCAAGCAAGTGCGGACCCTGGGTGTCCGCCGCCGTCAGAGCACACATTGCAGAAATTGGTGGGAGGACCTTAGACGCTGGGCCAGGAAGACCGCTGACGCCCAGCTGGGGATGTCCTCCCAATGTGGAAGGGGTGGCCGTCGGATCCTGACCACGCTAATGGCTCGCATTTTGTTAGTGGCCTACCCAGACGTGGATGGGCGTTTGAGGGCAGCACAGCAGCCACAAGGGGGTAAGTACTGTCTGACTCCACGTACTTTGGTAGTTAGGTGTTTGATGTCACACTTTAGCAGCTGTGACACTGTAGAAGGTGCTACATGTATGTTGACTACTGGAAATACATAGTACTCAAGTTGCCTTACTAAAAGATGGCGATCTGGCCTTAGGGTTGCGCCTGTGTACGTTTAGATCACCTGTGTAGAGGAATTTCTATGACTGCATGTGGAGATGCACAATTGACAGTGCCACATGTGTGACTCTACCCAGCCATATATATATATATATATATATATATAGATAGATATATATGTAAGCTTCTGTATCATCCTACCCATCTAGTATTTCCAGGTCCATTATTGTGAATATATGAATATGTAGCTCTAAGGTGTCTGACCAATCCCATCTGTAAAGATAAGCTGTATTTGCTACTTAGCGCCTGAAATATTTGTTACAGGGCCTAGTTACCTTTTGTCCTGGTACATCTTTTGACTCCTTTTGAGGCTGGCATCTCATTCAGTCAATAGGTATAGTCAGTATTGTACTGTTCATATGGGTTTGTGGAGGTGTCCCCATTGTCCCTTCATATTCATACAATGGGGTATGTGAAGGTTGTAACAGAATGACATTCAACTATGGGTGTCTGATTTTGTCTATTTGCCCTTACCATGCATTTCCATGCCATTGAAATGTGGGCAAATCAATGCCTTTGTTTTAGAGGAGGTAAGTGGTTAGGCTGCCCTACCCTTTGAAAATGTGCTATGTACATGCTATATGTGCCAATATCCTACCAATAATAGTGCAACATATGATATTAGCTACCTACATCATGTCACAATGGTTACTTGGGGGCAGATCTTGTTGAGTGGTACAATCATTGTTACCTTTAGCCTAGCTGATGTGGCCAGTTTGGACAGGAATTTGTTTTGGCTCATCTCATATTTCGAGATGACATGGTTTAGCTGTACTACTATTTATTATACAAGTGCTATTGTTGTGGGATATATTGTCAGTGCAAAGGCAGTCATGTAGGTCCATGTGTACATCATGTGTACATCTTTTCAGTAGGATATGTGTGTTGTCTGGACTTAGCTACTGGAAATCACATGTCAGGAATGGTGTGAGTGATGCTGGTGTACCCATGTTGTCATGTCATGGCTCTGTATTTGCATGTTATTTGGAATGGAATGTGCCCTATTAGGAGTTAGTGGGTTGTCCTTTAGTCGTAACACTGCTCTCTGTGATAGTCAGTGGATGCCTCATGTGTGCTAGGTAGGCCACTGTAGCTGTACAGGCATGATGGTGTGATATGGAGTATCTGTGAATAGTGACTGCAGCTAATCCTCCAAGGTTTGGTGCATGTAGTGACATAGCTGATCAACATATCTGGAATGTAAAAATGTGGTGGCACCTGAATTGGACTGCCACATGTTGTGTCTTCATCAGAGATTGTATCCATTTTGTCATATATATGTACAGAGGGATCAGCTAGACATGTGATTGCAATGGCACATGCTGCGTCGTACTTGCATGGAAAGTGACTTATGGACCTGGACTGGTCAGGTGTTGATTCGTAACATGCATGATATGGTGTTATCAGTCAACTGCATTTCCTAAAGGTGATAAGATCATGGACAGTCATGACCTGGATTAGGACGAAATATCAGCTTTAGCCACGGCAGGATGAGCATGCGGACATAGGTTTACAGGTGATTTGATGGAATGCTCCAGTTGTGCTACCTTACATGGATAATGGTGAAGGTGAGAGAGATGACAATAAGGTGTGGATAGAAGTAACATGTTTTGACATGATGTAGGATCTGTGGTTTTCTATATGTGATTCCCTAGCCAGGAGTAGTATACCTACCGTTGTGCATGTTGTAATGTATGTATGTGAAGAATGTGATGACTCTCTCTCTTCCCCTCACTATCTCTCCTTCCCTCTCTCTATGTGTGCATCAGCATCGGCAGGCGAAGGAGACGGGGCACAGGTGAGTGGGGATGCTGCTGGCCAAGGGACCCGGGGTGCTGATACCACCGACAGGGAGGGACCCAGTGGGGCAGAGGGCGAGAAGAGTGCTACAGGGGAGACTGGATTCAGCACATCATCTTCGGAATCCTCCTCCAGTGAACACCCCCTGGCGGTGGCAGACCCATCTGGGACCAGCCCAGCACCATCTTTCTCTGCCACCCGCCTTACCACCACCGTCCTCCCTGTAGATCCCCACCCAGTTGTTCGTGCCCGTTCACCCCAGCTCTGCCCTTGCCCATGCCCCTGCCCCTGTCAGCACTGCTGCCCTCAGTGAGGAGGCTATTGAGCTCCTGAGGTCAATCTCTCTGGGTCAGTCAACCTTTGTGAATGCCATCAAGGGACTGGCAACTCAAGTCCAGCAGAGTAATGTGTTCCTGGAGGGCATTCACGGTACACTGGCTGACCTACAGAGATTCTTTCAGGCTCTGGCTTGCACACTGATGGCAGATAGTCACCCTTTGTCTTCCGTCCCCCCTCCACCTTCCTCTTCCCAATCCCCAACCCCTCTTCCCTACCCTGCCAAAGTACATAAAAAGACAAGCAAGCATCCACCTCAACATCAAAGGGTAGCACTGACAAACACAAGCACCACAAGACCCACCACCGGCATGCACATAAGCAACATCCACCTGCATACAGATCAACAGTCACTACCTGCACTGACACCCCCACCACCCCCAGCATCACATACACAACACCTGACAGACCTGCAGTCACCACACAAACATACACCAATACAGCCATTACACCTATCTTACCCACAAACATCACAACAGCAGACCTTCAGACATCCACCTGTTGCAGCGCAGATCCTTGTTTCATCTTATTATTTAATAATAGTGAGTGATTGGACGCTGCCTTACGTCGATGAACCTTTTGACTCGTTTAGATTATATTGATTATCACATTGATTGACATATTGAATATTGACACCTAAAACAACAACATTAAACAACAACAATAATCACTAAAGAATCAATATGTGACGTACCATGACCCATTTGACCATGAATATCCACACCTTTTAGTATCAATTAAAATAATTATTTCCCTATATTACCAATGCTAAGGTCACAAAAATTGTTCTCAACACCTAATGGTACACATAAAGTAGCATGACAGGCTGATGGATTGACCTGAAAAATCTTAGTTTAAACAGAGTAAATAAAACAATGAACTCAATAATTAGAACACAAATCAATAACATGAATATGTTAGAGCGATAGTATACATTTGATTCAGTAAATAAACAATGTCAAATCATAAGCTTAGAGAAAACACCTCACTAACCTCAAATTAGCATTAGCATGTTGGGCATCATGCAAACGTTTTAGTAACATTAATTTAGAAAACATCTAGCTATGGCATCTATCAGAAATAGCAGCAGAATTTTAAATAGTAGAATCTGGTAACCTACAAAACAAGAAGACAAATTCAAATGCACAGAATTCATGCATTTACCTCTCCTTAAGGTAAACAGCAATAAGGTTACAGCTTTATCAGGGGGACCTCAGTATCAGGACAGGGACAGTGAAAGGGGTGGCAATTCAGAAATTTGGACTCTAAATTCTCTGAACCATCACATTAATTATTTAAGGCAGGCAGCTTAGCACTATAGGCTCTATGCACTAAGTGCTAAAATAAACACCAGCATTATTGCATGGAGCCTAGAAAATAATTCAAAATAATAAAAAAGAAATACCTGAAATCAGTAGACTAGTTTGAAGCATTAAAAGACATTGGCGGTCATTGCAACATTGGTGGTAAAAGCCGCTTACCGCCGTGCAGGAGACCGCCAACACACCGCCGCGGCCGCGGAAATCCGCCACAGCTATTATGACCCAGAGCTCAGAATCCGCCAAAATTCAGACACCCACACAAGTCCGCCACACCAAAGGTCAGTAATAAACTGGTGAATACAAAACCTCCACCGTCACGCCAACAGAAATACGGGCACACTATCACGACCCACGAATCCACGCGGCGGTCTTTCAACCGCGGTATTCCATTGGCGGCACACACCACCGTGCTCAAAATACACACACATTTACAAAGCACAGCCACATTGGACAATTCGAAATACACACACCTGAAACACATACACACACCACTCCCACACACCCAATACAATATAAAACACACACCCACATCACCCACAAACCATTACGACAACAAATCACGAACGAAGGCCAGAGAGAGACACTACCATCAACAACACTAGCATCCAGAGGCACACAACGCCATCACCCACATAACTTCCACGCACCGCACACTACACACCACTACATATCAGCACACTTATCACCCCACACACCACCCCACACATCACCTACACCACCCCATGGCACGGCAAAGATACCCCAGGTTCTCGGAGGAAGAGCTCAGGGTCATGGTGGAGGAAATCGTCTGGGTAGAGCCACAGCTATTCGGAGCACAGGTGCAGCACACCTCAATTGCAAGGAAGATGGAGCCATGGCGAAGAATAGTGGACAGGGTCAATGCAATGGGACAGCACCCAAGAAATCGGGAGGAAATAAGGAAGAGGTGGAACGACCTACAGGGGAAGGTGCGTTCCGTGGTCTCAAGACACCACCTGGCGGTTCAGCAGACTGGCAGCGGACCACCACCTCCTCCCCCACAACTAACAACATGGGGGGAGCAGGTCTTGGCGATAATGCATCCTGAGGGCCTCGCAGGAGTAGGTGGAGGAATGGACTCTGGTAAGTCAAATCTTAACTATTACATCCCACACCCTACCTGCATGCCAGCACATACCCCCACCCTCACTCTCACCCTCACCCTCATCACTCTAACTCCTCACAAATGTCCCAACATCACAACCACACATCCTAACACCAAGCCCTGCATGCAACAACAAAGCATGGACACCCATCACTAAAGCATGCCCACTGCACATACCCATACAACCCCCTAAACCACCATCATACAAGGCCCCACACAGGAATGCAACCACTGGGGTACACGGTCACCCAACCATAGCACACCATGACACACACAGATGTAATAACCATCCGTTTATACCCCTGCAGGACCCCTACCCAACGTCACCGGACAGGAGGGTCCACACATGTTCACACCACCAACAGAAGAGGCCCACAGTGATGACAGCACCTCTGTCCAACTGGATCTAAATGACCAGCCCGGCCCATTGTGGACCTCAGGACAGTCGATTCCCCACACCCAGTCACAGGCCACCACTGAGCTTCCCCCCTCTGAAAACACCAGCACAGCACCCACCCAGCGGGCCCATACCTCCGTCCCCAGGACACGTCAATCAGCTGTTTGTCCACCACTACAGGGAACCCAGGCTAACCCACCACCCCCAACAACAACAGGGACCAGAGGGCAGTGGTACTGGGCACACCGTCCAGGGGACGGAGGCCCAGGAACACAGGGGAACTGGGAGGGCTGCTGTGCGACAGGGGGCGGACAGGCCCAGGGAACCCACTCTCCATGAGGCTCTCTCCACCATCATGGGAGCCTACCACCACTCCCAGGAGACGATGACAACGGTACTGGCCAAGTTTTAGGAGACCCAGTGCCTGCAGGAGGAACAGTATATGTGCTTCAGGGAGGAACTCAGAACCATCAATTCCACCCTGGGCACCATTGTAAGGGTGCTGAAGGAAGTACTCAACACCAGTAGGGACACTGTGGCACTACAAGGGGCCCCTGACACTAGCCTGGACGACGAACTGCCCACCACCTCCGCTGGCGCTAGTGGACAGGAGGCACCGCCACAGGACCACCACACCAGCACCCCACCCCCTGCAGAGTGAGAGCCACCTCGCAACCGGTCCCTGAGATCCAGGACAAAGACAGAGAACGATGCCAAGACCCCCGCCAAGATATGAGACCACCCTGATTGTCATCCTACTGTCCCACTTTGTCACCCTGTCCATCCTTAAACTGCCCCAGCTCCACTTCCTATGCCCATATGGGCAATGCACCTGTGAGACTAATAGACTGCACTCTGCCATGGACATTCCTCCGCCATCACCCCTCACCATTTTACAACCCCCTCCAATATTGAGCACTTAAATAAACACCCTTAAAGCACAAAACAATCTGGAGTCTGTCTGTGGTTTCGGAATACTGTATTAGCAATAACTGTGGCAAAAAGCTTTTTCATTGGTAATGTCAACATACCTATGTCACACAGCTCTAGTCCATGAGGAATCAAAGCAGATGTCACACAGTGGGACCAACATCTGTGAAATCATAAGGGAAAGTGACAACTCAGTGACCATACACTGGGTGAAAACGACAAACAGTAGAGAGGCAGTAGTGTTTAAGTACATGTAGTAGGCAGGTCTGTATTCTTACCTGTGTGTCACTGGAAATATTGCTGGATCACTGAGTCCCTGTTGTCCATGTCTTCTTCCTCTGCTTCCTCGTCTTCACTGTCCACAGGCTCCACAGCTGCCACAACACCGCCATCTGGACCAACCTCCTGCAGAAAAGGCACCTGTCGTCGCAAAGCCAAGTTGTGAAGCATACAGCAGGCCACGATGATCTGGCACACCTTCTTTGGTGAGTAGAATAGGGATCCACCTGTCATATGGAGGCACCTGAACCTGGCCTTCAGGAGGCCAAAGGTCCGCTTGATCACCCTCCTAGTTCACCCATGGGCCTCATTGTAGCATTCCTCTGCCCTTGTCCTGGGATTCCTCACTGGGGACAGTAGCCATGACAGGTTGGGGTAACCAGAGTCACCTGCAAATGGCGAGGGACAACTGTTAGACACACATTAACCTGGAGGGATCTCCCCAGACCCACACAACCATTCCCACCTATTAGCTTCCAGGTGCTCACCTAATAGCCACACACAGTGCCTCTGGAGTTGACCCATCACATAAGGGATGCTGCTATTCCGCAGGATGTAGGCGTCATGCACTGAGCCAGGGAACATGGCATTCACATGGGAGATATACTGGTCTGCCAAACATACCATCTGAACATTCATCGAATGATAACTCTTCCGGTTTCTGTACACCTGTTCACTCCTGTGGGGGGGTACCAAAGCCACATGTGTCCCATCAATGGCACCTATGATGCTGGGGATATGTCCCAGGGCATAGAAATCACCTTTCACTGTAGGCAAATCCTCCACCTGAGGGAAAACGATGTAGCTCCGCATGTGTTTCAGCAGGGCAGACAACACTGGACAACACGTTGGAAAACATAGGCTGGGAAATCCTGGATGCTATGGCCACTGTTGTTTGAAATGACCCACTTGCAAGGAAATGGAGCACTGCCAGCACCTGCACTTGAGGGGTGATTCCTGTGGGATGGTGGATATTTGACATCAGGTCTGGCTCCAACTGGGTACACAGTTCCTGGATTGTGGCACGGTCAAGCCTGTATGTGATGATCACATGTCTTTCCTCCATTGTCAAAAGGTCCACCAATGGTTGGTACACCAGAGGATGCCGCCATCTCCTCACATGTCCCAGCGGACGGTGCCTATAAAGGACAACACCGTGCACAGAGTCAAACAACTCAGAGGTACGTACCCACAGCATACACAGAACACCATTCACAATCTAAAAAGTGGCCTGTATGTGTGTTGAGTCTAGGCCTAGGTATGTGTGATGCAGTTGAAATTGTAGGCATGTGGGCCCCTGAAATGGCGGCTGCCTGACCTGTAAAGTGGGACAATGGGATGTGAGGTAACTGCGCTGGCGTTGTACACCGTCGCGGTAGGCTGTTGAAGACCGTGGCACAATGCTGCATTCGTTAACATTGGACCTTATGGGTCCCAGTAGCCAAAGACGATGTACGCCGGCGGTGAAGGTACGCACCGCCGCGGACATGACCGCCATTTAATATCTGTTCAATCACTCGATACCTGATCTTCGACAGGAGAGGACCTACACTGCAAGTGCTGCTGTGACCTTGGTCTGGAAGAGACAATGGCTCGAGTGTCTGGGGAAAAGGCCCCTGCCTTCACATCGGAGGAGTTGGAGAAACTTGTGGACGGGGTCCTCCCCCAGTACACGCTACTCTACGGTCCTCCAGACAAACAGGTAAGTACACTGGGAGCATGCTGTATGGGCTATGCCTGTGTGGAGACGGGTGGATGTAAGAAGGAAGGGTGAGAGTGCGGCATGCATGAAACGACGGTGAGTGCATGTAACACATGGCAAGGGTAGGGATGGGGGCCAATCACTTTGACGGTGCAGTTGGTAATAACATTCTCTTCCCCCTGTACATATCATTTAGGTCAGCGCCCACCAGAAAAAACATATTTGACGTGCCATCGTCAAGGACGTCCGGACCCTGGGGTTCTACCACAGATGGAGCACCCACTGCCGTAAAAGATGGGAGGACATTTGCTGCCGGAGCAAGAAGACCGCGGAGGCTCAGCTGGGGCCCCGTCGCACCATGACCCCCCTGATGTTCAGGATCCTGGCGGTGGCGTACCCAGAGTTGGATGGGCGCTTGAGGGCATCCCAGCAGCCACAAGGGGATGAGTACACTCACATTCTGCTGATTTTGCGCGCACCACCCCCACTACCATTCACACGTCCCCTGTGTCCTCTCCCAGTGTGTCTGTGATGCCCCTCCCAAGATACACAAACGCAGGCACACACCCACCCAACAGCCATCCACCTCACAACAGCCTCCAGGGCATGCACCTTCACCCAAAGTCAGCAAACGAACACCTCCTACAACCACAACCTCTTCCTCCACTCCCAAACCCGATCTAGCTACCCATCCCAGTGTGTCCCAAAAACTTTTCCTGTCCAACTGTGACCTCTTTCCCACACCTCCCCCACCCCATCCGCCTCCTAGGTCCCGAACTAGCACCTCAGCCACAACATCTCCGGGACCAGTGGTGCCTGTAGTCACTGGAATCTGGAGTGCACCGGCCACCAGGGCAGCCAGTGTGGCACGGAGCCACAGCACAGACAGTCCCCCACCTGTGAAGCATCAGAAATTGGCCAGTGCCCGGTGGGAGAGGGGGAAGACTCCAGCCACCAAAGCCGCTCCCAGGGGTACAAGTGGGAGTGTGGAGTCAGCTGCCACACCTTCCAAGGTGGGGAAGGGGCACAAGAAAGTCAGCAAGTCTGGCAAGAGCAGCACAGCGGAGAAGACCGCCATCATCCCAGCTTCCCAGGAGGCCACCGCCAGCACCAGCCCAGCTTCCCAGGAGGCCACCGCCAGCATAAGCCCAGCTGCCCAGGAGGTCACCGCCAGCAGAAGCCCAGCTGCCCAGGAGGCCACCGCCAGCACCAGCCCAGCTGCCCAGGAGGCCACCGCCAGCACCAGCCCAGCTGCCCAGGAGGCCACCGCCAGCACCAGCCCAGCTGGGCCATGAAGGACCGCCAGCAAAAGCCCCGCTGGGCCATGAAGGACCACCAGCAAAAGCCCCGTTGGGCCATGAAGGACCGCCAGCAAAAGCCCCGCTGGGCCATGTAGGACCGCCAGCAAAAGCCCCGCTGGGCCATGAAGGACCGCCAGCAAAAGCCCCGCTGGGCCATGAAGGACCGCCAGCAGCTGAGTCACTGCAATGGAGACCGCCGCTCCAAGCACCGCTGAACAGGGCACCGCCGCCCCAAGAGCCGCTGAACAGGGCACCGCAGCCTCAAGAACCGCTGAACAGGGCACCGCCGCCTCATGCACCGGTGAACAGGGCACCGCCATCTCATGCACCGCTGAACAGGGCCCCGCCACCTCAAGAACCGCTGAACAGGGCACCGCCGCCTCATGCACCGCTGAACAGGGCACCGCCACCTCAAGAACCTCTGAACAGGGCACCCCGCCTCAAGCACCGCTGGCCCATGAGCGCCAAGGGCACTGATGCTACTGAGTCCGTCACGGGCAGAATGAAGCACTCTGGGCACCATGCCCCCTCCAGAACCAGTGGAGACTGTTATCTACTTGAGAGACTGTGGCTTTGCACTCCCCAGGATTGAACAGTGGGCAATCCACCCACTGTATAGACTTGAGAGACTGTGGTTTTGCACTGCCCAGGATTGAACAATGGGCAAACCACCCACTGTATAGACTTGAGAGACTGTGGCTTTGCACTCCCCAGGATTGAACAGTGGGCAACCCACCCACTGTAGAGACTTGAGAGACTGTGGCTTTGCACTCCCCAGGATTGAACAGTGGGCATGTGGCCCCCTCGTGGATTTGGCGTTGTGCACTCCACCAGCTGAGGTGCCCCCCTTTCCCTCCCACTAAGGTGCCTGATTTGTTGCTCTCTGATGCCCCTGCAGTGTTCTCTCCGTCATGGTCGTGTGGGCCCAGTGTTCCACTGACTTAATTGGAGCACTACCTGGACTACTATGCTTGGTATATATTTTGTACTTGGTGTATATATATATTTTTGCCTACTCGATTTTAATATATTACAATGGTTACACTCATTTTCTATTGTCTTTGCATTCTTCCGGGCGGGCTGGGGGGTGTAACTGTGATGTATCAATATGCATTAGTGTGTGTGTTGTAGTGGGTTAGGGTGGGGTTGGGGGTGTTGCGTGTGTGTCCCTGTTTTTTCCCTCCCCCTCCCCTGTGTCGTATGTGCAGTACTCACCGTGGTCTTCGCCGCCGGCGTTCGTGCTCCTGGTAGAGGAGCAGGAAGACTATCGCAGGGAGAATTTGGAGTTCCGGGTCCATGGTGTCCTCGTTCCTTGTGGGGTGTGTAGAGGTGAGCGTTTTCCCTTCGGAATCCTGTTTCCGCCGTGTTTTTACCCGCGGTGAATCCGCCCCGGAAAAGGTGGCGGATTGGTGGGTTGTAATAGTGTGGGCTTCACATTGTCTCCCGCCTGTCTGTTGGCGGTGACCGCCGCACTGTTTGTTTGTGCCGCTGTGGCGGTCGGAGTGTTATAGTGGCTGTCTTTGTTGGCAGTTTCCGCCACGGTCGTAATTGCAAATTTTTTACTGCCGGCCTGTTGGCGGCTTTAACTCCGTATGCCAGGGTTGTAATGACCACCATAGTGACAGATCATAAGAAATGAGAAGTAAAGTCTCTGGAAATAATGAATGCAATGAATGAAATGACAAATGAATAATGAATGCCAATGTCTGATTCACAAACATTAAATTAAATTTGCTGAACTTCCGTGATTGGCTGAAAACTGCATATGTGCACCAATCATCCAATCTCAAAACAACAGCACATCAGGAAATATTCCACTATTAGCTTAAATGTTCTGTATTTCTCTGCATCTTCCTTTTTGCATAAGCCCAGCAATATAATTATTTTTGTCACAGTCTTCTCCGCACTGTTTTGTGAAGGTCTTTTGCTCAACACATTTCAGAATCCACTTGCTGCCATACAATAGTCAGGAAGGAGTGGAAACATTTTCCCTAATCAGATATTTCCCTTGAAAAAAAACACATTCCCTTAGTATGAACCCAGAATAAATTTGTGATTAAGACAAAGGAAGCTTGTAATTCCTCGCAAGTATTTTTTCTATGTTTGATACCTTAGCTTAGCTTGGCAGGCAGATAACTACATGCTATTGCCTTGCTTTCTTAACACAGAGCAGAGAACAAATGCCTGCAGTTCCTTTGGCAGACTTTCAACACTAGATCTGGCCTTGTTCTTCTGAAGGCACAGCAGAAAACTCAAGAATGCATTTATTCTAACATTATTTTTCAAAGCACATGTTCGTAAAGAGACAGAATATTTTTCTTTCATCACTAAGTTACACATTTAAAAAAATATGTTTAGGCCTTTCAACAAGCGCCCTTTTCATGTTTAACATTTATTTTTCATTTGAAGCATTTCTCATGTTAGTGCATCAGTATGATTACATAAAATAATTATTTCATGACAAATCTGCACTCACGATCCCTCCTCTGATGTCTATAAATGTCATCACACTTACATCCCAAATAAATGTATGTATTTCATTGTACTGTTTTTCTAAAATGTTGTTTCTCCCATATTTTTTAAAATTATTTTCTTCTTTGAGTTTTTCCCATATAATCTTTCCAACTGAAATTCTACCCTCATCTGATTCTTATCAAATCTTCTTCTTTTGCTCACCTTGTACAATTTGCATATTCCCCATATACCGATTAGACAAGTAACAATAATTGAAACTCCTTGTATTATTTTAATTACCAATCCTTTTCCCAGGTTGCCAATCCAGTTCCCCACAGCAGTCATTCCTTTGCCTTTTTTTCTCAAACGGTGAGCTCTGTTAATTCTTTTAATTTAGCTTCATCTTTTTCTAAATTGTTAATCAAACCTCTAACCTCTTCACTGTTGTCCGGTATGATGGTACAACAGTGATGCAGACCTACCAGTTTACAAACTCTGCCCTCCTTTGCTAAAAGAATGTCTAACGCAAGGCGGTTCTGAAGAGACATAGGGCCTGATTCTGACCCCGGCGGTAAGGAACCGCCGGGGCCAGGGTTGGCGGGAGCACCACCAACAGGCTGGCGGTGCCCCGCAGGGCATTCTGACCGTGGCGGTTTGGCCGCGGTCAGATGCGGAAAACCGGCGGTCTCCCGCCGGTTTTCCGCTGCTTATTGGAATCCTCCATGGCGGCGCAGCTCGCTGCGCCGCCATGGGGATTCTGGCAGCCCATACCGCCATCCTGTTCCTGGCGGTTCTCCCGCCAGGAACAGGATGGCGGTATGGGTTGTCGTGGGGCCCCCGTAAGAGGGCCCCAAAAGGAATTTCACTGTCTGCTTTACAGACAGTGAAATTCGCGACGGGTGCAACTGCACCCGTCGCACCTTCCCACTAGCCGGCTCAATTCTGAGCCGGCGTCCTCGTGGGAAGGGTTTTTGCACTGGGCTGGCGGGCGGCCTTTTGGCGGTCGCCCGCCAGCCCAGTGCAAAAGCCAAAATACCCTCAGCGGTCTTGCGACCGCGGAGCGGTATTTTGGGCGGGGGAAGTCTGGCGGGCGGCCTCCGCCGCCCGCCAGACTCAGAATGACCCCCATAGCTCTTACCACAGACATTTCTGTATCCAAAAGGATTAAAGCTCCTAAATATCTTGTCAGCATGTTATCCACAACTGTAGACAACTGTCGAATTTTAATAGAATTCAGAACAACTCCCACTAAAGGAATTATTGCTCCAAATATGTCTCCAACAATGCCAGAAACTGATTCTCGTGTTTGTCTCTTTCATTGTAATTCAGTCATTTTAGGAAATTTACTGAAATAATCAAGTTGATACATTTTAGGGAAGACTATTCCCAAACAACATGTGCCATACCATCCTCTAGGAAGATGGTAATATGCATTTTTCCCACAAATGTAATAAACTCTAGGCACCGGTGTCTCTTGACCATTTAACATAAATGTCCACTTATTCTCAAACAAAAAACATGTCTACATTCACTCGTTTCCACAAATATTTTATCTGCCCAAGATTGTGGTCTGTATATACAAAGCTTTCCTACATGTTGCGCATCTAAAGTTAGTCTCCCTTGTTTAGTAATGTCAGTGTATGCATAGTCAATCCCAGGACTATGTGAAACTAAACCCTTATCTATTTTAGCCTTGATCGCCCTTCTCCTATCATCTGTGTAATCTAAAAAACTATTTTCTAAAGATGAAAGCAAACAAGTTAAATTGTTCCTGTGTGTGAAAGCAGTTCCAAACGTTAATGAAGGTTCAAAGAAACTCTTTACTATTTCTATGTTATTATCCTTAGCTATCTTATTGAGATCCCTAATGATAGGTACAAAAGAAAAGACTTCATCTATGTTAGTGTAGAAATACTGAATATACTCCTGGTTATAGGATCGTGTTAGTAAAAGACTACAACTTATGCTGCAAGTAAGGGGTAACCTATGATAGGCAATTTCCTCCCCAACAGGAGAAGCTGGAATCTGTGTGCAAACATAACAATCTCTCACATCCATTATATCAACATACTCACACAATAAGCGATAGAAGACATTAAAAGAAAGTTCTCCCTGTGAATGCAAATATTTTTCATCTATTTTAAATCTATGTATTGTTGAAAGAGTAGGCACTAATTCTGAAGAAATTGTTTCTATAGCAATAGTATGGTTGGTACCATTCTTATCAAAGACAATCACACCCACAATCAGTACCAAACATACAATTGCACAAACAATCACCAAACCAATACCCATGTATTTACAGCACCTATTTTTAGTGTTCTACTGGTTGTGGTTACCCATAGTCTGTAAAGAATCAGAAAGTAAAAAACAAAAACAAAAAATATGGCTATGCAGCTAAGAGAAAAAAAAAAAAAAAAAAAAAAAAAACTTTTTCAAAAATGTTCAATCTGCAATCTTCTGTCTTCAATTTCAATTCCTCCTTATTTTTTTTTCAATAATATTCACAGGTTCATTCACACAGGACCCTATTTGTCAAAAATCAGTAAGGTTATCAAAATCAGTTTAGCAGCTTTGTCAAAATCAGGTTTTCAAAGTCTCTAAAAAATATTTTCTTCTCAACAAAGTCTCTTTCATTTAGTTTTCAGATTTTCAATTATTTTTCTCAACAAAACTCCATCAGTTTTCTTCATGTACCAAAATATAGACCTGGAATGTCTCTGTCAAAACACAAATTCAAAAATTCTTCTTGCCATTCATTAGTAGTTGCATATGTCTATTCAGAACCAGAGTATCTTTGATTGGCAACTCTCTTTCTTTTTGATTTTCGACAATCAGTTGATTCACCATCACTCAGATCTTCACTTTTGGTGTTAGCGACTTCTTCCTGTAGTTTTAGCACTAGATTTGTCTTCTTTGACCTTGAACTTGTTTCTGGCCAGTTGTCACCTTTCAGAGATTTTTTGTTAATGCTCTTTTTAGTACTGGACTCAAATTCTTCTCCTTCGAAGTTCCCGCAACCGGTTCAGGAAAAGTCAAATCTGTTTGGCTTAGATCTTCCTCAACTCCTTTCCCTCTGGGGTCAGTCACTTGTTCAATCTTGTTTATCAGGCCATTTGCTTCTGAGGACACCCTCCTCTGAGCAGGTTTTCTCTCAATCAGTTCCCTTCCTCGCTCTCTCTGGACCAGCTCTTTTACTGTTTCATTTGAGGACGTTGATGACGTTTCAACCTCATCTTCCAGGATTCCTTCCACTTTGTCTGACACAGGAGTGGGCAAGTCAACTGGAGTCTGTTCAGGCACTGTCTCCAGATTGTTTGTTCTCTTGTTTTGTCCTGGAATATGTTCAGGGGAAGGTAATCTCAACAGCTCTTCTTCTTCTTCTTCTGTTGGATTACTCACCTTCCTAGTATGGGTTGTATGAATCCAGTTCAGACATCCTGCACACTTCACAGCTGTAGTAGTGATCAATGTCAACTGGTAAGGACACTTCCACCGAGGCTGCAAACACAATTTTCTCACATGCTTCTGGATCACAACCCAGTTACCTGCTTTCAGGTTGTGTCCTTTCTCTTGCGAAGGTTGCAGTGTGGTTGCTTTCACCTGATGAGAGAAAGAGCGAACCACATAAGCTAGGCCTTTGCAGTAGTCCAATACCATATCATCTGTAATGTTTACAAAATCATTTGCAGGTACAGCTGGCAATCTCATGGCCCTTCCCATGAGGATTTCATGGGGCGACAGTCCTGTTTTCTTGTCAGGAGTACTTCTCATTGACATTAGAACCAAAAGCAAAGCATCTGGCCATTTCAGATTTGTGGATGCACACATTGTTGCCAATCTTGATTTCCCATTCATTTGTTCTACAAGTCGTGAGGCTTCTGGGCGGAAGCTATAATGAAGCTTCTGCTCAATATTTAAAGCTGAACATAGCAACTTAATCACCTCATTATTGAAGTGACTTCTTCTATGTGATTCTAAAGAGACCAGAAAACCAAAACGTGGAATTAACTTTGCTACTGTGAGACTGTCATTTCTCCTTGGAGGGTAAGCCTCAATCCATGACTGAAAATGCACTCAATCACCCACACATATTTCAAGCCGACACATGCAGGCATCTCAATGAAATCCATCTGCATTCTGCTAAACGGTCCTCCAGCCATGCCTATATGTCCCATGCTGACAATTGTTCCTTTGTCTACATTCATCTGCTGGCAGATAACACATCTGTGGCAAACTGCTTCGGCCACCTGTCTAAATTTTGTATTGAACCAGTACTGCTTAAATAACCTAACCATGGCATCTCTCCACACATGAGCTTGTCCAAGATAGTATCTGGCCATCTGCGTCAGTAAACTATTTGGCAATACTATCTTTCCTTCTCCTGATATCCAGATGTCATCATTTCTTTGGACACACTTCATCTTAACCCAATCTCTATGCTCACCTTTCCCAACATTGTCTTGGAGAGTTTTTTAATTCGTCCAAATTATAAATGACATGCATCACATAATTTGCGTAGATTTCATCATCTTCAGGTAACAATTCCCATTCTCCTTTGAAGGATATGCTGTTCAATGCGTAAAACTTTGTGACTTGATCCGCATATGCATTTCCCAATTACACATAACCTTGTGATTTCTGATGTGCACTGCATTTCACCACAGCAATCTTTTCAGGCATTTCAATTGCTTTTAACAAATCATGAATTCTTTCACCATTTCTTATTGGTGAACCATAAGAAGTCAGGAAACCTCTCTGTGACCACAATTGGCCAAAGCCATGCACAGTGCTGAATCCATATTGACTTTCTGTGTAAATAGTCACTTTCAATTGAGTTGAAATGTGACATGCTCTAATAAGAGCCACTAGTTCTGCCACTTGTGCAGAAAACACTCCTTGAAGCCATGAAGCTTCCAGCATGCTAGTGACAGTACATACTGAATATCCTGCTCTTAAAGTGCCCACATTATCTCTCAGGAAGGAACCATCAACAAAGATAATTTGGTCATTTTCTTCGAGGCAAGTATCTCTAATATCTGCTCTGGGTTTTGTGCATAACTCTGTAATTTCCAGACAATTATATTCAGTATCCAAATTATCAATGTTTGCTTCCTCATTTGGAAGTAAAGTTGCTGGGTTAAGCACTGTACATCTCTTGATGCTAACATTTGGAGACCCCAAGATTGCTGTCTCATATCTGGTCAGCCTTGAGCTGGGTCAGATACTGTGTCTTAGACCTGGTGAGCAAAATCTCAATGGAATGGGGAAACATTATAGTAAGTGGATGACTCATTACTATACACTCGCACTGAGCGAGGCTCTGCTCAACTGCTGCAGCGGACCGCAAACAACCAGGTAAAGCTAATGTGACAAGATCTAAGGTAGCTGAAAAATATGCCACTGGGCGGTTCACATCACCATGAGTCTGAGTCAAAACAGACAAAGAACAGACAAAGAACATGCATCACGTCCATGACAAAACAACAGAAAATGTTTAGTGTAGTCAGGCATACCCAAAGCTGGAGCTTGACCCAAACTCTCTTTCAAATCAGTAAATGCTTTCATACAATCCTCATTCAGCACTATAGGATCTGAAACTTCCTTATGAGTCAGTTTCTGTAAGGGCTTTGAAAGAACTGAAACATTTGGGATCCATTGGTGGCAGTAACCCACCACTCCCAAGAACATCCTCACACCTTTCTGAGTAGTTGGTGCTGGCATTTGCAAAATAGTTGCAACTTTCTCTCTAGAAATCTTTCTAGTTCCTTTCTCAATCAAATGACCCAAATAGTTCACCTCTTTCTGACAGTATTACAATTTAGCAGGGGACACTTTGGCCCTCATTACAACCCTGGCGGTCGGTGTTAAGGCGGCAGTAAGACCGCCAACAGGCCGGTGGTAAAAAAATTGGAATCATGACCACTGCGGAAACCGCCAACACAGTCAGCCACTATAACACACCGACCGCCACGGCGGTACAAGCAAACAGCACAGCAGTAACCGCCAACAGACAGGCGGAAGGCAATGTACCGTCCACCCTATCACAAGATGCCAATCCGCCACCTTTTCCGGGCCGGAGCCAACGCAAACAAAAACACGGTGGACACAGGACTTGGATGGGAAAACACTCACCTCTCCACCCCGACGAGGAACCAGGACGCCATAGAGCCAGAACTTCAGATACTCCCTGCAATGGTCTTCCTGCTCCTCTATCAGGAGCACCAAAGATGGCGGCGATGACCACGGTGAGTACTGCACCTACAACACAGGGGAGGGGGGGGAAGGAAAAGAGAGTGACACAGACATGAAATATGCAACACCCCCACCCCCACCCTCACCCACAACACCATACACACAAACGCATGCTGCAACATTACATATACACCCCCCACCCCCTCTGGAAGAACGCAAGGACAAAAGGAAATTAGTTGAACGATTGTAATCATGAAAAATCCATTAGTCAAAACTCGAAATACAGTATATACAATTATGTACACCAACTACACAAGTCCGGATAGTGCACCAATTATTGTCCGTGGACCACTGGGTCCAAAATGCATGGGCGAGGCCCACACATGATACCAGACTCCAAACGGAGAGAACACTGCAGGGGCATCAGATCGAAATGAAACAGGCACCTCAGGGGGTGGGGGAGCACCTCAGCCTGATGAATGCACTACGCCACTGCTCCACGAGGGGGCTCCATGCCCACTGCTGTATCCTGGGGAGTGCAAAGCCAGTCTCTCAAGTCTCTCCAGTGGGTGGTTTGCCTACTGCTTTATCCTGGGGAGTGCAAAGCCACAGTCTCTCAAGTCTCTCCAGTGGGTGGTTTGCCCACTGCTTTATCCTGGGGAGTGCAAAGCCACAATCTCTCAAGTCTCTCCAGTGGGTGGTTTGCCCACTGCTATATCCTGGAGAGGGCAAAGCCACAGTCTCTTAAGTCTCTCCAGTGGGTGGTTTGCCCACTGCTTTATCCTGGGTAGTGCAAAGCCACAGTCTCTCAAGTCTCTCCAGTGGGTGGTTTGCCCACTGCTTTATCCTGGGGAGTGCAAAGCCACAGTCTCTCAAGTGGATGCTTTTCTCCACTGGTTCTGGAGGGGGCTTTGTGCCCAGAGTGCTTCATCCTGCCAAGGACTGAGGTAGTGGATGCCTTTCTCCACTGGTTATGGAGGGGGCTTTGTGCCCACAGTGCTTCATCCTGCCAAGGACTGGGGTAGTGGATGCCTTTCTCCACTGGTTCTGGAGGGGGCTTTGTGCCCAGAGTGCTTCATCCTGCCAAGGACTGAGGTAATGGATGCCTTTCTCCACTGGTTCTGGAGGGGGCTTTGTGCCCAGAGTGCTTCATCCTGCCAAGTACTGAGGTAGTGGATGCTTTTCTCCACTGGTTCTGGAGGGGGCTTTGTGCCCAGAGTGCTTCATCCTGCCAAGGACTGAGGTAGTGGATGCCTTTCTCCACTGGTTCTAGAGGGGGCTTTGTGCCCAGATTGCTTCATCCTGCCAAGGACTGAGGTAGTGGATGCCTTTCTCCACTGAAAGTGGTGCATCATGGAAGCTGCCCAGGCTCCTGAAACTGACCACCAGCCGCGGGCGACTGACCACTGGGGATGGCAGCCATGTCTGTGGTGGTGCCACTGGCACAGGATGTCACGGGGCCACTGGCAGTACTTGCGGCGGTGTCAGTCGCGGTGGTGCTTGCGGTGGTGTCAGTCGCGGCGGTGCTTGGGGCGGCCTCTGTGGCTGCGGTGCTGGCGGCGGCCTCTGTGGCAGTGGTGCTTGCAGCGGGCTCTGTGGCAGCGGTGCTTGCGGCGGGCTCTGTGGCAGCGGTGCTTGCGGCGGGCTCTGTGGCGGCAGTGCTGGCGGTGGGCTCTGTGGCAGCGGTGCTGGTGGCAGGCTCTGTGGCGGTGGTGCTGGTGGCGGGCTCTGTAGCGGCAGTGCTGGTGGCGGGCTCTGTGGCGGCAGTGCTGGTGGAGGGCTCAGTGGCGGCAGTGCTGGTGGAGGGCTCAGTGACTGCGGTGCTGGTGGCGGGCTCAGTGACTGCGGTGCTGGTGGCGGGCTCAGTGACTGCAGTGCTGGTGGCGGCCTCAATGACAGCGGTGCTGGTGGCGGTGCAGGTAGCAGTGCAGGTGGCGGTGCAGGTGGAGGTGCAGGTGGCGGTCTTTTCTGCCGTACAGGTTGGCGTCGACGTGGACAGAAGGTGTGACACTGGTCCCATTGTCGGTGCCATCATGCCCTCTCCTGACCTGCCCTTCATTTTCTGGCCCTTCCCCACCTTGGATGGTGGCGCAGCTGTCTTGCCACTATCCCCTTTCGTATTCCCTGGGCCCTTGTTGGCAGTTGTTTTCTGCTTTTCCCTCCGAGATGTGGGCAACTTTTTAACTTTTGCAGGTGGTGTAATGTCCTTGCCTTCACTCTGTGGCACACTGGCAGGCCTGATGGTTGGCACACTCCAATAGCCCGCAGTTGCTGGCACCACTGTGCCTGGTGATGTGGTGGCTGAGGTGCTGGGTTGGGACCTGGAAAGCATGGCCCTAGGGGACGAACAGGGGGGGAGGTGTAGGGAAGAGGTCAATAGGAAAAGTTTTTTTGACACACTGGGACGGGTAGATGGAGGGGGTTTGGGAGTAGAGGAAGAGGTAGTGGTTGTAGGAGGTGTACGTCTGCTGAATTTGGGTGAAGGTGCATGGGCCAAAGGCTGTTGTGAGGTGGATGGCTGTTGGGTTGTGTCCTTTGTGTTTGTGTACTTTGGGAGGAGGGCTCACAGACACACTGGGAGAGGACACAGGGGATGTGTGAATGGTAGTGAGGGTAGTGAGTGCACGTGAGCGGTGTGTGGTGATGGGTGTGCTGGTAATGGAGGTAGTGGCTGAAGATGTAGTGCATGCAGGTGTGACTGGAGACAAGACTGGGAAGGAGGAGGAGGATGTGGAGGAGGGGGACACAGTGGAGGCAATGGATGTTGGTATGTCTGCATAGGTATGATGCTTGTGTGAGTGCCTTGTGGATGTGTGGTGCTTATGTTTGCCTGAGCCACTTTTGTGTGTTGAGGTGTGTGCATGCTGGTCTGATGGTGTACTTGGGATAGGCTGAGGTACAGGGGATTGGGTCTGGGTGGAGAAAGTTGGGGGGGGGGCTGGACACAGGGACAATGGCTGCCATCAGTACTGAGGCCAGAGCCTGAAATGCTCTCTGTTGGGCTGCCTGGCCAGAATGAATGCCCTCCAGGTATGCATTTGTTTGTTGCAAATGCCTCTCAACACCCTGGATGGCATTCACAATGGTAGACTTCCCAACAGTGACGGATCTCAGGAGGTCAATAGCCTCCTCACTGAGGGAAGCAGGGCTGACTGGGGCAGGGCATGAGGTGCCTGGGGCGAAGGAGATGCCCACCCTCCTGGGTGAGCGGCCACGGGACACACGCTGAGGGGCTGCTGGGAGGGCAGTGCTAGTAGTGGGGGTGGCGGCTGTACCTGTTGATGCGGGGGGCACAGAGGGGCCCGCCACCGCAAGGGAGCTCCCATCTGAGGAGGAGTCGCTGCTGTCACCTCCTGTCCCTGCCGTGGAGCTCCCCTTGCCCTCCATCCCACTGGTGGCTTCAGACTCCGTTGTCTGGTCCTCCAGGGCTGAGTGGGATGCAGCTCCCTCCTGCTCCGGTGCCACTGCTCCTCCGCCTGATGATGCTATTGCACACAAGAACAGAGAGACCACAAAAAGGGTGGGGGAAGACAGAAGAAAGACATGTTCAGTGCATGCAATACCACTACCGTTGGCGGACACTACAGACACAGGAGCCCTCTGCACTACGCCATGCACTTATAGTTCCTAGATTATTCACAGGGCCATGGGGTACAAGGCCTATGCCCGATTGCTGCACACATGGAAGTCACAGGAGCCTGACTAGGTGTAGATGGCTTTTACCACTGGTGGGGTTGGGGTGCCACATAGCCTGCCTCACAAAAGGACCTTGCCTACAAAGCTCGCCCTGGCCTAGGGTAACCCACTGCACATCTCCCCCACCCAGACACCTCGTAATGCGCGCAGAGTCAGATGGATGTGACGGTACTCACCCCCTTGTGGCTGCTGTGATGCCCTCAAGCGCCCATCCAACTCCGGATACGCCACTGCCAGCTGGGCCTCCGCCGTCTTCTTGCTCCAGCAGCGAATGTCCTCCCATCTTTTCCGGCTGTGGGTGCTCCGTCTGTGTGTCCGGACGTCCTTGGCAATGGCACGCCAAATATCCTTCTTCTGGTGGGCGCTGACCTACAGGAATAGTACAGGGGAAAAGGAAAAACTTTAATCGTCTGGACCGTCACAGTCATTGGCCCACATTCCCACCCTTGCCTGATGCACATACACTCACCGTCCGCTCATGCAGGGCTCAGCCCCCCCATATATCTTCCATCCACACCACTGCAAGCAGGCATTGCCCATGCAGCATGCTCACAGTGTACTCACCTGTTTGTCTGGAGGACCATAGAGTAGCGTGTACTGGGGGAGGACCCCATCCACTAACTTCTCCAACTCCTCCGAAGTGAAGGCAGGAGCCCTTTACCCAGACACATGAGCCATTGTTGCTTCCAGACTGAGGTCACAGCAGCACTTGCAGTGTAGGTCCTCTCCTGTTGAAGGTCAGGTATCAAGTGAGTGTACAGATAGAAAATTGCAGTCACGTCCGCAGCGGTGCGTACCGTCACCGCATGCGTACATCGTCATTGGCTCCTGGGACCCATAGGGTCCAATGTTAACCAATGCAGGATTGCACCGCGGTCTTAGACCGCCTCCCGCGACGGTGTAGAATGCCAGCACAGTTACCTAATATCCCCTTGTTCCACCTTACAGGTCAGGCAGCTGCCATTTCAGGGGGCCACATGGCATACATTTTAAACACTTCCCACCTATCCAGGCCTTGCATAAACACAGTAACAGGCACATTGCGGATTAACAAATGTGTGCAAATGACATATTGTGATACCTCAGTGTTGCCTGACTCTCGGCTCACTGTTCTCCTCCATAGGGAACGTCCGCTGGGGCAGGTGATGAGATGGGGGCATCCTCCGGTGTACAGACCGCTGGTGGACCTGTCGACAATGGAAGAGAGCCACGCAATAGTCACCTACAGACTTGATCATGCAACAATCCATGAACTGTGTGCCCAGTTGGAGCCAGACCTGATGTCAGCTATCCGCCATCCCACAGGGATCCCCCCTCTAGTGCAGGTCCGGTCAGTACTCCATTTCCTGGCAAGTGGGTCTTTTCAAACAACAGTGGCCATTGCATCAGGGATGTCCCAGCCAATGTTCTTTAACGTGTTGTCCAGAGTGTTGTCTGCCCTGCTGAAACACATGCACAGCTACATCGTTTTCCCTCAGGTGGAGGATTTGCCTACAGTGAAAGGTGACTTCTATGCCCTGGGACATATCCCCAACATCATAGGTGCCATTGATGGGACACATGTGGCCTTGGTCCCCCCGCAGGTGTGAACAGGTGTACAGAAACCGGAAGAGCTACCATTCAATGAATGTGCAGATGGTGTGTTTGGCAGACCAGTACATCTCCATTGTGAATGCAAAGTTTCCTGGCTCAGTGCATGACGCTTACATTCTGAGGAATAGCAGCATCCCTTATGTGATGGGGCAACTCCAGAGGCACCGTGTGTGGCTAATAGGTGAGGACAAGGACCCTATACCGTGTGAATAGTTGTCTGGGGTTGTCCCTGCGGGTTAGTGTGTGTCTAACAGTTGTCTCTCGACATTTGCAGGTGACTCTGGGTACCCCAACCTGTCATGGCTACTGACCCCAGTGAGAAATCCCAGGACAAGGGCAGAGGAACGCTACAATAAGGCACATGGGAGAACTAGGAGGGTGATCGAACGGACCTTCGGCCGCCTGAAGGCCAGGTTCCAGTGCCTCCATATGACAGGTGGTTCTCTCTACTACTCACCAAAGAAGGTGTGCCAGATCATCGTGGCCTGCTGTATGCTGCACAACCTTGCTTTGCAACGACAGGTGCCTTTTCTGCAGGAGGATGGGCCAGCTGGAGGTCTTGTGGCAGCTGTGGAGCCTGTGGACAGTGAAGAAGAGGAGGCAGAAGAAGATGATATCAACAACAGAAACAACGTTATACAGCAATACTTCCAGTGAGACACAGGTAAGAAGATATCTGCCTCACACATCTCATACAATTGTTTGACCTATCATAAGTCTGTCACTTTCACCCAGTATATGGACCCTGCCTTGTCACTTTGCCTTTCCATTTAACAGATGTGGGTCCCACTGTGTGACCTCTGCTATATTACCTCATGGACTAGAGCTGTGTTACATCGGTATGTTGACTATAAAATTGACATTGCTATATTCCATAGTTATTGCAAATACACATTTGTGAAAGCACAGACTGACTACAGATTGTTTTGTGATTGATGTGTGTTTATTTTTGTTCAAATAAGGGGAGGGGGTTGTAAAATGGTCAGGGGTGATGGTGGAGGAATGTCCATGGCGGAGTCCCTTCTATTTGTTTCACAGGTGCATTGCCCAAAGGGGCATAGGAAGTGGAGCTAGGGCAGTTTAAGGATGGACAGGGTGACAAAGTAGGACAGAAGGATGACATTCAGGGGGGTCTCATTTCCTGGCGGGGTCTTGTCCAATGTTCTCTGTCTTGTTCCTGGATCTCAGGGACCGTTTGCGGGGTGGCTCTCCATCTGCAGGAGGTAGGGTGCTGGTGTTGTGGTCCTGTGGCGGTGCCTACTGCCCACTAGTGCCGGCAGAGGTGGTGGGCTGTTCATCATCTAGGCTAGTGTCAGGGGCCCCTTATTGTGCCACAGTGTCCCTCCTGGTGTTGACAAAGTCCTTCAGCACCCCTACAATGGTGACCAGGGTGGTGTTAATGGACTTCAGTTCCCCATATAGTGCTCCTCCTCCAGCCGCTGGGTCGCCTGAAAGTTGGCCAGTACCGTTGCCATCGTCTCCTGGGAATGATGGGGTGGCTCCCATGATGTTGGAGAGGGCCTCATGAAGAGTGGTTTCCCTGGGCCTGTCCTCCCCCTGTTGCATAGCTGTCCTCCCAGTTCCCCTGTTTTCCTGTTCCTCTGTCCCCTGAACCGTGTGCCCACGGGGTGGTGGGTTTGCCTGGGTTCCCTGTAGTGGTGGACACACTGCTGCTTGACGTGTCCTGGGGACAGAGGGATCGGCCCGCTGAGTGGGTGCTGTGCTGGTGTTTCCTGAGGGGGAAGGCTCTGTGATGGCTTGTGTCAGGGGAACCGACTGTCCCGAGGTCCCAGATGAGCCGGGCTGGTCATCTTGATCCAGTTGGACAGAGCTGCTGTCATCACTGTGAGCCTCTTCTGAGGGGGGAGTGGACATGTCTGGAACCTCCTGTCCGGTGACGTTGGGTAGGGGTCCTGCAGGTGTGTAAAGGCATGATTATTGCATCTGTGTGTGCCATCGTGTGCAATGGGTGAATGACCCTGTACTCCAGTGCTTGCATTCTTGTCTAGGTCCTTGTGTGATAATTGGTTTGGGGTCTGTGTGGGTATCTGCTGTGGACATGCTTTGGTGATGGGTGTCCATGCTTTGGTGTTGCATGCAGGGCTTGGTGTTGGGATGGGTGGGTTGTGATAGTGGAACATATGTGAGGTGTTGGAGTGATGGAGGTGAAGGTGGGGGTACGTGATAGCATTCAGGTAGGGTGGGGGATATAATAGTTAAGAGTTGACTTACCAGAGTCCATTCTTCCTGCTACTTCTGCGAGGCCCTCAGGATGCAGTATGGCCAAGACTTGCTCCTCCCATGTTGTTAGTTGTGGGGGAGGAGGTGGGGGTCCACCGCCAGTCCTCTGTACTTCAATCTTGTGTCTGGAGACCACGGAACGCACCTTTCCCCGTAGGTCGTTCCACCTCTTCCTAATGTCATCCCGTGTTCTTGGATGCTGTCCCACTGCGTTGACCCTGTCGACGATTCTCCGCCGTAGCTCCATCTTTCTGGCAATGGAGGTGTACTGCACCTGTGATCCGAAAAGCTGTGGCTCTACCCGGACTATTTCCTCCACCATGACCCTGAGCTCCTCCTCAGAGAACCTGGGGTGTCGTTGAGGTGCCATGATGTGGTGTGGGTGATGTGTGGGGTGGTGTGTGTTGTGATGTGTGAGGGGATGTGTTTGTGTGTGTTGTTTGAGGTGCGTGGATGTTGTGTGAGTGATGATGTTGTGTGTCTGTGGATGCTAGTGTTGTTTCTGGTGGTGTCTCTCTCTGGCCTTCTGTCGAAATTTTGGTAGTAAGGGTTTGCGGGTGATGTGGGTGTGTGTTTTATATTGGATTGGGTGTGTGGGTGTGGTGTGTGTATGTGTAACAGGTGTGTGTATTTCGATTTGTCCAATGTGGTTGTGTTTTGTAAATGTGTGTGTATTTTGAGCGTGGCGGTGTGTATCGCCAATGGAATACCCCAGTTGAAAGACCGGCACGTGGATTCGTGGGTCGTGATAGTGTGGGCGTATTCCTGTTGGCGTGACGGTGGAGGTTTTGTTATCGCCAGTTTATCACTGACCTTTGGTGTGGCGGACTTGTGTGGGTGTCTGGATTTTGGTGGATTCCGAGCTGTGGGTCGTAATAGCTGTAGCGAAATTCCACCGCAGCAGCGGTTTGTTGGCGGTCTTCTGCACGGTGGTACGCGGGATTTACCACCAGGGTTGTAATGAGGGCCTTTATGTCCATTGTCTCCCAGGAAATTCAACAATGCAATTGTATCGCATTTACACCCTTCTTTTGTCCTGGACGCAATTAATAAATCATCAATGTACTGCACCAATGTTGACTGATAAGGCATCACTAATGATTCCTAATTCTTTTTCAAGATCTGCTTGAAATTAGATGGTGACTCTGGGAACCCTTGTGGCATTCCACACCAACAGTAGACTTTATTTAAGAATTTGAAACAAGAGAGAAATCTGCTGTCCTCATGAAGAGGCACAGAAAAGATTGCTTGACATAAGTCTCCCACAGTGAACCATTCAGCATCATATGTGATATGAATCATAATCACAACTTCCCTGAAACCCTGTCTGTGCAGCCTTAATCTGCATCACCATCACTTTCTCCTTCAGCTTTTTCTGTTTCAACTCAATCACATCACTACAGTATTTTGCATACTGCAGCACCTCATCAATGCACTCTACGCCGAAACCACCACCAAGACCCGAAAAAGACTACAATGCATCCAGAATGCCTGTGCCCGTCTCATCAAGAACACCCTTTGACACAGCCACACCTCCGCCCTTCTGAGAGACCTAAACTGGCTGCCTATTGACAAAAGAATCATCTTCAAGCTCCTGACCCACGCCTACAAGGCCCTACACAACATCAGACCAGCCTACCTCAACCACAGACTCTCCTTCTATACTCCCGCCAGACAACTCCACTCCGCCGACCAGGCCCTCCCAAACATCCCCTGCATATGGAAAATCACAGCCAGAAGATCCTTCTCCCACATCACCACCAAGACCTGGAACACCCTCCTCATCCACCTCAGGCAATCCCCACCCTGTCACAATCAGGAAGGACCTCAAGACCTGGCTCTTCGACTGATCCTCAGCACCCACCCTCCCCCCCAGCGCCATGAGACCCTCACGGGTGAGTAGCCGCGCTTTAAAAATACCTTATTGATTGATTGATTGATTGATTGATTGATCAATAGGTTTGGCTTGCCAGCAAATCAAATGACTCTTAATCATCTGACTAATTTCTGGTCTGAGTCCCTCAACAACTCTGAGCACATGTCCTTTGGCTCAGTTGTTTCTGTACCACTGTAATGCTTAAATGCTTTTAACAACCTCTCATAATATGCATGAATTGATTCTTTCGCTTCCTGAGCTGTTCTAACTATGCATTGCCAATCAATGTTTTTTGGTGAAATTCTTGTTTTCAGAAATTCAATGACTTTATAGTAATATTTAATTACTTCAGTTGATGGGGCACCTGTTGTTGGATCTCTTGGCCGCTCACTTATTGGCAAATCTACACTCCTCTTGCATTCAATCCATAATCTGCCATAACAACTATCTCTAAAAGAGTTTTGAAATCCTCCCACAGGCATCTTGCAAGTTTCACACACCTATCTGTCTGCTGGTACCATTCCACTGGTTTCTCCCTAAACCTGGGGTAATCATTCGTAAATTACAAAATGTCACTTCTGCTCCAAGGGACATGTACACAATTCCCTCCTGGAATTTCTCTCATTGGTAAAACTTTTACTGTTACGTACTGTGCTGGACCTCTCACCTCTGGATACCGGGTTGGCGAATACACCAAGTCTTCTACAGGTTCTGGATACTCCCAGATAAGGGTGACCCCTTCTAGTAGCCACAGTGCCGCTTGACAGGCTACGCCAAAGCAGACCGTACCCTCCAGAAGGAGTCCCAGAGGGAAAAAACCCCAACACTGGGGGAAAAACCTCAAACAGTAACTCCTGAAGAAAAACAAGAAAAAACAGGACTAAACAACAGGAAACAAAAATAGGCAAAAAATCTCCCAAGGCAAAAGCAGGAACAAAGAACAGGCAAAAATCTCCCAAGGCAAAAAGCAGGAACAAAGAACAGGAGCAAACAGCACATCCAGAAGGAAGTGTTTGCAACGCAAGGTGGAACAAGACTGACTGACTTATATACTGAGAAAAGGGAAGTGACATCACAGGAAAAGGAAAGGACACCATCTTGAATTGGGAATAGCCCATAGATCAGTATAGGAAAAATAAAGTAGTATAAAAGAAAAACAGAGCATGCTGGGACAAAAACACGAAGAAGACAAGATGGACACAACATGGACAGAGACAGGTAAAAAGACAAGACAAACCCACCAAAAACAAAAAGAAGAAAAAAAGGCTACAGGTAAGTGTAGCGTGACCGGGAGCGAAATATATGCTTCCCAGAATGTGTAGTCAAAAAACGTGGGGAACTGCGCTCCGAGTATTGGTAGCGCGTTCCATCCACGAGGATAGAAAGAGACGCCGCGTCTGAGCGCGGCGTTACATTTACTGCTTCTCTATCCTGCAGTGCTTCTGTAGAAGAATTATCAGGACCTTTTTCAAGCTTGTCTCATTTTTTCACCCATCTGCCTTCTTATTTGTCTAATTCTCTCCATATCTGAATGCCGTGAAGTAACTCTCTAAGGTGTGTTTTCATTTCTTTAGATGTCATGTGTTCAAAATCTTTTACATCAAAATCAAACCAATAACTTATTTTCAAATGTTTCATTTTTTATAAATCTATCCCATGTTTGTCTGCTACATCAGCTAACTGTTAATATATCTCACCTGCTTCTTTTGTAATCTTTGGGCATAAGTATCTCAATTCTTCTTCAGTGTAGGACTCTAACCTATTTACACCCATGGTTCCCTTAACAAGTTCACTCACTTCCATTGAAAGCCTGGTGTAGTTAATATAATTCCCTCCACTAGAAGCATCTTGTGAGGTATTCAGATTTTCTAACCAATGGATTAATTGTTGAGCTGTCAACCCTTGTATTGAGATATTATTAGGCTGAGTAGTAGGTAGCTGTTGTACAGTTAGACTCAGAGGTTGAGGTGTCATTGACCTCGAGTCAGCACCAATAAGTGATCATGCTCCAGTATTCAGAAGAGCTCTGAAAGGACTCCAGTCTATCAATGAACTTGTTCCATCAACAATCTGTGTCACATGTGTACCTATTTTGGCATTTTCACTGATTCCTTCTCCCACCAAATTCTGATTCAGGATTCCCTGTACATTTGTACCATTCTTACCCTGGGCATACAACGGTATGGGTGGACCAATAGTGACAGGTACAGACACTGCATCTGGACTTATTCTGGCATTTACATTTGATACTGCATTACAACTGTGTTCTGCATTTGAGGTAGTGACAACGGGGTTCGCTTTGATTGGATTAACATTGGTTTCTCGTAAACTTGTCCTGTTGGCACTGTTAGATTTGTTGTTGCCTCCACAATTGGCACATTTGGATAAAACCTAGGAATGCTAGGTTGCGGCAACTGTTCAGAATCTGTTGACTGATTTAGACTACTCTGCATTGGTATTTGTACTAAAGGACTAGTCTGCACTGAGCTCTGTGTCATGTCAGGATTAAACTGTGTAGTCTCTCAATCATGTTAAGACTACTCTGCATTGAACTCTGTGATATGTTAACCTGTGTTGATACAGAAGGATTCACACTAGTACTTGGACCTTTCTCTTGTGCCACATATGGTGGTGGACGATTTCTCAATATCTGTAAAATAAACTTATCATCATCTCATTCCTCATTATTAATCAAAGACTTTTCAGAATCTTTTGATATCTGCTCTTCATCTGATGAAGAAAAACTATTTTTAGATTTCTTTAAAGCTTTCTTTGCATCTTCCTCACTGTCTTGAGACACTGCAGGAAATATCGCTATACCATGTAAGGTATTGAGTCTTCACTGTCTCTGATCATTGTCCCACCTAGCTTCTGCTAGTGACTTCTCTGCTCTTCTCATTTTTCTCTCAAATTTAAATGCTTGTTGTCTGGTTACTAGTTCCCAGCTTGCTAATCCCTCAAACAGAGCTGGTCTTGGTGGAGGTTTTAGACCATACATCACTTGTCTCCTTAATTTATTGAATTGTATCAGCAAGAAGCCTTACAATAATATAAAACAATACACACAACAATATATTAGCAGCAATCAACACTAATCTGATAAGTCCATTAAATAAGTAATAAATAAACCCCTACAACCGCCCATACACATTTTAAGAAAGGGGCAACCCCTTGTCAGTGCCTACCCTTTACTGGGGAGGGGGGTCTCAGAAGAATGTGCCTGTGCTCGTAGCATTTTATATTAGCAGCAATGAAAACAGGGAAGGCCTTGTACTAGTGTGGGGAAAGCTATAATTCCATCTCACCACCAGTGCCTGGGGCCATATTAGGTCTTATAGAATTTTATGAATCAGCCATCCCTAGTTTAATTGGCAATTCCCTTATCTGGGGCCAAGTGGCCCACATGTATGAAGTGCTCGAGTTATGTTCGCTCATGTTACCCGGCCTCATACAAAGTGCAAGTGCAGTTTTGGCGCAATTTGCTCTATTTGACTTAAAAAGAGGTATGAGCCACTGGCACCTTGCCTTGTCAAATTTCTTACAGGCCAGGGTAAAATGAGCCACATTGTCCGCCTCCTCAGTAGTACAGTTGCAGAACTCCAAACCTGCCGCCAACCTGCGAGTGCAAACCAGGTAGCCTCTTAAGGGGAGCACTCCCAGCCTGTATTTTATATAAAGAGTCCGCTTCAATTCAGGATACAACATATCCAAACATGCCTGGGGGACTATATCATGAATGTTATTAAAATAATAATGTGTGATCGAGCCGGGCCTAAGTTCTCTGTACACCCTCATCCTGTTGAATTCCCGGTACAGATCTTTTACCAGGCCCACCGTATCCTTGCTGACTCTATGCGGGTGCGCCCATAGGTCGTCCAACCAGAGGTTCCCCAGAGTCTTTTTAACGTGAGCTCCCAGGAGCACCCCCCGGATCCATTGTACGAAATTACCTCTTTCAAGGTTTTTAGGTACACCCCCGCCCGAGGGTTACGAACTAGCCTCACCCAATACAGCATTGGCCTTCGGGCGGCTAGCTCCAATATCGATATCAGGTTTAATTCTAGAAAGAGGTCTTTCAGGGGGGTTCCCTCCCTGCCCCAACCCTAATAGGGTTCTCAGAAAGTTGTTCTCAGCAACCTGCAGCACTCTTGTTTTCGTATATCCCCAGAGTTCCGCTCCATAGAGTGCTGCAGCCACTGCTTTCCGAACATATATCTCCAGTGTAATACTGATACTTCGGCCACTGGCCTTATGCTTGAATCTCAATATTGCCCCGGCTGCTTGTTTAAGGGCTATGGCTGCCTTTCGAACTTGGCAGTCCCAGCTTAGGTTCTCAGAGAACTGCACACCTAGGTAGTCGAAGTGCTTGGTAACCTCAATTGGGGCATGGTTAATCGTTAGTTTCTTCTGCAGGCTAAGAGAGGGCTGCAAAGTCATCCCCATGGTCTTCATACAATTGATAGTTAATGATTTCTCCTCTCAGTATTTAACAAAGCGGCGAGGAGCCTTTGGGCCGCATTTTCAGTGCATGCCATAAGGACTGCATCATCCGCGAATAATAGTATTGGAACCCTCCTTCCGGCTACAAGAGGGACATCTAGCTGCCCCCCTTGGAGGAACTGGGTCACATAGTTAAAGAAGAGGCTGAAGAGAAGGGGTGCCAAGACACAACCTTGCCGGACACCCTTTTGCACCTGAAAGGGGTCTGTGCACTCCCCACCCATCTAGTATCTCACTCTAGCCATGTTGTCCAAATGCAGTGCTACTATGGATTTCACAAAGGGGGCCTCAACCCCTATACAGTGACTTCCATAATTTGCCCCTATCTACTGAATCAAAGGCAGCTTTCAGATTGATAAGAACCAGGTACAGTGAGGGCCTCCTGATTACTGTGAACTTATATGCAATCAGGAATAGACGTATGATCTGGTCGATAGTTCCAACCCTGGAATGAAAACCAGCTTGCACCTCTGTTATCACACCCTGGTGTCAACCCACCCCTGGAAGCAATTAAGCAGAACTTTCCCTAGAACCTTCCCGGCCCAATCTAACAGAGTTATAGGCCGATAGTTGGCGGGGCATCCTCGGTCGGCCTTCTTATAAATCGGGACTATGACGGCGGAGCGTCAGGACTGCGCAACTGTATTCCCCTTAAGGGCTGCGTTAAACACTTTAGTAAGGATTTTAGCCCAATAAAAGGGTGCCTCACAGTAGAGATCCACTGGCACCATATCTGGACGTGGAGCCTTGTTCCTCTTCATTGCTCCCAATACTCTAGTTACTTCTTTGATCAGAATTCCTATTTCACAGGGGTAGTAGAAAGGACATCTTGCGCACAGTGAATCAACCGCGCAGGTGCTATATAGTGTGCCAAAATGGTCAACCCAAATAAGGGAGCCTATACAGGTTTCTACGACATTCACTACCCCCTTCCCCACTTTGGCCCCACTCTGGCCACCAGTGCCCAGAATCTTATTGGGTTATGGTCAACAGTAGTTTCTCTAAGTTCAGCCCAGAGTTTATTTTGGTACAACCTTTTCTTTGTTGTCAGTAGATGCTTATTGCCCCTTCTATATGCTCTAAATTTCTCTTCGGTGGCAGAGCTATCATGATGCCAGGATACGGCAAGCGATCCCTCTCTTTTTGCCCTTATACACTCCTTATTGAACCAGCCTTTGCAACCTGTCTGCCTTTTTCTGCTGTTGTTATCTAGCTTGTATGTTACAGGTTTAGACCGGAGGTCCCTCAACTCCCCTACCATTGTGTCAAACGCCGCTATGATCGGGGGCTGTCTTTGGGCAAAAGCATCTATAACGAATTGCCCATAGTTAACCATTATGGATTCAAGTTGCGGAAGACACTGCAGGTACCTTCCTCTCTCTCATATAGCCCAGATTCCTGCCTTATCATGCTGCCTATACCCTAGGCATTTGGCCTCATATTAAGAATGAGTGGAATTAATCACTTTCCATTCTACTGACCACAGCCATGTCGAGGACTGCTGGCTAAGCTTCCATGTTAACGATAACATAGTCAATGACCGATGAGGATCGACCATTGTCAAAGGTTGCATTTGCAGCGCCATCCGACTTGGAACAGCTATTGACAAAGCGGAGGCCAATACTAAGCATAAGATTAGTAAAGGCCTCAGCTTTTTTTTGTGGACTTTGGGCTACTCATCGCTGTCTCAGAAATCCCCATACTGCGGTCTTCTGTCACAATTTCACTACTGTTAATGGCATCACAGGCAGACGTGTTAAAGTCTCCACAGACCAGTATCATATCCACATCACTTTCATGTCCACTTGTTGTTTTGTCATTTACATTGCCTTTTCTAATTTTATTAATGTGTGCAGAACACTCTTTCCAGATTAACTGGACCGCTGGGGACCAGCCTGGCAGAATATATACATTTAAAATGTCCATCACACCCTCTTTATCTTTACCTGCCCAAAGTCTCACATTCTGGATATTAGCGGGAGCTATCGAAAGTGGCACATCTACTTGCTCTGCTTTGCAGTTTACCCTGCCCAAGACCCAGATTGAAATACCACCCGATGGGCGTCCCTTCGTGGACTGGGCGGCCAGCATGTCAAACCCCAGGAACCCATTATCACAAGTTCTTTCAACTGCCCAAGTTTCATGAATGCAGCAAAAGTCAAATAGGCTAACAAATTGTGACCAGTCATTGTCTTCCACCCTGCTGGCCAACCTGCTATGTTTCAGGACAGGATTCACAGGCAGCCCCCCTTCAAATTTGTACATGGGGAAGAGCATACTAGGGTGATAGTAGAAAGCTGGAAGGGTGACTTCGTCGTTCAATCCGCACCTATTCCAGAGGGTGCTCTGGAGTTCCCAGCCCATACCTCCACTACCCATGACCAGTCCTCACAGATATTCCCTATATTCCTCTCACAATGGCTGGGAATCCTAATTTGTCTACAGTTCTTGTGAGTAGTGATGGTCAATGATTCTTGCACTCCATTGCCCTTAGCTACGATTTTCTTCTTTTCTTGCCACGTTATCGGTCCATTCCTGAGAGGACTCCCAGTCCTTAGCATGTCTGGGCTAATCCTGCTCTGCTCAGCCCCCCGGGTTCCTCTTGGTGGAAGTTGTAACATGGCTGCACATCGACCCCCATTATGTGGAAACAATCTGCGTGTTGGAGAATTAGGCTGGCTTTACCGGACAGAGCAAATTTAACCATAGCCGAAGGGCAGGAGTGAACTAAGTCGCCCTGGGAGGCTACAGGGCGAGCACACCTCCTACCGTAATCATTCTGTCTTTGCTTATATCCCAGTTTTACTAATCTCATTTTGCTGGAAGAGAGGACTCTCAGCTCCAGTGCAGCATATAAGAGGCTTGTAACCATGACCTATTTAGGGGTAGATTTAGTCCCACATCCGGAAGAAGGTCAACAAACTTTAGACAGTGCTGCTATATCTTCTCACTGGCACAACACCAGGAGTTGCGGCAATGCCAGCATGATGTAAGTCGCGAGCGTTTATACTTTCTGTGCATCTAGTTCCTGAGGGTGCCAAAAATGGTACGGCATCCGGATTCAAGTTGGCCTGTCCCCGCCACCATTCTTTTTCTCTTCCTCTTTATGGAGCCTTTCTTCTTGTTCCTAGCCCTCCTCTTCCCTAGGGGATAAACGTGGCAGTCTGCGCCTTCCATTGCATCACCCTCATTTTGCATAGTCTCACAGTGTAAGGGTTGAGTGGATCGTGGGGGGCGTGCTTCATTCCCCACATCCATCGGTCTGCCAGGAAGTGTTATCAGGCTCAGGGACAGCCAAGTTGCTGGTAACTGTCCTCACCCCCCTTGGTGCATGCATGAGGCTTACAGTTGGAGTTGTCCATCTATCTACACCATCCTTGGGGTTAGGGAACAGCCATTTAAGGGAGCACACTGGGTAAGGTATAGCTCTATTTCTCTTAGCGTTTCCTTCCTTCTTAATATTCCTACTCGGGATCACACTTGCTCCACCTAAGGTTTTGTCTTGCAGCCCCCCCCCTCCTTCCACATTCCCCAGAGCCCGCTGGCAGATCCTGGAGTGCAGTAGATGTGGGTATAGCTCTTTCTCCTGTGTTAACCTGGTGCTTTTCTACATGGGGGACTGTCCAACCCTAATTGAGCATACACGGTGCCTTCTTTACTGCCATGGGTGGAGTCATCACGGTAAGAAGCCATAACCAGAGGCCCAACAACCGGGGTTAAACTCCTCAGTTGGGCAGTGGTGAGATCTACAGTTTGCGTCTGCACAGTACTCCTTGTGGGCTTAGGATAGTTGAACTGGCTGTGACTAGCATACCAGGGAGGCTGGTAAGAAATATCCTTGTTTACTCCGTCTGTTCTTCCGCCCGGGACTAGAGCCTGTAATATCATGGTTAGCAATGACTCTATGTGCTCTAATCCCCCAAGAAATTTCTCCAACAATGCAAGAATCAATGCTTCAGAAATTATGAACCCTTGTGGGACTCTGTGGATGCAGGATTGGTCCTTTGGTGCAGGCAGGGAGAAGGGTGGTGGTATACGGAGTCAGTCAAACAGAACCCCTCCACTAGGGGAGAAACTATTGTTTGTAAATTTGAAATCAAAAGCAGCCTCCACCAAACTGCCATTGGATGCCGGCCGAGATGGTTCACAAGATTTCATCTCATTTCTGGTCGGTGCTGCACTACACGGTATAACGGGAAGCGTATAATCCAACAACATCAAGGAGCTTTCACTTAGATAGTCATTTTTTCCTCCTTGGTTGCCATCACTCCGATCTCTCCAGTCAATGAGTTCACAACTAAATGGCAATAATTCACTGGTAGTGCAACTGTGGGGAAGGGGCACAGATAAAGCATCATCACTTGTCTCAAATTCTCTAAAATTCTCAAATTAAATGTCCCTTTTCCGGAAATGCTAAGTCCCTTCTTTTCTTGTGATTTTGCACCAATGTTTTAACCATACGCATGTTCCAGTACCTTTCTCTTCAATTACAATGTATGCTGGGGTACCTTCTGGCGGACACATTTCTCCTACCCTAGCTGGAATATATTCATCGCCTCTAAGAGAATTTTTTTAAGCTTTGAAAAACGTAATTTTCATAAATTTATGTCACAAATCAATAAACAGGAAATTATTTTTAATCCCACAATCATCTTTCTCTCCCTTCTCAACCAGTTGCGCTTCACGGTTGTCCACCAATCTGTTGGCGACCCTTCTCACTAACCAACCTATCTCAGTGCAGCACAAAATGACGTCACACTTACACGCAGCAGCTGACAAAGTCTTGCGGCTTGTCCTCCTAAACTCAAAAACATCCAAAACAAATGCAGTATTATTTGCGAGCACTTCACAAAAACCTAAAAAAAACAAATTTGTCTATTTACTAAAGGTAGGGTAATACAATCGCTTCAGGAACCTTATGGATTTTCACTGATAGTTTTTCACTCTAGCATCTATTCTTCTTTCTCAGTTCCCCAGATTTCCAAGCAAAATTTGACCTGCAAATTTTACTCTCAACTGTTCAATGGATACTGTCCTGGCGCACATAGAACTCTCCAAATCTCAGTCAAAAAGACCTTGGGGGTGATTCTAAGCTTGGGAACCGCCAGAAGACCGTACCGCGGTCAAAAGACCGCGGCGGTCATTCTGGGTTTCCCACTGGGCTGGCGGGCGACCGCCGAAAGTCCACCCGCCAGCCCAGCGGGAAACACCCTTCCCACGAGGACGCCGGCTCAGAATGGAGCCGGCGGAGTGGGAAGGTGCGACGGGTGCAGTTGCACCCGTCGCGAATTTCAGTGTCTGCAGAGCAGACACTGAAATTCTTTGTGGGGCCCTCTTACGGGGGCCCCTGCAGTGCCCATGCCATTGGCATGGGCACTACAGGGGCCCCCAGGGGCCCCACGGCACCCCATACTGCCATCCTGTTCCTGGCGGGCGAACCGCCAGGAACAGGATGGCGGTATGCGGTGTCAGAATCCCCATGGCGGCGCGCGGATTCCCATGGGCAGCGGAAAGTCGGCGGTACACCGCCGGCTTTCCGCTTCTGCCCGCGGCTGTACCGCCGCGGTCAGAATGCCCGGCGGTGCACCGCCAGCCTGTTGCCGGTGCTACCGCCAACCTCCGCCCTGGCGGTATTTACCGCCAGGGTCAGAATGACCCCCCTTGAGTGTAAGGACTTTTACACTCAACTTGTCTCACAAACTTGACTTGCCAACCACGCTCGATTGGCCTACTAAATAGACAAATTACAACAAACACCAAGGGGGTCATTCTAACTTCGACGGGCGGCGGAGGCCGCCCGCCGAAGTTCCCCCACCAAAATACCGCTCCGCGGTCTAAAGACCGCGGAGGGTATTTTGGGATTTGCCCTGGGCTGGCGGGCGGCCGCCAAAAGGCCGCCCGCCAGCCCAGGGCAAATCAACCTTCCCACGAGGACGCCGGCTCAGAATTGAGCCGGCGTAGTGGGAAGGTGCGACGGGTGCTGTTGCACCCGTCGCATATTTCAGTGTCTGCATAGCAGACACTGAAATACTGAGTGGGGCCCTCTTACGGGGGCCCCTGCAGTGCCCATGCCATTGGCATGGGCACTGCAGGGGCCCCCAGGGGCCCCGCAGCACCCCCTACCGCCATCCTGTTCCTGGCGGGAGACCCGCCAGGAACAGGATGGCGGTAGGGGGTGTCAGAATCCCCATGGCGGCGGAGCGCGCTCCGCCGCCATGGAGGATTCTGCAGGGCAGCGGGAAACCGGCGGGAGACCGCCGGTTTCCCGCTTCTGACCGCGGCAGAACCGCCGCGGTCAGAATGCCCTTAGGAGCACCGCCAGCCTGTTGGCGGTGCTCCCGTGGTCGGTGACCCTGGCGGTCACCGACCGCCAGGGTCAGAATGACCCCCCAAGTGTCTCAATACACTTTTAATATACTCCGGAGTCTTAGACCTACCTAAGCATCACACACATGTGAAGTTCGTCAACTTTCCTACTCTCACACTTTGGAGTATACAAATCCCTTCTTCAGCAACATTTGGAGTAACCCAACTCCCCTAAAGTCCCACAAACACCTCAATCATCTGCAAAAAATTAGCTAAAGTTGTGCAAGTGCATGATCTACTTAATTCAACCTAACAACAGAACGCTGAGAACATTCCCCACCAACATAGGCAGACTCAAAGGAGAGGGGACAGTCACCTTGGGTGTTTAGGGACACATCTTCTCTACATTTTTCATCAATTTAAAAAAATCAATAAATCTCAATCAAAAATAATAATCAATAACAATCAATAATTAACAATCAATAATCCAAAAAGACATAACCATCAAACTCTGGCTACTAAAAACTTTTGCAGCGCAGATCCTTGTCTCATCTTATTATTTAATAATAGGAAGTGATTGGATACTGCCTTAAGGTCGATGAACCTTTTGACTCGTTTAGATTATATTGATTATCACATTGATTGTCATATTGATTTTTGACACATAATACAACAACATTAAACAATAATAATAATCACTAAAGAATCAATATATGACGCATCATGACCCATTTGGCCACGAATAACCACAGTATCAATTAAAATATTTATTTCCCTATATTAACAATGCTAAGGTCAGAAAAATTGTTCTCAACACCAAATGGTACAAATAAAGTACCATCATAGGTTGACGGATCGGCCTGAAAAATCTTAGTTTAAACAGAGAAAATAGAACAATGAAAACAATGATTAGAACACAAATCAATAACATGAATTTATTTGTAAGAGAGATAGTATACATTTGATTCAGTAAATAAACTATGTCAAATCATAAGCATAGAGAAAACACCTCACTACCCTCAAATTAGCATTAGCATGTTGGGCATTATGCAAATGTTTTAGTACCATTCATTTAGAAAACATCTAGCTATGGCATCTATCAAAAATAGCAGCAGAATTTTAAAAAGTGGCAGCTCGTAACCTGCAAAACAAAAAGACAAATACAAATACTGTATACAGAATTCATACATTTACCTCTCCTTAAGGTAAACAGCACTCAGGTTACAGCTTCATCAGGGGGACCTCAGCATCAGGAAAGGGGCAGTGAAAGGGGTGACAATTCAGAAATTTGGACACTAAATTCTCTGAACCATCAATTTAATTATTTAGAGCAGGCAGCATAGCACTATAGACCAAGTGCTAAAATAGGCACCAGCATTACCGCATGGAGCCTATAAAATAATTCAAAATAACAAAACAAAATAATACCAGAAGTCAGTAGACTTACTGGTTTGAAGCAGGAAATGTCAAAGTAACAGATCATAAGAAATGAGAAGTAAAGTCTCTGGAAATAATGAATGCAATGAATGAAATGAAACATGAATAATGAATGCCAATGTCTGATTCACAAACATTAAATTAAACTTTCTAAACTTCTGTGATTGACTGAAAACTGCATATGTGCACCAATCATCTAATCACAAAACATCAGCACATCAGAAAATATTCCACTATTAGCCTAAATGTTCTGTATTTCTCTGCCTCTTCCTTTTTGCGTAAGCACAAACAAAATGAATTATTTTTTCTACAGTCTTCTCCGAACTGTTTTGTGAAGGCCTTTTGTTCAACACATTTCAGAATGCACTTGCTGCCGGATGTTAGTCAGGAAGGAGTAGAAACATTTTCCCTAAACAGATCTTTCCCACAAAAAAAACACATTCCAACAGTATGAACATAGAATAAACCTGTGATTAAGATGAAGGAAGCTTGTAATTCCTCGCAAGCATTTTTTCTACATTTGATACTTTAGCTTAGCTTGGCAGGCAGATAGCTACATGCTGTTACCTTGCTTGCTTAATACACAGCAGAGAACAAATGCCTACAGTTTCTTTGGCAGACTTTCAACATTAACTTTGGCCATGTTCTGCTGAAAGGCACCACAGAAAACTCAAGAATTACTTGCATTTAATCTAACATTACTTTTCAAAGCACATATTCTTAAAGAGACATAATATTTTTGTTTCATCACTAAGTTAGCACATTTTTAAAAATATGTGCAGGCCTTTCACTCTGATGGCAGCCACTAAACAAGCACACTTTTCATGTTTAACATTTATTTTTCATTTGAAGCAGTTCTCATGTTAGTGCATCAGTATGATTACATAAAATAATTATTTCATGACAAATCTGCACTCACACACCCCAGTCACTACATCTGCAGCCACCACAACCACATACACGCCTAAATGCAGCACATCCACCATGCCTGCAGTCACCAGCCCAACAGTCACTTATCCACTATTGCATCTCCCAGCACCTCCACCACCCCTCCCAATACACATAAATGCCTCACCCACCCAACAGACACCCAGCACCCACAATTATACCTCGCACACACATGCACCCAAGACATCCACCAAACCACTTCAGACAACCACTCCCTCTCCCTCCACACCCAAACCTGTTTGCCATGACTGTCCCTGTCTGTCTAAAAACTTTTTCCTCTCGGAGTTGAACCTTTTCCCTACTCCTCATCCACCCTGTGTGATCCGCAAATGCTCTGTGTCCCTCCCCAAGTCCAGCCCTTCCACCTCTACCACCTCCCCTGCCCCCCCTGAAAGTACCAATACCTCTCCCTCCGCCAAGAAGTCTACCCCTCCCAAGATTTTGCAACCCTCCCCTAGCCTTTGACCTAAGACCCCCTCCCAAAGCCAAGCCCAAAGACCTCCCTCCAGCCCACCACCCCAATCCCTGAGGTGTCTGTCTGCCCCCCTTGATGCCCCTACCTGTGGAGGTTACATGCCAGTCAGGAGTCAAGTAGGACCACTTACATTTGCCATATGTGCAAGTTGCACTTGTCTATTGGGACTGGCCTATGGCCTTAATCTTTGTAAATTTTGATGTATATATATTTATTTATTTATATATAACACAGCCAACCAGTTGTTGGCTCAAAAGTTACATCTTTGTCCTGCTTTTATTTTCTTAGGGCAATTTTGGTCTTAGCTGATTTTGTGTGTGAGTAAGTTTTGTGTTGGTGGTGGTTACCAGTTGTGTCTGGGCAGCATGTGTGGTTGTGTGCATAGCATTTGCCTCAGTGATGGGTGTATATTGTGTGATGGGCATGTGTATGTTCGGGACATGTTATTGTGTTCATATTGTGTGGTGTTTGTGTTATTTGAAGTGTGGTATGCCTTTGTGTGGTTGTACTGTCTGCTTGCGTGTGTGTGGGGATTGGTATGTCAGATCCGTTGTGAGGTGTGAGGTGTATTTGCGGGTTATGAAGTATGCCTCATTGTTTGGATGTGTGATTGTGTGTGTTCGTTCTCTGGTGTTGTTACGTTGTGTTGTACGTATGTATGATTAGGCAAGTGGTGGTGTATATTGTGGGTGCTTAACGGTGCTTTGGTGGTGTTGCGGTTGTGGTGTAGGTGTGTCGTTTGATGGTGTTGTGTGTGACTGCGCCAGTGCTGTGTATCTGGGGGTTGGTGAGTGCTTTTGACTTGTGAGTGTGTGTGTGATGGTCACAATGTGTTTACTATATATGTGCGGGTGTGTATGTGGCTGTCTGTCAGTGTGCATGTCAGTGTGAGGTTACGTGTCTGTGTCGCCCTTGTCACCTGTTCCCGATTGGTATGTTGTGTGTGCGTAAGTACTCTGACATTTTGCAACAGTGATCGGTAAGGGCGTGTACTCACAGTTGCTGTTGTCGCCGCTGGTTCTGGGGTCATTGAGCGAGTAGGAGCAGTGGGAAAACGTGTACTTCTGGTTCCATGGCAGCTCCGGACGTGTATGGCTTCCTGTTCCTGAGAGTGTCTCCATTTATACAGTTGGTTTTCCCCAGGGTTTCTATGCCAGGGATTCTATTGCTGTATTCTGTCAAGACTACCGCCATGGTCATAATTTGACAGTCTTCTCCGCTAGTCTGTTGGCAGTATGATCGCCACTGCCAACATAGCGGTCCTGGGACCATCAAACTTGTAATGAGGCCCTGTATGTTTACCGCATTGTGAACCTGAGAAAAAGTGGTTTAGCTACTTAGAGCCTGTTGAACCATAAGTTATTTGTTAACTTTGAGTGGGATCCTAGAGTATACAATGAATGATGGATTCACCTCCAATTGTATACAGTGTGATGCAGTCTATCCTCACTGTTTGTTTACGTGAGAGTGCTGCTAAAACGTATTGAATGGAACTACAAGTCATGTGATCAAGACATTGAGAAAGGTGGAGAACTGTAACACATTTTTTGGCAAAGCTTTTTCAGTGTGTTTACACTGTTTGATGATGAATAAACTACTTTGAATGCAGCAATTCTCCACAAGTGCGTTACCCATTCTGGAAAGTTATTGGACTATATCGTCCTCACGTTTCGTAGTACCCGCTGTGTTACTGGAGCAGCAACGTTTGGTGGAGCCCTGGAAACACACACACATATATATATATATATATATATATATATATATATATATATGTATTACCTAGTGGCAGTCGCCACAAGGTTGTTATAGTTAGGACCACGTTTCCATACAAAAAGTGTTTTAGACTTGTGACTTGACACAAAAATTTTCAAAAAAATGTGGCCTGGTGATTCTTGGCACGCATGGAAATTTTTGGGGTGATCCGTCAAGTGCGGGGCCTAGAAAAAAGGAGCTAAAAAAATGTTTTGTTTCCCATGTTAATTCCCATCTATCAACACGTCTACAGCCCGAACCGCTAGACAGAATTACATCAAATTCATCAGAAAGCTAGCTGTCGGTCCGCAGATTGTGCTTTTTGTTAACTGATGTAAATCCATTCAGTAGTTTTTTTTAATTTAGGGAAATTCTAATTTTTGTATCTCTGGCCGTGAAGTATTCGCGAACAAGGACAAGCTCATGAAGAGAAATGCACAACTCTGATTGGCTGCCAACAGTTCAAACCAGGAAGTGTTGGCAGCCATTGGGAGTCGGCTTGAGCCAAGTCCCAGAAAAGGCCAGGGTAAAGACACCCAGACTTCCTAGCACTGGTGAGGGATCCCAGAGGGACTCCTGAGAGTATTAAAATGTTTTTTTAACTTATTTTTTGTCATGAATTCGCAAGATTTGTGAATTTTCAGCAAAAAAAGTAAAAAAACAAGAGCTGGCTACTGCACTTGTTTTTTTATAGACCCCTGGGTGGGCCAGTTCCTGGGGGCATTAAATATTTTGTGCGTGGGAGGGTCTCCTGGCCCCCCACAGCTCCGGGGACCACCACCTCTCCATAGCTTTCATTTTTTTATGTTCGGGGGGGGGCCATGCCGCCCCACTACCTTGGGGGCCTTGGCCTCCCCACTACCCCGGGGACCATCACCTCCCCAGTGCTTTGATGTTTACATAAGGGGGGACAACGGCCCCCTGTGCCCCGGGGACCACCACACCCTGCGGCGTCTATTGTATTATATGTGGGGTAAACTGTACCCCCTCTGAGTTCCAGGAACCACCACCCCCCCAGGGCTTTGTTTAAAATGTATGTGGGGGGCCCATGGCTGACCGTGCCCTAGGGACCACCACCCCGGGGCTTCTATTAAACCATATGCAGGGGCACGGCCCCCCAGCACCCCGGGGACCACCCCACCCCAGGGCTTCATTTAAAACTTATGCAGGGGGTCTGCGGCCTCCCTACACCCCGGGGACCAACACCCCCCTGGGCAAAGAAAAAGAAGAGTGAAGGGGGTCTGTTTCTGACCCTCATTAGCCCCGAAAACCCCCACTCCCGGGCCTCTCTTCACATTGGAGGAGGGCCCTCATGGAGCCATAGATGGCCCTGGGGGCCTCCACCCTTCAGGGCCGGCTCCTGCTATGTCCCGGGGCTTCCCACTACCAGGATATAGCTATGTGCTGTGGCTTGGCTGCAGCCAAGCCACAGCAAACACTCCACTGTTTGAGAGCGGGACCTGTAAAGCAGTTATAGTTAGGTTCTGAATTTACTCATAGAAAACCATAGAAAATCAGCCGGTAGCAGTCAGAGTTATAGTTACCTTAGGGCACGGGTTGTAGTTACTTTAAAGAACTCTAACTGTAAATGTTGCAGTGACAGTATGAAAGATGGCATAGAATATGTGGATCAATTAGCCATGCACAGCTAATTACTCCACATATTACATAATTGATGACATATTCTATGCCATCTCTCATAGTGTCACTGCAACATCTGCAATAAACTTATTAAGGAGAAACTGTGCATGGTGAGGATGCAAGTTATAGTTACCTTAGGGTGCGAGTTTTAGTTACTTGAAAGAACTACAACTATAATTGCTGAATTTCTATGGTTTTGTACGAGCAATTTCAGAACCCTCCCTGTAACCTATGTTTTTTCAGTGAATATATATATATATATATATATATATATATATATATATATATATATATATACACACTGCTAATAGATGGGAGAGTTTTAGTATTCAAATATATAATATTTACACATATAATTTGAATATTAGAGCTCTCCCACCCAGTAGCAGAAAAGCAGGAGGCATTTGGGCAGGTGTCTATGAAAATGTAAATCTACACAAATTATGCTAATCTCTATTTGATGGGGGAACTCTTGCCTTGAAACACAAACAGCCATGGGCCCATAGCATTCACTACAAGGCCAATATTAGCATTGCCAGGATGAAATATTCATCCTGATTTGCTGTGAAAAAAATGTGTGTATATAGATCGATCACTCCAAAGGAGTCTATTGCCACTGATTAGCTTCCAGATTCATGAAAAAACACTGTCATGCTGGAAATCACAAGATTTCATCCTTCATATTAGTAGAGGCAGATGTGTATGTATGGTAAACTAGGACAATAGTATCACCAATATTTAGTGATATTGTGATGAGAGGTCCATTGTAGAAAACCATCAGTACCCAGTGATCTCGCTCACCAGACTTCCATCAGGGTAATCTGCCTTTCCCATGTGATTGCCATAATTGTGCATTTTGAAAATTGTTCTACTATTTTACTTTCTATTTCTTATATGTGTTATATTTGCAGCATCTTCCTCAGAATACCGAAATGTTGCCCAAAAAGATGTAGACACAAACTCTTGTCTTAATAAGGTGAACTCATACAGTAAAAAAACAAGTGATATTCATTCTTCAGGATGCACTGCATTTTCAAACTGGAGTCAGATAGTGTATCATTGTACAAATAAATCAGATCTTACCTTTGCAATCACATCAAGGGTTACTCGAGTAGTCAAGTCATGAATTCGAACCTCTCTTTTTCCATCGGCACTTTCTGCTAGTTTTTCCATTAGCACCTCAGCTTTCTCATTGAATATTTCCATCAATCCCATGAGGTAGCTGCAATATATGGTATTTTAATATCTCTACAAAACTTTTGTTTTAGATCGAAAATGTGCAAAAAAAGCCTCTCATCTTATATTTCTAGTGTATAATTATGATTGACAAGATAAAGCGTTAGCTGTAAGACAGAGTTCTTGTAATCACATTACATCATCAGAGATAGCATAAACTAGGATATAATCATTGATGACATTACTGATAACATCTCAAATTACATTATTGATAACATCATTGATGGCATCATCCATGAAACTGCAGTAGATTCTAGCTTTGCTCTCTCTACTGCTGTGGATAATCATTTTGCTACTGGCCTAATCTTTATTATGAGTAAAATTATTTTCATGAGGAGATGTTTTGGAGCTACTGTTTTTGGTACTGTATTTTAATAGAGTACTGAACATATTTTTTTGTTTATGTATGCTATTTTGTAATAGTATGGTGTCTCTCTTGTTCTGCAATGCCATAGTTACTTTCCACCACAAGTTATAGTTTATTCAGATGAGTATAACTATAAGTATACCTATAACTGCTGAACTTCCATGGTTTTATATGGGTAAAACATCAGACTAACTGTAATGTAGCCTTTGTTTTTTTCAGTGAATTGCTTTGGTTCTTGTAATACACACATTAATATTTCTAGGTTGCAGTCAGCCAATCAGGGCCTTGCTTTTCATCTGGATTTGAGGAGGATCCACAGAGTATTCAAGGAGGATTCAAGAATCCACAGATTGGCCAAAAAAAGGGTCCGAGGAGGATTCACGTCCCTATATATACAAATTTGGCTTTCAGTTAATAACCAGAAAACTACTGAATGGATTTACATCAAATCAATCACAAAAAGGGCACTTTCTGGACCAAGTGCAATCATTCTGCCAAATGTGGTGTAACTTCGTCCAGCGGTTCGGGCTATAGTTGTGTTCAACATGGAGAAAATGTGTTTTTGAACCTCCCCATTTTCTCAGACCCTCCCACTTGACAGATAACTCTGTTCACATTAACTACAGTTTTACAGTGAATTTCTGAGATTTATTAAATTAATTTTTAATGTTGAATTTATGTCCTAACCATAACTTAACTTTAATGTTGATTTTATTTCAGTGAATTTAAGAGGTTTTCCAAAATGTAACTTAGATTTTGTAGGCAACATAACCAAAACCAGCCTTTAAATGTGATTTTTAAATACACTGCGTTACCTTTTTAACTACATTAAAATAATTACTATGGATGATAGGGATGTACACAAATTAGGGATTATGTGTGTGCATGGTGTTTTATTGCATCTCTGTGCATGTTTGCGTATCTTTGAATGGGAGGGATGTAGTGTGGTTGTAGCATTTGTTAAGTCTTTAACTTTACACAAGGTGTTTATAAAAGCTTGTTTTCTACCTTGTTTTTGTTTCTGTGTTTCTGTACATTGTGTATAGTATGTATTCTTCTAAGAGTTTATGTTAAGCTTCTGCTTTGAGTATATCGATTGGTATGCATGGCTGAAGGACTTTTACACCTCTGAACTATTTTTTTCATTTCGAGAAACCCTTCTGTTTCAATTTTATAGAGTAATAAGTGCAAGGTATATCTGCACTGTGCATAACTTGCTGTCAGCCCGCAAATTCCATGCAGATTCAATAAACAGCACTAAAGTTATTAGTCCATGAAAATGTTTTTGACCACTCCGTGATGCGCCTGCTTTCTAAATGTTTGCCAAATATCATGCTAATTTATAAAAGGCGTCAGAGTTATTAACACTTCCACACTTTTTGACCATCCTCTTTTAACTGTAAACATCAATGACTGAGGAATTGTAAAAATGCAAAGAGAAAGCAAAACATGTTAAGCATCTGCCACAGCTCATGCTGATTTATGAAAAGATAGCAAGCTTATAGGCAAATAATAAAAAAGCCATTTTCAATTGCCACATTATCTCCAGCATTAGATAGATGTCATGAATTTCAAGCCCACTTAAGACACTGTTCTATTGATAATTTATCTTCAGTTAGAGATCAGTGAAATAATATCAATGCATACAATATTGAAACACAAAAATATCTGAAATTAAATATTGTTTACAAAAATATCACCTTCTCTTAATTAACCCCTTGGGTGCCGAGGACCAGCTGGTTACGTCCTCGGCCACGGTGCTCATGTGCCGAGGACGTAACCAGCTCACCATGCACCCAGACCAAGGGGGATCGCTAGCGCTCCCCCGTGGGCCTCCCACCCACTCCCCTAGGCAGGGATGGTGAGAGAAGCACTTTCCCTGCCACTCTTGACTCCCCCGATGACGTTTGATGACGTCATCGCACGATTGCACGCTGACCTCATCAGAGGACGCTCCCATCGCACTGGAAGCATGGCTTCCAGCACGACCAAAGGGAAGTTGATTCGTTTTGCCTTGGTACAGGGGCAAGGGAGATGAGAGAGGCATGAAAAGGAAAAGAAAAGCTTTTTTTTGTTTTTTCTCATGTCTCTCTGAGCATTACTGCAGCTGCGATCGTGCTGCAGGAATGCCAGTAGACACCAGGGATTTTTATTTTGATGTTGTTTATAAATAAGGGGCGAGACCCCTTGGCAAGGGTTGCTCCCTACGGGGGCAATTATGTTTTAGGCCTTTTCTGCCCCCCCCGCCCCCCTTGGGGGCGGATCGGCCTTTTATAATTAGGCCAAACTGCCCCCAAGTGGACCAGAAACCACTAGACACCAGGGATATTTATTATTATTTCTTTTTTTACAGGAGGGGAGCAGCTCCTTAGGCAAGGGTCGCTCCCCTGGGGGCCAGATTTATTTTAGGCCATTTCTGACCCCCTTGGGGGCAGGTCAGCCTACTTTTATTAGGCCAATCTGCCCCAAAGGAGGGCAGAAACCATTAGACACCAGGGATTTTTAATTGAAAATTTTACATAACAGGAGCGACCCCTTAGGCAAGGGTCGCTCCACAGGGGGGGCATATTTCTATAAGGCTATCTGCCCCTGAGGGGGGGCAGAAACCACTTAGGCACCAGGGATTTGTGTGTGTGTGTGTTTTGTTTGGGAGGGCGGCCCCTTGGGCAAGGGTCGCTCCCCGTGGAGGCACATTACTGTTCTGCCCCCTTGGCCTAGTTTTATTAGACCCACTAGACACCAGGGAAGAATATTTTTCAAAACAAGAGGGTGGGGGTTTGGTGCATACTCCCATCCCAAATAAATGGGGGCAAAGTTGTTCTGTCCACTGGTGGGCAAATGGGGCAATCACTCTCGAGCCACATCCCAGGAGGGCAGAAAGCCTACTAGATGTCAGGGTATTGAAAAAAAAATAGAGGGGTGGGTGCTGCCAACCAGTATGGGAATTGCTATGCCCTCTGCCCCAACTGAAGGAGGTAACAGTTTTTCAGACCTCCCCTGCAAACTAAAGGATCTTATCTCAAAGGCAAGCAAGAGGACATTTGATTATTTTTGGTTGTGATTTTACATTTGGGCCAAGGGAGCATGGCTAACTCTCAATATCATCCCACTTGGAATGGTGAGCAGCTGCACCTTTTGGACTTTGGGACGCTGCCACCCAGAAAAATCTACCAGACCTACACACATCTGAAAACTAAAAGTCTGGGTGAGTCCAGGGTGGTGTGTTTCACATGCACTCCATACCATTTTCTTACCCACAATGCCCTACAAACCTCCACTTTTGCTTGAAATCATGCATTTTCCCTACATTTTTGTGATGGAAGCTTCTGGAAAATGCAGGAATCCACTACATTCCTACAACCCAGCATAGTCACATCTATAAAAATTCTGCTCCACTTGTCAGCCTAAAAACTTTTTTTTTCAAACTGCCCTTTTGGACCCGCTTTGGTCCCCTCTCAATTTCAACATGTTTTTGGCCCTTCCCTGTCACAGGCACTTGGCCCACCTGCACAAGTGAGGTATCATTTTTATCGGGAGACTGAGGGGAATGTTGGATGGTAGGAAATTTGTGCTGGTGCGGTGATTCCACACAGAAATGTGAGGAAAATGTTTTTTTTGCTAAATCTGAGGTTTGCTGAGGATTCTGAATGAGAAAACACTGGGGGATCCATACAAGTCACACCTCCCTGGACTCCCTCAGGTGTCTAGTTTTCACCTGTTACCTGTGTAGGACTAGGCCTACCCACACAAGTGAGGTATCATTTCTATTGGGAGACTTAGGGGAACGCTGGGTGGAAGGAAATTTGTGGCTCCTCTCAGATTCCAGAACGTTCCATCACCGAAATGTGAGGAAAAAGTGTTTTGTTTGCCAAATGTTGAGGTTTGCAAAGGATTCTGGGTAACAGAACCTAGTGAGAGCGCCACAAGTTACACCATCCTGGGTTCCCCTACGTGTCTAGTTTTAAAAAATGGACAGGTTTGGTAGGTTTTCCTAGGTGCCAGCTGAGCTAGAGGCCAAAATCCAGAGCTAGACACTGTCCAATAAACATGTCAGTTTTCAATGTAAAAATGTGATGTGCCCATGTCGCGTTTTGGGGCATTTCCTGCCACGGGCACTAGGCCTATCAACACAGGTGAGGTACCATTTTTATCGGGAGAGTTGAGGGAACACTGGGTGGAAGGAAATTTGTGGCTCCTCCCAGATTCCAGGCCTTTCTATCACCAAAATGTGAGGAAAACGTGTTTTTTTGCCAAATGTTGAGGTTTGCAAAGGATTCTGGGTAACAGAACCTGGTGAGAACCCCACAAATCACCCCATTCTGAATTTCCCTGGGTATCTAGTTTTAAAAAATGTATAGGTTTGCTAAGTTTCCCTAGGTGCCGGCTGAGCTAGAGGCCAAACTCCACAGCTAGGCACTTTCCAAAAAACATGTCAGATTTCAATGAAAAAATGGGATGTGTCCATATTGCTTTTCCTGTTGTGGGCACTAGGTCTACTCAAGCAAGTGAGGTACCATTTTTAGCGGGAGACTTGGGGGAACACAGAATAGATGAACAAGTGTTCTCTACATTTTTTCCTTCCAAATGCAGGACAGTGTGTAAAAAATAAGTCTATTTGAGAAATGCCCTGTAATTCACATGCTAGTTTGGGGACCCCGGAAATCAGAGATGCACAAATAACTGCTGCTTCTTAACACCTTATCTTGTGCCCATTTTGTAAATACAAAGGTTTCCTTAATACCTATTTTTCACTCTTTATATTTCACCAAATGAATTGCTGTGTGCCGGGTACACAATAAAAACCCATTGCAAGGTGCAGCTCATTTATTGGCTCTGGGTACCTAGGGTTCTTGATGAACCTACTAGCCCTATATCTTCCCAGACCCAGAAGAGTCCTGCAGACGTAATGGTATATTGCTTTCAAAAATCGGCCATAAATGGAAAAAGTTACAGAAGAAAACATGGGCAGAAATAGCTGTATTTTTCAACTCAATTTCAATATTGTTTTATTTCAGCTGTTTCATTCTGTAGGAAAACCTTGAGGGATCTACACAAATGACCCCTTGCTGATTTCAGACTTTTGTCTACTTTTCAGGAATGTTTAACTGTGTGGGATCTACCATTGGTTTCACACCAATTTCTGTCACCAATTGGAAGGAGGCTGAAAACACAAAAAATAGTAAAAATGGGGTATGTCCCAGTTAAATGACAAAATTGTGTTGAAAAATATGGTTTCCTGATTTAAGTCTGCCTGTTCCTGGAAGCTGGGAAGATTGTGGTTTTAGTACCCCAAACCATTTGTTGATGTCATTTTCAGGGGGAAAAACACATGCTTTCTTCTGCAGCACTATTTCCATTTTTCTGAAGAAAAAAATTTTTTTTTGCTGTATTTTGTCTAATTTCTTGATCTCCTCCAGGGAACCCACAAACTCTGGGTACCTTTAGAATCCCTAGGATGTTGGGAAAAAAAGGACGCAAATTTGGCGTGGATAGCTTATGTGGACAAAAAGTTGAAAAGGCTGGTGGAGAACAGGTGGGGCCACTGCACTGCCCATGCTCGTGGCATGGGCAGTGCAGGGGTCCCCCTGCCCAGCACGCAGGCAGTTTTACCACCATGAAAAGTCTGGCACAGGAACAGGTGCAGGGGCCCACGGGAGCTGCACTGCCCATGCTCTTGGTATGGGCAGTACAGGGGTCCTCCTGCCCTGTACCCTCACAATGTTCACTGTCTGCTGTGCAGACAGTGAAAATTGTGAGGGTGTTGGTGCCCCGCCACCCCCCTGCCATGCACAGTTTTTTCATCAAAAATGTTACTGCAAATATTATATTGATATTATCAATGATGTTATCAAAGATGGCATGAGTGCTGTAATTTGTGAGATAATTAGTAGTGCATGACGAGGGTGCAAGTTATAGTTACCTTAGAGCATGAGTTATAGTTACTTGAGGTAACTCAAACTATAACTGCTGAATTTCTATGTTTTTGTAAGGTTAAAATGTGAGCTTAACTATAACTTCCCTGTAACCTTTGGTTTTTAAGTGAATGTCTATGTTTAAAAAAAAATCGATTTCCTAACTATAACGTCCCTTTAACATTTATTTTTTTTAGTGAATTTCGATGGTTTTTTTAAAAGTATAGTCATTCTCATTACTATACGATAATCCAACCACTGCTCTGCATGGCGTTCGGCCATGCGCAGCGGCGGTCGGCCAAAGGGCCTGGTCTGTGACCAGGCCTTGAGGCCCACTCCTACAAGCACCCAACCATGCATGGCCCTCACTTGTGCGCAGTGGAGGTTGCTTGCAAGACCTGGCCTGCAGCCATATCCTGCAGCCAACCCCCTCTTTGTAATTTTTATTTTTTTTTTAAAGGAAAGTGAGTCCATCTGAACTAGAACACTGGCTGCTCAGTGCGAAGGTCTAGCAACCTTCACACTGAGCTATTGTTGTTTTTTAAACAAAATCAAAATTCTTAGCCCTTTATGGTCTGTCTGGAACCGCAATGGAGCCCTCAAGGCTACCCCGCAGTCCCTCCATATTTTTTAATTTTTTATTTTACAAAAATGTTCTTACGGGCTATCTGGCACAGCGGAGGATGCCTTAAGACTTCCCTCGCAGTGCCATTGGTTCAGCAGGCAGTGAGCTGCTTTAACAGCAGCACCCTGCTTGCTGAAGCATTTCATCTCTGTGCACTGCATACGTGCAGGGGACAGAGATAAAAGCTTCAATTTTGGACATCTGGACATGCTTTACAGGTCCCTGTGTCAAAAACTGAAGTGTTTGCTGTGGCTTGGCTGCAGCCAACCCACAGTAAACAGCTATGTTCCGGGAGTGTGCACCCCTGGACATAGCAGGAGCCAGCCCTGGGAGGTGGCAGTCCCCATGGCCATCTGTGGCTCCAAGAGGGGGACCGGGAAGCCCCCCCCGACTGTGCACACAGCCCGGGGGACGTGGTGGTCCTGGGGCCCCAAAGGACCCCCTTTCTTTTTTTAAATATTTGCCCTGGGGAGGTGGTGATCCCCAGGGCAGTGGGAGAGCCGTGCGGGCCCCGCAAATCAAGTACATTTTGCCCCGGTGAGGCAGTGGTCCCCCGGGTCAGCGGGGGGCACGTGGCCCCCAGCATATTTAATCAAAGCCCTGGGTAGGTGGTGGTCCCCATGGCAGCGGAGGGCACGCGGCCTCCCCACATATTATAACCATAACACCCAAGGAGGTGAAGGTCCCTGGAGCAGCAGGAGAGGCACGTGGCCCCCCACCTATTAAATCACAGCCCGGGGGAGGTGGTGGTCTCCAGGGCAGCAGAGGGGCAAGATGCCCATCCTTATAAATTATAAGCTCCTGGAAGGTGGCGGTCTCTGGGTCAGTGGTAGGGGGCCAGGAACACCCCCACATTGGTAAACAAATGACCCTGAGACTTGGCCCACCTGGGGGCTTTATACTAATGAAGCGTAGGAGACCACAGTTCTCTTTTTTTTAATTTAATGACAAATCTGAGGATCAACCGCAACGCTGTCCTTGAAATAAAAAAAAAAGCTTTTTAGCCCTGTTGGACCACACCACCAGAGCCAAGGGTCAGGGTGTTCGTACCCTGGCCCCTTTTCTTTATTTTTTTGGGTGGACTCGGCTTCAGCTGAGTCCCAAGATGACTGACACAACCCTTCAACAGCTTATGTTGTTGAAGTGTTATCAGCCAATCAGATCTCTGCATGAGATCGGGAGGGGTTGTGAATCCTTCGCATCCCTATATATACAAATTTTGATTTTCTTTACTTTCTCTATAAAACTATTGAACGGAATTACACAAAAAACAAAAAAGTTTCTTTCTGGACCAAGACCTACCTTTCTGCTAAATTTGGTGTAATTCCAAAAAATGAATTGGGAAAATGTGTTTTGGGAACCCCCCTTTTTCTCAGCAACTCCCTCCACCCATCCCCCAAGATGGGCCACTCCAAAACTTTCAAGCAGAAGCTGACGGGACTGGCAGATTTTGATTTTTAAAGTTTCGTGAAGATTCTTCATGCAGCGCCAAAGATATATGCAGGTAAAAAAAACAAATTTTATATAGAAACTAGGTATAAAAAAACCTTAGAAATTCACTAACAAGCCAAAGGCTACAGGGACGGAATAGTTAGGTTCAGAATTTACACGCACAAAACCATAGAAATTCAGCTGTTATAGTTAGAGTTATTTCAAGTAAAATAACTATAACCTGCGCCCCGCTTGCACAGTTTTCTCATCAATGTTTTTACTCCATATGTTACAGTGATATTATCTATGATGTCAAAGAAGATGTCATGAGTGATGTAATATCTTGGTTAATTAGCAGTTTTTTTTAAATTCTATCTCCTAACTGTAATGTCTCTGTAGCCTTTGTTTTTTTCAGTGAATTTCTAGGGTTTTTTTAACGTGAAGTAAGATGCCCATCGCAATGCACAGTGGGGGGTTTGACGCAGGGCCCGGCTCCCTAATTTCCTTTTTTACTACAGTATCCTCGGTTGAAAATGCTTTCAATGTTCCACTTTGATTCCATCAAGATGGCTTTCAGATGTACCACACTTTTGGCATGAATTCAGAATGTTAGCACTCTAGTTGCTCGTTAGAGCCATGTAAGTTGCTTATTACCAGGTAGTTAACTGGCAGTCTGCTGCTGGTTTGAAAGTGGATGTTTCAGTTCGCGTGTCAGAATATTTTAATGAAATAGAAGACAAGGATATTTGAGAACTCACTTAAAATATGTGCTATTCTTTCTTTCTACAAAACTAGCCATAATTTCTAAAACAAAATTAACCCCCTCATTGTCGTCCTTTCTACATGAAATATTTTAAGTTTTACCACTTTTACCAGTTTGATTCAATCAAGATGGCTTCATGAGTGCCACACTTTTGTTATAAGTCAGACTGTTAGCGCCCCAGTTGTTCTTCAGAACACTCTCAGAGGCTGCAGTAGAATTCAAGGGAATCATATGACAGACTGCTCCTGTTGGAAGTACAACAGGAAAATATTTTAGAACTCACTTAAAATGTATCCTAATTTTTCTTTCCATAGCACTAATCATAATTTCTATGACAAAATGAACCACTCATTTTGTTCCTTTCTAAATTAGATATTTTAACTTTTACCAGCTTAATTCACGTTAGTCAGAGCTTGAACTTATTGACACCACAGACCCCAGATATAGTTGTGCAACAGGTGCCACAGGCACAGGCTAATAACATTTCATTGCAAGGCTTAACAGCCCAGCAATTGACTGAATGGTTCGACAAGCTGAATACCCCGCAGAGTGCTTCTAAGGGAGAGGAGTACTTGAATTACGCCAGACTAAGCATGAACGTGGGTGAGCTCATTGAAGGAACTATGGGTGTGACCAGGTTAGAATCCTACACAGAAGCAACTAGAAGACCTGGCAGAGAAATACGGCATAGAAATAGAGAAAACGAAGCATCTGAAAAGGAGTTACAGGTTAGATTTTGAGACTAAAGATTTTGAACACTTGAAATCTGCCGGAATGAAAGCACAACTTAGGGAATTGCTTCAAAGTGCCCAGCTGTGGGGAGAATTAGATAAATGGGAAGGCAGATGGGTCAAGAAAAGAGATAAGAGAAAAGGAGATGCTGTAGAGCTGACTTCAAATGCGCAGCAGGATAGGGACCCAATAAAAATGTTACCAATGAGAGAGATTCCGGGAGGAAGTTTTGTTCATGTCTCATGGAGCAGAAATGACATTCTGTCATTTACAAATGATTATCCCAAATTGAGAGAGAAGCCAGTGGAATGGTACCAGCAGAATGACAGGTTTGAGAAACTTGCAAAGTGCCTTTGGGAAGACTTGAACACTCTGTTAGAGATAGTAGCTCCAGCTGATTTGTGGATGGAGTGTAAAAGGAGTATAGATTGGCCGACGAGAGAGCCACAGAGAGACAAAATTACAGGTGCTCCGTCTCCTGAGGTAATGAAATGATATTACAAGGTGATCGAATTCCTGAAGGCAAGGATTTCACCCAAAAACATTGAGTGGCAGAGAATTGATAGGACAGCTCAGGAAGCCAAAGAGTCAATACATGCAAACTATGAAAGATTGTTACAGGTGTTCAAGCATTACCGTGGTACAGAAACAATTGAGCCAAAAGACATGATTCATTTTGTGTTCAGATTTGTAGAAGGATTGAGACCTGAAATTAAACAGATGATTAAGAGTCATTTGATTTGCTGGCAAGCAAAGCCGATTGATGAAGTGTTGCAGTATGCAAAATACTGTAGTGATGAGATCGAATTGAAACAGAGAAAGTTGAAAGAGAGGGCGATGGTGATGCAGATTAAAGCTGCACAACAGGAATGCAAGAACATTTTCTACAACAGCTACCACAGCAGCTGTAGGGAAACATGGTATTCCCGAATCAAATGAGAGGTAGAGGTCCCAGAGGTAATGTAAACCGTGGTCGAGACGTAAATACTGCAGTGGTTCAGAATGATGTGCAAGGAATGAAGAAATTGTTGCCTTGTGCTTGCAGAGCCGTCAGACATTGGAAGCGTGAGTGTCCGATGGTGGTGCAAGAAGGTGTTGTTCAGCAAAGTAATGACATCAATTCGTTTCAAAACATGAGAGGACTCAGAATGAGAGGTTATAACCCGAATTTCCAGAATAATGTGAATCAAATGCAAGGTTTCAAACCCATGCAGCAGGTGCAAATACCATGTTTACAAATGAAACACATGCAGCCGATGCAACAGCAGGTTCCCATGGTACCTAGACAGCAAACCCAAATTCCACAAGCCCCAATGGAACAGCAGCAGGTGATGCTTCCTCAACAGGTCACAGGTCACAGGTCAGAGGCTTAACCAAAGTAATAACACAGTACACCAATTCCCGTTACACATTGAGATTGGAATAAACAATGATTGGATGAGTGAGAGATCAGAGTAAGAGGAATGCATGCTTGCAGCTTCCTTAGAAGTAGATCAGAAAGGTCCCTGTGTGAAGGGAAAAGTCATGGGTCACAGAGTTTCATTCTTGGTTGACACATGAGCTACACGCTCAACAGTGAGAAGTGCAGAAGTTCCAAATTTGCCCCTTTCACGAAAGACAGTGAAGGTTGTATGAGTAGCAAATACGTTTTTGACCAACCCGATTACAGATCCAGTTCAGGTTGAAATTTACAACTTTTAGGGAATGCACAAATTTGTAGTCTGCAATTCAAGTCCAGTATCCCTACTGGGAAGAGGACGAAGCCAGAGAGACAGAATGCGAGACAGTAGATGAGGAATACCCTCTGATTAATTTCTTTCCAGTGTTCACAGTGAATGAGCTTTATCCTGATTTACAGGGAATGGTTAAGGAAAAAATGTGGGATGTGACAGGGAAAGAGATAGGTTTGATAGAGGGAGTTGGGCCAGTTAGAGTTTCTGTAAAGCCGAATGCAGCGTTTCCTCAGATTCCCCAGTATCACATGCCACAAGATGTTCTTATGAAGGTCGCCCAAATAATTGCAGACTTTGTAAAGCAAGGGGTTTTGAAAGAAGTGTTGAGCAGCCCATGTAATTCACCGATAATGGGATTGAAAAAGCCCTGTGGGAAAGTTCGAATTGTCCAGGATATGAGAAAGATAAATGATATTGTGATCAAATGTTGCCCCGTTGTACCCAATCCAGTTGTGATAATGCTCCAGATTCCATGCAATGCTGAGTGGGTCACTGTTATTGACCTGTCACACACTTTCTTTTCTGTGCCTCTTCATGAGGACAGCTAATTTCTCTTTTGTTTAAATTTTTTTGACCAAGTTTACTGTTGGTTTCGAATTCCTCAAGGTTTTCGGAATCACATTACATATTAAATCAGATCTTGTGAAATAATTTGGAGCCGTCAGAATTGCCTTTCTAATCAACCTTGGTAGAGTACATTGCCAACTTGCTGATTGCATCCAAAACAAGGGACGAGTGCAAGTATGACACGATTGCCCTGTTAAACCATTTGGGAAAGAATGGTCATAAAGTGTCACCACTTAAACTACAGTACTGTCAGAAAGAAGTGAAATACTTGAATCACCAGATTGAGAAGGGATTAAAGAAAATATCAAAAGAAAGGGTCACAACAATATTGCAAATGAATCCACCATCTACACAAAGAGATGTCAGGATGTTTTGGGGGATGGTAGGCTACTGCCGGCAATGGATTCCCAATTTTTCAGTTATTTCGAGGCCATTGCAGAAGTTGACCCACAAAGATGTCACCAAGCCCATACTGTTATGAAAGCATTCTCGGAGTTGAGAGAGTGTATGTGACATTCAAAAGATGTACAGTGCTGAACCCAGCAACTTTACTTCCAAATGAAAATGTTGAAATTAAGAAGTTAAACGACATTGAGCATGATTGTCTTGAAGTAACTGACTTGTGCACAAAAATAAGACCTGACATTAGAGATATTCAATTGGAAGAAAATACCCAAATTATCTTTGTTGATGGTTCATGTCTAAGAGACAATACAGGGACACTGGGAGCAGGATACACAGTGTGCACAATTTTTGGTATCCTGAAAGCGTCCTGGCTTCAAGGAGTGTATTCTGCACAAGTAGCAGAACTGGTAGCCCTTACTAGGACATGCCATGTTTCTGCTCAGCTGAAAGTTACAATCTATACAGATAGCCAATATTGATTTGGAATAGTCCATGATTTTGGCCAGTTGTGGTCACAGAGAGGTCACAGAGAGGTTTCATGACCTCTTCTGGTTCAGCAGTGAGAAATGGTGAAAGAATTAAAGAATTGTTGCAAGCTAGCCAAATGCCTGAAGAAATTGCTGTGGTGAAATGCAGTGCACATCTAAAGTCACAAAACATTGTTTCAATGGGTAATGGATATGCGCATCAAGTCGCATTGAACTGTATATCGTTCAAATATAAGTGAGAACTGTTGCCTGAAGAAGATGAAAACATGTTCAAGTTATGCATTAAAAGTAATTAATAAGATGGAAGAGTTGAAAATGTTACAGAAGAATGTTGGCAGGGAGGAAAAATGTTCATGGAGCAAAATGAAATGTGTACAGCGACAGGATGAATTGTGGGTTTCAGAATAGGGTCAATAGGTTTTGCCTAATAGTCTGTTGTCTCAAACGGCTAGGTATTATCATGGTCAAGCACATGTTTGGAGGGGTGCCATGATTCGTCTGTTCAAACATGATTGGTTCAACCTGAGGTTTAGACAAGTTGCTGAAGCAGTTTGCCATTGTTGCATCATTTGCCAGCAAATGAACGCGGGGAAAGGGACAGTGGTTAATTTGAACCACATTGGAAGAGCACGAGGTCCATTCAGCAGAATGCAGATGGATTTTATTGAGATGCCTGTGTGTGGAGGTTTGCGATATGTGTTCGTGATTGTTTGCATCTTTAGTCACTAGATCGAAGCGTACCCTACATGAAGAAATGACAGCCTCACAGTAGCAAAACTACTGCTTAGGGAACTGTTACCACATTTTGGGTTTCCAATCTCTTTAGAATCAGATAGGGGAAGTCATTTCAACATGAAATAATTAAATTACTGGGTGCAGCATTGAACATTGAGCAGAAGTTGCATTGTAGTTAATGCCCTGAAGCATCAAGACTAGTGGAACAGATGAATGGTACCAAGAGTTGTAAAGATGTGTGCGTCCACGAATGTGAAATGGGCTGACGCATTACCTTTAGTTCTGATGCTAATGAGAAACATACCCGACAGAAAGACAGGATTGTCGACACATGAGATCCTTATGGGTCGAGCCATGAGGTTGCCAGCGGTGCCTGCAAATGCACTTGTGAACATTACAGATGATATGGTGTTGGACTACTGCAAAGGTCTGGCTGATGTGGTTCGCTCTTTCTCTCAGCAGGTGGAAGCCATCACACTGCCACCAATCCATGATCCAGGGCACAATCTGAGAGCTGGGGACTGAGTCATGGTCTGGAAACAAGTGAGGAAAACGTGTTTGGAGCCTCGTTGGAAGGGTCCTTTTCAGATAGTTCTAATGACTACCACAGCTGAGAAGTGCGCTGGAGCCCAGAACTGGATCTCCGCCAGCCACACGAAGAAAGTAGCTTGTCCTTTGGACAGTGAAGAAGAGTTGTTGAGAGTACCAACAACAACAGTACAAGTCTCAGGGCCGGAAGGAGAAGAAAGAGGAACTACGACCGGATCTGAGCCCATTGAGGACGGTTCAGTCGCTCCTGTTAGAGACGAAGGAGAAAACATCCAAGGGGGTGACAGTGAGCCTATCTCCATTAAGATAGCAGGAGAGCCTAGTCAGAGGAGGGCTTTCCCAGAAGCAGACGATCTTGAGAGACAAACAGAGCAATTGCCAGACCCTGAGGGGGAAGGAGTTGAGGGGGATCGAAGCCACTGTGATCTAACTCCTCCTGAACCAGTTGCAGGTCCGTCAAGAGAAAACACCATAGAGCAAGCAGAAGTTACAAGAACAACACTGAAAAGAGCACTGACAAAGGGTCCACTGAAAGGAGATAAGTGGCTGGAGTCACAAGAAAAGAGAAAGGAAGTAGTTGTTCAAACAACAATTGAGGAAGAAGTAGACACAACAAGGAGAGAAGATCTGAGTGAAGGAGAGTAGCAGGGAGATCGAAAGTTGAAAAGAAAGAGAATAGCAAGTCAAAGATATACAGGTCCTGAATGGGCATATACAACTGCATGCGAATGGCAAAGAGAGTTTTTGTCTTTTTGTTTTGATCGAGACATTCCAGGTCAATATTTTGGCACTTGAAGGAAGTGGATGAACTGAGCTGTTGAAACAATCTGAGAAAATGTTTGAGGAAGAGACTGTTGAAAGTAACTGGAAAAGACTTTGATAACCTGATTTGATTTTCGAAACCTGATTTTGACAAACTGCAAAACCGATTTTTGACAAACTATCCTGGAAGAACGGCTGAAAGCTGTAAATAACTCCTGAAAGAAGAGTTTTATTTGTTTTGATTTTTGCTGCAGTTTTTCTAAAATTTTCTTCTGCTTTCTGATTCTTTACAGATCATGAGTAACATTAGCCAGCAGGGTAGGAAAAAAAGGTGCTGTAAATATATGAGTATTGGTTTGGCGATTGTATGTGGGATATTGTTTGTGGTATTGATTGTGCGAATGACTGTTCTTGACAAAAAGGAAGCCAACAATACTTCTGCTTTTGAAACAACTACTGCACTAACACAGATAGAGAAGTTTAGGTTAGATGAGAAGTATCTGCATGAGACAACTAATGCAAATGGGGAACTTTCTTCTAATGCCTTTTATCGCTTATTGAGTGAGTATGTTGAGACGACGGATGCAAAGAATTGCTTTGTGTGTACGCAGATTCCTTCATCAGTTCAAGAAGGAGTTACTAATCCCAGCTTGCCAATAACGTATGGGATAAGTTGTAGTCTATTACTAACAAGATTCTATAACCAAGAGTACATCCAGTACTTTTACTCCAACTATGACATGGTGTTTTTGTTCATCCCTATAATTAGGTATATGAATAGAGTAGTTAAAGATAATGACATAGTATTAGTTAGAGGATTCTTTGAGCCTACATTAACATTTGGCACTGCATATGCCTACCACAATAATCTAACATGCTTGCTTACACCTTTAGAAAAGAGCTTCTTAGATCTCACAGATGACAGGAGAAAGGCATTGGATGAGAGGTTAGAAAAAGGATTTGAGAGAAGGACTTGCAAGAATGATTATGCTTATAGTGCAATAAAAAAACAAGGGAAATTAGCTTTAGATGCGCAACATGTAGGTAAGCTTTGTGCGTATAGGCCTAAATCTCGCACTGACACTTTATTTGTGGGAACAAGTGAATTTAGACATGTGTTTTTGTTACAGAGTAAGAGGACATTTATGTTGAATGGACATCGAGCAATTCCTGGGATATATTACATCTGTGTTCCTAATACTTATTACCGTCTTCCAAGAGGATGTTATGGGACATGTTATTTGGGAAGTCTTCCCAAAGATTTTTCAATTGGATGAATTGAAGAAATTTCCAAAGGTGACTGAATTACATCATATGAGACAGAGAAGGGAGTTTCCTTCTGGTATAGTGGGAGATATATTTGGAGCAATAATTCCTTCAGTGGGAGTTATTCTGAATTTACTAAAGATTCGAAAGTTGTCTACAATTCTGACAAATTTTTCAGGAGCCATACTCCTTGACAAATACTGACTTAGCTGCTGAAAGAGCTATCACTCTTCAGAATCATCTTGCTTTAGACATTCTCTTAGCGAATGATGGCGGAGTTTGTAGAATGCTTAATTCTAGACATTGTTGTATGTTCATTCCTGATAATAGTAAAGAAATTAGGGCCGTATTTATACTTTTTGGCGCACAACTGCGCCAACGCAGTTGTGCGTCAAAAAATTTAACGCCATTCCAAAGCGCCATGCGGGCGCCTTATTTATGGAATGACGTTAGCCGGCGGAGCTGCCTGGTGTGCGTAAAAAAAAATGACTTACACCAGGCAGCGCCGGCGTAGGGGAAAATGGAGCTTGGGCGTCAAAAAATGGGGCAAGTCAGGCTGAGGCAAAATTTTCGCCTCAACCCGATTAGCGCCATTTTTTTTGACTCCCAACCCCCATTTAAATGACTCCTGTCTTAGCAAAGACAGGAGTCATGCCCCCTTGCCCAATGGCCATGCCCAGGGGACTTATGTCCCCTGGGCATGGTCATTGGGCATAGTGGCATGTAGGGGGGCACAAATCAGGCCCCCCTATGCCACAATTTTTTTTTTTTTTTAAATACTTACCTGAACTTACCTTAAGTTCCCTGGGATGGGTCCCTCCATCCTTGGGCGTCCTCCTGGGGTGGGCAAGGGTGGCAGGGGGTGTCCCTGGGGGCATGGGAGGGCACCTCTGGGCTCCTTCCGAGCCCACAGGTCCCTTAACGCCTGCCCTGACCAGGCGTTAAAAAATGACGCTAAAGCGGCTGGACGTCATTTTTTTTGACCCGCCCACTCCCGGGCGTCATTTTTGCCCGGGAGTGTAAATACGGCGCACATGCCTCAGAGTCATTTTTTAGAAGGGAACGCCTACCTTGCATATCATTAACGCAAGGTAGGTGTCCACGCTAAAAAATGACGCAAACTCCAAGATCTTTGGTGCTAGACAGGTCTAACGCCAAAGTATAAATATGGAGTTCCTTTTGCGTCGGATTTGCGTAAAAAAAAACGACGCAAATCCGGCGCAAACAGAGTATAAATATGCCCCTTAGTATCTTACTTACTAATCTGACTAATGAAAGTACTGACTTGAAAGATTTGAAAGAACAAGGAGTTTGGGAGAAAGTTGGCAAAAGTTTTGCTTCAGTTGGAAATTGGCTCAGCAACATTTTGAATGGGATATTAAAAATAATACATGGAATATTGATTATTATGGTTTGCTTCATTGGAATATGGGGAATATGTAAATTGTGCAAAAGAATTCGATTGAACAAGACAAAGAATAATAAGAGGGGGGAGAAAAGAAAAGGGAAAAATTGTTTAGGGAAATTTCAGCGGATGCAAACATTTGTGTGGGAAGATTTAGTGTGATGACACATTTAGTCATCAGAGGAGGGATTGCTAAAGCAGGTGTTCTAATAAAAATATTAATGTATGTTCACGTACTCTGAGTAATGGATTTGGTTAGAAAATGTATTAATATAGAGAAAAATACTGCACACATTTGAAAATGTGATCACGAGGAGTGGCCACCAATGTTCACAAAGTGTATTTATTCATGGCTTATTAACAGGAAATGTTGAGCATATTTCTGATTAATGTACTAGTACATCATATTAAGGGTTATGCATTATGTAATTGCTTTATTAATTTAAAACCTTGACTTAGCCGAGGTCCTGGCCTAGTTGCACGGCCTCATGTCAAGCTGTATTTCTTGCACATTTAAGAAAATGGCTGACTTCGAGAATTAAACTGTGCTTTTCCCCAGTGCTGACCAAAGGTGCTCGTAACTAAAGGTCTTTCTCATGAGAACCGCTTGCTAGAAGATGCTGTTCTTGCTAAATGTAACAATATGTGTGTAATGTGTGTAAGACTGACTTTCTCAGGAAAAGAACAATGGAGACACTTACTGGAATATAAGCTGCAACAATATTGTTACCTGATGAGCCGGATGATGAGGACATTACAAGAGAAGCCAATCAGCGACATGTGAACTGTGTACTAGTAGAAGTTATAGATTTGATGTTTTAGTTTTATTGGACTAAGTGTGAACATGCGATCCATTGACCAATTGGGACTTGAGAAGAAATTTTAGGAAATCTAACAACAGGACTGAACTGAGAAGCCACTGTCATACTTTACTGAGCATCTAGAGATGTGCTTACTTTAATGCTTAAAGACTTTGCCCTTTTTGAACTTTGATGCTGGATCCTGAATCCTTGCTGACCAAACTGATGTCCTGACGACGAAGACTGTCAATGCTTGCTGATCCATACTGAGGATAGGGAGTATGAATTAGAATGTCAATTATATTGTCTATTTGCTTTTGTTTCTAGGTACCAACTGCAATATTTTGATAGAGCTATAGTTAGATGTTTTCCAAATTTGTGTTGGCTAAATTGTTTTGCATGAAGCCCAACATGCTAACTCTAATCAGGTGTTAGATAAGGCTCTCACTAATGGAGTTCGTTATAGGGAATAACAACTGATGTCTTTTCTTTGCTAAAACTGAATGTATGTAATATCGTTTGCGCAATTCTATTTATTAATTTGCACTTTGATAATAGAATTTGGAGTAGCTCAAGCCTTGATTAGATTGCGTTTCTTTCGCAGATTCGGACAGCCAATGTTGTTTCTGTGTGTTTATCATTTGATTTTGAGATTAACCTACATGACATTAGCATTGTTAATATAGGGAAATAAACATTCTAACTTTTACATAAAGGTGTGGTTATTCATGACTACGAGGTTGTGGTGTGTCAATTACTGACTATTAATGATTACTGAGGTAATTGATTATAGTTGAAATTGACAAATTGGTTATTGATCAGTGTTGGTATTGGGTCTTTATGGTGGGAACATCTCAAGCGTTGGTCAAAAGGTTCACCGACCTATTTGCGTCCCCTTGTAAGTTTACTTCTTAAGGTCTGACGGGCTAACACCTCTAAAGGAAAATCATGATAAAACAGGTTTCTCTCAAACATGATTCGTGAAATCCCAGCAGAGTAAAATCACCTTAGAACACAACTAAATTCCTAAAATGAGTATGGTACCATCAACAAATGATATGTGTTGTAACTAAAACTTATCACCTTCTAAAGGTTCTCCTTTTTGTGAAACTCAAAACCTGCCAATCACTACAATGCATTTCAATAACTGCTGTCATGAATATTGGTCTCAAGATGGCTGCCAGGACTTCACGGTTGAAGTGATGGCAGCCAACCAGATCTCACCATGAGATCTGTACTTAGACTCCACCCAGATATACAAATTTGGTTTCCCTTTGATATCTGAAAAACTTCTGAACAGATTTACACCAAGTAAGTAAAAGTATGATCTGCATACCTAAAGCTAAGTTATTGCCAAATTTTGTGTCATTTCATCCAGCGCTTCGGGCTGTAGTCATGTCTAAAGGCCTGTGGGAATTAACATGGGAAACGCCACTTTTTTGATCCCCACTTTTTCTCAGCCCCCGATTGACGGATGACCCCAAAACTTTGCATGCGCAACAAGAATCACTGGGGGACCTTTTTTTTTTTTTTAGAAAATTCTGTGAATATTCGTCAAACAGTGCCAAAGATATAGCAAGTCAAAAAATGCATTTTCTATGGAAACATGGTCCTAACCATAACTACCTACTGGTGACCGACAGTAGGTAATGTATATATATATATATATATATTAAAAAAATGTATTCTTCAATAATTTGAGTGGTAATATTTAATTTATGTTTTTAATGATGTATAGAAGCTGTCAATAGTGCTCTAATTTTTGGAGTTATTAGCAGTGCATGGCGAGAGCCAAACCCAATAACCACCCAATCGGGAGCAGCGGTCAGCCCCTATAATAACCCAACCACGCATGACCCTTCTCCACAGGGCTGATCTTGGCCCCGGGGACCCCATCCCCCGGGGCACAGCCTAATTATTTTCTGGATGGGGAGGGGGGCCACATTTCCACCCCTTCACAGGGCCAATCTCGGTCCGGGCACCCCATTGCCTGGGGCACAGCCTAATTATTTTTTTGGGGGGGCACATGGCTTCCCTCTACAGGGCCGATCTTGGCCCTGGGACCCCATCCCCCAGTGCACAGCCTCATTTTATATGTTTATTGGGGGGAGGAGGAGTGCTGCATGGCCCTCCTCCACAGGGCCGATCTCGGACCCGGAGACCCCATCCTCTGGGGCGGAGCCTAACTGTTTTTTGGGGGGATAGGGAGGCCACATGGCCCGCTCCACACGGCAGATCTTGTCCCCCAGGATCCTATCCCCTAGGGCGTAGCCTAATTGTTTTTGGGGGGTAGGGGACCACATGGCCCCCTCCACAAGGCTGATCTCGGTTCCGGGGACCCCATACCCCGGGGCCTGGACATGATGTTGGGGACTGTGGGAGGATTCTGAATGACCCCACGATCCCAGATGGCTCCCCACCTCAAGTGGGAGCCAGCTTTGCTGTCACAGAGAGGGAGCTGCTACAGCAGCTTCTCTCTATATGAGCAGTTTCCTCTGTATGCCTGTCTGCATCTCTACTGGTACCAGTTAATGAGTAAGTGCAGAAACAATTACTATACTTTGTCTAAATCTCTGCTGAGTCGGTCCCATATGCAGCATTATTCTTAGAAAATGTCTGACCATGATCCCTGCAGCCCGTATATTGGACCAAAACATAAAAGGCTTCAAAATACGTTAAAAAAAGGCTCCAAAGATTTTGATCACCTCGAGGATGAGGAATAGATTAAAGCATTGATAGTGGCGGTTGTCACTGGCTGTATCCTCATGCCTGTGCCTTTTTTTTATTTAAGTACGTCCACAGACATTAATATGCACCTACCTGATGTTGGAGTATGCGGAGAACTCAATACCCCAACTGTACTAGATGCAGCTTCTCGGGGAGTGACTCCTTTTACATGATTTAGGCATGACCAGATGGTGGGGAGGACCATGTCACACATGTCTTGATTGTCAAGAGAAAACTTGCTTGACACAGGTATCATGTTGAGGCTCCTACTATGAATGAACGGACCAATGGCAATGGTGTTTGTGCCAAGGCTCAGTAACTGGTTTATAGGTCCCCATGGCATCTCAAGAAGGCACCCCAAAATATGGAACCAATAGGGGGATTACTCACAGCTCTGATATGATTTGTGCTGCTTGCTATACATACTCCCCCTTGTTTTTGCTGCTCGTCTTGATAGTATGATACAATTTCTGTCAAGTCTGCCAGTCTTTAGATTGACCTAAATGTTGTTGCTCGTTGGCTGAATTCCTCTGTCTCTGATACATTTTCTGGTTATGATACAATTCAAATAATCAGATTTATTTAAAAAAAAGGAACAACCTCCAAATCTCCTCGTAGGCACTAGGGCATTATGAACCAGGAACTTTCTTTATGACGTAGACATGGATCTGAAGCCAGATGAAGGTCCTCTCATATATTGCAAAATTACTCATACATTAAAATATTATCGGATCAATTCAGTCTGATGTACCTCCGGCTGAAGGCTGTATCCATCATTCTCCGCTGCTTGTGCCAGGAATCATAACGTAATTCAGTCACCAAACCTGTTCCTAGGCATCTAAGATAAACAAACATTGGTCGTTGGAAAAGTGTGACAATAAAATAAACATGTCAAATGCCATGGAAAAATCCAAGAGCAGCAAAGCACATAAACTACCACTATCAACTACAAAGGGACAATTCACAAGCTCTGAGACTATGGGTCAGATGTAGCAAACATTTTGCATGGCGCAAACTGCGAAATTCGCAGTTTGCGCCCTGCAAAATGCGCATCGCGATGCACATTCCCATTTTGCGAGTCGGTACCGACTCGCAAAATGGGAATGCGACTCGCAAATAGGAAGGGGTGTTTCCATTCCTATTTGCGAGTCGCACCGCAATGCAGAATTGCTTTGTGACCGCGAACGGCTGGCCACCATCCCTGTGAGTGCAGGGAATCGCAAGGGGGTCGCGAATTGCGACCCACCTCATTAATATTAATGAGGTGGGTCTTTGCGACCCCTTACGATTCGCAGATGGTGTCAGGGACACCATTTTGCATATGGTTTTGCAACTCACCATTTCTACCTACATCTGGCCCTATGTCTGTTCTGTTTACTGCTTCAGAAAAGCTTCTCTCAGTTTCGGTAGGCTAGGCACCTGAGAAATTGATGTATGTAGTTTGAAGTAATTTGAAGACATTTTCAGCAGTAGGTGCACCATTGCAAGAGTCAGTTTCGGAAGTATTATCATTATCCAAGACAGAAAAGACGCATGTGACAGTTTATGTAGCACTCTTTGTTGGGGTTCCTCCCTGCCTAATCATTTTGGAGGTGAAAGATCTCCTGTGCATCTAAATGTTTTTTTATTTGTTAAACAGCCTCTTAATTTTCTCTTCCAAAAGCAGTAACTGATTTAATTTTATAGTTTCCCTTTTATAATTATTAGTTATTTTCTGTTGTGTCCTGTTTTCTATTTTGTTCAAGTATGATGCTTCCTATTAATATTGTTGCACAAAGATGTTCCGTGATTTTCTACTGCTTCTCGAGATCCCTGAATTGCTGGTGCTGCAGATCTTTAAAGGTGCTAAAGGACTAAGTACAATTCTCTGGTAATATTACGGACTTCGAAAATATAATATATCACATTTTTATATGTTATTTACGATCTGTTTTCCAGTCAATATGTATTTTTACCTATTTGTAGAGCTTGCTATATATAACACTGTCAGTCACCTTGCAGACAATTCTGAGTGAGGCAAGCTAAGGATAATACAGAGTGCTGCAAGCATGAGTCTGGAGGATGTGATAATTGGAAACTTAGGGGGTCATTCTGACCTTGGCGGTAAAAGGCGCTTACCGCCGGTCAGAAGACCGCCATAACACCGCCGCGGTCGCGGTAAACCGCCACGGTCATTCTGACCTGCAACTGGCAAACCGCCAAAAACCCGACATCAACAAAAGTCCGCCACACCAAAGGTCAGCGGGAAACTGGCGATGACCAAACCTCCACCGTCACGCCAACAGAAATACGCCCATACCATTCCGACCCACAAATCCCCGCAGCGGTCTTTCAACCGCGGTATTCCATTGGCGGTACACACCGCCGCGCTCAAAATACACACACCTTTACAAAACACAGCCACATTGGATAATTCAAAATACACACACCTGAGACACATACACACACCACTCCCACACACCCAATTAAACATAAAACACACACCCACATCACCCACAAACCCCTACGACCACAATTGCGACTGAAGGACAGAGAGAGACAGCACAGAATAGAGTACACCATCACACAGAGGCAAATCACAACATCACCTACACAATATCCACGCACAAAACACCACACACCACCGCACTCACCACACTCTACAACACATACACCACCCCTCACCTCATCCACACCACCCCATGGCACCCCAAAGACACCCCAGGTTCTCTGACGCAGAACTCAGGGTCATGGTGGAGGAAATAGTTCGTGTAGAGCCCCAGCTCTTCGGGACACAGGTGCAGCACACCACCATTGCCAGGAAGATGGAGCTATGGCAAAGAATAGTGGACAGGGTCAATGCTGTGGGACAGCATCCACGAAATAGGGACGACATCAGGAAGCGGTGGAACGACCTACGGGGGAAGGTGCGTTCCATGGTATCAAGGCACAACATTGCAGTGCAGAAGACTGGCGGCGGACCCCCACCTACTCCCCCAGAATTCACAGCATGGGAGGAGGAAGTCTTGCACATCCTGCATCCTGAGGGCCTCGCAGGAGTAGGCGGAGGAATGGACTCTGGTAAGTCAAATCTTCACTACTTCATTCCCCCCACCCCACCTGCATGCCAAATCATACCCCCACCCTCACCCCCACCCCCATCACACCAACTCCTTGCTAATGGCTCACCATCACAACCCACCCATCCCAAAACCTAGCCCTGCATGCGTCCCCAAAGCATGGACACCCATCACCAAAGCATGCCCACTGCACACACCCATCACCCCCACAAGCCACCGTCACAAAAGCCCCCACAAGGGAATGCCAGCACTGGGGGACACGGCCACCCACCCATTACACGAAATGGCACACACAGAAGCAATAACCATACTCTTATACCCCTGCAGGACCCGAACGCCACCACACCGCCACGGAGGGTCCAGAGATGTCCATCCCACCCCCAGAAGAGGCCCCCAGTGATGACAGCAGCTCTGTCTCCCTGGACCCAGATGACCAGCCCGGCCCATCGGGGACCTCGGGACAGTCGGTTCCCCACAGACAGCCACAGGCTACAGCAGACCTAACCCCCTCTGGGAACACCAGCACAGCTCCCACCCAGCGGGCCCATGCCTCTGTCTCCAGGACACGTCAATCAGTGGTGTGTCCACCACTACAGGGCACCCAGGTTGACCCACCACCCCAACAACAACAGGGACCTGGGGGCAGTGGTAGTGGGCACACGGTCCAGGGGACAGATGTCCAGGGAAACAGGGGAACTGGGAGGGCTGCTGTGCGACAGGGGGGGGACAGGCCCAGGGAACCGACTCTCCAAGAGGCCCTCTCCTCCATCATGGGAGCATACCACCGCTCCCAGGAGACGATGGCTACGGTACTGGCCAGGTTCCAGGAGATCCAGGTACTGCAGAAGGAACAGTACATGGGGTTCAGAGAGGAACTGCAAAACATTAGTTCCGCAATGGGGACCATCGTCGTGGCCCTTAACCAGATAGTCACCACATTGCGGGACCATGTGGCACCACAAAGGGCCCCTGTCACTAGCCTGGACCAGGAACAGCCTACCACCTCCGCCGGCGCTAGTGGACAGGAGGCCCCCACACAACGACAGGCCACCAGAACCCCACCTCCTGCAGAAGAAGAACCACCCCGCAAGCAGTACCTGAGATCTCAGAAGGAGACAGAGTAGGATGCCAAGACCCCCGCAGGCAAACAATACCCCCTGATGTCATCCCACTGTCCCACATTGTCACCCTGTCCAAACTTAAACTGCCCCTGCTCCATCCTTCCACTTGCATATGGACAATGCACCTGTGAGACTGAAAACTGGACTCTGCCATGGACATTACTCCACCATCACCATTTTACAATCATGTTCCGAAATGTAGCACTTTAATAAATTCACTTATTGCACTTAAAAAATCTGGAGTCTGCCTGTATTTTGAACAAATGTATTAGACATAACGGTGCCAAAATGTTCTGTTACATTGTGATGACAACATACCACTGTCACACAGCTGTAGTCCATGGGCAAACAAAGCAGAGGTCACACAGTGGGGCCCACAGCTCTGAAAACGGAAGGGAAAGTCACAACTAAGTTAACAGGAACTGGGGGGAAACACAGACAGTAGAGAGGCAGGAGACTTTAAGTAAATGTAAAATGGCGGGGTTGATTCGTACCTGTGTGCTACTGAAAATACTGTTGTATCACTGTGTCCCTGTTGTCTGTGTCGTCCCCGTCGTCTTCCTCCTCTTCACTCTCCACAGCTGCTACAACACCACCATCTGGACCATCCTCCTGCAGGAAAGGCACCTGGCGTCGTAAAGCCAGGTTGTGAAGCATACAGCAGGCCACGATGATATGGCACACCTTCTTTGGTGAGTACATTAGGGATCCACCTGTCATATGCAGGCACCTAAACCTGGCCTTCAGGAGGCCGAAGGTTCTTTCTATAATCCTCCTAGTTCGCCCATGGGCCTCATTGTAATGTTCCTCTGCCCTTGTCCTGGGATTCCTCACTGGTGTAAGTAGCCACGACAGGTTGGGGTAATCAGAGTCACCTATTAGCCACACACGGTGTCTCTGTAGCTGTTCCATCACATAAGGGATGCTGCTATTTTGCATGATGTACGCGTCATGCACTGACCCAGGGAACTTGGCATTTACATGGGAGATGTACTGGTCAGCCAAACAGACCACCTGGACATTCATCGAATGATAACTTTTTCTGTTCCTGTACACCTGCTCACTTCCACTGGGGGGAACCAAAGCCACATGAGTCCCATCAATGGCACCAATGATGTTGGGGATATGTCCAAGGGCATAGAAATCACCCTTCACTGTAGCCAAATCGCCCACCGCAGGGAAAACAATGTAGCTCCGCATGTATTTCATCAGGGCAGACAACACTCTGGACAAAACCTTAGAAAACATAGGCTGAGACATCCCTGATGATATGGCCACTGTTGTTTGGAATGATCCACTTGCTAAAAAATGGAGTACTGACAGCACCTGCACTAGAGAGGGAATCCCTGTGGGTTGGAGAATGGGGGACATCAGGTCTGGCTCCAGCTGGGCAAACAGTTCCTGTATAGTGGCTCGGTCAAGTCTGTATGTCAGTATGACATGTCTTTCTTCCATTGTCGACAGGTCCACCAGCGGTCTGTACACTGGAGGATTCCTCCATCTCCTCACAAGTCCCAGCGGACGGTGCCTAGGAAGAACAACATGGAGCACAGAGTCAAGCAACCCACAGGTACGTAACCACAGCTTGCACAGTACACGATTCGCTATGCATTGAATGGCTTGCATGATTGGCAATGCAAGGCCTAGGCCTGTGTGACGCAGTAGAAATTCAGCCATGTGGGCCCTTGAAATGGCGGCTGCCTGACCTGTGAAGTGTGACAATGGGATGTGAGGTCAATGCGCTGGCGTGGCACACCGTGGCGGTAGGCGGTCGAAGACCGCGGCGCAAAGCAGCATTGGTTAACAGTGAACCCTATGGGTCTCAGGAGCCAATGACGATGTGCGCCGGCGGTCGCGCTACGCACCGCCGCGGTACGCACCGCCGCGGGCGTGACCGCCATTTTCTATCTGCTTAATCACTCGAGACCTGATCATCCACAGGAGAGGACCTATACTGCAAGTGCTGCTGTGACCTCGGTCTGGAAGATACAATGGCTGCTGCGACTGGGGAAAGGGCCCCTGCCTTCACATCTGAGGAATTGGAGAAACTTGTTGATGGGGTCCTCCCCCAGTATGCGCTACTCTACGGTCCTCCAGACCAACAGATAAGTACACAGGGAGCACGTTGTATGGGCTATGCCTGTGTTGAGTGGGGTGGATGTAAGATGGTGGGGAGGGGAGCGAATGAGGAATGCAACGCACGACAGATGAGAGCATGTGCCACATGGCAAGGTTGGGGAGGGAGGGCCACTCTTATCGACCATTCAGAAAAGTGATGATATTTCTTTTCCCACCCTGTACATGTCACACAGGTCAGCGCCCATCAGAAGATTGACATTTGGCATGCCATCGCCAAGGACGTCTGGGCCCTGGGGGTCCACAACAGACGGGGCACCCACTGCCGCAAGAGGTGGGAGGACATCCGCCGCTGGAGCAGAAAGACCGCCGAGGCTCTGCTGGGGATGGCCTCCCAACCTAGGAGGGGTGCCACACGGCAATTGACCCCCCTGATGTCCCGGATCCTGGCGGTGGCCTACCCCGATTTGGATGGGCGCGTGAGGACATCACAGCAGACACAAGGGGGTGAGTATCAGCACATTCTGCTATATTAGCGCACAGTGGAGGTGTCTGGGTGGGGGAGGAGGGCTGTGGCTATCTCTAGGCCAGGGCGGTTTCTGTAGGCTAGGCCCCTCCGTAAGGCATGGCCCTGTGCCCCCGCCCCCCACCTCTGTAGGGTGCTAAGTACAGCTATCCATGGCCCGGGCTCACCTATGTGTGCATTTGTCGTCCATAGACTTGTAGGCCAAGTCACAATAATCGAGTAGTGTACCCCGAGTGCACGGCGTAGTGCAGGGGGCTTCTGTGTCTGTCCTCTCCGCCAACGGTGTCGCCAATGCATGCACTCAACATGTCTTTCTTTCTTCTTCCCCCCCTTTTTTTTGGTTTTCCTGTTCATGTGTGCCTTAGCATCATCAGGGGGAGGGGAAGTGGCATCGGCGCACGAGGGAGCTGCATCTCACATGGCCCCAGAGGGCCATGCAACCAACTCCGAGTACACCAGTGAGACGGAGGGCGAGGGGAGCTCCACAACGGGGACCCGTGGAGACGTCAGCGACACCGACAAGTCCTCGGAAGGGAGCTCCCTTGTGGTGGCGGCAACATCCGTGCCCACCGCAACAACAGGTACAGCCGCCACCCAGCGCACCAGCTCCACCCTCCCAGCAGCCCCTCAGCGTTCGCCCCGTGCCCGCTCGGCCAGGAAGCCGGCCATCTCCTTCGCCCCAGGCACCTCAGGCCCTGCCCCAGTTACCCCTGCTGCCCTCAGTGCGGAGATCATTGACCTCCTCCAGACGCTCATTGTTGGGCAGTCTACCCTTTTGAATGCCATCCAGGGGGTAGAAAGGGAGGTGCATCTGAGCAATGCATACCTGGAGGGCATTCATTCGGGTCAGGCTACCCATCAGCGATCGTTCAACGCTCTGGCCTCAGCACTGACGGCAGCCATTGTCCCTGTCTCCAGCCTCCCTCCTCCAACTCCCTCCACCCAGTCCCACTCCCCTGTTCCTCTGCCTATCCCAGACACACCTACAGACCAGCCTGCACACACATCAACACCCAAGGGCAGGTCATCCAGACATAAGCACCACAGATCACACAAGCATTCACCCAAGCAACATCCACATGCAGACATGCCAACAGCCACTGCCTCCTCTGTGTCCCCCTCCTCCTCGTCTCCCTCCTCCCTCCCTGTGACGTCTCCACTCACACCTGCATGCACACCACCATCAGCCAGTACATCCATCACCACCACACCCACCAGAACAGTCCGCACACGTGCAGTCACCACCCCCACTACCATTTACACGTCCCCTGTGTCCTCTCCCAGTGTGTCTGTCACCCCCTCTTCCAAACCACACAAACGCAGGCAGCCACCCACCCAACAGCCATCCACCTCACGACAGCCTCCGTCACAAGCACCTGCACCCAAAGACAGCACACTTGACTCTCCTACAACCACATCCTCTTCCTCCACTCCCATACCCACTGCACCTACCCTTCCCATTGCTCCTAAAAAGTTGTTCCTCTCCAAAATTAACCTCTTTGCATCACCTGACCAACCCCCTCCATCTCGTAAGAGTCCAAACAGCACCTCAGCCACCACAAGCCCTGCACCTACTAGGACCATCGTTCAGGGCTATTGGAGTCCACCAGCTCCTAGGGCAGGAACATCGGCCAGCAGCAAGGGGACAGCCAGCCCACCCCCTGGGAAAAGAACCAAAAAAGGGAAGGGCCGGCGCGACAGGCCTGAGACGGCTGCCGCCAAGGACACCACCCTTGCACCGTCACCTGGCACATCCACAAAGGGAGGCAAGGGCCCCAGTGATTCGGCAAGGAGGGCAAGGGCAGCAGGGCGGACAAGTCCGGCAGCAGGCGAGCTGCCCAGGAGGGCCCTACCAGCCCCATTTGGGGTGTGACGGAGGACACCCACGGGCCCAGGACTCCAGCACAGGAGGGGCCCGCAAGCGAAAGGTCGGATGGCGACTGAGCGGGAATTATTGGCCAGATCTGGTTCCCTAGGAACACAAGACAAGCACCGCTGAACAAGGCCCCGCCATGAGAAGCACCGCTGAACAGGGCCCCGCCAAGACAAGCACCGCTGAACAGGGCCCCGCCAAGACAAGCACCGCTGAACAGGGCCCCGCCGTGAGAGGCACCGCTGAACAGGGCCCCGCCAAGACAAGCACCGCTGAACAGGGCCCCGCCGTGAGATGCACCGCTGAACAGGGCCCTTCCTGTCAAGCACCGCTCCGCTGGGCCCTTCCTGTCAAGCACCGCTCCGCTGGGCCCTTCATCTCAAGCACCGCTCCGCTGGGCCCTTCCTGTCAAGCACCGCTCCGCTGGGCACCGCCGTCTCTGAACTGCTCCGCTGGGCCCTTCCTGTCAAGCACCGCTCCGCTGGGCACCGCCGTCTCTGAACTGCTCCGCTGGGCCCTTCCTGTCAAGCACCGCTCCGCTGGGCACCGCCGTCTCTGAACTGCTCCGCTGGGCCCTTCATCTCAAGCACCGCTCCGCTGGGCCCTTCCTGTCAAGCACCGCTCCGCTGGGCCCTTCATCTCAAGCACCGCTCCGCTGGGCCCTTCATCTCAAGCACCGCTCCGCTGGGCCCTTCCTGTCAAGCACCGCTCCGCTGGGCCCTTCATCTCAAGCACCGCTCCGCTGGGCCCTTCATCTCAAGCACCGCTCCGCTGGGCCCTTCCTGTCAAGCACCGCTCCGCTGGGCCCTTCATCTCAAGCACTGCTCCGCTGGGCCCTTCATCTCAAGTACCGCTGGCCCATTGGCAGGGCCGGATCTGTGTCGGGCAGGGCTTCACGAAGCACTCTGGCCAACATGCCTCCTCCATAACCAGTGGAGTCTGTAATCCACCTGATGGACTGTGGCTTTGCACTCCCCAGGATGGTACAGTGGGCATGGAAGCCCCTCGTGGATCTGGCGTCGTGGACTCATGTGGCTGAGGTGCCCCCCCTTCCCTTCCCCCTGAGGTGCCTGTGGTTTTATTATCTGATGCCCCAGCAGTGTTCTCTCCAATGGAATCGGGTCTCGTGTGTGGGCTTTGCCCATGTGTTTATGCACATTGGCCCACGAACAATGGAATGTAGCCAATATGTGCCGGACTTTTGGACTATGTATATATTGTTCATGTTGTGATATATTTATTTTATATATTTCATATTTCACTTAACTTCAAATATGCTATAATATACTTCAATTTTAATGATCATTTAATTTTGTCTTTGCATTATTCCGGGGGGTTTGAGGGGTGTCACTCTGACTTGTTGCTCTGCATTGGTGTGTAGGGATTGGGGGGGGGTGGGTGTGTCGCGTATGTGTGTGCCGTAACCTTTTCTCCTCCCCCCTCCCGTGTGTCGTAGGTGCAGTACTCACCGTTGTCTTCTGCGCCGGCGATCGTGCTCCTGGTAGAGGAGCAGGAAGACAATGGCTGGTAGGATGTTTAATTCGGGTTCCATGCTGTCCAGATTCCTCGTGGAGTGTGTATAGGTGAGCGTTTTCCCGTTCGTAGTCTGTTTCCACCGTGTTTTTATCGGCGGGGCTCCCGCCCCGGAAAAGGTGGCGGATTGGTGGGTCGTGATAGTGTGGGCGGTACATTGTCTGCCGCCTGTCTGTTGGCGGTGACCGCCGCGCTGTTTGTTTGTCCCGCTGTGGCGGTCGGAGTGTTAAAGTGGCGGCCTGTGTTGGCGGTTCCCGCCAGGGTCAGAATTCCATTTTTTTTACCGCCTGCCTGTTGGCGGGTTGGCCGCCGCTTTACAACCGACCACCAGGGTTGGAATGACCCCCTTAGTATTCAAAGAACACCACAAAGACAAGGTCAATCACTATCCGTGATACAAAAATTAATTTATAAATGGTAAGACACGGTTTAGGGTATAGGGCTTCTCCAAAACACTTCCAGTTTGACTCTGCAGTCAAGCTTGGGTTTGGTGCATACTACCTCAGAGTGTCCTGGATTCCCAGTGATCTCATTCCAGGCTTCAGGCATTTGAACGTTTGTTGGGTGAAAATGTAAGCCTTTGTTAATCATGGTTTTCTTTTAGGGCCGAGGTTCATATTTACACAAAATTGGCATAGGCCAGTGCCACAAATCTTTCTTCTGCGCTTCCCCATGCCAATTTGAAAGGGCAGGAATGCACAGTATTTATGAGATATGGTGCATTCCTGTCCTTTCAGCCAGTGCCAATGTTGTGCCTAGCAGTGCACAGGCACCCTTGCACCATGGTGCAAGGGTGTCTGTGCTGTTGGCAGGATTGCTTTGTGCAGGAAGGTGCCCTTTCCTGCATAGAAACAATCCATGGAGGCTTTTTCCTCCATGTGTGTCCCAGAATGTAGCACACAGAAAGAGGAAAAACCAAGAAGAAATAAAGATCTTTCTCCTTGATATGCCTCCCCTGAGAGGTGTACAGTTTTGACTCATTCCCAGGTTTACACGTCCTTGTATATCTCGGATTGCATCAGAACCCATTGGTGTTGCATGGGAAAACCCACTGCTACACCTGAGAAAACCCACTGCAGCGTCCATGGAAAGCCCCTCTGACGCAGTGTAGGGCAACACAGCAACTTGCAGTTTAGGATCCCCTAGTCAGTCTGGAGCTGGACCGATGGCCATGAAGATAGGGGTTATTTGTGACCTCTTTTTCCATTATCTTCATTGGATAGGGTAAGATGGAAATTGTCCAGTAGTTGGCTAGGGTCTTTAGATCAGCTAAGGGCATGATGATCACATGATCCAGAGCACTGGGTAAGGTTCCATGGAAATCTAAGCATTTTTCATGTGTTGGAAAGTGGATTATTGGTAAAGGCAGGTAAGTACCTACACTTAGCAATAGGCCACAAACCCCCACTAGGTCCAGTCAGGTCTCAATAAATTAATCCCAGCTCAACCCTTGGTAACTTGGCAATGAGCAGTTAGGCTTAACTTAGGAGACAAGTGTGCAATTAAAAATCACAAAACAATGAATAAGTAAAACACAAAACCAAAACACAATATAAATCCAATTTCAATTTATAAAAAATACTATATTTTGTATCATTAAAATGACACAAAAACTACAAAAATCCAATAAAGGGAACTGGAGATATGAATTTTTAAATATTAAATGTTTTTTAGCGCATAGAAACTAAAAGCGCCAATCTGGACACCTGGTCGCACTTGACTGGGGCAGAGTCAAAATTTAGCCTGTCCGCGATGGAGCCCTGCACAGCTACAGTGAGCGGGAGGCCATGGTCAAAGTTTTACTTTTGGACTTTGGGGCTCATTACGAGTTTGGTGGTCTTTTGGGAAGACTGCCGTGGTGGCGGCTGCCAAAAGACTACCGTGTTGGCGGTAATCCTACTGCTGTGTTAAGAGTCACACACTGAAACCTGCCACTAAACATCCACAAATCCGACACGGCTAGGACACAGGAGAAGGGAAAGAGGCGGTTCCTCCACCATCACCGCGAGCCCTACAACTTTCCACCTACCAGATTACGAGCCACAAATCACCACAGAGACTCTACCATGGTGGAAAACCATTGGCGGTGTGAACCGCCGTGCTCAAAACTCACTTCAGACGGAACACAACACCACATTGGACAGTTGGAATACCCCACAGCTGACACACGTACATACACCGGACACACCTACTCACTGCCCTGTATAACACACCCCCACCCAACCCACAATCCTTCACAACCAAAACGACATTCACAGACAACGAGGACCCAAATATTAATGATTTAGTACTTGTACATCATAGGCACATATGAACGTCCCATTCAGCACACACCACACAACTGCACAAACAACACAATACACACAGAACGACTACAAACAAACAACACAAACAACCATCACAAACAATGAAATACTCCCACCAAGCACCCTACACTGCACCCTTACACGCACAACACCCACCCACAACACAACCACCAGCATGTCCCGACAAAAACACCCACGCATCACAGACGATGAGTTGAGGGTCATGGTCGATAAAATTGTCAGGGTAGAGCCATAACTGTTTCAAGCACAGGTCCAGCAAACCTCCATTGCCAGGAAAATTGAGTTATGGCATAGAATTGATGGACTCAGTAGGCAACCATCCATGCACAAGGGAGGACATCAGGAAGAGGTGGAACGACCTACAGGGGAAGGTGCATTCCATGGCATGACAATATCAGATTGCCAGGCAGAAGGCAGAAGACTGGCGGTGGGCCTCCACATCCTTCCCCAGAGTTCAAACTGTGGGAGCAGAAGGTCTTGGACATCCTGCATCCAGAGGGCCTGACAGGAAAGCCCAGAGGATTGGACTCTGGTAAGTAACTACCACTCCCCTGGCAGACATTCTTCCTGTCCAGCATGCTTCCACACCATCCAAACACTCCCCAATTCACTCTATCTCCCACTACACCTCCCACCTAATCATCTAATGCCCCCCCACCACCCAGCCCCAATGCCCACGCAGTCCCTGGCAAGTGCACGGAAAACAGTTTCCGTGCAATCACTACGACCCTCACAATGCACTAGCCCATCTACATCAAAACCTGCAGCGTGCACTTCACATCACATCTCTTGCATGAATGAAATAAACTGATCATGGGCTTGAAAGTAAGAAGGTATACTCTATGCACAACATGCACAGACAGGACAAGCAACCTTGCATACACACATACCGTCCTCCCACTTGGACACCATGCTGCAATATACAGCCATTCCCGCTCACATCTAGCAAGCCTGATTTGTCATGAGCTAACAGGGCAAACCTGTCATGTGAACCATCACAAAGGACCTGAACCCACCCACCGAGCAAAAGTTACATAGCCTGATTGACACCAAGCTCAATAGAGCATGGTACATGTCACAATCCACTATCCACAAACAATGTTTGCACTGTTGCATCTGTCATTGCCATTGCTGGGAAACATGTCAAGCCACTGTATGCATCAGACAAAAAGATAACAAGTCACACGTCCACCATTTAACTCTATTTCACTACATCCACAGGTACCCCTGCCAGTGCCACCATGGAGAGGATACCAAAGACAGACAGCCCTCCTCAAGATGAAGGCCCCAGTGAGGACAATTCCTCTGGATGTCTCGTGTGTCCCACAGTACAGGGACCTGAGTCGCCCCCTCACACCCAAGACAATGAAGGTCCTGGTGACACTGGGAGTGGACACACAGTGCCAGGGGCACAGGCACATGGGGGCAGGGAGCGTGGGAGGGAACCTGTGGGCCTGAGGATGGGGCACCCAAGGGAGTCAACTGACCAGGAAACCATCTCCCAAGTCCTGGGAGCATACCAACTATCGCAAGACAGGATGGGCCAGATCATTACCATGAGGGGGAAGACCAAAGGCTGCAGAGGGAATACTAGCAGGAGGTCATGCAGCAGTGGTAGGCCTGCAATGCCACCATGGCCTCCATTTCAGGGGTGCTCAGGGACCTCAAAACCACCCTGCGTGCTTCCTCCACCCACCAGCAGGCCGCTTCCACTAGCCACATCACATCTGAGCCTTCCAAATATGCTGCAGCTAGTGGAATGGAAACCCTGCCAGGGAAACCACAGGTCTCTAGCACCCTTCTCTCTGTAGCTGAAGAACGCCCGACAAACATGGATGTCCACCCAGACATCTGCCTGGAGCAATGCCAATACCAAACCCACTGCCGGGAAGTGAAACTCCCCTGATTTCTCTCCCTTGTGTGCTACTGAGACACCCTGACTCAATGACATTACTCCATTTTCCCATAACCCTTGGACACTGGACCTGTGCTACCTACAGCTGTGCCACATACTCTGATGATTCCAACTACTATGACCCCACTCATCACCTGTCTGTCAAAGTATGCACTATATAATAATGAATCACATTTCCCCTGTATATCCAATAAACACTTTTGATAACAGCAACTGCATATGTGTCTATTTAAACATTTACAAATGTTTTGTCAGCAAAATGTTATGTGGGTATGGCCCCCTAAATCAACAGGCAGAGTAATGGACAGCAGAGGGCGGCACCCTCTGCAGGAGACACAGTACAACCGATATTTCCCAGGGCAGACGTAAGGGAGTTACTATTCCAGGCACACACTGGAGTAAATGCACTTGTCCAACATGCAAAAGAGACCATTACATAGAGTTCCATCAGGGTAGAAGGCATTGTGCCACACAAAGCACACATGCAGTTCATAGTTGTCCTGGCCAGTGTAGATTGCCACCGAAGCATCTGAACTGTGCAAAACTCTATTCTGTAAACAGTTACCACAGGCTAATGACCATGGAGGCCTCAAGCCATAGGTAGCAGAGGCATTGATTGACATTAAACAGTCAGTCCGTGGAATGACATGAGAACAGGAGAATGCAGGACACATAGCTCACTACAGGTCTGTTCATAGGAGATGTGAATTTAGCAACCTGCAGTGGGTACACATGTAAAAGAAAATACATTTTAACTCAGCATCTTACATTCAGTCACCTCCCCCAACACACACACATAGGGATAGGAACACATTACAACACCAATGAAGATTCAAATTAGGACGACTATTGTCACCAATCAATGTGGATATACAACACTTGCAAATACACAGTCAGTATACCTACATGTTACTGGAAGTACTGATTGATGAGCACAGTCCTAGAGTCAGCTGCACTTTGCTTATCTGCCTCCTCATCACTTTCCATGTTTGCATTACCAGCCACTGATCCAGTTGCCTCGTCATCATCAGTTAGCAATGGTATCTGATGTTTCAGGGCAAGATTGGGGAGCATGCATCAGACAACTATGATCTGGCATACCTTTTGGGAAATTTAGAGGAGGGCACATCCAGAGGCAACAAGGCACCTGAATCTGGGTTTCAGAAGGCCAAATGTCCTTTCAATAACACGCCTCGTCATGCCGTGGGCCTCATTTAAACAGAGTTCTCCTTCTGTGGCAGGGTACCTCACTGGCGTCAACAGCTAGGGATGGTTTGAGAGCCAGAGTCATCTGTGTGCACAACGATAGGACCTATTACAATATAGGTACAGCCACAGGGAAGTATGTGATGACAGGTGCCATACCAGAGACACACCTCCAAATGCATACATACCAATGAGCCAAGCTTTCTCTGTATATTCTTGCCATCATGTGTGGGACATTGCTGTTCCTCAGAATGTAGTAGTCATGCACAGATTCAGGAAACGTGGCAATCTCTTGTTAGATGTACGGGTCTGCCAGACACACCACCTGAACATTAATCAAGTGGTAGTTCTTCCAATTCCTATACACTTGTATATTGGCACTGGGAGGGACCAGGGCTATATGGTTGCCATGTATGACCCCTATCACATGAGGGATGTGTCCCATTTCATAGAAGTCTGCTTTCACACAGACCAAATCTGCTGTTGGGGGAACCTGATGTAGCTGTCCGGGTGTTTCAATAAAACACAAAGGACATGTCAGGAATCCCCAAGGTGCCTCCTGTGTTATCTGTCAACATTCCCAGGGATTAGGGTTAAATCATATCTCTGTTCTTGGTTAAACCTTCATGTTTCTAAGTAAACATAATGTGCTGGTTTACACAATTGGTTTTTATCAATACTTGTTTTACCAATGCTTGTTTGCTAATTTGGCAGTCCAGCCCCTGCTGTCATCCTCGTATTCAGGACTTTTGAGGCAATTCTTTTCTTTGTTCCTGTACCAGCTGACACCAGGCATTCCTCCAGCACTTCGGAAAAGACTGAAGCAAAGTGACTAGTATTCTCCAGGGAGTTTGTTCTTTGAGTGCTGCGCTTTCCTAGAACAGCTGGTGTATTTCAGACCTCGTATTTTGGCAGAGTGCTTATCTTGAAGGTACAAATTCATTTCTGAACATTCTACATTATTATTGTAGTTACTTGCCTAAATGTGCTTCAGGAAATCTGCATGAGCTCAAATACAACAAAAAGTGACAGTGCAATTTTAAAAAGCATTTAGTAACTTTTCTTTCTCTAATAGCAGAACTCTTGGATTTAAATTGTGTCATTCATGCCTCTCTTTCAGGTTTGGGGAATTTGCTTTTGAAGGGTTTTTCACACACACAGTGAAACTAAACCAAACTGTGTCACCCTAACTGTTTAAACCTAGAGTGGACATTTGTATTTCTTGGATTGTTTTTGTTCCTTTTAGTTTAACCCTATGCATGCAGGAAAGTTATACGTGATGTAATTAATGCTCTTGTTTGTATTTATTGTGCATGATAAGTGCAACCACAGTTCTAATTGTAGTGTGCAACAGTGAATCTCTGTGAAGCCAGCCCTAGTTTTGCAGTACTTATTGTTATGATACTCAGTTTGGGTTTTTGGTAATGCAGGGTTAGTAATTGTGCCAACAGTTATTATTATCCAAGAAAAGTGCTGGAGCATCCTGGTGTTCTTCTACCGTTCCTGTGCCCCTATCAGAAAGAGAGATTCAGTTTCAATGAAGTTGAGTGCACTAACTCTACTATCACTCTGTCAACAACGACCTGCCCCCCGAAGATACCGGGTGCCTGGCTGGACCAGCAAGACGTGGCAGTGTTTTGTCTCTTTCTCCTCCACTCCCCCTTTCCTTTTGGAACACCTGCTGGGGTTTCTGTGTCCACCAGGAAGTGCAGAGAGGTGTTCCATACCATAGCCCCTGCAGACATCCTGCTTTTCAGGTGAGTGGCCCGTCTCGACAGTACATCCTTCAATACATGTCTGAACATGGGCTGTGACATCACTGCTATCAAGCCCACTGTATTCTGAAAGGAGCCAGTGGCAAGAAAGTGAAGCACTGACAGGACTTGTACCTGAGGAGGGATGGCATATGGATTGCATATGGCAGGCAATAGATCAGGCTCCAACTGGGTACATAGATCTATGATGGTCTGACGATTCAGACGATAGGTCTGGATGACATGCCTGTCCTCCAGGGTTGCAAGGTCAACAAGTGGATGGTACACTGGTGCATGTCTCAATCTCTTCATGGCAGGGTATCTAGGATAAGAGGAGAAAATGTACAAAGTGATAAGCACTTCACACATGTAAGCAGAACATGTCCTCATCGCACACACTAAACACTGTAGACATGCGTCTCACTGCTGACACATACTATAATGGGCATGCTGAAGCATATTGGACACCATCCTTGTTGCACATTGCTGACCCTGTAAATCGTTAGTGACACACATCACATGTGTAATTTACCGCATGTGGCACACTGACCTGTCCTGCACTGATCATTAATATAGTCATGCTATATACCTATATGGTTGCACTGCCTATGTGCCTCCGAGAATCTGGACATGTACGTCATCTGACATCCGACCATATCACGTCACTGTTTCATGCATGTCACATGTATTAGCAAAACCATGATAGCACAACTCATGATGGCTCTGCAGTTTGGACAAAAATGTGTATGGTGCACTTATTTATGGACAGCAAGGTATGATATGAGCATAAAATGGCAGTCGCCTGTCCTGGTGCACAGGACAGTTGAAGTAACCTAAGTCTGCTGGCGTATGTCATCATGGCAGTAGGCAGGCGCAACCACTGTGCAACTTCTCATTGGTTAACATTGCTGCTTATGGGGGAATTGGGGCCAATGGCGATCACTGCTGGCGGTGACGGTCCTGTATGCAGCGACCGTGACTTCCATTTTCTGCAGCCTTGCTCACTTGGCTCCTGACACTCTTGCAAGCAAGACCTCCACAACCTGAGCTGCTGTGAACTGTCTCTGAGAGCCACCATGCCACATCCTGCAGGTGATAAGGCCCCAGCTTTCACCCCAGAAGAGCTGGAGAAGTTTGTGGAAGGGGTCCTCCCCCTGTATGGACAGCTCTATGGGGCACCAGAGGAGGAGGTGAGCCCAATGCCATAGTCATGTGTGATAGGGGTGTGTGTGTTGGTGTAAGGGGTAAGTGTACCGGCTAGGGAGTACATGCATGCAGGGGCATGGAGTTAAGGCATGTGAGCCGAGAGGAAGGGTATGTCTGGGCACTCGTGAGTCAGATGTGTCTTGTCCACTGCTGTTGGCATGGTGCCAGTGTACATGACTTTCTCCTTCTGTCAGTGTCATCCATGCAGATGCACGTCCATCAGAAGAATGGGATCTGGTGTGCCATCTCAAAGCAAGTGCGGATGCTGGTGGTCCACAGCCGGCAGCATTGCAGAAAGTGGTGGGAGAACCTGAGGCACTGGGCCGGAAGACTGTGGAGGCCCACCTGGGGATGTCCTCCCAATGAGGGAGAGATGATTGTCGGACCCTGACACCCCTAATGGCCCGCATATTGGTGGTGGCCTACTCTGAGGTGGATGCACATTTGAGTGCAGCACAGCAGCCACAAGGGGGTGAGTACTGACTGTATCCTGGGACTTGGCTGGGCTTAAATGGGATTAGGTGCCTCACTGCAGGCAATGTGGCATTGTAGTAAAAGCGTCTTGTTTTTTGTGTATTGGAAATGGGTATTTTGCACCCTGGCTGAGTATAATTAGTAGATCTGTTGCCATGTTTACTGTCAGTGGATGTACAGCATTGAGTATTATCAGCTCCATTCATCTGCATCAGTGGCTCTGAGGTGTCAGTCCACTGCCAGATATGTGGCATTCCTGTATATGCTACTGTGTGAATCTAATTTTATGACAGGGACTATATATATATATATATATATATATATATATATATATATATATATATCATGTACTGGTAATGGCACTGACTGAATGTGGGGCTGCCATTACAGTTCCACCACAGATGTGATGTTCATGGGACAGGAATATTATCTTGATAGCTGTATAGTCATATATATGTGATCTACTGCCTGTAGGGTATGTGAAGGTAGCCAAACAGGGATACTGATACATGTTCCTTTGACGAGGCCTGGTTGCAGACATCATGCATTCCTATGTGCAGGACTTGTGGGGATGTGACCATTAAACCAATGGGGTGGCAATAGAGGTAGTAAATGCCTTGGCAGATCTCGTAACTGTCAGCGTGGTATGTATATGGCATGTATGGCAATGCCCTACCAATTGCTATACTCATTGCTGAGTTACTGCCTACATCATGTCCTAATAATTAGTTGGGGGCACATCTGACGTGCTGGGATTATTTCTGCTTGCCTTGGCCAAGCTGAAGTGGCAGATTAAGAGAGGTTGGGCTATTGCATGACACATGGCATGTTGATGTGATTCAAATGTTGCATTTAATTTACTCAGGCTGCCTCATGTAGTAGTGGGATGTGTAATTGGTGTACAGGCAGTGGTATTGGTCCATGTGTGCCTAATTCATCCAGACATTTACTGTCTGAGATGTGTGTTGTCTGGGCTCTGTGACAGGTATTGTAATTTCGGGACTGGTGTGCGAGAGTGGAGTTGTCATGTTGTGCAGTCAAACTGGTATAACTGCATGTGTGGTGGCATTGTAAGTTGAACATGATGTAATATGTGTGTTCCTGAAGTACATCTGTTGTGAAACTGCACTTAGTGTTTGAGAATGGATGTGTTATATGTGCTATATGAGCCATTGTAGAATGCACTTAGCAGTATGATAACTTGTGATATATGTGTTTGGTGTCTGCTGATATGGCTCAGTGACTGGGTCAGACTATTCGCATGGCTATACCACAGACTCATATTGTACACATCAGATGTATCCTGTTTGGGAGTTAATTTCTATATTGGCATCACTGTACAGTGTTTGGTCTGCCATGTAATGTGACAGGCAGGTGCTGTGTGGTTTGTACGTGGAGTTGTCTTCACTGTAATGGATATATTACAGAGGGCATGGACTGAGCTGGTGTTTTAACTGTAGAGGCCTGAAGTGTTTTGTTCAGTCAGCTGCACATCTAATGGGTGATAGGGGTATGGATAGGTATGATGTGTATTCAGGCATTCAATTGATACTGCATCCAGGGCATGCCGTGCTAGCAAAAATGGCTTTGGTTGTCATCATGTGGATGACTCCAGTTATTGTCGCCTACTTAGATATTGATGTAGGTATGAGAGCTGGCACACAGGTGTGGGTAGTAGTGACATGTTGTGACATAACATAGGTAAAGGTACCTGCGATGGCATAGCCAGGATATGTATTGTCACAGATGTGCATGTTTACCAATGTGTATGAGAGCTATATTTTAATCAATTTTTGCCCTCTCTCTCTCTCTCCCTCTCTCGCTATTTGTGTGCATCAGCATCGTCAGGCGAAGGAGAAGCGAGTGGGAAACCAGGACCCAGGAAGCTGCTACCAGCGAGAGCAAGGGACCCAGTGGGATGGAGGGGAGTGCTACAGGGAGACCAGATCAACAACCTCTTCTTCAGAATCGTCCTCCAGTGGTTACTCCCTGGTGGTGGTGGACCCATCTGGGACCACCCAGCACCATCTTTGTCCACCACCCCCCTTACTAGCACTGCACTTCCTGTAGCTCCCCACACAGTTGCCCGTGCGTGCTCACCTAGGAGGGTGGGCATCTCCTTCGCCACAGGCACCTCTGCCCCTGCCCCAGTCGATCTCTGTGGGTCAGTCCACCATCGTGAATGTCATTCAGGGACTGGCAGCTCAAGTCTAACAGAGCAATGTGTTCCTGGTGGGCATTCATGGTGCCCTGGCTGGCCTCCAGAGATCTTTTCAGCTCTGCCCTGCACACTAACGGCAGCCATTCTCCCTTTGTCTACTGTCCCCCCTCCACCTATACCTTCCCATTTCGAAACCCCTCTCCCCAAACCCAGCCAAACCACACATACACACAGGCATGCATCCACCTCAACAGACAAGGGTACCACTGACAAACACAAGCACCACAAGACCCACCACCGGCATGCACACAAACAACAACCACCTGCAGACACACCAACATCCACTACCAACGCTGACTTCCCCACAACCCCCTCCTTCACAGACACTACACGAGACACACCTGCAGCCACCACACTATCATTCACATATCCAGCCACAACACCTGTCTTACCCACAGACAGGACAATATCAAATCCACAGACATCTACCCCAGTCACCACATCTGCACCCACCACAACCACTGATACCGCCTCATGCAGCACATCTACTATACCTGCAGACGCCACCCCAACAGTCAGCCATCCAGCATGGCATCTCCCTGCACCTCCTCCCCCCTCCTCCCAGGACACCTAAACACCCGCACTCACCCACCCAATAGACACACAACATCCTCAAGCATTCCATGCACACACTTGCACACTTCATCCACACCAACAGTTCTTGCAACCACTCTCTCTCCCTCCACTCCCAAACCCTTTTGCCATGATCATCCCTGTGTGTCTAAGAAGAATTTCCTCTCGAAGCTTTACTTGTTACCTACTCCTTTCCCACCCTGTGATACCCCCAAGTGCTCCTGGTCCCTCCCCAAGTCCAGCCCTTCCACCTCCATGTCCTCCCCTGCCCCCCGCTAGTGCCCATGCCCCTCTCCCTGCCAAGAAGTCTACCCCTCCCAAGCCCAAGGACCCCGTCCCAAGCCCAAGGACTCCCTCCCAAGCCCAAGCCCAAAGACCCCCCTCACAAACCATAGCCCAAACCCCCCCTCAGCCCCATCCCTGGGGTGCCTGCCTGCCCCCTTGATGCCCCTATCCTGTGGAGGTCAAATTGCAGTCAGGAGTCAAGTAGGGGCACAATGAGGTGCCATTTGTGCCTTTGGCACTTTGACCGGCCATTGGCCTTTTAATTGTAAATATGTTTGCTCTATATCATATTGCTATTTATAATACATCTGGTCCAACCTGTTGTTGGATTTGATGGTAACATACCTGCCCTGCCTTTCTTTCTACATGGCTGTTTAGTGTTTGTTAGCTTTGGTTTGTGCGTGTGTGACATGTGTGTGTGTGTGTTGGTTGTGCTAGATGTTGTGCTTGGGCCGGATGTGTGGGTGTGGCCCTGCCATTTGCCCCGCTGTCATAGCTGTGTAATGTGTGTAGGATATGTTTGTGTTTGTTACATGCATGTATTTAGCAAAATTGTGTATTGTTCGTGTTGACATGTGTAATGGTGGTGTTGTGTGCCCTTGTGTGGTTGTTTTGTGTGCGTCCGTGTGTGTGGTGATGGCTATGTCATATGGTTTGTGTGTGGTGTTAGCAAGGTGTGACATATGCTTTGTTGTATGGCATTGTGATTGTGTTTATGGTTGTCTGGTGTTGTTACGTGTTGTTGTTAGTATGTGTTATCTTGTAGAGGTGTGTTATGATATTGCTTGGTGAAGTGTTTGTGTAATTGCGGTTGTGATGTTGTGTGAATTGGTGCTGTTGTGGATGGTTGTGTTAGACAGTACCGGTGCTGTGTGTCTGCGGGTTGGTGTGTGTATGTCACGGGTGTGTTGGCTGTGGTGTGTGTAGTACGGGTGTGCGTGTGTAGTATGGGTGTGCTTGTGTGTGTATGTGCAAATGGGTTTGCGGTAACATGTGTATTTCGTCCCGGATGTGTATATTGTGTGTTTGTGTGTAGTTTGGTTTTTCCCTCCAGTGTGAGGTAGGTGTGTGTACTCACGTTGTTGTCTTTGTCGCTGGTTCCAGAGTCGTTGGGCGAGCAGGAGCAGTGGGAGGACTTCCAGTTCAGGTTCCATGGTGGCTCCAGTCAGGTATGTGTTCCAGAAGGTGAGTGTTTCCTTTTATGGAGTTGGTTTCCAGCAGGATTTCATGGCAGTGTGCCGGCTCCAGAATCCTTGGCGGGTTGTAGCCTCGTAATATGTCTGGTAGAAACTTGGTACCCGCCGGCCTGAAGGTGCCTACCGCCGTCCGTGGTGGCATGTCTGCACTGGTGGTACTGGTGATTGTTTGGCTGTGTTCTGTTGGGAGGACTGCCATGGTCATAATTTGGCGGTCTTCATCGCCGGCCTGTTGGCGGTACGACCACTGCCACCAACATGGCGGTCCTGAGAGGGCCAAACTCATAATGACCCCCTGTAAGGAAATGCCTCCTTGGCATGGTTGCCCCCTGACTTTTTGCCTTTGCTGATGCTATGTTTTGAATTGAAAGTGTACTGAGGCCTGCTAACCAGGCCCCAGCACCAGTGTTCTTTCCCTAACCTGTACTTTTGATTCCACAATTGGCACACCCTGGCATCCAGGTAAGTCCCTTGTAACTGGTACCCCTGGTACCAAGGGCCCTGATGCTAGGGAAGGTCTCTAAGGGCTGCAGCATATCTTATGCCACCCTGGGGACCCCTCACTCAGCACAGACACACTGCTTGCCAGCTTGTGTGTGCTGGTGAGAACAAAACGAGTAAGTCGACATGGCACTCCCCTCAGGGTGCCATGCCAACCTCACACTGCCTATGCAGTATAGATAAGTCACCCCTCTAGTAGGCCTAGGCAGGGTGCACTATACCCTCTAGTAGACCTAAGGCAGGGTGCACTATACCATAGGTGAGGGCACCAGTGCATGAGCACTGTGCCCCTACAGTGTCTAAGCCAAACCTTAGACATTGTAAGTGCAGGGTAGCCATAAGAGTATATGGTCTGGGAGTCTGTCAAACACGAACTCCACAGCACCATAATGGCTACACTGAAAACTGGGAAGTTTGGTATCAAACTTCTCAGCACAATAAATGCACACTGATGCCAGTGTACATTTTATTGTAAAATACACCCCAGAGGGCACCTTAGAGGTGCCCCCTGAAACCTAATCCAACTACCCGTGTAGGCTGACTGGTTCTAGCAGCCTGCCACACTCGAGACATGTGGCTGGCCACATGGGGAGAGTGCCTTTGTCACTCTGTGGCCTGTAACAAAGCCTGCACTGGGTGGAGATGCTATCACCTCCCCCAGGCAGGAGCTGTAACACCTGGCGGTGAGCCTCAAAGGCTTACCCCCTTTGTTCCAACACCACAGGGCACTCCAGCTAGTGGAGTTGCCCGCCCCCTCCAGCCACGGCCCCACTTTTGGCGGCAAGGCCGGAGGAGATAATGAGAATAACAAGGAGGAGTCACTGGCCAGTCAGGACAGCCCCTAAGGTGTCCTGAGCTGAAGTGACTCTAACTTTTAGAAATCCTCCATCTTGCAGATGTAGGATTCCCCCAATAGGGATAGGAATGTGACCCCCTCCCCTTGGGAGGAGGCACAAAGAGGGTGTACCCACCCTCAGGGCTAGTAGCCATTGGCTACTAACCCCCCAGACCTAAACACGCCCTTAAATTTAGTATTTAAGGGCTTCCCTGAACCTAAGAATTTAGATTCCTGCAACTTACCGAAGAAGAAGACTGCTGAGCTGCAAACCCCTGCAGAAGAAAAAAGAAGACACCAACTGCTTTGGCCCCAGTCCTACCGGCCTGTCTCCTGCCTTCTAAAGAAACCTGCTCCAGCGACGCTTTCTCCAGGACCAGCGACCTCTGAATCCTCAGAGGACTGCCCTGCTTCAAGAGGAACAAGAAACTCCAGAGGACAGCGGTCCTGCTCCAAAAAGACTGCAACTTTGTTTCAGAGGAGCAGATTTAAAGACCCCTGCAATACTGCAAGAAGCGTGAGACTTGCAACACTGCACCCGGCGACCCCGACTTGACTGGTGGAGAACCAACACCTCAGGGAGGACCCTCCGGCAACTCCGAGACTGTGAGTAACCAAAGTTGTCCCCCCTGAGCCCCCACAGCGACGCCTGCAGAGGGAATCCCGAGGCTCCCCCTGACCGCGACTGCCTGACTCTAAAATCCCGACGGCTGGAAAAGACCCTGCACCCGCAGCCCCAAGCACCTGAAGGATCGGAACTTCAGTGCAGGAGTGACCCCCAGGAGGCCCTCTCCCTTGCCCAGGTGGTGGCTACCCCGCGGAGCCCCCCCTTGCCTGCCTGCACCGCTGAAGAGACCCCTTGGTCGCCCATTGACTCCCATTGGAAACCCGACGCTTGTTTGCACACTGCACCCGGCCGCCCCCGCGCTGCTGAGGGTGTACTTTCTGTGTGGACTTGTGTCCCCCCCAGTGCCCTACAAAACCCCCCTGGTCTGCCCTCCGAAGACGCGGGTACTTACCTGCTGGCAGACTGGAACCGGGGCACCCCCTTCTCTCCATTGAAGCCTATGCGTTTTGGGCACCACTTTGAACTCTGCACCTGACCGGCCCTGAGCTGCTGGTGTGGTGACTTTGGGGTTGCTCTGAACCCCCAACGGTGGGCTACCTTGGACCCCAATCTTAACCCCGTAGGTGGTTTACTTACCTGTAAGATCTAACAATACTTTACCTCCCCCAGGAACTGTGAAAAATTGCAGTGTCCACTTTTAAAACAGCTTATTGTGTTTTATGAAAAAAAGTATATATGCTACTGTGATTATTCAAAGTTCCTAAAGTACTTACCTGCAATACCTTTCAAATGAGATATTACATGTAGAATTTGAACCTGTGGTTCTTAAAATAAACTAAGAAAAGATATTTTTCTATAACAAAACCTATTGGCCTAGATTTGTCTCTGAGTGTGTGTTCCTCATTTATTGCCTGTGTGTATGTACAACAAATCCTTAACACTACTCCTTTGATAAGCCTACTGCTCGACCACACTACCACAAAATAGAGCATTAGTATTATCTCTTGTTGCCACTATCTTACCTCTAAGGGGAACCCTTGTACTCTGTGCATGCTATTCATTACTTTGAAATAGCACATACAGAGCCAACTTCCTACATTGGTGGATCAGCGGTGGGGTACAAGACTTTGCATTTGCTGGACTACTCAGCCAATACCTGATCACACGACAAATTCCAAAAATTGTCATTAGAAATGGATTTTTGCAATTTGAGCTATTTTTCTAAATTCTTAAAAGACCTGCTAGGGCCTTGTGTTAGATCCTGTTTAGCATTTCTTTTAGAGTTTAAAAGTTTGTGAAAGTTTGAATTAGAACCTAGAACTAGTTTTAGATTCTTAAAAAGTATTCCAACTTTTAGAAGCATAATGTCTAGTACAGAGATGAATGTGGTGGAACTCGACACCACCCCTTACCGCCATCTTAAGATGAGGGAGCTAAGGTCACTCTGTAAAATAAAGAATATAGCAATGGGCCCCAGACCTTCCAAACTACAGCTCCAGGAGCTTTTGGCAGAGTTTGAAAGAGCCAACCCCTCTGAGGATGGCAACACAGAGGATGAAGATAGTGACTTGGAGGGCAATTCTCCCCCTCCAGTCCTACTTAGGGAGAACAGGGCTGCTCAAGCCCTGACTCCAAACATAATAGTCAGAGATGCTGTTTCCCTCACAGGAGAGACCAACATCTCTGAAATCACTGAGAATAACTCCAGTGAAGAGGACATCCAATTAGCCAGGATGGCCAAGAGATTGGCTCTGGAAAGACAGATCCTAACCATAGAAAGGGAAAGAAAAGAGATGGGCCTAGGACCCATCAATGGTGGCAGCAACATAACTAGGGTCAGAGCTTCTCCTGACATGTTGAAAATCCCTAAAGGGATTGTAACTAAATATGAAGATGGTGATGACATCACCAAATGGTTCACAGCTTTTGAGAGGGCTTGTGTAACCAGAAAAGTGAACAAATCTCACTGGGGTGCTCTCCTCTGGTAAATGTTCACTGGAAAGTGTAGGGATTGACTCCTCACACTCTCTGGACAAGATGCAGAATCTCATGACCTCATGAAGAGAACCCTGATTGAGGGCTTTGGATTCTCCACTGAGGAGTATAAGATTAGATTCAGGGGGGCTCAAAAATCCTCGAGCCAGACCTGGGTTGATTTTGTAGACTACTCAGTGAAAACACTGGATGGTTGGATTCAAGGCAGTGGTGTAAATAATTATGATGGGCTGTACAATTTATTTGTGAAGGAACACCTGTTAAGTAATTGTTTCAATGATAAACTGCATCAGCATCTGGTAGACCTAGGACCAATTTCTCCCCAAGAATTGGGAAAGAAGGCGGACCATTGGGTCAAGACTAGGGTGACCAAGACTTCCACAGGGGGTGACCAAAAGAAAGGGGTCACAAAGCCTCCCCAGGGGAAGAGTGTTGAGACATCCAAAAACAAAAATAGTAAAGAGTCTTCTACAGGCCCCCAAAAACCTGCACAGGAGGGTGGGCCCAGAGCCTCTTCACAAACCAATTTTGGATACAAGGGTAAAAACTTTGATCCCAAAAAGGCCTGGTGTCGTAGCTGTAATCAGCCTGGACACCAAACTGGAGACAAGGCCTGTCCCCAGAAAAATACCACTTCTAACTCCACTCCAGCTAAAACTGGAATGGCCAGTCTCCAAGTGGGATCAACAGTGTGCCCAGAGCAAATCAGGTGTCACACTGAAGCTACATTAGTCTCTGAGGGTGGGGTGGATTTAGCCACACTGGCTGCCTGGCCTCCTAACATGCAAAAATACAGGCAGCAGCTCTTAATTAATGGGACAAGTGTAGAAGGCCTGAGGGATACAGGTGCCAGTGTCACCATGGTGACAGAGAAACTGGTTTCCCCTGGTCAATACCTGGCTGGACAAACTTATCCAGTCACCAACGCTGACAATCAGACTAAAGTACATCCCGTGGCTATGGTAACTTTAGAGTGGGGAGGGGTCAATGGCCTGAAACAGGTGGTGGTCTCCTCCAATATCCCAGTAGACTGTTTGCTTGGAAATGACCTGAGTCCTCAGCATGGGCTGAGGTAGAACTGAAAACCCATGCAGCCATGCTGGGTATCCCTGAACTGGTGTGTGTCAAGACAAGGGCACAGTGTGCAAGGCTCAGGGTGAAAAAGTAGAGCTGGAGTCTGGAAAAAGGGCCCAGCCTACCAAGAGGAAAGGAAAGTCAGCTGGGAAACCAGCTGCAACACAACACCAAAAAGAGAACCTCTCTTCCCAGGAAGAAGTTCTGCCCTCTGAGGGAACTGAGCCTATGGAGTTAGAACCTTATCAGGTTGAGCTCTTAGGCCCAGGGGGACCCTCAAGGGAGCAGTTGTGTAAGGGGCAAGAAACCTGTCCCTCTCTTGAAGGCCTTAGGCAGCAAGCTGCTGAAGAGTCCAATGGCAAGAAAACTGGAACACATAGGGTCTATTGGGAAGATGGGCTCCTGTACACTGAGGCAAGAGATCCCAAACCTGGTGCCACTAGGAGAGTGGTAGTGCCTCAGGAGTTCAGAGAGTTCATTCTGACCTTAGCCCATTATATTCCCCTTGCTGGGCATTTGGGACAAACCAAGACGTGGGAGAGACTAGTCAACCACTTCTACTGGCCCAATATGTCCCAGAAAGTTAAGGAGTTTTGTGTCTCCTGTACCACCTGTCAAGCCAGTGGTAAGACAGGTGGACATACAAAGACCCCCCTCATTCCACTTCCAGTGGTGGGGGTCCCCTTTGAAAGAGTGGGTGTGGACATAGTGGGTCCACTTGAACCTCCCACAGCCTCAGGAAATATGTACATCCTAGTAGTAGTGGATCATGCTACTAGGTATCCTGAAGCTATTCCCCTTAGGTCGACTACTGCTCCTGCAGTAGCCAAGGCCCTCATTGGTATCTTTACCAGAGTGGGCTTCCCTAAAGAGGTGGTGTCTGACAGAGGTACCAACTTCATGTCAGCATACCTGAAACACATGTGGAATGAGTGTGGAGTGACTTATAAATTCACTACACCCTATCATCCACAAACTAATGGCCTTGTTGAGAGATTCAACAAGACATTAAAGGGCATGATCATGGGGCTCCCAGAAAAACTCAAAAGGAGATGGGATGTCCTCCTGCCATGTCTGCTCTTCGCTTACAGAGAGGTGCCTCAGAAGGGAGTAGGATTCTCACCCTTTGAACTTCTGTTTGGCCACCCTGTAAGGGGACCACTAGCTCTTGTGAAAGAAGGCTGGGAGAGACCTCTTCATGAGCCTAAACAAGACATAGTGGACTATGTACTTGGCCTTCGCTCAAGGATGGCAGAGTACATGGAAAAGGCAAGTAAAAACCTTGAGGCCAGCCAACAGCTCCAGAAGTTTTGGTATGACCAAAAGGCTGCACTGGTTGAATTTCAGCCAGGGCAGAAAGTCTGGGTTTTGGAGCCTGTGGCTCCCAGGGCACTTCAGGACAAATGTAGTGGCCCTTTCCCAGTGCTAGAGAGGAAGAGTCACGTCACCTACCTGGTGGACCTGGGCACAAGCAGGAGCCCCAAGAGGGTGATCCATGTGAACCGCCTTAAGCTCTTCCATGACAGGGCTGATGTAAATCTGTTAATGGTAACAGATGAGGATCAGGAAGCTGAGAGTGAACCTCTCCCTGATCTTCTGTCATCAAACCCTAATGATGGCTCAGTAGATGGAGTGAGCTATTCAGACACCCTCTCTGGCCAACAGCAATCTGACTGTAGGAAAGTCCTGCAGCAGTTTGCTGAGCTCTTGTCCCTAACCCCTGGTCAGACACACCTGTGTACCCATGATGTGGACACAGGAGACAGCATGCCTGTCAAAAACAAAATATTCAGACAGTCTGATCAAGTTAAGGAAAGCATCAAGGTGGAAGTCCACAAGATGCTGGAATTGGGAGTAATTGAGCACTCTGACAGCCCCTGGGCTAGCCCAGTGGTCTTAGTCCCCAAACCTCACACCAAAGATGGAAAGAGAGAGATGAGGTTTTATGTGGACTACAGAGGACTTAATTCTGTCACCAAGACAGATGCCCATCCCATTCCTAGAGCTGATGAGCTGATAGACAAATTAGGTGCTGCCAAATTCTTAAGTACCTTTGACTTAACAGCAGGGTACTGGCAAATCAAAATGGCACCTGGAGCAAAACAAAAGACAGCATTCTCCACACCTGATGGGCATTATCAGTTCACTGTTATGCCCTTTGGTTTAAAGAATGCCCCTGCCACCTTCCAAAGGTTGGTGAATCAAGTCCTTGCTGGCTTGGAGTCCTTTAGTGCAGCTTATCTTGACGATATTGCTGTCTTTAGCTCCAACTGGCAGGATCACCTGGTCCACCTGAAGAAGGTTTTGAAGGCTCTGCAATCAGCAGGCCTCTCTATCAAGGCATCCAAATGCCAGATAGGGCAGGGAACTGTGGTTTACTTGGGACACCTTGTAGGTGGAGGCCAAGTTCAGCCACTCCAGCCTAAGATCCAGACTATTTTGGACTGGGCAGCTCCAAAAACCCAGACTCAAGTCAGGGCATTCCTTGGCTTGACTGGGTACTATAGGAGGTTTGTGAAGGGATATGGATCCATTGTGACAGACCTCACAGAACTCACCTCCAAGAAAATGCCCAAGAAGGTAAACTGGACTGTAGAATGCCAACAGGCCTTTGACACCCTGAGACAAGCAATGTGCACAGCACCAGTTCTAAAAGCTCCAGATTACTCCAAGCAGTTCATTGTGCAGACAGATGCCTCTGAACATGGGATAGGGGCAGTTTTGTCCCAAACAAATGATGATGGCCTTGACCAGCCTGTTGCTTTCATTAGCAGGAGGTTACTCCCCAGGGAGCAGCGTTGGAGTGCCATTGAGAGGGAGGCCTTTGCTGTGGTTTGGTCCCTGAAGAAGCTGAGACCATACCTCTTTGGGACTCACTTCCTAGTTCACACTGACAACAGACTTCTCAGATGGCTGATGCAAATGAAAGGTGAAAATCCAAAACTGTTGAGGTGGTCCATCTCCCTACAGGGAATGGACTTTATAGTGGAACACAGACCTGGGACTGCCCATGCCAATGCAGATGGCCTTTCCAGGTTCTTCCACTTAGAAAATGAAGACTCTCTTGGGAAAGGTTAGTCTCATCCTCTTTCGTTTGGGGGGGGGGGGTTGTGTAAGGAAATGCCTCCTTGGCATGGTTGCCCCCTGACTTTTTGCCTTTGCTGATGCTATGTTTTGAATTGAAAGTGTACTGAGGCCTGCTAACCAGGCCCCAGCACCAGTGTTCTTTCCCTAACCTGTACTTTTGATTCCACAATTGGCACACCCTGGCATCCAGGTAAGTCCCTTGTAACTGGTACCCCTGGTACCAAGGGCCCTGATGCCAGGGAAGGTCTCTAAGGGTTGCAGCATATCTTATGCCGCCCTGGGGACCCCTCACTCAGCTTGCCAGCTTGTGTGTGCTGGTGAGAACAAAACGAGTAAGTCGACATGGCACTCCCCTCAGGGTGCCATGCCAACCTCACACTGCCTATGCAGTATAGATAAGTTACCCCTCTAGTAGGCCTTACAGCCCTAAGGCAGGGTGCACTATACCATAGGTGAGGGCACCAGTGCATGAGCACTGTGCCCCTACAGTGTCTAAGGCAAACCTTAGACATTGTAAGTGCAGGGTAGCCATAAGAGTATATGGTCTGGGAGTCTGTCAAACATGAACTCCACAGCACCATAATGGCTACACTAAAAACTGGGAAGTTTGGTATCAAACTTCTCAGCACAATAAATGCACACTGATGCCAGTGTACATTTTATTGTAAAATACACCCCAGAGGGCACCTTAGAGGTGCCCCCTGAAACCTAATCCAACTACCCGTGTAGGCTGACTGGTTCTAGCAGCTTGCCACACTCGAGACATGTTGCTGGCCACATGGGGAGAGTGCCTTTGTCACTCTGTGGCCTGTAACAAAGCCTGCACTGGGTGGAGATGCTATCACCTCCCCCAGGCAGGAGCTGTAACACCTGGCGGTGAGCCTCAAAGGCTTACCCCCTTTGTTCCAGCACCACAGGGCACTCCAGCTAGTGGAGTTGCCCGCCCCCTCCGACCACGGCCCCACTTTTGGCGGCAAGGCCGGAGGAGATAATGAGAATAACAAGGAGGAGTCACTGGCCAGTCAGGACAGCCCCTAAGGTGTCCTGAGCTGAAGTGACTCTAACTTTTAGAAATCCTCCATCTTGCAGATGTAGGATTCCCCCAATAGGGATAGGAATGTGACCCCCTCCCCTTGGGAGGAGGCACAAAGAGGGTGTACCCACCCTCAGGGCTAGTAGCTATTGGCTACTAACCCCCCAGACCTAAACACGCCCTTAAATTTAGTATTTAAGGGCTTCCCTGAACCTAAGAATTTAGATTCCTGCAACTTACCGAAGAAGAAGACTGCTGAGCTGCAAACCCCTGCAGAAGAAGAAAGAAGACGCTTTGGCCCCAGTCCTACCGGCCTGTCTCCTGCCTTCTAAAGAAACCTGCTCCAGCGACGCTTTCTGCAGGACCAGCGACCTCTGAATCCTCAGAGGACTGCCCTGCTTCAAGAGGAACAAGAAAATCCCGAGGACAGCGGCCCTGCTCCAAAAAGACTGCAACTTTGTTTCAGAGGAGCAGATTTAAAGACCCCTGCAATACTGCAAGAAGCGTGAGACTTGCAACACTGCACCCGGCGACCCCGACTCGACTGGTGGAGAACCAACACCTCAGGGAGGACCCTCCGGCGACTCCGAGACTGTGAGTAACCAAAGTTGTCCCCCCTGAGCCCCCACAGCGACGCCTGCAGAGGGAATCCCGAGGCTCCCCCTGATCGCGACTGCCTGACTCTAAAATCCCGACGGCTGGAAAAGACCCTGCACCCGCAGCCCCCAGCACCTGAAGGATCGGAACTTCAGTGCAGGAGTGACCCCCAGGAGGCCCTCTCCCTTGCCAAGGTGGTGGCTACCCCGAGGAGCCCCCCCCTTGCCTGCCTGCACCGCTGAAGAGACCCCTTGGTCTCCCATTGACTCCCATTGGAAACCCGACGCTTATTTGCACACTGCACCCGGCCACCCCCGCGCTGCTGAGGGTGTACTTTCTGTGTGGACTTGTGTCCCCCCCGGTGCCCTACAAAACCCCCCTGGTCTGCCATCCGAAGACGCGGGTACTTACCTGCTGGCAGACTGGAACCGGGGCACCCCCTTCTCTCCATTGAAGCCTATGCGTTTTGGGCACCACTTTGAACTCTGCACCTGACCGGCCCTGAGCTGCTGGTGTGGTGACTTTGGGGTTGCTCTGAACCCCCAACGGTGGGCTACCTTGGACCCCAATCTTAACCCCGTAGGTGGTTTACTTACCTGCAAGAACTAACAATACTTTACCTCCCCCAGGAACTGTGAAAATTGCACTGTGTCCACTTTTAAAACAGCTTATTGTGTTTTATGAAAAAAAGTATATATGCTACTGTGATTATTCAAAGTTCCTAAAGTACTTACCTGCAATACCTTTCAAATGAGATATTACATGTAGAATTTGAACCTGTGGTTCTTAAAATAAACTAAGAAAATATATTTTTCTATAACAAAACCTATTGGCCTGGATCTGTCTCTGAGTGTGTGTTCCTCATTTATTGCCTGTGTGTATGTACAACAAATGCTTAACACTACTCCTTTGATAAGCCTACTGCTCGACCACACTACCACAAAATAGAGCATTAGTATTATCTCTTTTTGCCACTATCTTACCTCTAAGGGGAACCCTTGGACTCTGTGCATGCTATTCCTTACTTTGAAATAGCACATACAGAGCCAACTTCCTACACCCCCGTAGTCTTTTTCTTGAAGATTTTCTTCACCGGGATGAAGTCACAAGTTGGATCCAACCTCCATAGCGCCCTCTTCAGATACGCGGAGCAGGAGACCTCAGTGAAGAATTCTATGTTTGGATACGCTGAGCAGGAAGCCTCGGTCAACTTTTTACAATCGTACTTAGAAACTTTTTTGGAGCTTTTTTTCTCCGACGTCGGTTGACCCTCCACAGCAAGCCGATTTTGAGTCGACGTCATTGGATTGCCTTTCCGTGAGCAACCAGTGAACTCCGGGAAGTTTGGAGCACTGGAGGTTTTCAATGGGATAAACCTACAAGTCAGGCTGAGTCACAGTTGATGTAAGCCAGCTTGACTCGAGGTCGGGTCGATTCACTTATGGAGCTTTTTTCCAAAAATCCTCCAAACTTCATCAAACTTCTGGATCTTCTTCCAGAAGGACTTTGAAGGTCCTTATGAGTCCACACCTCACCCAAAGGTTCCAGAAGCTCTGAGTTGCTCCTTGAGTGTTAGGACTCCAACTCCCAGAATGCACCTGGCTCAAATCCAAAAATGCCCATTGGTCAGCTGGTCAGTTTCTTCAGGGCTTGATGCAGGGGACTCTGGTCAGCTATTTGAGTTCATGAAAAAGGTTCAGTAAAGGCCAATAGTAGTAGGGTATCTATGTGTTATACTATGTTGGGAAACTATGAGACAAAATAACCCAGTCTCTCTATACCATCACTTTTATGTATTTCTGTATGTGGTGGAGTATGCCGATTGTCTTTATGAGTTGTGATAAGGCTATGCTAAAGTCATGGCACAGATTGGAGCATACCGCATGGTTTGCTTGTGCGTTATTCTGTGGAAGATTATGTGTGGTGCTTCTTTGGATTATGACTTTGATTTGAATATTTTGTAAACACGGCATAACACGTCCATGGCACGGGCCTACCAACTGATAACTGTAGAAAAGTGTGGGTCGTATAACTTTGAATTTGAGTATCCGTTTGTGCTTGCTCATATTCAGGGTAACTTGCACACCCAATGGCTAGTTCTGGTGGATCATGGAAAGCAGGTAAACTCTGGAGTTTGATCATACAGCTACTGCCTGACAGCTGCCATAAAAACTGTTACTTTCTGGTGCTGATTGGCAGAAAAAAGACATTAGCCTTTCCACTCTATATAGGGTAGGTGGTATAATATCCTTCTTCCAATTGTCCCTACTCTTTCGGGCCGTTGGAGGAAGTTTTCCATCAGTTAAAACAACGAGAGCTCCATCAACGGAAAACATAAGGTCCACCCGTCCCTAAAAGAAGCAGTCAGACAGCGTGTATGATGGAGATGGTATTCCTTCCCATTTGCAATTAACACATTGTCCGCCAACCTCTAAATCAAAGCGTAAGAGGCTCAACTGCATTCTTAGGAGGGAGGTCCTTCGGTTTGGGAGGAGGTGGGCCTTTGCTCTTCTGTTTAAGGGGCGGAGGAAAGGGTTTGGAGTGGGGGGTCGGATTGGCAGTCTTGTGCCTCTTAGTGAGAGCTTCTGCTGCAGTGAGAGGAACATGGGCAACACCAGGGGGGCCATGAGAGATCTGAGAGCTTGAGGTACTCGGTTGGGGGAGAGGGCCTTCCTTTTACGGACAAGACGGGTTGGTGGTGAATAGGGTGCATATGGTGCTAGTCTGCATGTCTGTTGTTGTGGTGACTGTGGGCAAGGCTGTACAGGTGGCAGGATCTGGGCCTGAGGAGGCAGTGCTTGCAGGTGTGAGTGCTGATGTGACTGTGAAGGAGGAGGAGGGGGAGACAGTGGAGGCAGTGGCTGTTGTTGTGTGTGCTTCTGTGTGTTGGTGATGTGTATGCTCGTGGTGTGATCTGTGGTGCCTGTGCTTGTCTTTGCGAGTCCTGTTTGTTGTCTTGGGTGCATGGTGGTCTGATTGTGTGCTTGGGATGGGTGCAGTGAGAGGGCTTTGGGACTGGGAAGAGGTAGTTCGAGGAGGAACGGAAGAACCAGGGACACTGGCTGCCATCAAAGAGGAGGCCAGAGCCTGAAACGATCCCTGTAGTCCAGCCAAGCCACTGTGAATGCCCTCCAGGTAGGCATTGCATTGCAGCATCTGGGATGCCAGCCCCTGGATGGCATTCACTATGGTTGGCTGCCCTACAGAGATAGATATCAGCAGGTCAATAGCCTTCTCACTGAGGGCAGAAGGGCTCACTGGGGCAGGGCCTGAGGTGCCTGGGGCGAAGGGGATGCCCACCCTCCTGGGTGAGCGAGCACGGGCAACTAGGTGGGGGGGCTACTGGGAGAGTGGTGCCGATACAGGGGTTGGTGGGAGCTGGGGTGGTCGCAGAGGGGTCTGTCACCACCAAGGAGCTTCCATCAGAGGAGGAATCAGAGTCAGTAGTAGCAGCTCCTGTTCCTCCTGTGGTGCATCCCTCCAGTTCCAACCCACAGGTCCCCTCTGCATCGGTGGGCTCTGCCTCCTGGGTACCGTGAGCTGCAGCTCCCCCAGTCGCCAGTGCTCCTGCTCCTTTGCCAAATGATGCTAATGCACACAAGTACAGGATGAGAAAAGGAGAGAGGGTTGGGGAGAAAGAAAGGGAGCACAGGGTCAGTATCGGCAACAACAGCACGTATGGCATACACATCACAATTACTCACTGTGACTAACACTGTGCAGTATGACCCACAACACAAAACCATTGCCTGGTAACAACAGCAGAAATTAACTCAAACACTACCATCTGCAAACCTACTGGGACTCACTAAGCCCTGTCTGCCATGGTATGCCAGCTACTTGCCAATACCAAATGTACATACCAACCTACATTGGAAAGCAGGACTCTACAAGATTAGCTAAACGGGCATATTGGGCCATACACTGACTAGAACCTTACACCCATACAACATGACAAGAATCAAGAAAGAATTCCACACAGTGTGTACTCACCCTCTTGTGGCTGCTGTGCTGCCCTCAAGCGCCCATCCAACTCCGTATTGGCCACTGCCAGTATGCGGGCCATTAGTGGATCAGGGTCCAACGGGCACCCCTCCCTCGTTGGGAGGACATCCCCAGCTGGGCTTCAAGGTCTTCTGGGCCCAGCACTGCAGGTCCTCCCACCTATTTCTGCAGTGGGTGCTCTGCCGGATATGTACCCCCAGGATCCTCACGTCCTTGGTGATGGCACGCCATGAGCCTTTCTTCTGATGGGCACTGACCTGCATAGGGGAATCAGACAAAAGGACTCCATGAACTCCACACTACATTCTGTTACAGCAATGGCATACTTACTGCATAGATCCCACACCAACCTCACACATTACTCGTACCTCTACGTACACACTGCATGCAGCAAAAATACACTGCCAAATGACACACTCCCAGCACACTCATACATCTACATACAGCCATGTTGCATCCAAAGTACCCAAAAGGGGCTCACCTGTTGATCTGGAGGCCCATACAATTGTCCATACAAGGGTAGGACCCCATCCACAAGCCTCTGGAGTTCATCAGATGTGAAGGCTGGGGCCCTATCCCCTGTAGAATGGGCCATTGCGGGTTCCAGACACAGGACACAGCAGCACATCCAGTGGAGATGTTGATGTGTTGAGAGTCAGGAATCAAGTGAAATGGGATAGGGGAATTGGCGGTCACGTCCGTGCTGGTGAACACCGTCACCGCAGGTGGTGATCATCATTCACCCCTGGGCTCCATAGACTTCCATGTTAACCAACGAGGAGGTGCACGAGGTGCAGACCACCTACCGCCATGACTCCAAACACCGGCGGAGTGAGGTCACTTTCACCTGTCCCCGCATGCAGGAAAGGCGGTTGTCCTTTCCTGGTGCTGGTACACATGGCGGTCAATTTAATGTGCGTCATAGGTACCGATGGTAGACACCAATGCACTTCCAGTTTGCCACATATTTTGGTTTGGTTGTAGACTCTGGCACTCAAATTAGATCATATACTTGTGCGCTGCATGCAGATGAGTAGTTGACACAACATTTCAAATGGGATTCTACTAATCATGACACATGACTCCGAGTACATCTGTCAGACACAATGGCTAATGAAAACTATTGGTATTTTTGAGGAAGTCCGTTTGCATGTAGAGCACACCAGTGCAAATTCCAATCATTGTTCGCGTAAATTGGATGTGACTGCTCTGTGTACTGTTATATTGTGTGTCCATCCTTCCTGTAGTCACACAGTTCTCATGTTTGGTTTACTTAGATACCATCCACTGCAGAGGAGGAGGAGGCAAGCCCCCGTGTACAGACCCTTAGGCGACTTGGCTACACTGGAGGAACGGCACATTATAAGGACCTATTGTCTGGACAGGGCAACAATTACTGAACTGTGTCATCAATTGGAGCCAGATTTGACTCCCGCTATTTGTAGCACTGCAGCAATACCCCCTGCAGTACAGGTACTGTCAGTGCTCCACTTCCTGGCCAGTGGTTCTTTCCAGGTGACTGTGGGCTTGGCTGCAGGAATGTCACAGCCAATGTTTTCACATGTGCTGAGGAGAATTTTGGCTGCTAGCTGAAGCAAATGAGCAGCTATATCTCATTCCCCCACAGTGATGAGTTGCCCACTGTGAAGGCTGCATTCTACACCATGGGACACATACCACATGTGATTGGGGCCATTGACGGAACCCATATTGCCTTGGTCCCTCACAGGACAAACGAGCAGGTCTACAGAAATAGGAAGAGTTATTATTCAATAAATGTCCAGATGATGTGCCTTGCAGATCAGTACATCTCCCACGTTACTGGCAAGTTTCCTGGATCTGTACATGATGCCTATTTATTGAGGAATAGCAGTGTCCCACAGGTGATGGCACGACTACAGAGAGACAGAGTATGGCTCATAGGTGAGCTAGAGGTTTCACCAAATGTATGTCACTGTATTCCACCTGAAGTTGTACTCTGTGCTATTGTACAGGAGTAATGTGTGTCTCTCACTACTTCCAGGTGACTTCAGCTAACAAACCTATTCTGGCTGTTGATACCAGTGAGGAATCCGAGGACAGGGCCAGAAAATCGGGACAATGAAGCATATGGTCGTACCAGAAGGGTAACTGAGAGGACTTTTGGGCTACTGAAAGCCAGGTTCCGCTGTCTCCATGTATCTGGTGGATCCCTACTCTATGCTCCTTGGAAGGTCTGCCAGATAGTGGTGGCCTGCTGCAAGCTGCAATTTGGCCCTCAGATGCCATGTGGCCTTTATGTAGGAAGAGGGAGAGACAATGCACCTGTGGCAGCAGAGGACACTGAAGACAGTGGTGAGGATGGGAAGGAGGAGGAGGTGGACAACAGGACACATTTGATACAGCAGTACTTTCAATGACACTCAGGTAAGACTGTACTTCTGTTCATACCTGCATTACTGTTAAGTGCTGTGTGGTTGCTGTGTTGTGCCAAGCGCAAATGTGTGCATTATGTGACCTGACACTGTTCCATCTGTGGTCAGTCGTGCCAGTGTTATGGTGATGTTGTACAAGCTTATTCAGCCCACTGCAAACTGTGTCCTTATCCCATACAGTAAGTGGCATATGTTGCATGGAATGTCATGTGACTTACAATGTGCTTAAGCAACCGATCTGTGACTTCAATTCCCCTGACAGTGTGGACCAGACAAGGTGGTCCAGAGGAGAGATTGGCATGCTGACAAAATGGCATAGCTCATACTGTGGTATCTTGTGTGAGGGCCAGAAATGAGTTCTTTCTCCTCACTTCTGGTGTCATGAGTCAATTGCTGTGCGGATTACTGAGTAGAAGTGACCACCTGAATGTAGGCAGTTATGTTTCAGGGGCTCATATTGCCCTACTTCCTTTACTTCTCAATTGACTGTCACTGATGGTTTCCTTTTTTGCAGATGTTGGTGTGGTCGCAACTGTGAACTAATGTGATGACTACAGACTACTTTCACACCGTTTGCTGGATGTTGACTTGTGGCATGCTCTCACACTGGTTATCTGTACCCCAAACTGACTGTTCATTGGATGGATTCACACTTCACATGACATTTGCAGAGGATAATACAGGTCAAGACATTGCATATTGTTGTACTTAACCCCTTTGCTGCCAGGACTTCTTCCCCTCAGGTGCCTGCCCTTTTTTTGGCAATTTGGGGCAGGGCTCACTTAGGCCCTCATAACTTTTTGTCCACATAAGCTATCCACGCCAAACTTGCGTCCTTTTTTTCCAAAATCCTAGGGACCCAGACTTTGTGAAGGAGACCAAGAAATTAGCCAAAATATAGTGAAAATTAAGTTTAAAAAAAAAATTGGTGAAAAGGGCTTCAGAAGAAGGCTTGTGTTTTTTCCCCTGAAATTGGCACCAACAAAGGATTAGCAGTGCTAAAATCACCAGCTTCCCAGCTTTCAGGAACAGGCAGACTTGAATCAGAAAACCCAATTTTTCAACCCAATTCTGGCATTTTACTGGGACATTCCCCATTTTTATGTTTTTTTTGTGCTTTCAGCCTCCTTCCAGTCAGTGACAGAAATGGGTGTGAAACCAATGCTGGATCCCAGAGACCTAAACATTTCTGAAAAGTAGACAAAATTCTGAATTCAGCAATGGGTAATTTGTGTAGACCCCACAAGGGTTTCCTACAGGAAATAACAACTGAAATAAAAGAATATTGAAATTGAGGTGAAAAAACAACAATTTTTCTCTACGTTTTACTCTGTAACTTTTTCATGCAATGTCAGATTTTTTAAAGCAATATACCGTTATGTCTGCTGGACTCTTCTGGTTGCGGGGATATATAGGGCTTGAAAGGCCTTTCCTCTCCTTTCATGCCTCTCTGCCCCATCCACGTGATCGGAGAAGAAATGCTTTTGCATTTCTCCTTCGATCGGCGCTGGAAGCTCAGGCCTCTGATGAGGTCAGCGCCTGAAAGCGGGCTGACGTCATCAGATGCCACAGGGTGGTTAGTAAGGGGAAACAATTCCCCTTCCATCTCTGCACAGGGGACGGGGGTGCTCGGCCATCTGGGGGAGCGCTAGTGCTCCCCCGGGGGGCCAATAGCAGGACGAGCTGGTCTCGTCCTCGGCACCGGTTGGCGAGACCAGCTCGTCCGGGGCACCCTACGGGTTAAAGTACAAAAACTACCGTTATGTTCAAGTGTGTTTATTGAAGTGACAAGAAGGATGGGATAGTGCAATAGAGTGGGAGACGGTGGACGAAAACTTGAGTGTTGTGACCCAGCTGGTTTGTAGCACAGGTCCAGTATCCATGGGGCCATAGGAAAAGGAATAATGGTGGTCCAAAGTGAACAAGGTGTCTCAGTGTTACACAAGGGAGACATTCCAGAGGGGCTCATTTCATGGTGGTGGTTTGGGTCTTAGCTACAATCTCTGGTGTCTGTCTGGGTCACAGGGAATGTTTGCGGGGTGGTTCTTCTGCTCAGAGGGAGGGGAGCTGGTGGCCTGTGAGTGTTGTGGCAAGTCCTCCTGTCTACTAGCCGCGGCAGATGTGGAAGGCTGGTGAGTACACTGGCTAGTGGAAGGGGCTCGCTGGTGTGTTGTGTACTCACGCATGATGTACGCCATGTCACCCAGCACCCCTGCAAAGAGGCCATGTTGGAATTTAAGCCATGCACCTGCTGCATGACCTCCTAGTGGTGTTACCCCTGCAGCCACTGGTTCTCCTGCAAGATGGTAATCACCTGGCCCATCCTGTCCTGGAATTTCTGGTAGGCTCACAGGACTTGTGTGAGTGACTCCTGGGCAGTCGGTTCCCTAGGATGGGCCTCCCCTTGGTGCGCAGCTAACCTCCCACCAGTCCTGGCCCCCTGTGCCTGTGTCCCCTGAACTGTGGGCCCACTCCCACTGACACCAGGACCTTTACCGTCTTGCCTGGGTAGTGTTGACTAGGGTCCCTGTACAGGTGGGCACGCTGTTGATTGTCGGTTCCTGTGGAGAGAGTTTTGGGGTCGTTGGGTGGCTGCTGTGTTACTGGAGTCCGATGTGCGGGGGCCTGTGGTGGACTGGGTGTTGGCTGTCGTGTCCGACTGACCGGTGGTCCCAGATGGGCCAGGAAGATCATTCAGATCATGACATCCAGAGTTGCAGTCATCACTGAGGGCTTCTTGTGGTGGAGGACTGGGTTGCCGTTGCACATGCTCGCTGCTAACATTGGCTGGGGTACCTGTGGACATGTATTAGATTTGTTACAGTCACTGTCAGTTACATATTCAGCATTTCTGGATTTCCCTATGGGATAGTTGTTGTCCTTCTACCTTTGGTTAGTGTATGGTGATAGATTGTGGGATTGGTTGTGCTACATGCTGCCCATGCATTACTGTTGTGTGTGCATGCAGAGCTGGGAGTGGTGTGCTTGCAGTGGGTAGGGAATGCAGGGGTACACAGTTGAGGGTGGTTATGGGGGTGGTTCTCTGTATGGGATGGAGTGAGGTGAAGGGAGTCAGGGTGAGGGGGTGACATGCCATGCAGGTATCAGTGGTGTTGAGGTGGCAATGGTGACTTACCAGGGTCCAGCCCTCCAGTGATTCCAGTGAGGCCCTCTGGATGGAGAATAGCCAAGACTTTCTCCTCCCATGCTGTCAACTGTGGGGGAGAAGGTTGGGGTCCACTGCCAGTCTTCATTATGGCAACGTGGTGCCTGGAGGCCACTGCACACACCTTCCCCTGTAGGTTGTTTCACCTCTTTCTTATGTCGTCCCTTGTACATGGATAGCTTCCCACGGAGTTCACCTTGTCTACAATCCTGCACCATAGCTCCATCTCCCTGGCAATGGATATCTGCTGGACCTGTGCACGGAACAGGTGTGGCTCTACCCTGACCCAACTCCTCATCAGTGAAATAGGACTTCTTTTGTAGGGACATGCCTATTGTGTAGTGTGTGTGCTGTGCAGAGGGTGTTATGTGTTGAGGTATGGTGTGTAGTGTGTGATGCGTGATGGCTGCATAGGTGGTTGTGGTGTGTATGTGCAGTTCTGTCAATGTATGTGCCTGCAATGAGAAGCAGGATTGTCGAGTTTGCAAGGACTTGTGGGTTGTGTTTTATAGTGCTGTTGGTGGGTGTGTACAGTGTGTGTATATGTGTCAAGTGTGGGTTTTTCAATCTGGCCAATGTTGGCTTCTGGTGGTGTGGAGTGGCCAAATCGGCTGCTGCAGTCCGCACCGCCAATGGCTGTCCGCTGTTGAATGTCCACTGTGGTAATTTGTGGTTCATAATTTGCTGGCGTAGCAGGGAGGGTGGTGGGTCCAACAGTTTTTCGCCTCCGTTGGGTCTGGCGGATTTGTTGTTGTGGCTGATTTCTGTTGGTTTTGTGTTTGTGTGTCATAATCTGGCGGGCGGATTGCCGCCTCCGCAGCGGTCTGTTGGTGGCCGTCATCACGGCGGTCTTTGGAAAAGACCGCCAATGTCATAATGAGGGCCTTAGTTGGTTCTTGGTTTAAAGGTGAAGTCAAAGGACATAACCCTTTACGTTTGGTGCAAAATAGCATTTTCATCTGGTTATACGTAGATTATATCAATAAATACACTTTGATCAACCACTGAAAATGTGTTTATCATGACAAGCAAACTTCAAAAGTCTACATCAGTAATAAAACATTCTAAAGATCTACTACATATTAGTAAAAAAAACTTTAATTATATACACACATTCACATGTAAAGTCATATCATAGTTTAAAATATTCAGGATTCATGGAATCAGGTCTTGGTGCCTTTTGCTAAATTCTACTGGGTGCCTTATTTGCCTGGGTATCATAAACACTGGTGTCATCACTGATCAAAGCCTAAGTCTCAATCATCAACAAGCGAGGTAAAGCCACTCCACAGTATGGCTCACTTTTCACAACACTATCCAAATATCAGTGTTGATGAAAAGTCATTGTTCAAGCTGGAATCTTTTCATATTTTTTCAAATTATTTTTATTGACGCTTTCAAAAGCTTGTTACAGACCATCTGCATTCCTTTTCAAACCATTACTGGTGGTCGGTGGGTTTTCATATTCCATACAGGGTGTCAGCATGGTATTGGTCCAAGTCTCATCATGCTGCTTCTTCTTTCTTGTGCTAGCAGTGCAAATAACAGAAGGTTTCTGATATATATTTGTGCAGTTTAGTTAGGTTATCTATTCAAACACAATACATGGGATTCTGCAATCCTGTATAAAAATAAGTCTCTAATTGTGTCATAATAGTGACACCCCCTGTCACCTAAAATGGCGTAACCACTCAACTGTAACAACTTATTACAGGTGTGGTCTGAGTAACAATGCCTGCTGCCAAAGTCAGCAGCCAGATGAAAGGCAGGTCAGGTCAAGGAGTATAATTCAAACAGCTGTTTAAACAATACAAAACATTGCTCTTTCTAGCTGTAGAGTGACAAACAGAAAGGAGATATTTATGGCAAAATGTATATTTTTGCTTCCTGGTGTAATTATAGAAAAACGTGAACCTTTCTGCATGATCCAACACTTTCTGAGCTACTGCACCATTTCTTTTTAAAGAAAACTGACTTGAATTAACCGGTTCTAATATCTTTTTGCAGCAAATATTGCACTGCTCTTTTAATGTGTTTAAGTTTGCACTAGAGAATCCTTTTCTATTCTCAATGTATGCAAACATGTTCTTTCTTTTATATAAAAGGGCTACACACTAAGGGGCAGATTTAAGAAAAGTGGCGCTGCGCCCAGTGCAGCGTCACTTTCCTTGCGCCACTTAGTGCCCCACTACCATCACCATGTGTGCGACGTATTTAAAATAAAATTAAAATGTTGGCGCTAACCCTGAATAGTACATAGGGGCCCATTGTAACCAATGGTGTGCCCCCTTTTAACTCTTGCTCAGAGCAGGTGTAAAAAATGCTGAAAAAACTGATACAAAGAAATATTTTAGATTTCTTTGCAGCATTTTTTCGCCCCCCCCAAATGAGGAAACGCCCCTGGCGCAGGCATAATGTGGCACAAGGCATTGCACCACTTTGTAAATCTGGTGCAGCTTTTTTGCCATACTATCGCCACATTAGCGTAAAACAAATTATGATATTATCGTGCAAGAAGCTCTTAAAAATGCCCCTAAAGATCTAAGTGGTTTATGCCAAAGGTGATGTTATGACCATTTATTATAAGGAATAATGCACCCCCTGCCGTACATAGCAAGGATATTGCAAGTCACTTCGGAGTTCCATAACCTTATAACCGAACTCGGACTTCAGCCTCGTTCCTCTATATGATCATGAAACTCCTTGGTGACTTGCAATACCCTTATAATGTACAGAAGGGGGTACTTTAACCCATATATAACAATTATCTTTCATATTCACGCAATTTTTTTGATAATGAACAAAGAGGCAAACAGATAGAATGCATCAAAATGGTTGGTGCTGAGACTTTTGTAACAATCGTAGTGTAAATTATTTTCACAGTGTTCTTCCTTTGTATGCACGGGTGGCAGTGAGGGTGGACACTCTCTGTTTCTATGTGTTATGTTGGGTCAGACCTATAGGCATCTCAATGCTTATCCTCCTAAGGGATGCCTAGGATGATCAAATATATTACTCGTGGGGTTGTCCCCTCATTTACTATCTAAATACTTTCCACTTTCTCACCTCTGTCATTGCCTTAAAGGATACCAGCACTTCAGACTATTGCCCTGCGGTAGGAATTTTCCACTGACCCCTGACCTCTTTCATGTGCATCTCTGTGTTTTCCATCTCTGTCCATTTTTGAACCCGTCCTTTCCATATGAGTACAGCAGGAGCTAAAGCTGGCTTCAACGCCATAATAGTAGTTCTTTTAGTCATTAATAATACCATGTCTGTAATCTGACTGTTTTTTTGTGTTCGGGTGAGTGAACTACCCAAAATGTCACCCTATTGGTGTGTATTGGGCTCCCTCCCTAGGGCAGCATGGCTCCCTTCCAGTATAATGCAATCACAGGGCAGTCGCAGACCATGCAGAAGAATCCTGCTTCACTCTGAGCACATCGCCTGCATGTTGAGAGTAATGTAATTGAGTTTTCTTTAAGTCTTTTGGGTGTAAATATGATCTATGCAAATACTTAAATTGTGTGTTCTTGAAACATGCATTGCTTGAAACAGTATATGTGCACTGTAAAATGCGATCCCATCCCTTATCGTCTATTGCTATGTCTAAGTCTGTTTCTCACAAGTTTTTTAGAGTATTTGCGTTCATCTACCTTATGTTATCAAATGTCTGCCAAATACCACAATGCACTCCAATTGGAGGGTTTCTAGTGTTGGCGACTCTTTGTTTGGACCCAACCATATGTTCCTAAATGGAAGTTTCAACATATTTTATTGCAAAAACTGTCCCGTGTTAGTCCTTCAACTTCAGCTGATGGGTGATAACATAACTCGAGGTGTTCTAGTCCTAATTAAAGCCTGACTCTAACTGTGCAGTGCTGTTCAAGCAATATAGATTCGTTTTACGATGTGTGTTGTTGTTCTCATTAGTAGGGAAGTGAGCTGACCCATCTGAGCTAAATTATCTATGAGCCCCGTATTGGCCAGGTGTATACCCTATACCCATTTTGAACCCCACTGCAGCAGTGGTGTAAAATGATACATTTTAAAGTCAGGTATGCTCAGATGCCCCTAATCTTTAGGTAGCTTTAATTTGTTTAGAACCACCCAAAGTCCGGAAGTGTTCCAGATTAGGTGAGACAGTAAAATGTACAAAAACAAGGTATACACAGTTCGACAACGTAAGTATAATCAGGAAAACCACATTGGGTCCTGATCTAAGGAAAAGATCGTAAAAAAGAGAGAAGAAAGAAGAAAGAAAGCCAGGTCCCTGGAAAATTAATTATTTTGGAACAAGAGCCCTCACTCACCAGAGCTGTAGAAACAGGACTCAACTCCAATTACGAAATGGAATATTTTTTGGATTAAGGTATCCAGTGTAATGTTTTTTGTGTTGTATCATTAGAATTTAATTTTTGATTATGAATAAACCTTTTGTAATAGGTAGTGAATTAGTGTGCAGTATGTAATAATATACTCTTTATGCTGTTTTTTTCGAATATTATTCTTGATACATATCAATGATATATGGTTGTTTAGTTGTATAAATACTAATTACTGATGTTGAGACCTTCACCTTGATGGAGATTTCATTCCATCCGTTATACTTTGTAATTGTATTTGTCGTATTATTTGTGAACTCTTTTCTGTATTGTAACTCTTGTGGTAATCATTACTTTTGTTCTTTATTTGTGTATGTATAAGGTATTATTCCCAACATGTCCATTTTTCAAATTTTATATATATTATCTCTATTGCCTAGCTAAATGGACTATGTCACCATCACATCCTGAATTGTGGGGTGGGAATCATGACGCAGACGTGGGTTTGGCTACAAATTATGACTTTAGCCTTCTGATTAGTTACTCTTGAGTTACCTTGAAACACTAATTCTAATGAAATGGTTGTTTTTCCAAATATAGGGGATAATTTATACATTTTCTTTCATATCTTGTCATATTATATAAATCTGGTTCTTTTATTATATAGGGCTAGACGCTGTTTAAATGGAGAAGTGGCCAATATAATTAATGTTATTAAATATATCGGCGCCCTTTCAAAGATGGCGCCTCTGTGCCGCCGGGAGAGTAGCTTCTTTGTTGTGAGGTTTTCGGTCTTGCCGGAAATGGCACGCGTATACCGGCATGCTTTATTTTGTTCACCAAGGCGGCGGGGATGTAACGCGTATCGGGGAATGGCCGAATCGGGAAGCCGGGCCCCAGTCAGTGGAGCAATTTTGGGTGAGCCAACAGAAGGGTACCATTATTCATCTAAACAAGTCATTTGGCGCCTATTCGTGTTAGATTTATTTTTGTATTTGAATATTGTAGGTTCTGAGCATACTCGTGGGCTAAATATTTTGAGTAAGGTACTTGTTTACGTACCGGTAGGTGATTCGATTTTATTGCACATTGGTGTAGGTGGTGGACACATATGTTTAGTTGCTTGGGAAATTCTCTTATTTCATTTTGGTATTATAATTTCTTTACAGCAGTTCTGTTTAACGCCTAGGGTTGGTGTTCTAGTGTTACTTTGGAAGATTCAGTGAGGTAGGTTTTTTTCATTTGGTCAGTGATCAGTGGTGGTCCTTGGGGATTAAACACATTGAACTTTGTTGGTGCACATAGTTGTTAGCAAACACTTTTAGCTTATTGATATTCACCAGCTTGAGTCATCCACGCGTTTGTGCTGTGGTTGGTCACTTTCACTTTTTTGGATGTGATGGTCTAACAATTAATTTGCACATGCATGAATTATGTAATTTATAATGGGGTTCATATACATTATATTCCATTGTTAGTGATACTAAACTTTAGTTAATTTTGAGACTTGTTTGACACTTAATCATATTAATTTTGATATATACATGTATGGTTTTTACAAGCCTTCTGTTTCAATGTACAAATACTGTTGTTTGTTGTGTTTTATAGCCTTGAAAAAGTCAAGGGGAATATACCCCCCATGACGAAACACGTGTTGGCTGTTCCTCATGGCTGTTGTTCTCTTTTCATTATTACGAATGAAGGAATTTGCATGCTGCTTTTCGCTACATTAAAGATGGATTGACCATGATATACAGAGGCTTCTGGATTACTGCTAATTTCATCTGTACAATTAATCTGTTTATTTACTAATGGACTGCGTATTACTAATATAGTGGCTAATTTATGTTTATAGAGTGCCTAGGTCCTTTTTTCTAAAGTTCTGTACATCTGTGTTCTCATAGATTTTGGGGGTATGGAAGAATCCTCTAGGGCCGGGAGCACCTAAGCTCATAATATAAGGGGACTGTTGGGAGCGCTTCTTTTTCCTTGTTCCCCTTGTAATGTCTTCCCATTCTGTTAATTTTATTTGAATAGGGGTAGCAGCTCCTTACACCTTGAAGTCTGTTCTTACTTATACAAGCTAATATGGATCGTATGAAATTAGCAGCGGATTTATTTGGAGAGTCTGGGTCTACTATTAATACGCACACGTCTAACTCTGCTAGCAGTGTAACCAAAAAAGTTGGACTAAGGGAAAGATTTATCAAATTAGAGAGATTAAAAAAGCAGGAGGTTTCCAAGTGGTGGGATGGAGCTACGCTCAAACATTATATCAAACTGAATAGAATACCTAGGGGTTTGAGGTCTCATTTATTTCCCACATTTGATGATTTGGACTCTGACCTTTTGGACTGTTGGGAACAAGAATTGATCTCTAGTTCTATGAGACTTATGAACATTTTAATTGAGAACTCTGAGAGGAAAGTGAATCAATTACAGAAAGATATTGAATGTCTAGAAACTGAGATTAAGGCTATGAATATGGAAGAGGCAACCTCTAAAAACTATGCGATTCTAAATGAAATTGTGAGTCAACACCAGTTGGAAGTTACTAGGAGAAAGTCTCGTAAACTGAAGCGCGATGAGCTTGACTATAGTAGAGGGAGAGTCTTTACATTTTCTCAGAGATATGATCACTTAATACAGGACACACAGGGTAAGCAGTCTCTACAAACAAGTGCTCAGTCATCACTTAGTAATATCTCAGCTACTAGCAGCGATTCGAGTGACGTGTCTAATGTTTCAGATCAGAATGCACCAATTAAACAGGGTACAGTTTCTTTTTTAGCCGAAGTACAAAGAATCAGACAAGGACAGAGGGAGGTAAACAGACGTACAGAAGACCCCGGAAAACAAGGAGAAGTAAGAGAGGAGGGACTCAAAGAAACAAGAATAGGGGTCCAAACCAGATCCTGGAACAGGCGAAAATGAGTAATACTGAGAGTAAGACAATTAATATTGTCAACCTATCAGATGTGGAACTATCTAAACATGCCAATACATTACTCACTAAGGGACTGGGGTTTTGCCCATATAGCTCTGGGGATTTTCAAAAAAACAAAATAGATTTTTTCAAGTATGAGAGGAGACTTAAACTTAAGAAATATTTTGGTACGTCTACTAGCACTTCTAAAAGGGATATTCTTTCCTCTTGCACTAAAGATTATCACCCTCTCTCCATACGGGATATACAAGATACATCGGTACTGCTTTCTATTACAGATTTTGAACAGGATCCCTCGACAATTCTTAACATTTTGGAGGATTTGGATGTAATGCCCGATACTATGGCAAGTGGTTTGAAACTAAAATCTAGATGGACGCCTGTCCTTAGTGGTGGGAATTGCGTGGACACTTTTTTCAAACTAGTTTGGCAGGATTTGTTAATAGCTGAGAAAAGGAACAAGTCTTATTATCATCATCGGTATGACAATCTGTCGGTTGGTGAACTTGAGTGTCTTAAAAGTTTACGCTCTAACAAGGATATTATAATTAGAGAGGCCGACAAGGGCGGTAATATTGTAGTCATGAATAGTGCGGACTATGAATCGGAAATTATCAGACAGCTCAGTGACTTTGAATGCTATGAGCGGATTGAGACTAATCCCATACCTGGTCTTTCCAACAAAATTAATAAATATTTGAAACTTTGTCTTAATCAACGTTTGCTCAAGGATGATGAGTATATGTACTTGCGGGTGTTTAGACCCAGATATCCCTGTCTTTACACTCTGCCCAAAATCCATAAGGACTCTCGTTCACCGCCGGGTAGACCTATTGTATCTGGAATAGGTGGCCCTACCGAAAAATTATCTGAGTATGTAGATATTTTTTTACAGCCTTTTGTTACCAATCTTCCCTCTTATATAAAGGATACCAAACATATTCTTGGTATACTCAGTGATATTAATTGGGAACAGGGTATGAAGCTAGTAACTCTGGATGTGACCTCATTATATACTAGTATTGATCACGATTTGGGCATGACAGCTTTACGTTATTTTTTATACAATCAATCAGCTAGCCTTTATGGACATACCACGATGATTCTAGATATGATAAGGTTAATTCTGGACAACAATTTCTTTCTCTTCAAGAGCAAATGGTTTCGACAAAAAAGGGGTGTCGCAATGGGATCTCGCTTTTCCCCATCGTATGCGAATCTTTTCATGGGTTACCTCGAACACAAATGGATATGGGGGCCTGATGCTAAAACCTGGAATTCTAATATACTTTTCTGGGGTCGATATATCGACGACTGTCTCATGATATGGACAGGGGACCTCAGGCAACTAAATGAGTTTGTTAACTTTCTAAACTCAAATCATTTTAATATAAGGTTCACCTGGGATCACAGTGAGACGTGTATATCCTTTTTGGATGTTGAACTTTTTATCTGCAAAAACAAGATCGAAAGTCGTCTATATAGAAAGAGTACAGCCTGCAATTCCATTCTGCACGCTAGCAGTGCACATCCGAAACACCAAATTTACTCCATTCCCTATGGTGAAATGGTACGTGCTAGAAGGAATTGCAGTATGGATACTGATTTTCTTAATAATATTCAGGATATGTCCTCTAGATTTGAGTTTCGGGGTTACCCTATGAATATTGTGACGAAAGCACGTATTAGAGTTGGTCGTTTGTCTCGGGCCGACACTTTGAGACATAGGGATAAAGTATCCGACAATAATATTAGGTGTGTAGTTGACTATACTCCGGCTTCAACAGCTCTTCTCAAAAGTATGAAGAAATATTGGCATATATTACAGGCAAATACCTCTCTGAAGGGTTTACTATCTGAATCACCAATGTTTACTTACCGAAGGGGTAGAACCCTTAAAAATATTTTGTGTCCTAGCTAGCCTATAAAATTGCAAAAGGATAACTGGCTTACTACCCATAACAAGGGGTTTTTCAAGTGTGGTCGATGTGGGATGTGCAAGTTGAGCAGATCGGGGATTTCGTCTTTTGAAAGTTTGACGGGTGACAAATTTTACATCAATGCCCACATCACATGCGATAGCTGCTATGTGATCTATATGATCATATGCAAATGTGGTCTATACTATATTGGTAGTACAATTAGATCTCTCAAAGCTAGAATCAGTGAGCATTATAGGGCTTTGAAACATCGTGATGAACGTTATCCCATTGTCACACACATGAGTCATTGTGTTAGACAGACTAATGGATGTAATTTCGAATTCTTTGGTTTCGATTTGGTCCATGCAAACCCACGTGGTGGAAATAGAGAGTTACAATTAAGAAAGAAGGAGTGCCTATGGATTCTTAAACTTAGAGCTGTAGAAACAGGACTCAACTCCAATTACGAAATGGAATATTTTTTGGATTAAGGTATCCAGTGTAATGTTTTTTGTGTTGTATCGTTAGAATTTAATTTTTGATTATGAATAAACCTTTTGTAATAGGTAGTGAATTAGTGTGCAGTATGTAATAATATACTCTTTATGCTGTTTTTTTCGAATATTATTCTTGATACATATCAATGATATATGGTTGTTTAGTTGTATAAATACTAATTACTGATGTTGAGACCTTCACCTTGATGGTGATTTCATTCCATCCGTTATACTTTGTAATTGTATTTGTCGTATTATTTGTGAACTCTTTTCTGTATTGTAACTCTTGTGGTAATCATTACTTTTGTTTATTTGTGTATGTATAAGGTATTATTCCCAACATGTCCATTTTTCAAATTTTATATATATTATCTCTATTGCCTAGCTAAATGGACTATGTCACCATCACATCCTGAATTGTGGGGTGGGAATCATGACGCAGGCATGCGTTTGGCTACAAATTATGACTTTAGCCTTCTGATTAGTTACTCTTGAGTTACCTTGAAACACTAATTCTAATGAAATGGTTGTTTTTCCAAATATAGGGGATAATTTGTACATTTTCTTTCATATCTTGTCATATTATATAAATCTGGTTCTTTTATTATATAGGGCTAGACGCTGTTTAAATGGAGAAGTGGCCAATATAATTAATGTTATTAAATATATCGGCGCCATTTCAAAGATAGCGCCTCTGTGCCGCCGGGAGAGTAGCTTCTTTGTTGTGAGGTTTTCGGTCTTGCCGTAAATGGCACGCGTATACCGGCATGCTTTATTTTGTTCACCAAGGCGGCGGGGATGTAACGCGTATCGGGGAATGGCCGAATCGGGAAGCCGGGCCCCAGTCAGTGGAGCAATTTTGGGTGAGCCAACAGAAGGGTACCATTATTCATCTAAACAAGTCATTTGGCGCCTATTCGTGTTAGATTTATTTTTGTATTTGAATATTGTAGGTTCTGAGCATACTCGTGGGCTAAATATTTTGAGTAAGGTACTTGTTTACGTACCGGTAGGTGATTCGATTTTATTGCACATTGGTGTAGGTGGTGGACACATATGTTTAGTTGCTTGGGAAATTCTCTTATTTCATTTTGGTATTATAATTTCTTTACAGCAGTTCTGTTTAACGCCTAGGGTTGGTGTTCTAGTGTTACTTTGGAAGATTCAGTGAGGTAGGTTTTTTTCATTTGGTCAGTGATCAGTGGTGGTCCTTGGGGATTAAACACATTGAACTTTGTTGGTGCACATAGTTGTTAGCAAACACTTTTAGCTTATTGATATTCACCAGCTTGAGTCATCCACGCGTTTGTGCTGTGGTTGGTCACTTTCACTTTTTTGGATGTGATGGTCTAACAATTAATTTGCACATGCATGAATTATGTAATTTATAATGGGGTTCATATACATTATATTCCATTGTTAGTGATACTAAACTTTAGTTAATTTTGAGACTTGTTTGACACTTAATCATATTAATTTTGATATATACATGTATGGTTTTTACAAGCCTTCTGTTTCAATGTACAAATACTGTTGTTTGTTGTGTTTTATAGCCTTGAAAAAGTCAAGGGGAATATACCCCCCATGACGAAACACGTGTTGGCTGTTCCTCATGGCTGTTGTTCTCTTTTCATTATTACGAATGAAGGAATTTGCATGCTGCTTTTCGCTACATTAAAGATGGATTGACCATGATATACAGAGGCTTCTGGATTACTGCTAATTTCATCTGTACAATTAATCTGCTTATTTACTAATGGACTGCGTATTACTAATATAGTGGCTAATTTATGTTTATAGAGTGCCTAGGTCCTTTTTTCTAAAATACCTTCTTTCTACAAAAGATATCCAGGCCAAATTGGTACCTAATTTGCCCACGTTAGGGTTTGTAGAGGTACCAGTGGTTTGTGATTCACACAGGAAAATCCTGAGAAAATTTTCAAAATAAAGCACGAAAGTGATTGTTCCTGCAAATGACATCAACATAAGATTTGCTAAGATTGCGCTAAGTGGTGATCAATATTTCATAAATTTGCAAGTTTTACGCACTTACAATTTGTAGGGGAACTCGGGTGTGGAATGTATGGATAAAGCCAGCAAGTTAAATATTTCTGGAAACTAGAAAAACGTCTGAATTCAGCATTGTTTTCTAAGACAAATAATAATTGAAATAAAAAGCAGCGAATGTAAGAGAAATAGTCGACAATGGTTATTACTACTGGTACAATGGTGTAACTGTTCTGGTGCCAAATGACCTACCACCTACAGACATTTCTTAAAACTAGAGGCCTAGGAAAGTCCAATAGGATGTGACTTGCATGGTTGCCACTACCCCCCGTTCCCAATCCTTGGTGCCTTCGGAGCTTTTCCTCCCCCCTGCGGATGGAGTTGGCGGAGGTGTCACCTTGGTGCGCAGGTGCATTTTTTAGCACATTGCCATGACTTTATGCCTATGGTGTGCTACGATACTAGCATTTACAAAGAGCGCATTTCCACCAAATTGACCTCTTGAAATGTCCATTGAATTAGTATAAGAGATGTATATTTACTGCTAAACCTTTATGGCACATAAACAATGAAGTGTGCAAATTAGTTTTCTTCGCATATTTACCGTTTGCGCATCAAAAAACGAAAGTGTCTTTGTTTGTTATGACCCTAATAAAATCTTTGTTTCCATCACGCCTTAGAATTTCCAAAAACAAGTACATTATTTATGCTTTCTTTGCTGATGATATGCTCTGATATACATTTAAGTTCATATTTACATTTTGTTGCGTGCCAAGAAACATTTGACATCCTGCAGCCTTTCCTTTCACACTTCCTTCACCCCAGCAAGATTATCACATGATTCGCAAGAAAAAATTCTCAAATATAAAATCAAAAAGTAAACACCAACTTTCATGTTAAATAAACACAATTTTTCAGACATCATTGCCTAACACTTAACCTCTGCATTTAACTAACAGCAAACTACCAAGTTAGAAACAAAATGTAATGGTTTCTTTATTGCTCCTTCGCCTTCTGAACTCCTGCACGATTATCATGGGGGTATTTCAGCACCTCCACACCCCTACTTCCCTGGCAAAAGAGCTCTCTATACACCTGCTCATCTGATATAAAAGTGACTGGTGTCCAGCGGTGCTCTATAGGTAGTCCACTCTTTCTGCTCCCTGGGAGGGCAGAAAAAGTGATTGGGCCAGGATGGGCAGCACACCACCCACACCATAAAAAAAAATGAATCCCTTTTGTACTTAATTTCTCTCTGGGTAGGTACAGTGAGCCCAGGTCCCACCTCTGGGCATACCCAGAGCACATTGAGCAACAAATGGAAAAAGAACAGAAGATGGACAGAATGCTGAGCAATGAGGCCATCCATCTTCGGCAGGCAGTTTCTACTGCTCCTAAGGGGCCTCATTTATAAGAATTTGATGCATCAGTTCCGATGCGTCAGATTTCTTGAGCTCCCCTGTGCCTCCCTAACGACACCATGGTAGCACTTATTTACTATACAGAGCTCAATGGCACACATTTTCCACAGATGCATCAGAAATTCTGACACATGTGTGGCACTAAAGTCATGCATTGCTGGACTAGCATAAAACAAAATGACGCTACTCCAGCAATGCTTGGAAGGCTCCTATTTAAAAAAACCTTGCAACAGATTAACACCTGCTCTGAGCAGGCGTTACATTTTTGATGCAGTGAAGGAGCAGAACGAGCAGTGAAATTTGTGTGGCTTTTAATGGGGGAACGCTTACCTTGCATACATTATACCTGGCGCAGGTATATTGTGGCACAAGGCTTTATAAACTGGCACAATGGTCCTACTGTGCCAGTTTGTAAATGTGGCGCTCTGTAGGGGAATGCTTAGGGCCACTTCTGCAGCAAAAAGAATGACGTAATGGTGGCGCTAGGGTCTGTTAAATAAGCCCCTCAGACTGGCCTGGCACCGGTGAACGTTATGCGACAATGAGGAAGAATCCATCCTTTACGTTGTTTGCTGTCACTCAGGGATGCACAGTGAGAGGCATGTCCTACTCAAGCAGATTTTTCTTAAGAATAACCTCAGACAATGCTAGGGAGCATTAAAATACTGCATGAATGCGCTGAACATTCCCAACCAAGTCGAGCTGCCAAGTTCTTCACAGGCGTCACCAAAAAACTTGATCTAAAATTACTTCAGTTGCACTCATGGTTAACATCTTTCATGTACTCCTTGAGCCAACGAGGTCATGAGCAGGATTTCGTTCCTAGCAGCGGCCTATTAGCATCTTCAGCCATTAATGCTTATGTATTGAGGGGGCCTTTTACATTGCAAGTGTGACTCACTCGGCGTTGCCTGGCTTGACACTGGCCATATTCTGCAACACTAACGAGTCATAATGTGTAGCTGCTGAACTACGACAAACTCGTTCATGAATCTCATGCAGAAGCCCATGATACAGTTCTACTGCATACCGGTGCCTCGGATGCTGTGCTCCCTAACATCACACGCAATGATGGCGCCTGGAGCGGGCTATTCTCAGTTTCACAATGTATAAAGTGAGCCTGATATGCGAGCTGATGGCAATTCCGAGAAAAAATAAAATGTCCCATGCTGCCTGGAAGTTCTTCCTCGCAGCCTGAGTAGAGACCTAAAGGGGGAAGTCCTCTATGGAGGCCACTAGATGTATTCTTAGCCTTGAGGTCGAGGTGGTACAGAGGACTTCGCTGTCACTTCCTCTGCTCGAATAAAGAAGAATGTGTCACATAAATAGAACAGCGCTTCTTACCTTTCACCAAAAACCGAGAAAAGGGTTTTATACGAGAGTGGATCCTTCTTATAGTTTGGCGACATCAGGAATTCCTAAAAGCAAAGAGGTAAATATGTGTTTTACTTTCATTGACCTGTCACAGCAAAATGTGTATGAAATCTATGTAAAATAAGTCAGCTACACATGTAGTAATGTGGTACTGACATTTTTGAAAATCAGCATTAGGGTGCATATTTTTGGAGGGATAGTCATGCCATCATCCCTACACCATAAAGCTGAAAGCTGGAGGATGCTTATCAAATGTCCTGAACGAAAAAGGGAGAAAATAAGAAAATGTTTTCAAGTGTTCAGTGTATCAACTATAGATCTTTAAGTCAAAGGAACTTTCACTCAGTCCCTCCTGTGAAATGTAACCAATTGCTATGCTTTGCCTGTGGTTTTGGCCAACAGCCCTCCCTGAGAACAGTGTTCTTGAGTGCACGAGACCTTTAAAACCCTCTGGTGTCTTTCTACACAGCCTCAAATCCCGCAAAACATGACAAAGGCTGACATGATGGCTGTCGTGATAATCCCATATGTAGCATAATAATATAAGGCCTGAGTTAGAGAATAGCACCAGTCCACCAGGTTTCTAGAAAGACATAGGGGCATATTTACAAGCCCCTAGTGCCTTCCTGGGTCACATTAGGGCCATTTTTTAAAATGCTAATGTGGCGTTAGGAAGGCGTTTTTGCTGAGCCGAATTTACAAAGTGGTGTAATGCTTGCATTGTGCTACTTTGCACCCCTTGAGCCACATTCTGCCTGCGCCAGGCATAATGTATGCAAGGTGGGCGTTCTGGCGCTAGGAGGCCCACAAAAATGGCACAGTGAAATCTACAAGATTTCACTGTGCCATTTTTGGTGTCAATTTTAATGCCTGCTCAATGCAGGCTTTAAAATTACGCACCCATAGAAACCGATGGGCCTCCTTGCACTTTGCTGTACAAGCATCAACATTTTTGATGCTAGTGCAGCAAAGCGACACAATAGCGTCCAAAATTTTGATCCTATTGTGCTAATGACCTCCATGGTGCGTCGTATTGTAATTACCGGGCACCCATGGTGTTGTTAGGTGGGGCGGGGTGACGCAAGAAAACTGGTGCATCAGCACTGATGCGCCAGTTTACTGCAAATATGCCCCGTAGTCTGCTGGAATGGCGGAAGACTGCCCATCGTACTCAATTGTGGCAGCTCCACTGACGGCACTGACACTTTGCTGAGTAGGTGCCATGTTTAATGGGCGTGCTCTGCAAATGTTTTTGCTTTTCAAGAACAATCTCCTAAAGCACGGGTTTCTTACTGAAAACAAAAAAGGAAAGTGTTAGAAATGGGGTCTTTGGTTGGCAGTCGGGTTACTCCATGTCCAAGCAAGAACCCTCACTCTAGTCAGGGTAAGACATACACAATCCAAATTATCCTGTGCCCACCCTCTGGTAGCTTGGCACTGAGCAGTCAGGCTTAACTTAGAAGGCAATGTGTAAAGTATTTGTGCAATAAATCATGTAATAACACAGTAGGACACCACAAAAATACACCACACAGTGTTTAGAAACATATATAATATTTATCTGATAAAATGCAGGTCAAAACGATTAAGATGCAATAAGTATATGTTAAATTATCACTGTAAGAATGATATAAAGTGTCTTTAGTCTATTAAAAAGCAGCAAGTGTCTCTTGCAAGCACAAAGTAAATGGTTTGCGTTCAAATTCTCCGCATGGGGACGCAGAGTAGGAGATACGGGGAAAACGGGGAGGTGTGCGACAATTTCTCCAGCCTCATTCAGTCAATGCCTCCTTTATTTTTCATGGGGGGAAGGCCTTGCATCGATTTCTGGTGTGTGGACTTGGATCCTCTTTGGGTTGTGGGGTTTTCGGACACCCCGGGGACGATGCGTTGAAATCCGGCGCTTGCAGGATGCAGCCACAGGGGCTGCGCATAACCGGTGGGCGATTTGTGGAAATTTCTACCGCACGGCAGGTGCTGCATCAATTCCTCTCAGGAAGTTGGGGCTGCATCATTCTGGCTCGGCTTTGCATCGATCCAGTGGGCCGTGCGGCAATGTTCTGGTTGCAACGCTGGTGCTGTGTCAATCTTCCCCTTGCGAAGTCGGGCTGCGTCGTTCCGGTTCGGCGTGCGGTCATTTTCTCACCGCGATGCAGGCTGTGCATCGTTTCTTGCAGGCTGTTTTCGCCGCACAAGGAGTTCTTTTGCAGGAATGAAGTCTTTTTGGTCCTGAGACTTCAGGGAACAGGAGGCAAGCTCTATCCAAGCCCTTGGAGAGCACTTCTCAGCACAGCCAGAGAGCAGCAAGGCAGCAGGGCAACAACAAGGCATCAGTATTTCTCAGAAAATCAGTCAGGTGAGTCCTTTGGGCAGCCAGGCAGTTCTTCTTGGCAGGTTGCAGGTTCTGGTTAAGGGATTCTTTTCCAGTGGTATCTTGTCGAGAAGTGGCTGAGTTGGTAGGGTCAGAGACCCTGCCTAAATACCCAAATGTGCCTTTGAAGTGGGGGAGACCTCAAAGAGAGGCTTAGAAGTGCACAAGGTCCCTTTTCAGTTCCATCCTGTCTGCCAGGGTCCCAGTAGGGGGTGTGGCAGTCCTTTGTGTGAGGGCAGGCTACTGTCCTTTGATATGTAAGTCTCAGGCCCTCCACCCTCCCAGACCAGGAGACCCATTCAATATGCAGATGTATGCAAGTGTGACTGAGTCAATACACAAGGGAGCTGTCAACTAAACCTAGCCAGACATGGATTGTAAGGCACAGAAGGATTTAAGTGCAGAGAAATGCTAACTTTCTAAAAGTGGCATTTCTAAAATAGTAATATTAAATCGAACTTCACCAGTCAGCAGGATTTTGTATTGCCATTCTGGCCATACTAAATATGACCTTGTTACTCCTTTCAGATCAGAAGCTACCACTCAAACAGTAAATGAGGGTAGCCCTAATGTTAGCTAATGAAAGGAGCAGGCCTCACAGCAGTGTAAAACAAATTTAGGAGTTTTACACTACCAGGACATGTGAACAGGTACATGTCCTTCCTTTTGTCTACACAGCACCCTGCACTATGGGTTACCTAGGGCCTACCTTATGGGTGACTTATATGTAGAAAAAGGGGAGTTTTAGGCTTGGCAAGTACTTTTAAATGCCAAGTCGAATTGGCAGTGAAACTGCACACACAGGCCTTGCAATGGCAGGCCTGAGACATGGTTACGGGGCTACGTAAGTGGGTGGCACAATCAGTGCTGCAGGCCCACTAGTAGCATTTAATCTACAGTCCCTGGGCACATATAGTGCACTTTACAAGGGACTTATAAGTCAATTAAATAAGCCATTTGGGTATGATCCAATGTCATAATTTCTTAAGGAAGAGACCCATCCTTTATGGATAAGCATGTGCTTTAGCCTTTATCAAGGTTTCGGTTACCACAATTGTTTTGCAGTGATCACAATCTTTATCTAAACAGTGTGGGTTGTCATCTAAATGCGACACCACCACATATTGGTTCATCATTTTATCAATTCACACATGTTGGGCATCATATAATGACAATCACATGATTTCTTGTGTGCTCTTTGTATATGATTATTCTGGATTTTTAAAGGTTCAATACAGTGGATACTTGTCAGCCTCATGACCACTGGTCATATTTTGTTTTTCTATTTAAATTGTTGGCAGAGTGACACCATTGGTAAAGATGAATGCCTTGTCACCTTCTTTAAGTGTGCATGATAGGTAGAATCACGTTGACCTTCTTCTAACTACCTGGCTGAATTATACTCCTCTTAGTTTTACTTCTATAACAGGGAGACATGAATACAATATTGTGATTAGCTCCACCAAGAGGTAGTTTTAGTACTCTTAATAGAGCTAGATAAGTTGGAAGGTTCTCTCTCTGCCTTTCAGTCCAAGACTAGGTGCAAGATGGGAGAGCAAGTCTGACATCAAGGCAACAGCAGCAGCAGTGTTAGTGTTAGAAATGGGGTTTCTGGTTGGCTACGGTATGCAACTCGTCCAAGCAGAACCCACCAGTCTAGTCCAATCATGTAAGTTACAAACCAAAGATAATCTGTGCTCACCCCCTCAGTAGCTAAGCGCACAGAGGTCAGGCTAATTCCCAGACGTCATGTGTAAAGCGTTTGGCAACACTTGAACAAACATGACACAATAAATACACCACAAAAGAGACTCCACACAGAGTTATATAAAAAAAATATATATGGCATAAATTATTCATAAAACATAGACCAAAACAACATTATTCATAAGTACTGTGCACACTTGTCTGTACTGATTATTATACACAATGTAAAGCATTGTGACATATCTCAGTGAATACGTTGGGCATAAGTTGCAACACAGTATGAACAAGAAGGTACCTGAATCACCACAATAGTACAAATAATGTCACCTTGTTTGGGGATAGAACACGTGAGGCACCATACACTACCAGTATGAGAAATACTGTGCCTACTGTATAGTACACATCATCATTGCAAGAGACGAGGATGCCTGGTTGGTGAGAACTCACACATTATTGACAAATTACCATTGCATATCCCTAGAGCACCAAGTATCACTGTGAATGCGTAGGTCACCCAATATTCCTACCCAGTCATAAGGGTGCAGCGCGCCTGCAATCCTACTGAAGATTATGGGGTAAAACAGGGTCCCATGTAGAGCATGGGAGTACCTGCATGACTCTTAAGCTTTATACAGTAACTGAGGCATGTGATGTCTATCTCCAGATCCACCCTGTCAGAGGGAACCCCAGGTGCAGTGAACCAACGAACACAGCGCTGCCTGCAGAGGCAGTATGGGACAAAAGTGTGTCCCCCTCCCAGGGCTTGTACAGGATGGTAATATCCTCTCTGCACAGGGAGCACTTGTGCCACAATTTCCAGCGGGGTAAACCTTTCTGACTGAACCAATCGATGGCTGCCTTCAAACGTGCAGAGTAGCTAAAGAACAGCGCCAGTGTTGACAGCTGGGGTCTGCCTCTCTGGGGCTCTCTTGCTTGTTAGGTTGGGTCAGTTCAGTGTTCGGGAGTTCGCCATCTCCCGCAAAGTGGCTGAGTCAGACAAGAGTGAGTGCTTCCTGCTTAGGCCACTGCCGCTAGCGCATGGCATGGGAGCTATGATACTCCTGCTGCTGGGCCCCGTGCTGGTCTGGTGAGGAGGGGTGAAAGTGTTCAACACGCGCTGCAGAGCTCAGCGTGCCATAAACACGCTGATCTAGGGCAATATGCAGAACAGGGGACAGCCACTCACACCGCACTGAGAACACTGCAGGGGCACCTGAGACAATCAGCGGTGGCTAGGCAGACCAGCGCATCCAAGCCAGAGGTTCTATGCGATCTCACCTTGCAGCACCACAGCTTTAACAGAGCCAAGTCAAGGAGCAGCTTGCAGTAAGGCAACAAACAGAAAAGCAATCCGGTGAGTCTTTTATGCCACACAACTGGTAGCAGGTTGCAGGGCAACAAGCAGAAGAGCAATTCAGAGAGTCCTTTATGCCACCCAAAAGACAGCAGGCAGCATGGCAACAACAAAAGAGCTGCCCAGAGTAGTCCTTTGAGCAACGCAGCAGTCCTTCTGATAGAGGTTCAGTCGCAGCTCCAAAAGTGGTCTGAGCCCCTGTACTTATACTCTAAAATGTCTTTGATCAAGGGGTGACTTCAAAGGAACCCTTTCAATTGTAACACGTCTCCTTTCAACTCAGCTCTGGCTCCAGGCATCATAGTGGGTAAATCAGCCCTTTGTGTGAAGGCAGGGCACAGCCTACTGACATGTAAGGTGTGAACGAACTCTTCCTCTCCAAGCCCAGGGAGACTATCAGCATACACATGGATGCAGATGCCTCTCCTGTCACACCCAGTCCCTCCTTTGTGGTGGCTCTCTGGAAAGCATGTACAAAGTGTAGCAGTCACTCTGCCCTAGACATGGATTGGTGTCAGGCTGCAAAGTAAACAGAGTTATGAGCACAGAGAAATGCCTACTTTCTGAATACGGCATTTCTAAAGTAGTAATGTAAAATCCAACTACACCAGTGAGCAGGATTTCTGACTACCATTCCAAATCTACCAAACATGCCCACGCTTCTCCTTTCAAATCAGAGATCACAACTTAAAACTATATAAGGAAATTCCCAATGTTAGTCTACGAGAGGAGCAGCCCTTACAATACTGAAAAACGAAATAGGCTTTTTGTCACTACGAGGACATGTAACACATAATAGTACATGTCCAGCCTTTTACATACACAACACTGCCCATAGGGACATCTAGGGCCTACCTTAGGGATGACTTAGGTGTAGTGAAAGGGGAGTTTAGTCCTTGACAAGTAGTGTGAAATGCCAAGTCAAAGTGGCAGTAAACTGCACACACAGGCTCTGTGGTAGCAGGCCTGAGACAAGTTTGAAAGGTTACTTCTATGGATGGTGCAATCAGCACTGCAGGCCCACTAGTAGCATTTAATTTAAAGACCCTGTGTATATAGTATCCCACTTTTCAGGGGTCTTACAGGTAAATTAATTATGCCAAACAGGTGTAAACCAATCTTACCAAGGTTTAGGGGAGAGAGCAAATGTACTATAGCACTGATTAGCAGTGATAAAGTGCCCAGAGTAATACAGCCAATAAAAGAGAGTCAGAAAAATAGGTGGAGGATGGAATAAAGTTTGGTGATAACACTGCAGAAAGGGCTATTTCCAACAGTTAGGTACAGTGTCTGTGCAGCAGTATAGAGGAGTGTTCTTTACAATAGTAGGTAAGATGGGTTGTTCCACCTTCCTCTCCAGGAACAGGTTTAGTATGGGGGCTGTAGTCTCTCCGCCCAGGCATCTGCAGTGTCAGCAAGAGCATCCCTGTTATGGAAATATAACAACTGCTGTTGCCAGATACAAGGATGGTAGTCCTCATTCAGTTAAATGAGACAAGCTTGACCCTTCCATGTCACAAGACAGGTCCAGGAGTAGGCATATGCCATAGTGCCCACACCAGACTAGTGTGAGGTTTGGGCGAAAATTTTAAACCAGTATACTAGGTACTCACAGTGAGGCACTCAGGTGCAGACAAAACACCAATACACCATGTAGGGCACATTCCCATCCTAAAACCATTTTCTTTTGGCAAACAAATGTCTGCCACCTTTAAACTGCATTATTTTCATTTATATGCAATTGATATTTATTTCATTTTGTTTCAAATAAGAAAGCATGCTTTCCAAGGCAAGAAGGCAAGACCTATACGTTTTTGCCAATGCCTGTCCAAGATTAGATATAAAATCTGTTGACAGACTACTGAATTTATGGGAATAATGAGAGATACTGCCACCTGGCTGGTAGGCAAGTGCTACATTAAACAGCATCCAAATTAATGTGGTTTGCATTTGTGCCAGGTGTTTAAACGCATAAATATATATGTTTTAAACCCGAATTGCAAAATAAATTATTTGAATAAAAGGTAAATGCTCATTGAGGTATGTGCGGTATTCTTCCATTTTAAAATTCCTGATTAATGCATTTGTCTCTAAGTTTGAAAAATTCACATTTAAAACTACACCATAAAGACAACGCAATTCTTGCACAAAACTTCCTGACAGTCTTAAAACCGTGAAGCACTTTGCATTCTAGCTGTTCACTTTACCTTTATTGCTTCAGGACTGGTTACAATTAGTGACACGGTGTGCAAAACATTAATACGCACAACTGGACCATACTTTTCAGCCCTGTAGTGGGAATACGAAAACACGTTAAATTGAGTTAGTAATGCTCCTTAAGTAGCGTTCAATCACAACATGTGGCTTCTAAGCATTCGAAAACCCAAGGAAAATTCAAGGCAATGTGTTGTCAATCAAATACCTGGTTAAAAAAGGTCTTTATTTCCCGATGAAAATTTAGATTTCAGCCACTCCTTGGCTCTTTTGCGAGTGGGTACATGCCATACTTTCAACGTGTGGTAGGACTTTTTGTCTTAATTTAGACTTTAAAAGTGTTGGAAATTATTCTTCCATCAAGACGACCATTGAAGCAATAGATGTGGAATCTATTTGAGTAAGCATATGAGGTCCTTTTATGTTAAGTGACGTTTAAAGGGGTGTGTGTAGCTCTACTCTGCGACTGGTATGACCTTGTGGTGTTTCCACGGTGAGACTCTTGAATTATGTTCAAGTACTTAAACGAGTTCTAGATTCAGCTGAAAACAACAGCATTTTTAGCAGAAAGGTTATATGCTCTCTTCATAGAGCATTGGCTGCCAGTCATACTGCCATGCTTTCAATACTCCGATTATGAATTGATTGAATTTTATTTACCCTTAGTCCTGTCACAAAGAACAGGATTTGACCCTAAGTGTGGTTGGTTGACTCTCATCTTTGAGCCAGCAAGGTAACAACATGCACCCCCAGGAAGAAACAAGGGGGGTCATTCCAACCCTGGCGGTCGGTGTTAAAGCGGCGGCCAACCCGCCAACAGGCAGGCGGTAAAAAAAATGGAATTCTGACCCTGGCGGAAACCGCCAACAGAGACCGCCACTTTAACACTCCGACCGCCATGGCGAGACAAACAAACAGCGTGGCGGTCACCGCCAACAGACAGGCGGCAGACAATGTACCACCCACCCTATCACAACCCACCAATCCGCCACCTTTTCCGGGGCGGTAGCCCCACCGATAAAAACACGGCGGAAACAGCCATTACGAACGGAAAACGCTCACCTCTACACACTCCACGAGGAATCTGGACAGCATGGAACCCGAACTACACATCCTACCAGCTATTGTCTTCCTGCTCCTCTACCAGGAGCACGAACGCCGGCGCAGAAAACAACGGTGAGTACTGCACCTACGACACAGGGGAGGCAAAAAATTACGGGCACACACATACGCGACACACACACCCTCACCCTCACCCAAAACTACATACACATCAATGCAGAGTAACAACTCAGAGTGACACCCCAAACCCCCCGGAAGAATGCAAAGACAAAATAAAATGATCATGAAATTTGAAGTATATTGTACGGCTAAGTAAAAAAATATATCAAACATCTAGAACTATATATACATTTGTAAATTGTCCTGTCCAATTTGGGTATCAGCCATTGTTCGTGGGCCAATGGGCCTAAACACATGGGCAAAGCCCACACAGGATACCCGACTCCAATGGAGAGAACACTGCAGGGGCATCAGATAGCAAAACTACAGGCACCTCAGGGGGAAGGGAAGGGGGGGGCACCTCAGCTAGATGAGTCCACGACGCCAGATCCACGAGGGGCCTCCATGGCCACTGTGCCATCCTGGGGAGTGCAAAGCCACAGTCTCGCAAGTAGATGCAGTGGGTGGATTGCCCACTGTGCCATCCTGGGGAGTGCAAAGCCACAGTCTCACAAGTCTCTACAGTGGGTGGATTGCCCACTGTGCCATCCTGGGGAGTGCAAAGCCACAGTCTCACAAGTCTCTACAGTGGGTGGATTGCCCACTGTGCCATCCTGGGGAGTGCAAAGCCACAGTCTCACAAGTCTCTACAGTGGGTGGATTGCCCACTGTGCCATCCTGAGGAGTGCAAAGCCACAGTCTCACAAGTGGATTACAGACTCCACTGGTTCTGGAGTAGGCATGGTGCCCAGAGTGCTTCGTGTAGCCCTGCCCGACACAGATGCGGGCCTGCCCCTTCTGCCAATGGGCCAGCGGTGCTTGAGACGGCGGTGCCCAGCGGAGCGGTGCAGAGACGGCGGTGCCCAGCGGAGCGGAGCTTGAGTTGAAGGGCCCAGCGGAGCGGTGCTTGTGATGAAGGGCCCAGCGGAGCGGTGCAGAGACGGCGGTGCCCAGCGGAGCGGTGCAGAGACGCCGGTGCCCAGCGGAGCGGTGCTTGAGTTGAAGGGCCCAGCGGAGTGGTGCTTGAGATGAAGGGCCCAGCGGAGCGGTGCTTGAGATGAAGGGCCCAGCGGAGCGGTGCAGAGACGGCGGTGCCCAGTGGAGCGGAGCTTGAGTTGAAGGGCCCAGCGGAGCGGTGCTTGTGATGAAGGGCCCAGCGGAGCGGTGCAGAGACGGCGGTGCCCAGCGGAGCGGTGCAGAGACGCCGGTGCCCAGCGGAGCGGTGCTTGAGTTGAAGGGCCCAGCGGAGTGGTGCTTGAGATGAAGGGCCCAGCGGAGCGGTGCTTGAGATGAAGGGCCCAGCGGAGCGGTGCAGAGACGGCGGTGCCCAGTGGAGCGGTCCTTGAGTTGAAGGGCCCAGCGGAGCGGTGCTTGAGATGAAGGGCCCTGCGGAGCGGTGCAGAGACGGCGGTGCCCAGCGGAGCGGTGCTTGAGATGAAGGGCCCAGCGGAGCGGTGCTTGAGATGAAGGGCCCAGCGGAGCGGTGCAGAGACGGCGGTGCCCAGCGGAGCGGTGCTTGAGTTGAAGGGCCCAGCGGAGCGGTGCTTGAGATGAAGGGCCCAGCGGAGCGGTGCAGAGACGGCGGTGCCCAGCGGAGCGGTGCTTGAGATGAAGGGCCCAGCTGAGCGGTGCTTGAGATGAAGGGCCCTGCGGAGCGGTGCAGAGACGGCGGTGCCCAGCGGAGCGGAACTTGAGTTGAAGGGCCCAGCGGAGCGGTGCTTGAGATGAAGGGCCCAGGGGAGTGGTGCAGAGACGGCGGTGCCCAGCGGAGCAGTGCAGAGACGGCGGTGCCCAGCGGAGCGGTGCTTGAGTTGAAGGGCCCAGCGGAGTGGTGCTTGAGATGAAGGGCCCAGCAGAGCGGTGCTTGAGATGAAGGGCCCAGAGGAGCGGTGCAGAGACGGCGGTGCCCAGTGGAGCGGTGCTTGAGTTGAAGGGCCCAGCGGAGCGGTGCTTGAGATGAAGGGCCCAGCGGAGCGGTGCTTGAGATGAAGGGCTCAGCGGAGCGGTGCAGAGACGGCGGTGCCCAGCGGAGCGGTGCTTGAGATGAAGGGCCCAGCGGAGCGGTGCTTGAGATGAAGGGCCCAGCGGAGCGGTGCAGAGACGGCGGTGCCCAGCAGAGCGGTGCTTGAGATGAAGGGCCCAGCGGAGCGGTGCTTGAGATGAAGGGCCCAGCGGAGCGGTGCAGAGACGGCGGTGCCCAGCGGAGCGGTGCTTGAGATGAAGGGCCCAGCTGAGCGGTGCTTGAGATGAAGGGCCCAGCGGAGCGGTGCAGAGACGGCGGTGCCCAGCAGAGCGGTGCTTGAGATGAAGGGCCCAGCGGAGCGGTGCTTGAGATGAAGGGCCCAGCGGAGCGGTGCAGAGACGGCGGTGCCCAGCGGAGCGGTGCTTGAGTTGAAGGGCCCAGTGGAGCGGTGCTTGAGATGAAGGGCCCAGTGGAGCGGTGCTTGAGATGAAGGGCCCAGCGGAGTGGTGCAGAGACGGCGGTGCCCAGCGGAGCGGTGCTTGAGATGAAGGGCCCAGCGGAGCGGTGCAGAGACGGCGGTGCCCAGCGGAGCGGTGCGTGAGATGAAGGGCCCAGCGGAGCGGTGCTTGACTTGAAGGGCCCTGTACAGCGGTTCTTGAGACGGTGGTGCCCTGTTCAGCGGTGCTTGACATGTGTGTCCAGGTCACCAGATCCGGCCTTGACATGGATTTCACTCGCCACCTCACATGTGGCTGCCAGGCCCTTCGTGCCCATCTGTCTTCTCGCTTGCGGGGCCCCCCTGTGCTGCCGTCCCGGGCCTGTGGGTGTCCTCCTGCACACCTGGAATGGGGCTGGTGGGGCCCTCCTGGGCAGCTCGTCTGCTGCGGGACTTGTCGGGCGTGCTGCCCTTGCCACCCTTCCCTGCTCGTCTGTGGCCCTTTCCTCCCTTTGGCGGTGTGCCAGGTGGCACCCCACTTCCTGATAGTGCCAGGGTAGTGCTTTTGGAGCCTGCTGTCTTTGGCCTCTTGCGCCGGGCACTGGCTTTCTTGGCTTTTTTTTCAGGGGGTGGGCTGGCCGTCTCTTTACTCCTAGCCGAACTAGCTGGCCTTGAAGGTGGTGGACTCCAAAATCCTTGGACTATTGTCTTTGTAGGGCCAGGTTTTGTGGCGGCTGAGGTGCTGATTGGAGTCTTATGAGATGGAGGGGGTGGGTTAGTTGTTGGAAAGAGGTCAAGGTTGGAAAGGAAAACCAATTTAGAAAGACAGGGACGGGTAGTTGTAGTGGGTATGAGAGTGGAGGAAGAGGATATGGTTGTAGGAGAGTGAAGTCTGGTGTCTTTGGGTGCAGGTGCTTTTGCTGGAGGCTGTCGTGAGGTGGATGGCTGTTGGGTGGGTGGCTGCCTGCGTTTGTGTGGTTTGGAAGAGGGGGTGACAGACACACTGGGAGAGGACACAGGGGACGTGTAAATGGTAGTGGGGGTGGTGACTGCACGTGTGCGGAGTGTTCTGGTGGGTGTGCTGGTGATGGACGTAGTGGCTGAAGATGTTGTGCATGCAAGTGTGAGTGGAGACTTCACAGGGAAGGAGGAGGGAGACGAGGAGGAGGGGGACACAGAGGAGGCAGTGGCTGCTGGCATGTCTGCATGTGGATGTTGCTTGTGTGAATGCTTGTGTGATGTGTGGTGCTTATGTCTGGATGAGCTTCCCTTGGGTGTTGAGGTGTGTGCAGGCTGGTCTGTAGGTGTGTCTGGGATAGGCAGAGGTACAGGGGAGTGGGACTTGGTGGAGTAAGTTGGAGGAGGGAGGCAGGAGACAGGGACAATGGCTGCCGTCAGTGCTGAGGCCAGAGCGTTGAACGATCGCTGATGGGCAGCCTGACCCGAATGAATGCCCTCCAGGTATGCATTACTCCGGTGCACCTCCCTTTCTACACCCTGGATGGCATTCAAAAGGGTAGACCCAACAATGCCCAACAATGAGCGTCCTCAGGAGGCCAATGACCTCCTCACTGAGGGCAACAGGGGTAACTGGGGCAGGGCCTGAGGTGCCTGGGGCAAAGGAGATGCCCACCTTCCTGGGTGAACGGGCACGGGACGAAGGCTGAGGGGCTGCTGGGAGGGCGGGGCTGGTGTGCTGGGTGGCGGCTGTACCTGTTGTTGCGGTGGGCACGGATGTTGCCGCCACCACAAGGGAGCTCCCTTCCGAGGACGTGTCTGTGTCGCTGGTGTCACCACGTGTCCCCGCTGTGGAGCTCCCCTCGCCCTCCGTCTCACTGGTGAATTCCGAGTCATTTGCATGGCCCTCCATGGCCATGTGAGATGCAGCTCCCTCGTGCTCGGATGCCACTTCTCCTCCGCCTGATGATGCTAATGCACACATGAACAGGAAGACCACCAAAAAAGGGGGGGGGAGAAACAAAGACATGTTGAGTGCATGCATTGGCGACACCGTTGGCGGAGAGGACAGACACAGAAGCCCCCTGCACTACGCCGCGCACTTGGGGTACACTACTCAATCAGTGGGACATGGCCTACAAGCCTATGAATGACAACTCCACACATAGGTGACACAGGGCCATGAATAGCTGTACTAGGCAACCTACAGAGGTGGGGGCGGGGGCACAGGGCCATGCCTAACGGAGGGGCCTAGCCTACAGAAATCGCCCTGGCCTAGGGATACCCACAGCCCTCCTCCCCCACCCAGACACCTCCAATGTGCGCAAAATCAGCAGAATGTGCTTGTACTCACCCCCTTGTGTCTACTGTGATGTCCTCACGCGCCCATCCAAATCGGGGTAGGCCACCGCCAGGATCCGGGACATCAGGGGGGTCAAAGTACGACTGGCACCCCTCCTACGTTGGGAGGCCTTCCCCAGCAGAGCCTCTTCCTGCTCCCGCGGCTGATGTCCTCCCACCTCTTCCGGCAGTGGGTGCCCCGTCTGTTGTGGACCCCCAGGGTCCGGACGTCCTTGGCGATGGCACGCCAAATGTCGATTTTCTGATGGGCGCTGACCTATGTGACATGTACAGGGGGAGAAAAAAAAAATTAATCACCTTCTGCATGCTCGATGTGAGTGGCCCCCCATCCCCACCCTTGCCATGTGGCACATGCTCTCATCTGTCGTTTTATGCATGCCTCATTAGCTCCCCTCCCCACCATCTTTCATTCACCCCACTCAACCCAGGCATTGGCCACAAAGCATGGTCCCAGTGTACTTACCTGTGGTCTGGAGGACGTAGAGTAGCGCATACTGGGGGAGGACCCCATCCACGAGTTTCTCCAACTCTTCAGAAGTGAAGGCAGGGGCCCTTTCCCCAGTCGCAGCAGCCATTGTCTCTTCCAGACCGAGGTCACAGCAGCACTTGCAGTATAGGTCCTCTCCTGTGGATGATCAGGTATCGAGTGATAAAGCAGATAGAAAATGGCGGTCACGCCCGCGGCCGTGCGTACCGCGACCGCCGGCGCACATCGTCATTGGCTCCTGAAACCCATAGGGTTCAATGTTAACCAATGCGGCTTTGCGCCGCGGTCTTCGACCGCCTACCGCCACGGTGTGCCACGCCAGCGCATTGACCTCACATCCCACTGTCGCACTTCACAGGTCAGGCAGCCGCCATTTCAAGGGCCCCCATATCTTAATTTCTACTGCGTCACACATACCTAGGCCTTGCATCAACACTCATACAAGCCATTCAATGCATTGTGAATCGTGTACTGTGCAAGCTGTGGAAACGTACTTGTGGGTTGATTGACTCTGTGCTCCATGTTGTCCTTCCTAGGCACCGTCCGCTGGGACTTGCGAGGAGATGGAGGAATCTTCCCGTGTACAGACCGCTGGTGGACCTGTCGACAATGGAAGAAAGACATGTCATACTGACATACAGGCTTGACAGAGCCACTATACAGGAACTGTGTGCCCAGACTGGAGCCAGACCTGATGTCACCCATCCGCCAACCCACAGGGATCCCCCCTCTAGTGCAGGTTCTGTCAGTACTCCATTTTTTGGCAAGTGGGTCATTTCAAACAACAGTGGCCATTTCATCAGGGATGTCTCAGCCTATGTTTTCCAAGGTGTTGTCCAGAGTGTTGTCTGCCCTGCTGAAATACATGCGGAGCTACATTGTTTTCCCTGTGGTGGGCGATTTGGCTACAGTGAAGGGTGATTTCTATGCGCTTGGACATATTCCCAACATCATTGGTGCAATTGATGGGACACATGTTGCTTTGGTCCCCCCCAGCACGAGTGAACAGGTGTACAGGAACAGAAAAAGTTATCATTCCATGAATGTCCAGGTGGTCTGTTTGGCTGACCAGTACATCTCCCATGTAAATGTCAAGTTCCCTGGGTCAGTGCATGACGCGTACATCATGCGAAATAGCAGCATCCCTTACGTGATGGAACTACTTCAGAGACACCGTGTGTGGCTAATTGGTGACTCTGGTTACCTCAACCTGTCATGGCTACTCACCCCAGTGAGGAATCCCAGGACCAGGGCAGAGGAACGGTACAATGAGGCCCATGGGCGTACTAGGAGGGTGATCGAGTGGACCTTCGGCCTCCTGAAGACCAGGTTTAGGTGCCTCCATATGACAGGTGGATCCCTAATCTACTCACCAAAGAAGGTGTGCCATACCATCGTGGCCTGCTGTATGCTTCACAACCTGGCTTTGCGACGCCAGGTGCCTTTCCTGCAGGAGGATGGTCCAGATGGTGGTGTTGTGGCAGCTGTGGAGCCTGCGGAGAGTGAAGAGGAGGAAGACGAAGAGGACGACACAGACAACAGAGACACAGTAATACAGCAGTATTTTCAATGACACACAGGTAAGAATCAACACCGGCATTTTACATTTACTTAAAGTCTCCTGCCTCTCTACTGTCTGAGTTTCCCCCCAGTGTATGTTAACTGAGTTGTGACTTTCCCTTCCAATTTCAGAGATGTGGGCCCCACTCCATGACCTCTGCTTTGTTTCCCCATGGACTACAGTTGTGTGACAGTGGTGTGTTGTCATCACAATGTAACTGGACATTTTTGCACGGTTCTGTGTAATACATTTGTTCAAAAATACAGGCAGACTCCAGATTATTTTTGTGCAATAAGTGTGTTTATTAAAGTGCTCAATTTTGGGTAATGGTTGTAATTAGGTGATGCGTGATGGTGGAGGAATGTCCATGGACGAGTCCAGATTTTCAGTCTCACAGGTGCATTGTCCATATGCCTGTGGAAGGTGGAGCAGGGGCAGTTTAAGGTTGGACAGGGTGACAATGTGGGACAGTGGGATGACAATCAGGGGGTATCCTTTCCTGGCGGGGGTCTTGGCATCTTACTCTGTATTCTTCCTAGATCTCAGGCCCTGCTTGCGGGTGGTTCTCCTTCTGCAGGAGGTGGGGTTCTGGTGACCTGTTGTTCTTGTGTCGGGGCCTCCTGTCCACTAGCGCCGGCGGAGGTGGTAGCCTGTTCTTGGTCCATGCTAGTGACAGGGGCCCTTTGTGGTGCCACATGGTCCCGCAATGTGCTGACAATCTGATTGAGAGCCACAACGATGGTGCCCATTGCGGAACTTATGTTTCTGAGTTCTTCCCTGAACCCCATAAACTGTTCCTCCTGCAGTACCTGGATCTCCTGGAACCTGGCCAGGAGCGTCGCCATCGTCTCCTGGGAGTGGTGGTATGCACCCATGATGGAGGATAGGGCCTCGTGGAGAGTGGGTTCCCTGGGCCTGTCCCCCCCCTGTCGCACAGTAGCCCTCCCAGTTCCCCTGTTTCCCTGGGCCTCTGTCCCCTGGACCGTGTGCCCACTACCACTGCCCCCAGGTCCCTGTTGTTATTGGGGTGGTGGGTTAACCTGGGTGCCCTGTAGTGGTGGACACACCGCTGCTTGACGTGTCCTGGTGACAGAGGCAGGGGCCCGCTGGGTGGGTGCTGTGCTGGTGTTCCCAGGGGGGGTAGGTCTGCTGTGGCCTGTGGCTGTCTGAGGGGAACCGACTGTCCCGAGGTCCCCGATGGGCCGGGCTGGTCATCTGGGTCCAGGGAGACAAAGCTGCTGTCATCACTGTGGGCCTCTTCTGGGGGTGGAATGGACATTTCTGGACCCTCCTGGCCGGTGTCGTGGCATTCGGGTCCTGCAGGGGTATAAGAGTATGGTTATTGCTTCTGTGTGTGCCATAGCGTGCAATGGGTGGGTGCCCGTGTACCCCAGTGCTGGCATTCCCTTGTGGGGGCTGTTGTGACAGTGGTTTGGGGGGGATGGGTATGTGAAGTGGGCATGCTTAGGTGATGGGTGTCCATGGTTTGTGGTCGCATGCAGGGCTTGGTGTTGGGATGGGTGGGTGGGTTGTGATGGTGAGACATTAGCAAGGAGGATGTGTGATGGGGGTGGGGGGGAGGGTGGGGGTATGATTTGGCATGCTGGTGGGTGGGGGGGATGAAGTAGTTGAGATTAGACTTACCAGAGTCCATTCCTCCGCCTACTCCTGCGAGGCCCTCAGGATGCAGGATCGGCAAGACCTGTTCCTCCCATGTTGTAAATTCTGGGGGTTGAGGTGGGGGTCCGCCGCCAGTCTTCTGCACTGCGATGTTGTGTCTGGATACCATGGAACGCACCTTCCCCCGTAGGTCGTTCCACCGCTTCCTGATGTCGTCTCGATTTCGTGAATGCTGTCCCACAGCGTTGACCCTGTCCACTATTCTTTGCCATAGCTCCATCTTCCTGGCAATGGTGGTGTTCTGCACCTGTGTCCCGAAGAGCTGGGGCTCTACCCAAACTATTTCCTCCACCATGACCCTGAGTTCAGCGTCTGAAAACCTGGGGTGTCTTTGGGGTGCCATGGGGTGGTGTGGATGAGGTGTGGGGTGGTGTTTGTGGTGATGAGTGTGGTGAGTGTGGTGGTGTGTGGTGTTTTGTGCGTGGATGTTGTGTGAGTGATGGTGTTATGTGCCTGTGAATGCTCTGTACTAGCTGGTGGTGTCTCTCTCTGGCCTTAGTCAATAAATGGTGGTCGTAGGGGTTTGTGGGTGATGTGGGTGTGTGTTTTATATTGTGTTGGGTGTGTGGGAGTGTTGTTTGTATGTGTATCAGGTGTGTGTATTTAGAATTGTCCAATGTGGCAGTGTTTTGGAGCTGTGTGTGTATTTTGACCGCGGCGGTGTGTACCGCCAATGGAATACCGCGGTTGAAAGACCGCCGCGTGGATTCGTGGGTCGGAATGGAATGGGCGTATTTCTGTTGGCGTGACGGTGGAGGTTTGGTCATCGCCAGTTTTTTGCTGGCCGTTGGTGTGGCGGACTTTTGTGGATGTCGGGTTTTTGGCGGTTTGCCTGTTGCGGGTCAGAATGACCGTGGCGGTTTCCCGCGACCGCGGCGGTGTTATGGCGGTCTTCTGACCGGCGGTAAGCGCCTTTTACCGCCGAGGTCAGAATGACCCCCAAGATCCACTAATATTGAGTGAAATATGAGCCTTGTGGAATTCCAGCAGTAAAGCATTGAAGTTCAGAGGAGAATAGTGGTCGGCACCTTGAGCTGTATCTTTTTAAACAAAACAGCATATTGGCAAAATGTAAAGGTCAACAGTGACATTGCTGCGAAAAGTTCCAACAAAATCAGGGAAATGACCAAACTATCATCCACTACCTGGAGTGCCTCAGCCAATAAAGCCAGTAATGTTGTGCTTGAAGTAAAGACGGAGAGGCACATACGTTTTGTGTTTTTAAAGTTTAAGTGCGTGTTGGTTGTGTAATGGTATTCCTTCTGTTTGGGCATTTCATGATAAAAAAGAAGCAATCGTATTACATGGAGATGTTGAGGAAAGACTATTGCCAGTTATAGGGAGTACCTTTATTCTCGAATATTTTTTGGGGGTAATTCACCACCATATCTATAAACTGGATTACATAGAGAAGGCGTTCCGAGCTCTGTTGTACCTACACGCATACGAACAGCAAACTATATACAAGATAAAGCACTCAGACCGTAGATACATATGATATTCAATAGCAGTTCTTATTAATGAGGCCCATGACCTTATAAAACCACAAGGCGACAAGCTGGCTGGTTTCACAAGGCTGTAAACCCCCAAAGTGACTTGTCAGATGCTTACTATGTAGTCAGGTTATATCATTTCCTGTAGTGTGTGATGTTCTTCCCCAGCCCAACTCGCAAACATGCCTGGGCTGCTGCTTCAAATGGAGCCTGCACACTGTGGCAAGTTTACACACGTAGATCTTGTTTTTTGTATCTTCCTTGGTTTGTGGGTAGAGTTGTTTCAGTTTTGTTAGAAACCAATTGAACATGTTTAGTTGTTGAACAAAGTTTTGGTTGAAGCGCAAAATCACACAATTCACTGCAGCTCTTTCGTTGTGTTCGAAAGAGGCATATATTTAGAGACCCCACTTTGGGTACACAGTGATGCTGTTCTTGAAGTTGTTCAAAACCATCAACAACCACTCTCATGCTCATCATGTACTTCCCACAAGTTCTAGACACAGAGTGTATTTTTAGTGGATTGATTAAATATCGCTGGTGATCTGCATAAACTTTGAGGAAAATGTTGGCACTTTAAGACGTTTAGTGGGTATCTAAACGTAGTCTTCCCTTAAACTCCTTCCCAACTAGAATCTATAAAACATGTTCCTAATAGAGAAAAACAATGTTTGCAAGGAGGCTGATGAGAGTGTCATGCAGGTATTTTATACAGATCTGTGATTCACTGGCTGGTAATCAGTCCCCTTCGGTAAGCAGTGTTCATCCAGAAAGCACCTGTGTGCTTGATTTGTACATGGTATTCTAAATGTTGTTCTCTTAAGTCTTCTCACTCTTTACCCCTTGACTGCACAGGGTCTCTAGTGTTCGATTGTGCGAGTACTTCTTACCTCTGCCACAGAATAGCTGTGACTGGAATACTTTCACATATTTCACCCTTCATATCTTCTCTTTGTGACTTGGCTTTAGGTGCTCCCAGCCCACAACAGAGCAGTCAGGCACTTTCACAGTAGTACAAGACTCTTCACTGATACTTTCCTTTTCTTAAATTTTCTAGTTTAGGTCTGTAAAGCATGGTGGGTCTTCCTTAGGATATTTTTGCCTTTCCTATTTTAAGCACCTGCTCAGGTGATGTCAACTTTATTGTGGTGATCAGACCTCTGTGGGCCAGCTAGTAGTTATTTCTTTGGGGTTATGTCTTCCCCCGCTGGCAGGAGGGTTTGGTGTAGAGGTAGTCCCCCTCTCAAAATCACTAGTGTCATTTTCTGTGCAGCACGTTCTACAAACACAATTTGGATAGACTAGTTTGGAACAAGTGAGGACTGATAAGAATGCAGGACCCCCTAAGAAAAATAAAACGAGATCAAGAGAGGCTTGGGTAATAAGGGACTCGCTTTTTTGGTTCAAAAGATCCCACCAGGACTCACCATGCGAAGAAACCATGCAACCTGCGCTGCTGGTATCAATGGAGTCACAGCTCCAATGAGCGCCCACCTGGTGGCACAAAAGCACATATCATACAGAGGTGCCCTGGACAAACTGCACTATGGCTCACTTTCTGACACCCATGCAACATGTAATCACTACCTGCTGACTTCCTGCCACATCACAACTAAAGCCCTCAGGACACCCTCAGTTGACTGCTTTTGCTACCACTTTTGGTGTTTATTAGCTTTTGGAACATGTGGTAAGTGGGCCAACTTATGATGAGCACCGACACTGTTGCAAATTAGCGTGCATGATCACACCATCACTGACTGTTGCTTTTCCTGACCTTGGCGACTTACCTTGTGCGCGCCGTAGCACACATAATCATTACCACAAATAGAGTAAATGGGAAAACTTAGACTATCCCCGATACCATCTATACCTCCACCGCACCCCAACAGTGAACACAGTGTGGACCTGGATGGCCAGAGCAGTCGAGATGACCACGGAGGACACGCAAAAAGCCACTAACAAAAAACAGAAATTAGATATGATCCTGGAAGCTGTCAGTTCCACCACAGGAAGCCTCGAGAACAGGATTGATACAGTAGCAATCGCCCTGGACCTCTAGTTCAAGGATCAAAAAAAGCTCAAAGAACAGGTCTCTCAGACAGAAAATGCACTGAAGCTGCTGCAGTCACAGATATTTGGTCTTCAAAAGAGCGTGCAGGAAATCACTGACTGCATTCACTTTTTGGATGGTAGAGGGGAGGACGCAGATGGGCATAACCGAAGCTACAATTTGTCCCTGGTAACACTGCAGAGGGTAGTGTAAAGAGAGACTTGGCGAATGTCTTGGAAGACGACATCACTGCCAGTTTGACACTACAGATTCACGTCCACTTCTTTTCCACCGAACCAGTGCACCATGTCCTGGCAGACCTGCTTGCACCTGGAGCGCCTCTCAGTCTCTTATCATAGCCAAACCTCTGCTCTTCAGAGATTGCAACTCTACTCTACAGGTGGCCAGGAGAGCTGGACATTTCATGATTGATGATAGCAAGATCCTGATTTTCAACATTCTGATGGTGCAGCACCATTGTGCTTCTTTTGGAGGAGAGAAGCGCAAGCTAGAGAGATAGGAGCCTTAAATATGCCCTACTCTTCCGTCAGACTCAAGTGATGAACAAGAATGTGTCTTCTTCGCTGATCCGGAGGCTGCCTGAGACTGGATGAAACAGCATGACATCTCATCTCAGGAGGATGGCCCACACAGCTGGGAACCAACTCACCACAGGACTCTTCCCTGAAATCAGTATTCATTGACACATGACCGCAAACAAGCTGAAGCAGTGAGTACCTCAGTTCTGAGGCCCACAGCTGCCATGCAAGTACATTTGGCGCCCTTCATCATGTTTTCCTTCAGTGAGGACAAGATCCCAAAGTCACACCACAAAAAGTGAAGAATTTGATTTGAAGTACAAAGAGCTGGAACCTCAGATTAGTCCCTGGCAAAGGACAGGTCCCACTTTCCCTCTCACCTGCGTTGCCTCCTTCATGTAGCAGGCAACTTGCTCAAGTAGAGAGACACTTCCTATGCAATTGCTGCATCATAATCGTAACCTGTCCACGAGGAGTTATGCAGGCCTGATTGGCCTAGCATCGACTGATTGCACATGACAGTCACAGCAGAAGCATCCTTCCTCATTGGTGCTGCAGGGGGGGGGGCATGTCTGTATGTATCTTAATGACCCCTCCAGGGGCCCGGACAAACTGGTACTTAGAGGTAGCTGGTAACTTTGCAAAACATTTAGCGAGGTTTACCCCTCTTGCCTTCTTATTTTCCACCCTTCTCTTTTCTCTTCCCCTCAGCCTTGCGATTTGCAGCCTGTGTCCCTAGGACTAACAAATGTTTGTGCAAGGATTAGTTTTCGGCACTGCCCCGGTTGCGTGTTACACTTGGGTTCGGTGTTAGTTATGACTCCTATGTTCATGAGTCTTCATGTTATTGACATTACAACAGGCTGAAGAAATCCACACAATGGCAAGTACTGTTATGGTAGGCTCTTGACTGGCAGGCGTGGCAGAAGGGATGGCCGCATAATGGAATGTATGCTAAGGAATGGGAGGTCTCTTAAACACCTACCCTACTCATGCCACCACACAATACATATCATTTTGTTACATGGAACGTTAAATGGCTGGGTCAAATAGCTACATGGCACTGGATGCATACATATTTGCAGAGGCATAATGTTTGCATTGCAATCCTACAAGAAACCCTCCTCAGGGGAGTTGAGCGTCAGAGGCCCCATCCCCAGTAAAAAAGCCAGTTGTTTTATACAACCTTTACTGCTTATGCCAGAAGGGTTGTGATGTTGGTGCGTCTGGGTTCCCTCCCCTTGCAGTATCACAACACACCAATACTAAGGGGTGGTTCGTATTTGTGACGGAGTTGTTAAACAAAGTTCACAGGTTTTTCTCCCCAAATTCTGGCCAAGTCGCACACTTGCACACATTTGCTACGATCAAATCTGAGGCCTTCCAAGATCCATTCTTGAAAAGAGGAAAATGTAATTGTACACTCATACCTGGAGCACCAGCACAAAAACCTGCAGACAAACTAGTGTGTTAGGCACACAGTTTGGGTTTATCAGTTGCCTGAACAGCATCCCACCTTAAAGATAAAGAATACTTGCATTACTCTCATCTCCATACTCTATAAAAAACGCACCTAATGGGATGCATACACAAAGCAGAATATTTAGCATGGACATTCTCAGACCACAACCTACTGTTCCTGACTTTACACTGGGGTCAGAAAACGGCCAAAAACCCCATGTGATGCTAACAGGTATCTGAGTAAGAAGACTCCACATACAGTTACATAATTGCAGAAGAGATTAAATACCACTTTGGCTCTAATGCAGGGTCTGTAGATAACCTCATGACCAAATGAGAGGCCTTCAAAGTGTAAGTACAGGACCTCTACATTAAGATCTCCACTGAGGTGCACATAATACTTCAAGATCAGCCAGTGAGACTCGCAGGAAATCTATACCAACAAAAATTTGAGACACTTGAATCAGAATCTGTGAGGCTTGACCTTGTACATAACAGAGAACAGCACTCTGACCTTAGTAATCAACAGGTAAATACATAACTTGCAGGCACATGGAAATTGATAAATTGGGTTGTCTATTAGGTAGTCTGACTCAGGCACGATAAAAATGGCTATAGCTGTTATCTATCACTGGAACGGGCATAATATGCACAAAGAAGCAGATATTTTTTTAAACATACCAAAGTGAATTGTTGAGGTGCCTGTTGGAAGTCTATGAGACATCCATGTGCAAGGCAGGCTACCGCTATCATCTCAGGAAGCAATTATTGTCTTCTGCCCAAACCCAGTCGTGACTCACTTCAGGGCAACTCATATCGCCCATAATCCATCTTAAATCTAGACTATAAGATTTTCGGAAAGATTATTGGTAACTGGATTCAAAACTAATGTCAAGTCACAGGAATTAGTCAACAGGACCACTCAGAACCTCATACACAACACCAACACTCCCACTTAAGTCGCACTACAATTAGTACACCATCAAGGAGGGGAATGAGCTCTAGCTTGCACCAAAGAGGACAAACCAATCATCATCATTGCAAGTACCAACCTGAACTAAACTGGAAAAGGAAACCTATAACACTTTCTTAGGCTTGCACCAAAGTGAACATATTCATCAGTAGTGCTATCTTGGATCAAGCAGGACAAGGCAATGCGATGCCACAGAGCCACAACAGTGGTGCCACGTTCTATGCAATTTCAAATCACAGAAAGGCCAACATAGCCTCCTTCCTAAGGTATATCATTAAATTAGGTAGGTAATTGTAACACCTGTTATTTATAGCTCTTAGAAATTGCAGCTGTCTTACTGAGTGGTACATAAAAAATATTAGCATTATAATAAGTAAAAGTATGTATAACAATAAAATACAATACAATTATTTCAGTGTTGGTGTGGATGAAGGGCAGATGGTTAAAGTTTTGGGATGGCTGTAATGCCACATGTGCAGCGCTGTTCTACATGCATACTTAGAAAATATAAATATGCCATAGCATAGATCTGCTGCACCACATATTAGCTATCTTACTCATATTATGGTTTGGTAATGTACTTCTGCATGTGGGTGTTAAATATTACACATCAGTATATGATACAGACATCTATACTGGTCAGTCTGTCAACTGCCTTGGGTGATGTATTTATTTTAATTATTTATTTTATTTATAGATTTATAAAGTGCACGGCCACCTAGCAGGTATGCTGGCACTTATGGGCGTGTATATGGCCAAGTGTTAACTGCTTTCATGTATAGCCCAGGGTGTGGGTCAGGAAACCTAGGGGAGTGCAAGGAAGAGCCACGTTGTCAGGCCCTTCCTAAATTGAAGTAAATCTGTGGAGGCCCTTAGGCTGGCCAGAGGCTTGTTCCAAAGTAGGCTGCTGTGATCATAAAAGCCGGTCACCCTCTCTTTTCTTACAGAATTTTGCAATGAAGATTAGATTTGCCATTGCTGACCCAAAGCACTTTCCAGGGACATATCTTTGAATCTTTCTTGTAAGGGTGTAGGACCCCTACCCTGAAGTGTTTTAAAGACAATGCAAGGATTTGAATATTAGCCTTTGTCTGACTGGAAGCCAGTGCAGCTCTCTCAGAGCACTGGAGGCAGATGATCTTTTTGGCGTATTCAAAGCCAACTTTGCTGCTTAGAGTTGAACTTCATCGAGTCTTTTTAGTAAGAATTCGGGCGCACCGAGTAGCAGTGTGTTGCAGTAATCAAGCCTGTTAAGAATCACTCTTCTCACAATCAGAGGCTTTGCATGCATTGGTAGCATCAGTAAGATTTTCCTTAATCCCTGGAGCAAACCGAAACAGGTGCCCACCACTTGACTGACATGATGTCCTACAGAAAGCTTCCAACGCTCTGAAAGGAGCCAGCGGTCTGAAGATCCAAAGGGGCAGGGTCTGAAGATGCAGAGGGGCATGCGCATGTACAAGGCCAGGAACAGTTAGGGTAGAGGGTATTCAGAACTCACCTTCTAAACCATTCCTATGTTGTTGAAAGTGATACTACCACCTCCGGTCTCCAACACCAAGAAGTTTGACCTTTAACCATCACATCCTCTCTCTCTCTCTCTTTTACTCTCTCTCTTACACTCAGCTCGATCAACAGAGATTTTATGGATTGTGCTATCTTACCTTTATTACCTGTGCTGGATCAGTAAGGCACACATTGAGCATGCCTGCATCACATTCCTTAAATTGAACTGATTACATCTGTTGCACCACATCGCCATAATGCATTTCAGATACCCACCGTGTGCCATTTTCACATTTGAAGGCCATTTCTTGTATATGTTATTTGCATTTGACCTGATACTTTGCCATTCGCCCTGCCTCTGTTGAGTTAGCGTGAGTTTTGGTAGGCATGAATTTGAGTAGTTGTTACGAATCATCGTTTCTTTTGATTCATTTAGTATTTTGCTGGTGTGTATTTTTATTTTTATTGCCCTTGCCTGTCCATTGCCTAGACACATTTTGCATCCCTGATTTCCAATTTACGAGCTGCACACTTAGATACAACAAGGGGAGAAACAGCCATTCACAAATTTAAATTGTGTAACTTTTGCAGTCACTGGGAATTTTTAGTCTGCATCTAATTTGGCCTCGACATGGGTTATTACCTTTCATGCGTCCCTATAATTCTCACGTGTAACCATGGCAAGTCTTTCAGCCTTCTGTGAGTTGAACCCTGTGTTTTGCAAAAGTGGCACAATTTTACTTAAGTTTTCATTAGCTTTTGGGGTTATGTTCGCTGTAAAAACTCCCACTAAGAGGGAGAGAGCAGCTTCCACAATAGGCGGTCTGCCATATCACTGCGGTGCACTTGGCATGCGTTTTTTTATTTCAGTAACAAACTATTGATACATAGGTGGAAAGTACCCTAGGTAAGATGTGCCTTTGCACATAAGCAAACCAATTGTAATTTAGCAGATAGGCAGCTAGTCAAAGGTTTTTGATCGCTGAGCCACCTGGTGACCTTAGTAACTACATGCTTGCTGAGATAGAAGACCTGCTGGTTTGTGGCAGTTTCAAGCTTTGCTATCCCCTAAATGATCCTCGTAGTTATTTCTTGTGACTTAATTTGTTGTCACTTTTGTGAATTAGTCTTAATCAGGTTTCATTTTATTGTATTGCATTTATCACTGCTCCAGTGAGACTCTTGAGACTTAGGGCCTGATTACAACTTTGGAGGAGGTGTTAATCCGTCCGAAATGTGACGGATATACCACCAGCCATATTACGAGTTCCATAGGATATAATGGACTCGTAATACGGCTGGTGGTATATCCGTCACTTTACCGTCACCTTTGGGTATTCAGGCCCTTAGCCTTTTGCTCTGCATTTTATCACAAACTGAGACCTTCAAAAGAACCTGTTCATCTATTACGTTGGCTTTTAAAACTGATCCGAGATTGGCTTCACGCCTAAGGTCACTTACATTCCCTCCAAATACTCAAATACTTCACACAGAAGAATATGCATGCAATTTAAGAAGGAGGCCGGTTGGAGCAGCAACGAAAAGGTCCCTCTCCGAGCTCTGGACCCTACATTTGCACTCCTCAACACAGACATTCACAGATGTTCATAGACTCGTTTTTCTAACTTTTCTATTTTTTCATTGTCTCAGATTCGATACCCAAAGTATTTATGTGTTCTTTAAAGATATCTTATTATCGAACTTTTGTAAGTGTATAATAATAATTGATTCATTACACAATAGCAATAACACGCCTGGAAACACAGTTTGTTTTGGTGTATGTCATCTGCTATATAGTATATGTATAATTTCTCATGGACTGACCGTCAATCTTATAGAACTCTTAAAACTTACCATTCTAAGAAAAGATTATGCATAACCCCATTCTTCTGTTTGTTCTTTACAAGCGAAGGATAATGTCCTAGTAAGAAGCTGCAATACAAGAATTCAAAGCATACTTCAGCAGGCATGTAGGTAAGTCTTTGGTATGTAATACTTTACGTTTATAGTGCCTGGCCTTAGACCAATTATGAACACAACTTTGGGGACAACAGAATGCCTGAACCCTTCAAAATATTTTTAAGACCTAACAGTTCTGCAGGGTACTGTGTAGTCTAAATTGTGATTGTCAGTGGTGTAACAAAACGTGAGGGGGGCCCCTGCAAAGAATATGAAGGGCTCCTGGACCCTGGCAAGAGCTCTTAGGCCAGAGCCTGCTGCATGGGCACAGTGTAGTGTGCTGAGGGGGCCTTGTGGAATTCAGGGACTCCCCCCGCACCGTGGGGGCTGCAGGGGCTGATGTTATGCCAGTGATGGCTGTACTGATGGCAACAAGCCTGTCTTAAAATACTGGACAGGTGCGGGAGGGAGGCTATTACACTCGATCAAACCCGGACCACCTGCAGCAGTTGGAGGAAATCAGTAATCTTGACCAAGGCCAATATGAGGGTAAAGAAAATTGTCAGGGGGGGTCCTCGCAATGGCAGAGGAGCATCGCCCCACTGGCTAAGAACCAGCAGCAGAAAAATAAAAAGATATTTGAGTATTTTTTATTTTTCTGCTGCTGGCTGAGCCAGCAGGTGCAGGGAGGGATGGGGGAGGGCCACAGGAGCTGGGAGAGGGGATGAGGAATTGTGCGCACTAAGTGCGCATATGCGCTTGGACAGCCTAAGACGGCCATCCACACACAAATGACAGGTAGTTAAGATTATTATTGCTTTTTAAAATTTATTTAAATAAAAGTTTAATCCAATGCAAAAAGCACAAACATGTAAATATATTGGTCATTTGAAACTCTAACACTTTATAACACTATTAAAAGTAGCAAAACGTGTTTAAGATACTCAATTACAAATCTTTCTAACAAAAAATAGTATACTTGCATAATCTGTTCCAGACATCATAATGTACATAAGCCATTTAAAGACATTTATGTATTTAATTCTAATGCAACAAAATGCACCAAATTGAAACGCTATATTTTGAATTGACTCTCCCAATACCTTGCACAGTGAGGAGTTTCTCTTTTAAATTATGATGTTACACCATGTCCCATCAACCTCAAGTAAAGGAAGCTGATCAAATCTAATCCTCATGTAGTATCTATTATTAAGGTAACACATATCAACACTTTATATGCTCATTCCCAGTATAATAGGTACACTAGTAACAATGCATTGTTGTAGACAGTGAAAGGAAATCAGCTTTGCATTACTAAGGGCCTGATTTAGAGTTTGATGGGCAAGTTACTCCGTTCCAAACGCAACGGATATCCCGTCCGCCGTATGACAGGTGCCATGTGATACAATGGACTTGTAATACAGGGGACGGGAGTTCGGTCATGTTTGTTACAGAATAACCCGGTCTTCCAAACTCTAAAACAGGTCTAAGTGCATACAAATGATTGTACCACAGCTTTAAAAATGAGTAGTAACAACTGGGTTATCATAAACTAATTTGAGTTTTAACCGGTAAATCAATATGTTTCAAAACTCAGGTTTGCATAATTCTCATAATTGTTCGTTATTGTCACTGCTGAAATCCACATGACAGGTTAGTCATCTGCTGAAGAAGAAATACCACATTAATATCTAGTAAGCTTCCTGCCCTGCTAGATGTTAATTTCTAAATCCAGAGTAATGAGTTCTGAGGAAGAGGTCTCCCTCAATCATAGGAGGACCCACAAATTTGTCGGTGCATCACACGAATCCATATTTGTGTACAGTAAATTAAAATGCCAGTGACATTGCCAAAAGAATATTAATTAGTAGTCTTAGTGATTAGCAATTGTTAAACCGCTGCTACCGTTAATGGCAGTCACGTCAAATTCTTGTCAAACAGACCTCCCAGTTATCTATTTCACTTAGTCAAACATATGCATCTAAAAGTCCTCTAAATTTGCTTTTAAAAATGATATCTTGCTCTTCCCATAATTAACTTTGAAATCATAAGCATAGATTGCTGGGCCAATAAGAGCTCACTGGAAGCCAATAAGTGTAGTTGTATAATTGCAAGTAATCTGTGTAATATATAACTCTCAACTTTTTTGATCCAAAGTCACAGGATGTGTTTTAGCTGACATGTGTGGGAAGATTGTCCATGAAAGTGTTTAATATCATAAAAGAGGTAAGACCTGGCATCCACCTCCAAAGAGATATCGTCCACATCCCAGCTACGCAGTACTGGTCCAAGGCTGGAACTTGGATCTACTGTACACTGAAGACGGAGTGAGAGGGTTGGAGGCCTGCAGCTTTGGATTAGGTCAGAATATGTAGCAGCAACATGACAGGGTGCTGCAGGAGTGCCCAAAAGTCTAAACACTATGGTCAGAATAGCTATCGGACCTCATTACACAACCTGGTGTTTTTTTCTGCCTCCCCAATTTCAGATGTTTCTAGTGCAAAAATAGTATGTCCTCCAGGACGTTGTTCTGGTGCTTGAGTGGTTTCTCTTGATCTTTTAGGTTGGTGCAGAGTGGAGTGCAAGGACTGCTCCGTTTTGTAAATACCATGTTGCACCACATATTGTTGGCAACAGTGACTCCTACCCTAGTTCTGGCCTTCACATGCCAACCCTCAATGCATGGTGGGCATCTCTCCCTGCATGTTGCTTGGACAGGAGGCAATAATACGAGACAAAGGAGGTGTAACATGGTGACCATTGGCTAGCTATGTGGCATATTTGACAGGGGGAGCCCTGCATGACTGGACCAGGTGTGAACAAGTATTGGTTGCCTTGTTCCAGTCATCTGTGGGCTAGCAACCCAGAAGAGCCGCAGGCGAGGCGCAATGGTAACCAGCATAGTGTACGTGATTCCTTTTTTTACAGGGGTGCAAACTAAGTGGTTGGTGGAAAATCGGCAAAAATCTTTGTTGGGGCACACACCTTTCATCTATACTCCTTGTGTGACAATCTAAAATGGCAGCCTGGATAGGGAGGGTGTCTCTAACAGGACTGCATAACTACCCATACTTGTTGATGGAGCATCAGAGACAGATTCCTTTCCCACAGATTCTGTGCATAAAAACGACACAATTGGTATTAAATGGGCAGATATTAGCTTGAAGCTGTCAAGGTTTTCCTTCCCAATTAGGTGACATCATGTTACTTGTTGAGTGCTCATTGGACAGCGGATACTCATTATTACACATACAAACTGCTGCTAACACCAGCACTTGGGAGTTGCATAAACTGGTATCATTCGATTTTGCTCACATCATTGCATACCTGCTAGCGCCACTGGTGGTCCATGTATGGCAATCCCTATGCCGTGTGACCCTCTGAAAGAGTGGTGGCACAGGGTATTGGTTTCATAGCTTTGAAAGATGCAGGTGTTGGTGAAAACATGGCAGCAATGCACATTACACAACCCAGGATATGATTGTGATTCACACTGTTCACATATTACTCTTAAAGACATGATACCGGAAATATGAATATTAACAATGGACAATCACTGCCCAAAGAATACGTGTTGCATCCATGTTTAAGATACTCGAATGGCACATTGTGTAACATTAGGTGACAGAGTATCATCATGGCCTGGAGAAGGATGCCTGCATGATGCATAAAAGCAGCTTGATCTTCTGTTTACAGTGGGTTCTCTTGTCAGGAACACCATAGTCTCCATTTTAGTTAGTTTATTTCAGCTTCATAGCTTGTATCAGTAAGTTATTTGTAATAGAAAGTGTGAAGTTCCTGACAGCACACAAAATGCCGAGTTCATCATGCATGCTCACTATCTAAACTGACATGTTTTGTAATTATCATTATTTGTCAACTTGGCACCTAACTTAAAGTTAAGCATGTGGGTTGATCTGACGTACTGTTTGCCGTTTTAATTTAGTCTGGTAAGAGATACAGTGCCTCTGAGCTCTGTTTTAAGAATCAATTGTCAACCTCTATTTGAACCTCAGGATTTTACCACTGACAAGGAAAGGTCTTCATAGTAGAATTATTACCAGAGATCACACCAGACTGTCGATCCAGCCGCTCTCTTTTCACAAGCTAATGTCTGAGTCTAGGAGCTATGCTGAAAGTATCTCTGACTGCTCACATTCTTGTCAACCCAATCCCCCGGCTGAGCTCTGATAAGGAAGAACTAAACTAGCTGTTCAAAAGTATGTGTGATCCATCCTGAGCAATTCAAAAGGCAGGTTTGCTAGTTAATGCTGTAAGTACAACTTAGCGTAGTGCTTACAAATAGGATGAGGGTGTTCGGATGTTATGCTCACTAAAATGCTAGGAATGTTCTGCTTGTTTTTGCTGATCATAACATGACTACTCTTGTTTTTTCATTCTGTATGGTTACTGTACATATTTTATGCACTGGACTATGGATTTTAAAATACACATTTCAATCTATATGTCAACATTTATTAGAGCCATCCTTGAGATTATTTGATTTGTCACTGTGTCCCTAAAACTTGAACAGAACTGACAGTAATCAGTGTTTGTGCATGATTGCTCACCAGGTCCATGTACTTAATTTATAAAATGGTAAACTGTGCAGCATAAGTTTTCCAGGGCTGCTCCGACAAAATTATAGTAATATTGTCTGCATGAAGGTTTCAATAAAGATCATTGCGCCACAGGCCTATCTAGAAAACTGATTCACATCGGTTGATTTGGTAGTCAATGATAAAAAAAATATGATTGATTCAGGAATATGCAGATATGGATTCTATTTTTTTTTAAATAAATTCAGATGAGCCAATGTCCGTAAGGTAACCCCAGTGTAGTGGGTAGCCTTGTGGATTTAGATTGACATATTGAGAGGCAGACATACCTTAGTACTGGACTTGTGTGTGAACCTTACCTTGCCTGATGACTGTGATCTATGGTCCAATTGCGCAGTGTAGATGGAAGGACGTTCAGTGTCCAGGACACACTGTTCAATGAGTAATAGTCTGCGATGTGTTCCTGGTCCACCTGCGGAATGCATTTTTAATAGGACTCCTTTCATACCGCCTCTTATTTTTGATCAATCCCAAAATGCATATCTCCACCACCCATGAGTTCACCATGCGCAAGGGCTACTTCTCTGCTCCACTGACAATTTATAGCAGTGGACCCTGGATTTGTGTATAGTGGGCCACCACAAAATTTACCACAACAATTGCCTCTTCCTCAGTGAAGTTCTTCTTCTTTTTTTAGCAGAAATATCTGCATCTTCACCCCTTTCGACTGTAGTGGAATCAAGCGCAACTGGAAGAGAGTAGAGCTTTGGTCCTATTAATGTGCCTAGGATTGTTACGAATGCCTGGTGCTCTCATTTGGGAACAGCTGTGACTATTTGCTTGTCCCGGGTTTGGAACAAAGCATGAGCATTTCCTCTGTACAATATTTCTTCTATGTCAATGCACATATAGTGATGAAGGAGTTCACTGTATCTCTGCATGTGAAATTACATGTTGTAACTTTTCATTTGTGCTTTTGGGCATACATCAATCAACTTCTGATTTTCAGGTTCGTACAGAGGTGGATCACCTATCTCAATGAAAATTAAACCTGCATTCTTTTTGAATGCCTGTAGTTCTGAATTCTACGGCTTGTCGCACACACCTTTACACATGTACAATTATGTTTGTATACATAACTTTATGAACTGATCTCCCTTTCTTTCAGTTAGGTGGATTTCATTAGTAATAGGAATCACAGTTAGGTTGAACAAGGAAACAGTCAGCTCTAGAGATCTGGAATCTTTTAGACTGACTGCCTGAATAGGTACATTCCCCTAGAGTTAGGGCATATTCTTTGCCTATCCTGTAGCAGGAGGGTGCATGTGAAATCCATCTGATTTTTAGTACATAGCCAGACTTTTACATAGTTTTACCCCTTTACATTTCTCAGTTGATGGCGGGGGTCTGCTTATTTTTGCTCAACTCTCATCTGTCTCATTTTTAAGGACGTTTTCCTTACAGTAATGCAAATACACTTGTAACATGAGGAAAAGCCACAGGGCAGTCATGTGGTGTACATGTCTATTTTTTTTAAGCTTTACAGGTAAAATTATTGGCCCATTTGGTCCATGCTAGAGCCAGCATTTGTCAGGATACAATGTTACTCTTGGTGACACCTTTATTGTACTTAGAAATATTTATACCGGTGTTATCAAGCCTCCAATGAGCGCCCGAGTGCCTCACAAAATCAGTAGCATCACTTAAATAAATGTTTGTCACTTATCCCAAAATCCACATTTTGGACACTGAATGCAGATTTAGGTAGCTTAGGACCAGATGTAGCAATTTCTGAATTTGCGATTCGGAAATTGCGAGTCAGTGCGACTCGCAATTTCCGAATCGCAAATTCCGCTGCAGAACGGTGTCTCAGACACCATCTGCGAATCACTATGGGGTCACAAAGACCCACCTCATTAATATTAATGAGGTGGGTCGCATTTTGCGCCCCCATAGCGATTCCCTGCACTCATAGGGATGGTGGCCTGCTGAAGACAGCAGATCTCCATGTCTGTGACTGCTTTTTAAATAAAGGTGTTCCTTAAAGGAAAACGAGTTGCAAAATATAAAAAATAACAAAACCATTTGGTTTCGTTTTTTTAGAGTAGGCAGTGGTCAGCTCTGAAAAACCCTTTTTGGCAACATTTTCCCCCCATGGGACCCCTTCCCTTTTGCGAATGGGTTACCACCAGTGTGACACTGGTGGTAACTGCAAATTACTTTGCGACCGCATTCGCGGTCACAAAGCAATTTAGCATAGTGATGCGAGTCGCAAATAGGAAGGGGGCACCCCTTCTTATTTGCGAGTCGCATTCACAATTTGCGAGTCGGTACCGACTCGCAAATTGTGAATGAGCATTGAGATTGGCATTTTGCATGGCGCAAACTGTAATTTTCGCAGTTTGCACCATGCAAAATGCTTCCTACATCTGGCCCTTAATCTGGAATAAGGGGAGGAGGAGTGTGGAGCTCCACAAACTGCAATTGACCACGGAACGGGGTGGTTGCAGGTCCCTTACTTTGAGTTGTATTACCTGGTGGCACAGTTGCAGTGGCCCACACACTGGCTGGTGGGCCATCTTACAGAGGAGCTGGGCCTTCCTGATGATTCCTAGGCCCAGCAGATGGTGCATCATGCCTTTTGTACCAGAAGCCAGGCTTCCGTACAGGGCGAGCAGTCTTTTTCGTATAGCCTTTCTCAGCTTCCTACTCAGCGCGCGACTAATGCCATGCATCCCCATATGCTACCCCGAGATTCCATTAAGTTCACTGGAATCCTTTGTGCGCATGCTGGGTAGGGTGGAGATGGAAACCTGGGAGGCAGCAGGTGTTCCCACTAGAGGTGACTTGTTCCGTGATGGTGCTCTCTTGTTCTACGAGCAGCTTAGGGAGGAGCGTGATCTTCCGGTGTGACATTTTCTGGTGTATAGTGGTCTCCTGGCACTGCTGGAACGACATTGGGGTATTACAGACATTGAACCTTCTCAGCATCCCTGTATATTAAGGGAGGTGGTTATAAACTTGTTACATGGCATGTGTGCACCATAGCACACACCACATGAGACCTATTGGCGGCAACCCGGGATTTTTGGGAGGAGGAAGTAGGCAGGCAGTTCTTCACGCAGAAGGAATCGAAAAAAAGTGTTACAATACCCCAGGAAAGTATTGTGGAATGCAAAGTTCCAATATATCCATCATAATATACTCCATAGAGCTTACCTTACTCCGGCCCACCTGCATTGGGTGTTTGGTTCTTCCTCAAAGTGTCTCAGATGTCCAGCAGACCTCCTGCACATGTTCTGGGCTTGCCCAGCAGTGGTCTCTCTATTGGGTGGTTTTTGAGGTGCTGAGGGAAATGAATGATCATTCAGGCCTGTGCACGATAGAGGGAGCCCTTCTCCGCCTGCTTAAACTTCCTCAGGAGGGAAAAGCAAGTGTCCAATTCACTGATTTAGCTCTGCTGATCACCCCTCGACTTATTGCAATGCATTGGAAGGCAAAGGTTTTCCGGGACTGTGCACTGGTGTAGGGTGACGGTTAAGTGGACACACACAGAAGTAGCAGCGCACAGGCGTGAAGAGGTTATAGGCCTGCCTAAATAATCAGTTGCAGCTGATTAGGAAATGCTGCTGTCTGATTTATGCACTTATAGTGAAAGACTAGTTGCCTAATGTCTAGTACCTATTAACCGTTGTGAACTCCACCGGCTTTGCTATGTTGGAGGCTATGCTCCAATACACATTAGGTTCTTGCATCTTGTGTTCAATTGACCTGCTGGGCTATTGTCGCTACATGTAAATTTGTTGTAGCCAAGCTGCCTTATTTTATCTGTCATTCTACAAGTATTGTATAATCTAGCGAAGCACACATGGGCCATGTGCATAAATTCCCTGGGGACTCAATAGATCTACTAAGGCAAGGATGTATAGCAATGAGAATTTCAGGCTCTCAGTGACTGAGTATTGTCACCACATTTTCCTCTAGGAAACTGATTGAGGGTATTTTCCCCTGTTATATTCCTAATTTAACTGGCTGATCCAGAACTCCTACCGTTATAGTACTTATGTCATGCTTGACTTCATTGTTGTAATGGAAGCGTTGTATGTGTGTAGTTGACATACAATGGAGGTGCTTTAAACTGGATATGTCTCTTTTGGTGAAAATAAAAATTGGTTTAAAAAAAAACAACTGTCATTTACACAGGATCATTAGGACATACTTGCAGGAGTGGTAATAAAGGGAAAGAGGTAGGGTTTAATATCAGTCTAAACCAAGAGCATATTGCAGAGTACCCTTGTGCTACGTCAATAAACTGCATTATCTGAGTTGTAGCTTATTCACAATAAGCAACTTTGAAGCAACCCACCAGGATTTGTGCTCTCACTGATCAAATACAATTTCAGAACCATGGGCCAGATGTATGAAGAGATAGTTCACAAAAAAGTGGTCACAAATTGCCAACCGACATTTTGCGACCCGTGTCTGATGTTGTGAAATGGCACATCTACTAATAGGTTAAGACGCAAATTTGTAGTCACGGGGTTGGTCGCAGAATGACTTAACTAAAGGATATTAAATTAAGCAGGTTGCTGTATGTGCCCCTCGGCTGCAAACCCAATGGAGTTGGCCTGCAAAGTACAGCAGACCACTGTTCCTTTATTTTTACTGCCAAATCATAAATGCTTTTTTAAGTAGTCAGTGTTTCTTAGAGGAACAGCAGCTTCGTTAAAATTAAAATAGGCTTCCCATTTAGTAAGACATTGGGCCCAGTAGGCTCGCCTGACATGATTATCAAAGGAGAAATGGCCCCAAGTGAAGCTTCTTCTCCTTTGCAAATCAGTTGCCACCTCTTGATGGTAGTAACTTGTCAATGGCTTGCAACTGCAACTGAGGTCACAAACCACTTATACATACCATATTGAAGTGCATTAGGAAGGAACACCCTTTTTGCGCTGCTTCCTAATTCCTATTTGGTATGGGTTGCTAAACCCACTTTGCAAGTCGGAAATGCATTTTTGACTCTCAAAATGGGTATAGTACTTTGTAAAAAAAAAACTAGTGTCACAAAATGTTTGATTCTGTTAAGCACAAAGTTTGTAAATGCATAATGGTTTCTTACATCGGGTCCCATATTTAGCAGTTAGAATATTTCAGGTAACCATGCAGGTGCAAGATCTATAGAAATTATTTTGAGGTATTTTGAAGAAGGTTGAATTTCAGGGACTGCTAAAAACAGCTGACGGATGTTGTTTCAAAGGCGCAGGTGAAAAGTTCTGTAACTCAGGTGCATGACCTCAATAGGTTTGCCAAGCATAATACAATTTCTTGAAGCATTGGATATAAAGACAGTAATTTCCTTAGTTCCTTAGTTTCAGAGGCTCCCAGTCCGTTAGTTTGTTTCATAGGCATTTCGCAGGTATTTGGGATTTATGAAGGACAGTTCCTTGTAAGTTAGACATGCTGTTTTAGATGCATCTCTATTCTACCGGGAGTCAAAGAGATGACAGGTATAACTTGTAGTTATGCACACTTTCAGAAATAATTTTAATCTAACAAGCAAACATCTCAGTCAGGAATGAGGCTATTAATTTGGGAGAGAGGTGGCTCTGCCAACTCAATAAAGGCAATCTAGTTTGGTCAACACTCTGAGAAAATATCTGCTCAACCCCTGGAAGCCAAGGCACAAGCACCAGTCAATCTTCAGAGAAATGTCTTCAGTTGAAGCAGTACCAACAATCTTAAAGTAAAGAACACAACAAAGTAAAATTATCAAATCTATAATAGTGAACAGAAAGACATCACGATCATTAAAATAAGCTACGGAGAATGGCAGATATGAAATTTTAAGGCAAAAAGCACCTAGAAAAAGTAAAGTGTCATTAAAATGCAGGACCGTGACCTAGGCACAATTTTAGGCAGACTGCGATGAAGCAGAGTTAAGATACAGCAAGTGGGTCAGTTCACATAAAGTTACCTTCAGACTTCAAGCCTGATTTGGAGTTTGAGAGATCAGTACTCCATCACAAACATGACAGATATGCCATCCGCCATCTTACAACCATGTATCATATTAATGCACGTGTGATCTTGCATTAAGGCAGACAGTACATCTGACTGCCAAACTCTATATCAGGCCCTTAGTCACCAACTGTTGGGAAAGTTCCTTCTGGTCAGTGCTGCAGCCCTAGGAGCTCAGTTCCCTTTCCATTCATGTCTCCTGCAAATCCCAGTCCTCTGTGGTAAGGTGGGCCCTCTTAGACTCAGGATTCCTTCTTCTTTTTGTGTCCTTGAATCAGGTAAACAGGATGACAGCCATTTGGCTCTTGGAAAGCAGTCCCTGGGCACCAGCAAGAGCCAGAGGTCTTTGAGTTCTTGTGTGTAAGTCCTTTTCGTCTAACAACAGTAAAGCATCAGGGGTTTTCTTCCAGCAGGGACTTCTTCTAAAGATTAAGCTTTTTCCAGATCCAGGAATGTTTTGATGAGTTTGAGCTTTATCCTTACACTAGTCAGTGACTGGAGAAATTCGACCACCCAATTCTCTTTTCTCTCGGTCATACCACCTGCATTTGAAGCACTTACTCTAACTTATTGATAAAGAGCCCATGTTTCAAGATGCTACTGTCTGTACCTGAAATTCAATTCTTATCAACCTTTTTCTGAAACAAGTGTTCAGCAAGGTTCAACATCTAATGTAAATGATGCTACCTTTGTGCTGCACCTCCACTCTCTTACCCCAAAACCAAATCCTCCCAACAACTGACTTGTCACAAAGGGTTGTTTAACACAACTGTGCAACTCAATACCTGAATAAGATATTGTTACAAAAATACTCGTATGGAAGATTATTGAAAAAATACGGGCAGTCATTGGTATTTTTATGTACGTAACATTTATATTATAAGGTAGATCCAGGCAGACAATATGGCACGTATGACCCAAGCATAATTCAGATGCCACCCCTCATTAATGACAAAACAATGGAAGAAAGTACAGCGCTGCAAGGATTGGGTGGGCAGAATTTGCAGGTACTCATTTGCGCCTTACTCACGCAGGATAATAGCTACAGCTTATGAATGCAATTTGAGCACCCATCTGCAGGCTGGCACGCCCTGCTCTCCCAAGCTGGTGACCTGCAGAACACAGGTGCTAGGGGTACCAGGATGCAGGAGGGACACTTAACAACTTTATACAGTTGACAAAAGGGGTATTTATGTTACTTGAGGACACATACCAAGTACTGGGTAGGATAAATGTAAGACTTGTGAAAATATAAAAAAGACCTGTTAGAAATCGCCAATTGCAAAACCAGTACTAGGTTGGAGAGACTGGGTAGAGGGGCATTACAGTTACATAGTGCTTGCGAGTGTGCTGGGGAGGAGAGGGGTGAGAGAGATGCCAGGCAGTTGGAACTGGCATACTGAGGAAGACTACACAAAAAGGTAGGTAAAAGTCTGTGTGTTATCCTTCCCATTCCTGACCCAAAATGTAAACCGGGCTGAGTCACTGGCACTGACCACAAAAAGCCTTCAGTGTATGTACTCATAAACACTGATAAACATGTTAATGTGACCCAGGTACTAATGTAAACATAGGTACCGCACATGGACCAGACACTAACTCTACAACCACTTTGTTAAATGCAATAATTATTGTAGTAAAATAACTTTTAGCAAAGGCCAATTAAAAGAATAAAAATAATACATTCACCCACACCTTAATGATCAATTGTACTACATGTAACGAAAGGGTTATTTTTCATTAAAAAAGGTATACATGTAAAGTTTACAGATGTCGGCAACCATGAAATCCGCCTCTCTCTACTTTTCAGCTGCATGTGGACTCACCTGCCTCTGGGGGGTCCTAGGACGTGGTCGAACTTCATGTGAATGTATTGCACATAACAGCAGTACAGCAGGAAGGCCAGGACGGCGCCAGCCAGCACAGTGAGCAGGAGCCAGGAAAGTAAATACCACACGTCCACTTCTGTATCCAGCTCTGCTCTGTGCTCTTCCAGTGATAAGTTCTGACAAAACAACTTTCGTCAACAGGTTGTTAGTTTCAGTGCGACGAGGGCTGGGCAAGGCAAGGTAAGGCAGGGACAAAATGAGTTTTCCATGCAGTGTTCCTACAAGGAGTGCGCCTGGCGGGAGTTCAGGGGTGCAAGTGCTTCTGCAGCACAGTGGGCCACAAGCCCAGGCGAGAACTTGTGCTTGTAAATGAAGATAGATATTCAAGTATTTGTTTCAACAGTGGGCACTGGCGTTAAGATCCCGTGTGACTCTTGTGGGCAGAGGAGGCTGCCAGATTAGATTGGTGCAACATAGCTATTGGCAAGAGCACTCAGTGTTTGTTTGGACTCCAGGGACCTTACAGCGTTGGCCTCTTGATGGGGGCAAAGCGTGGGGCTCATTTCTCTTTTTTTAGACGCTTCGGGAACTCCGGTGCCCTATCTTAATTTTCAGACGCTACATGGTGATTGATTGGGGATCTCGCAGCCATGGCCCATGGGTGGGTTACCCCTTAGGAGATCGGCTTTGTTGAGGTTTGGTGGTGTTAGCACGGCAGAAGAATAGATCCCCTGCGCTAGCCTCTCAATTGAGGAAACCCCGTTGGAAGAGAGAGAGGGTGGCAGGTTGGCTGCTCCAAATAAAACTGTTGGGCTGAACACCTATGCAGAGCGGTTCAGGAATCAGGACCCATTTGATCTCTTCTGATGCCTTGGAGCCTTGTAGAGTTGAGAAGGAAGACGAGGTGTGGGCGCTCTGCTTCATTTTTAGATCATTGAATGACTCCACACTGAAGTGAGAGAACAATTTAAAACTCTGTTTATCATGCTCAAAGCCTTGCATGATTCTTCTCCCACCTAGGTGTCTGCAAAACTGAAGATCTCTAGTGCTCAACGGGGCTCGATAAACTCACAATCCCTTCTCCTGGAGCCTCCTGCAACCAAGCATGAATGCTACATGAATTAATCATTCTCTGGGTACGCAACAAGGATCTGGAGTTCCTTTCCTTAGGCCCTCGTCGTGACCCTCTATTGTCTCTTATTAAAAAAGAAACTCATAACCCTTCCCATCAAAATAAACTTTGGTTGAGATTATGATCATCCAGACACTGAAGGTCCCCTGACCTTATTCACTATATGTTTATAATACATGTGAGTCTGCGATCCTTTTATGATAGCCCAAATCTATTTTCCATATTGCACATGGCATGTGAGCTCTCTAGTCACCTTTACTGAAGAAATGAAATGGCAGCTCAACTGTAATAACTTATTACGGAGGAGATGTGACATGCAAAGCCTTCTGCTAGTGCTAGAAGAAGAAGGCAGGCCATCGAGCATTGTTAAAGTTCCAGATTAAAAAACAAAAATAAAACATAGCTTTCCCTTCTTCCCCTCTGCTTTTTCAGCTCAACAGTGGTAGCAGAAATTATATATTCATGGCAACCTGTTTATTTTTTCCACACTTTACGTAGTTATAGGAAAGAAAGACTATCTCAGTATGTTTCTGTATTTTTTTATACCTAACATATTAAACTGATTATAATATACTTCCCCAACATATATCTAACTGTTTTTTGGTGTGTTTAAGTTTACAGCTGAGATTCAAGATTTATTGTTCATGTTTACAAACAAGCTACCTCTTTCATAAGACCACACCAAATATTTTTTAATGCTTTGTGGGAAGGGTTATGGTGTGACCACGTATTATAAGAAGTAAAGTACTTCCTGCCCTAAATATTAAGGATATTGCAAATCACCTTGGAGTTCCATGACCTTTTAAAGGAATTCTGTTTTCCGCTTCATTCCACTATATGGTCATAGTGTTCTTTGTGACTTGCACTACCCTTGTAAGATACTTTAGCCCACATTTATCACTTTCTTATTGTGTTTATTTAGGGTGTGCTCCTGACAATTGTCCACACCGTACCAGCCATACAACATTTTCATTGTTCTGTTTATCTGTACTTTCTTGACAATTATTCAACCCTTTTCTCTTATAAAGCACTCTATTACCACCAGGACATATTTGCGCTCTATGAAGCAGCAAATGGATGTATGTATGTATGTATGTATTTGGTATTTATAAAGCGTGTTCCGGCCGAAGCATTGAAGCGCTCAAAAGAACGGAGTAAGTGACTGACCGCAAGCCAAAAAGATAGAAGACTGGATTAACGCGGGAAAAGCCAAGTTTTGACTAACTTCCTTAAGGCCAAGAAATGTTGTTCCTCCTTTATAGACAGAGGGAGTGAATTACAGCATTTGGCAGCAGCTACTGTAAAAGCCTTATCCCCCCATCTAACCTTATAGGTGCAAGGGACCTGAATCCGGAGGGCTCCCATGGATCTAAGTTGCCGGCTGGGTCTATACCAATGTAATCTCGAGGATAGATATTCAGATCCCCTTCCATGCACAGCCTTATAGGTCAGACATGAAGGCCCTAATTATGAACATGGCGGTACGTTCCGCTCCGCCGGCGGTAGAAACCGCCAACAGAGGAGCGGTCCGGACCGCCAAATAATGAACCAAACGAAACACAGGCTTCCTGCGAACCACCCACGGCCAGGACAGGAGTGCCGACGACGACGGCAGAGCCCACCCACAGGCCGTCGGAAAGGCCCAACCCGCCCTTCAAATTATGAACCACCATTCCGCTGCCAGTTCCGGGGCTGGAACCACCGCCACACAAAGCCAGGCGGAAATGAACCAAATATAAGGAACCACGCACCGGACTCCAACAGAACGAGCTGCGGCAGCCATGGATAGAGAGCTGCAGATCATGCCTCCAGGACCGAGTCCGCCAATGAAGATGACGACGGTGACGGTAAGTACCGCACCTACGGAACAAGGGAGGAAAGGGCACAGTTACCTACCCACCCTGCTACGCCCCCCAACCCTTCACAGCAGCACAAGTCATACACCCCACAGCAAGAGGTACTTACACAAGGCATATCCAACTTGACCATAGTACATACAAAAGCCCCACACCTATAAAAAATGAAACAAATGGCCAGGGTTCAACGGCGTGCAACCCAAACACAGGCCACACAAAAACTTTAATCAGAAGCTCACAGAGCCAAACAGTATAAACAGGGCCAATGGGCAGTCCTTATAGTGACAATTGTCATGGGCCACAACGGGCCCAACCTGACTGCCACAAGTGCTTGGTACTCCACATAATGGGGCACCATATGGGCATCCAGGCACCTCACGGAAAGGGGGCAGGGGTTGGTGGGGGTGGGAATTTTCGATGGGGGTGGGCCTTTGACTTTCATTGGGAAGGTGGAGGTGGGGTGGGCTTCTCCTTTGAAGGGGGTGGGGGCTTTTTTGGCTCGGTGGAGCTGGATGGCCCAAGCTCTGTCTGGGCCTTTTTCTTATCTGGGGAAGGGGCACGGTAATGTGAAGGGCAGAAAGGAGTGGGATGTGATGTGGAAGGAGCGGAAAGGGCAAGGAGGTGAGCACGTTTGGGGACAAGATGGGATGGGCCAGTGGGTTGGAAGAGGTTAGCACGGGAGAGGAAACGTTTCTTTGGAGCAATTAGGGTGGGCGTGGATGAGGGCGTGGGAGTGGAGGCAGAGGGTGGGGATGTATGTGGTGTAGGGGTGCGTGTAGTGGGTGCAGGTGACTGCTCAGTATGCTGTGGTGTGGGTGATGTCTGATGGGTGGGTGTCTTGGTGCGTTTGTGTGTTTTGGGAGGTGGGGGGTGGGCACAGAGGGAGAAGACAGACAGCTAGTGTGGATGTATGTTGTGTGGGTGTCTGCAAGTCTGGGGATTGTGCTGCATGTGTCAACTACAGGAGAGGTGGTCAGTGCAGGTGTGGTGTATGGGGTGCATGTATGGCTACCTGCTATTGTGGTGAGTGCAGGAAGAGGAGCAGCAACAGTGAGTGAAGGTGCAGCGCATGAGGGTGTTCATGTAGAGGGGACAGACAGGGCGGCGGAAGAGGTGGCCACACTGGGGGAAGTGGACGTTGTTGTGTGTGCAGGTGTCTGTTGGCTGTGTGAATGCTTGTGGGAGGTGTGGTGCTTGTGTTTTGAAGTGTGCTTCTTGTGTTTTGATATGCTTGACAGCGTGTCTAAATGTGTGCTTTGGACGGGTGAAGGTAGTGGGGTGCTGGAAGGGGTCGAGGAGGTTGGAGGGGGGACGAAATGGCCAGGGAAACTGGCTGCCGTCCAAGAGGAGGCCAGAGGCTGAAAGGATCTCTGTAGGGCAGACACAGCATCATGAATGCCATCCAGATAGGCATTTGTCTGCTGCACTTCTGATGCTAGCCCCTGGATGGCATTGACGATGGTTGTCTGCCCAACAGAGATGGTTCTCAGGAGGTCAATAGCCTCCTCTGTGAGGGCAGCAGGGCTGACTGGGGCAGGGGAGGAGGTGCCTGGGGCGAAGGAGATGCCCACCTTTCTGGGTTGGCAGGCACAGGCAACTCGGTGGGGAGCAGAAGGGAGGGTGGTGATGGAATGGGCGGTGGTGGAAGATGTAACAGTAGTGGTGTGTGCATTAGGGTCCGCCACCGCTGGAGGGCCCCCATCGGAGGAGGTCTCAGAGTCACTACCTCCTGTGGCAGTAGCCTCCCCCATGGAAGTACCCTCGCCCTCCCACCCACTGGTCCCCTGGGCATCGGTTGGCTCTGCCTCGGGGGATCCGTGGGCTGCTGCCTCCCCACGTGCCGGTGCCTCAGCTCCCTCGCCTGATGTTGATGCTGTACCAAACCAACACAAGAGAACAGGGATGGGGAGACAAAGCAGGAGAGACACTTGTAAATAGCTGAATGCAGGTACATAATGGCCAGACATACACCCACCCAGAAGACACACCCAACAGGCAGCACCGTTTACTATGCCCATGGCCATGCCCCTGACTACTGACCAGAATACTGCTCTACACCCATCCCCTGAACTACCTAAGGAGCAGAAGTAGGTGAAACCTGACAGAGACACCCCTGAACCCTTTGGAGAACATACAGTAGATGGACAGCAGTCAAATTCCCTGCCTCTGAGCAGCATGAACCCTATTGGACACCTAGGCATCCTTCCAGACTGAAGTATGGTCAATGAGTACTCACCCCCTTGTGACTGCTGTGCAGCCTTCAAGCCAGGTCTGGGTACCCCACCGCCAGGATCCGTTGCATGAGGGGGGTCAGTGCCCGACAGGCATCCCTCCCACGTTGGGAGGACTTCCCCAGCTGGGCTTCACTGATCTTTCGCGATCAGAGCCACAGGTCCTCCCACCTTTTTCTACAGTGGGTGCTAGGCCGGTTGTAGACCCCCAATGTCCATACCTCCTTGGCGATGGAATGCCAATGTGCCCTCTTCTGGTGGGCGCTGACCTAAAAGGGCGACACAGAAATGGAACACAGAGGTCAGGCACTTTAACGATAGGAACAGCTGGCTATTTGTCCACTATGGGATGGACAATACTCTCAGACATACAGGACAGTCACACGCAGCATGCCATGCACCATGGCCCATGCTGGCTCAGAGGTGCAAACATATGTGCAATCAACACCTTCCATTACACACACACAGTGACCCCCAAACCCAGACTCACCTGTACCTCTGGCCGTCCGTACAGTTTTTCGTACAGGGGCAGGACCCCATCCACTAGCTTCTCCAGTTCTTCCTGGGTGAAGGCCGGGGCCCTTTCCCCTGCAGCATGTGGCACATTCATAGCCAGAGGCAGGCCACAGCAGTACACAGAGTGGAGTACCTGTCCGCACGAGATCAGGGAGTCAAGTGATCAAACGATGACGAACGCGCATACGTTCCACGGCGGTGTGCAGCGTCACCGCCGGTGGTGATCATGATACGCCAGGATTCCCCATTGGCATCCATGTTAACCAAGGAGGGTGCGAACAGCGGTAAACACCGCCTTACTCTGTGACGTCAACCGCTAGCGGTATGAGGTCACTTCCACAACGAAAGGGAAGAATAACAGTGGGCAGATATTTTGCCTTCATCTACCCATCTACAATTAATTAATACTCACATTGCAGGCCCTACTAGCCACATGAAGCACCTAGGCCTCTGTCCATTCAGTATTGTAGCACACATAAAATACTCTGTTCCCTCATTGTGATGTACATGTATATCTGTCAGGTAGCAGTTATTGTAGAGACACCACAATGAGCAATGCAGTGCACAAATGATGACGATGTATGTGTCTTCATCACTCCTTTTTGTAACCCCTCGTAGGTACCGACCCTTGTGGCGAGGAAGGGCACCATCGATGTACAGACCACTTGTGGATATGGGGACCATGGTGGAGCGTCAGATCATAATCACTTACAGACTCACACATGCAACAATTCAGGACCTATGTGCATTACTGGATCCTGCACTAACTCTGGGAAATCGTAATCAGCATGCCATTCCAACTGAAGTGCAGGTGGTCTCCGCACTCCATTTCATGGCCACGGGCCCATTTCAAGTGACAGTGGGCATGGGTGCTGGTTTTTCACAGCCAATGTTCAGCCAGGTACTGACAAGATTTCTGAATGCATTTGTACAACATCTGCAATCCTATGTGAGGTTTCCCCAAAGTACTGACCTCCCTGCCATCAAGTCTGACTTCTATGCCTTTGCCAATATTCCCCATGTCATAGGTGCCATCGATGGCACACACATAGCTATCATCCCCCCAAGAGTGAGTGAACAGGTGTACAGAAACAGGAAGAACTTTCACTCTATGAACATCCAATTTGTATGTACTGCAGACCAGTACATTTCCCATGTGAATGCCATGTTCCAGGTTCAGTCCATGATTCCTTTGTGTTGAGGAACAGTAGTGTGCCACAGAAGATGGAACAACTACAAGAGGACAGAGGGTGGATCATAGGTAAGTTTGCCTGTCACTATCTGACACATTGCAGAAAACCAGCCTGTCTGACTAAGGGACATAACAATGACAAGTCTGTATTGCACCATTTTGTAGGTGATTCTGGCTATCCAAACTTGCGTTGGCTCCTGACACCAGTGAGGAATCCCAGGACGGATGCAGAGAGGAATTACAATGAGGCCCATGTACATAGTAGGAGGGTAATAGAGCGAACTATAGGTCTCCTGAAGGCTAGATTCCGGTGTCTACATATCTCTGGGGGTTCCCTGGCCTATGGGCCTGATAAGGTGTGTAGAATAGAGGTGGCCTGCTGCATGCTGCACAACATTGCAGTGAGACATTCTATCCCCCTCTTGGAGGTGGAGGGTGCCATAGGTCCTGATCAGCTACCTCAGAGAGGTGAGGAGAGTGATGGTGATGATGAGGAAGGGGAAGATGTCAATTCCAGGAACCAACTGATACAACTCTACTTCCAATAACTGTGTGGGACTTAAGCCTGTCATTGGGGTTAGTCACTAATACTGTCAGTGTGCTCTCTCATATAAGGGGGGTTGGTCATGATAGGCGATACATGGCCCACTTCTGCATGGTACTGACTGAAAATATATGCATTCCCTCCTTGCCACCATTTGGGCACACAGGACTACCATCATGCACAGAATCGACAATAAAGTAGTTCTCTGCCAGTTGCATCCATACTCCACTTTGTTCACAATTTAAGACAGGGGACAGTGTTACAGGTGTGAAATGTGTTTCATTGGTAGAAGTGAGTGAATTGTGCTATTTAGAGTGATGGGAAGACGTAAGGGTAGGGGGTCCTTAAAACCAATATGGTGGCAGCCTTGTTGGTAGTATTGATGGGTCCATTTTGTCGAACAGTACTTCAAATAGCCTCTTAGCTAAGTGTTGTTGGTGAATGGGTGGGATGGTTCCTTTGTATTTGTTGCTGATGCTGTTGTGGGGGCCTCTTGTCCGGTGTGGGTGTCAGACTGGTTTTTGACCAACTGCAGCAGTGCTCCTGCTATGGTGGCCATTGTGGCATTGTGCTCTTTCCATTGCTCCATGGCCTGTTGGTGTTGTTCCTGCTGCATCATCTGACTGTGCTCCAGGGTGGACACAATATGTGCCAACCTGTCTTGGGTATGTTGGTAAGCCCCCAATACCTTGGATATCACGTCCTGGGCTGCTGCATCCATCCTGTGGCCACCCCCTGGCTCACTGCGACCCTGGCACTTGCCCTAGCCCCCTGTGTCTGTGTCCCCTGCACAGGTCTGGCTGTACCACTTGTACTGGGGCCCTCGCCTTCCTGCATGTTGGGAATGGGAGCCTGTGGCCTCTGTACCTGTGTTCCACCAGTCTGTGCCCTGGGTACACTGGTGTGGGTGCGCCTGCACTGGGCTGCTGGTCTTGACTGGGTGGTAGGGGTGACAGTGGTTTCCTGGGTGGGGCTGCTGCATGGTGAGAGTCCAGAACTGTATGAAGGGCCTGCCTGCTCATCGGTGTCCAGGGATCCTTCACCAGTGTCCTATGAGGAGCCTCTGTGTCCCTGGAGGGCAGTGGCACTCCTTGTCCCGTCCGTTAGAGTTAGAGTGGTGGTGCCTGTTGGGGGACATAGACATGTCTGTTACATATGCATGAAGGTTTGAGGTGAGGACTATGCTATTTTGTGCTGGTGTTACTTTCAGTGGCCTTCTAGGGTGCATTTGTGAGGTTGACATTGCATTTAGCACCAGTGTGGGGTTGCATTGTGGTGGGGGGTATTGTTCCATTGTGGGTACGTGCAGGGGTGGGTGACTGTGCACAGCAGGAGTAATGTGGGCCTGTTAGTGGGTTTGTGGTCATGCAGGGGGGGTGGATGTAGTGGGTGATGGCTGGGTGTAGGTCCAGGTGGGTGTGGGTGGGGTGGGGTGGGGTGGTGTATGCATTGCAGGAGTGGTGGATATGGGGTAATTGTAGATGACTTATCCGAGTCCATTCCTCCAGTGAGTCCTGTGAGTCCCTCTGGGTGCAGGATGACCAGTACCTTTTCCTCCCAGTCGGTGTTGTCGGTGGTGTTGGTGGTGGTGCTCCCCCAGTCTTCAGCACTGCGATGTGGTGCCTGGATGCCATGCCCCGGACCTTCCCCCGCAGGTTGTTCCATCTCTTCCGGATGTCGTCCCTGGTGCGTGGATGGTGTCCCACTGCATTGACCCTGTTCATAATGGTCTGCTACAGCTACAATTTCCTGGCGATGGGTGTGTGCTGCACCTCGGCCCGAAGATTTGTGGCTCCACCTTCAAGATCTCGTCCACCTTTGTCCTTAACTCCCTTTTGGTGAAGCGTGGAATTTGGGGGGGACATGGTGAGTGTGGTGAATGATGTTGGGACTGGGAACGAGGGAAGGGTGCTCTTCTGTGGGTCGGTGTGCGTCTCCTGTATGCTGGTGTTCGTTGTCTGCCTCTGGTGCTCTCCGTCTTCTTGTCCTGCTTTCGTTGCAAGGGATTGTGGGGTGTGTCTGGGGGTGTTTTATGGGGTTCTGGATTTGTGTCAGGGGTGTGGGTCAGACACCTATCCAATGTGTGCACTTCTTGCTGTTGAGTCCACTTGCCGCCTGTGGCAGTCGCAGCTGCCAATGGTCGTCCGGCCTTCACTGTCCGCCGAGGTGATTTGTGCATCATTATTTGGAGGGCGGGATGTGGGTGTGCTTGGCGGTGGCAGAGTGGGGAGGTCGGGGATTCCCGCCAGCAGAGTCATGGCAGGGAGTGGAGGTCTGGGGATTTTTGGCGGGGTTGGGTTTTTCATTCATTATATGGCGGGTTTCCATTCACCGCCAACGGCGGGATTCTGTTCACCGCTGACACAGCAGTTGGCAGTCTTTGCCGCCGTGTTCATAATGACCGCAAAAGTGTTGAACCTAGTGCACTTTGCTACTGGTAGCCAATGCAATTGTTTCAAGCTGCCACTGGCAGAAGCCGAGCAAGGGAAGTTTAGTATAAAACGGGCAGCTGTGTTCTGAATAAGCAGAAGCTTCTTAAGTGATGCGTTATCCAAGTTGAGCATCAAGGCATTACAATAATCCAATTTAGATATTGCCAATGCCAAAATAACTATGACTCTCCACTCTCTTTCTAAATAAGGAAAGATCTTTTTCAACATTCTCAAAGTCCAGAAGCAGGTTTTAACAACATTATTAACATGCGACTTAAAAGAGAGACAATTGTCAAAAATGACACCCAGATTTCTAGTGGCCACAATAGGCACGGAAGGGACTCCACACTCTGATGGCCACCAGCGTGAATTCCATAATTCTTTGCCTGAACCGAAGCACAGAATTTCGGTTTTGTCACCATTTAGTTTAAGCCAGTTTAGGCCCATCCACCTATTGACTTCTCGCATGCAGTTGTTAAAGCGGTCTGCCACTTCCTCCCAGTTCTTAGAGACCGGGATGATTAATTGAGTGTCATCAGCATAGGAGGTAGGTGTAAAACCAAATGTACGAATTAGTCTGGCTAAAGGTGCGACATACAAATTGAATAATGTGGGGCTGAGAGTGGAACCCTGGGGAACACCACATGGTGAGGAATATCCTGGCAACTTAAAGTCTCCACAACTCACAATGATAGATCGATCTTTTCAAGAAAGATTCAAGAGTCTTCAGAGCAATGTCCCTAATCCCTGCTTGATGGAGGTGGGATATCATAATCCGGAGGAGAAATAGTATCAAATGCTGCAGATAAGCCCAATAAGACTAATATGGCTCCTTGTCCCTCATCCACCAGCCTGCGAATCGTATCAGAAGTGGTGATAAGTGCTGATTCAGTGCTATGTGCCTGCCTGAAACCATGTTGGGAGGAGTACAATCCTCCTGAGGTAATTAGGAAAATGGCTAATTCTTAATTAATGTGTTTTTCAAAGATCTTCGCCTGAAAGGGAAGTAAAGAAATGGGCCGCAGATTGCTCAGATCATGTCTTGTTCCATCAGGGTTCTTTTTCAGAGGGACCATGGTTGCAGCCCTCCAAAATGGAAGGTAGGCTCCTGTGGTTAAAACTTCACAAAAAAACGGGACTAGAGCAATTGAGACAGGATCAGGGACCAGTTGAAGAATAAGAGGAGGACAAGGATCTCTGGGGGAACATGATTTGATTCCTAGCTGAAAATTAGTTAACAGAGGATAGTCAATATTTGAGGTGCTAATGATAGTATCAAGTATACCATCCAAGTCTTCAGCGTGATTAAAGCTCGAGTACATTTGTAAAATTTTATTTTAAAAAAAGGTGGCCACCTTATTACAAAACTCTTGTGAGTTCTCCAAATGTGGAGGAGGAATAGGGGTGGTCAAGGTACTTACAACTTTGAAAATGTCTCTGGGGGCATTAGATGCCTCCTTAATCTTTTCAGTAAAATATTCAGATTTAACTTTAATAGTCGCCTCTTTATAATTTTGAAGAACATCTCCTAGTTTTTCTTTCTCAACCAAATTGGGATCTAACTTCCACCGCCGTTCTTGTTGACGGTATTTTCTTTGAGGTAGCTTGAGGTTCTTAGAGAACCAAGCATGTCTGCCTTTTTTTGTTTCATGTGAAACAAAGGGTTTAAGTTGGTCCAGATGATTAATAGCAATAGATATTCCCTGATTGAAGCTGTCTGTGACTGACAGAGGCAGATTATTAGCGGCTGCCCAGCCTGCCTCCAAAGTTGGTCCTAACTCTTGCTTCTTAATACGATTCCAGTGTCTGATCAGTTTCCCCTTGAAACTAGATTGCTTGGACAGGTACACCTCAGTAAATCTAAAGGTTAATAGATGATGATCTGTCCAGCTAAACTGGGAATTAGTCAGGAGTAGCTGATCCTTGGCTCGAGTAAATATCCTATCTATCAGATGGTCTGCTACATGAGTGGCAGAAGTAACTTTCAATTCCCAGTCCAAAGCTGGCATAAAAATAAAAAATTCCACAATATGTGATTGGGGTGTCGTCGAAGTGGAAATTAAAATCCTCTAAAATAATGGCTTTAGTTGACAAAGTTAGAGGTTCTAGTAAGTTTGGCCAATGCTGCAAAAAGTTGGAGTAAGGGCCAGGTGGACAATAAACTAAAAGTCCTTTCAATAATATGGAATTATTTAGGCATATTTTAAAATACATTGCTTCACATAATTCAGAAGAAGGAATAGTCCCATTCCATTGGCATGTAAGATGTAATTTACAAATAACTGCTTATCCTCCTCCTCTACCAGTAGTTCTGTCCAGTCTATTATATGGATAGCCCAAAGGAGTAGCTTCTATGAAATCAGGATTAGAGTCATTTTTTGCCCATGTTTCCTTAATAAAAAGGTAATCAAGTTTGTGCTGCCCAATTGAATCTTCAATTTCCATTTTATGCTTACCTAAAGAACGAGCATTTATTAACGCACAAGTTAGCATATTCCTGGTTAGGATCGATCCCTTTATTTGCCTTTTGCATACCATAGATGAAAACATGCCAGGAGCCCTTACATCACCTGAAATCTGGGGTGTCGAATTGCACTGCTTACAACTCCATTCTTTCAAATTATCTAGGGCTATCCTGTGCGAGCACAGATTGCCAGGTATCGAATGGAGAATTTGGGATGAATAAAAAAGGCGGTCAGAAGCTACCAGGTGAGGGGCTGTAAGTGCCATAGTGCGCTGCATAAAATGCTTTCTCTCAAGGCCGCACTGGCCATACCGGCTATCAGGCTTTCCCCGGGAGGCTGGAAGGGTGAGGGCCGCTTTTTTTATTGGGGGCCAGTTTTGTAGCAGTGCAGCAGTTCAAAAGCACTGCAGAGTTCCTTGTATATCCAACAGTTGTCAGGCAACAACAAAAGTGCCAAGATAATGCTGGTGATTAATGTACCTGTTGAAAGGAGATCAGAGTTTGTCCAGTCATACAGTAGTTTTGACTCATCTAAGGAAGCGCAAAGGGATAATATGCCTGCTGCAAAGAATGAGCACTGAGCAGCTCACAGAACAGTATTTTATGTGCAATGCTTAGTGGTATACTACTTTTGTCAAAGTAATCCTTTTGTTTACTGTACTGTTCATAAGTTACAATCATAATATAGCACAATGAGTTATGAACTGCAATCAAACACTTGCATGGAAACTGCAGGTACAGGTTAGAAAGTTCTGGTCTTTTTCCAAGTCTTTGATTATTCTAATTTTGCCAAAAAGGATTTTTAAGCAGAAATAAATTGTTATTAGTAAAGTCAACCCTTACCATGGTGTTATATTCTGAAACCTGAGGTTATGCTTTACCAGACCAAGCACTCTTAAAAAATGACTACCAGCATGGACAACATGTGAGTCGTACAGCTTGTAGTCCCTGTTATTTTTGGTAACACCTTCTATACACTGATTTACACATGTATGACTCATTGTCTCTTATGTGTGTGTGATGTAAAGTGCTCCAACATGCTACACTGGTAAGAGAGGCACTATAAAACAAATGAAATACATGTAAAAGAGGGGCTATAGAGAGATGAGAGTCACCTTTAGATGGTGATGGTGAGGGAATCATTGAATCATAGTGCACTGTAAGGTCATCATTTAGTATAGCCTTATAGCCCGCCGTAGTGGACTATGCCGGTCATTAAAGTCCCAAACTGAAGGTAACGGCCTTTAACAAGGGAGCAGGCCTTTAATGTCCAGTATAGTCCAGCTGCGGCAGGCTATTAGGCTATTAGAACATTCAGCCCCTAGAGGGCAGAATGTTCTAATCAGTAAAACAAAGGCCTCACTGAGTCCGAGGTGGTTAAAATCTCCTCGACCTCCGTGAGGCCTTTGTTCACAACAACAGCTGGGAAAGACAAACTTTGGAATGTTGGAGCTCCGGGCTTCTATCGCCATTAAAAGCCTGGAGCTCTCCATTGTCTCCAATGGGGCACTCAAAATGTCAGTGTTCTAATTTAGCCTTATAGCTTGCTGTCACGGGCTATACCGGCCATTAAAGGCCCCCTACAACGTACAGCGCAGGCCTTTGACAAGGGAATGGGACTTTAATGCAGGTATAGCTCAGCTATGGTGGGCTATAATGCTATTAGAACATTCCACCACTAGAGAGCAGAATGTTCTAATAAATAAAATAAAGGCCTCACAGAGCCTGAAGGGACTGAAATCCCCTCTGGCTCCATGAGGCCTTTGTTCACAGCAACAGCCGTGAACAACAAACATTGAAATGTTGGCGCTCCAGGCTTTTATTGGAAGCCTGGAGCACTCCATTGTCTTCAATGGAGATCCCTAAGTTCTAATATGCTTTTAAAGATAATACAATTGAATATATAATGAATAATGTGTTGTAGAATTAACCGCTTTTGCCATTTCTTCCCAAATTTTCTTGGGGAGAGAACCCACCCAAGCCCCATTCAGGTTCTCTCACTATGCACCCAATGCAGGTTGGTCTGACAAATTGTGCTAAGGCCACTTTGGAATCCCAGTCAGGCCCTGATTGCTCTTCTGTAACCATCAGAAGTGATGTATCTATCTATCTATGTATCTATGTATCTATCTATCTATCTATCTATCTATACTACCCAGCGGCAGTCCCCACTGTGGTTCAGAAGTTAATGGAAAAAGGCATGTTTGATTTGTCCATAACTTTTGGTGTGCTAGGTGGGCTTGAAAGGGTTATTACTTTTGTGTTCCTATATAGTTCTGCTATTTAAAATGCACAAAACACTGTCAAAAATGGGTGCAAGGTGTAAACATTTTCCTGAAGACCTTGATTCAGTTGCCGCCATTTCTGTGAACTGCAAAAAGGCATCAATTTGTGCTGAAAATCATGATTTTGAGAAACTTCTGTAGGTTTCACCAAAACATCCATAAAAAAATATAATGAGTGCAGCCAACAAAGCGCAGAAGGTGAGGGCTGTCCCACACAGCCTGGCTGTAGGATAGACCCTGTAGCCAAGACCTACTGTGTAAAAAAGGCCACCCACAGTGCAGTGGCGGCCGGCAGCTTTGGGAGGAGGGCGGGCGGGGCACACACACAAACACACACACAGACTCATTCTTTCACACCCAGACACGCACGCACGCTCACCCATTAACAACACTCATTCCATTCAAACATGCACGCACGCACCAAACATTCATTTTACAAATTCACACACATTCATTCTTCCACACACACGCACGCACTCACATCCATTACCAACACTCATTCCATTCAAACATGCACGCACGCACCAAACATTCATTTTACAAGATCAAACACATTCATTCTTTCACACACACACATGCACGCACGCACATCCATGAACAACACTCATAACACTCAAACATGCACGCACGCACCAAACATTCAATGTAAAACATAACACACATACATACATACATACATACATACACACACACACACACACACACACACACACTTACCTTCAGCCTCCAGGTCCCAGGAGGGTAGAGACTGCTGCCTTCCCTCATTGGCTGACCTTAGGTCAGCCAATGAGGGAAGGCAGCAGTCCCAGCCTCGTCACAAAGTGGGATGGGGTCAGTGAGACTGCTGACCCCACCCCACTCTGTGACGAAGTGTCACTGATTGACACTCCCCCTGGGCACTTCAGGGCTTAAACCTGAAGCGCCCAGGGAGAGTGTCAATGGGTGACGCTTTCCTCGTCACCCAGGGGAGGGCCTGGAGGCACCTTTGCTGGGCCGAGGAGGTCACGCCCATAGGGGTCGTGATCTCCTCAGCCCAGCAAAGTTCAGCTCAGGCAGCCAGGAGTCTGCGCAAATCGCGCATGTCTGCTCCTGGCTGCCTGACCTGAACATAAAGAGTGTCTGTCAGGCTGACCTTTGTTCAGCCTGACAGACACTCTTCATGGGGTGGGGGGGCGTGGCCCCTCCGCCCTAAAGGACGGGCCGCCACTGCCACAGTGGGTTGTGCAAAGGAACTTGACATATGATTTCACCTCTCTTCTGAAATGTGAATGCTCCTGAATTATTTGCATCTTGGCTGGCAATGAGTTGCAGAGCTTGTCAGTTTGTACTGAGAAAGAGGAGCCTCCAATGGATTGTTTTTTGCTTGGTTTGGTATAAAGTTGTTCACTTATCTTTTAGAAATCAGCATTTAAAAGATTTTTGGGATTCAAAAAGTTAAAAAATTAGAGCTTGCTGGATCAATAGTCTCTGGATGTGGACCATCTGTTTGGGAGAGGGAGCTTTTTTTCCCATCATCCATTTCAGGTCTGCGGGCTTTATCAGTGGCTGGAACAAAACGTTGCTCCCAGCATTACTGGACACATACTTGGCCCCCCATCCGTGGGAAAACAAATCACCTCTTGTTTCAGTTTAGTGGGTGCCAAAGTCATCCTCCTCAAGTAAATAATAAAGATTGCCCTGGGGTTTAGTGACCTGAGAACAGCCCAGAGTTCAACAAACCCTGTCTTTGAGTCCATGAACCGCATGGTAAGGGCTTTTGGGTCCTTTATGGAGCTGTTCTTGCTCCACAAACAACCAGAAACCAGGTCCAAAAGCCTGAGAGGTGTCCAACACACATCCCTGAGCTTCTAATGGTTTGCAACCCCCCCATTGGAGCTTCCCAAATAAAACATTGGACAGTGAGGATACACACCAATAGTGGGGTTGTGTGCAGGGCCAGTCCACGCCCATTAACCAACTCCTGCTGTTCACTGCCAAACGCCACATGCCAATGATTATGGTATGCTTTTATAAAAGTTGGATGAAGTATGTAATAAAACAGAAATGCACTGAAAAAGCAAGATTAAAGTGAAGTTATGGTTAGTGTTGGTTGTAATACATTTTGTTTAAAACGAGCTCTGAAATTTACTTTGAAAACAACAGTCACATCACAGTTATGGTTATAAATTAAAACCAAACAAACCTCTGAAAGTTGTAAGTCATGGTTAGTTCTGAAACAACGTGCACAACAACCATGGAAACTATTCTCACGTCAAATGGAGTTTCAGGTTTAGGTAATAGCAATCTTATGATTTGGGGGAGGCCATGCACAAAACACTTTTTAAATGCAGACTCTGGAGTAATTTAAAGAGTTTGACGATTGGGTACTCTGTCTCAAAGGTGACACAACAGACTATCAGAGCAAGGGTGTTACACCACTTGCCCTATTTAGGGTGAACCATGTGAGGTCCTTTTTTTACTTCAATCACTTCTAAGTAAGACGTGGGCATGAGGTACAATAAAAAACAACTTTGGGAATTTGTTTTTAAAATACAAAAAGTATGAAAAGGTTTTGTGGGTAGCCATCAAAACCAACGGTGACTGTGCACCAAAATCTTTTGTGCCTTGACAGTAATTGCCATGGTGACAGCTCCTGTCAAGGTACAGAGAATGCAGCTGAGCCACCAGTAATTTCTCAATTTAGCAGATAGTAGCCCATCAGTGTGACAGATGTAATGTCCTCCATCACCCTTATGGACGGACTACCATCTGCCAAACTCTAAATCTGTCTCTCTGTTTCTCTTTACCTATCTGTATCTGGCTCTACTTCAGAACTCTCTTCTTTACTACCACTCATTCTCTTCTCACCTATCTTTCTCTGTTATCTATTTCCCTCTCTGACCTCACTCCTCTTTCTAGAATTATCTACCTTCCTGTAACTTATTCTTCATCTCACCTCCTTCTGTCTATGTCTACTGTGCCTCTCCCTCTCCTCTGTCTACCTCACATTTCCCTTCTTCACCTCTCTTTCACAGCTATTATTGTGTTGTTTCTCATCTCTTTCCTCCTCACCATTCAATAAATCCCACCATTCTGTCCATCTTTTTTTTTCCTATCTACCCCTTTCCACCTCTACCTTTCTCTGTGTATCTCTGTACCTACCCACTCTCTCTACCTGAAGTTTCTGTGCTTCACCTCTTCCTCACTCATCTCCCTGCCTCACCACTCTCATCTTCTTTTCACTCACATCTCACTCACTACCTCATCTCTTTCTACCCCACAGCTCTAATTTCCTCCCTACCTAAACTCAATACCTAAATTCTCAACTTGCCTCACCCTTGGTTTGGCACTTTACCTTCCCACCAACCCTCCACCAACTCTCTCTTTATATCTCTGCTACCGCTACCTCACTTCTACCACTACCTGGTTCCTTTCTTGCTACCTCTTTCACTTCCTCTTTTTCTTTTTCTCCACATTTATATAATTACTCTCCATACCTCCTTTTGTACTTCAGCTATCCCCTCTACCTCTCATTTCTCTTTATACATCTTCATAACTCAGCTCTTTGTCCTCTTTCAACAAACTCTCTCTACCTCACCACTTCTACTTCTATATCAAATTCAGTACATTTCATAAGCCCTGCATCACTACTTTTCTCTCTACAAGATATTTCTCTCTAAATCTTTCACCCCTCTTTCTGCCGTACTAATCTCCTTACCTGACATGTTCTTATATAATTAATTTCTCATACTGCCTCTGTCCACCTTACAACTTTCTCTACCTAGTACCTCTCAACATACCTGACCTCTCTGTCTGCTTTTGTCTGCCTCTTCCCCCTTCAAACTCATCTCTCTTTCTACCTTAAGTCTTTCTCTACCTGACTCCTCTTTGTACCTCACCCATACCCTCTCTCTACATTTACTTCTCATTTTCTCTTACTACCCCTCTGCCTCATTGTACAACCTTTCCTATTTCACTACCTCTTTTTCTCTACCTGCCTCATCCACATTCTATCTCACTGTATCTTTCTTTCTGGTAACCTTTGCTTTCTCACTTTACAATGGTATAGTGAAACTCCTAAGAGCAGTGCTTTGACCTCATGTTGCAACAAGGAGGAACATGCTGGTTACACGCAAAATGACAGATTATAGACCCAGATTTAAGAGGGCCTAGCGCCATTCTTACGACACATAAGAGTCATTTTGTTTATGCTAAGGTGGCGTTAGATGGCAAAAAAGCTGCACCATGTAACCCTTTGCGCTACATTATGCCTGTGCCACGCATAATGTATGCAAAAGAAAGCCTTCTCTCGTTAGGGGGGGGGCAAAAAATGACACAAAGACATCTAAGAGATTTATTTTTGTAATTTCTCAGCACTTTTAACGCCTGCTCTGAGCAGGCATTAAAAGGAGGCTCCCATTGGTTACAATGGGCTTCTGGGTGCTTTGCAGGTTTAGCACCAACATTTTTTATGCTAATCCTGCAAAGCAGAAAACTAGCATCATAAAACTTGATGCTTGTTCCCTAACTACCTCCATGGTGTGCCGTATATAAAATACAGCACACACATGGTGGCGTTAGGGGGGTGCTAAGGGGCACAAGAAACGTGGCGCTGCACTAGGCGCAGCACCACGTTTTATAAATATGCCCCATAGTTTGAGAACAAAAGCCTAGATTGAAGCTCAAAATGAAATGGCTTGGATCTTGCTTGTTCAAGCTTGTTCAAGCTTTAAATTATGGCTATTTGGCTGGTAGGTGCTAGGCAGCTTGAGATTTCAGTTGTTTTTGAGTGAACCTGATCCTGAAAGTGTAACATGTATTTCAATATTGTTTGGCATTTGGCTGGCTTGAATAAGATGAAAACTGGCAATACAATTTAAAATCGTTGTGAACGGAGCCTCAGAATGGGGCCTCCAAATAGGCTTTGCCCACGGCCCCAAAAATCTGTAAATTGATACTGGATGAAACAGTTTCATGTTTAGCCTTTAGCAGCCTATGTGCTCCTTTGTGCTATTAGTACTGGACAACTTCCTTACCCCGCAGCCTCAGCAGGGAAGGGCTTACTTCAATGACATAATATCATCACCTCAAAGCAACTGCTAAATATATTGCCAAAAAATACAGAAGCCACAAAATTCATCGTAACACACTTCTTCTGTAAAGTTAAAGACAGACATGTACAGAGATATAGTGGACCAAAATATCATCAGTTAGTAATTTAAAAAATACATTAACATAGAAAAATAGATTTAAAATTTACATATGATATAGAAAAAATATAAATACATTTTATCATTTGAAAACATACAATAAAACAGTATAATTTAAAAAAATAAAAACATAATAAAAATTACAAGGAAATAATAATAAACATGAATAGTAAAATAAAAAGACTAATAATAAATATGAAAAATGAAACAAATATTCAAAGTTAGCAAAAATAACGTTTAAGATTAAAACAGAAGGAGTCAGCTTTACTTATCCTAATCCAATGTCAGGGGTCAAATTTAGTGTTGCCACTTAAGGGTCAAATTTAGTACTGTCACTCCAATCTGAGCAGCAGTAGAGAAAGTGCTGGACTCTGGAGAGGTTTAGTCTACTATTCACACTGCAATGAAAGCAATACTGGTGAAAGTGTTGGACCTTGGAAGGGTTAGATTTACTCTTCCTACTACTAAGTTAAACAACAAAACAAAATACATATGGATAAAAAAATATAAAATATAGTTAAATAAATATTGAAATGTGTTTTTAACATTATATATTAAATATACAATTAAAAGTTGAGATCACAACATCAAAATACAATTATAAATAAAATACTATTGAAAAGTATTTACTAATTCAAACACTAAAAAATATAGGTATATTCAGTCGCAACTCGAAGTGTGCAGAAGGGGAGGGGCGGCGCGCAGGTGGGAGGATAAAAATGAAATATAAAATAAATAAACACTTGCCTTGCTTGCCGCCGCACCGCTCCATCTGCTCCTCCGTCCTTGAGTGCAGGCACAGGCACTCAGAATGGGAGCCTGTGCAGGCTCTATCCAGCTCAGAAACTGTGTTGCTGGGCTGGAGAAAGCCTACTGTGTATGTGTGTTTGGCCGGCCTGAGATGGCCGGCCAAACACATGTGCTCTGAAGGGGAGTGCTGTGCACTCACCCTCACTGCTCGTCACCCCCGATGGCCCGCCCCTTTACAAGGAAACAATAATAAATTCAGTTTATTATCATTTACTCAGTTTATTATTGTTTCCTTGTGAAAGTATTGCAGCTTCCTCTGCTTGCGGTGCCGCCCATAGGTATATTTAAAATACTTTACACGCTCCTACCCTAAAAACCCAACACCCACAAAAACACATATAAGCAATCCTAGAAAAAATTATGTACAATTCAAATATAAATACAATTATAAAAATAATTCTAAAATGAAAATATGAAAACACAATACACATAATGTATATAAACATTATTTAAAACAGTCAAATAATTTACATAATCAATAATCTAATTAAGCAATTAAGTTTAAATGATCAATTAAATAATTTAATACATAATGTACATAATGTAATATTCAATTTGACAAAATACATTTTATGAAATAAAAACAGTATTTATAAAAACAATTACCATATAAATATTTAAAAAACTTCTGATCCTATTCCCCATTGCCAAACAAACCTTCCTCCAATAAATACATACACTAAAATAAAATTGAAAATCTTTACATATACTACCAATGCAAAAATAACAAACTATGCTAGAAAATATTTACACATAATTAATGACACAATAATTTATAAAGAAAAGTAATAAAATATACCAAACTAATTAAAACATTAGTTACAACTATGTTACATCAATTTTAAACATTTCAAAAATATATATTTTTAACTGTAATATTCTGTCCCTCGATATTATTGACATCACAATATTTTTGACAGGGAAAAGTTACTGCAAAGCTAGGAAAACTTAAGATTGCGGTTCCCAAATGTTCTCACCCACTTCGACTATTGTAAGTATCCAATTCCAATGTTGTTTCTTGTTAAGAAGAGCGCTCCACTGATAGAGCTAGTACCAGCCTAGAAGAGACCACGACCCAGTCTAAAATTAGAAGTAAACTCCACTGACTATATTGGAGAGGCAGCACACTCACGACAGCTACAATGCTAAAAAATAAGATGTAAGTATGAATGGCAGTTATATTAATTTCACAAGATTAATGTCAGAATAATTAAATAATCTGAAATAATCATAAAAACCCCAGGAACAGTATTTTGCTCCACATTTGGGGACTCCATAAAATATTTTTTCAATTTGTCGCACTAAAGGGGAATGGCAAAAAATTAAAATAGACTAAATTAAGCCAATTTAATAATACACCAGTTATAGAACTGTAACAAAGTGAAGCTGGCTTCTGGTTCTCTCACAACTACTACTGGTGAGGTGCTAACAACTTGCCTTTCACTTTCCTCCAATAGACCTCTTTTATTGCAGATAATGAAGTTAAATCAAAATTGATTGCTCCTAGACTGATGGCTTGCATGCCTCACTTCATCTCACCTGAAAAAACCACTTTGTTTCATAGGAGCTGAAGGTAGGGGGACTGCAGCATCCCCAAATAATAATCATGCCTGAGTTCAGAAGGTGAATGAGCAGTAAATGTGCCTTTACATTTTGGTTTATCTTGTCTCATTTGCTGTGGGTTTTAAAACAAAGGTCCAGTGTCAGGCTAGGTCTGCTGACAAATTGCTGCTTAATCGCAAACTTGAGTGTACTTTTATTTTTCTGACTGCAAAGTAAGAGGATTTTGTAAAAGTGATTTAGGTGACAATCCTTCTCGGGTACAGGAAACAAATGGAAAGGATTTATGATGTCAGTTGCTTTCAAACACACAACGTTTAAATATGAGCAAATAAACTATACACATATTTCAAATTAGAGCATCAATTAGGAAAGCACAAATGAAGCACTTGTTTGTAATTCTAAAGTGTGATGGAACCAAGATTTTAGTAGGGTCAAAAAATATCAAGCCACTTTACTTGGGGTTTCACAAATGATAAAAGTCTCTGAAACCTGAATTTCCACAAATTATCGTTTTACTTATGCTGATTTAGTGTCCATTATAATGGAAAATGTGATGTCTGTAAATGAGAGCGCACTACCTCACCAGTGCTCCAAAATGCACCCCCAGCTACATACCACACCTTTACCACTCTCCTGCTGAAAGGGTGTGGCATATTTGCTACAGTTTTTACGCTTGTATTTTTAACAATCCCAATGACTTCATTGTAATAGTATTAATGGGAGCACCACCACTCTGAAAAGTGCTCCAGCACATTATTACAAATCTAAATATAGATTCTATCCATATTTGTTCCAGGGGATGTAATACATTCTTTCCACTCTATTGAGTAGGCAAGTAATTCCCCCCCACACTGTAGTACTTTCCCCAGATTAAGTCCGGTCTCCCATAAATAGTTATGAGTTCGAAAAGGACTCAGCAGGAAAAGAGAAGAAAAAAGGGGAAACTTTTACCTAACCCATTAAAAGAAATTACAGGAAAACAGACAAAAGACAGAAAGATCTTGGACCTCTCTAATAATTGTCTTTCCCAGATTGAGGATCAACTCAGGGACATAAAAAAGTTATGTTCTTTGGTTCCGGACACTTTTGTATCAGTAAAGACTAGGGGGGTGGACGCGCGTGTGGTGGGCACATCCCCTTTCTTTTTGGCTTTATTTTTTAAATTAGCAGAGCCATTTGATATACTACTGATTATTATTATAATAACACCTTTGATAACTCAGACACTAGCTTGGTTGGTAGCTTGGAGACGACAATATATAAGGCAACAAATATTAGTAAAAAGGACCTAAGAATAATTTGGGTTGGTGACTTTAATGTTCATCTGTGTGAGATAGAGTATTTGGATTGTTGTGGACTTTTGGATGAAAATGATAGTCCCATTCAGCATTTTAAACACTCTCCATATGGGAACGTTCTCAACTCTCTGATAACAGCTAATTCTCTACTCTTCCCTATACCAGATTTCAGAGGGGTACCAGCGTTTATAAGAGGAGATGCTCACACTACTATTGACTACTATCATCTACGCTAGAGAACTATCCTCTCTTGTTGGGCAGTTTAGGGTGACTCCAACCTGTATTAGCGATCATAACCCTTTATCTATTGAAATATGTCTGGACTTGAAGAGTGATTCGAGAAGAGAGAAACAACACCCCGATTTGAAGTTTTCAGACCAAAAAGGCCTCACAATCAAAAGGGGAACAATAGATAGCAACAGCTTTTTAAAAAATCTAATGTTGAATAAATGATCAGACGTCATGACAACCTTGGGTGAAGATAAGTCTCCTCATGAAATTGTCTGTGCATTCTCCTCTTTAATGAAGTATATGGCTGAGGAATTACAGTCCTCTGGCATTAATAAAGCATATGGCCCGAGATGGTTTAACCACGCATGTACTCTATCCTTACATAACTTAAAGAAAATAACTAACGTATCTCCTCAAGATCGACAAGCAGTTAAAGTTGCTAGGAAAAACTATAAAGAAGTACTTGCCAAGAGGAAAGCTGAATTAAGTGAGTCTGCCTGGGAGGAATTGATGGAAGCAAGCAAAACCAAAGATACAACTGTGTTCTGGCGTGTGGTCAATTCTCCACTGTTGAATGACAAGCATGAGACGTCTATGGACACTGTCATTCCAGCCCAAATTTGGGTGGACTATTTTACAACAAAAAAATTCAACAGAGACTAATGCTCAACTAGAAAAGACAAATTGTTTGAAGATAAGAGGGAACGATCAGCCTAGTGTGGCCATCAGCAATGCCATAAGCGTAGACGATGTAATACACGCTATTCAAGATTGCCCCCCTGAGAAAGCTCCTGGCCCAGATAAAATCCTTGCTGAGTTATATAAAGTGCTTCCAGATTTGTGGGGGCCATTACTCACCAATGTCTTGAGATCTGTTGTGACAGGCCCATTAGTAGATACCTGGAGAGAGGCGATTATCGTCCCAATTTTTAAGAAGGGAGACAGGGCAGATCATTAATGCTCTCGACCAATTTCTTTATTGGACAGCTCGGTTAAAATTTTAGGCTGAGTGATCCTGAATAAGTTGGAAAACTGGGCGATTGAATCTCATTCTCTCTCAGAAGTCCAATTTGGCTTTCAGCCCGGTGTGGGCACAGTAGAACAAACTCTCAATTTGACCCTTATAGTACAAAAATATATCAAAGGTAAAAGGGAGTGCATACACCTAGCATTTATGGATCTGTCCTGCACATTTGACACAGTTAACAGAGAGAAACTGTGGATGGTCATGTTGAATATGGGTGTGGACAAAGATATAATCATTTTACTCAGTAGACTCCACGCTTGCACAGTGGCTCGAGTTCGCTATTCCCGGGAGGGCGGTTTAACAGAGAAGTTTTCCTCATTAAAGGGGGTCAGACAGGGCTGAGTGCTGGCCTCTTTTCTTTTTCTTTTATACATAAAGGGGTTAGAGAAATTTCTCTGTGAATCAGAGGACTCTCCAGTTATTAACAATTCCCCAATTCCTGTATTACTGTATGCGGACAACGCTGTACTTATTTCAAGGACAGCAAATGGCCTCCAGATCTTATTGAATGCTTTTAATACATTTATGGGGAATCTCGGACTTAAAATTAATAGATCTAAGTCATTTGTGATGAAGACCGGGCCCAAGCATGCAAAAACCAAAAAAGTTGCTTTAGATGGGCATGAGATACTCAAGGTCCCACACTTTACGTATTTGGGGGTCCCCATTGATGTAGATTTTAACTGGAATTTTTTTGTAAATATACGTTCAATACAATTTAAAAAAGCCAAAGAAAGCAGTTTTTAGGTTTGCGAAAAGACTGCGACACAAACCTGTTAAAGAAATGATGACTGCTTTTTCCACCTAATGTCTTTCTATCGCGACATTTGTAGCCTGGGGGTTGGGGATATGAAGAATGTTCGAGCCTCCAGATTGTAGAAAATAATTTTTTAAGAAGGCTACTAGCAGTCCCCCAATCAACATCAGTAATGTTCTGTCATGAAGAAGTAGGTTTGAGATGCATATCTAGTTATATAAAGCTTCAACCCGTATTATTATGGTTAAAAATTTGTACTAAGCCAGAAGCCTCTTTATCTAGAAAGGTGATACTGGATTGTCTCCTTTTATCATGATCTTTGGATATACCTTGGCTTAGATATGTTTGCTTCTCCCTACTATCTTTAGGACTAGGAGAATTTTTCCACAAACCGGAAATTTTAACAAAACGGGACATTAAAAAGGTAAAAGATATATATTGGCAGAAAAGCTTTGACATGGAGTTAACCCCGGGCACAAATAGAACACTGGCAGGAAATTGGATACAGCAACTGCATCCAAAGCTATATCTGATTACCACTAGTCTTGAGCGACAAAGGTTCCTACTTACAAGGTTACGCTTAAATACATTACACTATTTGGTAGCCTTTCCAGTACGTGGAACTTGGTTCAAGAACCTTCCTCCATGCTGCTGTGACGGAAAGACACTCCAGAGTACACTGCACTTTATGCTCTTTTGCACTCTTTATGTTGTTTTCCGAGAAAAAGGTTTTTACGTCCATTATTTTTATCTAAAAGTATCAGAACTAGTCAGCTTGCTTATTTATACATACATAACCTGGGAAATGTGGAAATAATTCAGGCCGTGTTAAATTTTATATATGCATCTTATGGAATTCGAAATATGTATTAATAAAGTTTTTAGTAATTTTATGATTAAGAAACTTGTATGTTTTATTTATTGGATGTCTTTTATGGTCTTTTCTGTACCGAATAAAGTAAACTGATGATGATGAGTGGACCTTTCTGGTTTCCTTTCATAGATACAATAATTTTACTTTAGCCCAAGTGCTAAAATCTACACTAAGAATTACAACAAATAGAGGCACTGTAATAAAATTCCCTCTTTCTCTTTGCTGTTGAACCCCTTGCATGTCTTTTTCACGTGAAATGTATAAAGACATACAGGTTTTCCCACTTGAATGTTATTATTTTCTATGGAGAAGGGTGACACTATAATTTAAATACCCATTTTTCAATTTGCGCTCTGCTGAGTCTGATATATGAATGTTTGTGTATTATTTTGTTTTATAAAACCAGAAAAAAGTCTAAGCGTATGCCATTTACAGCCTCCATGGCCCTCTCCCCCATTACGACCCCCACCTTGGCTTCCTGTCCTCAGCCCTCCCGCCTCACTTACTGACCCATCCACCTCCAAGGACTACTTCTGCAGGCCTCTCCATCAGCGAGCCAAAGGCAAACCGGTCTGCGTCTGGACCACGCCCAGAGCCAGGGACCCTGGATCTACAGACATCCGCTGCTACTCACAAACAGAACTCCTCGTCCTACACTGCCCCTCCACCAGGTCCTGCTGCCACATTCTCCTGGAAACACCTCAGGCCCATTCTCCTGTCGCCGCTACCAATATGATGACTCACCTCAACCCAACAGCACGACCACTCTAGAACACCCTCTTCTAAAATGTATACTACTCAACCTACGATCCCTCTGCAAGCACCCAACTGAGGTATTGGACACCATACACTCCCTTGAGCTGGACATCGCTTTCCTCACCGAAACTTGGCTCACCATCCACTCCACACCCAATATTGCCACAGCCATTCCGAACGGCTACAAAATTAAGCACTTCAAACAGCCCAACAAACCAGGAGGCAGCATCACCATAATTTACAAAGAAACACTCAATTGCACCACCCTCATGGACATGACACATAGCTCAACTTTCAGATAGGCATAGAAACCAACACCACCCTCAAAGGCACCCTTGCCTACAGGCCTCCTGGACCTCATCCCAGTTTCTGCAACACCATCCCTGGACTCATTGCCTCCACTGCCATCGACACCAAACACCACATCTTTCTCAGAGACCTAAACTTCCACCTAGAGGACTTCAATGACACAAACACCAAAAACCTAATAGATGTTATGAACCTCATCAAGCTCAATCAGTCATGAATGCCATGCACTCCGCAGGACACACATGTGAAGCCATATTTACCTCCAGCAACAACATTAAATACAGCCACACATCGGACATCACCTGGTTGGACCAGTCCATTGTTCATTTCACCTTTGCCACCACTCCCAGTCGTCCCCCCTCTCACCCTCAGACCACCCAGTGGAGCTGGTGTAAGGTCTTTTTTAACCAATGGACTGCCCTCAGTTGATATTCTCTTAAAGTCACCTCAGAGGTCAACACTGCTGTCAAAAACTTAAACTCCTGAATTACCATCTGTGCTGATAAACTAGCGCCTTGCAAAATGATTATACACAAACAAGCAAAGTGGTACACCACAGAGCTCTATTTACAGAAGAGCAAATGCAAGCAACTTGAGAGATGCTGGCGTACCACCAGAGCTCCCAGCGACATAACCACCTTCAAACTCTCACTCAGCCATTACCATAACAGCCTAAAAGAAGCAAAGAAGCTAGATCTATTGACCAGGATCCAATTCAGCACCAACAGAAGTAAAAAACTGTTTAAGATCATCAAAGAATTCTCCAACCCACCAGCAGCAGAAAAAAACATCTCACCTATGGAAGAACTCAGCGATTCCCTGGCCAACTACTTCCACCACAAAATATCCACTATATACAGTCACTTTGCACCCCAGCCAACAGTAGCCAACACCATCAGCTTACTCAACCACAACGCCCCCCCAACGGTCACCACTCTGCACAGCTGAAGACTTCTCACCACACAAACTACCACCACCATCATGAGATCCATCCACTTCGGAGCCCCCACCACAAGTTTTACAAAAGCAACAACACCATCAACAGCAAACTCACAGACATCCTCAGCTTCTCCATCATGACAGCCATTGCCCTGACCATGGAGGAGTTTATAGAGTTAAGAATATTTTAGTGGGGTTTCAGGTAATTACTAATAACAATGTTTTAAAGGGAATTTAAGAGAATATGTACCGACGAACAGAAGTATCTGGCACAGGTATAAAACGTATAAAACATGCAACTGTCTTTGAACTACAAAATATGTATTGTGCTGTTTTATAAATGTATTTATGCAGCGTTTACTATCCCTCACGGGGCCCTGAAGTACTTAACACCAAGTAGCACATGACTCAGGAACCCAAGGTTAATCATAGGCTGGCTGTTATTGTTGGTTATTGTGGTTATCCATGTGTCCTCCAGGAAACCATTCCAAGCAGTTATGCTAGTTTCTTTGTGGAAGATTATATTAATAGGCCTTAGATGTCATCATTAGTGGTAGCTATGCGAGTCATGCAACGGTTGGTGGTAGCAACAGAGAGGCTAGACGAGATAAGGTACTGCTAGACTGGATAAGCATAGTTTCCAAGAAAAAGAGGTTGTGATTGTGGGCGTGTGACTATAAATTATTTTATACTATTATGATAAAGTGACAGGTAAAAGGGCTGTGACATCTACTACTCTCAGAGGTCGACTTGAATCTTTTGACTCAGACAGGAGTATGAGATCATACAATTAAACGATGAGAATCAATAGCCATCAAACAATCAAAATATGTAATAATGAGTGAATAATTTAAACACATCATGACCTATCTGGTCATGAATCACCACACCAATTTAGTTAATTTTAAACATTTATTGCCCTTAAATTGACAATACTGAGGTCACGTAAAAGATCTGTGTTAAAAATTGGGTCTCTAGTTGGCAGAGGGCTACCACGGCGTAATTGACGGAGTTGATCCCTATAATCCAACACCACAGGCACCAGTCACGGAGTTGCACGGCCTCCCCAGGCACAGTACCTTTGGAAACAAAGAAACAAAGACATCGCACAGAGTCGTGGAGGTGAAGTGTTGCTGGGGTGGCATCAGTCCCTTACCGCGTCCAGGGAGGTGAGGCATTGGTTCCGTACTGTGAGGCAGGGTAGGCGAAGCATTGGTGCCATCCGGTTGCAGGGAGAGCTGGTGCAGCGTCGGTGGCGAGGCCTCTGTTCCTTGTGTCTAACCATAAGAGGGACCGGAAGGTTTATTGGTCCAGTGTACAGTCTCCCAATTTATCATACAAATCAAAAAGGTACACTGTTCCACAGAAAAGAACATAAATCCACTAGGCACTTCACAAAACAGAAGCAAAAGCCCTCACACATCCATTGGATGTCATGCTTCATCATAGGGCATGCTCCTCGTCAGACTGGCGCTGCAATATCTGATGGGCCCCTCAAGGGGGCTCTTTGCCGGAGATCCTAATTGGTAGTGCGTGCTGTGATCAAAGAGATGTAGGAATACATTTAGACCTACAGACAAAGAAAGAAAAAAACTAGTGACTGAAGAAAGTTTCCTCTTTCACACCTATATATTTTGGTTGAGTGGTGGAACATTATCTCCATCCTACTCCCTAGTAGTTTTTAACCTTGACCAAGACCCTCAAGGATCAATAAATCTTAGGTTTCTGAGGTTCTTGTGCCAATTTTAATCTATTTTTTCTCTCTCTGACTGTAGCATTTACTTTACAAGCCCTGGTCACATGCAGTAAAAAATACTATAGACTTATAAGTAAAATAAATGGGCCAATTAGGTGTAAGCAAATTTTATCATATTTTAGGGAGAGGGCATAAGCTCCTTAACTCTAGTTTGCAGTGGTAAAGCGCACAGAGTCCTAACGCCAACAAAAATAATTTCATGTGGTGGAGTGGAGTGTCATGGAGTGGCATAGACTATAACAGAGTGTTGTAGAGTGTAGTGGTATAGAGTGGAGTTCAGTGTTCAGTGTTATTGAGTGCAGTAGTAATGGATAGTATTGTACAGTGTAGTACTGTACAGAGTAATAACATTATTTGTGAGAACACAGGTTCATGGTCGAGTGACCAGTTATAGTTAATGCAGTCTAGTTAGTGAGCTGAAAAGAGTGTGTAACAATGTCTGCTACTCATAATAATTTGAAGGCGGTGGATAAATTGTAAATGAACGTTTTTAAAGTTTGTGTAGTTTAAACTTGGTTTGTTTAGGGAAAATACATTTTCCTAAGTATAACAGCTTTAACCCTTGATTTTTTCATTGAATTTCAATGATTTTTTAAAATGTTCAATAAAAATGTATTTCAAATCCTGGAGCCCAGTGTCGCAAATAGAGGGTTGTTATGTGGAGTGTCGTACAGTAGAGTGAAGGAGAGTGTTGTAAAATATGTTGTCATAGACTGGAGTATTGTAGATTGGAATCGAGTGAATTAGAGTTTGGAAGCGTATTATACAGTGTAGTAAAGTGCTATATACTGTAGTGGCATTGTGTCTCATACAGTGGAGTCAAGTATTGTGGACTAGAAAAGAGAGTTGTACCGTGGAATAGCCTGTCGAACAGTAGAGCAGTGTGTTGTAGACTGTCAGAGAGTGGAGTAGAGCGTTTAAGAGTGGAGTAGGGTGATGTACAGTTTAATGGGGTGGAGTATCGTCAAGTGTAGTATTGTAGGTGCAGTGGAGAAGAGTGTCGTAGAGTAGAGTGCTGCGTCAAACAGTGGAGTGGCATGTTGTAGAGAGAAGTTGAGTGGGGTGTCATTGAGTGTCATACAGTGTAGTACAGTGGTGCAGCGTAGATGGGCGTAGAGTGGAGTAGAGTGGCATAGAGTGTAGTACAGTGTTGTAGAGTGGAGTTGCATTCAGAGGACTGGAGTGTCGGACAGTGGAGCGACATAAAGTGGGTACAGTACAGTGAAGTAGAGTGGGATAAAGTGTAGTAGAATGGAGTATAGTGGAGTACACTGAAGTGGGGTAGTGTGGAGTGAAGTAAAGTGTCATAGAGTGGAGTAAAGTATCAGATTATAGTGGCATGGCGTGCAGTAGAGTGGAGTGGCATAGCATACAGTCAAGTAAAGTGTCATAAACTGTAGTATGGTGTTGTACAGTAGAGTATAGTGGGGTGAAGTACAGTCTTAGTGATTTAGTCTACAGTATAGCAGAGTTGCATACACTCTAGCTGATTTTTTGTAGAGTGCAGTGGTGTACAGTACAGTGTTGTAAAGTGTGGTACAGTGGATTGGCAGATTGTGTTATAGAGTACAATGGCACTGAGTGGTGTGGAGTGGAGTGGCATTCAATGGACTAGCAAGGAATGGAGTGGTGTAGGGTGGAGTGGTGTACACTGGATTGCCATAGAGTGGAGTAGCGTATAGTGCAGTTCCATACAGTGGAACAGTGTATAGTGGAGTAGCGTACAGTACTATGGCATACAGTGAAGTGGTGTAGACTGGAGTGGCATACATTGGAATAGGAAAGAACGCCACACTAGACAGTGGAGTGACACACAATGGAGTGGTATCCAATGCAATAGCATAGAATGGAGTAGAGTAGAGTGGCATACACTGGAGTAGCGTAGACTGAAATAGAATACAGTGGAGTAGCATGCAGTGAAGTGGAATAGCATATACTGGAGTAGCCTATAGCAAAGTGGCGTACACTGAAGAGACCTAGAGTGGAATTTCATACAGTGCAATAGCGTAGAGTGGACTGATATAGAGTGGAATTGTGTACAGTAGTAATAGCAGAGAATAGAGTGACAAAGAGCAGAGTGTTGTACAGTGGAGTGGCATAGAATGTAATAGTATATAGTGGAGTAGTGTACAGTTGAGTGGCGCATAATGGAGTAGTGTAGACTGGAGTGGCATACAGTGGCATGGGGTAGACTGTAATAACATACAGTGAAGTGACGTACCTTGGAGTGGGGTCCAATCGAATAGCGCAGAATGAAGTGGTGTAGAATGGAGTGCCATATGCGGAGTGGCATAAATTGGAACAGCGTACAGTGGAGTGGCACACAGTGGAATAGCATCAGTGGAACATCGTAGAGTGGAGGGGCATACAGTGGAATAGAATAGAGTGGAGTAGCATATGGTAGAATAGTGGAGAGTGGAATAGCATATAGTAGAGTAGTGTCCAGTGGAGGAAGGTAGACTGGAGTGGTGTACAGTGGCATTGTGTACAGGGCAACAGCGTAGAATGAAGACTCGAACAGTGGGGAGGTGTAGCGTGGACTGACGTACAGCTGAGCAGCATACAGTGGAGTGGCTACAGTGGCATGGCATGGATTTATGTTAAATTTAGTAGCAATGTTGATTATGGTGTACCGAGTAACACAAAACAGCAAATCGCGCTGCCTTGTATTTCTCCAGCTTTACCAATCAAAGAAGGGCCACTCAGAGTGGCCTTGCATTCCTTTGTGAATATAACTTGGGTACTGCATGGCCCATGCGGCACCATGATTGCCGCAAGGGTACCTCAATCCAGAAATACAGCTAGGCCTTAGTTATATTTTGGGTCACTGTATATCATGATAACTTTGCAGTATACCATAGTACATGGCAATGACAATCCATTATATAATTGGGTAATGTCTGTTTTTTGAGAACGAGAAGGCAGCCATATTGTTTTTACAACACTTTGGCTGTGTTGTGTTCAGTGTGAGGACCTTAAATATAGGTAAGTAGTTGGTTTTTACCTAATAATGTTTTATTAAAATGGTAATAGGTACGGCTATATTTTTTAATTAAATAAGTTTACAGTCATATAGAGTGGTAGCTTCACAAAATGTAGTGAAATTCTGCAAAAGTACTGCAGTGACATGTCACTGAGTTTAAACGTCATACAACTTAAAAAATACTTACCCTACTTAATTGCAGTAACCAAATAGCATCATCTATACACCATAATGTATAATCCTGCCAAATTTCATGTAAATCCATTTAGCCATTTTCGCGTTATGTCAAACACAATGGTCTGTGGAAAATGCATTGGTAGAAAAATGCATTTTGGAAACCCCTTTTATCTTAAAGATTCACCACAAAAATGTACATCATGTCAAAATGTAGAAAATGGTGTAGGTCTGGAAAGTTTTATGGTGCTTCATCAAACGAGTGTAATGTTATAAGGGAGCAAATATGCGAGGAATCCCTATCTTTGGAAATACTACCTATAACAACAGAGTGGCAATCAGTTTAATGTGATTACTCTCTTTTTATCTATTGTATTTGTTATGTATTTGTTTATTGGTTTACAAAACCACGTGACCATAAATGCATCTTTCAGTTGTTTATGTAGTAATTCTGAAATGTTACATATGCAGTCTTGTTTATTGGGCTTCCCTGCTACTTTTAGTAGGATTGTGTTGCATATGAAGCCAAAGTGAATGAAATGCAATCATTATTGTTATAAAACTTTTTTTTAAAAATGTTTCCCTAATGGCTAATTATCATGTCCTCCATTTAGTAGTTTGTGTAACGCAATGCTAGGTCACTTTCCTATTTTGCTGCACAGGAGTACATAAGAAAGGTGTTTTTGTTTGTCACGCTGGGCACAGTTTTATTTTGTGAGCCAGAGAGCATACAAAGAAGATTAAGATGTATTCTGTTTGTTATGTATTTGCTTATTGGTTTCCATTAGTATGTGACCATGAATGAGTCTTTCAGATGTTCATGTAGTAAATCTGAAACTTTACATGCAGTTTAGTTTAATCTTTGGTCTTCATTGCTACTTTTAGTAGGATTGTGGTACATATGAAGGTCAAAGTGAATGAAAGGCAATCATTGTGTATTGTTATACAAATTAAGATGATTTTTTTCCTAGTGTTTCACTGCTAGGGCAATTTTTCATTTTGTTGCACAGGGGTGCCTAAGAAATATGTTTTTTGTTTGGCTTGTTGGGACACTTTTTTTGTAAGCCAGAGAGCATGTAAAGAAAACGTATGTCGATTAAGATGTATTCTATTTGTGATGGTTTTTTATTTGGGCTTCTATTAGCATTTTACCATAAATGGGTCTTTCAGTTTGTTATGCAGTCATATGTAGTCCAGTTTATTTTCTGGGCGTCCTTGCTACCTTTAGTAGTATTGTGCTACAAGATACCACTATGTTGAAAAACCTTGCAATTTAACATGTATTTACTCTATTTAACCTGCAGAATCCCAACAGAATCATCTGTGCCCCCTAATATGTAATGCTGCCAAATTTCATAAAAATCCAGCTGATGGTTTTTGTGCTATGCGAAATACAAAGGTGTAAGCTCCCACCAAGCAAAAGCAAACAGCTTCCTACCAAGGCTGGGCACCTCGGGAGGTAGCAGGAGCCGGCAGAGGGGTGGTGGTCCCCAGGGCCATCTATGGCACCAAGAGGGGGGGCCGCATGACCCCCCTCCAGTGTTTATTTTAGCCCAGGGTGGTGGTTCCCGGTGCTGGGGTTCTGAGGCAGACCCACTTCAATATTTTATTTCTGCCCCAGGGTGCTGGCGGTCCCCAGGGCGTGGGGGTCCACGTGCCCCCCCATACATTTTAGGCATTGCTATAGGGGGTGGTGGTCCCCAGGGCTGGGGGTCCGCGATGGTTAACATACATTAAGGTATTGTAGCCCTGGGGAGGTGGCGGTCCCCAGGACTGCAGGGGAGGGGGAGTCTGTGAGCCCCTCCAGCTTCTATTAAAATACATTTGCCCCAGGAGAGAGGTATGGTACCCAGGGCTGTGGCAGGGCCTTGCGCCCCCAACCCACCGGCTTTTATTAATGTACATTTCCCTGGCGAAGTGGCATCCCCAGGTCCTGAGCCCCCCTGCATTCATTTAATAACTTGTGCCCCAAGGAGGTCATGGTCCCTGGGGCTTTATCAAGCCTTAGGAGGGGTGCTCATGCACCCCCTTCCTATGTTTTTGCAATGCCCCTAGGACATGGGCCACCTAGGGGCAATATTAAAAGCAAATGCTGCAGACTGCACTTGCTTTTTTAAAATACAATTTGGAGAACTGCTGCAATTTTTTCTTTAAATTAAGAAAAATATAGTTTTATGCATAGGGGTTGGTTCCTGACGGACTCCTGCACCAAAGCTAGGGTGATACGGTAACAATTCCCTGACCCATTTTTATTTTTATTTTTTTCAGACTCGGATGAAGCCGAGTCTCAAAATAGCTGCCAACAACTCCTGGTTAAAGTGTTAGCAGCCAATCAGATCGCTGCAAGTGATCAGGAGAATTTGCAAAGCCTTTGCGCCTCTACATTTACAAATTCAGTTTTTTTATTTATTTCTCTTAAACTACTAAATTGATAAAAGTGTGATCTGTGTACCAAAAGCTACATTTCTGCCAAATTTGGTGTAATTCCGTCCAGTGGTTTGGGCTGTAGTTGAGTTCAAAGCTCCTATGGGAATTAACACGAGAAATGCACTTTTTATGACCCCCCCCTTTTTCTCGGCCTCCGCTTGACGGATCATCCCAAAACTTCCCATGCACAACAAAATTCTTTGGCACACTTTTTCTGGAAATGTTTGTGAAGATTTGTCAAAGGGTGCCAAAGATATAGGCAAGTCAAAAAACGCTTTTCGCTTTTTAAATGGGAAGTAGGTCCAAACTATAACTGCCTACTGGTGACTGCCAGTAGCTAATATATACAAATATATATATATATATATATATACACACACACACACACATATAAGTATATATATATATATATATATATATGTATATGTATATGTATATATTACCTACTGGAGGTCGCCAGTAGGTATAGTTAGGACCTAATACCCATAGACAAAGTTTTTATTGTTTTGCTAATAAGTTTGGAGCCTTTTGACAAATCTTCACAAAATTTTCAAAAGTAGTGTCCTGGTCGCTTTAGCTGCTGTCTAGAAAATGTTGGGGTGATCCGTGAAGCAGGGGCTGAGACATATTGGGGGGTGGGGGTGCAACACACATTTTCCCTATCTAATTTCCCAGAGGGATTTTTAACATGATTACAGCCTGAACCGCTGAACAGAATTACACTAAATTTTGCAGAAAGGTAGCTACTGGCCCAGAAAGAGCTCTTTTTGTGATTTGGTGTAAATACGTTCAGTAGTTTGGAAGATAACAAAGAAAAAAGAAATATAGATATCTGGACGGAGCCTAAGCACAGATCACACGGTGAGATCCGACTGGCTGCCAGGATTTCAACCAGGAAGTGTTTGCAGTCATCCTGTGACTCGGTCTCCAATTCCAACAAAAAACTTTAGAAAAAAAAGACTATGAGGCAGGTAGAAATAACATAACTATGCCTGGTGGTGGGGTCCAACAGGCCAAAAAATGCCAACTTTAAAAAAAATTACAGCGGATCTGCACGTAAAATTGAAAAAAACAATATTGCTTATTTTCTATATGTCTGTGGGGTAGTCGAAGTCCCAATGGGTGCATTTATTAATTAATTTATGGGAGGATGGCATGCATGGCCCACCTCAACACCATGTGTTTTACACCACTTTGGTGAGACTTACAATATGATGTGCAACTAACCAAACACCTATGTCATTAATAAAATTATGAACTTTCCTGCAAGTGTCTCCGGGAAAACATTTTTTTTAGGTGATGTGAGTTTATAAGCTGTATCACAAGAGTATGCATTCCCTGTTGTTGCCTGGTTCCAAAGTGTTGAACCACAAAACCTGGTACAGTGATGAGCAGGTTAGGAAAAAAGGGGAGCACCAGGAACTTGAGAGTCCTGTTAATCAGGAGCAAGAGCTCTCACACACACACATTTGGGTGTTGTGCTTCATCCTCAGGCTTAGCGCCTTGTTGGGCCGGTGCTGCAATGCCCAACAAACCCCTCAAAGAAGGCACCTTGCCAGAGACCTTTTTAGATGTGCCGAGCATGAAGTGGGTGGAAGAGGTGCTTGAGTCATAGATTGGTGGAGGGAGGTAAGAGATAAAGCTAAAAACAACTAAGGAATGCCCTAAACCTAAGTTTTAATAAAGGGGCTCCGTTGTTGTGATTAAAAACAAGATAAGGCCGCCAATTGATACAATGGTCAGTAGAGATATCACTGTAGCCTCAAAATCAAGGTCAACATGTTTCTTGCCTCTTTTGTCAATGGATCTGGGCAATTCGTCAGGTAAACCGAAACCTAATCTACATGTATGTGTCATAAATCACTCAGTAAAAGTAAACTAAACAATACCAGTTGTTGCCTTATGTAGTCACTCCTAGGTCTAACCCCACTCAGGCCAATAGAGTGCCACCTGGATAAGCACAGAGTGGCGCTACTATGCTGCTCAAAAACGAAATAAGCTGCACTACTTGCTACAACCAACCCCTCTCTGGAGATCTTGAGAAGAGAAGGGTCACTGATACATATATGTAAATATGTGAGTGTGAATGATTCAAGATGATGACCGAGTGATAAATATATCTCCTTTATGTAGTTCAAAGGGATTTGCATCTTTTGTACCACGTGTTAATCACAGTCGGCAGTTTGACTGTCCTTGCTAGACTGGTTAAGGCTGATCAGCTCACTGGCCATTATAAGCAAAACAAAACAACACACACTTTGTGAAGTTATGTTAAAAAGATTTGGAATTGCACATTACTCTTTTCAATTTTAGGTGCCTAATGAACAAGATCATATTTCTCTTCTGTAATGAAAACAGTTGTTCAAGTGGCAAATACATTGGAAACCAACAAGATGACTTAATGCTGAATTCCATTCACAGAAAATGTACCATTCATGTTGGATGAAGCAGAGTATGACATAAAAGTTATTTTGTTTCAAGACATGTGGATTGGAAACGTGGTATCGCGTTATTCATTTCGATGTTCTGGTGGTGCTCAGATTTTTGGATCTTATGTCTTATTGCTTCTCTTGAGATTCTGGTCCTCCAAGTTTTTTGAGGTTCATTGGCTGCACTATGGATTTCTGGCTGGGGACACTGAGGACACATTGTGATGCTCTTCTTCTGAAAGGGACAGACCACAATCTTCAGAGGTCAGATATGCACACAAACTTGTTTACATGTTGTACACTTTTTGTTTGCTGCTGAAGGATGATTGTCAGTGCCTGGGTCGGAAAAGTGGTTGAGTTGCTCCCTGTAATTCAGATGACATAGGAACGTCTCTCCAGACGTTATAGGTCTTGCTGAAATTGCAAGGTCCCCGTTGGGAAGGTCTCTTGGCATCTTCTTTTTTGGGCAGTATGGTTATTTAATTGTCTTTGAGATATGTCTAATGCACTGTATACATTAGTCTACTCCCACCACCCATTCCTCTGATACCAGGTCACATCACCAGGAGGAAGGCCGGGTCTTAAACACTGGCACAAGTGGTGTAGTAAGTGCTCTTTACCCTTAATAGTCCAAGGATGATGGGTGTGAGGTGGCAAAACGTGCATCAAGTTGTAAGTGAATGTCTGCGATATTTACCAAAAGGTGACCACAGCATTCTGCAAGCAGCACAAAAGGTGAAAACAGATCTGTTTCATTCATCGCACCAAGGCAAATTTGATTGGAAATAATATACAAATACTTCTAACTATTTTTAGGTCAATTTAAAAATGATTTTATTAAACCACAAAATTGCTTACCACAATTAAAACAATACCCTAAATTAACTTCAATAAACAAATTGCACTGCAATTGTAGAAGAAAATGTAACATCCATGAATATATGTGGCTGACCTTATTACAGTGAGCTTCAAATGAGGCAAAGCAACATATTCTCGAGTGCGATTCAAATTCTGCTGCATTAATTGCTTAGGAACGCTTCATTAACAAATAATTGAGAAATGTTGTGCGAGACAGGAACTGAGAGGTAAATGTGCTGGAGAAAGAAAGACCACATGGTTTTATCAATTTACACACAAAGGTGATACTTCCATTTCTGAATGGTCTAACCAAAGAAGATTGACTGCATCTTTGTGGAATATGAGGGGCCTCCGTTTTTCCATAACATTTAACCTACTGAGAAAAAGAGCTGTAAGCCTAACAGAGATGTATGTTTGTGGAGCTCTATAAACCGGAGGAGCTGAGGTGTAATATCTTCATGCCAGAGTATGCACCTTTAAGTTGTTGATATGATATTTCAGATAACCCAGCAGTATGCTGCTTGAATACGAATTCACTTTTAACAGACGTCACATGCAGCTGTCATATGATGAGAAATATCTTGTTATGAGTGTTAATTGGTTAAGTTGAATTCTGTGTCTGTGTCCAGTTTCCTGATTTTTTCTATACATATTTTCTTCTTTTGAAACAGGGGTGATCCAGTGAGCAATTTAATAGCGACCAATGCACTACCTAGTGCTAAAGTTTGATTTATGGATTTGAAAGCAGCAATAACCAAATAACATGAGTACCTTAAAACTGGTACCTATGTGCCCCTTCTGTTTATGTCTTTCTTCACAGCAGTAAAAGAACCATCATTAATTATTGGCCCCTTTTTTAACTGATTTGCTTTGATTTCTTACTGGTTGAGCTGTTGTGACCCAAGGAGGAGCAAACAGCAGTGAAGCATCATCAAAACTATTTTTGCACAGAAGACTGACCATTACGCTGTGCCGAAATCTATTTGTACCATCCGACTGTTAATGGTTGCAAGGCGGATGTCTTTGGGCCTGGCCAGCACATCAAACCTTGGTTTTTGGTGCAAAGCCAGAGCTCTAAATTAGTGTATCAATTTTCATTGGGTGCATAGTTTAATATATCACCCCCAATATGGCTAAGATCAGCAAGATAGAGACCACTGTTGTCCTACAGAATGTCCCAGTATGTTCTGTCCACATGAGAACCATAAAACCACTGAAAGGGTTGAAACGCTATATCTTGTATATTGGGGAGGAGTGGTTTCTGTTCAATTGGCACACATGGAATGACAATATATTAATTATATTGTGGATTTATACATTTGCAGTACTTGTATGAAATGAAAGATGGTTGATTTATTCATTACATAAACTGAGAAGAGTAATTTTTGCTGATGAATCATAATTTGAAAATGGATTACACCAACTTGACACAATAGCAGCATGGCTTCCGCTCTCTTTGACCTTCGTCATTGCTGCTGCAACACATTGTTGAGATGTTATAAAATATTGTGCTGGGTTTCACCCTGATTGTCGTAGTCTCTCACTCTGTAGCAGCACTTTTGACTAAGACAACATCTCAACATCCCTCCACTACTAGGTTGACCTGTTAAGAGATTTTACTGTTGTGAGCCTCCTACATCACTCTGATCCATTTTCTCACTCTGAAATATGCATCATTGGTGCTCATCTCCATAAGGGTGAGCCCCAGACTGTCTTCTGGTCATGCATAGTTAACCAAACCAAGCACTGATTTGTTAGATACACCAATACCCAACTGTGAACTTGTTTATTTTGTTGATGGTTCCTGTCTCAGAAATGTTACCTGAGAAATTGTGACAGGGGATACTGTGTGCACCCTACATAAACTTGTTGAAAGTCGACATCTCACCTAGGTTTGTTCAGCAAAAGTGGCTGAGCTTGTGTCCCCAACGTGCATCTGTGTCCTAAATGCTAAAAGTTACCATAGTTGCCAATTATGACTGGGTTGTAGTGGTTGCAACGGGGGTCTTAATTTCTGCAGCAACCCCTTTCAAAAATAGGATCAACACCTAAAAGTTGATGAATGAGCTACTGTTACACTTTAAAATACCGACTGTAAAAAGAATTGCACATCAATTTACAAAAGATGAAGTGTCCCTAGAGAATGTATTGGCTGGACAGGCATCCAGAAAAGCTGCATTAACTCCTAAAAGCAAAGCCACTATATATTTCTTACAACCAGATGTATTTCCTGTGCCTACACTGAAATGCTTGCATTATAAGAGCGGGCATCCGATGCTGAGAAATAGGCAAGATCAAACAGACATGTACAAAAAAAAGACCCCCAAAGCTTGTAGAAGGTTAGCATCAGGATAGTGGTTGCCCCTAAATTCTTCCTCTCCAACTTCATTCACTGCACCAGGAGCATGGTTGCCCCAAAATTCTTACTCTCACACTTGGACAGCATGAATCAACAGTATGATTTGTGCCGCAGTTGCTCACTGGCTGGTGCCCTTCTTTCCTTCTTGCACTCCTTTGATACCTGCCAGAGTTATAATATTGGGAAAGGGATTTATACCACCCTAACTCCCCAGCCAACTACTTAGAGGCCCTGTGTCCAATTGGAGAAGGATCTTATTTAGATGCTACAGTGTTGCTCCTATTCATATGTCCTTGTGTGTGTTATCAGGTTGGGTTGCGGCTTATCTTGTGCACTGATGCAATTGCTGTAGGCAAAACATTGTTGAGGGACTTAATGCTCCAGTACAACCTTCCAGTGTTCTAGGAACCCTCTTTTTCTCCTCTATTTCAGAATCAGCTTGCTGAGTAGAAAGGTGTAACAACTCTAAAGAACAAAATAGCTAAAATATGTTCAAAAACCCAGATGAAGAGTCCCAATGTTCTGCCTTTAGCACATTGATCCATCTGAGCCCGTTTCACAGAGAAGTTAACTAAGCCAATAAGAAGTGATCTTAGGTCGACCCAAAATGTTACCTTCAAATCCTCTAGTTTCTCCTGCGGCTCTGGACTCTGCTTTGAAGGCAACTGTTTCACTGTATCTACAGTTTCCATGACAAGATCCAAGCTGTCCTGCCTGACTGTCCTACCAAAGCCTGCACCACCTGCAGTCCGGCCACTGGGCAGTCGTGAAGGGATATTAAAGAAAGTCTGTCCTGCAGCCCCGTTTGAAAGGGACGTTTCAGATGCTGCTGACCATCGCTGTGAAGTAGTGAGAACTCTACGCTCCATTCATCTCTAAGCCAGCACCTGCAGCTCTGCACTCTGTTGCTCCTACCTAGACTCCAGCTGTCTTCCAACCTCCGGCTATTGAACCTCCTTTACCAAATCTTCTGCAGCAAAACGACGGAATGGGCTCCAGCATCTCCACTATCACAGGCTCGACTGTTACAGGACGCAGCCCCCAATTTCACCTCTGACATACTCCGTCTTGTTTTCATGCTTGGCACTAAGAACCAAGAATTCTCAATTACATTAATTCAACATTTCAGATCGCCTAAGTTGTGTCTGTTTTTAATGTCTTTTCGCTCTTCTCACGAGAAATCCAGGCACCTGTTAGTACATTTATGTAAAGCTTAAATTTCTGTCACATGTATTCTGCTTCAACCGGATATGTGACAAAATGTATAAAAGTTTGGGAAATTTTGGGAGGTGTTAGCATTACATGCTTAATAACTTGGTGGGGGTGAAACTCCATCTCACTAGGTAGCGATATAAATATACTTGTGCTTACTGTACCTAATACATTCAGTGGGCTCGGAGAGATATTTTTTCTTATATACCACGCACTAATGAAATGAGGACTTTGGACAATTTTGCCAACTGCCGAGTTTCTTTCCCTGTGAATGGTAGCATAGCACACACACGTGTCTCTACAAACAGTTGGTACTTAACTAACACTGAAATGTGTTACTATTCTGGACAATTATTGGACAATATATTTCACCAATTCCGAGCCCCCACTTTGACTGGAAGGTCTTAGCTCGCATTTTCAGTCTGGCTACAAACAACACCTGCGTCCTCTGTGTGGGAGCAGTTGTGTTTACCAATGCCTTTGTGAGCACATTCGAGGAGGTTACGCTCCTTCCCAGTACATTGGACGTCATCAAGCAGGATATTAAGTGTACGTCCTTCCCCAAATTCAGCATGTTTGCTTGCCTTAACGACGTAGGAAAATCCTAGCTGGCGGCACACCACCATTGCTGCTTTCATGCTCCACAGGTCGTCACACACAGTGCCCCACTCTCCATTTATGTAAATTTCCACTCTTCCGCGGTCCGTTCTACCTTTGTTGTTCACGAGCCGCACTGCACCATTCTGTATTTCTGAAGATTCAGTTCTCCTTTTAGAAGCACCTGTAGTTTTAGTTTTCTTCTTCTGTCCCCTTCTTTCTCCACTCTTACCACCTTTCCTGGATTTGTCAGGCTTTGCTGTAGATTGTTTGGTAGTGGCAGAGGTGGGGTGCAGTCTTGAGGTCTCGTAGACACCGCTTTCTTTTCTCAGAAGCTTTAGGAATTCGTCCAACCAATCTGGAGTTGTGTTCTTTGGTGGCTGGGCTGTTGGACGACTTCTGGTAGGTGGTTTAGTTGTCGTTTTAATCTTGGGTCGTTTGGTTGGCACAGTTTTGGGTATGAATTCTAAACAAAGAAAAAACAGTAAGAAATTGTTCTGGAAAATGCCACAATTACCTAGCCAATGTTAAATCATGATAACTCATTTACTATTTTACGTAAGCCACAGTAACATATTCTCAATTAATCACAGCCCTTGGATACAAGGTGCTGAGGTGGAAAAGTAAAAGCAACAATGCTGTTTAGAACAGGGTTCTTGGCATATTTGTACTGGCTACATGCAGCATCACAGTGTCCAATTCAGATCTTTACTTATGCATAGTTTTGAAGATATTTTAATCAATGGGCACAGCGCAGCAGCGCCCATGCCCCCATATTGTTTGCCATCTTGGTTGACATCTGGGCATATTTACTCTGAACATAATTGTGAGATAGAGGCAAATACTGGCCTTGTGGAGTTACGTTTTATTTTTGTATTAAGACAATATTTCTAATATTTTAGAAAAACAACGGAAAAAAGTCAATGTCCTGCTCGAGGAGACATCTGTTAAAAGTGACATCACGTGAATGATGTCACTACAGATCTGAAACTCCCAGGCGACATCATCAAATAAACGTTCTAGAATGCTTACTGTTAATGATTTTTGGAGATGGAGAACTAAGTAAAAATAACTGTTTTATTCTCTAGCATTGGATAGCCCCCTTTATACTGTCTGGGCAAAGTTGCACCTCATTAGTACAAAATAACACCTGAAAGCTTGAATCAGCAACTAACATGTCAGTAGGTAACCTCTGTACAGGGGCTGCCATTGCATGGAATCAGGTTTTGACCTTTTTTTTTGTTATTCTTGGTCCGTTACTGCTATTTTAGCAAAATCTACAAAATACGTAGCAGATTGTACATTAAGTGGCAAATGCAGCATATCAATAATTGTGTGGAAAGTGTTGCATACTTGCATAATTCCAGCAGCCCTATGTAGATAGGGAAATATATATGGCCCCACTAAAGTCTTTTGGCTCTGAATTAAGTTACTTTCGTTAGCCATAAGCAGGAAAGCTCTGTAAGATATTATGGGCCTGATTAAGTGTTTGGAGGATATCAGCCTTATTACAAATGCCTGTTATCCTACGGCACTTATAATAAGGCGGATTAGATATCTGTCACATTTGTGATGAAGTAACTTGTCTGTCACGTTCAACATCAGGTCCTACATTCCTTCCTTGTTTCTTCAATCTTTTTTAGGATCTTACTATTTATAATGAAGCTACACATATTTTGCAACCTTTAAAAAATTATTGTAAGGGTGGAGACTGGTGAACAGTAATAGACGAGAGACGACTTTGGGGCCAGACATTAGAGGCTCTAACCACATCACTAAGCTTAATTCTGATGCCCTTCTTATTCGGGAAGGTAATGCAGCACCCAGTAAATACTGATGCTCATTTCAAGGCATGCAGTATTATACCCCCGTTTTGATTTGCAGTCCCCGCCAGAAATATCACGACAGTATTGCATCCTTTCCGCCATTCTGAGGAGCAAAATTAAGACATTTGCACTTTTTTTCTTGCAAAATGTTTACTAGGTTTAACAGGCAAAATTTAGCAACCGCCATGTACATTAATTTTGCTCACACTGTAACTCTGAGTGGGATGCCAACGCCTGTTGTCGTCTGAATCACGATTAACTACATGAAAATAATGAGGGCCTTTACTTACTAAATTGCTCCCCTGTACAGCCCATTAGGCTTACTTTCACCTCTTTTCAAATTCAACCAAAAGGCGTGAGTTTACAATCCCACATTTGTCCCACAGGTTCTAGGTAAGCGGGGGAGTTACATGATTTAATTCATAAATGAGCTGAATACACCCACTCACTACCTGTATTAATATAGGTGCCTTTTACCACTGTCAAGGGTAGTTAGGCCTCAATATTGCCTGCGACTTCACGCCATGAAAGCAGAAAACAGCCAAGAGGGAGCTTTAATAACGAATTGAAAATACATGGCACGACTACAGCAACATTGTAATCAAATAAAGTGAATAGGTCAGAAACGTGTATATATTGAAAAAGAATCCGTAGCAGACAGCCTGCTAAAGCAGTTAGCAACGAGTATCCGCAAAGCTGGAGGCAGCTCTCACTCGGCCGTCGAGTTACGTACCCCACATGCCTCCCTTCTGCACTGCGCCTTCCTGACTCAAACCCAGGCGTCTGACAGATTACTCAAGAAATGGTTTTGACAGTTTTTTTTGCACTGCCCCAGCGGGAGCGATGATCGACTTTAAGGCAACAATTCCCCTCAGCCCTTCCCCGAGTGAGCGAAAAAAGGTACACTATTCTTAGAAAATACCAAAGAAAAGGGGAGAATATGAGAAGACGGAGAGAGAGAGAACACAGCTGCCAAAGATGATTCTCAGTGGATAAGCCAGGCCTGTTTCTTCACATAACTTCTAATGCAGCTAGACTTCCACTGGGACCTTTAGGGGGGCTGTGGTAAGAGCTGGAGCTCTTGCTGACAGTTGATATATCGAATGGAAACTGTCGCCATACATGTCCTGGCCCGCGCGTGTGGTTTACGCAGAGGTGACCCCAAAATGGCTGCCTAGATCTCAAACTCTTTTGCGACCTCTAGTGAGAAGATTCTGGATGGCTGAGTCACTGTGCAGTGCGTGTGATGAGCTCTTCCTGCAATGGATATGTTCTCACTTTACGTTTAACTTCTTCAATATACGAGTTAAACAATGTTGTGAGTTGTGAACCAATGAAAGCGCTCCTATGTCGCAGTATAACACTACCACTTAGTACTTGAGATACTCGAAAGTGTTCCTTCTTTATACACGTTACCCACACCAAGACTCTCGTTGTCAGATCAGAGGGACATTTGTGGGTACCTGTACTGTGTAAGCAGGGAATCACAGAAGTTGTTATAGTATCCCACTCAAAGACCGCCGTCCTGGTGGTGTTCCAGGCTTGTCAGTATTTTGTAAGTGAAATTTCTGCAAGGATTTTGGGACGTGGTCACTGAGTTTTTTACGATCTTTACTTAAGGTCAAAGCCTTTCCAGTCTACTAAATAGAACACTTTTCCTTGTGTAATATTGGAGTTTAGTATTTGTTTCACCTCATATTCAAACTCTCCATCAACAAGCACTGATATATGTGGCGTTAGCAAGGGGGGGGTCTCTGGATGGCACAAATCGAGGAACTCGACATGGAATACCCGTTAGATTTGAAGAAAGTGGGGCAAGTCAATTTTCACTGTAACTGGGTTTATACTTTTATTTATATTGAAAGGCCCTAGGAATTTGGGTATCATTTTTCGTTTTCCTCGCAGATTAAAATGTTTGATTCCTATGTTTTCTATGTTTAGTTCTGTTTTTTCTCCCACTCAGAGATTCTTGCTCCAATAATTCCCACATTGAATAGCTAAGCAACATAGGTACTGCACTAAAGTCTGGCAAGTCATTCAATGATGACACTAGTCTCATGGTGGCAACTAGCTGACAACCTACCATCAATTTTCCAATTTTTTACATAAATTCGGCCAGAAGTGTGACATGAATTGGATACCTTCGTCAGTAAATCTGGCTCTGGTAATGCAATATAACCTAAACACCATTTGAGTATAGATTTTGACTAATTCTGGAGATGTGAGAAGTTTGGATAACTAAAGTGTCCTATTATAGATAAATGGTCTATTATTACTGGTTTCCTGTAAATAGAATGATCTCTACCAGAAGGTCCACAGAACTGGTTTGCTACAGCATAAGAGGTCCTGAATGGAACAGAGCATACCAGTAAGCTTTTGTGAATCTGACTTGACTTGCACGCAGAATGCGCAAGCAGATATGTACTTTACAAAGTTAGATTTCATAGCTGGCCACCAGAAATGTTGTTGCAGGTCCTGAGCTCGCCCCCCACGACCGCAGCACCACCCTGCTGCCTCCTGCCTCTGTCCCCCGACCACGCTGCTGTTTGCGTGTTCGAGGCCCTCCTCCACCCGCAGGCATCCTCCTGCGCCTCATCCCTGGGGTCTAGTGGGCTCTGACTAGCTTCACTTGACCCGTGTGCCGCTTTCCGCCGTCCTGTAAGTTGTTTTTCTCATTTTTCTGCGCCTCGCCTCCGGCGCTTCTGCCCCCGTTGTGCCCCTCTGATTGCTGTTTCCCCGATCGTGTACTGTGCCATTACTGTATTTCATACTGTGTGTTTTCATATTGTGACTGCCTTTAATTTCGCTTGTTTTTTGTGCCTTTTGCCCCTTGTGCGCTCCCCCTGCTCTCCGATCCCTGCCGCTGCCTCCCTGCGGCCCACCCCCCTCGCGCCCCCATTCGCCGCTCCCTCCCGCCTCCCAGCTGCTCCTCCCTCCCCCCTCCCTTCTTAATGGCTGGCGCTGCGCGTCACGAGTGAGCGACCTCTGACCTGTTTCAGGTCCTGAGCTCGCCCCCCACGACCGCAGCACCAACCTGCTGCCTCCTGCCTCTGTCCCCCGACCACGCTGCTGTTTGCGTGTTCGAGGCCCTCCTCCACCCGCAGGCATCCTCCTGCGCCTCATCCCTGGGGTCTAGTGGGCTCTGACTAGCTTCACTTGACCCGTGTGCCGCTTTCCGCCGTCCTGTAAGTTGTTTTTCTCATTTTTCTGCGCCTCGCCTCCGGCGCTTCTGCCCCCGTTGTGCCCCTCTGATTGCTGTTTCCCCGATCGTGTACTGTGCCATTACTGTATTTCATACTGTGTGTTTTCATATTGTGACTGCCTTTAATTTCGCTCGTTTTTTGTGCCTTTTGCCCCTTGTGCGCTCCCCCTGCTCTCCGATCCCTGCCGCTGCCTCCCTGCGGCCCCGCCCCCCTCGCGCCCCCATTCGCTGCTCCCTCCCGCCTCCCGCCTCCCAGCTGCTCCTCCCTCCCCCCTCCCTTCTTAATGGCTGGCGCTGCGCGTCGCGAGTGAGCGACCTCTGACCTGTTTCAGGTCCTGAGCTCGCCCCCTACGACTGCAGCACCAACCTGCTGCCTCCTGCCTCTGTCCCCCGACCACGCTGCTGTTTGCGTGTTCGAGGCCCTCCTCCACCCGCAGGCATCCTCCTGCGCCTCATCCCTGGGGTCTAGTGGGCTCTGACTAGCTTCACTTGACCCGTGTGCCGCTTTCCGCCGTCCTGTAAGTTGTTTTTCTCATTTTTCTGCGCCTCGCCTCCGGCGCTTCTGCCCCCGTTGTGCCCCTCTGATTGCTGTTTCCCCGATCGTCTACTGTGCCATTACTGTATTTCATACTGTGTGTTTTCATATTGTGACTGCCTTTAATTTCGCTAGTTTTTTGTGCCTTTTGCCCCTTGTGCGCTCCCCCTGCTCTCCGATCCCTGCCGCTGCCTCCCTGCGGCCCCGCCCCCCTCGCGCCCCCATTCGCCGCTCCCTCCCGCCTCCCGCCTCCCAGCTGCTCCTCCCTCCCCCCTCCCTTCTTAATGGCTGGCGCTGCGCGTCGCGAGTGAGCGACCTCTGACCTGTTTCAGGTCCTGAGCTCGCCCCCCACTACCGCAGCACCAACCTGCTGCCTCCTGCCTCTGTCCCCCGACCACGCTGCTGTTTGCGTGTTCGAGGCCCTCCTGCACCCGCAGGCATCCTCCTGCGCCTCATCCCTGGGGTCTAGTGGGCTCTGACTAGCTTCACTTGACCCGTGTGCCGCTTTCCGCCGTCCTGTAAGTTGTTTTTCTCATTTTTCTGCGCCTCGCCTCCGGCGCTTCTGCCCCCGTTGTGCCCCTCTGATTGCTGTTTCCCCAATCGTGTACTGTGCCATTACTGTATTTCATACTGTGTGTTTTCATATTGTGACTGCCTTTAATTTCGCTCGTTTTTTGTGCCTTTTGCCCCTTGTGCACTCCCCCTGCTCTCCGATCCCTGCCGCTGCCTCCCTGTGGCCCCGCCCCCCTCGCGCCCCCATTCGCCGCTCCCTCCCGCCTCCCAGCTGCTCCTCCCTCCCCCTCCCTTATTAATGGCTGGCGCTGCGCGTCGCGAGTGAGCGACCTCTGACCTGTTTCAGGTCCTGAGCTCGCCCCCCACGACCGCAGCACCAACCTGCTGCCTCCTGCCTCTGTCCCCCGACCACGCTGCTGATTGCGTGTTCGAGGCCCTCCTCCACCCGCAGGCATCCTCCTGCGCCTCATCCCTGGGGTCTAGTGGGCTCTGACTAGCTTCACTTGACCCGTGTGCCGCTTTCCGCCGTCCTGTAAGTTGTTTTTCTCATTTTTCTGCGCCTCGCCTCCGGCGCTTCTGCCCCCGTTGTGCCCCTCTGATTGCTGTTTCCCCGATCGTGTACTGTGCCATTACTGTATTTCATACTGTGTGTTTTCATATTGTGACTGCCTTTAATTTCGCTCGTTTTTTGTGCCTTTTGCCCCTTGTGCGCTCCCCCTGCTCTCCGATCCCTGCCGCTGCCTCCCTGCGTGCCCGCCCCCCTTGCGCCCCCATTCGCCGCTCCCTCCCGCCTCCCGCCTGCTCCTCCCTCCCCCCTCCCTTCTTAATGGCTGGCGCTGCGCGTCGCGAGTGAGCGACCTCTGACCTGTTTCAGGTCCTGAGGTCGCCCCCCACGACCGCAGCACCAACCTGCTGCCTCCTGCCTCTGTCCCCCGACCACGCTGCTGTTTGCGTGTTCGAGGCCCTCCTCCACCCGCAGGCATCCTCCTGCGCCTCATCCCTGGGGTCTAGTGGGCTCTGACTAGCTTCACTTGACCCGTGTGCCGCTTTCCGCCGTCCTGTAAGTTGTTTTTCTCATTTTTCTGCGCCTCGCCTCCGGCGCTTCTGCCCCCGTTGTGCCCCTCTGATTGCTGTTTCCCCGATCGTGTACTGTGCCATTACTGTATTTCATACTGTGTGTTTTCATATTGTGACTGCCTTTAATTTCGCTAGTTTTTTGTGCCTTTTGCCCCTTGTGCGCTCCCCCTGCTCTCCGATCCCTGCCGCTGCCTCCCTGCGGCCCCGCCCCCCTCGCGCCCCCATTCGCCGCTCCCTCCCGCCTCCCGCCTCCCAGCTGCTCCTCCCTCCCCCCTCCCCCCTCCCCCCTCTCTTCTTAATGGCTGGCGCTGCACGACCGCGCCGCTGGCGCGCCGGAGCCCGTCTGCGCCCGTCCGCGCCTGGACCGCGCCCAGCGCCACCCCCCCTGGTCCCCGCGCCCCCCGCAGCCCCTGCGTCCGCTACTCAACCAACGAACTCCGCGCACTCAACCCCGGCCCCTCCGCAGAGTGCTTCCTTGCAACCCCGAAGCACACAAAAGGACCCTTCTCCTGCCGCATCTGCAACTTCTCCTGCGACAGAACGGCGAAGCCAACAACAAGAACTTCCAACACCAACCACCTGAACTGCATCCTCATCAACACACGCTCCGCACGAAAACACGCCATCGAACTCTGGGACTTACTCGACACCACCGCCCCTGACGTGGCCTTCCTGACCGAAACCTGGTGGAACGACTCCTCGGCCCCGGACATCGCAATCGCCATACCAGAGGGATACAAAATCACCAGAAGAGATCGAACCAACGGAATCGGTGGCGGAATAGCCATCGCCCACAAATCTACCCTCAAAATCCACACCCACACGGACGACACCCTCAAGACAGCTGAACACCTCCACTTCCAGATCCACACGGACCCCAACACGACCCTCAGAGGAACCCTCATATACCGCCCTCCAGGACCAAGAGCCCCCTTCAGCGACACTATCGCCAACCTCGCGAGCACCCACGCCCTCGCTTCCCCAGACTACATCCTCCTGGGAGATCTAAACTACCATCTGGAAAATAACAATGACGTCAACACCGCATCACTGACCTCCAACCTCCTCAACCTCGGACTCCGTCAACTGGTCAACACTCCCACCCACATCGCCGGACACACTCTTGACCCCCTCCTCACCTCAAGCAACCACATCTCTTTCAGCCACACCTCCGAACTCCACTGGACCGACCATCACTGCGTCCACTTTTCCTATACGAAAATCACTGAACACCACCGCATCCCCCTACCTCCTCACCGCCGCTGGGGAAAAATCATCCAAGACCCACTAACCAGCACCCTCGTCAAAAACCCACCACCCGACTCAACCGACCCAAGCACTGCCGCCATCAACCTCCATCAATGGATCCTCGACTGCACCAACACCTTAGCCCCACTCAAGAAACCCACCGCCAACCAAGGAAAGAAAAAACCAGCCTGGTTCACAGACGAACTGACCGCCTCCAAAAGCCGCTGCCAGAAGCTCAAGAAGAAGTGGATCTTAGAGCGCACACCCGACAACCTCGCCTCCCTCAAAGACGCCAACCGTGAACACCACCAACGGATCCGAGTCGCCAAGCGCGCCCACTTCACTGAACGCATCAACAACAACGCCCACGACTGCAAAGAACTCTTCGGCATCGTAAAGGAACTCTCAAACCCCAACGCCAACTCCGACGACATCCCGCCCTCCCAGAAACTCTGCGACGACCTCTCCACCTTCTTCCACCAGAAAATCACAACCATCCACGACAGCTTCAACACCACTCCGCCGCCAGACCCCACCCCTGACATCTCCACAGACGCCTGCCGCCTCACCGCCTGGACCCACGTGGACGACACCGAAACAATGACAACCATGAACACCATCCACTCAGGCTCCCCCACGGACCCATGCCCACATCACGTGTTCAACAAAGCCAACGCCATCATCGCCCCCAAACTCCGCAAGATCATCAACCTCTCCTTCGACTCCGCCACCTTCCCAGACAGCTGGAAACACGCAGAAATCCAACCCCTTCTCAAGAAACCCAAGGCTGACCCCAACGACCTCAAAAACTTCCGACCGATCTCTCTCCTCCCTTTTCCAGCAAAAGTCATCGAGAAGATCGTCAACACCCAGCTCGCCCTCTTCCTCAAAGACAACTCCATCCTAGACCCCTCTCAATCCGGTTTCAGACGAAACCACAGCACCGAGACTGCACTCCTCGCCGCCACAGATGACATCAGAACTCAAATGGACAACGGCGAAACCTCAGCCCTCATCCTCCTCGACCTATCTGCCGCTTTTGACACAGTCTGCCACCGCACCCTACTGACCCGCCTCCTTGAAGCCGGCATCCAAGATAAAGCCCTCAACTGGATCTCATCCTTCCTCTCCGACAGAACCCAGAGAGTACAACTCTCCCCTTTCCGCTCCAAAGCCACCAACCTCATCTGCGGCGTCCCCCAAGGCTCCTCCCTCAGCCCTACGTTGTTCAACGTCTACATGGCCCCCCTCGCTAAACTGGCCCGCCAACATCACCTCAGCATCATCTCCTACGCCGACGACACCCAGCTCGTCCTCTCCCTGACCAAAGACCCACTCACCGCCAAAACCAACCTCCACGAGGGACTAAAAGCCATCGCCGAGTGGATGAACGACAGCCGCCTGAAGCTCAACTCCGACAAGACGGAAGTCCTCATCCTCGGGCGCACCCCTTCGGCCTGGAACGACTCCTGGTGGCCCACCGACTTCGGTCCCCCACCCAGCCCAGCCAGCCATGCAAGAAACCTCGGCTTCATCCTGGACTCCGCCCTCACCATGTCCAAACAGGTCAGCGCCGTCTCCTCTTCCTGCTTCAACACCCTTCGAATGCTCCGCAGAATTTTCAAGTGGATCCCAACAGGAACCAGAAAGACGGTGACCCAAGCCCTCGTCAGTAGCAGACTTGACTACGGCAACGCACTCTACACAGGCATCCCAACAAAAGACATCAAACGACTCCAGCGTATCCAAAATGCATCCGCCCGCCTGATCCTCGACATACCCCGCCGATGTCACATCTCCCCTCACCTGAAGGACCTCCACTGGCTCCCCGTGGACAAGAGGATCACCTTTAAACTCCTCACCCACGCTCACAAGGCTCTACACAACACCGGACCTACCTACCTCAACTCCAGACTCAACTTTTACGCCCCCACTCGTCAACTCCGCTCTGCCAATCTCGCCCTCGCCATCGTCCCCAGGATCCAGCGCAAGACCTCCGGCGGCAGATCCTTCTCCTTCCTCGCCGCCAAGACCTGGAACTCTCTCCCCACCTCACTACGCCAGACCCAGGACCTCCTCACCTTCAGGAGACTCCTCAAGACCTGGCTTTTCGACCGCTAACAGCTCACACCCCCCCCCAGCGCCTCGAAACCCTGACGGGTACATAGTGCGCTTTATAAATGTAGTGATTGATTGATTGATTGATTGCAGGAGCACCAAATAAATTTTATCTTCTGAAGTGTCGAGCTAGATCGGAATCATGTTCCTGCTGTATGACTTCCTGTCACTGTTCTAGTGTAGGAAGGTACAGGACATTCTCATGATACAGCAGAGTCTCTTTTTTATCTACCTGGCTCCTCCCAAAGCCAGGATTCTTTGTCTGTATTTTGAATGTTTGATCACAGGATGTCCAAGGACTCTCTATGTTCAACCACCACTACCACCTCTTCTTATTCCCTTGAATTTTTTTGTAAGATGAAACGCAGATCTAGCTTGGTATTTTGGTTTTCCTCCATTGGGTTGCAGGTTCAGGATAAGGCATCTACCTTTCTGAACCTCCAGAGTTTGCATCGATAAACATTCATTTATTACAGCACTTATGATACTGGGAAGCGCTCCTCTATCACCGTATAACATTATTACTTAGCATATATGATTCTCAAAGGTGCTCCTTTTTGTACACATGTTCTCCATATCCAGAGTCTTGATGTCCAATCAGATGGAGTTTTGTGGGGACTTGTACTTGTATGCAGGCGATCATTGAAGTTGTTATAGCTACAGCCATCTTCCCCAGCCATGCCTATCTGATAAACAGGGCCTGAGATCTGATGGTAAGTACTGATCTCTCACCAGCCCCGCCACAGACAAATACTCACTCCACCCTCCGTCACAATCTACATCTCAATCTGTCACCAAGTTCCCTCTCCGCCTTTCTCTTGGTCAACGCCCCACTTTTTCCCTAGACCATTCTATTGCCTTCCCAGAGCATGACTCGCCAAATGGGAAATTAGCTTTCCTACATTAGTAACACAGAAAATGGGAGAACGATGTCCCTTCACCACCAAATGCACGGGAAAACTCCAAGAAGCAGATGCCATGCACTGGAACAGTGCCCATTCACACCAGGAGTGAGTCAAAGCCTGAACACATAGAAGGTTATTGTTGCTTACTCAAAGACCTCATCCAAACTGGTCATCCCAGTACCTTGCAAGCAACATCATAATCTGCAACCTCCTTCATGGAAATGTATTCCTGGGAGCCTAAAACATGCCCAGAATGTAAGTACCATCATCACTAAGTTGACACACATCCACACATCCAGAAAAAAAGCACAACTAGATCACACTCGCTATTGCACTGATTTGCCACAGGATGCAAGGGTGTCACATTTAATATACAAAATGTGAGCCGTGAGGGGAGGAATAAGGCAGTGTCTAATTTATATGAAGAAGGTTCACAAACCAATGTGCTCAGGCCATCTTCTCCAGAGTGGAAATGAAGCTCTACTCTGATGGACTAAGGATCACATTTTAAATTAATCTGTATCTGTTTATTGGGCAATTGCTGTCGCATTTAGATCATTCAGCCATACGAACATACATAATCATTCATTTAAATGGCATAATGCATTGTGTTACCATTACCATTAATTTATAAGGAATAAGATAGCCAATACAAACACACATGCAAGTCTTTGTTGCATTCCACAATTTAGTAAGGGAGCTCAGTCAATTACAGGCTAGATATTCTTTTGAAGAGGACGACACCAGGTGTGCCCTGATCAGAAATATTATGACACTTTGGTACAAACTTGCTCTTAGTTCCTTATGCATCAGAAGGGCCATCATTTTGTAACAGCTGTGGTGCTGGAAAAAGCCCTTCATATATGAGTTCTTGCTACCCTTCCATCAGGTTATGTGTGTGACTGTGCTAATTGTGAGCTAATGCGGAAGGACAAGCGCAGCCCCAAATGAGTGGTGAAGGCAGTCACATGCACAATTCGTTTCTCTTCATACTCAGTTGAAAGAATGATTCTACCTGTGACTATGTGGTGAGGGGCAGCAGGCCCAGTTTAAGGCACTACAGATTTCATACTGATCAGGCCCAAGGTACTGGGCTGTCTTGTTGTCAACTGTAATCAAGAAAGCTCTTTTACTGACCAGGTCCTAGGACAATTTCTGACCCACTCTTGGGACATGCAGCAGTCTAGTAGGACTCAATTGCATGGGGGTCAGTATGTGGCTTGCTGGCAATCCAATGGCTTTTGTAGACTCGTGAGGCTAAAGGAAGGAATTGGGTGACTATGTAGCACTGGTCCACAAGTGTCTTCCGAGGGGTACTGGGAATATTTACTGGTGAAAGGTACACTGGCTGACTATGGAAAAGGTTCAAGGTAGGTTTGTTCCCCATCCGGGTAAATGTAAGCCAGCCAGAAGCCTGTACTGCTTGGATACAAATACATTGTTAGCATCAACAGCATAGCACTGCTCTTTAGCGTGATATTTCTCTTAAATAGTGTGGATTAGAGAGACATGTAAATGTGCTGTGGTTGATGGAGAATGCAACACATCCTTCTCTTGGGATGGCAAACTTGTGGAATTACTGGTCGTCACTGAAAGCAGATGCAGGTTAGCAGACCATCCCAAGTAAGATACTGGGAATCCTGCAGTAAGGTGGATCCTGCTCACACAGGCCCCACTGTTTGTAAGCAGCTTGAGGTGGCCCCATCTCTCTTACTACACCAGCATGAGAGGATGCACCTAATGAATGGCATGCTTTAGTGGCTCAATTAGACTGAGGGCAAGTAGTGTTGGAAGTATCATTGTCTTAACACCACTTTGGGCTTTGCCTGCTGTTAGCTACGACATGGATATATTGAATTTTGAAGCTCATTTCAACTTTCAACTCGTGTTGTTCTGTTTTCCTATGTGTACATGTTGGATCTGCTTCTCAGGCCCTCTTAAGAAGGTATAGGCTCAGTGGTCAAGGATGCCCTTGCCTAGTGCATTATCCCTTTGTATGCAATACACAGTTGAAGTGGCGTCAATGCTTCTGGGTTACTAACAGCCCCTAAACATGGATTCAGGGACACTGTGGCGATTGGAAACAAACCTATTTCGTTCTTCTCAATACCAGACACAAAGTGCACTAGGAACAAGACACTTTAACTAAAAAGAGTGTTTATTTCACAATGTTACTTATCACATCAAAAACAACTACACAGGATATAATACAGCACAAATGCATGTTGCAAACCGAGAGAATAAAATGAACATTTCTACCATGGTTAAAAAGTCATCTAAAACACTTGCCACCGTTAATCCTACTTCTATATGCTAAACTGGGAGAGGATGGAGTAGTATAACTTGCATCTAGATTCACCTAGGGAGAATCAGCGCACTGCATAACTGTTTACAGCCAAGCACTGTAATTATCAGTAGTCAATCAAGAAGGCCATGTTCCCTGTGAAAGTGAGCATAAGTCGCATCAGCATCAGCTCCTCCAAGGCTCGAAATCAGCTTTAGGTAAAAAGTGCGACACAGTGGCTCATTTGCTTATGTTTCTGGGGCATCACAACTAGGCTTCAGTTTCATTTCGTCCTCATTATGTAAAAAAACCTTTGTGCATATCAAATACACTTAAGATACTACTATTTATGCTTGTGTGCAGCTTCCCAGATGAAACAACTACCTCATTTAAAATGACCCACGTTCTGTATTTGCATATGTAAATAGATATCTAGACCTGTGTATGATTGTTGGATTCGTTTTATTTTTGTTAGACAAGTGAAACTGTAACACTGTAAAAGCTGCCGTTGACTCCATGTTTACAAAAGTCTAATAGCTGAACCTTTTGACCCAGCAGTTATATGGCGATTGTATTATTAGAATGGGAGGGAAAAACACAATGTAACTTACTTTCCTTTGGTACAAACTCTATGCGTTTGCTTTTAACACGAACAGGCAAAGGCTCATAATGACACTTCCCTGGTGGGGCACGTCTAAAGAAGCAAAGAAAAAGACAGGTTGGAATTAGTCAGTCGCATACAGTCAAACCAGTCAACCATTCAAAAGTCAGAGTTCACTTACAATGATAATAATGTATTTCCACATTTGGAAACCGGTAAAAAAAAAAAAAAAGTTAAAATCAGAACCTTAATGACTCCGAAATGTTGCTAAAAACAAGGATCGCTCATAGATTAATGCTGTCCACTCGGTAGTATCTCGTTATAATTGTAAGCAGTGCTTAAGTTGAGCAGGTGGTTGCAAGTGGGGCCCTTTGGCACTCATTTTTGGGGAAAGCAAACTTTGATCTAGAGGCTCAGAGAGAAAAACACAAAATGGGTAAAGAAGGAGGAAAACGCAGACGGGAAAATAGTGACAACGGGAGAAACAAGAAATGAGAAAGAACCTGCAAGAGTGAGATAAACAGACAGGCATGATAAAGTGACTGAGGAGGCAGGAGGTGGAATCAAGGCGAGGCAGCCTTGGTATTTAGTACACCGATCTTCGACAGCGCCAGCTGCATTCTTCTAGGCAAAAGTTTGGGTCCAGCCATTAGGTGCATATTTTACCCCATTTAGTCCGAATGTGCGTCATTTTTTTGGACACAAATTTGGCGCAAAACTAACTCCATATTTATTTTTTGACATTAGACCCGTCTACTATAAAAATATTGGAGTTTGCACCATTTTTTAGATGCGTGAACCTACATTGCATCAATGAGATGCCAGGTAGGCGTTCCCATCTAAAAAATGGTGCTAATCCCATAGCCCTATATTTATCTCCTGTGCTAAAATGACGCACGGGTGGGGGGAGTGGCTAAATAATTATTTAACGCCTGGGTCAGACCAGGTGTTAGGGGGCCTGTCGACCCATTTCCATGGTTAAATACCATGGAATGGGTCCACAGGTGCCCTTCTCAAGCCCGGGGAACACCTCCACCCACACCAGAGGGACACCAAAGGATGGGGACCCCATCCCAGGTACGTAGGGTAGGTAGAGGTAAGTATTTATTTTTTAAAATTAAAGTGCCATCGGGGCCCAACTTGGGGCCCCTTAAATGGAACAGGGTGCAATGGCCTTGCCCAGGGGACACTGGTTCCCTGTGCTGGCCATTGGGGTGGTGGGCATGACTCTTGCCTTTTCTAAGACAGGAGTCATGTGGTATGGATGGCTCTGCATCAGAAAATGATGCTAGGCTGGTTAGAGGCATTTCTTTTTGCCTCTAACCAGCCTAACGTAATTTTTTGTGCAAAACCCTTTCTCCCATACCGCCACCCCCACCCAGCTAACGTTGTTTTTTTTTACGCAAGCCCACCCTTTGCACCAGCTTGCACCATTCCATAAATATGGCACCCGGATGGCGCTCCGGAATGGCGCAAGTTGATGCTAAACTTGCAGTTTTGCATCAAAAATGATAAATATGCCCCTTACTCTTTTGCAAATGAAGCACAGACTGTAAGCTACTGTATCTAATAACCTAGAAATTCTGCGTAAGTCATCTAAAGCACTGTGACGCTGGCCGTGAACATCAGACACAATTATTATTGGGTTGAACTACAGCCTCATTTTTTCATTTTACCATTACCCAATGACCCATCTCAACACCAACAAACATGGGGGAGGTGGAAGTGGAAGACATTAAGGACCATAAGCTAATGGGCCAGCACTAGTGATTAGCCCTATTTCCGTGGCTTAGCTCTACATGATTCACATACTTCATGAATTACGCAAGCATATGATTGCAGAAATCACAGCACTTCACATATATTTCACTTGACTTTCTTCATGACAAAAATCTTACTTTAACTGTTTTGTATTGACTGAGGCACTTCAAACCACTAGTTACAAACTGTATACACTTTCCATTTAGGTGTCTATTACTTGGTCTTTAACTATAGCAATTGCATGTCAAATCTTTTGTGGATTTCCCTGAAGTTACTGAAGTCCAGTACCTTGTGCGGATACCCAAGCTTTTGTATTGCATCTTCTTGACCACTCCTTTGGTTCTCCCCTTTTTAGGATGAGCCTACCAGGGAGGTCAGCGATTTGATCGGGTTGCAAAAAACCTATTGTGGGCTTTCCGAGAGCTGACCACAGCTTCCACTGATTGAGTTTACTGTACTCTCATTTGCTTGCTTCTTGTTTGATGGTTTTCCACATAGGTGCTGGAAGTAGAGTGTCGAGGGTGCTGTAGCACCCCCAAAATATACATGATGGAGTTCAGGAGGTAAATGGCCCACAACAATGCCTTAAAATTTTGTTATTATCGTGTCACAGGTGCTGTGAGTACAAAGGTAGAGGGGTCAATTGTCAGGCTATGTTTTCTGACAATATTGCTGCTTATATCTTTAACATGGAGATTGTGGTTTACTTTTCTTTCTTTGACTGCCAAGTTAGGAGATTTTGTGAAGTGAACTATCTGGCAATCTTGCAGGATAAAGGTAGTGTGAAAGAACATTCTAGCACGACCTTAACGGATATTTGAAAACATATCGGCAGTTAGGAAAGCACATTTTTCTTCTATAATTATGAAGTGTGATGGAAAAGAAAGGGCCTGGTTTAGATAGTGACAGATGAGTTACTGAGTCACAAAGGTGAAGGATATCCAGTCTGCCAAAATTGAAATCCCATAGGATATAATGGGTTTTAGATTTCAGCAGACAGGATATACGTCACAGTTGTGACGGGGTTACTTGTTCGCTAAAAACTAAATCTGGCCCAAAGATTTTAATAGTATCAAAACAATTCAAGACACTTTACTTGGTGATGTGCAAATCATAAATATCAACTGAAAACTGATTTCCACACATTATTGTTTGTATGCTATATAGTTTAATCAGTAAAATGTCAAGTCAGTGCAAATTGTGCCATCATGTCAGTGGATAATGAGTCTGTAAATGACAGTGTACTACCGCACATGCTATAGTAATATATTTGCAATTGTGTCCTCCAAATGCTCCTGCAGAATGGGTGTAGTTCAGTTGCTATATTAGTTCTTTGTGTGAAGCTTGGATTTTTCACATCCTTATTACTTCAGTGATGTAACATTGATGGCAGAACCTCCACTCTGAAAATTGTTCCAGCACCAATGGCTTTCTGTGTTGCAGCTTGTCAGCATACTCGCTGCAAATGTGCATAGAGAACAACGGCTAGTATATCACTGCTATGATGGTTAAACCTGTGATCACAGCTCATACATACAAGAAAGTGGTCTAGTGTTAGACAATGATATAATTATAATCGCCATGTTTAATGGTAGAGCTGCTTAGTTTTCAGAATATTATTGGAAATAGAATAACACATTAAAGGTAAATAATGGCATTTTATGGATTATAAATCTCATTTTTTTAAATTAGTAGAAGTTATGTATTATCATACACTTCTCCTTGGAATGTTCAAGTGGGGGATCTGGTGGTGGATTCACACTGTATCTAATGGTCTTCAAGAGTGCCATGCTCAGTCTGGAATCTTCCCTGATTGTGGTTGTGTAGCAGGTTGCCATGGTCTCTGTGATAAATGTTTTGCAAGTGGTGTGGAGATTCTCAAGGTCGTCTTGAAAAGGCAATTATATTATACTTCTCCTCCTATCATCTAATGTCACTTATTCTGTCACTGAGTTCCTAGCTATTTCTTGGTGGTGGTGGCTTGACCTTTATGAAGCAGTGGTCAAGTGGGTTATCAGTGTCTGTTATCAACTGAAGCATACAACTGACGTTGACAAGGGTACTGATGTAGCCAAGATTTGAGTGCTATCCCTCATGTCACAAAAGTCATCAATATGTGACAGTTTATGCCTTATGTTAATCAAAGTACTATTGGTTTGAATGTAGAAACTGCACTGACACATATTTATAAATGTGCATTCATTCATAATGTAGACTTGAACACAGGTGGTATTTGAATTTTAAAAAATGCAATAGGAACTAAAGTTATATTATGATGTAATTTAGATTCTGGACTAACAGAATGGATTGAAACACATTTGAATTTCTAATGGTTAATGATTTAAATATGAGTGCAAAAATGGAAGAAATGTTGTTACCCATTGTACTTATTGAAATGCATTACCAGTCTTTTGCCCTTGTAAGGTCAATGTAACAAGCATATCAATGAAGTACTATTAATGTTGAGTTCATAACTTTGCATTTGTTGTCATTATTAAGACGTATTAATTAAGTGTATTGCTATAATTCACTTGCGTTAGCCTAAGTGAGACCTGCTAAGGTTTTATTTTGTGACTGTGCAGGAAATGTTGATTCAATTACTAATGTGAGCTTTCTTTCAGACTTCGTTCCCATGAGAAGATATGTTTTGGTGAGGGACCTCTATTGTTTTAGATGTAGAGAGAAGGGCAACAGTGTCCTTGAATGAATATATTACATCATGGAACATGGATTGCTATTGTATACAATTGTTTAAAACTTGAGTTGAGCCACATGGTTGGTTGATGTTCTCATGACCGACCTGGGAAGATTAACTGATGTTATAGTTTTGAGTCTTGTAAAAGATTTCTATCGGATGATGCCCCTTCAAAGTAAAATGGACTGTTACCATTGGTGAATCAGAATGTTGTATGAACTTTAATATACCGATGATTGGTTTGACTTTGGTCAGAGTTTCAGATGCTTTCAGATGTCAGAGATCTCCAGATGCTTTGCTGATGAAGAACCCCGCACCTTGGAGAGGTATCTTGGAGAGGTATCTTCCTCTCTGCCTTTGCCCCTTTGAGATGCCCTGCTGAGACTTAGAGATTTTTTCCCTTACACTTGTAGAAGACTTTTCATCATGCTTCTGTCATGCTGATGTTTACTCTTTTTTCATATCTTTTGCTTACTTTAGCTAGTAACTTGCAGTCCGAGATGATCCTTTTCCAAATTCTTTTTGTACTTTTTGACTTTTGCCCGCATGTGTTACACCCTACCCATCTTTCCCTGATTTGGTCAACTGTACAGTTTCCCCTGTTCCCAGCTACATTATGACTCTGCTAAATTGAATTGGCTGATAATTGCTAATACTGACCAACACTTGATTTCTGTTTCTCAAATATTTCTGTTGCTGTTGTTAGTGTTAGTTCTGTCTGAATTTATTTTGTCGCCTTGGGCAACCCTTGGTGATTATGTATCTTTATAACTTGTCTTGCGAATTGCCTACATGACTTTGAGCTTGTCATAAATCCATTAACTTTATTTCAGACTGGAGTTTTCCTTCCCTGGCCGCATTGGTAATGGTATGTAACTGAATTGAGTTTGTATTGAAATTGTGTTAGTGGGTCTACCACACCCTGTCACAGGGTCCAAAGGTGAGTTTATTCTTAATAAACAGGGTTAAGTCCAGGATTTCCTTGGCAGGATAACGTTCTGAGCGTTGTAAGCCTTATCCAACTAACTGGATAAGGTATGATTCTTTGTCTTAGCCAATGCATCACACTGAGAGGTGGAAATATTTGAGGAAAGTGTTGTTGACATTGCTAGTCAAGGCCATTTTGATAAAGTCATACATTTTTGGGTTTAAATTAGGGTTTTTTATGCTAAAGGAAAAGGGTTTGAGAAGTGATACCGAGGAGCATTAGGAGTGCGAGGGCAGCTTTGCTGAGTCATGCCACATTCATTCCTGGACAACTACAAGGCCACCTTCTGTTCTGTAATACCAATGTACTGTATGAAATAGTGATATAAGACTTAGACATCAAGGATGTGGGTGGTGATTTGGAAAGCCACGTCTCTTTACTAAATATCATATCATGTTTGTGTGCTGTGATAATGCCTGAAAAGTTTGCTGTACTATTCTGCGGCAATGTACTGAGGTATCAAGGCTTTCCCTGAAACCCAGCTATACGTCCAATAAGATGGCATACTTTTCTACCCAAGTCTGCGACTCACCCAGCTGAATCCTTCACAAAACCTTCATGGACGAGTCAAGAAGCGACATAGGCTGGTAACAGGGATGATCAGTCTCTCCCTTTCTTGAAGTTGGATTTATGGCAGAGTAGACCCAGCTCTGTGGGAACATTAAGGATTCACAGGACATATTCAGAACCCTTGTCAGGAGGGGTGTTCCTATTCCATACTGGACTTATAAATGTCCTAACAGAACGTCATCTGGGTCATGGTTCTTGTTTGTATGATGACCCTGAATCTCCCTTACCACATTTGCAAAAAGGAACATCATTTCTATTATGCTTACCATGGGTAGGAGCCATTACAATATTTAAGGACTCATAACATTTCTGTGTACATTTTCATTTACTTTTTTACTAGCGAAACAAGGTCTCTGAGCACTGAGTGACAGGAGAGTACTGATATGCCACTGAGTGCTTTGCTAGCTTTCACCAGGTTTCACTAATGACACTGACTGAGGGAACGCTTTATCCTCATAGTGACTTTCTTGGATTCTATATACACCAGTGGGTCAGTTACTGTAGCTTTTCAACTGGTGACTGCCCCATGTTCCAAGGCATTCTTGTCTACAGAGTTTATCGAGGTGTGATCTCCAGCTTTGATACTAATGCTTGTGGTGATGTCTTCGAACAAAGACAGGGCATGCAAAGTCAATAAACATGTAACCTGATCAGCTACTGATCTAATAGAGAGTTTGGTTACTACATGCACACAGTGCAAATATGAGTTTCAATGTTTGAAGTGTGGATTACCTACCCAGGAACCCAAATTACCCATGGGATCACCTCACTCAAAAATAAAGTAATAGCAGTAAAGAAGATTAAAATGACTTCGATAAAATAGGTGGGTGTCCAGTAGGACGGTAAATAGGGGCAAAGTACACAGTGTAGTTTGGAAATGAGGACACCAATCCTTTCCCTACCTCAACCAGGGTTGAGAGTTCAAACAGGGAGTCATCAGGACCAGTGATTTTCCTTGGACAGTCCTAGGTTAATTGATATGCATGAATGTTCAACCCCTTGATTTCTTTTTTCTATCTTGCTGGCCCTACATTACAGATGTACTATCACATATAATTTAGTACATTTTCATTAATTGCGCATCACAAAATAAATTATAATTTGGTGATGTTATCTACATGCACAAATGAGCCTGCAGTGTGTTTGGGAGAGCCTCTGTGGCATGGCTAAAACCAAAAACGAGACCTACTGGCTTTGCCAATGATTTTTTACTACATTGCTGCTTAGGATCGCTGCTGCCCCACACTCTTTAATAGTTTCAAATCAATGCTAAAAAGCAGTGATTGGGCCTTTGAAAGTGTCCCAAGGGATGTGAGAGAGGATGAACGGTGTCTTTATCACAAATTATCCCAATCCCCAAATAAACAGCAGGGCTCCCTAACAACACTCCTCTCCAACAAGAGAAAGTAAATAAATACCCATCACATGGTAAAAGCATTTTGCCTTCCAAAGTAAAAGTCTATCAAATGTAACCAGAGTATTAAATCAGACCTTCCATTTTTATTGTGGCATGCTTTATTTTCATAGTGCTGTAAGAACATTCATAATGTGTAGCATTACTCAGATGTAAACAGACCAAAATAAATATTGTATTTTGACACTGGGCAGAAGAAAGAGCTCTAGATTTACTATCCTTCACACAATGGAGTTCTGAGTGAGCGTTTTTGCGCAGCATTGCCCAAAGGATTCAAAAATGCACAATGACAGATTTTTCATGGGGTCAAGTATCCGTGAAGAAATCTAAGGGGCACGCCTAAAAAAAGCCTTTTTTGCACAGACCTTAGCCTTGTGCAAAGGCACAGAGATATATAGTGTAGGATTCCCTCGAGCATAAATTCCGATGTGCGGCACCATGTAAGACGTGAGGTATATTATTTGCACCTTTCAATGTGGCTAATTTCAATTGGCATTAGGATTTTACGTGAAGGTAGGTCACACTATTCTAGCCTTTGTGACAAATTAAAGAGGTATTAGAGCCAGTTCACCAGGAAAAATGCCTCTCTTTGCTTCAAATAAACAGAGGTTGTCGCTTTGCAGAGCAAACCAATTTTAATGTCTGCGGCGGTCGCCCCACTGCTTGTGAGGAGAAGAAAAAATAAAATGTTAATAACTTCCGTTAGTAGGATTTATTTTTCATCTAGAGCCAGGGTGGGGGGGCAGGGCGTGAGGAGTGCTGGAGGAGGAGTGGTATGTGCACAATAAGTGTGCGTGTCTGTTTGGCTGGTCGTGTTGGGCTGGCCGAACAGCCATGCGCACTTAGCATTTCTCCACCTGGCTGTATTGCACAGCCGGCAGAAGAAAGTGCACAAGATCCCGTTCTCTGAGTGAGCGCCGATGAAGCAGTTCACACCAATCATGACGCTGCCGTCATGTTGCTGACAGCAGCATCGTGATTAGCTGAGAGGAGTGTGGGAGCCTGTGTGCTTCCCAGAAGAGGACGGGCTGCTCAGGACGAGGACGGAGACAAAGACATCTCCCGATGAACCAGGTGAGGATTTATTTCCCCCACTAACCCGTTCAGTGGCATCCACCATTGTTTAAAGTTGCACAAGAGTCAATTTTCATTGCAAAAACCCTTCACTTCGAGTTAAAAAAGGATGCTGTTTGTACCCTGAAACTCCGCTTTTCAATGCACTAGAAGCCACAGAAGCTTTTACTAAAACTGGGCCTTATTGTTGAACATTCTGCTTAATGCACAAAATGCACATTTGGATGTAGCTGTATATATGGGCAAGTTTTGGCCAGCTGCAGACTCCTATACATAACCTGCAGTGGTTTTTAATTCCATCAGAGGTGTCTCAACCTTCCAAACATCCATGACTGATAAAAAGTCTATCACTGGGTTAACAGAACTTCTTCCATTTACAGTGGTGCAAAATCTGGTGGAGCTACATTAGCACACAGTTCTATGTTTGTCAAATAAAAAAAAAACAAAGATTTCAATGCAAGTTAAGGTTACAATGGTTATAGCATGCACCACCTAAAACTCGCAAAAGCATTTAAATCCATTAGTAAAGGGGATTTTCTACTGTCATGTGTACTTCTGGTCTGTTAGAATTCGTCAATGGCATTATTTAGTAGTATTATGTGTTTTATTAAAAAGCACATTTACTGATGTTGTTCAGTTCCTTTCAAATTATTGTTTTAAGTACTGCAGTCCACACCCATATCACCCTTCAAAACTTTGGATTTTATGAATAACAATGACTAAGTAAGATTATGTTGCTCAGGGTGTATTAGTAGTATTATTGAATATGACTATGTATCCTTTCTCTGTTTGCCTAATAAAGTGTGTACGTTATTGTGTTTTTATGAATAAAAATGGCTACTTTCATTTCAGTTCACTTATATTCACTGGTCTAAATGAACATTCATTGGTGCAACTAGAGATAGCTTTTGTATGTACTTTGTGGGTTCAAAGGAATTTTTTAGAATAAACCCACATCGTTTGTCAAAATGTACATTAATTCATTGAAGTGAATGTACATTTGATTAGGTTTAGTTCCATTTGTGACAGGTGGTTAATGAAGTGGACTTCGTACAAGTTTGTGTCGTGAGGACCTCTTGGACCTCAGCTGGTACCCCCATTTTAGTAGCTTCATTTGATATTTTACATATTACATGTTTCCAGCTGCATCGCTTTTAGCAGTAATATTTTACATGCTTTTTCTGCATGATATTCTTCTAAGAATATGCTGTACAGCATGCTGGTTTAGTTAGCTTTGTCTCAACATGTAATCAGAACATTTTGTTCAAGGTTAAGAACACTGTGCACGATATCCTGGTTCTTGTGTTGCCCTTCGAAGATAGCTCTTATCATCCAGATGTTACAGTACATCGGAACTGTACTTCTAGCATAGTGTGGCCTTATTAAATAAGTGATGCTCTGACCCGGAAGGAGCAGAGGGGCACTCCAGCTGCGACCATCCTGGAACGAATGCTGTAGTCGACAAGCAGCTTTGCTGGTGCTAATCTTCCATCTTTCGAGAGAGGACTGTCATCCGCACTGCAGGCTGACTCTTCACACTATCTCCAGGTATGTGGTTAAGGCTAGTCCCTTAGATCAGGTCAGGCAGAAGAGTACATCCAGTATGCTCTCAGTATAGTCATAGTGTTAGGTAGGAACCTATAAAACCTCTAGAATTCATTTGCAATGGTTGGATTATTTATTGTCTTTACCATGTTCATAATGCTGGTTACTTTGCTTTATTCCACCTGCCTAATAATCACAGCTCATTCTCTTTATGCCAGATTATGATTGTCTCAATACATGTATTGAAACCTTATACGGTATCTCTCTTGTGTTTTCAACTGGGCATGCATGAGTAATCCGACAAAAGGTAATATCTGTTTCCATGTCTTCCCTAGGGGGAGCCAGAGTGTCATGTTTAGGTTGTATAATCATCTTCCACTGCGGTAGGTTCAGGGGTTTGGGTGAAGCACTGTGAGCTGCACAGGAATTGGGCTGATAGTTTCTCATGGTGGGGACAGACCTAATCTCCCACATTCTGAAGTTCTGCCGTCATAATATGCAGTCCTGTTGTAAGCAAATGGGTCATTAGTTGTGTGGCCTGCATAAGTAATGGGTCCTCATTTGTCCTCCACTGGGAACCTGACACCCCATTGTAGCGCTTGACTTCCACAGGGTAGCGAAGCAGAGCAGTCCAAGGCCTACTCAAGGGAGGTGGTATGGAGTAGCAATCACCATTCACAGATACACAATAATAGCCCTCAATAAATGATTGTCTAGTCTGTGCTTTTCTTGTGAAAAATTAAAAAGTACATTACAAACACACTACTCAATACTATGCAGCAATTTACATGTATACATAAGCAGATGGAAATGCTTCTTGGTGACATTGCCGATTCACTCTTGTCTCTCACAAAAGGAGGCCTAGGTCAAACATTGCATGTCAAAACCTTTCCTTGTATTAAAATGCCATGATGGAATATCAGTTTGAAGAAACACACATAGCCTTGCAAATAAAACATGCATACTTTTGGACATAAATGGTTGTCAGTGTCATTTCTTCATCAAAACATTCACAAAGGAATGGGTCTAAGCATATCTGGATGATTGGTGAGTGCAACATTACTTTTAACAAGGAATAATATGTTTCAAATATCACATTTAAAACCACAACTGGTGCAATTATATCACTTCGGTTTGCAGCATACATTTGAAATGACCTTTAGTATAATATAAGGCAATTCCACATAGCCCCTTAAAGGTATCACATTTGTAATCTTAGCCCATGTGTAATTACCATTTTTCACCCCTAGATGGTGTCTGTAAACATGAATAGCTTTCTTTAAGCGCTCCAGGCCACAAGGATTGCAGCCATAGTCTTTGCCCCTAGATGGCGCAGCACTCCGAGCTGTATAGGTAAAGCTCCAGCCTGGGGAATGTTTGGTAATCCATTGGAAACCCTTGAGGGGTTATCTTTTAGGGTTCCCCCCCAACCTAGGTTGGGGACACTAAGAAACCTATTTGGAGGAAAGGCTGCATCCTTCAGACTTTGTTGGTGGTGACTATGTCGTCCTGGGTCCACCATAAAAGTAGAAATATGCCAAAACAGGTTGAGAATCCATAGGCACCACAGGGCGTTATGGGTTGCTTCTCTGGATCTTTTTGTATATTCTATTAGAGGCTCTCCCCCTGCTTCGGAGGGAGCTGTATCACACCCTTGTGACTGTTTTCTTTCCTTTTAATTCCACGTGGCCTCACGCACGGTCCTTGCTTTTCTTGAGGTGCCCGTCCCACCAGGGCACTCTGATGGCAGTCTTACGTTAGAGAGCAGCTTGGGGAGCCAACCACTAGCAGCTCTTGCCGGCTCCCCACAAAGCCAGCACAATCGCATGTTGCAGCGGGAACTGGCACTTCACTCTTGCCTACCGGCTCCTGCAGGCAGATGCATGCTGTGCTACCGGCCTTCACTCTCCCCCTAGTCTCAGTGAGCAGGGAATGCAGGCCACACGGGGGGTGTGGCACTCCCTTCTTCAACTTCCTGGGGCCCAGCGATGGGGTCCAGGGCCCCTCTTTGGAGTCCGCAGAGGAGTGCGACAGCACTCCGTCACTGCCTGGATCAGCCATATTCAGGGAAACGCATCAGCACTTCCCTTGGCAGTCGTGGGCCTGAAGTTGGCATCCCGGGCCCCCAAAGAAGTACACTAGCCTGGGGGTCCCAAGGCCCCTTTGGATGCTGGGGAGTGGGCTCCATGCTCGCCTCCTCCCTCTGCAAATTCTCCTCCTTTAACGACCTGGAACACTTCCTTCAGGTCTCCTGGCCTCCAGGGCACAAACTCTGTAGGGAGCAGGATTCACTGGCTCCTAGCACCATCCTTTCACTTTGTCATTTCTCTGGGCAGCACTCCCTCCTTGCACAGAAGCCCAGTCTCTCCCCCCAAATGGTCCTCAGAGGATGTAAGGGGACCAGCTTCCCTGGTCCTGGATAGTGCCCCACTGGTCCGGGGGTCAATCAGAGGCAGAGTACTTAGTCCAGATAGCAGTTAGATTGTTCCTACTTCCAACTGTCCTTAGCTTCAGCCTCCAGTCCCAGTGTTCCACAGAAAAGAACAACCAGGAGAAACTCTCTCCCCTGTGCAGAACCTTTTAAGTGGGAGCAGGAGTTTCCAGCAGGGCTGCACCTCTGGCCTATCCTGTGCCACATCATATCAACATCCTTGCTCACTTTTCTGGGATAGCTCAAAATGGCGTCACCCAGGAATCATGTGCCACGTGCTCTGGGAGTCTCAGCTCCACCCCTCGGTGACATCACTGCCAGGGCCTTCCCCAGCAAATCTTCAAAGGAGCCTTCCTCCTGGTTTGGCTCAAGAGGTCGAGACTCCCTCCTTTGTTGAGAAATCTGGAGCAGGAACTCTTCCTGGAACAGGATGACAGCTGTCTGAACTGGCTTAAGCACTGTTAATTGCTGTCTTTGATGGGTGGGACCTTTGTTCCTGCAGCTGGAGAGAAACGTAATTAGCACAGCAGGGTCACAAAGGGATGGGGTCTGATCTGAGTCAGAGAAATATGACATTCCTGTATGACCAATAGGCTGCACATATATGCTTTTGGACTTTACAGAATTCCACGTACATTTTACGTACTCCATTTTACCATGAGTTAACCATGGGTAAGTCACAGGTTATGAGGCTCCCTCACAGTCAAAGGTCAAAAACCAGGTGATCAAAAAGCAAAAAATCTGGGTGGATTAGAAGGTCAGAACCGCCTTCTCACACCTATTATCTTAGTAGGAACTGAATAACACTTCTTAAAGAAATGCCGATTTCATTATGACCGATTTGTAATCAAAGTTACAGATCTTGCCATAGCAATGGCCTTGCAGAGTAAAACGTAATGTTATTTTTGGATACGAGCAGAACATGACTCTCTCTTATCGATGCATACCCACAGTATAGGTACGTCTTGAATACATTTACCAGGCTTTTACCATTTTTAATGAACGCTCGGGTTATATAGATTATAGGACCCTATGCATGGTGCAGGAGTGATGGAAAGAACTGGAGAAATTGGCTTACTGTTGCTGTCATGTCACAGGGTGGACTGCTCTGAGTACATACACTTGCTTCTCCAGCAGTCCATTTCCCCTTTGGAGTTCTTGAATTGTGCTGCCATGCACTTCCCTTCAGGTGCATGAAACACAAACAGGATTTTTTTTCACTGCTCCCAGCAAAACAGGCAGTCATTCGCAATGACCTCAGATACATCCGGAGTAAATTGTGTCACTAAATCCCCTCATGCACCCTGTGATGGTCCTCCCAGGTTCTTCTCACTGTTCTTCAAATTCATAGGATTAAGCAGGGCAGCAAGTCCTTTTCCTGCTGTTTGTGCCTTTCTCTGAAACTAACTTCCTCTGGCACTACGTGCTGCGTCTCATGATCTTGTGTTTACGAAGCTGCTAAAAGCTTTTGCTTCCATCTTCTGTTTTACTTTTGGTATTAATTGCCGGGATACCCTTGGTAAACACTGCACTATACAAATTCATTCTGCCATTCATCAAAGACTGGTGAAGAATGATGAAGAAAGAAAAATCTGTAGGTTGGAGAATAAGTTGGAGGAGGGTTTGAGGGAAAAATTGAGTTGAAGGACCGTGGTAGAGGATGGGAAAGTATTGAAAGGGTAAGAATGTGGACAGGAAATGAAGACGTCAAGAGCTAAGAGGAGGTGGATAAGGTGAGAGAAATACTAAATGGTTAGAGAATGATAGGCAGAGTGTTGACTCAGAGAGGGATGGAAAGTAGGGAAGGGCTACGCATCTTTGGTGTAGTCAACAGAATATTCATGCTAAAATTATCCTGAATGACTCCTTTGTTTTGCATCCTGTCACTTTGCATGAACCCACATGGGGTTGTCAAGAGAGGGACCTGTAGAAACAGTCCCAGAAACAGAAAAGGAGAGAAAGTGTGAGAACAACAGTAAGTAAGGAAGAGAAAGAGAGAGAACTTTAGTGAAAAGAGATTTCAGTGATTGGCTCAGGGTGTTAGGAGAAGGTATGTTGCTTTTTTACATAGTTATTTAAGCCATCATGAGATGTCTCAAAGCTCCAATAAAGTGGGAGAGACAAAAACAGGACAAGGAAAGAAGACTGGAGGACACAAGGCAGAGGCAATGAGAAAAGAGCCTTGTGGATTCCTTCAGACACTGGTATCACACTAGATAGGACAGCAGCACTTTTGGGTGACCAACTTAGGGGAGAAGAGGACATTTAGTGGGGACAGGGAGGACCAGACGAGAGAAGGGGGGCTTCTGTCATAGTTTCATAGTCCTGTGTTAGAAATGGGGTCTCTAGTTGGCAGTGGTTTACACTCTGTCCAAGTAGGGACCCTCATTCTAGTCAGCGTAAGGGAGTCACACAGCTAAGATAACCCCTGCTTACCCCCTTGGTAGCTTGTCTCAAACAGTTAGGCTTATCTCAGCGGCAATTTGTAAAGTATTTGTACACGCACACAGCAACACAGTGAAAACACTACAAAAGTACTCCACACTAGTTTAAAAAATAGCTAATATTTATCTGAACAAAACAAGACCAAAATGACAAAAATCTAACATACACAAGTAAAGATACGAATTTCCAAAGATAAACTTAGTATAGTGCTTAGAAACACAATAACTCCAACTGGGGCTATCCCAATGGCTTGAAGGAGTAGCTTCCAACAGTCTAGCACCACCCCACCATGAGGGAGCATGGGCTGGCTACGGAGTCGTGTAGACGCCAGTTACAGTACCTCAGAAAACAAAGAGAAAACAACGCTGTAGCATGGCCTTCCTTACTGCCACCTGGGAAGCGGAGTGTTGGTTCCTTACTGCTAGGCAGGGGAGGTGAGGCGTTGCTTCCTTACAGTTGCAGAGGAGGTGATGGGGCACTGGCGCCGATTCCTTAAAAAAAGGCGGGGTCGATGAATCCAGCAGGTCAAGACACGAGGCGTTGACTTTGTGGTGTTGAGATCACACCACGGGGCCACAGGTGAGGCGCTAAAGTTGGGTACTATGGACGTCGGTGACACGGTACTCTGGACTCACGCTGTGGCAGGATTCTAGAAGCACTCGGGCGGCGTCAGGCCTGCATTGTAGGTCGCAGTCGATGCATTCAGCAGGGACCACGGCTCCGGTGCAGGCAGCGGCGTGGGTTCAGACAGCGGCGGCAGATCCAAAATTGTTCTGGAAGTTGATGCACTATTTCTTACCTTCTTGCACTAGAACTCACTCCCAAGTGGCCAGGAACTGGATTTCGCCAACTTAGCAAGTCAGGGCTCTTCTCAGTAAGAGAGCCCAGGTGCTGGCAGATTAAATCTTTGATGTCTCTGACACTTCTTAACAGGAGGCCAGCTCAGTCCAAGCCCTTTGATATCAGGATCTAGAATGCCAAGTCGAGTCCTTTCACTCCCAGGACAGAAGCAGCAAGCTGCAGACTAGCACATCAAAGCAACAGGCACAGTGGCAGTCCCTCATACAGCATGCAGTTCTTCATGACAGAATTTCCTCAGTCCAGAAGGATTCTAACTATATGGTGTCAGAAGGCCAGTACCCATTTCTGTCTTTGAAGTAGGAAAACTTGAAAGAGAAGTCTTTGTAGTGCAGAAGACCCTGCCTTTCCTGCCCTGGCCCCAGACACACTCCAGGGGATTGGAGACTGCTTTGTGTGAGGACATGCACAGCCTTATTCAGGTGCAAGTGACAGCTCCTCCCACCACTCTAGCTCAGGAAGACCCATCAACCTGGTGATGGGCCATCAGGATATGCAGGGCACACCTCATCTCCCTTTGTGTGACTGCCTAGAGTGAATGCACAAACAACTCAACTGTCATCCTGACCCAGATGTGAATTCAGCAGGCAGGCAGAGGCACAGAATGGTTAAGTAAGAAAATGCCCACTTTATAAAAGTGGCATTTTCAAACTTACAGTTCAAAAAGCAATGTCACCGAAAAGATGTGTTTTTAAACTGTGACTGTAGAGACCCCAAACCACACATGTTTATCTGCTCCCAATGAGAAATCACACTTGAAAGATATTACAAAGCAATCCCCATGTTACCCTAAGGGAGGGATACTCCTTGCAATAGTAAAAAACAGAAGTATTTCTCTATCAAGACATGCAAAACACACCATTACATGTCCTACCTTTCAAATACCCTGTACTCTGCCCCTGGGGCTACCTTGAGGGTACCTTAGAGGTAATAAAAGGGAATGCTTTGGTCTGGCATGTGGGTGCACTTGCCAGGTCAAATGGCAGCTTAAAACTGCACACACATTCACTACAGTGCCAGCTCTGAGACATGTTTACAGGGCTACTCAAGTGGATGGCACGATCAGTGCTGCAGGCCCACTAGTAGCATTTGATTTACAGGCCCCAGGCACACATAGTGCACCTTTCCAGGGACTTACTAGTAAATCAAATATGTCAATCATGGATAAACCAATAACCAATGTATTTTAGCCAAAGAGCATATGCACTTTAGCAATGGTTAGCAGTGGTAAAGTGCCCAGAGTCCTAAAGCCGACAAAAACATTTAAGAAAAAAATAGGAGGAAGAAAGCAAAAGCTTTGGGAAGAGCCCTGCAAAAAGGGCCAGGTCCAACATTCTGGCTGACAGCAACGAGAACAGAGAGAAACAGAGTATTTGAAATAATGATATACTATTCAAGAGATATTAATAAAGGCCAGAGAGAGTTCTGTAGAGGGAGGAGACTGCCTAGCTCAATACACAATTTTTAAACCTCCTAATAGTTACATTTTACTTTGATCCAACAGCTGAAGAAGAAAGGTGGAAGAGAAATTAGCCTTCTGGGAGGACAGAGGCCATCAGCATTAGAGATGTTAGGTCTTTAACAATGGTTTAAGAGGTTGGGGAATAGGCTAGGTAAGCAAGAGTGGCAGCACTTAAACTGGACAGTACTAAGTGCAGGTGTTTATTGCCCTAGAGTAAGTGCTTCTTGCTCCAAAAGGAGTAATCTGCAACAGTGTCTTTTTCTTAAGCTATAATTACCCCTGTTTATCCAAACCTCTTTTTTAATTGTTCGGACTTCGCTCCTTCACTAGTGTTAGAAGCCAGTTTGCCATTCTTTCTGGAATTATTTTGTTGTGCTACTACTGAAGAGTCATCAATAAGATGTATTATTATGATCCTTTCGCCTCCCACAAGAATTCCACTTAAACACATTCACCATTCCATCTGTAAAAATAAATGTAAACATTCCATAGACTTAAGTTGAAGCATTTATTTGTCATGCACTGTTGCCAAATATTTTCACCAACTGTCATCATTTAACATTCTGCGGTTACTATTGTTCATGGACATGGTGCATGTTTGGGTGTTGGTTCCATGCTGCTGTGCATGCCAAATCACTAAACTACCTCACTTGGTACCAGGAGGCCCATTACACATGCTTTGTTTACCAATGTCCCAAACAGTTGACACCCTAACCCCAACTTATGCCACTCACCTGGTCTGTTGCTATCAGTGTGAACTAAAGAAAGAAAGCAGGACTCTAAGACTGGATTTAATTTCTGATCCTGCCCCTGTCTTAATGAACCCTGAGTCCATGGATAGCAAGCACAGTCCATTCAAAAACATATTGGGTCTGAACATAGTGGGCAAGATTTACTAAGCCACTGCGTTGACCTTGCATCATGGAAGGTGATGCAAGGCACACAAGTGCTTAAATCAGATTTACTACATTACGCAAAGCCACCGTGCGTGGTTATGTGTGGTTTAGCAAATGCAGAGTAACGCAAGGCAGTGCAAATCGCTGCTGTTAGAAATTGGGTTTTTGGTTGGCAGTCAGGTTGCCTTCTGTCCAAGCAAGAACCCTCACTCTAGTCAGGGTAAGTCACACACAATCCAAAATCAGCCTGTCCCACCCTCTGGTAGCTTGGCACTAGCAGTCAGGCTTAACTTAGAAGGCAATGTGTAAAGCATTTGTGCATTAAATCATACAATACCATAATATAACACCACAAAAATACACCACACAGTATTTAGAAAAATATATAATATTTATCTGGGTATTTGCAGGTCAAAAACGATCAAAGTTGCAATATGAATTTGTAAAGATATCACTAAGAAGTGATATAAAGTGTCTTAAGTCATTAAAAAGCAAACAAAGTCTCTTTCAAGCACAAAGTACCTGGTTTCTGGTGGAAAATCTCCACAGAGGGCCGCAGAAGAGGAGATGCGTGGAAAAATGGTGTGTGCGTCGGTTACGCCCCTTCAAACACGGACTTGCGTCGTTATTTTTCACGCGGGGAGACGTGCGTCGTTCTACGGGAGGAAAAATGGTGTGTGCGTCAGTTGCGCCCCTTCACACACGGACTTGCGTCATTATTTTTCACTCGGGGAAGACATGCGTCGTTTTCCGGCACGCGGACCGTCTCCTTCTATGGGTCGCGGGATTACCAGATGTCCCGGGTCTGTGCGTGGATTCTCCTGCTTGTTTTCCGGCTGTGTGTCGTTCCGCGGGGCTGTGCGTCGAAGTTTCGATCTCACGGCAGGCATCGCGTCGATTTCTCCTTTGGAAGTCGGGCGGCGTTGTCCTTGCGAGGACGTGCGTCGAAGTTCCGGTCGTCCTGAAGGTGTCACGTCGATCAGCGTCGGTGTGCGGCGTTTTTCTCGCCGCGGAACAAGCTGTGCATCAAAAATTTCGGCGCACGAAGCGTCCAAGTGAAAGAGAGATGTCTTTTTGGTCCTGAGACTTCAGGGAACAGGAGGCAAGCTCTATCCAAGCCCTTGGAGAGCACTTTTACAGCCAGGCAAGAGTTCAGCAAGGCAGCAGGCCAACAGCAAGGCAGCAGTCCTTTGTAGAAAAGCAGACAGGTGAGTCCTTTAAGCAGCCAGGCAGTTCTTCTTGGTAGGATGTAGTTTCTGGTTCAGGTTTCTTCTCCAGCAAGTGTCTGATGAGGTAGGGCAGAGGCCCTGTTTTATACTAAGTTGTGCCTTTGAAGTGGGGGTGACTTCAAAGAGTGTCTAAGAAATGCACCAAGCCCCCTTTCAGTTCAATCCTGTCTGCCAGAGTCCCAGGAGGGGATGTGGCAGTCCTTTGAGTGAGGGCAGGCCCTCCACCCTCCCAGCCCAGGAAGACCCATTCAAAATGCAGATGTATGCAAGTGAGGCTGAGTACCCTGTGTTTGGGGTGTTTCTGAGTGAATGCAGAAGAAGCTGTCAACTAAACCTAGCCAGACGTGGATTGAAGGGCACAGAAAGATTTAAGTGCCAAGAAATGCTCACGTTCTAAAAGTGGCATTTCTAGAATAGTAATATTAAATCCGACTTCACCAGTCAGCAGGATTTTATATTACCATTCTGGCCATACTAAATATGACCTTCCTGCTCCTTTCAGATCAGCAGCTGCCACTTCAACAGTGTATGAGGGCAGCCCCAATGTTAGCCTATGAAGGGAACAGGCCTCACAGTAGTGCAAAAACGAATTTAGGAGTTTTATACTACCAGTACATATAACTACACCTGTACATGTCCTGCCTTTTACCCACACAGCACCCTGCTCTAAGGGTTACCTAGGGAACACATTAGGGGTGAGTTATATGTAGAAAAAGGGGAGTTCTAGGCTTGGCAAGTACTTTTAAATGCCAAGTCGAAGTGGCAGTGAAACTGCACACACAGGCCTTGCAATGGCAGGCCTGAGACAAGGTTAAGGGGCTACTGAAGTGGGTGGCACAACCAGTGCTGCAGGCCCACTAGTAGCATTTAATCTACAGGCCCTAGGCACATATAGTGCACTCTACTAGGGACTTATAAGTAAATTAAATAGCCAATCATGGATAAACCAATCAATAGTACAATTTACACAGAGAGCATATGAACTTTAGCACTGGTTAGCAGTGGTAAAGTGCCCAGAGGTCAAAAGCCAACAACAACAGGTCAGAAAAAATAGGAGGAAGAAGGCAAAAAGTTTGGGGATGACCCTGTCAAAAAGCCAGGTACAACAGCTGCCTTGCATCACTCTGCATGGGAAGGCATTCCATGAGTGGAACATGGAACTTGCAATTCCAGATTTACTAATGTCAGTAAACCTGAGACTGCGCCAAAATGGTACGCCTTCCCAACTGACGAGTAACGATGGAAAATATCATTACGTCTCCTTGTTATTTCCTCTTTCTACGTGTGCTGCATTCAGCAGCATAACTAGAAAGAGTAAAATGCATCTTTGGATTGTTTTCTTAGTGAATCATTGATTGCATAGGAGTATACCGCCATCTACTGGACATTTGCCATAATGAACTATTAAACTAACTTCACAGTTAAAAAAGTCATATAATTACCCTATAAATTATTCAGGCCTCTAATTGTTGTTAATTCAGAAAATATTTTGAATGGCTAACATTCTTGGTTTCATTGACTTAATGGATCAGTTTAATATTTAATCTTTTCATCGTTTCTTTTCCAGATTAATACGCTTTGATCTGTATATACTCGCAGTTAATTTTGAATTTCCTATATTCACCCGTAAATATATTATTTGGCGTTATATTTTCAAGTTCCAGCATAAAAGAAGTATATATATATATATAAAATAATATATATATAATAATATATATATATATATATATGTTGTTATTATATACCTGATTGTTGCATAAAAGTATATATATATACACATATATATATATATATATATATATATATATATATATATGTTGTTATTATATACCTGATTGTTGCATCTCCCAATCATTAAGTGCACAGACAAGGGCATGATGTCGCAACACACATCTCCCTGTAGTATGAGTCATTAAAAAGAAACAAAGCAAACAAGTTCTGTTAATATTCTTGCATGTTTTTTTTAAGTTGGCAGATCGTCCTTGCAGGTGGCACAATTCACTCATTCCTTGTATGTGTGCTATGCTAGTGAATAACGCCGTGACATAGAAAAACACTGCCATCCCAAGATATTTCATTCTGTCTTGATAACACATCTGTCGCATCCTATACATATCATGGAGGAGTTTGTAAAGTGAAACAAGAAAGTATCTACATGATCAAGAATATTTTTAATTAAGGAGCTTAGACCCGATACAAAGTGTGCTGAACTTCTGCTAGTTTTATAAATACTTTTATTAGGAAAACTTCTTACACATTCTGAGCCATTCCTCGTGTAGAAATACAGAAAAAGTGGCTACTCATCTGTCACTGGCATTAAGTCTACCAGTTCTTGAACTCCTTCTGTATAGATGGTAATGTTTCAAACCACATTCCAATAGAAATTAGCAGATTGCAGTTGTCTTAAAGTCCCCATAAGATACATGCCATGATATATAATGACCATGTTTATCCTTTTTAGGTCTGGCTTCAGTCAAGACCTCTTGATTTTGGTAAAGGAATATGTATAATATACTTACTTAAAGGGGCTCTCAGCAACCTCTCTTCACCCACTGGTCTGTTATTGGGTCATTCCCATTTTGCTCCCTTCCATTACAGCCTACAGCAAGAGGCAAAGGGACAGCCTTCTTAAGCCTCTGGTTAACATCACGCTGAGTGTCTGCATTTTGCTCTTTCACAACGTACACACCTGCACACAAGGAGTTCCCTTTAGTGACAGTGTTCCCTGATGTGATAGCAGGACTCTTTTGAAGTGAGCAAAGGGCACATTCCAGCTTCAAAAGTTTCTGTCTCCTTCTTGTGCTGTTGTAAAATATTTATTTCACAGCATACTCTATTTGTGTTCCTGGCTTCAGTTTCACCAATCGTTGTTTGATAAACCTTGCCCAGGAAGAAAACCAAACTATGGTTTCATTTGCAGCACACTTGTAAAAGTTTCATTTAAACATAGGTGGGGTGTAATCTGCCCTTTTAGTACCCACTATGTTATACTGTGAATTCCCCTACCTTCTTTCTTCAGCTCTTCTTTCCTGTTTATTTTCCTTCCTTCTATTTCTTTTTTTTCACTCTTTCTTCCTTTCAGTCTTTCATTCTCTTCTCCTTTTTGCCATTTCAATCTTTCTATCTTGCATTCTCTTTTCTATCATTCTTTCTTTTCTTTTCTACCTTCTTTCATTCTTTCTTTATAACCCTTTGATTACCTTCTTTCCCTTTTTCATTCATTTTTTCTTTCCCTCGTTTCTTATTTCTTTCCTTCATTTTACTTCTTTCTTTATTGCCTTTCATTCTTTTCTTGTTTTTTTCTACTTTCCTTTTGTCTTCTTTATCGTTTTTATTTCTTTCCTTATTTGTTTTCTTTTTTTTCTTCATTTAATTTTCTTTCTTTCCTTTTTTGCATCTTTATTTCTTGCCTTCTTTACTTTTTCTTTATTCTTTCCTTCTTTCTTTCTTTTTGCCGTCTTTTTTTTTTTATCTTCCTTCTTCCTTTATTTATTTGCCGTCGTACCTTTTTCTTGGCTTCTTTCTTTCTATTTGCCTTCTTTCCTTTTTGTACCTTTTTGCCTTTTCTTTGTTACTTTCATTTTTTTCTGTTTTGCACTTTTCCTTTACTTCTTTATTTATGAATTCCTCCTTTTGCCTTTTTTTGATCTTTCTTTCCTTTTTTTCCTTCTTTATGTCTATCCTTCTTTCTTTTATGCCTTCTTTGTGTCTTCCCTCCCTTCATTTTTGCCCTATTTCCTTCTCCTTCTGCCTCCCTCCCTTTTTTCTTTCATTTCTTGCCCTTCTTCTTTCCTTTTTTTGTTTGCCTTACTTCCATTCTTGGAAGCATTCCTGACTTTTTCCCCTTCCTTCCTTCCCTTCTTTCTTGCCTTCCTTCTCAAAGCCGAGGCTAGCAGCCTATGCCAGACCGATGGCTTTGTTGTTACTGTTAATTAAGACCCTTCGATTTTACTAAAAGTATGTATAACATTGTTACTTATAGGGGTTTTCAGCCACATTTCATTCATTAGTCTGTGACTGTGGCATTCACATATCTCTTCCACCCACTGCATCATGTATCAAGAGGCAATGTTAAGCCACTTTTGCCTTTGACTGACTTCACAGTGAGTTATGATAAGCTGTCCTTTCATAAGGAGTACAACACACACAAGGCACTTCCCATCAGATCTAGATGTACCATGATAATGTGTAATTTTTTGAGACCAGAAGAAACACTCTTGCCTTTATTCATTTTTGTGTTTTAGATTTTAAAAGGGCCTGGCCAAAAGGCAGACAGCCAACACAAGACCTACAGGGTTTGCCAAAGCTTGTTATGCATGGGCTTATTTGTAATTAGGCTTGTGCCAACTTTCACTGCTAGTGAAAGCTGCAAATTTTGAGTCACATTCAATCTGCAAAATTCCAGAAATTTCACATTTCTAAAATTTCATGCAATCTGATACTGGAATTGTTTGAGCAGAAAATGACTCTACTTTTCTACCCCGAGTCCCCTTAGTGATATCCTATGTGTTGTTTGAGCGCAAGGTATGTCCTCACATCCAATTTTCACATGAAGTACTACTAAGTGAATTTTATTGGATGGAGGTGGGTTTTAGGTGTGGTCTATGTGTGCAGTACTTTGATGTTGTGAATAATTAGTGCTCTTCCCGTGTTGCTCTGATTGTTTATTTGTGCTTAAATGTGAAACAGAATGAAGTAGGCTGATAGTTGTGCATGTGTTCCTGCCTTCTTTGCTTTTTTATAAATATGTTTATTGATTTGTATACACGCTCAAATTCAAATACCAGAATACCAATCACACAAGACAGTTTGAACACACATCAGTTCTCAGTTTAATATGCACTAATAGAAGTGACAATTCTAAAAACTATTTAACATTAACAACTTAAGGTAGGATCTGTGTGTAGTGTTAACTTTCAAACATGGACTGTATTATCATGACAACAGAGTTAAATTTTGCGAATCCAGACAATATCATGGGCCTGATGACGAGTAAGGCGGTCTATGGGACTGCCGTACTCGCTGTGGCAGTATGACTGCTGCACACCTGGCAGTTCACCGACAAATTACGAACCTGGTGGTCAGACCGCCAGGAGACCGCCACCACCAGGATCAGAGATCCCGACGGGTTGGTGGTTATGAAAGCCATGGTCAGCCACGGCGGAGCTGCGTGATCACGACTTTCCTTTCCGCCAGCCTTTCCATGGCAGGGTCCCCGCCATGAAACCACTGGCGGAAAGGCAGAGTTGGGGCCCCTGAACTGATCACAACCATGTCATGGGTAGTACAGGGGCCGCTCTGTCAGCACCTTTGGAATGCGCACTGTCTGCTGTGGAAGACAATGCGCATTCCGAGGGTGCTGTGCGCAGCTGCATTTGCCTCGGCTCTCTCACAGAGCAGAGGCCAATGCGGTTGCACTGTTTCAGTTCAGCAGAAACATCGAAATTCAATGGTGGTAAGGCCGCAAGCTTGATGGAAGCCTCCCCACCGCTGTATTTGTGTTCAGGCAGTCAGACTGCCAAACTCATATTTAGGCCACATATTTGGGATAGTAATATCAATTGCCAAATTTCGGTATGATATAGTCTAACCTTTAGTAGGGCCTCTCGTGTCACAAAGGTCATCAGAATGTGACAGTTTGTTTTATGATAATCACAGTTTTAATAGTTAAAGGTAGAAAGCTGCACTGACAAGCAATTTAAATGTGCACTTGCTTGTATTTCAGACTTCGACTTAGGTGGCATATGAAATAAAATCACATGTTAGAGGGATAAAAATTATGTAGTAATGTAATTTAGACTCTAAACTAACAGTGCATATAGAAACAATATTGAATTTCTAATGATTAATGTTTTTAAAATATGTGCAAAAGTGAGAGAAGTGCAGTTCTCTGTTGTACCTAATGAAATGCAGTAACAAAACCTTTTCTATTTGAAATAAAATGTGTTATTCATATTAATGAATTATTAGTAGTGCTTTATTTATAAATTTGTGTATTATGTGTTCTATTAAAATCTATCAATTACATGCATTATTATGATCTTGTGTTAGCATGAGTGAGGCCTGTTGAAGCTTGTAATTTGTGATCGTGTTAGAAATGCTGATTCATTTCCTAACGTGAATTTTCTTTTAGGTTATATTCTCATGAGAAGCTTAGCTAGTTGGTAATAAGCTGTATTGTTTAGGTATAGAGAGAATGCAGCGTAGTATTGTTGATGGAAGAACATCGTGAAACATGGACTAGTATTGTATACAATTGTTTCAAACGTGCGTAGAGTCACCGAGATGGAAGATGTTCTCATGGAAAGTTTGGGAAAGAAAGACCGAGTCTGGTGATCGATTACTATTGGATGGTGCCCCTTCAACATGACATGAACAGATACCTTTGACAAATCTGAATGCTTTGTGAATTCTAAAATACTGATGGACATTTGAACTTTGAGAAGTCCCTGCAGTTCTTAGCCGCTTGCAGAGAGCTCCTGATCCTTCCTGACGTCTTGTTAATCCTGATGTTTTGCTGATGAAAATTCCCTGAATGCTGTACCCTTGGTATATTCCACTCTGCCATTGCCTTTGATATGCCCTTTCGGCTTAGAAATTATTTTATTTTCCCCTTCAGAAGACTCTTGACCAAGTTTCTGATATGCTGAGTCTTTCCCTTTTTTTCTTGTCTTTCGCCTAACTTAGTTAGTGACCTGCAGTCTGAGATTATCTTTTTCCAAATCATTTTTGCCCTTTTTATGCTTTTTATATTTTGCCTGCACGCATTTCCCTGATTTGGTTAGTTGTAGGGTTGACCTATGTCCAGCCAAAGATTATTGACTTTGCTGATTTGAATTGACTGATGATTATTAACTCTGAGCAACATATCATCTCTGTAACTCAGATATTCTTGTTGATGATATGCATTCTTCTTCTTGAATGCTTAGTTTTATTAATGTTGGTTCACCTAAATCTATTTTAATGCCTTGGGCAACGTTTGGTGAATATGTACCTTTACAATTTGATTTTGCACATTGTCTACATAACTTTAAGCTTGTTTTTTTAAATATACTTTTAACTTTACTTCCTGATTGGGGGTTTTCCCTCTGTGGCCTCATTAATCATGGTGTTTAATTTGTTTGGGGTTGTAATGAAATTCTGTTGATAGTTCTACCACACGACTTACTGGGTCCAAAGAGTCATCCACCTCAAAGAGCACTGTTGAAAGGCAGTACCTTGTTAATCCAGTTATATCTGCTCTTTCTATTTCTGCCCATGCCACTTTGCAAGCACCATCATATCTGGTGGTTTATCATTATATTTCAAACTCCCATATTCCAGGAGACATTCATCCCACATGCGAACATTGGGTGTATGTCTACCTCGCTGTCATTTACTTTTGGACAATACTGTTTTTCCGCTTAGCCCATTTTTGAGGTCACTGTACCACTGAGAGTCCGGGCCTTACTAGGTTCTAAGGTCTATAAGTTTGGGCTTGTTTTTTTTCTTTTTAGTTTTAATCAGTAAACCAGCAGACAGATATCTGGTTTTGGTAAAACCTGACTTCCCAGTTAGTTCTGATTTGGTATCAGTTAAAGATATCTAGTATTCACGGATTATGGAGCAACTGGTCATGTGATAAAAACTGGCATCATTGAACCCACACCTGGAACATGTCTTTGAGAGTTCCTCTGGGGAGGTAATAAATCCTATGCAGCAAAAATTAAACTCACTTCTGAAGACTTTTGACAAGTCTGTCTAGAATGCTTGAGGTGAACAGGTTATTGTTCTTCGGTTGGTAGGGTCTTGAGTTGAGTCATTTGAGCTCCATACTGTTCCTATGTGGACAAAAGAGACTGTCTCTTTGTTTTTACTTCATTCCTAAATTTCAACTGATAATAGACATTTGTCGTCTTTGCTGGGGAGGGCATTCCGCAATTTTGCAATTTGTCTGGAGAATAAAGCTTACCAATACCTTTCTTCTTGCAATGTCAGTCAAAGTGCAGATCTCGAACAGAGGATTCTATTCTGATTATCCTTAGACCTTCATGGAGATGAAGAGTTTGGTTGCTTTTTAACATTCGTTGCTGTGTCCTCATAGTTACACTGTTTTTAAGGTAACAATGCATTGCCTGCACTACTTGTCAGAAAGTGTTCATCTTTGACCTTCGCTCAGACTTATATCCCTATAATTCTGTCCTGGCTTTTATATAGTTTAACTTCTTCCCTGACAATAAAATAAATCAACTGGTCTTTTTCAAAATCTTCTCCATGAAGGGAATAAAGGGAGGGCAAAAAGCACCCTTGGAAAATGTTGTAATAGCCCTGTTTAGCTTCACGTGAGCAAGCACCAAGACTCTGTATAAGCCTCTTCAAGTATAAGTGTAAATAAAAATTAAGTACCACTCCTTAAAGTCTCCTTTCACGACTTCCTAGGCTGAGCATTCCTCAACTGATTGAGCCTTGAAAGCAGCACACTCGCCTAGAAGATCCAATTCCTTCTACAGTGAAATGCAGCAGTCCGGACACTGCACTAGGTGTACACTTTCAAAGCCGGAAGGATTACAAAACAAGCGTAAAGAGGTGCAATTGTTTTGGGTAGCCACCGGCTACAGTTTTCACAGAGCAAGTTTTTTCTAATTGAACCTCTGGCTGCTGCGAGATACCGACCGCTGTAGGATAACAGATCACTTAAAAATTATTTGGGCTGGAATCACACAGAGAAAACAAACCATATTGTTTTATATATATTTTTTACATTTAGTCACGTTGTTTTCTATTTCAGTAAAGGGAGGGTGTACACTCTGAAATATGCGAAAATCAAGGAATTCTAGGCAAACATTTGTTTCCCCTGCCCTTATTCCTAGTTGTGTAGCAAGGATACCATGGGCCTTAATGCAAGCAAGATAAATAGGCCATCATCCCTTGGTCTGGTAGTACAAACAGCAATAATTATGCTGTATTGGCCCCTCAGGCCCTTAGGCACCAGAGCTACTGCACCTATTGCACTACTGATAGCTACTCCCCTGCCAAGTCCCACATTCAGCCCATTTATTTCTTCATTCTGCAAACTTTTTTGTTCATGTTGAGCAGTCCTTTACCATTTAGCCCTACAAAATACGTAGGCGTTTGTGGCATTTTCAGACATCTTGTGCACACTTTCCCTCTATCTTTATATAGAGATAACTGCAGGAGAACACTTAAGGTGGTAAATAAAAAGTGAAAATGTTTTTGAATGCCCACAAATATTTCACATTATTGGTGTTCCCACCATTCCAAATTGTCTCGCCCTTCACCATCTCCTAGCAGTATTCATTTTGCCACACATTTACTGAAATTGTGATAACATAAATTTCACCTCGTTGTAGCAGGGGGTGGGGTTGAGAGGGTTCCATTATCACAAGTGAAATGTGCAATCAAAAAATGCCACGAATCCTTAAATCAGACTTTGGGAATTTTGATCCTAAAGTATTCTTTCCAAGTATAAGAGAGATATATGTTAATAAATGTTTTGTCTTTAGATTTCAAATTTGCAAACTTAGTCCTACCAAATACTTATTAAACTATGCCAGTGGCAGATGGTTAGAAGAATATTTGACATTCGTGGTCAATTATCTAATGACAACCACCAAGCTCCTGAAATTATGACCTCAAATGACTTCAGTCAACAAAACAAAATCCCTAAAATCCCAGATTACAATCTTTTCCCGGCCATTTACAGGGACGATATCACTTAATTGGAAATGTGCAAGAAACTGTGCAAACCCATGTATCTGAGATACTCATTTTTTCTCACCACCCCGCTCGTTCTTTTATCTTCCTCCTCCTCCATAGGCCATTTTTCCCAATGATTTTGTAAATATTTTATTCTCATTGTAAACTTTAATTTAGCTTCCTTGTAAACTAAAAAAGACCATTTGACATCGGAGATTTCTATATTAAGTAAATATGATGACCTTTGCACTCTACAAAAATTAAAGCAGTGTTCACGTGCGTTGCCCTTTTGGAGTTGAGTGCAATGTTTATCAATATTCTAGATCAAGAAAAAAGCTCCCGGGACGATTATTTATATAAAATATCGATATTAAAAGCCACAAACAGAAAATAACCACTTTTAAAACAATAGTAACTAAAGTTGACGTTAGATTCGAGGGCGGATAAGCAATCTAACCAATGGACAAGCAAACAGCAATAAAGTAAACTCTAATTTCTATAACCTGTGTTTATTGAGCGAGTCGCTGTGTTTTTAACGTCAGCCTCTCGGGGACAGACTTCAACCAATCAGCAGTGAGTGCACCATGTTATCTTAATTAAATGCGCACTGTAGCTCTACATCACATCCATGTGTATCCCAGAGATTACAAGATTTTAAGATTGTTCTGAAATGCTGTTTTCATACCTCGAGGTGTCGACCATTTTATAAACGACTCCTGCGGGAGATGTAGCACTGGGTATTCCGGTGGACATAAAATACAGTTCCCCTGCAAGAAACAAAACAGAATGGGAAAGGATGAATCAGCATTTTACAAAAAATACTTCTTTTAGGAATCTTTACACAAAAAGCCTTTTATTATGCACAGTTGCATGTCTAGAGAGTGTACAGTACGGCTTTCATCCAGCTGACAAGCCAAGTTATGACATCAAACTCCATATTCCAGGCTGTGCTCTTGTACACTGTACCTCTCTGTACTTCAATTTGTCAACTGTTCCCCTCAAACTGTATCCCATATTTCTGCCATAATAAGAGCAGCAAATCAGAAAAGAAGAAATTCTTATTTGAAATTCACTCAGACTCATATCCCTATGATTCTGTCCTGGCTTTTATATACTTGACAATTACACTGAACCCGAGCAAACATTTCTGACCATCTTGCTCTTCATTTTTGTAAACTTTCTAACTCAGGACAAGGAGCTAGATTTAGAGGTAGGTGGAAATGGAAAATCCTCCAATTTCTGGAGGAAGTGCTAAATATGAACAGAATCTGTAAGTGGAATTTTCTCTGCCATATTATCTCTAAGTTGAAGGCAAGTGTCTTGTTGCACTTGCCTCAACATTTATTACTATATCCACAAATCAGAGGATATTCCTTTTCCACTCTGTTCTCAATCAGGTCCAAAATGTCTTAGATCAGTGGTTCCCAACTTGTGGTCAGAGGACCCCCAGGGGTCCATGAGGCCTCCTCAGGGGGTCAGCGACACCTTAGAAATTAAATAATATTAATAAAGTCTACATAAGTTAAGTGGCTAAATGTACAATTGAAAATTTCAAAACTCACTGTAAATGTCAAGGAATTTGAAATTGGAGGCTAAAAAATAAATTAGTATCCTCACATTTATTTGTTGGAGCAGGTGCATCAAACAGAATATAGTATGGACTATGTGCATCTTCAATTGAATTTAGGAAAGCTCCGACCTTCATATTAAAATTACATTTTTTGTTTATTTTGTATTTATATTTGTTTGCAAATTACATAAAATGTGTTATCATTAGTATATGTGTTTGATGAGTGTTTGTTTCTGTATTGTTTGTGTATTGTTTTGCATTTTGTATCAACAACAATGTTTAGTCCAGGGCTTCGGCTTCCAGTGGTGGGGTCGCCGGATTCCCAAAATTATTCTGTGTGGGTCCCCGGGTTCCAGTTAGGATAAAGTGGGGGCCACAGAAGTCAAAGGGTTGGGGACCACTCTTAGATTGTAAAAGTTTTGAAGTAAGCCTGCAAATTTGTATAGTTAAAAAGCTTTCAGATTATTGTCCTATAATCAAGCGAACTGGTGAAATTTAGAAAATCTTAGATTTTTTGTCTGATTTTGGGCAATAATAATGTTTATTTGACGGAATAGTGTACTGGGAGTAGTGTCTGCACACATCTACTCTCCTCTGTGAGCCTTGGGGATCTCCAACCTCACTGGAGAACATTTAAAAATCCAACTCAGTACTTTTTGACAAATAAAATAACTGCATAAGGACAAGTGAACAGACAGATTAAAAGTTGTGTATGGGAAAGAACAATGAGCTGTACCCATATTGAGATCTGCCTTTTCGGTAGAATTATTGGGAGGGTAGTTCTTCTTCCTACTAAACAGAGTAGTGCACAAGAATGAAATGTGTGGCTTTGCACACAACTGGAATGGAGCACAGGGATTCTGGTACCCGGAAGAAGCAATGGTACTACTCGGTAGTAATTATGCAGCAGTCCATAAGCACTTGGGTAAGAATGTCAGACAGTGGTTGAGTATCAGTATTTCTTCACAACTTCCTTAAAAGCATAGTGGTTAACAAGCAGTTTATGGAAAAAAGCCGCGGAACTAAAGCAAGGGGACTGAAGAAATTACTTGTTAGATTCTTGCCGTTTACCTTCTCCTTCAGAAAGCAAAGCAGGAAGTAACGGGGAGACACCAAGTCCAAATCACCTTTCCCTTCTCAAGAAGGAGCAAAAGGATGATTGCAGAGGCAGTTGCCAGCAAACCAGCTGTCTGCTACGTTTACTGATCAGAATTAAACCAACAAAAAACACTGAGGGGCAAAAGTACATCAATTTTACTTCTGAAATTCAGTATTAAGGCAGGACTGTAACATGAGCAAGTCGCACCTACTCTTAGCAAAACGTTTGTGAATTGAGCCCATAGAATTTTGCAGACTCTTTACATTACACAGACTCAGCTCCAATTCAGGAGAGGAGACACCCGAAGGAGAGCTCAGAGGTAAGAACATATTTAAGTTGTAGGTCCAGCCAAATCTGCCTGCTTCCATGAGAATATTCCATTCATAGTCCTCTAGATCACTGGTATTCAAAGTACAGCCCACCGGCTGCCACCGGCCCGGTAGACTTTTCCTTGTGGCCAGTCAATCTTCTGTGGGCCCTGGTAAACCAAGAAAGAAAATTGCTCCAGATTAGTTGTTGGCTTTTCCTGGTGGCCCAGCAATATCGTCATGTTGTTCTGGGCTACGTTTCCATAGATAGTGCAACATGTTTTATGGGTTCAGGGCTGCCCTACTCATAGAACAACCATAAATGACTGTAGAAACAAAGCCTAGAATCAAAAAGACAAAAAACAATGTTGCAAAGGCATGTTTGGTGTGCACTTTTAATTATGGGCTTTGTAATTTCAACAAAGCAGCCCTGCTTGTTGTGAAAGCTTAGATGAGATGTTAGACCTAACATCTTTTGGCGTGTTTCCCATGTCTTTTTGCCTTCTGACCTCCTGTTTTTATGGTATGCTGGACATTGTTTTTACTCTCTGCGCACTTTACCACTGCAGATCAGTGCTAAAGTGCTCCCTGTATAAATTGTATTGGTGATTATGGTTAACCGTGATTGGTATATTTGATTTACTAATAAGTCCCTAGTAAAGTGCACTGTGTGCCCAGGGCCTGTACATCAAATTCTGCTAGTGAGCCTGCAGCACTGATTGTGCCTCCCACATGAGTAGCCTGTAAACATGTCTCAGACCTGCCACTGCAGTGTCTGTGTGTGCAGTTTTAACCTGCCAATTCACCCTGGCAGTGCACCCACTTGGCAGGCCCAAACCTTCCCTTTTACTACATGTAAATCACCCCTATGGTAGGAACTGGATAGCCCCATGGGCAGGGTGCAGTGAATTTAAAAGGTAGGACATGTGGGAGGGAGGGGTGTTTTACATGTCCTGTGAAATACTGCCAAATGCAGTTTTCACTATTGCAAGGCTTATCTTAGGTTAACATGGGGATCGCCTTTAAATTTCTCTTAAGTGTAATTTCCCATTGGGAGCAGACAGATATTTGGAGTTCGGAGTCTCTGAACTCACAATTTAAAAATACATCTTTTAAGTAAAGTTGTTTTTTAAATTGTAAGGTGAAAAATTCCACTTTTAGAAAGAGGGCATTTTCCTGCATAACCATTCTGTGCCTGCCTGTAGAATCCACATCTGTGTAGCTGACAGCTGGGCCTCTTGCATACACTCTAGATGGGCACACAAAGGGAGCTTAGGTGTGCCTTGCATAGCTGGATGGGTCTTCCTGGGCTAAGAGTGGTGGAAGGAGCTGACATTTACACCTGAATAGGGCTGGACCTACCTGCAAAAGAAGTCTCCCCCTCCTGGAGAGTGTCTGGGACAGAGCAGGATAGAACTGGATCGTGTGAGGAGGAAGGATTTGCCTTTAAAGCTTGCCTACTTCAAAGGCCAGAACTAGTATAACTATTGGACCCAAAACCCCAGACTTTTAGAATACTTCTGGATGAAGAGGAACCTTGCCAAGGAGAAGAGCTGAAGCCATCACGAGCCGCTGCTTGCACCGTGACCTGTATGCCCGGCACTCCGCATCCCCTCACTCACACCGCAGCCTTGGTATGCCCGAAGACGACACTCTACGCTGACACCGACGCCTCTACCTGCACTGCGGGCTGAGGACACCGCTTGTGAGGTACACGAAGTACCGTCCTGTCCCACACAGCAGCTTTGGCCTTGCACCACCGCTTAGGGCCTACCGACCACAGCGCTTTAGCAACAATGGCGACACTGCCTGCACCACGACCTAGAGACACTGCACGTCATCCCGCTTCACACCACAACCATGGTCTAACCGACGTCGCAGGATGCTGTCACCGAGCCGCTGACTGCACCTTGACCTGTGGGCACCGCACGTCACATTGTCCTGTTTCACACCGCAGCCTCAACTCCATCAACGCAAGCACTCCTGACTTGGTCATCAGCCCAAAGTTTGACCTGCAACGCTTTGACTTCAAGGGCCCGACGACCTCTGCACTGACCTCTAGAACCGACGCCAGCCAACAACAGTGACGTCGCACACCAGATCTCATCACAAAAATCACGACACCCTACATTTCCAAGGTACTGTTTGAGGGTCTTCCCCACAGTAGCTGTCCTGTGACCCCGTGGTCGGCCTGAACTGTTGGATTTGTTGTTCACAACGCCATGATAGCCCCAGACATAGCTATCGACTTCAAGGAACTGTATTATTACGTTAATTCTTACAACATTAATATCTTTAATACTGTATGTTGGATTTTTCTTGTTTTAGTCTTATTTTACATAGATAAATATTGTCTATTTTTCTAAAACTGGTGTGGTGTCTTTTTGTAGTGTTTTCACTGTATTACTGTGTGTTATGTACAAATGCTTTACACATTGCTCCTGATATAAGCCTGACTGCTCGTGCCAAGCTACCAAGAGGGTGAGAAGGGGTTATCTGAGCTGAGTATCTCACTTACCCTGACTACAGTGAGGGTCCCCTACTTGAAAAGGGTATAAACTGACTGCCAATTAGAACCCAGTTCCTGACATGAGAGAACTGAAAAAGTGCCTAAACAATTATGGGATATATGGCTGTAATTACAATGGCAGGGTAAGTGAGTTGGGGGGAGCGGTAGAGAGGCAGGTAAAAAGAACAAAATATTCTGTAGGTATTTTGTTGGTCTATTAACCTACAGGCAACTGAATATAAAATATAATGCAAACACCTTAAATAAAAATAAAAAAACAGTGAAACTAATCTGTGGAAGAGCATGGTTTTGGTAGGAAAGCTGAGTTAGGTACTGCCATCACTACAGAATTCAAATGTCGGTGTGTATAACTAGAGGGTCATTCAGATGCATCGTGGTTGGTGCACTGTAGAAAAGTGATGTGCATATATAATGCTACGAGGTCTCTTTCTGTGATAGTAAGCATCTTGAAAATGTAAGTAATTTGTTTAACTGTATAACACACAGTATAACGTAGCCTACACAATTTAAATGATGTAAAGGCTACACACAGTATAACATAAACTGCTGCAAAGTGTGCAAAAAAGATTTTAAAATAAGGATTTTCCAGTAATCTTTTTGAAAGGTGACAATACCCCACTTTACCCCGACTCCTTGGTGATGCCACAGCATTGATTCGGACCTCCGACACACTCCTACCTGTACATTTTGGCCCTGAGGAAATGTTTGTGGGTACCTATGCTCTAGATGGATTATCATGAATATGAAGGGATAATGAAACAAATGTCAAGTACTTTATGTCACATCTTAAAGAATTGCTTATCTAACATCTATGCCAAGAATGGGTGCATGTTGACTTCTTGCTGTCAAGTTTGTCAAACGATGACCTCACCTGTGGGATCCAATGAATAAGAAGGCAGAGTTTGCCCTTCAGGATATTTACACACTGATGAATAAAGCCCTAAAAGCTAGCACCTGTCTATCTCATGTGGCCCAGTTACTTCTCACCGATCTTCAGGCTCTCATCCACATAGAAGACGTGGAAAGCCAAGAGGAGCTTCTTTGATGTGGCTCCACTTTAGCAGAGCACCATATATTGAGGAAATTCAGTTTTACCAAACATCAACTAATTCATAAGTCAGTAAGGGAGTTTCCTGCATTATTCTATATCCGACCACTACGAATAAAATTATGGCACGAACTGATTCCCTTTCCTTAATACACATGTACATATACATGATTAGAAATTTGAGGTTGATGCATACATCAAGAATGAGTTTTCAACTCTATGGCATGAAAAGAGGCTCAGTGTGTAGTGAACTGTTAAAACTAAAATGTATTGTTATTATGAATGAGACATTTCAGATCTGCACACAGGAAAAAAACTAAACAATTTTCAAAGATGGGATATGATGTGGTTTTCCTGAACAGTGCTTCTGTTAAAGTAATCCTTTACAGAATTAATTAGCCCGAACTATTTAGTAAAAACAGCTAGATTTTACAGAATTCCTGTAGACAATGTTGCCTGCCCACATTATTGTTAAAACCTCCTGTGCCACTTACATGGCAGTCAACACTGGCATGTCATCATGCAAATCAAAACTTCTGGAGGTTTCCTGCCCCTTTTTCTGTTATTCTAGTAGCGACTAAGAGGCTATTAATGACTAGTAGCACAAATGTATAAAATGCTGAATCTCAACGGAGTCAGTCTGAGAGAGTGAATAGGTGTAAAGGCTGGTGCCTAGCGTAGCCTGTGACGGCCATCACACAGATTTTCCAGGGCTGGCGAAGTTCAGTCTTGGACTCGGTGCCTGTATGCCTAGGTGAACCGCATGTGTGAGGTGCCCTGGCATCACCGGTAAAGATGGACACCAGTGCTTTAGGCTTCAGCACTGCAGTGCCTAAGGGGCTACCGATCAGCTTGTCCACTTACCCTTACCCATACTGTTACAGCCCCACTGACCCCACAGCACCCACCTTGTTACAAGCTAGGACAGGGTGGGGTGAAAACGCAAGATGCGGACTTGAAACAAGATTCTGAAAGCTGGAGCCTCTGCAGTGCATTAGAAGTGTCTCACATTACAGGGTGACATGCTGAAAGCAACTACGTAGGTTCGATCCTTCAGATTCTTCCTTCAATGCTGTTGTGTCTGGTTACCAAGGTCACTTGGCCCAGGAGTAAGGTAAGTCCCTGCTTGGATGCCAGATGTTCCATGGAGCATGAGCCGCCTCGGAGGAGACAAAGCTGAAGTAGGAGCGGTGGGTTAGCGGAAAGATGACATGTTGGGTGCATGAATGAGGCTGAGAGCAAGCGGTGTGTTTGTGTCTATGTGTGTGTGAGAGCACCAATGTGTGTCTGATTGTGTGACGGAGAGTAAGCAAAGGTGCGTGAGAGTTTGTGCCCGTCTGCTCTGTGGGTGCCTGTGTGCATATTTAGATCTGCTCTGTACCTGTCTGTGTGTGCATGTCAAAACGTGTGAGCGAGTGTGCTGACCGGGATGAAAAGATGCATAGACCCATTTTGTTTTCGGACACAATCCGGACAAACAGCTGCATCAGTCGGTTTCTTTTCTTTCTCACCGAAGACATTTACAGTTTGTCATGACCCTGGAGTTGCTCCCGGTTTTATCCGATTAATGTATGGCAAGAAATCCTATTTATTAGAGCTAATTCCACTCTCACAAATTAAAGAGAAATAATTTAAACGGCACACTTTATTGATTTTGCTCAGCATATGAACTGCAGCTAAAAATGTTAATTGCTGGTATTTCAATTTTAATGTCAGGTGTATGGGAAGAAATTGAACGTGGCAGTACCCTAAATCAATAGCACGCGTCTAGAGTGTTGGCATCGGGCCCTAAAAGTGATTGGTTAGCACTGGTGAATAACTATGGATACCTCTCCTGGCTTGGGTCATGGCTTTCTGTAGTAAGCCAACTGACTGCTTTTCACGCCTGGGATACCATAGGGAATTCCAGAGTAGGCGATGGCTGGAAAACTGGACACATAAAAACATTTGGGCAGTTGTCAGAAGCCTTTGAATTCCATAAATCACAGTCTTTACATAATTACTAATTAGACATGCCCTTGAGGGATAGGATATAAAACAAATCTCACGTCAACCTCATTTTAAGGAGTTCGGGGGCCCCAGGCGAGAAATAATCTGGGGGCCCCTCTTCGGAACAACTTTGATAAATGTTATTACTGATTTCCTCCTAGAAGCACCACGATGCCATACTATATTGAATTGTGTGTCAACCGATGAGACAGATAAACAGACATAAGTACGAAAGAGTAAATGTTCAGTTTCCCGGGGGACCCTTGGAAGGTGGGGACACTGCGAAATTGTCCACTTTCCCATGCCTTAAAACGTCTCTGCCTCTAGTAAGTCCTGGATTTCAAACCATCAGAACATGCAATGGAGACAAAACACCCCACCGAAGTCCAACATCCGATGTCCCAAAGACACATAATTTTCCCTGTGAACAGCACTTAACATTTCAAAACCTATAACTCACAAACAGGATGGCGACCTGCTCATTCTTTGCAGGAAGATGTATCGAGTGACAAACAGAAAACAAAGCTTTATAATGGAAACCCGTCGGAGCGTGGCTGACGGCAGAACTGCTTAAGAGCAGCAGACTTGCGTAACACTGACGAGAAGCTGACGCCCAGAATTGGCAAAGTGGTGCATTCCGTTGCATGGCAACAATGCAAAAAATTAGGTAAAGGGATGGAGTAAAAGTGCGAAGATTTGAAAATCCCAAGCCAGGGTCTATTTTGGCTCGGTGTTCATTGAAAGGCCATTCACGTTTGTCCTGCACAAATGTACAAACTGAATATGTACCTCTGATTTTCAGAGGCAATACTAAGTTTGCCATTTTAAAACAGTTTCCAGATTTGAAAAAACAATTTAGATATAGAAGCATATTTAAAATTTCAGGTATACCCGTTTTCTCTGCAATAGTGGGGAGGGTTCACGGTATCCTTCAAGGAGCAGAGTCAACAATGGGGGTGCCTCGGTGGATCGGGGCTTGTCCCATTCTTCCCCCTGGGCGCTCCTGGCAGTTGGTGAGGGCAGAAAGGGACCTGATTAGCTGGGCCTTGGGTACGGATGGGTTTTAAGGAGAATAAGTGCACTATCGCGGGTTTCCTCTTTTTTTGCCTTCCCTTGAGCGTCCGCTGTGTTTTTGATTTGTCTCCACTGAATCTCCCTCTATCCTGGATTCGAATTGTGGTGATTTTTGTTGGAAAAAGGGTTATCTTTGACGCCATGGGTGGAGCAGGCCCGGTCCCCTTGAAAGAGAAAGCAGAGGTGGTGCTGTCTGGGACAATTGGTGGAGTGACTGCTAGGCCTTTGGATAGACAAGCCAACTCGGGAAGGGGGGGTGGTTAAGAAGGGGCTGGTATTGAGCCGCGAGGCTCTAAAAATTGAGGAAGGTGAAGCCCAAATGGAAAAGTTAGGTTCAGGCTGAAACAACAGGAGGATAGTCGGAGCTGGGCAGTTGCAGTGCGTGCGGAAAAAGGGAGACTTAAGGGTAGGGAGAGTTAGTGATGGTGACTGTATTGATGAAACAGGGTTCATTTAGTTCTTAGGCATTTTGCTGGGATACTGTTCTGGGCATATGATCTGCCCTTTTTACACATTATAAGAGTCTGCTGTATTTGCACCGTGCAATCCTAAAAAAGGGTGGGAAGTCAATCTGTTGATGCAGCTTCCATAACACCTGAAGGTGAAACAAGCATGTAATGATGAATCAGTTGTAAGGAAATGGCTCCCTGTAGCAGTTACCCCCCACTTTTTGCCTGATACTGATGCTGACTTGACTGATAAGTGTGCTGGGACCCTGCTAACCAGGCCCCAGCACCAGTGTTCTTTCACCTAAAATGTACCACTGTCTCCACAATTGGCACAACCCTGGCACCCAGGTAAGTCCCTTGTAACTGATACCCCTGGTACCAAGGGCCCTGATGCCAGGGAAGGTCTCTAAGGGCTGCAGCATGTCTTATGCCACCCTAGGGACCCCTCAATCAGCACAGACACACTGCTTGCCAGCTTGTGTGTGCTGGTGGGGAGAAAATGACTAAGTCGACAAGGCACTCCCCTCAGGGTGCCATGCCAACCTCACACTGCCTGTGGCATAGGTAAGACACCCCTCTAGCAGGCCTTACAGCCCTAAGGCAGGGTGCACTATACCACAGGTGAGGGCATAGGTGCATGAGCACTATGCCACTACAGTGTCTAAGCAAAACCTTAGACATTGTAAGTGCAGGGTAGCCATAAGAGTATATGGTCTGGGACTCTGTCAAAAACGAACTCCACAGCTCCATAATGGCTACACTGAATACTGGGAAGTTTGGTATCAAACATCTCAGAATAATAAACCCACACTGATGCCAGTGCTGGATTTATTAAAAAATGCACATAGAGGGCATCTTAGAGATGCCCCCTGTATTTTACCCAATTGTTCAGTGCAGGACTGACTGGTCTGTGCCAGCCTGCTGCTGAAAGACGAGTTTCTGACCCCATGTGGTGAGGGCCTTTGTGCTCTCTGAGGACAGAAACAAAAGCCTGCTCTGGGTGGAGGTGCTTCACACCTCCCCCTGCAGGAAATGTAACACCTTGCAGTGAGCCTCAAAGGCTCAGGCTTCGTGTTACAATGCCCCAGGGCACTCCAGCTAGTGGAGATGCGTGCCCCCTGGACACAGTCCCCTCTTTTGGCGGCAAGTCCAGGGGAGATAATGAGAAAAACAAGAAGGAGTCACTGGCTAGTCAGGGCAGCCCCGAAGGTGTCCGGAGCTGAGGTGACTCTGACTTTTAGAAATCCTCCATCTTGCAGATGAAGGATTCCCCCAATAGGATTAGGGATGTGCCCCCCTCCCCTCAGGGAAGAGGCACAAAGAGGGTGTAGCCACCCTCAGGGCTAGTAGCCATTGGCTACTAGCCCCCCAGACCTAAACACACCCCTAAATCGAGTATTTAGGGGCTCCCAGAACCCAGCAAGATAGATTCCTGCAACCTAAGAAAAAGAGGACTGCTGAGCTGAAAAACCCTGCAGAGAAGACGGAGACACCAACTGCTTTGGCCCCAGCTCTACCGGTCTGTCTCCCCACTTCTAAAGACACTGCTCCAGCGACGCTTTCCACAGGGACCAGCGACCTCTGAAGCCTCAGAGGACTGCCCTGCATCTAGAAGGACCAAGAACTCCCGAGGACAGCGGCTCTGTTCACCAAAGACTGCAACTTTGCAATAAAGAAGCAACTTTGAAACAACTTGCGTTTCCCACCGGAAGCGTGAGACTTGGCACTCTGCACCCGACGCCCCCGGTTCGACTTGTGGAGAAGAATCACTTCAGGGAGGACTCCCCGGCGACTGCGAGACCGTGAATAGCCAGAGTTGACCCCACTGAGCCCCCACAGCGATGCCTGCAGAGGGAATCCCGAGGCTCCCCCTGACCGCGACTGCCTGCTTCAAAGACCCAACACCTAGTAAAGGCACTGCATCCGCAGCCCCCAGGACCTGAAGGATCCGACCTCCAGTGCAGGAGCGACCCCCAGGTGGCCCTCTCCCTTGCCCAGGTGGTGGTTACCCTGAGGAGCCCCCCACTTGTCTGCCTGCATCGCTGAAGAGACCCCTTGGTCTCCCATTGATTTCTATTGAGAACCCGACGCTTGTTTGCACACTGCACCCGGCCGCCCCGTGCCGCTGAGGGTGTACTTTCTGTGTGGACTTGTGTCCCCCCCCGGTGCCCTACAAAACCCCCCTGGTCTGCCCTCCGAAGACGCAGGTACTTACCTGCTGGCAGACTGGAACCGGGGCACCCCCTTCTCCATTGAAGCCTATGCGTTTTGGGCACCACTTTGACCTCTGCACCTGACCGGCCCGGAGCTGCTGGTGTGGTAACTTTGGGGTTGCTCTGAACCCCCAACGGTGGGCTACCTTGGACCCAAACTTGAACCCCGTAGGTGGTTTACTTACCTGCAAAAACTAACAAACTCTTACTCCCCCCAGGAACTGTTGAAAATTGCAGTGTCTAGTTTTAGAATAGCTATATGTCATTTATGTGAAAACTGTATATGCTATTTTGATAATTCAAAGTTCCTAAAGTACCTACCTGCAATACCTTTCATTTGAAGTATTACATGTAAATCTTGAACCTGTGGTTCTTAAAATAAACTAAGAAAATATATTTTTCTATACAAAAACCTATAGGCCTGGAATTGTCTCTGAGTGTGTGTTCCTCATTTATTACCTGTGTATGTACAATAAATGCTTAACACTACTCCTTTGATAATCCTACTGCTCGACTACACTACCACAAAATAGAGCATTAGAATTATATCTTTTTGCCACTATCTTACCTCTAAGAGGAACCCTTGGACTCTGTGCATACTATTCTTTACTTTGAAATAGTGCATACAGAGCCAACTTCCTACACAGTGATATATGGGAACAAGGTCCATGGGTGATCAAAATACCAACCAACTAAAGCAACTGAAAGGTTCGACAATGCTTTCAAGTAGACACGAGCATGATAAGGTGAAAATGGATTACAGCATCCCAGAGAATGCAAGGTACACCGTAAGAATTTCCAGTTACCAATCTTAAGAGACCATTGCCAGTACCTCAGAATTCCCGATGGGGCCAGTCACAGAGGTGCCACAACCGGAATTACAAGATCCAATAATTTACCACAGACCTGCCATGTTTTCCTGAGAGGCCTTGGGCTAGCAAAAGCTGACATAATCTCTGGTGGAAACCGTTGGGGAGAATGAGGAATTAGTGGCAGAAGTAGGCTCCGATTTAGAGATCCCCTTGTAATTCATCATTGCTCAGGCTATTCTGCGGCTTCATCCTGTAATTCCACAGCCCCAGAGTTAAGGGATCCCCAGTATTGTTACAGGACTACAGTCCATTTTAACACCTGTATCTGAGCACTCATGATGATGCATTAGATGTGGTAACAATAGCACTGTTGGTCACTGTGAATTTAAAGTAGTTGTAAATTGCATGCTATCACAGAAAGACCATTCATTGTCATGATCTGATGTGAAATATCAATGTGGTATTTATTAGTTTGCTGAGCTACGCCCAGATTGAGATGGTACTCTAGCAAAAGTGGTGAATTTGGTATCAACAGACTTCCTCCTTGTACATAAAATACCATCAAAAAGTGGAGGCAATAAAGACTGAAATTCCTATCAGCCTGACCTGTTTCTAAATAGCTGGAAAAACAATACAGTGTGGATTCTTGCATTGTACATCTGCTGGCTGAATCAGCTGTAGTTTTGATGTAATTAAGTTAGATCAACCAAAAACAGTTAAGTGAGGTTAAGCACCAACTGATCAAGATCACCACCATCTTACGCATTTGAGGTGCAGGCAGCTTAAACAAAACCACAATCCCTCATAAACACTTCCCAGGATTCTTGAGGCATCATATGCCACAAGTGGTTCCGATGCTAACCACTAGATAGCAGAGACCAACAAAAAACACCAGCACACAAAGGACAAGTGGTGTGAGTTATATGCCCTACTTAATATAATTGATGCCATGAGCTGGATCACATAATTGTACTAGCTGCTAATGCTTCCCAAAGATGTGTATACAATTGTCACCTGATAGAAATGTGACAGGGAGCACACAGTGTCTAGCACAGAGACTTTAGTTGGGGGGGCATATAGATTTAATGTACTGCAGTAGTGGACACATTCTTTCCACTTTGTTGCATAACAGACAGACTTAGTTGGCTTGCCTACCTTGCACAGAATTACCATGCTCTCCTCTGGGAGTTTCAGGTAGTCGAATTCAAGAACCTCAGGTGCAAAACTGCTACGTTGAGGTGTTTGGTGTTGAGGTGTCGGAGCTGACCCTAATGTTGAATGAGAAGATATTTCCTGCACAATGCTGCTTCCCACATAAGCTGCCAACCAGTCTACTGGCTGCCTGGTAGGGAACTGGCCTGCAATGTCTGGACCAAATACTGGATGGAGGCCAGCTAAAGTTGTTCCCAGCCCTCTCTAAAGAATTTGGGCACAGAGACGCGGACCACTGGTGATAACCCAACCTCTCCTACATTAGGTTATGTAACTACACCCTCACCTAGAAATCACATAGTGTAAATGGAGCAAGGATATTAACAGACCTTTGCCTTCAGTGTCGGAATGCTCACCTCGAAAGGAGGACTAAAAATGTAATGGTTCTCCATGCTGATTTCCTTGTTCTGCCTGGTAAATGATAACTGGTAAATAAAGGTTGCAAAAGAAATGTTGGCCTGAATGGCGGTTTTATTTGTTGCCTAACCAACATCTCCAGGAGCATATAGTACTAGGATTGCCTAGCATAGGTTAATTTCACTAGCACTTGCCTTATTTTCCTCACCATTTATGGAATGAAAAGGAGAGGTAGAAAAGCATAAGCAACTATCCTGGACCAGATCATCCACAGTACCCATGGACTGTGGGTGTAGAGATCCTGGAGTTGAAGGTTTGACAATTTGAGTTTTCAAGTGTGGCGAACAAGTTCATGATCATGATACCATGCCAATGGAAGCACCTGTAGAGGGACTGTGGGGTCAATTCCAATTTGTGAACTTGTTGATTAGTCCTGCTTAGCAGGTGTGCAAAATTGTCGCCACTCCTCTAAATGCTACACTAACAGATGACTGTTGTTGTGAATAGCCCAATGCCAAATTTCAAGGGCAAGTGCAGACACCTGGGGGAATTGGTGGCTTTAGGAATTTCTGGATTTAGTACATGGTGAACATGTTGTCCTTTTTTGTGAGGACTGTTTTGCTGCTAATGAGCTTGAGGAAAGCTGTTAGTGCTTGATGGATGGACAAGATCTCCTGGTAGTTGATGTGACACCCATGGTATTGTGGGGTATGCAGCCCTATTGCACTGAATGAAGCTATTATCCCTACAAACTCACTGTCGTTATGGTAAGAGGACTTCCTGTCTGAAAACAAGCTGTAGATTTTGGAATGCCATCACACCGTGTTGGATGGTGTATGTTTTCCCACTGACAGTGATTAGTATGGACCATAAGAAGGGATGGATCTGTTAGGGCTGTGTGACTTGGTAGCGTTTATGGTGAATTCTAACTGGTGGTGTAGGGCACCACTGATTGAGAGTGTGCTAGGCATTGTTGTAAGCTGTTGCTCTTGAGATGGAAACACGTCAATGGCATTTCTGTGCAGATGACTTTGTCAACACACTTGGAGCAGTAGAGCATTGAGTCCATGCGTTCCACCCATTTGGTTTTAATGTGCCAGGGGCTGAAAGAGAAAACTGCTTCCTTACGCCTTGGACCTTTTCCCTTAGTGCATTCTTAAAGAGGTGCTGTACTTATTAGTTTGACTGGGCACATATTGTTTCATCTTTTTTATGAACTGTAAACACGGCTGAAATTTTAAAAACCTGACAATGTGAATTAGGGAAATTTTTTCAACACATTTAGGATTTTCTCTTCACAAGCTACTTCTGTTTTATGAAGCAATGCATTTTTGTATCAAATTTACTGTCTTTATTTCCAGAATCTATTAGGCTTTGTTAAGAATCAATTCTTGTTTTTTGCCACAAACTTCTGTAGAAGTATTAATTACTCCAGTTCAAAATCCATTCACTTTTAACATACATCAGATCGTTTTTTAGAAATAACCAGTTTATTTTCGCAAAAATCCAACTTGCTTTTCTTGGAGTGCAATACTGGGAAAATTAGGGTGAATTGTAAATCTCTGCAAATCAAATTGGATTACAAATTGTGTCCAATATGCTATCTGGGGAATTAACTGAAACACAGCAAGCACTATATGAATGTGCTGTTTTGTTATTTTATAAATATCTTTGTGGAACAACGGCAGTGGAAAAGTAGGTAATTTAGAAAGGCTGACAAAGCAAAAGCCTTAATTATCTCCTCGGGTAAATGGCAGTCATTGGTAGCACAGGGAGCTACGAGATGCCTCCGATCATCAACACCAAGTACAGTACTATTGGACTATTACAACATTTTAAGAACTTTAAAACCTAATAGAAGTCCCAGCTACTCTCTAATAAGACACTGCATTTTGCTGATATTGCAGTCTTGTCAGTAATCTAACTGAGATTAAGATTAAGAGTGAGCAATATTACAAGATAACTTTATATTTGTGAAATTGTCAAACTCGCATGTAGGCAAAGGTTCTACGAAAATATTCTTGAGGAATACTTTGCAAACTGTAAAGTTCACAAAGTTTTCAACGTTAAAAAAAATGTTCAGAAAAACAACATATGCAAACTTCTCACACATCAATTTGGGGTGCAATTCCTTTTTTAAATTCGGCACAGTATCAATAAATTAACATAAATAAATGAAATACAATTACCTGCTTCGTCCTCAGCAAAAGAGATGATGTACTGATAGTAGTTATTGATGAGACCAGGAAACATGCATGTTTGGCCAGATCCCATGCAGATTTCATTATATTGCCATTCCCCAGTTTGTCGATTTTCTTTCAGTGCCATCAAACGCCTTAAGTAAAAAAGCAAGCCTAATTGACCTCAGGTATGAAACTTCTTCAACACATTCCATATTCTCCATACGTGATATCTCCTGAAATTATTACTAGTGCATTCATGTGTAACTGAAATAATCACATCCTTTTTTTGGAAGATAATTGTACAATTTATAGTTATGGATATTTCAGTATAATGTACTTGTTGGAAAAGGTTGGCACATCGGTAGGACCTCCTTGACAGATTTTGAAGGAAATAACTCATTACATAAGACACTCAAACTCACAAAAGTTTATGAAAACAATATCTGCCGTGGACATCCTGAAAATTTGGCATGGATTTGTACTACATTCTCACACTGGATTACCCTGCTTTAGATATCTTATGACATATCTTGATATTTTAACCCTTTTGTTCCTCTAATATCAATTACATTGAGCTTTACCTTCATCTTCATTTCCCATGGTACCAACCGCAATAAACATGACATTACATCTTCTTTTCCAAATGATTTTTAATTTAATCAGGAAAATATTTCTTAAACATCTACTTCTACTGCATATTTTGGGCCACACATATATGATTATAACCATTAGCACACTTTAAAAATAAGGGTCTGTCTAGTTTTTTATTTTCATCCCCCTATAAAGCGACCTATACATAACTAAAGTCCAGGTGTATTAGGAATTTATGCGGTCAACTAATGGCCCGAATTCACAGAATCAGCCCTTTTGCGACTGGAAAATATATTTTGGAATGCATTAATATGAAATTGTGGTTCGGTAACATGTTACTAAATCACAGTTTGGAATTGCAAGTTCATACTCTTCGAATGCGAATAGTATCATTAACGGTTGTTGTATATAGATGGTTATTACCAGTATGATATTTACAAATGGCTGCTGCGCTTGTTTTAGTTCAACACTACTTGGGTGCTTTAGTCCTTTGTTTATGTCACATAATATTTGTAGAAGTGGGTCAGTTTCAACACTCTATCCATGATCAAGGCTACGGCTGACGCATGTTGGACTGAAGATCCACTAGCCCAATAAATTGTTTTGTGAAGCAATCAAAGGTGCCTGAGTAATTCTATTACTGGTGAGGATTTCGGTGTGCATATACATGGGGTGTCTGGAGCCCGTCTCAGACCACCACAATTCAAGCCTCTGAACCCCAGACTCTTGAGGTGCATGTATATATGTACATATATATGTGGAAAATGTCACTTACCCAGTGTACATCTGTTTGTGGTATGTAGTGCTGCAGATTCACATGCTATGCATAGGTCTTCTGACACCTAGTGTTGAGCTCGGAGTGTTACAAGTTGTTTATCTTCGAAGGAGTCTTTTCGGAGTCACAGGATCGAGTGACTCCTCCTCTCGGTTACACTGCGCATGGGTATCGACTCCATTGTTAGATTGTTTTCGCACAAAGGGTGAAGGAAGGAGTGATAGAGTGTAAGAATATAAATTGATGCCCATGCAAATGTAAATGTATCTATATATGTACAAATGATAAAACTTTCAACAACTACAGGCTTCCGGGGAGGAGGGAGGGTGCATGTGAATCTGCAGCCCTTCATGCCACGAACAGAAGTACACTGGGTAAGTGACATTTTCCGTTCGATGGTATGTTTAGCTGCAGATACATATGGTATGCGTAGACTACAAAGCAATTAATCCTCCCAAAAAATAGTGGTGGCTAGCCTGTAGGAGTTGAAGTTGTTTGAAATAGTGTTCTTAAGACAGCTTGGCCAACATTGGCTTGTTGCTTTGAAAATACATCTACACAATAATGTTTTGTAAATGTATGAGGAGTAGACCATGGGGCAGCTTTACATATATAAGCCACTGGTATGTTTTCTAAGAATGCCACAGACGCACCTTTCTTTCTTGTAGAATGTGCTCTAGGTGTGATCAAAAGTTTTCTTTTTTGCCTTATTGTAACATGTTTGTATCCATCTAACAATCCATCTTGCTAATCCTTGTCTAGAGATAGGTGTGCCTTTGTGTGTTTGCTGAAAAGCAACGAAAAGTTATTTAGTTTTCCTAAAATCTTTAGTTCTATCTATATAGTACATAGGAGCTCTTTTGAGATCAAGAGTATGAAGGGCCCTTTCTGCAACTGAGTCTGGTTGTGGAAAGAAGACAGGCAATTCCACTGTTTGGTTTATGTGAAAAGGAGATACTACTTTTGGTAGAAATTTGGGATTTGTCCTAAGTACAACTTTATGTTTGTGGACTTGGAAAAAAGGTTCCTCAAGAGTGAACGCTTGTATTTCATTAACACTTCGCAATGAAGTAATAGCTACTAGGAAGGCAACCTTCCATGTCAAAAATTTAATTTGACAAGAATGCATGGGTTCAAAAGGTGGGCGCATAAGTCTGGTAAGTACGATATTTAGATTCCAATTTGGAGCAGGTGGTGTTCTAGGTAGAATAATGTGTTTTAAACTTTCCATGAAAGCTTTTAAACTGGAACTCTAAATAGAGAAGTGTGTTGAATAGTTTGCAAGTATGCTGATATTGCAGTAAGATGAATTGTAATGGATGAGAAAGCTAAATTTGATTTCTGCAAATGAAGTAGATAGCATACAATATCTTGTATTGATGCTGTAAGTGGATCAGTGTTTTTAGATTGATACTAGTAAACAAATCGTTTCCATTTGTAAGCATAACATTGTCTAGTAGTAGGTTTACATGCCTGCTTGAGTACTTCCATACATTCTAATGGACATTTTAGGTATCCAAATTTTATGACTTCAGGAGCCAAATCGTTTAATTGAGAGCACTGGGGTTTGGATGCCTGATTTGACCTTTGTTTTGTGTTAATAAATCGGGTCTGTTTGGGAGTTTGGAATGAGGTACTACCAACAGGTCCAGGAGTGTCATGTACCAATGTTGACGTGCCCATGTTGGGGCTATGAGTATCATGGTCAGAGATGTCTGACGTAGTTTGTTGACCAGAAAGGGAAGGAGAGGGAGAGGGCCATAAGAATAAGCAAATATCCCTGACCAATTGATCCATAGAGCATTGCCCTTGGATAGGGGAAGTGGGTGTCTGTATGCGAAGTTTTGGCATTTTGCGTTTTCACTTGTTATGAATAAGTCTATTTCTGGTGTTCCCCACTTTTGAAAGTACTTTTGAAGTACCTGAAAGTGAATCTCCCATTCGTGTGCCTGGTGGTGGTTCCTGCCTAGAAGATTGGCCAGTTGATTGTGTATTCCTGGAATGTATTCTGCTAAAAGATTAATGTGATTGTGAATTGCCCATTTCCATATTGTCTGGGCTAAAAGGGACAGTTGAGATGAATGTGTCCCGCCTTTTTTTTTTTCAGGCAATACATGGTCGTCATATTGTCTGTTTTTACAGAACAATCTTGTGTTTGAGAAGGGGTTGAAATGCTTTTAGGGCAAGAAACACAGCTAATAATTCTAAATGGTTTATGTGAATTTTTTTCTGTTTGGAATCCCATTCCCCTTGAATGGTAAGGTTGTCGAGATGAACTTCCCAACCTATCATTGATGCGTCTGTTGTTATTGTGGTCTGAGGCACAGAGTCTTGAAATGACCGCCCCTTCATTAGATTGCTGAGATTCCACCATTGAAGGGACATGTGCATTTGGCTGTCCATCAACACTAGATCTTGCAATTTACCTTGTGCCTGAGACCATTGTTGTGAGAGGCATTTTTGTAAAGGCCTCATATTGAGTCTTGCATGTGGTACTATAGCTATGCAAGATGCCATAATTCCTAGAATCTTCATGATAAATCTTACAGTGTATTGTTGATTTTGCTGTATGTGTGGTATGAGATTTTGGAAAGACTGTATCCTTTGTGTATTTGTATATGCTAGGGCTTTTTGTGTATTTAAAATAGCACCTAAGTAAGGTTGTACTTGTGCTGGTTGAAGGAGAGATTTTTGGTAATTTAGAGTGAACCCTAGTGTATGTAGGGTCTCTATTATGTATGAGTGTGTTGTTGGCATTGTGTAAAATTGCTTGATTTTATTAGCCAGTCATCTAGATATGGAAAGACATGAATGTGTTGCCTTCTTAAGTAGTCTGCCACTACTGCTAGACATTTTGTGAACACTCTTGGAGCTGTTGTTATGCCGAATGGCAGAACTTTTAACTGATAATGTTTTCCTGCTATGACGAACCTGAGGTATTTTTTGTGAGCTGGATGGATGGGTATATGAAAATACTAATCTTTGAGGTCTAAAGCAGTCATGTAATCTTGTTTCTGTACTAGTGGAATGATGTCCTGCAGAGTTACCATTTGACAGGATGTATAGATTCAGAGACCTGAGGTCTAGGACGGGCCTTAGAGTGCCATCCTTTTTGGGAATAAGGAAGTATAGTGAGTATACTCCTGTTCCTTGCTGAGAATGTGGGACCAATTCTATTGCTTGTTTTAGTAGTAGCAATTGTACCTCTTGTTGTAATAGAACGTTGCGTTCTGCGGATAATTTGTGGTAACGTGGGGGAATGCTTGGAGGGGTGGAGTTCAATTATAGGCAATAGCCATTGTGGATAATTGACAATACCCAGTTGTCTGTGGTGATATTTTGCCAATGAGAGTGGAAGCGCTGTAGTCTTCCCCCACAGGAGATGTGTGGGGTTGAGGGATGGTAAATAAGTCACTGTTTGGATGGTGTAGTGGCTTGTTTTGAGGTTTGGAACTCGCCTCTGTTTCTAAAATATTGGCCTCTATAAAACCCTCTAAATCCCCCCTCTCTGATATTGTTTCTGCTGTTGTCCCTGCTTTGCCTGGGAGGTAGAGGATTGTGCAATCCAAAAAGGGAGCACCCTGTCTTACATTTCAGCTCGAATAGCCCCAAAGCATCATGATAAATGCAGTCATTAGAATGAATTTGAATAATATTTCAAAAAGTCTTTCACCATAAATGGATGCAGCAAGTGCTGTAACGTTGTAGAAAGTTTTTCACCATAAGTTGGTGCGGCGAATGCCGTATCTCCGGACACGTGTTTCTGGCTTTCGGCCGTCATCAGCGGAGAGCTTCAGAGGATTGTGGTTTAAATCCTCCCCTAAATTGTTGCCTGCGAAAGGAGCCTCTATACGGTGTTGTGTATAATGCTCCCATTGCTTTGGCAGTGTCTGAGTCTTTCCTCAGTTTCTCTGTGGTCGTATCGACCTCAGGACCAAACAAATGTTTCTTGTCAAAAGGCATGTTGAGTACTGCCTGTGGGATTTCTGGTTTAAAGCCAGAAGAACGCAGCCATGCATGCCTTCTTATAGTAATGGCAGTATTGACACTTCTGGATGCTGTATCCGCTGCATCCAGGGCAGACCTTATCTGATTGTTGCTTATGGCCTGTCCCTCTTCAACAATCTGCTGTGCCCTCTTTTGAGGTTCCTTTGTGAGGTGCTGTAGGAGTTCTTGCATCTCATCCCAGTGGGCTCTACCATATCTGGCTAGAAGTGCTTGCGAATTTGCAATTTGCCATTGGCTGGCTGTTTGTGTGGCCAGTCTCTTGCCAGCAGCATCATATTTTCTACTCTCCTTATCAGGGGGAGGAGCATCCCCTGAGAATTGGCTATTAGCACGCTTTCTAGCCGCACTCACTACCACTGAATCTGGGGGAACTTGGTGTGTGATGTAGTCTGGGTCTGTAGGAGCAGGTTTGTATTTCTTGTCAATACGCAGAGTAATTACTCTAGCTTTGACTGGCTCACTAAAAATTTGGTCTGTGTGTTTGACCATTCCAGGCAACATCAGAAGGCACTTATATCTAGAGTGAGTGGAGGACAGAGTGTTAAACAAGAAATCCTCCTCTAGGGGTTCAGTGTGCATAAGCACCCCATGATAAGTAGCTGCCCTGGCAACAACCTGCGTGTATGCAGTAGTGTCCTCTGGTGGAGAAGGCTTGGAGGGGTTTAACTCAGGGTCATTATCAGGAATAGTATCTGGGTCATATAAATCCCAAGGGTCCACTGTAGCCCCATGTGAGTACTGTGAATGTGTTGGTGAAGGCAACGGTGGTGGGCTAGTGGGGAGAGGTGAAAATGAAAGCTGTGGTGAATGAGGAGGAGAAGTAGGGGCAGGTACTGCCTTCTCCTTATACATTTTTGCAGGTGGTTGAACAGTGTCTAATTATTCCTGAAAAGCCAGCTTTCTCTTGGTTTTCAAAGGAGGTGCAGCAACAATTCTGCCAGTCTCTTTGTGGATGTGGATTCTGGATTGTCTTTCATCCATAACCTCCAGGATAGGCTGAATCTCAGTGTCCTCATCAGAAGGTCTGTAAGCTTCCTGCATTGATTTCAAACTCTGTTTGAGATGGCTCGAAAGTCCTTGTTCTTCTGTATAAGAAGATTTTTTGGGTTCCAAAGTTTGGAGCTTTTTCTGTCCCCTGAAAATGGAGTCGGTTGTTTCAGCTCCGAAGCAGGGGGTCGAGGCTTCGACTCCGAGAAGTGAGGACGCTTACTCCGATGTCGACGGAGGAGTGGCCTTTTTCAGCGCCGAACCCAAAGGTCGGTCGACAGTAGTCTTTTTTCGGGTCGAACAATGGCCTTCTGCCTTCTGGCAGTGGTGTACCCAAGGCCTTCGATGGTTTTTTGTATATGGGCGTAGGGGCAAACGTACTCACGTGCTGGCCAGCAGTGATAGGGCTATCTTCTTCCGATTCTTGCTCGGGGTAGGTGTCCCTGATGGAGACCACTGTCTGCGCCTGTTCTTCTTCCAAGACGTCGAGGTGTTCTGTACTTTTTGACACCATCTCCAACCTTCTGGCTCTCCGATCACATAAGGTCTTCTTTGATCGAAACGATCGACAGGCCTCACAATCCTCTTCTCAGTGGTCCAGAGAAAGACCCAAATTACAAACCAGGTGTTGGTCTGTATAGGGAAACTTTGCGTGGCACCGAGGGTAGAATCGAAATGGAGTCCGATCCATCAGGCTTCCACGTGGTAGGCCCGAATATGCCCGAGTCGGGCACACGTGCCCAGAAAGGCGAAATCTAGATTCTGACGGTACCATCGGTTTGAGGCTAGATGGAAACGCGATCGAAACAATACTGACGATTAAATGAGTTTTCCAAGGTTTCCAATTCAAAATCTCGGAGCGAGAGGAAACACGTCCGAACCCAACAGCGGAAAGAAAACAATCTAACAATGGAGTCGATGCCCATGCGCAGTGTAACAGAGAGGAGGAGCCACTTGGTCCCGTGACTCCGAAAAGACTTCTTCGAAGATAAACAACTTGTAACACTCCGAGCCCAACACTAGATGCCAGTACATGTACTTCAAGTTAAATTTGTGCCTTGCACTTACACGATGCATATGTGTTTTAAATCTTTTACATGTGTAAATAATACATATTTTTATCTTTTTCTAAGATCTGAATGCACTAGGAGATTGTATATACTCAATTTTATGAATGTATTTATGTATACTTTAATGGTTGTTTAACCGAAATAAAGTAAATACTACTACTACTACTATATATATATCACCCAAAAACACATACCCACCTTAAACCCTAATAATTCCCTTGCCACCCAAAAACTCATACCCCCCTTAAACTTACCCATGCCACCCAAAAACCCACTCCCATCCTAAACCCTAAAAAATTCCTTGCCACCCAAAAACTCATACCCACCTTAAACTTACCCATGCCACCTAAAAATACACACCAATCCTAAACCCTAAAAAAATCCTTGCCACCCAAAAACTCATACCCTCCCAAAACCCTAAAAAATCCCTTCCCACCCAAAACCCCATACCCACCCTAAACATCCCTTGCCACCCAAAAACCCATACTCACCCTAAAATCAAAAAATTCATTTGCCATCCAAAAACCCATACCCACTCTAAACCCTAAAAATACCTTTGCCACCCAAAATCATGTACACACCCCAAAAAACACCATGCAAAAACCCATACCCACCATAAACACTAAAAATGAAAAAATGACCTTTCCCTGGCACACTTACCTGTAAACTCTTTATGATGAATATGTCTTTACCATTCATGCCTTTACAACGAAATTGGTTGTGATGGCATGAATGTTAACGGCATATTCGTTGTACATGGTAATGGCTTGTGTGGTAATGCTGCATGAGCGGTTAAGCCTTCGTTGTAATAGCATGCAGGGTTTGGGCTTTGTTGTAATGGCTGTTTCACCCATGCTGAAAATAAGTATTTCAAGTTTCATCAGAGAATGTAAATGCACAGATTCTAGAGCAACCTGGACATGAGAAACAACCTTTACTTTTAGTACATCTGAAGCAAAGAAAATGTAGGCAAAATTCTCTCTACATAGCAAAAGTAACTCTAGTTTGCAGGTATTTACCAACATCTTGCAACTAGTTTCCCACTCCGAAAATGTTTAAAGAAAACATATTTTCCCAGAGAACAAGGAGATTTTTTTAAAGTTCAAATGCACATTTATGTCACATTTGTCCAGGCAGAAATCTAAATTTTTAGCATGTCCTTATACGAAAAAAGTAATGCATGTGGGTACTCCTGGGAATATGTAACAATGGCAGAATCCCATAACACTTGAAATTCACTGTGCAGTCCAAAAAAGTTGAAATGCAATACAGATGTAGGTATTCTTACAAAGAAATTCATTTCTGACTTTTTCCAGGGGGATTTTGTGAATCAGGCCCAAAATACTTCTTCCGTACGAATGTAAAGCCAAAAGTAATGACATCCAAATCCCTTTAAGACAGTTAACTGGAATCGATTCAGTAAATGGGCAAATCATTTTACTTACCCACTCATGAAATCACCAAATATGTAGAGTCCATTTAAATTTGGAAACTCGCAACCTCTATAGATGTACCCTCCTGTGACAGACTTTCCCAGCTTGTGAGGATAAGCAAAAATTGGAAGTACGTCACCTATGAGAGGGAAAACAACATTAGCATTAGAATTAGCGGCTTTTTTGCTTCACTATAATTATTCTGAAAGTGCAGATTCTCTAAGTGTTAAAACAGGCTCGGAGGTCCCAGGAAGGAAAAAGTGAACATGTTCCTGACGTGCTGGAAAAAAGCTCAATGCATATCAGTGTCACTTGTCTTTGCTTTTCAGCAACATAATCCCACTTTGAGGGTTTGCTACTGTAAAGTAAAAGCGGATGCAGAGTAGGTTGACAAAAGATGGTGACCAACTAGGCTTTCCAGGGTGATGAAAGTGCATCTGCAGCATTGGCGGATGTACGGTTATCATGGAGTTCAAAGTCAGGAAAGTGCAGGAAGTCAAAATATGGCGTGCATTACTCCGCCAGGAACTGAAACACAGAGCCTTTACTGACCTGCGGGGCTGATGGTGCAATATAGGGCCCCGCGAAGTGCTGGAAGCAGTCCAGTCTTTTCGCGGGAGCTCTCGGGACGGATGGAGACTGCCAGGAATAGGATAGGCTGGGGTACGGGCGTGGGAGGGTCTTAGGGGAGGATATTTAAGTGCGTGAGACGATTTGCCTCTTCGGTGCTTGCTGTTCACGCTGCGGGAAGGTTGGGCCGATCGTGTAGGAGGTAGGCGTAGCTATTTTTAGGCCACACGCGTTTCAATCATGGCCACGATTTGGACGCTATTTGGGCTGCGCTGCGCCTGCCCGGCCAGGGTGACCTACTCAGGACTGGTGTCCTGGACCAGGCCTGGGTAGGTATGACGCGCACCTCACACGGCGTCACAGGCGGCGGCAGCGGCAACCGCCGTTTGCCTTTCCCCTAGCAAGGAGGGCAAGAAAAAGGCCAAAAAAGGGGCGGGGACGCAGGGCGTCCACCCCCCTCCCGTTTCTAACGATGGGGGGCCACAGGAGGAGGAGCCTCGAGGGACTGCATAGCTGGGGGGAGAGGCCCTGGAGGAAGGGGGGTCATCTGGAGCTGATTTAGGCCCTCTGGCTCAGGGCTTGAGCAAGGAAAGCCTGCCTCACAGGCTAGACAGAGGGATGAAGACTCCTGGTTCTAGAGCAGCCCCTAGACCTTACACTGGCTGGGGCCCCAGCCAGGGGTCACAGAGGAGGAAAAGGACAGGGCCTGGTGGACACAAAGGGGAAGAGGAAAAGGGTTAGTGCTGGGGTGGGGGGCCCTGGGGTGGCATTGCATGGCAAGGGTGAAGCAGCTGGCACAGGGGAGGGGGTGCAGTTGGAGGAGAGCAGCAGGGCTAAGAAGGTGTTGGAGGCATGACACCTCCTCACCACAGATTGGGCGTCAGTTGACATAGAGGCCAGGATACAAGAGCAGCGAAAATTGGTGGCGGCGACAGAACTAAGGTGGGCCAAGCTATGCAGGGAGATGGGGGGAGGCAGACGGAAAGTCCATGAAGGCAGAGGAAATCAGTGGGAATTAGTGGGGGCCTGGACGGAGGGCAAGGGGATTCCACATGAGGAGCAGGGGTCAGTTCAGGAAGCTGGTGCGACTGGTGGGATAGGCAGCATGACGGAAGCATCTGGCGCACAGGGCCAGGTGCAGTGAAGAGAGTCAATGCCAGCGTCATAGGCTGGCAGGAAGGAAGGTAGTTAAGCCAACGGGACGCAACCCGGCCTCAGGATGTTGGTTGGAAGCGATAGAGGGGTCTTCGGTGGCTTTCTCGACACAATGGGAACACACAAAGTACACGTCTGGCTTATGCCGGGGGGGTTTCAGGTTAGATGATGAATACGATATGGTGGAGCTGGTGCTGATGACGAATGGGTGAGGATGAGGAAGAAATGATTGAACTGGATTATAAGAAGGACCTTGACAATTGGGAATAGGGGAAACTTCGAGAAAAAGAGGTCAGCGTGGGACAAGTAAGGGGCAGGGGCGCAGGAGTGGTGCAACACCCTCTTCTGTTCATGTTTTGCAGGATTCAACGTCTACCGCTCAGGGGCACGAGGTCTCCCGCAAGGATGGAGGCAGGCGTAGACCAAAGCTGGACACTGCAATGACTGGTCGTGGGGTCCAAGGTAAGGGAGACTGGTGGGCACCATGGGAAGAATGGAAGGGTAAGGCCAGTGCAGCACAATACAGATCTATTGAGGTGGAGAAAGATTCCATACACTTGCAGCCTGCTATAGGCAGGCGGAAAAGATAAAGGGGGAGACAGGGTGCCATTGGTGCAAAGCGGAGACGGAGATGCAGGGGATAGTTGAGAGAAGGCAGATGAGGATAAGGGAGGGGCGGGTCATAAGAAGAGGCTCCCATACATGGGACTGGCCATGCTTTTGGCGTCACATGTCGCAGACAAGACCAAGGCGAGGATATGGAAACATGAATATGTTGATGTTTTCAAACTTTTACACAGGGATACCCAGGCAAAAGAAGGGTCTAAGGAAGAGGAGTGGGAATTGGCGCGGAGGCTTCGTGTTCCAATAACTATGGACAACTGGACCTCTGCCTTTTTGATTTACACTAGTATATACTGCGAGAAATATCTAGACAGGGGCATTGCCATGTTTCAATACATGGACATTATTCGGAAAGCCCAACTATACTTCAGGGGGTTTGCATGGTTGAACTACGATGAGGAGTTCAGGGCCCGAGTTAACATAAACCCTGAGAAGCCCTGGGGGGACGTGGATTCGGAATTGTGGTTGCAATGGATGGCATCTCTGCATTCTGCAGCTTCCACACACACAGCTAGTGGTCTCCCGTTAGTTTATAAGCCTTTTCAGCAGCCTCCCACTCAGGGAGGGGTGGGTATGCCTCCGAGTGTGCAGGTATCCACCTCAGGAGCATGTTGGAATTTCAACAAGGGGTTTTGCTCCAGGCACCCCTCTAAGTTTAAACATGAGTGTTCCAAATGTGGGGGTAAACACCCAGTCATGCAATGCTTTTCACTCGCTAGTCCGGCCGAGGTCTACTAGGGGCATGGGGGGACAAGGAGCTCTTGGGCCAAAGGGCACCTACTCCAATTAGATTGGAGAGGTTACTTTATTAGTTGTGCGTGTACCTGGATTCCGACACTGCACTGAAGTTGGAATGGGGTTTCAGAGATGGTTTCCGGGTGAGATACCAAGGACCACGACAGAGGATCTGGGTGGAAAATTTACAATCAGCTAAGGCCATGCCAGAGGTGGTGGGGGCGAAACTGAGCAAGGAAGTGGCAGAAGGCAGGATTTTGTGCCCCTTTCATGAATGGCCGATGGAGAACTTGTTGATCTCACCTTTGGGGGTGGTACCAAAAAAGAACAGAGGGGATTTTAGGCTGACACGTCATTTGTCATGACCTGAAGGGGCGTCGGTGAATGATTTCATCGTGCCGGAAGATACAAAAGTGGTATACGTCACGGTGGATGATGCTATTCAGCTCATCCAAGGGTGTGGGAAAGGTGCAGAACTGGCCAAGTGCAACATTAAGGTAGCTTTTCGGTTGCTCCCTATTCACCCAGATGATTTTTGTTTGCTAGGGATGCAGTTGGGGGGGCCTATTTATGTGGACAGAGTACTTCCCATGGGATGTGCGATTTCCTGTGCACTGTTTGAGGCTTTTAGGACTTTTGCTGTGGGTTTTTGTTCAGGTGAGTGGGCATCAGATGGTGTCACACTATCTAGAAGATTTCCTATTTGTAGGACCGGCACAGTCAGACTCGTGTGGCAGGGCACTGCGGCATTTTGAGCGGTTGGCACAAGATTTTGAGGTACCTTTAGCCCAGGAGAAAACAGAGGGCCCGAGTTCTGTTTTGACTTTTTTGGGCATTGAACTGGACACGAAAGAGTTCATAGTGCGCCTACCGGTGGAAAAGGTTGAGGAGATTCTGCTATTTTTGAGGGGGGATCAGGATGAAGCAAAAATCGAACTGCGCGTAGCTCAACAACTACTTGGTCTTCTGAATTTTGCATGTAGCGTGGTCAGGGGTGGCAGGACTTTTTGTAGGCTTATGGGATTGGCAATGTCAGGAGCATCCCTCCCACATCACAGGATTAGGTTGTCCATCGGTCTCCGAGAAGACATTAAAGTATAGGACCTGTTTTCGACACAGTTTAACAGGGTCTCCATGTCTTTCCAAGAGGAGGACACTGTTTGGCAGGTGCAGATTTTTTCGGTCACGGCAGGTGCATCTGGTTTTGGACTATTTTGGGATGGTCGTTGGTGCGCGGAGACATGGCCTGCACAATGGTTGAGGCAAGCGAGGAGCATTGCCTTTTTAGAATTCTTTCCTCTGCTGGTGGCATTGTCGGTATGGGGAGACGAACTGGCGAACAGGTCAGTGATGTTTCACGTGGATAATTTGACGGTGGCTGAATTGGTGAACAGACAGAGTGCTAAGGATTTGAGGGTGCTGAGGTTACTCAGGAGGCTTATGTTGCATTGCTGAACTTTGAATATCATATTTAAGGCTGCGCACATTCCTGGGGTAAACAATTCCATTGCAGATTCCCTGTCTCGTACACAGTGGCAGCGTTTCCTGCAGTTGGCAACCAGCGCAGAGGAACACAAGATAGCGGTCCCCGCAGACATTTGGGAGTGGGGTGCGTGACGGTCATGAGACTGTTGGGAGAGGTCACTAGCGGAATCAAACCTCAGGAGTTACCTCCTCGTATGGTTGGAATTTCAGGATTTAGATTTTTACAAGGAGCGGTTTTGGAAACAGGAACAAAGAATGCTAGAGGCTAGAGTGATGCGTTTTGTGGTGTTTTTGATTTGGAAGGGTTTATCACCAGCCACGATTGGGGCAAGTTGGCAGGAGTGTGTTTTTATGGGAAGTTGTTTTTTGGATGGGACCCGGTGAGGAATAACATTCTGGGCAAAATGTTGAAAGGTTGGGGGAGAATCCACACAGGATCAGTTTTTGTTCGAGAAGCATTACATTTGAGTTACTATTGGAGGTCCTGTACGTGCTTCCAGTTTGCTGTTTTAATCCCAATGAAGTGGCTGTGTTTCGTTCATGTATAATATGGATGTTTTTGGTGCAGTCCGTGTGTCTGAATTGTTGGGGGTGGGGAAAGCTGGTGGCTTGAAAATGAGTGAGGTCCATCGTCAAGGTGAGAGGCTAGGGAACTGGTTGCAGCGCTCAACCGGGTAATGGTTGGAGCAAGGGGGAGTGTTAGAAGCATGCCCGGTACGAGAATGGGACAATTTCAGGGAGAAAAGGGTGAGTCCAAGGGACAGTGTGTTTATTCATGAGAATAGCACGAAGGTTACAGCTTTCCAGCTGTTGTCTGTTCTGAGAATGGGTGTGAGATGCCTGGTAGACAGGCGGGTAATTTCGGTACTCACTCCTTTAGGATTGGCGCAGTGACTAAAGCTGCCAGGTTGGGGTGGGATTGGGATAGGATCAGGCGCATTGGACGGTGGCGTTCAAAATGTTGTGAGAGATATGTAAGGTCTTAAATGGTTATGGGGAAAGGTACAAGCAAGTTGGGGGTAGTGAGTGATTATAAAGGGTGAAGTTTTTGTAAGATGGGGGGGCTTGTGGTTTTCATTCTGACATTTGTTTCTCTTTCCGGGTTGCGTGAGTAGCCCAGAGGAACATAAGGCGATCATGCGGTTGGTCGGACACTCTTTTATTCATTGAGCGGCAAAATTCGCAGAGAGGCAGATCTATGGACGTTCTTTGGAACTCTCGAGTATTAGGCATGAAGTGCTGTGGTGGGGAAAGAACGGCATAAGGTGGGGCAATTTGCTTCCTTTTATCACATCGATTTTGCCGACGTGGGGATGTCCTGATGTGTTGGTGTTACATCTGGGAGAGAATGACCTGGTGCGTCTCTCTGGGCTCACCCTACTGCAACACATGCAACGTGATTTGATACTGATGAAGCGCAACATGCATGGGACTTGCTTAGTATGGACAGAATTTGTGCCACGGAGGAAATGGAGTGGAGCACAGAAACATGGGGCTACTGAGAGGGCTCAGAGGAAGGTCAATAGGGCTATGCGGGTCTTCTGCTGGGCGCAGGATATTAAGGTACTGACACACGAGGGGATAAAAGAAGAGGAGCAGGTGCTTTTTTGGGACGACGGTGTGCATCTCTCAGAAATGGGGAATGCACATTACATGATGGAGTTGCGTTTCATGCTGACTAACTTGTGGGGAGAAAGAGTTTGGCGTTGTGAAACTGATGGAAAGGCATGAAGTGTTGCAGTGGGTTCGCTGGTGGGGCAGCAAAACACCAATTGGGTTTGTGCTAGGTGGCAGTAGATTGGGGAGAGTGGAGAGTCAGATTCAGGCTTGTCCACCCTTCCAGGGGGGGAAAAGAAGCAGGTGAAGGATGACAGACTGGGGGGAGGCCAGAGTCAGGCAGGGGATATGAAGAAAAGGGGAATGTGTGGGAATGGAAGTGGATATTGGGTGAGCGAAGGATAAGTGGTGGATTGAAGTGAGGATGTAAGAAGGGGAGTTACAAGTTTAAAGATAAAAATTGGCATTCAAGTTACGGTTATACTGTTGTGTTATTATGATAAGCAAGCCTGTCCAAATAAATTGCCTTTTACACTAACACAAGGGTGTCGGAGTCTATGTCCCGATAGGGCCCCGTGAAGAGCTGGACGCAGTCCAGTCTCTTCGCTGGAGCTCTCGGGCTGGATGGAGACAGCCAGGAATAGGATAGGCTGGGGTATGAGCGTGGGGGGGTCTTAGGGGAGGATATTTAAGTGGGTGGGGGTGGGAAGATCGGCCTCTTCGGTGCTTGTTGTTCATGCTGCGCGAAGGTTGGTCACCCGCCCGCCCTACAGGTAAGTAGCTGTGAAGGATGGGTCTGGTGAGGCAGTATGACAAGGTGGGGGGGATTTTTATGCCAGTGTTAGGGCAGGTTGCTTGGTGCGGGCAGTAGATGGGGGAGGGTGGAGAGTCAGATGCGGGCTTGTCCACCCTTCCAGGGGGGAAAAAGAAGCAGGTGAAGGATGACAGACTGGGGAGGCTTGAGTCAGGCAGGGGATACAAAGAAAAGGGGGATGTGTGGGAACGGAAGTGGAAATTGGGTGAGAGAAGGATAAGTGGTGGATTGAAGTGAGGATGTAAGAAGGGGAGTTACAAGTTTAAAGATAAAAATTGTCATTCAAGTTACGGTTATACTGTTGCGTTATTATGATAAGCAAGCATGTCCTAACAAATGGCCTTTTACACTAAAACAAGGGTGTCAGAGTCTATGTCCCGATACAAAATTACCCTCTACATGTATACTTATAGCTACTTTTTACAAAGTGATAATTTGTGGGATGCCCTGCACATTTTAAATGAAAGACAGATTAATGTTATTGAACTTTAGCTCATTTAATTGATGTATACCTGTACCCAATCTGGATTCACTGGAAAACAGTGGCAAGAACTAGGAAAGAACAATGTGAAAGACAGACAGGCAAAACCAGGAACTCAAGTACTGTCTAAAACATTGCAAAAAGCTGGCTGCTGAGAAAAATATATTCCTATTTGTGATAAACAATGTGATGAGTCAATGTACTTTTAGATGTAAAATAACCCACCATGACCTGGCAAGCGCTCCGTAAAGGGTGGAATGACACATAAAACAGCCAACAGCACAATTTGAGAGAAACATACTTCTCGTGATGGAGCCAATGCCATTTTATGTGTATTTTGCTAATAATAGGTGAAAAGACAACTGCACTGTCTTGCCAGGCATTAAAAAAGAGCTACTCATGGCGACCCACAAATTGTGTAATGAGCTTAATATGATTTTACACAAATACATTGAAAAAGTATAAACATTATATGAAACAGATCGAAAATGGTCATGGAATTATCTGAATAGAAAAGCATATCTCAGAAAAAGCAAAACATATTGTTAAGATTAAGGAAAAATAGCAAAGTGATTATATTATAGTGGCATGGCTGAAATTTGAGTTACTGAATTTGTATCTTCGAAATGCAATCATTTTCCAAATTGCCTCCTAACAATAATTGCAACAAATACGATTTACAATCCATACGTTCACAAGGATACATATATTTAATGAGTTAGTATAGCAAGTGTGTCATAGGTGTGGTGCAAGCAAGACAAATTGACTCTCCTGTCAATTGTTTGGATATTAAAATTCACTTATAATTTGGAGTACAGAGGGCCACTAAGACCAGTTGGCCCTGGTGCCATGGGACCTGCTGAACTATTGATAGCTACACAAGATTTCATGATTAATATACACTTTGTGCTTCATCAAGGGAGCCAATGTTTAACTAATACTAAGGGCCTGATTACGAGCCTGGCAGTCGTGGTGATGTTCTGACCGCCGCCAGTTTGGCAGTTGGACCACCAATCCACTGCCGTCTCCTCTAGGAACAATGTTCCTGACGGGCTGAGAGCAAGTCCAGGTTGGAATCAGCCAGGGCGGTGCTGAACTCAGCGCCAACATGCTGATTACACCCTGGTTCTCCGCCAGCCTTTTCATGGCGGTTTCCCCGCCATGAAAAGGCTGGCGGAGAAAAGGTGCCTGGGGCCACAGAGGGGCCCCAGCACTGCCCATGCACTTGGCATTATGTGGAAATTATTGTGAGCTGGAGTTTTATTTTTTTTATTTCATTTTTAATTTTTATATAGTACTACTCTTACCAAAAATCAAGTGTTAGTGTACTTCACAAAAAAAATTAGAGTCTGCGATCTCTTTATTATATCATCAGACAACTAACAAACTAGAAAGCTAGATTAGAAGAACAGAACGACTCAGTGTATATCATCTGGGCTTGCAACTGAAAAAGGAAGGAGAAAAAAGCATCAAAACCAGGAGATAAGGGAGAACATTTTGAAGGACAATGGATTAAGAGGTGAGATCACAACGGTGTTAAATGTAGAGTAGTTGCAAAGTTAGGTAGTCTGAACTGAAGAAGATTTACTTGACGCCTGAGGTCTTCTAGTAATGAGTTACACAAGGTGGGGCCTGGCCCCGAGAAAGATAAAGATGCCACCAGGAAGAATTAAATTTCTTAACTTCAGGTCGAATGTGTCTTTACTTCTGAGACTTTTCTCACTTCCTTTTAGTTTTAGAGATGATAATTGGGCCATTGATCATAAAGAGACTGGGAGGAACTGCAGGTCACTCTAAATTTAAATTTTACTTATAACAAACATCACTTTAACACACAATGAAAAGACTCTGGTTCACAAGCTATATATGGAGTGGATGTGCTGATACAGGCTTTTGAAAGCCATGTATGGTTGAAGTTAGGATTATGCTGTCTTGATAGGAGAATGAATTCTGTCTGTTCGGGGATGAGGCTGAGAAAGTCTCCGGACACTAGATATAAATGTTTGCTAGGCAAGGTTTTATTTTGTGTATATCTCTCAATGAGATTTTCATCTCTCAATTGCACATCATTCAAAACTCTGCTAATTCCCCTCTACTCAACTTCCCTAGTCATCTATCAGTTTCCTATTTTCATCCTAGCCAGCATTGGCTACCTATTTAAAAATATTCCATCTTCAAGGCAATGTATATCTGTCATGGGCCATCGAGTGCCTTGTCCCAAAACATCTCCAAAAAAGGTTTCAAAATTATCATCCTGCTCATGTTCTCGGTTTCACCTCTGCACTTGTTGACCATTCCCAGAACCTGCAGAGACAGATGTGAGTGTCAAATGTTTTCCTACCTAGGCACTAAATTCTGTAACTTCCTTTCTCTCCCCACTCCTGTCTCAACATAACTTGTTTCTGTTCCATAAACACTTTCATGTTCTCTGCATAAATACACTTCACTGCTCTTGGTTAGAAAAGTTACTCCGATGAGGTTTAGTGCCAAGGCATGATTAGGGGTAATTGCGTTTTCCATATGATTAAATTCATTAATTTGTTCATTTATCCAGCCATTCATTCATTTAAATAAATATGTGCATCAACTGAATTTTTTTGAACTGAGGAATTGGATTCCACCATTAGGATTCTTCAAGTCTTGATACATATAAGTTAAACAGCATGGCTGCAATAATGGAACATTGGGGACTGCAACAGATAGAACCAAAAGAGGAACATGTCCTTGTACTTATTTGTGGTAGTTTATTTAGGAATCAAGTGAACAGACAGAGAATCCTGTCCTTATAGCACATACATGTTACGACAATTTAGATGAGTAGCTGATGATTATTGTAAAGTAGAGCGCAGAGAGGTTGAGAAGTAAATAGATATTTTTCACAGTAGCCTAATATATGCTGAACATTACCTTGTATTGCTACACTGTCGATTTAAATGCTTTAGTCTTTACAGAATCAGCTCTGAGACTTTTATTCTCTACGAAGGTGCAGAGTTGGTCAGATATGCATTTTCACATAACTTTATTAAGCCAGGGGAGGTTTTTGATAAATCACTAGTTGTTGATTTTGATGAGCTCAAAATGTTTTTACCACCAGGGTAATCAGGCTAGATTTTAGACAGTCAATAAAGTAAAGATACGCTGTCTGCCTGGAACTATAATTTACTGAAAACATGACATGTATTTTTACTTATTGAGGCTGGAATGGCATTGCCAGAGTACAATACTTTCTCCATGTCAAGTTCTGGTCGGTGTTCTTCAGAAATGTTAGGGCCAATATTTGTGAGAAAGAGAGTGAGGTATTTTGTAACAGGATTAACACTGGTAAATTGATTGACTTCTTGACAGAGGACATTTTGCTGATGAAAATGTTTTAGAAATGTTATAATTTGGCATTTGATTTGTTTCTGTTATTTTGTTTTGTATTGACTATGACAATTTGAATAAGCTATTTAGGCATATAGAGGATGTTTTGTATCGTTTTTTTTCCGAAAACTAGCTTTGGCTTCAACAGGGTTGCGGTTTCATTTTTCTCTGATAGCTTTTAAGGATCATAGAAGATTTGGCTATTATTCATTTTCTCTTTATACTTTTTCCCACTTGTAGAGATTTTTCTATTCAGTGCATTAGTTCATTTCAAAACCAAGAGTTACTAGCCGAGATTGTATTTTTGTTTTTGTTTAAGGGGGAGATTTTGTCAAGTGAGGTAGGGCTCAGTTAACTGTGTTTGTTGACGACTGTATTCATATATGGGTGACCTCAAGTTTTAGAACAGGCAAAATTTAGGGTCTGATTTAGATCTTGGCAGATTGGAATACTCTGTCACAGAAGTGATGGATATCCTGTCTGCCGTATTACGATCCCATTATATCCAATGGAGATCATAATACGGCAGACGAGATATCCGTCACGTTTGTGACGGGGTATGCCCTCCCCTAAGATCTAAATCAGGCCCTAAGAGGCTGAACTAGTGCTTGGTATTTGGTTAAGTTGTCTTGTGGATTTTAGCTATGAAGGTATTGTCTGGAATAAGGAAAAGGCCAGACCAATCCACTTATATGCATCATTGGTGAATCCAAAGTCTATGATTTTTCCTCTAATGTTTATGGCATGATTTTAGAACTGCTGATAGATGTTTTTACTAGTTACTTTCTGGAAGGAGCAGAATAGGCTGTCATAGAGTTCCTCCAATTTAGGATGGAATCCCCAACATATACATTTTCAGAAGAGAGGCTTTTTTGTTAGATGATGCTTATCAATTACGCTTTTTTAACTTGCGGGATGGTACAAGTCATGAAAGTAAATGGTTTTGTTAAGTTAAGGGTTCCAGGTGACTTAAGAATTCAGTAGAAGTAGTTGTACATACAATTTTCATAAAGGATAATCAAATACAGAAGAAGATGCCTCAATATGATCACCCAACAACTCACCCAAGAGCTGCTCCAAATCCAAAACAGTTTGAATTATGCCCATCATTTTGAAGGGGGGGGCTGTGATAGGGGCTGATAGACAGTTCAAAGTGGAGGATTATTCACATAGCTTTTCTTTCTAGCTCCCAACTAAATCAATAGTGATTATGTCCATTTTTGTTTTGTGTCTTATTTTATTACACGTTCAAGTACAAATTAATGTATGTAGTCATGTTTTATGAAATACAAGGTTTGAATTGTGTTCTGCATCTGTTCATGTCGGAAGACATTAAAAGTGTATTTGTCATCTGGATCAGTATTAAACTGTGTATAGTTCTGTCCAAGTATTACCTTGGATTCTCCCAATAAAATATAGTGGTGAATCACATATGTTTCATTCTCTTTATTATTAAGTAACTCAGGCTGTGTAACCGTGTATGCAGCTGACTAAGGGGGTACGCAATACACTACTGCATTAGGTACACTTCTGTGGCTGTGATTACTGAATATGCTGCTGTAAAAATAATTTTTAGTAAACAAAACAGCACAGAATTCAAAGCAGAAAGTGACAGACCTGCCTAATGTGGCTGAATTGAGCCATGTCAGTTTAATCTTAAGCCATAAGGACCTCTTAAGATGCCAAAGGTCGACAATAAGTTGAGCCTGCTCTGTATTTAACTTGCAAATACACAAGCTGTTACATTTTTCAGGGCACATACTAAAATAACACTGTCATTAGGGTTTACTCCATTCACAATTAATACAAAAATACTTTTAAATTAATATACTAACAGAGCATTCCAAGATGATTGCTTCTATGCACAGCTCACATTCATGGGAGATGTTTAAAATCCAATTTAATTTCAAATGGCTGGATCATACTGAAGAGTATTGAAGTAGCCTATAATTTTATAGCAAGTCAAAGGCTAGCATAATGCGTGATGGCGCACCTCACAGCAGCATCTTTAAAGACAACAGAACTTAGGACCTAACACACTTCTTATATTAGAATGTTTCTTCTGTTAAGACTCCCTTCTTACAACTCGCTTTCAGTTTTGAATGCTGCTCATTGACCTCGCTACATGCTCTCAAGGCTGAGTGATTGTGTAGTCAGGGGGTGTATATTTTGACAGTAAGTGGCATTTTTCAGCACCAATTAGGTACAATTTAGCTATTGTGAGGGACAAGTATTGTAGGAAGAGTAAGGTGTGAGGATTTCCAGTACATGGAAATTGGTTAGGTTTAACTTTAAGGAGGGTGTTTCTCATTTTGGGAATTTTTTCAATTCTGAAAGAAAATAAAACGTACGTGAAAGTTTATCATATTTGTGCCATTAGGCCCTAGTGCGCCGTTTATGGACAGGCACACAAGATGCAGTGCGTGTGCATCTCCCAGTTTTGCTTCGGGAGGTCCTTTCCTCCTGCAATGACAGTAGCATGAGTGGGGAAGGCTGCATTCGGTGTGAACAGATTTGCCAGTCACAGGACTCAACAGTAAGAGAGTCCCTGAGATGTCATCATACAGCATTGCAACAAAACCCAGCCAGACTGTGACACCACTATGGATTGGGGATTGTTCTGTTTGTTAAAAGGAAAGCAATGTTATAGACACTTACAAGAAGGAACATAAGTGACAGTTAGCTGAATGGCTGTCAAACAAACATCTTTGGCACAAACCAAAGTCAAATTAAATCCTATATAAATAAATAATCGTTCATAAGAGGGAAACAGGAAAGTAATGCTCCAAATTAATGCATACCTTTTTATTATAATCACAAAAGAATATGTTGGTATGTCGCCAGGGGGCACAGGAAGAGAAGATGTGGTGCATTATGAATGGAACAACAAAGCCTTCCTTGTAGGAGGCAGTTAAAACTACAACTGAAGGAAGGAAAAAGGGGAACCATCTGAGGAAGATTTGTTTCAGATGGTGGGGTAATTAAAGGGAAAAAGAAAACACATTTTGACATTTGAAAGTAGAAAAACTTGAAGGGGAGGCTAATGAGATTATGACGAAAGGTGGGCATTGCACCATGCAGATAAAAGGTGTCCCTGGCGGCACAAAGAGAGTCAGAGACAAAATTAGCTTAAAGGAAAAGCAGGTTTACCCTGACAAGGATGAGTCTGAATGCATTCAAAGAAATATACTTATGATATAAATTATGCAACTGTGTTTAATGAGTTTTTAGAAGAAGGTGGAGTACGCTCACAACATCAGTGATCCAGAAGGTAATGAATTATTTCATCCAGGTTCCATTGGACATCCACTTAACATGGACTGATGGCCTATAGAACACCAACACACAGAAAATTGTAAGAGAAAATATTAAAGCTTCTAGGCAAAGAGGAGAAAGAAAGAAAAATGCTCAAGGCAGAACATAATGGGGAGTGTGTGTAACTAAATGATACGTTTCTTGGTTATAATAGGGAGGAACCCTAGGAAAGGTCTGGAAAGGTCTTTAAAATAATATGAGGATAAATTATTAGATTTACTGAGTAGTTTAGCAAGCACACGGCTGAGGAGGTTCAGTCTAAAAGAATTACAGTGGATATTACTCTCTTGAGAGGGTAGAGTGAGAGAGTAATTTGTATGTTCGGCAACAGTAATGTAGCTTTTACTGCCATGAGGCACCAAATAGTCTTAAAGGGCATAAACACAAAATTGAGAATAGTGAATCTAGTTTAGAGTCAAAAATAATGTTATTTGATGAAGAAGTGCTGAAGTCAATCAGTAAGTATGTTTCTTTCATCACACATCACAAGGCCCAGAATGCCATGTGCAGAGTTTTTGGTGCGAAGTGTGAGGTTGATTATGTATTCCAAAAATGAAAGGCGTTATAGATGCTTGTGGGTGAGGTACAAGACGTAGCAGGGAGGTTGGATTAGTTATAAATATGAAAATCTATGGGAAATCCAGTGGAAATTCTCAGGGCCTTAGGTTTGTGGGTGGATACACAAAATGTGGCTCTGAGGCTCATTAAAAATATATGGAGAATAGAAGAGGAACAGTTGACAACTTAGAGAAATCAGGCAAGGATAATAGGTTTGACATCTGCATCGATTCAGGCTGTGTTTGGGACCTCTATACTACTGAAGTGCACAGTTTGCAGACAGGTTTTGTTTTGGAAACAAGGTGGTCCTGACTCAAAAAGGGTAAGAAGAGCTGCAATGGTTGAGAGACAATAGGGAGGCTTGGAATTGAAGAGCTATTATATGAAAACACAACCAGAGTTTGCAATAGAGATAGATGCAGGCTTGTATGAAAGGGGTGCACGATTGGGTCAGTTGGAAACTGGTGTCAAATGGATACAGAGAAGAAGAGGTTGGATATCATTGCCTTGTAGGTGCAAGTAGGTTTTTCGGCTTTACACAGTTTTCAGAGTCAGACTGGAAACTGCTGAGTCCTGGTAGAGATGGACCATATCACAGGAGGTTCGAGGTCACAAGAGTTATCAGAGATGGGGAAAGAGGTCTGGTATTTTTGTATAGGACACAAGATAATTGGAAGATTTGTTGGGATCTCCAGACTCAGGAAATGGACTGAAATTTGGGGTTTACAGGGACTGGACGTTGAGCCCAGAGGTATTTGAGAAATTCAGAATAGGCTGAGACAGCTGGAAGAGAAGTGTTTCACCTATAGACTCTCTGTGAAGTTATGAACTTATTTCAGTTTGAGGCCTGGCCCAGGAGTGAAGAAGTGAAGTTGGGGAATGCCTTTCAGCAAAATTGAAAACAAAATGAAAGAGTATGCTTTATTTCCTTTTAGGATGATTAAGAGATTTGCACTAATGGTTCAGAAACAAGGTTGTCAAACTGAGTTGATAACTGCATTTTGGGAGTCACAGTCTTGGTAACAAGATGGAGCTAGCGGTGCACAAACCCTTTTTACTTCTAGCAGTGAGGTGCCTTTTACATGGAAAAGATGGGAAGGGACTTCCACTCGTGGAAAGGGACCTCCACTCGTGGAGAAAGGAATATGGAACGTTTTTATGTGGAAGACATCAGGAGACAGAGAAATTATGAGGGACTTTTGAGGGAGGCTGTGGATTTGGTAAAAAAAATAGGTATATGGGTGTGGGTTCCCAAGAGGCAGATGCAGTGATGTTAGTCAATTTTATAACAAGGTTGTATGAGTGTGATTTATCATGCTGGACTATAAACTGCTACAGAGCAGCAGTTTCAGCAGGACATTTAATGAAGCTTGTAAAGAAATGGCTCCCTGTTGCAGTTACCCCCCCACTTTTTGCCTGATACTGATGCTGACTTGACTGAGAAGTGTGCTGGGACCCTGCTAACCAGGCCCCAGCACCAGTGTTCTTTCACCTAAAATGTACCATTGTCTCCACAATTGGCACACCCCTGGCATCCAGGTAAGTCCCTTGTAACTGGTACCCCGGGTACCAAGGGCCCTGATGCCAGGGAAGGTCTCTAAGGGCTGCAGCATGTCTTATGCCACCCTAGGGACCCCTCACTCAGCACAGACACACTGCTTGCCAGCTTGTGTGTGCTGGTGGGGATAAAATGACTAAGTCGACATGGCACTCCCCTCAGGGTGCCATGCCAACCTCACACTGCCTGTGGCATAGGTAAGTCACCCCTCTAGCAGGCCTTACAGCCTAAGGCAGGGTGCACTATACCACAGGTGAGGGCATATGTGCATGAGCACTATGCCCCTACAGTGTCTAAGCAAAACCTTAGACATTGTAAGTGCAGGGTAGCCATAAGAGTATATGGTCTGGGAGTCTGTCAGAAACGAACTCCACAGCTCCATAATGGCTACACTGAATACTGGGAAGTTTAGTATCAAACTTCTCAGAATAATAAACCCACACTGATGCCAGTGTTGGATTTATTAAAAAATTCACACAGAGTGCATCTTAGAGATGCCCCCTGTATTTTACCCAATTGTTCAGTGCAGGACTGACTGGTCTGTGCCAGCCTGCTGCTGAGAGACGAGATTCTGACCTCATGCGGTGAGAGCCTTTGTGCTCTCTGAGGACAGAAACAAAGCCTGCTCTGGGTGGAGGTGCTTCACACCTCCCTCCTGCAGGAACTGTAACACCTAGCAGTGAGCCTCAAAGGCTCTGGCTTCGTGTTACAATGCCCCAGGGCATTCCAGCTAGTGGAGATGCCCGCCCCCTGGACACAGCCCCCACTTTTGGCGGCAAGTCCAGGAGAGATAATGAGAAAAACAAGGAGGAGTCACTGGCCAGTCAAGACAGCCCCTAAGGTGTCCTGAGCTGAGGTGACTCTGACTTTTAGAAATCCTCCATCTTGTAGAAGGAGGATTCCCCCAATAGGAATAGGGAGGTGCCCCCCTCCCCTCAGGGAGGTGGCACAAAGAGGGTGTACCCACCCTCAAGGACAGTAGCCATTGGCTACTGCCCTCCCAGACCTAAACACGCCCTTAAATTTAGTATTTAAGGGCTCCCCTGAACCTAAGAATTTAGATTCCTGCAACTTACGAAGAAGAGGACTGCTGAGCTGAAAAACCCCTGCAGAGAAGACGGAGACACCAACTGCTTTGGCCCCAGCCCTACCGGCCTGTCTCCCTCCTTCAGAAGAAAACTGCTCCAGCGACACTTTCCCCAGGACCAGCGACCTCTGAATCCTCAGAGGACTGCCCTGCTTCCAAAAGACCAAGAAACTCCTGAGAACAGCGGCCCTGTTCAACAAAGACTGCAACTTTGTTTCCAGCGGAGCAGATTTAAAGACCCCTGCAATCCCCGCCAGAAGCGTGAGACTTGCAACACTGCACCCGGCGACCCCGACTCGACTGGTGGAGAAACAACGCTACAGGGAGGACCCTCCGGCGACTCCGAGACTGTGAGTAACCAAAGTTGTCCCCCCTGGCCCCCCACAGCGACGCCTGCAGAGGGAATCCCGAGGCTCCCCCTGACCGCGACTGCCTGACTCTAAAATACCGACGGCTGGAAAAGACCCTGCACCCGCTGCCCCCAGCACCTGAAGGATCGGAACTTCAGTGCAGGAGTGACCCCCAGGAGGCCCTCTCCCTTGCCCAGGTGTTGGCTACCCCGAGGAGCCCCCCCCTTGCCTGCCTGCACCGCTGAAGAGACCCCGTGGTCTCCCACTGATTTACATTGCGAACCCGACGCTTGTTTGCACACTGCACCCGGCCGCCCCCGCGCTGCTGAGGGTGTACTTTTTGTGTGGACTTGTGTCCCCCCCGGTGCCCTACAAAACCCCCCTGGTCTGCCCTCCGAAGACGCGGGTACTTACCTGCTGGCAGACTGGAACCAGGGCACCCCCTTCTCTCCATTGAAGCCTATGCGTTTTGGGCACCACTTTGAACTCTGCACCTGACCGGCCCTGAGCTGCTGGTGTGGTGACTTTGGGGTTGCTCTGAACCCCCAACGGTGGGCTACCTTGGACCCCAATCTTAACCCCGTAGGTGGTTTACTTACCTGCAAGAACTAACCATACTTTACCTCCCCCAGGAACTGTGAAAATTGCACTGTGTCCACTTTTAAAACAGCTTATTGTGTTTTATGTAAAAAGTATATATTCTATTGTAATTATTCAAAGTTCCTAAAGTACTTACCTGCAATACCTTTCAAATGAGATATTACATGTAGAATTTGAACCTGTGGTTCTTAAAATAAACTAAGAAAATATATTTTTCTATAACAAAACCTATTGGCCTGGATTTGTCTCTGAGTGTGTGTTCCTCATTTATTGCCTGTGTGTATGTACAACAAATGCTTAACACTACTCCTTGGATAAGGCTACTGCTCGACCACACTACCACAAAATAGAGCATTGGTATTATCTCTTTTTGCCACTATCCTACCTCTAAGGGGAACCCTTGGACTCTGTGCATACTATTCCTTACTTTGAAATAGTGCATGCAGAGCCAACTTCCTACAAAGCTTGATAAAGGCATTGGGAGTGATTCACTGGCCCGTAAAATCACAAAGGGTATTTGGATAAAGAGATCTCCAACAGCAAAGTACAGTTCAATGTGGAATGTGAAGAGAGTATTGAGTTTAATTTAGCAGTGGCCTGATAATAGTGTCTGAGCATAAAACAACTGACAGGTGCATTTGCCACTCTATTATGTTTGATTTTATTCAGAAGAGTATCTGGTATGCAAAGATTTTGATATTACAACTTTGGAGGAGGTGTTAATCCGTCCCAAAAGTGGCGGTAAAGTGACGGATATACCACCAGCCGTATTACGAGTTCCATAGGATATAATGGACTCGTAATACGGCTGGTGGTATATCGTCACTTTACCGTCACTTTTGGGACGGATTAACACCTCCTCCAAAATTGTAATAACCCCCAATATGTTCCAGGTGGGTTATTTTTTGAGGTGATAAAAATAATCCAGATTTTGGGGCACAACCAAAACGGAACCGGGCAAGATGCTTGCAAATGGATGCGGACTGTCTGTCAGAGTTCCGACCAGCAAGTGAGAGGTCAAAGCTTGTGATTAAAGCATCATTCAGGGGCTTCCAACATGCAAATACATGAAGGAAATGATTATTCCATCCTATACACATGTATGAGGGTGTATGGTAAGTTTGTTAGTATCAATTCACTGAGTGATGGCCGTGTAGAAGCTCCTGCCATGATCCGCGGCTGAGACGTCAGTGAGTCAGCCAGAGGGGAAAATGCGAGCGATGGCGACGCTCACGCTGTGCACGCCGTGCTAGTCCCAGCACGTATTAGAGGAATCAGCTCGGAGGCAGGAGCGGTTTGGCAATCATAGCAGCTTTGTACCTGGCATAGTGGCTTGTTAGTGCAGATTCAGCGGACAAAGGTACACAGGGCGAGGGGAGAGGGAGGCGAAAGCGGCTGGCAGTAGGAGCTTCCACGCAGTCCACAGGGGGAACAGACTCCTCCTGGCCAGGACTCGTGGCTAAGACAGAGGCACTGCCCCCCCCCCAAACCCACCCTAAAATACTGCTAAAAATGAAAAAAGGGAGAAAATAAATAAATAAACGATCAACTAACCACAAGTGAAGGGAGACGAAAGAGGAAGGGGGGAAAAAAAAAAGAAAACACATGCAAAAACAAGCAGGACATCAAGGAAAAGGCACAAAAAGGCACAAGTGTGGCAGGATAGGACAGGGTGGGATGTGAAGGAGGTCTCATGCAGGAATGCCCATAAAGGACTTAGGGAACCCTCCCTCACCCCACCCTGCCCTGGGAACAAAAAAGAGATAGAGGGACTGACTACACAATCAATGATATCTTCCTTTAGCAGTATGGGACATTGGATCTCCCTGTTAGACTATAGCAGTACAGAGTGAGGGGCAAGGAAACTGACTTGTGTAGGTAGAACTGTGGCTGTGGCCCCTCCAGCTGTCTCCGACTACTCAGAGGAGGGCTCTCAAGAGCTGGGGAGCCATCTTCTCCGAGCAATGCAGTGTTGCCCCCGTGACCTTCAGAGCAAGGGCCGGTCTTCACTAAAGACTCAGATCAGTGCAGAGTATAAAAAATAAGCGTCCAGTAGCCTCAGGAGAGATGGCGAACGCTGAGTTAAGCACGAATATCAGTGGTTTTTAACAGAGCGCGATTAATGGCTCTAGAGTGCGACTGGCTAAATCTCTTAGCTTGATAGATTCAGCCTCCTCTCACCCGTGTGACAATTTTCCAGTAGAAAGGAGTCCTATTGGGTCATCGGACAAAGAGCAAGGGATGCAGGACAAATTCAATAATTATTGTAAAAAGCGGGAGGCAACATCAAGCCTGGTACTTGATAGTGAAGAGTTTCAGGAGAGCGATGGTGCACCTAAGCAACTCTACCTGTTATTTGGCGGAGGGACAGGCAGGGGGTCAAAGGAGGACTTTTCGGGATCCCAGCCCTCCAGCCATACTCTGGTCTGGTTCAGACGTAGCAAGTGCCACCAACCTCTCCATGAGCTCATCTGAAAGCTCATTTTCGAGCCCTGAACGTAGTGTGGAAACGAGGACTAGCCAGCAGAGGCATAAGAGACCCCAGGCAGATTCACAACTGTACGTGGAGCAGGACGCACAAGTTGAAAGAGGAGACACTACTCATTCGCAACCCCGCTTCTTCAAATATTAAAAGAGCTAAAGTCTCTAAAAATTTCACAAACGGAAGTGAACCAAAAAACAGAGACACAGCTAAACCTGATAAATACTAACATCCAGCAGCTTAATTCTCGTATCACGGAGGCTGAACAGCGAGTCTCGGACTTGGAAGATGGACGCGTTTATCTTGCCCCGGCAATTTCCAAATGTCAAGTGGAACTGCTGGAGTTACAGATTAAGATGGATGATACAGAGAACCGCTCATGCGGATTAGGTATAAGATTTACAGGTGTGCTTGAAGGCAGTGAGAATGGACGGAATATTACTGAATTGATTAAAGGCCTTATTTAACAACATGTACTTCCGGAACTGGCAGCTAGCCACCAGGATCTATCTATTATGCGAGCTCATCGCGTGTCGGCAGTGCAAAGACCTAATGCTAAATACCTTCGAACAATACTAGTGAACTTTGGGGATTTTCGTTTTAAAGAACGCATTTTACAGCAGGCAATTAAGAGCAGAGTATATCAGATTCCTGGAGATTACACTTTTAGACATGTCTGTCGCCGCTGCACATAGGAGGAGGGAACAAAAAGAAATTATTCCAGCATTTCAAAGGGTAGAAGCTCCGAGCGAGCTCATACAGCAATCTAAATTAAATGTTTTTTAAGGGCTGGACGAATATAGTTCACACAGTCAATGCGGCTAAAACTTTGTTGCATGCTATAAATAACAGGGTGGGAGTGGTGTGAGGAGGGCAGTATTTAGTGGGTTCATTTTCATGCAGGAAAATGTTTTTCTTTTTTTTTGTACACAAGAGCACAGCACACTCAGTTATTATATACTGGTCACCCTCTGGCACTACTGACGACCAGATGCCATGCCAGGGCACCCATGTGGAGGTACAAGGAGGGATGGTTAGACGAGACAGAGAGGGATATGGGGAGGGTTCAGGGGAGGGGAGCGCACTGAGAATCCCTAGGTGCGAGGGCTTCGAGGTCAGAGTGCTCAGGGAGGGAGGGTAGGGGCAGGGTCGGAGGAAGGGATCTCACAAAGGGGGGAGTAAAAAATTTAGAAACTTCCAGTCCTTTCAAGAAGTAGCATACATGGTGCTTGGTGGATAAGGTGGATTAACGAGCTAACCAACAAGGATGGTCAAGTTTAAGGTCATTTCCTGCAATGCGAATGGCATCTTAAATAGGCAGAAATATAAGGCAATGTTAAAATGGTCGATATCCTTTAATCCCGATGTTCTTTACTTCCAAGAAACCCATCTAAAAAGTAATCGCCCCAAAATATATATTCCAAAACAGTTCTCTGTAGCTCTTTTTGCTTCATCTGGTCTGGCAGTTAGAGGGGTGGCAATATATCTTGGTAATAGACTAGACTGGACTATAAAATACTTTATTGGAGACCCCCAAAGGGAGGTTGATCTGGCTCAAAGTCCTACAATCAGGAACTCAAGTTAATTTGGTTAATTACTGTGGACCAGTTATGGATGAAGTAGAGCCACTAATGCAACTTTATAATACAGCAATGAGTGCCATGGGCCCGTTTATTATGGGAGGCGATTTCAATTATATTAAAGCTATAACATTAGATACCCCCAATCAGGCGAAAAGGCAACTTAAACCAAAAACTAAAATACTTCTTAATATAATAAAAAGGGACTTCCATGTACCAGACCCTTGGCAAGAAGATCACCCTGTCGCCACTCAATATACTTGCTTTTCACATTGTTACAAGACTGCCTCCCAGATAGATTTTTTTCTAGTATCTCACTCGTTGGAGAGGTAAGATTCAAATATTTGGGCAAATGCTTTTTCAGATCATTCTGAGGTCAAGGTGACGACAGAATTAGAAGTGCCTAACAAAGAGAGACCCATATGGCAGTTGGACAGATCGTTGCTAACTAATCACCAGTGGGTCACCGACATGAGGAAATTCATACAGGAGTTCTTCCAGCTCAATCAGAATTCTGCATCCCTATTTAATGTATGGGAAGCATTTAAAGCTACAGCCAGGGGGCAAATTATTTCTTTTAAAGCAGTGCAGACATGACAATGAGCGTTACAAATAAAAAAACTTCAGATGGCAATAGATAAGGCAACAGATGAATGCATGAAATTAGGAGGGCAGGAAGCGGCAAGGCGTAAGCTCAATCAAATGAGAGCTCAACTTAAAGATTTTTTTATTCTTGAAGAAGCAACCAGCTCAAGGGCTTATCAGCAGCAGGATTATAAAGAAAGTAAACAGATAGGTAAACTGTTGGCTTGGACCACTCGTATAAGACACGAAAAGCAGACAATTAATCAAATTCAGGATCCTGAGACTAGTATAATTCTTAAGGAGGACAAGGATATAGCTCAAGACTTTGTCACATTACTCTAGAATTTATAAGCTAGATTACGCAGTTTCACTCTTGCAGTTAAATCAGTATTACAACCCTATCATGCTTCATAAAATTTTGTTAAAGGTTCAGAATGATATAGCTCAGAGGATTACGCTATCGGAGATTAAGGGTGCCATTCAGAGAATACCTAGTGCAAAAGCTTACGGTGGAGATGGCTTTCCAATAGAATTTTATAAAACTTTCTGTAAAGAGCTTGCACCGTTTTTGACGGAATTATGTAATGCAATACTTGAGGGAGCCGAAATACCTTTAACGTTTAAAGAATCAACTATAGTTAGTTTTTTGAAAAAAGATAAAAATCCATTGAAAGCCAATGTATATTGCCCAATTAGTCTGCTGAATGTAGATTATAAAATTTTAACAAAGGTATGGGCTTTCGGGATTGCACCAGTTGCACAATAATTAATACATAAAGATCAGAACGGTTTTGTAGCCAGCAGGCTGATGACAGCTAATACAAACGTTTTGTTACAAGCAATCAACTATTTCCTGGTCAACATGGCCCCTGTAGTAATACTAATGCTAGATGCAGGGAAAGCCTTCAACCTAGTCAATTGGGAAGCCCTGGTTTATAGCATAACTAAATTTGGCTTCCTTTCGAAATTTACTTCAATGATAAGGCGATTGTATCAGGGTGCCCAAGTTAGAAATGTTATCAATTCAAAGTTTAGAGGCACAATTCAGATTAAAAGAGGTACTAGACAGGGATGTCCTCCTTCCCCTATACTCTTTGCCTTTTTTATTGAGCCTCTTGCACAGATAATACGTAGTTTGAAGAAATTTACCACACCTGTTCCAGATATGGCCAAAATTAATCCCTTGGCTGAAGACATCATTTTATACTTTAAACCAGAGACTAATAACGTACAAAGAGTCCTCAATAAGATTAATTAATTCTCTCAAATAGGAGGATACAAGATCAATGAAAACAAAAAGGAGGTTCTCCTATTTAATGCAGGAACAGAGAATCTTCTGTATGCTTTGCAGCAGAAAGCTAATTCATCCGAACCTATTAGGTACTTGGGAATTTACGTCATAAAGAATTATGGACATTTGTTTAATCTTAACTATGTTAGGATGCTTGCAAAAGTACAAGCACTTTTTTGCAGATGGATGGTTCTACCTTTGACTCTGATAGGGAGAATCTCTTTAATCAAGATGTCAATTCTCCTGCACTTTCTTTTGTTATTCAATAACGTACCAATAAGAATAAATAGCTCCTATTTTCAGCTCCTATTTTCATGAACTGGATTCTATGATACATTTTATATGAAGGAAGAAAACCCCAAGGGTGAGGCTTTCAATTATTCAGCTACATAGAAGACAAGGGGGCTTGGGCCTTCCTAATTTTCAAGTTTATTATCAAGCCGCATTGCAGGATATATTGACACGACACTTGGCTATCGCAGGAACTATGGATATTTTTGGGGTTAACAGAATGATCATAGATTCAGCAATAAGTCTCCCTGCATTTATGAAAACTATGAAACTACCAAAAAAATAACTTGATATGAATATATTCACGATTTTAGCAAAAAACTAGAGATCCTAAACAAAACATATCAAATAAAACCGGGGTATAATTAGACTCTTTTGTAGCTTTTTTCAGATCTCCCATTTTCTTAGTACTATTTTACCCCAGGAAAGTATCCAAGAATACCCAACATAAAGTGCCAAGAAGAATAAATAGCTCCTATTTTCATGAACTGGATTCTATGATACGATGTTTTATATGCAGGAAGAAAACCCCAAGGGTGAGGCTTTTAGTTATTTAGCTAAACAGAAGACAAGGGGGCCTGGGCCTTCCTAATTTTCAAGTTTATTATCAGGCCGCATTGCAGGATATATTGGCACGACACTTGGCTATCGCAGGAACTATGGATATTTTTTTGGTTAAAAGAATGATCATAGATTCAGCAATAAGTCTCCCTGCATTTATTAAAACTATGAAACTACCAAACAAAACTCAATATAAATATATTCCAGATTTTAGAAAAAGACTAGAGATCTTAAACAAAACATATCAAATACTACCGGGGTATATTTATCTACAATTCCAAGAGTGTAAATATTTTGGTTTACTCCTTCCAGAAACAGTGATAGCCCAATGGAATACAAAGGGTTTAAAGCGATAGGGGATTTTTTTATTAAGAATTAGATATATTACCTGGAATTAGGTCAAAACTAGACTCGGTGATATGGCAACTAGACTCTTTTGTAGCTTTTTTCAGATCTCCCATTTTCTTAGTACTATTTTACCCCAGGAAAGTATCCAAGAACACCCAACATGGAGGGCTTTAATCAGAAGTAAAATACTTGGTACAGGGAACTGGTACAGACTGCTAGTGGATCGACCTGCCTCAGTAATAATTGCAGAATTCAGGGATAATATTCTCCGAACAACACAATGTGTAATATCTGACGAAGAGTGGAGAATTATTTCAGAAATGGGTTATAAATCTTTGGGGGCAGCTAACTATAAAAGAATGTCTTTTCTCTCCAGATGGATGACCTACTACAGTCCTGAAAAGATACATAAAATGGTTCCGTCTATTCATGATCAATGCTTTTGCTGCCATCAGGATGGGAGGGGGAACTGGCTTCATGTCTTGACTTCCCCAAATTAACTACTTTCTGGTTGGAAATAGAGACGGTAATAAATTCCCTCTCCAACTCAAGGATTGAGTTAGATTCAACTCTAGTTTTGTTTGGAGCCTCTGAGAAAACACATCAGTTAGTAAAACACCAACAATATTTTATAGCAATTGTTTTAGCATTAGCTCGATCATTAATACTTCAGTTATGGCGCACTCAGACGATTTCCACCATACAGAACTGGTGGAATAAAATGCTAAGAACTAAGAAATATGAGGAGGCATACTCAAAATGTGTTGGGAGCATAAAAAGATTTACAGCTATATGGCAGTACTTAGAGGAGTAACAAGCCTTGAATAGGGAAAGCAGGGAGTTATATGAAAACATTGCTCATGAATACAGTTCAATAATGTATAAAATATATAAAAAAGACAGAAACTTTGTTGTGATTATAATTTGAAAAAATGACTTGAATTAATGTTTATTTAACTAAGGCAGATAGCGAGCTATTTGGATTTCTCCAGCCAAGAAAATCGATTGTTATGGATTGATGATACCTAGGTCTAATTCATGGGTTTTTTGTGTATATGTATACCTGAAATGAAAATAAAAAGTAAAAAAAAAAAAATAGGAACCAAACAATTTCACTGAGTGATGATGTGGATTGACTTCAAATATAGTTTTGTCAATTGTGTTAGGTTGTGGAAAAGATAAAGACTTGTGGGGTAAATTATATTTTAAGGAAATTACATTTATTAATGTTTGAATTATGTTAGGCTGGGGGGAAGACAATAGAATAATGGATTGGACAAGTTGTGACGATTATATGACGGAACACCGAATTAAAAACAACTACTAACCTTAACAACGAGGTCGGAACACCGACCTCGTCCTTACTACTAATGATTTTACCACGAATGCCTTAACAACGATATTTAGCTGTAAAGGCATTCCTGATAAAATCATTAGCAATAGGCACCATTCACCCTACATCCCTCACCCCACCCCCCCAACCCCACCCCAAAACCTAAAACCCCATGACCCCCCCACCCACTCCCCAAAACCAAAAACGACCCACCCCCCCAACCCCACCCCAAAACCTAAAACCCCCTGACCCCCCTCCCACTCCCCAAAACCAAAACACCCCACCCCCCCAACTCCACCCTAAAACCTAAAACCCCCTGACCCCCACCCACTCCCCAAAACCAAAAACGCCCCACCCCCCCAACCCCACCCCAAAACCTAAAACCCCCTGACCCCCCACCCACTCCCCAAAACCAAAAACGCCCCACCCCCCCAACCCCACCCCAAAACCTAAAACCCCCTGACCCCCAACCCCCTCCCCAAAACCAAAAACGCCCCACCCCCCCAACCCCACCCCAAAACCTAAAACCCCCTGACCCCCAACCCCCTCCCCAAAACCAAAAACGCCCCACCCCCCCAACCCCACCCCAAAACCTAAAACCCCCTAACCCCCACCCCCTCCCCAAAACCAAAAACGCCCCACCCCCCCAACCCCACCCCAAAACCTAAAACCCCCAAACCCCCCACCCCCTCCAGAAAAAAACAAAAACGCCCCACCCCCCCAACCCCACCCCAAAACCTAAAACCCCCTCCCCAAAACCAAAAACGCTCCACCCCCCCAACCCCACCCCAAAACCTAAACCCACCACTTACCTTCGCCAACTCCCTTCTTTGTACCTTAACCACGCATGTTCGTTGTTCAGAACATACGTAGTTAAGGCACAAAAATACGAAGTCGTGGTTAAAAAAAGCATTGTTACGCTTTCGTTAACCACGACTTTCGTAATAAAAAAGTCGTAAAAAGGGATGTTTACCAGTTGTGACTTCTTAAAGAACTGGTTAAGAAGATGTCAAGCTGGTCTTGGAGCAACTGAAGAGTAAGTCAGTTGGAAGGAAGAGAGTCAACAGAAGACAAATCTGAGTATTAGTGGTGTGTTAGATTCTACATTCTGCATTCTTTAAAGGTGCTGCTGTGACGTATGGCATAATAAAGAGCAATGCATAGTGCTAGCCTCCATGTGTTTAATAACATTTTCACTATAAAGAATGTATCTTGAACTGCAAATATGAACACTTTGTTTCCTGTAGAAAATGTTTTATTTTACCTAAATTACCCAATGCCCTTTCTAATCAGATTAGCACTACCAATGTGGTAGTACAACATTTCATGTGGGCACTACTTTCGATATGGGACAAATGTGTTTGTCTTATGCATTAAGGGCCTGAGTCACAAAGAACATCCGCACAGCCATTTCCCATTGGTAGAAAGACAAAGACCCCGATTCACAAAGAGCTTCTGCATTTGTGGCGGAGTCTTTGTACTCGTGGCAGTCTCCGTACTTGTAGTGGAATCTCTGCAGACACAATATATTGTTAATTATGTGCCTCTTCGTGACACATTGGGCTTCTTTCAATAGAAGAGAAATAGTGCCCCTGGGGAACTTCGCAGAAAGATGTTATACAGGAAAATGGCATGACATCTTTGTTAGAAGTGTCTTAACAATCTGTTACCTTTTGGCTTATGTCTTTACACAAATAATGCTCGGAATGCACCATCATGGACTATAGTATTAAAAAAAGAATCCTGTGTCTACTGGAATTCTGCAGCAGGAGAAGGTCAAATTATGCATCAGAGCTGAGTAAATTATGCAACAAGAAAAGGCAAACTATGCAGCATTTTGCAGTAGTATTACTTCATTATTTTGTCATTTTTAGGGTCAAGCGTGCTAGCGTTCTGTTTCTGTTCTAATCTCTCTGTGGGCTTTTAACCATGCCCATCAGTTTGGAGGGTTTGTGGGCTTGTCTTTTAAAATTCGCTTGATTTAATTAGTGAAAGGCATGCATAAGTAATGCCTTTTCCAATGTGTATCCCTCCCCGAGAGCACCAGTAAACTACTGAAAACATATGAGGCTCCATGTTTTCTGTATGGTTTCTGGACTACTTTTTCTTTTTATTTCATACGCAGTGTGATCTCGCTGGGCAGTAGGCAAGCGCTTTGTATGACATCGACCCTGTTACATGGATAACTGCACTTTTGCCAATAAGTTTGACTGCGAGCGAACTTCTGTTTCCTTTTCTGGCTCTCCTTCACGCTTCGTGGTGGACGTGGGTCCCCTTATGTGAAACTGCTTTACTTTTCATGTTCAGTTTATGTGGCAAGTAAGGTCCGGTTAGGAGTTTACAATGCTAATAACTCTAACTCGAGCAAATGCGAGTCCTATTGCATTGCAAATGCTTGTTACACTTGTTAAAACTGTCTGGGCATTGGTTGCATGTCATTGGTACCGGTTTAATACCCAAATACAGAAATAAAAAAAACAGAAAAATGACCAGTCAGCATTTGTAAACGGCCTTATTCTGACCGGCAACACATGTATCTGCATTTTTAGTAACTTTTGTTAAAATCTGCAGATGATTCAGCACACAGTGGATTTCATGGCAAAAGTGGCAAATCTATACGTATGCGAAAAACGCCACAGCCACACAATCGCATAATTGTAGTGGTCCTAGTAATATCTTTAACTGTCACTGCACACATAAAACAAGCATTATAGCAGTGCCGGATTAAGCCCTGTGGAGGCCCCTAGGCACTAGAAATTTTAGGGCCCCTCTCTCAAATGATCTAACACGTTTTTAATTTTACCTACCAACAATTTTAATAAATGAATTTTACTACACAAAACTAAACATTACACGTACGTAGTTTGCACCGAATGTTTTTACAAACCGAGAGCTGACAGAAGATGATCTTTTAAAAGACAAACTTATGTGAATTTAATGTCTATGGTTTATGTACCTTTAAGTTGTTAATGTGTACATTACATTAATACAGTATTTTCTCTATAGAGTCTTTAATGTAAAGTTTTCGTTTCTTTGAGTTGATTCATTTTTTTCTGTTTTTTGGAAACAATTTAAGAAAGTTTGACTGTAATTTTCTTTCAAGATCAAATCAATATTATTTTGATCTGTTGTTGCGGACTCCTAAAAGGAGTGGGGCCCATTGGCCAATGCCTACTTTGCCTATTTGGTACTTCAGCACTGCATTAGAGTGGTCCATGAGCTGTATCTTTGAACAGGAGGCCATTCTTTGCAAGAACGTTCAAAGTAAGAGTTTTTTAGGGTTTCTCTTTCCCACTTGGAGCAGCCTTTTAATATTATCCCAAAAGCACAACTGAAACTTTGATACCAGAAAGTAAGAACTTGACTAATCAATTCACCTGAGCGTCCTTCTTAGGCCTAGATTATGAGTGCCTCAGGAAAAGATGATCTATTTAGCTCACCAATCACATACTGTTGTGCCAGGGATGGGATTTTAAACCCCCTCCAATCCAATCCAGTTGGATTAGGGGCCTAAATGAAGAAAATATACCAGTGGGATGAGTAATGGCCTCTGTAGGGATGGGGATCGAAGCTTCAATGAAGGAGTGTTGAAATCTGCATTGAACCACATTTCCATATACTCTTCTTCTTCTTCCTAGTCAGGCACCTAAGCCACACTCGTACACAGAAACACACAAATACATATATGCACACTCCTACATACACACTTTCTCTCACTAGTTCACTCATCACTCACTCATATAGCGAGAAAAATCTCTAGTGTCTTGGACTAGCAAGCTTCTGATTCTGATCCTAGGATGAAAAGCATCTCACCTCTAATAGAGACTTCAAAATCTTATGTACATGCTACCCCTCAACTACGGTGTAGATCATGCTGTGGTGACTGCTGCCCCAAAAGCAGATGTTATGTTTTGATATATTGTGTTAAGTGTTGTCATCAAACTTAATTGGGCTGCCCTGAATTAAACATGGACATTGGAATCACTGTACTGTTCCTGAAAGTTGTTGAAATCCCTGGCTTTGATCTGTGAAAGCTAACCAACTTCAACCACTAAAAGTAAATGCACTTTACTGAGGATCAAGATCTAAAGAACACCTCACCGCAATGCTACAGAAAAGTTATAACGTAAATAAACATACTTTCTGCAAAGAACACAGTCCAACAGTCAAATTTAATTAATATCAGCACACCCCTGACCAGAATGCTGTAAAAATGTAAAAGCAAACAGTCCTTGGCTCTTGGAAGCTAAAAGGATGGAAAAGGAGCCATAATAAGCACTAAAAGCGAGCGTAGAGAAAATGGTTTAGGAGAAACAGAAAGTCTGTCCAAAAACAGAGATCTGTATAAAGTGAATGTGAACCTACGTCATCTGAAAATTGACAGCAAGACTCAAAATAGTTGTTCTGCGTTGAGACAGTCAGGGAGCTAAATGCAGCTCTGGTAAATGATTTAATACCAATTGCATAATGCACTGAGTTATAAATAAAGGAAGTCTGGCTCCCTTCAACAGGATTAGGAGTACAGACTAAAAAAGTCTACTCACAAAGAATTATTTATATACTTTACAGGTAGTTATTTATAGAAACTCTTATGCCAATACTTGGGGGTGGGTCTGCTGGAATACATAGAACCATTATTTTCCACCAAAAAGCAACTCATGTGTGCCTATAAGTAAATTGTGTGCTGATCCTCTGGACTGATTTCAGAGATGAATGACCATATAGTCCTTTACCACCTTTGCATTTATGTTGAATGGATAGTATAGCTCTGGTTGTACATTATTTTTGCAAGGTTAACCATTGGAAGTATCTGTGGTGCAATACTAAACAAGCATGTACAATAGGTCATGCATTTGCTTGAGTTAGAGCTATTGGCTTTGTAAGTTTATAACTGGACTTTTCTTGCCCCATAAATTGGTCAACCCTGCCTCATAATTTCGTCTTTTCCTGCCATATAATTCCATTGGCCCTGCATAGAACTAAATCACATCCATTTACCTTCTTCCTCTATCTGCAGGAAAAAATGAAAATGTTGCCATTTAGCACATTAAATTAAATCTGCATGCTAATTCCAATAAAAAACCAATTTCACCACCCCACTATCAGAGTTGCTGGTTGGCTAATACAATTCCTCCCAAAAAGCCACAAGACAGCTACAGAGGAGAAATAAACTGGAAGAGTCACCCAAACAAATCAAGAGTGTTCAAACTGTTATAATGTAGTAAGGATGTTAAGTTGGCCTGAATTATGGTCATAATTGTAATGAGGAGAGATTATTAAAACATGTATCATATCATATAAAACGCTATCAGAAATAAACTTTTGGCATTAGATTGTAATGCTCAAAACAGTCCTTAGAAGCACCATAACAAAAATATAATTTATGCGAAACATGGTCATGTAACCATATTGTTAGCCCCTAGAGGCGATAACCCCATGAAAAAAGCAGGGAAAAAGTAATGCAGTATAACCATATACTTAGCCCATAGAGGGCATTTTTAGAGTTAGCAGGCCTACTGCAATGATATTACAAACAAGGCCTTTAAAACAAAACTTCTCCCAGGTAAAACAAATGTTGTAGCCATGAGAAAGCTTACAAAGACACTGAATGGTGGGAGGAGTTATTATTTTGGGGTTCCCACTAACCTAGTGTGGGGACCCAGAGCTGATGTGGACATAAAGAGCAATTTGAATGTAGTCCCATTGTCCTAGGACCACCACAGGCTGAGTAATGACAAAGATGTTTTGTAAAAGTAATGCCGTGCAATGCAAATGGGGCACGTTTTTGTGCCGTGAATATTAAAGTATGTTGACTGCAATGCTCAAAGCAGCCCCTAGTGGACACAACAATAAAAATAGCATTTGGAAGAAACATGGTCATGTAACCATACCATCAGCCCCTAGACAGCATAAGCACATGAAAAAAGAATGGGAGAAAGTAATGCAGTGTAACCTTATATTTAGTTCCTAGAGGGCATAGTGCAGTACACATTTTTAGGGCTAGCAGGACTACTGCAATGATATAATAAACAAGGCCCATAAAACATAACTTCTCTCAGCTGTAAAACAAAAGGGCCCACCATAAAAAAGCTTAAAAAGATAATGAATAGTGGTAGGGCTTATTATTTTGGAGTCCCCACTAACACAGTGTGGAGACCCAGAGATGATGTAGACAAAAAGAGCACCATGTGGTCAATGTTTAGAAGGTGGTCCCATTGTCCTAGGACCGCCACAGGCTGAGTTATGAGCAAAAATGTTTTGTTAAAGTAATGCCCTGCAAAGTATTATGGGACAAGTTTCCATGCCACAAATATTTTAATATGCTGATATGACCTTAAAGCTTAGAACACCCTCTAGAGGACACCACAATGAAAATAGCATTCGTGATTTGCAGGGTGTTGGACATGGCCCTTGTGACAGGTTCATCCCTGACTTTTTGCCTCCTTCCTCCTATTTTTCCTGACCTCTCACTGGAGTCTGAGCACTTTATCACTGCTGATCAGTGCTAAAGTGCAGGTGCTCTCCCATCTAAAGTTGGGATAATTAGCTTATACCTAATTGGCATATTTAATTTATCTGTAAGTCCCTTGCACAGTGGTATCTCTATACCCAGGGCCTGTAATTTACACGCTACTAGTGGGCCTGCAGCACTGCTTGCGACGCCCACTGAAGCAGCCTTTCAACCCTGTCTCAGGCCTGCTAGCGCAGGGCCTGTGTGCACAATTTTCTGCCACAGGGACCTGGAATCTAAATTTACTTGCCAGTTCCAGAACTTTTACTACATGTAAGTCATCCCTAAGGTAGGCCCTAGATAGCCCTATGTGCAGGGTGCTAGGTATGTAAAAAGAAGAACATGTGCTAGGTAGCGTGGCCTGTCCTGGTAGTGACAAACAGCCTATTTGGTTTCTCACTGCTGTGAGGGCTGCCTTCTCATAGGATTGCATTGGAAATGCCCTGACTTATATGTAGGGGGTACTGCCAGATTTATGAGTTGTAGCTTAGGCATGTTTGGTATGGTTATAATGGTGGTAAGAAATGCTGCTTAATGGTGTAAGTGGATTTTTTATTACTATTACAGAAATGCCACTTCTAGAAAGTGAGTATTTCTCTGTGCTTACGACTCTTGTTCTTTTGCAGCTTGATTTCAATCCACGTCTGGGCTGAGTGACAGATGGGCTTTGTGCATACCTTTCAGGCAGCCTGTACACAGGGAGGGTGGAGGTGTCACAGAGGTGCCTCTGCATACTGAATAGTCTTCCTGGGCTGAGAGAAGGGAGAGGCGAGCACACCTGCATTTGTAAAAGCTGTGCCCTGGCCTCACACAATAGGGTCGTTTACCCCAGCTGATGTTTGGAGCCTTTGCTGGAGGAGAGAGTGGGCACTCTCAGAACCAGTTGTAACTGGTTTGAACCTCCACCCCCCTCCTTTGTAACACACTGTAAAATTTAGTATAAGTACAGGGGAATTTTCCCCACAATTTGGAGACATCTTGGAACTTGACACAGAATGCTGGAAGGACTCACCAGGAAACGCCATGGGCTAATGCTGCTGTGCTGACCTGTGACCTGCTTGGACACAGTAAGGAACTGCTTGCATCCCCCCTGCGCTGTCCGGCTGCTGGGCACTGCCACCTGTGCTCCTTTTTCCTTAACTTTGTTCCCCAAGGCCAGGGTGCTGTGGCCCGTGACCCCTGCAACTACTTAAGCATGAGGAGTGCTTCATTTTTCACCTTATAGCGCCTGGACGGCGCTTTGCTTAAGGATGTGTGAGCACTGGGAGGAGAGCTCAGCTTTAAGTATCATTCAGCGCCTTAAGAGCACTTTCTTTCTGTTTTTTTCTGCTCTTAAATGTGCTTGTCCCGACCTCTGGGATTCACTGCTGCGACCCGGCTTGGTTTCACCCGAGCGCACCAGAGTCGCGCTGTCCCTGGACCTCCGGGGCGTCTTTGATCAACAAACAGGAGCGAGCGTGCTCCAACCGTGCCTCTGGGGCGAAACGTGCTCTCAGGAACACCCCCGGGGCACCAGCAGGCCCACCCTTAGGCCTAATCACTGCTGCGATCCGGCTGGGAAAGAGGAAAGAGGCAAAGAAAGAGGAAAGTGCCAAAGCGAAAGGCACAAAAACAGCACACTCAAGAAAAAGGAGGAGAAAAGAGAAAAGAGGCAGAGGGCAGCCCAGCAGAAGAGCAGAGCTCTCCAACTCAGCACAATGGATGAGGCACAGGCAAAAGCCTGCAGGTGGAGGAGGGCTTCAAACTTCTGACAGAGGTCAGAGTTCGAGTAAGGACGGGCTTCCTCATCTTTGGCTCATAAGAAATAAAAAATTCTGTGTCTTTCCATGTAAACTGCACAATGTTTCTGTTCTTGTGTAGATCTGGCTGGAACAGACTGCTGATCTGGGAAGCCGTTGGTTGCACTTAATCATTGGAAAATAGTGTAATGATCTGAGAAGGAACGAGGTCCACTGAATGCGATGTGTATTCTGATGGCAGTCTGCAGAGACATTTTCATCACCTTGGTGGCACTACTGATTATATTGTTCTGGTAGATTCTGAAGCCATTCTCCCTGAGTATTTTGCATCTTTAGGTGGTTTCCTGTGACAAAGTTCCATTGATTGTTGCCTGGTTAGGGATTTTGTTGATCAGCAAGGCCATGGTGAGATACTCTTTCAGTCAGAATTCTAGAGTGCTTGTGGTTCCTCAGACAGTGCATCAGCAGCATAACAAGTCACGCAAATAAAGATAATGTTACACCGGGGAAAAGAGAGGTCAGGGGAAAGAGTGAGACAGACGAGGTCTTTATGGTAATGTTGTTCAGCACTTCAGCCTGGCTGATGAGGAGTGATACCCTGAAATTGGCCCCAGGATGTTTGTTTCTGGTCCAGGGACCAGGCCTGGCAGTTCCGGCTGGACTGTTCCTATTTGGAGCAGGGTCAAGACTGCTTTGCATATGGCTGGGTCAAACTGGGATGGCATGGTGAGCAAAAGAAAGATGGACTTAACCCATCTCTGTGGGGTGAGTGCCTGAAACGTTTCAGCACTCCACCCATCATCCTTTTGTCTGCACTTGTCACCATACCCCAGCTTCAATGTGTACTAGGGGCAGATTCTCTTTGCTTGGTAAGTGTTGACGCAGCGGCCCACTTTAAAATGGCATCTGCTATTGAACATCTTTTACGAGTGAACAAGCTGTTGCATCTGGTATGCAAGGATGCACAAAGGACTTGGATCTAGGGACTTAGGCTAAAATATGTTTTATTGGGAATGCTCTCTTAAATGCTTTGGTTCTACAAATAAATACTGGGGAGCTTATCTATACCTATCCTGTCAGACCACTACCCTAGCCTGTAGTGCCCTGCTCTTAGTCACACTTCCTGTCCAGCCTCTAGGGCAGGAAGGGGTGTCGAGTGTCCTGGCCTTGGATCTGGGAAGGGTGTCAGCTGGGCGATAGCGTCAGCACCACATGATATATAAGAATGTATCAGATAATCAAAAAATTAAACTTCTATTCTTTCTCATGCCTCACATTGATCATCGATGGTGGAGGTATGTTTGAGCTTAATGCAACTACTTGGAGGCCCAAAACACTTCTTTCTACTTCATTCTCTATAGTCAAGTTCCAGTCTGAATGAAGAATCCACATTCAGCTCCCTGTGGCTTTTACCAAACAAAATACACATCTTTCATGAGGCAAGGTCCGAATTTTCACATGATGTGTGTGTGATTTAAATAGTGGGGATCCAATAATTGGAGTATCTCTCTACATGCCTCTCTTTCTTATAAGTTATGCGTCATCTCTTCAGCTACCATTTCCAATCTTGCCAGGGATCCCAAAGTTCTCAATTTTGCTACCCTTGTGTTCTCCACCACAATGGTACATCATCCCTATGAACAAAATGTAAATGTAAGAGGAGAGGGTGCTTCCCACCAGTTAAAAGTGGCATCTCAAACATCATGCATCTTCTTATGGGCTTCTCTGGTCTTCATTATTGATGACACTGAAGCTGTAATTGCGTAATTGGAGCTCCGCATGTGGCTCAGTCCTATCATACTCCCACTGAAGTGCAATCTAAAATGTAAGGAATGTCAATGTATAGACCCGAAGTAATTCCAAAGTAAATCCACCATTACAAAGACAGAAATGTCACAGACAATTGTATACATAATTGTGGAAGGCACACCATTAACAAAATATATATTTTTGTATCTGAGACAATGGTTTCTATAACATATATTGGGCAGAGAACAAAATAAAAGAAAGTAGCTTTGTGCCTGCCAGTATGTTTTGGCAATATATTTTGTTGCCAATTCTGTAATGATCCCCCTTTGAATTTCCATTAGGGCTTTGGAGCATAATATGCTCTTTTGTATAAAGGACAGAGCCTTACAGCACTGTTGGTATTAATTAAAATGTGTGCCAGCCATATCTGTACTCATTGAAGTACACATCTGAGGCCATCCGCTGATGAGGTGGTGTAACAGTGGTGATCCTCCTTTTAGTTGGTATTAAGCAGGTATAGAAATGCCCATGAAGCTTGCCGTCATTTCACTCTCAAACTGTATTGTGTACGCAAACTGGTATGAAATCTCACTATTCTGAACTGTTTGTAAAATATGCTGGACTGCTCTGAAAACCTGATCATCTTTTAGAGTCTGCAGCCAACACAATCTATGTTAAATGGTTGACAGGGACAATAGTCTAACCTGTTTCTTCTGCACAATGATCCTTCAGATAGAAAACGACCGGTTGTTGTAGCCTGTCGGAACTATGCTAATATTTATCAAAGAGTGGCAAGTTCCTCTTATATGAGAGCAAGACATAATTTGGAGTTTGGCGTACGGGAACTCCATCACAAAAGTGATGGATATCCTGTCCTTCTTATTACAAGTGCATTATATCCTAATAAACCAATAAGGGCAGTGGGACATCCATTATGTTTGTGAGGGAACACCTGTCCTAAATCAGGCCCTAATTATTATATCCCACTGGCATGGCCGCAGAGTACAGCACTATTGTTGCCACTGTATCAATAAGTAGAGGTATCATATCTCAAGTCCTTTTCACTGTCCAAATTCTTATGTCTCTGGCTATCTGTCTCAGCATATCTCTCAAGCTAAGATGGCCACATGGTCATAGCATGAATGTCTAATTCCCTTTCTAAGACAGCAACAGTTCTTCAGACAAGAGCTTCAGGCAGTGCTTAATTTGTAAATAAAAATGTGCTGGTGCCCAAAGCCCTCCTCTTAAACATGCGGCTGCTGCATTTAAATGTGCGAGCAAGGAATACTGAAGCAGCGTAATCATGAATCCATCTCGGGCCTCTTTTGTCTATTTACAGCCACTCCCTGCCCCATCAGCTCACTCTAGCAGATCTCTGCTTTGTGATGCTTTTTTGTTTTTCTCTTCTCCGTCTTTCCCATATGTGTCTTTTGCTCGCAGCAAATGCTTGAGGCAGAAGACTAAACACCGGCCCTTAAAAATAAGTGCTGGTGCTCAGCACCGGAAACAACAAGCACAAATTAAGCACTGCTTCCAGGTAATGACTAGGCAGTGCTAGTATAAAATGTTTCTTAACAGTGCTGTGATGCCTGCAACTACGTGATTGTTGAGGTTTCTCTGAATCTCATCTGGATTCAAATATACCCTCCCTTTGTGTGCATCTTTGTTGTGTTTGTTGTTACTTTGGACAACTTGTCTTCCCTGATACTGTTGGCTACAGTTTAGGTCCTACAGTTTAGGTCCTGCTGCCTCTAGTCTCCAAAATCTTCTTGGTTCTCAGTCTTTAAGTTGTTTGTTCATTTCTTACTCTGGCTAGCCACTATCATGAAGACTGTCAATCCCACCAGCTGGGGCACACTCCCAAATAGCCTACAGCAATGGTGTCACTGCCTGAGGGGTACAGGAGTGCTTGGAGTCTTGAATCAGACCAATGTTTTTCTCTAACATCTCATTTCTTTCCTGTTTTCCCTGGGCGAGTTAGTTTGTGCTTACATATTATTCAACCATCAATACACTCAGCTCTTGGGAATTGATGGGCTTGGCAGCTGCATCCACTGTTATTTGTGACAGATCCTTACACAGACGCTGAAACAAACCCCACTTTAGGTTGTGTACAATCCAAACTAGCATACCTCTGCTAGAGAAACTGAAGGCATAGAGTATTCACACTGGCATTGTATTTATACAATTATCACATAAGGGGAATATACCTCGAAGAATGAGTGGGTAGGTCTGGTTGAGCTATACGCCTGTGCTCCTCATGCATTACTTTACTGATTGAGCTGGCTAAACATGATGGATTGACTTTGCATGATAATGGCACCTGATCTGTTCACCATTTCCAATTGGCCTGATTGCCCTGAAAATAAAAAAAAGAACTGGCTTTGTCCCATGGAGTACGTGCGCTTGGTGGGCGACCTGTCATTTTACAATTATGTCTTTTGGGAGTGATCAAGCCTAGATGTGATTGTTCCTTATAGCATGGCTATGCCTAAAAACTCCACCATACTGACTGATAATTCTACTGACAGAGTAAATGTCTGTGCACGGTGCCTACAAAGTGACTGACGCAAGCGCTCAGACATCAGTTTCTTTTTGCAACCTTTCCACTCTATTAGCACGAGCCACGAAGACTACTGATGGACTGTTGTACATCACTATGGGCCTGAAGAGGATGACCCAATTCAGAAATCCATTCACAGAGGGGAGGATGGGAGGGTAGGTAAGGACGCTGTGGCTAGACTGAGTCACTACAGATAAGGAATAACTGAAAGTGAGTAACTTGTTCATCTAATAGAGACTTCTAGCTGCAGGTTCCTTACCTTAGAATAGATTATCAAGCAATACCTTCCCGGAGGTTGGTCAGATTAGACTAATAGGTCCTGCAGGACCAAAAGGGAAAAGCGCCCATCATGGCAGACCTGACCAGCCAGGTAGCAGTGCTTGGTGATCATGTGTAAATATGCCCATGTTGCTGCCTCACAGATGTCCAGGACAGGAACTCCACTAGCTAATGTAGTGGCTGCAGCTTCAGCTCTGGCACAATGAGCATGCAAGCACTCAAGGTGTTGCTTCTTGGCCAATGCATAGCAAATTTTTATGAACACCATAATCCATTGTGAGGTGGTCTGTTTCTGCACAGGCTTGCATTTCTTTGTCCCAAAATATCCAATAAAAGGTTGATTGTCCACCCGGAAATCTCGGTTTGATCAATGTAAAACAACAGCACTCTTTTGGAGTCCAGACAATAAAGTCTCTCCTTTTCTTTAGAAGGATGAGGTGGAGCAAAGAAAGTAGACAATGTGATATTTTGTCCTACTTGGAAGGGTGTTACCACCTTTGAAAGGAAGGAGGCTTGGGTTCTCAGAACCAATTTGGCTGGGTAGAACATCATGTAGGCAGGGTGCACAGAAAGTGCCTGCTATTACTTGACACTCCTGGCCGATGCTAGGGCCACCAGAAAAGCTGTTTTAATGGTTATTAATCAAAGTGGGCAATTGTGCAGTGGCTCAAAGTGTGCACACACAACAAAGGGCTAAGAGCAGACTGAGGTCCCATTGAGGCATAATGAATGGTCTTGGGTAAACAGATGTTGGAGTCCCTTTAGAAATCGGGTCACAGGTGACTTGAACAAGGAAGGTTGGTCTGGCAACCGCAAGAGAGCTGTAATGGCTGACAAGTAACCTTTAACAGTGGCCAGAGAAGAGCCCTGCTGGGCCAGAGAAAGAAAAAATAATAAAACGGGGATAAGGGAGCAGAAAGAGGGTCAATGTTCTTTGATGCACATCATGTTACAAACTTGTCTCAATGGCAGGTGTATACTGTCTTAGTGGAGAGAAGGCTGGAAGCCAGAATAATATTGAAGACTGCGGAGGAAGGTCAAAACCTGTCAACTGCCACCACTCAATCTCCACGAATGAAGGCAAAAGGTATGCAGTTTCGGGTGATAGACACGGCCCTGCTGCCGCTACAGAAGATCCTCACAAGGGGGCAGCCTGATTGGCATCCTAAACTCCTGAGCATGGGTCCTTGTGAGAAGGTAGCCTCTTTCTAGCCTTGTTACCCCCACTTTTGGCCTGTTTGTGAGTGTATGTCAGGGTGTTTGTCACTGTTTTCACTGTCTCACTGGGATCCTGATAGCCAGGCCTCAGTGCTCATAGTGAAAACACCATGTTTTCAGTATGGTTGTTATGTGTCACTGGGATCCTGCTAGTCAGGTCCCCAGTGCTCATAGGTTTGTGGCCTATATGTATGTGTCACTGGGACCCTGTCACACAGGGCCCCAGTGCTCATAGGTGTGCATGTATATGTTCCCTGTGTGGTGCCTAACTGTCTCACTGAGGCTCTGCTAACCAGAACCTCAGTGGTTATGCTCTCTCATTACTTTTAAATTGTCACTAACAGGCTAGTGACCAATTTTACCAATTCACATTGGCTTACTGGAACACCCTTATAATTCCCTAGTATATGGTACTAAGGTACCCAGGGTATTGGGGTTCCAGGAGATCCCTATGGGCTGCAGCATTTCTTTTGCCACCCATAGGGAGCTCTGACAATTCTTACACAGGCCTGCCACTGCAGCCTGAGTGAAATAACGTCCACGTTATTTCACAGCCATTTTACACTGCACTTAAGTAACTTATAAAGTCACCTATATGTCTAACCTTTACCTGGTAAAGGTTAGGTGCAAAGTTACTTAGTGTGAGGGCACCCTGGCACTAGCCAAGGTGCCCCCACATTGTTCAGAGCCAATTCACTGAACTTTGTGAGTGCTTGGACACCATTACACGCGTGCACTACATATAGGTCACTACCTATATGTAGCTTCACCATGGTAACTCCGAATATGGCCATGTAACATGTCTATGATCATGGAATTGCCCCCTCTATGCCATCCTGGCATTGTTGGTACAATTCCATGATCCCAGTGGTCTGTAGCACAGACCCTGGTACTGCCAGACTGCCCTTCCTGGGGTTTCACTGCAGCTGCTGCTGCTGCCAACCCCTCAGACAGGCAGCTGCCCTCCTGGGGTCCAGCCAGGCCTGGCCCAGGATGGCAGAACAAAGAACTTCCTCTGAGAGAGGGTGTGACACCCTCTCCCTTTGGAAAATGGTGTGAAGGCAGGGGAGGAGTAGCCTCCCCCAGCCTCTGGAAATGCTTTGTTGGGCACAGATGTGCCCAATTCTGCATAAGCCAGTCTACACCGGTTCAGGGACCCCTTAGCCCCTGCTCTGGCGCGAAACTGGACAAAGGAAAGGGGAGTGACCACTCCCCTGACCTGCACCTCCCCTGGGAGGTGTCCAGAGCTCCTCCAGTGTGCTCCAGACCTCTGCCATCTTGGAAACAGAGGTGCTGCTGGCACACTGGACTGCTCTGAGTGGCCAGTGCCACCAGGTGACGTCAGAGACTCCTGCTGATAGGCTCCTTCAGGTGTTAGTAGCCTTTCCTCTCTCCTAGGTAGCCAAACCCTCTTTTCTGGCTATTTAGGGTCTCTGTCTCTGGGGAAACTTTAGATAACGAATGCATGAGCTCAGCCGAGTTCCTCTGCATCTCCCTCTTCACCTTCTGATAAGGAAACGACCGCTGACCGCGCTGGAAGCCTGCAAACCTGCAACATAGTAGCAAAGACGACTACTGCAACTCTGTAACGCTGATCCTGCCGCCTTCTCGACTGTTTTCCTGCTTGTGCATGCTGTGGGGGTAGCCTGCCTCCTCTCTGCACCAGAAGCTCCGAAGAAATCTCCCGTGGGTCGACGGAATCTTCCCCCTGCAACCGCAGGCACCAAAAAGCTGCATTACTGGTCCCTTGGGTCTCCTCTCAGCACGACGAGCGAGCTCCCTCGAATCCAGCGACGCTGTCCAAGTGACCCCCACAGTCCAGTGACTCTTCAGCCCAAGTTTGGTGGAGGTAAGTCCTTGCCTCACCTCGCTGGGCTGCATTGCTGGGAACCGCGACTTTGCAGCTACTCCGGCCCCTGTGCACTTCCGGCGGAAATCCTTTGTGCACAGCCAAGCCTGGGTCCACGGCACTCTAACCTGCATTGCACGACTTTCTAAGTTGGTCTCCGGCGACGTGGGACTCCTTTGTGCAACTTCGGCGAGCACCGTTTCACGCATCCTCGTAGTGCCTGTTTCTGGCACTTCTCCGGGTGCTACCTGCTTCAGTGAGGGCTCTTTGTCTTGCTCGACGTCCCCTCTCTCTGCAGGTCCAATTTGCGACCTCCTGGTCCCTCCTGGGCCCCAGCAGCGTCCAAAAACGCCAAACGCACGATTTGCGTGTAGCAAGGCTTGTTGGCGTCCTTCCGGGGGGAAAACACTTCTGCACGACTCTCCAAGGCGAGAGGGATCCGTCCACCAAAGGGGAAGTCTCTAGCCCTTTTCGTTCCTGCAGAAACCTCAGCTTCTTCTGTCCAGTCGAAGCTTCTTTGCTCCCGCAGCTGGCATTTCCTGGGCATCTGCCCATCTCCGACTTGCTTGTGACTTTTGGACTTGGTCCCCTTGTTCCACAGGTACCCCAGATTGGAAATCCACAGTTGTTGCATTGTTGGTTTGTGTCTTTCCTGCATTATTCCTCTAACACGACTCTTTTGTCCTTAGGGGAACTTTAGTGCACTTTGCACTCACTTTTCAGGGTCTTGGGGAGGGTTATTATGCTAACTCTCACTATTTTCTAATAGTCCCAGCGACCCTCTACAAGGTCACATAGGTTTGGGGTCCATTCGTGGTTCGCATTCCACTTCTGGAGTATATGGTTTGTGTTGCCCCTATCCCTATGTTTCCCCATTGCATCCTATTGTAACTATACATTGTTTGCACTGTTTTCTAAGACTATACTGCATATTTTTGCTATGGTGTATATATATCTTGTGTATATTTCCTATCCTCTCACTGAAGGTACACTCTAAGATACTTTGGCATATTGTCATAAAAATAAAGTACCTTTATTTTTAGTATAACTGTGTATTGTGTTTTCTTATGATATTGTGCATATGACACTAAGTGGTACTGTAGTAGCTTCACACGTCTCCTAGTTCAGCCTAAGCTGCTCTGCTAAGCTACCATTATCTATCAGCCTAAGCTGCTAGACACCCTATACACTAATAAGGGATAACTGGGCCTGGTGCAAGGTGCAAGTACCCCTTGGTACTCACTACAAGCCAGTCCAGCCTCTTACATTGGTTGTGCAGTGGTGGGATAAGTGCTTGAGACTACTTACCACTCTTGTCATTGTACTTTTCATAAGAGAAAAATATACAAAACAAGGTCAGTGTATATACACATAGCCAAAAAGTTTTGCATTTCCTCTTTTTCACTCTTTTCTAAGTGTTGAAAAGTACTTCTAAACTTTCAAAAAGTTCTTAAAAGTTTAAAAAGTTTTTTTCTGTCTTTCCAAAAAGTTCTGAAAACTTTTTTCTCTTTTTCTATCACTTTAACTCTCTCTAAAGAATGTCTGGTACAGGCCAAAATGTTGAACTGTCCAAAATTGCATATGATCACCTTAGCTGGAAAGGAGCAAGGAGTCTCTGCATAGAGAGAGGTTTGAGTGTAGGGAAGAATCCTTCCTTAGAACTGTTAATTAATATGCTTAGAGTACAGGATAAGGCCATAAGTGCCCAATCTGGTGAAAAAGTAGCTAATGGTTCTCAATCTGATCCAGGGACTCCCCCAGGAAAAGGTTCAGGAAAGAAACTTCTCAGCCTGCCCATTACTAGACAGTCTAGCATAGTTGGTACAGAGGTTGAATCACACCATACTGATGGTGTGCTCTCACATTATGCTGGTAGCCAAGCTGTTAGGGTGCCCTCTGTAAGGGACAGGTCTCCTTCTGTTCATTCCCATCATACCTCTGTATCTAGAAATGTCCCTCCCACCCACCCTGATGACAGATTGTTAGAAAGGGAGCTCAATAGATTGAGAGTGGAACAAACCAGACTGAAGCTCAAGAAGCAACAGCTGGATTTGGATAGACAGTCTTTAGAATTAGAGAAGGAAAGACAGAAGTTGGGTTTAGATACCCATGGTGGCAGCAGCAGTATTCCCCATAGTCATCCTGCAAAAGAGCATGATTCCAGGAATCTGCACAAGATAGTTCCCCCTTATAAGGAGGGGGATGACATTAACAAGTGGTTTGCTGCACTTGAGAGGGCCTGTGTTGTACAGGATGTCCCTCAAAGGCAGTGGGCTGCTATCCTATGGCTATCATTTAGTGGAAAAGGTAGGGATAGGCTCCTTACTGTGAAAGAAAATGATGCCAATAATTTTACAGTTCTTAAGAATGCACTCCTGGATGGTTATGGCTTAACCACTGAACAGTACAGGATAAAGTTCAGAGAGACCAAAAAGGAGTCTTCACAAGACTGGGTTGATTTCATTGACCATTCAGTGAAGGCCTTGGAGGGGTGGTTACATGGCAGTAAAGTTACTGATTATGAAAGCCTGTATAACACAATCCTGAGAGAGCATATACTTAATAATTGTGTGTCTGATTTGTTGCACCAGTACCTGGTAGACTCTGATCTGACCTCTCCCCAAGAATTGGGAAAGAAGGCAGACAAATGGGTCAGAACAAGGGTGAACAGAAAAGTTCATACAGGGGGTGACAAAGATGGCAATAAGAAGAAAGATGGTGAAAAATCTCAAGATAAGCATGGGGATAAGGGTAAAACCAAAGATCCCACTTCAAATCTTAAACACTCTTCAGAGGGTGGGGATAAAACAAATTCTTCCTCTTCTTCCCAACCTGCACACATTAAAAAGCCTTGGTGCTTTGTGTGTAAAAATAGAGGCCATAGGCCAGGGGATAAGTCCTGTCCAGGTAAACCCCCTGAGCCTACCACCACTAATACATCAAGCTCTAGTGCCCCTAGCAGTAGTGGTACTAGTGGTGGGACTGCTGGCAACAGTCAAGCAAAGGGTGTAGTTGGGTTCACTTATGGGTCCATAGTGAAAACTGATGTCATCAGTCCCAAGACAGTTTCTGTCACACCTAGTGGCATTGGCCTTGCCACACTGGCTGCTTGTCCCCTTACAATGGATAAGTACAGGCAGACAGTTTCAATAAATGGTGTTGAGGCCTTGGCCTACAGGGACACAGGTGCCAGTTTCACTTTGGTGACTGAAAACCTAGTGCCTCCTGAACAACACATCATTGGACAACAGTATAAGATTATTGATGTCCATAACTCCACTAAGTTTCTTCCCTTAGCTATAATTCAGTTTAGTTGGGGTGGAGTTACTGGCCCTAAGCAGGTGGTGGTATCACCTAGCTTACCTGTAGACTGTCTCTTAGGTAATGACCTAGAGGCCTCAGGTTGGGCTGATGTAGAGTTTTATGCCCATGCAGCCATGCTGGGCATCCCTGAGGAATTGTTCCCTCTCATTTCAAGTGAAATGAAAAAGCAAAGGAGAGGAGAGAAGGCCTGAAAACTCAGGATCCCTCTCCATCAACAGGTAAAAAGGGTATCACAGTATCCCCTAACCACCCTACCATTCAGGATACTATTCCTGTGGTGGGAGAAACCTCTCCTGGGGTGGCACCTGTTCCAAGGGAATCATCAGCTGGCAAAGCTGGACTCCCTGAGGTGGAAGTACCTCTCTGTGGGATAACTAACATTGGTGAGAAAAAGAGCACCATTTTAGTTAACATGGAGCATCCCTCCAACCCTCCCAGAGAAACTTTAGTGCAGAAACTCTGCACTGCCTCACAACACTTAGGACAGCATCCCTGCCCTAGTGTGGAGCTGATAGGACAGCATCCCTGCCCTGCTCCAACCCAAGAGAAACAGCATCCCTGTTCTCTCTTCCAGCCATATGGACAAAGTTTTTGCCCAGCTATGGCTTTTCTGAGACAGCATCCCTGTCTGGCATTTCCATCACTACAAATAGGTTCAGTGGACAATTCCCACTGCTCTAAACTAAAACTTACTGATAGAAACTCTGAAAATACATCTTCACATTGTTGCTTAGCTAAAAAACTTCAAACAGGGTGGTTTACATCCCCACAGGGAAGTAACCATATAGTGGACGATAAAGGGAGTAACCAGTCTATTGCAGAGCTACTCTCTACTTATCACCACTTAGACAATAAAGTCTCAACTGGCCAAGGTTAGCCTTATTGTCCTTCGTTTGGGGGGGGGTTGTGTGAGAAGGTAGCCTCTTTCTAGCCTTGTTACCCCCACTTTTGGCCTGTTTGTGAGTGTATGTCAGGGTGTTTGTCACGGTTTTCACTGTCTCACTGGGATCCTGATAGCCAGGCCTCAGTGCTCATAGTGAAAACACCATGTTTTCAGTATGGTTGTTATGTGTCACTGGGATCCTGCTAGTCAGGACCCCAGTGCTCATAGGTTTGTGGCCTATATGTATGTGTCACTGGGACCCTGTCACACAGGGCCCCAGTGCTCATAGGTGTGCATGTATATGTTCCCTGTGTGGTGCCTAACTGTCTCACTGAGGCTCTGCTAACCAGAACCTCAGTGGTTATGCTCTCTCATTATTTTTAAATTGTCACTAACAGGCTAGTGACCAATTTTACCAATTCACATTGGCTTACTGGAACACCCTTATAATTCCCTAGTATATGGTACTAAGGTACCCAGGGTATTGGGGTTCCAGGAGATCCCTATGGGCTGCAGCATTTCTTTTGCCACCCATAGGGAGCTCTGACAATTCTTACACAGGCCTGCCACTGCAGCCTGAGTGAAATAACGTCCACGTTATTTCACAGCCATTTTACACTGCACTTAAGTAACTTATAAAGTCACCTATATGTCTAACCTTTACCTGGTAAAGGTTAGGTGCAAAGTTACTTAGTGTGAGGGCACCCTGGCACTAGCCAAGGTGCCCCCACATTGTTCAGAGCCAATTCACTGAACTTTGTGAGTGCTTGGACACCATTACACGCGTGCACTACATACAGGTCACTACCTATATGTAGCTTCACCATGGTAACTCCGAATATGGCCATGTAACATGTCTATGATCATGGAATTGCCCCCTCTATGCCATCCTGGCATTGTTGGTACAATTCCATGATCCCAGTGGTCTGTAGCACAGACCCTGGTACTGCCAGACTGCCCTTCCTGGGGTTTCACTGCAGCTGCTGCTGCTGCCAACCCCTCAGACAGGCAGCTGCCCTCCTGGGGTCCAGCCAGGCCTGGCCCAGGATGGCAGAACAAAGAACTTCCTCTGAGAGAGGGTGTGACACCCTCTCCCTTTGGAAAATGGTGTGAAGGCAGGGGAGGAGTAGCCTCCCCCAGCCTCTGGAAATGCTTTGTTGGGCACAGATGTGCCCAATTCTGCATAAGCCAGTCTACACCGGTTCAGGGACCCCTTAGCCCCTGCTCTGGCACGAAACTGGACAAAGGAAAGGGGAGTGACCACTCCCCTGACCTGCACCTCCCCTGGGAGGTGTCCAGAGCTCCTCCAGTGTGCTCCAGACCTCTGCCATCTTGGAAACAGAGGTGCTGCTGGCACACTGGACTGCTCTGAGTGGCCAGTGCCACCAGGTGACGTCAGAGACTCCTGCTGATAGGCTCCTTCAGGTGTTAGTAGCCTTTCCTCTCTCCTAGGTAGCCAAACCCTCTTTTCTGGCTATTTAGGGTCTCTGTCTCTGGGGAAACTTTAGATAACGAATGCATGAGCTCAGCCGAGTTCCTCTGCATCTCCCTCTTCACCTTCTGATAAGGAAACGACCGCTGACCGCGCTGGAAGCCTGCAAACCTGCAACATAGTAGCAAAGACGACTACTGCAACTCTGTAACGCTGATCCTGCCGCCTTCTCGACTGTTTTCCTGCTTGTGCATGCTGTGGGGGTAGCCTGCCTCCTCTCTGCACCAGAAGCTCCGAAGAAATCTCCCGTGGGTCGACGGAATCTTCCCCCTGCAACCGCAGGCACCAAAAAGCTGCATTACTGGTCCCTTGGGTCTCCTCTCAGCACGACGAGCGAGGTCCCTCGAATCCAGCGACGCTGTCCAAGTGACCCCCACAGTCCAGTGACTCTTCAGCCCAAGTTTGGTGGAGGTAAGTCCTTGCCTCACCTCGCTGGGCTGCATTGCTGGGAACCGCGACTTTGCAGCTACTCCGGCCCCTGTGCACTTCCGGCGGAAATCCTTCGTGCACAGCCAAGCCTGGGTCCACGGCACTCTAACCTGCATTGCACGACTTTCTAAGTTGGTCTCCGGCGACGTGGGACTCCTTTGTGCAACTTCGGCGAGCACCGTTTCACGCATCCTCGTAGTGCCTGTTTCTGGCACTTCTCCAGGTGCTACCTGCTTCAGTGAGGGCTCTTTGTCTTGCTCGACGTCCCCTCTCTCTGCAGGTCCAATTTGCGACCTCCTGGTCCCTCCTGGGCCCCAGCAGCGTCCAAAAACGCCAAACGCACGATTTGCGTGTAGCAAGGCTTGTTGGCGTCCTTCCGGCGGGAAAACACTTCTGCACGACTCTCCAAGGCGAGAGGGATCCGTCCACCAAAGGGGAAGTCTCTAGCCCTTTTCGTTCCTGCAGAAACCTCAGCTTCTTCTGTCCAGTCGAAGCTTCTTTGCTCCCGCAGCTGGCATTTCCTGGGCATCTGCCCATCTCCGACTTGCTTGTGACTTTTGGACTTGGTCCCCTTGTTCCACAGGTACCCCAGATTGGAAATCCACAGTTGTTGCATTGCTGGTTTGTGTCTTTCCTGCATTATTCCTCTAACACGACTCTTTTGTCCTTAGGGGAACTTTAGTGCACTTTGCACTCACTTTTCAGGGTCTTGGGGAGGGTTATTTTGCTAACTCTCACTATTTTCTAATAGTCCCAGCGACCCTCTACAAGGTCACATAGGTTTGGGGTCCATTCGTGGTTCGCATTCCACTTCTGGAGTATATGGTTTGTGTTGCCCCTATCCCTATGTTTCCCCATTGCATCCTATTGTAACTATACATTGTTTGCACTGTTTTCTAAGACTATACTGCATATTTTTGCTATGGTGTATATATATCTTGTGTATATTTCCTATCCTCTCACTGAGGGTACACTCTAAGATACTTTGGCATATTGTCATAAAAATAAAGTACCTTTATTTTTAGTATAACTGTGTATTGTGTTTTCTTATGATAATGTGCATATGACACTAAGTGGTACTGTAGTAGCTTCACACGTCTCCTAGTTCAGCCTAAGCTGCTCTGCTAAGCTACCATTATCTATCAGTCTAAGCTGCTAGACACCCTATACACTAATAAGGGATAACTGGGCCTGGTGCAAGGTGCAAGTACCCCTTGGTACTCACTACAAGCCAGTCCAGCCTCTTACAGTCCTTCAAACTCTCTGTGCCCAATCTAGAACTACAGGAACAATTTGGGCCTGGTCGTTCCTTAACTTCTTGAGAACTATGAGCAGGAGTGGTAATGGTGGAAAATGTACAGGAGGCCTGAGCTCCTCTGGAGACAAAAAGTATCCGACTTGGAAACTCCAGCAAGCAGAACTGCTGACATTGCACATTGTCTGTGGCGGCAAAGAGATCTAACCAAAGTTCTCTCCAAGCTCAGAAGACACCTTGCGCTACCTATGGATGGAGACGCCATTTGTGATCCACTAGGCATCGACGACTGAGTTTGGTCACTCAGGCGTTCAGAGAGCCCGGAAGGTTTTGAACCACTAGAAAAACACCCTGGCATTCCAGCCATGTCAAGAGACTCTTGTCCGCTTGTCATAGAGTTCACAACCCCATCCTGCCCTGTTTGTTGCAGTACCACATGGCCATGGTGTTGTGATCACTTGAACTAGCCTTGCCTTGATCGAAAGAAGAAAGGTTTTCAATGATAGTTGGATCGTCCACAACTCCAGTTTTATCTCCACCTCTCCCAGATGGCTATCCCAACCAATGTATAACATATCTGTTGCTACAGTCATCTCTATGAGGGGAAGGGAGAGGGGTCTGCAGTTGATCCAATCACATTCATCAGCCACCACTGCAGTTCTTTTGCAGTTCTTCCGGGATCTGGACCATGTTGGAAAGATTTTCTTGATGCTGTGCTCACTGGGAATTTACCTCGAGGAATGAGGTTCCACTGTATAGCCTACATATGCCAATGAGGATGTTTTACCAGCAGGATTCAGTAGACCATGAGTCTCAACATCCTCAGAGTCAGTCACACCACAATCCAGGGTAGAGGCTGAAACATCAGATTCATAGCCTGAATATCCTGGACTTGCCATTCTGAAGGATGGGCCCAGAACTGCATTGGGTCCAAAACAGCTCCGATGAGAGGGAGTGCCTGAGACAGGGTCAAATGTGACTTTGGCACTAGTGATCCCCAGTGAGTGCAGGAGGTTCACAATTGTCTGGAGGTGGAAGGCAACTGCCTGGGGCAAGCCCACCTTCAACTGCCAATTGTCAAGGTAGGACAAGACGGGAACCCCTGACCTCCGCAGATGTGCTGCAACCTCTGCCATTACCTTGGTAAACACCCAAGGGGCACTGGTAAGGCCAAAGGGGAACACAGCGAACTGATAAGGCTCATGGCCCACCATGAACTGCAGGTAACGCCTGTGGGCAGGCAGGACGGCAATGTAGAAATAGACATAATTAGGCATCTTGCAGTGCTATCATCTAGTCTTCTGGGTCAAGGACAGACAGGACCTGAGCAAACAACATAATTTTGAACTTCTCTTTCTTCAGGAAGAAACAGGACAGAGATCTCCATCATTTTTTAACACTAGAAAGTAACAGAATAGAAACCACAACCTATGTCTGATGCTGGCACCCTCTTGATGGCTCTTTTAGCCAAAAGAGCCAGTATTCCCTGATGGAGCAAGGAAAGGTGGCCATCCATCGGCTGGTCGTGTGAAGGCGGCATGGGTGGGGTAGGTTTCCAGAAAAGGAAGTGAGTGTCCATTCTGGACGATTTGAAGGATCCACCTGTTAAATGTTATGGACTAGCAATGGGAAAGAAGATAGCAAATCCTGCATCCCAATGGGTGCCCATGTAGGTATGAGGGCAAAGTAAATGGGCTTAGGAGTGGTGGCTTCCAGCAAAGAGGTGGACTGGTCTGACCTCTGGCTGGTGGTCCCACATGGTTTGTCACAAACAGGCTGAGATGACTGCGGACTCTGGTGGCTGGGTAGGAAAGATCATTGTTGGTACACTCTAAAGTAACCATATAAGGGACAAAAGGCAGTCTGGTGTTGGTGGGGAATCATGGATATGCCCAGGGATCTGACCACAGCCCTGCTGCCTTTAAAGTGCTCTAGTACTGAGTCTGCCTTTTCACCATCACAGGACATGTCCATGAGGGAAGATTAGACAGCCCACTGAAAAGTCAGTGTTAATAAACCAGGCGTGGCATCTGAGTGCCACTGACGGCACAACTGCTCTGCCTAGTGAGTCAGTCGTGCCTAGCCGACAACTTTATGGTGAACTTTGCTTCATCTCTCCTGTCAGTAATAGCCTGGGAGAGTGTGGCTCAGGCCTCCCTTTTAACCATTGGCCGCAGTTGTGCAACCGAGTCCCATTGTGTGGGTGTATTGGTCCAAAAAAGCATGCAGTGTTCACTGACCGTAGTGCTAGGCTGACAGAAGAAAACATCCCCTTGTCAAAGGTGTCCAACCTTTTGGATTCGCTATCAGGTGGAGTGGCAGGGAACGTGTCTTGGTGGATTATGGAAGGTAGAGACTTGGCCTACCAAGCTCTCTGAGTAGATGGGTGAGGAAACCCAGAGCAGGACGATGGTGGTAGGCAACTGTCCTGTGTACAGGAGCCCCTGTGTGGGGCTCCGACCAGGACCCGAGAAGAATATCCATAAGGGCTTCACTAAAAGGGAGTACAGGTTGGGAGGGGAAACTCCAGGTGGAAGCACCTCTGACAGCAACTGAAGGCACAAGACTTCAGTCACCCTCTTCACCACCACTGCAAAGGGGGGTCCCTCCGCCTCATTCCCCATACCAGTTGTCCTCTGGTTCATTTTGGGGTTAATGGAATTCATAAGGGTCATCAGGCCCCTCCCAACTGTCTCCCTCTCCAGGCCCGTCTAAAGAAAAAGGCACTGGTTCTGACTCAGACAGCATGATACTGGTGGGCGCTGAAGTTGATATCTGATGACATCCAGCTCCGTACTGCAGCTGGCAATGATGATGGAGTTGGCACCAGGAACAATGCCACCGGATAGGGCTCCAAGGAAGGTTGCAGTCTTGTAGAAGTGATCGCTCTGGATCCAACACTGGATCCATGGGCCCCAACTGGTGCTGAGGGTGAACCCACCAGTGGGAATACAATAGGGGTCCCTCCCAAACCGTGTGGCCTGAAGGTGACCCAGAGGAGTAGGTCACCCAAATATTAGGTGCATTGCCTCATAGAACTCCTTGAATTTGCCGGGGTCCCTCTAGCTCTGGGAAACTCTGGGAGGTGAAGAGCAGACCAAGTCACAGGCTCTGTGGAAGAGTGAGGCCTTCTCGGTTGGATCAGCACGGGGAAGTCAAAGAACACTTCAACTTCTTGTGCTTGTGGAACTTACCTAATGATTTTGAACGGGATGATGATCATGGGGAGCAGCTCCATGAGTGGTCCCGGGACCTTCCACGTGACCTTTCACTCGACCAGGATTGAATGTGTCTCGGGGATGGCAGATGTCAGGTGGCGAGGAGTTTCGGGGTACATTTCCTCAGCAACTTCAGTAACATGGGGCGTCAATCCGCACAAGCCTTGGAGTCGCTATGCTGCTTCAAGCACCATGAACAAACCATGTGTAGGTCTGCCATTGCCTTCTGCCTGTGACGGGCATGTCAAGGTTTATAACCCGTTGTTTTTTTGGTATGACATTCCTCGCACACCAGAAGAAAAGATTCTCAAAAACGTCTGACAAAACGTTGAAAAATGGTCGGTCCAAAAGTGACTGGGGGTAGTTCTTTCAGGTCTGCACTGACTGGCGCAGATTGAAAAGAAGTTAAGTCAGTTCACTGGGGTGGTGCCTATGTAGGCACCAAGCAGATCACATCCGGCGCAGATTACGCCTATGATGCAGGTATAGCTCAAGAATTTCTGGATCCAGTCTGATGCCTGGGGAAAATTCCAAGGTAAAGAATCTGAGGCTAGAAGTTTCTATCAGGTAGAATACTAGTCATTATAGTGTGCTTGACATGGTGTTATTTGCATATTACAGTATCATTAACTGCCTGCACTTTAATGTTCCTCTTTCAGAGTGACTGTTCCATATGGTGACGTCTGTGTTTTTACAGATGGTGATCGCCTGTGACCATGCTTCAAGGAATGACTCTGTCTGATGTTGTGAATGCCGATGGTTATTGCAAAACACTAACTGGTAGATTGTTCTAGTTCTTGGTGAATGTGCCTTATAGAATCTTGCATATGATGTGGGACATGTGTATGGAGGAGTGACTGTTCCTTATTTGAGGGTTTGCGCCAGATAAAACTTGCAGTATCTGATGGGAGGATGGTACCCACTGGGGTGCCTGTGTCAATAGGGTTATTATGCTACATTACTGGATGAGCGAGTGACTGCATCTTATTGTGTAACTGCTCCTGAAATGGCGATGTTGCAGAACGGTTTGATAATGACACAAATGTCTAAATGTCAGTGTCAGAGAGCTGGCACCATCTGCAAAAGCAATGCATCATTTACAAACCATCACAACCAGCTGCCCGACTAATCTTGCAGACAAGCTCACCATATTCTGTGGTTCTTGGCACACCCACAGTGAGGGCATCATCAGACTGCAGACTATAGGCTGGGTTCTTGCTTTAGAAATATCATATATAGATATACATATATACTGAAATGATTTAGCCTGATAGATTAACTGAATCTGACTGGATTAATTGTACATGATTATGCAAGTGAAACTGATTCCTATCTGCAACTCATGTGGCCATTCGGTTTTAGAAGTGACTGTCTTATGGAGTTGATTATGCCTGATGATAAGAGTGAAGTCATGACTGTGGTATGATTAGGTGCCAATATTCTCTATGGTACATTATGTTCTCACCTGACAAGCGTCACCCAAGACGGATAAACTTGCATAACATAGTTGTAAAGAACGTTATTTTTTATTCCTTTCTTCTACAAAACCTTTCTTTCCTTTCAATTAGTTAATAGTCCACATCTTTCACTTTTCACTTTAACAGCATCCCTCTCCTGTGGACAACATCCATTCTCCATCTCTTTACAGAGACAGTAACTATTGGAGCCTTAAGAAAGAGTTTCTTTTTTTATTTTCTCTTTGCCTTTGCTAATTTGATAAGTATATACAAATAGCTGTTCTCAGACCACATGTCCCATGATCAGAGGTCCCATAATCAAACAATTGCTTCCTGACTCCCATCTGGAACAATCTGTCACAAAACGCCAAAGAGGGCTCTTTGCTGCATTGAGCTGCCTGGCCCAATCATGGGAGCTCCTTGATAGACACCAGGTCGAATTATAAAACAGCAGTCATAAGTTGAAGCTTCTATTGTGCTGACAATCTCTTCGTTTTCTCCTAAGTAGACCTGCACTGTGTTTTTGATAATGCTGTTCCTTAGGCACCTGCAAAACATCTGTCTTTGGACTCTTACACTGATGAAGAACAAGAACCCCTTCCCAAAAGGAAAATATGCGTAGGGGGTGCAGTTGCATGACGTTTCGAGACATATCAATGCCATGCTTACTTTCCAAGATTATTCTTAGGAGATGATGCGTGATGTTTATGCACAGTATGAATGAATCTTCTATTGAAACCTCTCTCAAGCTTTACTGACTCATTCTGGACATCTTATTGAAAGATTGGAAGGATACTAATAATCTGGGTTTCCTCAATATTTGTCTTGCTTTGAAGAAATTTCCTGACATTTCCAAATATTAATTCCATCATCTACACAAGGACCTCCCCATTGACATTGGCTCCTGAAGAGCCTACTTTGCTAGATCATGTGGAGACGAAAGTTTTTTTTACTGTTCCTAGTTTTGCAATCAGGGCCCGGACTTATGCAGCAATAATTCATGATCCTCCCCGCAGAAAGGGGAGGATCCTACCTCTATAATGGTAGCAATGGACCTTTGTGCAATGTTGCTGTCTGACCCCACACTATGGCCTTTGGTCACGTCTTCAGGTGTTTAGCTGGCAGCTCGTCATAGCCTCTGGATGAAAATGCTTAAACTCAAAGGCAATCAGAGGATACTTCTTAGCCATCTACCCTTCCCTGAGTCCAAGTTGATTGGTCCTGAGGTGAATGCGTTTTTTACATTATCTTCAATGGACATTTATAGACTTTTACATCCCTCCAGAATGACCATACCTGCCTCACTAAATCCCAGTTGTTGGTGTGTTGCCAGGCTCTGTTGAAGAGATTGATTCACTTCTTCCCAGCGGCACTCTTTGCCTAGTACTGACAAATTCAACTGGGCCTACACATCTATTCCATCTAGTTTCTGGTCAGATGTGTGAAGGGTGAGTGATCTCCCCTCCTCTTAGCCTCCAAGGTTGTTTACGCCTTCCCTGCTTTTCCTCTCCTCCTGAGGTGCTGAAGAAGATTTGGGTAGGGGAAAGGGTGGGGGCAGCAGCAGTGGCTAAAGTAGCCCTAGATTTCCATCATCGCCAATGGTATCCAGCTTTGCTCTGGTTGGTGGTGGCGCCTCCCTTCAGCCCACCATTCACTTTTGCAATTTTCTCCATTCTCCCCTAAGTCTCCATTCTATCCTCCCCTAAAAGCATTAAGGCTGACAGGCTCAATTTGCAGAAACAGGGAGACTCCAGGAACTTGGCTCTGTCCATCCAGAATTTCTGTTGACTTTCTAAGGTAGCTTGTTATATGAAGCATTGGTCCCACTTTGGTGAAGAGGTGAAGAAAGAACAGTCTTCCATCTAGTTCACCTTTGGGGCTCAATAGGTGGGTATTTAAAGCTTCTGGGCTATAACTGTAGTCTAAGGTTATATTTACCTTTCTTTCTGGAAGCTTCTTACGGTAGTAAAGGCTCTGTCAGCTCCTCCCTTTCAGCCTCTGACTAAGGCCCTTATTTTATAGTTTGTGCTATCACCTCTGCCCACGACTGCAGAAATTAGTGTCCTTGAGAATTTCTGTGCTCTACCTTTGTCTGCTTCCAGGCTGGGTGCTTTAGCAATCTGGCCTATGGTGTGCCACAATTATGAAAATATTTTCCAAGAGGTTGACTTGCCTTGGGTTTTCCCTGATTCTGCTGGTAATCCTAGGATCAGGGAGTTGTGTTCACCTGAATCCATGTATGTTTCTCATAGAATGTCTAGTCAGGTTAAAAAGCCTACTAGTGCTACTCTGAGTCTGTTGGCACAACTTGCTACCTCTCAGGTGTGTTTCCTTGGATCACTAAGCTCCTGAGGGAGTTGACAGGGCTTCATGTGCAGTGTGGCAGTGTTTTTCGCAGAGAGGCTAATAGGTTCCCTTGCGTGACAATTATTTGCCTGCCACATTGGCTCATGCCCATACATTTGCATCTGACTGTTGCCTAGACGTCTGTGGCACTCTTGCAACATTTTGTGGACCTGGAGTACTTCAATGTGCTTTTCTCTAATTCTGTTTTCGTACCAGTATAGGTTACCTTCATCCTGGATCCTGTCATGCCTGGGTGCTGAGAGTCAGTCTTTGCTTCTGCACTCTCACGTAAGTAAGGACTGGGATAAGGAAGACGAACGAGGAGGTAATGTCCCAGTTATGTACTCGTAAACTCTATTAATGCAAGTCCCAGTCTTAGTTATCCAAGTCCTCTTCCACCTTCCCTTCCCTTCCATATGTCCTCCTGTGGGCACTCCTTCAGGACCCAGAATGCTTGCTTAGTTTTCTAAGGTGTTTCCCTGAAACGTGGGAATGGGGGATGTAAAGGGAGGGACAGGGATTCACAAAATTGAAAAGGAACAAAGACTCAGCAGTAAGGGAATGAGAAAATAGCCTACTTCCAGCTACATTATACAGGCTTACCTGTCTCCTTGAGGTGGCTCACCTGTAAGTAAGAACTGAGATAAGAAGCACTAGCATTCAGAGTCATGAATATTACCAGTGAGCAATCAGGACATTATGAAGTACTAACAATGCCCCTACATTCAACAACTAATAAAAGAAACATAGAAGGTTGAAAGGCATTTAACTTTAAAGTATAAGGTGTAATTACCCAGTGAAGAATTGGAACAGAGCTTTTTATCGTAACAGCTGAAGCCTTCCTTTGCTCTCCAGCCGTAGTTTTTTCCTTTTTCTATAACGTCAATTTCTTCAAATTTATTTTGTCCCACATCGCCGCAGAAGATACGTCCTTTTCCTTCCTTGGTGATGGGGTCACCTCTATCAAAAGAGCAGCGCCACATGTTCCTAACACCGTAAGCATAGATTTCAGGTCGAGCGGACGCGTCATTAACAAATGGGTTGTCGAGTGGAATTCTATAAAGTGGTCCTTGGTTATTATTGTCAACATTGATCCGCAGCACCTTGCCTAATAAAGCTGACCTGTCAGAGGCGAAACAAAGGGCAAAGAAGCAGAAATTTAATACCCATGAATTTGTAGCAAAAGAACATATTTTCTCCTATCCACTCAATTTAATGTAACAATCTAGAAGTGCTTGCTTGGCAAACTTTCAAAAATGGCTGTAAAATACATATTTCTATTCTCTTGGTTAGAAATACCGAATTAGTGTATTAAAGCACTATTAAGAAAAAGCACCAGTATAATAAACACAATAAATGTCATCATAACGTCAGTGGAAAATTGTCAATTTACTGGAAGAAAGAACTGCCTAGCAAATTTATAATTTAGAGTACTTATTAAGACTTAAAAGAACCCTATAGTTTCACACTCATTTTTAAAGAATATTGCCAGATGTGCCATTGCAAAAGATTGAGAGCTCTCTTTCTTTAGTTTAAACATGCTGTCAAGTAGTTTCAAACACTCCAATTTTTTGTTTTTATGCAATAAATGCGTGAGCCGTTGCAATGTGTGGGTACCATGGAATTATTTGGTAATATTATCGTTTGTTACTAATTTTACTGAGCGTACACGACCAGAAAATAACTACTACATATTCATAATTCTATTCATTATCTTGTTGGTCATCCTCATCGCTTGCTTTGACTTCTGTCACGCTTATCGTACACCCACAGCATAGTGCAATTTGGATTTTTCTCCGCTGAACTTTACGATGGGGGCATGAAGGGCGATTACAGTGACCTTTGGGCATTTGTTAGACACAACCTCCATTAGACGTCACTGGCATCCATTAAAGGTCACTAGCATCCATTAGAGGTCACTAGCATTCAAGTATCACCTAAAATTCAAAGGAATGGAGCCCCATGGGAATCCCAACCTATGATGAAGATCCAGCCACGCTATCTCACCAAGAAACTTTAAGGAGCAACAGGTTGGGATGCAAGAAGTTTTGGCGCAGATGCTTGCTCTTGGAAAGGGACAAAGCTGAAAAAGTAGATAGGTGCTCGAAATGGATCGTGAGGAAAGCCGTATACATGGGGTATTTGTGAGGGCTACCCCATGTCAACAGAACTAAAAGATTAAAAACAATTTGGTAAATGATTTTAAAATAACTGGAGGACAGTCAAGGAGACATTTCCAAAATAAATACAAATAAGAAACATGCAAGAAGTCACTAGGAGCAAGGTGCACTTACATATTCTGAGCGTTTCCAAATGTTCCAAAAGGGTCTCCAGCCATCCCCCCATCGCCAATAAATATATAGAGGTAACCATCATCTCCGAACAGCAGTTGTCCTCCGTTGTGATTTGATGCTGGCTCGTCTACTTCCAGAATTATCCTGGTGAATAAAAACAATCGACAATAAAATTATCAAGTACAGTCATTGCAAAATAGATAATAACTAGAACACTACAATGTTAGACTCTCCCAGGCATACAAAGCAATTTGTGAATAGTCGAGAGTGAATTTATTAAATGGAGATACAATCATAATTCCACAACCATGCCTCTCGAAGCACTTTCACAGCATTTTTACATAAGCACGTTAAAAAAAAATTAAGTGTACCAAGATTGCCAACCAAAAAAACACCAACTAATATGACGAACTTCAAAGAGTGTGAAAAAATAGGGAGGGGTAAAATTCACGTAATTTGCACTAGGGTAATTATGTACATTTTCTCTAACATTATGTGAAATTATGCCTAATTACGTAAAATTCAAACAGCCAGTTGGTGCTACATTTTAGCACAAATTTCATTTTTGCGTCCATTCTGGACGCAAGGACAAATTTGACACACAAAAAAATAGCACAAACAAAGCAAACTGCAGCTGCTCACTTTTTGGCCATTCTCATGCGCTAGTGCTAATTTTTTTGCCAAGAACGGTGCATCATTAAGGGACCTGTCATCAGAGCCCAGCCTTTGCTCGGATAGTGCCCTGGGCGGACAGATATGTGGCGGCCTCGCTACTGAATGAAAAAAGGCAGCAGGGGACCCCTTTTGTGTGCTAAATACAGAAGTAGCTGGCCTCTGAATACAAACACTGTTGCTCCTCTGCCCTCAACTCACCTGAATTATCCACAGATGAGCTCTGTCATGCTGATGCCATGTTGCTTGTTGGGAGAAGGGGGGTTGATGTGTGGCAGCAGGAGGTGAGAGGAAGATGGGAGGGCAACAAAGGGGGCTGAGAGCTTTAAACAACGCATGCACTATTTTAAAAATGATTAAAAGTACTTTACAATGAATTACTGGAGCCATGTGAGAGTGGAGCCTGTTGTATGTATGACCCTAATGAAGACCACTCTGTGTGCCCCTCTAAAGATCAGCGCCCTGTGCCTGGTCCCTGTTCGCCCATGACAGAAGCCAGTCCTATCTGGCACAATAATGTAATTTGGGGATTTTTGAGTAAAAAGTATAACAAGAATGTACTGAAGTGCTAGCGTAACAGAAATATCACCCAGGCGTAGAAAAAATGCATAATGCTTAAAGAAACTGGCATTTGACAATAGGTGGGGGGTGCCAAGAAAGTGTGGAGTTCAAAGTTGACCTGTTTCAGTACAAGCAGAGCTCAGATGTAATATAAAAGGTGTCCGGAAGTGTGGGCACACATGCACACTCTCATTTAGGACTGCGCATAAGTAAAGCTCTGTAATCACACTGCAGCACCGCTACGACTATCCTGCTGGTTTTGAGTATCCACAACTAAGAAATTTCGACCAACAAACGTCTGATGGTAGTAAAGTTAAAAAAAAGTTAGATGACATGAATGACTTCTCCATTCAAAACACTAGTCGTTCTCCACATTGGGGTAGTGCGGTGCTGGGCTTTCTGCGGTTTCTTGCCAAGGCACAAAAATACATCTCTCGAACATTCCAGAGCTGTCTGCCAAACGGGGTTTTGAGAGGAACAGGTACCATGAACCTCTGTACTTACTCCTGCCCCCATATTACACTCCATTTTATCACCAGCGTAGGGATGGAATAAACAGTAGTGGAGAAGGGGGTGCCTTTTGCACTCAACCTGCATTTGCCTTCGTTTTAAACTGACACAAAAATCTTTTCCAATTTGCTCCAAACTCAAAATGAGAACCACATGCCACGGTATGAGTGCAGGACGCAAGCCCTTTTGGTTAATTCAGACGTGGCAACCCTCAGCGTGCCACCATGTGTCACATGATCTCAGCTTCCTTCACATGGTGACACAGCGAGAAGCCAATATGGTGGCAGGGAGGATGAGCTGGAAGCCACTGTAAACAGTAAACACCCGAAAACATCTGCACCAGTCTCAGAAAGCTTTTTTTCTTTTTTTGGAGCTGGGAGGTTGGTGGCAAAAGTGCCTCGCAGGCAGTTCTCAGCACAAGACACCCCTCTTCAAAACTCCGCCATCCACTCACACGGTGAAATATTTTTTAAGTTAGTAGGTCGGTTAGTGGAATGTGTGTGGGGGGTGGTGGTGCATATTGAAATATAACTCCTATCGTACAATTAACGATTTTCTAGGGACACAATGAGGAAGGCTCACGATTTTCTTAGAACACTTTATTTTTCTCAAAGTACTTGATAATCGTTATTCATCTGCATCAACCAGGGGGCTGATGTGCCCAAGTGGAAATGTTGTGTGTCAAAGGTAGGGGGATTAGTTTAGAAAAGTAAGTGGTAGTTGTTGTCCCTAGAGATAGCACAGGTCTGCCCACTCTACTCTAATGCTGTTGTGGACATCCTTCTGAATTTACCAGGTAAAGAAATCTTGGAAGAATGAGACCAGGTGGAAATGTGAATCTCGTTGTTTCAATCTGGGGAATTCTGTGATCCACACAAATTGTTTCATCCCCCTCACTCGAACTGTTCACGAGTGAATCACTTTGCGATGCGTGAAACTTATGCGATAACATTCTGTTGGTAAAGCAATTGAGAGACACATCCACAAGAGCATGTGCAAGCAGCAAGCCACTGAAACATTTTACAGAATGGTTAGCAAAGGACCTGTTGCATTTTTGGTCGTGCATTGACAGTTAAAATGTATAGATTTGACTGAACTATTTTCATTTTGTTAAAGAGCAGCAAGTAGGCTCAGATAGACTAATATTCTCCTGCCACAAGTCAAAATACAGTTTCCCGAATAATTTACAATGGCTACTTTTTAGTTACTGTGGATTTATTTTCTGTGGGCAACATTTGCCAGGAAACATTTCTTGTTTCTGATTGTGACTAGGCATTGTTGTTCCAACTTAATCTGCCATAAAATAAAATAAATACATGGCGTTTCATAATGTTATGTACTTTCAGACGGTCTGTGGTTTTGCAATAACTATCAGTATGTTAGAGGCAGCATTCAAAGTTCAGAACAGTCGTGACCTTTGTCACCCTGCTGACAGTCTGCCAACATCTCTCAGAGATCCCTATGTACATTCCGGGAACGTGCAGGACACATGACTCCAGAAAAGGGGGAAAAGGTCAACCGGCGACAAGGCACTGAAATCCAGCATGCATTATGAGCACCAAGGCGAAGTAACCTCCGTCCACTACCATCGCGAGTCAAGTCATCCTTCTAGACCAGCTCAAACCCCTTCTGGTACTTCGTCCGTCTATACCAGATCCACCACCCAACCACCCAGCTACTGTGGCCCCAGCCCCCAGGAAATCCATCTCTGCTCCTGTAACCCACACATGTTCAGTCTTGCGGGTCACCTTATTCTTATGCAGCAGTGACCACAGCTGCAGCACAAGAAGCCTGGGTACACAACTGTTATTGGGCTCAGAGAGAGCACACCATAATGTCAGGAAATATCACACCACAGAGCAGGAAGTTGACGTACTGATACAGAGAAGCAGGCTATAGCATAGTCCATGAAAAATAAAGCGGAAACAGGATAAAGGACAGAAACAGGTCCGAGACGGCAAGTCAACCCTAATACTTACCAACAGGAAAAGGAACAGTTAACTAGACAAACACATTGGGGTACTGCCAGGGATGTACAAAATAAGACCCAGAACTCCCACAGTGACTGGAAAACTCAGGCAAATATTTATGAAATATTTGTGCCGCCTTAGTGTCATTTTTATAGCAGTGCGGACTTAACTCTGTATTCATATTCTGACGCTAGATCCGTCTAGCATCAAAATATTGGAGTTAGCGCCATTTCTAGGAAGCGCCAACCGACCTTGCGTCAATGAGATGCAAAGTAGGCATTCCCTTCCTAAAATTAATGCTATCCCCCAAGCACCATATTGAATACCTGACACTGAAAAGACGCACAAGTGGGAGGCGGACCTAAATAATGGTGCTAAGCCCACTTAGCGCCATTACTTAACGCCTGGTCAGACCAGGCGTTAATGTGCAGGTAGGCCCATTTCCTTGGAGAAACACCATGGAATGGGCACTAAGATGCCGACCATAACATCACCACCACCGACATCACAGGGACACTACAGGAGGAGAGAGCCCATCCCAGGTAATTTGCAGGTAAGTGTATGTGTGTGGTGTGCCACAGGGGACCCCCTTACATGGGGCCTGCTGCCTGGCACTGGGTATGTTGGGCTTGCCCTGGGGACACTGGTCCCCGTGTGGTGGGCATATGGGTGATGGTAATGGCTCTTGTCTATACTTTGACAGTAGTAATTTTTGGGCTGCTTGCGCATCAATAAATGATGCTAGATTATTTTGCCACTAATCAGCCTACTGTAATTTTTTACCCACTAGCGCCATTTCCTCTAACGCCATCACTCACAGGCTAGCATCTTTTTTTAAGACATCAGCCATTCCTTAGTGCCACTGTACATCATTTCTTAAATATGGCGAACGGCTGGCGTTCCGGAATGCTGTTAAAAAAATGACGCGGAACTGCGCTAGTGCCGTCGTGTGACATTTTTCAGAAGTATGGGCCTCAGTGTCTCTGTGAAGATTACTCCTACAGACAATCTCTCTGCAAGACTCATAGAAAGTTGGCAACACAAAAGAGATTCTGCGTCTGGACTCTAGGGCACAAACTATGATTTTACTTACATACGTGAGAAAAACCCCTTTGGGTCCAGCTAGAAACACAAAGGAGATACCTAAGAAAGTAGGAATATCAAATTGTCACAATTAAAGCACTTACAACTACATGTGATACAAGACAAAAGGTTGAGCAGGGATGGACTCCCTGAAACCAGGAGCCAAACACTGTGCAAAAGTAACATAGACATAAACAGGGAAGAAATAAATAGTACATCGACCAAACAATAAAACTGCAAGAGGACTACTTAGTGAGTAGCAGAACAGCCTACTCCAAGTAAACAAGCACACTTATGGCAGAAGAAAGTGGAAAACAAGAAAGCGACTACCAAGACAAAATGGCTGATAAAACAAAAAACAAAAACCAAGTAGTCTACGGAGCAGGTACAGGAGGAAAGGAAAGAAACAGGGAACAAGCAAAGGAGAAACTGGATGAGATGCAAGGATTCAAGACAGGAAGCAAAGACAAATAGTAGTAGGACAAGAAGGATGAAACTAGGAGCAATTAGGGAAGGAGAGGAACGGAAGCTGCACTATGTCTGCAGATTAAAGACTGAAAATGGAGAAAAGCTAAACACAACATGGGGTTGAGAGAAATCTGCAGCAAACAGCAGTGGAGCAGAACATATACTGGTAGTAGCAAGCCCAAAATAGGACATCACACAGGCAACAAAAGATACAGTACAAAAAGATTCAAACTTTAATGCATGGGGAATGAGCTTTAGGCAATAGCAGCTTATAAGAGGCTTTAGGCAGCAGCTAGCCCAATGTGGAACAATATTATTGGGCTGCACAAGACGTAGACACAGGTGTGTGCAATCCTATTCCTTCAGAGGTTTTGAAAGAAAAACTAAGGCTGAAGCATAGTGAAGGAAAGTACCATCTTGCCTGGCATGTTACCCCTATTTTTACATGTATGTCAGTTTGTTTTTGCCTCTCACAGGGATCCTGCTAGATAGGACCCCAGTGCTCATAGTTTGTGGCCTGAATGTGTATACCTGTGTAGTGACTAACTGTGTCACTGAGGCTCTGCTAATCAGAACCTCAGTGCTTATGCTCTCTCTGCCTTTAAATTTGTCACTATACGCTAGTAACCATTTTTACCAATTTCAATTGGCACACTGGAACACCCTTATAATTCCTTAGTATATGGTACCTAGGTACCCAGGGTATTGGGGCTCCAGGAGATCCATATGGGCTGCAGCATTTCTTTTGCAACCCATAGGGACCTCAGACAAACCTTTACACAGGACTGCCATTGCAGCCTGAGGGAAATAACGCACATGTTAGTTCACAGCCATTTTCACTGCACTTAAGTAACTTATAAGTCACCTATATGTCTAACTTTCACTTGGTGAAGGTCAGGTGCAAAGTTACTAAGTGTGAGGGCACCCTTGCACTAGCAAAGGAGCCCCCACATAGTTCAGTGCCATTCCTCCGGACTTTGTAAGTGTGGGGACACCATTACACACGTGTACTACATATAGGTCAATACCTATATGTAGCTTCACAATGGTAACTTCGAACATGGCCATGTAACATGTCTAAGATCATGGAATTGTCCCCCCAATTCAAATCTGGTACTGGGCAGTCAATTCCATGCATCCTGGGGGCTCCACTACGGACCCTCAGTACTGCCAAACCAGCTCTCTGGGGTTTTCTCTGCAGCTACAGCTGCTGCCAACCCACAGACAGGGTTCTGCCCTCCTGGGGTCTAGGTAGCCCAGTCCACTGATGTAAGTGGAGTAAGAGGGGACAGGAAGACAATAAGCAAAAGTCACAGTATGAAGAAATCCAAGTGTGCAACACGGCAGGCCTCCAGGTTTCATTATTGTATGGAGATGATCAGTCTTGGTTTAACATCCCTCGGTATATAATGGGGGCAACATGCATTAGAAATATACTACCAGAATGGAATTTCCACAATAAACACACCACAAAGCAAAGTAATGGTATTTAGGAAATGCCCACGGAAAATGTGCTTGACCTGGAAGGTGACTTGAGTGTGTCTCCAAAGAGTTAAATATTGCATCTATCTGGGAATAGAATTCTCAAAATCTGAATTGCAAACAACAGGTGGATCAAGAATTTACTTGTGCTGTCTCACAAAGTAGTTGACTGAGCAGTCATAAGGTAACAATGAATAGATGCATGCTGTTCTTCTAACAGGTGCATTAGGTTTAAGCACTACATAACCTTTTAAATGAAGTTAAATATATTCCTCATAAATGTTTGTTGGTATTGAAAAAGAAGAGGAGCTAACTTTGAAAAACTCAAAATATTTTACAAAGTACATATATATATATTTAGATTCAAACGTTGGTGCATTTATCTGAATGTGCTTGTGAAATTTAAAAAGAGATTGAGTTGGGTACTCAGATCTCTAAAGATTTATGTTTGCAGTATTTATAAATGTAAACTACGCCATGTTGGGTGATACAAGAGAATCTAAGGTCGTGGGCTGGTCTAAATGTGATGGAACGAGTAGTAAAAAAGCAGCAACGGACTTAAGCTCTATATTGACTTAAGTTATCAATCTTAAATAGGTAACCTATCCCCGGCATGAGTATCTGCTACACAGGAAAGTGTAAAGTGTAAAACAAAGCTTGGCTATATTTTAAATGCAAATGGTACTTACACAAAATGGAAAAGAGTTACCAACATGTAATTATGAAGTAATTGAGCTTTCAATATGCTCCACTATCAGTTTGTTTGTTATCAAGTTTTCACGTTTTTAAATTTATTGTAAGAATGGACTGATATGTTTATGTGTTTGGATCTTCTTTGAGGGTTTTTAAAACCTAATAAAATTAACTGAAATAATAGGACGGGCCAGGCTGAGATGTATTTATTTATAGAGTACACTGTCACCAAAGGTGTTTTGGTGTGAGGGGAACAAGAAAAGACTGGCAAAAATATAATACAAACATAGTAACAGTTAATAAAAAATGATAAGGGCCAATGCGCCCAGATGTCAGTACAATAAGTGAGTTTTAAGATATTTCTTAAAACAATTATGTGTAGAGAGCGGTGACAGTCCAGTGGGCGGTGCATTTCAAATCAGTATGTCATAATGAACCTCGGTCAACTTTGAGGCAACCAATTCTACTTTTCATCAAGTATTGTAAAGATTTTAGGACACCTCCACCTCCTCAAGCACCCACAAACCAAAAGGACTGAGCAAGAACAAAAATTATCAGCGCCGAGAAAGGTAGCAGCTTATTTTAAGACCTTCAATGGGTGACTCATTTTAAGAAGCATCACAAAACAAAATAAAACGATAGACGGAGTGTTGTAACTTTTCAAACATCACCACCAGTCACAGATCTGGATTTAATCCATCTTTATTTTGCTCACCACATCACCCCAATTTGGAGCCAGCCATATGCAAATTCATCTTGACCATGTTCCCCATGGGAACAGTCCAGCCCTAACTGCCAGGCCAGGTCCTCGCTGGATAGGAAACAAGCATTCTGGGACCGGTTTCAAGGTATCACCCTTCATCAGCCAGGCTAGCTTGAATCCAGTGGCCCAGCGAACAACGGACTCATGTCTGGGCATACCCTAACCACTTAGGGCACACACGGCAACATCACAAAACAAATTAAAATGATAGACCGAGTGCTAAAACTTTTGAAACATTCACCCCCAGTCACAAATCTGGGTTTAATCCATCGTTATTTTGCTTGCCAAATCTCTCCAGTTTGGAACCAGCCATATGCAAATCAGTCTTGACCCTGTGCCCCATGGGAACAGTCGAACCCGAACTGCCAGGCCAGGTCCTCCCTGGACAGGAAACAAGCATCCTGGGACTGGTTTCAGGGTATCACCCTTCATCAGCCAGGCTAGCTTGCATCCAGTGGCGCAGCGAGCAAGGAACCCACGTCTGGACATACCCTAGCCACTTAGGGCGCACAAGGCAACATCACAAAACAAAATAAAATGATGAATGGAGTGCTGAAACTTTTAAAACACTCACCCCCAGTCACAGATCCTGGTTTAATCCATTGTTACTTTGCTTGTCACATCATCCCACTTTGGACCAAGCCATATGCAAATCAATCTTGACCCTGTTCAGCATGGGAACAGTCCAGCCCAAACTGCCAGGCCAGGTCCTTCTTGGACAGGAAATAAGCTGAAACTGATGGATTAAACCCATATCTGTCACTGGGAGTGAATGTATGATCTGTTCTGCATTCCATCCATCATCTGTTGTTTTTGCATTTGTCGCCCTAAGAGGAAAGGGTATGCCAGACGTGGGTCTCGTGCTTGCTATACCACCAAATTCAAGCTCACTTGGCTGATGAAGGGTCATAGTCTGAAACAGTTCTCAGGATACTTGTTTATGGTCCAGGGGAGACCTGATTTGGCAGTTCGGGCTGGACTGTTCTCAAGGGAAACATGGTCAAGACTGATTTGCACATGCGTGGGTCCTAACTGGAACGTCATGGCAAGCAAAAAACTGATGGATTAAACCCAGATCTGTGACTGGGGCCGAAGGTTTGAGTTGTTCTTCATTCCGTCCATCATTTGTTGTTTTTTTCATTTTATGAAGCTCCAGAAACTGCCTTAAAATTGTTCAGTACTCGTGGCTGGCGATCCTTTAGGTTATTATGCACATTTAAAATAAACCATGACTCAGCATAACATACTCTAACATAGTGTAGCATAAAATAAAATTAGAACTTAACATATGCACAATGATCTACAAATACATTATATATATCATGACATACAATAATATAGATAACAGAACCGCCCATGACATATAAAAAAACATTGCATAAATAACTCAGTCATAAATTAATCCACAACAGGGATGTGGAATTCCTATCGCCTGATGCCCAGGACATCTTGTTTGGGGTCAAGGGCAACAGGTTTTTATGTTTACTTTGCCCTTGGGACAAGTATGCCCAACCCTCTGTAGCACAAACCCTTTGGCTGCCTATTTACAAAGAGTGGAACTCTCTGCAGTTGGGGTAATATGTTTCCAAAAGATAATGCTGTTCGAACTTGTATTTATGGCTCATTATTTGAAAGCCTTCATTATTAGGGTGAGTGCTGTAAGTAAATGTTTTAAGGTCACACTTCACTACTGACGTTGGTTCCAGTACAAAAAAAAAAAAAAAGTGTATACACATGTTTGAAAAGTTTAGGCTATGAGGCTAAGTATAATGCTCCCAGAATGCTCTCTGATTAGATGCAAATGAAGTGTCATTTAGTAAAATGTGTTGATGCATGCTAGTATTTCCCAAAATATTTCTAATGGAAAATCAGTGTAACCATTTTCAACACGAACATGGGAAGCATGAAAATAAACAAACACTGACAAAGCCAACTGGTCTGACATATTTTTATAAGTCTTTTAGTTTCATCAATGCGTGTCTTGTTTTGACATGGCTTTTGTAACACTTTATTGTTGTGGGAGCTACCAGGACCTCAACATTGTAACAAACACTGGCAAAAAAAAATAAATAATGTTTTTGAACTCTAAAAGCACACATTGCCACCAGTGGCATAACAAAGGCCACGCAGCCGCCCTCCAGGGGGCCCCTTCAGCAGGAACCTGCCCTGAGTGAGTCTGGAGAGGGGGCTCCACCATGTTCTTTGCAAAGGGTCACCCTCCACTTTCGTTACGTCACTGATTGCCACTGTAGTTCCTGACACTGAACAAAACTACTTTGTGTGCCAATATGCTCCTTGTGGAACAGCAGAATGCGATCACTTACAGTAAAGCCAGCCGAAAGAGAGAGAAATAGAAGATTAATAAAAACAAAATGTCTTTGTTAACACCAGACCTAATTAGGGACCAAGACCCACATGTAGGTAGCTTTTTGCATGTGGCAAACAGCGACTTTCGCTGTTTGCGACGTCCAAAAAGCACATTGCGATGCACAAACCCAGTTTTGCGATTCAGTAACCTGGTTACCGAATCGCAAAACGGGTTTGCGACTCGCAATTAGGAAGGGGTGTTCCCTTCCTAATTGCGACTCGCAGTGCAATGTAGGATTGTTTTGTGACCGCGAACGCGGGCGCAAACCAATCGCAGTTTGCACCCATTTCAAATGGGTGCTAACACTTTTGCAAAAGGGAAGGGGTCCCTATGGGAACCCTTCCCCATTGTGAATGTCACTATAAACATTTTTTCAGAGCAGGCAGTGGTCCTGTGGACCACTGCCTGCTCTGAAAAAATGAAACGAAAACGTTTCATTTTTCATTTTTGTAATGCATCTCGTTTTCCTTTAAGGAAGCAGTCACAGACATGCTGGTCCGCCATCTCTAGCAGGTCACCATCCCTGCGAGGGCTGCTATTCGCAAGGGGGTCGCAAATTGCGACCCACCTCATGATTGTTCACTAGGTGGGCATTTGCGAAGCCCTTGTGAATCACAGATGGTGTCAGGGACACCATCCTACATTCGGATTTGCGACTCGCAAATTGCGAGTCGCTCTGAATCGCAATTTGCGGGTCGCAAATCTGAACCTACCTACATGTGGCCCCAAATTCTTAAAGAAAGTCACAAAAGTGCACCCATGGTACATGTCGTACCACTATAAAATATTTGTGAACTGTATTTTAGCATGGGTAAATACGCATGTGTAGATTTGCTCATGTGAAAATCTATTGAGCATTTGCAAGTTCATTTTCCCTCTGGCCACTTTCTTCCCAACCCTGGAAGAAGTTCTAATTCTGCCATTGTCAGGAGTAAATGTCCAACCTTTCTTATTATGGGAAAATATTAGGGAGAAGCTGGTGAAAATCTTTAAAACATGCAGGTTAGTAGGTTTGCAGACTCAAAGGCATTCCAGCCCTGGAACTATTGCTTACTGCTTCCTCCAGCCCCAGTATGCAGATCTGCAGAAAGGTGGCAAAATAAGGAAACTGCTACAGTAGGGATTGAAACTGCAAGTATTCAAGCCCTACTATGGTAGTAGCCCTGGCATAATCAGAGAGGCTATTATCAGAGCTCTTACATAATGAGATTGCTGCCATAATTTTTCGCTACACCACATGGCACCAAAGGGACAAGTAGATCTTTTTACAGGACAAGTAGATTTGAGAAGCAACCTGTCCCCTGGACAAGTAGATATTTTAATAAATTCCACACCCCTGCACAAAAACAGCATACACGTTTCTCGGTATGAGGGAGGTCAACATAACCTTTGAGTTCAAACATTCACATCAACATAAAAGAGCAACGTTTGACTTTAAATCTCTGTTCATGACACTTGTGGAAATATGCAGATCATAATTAAACTACTATACCTCTCAGAACTATGATCCAAGGTGTTCATGTCACGAGATGAAATGGTGAACTCACTAATTCGAATTCTCTCTTCGAAGTTTTCAATTTCAACCGAATAGTAAACGTAGACTTTTCCATTGTACTTGAATTTAGGATGGAAGACGAGACAAAGGAACCCCCGTTCATCTCCTTCCCAAGGAGAAGTAAGTACTGCTTCGGTGATATTAAGGAATGGTTTTTCAAGTCTTGTCCGATCGGGTAGGTAAGTCCAAACCAATCCCACTTGTTCTGCAATAAAAAACCTATGTGTACCATCGTTCGCATGTACCATAGCGACGGGATTCTGCAACCCATTGGCCACCTCAACAAGACATAGCTGTAAACAGCCCTCAGAATCTGCTGTAATCAAGCCTAGATTTTTGGTCAGTTTGGTGTTTGTTAGCAGACGGGGAAAACAGTAGTCTTCATCATTGAGTGCCAAATAGTGGCAAAACTTTGCCATGTTATTTTCCAAATTCAACAAGTCCTGGTCATCAGAAATATAGCCAAAGATGGGCCTGCATTTTTGCCATACTTCTGTGCAGTACTCTTTACAAAGTCCTGCCACGGTCCGAACTGGAGTAGATGGATCCTCTGCATCAAACAAATGAGCTGCATAAGGAGAACACTCCTACGAAAAAAAAAGACACCGTCTGTTACTGGTAGTGTAGTGCTTTTAGATGCTAAGAAGTTACTTGTAGGCCATGGCAACTAAGGCACTCATATATCAAGCCTATAAACAAACTAATATAATTAGATGGCAGTATGTCTATCTGTCATGACACCAACTAGTGTATATTTTTGCTCTTGACCCCCGCCCCTCCATAGTGCATCCAGCAAGACCTTGAAGCCAATCAGACAAGATCTCCAGTGCCTTCCCTTTTGCGCCCTCGCCCCCTCCTCAACTGACAACACTAGTCCTTGACATCTGACACACAAATCAAGATTGATATTAATGCACAAAACCCCCTAAATAAACGTATGCAGTACTATCACCTACAAAACCTGCTATCAGATCAAGAAGCCTTTCATTAACGATCTTCCTTTGTTTCAAAGCTTCTTTTCACCAAAAAATATTTTTTAATCATTTGCTGACACATTGACGGCTCTTGCTTATAATACTACCTTAGCCTCTACATAAGCAAAATTAATTACTGTGACGCTGGGAAGTAATTTTTGCCAGAGGAATGAATTTAAGGTAAAATTGCAAGCCCTACCTACCAGCACCAGGAGGTGTGCCTCGGTGTGCAGGAAATCAATCAAGCCAGACAATGAAAGCAGCACAATATGATATATAAAAGTACAGAATAGGACTTCAGTCAACTGGTGTGGGGAGTATATGTGGAATGACAGTGGATCTGTGGAGGTAGGGAGACCACTCTGGATCTCAGCAGAGTGAATGACTTAGCAGTTTAGTGTCAACTACCAGAGTTTATATAAAACATGAGGCTGAAAAGTATGGCTACTAGCACCCACAGACAGAATGCAGGCTCCTACTGGAGAAGATGAGTTCTGTTATGTTGTTTCTTTTTGACAGTATTGGTATAGCATATTGATTCTGAATGCACTCTCTGATATCAGTATCTTAACTATGTAGTATCTGCCCTTGATGCATGGGTAGTACTTAGACAGCCCAGCATGTTTTTTTATTTCTGTGATTCCTGATGTTTATGGGGTTCTGTAGGAGGCTGGCCTGGTTTGTAGTGGGTACTTGAGGTACTCACACCATATACCAGGCCCACTTGTCCCTTATTAGTGAAATGTAGGCAGTGTTCTAGCAGCTTAAGCTGACTACAGGTAGCTGTAGCAGAGCAGCTTAGGCTGAACTAGGAGACATGCAAAGCTCCTGCAATACCACTATAGTTACACAATACTTATACACAATAAAAGACAATACTCAGTCTTACCAAAAATAAAGGTACTTTATTTTAGTGACACAAGGCCAAAAATACCCTTGAGACAATACTCCTTCTAGAGGTAATTATTATACACAATACATACACTAGTAACCAAAATCAGGTAAGTAAACATTCATAGAATAGTGCAAACAGTAGAAAATAAAATAGAAAGTAAAAGGCCTGGGGCAACACAAACCATATCCTAAGAAAGTGGAATGCCAATCACAAATTCCCCCGTAGGCAAGTGTAGTGTGTAGAGGGGTGCTGGGAGTGTAAGAAAACACCAAAGGTAAGTAATGTACCCCACCCCAGAGCCCAGGAAAGTAGAAGTAAAGTACACAAGCTTCCTCAGGACACACTACAAGTCGTGATAAGAGGTTTTGCAAGAACCAAACAAGACAGCAATCAACAACTGGTGGATTCCTGTACCTGAAGACCTGTGAAGAGAGGAGACCAAGTCCAGAAGTTGCAGAAGATTCCATGAAGGACAGGAGCCCCTGCCAACCTAGAAGATGGTGCAAAAGTGGATACTCTGGTAAGACGAAGAGTACAGAAGAGCACCAAAGAAGATGGCTGCGAGTTCCTGCATGGTGCAGGAGACGTCCCACGTCGAGGTGTTGGATGCAGGCTGTTTGCGTCGCTGGATTCCGCCTACAAGCCTTGGTTCACGCCAGTACGCGGTTTGCATCAAAATTGAGCTGCCTGGACCCAGGAGGGACCAGGGGGTCTCAACTCAGACTGAGGAGATAGAGGGGGCTCTCAGCAATGTAGAGAGCCCACATAAGACCAGACAGCACCCATGGGAGTCCAAGGACACAGGGACAAAGAAGATGCAAAGTGCTGTCATCGCAGCACAACAAAGGAAGGTCAAACTCCACCGGAGAACAACTCAACGGGTTGGGCATCGCAGGATGGAGTGCTGGGGACCTGGGCTACACTGTGCATGAACAGAAGCCCAAGGAGCTGGAGATTACGTGGTGCACAGGGGTACTGTCGCAGCACGGGGAGGCAAGCTCTTACCTCCACCAAATTTGAAAAGCTGGACCTTAGGACAGTCTGGATCACGTCAGTCCACCACCTATGTTCCAGAGAGCATGCTATTTGTCAGGAGAGGAGTCACAGATTACCGGTCAAAATCGCAGAAGGGTGCCTGCAGAAAAAAGGAAGTGACTTTGTCAATCCACAGGAGATTACTACGGTTCTTCTGGTGCAGGATGCAGACAGGCAGTCCTCAGAGCCTACACACCTTGGAAAATGTTGCAAATGCTGGCTGGAGCTGAAGTTGCAGGTCACAGGAGTCGTCCTGGATACTTTGTTACAGTTACAGCAGTTCCTGGAGCAGTCTGCGGTTGATCCGACATTCAGAAGCTGAAGCAGAGGATTCCTGGCGGAGTCTTGCAAGCTGAATCTGAGGAAACACCCAGAGGAGAGACCCTACATAGCCCTGAGAGGGGGGTTGGCTACCTTCCCGAGGTATGCACCTATCCGGAGGGGTCTCTGACGTCACCTGCTGGCACTGGCCGCTCAGAGGTCTCCAGAGTGTCCCCACATCTTGGAATCCAAGATGGCTAATGCCAGGGACACACTGGAGGAGCTCTGGGCACCACCCCTGGGGTGGTGATTGGCAGGGGAGTGGTCATTCCCCTTTCTTTGTCCAGTTTCACACTAGAGCAGGGACTGGGGGTCCCTAAACCGGTGTAGACTGGCTTATGCAAGAAGGGCACCATCTGTGCCCTTCAAAAGCATTTCCAGAGGCTCTGGGAGGCTACCCCTCCCAGGCCTGTAACACCTATTTCCAAAGGGAGAGGATGTAACACCCACCTCCCAGAGGAAATGCATTGTTCTGCCTTCCTCAGATTGAGCTGCTCAGTCCCCAGGAGGGCAGAAACCTGTCTGTGAGATGGCAGCAGCTAGGGCTGCAGTGGAAACCTCAGAGAGCTGGTTTGGCAGTACTTGGGGACCATGGTGGAGCCCCCAGGATGCAAGGGGTTGGCCCCCCAATACCAGATTTGGAATGGGGGGAAATTCCATGATCTTAGACACCTCACATGACCATATTTGGAGTTACCCTTGTGAAGCTACATATATGTAGTGCACACGTGTAATGGTATCTCTGCACTCAAGTCCGGGGAATTGGCCCAGGACAACGTGGGGCACCTTTGCTAGTGCAAGGGTGCCCTCACACTCAATAACTTTGCACCTACCCTTCAGTAAATGAAGGTTAGACATATAGGTGACTTATAAGTTACTTAAGTGCATTGAAAATGGCTGTGAAATAGCGTGTGCACTTTTTCACTCAGGCTGCAGTGGCAGTCCTGAAGAAAGGTTTGTCTGAGCTCCTTATGGGTGGCATAAGAAATGCTGCAGCCCAGAAGGATCTCCTGGAACCTCAATGCCTTGGGTACCAAGGTACCATATACTGGGGACTTATAAGGAGGGGTCCAATTTGCCAATTGGAGTTGGAATATGGAGCCACTGAACTATAGTGACCAATTTGGTAACTAGAGAGAGCATAAGCACTGGAGTTCTGGTTAGCAGAACTTTAGTGACACAGTTAAGCATACTGACCACACACACACAGGCCACAAACTATGAGCACTGGGGTCCTGGCTAGCAGGATCCTAGTGGGACAGTAAAAACACGCTGACAAACACTCACAGACAGGCCAAAAGTGGGGGCAACCATGCTAGAAATAGGCTACTTCCTCACAGGTTCCTCCCAACATCTCCTTCTAAATGGGTCTTGGTAAATATGACCTCCACTGCGAGTGGGCCGAAGATATGTACATTTATCTCACTTGGAGGTATAGTGTAGAGGATATATACTAGCAATTGAGGGGAGACTGCTCCTTTTTGTGGCATGTCCATGACTGGTGTGCATATGGTCAATCCCTTTCTCTAGTGGCAGTAAGAAAAAAGTGGACTGGACTGTAGCTCAAAGCAATTAGAAGAGCTTGAGATTAATTCAAGCATTCACTCCATTACCCCTTGCTTTTCTTAGTTAATACATATGCCAGCAACAATAAGACAAAGGTGAAAGTCTGATAGGGTCTCAGAGGTGCAGGCAAGGGGCCTACACCAAGGCCCAGGAACTCAGAGTGACTAACCTACCAGAAGCACCATCTTCTGCTGAATGCAATATTCCTCTTACAAAACACTGCTCATACCTCCCTCACAAAGACTCTACACACAACACATGTAAACCCAAACACAATACATCTATACGTGGGTAAAGAGCAGGCTCCATCCCAGGTGTATAGGTAAAGAGGCCTGACCTGGGCCACTCACTATGATATAAGTTGGAACCAACTACAGACCACTCCATAACCTTGTGAGTGGACCGTCAACATCTTCTATTATATGTAGTGGTATATCTTATGGCCAGCACAGTCTGCTGCTCTAGCAGCAAAACACACATAGAGCACCCCCACTGGGCTCACAGATGCTGAACTGAGTTCTAAAAATGAACATTATGTCGTCTGTAACTGTACGTTTTATGTCGCGGTTATTTGAATAATGCACTGTTCTCAGAAAACGCTGTAGTCTCTGGAGAAATCAATCTCAAATACGATGCAATATTTCTGAGGAACAACATTTCCAAAGAGAAAGTATTCCAAACAGACTGCATTCCACGTCTGATTTTTTAAAGTTGGTGATAATTTCCTGACTCTATCTCCTGCTAGAGCTTCTCCTAGCGCGCTAATTTTGAGGGTGCTTTTATAGCTATTTATCTTGTGGCAAAAACGTGTTTCCGTTAATGGAATCGTATCGAGGTTAAAGGTGGCCCAAATAATGCAAGCAGTAATGCGCCTTCAGTATACGGGCTTTGTTACATGTCAGGATATCGTTAGCAAAAATATTGACTAACAATCATATTGCGCCCTAAATTCTGTTTTCACAAATATCATACCATTGCTTATAGATTATCACTCCAATGACGCGATATTTTTCTAAACAATATTTCCTACGCAATATTTTTGTCAGAATATATTTTGGTTACTATATTATGGTACATACTACAGCTCTGTGTGCAATGCTCTTCACCTCTTTGTCGTATGTGCTGGTCATTGACCTATTTCGGGTTGTTTGTTTTAGTGCCTATGGTGTTCGTCAACGTACTGTTGCTTTTATAGTAACTGGCACATGCTGACAGCGCTGTTAGCTCATTCTGCATGTCCTAAGGCTGATAATTTTTAGATGTACTTTTTCATTCTTCTCATGTGCATATGTGTTACCAGGATAGAAACACACTATTTTGTGGTGGCCCTTTTGAAATTAACACGGTTGTATGTTGTTTGTCACAGTGTACGACCTGATTTTGGGTTTGTTAATATTTGGTGCTAATCTGGCCTGTTCCCTGCTGGTTCCACTGCCCTGTAATCAAGTTGTGGTCTCACGTGCAATTTGTTCCCCAGTGAGCATTTGCACCTGACTGCACAAAAAAAGTCAAATCTACAACTGAGAATCGAAATATGAATTTTTAACTGGAGGCTAAAAATAATGTTAGTGTCTTCAGATTGATTCGTGCAAGCAGCGCAAATGTATCAAACAGAATATAGTAGGAGGTTCCTCGGATTCCCATGATTCAGTGGGCTTCTCGGGTTCCAATAATAATTAAGTGGAAGTCCACAGAAGTCAAAAGGTTAAGAACCACTTGCGTAGGGTTTACAGCGCAGCCTCTCAATTCAGACATTGAAGACCAAAGACAATTGTAGCCCAGCCATCGTTTCCGAGTATTTCCAGGAATTATCGGGCCTTGGTGCACTTATTGGTGTTTTGTTCAATTAACTGTGGGTTCCATTGAAAGGGGCGCAAATCCCTCTCCTACATTATGTGGCATACTTCGTCTTAGGGTTCGCTCCCCACCACCAATGAATTTTGCAAGATAGGCTCTACACAAGCTCTTTGTGCACCAGTGAGTTTATAAACAGAACATACAAGCAGGCGCTGAGCGTCAGTTCAATTTATGTGTGTGCAATAACATGGTTAATGGGCCACCTTTTACCCTGTTAGTGTCGTTTGCCCCTCCTTGGACGTAAAGCTGGTAAGGCAGCTCAGTGGGTTGAGCACCTGTTGCTTGCGTTAGCTACAGGTTCGAACCACAACCGTTAAGTTTGGAGTACATACATGTCGATAACAGAGCACAACTGACTTAGGTGGTTATCAATCGGTATAGGTTTTGCACGTTCACACTTGATTATGAGAGGAGGCGAAGACCCTACCCCGTTGCACCCTGCAGTGATATTTAGAGGGACCCCTCCTGCTTGACCTACTGCTGCGTGGCACCGAACACTCACCTGGCACAGAATGTCCTGCACGTGGGCTGAGCAAGCGGCATGCAAGGATTGCTCGAGACGCTCCAGCACTCTGTAGTAGCGGTCCATGAGCTCTCGGTCTCGGGCCGCCTCGCAGCAGCCGAACTCCCGGTACTGCACGCAGAAGGCCAGCTCACGCGAGGGCCGGAAGGGGGGCTTGAAGTCGAGGCACTGCGGGTGGGAGTCCGTCAAACCCGGATATGATGCCAGCAGCAGAGCCCAGGCCAGACCAAGCTCGGCCGCTCTCCGAGTTACGCCGCTGCCGCTCATCTCTGTCTGGGTTCACTTTTTCGTTCTGTCGTTGTGCGTTTTTATCCAGGTCTGAAAACTAGCTATGAAAGCTGTGGAGCCAAAGCCCTTTCGTAGAACTGTTGTTTTGCAGTTCCGGACCGACTCTCTCGCCGTCCTCCTCCCCCAGCCGTGGGGTATGGTCTGGGGCCAGCTGCCTCCCCTTGGCAGGCAGTACGTGCACTTTGTCCGCACTTGTGTGCACGTTCTTTCTTCAAATGTAATACCGGTTGAAAAGCGAGAGCACCATTCCTGACCGAACTGCTCCGTTCGTTTTATTACTTGTGAATATTTACTACAGTTTCCGACCTTTGACAGTCAACCTACATAACCTACATTTAAAATCAAGAATAGTTAGATTTATAAGGTGTCAGAGCTGTTTCTGTTGACGTCATACTTAGTAGTGTTTAAAAATATATGGAGTATGTTAAAAATATGCTAAATGTATGTGCGCTGTAACTTTCTATAATTTATATTTTAACTTTCGTTTATATCTCCGCTACATTTTTATTATTAATGTTCGGAATACTGTTAGTCTTTATCACGTTCACCTCTCTAAAGGCTTGCAGAGGCAATTGCTGTTTTCCTTATGGGGATTTACACCTAAGGCGATGTATTTCAAATAAAGCATTTTTCAGTTCAGTTTTCTCTTTACTGAAACATAGTGTTCCTTGAATGTTTTCTCGCTCATTCAGTTTTTCATCTTTTCTTGTGCTTTTTCGTGAGTCTGGTCCCCAGGAGCGCAACTCGGGCAGGCCCCTGCAGTGCTCGGGCGTGTGTGGGCAGCTCTTCAGGGTGTCCCCATTGAGCTGATGGAGCATTTTCTGCATGCTCGAATTCGTGGTCCACAAACCTTGTTGTCAATGCAGAGGGGTGTAAAAAGCACACTTGGCAAACTCAGTCAACATTCATTTACAGTGTAACCAATTTGGCCACAAGCTAGAAACCCAGCCAAAAATAAAGTTAAAGTGTTTTATTACAAATTAACACTCAGGTTAATGTAGCCAAGGCTCAAAAACATGCTGTAAGGATACAAAATAGCAAGATATCTGAAGTGTCTAAAATAATTAGGTGGGACCAGCATAATCCAAACAAGAATCTCAGTCACAGCAATACAAAATATTAAGAAAATACTCCACTGGTCAAATCGTTTACGCTTTAGTGCATAATCTTCTGACTAAATAAGCTATGGGCAAATGGGACTTCTCTTTTCTTCTGTACCATGAAAGCTAAATCTGGCTAAATGACATAAGGGCAAAAGGGAAAAGCAAAAATTGGACAAAAAGGATTTGGAAAAATGTTCCTGGGAAGGAAAAATTCTATCTAATGAAGGCAAAAAGGAGATAAAAAGGGAAAGTGTCCGCATTTCAGAAGCTCAATCTAGATCAGAGGTGTTCATACTGGGGGGCGGGCCCCAAGTGATCCCAGGAGGGCGTCCGACACTGGCCAAAAGAAGCATTACACAGATAACAGGCCTTTGTTTTATTCAGAAGAATGTTATTGCATTTAAAAAAGGTAACAGTACTTTACTGCAATATTTAAGTAGGTCTAGACATATTTAAACATTGCCATCTTTATAAAATAATTGTGAAAAATTCTGAGGGGGGCTATAGATTTTTATTTTCAACTGGGGGCGCGGCATTTAAAATTTTGAGGACCACTGATCTAGAGTCTTCTTTAGATAATCAAGTATAAGCCTAAGACACACTCAACAAAGCATGGGTAATAATGGGCAAGTTAGAGGTCTGTACCTATAAAAATCCAAAGGAATCTGCTCTGCCTACTATCAGTGAATGCCTAAAATCCAAAAGCATCTGCTCTGCCTACTATCAGTGTACGCCTTATTAATATTACAATTTCAGTATTCAACGATGTAGATGGTCAAACCATCACCAGATCAGGCTTCTTCTCTTGTCCCACTGTGGAACTTGAAAAATTACTGGAAGCACCCAGAACAAGCCTGAGAAGGTTGTTGTCCTTGTCACCTGTAAAAACTTTGCAACATCTGTGAATAGGGACAGTCACTTCTCCCCTGGTTTCTCGATGTTATTTTCTTATCACATTCTTCTTTTCAGCTGTCTATGAGTAGAAAGAGAGTGCATCTATTTTCAAGCTTACAATTTATTGTAAAATACCTGAAAAAAAATGACACGTTAGCAAAAATGATAAAGCAGTTTCTCACTTTATGAAGATTCAGACCTAGTCAATTCAAGCAATAATATTTCAAATGCACATTTACTTCATGTTGCACTGTGCAAAGTTAGCTTCTGTATTAGTCAAAATTCTCATTTAAGCTTCATGTTACAGATAATATAAAAACAAAATAAACTTGTTAACACATGTAAGTGAATATAATGTAGAACTATATTTCTGAATGTTAATCAACAACATTAGCTTACGTTACTTTAACCATTATTGTTTTAAATGGCATTGCATTCAATTGACGTGAGTATGGTCTAAAATACATCGCCAAGGATTACATTTAATTATTAAAGTTAAACACAACATATATCTTTTCTTTTCAATCCACAAAGAGCAATTATCAGCAAAGGTCTCAATATGCTTCCAATGATTCCAATACCTACACTTCCAAACCATTTTCCAACAGCTGAAAATCCATTCTCTATAGCTTCCCATGCACCTGCAGCTCCTAGCTCCTATAAATCTCCCTTCAGGTTAGTGATGTTATTAATGTATTTCTCCAGCTCCTTACTATTGTCTAATATGAAAGTACAACATTGTTGAACCTTCAGCATTCAACAAACCCCCCCCTTTTTTGCAAAAAGGACATATAAAGCATAGATCCATAGATCTGATAGCAACCTTTTCTCTATCTATAACTAAAGACCCTCCAGGTGTACTGGTAGAAAGCTTATCAACTACGGTGGACAGCTTTCTAATCTTGTGTGAGTTGAGTATCACCCCTACGGATGGTATCAAAGCACTAAAAAGGTCTCCTACAATTTCGCCAACAGTAGCACCTCTCTTTGTCCTCCCATGTGGCTCTCTAGTTGTGTCATAATTTTGTCCCACATGATAAATCTTTGGAAAAACAACTCCCATATAACATGTTTTATACCATCTCATGCCAAATACGTGTTTCCCACATATGGTATACACTTCAGGAAAAACGTGATCTGATCCATCCAAGTAAAGTCACCAATTTCCTCTAACTTTGAATGTATTGGCACATTCACTAGTCCCTACAAAATTTGTGCCAGTTGTCGCTTTTTTAATGAAAATACATAATTTCCCTTGGTGTTGACAATCTAGAGCTAATGCAGCCATGTTTCCAACTAATCTATGTTCACTGTCATCTTCAACCCATTGTGGCACCTTTGAATGATTTGCTGCTTTGGCTAATAAGTCTCTTCTATCGTCTACTAAATCTATGAATTTCTTTTCTACATCTGTTAAGAGACAAGTCAAGTTATGTCTGAGTGCATAAGCAATATCCAGTGTCACAGTGGGTCTGAAGAAATGTCCCACTATCTCAGCTGTCTTTTCAAATACTTCAGTATGAGAATCTCTGAGAAAACTAAATCCTGATTTAAGTAATAGTATTGAAAATGACCTTTCCCATAAAATAAGCTAAGAAACAAGCTACAGGCAACTCCATATGTAAAAGGAAGATGGTGATAGTTGATTTCATCTGCACAAGAAGCAGGTAACTGTATACAAACATAGCAATCCCTAGCCTACATTGTTTCAACATAGTCATAGAGCAGTCTTGAATAAACATTCAATGAGTAATCTCCTGTAGAAGCATCTGTGTGTAAGTCTTTCTCACATATGTCAGAAAATCTATCAGCAGTAATGGGTGGTGTTTTGGGGGCAATGGTAGATCTAATATTGTCTACTGTAGCAAGGGTAGGTAAGCTTAACCCTATAAGCAAAGCAATAATCATTATAACTGATATGACTAATACTCCTGCACATTTGTATCTACAGCTACTCTTTCTGTTTCCAGATGCCATGGCCTCTCTCAACTCAGACCGTTTAATAAAAATGAAGCACTGGCAACAGCAAGAGTCTCTTTCAGTGTTTCAGTTGAGCAAAGCACAAGCACACAATTGTCTTCTCAGCAAAGTTCAAATGTTAATTGCAATATTTTTGTTAGTCTTTCTTGAATCCACTCTCAGTTTTTCTAAATCTATATAATATCTCTAATAAATGTGCAATTCAAAATCATTAATAATCACATCCAGGATATAGGGGGTCATTCTGACCCTGGCGGTCGGCGGTGAAGCGGCGGTAAGACCGCCAACAGGCTGGCGGTCTTTTTTCATGTATTCTGACCATGGCGGTTACCGCCATGGTCAGCCGCCGCTTCACCGTTCTGACCGCCACGGCGGTAACGGCCGCCGGGCTGGAGACCTGGGTCTCCAGCCCGGCGGTCGTCACATACCGCCGGCGGTATTCCAACCCGCCTGACCCCGGCTTACCGCCATGGATTTCATGCGGTTGGGGACCGCCATTCAATCCATGGCGGTAAGCACTATCAGTGCCAGGGAATCCCTTCCCTGGCACTGATAGGGGTCTCCCCCACCCCAACCCCCACCCGACTCCCTCCTCTACCCCCCCCACCACCCCTGCCACCCCCAAAAGGTTGCAGGACCCCTGTCCCCCACCCCGATCCCCACCATATACACACACATACACACATACAGGCACGCATTCATGCACATACACACACACCCCCGCATTCAGGCACGCATTCATGCACATACACACACACCCCCGCATTCATGCACGCATTCATCATGCACATACACACACCCCCCCCGCATTCATGCACGCATTCACACGCCCCCTCAATATACACACACGCACACCCCCATGCACGCACACAACTCACAACACCCCCCCACCCCCTTCCCTAGCGGACGATCACCTTACCTGTTCCTGGTGATCCTCCGGGAGGGAACGGGCAGCTCCGCCGACACCGTGACGCCAACAGAACACCGCCACAGCGAATCACAGGTCGTGATTCGCTGGGCGGTGTTCTGTTGGTGTGGCGGTGGAGCTACCTCCACTTCCCCGCCTGCCGCCAGTATGGCTGTTGGCGGCACTTCGTCCGGAAACGGGCGGAGCGCTGCCACCAGTCAGAATGGCCCATGCGGAAGACCGCCAGCACTGGTGGTCTTCCGTACGGCGGTCCCTCGGCGGTCTATTGAAAAGACCGCCGAGGTCGGAATGACCCCCATAGTGTCTCAGTCTGTCCAGTTGCAATACAATTTCTAAACTCAGTTCTGCCACAAAGATCAGTTCAAGGAGGTTCAGCTGGATATGAATTGCTAAAACAAAAGATTTCAAATTCTCTCTCCCAGTCATTGGCAACAAGATATGTCCATTCAGGTGCTGCATACCTCCGACATGGTACTCTTGCTCTCTTTGATCCCGGGACTACAGACCCTTTATTGTCACTGTCAGTTTGGCCAGATTCTTCTGCTTCTTCTGCAATAGTTTGCGGAACTCGCACTTCAGGCACAGTCTGTTCTCTTGGCCAGTGGTCTCCTGGCACAATTCTTTGCTACAGCACTAGGTCCTTCGTCAGCATCTGAGTTTTGCACAGTCAACCTCTCCTGTCGCAACCCTTCGTGACCAACTTCAGCTGTTACTCACTCACATCCCCCTCAGACCATACATGTGCTGTTTCAGTCACTTGCTCATCCCCAACAGCTTGACTAACCTGCTGTCTTCGTCTCACTGTACATGACTCTTCAGGGACAGATGCTATTATATCATCAAGGGGACAAGGAACTCTCTGAGTGTGCGATGCATGAATCCAGTGGGGAAGACTACCAAAATCCACAGCAGTTGTTGTGATCATTATCACCTGAAATGGATCCTCCACAGAGGCTCCAAGCACGACTTCCGAAGTGGTTATTCACCATAACCCAATCACCTGGACATAGGTCATGGCACTGATTCTTCTACAGCTGTATTGTAGCTTCTTCCACCTGATGAGACACAGAACATACTACATCAGTCAGCCCTTTACAGTAATCAATTAATAAATCATCTGTAATGTTTACAAGCGCAGTTGCAGACACAGCAGGTAATCTCATAGCGTGCCCCATAACGATTTTAAAGGGGAGACAGTCCTGTCTTCCTGTCAGGAGTACTGCGATGGCTCATCAACACAGGAGGCAATGCGTCAAGCCATTTCAATGAATTGGAAGCATGCACTTTAGCCAGTCTGGATTTCAATGTTCCTTTGACTTGCTTGACCAGTCTGTAACTGCAATGTAGTCTCTGCTCAACTTGCAATCCTGCTCACAACAATTTCAGAACTTCACTATTAAAGTGAGACCCTCGGTCTCACTCAAGAGTAGTTGGGAATCTGAATTGTGGAATTAGTTCTCTAAACAACAGCTTAGCTACTGTGAAAATGTTGTTTCTCCTGGTTGGGTAAGGTTCGACCCAACAAGAGAAAATACATAAAATAACCAAGGCATATCTCAGTCTGTTGCACACACACAGTTTCATAAAGTTCAACTATATCCTATTCAAAGGCCCTCTTGATCTCTCTGGGTGACTCACTGCGACTGGAGTTCATTTGCCTACATTCATCTGTTGACATGTAGCACACCTGTGACATAAAGCTTCTGCTATCAGCTTAAATCTAGTATAGAACCATGTCTGTTGGAACCATTTCACCATTGTGTCACATCCCACATGAGCTGGACCATGATAATGCCTCACCATAGGTGGTAACAAACTAGTAGGCATCACAACTCTTCCATCACCTGAAACCCAGTCATCATCCTCATCTCCTTGGACACATCCAGCTCTGATCCAACCCTGCTGCTCTGCTTGTGACATCCCTGCCTCCATTCTTCTGACCTCTTCTTAAGTATCCGCAGTAGTTATCAAGAGATTGTAATCTGTCTCATCTGATTCCTCGCTTAGATATTCAACATCAAATGCACAAGAATTTATAGCAGAGTATCTGGCTACCTCATCTACATAATTATTGCCCACAGTAACATAGGGCCTAATTTAGAGTTTGTTGCACGGGTTACTCTGTCACAAACGTGACCATATCCCGTCCACCGTATTATTATTTCATAGGATATTATGGAATCGTAATAGGGCGGACGGGATATCCGTCACGTTTGTGGTGGAGTGACCCACTCCGCCAAACTCTAAATCAGGCCCATAGTCTAATCCTTCGGTTTGTGTGGAGCACTTAACAACCACAATCTGGGCAGGTAACTGTAATGCTTTCAACACATTGTAAGCCTTTTCACCATTGCAGATAAGTGATCCAACGGAGGTTATAAAACCTCTCTGGGACCACAACTGTCCGAAATCATGAACAACACCAAATCCACACAAGCTGTAAGTAAAGATAGTCACTTTCAGATGTCTAAAACACAGCATGATCTTGTAAGTGCAATCAATTCAACCACTTATGCAGAAAAGACTCCTTGAATCCAGGAGGCATCAAAAGCACCTGAGACAGTACAGACTGTGTAGGCGGCTCTTAGGTTTCCTTCATGGTCTCTCAAGCAGGAGCCATAAACAAACATCACACGATTGGATTCAGGAAGTGCGTATCTTGTATGTCAGGTCTCGGTATGGAACACAGCACAGTGACGTCTAGACAGTCCTGCTCAATTGTACCATCCACATCAGTCTCCTTTATAGGCAATGGTAATAACATGGCAGGATTTAATATGGTAAAATTACTTAAATTCACATTAGGTGCAGCCAAGATGGTCAGCTCATACCTCGTCAGTCTCCTGCTTGTCAAGTGTGATGTTTTTGTGCGTGTTAACAAAATCTCTACAGAGTGGGGAACAAAAACATTCAGTGGATGACCCATAACAATGCTTTGGCACTGTTTGTTGCTGACACCTACTGCAGCAGATGCTTAAGGTACCCAGAAAATGCTGAGGCCACTGAGTCAAGTGTAGCAGAAAAATCTGCAACAGGCCTCTGGGTATTTCCGTCTAAGTGAGTCAGCACTGAGACAGCGCACCACTCCCTCTCACTGCAGTTCAAAGTAAAACATTTGTTGTAATCAGGCATTCCCAGAGCAGGGGCACAACAGAGATTTTCTATCAGATCTGCAGAGGCATGCATATAGCTGTCATTCAATGGTAGCTGATTAGACACATCCTTGTGAGTTAGCCTCTGTAAAGGCTTGACCAAAAGGGAAAAGTTTGGAATCCACTGACGACAGTGACCAACCATTCCCAAGAACATCTTGACTTCTTGCTGAGTTGTTGGGGGATTCATTTTCAGAATTGCTGAAATTCTCTCTTGTGACACCTTCCTTGCACCTATCTCAATGTGATGTCCAAAGTATAAGACTTCTTTCCTATAGTACTGCAATTTGGTCGGGGATACTTTATGTCCATTCCCAGCTGAATGGTTCGTGGGGGCAATTGTATCTCTTCTGCAAGCATCTCGCGTGTTTGACACCACCAGTAGGGCGTCAATGTATTGAATCAAGACTAAGGGGGTCATTCCGACCCCGGCGGTCCTTGGGAGCACCGCCAACAGGCTGGCGGTGCCCCGCAGGGCATTCTGACCGCAGCGGTTTGGCCGCGGTCAGAAGAGGAAAACCGGCAGTCTCCCGCCGGTTTTCCGCTGCCCGACGGATTCCTCCATGGCGGCGCAGCTTGCTGCGCCGCCATGGGGATTCCGACACCCCATACCGCCATCCTGTTCCTGGCGGTTCGCCCGCCAGGAACAGGATGGCGGTATGGGGTGTCGTGGGGCCCCTGGGGGCCCCGGCAGTGCCCATGCCAATGGCATGGGCACTGCCGGGGCCCCCGTAAGAGGGCCCCACAAAGAATTTCAGTGTCTGCTGTGCAGACACTGAAATTTGCGACGGGTGCAACTGCACCCGTCGCACCTTCCCACTCCGCCGGCTCCATTCGGAGCCGGCTTCCTCGTGGGAAGGGGTTTCCCGCTGGGCTGGCGGGCGGCCTTCTGGCGGTCGCCCGCCAGCCCAGCGGGAAAACCAGAATGGCCTCCGCGGTCTTTCGACCGCAGAGCGGCCATTTGGCGGTTCCCGCCAGACGGGCGGCTACCGCCGCCCACCAGCCTCAGAATGAGGCCCTAAATGCTATTGCATCTCTAGAGGCTCCAGATTCTTCTTCAGAATCTGATTGAAAATTGACAGACTCTCCGTGTACCCTTGTGGGACTCGACACCATGCCAAAACATGACTGCCAAACCAAAATGCGAAGAGGAATTGACTCGCCTCGTGCAGTGGTATAGAGAAAAGTGCTTGGCAAAGGTCAATCACAGTGAACCACTCGGCTTCATATGAAATCTGAAACAAAATCAATGCTGAATTCTGTACCACTGTACAACAAAGAACTACAATCTAGTGTATTTTCCTCAAATCCTCGGCACTGCTGTAGTTTCCTTTGGGTTTCCGCAGTCACATAATGGGTGAGTTACATTGACTTCCCATTATCTCCTTTAGTGTTCCCAGTTCAATAATGGAGTCAATCACTGGAGCAGTCCCTGCAATCATTTCAGGAGACAAATTGTATTGTGGGATTCTAAAATACTCAGCATTTCGTTTCACTGTTATCCGTACAGGCTCAATACCTTTGATAAGACCTATATCTTTTCCTGAAAAGTCCCAAACTTCAGGTAATACTTTGTCTTTCAGATCTGCTGGTAAATCTTCACTTGTTAACATAGGATAACATGTGACACTTGGGGTTTGATTCACAAGTTTAAATGCCACATCTTCATCATGGGTCTGTATCTCTATGCCTCTTGGCGTGCAATAGCTAGAACAATTTAACTCGTAGAAGAGGTAACTTCCAAGCAGACTCACTGGATGGGAAACACACAAATCAATGATTGTCTCCAAAGGACCCTAATTTAACAGGTACAGGTTCTGTAACAAGGCGTGTCAATTGTTGGTTTGCAATGCCTACAACTTGAAATTGTTTTTCCGAGAGGGCTAGGTTGGGAACCTCTGCTGTTCCCACAGTAGAGTGGGTCGCACCAGTGTCAACCAAAAATGACAAGGGATGGCCATTCACATTAACCATCAACGTATGTACCACTCTGGTCTAACTCTAAGGATGTGTCAAGAACGTATTTCCCCTCTCAGGCACCGCCATTGGGATTGATCTGAAATGTACTCCTCATCCATCTGAATCGTGGGGTACTGGTTCACAAAAGGATTGGTATGTGCATTTGGGATGTGATTCAAATGTGGTCTGGGAACATTTGTCCTTTGGTGGGGCATTAGTGCTTGTGGAACCCCCATTGGTTGTCTCTGGGACGCATTGGAATTCTGCATTGTCGGTCACTGCACCTCTGTAATTGAACCTAAGCACTTCCCCTGATGCCACCTGCTGTGCGCCATATTTAATATACAGTGTACCATGGCAATGGTTTGGGAACTAGCCTCATCATATGTGACACTAGTTCAGCGCTTTGCCGGATTAGCAGCAAACATTTTGATGCTAATCCTGCAAGGCCCATTGAAAACAATGGTGTGCGTCCTTTTAACGCTTGTTCTGAGTGCTAAAAGTGCCAAAAAAATGATGCAAAGAAATCTCTTAGATTTCTTTGCACCATTTTTTTGGCCTCCCCTAACAGAGGTATGCCCCCTTTGCAAACATTATGCCTGGCGCAGGCATAATGTAGCGCAAAGGGATACAAAGTGGCGTAATGCATGCATTGCACCACTTTGTAAATTTTACATGGTGATTTTGGCCTCATTGGGCCACATTAGCATTACAAAATTGTGCTAATGAGACGCAAGGAGGTGCTAGGGGCCCAAGTGTCTTCTAAACTTGTATGGTATCTCGGGATCTTAGGCCACGATGGACCCAGTAACCATCAACAACTTCTTTGCTATAAGTGCCACATTCACACAACTTCAATTTTCTCAGCGAAACATTACACAATCGCCACAATTCACCTCAATCTAAGCACAAGCAATGCAAAGCGCAACCCTATTAATACTCACACATCAGCTGCATTGGAACAATGTTGAAACTCTATTAATCCTCCGAGCGAACCATGGGCTTAGAATTCTGTGCTGGGTCTGGATAAGCTCATAATGGGACACCCTAATTTCCTATCTCTAACTCCCCGAGGACTAAACGGTCCTTTGATACCAGCTTTGGTCGAGCATTTTCTGCATGCCCTAATTCGAGGTTGACAAACCCTGAAGTCCAAGCAGATGTGTGTAAAGAGGAAACCAGTGTGGCCACACACTAAAACCCACGGCAAAAGAAATGTAAAGGATTTTATTACAAATGAATACTAAGGTTAATGTAGTAAAGTCTCAAAAACATGCTGTAAAGATACAAAATAGCAATAGAATATCCGAAGCGTCTAAAATAATTAAGTCGGTTTAGGGTAAGCCAAACAAGAAACTTAGTCACAGCAATATAAAACATTAAGAAGATAATTTGATGCTCTGTAAACAACTGCTGTTCACATTTTTTACACACTAGTGCAAATTCAGTCATCTGACTAAATAATCTATGGTCAAATGGGACTTCTCCTTTCTTCCCTACCGTGAAAGATAAATATAGCTAAATGACATTAGGGCAAAGGGTAAAAAGCAAAAACAGGACAAAAACAATTTGGAAAAATGTCATTGGGGGCTGAAAGATTCTAACTAATGAAAGCAAAAAGGAAGTAAAAAGGGAAGGTGCCACCATTTCAGAAGCTCGGTCAAGAGTCTTCTTTAGAGAATCAAGTGTAAGCTTAAGTCTCACTGAGAAAAGCATGGCTAATAAGGGGCAAGTTAGAGGTCTGTACCTCTCAAAGCTCAAAGAATTCTGCGCTGCCTACTATTAGTTTATGCCTAATTAATATCACAGTTTCAATAATCAATGACATAGATGATCAGACCATCACCTGATCAGGCTTCTTTTCTTGTCCCACGATGTAACTTGAAACATTACTGTACACTCCCAGAACAAGCCTGGGAAGGCTGCTGTCCTTGGTCTCCTGAACAACTTTGCAATATGTATGAATAGGGACAGGCACTTCTCTGGTTTCTATATCTTCTTCCCTTATCACTTTCTTCTCTCCAGCTCTCTATGAGTAAAACAATACCACATCTATTTCCAAACTAACAATTTATTGTAAAATACCTGAAAAGAAATGACACATTAGCAGAAAAAAAAAAAACAGTTTCTGACGTTAAGATGACTCAGGCCTAGTCAACTCAAGAAATAACATTTCAGATACACATTTACTTCACATTGCACTGTGCATAGTTAGCTTCTGTAATATATAATATCAGTTAAAATTCTCATTTAAGCTTCAGGTTACAGTTAATAAGAAAACATACTAAACTACATTTCTCAATGTTAATCAACATTAGTGTACATGTTACGTAAACCATTATTCATATAAATGTAATTACATGCAACTGACGAGAGGATGGTCTAAAATGTACCCTAAATGATTACATTTCATTAATAGAGCTAAACACACATTACATATTTTTTCTCTAACCCTACAGTGAATGCACTTTTCTATTGGCTTTGGGTGCACCGATTTACATGAATCTGACACTACTTCATGTATAGCATGATCAATCATGATCACATATAGATCAACATTGTGGCGTCAGTGGTGATGAAAAATTGATGCTATTCAAGAGTCCAAGGCCAAGAAATATCAGTGAGATTTGAGACACTCTGGGGACCTTTGTCACATTCTGCAAGGGAACTGCATCATTTTGAGTTACATCACAGCTGGCCGCTACTATACTTCTCTTCCATTTTGTACCAGCATCACTTCATCAAAATCAGGGAAGCAGAAGAAACATCAAGTGCCCTCTGACTGACCTAGACTGCAGTAGGAAGCATCAGGAGAAGAAGAAGAATGGTTACATCCTGAGATGGGTCCAGTAGCTCGCTGTATTGTAGGTGTCAAGCTGCATCTCACAGGCAAGATCCACTAAAACAAAAACATGTCTGGGATTGCTTGTGTTCCCATACAGAGAGGACTTACTTGTCTTGACTGTCTCTGCTGAGCTAGCCTTTTTCAAGTAGAACCATGACTGGGCTGCATATGGTTGGTACCTGTTGCAGTGTTGCAGTGAAGGAAAAAAGTCTACAATAGTTGACAATGGCTGATATTAATGAAGGTATTCAATTGAACCACTAGAAAGTAACATCATTCTTTGAGTCTATTCAAATTGAAGTTAACCTGTAATATGAGTTGTGCTCCACATGCAATCACGTAATTTCAGTATTTGAGGCCATCAATGTGGTTTCCCCGGTTTCAGATTAAGCCTGAGCTGCTCAATGCAGATACTTTAGTCATAGAAGCCATTCATAGGGTCATCAAATTGCCAGTACAATATCAGAATGTCTATGTTCAACCTCAAATGTCCTGCCCTGAACAGATTGTAAAACCCAGATATAGACTTAAAGCAGTGCAATCTCACAATGATTCTGCCCCCTTCTTTGGGTATCTATTATCTTAAAGCTTCAACACTAACCAGCAGGATAGGGATCAGTTTGTAGATGATTACTCTGAGAGTGATGAGGTATGGACATGTGTGTGTACGAGCATGAGCAGTCTGGTATCAGCCATGCATATTTTCTTAATACTGTTTTTATGACTCACCTTTTATCTAGCATACAAGATTTGTGTGCCCATACATAAACATTTTGTAGCCCAATCTAACTACCATTCACTCAAGTTGAATATCTATGATTAGGACACAAATCATCCAATTTCTTTATTCAGTACAAACGTCAAGTAATTTGACAATAGCAGGATAATTGATAATTGAAAGGCTGAATAAACCCTTCTGGGGAGTCCAATAGGATGAAGGACTTTGTTAACTTATTTTCTTCCAAGGAGAAGTCTTTTGTATTCTTGAGGGTAATGATTTCTATTTCTCAGTCGTTCTTCAATTCTGTGATGGAACATGGTAAAAGTCAGTATTATTCTGTTTCTCAGCACTTTCATTTCTATTTGTCTCACCCTACCTCTGTTCTATAGTGTCTTTTCATCATGTCCCATTTAGTGTCCTCTTAATGGTTCGCAAACCGTCCCTTGAATCGTCCTCTTTGGGCTCTGCCATTTCCCAAGACAGTTCCGTTGTGAGGCATAAGAATGCTTAGGTTTCCAGTGTTCTGCCTGTTGAAGGTGCCTTTTTAACTTGGCCTTTAGGTGTTCCTGGTACTGGACCTCATATTCCTAGGGACAGTCCTTGGCCTCTGTGCGCATGCTAGATTATTATTGTGATTGGGCCAAACAGACATTTAGGATACAAGTTTCACATTCAATCAAGTGCTCATTGCAAAGAGATATACTCGTTCGCAGTTCAACAGTCTCTTTTAATCTTTTTTTATAAGTTGATCCTATGTAACTCTTCTGATTCTATTTCTCTACTTCATATTTTCCACTTTTGTCTCTACTGCTCTCATCATTCCCATTCCTTTTCTCTGCTATCATTTTAATTTTTGTAGTTTATTGTGTTCTCTGTTGCCCTGTTTGTTGTCTTTTTTGGTCTTTTTATGTGCTGTTACCTTTTAAAAAAAGAAAAAAAAAGATTGTCATTAGTGCATCCCAAGCCATCTTTGGGTGTTTATGAAAGTAAAAAAAAGTAAAAAAACATACAAAGGTAGCAACTCTTTTTCACACATGGACGATTATTTTAGATTAGGTTTCTGGAAAAAATAACGAATTACACTAAGGGCCATATGTATGAACTCATTTTCCCATAGACATAGAATGAGTAAAAACCTTTGATACATCTGGCCCTAAAAGTCCACAATAACAAACAATTCCTGATGATGTCTCTGGGATAAATAGTGAATTATCTGTACGATGTGTGCATTTAAAGGCACCGCCTCAATCCAGTTGACCTAGTAGTAGTGCTGTGTGAGCTGTAAAGAGTTTGCAAAAAATAATAAAATAAAGGGTAACAAGGAAAAGGACGTTTTTTTCATGAAAAAGCACACATTGGGCAGTAGTCCATGGCACTGAACAAGACCAATTTAGATTTCAATGCAAACATAACTTCAGTAAATGGCTAAGTAAATGGCTAAGTTCACTGTGAGTTGTGGTACACTACCCTTTCACAAAGAAATGTATAACCAGTGCATAATAGTTCACTACGAGGAAGATGTTTTTTAAAAGGTGATTTTTCCATATGAAAGTGTACATCTTGCAAACCCCTTTAACTATGTACTTGTAGAAAGTAATTCAACCTAGAAGTGCTATCACACTCAAGACAACAAAACAAAGAAAGAAGAAGGGAAGGGAAGAGAGAATAGGGTAGGGGAAGGGAAAGGAGGGAAGAGAAAGGAAGGGGAAGGGGAGGTTGCTCCCATGTTCTATTGTGTGATTCTTACAATGCATTCACAGTCAGCATTACAAACCTTCAGATTCAATAGGCAGATGCTAAACTTTTACTTTGCAACCTCTTTTCGCGCTCAAAAATGTTTCAGTGTACTCAAAAGTTTGTACATTTTTAGTTTCCTTTGTACTTAACTGACCCCCTTGTCCAGTGCTTAATTTGTAAATAAAAAGGTGCCGGTGCTAAAAGCTCTCCTCTTAAATGCTGCAATTAAATGTGCGAGCACATAATACTGAGGCAAAGTAATCCTGAAGCCACCTCGGGCCTCTTCAATCCATAACAGCCACTCCCCGCCCCTTCAGCTCTCTCTCGCAGCTTCCTGCTTTTCCCCTTTCTGACGCTTCTTCTTTTTTCTCTTCCTCCGTCTTTCCCACTTGTCTTTTGCTCAGAGTAAATACTTGAGGCAGAAAACTAAGCCCCGGCCCTCAGAAATAAGTGCCGGTGCTCAGCACCGGGAACAACAAGCACAAATTAAGCACTGCCCTCGCCCCCAGGAAGGAATATTTGTCGCAATCATTGGTCCAAAATCGACATTTACAGACCGCTGGAGAACCCAGCCAGCCTTTTAATGAGATGACAGGAAGAAATCTATTTAGACTACTCACTTGGCACGAAGGTATACTTTGCTACACGCCTGCAGAAAATGGATGATTATGTGTAGGTTATGTTGCATTATATTATTTTGGTTCTCTAACATAATAGTGTAGGAGGCTTTGCATTAAAGTGAAAATCCATGACAAGAGAATGAGCCACTATTTTATTTGAAACCATCTCATGATCCCTATTATATGAACAAAAGTCAAGAAATATGGGAGTTGTTTTGATTATTAGTCCGACTACATACCGCAAAAATAGACTGACCAGCTTATTACAATAATGCGCATTTTCAAACTATGACCTTTTTCATAAGAAATAGCAGGATTAGTTTCTGAAAACTTGTTACGTTGATACATTTCACGCTTTTGCTTTCAGTGCATATTTTTAGGATAATAACCCCTGAATGTGTAAATGATTTCTACTTAGATTCATTTATCTAAATGTACCTCATTTGGATGTCTTGAAAAAATAATACCCTTTATTATATAGCACTACATAAGTCTCCTCTGCAGTTTGTAGACCTTGGGTCTCCAGCATATTCTGTTTTAAGAGCTGCTTATGTTAAATGAAGATCATCCCACACTACTAATATTATTAGTGTTGTGTTGATGACGACATCATACAAGATTACATAGGCGGACACTGTATGCAAGATGTAATGTAATGCAGTGACCAAAGCAGTAATGACCTTAGTCAGGGTTTCCAGCAGTAATGTAAACAAGCATTGGCAATGCCAATTGGTCTGGCTTTAAAAGAATGTAGCATGGTAATGTGATACATTACATATAAATAGCATAGGAAGTTATCTCTATTTATGTGGAAGCAATGAACTGTAGAGTAAAATTGGTGTAGGTTAAAAGGTCAGGTAACAGTTGCACTGTCAAGCAAATTCATGTAGGTTAATGCCTGCCCTCCTTCCGTCTGTGCTGCTGCCAAAGAAAACCAACATAAATTATCTAGTTGCCTAGGACACTTTTAAAGCACTTGAATATCATGAGTGTGGCCCTGAATGTTCAAGCTCAGGCAGATGAATATATAAACAAAATGATCACAGCTGCATAGAGGACAAGCACTTTTTGTGGAAGCACACAATGTCTGCCTAATCAAGACATACTCCAAGCTCCCAGCACGTGAGCAGAGCCAAAACCCCTCAATACTGATGCTCACATAATTGTCTGCTGACAGCTGCACTATCAAGCCAAACCATAAAAGGCTTTATCAATTTCTAATGTCTTTCCACTGGTAATACTTTACTTTACATCCATAGCTGCAATGTTAGTGGCTCCCAGGGAATGATATTAGTATGCAATCCCACATGATCTATCACTCAAATACCAGCTTTAAATATGTTTAGGAAATGTATCAGTTTTTTCCCCAACAATCGATTTATTAGTTATGAAAACACACACCTTTTTATCTCTAATACATACTCAATTTTGGTATCCAAATATTATTTCAGCTAAGAAAAAGCTTTATATTTACTAGATAGGGATGCGCACAGGACAGTTAACTACAGTCAGTTGGAGGGCTGCCAGCAGAAGTGGTCCGTTCGTATGGGTTGAGAGGCAATGCCCGCCACCTTTTTCCAAGCAACAAGAGTGTGTCAGGCTGAGCAAAGGTCAGCCTGACAGACACTCTTCTTGTTCAGGTCAGGTAGCCGGGAGCTGTACTCGCGCTAAATGTGCATGCTTCTGGCTGCCTGAGCTGAGTTTTTCCAGGCTGAGGATTTCACAGCCCTGTAGGTTTTACGTCCTCAGACTGGCAAAGTGCCTTGAGGCCCTCCCCCTCATGACACAGAAAAGGGTCACTGATTGCTTTGGACCTGGGTGCCTTGATTATAAGTCCTGAAATACCCAGGCCGATTGTGAATCAGTGAAACCTTGTTACAGAGTGGTGTAGGGTCTGCAGTCTCACTGTCTAGATCCCACTCTGCGAGGAATGAGGGACCGCTGCATTCCCTCATTAGCTGAACCCAGGTCAGCCTATGAGGGAAGGCAGCAGTCCCAACACTCCTGGGACCTACACGGCCTCTCGGAGAGCTGCAGTTAAGGCAAGTTTTATGTGCTTTTTTGTTGTTAGGTCGGTGAATGCATGAATATATGAATGTACATGTATTTGTAAGTGTTGTGAAATGGTGTGTGTATGTGTGGCTTCCGCCACCCTCCCTGGTAACATTATCGCCAAACACTGGCTGCCAGTAGTTCATGAGCCACTCCTTGGAGAAGCCTGTTCTAAACGGTCTAAATAACAAATGTTACTATTACCCAATTTAAAACACTCAGTTTACCAAACTCAGACACATGGATGGTTCGGTCTGTCTTGTCACAATTCCAGCCTATGATCACTCCATTGTCATCAGCAAGCAGTCAACAACATGATACATTTGTCATGGATCCAGTCTTCATTGACCAGTTTTGGACATCTTGGTTTGCTGCTGTAGGAAAGTACCATCTTGCCTGGCATGTTACCCCCATATTTCACTGTATATATGTTGTTTTAGTCTATGTGTCACTGGGATCCTGCCAGGCAGGGCCCAAGTGCTCATAAGTATGTGTCCTGTATGTGTTCCCTGTGTGATGCCTAACTGTCTCACTGAGGCTCTGCTAACCAGAACCTCAGTGGTTATGCTCTCTCTGCTTTCCAAATTGTCACTAACAGGCTAGTGACTAAATTTACCAATTCACATTGGCATACTGGTACATCCATATAATTCCCTAGTATATGGTACTGAGGTACCCAGGGTATTGGGGTTCCAGGAGACCCCTATGGGCTGCAGCATTTCTTTTGCCACCCATAGGGAGCTCTGACAATTCTTACACAGGCCTGCCAGTGCAGCCTGAGTGAAATAACGTCCACGTTATTTCACAGCCATTTACCACTGCACTTAAGTAACTCATAAGTCACCTATATGTCTAACCTTCACCTGGTGAAGGTTGGGTGCAAAGTTACTTAGTGTGTGGGCACCCTGGCACTAGCCAAGGTGCCCCCACATAGTTCAGGACAAATTCCCCGGACTTTGTGAGTGCGGGGACACCATTACACGCATGCACTGCACATAGGTCACTACCTATGTACAGCGTCACAATGGTAACTCCGAACATGGCCATGTAACATGTCTAAGATCATGGAATTGTCACCCCAATGCCATTCTGGCATTGGGGTGACAATTCCATGATCCCCCGGGTCTCTAGCACAGAACCCGGGTACTGCCAAACTGCCTTTCCGGGGTCTCCACTGCAGCTGCTGCTGCTGCCAACCCCTCAGACAGGTTTCTGCCCTCCTGGGGTCCAGGCAGCCCTGCCCCAGGAAGGCAGAACAAAGGACTTCCTCTGAGAGAGGGTGTAACACCCTCTCCCTTTGGAAATAGGTGTGAAGGCTGGGGAGGAGTAGCCTCCCCCAGCCTCTGGAAATGCTTTGATGGGCACAGATGATGCCCATCTCTGCATAAGCCAGTCTACACCGGTTCAGGGATCCCCCAGCCCTGCTCTGGCACGAAACTGGACAAATGAAAGGGGAGTGACCACTCCCATGACCTGCACCTCCCCTGGGTGGTGCCCAGAGCTCCTCCAGTGTGTCCCAGACCTCTGCCATCTTGGAAACAGAGGTGTTTGTGGCACACTGGACTGCTCTGAGTGGCCAGTGCCAGCAGGTGACGTCAGAGGCTCCTTCTGATAGGCTCTTACCTCTCTTGGTAGCCAATCCTCCTTCCTAGGTAGCCAAACCACCTTTTCTGGCTATTTAGGGTCTCTGCTTTGGGGATCTCACCAGATAACGAATGCAAGAGTTCACCAGAGATCCTCTGCATCTCCCTCTTCACCTTCTGCCAAAGGAACGATCGCTGACTGCTCAGGACGCCTGCAAAACCGCAACCAAGTAGCAAGACGACTACTAGCAACCTTGTATCGCTTCATCCTGCCGGCTTTCTCGACTGTTTTCAGGTGGTGCATGCTCTGGGGGTAGCCTGCCTCCTCTCTGCACCAGGAGCTCTGAAGAAATCTCCTGTGGGTCGACGGAATCTTCCCCCTGCAACCGCAGGCAACAAAAGACTGCATCACCGGTCCTCTGGGTCCCCTCTCAGCACGACGAGCGTGGTCCCTGGAACTCAGCAACTCTGTCCAAGTGACTCCCACAGTCCAGTGACTCTTCAGACCAAGTTTGGTGGAGGTAAGTCCTTGTCTCCCCACGCTAGACTGCATTACTCAGTACCGCATGATTTGCAGCTGCTCCAACTCCTGGGCACTCTTCCAGGATTTCCTTCATGCACAGCCAAGCCTGGGTCCCCTACACTCTAACCTGCAGTGCACAACCTTCTGAGTTGTCCTCCGGCGTCGTGGGACTGCCTTTTGTGACTTCGGGTGGACTCCGGTTCACTTTTCTTCTAAGTGCCTGTTCAGGTACTTCTGCGGGTGCTGCCTGCTTTTGTGAGGGCTCCCTGACTTGCTGGGCACCCCCTCTGTCTCCTCATCCAAGTGGCGACATCCTGGTCCCTTCTGGACCACAGCAGCATCCAAAAACCCTAACCGCAACCCTTGCAGCTAGCAAGGCTTGTTTGTGGTCTTTCTGCGTGGGAACACCTCTGCAAGCTTCTTCACGACGTGGGACATCCACCCTCTAAAGGGAAAGTTCCTAGTCTTCTTGTTTCTTGCAGGACTCCAAGCTTCTTCCAAAATGTGGCAGCTTCCTTGCACCCTCAGCTGGCATTTCCTGGGCTCCTGCCCACTCTCGACACTGTCGCGACTATTGGACTCGGTCCCCTTGTCTTACAGGTACTCAGGTCTGGAAATCCACTGTTGTTGCATTGCTGGTGTTTGTTCTTCCTGCAGAATCCCCCTATCACGACTTCTGTGCTCTCTGGGGGTAGTAGGTGCACTTTAAACCTACCTTTCAGGGTCTTGGGTTGGGCTATTTTTCTAACCCTCACTGTTTTCTTACAATCCCAGCGACCTTCTACAAGCTCACATAGGTTTGGGGTCCATTCGTGGTTCGCATTCCACTTTTGGAGTATATGGTTTGTGTTGCCCCTATACCTATGTGCTCTTATTGCAATCTACTGTAACTTTACATTGCTTGCATTACTTCTTTTTGCTATTACCTGCATAATTTTGGTTTGTGTACATATATCTTGTGTATATAACTTATCCCCATACTGAGGGTACTCACTGATATACTTTTGGCATATTGTCATAAAAATAAAGTACCTTTATTTTTAGTAATTCTGTGTATTGTGTTTTCTTATGATATTGTGCATATGACACCAGTGGTATAGTAGGAGCTTTACATGTCTCCTAGTTCAGCCTAAGCTGCTTTGCCATAGCTACCTTCTATCAGCCTAAGCTGCTAGAAACACCTCTTCTACACTAATAAGGGATAACTGGACCTGGCACAAGGTGTAAGTACCTCTGGTACCCACTACAAGCCAGGCCAGCCTCCTACAGCTGCACACTGCAGCACCAGCACTTCTGTGCCCATTATATAATGATGTATGTAATACAAAAGAGTATCAGAAGTTCTTGGTAAGTAACAGAAGGCTATGGGTGACTATGTGACAATGTGGAGTCGGTGTGAAGTGTGGTGATCCTGTAGTCATGCAAAGGCTAATTACAGGACAGAGTTTTAATGTGTTTATCAAGGACATTGCAGAAAAGTTCGAAAACCTCCCTTCCAATATCTTTTCATCTATATGTATCTAACCAAATACAATTATACTGCATAAACCTTACACACAAAATTAATAATACACAAAAAACTGTTTCTGATGTCTGAATACTCTTTATTCTTCAGAATATGTTTTCAATGTATTTTTGTTACAAACAAATTAATTCCTTGTTTATTGAGAAAAAGGTTATACACTCAGAAACATATATTCAAGCCATAGCAATACATAGCTGTAGGAAGTTGGCTCTGTATGTGCTATTTCAAAGTAAGGAATAGCATGCACAGAGTCCAAGGGTTCCCCTTAGAGGTAAAATAGTGGTAAAAAGAGATAATACTAATGCTCTATTTTGTGGTAGTGTGGTCGAGCAGTAGGCTTATCCAAGGAGTAGTGTTAAGCATTTGTTGTACATACACATAGACAATAAATGAGGTACACACACTCAGAGACAAATCCAGCCAATAGGTTTTTATATAGAAAAATATCTTTTCTTAGTTTATTTTAAGAACCACAGGTTCAAATTCTACATGTAATATCTCATTCGAAAGGTATTGCAGGTAAGTACTTTGGGAACTTCAAATCATCAAAATTGCATGTATACTTTTCAAGTTATTCACAAATAGCTGTTTTAAAAGTGGACACAGTGCAATTTTCACAGTTCCTAGGGGAGGTAAGTTTTTGTTAGGTTAACCAGGTAAGTAAGACACTTACAGGGCTTAGTTCTTGGTCCAAGGTAGCCCACCGTTGGGGGTTCCGAGCAACCCCAAAGTCACCACACCAGCAGCTCAGGGCCGGTCAGGTGCAGAGTTCAAAGTGGTGCCCAAAACACATAGGCTAGAATGGAGAGAAGGGGGTGCCCCGGTTCCGGTCTGCTTGCAGGTAAGTACCCGCGTCTTCGGAGGGCAGACCAGGGGGGGTTTTGTAGGGCACCGGGGGGGACACAAGCCCACACAGAAATTTCACCCTCAGCAGCGCGGGGGCGGCCGGGTGCAGTGTAGAAACAAGCGTCGGGTTTGTAATGGAAGTCAATGGGAGATCTAGGGATCTCTTCAGCGCTGCAGGCAGGCAAGGGGGGGGTTCCTCGGGGAAACCTCCACTTGGTCAAGGGAGAGGGACTCCTGGGGGTCACTCCTCCAGTGAAAGTCCGGTCCTTCCGGTCCTGGGGGCTGCGGGTGCAGGGTCTCTCCCAGGTGTCGGGACTTAGGATTCAAAGAGTCGCGGTCAGGGGAAGCCTCGGGATTCCCTCTGCAGGCGGCGCTGTGGGGGCTCAGGGGGGACAGGTTTTTGTACTCACAGTCTTAGAGTAGTCCTGGGGTCCCTCCTGAGGTGTTGGATCGCCACCAGCCGAGTCGGGGTCGCCGGGTGCAGTGTTGCAAGTCTCACGCTTCTTGCGGGGAGCTTGCAGGGTTCTTTAAAGCTGCTGGAAACAAAGTTGCAGCTTTTCTTGGAGCAGGTCCGCTGTCCTCGGGAGTTTCTTGTCTTTTCGAAGCAGGGGCAGTCCTCAGAGGATGTCGAGGTCGCTGGTCCCTTTGGAAGGCGTCGCTGGAGCAGGATCTTTGGAAGGCAGGAGACAGGCCGGTGAGTTTCTGGAGCCAAGGCAGTTGTCGTCTTCTGGTCTTCCTCTGCAGAGGTTTTTCAGCTAGGCAGTCCTTCTTCTTGTAGTTGCAGGAATCTAATTTTCTAGGGTTCAGGGTAGCCCTTAAATACTAAATTTAAGGGCGTGTTTAGGTCTGGGGGGTTAGTAGCCAATGGCTACTTGCCCTGAGGGTGGGTACACCCTCTTTGTGCCTCCTCCCAAGGGGAGGGGGTCACAATCCTAACCCTATTGGGGGAATCCTCCATCTGCAAGATGGAGGATTTCTAAAAGTTAGAGTCACTTCAGCTCAGGACACCTTAGGGGCTGTCCTGACTGGCCAGTGACTCCTCCTTGTTGCTTTCTTTGTTCCCTCCAGCCTTGCCGCCAAAAGTGGGGGCCGTGGCCGGAGGGGGCGGGCAACTCCACTAAGCTGGAGTGCCCTGCTGGGCTGTGACAAAGGGGTGAGCCTTTGAGGCTCACCGCCAGGTGTTACAGCTCCTGCCTGGGGGAGGTGTTAGCATCTCCACCCAGTGCAGGCTTTGTTACTGGCCTCAGAGTGACAAAGGCACTCTCCCCATGGGGCCAGCAACATGTCTCTAGTGTGGCAGGCTGCTGGAACCAGTCAGCCTACACAGCTAGTTGGTTAAGTTTCAGGGGGCACCTCTAAGGTGCCCTCTGTGGTGTATTTTACACTAAAATGTACACTGGCATCAGTGTGCATTTATTGTGCTGAGAAGTTTGATACCAAACTTCCCAGTTTTCAGTGTAGCCATTATGGTGCTGTGGAGTTCGTGTAAAACAGACTCCCAGACCATATACTCTTATGGCTACCCTGCACTTACAATGTCTAAGGTTTTGTTTAGACACTGTAGGGGCACAGTGCTCATGCACTGGTACCCTCACCTATGGTATAGTGCACCCTGCCTTAGGGCTGTAAGGCCTGCTAGAGGGGTGTCTTACCTATACTGCATAGGCAGTGAGAGGCTGGCATGGCACCCTGAGGGGAGTGCCATGTCGACTTACTCATTTTGTTCTCACTAGCACACACAGGCTTGTAAGCAGTGTGTCTGTGCTGAGTGAGGGGTCTCTAGGGTGGCATAAGACATGCTGCAGCCCTTAGAGACCTTCCTTGGCATCAGGGCCCTTGGTACTAGAAGTACCAGTTACAAGGGACTTATCTGAATGCCAGGGTGTGCCAATTGTGGATACAATGGTACATTTTAGGTGAAGGAACACTGGTGCTGGGGCCTGGTTAGCAGGGTCCCAGCACACTTCTCAGTCAAGTCAGCATCAGTATCAGGCAAAAAAGTGGGGGGTAACTGCAACAGGGAGCCATTTCTTTACACAAGCCCCCCCCAGCCCACAGGCCAGGAGACTCAGCCCAAGCTGGGAGAGTCTTCCTAGTCTGTCAGGCGAGGAAGAGTAGGAGAAATAGGCTGGTTAGTTGCAGGGCCTACTCTGCCTTACATCCTTCTGTTCAGGTCATTCCCTTTGGGGAACTGACCCACTTCCACAGTGATAGGACCTAGTCTGAATTGCCTCTTGTCTGCTTCTTCAATGTCTCCACCCATTCTTTTTATTTTGGGTTTAGAGGTATCCACCTCTGCTAATCTTATCTTAGCCAGGGTCATCCCTAGCTTACCCAAAGAGGTTACCCAGAGCTGGAGTAACCCCACCATGACCAACAGGGTCAGGGGGCCTAACTTGCTATTTGGCATGGGGTCTGACCACCATGCCAAGGATAGTGCAGCCACAAAGGCTAACACCCAGCAGAGGCCACTGACAGCTGTCAGTGCCCAGAACCACACCTTTAGCTCTTCACCTAAAAGGGAAGGGGCTAAGTTACAGGCTTCTTTGGGTTCAGGTTGCCTGTCTGATGTATTGGAGTGGGGGGTTACCACATCTTGTAGTAAACACCCTTCTTCCACTCTTTCTTCTGTTAGCTGAGGAGCCACCCACTCAGGTTTAACAGTTGCCTGACTAGCCAGGACTTCTTGTGGGTCAGGTTGGACTTTATCAGGGCCATTTTTGGAGTTCTCCCCTACTGGAGCAGAATCTCCTTGGCTTGCTGTAACCTTGGCTAAAGGTTGTCCACCCTTCCTACTCTGTTTTCTTTTCTTCTTCTTCTGGGGCCTGCTTGCATTTACTGCAGAGGCAGGACTTCCAGAATCCTTGGGAGAGGACTGGCACTGGACCAGTTCCTCTCTTGAGCTCTGACTAACCTCTGGGTAGTCATTTCCAAGGAGACAATCAAGGGGGAGGTCTGTACTGACTACTACCCTTCTCCAGCTAAGAGTGCCACCCACTTCTATGGGCACTAAAGCCACAGGCCTCTTAGTGACCCTGTCTAGGCTAACTCTTACCCTGGCAGTCTCACCTGGGATGTACTGGTTTGAGAGCACCAGCCTGTCATGCACAATAGTGTGACTGGCACAAGTGTCTCTCAGGGCAGTGGTTGGGATTCCATTCACCAGTAGGTGGTGGAAGTGTCTACTTCCCTCTGGAATCTCCAACTCACCTGTTGGGCCCTGTTTCCAGTTGAAGGCTATGAAGACCTCCTCATCTGAGGAGTCATCTCCCATGGCTACACTGGTTACCCCTGGAATTTTGTTCTGGGGTTTGTTTTTGGGACAAGAGTTGTCCTTGGTGTGGTGCCCAGACTGTTTACAGTTGTGGCACCATGCCTTAGTGGCATCCCAGTTCTTACCCTGGTACCCACCTTTGTTTTGGGTTGTGTCTTGGGGCCCACCCACCTGTTCTGGTTTTTGGGGGCCTACCGAGGACTCTTTTTCTTTGTTTCTAGTGTCACCCACTTTCTCCTGGGGAGTTTTTGTAACCCCTTTCTTTTGGTCACCCCCAGTGGAAGTTTTGGTTACCCTAGTCTTGACCCAGTGGTCTGCCTTCTTTCCCAATTCTTGGGGAGAAATTGGACCTAGGTCTACCAGATACTGATGCAACTTTTCATTGAAGCAGTTACTTAAAATGTGTTCTTTCATAAACAAATTATAAAGCCCAACATAGTCACACACTTCATTTCCAGTTAACCAACCATCTAGTGTTTTTACTGAGTAGTCTACAAAATCAACCCAGGTCTGGCTCGAGGATTTTTGAGCCCCCCTGAATCTAATTCTATACTCCTCAGTGGAGAATCCAAAGCCCTCAATCAGGGTACCCTTCATGAGGTCATAAGATTCTGCATCTTTTCCAGAGAGTGTGAGGAGTCTATCCCTACACTTTCCAGTGAACATTTCCCAAAGGAGAGCACCCCAGTGAGATCTGTTTACTTTTCTGGTTACACAAGCCCTCTCAAAAGCTGTGAACCATTTGGTGATGTCATCACCATCTTCATATTTTGTTACAATCCCTTTGGGGATTTTTAGGATGTCAGGAGAATCTCTGACCCTATTTAAGTTGCTGCCACCATCGATGGGACCTAGGCCCATCTCTTTTCTTTCCCTCTCTATGGCTAGGATCTGTCTTTCCAAAGCCAATCTTTTGGCCATCCTGGCTAACTGGATGTCCTCTTCACTGGGGCTATCCTCAGTGATTTCAGAGGTGTTGGTCTCTCCTGTGAGGGAACCAGCATCTCTGACTATTATTTTTGGAGTCAGGGTTTGAGGGACCCTGTTCTCCCTAGATAGGACTGGTAGGGGGGAATTTTCCTCCAAGTCACTATCCTCTTCCTCTGAGTTGCCACCCTCAGAGGGGTTGGCCTTTTCAAACTCTGCCAAAAGCTCCTGGAGTTGTATTTTGGTAGGTTTGGGGCCCATTGTTATTTTCTTTATTTTACAGAGTGACCTTAGCTCCCTCATCTTAAGATGGAGGTAAGGTGTGGTGTCGAGTTCCACCACAGTCACATCTGTGCTAGACATTTTGCTTCTAAAAGTTGGAATACTTTTTAAGAATCTACAACTGGTTCTAGAATCTAATTCAAACTTTTACAAACTTTTAAACTCTAAAAGAAATGCTAAACAGGATATAACACAAGGCCCTAGCAGGTCTTTTAAGAATTTAGAAAACTTTTCAAATTGCAAAAATCAATTTCTAATGACAATTTTGGAATTTGTCGTGTGATCAGGTATTGGCTGAGTAGTCCAGCAAATGCAAAGTCTTGTACCCCACCGCTGATCCACCAATGTAGGAAGTTGGCTCTGTATGTGCTATTTCAAAGTAAGGAATAGCATGCACAGAGTCCAAGGGTTCCCCTTAGAGGTAAAATAGTGGTAAAAAGAGATAATACTAATGCTCTATTTTGTGGTAGTGTGGTCGAGCAGTAGGCTTATCCAAGGAGTAGTGTTAAGCATTTGTTGTACATACACATAGACAATAAATGAGGTACACACACTCAGAGACAAATCCAGCCAATAGGTTTTTATATAGAAAAATATCTTTTCTTAGTTTATTTTAAGAACCACAGGTTCAAATTCTACATGTAATATCTCATTCGAAAGGTATTGCAGGTAAGTACTTTGGGAACTTCAAATCATCAAAATTGCATGTATACTTTTCAAGTTATTCACAAATAGCTGTTTTAAAAGTGGACACAGTGCAATTTTCACAGTTCCTAGGGGAGGTAAGTTTTTGTTAGGTTAACCAGGTAAGTAAGACACTTACAGGGCTTAGTTCTTGGTCCAAGGTAGCCCACCGTTGGGGGTTCCGAGCAACCCCAAAGTCACCACACCAGCAGCTCAGGGCCGGTCAGGTGCAGAGTTCAAAGTGGTGCCCAAAACACATAGGCTAGAATGGAGAGAAGGGGGTGCCCCGGTTCCGGTCTGCTTGCAGGTAAGTACCCGCGTCTTCGGAGGGCAGACCAGGGGGGGTTTTGTAGGGCACCGGGGGGGACACAAGCCCACACAGAAATTTCACCCTCAGCAGCGCGGGGGCGGCCGGGTGCAGTGTAGAAACAAGCGTCGGGTTTGTAATGGAAGTCAATGGGAGATCTAGGGATCTCTTCAGCGCTGCAGGCAGGCAAGGGGGGGGTTCCTCGGGGAAACCTCCACTTGGTCAAGGGAGAGGGACTCCTGTGGGTCACTCCTCCAGTGAAAGTCCGGTCCTTCCGGTCCTGGGGGCTGCAGGTGCAGGGTCTCTCCCAGGTGTCGGGACTTAGGATTCAAAGAGTCGCGGTCAGGGGAAGCCTCGGGATTCCCTCTGCAGGCGGCGCTGTGGGGGCTCAGGGGGGACAGGTTTTTGTACTCACAGTCTTAGAGTAGTCCTGGGGTCCCTCCTGAGGTGTTGGATCGCCACCAGCCGAGTCGGGGTCGCCGGGTGCAGTGTTGCAAGTCTCACGCTTCTTGCGGGGAGCTTGCAGGGTTCTTTAAAGCTGCTGGAAACAAAGTTGCAGCTTTTCTTGGAGCAGGTCCGCTGTCCTCGGGAGTTTCTTGTCTTTTCGAAGCAGGGGCAGTCCTCAGAGGATGTCGAGGTCGCTGGTCCCTTTGGAAGGCGTCGCTGGAGCAGGATCTTTGGAAGGCAGGAGACAGGCCGGTGAGTTTCTGGAGCCAAGGCAGTTGTCGTCTTCTGGTCTTCCTCTGCAGGGGTTTTTCAGCTAGGCAGTCCTTCTTCTTGTAGTTGCAGGAATCTAATTTTCTAGGGTTCAGGGTAGCCCTTAAATACTAAATTTAAGGGCGTGTTTAGGTCTGGGGGGTTAGTAGCCAATGGCTACTTGCCCTGAGGGTGGGTACACCCTCTTTGTGCCTCCTCCCAAGGGGAGGGGGTCACAATCCTAACCCTATTGGGGGAATCCTCCATCTGCAAGATGGAGGATTTCTAAAAGTTAGAGTCACTTCAGCTCAGGACACCTTAGGGGCTGTCCTGACTGGCCAGTGACTCCTCCTTGTTGCTTTCTTTGTTCCCTCCAGCCTTGCCGCCAAAAGTGGGGGCCGTGGCCGGAGGGGGCGGGCAACTCCACTAAGCTGGAGTGCCCTGCTGGGCTGTGACAAAGGGGTGAGCCTTTGAGGCTCACCGCCAGGTGTTACAGCTCCTGCCTGGGGGAGGTGTTAGCATCTCCACCCAGTGCAGGCTTTGTTACTGGCCTCAGAGTGACAAAGGCACTCTCCCCATGGGGCCAGCAACATGTCTCTAGTGTGGCAGGCTGCTGGAACCAGTCAGCCTACACAGCTAGTTGGTTAAGTTTCAGGGGGCACCTCTAAGGTGCCCTCTGTGGTGTATTTTACACTAAAATGTACACTGGCATCAGTGTGCATTTATTGTGCTGAGAAGTTTGATACCAAACTTCCCAGTTTTCAGTGTAGCCATTATGGTGCTGTGGAGTTCGTGTAAAACAGACTCCCAGACCATATACTCTTATGGCTACCCTGCACTTACAATGTCTAAGGTTTTGTTTAGACACTGTAGGGGCACAGTGCTCATGCACTGGTACCCTCACCTATGGTATAGTGCACCCTGCCTTAGGGCTGTAAGGCCTGCTAGAGGGGTGTCTTACCTATACTGCATAGGCAGTGAGAGGCTGGCATGGCACCCTGAGGGGAGTGCCATGTCGACTTACTCATTTTGTTCTCACTAGCACACACAGGCTTGTAAGCAGTGTGTCTGTGCTGAGTGAGGGGTCTCTAGGGTGGCATAAGACATGCTGCAGCCCTTAGAGACCTTCCTTGGCATCAGGGCCCTTGGTACTAGAAGTACCAGTTACAAGGGACTTATCTGAATGCCAGGGTGTGCCAATTGTGGATACAATGGTACATTTTAGGTGAAGGAACACTGGTGCTGGGGCCTGGTTAGCAGGGTCCCAGCACACTTCTCAGTCAAGTCAGCATCAGTATCAGGCAAAAAAGTGGGGGGTAACTGCAACAGGGAGCCATTTCTTTACAATAGCTATACACAAGATAATACCAACCTTTCTCTACATCATACGCATTAAAACTTCAGCACAGTCTCATACATATCACCTTCATTCCTGACAACCTCAGCTGTACTCAAAGAATCTAAACAGAATAAAAATATTGAGTAGGATATTATACGCAAAACATAGATATACCCCCATACTCTGGTTGTAACCAGTTGATAACATTGAGGTATCAAATAATTATAACCAACCTGGTATACACGATTCCATACTGAGTTTTAACAAATAGTCCATATATATTGAGTTGTACTTTTCAACATTAACCCTTTTCCATGAAAAACGACAAATCCTCAGATGGATACAACTTTTCTTGACACCCCTTGTGTTAGACCCGACAGCCTAAGGTTTGGTCAGCCCCCAACTTTCTGTCTGTTTGCCTCCCTCCACTTTTGTGACAGTGTAGGGAGACACTGTTTTTGCTGGTTTTAGGACTCTGCACAGTAAAGTACATATGCTGTCTCCCTTAAACATGGTAACATTGGTTCATACCCAATTGGCATATTTGATTTACTTGTAAGTCCCCGTTAAAGTGCACTACATGTGCCCAGGGCCTGTAAATTAAATGTGACTAGTGGGCATGCAGCACTGATTGTGCCATCCACATAAGAAGCCCCTTAACCATATCTCAGGCCTGCCATTGCAAGGCATGTGTGTGTAGTTTCACTGCCACTTCAACTTGGCATTTAAAACTGCTTGTCAAGCCTTAAACTCCCCTTTTGCTACATATAAGTCACCCCTAAAGTAGGCTCTACCTATCCCGTAGGGCAGGGTGCTATGTAGTTAAAAGGCAGGACATGTACTTATGTGTTTTATATGCCCTGGGAGTGAAAAACTCATACATTTGTTTGTCACTATTGTGAGGCCTGCTCCTTTCATTGACTAGCATTGGGACTGCCCTCATATACTTTGAGTGGTAGATTCGGATCTGGAAGGAGTAAATAGGTCATATTTAGTATGGCCAGAATGGTAATAGGAAATCCTGCTTACTGGTGAGGTTGGATTCAATATTACTATTAAAAAAATTCCACTTTTAGTAAGTGGCCATTTCTCTGCACTTAATACCATCTGTGTCTTATAGCCTGTCTCCAATCCACGTCTGGTCTGTGCTGGCTGACAGCTTCCTTGTGCATTTCACCCAGACAACCACAAACACAGGACACTCAATCACATCTGCATTCTTCTGCAGACTGAATGGGTCTTCCTGGGCTGGAAGGATGGAGAGCCTCAAACATTTCAAAGGCCAGTGACCTGACCTCACACAAAGAACGGATAACACCCCAGAGGGACCATGGCAGACAGGACTTCATAGGCATTTTTTGGTATATAAACTGGGTCACCAACTCAGACACTTCTGGATGTACACCTGAACTCTGCCAGAGGAGCTGCATGGCTGCCTAAAGGACTCATCTGAACTGCTTTGCTGAGAAGGACTGCTGCCCTGCTGTTGCCCTGCTGCCCTGCTGCCCTGCTGGTTTTGCTATGAGGATTCTGCCCTCTCCGAAAGTGCTCTCCAAGGGCTTGGATTGAGCTTGCCTCCTGTTTCTGAAGTCTCATGGACAAATAAGACTTCACCTCAAGAAAATCCTTGTGGGTCGAAAATCGCTGCAATGCCTGCAAAAATTGACACAAAGCCTGCATTGCGGGTGAGAAATTGCCGCACAGTCGACTGGCATGACACAGCATTTGATGCAGCGTCTGCCGTGCGATGTAAAATTTGACGCACTGCCTACCAGATTGACGCAGCGCTTACTCCTTCTTCCAGGGCATCAAGGATTTTCAAATCATCGTCCCTGGGTGTCAAAATATCCCCACATTGCAGTGAGGAACCAAGACTGTGGATTAAAAAATGACACATTGTCTGTGCTGTGCCAGAAAACCCGATCCAACATCTTATTTTTCCACACACCACCTTGTCTGCGGTCTTTGTGAGTCGTTATTTTTGATCCACATTAGGTACTGTGGGTTACAAAGAAACAACTGTTATTTTCTAAGGATTGAGACTCTTTTAAACCTTTTAAAAGTGATATTTCAACTTGTGCTTATTGGATTTTTGTCATTTTTGACCGTATTTTATTAAGATAAATATTATCTATTTTTCTAAACCTGTGTGATGTATTTTTGATGTGTTTTCACTGTGTTACTGTATGATTTATTGTACAGTTACTTAACACATTACCTTCTAAGTTAAGCCTGACTGCTCTGTGTCAAGCTACCAGACGGTGGGCACAGGATAATTTGGATTATGTTGTGACTTACCCTGACTAGGATTGTGGTCCCTATTTGGACAAGGGTATATACCTCTGCCAACTAGAGACCCCATTTCTAACACCTTGTATTGTTCTTCCAAATGTGGATAATATTGCAGTCCCCACTACCTTGGCACTGACACAAGTTTTGGTGCAAGACCAACACTGGTCCACCACCTTCTTCACGCACACAGGCTGGTAATAATTAGAACCAGAGAAAGGGAGGAAAAACTTGACTATTTATTGAAATCAGATAATTAAAATGAGGGCTCAGTGAATACATCAAAACAACCTAAACTCGTCTTAGATAGACTCTGTGAAATAAGAAAGGCCAACACCAGCACCCACGTTGAGTGAGATCATGCAAGCCTGGTGTATCAATAAAACAGATCAGAATTTGTGCACAGAACCGACACCAAAACAATGAATGCAAAAAACACCAGAAGAAAGTGCAGACACAAGAATGAGGCATCCCACAGATATACTGTTATCAATATTAAAAAAGGCTTTCATCATGTATTCAGCAGTGGACATAACCGCAAAAGCAGGAAGACAAAGCTATCTCCACATCAATGTCCAGGCACTTGAATGCATATGAAACCTGTTAGAAACGCCCAAGGGGCACAAAAGTAGCCACAAGATATCGGATACTATAAAAAAGCGATACCTAATTTAGTTCACCCAACGATTTTGCGCTATCTCTATTGAGCAATAAGTGGATTCACCTTCCAAACAATACTGAAAAAAAGGAGAAAACAAAATTAAATGCTGAAATCAAAATAAAGAAAGTTGCTAAATGAGAACAACAGATGTACTCAAGAAACTCAGTAGACGCATATCTTATTAGAACAGAATAGGGAAACCCATGGCAAATAATAATAGGGGGTTGGGTGAGAGAGCCCTGACTGAGGTTTAACAGAGCAAACAAGCTGCCACGAACTCCCGGCTGAAAGAGCAGAAAGCGCACAAAGATCTAAATGCCCGCGTATGAAAGTACCTAGAACCACTCCACGTGGGTGACAAGAGTACCCACACCTCATGGAAGGCAGAGGTTATGATACCAGCCATCTTACTGAGTCCCTGAATGAGAGAAAATATATAGAGCCCTCAACCTGATCGTAAAAGGTGGGCAGAGAGGTAAATGGGGTCAGAACCATCTAGAAGGTATAGAGGGCGCTCACACGTAAATCCGAAAGAGCACCCAAGCTCACACCCGGAGGACTAAAATAAACGTGACCGTCTTACCTGAGCAAACAAGAAAAACCGATGAAGCGGCCCAATCTCCGGTATGGGTCACATAATGTCCAACCAATACCAGACACGCCTCCAAACTCCGGCTCATTTAACCCCTCAGGTGCCCTGGACGAGCTGGTTTCACCCTCGGCCATGGTTGCCGTGTACCGAGGATGAGACCAGCTTGTTCTGTACCTGGCCCAAGGGCGCTCCCCCCATGGTACTCCCACCCCCTTTCTCTGGGCAGGTATGGAAGGGGAATCGCTTCCCCTTCCAGCCATGGCCCTCCCACACTCCCCCCAGTGCCGTCTCATGACATCAGCCCGCAATCGCAGGCTGACATCATCAGAGGTCACCCCATTACACTGGAACTCAGCTTGCAGTGTGATTGGAAGAGAAATGCTTGCATTTCTCTTCCAATCCAGGGGTGGGGTCGGGCAGAGAGACATGAAAGGAAAGGCCTTTCATTTCCTTTCATGTCTTTCTGAGCATTTCTGCAGCCCAATCGTAAAGCGATCGGGCTGCAGAAATGCCCACTACACACTAGGGAGTTTTTTTCTTATCTAAACAATAAAGGAGTGCGTTCCCTTGAGCAAGGTTCGCTCCCCTGGGGGACATTTTTTTAAGGCCTTTTCTGCCCCCCCGCTTGGGGCAGAAGCTACTAGACACCAGGGATCTTTTTAAAAAACATTTTTTAGAGGTAGGGAGCGACCTCTTAGGCATGGGTCACTCCCCTGCGGGCAAATTGTTTTTACGCTATTTCTGCCCCCTTGGAGGCAGATACCACTAGACACCAGGGATTTTGTTTTGCGCCAATTTCACTCAAGGGGAGTGACCCCTTAGGCAAGGGAAGATTTTTTTTCTCCAAAAAGAGGGTGGGGGTATGGCCATACCCCTACCCCAAATAAATGGGGACAAAGTTGTTCTGCCCACTGGTGAGCAGTTGAGGCAATTACCCCCGATCCACACCCCAGAGGGGGCACAAAGCATACTAGATGCCAGGGAATTAAAAAATAAAATAGTGGCTATGACCCAGTATGGGCATGGTTATGCCCCCACCCCAACTGAAGGGGGTAACAGTCTTTTAGCTCTCTCTCCGCACACTAAAAGATCTTATCCCAATGGCAAGCAAGAGGGCATTTGATTATTTTGGGGGTTTGGTTTTACATTTGGGCCATGAGAGCTTGTCTAACATTCAAAATCGTCCCACTTTGAATGGTGAGAACTGCACTTTTTGGACTTTGGAATGCTGCCATGTAGAAAACTCTATGAGACCTAGACACATCTGAAAACTAACTAAACATCTGGATGAATCAAGGGTGGTGTGCTTCATATGCACCCTGCACCATTTTCCTACCCACAATGCCCTGCAAACCTCCAACTTTGTTTGAAATCACACATTTTCCCCACATTTTTGTGATGGAACCTTCCGGAATCTGCAGGAATCCACAAAATTCCTACCACCCAGCATTGTTGCATCTATACAGATAAAAATTCTGCCCCACTTGTCAGCTTAAATTTTTTTTTTTTCAAACTGCCCTTCTGGACCTGCTTTGGTTCCGGCTCAATTTTGACATGTTTTTGGCTCTTCCCTGTCACAGGCACTTTGCCCACCTACACAAGTGAGGTATAATATTTATTGGGAGACTAAGGGGAATGTTGGGTGGGAGGAAATGTGTGCCGGTGCGGTGATCCCACACAGAAATGTGAGAAAGATGTGATTTTATAGCTAAATCTGAGGTTTGCTGAGGGTTCTGGGTAAGAAAACCCTGGGGGATCCATGCATGTCACACCTCCCTGGACACTCTTAGGTGTCTAGTTTCCAGAAATGTCTGGGTTTGGTAGGTTTCCCTAGATGGTTGCTGAGCACTGGACCAAAAACGCAGATGCCCACCTCCACAAAAAACAGGTAGTTTTGTATTTGATCATTTTCATGTGTCCACGTATTGTTTTGGGGCATTTCCCGTCGTGGGTACTAGGCCTAACCACACAAGTGAGGTACCATTTTTATCAGGAAACTTGGGGGAACTTGGGGGAAGGAAATATGTGTCTCCTTTCAGATTCCAGAACTAGCTATCACCGAAATGTGAGGAAAGAGTGTTTTTTTTGCCAAATTGTGAGGTTTGCAAAGGATTCTAGGTGACAGAATCTGGTGAGAGCACCACAAGTTACCCCATCTTGGGTTCCTCTAGGTGTCTAGTTTTCAGAAATGTCCAGATTTGCTAGGTTTTCCTAGGTGCCAGATGAGCTTGAAGACAAAATCCACAGCTAGGCACTTTGCAAAAAACAGGTCAGTTTTCTTTGGGAAAATGCGATGTGTCCATGTTGTGTTTTGGGGCATTTCCTGTTGCGGACTGTAGGCCTACCCACACAAGTGAGGTACCATTTTTATCAGGAGACTTGGGGGGATGATGGGTGGAAGGAAATTTGTGGCTCCTCTCAGATTTCAGAACTTTCTATCACCAAAATGTGAGGAAAAAGTGTTTTTTGTCTCCAAATTTTGAGGTTTGCAAAGGATTCTGGGTAACAGAACCCGCTGGGAGCGCCACAAGTCACCCCATCCTGGGTTCCCCTAGTGTCTAGTTTTCAAAACTGCACAGGTTTGATAGGTTTTCCTAGGTGCCAACTGAGCTCCACAGGTAGGCAATTTCCAAAAAAGCACATCAGTTGTCAATTAAAAAAATTGATGTGTCCATGTTGTGTTTTGGTGCGTTTCCTGTCGCGGGCACTAGGCCTACCAACACAAGTGAGGTGCCATTTTTATTGGGAGGCTTGGGGGAATGCTGGGTGAAAGGAAATTTGTGGCTGCTCTCAGATTCCAGAACTTTCTATCACCGAAATGTGAGGACAAAGTGATTTTTTGGGCCAAATTTTGAGGTTTGCAAAGGATTCTGGGTAACAGAACCTGGTGAGAGCCCCACAAGTCACCCCATTATGAATTCCCCTAGGTGTCTAGTTGTAAAACATTTATAGGTTTGCTAGGTTTCCCTAGGTGGCGGCTGAGCTATACCAAAATCCTCAGCTAGGCACTTTGTAAAAAACAGGTCAGTTTTCTTTGGGAAAATGTGCTGTGTCCATGTTGTGTTTTGGGGCATTTCCTGTTGCAGGCACTAGTCCTACCCACATAAGTGAGGTACCATTTTTATCGGGAGACTTGGGGGAATGCTGGGTGGAAGTAAATTTGTGGGTTCTCTTAGATTGCTGAATTGTCTATCACTGAAATGTGAGGAAAAACAGTTTTTTGGCCACATTTTAAGATCTGCAACGGATTCTGGGTAACAGAATCCGGTGAGAGCCCCACAAGTCTCCCCATCCAGGATTCCCCTAGGCGTCTAGATTTTAAAAATGCACAGGTGTGGTAGGTTTCCCAGGGTGCCGGCTAAGCTAGAAGCCAAAATCCACAGCAAGGCACTTTCCAAAAAACACGTCAGATTTTAATGTAAAAATGTGATGTGTCCATGTTGCGTTTCCTGTTGCGGGCATTAGGCCTACCCACACAAGTGAGATACCATTTTTATTGGGAGACTTGGGGAATACAGAATAGAAGAACAAGTGTTATTGCCCCTTGTCTTTCTCTACATCTTTTCATTCCAAATGTAAGACAGGGTGTAAAAAAGACATCTATTTGAGAAATGTCCTGTAATTCACATACTAGTATGGGGTCCCCGGAATTCAGAGATGTGCAAATAACCACTGCTTCTCAACACCTTACCTTGTGCCCATTTTGGAAATACAAAGAATTCCTTGATACCTATTTGTCACTCTTTATATTTCACCAAATGAATTGCTGTATACCCTGGTGCAGCTCCTTTATTGGCTCTGGGTATCTAGGGTTCTTGGGTAACCTAAAATCCATATATAGCCCCACTACCAGAAGAGTCCAGCAGACATAACGGTATATTGCTTTTAAAATTCTGCCATAGCTGGAAAAAGTTATAGAAGAAAACATGGACAGAAATGGCTCTTTTTTCGCCTCAATTTCAATATTTGTTTTATTTTTGCTGTTACTTTCTGTAGGAAAACTTTGAAGTATCTACTCAAATGACCCCTTGCCGAATTCAGAATTTTGTCTACTTTTCAGAAATGTTTAGCTGTCTGGGATCCAGCATTGGTTTCATACCCACTAACTGGAAGGAGGCTAAAAGCACAAAAAAATAGTAAAAATGGGGTATGTCCCAGTAAAATGCCAAAATTGTGTCGAAACTTGTGGTTTTCTGATTCAAGTCTGCCTGTTCCTGAAAGCTGGGAAGATGTTGATTTTAGCACCACAAACCCTTTGTTGATGCCATTTTCAGGGGAAAAAACACAAGCTTTCTTCTGCAGCCTATTTTCCCCATTTATTTTCAAAAGAAAACGAAATTTTAGCTGTAGTTTGGCAAACTTCTTGGTCTCCTCCAGGGGAACCCACAAACTCTGGGTACCTCTAGAATCTCTAGGATGTTGGGGAAAAAGGACGCACATTTGGCATGGGTAGCTTATGTGGAAAAAAAGGTTATGAGGGCCTAAGCACGAACTGCCCCAAATAGCCAAAAAAAAGGCCTGGCACCTGAGGGGGGAAAAGGCCTGGTAGCGAAGGGGTTAAACCATCGAGCCGGGTCATGTGACCTAGATAGATAATGGTCATAACAGAAAAAATAGAAAGAGAACTAGCATTCCAATGATGAAAGAGGCCCAAAAGACATTGCCATGTTAGAAAGAGGCGATTGTCAGGCTTCCAACTTCCATCTAATCAGATTTACAAGTAGGTATGCAGCAAGAGCAACACAGTATGTATAAGATACAATCTACACACATAAACAAATAACAAAACAGTTGATCAAGGGCAGCCACGGGGCAGAATAGAACTAGCCATAAGGATGAAACCCGTCCTGACAAGTAACCAATCAATGACCTCAAAAACGACAAGCTCCCTCTGGGAAAAAGGTCCCCCAGTAGGATCAAAGATAGAATGGGTATCTGCCAACCCTCAAGCATAGGCAAACAAAACAAAAATCTAACGAGTATGGAAGGACAAGTACTGCCTAAAGCAGAGAGGTGGGGGGGTCAAGAATATCCTGACTCTCATATTGAACCTTCAGGACTGTCTCAGCCTCTGAGCGGAGACAGTTAGTTCATAGCATTCTCCTATGGAATCATTTAGCTGAGACTTCTTCTGTGTGTATTTACGGTAAAAATTCTGAATACTTACATTTTTTGCTGTATTCATTAACGTTTCATTCTTTCCTGGATAGTATTTTTTTCTAGACCAGTCCATGTAGGACGTTTCTCTGTGTGTCGTGTTTCAGTCCAATGTTGGACCAAGGGCGCAGGATTTCTGTGCTTCCTTATAGCTGATTTATGCTTGCTATGTTGCACTCTGAACTCCCATTGCGTTTTACCTACCTTTTCTAGTCTGCACGGACATAAGGAAAGATAGATCACATTGGAGGATCTTCAATTCGTCATGTCTTTCAGAATGATTTGTTTGTCACCATATTCAACACAATCACCTACCAGGGTCTCTTCACATGCATGACACGTCACATATTTGTGGTTACCACAGATAGGGTTATGGCCTGTGATGAATTTCTGGCAAACGTTATTCTTCTTCCCTACATTGGATCTGACCAGCATATTCCCGAGACTGAGGTTCAGTCAAAACAGCAAAAGCAGGTTTGGGGAGAGTGTCGTTCTCCTAGCTGGTATTAAGTATATGCCATTTAGAGATAACTATATGTCTATTTTTTTCGTCCAGGTTAGAGTAATGAACCACACAGATCAGTGTGGTACGGTGTGGTGATCAAATGGAAGAAAATAGTAATTCAATTTAGTTTCCAGATTCCTCAGTCTACAACTTAGACTCTTCATCATATTTCCTTTATGTATCTTAAAACGTATGTTCAATACGTTATGGTTTCTTCTCTTTCTAGAATTAAATGAGTACTCAGTATTAGAAACTGACAAGAAGCACTCCCTGTAGGAGGCTGGACTGGCTTGTAGTGAGTACCAAGGGGTACTTGCACCTTGCACCAGGCCCAGTTATCCCTTATTAGTGTATAGGGTGTCTAGCAGCTTAGGCTGATAGATAATGGTAGCTTAGCAGAGCAGCTTAGGCTGAACTAGGAGACGTGTGAAGCTACTACAGTACCACTTAGTGTCATATGCACAATATCATAAGAAAACACAATACACAGTTATACTAAAAATAAAGGTACTTTATTTTTATGACAATATGCCAAAGTATCTTAGAGTGTACCCTCAGTGAGAGGATAGGAAATATACACAAGATATATATACACAATAGCAAAAATATGCAGTATAGTCTTAGAAAACAGTGCAAACAATGTATAGTTACAATAGGATGCAATGGGGAAACATAGGGATAGGGGCAACACAAACCATATACTCCAAAAGTGGAATGCGAACCACGAATGGACCCCAAACCTATGTGACCTTCTAGAGGGTCGCTGGGACTATTAGAAAATAGTGAGAGTTAGAAAAATAACCCTCCCCAAGACCCTGAAAAGTGAGTGCAAAGTGCACTAAAGTTCCCCTACGGACAAAGTAGTCGTGTTAGAGGAATAATGCAGGAAAGACACAAACCAGCAATGCAACAACTGTGGATTTCCAATCTAGGGTACCTGTGGAACAAGGGGACCAAGTCCAAAAGTCACAAGCAAGTCGGAGATGGGCAGATGCCCAGGAAATGCCAGCTGCGGGTGCAAAGAAGCTTCGACTGGACAGAAGAAGCTGAGGTTTCTGCAGGAACGAAAAGGGCTAGAGACTTCCCCTTTGGTGGACGGATCTCTCTCGCCTTGGAGAGTCGTGCAGAAGTGTTTTCCCGCCGGAAGGACGCCAACAAGCCTTGCTACACGCAAATCGTGCGTTTGGCGTTTTTGGACGCTACTGGGGCCCAGGAGGGACCAGGAGGGACCAGGAGGTCGCAAATTGGACCTGAAGAGAGAGGGGACGTCGAGCAAGACAAAGAGCCCTCACTGAAGCAGGTAGCACCCGGAGAAGTGCCAGAAACAGGCACTACGAGGATGCGTGAAACGGTGCTCGCCGAAGTTGCACAAAGGAGTCCCACGTCGCCGGAGACCAACTTAGAAAGTCGTGCAATGCAGGTTAGAGTGCCGTGGACCCAGGCTTGGCTGTGCACGAAGGGTTTCCGCCGGAAGTGCACAGGGGCCGGAGTAGCTGCAAAGTCGCGGTTCCCAGCAATGCAGCCCAGCGAGGTGAGGCAAGGACTTACCTCCACCAAACTTGGGCTGAAGAGTCACTGGACTGTGGGGGTCACTTGGACAGCGTCGCTGGATTCGAGGGACCTCGCTCGTCGTGCTGAGAGGAGACCCAAGGGACCGGTAATGCAGCTTTTTGGTGCCTGCGGTTGCAGGGGGAAGATTCCGTCGACCCACGGGAGATTTCTTCGGAGCTTCTGGTGCAGAGAGGAGGCAGGCTACCCCCACAGCATGCACAAGCAGGAAAACAGTCGAGAAGGCGGCAGGATCAGCGTTACAGAGTTGCAGTAGTCGTCTTTGCTACTATGTTGCAGGTTTGCAGGCTTCCAGCGCGGTCAGCGGTCGTTTCCTTATCAGAAGGTGAAGAGAGAGATGCAGAGGAACTCGGATGAGCTCTTGCATTCGTTATCTGAAGTTTCCCCAGAGACAGAGACCCTAAATAGCCAGAAAAGAGGGTTTGGCTACCTAGGAGAGAGGATAGGCTACTAACACCTGAAGGAGCCTATCAGCAGGAGTCTCTGACGTCACCTGGTGGCACTGGCCACTCAGAGCAGTCCAGTGTGCCAGCAGCACCTCTGTTTCCAAGATGGCAGAGGTCTGGAGCACACTGGAGGAGCTCTGGACACCTCCCAGGGGAGGTGCAGGTCAGGGGAGTGGTCACTCCCCTTTCCTTTGTCCAGTTTCGCGCCAGAGCAGGGGCTAAGGGGTCCCTGAACCGGTGTAGACTGGCTTATGCAGAATTGGGCACCTCTGTGCCCAACAAAGCATTTCCAGAGGCTGGGGGAGGCTACTCCTCCCCTGCCTTCACACCATTTTCCAAAGGGAGAGGGTGTCACACCCTCTCTCAGAGGAAGTTCTTTGTTCTGCCATCCTGGGCCAGGCCTGGCTGGACCCCAGGAGGGCAGCTGCCTGTCTGAGGGGTTGGCAGCAGCAGCAGCTGCAGTGAAACCCCAGGAAGGGCAGTTTGGCAGTACCAGGGTCTGTGCTACAGACCACTGGGATCATGGGATTGTGCCAACTATGCCAGGATGGCATAGAGGGGGTAATTCCATGATCATAGACATGTTACATGGCCATATTCGGAGTTACCATTGTGAAGCTACATATAGGTAGTGACCTATATGTAGTGCACGCGTGTAATGGTGTCCCGCACTCACAAAGTTCAGGGAATTGGCTCTGAACAATGTGGGGGCACCTTGGCTAGTGCCAGGGTGCCCTCACACTAAGTAACTTTGCACCTAACCTTTACCAGGTAAAGGTTAGACATATAGGTGACTTATAAGTTACTTAAGTGCAGTGTAAAATGGCTGTGAAATAACGTGGACGTTATTTCACTCAGGCTGCAGTGGCAGGCCTGTGTAAGAATTGTCAGAGCTCCCTATGGGTGGCAAAAGAAATGCTGCAGCCCATAGGGATCTCCTGGAACCCCAATACCCTGGGTACCTCAGTACCATATACTAGGGAATTATAAGGGTGTTCCAGTAAGCCAATGTGAATTGGTAAAATTGGTCACTAGCCTGTTAGTGACAATTTAAAAGTAATGAGAGAGCATAACCACTGAGGTTCTGGTTAGCAGAGCCTCAGTGAGACAGTTAGGCACCACACAGGGAACATATACATGCACACCTATGAGCACTGGGGCCCTGTGTGACAGGGTCCCAGTGACACATACATATAGGCCACAAACCTATGAGCACTGGGGTCCTGACCAGCAGGATCCCAGTGACACATAACAAACATACTGAAAACATAGTGTTTTCACTATGAGCACTGAGGCCTGGCTATCAGGATCTCAGTGAGACAGTGAAAACAGTGACAAACATCCTGACATGCACTCACAAACAGGCCAAAAGTGGGGGTAACAAGGCTAGAAAGAGGCTACTTTCTCACACTCCCACTTCTCTGAATGTTGGTGGCAGCAAAGTTAACAGTATAAAGAGGTGCCTTCCATCAAACATAAAAAGTGGGTGGAGTCTGTATAATGTGGCAGTTACACCACAAACCAAAAGTCCTACCTTTAAGTGACATAAGCCATGACCATCTACCCAGAAGTGATCCTGTACATGGCTCCTGACCGAGAAGTACTAACCTAGAAGTGACATTGCTTCTAAACAATGACCTGCAAATTGCTTCACTCATGGACTCTGCCCACAAGTTCTGACCCTGAAGTGACATCATCCACGATCCCTGGCCTACAAGTGACATTATCCACGATCCCTGACAATAAAATGATGTTTCTGAGGACCCATAACCTGGTCATGAGGCTGCCCAAGGACCCTACTGCTGAAGTGACCTCACACAAACCACCTGACCTGTAAATTACATAATCTATGACCAATTACCTTTAAGTGACACCAACCATGAATTCCCTGCTAAGACCCTGAGGGAAGTAGCCTGTGAGGAGGTGGGTAAATGAGAGACTGACAAGAGCCCCTAATTACCGATCATGCAATCATGTCCCACGCAGCATCCATGTTGATTCTTCCTACAAGGGAAAATGAAGAAGGAGCAATGAGAAACCATGTAACAAACATAAAAAACAGACTTCTATTTTCCAAACAGGAAGAGGGGCAGAGAAGAAGTAGACAGGGAGAAAGAGAAAAAGGAACGAACTATGAGGTGAACATAAGAGAGGAGAAGAAAGAGAGGAGGATTGTGTCACAAGTGAAACTACAAGAAGACGAAGAAACAGATTGTAGCACACAGAGGAGCAACCAAGTCTGGGAGGAAGGAGATACACCACAGATGATGAAACCCCAGGCACACACGCTGATGATGTATCCTTGGGACTACCACTCCTACCAAGAAAAGAACAATGAAGAAGCCATCAAGAGGCTACTGCATCTGCCGCAGGGCTTCCCAGAATCTGGACAGGTGCCGGACCCTAGCCACGCTCACCAGGGAGCGTGGCTTGCCCAGGTTAGTGCACATATATAGGGCTGGTGAGGTCACTCAGGAAGGAGAGGGGCGGAGAAAGAGTAATTCTAGGGAATGGACCAACTGGTAACTGGTGCTCTCATTTCAATATTGGAATTGAAGGGCTAGATGTAGTTTGTTTTCACTTTTTTACTCTGCATTAATTCCAGTGTCAAAAAGGGGAATTTGTATTTCAGAATTTGTGTGAAAAAATTACAGATTTGTTTCCCTTCTCTAACTAGAGAGAGAAACCTAACAAGACAGAAAAAAGAATAGGCAGTATCTTGATAGTAAGGGAACCCCAAAAGTTAGCTGAAAGAGTCGGATGGAAGAAATGAATGAGAAGAGAGGTAGGGAAGAAACCAGAGAATAGGGAAGAATACAAGAAAGAGATTAGTCAAGAACGATAAGAGAAAGAGAAGAAAAAAGAGAAGGGTCAAATTGAGAAAACAGGAAGAAAATGTACTTACCAGTGATCTCTGTGATCTTATCCGAAGTATCCAGCCCCTGAAGCAGAAGGACCTACCGAAGAGGAAAAGAACAAAGTCACTTGGAGGGAACAGGAGAAAGCCACCTAGAAAAAAAAGATGTGTAAAGCCTAAGCCTGAAAGAAAAGAAATGTTCAATAAAGAACCTCCTTTTTTCTATTCTTTCTGGGTCTGTGCGATCCCTCCATACCTTGTAACTCAAACCATCAGGAGTACAGCAGCTCTCAGTATTCAACCTATTTGACCATACAATGTGCAGGAAGTGGCATAGAAGGAAGTGGCCCAACAGCCAGGTGATAAGAGTAAAAGTGTCAGAATGTACTAAATGTAATGTAATGTAAATGTAAATGTGTACTTGTAAAGCGCACTCCGACCCGGAGGTATCGAGGCGCTGAACGCATACCGCCGTGGAACCCCTCCTGGCTTTCCCTGTAAGATGCCCAGTCCTGGGCAACCCCCAAGGTGAAGCCAGGCATCCCAGCGCTGTTGGGGCCGTTGTACTAACCTGTACTTTTGATCTAGATTGAGCAATGTACTCTTCCATCTCTCATTACCTTCATTAGTGATTACATGCAGCAATAATATGATGGCCAGTAAACAGGGAAACACAAACAGGGAAAGGAAAATGGGATAAAAAAAGAAAACAAAGATACCAACACCACCACTTTGCCTTGTCACTTCTGCTGGCTCTGATACCTGCATGTCGGAGGGAGTACTTAGAGGAATGGAGAGATATCTTAGTAACCTGCCATGAAGGTCCTGCATCTGACAGTAGCAGAAAAGGATATATCCAGGGACGTAGCATCAGGGGTAGTGCTTGGGCTGCTGCACCCCAATAAAAACTGTTGTGTAGTGATTAGTTGGGTACAAGTGCTTTCAGTTGGGTATAGTGAAGTGTCTATTGGATTTCATGTGGGACTTATACATGTCCACATTGACAAAAACATGCACACTTTCTTCTCTGTTTTAAAGACCTTAAAAATGTTGATTAGTTTGAAAAATGTTGGGATTTAAGTGCCTCAAACTATCCACCCTGCTCTCTCTTTCCACTGTTCCCTAAGCTCCCCTCAAGTCCTGATTCTCATATAATGTGTTTTAATAAGCTACCCCAGCATGATTGTTGGGAAATCTGAAGCTCACCCCCCTAATCTTATTGACCAAACTACGCCCCTGGATATAACAACATATCGCAATTGACGATAAACACCGCCATTGCTGATATGCACATGTTTTATATGAAGCTTTCTTTTACAAAGTTCTACAGAAACATAGTATCGATATGTACCCTATTTCATTGCATTTTGGCTTTAGCATTGCCAACTTAGGCTGTAATTTCCCAGTGTCTTACAGATGAAGACATAAGTGCTGTAACGGGCTCGATGCAAGTGCTATGTTGTGGGACTCCAAGTGTTTATATCCTGTTGTGAGAAATGTTTTGCTCTTTGCCGCCACAAGCTTGTTTCAGAATTGTGAGACATTGCTGAAAGTTATCAGTGAGGGATAATATTGCCTCTTTTGGACCTTGGTTGCTCGTACGGTGGAAGGAGGGGAGATTTCAGTCTGAAATAAGGTGAGTGATTTAAGCAACAATCTATAGGGGATGCCGCACGGAAAACAGAAAAAAGTAATTGTTTATAATTGTTCTGCGATCTAAGCACTATAGGGGATTGAGGGGAATTTAAAGGGACATTATATATTGGGGCTATGCAGTAAGTGAGGATTTCAGTATATCTCAATGCTTTGGGTGTAGTGCTTTGAAAAGTGTGGTTCCTAAATTGTGTCCAAGGTCAGTATGTCAGGGGCCATATCATACATTGTGACCCTGGGTTAGAAAGGCATTTGTGCATGTCTATTTATGCCCGAGGCACTATGGTAATACAGAATGGGCTGCAGGCTCTTGCACTGGCCATTCTGTAATATGAATTTTGCCCTGGGGTTAGGAGGTTTCCATATTACAGACTTGGGCAAAGAAGCAGTCAGAAGATAAGTTGACTGCACTGTGTAGAGGAAGCGCAGTCAGTGTACCTCTTATGAGGGAGGCACAGGGATCCTGGGAAGCGGACCCACCAGCGGCAGTTCCTCTGCTGTGGCGGAGGATTGTTGCCTCCGCGAGCAGCAGCCTCTACAAACCTTTAACAACGAAACAATGCTAAACTATGTTTATTATCATTTTGTTGTTAAAGGGTCAGGGCCATGGGGGATGATGGGGACGAGGGAAGTGCACTGTGCGCTCCCTCAGTGTGCATGTGTGTTTGGACGGTTGTCTCAGGCACTGACCTCTCTCCAGTCCGTCACTGTGTTGCCGGGCAAGAGAGAAAAGGCACAGGCTCCTAGTCTGCCTGGGGACTCCGGCCAATCATAACACTGCTTTCATGCAGCATTAGGACTGGTCGGAAGGCAGGCTGGGAGCCTGTGCCTCCTGTGAGCAGGAAGGAGCGGCGGTGTGGCAACAGTGAGGCAAGTACGTTTTTATTTGTACTATTTTTAAAATGTTATTATTATCCTCCCTGCCATGTGCCGCCTTGCCACTTTTTACCCCAGCAAGCCATGATTGGGACCCCCCCCCTTTATTTTCCAGGTATCCCCATGCAGGGGGATCTCTACAACCCCCTCACGCTCTGCTTTTTTTTTTAAATGAAGACCAATTCACTGAATCAAGCGAAAGGCAGGCCACCACTATTCTGGAGACAGCGCATTATTGCGATACAGCACACTGTGCCAGTCTGCATCTGGTGTACACACATAAGGGTGTTGCCACGATACACATTGGGGTAGTGTGCTGTGTCTGTGTCTGTAATGTGCCCCCCTGCCCTTTCATATGCACCAGGATAGTTGGCTGTGTGGTCTCCGAGTAGTGATTACTGGTCTCTGCTTCTTTGCGTTGCAAAGAGGCTTTTACAAGGCATGATGCCAAACGTTAACCCCCCTATCTCACCTACTTTCTATTGGTCCCACGTCTGCTTATGTTCCTATTATCGAAGCTGTACACCTAACCTAACCTTATAATAATACAATCATATACAAAAATGAAGCCACAAATGATGCTTTGTGGCACAAATCGGCTGTGCTGACTCTATATTCATTGGTTCATTATGTTTTCTTTCATTCCAGAATTAATTAAAAAAATGAGAACATAGCGTGTAAAATAAAAGAAAACTAGAAATTCGCAGATAGGCTAAACTACAAACCACACCATATGGGCTATGCACTCTGATAAGGCCCCCGAAATAGATTTGGATTTGAGTGCTTTGCGACCTCCTGAAGGAATATGGGGCCATATGTACGAAGACTTTTTCCCTTAGACACAAAATGGGTAAAAACCTTTGCTACATCTGGCCCATGAAGCGCTCTATAAATTCTCCAGAAAAAAAGTCTAAGAGCTTAGAGTTACAGAGCTCCAAATACAATTCAACAGAATCTTGTGAGATACAAAGCCTACTATTTTACATTTTAGGCAGCAATAGCCACTTCTTCAGTCCAAGACCCAACACTATCATCTTGGCTTTAAACTTTGTTAGTACAGCTAAAATTTATTTGTTAAGCAGAAATTGCCGTATTCACTCGACTTAATTTTAGAATTTCAGATGGCACATATAGATACGTTTACAGGTTCCATTAAGGAGAGGATTATTTAAATATAATTAGTGTGGGCAACAATTTGCACATTTCTGAAAACTAGACACCGAGGGGAGTTCAGGGAGGCCTGGTTGCATAGCTCCTAACATCTTTTCCACCCAGAAGCCCTTGCAAACCTCAAATTTGACCTAAAAATGCATTTTTTCTTACATTTTTGTGAAGGAAAGTCACAAAAGTCCTACCACTCAGCATTTCCCTATAAAAATAGTACCTCACACATGTGGGTAGGCCTAGTGATTGTGACAAGAAAAGGGCAAGAAAGCAAAAGGGACAGATCAAATTATTCCATCCAAAAACCCAACCTTTTCTGCAATGTTGCTGGCTGCGGAATTTGGTCCCTTGCTCAGCTGGCACCCAGAGAAATCTACCAAAACTGCACATTTCTGAAAACTAGACACCGGGGAGAGGCCTATGTGGCATAACTTACGTGGCTCTCACCAGGTTTTTTCACTCATAAACCCTTGCAATCCTCAAACTTTGCCTAAAAATAAATATTTTCCTGGAAAGTTTGTAACTCTGTGGGGAGCCTCAAATTTCACATGGCCCAGCATTACCCCATGTCTCTTGATAAAAGTCATTTGTGTTCAGTGAGCCTATTGCCCACAACAGGAAAGGGCCCAAGACACAACATTTACTCATCAACTTTTTTCCACTGAAAACCAACTATTTTCTTGCTACTTAAGTAGCTATGGGTTTTGGGCCCTAGCCCAGGCGGCATCTAGTGAAAATTAACAAACCTGCACATCTCTCAAAACAAGACTTCTGGGGGAGTCACCAGGTGTGTTACACAGATGCCCTTGCAAACCCCAAACTTTGGCTAGAAACATACATTTTCCTCATATTTCTGTGACAGAAAGTTCTGGAATAAGTGGGGAGCTACTGAGGAAGAGAGGTGGTTCCACCACCAGCACCGCTACGCCAGCAGGATTCTGCCTGCCATATTACGATGCATAATACAGTGCGGCAGTGTCCTCTGTGGCAGTGCGGTGCTGGCTGTGGAAAACGCAGGACCCATCCCTTCCTGGACGACCACCTTGCTGCAAAAGGTGAGTTGACCGTCCAGAAAGGGGGGGTTGTTAGGTGCATGTTTGTAGTGTGTATGCATGTGTGCGTGGAGTGAATGTGTAGCGGAATGGTGTGTGTGCGTGAGTGTGTATGCATGTGTGCGCAGAGGGTGTGTGTGTCCGAATGAAAGCAGAGGGGAGGGGTGTGTGTCAGGGTTCAAGTGCATGTCTGAGTGCATGTATGTGTGCGAATGGGGGTGTCTGAGTGCATATATGTGTACGAATGGGGGTGTCTGAGTGCGTGTATGTGTGTGAGTGGGGGTGTCTGAGTTTGCGTATGTGTGCGAATGGGACTGTCTGAGTGCGTGTTTGTGAACGAGCGAGTGAGGGTGTCTGGATGTATGCGTGCGGTTCGGGGTGCGTGTCTGCATGTATGCGGATGAGGGGTGTGTGTGTCTGCATGTATGCGTATGTGGAGGGGGAGTGTGTGAATGTATGTGTGCGGATGAGGGGGTGCATGTGTGCAAGTCTGCAAGTGAGTGTGTGGTCTGTGTGTATGTGTGCGAGTGAGTGGGGTTGTCTTTGTGTATGCGTGCAAGTGAGTGGGGGTGTCTGTGTTTATGCTTGTGATCGGGTGGGGGTGTTTGTATGGAACTGTGCGGATGCGGGGGGTGAATATATGCATGCCTGGAGGGAGTGGGGTTTGCATGAATGCAGAGGGAACAGGGTGTGAATGATTATGGAGGGGGTGTGTATGTGTGAGTGGGTGTGTGTGTATGTCAGTGTGAGGCCTAAGACTGCCGGCCATATTAGGAGGCAGCATGCTGCCAGGCTTTTCACTGCGATCGCCCTGCCATGATAACCCTGGTGGTAACCCCATTCCTGTCACCGGCACACGCACAAACACATGCACACACACCCCCACCCATCCACACACTTCCAAAAAACCCCACCCAACCCCACACATCCATACTAATGCCCATACCCACTTTCACACTTCACACACTTCAAGCTCTCAGCTGTTCCAGTTCCGGGAACCCCACACAAGCTGCCTGCCAGAGCACCTCAGTTCTTGCAGTCAGTACACTCTGCTACTCCAGTACTGGGACCTCGGGCGCGGCACCATCAGTGCACCTCCCTTCACACACTCCAGGCCCCACAGTCGTGCCCATGCCAGAACCCCACACACGCTCTCTGCAGAGCACCTCAGTTCTTACATTCAGCTCACACTGCTTTCCAGTACTGGGACCTCAGGTGCAGCTCCATCAATGCACCTCAGTTCACACACTCCAAGCCACTCAGCCGTGCCAGTGCCAGAACCCCACACACGCTGTCTGCCAGAACATCTCCATTCTTACAGTCAGTAGACTCTGCTGTTTCACTACTGGGACTTTGGGCGCAGCTCCATCAGTGGACCTCAGTTCATCTCCTTTCCTGTACTGGAACCCCACTCACATACAGTTCCATTACAGCAGCTCAATTCTAATATTCAGTCCCACTGCCGAGCTAATACTGGACCCAAAACAGCAAAACACAGCTCAGCCAGTGCACCTCAAGTCTAACATCCAACACCATTGTTGATGGGAACCACCACAGCTCCTCCAGAAACCATCAGTTCTAGCATTCTGTGCACATTTCTTCTCAGTACTAAGGCTCACAAGCATGCCCTTCAGGACTCCTCGCTTATGTGATTCAGAGGCAATGCCAAAACCCATACTGGGCCCCACTCTCACCTTCACCAAGGCACCTCCAGGCTAACCCTCGGCAACACTGGCACCCCAAGAGCATCTTAGAAGCAGGTTCCAAACTTTACAGGACAACCACCATTGACTTCTATGGAGTGGTCCTGATAATGAGGGATGCAGGCTTAAGGATGCTCACTGGACGCTCCAGATGCTGTGCAGTCCACAGGTGTAAAGTCTGGTCAAGTTCTTGGTCCACAGGTGAGTGGGGGCGACTCCGGCCATAGATCTTAGGGTCTCACAAAGTCTTCTACGCAGGAGTCAAAGGGCAGCCAATGCAGACCTTTAGTTCTTGCGACACATTGGTTCCGGTGCAAACGTTTGGTGGGAGCTGGTGTCCTTGTAGTCCAACAAATCTGGTCTCTGACAGCTCTCCCAGGTTCAGCAGATTCGGGTGCAGACTTTGGCTATCTCAGAGTCCATTGTTGGTGCTCCCAGCGACTTCCGCAGGTGTTTCCACTTTGTCATTTTTGGCTCTTTTCAATCTTGTGTCCCTGGAGCGAGTTCCAGGGGACCAGCCACATAATCCTTAAGGTCTCTGCAGTGGATTTGGCCTGGGAATCAACTTTTACCCAGGCCAGGCATGCAGAAGAGGGTCCAAACTCCACTGGCCCAGTGTGCAGCAGGTACAGCCATTCGGCACCGCAGTCTCTCTTCGTGCATTTCAAAGGGGTGCAGAGTGGTCTTTTTCTTGTCCTTTGTCCAAATCCAGTGAGTACTAAATTTTCGGGTGCCCATTATATCTCAGTAAAGTGCCCCATGAGGGCAACGTGGTCACTAGTCAATCGGCTAGTAGATTGTCCCCTACCTGGTGACACAGTTCCAGTAATGTGTGTCATTTGGCTATCCCAGAATGAACTTTCTAAGCCACAACCAACATCGCTGAGATCTTCCTAAAGTGTGAGGACCTTGGTAGCCCACTCCTGGGGGTGTGGCTACCATGGAAGCACGCCCATGTAAAACTGGTTCTAAAAACCGATATTCATTTAATATACAGCTGAAGCTCGGCATTAGGTGAACTATTGGAGCTGGTTCACTCATCTCTTAAAAACGTTCTAAAAAATTAGTGCAATTTCTAGTCATTTGTTGACAGTGTAAATTAGAGTGGGAACTCTGTAGAAAGCAGTGAAAAAAGAAAGATCGAATCTCACCATCTGCCTCTTCAAATGCGTCACTAAAGGTTTCATGATCCCTGGCTGGAGCTGTACCTAACGTCTTGTTGGGGACAATTCTGTCAGTGTACACACAGTCCATAAACAGTTAGGCAAGACTCTTGTGGCTGTCTTCTCTTCTAGCACAGCGCTTTAGTGAAAGGCATGCACAAAGCTCAACTGGCTGCTTCATGGTAAATGCTGGCTTGCTTTCTCTGAGCAAACACTGAAGAAGGATGGCCATACAGTGGCACCTCCTGTAGAGAATCTTTGAACCTGGAAGCTGAAAAGGGCGTTGTAAAAGCCCTTGAGAGAGATGAAGCCTGGCACTCAGGCTTCAGTGTGCAATGCCAGACCATGCTCATTTGTATCAGCAGTGCCTCACACAACAAGAGTATTGTGTCTCCTTATGGAAACCAAGGGCTGTTAACAGAAAAGCCCTTCATAATGACATCAGAGCGAAGGTGAAGCAATTATATTTTTGTCTTCTCATGCACCCGGTAGGCCTGCTGGGTGACTCTCATCTCATCTTGAATCAGGTAGTCAGGCATTGATGTATATACTGCAGCGCTAATCATTTTTAACAGTGAAAGAAAAATGTTTAAGTGGTCCTACACCAGTCATGGCTGGAGACTCAGCAAAGTGGCGGGAAAAACAAAACAAAAATAAAAAAATAAAAGTATATATATATACATAAAAAATTGAACTTACCTTGTCGCCCCCTCCTGCCGCGTTGCCCCTGCCGCACTCCAGACACAGGCTCCCAGCCTGCCTTGCGCCAATCATGATGCTGCTCAGAGGACGTTATGATTGCTTGCAGCGCCCTAGCTGGGCATCCAACGCTGACTGGAAGCCTGTGTAGGCTCTCTCCAACTCAGCTTGACAGTGTCGGGTTGGAGAGAACCCTTGTGCGCATGTGTGTTTGGTCAGCCCGAGACAGCCAGCCAAACATACATGCGCACTGAGGGGAGTGCTCTCTGCACTCCCATCATTGCTCATCACCACATGGCCCTGCCCCTTTAGAAATAACACAATAAACAACGTTTATTGTCATTTTGTTTCTAAAGGTTTGCAGCTCCTGCTGCTGCTGGCGGTGGGGGGTGACGCTCCTCTGCCCTAACGGAGGAGCCGCCCCTGTCCTACACGTCAGAGGGGCAGAGCCCCAGAGCACTCATGGAAAAACCACCGCTGGTGTCTTTCACAGGCATCACTGAGGACAATGGATAGTCATTACTCTATTTCAATCTCAGCTGAAAATTAACATATTACGCAATACTAGCAAAATAATTTCTGAAGTATTGTTCAATGATGCATGATTTCGCAAAACAACAGTCATAGATATGCCTCTGAAATTTTTTCACCACTTTTATCTTTCATAATTCTTGAATTTTATGTCAAGACCGGAGGCTCCAATTATGCTTCTTTAATCTTGATTTATTTAAATAACAGTCAAGAAAACTACAATTCCCATGAGGCTAGGCAAAAAACAGCCAATGGGAATAAAAAAACGTTACATAATAATAGCCAATCATAGTCCTGTACATAGATTAATCACCATACTTGACTGCGCGCAGCCTTCCTTTCTTGCTGCTTGCATTCAAGATGAGTACCTCTTCATACATATTTTCCTTTCAATATAATGCACGTTTGTGCTTATTTAGCACTGTGTTACTAATTATATATATTTTTATTTACAAGCGTTTCGCTGCTCCTATATTAAGCACTCCTCATGTGTCTTCAACATTCTATAGCTCACGCTTCCCTCGAGTACTCCAAATGCTCCCACAGGTCGCTTCTTGTTACCTCAGTAACTGCTGCTCGACTGCTTCGTCGCTTTTTTGCTTAATTTTTCCAGTATTTCCCTTACGTGTGCAAGACGCTTGTCTTCGCATGTCTGAAGTCCTGCCTGCCTTCCCGGCCTCTGACTGGTTCTGTGCTCTCAAGCCGGCTTTCCCTTTGCTTCAGTCCAAACTTCAAAGTGGATAGACCATTTAGATGCTGGAACAGGACTAGCTTTGCATCAGCTCCAGATCTTGTGTTAGAAAAAGATGTAAGCCTAACGGGTTGGGTCGGCCGTTGTGGTCCAATTTCGACTGGATATACTTGGTCCATCGAGGAGTCCAAATAGCATGTCAATTGTTTAGAAATGCTTGTAGGCTCCTTTGCAATCAAAAGCCTGGCAAAAGATCAAATACAGTTTTCCAACCTCCTCCATATGCACTATGTGTTGGCTGCCCGTTACATCAACCATTTAGGAGGCACCAAACCAAAAACACTAGCAGACTTAGCAAAACGTTTGTGGGAATTAATTAACAAAGCCTGGGCTCCAGGTACCAGAAAAGCTTACAATTTCACCTGGACTCCCTGAACAGGCTGGTGCCTGGGAAGGAATCCCAATACTGTTTCAACCAATATAACCTATCTTATGAATTTTCTAGTGGCAGAAGCCAGTGCAGGTAAATCCTACAGAACACTCAATCTATACAGATCAGCAACTTCCATTCACCATAACTACATTAACGGAAAACCAGTGGGAGAACACCTTCTCCTTTGCCGTCTTTTAAAGGGAGTAAAATTCTCTATTCCTCCTGTACTCAAGTATTTAAAATTATAGGCGGTAACTGTTGTTTTGAATTTGTTTTTATGTTGTCCTGACAATGCAGACATTTCTCTCAAAATGCTTTCAGCCAAACTCACTATGTTTTTATGTCTTATTTCTATTAAACAGCTGTCAGATGTTAAAGCCTTGGACATTTAATCTCGTCAATTTATCCCATCTGGGGTTTCGTTTTCTGTCCGTTCTGTATTCTATTCTCATTTTCCTAATCAACCTACACTTTGTGTGGGACGATATCTCAAAGTTTACGAAGATGAGACCTCCAATCTCAGAATGTTCTCTCATTCCCAACTCCTTATCTCCTTCCGTAAACCTCATAAACCTGTTTCTTCTGCAACTCTGGCTAGATGGGTCAGATAGGTCACGTCTCTTGCAGGAATTAATACTTCAGTGTTTGGGACTCATTTCACTAGGGGTGTCATGGCCTTGAAAGCTTTCTGGGTGGGTTCTAGACTTGAGGACATTCTGAGATCGGCCGATTGGTCCAATGATAATGTTCTGAGGACATTTTACAGTAAACCAGTTCACACAGCAACTTCTGTAGTAATTAACATTCTTTAAAAAAGCATAATAGGAGCCTCTGGTCTTGACATAAAATGTAAAATTTCCTAGTAAACTTAGAAGGAAAGTCTTAATTTTGTTAAAGACACGGAGGCGGGTATTATCCCACCACAACACTTGGTAATTGACGTTGTTTCTTTCCTTCCCTGACAGCATCCACAAACTTACTGCTATCATCCTCCTAAGAACCTTGCAATACTGACATGATCTCCTACTTCTACATCAGATTCATTACAGTTCTAGCATTGTTTTCCTCCAGATCTTCTGATTTCTCCAAGGAATTATTCATCCATGAACTTTTGTTAAGTATTTTTTTCATTTATCTTATCAATTGCTATTGTACTCTCTATTTTTCTCATGCCGTCTAATACTTATTAACTTGTTGCACAAGAAAAGATGGCTGTTCTGAGTCAAGTATGGTGGGTATACTATGTTAAGGACTATGATTGGCTGTTATTACGTCACATATTTTATTCTTATTGGCTGTGTTTTGCTTAGCTTCATGGGAATTGTAGTTTTCTTGACTTCTGCTATTTAAATAAAGATTAGAGAAGCATAAAACTCGCCTCTATGTCTTTAATATAATTAAAACTTTCTGTCATTGTTTACTAGGAAGATCTACATTTTGTATTACTGACACCATTGTTTCAGTGTTGTTTGAAGGTTGTGTTTTTCGCAAGTGTCATGGTGGGTGTGTTTCCATATGATTTATGCCTGTTTGCCTGTGGTTGGTTGTGTGGTATATGAGGAAGGGTATTTTGGTGTATGATAGTGAGGTTCTTGCCATATGGTGGTGTTAACGCGTCCGTCTATGTCAATTTATACACATCAGGACTCGTTTTAGGCCAATGAATCTTTGGGCCCAGTGGTGAGACACCGTAGGACGAGATAACTAATCAAAATATCAATCAATATGTCAATAACATTGTCAACGTTTAACATCAAAATATCTCTTACTTTAGACATTAATAAACAGTCGGCGCAACCATGACCTTTCAGTCATGAATAACCACACCTTAATGGAGTTAATAAGTTTTATTCCCTATTGATTACAATCTAGTAGTAAAGGCATTAATCTCAAAATCAATAAACATATAAGCACGATTACAAGATGACAACCACGATAAGCTTTCGATAATGCAAAGATCACTAGCATAGACAATCAGATAGATATAAGCGGATTATAACACATTGAACTTTCTAAGATACTAGTTCAGCATAGCACCACGTCAGTCACGTCAGTTTGTCAGTCAAAGTGAATACCTCGTCTAACCTCTAATTAGCATTAGCATGTTGGGCGTCATGCAAAACGATTTCGAACACCAATTTGGAAAACTTCTAACTAAGGTCTCTATCAAAACATACAGCAGTTGGTACCTAGAAAGAAAGGCAAAATGAATTTCCATTAGCAATTTTATAATTACCCTCCTTTGATTAAGTCAGCATTCAGGATCAGTCTTCGTCTTCAGGACATCAGTTAGATCACAGTCAGTCTATCTAGGTTAGAGGCAAGAGACACTCTCGTCTTAAGGAGAAAAGTGTAAGGGGCAGTAATATGGGCAAGGATGGTTTGTCTAAGTCTCAAGTCACAGAATAGTGTGACAGAGTTTCGGGATGTAATCAATATCATTCCCTACCTAATGCTCCGTTATTTCCTGTGTCATGGGTTTTTATCCCTTTCTAGTAATTCATTCCCCCAAAATTCTATTGGTTAGTCAATACACCCCATCATTGTTAACCTATCAAATTATACATTAAGTAATGCATTTGTCATCTCTCGATAATATTTAGTCTTCTGATTGGTCTTCATAATCAGCCTTCCGTAGGTGGCATATCCGGGGTTACTTCATCAGCTTGGCACGCGTCTCAGGTTAAAAGTTCTCGTTCCCTCGTCTCATTGTCCTTGGAAGTATCTACAAATGTTTCGAAGCACAATCATTTTATACTAAAAGATGTTAGCATGCGGATGGGAAAAAGTCCCTATGTTTCGATCTAATACAGAGAGAACAATAGCTGGGTCATGATCGTTTGCAAGTCAGCACACTGAAAAGACAGGAAAAATACGCTTTTAAATGAGAGCTACACAGCTTCTGCTTGGCTCATGCTAACTTAAGATATACGAGTTTTAATGAATGCAGTTTTATACGTTTTAATGTGCTCAGTTAGGCAAACTATAAACGATTATTCCTTACAGTTGACATTAGTTTATACATGTGAACGATTCTCCATTTTTATGAATACGCTTTTAATAAATGTTTTATTAATACAGCATTGTTAGACATAAGCATTTCACATCTATAATATGTAATATCAAAATACGCTCTCTCAGTCCCTCCTCTGATGACGCTCGTCATCACAAATCTTCCAGGTTTTATCTTTTTGCCTTACGCATAATGCGCATTTCAACATCTTTTCCTTTATGTGAGCTTTCCCATATTTCATTAAACATTTTCTCTCTTTCACTTTCTTCGTTTCTTTTGGTTCTGTTAGCCAAATTTCTTTTCACCTTTTCATTAATTTTGCATATTCCCCAAAATCCCAGTAAACAAATCAGAACAATTAATAATCCCATCATGATTTTTGCAAGTACCCCATTCCAAATGTTGGTAAACCAGCTTCCCACTCGGGCAATTCCCTTTCCAAATTTCTCCCAAACACCAAGTTCTTTTAGATCCTTCAAATCTGCACTATCTCTAGTCAGGTTAGTAAGCATGCTTCTAATTTTCTTACTATTATCAGGTATATACGAGCAACAATGTCGCTCATTAAGCATTTTGCACACACCTCCACTCTTTGTTAAAAGAATGTCTAAAGCAAGCCGGTTTTGAAGAGTCATAGCTCTTTCTGCAGCAAGTTCTGTATCCATCAGAAGTATAGCTCCTGTGAAATTTGTCAGCATGTTATCCACAATAGTAGACAACTTTTGAATTTTCATAGAATTTAGAATAAACCCTACTGAAGGGATTATAGCTCCAAATATATCACCAATGACAGCCGCCACTGATTCTCGTTTTTGTCTGGTATGTTGTAATTCAGACGTTTTAGGTAGTTGTTTTAAGTCATCAATCTGGTAAATCTTTGGGAATATTATTCCCAAATAACATGTCCCATACCATCCCTTAGGGAGACGGTAATACGCATTTAACCCACAGATGTAATAGATTCCAGGAATCGCTGGGTCTTGTCCATTTAACATAAAGGTCCATTTGCTCTGAAACAAAAACACATGCCTACATTCACTCGTTCCCACAAACAAATTATCTTGATCAGATTTTGGTCTAGATATACAGAGTCTACCTACGTGTAATGCATCTATAGCTAACTTGCCTTGTGTTTTAATTTCAGTATAAGCATAATCATTTGCATAAGTGCGTTTTTCTAAACCTTTTTTCCAATTTTTCTTTTAATGCTTTGCGTCTATCATCTGTGTGATCTAAAAAGCTTTTCTCTACAGGAGACAGTAAGCATGTTAAATTATTGCGATGTGCATAAGCAGTTCCAAATGTTAGTGTTGGCTCAAAGAATCGTCTAACTAATTTTATATCATGCTCTTTAGCTAACTTATTTAAGAATTCAATAACAGGCACAAAAGAAAACACAACATCCAAATTTGAATAAAAATATTGCACATGCTCTTGATGATAAAATCTTGTTAGTAGCAAGCTACAGCTGATCCCATACGTAAGAGGGAGGCTATGATAAGTAACTCCCTCCTGCACAGATGAAGGAATTTTAGTGCATACATAACAGTCTTTCGCATTCATAGTTTCCACATACTCATTTAGTAGGCGATAGAAAACATTAGTAGAAAGCTCCCCGTTTGGATTAGTTCCCTCATGCAGATGTTTTGTGTCTTGCTCGAATTTCTCCCATGGTGATAGTTTATTAGTTGTAGTAGCAGTCTCAGGTTTTGAAGTTGCATTAGTAGTTTCACTCTCTCTCCATGGCATTCCTACAATCACTCCCACAATCATTATTGCACATACAGCACCTATCATAAGTCCTAACCAACCACATACTTTACTTCCCTTGTTACTATAAGCCATGTTTGTATAGAATCAAACAGTAGATCAACAATCAACTCTAAGTAGCAAACTCTTTCTGCGTAATTTACAGCGTCTTCACTCAATCCAGGACCCTTTTCGTCAATTCAGGTTAGCAGCTTGTCAATTCAGGTTAGCAGCTTGTCAATTCAGGTTAGCAGCTTGTCAATTCAGGTTAGCAGCTTGTCGTAATCAGGTTTCTATAAGTCAAATCCAGGTTTAATGTCACTTTCCGGTAGTTTTTTTTCTTTCTCTTCTCTAAGATTCTTGTTTTTAAGCTTTCACAATTTTCAATGTCTTTCTCTTCAATTTTTTTCTGTTGTATTTTCTTCAGGTACCGTAGTACTGGCCTGGTATTTCTCGATCAAAACAGAACGCTAAGAATTCTTGTTGCCATTCAGCAGTTGTAGCGTATGCCCATTCAGGACCGGTATATCTTCTGTTTGCTATTCTTTTTCTTTTTATTCTTCGTTCACCTTGCTGTTCTCCTTCACTCAGATCGTCTGCTCGTGAGGTATCGCTTTCCTCTATTATTGTTTCGTTTGCTATTTCTCTTATTCTAAAGTGTGAATTGTCTGGCCAATTGTCACCTCTGTTCGTCTTACTTTGGCGTTTTCCTTCAGTACCTTGGACAGCACCCTCCTCTGGTAATATGGTGTTTTCTCCTGATAGGCTTGGAACTCGTTCGGCAGATCTTGATTCGTTCTGATTTAAATTTGACACTTCTTCGTCTCTCTCTCCTTGTTCAACACTGTATTCAGTTTCTGAATTGTATTCGTCTGCTTCTGGAAGAACCTCTCCTTGATTTTGTTCTCCTGCTGCCTCCACTGAGATTGGCACTTCGTCACCTCTCTCGAACTCACTGATAGTTTGAGGGACACGGCTGTTCTCAGCGGGCTCTCCTGTAGTCTCAGATCCTTCTTGACTGATCTCTGATTCTGAGACTTCTCTTCTTGAGGTTGCTGCACCGGAATTTTCAAGTTCCTCTTCAACAGGACACGCTACCCTTTTTGTATGACTGGCATGTATCCAGTTGGGAACCCCGGCACACTTCACAGCAGTAGTGGTCGTCAATATCACTTGATATGGCCCTTTCCAACGCGGCTCAAGACACGATTTTCTTACGTGCTTCTTGACAACCACCCAATCTCTAGCTTGCAGAGAGTGTCCTGGTTCGCCGATTGGTGGTAACGTGTTAGGTTCCACCTGGTGAGAGAAAGAGCGAATCACGTCAGCCAAACTTTTGCAGTAATCCAACACCATATCATCTGTAATATTCACTAGTGCATTTGCAGGTACCGCTGGTAACCTCATTGCTCCGCCCATGAGGATTTCATGTGGGGACAATCCTGTTTTCTTATCTGGCGTGTTTCTCATAGACATCAGCACTAGAGGTAACGCATCTGGCCACTTCATGTTTGTTGCTGCACACATTTTTGCTATTCTTGATTTCAGAGTACCATTCATCTGTTCGACTAGTCCTGAAGCTTCAGGGCGATAGCTACAATGCAGCTTTTGTTCAATGTTGAGTGCGGCACACAGGAGTTTAATCACCTCATTGTCGAAGTGTCTTCCCCTATCTGATTCTATAGAAACCGGAAACCCGAACCTGGGTATTAATTCTCTGAGTAGTAGTTTTGCAACTGTAAGACTGTCATTCCTACATGTGGGATATGCCTCAATCCAATGGCTAAAAACACACACAATCACCAGCACGTATCTCAGACCGCCACAAACAGGCATTTCAATGAAATCCATTTGGATCTTATTAAATGGACCACTAGCTCTCCCAATGTGGCTCAAAGTTACCACAGTTCCTTTTCCAGCGTTCATTTGTTGACAAATGACGCATCTGTGACAAGTAATTTCTGCGGCATGTCTGAATTTTGGATTGAACCAATCAATTTTAAATGATCTGATCATGGCATCTCTTCCCAAGTGAGCTTGCCCATGATACAATCGGGCAAATTGTGACAGAAGACTGTTTGGCAACACTAGTTTTCCCTCTCTTGATACCCAAATATCGTCTTCCCTCTGTACACACTGCATTTTCTGCCAAGAACGTTTTTCTTCCTTACCAACGTGGCTTTGTAGTGTCTTTAATTCGTCTAAGGTATCAACCACTCGTAATGCTAGACTTAAGGTTATGTCATTCTCAGGTTGTGGTAACAGTTCCCATTGTTCTTTAAAAGATATACAGTTTAATGCACAAAATCTGGCAACCTGGTCTGCATAACCATTCCCCATTGACACAAAATCTTGTGATCTGATGTGAACACTGCATTTCACCACAGCAATTTCAAGAGGCAACTGAATCGCATGTAACAAATCTCTTATCTGTTCTCCATTTTTCACTGGTGAACCAGAGGATGTCATAAACCCTCTTTGTGACCAGAGTTGACCAAAATCATGCACAATTCCAAATCCGTATCTGCTGTCTGTATAGATTGTGACCTTTAAATTTACAGCAGCATGGCAGGCTTTTGTGAGAGCTATCAATTCTGCCACTTGTGCAGAAAACACTTTCTCGAGCCAGGAGGCTTTGACTATACCGGATATGGTACATACTGCATAACCAGCTCTCAAGGTTCCTGATGAATCTCTTAGACAGGACCCATCAACGAACATAATGTAATCGTTTTCCTTTAACTGGGTATCTTTTATATCTGAGCGAGGTTTGGTACTGAGCTCAGTTACCTCCAGACAATCATGCTCAAACTCTTCCCCATCTTTTATTTCTGTATTCTCAATGGGAAGTAGAGTTGCCGGGTTCAGTACAGTGCACCTTTTCAATGTGACATTTGGTGACCCCAGAATAATTGTCTCATATTTGGTAAGTCGGGCATTTGTCATGTGTTGTGTCTTAGTTCGTGTCAGCAGAATTTCAACAGAATGTGGAACCAATACTGTCAGGGGATATCCCATAACTATGCCCTCGCATTGTGAAAGGCTTTGACCAACTGCTGCGACTGCTCGCAAACAACCCGGTAAGGCTGCTGCGACAGGGTCCAAAGTAGCCGAAAAATATGCTACAGGGCGATTTGCATCTCCATGGACCTGTGTTAAAACAGACAAAGAACAAGCATCACGTCCATGACAGAACAACAAAAATGGCTTCTCATAATCAGGCATTCCTAATGCTGGAGCTCTGCACATGCATTCTTTCAGCTCTAGAAATGACTCAAGCTCTTCTTTTGTCAACGTGATTGTGTATGGTTCATCCTTAACTTCCTTTCCTGTCAGTTTTGTTAATGGTTTTGAAATGATCGAGAAGTTGGGTATCCACTGGCGACAGTAGCCCACCATTCCCAAGAACATTCTGACATCTCTCTTTGTTGTTGGGGGATTCATTTGTAAAACAACTGTTATTCTCTCTTTGGATATTCTTCGAGACCCTTTCTCAATCAGATGCCCCAAATATTTTACTTCTTTTTGGCAGTACTGCAGCTTTTTAGGTGACACCTTATGTCCGTTTTTCCCTAAATGATTCAATAAGGCAATGGTATCATATTTGCAGCTGTCTTTAGTTTTAGATGCAATCAACACATCATCAATGTACTGCACAAGAGTCGAATTGTAAGGTAGCACAAGAGGTTCCAAATCCTTCTTCAATATCTGATTGAAGATGGATGGTGACTCAGAAAACCCCTGAGGAATTCTGCACCAACTGTATACCTTATCCAGGAACTTGAAACTGAACAAAAACTGGCTGTCCTCGTGAAGTGGAATCGAGAAAAACGCTTGTGATAGGTCTACTACGGTAAACCACTCAGCATCACAAGGAACCTGGTACATTATTACTGCTGGGTTGGGAACCACAGGGCAGCATTTTACCACGATTTCGTTTATTTTTCTCAAATCCTGCACAATTCGAACTTTCCCACAGGGCTTTCTCAAACCCATAATCGATGAGTTACACAGACTACTCAGGACTTCTTTCAAAACTCCCTGTCTGAGAAAATCTACAATTATCTGTGTCACTTCAATAAGGACATCCTGAGTCATGTGATATTGTGACAATTGTGGGAATACTGCATTCGGCCTTATCTGCACCTTGATTGGTTCTACTCCCTTTATTAATCCAACCTCCTTTCCAGTCAAATCCCACACTTTCTCTATCACCGATCCTTGCAGATCAGCAGGTAGATCGATCAAGGTGAACACTGGAAAAAGGGTAATTAGAGGGTAATCCTCATTCATCTCTCCTCCTTCTTCCATAAGCTGACCCTCATCTGCCTCGTCATCACTGTTTGTCTGAACCTCTATTCCACCATCGGAACAGGTAATTGAACATTTGGTTTTGCACAATAAGTCTCTTCCTAACAAGGATACTGGACTTGAATCGCACACAACAAATCTATGCAGGCCCTGGAAATTTCCAATTTCAACCCGCACTGGGTCAGTGATTGGATTAGTCAGGTACTGATTAGCCACACCAACCACTCGTATGGTGCGCCCTGAGAGAGATAATCTTGGTACCTCTGCACTGCGAACAGTAGAGCGTGTGGCTCCTGTATCAACTAAAAATGAGACCTTGTAGCCCATTACTTTTCCCTCCACATATGGGCCTCTCTGGTCTACCTCTAAGGATGCGGCGAGTCTGCACTCTTCACTGTCTGAGCTATCATCTGACCAGTCCCCATTCATCTCATTTTCACCTCTTAATGGGAATTGTTGTACAGTGTTATTTTGATTTGTTACTTGACCTGTGACCTGTTGAGGAAGCATCACCTGTTGCTGTCCCATCGGAGCTAGGGGTAACTGCATTTGCTGTCTAGGCACCATAGGGATCTGCTGTTGCATCGGTTGTACTGGCACTGTTTGGAAACGCGGCATTTGGTTTGCTGCATAGGTTGCACCCCTGTCATTTGTACCAAATTATTTTGATAGTTCTGATTCGGGTGTCTCATTCTTGAACCTCGTGAATTTTGCAATGTACCGGCATTGATACTCTGCTGAACTGTACCATCCTGCATTATATTTGGACAATCCCGTTTCCAATGTCCCACGCCCTCGCACGCATGGCATGGTGACATCTTTTTCACTCCTTGACCATCACCTTGAACAACAACATTATTCATGTCCGCACCACGGTTCACAAACCCTCTACCTCTACCTCTCGGCTGTGCCTGAAACACACCATTCAATTGCGGTTGTTGCTGTATCATTTGCTGAACACCATTTCCCTGTATTCCAGCCTGTGCAGCTCTTATCTGCATCACCATCACCTTCTCCTTCAACTTTTTCTGCTTTAACTCAATTTCATCACTACAGTATTTCGCGTACTCTAATACTTCATCAATCGGTTTAGCTTGCCAACAAATCAAATGATTTTTAATCATTTGGCTGACCTCCGGTCTCAGCCCTTCGACAAATCTGAACACAAGATGATTCATGTTTTTCGGCTCAATTGTTTCAGTACCACTGTAATGTTTGAATGCCTTTAACAATCTTTCATAATATGCATGTATTGACTCTTTAACCTCTTGAGAGGTCCGGTCAATTTTCTGCCAATCAGTCACCTTCGGCGACACCTTTTGTTTCAAAAACTCAATTACTTTATGATAATATTTCATCACCTCTTCAGAAGGCGCTCCAGTCACTTTATCCCTTGCTGGTTCCTTTGTGGGCCAATCTACCCCTCTCTTGCATTCAAGCCACAAGTCTGGCGGAACAATAATCTCAAACAAGGTATTTAAGTCTTCCCAGAGACACTTCGCAAGCTTTACGAATCTATCTGTCTGTTGATACCACTCGATCGGTTTTTCTCTTAACCTGGGATAATCATTCGTAAAGGACAAAATGTCTCCCCTGGACCAAGGCACATGCACCAAAACACCACCAGCTGTTTCTCTCATAGGTAGGATTTTTACTGTCTCTAAGTTTGGTGTGACTGTTGTTTCATTAGATACTGGACTATCTCTTTTTCCCTTATCTCTTTTCTTCATCCATCGGCCTTCCCATTTCTCTAGTGCTCCCCAAATTTGTGCGCTTTGCAGCAGCTCTTTCAAATGTGTCTTCATGCCTGCAAATCTCATGTGCTCAAAATCTTTTGAGTCAAAATCTAATCTGTAACTCTGTTTCAAATGTTTTGTGTTCCCAATGTCGATATTGTATTTGTCTGCCAGATTCGTTAATTTGTGGTGTACTTTGCCTACCTCTTTGGTGATTTTAGGACCTAGGTACCTTAATTCTGCCTCAGTGTAAGACTCCAACCTATTTACTCCCATTGTTCCATCCACCAATTCAGCAGCTTCTGCTCCTAGTCGTACTAGATTTAGGTATTCATCGTGTTTCTCTTTCTCAGGTTCGATTGCAGCTGCTGTAGCCCTTTGTGATGTGCAGGTTTTCTCTAACCACTCATTTAGCTGTTGTACTGTAAAACCCTGCAGTGAAATGTTCCCTGCATGTATCATTGGAGTGTATGACGTATTTGTACTCATAGTTTGGGGAGTCAATACTCCCAATCCTGCTTGTCGCATTGCTTCAAGAGGTGCCCCTATTGGACTAAGGTCCATTAAGGGTCTTGATTGTTCACAAGCCTGTCCTCCCTGTGCCATTATTTGTGGAGTTATAATAGGCCCTCCTCTTATCGTTTCATGGTTAGGACTCCCTGTTCACACATCCCTGTTTTCTCCTGTGCATATAACGGCACCGGGGGACCAACTGTAATGGGTAGTGATATAGCGGCAGGTGTCTGGCCTGCTCCCAAGCTTCTTGGAGCTTCAACACCATAGGTCTGATTTAATAATCCTGGTGCAGGTTCTTTTAAAGGACCCGCTACTGGGTTATACCCAGGTATCAGTTTCGGCGGTTGTGACACTAACTGCGGAGTTGATTCAATCTGCACTAACCTTGGCTTTGTATATATCGGGTCTGGCTGCACCACCAAGTTCGTAGTAGTCTCAAGCACTGGAACATCGGGATAAATTCTTTTTATCTGTGGTGGAGGCTGTAACTGTATCGGCGGGTCTGGAGCAGTGGGTACACTGACACCATTCTGTATCAAAGCTGTATCGCTATTCTGTACTGTATCAGTAACACCCTTTTCTTTCGTCTGGTTCCCAAGATCCAAGATAGTACTTGGAACATTGTCGTTCACCGCGTAAGGTGGCGGACGATCATGTAACAACCTATCCATAAACGCCTCATCATCTGAATCGTCCTCTTCTTCCCAAGATCTTTTATTCTCTTTGTTTTTGACTGGCTCTTTATTAGTTTTGCAAGAAGCTTTCTTTCCCTGTGTTTCCTCTCCCTGGGTTATTGCCGAAAACAGCTTCAACCCATCCACTATTCCTCGTCTCCACATTTTGTTCTCATTATCCCACCTAGCCTCTGCATAGGATTTTTCAGCTCTTGTCAGTCTCCTGTGAAATCTTTCTTGTCTATGTTTAAGAGCCATCAGGTCCCAAATTGCCAAAGCCTCATATTGTGCTGGTCGAGGAGGTGGTTGCTGCGTACTTAACATCCACCTCAGATTTTCTAAAACCTTTTGATTAAACGTTCCATGTTCGGGAAACGCTAGACACCCTTCTTTCTCTGTCAGTTTGCGCCATTGTTTTATCCATAAACACGGTGCAACACCCTTTTCTTCCATAACCGTGTAAGCTGCCGTACCCTCAGGTGGTGTAGGTTCCCCATCAGTCGCAACGATATACACATCTCCTTTCAATGCGCTTTTGAATGCCTTAACAAAATTCATTTTATTTTATTTTTACTCAGAAACGGCTTAGTTCCCAGGACACTCTTCACCTACCCTTTGCTCAACCTATTGCCTCTCACGGACGGCAGCCAATCCGTGCGCGACCCCTCTCGACATCTGACCTATCCCAGCGCGGCACCACTGACGTCACACTCACACACACTGCAGCTGACAAAGTCTTGCGGCTTGTCCACACCTCACTAACTCCTTACACTTCATACAAACTAATGCAAATTATTGCTAGCACTTGAATGACAACACAAATCTGCCGGTTTACTACAGGAAGGGTAACACATTCGCTTCAGAACTTTACAGAGATTTCACTTGAAGCCTCGGCCGCTACTCTCTCCTTCTCAGTTCCCTCATACGCAAGCAGAATTCGTCCTGCAAATCCTACTCTCGACTTGTCAATGACTCCTTCTAGTGCACTTTAGAACTTGTCAAATCTCCATCGAAGGTTACACACATGCATCATAACTCGAAACTCGATCTGTCAACCACGCCCGATTGACCTACTAAACCGCACAGATTACAACATAAACCATTTTAACATCATACTCCGGAGTCTTAGACCTCAATAGGCCCGTATACAACAACCAACCACGTGGATAATTTTGAGCAACAAGCGCTGAATTCACATGAAGTACGCCGACTTCCCTACTCTCATGCTGTGGAGTACGCCCACTCCTTCTAAACAACACTTAATTTGGCCTAATCACACTCAAATATTCACAACCACCTGCAAAAGTGCATAAGATTTAATAAGCGCAAAAACCCTAACCACACATACTATGGCGCCGAGAACATTCCCAACTCATTTAGGCAGGCTCCGAGATCCCGGGAAAGCCCATGGCAGATCTAGCAACTCATCATCTTTCCAATTTGCATTATCACAAGAAAACAATTGAACAGTGAAAACTCCGTCCTAGGGCTCCCAAGGGCCAAACCGTACTCTGCTACCAGAACTGTTAACACGTCCGTCTATGTCAATTTATACACATCAGGACTCGTTTTAGGCCAATGAATCTTTGGGCCCAGTGGTGAGACACCGTAGGACGAGATAACTAATCAAAATATCAATCAATATGTCAATAACATTGTCAACGTTTAACATCAAAATATCTCTTACTTTAGACATTAATAAACAGTCGGCGCAACCATGACCTTTCAGTCATGAATAACCACAACTTAATGCAGTTAATAAGTTTTATTCCCTATTGATTACAATCTAGTAGTAAAGGCATTAATCTCAAAATCAATAAACATATAAGCACGATTACAAGATGACAACCACGATAAGCTTTCGATAATGCAAAGATCACTAGCATAGACAATCAGATAGATATAAGCGGATTATAACACATTGAACTTTCTAAGATACTAGTTCAGCATAGCACCACGTCAGTCACGTCAGTTTGTCAGTCAAAGTGAATACCTCGTCTAACCTCTAATTAGCATTAGCATGTTGGGCGTCATGCAAAACGATTTCGAACACCAATTTGGAAAACTTCTAACTAAGGTCTCTATCAAAACATACAGCAGTTGGTACCTAGAAAGAAAGGCAAAATGAATTTCCATTAGCAATTTTATAATTACCCTCCTTTGATTAAGTCAGCATTCAGGATCAGTCTTCGTCTTCAGGACATCAGTTAGATCACAGTCAGTCTATCTAGGTTAGAGGCAAGAGACACTCTCGTCTTAAGGAGAAAAGTGTAAGGGGCAGTAATATGGGCAAGGATGGTTTGTCTAAGTCTCAGGTCACAGAATAGTGTGACAGAGTTTCGGGATGTAATCAATATCATTCCCTACCTAATGCTCCGTTATTTCCTGTGTCATGGGTTTTTATCCCTTTCTAGTAATTCATTCCCCCAAAATTCTATTGGTTAGTCAATACACCCCATCATTGTTAACCTATCAAATTATACATTAAGTAATGCATTTGTCATCTCTCGATAATATTTAGTCTTCTGATTGGTCTTCATAATCAGCCTTCCGTAGGTGGCATATCCGGGGTTACTTCATCAGCTTGGAACGCGTCTCAGGTTAAAAGTTCTCGTTCCCTCATCTCATTGTCCTTGGAAGTATCTACAAATGTTTCGAAGCACAATCATTTTATACTAAAAGATGTTAGCATGCGGATGGGAAAAAGTCCCTATGTTTCGATCTAATACAGAGAGAACAATAGCTGGGTCATGATCGTTTGCAAGTCAGCACACTGAAGAGACAGGAAAAATACGCTTTTAAATGAGAGCTACACAGCTTCTGCTTGGCTCATGCTAACTTAAGATATACGAGTTTTAATGAATGCAGTTTTATACGTTTTAATGTGCTCAGTTAGGCAAACTATAAACGATTATTCCTTACAGTTGACATTAGTTTATACATGTGAACGATTCTCCATTTTTATGAATACGCTTTTAATAAATGTTTTATTAATACAGCATTGTTAGACATAAGCATTTCACATCTATAATATGTAATATCAAAATACGCTCTCTCAGTCCCTCCTCTGATGACGCTCGTCATCACAAATCTTCCAGGTTTTATCTTTTTGCCTTACGCATAATGCGCATTTCAACATCTTTTCCTTTATGTGAGCTTTCCCATATTTCATTAAACATTTTCTCTCTTTCACTTTCTTCGTTTCTTTTGGTTCTGTTAGCCAAAATTTCTTTTCACCTTTTCATTAATTTTGCATATTCCCCAAAATCCCAGTAAACAAATCAGAACAATTAATAATCCCATCATGATTTTTGCAAGTACCCCATTCCAAATGTTGGTAAACCAGCTTCCCACTCGGGCAATTCCCTTTCCAAATTTCTCCCAAACACCAAGTTCTTTTAGATCCTTCAAATCTGCACTATCTCTAGTCAGGTTAGTAAGCATGCTTCTAATTTTCTTACTATTATCAGGTATATACGAGCAACAATGTCGCTCATTAAGCATTTTGCACACACCTCCACTCTTTGTTAAAAGAATGTCTAAAGCAAGCCGGTTTTGAAGAGTCATAGCTCTTTCTGCAGCAAGTTCTGTATCCATCAGAAGTATAGCTCCTGTGAAATTTGTCAGCATGTTATCCACAATAGTAGACAACTTTTGAATTTTCATAGAATTTAGAATAACCCCTACTGAAGGGATTATAGCTCCAAATATATCACCAATGACAGCCGCCACTGATTCTCGTTTTTGTCTGGTATGTTGTAATTCAGACGTTTTAGGTAGTTGTTTTAAGTCATCAATCTGGTAAATCTTTGGGAATATTATTCCCAAATAACATGTCCCATACCATCCCTTAGGGAGACGGTAATACGCATTTAACCCACAGATGTAATAGATTCCAGGAATCGCTGGGTCTTGTCCATTTAACATAAAGGTCCATTTGCTCTGAAACAAAAACACATGCCTACATTCACTCGTTCCCACAAACAAATTATCTTGATCAGATTTTGGTCTATATATACAGAGTTTACCTACGTGTAATGCATCTATAGCTAACTTGCCTTGTGTTTTAATTTCAGTATAAGCCTAATCATTTGCATAAGTGCGTTTTTCTAAACCTTTTTTCCAATTTTTCTTTTAATGCTTTGCGTCTATCATCTGTGTGATCTAAAAAGCTTTTCTCTACAGGAGACAGTAAGCATGTTAAATTATTGCGATGTGCATAAGCAGTTCCAAATGTTAGTGTTGGCTCAAAGAATCGTCTAACTAATTTTATATCATGCTCTTTAGCTAACTTATTTAAGAATTCAATAACAGGCACAAAAGAAAACACAACATCCAAATTTGAATAAAAATATTGCACATGCTCTTGATGATAAAATCTTGTTAGTAGCAAGCTACAGCTGATCCCATACGTAAGAGGGAGGCTATGATAAGTAACTCCCTCCTGCACAGATGAAGGAATTTTAGTGCATACATAACAGTCTTTCGCATTCATAGTTTCCACATACTCATTTAGTAGGCGATAGAAAACATTAGTAGAAAGCTCCCCGTTTGGATTAGTTCCCTCATGCAGATGTTTTGTGTCTTGCTCGAATTTCTCCCATGGTGATAGTTTATTAGTTGTAGTAGCAGTCTCAGGTTTTGAAGTTGCATTAGTAGTTTCACTCTCTCTCCATGGCATTCCTACAATCACTCCCACAATCATTATTGCACATACAGCACCTATCATAAGTCCTAACCAACCACATACTTTACTTCCCTTGTTACTATAAGCCATGTTTGTATAGAATCAAACAGTAGATCAACAATCAACTCTAAGTAGCAAACTCTTTCTGCGTAATTTACAGCGTCTTCACTCAATCCAGGACCCTTTTCGTCAATTCAGGTTAGCAGCTTGTCAATTCAGGTTAGCAGCTTGTCAATTCAGGTTAGCAGCTTGTCAATTCAGGTTAGCAGCTTGTCGTAATCAGGTTTCTATAAGTCAAATCCAGGTTTAATGTCACTTTCCGGTAGTTTTTTTTCTTTCTCTTCTCTAAGATTCTTGTTTTTAAGCTTTCACAATTTTCAATGTCTTTCTCTTCAATTTTTTTCTGTTGTATTTTCTTCAGGTACCGTAGTACTGGCCTGGTATTTCTCGATCAAAACAGAACGCTAAGAATTCTTGTTGCCATTCAGCAGTTGTAGCGTATGCCCATTCAGGACCGGTATATCTTCTGTTTGCTATTCTTTTTCTTTTTATTCTTCGTTCACCTTGCTGTTCTCCTTCACTCAGATCGTCTGCTCGTGAGGTATCGCTTTCCTCTATTATTGTTTCGTTTGCTATTTCTCTTATTCTAAAGTGTGAATTGTCTGGCCAATTGTCACCTCTGTTCGTCTTACTTTGGCGTTTTCCTTCAGTACCTTGGACAGCACCCTCCTCTGGTAATATGGTGTTTTCTCCTGATAGGCTTGGAACTCGTTCGGCAGATCTTGATTCGTTCTGATTTAAATTTGACACTTCTTCGTCTCTCTCTCCTTGTTCAACACTGTATTCAGTTTCTGAATTGTATTCGTCTGCCTCTGGAAGAACCTCTCCTTGATTTTGTTCTCCTGCTGCCTCCACTGAGATTGGCACTTCGTCACCTCTCTCGAACTCACTGATAGTTTGAGGGACACGGCTGTTCTCAGCGGGCTCTCCTGTAGTCTCAGATCCTTCTTGACTGATCTCTGATTCTGAGACTTCTCTTCTTGAGGTTGCTGCACCGGAATTTTCAAGTTCCTCTTCAACAGGACACGCTACCCTTTTTGTATGACTGGCATGTATCCAGTTGGGAACCCCGGCACACTTCACAGCAGTAGTGGTCGTCAATATCACTTGATATGGCCCTTTCCAACGCGGCTCAAGACACGATTTTCTTACGTGCTTCTTGACAACCACCCAATCTCTAGCTTGCAGAGAGTGTCCTGGTTCGCCGATTGGTGGTAACGTGTTAGGTTCCACCTGGTGAGAGAAAGAGCGAATCACGTCAGCCAAACTTTTGCAGTAATCCAACACCATATCATCTGTAATATTCACTAGTGCATTTGCAGGTACCGCTGGTAACCTCATTGCTCCGCCCATGAGGATTTCATGTGGGGACAATCCTGTTTTCTTATCTGGCGTGTTTCTCATAGACATCAGCACTAGAGGTAACGCATCTGGCCACTTCATGTTTGTTGCTGCACACATTTTTGCTATTCTTGATTTCAGAGTACCATTCATCTGTTCGACTAGTCCTGAAGCTTCAGGGCGATAGCTACAATGCAGCTTTTGTTCAATGTTGAGTGCGGCACACAGGAGTTTAATCACCTCATTGTCGAAGTGTCTTCCCCTATCTGATTCTATAGAAACCGGAAACCCGAACCTGGGTATTAATTCTCTGAGTAGTAGTTTTGCAACTGTAAGACTGTCATTCCTACATGTGGGATATGCCTCAATCCAATGGCTAAAAACACACACAATCACCAGCACGTATCTCAGACCGCCACAAACAGGCATTTCAATGAAATCCATTTGGATCTTATTAAATGGACCACTAGCTCTCCCAATGTGGCTCAAAGTTACCACAGTTCCTTTTCCAGCGTTCATTTGTTGACAAATGACGCATCTGTGACAAGTAATTTCTGCGGCATGTCTGAATTTTGGATTGAACCAATCAATTTTAAATGATCTGATCATGGCATCTCTTCCCAAGTGAGCTTGCCCATGATACAATCGGGCAAATTGTGACAGAAGACTGTTTGGCAACACTAGTTTTCCCTCTCTTGATACCCAAATATCGTCTTCCCTCTGTACACACTGCATTTTCTGCCAAGAACGTTTTTCTTCCTTACCAACGTGGCTTTGTAGTGTCTTTAATTCGTCTAAGGTATCAACCACTCGTAATGCTAGACTTAAGGTTATGTCATTCTCAGGTTGTGGTAACAGTTCCCATTGTTCTTTAAAAGATATACAGTTTAATGCACAAAATCTGGCAACCTGGTCTGCATAACCATTCCCCATTGACACAAAATCTTGTGATCTGATGTGAGCACTGCATTTCACCACAGCAATTTCAAGAGGCAACTGAATCGCATGTAACAAATCTCTTATCTGTTCTCCATTTTTCACTGGTGAACCAGAGGATGTCATAAACCCTCTTTGTGACCAGAGTTGACCAAAATCATGCACAATTCCAAATCCGTATCTGCTGTCTGTATAGATTGTGACCTTTAAATTTACAGCAGCATGGCAGGCTTTTGTGAGAGCTATCAATTCTGCCACTTGTGCAGAAAACACTTTCTCGAGCCAGGAGGCTTTGACTATACCGGATATGGTACATACTGCATAACCAGCTCTCAAGGTTCCTGATGAATCTCTTAGACAGGACCCATCAACGAACATAATGTAATCGTTTTCCTTTAACTGGGTATCTTTTATATCTGAGCGAGGTTTGGTACTGAGCTCAGTTACCTCCAGACAATCATGCTCAAACTCTTCCCCATCTTTTATTTCTGTATTCTCAATGGGAAGTAGAGTTGCCGGGTTCAGTACAGTGCACCTTTTCAATGTGACATTTGGTGACCCCAGAATAATTGTCTCATATTTGGTAAGTCGGGCATTTGTCATGTGTTGTGTCTTAGTTCGTGTCAGCAGAATTTCAACAGAATGTGGAACCAATACTGTCAGGGGATATCCCATAACTATGCCCTCGCATTGTGAAAGGCTTTGACCAACTGCTGCGACTGCTCGCAAACAACCCGGTAAGGCTGCTGCGACAGGGTCCAAAGTAGCCGAAAAATATGCTACAGGGCGATTTGCATCTCCATGGACCTGTGTTAAAACAGACAAAGAACAAGCATCACGTCCATGACAGAACAACAAAAATGGCTTCTCATAATCAGGCATTCCTAATGCTGGAGCTCTGCACATGCATTCTTTCAGCTCTAGAAATGACTCAAGCTCTTCTTTTGTCAACGTGATTGTGTATGGTTCATCCTTAACTTCCTTTCCTGTCAGTTTTGTTAATGGTTTTGAAATGATCGAGAAGTTGGGTATCCACTGGCGACAGTAGCCCACCATTCCCAAGAACATTCTGACATCTCTCTTTGTTGTTGGGGGATTCATTTGTAAAACAACTGTTATTCTCTCTTTGGATATTCTTCGAGACCCTTTCTCAATCAGATGCCCCAAATATTTTACTTCTTTTTGGCAGTACTGCAGCTTTTTAGGTGACACCTTATGTCCGTTTTTCCCTAAATGATTCAATAAGGCAATGGTATCATATTTGCAGCTGTCTTTAGTTTTAGATGCAATCAACAAATCATCAATGTACTGCACAAGAGTCGAATTGTAAGGTAGCACAAGAGGTTCCAAATCCTTCTTCAATATCTGATTGAAGATGGATGGTGACTCAGAAAACCCCTGAGGAATTCTGCACCAACTGTATACCTTATCCAGGAACTTGAAACTGAACAAAAACTGGCTGTCCTCGTGAAGTGGAATCGAGAAAAACGCTTGTGATAGGTCTACTACGGTAAACCACTCAGCATCACAAGGAACCTGGTACATTATTACTGCTGGGTTGGGAACCACAGGGCAGCATTTTACCACGATTTCGTTTATTTTTCTCAAATCCTGCACAATTCGAACTTTCCCACAGGGCTTTCTCAAACCCATAATCGATGAGTTACACAGACTACTCAGGACTTCTTTCAAAACTCCCTGTCTGAGAAAATCTACAATTATCTGTGTCACTTCAATAAGGACATCCTGAGTCATGTGATATTGTGACAATTGTGGGAATACTGCATTCGGCCTTATCTGCACCTTGATTGGTTCTACTCCCTTTATTAATCCAACCTCCTTTCCAGTCAAATCCCACACTTTCTCTATCACCGATCCTTGCAGATCAGCAGGTAGATCGATCAAGGTGAACACTGGAAAAAGGGTAATTAGAGGGTAATCCTCATTCATCTCTCCTCCTTCTTCCATAAGCTGACCCTCATCTGCCTCGTCATCACTGTTTGTCTGAACCTCTATTCCACCATCGGAACAGGTAATTGAACATTTGGTTTTGCACAATAAGTCTCTTCCTAACAAGGATACTGGACTTGAATCGCACACAACAAATCTATGCAGGCCCTGGAAATTTCCAATTTCAACCCGCACTGGGTCAGTGATTGGATTAGTCAGGTACTGATTAGCCACACCAACCACTCGTATGGTGCGCCCTGAGAGAGATAATCTTGGTACCTCTGCACTGCGAACAGTAGAGCGTGTGGCTCCTGTATCAACTAAAAATGAGACCTTGTAGCCCATTACTTTTCCCTCCACATATGGGCCTCTCTGGTCTACCTCTAAGGATGCGGCGAGTCTGCACTCTTCACTGTCTGAGCTATCATCTGACCAGTCCCCATTCATCTCATTTTCACCTCTTAATGGGAATTGTTGTACAGTGTTATTTTGATTTGTTACTTGACCTGTGACCTGTTGAGGAAGCATCACCTGTTGCTGTCCCATCGGAGCTAGGGGTAACTGCATTTGCTGTCTAGGCACCATAGGGATCTGCTGTTGCATCGGTTGTACTGGCACTGTTTGGAAACGCGGCATTTGCATTTGCTGCATAGGTTGCACCCCTGTCATTTGTACCAAATTATTTTGATAGTTCTGATTCGGGTGTCTCATTCTTGAACCTCGTGAATTTTGCAATGTACCGGCATTGATACTCTGCTGAACTGTACCATCCTGCATTATATTTGGACAATCCCGTTTCCAATGTCCCACGCCCTCGCACGCATGGCATGGTGACATCTTTTTCACTCCTTGACCATCACCTTGAACAACAACATTATTCATGTCCGCACCACGGTTCACAAACCCTCTACCTCTACCTCTCGGCTGTGCCTGAAACACACCATTCAATTGCGGTTGTTGCTGTATCATTTGCTGAACACCATTTCCCTGTATTCCAGCCTGTGCAGCTCTTATCTGCATCACCATCACCTTCTCCTTCAACTTTTTCTGCTTTAACTCAATTTCATCACTACAGTATTTTGCGTACTCTAATACTTCATCAATCGGTTTAGCTTGCCAACAAATCAAATGATTTTTAATCATTTGGCTGACCTCCGGTCTCAGCCCTTCGACAAATCTGAACACAAGATGATTCATGTTTTTCGGCTCAATTGTTTCAGTACCACTGTAATGTTTGAATGCCTTTAACAATCTTTCATAATATGCATGTATTGACTCTTTAACCTCTTGAGAGGTCCGGTCAATTTTCTGCCAATCAGTCACCTTCGGCGACACCTTTTGTTTAAAAAACTCAATTACTTTATGATAATATTTCATCACCTCTTCAGAAGGCGCTCCAGTCACTTTATCCCTTGCTGGTTCCTTTGTGGGCCAATCTACCCCTCTCTTGCATTCAAGCCACAAGTCTGGCGGAACAATAATCTCAAACAAGGTATTTAAGTCTTCCCAGAGACACTTCGCAAGCTTTACGAATCTATCTGTCTGTTGATACCACTCGATCGGTTTTTCTCTTAACCTGGGATAATCATTCGTAAAGGACAAAATGTCTCCCCTGGACCAAGGCACATGCACCAAAACACCACCAGCTGTTTCTCTCATAGGTAGGATTTTTACTGTCTCTAAGTTTGGTGTGACTGTTGTTTCATTAGATACTGGACTATCTCTTTTTCCCTTATCTCTTTTCTTCATCCATCGGCCTTCCCATTTCTCTAGTGCTCCCCAAATTTGTGCGCTTTGCAGCAGCTCTTTCAAATGTGTCTTCATGCCTGCAGATCTCATGTGCTCAAAATCTTTTGAGTCAAAATCTAATCTGTAACTCTGGTTCAAATGTTTTGTGTTCCCAATGTCGATATTGTATTTGTCTGCCAGATTCGTTAATTTGTGGTGTACTTTGCCTACCTCTTTGGTGATTTTAGGACCTAGGTACCTTAATTCTGCCTCAGTGTAAGACTCCAACCTATTTACTCCCATTGTTCCATCCACCAATTCAGCAGCTTCTGCTCCTAGTCGTACTAGATTTAGGTATTCATCGTGTTTCTCTTTCTCAGGTTCGATTGCAGCTGCTGTAGCCCTTTGTGATGTGCAGGTTTTCTCTAACCACTCATTTAGCTGTTGTACTGTAAAACCCTGCAGTGAAATGTTCCCTGCATGTATCATTGGAGTGTATGACGTATTTGTACTCATAGTTTGGGGAGTCAATACTCCCAATCCTGCTTGTCGCATTGCTTCAAGAGGTGCCCCTATTGGACTAAGGTCCATTAAGGGTCTTGATTGTTCACAAGCCTGTCCTCCCTGTGCCATTATTTGTGGAGTTATAATAGGCCCTCCTCTTATCGTTTCATGGTTAGGACTCCCTGTTCACACATCCCTGTTTTCTCCTGTGCATATAACGGCACCGGGGGACCAACTGTAATGGGTAGTGATATAGCGGCAGGTGTCTGGCCTGCTCCCAAGCTTCTTGGAGCTTCAACACCATAGGTCTGATTTAATAATCCTGGTGCAGGTTCTTTTAAAGGACCCGCTACTGGGTTATACCCAGGTATCAGTTTCGGCGGTTGTGACACTAACTGCGGAGTTGATTCAATCTGCACTAACCTTGGCTTTGTATATATCGGGTCTGGCTGCACCACCAAGTTCGTAGTAGTCTCAAGCACTGGAACATCGGGATAAATTCTTTTTATCTGTGGTGGAGGCTGTAACTGTATCGGCGGGTCTGGAGCAGTGGGTACACTGACACCATTCTGTATCAAAGCTGTATCGCTATTCTGTACTGTATCAGTAACACCCTTTTCTTTCGTCTGGTTCCCAAGATCCAAGATAGTACTTGGAACATTGTCGTTCACCGCGTAAGGTGGCGGACGATCATGTAACAACCTATCCATAAACGCCTCATCATCTGAATCGTCCTCTTCTTCCCAAGATCTTTTATTCTCTTTGTTTTTGACTGGCTCTTTATTAGTTTTGCAAGAAGCTTTCTTTCCCTGTGTTTCCTCTCCCTGGGTTATTGCCGAAAACAGCTTCAACCCATCCACTATTCCTCGTCTCCACATTTTGTTCTCATTATCCCACCTAGCCTCTGCATAGGATTTTTCAGCTCTTGTCAGTCTCCTGTGAAATCTTTCTTGTCTATGTTTAAGAGCCATCAGGTCCCAAATTGCCAAAGCCTCATATTGTGCTGGTCGAGGAGGTGGTTGCTGCGTACTTAACATCCACCTCAGATTTTCTAAAACCTTTTGATTAAACGTTCCATGTTCGGGAAACGCTAGACACCCTTCTTTCTCTGTCAGTTTGCGCCATTGTTTTATCCATAAACACGGTGCAACACCCTTTTCTTCCATAACCGTGTAAGCTGCCGTACCCTCAGGTGGTGTAGGTTCCCCATCAGTCGCAACGATATACACATCTCCTTTCAATGCGCTTTTGAATGCCTTAACAAAATTCATTTTATTTTATTTTTACTCAGAAACGGCTTAGTTCCCAGGACACTCTTCACCTACCCTTTGCTCAACCTATTGCCTCTCACGGACGGCAGCCAATCCGTGCGCGACCCCTCTCGACATCTGACCTATCCCAGCGCGGCACCACTGACGTCACACTCACACACACTGCAGCTGACAAAGTCTTGCGGCTTGTCCACACCTCACTAACTCCTTACACTTCATACAAACTAATGCAAATTATTGCTAGCACTTGAATGACAACACAAATCTGTCGGTTTACTACAGGAAGGGTAACACATTCGCTTCAGAACTTTACAGAGATTTCACTTGAAGCCTCGGCCGCTACTCTCTCCTTCTCAGTTCCCTCATACGCAAGCAGAATTCGTCCTGCAAATCCTACTCTCGACTTGTCAATGACTTCTTCTAGTGCACTTTAGAACTTGTCAAATCTCCATCGAAGGTTACACACATGCATCATAACTCGAAACTCGATCTGTCAACCACGCCCGATTGACCTACTAAACCGCACAGATTACAACATAAACCATTTTAACATCATACTCCGGAGTCTTAGACCTCAATAGGCCCGTATACAACAACCAACCACGTGGATAATTTTGAGCAACAAGCGCTGAATTCACATGAAGTACGCCGACTTCCCTACTCTCATGCTGTGGAGTACGCCCACTCCTTCTAAACAACACTTAATTTGGCCTAATCACACTCAAATATTCACAACCACCTGCAAAAGTGCATAAGATTTAATAAGCGCAAAAACCCTAACCACACATACTATGGCGCCAAGAACATTCCCAACTCATTTAGGCAGGCTCCGAGATCCCGGGAAAGCCCATGGCAGATCTAGCAACTCATCATCTTTCCAATTTGCATTATCACAAGAAAACAATTGAACAGTGAAAACTCCGTCCTAGGGCTCCCAAGGGCCAAACCGTACTCTGCTACCAGAACTGTTAACACGTCCGTCTATGTCAATTTATACACATCAGGACTCGTTTTAGGCCAATGAATCTTTGGGCCCAGTGGTGAGACACCGTAGGACGAGATAACTAATCAAAATATCAATCAATATGTCAATAACATTGTCAACGTTTAACATCAAAATATCTCTTACTTTAGACATTAATAAACAGTCGGCGCAACCATGACCTTTCAGTCATGAATAACCACAACTTAATGCAGTTAATAAGTTTTATTCCCTATTGATTACAATCTAGTAGTAAAGGCATTAATCTCAAAATCAATAAACATATAAGCACGATTACAAGATGACAACCACGATAAGCTTTCGATAATGCAAAGATCACTAGCATAGACAATCAGATAGATATAAGCGGATTATAACACATTGAACTTTCTAAGATACTAGTTCAGCATAGCACCACGTCAGTCACGTCAGTTTGTCAGTCAAAGTGAATACCTCGTCTAACCTCTAATTAGCATTAGCATGTTGGGCGTCATGCAAAACGATTTCGAACACCAATTTGGAAAACTTCTAACTAAGGTCTCTATCAAAACATACAGCAGTTGGTACCTAGAAAGAAAGGCAAAATGAATTTCCATTAGCAATTTTATAATTACCCTCCTTTGATTAAGTCAGCATTCAGGATCAGTCTTCGTCTTCAGGACATCAGTTAGATCACAGTCAGTCTATCTAGGTTAGAGGCAAGAGACACTCTCGTCTTAAGGAGAAAAGTGTAAGGGGCAGTAATATGGGCAAGGATGGTTTGTCTAAGTCTCAGGTCACAGAATAGTGTGACAGAGTTTCGGGATGTAATCAATATCATTCCCTACCTAATGCTCCGTTATTTCCTGTGTCATGGGTTTTTATCCCTTTCTAGTAATTCATTCCCCCAAAATTCTATTGGTTAGTCAATACACCCCATCATTGTTAACCTATCAAATTATACATTAAGTAATGCATTTGTCATCTCTCGATAATATTTAGTCTTCTGATTGGTCTTCATAATCAACCTTCCGTAGGTGGCATATCCGGGGTTACTTCATCAGCTTGGCACGCGTCTCAGGTTAAAAGTTCTCGTTCCCTCATCTCATTGTCCTTGGAAGTATCTACAAATGTTTCGAAGCACAATCATTTTATACTAAAAGATGTTAGCATGCGGATGGGAAAAAGTCCCTATGTTTCGATCTAATACAGAGAGAACAATAGCTGGGTCATGATCGTTTGCAAGTCAGCACACTGAAGAGACAGGAAAAATACGCTTTTAAATGAGAGCTACACAGCTTCTGCTTGGCTCATGCTAACTTAAGATATACGAGTTTTAATGAATGCAGTTTTATACGTTTTAATGTGCTCAGTTAGGCAAACTATAAACGATTATTCCTTACAGTTGACATTAGTTTATACATGTGAACGATTCTCCATTTTTATGAATACGCTTTTAATAAATGTTTTATTAATACAGCATTGTTAGACATAAGCATTTCACATCTATAATATGTAATATCAAAATACGCTCTCTCAGTCCCTCCTCTGATGACGCTCGTCATCACAAATCTTCCAGGTTTTATCTTTTTGCCTTACGCATAATGCGCATTTCAACATCTTTTCCTTTATGTGAGCTTTCCCATATTTCATTAAACATTTTCTCTCTTTCACTTTCTTCGTTTCTTTTGGTTCTGTTAGCCAAAATTTCTTTTCACCTTTTCATTAATTTTGCATATTCCCCAAAATCCCAGTAAACAAATCAGAACAATTAATAATCCCATCATGATTTTTGCAAGTACCCCATTCCAAATGTTGGTAAACCAGCTTCCCACTCGGGCAATTCCCTTTCCAAATTTCTCCCAAACACCAAGTTCTTTTAGATCCTTCAAATCTGCACTATCTCTAGTCAGGTTAGTAAGCATGCTTCTAATTTTCTTACTATTATCAGGTATATACGAGCAACAATGTCGCTCATTAAGCATTTTGCACACACCTCCACTCTTTGTTAAAAGAATGTCTAAAGCAAGCCGGTTTTGAAGAGTCATAGCTCTTTCTGCAGCAAGTTCTGTATCCATCAGAAGTATAGCTCCTGTGAAATTTGTCAGCATGTTATCCACAATAGTAGACAACTTTTGAATTTTCATAGAATTTAGAATAACCCCTACTGAAGGGATTATAGCTCCAAATATATCACAAATGACAGCCGCCACTGATTCTCGTTTTTGTCTGGTATGTTGTAATTCAGACGTTTTAGGTAGTTGTTTTAAGTCATCAATCTGGTAAATCTTTTTGAATATTATTCCCAAATAACATGTCCCATACCATCCCTTAGGGAGACGGTAATACGCATTTAACCCACAGATGTAATAGATTCCAGGAATCGCTGGGTCTTGTCCATTTAACATAAAGGTCCATTTGCTCTGAAACAAAAACACATGCCTACATTCACTCATTCCCACAAACAAATTATCTTGATCAGATTTTGGTCTATATATACAGAGTTTACCTACGTGTAATGCATCTATAGCTAACTTGCCTTGTGTTTTAATTTCAGTATAAGCATAATCATTTGCATAAGTGCGTTTTTCTAAACCTTTTTTCCAATTTTTCTTTTAATGCTTTGCGTCTATCATCTGTGTGATCTAAAAAGCTTTTCTCTACAGGAGACAGTAAGCATGTTAAATTATTGCGATGTGCATAAGCAGTTCCAAATGTTAGTGTTGGCTCAAAGAATCGTCTAACTAATTTTATATCATGCTCTTTAGCTAACTTATTTAAGAATTCAATAACAGGCACAAAAGAAAACACAACATCCAAATTTGAATAAAAATATTGCACATGCTCTTGATGATAAAATCTTGTTAGTAGCAAGCTACAGCTGATCCCATACGTAAGAGGGAGGCTATGATAAGTAACTCCCTCCTGCACAGATGAAGGAATTTTAGTGCATACATAACAGTCTTTCGCATTCATAGTTTCCACATACTCATTTAGTAGGCGATAGAAAACATTAGTAGAAAGCTCCCCGTTTGGATTAGTTCCCTCATGCAGATGTTTTGTGTCTTGCTCGAATTTCTCCCATGGTGATAGTTTATTAGTTGTAGTAGCAGTCTCAGGTTTTGAAGTTGCATTAGTAGTTTCACTCTCTCTCCATGGCATTCCTACAATCACTCCCACAATCATTATTGCACATACAGCACCTATCATAAGTCCTAACCAACCACATACTTTACTTCCCTTGTTACTATAAGCCATGTTTGTATAGAATCAAACAGTAGATCAACAATCAACTCTAAGTAGCAAACTCTTTCTGCGTAATTTACAGCGTCTTCACTCAATCCAGGACCCTTTTCGTCAATTCAGGTTAGCAGCTTGTCAATTCAGGTTAGCAGCTTGTCAATTCAGGTTAGCAGCTTGTCAATTCAGGTTAGCAGCTTGTCGTAATCAGGTTTCTATAAGTCAAATCCAGGTTTAATGTCACTTTCCGGTAGTTTTTTTTTTTCTCTTCTCTAAGATTCTTGTTTTTAAGCTTTCACAATTTTCAATGTCTTTCTCTTCAATTTTTTTCTGTTGTATTTTCTTCAGGTACCGTAGTACTGGCCTGGTATTTCTCGATCAAAACAGAACGCTAAGAATTCTTGTTGCCATTCAGCAGTTGTAGCGTATGCCCATTCAGGACCGGTATATCTTCTGTTTGCTATTCTTTTTCTTTTTATTCTTCGTTCACCTTGCTGTTCTCCTTCACTCAGATCGTCTGCTCGTGAGGTATCGCTTTCCTCTATTATTGTTTTGTTTGCTATTTCTCTTATTCTAAAGTGTGAATTGTCTGGCCAATTGTCACCTCTGTTCGTCTTACTTTGGCGTTTTCCTTCAGTACCTTGGACAGCACCCTCCTCTGGTAATATGGTGTTTTCTCCTGATAGGCTTGGAACTCGTTCGGCAGATCTTGATTCGTTCTGATTTAAATTTGACACTTCTTCGTCTCTCTCTCCTTGTTCAACACTGTATTCAGTTTCTGAATTGTATTCGTCTGCTTCTGGAAGAACCTCTCCTTGACTTTGTTCTCCTGCTGCCTCCACTGAGATTGGCACTTCGTCACCTCTCTCGAACTCACTGATAGTTTGAGGGACACGGCTGTTCTCAGCGGGCTCTCCTGTAGTCTCAGATCCTTCTTGACTGATCTCTGATTCTGAGACTTCTCTTCTTGAGGTTGCTGCACCGGAATTTTCAAGTTCCTCTTCAACAGGACACGCTACCCTTTTTGTATGACTGGCATGTATCCAGTTGGGAACCCCGGCACACTTCACAGCAGTAGTGGTCGTCAATATCACTTGATATGGCCCTTTCCAACGCGGCTCAAGACACGATTTTCTTACGTGCTTCTTGACAACCACCCAATCTCCAGCTTGCAGAGAGTGTCCTGGTTCGCCGATTGGTGGTAACGTGTTAGGTTCCACCTGGTGAGAGAAAGAGCGAATCACGTCAGCCAAACTTTTGCAGTAATCCAACACCATATCATCTGTAATATTCACTAGTGCATTTGCAGGTACCGCTGGTAACCTCATTGCTCCACCCATGAGGATTTCATGTGGGGACAATCCTGTTTTCTTATCTGGCGTGTTTCTCATAGACATCAGCACTAGAGGTAACGCATCTGGCCACTTCATGTTTGTTGCTGCACACATTTTTGCTATTCTTGATTTCAGAGTACCATTCATCTGTTCGACTAGTCCTGAAGCTTCAGGGCGATAGCTACAATGCAGCTTTTGTTCAATGTTGAGTGCGGCACACAGGAGTTTAATCACCTCATTGTCGAAGTGTCTTCCCCTATCTGATTCTATAGAAACCGGAAACCCGAACCTGGGTATTAATTCTCTGAGTAGTAGTTTTGCAACTGTAAGACTGTCATTCCTACATGTGGGATATGCCTCAATCCAATGGCTAAAAACACACACAATCACCAGCACGTATCTCAGACCGCCACAAACAGGCATTTCAATGAAATCCATTTGGATCTTATTAAATGGACCACTAGCTCTCCCAATGTGGCTCAAAGTTACCACAGTTCCTTTTCCAGCGTTCATTTGTTGACAAATGACGCATCTGTGACAAGTAATTTCTGCGGCATGTCTGAATTTTGGATTGAACCAATCAATTTTAAATGATCTGATCATGGCATCTCTTCCCAAGTGAGCTTGCCCATGATACAATCGGGCAAATTGTGACAGAAGACTGTTTGGCAACACTAGTTTTCCCTCTCTTGATACCCAAATATCGTCTTCCCTCTGTACACACTGCATTTTCTGCCAAGAACGTTTTTCTTCCTTACCAACGTGGCTTTGTAGTGTCTTTAATTCGTCTAAGGTATCAACCACTCGTAATGCTAGACTTAAGGTTATGTCATTCTCAGGTTGTGGTAACAGTTCCCATTGTTCTTTAAAAGATATACAGTTTAATGCACAAAATCTGGCAACCTGGTCTGCATAACTGTAAGGAAATGCCTCCTTGGCATGGTTGCCCCCTGACTTTTTGCCTTTGCTGATGCTATGTTTACAATTGAAAGTGTGCTGAGGCCTGCTAACCAGGCCCCAGCACCAGTGTTCTTTCCCTAACCTGTACTTTTGTATCCACAATTGGCAGACCCTGGCATCCAGATAAGTCCCTTGTAACTGGTACTTCTAGTACCAAGGGCCCTGATGCCAAGGAAGGTCTCTAAGGGCTGCAGCATGTCTTATGCCACCCTGGAGACCTCTCACTCAGCACAGACACACTGCTTGCCAGCTTGTGTGTGCTAGTGAGGACAAAACGAGTAAGTCGACATGGCACTCCCCTCAGGGTGCCATGCCAGCCTCTCACTGCCTATGCAGTATAGGTAAGACACCCCTCTAGCAGGCCTTACAGCCCTAAGGCAGGGTGCACTATACCATAGGTGAGGGTACCAGTGCATGAGCATGGTGCCCCTACAGTGTCTAAACAAAACCTTAGACATTGTAAGTGCAGGGTAGCCATAAGAGTATATGGTCTGGGAGTCTGTCAAACACGAACTCCACAGCACCATAATGGCTACACTGAAAACTGGGAAGTTTGGTATCAAACTTCTCAGCACAATAAATGCACACTGATGCCAGTGTACATTTTATTGTAAAATACACCCCAGAGGGCACCTTAGAGGTGCCCCCTGAAACTTAACCGACTATCTGTGTAGGCTGACTAGTTTTAGCAGCCTGCCCCAAACCGAGACATGTTGCTGGCCCCATGGGGAGAGTGCCTTTGTCACTCTGAGGCCAGTAACAAAGCCTGCACTGGGTGGAGATGCTAACACCTCCCCCAGGCAGGAATTGTCACACCTGGCGGTGAGCCTCAAAGGCTCCCCTCCTTTGTGCCAACCCAGCAGGACACTCCAGCTAGTGGAGTTGCCCGCCCCCTCCGGCCAGGCCCCACTTTTGGCGGCAAGGCCGGAGAAAATAATGAGAATAACAAGGAGGAGTCACTGGCCAGTCAGGACAGCCCCTAAGGTGTCCTGAGCTGAGGTGACTCTAACTTTTAGAAATCCTCCATCTTGCAGATGGAGGATTCCCCCAATAGGGTTAGGATTGTGACCCCCTCCCCTTGGGAGGAGGCACAAAAAGGGTGTACCCACCCTCAGGGCTAGTAGCCATTGGCTACTAACCCCCCAGACCTAAACACGCCCTTAAATTTAGTATTTAAGGGCTACCCTGAACCCTAGAAAATTAGATTCCTGCAACAAGAAGAAGGACTGCCCAGCTGAAAACCCCTGCAGCGGAAGACCAGAAGACGACAACTGCCTTGGCTCCAGAAACTCACCGGCCTGTCTCCTGCCTTCCAAAGATCCTGCTCCAGCGACGCCTTCCGAAGGGACCAGCGACCTCGACATCCTCTGAGGACTGCCCCTGCTTCGAAAAGACAAGAAACTCCCGAGGACAGCGGACCTGCTCCAAGAAAAGCTGCAACTTTGTTTCCAGCAGCTTTAAAGAACCCTGCAAGCTCCCCGCAAGAAGCGTGAAACTTGCAACCCTGCACCCGGCGACCCCGACTCGGCTGGTGGCGATCCAACACCTCAGGAGGGACCCCAGGACTACTCTGATACTGTGAGTACCAAAACCTGTCCCCCCTGAGCCCCCACCGCGCCGCCTGCAGAGGGAATCCCGAGGCTTCCCCTGACCGCGACTCTTTGAACCTAAAGTCCCGACGCCTGGGAGAGACCCTGCACCCGCAGCCCCCAGGACCTGAAGGACCGGACTTTCACTGTAGAAGTGACCCCCAGGAGTCCCTCTCCCTTGCCCAAGTGGAGGTTTCCCCGAGGAATCCCCCCCTTGCCTGCCTGCAGCGCTGAAGAGATCCCGAGATCTCTCATAGACTAACATTGAAAACCCGACGCTTGTTTCTACACTGCACCCGGCCGCCCCCGCGCTGCTGAGGGTGAAATTTCTGTGTGGACTTGTGTCCCCCCCGGTGCCCTACAAAACCCCCCTGGTCTGCCCTCCGAAGACGCGGGGTACTTACCTGCAAGCAGACCGGAACCGGGGCACCCCCTTCTCTCCATTCTAGCCTATGTGTTTTGGGCACCACTTTGAACTCTGCACCTGACCGGCCCTGAGCTGCTGGTGTGGTGACTTTGGGGTTGCTCTGAACCCCCAACGGTGGGCTACCTTGGACCAAGAACTGAACCCTGTAAGTGTCCTACTTACCTGGTAAAACTAACAAAAACTTACCTCCCCCAGGAACTGTGAAAATTGCACTGTGTCCACTTTTAAAACAGCTATTTGTCAATAACCTGAAAAGTATACATGCAATTTTGATGATTTGAAGTTCCTAAAGTACTTACCTGCAATACCTTTCGAATGAGATATTACATGTAGAATTTGAACCTGTGGTTCTTAAAATAAACTAAGAAAAGATATTTTTCTATATAAAAACCTATTGGCTGGATTTGTCTCTGAGTGTGTGTACCTCATTTATTGTCTATGTGTATGTACAACAGATGCTTAACACTACTCCTTGGATAAGCCTACTGCTCGACCACACTACCACAAAATAGAGCATTAGTATTATCTATTTTTACCACTATTTTACCTCTAAGGGGAACCCTTGGACTCTGTGCATGCTATTCCTTACTTTGAAATAGCACATACAGAGCCAACTTCCTACAATAACCATTCCCCATTGACACAAAATCTTGTGATCTGATGTGAGCACTGCATTTCACCACAGCAATTTCAAGAGGCAACTGAATCGCATGTAACAAATCTCTTATCTGTTCTCCATTTTTCACTGGTGAACCAGAGGATGTCATAAACCCTCTTTGTGACCAGAGTTGACCAAAATCATGCACAATTCCAAATCCGTATCTGCTGTCTGTATAGATTGTGACCTTTAAATTTACAGCAGCATGGCAGGCTTTTGTGAGAGCTATCAATTCTGCCACTTGTGCAGAAAACACTTTCTCGAGCCAGGAGGCTTTGACTATACCGGATATGGTACATACTGCATAACCAGCTCTCAAGGTTCCTGATGAATCTCTTAGACAGGACCCATCAACGAACATAATGTAATCGTTTTCCTTTAACTGGGTATCTTTTATATCTGAGCGAGGTTTGGTACTGAGCTCAGTTACCTCCAGACAATCATGCTCAAACTCTTCCCCATCTTTTATTTCTGTATTCTCAATGGGAAGTAGAGTTGCCGGGTTCAGTACAGTGCACCTTTTCAATGTGACATTTGGTGACCCCAGAATAATTGTCTCATATTTGGTAAGTCGGGCATTTGTCATGTGTTGTGTCTTAGTTCGTGTCAGCAGAATTTCAACAGAATGTGGAACCAATACTGTCAGGGGATATCCCATAACTATGCCCTCGCATTGTGAAAGGCTTTGACCAACTGCTGCGACTGCTCGCAAACAACCCGGTAAGGCTGCTGCGACAGGGTCCAAAGTAGCCGAAAAATATGCTACAGGGCGATTTGCATCTCCATGGACCTGTGTTAAAACAGACAAAGAACAAGCATCACGTCCATGACAGAACAACAAAAATGGCTTCTCATAATCAGGCATTCCTAATGCTGGAGCTCTGCACATGCATTCTTTCAGCTCTAGAAATGACTCAAGCTCTTCTTTTGTCAACGTGATTGTGTATGGTTCATCCTTAACTTCCTTTCCTGTCAGTTTTGTTAATGGTTTTGAAATGATCGAGAAGTTGGGTATCCACTGGCGACAGTAGCCCACCATTCCCAAGAACATTCTGACATCTCTCTTTGTTGTTGGGGGATTCATTTGTAAAACAACTGTTATTCTCTCTTTGGATATTCTTCGAGACCCTTTCTCAATCAGATGCCCCAAATATTTTACTTCTTTTTGGCAGTACTGCAGCTTTTTAGGTGACACCTTATGTCCGTTTTTCCCTAAATGATTCAATAAGGCAATGGTATCATATTTGCAGCTGTCTTTAGTTTTAGATGCAATCAACAAATCATCAATGTACTGCACAAGAGTCGAATTGTAAGGTAGCACAAGAGGTTCCAAATCCTTCTTCAATATCTGATTGAAGATGGATGGTGACTCAGAAAACTCCTGAGGAATTCTGCACCAACTGTATACCTTATCCAGGAACTTGAAACTGAACAAAAACTGGCTGTCCTCGTGAAGTGGAATCGAGAAAAACGCTTGTGATAGGTCTACTACGGTAAACCACTCAGCATCACAAGGAACCTGGTACATTATTACTGCTGGGTTGGGAACCACAGGGCAGCATTTTACCACGATTTCGTTTATTTTTCTCAAATCCTGCACAATTCGAACTTTCCCACAGGGCTTTCTCAAACCCATAATCGATGAGTTACACAGACTACTCAGGACTTCTTTCAAAACTCCCTGTCTGAGAAAATCTACAATTATCTGTGTCACTTCAATAAGGACATCCTGAGTCATGTGATATTGTGACAATTGTGGGAATACTGCATTCGGCCTTATCTGCACCTTGATTGGTTCTACTCCCTTTATTAATCCAACCTCCTTTCCAGTCAAATCCCACACTTTCTCTATCACCGATCCTTGCAGATCAGCAGGTAGATCGATCAAGGTGAACACTGGAAAAAGGGTAATTAGAGGGTAATCCTCATTCATCTCTCCTCCTTCTTCCATAAGCTGACCCTCATCTGCCTCGTCATCACTGTTTGTCTGAACCTCTATTCCACCATCGGAACAGGTAATTGAACATTTGGTTTTGCACAATAAGTCTCTTCCTAACAAGGATACTGGACTTGAATCGCACACAACAAATCTATGCAGGCCCTGGAAATTTCCAATTTCAACCCGCACTGGGTCAGTGATTGGATTAGTCAGGTACTGATTAGCCACACCAACCACTCGTATGGTGCGCCCTGAGAGAGATAATCTTGGTACCTCTGCACTGCGAACAGTAGAGCGTGTGGCTCCTGTATCAACTAAAAATGAGACCTTGTAGCCCATTACTTTTCCCTCCACATATGGGCCTCTCTGGTCTACCTCTAAGGATGCGGCGAGTCTGCACTCTTCACTGTCTGAGCTATCATCTGACCAGTCCCCATTCATCTCATTTTCACCTCTTAATGGGAATTGTTGTACAGTGTTATTTTGATTTGTTACTTGACCTGTGACCTGTTGAGGAAGCATCACCTGTTGCTGTCCCATCGGAGCTAGGGGTAACTGCATTTGCTGTCTAGGCACCATAGGGATCTGCTGTTGCATCGGTTGTACTGGCACTGTTTGGAAACGCGGCATTTGCATTTGCTGCATAGGTTGCACCCCTGTCATTTGTACCAAATTATTTTGATAGTTCTGATTCGGGTGTCTCATTCTTGAACCTCGTGAATTTTGCAATGTACCGGCATTGATACTCTGCTGAACTGTACCATCCTGCATTATATTTGGACAATCCCGTTTCCAATGTCCCACGCCCTCGCACGCATGGCATGGTGACATCTTTTTCACTCCTTGACCATCACCTTGAACAACAACATTATTCATGTCCGCACCACGGTTCACAAACCCTCTACCTCTACCTCTCGGCTGTGCCTGAAACACACCATTCAATTGCGGTTGTTGCTGTATCATTTGCTGAACACCATTTCCCTGTATTCCAGCCTGTGCAGCTCTTATCTGCATCACCATCACCTTCTCCTTCAACTTTTTCTGCTTTAACTCAATTTCATCACTACAGTATTTCGCGTACTCTAATACTTCATCAATCGGTTTAGCTTGCCAACAAATCAAATGATTTTTAATCATTTGGCTGACCTCCGGTCTCAGCCCTTCGACAAATCTGAACACAAGATGATTCATGTTTTTCGGCTCAATTGTTTCAGTACTACTGTAATGTTTGAATGCCTTTAACAATCTTTCATAATATGCATGTATTGACTCTTTAACCTTTTGAGAGGTCCGGTCAATTTTCTGCCAATCAGTCACCTTCGGCGACACCTTTTGTTTCAAAAACTCAATTACTTTATGATAATATTTCATCACCTCTTCAGAAGGCGCTCCAGTCACTTTATCCCTTGCTGGTTCCTTTGTGGGCCAATCTACCCCTCTCTTGCATTCAAGCCACAAGTCTGGCGGAACAATAATCTCAAACAAGGTATTTAAGTCTTCCCAGAGACACTTCGCAAGCTTTACGAATCTATCTGTCTGTTGATACCACTCGATCGGTTTTTCTCTTAACCTGGGATAATCATTCGTAAAGGACAAAATGTCTCCCCTGGACCAAGGCACATGCACCAAAACACCACCAGCTGTTTCTCTCATAGGTAGGATTTTTACTGTCTCTAAGTTTGGTGTGACTGTTGTTTCATTAGATACTGGACTATCTCTTTTTCCCTTATCTCTTTTCTTCATCCATCGGCCTTCCCATTTCTCTAGTGCTCCCCAAATTTGTGCGCTTTGCAGCAGCTCTTTCAAATGTGTCTTCATGCCTGCAGATCTCATGTGCTCAAAATCTTTTGAGTCAAAATCTAATCTGTAACTCTGTTTCAAATGTTTTGTGTTCCCAATGTCGATATTGTATTTGTCTGCCAGATTCGTTAATTTGTGGTGTACTTTGCCTACCTCTTTGGTGATTTTAGGACCTAGGTACCTTAATTCTGCCTCAGTGTAAGACTCCAACCTATTTACTCCCATTGTTCCATCCACCAATTCAGCAGCTTCTGCTCCTAGTCGTACTAGATTTAGGTATTCATCGTGTTTCTCTTTCTCAGGTTCGATTGCAGCTGCTGTAGCCCTTTGTGATGTGCAGGTTTTCTCTAACCACTCATTTAGCTGTTGTACTGTAAAACCCTGCAGTGAAATGTTCCCTGCATGTATCATTGGAGTGTATGACGTATTTGTACTCATAGTTTGGGGAGTCAATACTCCCAATCCTGCTTGTCGCATTGCTTCAAGAGGTGCCCCTATTGGACTAAGGTCCATTAAGGGTCTTGATTGTTCACAAGCCTGTCCTCCCTGTGCCATTATTTGTGGAGTTATAATAGGCCCTCCTCTTATCGTTTCATGGTTAGGACTCCCTGTTCACACATCCCTGTTTTCTCCTGTGCATATAACGGCACCGGGGGACCAACTGTAATGGGTAGTGATATAGCGGCAGGTGTCTGGCCTGCTCCCAAGCTTCTTGGAGCTTCAACACCATAGGTCTGATTTAATAATCCTGGTGCAGGTTCTTTTAAAGGACCCGCTACTGGGTTATACCCAGGTATCAGTTTCGGCGGTTGTGACACTAACTGCGGAGTTGATTCAATCTGCACTAACCTTGGCTTTGTATATATCGGGTCTGGCTGCACCACCAAGTTCGTAGTAGTCTCAAGCACTGGAACATCGGGATAAATTCTTTTTATCTGTGGTGGAGGCTGTAACTGTATCGGCGGGTCTGGAGCAGTGGGTACACTGACACCATTCTGTATCAAAGCTGTATCGCTATTCTGTACTGTATCAGTAACACCCTTTTCTTTCGTCTGGTTCCCAAGATCCAAGATAGTACTTGGAACATTGTCGTTCACCGCGTAAGGTGGCGGACGATCATGTAACAACCTATCCATAAACGCCTCATCATCTGAATCGTCCTCTTCTTCCCAAGATCTTTTATTCTCTTTGTTTTTGACTGGCTCTTTATTAGTTTTGCAAGAAGCTTTCTTTCCCTGTGTTTCCTCTCCCTGGGTTATTGCCGAAAACAGCTTCAACCCATCCACTATTCCTCGTCTCCACATTTTGTTCTCATTATCCCACCTAGCCTCTGCATAGGATTTTTCAGCTCTTGTCAGTCTCCTGTGAAATCTTTCTTGTCTATGTTTAAGAGCCATCAGGTCCCAAATTGCCAAAGCCTCATATTGTGCTGGTCGAGGAGGTGGTTGCTGCGTACTTAACATCCACCTCAGATTTTCTAAAACCTTTTGATTAAACGTTCCATGTTCGGGAAACGCTAGACACCCTTCTTTCTCTGTCAGTTTGCGCCATTGTTTTATCCATAAACACGGTGCAACACCCTTTTCTTCCATAACCGTGTAAGCTGCCGTACCCTCAGGTGGTGTAGGTTCCCCATCAGTCGCAACGATATACACATCTCCTTTCAATGCGCTTTTGAATGCCTTAACAAAATTCATTTTATTTTATTTTTACTCAGAAACGGCTTAGTTCCCAGGACACTCTTCACCTACCCTTTGCTCAACCTATTGCCTCTCACGGACGGCAGCCAATCCGTGCGCGACCCCTCTCGACATCTGACCTATCCCAGCGCGGCACCACTGACGTCACACTCACACACACTGCAGCTGACAAAGTCTTGCGGCTTGTCCACACCTCACTAACTCCTTACACTTCATACAAACTAATGCAAATTATTGCTAGCACTTGAATGACAACACAAATCTGCCGGTTTACTACAGGAAGGGTAACACATTCGCTTCAGAACTTTACAGAGATTTCACTTGAAGCCTCGGCCGCTACTCTCTCCTTCTCAGTTCCCTCATACGCAAGCAGAATTCGTCCTGCAAATCCTACTCTCGACTTGTCAATGACTCCTTCTAGTGCACTTTAGAACTTGTCAAATCTCCATCGAAGGTTACACACATGCATCATAACTCGAAACTCGATCTGTCAACCACGCCCGATTGACCTACTAAACCGCACAGATTACAACATAAACCATTTTAACATCATACTCCGGAGTCTTAGACCTCAATAGGCCCGTATACAACAACCAACCACGTGGATAATTTTGAGCAACAAGCGCTGAATTCACATGAAGTACGCCGACTTCCCTACTCTCATGCTGTGGAGTACGCCCACTCCTTCTAAACAACACTTAATTTGGCCTAATCACACTCAAATATTCACAACCACCTGCAAAAGTGCATAAGATTTAATAAGCGCAAAAACCCTAACCACACATACTATGGCGCCGAGAACATTCCCAACTCATTTAGGCAGGCTCCGAGATCCCGGGAAAGCCCATGGCAGATCTAGCAACTCATCATCTTTCCAATTTGCATTATCACAAGAAAACTATTGAACAGTGAAAACTCCGTCCTAGGGCTCCCAAGGGCCAAACCGTACTCTGCTACCAGAACTGTTAACACGTCCGTCTATGTCAATTTATACACATCAGGACTCGTTTTAGGCCAATGAATCTTTGGGCCCAGTGGTGAGACACCGTAGGACGAGATAACTAATCAAAATATCAATCAATATGTCAATAACATTGTCAACGTTTAACATCAAAATATCTCTTACTTTAGACATTAATAAACAGTCGGCGCAACCATGACCTTTCAGTCATGAATAACCACAACTTAATGCAGTTAATAAGTTTTATTCCCTATTGATTACAATCTAGTAGTAAAGGCATTAATCTCAAAATCAATAAACATATAAGCACGATTACAAGATGACAACCACGATAAGCTTTCGATAATGCAAAGATCACTAGCATAGACAATCAGATAGATATAAGCGGATTATAACACATTGAACTTTCTAAGATACTAGTTCAGCATAGCACCACGTCAGTCACGTCAGTTTGTCAGTCAAAGTGAATACCTCGTCTAACCTCTAATTAGCATTAGCATGTTGGGCGTCATGCAAAACGATTTCGAACACCAATTTGGAAAACTTCTAACTAAGGTCTCTATCAAAACATACAGCAGTTGGTACCTAGAAAGAAAGGCAAAATGAATTTCCATTAGCAATTTTATAATTACCCTCCTTTGATTAAGTCAGCATTCAGGATCAGTCTTCGTCTTCAGGACATCAGTTAGATCACAGTCAGTCTATCTAGGTTAGAGGCAAGAGACACTCTCGTCTTAAGGAGAAAAGTGTAAGGGGCAGTAATATGGGCAAGGATGGTTTGTCTAAGTCTCAAGTCACAGAATAGTGTGACAGAGTTTCGGGATGTAATCAATATCATTCCCTACCTAATGCTCCGTTATTTCCTGTGTCATGGGTTTTTATCCCTTTCTAGTAATTCATTCCCCCAAAATTCTATTGGTTAGTCAATACACCCCATCATTGTTAACCTATCAAATTATACATTAAGTAATGCATTTGTCATCTCTCGATAATATTTAGTCTTCTGATTGGTCTTCATAATCAGCCTTCCGTAGGGGGCATATCCGGGGTTACTTCATCAGCTTGGCACGCGTCTCAGGTTAAAAGTTCTCGTTCCCTCGTCTCATTGTCCTTGGAAGTATCTACAAATGTTTCGAAGCACAATCATTTTATACTAAAAGATGTTAGCATGCGGATGGGAAAAAGTCCCTATGTTTCGATCTAATACAGAGAGAACAATAGCTGGGTCATGATCGTTTGCAAGTCAGCACACTGAAGGGACAGGAAAAATACGCTTTTAAATGAGAGCTACACAGCTTCTGCTTGGCTCATGCTAACTTAAGATATACGAGTTTTAATGAATGCAGTTTTATACGTTTTAATGTGCTCAGTTAGGCAAACTATAAACGATTATTCCTTACAGTTGACATTAGTTTATACATGTGAACGATTCTCCATTTTTATGAATACGCTTTTAATAAATGTTTTATTAATACAGCATTGTTAGACATAAGCATTTCACATCTATAATATGTAATATCAAAATACGCGCTCTCAGTCCCTCCTCTGATGACGCTCGTCATCACAAATCTTCCAGGTTTTATCTTTTTGCCTTACGCATAATGCGCATTTCAACATCTTTTCCTTTATGTGAGCTTTCCCATATTTCATTAAACATTTTCTCTCTTTCACTTTCTTCGTTTCTTCTGGTTCTGTTAGCCAAATTTCTTTTCACCTTTTCATTAAATTTGCATATTCCCCAAAATCCCAGTAAACAAATCAGAACAATTAATAATCCCATCATGATTTTTGCAAGTACCCCATTCCAAATGTTGGTAAACCAGCTTCCCACTCGGGCAATTCCCTTTCCAAATTTCTCCCAAACACCAAGTTCTTTTAGATCCTTCAAATCTGCACTATCTCTAGTCAGGTTAGTAAGCATGCTTCTAATTTTCTTACTATTATCAGGTATATACGAGCAACAATGTCGCTCATTAAGCATTTTGCACACACCTCCACTCTTTGTTAAAAGAATGTCTAAAGCAAGCCGGTTTTGAAGAGTCATAGCTCTTTCTGCAGCAAGTTCTGTATCCATCAGAAGTATAGCTCCTGTGAAATTTGTCAGCATGTTATCCACAATAGTAGACAACTTTTGAATTTTCATAGAATTTAGAATAACCCCTACTGAAGGGATTATAGCTCCAAATATATCACCAATGACAGCCGCCACTGATTCTCGTTTTTGTCTGGTATGTTGTAATTCAGACGTTTTAGGTAGTTGTTTTAAGTAATCAATCTGGTAAATCTTTGGGAATATTATTCCCAAATAACATGTCCCATACCATCCCTTAGGGAGACGGTAATACGCATTTAACCCACAGATGTAATAGATTCCAGGAATCGCTGGGTCTTGTCCATTTAACATAAAGGTCCATTTGCTCTGAAACAAAAACACATGCCTACATTCACTCGTTCCCACAAACAAATTATCTTGATCAGATTTTGGTCTATATATACAGAGTCTACCTACGTGTAATGCATCTATAGCTAACTTGCCTTGTGTTTTAATTTCAGTATAAGCATAATCATTTGCATAAGTGCGTTTTTCTAAACCTTTTTTCCAATTTTTCTTTTAATGCTTTGCGTCTATCATCTGTGTGATCTAAAAAGCTTTTCTCTACAGGAGACAGTAAGCATGTTAAATTATTGCGATGTGCATAAGCAGTTCCAAATGTTAGTGTTGGCTCAAAGAATCGTCTAACTAATTTTATATCATGCTCTTTAGCTAACTTATTTAAGAATTCAATAACAGGCACAAAAGAAAACACAACATCCAAATTTGAATAAAAATATTGCACATGCTCTTGATGATAAAATCTTGTTAGTAGCAAGCTACAGCTGATCCCATACGTAAGAGGGAGGCTATGATACGTAACTCCCTCCTGCACAGATGAAGGAATTTTAGTGCATACATAACAGTCTTTCGAATTCATAGTTTTCACATACTCATTTAGTAGGCGATAGAAAACATTAGTAGAAAGCTCCCCGTTTGGATTAGTTCCCTCATGCAGATGTTTTGTGTCTTGCTCGAATTTCTCCCATGGTGATAGTTTATTAGTTGTAGTAGTAGTCTCAGGTTTTGAAGTTGCATTAGTAGTTTCACTCTCTCTCCATGGCATTCCTACAATCACTCCCACAATCATTATTGCACATACAGCACCTATCATAAGTCCTAACCAACCACATACTTTACTTCCCTTGTTACTATAAGCCATGTTTGTATAGAATCAAACAGTAGATCAACAATCAACTCTAAGTAGCAAACTCTTTCTGCGTAATTTACAGCGTCTTCACTCAATCCAGGACCCTTTTCGTCAATTCAGGTTAGCAGCTTGTCAATTCAGGTTAGCAGCTTGTCAATTCAGGTTAGCAGCTTGTCGTAATCAGGTTTCTATAAGTCAAATCCAGGTTTAATGTCACTTTCCGGTAGTTTTTTTTTTTCTCTTCTCTAAGATTCTTGTTTTTAAGCTTTCACAATTTTCAATGTCTTTCTCTTCAATTTTTTTCTGTTGTATTTTCTTCAGGTACCGTAGTACTGGCCTGGTATTTCTCGATCAAAACAGAACGCTAAGAATTCTTGTTGCCATTCAGCAGTTGTAGCGTATGCCCATTCAGGACCGGTATATCTTCTGTTTGCTATTCTTTTTCTTTTTATTCTTCGTTCACCTTGCTGTTCTCCTTCACTCAGATCGTCTGCTCGTGAGGTATCGCTTTCCTCTATTATTGTTTCGTTTGCTATTTCTCTTATTCTAAAGTGTGAATTGTCTGGCCAATTGTCACCTCTGATCGTCTTACTTTGGCGTTTTCCTTCAGTACCTTGGACAGCACCCTCCTCTGGTAATATGGTGTTTTCTCCTGATAGGCTTGGAACTCGTTCGGCAGATCTTGATTCGTTCTGATTTAAATTTGACACTTCTTCGTCTCTCTCTCCTTGTTCAACACTGTATTCAGTTTCTGAATTGTATTCGTCTGCTTCTGGAAGAACCTCTCCTTGACTTTGTTCTCCTGCTGCCTCCACTGAGATTGGCACTTCGTCACCTCTCTCGAACTCACTGATAGTTTGAGGGACACAGCTGTTCTCAGCGGGCTCTCCTGTAGTCTCAGATCCTTCTTGACTGATCTCTGATTCTGAGACTTCTCTTCTTGAGGTTGCTGCACCGGAATTTTCAAGTTCCTCTTCAACAGGACACGCTACCCTTTTTGTATGACTGGCATGTATCCAGTTGGGAACCCCGGCACACTTCACAGCAGTAGTGGTCGTCAATATCACTTGATATGGCCCTTTCCAACGCGGCTCAAGACACGATTTTCTTACGTGCTTCTTGACAACCACCCAATCTCCAGCTTGCAGAGAGTGTCCTGGTTCGCCGATTGGTGGTAACGTGTTAGGTTCCACCTGGTGAGAGAAAGAGCGAATCACGTCAGCCAAACTTTTGAAGTAATCCAACACCATATCATCTGTAATATTCACTAGTGCATTTGCAGGTACCGCTGGTAACCTCATTGCTCCGCCCATGAGGATTTCATGTGGGGACAATCCTGTTTTCTTATCTGGCGTGTTTCTCATAGACATCAGCACTAGAGGTAACGCATCTGGCCACTTCATGTTTGTTGCTGCACACATTTTTGCTATTCTTGATTTCAGAGTACCATTCATCTGTTCGACTAGTCCTGAAGCTTCAGGGCGATAGCTACAATGCAGCTTTTGTTCAATGTTGAGTGCGGCACACAGGAGTTTAATCACCTCATTGTCGAAGTGTCTTCCCCTATCTGATTCTATAGAAACCGGAAACCCGAACCTGGGTATTAATTCTCTGAGTAGTAGTTTTGCAACTGTAAGACTGTCATTCCTACATGTGGGATATGCCTCAATCCAATGGCTAAAAACACACACAATCACCAGCACGTATCTCAGACCGCCACAAACAGGCATTTCAATGAAATCCATTTGGATCTTATTAAATGGACCACTAGCTCTCCCAATGTGGCTCAAAGTTACCACAGTTCCTTTTCCAGCATTCATTTGTTGACAAATGACGCATCTGTGACAAGTAATTTCTGCGGCATGTCTGAATTTTGGATTGAACCAATCAATTTTAAATGATCTGATCATGGCATCTCTTCCCAAGTGAGCTTGCCCATGATACAATCGGGCAAATTGTGACAGAAGACTGTTTGGCAACACTAGTTTTCCCTCTCTTGATACCCAAATATCGTCTTCCCTCTGTACACACTGCATTTTCTGCCAAGAACGTTTTTCTTCCTTACCAACGTGGCTTTGTAGTGTCTTTAATTCATCTAAGGTATCAACCACTCGTAATGCTAGACTTAAGGTTATGTCATTCTCAGGTTGTGGTAACAGTTCCCATTGTTCTTTAAAAGATATACAGTTTAATGCACAAAATCTGGCAACCTGGTCTGCATAACCATTCCCCATTGACACAAAATCTTGTGATCTGATGTGAGCACTGCATTTCACCACAGCAATTTCAAGAGGCAACTGAATCGCATGTAACAAATCTCTTATCTGTTCTCCATTTTTCACTGGTGAACCAGAGGATGTCATAAACCCTCTTTGTGACCAGAGTTGACCAAAATCATGCACAATTCCAAATCCGTATCTGCTGTCTGTATAGATTGTGACCTTTAAATTTACAGCAGCATGGCAGGCTTTTGTGAGAGCTATCAATTCTGCCACTTGTGCAGAAAACACTTTCTCGAGCCAGGAGGCTTTGACTATACCGGATATGGTACATACTGCATAACCAGCTCTCAAGGTTCCTGATGAATCTCTTAGACAGGACCCATCAACGAACATAATGTAATCGTTTTCCTTTAACTGGGTATCTTTTATATCTGAGCGAGGTTTGGTACTGAGCTCAGTTACCTCCAGACAATCATGCTCAAACTCTTCCCCATCTTTTATTTCTGTATTCTCAATGGGAAGTAGAGTTGCCGGGTTCAGTACAGTGCACCTTTTCAATGTGACATTTGGTGACCCCAGAATAATTGTCTCATATTTGGTAAGTCGGGCATTTGTCATGTGTTGTGTCTTAGTTCGTGTCAGCAGAATTTCAACAGAATGTGGAACCAATACTGTCAGGGGATATCCCATAACTATGCCCTCGCATTGTGAAAGGCTTTGACCAACTGCTGCGACTGCTCGCAAACAACCCGGTAAGGCTGCTGCGACAGGGTCCAAAGTAGCCGAAAAATATGCTACAGGGCGATTTGCATCTCCATGGACCTGTGTTAAAACAGACAAAGAACAAGCATCACGTCCATGACAGAACAACAAAAATGGCTTCTCATAATCAGGCATTCCTAATGCTGGAGCTCTGCACATGCATTCTTTCAGCTCTAGAAATGACTCAAGCTCTTCTTTTGTCAACGTGATTGTGTATGGTTCATCCTTAACTTCCTTTCCTGTCAGTTTTGTTAATGGTTTTGAAATGATCGAGAAGTTGGGTATCCACTGGCGACAGTAGCCCACCATTCCCAAGAACATTCTGACATCTCTCTTTGTTGTTGGGGGATTCATTTGTAAAACAACTGTTATTCTCTCTTTGGATATTCTTCGAGACCCTTTCTCAATCAGATGCCCCAAATATTTTACTTCTTTTTGGCAGTACTGCAGCTTTTTAGGTGACACCTTATGTCCGTTTTTCCCTAAATGATTCAATAAGGCAATGGTATCATATTTGCAGCTGTCTTTAGTTTTAGATGCAATCAACAAATCATCAATGTACTGCACAAGAGTCGAATTGTAAGGTAGCACAAGAGGTTCCAAATCCTTCTTCAATATCTGATTGAAGATGGATGGTGACTCAGAAAACCCCTGAGGAATTCTGCACCAACTGTATACCTTATCCAGGAACTTGAAACTGAACAAAAACTGGCTGTCCTCGTGAAGTGGAATCGAGAAAAACGCTTGTGATAGGTCTACTACGGTAAACCACTCAGCATCACAAGGAACCTGGTACATTATTACTGCTGGGTTGGGAACCACAGGGCAGCATTTTACCACGATTTCGTTTATTTTTCTCAAATCCTGCACAATTCGAACTTTCCCACAGGGCTTTCTCAAACCCATAATCGATGAGTTACACGGACTACTCAGGACTTCTTTCAAAACTCCCTGTCTGAGAAAATCTGCAATTATCTGTGTCACTTCAATAAGGACATCCTGAGTCATGTGATATTGTGACAATTGTGGGAATACTGCATTCGGCCTTATCTGCACCTTGATTGGTTCTACTCCCTTTATTAATCCAACCTCCTTTCCAGTCAAATCCCACACTTTCTCTATCACCGATCCTTGCAGATCAGCAGGTAGATCGATCAAGGTGAACACTGGAAAAAGGGTAATTAGAGGGTAATCCTCATTCATCTCTCCTCCTTCTTCCATAAGCTGACCCTCATCTGCCTCGTCATCACTGTTTGTCTGAACCTCTATTCCACCATCGGAACAGGTAATTGAACATTTGGTTTTGCACAATAAGTCTCTTCCTAACAAGGATACTGGACTTGAATCGCACACAACAAATCTATGCAGGCCCTGGAAATTTCCAATTTCAACCCGCACTGGGTCAGTGATTGGATTAGTAAGGTACTGATTAGCCACACCAACCACTCGTATGGTGCGCCCTGAGAGAGATAATCTTGGTACCTCTGCACTGCGAACAGTAGAGCGTGTGGCTCTTGTATCAACTAAAAATGAGACCTTGTAGCCCATTACTTTTCCCTCCACATATGGGCCTCTCTGGTCTACCTCTAAGGATGCGGCGAGTCTGCACTCTTCACTGTCTGAGCTATCATCTGACCAGTCCCCATTCATCTCATTTTCACCTCTTAATGGGAATTGTTGTACAGTGTTATTTTGATTTGTTACTTGACCTGTGACCTGTTGAGGAAGCATCACCTGTTGCTGTCCCATCGGAGCTAGGGGTAACTGCATTTGCTGTCTAGGCACCATAGGGATCTGCTGTTGCATCGGTTGTACTGGCACTGTTTGGAAACGCGGCATTTGCATTTGCTGCATAGGTTGCACCCCTGTCATTTGTACCAAATTATTTTGATAGTTCTGATTCGGGTGTCTCATTCTTGAACCTCGTGAATTTTGCAATGTACCGGCATTGATACTCTGCTGAACTGTACCATCCTGCATTATATTTGGACAATCCCGTTTCCAATGTCCCACGCCCTCGCACGCATGGCATGGTGACATCTTTTTCACTCCTTGACCATCACCTTGAACAACAACATTATTCATGTCCGCACCACGGTTCACAAACCCTCTACCTCTACCTCTCGGCTGTGCCTGAAACACACCATTCAATTGCGGTTGTTGCTGTATCATTTGCTGAACACCATTTCCCTGTATTCCAGCCTGTGCAGCTCTTATCTGCATCACCATCACCTTCTCCTTCAACTTTTTCTGCTTTAACTCAATTTCATCACTACAGTATTTCGCGTACTCTAATACTTCATCAATCGGTTTAGCTTGCCAACAAATCAAATGATTTTTAATCATTTGGCTGACCTCCGGTCTCAGCCCTTCGACAAATCTGAACACAAGATGATTCATGTTTTTCGGCTCAATTGTTTCAGTACCACTGTAATGTTTGAATGCCTTTAACAATCTTTCATAATATGCATGTATTGACTCTTTAACCTCTTGAGAGGTCCGGTCAATTTTCTGCCAATCAGTCACCTTCGGCGACACCTTTTGTTTCAAAAACTCAATTACTTTATGATAATATTTCATCACCTCTTCAGAAGGCGCTCCAGTCACTTTATCCCTTGCTGGTTCCTTTGTGGGCCAATCTACCCCTCTCTTGCATTCAAGCCACAAGTCTGGCGGAACAATAATCTCAAACAAGGTATTTAAGTCTTCCCAGAGACACTTCGCAAGCTTTACGAATCTATCTGTCTGTTGATACCACTCGATCGGTTTTTCTCTTAACCTGGGATAATCATTCGTAAAGGACAAAATGTCTCCCCTGGACCAAGGCACATGCACCAAAACACCACCAGCTGTTTCTCTCATAGGTAGGATTTTTACTGTCTCTAAGTTTGGTGTGACTGTTGTTTCATTAGATACTGGACTATCTCTTTTTCCCTTATCTCTTTTCTTCATCCATCGGCCTTCCCATTTCTCTAGTGCTCCCCAAATTTGTGCGCTTTGCAGCAGCTCTTTCAAATGTGTCTTCATGCCTGCAGATCTCATGTGCTCAAAATCTTTTGAGTCAAAATCTAATCTGTAACTCTGTTTCAAATGTTTTGTGTTCCCAATGTCGATATTGTATTTGTCTTCCAGATTCGTTAATTTGTGGTGTACTTTGCCTACCTCTTTGGTGATTTTAGGACCTAGGTACCTTAATTCTGCCTCAGTGTAAGACTCCAACCTATTTACTCCCATTGTTCCATCCACCAATTCAGCAGCTTCTGCTCCTAGTCGTACTAGATTTAGGTATTCATCGTGTTTCTCTTTCTCAGGTTCGATTGCAGCTGCTGTAGCCCTTTGTGATGTGCAGGTTTTCTCTAACCACTCATTTAGCTGTTGTACTGTAAAACCCTGCAGTGAAATGTTCCCTGCATGTATCATTGGAGTGTATGACGTATTTGTACTCATAGTTTGGGGAGTCAATACTCCCAATCCTGCTTGTCGCATTGCTTCAAGAGGTGCCCCTATTGGACTAAGGTCCATTAAGGGTCTTGATTGTTCACAAGCCTGTCCTCCCTGTGCCATTATTTGTGGAGTTATAATAGGCCCTCCTCTTATCGTTTCATGGTTAGGACTCCCTGTTCACACATCCCTGTTTTCTCCTGTGCATATAACGGCACCGGGGGACCAACTGTAATGGGTAGTGATATAGCGGCAGGTGTCTGGCCTGCTCCCAAGCTTCTTGGAGCTTCAACACCATAGGTCTGATTTAATAATCCTGGTGCAGGTTCTTTTAAAGGACCCGCTACTGGGTTATACCCAGGTATCAGTTTCGGCGGTTGTGACACTAACTGCGGAGTTGATTCAATCTGCACTAACCTTGGCTTTGTATATATCGGGTCTGGCTGCACCACCAAGTTCGTAGTAGTCTCAAGCACTGGAACATCGGGATAAATTCTTTTTATCTGTGGTGGAGGCTGTAACTGTATCGGCGGGTCTGGAGCAGTGGGTACACTGACACCATTCTGTATCAAAGCTGTATCGCTATTCTGTACTGTATCAGTAACACCCTTTTCTTTCGTCTGGTTCCCAAGATCCAAGATAGTACTTGGAACATTGTCGTTCACCGCGTAAGGTGGCGGACGATCATGTAACAACCTATCCATAAACGCCTCATCATCTGAATCGTCCTCTTCTTCCCAAGATCTTTTATTCTCTTTGTTTTTGACTGGCTCTTTATTAGTTTTGCAAGAAGCTTTCTTTCCCTGTGTTTCCTCTCCCTGGGTTATTGCCGAAAACAGCTTCAACCCATCCACTATTCCTCGTCTCCACATTTTGTTCTCATTATCCCACCTAGCCTCTGCATAGGATTTTTCAGCTCTTGTCAGTCTCCTGTGAAATCTTTCTTGTCTATGTTTAAGAGCCATCAGGTCCCAAATTGCCAAAGCCTCATATTGTGCTGGTCGAGGAGGTGGTTGCTGCGTACTTAACATCCACCTCAGATTTTCTAAAACCTTTTGATTAAACGTTCCATGTTCGGGAAACGCTAGACACCCTTCTTTCTCTGTCAGTTTGCGCCATTGTTTTATCCATAAACACGGTGCAACACCCTTTTCTTCCATAACCGTGTAAGCTGCCGTACCCTCAGGTGGTGTAGGTTCCCCATCAGTCGCAACGATATACACATCTCCTTTCAATGCGCTTTTGAATGCCTTAACAAAATTCATTTTATTTTATTTTTACTCAGAAACGGCTTAGTTCCCAGGACACTCTTCACCTACCCTTTGCTCAACCTATTGCCTCTCACGGACGGCAGCCAATCCGTGCGCGACCCCTCTCGACATCTGACCTATCCCAGCGCGGCACCACTGACGTCACACTCACACACACTGCAGCTGACAAAGTCTTGCGGCTTGTCCACACCTCACTAACTCCTTACACTTCATACAAACTAATGCAAATTATTGCTAGCACTTGAATGACAACACAAATCTGCCGGTTTACTACAGGAAGGGTAACACATTCGCTTCAGAACTTTACAGAGATTTCACTTGAAGCCTCGGCCGCTACTCTCTCCTTCTCAGTTCCCTCATACGCAAGCAGAATTCGTCCTGCAAATCCTACTCTCGACTTGTCAATGACTCCTTCTAGTGCACTTTAGAACTTGTCAAATCTCCATCGAAGGTTACACACATGCATCATAACTCGAAACTCGATCTGTCAACCACACCCGATTGACCTACTAAACCGCACAGATTACAACATAAACCATTTTAACATCATACTCCGGAGTCTTAGACCTCAATAGGCCCGTATACAACAACCAACCACGTGGATAATTTTGAGCAACAAGCGCTGAATTCACATGAAGTACGCCGACTTCCCTACTCTCATGCTGTGGAGTACGCCCACTCCTTCTAAACAACACTTAATTTGGCCTAATCACACTCAAATATTCACAACCACCTGCAAAAGTGCATAAGATTTAATAAGCGCAAAAACCCTAACCACACATACTATGGCGCCGAGAACATTCCCAACTCATTTAGGCAGGCTCCGAGATCCCGGGAAAGCCCATGGCAGATCTAGCAACTCATCATCTTTCCAATTTGCATTATCACAAGAAAACAATTGAACAGTGAAAACTCCGTCCTAGGGCTCCCAAGGGCCAAACCGTACTCTGCTACCAGAACTGTTAACACGTCCGTCTATGTCAATTTATACACATCAGGACTCGTTTTAGGCCAATGAATCTTTGGGCCCAGTGGTGAGACACCGTAGGACGAGATAACTAATCAAAATATCAATCAATATGTCAATAACATTGTCAACGTTTAACATCAAAATATCTCTTACTTTAGACATTAATAAACAGTCGGCGCAACCATGACCTTTCAGTCATGAATAACCACACCTTAATGGAGTTAATAAGTTTTATTCCCTATTGATTACAATCTAGTAGTAAAGGCATTAATCTCAAAATCAATAAACATATAAGCACGATTACAAGATGACAACCACGATAAGCTTTCGATAATGCAAAGATCACTAGCATAGACAATCAGATAGATATAAGCGGATTATAGCACATTGAACTTTCTAAGATACTAGTTCAGCATAGCACCACGTCAGTCACGTCAGTTTGTCAGTCAAAGTGAATACCTCGTCTAACCTCTAATTAGCATTAGCATGTTGGGCGTCATGCAAAACGATTTCGAACACCAATTTGGAAAACTTCTAACTAAGGTCTCTATCAAAACATACAGCAGTTGGTACCTAGAAAGAAAGGCAAAATGAATTTCCATTAGCAATTTTATAATTACCCTCGTTTGATTAAGTCAGCATTCAGGATCAGTCTTCGTCTTCAGGACATCAGTTAGATCACCGTCAGTCTATCTAGGTTAGAGACAAGAGACACTCTCCTCTTAAGGAGAAAAGTGTAAGGGGCAGTAATATGGGCAAGGATGGTTTGTCTAAGTCTCAAGTCACAGAATAGTGTGACAGAGTTTCGGGATGTAATCAATATCATTCCCTACCTAATGCTCCGTTATTTCCTGTGTCATGGGTTTTTATCCCTTTCTAGTAATTCATTCCCCCAAAATTCTATTGGTAAGTCAATACACCCCATCATTGTTAACCTATCAAATTATACATTAAGTAATGCATTTGTCATCTCTCGATAATATTTAGTCTTCTGATTGGTCTTCATAATCAGCCTTCCGTAGGTGGCATATCCGGGGTTACTTCATCAGCTTGGCACGCGTCTCAGGTTAAAAGTTCTCGTTCCCTCGTCTCATTGTCCTTGGAAGTATCTACAAATGTTTCGAAGCACAATCATTTTATACTAAAAGATGTTAGCATGCGGATGGGAAAAAGTCCCTATGTTTCGATCTAATACAGAGAGAACAATAGCTGGGTCATGATCGTTTGCAAGTCAGCACACTGAAGAGACAGGAAAAATATGCTTTTAAATGAGAGCTACACAGCTTCTGCTTGGCTCATGCTAACTTAAGATATACGAGTTTTAATGAATGCAGTTTTATACGTTTTAATGTGCTCAGTTAGGCAAACTATAAACGATTATTCCTTACAGTTGACATTAGTTTATACATGTGAACGATTCTCCATTTTTATGAATACGCTTTTAATAAATGTTTTATTAATACAGCATTGTTAGACATAAGCATTTCACGTCTATAATATGTAATATCAAAATACGCTCTCTCAGTGGTTTGCATGTTGGTGTACGCTGGTGTTTGTATTGGAATATGATTTTGGTTGTGTGAATATATGTTAATGGTGGTGTTTTAATAGGATATTGATTGTGTGGCCATGTGATGGGTGTGTTAGTATTTGATGGTGGATTCGTGGATGTATGATGGTGCCTTTTTTGTTGTATGATGGTGGGTTTTGGAGTATGATGGTTGTGTGAACATATGATGGTGGGTGTCGAAAGTTATGGCTGACCGAGGTGGAGCGTGGTTCAGATACACAAAGTGGATTCGGCATGGTCTCCGCTTACCTTAGGACTTAAAGAGAATTTTGTAGAAAAAAATAAAAGAAGGTGCGGTTCAGCGGGACAAGGCAGCCAATGCTGTGGGCAGAAAAGGTGTCATCATCATGGATCTGCGAAAATTCCAACACTGAGACAAAGGGCCTGATTTAGATATTGGCAGATTTGGTCCCACCGTCACTTTTCCATCTAAAAATCCATCTGCTTACCTTGTGGTCCACCCACTATATTTAGATGCTGGCGGGTCTATGAACAACAGTCTATCTGAGTCCCGCCGCCTCCACCAGAATTTTACACCAGCGACATCATGGGAAAAAGCTTCTGTCAGAGAGAGAACAGACAGTTTGTCCGCCGGGCCAATCATGGTGTCCTTTCCCGCCGACACAACTGAATTGACAGTTTTTCAGTTCTTGAATATTTTGAATAGTCTTTAATTAATCTTTTTTTTAGGTGTGATTCCCTTTTCAGAAATAGTCTGTCCTAAATAATTCACCTCTTTGCCAAAAAATTTACATTTATCAAAACAAATTGTCATCCCCTTCTCATTTAAAACTGACATTACCTTTTCTAGAGTTTCATAATGACCCTCTTTAGAATCAGAGTATATTAAAATGTCATCTTGAAATGCTATCAATATCTTTAAACAAACAAAAACTTAGTTTTTTTTAAAAACTCAGGCAGCTGAGAAGCTGACTGGCATACGAGTAGATCGGAAAGCACCATCAGGTGTGATGAAAGTAGTGATATGGTGAGATTCTGGAGTTAATTCTACCTGATGGTATGCTGCTTTCAGATCAAATATAGAAAAGAATTTTGAACCTTAGAATTTTGTAAATAATTCTTAAATGCACAGTAGAGGGTGATAATCCACCAGAATTTGCTTTATTTACTGACCTTAGGTTTACACACATTCGTATCTCTGCTGTATTTTTCTTAACTAAAACAATGGGAGATACCATTCAGCAGCATTTACTGGCTATCACACTATCTTTACACATGTTAACCAACATCTCAGACAATTCCTTCCTCACAGATACATGTACATGTCTTAATTTGTACTTCACGGAAACAGCATTATCTTTAAGTTGAATATGATGCAAAAATGTTGATTGTTTGCCCAAGTATTTGCGAAACAAGTTTTTGTGTTTTCTAGTAAAACTTCTAGTTGATCATTACCAATGACTTCCTGTTGTACCATTCGTATGTTCTCAGCAATAAACACTGGATTTTTGGCATTAGGATTGAGCATTATTCCAATTCCTCCTTGGTGACGCCAACCAATAACTTGTAAGTCATCAACAGCAATATACCCTTTTCCAATAATAGATCTGTTTTGAAGTTTGATTTCTGCAATAAAAAATCCAATTATAATAATTTCTTTTCCACCAAAACCATATACTTTTACATAACTAAGTTCCAATTTTTTATTATTCCAATTTTTACATAAAGAAACTGATCTGATAATATGGTGTATGGTGACCCAGAATCTGCCATAACGTTGGCTAATGTTTCATCAATAGATATTTCACGCTCTGGTGGTACATAAAGTTAGTTCTGTGTCAATACCAACACTATCAATTAGTTGGCTTATGCAATACTTCTTTGTTTCATCATTCTTCATTTTTGTATTATTATCATCAATGATATTATCTTTATCATTCACCTGTTTTTCTTTTCTACACAATATCATATGTTCTTCAAACCCTCTTCAGCCTCTGAATGTTCCATTACTGCAGAAATGCTCTTGAAAGGAACAGATCTGCACACATTACAAAAATGACCTATTTTGCATTTAAAACATTCTCTACCTTTCACTGGACAAAATGTAAATTGTGAAGCATGTGTCTTTGAACCACATTTGTCACAACCAACTTTTACACCATTGTTACTATTAACATTGTAACTTGCACCTTGTTTATTTATATTGTCATTTCCCTTTGTTCACTTTTCTCTTTGTACTATTATATTTTTCATTCTCATGTACTGATAATGCTACAACATCAATGTTCATATTATCTACATTAATAGTTTTGAATGACTTCATGGTACATTCTACACTTTTAGCTGTGTCAATTGCCTCTTTTATTGTAGGGCTGCATTGTCTAAGTAATTGTCTTTGTATTTTCCTATTAGAACAAAATATGATTAACTGATCTCTGATGTAGGTGTCTATTGTTGCTCCAAAATCACAATCCGCAGCCAAACGTCTTAATGCAGGTACATATGAATCAACTGATTCATTTAATATCTGATTTTGTGTAAAGAATTTGTATCTTTCCATAACTATGTGAGGTTCCTCTGAAAATCTTTTTTTAAGTCTGTCTACTGCCTCTGAAAAGCATTCATAATCTCTGGTATCTGTACCTGGAGGCGTTAATATCGGCAGTAAATAATCAAACATCTCTTCAGCTTCAAACCCTATTAAATTAAGTAGAAACACTTTTTCCTGTGTGAGTCAAAAGAATCTCCATTTATTGCTAACATATAGTTTTTGAAATGTCTGAACCATTTTCCAATTTCATAGTAGGCTCATTAGATGAATTTAGAAAAGATGGAGGTGGATTTCCACATGTATTATTCATCTTTTTTTGAAAAATATATTGTTTTTCTTGTATACTAGTGCAATAATGTGACAAACACAATAGTTATAAAAGTTTTATAGGCGTACCAATCACCGTAGACCTATGTGTCACAATAAATTGTGAGCCAATCACCGTAGATGGTGCATGATGTAAATATAGACAAAAATTGTATTTTAAATATTTAGATCCATCCACAATCCAACTGATGTATAATTTTATGTGTGCCAATCACCGTATTTGGTGTGGCACAATAATTGATGTGCCAATCACCGTATTTAATGTGTAGATTTTAATTTTCCTGCCACCAGTTAATCTTTAAAATTATTTTTATTTTAGTTTGAAAAACGCTAACTGCGCTAATTGTTGGCAGTTTAGCAGTCTTTCATAATAGAAACTGCTTTTAAGCAACTGCCACATTTACCTTCAAGATGGCTACCAGGATTGAGTTATTAAGGTTTCTGTTATGTAAAGCCAGACGCACCATGCACAACATGCACACACATGTGCACTACCTCTGCGTTGTGTGCTTCACTGCTCAAACATAGTTTCCGGAATGAAAGTAGGCCGCCTGCTACTCAGGTAATCACCGCTTGATATTCAGCAGTGTCAAACCGCCATTTGACACAGCAGTGATTACGATCGCGAATCAGAATAATGAGGTCTCAACTAAAAGCAACAGATATTGTCTCCGGGGTGAGTGCTCCCCACAATACGATCGTCACCAAATTGTTGTGAGAGGTATACATGAACCAAGACAGGAGAAAGTATTTAAATATCCAATTTATTGGAGTAGTCACACAACTGTGTCTTCAACCATTTAGAATAATACAATACTTTCAAGTCAAAGAAACTTTATTTTGGCTACAAGAACCATAAAAGCGTATAGCAGCAATAAATACAAATAAATACACAAGGTAATAAATATAACAATACATTAAATGATAAAAATGGAATAAAGATAAAATACACTCACACAGTGCGATGGGACAGTCTAGTTGGAATCATTAAACAGATAAGAATTTCCCTCTGACAAACCAGCTAGCTCTGAGGATCTTGGCAATGGCGATCACTAGCGTTGGCCTAGTGTCTGATCTGAAGATTCGCAGGGCTATTTCAGAGCTGCGGACACCCAGTAGTCTACATGCCGGGGCCAGCCATTTCCTACGTGAGGCGGTGTACGCGGGGCAGACAAAAAGGACGTTAGGGAGATTCTCGACAGGGGCTTTGCAGGCTGGATAGGCGGTTGATTCATTGTGTGACCAGCGGCTGGTGAAAAGTCTTAATGGTAATGTTCCAATGCGGAGCTGAAAGTACAGTTTCCTTTCCCTTGGGACCGTGATTATGTCCCAAAAAGCCTCATACTTGGATGTCTCTTTTAAGTTAACAAAGTCACAGGATAATGTAGTGTGAAGTGCAACCCCTATATCTTCGTGATCTGCCATTTGCCAATATAGTTTCTTTAATTCGCTTTTCGAGGGAAAGACGGAGGTGGTTGGTGTAGGAGGCTGGACTGGCTTGTAGTGAGTACCTAGGGGTACTTGCACCTTGCACCAGGCCCAGTTATCCCTTATTAGTGTATAGGGTGTCTAGCAGCATAGGCTGATAGATAATGGTAGCTTAGCAGAGCAGCTTAGGCTGAACTAGGAGACGAGTGAAGCTCCTACAGTACCACTAGTGCCATATGCACAATATCATAAGAAAACACAATACACAGATATACTAAAAATAAAGGTACTTTATTTTTATGACAATATGCCAAAAGTATCTCAGTGAGTACCCTCAGTATGAGGATAGCAAATATACACAAGATATATGTACACAATACCAAAATATGCAGTAATAGTATTAGAAAACAGTGCAAACAATGTATAGTTACAATAGGATGCAATGGATACACATAGGGATAGGGGCAACACAAACCATATACTCCAAAAGTGGAATGCGAACCACGAATGGACTCCAAACCTATGTGACCTTGTAGAGGGTCGCTGGGACTATTAGAAAATAGTGAGGGTTAGAAAAATAGCCCACCCCAAGACCCTGAAAAGTGAGTGCAAAGTGCACTAAAGTTCCCCAAAGGACATAGAAGTCGTGATAGGGGAATTCTGCAGGAAAGACACAACCCAGCAATGCAACAACGATGGATTTCCAGTTGAGGGTACCTGTGGAATAAGGGGACCAAGTCCAAAAGTCACAAGAAAGTCGGAGATGGGCAGATGCCCAGGAAATGCCAGCTGTGGGTGCAAAGAAGCTGCTACTGGACAGTAGAAGCTTAGGTTTCTGCAGGAACGACAAGGGCTACAGACTTCCCCTTTGGATGAAGGATCTCTCACGCCGTGGAGAGTCGTGCAGAAGTGTTTTCCCGCCGAAAGACCGCCAACAAGCCTTGCTAGCTGCAAATCATGCCGTTAGTGTTTTTGGATGCTGCTGTGGCCCAGGAGGGACCAGGATGTCGCCAATTGCGTCAGGGGACAGAGGGGGCATCAAGCAAGACAAGAAGCCCTCTCAGCAGCAGGCAGCACCCCCAGAAGTGCCAGAAACAGGCACTACGAGGATGCGTGAAACGGTGCTCACCCAAAGTCGCACAAAGGAGTCCCACGTCGCCAGGGAACAACTTAGGAGGTCGTGCAATGCAGGTTAGAGTGCCATGGACCCAGGCTGGACTGTGCACAAAGGATTTCTGCCGGAAGTGCACGGAGGCCGGAGTAGCTGCAAAAGTCGCGGTTCCCAGCAATGCAGTCTGGCGTGGGGAGGCAAGGACTTACCTCCACCAAACTTAGACTGAAGAGTCACTTGGACAGAGTTGCTGGATTCAAGGGACCTCGCTCGTCGTGCTGAGAGGAGACCCAGGAGACCGGTGATGCAGTTCTTTGGTGCCTGCGGTTGCAGGGGGACGATTCCGTCGACCCACGGGAGATTTCTTCAGAGCTTCTAGTGCAGAGAGGAGGCAGACTACCCCCACAGCATACACCACCAGGAAAGCAGTCGAGAAGGCGGCTGGATCAGCGTTACAGAGTTGCAGTAGTCGTCTTTGCTACTATGTTGCAGTTTTGCAGGCTTCCAGCGTGGTCAGCAGTCGATTCCTTGGCAGAAGGTGAAGAGAGAGATGCAGAAGAACTTGGATGAGCTCTTGCATTCGTTATCTAAGGAATCCCAAGAGACAGAGACCCTAAATAGCCAGAAAAGAGGGTTTGGCTACCTAGGAGAGAGGATAGGCTAGCAACACCTGAAGGAGCCTATCAGAAGGAGTCTCTGACGTCACCTGGTGGCACTGGCCACTCAGAGCAGTCCAGTGTGCCAGCAGCACCTCTGTTTCCAAGATGGCAGAGGTCTGGAGCACACTGGAGGAGCTCTGGCACCTCCCAGGGGAGGTACAGGTCAGGGGAGTGGTCACTCCCCTTTCCTTTGTCCAGTTTCGCGCCAGAGCAGGGCTAAGGGGTCCCTGAACCGGTGTAGACTGGCTTATGCAGAAATGGGCACCAAATGTGCCCATGAAAGCATTTCCAGAGGCTGGGGGAGGCTACTCCTCCCCTGACTTCACACCATTTTCCAAAGGGAGAGGGTGTAACACCCTCTCTCAGAGGAAGTCCTTTGTTCTGCCATCCTGGGCCAGGCCTGGCTGGACCCCAGGAGGGCAGAAGCCTGTCTGAGGGGTTGGCAGCAGCAGCAGCTGCAGTGAAACCCCGGGAAAGGCAGTTTGGCAGTACCAGGGTCTGTGCTACAGACCACTGGGATCATGGGATTGTGCCAACTATGCCAGGATGGTATAGAGGGGGCAATTCCATGATCATAGACATGTTACATGGCCATATTCGGAGTTACCATTGTGAAGCTACATATAGGTAGTGACCTATATGTAGTACATGCGTGTAATGGTGTCCCCGCATTCACAAAGTCCGGGGAATTGGCCCTGAACAATGTGGGGGCACCTTGGCTAGTGCCAGGGTGCCCTCACACTAAGTAACTTAGCACCCAACCTTTACCAGGTAAAGGTTAGACATATAGGTGACTTATAAGTTACCTAAGTGCAGTGTAAAATGGCTGTGAAATAACGTGGACGTTATTTCACTCAGGCTGCAGTGGCAGGCCTGTGTAAGAATTGTCAGAGTTCCCTATGGGTGGCAAAAGAAATGCTGCAGCCCATAGGGATCTCCTGGAACCCCAATACCCTGGGTACCTCAGTACCATACACTAGGGAATTATAAGGGTGTTCCAGTAAGCCAATATAAATTGGTAAAATTGGTCACTAGCCTGTTAGTGACAATTTGCAAGGAATGAGAGAGCATAACCACTGAGGTTCTGGTTAGCAGAGCCTCAGTGAGACAGTTAGGCACCACACAGGGAACACATACATATAGGCCACAAACTTATGAGCACTGGGGTCCTGAGTAGCAGGGTCCCAGTGACACATAACAAACATACTGAAAACATAGGGTTTTCACTATGAGCACTGGGCCCTGGCTAGCAGGATCCCAGTGAGACAGTGAAAACACCCTGACATACACTCACAAACAGGCCAAAAGTGGGGGTAACAAGGCTAGAAAGAGGCTACTTTCTCACAGTTGGTGAATTCCAGAGTTCACTGAGCCCGAGTGAGTAGAACGACCCTTTGATGTATCGTAGCCAGGGGATTCTGTGAAGATGATCAGCATTTAAAATGACCTGCAGGGCTTTAGTAAAGGTTTCAAGCTCTGGAGTAGTCCAGAGACGCCGCCTGTACAGCAGAGGGCATAGGCGGGCTTTATGACCGATGTGTTTTATGCCAAGATCCTTAAAAAGGAGGAACAGTGGAGTGCTTGGCGGAAGGGACACAAGGTTTCTCAGGAAGTTGTTGTCTACGATGGTTATGTCTTGGATTTTAGCATAACCCCATAGTTTGGCCCCATAAAGAGCTGAGGTCACAGCCTGGGCTTCGTATATTGTATTGCTGGGTAAATTGATTTTGTGTGTGAGAGGTGAAAGTTTTTTGATAGTACCCCTTTTGTTTGCTTTAGTTTTAAGGCTTGCTTTCCTATGTGTGATTTCCAAGACATGTTGTCAGTCAATGTTATACCCAGGTAGCTAAAAATGCCCACCTTCTCAAGTGTGGTGCCCTCTAGTGTAAACTTCCCTCTAAAAGATCTATGGGGATTAAGGGTCATTAGTTTTGTTTTAGAGGCATTGATTTCAAGTCCCCGCGTTGAGCAGAATTTCTCAAAACACGTTAGGAGTTTCCTTAGTCCACTAGGGGTCTTGGATATCAAGAGAGTATCATCTGCAAAGACCAAGACAGGGATTTTTTGTGTGCCAAGTGATGGTGCGTCAGCCTCCACTCTAAGCAGGGAAGGGACAATTTCATTGATATACAGAGAGAAGAGGGTCGGGGCGAGGACACACCCTTGCAGCACACCCCTTGATACATTGATTCTATCAGTTAGTTGACCCTTGTTGTCCCACCTAACTCGTGCGTAGTTGTCCTCGTGGAGCCGTATCAATATTGCTAGGATATGCTCTGGGATTCCCATTCGGTAGAGAGTGTCCCATAGCTTGTTGCGAGGTACTAGGTCAAAAGCAGACTTTAGATCCACAAAAGCTACTTAAAGGCTCCCTTTGCCAATAAGAACTGTTTTCCAGTATAGAAATAGGAACCTGAGGGCTTGATCAGTGGTAGATATTTTCTTCCGGAAACCAGCTTGGAGGGGACTAAGGATATCATGTTCGGTCATCCAGTCTTCGATCTTTCCCAAGAGGCAGTGGCAGAAGACTTTTTTCACACACTCAATTAGACTAATTGGTCTATAGTTGCAGGGAAGTGATCTGTCGCCCTTTTTAAAGTTTGGTATAACAAGAGCCCCTTTCCAGGACTCTGGGATAGGCGCCCCAGATGCTATAGCGTTCGCTATGATGGTGAGGTATCTTGACCAGGATGCTATGTCGGTTGAGAACAGGTCTGCTGAGACACCATCTGAGCCAGGCGCCCTGCCGCGTTTTATGGTGCCTAGGGAGTAAGTTATGTCACTTGGAGAGAACAACTGGGGTACTTCAGTGGTGGGTGCTAAAGAAGTATTTAGGCAGGGGTCCATGCGGACAGGAGTGGGGCTATCATGGTCATGGGAGTACAGCTTGCTAAAATGATCTACCCACTCCTTCGGGGCAATGTTGGTTGTAATGTCCAATCCACTGCTTTCTGGGCCTCGCGCGGCCAGTGACCAGAACAGACTACAGTTCCTCTTGCGGACAGCGTCACTAAGTACTGTCCACCACTTGTCATCTTGGTCACGCTTGGCTTTGCGTATGGCTGACTTGTAGGACTTTCTAGCTAGGCGGATGGCAGTGGCATCCTTGGTTTTAGTAGCTTGGATTAAGCGCTTATTTAGGGACCAACACATTTTATTGAACCAGCGGTGCCTACCTATGGGTCTCTTGCCATCATGGGCTGGGGATACTAAGAAGTGGGCTGCGATATCCCTGAAGCATGAGGTGTGGATTAAACGTATTTCCTTGTAGGGGATTGCGGGACCCACCTCTAGGTTCATTAATGTAGTTTTTAGGGTGTTATTGGCTGCGTTGAGTGCAGGCCGAGCCACAATCTTGTCCCACTTTAGGTGTCGTTTGTCGTTAGCCAGGCTGATACCCTCTGGTGCTGCTACTGAGGAGTTAATCATGGGCGAGAGGTCGCCCAAAGCTAACGCGTGAACAGAGAGAGGATTATGATCACTTTCAGTTCTTTCAACAATTGTCATATCGATGACTAGGGGCCATAATCTTATGTCGAATAGACAGTAGTCGATTCTGCTGGTGTGGTTGGTTTTGTTGAATGTGTGATGGCCTTTGGTGTCTGATTTGGTTCTGCCATTTAACGCCCTGAGCCCAAATTCCATGGTCAGTGACTTAACTTGGACAGCAGCCTGCGTCCATCTCTTGATGGGTGGAATGGACAGGGATGGGATAGACCAAGCTCGATCCTCCTCATCTGTGGACCTGAGATCATCCCAGTCTAGAGGTTTGAATGTGACATTAAAGTCACCTGCCACAATGGTTTTATGATGGCGGGGCAGTTTTGCAAAAGGGCTGCCAGGTCACAAAAGGTTTTGGAGACTTGACCCCCCCCTGACCCCTCGGGTGTAGATATTGAAAATGTTCACAACAGTGTCAGGCCCAAATGATAAATGAAGACCTAACAGGTCGGGAGAGACGGTGGGTAGCTGTAATATATGACAGTTAAGTGATGTTCTGATCCAAACGGTCAAGCCCCCTGAAGGCCTGCCTCTAGTACTAGGCACGGCAGGGATATGGAAGTTTGAATAGCCTGTTCGAAAAAATGGATCGGTTGACCATGTCTCTTGAAGAAGACTTATGTCATGTTCATCAATAAAAGAGGTGAAGGATGGAAGAGGGAGGATAGATTTCAAACCTGCCACGTTCCATGAGACAAGTCGTACCCCAGTGAGCGGTTGAGCAATCCTGTCTAGATGCCTAGTATTTGCATGATTAGCTGCCAGAGGTTGATTTGGCAGGTGTGGGTGAGTCGGAAGAAGTGGATCATTACCCATATTGGTCAGTGAGACCTGGGGTGAGTGGTGATGTTCCTCTAGTGGAGCTGGCCTGGCCCTGGTGGGGGAAGTGCTTGCAGGCTTAGCTATCGGTTCTTCATTTGGTGGGTAGTATTCCTGCAAGATGAAAGATGCAGTATTGTCATATTTGCACAGTGAACTGTCAAAGGTCTTGGGGAATATATCGTGAATGGGATAGAGAATACTTGCACTGGCAGTGTTAGGGATTGCAGCAGACCTTGGGGTGATTGATATTAGTTGGCTGCGTGGTATTTCAGCATAGGTTTTGGATGAAGCTTTAAGTCAATCGTTCTCGCCAAGGGTGGATACATTATTTGCTGGGCAGTAGCTCGGACGATCCCCGTAGTGCGTAGGTGGCCTAGGGTATTTGAACTGGATGCGCGAATGTGCAAGTGGGCTTGTTCTTGCATCTAGGGTCACCAAATTGTCCACCATGGTCCCGTCCTTGAGTGTCAGTTTTAAAATGTCAAAATGTGTTCCCGGGTCTGGCCATCTTGCTACATTGATTATGTCCTCACGTATTACGGAGCGACAGCCTCTAACATTGTGAATCCAATGGATTGCCTTGTTTTTAATAGAGTTTGCCCCTTCCTTATGTGTCGATGTGTTTAATTTGGGGACGTTGACCATTAGAACTACATTGCCTGATTGAGACCAATTATTGGCAGGCTGTGCAGAGTATTTTGGGGCTGTATTGCTCATGAGTTTGGGGATTTTGTGATGGTCTTCTAGTGTGTTTCCTGCGCCTAAACTGTTGTGCAAATAAGGCTGGAGTAAGTTCTTAGTCTTAGCACCAACTGGGACGAGGCGATCACGGCTGGGTGCTGAAAGAATGGGCAGATTCGTCATGGGGCCTGGTAGGGTTGGGCTCTGGGTAAGGTTCAGGGTGGTCGTGTCATCTGCAAGAGTTAACTGTTTTACTACTGCAATTAAGGAGTTAACCATAAGCTTAAGTTCTAGTACTTCCTTTTTTAAATCCTGTATGCATTGAATGTGCTGTGGGTTAATGTGAGTTGAGTATGTGCTTGCGGGTGCTAGCCCATCCACCCTGATATCTGGGTCGATGTCGTTATGTGATTCTGGGGTGTTAATTAGCGGGTTAAATCGGTTGCTACACTGAATTAAATCGTTAGGGTCCAGTGGTAGCTCCTCCACTAGAGATGGAGCAGTGTGGGTGATAACATTCCTGCCCTCTCCCTGTCCTGCAGTGGCTGTGTCTTGTTGCCTGCGTTTCACAAAGATTTCAGCAATTTTCTTTGGGCCAGCCCTCTTATTGGTTGGGGAGTGCTCCCCCCCAGTGCTGTTAGAATTATTTCCCTGAGGAGTAGTTAAAATGTCCTTGCATTCACCCAAAAGAGAGTAAATTCTGTCCATAACGCAGTTACTAGCTGCATGCTTGTGTCTTTTCCGCTTAGCTTTTAGCACAGCCCCTGCCCCAGCCTCTATTGCTTTCCTTTTACCCATCTGGGACGGTTGTTGGTGATGAAACGTTCTATAGAGTATCAGTATAATGGTGCAACCTACGGGATGGCACAGTATTGGCAATAGCGCATAGAGCTAAAATCAATGATGCCTACTTGAATAGTCAATGTTAGGGGGGTGGCCCAGCCCGGCCTCTTCCGGGCTCCGACAGGCGTGGACGAGCCCGCCCTTGGCCCGGGCTTCGCCCGTGCGCGTCCCGCACAGCGAGGTGCCCCCACGAGCTTTATAGCGCTCGTTGGTGTCAAGTGGGTGCAGGTGCAGGTGAAAATGGCCGCCTCCTGGGGCCTCAAAGCAGCTTGGGATATGTAGTCCCTCTCAAGTCTTTTAGCGCGTCCCGCGCAGCGAGGTGCCCCCACGCGCTTTATAGCGCTCGTTGGTGTCAAGTGGGTGCAGGTGAAAATGGCCGCCTCCTGGGGCCTCAAAGCAGCTTGGGATATGTAGTCCCTCTCAAGTCTTTTAGCGCGTCCCGCACAGCGAGGTGCCCCCACGCGCTTTATAGCGCTTGTTGGTGTCAAGTGGGTGCAGGTGAAAATGGCCACCTCCTGGGGCCTCAAAGCAGCTTGGGATATGTAGTCCCTCTCAAGTCTTTTAGTGCTTTCATAAAGTGACCAATCAAATAGTATGGAATACAATGTGATAATACAGAACATTAAATATACAAACATTCCAAGCCTGAGTCATGGCGTGAATAAAGTATTCACACTATGACATTATCTCATTTGAATTCCCTAAAAGTCTTTTACATTATACCTTCAATCATAAGTACCTTTCGATGCCCTTGAAAGACATCCCAGGGTGTTGTACGCTTGCATACTGCTAAATGGATTTTAGTACATAATTATCTGCTCTACATATCTGGCTATTTACCAGTGATATATATTGTGCTGATGGTTCCTCACTTGTAATATTCATGTGGATAATTTCCTTTGCACAATTATTTCTCTTGCATAATGGTGCCCGAGGGTTTCAAACGTTTTACAGAATGTGGCTTGTTCTAGTAATCAATTGATATTTTTAAAAAAATTGCTGAAACGTTTGTTGCAGAAATGATAGAATTATTTTGTTTATACTACTTTATTTCTATCTGTAAAATAATGGCTGCCGTTTTCATGAACAATAGGCTTGAGGTTGATTTTTTGCTAGTCCCTTTTTCAATTCTAATGTTTTCTCACTCACATGCTCTCACTGTATTCTTACACTGCCAACATGGCCTATTTAAGTGCATGTTTTCTCCTCACTTGGTTGATTTCCTGGTTGATGAGTCCCCGATTGGTTCATCCCAATAAGCTTTTGCTGTTGCTTGCATGTTTGTCACCTCAGTCCTTAGTTATTTTGTTTAATCAATGTTCTTCTTGTTTGGGAGCTTTCTGTTATGTCTAATTACAGGGAAACCTACTACGTTCCCCCCATGACATTCTCTCAGGGCTCGTCCAGTTTGTTTTGCTATTGTGTTTGGCTTTCAGGCCTTTTGCTTTAGGTATGTGTGCAAGCATTTATTAGTCCTCAATTCCTTGTTATAGAGCACTGTGTTTACTCTTCTGCTTCCTCGTTGTTATATAGAGCCTAATTTCAAGCCATTACAAGTTAATTGCAACACGGAGTACCTGGTTACATATTAATCATTTGGCCAACGCTGGCTATCTATGCGAACAGCTCCCTCTGTCCTAAGGTTAGGATAAGCTTCTAAATGCTCTGTAATTACTTTGCACCTCCTTATAGTGTACAAGCTTTACTGTCCAATTGGTTGGCTCCACAAGAGCTTTTGACATAATGTCAGGGCCCTCCCTCTCTTTATTAGACTCTGGCATCATAGAGAGTATTCTGGTTTCCTGAGAATGAACCGTGGTTATTTTTGATCAGTTATTAGATATCTCTTCACCACACGTAGAGCTGGCCACATAATTTCAAGCACAGTATTCTGACAATGCGAGCATTCAACACTGCACACTTTGGGGGTCATTCTGACTCCCGCCGGCCGCGGTAACCGCGGTGCCGGCGGGAGCCGCCAGAATACCGCTGCGCGGTCAGAAGACCGCCGCGGTTATTCTGTGTTTCCCGCTGGGCTGGCGGGCGACCGCCAGAAGGCTCCCCGCCAGCCCAGCGGGAAACCCCTTCCCACGAGGAAGCCGGCTCCGAATGGAGCCGGCGGAGTGGGGACCCTGGCGGTCAATGACCGCCAGGGTCAGAATGACCCCCTTTGTCTTTGAGATATTTCAGGGCACTTGTGGTGACTTCTACTTTTTATCTTATGCATGCCATTTACTCATTTGGGACCACATTACTTCCTTGATGCCTCTGCCTAGAACACAGCACATTTTCCCAGCATGTTGTCCTCGCTATGAAGGTATCACAGCTGTTCATTAACGTACGAGCTTTTACCATATAATTATCTTGTTGAATATTTTTTTCTTCTTTTCTTTATTTTTTCTCCTTTTTTCTCTTTTTCCTCTTTTTCTTCTCTATTTTACAGCTTGCAATGTATATTTACTAATTTATTGTATTCAATTTATGTAACCAGGCAAACATTGTATTATCCTGATGATGATCAAATATGTTTAGTGGATCAAAACATTGTTGACTAAGTCACTCTGACCCTTGTGAATTGAGAAAATGTATCTTTTAGGAGCAGTAGTGCTTTCTTTTTAATAAGAAATATGGCTTTCTTGACTCTATGTAATTCGGGGGTCCCTTAGAGTGGCACAAGTTATGCTGCAGATCTTAAAGACCCTCTTTAGTACCTTGCCCCTCGGTACCAACGGTCCCATTTACTAGGACCTTACATAGGTACTAAAGGGCCTGGCCACTTGGGGATGAAGTGACCAGGGGTCTTGTTGTGGGGAAGGAACACTGGCACTGGGGGCTTGGTTATAAGGAACCAAGTGGACTTCAGTCATAGTCACATCAAAAACCAAGCAAAAAATGGGAGGTACTGCAACCACAACCCAGCTTCCTACATTGGTTGATGGCTTTCTCGAGTACTTTTGCTGAAAACAGTAATTCTTGAGATTGTTGGGGTCCACCGAGGGCTTCTTGAGGAGGGGTTTGACTCTTCGGTGTTTTCAGTCGTCCATGTAGGTACCTGAGGTGATGGGTGAGTTGAGGATGTCTGTGAGTCTGCTGTTGATGGTGCTGTTGCGAGGTTGAACATGTGGTGAGGGCATGGGTCCATGGGGTCCTGAGTGGATGGATTTCATGATGTTGGTGGAATCTCTGGTGGTGAGTTGATTCCGTTTGGAGATTCTGTGGTTAATGGCGATGTCTGTGATACTGAGGATGCTGATGGTGTCAGCTGCGGTGGGTTGGGGTGCAAAGTTCCAGAAGATGGTTGAGATTTTGTCATGGAAGTAGTCGGCGAGGGAGTCGCACGATTCCTGGGAGGGCGGAGGTGATGTTTTCTGATGCTGAAGGGTTGGCAAACTCCTTAACGATATTGAAGAGTTCTTTGCTGCGGTTGGAGCTGGCTTGAATGAGTGGCTAAGGTGTGTTTTCTGGCGCCTTTTAGGAGTGTGTGGTGTTGGTTGAGTGTGTTCTTAAATATGGTTTGGTCATTGGGTGAGTTTGGAGATCCGCAAGTTTTTGATGTCTTCTTCAATGTCTGGTGTGGTGTCTAGAGTCTGGTGTGTGGTGTCTGGGTGGCGGGAGTTGACGACGTTGGTCCATTGGCTTTCAGACACCTTGCTACAGCTCCGATGTGAGTGCGAGGTGGTCTGGCTATTTGGCTGGTGTAAGGAAATGACTCCCTGTTGCAATTACCCCCCACTTTTTGCCTGATACTGATGCTGACTTGACTGAGAAGTGTGCTGGGACCCTGCTAATCAGGCCCCAGCACCAGTGTTCTTTCACCTGAAATGTACCATTGTCTCCACAATTGGCACAACCCTGGCACCCAGATAAGTCTCTTTTAACTGGTACCCCTGGTACCAAGGGCCCTGATGCCAGGGAAGGTCTCTAAGGGCTGCAGCATGTCTTATGCCACCCTAGGGACCCCTCACTCAGCACAGACACACTGCTTGCCAGCTTGTGTGTGCTGGTGGGGAGAAAATGACTAAGTCGACATGGCACTCACCTCAGGGTGCCATGCCAACCTCACACTGCCTGTGGCATTGGTAAGTCACCCCTCTAGCAGGCCTTACAACCCTAAGGCAGGGTGCACTATACCACAGGTGAGGGCATAGGTGCATGAGCACTATGCCCCTACAGTGTCTAAGCAAAACCTTAGACATTGTAAGTGCAGGGTAGCCATAAGAGTGTATGGTCTGGGAGTCTGTCAAAAACAAACTCCACAGCTCTATAATGGCTACACTGAATACTGGGAAGTTTAGTATCAAACTTCTCAGAATAATAAACCCACACTGATGCCAGTGTTGGATTTATTAAAAAATGCACACAGAGGGCATCTTAGAGATGCCCCCTGTATTTTACCCAATTGTTCAGTGCAGGACTGACTGGTCTGTGCCAGCCTGCTGCTGAGAGACGAGTTTCTGGCCCCATGTGGTGAGGGCCTTTGTGCTCTCTGAGGACAGAAACAAAAGCCTGCTCTGGGTGGAGGTGCTTCACACCTCCCACCTGCAGGAACTGTAACACCTAGCAGTGAGCCTCAAAGGCTCAGGCTTCGTGTTACAATGCCCCAGGGCACTCCAGCTAGTGGAGATGCCCGCCCCCTGGACACAGCCCCCACTTTTGGCGGCAAGTCCAGGAGAGATAATGAGAAAAACAAGGAGGAGTCACTGGCCAGTCAGGACAGCCCCTGAGGTGTCCTGAGCTGAGGTAACTCTGACTTTTAGAAATCCTCCATCTTGCAGATGGAGAATTCCCCCCAATAGGAATAGGGATGTGCCCCCCTCCCCTCAGGGAGGAGGCACAAAGAGGGTGTAGCCACCCTCAAGGACAGTAGCCATTGGCTACTGCCCTCCCAGACCTAAACACACCCCTAAATTCAGTATTTAGGGGCTCCCCAGAACCTAGGAAACTAGATTCCTGCAACCTAAGAAGAAGAGGACTGCTGAACTGAAAACCTGCAAAGAAGACCGAGACACCAACTGCTTTGGCCCCAGCTCTACCGGCCTGTCTCCCCCCTTCTAAAGACACTGCTCCAGCGACGCGTTCCCAGGGTCCAGCAACCTCTGAAGCCTCAGAGAACTACCCTGCATCTAGAAGGACCAAGAACTCCCGAGGACAGCTGCTCTGTTCACCAAAGACTGCAACTTTGCAACAAAGAAGCAACTTTGAAACAACACACGTTTCCCGCTGGAAGCGTGAGACTTTGCACTCTGCACCCGACGCCCCCGGCTCGACTTGTGGAGAACAAACACCACAGGGAGGACTCCCCGGCGACTACGAGACCGTGAGTAGCTAGAGTTGACCCCCCTGAGCCCCCACAGCGACGCCTGCAGAGGGAATCCCGAGGCTCCCTCTGACCGCGACTGCCTGCTTCAAAGACCCGACGCCTGGTAAAGACACTGCACCCGCAGCCCCCAGGACCTGAAGTATCCGACCTCCAGTGCAGGAGTGGCCCCCAGGTGGCCCTCTCCCTTGCCCAGGTGGTGGCTACTCCGAGGTGCCCCCCCCTTGCCTGCCTGCATCGCTGAAGAGACCCCTTCGTCTCCCATTGATTTCTATTGCGAACCCGACTCTTGTTTGCACACTGCACCCGGCTGCCCCCGTACCGCTGAGGGTGTACTTTCTGTGCTGACTTGTGTCCCCCCCGGTGCCCTACAAAACCCCCCTGGTCTGCCCTCCGAAGACGGGGGTACTTACCTGCTGGCAGACTGGAACCGGGGCACCCCCTTCTCCATTGAAGCCTATGCGTTTTGGGCACCACTTTGACCTCTGCACCTGACCGGCCCTGAGCTGCTGGTGTGGTAACTTTGGGGTTGCTCTGAACCCCCAACGGTGGGCTACCTTGGACCCAAACTTGAACCCCGTAGGTGGCTTACTTACCTACAAAAACTAACAAACACTTACCTCCCTCAGGAACTGTTGAAAATTGCAGAGTGTCTAGTTTTAAAATAGCTATATGTCATTTATGTGAAAAGTGTATATGCTATTTTGCTAATTCAAAGTTCCTAAGGTACCTACCTGAAATACCTTTCATTGAAGTATTCCTTGTAAATCTTGAACCTGTGTGATATTTTTCTATACAAAAACCTATTGGCCTGAAATTGTCTCTGAGTGTGTGTTCCTCATTTATTGCCTGTGTGTGTACAACAAATGCTTAACACTACCCTCTGATAAGCCTACTGCTCGACCACACTACCAAAAAATAGAGCATTAGAATTATCTCTTTTTGCCACTATCTTACCTCTAAGGGGAACCCTTGGACTCTTTGCATGCTATTTCTTACTTTGAAATAGTACATACAGAGCCAACTTCCTACAGCTGGGTATGCAGAGTGAGGTGAAATGGACGATGGAGTGGACAGTCCTTGGGAGCTTGGTGGTGTAACTGTATTTAATTCTGTTGCTCAGGGTGAAGATGGGGTCTACTGAGCGTCCTGCAATGTGCATGGCATCGGTAACTGTCTGAGGCTGATGATTTCCATCCTATCTATGAGGCTCAAGGAGTTAGCATCATTGGGATCATCTATGTGGAAATTCAGGTCCCCAAGTAAAATTAGGTGTTTGGTGTCAATGGCTTGGGGGGCAATGAGCTTGGAATGACATCGCAGAAGCTGGAATGGGGTCCAGAGGGTCTATAGGCAAGAGTCCCTTTGATGGTAGTGTTCTCGTCTGTAGGAAAGTGCCCCTTTTTGACATGGTCACCCCTACCTTTTGCATGGGCTCTGATGCAATTTTGACTGAAAGTGCACTGGATTCCTGCTTACCAGGTCCCGAGTGCCAGATTTCTTTCCCTAAAACTGTGCAATTGTTCCCCAATTGACCATACATTTGGCACCCCTATAAGTCACTAGTAAATGGCACCCTTAGTACCTAGGGCATGGGTAGCAAAAATGGTCCTAAGGGCTGCAGCATGTATTGTGCCACCCTCAGGGACCCCTCCTCTAGTACATGCAAGACTGCCATTGCCTGTGTGTCATGTCTCCTAACACTGCATGCAATATATTTAAGTTACCTCTACAGCAGGACTTACAGCCCTAAGGCAGGGTGTATTATATTACACGTGAGGACATATTTGCAAGAGCAGATTTGCCCCTGCTATGGCTTTGTCGATTCTCAGACATAGTAAGTGAACATGGAAGCCCTTTTTATACATGTGCTGGACCCTGTTTAGTACAAGTTCCCCAGTTACATGATGGCTTTACTTAAAATTTGGATGATTGGTATCAAACATCTCGTATTAATAAATCCTCACTGATGCTAGTGATGGATTAATTAATACATGCACCCAGAGGGCAGCTTAGAGGTGCTCCCTGAAAAACCTACCACTACCTGTGTGCTGGCTGACCAACCTTGATATGTGTCAGGATACTTCAATTCGATTTCCTCAGAAGCAGAAGATAACTCCTCAGTCCCGACCCGAGCTACTCACAACGAATATTAATCCTTTGTGCTGAGTACCCCGGAGGGGGAAAGGGGAATGGGATGGTAGAGAGACTGCCACAGAGATGATGAACGCCAGTACTCAGTCTGCCTCTTCACATTTAAGATTGGATACAGCACCTGCAAGAGTCACAGTCGCAATTACTAGGGACATACAACATCAGTTTTTCACTTTCTACTCTCAACACTTAATTCTCTTTAATTCTATTATTTCTTCACTCACCCTGAGTTCTCTGTAGCCTTGCTTCTCTCTATAAATGATAGCTCTTCTTAAAAAAATGCTTATTACTGATTCTGGAAGAACTTCTCAACCTTTGTTAAAGATTGGTTTTATGTTGCTATATATATATATATATATAGTTGGTGATAATGCGTTCTTCAAATCAGCTGATGTTATTTAATTTCTCCTGTCTTATTGTGACTTCTGTCAATACTTGTATTTGTAAATGCTTGTTTATTAAAGTTCGTTTCTCCTTTCTTACTTCAACATTTGTTGATAACTTGTATTTGTAAATGCTTGTTTATTACAGTTAGTTTCTCCTTCCTTACTTCGACATCTGTCGATAACTTGTAGTTGTAAATGCTTGTTTATTTAAGTTTGTTTCTCTTTTAAACTCTATTTTGGTTTATTACCATTGAATTTGTAAATGCTTATTTGTTAACAGTTCATTTCTCCTTTAAACTTGGCCTTTGTTTATAACCTTGACATTTGTAGATACTTGCTCTTTTAAAGTTCGTTTTTTCTTTGACTTTAATATCTTTAACAAGAACCTTGTAAACATAAGGTTAATTCATACATTAACTCTGTTGCCTTGCCGACTTCCACGGGAACGGTCTACTATCAAACTCTTCGAATAAACCTTGACAATATTTATCCGTTTTCTGTAATATAATCTTCACATGTAATTTTACCTCACAGGAGTTTCTGTTCTGAAGCGCGCTCTCTCTCCACACAGCTGATTCCTGTCAGACCTCAGTTGAAGTGCAAGGCTTCCAGCTGGAGAGCTCGTAACCTAGCAACCAATCGATTGCAAGACTAGAACTGTAACTAACCTTCAGGACTCACAGCAGCCATCTTGGATCTTCTCTTCTTGATTCTTCCTTTGAAATAAGCGCAAGATTACTCTGCAAACCTTCTTCCAGTTTGGGCTTTGCTCTCTCCACTGAGGATATCTCTTTGCTTTTCTCATGCACTTCTTTGATTTGACTTGGCAAGTTTGTGTGTTCATGACAGTATGTACATCTGGCTTCCCTCACAGGAGAGAATGCCGACCCGCTGCCACTGTGCCCATTTGGCACTGGACAAGTGGCAAAAGTTGTAGTCAGAGAGGTGTGCCCACCTCTCAGGTTTGTCCCATCCCTAAGGTGAGCTGCCTGAAGTGCACACAACTTTTGTAAGTCTGCCATCTTGGTGATGGCAGAACTAGGAACTCTGGGACAGGGTTATGCCCAAGTCCCACAGGAAGTGGTCATATAGGGGTGTAGTGAGCCCAGGTGTAAGTAGCCGATTGACTACTACCCTACACTCCCCAAACACCCCTGAATTCAGTATTTAGGTGAGGCCCTGGCAGCAGGAAATTAGGTCCCACTGATCTGAAGAAGAAGGACACTCCAGAGATGCATAAGTGAGAACTGAAGACAAGTGACAAGCTCTGCGCCAACCAAGCCAGCTTGCCTGCTAAACTTCGACAATTGTGCCAAAGTCGGCTGGTCCTTAACGCTACCCTCTGATATGCCTAACTGCTCGCCCACACTACCACAAAAGAGAGCATTTGGGATGTAATTTGTGCCTCTGTGATATCTTTGAGGTTTGGCTGGACTGTTAGCACAGTGTACCTCTTTTTGGTCCTCTTTATAAAGAATCAGCTTCCTACAACCACCAACTCACAACTTGCCTAGAAGACAATGACCTAATGGATGCATCACAATCAGGCTTCCGCTCCAAACACAGCACAGAAACTGCCCTGACCGCCGCTACAGACGATATCAGAAACCTCCTAGACCAAGGAGACTCGGCTGCCCTCATTCTCCTCAACCTCTCAGCGGTCTTTGACACAGTCTCCCACCACACCCTGTTCAAGAGACTCCACCAGATCGGCATCTGAGACAAAGCCCAGAAATCGATTGCTTCATTTCTCTTTGGACGAACACAGAGAATCCTCCTCCCTTCCTTCACCTTGCAACCCAAGCTCATTATCTGCAGCATTCCCAAAGGATCTTCCCTCAGCCCCCAACCTCTTCAACACGTACATGACCCCTTGGCCAACATCATAAGAGACCACAGACTAAACATCGTGTCCTATGCAGACAACACACAGCTCCTCCTCTCGCTATCAAAAGACCACTCCACACAAAGACCAACTTTGACCTCTGCATGAACAGCATCACCAACTGGATGAAGGACAACTGCCTCAAACTCAACACCAATAAAACTGAAGTTCTGTTATTTGTAAACCTCTCCTTACTGTGGGACAGCTCCTGATGGCTCTCGGGGCTGGGGTCCTCTCCCTCAGCCCACGGACCATGCCCGAAACCTAGGAGTCATCATTGACAACAAACTAAACACGAAGGACCAGATCAACGCAGTGTATCCTCCACCTGCTTCCGTACTCTCTGCATGCTACGTAAGTTCCTCAAGTGACTTCCAATTGACACCAGGAGCACTGTTACGCAGGCCCTCATCACCAGCTGCCTGTACTATTGTAACGCTCTTTATGCTGGACTCACCTCACAAAAAGACTTCAAATCATTCAGAATGCAGAAGCCAGGCTCATCCTGGACCTCCCAAGATAAGCCCACATCTCCTCACATCTAAGAAACCTCCACTGGCTCGCCGCACATAAACAATACCAATTCAAGCTGCTGACATTGACTTACAAGACCCTACATAATCAAGGACCAGCCTGCCTCAATCACCGACTTAACTTCACCATCCCTCCAGACACCTGCGCTCCACCTTGCCCACACAACCTGTATCTGCCGCACCAGCTACAGAGGCTGCGCATTCTCCGACCTAGCAGCAAGATCCTGGAACAGTCTCCTGATCTACCTAATGCCCTCTCCCTTCATCCAGGATTTCTGAAAGAAGCTCAAGACCTGGCTTTTCGACTATGACCCTCATGGGTGATACATGCACCCTACAAATTCATTTATTGACTGATTGAGTGAAAAAGTGTTCATTTGATAATTTGCTAATCCCTGTTGTGAACAACCATTTGCTTTACTCACCCGAGGTTGGAAACAGGCTGTGGCTTTAAAGAGAACCTGGATTGAAACCTCTCAGCAAATAATCTTCTGCACCCAGGCTTTACCCTGTGCAGCTGGGATTACTGCCTGCACTCCAACATTTCCAGGTAGCCAATCCCTGTAAGGTATGGCCATCACTATGTGCAGCAGGAGTTCCCTTCATGGACTTATCTAGGTCAAATTCAAATCACCTGTCCCTGTACAGACTGTAATTCTATGCTATATATGACCATGCATTCTTTTTCTGATTATTTTTTTAAACCTTGCTATGATTCTTAGACTTATGTGCACAGCGGTATCAATGGTCATGTTAATGACATCATTAGAGATGTCACCAGTTGCCATCAATTATGTCACTTAGCATGTCATGAATGATGTAATATTTTAGGTCATAAGCAATGCATGACGGGAGTGCATGTTTTGTTTAGTTTAATGAACCATACCTGTTGATTTCCAACTACACTTTAACTCTGTTTTTTCCAGTAAATTTCATAAGTTCTGTAGACAGGCCCCTTGAAACTATGAAGCTTATACGGGATAGTGGTGTACCGGGTGGACAGTATTAGCCTCTCCGTAGCTTTGCCTCTTGAATCTGTGATGCTTGCAACCAGTCGTGGTATATCGGGCAGGCAGCACTAAACCCTATACAGTCAGGTCCCTTAAGTCTATGAAACTTGTACCCCGTTGTGGTGTACTATGCAGGGGCGCACTAGCGCCTCTGTAGCCAGACCCCTTGAGTCCATGAAGTCTGGACATGGCAGTGGTGTACTAGGTGGGTGGTACTTGCACCTCCTCAGCTGGGCCCCCTGTGTCTGTGAAGCTTGAAGCTGGTGGTTAGTAGCCTAACTTCAGTCAGCCAGTGTGTCTTACATGAGTGCACTGCCCATAGAGCAGCATGAGCTTACAGCTGCCCTGGGACAGAGCATTACTTGTAATGGGGTGGAGCACCGTTTTAAAGGTGTTCCGTGGCACAAACAGAAAGAGTGCGTCATGTCTATTATACAGGACATGGGATCCTACAAAGCATTCTTTGCTAAACTTATGAAGAGTTTAGCTGCTCACTAGTTAAGTACAGGGGAATAGAGAATGTCCTAGCTTCCAGTGATAGGACAATCTGCATTTTAATAAACCCAAGGAGCACGTATTAAGTACATTTCCTCTTTGATTTAATGCATAAAGACGTAGTAACTACAGAGTTAAACTAAAATGCTTTCTCTAAAATACTAAAATTCCAAAATTATTTCTGTATTTTCTGTGCAGATCTCTTTAAAAACAAGCTTTAGGTTTTTAAAGTTTTAAGCTGTCTACATGTACTCAACACCAAACTTGTATAAGCAAAGTCAACTCCAAAATAAATTAACTGTTCTAGGAATCTGATGCAGTTACTTACTTTTCATCAAGGAAAATCTTAATGACCCTGGTCATCTGGCTCTCAAAACAAAATAGCTCTAAATAACCTCAAAGACTAAGATAGTAATTTAGAGGAAGTATAATAGGGACACTTTAAAAAAAATGGTAGGTGTGCCAGATCAAGGTAGATGCGCTGTTCACCCTTCTATCGGTTCCCGTTCCTCATTTAGACATAGGGAGGACATGGCATTCCTGAGAGTAGAGCCATCATCAGCTACACAATGGGAAAAACCGTAGTAGGAGGTTCCGGTGTCGTTAGAAATGAAATTGAAGAACCACTCTCCGTAGGGCAGCCTGTCTGGTGTCATTCATGCTAGTGCCTATGCTGACAGTCTGTTGCAGAAAAAGCCAAGAAATATTCCACATCCATGAATAGTAATGTATTATTCTGTGGAGGCATTATTTATATTAAGTCCGAAGAAAGACCCTTGATTTGTGATTTCCGACTCCCCAATATGGTTACTTTTCCTTGCAATAGACCTGGGAGGTGCATCATGAAAAAAATGTCCACACAAAGAGTGATGAGCTCTTGTTACAATGTACATTTAAATGAGGCCTTATGCCACGTCGTGACAGTAGAAATCTGATTTTAACCAACAGAAGAATACTGTGTCATTAAATGCGTCATACTTCAAGCTTCCATTGTTGTTGTACATCTGACACAAACTTAATAGAGCAAATAATGAAACAGAAAAAAATGTTTTTTACGAAAATAATTTCTCTCTTCTGCTAAAATAGTATATCAATCACTATTTGTTCCTTTTACAGAGCGTAAAGTCTTTAATAAAAACTAGATTTTGCAATTATTGACAGATAGGAAGACCTCTTTTTAGCGCATGATAGTAGGCTCATTTCATGTTTAAGTTCAAAACCTATACACTACTAGGTTGATACATGATTGATTGCCTTTAGATAGAGAATAGGAAAGGGAGAAACATTAGATTGATCTCCAGATTTCCAAAAAGTTCTGTAATCTTCCTCCTAGACCAAAGTCTTTAGATACCCGATGTCCTCCGACACATTGTGTGCTGGAAACTATGGCTTCTATTCCTGGTTCGAGTAAGTCCCTCATATATTATAACAGAACAAATAAGTTTAAATATCTTAACAAATAATTCAATAATTCATACAATCAAAGCAGGCACAATTCAAGTGTTTTAACCTCATTTACTTTGAGGAATCAGATCACACACAAGCCTGGATTCTACTGGAAGTTGAGAAATGAAATAACAAGAGTTTTTCTTTCAGCTTTTTATGGCGTTACGTTGTTACATAATCTCTTTTATAGTAAAGCCTCCGAGGCCTTATTGGAAAAAATAAACACCACTACACATCCATTTTGTAATGCATCCTGACCGCATATGACCTGTCTTACAAATAATGCCCACGATCGCCATTCTTACGTGAATATGCTTAAATGCTTAAAGTCGCGTCTTGCCTCGCACTACGAAGTAGGAAACGTGGCCGTGATTATAATGTAGAACAACTAAATAAAACAATATGAGAAACATGATGCTATTACAAATAAATGCCGCCAGATGGCCCATTTGCCTAAAAATAAAAATATATGTGTTTCCCGGTGCAGGTGGTTTCCACAGGAAGTTAGGTTTTTACAATAGGATAGAAAGTACAAGCTCACTGTCTAGATTTTTCCAAACAGCTATTCTGTGATGGGAGAATTACGGAGGAGGGGCAGGACATATGTTTGGAATTGCTGAAAAACAGAGACAGTGCACAGGTCAGGGCTGGATGCGGATGTACACAGTCCCCAACTTATTTTAATTTTTGGTTTCCGAGGTGAGATAAAAAGAAATTCTGTTTTCATTGGGTTAAGTTTTAAATGGTGGTTGGACATCTAGTACTGAATCTTTAACAGTGTATTTGAAAGCAGGACAACGTTTGTCGGGGATGAGATTTTCAAGTATATTTGGGTTTCGTTGGCGTAAAGGTGGAAAAGAATCCCAGAGTTTCTGAGACTCACACTTAGTGGTTCAAGGTAGAGTTTAAAGAGGGTTGGACAGAGGTTCAAACCTTGAGGGACTCCTTGGTGAACGCTGACTCGTCTCGAACGAATTGCCTATTTTCACAATTTGGGAATGGTTGGATAGGTAGGAGGAGAACTAGTTAAGGACAGTACCTCCACATCCCAGGTGTATTTCAAGAATACGAAGGAGGTCGTGATGGTTGACATTGTCGAATGCAGCAGATAAATCCAGAAGGACCAGGAGGCAGGAGTAGCCAGAGTTGATGGCTCTAAGGGAGTCATTGATTATTTGGAGGATTGCAGTCTCTGTGCTGTGGCCCTGGCGGGAATGTGACTGGAGAGTGTCTAGGAGGTTGTTTGTTCTAATTTGTGAGGCAAGTTGAGACGCTACACAACTTTCAATGACTTTGCCAAAAAATCAGACTGTGGAGACTAGGCGGTAGTTGTTCAAGTTCTCAGGATCAATAGGTAGTTTTTTGAAGAGCAGAGTGATTTGACGCATTTTTTGTCATTCTGGGAAGAAGCCCTGTTTGAGAGAGGATTTGATCATAGTAGTCCATTAGGGGAGTAGGTGTGTGGCAAGAGCTTTGCTGATAGAGCCTGAAATGATGCCCTGATGATGGTTTGAGGGTTTTACTTTGAAGAGAGTTTGTTGTAGGTCCTCCTCGGAGATTGGAGAGAAAGAAGACCATGGGCCCGATTCACGAAGGTAAAATTAGACATTTGGTCTAAACTTAGACCAAATGTCTACGTTTATGACTTTGGGAATTCACAAAGGGCAGTTACCAGCAGTATCTTTAAGTCCGCACTCAGGGCATCCGAGGGTTATCAAATTGCAACTAGTTTGCTGTTTTAGAGGCTGCCACCAGAAGGCCCAGTTACTCCTAGACGGTTGCATTGCAGTAAACAGCAGAAGGCTCACCTGGGAATTCCTGTTGGACCTGGTGAGGTCCACTGGCCTGCCTCTCTAGACCCCTTCAATGGAGACAGTACTGTCTGAGGTGAAGGCCTCTCTGAATTTGAGTAGGACAAAGCTTATTGTCTGCAGAATAGTATCTTCAGAACAAACAGCATACAACCTGTAGAGTCTGTAGGCTGCCCTGATCAGGATGAGTATGAAGTTATACAGCTGGTTGGTTAATCATAGCTGCATGACTAAACTTAATGTAGTCAGCAAAGGAGTATTTTGTGTCTGCTCCAACACAAGTGAAAGGAGAATTGAAAATAGAATAGACATTAGTCCATAAATGCTATGTCAATATGTCCCATTTATTGGGAGGTGGGCTTTTCTACCCTGCTCTGTAGATGATCATGAACACCCATTTGAATGAAATAGTTCCCAAAATAGAGGTTGAATGTTTCCCACAGATAAACAACTGTTTTGTTCATCCCCACTTCCTTGTTGTTCTCCCAGGACCTGTCTCGGTAAGATAGACAAATATTCCCACAAGCACAGACCATTACCCTCTTAATTCTGAAAGCAGGGCAAGTCTATTTTGAATATCTACACCCCTCTTCCCTCAAAGTGGAAAAATACCTTCATAGCCAGTCCTATTTTGTCGGCTTGAGACAAACCCTGACCAGTGTACTTATTCTGATTGGCATTCAGCTGATACCAAGAACTGTAGTAAAAAAATTGGAGCCCTACTCCAGACATTTTTAAAACATGCATAGCAATATTAGTTCTTTTCTCCTTGAAATTTCTAGATGCAAGTTGCGTAACTCACCAAGGTACTGCTAGCATTTGTCAAAAACTTTTATGCAACCATATAGAAATCAATGTTTAGGTGGATTTAATGGGTCTCAAAATTATACTTGCTGTTTTAGCATATCGGCCCCCCATCACAATGGCACTCCTAAATCTACCCGGCCAACTACGGCCTCAATGCCTCTTGGTCATCTGCCCCTTCAAGATCACACCATGATAAAGTGCAAACATAGCTCTAGGTCTTAGACATGCAACTCCAAATGGCACACATACTCATGGAAGACTTCAGGGCAAGGGACTGCAGTATAACAAGGTTTATGCAAAGAAGACCACTCCATGACTACACCGACTGGGATTGTTTACACAGGTCCAACACAACCAAGGGCAGTCGAGCTCACAGGCTGAAAAATCTTTTTTTCTATACTAAATTAAGCAGACATGTGCTCCAGTGTATTATACCATTGGTTTCCTTCAATTGGCCAATGAAGACATCGTTGTTATATCACAAGCAACCGTCTGTAAGGAACTATGACATTTATGGATACACTCATACACCATTTAGCCCTGTACATAATCAATCAAGCCAAGACATTAACAGAGGGAGCCAGAGATGAGCCAATGGTCTGCCTTGAGGCTGAGAGCCTGTGCTCAAGCCGAGCCTTAAAAATATTCAACATGTAAATCAAACAATATGCAAAGATATAATAAAGTCTCTTCAAAATTCAAAAAAGTGAATTTCTTTAACATGCAGAAACTTTTCACTATTGTACATCCACTAGGAGGATGGAATTGCAGACAGCTCATATTTCTCTTAGAAGATGCTGCTTATGGAAACATCTTCTTTCAGATCTTTACCTAACCACAGGTCTTCTTGCTTTCTCTGGCTGTCACTCTGTAGCAGGTCACAGGAAATGCTCATTCACTTCTTCTCATAGAAGTAACCTAAACAAATAACACAGAGGCATGTCAACAATGCAGCAAGAAGGGTATTTGCCATTGGCTGCTGGAGAAATAAAACCCAGAACCAACAACAGCTTAGAAACTGACTCTGAACACTGACATTCTTGAGCCCTAATAGTATCACGGTGTACTGCATCTATAACTGGAGCACAGGACCTCTGGAGGGGTGCATGATGCGATGGGTCATGTACAGCTAGAAGCGGAAGTTAAGTGATTACTGGTTCAGGATTCCATGAGAAGGATTTACATAGGCTGATGCTGAGGGAATATTAGGGTTTTGGCTGATGTGGTGTTGGTTCTACAGACTAGTGAAGTGCAGTCTGCCAAGAAGGATTATACCAGTTTGTAGTGACCCAGGATATTTTGGAAACAACTGTCATGCTGGTGCCCAGGATTGCCCGGTCTATAGTATTACATTTTTTGTGCATGTTCAGGATGGGGATTAGGGCTGGTCCTCCATTACCAATCAGATGCAGCAGGAGGCTAGAGAGGCCTATTTACAGTACCTCTCCTGGGTGCTTTTTCATGCACTGAGAAATTCCACTTCTAGAAAGAGGGCATTTCTTTGCTCTAAAACACTTTGGCCCTCATTACAACCCTGGCAGGAAAATGCCACCTACCACCGTGCTGACAGCCGCCAACATACCGTGTCTGCTGCGGTATTCCGTCTCGGGTATTATGACCCACTGAGAATTCTGCCACAATACAGACACCCACACAAGTCCGCCACACCAAAGGTCAGTGATAAAATGGTGATAGCAAAACCCACACCGTTACGCCAACAAGAATACGCCCATAGTATCACGACCCACGAATCACTGTAGCGGTCTTTCAACCTCGGTAAACCATTGGTGGTACACACCGCCGCGCTCAAAATACACACACTTACAAAACTACACCACATTGGACAATTCAAACTACACACACCTGACACACATCACACCTGTTGGAAATGGCCCTTTTTGCAGGGTTATCCCCAAACGTTTTGCCTTCTTCCACCTATTTTTCAGGTCTGTTTTTGCTGGTTTATTGTCTCTGCTCACTTTACCACTGCTAATCAGTGCTAAAGTGCAAGTTCTCCCCATACAAATTGTACTGTGGATTGGTTTATCCATAACTGGCATATTTGATTTACTAATAAGTCCCTAGTAACGTGCCCTAGAGGTGCTCAGGGCCTGTGAATCAAATGCTACTGGTGGGCCTGCAGCACTGGTTGTGCCACCCACATTAGTAGCCCTGTAAACATGACCCAGATCTGCCATTGCAGTGTCTGTGTTTGCAGTTTTAAACTGTCAATTCGACTTGGCAAGTGTACACACTTGCCAGGCCGCAACCTTCCCTTTTACTACATGTAAGGCACCCCTAAGTGAGGCCCTAGGTAGTCCCAGGGGCAGGGTGCAGTGTATGTTTAGGGTAGGACATATAGTAGTGTTTTTTTATGCCCTGACAGTGAAATACTGCCAAATTCGGTTTTCACTGTGCAAGGCCTATCTCTCTCATAGGTTAACATGGCGGTTGCCTTTAACTATCCTTAAAGCTCAGATTCTCTTTGAGAGCAGATAAAAATGTGGAGTTTAGGGCCTCTGAGCTCACAATTTAAAAATACATCTTTTAGTGAAGTTGGTTTTTAGATTGTTAATTTGAAAATGCCACTTTTAGAATGTAGGCATTTTCTTGCTTAATCCACTTTGGGACTCTGCCTGTTTGTGGAATCCCCGTCTGGGTCAGTTTGACAGTTGAGCTGTTCACACCTCTCCTCTAGACAGTGACACAAAGGGGGCTGGGGTGTAACCTGCATATCTTCATTAGCCATCTGTGCTGGAGGGGAGGGAAGGAGTGGTCACTCACACCTGAAAGGACTGTGCCTGCCCTCACACAATGCCGTCTCCGACCCCCTGGTGAGTGTCTGGGGCCTGGCCTGGACAAGGAAGGATCTTGAAAACACTTGAGACTTTGCTTTGAAGTTTGCCAACTTCAAAGGCAGAACTGGGTAAAAACAGAAGACCCAAAACCCCAGACTGGTAGAATCTTTCTGGAATCAAGAGGAACCTCTGCCCAGGAGAAGAGCTGAAGAGCGGAAGGAGGAGTACTGCTCCTTTACTGGGTTTCTTTGTGGACTGGCCTGCAGTTGCTGCTTTTGCCTGAAAAGAGTGCAAAGGGTGAACTTTGCTGTGTGTCCTGCTTGAGAAAATTCTCCAAGGGCTTGGAGTAGAGTTTGCCTCCTTTTGGAAGTCTCAGGGACACCAAAGACTTCAGTTTCCTCAACCTGCAGCACTGGGAACTGTGTGTTTTGTGCTGTTCAAGAGGAGAAACCACTGCAACGCCGCCAACGACACTGCTGGCCTGCACCGTGACCTGCCGACACCACACGGAGTCGCATTGCCCGCTTCGCACCGCAACCCTGGTCTCCCCGACGCCGTCATCGGACGACTTCACCGAGTCGCTGCTTGCACCGCGACCTGTGGGCCCCGCACTCTGGCATCGCCTGCTCACACAGCAGCCTGGGCAACCCCAACGACGGCACTCCTGCTGACACCGTCGCCGCTGCCTGCACCGTAGCCTGTGGACACCGCTCGTGAGGTACACAAAGCACCGTCCCGTCCCTCAGTCCTGGTCCACCGACACCAGCACCATCGACTTCTGTGTCATCACCAGACATCCTGCGTGCACCATGGTCTGTGGACACCGCTCGTGAGGGTCACGAAGCACCGTCCCGTCCCTCACCGCTGGATTGGTCCTACCGACGACAGCGCTTCAGCAACGATGACGCTGCTGCCTGCACCATGACCTGCGGACACAACACGTCGCACCGCCCCGCTTCACACCGCAGCCCTGGTTTCACCGACGCCGCTGGACGCCGTCACTGAGCCGTTGCCTGCACCGTGACCTGTGGGCACCGCACGTCACATCGTCCCACTTCGCACCGCAGCCACGATGCCATCCACGCCGGCGCACCTGACTTCATGAACCTGGAGTTTGATCTGCAACACGTGTGACTTCAAGGGCCCGACGACTCCTGCACCGCAACATCAGTGACGCCGCCCTCCGGAGCTCACCGCGAGGATCACAATGCCCTGCAAATCCAATGTACTGTTTGCGGGTGTTCCCGACACCATAGCTGTCCCACAACGCTGCGGCCGGCCTGAACTGTTGGTTTTGTTGATCACGACGCCGTGATAGTCCCAGGTGGAGCTATCGACCTCAAGGAACTGTAGTTTTGAGTAAATCTTGCATAATTCATATTTTTCTTACTGTATGTTGGGTTCTTATCGTATTTGGTCTTGTTTTATATAGATAAATATTGGCTATTTTTTCTAAAACTGGTGTGGTGTCCTTTTGTAGTGTATTCACTTATTACTGTGTGTTATGTGCAAATGCTTTACACATTGCTTCTTAGATAAGCCTGACTGCTCGTGCCAAGCTACCAAGGGGGTGAGCAGGGGTTATCTGAGCAGGTATCTCCTTTATCCTAACTAGAGTGAGGGTCTCTACTTGGACAGGGTGCAAACCAACTGCCAACTAGAGACCCCATTTCTAACAACACCCACACACTTACACCACTATAAAACACACACACATTACCCACAACTCCTGACAGCGAAAAATAAAAGATAGCTAGCAGAGAGATACAAGCCAGGAGCACCCACTCAATCAGAGGCACAGAACACCATCACCCATACACCATCCACGCACATCACAGCATACACCCCAACACATCACCCCACACATCACCCCACACATCCTCACACATATCAATCGCACCACATCCATGGCACCCCAAAGACACCCCAGGTTTTCAGAGGAGGAGCTAAGGGTCATGGTGGAGCAAATCATCCGGGTAGAGCCACAGCTATTCGGATCACAGGTGCAGCAGACGTCCATTGCAAGGAAGATGGAGCTATGGTGGAGAAGCGTGGACAGGGTCAACGCCGTGGGACAGCACCCAAGAACCAGGGATAACATCAGGAAGAGGTGGAATGACCTACAGGGGAAGGTGCATTCCATGTTTGCAAGACACCAGGTAGCAGTACAGAGGACTAGCGGTGGACCCTCACCTCCTCCCCCACAACTAACAACTTGAGAGGAGCAAGTCTTGGCGATCATGCATCCTGAGGGCCTCGCAGGACTAGCAGGTGGACTGGACTCTGGTAAGTCAAATCTTTACTACTATATCCACCCCACCCTACCTGCAAGCCATCACAAACTCCTACCCCTACCCTCACCCCATCACTCCACCACCTCACATATACACCACCATCACAACCCACCAATCCCAATACCAAGCCCTGCATGCTACACCAATGCATGGACACCCATCACAGATCTGCATGGACACATATCACCACAGCATGCCCAGTAGAGAGACTCACACAGTCCTCAAAATCACCACTCACACAAGGCCAAGCTGACAGGAAAATCACAATCATACAGGGAAACACACCCAGGCACAAGATGGCACTCGCAGATACATTAACAATGCATTTGCATCCTCACAGGACCCATACTCCACGTCACCGGAGAGGAAGTGCCAGCTAAATCCAGCACAACCCTGAAGAGGCCCACAGTGACAGCAGCAGCACGGCACGCCTGGATCACGATGACCAACCTGGCCCATCCGGGACCTCTGGACAGTCGGTTACCCTGCCACAGTCCCAAACCACCACAGAGCCTCCCCCCTCAGGAAACACCAGCACAGCACCCACCCAGCGGGCCTATGACACGTCAATCGGCAGTGTGTCGACCACTACAGAGACCCCAGGCAACCCCACAAACACAGGACGATCAGGGACCTGGGGTCAGTGGCAGTGGGCACACGGTTCAGGGGACAGAGGCACAGGACAACAGGGAAGCTGGGAGGATTGCTGTGCGACAGGGGGAGGACAGGCCCAGGGTACCCACTCTCCACTAGGCACTCTCCAACATCCTGGGAGCATACCACCATTCCCAGGAGACTATGGGCCAGATACTAGACAAGTTGCAGGAGACCCAGTGGCTGCAGGAGGGACAGTACCTGGGGATCAGGGATGACCTAACAAAAATCTACACCATCGTGGTCACCATTGCAGGGGTGCTGGCTGACATGGGCAAGACCATGAGGGAGGCAGTGGCACAACAACGGGCGCCTGACACTAGCCAAACCGAGGAACAGCCTTCCACCTCTGCCGGCGCTAGTGGACAGGAGGCCCCACCACAGGACCAACAGGCCACCAGCACCCTACCCCTGCAGAAGGAGAACCACCCCGCAAATGGTCCCTGCGATCCAGGTAGAAGCCAGAGAACATTGCCAAGACCCCCACCAGGAAATAAGACTCTCCTGATTGTCACCCTTCTGTCCCACACTATAACCCTGTCCACCTTGAACTGCCATTCCTCCCCTTCCTATGCCCCATTGGACAATGCACCTGTGATACCAAGAGACTAGACTCTACCCTGAACTTTTCTCCACCATCAGCCCAGCCCCTTGCAAATCCTCCTCTACTTTTGAGCACCTAAATGAACACCCTTGGAACAAATACCAATCTGGAGTCTGTCATATGATTCACAAATGTATTAGTACAACATTATCAAAGCATTGCAACTCAAATGTACAGTGAAATATACTTTAGGATGACTTTTGGTGGGCAGCAGTACATATAGCAGGAGCCAGAGTGGGGCACAGAGATCTGAAAATAGAAAATAGAGTTGCCAAAGGGTACAGTCAGTGTCCATAGACATAGGGAAATAAGGCTGCCTTGTACAATGTCCAACAGATAACTGAAAACTTTAAGTGAAGTTACAGTGTCTTACCTGTGTGTCATGGAAGTACTGCAGAATTATGTTGGTTCTGTTGTCAACATCTTCTTCCTCTGCCTCCTCTTCCTCACTGTCCACTGGCTCCACCACTGCCACAAGACCATCTCCAGGCACATCCTCCTGCAGAAAATGCACCTGGCGTCTCAAGACCAGGTTGTGCAACATGCAACATGCTACAATGATCTGGCACACCTTCTTGGGTGAGTAGTACAGGGATCCATCTGTCAGATGGAGGCACCGGAACCTGGCCTTCAGGAGGCCAAAGGTCCTTTCTATAATCCTCCTTGCACGCCCATGTGCCTCATTGTAACGTTCCTCTGCCCTTGTCCTGGCATTCCTCACTGGGGTCAGTAGCCATGAGAGGTTGGGGTAACCAGAGTCACCTGCAAATATCGAGGGACAACTGTTAGAAACACACTAACCCTTAGGGACAACCCCTTACCCAGACACCAACATATACTGGGTGCGGACCTTGGGCTCACCTATTAGCCATACCCGGTGCCTCTGCAGTTGGCCCATCACATATGGGATGCTGCTATTCCTCAAGATAAAGGCGTCATGCACAGAGCCAGGATATTTGGCACTCACATGGGAGATGTACTGGTCCGCCAAACACACCATCTGCACATTCAGAGAGTGATAGCTTTTTCTATTCCTGTAAACCTGTTCGTTTCTCCGGGGGGGAGGGGGATAAATGCCACATGTGTACCATCAATGGCACCAATGATGTTGGGGATATGTCCCAGGGCAAAAAAAGCAGCTTTCACTGTGGCCAAATCCTCCAACTGGGGGAACACAATGTAGTTGCGCATGTGTTTCAGCAGGGCAGATAACACTCTGGTCAACACGTTTGAGAACATTGGCTGAGACATCCCTGATGCCATGGCCACTGTTGTTTGGAAGGAACCACTTGCCAGGAAATGGAGCACTGACAGGACCTGCACTAGAGAGGGGGATACCTGTGGGCTGGCGGATAGCTGACATCAGGTCTGGCTCCAATTGGGCACACAGTTCTTGGATAGTGGCACAATCAAGTCTGTTGGTAATGATAATGTGTCTGCCCTCCATTGTCGCAAGGTCCACCAGGGGTCTGTACACCGGCGGATGCCGCCATCTCATATTCTGCTGTTGAAGCCTATGGAAGAGAACAGTGAGCAGAGGGTCATATTCACACATCTATTGCACTAATGATGATTTGTTTACTTTACAGAAAAAAACGTGAATCTGACAATCAGTTGCCGTGCCAATGGCTGCTGAGATGCATTTAGGTGCCATGGCCTGTGCCCCCCTGAAATGGCGGCTGCCTAACTTGTGAGGAGGGACAAGTAGAAATTAGGTAATTCCGCTGGCGTTGTGCGCCATTGCAGTAGGCGGTCGATGACTGCTGCGCAACTTCGCATTGGTTATCATTGGGCCCTATGGGTTCCAGGAGCTAATGGCGATGTACGCCAGCGGTAACGGTATGCACCGCCGCAGACGTGACCGCCATTTTTTATCTGTTCACTCACTTGCTCCCTGACCTTTAACAGGAGAGGACCTACACTGCAAGTGCTGCTGTGACCTGTGTCTGGAAGCGACCATGGGTCATGTGTCTAGGGAAAGGGCCCCTGCCTTCACTGCGGAGGAGTTGGAGAAACTGGTGGATGCGGTACTACCCCAGTACACGTTACTCTACGGTCCTCCAGACAAACAGGTGAGTACAGTGTAAGCATGATGCATGGGCCATGAATCTAGGGATTGCTGTGTGTGTAAGCCACATGTGGGGGGGGCAGAGGCGTCCTGGCCAGAGTGCAGCATGTATGGTGGTCAATGTATGTGCTTCAGGGGATGGGTGGGATCTGGTGGGCAATGAGTCTGACGGTCCGGATGGGTGACTAATTCCCTTTTCTGCTGCCTTTTCCCTGCAGGTTGCGCCCACCAGAAAACTGGTATTTGGCGTGCCATCGCCAAGGAGGTGCGGACCCTGGGGGTCTTTGACAGGCAGAGCACCCACTGCCACAAGAGGTGGGAGGACCTGTGCCACTGGGCAAAGAAGACGGCGGAGGCCCCGCTGGGGCTGGCTTCCCAACGAGGAAGGGGTGCCCGTCGCACCATGACCCCCCTGATGTTCTGCATCCTGGTGGTGGCCTATCCGGAGTAGGATGGGCGCTTGAAGGTATCACAGCAGTCACAAGGGGGTGAGTACTGAATCTGAAACCTGACTTTGCACTGTGTGTGCCCCTAGTCCAGGGCGGACATGGCAGGGTAGGTCCCTTGTTTGTCAGGCTCTGGAGCACTCCTACCCCAATAGTGTGATTGGGCATCTACTACTGGGCAGGGTCCTGTGGGTGTCTGGTGTGCAGCTGATGGCATTAGGCATTGTACCCCATGGGCTGGTGACTGTCTTAGTAAACGTTTGGGCATGGGCTAGTGCATAGGGCTGCTCCCTGTGTGTTGTGTACACCAACGGTAGTGGTGTTGCTGGCATTGACCAAGTCGACCCTCTGTCTCTCCCCCCCCTTTTTTGTTTTGCGACCTTGTCCTTGTGTGCATTAGCATCATCTGGCGGAGGAGCAGAGGCATCGGCAATGGAGGGAGCTGCATCCCACATGGGCCTGGAGGCCGAATCCACCGAGGGTGAGGGCACCAGTGGAACGGAGGAAGGAAAACACAAGCACCACACTTCATCTCACAGGGACTCACAAGCACTATACCCATGCAGACACACCAACATCCATTGCCTCCATTGTGTCCCCCTCTTCCTCGTCATCCACCTCCCTCCCAGTAGCATCTCCACTCACCTGCATGCACTACATCTTCATCTACTACCTCCATCACCAGCACGCCCATCACAACACACCCCTCACGAGCAGTCACCACCCCAACAACCATGCACACGTCCCCTGTGTCCTCTCCCACTGTGTCTGTGACCCCTCCTCCCAAAGTACACAAACACAAGCACCCACCCACCCAACAGCCATCCACCTCACAACAGCATCCAGCCCATGCACCTTCACCCAAACTCAGCAGACAGACACCTCCTACAACCTCTCCCTCTTCCTCCACTCCCAAACCCTCTCCATCTTCCCGCCCCAGTGTGTCTAAAAAACTTTTCCTGGCAAACATTGACCTGTTCCCTACCCCTCCCCCGTCCTTCCCCTCAGCCAGGGATTCCAGAACCCAGGCCAGCACCTCAGCCACCAAGTCGGCGTCCGCCATGGTACCTGCAACTCCCAGAGGCTCAAAGGGGGCACCCGTCAGGCAAGCCAGTGTGCCACCGACCCCTGCAAAGGGCCAAACCATTCCGCCACCTGCCAAGGTGAAGAAGGGGACAGTATGCGGCAAGGGCAAGGAGCACGACCCACCCAGCAAGGCCTCCTCCAAAACTCCAGCTGCCAGAGCCAAGGTCACAACAGCATCTGCCAAGGTGAGGAAGGGGCAGAAAAACCAAGGCAAGGCACTTCAGCCATTGGAGGCTGCAGGTGAGGGCCTGGTACCCACCAGCAGAACCGCCAGCCCTGCCACCCACACCGCGGGCAGCACCGCCAGCATCCCCGCCACTACCACCGCCGCAAGCACCGCCACCTGCACTGCCGTCTGCCACCACTACTGTCAGCAGCAGCATCCCCAGTGGCCAGCCGTCCGAGGCTGCAAGAGAAGGGCTGGTGCCTCCCTCCTCCACTGGCAGCACCAGCATCTGCACCACGGGCATCACCGCCAGCATCCCCGCCGCAAGCAACGCCGCAAGCACCGCCACCTGCACTGCTGACAGTGGGACCACTACCAGCAGCAACAGCCCCAGTGTGCGTCCGTCCGAGGCTGCAGGAGACGGGCTGGAGCCTCCCACTACCACTGGCAGCACCCCCACCAGCACCGGCACTACCACCTGTTTGGAGCCTTAGGCGCCGAAGGATGGAGTCTAGCCCTGCCTACATGGACTATCATGCTACCTCGTCACTGCATAGCTCGTGCCTCAGACACCCAGGTGAGGGAATGTTAACTGCCACACCCCAAGTGCTGCATCTCTGGGCACAAGGCTCCCTCCAGAACCAGAGGAGATATGCATCCACTCACCCTATCCTTGGCAGGATGAAGCAGACTGGGCACAAAGCCCCCTCCAGAACCAGTGGAGAAATGCATCCACTCACACCATCCTTTGCAGGATGTGGCAGACTGGGCACTATGAGACTGTGGCTTTCCACTCCCCAGGACCAAGCAGTGGGCACATCACCCACTTGAGAGACTAGAGAGACTGTGGCTTTGCATTCCCTAGGACCAAGCAGTGGGCAAACCACCCACTTGAGAGACTAGACAGACTTTGGCTTTGCACTCCCTAGGACCAAGCAGTGGGCCAACCACCCACTTGAGAGACTAGAGAGACTGTGGCTTTGCACTCCCAAGGACCAAGCAGTGGGCATGTAGCCCCCTCCAGGAGCAGTGGCATTATTCCATCTTCTGGCTGAGGTGCCCCCCCTTCCCCATCCCCCTGAGGTGCCTGTGTGTTTACGACCTGATGCCCCTGCAGTGTTCTCTCCGTATTGAGGCAGGAGTCAAGTGTGGGCTTGGCCCATGATTTCTGACCCAGTGGCCCACGGACATTTTGAAAGGACAATGTACGGCCTTATGTACATTTTGTAAATATTTGTAAATTCTGTTTTTATACTTGTTACGTATATCTGCCTATTTCTAATATACCACTGATTTGACTCTCTTCCTTTTGTCCTTGTGTTCTTCCAGGAGGTTACGGGGTGTAAATGTAATGTTGATGCATGTGTTTGTGTGTATGGTGTTGTGGGTGAGGGTGGGGGTGTTGCGTATGTGTGTCACTCTCTTTTTCCTTCCCCCCTCCCCTGTGTACTAGGTTCAGTACTCACCGTGGTCGTCGCCGCCTCCTTTGATATTCCTGGTAGATGAGGAGGTAGACCAGCATGGGCAGGACATGTAACACGGGCTCCATGGCGTCCTGGTTCTTCTTTGAGTGTCGAGAGGTGAGTGGTTTCCCTTCCAAACCGATTGATGGCATTGGTACCGCCCCGGAAAAGCTGGCAGATTGGCGGGTTGTAATGGGGTGGGCGGTACATTGTCTTCCGCCTGTCTGTTGGCGGTGACCACCGCGGTGTTTGTTGCTACCGCCGTGGCGGTCGGAGTGTTAAAGTGGCTGTCTGTGTTGCCGGTTTCCGACGTGATTAAATTTTTTTCCGCCAGCCTGTTGGCGGTATTACCACTGCTTTATCACCGACTGCCATGGTTGTAATGAGGGCCTTCGTGTGTCTTTTTTAAATTAGACTCTATTCAACACTGGAGGCTGGGGAGCACACTTGTGCATTCCCCAGTGACAGCCGTAAACCTTGGGCACGCAGCTGGAATGAAAGATCTCTGTCATTTGAGGGCCTGGCAGGATAGAATGAAGGGAGAGGTTTTTACACTTGGCCTCTAGAGGCCAGATCATGGCCCCACTAAAGATTAAGATCTGCATTCCACGGCCCCATGGCACACAGGACTAAAATTTAGGGTAGACATCTGTGGTTCAAAGAGATACTCTTTGAACCACAACCAACTTCAAAGGCACAAGGCAGAATAACTACTGGTGTCCACTAAGCAAACTAGAGATACACTTGCAGGAACGTGGGACCAGACCGCATGGTCAACACTGCCAGTGGAATCTGTTGTGCACAGGAGTATTTCCTGCCCTTGAAAGGGACCTCACACCCTCCCTATATTGTGGCTGGCCTTGGCAGACTGCCTTCTGCTGTGTGGCACTCTAAAGTGTGTTCTCCAAAGGCCTGTTAGGTTGCCCTCTGTTCTCGTTGGAGGTCTCAGGGAAATCAAAGACCTCCTGTGAGAGACCTACACATTCTACCGGTGTCATATGGAGAGCGGCGCCCTCCTAACCCTTACATCATCTGCTGGATTCCACCTGGTAGCAGCGGTGTTATCGGGGAACTAAAGTATTGTGCCTGGAGACCAGATTGCCTGCTGCGGACCCTTCAAAGTACTGCCTGCATTCAAGGAGTGTGGTCTTTCATTGTGGGGCCACGACATGCATAAGTGTCTTGTTGGTTGTGAGAAGATTCACCGGTTGCGGGACCCCACATGGCCCGTCTTGTCGATTATGCCATATTTCTCTCATGCGACACGCCAACTGCATGCTCATTGCGTGTGGTGTCCGATTCACTGGGTGCGACCTTCGGAGAAGGGGCATGCCCGGAGCAGTGCCACATTCCACCTCACGTGGCACCAATGAACTTGCGACTTTTGTGTGTGGCCGAAATTGTCTAGTGCAACTCAAGTCATTGTGCACCAGACATTTTTCCTAATTTCAACGAAGTGCGAAAGTTGGTAACTCTTCGTGTGTGTTTAGCATTGTCTGGTGCGACTCAAGTCATCACACACCAGACCTTCTGCTTCATTTAAAGGACGTATGAACATTGGTAACTTTCCATGAGCAATCAAAGTTATCTGGTGCGACTCCAGTCATCACGCACCAGACATTGTGCCTCATTCCAGGGAGATAAGAACACTGGTAACTTTCTGTGGGTGATTGGAATTGTCTGGTGTGACTCAAGTAATCACGGACCAGACATTGTGCCTCATTCTAGAGAGGTACGGCATTTGGTAATTTTTCGTGGGTAATCTGAATCTTCTGGTGCGACTCAAGTCATCACGTACCAGATGTTGTGCCTCATTCCAGGAAGGCCCAGAACTAGTGACATTTCATATGCAACCAGATTGTCTGGTGCAGCTCAAGCCATCACACAAGAGACGTTGTGCCTCATACCAGGGAGGTGCGGAATTCATAAATATTTGTATACTTGAGTGCATGGCCTGATTGAGAACTATTGTGACTTGTGTGTGTCCTACGGTGATCCTCCCCGTGCTTTGCAGACCTGGGCCCGCGCCGAAGGGCACAGAGTGGAGACCTTTGAGTGTACTTCCTGAGTGGTGGACAAACCTCAAGCTGTCGACTGTTGTCTGATTAGCCTGTTATCTTTCCTTACCCCCACTTTTCCCCTGGGACACTGAATAAGTGTGACATCGGCTGCGACGGCCTAGTATCTTGGGAAAGGTTTTTTCACCTCCAGCCTGTGGGGCAGGGTAGTAGGAATTGGTTGAAGGGAGGAGGGAGGTTTGGGCCCACAGAGTCTGCGAGTACAATGTCAACTGACCTGCTGGATATCACTGCACCGCATTAGGGTGCTGGGAGCGAGTGTGTGCGAGTCTGTGCTATTTGAGGCTGCCTGATATCAGTGATACCGCGTAGCAGTGTGGAGTGAGTGTGTGGGATTGATTGCCTGTAACCAGTGCTTAATTTGTAAATAAAAACGTGCCGGTGCCAAAAAAACCTCATCTTAAAAATGCGCCTGCTGCATTTAAATGTGCGAGCCCGGAATACTGAGGCAGCGTAATCCTGAAGCCATCTCAGGCCTCTTCAATCCATTTAAAGCTACTCCCTGCCCCTTCAACTCAGTCTGGAAGCTTTTTGCTTTCTCCCTTTGTGACGCTTTTTCGTTTTTCTCTTCCTCCATCTTTCCCATATGTGTCTTTTGGTCGCAGCAAATGCTTGAGACAGATGAATAAGCGCCAGCCCTGAAAAATAAGTGCACAAATTAAGAACTGCCTGTAACTAACTACACCGCACGGTGGAGTTGCCGTACACATTGTTTCTTTGCCACAAGACTATCACTTTTGACATTGGTTTTTACCTGTGCGGCCTAGGCCGTGGAGTTATTTAAAAGTGCTAGGATTATTTGTGTGTACACATTGCTGCTAACGTTGTGAACCAGGGTGCACCTTAGAAAAGTGGGATACTTGCTAGAGTGGCTCACGTGCTGACATTTTGCACTGCATGAGGATGCTCGGAGGGAACGCAGGATTCTTCCCAACTGTACATACTGCTAATATTGTGTTTAACATGGTTGGGCCTAGTACTGCAAGTGATATTTCTGAATGTGATTAATGCCCTGATTTACACGATGTTCATGTTGTGTTAACTAATGTGCGTGATGAATACAAACTTTCTTTACGTAAAACTTGTGTGAAGTCTTGTTTGTGACGCTCAGTGTATTTATTGTGTAAGAGTGCTGAGCCAAAGCTTTGCACATTGCCCCTGTGAGAAGCCTGACTGCTCATTGCCAAGCTAGCCAAGGGTGAGCGCAGGTTATACAGTGAGTGTAATCACCCACCCCTGAACCAGAGTGCTAAGTTCCGCATGGCTAGGACCTCAACTCAGCCAAACAGACTGTGCAGCATCCAACAGAAGGTCTTTGAGAACTTATGTAAGAAGTATCTACTGATAAAAATACAAGAATAAGAATGGTTGATGATATAAAAAGACTTTAGAAAATAGAATTAGAAATAGGTCTAGCTGAAAGACATACAGAGTTCAGTCCTCCACACCATTTGATTTTACCCTTGATTCAGAGGGCTCATGAAGGCTTCAGGAGATTTTAATAGAGATCCCTACCCTACTGGATTAGTGGATGCCCGAAAAGGCAACTCTTTTCATTTCAATTCAATTAGCTTTTTTAAAGTGCTCTAATCACCCGTAGGGTCTCAAGACACTGTGGGGTAGGTCCTCAAGATTCAGTTGAAGAGCCAGGTCTTAAGGTCCTTCTTGAATTGTGGTAGCCATGGCAGCTGCCTGAGGTGGAGAGGCAAGGTGTTCCAGCATTTTGCCGCAAGGTAGGTGAAGGATCTCCCTCCAGCCGAGGACTTCCTTATGCGAGGTACGATGGCAAGCCACTGCTGGGAGGAGCGGAGCAGTCTGGCAGGGGAGTAAAGGGTGATGCAGTGATTGATGTAGCTAACTCCAAGGTTGTGGAGGGACTTGTAAGCCTGTACAAGGAGCTTGAAGTTGATCCTCTTCTGGACGGGGAGCCAGTGGAGATCCCTCATGTGTCCCGTGATGTGTTCTCAGCCGGGGATGTTCAAGATGAGTCTGGAAGAGGTCTTCTGGATTTTTTGCAGCTTGCTCAGGCTCTTTTTGGTGGTTCTTGCATAGAGGGTGTTGGCATAGTCAAGTCTGCTCGTGCTCAGTGCGTGTGTTATGGTCTTGTGGCAGTCACTTGTAATCCATCTGAAGATCTTCCGGATGAGTCAGATGGTGTGGAAACAGATGTAGGCGACGGCGTTGACCTGTCTTGTCATGGTGAGCGTTGAGTCGAGGATGGTGCTGAGGTTGCGTGCGTGGTCTGTACGGGTGGTGGGGCTGCCAAGTGTGGAGGGCCATCAGGAGTCATCCCAAGCTGAGGAGGAGGGTCCCAGGATGAGGATCTCATTCTTGTCGGAGTTTAGCTTAAGGCAGCTCTCCTTCATCCAGGCAGCAACTGCTTCCATCCCGTCTTGGAAGTTCTTCTTGTGTACTCCTGTATACTGAAAACTTGTAGGCTATGTAGCTCAGACTGCAAAACTTTGCATCTATGGTTTTTGTATTGCTCTTGCCTTCGTGAGCTACAGAGTCGTAATAGGATGATCTAATCGTACTGCAGCTTATGAATTCTGTAATTCTGGTTTGAAATAAATAGAGTAGATGCAACACTTGCAAACTTTATGGAACTTGGAGCTAAATGACTTTTGAAAGATGATTTTTCCTAATTTATCATTATAATTTTTGTTATCAGTTCTGCACAAATTAACAAATTGGACCCTACTTCAGGCTGGACTTCAGTTAACTGTGTTACACAGTTTTTGATAGGGCGATTAACTTTTTTATAGGTTCTATGGCACTTAATAAGGTCTTGGATTACATTTTAGAAATGTTACCATTTAAAACTGTGTTGGTTCAATGTGTTTGTGCTTTTTTGGGTTTTGTATCCAATGTAGCAAACTCACAAGGAAAGAAAATAAATAAAACGTGCTATATACAGTACTTATTCACTTTTTAATTTCATGTAATTTTGATAAACTTGCTCAGACATTCATGAGATATTTCTCTTTGAAAAATATTTTGTGCGTTTTTTGTTTTCATACTACATTCATGTTGAATCTTAAACTCAGCAATAACATAGGGATCTCATTTTCCTGAGAACCCACTACCGGGCACTAGTTCTAAAGATGTTTGTGTAACCCACCAGGCTTTGGTTTTAATTCCTTCAGGACGTGGTTTATAGTACACTATGGAGATTGTTCCCTCTACATTCTCCCTTGTTACCATTTTTTCAATTGACAGTTTTGCTGCGGGTTTACACCCTGTTTAGTGGGAAAAAAACATTCATGTTTCGACCACAAAGAATGTTTAATTTACTATTTGGGAGTAAATTAAACTATTTTGTAGCAGATATTCTGAATAGTAAATGTATGTTTATACTGTTTAATGGAAAAGATCCTCACTCATGTTTCATCCACAAAGTATATTTAATTTACTATTTGGATGTAAATCAACGTATATTGCAGAAGATATTCTGAATTACAAATGAGTATACAGTATTTTAAAACAATGTGTTGGAAAACAAAATGAAGATACAATTAATTTATGTTTCAAAACTTACACAGCTTTAATCAATTCAAGATTCTTGCATACTGCCCATTTTGTTCTTGGATCTTAAGTTTCTTTGCTATAGTTTACATTTCTTCCATTGAGCTTCAGGATGTCAACATATGTTTCACACTCTTGTGGCCATGGACTCCCAGGGCTTTCTCAAGGATGTAGGTAAATTGGTAGGTATACAAGTTTTATCTTGATATGGAAAAAAACGATTTGGTCATAGGTACGCATAGCCTTTACCATGCAAATCGTTATCACACATATGCTTTTACTACTCGTGCCTTTACAACAAAATGGTAAGTATATGTCAGGTAAGTGAAACCCTTAAATGTAAATGTGTATGTATGTATACACATATACATTTAGGGGTTTATATCCAAACTGTCCTTTCACTTATCTAACGAAAGGAAAAGCCGACACTCCAGACTTATTTATCCAATTGATTTATTCTTCTTCCTTCATGGGCTGTATTATTTCGGCTGAAGATGATGGAAGAAGAATAAATCAATTGGATAAATAAGTCTGGAGTGCCGGCTTCTCCTTTCGTGAGATAAGTGAAAGGACAGTTTGGATATTAACGGGCCCTGCGCCCGCTGCTGAGCACCAACCCCGATGGCGGTAGCAGTCAGTAACTTTGGCTGACATAGATATATATATCTATATATATAGGAATATATATTGAAATATATCTATATATCTATATATATATATATATATCCCGGGGCCAGCAACATATTCCAAGGGGAGGGTGGCATGCAGCCCCCCTCCCCGAGCTTATTTCGACCCGGAGGACCCCATCCAACAGGCCTAGCAACATATTCTAGGGGCCAGGGGGAACGTGCCTCCCCTCCCAAAACCAATTTCAGCACCAGCGACCTCATTCTCTGGGGCCTGGCACCTTTAAGAGTGGGTGCCCTGGAACCCTCTCAGGGCACCCACCATACTGTTGTTTGGTGTCATGGGGGGAGCCTAAGAGCCCTGTGGCCCTAGCCATTTTCGTAAATCCTGTAGGCGCCGGCATTGCTCTTGCCCATAGGGAGCAGCTAAGAATGCTGCTTCTTGTGGGCAGGAGCAATATTTAGATCTATCTCCCTGCCGTATCACTGCTAAACAGATCTAAAGTCCACGCCCAGCAGGCAGGAGCATTTTTGAAGCCCCACCAGCTGTGAGTAGACTTGGTGTTTGCTCCTGCTTGGCAGGAGATTTAAAAATGCTCACGCAAAGCGAGAGCAAACACAGGCTTTCCCTGCCTGCACCGCGTGGGCAGAGAAACTGCTATGTCCCAGGGATGGGACTCTTGGACATAGTTACTGAGCCAGCACTGGCGATGGGCTTCCTGAACCCATTAAGTGCTTCGGGAGGGGGTGCCATGTGGCCCCTTCCCAATTTTGTGAATTTCCAGCCCTAGGAGAGGCATCTGCGCTGCCCCACTCCCTGGGCCGACTTTGTCCCCAGGGACAACATCTTCTGGGATCCATCGTTCTTTTTTGGGGAGGGGAGCACTTGGTTCCCACACTCTGACTGGTTTTGGCCCTGGGAACCCCATTCCCTAGGGCCCAGCACAATCTTTATGGGGAGGGGGGCACACACACACCCTCCCTGGGCTGATTTTGGCACCAAGGACCCCATCACCCAGGGCTAGCTGCAATTTTTATGGGGAGGGGGCCCGTGGCCCTCCCCCCTAGAGTCATTTCAGCCTTAGGGACACATTCACCTGGGCCCAGTAATATTTGTAGGGGGGCACATGTCCCCCCTCCCACGGCTAATTTTGGCCATAAGGACCCCTTCCCCTAGAGTCCAGAGCAATTTTTATTGGAAGGGGCAAGTGGCCGCCCTCCAGGGCAAATTTGGACACTGGTTACCCCATCCCCTGGTGCAATTTTGAAGAGGGAGGGGGCACATGGCCCCCCTCCCTGGGCTTATTTTAGCCCCGTAGACCCAATTCCCCAGAGCCTGGCACCATATTGAAGGAGCTTGGAGGACCGCTCCCCCTCCTCCAGGCCAATTTTGGTCTCAGGGACCCCATCACCTGGCACCATTAAGGGTTGGTGTCCTGGTGCCCACCCAGGACAAACACCACACTGTTGTTGGGGGAACCCCAAGGCCCTTGTGGCCCCAGCTCACTTCCTGCATCCAGCGGGAGCCGGTATTGCTCACGCTCACAGGGAGAAGCTAATAATGCTGCTTCCTGCATGCAGGAGCAATATTTAGATCTGTTTCCTTGACACTATGTCTTGGGGTGGGCACACTGGATATACCTGATGAGCAGACCTTGGACGTGGGTTCCCTCAGGGCATTAATGGCTCAGAGAGGGGATGTGTGCAGCTCCCTTCCCTTAAAGGAATTGGCCCTGAGGATGGGCTCCTTGGGGCTTCTTGAGGCATGGTGAGGGGAGCTGCACAGCCCCACTCACCATAAATAATACGATCACCCTGGGGGGGTCCCTTGAAACTTTAATGGCTTGGGAAGGAGTGCGCATGTCCCCCTTCCCCATACAATCTTTTTTGGGACGCAGGAGTGGGCTGTCTGGAGTCTCGTGGAAGCTCAGGGCGAGGCTCCACACAGCCCTGCTCCCCATTATGAACACAGCCCCAGGGTTAGGCTTCCTGGGGATTATAAGAGATAAAAGCAGTGCAACCCCTATTATTATTTTTTTCCAGTCCTTTGAGATTCTTGCAGGATCGTGGCATTTTTTGCGATTTTATTCTTGTTTGGCCCCTAGTGGGCTCCTTCTGGGTCCCCTCTTGCTGCCAAGGGGATCAGGGTATTCCTACCCTGCCCCCACATATCTTTTTTTATACTTTCAGGGCAGTGGAATATGGTTCTCATGTTCCTGGCAGCCAATAAGAGCACTCGCTGGAGTCTGACTCCCATGGGAGCTGGATGGCCCAACGGAAATAAAGCTCCCCCTTTTTAAATTAGCGCTCCCGCAAGATTCTCGGTGTCTCTCGTAAACCCAACTTCCAAAATATACAATTATTTTTTACCCTTCATTTGTTTGAAAAACTACTCAACCAATTTACCCCAAATCACAAAAAGCACAATCTATAGACCAAGATCTACCCTTCAGCTGAAGTTGGTTTATTTCCTTTCTGCAGTTTATGAAAAATGCATTGGCATTTTGTATTTTGAGACCCCCCGTTTTTCTCGGCCCCCACTTGACAAATCATTCCAGAAAAGTTTTGTGAAAAGTCGTTAAACAGGGCCAAAGTTATTTTATATGTAATATATATATATTACCTTATAGTTATAGTTAGGTCCTATCACAGGAAAAAAGCGTTTTTTGTTATGCCGATAACTTTGGCGCCGCTTGACGAAGCCTCACAAAATTTTCAAAGCTAGTTTGCTACTCACTTCAGTTGCAATTTTTGGGGGCCAAGAAAAAGGGTGGGTCCCAAAACGCATTTTCCCCATGCAATTTCCATAGGCATTTTTAGGCACAACTGCAGCACAAAACGATGGACAGAATTACACAGAATTTGGCAGAAAGCTACATTTTTGTCCAGAAATTGTGCTTTTTGTAATTTGGTGTACATACGTTCATTAGATTTGTAGGTATTAAAGCAAATACATATATAGATACCTAGGGATGTACATCTTGATGAGATCTGGTAAGTTGCCAACACTTCACTCAAGAAGTGTTGGCAGACATTTTTGGAACTTTGATTGAGCTGAGCCCCCCACAAAAAGTTTTAAAAAAGAAAAGGGGGAAGGGTAGGAATGCCCTTATGCCTGGTGGTGGGGTCCTCCAAGGACCCTACCAGGTCCAAAATACATTTGTTTAAAATTTTCGCTGCAATAATTGAAAAACTTTGCAAAAATTTCAAAACTAGTTTGCCACTCACTTCTGCTACTGTTTAGAAAGTTTCGGAATGATTCGTTAAGCAAGGGCCGAGAAAAAAGAGGGGGTTCCAAAATGTGTTTTCCCCATGCTATTTCCCATAGGGATTTTAGAAACAAATACAGCCCAAACAGCTGCATGGTATTATATCACATTTGGCAGAAAGATCTAGCTTTCTTAGATCTTGGTCCAGAAGTGTTTTTTAAGTAATTTGGTGTAAATCTGTTCAGTAGCTTTGAAGTTGTGGTGAGTTTGCAGATCATGGAGGAAAGCAAGGCCCTGATTGGCTGGTCACAACCTGAGAGCAAAGTTGCAGCTGCCCTTTTGTTTCCGGCATTGCCCTGGGGGTGTTGAACAATGAAAAACTGCCAATAGGGGGTCAGGATACAGGTATCCTGACCCCATAGGACAAATGGGGGGGTCCCTGAGGGATCCTTCGTGGGTCAAAATTGGACTACATTTTTTTGGGGCTAATCCGTGGATCCACCGGAGAGCTCAGCGTGGCTGCTCAGTGTAACTATGTGAAGGATTTGTGGATCCAAAATCCAATGGAAAAAAATACACCCACTCACACACCAAAACCTCCTTTTGGCTGTGCGCAGTGTGTGGTTGAAAGCATGCAGGGGAGTTGGCCGCAGGGACTGCCACCAACCCCCGCCACCCACTGCCAAATGCCGTGTGCAGCAGTGGTTGTATTAACGTACGGCAATTATATATTACTTTACTTTAAAAAAATACAAATTCACTGAAAAAAACAAAGGTTACATGGACATTATAGTTAGGATTATGTTTGACCCATACAAAACCATAGAAATTAGGCAGTAATCATTATACTTATGGTTATACTTATCTGAGAAAACTTTGGCTTCTGCAGTTGAGTAACTTTAGGCAACAAGTTATAGAAGTATTACTATAACTGGTGAATTTTTATGGTTTTGTACGGCTAAAATGTGAACCTAACTATAACATCCCAGTGACCTTTGTTTTTTTCAGTGAATATATATATATATATATGTGTGTGTGTACATGTGTGTGTGTATATATATATATATATATATATATATACATATATACATATGTGTGTGTGTGTATATATATATATATATATATATACATATGTATATATTCAAATTTGTATATTTCTGGCCGAGAAGTGTTCTCGATCAAAGAAGAGCTTGTGCAGGGGAATGCAGAGCTCTGATTGGGACTCAGCTTCAGCAGAGTCCTAGTAAAAAAGTTAAAAATAAATAAAAGGGTCAAGGTAGAAACATCCTGACTCTTAGCTCCAGTGGGGTGGGGGCCCAGAGGGGCCCCCCAGAGCAAAAAAATATATTTTTGTAATTATTTTTGTGCAGTAAATTTGCAGCAAAAAAATTATTAAAAACACCTTGTTTTTTTATTGGCCCCTGAGTGGGCCAGGTCCCGGGAACATTACAATTTTGTGTGGGGGAGGCTTCCTGGCACCCCCACAGCCCAAGAGACCATCACCTCCCCAGAGCTTACATTTTTTATTAGTGGGGGGGCCTGTGGCCCCCGCTGCCCCGGGGACCACCACTCCCGGGGCATCTATTATATGATATACTGGGGGTCTGCAGCTACCCGTGCCCCGGGGACCACCACCCCTAGGGCTTCCTTTAAAGTATATGTGGGTGGCCAGTGCCCCCCAGCACCCTAGGAACCACCACTCCCCAAGGCCTCTATTAAACTATATGCAGGGGGCCCACGGCCCCCCACGCCCCGGGGACCAACACCCCCGGGGATTCATTTAAAATATATGTGGGGGGCCTGTAGCCCCCACGCCCTGGGGACCACCACCCCCGGGCATCTATTATATCATATACTGGGGGTCTGCAGCTCCCTGTGCCCCGGGGACCACCACCCCTGGGGCTTTGTGTAAAATATATGTGGGTGGCCAGTGCCCCCCACGCCCTGGAGACCACCACCCCCCGGGGCTATGTAAATGTTGCAGGGGGGCCACACAGCCCGAATCATGGAGCCACCGATGGCCCTGGGGACTGCCATCCCCCAAGTCTGGCTCATGCTATGTCCTAACCCTAGGACATACCTGTTTGCTGTGGCTTGGCTGTAGCACTTCAGCTGCATCCAACCCACAGCAAACACTTCGGGTTTTGACAGCGGGACCTGTAAAGCAGGATTTGAGACATGTGTGGATGTAACAAATATAATGGATGTAGCCAACGAAGAATAATATTGACTTTCTTGTATAAAAGAACTCGAACTACATGATCCAGAATGCATTGGATCATAAAAATTTATTTATTGTCAACATGAAAGTAGGACTAACAGTCATGAACAAGACCATTGTGTCGAAACAACATTGACTGTTTATGAGTGAATAAACAGATAGTCCGCAACAGAGTGTTTCCCATTCTTCTTTGAGCTAAAAATAATTGGAGTTGGTCCATCCTCCCGGGGTCACCGGCAATGTGGAGTGCCACTTTGTGGTCTGTTTTTGTGACATAATTACGGTGTTAGTGGCACACCCGCCTCTCATGGAGGAGATCATACGCTAAACAATTTGCAAACGAGGAGCTGATTTTGAAGAGGAGGTCTTGAGAAAAAACACCAGACTTACGGGATTGGAGGATACCACAGGTACCTGAGATATTTTCATTGTTTATTCCTCCTCTGGCCTTCTATCTCCAAATTTCATGCACTAACGGTAAGCGAGGCATAGGGTTTGATCTTTCTCCGTGAGCTCATCGTTGCAGCCCCATCATGTAAAGAAACTTGCAATGAAACGCGGAGAGCTGCGCAGCAAAACAAGGGGCCGTAGAGAACATAGATTTGAAAGTTACATAGTAACGAAGAGGTTTAAGAAGGCTACATTCAAACTGTATGTGAAAGTCTTTGTCAGCAATTTAATAGAAGTTGGAAGTTAACCTGAAGTACAGCATACATATAAGATTTGTAAAAAAAAAAAAAAAAGCCAATCTAAATCGCGGACCGGATTGTGTTTAGAAAGTGGCTTGGAGCCCTCCTCTCCCCTCTCCCCTCCCCTCTGTTTTGGGACCTGTGACGGGCTGGTCGTATCCTGCCCGCACATGATCCGGACTTGTGCTGACGCTGCCGGGGCTGCTCCGGAACATCCCGGCGTCCCTACCAATGAGTGGCAGGCTTCGACACAGACGCGGGAAGACAGGAGGTCAAAAGGGTCGGCGTCAGGAACAGAAGAGAGAGAGGAAGACGGCGCGAGAGGAGGAGAAGACGGCGAAAGGACAGAGGATGAGGAGACCCAGCGAGACGAGTGAATTTTGAGGACCAGAGAGCAGTTCCTTCCCAACCGACGGGAAGTGATCAGCACAGTGGCAGACGGAGGCCCCAGCACCCCGGTAGCCCGGGAAGACGGAGCGCTGGATCCCGCCTCGCTTCTGGAGAAGCATGGCTGTTCCAGGTGTGTGAGGAAACTGCCCTGAGGGTCGGGAGGACGGGAGGGGGGAAGGATTGACGGGGGACATGATAACTGCACTGGGAAAGGTGGGGTGGTGTAAGAAAGAGCATTAAATTGTATATAATAGCACCAAGGCACCGCACACGGAAAAGAGCACTTAAAATATACAAAAGGAAGAACCAGGCATCATATAAGAAAGAATCTATTGTTGAATAAGAGAAGTGACAAGGACACAATAGAAAAACAGGGGAAAGCCGACCCTTAGGAGGCAGATCACAGAAGTAGAAAAGAGATTAGAGGAAGGTAAGATAGGAAAAGGCTGAAGCAGAATCATTGACAGAAAGGGGAAGAAAAGAGGAAAACACTGCAGTCCAAGAAAAACATAGGAAAGGAAAAGACACCAGGAAAGAAAAGAACGAAGCAGAAGAAGGAAAGTCAGGAGGAGATAGAAGAGGGGAAGATACAAAACGAGTGAATTAGAAATCACTTACCGTTATCTCTCTGTTTCTCTTCGCTTCCCAGGAAGCCTATGAGACAAAGGGAAACAAGGAGAAGAGTGAGAAGCAAGACCCTGTATAACATCATCAAACAAAATCCAGAACAAACAAAGAGGAGAAAACAATAACCACAAGAGCATAAATTCCAATATATATCAAATAAATACCACTTAAATACCTGACGACCGATTCCTGCGTGATTACTAACTGTCAATATCGCTACAGGACCGTAACAAATAAATTCATTTCAGAGAACAGGCGAAAGGAGAATGTGTGAATCCCACAGTTAAAAAACTAGAAAGCAATTTTCCTTCTCTCTCCTCCCGCCATCTGCCCGCTAACAACAAGTGGGGTATAATGTTTGTCCTTCTCCGGGAGCCGAGAATTGCAGCCTCACTAAGGAGAAAAGCTTCTAGCAAAACGCGGAAATCCACGTAGCAAATATAAGAGGCCTAGTGAACAAACAGTTACCAAACTTATTTTCAAGTGATAAATACAACAACAGATCACTTACACAATATAACACAAGATGCTTGCAGCAAGGAAATCTAAATGACAAAACGAGACAGAATCTTGTTTTTGAGCCATAAAATTGGTGAAAAAACAACAGCCAGTGCTCAGGATGCAATGGCAGAACTTACAGAAAGATAGTTGTTTTCCCAGATGGAGAAAAAAATCGAGAAAAGAGATTAATAAAAGTTGGGAAATTTTTACTTTGGAAACGTACTTGGAAGTAGATAGGATTCCAAGAGGTCTGAGAATATTTGTTTTGCCAACTCACCCGGAAACCCCTTCAGAATTATTACAGGAATGGGGACAGAACAACATGGAATGTTAAAAAAATATGCTAAGAATCCTCATTAAATATGCAAAAAAAGATTTGGAAATATTAGCTACTCAATTAAGAGATCTGGAAGAGAAGATATCACAATTAAGTTAGGATAAAGTAGACAAATGGAGAAAAGATTTAGACATGAAATTGGATAAACATGAAGATGAGGTCAAGAAACGCAAACAAAGGAAATACTTAAGAGATGAAAAAGACTATATAAAAGGGCAAATTTATACATGTTTAAGATGATTTCAAGCCCTAAAACAACAAAAAGATCAAGGCTATCTGGTGTCGGAACAACAGAGTAATAGTTCGGTATCATCATTCGAAGGTACAAGTGGATCAGAGACAGAAGGGAATGAACAAACATTGCCTTCATTGTCAAAGAAAACAACACTGGCGGAGGAAATGCAATTGGTTTTTGTAGACCGACAAATGAGAGGAAGAGGAAACAGAGGTGGCCAAGGGAGATACAAAGAAACAAACAAAAGAAAAAACAAACTGGAAGGAAGTCCAGGAAGAACGTATTCTCTCAGGAAGAGGAAAAACTAAACATGGAAAAGAAAGATTTAGTAGTAAATATATCAGACTACACCTTGACACCTATTGAGCACAAAGTACTGAATAAGGGCCTCTCCTTCTGCCTGGAAATACATTACAGTCATGTTGAGACAAAAATCGATTTATATAAATTCACCATAAAACTGAAACTTATGAAACTTCATATACAGAACTCAAAAAAAGAGAAAGATAAAACGGTGGAATATCAAACAAGGGAAATACATATTAATCAAATACCAGACCTCAGGACAATTTTGGAATTGCAAGATCATGAGGGAATTAGCAACAAAATTGTGATATAGATACAGATACACATAGACATAGTCACTTTAAACCGAAATCAAAACTCTGCTCAATGTTACCACCAGGAAATAAAATAGATCAATTTCATGAGCTGGTCAGAAAAGATTTGGAGAAACTGAAGAAAGGAGAAAATAATGAGAAGTTGGAAAAAAATTCTTGAGATGAAAGACGAGCAATCAAAACAATTAAAGATAACTCAACTATCATAATAAAACCTGCTGACAAAGGAGGCAACATAGTGATTTGGGATAATAAAGCATATAAGACTGAGGCATTGCGACAATTGAATGATACAGACAGCTATACTAAATTATCATTTAATCCAGTGATGACAATCAAAAAAGACATTGACAGAAAATTGAAACAATGGTATACAGATTTATTGATTAATGATGATGTGTTGAGATTTTTACAAGTTGAACATCCCATATTGCCAACAATCTACTTCTTACTGAAAATTCATAAGAGCTTGAAAAATCCTCCAGGCAGACCTATAATATCATCATGTGGTTCAGTGTTAGAAAATATTGCAAAATATATTGAAAACTATCTATCTCCCATGGTACAGAAGCTAAGTTTGTACATTAAAGATACTAGTGACTTACTACGTATTATAGATGGCATTACATGGCAGGAAGATTATTATTTGGTAACTATAAATCTAATAGCCCTGTATACATTGATACAACATGAAATAGGTGTGCATGCCATAGAAACTTTTTTGAAAGAGAGAAGGGTAGGAGAGTATGAACAATCGATGATGTTGATGGAAATGATAAATCTTTCCTTAAATAATAAAGTGTTTATTTTCGATAAACAAATGTACCAACAAAAATGTGGACCAGTGATGGGAGTGGCCTTCTCACCTAGCTATGCAAATTTAATGATGGGACGGTGGGAGAAAGAGATTGCCTGGACTGAACATTATGAGGAATATATGCAAAAGGTGGTACTATGGACAAGATATATCGATGATTTGTTCATCATTTGGAAAGGGAGTATTAAGGATTTTGAGAACGTCTTTAATATTTTAAATTGTAATGTTGTGGGTTTGAGGTTTGCATATGAAATTGACATGAAGTTAATTAATTTCTTGGACATACGTTTATATATGTAGAATAATCAACTACAGACAACTCTATATAGAAAGGAAACCTCTACAAATTCTATCCTACATGAATCAAGTTTTCATCCTCAACATATAATAAAAAAATACCCCACATGGGGAGTTCTTAAGATTAAAAAGGAATTGTTCCACCGAAAAATAATTTGAAAAACATGGGGAAAACATGAATAATAGATTCAGAGCAAGAAAGTGCAAATCAGGAGATATACACAGAGGTTTGAAAAAAGCGAGACAGAGAAACTGTAGTGAAATGTTAGCACAAATGCAACAAAATAAAAAGAAAGCTAGGACTAAAATGATACAAATATCTAAACCAAGGGTCATACTATCATATAGCAAGGAAAGTGGTAAAATCAGGAAACATTTTCAGAAATATTGGCACATATTGAGAGAGGACTCAGATATAAGTGAGAAGATAGGACCATCAGTATCCATTGCCTTTAAAAAGGCACAATCCATTAAGGATATGCTAGCACATAGCTGTTTTGAGGACACAAAAGATGGAGGGTGAAGAAATAATGATACATCAAAAAAATCACATGTGAAACTACATTTGTGGTATATGTTCTTGATTGTAAATGTCGACTAAAGTATTTTGGTAGCACCATCTGTCAATTAAAAAAGAGAATACTTGAACACATAAGAGCCTTAGAAAATAAAGATATAACGTATGCCATAGCAAGACACTTGAATAGGGGACACGAAGATTCTACATGGAAAAGTCTAAGATATTATGGGATAAACACAGTACCCCAACTACGCAGAGGAGGGTAATAGGATTCTAACATTAAGGCGAAAAGAATCGAGATATATTATGACACTGAGAACAAAATAGCCAAGGGATTTAAACCTTGATGAGGAAATATATGTACATATTTGATGATTAAATATTTATTGAAAAAGACAATTCAGCAATGATGTTTCAATGTGGTGAAATAGAGCATCAATGTAAATACCCATTTAGTGTTTTATTCATAATTCACAATCAATTAGAAACATGTGTGGATGTAACAAACATAATGAATGTAGCCAACGAAGAATAGTGTTGACTTTCATGTATAAATGAACTTGAACTACATGATCCAGAATGCATTGGATCATAAAAATGTGTTTATTGTCAACATGAAAGTAGGACTAACAGTCGTTAACAAGACCATTGTGTCAAAATGTGTTGACTGTTTATGAGTGAATAAACAGATAGTCAGCTACGGAGTGCTTCCCATTCTTTTTTGAGCTAAAAATATAGATATAGATATAGATATAGCTATAGAAATAGATATAGATATAGATACAGAGATTTAGATATATATATATATATAGATATAGAAATACAGAACCTTACATGATAAATATTTTACTATTTCATTGTAAAGGCATGCGTGGTAGAGGCATTTGTGTGATCTGCGTGGGAAAGGCAATGCGTGGTAAAGGTGTAGTGTGGTAAAGGATGCATGGTATGGGAATTTAATGGGAAATCTCACATTGTAAAGGCTGTTTCACCTTGGCATATATACCAGATAATGTGTTCAACATTGCACTTCTTTGCTGACTACTGCACAGTAATGATGTTAGGTGACATGCTAGTGGCAGGGGAGGTGGACTAGGCCAATGAAGACCCAACTGATCACAAGTGGGACCATTTTAACACTATCAGTAAACCAAAATCAACTATTTCAAAATATGTACAAGTAGTCCCCTAGCTACCGGATGCTATCCATTATCAGCTCTAGTACAGACCCAAGTCAGAATATTACTTTTCTCAGCACGTGCTCTTGGAATATCAGAGGTTACAAGAGTACGTACAAACCTTCAATATAGTTTGTCTACAGGAAACCTGGTAAAAAATACCAAATACCTGGCCTGATTATGCTGAGTATCACTCTCTGGCACTAAAGTGAGAGAAGGGTGGCTGCCCCATGGAGGAACAACCGATCCATGTCCAAAACCAGCTTGGGTTAACAGCAAACCTCTTAACTGAATCCAATGGAGAAATTATTATAGTAAAGTTTAAACCGCATATTGAGTAATATATTGGCATGAACCATCTCACCATCTGTGTGGTGCTGTCAAGCATATTTATAATATCAAATCTAAAAATAGAGCTACTATAGAGTATCTAACTGAATTCCTACATTTATTAAGACTAGCTAACTTACAATCTATCTGACTGCTAGTAGAGACTTCAATGCCAATATGCTTATTTGATCAGATGAAGAAGGCTGAATCGATACGGAGAACCAGCAATGTGGAATCCTAAGGATTGTTTTAACTTTACCAACCAAAAATACTAAGGACTGCTCCATATTAACCTTGCCTCTGAATAACCTAGGTCTTCAAACACTGAATGCCAGAAGTGTACACAATCAAGATGCCTCCTATACACATATGCTGCACCAAAGGTTGGCCACGCTTGACTGCCTGTGGGTATCAGGTCACTGGACCTTTATCATCTCAGTCTCTCAGACACCACCCCCAGGAACCACCACCATTGCTGCTGTTGACTACTGTAGGTTTCCAAAGGGGGTGGTGGGACCCGCTTTCATGGCAGCAACGTATTCTTCCACCTACTTCAAGGACTGTGTTATTCTGTCTGCTGGCTATCCATCTCTTGTAGGAGCTGCAGCAGCAGCTTGTGTCTGATGCATAGAGGCAGAATTACAGACCACAATGTCACTCCCTTATCCTGGGTGAAACAATGTCATCCTTCTCATCCCCTTCCTTCAGGATACTCTTTCCTTCGAGTGAGGTCGGTTGCATGGATGGTACATTCTCAGATGCACCTGTGGTGGTAGCTGGGGGTGGCAGGAACATTGGTAGTTGCATATGAAGGTGCAGCGGGCCTGAGCTTGTACCTCATGTGAGTTTTGTTTTGGATTGTAGATGACTTTTTTACTCATTCAGTATGGTTGCCATCTGTAAGAGGATTGGGTTGTAGTCAACTAGTCACATACTAGCTTAAAATTCTGCCCTACATCAATGCTGTATATTGCTATCTGTGGGAAATCACAAGTGGTCTATTGTTTAGCTGCATCATTCTGTCAATGAGTGGACATATGTACATATATAAAAATTCTATACCTATGACATATGCTGTACACAAGGTATAACACAGTGTATAACCAAGGCAGAGTGTATGCGAAGCTAACATTTACCATCTTTCCTGACTCAGGAAACCATGCTACATGAGTTGTTTTAGGCGATCAGTAAACCACTCACACTTGTATCTGTCAACTTACTGCATTTGACGCATGCCTCCTTACAGTTTGATGAATCCTTGACCTTAGTGACATGGTTTGACTGTGTACTGTGTTGGCAATGGTGTCATTCCTACCTTGTTATATGTGGCTAGGTGTTGTCCAATTTGACGACCCACTCACTGCACTTTGCATTATTCCTTGTGCAGAATGTGAGATTCATGGTAATGTTAATATTGCCATTGAAGCTAGTATCTCTTTATTTTGTTGTTCTACACTGTTGATACACCTATCTGTTTCTAATCCCTTCACCTGCTTCAGCTCATCCTTCAATGACCTTCAGGCTTATGCAATGGATATTGAAACTTGCTGTCTCCTCCCATGGTTGGAAGGTGCATTGTGGTCCATCCCCAGTAGCCAAGCTCTGCTGTCTGTGTTTGGAGAAGAGTTCACACAAATGCCTTTTGAGTTTGTTAAGCCATTTATTGCAGTCCTCAGCATCTTGTGGATTGAAAAACACAGCACTTATCTTGACTGTGATGTCTCTCCAGATCTTGCCCCATACTTTGACACTTGTCTGTCTCTTGATTGTGAGTCCCATGCACCTAGGCATCCCCTTTACAATCTTCTCTGATAGCACCGTAAGCTCCCTCTGGGTAAATCTATCTTTATTAAATCCTACCAACTCCATGGTGACAAGATGCAGTGGACTGCAGATCCACATTGTTGGAAAGTGGATTATTGGTAATGGCGGGTAAGTACCTACACTTAGCAACAGGCCACTAATGCCCACTTACATCCAGTTAGGTTTCAATAAATTATACCCAGGTCAACCGTTGGTAGCTTTGCAACAAGTATAAACAAGTGTATAAAGCATTTAAAAAGTACAAAACAGTAAATAGGTAAACACAAAACACAATAAAAATATAACACCAATTTTTAACAATAGATTATGGGGGTCATTCCGACCCTGGCGGCCGGCGGTTTGCTGGCGGGAACACCGCCAACAGGCTGGCGGCGTCCCGCCAGCTATTATGACCATGGCGCAAAAGCCACGGCCATACCGCCGGCCCCTCCACTTAACCGCCAGGTTTCCGCCTGCCGGTCATAATCCCCAGGGCAGCGGTGCAAGCACCGCTGCCCTGGGGATTATGAGTCCCCGACCGCCAGCCTGTCCGTGGCGGTAGACACCGCCATGGAAAGGCTGGCGGTAAGGGGATGCACGGGGCCCTTGGGGGCCCCTGCACTGCCCATGCACTTGGCATGGGCAGTGCAGGGGCCCCCAGGCGTAGCCCCATCGCGCATTTCACTGCCCGAATTTCGGGCAGTGAAATGTGCGACGGGTGCTACTGCACCCGCTGCACATCAACATTGCCGCCGGCTCTATTACGAGCCGGCGGCTAAGTGGATGTGCCATTTTCGCTGGGCCAGCGGACGGTAACGCTGTTACCGTCCGCTGGCCCAGCGGAAATGTCGGAATAGGGAGGCATGAATACCGCCGGCAATGGCGGTATTCTGTCTCCCCCGGCCTCGGCGGTCTGGAAAAAAGACCGCCGAGGTCGGAATGACCACCTATATTTTTTGTCTCTCAAATGACACCAAAACGAACAAAATCGGATAAGGGAAACCGGAGATCTACATTTTTAAAGAATGAATGTTTTTTAGCGCTTAGAAACGAATCTAGTCATCTGGTCACACCTCGATCAGGGCAAAGTCAAAGTTTAAGGCCGACCGTGATGGAGCCCTGCTTGGGAGGCCTCGGTCAAAAGTTTACCTTCGGACTTAGTCGTTTTCTTGAAGATTGTATTCAGCGGTAGGAAGTCACCAGTCTGATCCGACCTCCCTGGACCCCTTCCTCGGATATGCGTTGCAGGAGACCACGGTGAAGATTTCTACAGTTGGACTTTTTCGAGATGAAAATCTTTTAACAGGGCCAAACGTGAAAATTGATCTGACATCCCTGGAGCCCTCTTCGGATACACTGTGTGGAGGGTCCCGGTCAACTTTCTATGTTTGGACGTAGTCACTTTTCCGGAGATTTTCATCAGCAGGACGAACCTGCAAGTCAGGCCAGGTCGCAGCTGAGGCAAGCCAGCTAGAGTAGCTGCAGTGGGTCGGTCCCTCTATAGAGCTTTTTCCAAAAAGTTATTCAATTTTCTCCAAACTTCTGGATCTTCTTCCAGAAGGTCTTTTAAGGTAATTTCGGAGTTCACTGCTCACCCCAAGGTTCCAGAAGCTCTGAGTTGCTCCTTGAGGGTACGGACTACAACTCCAAGAATGCACCTGGCTCAAACTCCAAAACGGACACTGGGCAGTGGTCAGCTGGTCAGTTTCTTCAGGATCTGAGACAGGGGACTCTGGTTAGCAATTTTTCACCTGTAGCAAACAGGGAGTCCCTCCTTGAACCAGTTGAATCCAGGCAAAGTCCTTCTTGTGTTGAAGCCGAAGTGTGACGCTGGTGCAGTCCTTCAGAGTGCAGTGTCCAGGTGCAGGTCAGGGGTCCAGGAGGGCAGTCCTTCTTCTCCTGATGTTCTTCTTTGTAGGGATCTGATAGGGATCTGAGGTGTGGGTGCAGCTCTGCCATATTTATCCTTGCTCCTGGGTGAAAAACTGGGGGGGGGTGCTGGTTCTCTAATCAGATGAAGGGTGCTTCCCCCTATGATGACCACTTCCTGGGAAGTGTGGAAAAATCAATCCCAATGAGAAACATTCTTCAAAAATCCATCTTGGCTGAAAATGATTTTTGGAGGTTAGATATGGCTGAGCCCACCCACTGGTGTGGCTAAAAATCCTAAATACACCCCTTTCCTGCCTTCTCCTAATCTAATCAAGAGGGCACCTAATTGTCTAGGGTTGCAGGATGTGAGGGAGGTGTTGGGTTGCTCAAAATGTCCTTCCCTGCCTTTGAAGACCGGTTTGGCAGCCCTCCCCACTTCCTGCTTCCCCATCTGCTGAGGCAGATCTCCTCCCCCAGGCACATCCTTTGTGCTCAGCCCAGGCCACTTCACACCTCATCAAGGCAGCCTGGCCAGGCTGCCAGAGGCTCACCAATCAGAGAAGGGCACTACTGAGCTGAAGTTGGCAACTTTTCAGGTAGAGTTTAAAACTCTTTACATGAACTAGTTATGGTAACTCCAACAAGTGTAAGTTGTGGGATTTATTATAACAATTAATTTGATACCAAACTCGAGGTATCTGACACATAAGGGGGCTTTGTTAATTAAAATAAACTCTCCCCATTTGAGCCTATGGTGGCCATTTAGTACAGTGAGGGAAAAACAAATGTGGCTGTTTTACCTCACCAGGGCTTATAAAACTATTTTTATAAAGTCCCTGCTCATCGTTACATGGCACCCAACCATTGGGGCGCATAGGGCACTCCTTAGGGGTGACCTATATGTAAAAATAAGGTAGTTTAAGACTTTGGAAGTACTTTTAATTCTGAATTTGAATTTGCATATAACTTTAATTTAAAAGCATCCAGCAAGGAAGGCCTGCCTTTAAAATGACAGTGGACACCTCAGCAGTGCACCTATGGGTGCCCCACCTATGCTGGGGTCCCTAAACCTACATGCCCTACCATATACTAGGGACTTATAGGTAGGTTGACATAGCCAATTATAATTAGCCTAATTTGCATACTCATTTTACACAGAGCACAGGCCCTGGGACTAGTTAGCAGAACCCAGGGCACCATCAGAGTCAGGAAAACACCAGCAAAAAGTGAAAAATAGGGCTTAAAGGTTAGGGGGCCTCTACAATCAGCCCTGTTTTCCCACACATATGAAAGTCACTTGCCGTGGACTGAACTGAATGGACAAATCCAAACCAGCTGCTATAAGGAGCCCAAAACAGGAGCATTGTGGCTCTGTAGAGTTCAAACAGGCAATTGTTGTAGGGAAACTGATATATATAAAAACAGGACTCCTCTTGGTAAGGCAAAAACAGGTTTATTGTTATGACAGGGAGAGTAGCTATCCCCACACTGGTAAACAGCTGGTCTTAAATGGTTGTTCACAGACAGCGCCTTATATAGTTACATGAACAATGTTTTTTTACAAAAGATCAAATAATAGGTTACTCAGCAAGTACATACTTGTTACAAGGAAATCACATCACCTGTGTCCTTAAACTCCTAACTTTTTCTCTATGCATTCTTCATTGTAATTCTAACAATGCTTAGCAAATCATTTCTTTGCTTCTTTCATATGCCTGTGTGTGCATGTGTGTTTCATTGCTCTGTTCCCAAGACTTCTTATCAGATTCTGTGTCATTGGCTAACCATGTCTCCTGCTGACATTGTTACAGTCACATTTTCAGTTTATCAAGAACAAAGAATATGTGCTTGTGTGCTATGACCATAAATTTCTCTAAGCTTGCAAACACAGGTTTACCTCTAACTAAGACCTTGCGGATTATGCACACTATTTTCCAGTGAACTTTTCACTTGTCTTGCACCATTGTGGAACTTAGACCTACACATTTCTTTCACCAGGTATAACTCAGTGGCATTCGTCTCTGCAATGCAACTTCTTCACATTTCATTTCCTCTCTAACATTCCCCCATCTAGATGATATTTCAACTACAAGTTCAAATTCTAAGTCTGCACTTGGCACCAGATTATATGTATTACTCTGAACATCTACTATTCTTGTAGGTGTCCTCACTGTAAACATCCATCCCCCTTTATACTGATTCTTCTACAACATGCTATAATTAATTGAATACCACAACATTTCAACAACAGCGTCACAAGGGCTGGCAATAAAGCTTTTAACAGTCCCGACATCCAGGATGGTAGTAAAGTAAACTACCTGCTAAAATAGTTCTCTGGGGCACCTCCTTCATCTACGATTTTCTTCTGTAGATTGTGCAAAGTTTGTGTAGCCTCTGACAAAGTTACATTGTCCGCATCATTTGCTGGGACATAGGTATAATAAGCAGTTCCTATCTTGGCACATAACCCTCCTTCCATGGCCATCATAAGGTCAAGTACATAACGATGCTGCATAACCATCATTCATGTGGCAAGTTGCTCTTCCTTTATGGCATTAAATTAATCTTTTGGGGTATGGATTGTCTTCAGAAGTTCCCATCTAGTTATTTGTAGCCATCGGGCAGTTGCCTTTGCCTGAACAAATGGCAAATACTTCTAAGGAATAACTGAGCATTATTAAACAACCTGTACTCTTGGGGAACATCCTTCCAGGTGGTAGTGCCATAATATTATGCAAGTCTTCTACATCGGTGATGATGAAACAAAATCGTTGCACGTCTCATGGGGTGTTCATGTAGAATAGAAAGGTTGACTCCCGGGATTACCAAGGCAGGGGCGTGCAAAGTCACTAGTGAACAGAGCCCGCTCCAATTCAGCAGTAACTGAGCTTACAATAGTTATCCACACTGCCAATAATAGTCCATAATGCTGGAGGTGCCCCGCTGCATGTCAGTGTTTTCTATTGTGGCACTGCAGCTGATATTCTGTCCTACATTAACAATGATGTTTCCTCTGAAACATAAAGAAACAGACGTTAATCTCATGACTGTCTGAGAACTTACTCTACTATCCATCTAAGTGTATCATGCAACATTATCATTCCATATCCATGCAGACTTTTTTACTAGATCCTGACTAACATCAGTACCATTACATAAAGACATGGCCTTACAGGAAAATTCAATATCAGAATGCCATTGATCATGGGTATTCACTAAACCTGTAACTCAAAATCCGGACCTCTGAGTACAATCTGTGAGTAAAGGATTTAGTAAATAACATTTACACTTGGTGGGAGGCATGTTACTCCTAAAAACCCTAAACCTAAATCCATTTGTATCAATTCTGAAGTGTTAGGATGACCTGTTTTCTTCATTTGTGCTACTCACCCTTAATGTCTTGCCTGTCTGTAAGAATATATAAAACTTCTTTTAAGTAGTCATATTTTCTGGCATTAACTAGAAATGTTACTACTTTAACATGTTGGCTGCATTTGGGATTCAATCCTATAAAGGCATATATATAGACGACATAAAGCAGTGTTTAACGGTACTTCTTTAGTTAAGTGTAACCTATCTGATTCTGTGGCATGAGGAATTAATGGGCACACAAAACATGATGCATTGGTACTTTCTAATCCTATGTTTGACATGTATTGGTACCACATGTTATCTAACAACCTAGTATGAATACTATGAGATACATTAAGCAGTTCCCTTCATAGGTGTGTGATATTATAACTAAAATATATTTTACTACAAAGAAACAACAGTAGAAATGATAGTGTCAGAAGACAAAAAAGGAAAAAAGAAATCAGAAAACAGAAACACACAACTTTTATTTTGGTGGTTCAAAAAATTGTCCATAAGCAGAGGTGGAGGTGGTGTTTTTACAATCACAATCTTCTTCCCCCTCTGGTTTCATTTAAATCGCTGATGATGTGTGGTGTGATGCAGAGTGCATCCAAACATCCAATAGATTGATCCGTAGATTCCTGCCCTCTACCTTGAGGGAAGTGGGAGTGACCATCGTTACGGCAAAAAGACCTTCAAATTTTGGATCTTTCCATTTCCGGACAAAGTTCCTCACATACATCTTGTCATCTGTGTGCACAATTGGGAGGTCTACTGCAGCAGTGGCATACTTTTCCTCTCTTTTGGTTGCCTGTTTAGAAATGAACTTTACAGCTTTCATTAGCTTGGTGAGATAAACATATATTTCATCATTCAAAACTTCAGCTGTACTTTCTCCCTGTACCTTACTTCTAGTTCCAGGTATTTACACATTTATGACTTTTCCTGTCACCATCTGATGGGGTGTCAGGTAATGATCAGAGCTAGGTGTGTTTATAAGAGAGAATAGTGCTAATGCGAAGCAATACAACCATTTTTTGAGCAATGTGGAGCATAGCTTTCTGATCTTATTCTTCAGTAAGCCATTTGGGCGCTCTACAATGCTATTACTTTAGGGATAATAAACAGAAGATCATTTATGCTTTATCCCTAACATTGTTCTGAGATGTGTGGAAACTGCATTAACAAAGTGTGTGTTGCTATCAGATCTCTTCCCTTTTGGAATTCCCCAGAGGGGGACCACCTCATGAATCAGAAACATAGGAGCTGACTTAGCATCAAAGTGGATGCACAGTCATGTTTTGATCCATCAAGAAAAATGACAAACTACAACTATGAGATACCAATAGTTGTCACACCCTTCTATCATGTCCACAAAGTTGACATGGAGAGCCTTAAAAGGACCTTGTTGTCGTGGTATGTTAGAATTTATCACCTCCAATGTGGGACTTGTAGAGACTTGATGACAAACAGTACAGTTGTGAATGTACATGGTAAGCATATCATACAAGTTGTGAAAGAACCAATCTTGTTGTATTTGCATAGAAAAATTAGATATGGGCTGGTAAGTGCAATTGATCAAAAACTATCATAAGTAAAGACTGAGGCATCACTGGTTTACCTGTATATACTTGCCTATAAATTACATCGTTCCCTGACTGGGAGCATCCTCTAGTCTTCTATAACTGCTTCTCATGTGAAGGAGCAGCTTCCTGTAACTCTTGTTCAGCTGTAAAAATGCTGTCTCTGCATAATGGGGTGTAACATTATCTGTTGTAGATTTTGATTCAGACTCAGACGATGAGGAAGTCGGGGCCACTAAAACAGGGACATGTTGTGAACCTGATAGCACAGACAGGGGTGTGCGTCTAGCTGCATGTTTAGCTGCCCAATTTGGTAATGCACTTCCCCGTGACACAAAATACTGGATGTTTGTATGTGCTGAACATTTTACAACTGCCACTGCCTGTGATAAAGCAAGTGCCTCTATTAAAGCGTCTAAGTGATTCCTATGCATAACAGGTCTCCTGTCTGACTTCATGAAGCCTCTCCTGCTCCATCTCATAATGCTGGAATGTACAGTGGTAATTGCATAAGCTAAATCTGCTAAGATGAATCTGAATAGATTGTAATGACTTTTCGTACTCCTTGCTTAAGAGCCGCTATTAAGGCTATCAATTCTGCTGCTTGTGTAGAATAAGGTACTGGTAGTGTTAACTGCTCCATTATATGAATTGTGTCTGAGGAATCATGCTGTTGTGACCTTACTTCTGCTGCACCTGTAGAGGAACCATCAATAACATAGACAATACTACCAGGATTAGGATCTTCTGTTGCTTGACTAGATCAATTAGGAATATACATTGCACAGTAATGTGCATCATCCTTAGAATCTAATATAGGATGTGCAAAAAGTGTTGCAGGATTTACCATATGACACTTCACAACCTTCAAAGATGGTGGAGACAGTATCACTTCATATCCTGATACTCTCTGTGTAGTTGAAGTAGTCTTCACTTTCTGAGTGATGTCAAACACTACATGTTCTGCACGGAGTGTCAAAGGTGCCCCATGACAAATGTGGTGCTCTTCTGTACTGCAAAGGCTGCAATGGTAGGAGCTTGCTCACAGGAATAATGTCCTCTCATCGCTTAATCCAACGGTCCACAAAATAATGCAAAGGGTTTATAGCCTGGGGGATATTTCTGCATAAGAACAGCTGCAATCATTTGACCATTGCAATGACAAAAGAGATTAAACTCTCAGGAGTAATCAGGAGTCCCCAAAACTGGGGCATTCATTATCTCGGTTTTCACTTTTTTAAAAATCTCCCTCATTTCTGGTATCCACATTATCTTATCATCCCTGTCTTTTGCCTGTTTTAATAGAAGGCAGCAAGGTCCTATTAAAGTGCTGTAATCAAGACCCATCGTCGCACATAATTACAGAGACTGAGAAACATCTGCATTTCCTTAACAGTTTCTGGCTCAGTAATTGACGTACAGAGTCTGCTCTTTCAGGAGTTACTGGTCGACCAGAAGCTGACAATAACTGTCCTAAGTAATAGACCACCTCCTGACAATACTGAACTTTGTCTTTCTCTAGCTTGTATCCTCTCTGTGCGAGAATAACCAAAAGAGATATAGGCCCTCATTACAACCCTGGCGTCGGTGGAGAAATGGCGGTAATACCGCCAACAGGCCGGCGGGAAAAAATGGCATTACAAGCATGGCAGTGACCACCATGGTAAACCGCCACTTCTCCACTCCGACCGCCAGGGTGGTAACGACCGCTGGGCTGGAGACTTCGGTCTCCAGACCAGCGGCTGTCACTACACCGCCAGCAGTATCACAACCCCGCATACCGCCATGGATTTGGTGCGGTTCTGTACCACCACCAAATCCATGGCGGTAGGCACTATCAGTGCCAGGGAATTCCTTCCCTGGCACTGATAGGGGTCTCCACCACCCCCCTCCCCCACCCCTGAGTCCTACCCCCACACCCCTGACCCCCCTACCACCCCCCAAAGGTGGCAGGACCCCCCTCCCAAACCCCCAACATTGACACACACCCCCCCCACACACACAGACACTACTACTACACATACCCGCACACATACTAACAAACATTCCAACAGACACACACACAGTCATACACACATATATACAGACATATACAGAAATATGCACACATACAAACAGACAGACACGCACACATTTACAAAACACACAACACCCCCTGCATGCATACACGCACTCACACACCCCCTCTACACACTCACACCCCCATGCATGCACACAACACACAACACCCCCCCACCCCTCTCCCCTAACGGATGATCACCTTACCTGGTCTGGTGATCCTCCGGGAGGGAACGGGATCCATGGGGGCTGCACTGCCGCCAGCACCCCATCACCAGAACACCACCACAGCGAATCATGGGAGGTGAATCGGTGAGCTGTGTTCTGATGACGTGGCGGTGGAGATGGAGCAGCCTCCACTTCCCCGCCGAACGCCAGTATGGCTGCGGGTGGCTCTCCATCCGGAAAAGGATGGAGGGCTGCCAGCAGTCATAATACGCTGTGTGGAAAACCGCCTGCACTGGCGGTCTTCAGCACGGCGGTACCTCGGCAGTCCTCCAAAAAGACTGCTGAGGTTAAAATGAGGGCCATAGTATCTTTCTTACACTGTTGTCCTGTAGGACTGCAAATTAATATGTCATCGACATACTTCAAGAACGTACTGTCACACTGAAACTTTAACAGACTATTTTTCACATCCTGTTGAAAATGCTTGGGGATTCACAATACCATTGAGACAAGTGAGAATACAAATACTGAGTCCTGCGATAGGAAAGCGCTGTCAAATAATGATTGACTGGATGGAGAGGGAAGCTAAGGAAAGCCTTCTTGAGATCCATGACAGAGAAAACTTTAGCATCCTGAGAAAAATTTCTCAAAAAAATGAAAGGGTCAGGAACAATTGGAAATTCTAGTACCACTACATTGTTCACTGGACTCCGGTCCTGAATCATACGCCAACTATTACCCTTAGATTTCTTGACCTGATAAATCGGGGTGTTACAAGGAGGTACTCCAGGGTAAATTACTCCTTGCTCTAGCAATGCCCATATAGTAGGTGTGATGCCCTCAACTGCTTCTTTAGAAATGGGATACTGTTTCACTCTATGTAGGATAGCACCTTCGTTTAATGTAATTTTGAATGGAGTAGAGGTAGGAAAAGGCCTACATAATGGGCACCCTTAGTCCAGGAGGTGTCTGGTACTTGGGAAAGATCTGCATTTCTAACAGAATGAAAGGCACCACCTAATGTGTGTGTCCTCACTTCCAATATGTCCTTGACTGTATGTCACCCTGAAAGACTATAGCCATTTTCTTAGAGTCATCATCAAACAGTTGGTGATCCAGTATTTCCTTAACAATTTTACATGGCTTATTGAATATATCACTGAAGTAATCAATATATAAGAACCAAGGAAGATAAACTGTAATCGTATTTATTAGTCAAATTTTGATGGAAGGAAAGAAACTCCAGCCACTCCTGCTCTGCTCCTTCACCAACTGCCAACTCTCCACATTCCAGGCAGTACCGTTGTTGGAGCAGGGGCAGCTGGAAGATACCATGTTACACAATAAAAGTAAACAATGAGCAAGGAAAACAAGTAAAATTACACAAATTATATGATACATTTTAAATACATTAAAGTTTTATTTTTTTTATTTTTTTTATTCTTAACACAATACCACAATCACCTACCCATAAGACATGGTTGTAATCACAGGCTATCTGAGCACCATAGGTTGGTGTTATCTCTAAGGTCTCTGTTGCACGCCACTCACCTGAAACCCCAGGAGGTTCCGATGGGACGAAGATTATCCCAACTCCGTCTAAGGACTGCAGCAGATGCAGTGCTTAATTTGTGCTTGTTGTTTCCGGTGTTGAGCACCGGCACTTATTATTGAGGGCCGGGGCATATTCTTCTGCCTCAAGCATTTGCTGCGAGCAAAAGACACATATGAAAGACGGATGAAGGGAAAAACGAAAAAGCGTCACAAACGGAGAAATTAAAAAGCTGCAAGAGTGAGCTGAAGGAGCAGCAAGAGGTTTTATAAGGATTGAAGAGGCTCGAGATGGCTTCAGGATTTCACCACCTCAGTATTCCGTGTTCGCTCATTTAATTGCAGCAGCCGCATGTTTAAGAGGAGGGCTTTGGGCACCGGCAGCTTTGTATTTACAAATTAAGCACTGAGCATATGGCAGTCTTTGGTTAATTCTGCACCCTGAGAGGTCCCGAAAGGGAAGTGGGGAGGGGACAGAGAGAAAGAGAGAAATACCGTCTCTTCTATTGCTAACTCAGGATTGCATTGTTGGTTGTCTGGGTGGGTTATACGCAATAGGTGTTGCTACTGCTTGAGAATCTGTACATCAAGGTTCTGATAAGACCAAAGTCTAACAGAGCAGTCTATAGTGAGGAAACAAACATGGATTACCATTTAACTATTAACAGGATACAACTTTTAGCATATTCACAGAATTATTAATTGCCCTTGCTTTGTTCTTTTAAGGGAAGAAAAACACATAAGAAACATATTGTACCTGTATATGTTGTTTTGACAACCATGGGCGTCTTTATAAATTGCAGGCAGATGCACTTAGACCAATGGTTGAGTCTTAAATCACTATTTCAGTACAGATGGAAATTATGTTTTAAAAACAGACTTTCACAGTATCGTGCTGTAATCATTATATACTGGTTACTGTATAGCTCTGGTAAAACACATTCTGTCTGAACACAATCTCAATTGTAAAGGATGCTGCAAAAGTTGTAGTCTAAACCTGTAAATAATGCTGTCTCAATTGCAGTCGTAGGTACATATGACGCTGCCAAAGATGCAGTTTTATCTGTAAATGGCACTGCCAATTGCAGTCTCAACCCGTAAATGCAGTTGTCCAAGTTGACAGTTTTTCATAAATATCAAACTGGTTTTTACCTGATTGTAGAATGCAAGAGTACTAGAGTTGAGTCAGCCTTGGACTAATAATGTACTCAAACTGAGTCCATTTTCTCTGTTGTTCTCTCTCTTGCAGGAGCGTCGAAAGGAAGGAGTGGAGCTGAAGCTGCTGGGAGAGTCGGAAGGATCCGAAAATGGATGGGAACGCTGAGCCGCATCAGAAGCTGGAGTCTCAGGTAAGCGCTGGTCTCTAACGAGGCTAAGCAGTAATCTTTTTATGCGCACAGTTTAAAAAACCGCTGGAGGCACAGGTGCGGTTCTGCACTTGTAGGGTGCTGATGGCAGTTAACATGTGTTCAATCAAGGGAGACAGTGGCATGAGCCACTTGTACACGTTTGGCAAAATGTGACTCATGCCTTCTTCTTAGAAATACGTAACAGTACAATAGAATGTATATACACACCTAGCACTACCACCAGGAAATAAGGGTGCAGAATACAGCGTACACATAAAATATACAACAATAAGTGCCTACCACTGTCATGAGGGAATGGGGAGGCATAACTTAATCACTGTCCATAGGGAAACGTGATCAACAATACACATGGTACTAAATCAGCAATCTATCTTGGCACAGACTGATTAAAGGGAATGGGGACCACTATAATATTACTTATGAGCATCAATGGCGTTGGCTGTCCTGATGGCTAGAGGGCCCATGACAGTTTATTTTTGCAGTATCAACTCATTGTCTAATATTCAAGAATCTTTCCTTGTCGTCGGTAAAGAAACTTTGGGTAGCTGAACCTCCCTTCCCAAGAACTCTGGCGTTTTTGTTATTATTGTGCATACCTCCATGGTAAATGCTTTTACATCAATAAGTCAAGCTCTAATTTGATTTCCAGTAGAAGAATCTTCTGTTACATCCATGATCTTGGAAGGAGGAACTCAATGAGTAGAACAAACCATAGACCCATCAGGCTCAAAATGAATTTTCATGTTAAATTTAGCTATAACATGATCTCTTATAGATTAGCTGAGGCAGCCAGAGAGAATAGTAAAAGCCATCAATGTACTTCCCTCCTATTTCCATTTCCACTCATTTAGTAAACAGAATCCTCATTACCACCCCAGAGAATCCTTGTATGTCCATTGATCTGTTAGACATTGTAAGAGCTCCCTCTCTAACACAAGATCAGGTTGCTCCTGTGTCTATGAAGAATTCATACCTCTTATTATTGATAGCTACCATCACAGTGGCTTCCTCATATGGCTGTGCATCACTGACAATACTGGACACATGGGACTACTCTGTGGGCACATCCATTGCATATATCCTCCCACATAATTTGTTTTGAAGGGCTTCCCTTCACTTACAATCACACCTCCCTGTCCACTCGAGGTCGAGTTGCCATTGGGGTACTTGGCAACTGTGGTAGCATTTGTTGTACTTGAGGCATAACTGGTTGCTGCACATGTTGTCGTGGCATTTGAGGTACATATATTTTTTGCGGCTTTGACTGTGGCTGCACTACTGTATTCCCTGGCTGGCTGTAAAACCCTGTCCTTCCATTTTGTTCATTCATTCTCTTAGTCTTGCAGTCTTTAATGAAATGTCCATATCTACGACAATAATGACATGTTTGTTCCATCCTCTGGGGACCTATTCAGCCCCTTCATATACCTCCTCATCATCCTCTGCTACTTCCTTGTACCCTTAAACTATCCCGCTGTGGTGGGTACTGTTGTTGGGCAATCCCACAGACATTGTAGTCATCTCAGTGGTGGCTACTTCTAAAGCCCCTTCCATGTTTCTCTTTTTTTACCAACCTTTGCTGCACCACCTTGGCTGCTACCTTCTCTGTCACCTCCTGCTTGTTTCTCTCTTTTTCCTATTTTTTCTTATAAAAATGTATTATATGTGCCTATATCTCTGTCCAGGGTTTGGCTTCAAACTATATTACCAAGATTATCCTGCACATCAGAGCGTAAACCCATCTTCACCACATTATAAAACAACGGCATTTCCCTCTGTTACTTTTCAATCCTGACATATTTCCTGAATCTATTTTTCTTTCATCCTACTGAAAAACTGAACAAGGTCCTCATTCTGCTGCATTGATTGAGTCATGAGGGACCCGATACCTGGCCTTTCAGGTACATCTTACTCAGTTGATCCCAGACTACTGTCTGGACTAAATTGAATGGGGACTAATCACACCTAGTCTCAGTGAGGGTAACATTTCTCACTCCAGCCTTATGGAAAACAGTATCTGTCTCATCCCCTATAAGAAAGTTAAGTAAACTCTTTATGTCCCCTACTGCCAAGGTGAAGCCTGCAGTTTGTTTTTCAAAGGACTTAGTCCACTTCACTAAGTGGCAGTAACAACCTTTAATGATTCTTCCTGTCCATTTTTGGCCAAGGAACATAATGGGGCGGCCCAGGCCCCATATGTATCAGGGGCATCTAATATACAGGAATAACATGGTTTGGGGGTTGCGCTGTCTGGCATATTTTTCCCACACACGCAAAAATTTCTGCATATAGGGATAATCCCAATCTGGATCTCCCTCACCATAAACAATGCAATCCTCAGCATTTGCCATGTCACGTGGATCGAAAGACCCTTCCCGTGGCTATGGACTCATCTGCGGGACTAAACCTTTAGTCCATCCTGCTAAGTTATCCACATAAGGTACAACACTGTACCACCTATTTTCCCCTTCTGCAACTGTCTCACTAGGGTTGAGATCAGTGCAGCGTAGAACTGATTGAACACTCATCTGCTGCATTGGTCTATCATGTAATGTCAATCCTCTTATAGCTTCACATGATCCCATTCTGGGATCTGGTGGACCATGTGTTCCCTGAAATTGCAACCATTCAAGTTCTGTTGCTCAGGGTTTCCTAGTTTTAGAGAACACATCCTGCTCTCCTTCTCTGGTGTTGATATGATTACGCATCCCATAGTCCCTTGCATGGTTAAGATTAATAAGGGGCCTTTCTCAAGTGCTAATGTCATAAATAGGGTGCCTAGCCTCTGACAATTGGAGTATGTCACCCATGTTGTCTACACACCTATGTATTGAAACTACTCTATTTACCAGCCTCCCAAAACTTTCCTGAATCTGTCTTGACAAATTATCACAATATTTTTCTCTCCTTGCTTCCCTCACATTTCTTCTATTCTCACTTTGTGATAAACATTCCTGAATGTTGTCTGGTGAAACTATTAAACTCCCCTTCTACTTTTGCCAAGGTAGTAGTTTATCTTCAGTCATTCTAAAATCCTCTTCTCTTTCTTGGGGTACTGGAAGTCATGCCATACTAACAGTCCTGTCTACATATTCATTCCATCTAGCATCATCTACATCTCTCCGTTGCAGAGCAGACATCAGCTCCTTAACTACCCTTCCTGTTATATTTCTCTTCTGTAACAAATGCAAAGTTTCTGATGAAACACGCAACTGATCGTCACTGTCTCCTGGACCCTGCTCTTCATCTTTATCATGTTGGGGAGAGGGTGGGTCTAAATATAGTGTGAACTGTGCTTCTAATTGCCCAGAAAACTGAGAGTTACACACGCTTACTTGTTGTCTGGGAGTACTCGTGCATTTCGGTTTTGACATCTGTGGGGCAACAGTAGGGGATCCCTTCAGAGATTGTGAAATGGTCTCGATTTAAGGATTCTCAAATTCCACTGCAGTTTCCTGTAGCTGCACCAATGGATAAATACCAAGTACCTTGGGAGAAATATTCATAGAGTAAGATGGAGGTGGAGAGCAGACTGGGCACTAGATGTGTCGGCATTTGAGGAGTACTTAGACTTTTCACAAAAGACTCGCCTTAAGGCGAAGGTAGCTTCTCATTTCTGTAATTTAACTCCTGCATATTTACTCTTGAGCTATGTAACAATATATTCTAATATCTTGTCATCATTGCCCCTTCCTTTGGCCAAGTACACGTGTGTTTCTGAGTGGCCTTAAACCATTCCTTCCAATACTTTTGTAACCTTTTCTGATCACCTGAAAAGGTCTTTTCTTACACTGGTCCTCACAAATAAAAAAATCTGTCAATTTGTCTTTTCAGTCATATATTAAACATTACATATCACAAGAACATTACGCAACAACATCACTTTCAGGCCACCTTTCTATTTTCATGCACACAATCACATTCATCATCAACATATTTTAAAAATATAAACACTTCAACTACTTCTAAATGTTAATCACAATTGTTTTGACTATAAACTGTAAACTAAGTCAGTAGCAACTGGCTACTCCCCTAAAAAAGAGAGGATAACCCTCAAACCATGTGTCTCGTAGACGATAGACTGACATCAGGACATTAGGTCTAGGATGGTGATTTGAGTGTTCAGATCATATTTGTAGGTAACGATTACCGATCTCAGCCTTTCAGCCACCCCTCTATCTCAAAATATAGGATCATGTATTGGACTTCCAACTTCAAATAATGAATAACAACAGGAGTCTTCTTGGCAAGAAGAAAGTAGGCTTACTCAAGTGGCAGGGACAGTTGCTATCCCACACAGGTAAAGACCTGGTCTCAAATGGCTGTTCACAGACAGCCTCTAAATAGTTACATAAACAATTTGTTTTTACAAAAGATCAACCAATAACTTAGTCAACAAGTACATATTTTTTAGAAGGAAACCACATCACCTGTGTCCTCAAACTCCTAAACCTTTCTCTACTCATGTCACCATCACGTTTCTTTGAGACTTTGTTGCATGCTTCAGTCAACAGCATCAGTTGGTGTCACTGTCCCTGTGATGCTTGGTGGTGGCCCCCCCAGCATGGCTCCTGGAAGTGGTCAAATCTGTGTTCCTCTTTTCTGATGCATCGTGCAGCTCCTCTGGTGGCAGATGTTCATAAATTACTGGAGCCTCCGTCTCAGGTGCTGTTGACACAGCTCTGCATATTGTCCCATGAATCCACTCAGGATGTCTCTCTATTTTGACTGCAGTCCACATCAACAGGAACACGAGGTGGGGTCCCATCCATCTAGAAGTAAGAGTAACATATTTTATTTTTCTCACCATGGCCATGTCTCCAGCTTTAAAAGGGTGTGTGGGCTCTGAGGACAGATGTAAAAAGCTTCTTTTACCTGGAGATGGTGACGCCTCAAAACTGCTGGCAACTGTACAACATAGTCAGAAATGTTTTCATCAGTCCACAGCAGTGCTGCTTGGGACGCTGTGAAAGGCAACCTCACCCCCACCAACATAGGCAGCCCCATCAGCATTTCGTGGGGGGACAAAAAAGTTGTTCTGGATGGCGTCGCCCTTTTGGGATCCAGCACTAAAGGTAGAGAACAGGCCATTTAAGGCCTGTTGCATCAGCTGTCTTGCTAATCCATTTTCTATTGTGGAGTTCATCTGTTCTACCGGGCCTGAGCTTTAGGAGTGGTAAGCGGCATGCAGGTTCCACTCTATTTCCAAACAGTCACACATCTTTTGCACAACTGCAGCCAAAAACTCACCCCTCGTTGTTATTTATGCCCTGGGGGACCCCAAACCTAGGTATGATGTCTCTCATCAAGCATCGCACAACAGTTGTTGCATCATTCTACTTAGTGGGAAATGCTTTCACCCATTTTAAAAACTGATCCACACACAAGCAAAAATTTAAATCCATTCACTGGGAGTATATATGCAAAGTCAACCTGCAAGCTGGTAAAGGAACCCTGTGGTGCTGGCAAGTGATCTTGTTTTGCAGAGGACGACCCTTAGAATGTTGGGCACAGACAAGACATTGGGAACAGAATTGTGTAGTGAACACTGTTATCCTTGGTGCAGACCATTCCTGTCTAATTCTCACATTCATCTCCCCTTGTGTCATGTGTGTGGGTCCTTGCACATGCCTTGTAAGGGGAAGGAACATAGTGCGTGGGGCCACAGGCCTTTCATCACAGTGGACCCAAAATCCCTATTCAATTTGCTCACATCCAGCATCAGTCTGCACTCTTCCCTCATCAGGTGTTGCAGACCATTGTGCTTCCTTCACATCAACTAGCAGCAATTGTCTCTGAATGAACCAAATTTTCGGTATGCTTTTGGTCATTGAAGGCACCATCTGCACTGGTTGTAACATGCACTCTCATGCTGCTGTGTCGGCCATGGCATTACCTCTAGCTATCTTAGTATTAGCTCCACATGAGCATCACATTTTATTACCGCTATCCTCTGGGGTAGAAATATTGCTTTTAACAAGTTCTTTACTTAATGACCATTTTGAATGGGATGCCCTGCTGCTGTTATGAAACCATAATATTGCCACAGTGGGCCAAAATTATGGACAATTCCAAAGGCATAACGTGAGTCAGTGTAAATGTTAACAGTGTTCCTTTCAGCCAGGATGCATGCTCTTGTTACAGCATACTGCTCAGATTGCAGGGCAGATGTGCCAGGTGGCAGAGCTGTGCTTTCGACTATGGTGTCAACTGGTGCAACAGCATACCCTGCTCTGTAATCAGTGTCTGTTAGTCTGCTGGAGACACCATCAGTGTACCACTCATAGTCTGCCTTTTCTAATGGTGTCTGCTGTAAATCTGGTTTTGGTGTGGTGCATATTTCTACAACCTCAACACATTCTTGGTTAGGGGTATCATCAGAATTGCCTATTGCGGGTAGTAATGTTGTCAAATTAACAGGTGGGCATCTTTAAATGGTGATACTAGTGTTAGACAACAAGATGACCTCATAACCTGTGCACTTGGCAGCCAAAAAAAGTTGTATTGCTGCGGTTGACAGCAACAACTGTACTGAATGTGGCACATAAACAATATGGGAGCTACCCTCTCTGCCGTCACAGCTGCTGCAGTCACCGCTGTCAAGCAAGACGGATACCCAGTCGCTGCAGAAGGCAACGTCACAGAGTAGTATGCCACTGTTTTTTTACAAAGCCATGCTTCTGTGTCAGCACACCATTTGCAATGCCATTTTGCACTGATAGATAGAGATGGAAGGGCAGTTTGTAATCAGGCAGCCCCAATGCCGGCACAGTACACAATGTCTCTTTCAGTTTCTTGAAAGAGTCTGCAAGTTCATTAGTCCATACAATGTTGTTGGGCGCATCTTTTAATGTGCATTGTCTTAAGATAGCATCATAGGATCTGTATTCTGGTATCTACTGACAGCAGTAGTTCATCATCCCCAGGAATGACATCATTCCTTTCTTGGTGGAAGGGGGCTGCATACTCTGAATCATTTTTATTCTGTCAGGTGATATGTAGCATTTACCTTTGAATATCACATAACCCAGGTAAGTCACCTCTTTTTGGCAGTACTAGAATTTTGACAATGAGGCTTTGTGTCCTCTGTCCTGGAGGTGGTTTAGTATAGCTACAGTGTCTTTTTCACAGGCTTCAAGTGATGGAGATGCCACAAGGAGATCATCAGCATACTGCTATGCAAAGTTACCACCTTCCAGGTGTAGGCTGTCCAAGTCTCTCTTTACTGCCTGCGCAACGACCGTGGGACTCTCAGTGAAGCCTTGAGATAATTGTGTGAAAGTGTATTTAGTATCCTTTAGCATGAAGGCAAAGAGGAACTCATTCTCTGGATGGACTCTAATGCTGAAATATGCAGAGGAGAGCTCCATGATCAAAAAGTACTCTACAGGTATAGAAGATAATATAGTATTGGTGTCAGAAACAACAAGTGATAAGAGAACCACAATGTTGTTTATCTGGTGTAAATCCTGTATGAACCGGTATGGTCCTGTGTTGCCCTTGGGCAGTGGAATGATAGGACTATTACAGGGTCTAGTAGTCTTCTTAATGATACTTTGTTGTGAAAGAGACTCAGTCACAGGTTTTATTCCTTCTTCTGCCTGATGTGACAGTCTGTACTGATGCACATAAGGTAATTCTGCATTTTTCCTAAGTGCCACCTTATCGGGAGGGCGCGTTTTCAACAGTCCTGCCTCATTATTATGTTACGCCCAAACATATGAGTTCACTTGCTCAAGAACTTTGTTTTTAGTCAGCTCTAAAACCATATTCCTTCAAGCTTGCCAAAAACTGCAGTCCTGATCTTCCTGAGCATGCATTAGGTCCATCATCCCTCATCATCTCCCAACACAGACGCAACTACTAATGGAAATGTAAAGTCCTTAGTTCTAGGTAAGTCCTTAAGGCGTTTGACTAAGGGCCCCAAATCTTTAGGTTTGAAACCTGGTGCTACAGCTATAGAGTCATGTAGTTCTGAAGCTGGCACTTCCTCTCTTCCTGTGGTCCTCTATCAACATTCACTGCACACCCTTCCTTTCCCACATACAAGGTGTCCTTTAGTAACTCCATTGTCCAGTACACATGTTTGTCGGCCATATAAACATACCATTCAGGCACTTGCCTTGTGAAAAATGAGACAGTACATTGTACAGACCCAGGTACTAATGTTAATTGCACTAAATGAGTGACCAATTCACTATCAATGTCAGGGCTGTAGTTAGACAGTTCTACAAATATGTCATTATAGAAATTTCCCCGTAATCGAGTCCATTGATACTGTGTACACTGATGTGTAGTTGGAGAGATAGACAAGACAGGGGGAGCACATAACACAGAATCCTCACTTAGGCCCTTATCACAATCCTGGCGGTAAATCCCGCTTTCCGCCATGCTGAAGACCGCCAACATACCGTTGCAGCAGCGGAATTTCGCTACAGGTATAACGACCTTCATTTCGGAATCCGCCACAATACAGACACTAACACAAGTCCGCCACACCAAAGGTCAGTGATAAACTGGCGATACCAAAACCTACACCGTCACGCCAACAAGAATACACCCCACGAATCAACGCAGTGGTCTTACAAACGCAGGAATCCATTGGCGGTACACACCGCTGCGCTCAAAATACACACACATTTACAAAACACAAACACATTGGACAATTTAAAATACACACACCTGATACACATACACACACCACACCCACACACTCACACCACTATAAAACACCCACTCACATTACCCACAAACCCTTAAAATGACATTTTCTGGATCACAGGTGCAGCACACCTCCATAGCTAGGAAGATGGAGCTATGGCGGAGAATCGTCAACAGGGTCAACGCAGTAGCACAGCATCCACGAACACGGGATGACATCAGGAAGAGGTGGAACGACCTACGGGGGAAGGTGCATTCAGTGGTATCCAGACACCAGATTGCTGTACAGAGGACTGGCGGTGGACCCCAACCTCCTCCCCTACAACTAACAACATGGGAGGAGCAAGTCTTGGCAATACTGCATCCTGAGGGCCTCACTGGAGTAGCAGGAGGACTGGACTCTGGTAAGTCATATCTTATTTTCCAAATCCCCCCCCCCCACCTGCATGCCATCACATACCCCCACCCTTACTCTCACTCCCATCATTCCATCATCTCACATGTGTCCCACTATCACAACCCACACATCCCACACATCCCAATACCAAGGCCCTGCATGCCACACCTATGCATGGACCCCCATCACCAAAGCATGTCCAGTACAGATACCCACACAGACCCCAAACCAACTATCACAAAAGGGCAAACACAATTATGCAAGCACAGGAGTAGAGGGTACCTCACCCAATGCACAAAATGGCACAAACAGATACTAAAACTATGCATTTATACCCCAACAGGACCTATAGCCAACGTCACCGGACAGGAGGTGCCAGATTTATCCAGTCCCCCCACAGAAGAGGCCCACAGTGATGACAGCAGCTCTGCTCGCCTGGATCAAGATGACCAGCCCGGCCCATCAGGGACCTCTGGACAGTCGGTTCCCCTGCCACAGTCCCAACCCACCACAGAACCTCCCCTCTCAGGAAACACCAGCACAGCACCCACCCAGCGGGCCCAGCCCTCTGTCACCAGGATACGTCAATCAGCAGTGTGTCCACCACTACAGGGAACCCAGGCAAACCCACCAACCCAAGAAAATCAGGGACCTGGGGTCAGTGGCAGTGGGCACATGGTTCAGGGGACAGAGGCACAGGATAACAGGGAAGCTGGGAGGACTGTTGTGCGACAGGGGGAGGACAGGCCCAGGGAACCAGCACTCCACAAGGCACTCTCCAACATCATGGGAGCATACCACCATTCCCAGGAGACCATGGGCATGGTACTGGCCAAGTTTCAGGAGACTCAGCGGCTGTAGGAGGAACACTACCTTGGGATCAGGGAGGACTTGAAGTCCATCAATAACACCCTGGTCACCATTGCAGGGGTGTTGGCAGACCTTGTCACCTGACACTAGCCAGGACGATGAACAGCCCCCCACCTCCACCGGCGCTAGTGGACAGGAGGCACCGCCACAGGACCAACAGGCCAGTAGCACCCCACCCCCTGCAGAAGGAGAAACACCCCACAAACGGTCCCTGAGATCCAGGAACAAGACAGAGAACATTGCCAAGACCCCCGCCAGGAAATAAGACCCTCCTAAATGTCACCCTTCTGACCCACTTTGTCACGCTGTCCACCTTAAACTGCCATTGCTCCCCTTCCTATGCCCCAATGGACAATGCACCTGTGAGACCAAAAGAAAGACTCTACCCTGGACATTCCTCCACCATCACCCCAGCCCATTTCACACACACCCTCCACTTATTAGCACAGAAATAAACACCCTTGAATCACAAAACAATCTGGAGTCAGTCTGTGCTTTCACAAATGTGTAATTGCAACCTCTCTGAAATATAGCAATGTCAATTTACTTGTTCACATACCAATGTTACACAGTTGTAGGCTAGCAGTAAACATAGCAGAGGGCACAAAGTGGGACCCAGATCTGTGAAATGGAAAGTCAAAGTGACAAGCCAGGGTCCATACACAGAGGTAAAAAGGCAGATTTATGCTAGATCCTACAATAGTATGAGATGTGGGAAGCAGTTCCATCCTCTTACCTGTGTCTCACTGGAAGTATTGCATGATGATGTTGTTACCTCTTCTTCTTCTGCCTCCTCTTTTCACTGTCCACAGGCTCCACAGCTGCCACAAGACCACCATCAGGCCCATCCTCCTGCAGAAAAGGCACCTGGCGTCGCAAAGCCAGGTTGTGCAACATACAGCATGCCACGATGACCGGTCACACCTACCTCGGTGAGTAGTATGGGGATCCACCGGAATCTGGCCTTGAGGATGCCGAAGGTGCGCTCTATTATCCTCCTAGTTCGCCCATGTGCCTCATTGTAGCGTTCCTCTGCCCTTGTTCTGGGATTCCTCACTGGGGTCAGTAGCCATGACAGGTTGGGGTAACCAGAGTCACCTGCAAATATCGAGGGACAACTGTTAGACATCCTCCAAACATTAGGGAATCTCCCATACCCAGACAGACTTTAGGCTCACCTATTAGCCACACATGGTGCCTCTGGAGTTGACCCATCACACAAGGGATGCTGCTATTCCTCAAAATGTAAGCGTCATGCACTGAGCCAGGATACTTGGCATTCACATGGGAGATGTACTGGTCTGCCAAACACACCATCTGCACATTCATTGAATGGTAGTTCTTGCAATTTCAGTACACCTTCTCATTCCTGCGGCGGGGACAAATGCCACATGTGTCCCATTAATGGCACCCATGATGTTGGGGATATGTCCCAGGGCATATAAGTCACCTTTCACCGTGGGCAGATCCTCCACCTGAGGGAAAACAATTTAGCTGCGCATGTGTTTCAGCAGGGCAGATAACACTCTGGACAACACGTTAGAGAACATTGGCTGTGACATCCCTGATGCCATGGCAACTGTCGTTTGAAAAGACCCACTGGCCAGGAAATAGAATACTGACAGGACCTGCACTAGAGGGGGTTTTCCTGTGGGATGGTGGATAGCTGACAACAGGTCTGGCTCCAACTGGGCACTCAGGTCCTGCATTGTTGCACGATCAAGTCTGTAAGTGATAATGATGTGTTTGTCTTCCATTGTCGACAGGTCCAACAGGGGTCTGTACACCGGAGGATGCCGCCATCTCATCACCTGCCCCAGCGGATGTGCCCTATGGGGGAGAACGGTGAGCAGAGGGTCATACACCACATAGGTTTCACAAGGCTGTTTAGCACAATTGGTAAATTTTCTCTATGTGCCTTTGTCTGTCCGTATTCCTGGCCTAAATAGGTGTGACGCAGTTAGTTGGCCTGCCATGGCGGCTGCCTGACCTGTAAGGTGGGACAAGGGGAAATGAGGTAACTGCGCTGGCGTTGTGCAGTGTCGCGGTAGGCGGTCGAAGACCGCTGCGCAATTCAGCATTGGTTATCATTGCGCCCTATGGGCCAATGTACGCCGCGGACGTGACCGCCATTTTCTATCTGTTCCTTCACTTGATACCTGACCTTCAACAGGAGAGGACCTACACTGCAAGTGCTGCTGTGACCCGCGTCTGGAAGCAACAATGGCTACAGTGTCTGGGGAACGGGCCCCTGCCTTCACTGCAGAGGAGTTGGAGAAACTGGTGGATGGGGTTCTCCCCCAGTATACGCAACTGTACGGTCCTCCAGACAAGCAGGTGAGTAAACTGTGTGCATGGTGGATGGCACATGATTGTATGGAGTGTCGTGGATGGAAGAGACAGGGGTGGGTGACAGGCCAGCAAGTGAGGATGGTGTATGTATGTATTTCTCAGCCAGGGTTGGAGGTTTGTGGCCAATGTGTGAGAAGAAATGTACGGGGGAGTAACATCCATTCTTACTTCACTTTTCCTCTAGGTCAGCGCCCACCAGAAGAAGGGGATTTGGCGTGCCATCGCCAAGGAAGTGCGGACCTTGGGAGTCTACCATAGACGGAGCACCCACTGCCGGAAAAGATGGGAGGTCCTGCGCCGCTGGACCAAGAAGACGGCGCAGGCCCAGCTGGGGATGGCCTCCCAACGTGGAAGGGCTCGCACCATGACCCCCCTGATGTACTGGATCCTGTTGGTGGCATATCCTGAGTTAGATGGGCGCTTGAGCGCATCACAGCAGCCACAAGGGGGTGAGTACACTCTCATTCAGCTGACTCTGTGCGCTTGCTGAGGTGTCTGGGTGGGGGAGGTGGGCTGTGGGCTGTAGGTTCCCCTAGGCCAGGGCAGACGCGCAAAGGTAGATCCATTGATTTGCAGCCTCATTCCCAGTCCAACCTCAAAGGTAGTATTTGCCCTCTACACCTAGTCAGGCTCCTATGGGTTCCAGCTGTGCATGAAATGGTTCTCGACAGAGTCCCCCATGGGCATGTGCTTTTCCCCTGCCCTGTTAGTGCATGGCTTAGTGCATAGGGCTGCTCCCTGTGTGTTGTGTCTGCCAACGGTAGTGGTGTTGCAGGCATTGACCATGGGTCTTTTGTGTCTTCCCCCACTTTTTGTTTTGTCACCCTGCATCATCTGGCGGAGGAGCAGTGGCACCGGAGCAGGAGGGAGCTGCAACCCACATGGCCCTGGAGGGTGAAGTAACGGAGTCCGAAGGCACCAGTGGGACGGAGGGCGAGGGGAGCTCCACGATGGGGACAGGAGCAGAAACCAGCAACAGCCACTCCTCCTCTGATGGGAGCTCCCTTGCAGTGGCGGGCACCTCTGTGCCCACCGCATCAACAGGTACAGCCGCCACCCCCCCTACCAGCACCGCCCTCCCAGCAGCCCCTCATCGAGTTTCCCGTGCCCGCTCACCCAGGAGGATGGACATCTTCTTCACCCCATGCACCTCAGGCCCTGCCACAGTCAGCCCTGCTGCCCTCAGTGAGGAGGCTATTGACCTCCTGAGATCCCTCACTGTTGGGCAGTCAACCATTTTGAATGCCATCCAGGGTGTTGAGAGGCATTTGCAGCAAACAAATGCATACCTGGAGGTCATTCATTTTGGCGTGGCGGCCCAACAGAGAGCATTTCAGGCTCTGGCCTCAGCACTGATGGCAGCCATTGTCCCTGTGTCCAGCCTCCCCCCTCCGACTTCCTCTACCCAGACCCAATCCCCTGTACCTCAGCCTATCCTGTCGTAGTTTGTACTCTTGCTCTGAGCAAGACTGCTGGTTTAAGGATAATAGTACTTTTGTTTGTAGGCAACTGAGTCTTTTCTACAACAAGTCGCAACTGTTGTCCCAACCTTACCGGCTCACTAGCAGCACCTCACCAGAAATACAATAGTAAAAGGTGATTTACGGCAGTCGCTTACGCATGGACTCAAAGTAAGATATCTCAGGGTATGTCGTGGTTGAACAGAGATTACCCTTTTCTCACAGATATATTATGTCTCATACAAACACAGGCAATGACACAGATGCAGTAAAGTTATAATAGCTTTTTATTTAACATAACTGCAATTTGCGATAAGTTGCATGGACTGCAATGATTAGGATAATGAATATAGCTATTAACAGTATTGTGAGGAAGAGAGTCATTGTTATGAAGACCCCTACCATTTTGCAATACATGAAAAAGATATATAAGATGGAATATGCCCTATTACCCTCATGTGAATAGCCCTAACCTCCTACCTAAAGGAGAGCTTGGTTCGCTAAACCTAATCTGCCAAAGCCGTGTCCATGAGAGGAGCCCCCAACCCTCGTTACCTTGGAATGAGGTCTCTATCTTAGACTCCGTAGGGACACGAAGACTGGGTCAGCGTCAAGAAGACTGCAGCATCGGTATCAGCGATGGTGGTGATTCCCTCTGGTTTGAATCCCTCTGATTATCTGTCTAAAGTGTGATGTATTTATACAGATCTACAAGGTCCCCTGACGTAGGTGTATTCCAAAACAATAGATAACAGCCATGCTTGGGACGGCAATTAATATCAACAATCCCTCGAAAGTATAGAGAGGGAAAATCCCTAAGTGTGAACACCTACTGCTTGTTTGTCTTTGGTGCTTGATCTTGACGCCTTGGCACGGTGACACTGATAATGTAACTCATAACAAGTGGCCTAACTATAAACAAGGCAGCCATCTTAGAAGAAATAAATAATTTAATGGGCTAAGACAGAGCAAGCTAAGTAGGTTAGAAGTCACTAGGTGACGGGGGCACGAGTCTACAAGCCAGCGGCTAAGCTAACTCCTGCTATCCCATTAAAACAAACTAGGATTCACTACAATCCCAAGCACACCATCAGACCAGCATGCACACTCATCAACACACAAGAGTGGAGATGGCAAACCTAAGCACCACACATCCCACAGGCACTGACACAAACACCATCCCCATGCAGACACACCAACATCCACTGCCTCCACTTTGTCCCCCTCCTCCACGTCCACCTCCTCACTCCCTGTCTCGTCTCCACTCACACCTGCATGCACTACATCTTCATCCACTACCTCCATCACCAGCACACCCATCACCACACACCGCTCACGTGCAATCACCACCCCCACTACCATTCACACATCCCCTGTGTCCTCTCCCAGTGTGTCTGTGAGCCCTCCTCCCAAAGTACACAAACGCAGGCACACACCCACCCAACAGCCATCCACCTCACAACAGCCTCTGGCCCTTGCACCTTCACCCAAATTCAGCAGACGTACACCTCCTACAACCACTACCTCTTCCTCCACTCCCAAACCCCCTCCACCTTCCCTTCCCAGTGTCTCTAAAAAAATGTTCCTTACTAACTTTGACCTCTTCCCTACACCTCCCCCCGTCCTTCCCCTAGGGCCAGGCGGTCCAGGTCCCAGCCCAGCACCTCAGCCACCAGATCATCCAGCACAGTGGTCTCAGCAAGTCCGGTCACGTCGCGGGCGGCACCCATCAGGGCTGCCAGTGTGCCAACTAGCGAGGCCAAGGAGCAGGCTATTCTGCCACCTGCCAAGGTGAAGAAGGTACCCACATGCCGGAGGGAGAAGCCGCACCTACCACCAAGCAAGGGCTCTTCTAAGCCAAAAGGGGACAGTGGCAAGGGATAACAGCAACATCAAAGGTGGGGAAGGGACACAAGGCGAATAGCAGGTCAGGACACGGCATGGAGGCTCCGGCTGAGGGACCAGAGTCACCCCTTCTGTCAACCAGAACATCAACCTGTACGGCGGTGGACACCGTCACCTGCACCGCCACCTACATGTCTGCTGCCTCAACAACAGTCCCCAGCATCATCCCCAGTGGGCAGCCATCTGAGGCTGCAGGAGACGTCCTGCTGTGTCACTCCACAGGTGCAGACAAAGGCACCACCGGCAGCACCTCCGCCACAGACACCGCCGCAACCACCGCCACCAGCCCCGCGACGTGCTCAGGCAGTGCCACCACAGCTGACATGCCAATCATGCCCAGTGGCCAGCCGTCCGAGGCTGCAGGACACGTCCTGGACCCTGCACAGCGTACATGAGGCATGACACCCAGCACTGTTTGTACCTGCAGGTGGCAGGCGAAGTTGCAGCAGGGTGGAGTCTGTTTCTGCCTCCATGGAGTATCATTCTACCTGTTCCCAAGCAATCTCGTGGCACACACATCCAGGTGAGGGAATGGGACCTGCCACACTGCATGTGAAGCACTCTGGGCACAAAGCCTCCTCCAGAACCAGTGGGGATTCACATCCACTACCTCAATCCTTGGCAGGATGAAGCACTCTGGGCGCAAAGCCCCCTCCAGAACCAGTGGAGATTCACATCCAATACCTCAGTCGTTGGCAGGATGAAGCACTCTGGGCACAAAGCCCCCTCCAGAACCAGTGGAGACTGACATCCACTTGAGAGACTGTGGCTGTACACTCCCAAGGATAAAGAGGTGGGCAAACCACCCACTGTAGAGACTTGTGAGACTGTGGCTTTGCACTCCCCAGGATAAAGCAGTGGGCAAACCACCCACTGGAGAGACTTGTGAGACTGTGGCTTTGCACTCCCCAGGATAAAGCAGTGGGCAAACCACCCACTGGAGAGACTTGTGAGACTGCGGCTTTGCACTCTCCAGGACCAATCTGTAGGCATGGAGCCCCCTCGTGGAGCAGTGGCATCGTCCGTTCATCCAGCTGAGGCGCCCCCCTGAGATGCCTGTTTATTTTCCATCTGATGCCCCTGCAGTGTTCTCTCCGTTTCGAGTCAGGTATCTTGTGTGGGCTTCGCCCATGCATTTTGGGACACTGATCCACGGACAATGATTTCATTCATATCCAGACTTGTGTAGTTGGTGTACATATTTGTATATACTGATATTTGAATTTGGCCTATCTGATATTTCAATGATTACACTCGTTACAATCATTTAATTTGGTCCTTGCATTCTTCCAGGGGGTGATGGGGTGTATATGTAATGTTGCTGCATTTATTTGTGTGTATGGTGTTGTGGGTGAGGGTGGGGGTTGGGGTGTTGCATGTTGCGTGTTGCGTGTGCGGGTCACTGTCTTTTCCCTCCCCCTCCCCTGTGTGCTAGGTGCTGTACTCACCGTGGTTATCGCCGGCATCTTTGCTGCTCCTGATACAAGAGGAGGTAGACCAGCATCGGCAGGACCTGTAACTCGGGCTCCAAGGCGTCCTGGTTGTTCGTAAAGTGTCAAAAGGTGTGTGGTTTCCGTTCCAAGTACTGTTTCCGCAATGCTTTTGATGGCGTTGGTACCGCCCCGGAAAAGGTGGCGGATAGGCGTGCTGTAATACAGTGGGCGGAACCTTGTCTTCCGCCTGTCTGTTGGCGGTTACTGCTGCGGTGTTTGTCTCTACCGCCATGGCGGTCGGAGTGTTAAAGTGGCTGTCTATGTTGGCGGTTTCCACCATGGTTGTGATTCCATTTTTTTTACCGCCAGCATGTTGGCGGTATTACCACCGCTTTCACACCGAACGCCAGGGTTGTAATGAGGGCCTTAATGTACAAGCAGCCAGCACTCTATTTGCTTTTTCTAACCTGTATTCAGGCAATTGTAAGTAAATCCCTGTTGCAAGGTGGAATATTATGTGGTATGGCTGGGAGGTCTTACCATGTAATAGTCTCACAATACACATAAATGATCCTTGGATTCAACAGCAATAATCCTTAGTTCAGTCCTGGGAGTGTGTCAAAGAGCAGTCAGGTATTACTGGAGGAACATGTGTAAAGTATTTTACAGTACCATTATGCTGCATAAGCAATTAAAATGACACGAAAAAAATCCAACACCAATTTATAAAAATAGAGTATTTTATATACATTTAGGCACCCCAAAAAAACTTTTTATCATACATATAACTGGAGTTATGAATTTTTTAAGTTTTAAAAAGGGGCACATTTATCAGCCCCTAGCACCACTGGAGCGTCACTTTACATGACGTTCCAGTGGCGCTGTGCCCTGCACCGTATTTATAAGGTGTCATTAAGCCACTTTTTGTGGCTTAACACCAATTTGTAAATATGGACCCTTCACGCGTAGCACTTTGCGTGGAAGGGGCATGCAATGGAATTTGCTGAGGATGTGCTACAGCAGCACCCATTGCATTTTGACGCTGCCCAAGATTTACGTGTTTTGGTAAACCTGAGGCAGCACCAAAATCGAACACCATCCAAGGGTGGCATTAGAGTGGCAAAATTCACACCCGGGAGTGGGCGGGTCAAAAAAAATGACGTACGGCCGCTTTTGTGCCGTTTTTTAGCGCCTGGACAAGGCAGGCATTAAGGGACCTGTGGGCTCGGAAGGAGCCCAGAGGTGCCCTCCCATGCCCCCAGGGACACCCCCTGTCACCCTTGCCCACCCCAGGAGGACACTCAAGGCTGGAGGGACCCATCCCAGGGACATTAAGGTAAGTTCAGGTAAGTATTTTAAAAAAAAAAAAATTGTGGCATAGGGGGGCCTGATTTGTGCCCCCCTACATGCCACTATGCCCAATGACCATGCCCAGGGGACAGAAGTCCCCTGGGCATGGCCATTGGGCAAGGGGGCATGACTCCTGTCTTTGCTAAGACAGGAGTCATTTCTATGGGGGTTGGGAGTCGAACAAAATGGCGCAAATCGGGTTGAGGCGAAAAATTTGCCTCAGCCTGACTTGCCCCATTTTTTGACGCCCAAGCTCCATATCCCCCTACGCCGGCGCTGCCTGGTGTACGTCGTTTTTTTCCACGCACACCAGGCAGCACCGGCGGCTAACGCCGGCTAACTTCATTGATTAAATACGGCACCCGCATGGCGTTTCAGAATGGCGTTAGCCAGCGCTAATTTTTTTTACGCAAAACTGAGTTAGCGCAGTTTTGCGTCAAAAAGTATAAATATGGCCCTTAATATTGCGGTCGATGGTAAATGCTGCTTGTGACAAACTGTCACTTAGGGGTTGAGTTACTTTGTACCATCTCAGGTACAGGTCTTTGGGGGCCCTGGACCATGTTTTACTTGTACTCTGTTCCGGGACCCCAGGTGCAGAGGTAAATTCTGAACTGTCAGTGGGCTTTAAATCAGGGCATTGCGGTCAATGGGAAAAAGCACTCTTGTGACAAACGGGCACTTCTCGGTTGAATTACTTCTCCCCCTCACAGGTTAGAGGTCTTTGGGGTCCCAGGACCAGGGTTCAACAGCCAGTTCACTTTTACCTTGCTTGGTGGGTCCAGGTACAGAGGTAGCTGTGTGCCGTCACTCACTTTGAAATGGAGTCACAGGTGGTGTCAAAGTTTTTGTAGCACTTTACAATCGGTCACTTAGGGGTTGATTGCCAGTCTATCCTTGTAGAGTAGAAGTCTTTGGTGTCACAGGACCAAGGTTCAACAGTTGCATTTCTTGCTCGGTGACTCCAGGTGCAGAGGTAGCTTCAGCTGTCAATCACCGGGGACGGGTCATGCCAAAGATGCTTTTACTGCATTGTTGACCTCACCAGTTTGAGGATGCAGAAACACAGGAGTGGGGTCGTTGCTGAGGTCAGTTGCAGGTGCCGTGAAGTGCCCTCTTGCTGTAGATGCCAAATGAGGGGTCGGTTACCAAACTGGGGACCAACAAGCCTTGGTTGCAGTAAACGTAATCCAAAATTACTTCGCCATTTGGAGGTCCAAGGGAGTGCATTAGCAGCTCGAAACTTGGTGTGACCCCAACTACAACTCCCAGCATGCACTTCACCACTTTTCTTCGGGCTATCTCTCGGAGGGCCCAGTGGATGGTAATTCTTCTGGATCAGCACTTCCGTTTAAACCTGCAGTTTGCAGGGGACTGGTTACACCAGTCCAGGGGAGTCTGACTTGATTTCTAGCATCCACAGGAGTCCTCTTGCAGGGAGAGTCGAATCTTAGCCACGGACCCAAGTCGTTCATTCAGTTCCAGTATATGGTGCCACAAGGACTTAAGTATCCCTTCTCGAGCTTTGCGGCAGTGTCCTAATCCTGCTTTCGGTGATCACTTGCTTCTTGGTGTCCTTCTTTGTAATCTTGTACAAAACTGAGGTTCTTTTATCAGAGGTGCCCCTTAAATCCTAGATTTAGGGGCTTTAGGGGTGTGAGGGACAGTGACCAATGGGCTAGCTGTCCATGTGTATAATTCGCCCCTGGAGTGACAACATGCTGTGGGTGTATGTCACTATGTTACCCAGAATACTCTATTTCAGGGTACCTTCAAAATGTCAGAACTCTTCCTTGGCTGCACAGAACTCCTAGCCCACCCTAAAGGTGTGGCTAGCCTTTTGGGGGTGACACCTCCTGTCACCTGGGACAGGGCAGAAAGGGCTTTGCCCTCAACTGGGGGACAAGAGATTACATATCAAAGGCAGTGAAAGCCTTTGAGGTTTGCCATCTTGATTACTGTAAACACTAGCCATCCTGGGAGGGAGAAGGTGTGGCCTCCTTCCTGCCCAGGTTCTTTGTTTCCATCCTGGGGATGTGCGAGCATCACCAGCCGGAGGGTAGACTCTTGGCAGAAAACCGCTCGGGGGGACCCCGCCAAGGCACTGGGTCACTGTATCTTAGCGGGGCACTCATTGAGGCTAGCACCCCTGAGCATGTCAGTTCACCCTTGACACGAGAATCGTGTCAGGGATGAAAAAGCACAATATTTGTGTCCAAACATGACACAATTTGGTGGTACCATAATGGAGATGGCTATCTTGAATTTGCTTGGTAGCCAGCCCATGTTATTCTATGGACCGCCTGTCAATTACAGTAAACCTTGCTTTACAGGGTTACTGCAGGGATATATATGTATGAACATATATATCCACACCTTTAATATAATGAACTCTACCTCCTGGGCTTAGGACGACAACCTTAAGAGTGACTTACTTCCATTAAGGCAGTGGTGTGGCTCTGCAGCACATTGTGTGTGCAATGCTGTTCTTGAGCAGACAGGCTGTTCGGGCAGGGCTGCAATGGCAGTCCTGCAGTTGTATTTTTCCTTGGGTCACACAGGGCGGCACAATAAAAGGTTGTAGCCTGGGGGTCTCTCCTATCACCCCTGCCCTGGGTACCACTGGTACCATATACTAGGGACTTACATGGGGTGAGAAGTGCCTTGCCAATTGGGTGTACCAATTTATTGTTACCTTTTGAGGAAAGAGTACTGGCACGAGGGCCCGGTTAGCAGGTCCTAGAGCACTATCCAAGTCAAAAGCCAGCATCTAGCAGTTCTAATGGGGGCAAAATGTGTGTTGGGAGGGGCATCTGCAGAGAAGTCCAGTTTCCAATAATCCCATTTTGTGAAAAATATAGTGTTGCATTCACTTTACAGAAGAGGTCTCTCCCAGGCAAATTGATGGGACCATCTGGTGATAAAAGGAAATTATGGGTCATTTTATAGTCACCAACTGATATTGGTAGGGGTTCTGTTAACTCTTCATGCATCAGCATTCCATTCTCAGCTACAGTGGTCACTCTTTTGCCACTGCTGGTTCCTAACTTGTTTTGTACTGCTGATAGTCTCACTCCACTGTCAATCAAGAAATCAATCTCTTTACCTCCTACCTTAATAATCAGGTGTGTCTGACACCTTCAACATAAAGCACTGGGATGGGGTTTCTGCATTTTGGGTCACCATTCCTCTCTCAACGTTGTACTATGGTGATCTTTGTGGTACCCAGAAAGGGTTCCTCATGGAGTGCTGTGTCTGCTGGATGTCTCTGGGCATGGAGAGGGCTGATGGCTGGAGCTCATCCCTGCCAACCCTGTCATTCCTGTTGTTTCTATCAATTCATTTCCTGTCATTTCTCTCATTTCTGTCATTTCCCCAACTTTCTTTCCTATTATCTCTCCCACTATAACTTCAACAATTTCGTCTCCAGTGCCTGTAATTCCAGCAAACATAACACTGATCTCTACTCTTGTCTCTTCTCTGGTACCCATGTCATTCATCCTGTTTATGCTGCACCCCCATGTAGTTCATTCTCTCTGGGTTCTCCACTCTTTGTACTTGCTGCAACATCATCCCTTTGTCAGTTTTAGCTGTGCCCTTCTTAACGTTGAAAATACCATCCCTCTCCACATTTATCAGAAGGGTGCATAGCTCTTGATATCCTTTAGTAGACCAAGCAGGATGGTGCAGTTTACAGTTGTGGGCCACAGATGCTAACAACCCATTCATAAGGAACTGTGTGGCTAATACTTTAAAGGTCGCTGTTTTCTGCTGTACCCCTGCACTATTGTCCCATGCTTCATTATATCTTAAAATGTAATCAGCCACTGACTAACCTGTTTTCTCTAACATGGCATTAACCTGAAAAAGTCACCATGTTTCACTGCTAAGCCATTAGTTGTGTCCCCTATAGACTCTAACCAATTAATCATTCTACGTACTGTGATATCCATATCAGTAGTCAGTGTGGGCCAATCTCTTTCCTGTGGAATTAGAAACGCGCTTTTTACCAAAGACCACCTACTACCGTATCCTATTTTTAGTAGCATTTCTACATCTCTTGGAAGGTGGGTATAAGCACTGCATATTTTATGAAGCCATTCATAATATTTCACACTAGCTGCAAGCGGGCCCATCTTTAGTCATCTGAACCGCCTCTAGGGGAGTCCAAGGCTTAACATTGCTGTCTCACCCAAAACTAGTTTTGGTGCAGTTATTCTGGTGTTCATTAGTATTTCATCAGAAAATGTGATTTCACCCTTTCCTTTTTGCACCCGTGGGCGTGACTATGTCAGTAACACTCGTTTGGCATGTCAGACACCCTAGCTAAATCCCCTTCCAGGGATATATGAAAAAAAGGGTCACGTGTTTACTCTGGTAAAGCGAATTTCTGTGTGGGTGTTTTGTTCCTCTCATATTGTAAGTAAAGACCTGACAGAGATGGATTATTAGAAGTTGTTTGAGAAGGGGTTGAAAATGGGGTGCAGGTGGAGCAGCCCCTGTAGAATGCAGGCTTTGTCCCGGAGTCAGGTGATTGCTGTCATTGCTGTCTCTACAAAATGTGTTGTCTCCACCTGATATCCAAGAATTTAATTCGCCATTCACATTCAATCTCTGTCTTTTCCTTTCTTCCTCAACTAACAATAAAATCTCTCCTCAGTCAATGCATTTCCAGCTACTTGCTCACCATCTGTTCCTTCTCCTTGTTTGACATAAAGGACTTGAGGTTTAGAGGCGATGAACAGTCCTCAGTCAATGCATTACCAGCTACTTGCTCACCATCTATTCCTTCTCCGAGTTTGACATAAAGGCCCTGAGGCTTAGAGGCGATGAACAGTTTATTCAGTTTATGTCAATGTGTACTTGTCGGGGCATCCAAATACACAACAGAGCAACAGGAGCCCTTCTAGAAGTAGTGGCATTTGGAATTGCTTTAACCCTGCCTACTTCAGCTATTGTAAAGCCACAGTGTTTATACAGTGACAGAAAATGCTGCTCGGTTTGCACACAGTTACTTAACTCTAATAAACATTGGCTATCTGTTGTGAGCCAATAATTCTTCCCTAGTTGTAGTTCCTTCATGGGGCGTTGTGCACTCACTGTTTATCACTGTTACTGCGGAACAGTGGGGGCATTTCCCTGGCCTTTCTTCTTTGAAAGGATAGCTCTCTTACCAGCAGTTGAAAGCCACTGCTGCAATCACTCATATATTGTTGAGTCCCATTATGAGTCACCCGTAATTTTTAATATCATCTACCTCAAGAGAGCCAAACTTAGGCCAGTTCTCATTCCCAGTCCAAGTCCATAATAGCGCACAAAACGGGCTTGCACATTCTAGACAATTTGTCTCCTCAACAACCTGAGCTGCAGGGCTATCTGGTGGTAATTTAAAACCTTTCTCTTCTGCCAGCTGTTTAAACTTTTTTTTGTGTTTTTCTGCATACGAGGGCTAACTACCTTTCTGTTTCCTTGGAAATTGCCATTGCCTTTACTCACAAATTACATCCGGAAAAAAAAACACAACACATTGTATCCTACAAGAAAAAGGTTAGGCAGTGAAGAGAGAGAGAGAGAGAGAGAAAGAGAAAACCTCAACAGCTGTTGACAGCTCTGAGACAACACATAAACAGTTCACTTATCCAACTACTTCACATGTAATTCAAAGAAACATTGCAAGTAAAACACAGCTGCACATTACCATCAGCCAACATGTAATTCTAATACACAGTTATTGATCAATAACTTATTTCTTTTGTGCACATTTCAAAATAATGTCCCTGTGTTCTGGTGCAACCTGCCAATCAGATGGCTCCCCAACCACAACAGGTGAGGGTGCCTCTTGTGTTCCCAAAATCTCCTCCAGCACAGGGTCTCTTGCATGGGTTATGACCCCCCCTTGAAGGGATCAGCCACTCCCAATCAATTATTGGCACAGAGTAAACTCAAATTTTACTCCTCAACCCTCTGTTTCACTGCCAGAGAGGAGAAAAACAATCCTGTTTTACTCTATGCTTTGGAGGGCCACTGTGGCAAGGTACTCACCACACACCAGTGTGGCCCTCCACGCATCCGAGTCATGGCACCATTCATTGGGAAAAACTTTTCCAACCCTCCCCAGAGCAAAGAAAGAAAACCACCAGATACGGCAGTTGCCCAAGAACAGAAAAAATGTATTGGTATCAAGACCTGCTGGCCAGCAAGGAAGAAGGAGCACATCAGTGCTTTCAGACTCCTTCCTCTTGAGTGGCCAGCCTTTTTATTCTATAAATAATGCAGCACCAGCAGAAACCAAAAGAAGACCAATGCCAAACATGGGCAAACATATAGAAAATAGTAATGTAGCTGAGGCAAAATGAGCAAAAGGCACAGTGCCAAATATAACATATAGAAAATGTTGTACAAACAAAACATAAGAAACAGGTGTTACAGTGTACCCAGCTAAAAGAAGCTTTGACCTTGCTTGTGGATTGTCCGTTAGAGACAGGAAGGCCTGGGATTTTGGAGTGGTTTGTATGCACAGCTTTTGGAGGTGTCAGAGAGGTCGGTGTGTGAGCCTAAGTTCAGAGCTGGAACAGATTTGAGAAGGAGGGGGATGCTACTCTGAAAAGGGGACAGAGCACTTTGGAGAAGCTAGCTGTCAGCCCGTGAAGAGAGAAGTTTTTAGCAGCTGAGTGGATTGGGACAGTGTATGTGAGAATTGGAGCTAATCATGTATTACATACATAAATATCTATATGAATATATTTTCCTCCCAAAAGCATCTCTCTAGGTTAGTAAACCCGCCTGTGAACATTTCTGTATGTGTGGCAAGACAGAAATGAACACTATCCTCAAGATAAAGCATGTTGGGTTTATTTCTTATTTATCCAGTTCTTTAGGGTATCTATAAGTACTCTTCTCATTGCTTGGATTATGCCTTATTTGCATAAAGTGATGGTGCCATAGAGAGAGAGTGGCCTATTTAAAAAAATCACAAATTAACTCATCTTAGGTTTTCTCCTACAACTGGAGGGCATTCTCACCTTTTTGTCTATTCACAAAAATTCCCAGATCTACTTATGAAACTCTACTTAAATCACAGATTTCCATGAGGAGTTCCCTAGATTTACTTCAGATGATTGTTTAGGTGATAGACAGTCCACAAGAGAATATGAAACAAAAATGTGCACTAGCACATCAGTTTTATTGTACTTGAACACACCAACAAGAATCAGTTTTCCTGCGAGACAAACCCCTTTTTAATATCTCTAGAAGACACAGGGATATTTGGAAAACCTTCATACCCCATAAGTACTCTTCCTCCCTTATATTTTGGAGAAGGTAAGCACCTCAGTCCAGGTCAGTGTAGACACCCTCTCCAGTACTGAACTTGTCACCATTAAATAAATCATTAATTTCAGTTGTGTAAATTTAATGGATTCAAAACAAGAATACAACACCCTGAATGTATAAGACTATCACACAAAAGTCCAGGACTGGAAACAGTGTCCTTAATCACCTGGAGTGGTGTGATTACCCTGCATTTTGGAGTATGTCTACATGTGTAAATGGGATGGAAAAACATTGGGAAAGTATGTGAATACACACAAAATGTTGACTTTATGGGTGTTCAGTACTTTCCTAATGGGCACCCCTCTGGCAGCTATTGGGAACACCAATTTTCTACCTATAGATCTGCATTTACTGCAGCAGAAAATATGTCAGCCAGAAAATAATCTATACTATTATGTTCCACCTCTTCATCCTGATCCTGTGAATCAGGACATCCGGGACTCCAATGGATTCTTTTGAAAGCTGAGGTTGGACTCAGGAGAAGAATAGTGTCAATCAAACCTAGAATTTTCTGGGTGTGTTTGTTTGTATTTTTTTCATTGTCTCATTTGAATATAATAAGGCAAAACTATTTTATTGTTTCGTGCTAATCTCTTGATTGGTGTTTGTTAATCTGCTGTCTCTCCACACCGATATCTGAGTACTTTTGATTTGCATGATTTTCTTTTCTTACTCGGAGTTAGTGTCTCCAAGTTTGACATGTTTTGCATACACCCCATCACTTCATTCTTACATTAGTGCTTGATGGACTAATATTTTGCACTAGAACATGCACATCATGAGCTTCTTTCAAATTTGATGCACCCATTGCAAATTTCCCAGAACCACGACCACTGTGACACTTTGATCTCTGTTGGGCTACTCTCTTAGACCATCATCAGACTTTACCACGGGCTAGAACCATGGCAAGACTTGGTTTCTTAAATGCAAGCCCAAAACTGGAAACATGGCAGCCAGTTACACTGAGATATAAAATGTCTGCTGTCCATATGAAATTTGCATTTCTAGTCACAACAGGTTTGGATAACTGCTGGATTACCAAACACAAGGCCGATTTCTTGACCCAAAAGCAACCTAAGGTGCCTTATTTCTATATTCTACCTATGGTGCATAAAAACAAATTCCCTCCCCTGGGAAGACTCACGGTCCTGGGGATTGGCTCACTGTTGGAACCCATATCACAGTTTTAAGATTTGTTTCTTACGTCCTCTGGTGAGAAATAACCCAGCCTTCTTGGAGAACACCAAGGATGTTCCTAATCTGATAAGAAACTTTCCCTTTGATGATTCTAGTGAGTTGCTGATCAGTTTGGATGTTGAGTCCTTGTATACGAACATCTCACAGAAAACTACTTTGGCTGTAGTAGATAAAATCTTGGGGGACACAGAATGGGAATATATACCACCCGAGATTATATTCTGGAATTGGCCCATTTGGAATTGACAAGGAACTTCTTTGAATTCAAGGATGAGTTCTTCCTCCAGGTGCAAGGGCCTCGATGGGAAGAACATGTGCTCCCAGCCTGGCCTGTTTGTATATGCATGCGTTTGAGTCAGAATGTGTTCTAAAATATTCCAACCCCTTCAGAGAAAAGATTTGTCTCTAGAAAGATTACTTTGATGACGTCCTCCTCATCTGGAGAGAGTCAAGAGAAGACGCTGCGACCTTTGTGGGATGGTTCAATGCATGTAACCCTTTCCTACATTTCACAGCTACGATGAGCGGAGGAGAATTACCATTCTTAGACCTAATCCTAAGGGCTAAGGAGGGGTCTCTGAAGACTGAGGTTTTTCACAAGCCAGCAGTCTGCAATAGCCTCCTGAGGTTTTACAGCTTTCACCCACAAGCACAAAGGGAGAACTTCTTACCTGTGGGGCAGTTCCTGCTACTGTGATGTAACTGTTCTAATAATTATCCCAGCAAGTCGATCAAACAAGCTCTTAACAACACTAGGGAGCAGTTGCTAATGTCCTTTGAGAAGAGGGGAAAGAAAGACTGATCTGTGTGACCACCTTCAGTATCAAATAGACTGTAAAGGACTGTAGACAAATGCTGGGAGATCTTACAGCGGCCTTGAACTAGAGAGACCTACATTCTTGTTAGAGAGCCAAGAATATCAAGGACATTCTGGTTCAAACATGCTAGAGGAAAAAGAGAACATGGGGGGACCATATGACCCTTTGGAATTTACCTCCTCCGTGAGGTCACTCACCATGCTGTAGCTGTAGTGTCTGTCCCCTCACAAGAAGGATGAACAAGGTGGATGTGGGTCTGAGAACACCATGGAAGTTGAAGAATTTAACTAACTGCAACTCAAAAAATTTTGTCTATATGATCAGATGTCCATGCAGCTTGCGTTATATAGGCATGACTTCTAGGAATGTGAGGTCACTGATTGTGGAACATCGAACCCAAAAATACTGACCAGACCCTACGGCAAGAAAGGACATGGTGAGGATGAGATGCAGTGGTATGTGCTGGAGAACCTGGAGCAAACACACCTTGATATGGCAAAGCCCCTGCTAATTTTTGAGCACCGATTAATCTACTGCCTCTGGTCAGACCTATTTGGGCTCAATGATGGGTCTCATAGGGGGGACATAAAAACCTGACCATATGTCCAGAAGACTTTCCAGACCAAATAAATGGGCTGGAGAATCTCCTGTTCTTGGCTGCTATGGGCATTGGTGTATTGAACTGAGTCAGAAGAATGTTTGAGATCAGATGTTTGAGTAAGCCCTTGGTGCTCTAGTGATGATACCAGGAAAACCAGCAGGCAAAATTATTACAAAGTGTACTGTTCTGTACACCAATGTATGGGGACTTACAGCTTGGGGCCATTATTGTACTAAGCTTAGTGCATTTTAACAATTTAGCCGATGTGGAGATACAATAAAATTGCCCCCTCCCCCATCACTGGTAGATTTGATTAATATAAAGGTAGTGGTGATGTGCACAAAACATATGTTGAACTGCGTGTATCAGGTATATGTGTTGTTGAAATTAATCATGGTGGTAGCATGAAGTTAGTGGTGTAAATGCCTGTAAAACTAACTTTTTCAGAGAGAAGTGCTGTGGAGATCAATTATGAAACACAAGGTGATGAAATGTCTTTCTCATGTCGGTGGTGATCGTGAGACACACTATATATCAACTGATCCCCATACTAAGCTCTGGATGCCCCATATTGAAAAGGATCTGAATAGGGTATTTAGCCGCACTGATAAGGCATTTTGAGATTTCTCGGACGGCCAGGCGGCGGACTACATTGTCCGGCATCCTCTGAATGCACACATTGATGATGTGTATTACCAGGCAGCTGAGGGGAGTTGTTGCCTTCAGCATAGGGGACCATTTCTGGATAATACTTAAGGTGGGCACCTTGAGTTGCTCATTCCCAGTTCGGCACCGAGAGGGAATGGAGTAGGTCAACAGTACTGACGCACCTTTTGGAGTAGTGACTATAGGGGGCACTGTATATACAGCATGGTGGTGGAATGAGCACGGCAGTGCTTTTGGGGTGGGTGCCCTCAAGGTTGAGGATGTGAGCCTCTGCACTTTGTTGGATTGTGTTACACTTGGCACTTATATTACTATTACATGGTGCTACCTCTCACTGGGAGGTTGAACGAGCACGGTGGCCCGTCGGGAGCCACATCTATGGATCAGGAGTGTGCTTGTGACTTTTGGTCTGAATGGTTTGGATTTAATAAGATGTGCTAGATGTCGAATTAAGCATGTCGGGTGTATAAGAATTAGGACATGTGGTTGGGTTTGTGCCTGAATGTCTTACACTTAAATAAGATGTACTGGATGCCCACTCCAGAATATTGTGTCAAACACCATCATGAGGGCTTGTCGTTTTTTTGACCCTGTTGTTATTACTATTTGGTGCTTACCACAGTGGAACGCAATGCACTGAAAACAGTGGCGCTGGATAAGGGAATGTTTTGTGTGTGAAAAAACTTGGCTTTTGGCCATAGTCAAGACCAGGGACCATGCAACTCAGAACTATGTTGAGTGCATCATATACTTCTGTTCAAATAATCCTTTTTTCAGAGAATATGAAAAAAGGACCACTATGTGACATTCTTGAGAATCACTATTAATGCCTCTATTAATGCCTCTGCTTAAATGTTGTCCCGCAGGGCCATGTCCTTGGTTTGTGTCTTTGTCTCTCATATTACAGAGTTTGACTATAAAGGGCGTTGTCCCTTTCCTCGACCAGGAAGCTGATAGCCCCTTTAACTAGGGTAAGGGTGACTACCATGTGAACATCCTTATAATTAGGAGTATTATATGTAGTTGAAGGAGAGATATAATTCCTTCCAGTTGCTAGCAAGCATGTATATATAAAAACAAGGGGGGCATTACATGACTTGGGTCACTTGTCACTAGAGTTTCCAGTGAAGTGTGCAATGTCACATGTGGTCTGTTTGAGGGTACCCGACAATTAATAGAGATGGGTCCTCCAGATAGGTTTTTATGTTCCTACAGGTGGCTCAAGTAATTCTTGGTCTTAATTAAAGTAGGATTCTTCAGCTTTTGGTTCCCTTGCACTCAGTACTGGAGAAAAATATTCAGACTAGGTGCCAAGGTGGAGTAGGGATCCATCACCCGGATGAATGCCCAAGACCCATTAGGGCAGAATGGGCAGAAACATGTAGGCCTTACATTAGGTGACTTGAATCATAATATGCTGAGACATCACCTTCTACTGTTATTAACAATACCTGTGTTCTCCACTAATAAAGGTGCTAAGCCCAGGTAATACAAGGTATTTTTAGTTTAGTTGTCTGGATCCCAGTTTTTATCCAGTAGTTACCGTATTTATCGGCGTATAACACACACTTTTTCTCCCTGAAAATAGGGAGCAAATGATGTGTGCGTGTTATACGCCGATAAAATGTAATGGTTTTTTTTCCTGAAATGTCCTCTTAAAATGAGGTGCGTGTTATACGCCGGTGCGTGTTATACTCCGATAAATACGGTACTTATTAAGAACTACCTCCTGTGCTGAGTTATCAGGTGTTTGAGTCCATCCTGGTGACACTGTCCTACCAGGGTGGAGGGAGGAAGCCGATGATGAAGCATGACACTATTAGGTGTGTGAGGCTTTCTCTTCCATAAAAGGAATAACCCTTCTGTGGCCGTAATATGTACAATTAGACCTCGAGTGGAGGGGGGTTTGAAACAAAAACTACTATTGGGCTTCTCCTCTCTAGCAGTCACATCTGGTTGTGTGTTTTGCTGACCGTATGGCCCACTACTCACATTGTGAGGACTTGCATTGATGAGCATTGCCTACCTCTGGGAATGTAATTGTGATTCAGAATAAATCTATCCCTCAGTTCAATTACAAAGGGATTGGGGTACTTCTAATGTGGACACAGACAGCCGTGAGTCAGCATCCTATGCTTTCATTGTGGAGGGAAAAAAAATACTTTGCTTTTTTCACAATTTCTAGAGGGCTAGTCCTAAGCCCTCCAAAGCAACATAAGCATTATACAGCAAAAGATTAAGCTAATAAAATGATGTAAAACACTAAATATACACTCCTTAAACTGCACCAGACTTTCTCTTCCCCTCCGACAGACATAGCAAGAGGCCTATCAGGTGCGTTTCTGATACCATTTTTAGAAAGCTACACTGCGCTTTCACAATAGGGGCAGCAACACGGAGAATCATTCCACACAATCTTCTCTTTCATTATGTTTATTTTTTACTTCCAGTAGTGCGATTGATTCATGCTCCAGTGTGTCTAAGAAGGAGTCAGAAAATAACATCTGTGCTTCACAAAGGATGCTTCTGAGTCCTTTATGAAAACCAGGAAATAAAAAGAATATAATCTAGATTTTGGGAATTTTAATAAGAATCTTACAAGACACAGAAGAAACGCGTGTAGCAGAAAAACGCAACAATAGTCCCAGCAGCGATGCCATTTTAGAAATAAATGCACGCTGTCGTCTGAGGAAGTTTGGCTCCGTTATGATTCCGTCCTTGCTGCTCTGTTTCATGTCTTGCATCGTGCTGACTATGACCTGTGCTTCCAAAGGCAGGTCACAAATCACGTGGAACTTCAAACCCCGGCTCCCCTTTAGAAGACATGAGCCCTCTGTAAACTCAAATGGAGAATCCAAAATACACTTGAGCCACCTCAAAGTAACGGCCGAATTAATAATTGCCAGAGTCTGCCAGCTTAACAACGCACTAGATAGCCCATCCTCAGTTCCAATACGACAGGTACTACTAAGGGCATTCCTCCTACCAGCGTAAATTGCTGCAAACAAAGCCTTCCTGGTACAACTCAAAACAACAACGGAAAAACAGTAACTTAAAATGTATAAGAGGGTTTTCAGGCTACCCCAATATATCAGAAGCAGCATGTTCAGATTGGACTTGGCCTGGAGGGACAAATGTGGGATAACAATGGGCCTTCCTAAAATATTATTACAGGATCATCAAGACGCAGCCCAACACTTTAAAATCAACCATTCGATCCATTTTTGATTCAAAGATGAGCCCCTGGACTACTTAAAGAATTCACTTAATACCCTCCAAATAAATCACTCCATGCTGAATAAACTCCTGCTTTCACATGGAGCACTTAAAACCATCTTGAAAAAACAGACTAAATCACTGTCAATGTTATTTGACACGGTAAAATTAGAGTTCATTGGTGCTAGAAGCAGTAGCACTATCCTACGCCAACAACCATCCACACTGTTTGAATCCACAACCTTACCTTCGGTGCTCGATTGGGAAAGCTTGCCTTAAACAAATCATGGCTGCAAGGTTGATGGGCCACCAGATTAAATAAATTAACCCAAAATGACTCTCTCTTTCCATGATTTAATTGCAGGCTTTGTGGATACAAAACTGAGTCGTTTAACCACCTACTATATTGTTGCCCAGCATTGCAGAGTGCCCGAGGCACCCTGTTAAAACTGCTCTTTATAGGACAGGTGTAAGAACCTTCAATGAGGCCAGGACTTTTGTTTTTACAATGACGGGCCCATGTGACCTGGCCAAATTTGGCAAATATGTCAGCCTAATACATGAATTGCTTGAAGACTTCTATAAGACTGGCTAGAGCCCCATCCTCTGGCAAACCATTTGATGACAGGCAGTGGTTACTCCCAGAACTTGGGTATGTCAGACGCCGACTACTATTATTGCTTCCTAAATCACAGACTTTTATTATCTTTTGTATACTGAATCTTTTTTAATCTTCTGTACATGACTGGAAAAACGTATCTTTTTTAAATGTTGAGTCATCACTTGGCATCTCACACTTTTTGTGTGAGGGCACATGCTCCCTGTCCTCACCTCAGGCTTTTGTCAGAATAATTGCCCTTTAGGATCATCCAAGTCACTGTTAAGCACTTTATATGTCTGCTGCTAACTTTAGGCTTACTTTTTAAAGCATTAAATGCAATTGTTAAGCCATATGCTTTTCTTAGAAAATGGTTCATTTTAATGTACTTGATTCCTGCTCAACTCCTTTTGTCTTTCCACCAGTATTGTAAATATTTTAATTACTCATACGATAAAGAATGTTTACCATTGCCATTACTCAGTCACGGCTCGCACTTAACACAAGGGGCGAGGCGGGGCAGCATGCCAGCGGGGGGGGGGAATAATTAAATTAAATAAAAAATAGTAATAATAAAAAAAAAACACTTACCTCGTCCGCTGATCGCCACTCCATCCGCTCAGCTCCGTCTTCTCATTGCTGCAGGCACCGGCTCCCAGCCTGCCCTGCAGCCAATCCTGATGCTGCTCAGAGCAGCGTCAGGATTGGCTGGGAGCCCCCAGCTAGGGGGCTCTCAGGCAGACTGGGAGCCTGTGCAGGCTCTCTCCAGCCCAGCTACTGTGTTGCTGGGCTGGAGGGAGCCTTGTGCGCATGTGTGTTTGGCTGACCAGAGACAGCCGGCTAAACACAAATGCACTCTCCGAGGGAGTGCTGTGCACTCCCCCTCAGTGCACGTCACCCCGTGGCCCCGCCCCCTTTCCCAAAACACAATCATAAACACAGTTTCTGATCGTGTTTTGGGAAAAGGTTTGCATCTGCCGCTGCTGGTGGGGGGCGACGCTCCTCCGCCCCTTTGGAGGAGACGCCCCTGCCATTACTACCTTTGTAACAGTAATTCAACATTGGTAGTGCAAGAAAGATGGGCCTGATTTAAGAAAAGTGGCGCTGCACCGAGTACAGCTCCACTTTTCTTATGCCCATTCGCGCTCATCTAATGCCACTGTGTGTGCGCTGATTCTAAGATATGGTGCACCATGGTGGTATTTAGGGAAACTAGCATCAACATTTTTGATACTAGTTCGGAGCTTTGCAGGATTAGAGTAAACAAATGTTATGCTAATTCTGCAAAGCCCATTGTAAACAATGGTGTGCCTCCTTTTAACGCCTACTCTGAGCAGGTGTAAAAAGCGCTGAAAAAACTGATGCAAAGAAATCTCTTCGATTTCTTTGCGCCATTTTTTCTGTCCCCCTAAAAGGGGAATGCCCTCTTTGCATACATTATGCCTGGCGCAGGCATAATGTAGCGCAAAGGGTGACAAAGTGGCTCAATGTATGCATTGCACATCTTTGTAAATTTGGGGCAGCAATTTCGGCCTTGTTGGGCCACATTACTATAAAAAGAATTACGCTAATGTGGCAAAAAGAGGCGCCAGGGACTCTTAAATATGCCCTGATGTTTTTAAGCTTTCTTACATTATTTGTCTTACCAGGAATTCAGTGTCTCAGAAAGTTGGCAAAGATAAAGGACATTTCAAATTCATATATAGTTAAATGAGGGACCAGTTTATAAACTGTAAACTCCACCTTCAGATTCATACAAGCAAGTGTGGTGGATTATTATGGCACTTAGGCCCAAATTTATGCTTTTTGACGCAAAGCTGCGCCGGCGCTGGTTTGTGTCAAAATGTTACTGCCGGCTAATGCCATTCCTACGCGCCATGCGCGTAGGAAACGCATTATTTAAGGAATGACGTTAGCTGGTGCTGCGGACTGGTCAGAGTAAACAAAAATGTCTCAAACCAGGCAGCGCCGGCGTAGGGGAAAATGGGTTTTGTGCGTCAAATAATGGTGCAAGTCAGGTTTGAGGCAAAAATCATGCCTCAAACCGGACTTGCAACATTTTTTGATGCACAACCCCCATTGAAATGACTCCTGTCTTAGCAAAGACAGGAGTCATGCCCCCTTGCCCAATGGCCATGCCCAGGGGACTACTGTCCCCTGGGCATGGCCATTGGGCACAATGGCATAGGGGGGGGGCAAATTAGGCCCCCCTATGCCACTTTAAAAAAAGAAGAAAATAAATACTTACCTCAACTTACCTGTACTTACCTGGGATGGGTCCCCCCATACATGGGTGTCCTCCAGGGGTGGACAAGGGTGGCAGGGGGTGTCCCTGGGGGCAGGGAAGGGCACCTCTGGACTCCTTCCATGTTCAGAGGCCATGGAAGTGAGCCCACAGGTCCCTTAACGCCTGCCCTGACCCAGGCGGCTGTGTGCCGTTTTTTAAGGCCCGCTCTCTCCTGTGCGTCAAAATGACGTGGGAGTAGGCCTTAAAGTCATTTTTTGGGTGGGAACGCCTACCTTGCATGTCATTAACGCAAGGCAGTTTCCCGCATCCAAAAAATGACTCACACAGAGGAATATTGACGTCCGCTGGCTCGGGCATCAAAGTTTAAATATGATGCACGGTTTGCGCCGAATGTGCGTTCAAATTTTTGCCGCACATTTGGCGCAAACAGAGTGTAAATTTGCCCCTTAATATTTTAAAAATTCTGCGATATAGCATATTTGGCATCATTGGAGTATTGGTTTGGTGTAGAAAGGTACATGCTCCAGGAGGGTGGACCTGCAAAATGCAGTCGACACTCACAAATTCACAGGACTGAGGGACTCACTGATGTTTTGCAAGCTGCTTCCACCCTGTGTACATTTAGGCCCTCGTTACAACCCTGGCGGTAAATGCTGTCTACCGCTGTGCTAACGGCCGCCACATCCCATGACCGCAGCATTCACCCAAATCAACACACAGAAGTGGCTCAGGCAAACACAAGCACCACACTTCATCTCACGGGCACTCACACAAGCACCATCCCCATGCAGACACATCAACATCCACTGCCTCCACTGTGTCCTCCTCCTCCTCGCCCTCCACCTCCCTCCCAGTAGCGTCTCCACTCACACCTGCATGCACTACATCCTTATCCACTACCTCCATCATCAGCACACCTATCACTACACGCCCCTCACTGGCAGTCACCACCCCCACATCCATGCACACATCCCCTGTGTCCTCTCCCACTGTGTCTGTGAACCCTCCTCCCAAATTAGACAAAAACAAGCACACACCCACCCAACAGCCATCCACCTCATAACAGCATCCAGCCCATGCACCTGCACCCAAACACAGCAGAATGACACCTCCTACGACCACTCCCTCTTCCTCCACTCCCAAACATTCACCCTCTTCCCGCCCCAATGTCCCTAAAAAGCATTTCCTGGGAAACATTGACCTCTTCCCTACCCCTCACCCCCATCCATCCCCTCGGGCCAGGGTGGCCAAAACCCAGCCTAGCACCTCAGCCACCAAATCCACGTCTGTTGTGGTTCCTGCAGCTGTCAGAGGCTCAAAGGGGGCACCCGTCAGCCCAGCCAGTGTGGCACCACCCCCTTCCAGGGAAAAGAACATTCCGTCACCTGGCAAGGTGAAGAAGGGGACAGCATACAGCAAGGGGAAGGAGCCACAACCACAACCACCCAGCAAAGCCACCTCAAAGACTCCAACTGCCAGACCCAAGGTGACACCACCATCTGCCAGGGGCAGGAAGGGGCACAAACCACCAGCGAAGGGACTTCAGCTGTCCGAGCCTGCAGGTGAAGCGCTGGCACCTGAACCGCGGCCAGAACCGCCACCTGCACCACCGCAAGCACTGCCATCTGCACCGCCACCTGCACCGCCGCAAGCACCACTACTGTAAGCAGCAGCAGCCCCAGTGGGCAGCCGTCTGAGGCTGCAGGAGAAGGGCTGGAGCCTCCCCCCACCACTGGCAGCACTGGCACCTGCACTGCGGCCAGCACTGCCACCTGCACTGCCGCAAGCCCCGCTGCAAGCACCGCCACCTGCACCGCTAACAGTAGCACCACTGCCAGCAGCCCCAGTGGTCAGCCGTCCAAGGCTGCAGGAGAAGGGCTGGAGCCTCCCACCACCACTGGCAGCACCCCCACCAGCACTGACACTACCACCACTGTGCAGCCGTGGCCGCCAGCGGATGGACTGCTGCCCTGCCTCCATGGACTATCATGCATCCTAGTCACTGCAATTCTCATGGCTCTGACACCCTGGTGAAGGACTGTGACCTGGCACCCCCCAAGTGCTGCATCACTGGGCACAAAGCCCCCTCCAGAACCAATGGAGACAGGCATCCACTCCCCTATCCTTGGCAGGATGAAGCACACTGGGCACAAAGCCCTCTCCAGAACCATTGAAGGAAGGCATCCACTCACCCTATCCTTGGCAGGATGAAGCACACTGGGCACCAAGCCCCCTCCAGAACCAGTAGAGAAGGCATCCACATGAGAGACTGTGGCTTTGCACTCCCCAGGACCAAGCAGTGGGCAAGCCACCCACTTGAGAGACTGTGGCCTTGCACTCCCCGGTACCAAGCCGTGGGCAAACCACCCACTTGTGAGACATGAGAGACTGTGGCTTTGCACTCCGCAGGACCAAGCAGTGGGGAAACCATTCACTTGTGAGACTTGACAGACTGTGGCTTTGCACTCCCCAGGACCAAGCAGTGGGCAAACCACCCACTTGTGAGACTTGAGAGACTGTGGCTTTGCACTCCCCAGGACATCGCTGTGGTCATGGTGCCCCCACCGGGAGCAGTGGCGTTGTCCCATCTTCCGGCTGAGGTGCTCCCCCTTCCCCGTTCCCTTGAGGTGCCTGTGTGTTTTCGACCTGATGCCCCTGCAGCGTTCTCTCCGTATTGAGGCAGGAGTCAAGTGTGGGCTTGGCCTGTGTGTTTTGGCCCAGTGGGCCACAGGCATTTGTGAGTGGACATTTTCCCGCATTTTGTACATTTTGTATATTTTGTAAATACTGTTTTTTAAATTCTTTAAAAAAAAAAATGGGGATCAAGGTGAATTGAAACCGCACCTTCTTCCTTTATTATAAATATGCAATTTATGGCACTTTTCGGTGCACGGGTCGTGAGGGCCAACCCCCTAGACCTCAAATAGGCATGGGCTCCTAACATTGAATGATAGCTATGATGGATTAGATATTGTCATTGTGGATAAATAAAGAAAAAAAAGTTTTCATAAGAACTCTATTGAATTATGTGATTTTTGAAGAAATGTGATAATTTTGTGGATATCAATGGACACTTCGATGTGCTGGGTCTCCTTTTCACTGTTATTTAAATATTGACGTATTTCAAAGTCTTACTACTATCACACTCATTTGACTTCATTCCTTTTGTCTTTACGTTATTCCTGAGGGTTACGGGGTGTATTTGTGATGTTGTTGCATGTGTTTGTGTGTATGGTGTTGGGGGTGAGGGTGGGGGTGTTGCATGTTGCGTGTGTGTGTCACTCTCTTTTTCCTCTCCCCCTCCCCTATGTGCTAGGTGCAGTACTCACTGTGGTCGTCACTGCCGTTGGTACTCCTGGTATATGAGAAGGTACACCAGCATGGGGAGGACCTGCAGCTCGGGCTCCATGGTGTCCTGGTTCTCCCTTGAGTGTCAAGAGGTGAGTGGTTTCCCTTCCAAGTACTGTTTCCGCCGTGATTTTGATGACGTTGGTACCGCCCCGGAAAAGCTGGCAGATGGGCGGGTTGTAATGGGGTGGGCAGTACATTGTCTTCCGCCTGTCTGTTGGATACTGCTGCGGTGTTTGTTGCTACCGCCTTGGCGGTTGGTGTGTTAAAGTGGCTGTAAGTGTTGGTGGTTTCCGCCGTGGTCATGATTCCATTTTTGTTACCGCCGGCCTGTTGGCGGTATTACCGCCGCATTAACACCGACAGCCAGGGTTGTCATTAGGGCCTCAATATGGTGTGCCTTTTGTGTTTCTGCAACTATGACGTGGCATCTCTTTGGAATGATCCTACTGCATTCAATCTAGAAAGGCAGGGCCTACTAAAACAGTATTGCTACTTGCTATATTCTCCAGTGTGACTCCTCTGAGCTACTACTAAGTATGAGGGTTCTGGAAAACTGCATTTATTTTCAAGCTCACATGTCTCTTGCAAACAAGAATGTTAACCTATGCATTTGACAAAGTGTACGTCCATCAAACACTGAACTTCTCTCTTCAACTGTTTTCTAGGTGATCTGTTGTTCCAAAGACATTTACAGTCTTTATAACTGGAAACTGTTTGTTGTTATGTGGATGCACTCAACTTTTCAGTTCACTATTCATTCACTGCTTGTCACCACATACCATGCCCAGCCTGACATCCAACTGGCAGCCCTACTCCCCGTAGCTACTAAATTCACCCCTAAAGCAGGTCTTGTCCAGCGCAAACCCTGTTTCAAATTAAGGGAAGGGCAGAATCCACGTTTCACCAAATAGAAGGGTAGTATATGAAGGCAGTCTTCTGGCTTCCTTTCCTACACTAAGCTCTCTTCTCTTTAACATCATCCCCTTACCTCATATCTCACTTGCCCTTCCTGCCTCCTCATTTAATATCCAAGGTTTAACAACAATCAAGAGAGACCACCAGTCCATTTGCCCGAATCCGAATGTCAATTTTCCCATGCCCCCTCCTCTAGGTCACAGTAAGGGCAGGGCGTGGAACAACCCTCCCTGTTGTGCCCATGTTTCATTTTGCTTCAGCAGTATGTTTTCCCCTGATCCCACCTCACCACACGCATGTCTATTCTTCTCTTCAAGAGCAGTTGCTGTATGGTGCTTACCTTGTGTTTTATTTCCACATAAGTCTCTCTGTTATTGGTGCACTTGTATCATTGTGGATCCTCTGCATGTCCTTCCAGACTCCCTTCCACATCCTCCCAGACACTCACCTCCTCTTACTGGTCTTTCAAGTTTGTTTTTTATTTCACTTCCTGGACTTCTTTTTGTTTTTTTCACTTCTCAATCCTCTAACACAGTCTTTCAGCTCATGTGCCATATGTTTTCCACTCTGACTCCATTTTCCTTTTCTTTGTCACTTCTTTCTGCTCATTTCAATCCCATACTTCCTTCATGGTGGCGATAATTATAAGAGCATCCCTGACTCAAGAATCTAAGCATGGCCACGAGGATAAAAGTGTATATTAGCCCAATGTCCTTCGGCTTCCTTTTGACCCTTTAGATGGAAGAAGCTGTCCCTGGACCTGGGGGACCAGATCCTTACTTCAACTAACATGATATGTATGCCATTATAGTTCAAAGCAGCAGGTAATCAGTACACTCAAGAGGACACCCATAGGTTGCTATCTAGTCATGGCTCCATGGGCTTTCTCGACCACAATGAAAGCTGCCAACTTCTCAGAACCCAGTGAGTTACTCTTCCTGCCCCCCAGGAATCGTTCTCAATCTTTTCCTTCTTTATTTGCTGGAATGCCCATCACTCTTATGGTTTGTTTCTTTGATCATCTCTTTGTAGCTTTTGTTAGGAGCCTTAGGTGGTTTCTCTTGATGAAAAACTTTAGTCTGCAACCTAACCATCACTGTGGAGTCCTTAACCATGGAGAAATAAGCTTCCACTTCCTTCACTCTCTGAGGTATTTTTTCATCAAGCTCAAATCTCAAATTACTAAAAGTAGCCCTCATTGTCCCAGTCATCTTTTAGCCTCCATTAATCTCTGGTACTGCTTTTAGAGCCATTGCCATCTCCTCAGGTTCTTATGTTGTGTTGGATACTTTTTTTCCCTCCTTTCCTTGCTGTATAGGTGTATGATTGTCATCTGTTGCAGTGTTGAGTAGCATACAGTCACTCTAATCAGTTGGCAATGTATCCTGTTTGCTGTGGTTTACATGCCTGTTGATAAAAAATAAACTGAAATGTGGCTGACAGTAATTGCAAGTGGCAGACATAACTTGAAATATTCAACCCATCACTTAATTGTTTTTCACAGTGAGACAATGTACGTGTGTGTTTGATGCATGTGCCAGTAGCTCACTGATTGAGGTAGTTGGAAGAATGAGAGATAACTGTCTCAAACTAAACTCAGTCAAAACTGAGGTTCTTTTATGTCCTATCTCCTTTTGGAATCATCATGGTGGCCTTAAGACCTAGGCCCTCTTCCTTCTCCGGTCATAAAGGTTAGGAATCTGGGAGGACTTATGGATTCCTTTGAGTAACAGATTAATTAAGTTACCTCCTCATGTGTTTCTCCTTCTAAGAACATTGAGAAAGGTATTTTCTTTTATTCCGTTCAAGCTCCAAAATACAGTAATCACTGTGTTGTTGCTATCAAGGATAGATTACTGTAATGCCCTCTATGTGGGCTTTCAACAGTGGCTGCTGAATAAATTGCAGGCACTACAAAATGCAGTGGTACATCTTCTAAAGAGGATCCGTAAATTAAATTCAGTTTCTCAAACTACTGTTGAGTTGCATTAACTGCCTGGTAAAATAAGGGTTATCTTTAAGGCACTCTGTCTTGCTCACAAAGCCCTCTATGATACTGGTCCAGAATATCTTTGGAGGAAATTCCAGTGGCACACCCCAGGTGAATATTTTGCTCATCCCCTGCTAAAACTTTTGTAATGCCTAAAATCAACAAATAATCCTGGGGCAGCAGATGTTTTGTTGCTTCCACCTGTAAATTGTGGAACTTGCTGCTGTGTCACCCTAAAGCTCATCCTAATATTTTACAATTTGGAAAACTGCTCAAAACTCGGCTGTTTTCTTATTCTTTGTGTCAATAATACTCCTTTTGGATCAGTAAAAGACACTAGCGCCAAGATGCCATTGGGTATTAGCACAGTCTTTATATTATATCATATCATATCAAGTCTAGGGGTCACTCTCCACTCTTTGAGGATAGTGCAACAATCAGCAAAGGTAATGATTACTTAACTGCAACTATGAGTAAACACAGTGGCTGAGATTAAATTCCTTTGTTCACCCATCACTTTTTTGTTCTTCTGTTTTTTTGCTCATGCTTTGTACTCCCACGCAGTCTGCAGTTCAACTGTTGAGTGCAGAATACTACAGGGATCACCAATGATGTATGTGCACCTGATTAGTACAGTGCTCACTGTCTAGCTCACAGAAGTCTCATTTTGAGTGCTGCACACTGCACCAGGTCCCTCAATTCCTCTCAAGTACAAACCAGGAATTGTCCCAAGGTACTCACACTACTGATTCTTCCTTGGGCACCTCTTGCTCCAAATGCTGTCACCTGAAACAAAATTTAATACTACCCCTCTCTGCAGTTCCCTGATTCCAGGAAGGGTACAAGTATACTTATTTTCACCACCTGAGAACTGTACCTCATTCCCACCTCTGATTACTCCCCATGGACTCTGTCGCTGTGTGCTGTAAGTCCTGCCCTGCCACTGGCTTGTCCCAATTCATGATGTCTGAACCATCATCTGGAGGTGAATCTTTGATTCACGGAAGGAAGGCAGGTCTGGGGCGAGGTGACCTTTCACCTTCCACCTCTGGGGGGTAATATCGCACAACTACATTCCACCATTCCCCACACAGCTTCTTTCTTTTCTCTTTCCTGCCATCAGAGGCATTCACCTTTCAAATTGTATTATCGATAAGGTCAAGAGGAGATCCTTTTTGCTCCAGGTCCTTTATGTTGCTCCTGGTTACTGAACTAATTATAGGTTACTAGTAGCAAAGGAGAGCTTTGTGCTCTAACACAAACTCTGTTGGCGGCAAGCCATGATTCTCCCATTCCCTACTCTCTTGACATGTCCAGGAAGTATAGGGCACACTCGCCTAATAGCCATGCCTTCCAGTAATACAGACTTGCCATCTATTGTGAAACGCTGCTATGTCCATTATTGTTGAGTTATAGGTGTAGGTAGGACTCTAGGCAAAACAGTTGGTGATAATCACATAAACGTCACACACTACCTACACAGTGGTACTGCAATACCGTTTCCAACCACTGGGAATTTCAACATTTCTGCAGAACTTCGCATTAATTTGTTAAATTGTCGCAATAGCATGAAGAGGTTATGCGTTGGTGTCTTCTACTGAACATTGCTGTGAAATTTCATTTAATTAGAAAAACTTACTTGCATATGAGAAATTCTCTAATTTTGCCTTAGCGTTATTGTAACAGCTGACGCCCTCATGCTTGCTCATGTTAGCTATGGTTCCACATGATGTGCCACTTCTGACGTGTTGGCCTCACTTTTGTGGAATTTTCATTTCTCGTATCTATTTTTAAAGTAATTTGCTCCTTTCTCATGAGAACGCTTTTTATCTACAATGATCTAGTTGTTTTGGTTTCTATCACATGTTTTCCAATGGTGCTTGTAAGCAAAAACCCTATAAAGGTTCATTTTTGTTTTTAAAAAATTGCATTAGATGCTCACATGCGGCAGGAAAACTTTGTTGCTCAATCTTGTAAATTCATAGATTGTTTACTTTTCCTTGCTAAAATGTGTCCAGGGTTTCGTAGGCATGCAGGCAGATTTTCTTCCACATACAAAAAGGCAGACCTAAACGACCACACACACACAGACACACACGAGTGTGTGTACTCATGTACATTTACACACACATAAATATACACATATAAGCATTTGCATACACATACACACACACACACATATATATGTATATATATATATATATATATATATATATATATATATATATATATACACACACACACATCACACACCCTTAATCAATTAGTCTAAACCTTACATACGTTATAAGTAGCTGATTACCAACCTAATTGCATTAGTTTAATGTGTGCCTGGCCATGCAAATACCCCCACCCCATGTACTGTTCATGTTCATGCTGTCAGGCCTGAAGTAGAACTCCATAATTCAACACCCTTTCAATCACACCTCCCTCTGTGTCTAGACCTGCCTCTAACACTTTATATGACTTCCTAGGTCTGGAATGCATCACGGCTAAACACACATTTGTTAGTATGCATAAACTTGAATGGCTTTTGTTAGAAACGAGCACGCCTGTTTTATAGGCATAATGTTTCTTTCACGCACTCCAGTGTATTCAGTGCATGTATATTGACCACGTTAACATGCAGGAAGGATGGTTTTCCAGGTAACCTTATAGAAAAATATGGAAAAGACTTGCCAGATATGTCTATACAATTATATCACACTATGTTTACTTTGCATTTCGGCGTCAATAGAATGATTAGCTGTCTGTCCCTTAACTATGGCCTTGCTGCCATCAAACTTATGTCCGGCGGGATGAATAGCAGCTATAATTATTACTACCTCTCTTTACCACTTCTCTACGTGACATGGCGGGTGTGGACCATGCCTAGCTGGCCCTGTGTTTCACAGATGTGCACTAGCATGGCCTACCTCGCCCACAGAGCTCTCAGGTTTCCCCATTCTGCACGTGAAGAGCTCATTCAGTCCGTGTTAATTATTGTCCGTAATTTCTATGAGGGGTGATCTGGAATACGGGTACCAGAAGGCATAGTATAAACCTGGACTGGATAAAGTTCTCGAGCATGGAAGGGGAACTTGAGAACTGGTGCTGCAGTTAGGAATCTAATTGCGATACATGTCACGGCAACATGCTGTTCCCATATGTTCTGCTGCACTCTGTCCCTTGCACACCGGGTACACTTTCTCTAGGTTATTTATTGTAAGTGGATGTCAATGGCCTTTAGATGAGGGAGGGGCCATTTACGGGCCTGCAGGGGCAAGGTGTACATAGGCTGCAATAAAGCCCCCTTTCAAGCACATTCCCACTACGCTGAGGTCCTGGGGGTCTTGGGGAGATTTCATCTGAATGTTGCTTGTGTTTGTAGCAAAGCAGAGAAGATGAGGTGCATGTCAATTTCGACATAAGGCCAAAATGACTCTATGTTACCCGGACTTGTTTCCTAACTCTCACCCTTTTCGTACTAGTACCGGGTACCTACTTTGTATGGCCTAGCTTTACATGAGCCATGTATGAATTGTGCAATCTTGTTTTTTTTCTCTCTTAGCTCCAGGTGTTATGTGGGCGCAGCTGATACGTCCTTGTGTGATTGTTAACGTCCATAATCAATTCCACTTGTCTTTCTTGCGTCCAGCGCGCGCTGCACTGCGCAGGTAACATCTGCTGGCACCGTGTTATTTGGCAAGAATCTCAGTTAGGAAGTTTGCTTGTCTAGTACGTGTTTACACCAGGTGATGTGTATCAGAGCATTTAATGCTAAACCCACTGAGCTACTGGCTGTTTAAGGCATTCTCAAATAAATTACTTGAGAGCCCCTGATGGAAACGCTTGTGATGTAAAGCATTTGGGTCTTTTTGTGCGACATTTTATGAACGATGTGGACACAGCCGTACTTGAAGGTAGGAGTGGGAGTCGCAGGTTACACGGATCTTCGCAGAATGTGCATTAACCCACTAATGCTTCCTTCTAGCTAGTGCCCCTCCGGCCAGATTGATGCCTTTAAGGTCAGTGACATAGCGAGGACACAGTGGGTCCTGAGCAAACAAGAAAACAGGGCCTCTTACAACCCCCTTAATTAGTAAAAGACTGTCATAATTGGGGTGCAGCGGGCCCCTCACACTGCTGGGCCAAGGTGCCAGTGCACCTGCTGCACTATTGATAGCCACGTCCCTGAGGCGATTCTTCGCTTTTGTAAACACTAGAATCGTAAAATAATGCAACCTTTTTCAATGCAGCCCTCTGCAAATCAATTTGCGCATTACGCATGTCCACCGGAATGATGTACCGCACATTCAAGCGAAAACCAGGTACACAGATAAATCTTTTTTCGCTCTTCTCTTCCGCTTGACTTTGCCATCATTTCTCATTGTATTATGCAGCGCTGGGTGATTTAACGTTCCCTATCGGGAAGACAGTATTTTTCTTGCACGGAAACTAGAAATCCCAATACACAACTGCATTTGCAGTTAGATGCCAGCCCACATCACATCATGAATCACTCCCGTTTGCCTCCAGGCAGTGATCTTATAAATATGACATGCCAGCCATAAATATATACGAAGAAATATGTTTTTCAGATTTACTTGAGATACTGGGAAGCTAAATGTTGCTTGGATGGGGATTTTTTTAGCAACTGCATGCATCAACAAAAGGTTAGAGTCACAGAGACGTAGCTACCACTGGTGCAGCAGGTGCAGTGGCACCGGGGCCCGGAGCCCTAAGGGGGCAATTAAACTCTGATAATTGTTGTGTTTTGGTAACCCAACAGCAGTCAAAGGGACCATTTTCCTTGCCTGCACCAGGGCCCATGTTATCCTTGCTATGCTGCTGCAGAGCCACCTACTGTGTAACAGCTGTAACACATATGCCACCCTGGTAAATTATCCCCAGTCCCTAGTAATGTATATATATGTATACACTGAGAAAAACGGAGAGAAACCGAAGAAAGTTGGAGATAAAACATGTAAATCCCCATTATAAAAGCAAGCCCAGTGAAAGTATGGCGCACGGTGAAAGAGGTGGCCCTAATGTTCTACTTTATATTTGTTTATTGAGGACCTGGAACAAAGATGTTTTATTGGGCTTATGACTGCAGAGGAAGATAGTGATAATGTCGGAATACCAGAGTGCGTAAAGTGAGTCAGGTGAAACTGAAAGGCTGGTAGTGAATAGCAGCAAAAAATGTGTAGCGAAGGTTGACCAAGAGGACAGGAGACATTGTAAGATGATCACTGTGGACACATTGAACCTAACATGAGAGCCCAATGCCCACCCTGAGGCACCATGTGCACATGAGATCGACTGCGGAGACATTGTAGATGGGGCAACATTTTCAGATGAAGGGGTTGATGCTCGAGGGCTTACTACAAGTGCTTGGGCAGGAGGCACATCTATGGTTGGGAAGGAACTTCCAGCCTTGACAAGGTAGCACAGTAAAGGCAGCCAAGCTGGGTATTTGTGTCGAGGAGCTACCTATCCAATGTGAACCCGAGGCATAATAGCCGGTATCATGATTTGCCTTTAGTCTTGCAAGAGTGTTTTAAAAGTATTAAAAATTAATGCAATAACATGCAAAATTAACACGTAGGTATTAAGACGATAATGCTACTAAATTTGTAGAAATGTACTAGGCTGTCAAATTTACACATATTTGGCATGAATAGCTGGAGTAGAATTTTCTTGCAAAGCTGGCCAAGATTAAGGGCCTGAAATATTAAACTACTGAAATTTTGTAAAATCAATGGCTTAATGTAAAATAAGTTAGTTTTGACCTTCCCATAAGCATATTTTCATAGAATATAATAACAGTATGAAACATGTTTCTAGGCACACAAGGATTTAGTATATTACATGAATGAGTAACTTGTGTTTTAGGAGAGTGATGTAAAGTTTCAACATGATATTGTTGTTTTCTTAAGGAAAGTAATTAAGAACCCTCATGAATTTATGCAAAGTAGTTGATAAAAAATGAACCAATTAAACATTGGTGTCTATGGACTATTGTTCCTCTGGTGAGATGACGACAGAGTGTTCCTATTCCCATGAAGACACTGAAAGCTGATTGACTAAGGAAAGGAAGAAGCAAGTTGCTAAAGTCTAGAGATGTTGTTTTATATTAGTAAGTGTTCCTAGATGAGGCTGAGACTGTCTGTCTGCAGGACATTCTCTCCAGACCTGTTCACTTTCCTGCTCAAATCTATGCTGCTGTGAGACTATACTGACTTTCTTGACAATCTCTTTCTGGGAAGTTCTGGTTTTATTGATAACTGATATTTCATTTTGAAGCTTTATGTTTTGACTTCTCTAATTGGAGATCTTTATTGGTTCTGGCTGACACCTTTTTCTAGTCTTAAACCCATCTTTAATCTTAGAATAGGGATTCTTTCCTTTATGGAACACACTTAATGCATTTCAGCCCAGATTTACAAGGTTTTTGCACCACTGTAGTGCCAAAATGTTTGGTACAACAGTGGTAAAAAATTAGCACCCTATTTACAAAGTTGTGCTAGATCTGTCTAGCTCCACTTTACTGAACCTTGCACCATTTCTTTACATAGCGCCGCCTAACCCTGCACTGTTGAACGAAAATCATATGCAGGGTAGGCATTTCCCACTAAAAAGTGGCACTAGCCACCTAATGCCATATTTAGAAGCCAGCCGAAAAATCATGTGCGGATCAGAAAAACAGCGTAAATACCTACGAGCGCCAAAATTACAATGCCTGGTCAGACCAGGCGTTAAAATGGTGCAAAGGCACAGGTATAAAAGGAAAACAGATATTAAGCAAGCACTCTGACAACCACCAGAGAAACATAAACCTGTTACTGCTCCAGCTAGGCACGAGGAGAAGAAGACAGCAATGACGCTAAGCACTGCTAGCCTCAGCGCAGGACCCTCCATCACCACTACACCAACCACAAAAGCAGCGCAGGAGGAAAGAGCGAAGCTATCACAAACAGAAAACCATCCTTGGCTAAAGGGAGGAAACTGTCTTCAGATACTACCAGCTGAAGCCAGAGTCTATCGTGCAGCTGCTTCATGACATCTCACCTACAATTACACCCAGGATGCATAGGTCAACCAACATGGCACCCATGACAAAGCTCTTGGCTGTGCTGCACATGCTGGCCTCTGCACTTTCCAGTCAACTGTGGCAGAAATGGTTGGATTATCCCAGCCCTCCCTCTCAGCCCTACTGCCAAGTGTGTTGGATGCAATCATCTGCCCCCCTCCTCGCCATATCCTGTTTCCCAACACCAAGCAACTGCAGCAGGAGACCAAACAGGGAATTTATGGAGTTGCCGGCTTCCAATATGTGCTGGGTGCCATGAACTGAATGCATGTGGTACTTGCCCCTCCTGCCAAAGCCAAATACCTGTACAGGAACAAGAAGCATACGCATTCAATCAATATGCAGGCCATTGTGGACCACAAGGGATTATTCACCAATGTGCTGGCCAAGTATCCTGGAAGTGTGCATGATGCCTACATCGTCCTGTATTCGACCATCAACCAACACAATATGGAAATGGCCTACTAGTAGGTAATCAAACAGCTATCACTTAACACCTATAACATACAACACACATGGTGCAAACTATACACACACAACACTCTCCACACTTAATAGGGGCACATGGATCAACAATCAGCAACACACATGCAACATGCATCACAGGAAACTTCCAATACACATCTCCAACACATAAGGACCACTGTACAAGCCCCTAGTGCCACTTGAGTGTAATTGTCAATGATGCTCCCGTATAGCTGTGCCTACTCTGCACTCACAAGGTGGTGTTCAGCAACTCATTTGGTTCTTTAAGCAGGTGTGTCAACCTAACCGTATCACATGCATCCCTGAGTGTGTAAGGGCCTTATATTGTGTCATGATGTGGGTGTGCCACCACATAATATATTGCATATTGGCATTGGCAAACATATACAGCAATATGTACACCTGAGGCAAGACCATAAATTAAGCCCACCAAAGGAGTGCAAACAGTGTTGTGCAAAAAGGAGAAACACTCCCCCTTCAATTGTTTTGGATCTCCCAATATGTACAGCAGTCTACAGCACACATAGAATTAGCAAATTTCCAACTTTGATATGTCATGTGCAGTAAATGAAACATTCATAGACATAAGCAATCACCCCTGCAATGCAGGCATCATCGCATCAGGGTACTAGGGTGCCCATTTTGCAACTTGGCAGCTGAACAAGTGTCAGCACAGTTCCTGGGGGCAGCAATTCTCCCTATCTAGTAGTCACGGCTCACTGCTGATATGTCCCAGTGGTGTAGGGTGGGGCTGCAAGACAACTCCTGTCATATCCTGTGCCACAGGGGCTACTCAAAACCCACAAACATGCCAATACATCCCAGGCTACTATGGCACACTTTGCATGATGTCCACACACACACACACACATACCGCAGCATGTGAGTCAGGAAATATGGAAAATAGTCATTTGGGCAGGGAAAGAGTACCATGCTAAAGGCAGGTGTGCTTTGCAGGCTACACACAGGGTGCAACACCTGTCCTATGGCACAGAACACACACAAAGGGATCAAAATCACACAACATGGCTCTTTGGTAGGTCACATGTTACAAGAAAATTCATCTAAATAAATCTACATAACACACATCATTCATGAGTGAAATGTAATAGCATTCAACTAACACAATCCCCATGCCGCTGAGGCTGGACACTCAACTGGAAGGGGTTCCACAACACACCAATATAATCATGTATGCAAACAGGAACTCACACAACGTGAGAAGTAAGTCTGATCCTGTAATTCATGCACCAATACAGTGCGAGGCCAATCGTAAAGATTCACAAGGGCAAGTCAAACATTGTCTCTCCTCCCCCATTGACGTGAACCAGGGATATGGCATCCAACCGTGGGTGATGACCCCTTTTGCCAACCCACAAATGGACTCTGAAAAGACGTATATTAACGCCCACAAAAAAAGACCAGGAACGTGTTGGAGAGGACATTTGGAATTCTAAGAGGCTGCTTCAGATGCCTTGATTTATTTGGAGGCAAACTGATGTACTCCCCACCACTTGTGTGCAAAAGTATAGTTGTGTGTGCCATATTGCACAATATATTTGTGAGGACCAATGTCCCTTTGGAAGAACAGGTGGAGGTCCCCAAGGAGGAGGATGGGGAGAATGATGCCCCACCACCTGAAAGAAGACTTCTTAATAATGCTTCTGTGGCACGCAGAAGGGCAGTGTTAGTGCAGATTTGCCAAAATATAGCCCCTATGCACTGTTGCTGTAAATACATCAGTTTTCCTCACAGCTGTCTTGGAGTGATTTTAGACATTAGTATGCAACAGTAACACATCCACAAGTCTGAAACCATGACACAAAGACTCACATACTCTAGAAGTCCCAAAATACACACACAATGCACTGAGGAAGGAATGTGCAAGTGAAGGTGACGCTTCAACATCGTTATCACATAGCTATAATCATATCACACAGGTCTGGCAGAATAAAACATGACAGCAGAAAAATTTAAGATCAAAGTGATGAATACCATTCATAGGTTAGGCAAAGGTAGGACAGCAGTAGGCAGTGCCAACATCAGTGGGTCACTGTGAGCTATATGACAAATCAATGTCTGACTGGCACTATCACGGGTGAAAAATACCAACACACCCTCAGTGGCAACCACATGCGACAAATAGTGACTGAAATACAGAGGACACAACACCTCAAAGTCTAGCCCTTTCACACTCAAGTCAATTGTCATCTTTCATGTATGTAAAAGTATATTTAATGTTCCAAATCCTAGGAAATATGCAGGTGGCACACAGGACACAGACATATTACCACAGGCATGTTGCATTCATATCTGTCAGAACTAATCATACATGCAATTCACACTCATTGCGCATTTGACAAAGGATGTTGGCTGCAGCTGTGTGGGAGTACACATGTAAAACTCACACATTTTGAAGGACATCTGAAACACTCCTCTACTCAACTGGCCCAGCCACGTTGTAGATGTCACTCACAGACTGCACAAGTATCGTGGCTGAAGTCTGTAAATGTGTGGGAGTCAGCCGCCAATCCTGCGTACAATGGAAATGCCACAGCAAATAGGAATAGTCCTGGAGATTAACCAAAGTGTATGAGCAAGTTTTGTTTTAACAAAGTACTGTAACATGCATGAAGAGCTGGACAGTGAGGATGAGGAAGATGAGGAGCTAATTAAAAATCTGCAAACAGTGGCAGCCAAGTGACAACAGACACCAACAGTACACAAGGTAGCTGCAACGTGTGGGAAGCACAACAAAATGTCAACTGTGGTCTACAAATCAACACTCCTGCCATGTGAGCCCACACAAAAGCTTACACATTGTGTATGCTACTTCACATCACACTTCCATTGTTAGCAAGTAACGCAGTGTGATAGGCCAGCACTAACAAGTATGAGTGAGGCATGTTGGCACTGCCACTCTTTGTCCCCCAGGTTGCAACACATGCCCCTGTCCCAATGTCTACAAATGAAGTTTAACAGCACAGAAGGAAGACATGGAAACCACATATCACAGTATTATGTAAGTCCATAGTAGATAATAGGCCATGGCTAACACCAATTGACAACTGAGTCCCAGCAAATAATGGGTGTGGCTGACACCAATCAATCTGTAAGTCCCTAGTAAGTATTAGGGCATGGCTAACACCAATTGACCACTGTGTCCCAGTTGCTAATGGGTATGGCTGACACCAATCGAACTGTAAGTCCCTAGTAGTTAATAATGGGAAACGCCCTCAACGCCAAGTCCTAAACAACGAAGACCTGGTTAACGAAAGCGGAACAACGCTTTCCTTAACCACGACTTCGTTGTTTTGTGCCTTAACCACGCATGTGCTGAACAACGCACATGTGTGGTTAAGGCACAAACAAGGGAGTCGGCTGAGGAGGACGACGTGACGAGGCGACAGCTCAGGTAAGTGGGGTGGGGAGTCAGGTTTTAGTTTTTGGGGCGGGGTGGGGATTCGGGGTATTTTTTGGTTTAGGGGTGAGGGGCGGGGTGGGGAGTTGGGGTTTTAGGTTTAGGGCTGGGGGGTGGGGGGTGGGGGGTCAGGGTATTTTCTGGTTTAGGGGCGGGGTTGGGGTTTTAGGTTTAGGGCTGGGGGTGGGGGGTCAGGGTATTTTCTGGTTTAGGGGCGGGGTTGGGGTTTTAGGTTTAGGGCCAGGGGGCAGGGTGGGGGGTCGGGTTTTAGGTTTAGGGCCGGGGGTGGGGGGTCGGGGTATTTTCTGGTTTAGGGGCGGGGGCGGGGGTGGGGGGTCGAGGTTTTAGGTTTCGGGCCGGGGTTGGGGGGTCAGGTCATTTTCTGGTTTAGCGGTGGGGTGGGGGGCCGGGGTTTTAGGTTTAGGGCCGGGGGTGGGGGGTTGGGGTATTTTCTGGTTTAGGGCCAGGGGCGGGGGTGGGGGGTTGGGGTTTTAGGTTTAGGGCCGGGGTGGGGGGTCAGGGTATTTTCTGGTTTGGGGGCAGGGGCGGGAGTGGGGGATCAGGGTTTTAGGTTTAGGGCCGGGGGTCGGGATATTTTCTGGTTTAGGGCCGGGGCGGGGTGGGGGGTTGGGGTTTTAGGGGTGGTTTGGGGGGTCAGGTAATTTTAGCGGCGGGGTGGGGGGTTGGGGTGTTTAGGTTTAGGGGCAGGGTGGGGGGATCGGAGTAGTTTTAGGGTTGGGGGTACTTTAGGTTTCAGGGATGGGGTGGGGTTGGGGTTGTTTTACGTTTTGGGGGTAGGGTGGGGTTCAGTTTTACGGGCGGACGGGGTAGTTTTAGGGGCAAGAGTGGGGGGTTGGTGTGGTTTTAGGGGGGGTGGGGAGTTGCGGTAATTTTTAGGGGTGGGGTGGGGGGCCAGGGGAGACGCATGCAGGAACAATGGATGCCTATCACTAATGCCTTTACCAGGAATGCCTTTACAATGAAAAATCGTTGTTAAGGCATTCGTGGTAAAGGCATTAGTGCTAACAACGAGGTCGTTGTTCCGACCTCGTTGTTCAGGCATTCGTTGTTCCGGCAGGCATTGTTCCGACATACATAATAATGCATGGCTAACACCAAGTGACCACTGAGTCCCAGTATATAATGGGTATGGCTGACACCAATTTACCTGTAAGTCCCTAGCATATAATAGGGCAGAGGAGTGTAGACAATGGTTTTGTGTCACTGCACATCCTTGTCTGACAACTGCCCTGCCATACAGAGTGTGTGTCAAAACTAAGTCATTGAAATGACACAGGAAGAGCAATGCCACTGTCAAAGTGTATGTGTAAGGAACCGTTACACAAATTACTACCTAATTGTACTCCCTTGTTGCCCCCTGCATTGTGTCTATCAAAAATTTGAACATGTGCAAATGCAAAGATGCAGCAACGAACCTGGGCCCGTATTTATACTTTTTGACGCTAAACTGCGTTAGCCCAAAAAGTTTAGCGCCGGCTAACGCCATTCTGAAGCGCCATGCGGGCGCCGTATTTATTGAATGGCGTTAGCCGGCGCTAGCAGACCGGCGCTGCCTGGTGTGCGTGGAAAAAAACCACGTACACCAGGCAGCGCCGGCGTTGGGAAAAATGGCGTTAGGGCGTCTTAAAATGGGGCAAGTCAGGTTGAGGCAAAAAAATCGCCTCCACCCGATTTGCGCCATTTTTAACGACGCCCAGATGCCATTTACATGACTCCTGTCTTAGTTAAGACAGGAGTCATGCCCCCTTGCCCAATGGCCATGCCCAGTGGACTTATGTCCCCTGGGCATGGTCATTGGGCATTGTGGCATGTAGGGGGGCACAAATCAGGCCCCCCTATGCCCAAAAAAAATATTTAAAAAAAAAAATTATACTTACCTGAACTTACCTAAATGTCCCTGGGATGGGTCCCTCCATCCTTGGGTGTCCTCCTGGGATGGGCAAGGGTGGCAGGGGGGGTCCCTGGGGGCATGGGAGGGCAGCTGTGGGCTCATTTTGAGCCCACAGGTCCCTTAACGCCTGCCCTGACCCAGGCGTTAAAAAGAGGCGCAAATGCGGGGTTTTTTGCCCCGCCCACTCCCGGGCGTGATTTTTGCCCGGGAGTATAAATACGACACATTTGCGTTGCAGTCATTTTTTTAGACGGGAACGCCTACCTTGCATCTCATTAACGCAAGGAAGGCGTTCACGCAAAAAAATGACGCTCATTCCTCATACTTTGGCGCTAGACTCGTCTAACGCCAAAGTATAAATATGGCGTTAGTTTTGCGGCGAATTTGCGTCGAAAAAAACGACGCTAATTCAGCGCAAACGGAGTATAAATATGCCCCCTGGTGTATGGTGAAACCACCTCTACACACCTAGGTACAGGACATATAGTTCAACATTGGACAACATGTAATATACCGTTATGAGCAAAGACAGTACACAGAAGGACTGCATTGACCCATTATTGTATACATGGTTTGTTAAAGTGACAACCCAGAACACACTACTGTAGTTTGCAGAAGATGAAGATACACGAAGAACAATTGTCATTCACATGCATGTCATGTCATTAAAAAATACACCATTACAATTTTCCGTCCATCACATCCCCAAACATGTCTGTAGCACTAAATGAAACAACAACCTTGCATGATGGCATGCACTCTGTAATTTAAGACTTGGACATAATATGAAACATGTCCACAAGCCTACAGGTTAATGTAACAATCACATTCCATGTCAAGTACATGCCATCCACAGTTGTGACACAGGAATTTGATAACAACACAATGTCAGCACATGAAACAAATACCTGTAGTTTACATGTACAATAATATAACAAAATGTAGCCTTAGCATGTGCATATCCTTATAAGGAATGTATCATCACCCCTGTAAACAGTTGACATATACATTATACACGTATAGAGAGCAGTATATGCCATGTGAACGTACACAAGCAGGACATCTATCCATAAGGCATGGAAAATGTGACAATGTGTACTAAAAGACACCATACATCTGCAAACACCCATTACACACTTTTCTACCCCAAAAATGACTCATTAGTCAAATGTGTGTTTTTTACACATGTTGCACGTGAAAAATACTTTGCATACCATGCAACGCACATGTACTACCCTCTGTTTTACTATTGTGACAACATGGGAAAATTATGCTTTTGAGCGTTGCAAAAAAAATGACACATTCCCAAAAACATGCTGCATGTGCACAGGAAGTGATGTCATAGATCTGACATGATGCAAAGAAGGACTTACAAACTTAATTTTACTTTCAATTTCTACTCAAAGTCTTTTTGTCTGTCTTGGAAGGAGGTTGTTATTGTTTTGTGGAGAGATTTGGAGTGCATTTGGAGTGCTGTGTTGTGTCCCTGTATTGTTTCTTGTGTCCATTTGGTGTGTAATAATAGTTTTGTCTACTGTGTGGTCATTGTATTGTGCGGTGTTTGTATTAGGGGTAGTTAAGTAGTTGCGACAGTTGGGTTAGGGTAGTCTCTGTATTGTTTTGGGAGTATAGGGTACTGTGGGAGGGTAGATAGTAGGGGAAGGGTAGTGTAAGGAACTGGCTCCCTGTTGCAGTTACCCCCAGCGCTTTGCCTGATACTGATGCTGACTTGACTGAGAAGTGTGCTGGGACCCTGACCGCGACTGCCAGTAACAAGGGACCCGACGCCTGGAACCAACACTGCACCAGCAGCCCCCAGGACCTGAAGGAACTGAACTTCAGTGCAAGAGCGTTGCCCAGGTGACCCTCTGCTTAGCCCAGGTGGTGGCTGTCCCGAGAAGCCCCCGTGCCTGCCTGCAACGCTAGAGTGACCTCCGGGTTCCTCCATGGTTTTCAATCTAAAACCCGACGCCTGCTTTGCTCACTGCACCCGGCCACCCCTATGCCGCTGAGGGTGTACTTTGTGTGCCTTCACGTGTCCCCCCCCGGTGCTCTATAAAAACTCCCCTGGCCTGCCCTCCGAGGACGCAGGTACTTACCTGCTGGCAGACTGGAACCGGAGCACCCCTGTTCTCCAAAGGCGCCTATGTGTTTTGGGCACCTCTTTGACCTCTGCACCTGACCGGCCCTGAGCTGCTGGTGTGGTAACTTTGGGGTTGCCTTGAACCCCCAACAGTGGGCTGCCTATGCCCCAAACTTGAGACTTGTAAGTGTTTTACTTACCTTCAAAACTAACCTTTACTTACCTTCCCCAGGAACTGTTGATTTTTGCACTGTGTCCACTTTGAAAATAGCTTATTGCCATTTTTACAAAGACTGTACATGATATTGTTTTCATTCAAAGTTCCTAAAGTATCTAAGTGAAGTACCTTACATTTAAAGCATTACTTGTAAATCTTGAACCTGTGGTTCTTAAAATAAACTAAGAAAATATATTTTTCTATATAAAAACCTACTGGCCTGGAGTAAGTCTTGAGTGGGTGTTCCTCATTTATTGCCTCTGTGTGTACAACAAATGCTTAACACTACCCTCTGATAAGCCTACTGCTCGACCACACTACCACAAAATAGAGAATTAGAATTATCTACTTTTGCCACTATCTTACCTCTAAGGGGAATCCTTGGACTCTGTGCACACTATTTCTTACTTCCTACATTGGTGGATCAGCGATGGGGTCTAAGACTTTGCATTTGTTGGACTACTGAGCCAATACCTGATCACATGACTAAATTTAAAAAAAAATCATTAGAAACTGAGTTTTGAAATTTGAGCTATTTTTCGAAATTTTTAAAAGTCCTGCTAGGGCCTTGTGGGAGTCCCTGTTAGCATTTCTTTTAGAGTTTAAAAGTTTGTAAAAGTTTGGATTTGAGTTCTAGAAGTAGTTTTTAGATTCTTAAAAAGTAATCACAACTTTTAGAGAGATGTTTAGCACAGATGAGATGGTGGTGGAACTCAACCTCACCCCTTACCTGCGCCTAAGGATGTCAGAGTTAAGGACTCTCTGTAAGCTAAACAAGATAAAAATTAGGTCCAACCCTACCAAAGTACAGCTCCAGGAGCTTTTGGCAGAGTTCAAAAGGGACCACCCCTCTGAGGATAATCCTTCAGATGGGGTAATTAGTGAACAGGAGGATGAATTCCCCCCTCCTGTCCTAAATAGGGAGAACAGGGTCCCTCAAACCCTGACTCCTCAAATCATAGTCAGAGAGACGGGTTCTTCCACAGGGGAGACCAGTATCTCTGAAAGCATTGGGGGCAGCCTCAATGAGGAGGACCTCCTGTTAGCCAGGATGGCCAAAAGATTGGCTTTGGAGAAGCAGCTCCTAGCCATAGAAAGAGAAAGAAAAGAGATGGGTTTAGCTCCCATCAATGGTGACAGCAACATAAATAGGGTCAGAGAGAATACTGACATCCTAAAAATCCCCAAAGGGATTGTAACAAAATATGAAGATGGTGATGACATCACCAAATGGTTCACAGCTTTTGAGAGGGCTTATGCAACCAGAAAAGTAAACAGATCTCACTGGGGAGCTCTCCTTTGGGAAATGTTCACTGGAAAGTGTAGGGATAGAGTCCTCACACTCTCTGGTAAATATGCAGAATCCTATGACCTCATGAAGGCTACCCTGATTGAGGGCTTTGGATTCTCCACTGAGGAGTACAGGATTAGGTTCAGGGGAGCACAAAAATCCTCGAGCCAGACCTGGGTTGATTTCTTAGACTACTCAGTGAAAACACTAGATGGTTGGGTGATTAGAAATGAAGTGCATGACTATGTTGGGCTTTATAAATTGTTTATGAAAGAACACATTTTAAGTAACTGCTTCAATGAAAAGTTGCATCAGTATCTGGTAGACCTAAGTCCAATTTCTCCCCAAGAATTGAGAAAGAAGGCAGACCACTGGGTCAAGACTAGGGTAACCAAAACGTCCACTGGGGTGAACAAAAGAAAGGGGTTACAAAGCCTCCCCAGGAGAAAGTGGGTGACACTATAAACAAAGAAAGAGAGAGTCCTCTGTAGGCCCCAAAACCCAGACCAGGTTGGTGGGCCCCAAGACACAACCCAAAACAAAGGTAAGAACTAGGATGCCTCTAAGGCATGGTGCCAAAACTGTAGGCAGACAGGGCACCACACCAAGGACACTTTGTGTCCCAAAAACAAACCCCCTAGCAAAATCCCAGGGGTGACCAGTGTAGCCATTGGGGATGACTCCTCAGATGAGGAGGTCTTCATAGCCTTCAACTGGAAAAAGGGCCCAACAGATGACTTGGAGATTCCAGAGGGAAGTAGACACTTCCACCACATACTGGTGAATGGAATCCTAGCCACTGCCCTGAGAGACACTTGTGCCAGTCACACTATTGTGCAGGACATGCTGGTGTTCTCAAACCAGTACATCCCAGGTGAGACTGCCAGAGTAAGAGTTAGCCCAGACAGGGTCACTGATAGGCCTTTGGCTTTTGTGCCCATAGAAGTGGGTGGGACTTTTAGCTGGAGAAGGGTGGTAGTCAGTACAGACCTCCCCCTTGATTGTCTCATTGGAAATTACTACCCAGAGGTTAGTCAGAGCCCAAGAGGGGAACTGGTCCAGTGCCAGTCCTCTCCCAAGGATTCTGGAGGTGCTACCCTTGCAGTAACTGCAAGTAGGCCCCAGAAGAAAAAGAAAAGAAAACAGAGTAGGAAGGGTGGACAACCTTTCGACAAGGTTCCAGCAAGCCAAGGAGATTCTGCTCCAGTATGGGAGAGCTCCAAAGGTGGCACTGGTAAGGTCCAACTGACCCACAAGAAGCCCTGGCTAGTCAGGCAACTGTTAAACCTGAGTGGGTGGCTCCTCAGTTAACAGAAGAAAGAGTGGAAGAAGTGTGTTTACTACAAGATGTAGTAACCCCCCACTCTTACACAGCAGACAGGCACCCTGAACCCAAAGAAGCCTGTAACTTAGCTCCTTCCCTTGCAGGTGAAGAGCTAAAGGTGTGGTTCTGGGCACTGACAGCTGTCAGTGGCCTCTGCTGGGTGTTAGCCTTTATGGCTGCACTATCCTTGGCATGGTGATCTGACCCCATGCCAAATAACAAGTTAGGCCCCCTGACCCTGTTGGTCATGGTGGGGTTACTCCAGCTCTGGGTAACCTCTTTGGGTAAGCTAGGGGTGACCCTGGCTAAGATAAGATTAGCAGAGGTGGATACCTTTAACCCCAAAATAGAGAGAATGGGTGAAGAAATTAAAAGCACAGACAAGAGGCAATTCAGACTAGGTCCTATCACTTTGAAAGTGGGTCAGTTCCCCAGAGGGAATGACCTGAACAGGAGAATGTAAGGCAGAGTCGGCCCTGCAACAAACCAGCCTATTTCCCCTACTCTTCCTCGCCTGACAGACTAGGAAGACTCTCCCAGCTTTGGCTGAGTCTCCTGGCCTGTGGGCTTGTGTGAGGAAATGGCTCCCTGTTGCAGTTACCTCCCACTTTTTGCCTGATACTGATGCTGACTTGACTGAGAAGTGTGCTGGGACCCTGCTAACCAGGCCCCAGCACCAGTGTTCTTTCACCTAAAATGTACCATTGTTTCCACAATTGGCACACCCCTGGCACACAGATAAGTCCCTTGTAAAAGGTACCAGTGGTACCAAGGGCACTGTGGCCAGGGAAGGTCCCTAAGGGCTGCAGCATATGTTGTGCCACCCTAAGGGACCCCTCACCTAACACATGCACACTGCCATTGCAGATTGTGTGTGTTGGTGGGGAGAAAAAGGCAACGTTGACATGGCATCCCCCTCAGGATGCCATGCACACAAAATGAGGCCTGTGGCATAGGTAAGTCACCCCTCTAGCAGGCCTTACAGCCCTAAGGCAGGGTACACTATACCACCGGTGAGGGCATAGCTGCATGAGCAATATGCCCCTACAGTGTCTAAGTCTATTCTTAGACATTGTAAGTACAGTTGTGGTCATATTAAGTATATGGTCTGGGAGTTTGTCAAAAACGAACTCCACAGCTCCATAATGGCTACACTGAATTCTGGGAAGTTTGGTATCAAACTTATCAGAATAATAAACCCACACTGATGCCAGTGTTGGATTTATTAAAAAATGCACACAGGGGGCATCTTAGAGATGTCCCCTGTATTTTACCCAATCCTTCAGTGCAGGACTGACTGGTCTGTGCCAGCCTGCTGCTGAGAGACAAGTTTCTGTCCCCCAGGGGTGAGAGCCTTTGTGCTCTCTGAGGCCAGAAACAAAGCCTGCACTAGGTGGAGATGCTTAACACCTCCCCCAACAGGAACTGTAACACCTAGCAGTTAGCCTCAAAGGCTCAGGTTTGTGTTACAATGCCCCAGGGCACTCCAGCTAGTGGAGATGCCCGCCCCCTGGACACAGCCCCCACTTTTGGCGGCAAGTCCAGGGGAGATAATGAGAAAAACAAGGAGGAGTCACCCACCAGTCAGGACAGCCCCTAAGGTGTCCTGAGCTGAGGTGACCCCTGCCTTTAGAAATCCTCCATCTTGATTTTGGAGGATTCCCCCAATAGGAATAGGGATGTGCCCCCCTCCCCTCAGGGAGGAGGCACAAGGAGGGTGTAGCCACCCTCAAGGACAGTAGCCATTGGCTACTGCCCTCCCAAACCTAAACACACCCCTAAATTCAGTATTTAGGGGCACCCCAGAACCCAGGAAATCTGATTCCTGCAACCTGAAGAAAGAAGAAGGACTGCTGACCTACAAGCCTGCAGAGAAAGAGGAAGACGACAACTGATTTGGCCCCAGCACTACCGGCCTGTCTCCAACTTCGAAAACCTGCTCCAGCAACGCATCTGACAGGGACCAGCGACTTCTGAAGCCTCAGAGGACTGCACTGGACTACAGGACCAAGAAACTCCAGTGAACAGCGGCCCTGTTCAAAACCTGCAACTTCTTTGCAACAAGAAGCAACTTCCAAAGACTTCACATTTCCCGCCGGAAGTGTGAGATTTCACACTCTGTACCCGACGCCCCCGGCTCGACCTGCAGAAAACCAACACCTCAGGGAGGACTCCCTGGCGACTGCGAGCCTGTGAGTAACCAGAGACGAGCCCCCACAGCGACGCCTGCATAGACAATCCAGAGGCTCCCCCTGACTGCGACTGCCTGTAACAAGGGACCCGACGCCTGGAACCAACACTGCACCTGCAGCCCCCAGGACCTGAAGGAACCGAACTTCAGTGCAAGAGCATTCCCCAGGCGACCCTCTGCTTAGCCCAGGTGGTGACTGTCCCGAGAAGTCCCCCCCCCTGTGCCTGCCTGCAACGCTAGAGTGACCCCCGGGTCCGTCCATTGTTTTCAATCTAAAACCCGACGCCTGCTTTGCTCACTGCACCCGGCCGCCCCTGTGCCGCTGAGGGTATACTTTGTGTGCCTTCTCATGTCCCCCCCGGTGCTCTACAAAACCCCCCTGGTCTGCCCTCCGAGGACGTGGGTACTTACCTGCTGGCAGACTGGAACCGGAGCACCCCTGTTCTCCACAGGCGCCTATGTGTTTTGGGCACCTCTTTGACCTCTGCATCTGACCGGCCCTGAGCTGCTGGTGTGGTAACTTTGAGGTTGCCTTGAACCCCCAACAGTGGGCTGCCTATGCCCCAATCTTGAGACTTGTAAGTGTTTTACTTACCTTCAAAACTAACCTTTACTTACCTCCCCCAGGAACTGTTGATTTTTGCACTGTGTCCACTTTGAAAATAGCTTATTGCCATTTTTACAGAGACTGTACATAATATTGTTTCCATTCAAAGTTCCTAAAGTATCTAAGTGAAGTACCTTACATTTAAAGCATTACTTGTAAATCTTAATCCTGTGGTTCTGAAAATAAACTAAGAAAATATATTTTTCAATATAAAAACCTATTGGCCTGAAGTAAGTCTTTGAGTGTGTGTTCCTCATTTATTGCCTGTGTGTGTACAACAAATGCTTAACACTACCCTCTTATAAGCCTAATGCTCGACCACACTACCACAAAATAGAGCATTAGAATTATCTACTTTTGCCACTATCTTACCTCTAAGGGGACCCCTTGGACTCTGTGCACACTATTTCTTACTGTGAATTAGTATATACAGAGCCAACTTCCTACAGGTAGGGCACGTCATTTTGGAGCTGATGAGGTGGGGGGGTTTCATATGGTTGGTCCTGCACTACCTCCCCCACCTGGTGGCAGGGTGATCCAGGGTTACCGCACCAAGGCCACAATGCTGCGTTGGGGCAAGGTTCTGGCCTATATGAACCGGATCTTTCAGGTGGAGAGGGCAGTCTGGCAACATCGATGGGCAGACCTGACTGCACATGAGCATGACCTGCTGGTCTTCCTCTAAATTGAGTTCGGTAGAACAGTTAGTGAGTATAAGTACTTTGTGTGTTACTCCACTTGTGCGAATGCAACTGCATGGCTATTTGACATAGTCCCAAATTTACAGAGTGAAGCATCAGGGCTGCCTAGTGGGTGGGGTCCAATTTAAACATATGCAACCATGAAAAGGCCAGTGAGCAACATGGTTAAATAGCTCATCAATCACCTTATGCCCAGTATAGTATGTATGGTCTCTTTGACATAGAGATGATGTACAGAAGTGTTGGCACAGCAGTGTCATGGATGTATAGAACACATTCACCGGAAGATACGTCCTTGACCACTAAGGGATTGACAGATGTCTTATGTTGCATAGTCATATACATGTGATGATGGAAGTGATGCAGGAGTAAAGGAAACATGCCTGAGTGTGTCCCTTGAGTCACGTATGTGCTGGGTGACATGACAAGTGTCCATGATTGGTAAATGATGCACTGTTGAGACCTTTGCAAAATGTGGACAATGTGGCTGAGATATGCATGTATTGTCCCTGCACTAATGTTAGCATGTCAAACTGGCCTATGCAATTTATGTTACACAGAAATCTCATTTTGCCTTCATGGGTTATCACCATCCAAAGTCCCCTATGTACTTCAGGTAAATCTGTGTAATGTGCAATATGTAACCATGCTTTTAAGTAATCAGCATCCACAATACTATGGGGGTCATTACGACCCTGGGGGCCGGCGGTAAATTGGCGGTAACACCGCCAACAGGCTGGCGGTGTTCCGCCAGCAATTATGACCATGGCGGAATCGCCACAGCCATACCGCCGGCCCCTCCAATATACCGCCAGGATTCCGCCTGGCGGTCATAATCCCCAGGGCAGCGGTGCAAGCACCGCTGCCCTGGGGATTATGAGTCCCCGACCGCCAGCCTGTCCGTGGCGGTACACACCGCCATTGAAAGGCTGGCGGTAAGGGGACTTGGGGTGCCCCTGGTGGCCCCTGCACAGCCCATGCACTTGGCATGGGCAGTGCAGGGGACCCCAGGCATAGCCCCATCGTGCATTTCACTGCCCGAATTTCGGGCAGTGAAATGCACGACGGGTGCTACTGCACCCGCTGCACATCAGCATTGCCGCCGGCTCTATTACAAGCCGGCAGCAATGTTGATGTGACATTTCCGCTGGGCCAGCGGACGCTAACACTGTTACCGCCCGCTGGCCCAGCGGAAATGTCATAATAGGGAGCCAGGAATACTGCCGGCAATGGCGGTATTCTGTCTCCAGCGGCCTCGGCGGTCTTTTTGTAAGACCGCCGAGGTCGTAATGACCCCCTATGTCTCATGCTTACTCTTGCACGTGGTCCCCCTCCCTATACCATCAGAGAAGTCTCTACTTTTTGCCGACCCCGATTCTGCCAGTAAGTGTCAAAATGTTTACATCTTCTGTGGTGAGAGTGTGGTGTGAGCTATGCCATGGTCATCTGTGATGCTCTTGAACAATTGCATGTATGCCATTACAGTCCTCTTATGCAAACCATGGATGTGGACTGATCTGTTGCACATGTTTGAAATGTTAATCCCTAGTACACAAGGCACCGGTGTCAACATGTGCCAGTAGACACTTGTAAATATTTATCATGTTACAAGAGTCACAATAACAGTGTTGAGACACTATCTTTGTTATAGCAGGCACTAACTATTGTGAGCCTACATGTCGGTAGCACTCTTTGCTCAGATGGGTTTGGTACAGGCAATAAGAACAGGGGTCTATGGTGCATGAATGAGGGTCAAACAAGAGCTATCCCTCATGATAAGGATGACATACCATTATCGTACGGATGATGTGTATGACAATAGTTGTCAATGGTGTCATGGTTCTTAGGAGATGATAAAGGACAGTGATTTTGTATCAGTGCATAGTGGGTAGCTGTGAAACCTTGAACAAGTCCCATTTCTAGGAAGGTTGGAAATGGGCCAAATTGTTCCTATTTTGCCCATAAGAGCAAATTATGTAAATGTGTATATCGATGTCAGAGCTTTGCAGCTGCTGTTTTCACTGCATGCCTGCTTGTCGTTTGCCTGACAATCAGTAGCCTAACATGCCCTATTTTCCATGCAGTCGCCAACATGACCCCAGCTGAAAAAATAAATGTTGGTAAGTAGGCAGAACGTTATCCCCACATAAAGCAGGTCTGCAAGGGGTACAGGAAAATGGAGGCCATCTGTCAGGGAGACCAGACCCTAGGGGTCTGCACACGTTCCCAACATGTCCACCACAAGACAGCTGCAAAACTCTGATAGAAATATCACGGAGCCTAAGAGAGTCCAAGTGGGGAAAAGGAGATTAGGAAGGGAACAGCTGGGAAGGAGACCTGTAGGAAGCGAAGGTTAAACAACACAATATCAAGATATAATCACATTGAGGTTCATAAAAACTCTCTGATGAATCTAGGGTTCAATGATACTCAGAACATGAGTTAACACTCTGTTGAATCTAGGGTTCAATGATACTCGGAACATGAAATAACACTCTGTTGAATCTAGAGTTCAATGATACTCGGAACATGAAGTAACACTCTGTTGAATTTAGAGTTCAATGATACTCGGAACATGAAGTAACACTCTGTTGAATCTAGAGTTCAATGATACTCAGAACATGAAATAACACTCTGTTGAATCTAGAGTTCAATGATACTCAGAACATGAAATAACACTTAGACTGAAGAAACATGAATGGCCTAGAACTAGACTCTAACTAGGCCTCAAGAAATCTAGGTACCTGGAAAGGAATCAAGAATGGTTAATACAATGTTTCATATGAACTTTTCATGAGTTGTTACATACTGTCTGGGAATATAAGAACCTTCTAGAATAATGTTTCAGAACAAACATTGCATCTTTACATGAGGACAAAAGGTAATCTGAAACATTCCCTGGAAAACAATAGGAACTGTACTAAGGACTTAATATGCACAAAGAATGTAACATCTTGAATTTAGCACCTTTGCAGAAAATTCAAAGGCCCTGAATAACTGTGTGCACTTCAGGAAACACTACATATCAAAGTTTTAATTGCCATGAAATGATCGCACACACTGTAAGCGATCTGAACACCTAGGTTTAAATGCGGGAAATGAATCGCGCACACTGACGATTCCAACAAGTATATGCAAATGCCATGAAATGATCGCGCACTCTGTAAGCGATCTGAACATCAAGGTTTAAATGCGGGAATTAATTGCGCACACTGCCGATTCCAACAGGAATATGCAAATGCCATGAAATGATTGCGCACTCTGTAAGCGATCTGAATATCAAGGTTTAAATGCGGGAAATTAATCGCCAACACTGCCGACTTCGACAAGTATATGCAAATGCCATGAAATGATTGCGCACTCTGTAAGCGATCTGAACATCAAGGTTTAAATGCGGGAATGAATTGCGCACACTGCCAATCCCAACAAGAATATGCAAATGCCATGAAATGATTGTGCACTCTGTAAGCGATCTGAACATCAAGGTTTAAATGCGGGAATGAATCGCGCGTCTTGCCGATTCGAATGCCACCATGCAAATGCCAAGAAATGGTCGCACACAATGAGTATCAAGAGTTAAATACAAGGAATGAATTGCGCGTCTTGCCAATTCGAATGCCACCATGCAAATGCCAATAAATGGTAGCGCACACTGAATAACAAGAGTTTAATGCCAGGAATGAATCGCGGGTCTTGCCGATTCGAAAGCCAATATGCAAATGTCAAGAAATGGTAGCACACACTGTTGCCGACCCAAATCTCAAAAGTCAAATGCCAAGAATGAATCGCGCGTCTTGCCGATTCGAATATCAACATGTAAATGCCAGAAACCACGAGCACATTCACACGCACAAGGAAAATCTTTCAGCATGAAAGATAGGCCCAAAAACTCAAATGCCTTTGAAAACGGGGTCGGGGGCCCAGCCCGACCTCCGTCTTACCGCCCTATTCAAGGATCATCAATACAATGAAGGGCAAGGCCTGGAAGGTCAAAGTAGGCCTCCGGAACAGGAGCTCAGGAAGTTGCTGCTGCTCTGCACCGGGACCTCTGAATAGTGAGCACGTGGAGCTGGGCTGGCTCCCTTATATAGAGTCTGGCCCAGCCCACAAACCACACCCAGTCATGCTGCAGGGAAAGCTTCTAGAAGGTCCTAGAAAGGGACCACACCCTGGTACACTCTGTAAGTCTTTAGGCTGTCATTACTATTTTGGAAGTATGTCACCCTATCTAAGCAAAAACTTTATGTTGCTTTCGTAGATCTAAGATCTGCATTCGATTTAGTCCCAAGAGAGAAACTATGGGGAGCATTAAATAAAATCGGTATCCCAGGAAATTTAGTGCATTTAATTCAAAGATTACATGAAAAAACATTTGCACAAGTTAGATGGGGTAAGCAGGGGGAACTCACCGACAAAATAGATATCAGGAGAGGAGTACGCCAGGGTTGTGTTCTTGCCCCAACGCTATTTACATTGTTTATCAACGAGGTGGTGCAAGTCGTTACCAACTGCCAAAATGATGCTCCATCCTTGAACAACCACAAAATTCCAATTTTGCTATTTGCTGATGACTCCCTCCTGATCTCCAGAACTCCTATGGGTCTCCAGGTACTTGTGGATAAGTTTAGTTCATTTTGTGGTGACTATGGACTTGAACTCAACCATAGCAAAACTAAATTTATGACCCTGGGTTGTGGCCCCACTAAGAGATACTCAATTTTTCATGATGGTACCCCCCTAGGTATGGTAAGCTCCATAGATTATTTGGGGGTGAGAATTTGCAACAACCTGCATTAGGGGGCCCAAATCGATAAAAGTTTAGCTATTCTGGCACAGAGATCTGGGGCCATTTTACGCTTTCACAAGTCTACCTCTGAGAGAGTGATTACTCCATCTATTAAAATTTACTGAGCAAAGGCACAGAGCGCTGTGGTCTACGGGTCTGAAATTTGGGGGTCCTCGAACACTGGCAAGCTTGCAGTGGGGGAAAACAACTTTGTAAGGTCAACTTTGGCCTGTCCTCGCAGTACCCCACTGCTGCCTATGTTCTGGGACCTTGGCCTTTCACGCATCTCTGATGTAATTGCCCTACGACCATTGCTTTTCTGGGTCCGTGTATGGACCACCCCAGAGCTATCCACATACAAGGAGTCTATTCAAGACATTCTAGATAGACCAAATGTACTTACCATTCCCTGGTTTAACCACATCTCAAAATGGTTTCACAGATTGGGTCTTAGTGAGTTTTGGAGTCATCCAGAAAGTATAAGGAAGGATCAGAAGAATCATTTGAAAATTGTTTACTGGATATATGTCAGGGAAAACTACCTGCTGTGTTCAACACACGGCAGATTGACTTCACAATTTTTTTATTTCAAATGGTACCCGTATCTGGAACCATTTATGGACACAATTCTTGACCCATTAAGTAAGAGTCTATATATTCAGTTCAGATATGGTTGTCTGCCTCTTAAATCCTATGGCAGTACACGGAGCGCGACCCCAAGTCCTGATACTTGTCCGAGTTGTAATCACATTTCAGAATCTATTGTACATTTTATGTTTATATGCCCTGCTTATTTGATTGCGCGACGGAAGTGGTTACGACCGGTGTGCAGGAATATGGGGGTAAGACATTGTATTGTTGCCTTAAAGATCATGATGAGGGAAACTTCTCTCCCTCTATCTTGTGCGGTTAGCAAGTATACTGTAGCTGCTTGGCATATACGTACTAATTTTCTGGGGAAAAAATGATGATGAGGACCAATTTTTTTTTTTTTTCTAAAAGTGATTTAGTTGCTAAATTTTAACTATACACCTAGACTGAAATAAAACCCCATGTTTATTTTAAATGTTAGGTATTAGGGGGATAGGTGCTCTTTCTAAGGAAAATAATTTTATGTGTTCTAAGGCTGAATTATATGTTTTTATTTTATTCTTATCCTTTTTTAACTTAATTCCTATTTCCTTTTTCATTCAATTGTTGGTTGTTTTGCTTTTATGGTTGAAAGTAACCGAATAAAGCTATGTGTTGATAATGACTCTGTAAGCCAGCAGCAATACCTTGCAAATAAACATTATTTGCAAACATTATTAATAGTGGTTTCACTGTAAAACTCTGCAATGCAAAAGGTTAACAAACTGCATATAAACACAATGCATGAATTATGCTCTTGCATAAAGACTGGGTTTTTGCATTTTAGTTGCCCGTAGAGCGCGCACTGCCCTGATGTTGACACCCTCTATGACTGTGAAAAGGGCTCAAGAAGGGCATTCTTGCTTGAGGGACCAGGAAGAGACAATGATAATTCCACCACCCATCCAGCATGGAGATCAGCTACCACTGATGTTGTAGGACCATTAGGAGCAGGACTATCCTCAGCACCAATGTTACCTCCTGTACAACCACCACCTGCAGGATCCCAGCCAGGGCAGCACCATGTGGAGCCACCATACATCCAGGACCTGCGTACTGAACTGGCAGATCAGAAGTACAGGATTGTTCAGTTGGAGCATCTGGCGGAACAATATTTAACAATAGTGAAGGATATACAGGCCAACCAGAAGAGATATTGATCTGGAAGATCTGTGATTGTGACAGTATTCCCTTCCCCTTACTCGAACAGTTATTTTTCTTATTTGGGGTTTCATTTTTAGATAGTTAGTTTAGTTCCATTAGTTTACTGTAGGTATTTTTAGGCCATAGTTGTATATTATTATGGGGAGACTGATGTTTTAGGTTAATGTTCCATGTATAAAATACAAAAATGAAAAACAAATGTCAAAATTCCAAAAATATATATTTGTTTAGCATATATGTTTAGTTAGTCAGTGTTTAAGTTTATTCACTGTTGACCATGTCACTGGATGTAATTTAAGGGGGGTTTGGGGTTGATGTTCAATGGTGACGTCTGATGTTTAGAATAGGTTAGGCTTAGCTAAGAAAGTTTTAGTTATTAGATAGGATAAGTTAGTGTAGGTATGCATAGTTTAGTTAGGTAATTTATTTAGTGTGCACATAGAGTTCAGTATGTTGTTCACTAAATCTTGTGGTACTATACAACTTCCTCTCCATCATGTCTATTCTGTAAGTGATAACATGTCTATACAGGACATTCTTTCCACATTCCAGTGACCTGAGCAGCAGTTCTTTGTCACATATGTGACTGTGTGTATCACCTGTCCTGATGTTCCTGGCAGGTTACCAATAGTGTGATGTCAGCCATTGAAGATACATTTCTGCAAGGTACGTGGTACTCTGGCTGTGGGTGGATACACATCCTACCACAGGTCATCTAATTTAAGTTTGCTGTGTTGAAGGTATGTGACTTGCACGGTCAATGGAATATTTGTCAATGGATTCCCCCTACATCAAGTTTTTGGGACAGGGTCACTCATGCCTGGCCCTCACAATCTTACACATGCATTATGTCTTTGTCATATAGACGGTGTGCTGTAACTAACAGACTTGCATACCTCAGCCACATGTGTTGTATTTGGGATCATGTGTCACAATACATGCATGCTGCAAGACACATACCATGCTTGGATGCCTCAGGTATCACTTGTTCTCCTCACAGTTCTCAGTCCCCTTAATCATGTTGTAGTCAGTATATGTGTCATTGTTTCAGATACATAGACACACATATCCCTTTGGTAGGTACTCAGTAGCATATGTGCAATGCACTGACAACCCCATGCCGTCATTTATTGCAACAATGCAGTGATTATGATTTAATACACATACGTCCAAATAAGCACTGTGGGTGCCATAATGCAAATTTACAGGTGTAGATCCCCTGCAGCAGGGTGATGCTGTAGAGGAACATTTAATGGTTGATGATTCAGCCATACTCAAGCAAAAATCATGACGTTTGACACAGCATCAGCCATACCATGATACGTGTACCTAAGGCAATGGATAATTTACTGACACCAGGGCAGGGGTGTGGTTTGCTTGGCACAGTTGTGAGTAATACGATTATTGCTTCACAGATTGGCATTCACTATGTGTGCCCAATTTTCCAGCACACATGAAGAGTGCAAAGATACATTAGGGATTGTTGTCATTCTGAAAGGGACACCTTCCTGCACATACAGCAACTATTACCTGCAAGCCTGCCACACATTGCAGCATGGTGCTAGGATACCTGCATTGGGGATAGGCTGAAGAACATACACATGCTCTATTTCAGTAGCTGTCATCTGTGGGAAGATGTGAGGCATCGCTGCAGCAAAGAGAAACTGCTGGTTTCTCACTACAGCAGCAAAGTCATGGTGGTAGGTAGCAAAGTACTCATAGATGGATACCAGCTCCTGCTGCATGGACTGCATGACAGTGAGCATTTCCCCCACTCTGTTGGCAACCTCACTTGCAACACTTTGGTAGGGAATTTGTTCATGCCTCTGCCTAAGGACGCCAGGGATTTCGGCCAGGGACTGCTTCAGTCCATGTAGCAGGGAGTGGGTGCCCCTGATGGCAGCAGAGTTGTCCCCATTGGAACAGAGGCACCTCTGTACTTCAGCTAAGCTGCTTGCCATGGTCTTTATCCCCACCTGCACATTTTGTGCCAGCTCCCGCTGGACTCCCACCGCTTGACTTTGGAAAATGATGTCTGGTTTCTGGGAGTCCAGGGCTCTGTGTAAGATGACAGGTGGTGTGTGTGCTCTGTTAGGTGAGTCATCTGGAGACCCCGCAATGTTGTGTGTCCTCCCTGCAACCAGTCATGGTGGCCGGATGGAACTGAGGATCTGCTGGATGGTGTCTGGATTGATGGTTGCTAGTTGGCCTTCAAGATCGTCTTGGAAGTCCAGGGCAGGCAGCTGGCCAGGAGGGATTTCTTCAGTCTCTACAATGAGATGGAGATATGCTATTCTAGCTATTCTATTCAGTCCTAAGTTTTTTATTTTTTTTGCCTAATTTTAATGGCACTGAGTCACCCATCAAGTTCACGGGCCACTGGCTGCACACAGTGCCACCAGGACATGAATTTGGATAACCCTCTGTTGACGCCTCTCATTTACGCAGCTTATTATTTTCATCTGCATGTGACCCAGTTCTTGGTGTACATTGCATCACATTTGGATGCCAAGGGTGTTGTTTGTGGTGTACTCATGCAAGACCCATGGAATGAGGCAGAATCTAATGCATTGCCAGATCTGCATTTTATGGACTGAGACAGCTCCCTAGGCCACCTCACGTGTTGTAGAAGTGATGCAAGGGGGGCTAACTGGCAATGTGCATCCTCCATGTGATCTCTTGTTTTGTGTGCATTATCCTGCATCATCCATAGTAAGATGCACCCATCTTGTGTGTGTGTCCATACAAGGAGGTGTCCCTTCTTGCCCAAAAGCAATCATCCCCTTAACACAGGCCCCCTTGCAGTATGGTGCTGATGTGTCTGCATAGGCACTCGGCAGCAAACTGTGCAGCAGCCCAAGTGGTGAGGACAGTGGAGCCCCATCTGTTGTGTGCAAGTTGCATTAGTGCCCTTTCCCAGTGGTATAGGCAGGCCTTTCCCAGCCATTGGTGCTCCCCCATGTGCAAGAAGTCTGGTCCTTGGTGCCCATAGTGAGTCAGAAATAGCTAGATGGTGCAGCTGGCACAGTGAAGGTAGTGAAGTGGTCTATGCACATGGATGGAGGGGGGTTCAGTAGACATTACATGCAGTTGATGTTTAGCCATTAGTGTGCCCCCATGTGACCAATTAGCATGTATACAGTGCTTCTAAAGTGCCTCCCCCTTATGTCATTTGTGGGTTACAACATTGCCCCCGCTGCAACTTACCCTGTGTTTGTTGTAGCTTCTCAATTGCTGCAGAGTCCTGTCCCTGGACTTCTTCCACCACCTCATCCGGGATGAATGCTACCACCATCTCCTGCAGCTCATCCAGCTGCTTCTGAGGTGGGGGCATTCCTCCTCCGGTCGGCAGTACTGCCTTTCTGTTGCTGGCCAGTTTCTCTTTAGTACTGCGCTTGCAATCGTGCCAGCCCTTCTTACAGTCTGCCACAGTTCTTCTGACCTCAGCCACACTGTTGATTTTATCTACTATGGACTGCCAAATGGCCACCTTGCTACCCATTGGCAATTTAGAGGTGACAAAGTGCTGGTGTCGGTGCTCTGTCACCTCTGTGATTAGTATTTTATTTTCCTCCTGACTGAACCGGCATTTCCTCTTCCTTTTCCCCTTATACTGTGACGCTGCATGGGCATCCTGGCTAGTATCTGGCTCAATGGGATCACTCTGGGGTCTCTCCTGTCCAGAATTCTCCATATTTCTATTTTCAGACTTCTTTTTGATGTTTTTGTGGGCTTTTTCTGGATGCTTTTAGCTCAAAAGTTATGATTAGCATTACGCATGCCACAAATCAGGTTAGCTCCACTTTTCCGGCAATAGCACTGTTTGCTTTCGCGACACGTCACTTACATTAGCGCCATTCTTTGTGGCGCTAAGCTTTACTTACCACCATGTTGCGCCATATTGTAAATATGGTGCCTACATGTCGCAATAAAGGAAATGTCGTGGCGTGTTATATTTTTTGGCGCAAAACTGCGCTAGAGCAGTTTTGTGGCATTGCTTGTAAATCTGGGCCTTATTCAGTTATTGATTGGTTATTATGATATATTAACTATTGATTGAGATTGATGAGATTCTATGCAGGGATCAACAAAGATTGAGCAGATAAAACTACTAATAAATAAACCCTTTGAACTCACACCAACTCTCATCATTGACTCAAAATCATAATTGAAATTGTGATGGTTATTTGATTGATATGCAGGTCCTGGTTAATCTCAGCCAACATCTAAGGTGTGTCACCCTGTGCACAGGGATTTCTACCTTGCAGAGTTGGTAAACCTTACATCCTAAACCAATATTTAACTGAGATCCCTACTCCACCAGCCTAAATATGATTTCAAAACATATTTCTCATAGCTATGTGTTGGTGTGTTCATTTATGTGTTCAGTTATATCTTGTTCTGTGCATTTGCACTGGGGTCTGTCCGTGTGAATGCTGGGTGTGTTTTCACTCAGGACAATATTCTAGGGTCATCCAGAGCTGCAGAGTGTCTGTGATGACATCACAGAATTTTGAGGCTGATGTGACTGAAAGCTGTGAATGGCACTTGGCCTGAGAAGCCGGCTGTCTGAGATTAGTTGGGAGAGAGTTGTTTTAACTTTAGGTTTTACAAAGCCTTCATATATTTAACTCCCAGGGTAATTGTTAGTTTAAAGAAATGGAGGCCTCTTTCATTATTATTAGGAGGGAGGCCTTAACTCTTTAGCCCTTGGCACCACTGAGGGTATGACAATCCAATACATCACTGTGGCAGTGAGGGTGAGGGAGGGATCCTCCAATCATACTAATGTGGTTGAACCAACTAGATTCCAATTTTAGTGGTACATTTATGGTTTAAGTTCCTGTAAGGTGAAAAGATGGCAGCAGTAATTGCTGATAGACATGATAGTGTGAGTGTAGTCCTCTAAGAAGTCATTAAGCCTAAATACTTCACTTAATACCTAGCTAGTGTCAATGATTATCCTTGTAAGTACCACTCTAAGGGCAAAAGGAAAAGCAGGGCACCTCATTAAAGAGGACATCACTCATTAATTAATTTGGATTAGGATAAAAACAGATTGGAGTATTAGTTGAACATCTTGGTTGCATAGTAGTCCCTGAGTACTCTGTGGAGTACCCAACAATGAACTTTTTATCAGTCTAGTAGATGGAGGATGTGCTTTCCATGTCTGCTTCATTGGAACTTTTTTAGTTCTGCTCCCCTTTCATTTGCCCTGGTCATGCCACCTTCCAGGCCTAGCCTCTTTTTGCAAGGATGCTCTGCTCAGCAGGATAAGGTGAGAGCAGACCTCACCCAGCTGTTTACAACTACTCTTCATAGAGAGCAGAAAGAGAAACAAAGATCTATGCCCCATGAAAGAGCTAATTTCCCTAACAACTGATATGACACGCCTACCCTGCCAGCTACCTTATGGCAGCTGCAGTCAGAGTCATTGATAACCTAATGTATCAGGAAGGGCCCTGGCAGTTCTAAAGAAAGTCTGTCACCTCCTTCCTCAATATCGCATCTGGTGCTCCCTCTCCCATCTGGGAGATGACAACAATACACAGGTGCTGTCTGGAAAAAGCAACATCTCCTCCATCAGGTCATGGACTTCCAAAATGAAACCTGAAGACTTGTATCACTTGTGCATGGCACACTATCAATCCTAGCACACAAGCACATGTACAACACATGGGTTGTCAGTGTTCAGGATGCCAGAATCATCTTGAGTACAGGAACTTATTAGATGAATGGGGTGAGGTCATAGAGCACATTTATGCCCCACAGATAAAAAGACCTGTTACTTCAATTGATTAACACGATATGCTGCTATCATTATGCTCCATTCATGAAACCTCTACAGGATGGTAGCCGTTTGTTAGCATGAGGAGGCACTTGGTGCACCCCGTGTTCAGAATAAGGTCCACAACCAAGGATGTTCAAGAACCAGACCTAGGTCAATGGGTGCGTGCAGAATTAGTGGGTTGCACGACCAAAAATCTGAATCCAGGATCACCGGGATATGCAGTTTGGAAATGCATGGCAGGGTTCATAACTGTACATCATGCAGGGAACACCTCTGTTCCAACAGTCCCCATGAAGAGGTTTGCACTGGAGGGAGCAAAGTGGGACAGATAGATTGAAAGAGCTCATCTTGATACATAAAAATAATTAATATATTGGGGAAAATGTGTGAGTTCCATAAGATTTTTTTATTGTTTAAAAAGCAGGCTGATCTCACATTCAAAAGTGTTCCATAGTTTATGAGTTCATATCATGAATGCTGCAAATATATAGACTCTTCAAATCCATGGTCATTAGGGAATGCAAAGAGTCCCACTGAATGTTCATAAATTTGTTAGAAATATTTAACGTCTATAATTTTTGAAGTTAAGAAAAATAAATATGCTAAGTACTCTGACACTTGTCCTATTAGTGATCCAATGCCTAACACGATTGGTCTACGAGGTGGAAGTTACCAGACTTGTATCTTAAGTAAGAATTAAGCTTGTGAGTTCAAGGAAATTTAATATTTAAGTCCCCATACTCTTCTTTCAATAATATTTCTGAATGTCTCATGCTACCCTAAAGACTTATCGTTAACATAAATAGAATCCCTCTTTTAAAGGACCGTAGTTGTATTGTTACACTTACAGTTGTTAGATAGTAAAATTGTGATAAACAGTTATTTACGAGCTGTCACAGTCTCCTGGTTATCCTGTTGATGGAGACACATTTGATAAACTAAGATTAACACAATGAACCCTGCTGCATTCTGAGGTGTTATTATTAGCACTGATCTACTATACTGGAATGTTTGGTGGGTTTTCTTTTCTCTTGTGTGTTTTACATGGCAGGAGGTTGTATGTCGGAACGCCGCCTGCCGAAACAACGAGTGCCTGAACAACAAGGTCGGAACACCGACCTCGTTGTTACCACTAATGCCTTTACCACGAATGCCTTAACAACCATATTTTGTTGTGAAGGCATTCCTGGTAAAGGCATTAGTAATAGGCACCCATTGATCCTGCATGCGTCACCCCGACCCCCCAACCCCACCCCAAAACCTAAAACCCCCTGACCCCCCACCCCACCCCAAAACCTAAAACGCCCCGCCCCCCCAACCCCACCCCAAAACCTAAACCCCCCCACCCCGCCCCAAAACCTAATCGCCCACCCCCCAATCCCGCCCCAAAACCTAAAACGCCCCGACCCTCCACCCCCGCCCCAAAACCTAAAACGCCCCGCCCCAAAACCTAAAACCCCCCACCCTGCCCCAAAACCTAAAACGCCCCGCCCCCCCAACCCCGCCCCAAAACCTAAAAACCCCCAGACCCTCCACCCCGCCCCAAAACCTAAAACGCCCCGCCCGCCCCCCAACCCCACCCCAAAACCTAAAACCCCCTGACCCCCCACCACCGCCACAAACCTAAAACGCCCCGCCCCCCAACCCTGCCCCAAAACCTAAAACCCCACACTCTCCACCCCCACCCCAAAACCTAAAACACCCTGCCCACCAATACCCCCAAAACCTAAAACCCACACCCCGCCCCAAAACCAAAAACACCCCGCCCCCAACCCCGCTCCAAAACCTAAAACTCCCCCTACCCCCGCCCCAAAACCTAAAACACCCTGCCCCAACCCCAACCCCACCCCAAAACCTAAAACCCCGACCCCCGCCCCAATACCTAAAACGCCCCCCCCCAACCCCACCCCAAAACCTAAAACCCCCCCGGCCCTCCACCCCCGCCCCAAAACCTAAAACCCCCCGACCCCCACCCCGCCCCAAAACCTAAAACCCCCTGACCCTCCACCCCCGGCCCAAAACCTAAAACTCCCCCTACCCCCGCCCCAAAACCTAAAACACCCTGCCCCAACCCCAACCCCACCCCAAAACCTAAAACCCCGACCCCCGCCCCAATACCTAAAACGCCCCCCCCAACCCCACCCCAAAACCTAAAACCCCCCCGGCCCTCCACCCCCGCCCCAAAACCTAAAACCCCCCGACCCCCACCCCGCCCCAAAACCTAAAACCCCCTGACCCTCCACCCCCGGCCCAAAACCTAAAACTCCCACGACCCCTCACCCTGGCCCCAAAACCTAACACCCCCAGACCCTCCACCCCGCCCCAAAATCTAAAACCCCCCACCCACCCACTTACCTGAGTCGTCGCCTCGTCATCCGCGTCGTCCTCCTCAGCCGACTCCCTTGTTTGTGCCTTAACCACGCATGTTCGTTGTTCAGGACATGCATGGTTAAGGCACAAAATAACGAAGTCGTGGTTAAAGAAAGCGTTGTTCCGCTTTTGTTAACCAGGACTTCATTATTAAAGAGTCAGCGTAGAGGACGTTTCCGTGGCAGGAAATATACCATTTACTTTCTGTATCTATATGCAAGCTATTGACGTGTCGTCTAGCTCTGATGTACTATGTTGTGCCTGTCTATGCAAAAGCCAATAAAAAGATAATTTAAAAAATAGATCAGGGAGGGGGCGGAATGATGGGAGATGGTGCATCTTTTTGGAACATGGAAGAAGCTCTGGCTTGAAAACCGAAATTGGAAGAATTAAAATCACATCAAGGGATCTGTTTGTAAACAGCAACTGATAAGATTGCAAGTCTCAATACAGTTATTCCACCCACTCTGTGGGCATGGCCTTTGTGGTGCAACTTTGTGATACAGCAGCTCCAGAGCCCTGGGACTAGAGTTCTTTTGGAACTTTAGCAGTGTGCTCTTTTTGTCAAGATATAAAGAATATTAGCTTAGCAGGCCCTGTGCGATGTGCATCACTAGAGTGGGAGCAGCATTGCTTGTCTTTTCTTTCCATGATTTTGTGGAAATCAAAAATGGTAATGGCAGTCAGTTCCAGAAGATTGCAAATAGCGCCCCCTGACCTTGGCACCTGGTGCGGTGGCACCGGTTGCACCTCCCTAAAGCCGGCACTGCCCCACTCTATGCCATTTCACTCATGTACACTACTCTACACTATGCCACTCCCCTCTGTGACAATCTACTCAGCTCTATGCTTCTCCACTCTGTGACAATCTACTCTGTGCTATGCCACTCCACTCTACGACAATCTATGCCACCCTACTCTATAACTCTCTTCTCCACTCTATGCAACACCCTCTATGCCACTCCACTCTGCTCTACACCACCCCATGACACTCTGTGGCACTCCATGACACTCTATTCCACTCTGACACTCTATGCCACTTAACCTTACTCCACTACACCCTTCCACTCTATGACACTGTACTCCCTCAACACCACTCAAGGGCACTCCACTTCACCCCACGCCAGGCAACTCTGCACCACTACACACCACCCCACGGCAGGCAACTCTACACTACTCCATAACACTCACTCTACTCCACTTTACAACACTCCACGCCATTTTCCTTTACTCCACCAACTTTTAGCCATGTAGAACAGCAGCCACACTAGTGTACAACACTATGCTCTTGCATTGGCGAGACCTATTGGCTTTGCCAATGCTTGTTAAATGTTGCAATTTTATACAGACCGGGGCAGTAGACCTGGCAGCGTAGGTAATTTCATGTTGCAGTTTCTGAAACAATTAGTGGCTAATGGTGTATTCTAAAACACACCAGACACGATTTATTTCGTCTCAGCATAATACCTCTTATAAAATGGCTATTCCCCTCCTGTACCTAACAATGCTTTAAAAATTGGTAAACAATAGTACACTTTAAGCCCAATTGTTTAGTTCCTGTTCTATCCAAATTGTGTCTGCAAGCATGCAATATATTTACAATACTTAGGGGATGAAACGTTAGAACACAAGACCACTGTTTCTGTCAGGGGCAAAAAGCCTCGTTTCCAGGCGCTATACACATGGGATGCTAAATTTGCTTTTCTTGGTAACGCTCATAACTGGCTTCTATCAAATATTCTTGGTTTTGATGTGCTTGGGAAAAGTTAGTGATCCCAGATGGCCGAATTTAGTGAAAGGTGCCAAAAGGAGGCATGGGGTTGTCGTAAGGAAAGGGCGATGAGTTGCCAGGAATAGAGGATATTAAGGTACAACAGGGAAAGAAATCTGCAGGGGGGTAAATCGGTGTGATCAGAAAAAAATTACCTGGGGTAGTAAAATATGGCTACACCACTTTGATCGATTAGTAAGGGTGGGAGAAGAAAAAGGCAATGCAATATGTCAAGAAAATAGACAACGGTGGAATCTAGAAAGAGTAGCCAATGTCAAAGATTTTCGGAGAATTAATGTGTTTGTTTCTGTCAGTCTAAGTGGTGAGTGAGTAAAGTGCAGGGCAAGGCAGGACTCGGCAGATAAGGTGAGCATGATCAGGGAAAGTATTTCCCAGTCATTTTTTCTTGTTTCGAGAAAGTACTTTGCTTAATTATTGCTGATTTTCGTTTCCTTTTTCTTTTTGCATGAACATATTGGTTTCTGCGGGTGGACGTTGTTTTGTTTTGTTATGCTTGGTTTTCTGTCTTGTGCTGTTTGTTAAATATGGGAGATGTGTTGTGTTCTGTCCTTCAGAGCTAGGTATCCTGCCTGATTGCTTCTCTGTTGGTAAGGTTCCATATTGCATGCTTTAATGTTTTCTATGTGTGATGGAAAATATGATATAGTCAAACGATGCTGACAGTTGGACTGGTTTCTGTGCTACACTGATGTTAGTGGCTGCAGCGTCCCTGGATCTAACTAAAATATTTTCTTGCACATACATTCATTCTTTAACAGTTTTAGTAACAATTTAGGGATGCCCTGTTATTTGGCCCTTCGTGTCTTCCAAGTGAAATATTCCATGACAGATTTCCAACTCTCTAGTTTATGATGCTAACTTTTACCACTGTTGTATTTTTTTCCTCATATGTGTGTGCTGTGATAGAGGTGTGATGATGGGGGGTAACTGTGGTTTTGCTGTTTTTTTGTCCTCGGGAGAGAGATGTGGCCTTTTTTTTCTGCTCCCATGGGGTATGTAGTCATCACATAAAATCCTCATCAATGTCAGGCTGTGGAATAGGCTAAAGAAAAGTATTTAGGCCTGCGTTATGAGTACAGATGCTATTTATCAAACCTTATAAATAACATTACTATGGGTACATTATTTATTGGGTGCTTTAAATAGCACCTATTCCATGTTTTTGGAGACTAATGTGGATTTTGGTGCTCAATGCATGATACGGTGAATTCCGTATACTTGTCCCCTCTTAAATTCCCTACAGGTTTGTCCTGCCGAAATGTAACGTGGGTGAGGTATTTGATGCAACTGGTAACTACCAAGTGCTGTAAATATCACCCAACTCGAAATTCTGAACCCTGCAAAAACAGGGGTTCGCACAGGGGTTGGAAAACACTGACCCACTTAGAATAGCCTTAGACATTGTCTCCTCAACATCAGTGGCAGCTCCTCTGCTATGGGAGGAGCGTTGCACCTCCCCCGCCATCAGCAGAAGCTGCCAAGCTTTCAGACCAAAGGGATAATAAAGTATGTTTATTATCCCTTCGTTGTGAAAGGGGCCGGGCCATGGGGTGACGAGCACTGAGGGGAGTGCCCTGTGCACTCCCCTCAGAGCGCATGTGTGTTAGGCTGGCCGACCAAACACACTTGCACAGTGTGCTCTCTCCAGCCCGGCACTGTGTTGTCAGGCTGGAGAGAGCAGACACAGGCTCCCAGTCTGCCTGGAAGAGCCTGCACAGCAAGATAAGGAACAGCGGCGCGGGAGAAGCAGAGCGGAGGTAAGTGTATTTTTATTTTTTAAAGTTCATTAAAATTCTCCACCCTGTGTATCACCCCACCCCCTGTAACCCTGGCAAGCTGCAACTGTTCAACATGAAGAATGGGCAAGAGTCTGTACATGTTGGGGGTTGCTGTACATGAGCTCAGAGCTCTACCCTTAAGGCTTCATGAAAGATAAAAGATTGTCAGCAGAATCCGTGGATTTGATTGCACAACCAGTGGCGTAATGAAACTTGAGGGGGCCCTCCTGCAAAGTCCCTGGATGGGACCCCCTACACCCAGTCAGGGGCCTACTACCATGCACAGTGTAGTGTTCTGAGGGGGACCCGTGGGGCTCTGAGCCCCCCAGCATCTCACACGCCGTGGGGGGCATTGTTACACCACTGAGGACAACCTGAATCCTGAGTCTGCACCTATGTGGTAGTAAAGGGGTCGTTACAGGGCCTTTTGAGATCATTTCTTTTCAATGACTCTCCCAGTGGCCCTCTGCAACTCCCTGAACCAGGAGTCAAGCAAAAGAGCCTTTAAGGCATGATCTATTTCTGCAAGAGGATTTGTGCGTAGGTTTACCACAAGGCAAAAACTGTCTCTGTAGTGCCCACAACATACGAAAACATCCTTCACGGAATATTTTCTTTTTTCCATGAGCCTTATTTGGGGCCTTAGAGAGTTATCAGTGATAGCAATGGACACCTCCAACCCACCAACATTAGTCCGCACATATGAGCCCCCACCATTACCAGGGACAGGTGTGTCCCTCAGGAATGAGTACACCGACTGCACTTGCATTGGCTCAGCTGCTGGCAGGGGACTTTTTACAAAGATACTTTTTTGTAATTTAAAGGAAAAAAGATACTCTGAAAGCTGTTTCTGTTTCTAAATTACAGTCGTTTACAGTTTCAAACGACCTTCAATACCCTTTTTCGTGCATTGCTCTAATCTGTCCTTGATCGGACAATAGGGTAGAACGACTTCTGTCCCCAGGTGTTCAACATGTTGTTAATGTTGTTAATGCTTTACTCCCAGCCAGCGTTGTACTGTGCTAGGTCAAAATTCTGTTTAATTTGCATTAAGTGAATCCGAGTTACTTTGGACTCTTTACTACCCTGATTTAGTAACTGTTGGAAGTTACACGTATCCTATAAATCCCTCAGAGAAGTTACCAAAAGGTGCATTTTTCGATGATACTTTGTGTCATTTATACCGAGGTAAAAAGTAAAGACGCCTGATAAGTTTGCAGAAATGTCCCCCGAAACTGCATTCACCCGCATTCTACATAAGATGCGGAAATAAAGAAGAAAGTCAATGGGACATGTTCATATTTTGGTGGTTGGTTCTTTACTGCACGCCTCTCAACGAGACCCTTTGTGTTTTGTCCCAGCTAAGTATGTCCCCAACACTTTGTAGCCAATTAGCCAACTTTAGTAGAGTGCATCTTAGTCATGGCAGTGGGATTTCAGTGGAGCACCCAATAGTGAATGTTTGGACATTTCTGCAGTGAGCAGTATGTTGGTGCTACAAAGTGTAATTGCAGTCAGTGAAGGGTACACAGAGGTAAGTGGTTCCTGGGCTGCGACAGACAGTCCAGTGCCACCCAGTGCTGTATCAACTCCTGACAGCAGCGCTGGAAAGCAAAACACAGTGCTTTGAATAATACAAATAATTCTTGATAATAAAAAAGGGATGTGTGCAAAATCAGTTAGGTTGCACAATTTTATGAACGGCCTTTAAAAGAAAAATTACACAGTCAGACCATTTAATGCTGTTGTGTCACAGCAGATCAAAAACCATTCCAGCCTCTATGCTCATACCTATATCATAGGTTATACTTTGCTGCACATTACTCCAAGGCATGCCTAAGGAGGGATATTATGCATGTGTTGCCTTCTTGTGATGTCTCAAGAAAAGATGCACGAAAAAAGTGTAAACAAACCCACAAATGATAAACACTACTTCTGTTTTTTAAGGAAATTATGTCTGCCTGTTTATAGGGTTAAAACATGACTTTCATTTATTTAGAGTTGTGCAAGTGCACTCCAGTCAATGTGTTAGAGGACTTCTGTCCCCAGGTGTTCAACATGCTAATGCAGGAATACGGCAGGGGATCAGTGTCAATCAGTGCAGTCATAGCACAGTCCAGCACTATTGTTTACATACTGTTAAAAAGCTAACCTTTTCCTAAACACGTGATAAAATGTTTACCCGGCTATTGTTGTTCATTTAGCATGCTTCATTCCCGGGATAAGAGCATTATAATTCAGCGAGTTTAAGAGCTCCTGCCCACCAACAATGAATCATGCCTCGTCAGCAAGCTCTGAATCTTACACTGGCATTTAGCAGTGGAAAACATGTTTGCTCCATGCACGACATTGTTAATCCAAAATGTTCAAAACAAGCAATTAGTCAGCAGCAGGCATGAACAGTGAGCAATCCCATCTGAAACGGACCCCAGTCATATGTAAGAATAACGTTGAATTTGTTTGCCCATTGCACTTTTCTGTAAAAAATAGAACTTGTAACATGACATTATTGTATCTTTTATTTATATATGAAAAGTGTTTATATCATTCCAGCCCGCTGCCTTTTGGCCACCTCAGAATATTATGCATACATTTGCATACAATCGTGGCAGGGTGTTTCAAGGAGGGTTATTGCAATGTGTGCTGTTAGTAGCACAGGGAAAAGTTGAAACATCCATTCAGAAATGGTAATCTGTTAGTAGTGTCAGAGTGGTAGAAATGTTGACAAGTAGGAAGACCAAGAGGCAGTATTACTCATTTTATACACAATGCAGCACAATAATAACATTTGCTGTGCTGCATTGCGAAAGATGGAAAACACAGCTTTTTATCTACTATAGCTTTATATGGGCTATACCTCTCATTAAATGCCTGCTCCAGCATTAAAGGCAGGGGTCGAAGGTGAGGGGCTTTAACAAAGTTTAATAAGCTTTTGCTGTAAAGGACAAGCATTGGAATGTTAATGCTGGGCTTTTGCCAGCTATTAGAAACCCAAAGCTACTCAATTGTCCTCAATGGAGCGCTCAACATTCCAGTGTTCTAATAAGATATGTTGCTGCTGCTATCGTCCCCTGTGCTGGCACTCTAAAAGGCTGCCTTGTGTGATGGACTGCCTCGCAAAGATTAGTGTGCACTGCCTAGCAGAGGATTTGTAAGCACACTGAAAGCATACTCTTCCTTTTCAAATTCCTCTATATTGTCAAACCTAGACAAATCCACTGAACTGACTGGATGTGTGCTGTGAAAAGCAACACAAAGCAGTGCAAGAAGCACCAATCTCTACTTACAAAAACATCACTTGCACTAGAAAGTACCGGTCGAGTGACTTACCATGAAAATCACAGAAATCTAAGGGCTCATTATGAGGCTGGGGGTCTAGACCACCAGCCCCATGGTGATGGATGGACCACTGCACTCCAGGTGGTCTGACCGCCACATTACGACCCTGGCAGTCGGACTGCCAGGGGACTGCCATCACCGCCAGGGACAAGGTTCCTGACGGGCTGATGGCGGTCAGACTTGTGGTCAGCCACAGACTCCTGTTTCCACCAGCCTTTTGGCTGCCAGAAACACAGTACTGGGGGCTACAGGGGACTCCTGCACTGCCCATGCCCAGTGCGTGGGCAGAGCAGGGGCCCACCTGCCCAGCACCTGCAGAACGCACACTGTCTGCTTTGCAGACAGTACGCTTTCCAAGGGTGCTGGTGTGCTATGTTATTGAGGGAGCAGAGACCAGTACTGTAGCACTTTTTCCGCCAGTCAGCCCAGTGGGAACATCGAAATAAAATGTTTTTGACAGTCAGTCTGGCGGGTACATTCTAATATGACGAGGGATGCAACTTTGGCGGTCCTGTGGTGGGACCACCGACGTCATAATGAGCCCAGTAGTTTGTGTGTATAAGCCACACCCTTAATTGCACAGGCCACTCTCCTTTTAGCATACCACCCTACTTTTTATATCCCACTTAAACCACTATCTGAGGTCATGTATGTTTCATGGTGTTCCTACACAGGTCCTATAAGGCACTCACCTCAACCGTGAGGTAGGTACATTTGGAGCCACAAACAGGTGCTTCAGATCCCATTTGAGTCCCATAGCAGCCTCAAACTTCACTATAGTCTTCAGTCTACCAAATCAAAAGTCAAACGCTTTACATCCACTTCTGGTTTCGTAAACAGCAGGAATGTCATTCGTATGACAAAGGTGGGACAACTAATTTGTGGGAAACTAAATAAACATGGTACATTGCTATGTAATTTTATCCTTTTTTTCTTTTCTTTCTAGGCTTGCCTAGTTGGGAACCAGTACAGAGTTTTGTTTTACTGAAAGCTAATGAATAGTTGAATTAACTGGATCATGGTCAGGGACATTACGGTCTCCGGTCACAATGTCCACTGAGCAGGTGAGCCATACAGCACAAGAGACATAAAATATGACCTCAGTAATGGAGATGAATTGACCCATCAGCAAGGAGATAAAATGTTTACAGATCGTGAAAAGATTGATGTGTACAATGTGCCCAGTGTCCCACGTGCTTTAGTTGCACCTTCATCTGGTGTGCTGCACAGAAACCATGTGGATGAGGTATTGCCACTCTGTGCATATACACCCTGCTGCTCTGATTCCACGTTCTAGGGGGTTACCTATTAAAGGTTGTGCAAGGCTGTTGTGTGGCACTGCACAGTTTTGCACTGTGCAGACAGGTTTTTAGACAGCTTGTCCCTGAGGTTTCCTGTGACAAGTTGCTTCGCACAAGACACATTCCTTCCAGCACGGAGGCTGCCTTTGATGGCAGGCAGTGGAGATAGGTATGCTCAAGGGCTGCGATTCATATGACCTCTAAAGGCATGGCATTGAACATTGGTTGGTGCTCCTACTTGGAAGACAATTCCTGATGTAGGTGTCTTTATAATCCTGTTGTCAAGACAAGCACAGCAGAACGGCTGGTGGCAATCAAACGTCTCTAGGTGAGGGGGTATAGAACTGCTTCTTCAGCAATTTTTCAGTTCCAGACTTTCTACTTGGGCCTCTAGCCAGATCCCTCAGCGGCGCACTGTCTGTGTCAATCTCAGTGTAGGACCATGGCTGTGCTGGTGAGTCGATGGCTTCAGCATTGTTATCAGGATGTGAAGGATCTCATTTCATTTAGATGGATGGGACAATGGGAACAGTGATGGACAAGAGCTCAAATCCAGCACTTACCTCTCACTGACCTTGAGCAGTGCAAGATCACTTGCCCACTATCACAAGCGGAGTTGTATGCCTTTCTGCTTCAGGGTAAAAAATGATATGGCTTAGAATATGAACCGATGATGTTTATTTCTTCTGTATAAATAAATGCGAGATTTATACTATGTAGGTTTTTACTTTGGGATAACACTAAATATATTTATGTTTAATAATAAAAATATACAAAAATACAAAGGTGTACAAGCATGTTTACCATTTAGTTGAAAAGTTCAAAATAACTTTATAGAGTTGACCGAAAATATTTTAGTATGGTGCATTACCAAGTGGATTGTAGTCAACGCAGGGCCATCCATTCACCCAAATAATTGGACAGCTAAAACATTACTCAAATTATCCAAAATGACATATGGAAAAGAAGAAGGAATTATAGATTGGACAGTACACTTGTAAATATTTCCTGGAAGGATGTAGATTTGTTTTAACATAGATGGGGCGCAAAGATTTCCACAGCTTTATGTGCAGCTAATGAAAAGGATCTGCCTATATAGGTAACTATGCAAGACCTTGGGACAAGTGGACATTTCTGTGAGGCTGAACAAAATATACTGGTAGAAGAATAAAGCACAAAATTCTCCATCAGCAATGTAGAGTGTCTATTGCAGATGGTTTGTGGACCCAATATAAGGCTTTGAATTTAATTCTAGACTGTATGGCCAGCCAGAGAAGGGATCTTAGAACTGGGGTTATATGGGGCTTACCGGTGTATGATCAAACAGGTGGGACTGGTTTGGGAACCAATGGTCAAAGTGGTTTTGAAGCGCCCTCAATATGCAAAAAACAAATCATTATGGTTCATGCTACCACTTCAGAAGATTACATAGACATTACTTTGGTCAGGTGGAAGGAGGAAGGTAAAACATGCTTGGGGATGTATACTCCATCAGAAGAGATAGAACCTTTGAGGAGGCTTGAGAGCTTGTTGGCATTGGTATTGGCTAGTTTCTCCAAAATGCACTTTTAGGGAAAAGATCACAGAAATATGAAAAATGTTCCCAGATGCCCCTAGAGTTACGTTTTGCATTTGGCACAGAGAGGGAGACTGATCGCTAATATCTGCAGAGCATTGCTACAGGATAAAGGGGGCAGAGTGCCTCCAGATAAAGAAAAATGGGGCACAGATCTTGCAGAGCCTACTTAAAACAAAGAGAGGGGCAAAGCTTGTGCGAAAGTAAAAAAAAAAGGTTTTGAACACCACCAGATTTAAGTTACTACACTTTAATTATTTGCACATAACCTATCTCTCACCGCAGAACCTTGCAGAAGATCTACCCTGGCAGACCCTCTAATTCTCCTATGTGTGTGCAGCAGACTTTCTACATATGACAATGATCTGCTCACAAGTTCAGATGTTCCAGTCTGGAGTTGCAAAAAATCTGCAGACAATTACTGGGGGAGGAGGGAAAGTTGCTTTAACTTTTAAACAGAGCCTATTAGGAATTGTTCCCGGGACAAAAAAAGTAAAATGAAGCTGAAATGTGCAGGTCTAATGGCAATACTAGCAAGGAGATGTCTGGTGATACGTTAGCTCCAGCCACAAGCACCACCCTGACTATCTGGTTCAAAGACATGAGAGAGTGGACAGTGTAGTGTCCTCCCCAGCCAGGGTATCCGCTAATGACTACGCCACACACAGGGCTGAATATTACACATCTTTATTCTTCTGTGTGTAACTGCAAACTAAACATTGTAAATCAAGCTTTCATTGCATTCTGCTCAAGTAAGTACATCATACTTCTACCGGATCTATTCAGAGCCAAAAGGGTTCCATCATAAAACACGCAAGAGACTACATCTCCCCCTCTGTTTAATAAAAAATATATTTTCTTACAAAATCTGTATACATACAGATACACATGTACAATTACATCTCTTCAATGAACCTTCTTGGTGCTTTGATCAGTTAACCAAATCTAGTTACTGGACGCTGTCATCTAGAGTGTCAGAGATTTTTGAAGACAGTGAAGAGGTAACAGCAGTCCTGGAGTTCTCAGGTGCAGTCTCTCCTTTACCATCTCAATTTGAAGACCTATGAAGCAAAGGTCTAAAGTAAGAAGAGTCTTTGATAACAGACTTCCTAGGGTACTGGGCAGTCACCGTGTGTCCCTTGGTAGACACCATGAGGAAAGGTTCAGCATCATATGGAGGATCAGCATTCCTTCTTTGCATCTGTCTGGTGATCTCTAAATCTCCCCTCATAAAAGTGATATTTTTTGCTTGTTGCCCATTTTCCACACAGGCTTTCATTTTCTGCTTGTTAACCAAGTCCCTTGTACGAATCGTGTTATCACTTCTTTCTCTGTTGTTGGTCCGTATAGGTAACTTGGTTGTCATTGCTCTCTCGAACAACAGTCACAGGACTTTTGCCTGTGGTCGAGGAAGGTATTAAAAGATCAGCTCATAGGGTAGAATTTAATACACTTTTGAAATTTATCTTTTTAAGGCTGTACTGCTTGCTTTAGCATACTCATAAAATGCTCAACAAGTCCATTGGTCTGCGGCCATAAAGGTGTCTTCTTTTGATGTTTTATATTCAGATGGCACAGGAATTCTTTGAATTCTCAACTGCTAAAAGGTGGGCAATTGTCAGACTTTAAAATGGCTGGAATGCCTCATTTGCAAAGATGCCATCTAGTTTCTGAATGACTCGTTTGTGAGCTGTGGATGAGAGATCTTTGACTAATGGAAAACATGAATATTAGTCTAAAATCATCATCAGGTGTTATCCATTATCGAGCAGACCAAAAAAGTCAATGGCTATTCTCTCTCATGGATGCTTTGGAAGTTCTGACATATTCAGAATATGTTGAGTAACAATTGCACAAAGGCAGCTGCATAGATGACAGGCCTTGAGTTCTTTATCAACCCACTCATCTAAATACAGAAACCAAACTTGATGTCTGAGAGCTCTTTTTGTGGTGACGATACCACCATGTCCTCCATGAGCCACCTCAATTATTTTCTGTTGCAATCTCTCTGGAATCAGGATTCTCGACCTTCGCAGTATAAATCCCTCCAGAGTTACAGACAGTTCATCTTTGACATTTCTGTCTTTTTGATATTCAGCATTGTTGGTGAGAGGCCAAATGTGTTGGTTCGAAGACTGATGTGTAATTATGTCTTTTATCTTCAGCATATCACTGTCATGGGAGTGATAATCTGTGCTAACGAGATAGCAGCTGGCATATTTGATTTTACAAAGAAATTAATGTAGGCTTCAGCCGTCTTGGATGGAGTACCTTGACCTTGTATAGGCACTCTGGATAAGTAGTCAGCAGGTTTTTGATCCTTTCCTGGATGATGCACAATGGTTTAATTGTACTCTTGGAATTGTAGCTCCCATCATTCCATGCCAGGAAGCATATTAGCTTTTGGATTGCCAAAGATAGTGAGTAAAGCTTGATGGTCAGTTACCAGCATAATGGGATTTCCTTTTAGGAATACATGGAAAAGTTCACAATTCCGTACCACGGCTAAACGTTCTTTCTCAGGTTGTGAGTAAACTGTTCTATTTGGGACAAACCTCTACTAGCATATGCCACAATATGCCTTTGAGCATTTGGGTGTGCACAGTGCTGTGCAAGGATAGCTTCTAACTTGGTTCACCTAGAGTCAACAACAACCTCTGGATGACGCTACGGATTGAAGTATGCCATTTCAGCAGCATTTGCAATGGCTTGTTTGATTCTCTTGAAGCGTCTCTCACATTCTTGTGACAACTGAAATGAGACATTTTTCTTCATCAACTCTCATATTGGAGCACTTACAGTGGCAAAGTCCTGTATGTATCTTGAACAGTAACTGACCATGCAAAGCATGATCAGCATTTGACAGTGCTTGTACTTTCGCAGGATTGTACACCATACCCTCCATCAGAGAAGATATGGCCAAAGAATTTTAGCTTTCTCTTGTGGAACTCACACTTGTCTCCATTCAAAGTCCAACCTGCATCAGTAAGTAAAGAACATACTTGTGTGAGAGCTCTATTTTGCTCTTTGTGTATAGCTCCAAAAACTAATATGTGATCGCTATAATTGAATGCATTCACTGCAGGCTGTATGATATGTCAAATGACATCTTGGAAAATTTAGCCAGCCGATGGCACACCAATACTAAGGGCCTGATTACAACCTTGGCAGATCGGATACTCCGCCACAAACGTGACAGAGATCCTGCCTGCCGTTTTACAAGTTCCATTAGATCCTATGGAACTTGTAAAACAACGTGCGGGATATCCGTCACATTTGTGGTAGAGTATCCCATCTGCCAAGGTCGCAATCAGGCCCTAAGTCTTCTGTATCGGACCAGACCAACATGTGTAGAAAAGGTTGTAATGTACCTGCAATTTACTTTGAGTTCCAACTGATGATAACCTTTATTTAAATCAAGGCAAGAAAAGACCATTGCACCATTTAATTGCATTACCATGTCAGCAATGTGTGGGCCTGGATGTTGTTTTCATTGTCTTGTTTGCCTGGCTCATGTCAAGGCATATGCATACAGCTCTTCACTGTTCTTTTTGGGCAATAACACTATGGGAGAAACCCATGGTGTTGGACAAGTAGAACACTCAACAATGTCATGCTTGAGTAATGATTCAACTTCTCTTTTCACAGCTTCTTGTAAATGAAAAGCAATTTGTCTATGTCTCTGAGCAACAGGACCAATATCCTCATTATTATGCAGCTTTACTTTCATAGTCTTAAGCTTTTCTAAACCATGAAAAAACAAAGCGAATTGACTTACTAGTTTGTGATGAGCATGTATGTTGTAATTTACAGAAATCAGTGGCTGTGTTGAAACTGAGTAGACAGGCACTTGATGCTGTACCTTGAAGCACATGGATGAGTGCTTGCATGTTCAATTTATTGTGTTTCATTGTTGTTACAAATGAACCTTGATGTTTGGTGGGTGTCAATACTGCCAATGGATATGCTGCGGTTTTCCATGGCATAAGCCACTGTAATGGAAATAGTTCATTGTATTTCTCTTCATGCATTATGTTTATCGGTGCACCTTTGTGGATAATGAAGGGTATCGAACAACCATTTATCTTCAATGTAATCCACGGACAGTGCCTGTATCATTTTGGTGCTTTGGCGTGTCAACTTTTGTGAGAGAACAGGGCTGATTGCAGAGGCCCCCTAACTTTTTGCCCCCATTTTCCACTTTTTGCTGGTGTTTTCCTGACTCTGATGGTGCCCTGGGTGCTGCAATCCCAGGGCCTGTGCTCTGTGTAAAATCAGTATGCAAATTGGGCTAATTATAATTGGCTAAGTCAACCTACCTATAAGTCCCTAGTATATGGTAGGGCATGTATGTTTAGGAACCCAAGCACAGGTAGGACACCCATAGGTGCACTGCTGAGGTACCCAGTGTCATTTTAAAGGCAGGCCTGCCTTGCTGGCTGCTTTTAAACTAAAGTTATATGCAAATTCGACTTTGGAATTAAAAGTAGTTCCAAAGTCTTAAACTACCTTATTTTTACATATAAGTCACCCCTAAGGTGTGCCCTATGTGCCCCTAGGGCTGGGTGCCATGTAACTATAAGCAGGGACCTTATATAAAATAGTTTTATAAGCCCTGGTGAGGTAAAACAGCCAAATTTGTTTTTCCCTCATTGTAGTGAATGGCCTCCATAGGCTAGAATAGGGAGACTTTATTTTAATTTTTAAAGTCCCCTTAAGTAACAGACATCAGACGTTTGGTATCAAATTAATTGTTATAATAAATCCCACAACTTACAGTTGTTGGAGTTAATATAACTTGTTCAGGTAGAGTTTTAAACTTTACCTGAAAAGTTGCCAACTTCAGCCCTGCAGTGTTTTTGCTGCTGTGCTCTGATTGGGCAGCCTCTGACAGCCTGGTCAGGCTGCCTTGATGAGGTGTGAAGTGGCCTGGCTCCACACAAAGAGATGTGCCTGTGGGAGGAGATCTCCCTTCAGCAGATGGTGAGGCAGGAAGGGGGAGGGCTGCCAAACTGGTCTTCAAAGGCAGAGAAGGTCATTTGGAGCAACACAGCAACACCCTCACATTCTGCAAACCCAGACAATTAGGTCCCCCCTTGATTAGATTAGGGGAGGGCAGGAGAGGGGTGTGTTTAGGATATTTAGCCACACCAGTGGGTGGGCTCAGGCAGATGTAACCTCCAAAAATCACTTTCAGCCATGATGGATTTTTGAGTAATGTTGCTCCCTGGGATTGATTTTTGCCACACTTCCCAGGAAGTGGTCATCACAGGGGGAAGGACCCTGCCCCTGATTGGAGAACCAGGACTCCTCTGTTTTTCACCCAGGAGCAGGGATAAAACTGGCAGACCTGCACCAGCCCCTCAGTTCCCTACCAGATCCCCAGCAGATTCCAACAAGGAAGAACTACAGGAGAAGAAGGACTGCCCTGCTGGACCCCTGGCCTGCACCTGGACCCTGCACTCTGAAGGACTGCACCAGCTGCACACTTGGGCTTCACCACAAGAAGGACTTTGCCTGGCTTCAACTGGTTCAAGGAGGGACTCCCTGTTTGCTGCAGGTGAGAAATTGCTAACCAGAGTCCCCTGCACCAACTCCTGAAGAAACCAACCAGCTGACCACTGCCCAGTGGCCATAAAGGAGTTTGCACCAGGTGCATTCTGGTAATTGTAGTCCACACCCCCAAGGATCATCTCAGAGCTTCTGGAACCTTGGGGTGAGCTGTGGACCCCAAAAGAACCTTAAAGGAACATCTGGAAGAAGATCCAGAAGTTTGGGGAAGTTTGAAGAACTTTTGAAAAAAAGCTCCATAGAGGGACCGACCCGCCGCGGCAACTCTAGCCGGCTTGCCTCAACCGCGACCCGGCCTGACTTGCAGGTTCGTCCCGGTGAAGAAAATCTCCAAAAAAGAGACTAAGTCCGAACGTAGGAAGTTGACCGGGACCTCCCAGCCAGCGTATCCAAGGAGGGCTCCAAGGACGTCAGATCAAGAACCAGGTTTGCCCCGGTCGAAGGATTTTCACCTAAAAAAAACGACTAAGTCCGAAGGTAAAAATCTCCACCGAGAGTTCCCGCGATGCGTATCCGAGGAAGAGTTCCAGGGGGTCGGATTGGACTGGCAGGATCGTCCTGCTGAAGAAAATCTTCAGAAAAACGACCAAGTCCGAAGGTAAACTTTTGACCGAGGCCTCCCGCGGCCTGTAGCCGAGCCGGGCTCAATCGCGGTCGGCCTTAAACTTTTACTTTGCGCCGGTCGGTGTGCGACCAGATGACCAGATTGCCGCTTTTTGTTTCTAGGCGCTAGAAAACAATAATTATTTAAAAATTCATATATCCGGTTCCCCTTATCCGATTTTATTTGTTATTGTGTCATTTTAAAGATAAGAATATAATCGATTTTTATAAATTGGTTTTAGATTTTTAAACTGTTTCCTGTGTTTTATTTAATTACTGTTTTGTGACATTTGAATGCTTTACACCCTGTCTCCTAAGTTAAGCCTTGTCGCTCGTTGCCAAGCTACCAAGGGTTGAGCTGGGTTTAATTTACTGAGACCTAACTGGACCTAAGTGGAGCTTAGTGGCCTATTGCTAAGTGTAGGTACTTATCTGCCCTTGCCAATGACCCATTTTCCAACAACTTTTCTTTGTCTGACAATTTTCTTCACATGTGGACGTTTTTCTGAGGTAAACATCGACATGGCACAACCATCTTCCTTACTTTCACCTGATATTGAGGTGGAAGAACTGTTTGACAAAAATGTAGATAACAAGGGACTTCGTTCAGTGTTGATTTGCCTCAACTGATTTTGCCACTTGGCCTTCTGGGCAGGCGTTGAGTGTTGATTCTGGAATGCTCTGGCAGCCATTTTGCCTTCATGCCATGACACACTTATTTTTTCCTTCACTTTACAAACCATCACAAATATTTTTTTTCCCCACAACCTTTACGTATCTGTCCAATGATAGGACATTTACCTTCATGTGAAAGGAAACATCCATATCTGAAACAAATTATCTTTATTCATGTAGACATCACTTTGTGTCATTTAGTCTTTTGCCTTGCCTTACTGTTCACACTCATGACTGATTCACTCAGGGCATTTAATACAGTAATTTCAGCATCAACATACATGTGCAATAACTTACACGTAACTTACATAAAATAATCTGTATTTTCATCAGTTATCTTAATTACCAGACAGAACCTGTTCTAACATCCTAGTTTTTATGTGAGGATAACCACATATCACTTCCCCTTTGCAAATACATTCCTATCAACCTATTCTTACTTCAAACTCTCCCTTTGCAAACTCATTCCTATATTCTACCGCTACTCCAAACTCTACTAAACACGAATGAAATCAAGTAAACCTAACATGCATAAAAAAACAGAACCGTTTTTACTAACCTACTAACTACTAATCTTGAGTTCCAGAGTTGCATACTACTTGCTGTAAAAAACATTTCAGTGCCTCATCAGGTGTTGTAAGCACTATATACACATTTACAATTACAGTTAAAATTACATTATCTCATCATTTCTCCTTTGTGTGGTAAATTGCTGATAGCTGCAGGCCATAGCTGTGCCTTTCTGCAACTGGATTCTGTTAGAAGCCAGCGCCCAAGGGGCAAAATTAGTTACCAAATGTCCTTGCATTTAGAGCTGGGCTCCTTGGAGAGGGCCTGAGGGTTTGTTGGAGGTAACCAGCCCTAGTCCCTCGGCCTTACTGCTGGCAGCAGCTCAACACATGAATGTGAGGTACAGCCTTTGAAGCACTCTACGTTTGAACTGAAGCACTTTAGTTCATTTACTGCACAGCTGGAGGAGGCAGAACAGTAGCAGCAGGATCACTGAGGAATTATATGTCCTGGAGGCAAAAGAGACAACTGTGAAACATGCATTTTCCAGCACATTTAGAGACTTTTGAGGGACAAAATATGTATTCACCGTTTTTGAGAAATATTTAAGCAATGTTTGAATATAGTTAAGTTTTTGGGTTAGATTTACAACATTTTTTGTCCAGATTCGTACCATTTTTCTGAACAGTTTTGAATCACACCCTATTTCATATGTACAGAAGATGAATAAACAAGATTTATAAACTTAAAGATCCATAACTAAATCACCTCAAAAGGAGAGCTGAAGTACCTGTGGGCATGTCAGAAAATATTGTATTGTTGAACTTGATCATTTTAGAAGGTAATACAGCATTTCAACATTTCGGTGGGTAACATTTACTAGCCCAGTAAGGAGAACTATGGGCAGACGGTTTAGGTCGTATTGTGACCACCTGAATCTGTGGAAACTTAACCACAAAATACCTCATGCAAACTCTTACTGAGTGGCAGCCAAATGTGAGTTCAAAATTAAATTAATTATAATTTTTCTCTTTATTGTTTATTCATGCATCCAACAAATAGTGATTTCCAAGCTTTTTTGTTATTTTTTGTGAGATTTGTTATGTTTGCTTTTTCATGTTCATATTTTTATTTATATAATATCATGAAAGAATTAAATGATGACGATGTATGTTCAACAAATGCCTGTCAAATTGTAGATTCTCGATTCTTCATAAAATCCCAAAGCATTTCGCACAATTGCGCTTCAGAATTAAAATATTTCTTAAACTATTGAGAAATATAGTTAAGCCCAACGATCAATATTTCCTAAATGTAATATATCATACTGCTAGAAATATATCTATTTGATGTTGCCCAATAGTATTCAGCGCAAAGTGTGACCTATCTTGCAAGAATCCGGTTTAAGCACCTAGTCAACAACTTCTTTGCCATAAAAATGGACCCTGCAGCGTTCCTTCAAAATAGACTTCTCGGGCTGTATCACAATGCCCCTTTTGAGTAGTGCAAAAGGTCTGTGTAGCTTCTTTCTGGCGTCTTGAATGCATAAATTAACTCGAAATATTTCCGATGTAACGCATATTTTTCTGAGAGCAGAGCTTCGAAACACAGAGAAATTAAATAGCACAAAGTGTGAAACATCTTCAGTCTTAAAGAGTAAGCCAAACATAATGAATCACCACTTGATAACCTCATTTTGATCAGCATAGCCTTTTCATTCCACTGTGCTTTTTATGTCGCTTACTTTTAATTTCTTACTATTATGTCTAATGACCTGTGTTTGCTATGGGGCTATGGAGTGGTTGCCATTCGCGGCTTGCTGGGATTTCAGGGGGCGGTGTGGCGACGGTGTGGTGGTGCGGGGGGCAAAACATTTTAATAAACTTTTTTTTAAACTAACCTCCGCTCCGCTTCTCATTACGCTGCCGCTCCTCCGTCTTGCAGTGCAGGCACAGGCTCCCAGCCTGCCCTGTGGCCAATCCTGACTCGGCTCAGAGCAGCGTTGGATTGGCTGGGAGCAGCCAGCCAGCGCACTCGCAAGCAGACTGGGAGCCTGAGCCTTCTGCACATGTGTGTTTGGCCGGCCTGAGACGGCCGTTCAAACATACATGCTCACTGAGGGGAGTGATCTGTGCAGTTCCCTCTGTGGCTGTCGTCCCCAATGACCCCCCATTTTACTAAAAAACAATAATTAACATAGTTTATTTTTGTTTTCCATTAAAATGTTTGCAGCTGCTGCTGCTGGCAGGGGAGCAACACTCCTCCGTCATAGCAGAGGAGCTGCCACTGGTGGTTGTCACTCCCAAGTATTGTTGTGCAGGGGCACTAAAGTAAATGCAAGGGGGGAGGGGCAGCCTGCATCATTTCTAGCAATAAGGGCTGGGTGAAAAGGTTATATCTGTGACTGCGGGGTCAGTTAGTCACAGAAGACATAGTTAACATCTGTCCCCCAGGATATAAGCCATGAGCTGAGGATGTTCTGTAATATCATGAATTGGAAACTTAATTTAAGATATGTGTTGGACACTGCAAAAGCTGTGTTATGTGTAAAGCTTTGTTTAGCTCATCAGTCATGCTTATAATATGTTTGTCAACTTTCATACTATTCCAGCCAGCTAAAGAAACAGTCTAGTCACCATTGCCAAGAGTTCGGTAACTTAGGTATTCAAGCAGATCTATGTGTTTCTCATTTGCTAATTTAAATGACATCGGATCGGTGATCCCCAATCTTTTCAATAACAAGAGCTTCTTATGCTCATTGAAAAATCATCCTAACCTACTGCCACAAATTATCAGTGTTACAGTGGAGACTACGACAGACAAGACTCCATTAGTTGCCATTGCATACAGGATCACTAGCAGTGACCAGCACAGTGTATTAGGCAAGGTCATCAACAACAATGTCAAAAACGTTATCAAGTTTAAATGCCTCTACACACCCTAGCGTCCTATATACAATGCCCTCTGACCCCTAGGAAAAAACATCAGTAATAAGACTCTCCACCACAGCATCATTTACCATTTAATTATCAGCAATAAATATATTTGTTCTCTACAAATTAGCATATCAGTTCTGAAAATACACACATATTTCTTTTAAATACATCATTTTCAATTTTGCAAGCAAATCTAATTCAACCAAACAAACGCTTTTCATTTCCTTGTTTGGAATGCACACAGTAGAGCTACTCACAGGTAGTCGGAGTGCTACCAGTAGCTCCCAAGCCTCTCACTGTAGAAACCTGCAGCAGACCAACTTCAAATAAAGCCATGACATGTGGGCCAGTGCAACAGGAGGGGATGCCAAAATTCAATTTCACCTAGCAATACATGCATTCTTGCATCAACCCTCGCCTTTTAGAGTTGCTAGGAAAGAAAACACACTTCACTTCTCAAGGCTCTTGAACGTCAACTTAAATCTTGCCCTCCAAAAAAAAGTCTGCCCATACTAATCCAACACCCAAAGTACATGCATGTAACTAATTTATGATTAGTAAGTTCATTGTATCCGTGCAGAAAACTACTCTTAGACCAAAATTCCCACTATTCTCACCCAGCTAAATTGGGATCCTGAGATAGAAGATAGTTCTAAAAAAGGTAAAGACATTTACATTTAATTCAGAACTTTAGGTCTAAGTATTAAAAGCAGGGTAGTTCTGCTGCAGTGCTGTACAAACTAATGGGACACCACAACTCCATGATATGTTGGAACACTTCTCAGGGTTCATGATAAGTGCATAACAGGTAAACTATATATTTTTAATTCTTTGAATAACATTCCATTCTTTCTTTGTTTTGTCACTTGTTCAATTTGTTTTATTCAGTTTTAGTGTGTTTTTGGTGGATAGATACTTTTGGGGAGTTGGCAGACATTATACTGGAAATATTTTACAGTTCTATCAATTTACCACAAGGGCAGAGCAATTAGCTAGTATACCATTGTAAAGGTTTTTCGAAAATGTCATCTGACAGTATTAGAGCATGCATGTCTTTTAATGGCTTATAACTAAATATGTTTCACTTTTTTCTGTTTGGAATAGGATGGTGGGTGTCTAGTTTTGTTAAATTATTTCTTGCCAGTGGTATCATGACCTATACGAACACACCACGTCAAAACTGCTGGTTATAAAGGACAGCCAAAAACTGAATGGTTCAGGTTCTGAGCCCTGCTTACCAGTCAACTATATCTACCTGGTGTACAACCTAAGAGCGTTGAGGTCTGGAGATAGAACTTCATATAGAGATAGGCAAAGTTTCAACTTAGCTGTGTCAGACCTAGTTTTGAGGCCTGATTTCGGCTTCACTTGCTTTGGGGCATTGGACCCCAACTAGATAACCAAGTATTCTTCTCCTGGATTGCTCTCTTCAAGCCAGTGAAGAGAGAAATCCAAGGCTGTCACAGGGAGGTGGTGAGATCCAGAACTTCTGAACCCAGTAACACAGCCTTTACTGTTACAAAAATAAATTATTTTATTCACACAAAACTAAATGCTACACATACAGTAAAGATGAGGATAAACAAACTGACCTATCTAGCCCCTTCCTAGCATCAGTCCAAGTACCTTTAGGTTGTATGTACTAAACATGTGTCAATGTTAACTTAAGGGCAATGTTTTGTCTATGGTGTCCACAAAATTAATATTTATTAAAGGCACAATTGTATGTTTCACAATTTCAAAGATGGCAGTGTGTTAGACTTTACACACTCACTGGGGTCTACAGCTCTGGGGTACTTAAAGTGGTCCCGTGGCCTTACAGCAGCCCCCACCTCCGCTTCCAGGTGACCTAAGTAAATAAAGTACAATATCTCATCAACTGTCAATCACAGTTGCTTTTTTCCTTGCCAAAGGCAAGGCTGCATAATTGATGCTGTATCTTGAGAACTGCGATTATAGTTGAATTGTACCGTGCAAGAGAAGGTCTCCACAGCTTCAGGGTCATGGTCAGGGATCAAATTCAAGATCATGGCAGGGATACAACCTCTGTCATCTCCATAACCATGCAACTGATGTACACACTATATGTGGTGCTGACAAAGCCTTTCCTAGAAACCCCTCCAATGATCTCCAGACCAAGAGAGGAGAAAGGGGCTGAGGTTTTGTAAATGCACACCGGGGCAGAGTCAAGCGCAAACGGAGGGGGTCCCCACAAGCAGCTGTAGGTGACCATCCTGTCCAACGAACTCAGGTAGAATATCAAGGCTGTTCTCTGTAGGGTACAGTTGAGTTACCATTGCTCTCAACACGGTGCTCATTCTCTGGCAATCCAACAACACTTCCGACAGGAATCTTGACACAGTCTCTATCTTAGCCTAATAGGAAGCCAGTAATTAGCAGACCTTTTCTATGGAACACATCAGTTCTTCAAATACACTGATGTATAGCATTTTCCTTTGTAATAGAGTGATCCTGGAACACTGAAATGTGCATCTCACTAGCACCACTGCCACAACCCAGAAGCCCGGATAAAGCGGGCTGTCACTGTCTAAAAGACAGTGCACTTTTGCATTCCCTCGACCACAGACACGGCTTAGGATCTCAATCCATACAACAGAGAAGGCTTAAGATGAGCCGGCATGATTGTCAGGCACTCTGGGGAGAAAATCAAATTCCACAGCTACTACTAAACAGGGTAGACCAACATTGGGTAGCAGAACATGGACTGTCTCCAGAGGCAAGTAGGGTACTTCTTGTTACAACAATTTTTTCTCACCTGTATCAGATGGCTGGAGAGGAGCAGTTCCTGTGCACTCATTATTTTTATTCGCAGTTAATGTAAGCACATAGATACACATATATATGAATGACTGATGTATAAGCGAGCCACAGAGATTCCACTCATGCCACTGTGTCTCTATTACTGTGAAAACACTTTGCTGGGAACAACTAACACACTCATGTACGCACGTGCACTTAAATCACAGACTACCCCTGAGCACCAAACTTCACCCGTTTCACCCTCCTGCGCAAAAAGATGATCTTACCAAGTCAGGATAAACTGCGTTGCGAAGTCTGCCAAGGTTCATTTTGTGTGCAAGGAAGGATGCACTGCAATTTCATTAGTAATCTCCAATCAAGGAAGTTGGCGACTAATGTTTTCTACAATTTAATATCTCTATTCATCTGTAATCAACATGTCATGGCACAGTGCACTGAACTGCAGGTGGTGGAAGCTGGAAATCAAAATTCGGATTCCGAAGACTGGGATTCTGCTGTTTCAGGGAATGAGGAGGTTTTTTGTCACTAATAATTACTAATTAGCCATGTAGAAAATACAAAAAAATGTTTATCAGCGTTCTAAAACACAGACCTCCTTATGACTATATGTTTCAATTTTATAAACAATATTCATCCCAAAAGAAATACAACAAAACAAATAGTAGTTTTAAAACACGGCTCTGTCCCACACACTTCTCAGTGACTTAGAAAATGAGGGACCGCTGTCATATCTACACAGAAAGGGACACGTTTATACACAGAGATTTTATTCGCAACATTAGAATTATTATAGATCTTAAATTCTTTAAGTCCTGTTTTTGTGCTGTGTGGGTGCTTTAGTCCCTATACCTAGGTACAACCTCTCCGTGTCATTAATTTGAATTTTATACTGGTCCTCGGACCACAATTAGGGCTAGATGTAGCAAGCTTTTTGCATGGCACAAACAGCCAATTTCTCTGTTTGCCCCATGCAAAAAGCACATTGCGATGCTCATTCCCATTTTGAGAATTGGTAACCTGGTTACCGACGCGCAAAATGGGAATGCGACTCGCAAATAGGAAGGGGAGTTCCCCTTCCTATTTGCGATTCGCATCGCGATGTAGAATTTCTTTTTGACCGCGAACGCGGTCGCAAAGCAATTCGCAGTTACCACCAGTGTCACACTGGTGGTACCCCATTTGCAAAAGGGAAGGGGTCCCCTGGGGACCCCTTCCCCTTTGTGAATGGCCCTGTAAACATTTTTTCAGAGCAGGCAGTGGTCCTATGGACCACTGCCTGCTCTGAAAAAATGAACCAAAATGTTTCATTTTTTCGTTTGTATTGCAACTCGTTTTCCTTTAAGGAAAACGGGCTGCAATACAAAAAAAAAACTGCTTTATTTAAAAGCAGTCACAGACATGGTGGTATGCTGAATCCAGCAGGCCACCATCCCGGTGAGTGTTGCGAATCACAAGGGGTTTGCAAATTGCAACCCACCTCATTAATATTAATGATGTGGGTCTTTGCGACCCCCTTGTGATTCGCAGATGGTGTCAGGGACACCATCCTGCATCCGGGTTTGCGACTCTCAAATTGCAAGTCGCTCAGGCTCGCAATTTGCGAGTCGTAAACTCGGACGTTGCTACATCTGGCCCTTAGGCCCTTTTTGCGAGTTGGCCAGCGCAGCATGCTCAGGGGTTACTGATCCGAGCAACTACAAGTCTTCTGGTGTCTTCGGGCTCAGAATAATTACGTCCTCAAACTCCAGACCAGATCATTTCAGTTTCAGAGACACTGGGCCTTTGAAACTTGTGAGTAACAGCAGGACAGCACCCCTGGAGGAAGATGCCGCACTCAGCCTCCACCTCCCAATGTATTTCAGCATGGAGGGAGCAGAAACTGCTCCACCCAGATGAAATAAAAGAAATCCACTCTTCCGCTATATTCGTCCCAATCGACTAACTGAGGGCCTCACAGCATTTAAGGTTTGTTCCAAGCAGCTGGTGAACGTGTTTGGATTTGGGCCTCTTTTTTCCCCAAGACCAGGGGAAAACATGTGGGACTGGAGAGGGTATTCCCAGGTCCACATGTTCTTCCTCATTCTGAAGAAATAACTCATAATTCTCATTAATTTACCGGGATATATCCTCCATGATTATTAGTTCCAGCCCCAGCGTCTTCCTATAAAGTAAATGGGCAACCTGCAATAATGGCCTTTGTGGTAATGAAAAATCAACCTGTTTGTTGGGGAAGTGCCGATTCCAGTGAATAGTAAGCAGTGGAATTTCCTGCACTGTATTTTTCCTGTAACAGACAAAATCTGACAAATGGGTACTCCACTGGATTTAGCATTTCCTTCACAAAACAGAAGTTTCTGATACCACTCAAATCTAAATTAAGCCCACTGACTGGAATCCCATTATGGTCTTGAAGAAAATGGTTCTGGCAAATTTTTAATGTCAAACCTTCTTTGACATGGTTTTCTTTATTTATGGTGTATGAAACCAAGATGGAGAAACCCATTTTTGAAGAAATATGTTTTAGTTCTTAAAGGACTTTTTAACCAAGATTAGCCCCCCACCCCTATTCTTAAGGAGGTTCCACTTTATCCCCTCAATTCCCTTTCCCCTTCTTTAATACCGATAGGACTTGTATCCTCTTGCTTCACTCCTTTTTTTATTTTTACTACTTCCCCCACCCATTAATGTTTTCCCAACTTAAACACCCCCCCACTGTTATCATCCCCCTTTTACTCTCTTTTATTTTTTACTTCTCCTACCTTTCTTTAATACCCATATGTCTTCTACCCTTTTGCTTTAGTCCTTTATTAATTTTACATTCACTACTTCTGTTAGTGCGTCTGACCTTAATAAGTAAATTCACAAGGGGACGCGAATAGGTTGGTGAATCTTTTGACTCGCAATTAAGATGTTCTTACCATAGCTCCAATACATAATCAATAATCAATACACAATAATCTATAATCGTTAGCATTCAATAACATCAATATAAATAGAGTCAATAATTGTCACGCACCATGACCTTTAAGTCTTGAATAACCACACCTTTTAGTAAAAGTTAGAATATTTATTTCCCTATATTGACAATGCTAAGGTCATGTAGATTAATCTGAAAATCAAATGAAACACATACAGAATCAATACTGGCGGCGGAAGAAGCGTAATCCAATCTAAGCTTGAACTACAACACATCAAAGTAATTCCATATGTTAGGTTTAGCAGAGAAATTCATCAAGCATTAATCCCTATTAACATGATTTCATTAGTGAAGATCCTTAACTAACACGAAATTAGCATCAGCATGTTGGGATTCATGCACAACAATTTAGTGACACAAATTTGGAAAAAATATCTAAATATGGCTCTATCAAAACAGTGCAGTTGGTACCTAGAAAGAAGAAGCAAATTCATATCAATTCATCAGCCTAATATATTATACCTATACTCAATGTGGAACAGCAAGCAGAGCTAGTCTTCTTCCTCAGGACATCAGTCGACCAGCAAGGCATCAGGATTCAGCATCAAAGTTCAGAAAGCGCAAAGTCTGTAAGCATTAAAGTTAAGCACGTCTCTAATTGAAACACAAAGCACAATATGGGCAATAATGAGCCTTTCCGCCAGCAAGAAAATGGGCAATGCACTACGACAAATGCAAGGGCAGAATGTCTGGTGAAAAATGCATGCTTTCTTCCCAGTGTAATCCCGTTTAGTCAAAAATGCTAAAACTATCCCCCAAATCCCTATTGGTCAGTTAATCGTAGGTTCACACTCTGTCCAATAAAACTAAAACTCCAAATCTATGAATTCTACTATTACTCTGTTCACATGTAGTTAATTGGTTTGTCTTGCAATGTCCTCATAATCCGGCTCGTCAGGTAACGATATTGTTGGAGCTTCTACTCTAGTCAGTATCTTCATTGTTCTTGTTCTGGGAAAGTCAGTCTCACACACATTACACATAACATGGTGCATTAGAAGGAACATCATCTTCTAGCAGTCGGTTATCATGAGAAAGTTTTTGTTATGAGCACATTTAAGCAATACAATCGAAATCACAGTTTAACTCTCTAGGACAGCCATTTTATTAAACGCTAAGAAATACAGCTTTTACATGAGGTCTGGCAAGTAGGCCAAGACACTTGCTAAGTTAAGGCCTACAGTTAATAAAGCCATAGCTTACTGCATAGCCCTTAATATGACATATTACTACATTAGTCTAACAAATGCTCAATATTTAATATTATTATATAATTGATTAGTACATTTTGTTAACATTGGTGGCCATTCTTCGTAATCACATTTACAAATGGGTGCATTACTTTTCTACGTTATTTTCTTTACTACATAAACTTATTATTCAGAATACATGAACACTCATTAATAATTTTTATCAAAACACCTGTGCTAGCAATCCCTCCTCTGATGAATAAATATGTCATCACACTATCACCCACAAATCTTTGAATCAGCTAAAATTCTGTCAATTCAATCCCTTCACATTTTTGTTTACCCTTTGAATTTTGCCTGTTAAATTTTTCCCTTTTCTTTTCTTCCCGCCTCTGATTATTCTTTGACCTTTACAATTTAATTCTTTTGCATACTTTGCACAATCCCCATATCCCCAATAGACAAACCACAACAATTAATATTCCCTGTAATATTTTCAATAGAATCCCATTCCAAATGTTTCTCAGCCAATTTCCCACTGAAGCGAGCCCTTTGCCAACCTTGTCCCAAACACCTGGTTCTTTCAATTCAAATTAGCACTTGCATTAATCAGATTAGTAAGTAAGGGCCAGATGTAGCAAAGGTTTTCACCCATTCTGTGTCTATGGGAAAAAATGTTCGTACATATGGCCCTAAGTCTCTTATCTCTTTACTGTTATCTGGTATATACGAACAACAATGCCTACAACTAATAATTCTACAGACTCCACGATCCTTCGCTAAAAGAATGTCTAAAGCAAGATGGTTTTGAAGAGTCATAGCTCTATCAGCATCTAAATCAGTATCTATCAGGAGTATGGCTCCTGAAAAATTAGTCAGCATGTTATCCACAATAGTAGACATCTTTTGAATCTTTATCAAATTCAGAATGACTCCCTCTGAAGGAATCACTGCTCCAAATATATCTCTCACTAAAGCAGAAGAGGACTCCCTCATCTGTCTCTTATGACGTAATTCAGTCATTTTCGGAAATTTCTTCAAATCCTCCATTTGATAAATCTTTGGGAAAACTATCCCCAAATAACATGTCAGATACCATCCTCTTGGAAGATGGTAATAAGCATTAAGACCACAGATGTAATAAATCCCGGGAATCGCAGGGTCCTGTCCATTCAACATAAATGTCCATTTACTCTGAAACAAAAACACATACCTACATTCACTTGTTTCCACAAATAAAGGGTCAGTGCACGATTCAGGCCTATATATACAAAGTTTCCCTATGTTGTGCATCTAAAGCTAATTTCCCTTGCGTTTTAATTGCACTGTAAGCATTATCATTCTTGTAAGTCCTTTTCTCAAAGCCTTTTTCTAATTTCTCCTTTAATGCCTTTCTCCTGTCATCAGTGTGATCTAAGAAGCTTTTCTCTAAAGGTGTAAGCAAGCATGTCAGATTATTGCGGTGTGCATACGCTGTGCCAAACGTCAATGTAGGTTCAAAGAAACCTCTAACTATTACTATGTCGTTCTCCTTAGATACTCTTCTCCCATACTTAATTATAGGAACAAACGAAAACACAACATCATCATTTTAGTAAAATTACTGTATGTACTCCTGGTTACAAAATCTTGTTAGTAACAGACTGCAACTTATTCCGTAAGTTAAAGGCAAGCTATGGTAGGTGACTCTATCCTCGACAGATGAAGTAATCTGCATACACACATAACAATTCTTCGCATCCATTGTCTCAACATACTCACTCAATAAGCGATAGAAGACATTAGAAAAAAGTTCTCCTTGCGTATTAGTATCGCCATGCAAATATTTCTCGTCTAACCTAAACTATTGCTGTCAGTGCAGTAGTAATTTCAAAAGCAGAAGTATGGTTGAATTCACCCCTATCAGGAACAGACATACCCACAATCAACACCACAAACAATATCCCACACATAATCGCCAAAACAATACCCATATATTTACAGTGCCTATCATTCCTACCCTGTTGACTAATGTTACTCATGATCAGTAAAAAATCAGAAAGCAGAATAAATTTAGAAAAGCTTGCAGCAAAAATCAAAAATAGACAACTCTTCTTTCAACAGTTACTTACAGCTCTCAGTTTCACTTCCAGGATCCCTTGTCAAAATCGGTTAGTAGTTTTGTCAAAATCAGGTTTCAAAAGTCAAATCAGGTTATCAATGTCTCTTCGGTTACTTTTATCAGTCTCTTTCTCAAAAATGTCTCTCAGATTGTTTCAACAGTTCAGTTCATCAGCTTCCTTCAAGTGCCAAAATACTGACCTGGAATCTTTCTATCAAAACAAAAAGACAAAAACTCTTGTTGCCATTTACTCGTAGTTGCATACGTCCATTCAGGACCTGCGTATCTTCGACTTGTACATCCTCTTTCTTTTCAGTTTTCAATCACCATTCAGTTCTCCTTCACTTAGATCTTCTCTTTTTGTTTTATCTACTTCCTCCTCGATTGTTGGTTCAACAACCACTTCTTTCCCTTTCTCCACCTGTGACTCCGGACACTTATCTCCTTTCATTGGACCCTTTGCCAGTGTACTCTTCAGAGTCGAACTCGAAACTTCTTCTTGTTCTGCGGTGTTTTCTCTTGACGGACCTGCAATCGGTTCAGGAGGAGTCAGATCACAATGGCTTTGATCCACCTCAACTCCTTTCCCTTCTGGGTCTGGCAATTGCTCAGTGTGTCTCTCAAAATCATCAGCTTCTGGGAAAGCCCTCCTCTGACTAGGCTCTCTTGCTGCCTCAATTGAGATAGGCTCTCCCTCACCCTTCTGGATGTCTTCTCCTTCGTCTCTCACAGGAGTGACTGAACTGTCCTCAACAAGCTCAGATCCGGTCTCAGTTCCCCTTTGTTCTCCTACCGGCCCTGAGACTTGCCTCCCTGTTGTTGCTACTCTCAACAACGCTTCTTCATGATCCAGTGGACATGCCACTTTCTTCATGTGACTTGCGTGAATCCAGTTCGGAATTCCAGCACAATTCACAGCTGTGGTAGTCTTCAGAACTACCTGATAAGGTCCCTTCCAACAAGGTTCCAAACACATTTTCTTTACATGTTTCCAGACCCCTACCCAGTCTCCAGCTCTCAGGTTGTGCCCTGGGTCATGGATCGGTGGCAGTGTGGTGGCTTCCACCTGCTGAGAGAAAGAGTGAACCACATCAGCCAGACCTTTGCAGTAATCCAACACCATATCATCTGTAATGTTGACAAGTGCATTTGCAGGCACTGCTGGCAACCTCATTGCTCTGCCCATGAGGATTTCATGCGGCAACAAACCTGTCTTCCCGTCAGGTGTGTTTCTCATTGACATCAACACTAAATGCAATGCGTCAGGCCACTTCAAATTTGTGGATGCACACATCTTTGCAACCCTTGACCTCAAGGTACCATTCCTTTGTTCCACTAGTCCTGATGCTTCAGGGTGGTAAATACAATGCAACTTCTGCTCAATGTTCAATGCTGCACACAGTAATTTAATTACTTTATTGTTGAAGTGACTTCTAAAAAGATCAGAAATCCAAAACGCGGTATCAGTTCCCTAAGTTTCGCTACTGTGAGACTATTATTTCTTTGTGTATGGTAAGCTTCAATCCAGTGACTAAAAATAAAGACAATCACCAACACATATCTTAAACCTCCACACACAAGCATTTCAATAAAATCCATCTGCATTCTGCTGAATTGACCTCCCGCTCTTCCAATGTGGCTCAAATTAACCACTGTCCCTTTCCTTGCGTTTAGTTGTTGGCAAATGACACTACGATGGCAAACTGCTTCAACAACTTGTCTAAACTTTGGGTTGAACCAATCATGTTTGAACAAACGAATCACTGCATCCCTCCCAAAATATGCTTGACCATGATAATACCTCGCCTTTTGAGATAACAGGCTATTTGGCAAAACCAACTGACCCTCTTCTGAAACCCACAATTCATCTTGTCTTTGCACACTTTTAATTTTTCTCCATGATTGCTTTTCCTCCCTGTCAACATTATTCTGTAACGTTTTCAATTTTTCTAAAGTGTCAATTATTTTCAATGCATAGCTTGTACAAATTTCATCTTCTTCAGGTAACAGATCCCACTTATCTTTGAATGATATACAGTTCAATGCTCAAAACCTTGCAACTTGATCCGCATATCCATTTCCCAATGACACAAAGTCCTGCGACTTCAGATGTGCACTGCATTTCACCATGGCAGTCTTTTCAGGCATTTGAATAGCATGTAACAATTCTTTAATTCTCTCACCATTTCTTACAGGTGAACCAGAAGAGGTCAGGAAACCTCTCTGTGACCACAGCTGGCCAAAATCATGAACTATTCCAAATCCATATTGGCTATCCAAATAAATGGTAACTTTAATTTGAGAAGAAACATGGCACGCTCTAGTAAGGGCTACCAGTTCTGCTACTTGGACAGAATATACTCCTTGAAGCCAAGAAGCTTCCAAGGTGCCTGTAATTGGACACACAGCATATCCTGCTCTCAGTGTCCCTGTATAGTCTCTCAGACAAGAACCATCAACAAAGATAATTTGGTCATTTTTTTCCAATCGGGTATCTCTAATGTCAGGTCTCGGTTTTGTGCACAGATCAGTTACTTCAAGACAATCATGCTCAACATCTTCCTCTTTTTCAATTTCAAAATTTTTACTCAGAAGTAAGGTTGCTGGGTTCAGCACTGAACATCTTTTCAATGATACATTTGGTGACCCTAGAATACTCATTTCATATCTGGTCAACCTTGCACCAGTCAAATATTGGGTTTCCGTCCTTGTAAGTAAAATCTCAATAGAGTGAGGGACCATTACAGTCAGGGGATGTCCTATCACAATGCCTTCACACTGTGTGGAACACCTTATTGCATTACAACTGCAATCATCCAAGAAGCCTGAGGGACAATCTCCCGTTTGGGCAGTTTCTCCGTATTCGGAGGAACTGCACAAAAAAGTCAGATTATTTTAAAGAGTCAGATATTCTCATATTAAGACTTATTGATAGGGGATATCATAAAAGACTTGTAAAAAGAGCAAGAAAGAGAGCATGGTACAATCATAGGGAATGTCTTTTACAATCGAAACCCACTAAGGAAAGCAACAACAGATTTGCTTGTGTTACGACATTTAGCCCAGCCAGTAACGACATCAAAAAGATTATTGTGCATCATTGGGAGCTAGTCAAAGAACATTTTATCACACAAGATTTACCTCTCTTTTCCTTCAAAAAAGGAAGGAACATAAGAGACACACTGATAAGGGAATCATTACCACAAACACCAAATGCACCAACCAATACATTATGGGGGCTTCCAGCCATATTGGGACATTATAAATGTGGACAGTGTACAGCAAGCAAATTCAGTTTCAATAAAACTGATTTTAGTTTTGGAGACAATGCGTTCTCGCTGAGTTCATTTACAAATTATAATACAATGGATGTCATTTATGTAATCTGTTGTCCTTGCAATCTGATGTACATAGGAAAAACGACACAGAAAGCAAAATGTAGGATCTTGCTACATAGAAGCAGAATTAAATGTAAAACTGTGGGGGCTCCTCTAGTGGAACATTATCAGAGGTTTGAACACAATTGTGATGAGTTGAGATGGCAAATCATTGAGCAAATTATCTTGAGTCCGAGAGGAGGTGACAACAATAATCTCCTAATGAAACGTGAACTCTATTGGTTGGAAAGATGTGGAACTATAAACAATGGCCACAATACTCTAGAAGACTGGAGACAAGCTTCGACAATTTGATCAACTTATTAGTTGCCCATATGTCATGATAAATCCCTTATATTTACATTTTTGTATATACAGGGGCCTACTTAGTTCCTGTAACATACTTCAAGGATTAATAAACCTGAGATCCCCTTTTTTTTAAACCTTTTTTGAAAATGTATATGTGAATTTGATACCTTATTACACATTTGACATTGGCATAAAAAATATCTCTCTTTATTGAAATTACATGTCCATTATAATACAAAAGAGAGAAAATATACTGGTTGGCTATTAGAATCTAAAAACATTATCAGTTTGAAATAATAACCCACCTTCCCTTCCTTCCTTTGAATTTTGGGCAGACCCGAAATGACTTTGCGGTTTCCGTGCAGACCGCTCTTGTTCGCAAATCGAGGAAATAATAAAAAAACAGTTAGTCAATTATGAATAGTAGCATTGAAATGCCACCAGGCTGGCAAACAGTTTTGAAATATAGGAAGGATTCGAACTGTGCCGCACAGAATAGACAGATTTAGCACGTACGAATCCTGGGCAGACCAGAGAGGGCACTGTAACAATTTTTAACACAGTTGCTGTATACAATGAGCATCTGTAAAAGGCGCGGACTTAGTAACAACAGAAACACTTTTATAATTAATTTTTTAATTTTTTATTAATAAGACATGCAAGTTGTAGGAATATTATACTTCAATTGGTGTTGTTCAAGCACATACACCATTTGTTAAGCGGACCAGAGAGGGAACCGTTAAAGTAGAGGCAGATAAACGCTACGTACGACCGCATTCTATTCAAATCCAGCACGAACAAATCCTGGGAGGACCTGAAGAGGGAACTGCAACAATTTTGAACACAGTTGCCGTATACGAAGACAATCTGTGTATAAGGCGCTGACCTAAAATAAATACACTCTCAATAATTTCTTAATAACAAAACATGTGAATTGTAAAAATATTATACTTCAATCGGTGTTATTCAAGCATACACATCGTTTGGTATGCGGTCTAGAGAGGGAATTGCTATAGTGGCGACGTAAACGCCACGCACGACCGCCTTGTATTTAAATGGCGGTTTCCGACTCGCATTGAAGAACACAAATTTGTGTCCTGCAACGCGTCACTCCTATCATAAAAGAAGTAAGTTGATGACCGAACATAATGTTCCTTTTCCAGTCCACCTTTTTGATTGTATCAATACAATTTTGATAATATCCCTCATTGTGTTTCAGGGAATAAGAGCCTTAAAGTTACATTTCGCAAACAACAGCAAAGTCTAAGATAAACAGATTGCTGCTATGTAAAGCATCCCCTGTTTTTTCAGGGTGAGACATTGCCATCCTTAAGAAGATTAATTTCCAAATCTTGGATTTATGTAAGTTTTAAAAGAATTTGCTAAAAATAATTAAACCTTATAATCAAATTTCATTCTGTTGGTTGTTAGAAAATAATTCCTCAATTAACATTTAACTGCAAGAGGGTTAGCTCTCGCCAAAAGGAAACAATAATTGTTACCATTGCCTTAAGACAATATATCTCAACGATGGCAGAATATAGAACCTAATAGGCCTTTTTACTTTTTACTTATATCAGGAAAAGGATAAATATGGCTCCTAACTTCCAATAAGAAATATACTGGGCGCATTGCATTAGATGATCTTGGATTAAACAGGTGAGTGGTCTACTGCCTAGCATATTATATACATTTAAATAATATAAATTCTAAAATCCTTTCCACTTTGGCAAGATTATAATAGATATAATTCCCCTTGTATCTAGGTGCTACCAATTCAGAGAAATCCCCAGTCCTGATGATGACCCGTTTCTGATTTATGTCTCAATAAGGGGCGAAACGTCAGCAATGATTAATGTGGATTACTGTAGAAATGAGATAGAGACCTCAAGACTCCTGGATTGAAGGAATCTTATGGAAGCTCACCGTTTGTTGTTTTGAACCCAATTTTTGTATATATTGTACATAACACTGGCACTTTATGAATCACAATATTCACTTTCACTGTGTTGTTATTTTAAGAGCACCTAGAAATTAGTGATTAAGAGTTAATTTTAAGTTTATTTACAATAAAAAGGTCATACTGAATGTTGTTGCAAAGAAATAAAATGTATAGCAACTTAAGTAATACGATAGTGAATAGAATCACTTATTTTTTACCGTGGAAGTCTAGGTATATACTTCCCCCTGCTTGACCAAAAAATTTTATTTACTAAAATTCACACTGTGTAAGGCTCTGGCCAACTGCTGTAACTGCGTGCAAACAACCTGGTAAAGCTGCTGCAACTAGGTCCAAAGTAGCTGAAAAATATGCTACTGGGCGATTTACGCCTCCATGGACCTGAGTCAAGACAGACAAAGAACATGCATCACGCTCATGACAAAACAATGTCAAAGGTTTCGTATAATCAGGCATACCCAGCGCTGGAGCCCTGCACAAACTCTATCTCAATTCAGCAAACGCTTTCATTTCAGTCCGGTCTAACACTATAGGATCAGTGACTTCCTTATGAGGCAGTTTCTGCAATGGTCTTGAAATGACTGAGAAATTTGGAATCCATTGGTGACAATAGCCTACCATCCCTAAAAACATCCTGGCATCTCTCTGTGTGATCGGGGGATTTATCTGCAATATGGTTCTAATCCTTTCTCTGCATATCTTTCTAGAACCCTTCTCAATCTTCACTAACTTCTGACAGTGCTGCAATTTTAGAAGAGTCACTTTGTGACCATTCTTTCCCAAATGGTTCAACAGGGCAATTGTATCCTACTTGCACTCATCCCTTGTTTTGGACGCAATCAGCAAGTCATCAATGTACTACACCAAGGTCGACTGGAAAGGCAATTCCAACGACTCCAACTTCTTTTCCAAGATATGATTAAATATGGAATGTGACTCTGAAAACCCTTGAGGAATTCTGCACCAGCAATAAACTTGATCCAGGAATTTGAAACAAAATGAAGAGGCACAGAAAAGAAAGCTTGTGACAAATCGATGACAGTGAACCACTCAGCATCACATGGAATCTGGAACATTATGACAGCTGGATTTGGCACCACGGGACAACATTTGACCAAAATCTCATTTATTTTTCTCAAATCCTGAACAATTCGAACTTTCCCAAAGGGCTTTTTCAAACCCATTATCGGTGAATTACATGGACTGCTCAATACTTCCTTCAGAACCCCTTGCTTTACAAAGTCTGCAATTATCTGGGCTACTTTCATAAGGACATCTTGCGGCATATGGTACTGTGGAAGTTGAGGAAAAACTGCATTTGGCTTCATAGTAACTTTGACTGGCTCAACTCCCTTTATCAAACCTACTTCTTTTACTGTCAGATCCCATACTTTCTCTTTAACCGTTCCCTGCAAATCAGGATGAAGCTCTTTTCACTGTGAACATCGGGAAAAATTAAATCAAGAGGGTTTTCCTCATTTGTAGTTTCACACTCTATCTCTGGGGCCTGGTCATCTTCATCATCACTATTCATCTGAATCTCAATTCCATCATTTGAACAAGTTATCAAACACCTTGTTTTACACAGCAAGTCTCTTCCCAGTAGGGATACCTGAAAGGGGAAAATTTTGAACTTCTGCACTTCTCACTGTAGAGCGTGTTGATCCCATGTCAACCAAGAATAAAACTTTGTGACCCATAACCTTTCCCTTCACATAGGGACCCCTTTGATCTGCTTCTAAGGAAGTTGCACGCACACATGGCTCCTCATCTGAACTATCACTCGTCCATTCATCATTTATTCCATTCTCACTGTGTAACGGGAATCGGTGCATTGTGTTACTACTTTGGTTATGCCTCTAACCTGTGACCTGTTTAGAAAGCATAATCTGTTGCTGCTCCATCGGGGCTTGAGGTATTTGAATTTGCTGTCTAGGTACCATGGGAACCTGCTGTTGCATCGACTGCAACTGTGACATTTGTGCACGGTGCATTTGCACCTGCTGCATGGGCTGAAAATGTTGCATTTAATTTATATTATTCTGAAAATCTGGATTAGGTCCTCTCACTCTCGGTCCCCTCACATTCTGGAATGACTTGATGTCATTACTCTGCTGAATGAAACTTTCCTGCACTATCATTGGACACTCCAGTTTCCAATGTCCAACGGCTCCGCAGAGGTGACATGGGAATAACTTCTTCGTTCCCTCCACATCATTCTGAACCACTACAGTATTCAAGTCTGGACTACGATTCATATTTCCTCCATGACCTCTACCTCTCATCTATAGCTGAAACATCATGTTTCCCTGCTGCTGCTGTGGCAACTGCTGTGGAAAATGTCCTTGCCCTCCTGTTTGAGCTGCTTTAATCTGCATCACCATGGCCTTCTCTTTCAACTTTTTCTGCTTCAACTCAATCTCATCACTAGAGTATTTTGCATACTGCAACACCTCATCAATCGGCTTTGCTTGCCAGCAGATCAAATTACTCTTAATCATCCGGCTAATTCCAAGTCTCAATCATTCCATGAATCTGTACACAAAATGGAGCATGTCTTTCGCCTCAATTGTACGACTGTAATGCTTGAATGCCTGCAACAATCTGTCATAATACGCATGTATCAACTCCTTTGCTTCCTGAGTTGTCTTGTCAATCCTCTGCCAATCAATATTCTTGGGCGAAATTCTCATTTTCAAAAACTCAATCACCTTATAGTAATATTTCATTACATCAGGAGAAGGTGCACCTGTATTCTTGTCTCTCTCCAGTTCACTTGTTGGCCAATCTACACTCTCCTTACACTCGATCCACAGATCAACTGGAACATCTATCTCTAATACTGTGTTCAAGTCTTCCCACAGACACTTCGCAAGTTTCACAAATTTGTCTGTCTGCTGATACCATTCTACTGGCTTTTCAATCAATTTTGGATAATCATTTGTGAATGACAGAATGTCACTTCTGCTCCACAGAACACGAACAAATACCACCCCTGGAGTTCCTCTCTGTGGTAAAAAATTTACTGGATCTTTATCCTGCTGCACATTTGCAGTCAGCTCCAAAGAATCGTTTTTTCTCTTGTCTCTTTTCTTTACCCATCTGCCTTCCCATTTGTCTAATGCTCCCCATGTCTGAGCACTTTGTATCAATTCTTTAAGGTGTGCCTTCATTCCGGCAGATCTCATGTGTTCAAGATCTTTAGCATCAAAATCTAATCTGTAACTCCTTTTCAAATACTTCGTTTTCTCTATTTCTATGCCGTACTTCTCTGCCAAGTCTGCTAATTTCTGATGCACATTGCTCACCTCTCTCGTAATTTTGGGGCACAAATATCTCAACTCTGCCTCTGTGTAGGATTCTAACCTATTCACACCCATCGTTCCCTCAATGAGTTCACCCGCTTCCATGTTTAGCCTAGCACAATTCAAATACTCCTCTCCCTTAGCAGCACTCTGCAGGGAATTCAGCTTGTCTACCCATTCAGTCAACTGCCGAGCTGTCAATCCTTGCAGTGAAATGTTACTTTCTTGTACCGGTGGCACCTGCTGTACAACTGCATTCGGGGTCTGCGGTGTCAATAATTTAAAACTCTGACTAATGTCTAGTCCTGCCATAGTATCTGGAAGTGCTACAAATTAACTGAGGTCTAGCAATAATCATGATCGATTAAAAAGTCTGTCCCACAGGAGAGACTACTCGAGCATTTTTTTATTATGTCCTCCCCTCATGTTCTGGGACCTTGCCCCCTGCTCACCTACAATAGGTTTCCTGTGTGCAAATAATGGTAACGCTGGACCAACAGTACTAGGTAGCGATATAGCATCTCGGGCTGTTCTAGCACTTACGCTCTGTGGGAGAGTAACTCCCATATTCTGATTCTTCATCGGAGTCATGTCTGACTGTGTCCTTGTCACTGAAGTGAATCTTGGGATTAACCGCGGCTGCACTTGGGGCAATAAAAGTAGAGTTGGTTCTGTCTGAACCAATATCGGTCTAGGGAAGACCTGTTCTGTCAGCACCACTAAGTTTGAAGTTGTTTCCATAATGGGTACATCAGCATAAATTCTCTGACTCTGTGGCAGTTGCATCTGGGTCTGCACTACAGGAGTGGTAGGCACAATAAGAGCATTCTGCACCGCATTCTGTGTCAGACTAGCATTAACCTGCACCGGACTCACTGTCCCATTAACCTGTGTCAGGGCTGTTGGATCAGCACTGGCACTTGGACTACTGTCATGTACTGTATATGGTGGTGGTCGATCGTTCAACAACTGTGTAATAAACTCATCATCATACGATTTCTCATCCATTGTTGAAGACTTTCTAGCCTCCTTACTCTCTGACAGACTTTAATTGGTCTTCCTTGTAGCTTTCTTTCCTTCCTTCTCATTGCCCTGCATAATTGCCGGAAACAACTTAGGGGGTGATTCTCACCCTGGCGGGCGGCGGAGGCCGCCCGCCAGAGTTCCCCCCTCCAAAATACCGCTCCGCGGTCGAAAGACCGCTGAGGGTATTTTGGGATTTGCACTGGGCTGGCGGGCGACCGCCAAAAGGCCGCCCGCCAGCCCAGTGCAAATCATCCTTCCCACGTGGACGCCGGCTCAGAATTGAGCCGGCGGAGTGGGAAGGTGCGACGGGTGCAGTGGCACCCGTCGCGTATTTCAGTGTCTGCAAGGCAGACACTGAAATACAAAGTGGGGCCCTCTTACGGGGGCCCCTGCAGTGCCCATGCCATTGGCATGGGAACTGCAGGGGCCCCCAGGGGCCCCACGACACCCCATACCGCCATCCTGTTCCGGGCGGGCGAACCGCCAGGAACAGGATGGCGGTATGGGGTGTCAGAATCCCCCATGGCGGCGCAGCAAGCTGCGCCGCCATGGGGGTTTCCCAGGGCAGCGGAAAACCGGTGGGAGACCGCCGGTTTTCCCTTTCTGGCCGCGGCTGAACCGCCGCGGTCAGAATACCCTGTGGAGCACCGCCAGCCTGTTGGCGGTGCTCCCTCCAACACTGGCCCCGGCGGTCCATGACCGCCGGGGTCAGAATGACCCCCTTAATCCCTTGCAACGTCTCCATCCTCCAAACTTTCTGATCACAGTCCTACCTAGCCTCCCCTAGAGTTATTTCTGCCTTTCTCATCCTCCTCTCGAATTTCAGATGCTGTTGCTGTCTGGCTACTCGCTCCCAAATCACTAATGCCTCAAACTGTGCTGGTCTCGGAAGGGGCTTCAATTCATATAGCACCATCCTTAAATGCAAAAAAACACTCAAGTTGAACGTTCCATGTGTAGGAAACGCTAAGTTCCCATCTTTTTCTGTCAATTTGCACCATTGCTTTAGCCAAAGACATGGCACAACACCCTTCTTTTCCATTACAATGTAAGCTGGTGTGCCGTCTGGTTGTGTAGCCCTGCCTACACTCGTCATATACATATCTCCCTTTAGGGCACTTTTTACTGCTTTAAAAAATGTCATCTTTTCGACCTTTTTGTTATTCAAAATAATAATAAGGAAGTGACTTTTAATCCCAAGATTTCTTTCACCTACATTCTCAACCAATTGCCTCTCACGGACGGCGGCCAATCCGTGTGCGACCCTTCTCACTAACCGACCTATCCCACCACGGCTCCAATGACGTCACACTCACACGTACTGCGGCTGACAAAGTCTTGTGGCTTGTCCTCCCAAATTTCGATTCACACAAACTAATGCAAAACATTGCGAGCACTAATCAAAAAACAAAAATCAAAAACAAATCTGCTGGTTTACTCCCGGAAAAGGTAACACAATCGCTTCAGAAACTTTACGGATTTTCCACTGATTGCTCTTCCCGCACTTACAGCTACTCCTTCTTGCTCGTCTTCCAGATTTGCAAGAAAAATTCGACCTGCTAATTTTACTCTCAACTGATCAATGGGTCTGTCCTGGTGCACATAGGACTAGCCAAAATTTTTCTTTTACTCACTTTACTCACACTCTGACTTGTTGAATATGCCCAAAAAAACCTACTAAACCAGACAGATTACAACATAAAACCAAGTGTCTCATACACTTTTCAATATACTGCAGAGTCTTAGACCACGCAGGGTCCGTACATCAACAACCACGTGGACAATTTGTTAGCACAAAGACCACACACATGTGAAGTTCGACGACTTCCCTACTCTCACACTGCGGAGTACGAACACTCCTACTACAACTATATTTGGAGTACGCAAACTCCCTAAAACACTCACAACCATCACAATTTACCTGCGATTTGCATAAGCTGTACAAGTGCAACCTACTTCATTCACACTGTCACTAGAATGCCAAGAACATCCTCAAACAACTATTAGCAGGATCCAGGATCTGGGAAAGTCATTTCTGGACTTAAGGGAACATTTTCTCTAGAATTAGCACAATTGAAAAATAAAATCCAAATCTCAATAATAGTGAACTCTCAAAGGACCAATTCATCAAACTACTACCATCTCTGGGAACACCTGTTACTGTGTACTATACATCTGTGACTAGTTCTTGAGGAGATTAACCATCGGCCTCTCTTACCTTCTCTGTTTGTCTATTATTCTATACAGGACGTCTATGGTAAACTCTTAAGGAGACAAACCATCAGTCTGCTACCATCTCTGTTAGCGCATCTGACCTTAATAAGTAAACTTACAAGGGGACGCAAATAGGTCGATGAACCTTTTGACTCGCAATTAAGATGTTCTTACCATGGCTCCAGTACATAATCAATAATCAATACAAAACAATCAATAATCCTTAGCATTCAATAACATCAATAATCAATAGTCAGTAATTGTCACGCACAATGACCTTTCAGTCATGAATAACCACACCTTTTAGTAAAAGTTAGAATATTTATTTCCCTATATTGACAATGTTAAAGTAATGTGTACAGAATCAATACTGGCTCTCCAAAGCGGCGGAAGAAACGTAATCTAATCTAAGCTTGAACTACAACACATCGAAGTAATTCCATACGTTAAGTTTAGCAGAGAAATTCATCAAGCATTAATCCCTATTAACATGATTTAATTAGTGAAGATCCTTAACTAACACCAGATTAGCATCAGCATTTTGGGCTTCATACACAACAATTTAGTAACACAAATTTGGAATAAATATCTAAATATGGCTGTATCAAAACAGTGCAGTTCGTACCTAGAAAGAAAAAGCAAATGCATATCAATTCAGCAGCCTCATATATTATACCTATACTCGATGTGGATCAGCAAGCAGAGTCAGTCTTCGTCCTCAGGACATCAGTCGATCAGCAAGGCATCAGGATTCAGCATCAAAGTTCAGAAAGCGCAAAGTCTTTAAGCATTAAAGTTAAGCATGTCTCTAATCGAAACGCAATATGCACAAGAATTAGCCTTTCAGCCAGCAAGGAAATGGGCAATTCGCTACGACAATATGCAAGGGCAGAATGTCTGGCGACAAAATGCATGCTTTCTTCCCAGTGTAATCCTGTTAAGTCAAAACTGCTAAAACTACCCCCCAAATCCCTATTGGTCAGTTAATCGTAGGTTACACTCTGTCCAATAAAACTAAAACTCCAAATCTATGAATTCTACTATTACTCCGTTCACATGTTGTTAATTGGTTTGTTTTGCAATGTCCTTATCATCCGGCTTGTCAGGTAACAATATTGTTGCAGCTTCTACTCTAGTCAGTATCTTCATTGTTCTTGTCCTGGGAAAGTCAGTCTCACACACATTACACATAAAATGTTGCATTAGCAGGAACATCATCTTCTAGCAGTCGGTTCTCATGAGAAAGCTCTCGTTATGAGCACATTTAAACAATACAATGGAAATCACAGTTTAACTCTCTAGGACAGACATTTTATTAAACGCTAAGAAATACAGCTTTTACGTGAGGCCTGGCAACTAGGCCAAGACACTTGCTAAGGTAAGGCCTACAATTAATAAAGCCAAAGCTTACTGCATAACCCTTAATATGACATATTACTACATTAGTCTAACAAATGCTCAATATTTCATATTATTATATCATTTATTAGTACATTTCGTAAACATTGGTGGCCATTCTTCGTAATTACATTTTCCAATGCATGCATTATTTTTCTACGTTATTTTATTTTCTACATAAACTTATCTTTCAGAATACATGAACACTCATTAATACTTTTTATTAAAACTACTGCGCCAGCACTTCCCCCGTCTTCTATGTTTCTCCACCCTATTCCCTTTCCTCCTACTCCCCCTTTTACTTCCCCTTTTTTTCTTTAATATCCATACGTCGTGCACCCTCACACTTTACTCCTTTTTCTTTACTTTTACTACTGCCATCTGTCCATCTATGTTTTCCCATCCTATACACCCTCCCCATTACCTTTACCCCTTTTACTCCCTTCTATTCTTCTACCTCCCATTCATTATCTTTAATACCCATGCGTCTTTTCTCCGTCGGTTATTTTACTTTTATTACTTCCCACTCTTCTATCCACATTTTCTCCCATTCTATCCACTCCCTTCCTTAAATTCTTGCCTTTCTTTTGAAGACATATGCCTTACCCAAAAAACCTCTGGACATATTTATGAGGTCCATGTGCTTTTAGAGCGTCACTTTTCTCGATGCTCCGGCAGCGCAGATTACAAAATCATATCTATAAGGCCACGCAAAACCAGTTTGGTCGGCTTTGAATGGCCTCATAGATATGCAGTAAGGCAAGGCAGTGCAAGTCGCTGAGTTGCCTTACTCTGCATGAGGGAAGGATTTTGCCGCACACATAAAGGAAAATGCCTCTATGGGTTGTTTTTGTGCATGAAGGTGTCCCTTCCTGCACAAAACAATTCTGCTAACAGCACTGACACCCTTGCACTATTGTACACGGGTGCCTGCTTTGGCGATAGGCTTCGGAAACTCCGCTAACGCAAGGGGAAAGGACAGAAATGTACTATATTGCATGAATATGGTGCATTCCTGCCATTTCACTTTGGTGTAGGGGAGTGCAGCAAGGTGACTTGCTGTGCTGCCCTAACTCAAACCCAGATAAATTTAGCACCTACTATTTTGTCACTTTTGCACAATCTGACATGTAGTTTCATCAGCACGATTTTGTCAGACTTTCTTTTATCATGTTGGGAAAAATATCAAAATGACGGTAACCATTCACCTTTTTCCTCTAACCTGTGGACCTCCACCTTTTGGTCTGTGGATCCAGGGTTTTGCTCACATCTAGTGAAATCCTATACTTCAAAGTAGTTGGTGTATGTAGCTGTTTTGTCAGATGCAATAACTTTCTGTGTCCTGCTATTATCAATTCAGAGTTTTGCAACAAACCTCTCAACCGCTTACCACAGGAGCCTGTGTAGCTGCAGCCAGAGCATTCTTTTGAATCAAGGATGGAATACAGCATTCGCTTACATCTGGAAGTATGAGCAACCAAATAGAGGCAACTAAAATCAATAACAAAAATTAACAAAGCAACAGGTCCAGACTTTTTAACGCTTGTTTTGTTTTGGTATGGTTTTTTCAAACTGTTAGACCTGGCATCCTTGGCGTAGTCTCCCCTGTCTTTTTTTCTGCTTCCTATCATTTGACTGTGTGTTGGACTCTGTTTTTGCTATTTTCGGTACTCTGGGCACTTTACCACTGCTGACCACTGCTAAAGGGCAAGTGTTCCCTGTGTAAATTGCACGTGTAATTGGTTTTTCCATGATTAGCATATTTGATTTACTAGTAAGTCCATAGTAAAGTGCACTAGAGGCGCCAAGGGTCTGTAAATCAAATGCTACTAGTGGGCCTGCAGCACTGATTGTGCCACCCACAGGAGTAGCCCTATAAACATGTCTTAGACCTACCACTGCAGTGTCTGTGTGTGTAGTCTTGCACTGCCAATTCGACCTGGCAAGTGAACCCACTTGCCAGGCGCAAATCTTCCCTTTGTATACATATAAGGCACCCCTAAGGTAGGACCTAGATAGTCCCACGGGCATGGTGCAGTGTATGTTAAAGGTGGGACATGTACTGCTGTGTTTTACATGTCCTAACAGTGAAATACTGACAAATTCGTTTTTCACTTTTGCAAGGCATATCTCTCTCATAGGTTAACATGGGGGCTGCCTTTAAATAACTTATGAGTTCAGTTTTCCTTTGGGAGCAGACAGAGAGTTTGGGGTCTCTGAACTCACAATTTAAAAATACATCTTTTGGTAAAGTTGCTTTTTAAATTGTCTGTTTGAAAATGACACTATTAGAAAGTGGGTATTTTCTTGCTGAAACCATTCTGTGACTCTGCCTGCTTGTGTATTCCCTGTCTGGGTCAGACTGACAGTTGGGCTGTTTGTGACTCTCCACTAGACAGTGACACAAAGGGAGCTGTAGTGTAGCGTGCATATCCTGATGGGCCATCTGGGCTAGTGGAGGGAGAAGTGGTCTCTTACACCTGAATGGGCTGTGCCTGCGCTCTCACAATGCAGTCTCTAACCCCCCTGGTGTGTGTCTGGGGCCAGACCTGGGCAAGGCAGGATCTTGTGAACAACTTACACTTTCCTTTGAAGTTTGCCTACTTCAAAGGCAGAAAGGGGTATAAGTAGTGGACCCATAACCCCAGAATTTCAGATTACTTTTGGAGCCAAGAGAAAACAAGGAGAGGAGCTGAAGAGCTGAGAAGTGCTGCCCTTGCCTGTGACTGTGCTTTGGTGGGCTATCCTGCAATTGCTGCTTCTGCCTGTGAAAGAGGACAAAGACTGGACTTTGTGGTATATTCCTGCTTAAGAAGTTTCTTGAAAGGCTTGGACCGAGCTTGCGTTCTTTTTTGAAGTCTCGGGGCCATCAAAGACTTCCTGTGCCAGAACCTCGACTCTCTGCTCAGACTGCTGCCCTGCCAAGTGGTGCCCTATCCAGTCCCTGGGCCCTTGAAAGGTGATGCTGGTAGAGCGAGGACTAAAATCCAAGCACAGAAGGCCGTGCAGAAGCAATTTTGACGCACCACCTGCAATGCAGCTGTAAAAACAACGCACCACCCTCCGCGCACCTGAAATCGCTGCATCACCTGCATCGTAGCTGGAAAAATAACGAAGCAACACCCCCCTTGTAGCTGCTGAAAATGATGCAAACCCCACGTAGCATGGTTTTCCATCACCGTGCGGCCAGATTTCACAAGGATCATCGCTGGGTGTCAAAATCATTGTGAACCTGCGCAGATCCAAATGCCCTGTCTGGAAATTGACGCATTGCTCTCTTGCAGGAGAGAAAAACTACGCATCGCCTACCAGGCCTGAGAAGAAATGACACACAGCCTCACTTGCGAGTAAGGAATCAACACATCGCTGTCTTTTCTGACACATGTGGCTTTATTTTTGATGCAAACAATGTACTTTGTGTACTTTGTGTAACAACGTTTCCATTGTTTTCTATGGAGTATGATTCTTTTTACTTCAAAAATTCATGTCTTGACTCGTGTATGTTGGATTGTCGTCATTTTGGTCTAGATAAATGATTTAGATAAATATTGGCTATTTTTCTAAACTGGTGTGGTGTGCATTTTGTAGCGGTTTCACTGTATTACTGTGTGTTGGTACAAATACTTTATGCATTGCCTTTTAGATAAGCCAGACTGCTTGTGCCAAGCTACCAAGTGGGTGAAAAGTGGTTATCTCAGTGTGTATCTCCAGTACCCTGACTAGAGTGAGGGTCCCTGCTTAGACAGAGTGTAAACTGACTGCCAACCAGAGACTCCCATTTCTAACGCAAACCTTTATTGTTGGAGCTACCAGACCATCGCCAATATAAACAGAAAAGCATTGCTAAAAGCAAAATTATGTTTTTGGTCTCAAAAAGCAGACATTGTCATTTTAACCCCTGGCAGTGGAGTAACAAAACTTGAGCTTGCCATCCTGCACAGTACATGGATGGCTCCTCTCCAGACTCACTCAGGAGCTCTCAGGCCAGAGTTCTGTGCTAAAGGAGGCCCCTGGAGCTCCTGCCCCGCCCCCCCCACACACCACAGGAGCTGGGCGGTCTTTGTTACGCCACTGGTCCCTGGTACTTAAGGGAACTACTTTGTGGATGGGTGGTTGTGCTCCATGTGAAACAGCACAATGTTGTCCCTCACAGTTAAGTTAGCCAATGGGCAATCCCACTACCTCATGCTGTATGCCACACTGGGTGGAATTTAAAATGTGAATGGCCAAATAGTAGACCAATGGATGAAAAGGGCTTGATGAAAGTCACTATACATAAGTGTGTTATGTATATCATTTTAGTAAAATAAAAAGGTCTTGCTTAACACCAAACCTAAAGATATGTGCAGCTGTGGGCTGTTTGTAGCTTACCAGTACCACCTGAAAATATTACAATGTGTTCCCATCAACATAAAAGTGACTTTAGAACTATCTTTCTTGTAAACAGCACCCATTTACAGCTCTGAACCACAATTCATAAAGCAGACATTTTGTGCAGATTAATTCTAGAACTGTGGACTGTTTAGAAGTGTCTTCTCTGTATTAAGCTCTTACATCATCACTGTACATGTGGGAGATACTATGCAGTTCTTTCTCCATCTTCAGGAAACAATATCTTTACACAGTTTGCTTAAGTGGAATCAAAGTTCATTTTGGGTAGGTTTAAATACATCCTTATTTCCCTAAATAATTTTTGCGTCCGTAGCCTTTGGCACCTTCTTCATGAAACTCTAGGGTAAGCATGAGCGCTTTCTTAACAATGCCAAATAAATTATAGAAATTAATCCTGTTCTACTGAAATGAACCTTTTCCCCATTGTTCATGTGTAGTTAGCAGACCTCCTCAAGCTCACAGAACAATGTAGGTTTGATTCCTACCTATTCATTCGCAGTGGGTGGTGGAGACAAAGGATGTTAGTGATAATATACTCTGTACTGTGAGCCCTTTTCTCAGTTTTAATGCATATGTTCTTTATATTGCTTGCACAAAGAGGAGGTAGCATATAATCAGAGGGACATCACCTTATTGTTAATGTTTCTGTCGTCGTAGTCTTAGGTCTTCCTCCATTGTCCTCCTTCCATTGACTTCAATTCCGAGTGTCTCTTCTCCTCACTGTATTTTTCCTTCATCTTCTTTACAGCTTTTTTTCCCTTTGTAATGAAATGGTTGTCTTTCAAAACATTTTGAGGAGTACGCGTGCTCTCTCTTCAACAGCAGTGGAAAAATAATGAGCCATAATGAGGTGTACCTTTAGCTAGAATTTTATTGTGCAAACTCTTCTCTGTTCTGGGGTGTATGAACAGTTGATGTGGTCTGCACACCAATTCAGGGTACACAATAAAGGAGCTCCTTCTCGGGTATTAGGCCCACCCATACCTCACCAGGCAAGGTTTAGGGTCACGGTTACCCTAATTCAGAGAAGCACATACATTCTTAACACATCTTAGCACAGTGGTGACCTGTCCATAACCCTACTGGCCAGTGCCACACCTATTTATTCCTGAACGTATGTGTGTAGTGATCCTCAAAGTGACAGGAAGAAATACCAACTGCTCTTGTTTAAGGGCCAGACTCGAGACAACAGGCACGTATAAATTGTATTGTTTAAAGCGCTGGCAAACAGCCCTCTGTTAGAAAAGTGGGACCTAACATCATGGCAACACTGCTCTTCAGTAGGGCAATGTATGCCATGCTCTACACGCAACAGCAGCCCTGAGTCAAACTAATAGAGTGACTGATAGAATAGTGCTTTCATAGAACCAATCACCTCCTGGCTCAGGAGCACAACGATAGGCTGTATAGCAAGCCCTGCATGGTCAGTGTGATGCAGGAATTGCTATTTGCCGACAAGCAGAAGCGGGAGATGAGTTTTGAGAAGGACATATTGGGCTGCCTAAGTAGAACAAATTGCCTCAGGCCAAAAGGTCTTGAATGCTGTTGTGATGTGTGTTGGTGTGTGTGCAAGCAAGTAGGTGATTTGCTCTGTTTGCATATGATGAGTGTTAATTCTAGGCATATTGTGGAAATCTATGGCATGCAAATCCTTGGTAATGAAAGCCTTGGCATAGAGGTGGGAATTTTTGTCATCTTGTGGGCATTCATTGCATGATGATCCCCACACCCGGTACAAAGCTAATCCTGGCCAAATTATTTTTAATTCATGGCATGTTGTTGAAATTCATTGCATGAGGGTTGCCCCCCCACCCCTGGCACAATGTAGGTAATTCCTGGCTCGTTGTGGGCATTCATGACAAGCTTGTGTCCACCTTGGTATAATTATGACCCGGATATATTTTGGACATTCATGACATAATGATATCTGTTACTGATATAATGCTTGCCCCTACATAATGTGGTCATTTTTGGCATATTGTTGGCATCCATGGCATGAGATGTGATACAATGTCAAGCAAGACCAAATCTAACCAGATGTTCCAGTGCATGTGGGCACCTGATGAAAATGAAAAATTAATGTTTGGCACTAAACTTCTATTTACAAAAACTGAAAAGCTTGTATAATGATAAAAGTAGTTTTCCAAAATGGAAAGTGTTCATACCAAAATGTGCACATTCTCATTAACTGGCCAGCATATGTTTGACTACAAAATGATTTAATTCACAAATATGTATGTGAGCTGAGATAATTACTATTGCTGTCAGACACCATAGTCGGTAAGATTATGGTAACTGCATTCTGAACCTATAAGGTCGCTGTAACCACAGCAATACTACGGCTGTATGAACCTGTAAGATACGGCTAACGCCAGCCAGGACAGCCTTAGATTGCAAAATATGTGTACATTTTTAGGACAAAGATTACCAGCGAGTGCAGCTGTCTGGTTTGCTAATGACATCTTTGGGACATTCGGGAAGCTTCCCTGGGAATGCATTCCGCTTGTTGCTTACCATTGGCTTTTAGTGGTTTGCAACTCACATTTTCTTGTTTCTGTTTTCTGGCTTTATATGTTTTAGGCTGTCCAGCTTGAGTTTGTCCCTTCCCTGGCCCAAACCTTTTTTAAAGTATTCTTCTGAGTGCTCCCTTTCTGTAAACATTCCTTTACATCTTGTTTTTATCTTGTCACATTTGCTGTGCATTCAAAGACAGAGGTCAAATCTCTTCTTTGTCTTCCAGGGAGTCAGGTGTTTACTTTTGTTTCTCTGACTTCAAAGTGAGAGAATTTATGTGACAATCATGCTGGCTACTGCGGGTGTTTCTGAAGTGTGGTGGTAGCAAACATTTTACAATAAAAACAAATGAATACACTAGGGGCCATATGCACAAACACTTTTTCCCATAGACATTGAATGGGGAAAAACCTTTGCTACATCTGGCCCTAGGTGATGACATTTCAAAACATTATGGGGGTAATTTTGACCCTGGCGGTACATGACCGCCAGGGATAAAATGATGGAAGCACCGCCAACAGGCTGGCGGTGCTTCCTGGGTCATTACGACCGTGGCGGAAGTGCCGCAGTCGCACCACCGGGGCTGGCGGTTTTCCGCCACAATGGCCCTGGCGGTAGTAATCCACTGAGGTAGCAATCCACTGCTAGCAGCGCTGCCCAGGGGATTACGAGTCCCCGACCGCCAGCCAGGCTGGCGGTACGGGGAGTCGCAGGGCCCCTGGGGGCCCCTGCACTGCCCATGCCCTGACAGGGCCCCAGGCGGCTTTTCACTGTCTGCTATGCAGACAGTGAAAAGCGCGACGGGTGCAACTGCACCTTTTGCAGGGCCGCAACACCGCTGGCTCCATTTGGAGCCAGCTCCCATGTTGTGGCCCACTTCCTCGCTGGGCCCAGCGGGGATGTCGAAATGGGCACCACGGCGGTTACAACTTGGCGGGCGGCGCTTGCCGCCCGCCAATGTTGTAATGAGGCCCTATATTTTGTGTGTTGTGTACTTTTATCAACAAAATTGTATATCTGTGCAAATGTAATGGTAATTTCAATTGAAAATGTGTTGTGGTGTAGTGTAGAGTGGTGTAGAGTAGAGTGGGGTGACAAAGAGTGTTGTAAGGCGGTGTTGTCGATTGGCATGGAGTTGCATTGTGTGGAGTGAAGTCACGTAGAGTGGTGTAGAATAGAGGTGCTTTGTGTGGAGTGGCGTATAGTGATGTAGAATGGCAAAGAGTGGCATAGAATGGCATGCCATGGAGTGCAGAAATGGAGTGGTGTGGAGTAGCAGAGTGTAGAGTGGTGAACAATAGAGTGGCATAGAGTAGAGTGGCACAGAGTGGGGTGGCATAGAGTGGGGTGGAGGGGAGTGCCATGGAGTTCAGTAGTGTGTGACGCCACTTCACTCTACTCTGAAACAAACTACTCTGCGTCACTCAACTCTGCTGTATGCCACTGTACCATACCCTAACCACTGCACTCTATCCCAATGCCCTCTACCACACTTTACTAAAAAACAATGCACTCCGCACCACTGCACTCTATGCCATTATACTCTACTCTGCAAAACTCTACACCACTGCATTCTACATACTGTACTCTATGTCACTGCACTGTCTAGCTTTATGTTCTATGCTGAACCACTGTACTCTGTCACTTCACTCTACACCACTGTACTCTGCACACTCAACACCAATGCACTCTATGCCACTCTACTCTGTGCCATTGCACAGTGTGCCACTGCACTACTCCACTCTACACCACTTTACACCACTGCACTCTCTGCCACTTCACTCTAGACCTCTGTACTCTACTCTGCACCACTCTACACTATGCCAATGTACTCTACTTTACTGTGCACCACTGCACTCTTCGCACCTGCACTCTCACCACTCTAGTCTAAGCCACTTCCCTCTACGCAAGTGTACTCTACGCCACTACCCTAAGCCACAACGCTCTACCCTGCAGCACTTCACTCCATGCCACTTCACTCTACTCTCAAACAAACTACTTTACACCACCGTACTTAATGCCATTCTACTCTATGTTGCACAACTCCACTGCATTCTACAGAACCCTACGCTAAACTGCTGCACTCTACCCAATGTACTCTACACCACACTATTCAAAACCAAAGCACTCTACTCCACTGCACTGTATGCCAACTACTCAGCACTACTGCACTCTACGACACTGTATGACACTAATCATTGTACACCATTGCGCTCTGCACCACTGAACTCTACATCATCCTATTCTACTCTGCACCACTGCACTCTACACCAGTGCATTCTGAGACACTCTATTCTGCAAGACTGCACTCTCCGCCATTGACCTCTATGCTACACTGCACCACTGCACTATATGCCATGCCACTACACTCTGCACTACTTACCTCTACACTAATGCACTCTACACCACTACACTCTATGCCACTCTACTCCATCTTGTGCCATTCCACTCTGCACCACTACACTCTATGCCACTGCAATCTACTCTGTGCCACTCCATTCTACTCTGCACCACTCTGCTCTATGCTACTTTACTCTACATCACTGCAATCTACGCCAATGCACTCTACACCACTTTACTCACACCCAGAGCACTTTAAACCACTTCCCTTTATGCCAGTCAACTCTGTACTACTGTGCTGTTTTACACTTCAATCTAGGCCACTCTACTTCACTCTGCAACACTCCACTTTTTGATGCTCTACTCCATTAAACTCTACTCCACTCTATGACACTCTACTCCACTCTATGCTACTCTACAAAGCTACTCCTCTATACGATGGTCTACGTTTCAACTCCCTCTATGCCATTCCATGCCACTTTACTCCACTCTATTCTACAACACACTACTCCACTCTACTCCTCTCCACCACTCCAGAACTTCACTCTATGCCACTTCACACCATGCCACCACATGCCACTTTCCTCTGACATTCTATGCCACTCCACTCTACAACATTCTACTCCACTCCACACCACCCTCCTTTATGGCACTAACTTTTAGCCATGCTGAATAGCTGCCAAGCTGATGTACTACATGGCTAAAACATATTGGAAAAGCCAATAGCTCTTGCATAGGCGAGACCTATTAGCTTCGCCAATGCTTCTTTTTTCTCCCTGCATCTTCCAAAGAGATTGTCATTCATAATGTGATTGAGATCTTACTTCAGAACGAGTAAAAGATAAAAATGAAAGGAAGTGAAATGTATAAGTGAAAGAAGGCGCTATTCAAAATGATAGGCTTTGTCAAATTACATTTTCTGCCTGTATTGTCTACAGTAATATGGACAATTTTAGGAAATGATACTAAAAATAATATGAGTGAAGCCTAGCATTCCTGATGTGGTTCAGGCTGACAAGGATCACTATAAAAGTACTGGAATATTTCCTGCAAACAGAGGAGCATTTAGCCCACTCTTTGAGCTTTTCCCTGCACAGATTAATCCAAGGGCTGGAAGAGTTTAATATGACAACTACCCCAATCTTTCTCAAAGGCAAGGGTATTGCGGTACCATACCCCTACTTTGCTCAAGGTGGGGTGATTTTCCCATCATCCCCTTGCCTCTTCCCATCTTGACTTTAATTATATTTCACCGAAGCCCCACGGAACATGAGGCAGGCTCTTCATAATGGAGTTGTGCAATTTACTGTCATTACTGTCTGTTGCTGTTAATTGCACAATTATATTTTTATTCTCTATGATTATTGTTATTTCCCCAAAGTGCGCACTATTGGTGAGATGATGCGTAGGTTCCTGCTTATGCTGGTGGTTTCTCATCATATATTATTCATTTCTACATATTAAACCATATTTTTGAAGCTATTAAATTGTATGTTAATGCTGGATGTTTCATCCATCTTTAAGTGTCATTATATAAATTTTTAAAGATTACTGATGCAATTTAATTGATATTATACTTCAAAATATTTGTGCAAGCTCCTATTAAATGTAACCCAAAACATTGAAAAGTGACAAGTATGGATGGGTACCAAATTGCAATCTAAATAGAGTGCTGTAAAACGATGTTGTTGACAAATGTCACTTTTTTTCTACTTAGGTGTACTTTTGTCCCCTATTTACATTGGTTCTTTCATAACTGTTTTCATCTTCTACACAATGTGAACCTTCGCTCTGATTGAAAAATAAATGTACTGGACAGTTCAAGCTGGTCATCAAGTCAGTCGGAGAAGTGCCATGTTGGCTTTGTGCTTCAAGGCTACCAAGGTGTTGGTGATTTAGGAAACTGCTCAGGACGAGGGATCCTCCCTCCACCCCCCCACAAGCCAGGGTCTGTCAGCAAAACATTCTTAATGCACTAGCTTTATGTGCACACCTAGGGGCATATTTACAAGCCCCTTACGCCTCCTTGCGCCACATTAACGTAATTTCTTTTTACGCTAATGTGGCATTAAGGAGGCATTTTTATTGCACAATTTTTACAAACTGGCACAATGCATGTATTGCACGACTTAGAAACCCCTTGAGCCACAATATGGCTGTGACAGGCATTAAATATGCAAGGGGGATGTTTCTGCACAGGGAGGCCCGAAAAAAATGGAGCAGTGAAATTTACAACATTTCACTGCACCATTTTTCCATCGTTTTTAACACCAATGACGCATCAATTTTATTTAATGTGCCTCCCTGTGGTTTGGTGCACTAGTGTCAAAGTTTTTGATGCTGGTGCAGCAGAGTGCCACAATAGCATAAAAATTTTTGCCACTATTGTGCTAACGACTGCCATGGTGCACTGTATTGTAAATACAGTACAACCATGGTGTCGTTAGGTGCCAGTAGGTTAGTCGCCAGAAAAGTGGCGCATCATCGCTGATGCGCCACTTTCTTGTAACTATGCCTCCTAATGTCTTAAGGCCCTAATTTGAAAAAACATCTAACTACACTTCCAACCAAGATATAGCACTGCTGAATTGTAAAAAATAGTAAAATATTTGTAGAGTTAAATAAAATCTCACTGCTCAAACCTATGTACGTTAAAGTAGGTCCACATGGCACATATGTAATACAACACTTCTTTTCCACTGGAGCCTGTTGCAGGATTACCAACTTGCTGCACGTCATCAAGACACCTAGGCCCAGATTTATACTCTGCTTGCGATGAATTAGCGTAATTTGTTTAATGCTAATTCAGTGCACACTTAACTCCATATTTATATTTTAACGCTAGACTAGTCTAGCGCCAAAATATTAGAGTTAAAACATTTTTTGGATGTGTGAAACCACCTTGCATCAATGAGATGCAAGGTGGGTGTTTCATCCAAAAAATGACTCTAAGGCCCTAGCACCTTATTTATCCTCCCGTGCAAAAATGGTGCACGGGAAGGAGGCATGCCTAAATAATGGCTCTAAGCCTGCTTAGCATCATTATTTAACGCCTGGGTCTGGGCAGGCATTGGGGGACCTGTGGACCCATTACCATGGTTAAACACTATGGAAAGAGCCCACAGGTGCCCTCCCCAACCCCCCCACACCAGAGGGACACCACAGGATGGGTGACCCCATCCCAGGTAAGTATAGGTAATTATTTAAAATAAAATAAAAAAGTGCCGTTGGGGGCCCTCAAATGGGCCCCCCTACATAGCACAGGGTGAAATGGATATGCCCAAGGGACCCTTGTCTCCTGTGCTGGCCACTGGGGTGGTGGGAATGACTCTTGTCTTTTATAAGACAGGAGTCATGTGGTATGGATGGTTTTGCGTCATGAAATGATACTAGGCTGTAAAGAGTCATCTTTTTTTACTCTAACCAGCCTAACATCATCTTTTGGTGTAAAACACAATTCTCCCATACCGCCACCCCAACCGGCTAATATAATTATTTTTTGCACTAGCCTACCCCTTGCGCCGGATTGCGCCATTCCTTTAATATGGGCCTGGCTGGCGTCCTGGTACCGCGCAATCCGGCACTATACTTTTTGACGCAAAACGGGCTTTCATTTGACAACCTAATCTTTTCTGGGAGGCCTCGTCTTGGTTTGCTTCTACTAAACCTATTGGGCTAACTCTCACGATATCAATGATATGTAATAAAAAACCATGTAATTGGAAACAAGAAGAACCTAATCACAAAGCCATTTTGAGTACACAAAGAAGTGCTGCTGTGGTACTCTTTTATCTACTCTTACAGGTACTTGTCAATTGACCTCAAAACAGCCAAAATGAAAATAAAATTGAAAAATACAGACACTACATACAAATTATACAACTGGAAAGGGCTGTTTCCCTTTTCTACTTTTACTGATAGAGAGCTGGACGTTTCGGTACTTGAAGGCGTGTAAGAGTACTATTTTATGAATAGGCTCAGAAGTCTGAAAGAAATGCGCTAGGTGGAAACCCCAAGTAAAAATGTATATCATTCTTGGTATTTTTTATAGTACAGTCCAGGGATGCAGCTACCCACCCGAACACTTTTGCATCCCAGTAAAACCCTGTTTCACTTGTCCGTTTCAGGCACTGCACTATTAAACAGCCGATATTAATTTCAAGGTCTCTCCTTGGGAATATGTAACTCGTTTGCGGAAAAGCATATCCTGGCTACGGGAAAATAAAAATAAAACATTTGAGAGGAGAATTGCGAGATATAAAGGCAGCACTGAAATATGCAGTTGTCCCTGAAAAATAATGAATGTAGTAACTAATCTATTCTTGGGTCTGGAGGAAGGAACGCTCGTCTGAATAGTGAGTGGACCACTGGGATTTGGTAATCACCGAGTAGTCTTTGATTTATTGCTTGTAAATAATGTGCGTTTATTAACGTTGGTAGAAAGCCCATCTCAGCATGGCAGGGCCAATCTGTTCTATACAAGCATGTTAGTGCCCCCTCTACAAACCAACGGCCCTGTTTCTGCACGTGTGCGATATGAGGGGAGCTTACGCTGAAAGAGGGGGCGATAAAACCAGATATATTGCGCACCTTTGAATGCGACACTTTAGTAATGGTACAGCTGTTCCGGATAATAAAGGCATGAACAATAGGGATCATGTATAATAATAGGAATTCAGAACCATTTGACTATAAATAGGAAGGCGTGGGCTACCAAAATATGGTGGTACTGATAATATAAAAACACGCAGAACTGTTTATCTCTGACATTTAAAGCTTTTGTTCTGTGCAACATTAATTGTGATATGTTTTTTTGTTGTTTGCCAGCGAGTTCAGATAACATTATTTAAAATGCAAATAGTTGAAATCAGTGTCACTGGTGAAGTTGTGAAAGGCCATCTTGCTGAAAAGGGGTGAGGTAGGATTTTCCCTTGTTTCTCGTTTTTTCTGCACTGTTTCATGGTGTTCGATATCTCAAGTTCCACTTTGTACATCTGCCAGCTTTAATGCTTAAACAAACAAGCATTTGCAAAGGCACTAGGGCACGCCTATGTGAGAGCTATTGGCTTTGCCAATATCTTTTACCCATGTGGTACAGAGGCATAGCTTCTGTTCAGCATAGCTAAAAGTTAGTGGCTTGACACGGAGTAGAGTGGCATAGAGGAGACTGAGATAGAGTGGTGTAGAGTGGAGTGGCGTAGAGTGGTGTGGAGTGCAGTTTTGTAGAGTAACTTGGAGAGGAATGACATAGAGCAGATTGGCGTAGGGTAGATTGGCATAGATTAGAGTGGTGTGGAGTGGAGTTCCGTAGAGTAACTTGGAGAGGAGTGTCATAAAGTGGAGTGGTATAGAGAACAGTGGCATAAAGTAGAGTGGCGTAGACTGAAGTGGAGTGTTAGAGTGGCATAGATTAGTTTGAAGTGGCATAGAGTGTGGTGTATAGTGGAATAGAGTACAGAGGCATTGAGAAGGGTGGCATAGAGTACAGTCGCATAGAGAGGGGTGGAGTGAAGTAGATTGGCATGGATTAGAGTGCTGTGGTATAGAGTGGAGGGTGCATGGAGTGGCATACAGTAGAGTGGCCTTCCTATCCACCTACGACAGACACAGGACCTGCTTACCTTCAGGAGACACCTCAAGACCTGGCTGTTCGAGCAGTAGCAGCAACGTCTCCCCCCTCCTCAGCACCTTGAGACCCTCACAGGTGAGTAGTGCGCTTTACTAATGCTATGACTGATTGATTGATTGGCATGGTATAGAGTAGAGTAGATCATAGGGTAGAATGGCTTAGACTGGTGTAGAATGGCATTGTGTGGAGTGGTGTGGAGTGGCTTAGAGTAGAGTGCATAGTGTGCTGTAGAGTGGTGTGGTATGGAGTGGAGTGGCGTAAATTGGAGTGCCATTGACTGGAGTGGTGTAAAGAAGAGCAGTGTAAAGTGACGTAGCATGCTGTACAGTGGTATTGTGTAGAGTAGCATAGAGTGGTCTAGAGTGGAGTGGCATAGATTAGAGTAGTGTAAAATGACATAGAGTCGAATGGAGTGGCATACAGTAAAGTGGCATACAATGGTGCGGTGTGAAGTGCCGTAGAATGGCACAGAGTGGAGTGGCGTACTGTGGAATGGCATAGACTGGATTGGAGTAGAGTAGAGTGGCATGGAGTAGAGTGGCTTAGAGTTGTATAAAGTGGCACTGTTTGGAGTGGCAGAGAGTAGAGTGGTGTGGAGTGCCATGGAATGGTTGAGCGTGATTTGGAGTGGAGTGGCACAGAATAGAGTTGAGCAGAGTGGTGTAGAAAGAGTGGCATAGAGCGGGATAGTATTAAGTGTGGTAGAGTGGAGAGGAGGGGCACAGAGTAGAGTGGCATTGCATAGGCTTAAAGAATGAAGTGGCATAGAAGAGAGTGGCATAGAGTAGAGTGGTGTACAGTGGAGTAGCATAGAGTGCAGTAGAGTGGCTTTGTGTAGAGTGCAATTGAGTAGAGTTGTGTAGAGAGGAGTGGCGTATAGTACAGTGGTGTGGAGTGACAAAGAGAGGAATGGAGTGGCATAGAGTAGTGTAACATATAGTGGAGAGGTGGAGAGTGGAGTGGCGTAGAGTGTCATAGAGTGGCACAGAGCAGAGTGGCATGGAGTGGAGTGACATAGATAGGCGCAGAGTAGAGTAGAGTGAAGTAAAGTGCCTTTGAGTGGAGTGCAGTGGTGTGGCATGGAGTGGCATACATTGACATAGAGTGGAGTGGTGTAGACTGGTATAGACTGGAGTGTCATAGAGAGGCACAGAGTAGAGTGGCATAGAGAAGCTTGGCATCGAATAGACTCGTACAGAGTGGCGTGGCATAGAGTGAAGAGGCGTAGAGTAAATGTGGGTAAAGTAGAATGGCATGGAGTTGCATTTTATGGAGTGAAGTGGCATAGAGTGGTGTAGAATAGAGTGGTGTAGAGTGGAGTGTCATAGAGTACTGTAGAGTATTGTAGAGTGGCATTGCGTGGACTGAAGTGGCATGGAGTGGAGTAGAGTGAAGTGGCACAGTGTGGATCAGCATAGCGTGGCGTAGAATAGAGTGGCATAGAGTAGAGTGACAAACAGTAGATAGTGTTGACTAAAGTGGCATAAAGTACTGTAGAGTGGCATTGTTTGGAGTAGAGTGAAGTGGCATAGAGTGGAGTGGTGTAGAGTGGCATAGACTGGAGTGGAGTTGTGTGGAGTGGCATAGAGTAGACAGCAGCGTAGAGTGGAGGGGGACAGAGTAGAATGGTGTACAGTACACTGTCACAGAGTAGAGTGGCATTGTGTGGGTGGAGTGGAGTGCAGTGCAGTGGAGTGGAGTTGAATGGAGTGGAGTGGTGTAGTTTAGAGTGGTGTAGAAAAGAGTAGGGTGACAAAGAGTGGTGTAGGGTGGTGTGTAGTTGAGTGGCATGGAGTGGCATTGTGTGGAGTGAAGTCACGTGAAGTGGTGTAGAATAGAGTGGCTTTGTGTGGAGTGGAGTGGCGTATAGTGATGTAAAATGGCTTAGAATGGCATGCCGTGGAGTGGCACAGATTGGGGTGGCACAGAGCGGGGTGGAGGGAAGTGCCATGGAATAGAGCAGTGTGGAGTAGAATGATGTTGAGGGGAGCAGCATAGAGAGAAGTTGCATAGAATGCCAGAGAGTGACACTGTGGGATGGGATGGGGTGGAGTGGAGTAACACAGAATAGAGTGGCATAGAGTAGAGTGGCTTAGAGTGCTGTTGAGTTGCATTGTGTGGAGTGGCATTGAGTGGTGTAGAATGAATTGGCATAGAGTGGAGTAGAATGGTACAAAGTGGTGTAAACTAGAGCGGAGTGGATTGTCAAAGTGGTGTAGCGTAAATAGCAAGTAGAGTGGCATAGATAAGTTTGCCATTGAGTAGAGTGGCGTAGAGTGTAGTGGTGTTGAGTAGAAGGTGTAGAGTAGAATGGTATAGAATACAGTGGCATAGAGTAGGGTGGAGTGGCATTAAGTGGAGCGGAGTGGGGTACTGCAGAGTGACAGAGTGAAGTGAAGTGACATAGAGTGGCGTAGTGTGGTGTGGATTATAGTCGCATGCCATGGCGCTGAGTAAAGTGGCATGTAGTGGAATGTCATTAAATGGCATAGAGAGGCATTGTGTGGTGAGGAGTGGTGTATAGTAATGTAGAGTGGTGAAGTGGGAATAGAGTGGATTAGAGTGGCATGCCGTGAAGTGGAAAAGAGTAGAGTGAAAAACAGTAGAGTGGCACAGAGTAGAGTGGCATGTAATAGCCTAGAGTAGAGTGGCATGACATAGAGTAGGGTGGCATAGAGTGGCATAGATTGAAGTGGCCAAGAGTGCGTGGAGTGACATTGTGTTGAGTGGAGTGGCATGGAGTAGAGTGGAATGGTTTAGAAGTATAGTGGTATAGAGTTGAGTGGTGTGGAAGAGAGTGGCATGCAGTGGAATGGCATGGAATGGTGTAGAGTGGAGTGGCATAGATTACAACAGCGTAGAGAAGTACAGTGTAGTGTAGAGTGGAGTGGCTTAGAGTAGAGTGATGTTGAGTAGAGTGGTATAAAGTATAGTGGTATATAGTGGCAGAGAGTGCCATACAGTTGGGTGGAGTAGAGTAGCATGGATTAGAATTGAATAGCTTAGAGAGCAGTGCGTAGAATGGCATACCGAGACGTAAAGTGGCCTACAGTGGTGTAGAATAACATGGAGTAGAGTGCAGTAGAGTGACAATTTGTAAAGTGGAGTGGCATATATTGGAGTTGCTTAGAATAGAGGGGAGTACAGTAGCATAGAGTGGTGTATAGTGAAGTAGAGTGGCATAGCGGTGTAGAATGGAGAAGACTGGCTTAGAGTGGTGTAGAGTTAAATGGAATACCAAAAATTAGAGTGTCACTGAGTGAAGTAATGTGGAGTAGCATAAAGTAGAATGGCAGAGGGTGGAGTAGAGTGGCATAATATGGAGTGGGTTATTAGAGTGGCATAGAATGGAGTGGGGTGGCATAGAGTGGAGTAGCATAGAGTGGAGTGGCATATAGTAGAATGGCACACAGTAGAGTGGCGTAGAGTGGAGTGGTGTAAAGAGAAGTACCATAGGGTCGAATGGTGTAGAGTGGCTTAGAGTAAAGTGTAGTGGCATAGAGTGGAGCAGCTTAGAGTGACATAGAGCAGTACAGTTGTGGTGAAAGTAACTAAAGTGTCAATAGAGATGGCAGAAAGGGTGAAAGCAACATGAATAAGTAGTGTATGCCTAAGTCAAAAGTAGGAAAGCATGTCCAGGAATAATACCAAAAAGCTTATAAAAATATAGTGTGTTGCAAAAAGATAGGGAAGGACAAAGATGAGGAAGAACTCATGTACTTGGTCCATGTACCAGGAATGAGCTACCACAAGAATGGAAGGGAAGCATACAGGAACTAAGCAATTGAAGGATTGCAAATTACAGTGGCAATGACAAAAGCTGATAGTATGCTGTGGGTGGGTTGTAAACCCACAGAATTGTAAACAGAATTGTAAACAATACATCTTGCACCACAGTGAATGCGCTGTGTAGGTGAGACTTAAAATGTCATGTTTTATGTCTTTCCCACAGACAGCTTTGCTGAAGACCTAGTCTGTACAATATCATTACAATGAGCTGCTTTAATCTAGCCGACTGCTTACCAAAGTAATGTACTGTATTGCAACATTTATATAGCACATACTACTCCTATGTGGGGAACTGAAGCACTTGCCTACATGGATATCACCCTACGCTGTGTAGTGTGTGTGGTTGGAAGTGTGTTGTCTTTTTTTGATTGTGCGTGGGAAATGTTTACATGTCATGTGTGATTACCACCAAGGTACAGTCATCGTGTTATGGGATGTAGCCTATACCAGTGTAATGGATGAAGACTTATGAAAGATAGACCTGCAGTTTATGGTTTTCAGTACACTGTCAGCTCTGAACAGTTCTGCAGGGTCCCTTATGGGACTCTTTTGTGTTTGTAGTACACTTCACTAGTTACATGTACTGGGTTGTCCACTCTGAGATATTTTGTTTAAAGTTTATGGTCCTGAGCAGAAATAGATTAAAGGATGTAATGGAGGGATCTGCTGGGATGGACTTTGCTAATATCATCCTATATCTTATTGTTTTTGGGCGATGTCGAGAAGTGCTTGTAGTATGTAGCTAGTTGGGACCTGTAGTGGTGGACTAAATTAAACTCCTCCATTTTCCAACAGTATGTGAAATGATCTCTTCAGTTATCCCTCTCCTGCTCAGCTGTTAATGGTTGGTTTACTTCTGTGGACTAAACAGTACTGGATGTTAGACATAATCCTTAACAGTTTGAAGTTATTCAAGTGTAAAACTGTAAAGCAGTTACAAGAAATTACTATGGGGTTTGTATGAGCTAAAATCGACTGCCTGACTGCTGAGTGTTATGGTATTAGTACTAGTGTGGGTTCTAAATTATTTTGAGTTGTAATTGAATTTATATAGCACTTAATACCCCGATGAGGTGTTGTAGCACTGTACATCGGGCAGCATGCATTTTTGGTTATTGTTCATTGTTGGGATTAATCTTGCACGTCTAAGAAAACCATGCCATGTTTTTACTCCAGTTTCTATGTGTTTGATTAAATTAATAGGTGTGTTCTTTAGTGGGGGAGGATGCATTGGTTGGTGGTGTTATTAGATGAGCCACAGGAAATTTGCTATTGTTAGGTAGCAGAGATATGACTTTTAAGGGAGAGGTTTAGATCTTTGTGGTGTAGGCAATTTGCAGAGATATAATAACTGGGATTAAGGCAAACATGCATATGACTTAGATTAGGCTGTGCTCTTAGAGAAGAGGTATTCTGAGGATAAAAAAGGTACGAGTCATTTGAAAGACAAAGGAGAGTTGGCAATCATGCATTTTAAGTAAAGATCACTTTTCATGTAGGGTTTGTAAGAATATTGTAGTGGCTTTTTTAGACAACATGCAAAGCTTAAGATAGAAACTACATATCTTGCATATGTTGAAATTTCACAGTAGACAATAAAAATTAACAGCTGACACACACCACCATCACATACAGGGTAAATTAAATTAAAGGAATGAAGGTTTCATTCTCCCATAAATCTGATGGAAAGAAACCACAGAAACAGAAATGTCAAAGTTTGAAAAATGCTTGTACTAGACTGCTCCTCCCCTTTCCCTCTGATAATCAGGGCAGGAAGAAGAAAACAGTCTGTTTTAGTGAGTTTGAGTAAAGTAATACTTCTGAGGGCAGGCAGCACTGGAACTGTCACCAACCTGTAGCATCCTCAACACAAGCACAGTAAAGTGTGAGATTCTACATCCATCTGTCATTCATGCCTCTTCCAGCAGCAATCAGAGACATAAAAGGGAAAGCACCACCTGAAGAACAGAAATTGCAGCACACCACTTACACCCACCACCTACCAAACCTGCAGTGCTCAAGAAACACAAGTAATCAGCAGTCTCTCCTTGACAAGGCCCTCATTGAATTTCTATGATTTCTAAGTTGGGGGCTTGTCTCCATTTATTCCCAACCCAGTGGCTGGCCTCCACCATCAAGCAACAGGAATTCAGGCAATACACTTCCACTATATGGGAGGGTTGTCCTCCTCTTTATCCTGTGCCAGGCTCAATCACTTTGCAGGAGGTTTACTTTTATTTAGTTTTGCCTGCGTTGTTTTCCCTATTTTAATTAACATTATGTTCTTGTATATATTGGTGGCAGAATAGGTTTTCAAAGACTAGTTCAGCGGAGGAATCACCATATTATTCCCATTCACCATCATAATCTCCCAATAATGTATAGTAGTTTAATTTCTTAGTATTGATACTCGCGTTGAGCTCAGGCTTGAAAAAATCCTGACTTCTTGGACCACACCTCACAGCCCCCTCCATAGATTGGCAACTCATATTTTGCATTCCCAGGTCATGAGGCTGTCAATTTAGGATTAAAATGGAAAAATATGACTTTTAAATAGCTCCTGTTGTCCATTTCTGATTGCTTATTTAGAGCACCGGGCCCTGGTATGGACCAAAGTATTACTGAGAAAATCTTCTGCCCTCTCAGCTGTTCACAGCTGCCTGTCACTTGAGAAACCACCTGACCTATCTTAAATATGAAGCGCTTCTGACATAGACCAGTACTCCACAAGACTAGAGTGCTGATCCACTACTCAACAACGGCCAGTAGCAACAGCACCCAATCAGGGCTCCAGTCTCAAGGACAAGTGAAGAAGATGTTTTGAGACTGCTGTTTGGGGGGGGAGGGACAGGATTGCCTCAACACTGCAATGGATCAGAGTCTGATCAGATTCGGCAGAGGATTTAGAAAATATTTGATCTTTTCAAGGTTCTTTTTATTTTTGATGGTACAAGGCTTTGGAAGGAGCTGCATTTTTTAAGCTCTGACTAAAATGAAGCCGTACGTTTCTTCGGATTGATAAGTCCCATCTCTGGAACCAACTTTTAGTAAGGCACCAGAAGAATGCTGTGCCCATGGTTTGTAGAAAGCCCAACCCAGAATGCTCAAAATAAGAAGCAAAACTCACCATATTCTCCATCAAGTGATGGGGGTTAGGTTCAGATACATTTAAAGGTGGTCTCCAATCATAGCATACATTGATCTAGTGTTGGGTGAGATTAGGAGAAAGGCACACAAGAGGTCAAGTCAGGGATTGGAGTAGATAAAAAGCAGTTAAATCCCTGTCTGAATCTCTGACAGAATCTTGTAATCAATGAGAAGCCAGTGAAAAACATAGAAGGGTTTCCTTGATATTAATGTTTCCCCAGGTTATTTTCCATCTAAGATGTGAATCTCAGACATATGAAATTCCAGTTGACTGCGAACAGTAGTTAGTTAGAGTTAGAGTAGTTACGAGTGCATCTCTTTTATTGCCCTCTCCCTCAGGTGCTGCTTCTCCCCCAAATACCTGCCCCTTGTGCTCCATGTTGTTTCCTCCCCTCACCCATCTAAGTCATCCACTGCTTTCCAGAGCACTCCCTGCATAGCTTTGATTTGCTTTTCGTATTTTTATGTTTCACCTGCACACGCATTACTTACCTTTACTTACCACTGGTTGGTTCCCACGTCACTCTTATTCCCTCCCTTTCTATTGGTCAGCCCCTCTTTTTTACCTCTGGCTTCCATCTGGGTCTTCATCCGTGTCCCGAACGTGAAGCATGGACCAAGTACAGCTTCTTGTCTGCGGCCAGAGTCCCCCTGGTGGTTGCAGGCTCCTGCAGGGGAGAGCGCATTTTCTCCTCCAGGTCAGTATTCGAAAACGCTTCCACCAAGGTTGATGGGATCTTTGGACCCAGTGAAGAGTGTGGTTAACCATACACAATCATTTCAAACTCAATCAATACAACAACAACTTTAAACACCATATCCAATTGGGCCATGGAAACAAAACTCCAATCTTTACAAAATCTCCAAGCTTTATTGTAACCACAAAGTCAAAATCATGTAAATAGAGCATAAGACTAGATTATATAAGTAAATGGAAACCATAGTCTGGCCAAATCTACAAAACAAGTTTGATCTACTCAATATCACCACCATTAAACATTCCAGAAGAATTATATACACAAGTAATGATATAATGTGTGCAACAGAAACAGATTTCAAATCACTAGATGGTGACATTAGTCGATATCCAAATTCACAGATCATTACATAAAATGTTATGGACAAGGCTCTCCCTACTGCTATCACAAATTAGGACAAGAGTGTTTGGAAACAAAATAACATGTGCAGGCAAAAGCAAAAAGGAAAAGGAAGCCAAAAACAATGTGGAAGAATTATCTATCTCACGTTAGGTTAACCTAACCAAAATCAAAATAAACAGGTGTCAGCATTCTAAACTAATTAAAATAAGGAAAGGGGACAAATAAAACTGCAATTGTTTGTACCTCTCCTGGGATCAGCACACAATTCAGGTCCAATGTCAGAACACTTCAGATTCAGTGGAATTCATCAGAAGCATCATCAGAGTAAAGTGCAGAACATGAACTGTGCATCCAGAACACGCATGGGACAAGTTAACAATACAGAATTTAAGAGGGGCTTAACAAAATAAGCATCAAGTGGGGACTAAGTGATGACTGATGACTTAACAACATGAGAAACAAAAAGGGACTGATTAAAAGTTGCAAAAGCTGCCTAACTAGAAATATCCAATTCAATTTGATTGGTCAACACAGTACGACCATGTTTCATAAAAGAACAATATCCAATGAAAACTAGAACACTCATTAAGTTTGCAACATCTCCCGATTCTCTCAGGGTAGGTGTGAAGTCATCTCTCCCTCTGTGTGACACCGGCATTAACTAGTAACTCTGTACCTTACATTCCAAAATCTTCCCTTGGCTCACAACAGTCCAACATTTCACATGGGACCAATGGGGTCTGTCTTAACATTAAAATCTCCAGATCTCGATTACCAGTTCCAAGGTCAGTGGAAAAAGGCTTACACATAATACAATAGAACTCTTTGCTTGACATGTGAGACAACCTAATGTAACAATTGAGGTTAAAGAGAAATAAATGATTCAACATTTTAATTACTGTTGCATATATAAAACTTCAAGCCTAGTTCTGCTAACACAATAAATTAATATGACCATTAGTAAAACACACAAAATATGAAAAAGCATGAATTTATCCCATTAATAATATGTCATAAAATATGTAAAGCATTTCAATATTAATTGCAATCTTTGCTAATGCGTTACATTAGATATGAGTTAGAAGATGATTTTTTTTTTGTGCACACATGTAACTTTAAACGAATAACCCATATAAATCAACATAAATCATAATTATTTCTACTCATAATTCATTTTAATGATTAATTATTCTCAAACATTGTTATAAATCAAATTAGCATTTCCTTAAACACGGTTGGGCACAGCATCTGCCATGGTAAGCACAATGTCCACCAAAGGTAGGCACAATGTCCACCATAGGACAAAACGTGCAACTTTAAAATACATATTAGTGCATCTCAGTTAGGCTTTTAAATGCAAATATAAAGCCACATAATGCTGACTTCTTTGCCACTTAAGCATTACCAAAATTTCGCTTTAATGCAGGTACTCTTTAGTTACTTTATGGCATGCACTCTTATATACTGCATGTCTCTGCAGTCCTTCTCTTTCACACCCACCCTAGGTAATATTTCCCCCACAACCCCTCCTTCCATTGTTTTTCACCCAACCGCACTCTCCACCCACTCACTGTCGTTTCTCACCCACAACCCCCAGCCTCCTCCGGCTTGCCATTGTATGTCTAACACCCCCCTTCTCCCACTCACTGTTCTTTCTCAGTCACCCCTGCCCTCCTTCTGTTCACCATTGTTTCTCAGCCACTCCCCGCCGTCCTCCCACTTGATGTTAATTCTTATCCACCTGCCTCGCTCCTTCCGCTTGCCATTGTCATCCACCAAGTACCCTCCTCCTGCTCGCCATTGTTTCCCCCAAACAACCCTGTCCCACTATCTTGGTGTGTTTCCCACCCACCTCCTTTGTGTTGCTTGCCCCAACCCCTCCTTGTTTCTTTGTTACATTTTGCATAGTAACATGGACTGCTGTGCAGAATGGTTTTGACAAAGCCAATAAATTTAGCATAGGCAAAACGTACTGACTTTGCCAATGTTTGTTATCATTTTCTCATTCTCAGGCTCCTCCATTGTTCCCACTGCTCACCTGCTTAGTATTGCTACCACACATTGACTTTTTCCCCACACTTTCCTCTGTTGTTCCTGCCCCGTAGTTGTCTTTTTCTTTCACAAAATGCGCTTTTTTGTTCATTGTTTTTATTTACCACTTCAAGATTTTCATATTCCATCTTTATTTTTTAAAAAGCTAAACAAAACAGTGGCTGTGTCATTGTATTGTATTGTAATTGTATTGTATTGTAAATCATGTGAGGGGCGTATTCCGGTCGTAGCATTGAAGTGGTAATTTGTACTAGTGAGACGTAGGAACACTGATATCATACGTAGTAAAAACCACCTATCAACTGTCATGCTTATGTGCATCATGATGGTAACACATTCAAACATACATTATCATCATGCTGAGCACATGTAGCTTTAAGACGCATATGTGCACATGTGTGATAACCCATGAACATGTACACTTCATTGTACGTTTTTTTTCTTTTTTTGGCCAATGCTGCACACAGTCCTCAAGAAGCATTTCTTTTTGCAATGTTGAACAGGATCAGCAAAAAAAATTGACAACACCAATAGGTCAGCCAAAAGCGAAATCTATTGACTTTTCGAATGCCTGTTCTGCCATTGTGCAAAATTATTAACTATTTTGAATATATCTGTGTACAAAACCTCAGATTAAAGATGCTCCTGCCACAATGTTCATTGGTTATTGGGAAGTGCTATGTTGCTCCATCCAGCCAGAACAGTGTTTCATTAATACCAAGTGTACAGTTAAATATAATTTTCAAGACACATTTCTAAAGTGGTATATGTGAGCTCTGACATGTGCAAGGGATGATGTAAGCAATGCAGGTCACGTGTTATATCCACTGTTCCTTATTGATCTTTGATCACCAGTATCTACGTGCCAACATTGAGGCATGTGTCCAACGCCAGCAGTATACCTTGTGTCGCAGTACCACAAACCTATTACTTCAAGCTAACAAGCAGTGATGACCTGGGCATAACTTGTCAGTGCCTCACAGAGTGTCACTAACTGGAGCGTGTTGGAAGCTTATTCAGTTTATTTTATACATTTTGTTTATTTGTGTTCAACACCAAGGCACACTGTACATCTTATTTATGAGTAACTTGCTCACAAGGATGTATTTAGAGGGACCAATTGGGATGTTTAAGTGCATTTTCCCGTTGTATTTTAACAAAGTATAGTTACATTCTAACACTTAGGGAATGATTTAGAGTTCGGCAGATGAGTTACTTCATCACAATTATGATGGATTTCCTGGCCACCTTATTACAAGCACCATTGGATATAAAGCACTTGTAATATGACGGACTGGATATTTTGTACGTTTGTGATAGAGTAACCTATCCGACAAACTCTAAATTGGGCTCTTAGACTTTGAATGTGTGTGTGTGGAGTGGTATTATTGCTGTATGCATACCGTTTGGATTACTAGCCCTGTTAAAATGCCATCTAACTCAACTTCTTTGTGGCCATCACTGCTGAATGTGTAAAAGTGCTAACACGTTTTCCTCACCCTTTGCAGGATTTGAAAAACACCCTTTCCTTTTCCCTTAGGTTAATGGACCTTTTCACTCAGTAAAGAGTGTGGTAACTATTCACAATCCATTCAAACCCAAACAACTAATTTGAACACCATGACCCGTGTACCCAAGGAAGAAAACTCCAATCAATGAAATTTTCAAAGCTTTATTTTATAACCATAAAGCCAAAGTCACATAAATTGTGCGCAAAATCAAATTGTAAAGATAAATATACACCATAGGCTGACCAAATCTATGAAACATGTTTATTCTATTCAACATCAACACCATTAAACATTCAAGAAGAACAATACATATTATTAAAACAATCATTTGTGAGATAGAAACACAATTCAGGCAGTGAATACATTAATCAAATCAATTGCACAGAATTCAGGGATTGAGACATAGGTTCTCCTTACTACTAACCAAATTAGAACAAGCATTTGTGGGAGCAGGCTACACATGTGGGCAAAAGTCTAAAAGAAAAGTCAAAAAATAATTTGGAAAAGCATTTATCCTGGACCTAATTAAACTAGCTAAACAAAAGAGGCAGGTGTCAGCATTCTAACTTCTACTCAAAAAGTAAGTGAGGGAAAATAACATTTGTGTTACAATGTACCTCTCCCAGGTTCAGCATTCAATTCAGTTTCATCAGCAAAGCATAAGGATCATCAGCAAAGTCCATTAGATGCACCATCAGGGGGAAGGTGCAGAACACAGGCTCCACATGGAAATCAGGGAAAATCTAAGGGGACAGGTTAACAGTAAAAGATTCAAAAGGAGACTGACACTGAAACTTACAAGTCCGTCCCTAACTTGGAATTACTCAAATCAGTTGATTGGTCCATTCGTTGAGTCCACAATACTCAAAAGGGGAACTGTTCAATCAAATTATTACACAAATCAAGTTTGCAACAACCTCTTAATTTCCCAGGTTTGGTGTGAAGTCATCTCTCCTTTCCAGGTTTGGTGTGAAGTCATCTCTCCTTTCCATGTGACTTCAATAGTTTAACAATTTGCACATTACTTGTTGCAATCCACATTCCTTCCCATGACACAAGACAATTTTCTCCTTTCACAGGAGAACGGTTCAGTTAAACAATAGTACTACTATCCTCTCTGTCATCATGTTTCAATGTGAAACATTTGAGGATCCTGCAGTGTCAAAGTTACACAATAAGACTCTTTATTAATCATGTGAAACAACCTAGTGGAAAAACTAATGTTAGAGAGAAAGAAATTATTTAACATTTTATGTTGCTACAAATTTGATGACTTCAGGCCTAGTTATGCTAACACAGTTCATACAATGCATTAATATTGCCATTAATAAAACACACATAATATGCACTTATGAATTCAGCATTAATAATATATCATCAGAATATTCAAAAGCATTTCATTAATAATTGTAATCTTTGTTAAGACATCACATTAAGTATGCCAAATATGTGCATTTGTTTTTCAGCACACATGTAACTTTGTACTAATCAATCATTAATCATTATAAATCATCTTCATTTCTAATAATAGTAGTTCATTCTAATGAATAAAATACATTTTAACGTTGTTTTAAATCATGTTAGCACTTTGTCAGTTCTGGTAGGCACAATGTCTGACATAAAATATGAAACGTGAATTCTTTTAGAATAGATGTCAGTGCAGCTTTTTCTTTATGTTAGGCTTTTAAATGTGAATATAAATGTCACATAATGCTGCTGTCTGGTGCACTAAAATCATTACTAAAGTTTACCCTTCAACAAAAGCACTTTTAACTAAAGTTGGCTTCAGTTGCCATGAATAGGCCAAAGTCAGCCTTCTTTGGCATTCACTTTACAGAGCCAGAGAAAATATGCTTATAAGTTACATGAATAAGTTTCCTATATGCATGTGTCTCTTCTGTGCCTTTCCATTTCAGAAAATATGCTTAATAAAATTCATTTCAAGGTGCTATATACTTGCTGAGCTGAAATGTATTTGTGTTCCTCAAGTAGGAAGCCAAGTGCAGGATGCTTCTGGATTTGTCACAAATTGACGGCTCTTTGCCCGGGTCTGATCTAAGCAGTTGTACTGTCTATTGTTTTTATTTGTTGTACAAATACCGTGTTATTTTTTTAATTTCCTATGTATCCCTTATTATAATTATGCATGAGAGTTGGTGTTACTGAATGGTGTTTCTTATTTGTTGTACCGTATGTTCTCGAAACACTATTGGTTCACATAAATGGAACTTTATCGGTACAGACCCATGAAATCACCATACCAAGATTGTGCCTTTTATTGCCTGAAACATCTTTGTTAGGTGTGCCAGAACTTTTGTTTACTTCCATGAAGACACACTTCACATCTGCCTGCCTAATAGTTCGACCTATTTTGCCTTGCTGTTTCAGCAGACTGGGCACTAGTCTGTCTATTGACTCAATGCTTAAACTCTTTGAGCAGATTGTCACGTTAATCCTCTTGCTGAATTATACTTTGGTTCTGGCTGTGTACTTCCTTTGGATGTTTTCCCTATTTTGAGTCCTCTCACATTGACATTTTGTGATGCACCATTGATGCTGACGTGTAATGGCTGCTGTGTTATCAAGTTGGTGGTTGATTAGTTATTCTTTCCTAGTATGCTTTCTTCCAATTGGAACACTGAAGGACACTTGCAATTATATCACCCTCAGTCTGTGTGTCCTCCCTTACCTCAACCTATTCCTCTTCCTCAGCACTGTTTCATTGTCTGTTATCGCCAGCACTTCTACCAAATTTAACACACTGAACTGCCACTCTGAGTGTTTTAAAGACTGTTGTGTGTGTGTGTGTATATACTTTGCACCTGTCTATTGTTAAAATGTGTTCACTCACTTTTCTTTAATGATTTACACATTCGTGTCATTTGCATTTTGCACAGCATGAGGACTTAAATTAGCTTGTTGAAATGCTCACATTCTGATTTTCTCTACTGTATTTTCAGAGTGCAAATTTTGCCAATCCATACCCTTACGCATTGTAAATGCAGTGGGTATATTTGTAATTTGTTTTGACACTGATTACACATTTGCAGACACCTTTTATATCTGGGCTGCCTTTGTGGGATGAAACTGCCTATCACTGGCCAGTGGGCACTTGAAAGACAGATGGATAAGAACTTTTAAGTTCATGATAAATTTATTAGTGCAAATACCATACTCAAAATGTGATCATTCGCTACTATTTTGCCACACTGTCGGGATGCACAAACATTCGCTTCCCTATGTTTCTCGCTCCTTGCCTGGGTCTCCAGAGAACTGAAAATGTCCTTTGACTGGCTGATGGCAGCTTACCTTCTCACCTTGTTTTTGTCTCTTCTTTCTTGGGTCTCTACAGACCAGAGTCAGGTTGGAGAACGCTTTTGACAACTTGGCTTTGGCATCAGAATGGATGGTGCAGCATCAGAAGAGATAGAAAGGGGCAAAGGGAGATGGGGAGGTTGGCAAGATGTTAGGTATTTTTGTTGTTTTGAGTGGGAAAAGAGAGAGAAGGTTAGAGAGTGATGGGTGTTGCAGGACACATAAGTAATTTTAATGTATACATGGTAGGGAAGTGGGGCCAGGTAATTCAATGCTCTCCCATGACCCCTTCACCTCTTCCAAAGTGACCACAGAAAGACAAGTGGATTCGGTGGAGTATACAGTGCAAAGAATGGTAGAAAGGAAGTTTTCACTAACAGAAAGTGTTCCACCTCGGGGCTTCAAATGATAGCACAGAAGGCTCGAGCTTCACTTTGATTGTGTGTCTGACCTCACTTGTAAGCACTCGGTGGAAAAGAAGCATTGGTGAAAGCCAGCCATCTATAGTTTATATAATTGGGAACCAAATAATTTGCTCTGATTTGCCCCTTCTGTTTCTATGAAAGCTTAATAGAATTGACTGAACTTGCACAATGTAATTCCTCTTCAAGGAGTAATTCGACAGGTCTCTGAGAATCTGTTTCCCTGGTATAGTTCATGCAGGAAGAATCGTGAGAATGGATGAGATCACTGCCCTGTTCCATCGCATTGTAAAAGTACCATTTTCTAAACTGCTCAGATGTTCCAAGACAGCATTCAAAGGCCATTTACCATAAAACCAGTTTGAGAGAAACCACGTGGAATATGATCCATTTGTAGATAAAAGTAAAAGTGTTCCAGTGAACTCTAAACTAAAATGAAACTCTAAACACTATAAATGAAAAATGTAAACAATTAGGTAGCTGAATGTCTTCAAGCACATAACAAAAATACACAGGCTAAGCGGATTTATGAAATGTTCTCTACTGTTTATAGAGTGAAACAAGCTTTTTATGACTTTTCTGACGGTTTGAAATGTCGAACGATATGCAGGTGAGAAAGATCAAATGGGTCTTGATCTGAAAGGACTAGTCAGTGTCAATGTGCCAGACTTATTATAGAAACCAGAGCTGTCACCTGTTTATGTGATGACGAGCCATGATGACATGGGAGTCGAAGCCCAGGAAACTGAAAGAATCAGGTACCACGGATTGGAACAGAGTCCAGTGTTAAAAGGCCAACAAAAATAAACCTGTAAGATCAAAACATTTAACACAAATATCTAATGCACAAATATTTAGGTTTCTGCAAAATTCTGCAGATCTTTACACAAATGCATCTCTTTTCAAAAATGTTATGCCTCGTGTGAATGCATCAGGCACTCCCTTTAAATGAATTTTGCAAATCAATAAGTCAAAACCTGCAAAATCCACCAGGGATGGACAAAAAATTCTTCAGGAGTTAGAAATCCTGCGGACAAATCAAGATATTTGTGTGTATTTCATCATTTGAGATAGTGAAGGGTTCTGTGTACTCTTTTGTTAATCCACCAAAAAAATACTGGAATACCACAAAGTGGATAATTCCTAGCCGACTCCAGAAAAAAAACACAAAGAAATGTCCCTCCACCTCTACAATCTAGCACTTTAAAACAACCCCACCATAAAAATTTGATTTTTCGCCTTCAAAGCCCACCAATCTCTATTCAAAGAAAAAACTTTAGTGGCAGGTGCCTCTTTGTGCTGGGTTCACTGCTCAGTAACTCTCTTGATCAGTAACTTAAGACTCAACTGGAACACCTACATTATGCAAAAAGTTGAAACTAGCTTTCCTCAATCCTTCAGTCTAAATTGTCAACATTCACCATGAAAGCCTTACTCTGGCATGCCAAGGCTCACAAAACTACTTAACGGATAAATAAGTCATGCAAAAAATTCTTCTGTTTGAAAATCACAGGTGCTTTTGGATAGCAATCTTCCTTAGGAACCTCATGGTACCAACTGAATAAAGGCCTGATTTAGAAGTCGGCAGTTGGTAATACACCATCACAAACATGACGGATATCGTGTCCTCCATATTACGATCCCATTCTGTCCTACGAAGATTATATTACGGCAAAAGGGATAACCGTCACATTTGTGAGGGAGTATTCCCTCCCTCGACTTCTAAATCAGACCTTAAGAATGGCCTTCATCAACTGAAGTTTTTTAGGAAAGCACAAATTATTGTTCATGTTGAAGAACAGCCTTTCTTGATACGCACCCTTATTCTCGTTCCGGTTGTCAAAAGTGGACTATTTTTTACAGCATGCACATTTTATGGGTTACCGAGTGAACAGGCCTATTGACTGAAGTTCATTCAGAGCCATCTGCCAACTTGACTTGCCAAGGTGTCACGCCTCAATACAGTTGACACTACTGACATAAAGCTATATCCAGGTCACTAAGAGGATTTGTGAAAAGGACAAGATTAAATTTGAATTCCCACATGAATAATTATCTGTTCAGAAGATGCTCTGGGGAGGTGGGGAGAATGTTACTCGCCATGTCGGTAAACCCCCTTCTATCATACATCCCTACAAAATAGCTGTGCGGTCTACATAACGCTTCTTACGAGGGTCTATTTATTATGATTCTAGAGAACAACAGGCAGGGCCGGACAGGACTTTTTTTTTTCATCAGGCATTTCCCTGGTGGGATGGAGACTTTGGAGGCCGGTTTTGAAATCCCAGTGCCGCCTAATGTGCCTCTGTCACTTTCCATAGCAGCCAGAGATCAATTTCAGCAGGCACAGAGAGCTTCAATAGAGAGAGGGAAAGAGATGGAGGGGAGAGAGGAATGAGGAGAGAGTGAGAGAGAAGAAGAGTGAAAAAAAGATGGACAGGGAGAACAGGAAAGGAACGGACTAGTTCAAGCATGTTTTCCAGGGCTGCTTTTGGTACCCGAGTCCAGCCCTGGCAATGGGCTTTGAAAGATGGCTCTTATGAGAACGCTATGTTTACCAATGTGTATGTACTGATCGGAACTCAATTGCTTATGTTTAGAACACCTTGAAACCTTATTAAGATGGCCCTCATGTCAGTTATCAAATTATTCAGTAAGTGACATGTATGGCAAAGCACAGGTGTTTATCTCATGACTCTGACATGGGTGACAGATGTAGTCATTTATTGTGGTTCTAAATCAGCTTGGAATTAATGAAATTCATGTTCCCATTGCAGAAACACATTTCTCTCACAAAGTCAAAAACTTTGGGTTTCATTAAATGTTTAGTAGGTGGCCTGCCAGCTCACCACTTTGGCTGAGACCCGGGCCACCACAGCAGAATCACTATTGCGTGGAGCTCACTGTGAAGAAAGTACATCAGCGACTGCTGCGGACGCACTATCATCATTGTTGAATGCCAAGGCTGCCACCCTGTTTTTGCAGTCTGATAACACTCTTGTTGGCTATTCAGGAACAACGCATTTGTAGTTGAACTTTGTTGCTAAAAAAAAAGCAAAAATAAAATGTATCCGAGGCACAGGGAGTTTTCTCTCTCCACGTCAGGGATATTTTTGGATATTTCCAAGGACTCATATGACTCGCATGATATTCTAGGGAAACGAAAGTTACTGTGACCTACCGGTCTTGTAGTGAAAGGGTCATCAAGTCAATGATTTCTGATGGTGGAGCCAACAATTATTCTGCCATTGGAACCCCAGCTGTCCCCACTCCTAAATGAGGCAAGGGAATTAGCAGCATAGAAAGGACCCTTTGACCACTGCTGGAATGAAGGGGGAACCAGCCAGATTCAGCGGCGCCCGCACTACAGCAATGTGCAGGCTGTAAAGGGGCTTTTTTTTTATTTGCTCTTCCAGCTTGGGCCCAAACAGAGGGCGAATTTAAAGGGCCATCATCCCTCTTTTTGTTAGAGTATAACCCTGGCTGGGAGCTATCTGCAGCCTAGCACCAAGATGCCAATGCAGTGGGGAAACAAAGGCGGAAAGCCTGCTATTTCCTCACATGTACTTAAGAGAACCTACAATTTGGAGGGAGGTTTTTGACTTTGTGCAACCCCCATGCCTATGAGATCTGCATGCATGGAAGAATGTCAGATATATCAGTGAATACAAGTATTTTCATGAATAACAATTTAAATGGCACATGCTAATTTGTGTTATTTAATACTTTTATAGTGCCACTTATACTACTGTAGGGTGTCACCTTCTCACATTGTTCCTGACTTCATAGTGGATATCCCTAGGAATAACCCGCAGCTCGTTGTGCTGCTTCTGAGGCTGGCTCAAGGGTCCTACGCCAAAGATGAAAGATGGGCCACGGGACGCAGTAGTCTGTAACGAGCAGGCAGAGACAATACCGCCTTACTGGCCCCTACGACTATCCCAAGGTGTATGGGGCCCGTTTAGAGAGTACATGTTGGGGGAAAGAGGATGACACCCGCCCTCTGTCCGACATAGAGACTCTGGGAACCATGGGTGATAACTGGAAACACTGCACAGCACTACTGGGATGGGCTTTGTGGGCTGGATCTAGGAACGTCCCATAGGATTTATTGGGGTTCTTGATTAGGCCGCATATGTATGAACAGTTCTCTTTCCATATATCAGATGATTCAGAGTGCGTGCAATGTTTATTTGTTTCCCTTTTCTCATTCTGAATGAACATTTAACAAAAAGACGTTAAAATAAATTGAAAAGAAAGTGGCTTCGGTCATTGATAGAGACGTGTTTTGCACTTCTTAGGGCAAGGTGTAGTGGTGTCTACTGGAAATTAGACCTCACCATTTTAAAATGGATGTCATGTGCCGTGAGTGTTTTGCTATGCTTTTGGAAGTGCACCAGACATCTTGGCTGACTCTTTTGTGAGTTTACCTTCGCTCATTGTGAAGATCGATTCACACCCCCTTCAAGCCCTTTTTCTTGCTGCAATTACGTCTGATGGCATCACTGTCAAAGGACTGGTCACCTGTAGTCTATGAAATTCGATTGGCTCAGATAAGCATCCCCTGTTTTTTTCATTTTTCTTCATCACAGGTTTAGATCTTTGCTTCTATCTATCACCTGTAAAGCAGGCTTCAAATCCTTATGGTCTGCCTCAAATGACATTCCTATCACTTCCAATGCAGCCATTTTATTGGAGACCTCTAACAGGAGAATGGAGTACAAGGCAGGTGCTTTGGCGTGTTCAATATTTAATTTCTACACATGTTAGCTTAGAGAGGTTGTTGAGAATTTAGAAGAAACTGTAACTTATGTCCTGGAGCCTCATGTCAGCTTCAATTCAGACTTACATTTACTCAGAGTTTTTGTTTACCAGATGTCTGGTTCACTAGGAGCTCAACAAATGGCATATGACCTTCTGGAGCACAAAGCTTCCTTGCATTTTCACTCGTTTTTTTTTGTTAGAAATGGGGTTTCTGGTTGGCTAGGGCATTCACCTCAGTCAGGCAGAATCCACCACTCTAGTCAAGGTAAGGGAGGTACACACCCAAGATAACTCCTGCTCACCCCCTTGGTAGCTTGTCCAGAGCAGTCAGGCTTATCTCAGAGGCAATGTGTAAAGCGTTTCCACTACACACACTCTCCAGTGACACAATAAATACAACACACAAACAGACTCAACATGAGGATATATAAAAATATAAAATGTATTATGCATAAACCATAGACCAAAATACCACAAATCAGTGATGAATTCACCAACTAAACAATTGTCAAACCATCACAGTTAATGCAAGGAGATAAAATTTATAAGTTGCACGTGTCATGAAAAACACCCACCCTGTGCATACAAGACAGATCCTGAAACATGTTCATTGTCCTGACAAGGCAAAAATGACATATGCCATAATACCAGATCATTACTTGCAGGAAGCTAGAGAGAAAAAAACGGAATCACCAAACATCTCTGTAGCACCTAAATCACCTCTTTGGTCATCACATATCTTAGTAATACCTGCATTACGAATTACCCTCATAACCACATAGAAAAAGTGCACCTGCACATCTTTTATATGTTAGGTGGTAATGTGAGCCCCAACCGTAGGTTACAGGGACACCTCCACGCCTACCACAGGGAGTACAGTCATATAAGGGAAACTGTAATGCACAGGAGCACCTGCGTGCCTAAATTTCTCTGGATGTGGCAATATCCTGAGCAGGGGCCCTCTGCCGTGGTTTTGCCCCATAATGCCACCAACAGAGAATCAGTATCCCAAGGTATGTCACAAGAGCTGGGGGAGGGCACCCACATCAGTGGGGAGACCTCGCAGAGTGCCTGCATCGGAAGCAATTCAGTGCAGCTGCCTGCAAACATTTGGTGAAGTTGCCTTCACTGTGCAGCTCATCCTCCTCATCCTCCTCTCCCAACGGAAGGTATATGAATACAATGGAGGAGACCCTTCAGACTCCATGGGGAGACCTCGACGGGTCCTCCTCTCCATGCCAAACCAGGGTGGTCACAAACAGGCAGGTCAGGCACCCGTCGAGTCTGCCTTGAGGTGCCTCCTCCAGCACTGCTCACCACAACAGTGAGGCTACTCCGCCACTTGGCTGGCTGGTGGATGCTTCCACATGCTGAGCAGCATTATCCTTGCTCAGAAGGGTCAGGACCCCACAAGGCTGCTGCGCTCCACATGCACTGCACATGCCCAAAGGGGGTAGGAATGCAGCGGGCACCATGCACCTTTAGATTCAGGTGTGGGCCCCCAACAGCGCTCAACACACACTGGCAGTAAAAATCAGGTGGCTAGATCGCAAGCACTCCAGCATGACTCCCACTGTAGTTCACCCCTCTGCCGGACTCGCAGGCCACAAAAGTACCACATCAGAGGTGCACCAATGCCACTCATGATGACCCTGGAGTTGCCAAAAACAGGGCCTAAGGCAACAGGCCTTTGGATAACACAGGGGGTACACAAGCAGGAACATAAGCCGCAGGTCAGCACACCAGGCTCCTGTAGCAGAGAGGCAATCCTTTTTGCAACCCAGCAGGCAGCAGGTCAGCGCTACAAAGCAACTAAGTCCAATGGCGGTTCCTCCTGGCAGTCCTCCTGGCAAGGATTAGCATGTAGAGCCAGCAGCACCTAGTTACAAGTCTCACTCAGGGTATGCCAACATGGAGTACAACCCCTGTACTTATACTCAAGATGTCCTTGATCTAGGGGGCACTTCAAAAGAACTTTAGAAGTGCACAACACCCCATTTCAACCCCAGCCCTGGCTCCAGACATCAGTAGGGGGTAAACAAGTACTTTGTGTGAGGGTAGAACACAGCCTATACAAATGTAAGTATGCCCCGCCTCCCTCCCTCCCAGTCCAGGAAAACCATTCAGTGTGCACATTTAGTCCTGTTACACCTCCAACCGACCTGTGCAATGGCTGTCTGGAAAGTCTGCACAAAGCCCAGCTGTCATTCTACCCTAGACGTGGATTGGAGTCAGGCTGCAAAGCACAAGAATCATAAACACAGTGAAATGCCCACTTTATAAAAGTGGAATTTCCACAATAGTGATGAAAAATCCACCTACACCAATAAACAATATTTCTCACTACCATTCTTAACATGCTAAACATGTCCACGCTACTCCTCACAGATTAGAAATTACCACTTAAGTACCTTTAAGCGAAATCCCAATGCTAGCATTTGAGAGGAGCAGACCTCACAGCAGTGAGAAACCAGTCTGTCTGTCACTACCAGGACAAGCCACACAATGAAGGCATATGTCCTACCTTTTACGTACCCAGCACCCTGCCCATAGGGCTACCTAGGGCCTACCTTAGGGGTGACCTATATGTAGTAAAAGGGGAGGTCCAGGCTTGGTGTTCGAAATGGGGTCTCTAGTTGGCAGTGGATTGCACTCTGTCCAAGTAGGGACCCTACTCTAGTCAGGGTAAGGCAGCCACACCGCTAAGATAACCCCTGCTCACCCTCTTGGTAGCTTGGCAGGAGCAGTCAGGCTTATCTCAGAGGCAATGTGTAACACAGTGAAAACACTACAAAAAGACTCCACACCAGTTTAGAAACAAAGTGAATATTTATCTGAGTAAAACAAGACCAAAACAACAAGAATGCACCATACACAAGCAAAGATACAAATGTTCAAATATTAAATCATAGTATTGTTCTTAGAAACACAATAGCTCCAACTGGGGCTTTCACAAAATCTTGACAGAGTCGTTGCCAACATTCCGACACCACTCGCGAGGGAGTGCGGGCCAGTCACGAGGTCGCACAGACACCAGGTACAGTGCCTTGGAAAATGAGGAAACAAAGACATTGCACAGAGTCAAGGAGGTGATGTGTTGCTGGATCTGGTGCAGCGTCGGTACCTTACTGCTACCGGGGAGGAGAGGCATCTGTTCCTTACTGCTAGGCAGGGGAGGCGTGGCGTTGGTTCCTTACAGGTGCGGGGGAGGTGATGCTGCGTCGGTAGCAAAGCGTCAATTCCCTTCGACAAGGTGGGGTCGGTGAATCGAGCAGGTCAAGACGCAGGGTGTTGACTTTACGGTGTCGTGATCACACTATGGGGCCACAGGTGCTGCAACAGAGTTAGGTGTCACGGACATTGGGGACACGGCACTTGGGACTCACTCTATGGCGGGACTTTCTGAGCCGGGACTTTCTGAGGCAAGGCAGCGGCATCAGGCCTGTGGCGTAAGTCACATTCATTGAGGTCAGTGAGGACCATGACTCTGGCACAGGCAGTGGCGTGGAGTCGGACTGCGGTACTACTCTGGAGTCGATGTGCTTGATTTTTTCTTGGTTACACCAGAACTCGTTCCCAAGGGCCAAGGAAATGGATTTGGCACCACTTGGGAAGTCAGGACTCTCAGCAAGTGAGCCCAAGTGCTGGCAGATGAAGTCTTTGGTGTTTCCCAGATTTCTTAACAAGAGGCAAGCTCAGTCCAAGCCCTTGAAGAACCTTTGGAAATGTAGAAAGAACCTATTGGGATGTAGAAAGCAAAGTTCAGTCCTCTTACTCTCAGGACAGAAGCAGAAAGCAGCAGGCCAGCACAGCAAAGCAACAGGCAGAGTGTCAGTCCTTTCTACAGCATCCAGCTCTTCTTCCTGGCTGAATGTCCTCAGTCCAGAAGGATTATAACCTTGTGGTGTCAGAGGTCCTGTACTTATACCCTTTTCTGTCTTTGAAGTAGGCAAACTTCAAAGAGAAGTCTTTGCATTACACAAGACCCTGCCTTTCCCTGCCCTGGCCCCAGACACCCCAGACACACTCCAGAAGGGTTGGAGACTGCTTTGTTTGAGGACAGGCACAGCCCTATTCAGGAGTAAGTGTCAGCTCCTCCCACCACTCTAGCTCAGGAAGACCCATCAGACAATGCAGGGCACACCTCAGCTCCCTTTGTGTGACTGTCTAGAATGAATTCACAAACGGCTCAACTAACATCCGTTCTCAACCAGACAAGTATTACACAGACAGGCAGAGGCACCGAATGACCAAGCAAGAAAATGACCACTTTCTAAAAGTGGCAGTTTCAAACTTTAAATTCAAAAACCAACTTCACCAAAAATTGTATTTCTAAATTGTGAGTTCAGAGACCCCAAACACAGATCTCTATCTTCTCCCAATGGGAAATTACACTTAAAAGATATTTCAAGGCATCCCCATGTTACCCTTTGGGAGAGATAGTCCTTGCAAAAGTGAAAAACAAATGTAGCAGCATTTCACTATAAGGACATGTAAACAACACCAGTACATGTCATATCTTTTAAATACACTGCACCCTGCCAATTCAGCTGCCTTGGGCCTACCTTAGGGGTGACTTACCTATAGTAAAAGGGAAGGTTTGGGTCTGGCAAGTGGGTGCACTTGACAGGTTGAAATTGTAGTTTTAAACTGCACACACAGACACTGCTGTGACAGGTCTGAGACATGTTTGCAGGGCTACTCATGTGGATGGCACAATCAGTGCTGCTGTTTTTTATAGAAAAGGGGGGGGTGTTAATGACGAAACATGTGTTGCCTTGGAATATCAGGTGTTTGGACTGTTGGGACTCAAGTTCTTGAAGACTTTTCTCAATAAACTACGCAGACTGGATCACATATTCAAACTGTTCTGACTTTGATTGTTAATTCGTTCGTAGATTATCTCTGAGAAGTTGTTGTAACATGCATACACTTGTGTAGAGTGACTCACACTTTTGTTTCAATCAGTGCTGCTGGCCCACTGGTATAATTTGATTTACAGGTCCTGTGCACACCTGGCACGATATACTAGGGACATACTAGCAAATCAAATAAGCCAATCATGGAGAAACCAATCACCAATATATCTTAGACAGACAGCATATGCAACTTTAGCACTGATTAGAAGTAGTTAAGTGCCCAGAGTCCTAAAGCCAACAAAGACAGGTCAGAAAAAATAAATAGGAGGAAGAAGGCAACAAGTTTGGGGATAACTCTGCAAAAAGGGACAAGTCAAACAATTGGCAAGTAACTTTAAATGCCAAGTCAATGTGGCAGTAAACTGCGCATGCAGGCCTTGCACTGGCAGTTCTGAGTCAAGTTTGAAAGGCTACGTTTGTGGGTGGCGCAAGCTGCGCTGAAGGCCCACTAGTAGCATTTAATTTGTAGGCCATAGGTACATGGGATACTACTGTACAAGCGACATATAGGTAAATTAAATGTACCAAACAGGTGTAAGCCAATCATAACAAGTTTAAGGGAGAGCGCACATGCACTTTAGCACTGATCAGCAGTGGTAAAGTGCCCAGAGTCCTAACACCAATAAAAAGAGGGACAGAAAAACAGGAGGAAGAAGGTGAAAAGTTCGGGGATAACCCTGCAAAAAGGCCCAGGTCCAAAAGGGTTTATATTTAATTTGTATATATGTTAGCTTATAGAGGCAATTTAGAATTTAGAAGAGTCTTTAACACATGTCATGGTGTAAATAACTGTGAGTGAGCGAAGTTTGAGTAGAATGAAAGCTAGTGAAGATGGGTTCTGTGTAACTGGTTTCTTAGTCGGGAACAAACCAACAATCAGGGCCTTCATTGAACGGTGTTAATGAAAACATATCCTGACAATTTCAGAGGACTGATGAATTAACATTGTTGTACTAGGTGTCATCTCTTGACCCAAGTCACGGGCAAATTAATTTATATATAATCAACTGTGTCCCCGAGCTGAATCAAATTGTGACTTGATCCTGCTCATAAATTGTTTCACCAGAATCCTACAGTTGACCAAGGGCACTTACAAATTGTTGATCCTCCTGGAGCCTCATGTCAGCTTCAATTCTGACTTGGTCTTACTGAGAGTTTTTTTTTAATCAGATGTGTAATTCACTAAGAGCAATAATAACTGAGTGCACTTTTAAATTGTTTGGATCATCTGGAGTCCAAATCATCTTGATTTCGGTATTGGCCTCGCTTGATGGTTTTGTTACGCCACATATCTGTAGTTGACCAAGGGTGGCTGTAAAATAAACTGGGATATAGTGTACAGCCTACAACCCTATCAGGGTATGTTTTCAGTTTGGCCCTACCTGCAGTTTTTTAGGGTTAACATTGTTACATCATTATTTTCATTACAAATACTCAAGTCTACATCCCAGGACAGTCAGGGCCACAAACAAATGAGCAATGTTATAAACACAATAAAGAATACAAGGAATTACTTTAATTGTTGCTCAGCAAGAATAACTAAAAAAAGGACTGTTATCACTGAACCGTGAAAACAAGAACACGCCCTTTCCACCTGGCCCACCCACCGAACAACATACAGAAGTCCCTCTCCAATGCTCAAGCTAACAGACCTGAAGGTACACCCAATGACCTGTATGTAAGTGGAATCATTTAGTAGACTGCTGTCTCTGAATATGAACACTTTTTCCATTCCGGGAGAATATGCAATACTCACAGATATTTGGGACACGTGGTTCCTTAAATTCAGTTGATAGAGTAGTTAAACATGCATTCCAAATCTATCTACTCTGCCTCCCAATCCTAAGGAGATCCTCTTCAACCTCAAAATATCCCACAACGGGAATAACCAGATTCTGTAGGTAGGCATGTTCTCTCTACCTCAGTGACCCAGGATGTCCTGTTTAGCTTGTCTCAATGAATGGGAAATCCGACCTCCTCTATGTGACCTCAAAGGGTAGGAAAGTTGATCCGCTACTCCCAGTATAATATAGGCTGGGATTATAGCAACTTGACATTGTACTTCTATTGGTCTCATCTATGACTTCCTTCCAATATCGAACAAGTTTGGAGCAGTGCCAAAGCAGGTGGAGGAGTGACCCAGAGTTGCCACAATATCTCCAGTAGCGATCACTCCTAAGAGGAGCCTACTTATGAAGTCTACTAGGGATGTTATACCAATAGGTTGCAGTTTCCATGAATGTCTCCCTCATTAATATGCTGGAGGTATTTAATAGGTATGCTATATAGGTATAGCTATATAGGTTATAATAGGAATGTTTAATAGGTTATGCTAATAGGTATGTTAATCCACTCTCTATTTGTGAGCGTTTCCCTGCGGTCTTTCTACCACCTTAGTTCGGCAGGTATCCACATCCTGGGAAGTAGGGAGTTAACGGCCTTATAGAGGTCTGAAATGAGTCAACGGTCATCCACTTTAGGAAATATTTACCTCTCAAAGAAGGTCATGGGTCTACAGTCTCCAGGCTTCGCTTCCCTTTGGGTCACCCCATGCTTCACCTGAAGATATTTCAATCTCTCAGTCTCAGGGAGGCCGTAGTCCTGCTTAATTTTTCCAAAGGGATTAATACCCTTTAGATTGTACAAATCATCCACTTGCTTGCTGTTGGCTACCTACCATTCCAGAAGCCCGCCCATACTAGGGGTTACGTTGGGGTTCCCTATAATGAGAGTGAAAGGTGATGGTTAAGTAGAGAGTCTCCTCCTGACCATGAGGGTGAACCTAAGATAGAATACGGGCCCCACGAGTGAGAGTGCCTTCACTTGGGTCTCCTTGAGATATATTTATTTTTGACTGAGGTAAGCCACTCAGACTTCCCGACCGCTAGGTGGCTAAATTGGGGACACCATCCAAGTAAGCTATGGTTAACTTTATGGAAGTATTTTTTTTATTTTTTCAATATTCTTCATAGTTTTGATTTTTTATGAAACTGAAAGTTATTTTCACATTTTATAATATATTTGTTTTTAATTAATTTTGAATGCAATATATGATTGGTGTTGATTTTTAACTAGTTGGATTAGGATTCACAATAGTTCTTGCACTGTCTCCGAGAATGGTCTTGATACCTAAGTCAAGCTACTAAACCTGAGCCAAAGTTTCTTTCATCAAAACATGTTTTTCTCTGTGGGCTGAACAGCAAGACCTAGCCTAAAATATCAGTATCTCACATGTTGTGCATATCACAGCCAGAGATGCTTTTGATAAGATAAAACAGGTGTTACGTATGACTATCAAACACGGATAAGGTGGTGGGTCTTACCACAGTTTATGCAGATACATTATTTTGCTGACCATATTCCAAATAGAGTAAGGCCGTTCACGGATACCACATGCCTTTCAGTGGATCAGTGATTGTGGACAAAGTTTATAGTCGGTTCAGCTCTGTTCACGGTGCCTCCATTGTTTACGCTTGGGCATGTGCCAGACACTGTTGTGTGAGCCCTGACTTAGGTGATCCTGGGAGGCGAATGTTCTGGCTTTATTGTGAGGTCTGCCAGTACCAGGAATTACGTTGACGAATTACTCGCGGGTTCCACTTGGCTCGTCATGACATTTTCTAAGTCACTTTTGACGACTGGCTGGTAGTATAATGTATGAAATGCCGCGGCATCATTGTATTCTAAAGCATTAGCAAGTTAGGCTGTGGCAGCTCATCAATAGAAGTGTTAGGATGGTGCCCTGCCTCCTGTGAGCCTGCACATAATGTGCCCTGAACATGCACGCACTGCCTACTTATTTCATTTAACAGTGTCCAAAAAAACGCAGAGTTTGAGTTAAATGAGGAGGAAGAGGGCTGAGGTGGCTGAGCTACAACCTGTCTATAAAGTCCTGGTAAGGGTCACAGCGCTCTATAAGTGGATGTGGGACTCGCTCATATGTGACTGGCATAGATTCCTTGACACATGTACAATCTATATATTACTTATCAGATATGTTCTCAAATTGCGCCTTTGCGAGCACTAATTAGGAAGTCCCTGTGCTCAGGGTGAATCCACACAGAGCAGCCGGGGCGGGATCTCAGACACTGTCCCATTGTCTGATAGGGGCATGAGTCCAGCCTTATCAGAAGCTGGGAGAGGGCCTGAGACATGTCATACTCTCGTCAAACCTGAACCTCCTCAGCAATCTGCTCCTCATTTGATTCAAGTGAATCATATATTGCTCGTTCCTATGCCCAGTGCTACAATACTGCTCGTCTCTGTCGTTTGGGTCATTGTTAACGGAGGATCAGGGTAAGTGAAAAAATACACATTAGCCTCCAGAGTTATCTTACAATTATTATTATTCCCTAAGATTTAGGCCCAGATTTATTGCAGCCTAGCGCTATCCCATTGCCACATTAGTGTAATTTTTTTTTTTACGCTAATGTGGCGTTGGAAGGGCACAAATGCTGTGCCATATCTACAAAGTGGCATAGTGTATGCAAAGGGGGCCTTCTGGCACTTGGGGGGCAGTAAAAATGGTGATTCGTTTGCGCCATTTTTATCGGCAGTTTTTAATACCTGCTAATTGCAGGCGTTAAAAAGAGGCTCCCATTGTGTTCAATGGGCCTCTGGTGCTTTTCAGGATTAGCGTAATCATTTTTGACACTTTTCCTGCAAAGTGCCAGACTAGCGTAAAAAATTATGACACTAGTCCATCTGACTACCGCCATGGTGCGCCGTTTTTTAAATACAGTGCACACATGGTGGTGTTAGGGGGGTGCTAAGGGGTGCTAGAAAAGTGGTGCTGCGCTAGGCGCACTACCACTTTCCATAAATATGGGCCTTAGCTGTTACACAAAGATGTCTGCCACAGGTGCTTAACCCCCTAAAATATTTTAAAATGCAGACTTTGCAACTAAGCAGAACAGATTGACTGTCACCTTGACTCATGTATGAGTTGTACCTCTGAAGAAGGACATTTCTCTGCAATGTATAAAAACTATGTTCAAAACTGAGACTTCCAAGAATTTGGATCAAATAAACTAATGTGTTTTTGTTAATTAAACAAAACAAACAAACAAAACGCAACAATAAATATTCACAAGTGGAATACTGCTGAGTTTATGTTTATTAAATACCAGTATCAAGCTAGCGTCCAAAGAAAGAAGCCCAGGAGAACCTACTAGAGCACGGCTCCGAGGGGCTACAATTCATCTCTTTTGAGGAGTAGCTTGTTGTAGCTGTAGGGTACTAACAAACTGAAAGGCAGCGCTGCACAGGCTTGGTTCAAAGTGAAAGATACAGCCAACGTGTGGTTTGAGGTACAGTTTATTTCTAAGAGCACAGTGCACTGTTAATGATTGATGTAGTGTCTTTAAGGAGGAGTGTCTATAGCTTGTTTCTTAATTAGTGCATATGTGGTAATGGCCAGTTGCCTTGTTCTTCTTTGCACTTCTTCTGTACTCTTCTGGTCTGCAGGTTGTGGGTGCTGGTCCTGATGGTTTGTAGATGATATAGCAGGTTTTCAAGATGGTGTTGCCTGGAATAAGGAGCCAGTAGAGTTTCAGGTTGTTGGTTAGGTGGTCATATTTCTTTAGGTCCTTGATGAGACATGCTGCACAATGCAGGATGCACTTAATATTGGCTCTTACAGTGGTTCTCAATTAGTTCAACAGAAATCAGTCCAAAATGACTGTTACAGGGACCTTCAACACATGTGGAGACAGGAAAAGTGTTGTGGTGCAGGTAAGTCGAAGTTTCCTCATCACAGGGGCACTGTAGATTCTGGAAGGCAATGGAGCAAGGCATTGCGACAATCCAGATGAAAAAGAACAGCAGTTATGATGTCACTTTCTGGGATGAATGATTTCACTTTCTTTAGCAGAGAGACCTGCTACCAGGCCATCTTGTGTGTTTCCTGGGGGCAAGATCCATATCCTGCGTGAATGAAAATGACTTTGCTGTGGATGAAAATCGGGGTTTGAAGCCATCCAGGTTCATTCTTTTAACCATGGTAGTTGATGCTTTTTGCCTTGGTGATTAGGTAGAACTCTGTTTTGGTGGGGTTAACCTCCAGGTAGATGCTTGACATGCAGTGCTGGAAGAGGTGTTAGCAGTATTTGAGGCAATGGATCAGAGAAGAAAGGAGTCTTTCAAATATAGCTGCGTATCATTGTCACATTGGTTACATTTTATGCAATTGATGGTAACTACAGTCACAAGGAGCTCCATGTAGAGGCAGAAGAGAGGACAAGAGGAAACCCCTATTTGCTCTGCAGGTGATAATGAACTTTTGGGACGGTGAGGTGCTCATGGGAATGATCTGGGGTAGGTAGGAGTAGAAGTAGTGAAGGCCATTTTCAGTGTATCCAATTCAAGAGTGTTCAGTATGGATTAGAGTAGGGGATCTGCGGTGTTAAAGGCAGGTAAGAAGTCCAATAACATCAATAGGAAGGGTCATTGTTATCTATGTTAAAAAGGGTGTTGTCTATGATTAGTAAGGGAGCTGTCTCTGAGGTGCAGAGTGATCTGGATTGGAGTTGCATAATTTTTATGTTATTTTGGAGTTATGAGACAAGTGTAAACCAGCCATCAGCTGAGAACCACATTCACAAACAGCCTCCACAGCCTGCTTTGAAGGCCTTGTTTTGATAATAACTGCCCTTTCCTCTTTGTGCCTGTAAGCCGACTGTTTCACTGGAACCAAGCTGTACCTGGCTGATGAGCCCATGACTAGGAGAAAACCATTCCTGGGTTGTTCCAGATCAGGGAGGACCTGGCTTGTTAGTTCGGGCTGGTCTGTTCTGACTGGAGCAGGGGCAAGACTGATTTGCAGATAGTTGGGTCCAAACTGAGGTGACATGGTGTGTAAAATAAAAATGAGTAATTACCAGTGGCTGAGATTAATTCAGTGTTCCATTCATCACTTTTTTGTTCACTTTTTTGCATATATTAGTGTGTAAGACCACAGACAGCATCTGTAAACAATGTCTTACAAAATTCATTTCAGGATCATGTAAACCAGGGCCTCCCAACCTTTTGACTTCTGTGGACCCCCACTTTATCATTACTGGAACCTGGGGACCCCCACTGAATCATTATTGGAATCCAGGGAACCCCCCACTAAGTCATTACTGTACACCAGGGTTCCCGGCCTTAACAATGTTGATGATTTGATATGCAAAACAATAAACAAAAAATATAGAAACAAGCATTCATGAAACACATACACAAATGATAACACATTTAAATAAATTTGCAAACAAATATAAATAAATAATAAAAATGTTATTTTAATAGGAAGTTCATACTATATTCTGTTTGATGCACTTGCACTGCTCCCATGAATCAATCCAAGGATACTAATATAATTTTTAGCTTCCAATTTCAAATTCCTTGACATTTACAGTACCCCCTTTTTATATTCACTTTATTAATCTGCTAATATTATTTCATTTTCTAAGCAGTCACAAACCCCCTGAGAAAGCTTTGCGGACCCACAAAGGTCCCCAGACTACACGTTGGGAACAACTGATGTAAACAATATCTACTCTATAATCATCTACAATCACTTGCAAGCTCTCTTGTTTGAAAGCATATGTTTTCCCAGAAATCCATACAAAATGTTGTACCAAGAATACTGCATAACTCTAATGTTCCGATAAAGAGATGTGACTGTAGTTGTTCCTGTTCTTTCACTCAGGCCCCCCTTCGCATTCAAGCATTGGCTGAAGGTGAAGGATGCGCATAAACTGCATCTCTGCCCGGTACACAAACCCAGTTATAACTTAGCACGGTCTGAAGACGACGTACATCACAATCATAACACAGCTCATTAAACAAATGGAATAGCACACAGTCGCGCTACAGTCACTACATTAATATAAATTCCCTGAATGTGATGCATCAGCTTGCTGCCTCGAGCTGCCCACAACACTGCAGATGGTGATGAGAAGCGAGAGGCAACAAAGGCACTGATTACACGAGCCCCATTTTGTTAAATATAATGACCATCCTTACAAAAACTAAACCGATTTCACAGTCGCACACAGCCCTGCCAAGTAAGTGGCAGCTTTTAACGTTTCCCAGAACTGTTACTGCTAATGGAATAACCAGAAAAGCATAGCCCGTTAAATAACGACACAAGGTTGTCAGTCTAATAATGCTACACTTCTTTAGCGCACGCCACCCTTTATGCTGTCTCTAGGCGCTGCTTACAGGTGTTATTACCCAAGTCAATAGTGTCCATGTGTTCGATCTTTGACGGATGAATGGCTGAGTGCAACAGCCAGGATTCCAGCCTATGATCCTGAGATTACATGCAACATGCCATTGTTCTACAGTGAGTGCATTAGTCTACTGAGCTAACTTGCCAACATAAGAATCCTACAGAATGCAGAACGTACGGAATTGTGCAGTGTCTCAATCATTGTTTAATTTGATGTACTGAAGCTGTAGAAGTAACATACCGAAGAACAGCTGGGCCAAAGACCAAGCCGTACTGATTTGGCTTTATTTATTAGTGAACAGCTTTTGTGCATTGAGCACAACCATGTGTTTTAGGTGTAGTTCAAAGACTGTGGGCCTAATTTAAGAAATGAGTCGCCTGCATCCACTGCAGTGCCACTTTTCTTGCACCCCTTAGCGCCCCCCCAAACGCCACCATGTGTGCCGTATTTAATATATGGCGCACCATGGTGGTAGTTAGGGAACTAACGTAAAAAAAATTGACCCCAGTTTGGCGCTTTGCAGGATTAGCGTAAAAAATGATGATGCTAATCCTGCAAAGCAAATTGAGGCCCATTATAAATAGTGGTGTGTCTCCTTTCAACACCTGCTCTGGGCAGGTGTTAAAATGCCGCAAAAAATCTTTTAGATTTCTTTGCACCATTTTTTCAGCCTCCCCCCCTAATGGGGGAATGCCCACCTTGCATACATTATGCCTGGTGCAGGCATAATGTGGCGTAAGGGGTTACAAAGTGGCGCAGTGCATGCATTGCACCACTTTGTAAATCTGGCTCAGCAATTCTGGTCTCGTTGGGCCACATTAGTGTAAAAAAAGTGACACTGTGGTGCAAGCAAGCACCAGGCCCTCCTAAATCTGGGCCTGTGTGTGAAGAAATGTAGTGCATGTTAATGTGATAATTGTTTAAGATGAGTTGTGAACCTTCAATAAGTGTAATACTTGTTTGGTGAACAGGTTAGTTTAGTTTAGGAGATTTATAAAGCGCATAGCTACCCAAAGTCTTCCCAGCGCTAAACAGCTGAACAGGTTACTGTTCGCCGAATGTCTGAATGCTGTCTCTTTAGCTCTCTCGGAAAGCTGAGGTCTGCCTATGCTTCTCTCTGTCTTTCCCTCCTTTCTCCTTCTGTATACCACTCTCTTCTTCTCTCCCTGTCCAACTTTCACTCTCTGTAACCCCCCTCTTTGTGTGCCAGCTTCTCCTGTGCCCCTTCTCTCTCCCTACCCCACTCTGTGCTTCATCTTTGACTCTCTGTGTATACATTTTATACGAACTCCAGCTCCTCGTCCTCCTCATCTCTCTGTCCTCTGTTAAAGTCTGTGTCCAACATGCCATTGTTCTACAGCTGTCTGTCCACCTTCTCTCTCTTCTACCTCGCTTTGTTTGTCTCACCTCCTGACTGTTACATCTATTTCCATGCCCTATCTCTTTCTGTCCCTTTTACCCTTCACTCCATGCATGTCCTTATTCAACATATCTCTTTCTGCCACCTTTCTAGGCCACCTTTCTTTCTCTGATTGACCTCGGTCGCATGCCCCAACTCTGTGCAGATCACTCCCTGTGCCACAAGTTTTTTTGACCCACATCGCGGGATGCTGGGTCAGCTGCAACTGTTGCCAGTGCAGCAGGCACTCAGCTAAGAAGGCGCAGTGTTTTGAAATATCCTATGGATTTAAAAACACCTGCTGCAGAGTTCCTAGTATGTCCATCAATTTTCAGGCAACAATAAAAATGTCAAGGTAAACTCATGGGTAATGTACCTGCTGGAGAGAGATGAGAGTTTTGTCTAGTGGCAGTTTTGACCCATAATAAAGAAGTAGAGAGAGGTAATCTGCCTGATACCAAGAATGTCTACCATGCAGATCACAGACTTTGTTTTGTAGATAGCTCTGTGGGGTGCATCTTACTGATTTTGTCACAGAGATCCTTTTGTTCTTTGCAGTTCATAATTTCCAATATTTATCTAGCACAGTGAGCTATGAACTGTCATCAAGAGAGCTTTATGAACGTTATGTTTTGCCCAGTCTTTTATTATGTGAACATTATTAACAAAAGGGGTGTTTGCATAGGAATACATTTCTATTAGTAAAACCAAACTCAACCAGTGTGTTATGTTGTAAATTCTGAGTTTGTGCTTCTCCAAACCAAGCACTCTTAAAATATACTGCATACCACTGTGGATTACATGTGCCTCTTACACCTTGTGGTCCTCATTATATTCCATAACATATCCTATACACTGATTTACACATGTAGGATTCGTTGTCTCTGCATTATGTGTGTTTGAGGTAAAGTACTCTAATACACTAGACTGGTATGAGTAGCACTATAAACACATTAAATACATGTGAGAGAGGGGTTACGGAGAGCTGAGTGGCACTGTTGGAGGGTGGTAGTGAGGGAATCCATAAAGAAGTAGGTAATTGGGGCGCAAAAACAAAGATTGCCACACTGAGCCCCATCAGTGCTAACGCCAGCACTGTTAGCATACACTTGACCAATGTTTGCAAGCCCCATATCTCTGTGTGGTTGCATTCATGCTCCCACGTCCATCCACTTCTCTCCCCTTTTTTTGGTCCCTCTAAACATTCTATTTACAACTTCCAATGAAGTGTCAAGAATGGGGAGTGGTGGGGGCCATGCCCCAGTTCTGTTTGTATTGTTCTGCTTGTATTGGTCTGTTTGTATTCCCCCTTCTTGTACCCCACTACCACAGTAGTCAAATATGCCTGGAGACAACACAGGAAAAACAAACAGACATTGTACCTATTGGGAATTACCATCTTTTGCATGGTATTACCCCAGATTTGTTTTATGCCTTCACTTCCCTACTTTTGTTGATCCCGATTTTGTTGGCATTAGAACTCTGTGTGCTTTACTTCTGCTGATCAGTGGTAAAGTGCCTGTGTTCCCCTTTTTAAACATGGCAAAATTAGCACCCACCTAACTGACACATTTAATTTACTTTTAAGTCCCTCGTATATGGTCCTATATGTATCTATGGCCTGTAAATTAAATGCTACAAGTGGGATGCAGCACTCATTATGCAATCCACTAACGTAGTACCCAAAAACCTATATCAGGCCTGCCATTGCAGTCTAAAGTACAGTTTAAAACTGCCATTTAGACCAAGAAAAAAAACCTTTTGCCAGGCCTATACCTTCCTTCTTAATACTTATGAGTCACCCTTAGTGTAAGCCCTAAATCTTCACAGGGCAGGGTGCAGGCTATTTAACAAAGTAGGTAATGTGTACTTAAGTTTTACATGTCCCAGCAGTGAAAAACCTCCAAACTCTCTTTTCAGTGAAGCACGCCTGGCCCTCCCATGGAAAATGACTGGATTATATTATAACTCCCTCTAATGCATAAATTTAGTTTGGGACTAGTTAGAAAAATGATTCAAGGACTTAATATGATACTAATTCAAAATCCAAACTATTGGTCAAGTCATATTTTAAATTACTATCTTGAAAATGCCACTTTTAGAAAGTTGGCATTTTCCTGCTTAAGTCAAATGTGCCTTTCTGCCAGTGTTCAGGGTCACCTGACTGTCAATAGCTCTCTTGTGGTGTGATGTGCATTGCTCCCAGACAGTGGACAAAGGACCTGAGGTTGGGGAGGTGTAGATCTTCCTAACAGGATGGCTAGGGAGGAGCTGGGCCCCTGCCCCGATTGCACTTCAAAGGGTAGCATGGGGACGTACTCAGCCCTTCATGACGTCAGAAGATTCCTACCCTATCACTGGCATATGCAGCTAACACCTGGGCATGCTTGTCCTTAATTTACTTGCCAGCAGGAGCTAAACCCAGTGGGAAGGGAAGAACTGAACAGAACCAGTTTTAGAGTTAGATAAAGGAGCCAACAGGCTAGCACTAGGCATAAAAGTGTCATCCCCCAAACCTGATATCAGTACGCTCCAGGATCTGTGAAGACTCAGAAGAAGGACTGGCCTGCTACCTGAAACCTGAAGGAAGATTGGACCTGCATGTCATGGCTTGAACCCAGGAACTCAGTGTGAGCTACAGGGACACAGCAAGCTCCCAAGGACTTCTCCTCCTTTCCGCCTGACAAGCCCCAACTGGACCTGACCTTTTCCCCTCTGCTGGCCTCTGTGAGCAAACTTTGACCCCCAAGTTTTAGCTTCAAGGTCCTGGACTCATGGCTGGAGCCAGAATGGAGTCTTCCTGTCTAAGTGAGGCTTCACTGGATTTAGTGTAGAGCGACGCTGAGCCATGCCAGAAACTTCCCTCAGAAGGCTTCACTGGATCCTACACAAAGCGATGCAGAGCCTCACAGAGTCACACAGCTCCCAACAGAAAGCCTCACTGGATCTAACGCAGTATGATGCTGACAACACAGGTCCCCACAGATTCATGGCGCACAGTTCTTGCAACGATGTCAGAAGGTAAAGCTTCCAGGGGAAGGAAACATGTCCTGTTTCTGGCGTGCGCTCCATCGTGGTTGGCCAGAACATGTGACTTTGCCCTGGCCCAGCACAACCAGATACACACTATTGGCAGTTTGTGCGTTTTGGCTCTATTTTTTATCTGAGACATTAAAAACTCATAACTCCAGTTCTACTGGTTTGATTTTTGTGAATATGGTGCCATGTGTTTTAATAAAATGCACTCTAGTTTTCTAAATAGGTATGGGATTTTTCCTGTTTGTGTTGTTTTCTTACTTTATTACTGTTTAAGTGCGGCATAAATTCTTTACACATCCCATCTACGTTAAGCCTGACTTCTTTTGAGCCACGCTACCAGAGGGTTAAACACTGGATTATTTAGTGACATTTGTGGTTTAAACTGACAAGGACTGTGATTAATATTTGAAGTGGGATCTCACCACCTTGAACCAATAATCCCATTTTTTACAGGCACTGTTTGACAAATCTTCATAAAATTTTCCCCAAAAAATGTTCATGCACCTCAACTCCTTGGAAAGTTTCGAGGTAACCAGGGCAAAAAATAAGGGTGGTCCCAAAACATTGTTTTTCCCATGTTAATTCCCTTCTGAATTTTGGGAATCGAAACAAAAAAATGGCTGAACGGAATTACACCAATTTTTGACAGAAAGTCAAAACTCCAGCTAACTCCAACATCCACAACTGTTGGGGGGGGGGGGTGGTCACTAGACCATAAAACCTTCTCACAAAAAGCAAAAAAACTAGCCCACACACAGACCTGCCAGACCAGCCCTTCTGGCACTGAAAGATAGGCCAGTCTGACCCTGTCATTAATTACATCACAAATTACATCATTAGCAACATCTCTGATCATATCACTGATGACATCATTCAATAGTTATAACAGCTACAAGCTTTTCATAATGGAAGGTAACCAGCAAGTTAGCCACAGACACAATTTTCAATAACATCTGAAGTACTAATGAGTATAACCTTTCACAACAAGAAGAACAAGCAGAATATGAAACATATTTGTGCACTCACCCACAACACGTCTATATTATGCTATGTATAACTGCTGTTGAAGTGTTAAGAAATGTAATGGCTCTGTAGATATCAATGAGATCAGCAACTTATTAAATCTTGAGTACCGTTCAAAAGCAGTGTTTGGCTATTATTTACCTTGATGACATATGCCTGTTAAATATGTCATCAGAAATAGAATTTTAGGAGAACAGCTGCACATCTGTACACTAGCCAATGGTAAGGCATGCAATAAAGGCGCTATGGATAACCCTTCATAGTATGTAAATGTACCCCACACATCTTCCTGAAATGAGCAGACGGGTGTACATCTATTTGCAATTCTTACAATCATACAGATCCTTGGGCCTTCTGTAAGTGGGACACCGATAGGTTATAATTCCTACAACAATGAATAATGTTTATAGAAGTACATGACAATGCTTTAACAAGAAGATGTACAGAGAAATCCACAGGCGAATAATATATTGTCAGGAGAATGAATTGATTAGGTCACAGCCTATTTGAAACATGAGTCAGCACTTCACACTAGTTGCACTCAGATTCTCTCGTGTTTAAATGCAGTACTGCTTGCACTTAAAACTTAACTAGTAGCTAAAGTGTGCATCATATAGTGGTTACTGAACTGAATGAGACATATACGTGGGTGGGTCCATAGCATGGACATAGCATAAGCCCAGAAGGTAGGTGTGATTGTGCATGTTGAAAGTTATATAGTGCACTATTTATAAACGTTTGGGGTGCAAGTATTACTTCATGTTAAACAAGGTTGTTCATGTATTTATGCATCTATTCAAATTATGCATTATTAACAGTGTTCTGAGCAGTTAATCTACACTTGAATTTATATGTGTATATTGACATTAAACGAATGCAGCTGAAACACATTGAAGTGTGTTTTCCTGGGCTATGCTAACTAGGCCTCAGTTACTCCTCAATGCATCTTGTTCAAAAACTGGATGTCACAGCATCATGTTCAGTCTTTGTTTATAATTCTGCTTCATGTACTTCAGCAAGACATGTTTTGTTTATTTCTGAATGACGCTGTTCTCTAAGAAAGCCTCTTGATGACATGAGGTCAGAGAGGCAGAATCAATATTCATGTAGTAGGTTACTGCTAAGGTGGTAGGCTTATGTGAGTTTTTTTTCAAATGGAGTGAATTAATTTGTTGAAAATGCAATTCTTTCATCGCACCACAGTGAGTTTGTAGTTCCAACGTTCTTCTATGGGGGAAATGGCTATTTAAACCCTTAAATTTGAGTACGAGCCAGATGTTTTTGAGTCCCAACTAGGGATGCTACCCAATTTCTTACTGATTTTGCTGCACACTTGGGACTTAGCATTACTCAGTTTTTGTCACTATTTTGTATTATTCTGTATTGATAGCCTTTATGGTAATTGATTTCTATGTAACCCATCAGCATCTGCATTCAATTATTTCTGTATTGTACTTTAGAAATGTGTAATATACCTTCATGGTTTGCTCAACTCCACTACAGAACTCACTTTTTGAGTCAGTACTTTCTATATTTGACTTGTCTTTGCAATACTGATTTTTTGACCTTGTCGCTGGGGCACATTGCCTCATGAGTCAAGGTTAACATCATCCCCAATCCACACAATTATTGGGCATGCAATTGAGCTGTGAGATTTTGGGGATACAGCACACCCAAAAAGTAAATGTTAAGCACACCTGATGTCAGTTGCAGAAGTATGTTTGAAAGTAGGTTGAGGTGTAAAGCCAAATCCTGTTCCAAAACAATGTGGGAAGGGCCAAATATCTGGGAACATGTCCATGTTAAATAGTTGTAATACAGTGTTATAGACAAACTCTCTGTAGTGAGCATATTTATAAGATGTGGATGTCTATTTCCAGAACATCAATACCATTTTTGAGACATTGCAGATTGTTGAATAATTTAGAATGTGGGGTGTCCTACTTAGATGTGGTTTATCTCACACTGGTGTTGTATACATGGCTGTAAGGGTGTGTGCCATTGTGCCCATCTGAGGTATCTGTATAGTGTATTTTTACTAAAATATGAAGGGTTGTCCATAAGGCTTGACTGAAGGAGTCTTTTCATTGTAAAATGTATACCAGTAAACATCTAGACTTAAAATTAAAGATCATGTAAATGTTTGAAGATGGTAATCACCACTTTCCTGATCACATTCCTCCCACACCCAAAAAAATGTTCCCAATAGAAAATGTAGTGTCTCTATCTTAAGAGGTGTGTGGAAGGAGAGTCATATGTACTGCCCAGATTCTCCTTCTAAACCTGGGCTGTGTGTGCCCACATGTTTTAAACTGTACCACATGAAACAGAGTTATTCGGAGCAACAATGAGCGTATCAGTGAACTTACTTTTCTGTATAATTTTATAATTTTTGTTCAGATTTCACAGTAGAAATCAGTGTGATGTATTTAGTTAAAGCTGTTGTGTTTGTAGTTCTAGTTTGCACCCACTTCTAATTGGCTTGGGTTTTCTTTTTTGCTAAAAATAATGTGATGGGTGTGCGTGGACTGGCGCTTGCCTGGCGGCGTGCATGAACTGGCCCTTGGCTGGCAGTGTGTACAGACTAGTGCTTGACTGGTGGTGTGCATGAACTGACACATGGCTGGCGGTGTGTATGGACTGGAGCTTGGCTGGTGGTGTGTGTGGACTGATGCTTGGCTGACAGTGTGCATGAGCTGGTACTTGCCTGGTGGTGTAGGAACTGGCATTTGGCTGGCAGTGTGTGAGTAGTGGATTGCTGCTGGTCATTACACACACTGCTAGCCAAACGCCTGTCCACACACTCCATCAGCCGTCTGTCGGTGTGATTGTTGTGTCAGGCATGTGGGCGTATGAAAGTGATGGGCCCTTGAATGGGTGAGTGTTGTAATGTGCTGGGCCCACGGCTGGTGGTGTGAATGGTCCTGTGTGTGTCATGTATGAAAGGTGTGTGAATGGCCGGTGAAGCGGTTGGTGCCTTGTTGCGGCTTTACAGCTCACGAGCTGTGAGTTATTGGTTTAGTATTTTGACCTTTCAATTATTGACAGCGCATTTTATAATTTGTGAAATCTCTTGTTATTTAAATTTTACATTCTGAACCTCCATTCACCCTCTTGCCAAATCCAACCAGTATGAGTGTGTACTTGAGAAATATATGGTTGTGAAGTGATGTTTATATTTTCTCTGCCAGGGTGTAACATTGTCTCTACATTGTCTGTTGATGTAAGTGTTGTAATGTGCTAGGCCAGAGCTGGCGGTGTTAATGTTCTTGTGTGTGTCACGTATGAAAGGTGTGTCAATGGCCTGTACAGCTGCTGGTGCCTTGCCACAGCTTCAAAGCTTACACTTTGTGAGTCATTGGTTCCGTTTTTGTATTTTTAAATTATTAACAGTGTATTTCATTATTGTGAAATCTCTTGTTCATAAAATATGATGAATGTGCAGTAATTTTTGTCTTTTCTGTCTTTCTCTGCCAAAGTGTACATTGTCTCTAGGGAAAATCTACCAACTCTAGATATGTTTGTAAACTAGATACCCAGGGAAGTACAGGGTAGTGTGCCTCTCATGGATCCCAACTGCTTTCCTTACCCACAATGCCCTGCAAACCTCAAAATGTGATTAAATTCACACATTTCCCTTGCAGTTCCTTGCCATTTTCTTCCAGAAACAGTTGAGACATCAAAATTATCTATCCCAAAATGACCTGGTTTTGCAAAGGGGACACCTGCATTTTTGATCCCGGGCTCGACAGCCATCTATGGAAATTTAACAAACCTAAACATTTCTGAAAACTAGACACCAGCACTGAGGGAGTCCAGAGGGGTGTGGCTTGTGGGGAATCCCCAATGTTTTCTCACCCAGAATCCCCTGCATACCTGAAATTTAGCTAAAGAAATAAAATTTTCCTCATATTTTTGTGTGGGATCACCTCACCACCACAAATTTCCTACCACCCAGCATTCCACTCAATCTCTCGATAAAAATAATACCTCACTTGTGAGGGTGACCAAAGCAGAGTCAGCCTGAAAACGTATTAAAAAAACCTGCCCTTTTGGACCCACAGAAGAAGAAGTTTCCACAAAAAGAAAGAGGAAAATACAATTGCATTCTTTGGGACCAGAAGGAGTGGGACTATAGGCCTGATTTAGATCTTGGCAGTTACCGGTCCGCTGCCACTGACCTCCACATCTGAGTTGGCGGGTTGGGGGGGAAATGAGGTAAAAATGTACCTTTTTCCCCGATTCTACATCCGTTTTCAACTGGACACGACTGGACAAGCTCTTCCGTCGCTGCTGCCACTGGACCATGGAGAAAACAGGACCGCCCCATCGCCGGACTCGAAGGTAGGGAGCCAGCATTGCCTGTGTCATATACATGTCACAGTATTTTTTAAAATTACTGTGACATGCATATGTCAGGGAAACATTTGAGTTCAACATGGATGGGGACACACAGGTACAAGACACATACTGCACACACACAAAACTGTCATTATGGTGTCGGTATTCATTGCCAATGCGTGCAAGAGGACCTGTACCTGTAATGTTATGCTGCCTGTTGTGTATGTGCATCAGTACATGCATGTATGTGTGCAATTGTATTGACTAGGTGAGCTGGAGGGAGGTGTAGTGGGTGATGTGGTTGCTTCAGATTGTGTGTCACTTGCATGTAGCTCTGCTCTTGTTATGCATGTTGTGTTGTGTTGCTGCATGCAACATTCAGGCGAGTGTTGTTGTTTACGTGGTGGTCATTGTCGTGATGTGTGTAGTTGTGATATTGTGTGTGTGTAGATGAGTGTGTAGCAATGTTGGTTGTCGTGGTTGTGTCATGTGTGGGTGTAGTGTCAATAGTGTGTGTATGTTGTTTCATGGCTGTATGGCAGTGTGTGTTTTTGACATGTATGTGTTGTGGTGTAGTGGCAATGGCAATAGCTACATGTGTGTATGTGGTATGGTGTGTAGGGTGTTGTGCAGGGGGACACATATGGATAAGGTACAGTGTGTGTGTGTCTGACTTACCTCTATTGCACAGCCACAGCCACTGTCCATTGGGTCCTGAAACGTCCTCCCTCCATCAGAAATCCACCGCTAGTACACTGCCTTCGGAACTGTAACATCTAAATATGGACAGCGGGAACCCGCCTGCCTAACTGACAGATGGGAAGAGCACTCTGTTGTGGCAGTAGGCAGCTCAGCCGCAATACATCTAAACACAGCGGTCAGGACACCATCTGCTTGACAGATTATTCAGGCCCGCCCCACAGCAAATTGGCGGAAATACTGTTAAGATCTAAATCAGGCCATATATCAGCAAATAGAGAAACAACCAAGCAGGTGCTGACACTGATGTTTTCGGACATGCTTTAGAAAAGTAAGGCAATTATTTTACACCCTTCATTTGTAGATCTGTAGACAGATATAATTTCTTTTAAAGACATCAAGGTAGTGAAGAATCTACAGATGACTTTGTCGCTAATTTAAAAAACTGGCCATATCTTGCAGATCTGGAATTCTGCAAGATGATCTCATTCAGGATCAAATTGTCATCTACACTAATGACTCAAATGTACAAAACGATTATGGGCATATTGTGAAACTACTTGAAAAAAGCCATAGCTATTATTAGGAAAGTTTGACTATCTAAACGTTGCACCAAGCCAGCATTAAGCAACACAGAAAGGAAACACACTGTATGCAAAATCAATTCTTCATCTAAGGATTACGGGAAATCTCCAGGGAATTCAGTTCCTACATCTAAATCCTCTAAAAGAATAAACAAGAAGAAAGGAATATGAACAGTTGTAGAGCATGTTGCAGATGTGAAAGTCAGGATCATCCTGCATAGGACAAACATTGTCCAGAAATAAAGAAACTTTGCTATAACTGCAATAATTGGCCATTACGCCAGACTGTGTCACAAGAAAAAAACGATTTTATCACTGAAATGTGTGGGTCATAATGCGGACTCTTCAGAACATGATGATGAAGATGTGCAATGCATTTTGAGTACTGAGTACAATGTTCTTGGATTTGGTACTAACTAAAAAAATCTATATGCTCATTAGATCTGGATGGAATTCATCTTGATATTTTGGAGGACTCGGGTTCTCCATATACTATTATCAATTATAATGTGTGGGTAGAGAAGCTTAAAAACAACTTAGGCAGTGAAATATTAACCTCTAATATATATCCTGTAAGCTTCATGGGTAAACCTGTTCCAGTTGTTGGTTATTGCAGTTTGATCTTTGAGAAAAGGGAGAAAAACAGAATGAAAAGTATATGTAGCTAAGAATGGTCCATCTGTACTAGGTTAGAGAGATGAAAGAATTCTAAATAATTTGAACCCTAATAACCCAGAAAAGGTCTTGCTTGTAGATGGTGGCGATTCTGACAATATTGTTTTCTTTCAATCCTTATGGTCACAGTTTCCTGAAGTCTTTGCATGTAAGATGAGTAAGTAAGGGTTTCAACACAGGATAGTTTTGAAAGGGACTAATATACCTGTTTCACATAAAGTAAGGAATACTCCTTTCAGTATCAGGAAGGAAGTCAATCAAGAATTGGATAAGTTAATTCAATTGTGTATAACAGAAAGTATTGAGGCCATGAATGGTTGGCACCTTTGATTGTGACTTGCAAGGACAATGGAAAAGTCAGAATATGCATTGGCCTTCATGACTTAAAATCTAATATTGTAATTGATGAATTCCCGCTCCCCAATATTAATGAGATTTTAGCTGTGACAAGGGGCATTAAATGGTTAACCACATTGGATCTTACAGCAACGCATCATCAGATTCCACTACATATTAATAGTAACCATCTTACTGCATTCATGATGCCTTAAGGTTGTTTGCATTTTAAATGCATGCTGTTTGGTCTGGCGTCTGCCTCTGCAGTCTTTGTGCAATTGATGTTCCAACTACTGAAGGACCAAGAAGGTGTGTTTTTTTCAGGATGATATTCTGAAAATGGCCAGAAATAGGGAAGCGCAGGATCATACTTACTTATGAGTGTCCTAAGCACACTTTATAACAAGGGACTCACTGCAGAGTTTAATGTTTGCAGATGATTCTGTAACATATTTAGGAGATGAAGTTAGTGAGAAGGGCATTTTTTCACAAGAAGGAATTATTAGAGACTATTTGCGATTCTCCTCCTACCTCGAAGGATGCTGCCAGATCTTTTTTAGGCCTTGCGGAGTTCTACTTGAAGTTTGTTCAAGCTTTTGCAACTAAAACATTGAAATCGGGCAATTTTTGAAAACATGTAACAGGTTTGTATGGGATGAGGTGCATCAGTCTTGTTTTAAAAGTATAAAAGATAATATTTGTAAGGTCATTCCCCTTCAAGAGTTTGAATCCAATGATGTGCCCTTCATCACCACTGATGCCAGTGGGAAAGGCATGGAGACTGTATTGTTTTAGAAGAATAAAGGTAATGTGAAACATACCATATTGTCTGCACCACACTCACTCACTCCAGCTGAAGTAAAGTGTCCTTCACGATTGAAAGACAACTGTAGACATTTGTTTGGGGTATAAGCAATTTCATACAGCTTATGTGGGGATCTAATCTTGTCATTTGTACGGATTACAAGCCACTTACCAAAGTTCTGACCACTTCACGCATGAACACGATCACACTCAGATTATAGCATTGTTGTCACTACAATTATTAGATTATAATAAGGTTATAATTACAGAGTGGAGTATTTGCCAGGGGTGAATAAAAAAGTCACGGATTTTAGCAGAGGACAGTCGCAGCTTCAGTCACAACTTCTTCATGGAAGGTGAGATGAGTACTCTGTAGCGGTTGTGAACAAAGGGGAATGTGAAGGTATTTCCAGAACTGATTGTGTAGAAGGGTACAACTTGGATCCAGTATTATCGAAAGTACAATATATGTTAAGGGGTCGGAATCCCTCAGGGAACACCAGGTGTTGTTTGTTTCCATGGGCACAATGATGTTACCCGCAATACATTTAGAGTTCAACAACACTCATATCACGGGCAACACTGTTTAAAATGTAAAAGAGTTCCTAATATTATCAGCAGCACCCTCGTTCATTTGTGTAACAACCAAAATATATGATTACAACACTCTTATCAAACCAGCATGACCTTGGTGGCAATATTTAATATTGTGACCCATGGATTCTCAAGCAATGTTCTTTGGCACAAAAAATATTAACATTCACAAGCATTATGTTTTCTGGCACATAATTGAAACCTGTGAATCTCTTCAATCAAACATAAACATTTTCCTACAGGGCATCCATGATTGATCACATACATGTATTTGCCAATTTGAGAAATAATGTGCCGGTAAAAGTACCAGAGCTTGAAAGAAATGTGTCACTTGCTTTCCTTCCTTGCTCCATGACTGTGTGGAAGTTCTCAAGCATGTTGCTTAATTTGAACTGACGGTTGCCAATGTGGCCACTGGCACTCAATTTTGGGGCCTGGTACTTATTTTTTCTCATCAGATATTTCCTGAGAGTAAGAGGGTATAACACACAAAGGGAAAAGAATGAAGAAGAGAAAGATGGAAACCAGCAGGAAAGCAGGAACCAGCAACAGTGAGATGAAGGAGAAGGGAGTGTTTGGCAGTGGATTAAAGGGGCATGAGGTGAATTTAAGACTATGGAGCCTTGGTAATTGGCGCACTGACATTTAATAGTGCTGGGCATAGGCTTCTGAGCAGAGCTTTGGGCACCAGCTCTCATTCTTTCACAAATAAAGCACTGGCAAGCATTTGATATCAGTGAAATGATCCAAGTGAATTTACGCATATGATATATAATGAACTAACATAAATTAGGAGGACCACGATTTTGGAAGAATGAAAAAGAGGAGCATTTGCTATCGTCCTCATTACGTTTAGGTCTAACACAGTGTCGAACTAGCATGTAGGGTACTCTGGTAGTGCCAGAATGGTCTGGCAGGTCATTGTGTGGGCTGTTGTTTTTGGTCTGGTGGGCCTGTTCGTACTGCTAATTTACTGACATTATCACAAACATTGCCTGCAACAAGCACAATGTATTCAGTCTCCCGTACCTTGCAAAACATCTATACAGTGTGTCTTCAAGTTCAAAACTAGTCAATTTTGTTTTAGCAATCTGATTGGCTAATGGTGACCACTTTTATTTTGGTGCCCATGACTATTTTCTGACCCAATCCGACCTTGGCTCTAATGGAAACTCTCGCATTTCGAATCTACCACAAAAAAACATTAAACATGCGACAAAAAGCTCCAATAAAATTTCAGGAATTTTAAGTCATGCCAGACCTAGAAAAATACTTAGCATGCCACTAAGCGCCTCAATGGAGTGGCATAGGAAAGTTGCAGACAAATTAGCAGTACGAACATTTATTTTCCTCGGTGGGTCAAAGGGATATAATATTCATCATGGTTTGAACACAATGAGTTTGACTTGATCCACTTTGTAAACTAACTCTTAGAAATACAAGCAGTTTACCATTTGTAGTCTGTGCAGCGAGACATGCACGCAAGGATCCTGTTTAAGCCAACCATAGTTGTCTTCCATGCCTGGACTATTTTAAAGCTGAATAATGGCTGACAAGTAGTGTTATATTTCAGACTGATAGCTTTTATGGTTTTGAAGACATAAGAGAGAACCTTTGTAATCGTAACCCAGGCATCCAAAGGTAACAGAATATAGTCTCCAAGTGGTAATGTGATCTGGGTTAATGAGGGGTCACCTATAAAGGGAAAAATTACTGCCTGGTGTCAGAATTGCCAGATTATCTGGAACTAATGCCAAAGTGTAGCCTTGCAACACTGAAATCCCCTTGCCTTTTAAAGTTTAGGATTGGGCTGGAAAACCTATTAATACACTGAAACCGCATGAGCTTTCAACTTAGATACGTGCTCCATTAATTTTCTCCAAACGTTCGTGACAAATGAGAAAACAGAAATGTGCAGAAAATTCCTAGCAGTATGTGTCTTCATATTTTTAACTGATGTAGAGTGACATTAACAGTAGACTCGGTGAGGATAGAGGTGTACAAAGTACCAGCTGCATATACATGAAAATATTATGCCATGAGTTGTAACAATTAATCTTCCATCTAAATGCAGCGCTGCCTACTGAATTGACAGTATGTAAATACCCACATTTGCCTCACACTCATATGCAAAGTGCTTACTTTATATTAAAAGCAAATTAAAAAACATATAAGTGCAGGATCACATAGATTTTCTCAGGAGCCTTGACAGGCTGCCGAATTCCAAGGTGAGGAATACAAAGGCTCTGGAGTCTTTTAATCTATATTATGCCTCTTACTTCCACCACACGACTTTCCCTGTGTCTTGATGTCACTGTTGCTGGTCTTCTCTCATACCTGCTTTCTCTCTTTGCCTGATTGTGCTGAACTGCACCATTGCCATTCCCGATTTCATCACAGTGTCAGGTAGGGAGGCAGATGAAGCTGACCTAACAGAATATACATCTGCCTGGGCTGCCTACTTGTGGTGTGTCACAATGTGTGCATCCTTCCAAAGGTCAGTTAACTCTATTGCAGGTTGTGTGTTACCTAGCTGTTGCCCCTAACGGTGCTGAAAGGTGGGAGTCATCTCAAGACCTGTGGGTCATCTCCATAACTAGGTTCCCAAACCACATGGCACTTGAGACAGCAATGTTCGAGTAGCAACAGGCTGCATGAGATTTTGGCTTCCTTGACAATGTGCTGATTGTTGTCCGATGTACGTACAGAATCCTCGAGAAAGCCCTAGGCTTACTCATACACACACAAAACAATAAATAGGTCTGCAGTGTTATAATACTATGCATAATGTTTTTAAAATGTTTTCTATCTGCTGTGAGTTGCTGTCCCTTCATGAAAAATAGCTTATTTTCTCAAATCCTCAATCACAAGGCTGGGATATGTATTCTATTATATCTACTAAACAATATACCACAACAACCATGCAGAGAAATAAGAATGTGTGATTTACATCTCCATGTGTGGCCTAGTCATAATAAAAAAAGAAGCATACTGCTATTACTCCTGCCTGAGTCTTGATAAGAGGAGCATTGCGACCTCAGCACCAGTCTGGGAGACCCAAGAAGAAACATTGGTGTTGTACTCACTGAGCTGTCCAATCCTTGAAGTGGTATACCATCAAGCTGTCATTTGGTGGCTCAGAACAACTCTTGAGGACTCTATGCATGAACGGGATCTGATGGAGACCAAGGATAAGGCCAAAACTTCAAAGACTGTCCTGGATGACCCAAAGACTGAACCATAATCAGGCCTCAGTGAAGATGCAGATTCCCAGGGACAGTCGACAGCATCTGACACAGCACCACCCTCAACGTCAGCCACTCCCATTAATAGTTGCAATGCCGCTGTCTCTCTCAAATCACCACCACCATTCAACACTACCAAGAAGCAAAATATAGGTGATAGATGGAAGAGTTCATTGATGCACTTGAAGAGACTGATAACAGGAAGATTATCAAATGTCTCAAAAATATTGCTGATGGGAGTGTAAAAGTAGTCATGAAGAAAATAAATAACAAACAAGTCACATACCATCAGATCAAGAATGAGTTGAATCTCAAGTTTAATCCAGTACCAAATGTTGAATATAAATTATACGTTTTCAGTCAAGAATGTCAAAGAGTTGGTGAAACAATTTATGAATTTGTGGAAAGGTTTGACACTCATCAAGCACTGTAATTTTAATAAATTTGAAGAAGTCATGCTGCTTAGAGAGATCAATTGATGGTTGTCCGATTCGTTCAGTCGACAAATGTGGAGAGAAACTCATTTTCTGGAGGGAGTGTTAATGGCTGCAAGAACTGAGGAACGTGCTGAAAGACAAGCTGCCTACATGGAGGCTGCAGGTGCCCCAGAGCGAGTCACTCATGCATGTGAAAAGTAATCCGAAACATAAGATTGAAGGGCACAAAGTAGTGTCTACATGCAAAAAGAAGTTGTGTTTCAGATGCGGATTTGCGTTTCCGCATGAAGGAAAGTGTCCCGCCATTGGTCAGATATGCAAAGGCCGTGGTAAAGACAACCATTTTGTGACAATGTGCAGAGCGCAAGAAAAATTAAGTGCATCACAGCATGAAGACAAAATGTCCACCAGAACTTTCCAGAAGCAATGTTCAACACACGCCTATAAGGCCAAGCAGTGGAGGCAAACAGATACAAAACAAAGTTGGTCTGCATCTAAATCATCGCCAAACAGTTCTTCAGGCTCAATAAAAGTGAAAGTACACAAAAGCAGCACAATAGAGCCCTCATACAAATCTATCAATTACTCAAAGATGCAGGTTTAACCTTAAATACAGACAAATGTGAGATCGCCCAAGACAAAACTGAAATTAATTGGCCATATCTTTTCTGATGGGGGTATGATGCCTGGCACTGCAAAAGTCCAAGCCTTGAAGAAAGCTGAAACCCCACAAGATGTTTCAATGATACATTCTTTTCTCTGGATGACCAGCTACTCTTCACAATATGTAAAGGACCTTGGCACTGTCAGCGCTCCATTACGAGAGTTAACAACAAAATTGTTTAATTTAAATGGTCACGAGAATGTGAAAAGAGTTTCAAAAGACTCAAACACGCTATCAAAAATGTTACAGAAATAGCTTACTTCAATCCAAAATTCCATACTTAGATTATGGTTAACGCTAGCTCCATTAGTTTAGGCATTATACTTGCACAGCATCCCGGATACCCAAATGCAAGATGACCTACTGTGGCCTATGCTAGTAAATTTGTCTCAACAGAACATGCTTACTCACAGCCTGAAAAGGAATACTTGGCTGTAGTATTTGCTTGGGAACATTTCCATGCATTCCTGTACGGAACTCCTTTTACTCCTTTGACTGATCATCAAGCTTTGCTGACCATCTTCGGCAATCCAAAATCCAAGATGCCTCCTCAAATTGAACGATGGGGACTATGATTGCAAGAGTATGATTACACAGTTTTGAATTGACCAGGAAATGATCAAAATCCTTCTGACTACTTTTCAAGAGTGCTTACTCAAGGTCATGGTACTCCATCGAAAACAGCAGATGCCTACATCAATTGCATTGTCAAGTACCACTAGCTGCTGTATCGTTAGCCCAGATTGTCACTGCTACGAGTCATGATAGTGACCTGCTAAAGTTAAAAGAGATAATCACACATCAGTCATGGAACAAACATGTTCGACCTCTCAGTAATGATGGTGAATATCAAAAGCACAAGAATGTCAAAGATTATTTGTCCATAACTCAGGAAGGAGTTATACTGCAGAAAGGTGATAGAAGTGGCCCATGAAGGATATTTTGGTGTTGTTGCCACAAAGAGACCCCTCCAAGACCAAGTTTGGTTTCCATACCTAAATGAAAGAGGAACCCAAAGCCTGTCACATACGCAAACTGCCTGTCACCCAAAGATACGCAACATACTTGGAACATGTCAGAACTCCTAAACATGCCTGGAAGAGAATAGCCATCAATTTCTTTGGCCCACTTGACAATGGACATCACTTAATGGTGTTTGTAGATGATCAATCAATCAAAAAATGTATTAAGCGCACTACTCACCCGTTAGGGTCTCAAGGCGCTGAGGGGGAGGTGGGGGTTCGAGGGTTGCAGTTTACTACTCAAAAAGCCATGTCTTGAGGTGTTTTCTGAAAGTTCAGAGGTCCTGGGTCTTGCATAGATTGGTGGGGAGGGAGTTCCAGGTCTTGGCGGTGAGGTGGGAGAAGGATATGCCGCCGGAGGTGGTGCTTCGGATGCGGGGGACTGTGGCGAGGGCGAGGTCAGCGGAGCGGAGAAGTCGAGTAGGTGTGTGGAAGTTTACTCGTTCGTTAAGGTAGGCTAGACAAGTGTTGTGGAGGGATTTGTGAGGATGGATAAGGACTTTGAAGATGGTCCTTTTGCTGATGGGCAGCCAGTGTAGGTATCTGAGGTGAGAGGAGATGTGTTCGTGGCGGGGGAGGTTGAGGATGAGACTTGCGGCTGCGTTCTGGATTCGCTGGAGTTTTTTCTGAAGCTTGGCTGTGGTACTAGCATAGAGGGCGTTGCCATAGTCCAGTCTGCTGCTGATGAGGGCATGGGTGACCGTTTTTCTTGTTTCTAAGGGAATCAATTAGAAAGTCTTCCATAGCATGCAAAGGGTGTTGAAGCAGGAGGACGATATGGTGTTGATTTGCTGGGCCATGGAGAGAGATGAGTCTAAGACAATGCTGAGGTTGCGTGCATGGGTGGTGGGTGTTGGGGGTGGTCCGAGGGCGGTGGGCCACCAGGAGTTGTCCAATGCTGTCTTGTTGGGGCCAAAGATGATGATTTCTGTTTTGATGGAGTTAAGTTTGAGGTGGCTTGCTATCATCCATTTGGCGATGTCAAGGAGTCCGGCGTGCAGGTTTGGCTTGGCGGTTCCTGGTGAGGGAGATGATGAGCTGGGTGTTGTCTGCGCAAGAGATGATGGTGATTCCGTGGGGGCGGAGGATGTTGGCGACGGGGGCCATGTATATGTTGAAGAGGGTGGGGCTGAGGGAGGATCCTTGGAGGACCCTGCAGATGATCTTGGTGGCTGGAGATCGGAAGGGAGGGAGGCAAACTCTTTGGGTTCTTTCGGCAAGGAAGGAGGTAAGCCAGTCTAGGGCCTTGTGTCGGATTCCTGCTTCAAAAAGGCGTGTACGGAGGGTTTGGTGGCATACAGTGTCGAACGCTGCAGAGAGGCCCAGGAGGATGAGAGCAACGGTCTCGCCCTTATCCACTCTGGTTCTGATGTCGTCTGTGCAGGCTATAAGGGCGGTTTCAGTGCTGTGGTTCTTGTAGAATCTAGACTGGGAGGCGTCGAGTGTGTTGTTTTCCTCTAAGAAGTAAGACAGTTGGGTGTTCACTATCTTGTCAGAGACCTTGGTGGGGAAGGGGAGAGGGAGACGGGACAGTAGTTTGTGAGGTCTTCTGGGTTTGCTTTGGGTTTTTTGATGAGCACGTTGACTTCGGTCAAAGATCTCGCATCCATAGCACATGGGCGAACAGTTGAAAAACTTGATGGCATCTTTGCAACATGGAGCTTACCAGCTAGTGTAAAACCTGACAATGGACCACCTTTCAAAAACAAAGAATTAAAAGAATTTCTGGTGCATCTCAACAGAAAGCATCAAAAGATCACCCCCTTATGGCCACAGGCCAATGGGCTTGTTGAGAGTTTCATGAGCACACCAAAGAAAGCATTGCAGTGTGCAACTGTCAAAAACTTCAGTTTGAAAACAGTATTAAATTCTACTTTACAAGCTTATCATTCGACACCCCACTCAACCACAGCTGAAAGTCCTGCAACTTCGGGACTGTATTCGGGAGAGCAATGGCAACCAAGATACCCCAATGAGCCACAGAAAGAGATTGTAGTGAAAATCTGATTCATATAAGGGGCTTGGTGTAAAAGCAAAAAAATTGAAAGTGTATGCAGACAACAGGCAAAATGTGAAAGACCTCTCATTCAAAAAAGGAGATTTGGTGATCGCTCAACAGTTGCGGAAAAGAAACTCTGATGCTTCCTACGATGCTGAACCTTTTCAAGTAGTGTCCACCAAAGGACACAAGTTGACTGCCCAATGACCTGGAAAGTCCCTTACCAGAGACTCTTCTCACTTCAGCACTATGTTTCATTCTGATAAATTAAATGATTGTTGCTGATTCCTTACCATCATTGGCAATCTCTGACATTGAAGATGACTGTTTACAGCTTCTATTAACCATATCAGGTTGATAGATTAAAACACCAAGAAGATTCATTAAAGTGATATAGTTATACATGTTTCTATATGTAGATATGCGTGTGTGTGTGTGAGTAAATGTGCAATTTTAATTTGTTTTTATTCAACAGAGGGAGAGATGCAGTGTCTTGCATAATTTAGAATGGAACCTTTCTGTCTCCCCGACGACTTTGTGTCAGTGTGATGTAATCATTAGAATAGAGTGTAATGAGTATTTGGTTTAGAATGTGGGAGTTCACAGGTACATGCGGAAGAATAAAGTTGTGTGATTTACAGCTCCGTGTGTGGCCTAGTCATTTAGAAGGTACCAGGCTAGGGAAGACGCTACACATGTTTGTAAATGAGGTGCAGGCCCATCATTGCTGCAATTCTTATTTCTGACCTGGTGAGTAGGAAATATCTTGGTTCCTAGGATCTTTCTTAAAAACAAATCTATTTGAATGTATTTCCAAATTAAATTACTGACCTTTGATTGGCTAATGACTTCTTGGAAAATTATTCTTGGCTGTCATGATCCAGAAATCCCAACTATTTATGAAAATTATGTTCTCTATTTACCAAAAAATGTTTGCAGCTGCACTTCAAATGACATTGGTTTAGAAGAAGAATCTGTTCACATTGCGTTAATGGTCATTTCTGATCCATCTGAAGATGACTGTGGTGCTTTTTATACTTTCATGGGAAAAAAACTACTTTTTCACCTTCCTTAAATGTTGTCTCGACTCACGTGCTGCTTGCGCCTGGAGTTTGCAGATCTTGAGGCGTGGATCTTGAGGGTTCGACTTTGGCCCAAAAAGGGGCGACTCTTTCTGGTAGCCACGGTGCTGTAGGCGAGGAAACGCCAAGGACAGACCGTGACCGTGAGAAAGTAGCGCCAGAGGGAAAAAACCCCTTCAGAAGAAGAGGAAAAACCTCCCAGAAGATTCGCAGGGGATTCCTGGAACAAGAACAGAGGAACAGGAATCAAAGGAACTGACGTAACACAGAAATGGCAAAATCCAGAGCCAAGGGCTAGGAAATCAGGAGCGAGGACACTAACTGAAACAGAGAGTGTTGCAGCGCAAAGAGGAAAAGAAAAACCACCCTTAAATACCATAAAACAGGAAGTGACCCACAGGAAGAAAAAGGACACCATCTTGAATAGGGAAAAGTAGATAGAATAGACTGGAGCAGAAACCATAGAGAATAGGGAAGGAGGAATGCTGGGAAGACAGAGGTAACCTGGGAAGGGGAAAAGACATAAAGGACAGAGGAGAAAACAGACCCAAAAAGGAAGAAGGACAGAAAAGAAGAAAAAGGAGCCCCAAACAGGTAAGAGGGGTCAGGAGACCCCAACAAGACGGAGGGAGAGCGCAGCGCGAGGCCCCTAGTAAGTCCTGGGGCCTCGCAGGGTGCAAGAAAGGCTCGGGGCGCGCCGTGTCTTAGAGACGCGAAGCGCGGCCCGAGCCGAACGCGCGGCTTGTGCCGAACGCTCGGCTCGCGCCGCGCGGTGCGGCGCGACAGTAGGCCCCCCTCCCGAAGGCCCTGGTTTGAAAGGAAATAAACGGTGAAAGCGCTGAGTCAGAAGAGGAGCATGAACAGAAGATGCATCTTCCCAAGAACACTCACTGAGAGGATAACCCTTCCAATTAATCAGATACTGCAGACGGGTGTGAAAAAGACGAGAGTCACAAATCTCCTGAACCTCATATTCAGGAACATCATCCACTAAGACAGGAGGAGGACAGGAAAACTGACGGGAATACGGATCTGGTACATAAGGTTTGAGTTGGGAGACATGGAAGACTGGATGAATCTTCCATGTGTGAGGCAAGTGAAGACGGACAGTGACAGGATTAAGCAACTGGAGAATACGGAAAGGCCCGTAATAGCGAGGTGTGAATTTGTCCTGAGAAAGACGTGAGGGTAAGAATTTAGAAGAAAGCCAAACTTTATCCTGTGGATAGTAGTCCGGAGTGGCCCTACGTTTCTTGTCTGCTACTTTCTTCATATATCTCTTGGTGTGTAAGAGATTAGAACGAATCAGTCTATGGATTTGTAGAAGACGTTTGGAAAAATGAGTAATAGCGGGTAAGGGAGTGGGAGACAGAGAAGAAGTAGGAAAAGAGGTAGGATGAAAACCATAAGAACAGAAAAAAGGAGTGGTCTTGGAGGCACTATGGACTGAGTTATTATAAGAGAATTCAGCGATAGGGAGATAAGTGTTCCAGTTGCTTTGAGTTGAGTTGCAAAAACAACGAAGGTATTGTTCTAAGCCTTGGTTCAGACGCTCGGTCTGTCCATTGGTCTGAGGATGGAAGCCCGATGACAGAGCTCTATCGATGTTTAGTGTCTTACAAAAATACCTCCAAAACCGGGAAATGTACTGAGGTCCTCTATCAGATATAAGAGTATGAGGAAGTCCATGAAGACGGAAGATATGTTCAATGAATATCTGGCTTAATTCTTGGGACGTAGGTAGCTTTTTCAAGGCAGTGAAGTGAGCCATCTTAGTAAAAGAGTCCACAGTGACCATGATTACCCGGTTTCCTGCTGAGAGTGGTAACGAACACATGAAATCGGTGGAGATGGTGTGCCATGGAGTTGGCGGAACCGGCAAGGGCTGGAGTAAACCCGCAGGTCTGGTTCGGGGAATCTTGACTTGAGCGCATGTGGGACAAGCCTGAACGTATGTTTCAATATCCTTTTTCCAAGTAGGCCACCAGAAAAATTGTGATAACAGTTCTTGTGTGGCCTTGATGCCTCTATGACCAGCAACCGGTGAATCATGACACATTTGTAATGCCTTTTCTCTCACTCTGTTAGTGGGGATGAATAACAGATCGTGATAATAATAGTATCCTTGTCTCTTATGTAAAAGAGGCCTTAAGTTCTCTATTTCATCATCAGATAGATTGGGGTACTCCAGTTGTACCTCCTCCAGAAAAGACTGGGCTACCCCAATGATCTTACTAGGTTCCAGTAGGGGTTGAGCTGGGACAGGAGTACAATCTGGATAACGACGCGATAGAGCATCAGCCAGAATGTTTTGGGAGCCAGGAATATATGTAATGTAGAAATCATACTGGCTGAAGAAGAAGGCCCAACGAGCTTGACGACTATTTTGGCATACGAAATTTCGTAAACATTGTAAGTTTCGATGGTCTGTTCTCACTTCAAAAGGTTCCTTGGAACCCATCAGAAACTGCCTCCATTCAATACAAGCTGTTTTCAGAGCCAACAATTCTCTTTCCAATACTGAGTAATGTTGTTCTGCAATAGAGAGTATATGAGACAAATAGAAAACAGGATGTTCAAGACCATCGTCCTCTTGTTGTTGGAGTAGAACGGCACCAATGGCTTTTTCAGAAGCATCGGTGACGACAATAAATCGTTTGTTGGTATCTGGATGTCTTAAGATGGGAGCTTGTGTAAATGCCTTCTTTAATTCCTGAAAGGCTGTTTCAGCAGTTTTAGTCCAGACAAACCCTTTAATAAGATTTTCCTTCTTTAAAGTGTGAGTTATATGGCTAGTTTGTTTAGCAAAGTCTGCGATGAATTGTCGATAGAAGTTCGCCAATCCTAGAAAGCATTGTGTTTCTTTAATGGAAGATGGAGAAGGCCAATCTAGGATAGCTTGTACCTTTTCTTGATCCATGGCTACTCCGGTGGTACTTAAATGATATCCTAGATATTTGACTTCCGTCTGGTCAAACTCACACTTTTCGGGTTTGCAAAATAGTTGATGTGCCCGGAGTCGTTGAAGAACTTGTTTAACATGGGAAGAATGGAGTTCGGGATTTCTGGAATAAATAAGAATATCATCAAGGTAGATTACAACTGTCTGATTCAGGAGATCCGAGAATACTGAGTCCATAAATCTCTGAAAAATTGCCGGGGCATTAGTAAGACCGAAAGGCATTACCCTGTATTCAAAGTGACCAAATGGAGTCCTAAAGGCCGTTTTCCACTCATCTCCTTCTTTAATGCGTAAGAGGTGATAGGCTCCCCGTAGATCTAGTTTGGTAAACCGTTGGGCCCTCTGACTGCCTCTAAAATGTCCCTTATGAGAGGCAAAGGATAACGATCTTTAATAGTTATTTTATTCAGGCCTCGAAAATCCAGGCAAGGGCGAAGGTCCTTTGTCTTCTTGGGTACGAAAAAGAGAGGAGCCCCGGCCGGAGAAGATGATGGAACAATAAGACCACTTTGAATATTTTCATCCAAATACTCCTTTAGTACTTCCTTTTCAGTTTCCGTGAGGGAATACATCCTGCCAAAAGGAACGATAGTGCCAGGTTCCAAGGGAATAGCACAATCGTAATCTCGATGTGGAGGTAACACAGGTTTGGAAGGTTTTTGGAAGACATCTTGAAATTCCAAATAGTGTTCAGGAACTCCTTGGACTGTATTTATGGTCGAACCGGTGGTACCCTCCGTGATTATTGACCTCTTAGGCGACCAATACTTGTCTGAAGCAAAACAGTGCTCGTGACAGAACTGTGAAGACAAGGAAACCGTCCGGGTAGCCCAGTTCACATATGGATTATGTCTGATGAACCACGGGATTCCAAGAATGATGGTATGGTTGGGGGAAGTTATAAGATCAAAGGAAATGTGTTCCTGATGGTTACTGATCTGTAGATTCAGCATCAGGGTAGTTGTATCTACTGGACCCGATGATATCAAAGATCCATCCACCGTGTGAACTTGTTCTGGAACCTCCTTAGGTTGTATAGGAACTTGTTGAGTGGTGGCCCACTTCTTATCCATATAAATGCCACTAGCTCCACAATCTAGTAGTGCCATAGTCTTCTCTTGACGGCCATCAGGTAATTGTAACATTACTGGTAAAATGAACAAGGATGTGGTATTGTCGTTGAAAGAACTGATGGAAGGTATAGCTGCTAATCCCGTCCCCTCCCTTCTTACAGAGGACGGGAAGCGGCGTTTCCCGATGGCCTTGATGGACGTACTGGACAGGTACGCAGTATGTGGCCGGCAGATCCGCAGTATAAACACAAACCCTTCTTTCGTCTATCTTCTCGTTCGCTAGGGGAGAGAGGGCCTCGAGTTGTATCCACCTGCATGGGTTCTCCTTCGGTGTTTCTGACAGGAGGGCGGGGTTCCTCAGAACGATGCGGAAAAACTCGTGAGGTGCTTGGTTGAAAAGACCCTCTGCTCTTTCTCTTCTCTGTTCTCCGTTCCTGAAGGCGATACTCGATGGAGAGGGCTTGATCCATCAGGCCACGAAGATCTTCCACTCTGGTTGAATGTACTAGTTCGTCTTTGATTTCTTCTTTGAGTCCTCTACGAAACAAAGTCACCAAAGTACGTTCCACCCAGGTGGTCTCTGCCGCTAGTTGACGAAAGCGTGTAATGTATTGAAGGACATCTTGTGAACCTTGATGAATATCGCATAAGGCCTCTTCTGCTGAAGCCTCCAATCCCGGACGACTAAACATCAGCTTGAAGCGGTTCACAAAGGCGGAATAATCCGACAATACCGGATCGTTAGATGATACCATCGGGGTTGCCCAGGCCAAGGCAGGACCAGATAAGGCACTGATGAGATAACCCACCTTTGTTCTGTCATGGGAGAATTGGGTGGGTCGGAAGGCAAAGTACACTGTCAAGGAGTCAAGGAACTCTCGCAGCTTGGTTGGTTCACCCGAAAAACGATGGGTAGAGGCGGAGAGCGTCGGGACATCACCACTGCGGAAAGCCAAGGCCTGTCGCAGCGCAGCATTCTCACTGCGTAGTTGCTGTAATTCTTGAGCTTGTTGCTGAATTGTAGTTAGCAGAGCTTGATCCGGATCCGCAGCAGCTACCACAGTGTCTTCCATGGTGTTAGAAGACGTCGGGATGGTTTGGCGCTGCAATCTGTCACGACTCACGTGCTGCTTGCGCCTGGAGTTTGCAGATCTTGAGGCGTGGATCTTGAGGGTTCGACTTTGGCCCAAAAAGGGGCGACTCTTTCTGGTAGCCACGGTGCTGTAGGCGAGGAAACGCCAAGGACAGACCGTGACCGTGAGAAAGTAGCGCCAGAGGGAAAAAAAACCTTCAGAAGAAGAGGAAAAACCTCCCAGAAGATTCGCAGGGGATTCCTGGAACAAGAACAGAGGAACAGGAATCAAAGGAACTGACGTAACACAGAAATGGCGAAATCCAGAGCCAAGGCCTAGGAAATCAGGAGCGAGGACACTAACTGAAACAGAGAGTGTTGCAGCGCAAAGAGGAAAAGAAAAACCACCCTTAAATACCATAAAACAGGAAGTGACCCACAGGAAGAAAAAGGACACCATCTTGAATAGGGAAAAGTAGATAGAATAGACTGGAGCAGAAACCATAGAGAATAGGGAAGGAGGAATGCTGGGAAGACAGAGGTAACCTGGGAAGGGGAAAAGACATAAAGGACAGAGGAGAAAACAGACCCAAAAAGGAAGAAGGACAGAAAAGAAGAAAAAGGAGCCCCAAACAGGTAAGAGGGGTCAGGAGACCCCAACAAGACGGAGGGAGAGCGCAGCGCGAGGCCCCTAGTAAGTCCTGGGGCCTCGCAGGGTGCAAGAAAGGCTCGGGGCGCGCCGCGTCTTAGAGACGCGAAGCGCGGCCCGAGCCGAACGCGCGGCTTGTGCCGAACGCTCGGCTCGCGCCGCGCGGTGCGGCGCGACAAATGTGGTACATTCCTTTGTTACCAGATCATCTTTTGTCTAATAAACGAGTTTCTTCTTTCTTCACATATCTTTATGCTTCTGACCTGGAAGTTAGAATAACTGAATAGAAATGTGCACCTTTTCTGGATGACTTTCTTCTATCCATTGATCTTACAGGCCTGCTCCCTTATTGCATAATCTAAAACCCTCTAAATATTGAAGAAATAGCTCCCTTCTACATAAATGCACTAATTACTCAGAACCCTTGGTCTTCTTTCAAGGGGAACGAAGTAGAAAGATTTGTCACAATGCAGGGTATCAAGATTCAGCCAGTCCTTAAATACAAGAAAATTTAAAGACAAATCAAATATACAATATGACTCAAGAGGGGGGTAAAAAGAACATAGAGTAAAGTATTAGGATCATGATTATAATGAAGCCTCAGAATTACAAATGCTATAGAAACTCCTATTTGAGCCGGGATCAGTATCATATGTTTTGAGGAGTTTATCACCCTCAGGAATTCCTGGGTGAGATCAATTCCACCACCCCACTACTCTTCCCGCATACAATTCGACATGTGAAAACTCTGAAATATACCAGGGAAAAACTACCAGCAGATGCTGCTAGGAAACACTTGGTGGAATCTCTACCTGAGGAACATAGACCGAAAAAAGTCAAAGCATGTGACACTCAGTAGGGTAAACACCTATTTTGCATGTTAATCCTCATTTTCGCAACGCAAACTACGAATAGGAGGTGTTTACCTCTGATGAAACAATGTAACAACCTGAAGCCTTGCCCCTTGTTCATGTTCTGATCCGAGTTACATTTGGACTTTTTATTCAAAAACATTTGACCTAGATTAGTTTTGATCCTGTTGGAACTTGTTGAAAAACCTTGTGGCTGGGTGTGGTGTCTACACTGGCCAGTGGTTCTGATTCTGTAAAAGAAGGCACAAATTCTAAAATAGATGTGTTATGCATTACGCCTTCTTCTGCACCTTTCAAGAAATGTATCATTTGTCGTTTCTCGTCTGTGGAGCGAGTAAGATAGCTGAAGGAATGGAGAGAGTGTCCATTATATGTTTTCAATGTTTGCAGATGCTTGCGGAAGAAGCATGTAAGATCAACTGTTGTGATTGTTATGTACCTGACCGCTGTTAAACAAGGATCTTTCTTTGGCATCGCCACAATCCCTGCCTGTTGTAATAAGCAGGCCAAACGGGAGCAAGATGTTAGATTCTTGTGAATGGCTTGGATGTCCATAGAATGTGGAAAGATGGACGTTGGAAGTGATTGAGAAGCACAAGTCTGATGGTAGGATTTAAGGCTGATCTGGCAGATGCCATAACTTTTAAGGTTTGATGCAAGCAACAAGGTGCACCATAGATGTGTTTGCCATGAAAGCATGAGCAAGTAAAGAAGCTGAAGACGAAAAGGACCACTGACCTATACATTTTAAAGGTGTACATTATTTCCTGCGAAAGTAAGGAGGTTGGGCCAATGGATGGCTAGATCTACTTAAGTTTAATGTATGAGTGAGATGCGTGTGATGAACATAGCCATGTTGACTTATGGTATAAGGACTAAAGAAGTCTCACGAGACTCAAGTAAATACAAGTGTGCATCACGTTTTGTAACTGGTAACCGTATGCATGAACAGAAAGTTGCGAACGAGATGGAAAGGTAGGTCCAGGTTTGAGAGAAGAACAAGTGCCCTTTGTAGAGTGTGGGTAAAATTCACAGTTTGTTTGCAGCAGGTGCAGTTCTTGCAGATTTCTAGGAGCACATTCTTAAGGAGACCAAAACGAGGCTCAAGGAAGGATGAATGAGGTAATTAGTAATCACTTAAAGCAAATCTGGAGCGAGTGACAGAGCCTATGTCTATATGATTCCTGCACGGGAGTAGTTTCTGAACAAAAATGTTAAAGCTTTTGATGTTTTCAGACAGACAGCCTTTAACCTCGCAAGAATCAACTACGCCAGGCAGCAGTTTTGGAGGCCCTTGGCCCCATAGCTTAAACATTTGAGATAGCAGGGCGTAAAGCTCTCCCCTCAGGATGTTGCTGCAGGAGCAGGCCTCCTCTAACAGGACGCACAGCTGAATGGCCTGACACTGTTTCAGTTCCGAGGTATAGGTTTGCAAAGTCCCTAGGACAACCCAGTCTTGACCTGGAGGATGTGTGGAGGATTTCGATGGTTAAAGCAATCTGGACTTCGCCAGCTCGCAAGAGGGTGATGCACTTCGACACTTCGAAAGCTACCAAACACAGTGGGGCAGGTTTTTTTTAGATGTTCTGTGGAGTTTTCAGTTTCCAAACGAGGGCATGATGCTGAAATGAATGCATGTTCTCCAACATGCCAACTTCATGTTAGTGATTTAAACAGGGACATTTTACACTACGTTTGTCAATTGTAGTCTCTGCTATTTCCCTCTATTATAGTATGCACGTTGTTATTGATGATGTTCTGAAAAGTTGGTGCTAATGACAGGTTCCTGTTTGCTCATTAGAGGTGTACCAGGACATAAGAGAGGGAACTCCTGTTCTTGCCCAACCCCAAATTTCATGGAGTTTCAATGCGACAGTTTGGATATATTAAGCAAAGGTGTTGTGAAATTAGCATCATCATCTTACCTTCCCATCACCAGAAAGAAATGCAGCCTTCTTAACCCAATAGCTTCAAAGGATAAAAAGAACAGTATGATTGATGGAGCAGGACAGCCGTTTTTGCTTTCAACCTTGTATGTTGCTCTGAAGTTTGGTATGTTTGTAGGAAGGTGTGCCAGGCTCAGCCAACCCACCCATTGCCCCCTTAAACAAGAGACTGCAAGCTGGGAGAGATGCGGGACAATAATTGCCAAGTGACTCTCTCGCCTGATCTTAAACTACTAAGCAATTAAATCATGGCACAAGTCAGGGCTGGATGCGGGTGGACGGAGTCCCCCACAATTTTAAGATAGGGAACTCCGTTCCACTTAGCCCATGGTGAGAGGCGTCACCTTGTACCCCAGCAGCGCAGCTGCTCGCATTTGTAAACACCGAATGAAGTAACCTGGCCTCGTGATGTTTGTAATCCTCCGTCGCATTGGTAGCATCCATTTTTATTTGTGAGAATGGTCCAGCAGGGGATTCATCTTTAATATCTTATCCGAGGAACAGAGAGCTTGAACCCTTATATTGAGTAAAGAACTGCAGACACATCAACCAAATTTTGCTCGCTCATTAAAGCAGTTCAAAATGTAATTTCATGGTTCCTTATGTCCATTTCTGAGCTCAGTTACAAATTAATATGTGGGAACCTATATGGAGTGTATAAAAAGTAAATCCAAAAATGTTGTTTTCGCATTCCTTTGTAATTATGTTAATTTATAGTTTTGTAATCCAGGCCTTCGACCTTTTAAGGGATAATTATTATTTTGTCATGGGACAACTCCTTGTGAGATCACTGCTGTGATATCACTGTGGATTGCATATAATAATTACTCCCACACTGTTCTCCTTAGGACTTGTGCCCTGAATGAAGGGGATAATAGAATAGGCCAGCTCAAGGCTTAGCTCTGGAAGAAAGGGCATGAGCTGCTGTCTCATTATTATAAAAACAATCTGATGTATGGAAAATATACAACCCAACAGAGATATTGGCAGAGCTGCAGCTGGTGCTGCCCTGTAAACACAGACAGACCAGGGCAACAATATAAAATAGCAGGTATTTCTGCATCACTGACAGTTATGTGGTAGGCACTAAACAAGTAACCGACAATTATCTGTCACGGTTGAGTCCATGAGGTAATAGGCTAAATAAAAAGGTTGTTGTACGGCTCTGCAGGATGTCGATACAGCTACTGTACCTCTAACTCGTCAACTGCAGTGGCACTCCTGTGCACACCACCTCAGCTACTGACAACCCCCCCATTTCCCTGGATCAGAATGTGGGATATTATAAAAAGAATAAAGACGCCCACATCTCGGGTCTCATACGTAAGGGTAATACTGAAGCCCAAACAGCCTTTGTGAATTTGCATGTATATATATATATGTTTCCCCAACGTAGGCATCCACAGATAACACATTCTGATGCCAGCAGTCACCAGTCTCGTTCCTGAGGTTAATGGACAGCAGGGTTCTTCATAGTCGATCTGAACTTGGGATATCACCAATTCTTTTTCTAACCAACGTCACTCTGCCCCTGACCTCCATACTTGTTAAGCTATGGTATTACACATGCTTGAGCACTATGATTTTTATCACTGCAAGAAGAGTTTCAAAACTTTCGTTTGGGTTCATTGAGTGATTAATATCTGCGATGACATCCTGATTCATGCAAACACCATCACTGAAACCAACACCATTTCATATGCCTCCCGAGCATTGACTGCAACACAGCAACACTGCTTGTGTGTCAAAGAAGTGGTGATTGCTATCCTGTGGAGGTTCAGTAACTTTCATCTTTAACTCTTTATCCATATGGGCACCAATTTCAAGTGGGGAACATCCTTTTTTACTACTTTTTTTTCCCGAAAGTCGTGGTTAACGAAAGCGCAACAACGCTTTTTTTAACCACGACTCCGGTTTTTTGTGCCTTAACTACGTATGTTCTGAACAACGAACATGCGTGGTTAAGGTACAAAGAAGTGAGTTGGCGAAGGTAAGTGGTGGGTTTAGGTTTTGGGGAGGGGGTGTGGGGTCAGGGGGTTTTTAGGTTTTGGGGTGGGGTGGGGGGGTGGGGCGTTTTTGGTTTTGGGGAGTGGGTGGGGGGTCAGGGGGTTTTAGGTTTTAGGGTGGGGTTGGGGGGTGGGGCGTTTTTGGTTTTGGGGAGTGGGTGGGGGGTCAGGGGGTTTTAGGTTTTAGGGTGGGGTTGGGGGGGTGGGGCGTTTTTGGTTTTGGGGAGTGGGTGGGGGTTCAGGGGGTTTTAGGTTTTGGGGTGGGGTTGGGGGGGTGGGACGTTTTTGGTTTTGGGGAGTGGGTGGGGGTCAGGGGGTTTTAGGTTTTAGGGTGGGGTTGGGGGTTGGGGCGTTTTTGGTTTTGGGGAGTGGGTGGGGGGTCAGGGGGTTTTAGGTTTTGGGGTGGGGTTGGGGGTTGGGGCGTTTTTGGTTTTGGGGAGTGGGTGGGGGTCAGGGGGTTTTAGGTTTTAGGGTGGGGTTGGGGGGGTGGGGAGTTTTTGGTTTTGGGGAGTGGGTGGGGGTCAGAGGGTTTTAGGTTTTGGGGTGGGGTTGGGGGGGTGGGGTGAGGGATGTAGGGTGAATGGTGCCTATTGCTAATGATTTTATCAGGAATGCATTTACAACGAAATATCGTTGTTAAGGCATTCGTGGTAAAATCATTAGTAGTAGCAACGAGGTCGGCGTTCCGACCTCGTTGTTAAGGCAGTAGTTGTTTTTGAAGTCGTTGTTTCGTCGTACAGTCATTTCAAGTAGTTATTGACCATACACTCCTGACACAGCTCTTCCAGAAGTCCTAGTCGAAACTGAAAAATGGATCATTCAGCTCAGAAATATTAATCTATGGTACCCTAAATTCCAGATTCCCATAACACAACTACCTCTTCTTCCGACATTCCCAACTCATCACAGACCAGAAGCACTGCATGCAGAGGAAACAGGGGAGTAAATGAGGTTGTGGTAGTGTAGTCAGGGCTTCTGCTAATGTCTGCCCAAGAGACTTGCATCACCACTGGAGCAAATCACTATTTACAAGGCAATATTACTGCAGCTAAATTCAATTTGTGGTGGTCTTCACTTCAAGACCAACCTTGACGCACTGAAGCCTCCAGCTAGATAATTTCAGTGTGCCATCATATCTGCATGGATCTTTCAGTCACAGAAATTGGACTGCTCCTAAGCAATACCTTCCTTGTAATAATTTAAGAAAACAGGACCTACCTTATAAACCTTCAGGAACTAGGGAAAAGTATAATGAAAGAAACATTCGTTCATTGTGGTATTCATTTAATATAATTTGTCTTCCTTATAAAACATGAATTACATGAAATAATTGTATAGATGCAATTCTCCATTTTTATATCGCAGAAAACCGTTGTTACTTACATATCATAATATCTGTATCTCTACAGGACCGAGTCACACAACCATAGCCTGCTGAACACCAATATGTTGTAAAGGCCAAGCGTGCATCCAAGGGAAAGTGTGTTTTCCCGAGCTTGACACCAAAATGTAATCCCTTGTAACATCCGACAAGCAGCTGGAGCAGCTGATTGTCCAACATCAATCACTACAGAGGGCATTCTTGCTACTGCATGGGTCAGGGTCAATGCAAATTTAGGCAATTTGCAGAGGGATACCGATACCAAGATTTGATTGATGCTTAACCAAATATGCCCCTGTTCAGACCAACTCAGCTAATGAGGTCATAACAAAGACTGAGAAGCTTGCCACTCATGGGTCTGATCCAAGAAGTAGGAATTAAAAATTGGACACCATTTCAGGGTCACAAGATTGCAAGAACCGTGTCTCCAAATAGATCAAACTTTTCAGTGTGACCACTCAGTGACTGCAGGTCAGTGGAGAAGTGGGAAAGTTCATTAGAACCGCATCAATAAGGCCTTTCGGTTAGCAGGAGTATAGGACTCAGAGAGGAATGGAGCATTTGCTCTTTCTTAAAAGAGTACAGGCCTGCCTGCATGTAAGCACTGGTTTCGTACCTGCTCTATGAGCATGGAATGAGTCATACCACCATCCCACACCACCTGGCCCGGCACCCTGGCCCTATGAAGGCATTGCTGCAATTCTGGAAAAGAAACAATTTCAAAACCAGTCGTAAGAGAACTGCTTGTAAATGTGGCACAAGTGAGGGCTTCAATTGTTGTCCATTACTGTCATCTGGATAGAAAATTCCAGCCGTCTTTCAAGTCAGCCCCATCCATTGTCGAATAAAAGGAACACATGCCAAAAAGGCTGTGAACAAGTGTCAAAAAACATTTTCTTGGTTTGAAATTTTGAAATCCGTCAGTGGGAGCAGCACCTTGGAAATCCTCACATGATCCCATGTTTGTCAGGGAACCCTTAACCTGTATGACACCAGTTCCTCGATATCTCCAGAAGATACCCCTATATTACAATCCGTAGCTGATCTCTGCTCCAGTAAGAAACACAGAGTAACATTCAAACCCATAATACGATTGTGAGGCACAATCCCAGTATGGTCTGAGACCCTAATGAATGCCTTCCAAAAGACTTGGAGATTATGGAGGTCGTTACGACCCCGTCGGTCGGTGTAATAGTGGCGGTAGTACCGTCAACAGGCTGGCGGGACATACTGCCACTATTATGACATTGCCAAACCTCCAAGTTAATACACCGACCGCCACAGCGGTAACAACTGCTGGGCTGGAGACTACACGTTTCTGTGGTTTCTATACTGCCACAAAAACCATGGCGGTAGGTGGTATCAGTGCCAGGGAATTCCTTCCCTGGCACTGATAGGGGTCTCCTCTGCCCCCCTCCTGAGAGTCCTCCCCCAGCCTCCCCTCCAGAAAGCCCCACATTTACACACATACACGCACATACATACTGTACACACCCATACACACACACATACCCACATTCACCCACGCATGCATACATTCATATACACTCACAGCAACACTCACTAACATATATCCAGGCACACACGCAATCACATGACACAACATGCATGTGCAAACACACCCATTCCTGCATATATGCATTACACACGCATGCACGCATTCAAACACAGTCACACACACCCCCACACATGCACACAACACCCCCCACCCCTCTCTCCTGTCAGAGAACCCGACTTACCTGCTTGCAGGGGGTCCTCCGTCAGGAGACGGGACGCAGCGCTGCTGTCAGCAGCAGCATCCGCCAGCAAAATACCGCCAGGCTGTATCATGGCTCATGATACGGTCGGCCGTGTTCTGCTGGTGCGGCGCTGCTGCTGGCAGCAGCGCCACCTTACCACCGTCCGCCATCATGACCGTAGCCGGAATTCTGGCAGAATTCTGGCTACGGTCATAATTTGGTGGATGGTCATTAGCCACGGCGACGATATGTTGGTCGCCGTCACCGTGGTGGTAGGTGGCATTTGACGCCAATGTTATAATGAGGGCCTATGTCTTCTAAGAGTGATGATAGATCCCGAACTGCCAAACATGTTTTCTACACCATGTTTATAGTTGTTTGCTGTGTAAGACCTTATCCTTTCTCTGTTCATGTTTTCGGAAGGTCTATTAAGTGTTGCAAATGTGCATGATGAATGACCACTCCAAGACTTATGTGTCATGGCTGAGTCCATGACATTTTATTCTGAATACATGTTTGTCATATGGCCTCTACTGTCTGCGTGACAGAACTAGCAACTATGCTCAGTGTATTTCTTTTGTATCTTTTTACCACCTCAATAACAGCTGCCACCGCAAGTCTCTTATTCTACACCTCCCTCAGTACCATAATTAACAGCAAACTACCAGCCAGATGCCAATTCTAAAATTAGTTGTGTCTGAAAAATGGTGTAATTTTTTTGTCAGCATGCATGTGCAATATGATGGGTGAGGGGAGAAGCAACATGAGGAAGAAAACACGAGCGAAAGAGATCAACACCGGTGGCAGAAGAACATAAGTGTGGTTGGGGGAAGAGAAGCACATGGGTGAGAGATCAATGTGGGGAGGAGAAAAGCATACGAGATACACAGGTGTAAAACACATGCACTATCATGAAATGCTTAAGCATAAAGAATGTAGTTGTTCCTTTAAAGCGACCAAATGAGGAATAGAAGTCAGCCTATCAAAGAGATGGTAAAGAGGCTATGTTCCAGAGCAGGGACAAAAACAAGATGGGTAGCCTGAAACAAGGAAAGCCATCCAATAGAAAGGGCAAATAAGAGTGTCAAGCTAGCCAATTATAAGCAATGGGCAGAGTGCAAGCCCCTGTATGTTCTTGGCAAGCTCAGAATGTCTTTTGAAACCTTCAACATTAATTGGACAGGATGAATTGGTCACATGTGACATAGGGCAACACAATTTTTGGGTGTATCACATTGTCGCACATGCCACTGTATTTAACCATGTTCTGCATTAAGGAACACAAATGTTATAGAAATTTCAAAATCTCTCATTCTATGCAGGTATCTCCTGTTGTCATAGTCTCGTCTTTGCATTGTGGTCATCGTAATTCCTAATTAATTAAGGCTTAAGCAAAGGTGGAACTACAGTGTAAGTACACGAAAATAAACAGGACATTTTCCATTACATCTGCTCCATAGTTTACAACATAAGCTTACCTTACAGGTCTATACAAATATTGGTCTCTTTGTCAATTATGTATCAGTTGTCAGTATTTCAGTATTCCATGTATAGCAACCCTGCTTGGAAGATCTGGTGTGGCAGAAGTAAGAAAATATAATTTCTGTCGAGAAGTTGACGGTGTCACTTGAAAAGCACAGTAGCCATGCAAAATGCATTTACTGTCTCATTCAAACTATAACAATATTGCCTCACTAAGGGCCAGATGTACAAAGGTTTGGATTTGAGATTTCCTAATTGCAAATGTTTGCAATTCAGAATCAGGAAATCGCAAACATCCATGTACTAATGTGTCTCTTACACATTTTGCGATTCCCACTGGGTCACAAATAGATCTACCTCATTAATATTCATGAGGTAGGTCTCGCTTTGCGACCCATTGGGAATTGCAAACATCACAGGGATGGTGGCCTGTTGGGGTCAGCAGACTACCATGATAGTGATTACTTTTTCAATAAAGCATTTTCTTTTTTTGAAATGCAGCCCGTTTTCCTTAAAGGAAAACAGGATGTGTTTCAAAAATAAAAAAGAAACGTTTTATTTTTATTTTTCAAGAGTAGGTATTGGTCCATGGGACTACTGCCTGCCTTCAAAAAACTATTTTCACCCACATTCCCAAAGGGGAAGGGGTCCCTTCTGGATCCCTTTCCATTTGCAAATGGATTGCCACCTCTTTCAAGTAGCGGGTAAAATGTGAATGTTTTGTGACCTCATTTCAGTCGTAAAACATTCACACATACCAGTGCGATTTGGTATTAGGAAGGGTTGCCCTAAATACGCCCCTTCCTAATACCGAATCACAAAAGCAAAATGCAATTCTGTAACACAGTGGCATAATGAAACTTGAGGGGGCGCCCCTGCACAGTACATAGAGGGCCCTTCCTCCAGACGCATGCAGGTGTTCTGCGGTCAGAGTACTGTGCTGAGGGCCCCCCCGTAGAGCTTGGGGCCCTCCCTGCACTACAGGGGCTGCAGGGCCTTTGTTACGCCACTGCTGTAACAGGTTACTTAGTCACATTTTGCCTTTTGTACATTGGAAAAAGCATTTTTCCACTCACAACCGTTTCCACTGGAAAAAATTATTTGTACATCTGGCCCTAAAAATGAAGCAGTCCGGCTTGCATATTCTAAAGCAGATGCCTGTTGGGGAGAGCTGTTCCAGTGAAGGTATTGCAACGATGCTGTGAAGTAATAGTATTTCCCCATACAAAGCAGTGAATCCCATCAGATTTGCCCATACATCCCTTTTTAGAATAAATAACCCCTGCTACTAAGTGAATTAACAAATACAATTTAACAACCCCGCTGGAAAGTGCAACTACTCCCACATTAGTCTTCTAGTACCTTTGTTCGAATATGTTACTTCAGTCTGATGCAAAGTAAGGGAACTGCCCAGACTGTTCTGTTAAAAGCACAGCAGTCCAGCTAAGAAATGTTATCTCTACCAATATAAAGTAACAAGGTATAGCCACAATGCTCCGAGGTCAATGATCTGTTTCATTCAAAGTTTGGTAACGTTTCTAACGTTAGTGTATAGTAGCGCTCTTCAGAAGAAGGATGGCGTAACACTCTGCTCAATACCAGTGTGCACTACACCTGCTAAGAAGGGTTACATTGTATTTAATTATTTATTTGAAAAGTTTTGTAGGAGTGTAAATACTGTTCTAGAGGGCGTCAGAATTCCTCATATTTTTACAGATCAAAATACAATTTCTACAGAGAAAACATAGAGCACAGAAGTGATGTGTGGGTTACAGAGGGGCTTTGCATAGTCAATACAATAATCGGAATAATGAGCTAAATGGACATCGCATCAAGATACTTTTTTCATGTGTCTGAAGGCTCTACCTTGGTTTAGATGTACAGTATTTCCATACAAAATTAGTATAGGTGCATCCTTCTAAAGCTGTGTCTTGGTTTATTGAAGTTGCTACAAAAAAAATAAAGATAAAGCAGGTAAGATACCAAAGGAATATCAAACATTGAGGTACTTGACCAGGAAGTGAGATTAGAGGAAGCGTATAAATAATTGAAGGGCTCAGGCAGGCTTATGGATACTGGTAGATAGTTCCATATTGTCAGTACGCGCCTTGAGAAGGAAGGGGCAGTGGATGAACTTTTCTTTAAGGGTTTGCTCTGGATGTGAAGGTTGCCCAGATGGTTTGGAGCCATTAGTGAGAGGAAAAGTTTGTAGTGCCCCCTAATTACACCATGGTAGTACTATATTTACAACAGAGTGCACCATGGCTAACGTTAGGACAATAGCGTCAGAATTTTTGACACTATTGTGGAGCTTTGCTGGTCTAGCACCAAAAATGTTGGCGCTAGTGCAGCACAGCACAGGGAGGCCTATGGGCTAAAGCACTAGTGTCACTTTAACGCATGCGCTGAACAGGTGTTAAAAAGTAACACTAGAATGGCACAGTGAAATCTTGTAAATTTCACTGTGCCATTTTTTTGGGGCCTTTTCACATTCCTTCCCACGAGAACATCCTGGCATCTGCTCATTGGTTGTTATCTTTAAATTTCTTTTTTATGTCATAATCTCACACCTACCCTCCAGCACTGAGAGAAAATGTATATAAATGTGGACAAATTGTATGGAGTTTAGCATTACATGTTCCAGTTGATAAAAGGCAAAGCTTTGGTCTGTGAAATTGGGAATTGCCTTGCATCACTTTTGATTCCTTGCTGGCTATTTTGCATTTCATGTATGTTAGACTTTATAGTTTATATAGAGTATGTGTTTGTATACATATACCGTGGTGCGCTGTATCCCAGGAAGCATCTATTTTAGGTGGACAGGAGAGTGCCGGGCCAAGCTCCACATGATGTCACCAAGCACCATACGTTAGGGAAAGGTTTCTCCAGGGGACTGGTGTGAAAAAAGGCCCAGAGCGAGACGTGGTGATTGTCAGACAGTGTAAGCATATTAAACCAAATGTAGCTAAGGTCTAACTGTGCTTACCGTGTTCTGCTTGCTTGCATGGTAGGTATTGTCTTGTACATGTCTGAAATGTGTTAAAAGTGCATGAAAAGGTGTAGTCTGGCAGGAGATAATGGAACAGTAGAGTGGTTGGGTAGGTAGGATTAGGAGGGATCCAGAGACTGAGATTGCGTGTGTGCCAACCCCTGGTTTACAGCAAGCAGGCTTTAGAAATAGCGCAGAAGTGGGAAAGAAAGACAGCAGCACCAAGACCCATAGCAAAAACTCTTGAAGGATGAATGTGTGGAAAAAAGAGGACAGCCAAAGCAAGGAGAGTTTTGGGTGTCAGGACATGATACCTTTCTCCCCCCTAAGAGATCAGTTAAAAAAATAAATGAGGGGGTCCCTACCCCATCCTTTGTTTCCTTTCCACCCCCTATTATTGAATAAGCTGTTGGCACAAGGCCAGCACACACTTATCCATGTTTCCCGTGTCTGCATAAACAACAAAAAACAGTGATGGGGAGGAAATTTAAATAAAGGGAGCCCACCAAAGCAACTCTTGCTCACACCACACATCACCAGAACAGGAAAGACACATGCAGGTATTTAAAATGTGGGTGGGACTCACTAACAAGGAAGGGAATACGTCCATTCCTGAACATGGTACCTTCGACTTAGTGAGATTAAGAAATTTACAGAAGAAGTTGATAGACCCCAAAAAACATGATACTTAATAGTGGCTGTTCTTTTTACAATGTGATTGGGGGGTGGGGGGGAATAATAGAAAGCATGAATACTAAGTTTGTGGTATGAAAAATAGCTAGGAGAACATGCGTATCAAATAAGTCACCTAAGGGACAGAGTTAGGGCTCGTGCTCCTAGTACTTCCGCCTCTTCCCTCTCTTAAAATGAAAGGCAGCAAAGACCCAAAGAAGGATGATTTGTTGGACATGATCTCTATTCCTTCTGTGACGGCTGGGGATGCCGCTGTTGATGAACCTGGAAACTGAGAACTACATGACCGTAGATGAATGAGGCATAAGGAGGTAATGTGCTGGAATGCTACTGATTGACAACAAAGTTCCTAGTAGAGGGATGCAAGTGACTAGACAAGATGCTAATTCGTGTACCATGGACTGAGCCAAGCACACGTGATCTGTCTTGGCTGGGTGTAGAGATCCTCAGAGCAAAGCCTCAAAATCACTAGAGAAAGCTAAAGATGGACAGTAGAACGACTAGTTTGGAGACGCTTCCCTTTCCTCATTTCAGCCACATGTACGATTTCGACTCCTTCCTGTCTGCTCCCGATACCCTCCTTTGCCGGGGAGGTTTAATGCCAAGATGACAAGGCAGTTTAAAACTGCATTCAGGCTGGAGTGGCAGGCCTGAGAAAGGTTTTAATAAGTCACTTAAGTGGATGGCATAATATGTGCTGCAGGCCAACTGGTAGCATTTAATTTACAGGCCCTAGGTATATGGTTTACCATTCTATTTTTATTTTTTTTCAAATATATTTTTATTAACTGTTTGCTGTTTTACATATGTAGGTCTATTTACTGTAAAATTTTGTCCTTATTGTACATTTCTGCTAACTGAGCCGCAACTCTGTTTTGCTTTGCTTGCAATGTGTTTCACAATTACCTGTACATTTCAATAATATTATAATACTTATACATCATTATTTCCAGCTCTTAACCAGACCGTTTTTATGGTGTCAGTTCTTTCAGTGCCCCTTGTTACCTTTTGGATGTTGTGACCTAATAACAGACTTAACTCAACTTCAAACTGTAAATAAACTTATTGGCTTATGTGGGTGGATCTGCTTAATTTCTAAAAGGGAGAATTGTCAGGGCGTTTCTTGTTATGTAGGGTTGGCCTGTGTTTCGCTCCCCTCCCTCCTCTATCATTTTAGTTATTGTGTCCTGTCCCCCCGCACTCTCTCCCTCCGCGTCCGGCTTGGCGGGGCGCCTAGTATTCCTCCTGTCATGGTTACAGGGACCTTCCCCTACAATCATATCTGTTGGCCATTTCAGCTATTTCATCCCACCCCCTCAAGTGCTATTGGTCCCTTTCGTAGGTCGTCCCAGTTTGTCACTAGGTTTTCCCACTCCGAGGCGATGGGGGTCTGCCGAACTCCCCTGGCCTCCTCGGCTTTAAGGACCTGCAGCTCAGCCCTGGACCATCTTGTGACATCGCTTCTCCATTCTGCCAGAGATGGGTGAGCGGGAGACTTCCAGCCCTTCGTAATCAGTCTTTTATATAGGGCTAAGGACAGGTCAAGGAAACGACCCCCAACCCTGCTCCACTTGACGCCGGTTCTAAGGCCCAATAGACACATGGCGGGGGTTGGCCGGAGCTCCGTCCCGAACAGCTCCGTGAGGATTGCCATCGTCGCGCCCCAACCCCTCTGGAGCATCGTGCATCCCCACATCATATGATCAAAGTCGGCCTCACCGTCCCCACATCTGGGGCATGTCCTGGGCACCCCCCCATATATGCGGTGCAGTCGTTGAGGAGTGAGGTATGTTCTGTGTAGATAGTTGTATTGGATGTATCTCAGCCTCGTGTTGCGTGAGATCATCCTGGGATAAGCTAGTGCTCTGGTCCACTCTGACTCAGACAGCTCCCGCCCAACTGTCTTCACCCATTTTTCTCTTAGGGAATGCAGGGGGTCCACAGCTGCCTCTATTTGGGCCCGGTATATTTTTGCAATCAAGTGAGGTTCCTCTCCTGCTGTCAACAGGAGGTGCAACACCCCGTGGACAGTGGGTTCCGCGTTGATCGTGTCCCAATGATCTTTCAGGGTGTGCACCAGCCTCCTGAAGAGTAAAAATTGTCCTTGCGGCACTCCCCCCCTGCTACATCAGCGAAGCTCCTCAGCACCCCCTCCCTGAATAGCCCCCCCACTGTCACCATCCCTGCTCTCGTCCATGGTCCCAATCCCAGCCCCCCTCGCTCCCCCACTCCCGGGTCCAGAGCGATGGCCACCAGCGGCAGAGCGTGAGAGTACGGTGGCCCCACCCCTGTCCTTTTCTCGCACCGTTTCCAGCATTTCATCGCCACATTGCACATTATGTTGTCTCTTATGGGGGCAATCTTACTGCCCGCCATACTTGCTGCTATCCGAGCTGTGTCTATTACTCCGTGTGCGGTAGCTAGGTCCAGCCGTCCCCTGCCCGCCAGCCAGCTGGCCACCCATTGTAGCTGGGATGCCAAGTAATAAGCCTCGAAGTCAGGAGCACCCAGACCCCCCAAGTGTGTCGGTCTACAGATGGTCGAGAGCGCCGTTTTCCTGCGACCCTCATCCCATATCAGCTCTCTGAGCAGAGCGTTCAGCTCTCGGAACCATGCAGAGGGGACCTGTAGTGGTAAGTTAGCAAAGTAGTAGAGGAGGCGTGGAAGCATGATCATTTTTTAGAGCGCCACTCTGGCCATTATTGTTAGTTTCAATGATCTCCAGAACCCCACCGAGGAGCGCAGGGATCTGAGTGTCCTGCCAATATTGCCGTCTCTAAGGTCGTTCAATTCGTGAAATATTTGTATACCCAGGTATTTAAAAGTCCGCGGGGCCCAGTTTACATCCGCTGGGCACTCATCAGGGCGCGCGCTGTCTGACAGCACGGGGAACACAAATGTTTTCCTCCGGTTAAGTCGGAGTCCGGATATGTCTCCGAAGTCTTCCAGTATCCCCAGTGCCCACATGAGTCCTCCTGCCCCGTCCCTCAGGTAGAGAAGTATATCATCAGCATACAGAGAAACAATATGCTCAGTCGGACCCCAAACGATTCCCTTGCCCATGCCTTCACACCGCAATTGCGACGCCAGGGGCTCAATTGCCAGGGCAAACAGCAGAGGGGATAAGGGGCAGCCCTGCCTAGTTCCCCGGTATACTGGGTATGCACTGGAAATCGTCCTTCCGGTCTTAACTCTTGCTAGTGGGGATGAGTATAACAAGTCCACCCATTTCACCCACTCCTCCCCCAGCCCCATTTTAAGCATCACAGTCCTTAAGTAGTCCCACCTGATAGAGTCGAAGGCCTTCTCGAAGTCCACCGCGAGCAAGACCCCCGCTGGCGGACTCAGGTCCTTGGGCATGTGCAGAACAGTAAAAACCCGTCTCAGGTTCAGGGAGGTACTACGGCCGGGGACAAAGCCGGTCTGGTCAGCATGCACTAGCTTGGTCATAAGGGGGAGCAGCCGAGCAGCCATGATCTTGCTAAGAATTTTGAAATCGCTGTTTAGCATTGATAAAGGCCTAAAGTCCGTCACCAAAGCTTCCCTGTCTTTTGTCTTGGGGAGTGGCACCACCAAAGCCTCCCGCAGTGTGCGCGGTAGCTCTCCATGTTGCAGTGCGTCCGCACACATCTCTGTCAGTTGGGGAGCCAGCAGTGACCTGTATTTTTTATAAAAATCCATGGGGAGGCCGTCTGTTCCTGGGGTCTTTCCAGGTGCTAACTGCGCTATGGCTTCGTTTACTTCCTCCACCGACACTGGTCCCCCCAGGTTGTCTCTCTCCTCTGCACTTAGTGTTGGCAGTGGAGTTTGTTGTAAGTAACTATCAAAGGCCTCCGTCCGCAGTTCGCTGGGTTTCCCGTACAACTGCGTGTAGTATTCCCTGAACGCGTCGTTTATGGGGCCCGGTCTGAGCCTGCAAGATGCCTCCCCATCTAGCACACATGTGATAGGCTCACCCTGCCCCCCTGGGCGGACCAGCCATGCCAGCAGTCTCCCCGATCTACCATCCTCCGCCTGCAGGGATGCTATGTATTTTTGCCTATCATGGCATCTGAGCTGCTCTTCAATGCGGGAGTGTTCCCTGCGGGCACGGTTGTATTCTTCATTCTCCTGAACTGCCTTCCCCTGTCCCAACTCCCCCTCATGCATATCCTTCTCCAGGGCATTCAGTTCCTTTTCAAGTGTGCGCCTCACCCCCACCGACTGCCCCAAACAGAAGCCCCTCGTCACCACCTTGAGTGCCTCCCACTCCAAGGCCCTAGAGGGGGTGGACCCACTGTTCGTCTCAATATATTCTGCCAGGTGACAGTGTAGGGCCTCTCTATACGCCTGGTCCTCAAGTGCTGAGGGGGACAGTCTCCATGACGGTATGGGGGGGTCTATCCTCCGACACCCTCATCGTTATTAGCAAGGGATTGTGGTCAGACAAGGTGCGGGCTAAATATTCCGAGCGTGTCATGTTATTTATCAGGCCTGCAGTGCAGACTACTCTGTCAATTCTAGTGTGCACCCGGTGGAGACCCGAGTAGTAAGAGTAATCTCTAGCAGTTGGGTGATGCACTCCCCAGACATACGACAGCCCCCACGTGTCCAACCACTCGCCTAACCTTTTGGCTGTTTTAATTGTCGCTGACCCCTGTAGAGGCGGGGTGGATCTGTCCATATTTGTGTCTAGCACTGCATTAAAATCCCCCCCTACTAATAGTTCTCCGGCGCATTGGCATGTGAGGTGTCTCGATAGGCCCGACATGAAGGGTACCTGGTCTTGGTTGGGGGCATAAATGCAGCTCAAGACTATCGGTATACCATGTAGCCTCCCTTCTAATATCACGAATCTTCCCTCCCGGTCTATGTTGGAAGAGATCATTGTGAAGGGGACCCCCGCTCTGATCCATACTAATACACCTCTTGCGTAGGCTGAGTATTCCGATGCAAATACCTGCCCCCTCCACCTGCGTCTTAGCTTCTCTCCCTCTCCAGGCGCCAGGTGAGTCTCCTGCAGTAGTGCCACCTGTACACCCCTTCTCTTTAAATAGGAGAGTATTTTGTGCCTTTTAGCTGGTGTGCCCATCCCCCTAACGTTCCAGGTCAAGAGATTGTAATCTGCCATTTCGTAATTTCAGTCTGGTGACATTGTCCCCGGCACTCCCAAGCCTCAGAGTTGTTTTTCCACATATTCATGACTTTGCCACAAACTAATTCCGCCACCCACTTTGCCATATTAACTTTTAACTGTGTATCCCAACTCCCGATCCCCAGGGCGCCTCTAAACCTGTAGGTTGCCCAGCAAATTGTGCAACAGTGCAACTTGTTCAATCTCTTATCAGCAGTACTCGCCATTTTGTTAGATAGGCGAGATTCTGGTCCGGGGGGTGGCCAAGTCCGGAGGAGCCGCTAGTTCCCATGACATGCCCTGTCTCCGGTACCTTCTGCAGGTCCAGGCTAGCCAAGTTCGTCAGCCGTTTGTGGGGTCACCTTCGGAGCTCGGGCCGAGTGTTCCAGGTCTCCCGCAGAGGACACCAACGTGTCGTCCGTTTCATCCCCAGAGCCTTCCTGGGGTGACGCCTCACCACCCATGCGTGCCGCTGCTTCCAGTGCTTCCTTCCTTCCTTTCTCTTTCTGTGTTTGTGTAGGCGCCAGTCGTCTACGGTCTCTGGACTTCCTTCCCTTCAGAGCTCGGCGAGCCCTGCCCCCAGTCGCGCCCTCTCCTGTGGACCCTCCCGCCTGGGAGCTATGTGACTCCAGCCATTTCCACGCCTCCTCAGGGGATTGGAGGAACATTGTCTTCCCTTCCAGCATCACCCTTAATCTGGCTGGGTAGAGTAGCGAGTACTGGATTCCTTCATCCCTTAGGGCTCTCTTGACTGTCAGAAACGAAGCTCGCTTATTTTGTACCTCCAGGGTGAAGTCCGGGAATAGTGTCACCTCCCCGTTTGCCACTTTAAATGGGCCCGATTCCCTGGCCCTCTGCAGGAGGGTGTCCCTGTCTCTGTAGTGTAACAGTTTAGCTATCACGGCCCGGGGGGGCCTGCCCGGAGCGAGGGGTCTTGCCGGCACCCGATGCGCCCGCTCCAGCGTGTAGAAAGGAGTCAGGCACCCGGGCGCCACTGTCGTACTGAACCACTTCTCCAGAAATTCAACAATGTTCGCCCCCTCTGCCCCCTCCGGGAGGCCCACCATGCGTACATTGTTCCTTCTGTTCCTCCCCTCCGCGTCTTCAGCTCTCTTTTCGAGGCGCGTCACTCTGTCAACCAGGGAGGTCACTTCGGCCGCCAAGTCTTTCTGCTTTGGTGCAATGTCCGCCAGTGCGGTTTCTGTCTCTTTGACTCTGTCTACCAATTTGTGGTGGTCCGCTCTCAGTAGGCTCACCTCAACCGCGACCTGGCTGATCTCCCGCTGCAACGTTGCTTTTGTGTCCTCAATCGCTCCGAGTATTTTATCTAGAGTATCCTGGACTTTGACCTGCGTGTGGTCCTGTGTGCCCGGTTCCCCGCTCTCAGCCGGAGCCGCAGTGTCCATGGTTCTGGTCTTGTGGCGGCTCTTGGGGGACATCAGACCGTCTGCGGGCCTCGCTCCAGGGGCCCCAGCAGCGGCCCCAGCGATGTCTATAGTTCCTCTCCGGGACGTCACAGCCCACTCACCATAAGCCGCACCTTTGTTCCTGGTTGATCCTCAGCTGGGTCCCTGCACTCCGTCAGGACCCGCTGTTTTCGGGCCACGGCGCCGGGGGCTCTGCGCTGACACTTTCTGTTTAGCCGCTAGTCTCTTCAGCTCCGGGCCCTTTAGTACGTCGTAGGCTCACGTCTGTCACCCTTCTTCGTGGCTCCGATTTGCCTCCCACTTGCTTTCCTTGTTGCGCCAAAGACACTTCTGGGCACCCTAAGTCACCCCTCTGGGGCTATTCCCCTTTGTACTGTTCCCAGTCCTGCTCGTTTAGGGGTCTCCGGCCCTCCAGGGCGCCCGGGGGAGTCCGCAATTCCATCTACTGGGCATTCCACGCACCGCTCACCCCCAGGGCGCGATCCGCCACTCACCGGTTCCACAGACTGATCCTTTTGCCCCGCTGGCTTGATCCTGTCAGTTGGATCCTCCTGCCCCGGCCTCCAAGTCCGCACCCAGGGGGCTCAGGTAGGCGCGGTCCCGGGCCGCTCCTCTCCGGCACCCAACTCCAATGGACCACCAGTCCCGCTACAATCTCGGCAAAGTCTACAGGGGTTCACCCGGGTCCGTTTTCCTCTACTCACTCCGCTTCTTCAGTGTTTGCCAGGGCCCTGAGCTCCACCTCCAGTCAAACGGCCTTGTGGTTTGCTCCCGGGTCGCACCGTGCCCCCGGCGTCGCGTTGCTCCGACTCTCTCTCTCGGCCACGCGCCGTCCCCAATCCTCTCTGGGGCCACGCCCGTGTCCAAGAGTAGCACCACAGAGCGTGTCCACAGTTGGGCCACCGGGCCCCAACCGGCAACTCCGCCGCATCAGGGGGATTCCTCTGGCGTCCCCCGCTGTCCTCGGGCCGACCGCCCTCGAGCCGCCTCAGCCCGCAGCCCCGTCCGCGGCCACAACCTCGTTCGCGGGCCGGCCCCCGTATTCTCCTGGGGCCGCCCGCCTCCAGGAGCGCTGCCTCGCCGCACCCTGACTGGGCGCGACCACTCTCGGGCTCTCGGGCCCCCTCCGGCACCCACGCTGCCGCGGGGGGACTCGTCCGGGGTCCCCCGCCGCTCCACGCCGTCTGCCCTCACGCCGTGTCGGATCGCGGCCCAACGCGAGGCCACGGCTTCGGCCGCGCGCTCAGGCCTCCGGCCCCCGAGCTCTCCAACGGGCTGATTTCACCCCCCGGCACTCTCCGTGGTCGCCGCGAGGGCCCACGCACGCTCGGCCACTTCCTCCGGCTCAGCCTCTCCGCTCGGACCTCGATAGGCCTGGAGAGGGCACGTCTCCGAACACTTTCTCGCCGGCCCCTCCGGAGCGAGAAATTTAGGCGTGCGCCATCTCCGGGTCCTTGGCCACGCCCCCATGGTTTACCACTCTATAATGGACTTATAAGTAAATTAAATGTGCCAATGGAGTAGAAGACAATTTAACTATGCTTTAAGAGAGTGATCACAAGCACTTTCTCACTTGTTATCAGTGGTAAAGTGCTCAGAGTCCTAACGCCAACAGAATGGAGGAGGAGAGCAAAGAGTTTGGGGGAATAGCACCCTAAGGCTGACAGGTCTAACAGTTGGGGTGCAACATTTTGTGCAAAATGAAATGTATAGTGTTTTCCATCCCTGGTGGAGTCTACCTTAATATGCCCCTGCCTCACAAGAATGAAGTGTTATCCCTTCTCAACAACAATATCAATTGTCAACCTACTGTGAGTGATAATGAGATGTTTCCAGATTTAACTGATTTGCTTTCCCGTATACTGGCCACATTGTGGTCTACCACAGCCAGTGATGTGGGATTCATAGTCTCAATGGAACCCCTGAGAGTCAAGATTGACCCACAAAAGAAGCTACCTAGAAAACCTCCCTATCCCTTTAAACATGAGACAGAGGCAGGGATTTGTCCTATGATAGCCAGTGGCATAACGAAACTTGAGAGCCCCCCCTGCACAGTACATGGAAGGGACCCCCTTCCGGACTCACCCAGGAACTCTGAGGCCAGAGTACTGTGATGAGCGTGGGCCCTGGAGCTCGGGCCCCCTGCACTATGGGGGCCTTTGTTATGCCACTGATAATAGGACCTATAGTCAGCAGGTGTAACACCAAGATTTTGCATTCCTACAGCCCACAAATGGTTTTACCATTGTACACCTCTGTTCTGCTTCCTTCTCCTTCTCCATACACAAAGAGAGTCAGTTCCTCTTTGCATTCTCATTTGGAGGGTCTCCACTTTCATGGTAGAGGTTCCCACAAGGATTTTGGGGGTCTCCATCAATCTTTCCCAGGATATAATGAAAGAACTGGACAAGTTGATCTTCCCCTGGGGATCTACTTTGGTTCAAGGCTGTGATGATTTGCTTTATGCATCTGTCACCTTAGATCACTGCAATGTAGACTCACTCTGCCTTCTCACTGACTTTCTGTAAAAAGGGCACAACACTTTTAAAGGAAAAGGGTCTTTTTGCATGATCACCTCAATTTTCAGACTGATGCTACGTTTTTTAAAATCTGAAATCTACTCTGGACCCTGCTGAACAGGCATCCGTGCCTGTGCTCAGACCCCTTAAAGTGCATATACAATTGGATAACACCTGATTGGTATATTTCCATTACCTAAATGTCCCTAGTACACACAAAGTATGCTAGTAAGTTAAATGTCCCATGTGGGCTGCAGAACATATTGTACAACCACTGCAATGACAAGGTGAAAACAAGGGTCTAGGTGTGCCACTGAAGCCTAGTTGGGCAGCTTTTGCCAACCCGACGTAGCAAAATAAACCCTTTTGTCAAGTCAAACTCTTCCTTTTTAATATTTGTAAGTCACTCCTGGGACAGGCCTTAGTAGCCCACAAGGCAGTGTGCCAAATAATGAAAAGAAGCACATTTTTCTTTTTGATGCACGTTATGACAGTGAAAACTCAAAATTGTCCATTGGAGACCATTGAGTTTCACTAGTCCACATGCTAAGTACTAATATCCATTCGGGACTACCAAACATAGTGCTCCAAGGTATCAAATGAATTGTTACAGTAACCCCAACTTAATGCTGAAGTCGGATTTAAAGTAACATTTAATCTAAAAACAACTTTAGAAAGTCATTGCTTTCTTCCCCAAAGTTCTAGTGGCCATTTCTGATTAACTAAGCAGTTGTCACCTGAGACAGCCTGCTGCCTTCCTGCCAAGAGATGTGAAGTGCTCCCAGTAACGGGAAGCAAAAGGTCTGATACTGGGAGGCACTGTGACCACCCTGCAGCAGGCTGGCTGTAGGGCTTTGGCGACAGATGGCTATTAGAATTTTACTATCTAACCACTAACTAGATGGCACTCATGAAGGCCCTCTGGGTTCCTGTCCTTATCCCTGATGCATCATGCTCTCTAGTCCTTTCTGCCTCCAACCCATTCCCCAAAGACGTCCTGGTGGTGGTACTCTATTCTCTATCTTCATGCTTGGGTTATAGGGCCTTTCTGAAATCTTTATACCTGTCTTCTGGACTTTTCACTCTCTTGGCTTCAACCCATACTCCGTTCCCCGATTTGCTATGTCCTTTCTTGTGTATGCTGGTTTCCCAAGTCTTCCACTTTCTAAGTCCTAGTTCTGCCTTCCCTTCATTGGTGGTTCCCATTTCCTTGCACCTCGGTGATTCCTTGTACCCCTCTCTCTCTCTGCATGTGTGCTCCTCCCCTGAATCTCCTGCTATTCCTGCCTGGTGTCTAGAGTGTATTAAGCGAAGGGAAAACACAATATTCTGTAAACTAACAAATATTTGGAAGGCTTCCAATTCCAAGGGAAAGTGTACATGTGCGTTTTTGTATGTGTGCATGTCAAACTTCCTGGTGAAATCTGACAGATACTTCACCATACCCGACTGGAAGCACCTATACCCCACTATATATCAGAACATACATTTATTAGGGGGTGTAACACCCCTAATCCCCTCCTCTAAAGCTACGCCCCTGGCCAGCCTTCAGGTACTCTCTTGTTTATATCTAACATTTTCTATTGAAAGTTTTTGTCATACAGCAAGCACCCCCATTACCTTGTTTTTTCCTGGACTCAGCTTGCGACCCTGACAGATTGTTCTGAATTAGCTAGATCCCTGACAATTGCCCAGCTTCAAAGGGCTGCTGCCCCTGAAAGACAAATATGAGTCACTCTGCCACCAGCTATTCTCTTTCTGTAGGTAGTGAGACTGACATCTCTTCCATATGGGGAAAACCTGTTGCAGAACTAGTTTTCCAAAAAGGGGTGGCTAATTACATTGGACACACCTCAATGGGAGGGGCTGTCCATGGCTCTGTCCCAGGGAAGAAGGATTGCAACATCTTGGGTTTGTGCAGAGAGGTGCACTGTGGCACTGTTAAATGTCAACACCATAGGAAATTATTTAATAGTGGATAGGGCATATTGTGGGAATCATAGCCCCATTGGCTACTGAGTCCTCTCCACCCACCAACTCGAAAATGGCATAAAACACTCCTTAGAACACATAGAACACTCCTGGACTTGAAAAAGAGAAAAGAAGGACTGCACCTGCAGAACCTGTGGACCTCGGTAAGAAAGAATGCACCAAGGAAGACTGCACCTGCTGAACCATGACAGGACTTCAGAAGGGTTGCTCCTTTTACTGACATTGTGGCCAGAGACTGCAAGGGCTGGACGTGCTACCCCTCGAACCAAGAACCAGTGAGTGGACTCCAAGAGCTAGTTAGCTAGCCTTTAGTTAAACCTCTTGTTAAAGTTCAGTGAAAATGGCAGTTAAAATGTTACATTTTAACTGATATTTTCACCTAACTACAACATCACTTTTACCTTTGCTTTTTTCAATCAATTCTAAGGTTTCTTTTAACGTAAAGGAACAATATAAAGTGAAGTCAATTTAAGTAAAGCAGACCTACTGGATTTATCAAAGGGTCGGACACCAAAATATAAAAGGCTGGCCTATTAGTTTTAGCAAGTAGCCAGCACATCAACTTATATAAAGCAGACCTATTGGCGTTGAAAAATAGTGCCACAATAACTTATCAATAACCATATTCCAAAATAATCCTTATAAATACACAAATGGCAATGCATAATAATTATTGGTACACAAAACTTTTTAAAATAAAGCATTTAATTCAAAACAGCCATAAATGTGTATTTTTTCTTTCCTTATCACTTTACAGGATGCAAATGCAGCCTTAGAACCAACTAAAAGGAGTCCCCACACTAGAGCACACAGCTCCAACTTGGAGTGCTTTAAAAATAATGGTAAGCTGTCCTGGAGTTATGCATTTAGTGACCCAGGAGCTTCGAGATTGTTTTTACCTTTTCTGGTGTCCTCCTGTGCCCTCTGCAGTGCCACCAACACTTTCGTAAATTGTTGGCAGTGCTCCAGCTCCTACTTGGGGACCACAACAAGGACAATCTTAAAAGAAAAACATGACGGGAATTCTGGGGCTCTCCTGGCAGGGAGCAGTGAATATTGTATGAGTGAAGCAGCGAAGCCACACATATTTTTTTGTATAGTTTATGTGCCCCGGTCCTATGTGTGATACTCACAGCCTATCTATTTTATTATTTTAACAGCAGTGCTGGGAGCCCACACCTGAGCTGAGGTGCCATTTATTTATTTGGGTGTGTCCCTGTCCCACCGGTGGCACCCACAACTAAAACATTGGGGGCCATGAGGGAGGCCCATGTGGCGATGCCTGCTCTCCTGCCAGCACTCATCCTAGCTGGCGGTGGGAGCTGGCTGCTTTGTTTTGCTCCAGTTTCCTGCCTGTCCTCTCGTGGGCAGGGAACAATGGTGTCGCAGGGGATGGGAACACCAGGACAATGTTTTTCACTGGGCCCCAGGGAATGTGGCCCCCGGAGCCATAAGAAGGTGTGTGCAGGAGGCTTCCAGGGAACCCTTTCTAAATAATTATGCATCTGACCCCGGGTTGGCGGCGGGTGTTGGGGCAATAACTGCTTGGGGATGTGGACTCTGGGCCCCCCTTTCTAAAAAAATATGCAACGGGTTCCAGGAGATTGAGCCCCAGGGGCCATTTGAAACATGTGCCAACTCTCCTGGGCCTCTGGATTATAATGCTTGCCACAGCATTTTTGTAGGTGTTGACATCAACCAGTCAGATTATTATCTTTCGATCTACTGGTCCGCTGTACTGCTTCTTTACTAGAAACATCACTTTTGGGCCTTGATTTCTCCAAAACTACTGAATGGATTTACATCAAATCGCAAAAAGCATGCTTTCTGTTTAAGCTATTTTGGCTGTAGTGCTATTCAATTTTCCTAGGGGAATTTGCATGGGTAAAATGCGCTTTGGAACCCCCGCTTTTTCTTGGCACTCGCTTGACGGAACACTAAGAAACTTTCCAAGAAGGAGCTGAGTTGGCTTACCTGTTTTGTGGGACGTTGTGTGAAGATTCATCAAACAGCACCAAACTTATTAGCAAACCAAAAACTCAATTTCCTATGGAGACCCAGTCCTAACTATAACTATAAAGCATTGACTGCCACTGTGATATATATATATATATATATATATATATATATATATATATATATATATATATATATATATGTATATATATATATAATATAACATAATATAATATAATATATGTCCAAATGTAGCTCACATCTGGAACAGAGATGCAGGTACTTGCGGGGTTACCACTGCTTAGTGCATTCAAGGGCATAATCCGTGCAGGGGACAGAGATGAAAGCTCTGCTGTTTGACAGTGGGACCTGCTTTAAAGGTCCTGCTGTCAAACAACAGAGTGTTTGCTGTGGCTTGGCTTGGCTGCAGCACTGCAGGCAAGCCACTGCAAACAGCTGTGTCCCGGGGGTGGACCTCCCCGGGGCAAAGCAGAAGCCAGCCCTGGGGGTGGGACATCAGAGGCTCCAAGAAGAGGGCCGTGCAACCCCCCTCCAATGTGAAGATAGCCCCAGGGGGTGGTGCTCCCCGGGGCTATTGGGGGTCCGAAACAGACCACCCTTTCAATTGTTTTCTGTGTCCCCTGGGGGGTGATGGTACCGCTTTTGAATTTTTATATTATTTTATGGTAGATCAGGCCATAAAATTAAAACAAAAATGCTTTTCAGCCCTGTGGGTCCCCTGGGGACTCCAGCAATAGAGCAAAGAGGTCAAGGTGTCCCTACCCTGGCCCCTTTTGCATTTTTTTATATTTTTTCTGGGTCTCGGCTTCAGCCGAGTCCCAAGATGGCTAACAACACTTCTGCTGTTAAAGTGTTATCAGCCAGTCAGTTCTCTGCACAAGATCAGGAGGGGAGGCAAATCCTACACGTCCCTATATATACAAATTTGGATTTCCTTAACTTTCTCAAAAACTACTGAATGGATTCACACCAAATAAATACCCTTTCTGGACCAAGAACTACCTTTCTGCCAAACTTGATGTAATTCCGTCCAGTGGTTTTTGCGCTATTGCTGTTCAATTTTTCCTATGAGAATTAACATTGGAAAAGCTTGAAATTTCACCCCAGCTTTATCTCGGCCCCCGCTTGATGGATCACCACAAAAGTTTCCAGACAGAAGCTCAGGTGATTGTCAAATATTTTGGGAAATTTTCGTGAAGATTCGTCAAGCGACACCAAAGATATAGGCAAGGAAAAAAATGCTTTTGCTGTAGACACTAGGTCCTAACTATAACTAACTAGTGGTGACTGCCACTAGTTAAAATATATATATAAATATATATTGAGGGAGATGTACAAGAGAGCCGAAGAGAAAATGAAGGGCGATGATTCCCTTACAGTGATTAATCTCTCAGAACATTGTTTAAATGCAGCTGAACAGTCTTTATTAGAACTTGGTTTATCCTTTTGTCCTACAGCCGAGTTAGATTTTTGCAGGACTAGAATTGATTTGTTTCTCTTTGTACGTAAGTTAAAACTGAGGAAGCTATACTTACTACAAGAAAATAAGAAAAGATCTGATGATTCTGTTATTACCACAGGTACACGTGAATTAACATCCATGGAGTTGTTTTTGGGTGACATAGATGGGTTAATAACTTTGGCTGAATTGGAGGAAACTGAGATTACTGGTATGAGCGAACAAGAGTTTCTAGAGTCGCTACATTTAGAACTGAATAGGCCGGCAAATACTCCATTTCGACTGAAATCTGTTTTTAATCCATCTACTGTCCATGACTCAATAGACACTTTTCATGAGGTTATTGTTCAAGATCTTTTTGAGATTTGGCGCAAGGCCAGAAATAGTGAGAATGTATCCAACTTAAATAATGAACAGAAACATGCACTGAAGACCCTTATTGAGGATCAGAATATTGTCATCAAACCTTCAGATAAAGGTGGCAATGGTGCTTTGTGGGATATTAAGGAATACTTTAATGAGGACTGAGACAATTGGATAACACAGAAAATTATGAACATACATCTGTACAAGATTATAGCAGGTCTATAAGTCAATATCATGCTAAATTGTTTGATTGGAGAGATAGGGGATTACTTACAACAGAAGACTATCAGTTTCTTCTTGTTAAGGAACCTACTGTACCCTGTTTCTATATGTTACCAACGGTACACAAGAATAGTAAGAAGCCACCAGGTAGACCTCTTATTTCTGCCAACAATAGTCCGTACCTCTATGTATTTGGACTTTTTTCTTCTCCTGTATGTGTTGGCGTTACCTTCTTATTGTAGAGATAGTATGGACTTAATTTCCAAGATTGATGGAATTCCCTGTGAACCTCATATTTTGTTGGTTACCCTAGACGTAGAGTCCCTATATACTTGTATTGAGCATGGTCTGGGGATCCAGGCGTGTAGATATTTCTTTCGTGACAGACCACTCAGTAAATATGATCATTCCATGATGTTATTAGAAATATTGGAATTTTGTTTGCGTAACAATTTTTCCATCTTTAAGGACATTTAGTATTGTCAGTTGGTCGGGACAACGATGGGAAGCCGCTTTGCTCAAAGTTATGCTGGAATTTTTATGGGCTGGGGAGAAGCCACACAGGTGAGGGTGGGGGAGAAGGAGAAATGGGCTAGATATATTTCAAGATATATAGATGACCTTTTTATGATTTGGGAAGGTACACAACGAGAATTGGATGTATTTCTGGAACATATTTCTCGGAATCCCCTAAATCTTAGATTCACTAGTAAAGTGCATCCTACAAAAATGGAGTTTCTAGTTGTGTTATTGGAAGTGGAAGAAATGAGGTTACACACAAGACTATACGTAAAGACACAGCGGGGAATAGCATTTTGCATGCGAATAGTCATCATCCCACTAATTTGAAGTGGAGTATTCCTTATGGGGAGATGCTTAGAGCTAGGAGGAATTGTAGCACTCTGAAAGCCTATAAAGGGGAGGAAAGGAGAATGATCAATAGATTTAGAGCGAGGGGTTATCCAAATAAGTTTCTAAGGGCAGCCAGCGAGAAAGTGGTGAACACTCCTAGGGAAACTCTTTTGATTAAAAGAAGCAAGAAGAAGGAAGATATATCGGAGATGAGAGTATTAACAACTTTTAATCGAGAAAGCACAGCCATTAAGAAAATGGTGATGAAACATTGGCATATAGTCAAGAATGATTCTGTGATAGGGAAGACCCTTGCCCCCTGTCCTCGGTTCACATATCATAAATTGAGGTTGTTACATGATACTTTGGTTCATAGCTATTTGAGGGGACAGGATAATAAAAAGACTGTATGGCTTAGTGAACAGAAAGGTTTTTTCAAATGTGGAAAGTGCAAGACATGTAAGAATAGTAAAAATGTAAAAACATACAGGACGGCCTTGGGGGAGACCAAGGGGATAAATAAATTCACCTCTTGTGGCCTGGATTATTGCATTTATGTTTTACAATGTCCGTGTGGATTACAATATGTCGGTAGCACTATTGCCCCTGTGAAGAAGAGAATTTTGGAACATTACAGAGCGATAAAAAATAATGATGTTTCATACACTGTTGCTAGACATTGGGCCAAGGTACATAATCGGAATGCGGATTCCTTAGCATTCTTTGGGATAGACAGAATTGTACAGACTACACCTGGAGGTGATAGAGAGAGACTTCTGAGAGTGAGGGAGTCAGAGTATATTATTTTGCTTGGAAGTAAGTCCCCTGGGGGCCTAAATGAGGATTAGGAGCTTTATATGCATGTTGGTCTGATGGGACAGAGCTGACATGACTGTCTATATAATAAATTTTTTCATATACATATTTTTTCCATTTTTATTATTATTATGCTATTTCACAGATATATTCAGCATGAGATCTTTATTATGAAGATGTTTCCACTTAGCGCTTCCTTTAGATTGGATATTAGTAAAATGAATTGTGTATTCTTTCTTATTATGAATTTTATGTAATTGTATGTAATATTCTTTATTTGAATTGGGTAGGACATTCAAGAATGGCCACTTGACCAAGTTTTAGATTCTCTAAACCTTTGATAATAATTGGGTTAGTGGAATTGACATCAATAATTGGGGAGAGTAACTAATAGTGTGTTCACAGTTATTCAATTGGGCCATGATGAAGACACTTTGGTGTTGAAATGCATAGCCGACAATAAAGATTGGATTTGAAGCAGCAGACACGTTGGGTGCGACTTTTTTTTTTGCAGTCGGACAGACTGGAGGACTATAATTATATAAATATATATTTTTATATATACATTCTTTTCACTTAGAAAAACAAAGTTTACGGGGACCTTATAGTTAGGCTCACATTTTAAACGCACAAAACCATAAAATTCAAATATTATAGTTAGAGTTTTTTCAAGTAACTATTACTCGTGCACTAATGCAAATATAATTCTTGCCCCCACTGAGCACAGATATCTCATTAATATTTTTACTGCAAATGTTACAGTAACATTATCAATGGTATTCTAAAAGACGTCATGAGTGTTGTAATATCTGGGGTAATTAGCAGTGCATGGTTAGGGAGCGAGCTATAGTTACTTGAAATAACTCTAACTATAATAGCTGAATTTCAATGGTTTTGTATGTTTAAAATGTTAGCCTAACTGTAATGCCCCTGTAACCTTTGGGGCATATTTGAGGACAATAGCGCTGTACACAGTGCAGCGCCACTTGTCTTGAGCCCCTTAGCGCCCCCCTAACGTCACCACGTGTGCGCTATATTTAAAATACAGCACACCAATGCAGTAATTAGGGGACTAGCCTCAAAATGTTTGATGCTAGTCCGGTGCTTTGCAGGATTAGCAACAAAAATTCTGACGCTAATCCTGCAAAGCACCCAGAGGCCCATTGGAACCAATGAAAGCCTCCTTTTAACGCCTGCTCTGAGCAGACATTAAAAGTGCAAAACAAATGGTTTCCTTGGCCAAATTCTTTGGTCCCCCCCCTCCGACGAGGGAATGCCCCCTTTGCATACATGATGTCTGGCACAGACACAATGTAGTGCAAAGTGTTACAAAGTGGTGCAATGCATGCATTGCGCCACTTTGTCAATATGGCGGGCATTTTTGGCCTTCTAACTTCACATTAGCTTAAAAAAATGATGCTAATGTGGCATTGGAATGGCGTTTGAGGATCTTAAATATGCCCCTTGTTTTTTAAGTGAATTTCTATGTTGTTTAGAATTCTATTTCCTAACTATAACGTCCCTGTAACTTCTGTTTTTTTTTGTGAAGTTCTCTGTTTTTTTAACATTAAGTAATTTTAACTACTATATGTTAATCCAGCCACCTCCCATACACAGCCTAAACCCTAAAAACACCTTCCCACCCAAAAAAAACGTAAAAACCCAAAAAACATACGCACCCTAAACCCTAAAAATCCCCTTGCCACCCAAAACCCATTCCCACCCTAAGCCCTAAAATTACCGTCGCCACCCAAAAACCCATCCCACCCTAAACCCTAAAATTACCCTTGCCACCCAAAATCCCATACCCACTCGAACCCCTAAAATTACCATTACCACCTAAAAACCCATACCTACCTTAAACTCTAAAACTTCCCTTGCCACTCAAAAAACAAATACTAACCCTTAACCCGAAAATTACTTTTTCCATATACATACAAAACTATAACTTGTGCCCTAAAGTAACTATAACTCGTGCCTTCGCCATGCACAGCTAATTACTCAACATATTATATCATTGATGACATATTCTCTGCAATCTTTCAGATTATCACTGCAACATTTGCAAAAAAATTATTAATGAGACAACTTTGCATGCTGAGGGTGCGAGTTATAGTTACCTTAGGGTGTGAGTTATAGTTACTTGAAAGAACTCTAACTATAACTGCTGAATTTCTATGGTTTTGTAAGAGTAAATTCAGAATCTAACTACAACGTCCCTGTAACCTTTGTTTTTTTCAGTGAATTTATGTGTGTTTTTTTATGTATAGTTATTTTCATTGCTATATGTCAATCCAACCACTGCTGTGCACTGTCTTCAGGCCATCTCCCTATAAGCACCCAGCCTTGCACCATGCATGGCCTTTGCCTGTGCACAGCGGAGGTTGCCTGCAAGACCTGGTCTGCAGCCAGTCCCTGCAGCCAACCCCCCTAACTACCCAACCCCATGCTGTGCAAAGCCGCTTGGCTGTGCGGGGAGGAAGTTGGCCACAGTCTCTCTGGGTGTCAGAATAGGTGTCAGAGGATGTATCTGGGGGTGGGAGTGGCTGTGAGAGTGCATACATCGGTGTTTTAGTGGATGCGTCAGTGTGTGTACGGGTCTGTAAGTGGGTGCATGAGGTTGTCAGTGGGTCCATGAGTGGGAGCGGGAGAGTCTGAGTGGGTTTGTGAGTGGGTGCATAACTGTCTAAGTGGGTCTGTGAGTGGGTGCATATCTGTCTGAGTGGGTTTGTGAGTGGGTGCGTAAGGGTCTGATTGGGGCTGTGAGTGGGTGTGTGAGTGTCTAAGTGGTTCTGGAAGTGGATTCGTAAATGTCTGAGTGGGTGTGTGAGTGGGAGAAATCAATTGCAAGAGAGACAGAGACAGAGGACAGGAAAGTGAGAAAGAGAGAGAGAGAGGTTTTTTTAGGCTTTGATGTCTGCTATACTTAAAATGAGCTATTTCTCTACAATTTAAAAAAAAATTGTCTGTCATTTAGAAAAATTAAAATAATGTCTACTTTAAAAACAAAAAAAGAGGGAAGCAAGTCCGGCTGGACTCAAACCCTGTGTGCTCAGTGTGAAGATCTGTGACCTTAACACTGAGCTATTGCTGGCTTTTAAAAAAATCATTTTTAGTCCTTTATGGGCTATCTGGGACAGCGAGGGTGCCCTCAAGGGCTACCCCATGGTTCCTACATAATTTTTATTATAATTTTTAAATTTTTCAAAATGCTCTTTACGGGTTTTCTGGCACTGCGGGGTAACCGTCAATGCCTACATCATGGTGCCATAGCTTCAGCAAGCAGGGAGTCACTTGTAGTAGCAACTCGCTGTTGGCTGAAGCATTTCATCTCTGTTCCCTGCACAAATGCAGAGACAGAGAATAAAGCTTAATTTTTTGACAGTGGGACCTGTTTGACAGGTCCTGCTGTCAAACGCCAACGTGTTTGGTGGCTTGGGTACACCTGCAAAGCTACAACCAAGCCACAGCGAACAGCTATGTCCCGGGGATGGGCACCTTGGGACATAACAGGAGCCTGCCCTGCAGGTTGGCGGTCCCCAAGGCCATAAGTGGCTCCACGAGGTAGGCCACGCGGCCCTCCTCCAATGTGTTAAAAGCCCTGGGGAGGTGGTGATAGAATAGAAAAAAAACATATAAATTCACCTAAAAAAACTAAAGGTTACGGGGATGTTATAGTTAGGCTCATGTTTAAATGTACAAAACCATAGATAGAAATTAACCTGTTATAGTTAAGTCATCTCAAGTAACTATAACTCGTGTCCTAAGGTAACTATAACTTGCACCCTCACCATTCACTGCTATTTACCCCACAAATTACATCACCCATGACATCTTTGATAATATCATTGATAATATCAATGTAATATTTGCAGTAAAATGTTTGATAAAAAAACTAACTGTTCATGGGGGGCGCGAGTTATAGTTACCTTAGGGCACAAGTTATAGATACTTGAGATAACTCAACTATAACAGGTGCATGTCTATGATTTTGTACATTTACAATGAGAGACTAACTATAACATCCCTGTAACCTTTGTTTTTTTAAGTGAAAAAAAAAAAAAATATATATATATATATATATATATATATATAGTGTTTGGTTTTTTTTGGCTTCCACCAGCATGTCACATGGTATGCAGCTAACACTACGTCACCAAACATAGCTAATAGAAGTAGGTCATGCTCTGTAGGAAACCAGATTGCCCACTGGGGCAAATTCGTCAACCACAGTGTAAATCCAACTCCTGGTCAGGCAAATGCTGTTCCTCTAAAACCTCATCTACCCATTTGCAGTGCAGAACCAAAATGGAAGGCAACATCAGAGAATGTGTGTTTAAAGGTTAACAGTACAAGCACAACACTTGCATCAAGAAATCACTCAGCAAAGTTCACAGACCATTGTAATAAAACCAAAAATATTTTATGATTAGAATAATGCCAAACGATAAACATTAACTCAGTCACTGGAAAGTTAGCGCTTCATAAAGTGACAGTTGTATTTCACGTGGCTTCTCCCTTCTGTATGGACACTCAGTGAAAAGTTCATGTGAAATACTGCAATACGCAAGTAGCCACTGGAGGCTTTTTCTCCCTCCAGCCACAGGGGACTCTGAACTCCAGGCTGAATTTAGCTTTCAGTCAGGCTGTCTTGTGCAGGCAAACTTCCAAACTTTCCTGTGTTCGGGTAGTGAAGTGTCTGGCTTGTGTCTCCATAGCACACAGAATCCCTCCACTCCTTCCAAGTATGCCAAAGCCAATAGACAGAACCACCCTGCTCTCCTCCTCTGCTCCCAGGTCAGTCCTTGGTGCTGACTCCAAGGTCCTCACCTTTCTCTGGAGAGTCCCCTTCTGGATACCAGTTCATAATGAGTGCAAGTTATCTTTTCCACTCACTTTCCAGTGCCAAAAAACAAAACATCACTATGTCCACTACAAGACCAGTTACATCTGGTAAACTGGTCTGTTTCACCAGAAGAGCCCTATGGCACTCTTGAGTAGTATGGTGGAGCCTACTGGGGCATCAGCTGGCACTGAATTTTTTGTAGAACAAAAGACATGTCACACCGTTACACCCAAGGTCCACTATATAAGTTGTCATTTCTAGGCTTGGGTGGAAAACTCTGCTCCGCTCACAGAGGTTTTGGAATTCGAGCACTTTGCGCTACTAATTCTGTGCTATCATGTGCAAAGCAGAGTTTTTTTTCTCGTTGTGCGCACAAGGTTTGTTTTTGGCACTTGTTCATGCCACAATACTCTTAGGCCACTAGCGAGGAACGCAAGACTTTGTGCTTGCCTGTGCGGTTTCTGGCTGCAACAACTTCAAAAACTACTGCTCCCAAGTGTGACTGCACCTCATGTAGACTTTATACTTGAGATGCATCTAAATCTAGTCAAAATTGTTTTTGGGGTGGATTTTCTTCTCCAGTGGACTCTTCAAGTTGTTTTTAGTGTGCAGAGCCTTTTTTTCAACAGGAAGGAAGAGCCCCAGAGACTCCAACTTCCTGTTCTTGTATGGCAGGCTCTTCCCAGTGCGTTGTCCATCTCTTGGTCACTTTTCACTTAGATTTTGAGGTGGAAGGATCACTCTCTTTTTCTCCTGGATATATACCTTTGGATTTAAGTACTTTGTTTTGGTGTTATCACACAAGTAAGTCCAAAAACTATTGTATAAGGGTGTTGTTTGCTTGAGCATGCCCCAGTATTTATTTGTACTTTAATATGATTTTTAAGTTTTATAGTGGTTGGTGACCTGGAGTTTACATAGGGGTCTAGTTATTTATTTTGCATTTCATTGTTTTTTCACCTGTTGTAAAGCAAGTTTTTGCACAGCTCAGTACCATTTCCCCGTGTTTGTTACATTTGCAATATTCATTTATTTTACCATGTGGCCTAGATTTCCAAAGGGCCATCTTCCCAGTAGGCCCTGTATTAGTAGTCATCAGTGCATGAAATAAATGTTTCTGTGGTATATGGTTTTAAAACTTCTTTTAGGATAGGAATGACATTGAATTTCATCACAAATGTTGGCTATTGTTTGCATTTAGTTTTTTTATTTTATTTTTGCAAAAAGTGTATATGTTGCAGAGGAATATTTGATAGCATAGGAGGATGTGTGTTGTTGTAGAATTTTTATAACTCAGTTAATTTTTGTGTTTTGCATTGCTGAATTAATGTTAGTGCTTTCTTCAGTGTTACCGCCATGCCTCCTATTTCGGGCCTGTGTTTGTGTGGTTGTGTCTGATGGCAATAAAACGAACAGCTACATATGTATGTTATGTTGCCTGATTTGTAATGCACTTTTATGGCATGGTGCTGTGGTTTGACCTTACAATGTTTGGATAAATTGTTACTTCTTACATAAGTAACCAACCACACTAATATTGCATTTGCCAGTACTATCTGAACCTACAACAATGCCACATTGCCCTAACTACGTTTTTGTCTTACTTGTTGCTTTTACATGCACAAGAGAAAAAGAGACATTACCCGCAGTACTGCCAAAGAGAAGGCCTGTGCAGTCATCTCAATCCTCCAATACCTTCCGCTTGTGCAGCTTAGCACTATTGCCAACTGAGAGCTTTAAGATGGCCCCAAAGAAAGTTGATCCCAAGAAAGTGGTTAGTGAGAAGAAGCAGCTTTCCACCATTGGCATGCCAAAAGCAATCTTTTTCCGGAGATGTGTGCCTGCCACACCGGCCTCTGGGGAGAAACCTGGGAGCTGCACTCCTGCACCAACAGCACCACCCCAACCTAAGCCCAAGACCATGTTTTTCAGTGAGGCAGCCACTGCAATCATGGCAACACTGATGAGCAGTGACGCTGAATTCAATTTGTCCCTTTCGCAAAGTAGTACCCAATCATTTCCAGAAACGGAGCAAAGTGGACAGCAGCCACAGCCAGCAATAGTAGATCTTCCTGAAGTTGGAGCAGAGCAGGAGGTCAAGCTTCCTGCCGCGCAAGAACCTCTCTTTTTAGAATCATTGGCTCCCAGATCTCTAGCTAGGAAAAGAAGGGTACTACTCCACCATCTTCTCCAAGCACCACTTCTGATGACGATGACAGGGACATGGAGTGGACCCCGGCAGAGTCCGGGATATGCCAGGAGAGGCAAGGAAAAAAAAGTTCAAGAAAGCATTAGAATAATGGAAGGGGGTGATGAGAAGGATGGGTACGAAGAGCCTGTCATTTTGGAAGCTGGCACAGAAGAGTCCCACATTACTATCCAGCCTGCTCTGAGGGATGTGGCAAGTGTAGCACAACCCGTTCCCATATTTGTAAGGCCCGAGTTGAGACCTGCACCAACTCCTATCTCAGTAGAAGTATGCACTGCAGAGAGGCAATCAACTCACCCACCTACCTCCAGTTCTTCTTCAGGCGTTGGCAGTAGCCCAGTAAGAAAGTAACCCTCCCCAGTTTTGGAGTTTTTTACGATTAGCAAACAGGACGAGAACATTGCAATATGCTCCATTTGCCACACAAGTGTTTGTCAAGTTCAGCCTAGTTCTCACTATGGTACTGGAGTCCAGGTGACCCATATGATAAAACGTCAAGCAATCCAGTGGTAGTAGCACCTAAAAAAATTGTTGAAGGTGTTGATGAAGGTGAGGAGAGCCAGGAAACATCAGCTACAACTAGTCGAATCATGGTGGAAAGTGACAAAGAAGACACATCCTCAGGACATCCTCAGCTAAAGCAGCCCTGTCCCCAGCAGTGCTCCAGAATCACCTGTCTCAGCGACCTCACAATGGCACAAGTAGACTCAGGGTCAAATGGAGACACCAAGGCATACGGTGACTGCCCCATGGCTCACATTGAGTCTATCATTATCTACTTCTTGAAAGTCGCCTTCGTCAGTGGCCTCAGAAAAGAAGAAAATCTGGGCTATTATTATGGGCATGTTTCGGCAGGAGGAACCACAAACACCCACTGGCATGTTTATACAATAGGAAGCTGGCAAAAATGTTAGCCTTGACCTCTTCCCTTTTTTTTGTGCAAGGACTGCAAGAGATTGTTCCAGCACTGCATCATGATGTGCTGCAATTGATTGGAAAACCTTTCCAGCAAAGTGTTGTCCACACTATCCACCTGACGAGAGACATGTGGACCAATTGTCAGGAAACTGATTACATACCATCACTGCTCATTGGATCTCTTTTGCGGGGTAAAGCAAAAGCTATCTACAGGCTTTGGCCCTGAAGAAAGTATTAAAAGCGTTCAGCGACATGCAACAGTAGCCATGTTTGCCATGGAGAAATCAGATATAGCTTCAAACATCTTGGGCGACTTTAACAGTAAGGTGTCTGAGTGGCTGTGACCCATAGGTCTCTGAATTGGATTGGTTGCCACGGACAATGGCAGTAAAATAGTCAGGCCATGGCAGATGGTGGCTATTTCAGGGTCCTGTGTTTGGCGCACTGCATCAACCTGGTTGTGCAAGACTTTCTCAAAACCAAAGACATAGTCAGCAACATACTGATCATCTGCAGACAAATCTGCACTCATTTCAGCCATTCTATTAGAGCACGGAAGCAGTTGCGATTACTTAGCATACAAATACATTAGCAGTTAAATCTCAGATACAGGAGGTGGCAACACTTGGAGCTCAACCTATTATATGTTGCAACATCTGTTTAAGCAGTACAGACAGATCAATGACTAGGTCATTGTCAATTAAATGCAAATTTGGAGCGATGGCTGATGAAATAATATGACCAATTGATCGTACAGTGTTGAAGCAAACAAATGCAAGAGAGACTATCGGAGGCAAAAAATCCCACATTAAAAGATGCAATCGAAATAGCAAAGATAGTGGAGCAGTCTGAATATTGCGTGAAGGAAATGGAAAAAAAAGATAGAGGAGCTGAGGTTGAAACTGATGTTAATAAGATATGTACAGAGAGCAGTGATATTTTGGCAAGTACAAAGGGTATACGTAAAAGCCACAACAAGAATACATATGGCAATTCTTGCAAGTCTTCTAATACGGTGTGCACTAGGTGTGGAAGCAAGTTTCACAATTCGGACTCAAAAATGTGTTTTGCCGTAGGTAAAGAATGCATGAAATGTGGGAGAAATGTGCAAAATGTGCAAAACTGGATCCAAGTCTAGAATAGGTGCTGTTAATGAAGATTGTTTAGCATTAGAAGGAGGAACTGAAAGAGTCTTTTCAGTAAACGATGAGGTTTAAGGGAATAACTATTTAGTCAGGCCACCCAGACCAACGGCAAGCTTTATGGTGAGGTGGAGGAGTGTTCACTCAATGGTAGATTCAGGATCTTTGTATACCATTATACCTAAGGAAATGTTCACAAAAGAATGGTTTAACGTACGCCTTCTACCTAAAGACATTAACCATGGTGGATACAGGGAGAAAAGATATATAATTGGTTACATGCTAGCAAAGATTGAATTTGGGAAGAGACAGGTGGAAGGAAAGGTTTATGTAGCAACCAATGGACCACCAATTTTGGGTTGGCATCACCAATTCGATTTACACATTAAGGTGGATACAAGAGCACAGAATTGGGTTATGGCAGTAGAAGGCATTAACCTTGAGGACATTTTGGTGGAATATAAGGATGTTTTTAATGATAGATTAGGGGAACTCAAGGGATATGTACACAAAATTGAAGTAAGAAAGGATGCAGTTCCAATCCAACACAAGTTGAGGAGGGTGCCTATCTCACCTCGGGAGGAAGTACAAAAAAATGATCAGTGGTATGGTACAAGAAGGTGTTATAGAACAGATTGAGACATCTAGCTGGATCTCCCCAGTCGTTATTACACAAAAATCAGATGGTAGTTTGAGATTTTGTGTTGACCTTCGTTCACTCAACCAAAATATTGTAGTGGACAACTACCCATTACCCAATGTCAATGAGTTAATATTATTGTTGCAAGGGGGTAAATACTTTTCCAAATTACATCTTAAGAGTGCTTACCACCAAATTAAATTGCACAATGACCCCAAACACCTCACAGCGTTCATTACAATGGAAGGGATCTTTCAGTTCACCAGGATGCCGTTTGGTCTCGCGTCTGCTGCGGGGTGTTACAGAGAATGATGGGTGATGTATTTCAAGGTATAAGTAATGGTATTTATTTTCAGGATGACATCCTGGTTTTTGGTGACACAATATAGAACCATAACGGCACCTTAAAATGTGTACTAGATAAAGTCAAGAAGGCAGGCCTTACGTTAAAGAAAGAAAAATGCAACTTTTTGGTTGAAGAAATTGAGTATTTAGGTTATACTTTACCAGAACAAGGGGTGAAACCAAAAAAATGTTTACTGGAAGCAATGAGAGCGGCTCCTACACCCCAAGACAAAGGTCAATTAAAATCATTTCTTTGACTTATTGAATATATTTCAACGTTTATTCAAAACTTTGCAGACAAAAAAACAGAAAGTTTAAGGAAACTTTTGCACAAAGAACAGAAATGTATATGGGGAGAAGAACAAAGGATTGCCTTCCAGGATGTCAAAGAGGATATGTGTGGAGCACAAGTATTGGTGCCATTCAATGTGCATTCTAAAACGATTGTAACTGTTGATACAAGTGCTATTGGTTTGGGGGCAATTCTGTCACAAGCACATGGTGGGAAGGAGTAAACAGCAGCATTTGCTTCACGATCACTGACTAAGACAGAAAGGAATTACTCCGTAATTGAAAGAGAGACTCTTGCTGCCACGTGGACAATTGAATATTTTAGGACCTATGTGTGGGATAGGAGAGTAACACTTCGCATGGACCACAAACCATTGTTATGGGTGCTATTACCTGGAGGTACTAGCAAAGTGTCTGCACGGTTGGCTAGACTAGCACATTTGCAGGAATACCAATTTACAATTGAATACATTACAGGGTGGCGCATTGTTCAGGCAGATTGTCTATCCCATCTACCGCAAGAATGGCAGGTAGTAGACAAAGAACATGTGTAGGAATGTGAAAAAGAAGGCGCTGTGGCAAGTGTTGATGATGTAATTGAGTGTACTCAAAGTATAGTTTCACAAGAAGAATGGTGCAGAAGTATGGAAAATGATGCTGTCATTAATGCTGTGGCTAAAATGATAAAAGGGCGGAGAAAAGAAAGTACAGTGAGTGTTCAGATTAGACCATTTCTAAAGGTGTTGGAGGAATTGTCTTTGATTACTAAGAATATTGTTGTGAGAGGGGACAGATTTGTTCCACCCGAGGGGGTAAGAAGCAAGTTGTTTTTATTGGCTCTTGAAGGACATTTACGCCAAACGCTAACCAAAAGAAGATTGAAGGAAAACTGTTGGTGGCCGCGTATGGATGGTGATGTGGACGGCTGGGCTGAAAGATGCATAGTAATGGGATTGATATCAGACCCTGGAAAGGCTTGGTATACTGTATGCATGGATTTTATAGGTCCATTAAGTGGAGTAGCATCTCATTTGAAATGTGTGCTAGTAATGGTAGATGTCCACTTGAAATGGTTAGTTGTGAAATTCTTGAGGGATATCACTACTAGAAACATTATTAAAACTATGCAAGAAATATTTTGGGAGGAAGGCTGTCCTGTAAAATTGATTACAAATAACGGGACACAGTTGACTTCAATTGAGATGGAATGGTTCCTTAAGTCATGTGGGATATATCATTCTCACACCTCTTTTTATAATCCACAGGCGAATTGAATAGTTGAAAGATGTAAACGCATGGTGAAGGGTATCATTCAGATGGCTGTGACAGGTGGGAAGGATGTGCATACTATGGTGAATGACTTAGTGTGGGACTATTGCACGACTAAAAACGGGGTAACTGACAAGATACCTTTTGAGGTAATGAGAGGATGGAGGGCAAGCAATAAGATAAACCCTGCCTGGGTATCTGCATTATTGAATGGGGAAGTTGTAGATGTTGGAGGAGGTGAAGTGGGCATACCTAACCAAACTTTGAAAAAACATAGAAAAAGTAGATTTGGTGAAAATAAGATCTGGGCGCGTGAAAGTGGTCTTTTGAAATTCCGGGGACCGTACAAAGTCAAGGAAGTGCATGAATTTCATGTTGTGTTGCACAACTATGAACAATGGAATAAAAGAAGAGTAGCTTTATACAGCAAAGGGAAGCTTGGAGGAGGAAAGGAGTAATAACCGTGAGAAGTGTAGCAGTTTCTTACTTATGGGCGATGATGAATTCTTAAGTGGTAATGACACATCAGGAGAGAATTGTAGTCAGGTACCAGGTGTCAGTCATAGTATTCAAACAAGAGAAAAGAATTCAAGGTGTCATAAACTTCCAAAGTATTTACATGACTAGTTTATGTAATTCAAATTTATAAGCGCATTAAGTATGTTGTAAACTTCTGTAGCATTTACATGACTATGTTATGTGATTGTAATTTTTAATGGCAGTAGGCAAGGTTGTTTATTTTTGTTTTCTTCTTTAACATGTGTTTTTTCTTATATATCTTTTATGTGTAAGATGTAGTTTATTTATATAAGGGGAATGGATGTGCAGTACTTGTAAAATTCTCAGCGTGCGATGCGCTGAGAATTCCAATCATTGGAACGGCCAGCTGAGGGTTCTGTAACAACAGTTACCCGGAGGCTGGCAAGGGACTGGAGGCTGGCAAAGGGGGACTCCATGTTTCCTGTGTTCTACCAGCAAATAAAGTACGAGTTAAACTTCCATCCTTGTGTGTGTTGGCGTGCGGAATCCCAATCTTTACAAAAGGTTTGCACAAACACACAGACACGCATGCATTGCTTGAGAGCTTAAGCTATCGCATGACTTGTAATCCAAGGTTGAAAAATGGCATTATCTCATCCAAACAGTACATCTGTGCCATCCTACTTGATGCACTCTACAAACAATTATTCCCGCTTCAATTCCTTTTTCTGAAGAGAAGTTTCAAAATATAAGAGGTGGATTGTTGATCAAGCCAGACACCAGGAAGAATAACGTCTCATCACAGAAGCCAACACCAGCAACAAGAACACTGGTATCAACAGCAACAGAAGAATTTGATCCAACCTCTGCATTGGCTCGGTTTCAAATGGCAGGTCTTAAGTCCAGTGCAGAGGGGAAGACGAAAGAGGTTGAGCTAGTTCCAGCACTAATGACCATTCAGAGGATGTTCCAGGATTATCTGGATGACCCAAAAGAGGTGTATGTGTATCAAAACCCATTGGTGTACTGGTATAGGAAGATGTGCCAGTGGCCAGAGCTCTGTCTTGTCATGTACTCAGTGTGTCTGCTTAGCATGTGTTCAGTACAACTGGTGCAGTTGTTAAAGTGAGAAGGACCCATCTCTTGCCTCAAACATAGAGAGATTGACCATGATCAAAATGAACCAACATTTCATACCACCTGATTACACTGTTCCCAAAACACCACAGGAGGAGGATTGGTCAGAATCAAGTATGTTAGATGACCAACTTCTGGGTGAACCACCTGAGTTTGAGGATGAACTCTACTTCCCAGACAGAGTATGCCAGTGCCACCATAGAACTTTTTAATTATTTCTTATTTAACTTCTTTCTTTCTTTGCAAAACATAAAAAATAGCTAGGGTAACATTATATTTGTCTCAGATTTATGCTGCCCCGTCATTTTAAGTCACATACATGGCCGGATTGGAGTTGGACGCATGTGCAGTGAAGAAGCCTCCACATTCCCTTCAGGACATTCAAGACAATGCCTGCCTACGTACAGGCCATTACTTATCCTTTTTTTTTTTGCATCACCTAGCAGGGCTACCCCAGAAGATCATCAACTGAAAGACTGCCAATGCCAAATTCCAATGTGTTGCTAGCATCAAAGAGGAGATACAATTTTATATATACCACCATGCATGGATTGGAAGAGGTAACTACTAACTATTGCATCAATGAGTGATGATATATTGAGTGATTGTGATTGACGATTGAGGGTGTATGTGGCGCCAGACAGTGAGACAGGGAGTTCAACAAATTTGTAAACTTTATTTTGGTGATTTGCAATGTTTGGGGGCTAATGGGTGACCATTTTTTCCTGAAAGTTACTGGCCTTTCAAACTTACCAAAATTTACCTGAAGGGTCCACTTCTTTTTCTGGTTATTAAGAGTCCAGAATAGTCACTTGAGTTACCAAACACAAATCTTCACAAAATACTCCAATTCTGTTTTTTACTTGTTCTTCAACAGCAGTGCACAACACAGGTCTACCTTGCTGGGTTTGGGGCTGGGGTGGAGTTACTCAGAATCAGGAGGAGGAGGGTGGAAGGGCGGGACTACCTCAATAGCCAGAAGGAGAAAGTTATTGACTTCAAAGAGAAACCATGATGATGATGAAGGCTCTGAGGCCTAGTACTCACTCAGCTCCGTGGACTGGAGAGAGGCGCGTTGATCTGGGAACTGCTGCTGAGTGTCTGTTTGCTGCATTGTTGGCTCAAATGTGAAACTCCTCTTTATGTCCTTGCTCTGCCTTAGAGTCTTCTTGGTACACTCCTGAATCCTCATGAAGCTTACCTTGCTTTCTTCTGTTGTTCTCCTTTACTCTATAATACTGTTACTGTTTTCAATACACAGGCCTTTTTCTAGTCCTCTCCTGCGCAAACAAAACTTGGTGAAAGCTCAACACTCCAGCTTACCTACTGGACAGGTTCAGCCAGGCACTCAAGAGTGATGGACATTTCGAGAAGAATGGAGATGCACCGCCCAATTTGGAAATACAGTATCATTTTCCTTTTAACAATCATCATTTTTAGAAGTGGTGGGTTAACTTCAATCCTCCATTATTTATATTTTTCTAATCTAGAAGACAGACCAATTAGAATATAGTATCTTGAGTCTCTCCGGGGTTGAAGGTCTGTTTGCAATGCATTTAACTGAACTGTGTCATACTCATCCCTTCATTTCCTTACAGAACAGTTTGATGATAGTGTGCTGCTGAGCACCCTGATAAATATTCTTGTTGTTTCTTTTGTGTACTTTTTGTCTTTGCCACCCATTTCCTCAAAACCCCTTTCCCATCCATTGATGGAGCCCCTAACCCTCTTACCCTGGGCTGTGTGATTTATATTGAGGTGTGACTTAATTTTGCACCATAAATGGATCACACAGTATTATAGTAGTTGTCAGTGAGCAAGAGCAATCCTGTCCCTGCTGCCACCGGTTCTCCCCCACCGACCGATGCCACATCCGGTGCACTGGTTCTGCCACAGGCCCCTTCATTGGCTGTCAGTGCAGCTGGAAAAAACGTTACATATTTTAGATTTCAACAAAATACAACAGCTATAGATCACTACAGTTCTACTGTCTTCTTCTATCATTCACTTTAGGAATTTTGTCTGTTACTTATGTTAGAAAAGCCAGGCAGTCAAATCTACCACAAATGTTTCATAACGGAGGGGCAGAGCTAAGTCACTGAAGTGCACTATAGAGGTGGAACATTTTAGTTAATCCAGGAGGACCTATTGTGAGGTCTTAGTTGGCAAATGCAATAGGCATGACCAAGGCAAAGAAAACCTTACAAACATGACTTGGGCATGCAATTTTATCGGTAGAGTACCTGTCCTAAAAATCTGTCCTCTCAGCATTAAAGTACCATTCCACAAGATATATAAAGGGAGATGGGAACACTAAGCTTAGTAACAAAGCAGAAGAAGCTACATACCAGTACAGACAGGAGGAGGTTGGGTAAAGAAGCATTAAAAAGAGATAAATGCATGGATAACAAGAATTTTATAAAGCTTAGATAGAATGAAAATAAGTATAAAAAGGTAGACAGGCACAATAAAAAAGAAAAGAAACATTATTTGCTATAGGGAGAGGTGAAAGCAAGTGAAATAATATTAATAATAATAATTATAACAATAATAATAATAATATAACATGAACACTTACCGGGACCAGCAGATTCGCCAGCTTCTGCACTGGTGGTGGCACTAGCAGCCTCGTCTCCTGGACCTGCCTCGGATGTTGCCCTTTTCTTTCCCCCTGGTGCTGAGGTAAGAAATAAAGAAGATAAAAAAAATAGATAAGTAGTACAATTATTCTCCCCAAAATAATGTTGGCAGGCAGAAGCAAACAAAGTAACATTGTACTTTTCTAAATCATATCACCTAGTATCATCTCGACCCGAGTTGTCCTATCGATTTCCTAATTCCTACACCTAAGCCCTACTCCAAATTTCTTAAACCTAAACTACATTAACAACTATGTATCACTGCCAATGCATTCATATTGCAACAAATGATCTTTGGTTTTCACCCACCTTTGATGGGGCAACTCAGCCTCCAATTTTTTCATTGTATAATCAATCAATCAATCACTGCATTTAGGAAAACAAATTCGCATTGTGGAACACACACAACAAATAAATAACTATTTACTCACCGAGCCCTGACACCTCCATGCTCAGCAAGTCGAGCTGGTCCCGCTCCTAGTCCAGTTTGTCTGTCCAACTGCTGCTGGGTGCACTGGACCCCTGTGTGCCAACGCACCAAATGGTGCACTCTTCCCCACAGCAGTCAACATCCTCAAAGGACATAACCACTCCCAGGTCTGCCGTCTGCTGCCAGCTTGGAGGGGAGGTGGCCCTCAACAAAAAACACAAGTGCTGCCACCTCTGTCGCAATTTAACATGGGGCAGGTTGCACCGCTTGGCGATGCCAACATCCACAAGGTAAGCAGCTGCACTGGTGCTGCCACTCCCTCGGCGTCCCTGCCATGGTGCTGGGTGGGAAAAAGTAAGGGGAAGAAATAGAAGGAAGGAAGACAGAAAAAAATATAAAGAAGTAAAGAGAAAAGCAGCAAAAATATTAATTAAGTCACAAAAAACACACCACAAAAATGACAGAAACGTACCATACACAAACACAAAGACACACACTGATGAAATAAAGGAAAAATTTGGATAATTTAGAAAAGGGAAGGATTTCTTAGATTTAGGGAGGATTAATAGTTAGGCCAGCACCATGCACAGAGAGACAGAGAAAACACAATGGACATGCCCTTTCGAACTGCGTGGTGCTATTCGCATAATATTTTAAACATCAGAATGTGCATTGCACTCCTGAATGTGAAAAACATACCATGAACGGGTGCACCAAGCAATTCAGTCTGATTGTGGAATTCCACGGAGTTCGAGGAGTTTTTTTAGCCACTTTGCGGAACTGCACAGAGTTGAATGTCGCGAGCCCCAGCCACTCCTACTCAGTTCCCACTTTTCTTTTTTTTATTTACTCTAGCAAAGTTCAAAAACTGGGTGGCTCTTATTTAACCCATTTGCATTTGTTCCTTCCCAGTGAATCCCGAGGCTGGCCTTACCTAAATTAGTTTGGTAACCTCTGATCTTAGTCTCAGTATGGAACAGGGTTAAAATATCTATTTCCCCATCTCTTAACCCAGCTAGCCAGTTATTTTGAAGATTCATTGAAGAATATTCTACTCTTATGTCCTATCAGATCTCCTTTCCTCCTCTGCAGACCTCTGTGATGTTGTGCAAAGGTAAACCAGCTTGTCTGTAGCTGTCTCTTGCAAAGAACAGGGAGGTTGTTATACATCTGCAACTGAGAAACGGAATACAATCAGCATATATGCCATATTGGAAACACATATACTAAGAAACCAGCTAGTGGTTTCTCATTGCAAAGTCAAAATACCAGCAATGTCTAGAAGAAAAACGATTGGAAACATATGAAGAAGATTTTCTATAAGCCCTAATTTCAAACTTGCTTTAAACTATCAAACACCCAATACAACCTATTTGTGTGCCTAGCTACCTGAAATTAGGACATGCTAAATCCATGGACGTCAATTCACCGTAATGCCAAGGGTAGCAGAAGTTACATTACACGTCCTTTCACCTCCACTTTCACTCACATACACATACTGACACATACACACAAATTCACACTTACATACACTCACATAAACACACTCATACCTGCAAGCACGCACACAACATACATTTAAAAGCATTTTTCACTTACCTCTGCTGCCATGAAAGGACATTTCCAGCCAAATGCATTCCATTTTTATTACACCAATAGTGAATCATATATTATTATTCACTGTTAGTGTATTAAAAAATGTAACAGAAAACAAATAGAGTAGAGCCTTAACCGACGTCCATAAGGACGAGCTGCCCTTATATTCCTGGCACTGAATTTGCCACCTCTGAGGCAAGGGGTCGCAAAGGCAGTGTCAGGGGTAGCAAAGGGGAAGCCAGGGGTCGCAGCTGTGACCACTGTCAACCCCTAAATGATGTTCATGGTTTATTCCATGTGTAAAAAAAAAAACACTGCTAAACCAAACTGCTTGACAACATTCTCCCATCACATGATTATTATTTCTCATAGAAATCGTGGTGCATTGTGTTGCGCCCCAGCAACAGAGAGCTGTCTGAAAGACAACAATCTTACTGGGAATGTCGAATAAAGTTTCCATACAGGGCACATCACAGAACAACATCGATGGTGAGTGTGATGAATGGTACTGAATGACAGGTGCCTTCTGACTCTTTTAAACTTGCCCTTGGCCTTTGATGGAGTGGATCAAAAATAATCCACCAAAATATCAAAGAAAAGCTTAATATGACACAGCAATGAATACAGATATCAATGTGTTAAAATGTGGGAGTCTCTCTATAAACTGACCTCCAGTTACCTGTCCATTCAGACCCCATGTTTATTCTAACTCCTGCTCCTATGGTTGAAACAAGTTACAAACGTGCTTTTTAGAAAAACAATGTCATAAAACTTAGCATACAAAGCCTCTTCATATTCATTCCGACAAAGATATTTATAGTAAAAAGCCAGATTTCGGAGTCAGTCCCTCTTACAGATAACCCAGTAGGTCAACAACATATAATCAATGTATCAGAACATAGATTTATCACGACTTACAATACGGCACATATAGACGTAAGAGCTATTTTGAGGAGGCACCTACTAAGGAGTGACCCATTAGTAGCCACAGAGTTCAAAAGATGTCTAATGATAACTTATAGCAAATGTACGTTTCTAAGAGGCAAAATAGTGAGAAGTGACATTAGAAGTGGTAAGAATTGTTGGTTAAAATCAAGTGATGGATTCAAAAAAATGTGCCAAGGGTAAGGTGTGCAAAAATGGGGAGAGTAGCACTGAATTAAAAAGTGAAGGCAAAATTATACATAAAATCAGGGGACAATTTCCAGGCAAAAGTGAATATGTAGAGTATATATTAAAAAGCAGTTGCCCTAAAATCTATGTAGGGAGTGCGACATTACAGGCACATAAGAGGATTCTACAACATCTAAGAGCCATTACAAATGGTGATGAAACATACCCAGTTGCTAGACACGTCAAGGAAGAACACAGTGGAGATGTGAGGGTTTTAAAATATAGTGTAATTGATGGCATAATGGCCGATAATAGAGGGGGCAACAGAGAAACGCGACTAAGAATATTAGAGTCTAAATATATTATTGAAGACAGAGCAAAGGAGACTAGTATATCTTTCTAAATTAATTGAAAGGAAATGAAAATAATGTGTGTGATTAATAGTAATATAGGTATCTGAACTCTAGTGAAGTATTGATTGTTTGAGAATTCTGGCATAATGAAGGAGATAATGTGGACAATGTATCACAAGCCTGTATATATATATATATAATTTTCAAAAAGACGGTGCAATTCAGTCACACACCAAAGGGCTGCACAATATCCAGATGAGCTCGTGAAATGTAGAATTGAAAATCACTCGTATATAATATCTTCGGCTCCAATTTATTGAAAGAGTTCAAGTGCAGGTTAAATTAACACTGCATAAAAGAGTATAAATAAGTGAATGACACTTATAAAAAATCTCTCAAGTGCCTGCAAGGAACAAACACACGCTGTCCCATCCAAATGTCGACGCGTTTCGGCAATAGCCTTCAACTGGACACATATATATACATAGCCTACCTAGATTGCCTCTGAATTACATCCCACCAGGTGTCTTAAAGAATTGGAACGCACTATAAAAATGACACTGGAAAAAATAATAATACCGGAAAGCAGAACACATTTACATCATGCGTAAATTTATAAACAACTCTTCCTTTAGTTATGCCTCCCATTTATAAATTAATGTGAGGGTAACAAATACTGAAATGTAGGATTATATGTCCCAACTATGCAGCAGAGATACACGAGTGAGATAACTGTTTTACATTAAATTGCTTAAGGATTAAATCTAGTGTGCAAGGTGCTTAACCCAACAGTAGTTCTGGTTGAGCTTAAAGATTTTTCTTTTGTTGTTTTGCCGGTTGGCCAGCGACAAAAACTCCCCTGGAACAAGGATGGAAGTGGAGAGGCCGGTCCAGGAAAGCGAAGGCTGAGCAATACTGAAGGCGCCCAACAAAATGAACAACACAGCATGAGGACACGACAACACAAGGAATTCAGGTAAGTGAAGGGGAGAGTGATGCGATGCCAGGAAGCTGTGGCCAAAAGACTAGAACGGCAAGCAGCTTTGTGTGGACTGGTGAGTGGTGTGGGCAACACGGGCAATGGGAAGGGGTGGGGAACACAAAACGGGAGGAAGTGTGGGAGGCAACAGAACTGTAAAAAATCACTATGACACAGCGAGCACTGACCCTGTCACTGTGTATTTTTATCTTCTACTGGTTGGTGGAAACAAAAATAATGAGGGTGGAAGGGGAAGTGCAACACAGAGAAGGAGGTAGGAGGGAAAGAAGCAACACGGAGAACTGGGGTTGCAGAAGCAACATGGAGAACAGGTGTAGGAGTTTAAAAAGCAATACAGAAAATGGGGCGGGCGGGGAAGAAGCAATATAGAAAGCATGGGTGGTAGGGGAAGAAGAAATGTGAAGAACAGGAAGTAGGGGGGAAGAAGGCACAGAGAATGGGATGGGAGGGAAAGATGTAACATGGAGCCAGGGGGGTCGGAGGGATAAAAACAACATGGAGAATGGGGATGAGAGGATTAAAAACAATACGGAGAACAAGGGTGGGAGGATTAAAAGCGACACAGAGAATGGAGATGGGAGGGAAGAAGCGATACGGACACCGGGTGGGAGGTTAAGCAACACAACAGGAAGCATTTAAAAAGAAAAATGTTATCTTGATCGGTGCACAAGCAGCAGATGGACACTAATCGAAATGAAGCAAGCACTACTTGGTCTGTGCTCCACAGGAAAAAAGAGGAAGTGAAACTGGCACTCACTTGCTAAATAGAAGGCAGCAAATGTAGGTGACAGTGAAGCTAGCGAATAATAAGCAATGGGCAGGATCCAAGCCTCTTTTAGTAAACAATATCTCTTGCAAGCACACTGTGTTAGTTGAGTGTGCAAATATTGCATCGCTGTAACTTTTGAAATTGAATATTATGAAAGAATACAAAGTGTGTTCAGAAGTATGCTAACATACCAACATATGATTAATTGACTAGGGGAATCAATAAGTGTTTTAAATGGGCAGGTACCCAGGGCTGTCTTTTCGCATGGGCAAGCTGGCTCCAGGCCCAGGGTGTCAATCTTCAGAAGGGAGCACAGAGGGGTCTGCATTTGTGGTACTGCAGACTGCAGGTTCCCTCTCATGTGGCTTCAATGTTTCGATTAAACTGCTTGTAACTATTTGTTTACTCACTGCAGGTGTTAAGTTACACTCCTTTAGCCCCATTCCCTCTGCTCCCATTTCCCCCCTCAGCCCCTGCTGCCAAGCAATGGCATGCCTATCCACCACACCAACAGCTTTGCACCAGCGTAATGGAGCTACTTTGTGAATGAGTCAGGCTAGCTCAGGGGAGGTGTTTCTGTTCAGAGGCCCCTCACTGCTCTCATATAATCACCCTTTGACTGACCTGTGAGCATTAAATGGGCCACCTAATGTCTCATTTCATTCACGAGCAGCGGTGAGGAAAACAATTTCTATCTCACCAAGGACCGGCTCTGCCTGCACAACTTGAATTTGAAAGTGAGAGTACATGCACTTCTCAGCAGGGGTGCAATTATTTTAATGGGAAAGTAGTAGCACTTCTCAATAGCGCACAGATGGTCCTGACCAGTTGGTACCTACACATTTAAAGTTCCATTCAACCACTTGATAACATGACTCGGAAATGGAAAGTACGATGGAGGCCAGAGACATTTAAATATTTTAATGCATGGACAAAGTTGGCAATTGCCTGGGCCCCCTCCTTCCAATGGGGGGGTGGGGGTCCTGATATTGTGAGCATTCTTCCACCCTATATCATCTTTATCAGCTTCTCTATCAGGAACGCTCTTGGCATATGATTACCGGGGGCTTTAGGGCGATGTGAGTGGTATGGCCGTACTGGGCGCTAACATGGAAGGGGGGCGCTGACCTCAGGGGAGGGGGTTGTGTTCAGCAAGAACTTACCATTTAAAAGCACCTGCTGCAGACGTCCTAGTGCGTCCATGTGGTAATAAAAAAATGTAAAGATAACTCTTGTGCTTATCATTCCTGCTAGAGAGAGCGATCAGAGTTTTGTCTAGAGGCAGTTTTGGCTCGCCATAAAGTTCTGCAGAGAGTTAATGCGCATGCTGAAAAGAACAGATCTGTATTTTATTTGGACAGCTGAGTGAATTAGTAAAGCCAGAATTTACCAGCCCTTTAAAACAAATTAAATGTATGTGCGAGAGAGAGAGGGGTAATGGAGAGATGGGGGCACTTTTGCCCAGTGGTAGTGAGGGAATCCGAGGAGGAAGTCATGGGGGGAGGGGGCGCCGAAAACGATTGTTGCACAGGGCGACACCAGCTCTAAAGAAGACCCTGGTCATTACTTCAGACTCTGCCTCTCTTTCTCTACCCAGTTTCATTTTAAAGCTTTTTGGGCCCCTATGTAAGACACGTTACCGCTATTTTTGTGAGAAAGTTTATGTTTAATTGAACATTGCTTAGCATCGTGGGGGCCTAAATTAGCAGAAAATAAGTGATGTGAGTCAACGTTTTTCCGAACAAGGAGCCCCAAAATACGTCTTACATGTCCCAAAAAAACTAAGAGGACACTGTTGGGGGCCGCTGTCTGGGTACGGGTGTGTTTTTTTTGGAGTGGGATAGGAACTGGAAAAGTGTGACTTTCGACGAAAATACTTAATTGCAAGACCGTCGAGGCCACCTAGGAAAACAAACATCACGCAATACTTAAAAACAAACAGAACCCGCCATTCAGGACGGGAGAGCTGCGACTGCAGCATGACATTGACAGCAGAGGGAGGACTCCCGAGTGAGCTGGGAATGGCCGCCCCTAAGCTGCCGTATCCTGAGCGTCGAAGGAGGTACTTTCATTGAGCTCCGAACTCTGGGCCTCTACTCGGAGGAGGGGCGGGCACCCACCTTTGTACTACCTGCTTTGAAAACTGTTTCCCTGGCCCTGATTGGCCGCTGGCCCTCTAATCCGCTGGAGTAACGTGAACGGAGGAGGTGGAGGAAGAAGAGGGAGGCACGGGGAGGAGGGAGGGCGATCCCGACCTGATCTGAGCCTGCCCACTGCTGGGAGAGGCTAGGCTCCCCGTGTTCAACAGTGTGATCTGAGGGGCCGCGGAGGGAAGTTCAGACGGCTGCTGCCGAGGCTTTGTACGGCCACCACAAGCCGTAGGGGCAAGACACCGCCTCTGCCCGCACCTCTCCGGAACGCGCCCTCCTCCTGCCTTTTTTTCCTTCCCTTCAGAAGTGGCCAGAGATTTTCGAAGCCGGGCTGACACCACCTTCATGCTGAGGCACCAGGGAGCGCCTGATCAGCTTCACGTGAGATCACTGAGTAGCGGGGATCCCTTCACTCTTGAGAAAGGGGCTGGTTCAGACCCTCCCTCGATCTTCTGGCAGATCCTGCCCTATATCCAACTGCCCTCCGCAGCGGCAGGACTGGAGCTGAGCTGCAGCGAGTGCCCAGGAGATCACTGAGCCACACGGCACCCCCGATCTGAGAGTCGGGCTAGTCCTCTCAGCTGATCCCGGCGCTTCCTGACTCGGTCAGACTTGACACCAACTAGGAATCACGGGGATCGAGAAGAGGAGGCTGTGATCAGCTGCACTGGCGATCCGGAAACAGCGGTTACTCCCAAGGCTTCAAGGCGCCTCCTGGCCCACGCAGAAGGTTACTTTACCCCTATCCGCGTTCTCCCGAGGGCCCTGCGTGTGCGCTCAGTTCTCCTCTCACTTCTGCGCCTCGAAGGAGAGAGATGCTGAGGGGCTGCCCCGAAAGTGACACTCAGCCATGAGTGGGCATTTGGGCAATCTCTGCCACCCTCTCCTATCCAGGAAGGAGCCCGGGACCTGCTGGTGACCGTCAGAGGGAACGTGTGAACACTTTCTTACTATTTCTCCATTAGTTATTTCTTGTTAGTGGAGAGGCTCGCCATGGCCACCGGCTCCCTGGAAGTGGCCCCGGAGGACATGAGCAAGGTGCCGGACGAGGAGGCGCTGAGGTGGAGCAAGGAGGAGCTGCTCCGGCGGCTGCGCCGGGCCGAGGCCGACAAGATGAGCCTGATGCTGGAGCAGGGCAACCTGATGAAGGAGGTGAACCGCCGGCTGCAGCTGCACCTGCTCGAGATCCGCGGCCTCAAGGAGGTGAACCAGAAGCTGCAGGACGACAACCGCGAGCTGCGGGAGCTCTGCTGCTTCCTGGACGACGACCGGCAGAAGGGCCGGCGGCTGTGCCGCGAGTGGCAGCGCTTCGGGCGCCACACGGCCGCCGCCGTCTGGCAGGAGGTGGCCGCCTACCAGCACAAGCTCTCCGAGCTGGAGGCCGGCCAGCAGGCGCTGCTGCGGGACAACCTGGAGCTGAAGGAGCTGGTGCTGATGCTGGACGAGGAGCGAGGTGGGGCCGGCTCGCGCAGCTCCATCGACAGCCAGGCCAGCCTCACCAACCTCAACGGGGGCGCCCGCGACGTGGGCGACGGCAGCAGCACGTCCAGCGCGGGCAGCGCCGGCAGCCCCGACCACCACCATCACCACCTGCACCAGAAGGTGCTGGAGACCAAGGCCGGGGTCATCCGGAGGTCCATGGACGACCTGTCCGCGCCCCTCCACCACCGCAGCATCCCCAACGGGCTCCACGGTGAGTCTGGGACAACTTTTTACATACTTTGTGGACTTCCTGTTCAGGGTGCCCTGGGGGGCGGGGGTTGGAGATATCATGCAGCGCTGATGTATGTGTGGTGGTACCTGAATAACTGAGCCACTGCAGTATAATTGGCGGTAGTATGAATGTCTCTTCTAGTCCAGGTTGCTCTGAGTTAAATATCCCGCAGAGTTAGGGCAAAAGGCAAGAAAGTGTGTTGGAGTTCTCGTAACGCAGCGCAGTGTGTTCAGCCACAAAGACAATCTTGTATCCTTCACAATGTTCACGGTAATCTGGTGGTAGTAGTCCACAAGAATATCCACTAACTTGACATTACTATGTGAAAACGTGTCCATAATTCTCTCATTAACGTCTAATAGCGCAGGTATGTGTGTGTCGCAAAGAATACGTGTAATGCAGGTGGTTGTAGTATACAGGGAAGCCTGGCATCACTGTATAAAAATGGCAGTTGTGATTTTAATTAGTCATATCTTAAAGCATCGTAACTTTCATCACAGCTCGGTCCAGTAGACGATAGGGTTATGTTTTGTATGTGATGCGCAGACCAAACGCCACATAACGTGCTAGACTAGTGTCGGTAGTATCCAGTATAACTGTACTCCTCGCATAACATGCATAATTGTCTTTGATCGCTGCTCAGTAGTTTGTGGCCCCTTGCGAACAGATGATTCAGTGTGCACTGTTTAGTAAATACCGCAGGATCCTCCTAATGTCAAGCGCAGTATTCACCGGCATGCATCTGTTGAATAATATAACTTTCGAGGAAAACTGCTCTTCAGGGCAAAGTCCAGTTCCAATGATGATTTAGTCAATCTCTAGAGACATAACATTTATTCTCACCGGGAAGTAGAGGTAATGAGTTCTTTATTGCCTGCTGATAATGCCTCTCACGAGCAAGACTGTCCAAATAATGTGTCAACGTCAGTACATGTATTTTGAGGACTAAATAATGTGTTTAAAACGATAATGCCGTGCATCAGTGCCCAGTGTGATATGACATTGTGTCAAAAATAAGTCGAGGGATGGGATGCTTGAGTCATTGGTAGTTGTACCTTCCATATGTATGGTGCATCAGTACTCTCAGTAGTGAACACTGATGTTTAAATTTACTGTGGTATGCTTCTAAGTAAGGTCTATCGCTAAAAGTCATAGGGCGGAAGTACAATTCAGTACCCACTTTCTCCCCCCTCCCCCAGCAATTACTGCAAACCTGTTTACAGCCCAATAACACGTTTTTGTATCTACATATGAAATTGCTCTTGGTCAACCAAAGTAGCTGCCAAGGCTCCCATTTATCCAGCCCCATGGTGTATCCCTCAACTCCGCCTAGGATCTCTGCCCGTCTTCTTCGTTGAAAGGTTACATGCGTCAAGAAATATATTACTTGTGTATTTCCAACTCTTTTCTTATGCTTCTACCTCTCCCACCATGCTTGATTTGTACTTGTAACCCTACAAATCCCTGCAGCAAACCCACTTCTCTGTACCATTGACCGCTCCCCAGTACTCAGCAACACTATTTCATCTGCCAATCAAAGGGACATGCCACTCTCGTACAAACCCAACAACAATCACTGACAAATAACTCCTTTCCAAAGCCTTCAAGAACTCCAACCTATCACTGTCGCCTGAAAAAAAGCTTCCTGGACCACACAGTATGTGGCAACTGCTTCCCAATTCCTGGCCTAGCTTGTCGTCCTAGATCCTGAAATGTTTGTAGTAATGCAGCTTCAACTCTTGCTAGAATGCCACCACATATCATCACCTGTCAATCCTATTTCTATGTAAGTATGACTCAGATACCCCTTATCACAATCTAGGATGGCATTTTAGTTCACCCTGACTTGAACAACCTCATAATGCCTAACCTCCAGGTCGTCACCCAGAATCCATATTCTAATACCAGTGGTCCATGTCCCTTCTGTCAAGTGATTCAGATACTGCCGCTCAGCTTAGGCCCTAATTGTGAGTGCCCAGTAGGGGTATTTGGTATTGATCTCACACGATAAAATCCAGTTCCCTTAAGTTTGAAATTTATTAGGCCCGATAAATTCTATGTATCCAGATTTTTGCCCTTAACATTGGGCATGACATGCAAGTCCTCACATCCAAGTACTTACCAAGTCTCTCCCTCCCCCCGCTCCCCCCCTAAAATTTCAGCAGGTGTGACCTGCAGAAATTTAATGAGTTTGCAGGCTTTATGAACCCCCATAATTACTGGGTGCGGTACATTTTGCTCTTCTTTTAATTGTGATCCATGTGCACACAGATACTTGCACAAGGATCATAATCACCCAACCCACTTGTGATCACAACTAGTATTCCTTCTCACGATCTAAGTACTTTTCCAGGAAGAAGCCACAAATATCTCCTTATCACCTAAATGTTTCACCAACTGGTCCTTCTTTGACATTGCAGAAGTTTGTTGGTTATGGCATTATCGATGCGCTACAACACCTTAAAACTGAATGAGCACAGAACTAGGAGCTCAGAGCCAGTTGTCCAATTCACAACAATGGTGCCTGCCCTCTACTTTTTAATCACTGAGACACGGATGACTTATTATTATTGCTCCCAGATTTTAGGACAATCTTACACTCCATTTTGAATACCTCCTAATCTTCCACCGCATTGTTGAGCTCCTTAGACCCTAAAATTACTGTTTCTAATGGAACCTACACCCTGTGCATAGACCACCACTGCAAAATGATTATGACTTCTCCCAACTTTTGCTATTGGTATGCGGAAACTGCCCCTCGATTTGATTGTTTTTGCATTGTAAATACATCCAGTGGGCAATGTAGTCTCACACTCTGAAGCAAGCTACGGCATGCTTGGTTCTAGTCCTATTTTGTTTTTATGTTCGCTCCAACGCATACTGCATGCACACAAAACCATGCGTCATCCTTGTGTGGTCACTGGGGGCCTTGAAATGTGGCTTTCACTCCACCTCTGACAATAAATTTACGTTCTTCACAACTATACATTGGTATGGATCTGCCAGTTGTTTTTTTCCGAGCATTTTTTCTTTACATAACAAATTAATAAGTATTCTGAAAGATATTCATTTGTCTTATATCTCCATTCCATAACATTGTTCCATGTTTGGTGCCTTATTTATTTGTTTACACAGACCATCAGGAGCATATGTAGACCGTCATTTCTCTAAATTAAAGAGCGTGTGCGCTTATAATGCTTCCATAATCCATAGTTCACATGAAATCGACCTCCTTCTCCTTCCCTTTAGATAAAATATCAGTCTCACTTATGGGACATAATAAACACAGATCGTTTCTGTGTTCTCTGAGCGCGACTATTACCATCCTAGTCTTTACCTATGTCCACTCACTATCTCATCTAGAAATCATTCCCAAATGTCAATTAAGGTCACTAAGTGCACATATAAATAACTCTTCCACGTCCTGCCTTGACTCATCTCTTTGTATCAGTCCCCTTCCTCAATCTGACTGAGCGTGGTCTGCCAGTGCTGATTCTTGGGTACTAGGGTTGCGCCTCATTACTCCTGGTTCGCCCGCTGAGTTCTGAGTCACCGTTTTATCGACCTTGTAGTCTGTGTTGCATGGTTTGGAACTCACTGGTGTGGGGCGAATTAATATCCGCAGATCTCGTGGTTACTGCGAGTGATGGCCATATTTAATCATCTGTGTTTTTGCCAGCGTTGTAAAACGTGGGAGCGTTGCCCGATTCCCTGGAGCTTCGCCGATTTATAATTAATGATGACTTTCTGCTCACAGCTACAAAAAGTGTATTCAAAGGATTTTGCCTCCTGCTCGTAAATGGACCTGTTTAGAGTTGGTTGGTAAAAAGATCCCATAATTCTGGAGGTAGTGGTAAATCCCTAGGGGAACCCACATGCAGAATTTCTCCATAATACCATGTGGTGCAGGAAATTCCCCCTTAGGATTCACGTCTTAATTTAGCATTGCGCCCAGAAATCCAATATCGTCTGTCACTAACCAGCTCTGAATCAAGTAAATAGAGTGGCTAAAAGATTATTTTATGTTAAAGGTACCCAAATCATTTATAAATAAAGTTATTGTGCGCTAACCTTGACTCACCTATTTTCTGTGGTAGGCAAAATGTAAATAAAGGCATTTATATACTTTTTGCTTAAGCGCTTAAAAGTATTTTGTGAAAACGACTCAAAATCATAATGGTATTGCAGCCTAAGCTTTGAAACATCCTGAAGCTGAAGGGAGTAGGGGAGGTTTCGACAATGCCCACAGACTCCGCAAAGCATTCCAGTAGTGAGGCCATTACAAGTAAAACCATAGACAGGAGCATTGCGCCAAGTAGGACAGGACGGGACCAGGCTGAGGTCTGGTACATAGTCATCAACATGGACAAGTCAGAGAGAGGCACTATGTGGATATACATTTTATGAAAACAAGAACAATGCTGAGGGCCCAATTTATTTATTTACTTACATAAAGGGTTTTTTGTAGAGCAGTATGTGTAGTCCTGTAGTTACTCCAGAGTACTGCTGGCATACCAGTCACTTAATACTGAATTTTTAGGATGTACTTTTAAACACAGACGAAAGCCCTATGGCATGGTCCCGGGGTAGGAGCTGAAGGCGGCAGTCTGAAAGGGAAGGTAATAGCACAGTAGAAGATGCATTGAAGAGGAGCTGGAATAGCCAGAGATAGATGGTTAAGAAGAAATGAAGACGACAGAGTAGTAGAGTGGAGTTGACTTTTTATTGTCTGGAAAGCAAGGAACAATAATATTATGGGTGCTTTAGAGACGATATCTGGAAATTGAAGAAACCTAGGAGAAGTGAGCTCATAAGATGAGGGGAAAAAAACAGGGGGTTTAGATCAAAAGAGGAAGGACAAGAAGCCAACGTGATCCTTGGGTACAGATGAGAAGGGCTGCGGTCTGGCCTAGGTGAGGTGGCATTCAAGTGTTGGGGTTGGTTGTGTTGCTTAGGGCATGGTTGATGGGAAAGCTTGCAGTTTCCCCATGACCACTGAATTCTATTGCATTACGGTTGATGCCGCCTGTCAGCAGAGACTTTTCAGTATACTAAGCCAGGCTGTAGAATGTGATGCACGTTCCCTGCCGCAGGAACGCCTCCAAACTAGTTATCTGCAACCAGTCCCTCTGGGCTTTGTGTGAACAGTGTGACGTTGGTATCCCAATTCATCGATGTTGCCCGTTTAAATGTTGGACTAGCACTGCGCATAGCGAAAAGGCCTAATTTGAGATTGATTCCAAAATTACAAAATTTCTGTCTCAAAGGGATAAAGTTTTACTGAGATTGGCCACATAGCTCCTGACGGCATAGATTTTACTGTCGCTCATCGAAGAAGCGCTCTGCTGTGTTAGAAACAAAATTGCACTTCCCGTTTCCCTGCTTTATCAGCATTCTCTCAAAAACGACCTCATTTCGTGGCGTTGCATGGATGTTTTTTTTATTTGGCACAAAATGTATACATACTTCTTGATATCACTGACGGATCTACAGCTTGACATATGAAGCGCTGAGGCGAATTCTGCTATTCTGGCACATTGATCATAACCATGAAAGGCCAAAAAGTTAAAAACAGAACACCTCGTATTTGCCACGTTTTACTTCCTACGTTTGCTGTTCCTCAGGCGCGAGAGAATCCGTACGTTTTGATCCTTTAAACAGAAACTTTTCGTCTGTGAAGTTTGCATCCTTGTCTTGAAAATTATCGCGCTTTAAGCGCTGGCCTGAGGTAAACGTATGTCGAGAGAGACACGTTTCCTTCCATGGAGATAAACCTGTCTAACATTCGGGGCCCCGCCCAGTCCCCCTGCCCCGGGGAGCTGCCCTCCGTCACTCTGTTTACTTCCGGTCTCCGCTCGCGCTCATGTTGCCTAGGTGCGCCGGTGATGTAATCGCTTTGGAGTGAGGAAGCCAGAGACCTTGCTCCTTCTTACTCTCGGTTCTAGGAACTCCCTTGGGATGTGCTTACAGCGCCGAACACGCTTTGGTGTGGTTTCCTCTCTAGGGCAGTCACAAGAAGGGGCCTCGACATTTGTCACAATTTGGCTTTTTTTTTAATTAAAAGGGGTGGAAAGTTGTAAACCATCATTACCGAGAAGCTCCTGATCATACGTAGCTAGTCCGGGCCTGTATTTTTTTTAAACCCCACAGCAGATCACATTATGTAAATTGTAATTCCCTTTTTTTTTTTTTTATACATAAAACAGAAAAACAATGGATACTGATGCTATTGCAAGCGGGCGCTGCAAATAAAAGTAGGCGTTGAAGTATGCAGAGGAGATATTATAAATCAATGCCTACCGTTTAAACTATTTTAGAGGATGAATGGCTCAGTGCTTTGGGTCTGACATGAACAGGACTCTAAACTCTTGGGCACAAGAAGTTGGCAGTGACAGTCAGTCAAGTGATGGCGCTTCAACAATCGCATAACTTTGTCATTTCACTATTGGAATGCCATTTGTTTAGCGGTGTAGCCAGGTGTCGTCGTTTGGGTGGGTCAGCTTCAACCATCCAAGCCTTTTTTGCCGCAGTATCTTTCATTGTCCTGTAGTTCTGACTTTTGACATTGGTCCTTTGAGTTTAGAATACCCAGCGTGAAAAAAGCTGTTTCAAATCCCATAACTCGCTGAAATTGTTATACCTGGCATGAGGCCACATGGCAGCCAATAGAGTGATGAATATGGACGTTTCTAGTGACCTAAACATAGACTAAAGCTGGAGAAGAGACTAGGGACATTCTGCTGAAACGCGCGCTGTCCAGATGCAGACACGATGTTGCCGAAATTAGGAGGTGTCCATTTACGCCTGTAGTGCCGTCGCCGCTTTTATAATGCCTCCGGGTTGGGGAATGTCTGTAAGGGTGGGGGCCAGTCATTCACCCGCCAGCCTCTGCCTAGTATTATTTGGAGCAGGGGTGGTGTTGGGGGCGGGGTTCCCACTTTCTGGAGAGGTAATCTAGAACGAAGGGTACAGCTCTGCTGACATGTTCGTTTTGTGTGAAGGAAAGTGATTGTATTTGCTAAGATGGCATAACTACAATACAAAATCAATGTGTTTTATTACTATGGGTGGGGACCTTTCTTGGAAAGAGAGGAGTTTCTTCCTTGGACCACTTGTTTGCCTTTGAAACTCGATGCAGAAAGCGTTGCTTGCCCCAGCCCCTCCTTCGTGTTACACGTAGGAGCCTGACATTTATATGGACACATTTCTAGGACTTCCCTAACGGGATGCCGCCTCCCGGATCCTTTATTGGAAAGCACGGCCTGCAACCCCGCCCCCCCCCTCCCCCCTCCCCAATCCCTGTGGGTGGCGCTGACACCGTGTGGTAATAATCACGTGAAGACTCTATCTCACATCTGTAAACATTGTTGGAGCTGAAGGCCTTCGCCAGCAGCACTGCCCGCCCCGAAATCACTTTGGAGGTGCCAGCTGCAAAGCTGACGTGGTGGTAGTCATTCACTCCTCTTCAAACGTGATTGCGGCCAAACAAGTACATGAATCACTCTGGGTTTTTCAATCAATGGGGAGAAATGTTCCTGAGCTTTAAAGCAATATACAGCATGAAATATATTCACAGGATATGGAAAGGACAACCAAAAGTACCATGTGTTTTTTTCTCTTTTTAACGAGCTGGCCAGCTTTGTTCTAGTCAGAATGATTAATTTAGATGCTGGTAAGAAACCGTTTTAATTCAGTCGCTACTAGATGCGCCAAGAATGCGAATCAGAGTGAAAGAACTGACTAGGGCCGGCTTTAGCACTGGTGGCGCCCCTCCCCCCAATGACTTCCTCCTCAGGTTTCCTTATTACTGCCTGGCAAAAGTGCCCTTCACCTCTCCATAGCCCCTCTCGCACATATACTTCATTGGTTTTAAAGCGTCGGTAAAGGCCAGCCTTACTAATCCACTCAGCTATCCTCATAAAACACAGCTCTGTTCTTTGCGGGTAAAGCTGGTCCTGGAGCCAACAAAGACCCACATAATTTACTGTCTTTAATTATCCGGGGTACTACTGTTTTTCTGATGATTTATCAAAATGCTTACCCTGATTTCTTGAGAACGGGGGCCTCTGAGTGCATCAGGGATGTGGCCCTGCCACACTCTACTGACACCAAAATTCAAGGCTTGTATGGCCTGTCACCGTGCCACACCAGACATGGGCTACCTGCTACTGGGAATGATGCACTTCCAGGTATCGGGGCTATGAACGAGATCGCCTGGTTGTGCTGTGACGTATGTTCACCTGTGCAGTGACGTACATTCACAAGCAGACTCCATTCCTGGAAGGGTTTTCACCTGCCCTTTAAATTTCGGAAAGTCCGAGGGCTCTAGTGTGGGCACCAGAAGGGTTTCAAGGCGCTCTGGTCAGCTCCTCTAGTCTCATTATCTGAATGTGTGGGGGAGGGACTTCGGTCAGCTAATACTTAAGGCAGGTGGCACACAGCCAGTTGCAGGACCACAGGTAGAGCTTCATTGTCCCTGCCTTGAGGGGACCAGTAGCACAGACCTCCTGTCCAGAAAGTCTATTCAAGTACAGTTGAACATAGCTCTTCAAATGGCTTGAGTGGAGCTCCACATTACGTCCATAGTTTGTGGCAGTCGGGTTGCATTCCAGAGCCAAAGAGGTTGCCTGCAACTTTCAAAAAATTGGCACAGTCTGGTTGCAGAGAATCTCCAGGTGCGTTTTTTTCATTCACTTGGAGTGTTGCATGTTGCTTTTGATAAATCTGACGTGTATTCTGACTAGAGCAAAATTACTTCTTTAAAGTTATTTTCCTTTCTTGTAGCCCTTTGTCGAAAATCCCGCAGTTGAGCTATCTCACCCGTAGACTCGTGAATTCTTCCAGACAGAAGATCGAGGAGGCGAGAGGGTTGGCAAAGGGCACAGAAACAAAGGCCTCCACCTAAGCCTAGGAACCTTCATGGCAGCTTGGCGGCACCACACATGTTCAGTGAGGCGGTGTGCCCTTGCAGAGTGGGGAGGCTTTCTTCTCTCCTGCAAGCATTTAGTATGAAATCACTGTGTCTTTTTTTGCTCTCTCTCATCTCACTCTCGCTCTCTATAACTGTCTCTCCCTCTCCCCCAACCCCCGTCCTAGTTAATTTGTGCACTTTGTGTCCAGAGACAGAACGACCCATCTTTGAAATCGTGCTGGTCCATAGCATAGTCAATCAAGAGGTGTGGTCTAGCTCTTACCTGTATCTTTTGCTTTACATTGAGAAGCTCTGGAGCAATTCTTAGTAAATATGGTTCCGGATGGAGTTTCCCTACTCCATTCACTGACTAGAGAAGTTGCCACCAAAATTGGGAATCTCTGTGTAGTTTATCTTCATAAAATAAACCTCGTGTTGGTGATGAATACCTCTCCCATTGACTTCCTGATTTCTGTGGTAAACCCCCCCCAAAAGTGAGCCTCTTCTGTCACTGCTCTTCTATAGTCTTGCATTTGACAAAAATCAATGTGACAGGACAGCCTAGTGGGTTTAACTCTCAGATGTGACAAATACAGTGTTCTGCAGGTCATGAGTTTGCATCCCGACAAGGCTGACTGAGCCTTCCATCTTTCCAATGCCTGTAAGTTGGATACCATTAAATTGTGTAATAGTAAAACCTATTTTATTGAGCTTAGAAATGCAGATGCGTGGTGTGAAGTGGTATGTTTTTAATATTTGATGTTGTGCCAAACTCAAGAGTTTGTCTGTTTAATTTCTTGATAAGTTATAATCCTATGTGTATTGTCTGTTATCAAGCACTTGTGGATTTCACGCAAAACATGGACTTGTTAATATCTAGAAGTATTAACTTACAGCTACAACTTAGAAAATGCAGAATCCACTCACTACCTGTCATTTCAGAAGTTTACAAAATATTAAGTGCCTCTAGGGTGCCAATGCTAAAGGATGCCCTGAGATCCCATTTCCTTCATTTCTTGTGTGTTTGTTGTGGGTGAGTGTGCCAACAGGCCTTACCAGATGTCATGTGCTAGAACATTTTGTACCACTACAAACCTGCATGTTGCCTACCATTAAGGTCGTTCTGTTTTCCTTTGCCCTGATAAACACCGTTTGTAGATATTAGTACTTGCGTGAGCTTGTTGCTTGGTGCTTTGTGGCTATTTGATTGACCTTACCCTTCTTTTATGTTGGAGGGACCACATTTTTCAAGCGTTACCGTAGATGGACCATTAGATGTTATGAGTTTCAGAACAGGATGGTCTTGTCATTTATTTGTTTGCCCTCCGGGATGAGAACGTGCTATCCACAGTGTGTTAGTGGAGACATATCCCTGTGCAACGTTTCATCATACTGAGGTATCTCCTAGAATCCTTGTTCCCATGTTACTGTTCAAAATGTTGGACATGGATCATGAGGGTAGGTGATGGTTGTTTGCTCAAGAAGCTCAGCTGAAAAATGTGCAGGATCTATCTCTTGGGTGCTCGTTCATTGCTTTGAGGCACACATTCCAGTCTATCATTTCTGAGATGAGTGGCATATGGTTTCTCCGAGTGTCTGTTTCAGCCTAAATGGGAAAGCCTCTATTTCCTTGGAGGAGTGATGCAGGACTCTAATGCGTGACCTAATATCAAACTGCCATGAATACATTTCAACAGGTGCCCAACCTCCTCCTTCGTTTGAGACTTAAATTTGTCCAAAGTCCGGATCATATTTTTTTAACTGTCTGCTTTTGTTCAGGGCAGGGATGGAAAGAAGAGTTTTTTTCTGTTTCTTTTAATGAACTGGTGAGCAGGACTGACTGAATGGGACCACCATGATTGGGTATACACAGTGCTCAAGATCACCATTCCAGACTAATTCTGATCTAAAATCTTGCTCATTTGAATCACACTTTGAACACAATTTATAGATTCAGCACAGAAAGTTGCTCAGAAACATGTTTCTCTAAGCACCAAGAAAGATGGTCTTGTGAGAAAGTCCACAAGACGATGGAAGCCCGCCTCTCCTTTCTCACTAGTATTTTAATTTTGTTTTGAGATACTGTGACTCTTGATATGTTTATTAGACTCCTGTTCTATTCATAGCAGCCCTCCAGGGTTGAGAATCTGCTGTAAGTAAATGGTTGCTCTGTGGTCTTAATGGAAACGCCAAGCATCACCCTGGGGCGAAGTGAAAAAGACTGTACACACGGATTAATGTAAACTCTGCCAGGCTAATTAAATATTTATGATGAACCTCTTTAAAACCCACTTGGGATTCACGGTATTCAGGGCCCTAGTTGTAGTACATGTGCACAAAATAAATTTAGAAGCACAGAGGCGATGCAGTAGCGTGGTGGATCAATGCACCTACTCCGGAGAGATGCGTGCCGCCTCCTGACACCAGTGAGTTGGTCGACCCGAAGTCTGTGAAATGATTTCTTTTTTTCAATTTGCTCCACAAGATAAGGTAAAATCAAGATACAGAACAAAGCAAAGGACCGTTGTTATTTATTGTTGTAATTTTCTGTGGCTGCTCTAATTTCTTTTGAGGATTGACTCTTTCTGGATGCATGTTATTTTGTTCCAGAACTTTAATGCTCCCACGGCCGTGTGCCAAGCGATGGCTTCCGTGATTGGATCTATTAATTATTGCTTCTCAGTTTGCTGTGATATTAAACGTCTTTGTATGAAGGGGGAAAAAACCTCCTATGAATTGATTTTTCAATTTAAAATGCCCAAAGAGCGCCGCCGGGCCACTCCATTCTTCATTTCCAAAGCCAGCAAAATAAGATGATTAATGGAGAGCGAGGGCCGACTTCTGGGGATGTTATTTCACTAAGAGCCCATCTGAGCTAATCTTTTCTGTATTCGCCATCTCTATCCCTGCCTCAACCATCTTCCTTTTTTTTTTTTTTTTTTTAAATGTGTCCTAAATTAATCGATAAGGGACAGATTTCCATATGGTCTGGTTTTTATGAAATCTGTTATGGTTTCCGCTTTCATAGATCTATGTTGGACAGTACCTTGCAGTCCGACACCAAGCACTGTGATGCCCGGTGTGGTTTGATTGTTGTTTCAAAGCATCGAAGATGGCATTTTTCTACTTACTAGTTTTACAAAGAAGTCATATGCACTGTTAAATATACTCATTACAAATTGTGCCCAGGGGACTGGTGCCTGCAAATATGGCACCTTGTTTGCTGGGACGTTGTTGTGGAACGGACACACTGCCCACCTTATGCCCAGATTGTGGACCTGCATGGCACATGGGGACATGCAGGCTAGCGGTGTATTGAACACATTTAACCTATTTCTATAAACTAAGATGCCCTGGATGCCATCTATTTAGAATGTTGCACCTGGGGCGAGACAGTTGACCTCAACCTACAGAGCCTCTTATTACCTGCAGGGTTAGGCGCTGCAGAGGTGCCTTTGGTTTGGTCCTATCTGCCAAGGCACTATAGGTGGACTGCTCCAGTTGCACAGCTCCTGTATCATAACAAACCCTACACAAAGGCTAGTGTTTGTTCAGCTGTATTTTTGCCCATTGAAAGCAGGGACAATGAAGGATGTTTTAATTGCAGGTTTGCTAGTGCTGGTGTGGGTTGAAGTTACATTAAATCTTCCATTCACATATTGGCTATTTTGTGGGAAAGATCGTGGAGAAAGGGTGCGTGTTTGTGTAGTACATATGGGTTCACATAGCAGGACTCTGGAAACACGCTGATTCTGTGTTTCATGGAGTATTGGGGCCTGTATGTAAAGGTGTGTGTGTTATGTCATCTGGCATCGATTAGCAGAGACTGTAAGAAAGGTGTGTGTGTTTTATACGTGGGATTTGTCACGACCTATGGGTAAGTGCAAGCATCACCTATAGATAATGATGAAGTAGGACCTATGGATGAGGGCTCTGTATGTTGTTAGGTCTGGCATTGGACAGGAGAGCCTTTGGATAATGGTCGAGTGTTACACTTACATACCTGCAAAGGGTTCGAAGAGACCATATATAAGGACTGACTGCTCCTGTCATCATTGCTACGCAATAAAGGGGCATGTGAAAAATGGTAAAGTAGTGCCGTCATCTGTACACAATGTGCATAAGGAACTGGAGCAGAACACAATGTTCTGGCTGCATTTCTATCATCGGCTAGAAAGGGGAGGATCAGGTGTTCCGGTGGCAGTTCAGACCATGTGCGTGCTTTGGGTACACATCTCATTAATTAGCGAGAACCGTGGATAAGGACAGTGTGTCCTGCTCTCACACTGGCTTTGGGCTTGTAGGGCGTGTGATAAAAGGCTGAGTGTCATGTATCAGGTCTACCTGGGAAGAGGACGGTCTATGAAGGGCAGAGAGTGTTCATGTCCAACATTTGCTCCACAATAACGAGTATTTTGATGCTCTAGTAGGGTACCTGTCTGACTCCTGTCCAGTGTATGTACATCATGTATGTACATCAGCTACCATGGTGCGGAACACTGACATCACCCATCGCCCCACAAAAGAATTGCATGAATTCAATTTTTTAGAAAAACAATGGCAGAATTTTAATGCAGAATGCAAAAAAAAGTGCATTGTGTCAATGGCTTTGTGTGCCAAGATTTAAGACAATATTGTCAAAGCCGTGCCAGACAACCACATCTCAAAGAACACCTTTTAATCAAGAAGCATTCTATGCCCATTGAGGAATAGGACTGGACCATTATAAATCAGTACCTTCAGCCTAGATCTGCTGCCCCTGTTCATTAGACAAAGACCAGCACACCCGTGCCAGTATGGCAGAGCAAAACCCTCGTTCCCAACTGGGGGAAAAATACCGTCCGACATTTTTGGCTTGGAAACTTAAATGAAGCCTGAAATTTTGAGCGAGAGGTGAGACGAGGGAGTCGGTGGAGCATTGACTGGCAGGGTTTTTTGATGGCAATTGTTTTTTTTTAGGTTCAATAGTCAGTTAGAGATTGGAACAGATTACAAAATGCAGAAGTAGAAATTATCTAGTTGCAGACTTCACCTGCACTGGCATGTGTAGATAGTTAGCCAATATAATTATCTGAGCTGCGATTATGTGATCATGATGATTGTACAACTGAATAGCGAACACAGAAATATCGTCCTGTAAGAGTGCTGTGGACAAAATATCGAAGGCAAAAATATGAAAAAGTAACTGCATATAAAGGAACTATTATACATTTAATATTCCTACCTCTAAATGAGCGTACCTTGAGTGAGTGTGTGTGTGTGTGTGTGTGTGTATGTATATATATATATATATATATATATATAAATAATCTTGTTAGGGCATATGTACGGAGTTAAATATAGAAAATCTATTCTAACCCTTCGATATTTCATTTTAGAGCCCTTGATATTTCTATACCACAGTAGTCTGTCTTCCATTTTAAAGGGACGCACCTTCATAGCCATATTTTGCTTGTTGTAGATGGAACTCAAGCTGGCATACTGACGATCGCTTCATGTGGAGTGTGACTTGCGAAGCCGCTGCTCTCGTCAAGGCATGTCCTAGTTTTACAATTCGGTGTTCAGAAAAGAAGCTGGAAGTTGAATGCCTATTGGAAGACGCCATTCTGCGCCTTTGGGGCCAGAGGGTGGTTTTAGAGAACTAGGTTTTACCGAGGCTTTCCAATTGGAGATGCCCTCTGTTAGTTTTATTGCTGCTGAGAGCTGTGAAGGTCACGTCTTGGAAGAAATTGCGCTGTGCTATTACCAACTTAATGTATCTCGTATGAAAATAAAAAGAGTGTGTACCATTAAAAACTATTACTGCGAATAAGGCATGTTCAGACGTCAAGCCACTGAAGCGAGCACCACAGCGTCTAGCAGTGCGCCTTAGGTTTAACCATCCGTAAAATACTGTAGTTCAACGCACAAATTGCTGCAGCTATAAAATTGATTATTTCTAAGTAGGAATCATTTTTTGCTTTCTTGGGCTCCACGGTTTCCATTCATGACACATAGTTTATTTTTTATTTTTTTCGTTTGGTTATAATTGTAGGTCATTTTTTTCGGGAGTGTAACCATAAAAACGGATGTATTGAGAATTTTAAAGGGGACGATTTGGGGTGAAAAAGGTGTGCCAATTCCACCCTTAAAAACATGAAACAGTTGATCTCTTTTGATGGGGCAGGTTGTGTAAAGAAAACGGTGCCTTAAAATGACCATATCAGCATTCCAAGATCACATGACTGTCTAGCCTGGGGTCGCCTGGGGACCCAGTGCTAGCTACTGACGTTCTTTTGACATGTGAACAGACAGGTGTAACGATCCTGCGCTGTCATGATTAAAATCCTGCTCCAGAGATGCACGAATACATCTATTAGTATACTCTGTAGTTAGTTTTAACGCACCTCACTGCTCTCCCTTTCAAATGTGGGTTCTTTGTTTACAAATTAATTTATACTCCGCCCCCCCAACACCACACCTTGCTCTCCAAAACAGGTTGCAAGTGCCTCTTAAAACATCTGCAAGAGCCCCCCTCCACCCCTAGAGGAAAGGGTTGTATCCCACACTGTGATTAGTTCTCACTAGGCGAGGAGGTTCTCTGTGAGGAAGCTTGCCACCTCTAGGTGGGTGAGGGAATTTGTCCTACGAAGAGGATCTGTTTATCATGGCGAGGCCAGTCACAGACACGGTTTTTAGTTATTTACTTTCTCTGTTTTCTTCTCCTGCCTTTAATCATTCTGGCCGTAGACCTCGGGGTTTCGTAGTGATACACTTCATCCTTCGAGAAACAAGGCAAAGGCAAAATGTCATCCGTCGACGTCTGTGTTGGTCTTTTACCACGGCTTTTCATTCACCGTCCCTTGCTTGTTTTTATTTTTTTTTATTTTTTTATATTCATGTTTTTTTTTGGCCATTTAAATTGCCAAATTGTCGGAGATGGTCATTTTTGGGGGCCACGTCTAAAGTATAACTACCTTTCGAAAAAGAAGATGCCAGCGTTAAATACTGTTCCCTAGAAGTCTAATCCAGATATCCACAGTTCCATACCCCTTCCTCCTAAGCAGGCATTTTGAAAAAATATTCTCCAGAGTCATAGCAGATGCTTTATTCACGTACATTTTCACTTGCATCCCCCAGCCCTTCTTTTTTAGGTCTGCGTTTTGATAGCACAGCTGCCAAACAGACGTCTTGCTTACAGAAGCCTTTCTTAACCTGTGGTCTGGGGAACCCGAGGGGTCTGCAAAGACTGCTGAGTGGGTTTTTCGCAACTGCTTAGAAAACTAAATAAAGTTAACATATTCATAAATGGTATATAAATGAAGAACAACAAGCTAAAATTGAACATTTAAAATGTTCGGTAAATAAGAAGGAATTTAAAATTGTAGGGGAAAAATTAAGTTTATATCTTCAGAGTGATTTGTAGGAGGAATGCATCTGTGGTCGACATTATGTAATATGGACAAAGAGTGGCCTCAAATTAAATTAGAAAAATCTCCAAACGTCCTTCTTAAATTAATTTTTGTATTATTTTTAAAATGTGTTTGTGAATTAAATACAATTTTATAATTTGTGTATTTGGTTTAATGAATGCTTTTGTCTGTATTTTGTGCATTGTTTTGTGGTTTGAAACATCAAGATTGCTTAAGTCTGGGTGCCTGGCTTCCAGTAATAACTCTGTGGAGGGCACTGTATTCCAATAATGAATCTGTGGTGGTTCCCGATTCCAGTAAAGATTATGTGGGGGTCCACAGAAGACAAAAGTTTAAGGCCCTTTTAGCCACTGGCTTTTTTTCATGAGCCTCTTTTGATTGGCTTGGGACTTTGACAGTCATGTCTTGGCTCAGCCTAGTGCAGTAAGCTTCTCTCACTTACTACTGTTGCCTTCTGGAGTGTATTTTTCCAAATCCAATTGAGTACTTGCATTGAACTGCGCATAGGGAGTATTTTACAGCTGTTGCACACTTGGTCCATTCATGCGGGCTCCTTCCCATGTGTGTTGATCAAATTTGCTAAAGCTGCATGTAAAAGCACATTAACCCCAGATTTACTATCACAATATAAACCACTCATTTTAAACATGACTGTCTGATAACTATTGACCTCTCTCAAAGATTTTCAACAATCACATGCCTGTATAACTCAGCTTGTGTTTTTCCAGCCTGATGTAATTGGCAGACTTTGATAGTTATAAAGCAACCTGGTTAAGGCCTAGTGATGTCAGTGGTGTGGGAAGTGTTGATTAGACTGTGGCGTGCCACGGCTCTTCTCAATCCAGTTTAGTTATCTGCCTATGTTTTGAATGCACCTGATTTTTCAGAAGTTCACACTCCTGATGTTGGCAGTAGATGTATAGGGCTTTGAGTCCTGCTATGCTATGTAAAGAGCTTATTTTGAGGTTGAGTGAAAATTTAAGAATTGAGGCTTTGGCCCCCTCATGTTTGGAGTACCTTTGGAAGTTCCTAGGTGAAATTGCACAAAAGCTTTATTGTAAGATGTATCTGTAACAGCTTCACACACCGTGATTATCCTGTAAAGTGAGTAAGCTGTGGGCGGTTTTGACCCTATTTGTGTGTGTGTATATATATATATATATATATATATATATATATATATATATATATATATATTTATTTTTTTTTTTATTCATGCAGTTTTGCCTCTGTCCTTGAGGATGATATTTCTTTCTTCTCTGATATTTGCTGTTAATAGCTTGAAGAACATCACACATGCTCGACTCTCCATATCTCTTAACTTTGTAATCCATGGAAATGACACATTGATGTGCCCACGAGTATTCCCTGTTATAAGCTACCTTTGTGCGTGATAAGCGCCAATTCTTTCATTGCATCCTTTGATGTTGCAAAACAAAAGGGGGGCAATGTTTTTCATATCAGATCATTTATTAATCCCAATTTAATTCCTTACTTCAAAAACCCAACTAAGTCTGTAATTATAGCCTGGGTAATGGGCCCACCTGTGTTCTCTTCAGACGCTTACTTTTAATCTGTGCGTCCCAAATGTCTGGCAACACGTTGCAGGTGGAGGGTGACTTGAGACAGACAAAAGGGATTTGGCTTTCATAGGGGTCCTATTTTGGTTCTTGGTGGTGGAGGCATGGACCCCCTCCTGGTGGGTGGTTAGATGTTACATTTTGTTCAAGTATTCAAAGCAGTACATGATAGTCCTGCCCCTTTTGACATATTCAGTGGCGTAGTAAGTGGGCCACCTGCTGAAGTGTAGGCAAACAAGATCATCCCACACTGTTCCGTTTGGCATCCATAATTTGGGTGTAGTGGGACCCACACATCTTGGTGGCACTAACAGATGTAGCCCATTTGTCAGATATTCATTCAGTGTACTCTTCCTAGCAATGATAGGATGGGTGAGATTACCAATGACTCATTAGTTACTGGCATAGTGTGAGTACGTAGCTTTAATCGCAGGTACAATGTGAGTTGACAGTTCTCATCCATGTGTGTAGCTTTCAGACCAGCCATGTTTGTTTTTAGAGATATGGCACAGGCGAGTTCTGTGATCACCGTACGATAACACTCTACAAAAACTAGATGCTTGACAATGGGACAGGCTGAATTCAATGCATTTTGGCATGCGGTCTATTGTTAGGAACCCTTCCCTGACCCCTTACCTGAACACATTGTCTGATCTTTGATGTGGTTTGGTTTTGATGCTTTGCAGTGGGATGACTCTGTGATCACTCCAGTCCAGACTCAAAGGGTTGGAATACAAGGTCCAATGAAGGCCAGGAGGTAAGGGTTGGGGCTTTAGACAGCATATGAAGGCTTGAAGCACCAAACCCCGGGTTTGCAAGCAAAGAACAGGCACACATCCTGTAGGTACACACACTTCAATATACGTAATAGACCTTTTCATATGAGATCACAACAGTGGCATTGTTGTTAGGTCTAGTACTAGCCAAGACCTTTTGATTTTACTAAAGGTCTATGTATAATATCCTGTAGGGGCATTCCGTCAGCCCTCTTCTTTCATTGGACTGTTATTGTGTCATTCACATTTTCCATCTGCCCACTACAGCATACACAATTGGGCAGTTGGTCAGCCCTCTTAATCAATTGATTTCAGAGTGAGTTACTAAATTGTTCCCTTAAGTGCCAGGGATTTCTGTGGCAAAGTCTGCTTTTTGAGAAGAATTTTTTTTTTTTTTTTTTGTCTTTTAGCTAGTGAATCTATTTTTTAAGATTGATGAAGGCCTGGCAGCTTCCCCAACGAACGAAGTTTTGTATAAAAACATAACCAAACAAGCATTGAGGAGGCCAAAAGGCTGGAAGCCAACGCCATATGTATTGGTTTTGCCAAAGCTTGTCTAAAATGTGACCACACTGAAAAGTTACATTATACACGTAAAACTCCATCCAGTGTGAGAAATGTTTTCCTGAGATCCTAACAGACGCAGATCGGTTGTACTCGCTCCCACTTCAGAGTCTCATTTAGAAAGTTCATCCATTCATTTGTTTGAGTTCAGGAGCTGTAATTCATTGCATGCCAATGCGGCCCTTCATTAGTCTTGTGAAGCTGGTCTGTAATTGCTTTACAAACACTCTGCTGTCTTCCCACACTGCAAGCTGCTGCAAGGATTGGTTTGGACGGAGGGTGGTTTGTGTTCTTGGCATGGATGTTGGTAAACACTCCGGCATAGCATTTAACTCGAGGGCAGAGAATGTACCCGACCAGCAATCATTATAATATACCAGTCCTCGCCACTTAAAATGAGACAGCCATGCCACCAAATGTGACTTCATCCCAACTCGAGTCTTTTGAGATGTGAAAAATGTCATTTAAAATGTAGATTTGGCCTTCCGCTAAAAGTTGCTATTCACATTTCTGAAATGGGGCTTGCCTTTCTCCACCGGCTTCGAAACATCAACTTGGAGAATTCCCTTACCTCTTTTTATCACAATCTTGGATGGAAACTTAAAGGTAATACTGATTTTGTTTCTCTAATTTACCATATTTGAAATATGAGCAGCTTTGCACCCAAAGAACTGGAGAAGCTGCCCATGTTGAGTTTCTGAACCCCGCTAAAACAGCTTTTCAAACCGATTTGATTGGATAAACAAAGGAAAATTGGTTTGAAGATGTGACATTCTGAGGCAAGTTGTTGGAATTCCAGGGATCTCTGGGCAAATGGGTCGAGAGGTCAATTGTGAACTTCTGTTTAAAAAAAAAAAAAACGCCAATCCACCAGGTATATGAGAAGGAGTTATCCAGCATGTAGAAGAAAATAATTCTAGGCTTATTTATTAAACGTGAGCACTGAAAGAACCTAAAGAAGGCCCCAAATGTGTATTCATTAAACCTTCTGGTTGCTTTACTCTGACTGGATTGTGTTGGTTGTGCAGATGGAAGTAAAAATTAGGTAATTTTTAGCATCGAATAAGAAGACACATATTTATTTGTTTATTGTGTGTGTGCTTTGGAGTGTGGAATTTTAGCCATAGAAAAAAGGAAATATAAGTGTGTGTGAAATAGATAAATGCCTGGACTAATGTGATGAAGGCAAGTAATGGAAATATGTGAATCAAAAGAAGCACATTTGTGATGCTTGTGAGGCGTGCAGGTGATAGCTAAGCTTTTTTACAAATATTCCATCCAACCACCAGTGGCGGCCACTTGTCAACGGGGGTGGCGGGCAGGAGTTAAAAAAAAAAAAAAATATATATATATATATATATATATAATAATAAATTGCCTCTGTGTTGGGGAAAGACTGTTCCGTCTCTCACTCCGTCCTCCTCGGACTCCCGGAAGCACAAGGCTTCCAGACTCCCCTCCAGTCACGATGCTGCTGTCAACAGCACGACAGCAGCATCGTGATTGGTCTGACCACCCTGCTTCGGCGCCCAGGCAGGGAGTAGGGCCCTGTGCACTTTCTCCTCCCGGCTGTTCAATACAGCTGGGTGGAGAAATGCAAAGTGTGCATGACTGTTTGGTTGGGTGGAGAAATGCAAAGTGTGCATGACTGTTTGGCCGGCAGAATGCGTCCAGCTAAAGCGTCATGCGCACTTATGTGCACTCACCACTCTGCCTCCAGCCCCGCCCTAGCCTGGCTCCCCGTGAAAAAATAAAATGATAATAACGTCAAGTTAATATCGTTTTATTTTTCCCTTTTGTCTACTGCGTGAAGCAGTGGGGCGACGCTCCTCCGTCTTAGTGTTGGAGCCGCCGCTCCATCCAACCACCTCTGTGTACCTTCTTGCAGTCATTATGATTATGTTTTAGCTTTGAATATGTGGAACATGTTACTTACAATAGGTGGCGCGCTCTGGCGTCCTTGCATACACCCAGGACTGCACTGTACAAATACACAAATAAAGAAAGAAATACAGTTACATTACCTAAAAGCAGTGCTTTTAATGGGCAGTTACTGTCCCGTACTGAGTACCTGCACCTGTTTAGTTTCAAATGGAGAGTACCTGCACTTCTCAGGACTGCTACAATCCATTTAATGGGAGAGTACTGGCACGGTGGATAGTGAGTACCAGCACTTCTAATGCTGCAGAACTGCAGCTGTTGAGTTGTCCATATCATTCAAGATTCTTTGTAGTCTTAAGTAATGTTCTGTATATTTTGTAGACTTATGGCGCCGCCTTGTTTTATAACCAGTGCCAAACGAATAACTCTCTGTGGATTTGCATGGTTTCCTTACGGTTTCTATGAAACCGTTAGCCACATGGGACGGGGAGTGGGGGTTGAAAGATTCCCCTGGGATTCCCTTGCAGAATTTGGTTGCCAAAAAGGCCATTCGTTTTTTCCAGAGCTATTTGTGTTTTCTTTTCTTCTGAGGAGGCGCTTGAAAGGCCGCGCCGGGCCCTTTCAGATGAAAAGTGCCGCCTTGAATTTTAATTCCCGGTTGATAGTGAGTTTGTGAGGGATCTGTGACAGGGCAGCCGCTCCCTCGGCTTTCTCCCGCCATCGGACGCCCCGCGCCGCCCTGGTAATGGCCTGCGTGTGTGTTGCTGTTGACTGTGAAAAAGCGAGGCACACAGACGAGAACCAACTGTTTGTTTTAGGGCTTGCCTGATGAGCAAACAGTGTGTGGCTGTAAGTGAAATTCCTCTTTATTGAAGAAACTATCTGCGTGGCATGCTAATTATGTCATTAAAGCCCGATGTTTTTCTAAAGCGTTAGCCGTTCCTTCTGCAGTGAACTTGGAAATATGGCGCTAACTTTTTCGTTCGTGCCGAATGTGTGTGGGTTCCTCGTTCTAAACTATTTTTTGATACGTTCTGTTCCAGTATTGTCGTCGATGAGACCACTTTGGATCAGAATAAATCAATGAACGCATACTATTATTTAAAAGTTATTATTAATAATATAGTCAACTAATGTCCAGACTTTCTCAGAAATTTATCAGTTCTGTAATAAAAAAAAAAAAAAAAACGAGAAAGCACGCGAATTGGGTAATTTCATCCTTTCCAATTACGAAACCCATTGTTAAAATACTGTTTTCCTTTGCACAACGTTCGTTCTGATAGGAGCACAGCACGGTGGTTACTCGTCGTTATGTGTAAATCATTTTTTGGTGGTAAATACACTTTAAGCAATCAGAATCGTATCTTCAATCCTCAGCTATTAAATTGGAAAGAGGGAATGGACAGGACAAAGTCAATAAAATACGACTAGGAGAAGGGAGGACAGGATAAAGGATAGAGGGAACGCAGGACGGAGGAAAGGAGACCTAGCAAATCATTAATAACGCAGCACCAAAAAAGCTGATCGAGCTAAAGTCACGTTTTCCCCCTACTTCAGAGGGTGCAGTCCGTGTTCATCAAGTTTAGAACAGGTCAGCAAGGCTTCCGTACTGTTGTCCAAAGAAGTATCCCGACTTGAGTACAGTGACCGCTGCTTTCACGTTCCTAAGGTGTATGTCCTAAAGCTGTGTTGGAATCTCAGTCTGCTGGGCTCCAAACCATTCTTTGGTCCCCCTAGCTTCAAGCCGCTTCCCTATCACCTACGTTGTGATTAATCGAATAGGTGAGGATACAGGGGGGACCCTACGTCCCTCTGCCTGGAATTTGCTCTTCAGGGAGGCTTTTGTTCTAAGTCTTAAAGACCCCCACTTCGGAGCTCCTTCATTGTTGTACCACCTTTGAGGAGGTAGCCTCTGCTGTCACTGGAGACGGTGAAGCCAACCTTTGTGCTCCGTGCCCCAAAATCTCATCCTAGAAGTGCCAAACTATTGCTGAAAAATGTGCGCATTGCCTCTAGGACAGACTTCCCAGACTCACTCGCGGAACATTTTTCAATATTTAAAGTTTGCTGTTCATTATAACCATTGCATTCAACACCTTTTCTTTGAAGGCTGCGTTGCTTTGACATTCTCTATCCCAACAGATTTGCCCTCCAAGCTATGCAATCTGAAGTGATTTTTTTTTTTTGCAACTTCCGGCACCTGAGTGAGCATTAATTCAATTTTCTCCAAACAAGTCTCCATCTCGGAGGCAGATAGCTGTGATTATAACCTTTTTTTAAAGCTGGAATCCAGTGCTCCCTTTCCTTCTTCTTGGCCAGTTAACAATCTCAATCTCTTTATGAGCATCCTCCATCCGAACAGCTTTTTTGAAGAAGTCTAGTTTAAGTTTCTCTTGTGCCTTTCCTGCCATTATCATAACAATGCTCTGTATTACAAACCGTGAGGAGCAAGCCCTTCCTAGGGACCTAATGAAAAACCTGCTTCTCTCCAGTAGAAAGTGTTTCAGACTCATCAGTCAACTCGCCACATGAACAAACTCAGCTGGATCCTGTTGAATTAGCTCTCTATCCTCACTGTGAGCCCCCCCCAGATTGGGCCTAGCACACCTAGTCTCACCTCAGGCAATGATCCGACTGCCATCCACCCTATATTTTGCCTCTGTTGTCCCTTATGCTGAGACATTTTTTTCACCTCAGATTCTACCACCACGGCTCTACCTGCTTGCAGACCCACTTACGCTCCTTCTGCTCCACTCTACCCTGCCACCTCCGCCTGGCTGCAGTATCGCTGTGGCTTGCGACCAAAAACCAGGCCTGATGTGGGATCCCTCAGTGGAGGGCTGTCATAAAGTTCACTGCTCATCTCTGCATCCCCTGACTACTTTTTATTTATTTATTTTTTTATTGCGCCTAGTACAGGCTTAACCTGTTAAAGCATTATCAGTCTTGAAAGGGGTGTGGGGCACTGAATAACTGGATGTTGAAAGGGATTTGCTAAGAATCAACGGGTGGCAAAGGAGAGGAGTCAATGGTTGAACCAAACTTCTTGACTCTGCAGATAACATGAGTCTTTATTTGCAGTGTGAGTAAGATAAAGCTTTGAGTCTTAGCTGCTTTTAATTGTTAGGAGGGCAAGGGTATTCTTGGGATGTGTACATTTGCATTTTTAATTTGAACCAAACGAGTGCTTGCAGAACAATGTGTGTTTCTCAGTGTCACATGGCCAATGTTTGAAGGGTCACTGGGCACCTCAAAGGGCTGCATGTACGCCGTAATAGGCTTAGGCTTATGCTTCTTACTCCCTACCGCATCAATTTGTTTTTGTTTGAACTGGAGGGAAAATCAAGAAATCTTTGGGATAAATTTATATTGAGTTGTGATTGTAAATCCTAAAAATTAGATTCCGATAATAGGAAATTTCTAAAACTGTTAACAATGGAGAAAATTTCAGATATTTTTTTAACAAGGTACATGCACAAAGTGGTAAAGTTATCCACAATATGTTAACATGGCTCTTGTTGCAGCATTGCACAACATACGCATGTTTACTCCCTTTGGCTTGCAAGCCTAGGGCTTTCTCAAGGCTGTGGGTCGCAGTCTGTCATGAAGTGATTCACCTTCAAGAAAGAGCTGCAGAGTCTGATGTTCTGCCTTCATTTATCCCCTGAAGGGCCCATAGTACTTTATTTGGTTGCAGCCTGAAATGAGGGATTTTTGTAAAGAAGTGACAATTGCCCTGTAGATTGAAGTAGTTAGCTGTGTCTGGAAAGACCACAGCAAATGGGACCCAGTTCACTTTTGTGTTTATATGATAAAGTTGTGATGCTCTAGGTGTTGGCCAAATTTCCACCATTTCTAAGTATCATTTATAAGTTCATGGTGCCCATTGGTTCACAGCATTAGTAGCACGTCAGTTCACACATGAACCTTTAAATCTTCTTCACCCTGGTACAAAGAAACCAGATCTGAAGAGCTAGTTGGCAATTATCTGAATTGGTTTTAAAGTGGGTGTGTAGCCATTGTTACAACTTTTATGCGTGCTATATTTACTTTCAAATAACAGGCAAACTAGTATTTGAAGACTATGCTAGCCGATTGTCAGTGCTGATTCTAAGAAGACTGGGTCACGTTTAGGAAGGGTGAGGCTCTTTTAGGAAGCGTAGGACAAATATTCTGATGGGCAAGGCCCAGATGGGCCTACCTGAACAGCCATTTTTTGCATCTTACTGATGAATCTCCTACGCCGTGTCTAGATGGTCTCTCCACACCATGCAGAGCCTCGGACTGTTCTTCATTTTTGGAGTGAAGGGCAATCGCACACACAAATACTGATGCAACTGCTTCCAGTGGTGCTTTGAAGCATAACCCCTGCAAGCGATTTCAAATACTGAACTGCTTCACTTGCGTAAGGTTGCTGATGAGAAATTTTGATTCATTTGATCAGTGTCCAAGAGAATAGTGGGGGAACAAAAAAAGTAAAATATGGTCTTTGATTAAGAATTAGGATGTATGTGGAAGCTTGTTGAGGTTATAACAATTTCAGGCCACTTCACTCGATCACAAAAAGCATTAAAATCTGGAACTGAACACAATTCCAAATATCAAGAACCTTTCACAGATGGCTCCACCATCCTTCCATCTACCCTTTTTTGCTTTCATGGACAAGCCTGACTTAAAATACTGATAGCTTTTTATTGCAGAAGACAATCTTCGAGTGCATGCCCTGTACATGTCTGTGCTTTTCTTTGCTGTGTACATCCATTGTATTTCTGCCTAAGTGGATAGTGGTTTTGAGAATGCTCACATAACCAGGGCTGTCGTGTTTAGTTGCAGGTCTACAAAGGCTTTCTCACTTCGTTGCTCACCATAATTGATTCCTTGACTGAATGGTGGGGTTTTATGCTGAGTTAGCTGTCGATGATCACCATTCTCATTGGCAGCAAAGTGACACAGTCTGTATTTCCCCCTGGTGTGCAGTACCTTTTGCAAACACTACAGAACACACTATATGCACCTTTTTTATGCCCACCGAAGCAACACATTAACAGAATGTCACACACAGTTAGCAATGTGTTACTCTCAAAGCGGCATTAATTAAAAACCAAATGCATGACCCAGACTCTTCACCATCGTGTCAAACTTCCACTGCATGGTCAATGACAACGGGGAGGCATGATGACGGCCACACTATAGCAAACTCAGTGCACAAACCATTATACAGAGTGAGATACCTAGTGCTATACTGTGCATCAGTAGTATCCCATAAAGTTATCCACTCCTTATCACATGTATTGGGAGATTAGCATTTACTTCAAAGAACTTGAAACCAATCCGCACATATTTTTTTTTTTTTTTTTTTTTTAGGTCTGATACCAATACCTTAACTGAGTGGTGTCAAAATGCTTTAATGCCAGCGAAACTAGCAATAGACGCCTATGTAAACTGTGTACAGTTTGTCCTTGAAAACCAAAACAAGCATGAAGTAATATATCAAACTGGTTGCAGTTTCTTTTTCTCATTGAAGTTGAACCAAAACAGATACACTATGCAGACTGCCTCGCAAACTTTAATAAGGGGACAATTGTGGCCACAGACAGTAGTAGTTAATCATGTAAGAGGTACTTTTGAAAATCTCGTTGAAAGAGTAGGTGTCTTTAGTTCTTCTTGGATTCTCTTAAGAGAGCGGGATGTACTCTGTAGGGATGCAGAGCTATAGTTACCTAAACTTTCGTAGAGTCCCTCAGAACAATTGTGCTCCGGTCTTTTTGTTTCTTGAACTTCAAAGGTTCAAAAAGCCTGGAGTCCGAACTCCAAAGTGCACGCCCCCCATAAGTTAATCCAGTTTCTGTGCTGGGTATACTTGTGTGTCGGAGTGGAAGGCTCTGGGAGAGACACAACCTGTTTTGAAGAAACTCATGATCTTTTACAGACAGGGGAGTGGTGGTTGCGTATGTCGATTACAGGGATAGGAAGTCATATTCTGAATCAGAGAGTTTTAATTCTGTGAGCTGTTTTAAGTTGGTGTTGCACACATTGCTTTAGAGTTGGTGGTGGCACGTACATGCAGATTTTCGTGTAGTGCGACACCCATTGTTTTTGTGCATTCATTAATGGAAGATGTACAGTCCAGTTCAGTCAGCACTGGACTAGATTCAGGGTGTATGTGGAGAGGGTGAGGGAAGGATGATTCCATTTTGAAGCGGTTTAGTTTCAGATAATGATATGTCATCCAGAATGGAATATTTTTTTAAGCCTTCCAAAGTAAGAGTGTGTCCTCTGCGTAGAAGACTTTTAGATGGAACGATGTCTCATCAGTGAAGAAATAATAAGACCTGTGGGAATGTTTTAGAAGTGTGCTGTGGGAATGTTTAGGAAGTGTGGTCAGATGTTGTAAGTATAGATTGAAAAGGGGTTTGAGATACAATGGAGTCTTTCCCATAAATGAAGGTCACAAAAAATAGTGTCCAATTCATCATACTGTGCCATTTATTCCCATTGTAACCTTAAGTATGTGTAGGTGAGTGTTGTGGTTCGCCATATCAAATGGCACTGGTAGGCGCAGTAGGATAACAATAAAGGAATTATCCTGTTCTGTTTATGTGGAGCATTATCATGAATTGAAGGATAGCAGTTATCTTGTTACAACCTGATCTAATTCCAAAATGTAGGTCATCAAATCGTTTATTCTAGTCAATAGAAGGTGCATATGTATTATTATGGAAAATTGATGAGGTACTAAAGAACCTCGTGGTTAGCTATAGGTGTGTTCACTAAATTAGTCCATAGAGGGGGCAATAGGTAGTCTGGAAACTATTGTTGTGGTAGAAAAATCTATTGGCAACATGTTTTCCTAGCTTCCTTTTATTCTTAAGAGGGTATTGTTTCGAGCATGTGTTGAGTGTACTTAGGTGTTCCATAAAACACACACGGCCTGATTATCAAACGTTAGAGAAGAAAAAGTTAAACAGGTGCTTCAATAGAACTGCATTTATGTTTGGAGCACAGTTGTAACTTTTCAGCGATTCACTAAGGCCCCTGGAATACTGACACAGTCCTAGCTTTTTAGGGCTGCCCTCTTGTATGGAATTGTAACATAAAAAATGTTGACCTTGGAAGACAAATCGACTTAACAGAATTGTTCACTTTTATCCATCTGTACGATTTTACATGTTTCCCCCCATCCCCCCATTAAGATTTTTCTTTCAATGAACTATTACCTTACCCTACACTTCATTAAATATAGAGGAGTCCCCTCCCGAACCCCATGCAGGACAATACCTAATTCCCAATTCCTATCCATGATATGAGTGTTTACATGGTGGAAGGTCACTTGAAATAAATTTGTGAATATTGCAAGTCCTCTGAATTTGTGTATATTCACATACTTCTGCAGGTAGGAACCCTTAGGATCACACACAAGGCATCCCGCTGCTGACTTTGCAGTTGAGGAAATTCAACCAGATTCCTGAATTTGTAAACTGGATAATCTGATCTGCAAGAGAAAAATTCATCCATGCACAAAATTGAGATTGGTAGTTGACCGCTGCAAATATTTTTTCGTAACTGATGACCCTGGCCTGGCTAAAATGTTTAAGCATTAAGCTGCTGTGTTTCTACTATTGATAGCAGCCGGGCAGATATCCTTGAAAATGTTGATTAATGGTATTCAGGACATACAAAAAATGGATTTGGCAGAGATTGTCTTTCCGATCTGCAATAGTTTTGTAAACATTTGCTCATCTTTTAGAATACGTATTAAAGGCTCACATGCAATGTGGCTTGAATTCATACTTCTAAATTTAGCTGTGTGCACTCAAACATCTATAATGAAAGATATTTGTTATCTAAAGTTTGTCTATTTCCATCCCCAATCAAACTAAGTATTTACATTTTTTTGTAACACAAGCACCACCAGGTCTTCTGTAACAGTGTCACAATAGTCCACCATCCTATATTAACGCATGTACCAAAAGTGTAAATATTATGGTTAAAAATGTTTGAAATAAATATATTTTTCATAACTTAAGAGGATTGGTAGGTTTATTGCCGAGGTGATATTTTTATTTTTTTAGTGCAGAATAAAAAGGGGCATATGCTTTCTATAGTGCTTTCCATTATGGAGAAAAGACAATTTTTTGAATTTATTATATACGATAAGCTAGCAATTCAGAGTAAATCATTAATATATGATGTAATGAGAGTGCAAATAATACCAAGAGGTTGAAGTAGAAGCATGGTTCATGTTAGTTAGTTCAGTTTGTTTCCATACATTTCTAACTGTGCAGAACATTAACTAGTTTTGCCCTGTTGCAGGACATGCACGGGTTGCGCATGTGACATAACATAGACTTTGACCACTGATTACATCATAGGCTTGTATCCCTGTCCCCTCCCCCACAGCTCCTGAGCAGCCTCCTACCTACTGCTCTTGGGACAAGAAGTAGGAATTCCAGAAAGACGTGTTAAAAAAAACATATTTATTTTATGATTCTGCCAGTGTCTTTGTTGTCCCGTTGTTGAGGGGCACCAAGAGCTACAGCAGGGGCACCTGAAGGCAAGCAGGAGGTAGCAGCACTGCCACTAGAGACCACTAAATAACTTCCATGGTAAGAATCTTAGGGGTAAACATGCTGCCACTGGAAATGCAGCACTGTAGAGGTATACCAAGAGCAGCAGGTGGGGATTTCACCTCTGTTTTTTTTTCCGTAAAGAGCATGGATCCAGGCATGCCTTGAAAATTTGTGCATTTTCCCACCATGCTTCTAAATTTGTTGAAATGAAATGTATTTATGGGCATGCTAGATTTCTCCCTAATACTTGCCACTGTAAATTTTCAAATACATTGCCTGCAGGAGTGCATGAGTTTGGAGTAATTTGCTCTCCATCTCCAAGTTGTTTTGCAGTCCATCAAAACCTATAATCATTGGTCACGCAGTACATGCCTGGTCTTGATCCTGCACATAATTGGGCAACTGAATACAGACGCAGTCTCCTGAAGTAATAATATATCTTCTAATCATCGCCTTGTGAATGAAGATTGATTTATTGCTGCTGCCTCATTAATAATTTTTATGTTAATTATTGACAGTGTTACTTGGTCTGTTTTATAATCCACAGTTAATACACCGGCTTAAAAAGATTAAATGCAGACAAAGCCATGGTTTATGCGTAATTGTCTGCGGTTTGTTAATAGGGAATGGGTCCCTTCTTCAGATGCAGATTATGCATGTCTCAGTCAGCCCAAAACGAGTCGTAGGGCATCTGCTCCAAGTGCATGATAATCCCGTAATTTAACTGTCTGGTTTGTGCAACAGCTGGTGGAATATTTATTCGAAACAAGTTGGTCACAAGACATCTGATACAGATATAATAGAAGGTGCCATTTTGGAAAGGAACTGGAAATACCTTTTTGCTAAATTTAGAATAATAATTGGAATGTATACACCTTTTCAACATCTTCCTGAGTCCTAGGTGTTGCTCTTTATGGACATGCCTGTGGCAAAAGCACCATCTTTTCCTACACCCCACCCCCCCCACACATGCTACTATTGTTGTAATTCTACAGTGCTGCATTTCCCACTGGAAGCCATTTTGTTTTTTTACCCCTAAGGTTTTGCCCAGGGACGTCATTTAATGCTCACCAGGGGTAATGCTGCTACTTCCACTTTACCATTTAGTGCCCTGGAGGCAGCCCCCCCCCCCTTATCACAGGGGTAATCACACTGCCGGGTTCACAAGATAAATGATTAACGTGTTTTCTAGAATTCCTACTTTTTGCTCCAACAGCCATAGGTTGGAGGCTCTTCATGTGCTATGGGGGTGAGTCTAGGGTACAACCCTGTAATGTCATCAGTGTCAAAGGCTATATTACGTCACTTATACAACCCGGGGCCTTGTGGAGAATCCACGTCCATGCTTGTGCTTCAACCTCTTGGCATTACTTGCACTCTAAGTCCTATAACAATAATTTACTCTGAATTTCAAGCTAATCCTAATATAATAAATTCTGAAAAATCTTTATTTTCTCCACAATGCCAAAAACAATAGAACGCAAGCAAGTGTACTAGTCAAAACGCTTTCGTCTTGGTATTGTAAGATAAATGAATGGGCCTACCAGCCATTTTTGCATGTCCCAGGGCCTTATTCTTTGAAAAGGTGTAACACATGGGTAAAGGGCCCAGAAAAATGTGCTGAATCATGTTACATCAAACATTTAGCATGATGTTTAATGGACTTAAAGATTTTGCAAGTGGAACAATAAACACACACTCCGGCATAGATTCTCTTGATCTGTACCGCCCTCTCAAGTTCTGTGATGTGGCATGATGTGTGCATGTATTTGTAAAAGCACCTACAGTCCTCCCCACTAGCTATGCATTATATATTTATGGAGCGCAGGTGAAGGAATGTATTGGACTAGATAAACGCATGTATTTTTTCATTGCAGCACAGTCACTTTGAGGGGCTCAAGATGTTCCCTTCAGTCCACCTCAAGAGCCTTTTCCAAAACCACTGCCATATGCAATGTTTGAGCCCACCTCAAGGGTGGTTTTAGAATCTGATGAGATGATTATGTGCCCAACTACAAAAATTACTTTGTAATTTTCTGCAAGATATTTGTTTCACCTCTGTGTGCCATCATGGGCACATTAGCAAAGGCCCTGCCTAATGCTCAGAGACTCACATAGTGTGCCGAATATAAATTCCCATAAGTCAGTCATCAGTATCTTCCACTTTTTACAGCTGCATTCATTCTGAATATCCTCTGTTTTATTATTGCACCAAATTTGCAGAGGTTGGACGTCTAATCTTTCCACCAAGTTACAATGCAGACATGCCCCTTTTTGTGGTCCATAAAGACCCCTTCCACTTTGTCGAAGAGATCTTAAATAAATACATCATTTATGTCATGCATGAGGAGAGTTAGCCCTTGCAAAGATGGTGAACAGTTTCAATGCTGCCATCATGGTGTTTAAGGTAGTGCATGGGAGCAGCACCTCCTATTCCCTTTTAAAGCTGAAATACTGCATTGTTCATGTTAATTAGTTCAGTTTGTTTGCATTCATTTCTAACTGTGCAGAACTTTCACTAGTTTGCCCTGTTGCAGAAGTTTGCTCTTAAACATTTCACCATTTTTCCCATCTTGTGGAAGTGAGACTTTTTTTTTTTTCCCTTATTTCTGGAATTGATATATAAAGGTGGGATGACGCAAACATCTCTGTACCTTCCTACTACAGATCAATTATTTGAATAGGTATTTACTCCGTAACTACGTGTAAGTCGTGCATGTTTTTGAGACATTTGCCTTGACCTCTTCGTCTGGCTTTTTGTTAGATCACTTGACCAGTACTGTTTACCAGTGTTGCATAAAGTCCTGTGTGTCTCCCACAATACAAATAATGTGGTTTACTGCCTGTTACAAATGGGGGTCTGGTTGGCTGGGATATGGACCTCAGCCAGGCAGAACCCACCACTCTAGTCAGGGCGAGTAAGTCACACACCAAAGATAACCTCTTCTCACAGCCGGTAGCTTGGCACAGAGCAGTCAGGCTTATCCCCAGAGGTCATGTGTAAAGCTCTGCAACACATTCACCCCAGTGACACAATAAATACACAGCAAAAGAGACTCCACATGTGATTATATAACTAATATCTTTCTTTATTATGTATATATGTCATAGGCCAAAATGACATGAACCATAAATATGTTGTATATCAGATATATATTATAGAACCTTTGCACATTCTGCACGAGTCATGAATATTTCGCACATTAGGCATAATTTACATACAGTGTCATCACTTAGATAGTACTTGTTGGCAAGGCACAACCGACGTCTCAACAAAGGGCTTTGTACATAATTCAGATAAATCACACAAGGGGTACTAGATTAGAGGTACTTTGTGAAGCGAGCCATAGTCGGCATCTGTAAATACGGGTCAGATTATGCAAAGGGACATGAGTGTCAAGCAATCACTATTGAATCAAGAACATCTGCAGGCACAGTGCATAAGTTATCCCCAAATACTGTCACCCACATGTAGGGTGCAGTGTCCCTGCACTCCTTCTATCTGGGGTTGGGTATTTCTGACCAGCTTTCCAAAGAGTGGCAAAGCCAGGGGCCTCTTTTGAAGTCTCACCCCATCATGCTGAATTAGACAAAGGCAGCTGCCCGCAACCACGCGGTGCAGCTAAGAAAGAACCAGGGACACACAGTACCTGGCGCCAGGAGGGGGGACCACTGTGATACAGTGGCACCCATGAAGGAGTACAGGCAGCCGGGGGAACTCCCCTGGCCTCTCTCGCCTGTCTACATCCTGAGACCAGTCAGGTGAGGTGGATGCAGCATGCTGGATGAATTTGGTGGGCCTCGTGCATGGGTCAGTAGGTCAGTGTGGGTGTCCTCCCACTACATTGGCCAGGATCCCCAGTGGCATTCGACACTGCAGGTGCTGCATCTGGCCCGTGGGTGTGAGGTATCATTGTAGGTCAGGCCCCACCCACAAGAAGCAGGGGCACGGCGGCGGCTGCCGGAGGCTTCCTTTTTGCGGGGGCAAGCAGCCATGTGAGGTCAACGCTTCCCCCCGGTGCGTTGGTAACAGTAGTCAAAGGGCAGCGGGAAAACAACAAAAAAAGAAGTCCAGGTGAGTCATTTTGCAGCTCAACAGTCCATCTGGCAGTGGTTCAGTCAGTTCCTAAAGTGCTCTACCGATCATGGGGTGAGAGCCCCTGTACTTATTCTCCAAAAATGTATTTGTCTAGTGGGTAACTTCAAAAGAACACATTCAAGTGAAGCTCAACACCCTTTCACCCCAGCCCTGTCTCCAGACATCAGTAGGGGTAATCAGCCCATTGTGTAAGGGAGGACACAGCCTATTCACATGGAAGGTGTGAACGACCCTCCCTCTTCCCAGCCCATGAAGATTATCAATATGCAGATGCCTTTCCTGTCACACCCAGCCACTCCTGTGTGATGGCTGTCTGGAAGGTATGAACCAAGTGGAGCTGTCACCCTACCCCAGACATGGACCGGAGCCAGGCTGCAAAGCACCAAAGTTATAAGCACAGAGAAATGCCCACTTTCAAAAAGTGGAATTTCTAAAATAGTAGTGTAAGTTTCACCTACACCAGTAAGCAGGATTTCTCACTAGTATTCCAAATATACCAAACCTGCCCATGCTACTCCCCACAGATCAGAAATGACCACTTATACGTATGTCAGGGAATTCCCAATGCAAACCTATGCGAAGAGCAGCACTCACAGCTGTGAAAAACGAAATAGGCTTTTTGTCACTACTAGGGCATGTAATGCATATTATATGTCCTTCCTTTTACACACACAGCACCCTGCCCATCGGAGTATCTAGGGCCTACCTTGGGGTGACTTGGGTGTAGTAAAAATTGTGTTTTGGGCCTTTGCAAGTAGTTTGACTTGCCAAGTAAGTGTGGCAGTAACTGTGCGCACAGGTCCTGCAGTGACAGGCCAGTATCAGGTTGGAAAGGCTACTTCTGTGGGTGGTGCAATCTACCTTGAAGGCCCCCTACATAGCATTTAATTTACAGGCCCGGGGTACATGGAATACCAGTCTACAAGGGACTTACAGGTAAATTAAATAAGCCAACCCAGTGGAGGTCAATTATACAAAGTTTTAGGGGAGAGAGCACATGCACTTCAGCACTGATTAACAGTGGTAAAGTGCCCAGAGTGCTAATGCCAACAAACAGAGGATCAGAAAACTAGGAGGGGAAAGGCAAACATTTTGAGGATACCCCTGCAGAAAGGGCCATTTCCATCACTGCCTAGTTTTGATTCTATTTCCTGTTTGGTCTCCCACCATTGTTCTCTGACAGGAGAAGTCTATGGATGGCTCACCATGACCATTCGCAACGATTGCTCTTTCCTTATGGCATGGCATTACTCCTATCCACATTCCCACTATGGCCCTGAAGGACCATTGCATCACTTCCTGGGTCTGGTGGGTGGAGACCACATGTAGTGGAAAAAGAGAGAGAAGTTGGGGGAATGTTCCTGGTGACCACCTGTTCTCATAACCTTTAAAAGATTGTATTAGAATTGAAAAATTCCACCAGCGATTTCCACAGCGGGGTAGAATCTTAAATCGAGCGCACAAAAAAGTATAGATTTGAGATTCCACCCTTTTTGCATCATTGATTTTCTAACGAAAGCTAAGCATTCTGCCTGGGTTTGAGGCGCTGCCTTGTAGGTGCGCAGTCATCGGGGATGTTTTGTTAAAGCCGTACTGTGTATTTGTGTGTGGACAGCTGTCCCACTCTGGCGCTCTGTTCTGCGTTGCCGTTTAGCGTTAAGGTTGCGGTTGCTTGTTCATACCAGGGGCCTTTCTTGGGTGTGATGACAGATGTATTCATTTTCAGCCATCCTCTCATATTAACGCACACGCGCCATGATGCAGGAGCTCCCCTCGGCACGTGTTCCACTCAGTTTGTCTGTTGTGACAAGGTCAACATATTTTCCGGATTATAAAGGGCAGTTGTGGTGCAAGCGCCAGCTGAAAACATTAAAGCCATCTGTTGCGGTGTTTCTTCATCCCTGTCCTGTTTTTTGTAGTTTTCAGCAGCTGTTGATGTTAGCCGAGCCAAGTGGCCTGTGATGTTAGCAGCTTCCAGACTGCTGCCCATGCTATGTCTTGGCTCTTCGTGTTATGTTTTTGGTGGCTTTGTGGATACTTGGGAATGGTTTTGCAAGCCTTACTATGACTACTGCGTGGTCAGTGGTTCTCTTTAAATGTATGATTTGCCATCCACACTGACGGGTCACCAATGCATACACGCCTATAGACTCGATTCAGGGAGACGACTCAATGTTTTGTGTAAAAAAATGGCTTACTTTTGTCTATCTCCCTCCTGAAATAGCCTCTCCTTCAATGGAAACCAGTGGGAGAAATACCTTCTTCATCCCGATTTTTTTTTTTAAATCTTCCACTTCACTCTTCTAAAATGTTGGCATGCCTGCCATTAATTATTCAGAGTATAAGCAGGGCGACTGTAATTGCGATTCTGCGGTCCCAGCGCCTTCCGCATAATCATGAACTTGCTGCATTTGCCACATATTTCCTCATCTGCTGCATAATCAGTAGATATTAACAAAAAAATATGTGTAGCTCAGAAGGACTAGGTTGCTAAAAACGGAGGAACCCGCGTTGCTGTGCGGTGGAGCGCTCTTCACGAAGGGTCACTTGTCACCCTCCAGTTGCTTATTGGTGTGTTTGAGTGGTAATAGTACTATTAAGGTGAAACCTTTGCACATACAGTGTTAACGTGACTAAAAAATAATGATTAATGAAGTAATACTATCACACAGTGTGCTGCATTACACCACATGTTGCCTTTTCTCGACGCATAATAGTTAACCCTGCCACATAATTTCAGTGGCCCTGAGTTTAAGGATGGTGACTTTACTGTGGGGGTGACTGTACATTCAGTCTCCCACGAGACCCACGACCCCTGCAGTGGTTGAGCTGCGTTTTGTTGGCTTCTACCACCGCCCCCTTTGTTCGAAAGGATGCCCTCGCTTCTGAGCGCGCGGCGGGGACGATGGATAAAGCCCCCTTTTATCAGGAGTGCAGTAAAGCGAGAGAATCTCTGACAAAGGCGGGATGAGACAAAAGTAACGGTTGTTCAGCGCTCTTCAAGCCAGGAGGTCAGCTTGGCCGCCAGGTCCGGCGCGGGCTTTGGGCTCATTGTCCGGTTTAATTGGATTTCTGCTGATTGTGTCCGGCCGTTGGGGACAGGAGGTGGAAGGCAGGCGCACGGAAGGCACTCGAAGGCCTACAACAAACCCACGACTGGGCTGGGGCCAGCAGTGCGAACAAAGGGCATCGTGTTCGGTACTCGCCCCGCAACCTCACAGAAAACCAACATTCACCAAAGCAAGCAATTAACAGGCTTGCACTAATTAAAGCCGCAGAATGATAGGGCCCTTTGTTTACCGACTGTTCAAAAACTTTGTGTGGTTTGAGGTTTTCCTTCATACTTAATGGGGGGGATGTCAATCTAACGTTTGGCTCTTTCCCTCAAGGCAGAACTCTGGCAATTCGAGTTGCGGCCACTCCATTGCCACCAATCACTGCAGACCGGAAATATGAAAATAAATAATGCGCCTCGCGCCGGTCTGGGAGCCGGGAGCACAATGGGAGGGGGGGTGAGACGAGGATGTCCCTGGTCTGTCTGTTACATTGTGTAGGCGCGGATCAGCCCTAAGTAATATTTCTTGATGGTACAAGAAATGCTTTTGTTTGTGTTTGCATGTTTAAATAGCTCCACGGCCTTAGAGCGCTTTCCCTTAGAACCAATGACGTTACTTTTTTTTTTTTTTTATTATCCACAAGCCTTCATAGCAGTAACAGGCAAACGGGAGTTGTCTAGCGACACAGCCTGACATTTAGAAGACGGAACTCTTTGTAGCTGTCAAGGTGTATGCCTTAGAGTTAAAGAAGCGAAAAATACCAAAAGTTACAAAATTGCCCCTCCTCTGACCACTTTCAAAATTGTTCCTGTTTTCTGCAAGTTTAAATCGTAGGCAGCCCTGGACCTGCATTAATTAAAAAGAGCTTAGCCACAGTGATTCAAAAGGCTTTTCCCCCTCTTTTGTTGTCTCGAAAAGTAGACTTGCGTAGGAATAGGTTAAATGCACGCAATCGTGATGCATGCTTCTCTAAAGAGCTCTGCTCTGGGACCCACCCCCTCTCATAAATGCGCGTGCACACACAACTGGGAAGGATGGGGATGTGGACAGTGTGTGTGAGTGGGCACAACTACAGACTGATTTTGACTGAGGTCCACATAAGCCATACGTTTCATAGCATTCACATTCACGTTTTGAAACTCACGCTCTGGCTGAGGCGAGCACCTAACTTCATCAGACTGGACATTTAGTAAATTGTGCAAAAAGCAGTGGGTCTGTGCCTTATCAATAAGATGCACGAAACTGACTTTGGAAGAAAAAATATCAAGTTAAAATTTGACTTAAACCTCTCCACTTTTTTTTTTTTTTTTGGCAGTTTTATTTAACATGAACTCGAACCGAAGGTTTTGGAGCATTTTACATGAGTACCAGTTACATTACACAAGGACACATTCAAGCACACACACGCTTAACATGCATCCCTTACAATCAGGGGGATAGCTTGGTCAGTCAGATTGGAGGAAGAGGGGGTGATCTTCAGGTTCCCGTACAATCACGCCGGCACATAATGTTAAGATACAGTATATTACAAGAAGGGCACATGAGAGGGGCTAAACCGGCACTAGAAAGGGAGACGAATGCGTCTTGGTAAGAGTACTAAGTGAGAGAAAACACAATATTTTGTAAATTAACCAACATTATTGAAGACTTTAAGATGAGAGCGGGAGAGTGTGTGTGTGTTTTTGTCTGTGTGGATGCAAAAGTTCCTGGTGAAATCAGACAGACACCTCCATACCCTACTTGAGAACACCGGTACCTAACTATTTACCAGAAAATACATTTATTAGGTAGGGGTGTAATACCCCCAAACACACCCTGTAGCTACGTCCCTGCTTACAATATACAGATGTAGAGTTCGGAGTGTAGGTATTTTACTCAAATGGAGTTGCACTGTGCATACATTTCACTGCGATTATTAACTTGTGGTAGGGTATATATTGTAAATATGTATTTTCTTTTTGTTCCAAAAGCTTTATTAGCATATTAGTAGTTCAGTACAAAGATATCAACTTACTGTTATGACACAGAAAAATGCGTACAGGTAGACAAATGAAAAGCTTTGCAAAATATAACAAAAGGAGATATCGTAAAGCATCCAATCGAGGAACATGACTAATGAAGTTGCACCGTGCTGGTCATCCCTCACAAAATCCCCTCCATTGCCGAGAGTCAGTGAAATAGGTCGGCACGTAGGACAGGGGTGTGGAATTTAATAAAATATCTACTTGTCCAGATCTACTTGCCCCTTTGGTGCCATGCATTGCCGCAACATATAATGGCAGCAATCTCATTCTATAACGGCTCTCATATTAGCCAAAGGGTTTATGCTACAGACGGTTGGGCTTACTTGGCCCAAGGACAAAATAAACATGAAAACTTGTTGTCCTTGACCCTAAACAATATGTCTTGGGCATCAGGCTATATGAATTCCACATCCCTGGTAGATACTGGTCTTCCCTTAGAAATCAGCTTCCAGGGTCAATAGTACTGACCATCAACTAGAGAGGAGATTCAATGACTGCAATTGTGGAGGTGCGTCAGACAAAAGAAAAAGTGGGGGGAATTGGTCATCAGTTTGGATGCATCCGGCTTCATCCCCAGCAAAATAAGGAGGGGTGCGAACCCCACACCAAACAGAGGCCCATTAACAACAAACCGAACTCTGTGGGGGAGTGAAGAGGAGATGGGTAGGGAAGGGGGCGGACAGGAAATAGTGCCAGATTAGGAACTTGAAGCAGCCCTGGCAATTTTGTCAGATCAGCCGCCTCACGGAGGCTCGAAACAAGAGTGAAAGGATTACACTGGATTGCTGCTTTTGTCACAGGAGGCTGATATTGCAGCACCATTTCAAAATTGCCCCCTACCCCTTTGGCCTCCCGGGGAAACGCCTGATGCCCGCTATGGCCAGTCCAGCCCTTGCAGGCATAGACAGATAAAAGGTTATATACATCAAGGGGCTGGGGGCAGTTTAGGACAAAAATGTGCATACGTAGTTTAAATGTACGCTTTGCATAAGTTGTTCGTTGCTGCTATCTCATTGTGGGTACTACTTTACCGTTATTGTTTATCACAATGTAAAGCTATCAAGTTGATGACTTCATAGGTGGTGACCCACTGCTGAGGGCATGAGCCACACACAGTGTCACATGGTCAGAGGTGTATTAAACCACAAGTAAAGTGGGCAATTACCCAGGGCCCTTATCCTCCACTTCCTTTCGGAAAGTGAGCATTGTCTCAATTTGACATTTGTCTATTCTGTTTTTAGGGTTGAGCGTACAAGTGCTAATGCCTGATGTAATCTCTCTGTGGACTTTTAACCACTCCCACTGCATGCCCATTAGTTTAGTTTGTTCATGGGCTTGACTTTTAAAAATTGTTTGATTTTACTTGTGAAAGGCATGCATACGTCATGCCTTTTCCGGTGTTTAGCCCTCCTTGAGCGCACCAGCCAACTACTGAAAACATACAAGACTCCATGTTTTCAGCATGGTTTTGTTTCTTTTTATTTCCTGCAGCACAATCTCGCTGCACATTTGCTGATACGTTTGACTGCAAGAGAACTTCTGTTTCATTTTGTGTGCTCCTTCATGCTAATGGCGTGGTGCTTTAAATTGTCGCGTTTATGTAAAACTGTATTACTTTTCATTCTCATTTTATGGGGCAATAAAAGTCCGGTTAGGACTTTACAACGCTACTAGCTCTAACTCGAGCAAATGTGAGACCCACTGCATTACAAATGCTTGTTTATCCAAACATCTCTTCCTCTCTGCCAACAGCTGCTTCTCACTGCCTCTCTAGTGATATCACCTTAACGGGTTTTTGGGGTCCTGGGCAATTATTTTTGTGGGACCATGGTAAAGTTTAACATATAGTTTAATACTGCTTGGCGTCATGCAGACTTGAATTATGGGAAAATTCAAAGTTGTCCCTTGCAGTGGCCCCCAAAATATGCTTTGCCCAGGTACCCAAAAAATACTTAGGTTGAGGCTGCATACGGTGGGTCAAGATATACAGTGACCATACAGAATCGTACTTGTATACCCATTAAGACCTCAGTAAGCCAAAAATAATTAAACAAATCCTTGGTGGTTTCGCATTTAGATGATTTAGATGTGATTACTTTAAAAAAAAAAAAAAAAAACAGCTGCTGTTAAGTCTTAGGGAGGGGATGTAAGCCGTGTGTGCCATGTGGTGAAAAACAGCGACATGCCAGGATGAACATCCTCGACTTCAAAGCTTGTAGTCTTCTTAAAATTGTGGTTGGGGGGGTGGGTTCACAGTTAAGTCTGACCTCTGCCTTTTGTTTATCCTCCTACCTAACCCCTTGATAAATGTGCTTGTGACCCCGATGAACTGTACAGCAGAGCGAAAGCTCACGGGAGGCACCCTTTAAATCGGTAATTGTGTCAGACATTTTACGTTGCTTTATTAATCACTGATTTACAACCATGAGCCGAACACTACAGACCTCTGTGCGCCAAGAACGCTTTCAGCCGCGCGCAGCGAAAGCAGATTCATACTGGATGCCGGAGATGGCTCCGAAGCAGATGAAAAGGTTCACCTTTGACCTCGAGGGTCCATAATGGAAAAAACGGGCAACCTACTGTTATATCTTTTCCGGGCAACACCAGATATTGAAGTTTGGGAGCAGTTTGGATACGAGAAAGTTCTGCTTATCTCTCTCGTCTTTCACTCCTCTGTTTGGGCTTTTGTACTCATCTGGCGGTATATTCATTTGCAATGCCACGCAGGTGTGTAGAAAAAGCGGCGCACGTGCTCGCTGATGTCACGCAGTGATTTTTCTGCGTGAGGTGCCAAGTAATCAACGCTTTCCCATTTCTTTCGTGCGTTTCTGCTTGTATTTGACGCAACTTTGGTGTGCCTGTGTGTTCTCCAATTTAATTGGTTAATTTAAAGCCAGTGTTTGTGCATGGCTGTCCATTTTGTTTTATGAAGCGCGCAGTACTTTTAGGGGGCTGTACCCTGTTTCTAAATACCTCAAACTTTCCTAATAAGGGACCAGGGACATTGTGAAAGGCAGGTATGTGCCCAGGATCACGAAGTTTTGGCCGAGCGTGGAAGCTGGATGCCAGGCGGCCTGCCAATAAATGCATCTTATGTATCATGGCAGCCATGTGCAACTTCTCCTCATTAGGAATCTTAAAATCCCTGAAGACTCAGAAGCAGCAAAAAAGGAATGTGTACTTTCTGGTGTAAACTGTGTGCCATGCCCCAGTGGGCTGATGTATGAGAACCACTGGTCCATCCGATTTTGGGATCCCTGTAAGCCAAGAGTTCAGTGAACAATGAAAATATGGCTGGATACCTACCAGACTCCAGGATGTCCACTTAACATAAATCACCTTTATTTAACATAAGTAGAGCCGAATTGCATACAATAACACGTGATGCTGTTGAAAATCTAGCAGTATTATTTAAACGCTCCCAAATGTTGACCATGAGTTTAAGAACATTTTTTGTGTCCCATATCCCTTATTTCACCTCTGCGTGACCGAGAGTGGGCACTGAATTAGTTATTAGTATTTTTTTTTTTTTAGTAAATCAATTCAGGGCTTTGCTTGAGGTGTGTAGGCTTCATTGTGGTGGATATGTTTATTTGCGCTGTGACAGGATGAAATGTTTATCTTAATCCTTACCAATCAGCCTGTGGTTTGTCAGTTTGGGAGGTAAATGTTCAGGTTCTACCTGCGCTCTGCAGATATTATGATCCACTGTACAGTTAACTGATTTTTATGAAAAATGTAAACATCTTTATTTATTTGTCCACAAAGCCATTTTATCTGTGTTATTGCTCTGCTTATGTTAGAAACAAAAGACCAGTATTTTTCGATGCACTAAAGGATCCCGAGGACAAGAGGTATTTTATGTGTTTCTAGATCGGTTTATCTTTGTGTCTTAGAGGTTATCAGGAGTTAGTTATGACACATCAGGAGACCAGAGGATGTGTTGATTTTGTATTATCGTTGTTGCATCACTAAGCATTGTTGTATTTTACAGTTCAGTATATCAGTCATGTTTACATAATTTCCATTGTAAGGATAAGCATTCTAGAGTAAGAATGTTCACGCATGGACCTGCCTGAAATAATAGGTGACAAAGTAATAGAGGGTGTTCTAGAAGTGTGCCAGGAGTGGAGTGAATTTGAAAACGATTGCCCTAGCGGAGGTAGGGCTAGGCAGTGGAGTTATGGAGGAAGCAGAGGGTCACCCTGTCACCGTGCAAGATTAAACAAGAAGTGACTTCCCCAGCTTTGTATGTGCAGCTTAACACTGGCATTTAGCTAGCAGGACTAGCAAGCCTAGTTAATGGGGGAAAAGGGAAGTTGAAGCAGAAGGATATCCTGTAATTTGCAGAGGATCACACTATTTGCTCACATGGGGAAGCCAGGCCTGTAGGAGGCTGGACTGGCTTGTAGTGAGTACCAAGGGGTACTTACACCTTGCACCAGGCCCAGGTATCCCTTATTAGTGTAGAGGGGTGTCTAGCAGCTTAGACTGATATAAAAGGTAGCTTAGCAGAGCAGCTTAGGCTGAACTAGGAGACGAGTGAAGCTCCCACAGTACCACTAGTGTCATATGCACAATATCATAAGAAAACACAATACACAGATATACTAAAAATAAAGGTACTTTATTTTTATGACAATATGCCAAAAGTATCTCAGTGAGTACCCTCAGTATGAGGATAGCAAATATACACAAGATATAAGTACACAATACCAAAATGTGCAGTAATAGCAATAGAAAACAGTGCAAACAATGTATAGTCACAATAGAATGCAATGGGGGCACATAGGGGCAACACAAACCATATACTCTAGAAGTGGAATGCGAACCACGAATAGACCCCAAACCTATGTGACCTTGTAGAGGGTCGCTGGGACTGTAAGAAAACACTGAGGGTTCGAAAAATAGCCCACCCCAAGACCCTGAAAAGTGGGTGCAAAGTGCACCTAAGTTCCCCAAAGAGCACAGAAGTCGTGATAGGGGAATTCTGCCAGAAAAAACAACACCAGCAATGCAACAACGATGGATTTCCTGACGAGAGTACCTGTTGAACAAGGGGACCAAGTCCAAGAGACACGATCAAGTCGGGAGTGGGCGGATGCCCAGGAAAGGCCAGCTGTGGGTGCAAAGAAGCTACCACCGGATGGTAGAAGCTGAGGATTCTGCAGGAACGACAAGGGCTAGAAACTTCCCCTTTGGAGGATGGATGTCCCACGCCGTGAAGAGTCGTGCAGAAGTATTTTCGTGCAGAAAGACCGCAAACAAGCCTTGCTAGCTGCAAGGGTCGCGGTTAGGGTTTTTGGATGCTGCTGTGGCCCAGTAGGGACCAGGATGTCGGCAATTGCGTGAGGAGACAGAGGGGGTGCCCAGCAAGAGAAGGAGCCCACTCAGAAGCAAGCAGCACCTGCAGAAGTGCCGGAACAGGCACTACGAAGTGGATTGAACCGGAGCTCACCCGAAGTTGCACAAGAGGGTCCCACGAAGCCGGAGGACAACTCAGGAGGTCGTGCAATGCAGGTTAGAGTTCCGGGGACCCAGGCTTGGCTGCGCACAAAGGAAATCCTCGATGAGTGCACAGGAGCCGGAGTAGTTGCAAAACACGTGGTTCCCGGCAATGCAGTCTAGAGTGGGGAGGCAAGGACTTACCTCCACCAAACTTGGACTGAAGAGTCACTGGACTGTGGGAGTCACTTGGACAGAGTTGCTGAGTTCAAGAGACCTCGCTCGTCGTGCTGAGAGGAGACCCAGAGAACCGGTGATGCAGTTCTTTGGTGCCTGCGGTTGCAGGGGGAAGATTCCGTCGACCCACGGAAGATTTCTTCGGAGCTTCTAGTGCAGAGAGGAGGCAGACTACCCCCACAGCATGCACCACCAGGAAAACAGTCGAGAAGGCGGCAGGATCAGCGTTACAAGGTCGCAGTAGTCGTCTTTGCTACTTTGTTGCAGTTTTGCAGGCTTCCAGCGCGGTCAGCAGTCGATTCATTGGCAGAAGGTGAAGAGAGAGATGCAGAGGAACTCTGATGAGCTCTTGCATTCCTTATCTAAAGAATTCCCCAAAGCAGAGACCCTAAATAGCCAGAAAAGGAGGATTGGCTACTTAGGAGAGAGGATAGGCTAGCAACACCTGAAGGAGCCTATCAGAATGAGTCTCTGACGTCACCTGCTGGTCCTGGCCACTCAGAGCAGTCCAGTGTGCCAGCAGCACCTCTGTTTCCAAGATGGCAGAGTTCTGGAGCACACTGGAGGAGCTCTGGGCACCTCCCAGGGGAGGTGCAGGTCAGGGGAGTGGTCACTCCCCTTTCCTTTGTCCAGTTTCGCGCCAGAGCAGGGCTGGGGGATCCCTGAACTGGTGTAGAATGGCTTATGCAGAGATGGGCACCATCTGTGCCCATCAAAGCATTTCCAGAGGCTGGGGGAGGCTACTCCTCCCCAGCCCTGACACCTTATTCCAAAGGGAGAGGGTGTAACACCCTCTCTCTGAGGAAGTCCTTTGTTCTGCCTTCCTGGGCCAAGCCTGGCTGGACCCCAGGAGGGCAGAAACCTGTCTGAGGGGTTGGCAGCAGCTGCAGTGAAACCCCGGGAAAGGTAGTTTGGCAGTACCCGGGTCTGTGCTAGAGACCAGTGGGATCATGGGATTGTCTCACCAATGCCAGGATAGCAGCCAGGATGGCATTGGGGGGGCAATTCCATGATCTTAGACATGTTACATGGCCATATTCGGAGTTACCATTGTGAAGCTATACATAGGTAGTGACCTATGTATAGTGCACGCGTGTAATGTTGTCCCCGCACTCACAAAGTCCGGGGAATTTGCCCTGAACAATGTGGGGGCACCTTGGCTAATGCCAGGGTGCCCACACACTAAGTAACTTAGCACCCAACCATTACCAGGTAAAGGTTAGACATATAGGTGACTTATAAGTTACTTAAGTGCAGTGGTAAATGGCTGTGAAATAACGTGGACGTTATTTCACTCAGGCTGCAGTGGCAGGCCTGTGTAAGAATTGTCAGAGCTCCCTATGGGTGGAAAAAGAAATGCTGCAGCCCATAGGGATCTCCTGGAACCCCAATCCCTGGGTACCTCAGTACCATATACTAGGGAATTAGAAGGGTGTTCCAGTATGCCAATGTAAATTGGTGAAATTGGTCACTAGCCTGTTAGTGACAATTTGTACAGAGAGAGCATAACCACTGAGGTTCTGGTTAGCAGAGCCTCAGTGAGACAGTTAGGCATCACACAGGGAACACATACATATAGGTCACAAACTTATGAGCACTGGGGTCCTGGCTAGCAGGATCCCAGTGAGACAGTGAAAACACCCTGACATATACTCACAAACAGGCCAAAAGTGGGGGTAACAAGGCTAGAAAGAGGCTACCTTCCTACATAGGCATAAAGCACTTGTTTCCTGATTCCAGAGCTCTAATGTTCCAAAAAGACCCTATCTCAGTACTCCTCCCATTAAACTTTATGGGTCATGGAAGTTTACCATTGACACAAAATAGTGTCCTGTGGCCCAGCTCATCAAGGCTATTATTTGCAGCTGTTGGAGATGTTGGCTTGTGATCTCTGCAGGCTCACTCGAAGAATCTCTTCCACAGCTGTCTGGATCTGAAGACCGTACTTGACCCTTTCCCCTTCTGGTGCACTGAAAGGTAACAGGCGTATAATGTGCTTAAATTTGAGACTGTCTGGTGCTGTTGTGTAGCTGACGCCGTAAGATGACAAAAGCATACGTCTTCCATGGCAAGCAGAGCGGCCCCTAGGAAAGGAGATGGAGGGTCCTAGGTCAGCACTGCATCAGACTCGCTGGCTACCTGAAGCCAGGGCACCTTCGGTTCCCACGCTCTGAGCGGGGCCATGAATCGCCACCAGTGATGCAGGAATTGGCACCAGAGACTGCTTCAATTCTTCTCCCGGATAAGGCACGCAGGATCGCTTTCCCTCCAAACCGGGGCTGTAACAGTAAACCTTGGGAAAGTGACATGTTGAATGGATAGCCATTGGCTCGGAATCGTTTGCCGTGTGTGCCACTGGCCCTCAATTGAATATCGCAGAAAGGGCAGCTGTATGCCACCGGTGCTATGCTAATATTCCAAATATTTCAAGGACCGAAGGCACTGTGCTGACATGGCAGTGCAAAAACTGTAGAAATGTAGGCAGTAATTCCTCTGCTGGTGCAACAGCTCAGTGGGTTTGTCACCTGCACGAGAGATCAGGTGTGAAACCCAGGATGGTCAAATTAGCCGCTCTTCAACGTCCCAAATACAACAGTGCACCTGTAATTCAACACCAAGAACCCAGGTTGTGGTGTAAATGGCCAATACTATGCAAAACTAGCCTCTCATTCATAAATGTAACTATAAGTATTTTTTCTCGTTTACCAAAAAATATCACTGTAGTTTCCAGAAAAGAAGTAGTTGTATGTAGTGCAGTGGTTCCCAACCGGTGGTCCGGGCACCCATGGGGGTCTGCAAAGGCTCCTCAGAGGGTCCGTGACTGCTGAGAAAATTAAATAATATTAACAGATTATGTCCCCAGCTTTGGGAAATAACTCAGTGGGAAGTCCCCGATTCCAATAATGATTCAGTGGGGGTCCCCGGGTTCCGGTATTGATAAAGTGGGGGTCCATAGAAGTCAAAAGGTTGGGAACCACAGATGTAGTGCATTTACAGCTTGTTGTATAGATCTGTTTGCATTTCTTTGACAGACTCTTGCACCGGTGTAGCTGGTATAATAGCCCCATTTCATCTCAGAGATGTGGTATTGCATTTATCTGATGTAAGTGAATTTGGAGAAGCTGTGAGTTTTCGATATGCTTCAATCCACTGTTGCATCTACTTTGTGCTGAGTACAATGCTCAGCTGATTTTCTGATATTCTAAAAGTAACACAATAGAAGTTGTGCTATATGGAATTTCTAGCTCTACCGAAGATGGCGTTTCCTACTGACGCATGCTGGGCACTTGGTCTGAGATGTAAATGTGCCCCTCTTCACTCTCCTAGAGGGTGATTGGGAGCTGCAGTGAGAAGGCAGAGTCACACGCAGTATAACAGTTGTCACACACAAGAAATATAAATGTCGAGTCAGTTCTTTCTTACAAACCAGTAGCTCGTTCTTACACTGCAGTGAAAATCAGACACACGTGGTCCTCAGATCTCTAGCCCTAACTGTTCAGTGGATATTCAAACAAATACCATTAGGCGTAGAGTCCTGTTTCTACTGTCAAGCTCAGGTTCTGGTTGCATAGTTGGTGTCGGTGGGATCCCCATGATGGGAAGCAATGGACTCAGGTTCTGGATGCATAGTTGGTGTCGGTGGGATCCCCATGATGGGAAGCAATGGACTCAGGATCTGGATGCATAGTTGGTGTCGGTGGGATCCCCATGATGGGAAGCAATGGACTCCGGTTCTGGTTGCATAGTTTGTGTCGGTAGGATCCCCATGATGGGAAGCAATGGACTCCGGTTCTGGTTGCATAGTTTGTGTCGGTAGGATCCCCATGATGGGAAGCAATGGACTCAGGTTCTGGTTGCATAGTTGGTGTCGGTGGGATCCCCATGATGGGAAGCAATGGACTCAGGATCTGGATGCATAGTTGGTGTCGGTGGGATCCCCATGATGGGAAGCAGTGGACTCAGGTTCTGGATGCATAGTTGGTGTCGGTGGGATCCCCATGATGGGAAGCAGTGGACTCAGGTTCTGGATGCATAGTTGGTGTCGGTGGAATCCCCATGATGGGAAGCAGTGGACTCAGGTTCTGGATGCATAGTTGGTGTCGGTGGGATCCCCATGATGGGAGGCAATGGACTCAGGTTCTGGATGCATAGTTGGTGTCGGTGGAATCCCCATGATGGGAAGCAATGGACTCAGGATCTGGATGCATAGTTTGTGTCGGTGGGATCCCCATGATGGGAAGCAATGGACTCCGGTTCTGGTTGCATAGTTTGTGTCGGTAGGATCCCCATGATGGGAAGCAATGGACTCAGGATCTGGATGCATAGTTGGTGTCGGTGGGATCCCCATGATGGGAAGCAGTGGACTCAGGTTCTGGATGCATAGTTGGTGTCGGTGGGATCCCCATGATGGGAAGCAATGGACTCCGGTTCTGGTTGCATAGTTTGTTGGTAGGATCCCCATGATGGGAAGCAATGGGCTCAGGTTCTGGTTGCATAGTTGGTGTCGGTGGAATCCCCATGATGGGAAGCAATGGACTCAGGTTCTGGATGCATAGTTGGTGTCGGTGGAATCCCCATGATGGGAAGCAGTGGACTCAGGTTCTGGATGCATAGTTGGTGTCGGTGGAATCCCCATGATGGGAAGCAGTGGACTCAGGTTCTGGATGCATAGTTGGTGTCGGTGGAATCCCCATGATGGGAAGCAGTGGGCTCAGGTTCTGGTTGCATAGTTCGTGTCATCCCCATGATGGGAAGCAGTGGACTCAGGTTCTGAATGCATAGTTGGTGTCGGTGGAATCCCCATGATGGGAAGCAGTGGACTCAGGTTCTGGATGCATAGTTGGTGTCGGTGGAATCCCCATGATGGGAAGCAGTGGACGCAGGTTCTGGATGCATAGTTGGTGTCGGTGGGATCCCCATGATGGGAAGCAATGGACTCCGGTTCTGGTTGCATAGTTTGTGTCGGTAGGATCCCCATGATGGGAAGCAATGGGCTCAGGTTCTGGTTGCATAGTTGGTGTCGGTGGAATCCCCATGATGGGAAGCAATGGACTCAGGTTCTGGTTGCACCGTTTTTGTCGGTGGGATCCCCATGATGGGAAGCAATGGACTCCGGTTCTGGATGCATAGTTGGTGTCGGTGGGATCCCCATGATGGGAAGCAGTGGACTCCGGTTCTGGATGCATAGTTGGTGTCGGTGGGATCCCCATGATGGGAAGCAATGGACTCAGGTTCTGGTTGCATAGTTTGTGTTGGTGGGATCCCCATGATGGGAAGCAATGGGCTCAGGTTCTGGTTGCATAGTTGGTGTCGGTGGAATCCCCATGATGGGAAGCAATGGACTCAGGTTCTGGTTGCACCGTTTTTGTCGGTGGGATCCCCATGATGGGAAGCAATGGACTCCGGGTCTGGTTGCACAGTTTGTGTCGGTGGAATCCCCATGATGGGAAGCAATGGACTCAGGTTCTGGTTGCACAGTTGGTGTCGGTGGGATCCCCATGATGGGAAGCAATGGACTCCGGTTCTGGTTGCACAGTTTGTGTCGGTGGAATCCCCATGATGGGAAGCAATGGACTCAGGTTCTGGTTGCACAGTTTGTGTCGGTGGGATCCCTATGATGGGAAGCAATGGACTCAGGTTCTGGTTGCACAGTATGTGTCGGTGGGATCCCCATGATGGGAAGCAATGGACTCCGGTTCTGGTTGCATAGTTGGTGTCGGTGGAATCCCCATGATGGGAAGCAATGGACTCAGGTTCTGGTTGCACAGTTTATGTCGTGGGATCCCCATGATGGGAAGCAATGGACTCAGGTTCTGGTTGCATAGTTTGTGTCGGTGGAATCCCCATGATGGGAAGCAATGGACTCAGGTTCTGGTTGCATAGTTGGTGTCGGTGGGATCCCCATGATGGGAAGCAATGGACTCAGGTTCTGGATGCATAGTTGGTGTCGGTGGGATCCCCATGATGGGAAGCAATGGACTCAGGTTCTGGATGCATAGTTGGTGTCGGTGGGATCCCCATGATGGGAAGCAATGGACTCGGGTTCTGGTTGCATAGTCTGTGTCAGTGGGATCCCCATGATGGGAAGCAATGGACTCAGGTTCTGGTTGCATAGTCTGTGTCAGTGGAATCCCCATGATGGGAACCAATGGGCTCCTAATAACTCATCAGTTCCAGAGCTGTCCAAAGTTCCTTACATATTTTACATTGAAGTCCAAGATGAACCATGGGACTGCGGGGGATAGAAGAAACGGGTAGCAAAGGTGGGGAGCACCCAGAGGGATTTCACTATCTGACCCTTCTCTAAAATATAGCCTCATCCGTACAACTGTTTTCCATGAAATAAATACAAGCCAAATAAGGTTATTTATCAGTTGGATTAAGTTGGTAAATTTAATGCAGTTATCCCAGATCTTTCTGATAAGCCAACATATTTTAGTCCCATCTCCCAGGGTATTAGGGCCTCTTTGTACCTAGCTGTTGGAGCCAGGGTTCAGCTTGGGCTACTAGAACAATATCTCTGTTTCAAACAGTTGTTGAAAAATTCAACTGACTTCTTAAATTATATTAGTCTCCTTTTAGGGGTAGATGGCCTTAAGACTTAAAATGGTGACACTGGCAACTGCTGGTTACGGTGAATGCATTTATATGTTTTTGTTCTGCATGTGCACCTGATTGTCTCCCTGCTAGAGGTTTGGATTCACTGGATGTTCACACCATGTAGGTCTGGCTACACATTTTCTAGCTGTGCAGGGTCAACAGTTTTAGCTTCCAGAAAGTGATTCTTGATGATTGGCTTGGCAGTTCGGTCTGGACTGTTCCCATGAGGAACAGGGTCAAGACTGATTTGCATATGGCTGGGTCCAAACTGGGGTGGCATGGTGAGCAAAAAAACGATGGATTAAACCCAGATCTATGACTGGGGGTGAGTGTTTGACAATGTTCAGCATTCCGTCCATCACTTGTTGTTTTTGCTTTGTCGCCCTAAGTGGGAAGGGTATGCCCAGACGTGGGTCCCGTGCTTCCCATGCCACTGGATTCAAGCTAGCCTGGCTGATGAGGGGTGAAACCCTGAAACCGGTCCCAGGATGCTTGTTTCCGGTCCAGTGAGGACCTGGCTTGGCAGTTCGGTCTGGACTGTTCCCATGAGGAACAGGGTCAAGACTGATTTGCATATGGCTGGGTCCAAACTGGGGTGGCATGGTGAGCAAAAAAACGATGGATTAAACCCAGATCTATGACTGGGGGTGAGTGTTTGACAATGTTCAGCATTCCGTCCATCACTTGTTGTTTTTGCTTTGTCGCCCTATGCCCAGACGTGGGTCCCGTGTTTCCCATGCCACTGGATTCAAGCTAGCCTGGCTGATGAGGGGTGAAACCCTGAAACCGGTCCCAGGATGCTTGTTTCCGGTCCAGTGAGGACCTGGCTTGGCAGTTCGGTCTGGACTGTTCCCATGAGGAACAGGGTCAAGACTGATTTGCATATGGCTGGGTCCAAACTGGGGTGGCATGGTGAGCAAAAAAACGATGGATTAAACCCAGATCTATGACTGGGGGTGAGTGTTTGACAATGTTCAGCATTCCGTCCATCACTTGTTGTTTTTGCTTTGTCGCCCTAAGTGGGAAGGGTATGCCCAGACGTGGGTCCCGTGCTTCCCATGCCACTGGATTCAAGCTAGCCTGGCTGATGAGGGGTGAAACCCTGAAACCGGTCCCAGGATGCTTGTTTCCGGTCCAGTGAGGACCTGGCTTGGCAGTTCGGTCTGGACTGTTCCCATGAGGAACAGGGTCAAGACTGATTTGCATATGGCTGGGTCCAAACTGGGGTGGCATGGTGAGCAAAAAAACGATGGATTAAACCCAGATCTATGACTGGGGGTGAGTGTTTGACAATGTTCAGCATTCCGTCCATCACTTGTTGTTTTTGCTTTGTCGCCCTAAGTGCGAAGGGTATGCCCAGACGTGGGTCCCGTGCTTCCCATGCCACTGGATTCAAGCTAGCCTGGCTGATGAGGGGTGAAACCCTGAAACCGGTCCCAGGATGCTTGTTTCCGGTCCAGTGAGGACCTGGCTTGGCAGTTCGGTCTGGACTGTTCCCATGAGGAACAGGGTCAAGACTGATTTGCATATGGCTGGGTCCAAACTGGGGTGGCATGGTGAGCAAAAAAACGATGGATTAAACCCAGATCTATGACTGGGGGTGAGTGTTTGACAATGTTCAGCATTCCGTCCATCACTTGTTGTTTTTGCTGGGTACAACATCAAACACAATTTGTATTCTAAGTGGATGGGTTATGACTCGCAAAATGACCCTCCATTCTAGTGGAACACCCTCTCTGGTGGTATGGAGGGGCCGGACAGCTGTTAGACTTCTGCACAGAATGGCAGAGTTTGAGGGAGTATGGGTTGGGAATCGCTGTTCTGACACATGGGCTCATGCCTAGTGAAAGCTTGGGCTCACGCCACACCAGATGGTGGGCAACTAGTGCTGGGAGACAGGGCGTTGCAATTGGTCCCCATTCAAAGTCCCTTGATGGCACGGGAACTAGGTGCATAATTCAGAGTCACCACTTGTGGTGGGTCTGGTCACACTTGTGATTTGTCTATGTTGTAGGGCGGATCTCCACTGTGTCGGGCAGGGGGGCCTCTAGCTTGAGTTAGTGGTGATCTGAGCATTTTCCAAAGGCTGTTGGGGGACTCCTTGGGCAGCACGATAGGAAGGTAGACAGCAGGAGGACACTGGTATATTTGCAGACCTGGTCATAGCCTACGAAAAGCATGTAGCGTATAGCTACACGCCCTGAAGACCCTGGGGGCCAAGTGTTCGATGCTTTCAATTTATAGTTCAGGGTAATTGGGCAGAATTCCCCTTCCAATTGAAGGAGCCTGTAGCAGACAGTGTGTGTACCAGCTAATCAGCTTAAGTTTTATTTCCTTTGTGGGTGCTAGGAACTTGCATTGGTTGGATATGATGTGTATTTTCGGGCCAGACAGACGGGCAAAGAACCGTGTGATATCAAGAGTTTCCTTCCAATGTTGTTGGAGAGATCTCAGGGTTTCTTCCAGCACTGCTGCAGAGGGTCTGCCTGACTAGAATGTTAGTGGGTATCCACAGGAGGAGGAGCAGAAAGAAGGGGTGGGAGAGATAACCATGTCCTGTGCAATTTGGCCCTTTTCAAACATGCTGCTCTTAAATCCAAACAGGTAGCTACATATAAACCCCTACACTTCAGGGGTAGGTGGGGTATGGAGCTCCCTGTAACAGTAGATATTGGATTACTATTTGGATTGCATTTTGGGATGAGGGGTTGTCAGAGTGGCTGTGCGCTGAAAAACTAGAAAGTGACACCAACAGCAGATAGCCTCCTGGGAACGGCGAGGCAAGTGGCTACTCTTTCAAAGGAAAATTGTAGTGAAATCCATACAGTGTCCTCCCTTTTCCCATGCAGCAAGTTAGGGCTCTTCTGGGGTTCACAGGAATCTGTGTCCTTGGAATTAGGGGAAATAGGGAAGGCCAACAAATGTGGGCGATCTACTAAAGAAAATTAAAAAGCTGCAGTATGGAACAGCTGATTCAAACTGCTGTGGCTTTCCTCCCCGCATCATTTTGACTCAAAAGGCAGTTCTGCCCTCGTTCCATCTTTATTGAATTTGGAATACCACGATCAATGTTTTGATGTGCTTATTATCACTTTTACGTATCTACGTGATCCTCAGTGTTTCGCGCGGGCATGGTTTCCGAGACTCCCATAGCAGCTCAGTAAAGCAGTGGAAATTATGCTACGCAGCTGTTCTATGATATGATGGCCCTCTTGGGAGCAATCACCTTCGCTGAAAACATTCAACCGTGGTGTTTTTTTTTTGTTTTTTTCTATTCTTTTTTTTCACTTGCATCCGCAAGGCACTTCATTTTCGAGAACCCTTGGGAGACAGTGGCGCAGATCAATGTTGCTGCTTGCGCTCCATCCTACTGCGGTACCCAGGACACTACTTTTGTCATACCTGAACTTTAAGGATGCCGCAGAACGTAGAGATAATGGCCTCCGGAGAACTTAAGGATCCAATGGGACCTGTCCTCTATGCGTACTGGACACTGCTACACATGACCAATCAGGCTCTTGCTCCTAGGTGATCAATGGTGTGTCCTGGATAACAAGCATTGTTAGTTTGTGAAAATCATTGGACTGTTGCCAGTAAGCAATAATGTACAGGTCGACTACAACACCTTCGAGCTCATTACATAGATATCGAAAACCCAGGTACGCAAATGGGAAACTCTTGTGTCACACATAAATGACTAAACTAAGATCCCTTAGTATAAATACATTTTTATTAGGTGATAAAAGAAAGGAATATGTCATTTTCTATCAAAATGTCCCATGGACGTAATATATACATGTAGTGGTAACCATTATTTTTATTATTTTTTTGCAGTTTAATATATGGCGCAAACTCGGTTTAAGGGCATTTGAGCACTTTACAATGACCACCAAATTACATTACACAGCATTAGTTTTTTTTGGGGGGGGAGGGCAAAGGGGCTCCACGAAATTAAGTGATTTGCTCAGAATCACACGATCTTGAGTCAACGCCATGACTCGAACGTTGCCCCCAGTTTCAAAGTCGGCAGCTCCGGCCTTTAGGTCGTTCTTTCACGAGAAACCATTGCAGCGAGGAAAGAGAAGGGCCGCTCATAGCGGAAAAGATCAACCGGGAGAGGAGAAAAGATCAACCGGGAGAGGAGAGAAGATCAACTGATCTGTGTACCTGTGTCATCGAGACAAACGGGATGTGGGAGAAATCGCCAGTAGAGTCTCAGTGTTTGCCATGCATAAGAATTGCACAAACACGTAGGTGTATTGCAAAATGTGCACGTTTCTTAATTGCATGTATTGAACAGTTGGTTTTGGATGGTCGAGGCAAAGGGAGATCATGCGATCTGTACAAGATCACACAGTATTGCTGAAACGGTGAAGCCGGGATTATAACAGAAGTCTCCTTGTTCCAGGTTTGGTCATTCATCTGCAATTGGAAATCATCTCCCCGTGTCCCACTTGATGCGTTGAAAAGTAACTAACTGCACAAGCAGCCCAAAACGAGCCTTTAAATGGAGCCAAACTGGCAACTGTCATCCAAGAGAAAGATCACCTCAGCAAAACGTCACCCTGCCCCCAGCATAGTGGGAGCGACACGACGCCCATTTAACACAAGCTCCATCTGTCCACTGGGATGTGCGGGAATGTGACCCACACACTAAAGGTTAGCGGCAACACTTCGTTTTATGTTCCTGCCTCCAGGAGGGCGAGGGTTAAGCTGCATCAGGTTTCACAGCTTGCACTTGTTTACACAGTTGCTGCACAAGTTGGGCCTACCTCGTGCTGTTGGGCTCCTTTCTCCATGGACAATCCTAAAGCACTACGCTGAATTAGCAATTAAGTGAATGTGGAATGTCAGGGATGTGGTGCCATTTCCTTAAAATAATAAACACCTTCTTCCCTCTCTTTAAAGCTTGTGTGTTTTCCAGTAAACTATAATACAGTGTGAAAATGTGGATAATAAATGCTTCTAGACCTGTTTGAGTCCTTTTATTTACTGCCGTAGTTTTTAAGAGCCTATCCATAATGAATGTTTCCAAAGAAGAGTTGCTGTTGTGTCTGCCGTTTGGTGTGTCCTGTGCATTGTCACTGTAAGCCAGTGTAGCAATCCCACGTCTGAAGGCAGATGGGGGTTATTTGTTAAGTTAACCTATCTGCATTTGTGTAGCGAGTTTTGGCCTTATTGCCTGATGTAGCTCAGGGCAGTCTCGGCCCTTCTAATTTGGTTCTGGGGTTTTGCGTTGACTGTAGTCCCTATGGCAAGGTGTCATTGTGTGAAGTTTGTGTGGTGATCAGTATATTCAGACTTGGATTTTGTGAAAATTCCTTTTGGTTGAACCAAATAACCCCTGTGCTGGCATAGTTGGCACCTTTGAGGTCATTGCATCATAAGCTGTACCCCAAGTTGCGATTATGCATGTTGGACCATTGCTCGGTTAGTTCAGGTGCTGTTTCTGTAGGTGGTTCCTTTGGAGTGAATGTGTGAGCAGTGGGATTTGCTGTTAGTCAAACTTTACTTTGCCATCCGTATGACTAGGAAGCATTTTGTGCTTATCGTGGTGCAGATGGAAGTTCTAATCTGTTGTGTAGCTGTTGCTGATGCTAATAATCTGTTGTGTAGCTGTTGCCGATGCTAATAATCGATTGTGTAGATGTTGCTCGTGTGTAATGAGTAGTCTTTTGAAAGTTTGAGGTGCTCAATTCAATGTGTTTTTCAGTCCATCCCTTGGAAAAGCCTTATGTCTGTAAATTGTTCCTTTCAGTTTTGGGTCTGCGAGCAGCTCAATGCTAAAGAAGATCTGTAATTGTAACTATGTTTAAATCAAATACATTTCCTTCATTTTACCTATATTGAAAGGAGGTGTGACATTGTGTGCACCTATAATCAAACTGTATTTTGTTTTCTCACAATGTCAAAATCCCACCACAAACAAACGTTCGTGATTTGTTGGTGGGTAACTCTTCACAGTAAACATAATGCTTACCAAGCAGCATCAATTCTGCAAGGATCCGAGGCCAAATGACTCCTGTCAGAAGTTGGTGATTCGGAATGAATGATTTCTTTTATAGTTGCATAGATGCATGAGAGCAAACCAAAAGGGTTATCGAATTTCACGCCAGGTTGTTAAATGCTTGTCAGTGCAAGCTCTGTATTGCTCATTGATTATTTGACTTCACTGGCTTAACATAGACTATCAGGATTGCCGCAGGTGTAGCTGAAAAAGGAGAATAACTGCTCATCATGCATGTGTCCCAGTTACTGGGATGTCTGTGCTCTAGAGCCTTACGTGTTCCAAATCAATGAGCAAGATCGTCAGTGTAATTTATTTCAGAGGGACATTGGAATGGAAGGTTCCCCCGATCTCTCATGCCAACATCTTTTGCAAAGTTCATTATTCCAGGACTTAACTCCAGAACAGTGGGAGTGAATGTGCTTATTTCCGTTGAATGTGTCAAGCAGAAGCTCAGATCAGTGTCTAACCAGGTACTAGCCTGTGAGTAGGACTAACAGAAAGAAGAACCGCCTGGTAAAGGAGGACCACAAAGTCAACCCTTTGTAGAGCTGACAAGGGTCTGTCCAGGGTTGTCTCCTAACAGGAGCTCCACTCAGCTGAGTGTGCACGGGCTTCAGTAACTGGGATGTGTTTAGAAATAACAATGCAGAATTTAATTTACTGTTGCTTTTTCATATTGTATCTGAGCAACATATTCTAATTTTAGCTGCAGAGTAACAAGGTGCCTTTCCGACTGAGGTCTTACAATGCAGGTGTTGGTGAGGTGAGGTGAGGAGGGGAGAGGATCCATAGAGAGCAGATAGGAGAGAAAGTAGTGATTACAGAAAGGGGTCAATTACAGCCCACCGGGGTGGGCAGTATAATGAAAAGTGGAGAATCTTTGCCCTTTGTGAGTTAGCTGTCACTGAAACGTCCTGTCATGTTATCTTGGCTTGTCTGCCGCTAAGTGAGGGCCATAGTGGTATGTCGGATTAGGTTTTCCTCCCCAGACGTGGTTGCAAGGTTGGAGAACTGGATATGGTTAACCAATGGTTATTCATTTCAGTTAGAGAACTGGATACGGTTAAAAAATGGTTGTTCATTTAAGCAGTCTTTTATGTTGTTTCGCATAGTAAATGTGATTTTAAGTATTTGGGCAACATTGATGTAATGTTTTACTTTTTTGCTGTTTTGCCTTTGGTTTTAATTTTTATATGTAGTTTGTAAGCCAACTTTTGTTCAATGAACATGTATAAATAAGTGATGATAATAATGACAAAAAGGGGATAAAGCAGGGTGTCTGGGAGTGGTCTAAAGGTGATGTGGCCAGGTTGTTCTTGCAGTATGGACTGAAATTTATGAACTTGGTTTACATTTGGAACAAGGGATGGGAACAGCAATTGTAGGGAGTGGTGCTTGAGTAACCCAATGGGTGAGGGAGAGGGGCATGAGCAGGTAACCAAAAGGCTGCAAAGGGGTGAGTAATTCTCTTCTTGGCATGTCCTACAACTGGGTGGATACACTGGTACGAGCTACTGCATGAAGTGCTGCGTCTTTAGATTTTTCAGAACAGATGTGGCCTGGCAGATCTGGATGGGTATAGAATCCTTTATCTTTAAACTATAAATAGAGATGTCCTAGCATGGTGCCTTATCTTTACAGCAATTTCTTGTTGTCACTGTGGTGCTGCTTATACTGCACACCCTGCCTGTTCCTCAAAAGTTTTTAATCTTGGTCACAAGCTATCGTAAATGCTGAAATTGTCTTTGGGCTGCGCATTGGGACCCTTTACAGTTCATATGAGACTGGGTGCTGCATTTGAGACTCTCTTAAGGGAACTCTGGTGGGTCCCAAAGATACCAGCCAACATTGAGAGCAATTCTTGAATCGCACGTTTTTTACAGCACTATCAATGAGGACACATTCTGCATGAGTGGAAGCTAGCTTCTTTGGCGTTATTTACTGACATCTATGCTGGAATAGCTGTGAAGAAGGTCTTGACACTGTCTATTGAGCTTTGATGAGACCTTTGGGTAGAGCTGAACGTCAACAATGAGCAAGCTCCTCACCAACCCTTCTCCACTTAAGTGATCTACAAGTGAAAGAGCCCCTTTTCTGCCTTACATGCTGAAATCCCAAAGGCTGTGTTACCGCCTGTCTGTAGATGTTTAAGTGTCAAGAATAGAGCAGTACTAGCCAGGGAGACTTGCTGCTTGCCATCTCTGAATCCTCCTTCTCGGGCCAGCTGACCCAGGTTCTCCAAAGGCTGTGAAGCTGTAACCAGTCAGTGAGAGATACTTCCTTTTATCTTAGTGAAGTTTGGATCTGCAGAATGGTCTCCCTGCAGGAGTCATTAATGGGAAAAAGGTATTGTTTGTCAAAGAGTGAGATCCGGTAAGTACAGTGATGATAAATCCACCACTGCACTACACTTCTAGAGTGGATAGTGTTGGAACTGTTTTGAATGGCAGATAAATACAAAAAACGAAACCAGTGTCCATGGCAAGCTACAACGGAGAGTCTTAATGGAATCTCTATCTTTGGAATCCAGTGATGGTGGTACAAGGTGGCATCCACAAGGTAGTTGACAAGTTGTAGAATCTGAACTCCCGCACGTTGATTATGGTTGATATTACCAGATATTATAGCACTTTAGCAGGCATGGGCTCTGAACCTTCTTACGTTGAGAGTGTTTGATCCGACTAGATCAGATAATGTAGCGTTTAGCAGGCTTGGCGGGAAATGTTATTCTACCACCGCTCACACTGCACAAGACCAGTAAAGGTGAAGATGGCTGGAGGGTCTAGTGCTGCAATCTGGCAACTGCTGCAGGCTTTTAATAGGCACAACCATCTAGAACAGGCGAAGACATCCTATTAACAGCCAGCCAGGTACAGATGTGTTAATGAAATGACCCAGTAATACGATTATTATAGAAATCATGTCTGTTCTAGGAGCATACCATCTCCGTGAAAAAAGCAACTGTTGTTTACAAGGAAGCCCTTGACAGTTGCCAGTTCGCATAATGTTGTTGTCGCCTGCCAGCTTGCTGAATGCGAGCAGTGCAAATGTTTTCCTCTTATTATCTCTTCCGCGCTGTTTCCTGGATGATTCCAGCTGCACTTGGAGATGTATAATCAGAGCCCTTTTCATCAGCTCCCGAGCAAGCTCTGGCTGCCTGGATCTGAAAATCTCAGCCACAAGCTGAAGATGAGACAGACTGATGTAAACAGTAGCTTCTTGGTCTGTTCCTCTGTTGATCACTTAGATTATGCATTAATGATGGAACCTCTGGAACTTGTTTGTTTTTTGTGGATTTTTCGATAAGCAGTCCTCTTTTTGTCGTGAAATCATGGTTTTTGTGCTGAAAAATTAAAATCTTAAAATTTGTGCATATCTGCTTACTGTGGGGGATATTTCATCTCTGTGTGATCCTCTGAGTGGCTAGACAAGAAGGGACGGTCAAGCAGTTTAACCTGCTATTGATGCCCAGTTTCTTTGTCCGATGTCTAGTTTCCCTTTTCCCACCCTATTAGCTGGTTAGTGACTGATATTCCCTCCAATGGTATAGGTCTGTGGAGAATCGGAGGAGTGCAAAGGAACCGATTACATGATAGTGAAATAATGACGGTGATGTTATGTGGAACTTGCCATGAACTGAATTGCCTTTTGTGTTATGAACATACACTGATGTTACCCAGCTTAGAGGTGCATGCATAGGTAAGCTGTTCTTCCCATGCTAAGTTCTCCACTGGCCGTAGACGTTGATCGCTCGTATTCACCTCTGTGGCAAAGCTGGAAACTGGTATAGCAGTACCATGTAATTAGACGTCGGGGCCCACGCCGATGAGGGAGTGCCCATCCACCCTGGAGCTTAAAGGAATTGGAACCCATTTTCCAGGAATTGATGGAGCAAAGCTATCATTGGATTAATTGTTCCAGGAGAAGAGGCTCCATGGAGAAGTTTATTCTTAGGAGAATGTTTGCTGTGGGATGAGAAGGCTAATGTAGAAGACTCATCACTGCTAAGGAAGATTGTGGAATGAGATGGTCCCTGTAGAACTGCTGCTGCATGATGAAAGGATCCATGCACAATACTAATGCTAATGCTGCCCGATGGAAGAATCCCAGCAGAATACTTATCTGCGGAAATATTATTTTAGGAGTGCATTTGAGAATGCCTTCACAGTGGAAAACTATTGCACCACACGGTAACCAGATGACCGTCTCATTGGGGATGGTGTTCTCCAATCCTGGGTTTTTAGCTTAACAAACAGGTACATTCCGGGATTGTAGTTCTGGTTCTAATTAAATTATTGGAGTAAAGTGCGAGTCCATAAGGATTCATAGAAGGAAAAAAACAGTCTGAAAATGGTGCCTGTGATGTCATGGAGCCATCTCGCAAACTGAACTGTTCCACAATACATTTTTGTTACACTTAATCTCATTTGGGTCACAGGTTAATAGTGGTTGTATCTATGTACAAAAGTTTTAGCATCTACACCAAGTATAATTTTGGAGCAAACGGCTGTTTGCCATTTGATTTCTCTCCCCCCAGGATTAGTTTGCCTTTTAGAGTCTGCTTATTTGTAACTAAGTTCTCCTATTATAACTCGGTCTGTTATGTGCATAGCACGTCTAGCTGTGTTTACAGTTGCATTTAAAGCCATTTTCCATCACTTTGATTTTATATGTGTTTGTCACCCTTGTTCAGGTAAAATCCCACTGTTGCCCCGAGCAACGGCAAACAAAGGCCGACAGCTCCCTTCCACAGCGTGATGATGGTCTGTGAGATAAAGGAGTGACAACTGGTCAGCAGAATGAGTAATAGGGGCTGTGGGTGAAACGGGGGACGGCGCGAGATCTTTGAGACAATGTGGAATTAGTTTGTGGTTCCCTTAGAAGTTCCTAGTTGGCGTGCAGTAACATTTTATTGCATAATGATGCCTCCCAGATCTTTAAAAAGAATATCTCATAGTTTGGCACAATATGAGCGCTCAGGAACACTGTAGCTGGAAGAAGCAATCAAATTATGTAAAAGACCTCTCAGTCCTCTTGGTTAGAAAATAACTAGATATGGAGGGGGTAGGGAACTTACCGTTGCCACGGGATTTAAAAAAAATAATAATAATCGAGTCCATGAATATATATGAGGTACGTTCTTCTATGCTTTTGCCTGCATGCAAGAATCGCCCTCCCAAACACTTACGAATTTTTTTTAAAAAAAATTGACCATCATTCAACAGGTCTTACCCCTGGAAATGATCAACTATTTGGCCAGCCATGATGAAAACTATGTTCAAAATGCAAGCCGCCTGCGTCGGTGTGATTGTGGTAAGACGGCGGCCAGCCCGCAGAAACCACCATAACGTGTGGTTTTCACATTGGCAGTCCCAGTGATGAAGCAATCTTGAGCCTCAAGGGATTGCAGGGATGCGGTTGCCAAGATACTCGGATACTCTGGAGAGGTGGGTCTTCAGCAGCACAGCGTAGGCAGTTTGGTTGTATCGTGTAGGTGGAAACAGATGTGGTGTGTGTAAGAGATTGTCATCCTTTAAGTGTGGCCAATTTTGCACTTTTTCACTGATACTTCAGCTCCAGTTTAATCATGAGAAATAATTCAAAAGACTTTCTGCTAAAAGCAATGGATTTGGGTGACTGTATCTAGTGTCTAAATACTGTAATTGTAAATTGTATTTATACAGCACTTACCATCCCTGACGAGGTGTTGAAGATCATTGCAGCGAATAGCTCGCTGCTCGGAAACCCAATATTAGAGTTATTGTTGATGGAAGAGTATCTGAAGTTCGAATTAAATGTTTTCAGAAAAAAAGTAACCAAAAGCACTGGTTAACACAAATGGGTGTATTTTAGATCTTAAAATTTGAACCAGGGCTCTGGAAATCCCTTACTTATGTCTTTTTACCATGCATACATTAATTTGTCACACTTACCACATATTTCACCAGCTCATACATAATTTGCAGGTGTCAAAGTGTTTCTAGCTCACACAATTCAGAAGTGATTAACCCCTATCGCTCGGTCATCACGGACATAACCACCTCATCCTGCACCCGCCCAGGGGGAGTGCTAGCGCTCCACCGTGGGTCTCCCACCCCCCCTCCCATGGGCAGGGACGGAAGGGGAATTGCTTCCCCTTCTACCCCACCCACCCAGTGACATCTGATGACGTTGCACTGACCTCATCAGAGGCCACCCCCATTGCGCTGGAAGCTTAGCTTCCAGCATGATTGAAGAGCATTTATCTTCCAATTGGGGGGTGGGGGCAGGCAGAGAGGCATCAAAGGAAAGGAACGGCCTTTCCTTTTCTTTCATGTTTCTCTGAGCATTTCTGCAGCCCAATCGTGAAGCGATCAGGCTGCCGAAATGCCCACTAGACACCAGGGATTTTGTTTTTGTTATGTTTACTTATAAGGGGAGTGGCCCCTTGGGCAATGGTCGCTCTCCAGGGAGGCAGTTTATTATTAGGCCTTTTCTGCCCCCCCCCCCCCCGGGGGTAGATCGGGCTATTTTAATTGAGCCGATCTGTCCCCAGGGGGGCAGAACCCACTAGACACAAGGGCTAATTTTCTCACAAACTTTTTTACATGTGGGGAGCGACCCCCTTGGGCAAGGGATGCTCCCCTGGGGGGCAAATTTATTTTAGGCCATAGATCGGCCTCTTTTAATTAGGCTAATCTGCCCCAAGGGGGGCAGAAACCACTAGGCACCAAATACTAGATACTAGATACAGGCCCCTTTAGACCCGCATTGGTTCCCCCTCAATTTCAACATGTTTTTGGCTCTTCCCTGTCACAGGCACTTGGCTCACCTACGCAAATGAGGGATCACTTTTATCGGGAGACTTAAGGGAACGTTGGGTGGGCGGAAATTTGTGCCGGTGAGGTGATCCCACACAGCAATGTGGAAAAAATGTATTTTTTTTTTTTTTTTTTTCTGGGTAAGAAAACCCTGGGGTATCCAAGCAAGTCACACCTCCCTGGACTCCCTCAGGTGTCTAGTTTTCGGAAATGTCTGGGTTTGGTAGGTTCTGTAGATGGCTGCTGAGTCAAGGACCAAAAACGCAGGTGCCCCCCACCAAAAAAACAGGTTGTTTTGTATTTGATCATTTTGATGTGTCCACATAGTGTTTTGGGGCATTTCCTGTCCGGGCACTAGCCCTACCCACACATGTGAGGTACCAGTTTTATCGGGAGACTTAGGGGAATGCTGGGTAGAAGGAAGTTTGCGGCCCATTCTGTATTCCCCATGGTATCTAGTTTTAAAAAATGTATAGGTTTGCCTAAGTGCCGGCTGAGCTAGAGGCCAAAGGCACTTTGCAAAAAACAGGTCAGTTTTCTTTGGGAAAATGTGATGTGTCCACGTTGTGGTTTGTGGCATTTCCTGTTTCAGCCACTAGTCCTACCCACACAAGTGAGGTACCATTTTTACCGGGAGACTTGGGGGACTGTTGGGTGGAAGGAAATTTGTGGCTTCTCTCAGATTCCATAACTTTCTATCACCGAAATGTGAGGGAAAAGTGTTTGATTTTGCCAAATGTTAAGGTTTGCAAAGGATTCTGGGTAACAGAACCTGGTGAGATCCCCACAAATCACCCTATTCTGAATTCTCCTAGGTATCTAGTTTTAAAAAATGTATAGGTTTGCTAGGTTTCCTTAGGTACCAGCTGAGCTAGAGGCCAAAATCCACAGCTGGGCACTTTCCAAAAAACACGTCAATGTAAAAATGTGATGTGCCCATGTTGCATTTGCTGTCGCGGGCACTAGGCCTACCCACACAAGTGAGGTATCATTTTTATCAGGAGACTTGAGGAACACAGAATAGTGGAACAAATGTAATTGCCCATTGTCTTTCTCTACATTTTTTTCCTTCCAACTGTAAGACAGTGTGTAAAAAAGATGTCTATATGAGAAATTCCCTGTAATTCACATGATAGTAAGGGGACCCCGGAATTGAGAGATATGCAGATAACCACTACTTTTCAACACCATATCTTGTGCCTGTTTTGGAAATACAAAGGTTTCCTGGATACCTATTTTTCACTCCTTATAGTTCACCAAATGAATTGCTGCATACCCGGTATACAATGAAAACGCACTGCAAGGTGCAGCTCCTTTGTTGGCTCTGGGTACCTAGGGTTCTTGATAAACCTACAAGCCCTATATATTCCCGCAACCAGAAGAGATCCGCAGACGTAACGCTATATTGCTTTATAGAATCTGCCATAGCTGGAAAAAGTTCTAGAAGAAAACATAGACAGAAATTGCTCTTTTTTTAACCTCAATTTCAATATATTTTTTTCTTTTAGCTGTTTCTGTAGGAAAACCTTGAAGGATCTACACAATTTATACCTTGCTGAATACATAATTTTGTCTACTTTTGAGAAATGTTTAGCTATCCAGGATCCAGCATTGGTTTCACATCCATTTCTAGCACTAACTGGAAGGAGGCTAAAAAGCACAAAAACATTGTAAAAATGGGTTATGCACAGCAAAATGCCAAAATTGTGTTGAAAAATGTTTTTTCTGATTCAATTCTGTTCTTGAAAGCTGGGAAGATGTTGATTTTAGCACTGCAAACCCTTTGTTGATGTAATTTTCAGGGGAAAAAAAACAAGGTTTATTCTGCAACCCTTTTTTCCAATTAAAAAAAAAAACGAAATTGTTGCTGAATTTTTGCCAATTTCTTGGTCTCCTACAGGGTACCCTCAAACTCTGGTTACCTCTTTAAAAATGCTACAAGAGGTAAATAACCAAGCCCTAGAATATGTAACAATTTGCATTTAATTGCATATGTAGCATAATTCACATTTCCTTACAACATGCTCTAGACCACCGTGAGGCCCAATTTGGCCCTCTGCTGGAAACCTATTTCCAGTGGCTCTTGCCTTCAAATCCAGGTCTATTTATGATCTTCAGATGGTGGTCACACCATGATTTTTTGAATAATTGTTTATTGATTAAAGCTACAAGTTACATGGTTCTAGTGCACAGGCAGCAGCATGAATGAAGTACTCAATCACATGCAGTACAGCCATCCATTCATATGTGATGTACTTATAAACCAGAGCAGCACCAGTGTGCAATAACCATGTAATTGCTAGGGAATACGAAGAAAGGAGTACCAAGTACCCCAGAAGTGACCGTAAGCTGAGCCAAGAGCGGTGGGGTCAGGCGGTCCATCGGGCTGGGAGATGTATTCCACCTAGGAGGTGAACGTAATGGTAGCTTATGTGCATTATGACAATAATGGTTCTTCTCAAGAAGGGGTAGAGATAGCAGCGGAGGTTTGGGGATGAACGGTGCATGTAGTGTTTGTTTGGATATCAACAATCCATCAAAGCCATATTTGACCAGACCTCCCCCAGTAGAAGAGCTTCCTGAGCTATTACAATAACCTTTCTTAGGATCTGAATTCCTCACTGATTTGTAAGTTTGCTATAACCCTCTGTCATTTAAGCCAGTTAATCTGCCTATAAGATATATCGCTGATCAATTGAGACACATGCCTCTGCTGGGAGTTTGAGATCCATGCCAGTGGTCAGCAAATGGTTGGACTTCTTATTTGAGATCTATTTGTCCCATTCTATCAAATCAAAGTCTGCACTAACTTACACTGTTTATGAGTAGTGCAAGGGAAATGAGGCTGGGTGTGAAGCATGAGACCACGTAGGAAGGAAATAGTTCGGCTCGTTGCAAGTGTAATTATAAAGAATGATAAGTAAATTTTATCTTCAAGTTTTGCAATACTGGCATTCAGGAACAAAGAGGCCTGGGTTGTTATCATGGATAATAACCAAAGTGAGTGATTTTAAGTTTTTGTTCGAACTTGCTCTTGTGTGTCAGAAACCGAGAATACAGAGAGTAATAAAATATATAATGGCTGTTGACATTTGATATAAACAAAAGTAGACTTTACCAAACAGTTTGATAAATGATTAATACGGTTTGACCACCAGCTTTGCTTGCAGACTGTGCCACTGGAATTATGCCGCAGGGGATGTCCACATTATGCAGCAGGGTTGACTAAATTACGCGGCAGAAAAAGGCAAACTATGCTCTGTAATGCAGCACAGTTTGTGATGGCATTACTTCATTATTTTGTCATTTTTACATACATTAACACTGTCTAGGAACAGGTTTTACTTCATTAGCATGAGTATAACATCTAAATACAGCACCGAGAAATCGAAATTTGACCAATCAATCTTTGCGATGGGCCTTCCACTGTGCAGTCACATGTGTTTCTGTTTTAGTGACTTTTGATCCATTTGACCTAGACACAAATTTTTTGCTGAAATCTAAAGATTAAGCAGGCGATGGTTTATGTGGAGAATGCAACAAATCCATAGTTATACTGAAAACGCTGCTGCCTCAGAATCGCATAATGCCAGTTGCCGTAGTTATAATCATCTAACCATTCTGTAATTAATGATTAAACCCAGGCATTCATATTTGTTTTTGGCTGTACCTACGTGCACTGAGGTGTTGCATTGATGATGCCCTTCACAAGAAAATGTTAGCCCGCTTCTTGCAGTAAATCAAATACCCATCAGTTAACTTGGTGGGGTAAGGGGGGTGTCAGGAGCCTCATATGTTGGTTTGTGAAATCTGTGTCCTCTAACCTGAAAACAGATGTACTTCTTCTGGAGATCTCAAAACTGGACAGGGTCGTGCTTATTACAGAGATCTGGTGTGTCGTTTGGCATGCGTAGGTGCATCACTCAGTCCTCTTTAGCTATTTGGGTGGTGGATGACAAGGAGCAGTGGTTCCCAACCTGTGGTCTGGGGACCCCTGGGGTCCGCGAAGCCACCTCAGGGGGTCCGCGACTGCTTAGAAAATTAAATAATATTCACAGATTAGGTCCCCAGCTTTCAGTAATGACTCAGTGGGGGGGTCCCCAAATTCCAGTGATGATTCAGTGATTCAGTCCCTGGGCTCCAATAATGATAAAGTGGGGGTCCACAGTAGTCAAAAGGTTGGGTACCACTGGAAGGAGGATTCAAACTATAAGCTGCACAGCAGGCGAGCTGCAGTTACCCACGCAGGGCATCTTGAGGCCTCGGCTTTTCTTTAATTTCCCCCTTTGCTTTTCACACAGGTGCTGCTTGGCCTTTTCGCTGGGACTTTTAAATTTGGATCATTCTGAGCGTTTTCATCACACAACTGATTAAAAAAACAAAAAAAAATAGGAATCGACTAGACTGACCAGGGCGTTGAATCATATTAGCAAATGTATGTATATTTGTAACTATGTAGTATCATTTGTTTATTTGCATTGTGCAGTAATGATAGCAACCCATAATAAAAGCATAAAGCAATAATAACATTGGGCAAGACAGTTAAAAACAAACGTAGGTAAAAACCAATATACATAGTGGCACATTGCAGTAAGCAGATGGTAGTCCTATTTAAAATCAGCATAGCGGAAGAACACCAAGGGCGGTCTGACTACTGCTCCCCCGACAGCAATCAAGTTGATGCAAGCGTTAAGCATCTTGAAAAAACGTTGTTAATTTTAAAAAATGTTTGATTTTCTGCTACACACTGGGGCCTATTAAAGTTTTTTTTGGGAACATAAAGCAGTACTCTTGTAATGCTTTTTTTTTTTGTTTACCTACTGCTGCACACGTTATTGAATTGGCCCCAATGTATCTCAAATGGGGAAAGGAAAAATTCATATACACTCGGTACAAATAGAAAGGACTGTCCCCTCTTCGCACTTTTACTAATATAGAGTTGGATATTTCGAGCCTATTACCAAAGCATATAGGACTACATAAATGCAGTAGTAAATATGGGTAAATTGCAGTAGAATGTATGTGTACTGTAGTACTACTCCCCGATCTCGTAAATGATTTCATGATTCAAGGCACTGTGTTCATGAACATTAGCGTTGCCAGGCCCTGCTTGGAGTACGTCCCCAAACATCACTCACCTTAACCAATACCTCCTTAACCGCTGAACGTCAACTGATGTCCTACTAACCAGTCACACTGGATGGGAATCGTAGCGCTTCGTGGATGTGTCAGGGTTATGAAGCGCTGTGAGGACGCAGTAGACTTTGCAACGTCAAAGACAAATGATATATCTAGTGGAAATGCTGACTGGTTAGAGTGCTGCATAGAATGGATGCTTCTGTGGTGTGTTGGGAGGAATTGTGGGTGACTCTGAAAACTGAATATGACTCAAATCCCTGGCACGCGTACCCAGACTTGGTGTTGCCAAACCTGGCAAGCCTCCTGTGGTAAAGAAGTAGGAAAGCTCCGCACTTCCTGTCTTCTGTCAGGTGAACTGCAAGCAGCTTCTGTTTGATTTGCAAATGACGGGGACGGGGAGAGCGCGTGGAGGAGTGTGTTGTGAAACTGGGCTGGCGCCAGGAATGGGAGATGTGAAAGCCTCATCGATGCTTTCCGGAAGGATCCCCATTCACACGGGCGTTGTTTCCTGTCGTCGTTCAGGTGCCTGTGTTTTCAAACCGCGGAATCCCGTTGCTAATTGTGGTCTTCTGATAACTGAACTTGCAGTTACTTTACTGCTCTTTGTTACAGCGCTCCTGATCGGTGCCTCTGCCTTGTCTCCCTAATGACAGTGGGTCTTAAATACATGTGTCTACAGCCTTGATACCCAAGGTGGGCGGACAGAGATGTAACACTGGTTACACCTGTGAGTTGACCAGGATCCCTATGTAGGTAGTAAGTGTGGACTTAAAAAAAATGTGTATTCTTCAGTTACAGACGTTACTCGCCTTGGGCCCATATAGCAGCTACTTCCTGGTATGGAACAAAGTCCAAAGCTTTGTGGAAATGAAATTACCCAACTCGTGCTTGCTGGTATACAGCAGGGCCACTGGAAGTATGTGTCAAGGGCGGACCAAATTATGCAGCATTGGAGGACCAAGGTATGTGGTAAGATAAAAGCGAATTAAATGGCATAATGCAGCACTTTTTGGAATAGTGTTACAGACTTATTTTGTCGTTTTACACATAATAACAATGTCTGGGCAGAGATTTCACCTTATTAGTACCAGTTTACCAATCGGATACATCAATAAGCAAGTGAAATATGACCAGTGAACCTTTGCAAAGAGCCGTTCACTGCGTGGGGACACATCTCCATGTTTTTGGTAAACTTTGATCCGTTTGAGCTAAAACAATTTTTTTGTTTCAATTTGCAGATTATGCAGTGGATGATGCATTATATGGCAAATGCGGCAAATCCATAGTTAAGCAAAATCGCTGCACAATCACATAATTCTAGTGGCCCTGATATACAGTTCACAATAAACTGTATTTTGAAGTAATCTTCTTGTTCTGCTCTTTTATAATATTAGAGCCCAATTTATAAGGTCACAGCTCATTGAATCAAACACTGCACTGATATCCCTTAGCCAGGCACACACACGGAGTACACTGAATAAGTGCATTCAATTGATGAGTCCACAAGCAAATGATTGAGACCACACCAGTTTTGTTTGGAGAAAATTATGTTGCAAGATCACCCAAAGAAGACGACTATGTGTACATAAAGGAGGACCCTGCCCTGGAAGTAACTTTACTGAAGGGATTTAGCCTTTCTCCAAAGGTGTAGGCCTTCCCAATGCCCATCCATCCCATGGCAGGCAGCCACAAAACCACAAACTCAGGAATGCACCAGGACACAATACTTCATTGTAAGTCAAATTTCACTCCAGTAAGTAGTGGACCCTTCACAACGTGGTGAAAGCCTACCCCAAACTGCCAAAGACACCACTGTACCATGCAGTTGTAGATTGTGTGCCACAAAAATGCCAGTATCATAACATATTGCCAACATTCTATATACGTTCCTATACAAGGATCTTCTATCTAAGGTTCTGACTAGGTTAAGGTGGTTCTAGCGAAAGCACCCTAATGAAACACTGGTGGCTTACAACATTGACAAATGATAACAATGAAAACATTTTAGTAACAAAAAAGATGGGGTGTGACCTAGGAGAAAAAGCAACACACCACCAATCTCTTTAGAGCACTTGCATGTTCTTTTTCAACCTTCCTTTACCTCTTCTTTTTATTCCTCATTTCTCTCTTTTCTACCTTGCTCATTCTTGCTCTGAGCCACAGATTAATGTTGATAAGTGAGCCTCAGTTCCCAAAAATAAGTGTAGGCCCCCACCACCTGCACAAATTAAGTCCTGCTGGTCACTTAAGCCAAACTTGGGGAAAAAGGACACAGTGTAGTTCCTGCATCATAGGTGCTCAGATTCACTGCTTCCTCCCACCTGGCGCACAAACTCAAAGTCCACCACCTTGGAGTGCTCCTAAACTTCACTAAGCTGCTATTTTGACTCCTGGTACTGCCACAAGAATGCAAGCACCGAACATTCATAAACTTAATTCGCTCCTTTCCTTTCCACAATAGACAACCCTTCTCCAGTTTAGGGAAGAGTTGAAGTTGCACCTCTTAAAAGAACGCCACATCACGGTGCAGCGAAAGTACACTCCTGCTCCCAGGAAAGCGGCCTTTCCAGTCATTCGCTGACTATACTTACCTTTGATCCTATAAACCTTTCTACTGACATTTGGCTAGGTTCTGATACACAAATACTACATCCATACAAACATACCAGGTTGGTGAAGAGGACTTTAGCTGTGCAGGAAGAAAGATGTGCATGAATTTTGTGAATGTCCGTACATAGTTACAAGAAGAATCTTCTTATCAGTGGGCCTCAGTAGCCCCTGTCCTTAATGACAATATAATACATTTAACTAAATATTCTGCTTACACAATTCCCAAACACCCCCCAACACTTCCTATGTCACTATGTTGAATGGCTGCTCTATCCCTGAAGCATGCAGCTCTTTGAAAGCCTTTACTTCTAGTGTGTTTAGATGATCCTTGGCCCATCTCCATTGTATCTAAAACTAGCACTCACTAGATACTCTCCCACCTGCAACATGTTTGCTAGTCTAATCCTTATTGCTTCTAGTGGGGGCTCCATTCACATTTTGATCCTTTAGCATGCTAGGCCCCATCACAGGAATATCCTTTTCATTGATATGCGTGCCACTCTCCCAGTTTTAAAACCAGCACTCACTAGCTATCTACAGTCGATGCTTACTGATGACTAAATAACCTTGCTCATGTGCTCTGATCACCGTCTGTCACACCCCGTCTCATTCTTCAAGAAAATGTGTACTGCATTAAGGGTATTCCCAACTATAGTAAGAAAGCGAAACTGTCACTCACTGCTGGCAAAGGTGAGCGACGTCGAGCCAAGTTCAAGAAGGCTGTCATCACCCGGTATTGTACCTGAACAGATGACTCTACCGTAAGCACAGACAAACCAGTGCAGCCCTTGACTACTCCTCGAACACAGAATCCTACTCCTACACACGAATTGGATGCAGCAGCTTATGCAACTTGATCTTTTACTTCACTTCACTCCACACACAACCACAGCTACCAGTTTGGTGGTGCACAAAGGGAACACTCCTCTGGTACTTGTATACAACACACTGTAAACCCTGGCTTCTCCAGCAAATGGAGTAGCGTGCTGTCTACCCGCTGAGAAGTGGATTGTGGGTATACAGCGCTGTCAAATGTTCCCACAACAAAATAATCCAATGTAAATATGGTCTTTACTGTTGCATACGTCATCATGGTTTATATTTCATTCATCAACCATCAGTACATTCCCCCTCTTGTATGTGTCTATATCCCAAAAGTGAAAGCTCAATTTTACACCATTTCTGATGGAAAGGCTACTGAACAAAAAAAAAAACGGATTACATACTTGGTTTCTTTCCTCATTAGCATTGGTGAAAGTTTGTTTTGAACTTTCATCCGCGTTTCTGACACCACTCTGCAGTCTTTGTTAGAAGCAAGGATTCCCAGGAGCCGGGGGTCACCCTGAGTCGAAAGAGATTGTTAGTTCAGTAAGGGGCCTTACAGGGAGGGGGCTGCCATGGTGGATGAAATGCTCGAGTTCAAAGCAGACCCAGTGATTATGGCGCGCAGGCGGGGGTGCATAATCCCCCTACGGGGCGGGCTGTGCATTAGTATACCCTGCCAGAGCTCAAAGACGAGGCAACCTCTAAAAGTTCCGCAGCTGGAAACGTGTCTTGCGCGCGCGAGAGAAGCTGCGGCTGCACGGCCCAGTGCCTGCACCTCAAGCAAGTTCTTAAAAGCGTGAACTCTGGCGGCGCAGCGCGTGCGTCCTCCTTGGTTCTACCCAGGCCGGGAGGAGGCGGGGTGAAATTCCAGGCCCCGGCACCCAGTGTGCGCCTCTGTCGGTGGGCATCTCTCTGTGGTAAATCCTTTTTAACCCTTCCCTTGTACTGATTCACACTAAGCAGGATTACACACCGCACAAACTCCTTTCTACTTAACGCGCATAATGCGTGGACGCTTTAATGTGCATTTATTGTTTTCTAGAATTACTGTACATACGCAGTGGTCCATATACAAAAAAGTAGTACATATCCGCTGCTAACACTCAGAATAAAGGTCTTCTGGGAGAACGTTTTGAAACAGCAGAACAACTTGAAATGTGACTCATCCCGTCATGTTTGTGTCTGCACGTCATTTAGCAATCGTTTAGTTAAGCCCCTCTCCTTTATATTGAAATCAAATTATAGTTACGTATGCTATAGGGAGGAGAAGGGGCCTACAGCCCTGGCTGCCGACCTTGGAACTGTGGAACCAGGTTCCAGTGTCCTCGTCAGTTTAACATGCTGTGATTTTGTCCTGTGATTCTGGTCAAAACACTTATGTTTCCATACTTTAGACAACACGGAATCTGACTTTGTGTAATGTAATAAAACATTTCTAGCTTATGCATTAAGAATTTTCAATTCTATTAAGGACACCAAGACGAGGGTTATGCTTCTCTCTTTACTGACAGTTGACAGCAGCCAATTAAAACACTTAACAAAAAGCTACTTTTCCCATGAACCCCAGTAGTCCATATTGTCTGCCAATCACAGGTCTGCCCCCTGTATATCATCCTCTGCCAACACAGTCCTTCTTCTTTCTTTGCAATCAAAAACAAACAAATACTTGACTCCTAGGAACTGGAATCTCCCCGAAAAACTGGAACTTGATGTCTTCACCGTCGACTGTCCTTCTGTCTGAAGAATACCAAACTCTCTTCATCCTCTATCACCATATGACCTATCAGGTACATTTGTTCTCCACTCCTGAGGAATAACAAAAGAGACATACAAATAATATCCAATCTCTACTCATGGTGTAACTGGTGGGCATACAATAAATCAAATATTATGTATGGCCCCAACAAATTTAACAAGATAAATAACACAATTATCTGCCGGGTGGGATAATCCTCGCCTCTGTGTCCTTAATAGAATTGAAAATTCTTGATGCGTAAGGCAGACATTTTTTAATTCTATGTCAGGACCGGAGGCTTCAGATAATGGGTTCAAAGCTGATCCACCACTGCGGAAACAACATCACCAATAGACTTGTGATGGAAAACTTTAAATGTGGATTCTGAAGACCAATCAGCCGCTCTCATAATGTCCTCTATGCGAGAACCAGCAGAAAACACCTTAGAGGCCATAGCGCCACGAACTGAATGTGCCCCAAACATAGAAACATCTATTCCAGCCTCCCCCAAAATCCATCAAACCCACCTTGCCAGAGTTGCCACAGACACCGGACCAAAGGGTTTTTGTAAAGAAATGAGCAATTGCCAATGTAGACCGAAGCTCACGAGTACCCTCTTCATAAGTCTTCAAACATTTGACAATACATAATTTCTGATTGTGAGGAAAAGCTGGATAAGAAACACATCTAGAAGCTGTTTTTGTACGGTTTGAGATAGTAAATGAAACTCCAGAAGGAGTAAATACTCTACCTGCTAAATCCAATTCACGAGCACCTGATACTCGTTGACATGACGGAAGACAAAGCAAAACAGTTAATTTCACTGAGAGCTGCTTACATGAAAGATCTTCGTTGTATGGCCAAGCTCTCAAAAATCATAAGACTATATCTACATCCCATAGTGATGAGTATGTGGGTTGAGGAGGTTTAACCATTCTAATACCACGCAATAGTTTACATACTAACGGGTGTTCGCCTACAGGCGTCCCCTCTAGACGAGGATGACCCACTGAAATTGCCAATCTAAAATTGTAAATAGTTTGGTAAGCCAATCCTTGTGAGGCTAGATCAGAAAGAAAATTAACGGTCATACTAATATTTGTCCCAAAGGGATCAATACATACACCAATCAACCCATCTTCTCCATCTTCTCCATGAAGAGTCCTATCTTTTGTGAGTGGAAGGGGCCAAAGACTGGAGTTTTGGACAAAGCTTTGTTTTTCTTATCCCAAAGTCTTGGCCAAAGTCTTGCAATCGTCTCGGGAAATTCTCCACGCCATGAGCAATAACTGTCCCAGTACCATCAGAGGATGCGGAGATCCCACTGGGTCCAGCAATAGACTCGGATCCTTGGGATCGCAATAGGTTGTGCACATGACATTTTAATCGCAACTGAAAACCATGGTTAGGTTTTCCAAGTTGGCGTCACCAAAATCAATTCCTCCTCCTGCCTCCTCGCCCGAGGGAGTACTCTCTGAATCATGGAAAAAGGAGGAAACACATAAAGAATCTCCTTCTCCCATGATTGCAGAAATGCGTCCATTCCCAATGCCAGAAGATCCAGTCTCCAACTGAGGAAACAAGTCAGTTAAGCATTGAGTCTTGAGGCAAAGAGATCCATCGAACAAGGGCCCCACTGAAGATTCAATTGTTGAAATACTAGAGGGCTGAGCTTCCAAGAGCTGCCATCGCTGAGGAAGCGGGAGTTCCAATCCGATATAAGATTGGCAAGCCCTGGTAAGTAACGTCACTGAAATGTGATGTTCAAGGCAAAACTGCCAGAACTCCTTCGCAATTTCCACCACAACACAAGATCTGGTCCTTCCCAGGTGATTGATATACTGAACCATTGAAAATATTCTCCATACGTAGAAGAATGCAACATTCCGCTTGTCGAGGGGAAAGGGAGCGGATTACAAATGCCCCCGCTAGGGGCTCTAGGCAGTTGATATGGAGTTTCAATTACTCTGGACTCCACTGGCCTCCCATTTGAACTGAACCACAACGAGCCCCCCCAGCCCCATCGGCTGGCATTGGACTCTATAATCATCTCTGGGACTGATGCAAAGATGGCTCTGCCATTCCATGCATCCATGTGTGCCAGCCACCAAGCTATCCCCGCTCTGGCTTCCTCTGACAATCCAATCTGTTCCACATAGGATAAACCCTTACAAAGATGCATGATCTTCAGTTGTTGTAAGGCTCGGTAATGAAGAGGCCCTGGAAAAATCGCTTGAATAGATGAGGTCAACAAACCCACCAAGCGTGTTCATCAATATAGTTGAGAGGCAAGGGCTCTCCTCAACTCTTTCTTGATGGGACTCCTCTTCGTGGAATGCAATAACAGCTGGGCTTTCACAGAATCTACCTGAAAGCCTAAGAATTCTATGACTGATAAGGTGATAAGAAACCCTAGATCCAGGAGGAGATCCAGGAGGAGATGGACTGTCCAAGAGCGATGTAACAAGACTGACTCCTCTGTTTGAGCCATGATCAGAATGTCGTTGAGGTATATGAGGCGAACGCCCCTTTCTCTGAGGAGCTGTTCCACTGGTCATAAGAGCTTGGTGAAACACCAAGGAGCAGAAGAAAGACCGGAAAGGAGAACAGTATAATTGTACTATTGATCTCGTCAATGGAATTGGAGATATCGTCGATGAGGTTTGAATATAGGTACCATAAGATATGCGTCTTTGAGATCTAGTCGCACTAGATAGTAGCCTTCCTGAAGAAGATCCCTTAAGAGAGAGATACCCTCCATCTTGAAGTGATGGTACACCACCCAGGAGTGAAGTCCTTTAGATTTGAGTAGAAGACGTGAACCGCCGCCTTTTTTCTGCACTAGGAAAATAAAACTGAGAAACCCGGAAGGATGTGGTTTCGATCTGATGATGGCTCGCTTTTGTAGGAGGGCTTCTGCCTCTCTGTCCATGAAAGAACTCTCTATCTGGGGAAAAATGAATGGGCCGAGGAAGGGAGTTCTGCTGGGGGGAGGCGTAAAACTCTAGTTTGTACCCCTGCACGGTATGTAGAGCCCAAGGGTCTTGCGAAATGTGCTCCCAAGCCATAATATGTTACTTCAATCCCCCCCCCCCCCCCCCACCACCACCCCCCCAGAAAAACTTCTGAGAATGGAATAATTCTCACCTGTAGATGTCCCTTTGAAGGAGTTGAAACCACCTCAGTTGTTCTGAAAACCCTGACCTAGGCCTGTCCGGGCTCCAGTAGGGTAGAACCCTGATCTGTAGTAGGAAATTTGACCTTGCTTATTGTGTCCTCCAGAGGTTTGGTAGAATCCGCGGCCTGGCGCTCGACCTCTGTAGCATCCAGCCCTGGCAAAAAGATGCTGAACATCTTCTTCATTGGAGGTTGGGCCTTGTCCAGCACGGAAAAAGTAGCAACATACTTTCCCAAAGAGCAAACCATTCGTCAATGAACCTGCCTCGTTAGGGGTTAATTCCGCCAACTTAGGGTCAGTACTCATCAAAAACTATTGTCTGTGCTCAGTAGTCATAGCAAAATTTGCATTGCTCAACAAACAGATGGCCCGTTTTGCCCATTCCAATATAATTTGTGGATCCAGAGGTGTATTAGATTCTTTAGCCTGGACCGCCATCTCTAAAATCTTCATGAGTGGGCCAGATATATCTAAAAGTTTATTTTGACAACATTTCGAGGCTCGGTCTAAGCGGTTCTTCAGGTCCTTAGAAAACCTCTTGATGAAAGTTGCCATATTCGGATCGAGATCAGGCGTCGCCGCCACTTTGCCCAAAAACGAGGGTCGAGGGCATTCAGGGCACATTGTATTGCGCACGTCACAGTCAAATCCCTTTCTAAGGCGGTCTTGTACATAATGTGCTACCTCTTCACATGGGATCCACTCAGTGGATCTCAGATGGATTATGTTTTCTGAATCAAACGATAAAGTGCGGGGAACCAGGTCACTCTCCTCTGCATTCTGAGACTTACGTTTGCATTTACCAGACGGCAAGGCTCGTCATATTCCTGTCAGAACCCGTGGAGTGGAAGACTGATGAAGGAATCCCTTCCATGTGAAACGAGGATTCCATACCAGTCTCCGGGATCTCCAATGCTGGAAAGGAACCATATTCACGGTCCTTTATCACGGATGCAGCCATTTGTGCCAGGATTTCTGCAGATGAGGCTAGTCCCTTTGAGGCTCGCGGGGCAAACCCCACATCGAAATTCTAGTCATGCTTAGAGACAGATTCAGGAAGAGAGCGCCCTCTCAATTCACATTGACCAAATCTTGCAAGTGGTTGAGTAAAGGGTTTCAAAGCTTTTATAAGAGCCTGATTTACTGAGTCCTGGACATGATATCCCAGGGCTTCCACCAGTCACTGCTCCATATGATGCTCATCAGCTGCTTCAGGAAGATCCTGACAGTATTCATCCTCCTCGGCGTAGTACGCTATAATTTTTTATGAGAATGAATGAAGGAGTTCACAGATGGGGGGGGAGGACAGAACAAAACTCACAAGTAAGCTAAAAAATATATATATTGATAGTAGAATAAAAAGTGGCGGGAGCTCCTGCTGAAAAAACCCGAAAGGCTAATAGCCTTTACCCGCGCCATATCGGACGATTGAGAGGCCTAATAAATCACTTCACACAAGCGTGCAGCGTTCTCCCCAATCTCTCAGCCGACTACGGAAGAGATCAGCGAAAGCACATGCCTGCTATGGAAATAGATAGAGGACTAGTCCTCTTTAGTGACAGTCATGGTATAGGAGTCCCACAGACCCCTAAGCATCCAAAATGGGCAAAACCCCTTGCACATAAGCGCATCCTGAACAGTGACATCGCTTCAGTCCGCAGGCTAGAGACAAACTCACTTAAAGCCCAAACGCACGAAGCAATTGCATCTGAAGTGATTGGACGCTCACTCTACGCTGCTATTGTAAGTGTATTCTGAAATAATACCGTTAGCTATGTTCTTTTAATTAGAAAATGTAATTGACCATTTATCTGTTGGCTGGAAGCGGCAAAGAAAGAGAAAGGACTGTGTTGGCAGAGGCAGATATACAGGTGGCAGACCTGTGATTGGTGGACATTATGGACTTCTGGGGTTCATGGGAAAAGTATTTTTTTGTTGTTAAGTGTTTAAGTGGCTGCTGTTAACTTGCAGTAAAGAGAGAGAGAAGCATAATCCGAAGCCTCCCGTCCTGACATAGAATCCGGTGCTCAACTAGAGAGCTTCAGTGCCCTTGCGCCCAGTTGGCACTATCCAAAACTGTCAAAAATAAATGAATAAATACCATTAACGTGGCTCTGATGCAAGAGATACTGGGCAGTGGTACTACATGTTAAATAATAGCAGAAATGAGCTACGCAAAACCATGTAACAAAATGTACAAACGTTCCATGCTAAATGTCCTGCTATGAAAATAAAGGTGAACCAGTAACTTGTTCTTTAGAACACGTTCACATATTTATTGCCACAGTACAGCAAATGTGAGATGAGAAAAAAACTTGTTAATACATCACAGACTGCCAGAAACAATAACTGCACAAAACAACAACTAAATCGTCTGAGGGCCTCTTCGGCATGTCAGTTTGACTTAACCAAAATCAGAATGAAAGAAATTATAGTCATGTACTGAGGTTAAGTACCTTTTTTCCTAACAAATGTGTGGAAATTGTAATATTCTGTTAATTGTCTTTAAGTGTAGAGAGGGGCCCTCATTATCCTCTTGAGGCCCCCTCCACATTCAACAATATGAATAAATAGGATATTGCGCTATGTGCACCCTGTATATTTGTATGCTTTTATTACACAAAATTCCCATATTTAAAAAGGAACTGTGACATATGGGAAATATTTCACAATTCCCTGTGAAATGTTGTATCATAACAATGGCTTCAAAAACGCTCTGCGGAAAATTACCATTGCCAAAGCCACTAGGATTATGCAGCAAGGTAATAGAATTATGCAGAGCGGTTAACTAAACGCAGCAAAAACTCAAATTACGTAGTACATTCTCTGCAGCATTTTTATACATTCTAACTTGAAACAGTATTTTTTTGTTAAGTCTGCAAAATACGTGGCAGATGTAGTAAATGCACAGTTATGAATAAACTCTACAGACACAGAATCTCATCCGTCTGCTTGGTGTCACCAATGTCTGTTGTTTTGTTTATTTATATATATATATATATATATATATATATATATGTGTGTGTGTAGTGTGTGTGTACATATATATTTTTATATATATAAATATAGTCACCAGTAGGTAGTTATAGTTAGAACCATGTTGTCATAGGAAAAGCATTTTTGACTTGCCAATCACACACACACGCCCACTAACACACCTACTCAGGGTGTGTGCAACCACTCACAAACCTACTCAAAGCCTCACACAACCACTTTCAGACCCACTCACACACCTACTCGCAGACCCACTCAGACCCTCATGCACCCACTCACTAACACACTCTCAGACACTCCTGTACCCACAGACACTCATGCACCCACTCACAGCCCATTCAAACCCTCACTCACCCACTAACAGACTCACTCAGATCGTCATGCATCCACTCACCCATCCAGTCAGAGGCTCATGTACCCATTCACAGACTCACTCAGAGACCCATGCACCCACTGACAGACCCACTGAGGTACTCATTCACACACTCACAGGCCCACTCGGAGACCTATGCGTGCAGATTTGTATTGTTCTTGGGGGAAGGCAGTGCTTGATGCAGGGTTAGGTGCTTGTTAGGGGGTTGGGTAGTGATAGCGGGTTGGCAGCAAGGCCTGGCCATGTGGCCAACCCACATGATGCGGCATAGTTGCATTAACAAAGAGTAATATATCACACAAGACATTTTGATAACATCATTGATACTATCAATGTAACATTTTCAGTAAATTTGTATCCTAACTATAAAATCTCTGTAACCTTTGTTTTTTAAATGAATATATATCTATATCTATCCATATATATATATATATATATATATATATATATATATATATATATATATTACATCCTCCTTTGTGATTAGCCAGAGAGAACTTCCAGACTGCTGTGCACTGTATCTATGTTTATTTAAGGTTAATGTTACCTCTAAAAAGAATTCAGATAGACATAAAGGGCCCTTTGGTATGCGAGGTGCCAAAGGAATTGTAGAATACTGTGAGCTGGGCACTGGAAGGTGTGTGCCTGTGTCCACGTGTGGCATGCTAGTCTGTTAATAAGAGTAACAATCTGCCCAGTACCGCAGTATTGTATCCTCCTGAGCTAATGCAAGGGGCAGAGTGCTCCGTATTTTTCCGCAGTGTCTCAGTATCTGTTAAAGGAGGGTGAAATATGCCAACAGAATCTGGAGAAATAAAGTGAAACATGTCCCAGTGTTCTCTGTCCAGCTCTGGCATTATGGAAAGGATTAACTGGCCGAATGGCATTCTGTAATGTAGTAAGTAAGCGGGTAGAAAGGGAAACGTTCCTTGATAGCACAGTACACACATGGGTTTGTGAAAGGGGTGAACGGACTCAAGAATATTATGCACAGTCTGGCGCTTGGATAGTAGAAGAAGAAATTTGTTGCAATGTTACCTTGCAGCCTCTGAACAGGATTGAGGGGAAGGATTCCAGGTGCTTTACAGCACCTGGCGGCGCTTAACCTTGGGTTACTGGAAGGGGCAATGTTTTGTTTTAGATAAAGTTTATAAGAACCGCGGAGGGAGGGTAAAGTCAAAGCATTTATTTGTCATAGTTTTCAGCACAAAGTAAGGCACCAGACCAAGAATTAAATTGGAATCAGGGCGTTGTTGGAACCTGATAATGTATTTTCCGTGTATGCTTCCTGCTTCCTCCTCTCTGACCCAAAGGCAGCGCAGGAAAATACGACACCACAGTTCCCATCATCATGCGCAGAGTTTGGGTTGGTGGAAGGGACAAAGGGAAATGGCTTTAATCAACAGGAATGTTAGATGTGTGTCAATATTTTTGTTGGATTTCGCTGCCCCACCCGTGCAAAATATATTTTGCTTCACTGTTTAATTCTTGATCAGGAATAGTTAGTAAGCAAGAAATACTGAGATCTTTTTAGAAAATTGTTGGTAGGAAAGCCGGTATTTAACTTAGATAAATGTTCGCCATAGTGACTACTGTTTAAAGGGCAAATCGACTACCACTCGCTTGGCTTGCTCATTGGACCCACAAAAATGAATTAGTAGGCAGCCATTTGTGTTGCTAAATTAAAATTACGTTTCTTTGCAGCTGAAGTTGTCCTCGAGAAGTGCACTAACAGTCTTCAGTTGAAAATGTTGATACATTATTGCACCCTATCAAGTCAAAATGAACCTAAGCGATTAAGGGAGGTGGGTTGGCCGAGTTATATAAATGGATTCGGTTGGCGAAGCAGGATGCCCATTAGTCAACAAATGTGAGGAGTCCCCTAATGTCGACCTTATATGTCTATTATGAACAAAATTAAAGAGCACAGGTGCTTTTTATTGTCCCTCATTTTTTTTTCTCTTTTGTAAATGTAGTCGTTTGTTTACATTTGTGGCGTGCAAAGTGCCTTTTACGAGGCTGTAAAAAGTCAGAATGGCGTCTTTGAGAGAAATGGCAAACAGGGGGACACGAAACCTGGCAACTTGTCTTCCAAAAAAACCTGCTCCCCGTGCAAATCAAAGGGAGTCAAAATCGCCTTTCTTGGCTCTTCCCGGCAACGCTTTTGGAATACCTATTAACCAGCATTGGCCTGCAGTTCAACCACATTACCAAAGCTGGCTGCCAGTAGACGGTTTGCCAACATTGTGCCATTTGTTTAAATAAACAGATGACATTTAGGTCATAGACGAGACCACTAGTTCTCTCTAACAGAACTATCTGCAGATTTATAAATGAGTGCACCATTAGCTGCAAACTAATGGGCAGATGTATCAAACCGTTTTGCCCATTTTGTGTCTATGGGCAAATGTGTTCGTACATATGGCCCTACGTGTTTGACAATTTAATATTAGATCTTCAAGCACAAAGCATTGTAAAGTCTGGAATCAAAATGTGCTTTTGTTTTAGATGTTAAGGTTCGTCAATTGGATTTCTAGTGAAATGCATTTTAAGTGACGTGCAGCTAAAAGTAGGGAACAGAAGGAGATGTGTGACTGTATCTGGCAGAGTAGTAGTAGAGGTTGTTAGCTGGTGCTTAGGGCAGTTTCATGTTTGAGTGTTTTGTCCTCTGCCTAGTTCCTGTCAAACGTGGATGCTTCTTCGTTCCTTGCTGGTCTGCTACTAGCCACATGGATATATTTGCAGATTAGCTTTTGAAGGCCCACATGTATGCCCTTCAGTTTATATCACATTATATAATTACCTGCCATCCTGTAGTAACGTGCTTGAGAAAATTGTTGATACTCTCGAAGCCTGGAAGGAATTAATGCTTGCAGAACTCTTTCTCCGTGGATGCTTGCCACTACCTTGCCAGCTCTTCCATTTGAATTTTTAAGTGTCCAGCTTTTAGAAGTTAACTATTTGCTTATGATCATATAGGTAAAGTTGCGGGCCTAAGGGTCAAAATTGGATTTTCCTTTTTTTTTTTTTACAGATGACAATTATATTTCTGGTACATCCTTTCTATCCAGCACATTATTTAAAAATCTGCTTTATGGAAAAATTAGATCTCTGTATGCCTCGGCTCCCTAGGTTGAAAATATTCCAGTTTAAAGTGTACTCTTTGGGAGGTTTTGTGCGTAACAATTTTTAAAGATTAGAAGTGGACAGTTTATACTTTGCAGGGGCTTCTCATTGTGACTACGGGTAGCACCAGTGCCAATGTATGCTGAGCCACTGAAAAAATAAGTTTAGCATGCAGCACTCTCCTTCCATTTTTAATGGCCACTTTATGGCCTTTTGTTTCGAACTGGCACCCTCAAGTGACATTTTGTTCCATCACCTCAAAGCAATTGCTTCCAGTGACCTTAATCTAGCACTAACCCAGATAGGCACACCCACCTCTGTTCCTGAACTATAAATTTAGAAGTACTTGGGTCCCCCGCCTGCCTTAACGTGAAGTGCTGCCTTCTTCTCTCTTGCTCGGTCAACTTGACTCCTTTTTCACAGACTGGAGCAGAATGAAGACTGTGCCGGTCATATTGAATAGAAGCTATTCTGAAGATTTTCCCAACAAGTTCTTATTTTGCTGATAATTTTGTTGAATTTCCTCAGTATTGTTCTGCTGGTTTGACTAGTCCTTTCTTTAAATACTATTTTGTATCATAAAATGCTAACGCCTTGCACCAGAGTGGGAGTTGGCACCAGAGTGGGACGTGGCATATGCTCCTGCAAGTGACATGGCAGACACGCTTCCGATTAGACTACAAGGACCTGAGAAGTAGGGTTGGTAAAAGGGCACATGAAATATGTATAGGCCCAGCGTGCCAGTGTAACCTTGATGACAGGATGCAAGTTCAGCACTTTTTTCTATTCCCCCCCCTATCGATCTCCTTTTTTCTTTCGCTTATTTTACTTCACTTCTCCCACAATTCTGCAATCTAGGCTTCTCGAATCTTGCCATGCAGGAAAGGGCCTCTCTTTAACTTCTCCACACCATGATGGTTCTTTATGCATTACTCTGATCTCACTTAGCTATTTTTTTTAGGTTGATCGCTCAAATGCTTTGGCCTGTTGTAAGTCTTGTGGACTTTTAACAATGCCCATGACTTTCACTTGTTACTGGGCTTGTCTTTCAAAAATCCTTTGCTATGATTGGTAAATGGTTTACGTTTGTCCCTCCTTGGGGCGGTTTTGTTACCGCCTTGGACTCCGACCCTGTTACATGGATAACTGCACGTTTGCCGATACGTTGGACTGTGAGCAAACTTTTTTCCTTTTGTGTCTCTCCTTCGTGCTCATGGGGGCTGTGGCGGTTTGAATCGTCTTGCTTATGTCAACTGTTTTACTTTTCATTTTCAATTTATGTGGCAAGAAACGTCCAGCTTGGAATTTACTATGCCAATAGCTCTAACTCAAGCAAACACGAGACCCATTGCATTGCAAATGCTTGTTTCTTTAGGCCCAAGGGGTCGTTATCACCTAAATGTTAACGAGAAGGAGCTGGCCCGACGATAGCCATGTTTGACTTGCAGATCAGCTTTTAGCCCATCACTTCGTTATCACAGTCGGCCGACTCTGAGGTGGTGAGAGAGGCTTCCATCTTTGAAATGTCTGACCCTCCCCCCAGCTTCACATCTACCTTATTCTAAACTGACCGTAGATACAAACTAAGCCGCACCACCCAAGTGATTAGCAAACACACCTTCCCCATAGACCACTCCCTCCCCCAGAGACTCCCTTCTGATGCTCCGTTATGCCCCACTGTCGAGCTGCATATGGAAAGAGGGGCTGAAACTGAGGCTACACATACCTTCCCACTCTAGCTTGATGCCGTCAGCTTATTTCTTTTTTGAGCTATTCTATATAAACGTCTTGCATTTTGAAGTTCATTTGAATTATCAAGATTTGAAATGAAGGTTCTTAAGTTAAATCCAGATCTTAATATCGTGCCATGTTGTGATCTTGGGCATATCGCAGTTTTCTTTTAGTGATCTGTGAAGAAAGTGTCATCTCTCTGTGGGATGAACCATGATAGAGGCTGTATTGGATCTGTGTAGCTACCTCATGAGAGGATATATTGTGAATGGGCGCTGGCCTTGGATAAACAAATATCACTCTGTACAACTGAGTCCGTCAGTGAACAATGCAGCTAAAGTAAATGAGAGTGCAGGCTGGTTGAAGGTAGTCACACTAGATCTCTGTGGTTTTGATGCAGAGAAGTCCTTGGTACCCATGTGCAGACCTTTGGAGAGAGTTAGCCCCACTGGATTTATGTACCAATTTTCGATGATCTCATTGGATCAGTGAGCACCAGCTGATGATAAAAGCAGTCCTCGTGTGGTTCACAAAAAACAAAAGTTGATAAATGGAAGTTACTTTGGTCACACATTCAACTCTTTGTTCAAAGGTCAATTTGGATTCACGTTCTATCAGCGTTTGATTTTATAAAAAAAAATCCTCATTTGATCCATGTATCAGTGTTCAGCATAAGGAGTTTGCATTCGATCCACACACCCACCTATATGTGTATAAGTTCTCACTAGATCCCTCGCCTACTGTTAAACAATGGATGGTAAGACTACGGGCCTCATTACGAGTTGGTGAAGGTGGGACCGCCTCAGTCCAGGCTGTCCGACCGCCACATTACGACCCTGGTAGTAGGACTGCTGTCACCACAGAGAGCAAGGTTTCCGACAGGCGGATGGCGGTCAGATTTGTGGTCAAACACGGTGACGCTGTCAGCGCCGCCATGCTGACCACAACTCCTGTTTCTGCCAGCCTTTCCATGGCAGGCACCCCGTCATGAAAAGGCTGGCGGAAATACAGTGCAGGGGGTACATGGCATGGGTAGTCCAGGGGCCCCCCTGCCTAGCACCCTTGGAAATGCCCACTGTCTGCTTTGCAGACAGTGGGCATTCCAAGGGTGCTGGTGTGCTACTGTATGCTTCAGCTCCCTTAAGGGAGCCAAGGCCAATACCGTAGCACTGTTCCCGCCGGTCCGACCTGTGGGAACGTCGTAATACGATGTTCCTGATGGTCAGCCTGGTGGGAAAATCGTAATACGACCGGGGGTAGGCAGCTGGTATGACGGCTACCCCCTCCTTGTGGTTTTGGCTGATGGAGTTTTCCAACCGCTATAGTCGTAATGAGCCCCTATGTATCTACTCGCTCACAGTAAAAGGGTAATCTGTGGGAACTGGAGCTTGAACTTTTTGGAAATTGTCTTTGCAAAGTACTTTAAAAGTATTTTAGAGATGCCTAACCTATTCCTAATGAATATTAAGGGAAAGCAAGTCCGTATTTTCTGCGAGAAAAAGTTACATAGGATTTTACCTTTTTTTTTTTTTTTTTTTTTTTCAGAGGCTGATTCTTCCAGAGTCTCAAAACATACAAAAATATCCAATGTTTTTTTTCTGAGTCAATCCTATTTACAACACAGAGAGGGTATTTACCTCAAGTACAAAATCTTAGATTATCTATATTTTTTGGAGTAAGGTCAAGAAACTGCTTCTTTTCTCTTAAGTGTGAACTTCCAATATTCCTGTCACTTTCTTTACATAAATATCAAAGGATGTGAAAGAGACTTCTTGTCTGAATGGGCATCTTACTTTCTGTCTTTGAAGCACTCTGCCCTCTTAATATCCCCACTTTCTGTCTAGGTTTTGTCAACCTCACTGTAGTCTTGAAATAATTGGTTCCGCCAGAAATTTTCAACAGTGATATCCAGTAAACCTCCATCTTTCTGCATTTAATTGTTACAATTCTGTGCTATGTTATAATGAAATTTCAAAGCAAATGGGTCTCGGACAAAGGCCAGCAATACTATGCCTCCGATCTTGGTTTTGCTATGGGTTTGCCTCAGGTTAGGGCCGGTGCTCTAAATATTGCATGTACTTGAAGGTCCTCGCTTCCCGGAAGTAGCTGTATCTCTGTCTGTACTATCCTTAAAAAAACATGGCTGTAGGTTATCGAAATGGGTCCAAATAGCCAAAGAAGACGCAATTTACTATTATAACTCCTGTACTCAAATATTTGGGGAAAATGTGTTTTTCAGGCAAGAATGCTGAGTGAAAATATTGCGAAGTTAGAGTGCCTTTGCATAATGTTTTGTTAAAGAAAATCTGCGCACGCGTCAATCAAAAGCTTGTAAGGGTTTATAAACAAATCAAAAAATACTGGAGTCTTGTGAATCACAGTGTCAAACTGGAGGAGGGTCCACAAGATACCATTAAGTAAGCAGGCTCTCCTAAGCACAAGGAACAAAAATATAGAGTTTTGAATACAGGATTGTGTTGGGTATCACATGACCTCGTAAAACAAGGAGTACACGGATGCTGAAGTCTGAAATCATGAGAAAGGGGAAAGATGACCTTGAAATGTAACAAGAATGCAAACGTTTTGGAAGTGCAAGCAATCAACACGTTCTCGTCTTAAGAGCAAAGCTGTGAAAGATTTTTTTCTAAAATCATAGACTGGCACCTCCTTCAGTGACGGGTAAAGATGGCTGCATGGTTTCTGGTTACACTGGTGTGGAATGTACAGTATTCATTCAGTTTTCATGCTCAGCAGAGGCGGTGGGGTAAGCAAACACTGTTAGCATCAACACACTGAACGCAGTCTGTATCCCCTTGTGGAGAAAGCACAAGAGAAGGGTGTTGTCTGTGGTGATGGACCGGCATCAAATGACAGGAACCGTCAGTAACAGAAGCATTCGGCGTGTACGATTGCAGTCGATTTGCCTTTGAGTTATATGCTTGTGTTTTGGTTGACTTTCCCCTTCGAAAACGGAGTGACGTACAATGATGCGCTGCTGCTGTACGATCTCCCAATGTGTTTACTCTACCCGTGCCGCAGCGCGTGCTGCTTCTGCCCGGCCGCTGCGCGTGCTGTCTCACGCGCGTGATGGTGGCATCAGGTGTTGGTCGTTGAGCGAGCAACCCTTTCTCAGTTGTTATTAGGAGTGCGTTTCCAGTCTCGACTTGAGCAGCTTTAAGTGGCGCTTTTCAACAGGCGAAGAGGCGGCGTGCCTGGGCTTTAGTGACTTCAGACCAGTTATTAAAATAGATTTACTACTAATCCCTGGCTGACTTTTGGACCCAGTTTTTTCACAGGCCACTTTTTAACAATAAATTAAAAACTATCAAGCCGAATAACTACAAAGTGACATTATAAGACGAAGGCAAGATTGAGTATCGCCTTCGGCCGGTATGGCAATGCCGAAACTGTGACAGGTTGCGTTTGTGTCCAGTGTGAGCAGAGTTTTTTTTTTCTCTCTCGCGGAAACGAGACAGGCTAACACCGTTGTTGTATTCTCCTTTCTCTGGGTCTGCAACCTCTGACTTCTGGAGGAAAGATTGTGCCTCAGTTGGGATTTCCAGTTTTGTGCTACTTACTGCACAGCCATATTTTTACCGTCCGCCCCGCACCCCCCAACACCTTTCTCCAGGAAAGATCTGTGAAATTAGTCGGAGGAAAAACGGTTAGAAAGCGGCAAAACATGCGGTTACCAGACTCGCAAAGTGCGGCACCGCTTGTATTGCTGCGTTGCAACCCGTGGAACTCAAAGGCCTCATCTGAAAAAAAATCCGTGCTTAATGGTATCAATATTTGCAGGTTTCAGTATTTCTGTACTGAATAACTGAGCCATGAGACTGAGGTTACAAACTGGCCCAATATATCTTTAATATTGCGTGTTCTTTCTGGATTACTCTAGAAACATTCTCAAATTCTCTTCCTTTCCACGCCGTCCTGAAAACCCTTTCAAATCTCACTTTTGCTAACTGCATCTCTCCAAGTTGTATTACTAGGCAATGAAACCATTTTATTGTGTCAGCAGTTTTCTGTTGTTCTCATTTTTAGGGTAGGTCACGCGCAAGCGCTCTGGACCATGTTGTAATCTCTATGTGGGCTTCTAACCACGTCCTTGTCACACCCTTCACTTTCATTAGTTTATGGGATTGCCTTTTGAAAATCGATTGATTCCATTTGTGAAAGGCATGCATACGTCATGCCTTTTCTGATGTTTAGCCCTTCTTGAGCGCACCGATAAACTACTGAAAACATACGAGGCTTTGTGTTTTCAGCTGGTTCCTGGACTACTTTATCTTTTCATTTCCTGCGCAGGGCGATCTCACTGGGCAGATGTCGAGCACTTTGCTTGTCTTGGCGACCATCTGCTTGCCTATGTGAAACTGTTATACTTTTCATTATTAGTTTATGTGGCAAGAAAAGTCCGGTTAGTAGTTTACAACGCAAATAGCTCTAATGCGAGCAAACGCAAGACCCGTTGCATTGCAAATGCTTGTTATACATTCCCACTTTCTAAATCGCTGTACTATCCAAGTGATCAAGCCTGTCCTATAGCAGTATCTGAATAAATGATAACCAGTACGCTTCAAGGCCATCTTAGACCTGCACTTGCTGTAGCCCACAAAAATGTATTACATATTTCGTTTTTTAGAATGTATTATAATATTATAGTTCTGTCAACATGACTAGTTCTGTGCTGCTGATGCGATTCACATGTATGTCCCCCTCCTCTAAAATAGTGACAACTATAGCAATTCATACAATACATATGTGATTTCTAAGCACTAAAAATAACAGGTGTTGCAAGTTTAGCATTCCACAGTATATACTTCATATAGATGGCATGATGGAAAGTTCAGTCAGTCTTGCCAGCATTCAGGCAGGTGATTAAATGAATATCTCCTGGAACCCTCTCCCAGAACCCACCCATCGACACTGACACAGCAGCCCGCAACCTCAGGCAATGGATCGACGACTGTGCCAACACTCTCGCCCGATCAAAAATCCTTCCAACAGACGCACAGACAGAAAGGCCTTCTGGTTTACTGCCGACCTCCAAGAATCTAAGCAAACATGCAGAAGACTCGTAAAGAAGTGGCGCTAAGATCAGACACTGGACAACCATACAGCCTTCAAAAACGCCATCCGCAGACACCACCAACTTATCTGAACCACCAAGAGAACCGCCTTCAAAGAACGCATCAACAACAACGCACACAGCCACAAGGAGCTCTTCAACATCATGAAGGAGCTCTCCAACCCCAGCTCCAACGACATCTCGCCATCATAAGACCTCTGCGACTCCCTAGCCAACTTCTTCCACCGCAAGATTGCAGACATCCATGACAGCTTCAGTACTCAAACCCACCCCCGTCAACCGTCAACACCTTAGACTCACCACCCACAAGCCTCCTGCTCTCCTGGTGCCACGACATCAACGCCATCGAAATCATGAACACTATCCACTCCGGCTCACCATCCGACCCCTGCCCTCACCACATCTTCAACAAAGCAAGCTCCGTCATCGCACTCCAACTCTGGAAGATCATCAACAGTTCCTTCGAGTCCACCACCTTCCCGGAGAGCTGGAAACATGCTGAGATCAATGCCCTCCTCAAAAAACCTAAGGCAGACCCAAAGGACCTCAAGAACTTCCGGCCCATCTCCCTGCTCCCCTTCCCAGCAAAAGTCATAGAGAAAATTGTCAACAAACAACTGACCCGTTTCCTCGAGGAGAACACTCTGGACCCATCCCAATCCGGATTCCGTAGAAACCACACCTGCCACCGACGACATCAGAAGCATACTGAACAGCGAAACCGCGGCTCTCATCCTCCTGGACCTCTCAGCCACGTTCTACACCGTCTGCCACCACATCCTACGCATACGCCTCAGCGATGCAGGAATCCGCGACAGATTCCATGGACTGGATCACCTCCTTTCTCACCGGCAGAGCTCAGAGAGTCCGCCTCCCTCAATTCTGCTCTGAAGCCACCAAAATCATCTGCGGCGTACCTCACAGTTCGTCCCTCAGCCCGACTCTCTTCAACATACACATTGCTCTGCTCGCTAACATCATCCGATCTCACAACATCATCTCATACGCCGATGACACCCAGCTGATCCTCTTCCTGACCAAGGACACCCCCAAGACCAACCTCCACGAAGGAATGAAGGCCATCGCCAAATGGATGAAGGACAGCTGCCTGAAACTGAATTCTGACAAGACTGAGGTCCTTATCTTCAGCTTCACCCTCTCCGCATGGGATAACTCCTGGTGGCCTCCCAAACTTGGAACCGCACCGACACCCACCGATCACCCACGCAGCCTGAGATTCATCCTGGACTCTTCACTATTTATGACTCAGGAAGTCAACGCCATCTCCTCCTGCTTCATCACCCTCCGCATGCTTCGGAAGATCTACAAATGGATCTCCACTGAAACCAGAAGAACAGTCACCCAAGCCTACGTAAGCAGCAAACTCGACTGCAGCAATGCCCTCACGCAGGAACCACAGCCAAACTCCAGAAGAGACTGCAGCACATCCAGAATGCCTCTGCACGCCTCATCCTGGACATCCCCCGCCACTGCCACATCACAGCCCACCTGAGAGACCTGCATTGGCTTCCCGTCAACAAGAGAATCCCCTTCAAACTTCTCACCCACGCTCACAAGGCACTGCGCAACACCGGACCAGAATACCTCAACAGACGGCTCTCCTTCTACACCCCAACTCGACAGCTTCGTTCCGCTAACCTTGCCCTCTCCACCGTCACACGCATCCACAGAACAACCACTGGCAGCAGATCATTCTCGCACCTCGCCGCCAAGACGTGGAATACTCTTCCCACCCACCTGCTTCAGACCAAGGACCTCCTTACCTTCAGGAGACATCTCAAGACATGGCTGTTCAAGCAGTAGCAGCCCCCGTGCCTTAAGACCCTCATGGGTGAGTAGTGCGCTTTACAAATTCCCTGATTGATTGATTGAATATCACTACATGTTTCAGTCACTTGAGTTCAACCCACTGTGTCATATTTAACAATACTCTTTCCTCTTGTTGCATTGGCTAGGTTTTGGCCATTGAATTCATTCTCTCCCTTCTCTTGCCTAAATCAATCAATCAATCATATTTATACAGCACGCTACTCACCCGTGAGGGTCTCAAGGCACTATGGGGGGGGTCACTGCTGCTCGAAGAGCCAGGTCTTGAGCCGCCTCCGGAAGGCGAGGTGGTCCTGGGTGGTCCTGAGGTGGGCGGGGAGGGAATTCCACATCTTGGCTGCCAGGTAGGAGAATGATTTCCCACCTGCAGTGGTTCGGCGGATGCGAGGGACGGCGGCGAGAGCGAGGCTGGTGGATCGAAGTTGACGGGTGGGCGTGTAGAAGGTGAGGCGACGGTTGAGGTATTCGGGACCCTTGTTGTGGAGGGCTTTGTGTGCGTGGGTGAGGAGCCTGAAGGTGATCCTTTTGTTGACGGGTAGCCAGTGCAGGTGTCTCAGGTGGGCGGAGATGTGGCTGTGGCGGGGTACGTCGAGGATGAGGCGTGCAGAGGCGTTTTGTATTCGCGGGAGACGTGTCTGAAGTTTTGCGGTGATTCCTGCATATAGGGTGTTTCCGTAGTCCAGGCGGCTTGTGACGAGGGCGTGGGTCACAGTTTTTCTGGTGTCGGCGGGGATCCAGCGGAAGATCTTTCGGAGCATGCGGAGTGTGAGGAAGCAAGAAGATGAGACGGTGTTGACTTGCTTGGTCATGGTGAGAAGGGGGTCCAGGATGAATCCGAGGTTGCGTGTGTGGTCTGAGGGGGTCGGTGTGGTGCCCAGGGCCGTGGGCCACCAGGAATCGTCCCAGGCGGACAGGGAGTTTCTGAGGATGAGGACTTCCGTCTTGTGTGAGTTCAGCTTCAGGCGGCTGAGTTTCATCCATTCTGCAACATCTTTCATTCCATTCTGCAGGTTGATTTTGGCGGTGGCTGGGTCTTTGGTGAGGGAGAGTATAAGCTGGGTGTCGTCGGCATAGGAGATGATGTTGATGTTGTGTTTGCGAGTGATGTCGGCGAGGGGGCTCATGTAGACATTGAAGAGAGTAGGGCTGAGCGAGGAGCCCTGTGGGACGCCGCAGATGATCTCGGTGGGATCCGAGCGGAAAGGCCGGGAGGTAGACTCTTTGGGAGCGGTCAGAGAGAAAAAAGGCGATCCAGTCCAGGGCCTGTCCTTGGATACCGGTGGAGCGGAGGCGGGTTATTAGGGTGCGGTGGCAGACGGTGTCGAAGGCAGCCGAGAGGTCAAGGAGGATGAGGGCGGCTGTTTCTCCGTTGTCCAGCAGGTTTCGGATGTTGTCAGTGACTGCGATGAGGGCGGTTTCCGTGCTGTGGTTGGCCCGAAATCTGGATTGGGAGGGGTCGAGCAGGTTGTTGTCTTCGAGGAAGTTGGTCAGTTGTTTGTTGACGGCCTTCTTGATGACTTTGGCCGGGAAGGGGAGGAGCGAGATGGGGCGGAAGTTCTTCAGGTCGCTGGGGTTTCTTCAGGAGAGCATTAACTTCCGCGTGTTTCCAGCTCTCGGGGAAGGTGGCAGATGCAAACGAGCTGTTGATGATGTTCTGGAGATAAGGGGCGATGCTGGCGTCAGCTTTGTTGAAGATGTAATGTGGGCAATGGTCCGAGGGGGCACCGGAGTGGATGGTGTTCATGGTAGTTTTGGTCTCTTCTGCGCTGATGGGTGTCCAGGCGTTGTGGGTGACGGCTGGGGCTGTGGGTTCCGTGGTGGTCGGCAGTATCTGTGGACCGAAGCTGTCGTGTAGGTCGGTGATCTTTCGATGGAAGAAGGTAGCGAGGGAGTTGCAGAGTTCTTGCGAGGGCGAGATGGAGTTGGAGCTGGCGTTGGGATTGGAGAGCTCTTTGACGATGTTGAAGAGTTCTTTGCTGTTGTGGGTGTTCTTGTCCAGTCTCTCTTTGAAGGATGCTCTTTTGGTGGCGTGGATCAGCTGGTGGTGTTCGCGGGTGGCAATTTTGAGGGCTGACATGTTTTCTGCGGTGTGATCTTTGCGCCAGGTTTTCTCGAGGGTACGGCAGGTTTTCTTGGATTCTTTAAAGGGCGTCTGTGAACCATTGAGGTTTCCTGGTGTTGGTCTGTCTTGGGAGGCATCTGAGGGGGGCGAGGTTGTCAGCGGAGTTGGTGATCCACTATGTGAGGCTGAGGGCTGCGTTGTTGGCGTCGGAGGTGATGGTAGGTTGGTTGTGGTTGAGAGTGGAGAGTAGCTGTTCTGTGGAGATTTTGTTCCAAGGTCTGCGTGAGATAGGTTGTGTGCGAAGGTGGAGAGTCTTGCGTCTGAAGGTGAAGTGGACACATCTGTGGTCGGTCCAGTGTATTTCGGAGGAGTGGCTGAAGGATACGTGGTTGCTGGCGGAGAAGATGGGGTTGAGCGTGTGTCCAGCGAGGTGGGTGGGGGTGTTCACCAGTTGCTTGAGGCCGAGGTTGGCGAGATTGTCGAGCAGGGTGGTGGTGTTGGTGTCATTGTTCTGCTCCAGGTGGAAGTTCAGGTCTCCGAGGAGGATGTAGTCTGGCGAGGCTAGGGCGTGCGGGGAGATGAAGTCTGTGATGGATTCGCTGAATAGGGCGGGTGGTCCAGGGGGCCTGTAGACGAGAGTTCCTCTGAGGGTGGTCCTGGGGTCAGTGTGGATCTGGAAGTGCATGTGTTCGGCGGCGAGGGGGGTGTCTTCAGTGGAGGTAGTGACGTTGATTGAGCTCTTGTATGTGATGGCGATTCCTCCTCCAACTTGGTGCGGTCTTTCCTGGCGATCTTGTAGCCGTCGGGGATGGCTATGGCGATGTCGGGGGCCGATGAAGCGTTCATCCAGGTCTCAGTGATGAAGGCGAAGTCCGGTGCGGTAGTGTCCAGGAGGTCCCATAGTTCAGTGGCGTGCTTGTGGACGGAGCGTGCGTTGATGAGGATGCACTTGAGGTGGTTGTTGGCGCGTGGGCCGGTGGACGGGGTGCAGTCGCGGTGGAAGGTATGCTTGCAGGTTTGACAGGCGAAGGGTCCATGAGTGCGTTTCGGCCTGGCTTGGTAGCAGGTTGTAGTACGTCCCGGGTTGAGTGCGTGGAGGGAGGCGGCGTTGTAGCAGTGCTGGGGGTTTTGGGAGCGCTGGGGGCCAGGGGTTCTGGCGCTGCCCTTTATATAGGATAGATAAGGCCCGTTGTATTTGCTAGGTTCCAGTTTCTTAAGTGCATAGAAGCAAAGGGCACACTGCATTTTCATACTACAGCATTTCACAGTTCTCTTTTTAGGGGTTTGTATTATCTCTCAATTCGTTCCCACAAGGCGGGCTGAGATGGAGCGTTTTTTACTCACATATTTGCATTGCATTTAATTGTTCTCTGCACTTATGTTTTGATACATTTGCTTTGATCTGAACATTTTGGAATGCACTATTGATGTACCTTCTGTTTTCGTTTAAAAGTATTTTTGTACTCGTGTATTTCAAATAACAATGCATTTGACTAATTTTAAGTACCCTGTATCTCGGGTGGAGCAAAAGTATTGCTCCTATCGCGTCTCTGCAAAGAGGCCATTGATTGAATGAGCACCATGGCTTCTCGATCTTCTCGTCCGTCTGTCCGGCATGAGTTGCAATGGGGGACAGTGTGAGAAGCAGACTGTTAGTGGATCATGTAATGCCTTCACAAGTACACGGATTACAAGTTCACATAATTGCCGGAGGCAATTTTGCTTACAGTGTACACACTTTGTTAATGTAGAGCACTCTGTCTGACCTGTGGCTCGATTCACTCTGAATAAATTCCATTATATGAAAAAAATCTGAGTAATGTCCGCTTATGAGTAATGAAATATTTATTTTTCAGAAATTAGAATTGCAAAGCAATAAGACAGCGTATGATGTATATATCCTCCATTCATGTGCATTCTGTCGAGCATACATAGGTAAAATACATAGAAGGGCTATTTTGCTTTGTGTTGGCGTGATACTGGTCCCGAGCGCCTTCCAATTAAATTTCATGGTTTGGAGGCACATATGAATAACATTTTAACATAGTGAGCGAGCTTTACTTTTACATTACATAGCTCCGGGATACAAAGACAGTTTTTGGACGTTGATTTGTATGTTTTTTTTAACTATTTCCTCGGAGGCTGGCCTGTTATTATAGGGAATTAGGAGGAGGTGGGGTAGCCGGTTGCCGCATTTCCTATGGCCTGTGCCTACTGAGTTTTTAGGTCAATTACTAATGAGAGAGAAAGATTAACGTGCCCTACCTGGTGTGATATATTACACGTATGTCTCCCTGCGCATGCGTGTCCTGGGTAAGATGCATGGAGAAATGGCGGCCATGCCCCATTTGCTGCCGCTGAATACCGAGGCTCCCTGCTGTTTGAGCCGAAGACTGAACAAAAGTCTGGAAGAGAATGACTTACCACTCATGCCATCTGTGCAGCAACCATTGTCCACAAAACAAAGGCCTTTGAAAGGGTGGCGGGTCCGGGCTGACAGAAATAAATCCGAATTGGATCCGAAGATTGAACTCTCCCATTCTGGTCGAGTACGGTGATGGCCGCAGCAATTGTTGGTGATGATTCGCAGTGGTTTTAGACTCGTTTTATTGCAGGGACTTCATTTTTGTTCTCCGAATCCTTTGCCGGGTTGTAGTTGGGGCTCTTTGATGAGTGTCATTGTATCCCAAAGCCCAGCTCAGTAGGAAAGGGTGGGGGGGTTTATAAATAAGTCTGATGGTGTGCTCCGGTTTGAAGTGCTTTAACAGCTCTCCCTAGGCGGTGAGAAATTTGCGTATGAAAGTTGGTCCTGGAATTTACCCTTACTTGGCAGAGCTTCTTGCAGTCATGGTTTTTGGTGCATCTAGTATTTTGTTAGTGGATAGTTGTATAGTACAGCATTGATCAATTACTTGGCTTTTTGGTGCTCTATACAGACAGGTCTCAAGTTTAGATTTATTCAGTGGAGTTTTCCTCTCCTGGGATCCTACCCAAATCACAGATTGAGGTTTGTAGGTGGTTTAGTGGCTTGCGAGTTATCCTTATGGAGGTGTTCTGTAAGATGGCTGTTGTAATTCCATCCTAACTTGTGGGACGGTCAAGTGAGTTCTGGGTTGTCGGTATGGTGGTTCTGAGTGATCTGCTGGTCTTGTGGCTCTCTGCAAAACCTGTGTGGGCATCATTTGCCTCATCTCAGTAAGACTATTATCAACCTCATGCAGGCAAAGGTGATGGGTGGAATGCTTGAGTTGATCTAAGACACTGGTAACTACACTGGGCCACATTCCCATACATTGTCCTTTTGCCCTCTGCTCCTCTAGGAAGGAAGCACAGTCGTGCAAATCTGGCTTGGCCTTGCTCCAATAATCTCTTTCGGCCTCATGTGGGAGGTGCAGCTTGATTCTTGTGGCTCAGTGAACACAGGACCCAAGTCTAGACATACTTGTCACACTTAGGCGTTCACTTCTACTCAACTGTGTTACTCTAAGGGTAAGTATCTTGGTGATGGGCTGAGTTCTACAAGGATGGAATTGTGTAAGCATTGCACACTTGTGCAGATTGGACTTTTAGTGAACTGGGGGGGGCTTGGTGACCCCATTCTCACCCGCCCAAAAAGTACCCGCCCACCCGACAGATACACCCTTGACCATCCAAACAAGTCATGTATAATTCCCCCAACAATGCTGCAGCTGGTCCCACCAATGCACTAGTGGTAACAATGGGAAATTGTTTAGGGAGATTTGCAGTGAACATTGGTAAGTTTCCTAAATTTGCCAGTTAGTACTATTGCACGAATTGAGTTCTCATTAGTGAGAAAGTGGAAAAAATCTCCACATCCTAAATATAAACGGAGAAAAATGTAATGACCACCGCATGGGCAGGCATCAAAAGGTTTCACTGCATTTTAACTATTGGGTGTGGAAACTTAACGACATTTGCTTATGTGTAATTATGAACAATTTCGGGAAAATTAGGCAAAATTGCACAGTTATGCAAAATGCAAAGCCATCATTGCGTATTGTATTCTAATGTGAAACTGGGCCTCACTTCAATTTTTGATGCAAATACACGTTCTGCAGTAAAAAGTCTAGCATTAAAACTACAGCTGACATAAGCAACAGCTCTCAAGTTCTTGACACTTGCGCTATTCCCGAGCACTTGACATAAAATTTTGCTGCAAATTGGACGTACATTTTGTAATTTTGCGTACCAAATGTAACACTCATGTCCTGAAATTATGCAAATTACAACAGCGTAATTTACATTTCACCGTAATTTTAAACTTTGCAGCTTGCTGACCTGCTCTTTGCATCTCAGAACCCAGCAGTGGCGAAGGCAAGCTGGGTCCCAGAATGGAGAAAGAGCCGAGGAGAGCAGCGACTACACCACAAGGACAATGCCCCATAAAGATTACAGCCCAAGCATTGTGTGTGCCCTCTGAGCAGCGGTAAAAGGACTCCTTTTCAGACTGACAGCTGCTTGCGGCCGCTGTTTGTACAGTGGACGTTTCTTATCTTTGTTTATTTGTGAAGGGAACCAGTAATTAGCTGAGCTGCGATCCCTCTTTCGAACAATGTCTGTGTTCTCTTTCATTTGTTGTAGCAAGACCCCGAAAGGTCAAACTTCCAGGCAGGCCCATGGCATTGCTTTTAAATGTCAGATATGAGGTATCTCCCACGGCTTTGCCCCTAAAGGTGAGCCAGACTCCCACATTTCACTGTCACCAAAGTTGTGATACCCATGCCTGTCCCATGGCACTGTTGCTAAAGGTCAACTGGCTTCCCCCCCCCCACACCGCTCCCCGTGCACTGACACAAGAGGTCAGACAGACCCCCTCCCACCACCTCCACCCACATCCTCATTTCAGCACCTTTTACTGATTGTTTGTTTGGCAGCGTTTATTATCCCTTTCTAATGAGGTTATTCTTCTCCCAGAGGGGATCAGTTGAGATGTCCCTACACCTGGGAAACTTCAGGCTCCTATTTACTTTTCCCTCTCATGAAACCTTTCTTAACATTTAGTTCTCTTCTTAAGTGTCCCCTCCTACAAAGATGCCGAAATGGCCTAGAAAGCCTAGTGTTATCGCCAAAATCCTTTTAAAATAATACCACTAATGAGCTCCATTAGCGACTGAGTCCTGTGACGCTGGAATGCTGCAAAGCATGCTGGGAATGTCCTATAATGGAGCTCACTGGGGACCACCCCAGAAACGCCAGAGGCCTTTTTATGAGTAGGGTTTAAGTAAGCTAACCATGCCAGTAAAGCAATGTATCTGGAAACATCTTTTTTGTATTTATTTAGTAGGCTGCTAAGCACTGGTTTGTGTGAGCCTTTACTCCATTTATGCAAAAACTTTTTTGCTTCCAAGACAAACCAGAGTAAAGCACTGGAACTAAATATTGTAATAACCACACATCCAATGTAGTCAATGACGTGGAAACATTTTTTTGGGCTTTTAAGTCGTTACTTTGGCAGTACAAGGTGATTTGGACTCTGCTGTTGGCACAACCTTGTCTCTGACTCAATGGGCTTGACTAACGACATGTCAAGTCAACTGGATGCGCAAACAATCGGATTTTTGGAGGGGGGTGAACTGAAGGGAGAAGGGCAACATGACAGACAGCAAGAGTGGATAGAGCGCATCCTCTTAGAGTGAGAGAGGTAGAGTGGTCTGTGCTGGAAAGGTTAGATGGAGTCAGAGGCTTGGTCGTGAATGACAGTGTTCAAGAGCACGACCTGAGGGTGAAAGCAGGGTACAGTGTCATGGGGCTGCAATGGATCAAAGAGAGAGCCAAGGAGTGGGGGCCCTGTTACTGGGATTACAGTGGCAAGGAGGACAGAGTGTTGGATGTGATGGTGAAATAAAGATATAGCTGGAGAGGACTAGTCTAGAGTAGAGATGCAAAATGGAGAGGAACAATGATGGGGCAAAGTTTGCGAGTTTGCAGAATCACTGGTTCAAAAAGTCAAGGTGGGGACTGGCAAACATGCAGATATAGAAACAAAAGCTTAATAGGCTCTACGTTGAGTGGCTGTCCCTTGTTCTGCCCTGTAGATTGGTAGCCAATTTGATGGCACAAGAGTTGGCCTATCAAACCTGGCATGCTGGAATGCCAGTGATCAGCGCCTCTTCACTATGGCACCATCCAATGCTTGTTGCATTGGTTTTGCTGATGGGACCCCCAACCTGCTTCTCACAGGATTATGGTCACAGCATCATGTCGCAAAGATGACAATCGGTGAATGGTCACCAATGACATTCATGATTTGACCCAGTAACAACGAAAAACCATTTGTTGAAAAGAGGTGCCCCATTCAGTACTTTATATAGACCTGTGTAATTTATCTCTTTAAAATCATCTGTGTTTTCATACAAATATGAACAAAACAAATTGTTCTCTCTTCTTAGATTTTACCTGATATGTAGGTAGGTGCTGCATCTCGGAAAACGGGTTAAGCTGGTCTTCTCTTTTGTGTCCTAACACCCATAGAGTCCTCTTGTGTGTATGCAGGCAGCACAATGTCATGGAAACCTTTAGTTGTTCATTGATGCTGCTGTTCAGAGTGTTATTTTTTAGATGTGGGTTTGGTTTATTCACACAAATCTGGATTGCAGTAACAGCTCTTAGTGGCTTCTGTATGGGAAGAGAAAGTCTTGATCATACAGCTGAATTTTTAGTTAACAGCTAGGAACCATCTGACAAGCATAGGATCTAAAGCCCCACTAGGAGTCATCTGACATGGCACAGTATCTAAAGCCCCACTAGGGGCCATCTAGCATGGCACAGGATCTAAAGCCACATCAGGGATGCATTTGTTTGTTGTCACATTCTTTTGGTACTACATTTATGGATAGTGCATTTTAATATCACTGTTAAATGAAAGGTTTGATAGACTGATGTAGGTGTACAGATAAAGCATGTTTTCTACAATTCCATTTAGGTGCAGTTCTGGAAAACTATTCCAGAAGCTTTGACTGTGTTTGGGGTGCCTGTTGATTCCTCTGTTTCCATTTAATTTTTTTGCCTCTGTGTCTATGATCTCGCTCTACGCCACCTCTGTCCTACTCCAGGTGCCTTCTCGTTAAACACAGCCAGTCACTATCTCTGTGACTAGAACTTTCGTTACCTTAACTTTCTTATTTCCAGAGGAAATCTACCATATAACAATTTTTTTAAATGTTTTTATAGTGCAGCTACACATGGCTGAAAGGTTGCTTCTGAGTTCACGCAGTTGAACCACTAAAAATACGGTAGACCAAGTTCTCACTTTTGGCATAGAGACCAGCTTTTGATCGGTTGCCTGACTTGCAGAAAGACATTTTATGTAGAAATACCTGCTTGCCCACCTTCCTCCTTTGCAATAGCTCTCTAAATGTTTTCTACTCATTTTGGACTTGCCTGATTTACACGTGTAATTTTTTCTCTCATCCCTTTTATTTTGTTGATTTTGTCAAGTGGTGCTTTTATCTAAGGCTGCTTCAAAGCACTTTGTGCATGTTGGGTAGGATGCGCTCCAGAAGATCTAAGGATCATAGCGACTCAGTACATGCGCCAGTTGCAGTACTACGCCTATAGCCTCTGGAGATAATATGTGGGATGTAGGATACAGTTCACTATACCATTTCAGGATGTGCAAATGATGCATGTAGAGAGAACCTCTTCACGCTCCAGCCTTTCCTACCTCCGGTTTTGCTGCCTGAAAGAACACAATAGATTTGGGCTTTGGTATAATACTGTGGTTCTTAACCTGTGGTCTGGGTACCCCTGGTCCGCGAGTCCCACTCAGGGGTCCACCGCTCTTTTAGAAAATTAAAAATATATACAATTAACGCATTAGAATTAATAAAGTATATATGGATAGAGAAGCAAAAAAGTTTTCCTCCATTTGCTTGCGAATTAAATAAAATATTTTCATATTTGAGCAATTGTTTGGCGTGCACTTGTTTTTGTATTTTGTGTGTGTTGTTTTGAGGTTGAAATGATAGAAGGTGCTTAAGCAGCCCCTGTCCCGACTCCCAATGATGACTCAGTGGCGAGGTCCCCTGATTCCAGCAGTGATTTAGTTGAGATCCAGGGAAGTCAAAATGTTAAGAACCGGTTTGCCGCTGGATGACTAAATGGAAGGTTTATATATTGAAAAACTGTGTTTCCTTCCCACCAGGAAAAAACGGGCACTATGTCAATGCCACTGTTTCTGTCCAAAGGTTACACTTCAGGACAGGGGAATCCATTACCCACTTGTGTTCCCTCTAATCCATTGCAGGCGAGTGCCTGCGAATATTTTCTTTAAATAGAACAATTAGTGTTGGGGAAGTAAATTACTGCCCAGGGCTCGAGTGTGAAGTCGGGCAGATGGAGGCTTGTGGGAACTATATTAGGCCTGTAGCTGGATGTGTGTGGACTGCTAGCTGGAGCATGTTATGCATTAAAATTCAGTGTCAGACGGGGCATGGAGGGGAAGCTTTTCCTTTTCCCACCTCAGTGTCGGCGCGAGTGTCTTGGGAGACCGCATGCCCCCTGTGTTTAGTCTAAAACCGTCCTCGCTGGCCCTGAAACGCTGCCGTGCTTCATATGCAATGGTTCCTCTCAGACCGTGCCAGGCGAGCTGAGCTCGACGTCAGAACGTCTTGATGGTTTCAATCTGCTGCCTCTCTTCATTTGTGAGGGGAAGAAAGCGCGGGCTTTAAGCAGTTTGTTTTCAAAGAGGTTTTCAGGGGATCCAGCGTGGGGCCGTTTCGGGGGTTGAACCACACCGGCAATAGTTATCAGAAACACTGCAAATCATTTTTTTTTTGCGTCTGGCTAAATACAATACTGTTTTAAATGTGTGGCAGAATTCATCATAGGAAACATATATATATATATATATATATATATATATATATATATATATATATATATATATATATATATATATGTGTGTGTGTGTGTGTGTGTATATATATATATATATATATATATATATATATACTTTGAGAAGTTTTGGAATGTTGATTATCTTCTTTCCACGTGCTTACCATTTTATTGGTTATATCTGGCTAAAGACTGTTTTCAACTGAGCTCATGTCATAAACACAGACCATGTCAAAATACAGGCCAGCACTTGGAAAGCCCGTAGGTCTCACCTGCGACACTGGGCACTGAGCTATTTGTTTTGTCAGTGAAAGTTTTTTGCCATTGTGGCAACAGCTAATAAAATATAGCTCCCTTTATGTATGTATGTATGTATGTATGTATGCCTGAATGTGCATTCCCGGTGGTCATAGTTTTTTTTATGTTTGTGTTATTATTTTAACAAAAGGCACTCAAACATGACTCCCGGACAAATGCACACCAACATCTCCACATGCGTGCATTTTGGAACGGTGTTTGTTATAATCTAACAAAAAACATTAAGGGATGGTTGCCGTGCAAATGAACTAACGGGTAGCCATTTTGGATGATTTTTTTCCTCATGAACCACAGTAAAAGCTTTCCATTATGGCACTTTGTGCATACACATGCCCGTGGACTCATGGGCGGCCATCTTGTAAGATTTTTGTTAGACTTCATTTTTGATTTACCCGTTCCAAGATGGCTGTCCACCATTTACGAATTGTAAATTAATAATAAACTATATGTAGGATGCCGGCACATAAATACAAGCGAGTGGTCAGGCAGCAGTTTGCTGCAAATGGCCATTGCAAAGATTTGCAGTCCTTCATAAAAGACAAATCTATGCTGATCACATTGCCTATGGACTATTGGCCAAAATAGTTGACTGACCAAATGAACTAGGATCATTGGACCCACACTTCATTGCCCTAAAAAAAAAAAAGTGATAATTTGGCACATATTTTTTTTGTGATATCACTTTTTTTTTTTTTGGGGGGGCTCTTTTTAGTTTTTCTCATTCTTTCTGTAAAATAACTCAATGGATTGTCTGCTCTCTACTAATTTCTATGCAGCTTGGAGGCATGGATCGTCTTTATAAGAATGCTCACAGAATTACCACTGGGTTTGGTAACACAAATGTTTGCCACGCTCAGCAATATGAAGCAACAAGATTATAAATGCAAGCATTTTACTAAATGATCACAAGTTGTATTTTCATTAATGTGTAACTATAATTGTAACAGGTTCCCTGTGAATTGTAAATCTGAAAACTGGAGCACAGCCCACTTGATGACAGTCCTCTCCATTCTTTTGCTGAAAGTCGATCAAATTAAAACAAATTATAAAATAGTAACACATCATTCTAAAAGAGCATGCAGTTGCATTTCATGCCAGTTTCTGATAAAATATTGTAAAAAAAAAAAATGTTTACATCAATAATATAATCCAGAATTTCTTTTGAGGAAACGAGAGAGCTGTCTCATTTGTGGCATACCCAGAGAAGATAAAAAGTAAACATTTTGTGTGAAGAATGCCATGATAAGCCAGCTTGCCACGAACAATCATTTGAAGGAAAGTGGAAAGCGAATCGGCATCTAAGTAGGTCATTGTTTGGCATTAGTTTCAGCCTCATCAAGAATAAGCACCTTCATTCGTTCGCCAGCACCAATCTTTCATTAGTGACATCTACAGGGTCCAGTTTCCAGTCGGTCACCTGATAGCGTGTTGTGATGTTGCACATGACCCCAGCAATGCTTCTCAGTGGATTAGCGCGTCAGGTTTCATGTTTGATGAATAGATCATCGTGTCCAGTCTGTGGAAAAACAGCTAATCATATTTTATCTAAAGGCCTTCTCCAGGAATCTATTATAGACACAAAAGGTGCCCGTTCCAAAGCATGAACCCCCTGCTCATAAGGTAGAACAGCATATAGGGGGTCATTCCAACCCTGGCGGTCATGGACCGCCAGGGTGGATGACCACGGAAGCACCGCCAACAGGCTGGCGGTGCTTCCCTGCCCATTCTGACCGCGGCGGTAAAGCCGCGGTCAGAAAAGGGGATCCGGCGGTTTCCCGCCGGATTTCCCCTGTCTGGGCTGAATCTCCATGGCGGAGCTGCAAGCAGCGCCGCCATGGAGATTCCGACCCCCTTCCCGCCACCCTGTTTCTGGCGGTTTTTACCGCCAGGAACAGGATGGTGGGAACGGGTGTCGTGGGGCCCCCCTGGGGGCCCCTGCACTGCCCATGCCACTGGCATGGGCAGTGCAGGGGCCCCCTAACAGGGCCCCAGCATGATTTTCACTGTCTGCTTAGCAGACAGTGAAAATCGCGACGGGTACAACTGCACCCGTCGCACCCCTGCAACACCGCCGGCTCCATTCGGAGCCGGCTTCTATGTTGCAGGGCCATTCCCGCTGGGCCGGCGGGTGCTCCTTTGGCGGGCGCCCGCCGGCCAAGCGGGAAAGCCAGAATGGCCTCCGCAGTCTTTTGACCGCGGAGCGGCCAAATGGCGGTGACCGCATGGCGGGCGGCTACCGCCGCCCGCCGCGGTCAGAATGACCGCCATAATCTCATAAAGTTTGCTCTGTTTGATAACTTTTGTTGACTGGAGTTGTAGCCCCTTCACCTTTTACCAACTATTTCTTTTTTTTATATCTTTGGAGGGACATTTTTTCAGTATTAAAAGGGCGCGACCAAAGCATCCTTACTACTATGTGTTGCTAGTCAGCAATTCCCAATAGAGTTCTTAGAACAGGAGAGCTTCGAACAAGGAGTTACCTACTTATCTCAGGGTAATTAGAATTGTGATGGGCAAGAGGTTGTTTGCTCTTATACAGGGTCCCCGCTTGGATACATTACAAAGGAAATCCTTGTTTACACCATATGACAGAACAGTGCTGGTGGTGGCAGACTTGCCACAGACCTTTTCCAAAAAGTCAGCGTCTGTTCCTAGTGCGCCCTACTTTAGTAGTGCATCGGAGCACCACTCAGATTGTATGCTTACAATATGACAACATGGTTAAGCTCCCTAGGGTAACACGCAGTTCTAATTAAGAAAGGGCAGAAATACAAGTCAGCACAAATTAAATGAGAATTGAAGAGAAGATAAAAACACAGTGAACACATATATGTCTATTCTTCTTAGGCATGAGAAAATAAAATTTCCTTCTAGGATAAATTAGGATTTAATTCTAAAATGGGTTGATACAATTTTAGATTTCTGAAGCTAGTTTCCAGATGAAGAACTCTTAAGACTCCTACAAATTCCAGAAGTTCTAAGCTTGTTGGATGTCTATGTAGAGCATGCGACCCAGAGGTAAATGTGCACCTGGAGTTGAAGGATGCTAAATCAGGTACTTCGTTAAAATTCTGTGGTAGCAGCAGTAGAATCTTATGAGTTGGTAAATCGTTTGAGTCGCAATGGGTGAGTAAGCATTAAAAGGAGTTAATTAGAAAGCACATTTTCAGGGTGCCCAGCTGATGTTTGTGGTGGTGAGGATCAGCAGTACAAATGATCATGATCTTTAGTTTTTGTACCCATACAGTCCCGACCACTTGTATCTGTTTTTCCTCAGAACTCATTTTAAACTTTAACATTTTTGGTGAGAACTCCCAGTCTGCCATACTTGGAAATAACATGGAGCCTGCTCGGGATACATTTAGATGTGGGTCCAAAGATATTAATAGAAGCAAGAGGACGCGTTTGGGTATTTCAAGACATGGATTTCCAAGTGCTCTTGAATCCGTTCATTCATTCACTGCATTTATAAATGAAAAAGGAGCTTTTGAAAACCTAATTTTTGTAGGACCTGCAGAAGGCAACTTGGTTAATTTCAAAATGGCCACCACAACAACTTCTTTCAGCAGACCAAGTGTATCACCAGGCATTTTTATCAAGCATACTAAGCCCTTCTGATTTAAATAATAAATAGCTCACGTTTATTCAGACTTGCTGCTGAAAGATCAGTGGTCTTGGGGCAAAAAAGTGGACTGCAGATCATTGACCCTGTCAGCACCTTCATTTTCAGGGCTTACCCAAGAGTTCAGTCAGGTTCTGGTAGTCATCTAAAGGGCACACTCACTGTCAGTAAAGCAGTGGTTGGAGGCAAGGTTATTGTACCAAACGTTTGTGGATACGCTAACTTGCGTTTGCTGTTAAGCAAAAGTCTGGCATTTTCTATACAAATTATCCAATAGGTAGCCCTGCCTTGACAATTGTGTGACTTTTTTCACAGCTTCTAATGAAAAGTAAACACTGTAAGAATCTGATAGGCATGAAACAGAAGCTGCAAAAAGGAGCCAAAGAGACAAAGTGTATGGGTATGGCAACCTCATTATTTGGCTGGGCTGCCGATAGGTTTCTAAGAAATCCTTTCGTCCCCTGAACTTATTATTAGACGCATCTAAAAAACTGGATCAATGCGATTGTTTTTGGGAAGCATGTACACATAACGCCCGACCTAACTTCTCCCCCTCCTTTGCCTTGTTTGCGGGAAAACCGCTGCTGGCTCCTGATCAGAGCCCATGCGCATGTTTGTTGTACTCCCCTGACGCATGACATCCTCATACTTCCAATAGCTGGGATAGTCAGGTCGAGTGCTCAGTGTCCTGAAGCTGCTTCTAACCATCTTCACGCTGGCTTATCAGACTGCTGGAGCATAACAGTTTTCTATTAATCTCCATATCAGGCAAGTTATGACAGCTTAATGGAGCCATCGGCGGATGGCGTGACCTTCAGAATACAGGACATCAGCAAGTCTATTGTCCCCAACCTCCCTGAAAAATGGTACTTGCAGAAGCATTTCAATTTTACGGCTGGGTGATGTATCCATAATTCCAGGGTGTTGGCACGACCACAAATGTCTCATCTGCACCTTCAGCAGGTTTCCTAGAAGAGCCCTTGTGAATAACGCACAGCAAGTGTCGGCTTCTGAGACGTAAAGAGCACTTTGACTGCTGAGCTGACCGTGCAAATAAAAGAGATGTCGTTTTAACAGCATCGTACAACCTACTGGAGTAGAAATACTTCAAATGTATCCCTTATGCGTGGGACAGCTGGCCCTCTTCTATGTGTATGAGCACAACATACTGTGGTGCAGTTTCCACAGGGAACTGTGTGTGTGTGTGTTAGCATGATATTATGGTATGACCAATGTAGGGCTCATGCATTGTGGGTGTGTGTTTGTATTACAGCCCTCTTCAGATTGTGCAATATCACAGGATTCTAGGGTGCAGCCACTGTATTACATTGGAGACAATGATATTGGATTGAATTGGAATTGCATTTATATAGCGCTTTCTACCCAGGCGAGGCATTGAAGTACACAGTTCAAGGATCCTTGGCTGCCTCCACTCTATGCACAGGAAGGTGTGCATGTGTGTTTGGTATCAGGCTCTTGGGTTGCAGGCACTACATGCACAGGCAGCTGCATGTGTGCATGGTCACGAGATCTTATTGGGCTCTCACTGTCGGCACATGCACCAACCACGTGGATGTATGCATAGTTAGAAGAGCCTGTGGTCCGAGCAGCCAGCCTGTACGTGCCCACGGTCATATTATGTATTACAGGACCGTTTTCAAAGGCTGCCCTCGTGTGTGTCTCCTCACATGCTGCTGTGTGCGTCCGCGTGGACACAGGTTCGTTGGTTGCCTGCACTATTTGGACATGCATCTGTATTCATGCATAGTCGCAGGATGTTGTGTACACTGTATGCAGAAGCAGCAATCTTTTGGGTGTATAGATGGTTAGGGAATGCTCTGTACAGGCACTCCATGCGGAGGTACTGTGTCTCATGTATGTGCGCAGTTACAGGCTCCTGTTGTGGAGGGTCCACACGCAGAGTGTGTGCCTATATGATGGGAGGTCTATGATCCTGTGGACCCAGGTCTCCTGTAGGTTTATGCATGATTCCAGTGTACTGGGGTTGCAGGCAATGAATGTGTATAGGAGTGTGCGTGATCACAGGATCCAGGTTTACAGACTTCCGCAGAGATCAGTCTCCTCCCCAGTGTGAGGGTAAAGATCATTGAAGGTAATAAGGTACTTGCTGCTATTATGTACCTGTTGAGTCCTGTTCGATGAAACCCTCCCTGTTTAGTGCAGTAGGTAGTTCTGTTCCCTTGAAAATAACCAGTGACTGCGCTGCTTTGTTTAAATGTACACGTTCCTATTCTTTTTCCTTCGAACAAGATGCTTTTTTTTGTTTCTGGAAAGAAGCCTCGTCTTTCCGAGCGATTGCTGAAGTACAAGGCATAACTTAGTTAAGAGCCTCGGTTGGATTGGGTCGTTGATGGTTACAGGAGCTATTTTCAGTTTTTGTTTCTACGCCAGAACAAATATGTACAACTATAAACTCCCATTGTCTTAGCACGCTGCATACTACATGGCAACAGGAAAACGGTGACTCAAAATATGAGGATTTAATCATGTAGCTAAAAATAAGGTCTCTCTTGCTTGGCCACATTTTCATTTATTAACCCACGTTTGGCAGTGTTGTGACTCAGTCTTACTAGAGTGGCTGAGACTTCGATCCGGTCCCACTGGATGCCCCAATAATAGCCATATAATGGGCCACACTGGGGTCCTGGCGGGTGGGTTTGCAAAACTATGGGTTAAATGAATTCTGACAATAAATGTTTGATGGGAAAGGTAGGCGACATGGAGAAGGTTTGAGATGGTTGGGCTGGCTAAAAGTGTGGAAAGCACATGACAACTAATTGCTTCAGAGGGCTTGCCTCTCGTGATTAAGGCCGGATGTGTGTTGGGGAATAACAGGACTGGGAAGGAAAACTTCACAGCATATCAACCTGCCAGAATCACTCTATGTTAAACCCTAACGAGGAAGCAGGATCTCGCAGCCACCCTAAATCAAACAGTAGATGAGATTTTCACAGCTATAGAACATTTGCACTTGATTTTGGATTGCCTGATTTACATATGCTTACCAAATACATAATGAGTGACCGCTGGTTGGAAAATGGTAACTTATTGACACAAGTCTTTCCCGAAGCCTAGATAGCCCAGGGAGGATGTCAGACTGGACTAGTTAGGACTGAGATACCATTTCTTCTAAGTCTACTATAAAAGGAGAGGTTTGATTGACCAAGAACATACCAGCTGTGTCGGAGAATGCATGTTCACACGGTAATGGAGACTAAGGGGAATGCCGGGAAAACAAGTGGGTTTTGGGTTGAAGTTTTAAAGTCGATGAATAATTGTGTCAGGATATGTGGTGGTGTCACGACATGTCAAGGTGTAAGAATATGTAATGAGGAAGTCATATTAATGCCACCGTCCCTTAGAGTGCCCAAGGCCTAGAAATACTTTCTATAAATCACTTACTCTTTTTTTGCCTCCATAATGTGCCTACAGGGTATAGCAAGGTCATCAAAGCTGTGACCATCCAGTTCATACATTACAATTATCACTTTGAGAGTGCTTGCGTCAGGGCTCAAGGACGCAATGTGGTCTAGTATGTGTCCTGGCAGCATAACCTGGCATTAGAGACACAGATCACGTGATGCCTCAGAACCAATCACAGCTGTGTGTTTACCTCAGTACAAAGACACTCGGGCCTTCCGCAAGTGTGTGATTATTTATTAGGCACGCACTATCGCACCGGAACCCATGAGTGCCAACAAAATGATGGTGTCCAGGCTGTGAGGTTTATAGTTGGTTACAGCACAGCATGTTTTTTATTTTAAAAGCTCTATGCTGTCCTAACATTTTGCTTAGTTTATTTTCTTATTAAGCTGTATTAAAATGTCAAAATTAAAAAAGAAACAATCTGCAATTTGAAACATACAAAAAACAGCTTCATCAACTATAATTATGTCTAACTGTTTTAGATATAAAGACTGAACCCAGTTGGCAGCTTCAGTAGTCAGACAGAAAATCTTTATTTAGATCTTTGATAGAAATCCATAAAAGAGCATATGTACAAAGTTAATTAATAGGTTAAAAAGATAAGGAAAAAAAAATCATCAATAAATAGCAGTAGAATATGTGTACATAAAATGATCAGTACAAGAATTGGAGCCTCTAAAAATTTGCATACCTAATCAAATAGTCATTTGGTCAACTAAAATATTATTTGCAGAATTGTACATCATTAAATAGCAAATGGGATATATGGACATAAGAAGATCAGTACAATAATTAGAACCTCTTAAAATGTGCATACCTGATCAGATAGACATTTGGCCATCTAAAATATTGTTTGCTGAGCTGTGCAAATTTGTAGCAGGGTGCTTAGCAGTTAGAATCAAGATATTTCCTTTCTTTTATCGCTGCAGCAATAATGCGATCAATAGCTATACAGATCAATTTCAGTATTTTCCGTGATGAGTAAAAAAATAGAGCATCTTATCTGAGAATCTCCAACTTCTGGGATGTTTCAGATGGGTTAACACAGTGGAATAGTGTTCCTTTATTTCTTGTGGACTGTAGCACTATTTCAAGGTGAGTTTAACTGGCTGACAACTCTGCATTGTTGGCATGCTTTCAGGAGAAAACACCCCCACCCGCCTCCTTGCAAAGAGAGTGGTGCTAGCCTTGTGGTGAGAAATTTCATGTGAAATTGGGCACACCCCTTTAATTCCTTGGATCTTTTGAGTAAACTGACTGTAATTGGTAGTTAATTGCATCCTGCCTATGTGGTTTTGTAGCACGTTGCAAAACATATGATATATTGATGAAAGGCGTGTGGGTGCTTCACCACAGGCATGAGGCTCATGGATTTGAGAACATGGCAGGAAAGGACTATATGGGACGATAATTCAGAAAAACCTGCAGAGATTGGGGCAGATTCAGTTAACGTGTCAGTTTATATGGACCTGTGATCCACTCTCACAGCAGAACCTGCTGTTCAGATGCAGCAGGCTGTCTGCTAATCCCCTTATGACTCTGTTTCTCTTCAGAGCACACATCCAGGGTTGCCTATTCTTCTGGTGTGGACTGTGCCATTTAATGGTATTCATAGCCCATGTCTTGTATCTCAGCCCCAGCCATCTAAGGGACCACACAGGCATGCAACATACATCCAAAAGGCATGCACGCCCACTTAACCCCCTCGCTGCCAGGCTTTCCCCCCCCCCCCCCCTCAGGTGCCAGGCATTTTGTTGGCTATTTGGAGCAGTTTGTGCTTAGGCCCTCATAACTTTTTGTCCACATAAGCTACCCACGCCAAATTTGCGTCCTTTTTATAAACATCCTAGGGATTCTAGCTATAACCAGAGTTTGTAGGTTCCCCAGAAGAAGATTAAGAAATTAGCCAAAATACAGCAAAAATTTATTTTTTTCCCCCAAAAAATGGGAACAAAGGGTAGCAGAAGAAGGCTTGTGTTTTTCCCCCCCCTGAAAATGGCATCAACAAAGGGTTTGCAGTGCTACATCTTCCCAGCTTTTAGGAAGAGGCAGACTTGAATCAGAAAACCAAATTTTTCAACTCAATTTTGGCATTTTACTGGGACATGCCCCATTTTTAGTATTTTTTTGTGTTTTTAGCCTCTTTCCAGTTAGTGACAGAAATGGGTGTGAAAACAATACTGGATCCCAAACAGCTAAACATTTCTGAAAAGTAGACAAAATTCTGAATTCAGCAAGCGCTCATTTGCATAGACCCTTCAAGGTTTTCCTACAGAAAGTAAAAGCTAAAATAAAAAAAATATTGAAATTGAGGTGAAAAAAGAGAGCTATTTCTGTCCACGTTTCTAATATACCGTTGTCTCTGCTGGACTCCTCTGGTTGAGGAGGATATATAGGGCTTGTAGGTTCACCAAGAACCCTAGGTATCCAGAGCCAATAAAGGGGCTGCACCTTGCAATGGGTTTTCATTGTATACCGGGTATACAGCAATTCATTTGGTGAAATATAAAAAGTGAAAAATAGGTATCATGGAAACCTTTGTATTTCCAAAATGGGCACAAGATAAGGTGTTGAGAAGTGGTGGTTATTTGCACATCTCTGAATTCCGCGGCCCCCATACTAGCATGTGAATTACAGGGCATTCCTCTAATAGACGCCTTTTTTACACACTGTCTTACATTTCGAATGGAAAAAATGTAGAGAAAGACAAGAGGCAATAACACTTGTTCTGCTATTCTGTGTTCCCCCCCAAGTCTCTCGATAAAAATAATACCTCACTTGTGTGCGTAGGCCTAAGGCCCGCAACAGGAAACACAACATGGACACATCACATTTATACATTGAAATCTGACATGTTTTATTTGGAAAGTGCCTAGCTGTGGATTTTGGTCTCTAGCTCAGCCGGCACCTAGGGAAACCCACCAAACCTGTGCATTTTTTTAAACTAGACACCTAGGGGAATCCAAGATGGGGTGATTTGTGGGGCTCGCACCAGGTTCTATTACCCAGAATCCTTTGCAAACCTCAAAAGTTGGCCAAAAAAACTTCCCTCACATTTTGGTGACAGAAAGTTCTAGAATCAGAGAGGTGACACAAATTTCCTTCCATCCAGCGTTTCCCCAAGTCTCCAGATAAAAATGGTACCTCACTGGTATCTCACTAGGCCTAGTGCCCGCGACAGGAAATGCCCCAAAACACAATGTGGACACATCAAAATGATCTATTACAAAGCGACCTGTTTTTTGTAGGGAGGTCACCTGCGTTTATGGTCCCAGGTGCGGCAGACATCTAGGTAAACCTACCAAACCCAGACATATTTGAAAACTAGACACCCAGAGGAGTCCAGGGAGGAGTGGCTTGTGTGGATCCCCCAACATTTTCTTAGCCAGACTCCTCTGCAAACCTCAAATATTGCTAAAAAAAAATCACATTTTCCACACTTTTCTTTGTAGGAATACTATGCCTGTTCAAATTTCCTACCACTCAATGTTCCCCTCAGTCTGCCATTAAAAATTATATATCACTTGTGTGGGCGGCCCAGGTGCCTGCAGCAGAAAATGTAGAGATTGAGGGGAAAATGTTGGGGGATCCACGCAAGACACACCTCCCTGGACTTCTCCCGGTGTCTAGTTTTACAAAAATGCCTGAATTTGGTAGGTTTCCCTAGATGACTGCTGCACTGGGGACCAAAAACGCAGGTGCTCCCTCCCCGAGAAAGAGAGATCGTTTTATAATAGATCATTTTGATGTATCCACATCCTTCTGTGATGTTCCAAATTGTGAAAAGAAACACACTTAGGTTATGTTAAAAAGACCCCTCTCCCACCAAGCAAGTTGGTGGCATGCTCCATCATAGGGTTCCCACCTAAGACACCTAGCATGTCATGGGTGTGCTGCGACGCCTGATACCAGAGGAGCCGGTTTTGTCATTTTTACCACACATACTGGTTGGATTTGGCACGAGGGTGAGTGATGGTTTAGTAGTTCAAATTTTATTAGCAAGAAATTTTACAAAAATGAAATGCATTGTTAATAACTGAAATGCCAAAAAACTGAACAAATGACTCACAGCTCGTGAGCTGTAAAGCTGCATCAAGGCACCAATTGATTACAGTCCATTCACACACCTTTCATACATGACGTGCACAAAACCATTTACCCCGCCAGCTGCGGGCCCAGCACATTACAACACTTGCATCAACAGACAGCGCCATTCAAGGGCCCATCACTTTGATACGCCCACAGGCCTGATACAGCAATCACTAAAATAAAGAGAAACAACCCAACTTGATACAGCAATCACACCAGCTGATGGGAGTGTGTGGACTCGCGTTTGGCTGGCACTGCCAGGCAAACGCCACTCCAAGCACACCGCCAGGCAAGTGCCACTCCACGCAGACCGCCATCACTTTTTTTGTTTTTAAACAACAAAGAAACCACTAACTATTTATAAATAAGTACAAAACATTAAACATGACAGTAATGCTAACCGTGAAAGTGAACATATGAAAATATAAAATACCAGTTTACCCTCACAGTAGTTCCCAGTAATTCTTATGTGTGGTAACTCCTGAAACAGCCACCCACACACAGTCCAGACTTTGGAGGACAGTCAAGACAGTACATCCTAGTCTCCTTCTGGATACCTCTTCGAGCACAGACTCTACATCTTTTAGCTGGAAAGTCTTTTTTGGCCGTGTGAGGAATGTGCTCAGCCAAGTGACGATCTTTCAATCTAGCCACATCCTCCACCACTGCTTCTCTAGGAACTCTTGCCTGTTCCAGGACAACTAGGCTTGTCATGACAGACTCCAGTAATTTCACACATCTCACCCTTGGCTCTGGAGAAATATTCTTGAACACAAAAAAAGCATTAAAAGTTGCCAAGTGGAACAAGTGAACCGCTAATTTCTTATACCAAACATAAGACTTACGAACAGCAGTGTAATGTTCCAACCTCTGATTTACTCTATCAACACCACCCATATGCTTATTGTAGTCTAAAACGCACACAGGTTTGCACACTTCAGCAACTTGATCCCAAACAGCCACAGGTGAAGTACTCTCATTATGGATGGTAGTTAGCATGTACATGTCCCTCCTTTCTACAGATTTCAGAGCTAGCAGGCCATCATTCCGCAAGGCACTGCACTTTCCCTTCTCAAGTTTCTTTTTTACAGACAAGCTCTCTTGGATAGCCTTTCCAGTTAGAGCAGATTGTGCTACAAGCACCAGTGTCCACTCTGAACAATTCCTTGAATAACTGAACTCCAGTGTAGAAGTTATCTACATACAAATGATGACCTTTGTTAAACAGTTATCTACCAAGTTCCCACACAATTTTTTCACTAACTCCAAAAGTGGGCAGACAACCAGGAGGGTCAATACTGGAATCCCTACCAGTGTAGACCCGGGAGTTATACACATATCCTGTACTACTTTCAGACAGCACATACAGTTTAATTCCATACCGTGCCCTCTTGCTAGGAATGTACGGCCTAAAAACCAAACGACCCTTGAACAGGACCACAGACTCTTCTACCGATATTTATTTGCCTGGAACATAGATCTCTGAAAACCGATCTACAAATTTTTCAAGGACAGGTCTAATCTAAAGAAGACGGTCAGAATCAAGGTGATCTTGTGGCAAGGCTAAAGCATTAGCAACAAAATGCAACATCCGAAGAAGAAGCTCATACCCGTTACGACTCATAGTTGCAGGCAGGAAATATAGCAGTTGCCATCAAGAGACTAGTAGACCAATATGAAGACAGTGATGGCTTCCTTATCAGCCCCATCAAAAAAGTTAAACACAAGCACTTTTTAATCTCTTCCAGATTTGTGGGAATCAACCAGCTAGCTCTAGAGTGTGGCCTAAGTCTGGCAGCCTTGTCCCTCAAATACTGCCCTGCATACAAGTTAGTCTGCTCAACAGTCTCAAAAATACATCATCCATAAACACCTGATAGAAATTGACAGGCAAAAAGTTTTCCGTAGTCACTGTACACCCTGGGAGACCAATAAAGGCAGGCAACTGTGGCTGCTCCATGTTTAAGGCAACCTAGAGTTCAGGTCTTCCAATGAGAAACATTTCACTAAGAGTTATAAACTCAAAAACGATATCACTCACTTGCCTGAAAAAGCTAGACTCACCGGCAACTACTCTGCACAGCCACAGCAGCCACCACTGATATCCCACTCAAAAGAAAAAAGAAAAGAAAATTACACACAAGACAACACAAATAACATTGTGCACTAATCTAATGACAATTTCACCCACAATCCTGCATTTGGTACACCATTTACAAAATGTCATTCATGCATGGCAACAATAGTCATTTCGAGTAAATTGTTTTTTCTTACCTAAAACAAATGCAGGTCAACCACTGCCAAAACCGCAACGAGCCACAGCAAAGGAAGCAAAAGCTTTGAACTAGAGCAAAAAGGAGAAATAAACTGTTATAATCACAAATGCAAATACTTCTCCAGTTGACTAACACTCCGCCACCAAACATTTAGAAATGCTCACGCTTTTCTAGTGGTGTCTGTCCCCAAGGGGAGCAGAAATAGCCACCAGTACTGTGCTGAATCCCTTGCCCAAGGGCACACTCCTCACCAAAAAAAAAAAACTACAAAGAACCCCTGGTGCCTTAGTGGCTTCTGGGGCCCAAAGGTCCTAAAAATAATAGGCTGATCTGCCCCCAAATGGGGAAGAAATGGCAAAAAAATATATTGACCCCTTTGGGGGGCGACCCTTGCACAAGGGGCAACCCCCCCACACACAAAGCCACCCACACAAGATCCCTGGCGCTAAGTGGATGCTGCCCCCTTTGCAGAGATGGACCTAAAAAAAAAATAGGCAGATCTGCCCCCACAGGGGGGCAGAACTGCCCAATAGTGCTCTGTCCCCTTGGGGGCAACTCTTGCCCAGGGGGCCGCCACCACACAAAAAATAATCCCTGGTTTCTGTCCCCCCTTGGGGGCAAAACGGCCTAAAAATCATAGGCCGATCGGGGCAGAGACAGCAATAAAAACATTGCCCCCCCCAGGGAGAGCGACCCTTGCCCAAGAGGTCGATCCCTGACGCAATAAACACACACACGCACACACATAAACAAATCCCTGGTGTCTAGTGGACATTCCTGCAGGAATGCTGAAAGACATTGAGGGAAAGGAAAACCCTTTCCTTTTCCCTGTTTCCCCCGATGCCTCTATTCTAGCAATCCCTCCCCCACAACCCTCCCGGCCCGAGAAGAAACTCACCTCCTCTTTCAACGACATGCTGGAAGCAAATGGCTTCCAGTGCATCAGGCACACTCTGATGATGTCCGCTCACGATCGCGTGCTGACGTCATTAGAGGAGGGGAGGGGTCAGGGTGGAAGGGGAAGCGATTTCCCCTCCTAGCTCTGACCTGACTTGGGGGGGAGCTAGCGCTCCCTGTGGGCCGGTCCCAGGACGTAATGGTTACGTCTGTGGCGCCTCAGCGCCGTCCTACCAGACGTAACCTTTACATCCTTGGCGGGGAAGGAGTTAAGATGAAAAAATATTTTTACACATTTGATGACTGTTGTGTGTGTTCGAAATAACACATCACAGGCTTGCCAGAGGTACTGTTCTTTTTAGGTTGATCATAGCAGCGCGCAAGCGCTGCTTTTCTGACGTGTTGGTATGTATCTGGGCTTTAAACCATGCCCACAGCAAGCCCCTCACTATCACTTGTTCATGGGCTTGCCTTTCAAAAATCCTTTGACGACATTGGTAAATTGTTTAGCTTTGTCCCTCCTTAGGGCGGTTTTGTTACCACCTTGGCCATCGCCCCTGTTACATGGATAATTGCACTTTTGCCGATTAAGTTTGACTGCGAGCGAACTTCTTTTTCCTTTTTGTGTGTCTCTTCATGCTGATGCTCATAGCGGCCGTGGCACTGTGAATCAGCTCCCTTAGGTGAAACTGTTTTACTTTTCATTTTCAACTTATGTGGAAGAAAAGTCCGGTTAGGAGTTTACAAAGCTAATAACTCTAATTCGAGCAAATGCGTGACCCATTGCATTTCAAATGCCTGTTTTTGTTTGCGTTTATGCAAGACTTTGGATAGATTTTAGGTATGTTAGAAGTTTTGATGTTTTTTCTCTGATAGATGTTTTAGGTATTTATTCCTAGAAATATTTGTGAAAATCAGCATCCGAGAAACAAGATGGCGCCTTTGCGTCGGAAGACTTAGCCACTGTGAACTTCACCATTAAAAAAAAAAAAAAAAAAAAAAAAAGACTTGTCCATCAGCGTAGGTTTGGGGGGAAAAACTCTGGGCACCTCTCTTGTTTACTTTCTGTGCAACAAAGCAGATTCTACTGATTTTGCGACAACTTGAATCAAATGGCAGAAATTGTAAGAATTGTGTATTATTTCCACTTCACATCCCCCTTTTTAAAAGCTCGTTCTTTTTACGGCTGCCCCCACCCGAGGTGGTGTTTGAGCACCCACTGTTCCCCAGTTCTGTTTGTATTTTAATGCCGCCTTGGGCAAGAGAGATGGGACATAGGGCCCATTTCCATGCTTGCAGCGGGTCCATCGTAACCCAGGCTTGCACCAGTGCAGCTCAGAGCAGCTCTGCACTTAATCTTCTGTAAAACACAACGTTCATGAGGAGTAAGCAAAAGGTTGTGTAGAGTAAAGGACTGTTTTTTGCATGTTGTACCTCAATTATGTATAACATATCTGACAAAAGCATATCTGATCAAAAATAGATTGGCATGTCAGGTGGTTCATTGCTCTCATGTTAGATGTCTAGTTTGAAGGGAGATTAAATAGTGTTTACCTTTTTTAGGTCTCAGCCTATAAAAAGCCGTAGAGATCTGTAGTTCAAGACCTGTTGTCTGCAGAACTATATAGGTAGAGTGTCTTCAGGTCGCCCTGGCTTCTGTGTGGATGGATTTCTTGTCTATAACAAGTTCCTGCTCCTTATTCAATTTCTTGCCTCCCCATTTTGTGTTTTGTCTCTCTGTGGCACATTGGTGCTTTAACAGATTGGTTAACCTGTATCCTTCCACTGCTGACTATAGGGATTTTTTTCTCAGTTTTTTTATCACTCTTTAGAACTGTATTGCTTTTCTCACCCTCTTTGAACTTCCTGGATTTACTTATCGTTTATTTATGTAACGCTGACAGCATCACACTATTACTAGGCCACTTACATTTTTTCAAGCCTCCATCCCCACTCTCACAATCCACATTAGTTTCTCAACCCTCTTCCCAAGTTGCTTACATACCTCCCTCTCAGCTTGCAAGTTAACTTATTTCCTTTTAATTATTTTTTTTATTTTGCGCATCAGTCGTGAATATTTTTTTTAATGATTTTTTGGTTTGCTGTTCTAAAATGACCTTGGCTGTCTTGGAACAATAAATCGAGGTGGAAACAAAAACACACTAAATGGCGGTCAGTGCATTTGTGTGCATATACTGTAGACCCACAGCAACCATCCTGAAATGATTATTTTGGAGAACAAAAACATTTGAAGCTGAACGCTGCATGTATGTAAGATTCACATCTTTGAACTGATTTTCTTCATGCCAGACAACTTAATTCAGAAATGGCTGCTACACCTGTGTACGCATAATGCCCGCCATCAAGTTGGGAAACTAAGCGTTGGCAAAACAGTCAGGTTTCACAGAGGAGGACTGTTATCTTTGATATTGCTTCTTTTGTGATGATACCACATTTCTACAGTGCTGCAGATTTTCTTTACATAGTCTTACAACACGATGTAGCTTGTTACAGTGGAAGATTAGTCTGTGGGAGAGCAAGAGTCTTATATTCAGCGTCCATCAATCCAGTATATACAAGTGAAGGGACCAAATCATTATTCTTATTAAATTTCATCTGTTAATGCAGTAAAATGAAGTGATCTGAGAATCCCCTTAGTGAGGCACATGTCTTTTGGGTGCCTGAAGTTAAGCATACTATGTTATCCATATTGATGTAGCGCCATCCACCTTGTGAAGGCTTCTTAGAGCATTTTCTATCTTGGCACCCAGTCGAGCATCTCTAGGAAGACTTTCAATTGGACTGGAGAAACCATCACTTGTTGGTGTCTGCTGTCCTGGCTATGTGTGACTGCATATTTGGAAAAAAGTTATACAGCGTTAAGATGTGAAATGCTTGGTGTGAGAAAGCAAGTGAAGCGAGTTCGATCCAAGAACACGTTTGTGAAATTTTGTTCGTCTGGGAGGATGTTTTGTTCTTCTTATGATTCATCAGGATTTTCTGTAGCTGTTAACTTTCATTGTGCTTGTTTGAAGTCATGCAGTTCTTGAATCAAACCAAAATGGATGCTGTGTGTGAGCCCCACATATCCCCCCTAAAGCACACTGTGAGAGTTATCATTTGGAGTATAAGAAGTGCTGAGAAGCAGTTAAATCTGAATTGCTTCGGAGAGCTGTGGCAGAACAAGCTTTGCTTCCTTTGTGGATAAACACAAAGCAGTACCTTCATTCTTTATTTTAATACCCTTATGGTTGCAGCTTGGAGCAGAAGAGACCTTCGGATGCAGAGTATGCAAAAGTCTGCGGGTAAACACAGACAGCACAATAAACTATGCTTTTAAGAGTGTGTGTTCAATTTAAGCCTGCGGGGTGTAATGCATGCTTTTTCCCTCTAATTGCTGTGAAGTGAGAAGAAAAATCTGAAGAAGAACTATTTCTTTAAAATTATGTATGTAGACTGGGTGCATGTGCTTGTCTCTACCATGCAAAGTGCCCTTGGTGGAGATAAAAACATAAATCCCCATGATGCTAGCCATAATCTTTCCACTCGGTCATTTCCAAGCCAGAGTGAGTTAAATTGAAGCACGAGTGAATGCTTTCTTTTGTTTTATCCATTCCTGAGTGACTATCATCGACTAAGGACTGAACATAAGAACATGTTCCTCTCAGGACGCAGAGCCTGCAGTGTGTTGATTCTTCTTAGCGCTACTTCTTGGCCCCAGTCATGGGAATTTTACCGATCCAAGAATCTTGTCTGAAGGTTATTATTTTTTGCTCTAATGGAAATATATAATTGGCGTTTCTTTCGTGTTTGGCGAACCGGTTTGTCTTCTTTCTCACAGTAGAGACAAAAAGCCATGGAAAAACCCTCCAGTATGTGTTGCGAAAGTAGGAAGCAAGTAGAATGATAAAATAAGAACAAAGACAAAGGTAAGAATCTTCATCTAACTGGACAAATATTGAATTGGGTGGGACGATCGATTTAGGCCTGGAAGTAAGTGGAAAGTTGTTGAGACCACCATAGGTTTTCCTGCTTGTTTGATTTCCGACCCCCAAGTGCCACACTGGCATTTACAGGATATTTGGCCTAAATGCAGGTTACGCTCACACCGCTGATCCGAACAAACGCTCCTAATTACCTGCAAAATGAGGCGGTCATACTGCCCTTAAACGAATCTTTGGGCCACCACATCTATTCTTGACTATTTTATACTTTGAGGTCCGTGGTATTTGACCCAAAGAGTAAGTTGTATCCCTTATTCTCACTTGGTTATACACATTTTCTATACACCTTGGGCATCTACAAGGACCAGGGATTTGAGAAATTGGGCTCTCAACCATCTCCAGGTGTTCCTCAATTTTAGTCCCAAAGAGACTTCAACAATCGAATATACTACACACAAACTTAATGAACTGATATTCCTAAAGTAGTCTTCAGCAAGTACAATCCCCAATAAAACAATAGGCCGAGTATGTGTGTGTGTTTTCCTTTACACGCACTCTATAAGTTTCTTATGCACTTTCTTTTCTCTGTTTGTGATCACTAGGGGTACAAAACACCCTGACTGTTGTCACTTTGTGTATGCTGAATATGAAATGTATTGAGAATAAAAGCCTTTTGTGCTTTATAGAAATGTTACTTTTGATGTTTCAAGGACAGATATTAGACGTTCTGTGGTCACATATAATGTGTTCAGTGATTGATTCAACTGATAAAAGCAATTGTACTATATTAGGCTTAGAAGAACGACTATCTTTTATTAAAAAAAAAAATTGGCAAACCAAGAGTTTGAGTCACAGGAGCAGGCAGAGCTATAGTTGTAATGTAGACCCTCTTGCAGTTCGAGGGAATTGAAAGGAAACCCTCAAACAGCCAATACCAGTAGGTGAGAGAAAACTACTCCAATGCCAAGCAAAGATGATTTTGTCAAAGTTTCGAGACTTTGGCAGAGAGAGGCTGATGAAAGAAAGTCAGTAGCTAAAAGGGCGGGGACACTAAGCTGCTCCATGTATACTGTTAGCTAAAGGACTGTTTGATATTTGCGCTGCAGACCTTAAAAAAAACAAGCACTTGCAATGCAATGGGTCTCGTGTTTGCTCAAGTAAGAGTTTTTACCATTGTAACTTCCTAACTGGGGTTTTCTTGCCAAATAAATTGAAAGTAAAACAGTTGACATAAGTGAGCCGATTCAAAGCGCCACAGCTGCCATGAGCGTGAGCGCGAAGGAGAGACACACAAGGAAAAATAAGTTTGCTTGCTGTCAAACGTATTGGGAAAAGTGCAATTATCCAGGTAACAGGGTCGATGTCCCAGGTGGTAACAAAACTGACCCAAGGAGGAACAAACGTAAACAATTTACCAATGATGACAAAGGATTTTTGAAAGGCAAGACCATGAATGAGTGATAGTGAAAAGCGTGCTGTGGGCGTGGCTAAAAGGCCACAGATAGATTACAACAGGCCAGAGCGCTTGCGCGCTCGACCTAAAAACTGGGGTCCCAGACCTCAGACGTACAAATTCTTTACTTTTCCTTTGCACAGCAAGTAACCTGTTATGTATCTGCTCCTGTGCTCCTTCTGGTGTATGGAAAGGAGACAGTGGCATCTACTTTATTCATCCTGAGCTATAACCTTTTAGTCACTTCCGGATTCCCGTCCCAGCAATGATGGCAACAGGAGAGCTCCGAGGATAAACAGCAGTGAACCATGAATGGAACGTGAGAGCTGTAAGGGTTAAAAACAGTCACCTTTCGGGGAAAGAGGGAGTGAGAGAGGGACAGAGGCCATGAGGCGCAATAGAATTATTTGAAGATTAAACATTTAAAGCAAAATGGTGACGAGCTTGAGAAATATGATCTGGGTCATGGGAGGAAGATGGGGGGGCAGGGAGTGACTGGTTGAGTTAAGCAAAGAAGATATCGGGTGACTTTATTGATTTGTTGTTTTTTTCAATAGAACCCGTGTCTGACAGCATTCTCCTTTAGAGCACTGTGAATGCATTTTCTCAAACTGTCAAGGCCACTGGAATTATGCAGCCAGGAAGGACCAGATTGTGGAGCAGGTTGATTAAATTATGCAGCAAGAAAAGGGAAATCATGCAGCACTAAGCGTCACATTCCATGTCCATGATAATTCGCCTTTGGTAATTTTAAACTAAATTAATACTGCCTGGGTGAAGTTTTCACCTCATTAGTACCATTTAAATACCTGAATATGGCAAGCAACAACGGAACGGTGACAAGTCAACCTTAACAAGGTGTCTGCCAGTGAACAGCCCCACGCATGACACTTGTTTTAAAAACTTTTAACCGTTTGAGTTAGAAACTATTTTTAGTGGAGTCTGAAAATGATATAGCTGATAGTGGATTATATGGAAAGTGCACTAATTCCTTAATGATATCGGAATGCCACAGCTACAGAGCAGCTACTCTGAATATGGTGAATATAGGTCAGGGACACAGAAGAATCACACATGCCTCTGGAGCACGGAGGGTGGTTTAGAGTGGGACACACTTTTAGGTGGTACAGGCTTGCATAAAGGGTTTCGTGTTATCGAGAGAGGTCACGTTATAATGATCACTGGTGATTTGTGCTTCTGTTATTAGAGTGCCTTTTTTGGAACAAAGCTTTATATATGTTTCTGCAGATATCTCAGGAGCGGTTACTCAAGCTTGAAGAACAAGTCAGAACATATTGAAATTGTTTTGTTGTTCACTGTGATGATGTCTACAGTTCCCAGGGCCGGTTGTTCTTTAGGCCTATTTAAAATTAATTACTGGACTGGCTGCTCTACTTTTGACTCTCTGCAGTGAATAATGTGCGTTCCTTGGAAGAATTGTGCATTAGCTGTAACAGTGATCCAGTTTGCTGAGGACCAGGGAGTTTAGTAGATGAGGCTTTTAGGTGTCTGTTAGGCAAAGCGGGATTTTCTGCAGCGGTAGGCAGAAGCAGTAGGCTCCTTTGTTGAGTGTGTTTTTTTGAGCTTGAAATTCCTGGATTTGACTGCTTTTTGGAGAACCTATGTAGTGGAACTCCAGGAGAAGAAAGAAGATTTGGTGACCTGAAACGTTTTACGAGAATTGGAATTTTAAAAAGAAAATTGAGAAAGAGATAGTTATAAGATGTCCGTAAAGGGCCAGCACGCCTTATTAATGATAACATTGTTGGCACAAACTATCGCTACCAGCAAATACGTAAAAGAGAAGTAAGGCACACACAGATGAAGGTATTTGCCAAAAATCACTCAGTGGCGTCAATTTTAGAAGCCAGGATCAGTACTGCAGCGGTGATATTCATTCAGGAATTTTAGCAACTAGGCCACATCTCGTTCCCTGAGCCAAAGCTGGTGAGCGTGGAGATGAAGTGAAAAGATGAAGCAAAGGACCACGCTAGATGGTGTCCCATTATGTGCTTGATTGCAGTCAGGGAATCGATTTATTTGAACAGATTAAGTGATGCATTAGATACCCTAGATATGTTCTCTCATAAAGGTGCTTAATACAGTGTGTGTGGTCGTCCTTGCCTTTTGTCTTCTGCAGCTAATTTGTTGATTGTCACCCTTTGCTACCTTATATGACACAAACAAGTATTGGTGCATCGCCCTGCAAACCGTGGCGCTCCCATGTTCACTTGGTCTCTCAGTCAGGAGACAAAGGGAGTTGATGCTTAAGATGTGGGTAGGGTGCTGCTGCTCTGGGTTAGTTCTGATAGATATTTTGTATTGACAGTTGCTTTATCTAATGCATTGTTTTATTGTTTTGGAACATGCATTCTATTAATTTTGCACCCAGAGCCAAGCAGCATCCTACTGTAGACTGAAACTGGTCTAGGATACTTGTGTTCCCGTTCAGAGGGGACCTGGCCTGCGGTGTAAGATGAGCGTATGCTATTGGAGCAGAACTACGACTGATATGCATATGGCTTGTTCCTGTCAGAGGTGGTGTGGTGGGCAAAAATGATGGACTGGAATGTGTCCCCCAGTAATTACCAGTGGCTGAGATTAATTCAAGCATTCCACTGATCACGTCTTTGTTTGCCTTAGTTCTACTAAAATAAGGTCATGTTACTGCAGGAGATACACCATCATAGTGCGGCCACTTGCAGGCACCAAAGTAGTAGGCCATTACAGTGCGTTTGCTTACTGGATTGTGTATGCCTCTGAAGGGGTGGGGTCTTTGCGGAGGAAGGTACTCCCCTGTCATCAAACCAGTAGTAGTTGATTGTTACTGAAAACATACATTTTCTCTGCATTGTTTGTCCTGACTGATACTGTACCATGGTCCAACACAACACATTGTGACCTTTGGTTTTTGCACCATTATATTTTTAACCGGTTCCTAGGAAAATTCCTTTAAGTAATTTTGGCTCTAGAAAAAATAACGAGTGTTTTCGACCTTCTGAAGGTTATGGCAGAGCTCGATGTTGCACGGCGGTCAGCCATGCTGCTGGGCGTAGGGAACTGCATTCAGTGCCCAGACTAGCGCAGGCAAGATGTTTTCTTGTCACAATTGTATTGTCTTATAGGCCTTGATTTTCTCAAGGCCTAAATCTACCTGCCAGCGCAACAAAACGTTCAGTCTAATTTATATATTTATTTTCATGTCACCGCTTAAAGTGGCTGCTTTGAAAAGTACTAATGAGCTTACGTTAGCCACTCTTACACTTCTACTGACCTCGCTTACTCTGGTAATGCTCCACAAAGTGCCACTTTAATCAACCTCTAAGCCACTGTGTTTCCTTCTTATATCAATCTCACTCAATCAGTATTTGTTTTTTTCTTCAGAGACCATTAAATGGAAAAGGTCCTATGTGATCTGTCTGATTGTAGGCTTCTTATTTCGCACACTGTGTAAACCAGCATTATGAGTTGGTTTGTGTTACAATCTGTAGAAATGCTACAGATTTAGTCAGTCCTGAAGAAAGCCTGCTGACCTTGAGAGGCACTTGTAACATGCAGAAACATGTCGACCTCCCTGAATTATAGATGTTAGGGGTTATTGCACCCTTTACGCACCACACTGTTTTTATCCCAGCTAAAGTACCTTATTAATAAACAAGAATTAGGATCCTGGAGGATTTTTAACGTGCATCTAGGTTTTAGTAAGAGCCCCGCTTCCAAACTGCATTGAGCCCACCCACTCACACTGGATGAGGATCTAAAAATGAAACATGTCACTGGTAGTACTAGTGGGTGAAGCTCCTACTGCTATATCCATGTGATGCAAGGGGTTCACAGTTCCAAGCTGGGTGCAGATCCCTTTCCACTTTGGTATATATTGAGACCAGTGATTTTGAACTCTTAAAACATTAAGAGTTCTCCAGCTGCGAGGCTTCCCCTCGCTTGTGTACTGATGGTAATATTAAAAGGAAGCTGAGGGTGGCCCCATATTTTTTGCTTCTCTCTCCCTCTTGTGTTCCTACTGATACAAATGTTCCATCTGCTGGCATGCTTTTGATCTAAATGGTTGGCTGTCATGCAAAAAACACAGTTGAAGTAATTTTGAGTTGTCCACTCCAGTAGTAAAACAAATGAGCTACTTTGTTAGGCAAACCACCTATAATTGTAAATGTTTTTTTATTGTTTTTCTGATAATGCATATTTTTGTTGGGACTCAACACTTTTTCCAGTGTCCGGTCAAATTGGTTAAGTTAGAGATAATATGTCATACATATTTTTATAGGTGTTTCCTGTGTTTTTGTTGGAGATTACGTTTGATGTCAATGTTCCATGTGTTTTGCTTTTCATACTTCATGCTTTTTTAGTTTTCTGTGCTTAATTTTCCTTTCATTTCCAGTAACCCTAACTTTGCAAGTACGCGCCTTTCAGAGATGAAGCGGAAACTCATGTGATTAGCAAAATATGGAGAATCTACAATTGTTCCTTCTGCAACCGGGTGCATAGGGGTGATATAATTTGACTTGTACAATGGTTGAGGGGTGTACCCCTGGTTCAACTGCTTCTCGCTTCTTCTGCAAAAGTACCAAAGTGTATTTTCCAGATATATCTATGTTCAGTAGGACCAGAAGGCAAGATGACCATTTCAGAAACTTTGATTTGTGGCAGTGTAAACTGCTCTGGGTTTGTGGTCAGTCACTTTAAATATAAAGAAGTCACGGCTGGGCTCTGAAGTGCACTTCTTTTCAGGCGGTTGTACCTGGGAAATAAGCCGGTGGATGAAGGGTCTTTGTTACGTGCTCATGTTTCCTCATCTGTTCGGAGATATGCTGCGATGCCCCCAAGAATCTAGACCAATATCACTTAGCTCCACAGCCTGTGAGTTATCCGGGAAAATAGGCCTAGTACCCCATTGTTACTGCACCGTTTGTATACCCACAAAGCTCTGTACATCTCCACTACAGACAATGGTAGATCCTAGCCTCACACTTAATGTGGTTAAACATGCAAACTAACAGAAACGCAATGTCTCTCAAGCCACATTGTGAATGGCCACGTTTCAGGTCCTGCGATGTCAGTGACGTGGGTATTGTGCATGCAGCCTGCAATGCATGTATCAAGATCCAGAAGTATAGTTGTGACAGCAGAGGTGCACAATCTGGGAGGGGCGTAGCTGGCGGATCCAGAGCCTTATTTAGGGCATGTCTAAACAAAAAGTCCCATGGCCTGAAGTCTCCTATACTAGCGTAGACCTGAATCTGAAAAGCCCCCCCATCTTTTATGGGCATCCTCCACATGTTGGTGTCTATCCCTGTCATAATTATGGTATTCATCATGTATAGTGGCCATCCCATGCTCCTGATGGTGCTACCGAAATAGCAAGAAAAATAAGTCCAAGTATGTCAAAAGTGCAGAGGAGTACTTGCTGAGAATTAAAAGATGCGTTTAGGCAGCAAAGGTTCTTACTAGAAACCACTTGCTGGTATTTTAGAGCAATGTTTTATGAAAATGACAAGCTTATTATTATTGGGTTTTTTCTGCAGGATTAAGCTTCTGTTTAAGTGTGTGTTGCCCTAAAATAACACGCATTTTTGTGGGGTCAAAGTATTGAATATGCAAGTATATTTTGAAAGCGGATATGTGAATGACAATTTGAAGCTTGGGTGTCTTACTGTTGTGTTTTTGCTGGTGCACTTGCCGTTGTGGTGTGACTCGTGAGGAGGGTTTTCCTCACTTACGTCTTTAATGACATTGTCCCTACTGTTGCCTGAGACCTGCACCTGTAAACGTGGTGTGAACGCTCTGCTGCTAGAACCTGTAGGGACAGCCTGTCTGAGCAAGAAAACTGCTTTATGAACCTGTAAAGTATCTCAAAATGTTGTCACCGGCTTCATGGGATTACGTGATATTTAAAACTTTACATTTTATCAACCCGCTCCTGCATATGCCTGATAATCTGTGTGGACCATGCAGGATGTAAATATGAAACAAAGTGACGTTAAGAAGTTAAGATGCCACAAACATAAGTCGTGACTTGCTCGATTTTCTGAATTGCCTGTATCACTTGGCTCCTGTTTGACATTCTTCTGGGAAATTGTGCAAACAAATATGGCTAAAATGTATCTTGATTGTTTCACTAGCTCTGTGCAGTTATGGGCTGGATACTGTTCCCAAGCCTCAGTGGGCAAAAAAAATCCCTGTGACCAGTTTGTAACCTTGAGGAACCTTTGTTCATCTTTTCTTAATGTTTTCTCACATCACAAACATAAGTTTCAGTACATTACGTGTGTTATCAAGGATGACCAATACTCACTTCTGCATTGGAACTTCAGAATTGTGTGCTAGGGCACCCGATAACTAGAAGGCCACATGAAGTGCAGATTATTCCACAGTATTGGAGTTTGCCTAGTACACAGAGGGCCCCACTGTACAGCCAGGGTGTCCCTTTTAACTTAACATGTACAAGCAGAGTACTCCCTTTAGGTTTGGCTGAGGCCCAGCCCTTTTGATTTTACTAAACTTGTCTGTGTATATACTTAAAGGAGCTATCAGCCAGCCCTCTTCACCCATTAGTTTGTGGTTGTGCCATTCACATTTTTTTCTTATACCCACTACTGCATATTACATGGGGCAACGGGTCAACCCACTTCAGCCATTGGCTAACAACATTGTGAGTTCACAGAGAGCACATCCACATACAGTGGTTCCCTTCAGTAGCCGGGACTACTATGGCAAAGTGTCCATTGTGATGCCAAAAAATGTTGTGCCTTTAGCCAGTTTTTTTTTTCTCGTATTAATGGCGAGGGCCCAGCAGTACCCTTAAAATGAAGATTTTTACAAAAAACATGACTGATCAATCATTGAAAAAGCCAAAAGGCAGGCAGCCAGGGTGCGCCTTGTGACTTTGCCTATGCTTGTTCCAACCGGACTAACAGATTTGTGGTCTACACTCTTCTTTTGCAGTGTGTTGCTGTTCACTAGGCCTTTGTTGAGTTCACGCACGCCTTCCTGATTGAATGGGTGATCTTTGGACAGTGACAGGAGGGCTCTTGCCTCTCTTGTGCAGTCATTAAATGTCCTATTAATCCCAGGCCACCCTGCTCCCTTCGGCGTGTCATAATCTTCCAAGACATGATTAATTGAGGTAATCACCCCACTGCTGGCATCTCTGCATGGTGGATGCAGCCGCCATTATGCAAGAGATTTTTCATCCTCTCCACACAACGAACTGATCGCAGCCCTTCGGGGCGCAGGGGCAGAGTTAACATTTTCGTTTTTGGCACGGAAATAAATTTCCTCAGAAAAAAGCGGATGAGGGCAGCAATTTTGTTCTTCGTTTACGCTCTTGAATGGAAACGTATTAGGGGCCTCCCTCAAAAGAAAGGAATTCGGCATTCCTTTTGGGATCATGAATATGCAAACATTTTGTGTAATAGAGAGGGTGGAAATGGGTAGATAAGTTTGCCAAACATGTATAAAAGCATCTTGCAGTTTCTCCCAGTTTAAAGAAGGGTGCCTCAAATTCTACCCATATGTCCATGTATTTTCGTATGGATGGTTCTGTGTGATTTGGCAGCAGGACGGACCTTGATTTTGTTTTCCACATATGATTGTTGTGGGTGAATATGCTGAATTGGGCTCTTACGATGAGAAGATGAATTGTCTGTTGAAACACACGAAGCGCCCATCGGTTCTGTGTGCAGCGCAGAGGTTGACTTTGTCATTTAGCCTTGTTGATGTTGGTTCTCCGACAGGGTAATGTATGTCAGAACAACACATGCCTGAACAACCAGGTCGGAACAACGAACGTGTTGTTACCACTAATGCCTTTACCACGAATGCCTTAACAACAATTTTTCGTTGTAAAGGCAGTGGCGGCCGGCAGCTTTAGGAGGGAGGGGGTGGGCGGGGCGCACACACACACACACACACACACACACACACACACACACACACACACACACACACACACACACACACACACACACACACACACACACACTCACACACTCACACACTCACACACTCACACACTCACACACTCTCTCTCTTTCTCTCTCTCTCTCTCTTTCTCTCTTTCTCTCTTTCTCTCTTTCTCTCTTTCTCTCTCTCTCTCTCTCATTCTTTCACACACAGACACGCACGCACATCCATTAACAACACTCACACCATTCAAACATGCACGCATGCACCAAACATTCATTTGAAAACATCACACACATACACACACAGACACAAACACAAACTTACCTTCGGCCTCCAGGTCCCAGGAGGGTTGGGACTGGTGCCTAAGGTCAGCCAGTGAGGGAAGGCACCAGTCCCAGCCTCGTCACAGAGTGGGATGGGGTCAGTGAGACTGCTGACCCCACCCCACTCTGTGACAAAGTGTCACTGATTGACACTCGCCCTGGGCACTTCAGGGTTTAAACTGAAGCGCCCAGGGTGAGTGTCAATTGGTGACGCTTTCCTCGTCACCCAGGGGAGGGCCTCGAGGCACCTTTGCTGGGCTGAGGAGGTCACGCCCATAGGAGCTGTGATCTCCTCAGCCCAGCAAAGTTCAGCTCAGGCAGCCAGGAGTCTGCGCAAATCGCTCATGTCTGCTCCTGGATGCCTGACCTGAACATGAAGAGTGTCTGTCAGGCTGACCTTTGTTCAGCCTGACAGACCGTCTTCATGGGGGGCAAAAGGTGGGGGGGCGTGGCCCCTCCGCCCTAAAGGACAGGCCGCCACTGTGTAAAGGCATTCCTGGTAAAGGCATTAGTGATAGGCATGCATGGTTCCAGCATGCATCCCACCCTTGGCCCCCCACCCCTAAAAACTACCGTGACCCCCGCCACCCCCCTCCCCTAAAACCACGCCACCCCCCCACCATTGCCCCTAAAACCACCCCAACCCCCCCACCTCGTCGATAAAAGCAATTGTACTATATTAGGCTTAGAAGAACGACTATCTTTTATAAAAATTAAAAAAATTGGCAAACCAAGAGTTTGAGTCACAGGAGCAGGCAGAGCTATAGTTGTAATGTAGACCCTCTTGCAGTTCGAGGGAATTGAAAGGAAACCCTCAAACAGCCAATACCAGTAGGTGAGAGAAAACTACTCCAATGCCAAGCAAAGATGATTTTGTCAAAGTTTCGAGACAATGGTAGAGAGAGGCTGATAGAAGAAAGTCAGTAGCTAAAATTACTGCGACCCCCACCCTGCCCCTAAAACCTAAAACCACCCCATCCCTAAAACCTAAACTACCCCAACCCCCACCCCTAAAACCACCCCACCCCTAAAACTACCCCGAGCCCCCCACCCCACCCCTAAAATTACCCCACCCCTAAAACCTAAACTATCCCACCCCTAAAACCTAAAACCACCCTGCCCCTAAAACTACCCTGAGCGCCCCTAAAACCCCCACCCCGCCCCTAAATGTACCCGACCCCCCAATCCACCCCTAAAACCTAAAACCACCCCAACCCACACCCCTAAAACAATCCCAACCCCCATCCATCCCTAAAACCTAAACTACCCCACCACTAAAACCTAAAACCACCCGCCCCTAAAACTACCCTGAGCGCTCCCCTAAAACCCCCTACCAGCCCCTAAAATTACCCGACCCCCCAACCCACCCCTAAAACCACCCCAACCCTAAAATTACCGCGACCCCTCACATCACCCCAAAAACCTAAAACCACCCCACCCCTAAAACCTAAACCACCCCAATCCCCAACCCTAAAAACCTAAACCACCCCGACCCCCACCCCCAAATACTAAAAATACCTGACCCCCCACCCCGCCCCTAAAACTAAAAAAGCCTCGACCCCCGCCCCTAAACCACCCCAACCCCTAAAACTAAACATACCCCGAACCCCACCCGAACCCCTAAAACTAAAAATACCCCTCCCCCAAACCTAAACTTCCCGACCCCCCCCACCCATAAAACTAAAACAACCTCGAACCACCCACCCGCAAAACTAAAAATACCCCTCCCCTCCTTCCCCGCCCCTAAACCGCCTGACGCCCCTCCCCTAAAACTAAAAATACCTCGACCCCCCCACCCCTAAAACAAAAAAAATACCACGACCCTCCCTTCCCCCACCCCTAAACCGCCCCTAAAACAAAAAATAACCCGACCCCCTCCCCTAAACCACCCTGACCCCCCAAAACTAAAAATACCCCAACCCCCCCACCCCGCCCCTAAAACTAAAAATACCCGACCAGCCAGCCCCTAAAACAGCCCCACTTACCTCGCTGATTGCATCGTCCTCCTCAGCCAACTCCCTCCTTCTGTGCCTTAATCACGCACGCATGTGCGTGGTTCAGCACATGCGTGGGTAAGGCACGAAATAATGAAGTCGAGGTTAATGAAATCGTTGTTCCACTTTCGTTGTCCACGACTTCGTTGTTACGGAGTCGTGGTTAAGGCCGTTTCCCCTGACAGGAACATCATAAAACCCTCCATTGTCCCAGTTACCCTTTGAATCTGGTTTTCCCAGCAATCCCTGCAGCCATTTTTAGATTATGGAGGTTGTGAAGAAATGGAGGCATTTGGGAAAGAAAACAGGGTCGAAGTGTATTATTTAAGCACAAGGTACGTGCAGATGCAGCAAACTTTGAGCTACCGAATGGAGTGATCAAGTCTCCTCCCTTTGTAACTCAAGGGTGATAAAGGCAGAGTTTGTCCTTTTCTTTGTGGGTGCAAAATATTTTATAAGAACCCGCAATCTGACCTTTTAAAAGTTGGAGGAAAAATTGTGTAAGACTACAGTCAGCATCTAGAGTGTAGTCCTATTATTTGTTTCTAAAAATGTGATGACAAATATGGGAAGTATTCGTAACTTTGCCCTGGTTATCATTTACGTTCCCTTTCTAATCTGGGTTATGATGGTGGGCCTTCTTATGTGCATAAACTAGTGGCTTAGCGTGGATGCCATTGCCATGGCCTGTAGTGCAGACAATGAAAATTGCCCCTTTGACTGCTGTTAGTTTAGTTAACAGAGCAATCATTGGGGGTCAGTTGGCCCCTCGGGTCTCTGGATCCTGGCGCTCAGTGCCTGCTGCACTAATGATGGCTATGCTTCTAGCTTAAGCGGTCTCTGGCATATAGATACTTTCCTTACTACTATGTAACTGAGTTATTCAAAACATGGGAAAAAGAGTACGTGCATTATTTAGGTAACCTTTTTAGGTCTAGTCTACTAAATAGTGCATGTGCTGCCTGTTGCAATATAGGTTGTTAGGTTACAGCGAGCACATAGCCTTCCCATTGCTTACCTTTGGTTGGCTTTATTGTTACTGTCATTTACTTGCTTCATATTTGTTAACATGTGTGGCCTTTACTTCCCCTCATGTTTTTTCCTCTGCTGCAGCATGGATGCACTATTTATGTCTTTCCACTGCTTGATTTTCAAGCACTACAAGTGCTTTTCAGCCTGTTGTAAGCCTTCTGTAGGATTTTAACCACGCCCATTTTACACCCATCGCTTTCATTCGTTCCTGGGCCTGCCTTTCAAAAATCCCTTGATGCCATTGGTAAATACTTTACGTTTGTCCCGCTGTGGGGCAGTTTTGTAACCGCCTTGCAGACTGACCCTGTTACATGGATTATTCCACGATTGTTGATATACTTCAGCATGGGCAAACATTTTTTCTTTTGACTCTCCCCTTTGTGCTCCATGGCGGCCATGGCGTGAACAGTACAGAGCAGCAGCACAAACTCCATCGGCAGTATTGAAGTGCTGATCACATTGTTCACACTGTTACCTAATCAGAGTCATTTCTTTTGCCTCTCCTCTTCATGCTCCATAGCTTTCACAAAAACAGTTGTGATTGATAAATGCTTTATGTAAAAAAAATCCAAAATCCTCAAAGCGGCTCTCCCAACACAGTAGAAGAGCCAATACTACAATATTCACTGGAGTCGGGAAACTCGCCCCATAATGCTTTGCAGGCCATTACTTTTCGAATTTTTTTTTGCTCATAACTCACCCTGTGGTGGTCCTGGCATAATGGAACCACCAACAAAACGTTCACAGCAACGTGCACTTTCTTTCTACATCATCTCTGGGACCCCACACTAAGTTATTGGGGATCCCAAAATATTAACCCCTCCCACTATTCAATGTCTCTTTAAGCGCTCTCATGACTAGAACTTTTGTTATGCCGCTGGGAGTAGTTTGTGTTTTAAGGGTCTTGTTTGTAATATCATTGCAGTAGGCCTGCTAGCCCTGGAAATGTGTAATACACTTCACCTTCTAGGGGCTAACTATATGGTTACCTGACCAAGTTTCTTACAGGTGCTATTTTTATTGTGGTGTCCTCTTGGGGCTGTGCTAAGCATTACAGTCAGCATATCAACACAGCACAATATTCACAGGCACAAAAAGTGCCCCTTAATGCTTTGCAGGGCATACATTTTTACTCATAACTCAGCCTGTGGTTATAGGACAATGGGACCACCTTCTCAACGTTCACCACAATGTGCTCTTTCTGTCTACATCATCTCGGGGTCCCCACACTAGGTTAGTGAGGACCCCAAAATAATAACCCCTCCCACCATTCAGTGTCTTAAGTGCTCTCATGGTTGAAACTATTTTTTTACAGCTGGGAGTAGTTTGTGTTTTAAAGGCCATGCTTGTAATTTCATTGCAGTAGGCCTACTAGGCCTTAAAATGTGTAATGCGCTATGCCCTCTAGGGGCTAAATATGTGGTCACAGTGCATTACTGTCTGACATTTTTTCATGTGCTTATGCCCTCTAGGGGCTAACTATATGGGTACATGACCATATTTCTTAAAAATTGTATTTTCATTGTGGTGTCCTTTAGGGGCTGTTCTGAGCATTACAGTGAAATTCCAAAAGTGTATTTCTGATAAAGGTTTTTATTGGGCTTACAAAATAATTGTATATGTTTTATTAATCTCTCCTTATTCCAGTTACAACCGTGATTCTGGCCAACTTAACATCCTTATTCACTAAGATGGTTTGAAAACTCTTGATATGTTTGAGTGACTCTTCTGGTTTATTTCTCTCAATACTTCTCCATGTCTGTCCTGTGTCTGTTGTTTTGGGAATTATGTTAGCTAGCCAGCCAGCAACTCTAATGGTGGAGTGGTGAAAATGGTATTCTACTGGAATTACCATGGCAGATTTGAACTCAGATGCTATGTGGCAATGTTTTCATTTTTAGCTGCAGATAGAGGAAGAAGGTATATGGACGTGCTTTAGTTATATGGAGGGCCACTGGAATTATGTGGCAGGAAAAGACCTAATTATGAGGCAAGGTTGACCAATTTATGTGGCAAGAAAAATTCAGTTATGAATTGACATGTTGCATTGCAAATGCTTGTTCTTTCTGGTTTAATACTCCACTGGAGTACATGCGTTTTCCAGCTCCCTCCTTTGTGTACTTCTCTGCACTCATTGATGTTCTGTTGTCACTGTGCTGAGTCCCCGCTTCACTCCATGATGTGCCCACGACATATATTTTTCTCCACGTTCCTTTCTACCTCGTGTGTCCCCCATCTCCACATTGCTCTTGCATGCATTTGCTTTCTCCCCCTCACTACACAGTGTGCTCCACATTGCTCTCTGTTTCACTTGCTTCCCCCATACACGCCCTCTGTGTTGCTTTCCACCCCCCAACTGGCGCTGGCAGTATTCCTTCCAGTGCCCCCATTGCTTCTGCTGCCACCATGTAGTTTCCCCTGACCAGCTTTACAAATAATGGTTTTGCACATGTTTTTTTTTTTATTTGCCGATTGGCAAATAAAAAAAAAAACATCTGTTTAATTTTGTAGTTGCACACGGGTGGTGAAATCATAAGCTTTTATTTTTCTTATATAGCCATGCTGCACAGCATCAGGAATGCTGTACAGCATGGCTAAAAATCATTGGCAACGCCAATAGGTCATAAAGGTGACACCTTTTTGCTTTGTCATTGCTTTTTTTATACACTGTCGTATGCAACAGCTAGGAACTCGGATAGTACTGTAAATAATACAAGTTGTTACTTTTGCATGGTTTGTAGTTTGCAAGGATATTTTTGTAGCAAGTGCATGAACCAACTAATTCATATTATTAAATTCCTTTATTAACGTGGATGATTAGTGTCTGATTTCATTGCATGCTCTTGGAAGGCCCCTTGCGATTGGTGTTTGATCTGCCTTGATTTTGGGCAGCTTAGAAAAAATGTAGAATAAGGACTTTCACAAAATAACATTGTGGCTCTTGGTACTTTTCTGTAGAAAATGTAAATTAGCAGAGGCGATTACATCATTTCCGTTTCTTGGACTGATCTTGGTGTTCTGCAGAGGAAATGCATGAATAAGTAGAGAATACTGAAAGGTGATCCCTTGGTATCAGTAGGTGTTTAATCATCACTCAGCTGTAGTGCTATTGCGTGAATTTGACATGTTGTTCGCTAACCGTAATCACCTACATAATAATTAATTTGAGGTCTGCGTTCATTAATGTGAGGATATAATTAAAGCTTCGATTTTTTCCCCTGTTGCAAAGTCATGAATGAACTTTGACCGTTGTTGCAAAGAAAAAACATACCACGCTTAGTAGGAAGTGTATTAGTGTCAGATATAATAGTTTAAAGGTATGGCTGACTGCCCTTATCTCCAACAGCTGGCGTGGCTTGTTTATCTTCTCAGCCAGCATGGACTTTTAACAGGTGACTAAGAGCATATTTGACACTTGCAATCCAAAGTACTTGTTATGGTTAATATATGTTAATGAATAACTTGGGTAGGCTCATTATGTACACTCAATGCACAAAGTATGCATACTTCGAGTTATATGTGAATACTTTCACATAAGGTGCGTGGGAGGTAATAATTTTAATGCAGCTTTTATGTACCAGAGCAAGGCATGATGCATACTTGAGAAGTAGATTCAGGGCATGCAAGTAAATTCAACCAATAGCACTTTCCATGCTGGAATGATTGAGCCCATACTTAAAAAAGTTAAAGTTGAAACTACAACACCCAGAATGCAACAAGAGAAAGGCTATATGTAGCTAAAACTCATTATATCAGACCCTTTTCGTCAATAAACTGGTGGAACATCAGATGTTACCACTGTGAGGTACCTCAGGACTCAATTAGCCCCAATGCTTTCTAGTGCCTCCCTTGTTCTTTTTATGGGCGAGCGCAAAGCGCTCCGTCCCATTCTGTAATCTCTCCTTGGGCTTCCAACCACGCCCATGTCACGTCAGTCGCTTTCCTTGGTTCGTGGGCTTGCCTTTTAAAATCCGCTTGCTTTCATTTGTGAAAGGCATGCATACGTCATGCCTTTCCTGTGTTTAGCCCACCTACACAGCACCGCTAAACTACTAAAAACATACGAGGCTCGATGTTTTCAGCATGGTGTCCGGACTACTTTCTGTTTATATTCCACGCAGCGCGATGCATTTTTTTTCTTCACAACGCTAATAGCTCTGACTCAAGCAAATGAGAGACCCTTTGCTTTGAAAATGCTTGTTTTACTACTGTTAATCCTTACTCTTGGTCGACTGCTAAATTAACTATCATACGTTGGATTTTACACCAACTCCTACTGCTCAAACACAATCTCCTTTCTATAGTGTTGTGTTTTACGATGTTATTTCGGGATTACTATTTACTGTAAAGCCCCCTTATACTTCATAGCCAATGAATGAGAGCTACATAAAACTATCAAATAAATATATCATCACTGTGAGCATCATGTATTAACATGGCGCGTTAAGCGTGCTCCGGCTCTTACTTTTGGCGCATCCTGTGGATCATTGCATTGTAGCATGAGGCCTCTACCGGCAGTGGAAGGGTATCACTGCCTATCGAGAAGGTGCAGAAATGGCAGCTCCCTCTCGGATCCATCACATGTTGTACCCAAGCCGCGCCAAGACTCCCCTCAAGCCACAGAGACAGTAACCCGGGAGACTCAAGCCACAGAGCCAGTAACCCGGGAGAGAGCCATCACCCTACAGCACAGCTATTTGGCTTTCAGATGTTCTCATTGGCCATGAGGGGGCTGCAGATGGTGACCTTTAGATGCCAGAAATGAGTGGTCTTTCACAGCGGGATCCTGCTGAGAGGCCTGGGCTGCTCTGGTTCAAGGGAACATTACACATATTCGCACACATTGGCTCAGCAAGCTCTGGCTTTGAATTCTTTATTACTCGTTCTTCTGAAGTGCAGAAGGGTGTAAAACGAGTGTTTCTGTAGCCGACTCCTTCGTAGCCAGCTCTATTTTTAGGGGAAGGGGGAGAGAACACCTCTGGATTTTGTGCTGCTTTGATTGCTGATCTGATGATGGTGCTTACATTTCTGTACCTGTCTTGTCTACTGGGTACGTTTACATATTCATTTTTTTAAACATTGGTATAGTTTTGAGTAATATACCTTGTACCAAGTAAATTCAAGATTAATTATGTATACAATTATTTTTCCTGGTACATAATGAATGCTGCGGCTAATTTGATGGAATTAAAACTTGCAACCTTGTAACTTTAATGCAAGAGCCATCTAGGAAGGTTCACTTACATGGAGTGTGATCTTGTAATTGATGTGAAGCCAACTGAGCCATCCCATTGACCATAATGATACCCTATAGTCATTGTTGGAGCCCTCTGAGCTATCACATTGACTTGCATGAGTTGTGATCATAACTCCGAAGGATTGTTGTCTTTTAAGAGCTGTGAGGTGTGGACAGATAACATTTGGTCTTTGATATTCCAGCAATGTTTATCTTCATAATGGCTAAGAATGGTGAGTTTAAACTAGCCAGGCATTTCCTTATCACTGGACATTCTGTACAAGTTTGACAAGCTGAGAAAAACTGTTAGAAAAACTTGAATAAACTAGGTGTGAGCATTGTGTATTTGTGGAATGAAAAACCGAGCTAAGCTTGCTTTTGTGTGTGTGTGCAAGTGTTTGGTTCGAGGACATTTCAGACGTTTTTGAGGCACAATTAGCATTTTAGCTCATTTACATCAGACCATGAATATGACCGCTCTGGTCTTAGGTTTCCTTCAGAAAGACAGTGAGTTCTTGAGAGAAGTACCTAAGTCTGTGATGACTGGGTTCAATTAAGGCCCTGGCTTGGGCTTTTGTGGAAGTCCATTAACTGCATTGGGAGTATGTCAGTAGTTATCTTAATCTGAGTGTTTGTGTCAGAGGAAGAATCCTTTAATCCCCAATGATCTACGAACTGGGCTTCAAATATACATTGTGTGACGCCACTCCATCCCACTATTGGTACAAAACATCCTAATACCCTCATTTGATCCAAAATGTAATTGGAGATTAATGTTGAAGAGGAGATATTATGCAATTATTTTTAAATCTTTCTATTTTTCGTCTATGTTTTACAAAAGACGATGTACCACATGTAATCATTTCGGTGCCAGGCCTGTGCGGATCTTGACAAAGAGCAGTGTGGTCTGGATCTTGACCAGTGGACAGTCTACTGTCTCAGATGAGATACATTCCATTAAGAGACTACATGATCTTTACTGTGCCTTGTGTGAAATTGTTTGTTATAAGAGGTTTCAGTTCTCCTGCCCCCACAAAGTAGGAGGTGGATGCACTGAGTAACAGAAGTCACTGATCCAGTCAGTGACCAAGGACGTGTTACATGCGTAGATGCCCCACTTTTGGAAAAGAGAACAGATCACCAACATCCTGTTTTGTAACATTGAAAAAGGGCTTCAGTTGAGCTGCACCAAAAAGATGTGTCAATTTAGGGAGACATTGTTTTGAGGCAAGAGAAATGGGGTCTAAGCAAACTGTTAGATGATGACTTGGACCTGTTAAGTTGAATGCCCTTCAAAATGAGCATCATGTTTGTAAATAACCTTGCAGTGTACTAACAGCATGTTTCAGTGAATCAGTGAGACCATCGAACAATAAGTACCAAAAAATAGTTTTTAACCATAAGAGTGTTTGTGTGGAATTTGCCCTCTGGAGGTCTGTTTGATTGATGGCAGTGGAGACCAAATTCTGTCTTCGACCCTGAGTGTGCTACCACTAGTAATATTTAGTATTTACTATTTGTGGTTTAGTGTTTTTGTTAAGTAGATAGTTGCTCATTGGAAACGCAAATTAGGCCAGTACTGCATTTACTTTAGACCAGTAGTCACCCCCTCACTGTCCTGATTTTCAATCTCCACTGACTGGAATGCTTTCTAAATAATGCCTCGGAAGTTTGAGTCCTTCATTATGTCTCAGCCCAGATCTGGACAGCCGAGGACAGACACAGAGGAAGATATGGAGCAAAGGGTCATTTGTCCAAACAATAGCATCATCTTATAGTGTCTGAGTGCGGTTCTCAAACCTGATTGGTACTTCTCACATCGTGGTGTGGACGCACCTCAGTCTTCCTTCAGTCCTTAAAACGAGACATCTGAGCTAGAATTCCATGTACAGTGGCTGGTAGCCTCCTATTCCATTCAGTAAACTGCAAAGAAGGAACTTATGCAGAATTTCTTTGTTTTTTTTCTTAAAGTGTATTTTGTACTGGCACGGAGAGGATTTTCAATGAATACTTGAGAGACGAGTGAATATGTGTTTAAGGATGTGGTAGCCACACTCAGTTATGTATAATGCCTTGCGTTGTTCATTAAAACATATTGATCCGATTTCTGTGTAGGGCTGTCAAGAGCATGAAGGTTCTGATTGTATCTCCAGAGCGTCACTCCATAATAGTAGTAAGACTGGATTGTGTGCCTGAACCTTTGCAACGTATAAAATACGCCTTCGCTTGCGACTGAAAATCCTGTAATCGGCTTCAGGTTGTTTGATGGTCACCTGACCACATGCTGCTAAGATTAAAGTATCACGAGGACAGAAAAGAAGCTTACTAAACTGAGGGTAACCAACGGGTCAGTTGAACCTGTTCATATTTGAGAAAGCGGCCAGAGTAGGCGGGAGCTGGGCATTGGAGCGCTGCAGCAGCGGTTTGCTTATGGCTCTTCCCACTGGTTGAAGTACGCCAATCCCATGACGTGAACACTGTAGAATCAAGAATAGGCAAGAAGTAAAAGTGTTAAAATGAAGGCAACCCCAGCCCCGTTTTATACAGAAAGGCACAATTCGAACCTCCTAAGGGCTGCTCGGGAGAGAAGTCGTTCTTGTGTTTCTCACCAGAGTTTTGTGATTTCTAATGGGGCTAAACGATTCTTTTTACAGCGTAGATTCTGATGCTCCACCGCTCCACAGCAGTGGTTATTAACAGAATATTACACTAAACATATGCATATATTGGTTGTGCAATGCTGTTTTGTCATGTGTAGTAGTTACAAGCAAAGGCAGGAACCATGAAATACAACACTGTAAAATCCTTGCAGTTATTAGTAGAGTTATTTTTCGTGTGTCAGCCATTGTGACATGCATTCTAAAAGATGATAAGCTTTGTTTTCTTATGTCAGTAACACTACAATATATTGTGGTAATAAAATGGAATTTGAACTTTGCACTGTAATTGTGAATTAATTTGAATAGCACATCACACCAAATTGTGAAAAGCATGCGTTCTGGGTAAACAACTAGCTTTCTGCCAAATGTTGTTTAACACCTTTCAGCTATTTTGTCTGTAGCTTTGTCTCACGTTCCACCAAAGATCAATTTCCTGTGAAAAGGTGGTTCTAACTATAACTACACAGTGGCGATTACCACTGTGTAAATGCATGCATGTGTACACGGCCAACCCTCGCCATGCACGGCTGAAGGGCTTGTGCGGCCGTGGTTGGATTAACGTAAAGTAATTCAATTCACTTAACTTTAAAAAAAACAAAGAAATTCACAGAAAAAAACCAAAGGTTACAGGGACGTTTTAGTTAGGTTCTGAATTTACTCATACAAAACCATAGAAATTTAGCAGCTATAGTTAGAGATACTAACTATAACTCGCACCCTAAGGTAACTATAACTTGCCATGCACAGCTTTCTTATAAATAATTTTATTGCAAATTATGCTGTGATAATATCAAAAATGCCATACAAGATCTCATCAATGGTATAATGTGTGGAGTAATTAGCTGTGCAAAAGTGCAAGTCATAGCTACCTTAGGGTGCGAGTTATAGTTACTTAAAAGAAGTCTAACTATAACTGCTGAATTTCTTCGGTTTTGTACAAGTAAATTTAGAACCTAACTATAATGTCCCTGTAACCTTTGTCTTTTTCAGTGAATTTCTATGTTTTTTTAACGTAAAGTAATTTAAATTACTATACATTATTCCAACTCCAGCTGCACATGGCCATTAGCCGTGCGCTGCAGGGGTTGGTCACAAGGCCTGGCCTGCAGCCACATCTTGCAGCAAATCTCTTATAACCACCCAACCCCATGCCACGCACGTTCTTTGGCTGTGGGTAGCGCAGATTGGCCACAGGGCCTGTCTAGACAGTCAGTGGATCTGTGAGTGGGTGCGTGACTGTGTGGGTCTGAAGGTGGGTGTGTGAGTCTGAGTTGGTGTGAGGGGGATGCATGAGTGTCTGAGTGGGTGTGTGAGTAGACAAATGAGTCTCTGAGTGCGTCTATGAGTGAATGAATAAGTGTATGAATGAATGAGTGTGTTTTTTCTTTCAGATTTTTCCATATTTGCAAATAATTTGCAGAAATTCACGAATTTCCACGAATATCACGCATGCGGACGCGAAATTATTTTAAACCCATAATTTGCACCTGAAACACACCTATATCTCACCCCTTTGGTCAGGGTACCTTCACCCTGACCTCTTATGCCTCTTTCAATTTTGATTTTCACCCCTGGGGACTGTGTCCCGTGAAATAAAATGGCAGCCGTAACTTTGTAGTCAGGTTGCGGTCAGCCAATTTAAATGCTTCTTTTTGCACACGTATTCACGAAAAATTCATGTATTTCGCGAATTATTTGCAGCTAGAGGTATACAAATGTATTTTCCCTTCAATATCTCAAAAACTACTGAACAAATCCACACCAAATAAGCGAAAGCGTAGTCTGCGTTCGGACATCTAGCTTTGATCACATTTGGTGTAATTCCATCCAGTGGTTCAGCCTGTAGTTGTGTATAAAGAATCCTATGGAAATTAACATGGGAAACGCAACCTTTTTTGAGTCCCTTTTCATCTTGGCCCCCGCTTGACAGATTACCCCGAAACATTCCATGCACAATAGGAATCACCGCAACACATTTTTGGGGGGGAAGATTTCAGAAAGATTCGTCAAGCGGTGCCAAAGGTATAGGCAAGTCAAAAAAACGTTTTCCTATGGAAACATGGTCCTAACTATAACTACCTACTGGCAACAGCCACCAGATAATATATGTGTGAATCTATATATATATATATATATATATATATATGTGTGTATATACACAAACCTCTCTCTCATAATAAATTATGTATATATATATATATATGTGTATATATACATATATATATTATAAGAAACCAGTTTAAAAAATAAGTTTTACAGGCTCTTCTGATGCTAAAGTCATGAGCTATTCAGAGAGAAGAAAATGGCTTGCTCTTCGCACTCAGTATGTCCTTTGGTACCGGGTGGGCTTGGGTGTTCTCAGCCCATGTCACCCTGGAAACAGCCCCGTCGTCCAGCCCATATCCCTGTGGTAGCCGAGCCCTGGTAAAGTTTAAGGAAAGGTTCAGCTGCACTTAGACTACAAATATAGATTGCTGCTGACAGATGCGTGAGGGCTATCATCAGGACAGGAAATTGGTCTCTCTTAGTTGTAATTTTCCCACTTACGAGTTGATGTCTGGCAAGTCGCCTTGCTGCTGTTTGTCACTTTTCTATTTCAGTAATCGCCTCGGGGCGACCTAAGACGAGCAGGCAGGAGCTAAAATGCTTGCTTTGCTATGTCAGTAGTCAGCTTGAAGAACCTTTCTCTCTGCCACAGGTTCAGGTTTCTCTATTTAGACTGCTATAACTACAGGACGTGGCAGACGACGCCTACTTTTGTGGTGAATGTCATCTGTTTTCCAAGCGGCCCCTTTAATTGTTCAGGAAAATGTAACCGTTTCGCTGTTTAATAGAAAGAATAAACGTACACCTGGTTAATAAGCAGCATTTCCCCAGATCTACATGGGAAGTTTTGGAAGCTGTTTAATAACAACTGCTTCATTTTAACACTTAATATTGAGCATAAGACTCCTTTTACTTCAGTCCTGGTCAGTAATTGGCAAATATTCGTCTCTCATTGATATATTAGCTTCTGTCTGTATCCCAGGAACCAAGATTAGGATAGTGGAGCATTTGAACTAAAATCTGGTTGTTGCAAACCCTCAGGTCCACGACTGAACCACTGATGTGTTAAAACTTGTTAAAACAAACAGCACTAGCAGTTTTGTAACTGTAAACCTGACTCTTTACAGTGTGAATACAAAAGCTATACTTCTCTTTATTTCCAGCAGTTCAACTATTCAACTATTTGAAAAAAGCTACAGTGTGTCTATTGTGGCACCCAATGTTTTAAGTAACTAAAATATTGTTTACGAGACTACAAATATCCAGTAGATGAAACTGTACCCCTTGTGATGTTTTAAAGTTTAAGCATACAGAGTGGTTTTATACAAATGTAAGGCCAGTTCAGTGATTGGGAACCCTAACAACCTTTTCTGTACTACACTGGCAGAATAAGCATTTTAGCAGATTTCTACCTTATCCAGATGCAAAATAAATTCTTGGGAATGGCACCAATTTTATTAAATTGCTCGACTTTTATAGGGGTGCATGGACACCTTTGAATAAAGCTCAAAGCTGCATGTAGTCTTACTTGTGTTGATCATCATACGGAAATTTACTTGCACTTGATAAGCAGGTTGTGGAATTGCATTTTTCTGTTTTTGATTTTCTTTGCATAGGCGCACATAAATGTTTAGCACTTCCAAAAAGGAAACTCCAAACCGTAGGATTAAACCACTGCAAAGATATGAAGATGCAGCTCTGCTCTGGCTGGTGTTATTGATCTCTCCAGGGAGTCGCAGATTGTTGCATCCCTCCAAATTCAAGTGAACCAGTTTTCAGAATAAGCTCCAGCAGAGTGAGTGCTCTTGTGCCGTCTCTGCTGATCTAACGCTCGCTGTGATCATTGCACACAACAGATCATGGGGGTAATTTTAGGAGACTGGATAAGGTCGCAATTTGTGTTCAGATACGAGATTGCGGTGGGAAAGCAGCATTGAGGCATGGCATAAAATCTTGTGGTTCCTTTCGAAATAGTTGTATACTAATCAGGCAGGTTCTTAGGCATACAACACACTGGGTAGAGCCCCCAAAGTTTTAGAAGTGAAACAAGTTCCAGGACACATCCATGTCTGGAATATGAAATCGACGTTCCAGAAAAATGTCATGTCAATGGACTGTTGTTACCAGTTGAATGTAATTGAATGTTTCCAGTAGAAGTGTGGACCCCAGCACACAGTTCTTCACTATGTCATACATAATGCTCTGGGACCCTCTGCCTAATGTCTGACAAGTGTTGACAAGCTGGTGCCTTGAGGCCCGTTTGGCAAGGTCCCATGGACATGTACATTGCTTCACAGAGTGTAAAATAAAAGAGAGTGGCCCATAAAAGGTCAATATAGTGACTTCTGAGTTGCTGCATTGTGTGACTGGTTTATTCTGTTTATTATTGGGTTTCCTTCTCCACTTTTATGCTTTCACCCACGACCTGTTAACTAGGAGGTCATGCATGAAAAATCAACTCAAAAAATCGCTTTGAATTAATATATGGAATTTAAGTGAAATTTTAAGAAGAGCTGCAGAGTGAGGAATTGGAACCGTTACACGTTGCCTCATTTTGGTTTGTTGTGGCACTTTATCTTTCCCTTTGCTATGTTGTCTCTTCTTTGAGGGCCTAGAAAAGGGGCCCGCTGCCATAATTGGAAAATTGACAAGCACTAAGGATCCTGTAGAGGCTCACCTGGGAATTTTGGTTATTTTGCTAGATGTGTGGAATTTGTGGCGACGTAGTTCTGTGAGCTAGGAGCATCCTCGAGCACAAATAAGTACTTCATATTGAAAACTATTTTCATAGCTAGAGCAACAATCACCTACCAAAATCAAATTTAATATGCTACGTGCTCTAAATAAAGCTATTAGGTATTATCTAAAGAAGGCCTTTCTTTTATTAGTATCAGCAGGTAAAATTAGATTATTAACCCTTGCTTTTAGTTCGCTATATGATTTGGAAATGTAAAGTCAATTTCCATTTCTTCAATCAAATAGTCCAAGTCATGTTTTTGCCACAGCATATAGCACTCTAATGTTTCTGATTATCGCTACATTTTTTATACGTGCACACAATTTTCACTGCTCTTAGCCATCTTAGTTCTGCACTTGGGCATTAGTCAACAACACATTAAAAATTTGACTTGAGAGATTATAATTTGCGTAGCTAGGAATGAAAAGCTCATTAAAGAGTGCTAGTCCATGTTCCCTCACTGCAGCCTGTGAAAATATAGATCAGTAATGATTTTACCAGTTGTTAAGGAAACATTTTTGTTTTCCCTTTTGTTGCATGATCAAAAATGTTTTCATTCATTGAAGACCCTTACCTCATAAAGTAATTTATAAGATTCCATGTAACAAAGTACCTGTCTACAGACATTAGCACAGTATAAAAACGTTCCACCTTTAAATATCTATTGGCTTTAATGTACTTTTCATAATAAACAAGTCATGCCTTCTGTTTTTTCTAGTAACCTTTTATAATCATTATAAAGTAATCAGACTTATGGCATCATACACAAATAGTTCAAAATTAATCGTCAGGTCTATACATAGCCTTTAAAATTGGCTTAACGTTGTAACCAAGTCATGCCAGCACTTCTCAGCATGAGCTTTCCCACCGTCAGTCATCAGTTGGCCAAAGAACTTAAAGTTGGGTCAAATAAATGTTACTAAGGCAATTGATATATGGTCAGCGCCAGAGCTCCTCTGCTTAAACCAAAGGATCTAGAAAGTGCTGCAGTGTCAGGCCATGCCGAAAAAGAGTGTTGAAAGTGCAAAAAGACGGTTGAGTGGTATCGGACAGGCCTTTTGGGCAGACACCAACTCTTTGTTTGTAAATACCTCTTTCTAATTCTTTTTGGGAAAAAAAAACATGTTTTAGCAGTGCTTTGCGATATCCTTTTAGCAAGACCCAAAAAGGTACACTTCTAGGTTTCTCGTTCAATCAGAACCTGAATATTATTTAAAAGTTTGATTCTAGCTTGTGGTTATTACCTGACTCCAGTAGACCTGATGTACAAATAAAAACAGAGCCGAATGTTACCCAGAGACCAGAATGGAGAATGTGGCCAGGATAATTCAAGCATGTCATTCATCATTTTTGTGAAGTCTCAGATGATTTAGAATATGGAATTATAAGAAATAAGCACCATATTATTACAATTCACGCTGGAATTCTCTCTTCACCCGACACTAAAAAAGATGTCCCCGTTCCAGTGAACGTCGATATAGAACTATGGGGCTTGTTGCTATTGGAATCTCTTTTCACTGAGAACTTTCTGTGATACACTCTTATGGCCATAATTTTAGAATTTCGCCCAAAATGCCTCTGGTTTGAAATCTTTTGAACGTAAGTCTCATCTTGGCGGTTCTCGCATAATGATCTGCTTCCAGCTTCACCGTTTGTTTCATTCTTTCCTGACCCAGATGGACTCCTGCATACAGGATTTCCTGGACATCACTTCGCCTTCTGAAAATATTATTTTGTGTTCTAGATTCAGGCGCCTCAGGTTCCATCATGTGAATGAAATTTCCTGATTCTTTTGTGTTTCACAAAGGCCCTTTTGTGAATGCATGTCTGGGAGAAGTGACTTTTGAAATTCCTTCTGCGCTGAGTGCTCTGAAATAATAGACTCATCATGCTGTGCTGTATGGTGTTCAGATTATATTGGATAATGAGAAGCAAGCTATACATAATCAGGATATTTTAATAAAGTGTAGTTCTGGGGAGAAAGAGCAGCCCAGGGCTGCATTTAGAAGCTCACGAAGCTTGGAATTGGCTTGTTCATTGATTCTAAAGAGTTCAGGGGTTATAGTTCATTTGTGTCCCGCCAGCTCCTCCACAGTAACCCCATAGTCCAACATACGTTCTCCATCCAGCTCAAAACATACGTGTGTACCACACTGCGGTTGCCTATGTTGACTCTTGGTGGGTAAGTACAGTAATGGCATCAGTGACACCATTGCCTTACCACCTTTACTGAAGTACAAAGTTCTTGTAATACGCCCTCGAATTATTACAACCCTGTTGTAAAGACAAAACTAACCTGTATGGGAAATTAAATTTATGGTTTTTTTTAAAGGTTACCTCGTGTTATTTTTTATATCATCCCTTTTCTGACAATCCATACACAAAGCAGGAAAGAATCTATGGTAGCAGAATGGTAAGCCAGTGAATCATGACCCAAAATTATTGTACACAGATCACTTAATTCTAGTGGCATTGAGATTATGGTCAATGTTCAGTCATCTCCAGAAGATGGGGAAAACTACCTACGCTTCAAGGGGTCCCACTCATTGGCTGAAGTTTAATAGGAAGACATAGAAACTGAGCCCGATGCCAACTTAACTATCTAGCAAGGCATTTGATGTCCTTCGTGATACAGCCGTATAAATACAGATAGTGGTGCCCCAAGGTTAGCACCAGCATCAAACTTTGTATGAAAGTATGGCGAAGTTGCTATGGTCTGTTGCAGTTGTATTTTTATTCAACGGTAGTGTGTCAGGTACGGGTATATGATGAGGCATACATCCCCAGACTGCCATGGCACCAGGGAGAGGCTGCTGGGCTAAGGGGGATACATGGAGTGAGAGAAGCAGGCTGATAACTTTCTTACTGCTAATCAGGAAAATCAAAGAGCTTTTCCCCAGCAGTGGATTCACAATTGTTTAGTTGAAAGTCTAATAGGTCTTTCTTTTTTTTATTGCATTATTTTGTATTCTTTATGTATCATATTCTTTAGATGAAACTAAACTGATAGACTTTGCACATTTTATAGACTGATATAAATCCAAGCTAAACAATATTAAGTTGTGAAGAAAAAGAAGAAACATTTTGACTAGTAAATAGCTATCCAATCACTTCATTTCCAAGTGCTGGTTATGGCTAATTTCCACAGTGATCGATGAATGAGGCTGAGGGCTTCTTAACTAGCATTGGACCAAACTAGACTATCATTTTACTGAATGTCATGATCATAATTTGCCACATTCCCGGACAGGACATTGTAAGATTGTGATATAAATAATTGAAACTATCTGACAGGGTGCATACATTGTTATGATATAGGCTTTAGAGACTGCTCTTGACGTGTGTACGTATCAAACAACTCTCAAACTGGCCTCAACAATCAAGTCTGGGCTTGTGAAGTCCATTTTTCGGCTGAGCGTGCAAGTGCTTTACCTGTTGTAAGTATTGTGGGCTTTTAACAACGCCCACCTCACACCCATCACTTTCATTTGTTCATGGGTTTGCCTTTCAAAAATCACTTGATGTCATTGGTAAATGCTTTGTTTGTCTCGCCTTGGGGCGGTTTCGTTACCGCTTTGGACACCGACCCTGTGGACACCAACACTGAAGTATATCGGCAATTGCACAATTGCTGATATACTTCAGCGTGGGCAAACAATTTTTTTCTTTTGTCAGCGCTTCATGGCTGCCATGGTGCTCACATTGCTCGGGGCGCGATCTCGATCAGTGGTATCGTTTTTTACATTATATGCCCTCTGATCTGCTTAATACACGTTCCTTGCAGGAGGCACATTTAACTTGTGTGCTACCTTATTATGACTCTAAGCTTCCACTAGACAAAAGTATGTTCTCTCTCCAGAAAAAACATAAGTCACCAGAGTTATTTTGACATTTTTACACTACATGCACTTTGTGATTCGCCTAGTACACGTTCTTTGCATCAGGCACATTAACCCTGTGCGCTACCTTACGATGGCTCCAAGCTTCCACTAGACAAAAAAACTTTCTCTTGGCTGCCATGGCTCTCACAGCGTTCAGAGAGCGAACTCTACTGGCGGTATTGTTTTTTGTTTTTACATTATATACACTCTGATCTGCTCAGTGCACGTTCTTTGCAGCAAGCATATTAACCCTCTGCGCTACCTTATGATGACTCCAAGCTTCCACTAAACAAAAGTAATTTGACAGTGCAAAATCGATCAGTGGTATCATTTTTACATTAAATGCACTCTTATCTGGTTAGTGCATGTTCTTTTCAGCAGGCATATTAACCCTGTGTGCTACCTTATGATGACTCCAAGCTTCCACTAGACAAAAGTATGTTCTCTTGGCTGCCATGGTGCTCACAGCACTCAGAGCGTGAACTTGATCAGCTGTATCATTTTTACATTATATGCACTCTGATCTGCTTAGTACAAATGTATTTGCAACAGGCATATTAACCATCTTCGCTACCTTATGTTGACTCCAAGCTTCCACTAGACAAAAGTATGTTCTCTCTCCAGAAAGAACATGAATCACCAGTTATTTTGACATTACGTGCACTTTGTGATTTGCCTAGTACACGTTCTTTGCAGCAGGCACATTAACCCTGTGCGCTACCTTACGATGACTCCAAACTTCCACTAGACAAAAGTACGTTCTCTGTCCAAAAAGAACATTAATCGTCAGTGTAACTTTTACATTGTTACATTATATGCACCCTGATCTGCTTAGTATGCGTTCTTTGCAGCACACGTTCATTCCTGGACTTGTTTTATTTTTATAACGTGACACAAGCTGTGAATATAAAGCAAACACTTGAGTAGATGAACTACACGTTTGAGTCTGTGAAACTTGAGCTGTCTGTGCGTTTATAAAACTAACCTTGTGGAGAGATTACTGTTGATTATGCTGTACCAAGGTCAATATTTTATAACTAATATTTCAGCTCAAGACAGACAGAGGATCATTAATATTGTGATGTGGCTCTCCTCAAGCATGTGAAAAATCATGGGTGTTTTGTTAGACTCCCTAGACTTCAGTAAAGGAACAGAGAGCCAGTAAGCACACATTCTTGGAGTACAATTATTTATTCATTGTCCTGCCATCAATGTTGCTTGTACCAACTGCCAAGTAAATATGTTTTGCACCTGGGAGTAGTTTTTGTTTTAAGGGCCTTGTTTAAAAAAATTATTCCAGTAGGCCTACTAGCCCTTTAGTTATATGCAGGGCCACTGGAATTATGTGGCAGACAGGCCAAAACTATGCGGCAGGGTTGACCAATTAATGTGGCAAAAAAGTCCAGTTATGCAGTTATAATGCTAATACCTCTAACTCAAGTAAATGCGAGACCTGTTGCATTGCAAATGCTTGTCCACAAGGGTTTTATATTGCAAAGGAAATGGCAAAGTAATATGCAGGTTCCAAAGTTCATGCAACAACACTTTAAATGCAAAACGAAGAACTGATGTTTACTTTCTTGTGGCGAAAGTGAGACTTCTGATGTATACACAGCTCTTGACACTGAAGATCCTTAGTTAGGTGTAAAGTGGCTGGCCAGGGCAATTTTGTTGTGTTTAAGTACGCAAAGAAGAGAGGCATCTCTTCACACATTTGTTTTCGAGGACTTAATAGCAGACCACCATACTCAAGTCATATAGGGCTCAACAGAGTGGGCAAGCACCACGGCCTACCATTTCATATTTCCAGATATTCTCAAATTTCACGGTTTGTAGGACCAATGTGTGAAAACAATTTTCTCCAATGTTACCCCCTCCATGGGTACTTACTTAATGCATGTTATGCTGACTTAGGGCAGCAACGAAGGACCTCCACTCCTGTCTCTTGTGAAAGTCCCTGTACGGTTCCCCAGCTGTGGTTCAGGGTCTTCATTTCGGTTTACACAGTCTGCTTCCACATATTCTGTGGGCTGCTTCTCTTCCATTTACCTCCGGGGTTAAGTGGAGAGCTATTCTGAGTTTTGTTCTCTATTAATGGTGTATCCTATCCATCTCTTATTCATAATCATGCACTCAATTGCATCTGATAAGCATTTCCTGGTTGGAGATGGTTCGCGGTTAGTAAATGTGCAAGATTCTTCTTAAATTACTAGTGTGAAAAGTTGGCATTTTGGTGATGTTGTTGTTCCTCGTCCACCACACAAGAGTGTTGACAGAATGCAGCTCTGGTAAAGCCTCAGCTTGGTGTTGGTGCTGTACTGAGAAGACCTCACTCATTGTTTGGCATCCTGAATGAATTCATGGCCATGTTCAGGTTGCTCTTGATGTCTCTGCCCTCCAGGGGGTTCTTGGTCTAGAAGGTTGCCTTTTGCTTGGGATTTATAAGGTTTCTGCTGTGGGGTTGAATCAAATCCCTCATCTGTGAGTGATATGCGGATGAGATCTTCTGTTTTAAAAGTAATCACAAATGAGCATAGAACGTTCCCCTCTCTCCACTGCTCACCCCAAGTGTTCTTTGTCGAGGTGGAAGTACCATCTGTAAATAGGGCCTCAAGGGAGGCACAGGAATCCATCCACAGTGTTTGAAAATTAGCAAATGCAGCATTGAAAACTCTGTCATAAGACTTGGGAAAAAAGGCTGTTGTGGACCAGATATGCATGATATTCAAAATCTCCACCAGACCAAAATAGTTCCTAAAATACTTTATCTTCAGGTAAGTGGGTCCACAGTGAGGAGTCAAAGAACTGGATCTGTTTTTGGTGCCCTGGAGTCCCAAGAGTCTGAGTGATCCAGAATAAAAGACACCAGGAAACCGGCACGGGCAAGAGAGAGCGGGATCGGTGTAGACAGCAGCGTGACTTGGGCTCCAGTTCACCGTTGTGCGAGCACTTGCATCAGCAGCATGTTCTTTTCCTGATCATTTTCTAAAGATTTTTGTAGATTGGCTGAAGAACAAAACCATCTGAAAAGCTATGAACTAGAGGGAAAAAAACATTAGTTTTCCAGTTTATTGGTGGACTCCGTGCGAGACTAATCATAACAGAATGTCAATGCAACATGTCAGTTTTCCCAACATGTTTTTCAGCTTACTCTGCAGTTTGGGTCCGTTGGGTGTTTTACTAATGAGGGTGCGTTGAGCTGTCTCCGCACTTGAAGTTCTCCGACAGGCCGTCAGAAGGAGGAGATGTTCGTACACTTGAAGAAGATGTAATTTCACAAAATGGTTGCGTCGAGCAGTGACAGCTCCATGGAGGCCTCGTCAGACAATTGCGGACTAGCCAGGGAGTACCAGACTGGAGATGGATTTGACAAGCTTGAACCGTGCCACGGATTCACAGCCCTGTAAAATCCCTGTACAGGTATTCCTTGAACCTGTGCTGCAGGGTCACTGAGGCGACCCGGAAGCTAAATATCCGTTGCAGTGAGCAGGCCTGTCCCAAAGGCTGCACTTCGCAGAAAGTATAGCGATTTTCTAATGGAACCTAGAACTACAGGGAGTGCAGAATTATTAGGCAAGTTGTATTTTTGAGGATTAATTTTATTATTGAACAACAACCATGTTCTCAATGAACCCAAAAAACTCATTAATATCAAAGCTGAATATTTTTGGAAGTAGTTTTTAGTTTGTTTTTAGTTTTAGCTATGTTAGGGGGATATCTGTGTGTGCAGGTGACTATTACTGTGCATAATTATTAGGCAACTTAACAAAAAACAATATATACCCATTTAAATTATTTATTATTACCAGTGAAACCAATATAACATCTCAACATTCACAAATATACATTTCTGACATTCAAAAACAAAACAAAAACAAATCAGTGACCAATATAGCCACCTTTCTTTGCAAGGACACTCAAAAGCCTGCCATCCATGGATTCTGTCAGTGTTTTGATCTGTTCACCATCAACATTGCGTGCAGCAGCAACCACAGCCTCCCAGACACTGTTCAGAGAGGTGTACTGTTTTCCCTCCTTGTAAATCTCACATTTGATGATGGACCACAGGTTCTCAATGGGGTTCAGATCAGGTGAACAAGGAGGCCATGTCATTAGATTTCCTTCTTTTGTACCCTTTCTTGCCAGCCATGCTGTGGAGTACTTGGACGCGTGTGATGGAGCATTGTCCTGCATGAAAATCATGTTTTTCTTGAAGGATGCAGACTTCTTCCTGTACCACTGCTTGAAGAAGGTGTCTTCCAGGAACTGGCAGTAGGACTGGGAGTTGAGCTTGACTCCATCCTCAACCCGAAAAGGCCCCACAAGCTCATCTTTGATGATACCAGCCCAAACCAGTACTCCACCTCCACCTTGCTGGCGTCTGAGTCGGACTGGAGCTCTCTGCCCTTTACCAATCCAGCCACGGGCCCATCCATCTGGCCCATCAAGACTCACTCTCATTTCATCAGTCCATAAAACCTTAGAAAAATCAGTCTTGAGATATTTCTTGGCCCAGTCTTGACGTTTCAGCTTGTGTGTCTTGTTCAGTGGTGGTCGTCTTTCAGCCTTTCTTACCTTGGCCATGTCTCTGAGTATTGCACACCTTGTGCTTTTGGGCACTCCAGTGATGTTGCAGCTCCGAAATATGGCCAAACTGGTGGCAAGTGGCATCGTGGCAGCTGCACGCTTGACTTTTCTCAGTTCATGGGCAGTTATTTTGCGCCTTGATTTTTCCACACGCTTCTTGCGACCCTGTTGACTATTTTGAATGAAACGCTTGATTGTTCGATGATCACGCTTCAGAAGCTTTGCAATTTTAAGAGTGCTGCATCCCTCTGCATGATATCTCACTATTTTTGACTTTTCTGAGCCTGTCAAGTCCTTCTTTTGACCCATTTTGCCAAAGGAAAGGAAGTTGCCTAATAATTATGCACACCTGATATAGGGTGTTGATGTCATTAGACCACACCCCTTCTCATTACAGAGATGCACATCACCTAATATGCTTAATTGGTAGTAGGCTTTCGAGCCTATACAGCTTGGAGTAAGACAACATGCATAAAGAGGATGATGTGGTCAAAATACTCATTTGCCTAATAATTCTGCACTCCCTGTATGTCACGTTAAATGCACTTGATTAATTGTAGGTGGCGACTAACGTAGTCGAACAGATGACCACTAGCTACCTTTCAACATCACGTTCCCAACAGCCCTTCTTTGCTTATGGAAAGACCTAAAAACGTCTCCCTCTCTGCTGCTGTTTTGGCACCCTCCGGTCACGTCAAACTCAGACGCTTCCCGTATCATGTGAGTTTTATGCATAGCCAACGTCCTACAGATTCTAAGGGAGAGTGTTTTCGTGTTCTCAGAGGTGACGAGCTCAGATGGACAGGAGACTCAGCCGGGATTCAAACTAATGACCTGCATATCTGAGTCATTGCTGAACACTTAGCTCGCTGAGAAGTTAGCGTGCCATGGGCCAGTTGATGATTTCTCCCATTTTCTTGTGTGTGGCATTCAAACGTGCCTAATTGCTGACGATTTCCTTCTTCAAAACCAGTGCTTTAAATGGGCAAGTACTACCAGGTACTGAGTACCTCCACTTCCTAGCAAGTTTCCATTACCTTTAATGAAAGAGTACCTGCCCTTCTTAGTATTAAGCAGGTACTCCGGGGAAGTGCGTACCTACACTTTTCTGTTTTCATATAAAGCACGGATCAAAACCAACCGTTTGCTCTTCTGCTTCTCAAGGTGATTGCTTTGCGCGCGTGTTAACGAGTGTTTCTCAAAACCCATTATGGCTCTTTTTCGAACTTAGTAATGCAGATTGCAGGTTGTTTTCGTGGGAAGCCCGGCAGGGCACTTTTCATGTTTCCCCACTGGCAGATTGTGTGTATTAACCAAAGAGCTGCAGTTTATCCCCGCGTGGTTGAAGCATTAAAGGTTGTCTGCGCGGGGAGCTTCTGGCTGGGTTTCCTCAAGTTGTGATAACTGTGTCCACTGCTGTGTGCTGGTACAAACAAGCATTGGCAAAGCCAACCATTCTTGGCTTTGGGACCTATTGGCTTTGACAATGGTGTGGCAATGCTGTATAGCATCCTTGAACCTGTTCGCAATAGCTAAAGGAGAAGAAATATTAAGGGTGATACAACGTATCCACTAGCCTCATTTTGTAGGTGTGCGTAGCACGCTTGTGCGCAAATTCAAAATGATGCGGGCACCTATTTTCCTTTTTATTTACGAGTTTGAGTTTGAAGGGTAAATACATTTTTTTAAAGGGTTGTGTGAGTGCGGGTGTGAAGAAGTAAAATAGGGGTTCCAGTAGGGAAAGAATCAATACACGGTACTGAAGCAACAAGGAGGGCAGAAGCAACATTGAGGGTGTGCACAACATGGGGGATCAGGGAGTGTGAAACACAAGTGTGAGAGAAAGCAACAGAGCGTCGTGGAGAGTGGGAAGAGCAGTCCAGTACACGAGGGAATCACAATCATTTGGAAAACATGCACTCTTGTAGGCTGCTTAAACACAAAATAAATAAATAGTGCTTTAATAGTGACCAGTGGAAGGACAGAAGTAATGCGTCTATGCTCCAGGGGAGGGACAACACAACCAGAGGAAAGAAACGCTCGCACAAGGTGACAAATAAAATGCAAACAAATTAGTGACAATAAATGGTAAGAAGTGAGCAGCCCACTGAAAACTGACAATAGGTCTTTTCGCCGCCAACAGAGAGCCTGTGCTGTGTAGGCAAGGCCAAAATAATGTGTTTATTGCCAAAGGGAGTACCGCAGGTTTACGTTTATATTTATGTATCGGGGGTTGCAGGTTTCTGCGTACCCAGGGGCAAACAGTACTCTCGGCCACTGGGCATCCGAGTAGCAGCAAGAACTGAAAGAAATGTGCGTCCTGGGGAGGTTGAACAGGTTCCACCCTGAAGTTGGATGTGTGAGGCAAATGGGCCTCACCACCAAAGACACTGTCCCTACAACGGGGTAGGCGAGCTGGAACCACATTTACCACAGACTCCAATGAGAGAAGGCATCAAAAACACAGCACGGCCCTTGATACCAATCAACATCAACCAAATGACGCAAGCAAGTAGGGAACACACCAGAATAATTGACTGCCTGCACCTGGAAGCGGGCAGACAGGGCAGCAGTGCATTGAACTGTATTCAGGCAGACCACGGAGCCGAGACACGAGTCCCTCCGTGGCGTGCTCTTCCTTTCCCATTGGTGATGGGTCTTGTAGAAAAGGTCGTGTCCCTTTGGTTGAGGTGTGTACAAGATACGTTGCACAGATTTGGGCAGATGTTGGCTGTTCGCGGCATCACTTCACTACATATCGAGGGAGTCCATTTCAATGCTCTTCACAAAAGCACTCTAAATCATAATACTTTAAATTATCTTGTAGGGACATTGTATACAGAATGCTACCTTTTTTGTTTTGTTTTGACACCACATAGTGTTTTTTTTTTTTTTTTTTTAATGTTTTATCCGTGACTCAAAACGCAAGCCAGACCTATTGGTTTTACTAATGTCTTTTATTGCTGCTTTTTCATCCTGCCACTTTTGAGAAAGCTGTGCATTCCTGTGAGATGGCATCATGATGGATTTGGCGAATGGCGGCTCAGAAGTTTATTTAATTTCTGAAAATAAATCAGAATTACGGGTGGTGGCAGTCAACATTCCAACGTTGGCTGACTGCTGAGTTTTACTTGATGTCATCGCCTTTTTTGTTCGTGATGTTGCCCAGAAATCGCTATTAAAGACAGGTCACAGTGAGAATTTCTGGAATGTGACTCCTGACTGCGTGGGAGGAAACAAAAGGGGAAACCTCATTTTGCATTTAGCACTTCTTCTTTCTTGTGTGCTGCAGCTCTGCGAGATCAGAATCTTGCTGAGTTTGATTCTGTGTTTTTCAGTTCTTTGCTGGCACCTGCCAGAAGTGAAGAATATGTAAGGTATTCCGTTTCATCTCCTCGTGGTTGGATGTGTGCTTCCTGTTCTAACCGAGACAGAACATTAAGACATGTCAAAAGGAAAACCTGTTTCCGACATTCGGAAAGAATCTTTAGCTTGATTGAATTTTCTGGGGGGGGGGGGTTCTGTTTTTTGCTCGTCTTTGCCCTTGATCCCTGTTACATTATTTAATTTATGGCCTGGCCCTGCTGTTCTGTGCAGTACCGATACTTACAATGAGCTTTGGAACGGCCCGTTGCTTATCACTGCTTGGCTTTGTTCCCAGTCTCAATTGTTCACTTCTTATTTGGTTTCTTTGCTTCCCCTCCTTGTTTTTTCACCATCCCTGACGCATGACTTTTTTGCTGTACTTCTGACTGGATGACTTGTATCTCTCCGCTGCTTGCACTGAGCAAGCTGCTTAGGTTGTCTCTCTCTCCCCTTCTCCTGTGTGCCATACTTCATTCTTCCTATCCCGCTTCCTCTGTTGCTCTTAGCTCACCCAGTTCTTCCCCACCCCTCCCTGTCTTGCTCAACTTTTATATTTAATTTGATTCCAGCGTGTGTCCGAAGGCGTCACTCCCCCTGTGCCTTGCAGGCTGGGGCCCAGGCTGGAAGGCTGGTCTGGAGACCCAGGAGTTAACTTCCCGAGTTGTGGTCAAACCTCCTTTTGTGACTGTTGCCTGATCAGCCATTCTCTTTCTTCCCCTCTCCTTTGCCCCGGATTCTGAATAAGTTCAACCACCTGCCGCGAGCAGCCTAGTATCCAGGGAAAGGCTACTACATTCCTAGCTCTTGGGGGTGGCAATTGGTTGTAGAGTGGAGGAAGGTTTGGGTTCATGAGGGGTCTTCGAAATCATTGACGACTGACCTGCCGAACGTCAGAGCACTGCATTAGGTTGCTGGAAGTGAGTGTGTGTGAGTCCGTGTATACTAGCCTGCCTGATATCCCTGGCACCGCGTAGTGCGGAGTGAGTGTGTGGGAGTGATTGCCTGCAATTGACTACACTGCAAGGTCGAGGTGCTGTGCACTTTGTTTACTATTATAGTTGACATTGAAAGTTTACCTGTGTGACCTAGGCTGTGGAGTTATTTTAGAAGTGCTGAGATTCTCTGTATGTACATATTACCTCTATTGTTGGGAACTGGGATGCATCCTATAACTGTTTGATATTGAATTGGGGCGATCGCTAGAGTTGGTCTTTTGCTGCCAATTTGGTTACACTGCATGAGGGTGCTGAGAGGGAAAGTACTATTTTTTTTATGTGTACATACTGCTAATGTCATACTAACACTGTAAAATGTGATTGATGCCCAGAGTTACATAAAGTTCCCGTTATGTTAATTAATGTGTGTGTTGAATACAAACTTGCGATAAGCCTGACTGTTCTGTGTCAAGCTACCCAAGGATGAGTGCATGGTATACAGTGAGTGTAATCACCCACCCCTGACAGGAGTGGTAGGTTCTGCATGGCTAGGGCCAAGCCTCAGCCAACCAGAACTTGCTGACTCTAAAACATGAAGTCCGCATGTTCCAGGACACCGCCCACCATTGACATTCCTATGTTGTCCTACCTCTCAAATCCCCTCAGTTTCACTATCTTACTCAGGGTTTTCCCCTTCCAAAGGTGTGTGGCCCTGGTGATCCTGCGTGCCCACCCCATTGTCTCTGTAACCTTGTCCCATGCCTCCGGCTGCAAGCTCTGGGACCCCTTTACTCTGTACAAATAGCATAGGTACGTTTTCTGTTCTAACAGTGCCCACTGTAGGCTGAATGTCGGGTGATCCCGCGGTGCATAGTTCCAGTTATTAATGTTCATCATTTGGACCACGCAGTAATATCCACCAATGTCCAGAGGCCCACCCCACCATGTACTTAGAATTGTGGCCTGTTACACGTTTGACTGCTTCGTGTGCCCTGGTTGTGTATTTTTTCGTTGGAAATGTAGAATTTTTCACTCACTTAGGCAGTATTTCTGCACTTTTGTTTTTTTTATATAGAATATTACTTATGGTTGTTCATTTTCTCTTTTTTAGATCCTTCCTCGAGTTACATTCGGCAACTTGAAACAAAAGTTAAACTCCTGGAGAATGACAACAAACTTCTCTCACAGGTAGGCATAATTCTGCTCGTCCTCCTCTTGTCGCAGCAAGGTAGTATTTCTGCTTGTAGCGTGTACAGCAGCGCACTCGCTGGCCCGCCTTAATGCTAGCTAAGGCTTAATGGGAATTCCTTTAATTAAACCAGGGAGAATTGTTTCTCCCGCACAGCAGATTAAGCTTTTTTCCATCAAAATGTAATTTCCAGTTGTAATCATTATAATTATTGTTTCTAATGGCAAAGTTATTAACCCTTGAAATGGCGGAATACGGTAGTTTCCCACTGCTGCCTCGGCTGATTAAGACCACTGAATGATATCTAAAATCCCAAATTTTGCAGCCAAAAGCAATGAAACAAAACCTTCCTTATATCAGATGTCAATAAAAGGAGCACTCCTGTCTAGGGATCGTTTGACAATTTTTTTATTTTTTATGGCTCCCTCATTCCAGTGAATACCCTCTCTAAACAGTTTTCTAACACATTGTTAGAAGCACATGCTTCCCCTCGCTACCAAACACATCTGACGGGCAGTAGGCATGCTTACCGAATGAGAAGACACTTAGATGATCAGGTGCAGCACTCTGGCTTCGCCCTTTGAGCCCAAAGATTGTGCACTACTATATGTATGAAAAATGCCAATAAAGGGAGCACTTGATTGAAACTGTTAGTGAATAGATGGCTCTGTTGATCAAAATGGCCTGTTACCAGGTGACCAAGTTCTCACAAGTTGGATCCATGCTTGGGATGCCATGGCCTCCTAATGCATCTATAAATAGCATGAGTAAGTTGTTGATGTTGCATTCTGGAATCCAAAAGATATGTTTTGGGAATATTTGAAATGGACAGATGTCACACAAGGTACCGATTATGGCTCTGCTCCATCACTTTGTGGGTGCAATGAAGCAAACGCTGAGCCTCGCGGTACATAGAAAAGTGAGGAATCAGTGCTTAGCTAGAGTATCAACCACAAATAGTTTTATGAAGGAGAGCAATTTGTTCATCAGGAGTAAATTGCTACAGTGGAAACTTTTCTGAATGGGCCATTGCAGCACATAAAAGCTGAAGTAGGCCTAAGCAGTATTAGAACATTGGAAGTTGGCAGCTCCATTGAAAACAATGGAGTGCTGCGGGCTTTTACTGGCTGGTAAAAGCCTGCAGCGCCAACATTCCAATGTTCGCTTTGTTCACAGCAGCAGCTGTGAACAAAGCCTCACGGAGCCCGAGGGGATTTTAATCCCCTTGGGCTCCGTGAGCAATTTGTTTTTTTTAATAGAACATTCTGCCCTGAGTTGCAGACTGTTCTAATAGCCTTAGAACCCACCGTAGCGGGCTCTACTGGCTATTAAAGGCCCACTCCTGCGTTAAATGCCTCGGCTCGGGCATTTAACGCGGGAGCGGGCCTTTAATAGCCGGTAGAGCCCGCTACGGCGGGTTCTAAGGCTATAGTATGTTGTACTACAGGCAATTTTTAATAAGTCCTCTGCGCAGCATGTGTAGAGAAACAGAAAGACAGTTGTCCATGTTTGTCTTTTGGTTTGCAAAGAAATATACTTGGCTCTCAGTAGTCTCCAGTACTGTTGCTGTTCAGCGGTTTGTATCCAAGACTGGATCTAATCCACCTTCCAGATAGCAGTTACAAAGCTGTGGAACAGTATACCACAAGATATGTCAAATGCCCAGAGTGCCCTCTGGGACTACGTTTACACCCATGCAGGTCAGTGTTAGCCCAGGAGCCACCTCACGTAAATGTCATTGAAAGTCTAAACTCTAACTTGGTTAGTGTATTTCATTTTCACAAGTCAACTAACTTGTCTTATTGGTAGCAAGGGCATTGCTCACCAGATGGCTTCTCAGAGGCAGCCTGACGGACCATAAAGAAGACAGCAGTACAGCAGAACATGGCCTTGGATTAAAAAATAAGTGCAAAGCATTTTTAGTACACTAAAGATGGCGTATTAAACCGAAAGGGTCCTGCAATGTAAAAGTCCATTCTGGGAACTGCTGCTGGTCAGAAAAAAAGGGAGAATCTGGTTTAAGCGTAGAACTTACTTAAGTTTTTAATTTGGAAAAACTATGTTTTATCTGCAAATAGAAGCTTCAGAAATGTTTTCTCCATCACAGTTATTTTCAGTGTTTTAATCTGGCACTCTTGAGTGCCTACACTCAGTAGGCATGCACACTGACATTTGATCCAATCAGAAGGCACTGTTCTTGGTTATCTTAGTTCCCGGGGTCGTATCCGATAATTGGTAAGATAGATAGTCATGGGATGCCATGGTTGTTGTCACGCTTATCATAACAATCGGTGAATAAAGTAATTACTTTAAAAGTTATCAAATTAGTTCGTAGTTATGGATGTCTTTTGGTGATCCGAAGTAGATCTCAGTAGAGAAGAGGTTGGAGACCCCTATGTTAGAGTGGGCAAGGTTGCTGTCCGATTCCTATGGAGCAAGCAGAAGGCAGGGACGCACCAAAGAGAGAGTGGACACCTAGCCTGGGATTCTGAATATATTCATTTCTTTGCTGGCTCATACAGAACACAGATTATCAGCCGGTCCCTCCTTTATTGCTTCACACAGATGCGAGCAGGGGCCATTGTGGCATTCTGCAGAAATGAAACATCATCTCTGCAATAACAGGGCATATGCATTTTCCACACTCCAGTGCTTTCCTGGTTCAGACTACCATGGCTTCCAGCTGGCTGACCACTGAGTCCATAATGTCTACATTTGGCTGAACTTTTAATTGCCTTGTTATAGTTGATGTCAGAATCAAAATTCCTCTTTAACAGAATTGATTTTGCCCGCACATTAGAGGTTGTGGATCCAAGCAAGTGCCAAGCACATTATAGTTTTATCCAACAAAGGTAAGATGATGGATGTGCTGGCCGGAGGCCTCACGGTGCTTGTACTAATTATGGCTGTTCGAGATGTGAATAATCCAAGCTGGCCCGCCACCAGTTTCTTCTCATTTGGCATTGCTCAAGCGCTCCTTTTTTCATCCTTGATCAATAGCTTGAAATGTTGGAAAGTGTAACATTTAAGGCTGCCCGAGTGCTAAGATTTTTGAAATATGTCGTGCTATAAAAATAATTTGGAAAATGACTTTTGTTCTTTGCAGTATGTGATCTATCCATTCAATTTCTAATCCTTCCTAACCATGCCATGCTTTTGTTAGGCATGTAGTGCTGACGTTTTGTTCTAAGTGTGTATTATAGGTATAAAACATTAATACGCCTCTTATTAGTGATATATTGGGTTGTATCAACTATAAAACAGCTTTAATAGTTTTAGAAAATGTTTGAAACATCTAAACAGCATACAGAGATTCTACAATAAGGCAATGTTGCTCTGTATCAAAGGTATTGACGTCCACAAAGTGGTAAAATTCCTGCACCACACACAAACAGATTAAAGGCTTGTAGGGAGGAGAGATGGGAGCTGTGACATAATTCACCCCCTCCCCCGACTCCCACTCCCAGGCAAGGGCATTTCACGCTTCACACTCCGCCATCCGAAGCCATGCTCTTAGACACTTCAGCCTCATTCTAAATAAAAATTGATTACTATGTGGAATGGAACCACTAAGAGAATCTTGGTGTGCCACGCAGCTCTTTGAGAAACTTTATAATTGGAAGTCTTTAAGAATACGGAAAATAGAGTGAGCCAATAGCTGATTGTCTCATCCAGTTCCCTACAATTTACAGACTTCCATTAGGAAACAGATTTCATTTGACTGTTGGTAGGATTTGCCAATAATCACCGTTTTATTACCAGAAATTGATGAAGACTATTATGCGCAATAGCATGATGACAGCATTAAGGCATGATTCCAATAGATCACAGCAATAAAGAGGGTTCCAGCCCCTCATTATTGCTGTGCTGTATAGTCCTCTTGAACACATCGAAAAACAAAAGCAGTGTCCCTGTCTTCACAGGACTAGAGGCACGCTGCCAGCAGCGGACTGATGTGGCGGGCGCTTAAATCTTCATTGTGGTCCATGCGCTAAATCCTGACTCCACTAAATGATGCAAGCCTGTTCTTTTCAAGGGGCAAAGATTGACATCAGTACTTAAATAATAGTGTGCAGTAATGGGGCTGCCATCGCCAAATATTATTTCCTGTTCCTAGTACAAGCATTTTTGTATAGAAAAGTGTAGACCAATTCTTGCAGTTTCATAATTAGGATGCATGATTGTGGTTTTGTACTATGCAAAGGCATGTGCCATCACACTCCTGATGGAGGTTACAAATGAGCAGTGCTTTACTTGTCGAAAAATAAGTGCTGGGGTCCAAGGTTTTGCTCCGAAGCCTGCAGCCGGCATCATCTTAAGACCAGGGGACCAAGGTTGTATAGTCAAGGTTCCATCTCACACCTCTTTCATCCACCACCCTACACTCCCTGGCCCTTTATCTCACTTTTACAGGTTCTTATTCATACCTACTTCCCCTTGTCACTTTTTATCACCTCTCTCGTTTCCCTTCTTTACTTTTTTCCTACCTTTATCTTTTGTCTGAAGTCAAAATCTGATGATGAAGAATAAGTCTCGGTCCTTAAAGTGGTTAGTGGGAAGCAACACGGGGAGAAGCAACACAGGGTGGTGCAGGTGGGGCATGGAAGCATCACGGGGTGCAGGTTGGGTGAAGCAACATCGTACGTTGTGGATGGGGAGTGTAAGCAACACTAGGGTGCAGGTGGGAGAAAGCAACAATTGGGGGATGGGTGGCAAGATCAAAAGGGCAAAAGAGCAACATGTAGCTGGTGTGGAGAAAGCCTACAGGCGATAAGGCAACAGGGGTGCATGGGGGAGAAGCACATGGGCAAAAGAGGAACACTGAGCACGAGGGAGTGGTTAGAGAAGTACACAATGGAGACAACGGGAAAACACATGCACTCTCATAGAGCGCTAAACAAAAAGTAAAAAGTAGCTTCAAACAAAAATTCAAAAGTAGTGCCTGAAAATCTGTGCGGTGAAAGGACATAGTTATGTGTCCATCCTTCAGAACAGCGACAAGCACAAGAAGAGGCAGGAAAGTCACTCAATGAACAACTAAGAAGCAAGCAAATGAGAGTCACAACGAAGTCAGCAAGTGGTAAGCAGTGAGCGGGCTGTAAGCCACTGTAGGGTAACAGTCGGTCTCAGGACAGTGTTTGCACAGTCTTAGGCAAGACCTAAGAAGGTCCGAGCCATTCCCAAGCATTAGACGGGCATTTCAGAAGAGTTCATTAGACTGGGCCAGCAAGCTGAAGGCTGCCCTTCAGAGGCTCAGCACCCGAAGCAGCCTGACACACACTGCACGTGCTATAATGGATGTGCCACCACTCTTTGTCCACAATACAACCTCCTGACTTGGCCTCACTATTTGCATCACAAACTCGCAAGTATTAAACAATACCAAGAACTTTAAGAGAACATGTTGCCCCATAAAGTAACATCAAGAGCTGTATGATGAGGCTCAACATGGAAAAGCATCATGCTTAATATAAGGACTTCCACTAGGCATGACATGAACACAAAAGGTGGGCTCATGCTCTATCAATAGTTGAAATCCAATCATTCAAAATGAGGAAAAACAGTACTTTCTTTGTACAAGGTGGCCATCCTTGTCCCAGATTCAGTAGTCTGGATAGTATAAAGCAGTTTCGAATAGGATGGTGTGTGTTGTCCAGTGTGACAGGTACTTGGCCTGCAATGGGTAAGCAAGGCGTCGGACATTTTCTACAGATGTTATGGCAGCCATTGCTCATAGGGCAGTTTTAAAATAATTAACTATCATGTACAACAGGAGTTCCAGGGCCTCAAGTACTGTTACACTGCTTAAAAGTGCTAACAGTGGGGGAATGCAGAGCTTATGGCTGATTTTCTCTGCAGTGCCGAGGTAGACGGAGCACTGCGATGGGCTTTACTGAAATTGTCTTTAACTATAGTTCACTGACATATGAGAGGAAGTCCGTGCATGTCACTTGTAACACAGATCAAGTTTCTTAGCAACCATGACTTCAAGGACGAATTGCCACAACTCTCTTCTTGCTGATTTCCAGCTAAATGTAGTTGGGTAGCTCAGCAGCCAGGGCTAACAATACCGCGAGCTTTTTGTTGTTTGTATGCATCCCAGATCCCGCAAAACACCTGCCAACCAGAACAGAACTGTCTCCACAGCTCCACCAGTGGGAATTTTGGCACATTTAAAAATAACTTGCATTCGTTGTGCATGAGGTATGGAAATCGGCAACTCGGCGTATTTTCGAGTCAGCACATTAAGTTTGGTGCAAATGCGTTTCTGGGTCAGGCGCTCAACTTTTCGCAGATTTCGAACTCTTGTTAAGCACACATTATGCATTTTCCATCGCCTTCTGCATATATCTTGTACATCATGTGTGAAGAGAGACAGCTCTAATTGGGAACGTCTCTTCTCCTTCAGCCACGCCGAGATGCTAACTGCAAATATTCCACGTGTCTTTCCATGCAGGCGTCTCGTGCCAACTCCTTATTTCACAGTCTCGCGCTGCTGGTGACACCGCCCACACAGGCCTTTCTTCTCCTCGCGACGTTCTGCCGTTAGTACCTGATTCAGAATACTTCATGCCTGCGTGTTTTCCAGGGCCGTCACGATTTGCATCTTTTGTGTGTGTGAGAGAACTTAATTTGTAATACATAAATAAAAATAAGTGCAGGAGCCATGTCGGCTGCGCTTTTAAATGCTGTGGTTACTGAATAGCATCCCCAAATAGTATTGTTTGCATCATACCCGTTTTGCGTTCGTTACCCTTGCCCCTCCTCTTTCTTCATCTTACTCTTGAAAGTTCATTTTTATCCCTGTTTATACTGTTTTCGTTTCTCCCTCCTTTTCTGACCCTCTCTCTTGCCTTGGGTCAGAGTATGACAATGAGTAATCCAGATACCAAAAAATAGCATCGACGTTCTGATGAAATCACGCAGTTGGTATTGCCAAGTTGATGTATGGCTCTTTACGCCCAACCAATTAAAATGTCGGTGTCCACCGGTGTCCCTGATTCTTTGGCGTTGAAAGCCAACTCCAGAATTTTCATCAAAGGACCAGACATGTCTATCAGTTTGTCTTGGCACTTATGCCAAGACCTGTCCAGGCCCTTTTTAGGGTCCCTGGTGAATTTTTTCATAAAGGTCACTATAGTGGGGTCAACTTCTGGTGTTCAGCAACCTTGCCTTCTAGGTCTAGTCTAGAACATTCTGCTCCAAGGCGGGACCGAACCTCTTTATCAAAACTCTTGTGTATGTGGGATTGTACATACTTCCATTTCTGGAGGTGGAATCCAATTGGACACCCTGGGGTGAATAATCTCAGTGGGATCAAAATTGAGTACCTTAGGAGGGGAAACTTGTTTCTTAGGCTTCTTGCTTGGACCAGGTTGATCAGATCCATCAGAATCCTCAGATAAGGGTAAAAACAAGAGTCTTTTTTGACGCCATAGTTATGCTCATTGGCACTTTTGCGGCAAAGTTTTTCAAAAGCATCAGCATGGGCATCCGCAGACACAGAATCCTGTACCTTTCCTTTGTTTCTAGATTTAGACCCTTCGCCATGAGTCTGGTGCTCCTGCATCCAACCCTGGGTGCGAATGTAGTCAAACAGCTGACCAGAAAAAGGTCCCAAAGCCCTAAGTAGGGCATTGTTTACAGATTGTTGGACCCTACAATCAAGGGCTTCTTCCAGGTTCATCTCAAATTGATTACCAGTATCTTTAGGGAAATACCCTGATGCGTTCTCATCCCATTGAGCCATTCTCCTGATATATATTTTTATTTAGATATAGAAGTGACAGGCAGGAGAGATCAATATAGGGGGAGTGTAAAGTAAAAAACAAACAAAAAACAGGCCAATAAAATGTGGAGGGTGCAGCCTGTGAAAAAACACTCTAGGCAGAGCCTTTTCATGGGCGAGCACAAAGTGCTCTGTCCATTCTGTAATCTCTCTTTGGGCTTGAAACCACGTCGGTCACTTACATTGGTTCGTGGGCTTGCCTTTTAAAATCTGCTTGCTTTCATTTGTGAAAGGCATGCATATGTCATGCTTTTTCCGGCATTTAGCCCACTTACACAGCACCGGTAAAGTACCAAAAACATACGAGGCTCGATGTTTTCAGCCTGGAGTCTGGACTACTTTATCTGTTTATTTTCCACACAGCGTGATCTTTCTGCATTTTACAAAGCGCGATCAAGCTGCGTGTTTTTTTTTTGCTTTACAACACTAATAGCTCTAACTCGAACAAATGCAGGGCCCGTTGCATTGAAAATGCTTGTTAATTGATTACAGCCTGAGCTCTAAGCAGCAGGGCATATTGGGAGCACACTACTAACACAGGAATACCTCCACATGGTCGCATCGTAGAGAAACGAGCCGGCCTCTCAGAGAAAAACTCTGTTAAGGATCAGCTCGTAAAACGCGACGCGACACGGAGATTAAAAATAAAAATAGGACTACGCATGATAAGCGTAGTCCGCTCCTCCTCCACCAAAAGGCCTGACTCGGAAAGGAAAGCCGATAGCAAAACAGGGCGTGAGACAAGCGCAATGAGCAGTTAACAAGAACGCGGGCTGAATCGCTTCACCAGACACAATGAAAGAAGATAATGCAATGCCTGCAATCAAGAAAAAAAGTAAACAAGTACTTACCTGCTGCGGAGCAGCAACGAAAGAGGAAGTGACTTATGGGGTCATGGTTTATATAGACTGGGGTCTTGAGTCATGAATGGGACATGTGATATACTATAAAGCATCATGGGTATTGATGTTTTTTGTTTTAACGTTACTTGATTGGCTGCTGTGTTGAGACAGTAAAAGAAAGAGAAAGCATAATCGGAGCCTCCGGTCCTGACATAGAATTTATTATTTAAATCATCCTTGTTTTATGAAGAAGAGCGAATTGATAAACATAAACAAATTCAAAACTGTATAACTGATGTTTCGGCCTGTCCTTTTATATTGATAGCTCTGTAAAGGGAAATACAGTGATGCTAGACAACCCATTTACATGGGCAATAGATATGCTTAAAGCAAGCATTGGCAGAGCCAATAGGTCTTGCCTTCAGAACTTATTGACTTCGCCAATGACATTTGGCAAAGCTGTGCAGCACAGCTAAAATACAAATGGAAATAATGGAGCGATGACGCACCAGCATCTACTGTGTCATTTGGTAGGCACACATGTTTGTGAAGATCCATACACATGCATGCCCACAGAAACAAAGGAAGAGAGACAGATTCTCCTAAGCCTAACACAGGAGGGGCTCACCTTTCAAGTTTTGGTTGGAAAGGATTAAGCAGGTGTGTCAGAGGTAAAGCTGAGGTTCTCACAGAATCTTTTTCCTCATACAACTTGAAGTCCCTACTTTGGATTGTTCCAGACTGATGTACAGGACGTTTGCGACATAAGTAGAGTTATGATGTGGCACACTAGTCACGGCCAAGCTTGGTTTTTAGAACCTTCCACCTCTACTTAACAAAAAACCCTGCGCAAGATAGAGAGAGCTGAGAAGACACCAGATGTGGAAGTGACGATGATGGAAGGGTACCCGGAAGGAAAAAGATGCCACCTGAAGACCTGCAAGGATGAATTTTGGGACTTTGATTCCAGCTGACCCCCAGGACTAGGATGGGTCTCTCCAGGACCTACACCACTGGCCTCGAAACATTTGAGCAAATTAACCTGCTTTTGGACCCTGGATGGTTCCCCTGGATCTTTTGTGGACTGCCCTTTGACTCTGCTGCTGATACGTAGGTGTCCAGCAAGAAGGCCAGAAGGTCCTGCATCTTACGGACTGCAGCAGGGAAGTTGTGTTGCTTGCTGGCTGAAGTGTGGCTATGGAACATATTCCTCAAACAGAAGAGTCTCAGGAGTGCAGACGGAGGACAGGTCTGGCACAGGGAGCCAGAAAACCCTGCTCACTGCAAAAAGCGCCCTTTAAGGGCCAGGAGACCTGAAGAAAATGCTCTTGGTGTTTAGAACTGGCCCCAAGGAGCAAAAAAAGCCCTGAACCATCAAACTCCGTCCTACAGCCTGGAGTGATCTACCTTTAAAGCTTGGTACCATTGGGGGTACCAAGCAGCGAATCAAGTGTCTGGTGCTTTGTGGCGAGTTCAAGAAATTTCCCCATGGTGGGCCAGGGCACACCGGATCACCACAGCAGGCATCTTTAATTTGTCCTGGGAGAAGTGGACGTGCATAAGGCCCTCTCCCATCCCCCGGGCCTAACACATTTAAACTTTGTTCATTGGGACCCCACATCCCCGGAACCAAAAGCAGAGGCAGACTGGAGCCCTAGGAATGTGACTGATGCCCTTCCTGCCCCCTTGCTCCCTTGTCTGGAGGGAGGCAGCTGCACCATTCAGCTCATGGGGCACAATAAGGAGAAAAGGTATGCCAGCTCTCATGAATGCACAGTGTGTGTTGGCTGTCGGGGAGTCAGCCAGTCAGAGCAAGGGTGTGCTTCCTGCACTGTCCGTCTGGCAACAAAAGGTGAGGTGCCCCATACAGGAACAAGGGCACCCAGCCTACCAAAAATAACAAAAAGGAAAGATGCTTAACAGAAGGCCTTAGCTGCTCATTCATTATGCAAGCCCTGTCCATGGAGTACCCCATAATCCCCTACAAGGGGGTACAAATTTGCATAGTTTCCCTGTGTTGGCCTCAGGACCCACTAACTGTCTAAAACTATGCTGTGCAGGATTGCATAGAGTGCAACAGCCTCCCAGAACGTTTTTTAAAAAAACACACCTTGCCTCTCCTGGGGTAGTTTTTTTAATTTTAAAGCACTTGTGGAGTTGCAGCTTTTGATCTTGGGCTCTGGAGTGCAGGGACCCCACGTGGTTGGTCCTAAGCCTGCTGCTGTGGTCCAATTAAAATAAATGAAAAGCAATGTAGTGCTCTTTGATAATGGTGATGGGTGACAATTCAAAGTTTTACTCTATGATGAAAGCTATTTACTATTGATACTACCCCCCATTGACTTAATGGTGGGCCATAACATGTATTCTGTATTGGTACTTAATTAGTGTTACATTGGTGACTTATTTGAGGCTGCTTTTACTTCTGTAGTGACAACATGACAATGTCAGTAGGTCTACCTACTTTATAATAAAACTCCTTTATATTGTGATGTTTCATCTAGTATAGGTGGGCGGTATTTAGGTAATAAGGTTCAGGGCCCCTTAGGAGCATAATGTGTTATAAGGGTTTCACTAAAGGTATTTCTATTTAACTGAATGTATATAATTGTAATTTAATGCATTGTATTTAGTAGGGTGTGTTTAATAAAAATACTTTTCCTTTTTATATGAAAACGCACTGAATGGACAATGATATTTATCACATGTTGTTGCGTACCATCAAGCTGCTGTTAATAACTCACACCACATCCCCTGAGTAGGTCTTGGACTACTCTACCTTGCTACCCTGAGAGAGTCTGTTGCAACAATGAGGTAGGTACTTGGTTCCCAGTAAAAAGACAATTGCAGACTTATTACTAGTGAAGTACACGCATCCTACACAACTAAGAATTCAGGGCCAGATGTAGCAAAGGATTTTACCCATTCTGTGTCTATGGGAAAAAGTGTTCGTACATATGGCCCTCAGTTCCTTACGTTCTTAAATGTATTGGGGCTATTACATCAAAATTATTAACTGTAGGAAGAAGGAGCATCTATTCTACAGGTTTCAAAAGCAGAAGATAGTACCCTAGGTTTAAAAATTGGAAGACCTGCCGGTGATTGCAGGTGAGGGCCACCAACACTCATTTTTGGGGACTGGGACTTATTGTTTAACAGGACTTGGGCCTAGAAAAAGAAAAAGGCAGAGAAGGAAGAGAAAGAGAAAGAATGGGAACCAATGACAAAGAAAGAGGACTGGGATGAAAAAGAGCATGCAAGAGTGGGGTAAAGAGACAGCGTGTAGGGTGGTGGGTACAAGAGGCAGAAGTTGAAATCAAGACTCTGCAGTTTTGAGATTTGGCTACCCCAACCAGAGTTGGCCTTCGTTTAGGCAACACCAAATTTGGTGCCCCCTGCACTTGTCCTCTTTAATTGTTTATGTATTGAAAATTTAGGACAAGTGGGAGGAACATTAGGTGGCTAAGGTTAAGAAGCACCCAAAAAAATAAACGAAAGCGAACAAGGGCTCCAGCAGCCGTCAGAAAAAAGTGTTTACACACACATTTCTTTGGACTTAACTCATAAGAAGACTATTGGCAGGAGCTCCTGCGCCCCGCTGGAGGTCCGTACCCTGGGCGTGGGCCCAGCTCACACATGATGAAGACCGCCTTCACACCAACATTCAGCAGCTCCAGAAGCTCGTTTTTGAGAAATACTCCTATTCTTTTACAAATTAGGCACTTGATTAAAAAAGTAGAAGTTATACCATAGCTTTAAAAGCAGAAGATATATCATAGGTTTAAAAAGTGGAAGTGATAGCATAAATTTAAAAGCAGAAGTTTTACTATAGATTTAAGCAACTGAACACATAGTACAAGTTTTAAAACGTGAACACGAAAAAAACCAGACCTGCAAGCAACGTTTCTGCATGTGATTTATGTCTGGTGGAAACGCTTCTAATAAATGTTAACTCTGCAATCATTTAATGTCACAGGTACGCTGGAAAGCGGCTATTTGTTCAAGATGGTATTTAAATTAAATCTCTTCTCATTGAAATAATAGACCATTAATAACTTAGTTCAATTTCGCGTCACTGTTCAGAAAAATTTAATTTGGAGTATGTCATCTTTTTATAATTGATGGAGGATGCCTTAAAGTCGTATTTCTCTGAGATTTGCAGTTCTTTTTTATGGCATTTGCTGTTCTAATTTTTCCAGGAATTTAAGTACTTGAGACTTGCTTGAATAAGAGGATGAAAACCTCTTACACAAAATTATCATAACACACATATTCCATCACTAGCACGGTCTCTGGTGTGTAGCAGAGCCTTAAACAACTCATCGCTTTTTTTGCATGGGAAGATGCACTTGACAGGTACAGGTCCTATGTATAGGGACCAAAACACAAAGTTGATATCTACCTTTGCCCTGAGTAGGTCTGCTTTTCATCTGGTGTTGGCCAAAGGAGTGAATTTAAGAGTAAAGTCGGGGGGGGGGGGGGGGGGCATTTCACACAGGGACGTAGCTTGGTCAGTAAGATTTCAGGGGGGGGGGTAGAGCTTTTAGTTTTCCAACAATAAGATAGGCATATACTGTTAAAATACATTACACGACAAAGAGGCATATAGTGTTAAAATAAATTATAGGACAGGCAGGGTGCATGAGAGGGGCTTAGGGGTCAGTGGAAAGGGAGAGGAGTGCAAATTGGGAGGGGTACTAAGCGAGGAAAAACACGTTAGGTTGTAAATTAACCAACATTATTTCAGACTTTCAAAACAGAGAGAGGGAGAGAGTGTGCGCTTTTTTGTCTGTGTGTGTGTGTCACAATTCCTGTTGAAATCCGACAAACACTTCATCATACCCGACCAAAAGCTCTTGTACCAAACTATTTACCAGAAAATGCATTTAACGGGGGTTGTAACACCCCAAACAGCCTCCCTGAGGCTATGCCCCTGATTTCATGTTTACATTCATTTTTGTTTTTTGTTTTTACTGATTTAGCTTTTAGTCCATATCCCTTAGAAACAGAATGATGTAGATATCATTTAGGGGCCTTGGGTTGAAAGTGGCCTAGCTCATATGTCTAAATAAAATATGAACACTTACTTACCCTGCAGTGCTAAATTCCTGGAAATCCGTGCCTTAACTGCTTAACGGACTAATAATTGATAGGTAGGTTCATACTTTAATGGTACTACAGAAGCAATCTTTATCAGAATCTCTAATGTTAGCCAAAGAATTATCATAATGATTTTTAAGAGTAATGCAATCTCTGATATTGGTAATTTTAGCCATGTGCTGATGTAGCCTCAAAAATATTTGTTTACAAAAGAAAATGTTCTAAAGTGTCTGAGTGTGTATATATATATCTGTAAACATTTTTTTAAATATATATATATATCAATGCACAAGTTGGTCCTTTCACAGCGAGCTCGTCAGTTGGTGCCCGCGTCAGGGAAGGACCACATCCCTGTATTTATTTTTAGCAAAACGACACAAAGTCAAACTCGGCACTCACAGGATCGCAATTGTTCTCCTTTAATGTATATGAACCAAATACACCCGGCACTGACGCGTTTCGACCACCAAGGTCTTGATCACATCATATACATATATATATATATATGCGAGTGCGTGTGTGTCAAAGCAATTTCCAATTTTATGTTGTTTAATTCTTCCCCTTGTTGCCGTTTTTTTTCTCCATTTTCCTTAATTTCTTCAGTATGGTTACTTTGTGTTTAGAGAAAAGGTAAACGTAAAAGTATATAGCAATTAAATAAATAAATAAAACCATCATCAGTGTGTTGAGGTGCATTCCTGTGTTTTGTAAAGTGTTATAAATGTTGCAGAGCTGTATGAAGGAGTATTTTTCTGAGATGAAACATATTCCTATCATTGTGAAATGACAATCACTGCTTTGACTTTTTTGTTCCCTTTAGCTGGCTGGCCACAACAGTTTGCCACGATATTACTCTAAGGTATACATATTTATCTTACATCGGCACACCTTTCAACCCTTGTTTCTGGGTTTGTGTTTCCTATGTAATGGTGTTGGGTTTTTCGGGCAAACCAATGAGCAATTTGTCTTTAGTTCTAGGAAGGCGATTGAAAGCAACATTCACACATGATTCCAAGATCAACAAACATGTGTTGCAAATTTGTAATAAAAAATACAAATTTAAAGGATGGAAGATATGCATAAAAATACTGATCTTGGCCCTGTTTGTCATAAAATGTATTTTAGCCAAAGTTATAAAAATCTTTGGATAAAATGTTGACTTATGTGTTTGTGTTGCTTTCATTGCCTGATTAGCACCTATATCCAGAATCTTTTTTGGTATGGGAACTGTATTGTGATTGGTTGGGATGGAATATTCTCAGGTATTGCTTTTTTCATACTTGCAGTCATCCCCATCTCGATCAGTCACCATGCGGTTGCCATGTTGAGTGTAACCCAGGTGTTCGATCTTTTCTTATTAAAAGTGTCTATCTTCTTGTTCAATGTTGGAACCCCTAAGCAGAAATGAGAAATCTAAAGGGCTTAATTTAACCCCACATGTTATCCCACTTGGTTCTGCTTCTTTTCAGAATACTTAAAGCCAAAATACTGCTCATTGACCTTAGATGACAGTTAAAAAGTTAGAAGTAATTTTCATTTGTAATGACAGGTGCATACAGATTACATCATAAGCTGAAAAGATCATAATATTGAAACAAAAATTCACACACCTCTGATTAAGCATTTCCAGTATGCCCTAAACTAGTTTGACAGGTCTTATCACCCTAGCGAGTGTTAAGAAAATGTTAATCATCACAAATTACTATGCATTTAGAGTCACAGTATAACCAATGTGGCCACACAAGGAAAACACCAGCACAAATCAAAGTTAAAGGGTTTTATTTCAAACTCAGACTCAGGTCAATGTACACAATTCCGAAAACAAGACTCAAAAGATACAAAATAAGCATTCACTATCCGAATCATTGGAACTAACAAACTAAACACTCTATCAATGCGATGCAGAACAAAACTACCAAAACGTGATGGTCAGAGAATAGATACTGATCATTTCTTCTAAACGTTTGCAATAGATTCAGGGCCATATGTACGAAAGCTTTTTCCCATAGACACAGAATGGGTAAAATCCTTTCGTACATCTGGCCCTCAGTCATCTAATTAGTTCCTTAAGCAGTGGGGTTCGGGGATCTCTTAATATGTTCAAAGTTCAAATTGACTAGTGCTGGGCTATAAGACATGGGGCCAAAAGGTAGAAAATAAATAAAGGGCAAAAAATAATTTGGGAAAATGTAATCTGGGGCAAAATTAAGCTAACTAAAGTTGGCAAACGTAGGTAAAAAGAGAAGGTGTCAGCATTTCAGAAGCTTGGTCAAGAGTCTTCTCATGGGTCAGTAATAATCTAAGTCTCTTCAGATAAGCTTTAGGGGAAGCAGGGCAAGAGCAAAAAGATCTTTACCTCTCAAAGTCCGAATGGTGTCTGCCTCAAATACAACCAGGGAATGGTAAATTAAAGTCCAAAGTAAACGATGATTTGTCTATTATTCACACCATACAAATCAGAGGGGTGAATGTCTAGTTATAGGCATCTTACGACATGCATCTGAAACATCAGGAAGTGTTCCCAAGTTCATTATGGGTAAGAATCCATCTTTGCTCCCCTGTACAACTTTGCAACAAATAATAAATTGAGTCTATCATTACATTCCCTGGTTCTCGATGTACCAATTTCAAGGTTACTTTCTCAGACTCTCTGTGAATGAAAACTATAGCACATCTGTTTCAAAACTAACATTTCATGTGAACGAAATCTGAAACAAATGATGTTAGCAAAAGGAAAACATTTTCTCTCACATTTTATGAAACAGTGCCTTTCACACCTCATATAGGCTAACTAAAGCAAATTAAAATGGCACATTCATGTATGTTAAATAGAGCACATAAAACATCATAATCAAAGTACATAGCTGTTCTTTTGATAAAGCCTCTATACCTCATCACATTAGATCACTGGCCTACAGTGAATGCACTTTAATATAGGCTTTCAGTGTATCACTTCACAATTAACTTGTTAGAACTGCACACATTATAATGTCAACATGGTCATGTATAGGTCAACATCGTAATGCTAGATAACTGCAAACACTCCGCTGTATCACCTGTGAGATGGCAGTTTTCTTGTCCTAAATTGTTAGCCAGCTACCAGCACGTCTTTATCTTAACAAGAGGCAAAGCCCTTAATACTTTGCTAGATTTTGGTGGAGTGAAAATTGCCGAAAGCACATTCTTCAGAAACAGGGTACCGCTGGACTAAAATTTAACGTGCTAGACCTGAAAATGGAAATTATGCACCTTTTTCTGTGTTCAGCGGTGAGATTGATGTTCTCTGCTGTAGCATGTGCCTGGCTGTCTCCATAAATTATTCTGGACAGTTATTAAAGGACACAATGGCGGACTGTATTTTTTTAATTTTAAGTGGTGCACTCTTTGGTGTGGTGGGTTTATTTTCTGTATGACAATGCAAAACAAAGCATGCAGTTGAATGGTACTAACCGCTTTTAAAGGGTAAATTTAACACAGTGAGCCCACACTCCATTTAATGCATGTTCTTCTTTACAGTGCATGATTGTATTTTGTGCTGTTTCTCTTTTTACTGTGGCATCTCTCTTTGCTTGTTTGCCCTCTGTGCTCTTTCACCCATTATTTGTACTGACTCTTTCTTTACCTTTCCCACATGCATCCGTATCCATTGTGCTGTCTCTATCCTGTTTATGCCTCTTCTCTCCTCTTTACTTGTCACCCTATAACTCTGCTGTCTCATCTGTTTTCCACTATGTCTTATCCTGCTTTGTGCCCTTTCCTGTATTGTGGTACCTCTCACCTCCTTGCTTTTGAGTATCTTACTCTTCCCATTTTGCTTGTTCTTGGTTTATGTTGTCTAATTCTCCTCATTGTTGTGTGTCCCTTGTGTGTGGTCGTCAGTTATGTGGTTCCCCTTTCTGCTTTCTCTTATCGTCTGTGCTTTTTCGCTCACCATTTATACTGCTTCTCCACCATGTGTTTTTCTCATAATTGGTCCTATCTTTCTTCATACTTACCTCTCACCCATTGTGCTATCTCTCCATGCCCGTTCAGTTTCTCTCTCGTTCTTGTACTCAGTCTCTTGTGTTTGTTTATTTTATTTTTCGGACTCTCTTCCACTAATCCTTTGTGCTGTTTCGCTCGTTCATTGTAATGTGTCTCGCACTTTTCATCCTCCAGGTCTTTCATAACTTGATCACCAAGTTTTGGTCATTACCCACGACATTCTGTTTCTCGTCATATGTACGTGATTATAGATAATCGCCAAGTCTGTTACCTCTGTATTTTTCACACACCCCCATCACGCTAGGAAGAGTCACACCAAAGCAATCCTTTGAGTTGCTTCAAGCATCTATAGGAACTACTCTGTTCCCTAAATCCTGCTTACATTTTGAAATGATGCAATTTCACGTGGAACACTATTTATCTCAGGATCTACTGCCAACCTACAGCCATCCTAATGAGAAAGGAAGGTAGGATCTCTGAAGGATACTTGGGGTTTTAGGTACTTGGGGCTCTTCTCAGGAAAAGATGGAGAGGACCCGCATATAAGGCTCAAATTGTAATTTACCTTGGGGGGCCAGTTTGTAGGAAGGCTTCAGTCAGTGTTACCTCTAATATCTGTGGCGTCTGGGTTCTGCGCTTCCATGCGTTACGACTGGCTCCCGGTTCCTCAGCCTCCCTCTACCAACTGCCTCACGTGCTCTTCCCTCAGCACCAATATTGTGTCAATTTCATCAGAGGCGCTTCCACAGTGTCCGACTCCAGAAGCCTGTCTACCACTGCACTGGTCGGTCATTCAGACAGGTAGATGAACAAATAGAGGGAAATCCTGACTTATATAGCTTTTTCTTTGGCACAGATTCCAACGCTGTAAAAAATCTGTACAGAGTGAATATACTGATGCACATTGTGCACCAGTATTGCCCCGACTGTGCCAGTTACTCCCTTGCCAGCACTGGACTTGTTTCCATCAAAGAATGTTAAAATTAACACCCTCCCAATCAGGCCATAGGTTTTACTGTTTGTGCAAAATAGTAGAAGATGCATGATTGATTTTTTTGCCACCAGAGGTACAGTCGGAGTACTCGTTTCCTGTCCAAAGTCTACTGTGCCTTACAAGAAATCCTTTTATTGGAAACATCCTCATCCTAAATTTGATATATGGGGTTTGCTTAATTTCCGGATAAGTTAGGTAGGGTAGCCTAACAGCAGGTTGCCTGCTGCATTACTAGAGGTTTTTTCAGTTTTTCCTCAAGTTTGAGGCACCAATACAGTTCCTTGGCAATTTGCTAACTAGGGTGGGACTTTTTATTTTTAAAGCTAATCTACCTGTAAAGCTACCAGTGCTTAATTTGTGCTTCTTGTTTCCGGTGTTTGGCGCTTTATTTTTGAGGGCCAGCACTTATTTTTCTACCTCAGGCATTTACTGCGAGCAAAAGACACATATGGGAAAGGCGGAGGAAGAGAAAAATGAAACAGCGTCACAATGGGAGAAAGCTGCAAGAGTGAGCTGAAGGGGCAGGGAGTGGCTTTAAATGGATTGAAAAAGCCCGAGATGGCTTCAGGATTACGCTGCCTCAGTATTCTGTGATCCCACATTTAATTGCAGCAGCCGCGTGTTTAAGAGGAGGGCTTTGGGCACCAGCACGTTTTAATTTACAAATTAAGCACTGAAAGCTACTAAAGGTTTGTTAATCTATGACAACCAATTGCTGTCTCCCCATAGATTTTATGTAAACCACAACATTTCTGCTTTCACCCTTTGTCACTGTTTTACATCTAGCTCTTCATCTTTATTTCTCTCTTGCTTTCGGTTAACGTCTGTTGAAAAATAATATGTCCCATTCTCTAATAATGTGTGCCAGAGCCCTGCAACCACTGGGATTGAGCACGGTTGCTCACTCAGAGAAAATGAGTGTATGCAAACTATGTTCAAAGTCTACCAACACAAAACAATACATCGAATATTTCTCTTTTTACTTTATATGGAGAGAGAAACCACCAACTCTTGAGGTTTTGAGATGGATGTTTTAACAAGCATTGGCAACGCTGAATGTTTTGCTTTTGAGAACTATTGGCTCTGCCAATGAGTTTTGTTGATGTTATGCAGCACGGGATGACTTATGTAACTCATATACGCGCATATATTATGACGCATGCGCAGCCATCATTTTTCTTTACCTACTGATCCGAAATTGATGGGTAAGTAACAGAAAAAAAACTATTTTATTTCTAAAACAGAAGGGCTGCAGGAATATTATACGTGGCCCTCCAAAAAAATTAAAAGCACAGGACAGGGAGGAGGTGGCAAGGGAGGGGCAGGGCCAGGTGGGGGAGTTAAGAGAATATAAATGAAGGGGGAGGGAGCAACAGAGAGGGCGGTAGAGAATCAGTCGACAAAGATACCAACAGAACAGCAAGGTAAGAAAGAAGAAAAAAACAGATGCCTCCGTGTGTTACAGCCCTTCAGTCACTCTACATTTTTTCCTCAGAACACAAAAGCGACTGCCAGTAAATGGAAATAAAAAAAAGTTAAAAGATGGCGTGAGAGCTGCCTTTACAAGATGTCTAAGTGCACCAATGGGACTGATGGGACCAAGTCCGTTTCCCTGGAAGTGGGACATGGCAAATGCCAATCTTGACAAGCTGCAAGAAAGGAACATGCCCAGGAGGGAAGCCACAGCAAACACCAAGAAAGAAACAGCCACGCAGCCTGGAAAAAGCAAATACCGAGCTTTAATTGGACTGTGAAGCAAAACTTTGATATAGATATTAGTCACAAAAGTGCATCATGCTGAACTGTTGTGGGTTTTATGCTTTTGTAAGGACTAACCACCAGTTTTTCTCACTATATTAGCAAGATATAAGTTTGCTTTGCTGATGGTTTGGTGGCGGATGGCCACAAATACATTTAAGATCCTGCCGAAACATAGCCGATGGGTGGGAGAGTGAATATTGAGCACTGTTTGCATCAGTCCCCTGCTTGCTGTATAGGTAACTTCATCCTTCCTACTCTGTAGTTGCAATTAAGTTCTCGCTTATGGATTAGGACCAAAATAGCCCAAAGTTTTTTTTTGTTTTTTTTTTAAACTAGGATTTAACACATTTCTAAAAGTATATGGCACTATACGTGTGCAGGTCTCAGCACACTTGCATATTTGTTGCTGCAGCATCCCAATTAGCCAATTGATGCGTTGTATCGTTCTGTTGCCTTTCTGTGTGATATGGTACAAAAGAGTAAATTGTTGGTTTTGAACCCTAGAGTCTCCATTATGGCTTCGCACTCGACCCATCAGTGGCGTCCTAAGCGTTGAGTTTATGCTCTAGCACCCAGGGACACTAACGTGCTCAACTTAACATTTAAAAACCGTAGCAAGTGGTATAGAAATAGGGGGCGCTCATTTTGATGTACACCCTGATTCATTATGCAGTTAAGGAGCCAACATATTGAGTCAAAATCGACAAAAAAGAATCCTTTTAAGTTGTGATACATTTTATTTGTTTTAATCGAGAATGAAAGGAGGAGCAGCTCGTTACCTTCTACCTTTCTTTCGCCTTGTTGCTGCAGTAGTCTTTTGTTCACCGAGAACGGGGCACACAAGCACATCCTTCAGGCATGGCGTCCAAAACATGATTTATGGAGCTAAGCAGAGCTTAATTTGTGCTTGTTCTTTCCGGTGCTGAGCACCGGCACTTATTTTTGAGGGCCAGGGCTTATTCTTCTGCCACAAGCATTTGCTGCGAGCAAAAGACACATGGGAAAGACGGAGGAAGGGAAAAACGAGAAAGCGTCACAATGGGAGAAAGCACAAAGCTGCAAGAGTGAGCTGAAGGGGCAGGGAGTGGCTTTAAATAGACTGAAGAGGCCCGAGATGGCTTCAGGATTAAGCTGCCTCGGTATTCAATGCTCACTCATTTAAATGCAGCAGCCGTGTGTTTAAGAGGAGGGCTTTGGGCACCGGCACCTTTTTATTTACAAATTAAGCACTGGAGTTAAGTGGCCGTTCCTAATCTTCTCTTGGCTGTAAGACAGCAGGACATTTTTGTTGTAAATCGAAATATCTACAATATTTCTAGTTAAAGAGGTAAGCCACTCCCTTTTCGAAAATATTGTCTGCAAGCTCGCTAGCTCCATTTTATTGCAGCCTTTTCCCCATGTTAAATATTGGTCGAAGTGGACCAGTCATTTAGCAGCTGTACTTTAGCTCGGGAGTGACTAAGTTATTATTAGTTGGAAGTGGGCGTGGTTGCTGCCAGAGGCCACACTTTAAGTGCGCTAATTGAAGCCTGCATTTATTTGCTCAAATTGGTTGATAATTGAAGTCCAGCATTCGACTGTGGTTCCTATGTGTTTATAGCCAGGAAATAGCCACTGAGATTGGCACCTATTAATATAGGTGCAAGAAATTGCTTCTTAAAGAGGTACTATTGTGAAACTGCTTCTCTAGCACATATAAAGTTATATTTGGCAAATATCTATGTATTGTGGAAAAAAAGTAATAATCGCTGTATTTCTGAAATATAAAATGTCTTGTTTTCCCACATTTTCCTTTAATCGATCCTGTACATACAAATAAGATTTGCCTTTATATTTTACTCACTGTTGTTTTTTAATCTCCTTTTTAAATGTATATCATTTATTTAAGAATAAATAAATCCTCCGTTATTGGTCATAACATGCACAGTAAAGAAAATCATTGCATTATGTTGTCACTTCATTCCATCTGACTTAATTCAAAAACACATTGTTTCAAAATTATTTACATGAATTTGTTCAGTCTAAAGAGACTACTATTGCCTGCCTTCATGAACAAATTGATGATTCATCCTTTCGGCTAAGATTGACGTCACTCCATACATGTCTGAACATTTAAGTGTGTGGACCTCTTCCAGTGAAAGGGTTTTAAATAAACTGTACCATGTGGGTTGCACTTTATCCATGCACCGTTGTTCAAACTTGCCTCATACAGGCTCTTCAGTACGTAGGCCCATTTTAACCTGCAGCTCACAGTAGTTTTTTTTTCTCAGTGAAAGCTTTGTTCGTAGGACTTTTGTTACCATACTTATATCAGCTTCCACAGAGCCTGTTAATGCACGTCACTTGCGCATTTCCACTCCACATAGCATGATTTCTATTACAACCTTAATGAGGCTGTCTTGTGGAGCCCAGAGGATCATGTTAAGCTCTGTCCATATTGCTGCACTAGAAACCATGCAGTGCAACTTCAAAGTCAGTCAACATGGTATCTAGAATATCTTCCACCCAGGACCACCGTACCGCATCTGCGTGTACAAGGCCAGCACCAACCTTGACAGAATAAGAAAGAAGAGGGGCTGTTGTGCAGAAGGCATAATTTCAAATTTAAAAATTGACACTCATTTTAGTGCTTTACTGGATTTCTTTGCCAGATCACTCATCTGCTCAAGAACTCTGAGGGCAATTCGGATCTATCCAAGAGACACTTTTCAAGATGAATCATCCTGAGCCTCCTGAGAACTCTACACAGCAGTAGATCATATGGGAGGTCTGGTCTATTGGTCACATCTTGAAAATGATTTGTAAAAGTGATGGGAGAACCTGGAAAAGAGTTGCGTCCCAGGCAGCAAATCAGTGGAGGATAGCCAACTCGCTAGCACTATTAGCTCGCTATGACAGAGCCCATTGGGGCGAGATGCAGGACATAATACAGCATCTCCCCAAAGAACACCAAAAAAGGGCACAACAAGTAGTGGAGGAAGGGCAAGCCATTACAGACAACCAGATAAGATCTGCCCTAGATGCAGCAGATACTGCTGCTAGGAGTGTCAACACTGCAGTCACTTTACACAGACATTCATGGCTCCGATCTTCTGGATTCAAGCCAGAAATACAGCAGGCTGTGTTGAACATGCTGTTCAGCAAAAAACATCTTTTTGGGCCAGAAGTAGACACAGCCATAGAAAATTGCGAAAAGACTGACACAGCAAAGGCAATGGGTGCACTCTACTCCACACCATATAGGGGGTCCTTTTGCAAACCTCAGTTTAGAGGTAGTTTCAGAACACAGCCCTCAGAGGCATCCACCTCTCAGACAAAGCCAACCTACCAACTGCAATACCAACGTGGTAGTTTTAGAGGCACATATAGAGGGCAATACCCCTAAAATAGAGGGAAATTTCAGGCCTCTAAGCAGCCTCCACAGCACCCAAAACAGTGACTTCCCTCATTCCCTTCCACTCCTCTCCTGTGGGGGGGGAGACTACAAAAGTTCCACACAAATTAGCAAAATATTACCACAGACAACTGGGTGCTGTCAATTATCCGCAATGGCTAGTGCTTGGAATTGATAAATACTCCTCCAAATATTCCACCAAGGTCACACAAACCACAGAACACACAATTCTGTTACAAGAAGAGGTCCAATCTCTACTACTCAAACAAGCAATATAATTGGTTCCACAGTCTCAAATAGGAACAGGAGTTTATTCACTATATTTTATAATTCCCAAAAAAGATGGGACCCTCAGGCCAATATTAGACCCCAGGCCTCTCAATCTTTACATCCTGTCAGAACATTTTCACATGGTAACTTTACAGGATGTCATCCCACTACTGCAAAAGCAAGATTCCATGACAGCCTTAGACCTCAAAGATGCGTATTTTCACATACCGATCCATCCTGCACACAGAAAATATCTCAGGTTTGTCATTCAGGGAAAACAGTACCAATTCAAAGTGTTGCCCTTTGGAATAACAACAACGCCAAGGGTATTTACAAAGTGCTTGGCAGTAGTGGCAGCCTACCTAAGACAACATATAAATGTCTTTCCATATTTAGACGATTGACTAATAAAATCAAGCTGTCATACACAATGCCAAAATCATACGCATTATGTAATACAAACCTTACACACACTAGGCTTCTCAATAAACTACAAAAAATCACACCTTCAACCAGCACAAATACAACAGTATTTGGGTGCAATACTAAACACTCAGAAAGCTCTAGCATATCCAAATACACAAAGGATACTAGCGTTCCAAAGTATAATCACACAAATACAACCAAATCAACAATACATTGTCAGATTTGTCTTGAAAATTTTAGGAATGATGGCATCATGTATTGCAATTGTACCACATGCAAGACTAAACATGCGGCCCTTACAACAGTGCCTTGCACTACAATGGTCACAGGCGCACGGTCATCTTCAAGATCTAATGTTGATAGACCGCCAAACATACATGTCCCTTCAGTGGTCGAATTCCATAAATCTAAGCAAAGGGTGGCCATTTCAAGACCCTGTGCCTCAGTTGGGAGATATCCTAAGAAGAAATCACCAACAAACTCATAAATGGGAACTTCATCCTCAAGTACTTCAAAAATACTTTTAAAAGTGTGGAACTCCAAACATAGACCTGTTCGCAACAAGAGAAAACACAAAATGCCAAAACCTGGCATCCAGACACCCACATCCCCTATCTGAGGGGAATGCTCTATGGATCAATTGGTCAGGGATATTTGCATACGCTTTTCCCCCTCTCCCACTCCTTCCGTTTCTAGTCAACAAGGATGGGCACGTCAACCGTGGTACACAATGTTATTAAATCTGTCCGTAGTACCACACTCCAAACTCCCATCCAAACCAGATATGTTGACACAAAACAGAGGCCAAATCAGGCATCCAAATCCCAAGACACTCAATCTAGCAATTTGGTTCCTGAGGTCATAGAGTTTGGATACTTACAACTCCCATCAGAATGTATGGAAGTTATTAAGCAAGCAAGAAACCCCACTACTAGACAGTGCTATGCAAACAAATGGAAAAGGTTTGTATATTACTTTCAATCCTAAAATATAGACCCTCTTACAGCATCAATACATGATATCGATTACTTCATTTACAAAAATCAAACTTGGCATTCTCTTCAATAAAAATCAATCTTACTGCAATTTCAGCATATTTACAAAATATACAACATAGCTCTTTATTTAGATTTCCTGTCATTAAAGCATTCATGAAAGGTTTAAAACGCATCATTCCACCAAGAACACCATCAGTTCCTTCTTGGAATCTTAATATAGTGCTTACAAGACTCAGGGGACCACCATTTGAGCCTATGCACTCGTGCCAAATTCAATTTCTAGCATGGAAAGTTGCCTTCCTAGTAGCAATTGCTTCTTTAAGAATAAGTTAAATCCAAGCCTTTACTCTTGAAGATCCTTTCTTCCAAGTACACAAGCATAAAGTTGTACTAAGAACAAATCCAAAATTTCTACCAAAAGTGTCATATAAATCAAACAGTGGAACTGCTGGTCTTCTTCCCACAGCCAGATTCTGTGGCAGAAAGAGCTCTATATACATTAGGCATCAAAAGAGCTTTAATGTACTATATAGACAGAACTAAACCATTTAGAAAGACTAAACAACTATTTGTCGCTTCCCAAAAACTTCATACAGGCAATCTGATATCAAAACAAGGTTTAGCACGATGGATTGTAAGATGCATCCAGACATGCTGTATTAAAGCAAAAAGACAGATTTTAGTTACTCCTAAAGCACACTCTACAAGACAAAAAGGTGCAACAATGTATTTTTTTGGGAATATACCAATCGCTGAAATATGTAAAGCAGCCACATGGTCATCACCACATACATTCACTAAACACTACTGTGTAGATGTATTATCACAACAAGAAGCCACAGTAGGTCAAGCTGTTCCAAGAACATTATTTCAAACAACTTCAACTCCTACAGGCTGACCACCGCTAATTTATGGGAGGACAAACTGCTTTGTAGTCTATGCACAGCATGTGTATCTGCAGCTACACATGCCATCGAAGGGAAACTATCACTTACCCAGTGTACAGCTGTTCATGGCATGTTCTGCTGCAGATTCACATGCACCCTCCCTCCGCCTCGGAAGCCTGTAGTCGTTTAAGTTAAAAACATTTGTACATATGTATATACATTAGCATGAACATCCCTTACTTTATACCTATATACTCTATTACTCCTTCCTTTACCCTCTGCGGGAAAACAATCTAACAATGGAGTCGATGCCCATGCGCAATCAAACCAAAGAGGAGGAGTCACTCGATCCTGTGACTCGAAAATACTTTTTCAAAGATAAACAACTTGTAACACTCTGAGACCAACACTAAATGGTGGACTAATGCACAGCATGTGAATCTGCAGCAGAACACATATATTATAGCAATTGTCTTTCAATGGTGAATTTTAGGTTGACCAAATTATGGCCAAAAACCATAATCTTCGTTTTTCCTCAGCTGATCATGACGTTACGTAGCTTATGGTATTTGAAGACTGAATCCAATAAACTCCACCTGCATACATCTACATAGATGTGTGCGCTACTCCCTGCTTCAGTCAGTTGTAATGTAGAGACTAAACAGCAAAGGGCCCAAACACATCCCTGCTCGACACATCTGGTCGTTCAAACTTTACAGGAAAGTCATGTGTTTGGAGGGTTAGTAAGCCTACACTGGCAGATGCTTCCGTCTGCCAGATTGAGCCCTCTGATGTAGTGTCAAATTAATTATTATTAATGATTTTAGCCTAAGCGGACCCTTTGCATTTCAACACTTGATATTGTGTTCTTTACCGGGCACCAGTCACTTTAGTATATGCCCATTTTGACATGTTTTGCCTCCACAAATATACCTAAAAAGGTACTCAGCAAAGAATTCTTGTAGTTATATAGTCTGTTAGTACCAAAGGTTTTTTATAATACCAGTACAGTTGATTACCAGAAACTAGAGTACAACTCAGCAACGAATTGAGAAAAGCACCATGACCATATATGGCAGAGCTTTTGCATGAAAATCAATTTGGCTTCATTCCACTGTAAGTTTAAATCAGTGTACTACAAATTGGAAGTGCAAGAGACCCCAGCTGAGACCACGCTTTTAACTTTATAGTCTTGCAGCATGACTCTTCTCTGGATTCACAAGCTGTCCATTATTCATGCCATTTAGTGATTGTGTCCTGAGCTGCACATAGTCCAAACTCCACCTTCCCCTGCCATTTTGGCACTGACCAGTAGGTGGGCAGTGCCATCCCCTAAGACGTTACACATGAGCCCATAATGCCCCAGTACGTGGTTGCCATCTTAAGATTCTTCTTCCCCCTTTTGGAGCCGTACCTTCATCAATGCTAATTTTGTGTACTTTCCACTATTTTATTTTGGTCTAACCATACCCCTTCCTTCATTGGTGAGAAAGGCGGGTCGGATGTGAATAAAATAAACTCTTCTAGCTGCAAAAGTATTATTACAAGTGAGTAACCTCTTCATTACTCCCAAGGGTAGGGCCTCTCTTTTGTCTGAAACAATCCAGTAATGAAGATCTTGAAAATGGAGATTGTGCTTGGATCTCCCTCGGTCAGTACATTTATGCAAATTGATGTCTGAAAAGCTTGTCGTAAGGGATTAAAAAGCATGGATGTAACATTCAGTTGTGAAAATCCTGTGAACTAATTGCGTCTAGCCCCCCATCCCCCAGAAAAAGGGGTAAGGCAGAAGATTATCTGTATGACACCTTTTTGAAGTACAAACTCCGCCCCACCCCCTGGGATCAGTAGGAGCACTGTACATAAAAACGCATATTTTACATTAATTCATAGACAAAACATAAATTAACACATTAAAGCACTTTGTGCACTACATGAATTAACTACAAATGACACAGATATGCAAAGAACCATTAACTTAGCCTTGAATTTAATATCCAGAAACTCCAGAGAAATTCAAAGTAATTTCTTGTTCACTGCAGATGAAAGGCACTACCACACTAGTTGGGTATGCCATTCTTTGAAGTGAAACCGTGGGGAAGTCTTATGTTCCTTAAATGTTAGTTTTCTCAAGACTCTCTATATGATCATTCAGAAAGCTTAATCATTTCTGCCAGATCTCGGGGATGCAAAGCATTGCATGCACGCCAGTCAAATAAAAGCACATTTAGTGACGGTCATTGAAGATCTTTCTAATTAGGGCAGGTACCACCGTTGTTAGCCTGGCTGGAACATGAATGGCAGATTCGAAGGGAACTAGATTCGTCTTTTGAAGGCCAGACGGTAAATCTTTACCTGAGTCCACTTGTGTCCGTATCACTCTTCTAAAATAATTTTGCACTAAAATAATTTTGTGCTTCAAGTTCTTAAATACATCTAAGCATTTGTAGCAAATCAGAAGGTATTAATGTTTTTCCATAGATACACCCGGGACCAGAGAGACCCCAGAAGACAATGGTATGGAAGAAAGAGGTACAGACATGCCATCAACAGTCAGCTTTTGGAGCCAGTGCTCAATGGGAAGAGTACAGTCAATTCCCCAAAAGTGGCACGCTTTCAATCTTCCATAGATTTAGTTAAAGAAAAGTGATGGCTATCAAAAGCTGAACGCATAATTTGGCATATAACAACCTTATGTCATCCAAGATGGTGGTTTATAAATTAATATTGGTACCATCTGCATACGTGTTCCTGCAGACACCCATCTGACTCTCAGGATGCCAACTGGACACTATGGGGTGTATTTAAGATTCTGTGGGGAATGGGATAATGCACAATGTGGATGCCAATGTTTCCGCTGTTTGTTGCTGACTCGAACATGTTTGCACAAACTAAGTGTTATTTTAATTTCTAGATAGAAAGCCATCTTCTCCTGCATCAGAAAGAGGGTGGGGGAGGTTTTAACAGAGGAAGTAATAACTGCACAATACAGGGCAGTGGTAACGAAGATGGGCAACAGAGGGATCTTGAAGAGGCAGTTGTGTGGGCTCAAGTGATATTATTGTAGAAATATCAAACAGTTTGAAGTGCTACGAAATAGTCCTAAAAATGAAGTGAATGACGATACTATGTCCTATTTCACTATTTTTTTCAAGTCTGTTATCTAAACAGTATCGTGATATATCGGTGCTCTAAAATGGAGTTCAAATGCAAAAATCTGTAACCTGCAGAAAATCTGGATGTGTTACTAGCACACAATATATTTTAGCTGTGCTCAAACACAGGAGAATGTGTGGTGATGCAGCAGAACAGTAAGGTGCTCTGCTGACTGGTAAAAAAAAAAAAAAAAAAATCCAGTTTCGGGGCAACTTCTGTTTTTTTTATCCAATGATTTACATGTATTTGATTTTGTAGTGAGCCTCCCCTTCAACTTGAACAAACCATTAAACACATGTATAAGGTGCTGAAACACTTTGACACTTTGTAAATGTTGATGAATAACAGCAATAGATACAAATATAAATTAAAGTAGTGCTTCTAAATAATGTTATTTGACTTTATAGACTCCACTTCAAGGAATAAGAAATTGTCTATCCAGCATTATCAGGATGGACAGTGTCAGACAGATTATGGGGGTCATTTCGACCTCGGCGGTCTTTTGACAAGACCGCTGAGGGACCGCCGTGCTGAAGACCGCCAGTGGTGGCGGTTTTCCGCTCGGCGTATTATGACTGCTGGTAGCCCTCCGTCCTTTTCGGGACGGAGAGCCGCCAGCAGCCATACTGGCGGGCAGCGAGGAAGTGGAGGTTGCTCCACCGCCACGTCAACAGAACACTGCCCACCGAATCACGGTCTGTGATTCGGCGTGGCGGTGTTCTGTTGACGGTGTGGTGGCGGCGGAGCAGCCCCCATGGATCCCGTCCCCTCCCAGAGGATCAAAGGACCAGGTAAGTTGATCGTCCGTTAGGGGAGGGGGGTAAGGGGGTGTTGTGTGCGTGCATGGGGGTGTGCGTGTGTGTATGTAGAGGGGGTGTGTGAGTGTGTGTATGCATGCGGGGGTGTTGTGTGTATGGAAATGAGTGCGTGTCTGTCTGTATGTCTGTATGGATGTGTGCGTGTATGTCTTAATGTGGGTGTGTGCGTATGACTGTGTGTGTGTGTGGCTGTTGGCATGTATGTTGGTGTGTGTGCGGGTATGTGTGTTGGTGGTGCCTGCGTGCATGTCGGGTGTGAATGTGTAATATAATGTTAGGGGTGGGGAGGGGGGTCCTGCCACCTTTGGGGGTGGCAGGGGTGGTGGGGGGTGTATAGAAAGGACTCAGGGTGGGGGAGACCCTATCAGTGCCAGGGAAGGCATTCCCTGGCACGGATATTGCTCACCGCCATGGATTTCATGGCGGTTCCAAACCCAATGAAATCCATGGCGGTCATCCGGGTCATGATACCGCCGGCGGTTTTGTGACGACCGCCGTGCTGTAGACCCAGGTCTCCAGCCCAGCGGTCATCTCCGCCCTGGCGGTCGGATCGGAGAAGTGGCGGATGACCATGGCGGTAACCGCCATGGTCATAATTCCAATTTTTTTTTCCACCAGCCTGTTGGCGGTAAGACCGCCGCTTCTCCGCCGACCGCCAGGGTTGTAATGAGGGCCTATATGTGTTAGAGAGAAGACCAGTAAACACAAAAATACAGCGTTGAGGGCCAAGAATAAGAGTCAAATAGATTGTTAATCCAAAATATAACATAACCTCATGCTCGATTCACACATGCACCAATGATGAGGACCGGAGGACATTGATGATGTTTTTCTGTATCCGCTCCATCAGGCCTTGAAGTGCTTTTCCATTTTCCATGCATATATGCACCATTGAACACAACCAAGAATGCACTGGGAATGGGAATGCATTGGGTTATAGGGCCCTGTACTGGTTGTCAACAAGCCATCACCTGGGCCACAGGAATTCAAAGATAGTGGATGACCAAATTATGCAACAAGAAAAGGCCACTAATTCGTCATAATCTGGCACATTTTGTGGCACTGTTATTCTGCTCTTTTGTCATTTTACCACACACTAAAACTGTCTGGAATGTTTTTTTGCCTCAGTTCCAGTTCAACACCCGTGTGCTGCAACTGAAAGATAACCAGTTAATCTTTGCAAGGGTCTCCCAATGCGCACACCACACGTGGAACTGATTCTTTGTAACTTTTGATTCAGTCCTGCTAAGAAAGATTTTTTTTTATCTTGAATACGGTAAGTTATGGAGCAGATGGCGGATTGTGTGGTATGTGCAGTAAATCCTTAATTATGTGGAAATGGTACCGAGTTGCAAGTTTTTTGTGGCCTTGGCTGTAGTGTTTGCAGTGCAACTGTACTTCAGACTTTTACCTATTAGAATAAGGGTTTCTTGCTTAGATGCGTTATGCAGTTGAGGTTACCCCACTAATGGAACTTTTTGTACCACCCCTACACTTTCACTTGTTCAAAAAATATAAATAGACTTTCAAATCCTATCTAATATAGTACTACATCGGGTACTCTCCCAAACATTTTGTAAAACCAGGATTATACTTTCTTAATGAGTTAAACGCAACAAAGCATAAGGTACTGTTATAGTATCAAGATTTAGGATTGTTTCTGCCATTCGTAGGGCAGCCGAGTGCTCTACACGTATTATTAACCCTTGTACAAATCGTTGTTTTTTATTCCGCTCATCTGTTCCCACTGCCCACATTGTCGTCTGATACAGTAGTTTTATTGATTAATCTGTGTGTGTGAGAGATCACTGGACAAAAATAACAGATCCAGGCTTTAATGAGCTATCCGTGGTAAGCTTTGATGAACTATCAGTCCAGCTGTGTTGATTTTAGGAGTTAAATCCCAGTTAGGTTACGCTTCTTAATATTTTGCCAAATATAAGGTGCCGCAGTTTTACACTGGACCATTTTCACACTCTCAGCACTGCTTATTGCCAACTTAAATGCAGTTAATATCACAGGAACTTAAGTATACATGTGTTACACTCTGTTTCTCTGAAATTAAAAATATGTCGACAGTGTGGCTGTTCAAGGTCACCTGCAAAATTACCACTTTAATGAAGATGCATTGTGGCAATTTAATTTTAAACACGTAAAATGCTGTTCATAATGATATGTTAGTAGAAGTTTCCTAAATAACAATATAGAGCAATTTGTGGTGTTAAGTAGTGTTAATTGCCTTCTTTAAGCATGCCTCAGTTAGTGCAGGTGATTCCACAGCTCTGTCCTGTAAGTACAATAGAACGATACCGCTAACAAAGGAGGGTAGCTTGTTAGAGCACTTTTGAGCGATAATCGTGATGGGGAAAAAAAATCCACTAAGCAAATTTAGACACCTAAATATGGCCATGAAACAATCGGCCAGTTCACCATCAAGCACATACCCACCAAAAATGTTAGTCTAGAGTTAAAATAGTAGATTATCTCAGTGAAACTGACAGCGGGCTGCAGAGATTGCTAAATATTGCAGTAAAGACATTATATTTGGTTGAGATGGAGTGTGTTTTGGTAGCAGATATGATTTAGAAATGATTGAAGAGCTAGTTGCTTATGAAAGTGTCTACACATTTGGATGGATATCTGTGATCCATGGTTGAAATTAGAATGTGTTCCATACTGACACCTACCACCAAGGCGAGTGGTCCCCCGATTGTTTTCTTATGCTGAATGCAGTAAATGAGAAGGATACCTAGGGGTGCCAGTTGGAAAACGAAGGTTGCAATTTCTCCCCTATTTTTTTTGCTGCTGAGAATAACTCAACATAAACAGTGAATAGAAAGCAGTACAAAATAACTCAACTCGGGAGGTGGTGATAAAATGGTTATTAGGAGTATGGATATAATTATGATAGCTCTACACAAAACATGATTTAACAAATATCAATTGGGTGAGAATGTTTCTGGCTTTTACAGAATTGACCATTGAACTGGGATGTACTGCCACTAATCTCTTCCAGACGGACAAGCTGATTGGTTATATTCATTTTGAAGGCTGGCAAGAGTTGAGTAGACATTTGTTTAAGTGGCAGGAGCTATGAAGGCAATTGATATACATCAGGAGTCAGTGCCTTGGAATTGGGAGTGGTTGTGGTTGGTTGGCGAGAACAGAGAGCCGAGTCTTTGGGGTGCTGAGGAAAATGGTGGAGCCGAGGTTGAGATCCATGAGCTGACTTGATGATAAAAGTGAAGAGTTTGTAGGTGGCACAGTTGTGAGCACAAAGCCCCTTGATTTCCGGCCTGACGAATAACGTGAACTGTGTATGTACTTGTCAAAACTAATAGATCAATACATCGGATAACGCTTCGTAAATCAACAGTAACACGTGGCTTAGAAGCTCAGATGCATCTACAATTTCATCAGCAATCAGTTGTTTTGAGAGACATCCTGTTCCTCTTGCAAGTGTTGCAGGCTGAGGTTTGTGGGAACCCCTTGTCCATCCCGCAGTTAGTGCAGACCTAAAGCGCTGCCGGCTTCCACGTATTTCCCCCACTCATAGACTATGAGGATAAATCGACCCAGCGGACGCAGTAGCTTTTACTGTGGAAAAGGAAACTGAGCACAGAATCCTAAGGTGTTTGTAAGTAAGCGGTGGAATATTTCATATGCCATTTTATTGAGATCACCGCCCAATGTTGCTTTTGTGAAACTTTGCAAAGCATTTTAAAGTGGTTAAAGTATTTTTGACCGACCTATAGCCTTAAACACATCTTGCTTGCCACACTCGGATATTTTACCTTTTCGTGAAAGTTAGCAATGCTCGTGAAGGTGCTGCTATTTTGCTTCGTTTTTCGAGAGATGGCCACATGACCTTATTTTGCAGACATCAAAGGTAACCAAAACATCTGCATCTCTGGTATCGTAATTATGTGTTTCTTAGACATAGTTTTCTTTTGAGGTCTCTAAAAAACTTATTTTATATGGTTCATGGCATCCGCCAACCCACAGGAAAAAACAGCCGTGTCTTACTCTCTTGTGCCCGGGAGAATTACATCCCATGTTTACAGTGTAATACTTACGCTCTCAGTGCTGAAAGCCGTCCCCCATGTTTCGTTAAAGCCAGAGTGACGCCGATCGCTGCAAGATGGCGCCGCCTGCCTCCGGGGGAGCTGGATGAGAAACGTTTCTGCACGCGTGGTTCATGGATTATGGGTTAGTGGTCATGCCCCTAGGTACTACTTACGGTGAGGTGATTAATGAAACGTTGATCTCACTTTAGTGGTTTGGGGTTTCTTTGATGTGAATTGTGGGAGAGAAAACGTTCGTATTGGATGGCCAGAGAACTTGTATGGCGAACGACCAGAAAGAATGTAACCAATTTCTCTCGAAAAATAATAAAAGTTACAAAGAATATTAAAAAAAGCATGCATTGACAAAGCCAGTAGGTCTTGCCTTTTCAAACTATTGACTTTGCCTATGGTTTTTAGTAATGCTGTAGAGGATGGTTGGAGAAAAACAACAAAGAGCGGGGTGGAAGCAATACAAAGGGTGCTGGTGGGTAAAGAATCACAGAGGATGGGTGTCAGAAACGTCACTAAGGGTGGTGGGAAAAATGCACAACACTAGTCAGAGAGCAACATAGAGCTTGGTGGAACCAAAGCACATTGGTGAGAGAGAGCAGAAAGTGGAGAGACACATGGGTGAGAAAGCAATGTAGGGGGAGAAGAATAAAAGGGCTGGAAAACACATGCACTCTCATGGAGTGCTTAAACCAAAAAGAAAAAGAGGAGTTTATGAAAAGTAAGCATTGGAAGGAGACAAGTAATGAGGTCATGCTCAAGAGGAGGAACAAACAAAAGAAGAAAAGCCCAAATAACCAGCCTTTGAATCAGGATTGACCGTGTTTACAGGTTTCTTTAATAAAAGCACACCACATAATGAGATTATCTCTACATTGTCTTATTCCCACTACGCAGTAACTAAAATGTACTAGAAAATCAAATTGAAAGTTTATGAAAATGTTAATATAGCCAGCAGGCACTCATCCTAGAGTTCAACATCCTACCACAGAGTTCCTTCTCAAAGTTCATATATTGATTTCCATAGATAAGGCCAACAGGTCTTTGATAAAAATAGTCAACATGTACATTTTTATTAATCTTTGCTAAGACTTTGCTTTACTGTATAACTGGATGCATAGTTTTGAGTGTAAACAAACATAGGGCACAACTTCCCATGAAAACAACAATCAAGTAACAATTGAAAATGGTTGTTAAAAATGAAAAGCTTTTAAAGGCATTAAGAGCCTTATCTGATAGAGACTTCTAGTTGCAGGTTCCTTACCTTAGAATTTTCCCCCAGGCGTCAGACTGGATCCGGAGATTTTTCTTCGAGCAATACCCTTGCGCGTCGGTAGTTGGCGTTGGTCGACTCCGTAGGTGTCGTGGTCGCCATGATGACATCGGGAGTAGTACATAAACGCCACCCTCGTGCAGTGATGTCAATTCTTTTCTTTCCGCGCCACGCGCTGATCCAGAGAGAGCTACCCTAGGCTATTTTTGGGCCGAATTTGAACCGTTTTGTCAGAGTTTTCAGTACGACTTTGGTGCGTCGAGATGTCCCCGAAGACCAGGTTCAAGTCTTGCGAGGACTGCCATCGGACGATGTCGGTGACGGATCCTCATCAGGTTTGTTTGTGGTGCCTCGAGCGCAACCATGACCCGAAGTCGTGCTCCGAGTGTCGGGCCATGCACCCGAAAGCTTTGAGGGAGCGGTCCCTAAAGCTAATGGCGGCCCGGCACTCGACTCCGCGTAGGTCCCGGTCTCGCTCGAGAGGAAGGTCTCAAGATCGGTGGCGGAGCCATCACCACTCGTCGTCTTCGAAGTCCTCAGGTCAAGGTAAGAAGAAGAAGTCAAAGAAGTCCCATCGCTCTCCGACTTCACCCTGTCGTTAGGCCGACGTGACGCGGGATGAGCGTACGTGCACTAGGCCTCCATCCTCAGAGCCTGCGTCTGGGTCGACTCTGTGTTTTCCCTGCCCAACTTAAGGAGTTTTACGAGGCCATGCGCCTCATCTTTGGGCAGGCCGACCCTGATATGGCGTCTTCGGGCCCAAGGGGTTTGGCTGAGGGGCCTGCGGGTTCTGCACCGACTGCTTTGGCCCCGGCGTTAGGCCGACGTGACGCGGGATGAGCGTCCGTGCACTAGGCCTCCATCCTCAGAGCCTGCGTCTGGGTCGACTCTGTGTTTTCCCTGCCCAACTTAAGGAGTTTTACGAGGCCATGCGCCTCATCTTTGGGCAGGCCGACCCCGATATGGCGTCTTCGGGCCCAAGGGGTTTAGCTGAGGGGCCTGCGGGTTCTGCACCGACGGCTTTGGCCCCGGCCACCGAGGTCGCCTCCGGATCCGTGCGCGGATCCGCACCAACACTGGTCGCACCATCGAGACCTTCCCTGCCGCCGGGTCAATTAGCGACGCTCCTGACCTTGGTAGTGCCCACTATCGACGTCAACCCAATTCTTATCCCCAAAGACTCAGAGTCGGAGCGTCATCGGCCGACGCCGCCATCGGCTTCCGTAGACCCTATTCGCCAGAGGTCAGATTTAGATCCATTTTCCTATGGTTATGAACACGGGGAGGAATTTGAGGGGTCCCTAGACCCTTATGAATATCAGGATGACCCTACTATCGGCTGGGCACAGGACTTGGGCGAAGCCAGTGGTCTGGATACTTCTCCTGATGCTGACATGCTGTCTCCTCCTACCGTGGCTATGGCAGAGGGAGCTACTTATAGTATGGTGGTTAGTAGGGGGGCTTAGGTCCTTGGCCTTGAGCTACCTACTGTGGAAGTCAGGTCTAATCTCCTGACTGAGGTGCTTCAGCCTGGGGCTTCTACTTCGGAACCCCTTCTCCCATTCAGTGAGGCCCTCACTGATGTCCTTTTGGGCACATGGTCCAAACCCAACACAGGGGCTCCTGTGAACAGGACTATTGCTCGCCGCCATCGGCCTGCGCCGAATGACCCAAAGTTCCTGTCCCAACATCCTACGCCTATGAGTCTTGTAATCCAGGCTTCCTCTTCTTCTGGCGCATTCCCTTCCGCACCTTCGGATATGGAATCCAAAAGGCTGGAACAATTTGGTAAGAAGTTGTTTTCTTCCTCCAGCCTCGCAAAGTGGTCTGTGAACACCGCATGTCTTTTGGGCCGTTATTCCCACTCACTGTGGGATACGGTTGCACAAGTCCTGCCGCAAATGCCAGAGGAGGCCCGTGCTATCGTCTCCCAAGCAGTGAAAGATGGGAGAGACGTGGCAAAGTTCACTATCCGTTGTGGGCTGGATACGACCGACTCTCTGGGCAGATCGGTTGCGAGGACAGTGGCCTTATGGTGCCATGCCGGTTACGCACTTCTGGCTTCTCGGGGGATGTCCAACAGTCCCTCATGGACATGCCCTTTGATGGCACTAGTCTCTTCGGAGACAAAGCGGACTCAGCCTTGGAGAGATTCAAGGATTCCTGGGCTACGGCTCGGTCCCTTGGTCTTTCCTCCACCACACGCCCACTACAGTCTGCTTTTTGTCCCTTTCGTGGACATGGAAGGGGCGCCCTGTCACGTCCTCTACCCAGCCACCGTGCCATGCACGCTGGACAGCCCATGCGTGGCCGTGGACACGGAATGCCACGTGGCCGTGGGACAGGGAACCAGAGGTCTGTCCAGTCCGCCTCTGCCCCCCCTGCAGCCTCCAAACCCTCCTAGTCTGTCCCCTCACTCCCACCGAGTTGGTGGCAAGATCCACCATCACCTGCCCCACTGGGAACATATCACCACGGACGGGTGGGTTTTGCAGAACATTCAGAAGGGCTACTCCCTCCCTTTCGAACCTGCACCACCACACATGCCACCATCCTTCCATCATCTTCTGGAGGATCATTTGGTGCTTCTCCGCCAGGAAGTCGCGGCTCTCTTGGCCAAGGGAGCTATAGAAAAGGTCCCTGTGCCAAAAGTAGGTCGTGGTTGTTATTCCCGCTACTTTCTGATACCAAAGAAGGACAAGGGCTTACGTCTAATCCTAGATTTTCAGGACCTGAACTACTTCCTCAAGAAGGAGAAATTCAAAATGCTCACCCTGGCTCAGGTGCTGTATGCCTTGGACCCAGGAGACTGGATGGTAGCGTTGGTCTTGCAGGATGCTTATTTTCACATCCCCATCCTGCCTGCCCACAGACGTTACCTATGATTCATGGTAGGTCACAAGCACTTTCAGTTTACCGTGCTCCCTTTTGGCCTTACCAGTGCCCCTCGGGTGTTCACAAAAGTGATGGCGGTGGTTGCAGCTCATCTGCACAGGTTAGGGGTCTCAGTCTTCCCCTACCTTGATGACTTGTCATTGAAGGCTCCTTCGCCCCTACCACTTTCAGACTACGGCGAACCTCCTGCACCAGCTGGGGTTCACTATAAACGTGGCGAAGTCACACCTGACTCCCTCTCAGACGCTCCCTTTCATCGGAGCTGTTTTGGACACAGTGCAGTTTCGGGCTTATCCTCCCGAAAAGCGAGTCCAAGACATTCAGGCTATGATTCCGATCTTTCAACCTCGGTCTTGGGTTTCGGTGATGCTGTCTCTGAGGCTGCTGGGCCTCATAGCCTCCTGCATCCTGCTAGTAACACCTGCAGATGGCATATGCTGGCACTGCAGTGGGACCTGAAGTTCCAGTGGGCACAGCATCAGGGAAATCTCTCTAACATGGTCCAGATCTCGGAGGGGACTGCGAAAAACATGCAGTAGTGGCTTTCAAATCCTGATTGGGTCAACGGCAGATCCCTCTCCCTTCCCCAACCAGATCTCTCTATAGTGACAGATGCGTCACTTCTGGGTTGGGGCGGCCACATGGGGGAGGTGGAGATCAGATGGCTCTGGTCTCCAGGCGAGTCAGGACTCCACATAAATATGCTGGAGCTCCAGGCAATCAGCCTTGCGTTGAAAGCATTCCTTCCCCCTCTCAAAGGGAAAGTGGTGCAGGTGTTCACGGGCAACACTACCACCATGTGGTACTCCAACAAACAAGGCGGGGTAGGGTCCTGGACCCTTTGTTAGGAGGCACTACACCTCTGGGCATGGCTGGAACATCAGGGCATTACCCTGATGGTTCAACATCTGACGGGCTCTCTCAACGCCAGAGCAGACTAACTCAGCCGCCGACGCACAGTCGATCATGAATGGCGTCTCCATCCGGAGGTGGCTCAAGGTCTCTTTCTCAAGTGGGGAGAGCCTTGGTTAGATCTGTTCACCTCCGCAGAGAACACGCAATGTCAGCTATTTTGCGCGTTGGAGTTTCCAAGGCGGCACTCGCTCAGCGACGCTTTTCGTCTCGAGTGGAGCTCCTCCGTCCTCCTTTACGCCTTCCCGCCTATCCCTCTTCTGCCCAGAGTTCTCAGGAAAATCAAGTACAACCGGGCCCAAGTTATCTTGGTGGCTCCGGACTGGGCTCAAAGAGTGTGGTATCCAGAGCTATTGAGCATGTCCATCGATCCTCCACTCAGACTGCCTCTTCGGGAGGATCTTCTGTCACAGCAACAGGGGACGGTTCTCCAGCCGAACCTGTCCAACCTCCGCCTTCATGCTTGGAGATTGAGCGGCAACAGTTGATGGCATTTGCCCTTCCACCCGAAGTCTGTAATGTTATCTTGGCAGCTAGGCGTCCATCGACTAAAACTGTATACGCCTGTCGTTGGAATACATTTGTGGCATGGTGTACCAACAAATCTGTTTTCTCCCTTTCTGCCCCTCTTTCAGAGGTTCTTCTATTCATTCTTTCTTTAGCCCAGCCGGGCTCTGCCTTGGGCACCCTTAAAGGGTGTTTGTCTGCCATTTCTGCCTTTCCTGATCAGCCCTCACTCTTTAAATCTCCTATTGTGAGTAGGTTCTTAAAAGGGCTCACCCACTTATTTCCTCCCACTCCCTTCATCATGCCTCAGTGGGATCTTAATCTTGTATTTACCTACTTGATGTGTACCCCCTTTGAGCCAATGCATAATTGTCCCTTGCGGCTCCTCACATTCAAAACTGTCTTTCTCATCGCGATCACCTCTGATCGCAGGGTGAGTGAGCTTCAGGCCTTTTCTTCAAAGCCTCCAAATTTGTCTGTACACCCTGACAGAGTGGTGTTATGCACTAGAGCTTCCTTCCTTCCTAAGGTGTTTACACCATTTCATGTAGGCCAGTCCATCACTTTGCCTACCTTCTACGCACCCCCACATCCTTCCCATGAGGAGGAGAGACTCCACCGTCTGGACCCAAAAAGAGCGTTGGCATTCTACCTCAATCATACTAAAGATTTCCGGGTGGACAATCAACTCTTTGTTGGCTATGTGGGTGCGAAGAAAGGGAAGGTGGTGCAAGAACGTACCATCTCTCGATGGGTGCTTCTTTGCATCAAAATGTGCTACGCTTTGGCTAGGAAGCAACTTCCTGAAGGCTTGCGTGCTCATTCCACCTGAGCAACTGCTGCATCCACTGTGTTGGCACGCGGAGTTCCTGTCCTGGATATCTGTCAGGCAGCCACGTGGACATCCCTGCACACGTTTGCTAAGCATTACTGCCTGGATAGTCCGGTCCGTCGAGACGTCTACTTTGGTCGTTCGGTCCTGCAGGACTTTCTAGTATGATCTTGGTTCGCAGCCCACCACCGAGGATGGCATTGCTTGGGTATCTATTCTAAGGTAAGGAATCTGCAACTAGAAGTCTCCATCAGATCTACAAGTTAATTACCTTCGGTAACAAAATATCTGGTAGAGACATATTCTAGTTGCAGGTTCCTTACCGCCCACCCATCCTCCCCGCTTGCGAACTGATTTCTAGGGACAGGGATTCCCTCTTTCAGGTCCTTAGCTCTAGCGCACCAATCTCAGTGTTCTTAGCGGCTGTGTGCTCTGGCGTTTAAAGTTGTTAAAAGAAACTGACGTCACTGCACGAGGGCGACGTCTATGTACTACTCCTGATGTCATCACGGTGACCACGACGCCTACGATGCCTGCGGAGTTGACCGACGCCAACTACAGACGCGCAAGGGTATTGCTCGAAGAAAAATCTCCGGATCCAGTCTGACGCCAGGGGAAAATTCTAAGGTAAGGAATCTACCAGATATTTTGTTACCGAAGGTAAGTAACTTGTACGTTAGTTAAAGGGTGGTGGTGGTGTTTAGGGTAGGGTGGATGGGGTCGTGGTGGTGTAGGGTGATGAGGATGATGAAGGTGGTTGTGGTAAACTGGTGAGGGTGGTGGAGGTGAGGGTAGTGGTAGGACTGTGATGAGGGGTGTGGTTGTGAATGTGAGGGTGATGGGTAGTGGTGGTTGTGACTGTGGTGGTAGTGAAGGTCATGGTTGTTAGGGTGATGGGTAGGTTGGTGGTAAAGCTAAGGTGGTGGTTGTGAGCATGGTTGTGACAGGTGGGCAGTAGGGGGTGGTGGGATGGTTACAGAGGTTGTGGAGGTGTTAGGTGCTGGTGGTGTTGAGGTTGGCAGTACTTTGGGTGGTGATAGAGTGGTCGTGGTTATGGCCAGGTGATGATTAAGGTAGGATGGTGGTAGTGTTGTTGGTGGTTAGAGTGGTGGTGGTTAAGGTAGGGTAGTGGTGGTGGTTAGTGTAGTGGATAGGGTGGTTGTGGCTAGGGATGGGTGGTGAGTGTGGTGAGGAGGATAATTGTGGTACTTGTGGGGGTGGTAGTGGCTAGGGCTGGGTGGTGGTGAAGGTGGAGTGGTGGCGGTGATTATGGTGGTTGGCTTTGTGTAGGATGGTGGCGGTTAGAAGGGTGGTTAGGATAGAGTGGTGGTGGTTCGGGTGTCCTAGTTAAGGTGGTGGTGGTGATGGGGTGGTTAGCATTGTTGTTAGGGTGGTTGTGGTTGAAGTAAGGTAGTGGTTAGGATAAGGTGGTGGTGGGTCGGGTGGTGGGGATTATATTGGTGGTGGGGGTTAGGTTGGTGAACATGGTGGTACAGAGGATGATTGAGGTAGATGTGGTGCCAGAAGGTAAGAATGATGAAGGTGGCGGTGCTTAGAGCTGGTTGGTGGTGGTTAAGGTGGTGGTTTTAGAGTGTTGTGGTTAGGATGTTAGTTAGTGGTGTGGTGGAGGGTAGGGCGGTGGCAGTTAGGATGTTGATGTTTGGGGTGGGTGATGGTGGTTAGTAGGGTAGTGGTAGGTAGGATGGTGGTGGTGGAATGGTAGTAATGGTGGTTGTGGTAGAGCGACGTTACTCAAAGTACGGCCCGCGGGCCGCCAGCGGCCCCACGGACCTACCTTGGCGGCCCGCGAGCCGTGAATAGAGGAACTTTGGCCCATAAAAGCTTTTCAACCGGACCAATTTGTTGGGACCTATAAAAACAACTATTGAGTTGAGCTTGAGGCTGCAAAAGATCAAAATGGTTTGAGTGGGCATCAGATCAATGCGGTCATATTCTCATCGTCTATGAAACACATGGGGGAAGATTTACACATTTGTCATGTAGCGCAGCTCGCTAACCAAATCTACGGTGGTGCGCTGCATTGTACAATGGGAAACACACCTCTAGGCCTCATCTACTAAGATTGGCCTGTTGCTCTTTCCTCCGCTGCTCTGGTGCTCTGTTTAAGCTGCCTTGAGCAACACACAGCATAACACAATGGTACAGAGGTGAGTGGGCACAGACTAGCATACGATTTGTACTAGAAGCATGCCCTTCCTGTACCATTTCCTATGCCTAGACACATTTCATAAGTACCCGAAATGTGTGATGCGTGCTGTGCATTTCAGCACAAATGCAATGATTCAGTTTTTCTTTGAAAATAAAAACGTTTCACGTTGTTAACAGCTGCTTTAAGGGGGTGTATTTTTTTTAATACAGAGCCCAGTCTCAAACTCTTATTAGATTGGGCGTTGCATCAAAAACCTATTGATGGGTGTTTGCTCTGAATTGCCAAAGCAGTTCACACAGCACAAAGATTTTTTTATACACAGAGAAAGTGCCACCTTTCTGAAAGTAGGCATCAACGCATCACTTTGCATCAATTTACTTACTTCAATGCAAAGCTTAGTAAGTCTGGGCCATAGCCTTTTCTCCAAGGTGTAGAAATGTCTGTCCCACCCCTATACTGAAAGAAATAGAAGGGCTTTGACTGCAGACAGGTATCATAAATGTTTCTACTTGCTGATTCTTCTCTGCATGCCAGAGGTTTAGCAAGGACGATGCTACAGTAAAACCAATGGATATTAAGTGTCATTAGTCAATATGGCTTAATCTAATTCTAATCTAAAAAAAATTAAGACACTTTGATTATGGTCAAGAACAATTAGCAGTTCCACAACTTTCTTCTAAAGAAACTTTCTTTTATTATTTTATTTTCATTTTAGACGAAGATACAAAATACAACTACAGTTGTTAAAACTTTGCACGAAAGATGGCGCTGTGTGCAGATGGCGCTGTGTGTGTGTTACTGGGGTAGGGGTGAGAGCAGATGGCGCTGTGTGTGTGCGCTGTGTGTGTGTTACTGGGGTAGGGGTGAGAGCAGATGGCGCTGTGTGTGTTACTGGGGTAGGGGTGAGTGCTGATGCCGCTGTGTGCAGATGGCGCTGTGTGTGTTACTGGGGTTGCGGAGAGTGCTGATGGCGCTGTGTGCAGATGGCGCTGTGTGTGTTACTGGGGTAGGGGAGAGTGCTGATGGCGCTGTGTGCAGATGGCGCTGTGTGTGTTACTGGGGTAGGGGTGAGAGCAGATGGCGCTGTGTGTGTGCGCTGTGTGTGTGTTACTGGGGTAGGGGTGAGAGCAGATGGCGTTGTGTGTGTGCGCTGTGTGTGTGTTACTGGGGTAGGGGTGAGAGCAGATGGCGTTGTGTGCAGATGGCGCTGTGTGTGTTACTGGGGTAGGGGTGAGTGCTGATGGCGCTGTGTGCAGATGACGCTGTGTGTGTTACTGGGGTAGGGGAGAGTGCTGATGGCGCTGTGTGTGTTACTGGGGTAGGGGTGAGTGCTGATGGCGCTGTGTGCAGATGGCGCTGTGTGTGTTACTGGGGTAGGGGTGAGAGCAGATGGCGCTGTGTGCAGATGGCGCAGTGTGTGTTACTGGGGTAGGGGTGAGAGCAGATGGCGCTGTGTGCAGATGGCGCTGTGTGTGTTACAATGTTTTGAAAAAGGGGGCGGGGTGGTTGTTCCCCCTCTAAGCCCCGCCCCCTCTAAGCCCCGCCCCCCACCCCCCGCTGTCACTTCAGTGCGGCCCTCGGCCGCAAACCATACTGCAATTTTGGCCCCCGAGAAAAAGTTTGTGAGTACCCATGTGGTAGAGTGACACGGGTGTTGATTAGAGTAGTGTGGGTTTAGGGTAGGGTGTGGGCTTGGGTAAGGTGTTGGTTAGGGTAGAGTGTTGGTGGTTATGGTAAGGTGGTGGTGGGTAGGGCTGTGGTTCGATTAGGGTAGTGGTGATTAGAGCAGGGTGGTGATGGGTAGGGTGGTGAATGTGATGGTGGTTATGTTAGGGTGTTTGTTAGGGTAAGTTTCTAGTAGTTAGGGGCTAGTGATGGTAGGGTGGTGGCAGGGCCGGCTTTAGCGCTGGTGGCGCCCTGTACAACAATCTTTTTTGGCGCACCCCACCCATGACCACCTTCTCGGATTCCCTCACTATTACCCAGCAAAGGTGCGCCTCATCTCTCCATAGCCCCCTCCCTCATACATTTCATTTGTTTTAAAGCGCTGATGAAGGCTGGTTTTATTAATCCATTGAGCTTTCCACATAAAATACAGATCTGTTCTTTGCAGCAGGCACATTAACCCTCTGCGCTACTTTATGGTGAGTCAAAGCTGCCCTAGAAAAAAATCTTTCCTCTCTCTCTCTCTAGCAGGAACATTAATCACAAGAGTTAACTTGACATTTTTATTGCTTCTTGAAAGTTGGAAGCACAAGGAACTCTGCAGCAGGTGCTTTTAAACTGCATGTTTTGTGAATTATTGCTAAACACAGTGCCCCCCTGAGGTCAGCACCCCATCTAGGTCAGCACCTGGAGCAGCTGCACCGGTCACACCGCGTTAAAGCCGGCCCTGGGTGGTGATGAGGGTAGTGGTTTTTAGGGTGGTAGTGATGGAGGTGTTAGGGTAGGGTGGTGGTTTTTTAATGTGGTAGGGAGTTGTAGCATTTAGGGTTGTGGTGGGTAGGGTAGTGGTTGTGGTAGTTGGCGGTGTGGTGGGTGTTGGTACACATACTGACATGGGAGGGGTCCGGGGGAAACAAGCAACAACAAGGACAAAGGAGGGAGAAGAAATAAAAGAAAATACCTCACTCCTAGCACTAGCAGTGGAAGGAGAATAATCAAAAAGAAGCAATCAGTACTTGGTCCATGCTCCATGGAAGGGAGAAACAAATGAAAAGAAAGTGAAACCAGACACGCTGACCAATCTGGAGCAATGAAATAAAAGTGACAGTGAATCCAATGAATGGTAAGTATTGGCCAGCTCCAAACCCCTTATATTATGCAAAATGTCTTGGAAGAGACAATGCATGCACTGTCTTAGGTGACACTAAAAAATCTGACCATATTTATGGGGCCCTTGGATGCATATCTCATGACAGCGGCAATCCCACGAAGAAGTGTTGAAGAATTTCAGAAGACTCTTTTAACTACCAAGGACAGGTGTTTTCTGTTGCTTGTGTTACTTTTACTGAAAATATACTTTATATCTTCCCTACACAGCACACAGTTTGAATGTAGTCAGGTGGACTGCTGTTCCAGGTCCTGGGTGCATTAGTGAAGAAAGCATATTACATATTTCTTTCTTGCCTTTCTTCTATCTCCATACTGAATGTGTTGAGGTTGCCAGTCTGCAGAGAGCTGCTGGAGCTGGTGCGCTTGTAATCCAGATAGGAAGGGTGCCTGTTGTGATGGCTTTGTAAATGATGCAGCCTGCTTTACCTGTGGGGAATTCTAGCTTTGGTAGTAGTTGAGCTCATCAAGTTGGGGGGTGATGATGTTTTAATACCCAAAGACCTGGAGCGAAATGAGGACATTAGGAGTGATTATCGGTTGTAAACATTTGCAATGCCTTGTCACGGATAGTAAGCGCTATATAATATATAGAAATTGGGGAGCCATGAGTGAAGTCCTGTGACTATCATGAGGGCTACTGAAATTCACTTGGCAAGTGAGGCTAGACATAGTTTTACCTGTAGGCGGATCTCTTTACGCCTTCCATTTTGTGATGCTGGGCACGGTATTGTACCCTGAGGTGCTTCCCATTTTGTGAGATTGGACACAGTATTCTAGCCTGAGATAGGTTCCTTTACATCTTCTATTTCACTTATAAATTTGAATACACCATAGTCCTTTCATCCACCATTTTTCCATTTTATGACTTGCATACCATCACTGAATGTTTTAACAGTGACATTATTCTAAGCATGTAAACTAGTTATCAGGTGCAATGTTCAGTGACACCTACTCACCTTGTCTGTGTAGATTTATAGGTGTTTTATGACCATTTGGACATACGTAAAATGGTTTAGCTTGCTTTTGTGAAAGGTGGCTTTAAATACTGTTCAGAATGGTCTTACCACAGCGCCTAACATAAGCATTTTGTGTTGACCGTGCCACATAAATCTACAACCTGCACTTAGTGACCCCAAAGAGTGTGTAGATTCTGAAGAATTGTTGAACTGTAGTACTAACATTTTTAACAGCTCAGTGGTGGAGCAGTGACATTACTGTGCTCAGAACCTGAGATTTTCTCTGTGTAGCTGCATACCCACAAAGTACTGCAATGTTCTTTGGTGTCTGGTCCCTGAGTCCAAATAAACCACTGCTTCCAAAACAATTCTGTTTTGAAAATGTTTGCTGACTTGCCTTGCTGAAGAGTTGCCTTAGTATTGTGATTTCTGATGCGAGTTTTCAGGTGTGCGCCAGTTTTGTGAGCATGGAAAGCCTCCTTTTTTAATGCCTGTATTTGAAGCATTCCTAGTGCCATCAAGAAATTTAGTTACTACTAAGTAAGCACTTGGAGCCTCATTTTAATCAAAATGCATCTCTTTTTTTATGTATCGGTGGACAGCAGGTACTCGGAGTGTTCACTAAGTTCCCTTCCAAGCCATGCTAGAATGCGCATGGAAGCGGTGGTCAGTCTTCTTCTGGATCTTTTCAGAGTGCTGAGGGACAAAGGAGTTAGCATCAAATTTGCATTTACAATTCTGTGAGCCCATTTGGCTACACAAAGAGGACCAGGAATCAATATTGAAGTTTAGTAGGTTTATCACAAATTAGAAATCACTCCAATATATGAGCATATCAAAATCAAATTATAAAGGTACAACATTGGAATCAGCAAGTTGAAACACTGAAGTAAATAACAACTGAGAATTGCCATTCTATAAAAGAGTTCAGACAGCTTCTATGCAGTTGGAATAAAAATAGAGACATTTAGGTAAGTTCCAGGCTAAAAAGGATTAAATTGAAGGATTTCAGGATAGAGCAAAAGCGGGTGTCAGCATTGTAAAGACCACAGTAGAAGTCTTTAAAAAGTAAAGAATCCAGTGTTCGCATGAAGCTATACACTATGAGCACAAGGGATCTAACAGGTCTGCACCTCTCCAAGTCTAAGGAATTCTTCTGTAACTCTAACGTTATGAGCAATAAATTAATGAAGAAGGTTCCAGGACCATCCATGTCTTCTGGCCACGTCATTGGAACACCAATTATTTCTCCTTCTCACTGAGCATACTCGCAACATGGAGTGATTCTCCAATCCCATAGAACACTAACGAACGGATCGACCTTGATTTTCTTCTACCCAGATAAACAATGAATAGTAGGCACACCAAATCATCCTGTCTGTGCCAAGGTCTTCTTGCTCGGCCTCCCCATCTCTAAGACACAATACTGCTTTCACTAATTAAGAAATAAATAGTGTGCACCTCCAAAGGAAATTCATGCAAAGTAAAGAGAATATATTTCACACGTTAAATGTAGGCCTGCTTATGCTAATTTAACAAGCCACAACTAATATGCACTGTTAAAACATTTGGGAATGATTGTATGCATAACATAAGGAAAAAAAGCAAAGCATGAGCAGCAAATGGTGAACACATGAGCAAGGCTCTTTTCCATACAGTACTTCAAAATACAAGTGTAAGTGAGAATGAGAGCTACAATTCCACATTAAGGCTAAACATTAGAATTCATACGTATAAATGAACAAACTAATTTCTACTATGAGTACACTTCCAATACTGTAGTTTGATACTTCACTTTACATTAATGAGGTTAAGACACACATTATATATGATGTCCATTACATTGTTAGAACACTTTTGTTATGTGTGGGGGGAGGAGGGCAGCCAAAATTAAGCTGCTCTACCCATTAATGTTTAATTACAGCCTACGCCCAACAGATGTGGATTAGGAGGCACTTATCACTTGATCCTTCTACCTTGTCCACAAGAACTCAATCTACATACTACCCAGACTCGTAGTTGCCAGTCCCTATGAAAATAGATCCTTGTGACTAAGTTACATGGATTATATTTCTTTAATAGGGCCTAAAGGTTAGGTATGAAAAAGTTATGCTCCTCACAGCAAAAATATGAACAGCGTCATTTAAAAGTGGTGTTGGAACAATTTTCAGAGTGGGGTGCTGGCCTTTTGAGCCACAGGAGGTAGTAAAGCCTGCGTCCCAGTTTGTAGAGTACAGCAAAGTTCCTAAGCCTGCCGGGACCTCCCTTATTGCATCAAACATCCCTGCCAAACAACCCATCAACCACACACACTTCCAAGTCAGTGTGCAGACTTGGGCCAGCAACTGAAGAAGGCATTTGCGTTCATGGCCGCACCCAGTTATATAGAAAATTCTATAATACCACTTTGATTGTTACAAGCATGTTATACAAATGCTTAATGAAAGTAAGACGCCTGTACTGGAGCGTCCAAACACAAGTCTGTCATTTTGAGTCTCATACCCCATGATCTAGTAACTCTGGATTGTTTGTATTAATGATTACATGTGAACTTCTGTACAGGCAGGTGTAAAATTGTAGTGCCTCCCCTTGAGGTGTATTCTACATGCAAGGCCTTTTCATACCGCAAGTTTCTAGTGCGAGCTGTCAAGCACCTACGACAAGGAACCTTTGCCATGTCTGTCTTTACAACTGTTACATTACCATGTTTGAGAACTTTACTCATTTACCATTCCTCAACTAGGTTTGTATACTATTGGTATAATATTTCCTTGTAAAATTGCAAAGTTTCAGAAAATAATAATGTTTGTGATTAAAACAATCTACATATGAGAACCTTCGACGGACACGTATGGCTTTGGTTCTATACGAACGGTAATGCACCGTGGACAGAACTGCAGTTCTGACAGTGGCGACCCGTCATTTAGGGCGGAGGGGCCACGCCCCCCCACCTTTTACCCCTCATGAAGAGTGCCTGTCAGGCTGAACAAAGGTCAGACTGACAGACACTCTCCATGTTCAGCTCAGGCAGCCAGGCGCAGACAAGAGCACACTCCTGGCTGCCTGAGATGAACTTTGCTGGGCTGAGGAGGTCACCGCTCCTATGGGCGTGACCTCCTCGGCTCAGCAAAGGTGCCTTGAGGCCCACCCCTGGGTGACGAGGAAAACGTCACCAATTGACACTCTCCCTGGGCGCTTCAGGTTTAAGCCCTGAAGTGCCCAGGGCGTGTGTCAATCAGTGACACTTCGTCACAGAGTGGGGTGGGGTCAGCAGTCTTACTGACCCCATCCCACTCTGTGACGAGGCTGGGACTGCTGCCTTCCCTCATTGGCTGACCTAAGGTCAGCCAATGAGGGAAGGCAGCAGTCCCAACCCTCCTGGGTCCTGGAGGCTGAAGGTAAGTGTGTGTGTTTGTGTGTATGTGTGTGATGTTTTAAAATTAATGTTTGGTGCGTGGGTGCATGTTTGAATGGTATGAGTGTTGTTAATGGATGTGCGTGCGTGTCTGTGTGTGAAAGAATGAGTGTGTGTGTATGTATCCCGCCCGCCCCCTCCCTCCTAAAGCTGCCGGCCGCCACTGCCTTTACAACGAAAAATTGTTGTTAAGGCATTCGTGGTAAAGGCATTAGTGGTAACAACGCGTTCATAGTTCCGACTTGATTGTTCAGGCATGCGTTGTTCCAGCATGCGTTGTTCTGACATACATTACCCTGTCGGAGAACCAACATCAACAAGGCTAAATGACAAAGTCAACCTCTGCGCTGCACACAGAACCTGAAAAACAACGTTAAGACTCATTGAGTATAATGGAAGAGCTCCCTCCTCCCTTCTGTGTGTCCTACGTCCCATCTTCCTTGTTTCCGCCCTTATAATAGCTCGGATGAGGCTAGTTAGTGAAGCAAGACCTGGATTTAACATTTATATTATTTTAACTCGGTGACTTTTTTAAGTAATTTAAAGTGAAAAGGGCCGAACTGGGAGCTATAACCAACTTGGCAAAACTCCTTTAAAGTTCTGTAGGACGCCCAGAGCTTGGGAGCTCCTGCCCTGTAGACGTTTTTTTCATTAATTGGGGCAAATGATTAATTTCAGACCACAGCTTCAAAAATACACTGCCCAAAAGCTACCCTGAAAAAAATGTGAAATTTTGCAGTGCTTGAGTGACTGGACAGTGCGGCAACAACCATTCTGGTGCTTGTAAGGAGATTGTGTGCGGCCTCCTATGAAACGAGCACTTACCCCACCTAGGATTTCCCTGTGTCCTTTAAACCAGTCCAGCTCTGTGGGTACTTACCTGTATTTAGTGTGTAAAAGTGAACAGTGGTGCCCATATGTGGATGGATGGGCATGTGCACAAAATCTATTCAACTTGCTTTTCAGTTGGATTTTGTTAAATGGCGTAGAAACTCGCAGATAAAACCATTTACATGAGGGTTCGTTTCTTTTGTTTTGACTTTTTTTTCTGTCGGCTATTCTTGGTTTCTGAGAAAAAATAGAAACCAAGGTTGGTGACCCCATTCAACTAACACGTTTCCATAGAGATAACATATGAAGAGCTGGAAAATGGGCTATGATTAATTCAGTGCCCATCCTCGGTTCTCTGCAGGGCCCTCCAACTGTCGTCCTCAGGCTCCAGCACTTCAAAAGCGGGGTGCTCAGTAGAGAATATGCTTGCTTGGTCGCATTAAATCTGAACCATTCCTCTCGCCTAAGGTAACTATGAGTCAGCCTGTATCTTTACAGGAAAAATGACCTACACTAGCGGTTCTTTTGATTTCGGTGGATCTCTACTAAATCATTACTGGAAGCCAGGGGCCTAAGCAATTTCGATGGCCTGAACTTAAAAAACAATATATACAAATACAGAAAAAAATATACATCACAATCCCAAATTAGGAAATATGTTCTTTAGTTCACCAACAAAAAAAATAAACCAGGACAGACATCTTAATTTTAATGAGAAGGTTCGAGCTTTTCAAACATTTGCTGTATTTCTAAAAGACAAAGTGATATCCTAGACTCTAGCATATCACTTTGTGTTTTTTTCTTTTGCTCCTCACTGACGCTCTCTTTTTGTTGGGGAAAACCATTGCTTTACCTTTTGTCCATACTAGATTCCATCTGCTCGCCTTGCACTGCTCCAACGAGCCCTGCCGAGAAGACGGACTTGGTTTTTAGCCTCCAATGTAATTTTTCTTTCACATTTTCAGACGCATTACTGCTTCTAATTTTACATTTTGGTTGTGTGTGTATGTATATTAGCCAGTGGCAGTTGCAACTGGGTAGTTATAGCTAGAATCATGTTTCCATAGGAAATGCATTGTTTGGTTTTCTTATATCTTTGGCAACATTTGACGAATGTTCCCGAACCTTTCCAAAAAATAAATAAAATAGCTCATTACTAGAACATTTCAGGGTGATCGGTCAATGAAGGGGGGAGAAAAAGGGGGTTCCCCAAACAAGTTTTCCCCCATTGCTTAGGTTTCCTGTGCACAGCACTTGCGAATAAAAAACAAAAAATCTTAACAGGGTCTTACAGCCCACCCATTACTTTCCATTTGTTAGCTTACTTGTCATTCTGCGTTCCTTGCTTTTTACTAGTTATTGCATGTAGGTGTCTGACTTCTCTTCTTCTGCCCTCCTGTGTCTCTCGTCTGTGGAGCTTGGAACAAGTACTTGTTCCTTTTCGAGTCTCCATCCGCTTTATTGTTGTTACTGGAGCTACACTTTTTACTTTGCAATGAAGGTCTTTTTGCAACTGCATACATCCATGCTGTTTGTTTTTGTCACCCTACCTGTGGTAACACTGCCCTTCCCCCCCCCCCCCCCCAATTTGTTTTTATCATCCTCAGCGTGATGTCACTTCCCCCCCAACCCTCCCTGCGGAAAATCCCTTCCTTCTTTTTGTTTTAGATAGCGCGATCGACCCCAAGCTACTGGAGTGCTTTACATGAACACCAGTTATATTAAACAGCGACACATTCATTTTTTCACAGGGAGATTAAGTGATATGCCCAGGATCACAGGATGGTGAGCCGATACCAAGACTTGAACCCAGTACCCCAGGTCCAAAGTCTGAGGCTCTGGCCATCATCTATCCTCATCTTGCTTTCTTCAGCTCTTTGAATAGAGGGCACTTTAAGCACATCCTACTGAGGCGTGTGCCTGCTGGGTGAGGTGTCTGTCTCTAACCTTTTGCTGACCTCCAGCACTTGAAAATTACAGGGGAAGGCTGCTGCTTTCAGAAGGAATAAACCTTTTAGGGGTCTCATACTATATGTTTGCAAGTCGTATAATGCACTTCCTTGTAATTGTCATACTTCAGAGTGTTATGCCCCACGAAGGTATAGCATAAACTATAGAGTAACTGCATAAAATCCAAGAAGTTCATTATTGTGCTTTCAAGCTCTTTGTTTTAATTAGTAAACATGAAAATCATGAATTATATGACCACTGTGGTCTATATGGAGTTTGATGAAAGTGAAGAAATTATGGCAGTGTGCTCTCATGGGACAATTGATTTAATTGTATAATTAATGAAATTATGCTTCACAAGCTATTTATTAATGTGGTGAAATTAGAACTGAAGCTTCATATAAATGATCATGAGTAAAAGTATTGAATATGATTAACTATTTGAAATCAAAAGTATTGCTCTTGATTTGTAAGCAGATGTTTTTTTAAACAAATTTCACAATTAAGGAGTATGGTAGAATGCTACATTGTAGGCAAGGCTGGCTAATTGTCTAAATATTGAAATGGAAAATGATCAAGGTTTACCTACAGTAATCAAGACCATTTTGGTCGAAACGTGTCAGTGTTGCTGTCTGCCCCAAATAATTGTGTTTTGAATCAGCATGCGCAGGGAGTGCAGCGGTTTTCTTTGACAAAAATATGTTGGAATACTTGGTCTGTGATCCATGCGGCACCTCTCACCAGAGTACCCTGCCATCAAGACCGCATTGGAGTTAATAGTTATTTATATATTTTCTGGTAGTCAAAGCAGTCTGTGTTTCCAATAAAAATTGGCTGACCTGGATGTCATGCACTGGGAAGCACCTTACGTCTTGATTTGGTGCACCCTTCACAAATTTATTTAAAGTTACAGTCCCAAATTAATATTATTACTTTAGTGTTGTAAAGTTGATGAGCCTCATAAAAGATGTGGCTTGTGTTGTCCTAACATCAGCTTTCAGAGAGTGGTACCATGTTGACATCAACCTGAAAAGAAGGCCAGTGATTTAATAGAACACACACAGTAAACTAAGCTCTTGCTGCGTGTGAATATTTAGTGACTGAATGTCATGCCCGTAGCTGGTGCCATATTGTGAGTGCTGGCTTGGGGAGTCGTGTATAAGTGCACATGTTTCCTGCACTGCTTACAAGTTGGAATACGCTTCTCAGCTGTAAAGAATATTTCATGTTCCTTCCTTATGCGATCTTTGACCTCTCTGAGGAGATGGACAGCTAGAGTGCCAGTTTTGTGCTTATGGTGGTGGAGATTTTGTGATAGTCAATTTGTAGTCGGAACAAAGATTATTGAAGCTTTTAACCTTACAAAAATCAAGAAGCCACTTTTTTACTGTTAGTTTACTTTGATTCCATACTTTCTAGAGTGGTCTTTACAAATAAACTAGATTTCGCTTTCTACACTGTACAGCTGACCAAAAAGGCTGTAGGCAGTTTGTTTCAGAGTTCTGTCTATCCCTTTGGCCTTGAGGTGCCTGGCCTGCCTACATGTCGCTGGAAGGTTTAAGCTTGTTCTTAAACCACAATTGTGGAGAGATTGTCTATGTCAACAAACCAGTTTCTAAATTCAAGTAAGTACCAGTAACTCAAATTTTCCAAATTAGAATTCAGCACTGCTTCAAATACATGGTTGGCGTGCCTCATGCCAAAGATCCATCTAATTGCCCTCTTTGAAATTAGATGATCTTGAGAACAGATTTTGTAGGCATTGGATTGACTACCATATATTTTTGCACAGGAAAACACTTTGGACTTTCTTCAAATCCAGAGTAAAGTTGAGCTGATTTGAACCTCTGGTAGCATATATTTCCAGTGATTGGAGGCACCTAAGAGAAATGTGTTTAAGGTTTGGGATCTCCCGCTATTCATCTTCCAGTCAGAAGGAGGATTTCTGAACGATCTACCATCTTCTCATTTGATCTTCTGCAGCTTGGGGATCTATCCGTGCTCTTGTTCCTAGTATAGCTGTAACATGGAAAGTGGTTCTGAAAGGATTCTTCTGAGTAGCAAGCTGTCAGGTGTTTGGAATGTAGGAAACCATAGGTGCGATGAGGGTGGCTGCATTTTTAAATACCTTTGGTACATGCATTGAGCTGAATGGCATGAAATTCATCTTACCTGAATGCATGTTCTCTTATTCTATAGATTCATCTGTAGTCCATAAAAGGATACATCATGGACTTTTTTGGTGCCATGTTTTAACCAGCAGCGTTACTGCTGATTAATCTTGTGGTGGGCATGTGTAGTCCTGGTGTGTATATTCAGTACAAGGAATTACTGCAGCCACAGTTGTGTCCTGTGAGACCATTTTCCAGGTTATTTAGCAGATCACTTCTTTACAGTATTCTCCTATAATTGTATTTAGTCTAGTGATCTCAAGGAAATCACACCATGCATTTACTCCAGTGTCTTTGTGGTGGATTAAATTAGTAGGAGTTAGGTTTGATCATTAGTGGAAGAAGAGGTATGTGTGGGTTCCTGCAGGTGGTTGGTGGGATTAGTAAATAAATTATAGGAGACAAGATTCTGTTGGGTTGCAGGTTATGACTTTCAAAGGACAGGTTGTGGTCTTTGACGAGAGGAGTGACGAATTTAAAGAAATACAATAGAGATTATGGCAACTATGCACATGATTTAGATTAGTCTGTGCTGAGAAAAGGCTTGCTGAAGATGGAGAGTAAGGAGTAGATTACTCAAACAAGAAAGTAAGCTTTATGTCAAGGTCAAAACTTTAATGAAGGGGTTTAAGGAAAAAGAAGAGACGTCATGAGATAACACGATTTGGGGATGCAAAGACTGTAGAAAGAAACATCATTATTCCATGTGAGATAGTGCTGTATACTTCACTCCAGCAAGATCAGCAAGGGCAGTTGATCAACTGAGGGGATGGAAAGTTAAAGCAATTGCTCAGTGTGTGTATATGTATATATGTATATGTATATGTGTATGTATATATATATATATATATATATATATATATATATATATATACACATACATACACACACGCTCCACCTTAATTGCCTTTTGTATGCCAATGTAGGTAATCCAAGGTCTAGCTGTGCCAACTCCTGCATGAAGGCCTCGAGGTACCTTCGCCAATTAAAATGCTCCTTCTTCCAACATTAAACTCAACTATCTGGAAGTTGGTAAGTTGTACATACAGCCGTACAACTGCTCTCCGAGTTATAAAGCCCCCTTCTCTCACTTAGTCCTAGAACTAATGCACCCTTACCAATTCATGCACAGCAGTCCTTTGTTACCCCAGTTTATATTGTTGGGCCTGCACCTCCCCCTAAAATCCTAAAGGACCAGATTTATCTCTGAAGCCCCGGCCCACAGCCTTCAGTGGCTCGGGGCACAGCTTACCCTCCGCTGGTAGAACTGCAGCACCCCGTGAATGAAGTCCTGGTTCTTGATGAAGCTGCTGAAGGCCACAACGTGCAAGTCACGCAGGCCACGATGGATGGAGATCTCACGCTCATATTCTTCTGGCGCTGCTTCATCAGCAGGTCTTGGCCATGTTCTTCCCCTCTAACACTTGGCTCGTCTCCATATCTGTGATCTCGAAGCACTTGGCGAACCCGGCCTTTCCAAGGAAGTGGCTGTGCTTATAGATCTGCTGTGTGCGGGGTTCAACTAGTGTTTCGAAGATCTTCAGCAAAGGGCCAAGGGGCCATGCCAACTCTGGTTGCTTCATCTTGGCCAAAGGGACACCTGCCTTCCTGGAGATAGTGGACATTACAGGTGTAGGCACACAGGGGTGCTGTCTGCGTGGTGCAATTGTGCTATCCATGCTATGGAAGGAAATGGAGGACCACAATATTCCGTGCGGACTTTATCCATTGAGTTAGTGTACACATGCTCAGACTGGGTCTCTGACTTTTCTTCCCAGCTCCTTCATCCTCTCGTCCCCCTGTAGCTCTCTCTGACTCCATCTCACTTTCAAACCCAACCCATGAATGTCAACCAGTAGGATGATGTTTTTTCAATTGGTATGCCAGAGCAGTATCCACATTGAGACCTTCCTCTAGCATGGTCTGACTGAATTTATTTTCTTTGATTTGAATCATCTAACTGGAACTCGCCATTTTGGCACTAGAAAACATTTCGTCAGCGGGATAGCTTCGTTTGAAGTAAAGAGTGGAGCGCAAGGAGCCTTGCCCCCATACTGTTACCCATTTGCACTCACTCATGTAAGCAGTACTTCAATGGTTTTCCGAAGCAAAGTATGTTCTTGGCTTCCAAAGTACATCACTACTTATTAATTAGGTAGAGCGGTTTATTCAGTTGAGATGTCCTGCTGCTTATTGTCAGGTGCAGTGTTCGGAGTATAAACATTATCCAAAGAGTTTCAGATAAACTTCAGAAGCATAGAAGGTCAAAATTGATCAAGGTTTAATTTTTAGAGAAGTTGATGCCATTCAGTCAGAGTTCTGCATAGTTTGGACCATAATGTGGAATTTGTGCTAGCAAATGAAACACTACCTATCACATGAACAGGGCATACTTACTACAAGTAATACAGAAGGAATCTTTGTACTGGGAAGAATGCTGCTTATTAACAAACCATGTACAGAAAGTAATTGTCTTTTGTGTTAAAATAACACTGCACATTTCAAATTTCCACATCGCCAATATATTGCTTACGGCTGGATAATCGTTACCTGCAGAGTGACTTCCACTGTGGAACAAGATGCTTGACTACTTACACAGACACTTTCAAAAGCTTATTATCATTTGACTTGAACCTGATATCGATTAGCTGCTTGCTGTACCCCCATTCACAGTTACCATGGTCTATTTCGTGTCAACGGTTGGTGCACCCAAAAGGACTGCCAAAAGCCCTTACTTCAGTGAGAGTCCTATCTCTAAAATCTTTTTTTTTTTTTATTTTGACACAAGAAGAAAGCCAATTTAAAATTGGTTGGTGTACACTATAGACCGTATTGGCACCACAAGTCCAACCCTTAACATTCAGAGTGGTGCAGCATTCTCCCAGGCACCTGCTCAATGTGCTTACAGAAGGAGGCGCAAAACACGCCTGCAGTGTGTCACACATCTCTCGTGTGACATCAGACTTGTTTGTGGAGGCACAGGCCATCTAAACTCTGCTCCTATACATTTCCAGAACACTGATGGGTACACACGTTAGTGACCCACCACACCAGCATAGTATTATTTGTAGGATCATATCATAGGAATACATAAAAAAAAGACATAAAAAGACATCTACCCAGCAACTGATTTTCTTCCTGTAAGGGAAAAGTCACAACATCTGTTTATCTAGATGGTCTACAAGGATCTGCATTCAATCTTCATTAATTATGCCGGTCACCCCAGGGACAACTTTAAAAACACCTCACTCTCACACTTGTTTGGTTGACCTTCACAGTGACCTTCTTGTCCCTTGGGATGCAGGGATAACCCAACTTTCACCACAACACAACATTCACTGTTATGGGCATGGTCTGTCCACCAGCAGCTCTAAGGATGACACACTATGGGAAGTCCTCCACTGCAGACACTTGTCTACAAGTAAAGGTGCTAGTTGGCCAAGTGATTAGTAGACAGAAAAAGTGTCTTGTAGCTTGTGTCCACATTCCTTACCACTGACCAGGTTATTATTGGAAGCTTTCTTTGCTGGCTGTCAGCCTGATATTTCTTTGGTAACGCACCTCAATATGAATTTTTCTCCTCTTCTATGACTTTGGGGAAACAACCAGAAAAGGTAAGAATGAACACCGATGTAAGGTGGATGTTACTGACTTTGGTAAGCTGAAACAGAAATGAAACTGTAGTCTTCAAAATACATCGCTCCCGTTTAAAAAAAAAAGCTGACATTTCCGAGAAAGAATTTCGTAATGATACAGTGAGGCTTTGTTGTGAAAGTGTGAGATTCTTGTAATTGCAGAATAAATGCCGCTTCACAGGAAGCACAAGGCGGCCTCCTTGGCATACTGGTGAATATTTCATGCCTCGCTCCCAACTTCAAGGTGAATCTGTGTATAAAATCTGAAAGTAACAAGTGTGAATATTATTTAATTGAATCAATTGGATTGAAACAAATTAGTCCGAAAATACCAATTTTTACTGCCATTGACATTGGTGTGGGTCATTTGGTTCAAATGATACGCATGAAACGTAATATTATGCATAAAACAAACTCTAACTCTAATTTTCACACTATCCCCATAACCATAACCCCTTCACCCCTAACATTCTGAAAACTTCCCTGGGAATGCATTTCGTCCATTGCTTACTATTAGCTTTGTGGTTTGTACCACACCTTTCCTTGCTTTCTATTTGCTGGCTTTGTTTTAGGTTGTCCAGCTTGAGATCATCCCTCCTGTGAGCATCTCTTGTTTATTGTAAACTTCAGAGTACTGACTTTCTGTAAACATGCCTTTAAATCTTGTTCTTATTTTGTCACTTTGCTATATATTCAAAGACAGAGGTCAAATGTAAAGCTCTGTATTCTGAGGGAGCTTAGTGTTTACTTTTCTTTGGTTGTCTTCAAAGTGAGAGAATCTGTGACAATCCATCCTTCTGGGTACCCATGTCAAAGGAGAGGCTGTAGGATGTTATGTTGTTTCTATCACACCACAAAAATGAACTGTTCTGATATTTCAAAATACATCAGAATTAAAAAGTAGAACTGTGGAACTTTGTTTTGTAATTTTGAAGTGTGGTGGAAACAAATATTTTAATACAATCTAAACATATCAGTACACTTGGTGATGACATTTCCACACATTATTGTTTGTGAGCAATAGAACTGTATGTCTGTGCAAATGTGATGGTCATTTCAATTGGAAATGTGTTGTCTGTAATTGCATTGCACTGCCATAAAATGCATACTTCACACAATGCCAGTCTACCACTCCACTCTATGCCATGCCACTCTATTCTACAACACTCCATTCTATGCACTCCACCAGTGCTTAATTTGTGAAAAAAACTATAGGTTGGGCCCTTGTCAGGAGGCCATTGCAGCGTGCATTATCTATTGCCCCTGCCAGTGCTACCAATAACAGTACGAACACAACTACATCACACTCCTACAAGTGTGACAATTCAGACTATTCCAGGCCCTCAAAACTATAAGAATGGCTTAGGAGGCAGGTACTCATTTTAAGGTATATTGAAATAACAAACAACTGTTGTGCTCATTTCTAGATTAGACAAACATTGCTACCATGAGGCAGACTAGCATAAGAGCCAGTGTTGACAATTAAGTGCCAGTGCTGAGCACCGGAAACCACCAGCTCAAATGAAGCACTACCCTCCACTCTAAGACACTCTGACACATCATGCCACTCCGATCCCCTCCACTCTTTGCCACTTACCCCACTCCACTCAATATACCCCAGTCCACTCAAATCTACCCCACTACCCCCAAATCTACCCTACTATCCCCAAATCTACCCCATTCCACCCAAATATCCCCACTCAAATCTACCCCAAGCTTTTCTACCACAGTCTACCCCATGCCACCCCATCCCATTCTACTCCAATGTACCCCACCCCAGCCTACCCCACTCCACTCCATTCCAGTCTACCCTACTCTGATCCACCCAGTCTACCTTACTCTAATACACACAATCTGACCTATTCCAAACTACCCCACTCCACCTTAGTCTACCCTACTCCAATTTACTCCACTCTTCTCCACTGTACCCCAATTTACCCTACTCCACCCCAATCTACCCCTATCCAAAACACCATACTCCATTCTACCCCACGAAAATCTACCCTATCTAGCCTACCTCGCTATATTCCAGTCTACCCTGTTACAATCTACTTCCTACAATCTACCCCACTACAGTATACCCAATTCTACTCCATTCCACTCTACCCAAATCTACTACACTCTGCCGCTGTCTACCCCACTCTGAGCTATTCCAAACTACCCCATTCCACTCTACCCCAATTTACCCCACTCCAATTTACCCTAACCCACACAACACCGCTAATTGTTACGCATGCTGAACAGCAGCCACACTGGTGTAGAGCATGACTGAAACACATTGCCAAAGCCAATAGCTCCTGCATAGGCGCGATTAATTAACTTTGCCAGTGCTTGTTTTAACTTTGAATAAGAGCCGTTGTTGCTTCCCTTAGACCTACCATATGATCTGTTGGTTGCACAAAAATTGTACGAGCAGATACTTATACCCCTTGACCTGCACTTACCTACTTCAGTGGTACAAAAGTTTTATATTCGATAAGTTTTGTTCCTTTTTCTTTTAGCAAAACATTGTGTTTTGTTTCCAAAAGTAACACCAAAGTGTGGGACATTGATCAGGAGTGTAAGAAATGCAACTTTGCATAATTTGTAAAGTCGGCATGTCTGCAACATCGCACTTTTTGTCAAATGCCTAAGCAATGATCAAATACCTGTTTTTCAGATTTTAGTGCCAGCAATTTACCCACAACGCAATGTTGTCTCCTTTTCCACATTATTCAAAGGTTGACCGCACATGAATTGTAATTTGAAACAAACCATAGATAACCTTGGCACACTTACCTGGCTTCAGAATGTGAACCCATCCCACAGTTTCATCTCTCTTCAGATTAGTTTATATTGCATCATATTGTTATTTAATCTTCGCTTTCTGTCTCGATCATAACATGTTGCCTCTGGAGTCTTGAGCAATGAGAATGTTGCACGTGGGATTCTTGAGCTTTCAGATCTTCTGCCCATAACGTCTTTGTCAGTCCTCTAGAAGAAAACTAACCCCGTACAAAAATCCATAACGTTTTACCATTCTTCTCCAAATGTTTATCCCCAGGTCTTTATCTACCCAAAGCTTTTTTCACTAATGTCACCATTGTGTTCACGAATGTGATTTTTTTCCTACCCAGACAAACCAATAGAGTGGGGCTATTTCCTATACCTTTGCCATGTTACAGCTCAACAATGCCTCAATAGAATATATTGACATGTACTTCATTGCTGAACCTCACAAATGTCCACATGAGTGTGAAGTGAACGCCGGAAGCTCTTGTCAACTTGGGGTCTTCCTAATGTTAACCTGCTATTACCAGGAGCAATTCGTCGATTATAATGGGGTAGATTGGAGTACAGTGAGGTAGACTAGATTAGGGTAGAATTTAGAGGGGTAGATTGTGGTAGATTGGAAGTGGGTAGATTGGAAGTGGCTAGGTTGGAGTGGGGAAGAGTGCAGTGGAGTGGGTTCGATTGGAGCGGGGTAGAATGGAGTGCATGTGGAAGAGCAGAGGACTCGCTTTGGAATTACTATGAATGATCTGAGCCATAGAGTGATTTAGAGGTTCATCTTCAGCAAAGGCTAATCCCAAATGTACATCGCACATGCATAGATTAAGTTTGTTTGGTATACAGAATGCTTTTGCTAGTCCTCCATCTCGACTCCAGGTGCCAATTTGTATCTCTCAATGGTAGTGCCGAACCAGATTCTTGGAACCCACCTCTGCTAGAAACCTTTCTCTCACATTATTTTTATGTTTAAATCGTTAGACTTCTTTTTATAGACGCACGCTTGGTAATGTTATTACTTCCATATTGTACCAAGCAAAAACCCATCCATCTGAAAGAGCTGTTTATCGATTTTTGTTGTTTGAAACTACAGCAAATGTTGCTTTTTCATGTGGCTCTGCAGATTGCCAGAGTTAAATCACCTGCATCCCAGGATCTATCACAGGATAGTATTCTTTCCGCCTGTCGCTTTCAATCTGCCAGGCCTGGGGTCATTGCTTCATTTGTTAAAGAATGGGTACCAATGCTCAAAACTCTGCTTAGAAGCACGGGTTCGGCGCTATTGAAAATTGGCACGAGGAATACAAGGGTGCGTGACTTGAATCCCCTTCATGTCTCTTCAATCCACCACCAGATACTGCCTGCCCATTCATCCTACTCATGCAGGTTCTTGCTTTCTCCCTTTATTAAGTCTTTTCCGTCTTTCTCTTCATCCTTCTTTCCCCTTTGTGTGTTTTTCACTCTCTTGCCCTCAGCAAATGCCTGATCAATAGGGTGTGCCAATCCCCACTAATGAGTACCGGTAAGCTCCAGCAGCAACCAGTGGAAGTGAGTAACCGGAGATATGCCTACGGGATGCCTGGAGTGAATGAGAAGATCATGCACGCACACACTCATATGCTCTCCTGCACTAAGTTGTCCATCTTTTTTTCTCGTGGAGAGTATTCCTTGCAAAAAAATCCAACTTTACATTATTTTTTGGCATTTATACATTGTCCTTGAAGTTTGCTCTGCTACAGCTTAAGAGAACCAGTGTGAATTCATTGAGCAGCTTGACTGGTGTGTTCCTTTCTAAATGATTGCCTGTGGAAGCTGCAGGTTTCATGGCTTCTGCTAACAAGGAGTATGTTGTAAAGATAGTTGTTCATTCCAGCTGCTTGTCTTGCTCACAGTTTTCTTGTTCACTACTTTATTTGCAGCACTCAAGCACTGGGGACCTGAGAAATGTACGAAAAGGCTTGTCCCCATACCACTCCGAAACACAACTCTCGTCACTGCCGCTGTACCCGGACCCAGCCCAAAATGTAAGTACTGTGATTGAAATTTTCTTATCTGTTTTCTAAAACTGTGAAACTATATAAAAAAACAAATCCAAGCAAGAAGACATTCTACCATTAACTGTATCTACTAATACTACTCTCTTTTGCATCGCTTCAAGCCACTTTTCTGAGAAAATAATCTCTCTGGCCTAACATTATACCTTCATGGGCACATGATATTGCTATATTGACGTTTTTAAATCTCGATTCTCAAATAACCACGTGACAAGCCACCATGTGTACAGTAACACAGCATCTGAGCACGATTCTGTCAAGATGTACTTCTTCGTCAGTGATACCAGGTGTAAAGACTGATTCGACAATGCATTCCTGATTCCTGAACTTGATTTGGGAAGATCTATGTATTTGTGGATCAGAATCTTTGTTGTTGATATCAGAGACTACAGCAAAATATTTGTAACTGTAGGCCCGAGTCTCAGTAGTTTAAAGCAGTGCTTGCAGTAGACATAGAAAAGTGCAGGTGATTACCTATTTGCTATATGAAGTGTCAGAACTATCCCATATGTATTAAAGATCCTACTGACAACTGTTGGGACTTTCTCTATTCAATTAAAAAGTGCAAGTACTCAATGTACCACCTCCCCACAGAAGCACTAGTCTAGAGAGGATGTGATTCTCCTTTAGAAGTAATTGGACAGAGTTCTTAGTCTCCACCTCAGATTACTTACAGTCAGGCATGCTTTCATTTTGTACAAATCTTAGGCGATATGATAGCTATTGGTTTAACTCTGTGATGCCACCTCAAACACAGGACAGCGTAGCTGGATTTACCTACTTTTGCATAGATTTTATGATTTTCTGGAAAACATTTTTTAGACCTCGTGAGTTATGTTGAAAGGTCTAGTTAAAAGCAATTAATTTGTTGTGTTTGGGAAAGATGTTAGTGGCATGTGCTTCACATAAAAGTGACGAGAAACATACCTGAAAGAAGAATGTACCACGGTATTTGGAAACATAAGCAACTCAAGGAACGGGTCATAAAACACTTGTGTAGAGTATGACGAGAGATGTCTGTGGTCCAAAGATAACTCGTAGGATTGTGAGATGTAAGATGATTGAGTAAATGCAAGATTTTAAACGTTTTGAAGATGCTGGTGGTTGTGTTTAACCACCACTTCATTTTTATTGTATTTTTAAGTGTTCTTCTTTCTGTTATTTATATTTTCTTCTATTATGTGTACTAGTTATTCTTCTTACCTGTCTGTTGAACACAGACAACCCTATGCAGTGCCCATTTGGGTCCATGATTGTCTAATCATTGCAAATGCCCTGTATTTTTTTTTTTTTTTTTTAGTATTTTGGTTAACTCTTACCTTCATATTCCCAGCACTGGCACATAAGAGAACAGATCTACAGAGAAAGAATGATTTGACCTAGATTACCAAACTTCATCAAATGGGAAAGCCACGATCAGAATTCAATTTTTTTTTTTTTACCTGCCAGAGGTGTAGCTATGTTAATCATGTGTGCAGCCTTCCACCCCTACACTAACAAGCTCAGCATCTTCATGCCTTTGATGACTGCGTACTCTAATTATGGGCACAAACAAGTTGCACACAGTAGTAATAATGTAAAATTGTGGATAAAGTCTGCATCAGACAAGGGGTCATGTACTACACAAGCCCAGTAGGACTTAGGACTTGATTACGAGGTTGGTGGCATTGCCACAAAGACTGCCAAGGCGGGGGTGTGGCTGCTGTAAAGCTGGCAGTCCCACCCCTTGTAGTATTATGATGTTTCCTCCGGGCTGGCCGGCGGAAGTGTTGTTTTACAATGTTTCAGGTGGTCAGACTGATGGAAACAGTGCAGCGGCATTAGCCTTGGCTCCCTTAGGAAGCTAAGGCCAATGCTGTCGCACAGAAGCACCCTCAGAATGCACACTGTCTGCACAGCAGATAGTGCACATTCTGAGGGTGTTGGAAGGAGGGCCCCTGCACTGGCTTTCTGTAAGCCTTTTCGTGGCGTGGACCCCACCATGAAAAGGCTGTGGAAAGTGAAGTTGTTATGGGCACGGCGGTGCCAAACTCTGTAACGGCGTGACTGACCACGTAGTCGACCGGTTCCAATCCGTCTGGTTCCTGATCATGACAGGGACGGTGGTCTCCTGCTGGTCCGACCACCAGGATCATAATCTGGCGATCAGAGCTCCAGGAGTGCAGCAGTACATGGACCTCCATATTCATAATGAGGCCCTTAGTCTTCAGTTTCTGGTATGCAGCAATTTCTCACCATCCCGTGGTAATTTCTGCTTCAGAGAGCTGTTTCTAACAAAATCAAACTTGAGCAAATACTTCCCTTTCCTTTCGAATATTATGTGAATTGTTATTGTTGTATCAACGAGAAGTGCAAAATAAGAAATACAGGACAATAAGCCTCTTCCATGCAAGCATCCAGGGTCAGGAAATACACCCCCATATCAATTGTGGATCAGGATTGCCCCGGCCATGCCTGTTCCATTTCAGGAAAGAGTTGAAGATATACGTTTTTAAGAACACTACGACATGCAATAACAGTCTATTAACCAGATACCACTCTAGTCACTTGTTGACTGTATCTTTGCCTTTGACCCTGTACAGTGCTCCGCTGCCTTTAGCTAGATCTGTGCTATACATATACCACATACTTGCAATTAGTCCACATCAACTGTATTGATTTTACTATATTCATAGCTGGGCCACATTAGGTGAACTCAAGCATTCATGCCTGTGGTCCATGCTTAGACAGCCTTGTATACCATAGTGTGGTGATAATACATTCACTACCTGGAGAATTGGTATCACCCCTGAGTTTGTTTTTTTGCCAATAAACATGAAATAACAAGTGCTAATGATAGCAAAGGTTCTACTGAACTTGTGTGTGGTGAGGTATCATTTTTTTAATGCTGTTAGTAAACTGTGCTAGTTTATTGTTGTGCCGTATTCCCAGCAGCGTTTCCTCTATTAGGGCTTATGAGTGCCCCCCCCTCAGATCAAACATGAAAAATAAAATAATAATAAAATAAATGTATTATCATTTTATTTTTCATGCTGGCAGCAGAGTTTGAGGTGGGGCCATTGCTGCTGATTGGCAGTAGAGGAGGAGTGGTGTGCACTTCAGTTTAAAGTGTGCATGTCACTTTGGCCAGCTGTCTTGGGATGGCCAGCTTGACATGCACACTTCAAACCTCTCCAACCCAAACTGTCTAAGATAGTTGGGTGGAACGCAGGCACAGGGCTCCTCTGTCTATGGGAGTGTGGAGCCAGTCCACTCCAACCAATCCTGGTGCTTCCCTCCTGCTGCTTAACTTTACCCACAGCTTAAGAGCAGCGTCTGGATTGGTAAAAGGGAGTTAGCTGAGGCTCTGGGAGCCTGTGCTGGAGACATGGACTGCCGAGATGAAGTGGTGCACCAAGGCAGTAGGTAAGTACACATTTTTTTTTTTTTTTTTTTTTTTTTGCATAAAGTTAATTTTGATTCACTGACAGGCAGTTTGAGAAACTTGCACTGTCTTCAGCCTCAACTCCAATATGTTCAATTATGACCCATTATAATCACTTTTTAAAGCTGACCACAATTGAGAGCTTAGACATTGAGATAAGGGCAATGCTTGTTTTTAGCAGTGCCTGTCAGTGGGTCAAAATATTCACCCCACCACTTAAACTTCTCAGCAGCCGCCTCTGCGTATTCCTGCATGTCTTAAGATGCACAGGAAGAGTTCCCATCGGCAGTACACTGATTACTGCATACTTCTCCCTTTAATGCACTTCTGTAACTGAAATGCTGTGCACCAAGTGGTTGTATAGTATCGGGACACACCCTGAAACGGTCTTGACAGTTCAGAAATATGCTGAAATCCTGGCCAATCACCATGAAATCTCCTTAGTACTTGCCTACGTGGATATTTTTGGGGGTCTGACCCACTTTCATGAAACGTTAGTGCCACTGCAAACTTTAATACTTTGTTGAACGCTGTGCATAAGCACAATGTGCTTCCACTGTGATATCATCATTTTATTGGTAAACGTTACATCTCGCGCTGCTTGGTTCAGCTCAGTACAAATATAACACTTTATAACACAATAACATTTTCTGGCCGAGTTACATAGATTTGTTTGTGAGCAGACCTTACTCCGGATTTTAGTAGGAGGTACTACTAAATTTTCAAAAGTAAATTTGCATGTCCATTCAAAAAAGTGAATCAGATCTTCTGTGTCTGTGGAGAATGTAATTGAATTGTACTATCACTGAAGGCATGGCAGGAGGCAAAGTCTACATGCATGTCCATAGACAAGGAAAGTGTGGCCTAAGTTAGGGAGTCCAGGTGTTCAGTATAAGAGAAGGGAGCGTAAAGATGCTTTGGGAAAAGATACGACTAACAAGAGGCGGTGAAGAGATCAGACTTGAAGCTAGATGTATATGCTCTGGTCAGGTAGGCAACTAATCCTTTAAAATAGAAATGAGTTCTTGGAGATGCTTGGTTGCACCGAGGACACTTCGCAGATTTGTTCTAGACCAGTGAATTAGCTACAATGCTTTGGATCAGTGAGGCTTCGATTGGGATGGACACAAAGGTAATTTCTCTATTTTATGCTGATGAGAACACGGTGACCATTCAATGTGTTAATGAAGCAGGTCAAGGAGAGCAGCAGGCAATGGCTGATCTAGTGCAGATTTAAGTGGGGTAGAACTGATGTAAAGATTTTACTTGCTGGCAGGGCTGCTGCCTCTCTTCATGATGACTTTGTAGAATTTGCAGTCCTGGGTTTCTCAGCTGAAGCAACCAAGACTAAAATTGTAGAACTCATTAGGTTATTCAATTAAAACCTACGACGCGAGCTAGGATGTTGAAGTGGAACTAGCCCTTTCTGCACTCTGTACATTACAGACGTGTCCATTGGCCCCGACTCTGCTGTAGCCTCCTTCATGGGGTGTCCATTTCCTGACAGTAAGCCCAGACCTTACTAAGAGTGTGAATTATTTAAGCATCTCAAGAACTGAATCTCTCTGTAATGCTAAGTATAGTTAAAAAAAAAAAAAAAAAGTTTTTCATTATCAAATATTCAGCCTTTTCGCTTATCTTTTGGGATGAAATAGTTATAGTTCGGATTCCTCTGGCGTCGGCGAGTGCGGTTTGCCTCCATTGATATCGTGTCATAAGACATTGAAGGCTCTCCTGTGCATGCAGAGCTGCCCACTCAGCAGTCAACTTCTGAGAACATGGTTTAGTTCATTTTGAAAAAGGAGGCTAAGGCCGAAGATGTTGAGAATGATATTTTTGCCACGCTAGCTCCTCTTCTGCTGACTAAGGTAAGGATTTGAATGATATTTAAAGTTTTGGTGGCCTGTGACAGCTGTCAGGATTCACCGCTGGCAGAGCTTCTGGGAAAGTGAAGAGAGGATCACTTAAGGACTCCTGATGCAGGAGTGGGACCGCAGTGCATCTTATTACAAGATGGATCAGGCTTAATGGAGAACGGATCATTCACCTCGCAGCTTTACATCCGCTAAGATATGACAACAGTAATTTAATAATGATATTTCTCCTGGCAGACTTGCAGTCTGGCGTTGTCTGGCTCGTTTCTATTAAAACACTGTCTCTGGTGGCTCGAACATGTAAAAATCAATTGGGTCTGATAGAAAAAGTGAATTAAACGACTGCCTAATTTAGTTGGAGCCCTGAACGTTTAATCAGGATGAATGCACGCTATTGTAATGCTTTTACCGCGGCTTAGGAGAGATGGCTCAGGCCTGTAGGGGGTCTGACCATGGTAGTGACTAAGGCCCTGATTTATACTTTTTTTGCGCCGCCTTTGCGTCATGTTTTGAAGCAAAAGCAACGTAAACTTACAAAATACAATTTTTTTTTAATACGTTTTCACTGCTTTTGAGTCAAAAAATGACACAAATCCGGTGCCAAAAAAGTATAAATCATGGCCTAAGTTTTCTCACTTTTTTTTTGTAACGTCCTTGTGTTTATTCTTTCCACTCTACTGATTGCTCCTAGTTACTGCTGAAGGATCTGCATTTGAGGTGGCATCAGTGATGTCATAGAACATGTCATGAGTGATGCAATATGTGAGGTCAGAAGCAGTGCATGGCAGGGGTGCAAGTTATAGTTAGCTCAGCTAACTGTAACTGGTGAATTTCTGTGTTTTTTTTTTGTTTTTTTTTAGGTCAAAACGTTAATGTTGTCACTGATGTATTCACCTAACAATAATGTTACATTAACTCTTGGGTTTTTTCAGTTAATTTTTAAAAAAATTTGTAAACAAAAACAAATCTTTTTATCACACCTATCTATAATGTCAATTTAGCCTTTGTGTTTATCAGTGAATGTCTAGGGTTTCTGGTTAACATAAAGTAATACTTTATTGCCATATGTAAAGCCACCCCCCTGGTGCGCACTCCCTTCATTTGATTAATTGGATCCCAGTGGATGCGGACTCGGGCTTAATACATCTCAAGGACTGGGTCTACATGCCCCCTCCCCACAATAATGAACCTGGCCCCGGGAATGGAGCTCTCAGGGCTGAATATGGCTCGAGAAGGAGCAGTGCACCCCCTGCCTTCACACAATTAAATAATGCAGCCCCGGGGTTGCCATTTTTTTTTATCCCACAGAACTCCTGTGGGATTGTGGCAAAAATTGCCAGTTCTTTTTTTCTGTATTTTGGCCTTAGCGGGGGTCCTTTGGTCCCTCCCCCCCGCCCCTCCCCATGGGCCTAGAGGGAAGAGCATGCCTACCCTGCCCCATTATAACACTTTTTCTTCATCTTTAGGACAGAGGACAAAGTCCCCAAGTCATGTAATGACTGCCAGCAACATTTTTATCATGATGCTGGCAGCTAGTCAGAGCGCTCGCACCTGCGGGAGTCTGACTCCTGAAGGCGTGAGATGGCCCTAGGGAAATTAAGCTCCCTGGGCCAATCGGATAACCATGCCTAAAGTAAAGAAATCTATGGAAAATGCATGGGGATTTTGCATTTTGGGACCCCCTTTTTTTCGGCGCCCACTTGATGAATCACCCAGAAACAGTCCATACAGAAACTAGGCACCTCTTTGAAACGTTTTGTGGATATTTGCTAAATTCTGCCAGTTATTAGCAATACAAAAAATGTGTTTCCTATGGACCAGCTGACCTAACTATAACTAATCAGTTGGGACCGCCACTGGGTTTTTTATATATATATATATATATATATATATATTTATATATATATAATCACTTAAAAAAACAAAGGTTACAGGGACATTTTAGTTAGGCTCACATTTTAAACGTACAAACCATAGAAATTCTCCAGCTATAGTTAGTTATCTCAAGTAACTATAACTCATGCCCTAAGGTAACTATAACTCACGCCCCCCATCAAGTGGCTTATCTGCTTTGGCAGCGCCTCTTCCCTGGCAGAATGTTTTCTGTAAAATGGATCTCAAATTGGTACGTGACGAACGGATGCGTTTTATAAGGCTTTGCATTTTTCTTTCTAGATGCTAAAATGCGAAATGGGAATCTTGAAAATCTGCAGCATTTACTCAAAGTGCCCTTCTACAGGGTGTAAGTTGACTTAATATTGTGTGTTAAATGCGAAGTGAGGTAGTGGAAGCTCCTGGGTCAGATGTGCTCTAGACTGTTCCTGGTGGACTCACCTCAGCCTGCTTTCCAGGCCATCTAGAATCTCTTCTGTTGCTTGCAGCTGAGATGGTGCAGGTTTCCGGAGATGGGAATGTACAAATCCAACAAGGCTGAAAATCTATGCAGAAGTCAGTCTATGCTATTTATAACCTCCAATGCTTCTTTCTGAGCCATGACCATGGCTATTGCTGGCGCCGCTTGCTCATTTGTAAGCCTTGCTGTCGAAGTCAGTTGATAAGTTCAGATGCTTTGTGAACGTACATCTTCGGAGTGACCTACATGTGCAGTAATCGATGCGGAATTAGAACTCGGAACAACTGACTGTAAAAGAGTATGGTAAGGAAGAAAAAAAGACAGCCCTATCCCTGTCCCTTCAATTCCGCCCTGGGAGCAGCGCTCATTATAGCCTGCCTTTCAAAGAACGCCACAGGCTACAGAAAGCAGCAGTCTGATTCGCTGCCGTCTTATCCCACTGAAGGCTACCACACATCTTTAGACTGAAACAGGTCAAGAAGTACTAATTGGAAGAAGCATGGGCCCAGACGTTTACGCTGCAGACATTTATAGCAATGCGCTGTTGAGGAGCGGTGCTCTTCGCAATGCAATTTTCCCCAATTAAAATGATCTTTCCTCCGGGGTGCGCACTGTTAGAATAATGTAGCACTTTTTGGATAGGGGCCTTGATGCCAATGTGCTGTCAGTATGAATTAGAGCTGGGAAGCTATCTTAATTTAAGGTGCGTTTTCCCCAGTGCTGCATACTGACAGCCCAAGTGTCAGCAGATATCGTTTCACCATTTTTACAAGGATACAAATGAACGTTGCAAGAGGGAGAGTTTGGAGCCTGTGCAGGCATGAATTAAAGGGACAGTGTATATTTTACAATTAGTGGAATTTTCATTTGCTTATCGAGAATTTGAATGTGTCCTAAATTTTTATCAAGTTGCAGAAACTGCTGCCTGTCCAACCAGTAGTTCTGATCACTAATACTGGCTCTTTTACTGACCAAAGTGTGTAATCCTGGCCAAACCACAAAGTTTCTAAGAGCAGCCTCTTTTAGTTCTCTGCCGTGATAGGGAAGTGCTGAGGAAACATGCATTGCCCTCCTAGATAAAGCAGTATTTTGAAAAAGACAGAGCATTTGCGTGGGGTTACAAACGGATTTGTCACACTTTTAACGAAATGCTGAAAACTTCTGTGAACATGTGTGAATTTAGTACATGTGGAGTCAAAGGCAGTGTTGCACAAGGAACATTATAAAAAAAAAAAAAAAGTGTAACTTGCTAGCCTACCTAGGTAGAGAAAATGTGGAATAATAAAATAAAGGGAACACATCTGAAGAATTAATGTGTTGAGGTGTTTAATGGATCCCACTTCATATAACTGAGATAGCACTAAAGCCATTTTCCAATATGGCTGTACTTTTGTCCAGTGTATAAATGCTAGCAGTTGTGGCTCGCTGCACTGCGAAGGGGCGGGTGGCAGGAGGATAAATATTATTATTATTATTTTTTTTTAAACTTACCTTTCTCACTTCGTCGTGCTGCCCCTCCTTCTTCCTGACAGGAGGCACGGGCTCCCAGCCTGGCCTGCGGCCAATCCTGACACTGTTCAGAGCAGCGTTAGGATTGGCTGGGAGCTCCCAGCCAGGTTGCTCCCAGGCAGACTGGAGAGCCTGTGCCTGCTCTCTCCAGCCTGGCAACACAGGGCCAGGCTGGCGAGGGCCCTGAGCGCATGTGTGTTTGGCCGGTCCAAGACAGCTGGCCAAACACATATGCACACTGAAGGGAGTGCTCTGTGCACTCCCGTCATTCCTGTCATCCCCAGTGCCCCGCCCCCTTAACAACAAAATGATAATAAACCTGGTTTATTATCGTTAGTTGTAAAAGGATGGCAGCGGCTGCTGTTGGCGGGGGCGACGCTTCTCCGCTATAGCGCAGGAGTCGCCGCTGAATGCTAGCCATTCACAACTAAAATCGCCCAATAATAAGAGAAAACTAACTCCCAAGTAGAGAGAGAGATATCGGAGATGAGCCACTAGGCTCAGAGTGCAGCCTTTAGACCTCGTGTTGACCATTCTTTGGTACCAGGCAGCAATGAACACTCCTGCTTTAAAGTGGCATCCTAGATCTTATGGGACCCAGGCCTCAAATATGAAACTGAAGAGGGCTTGGAGACCTGGTTCCTGAATACCCCATTAAGTCCATTGTTTGAAGAACAGAATAAAACAAGGAATGATGATGCCTCTAGGTCTGGCATCCGTTTTTTGCTCTTTTGAGATAGATTTTGCTCTTCTTTATTGTTAGGAAAGGTGTTTGGACCTCATCAATTAAATAAACATTGTCTAAAATCAAATCTATTTTTTTGGCCTCAAAACCGCACATTGCTATGGTAGTCCCTGGCTGAGAAGGGAACTCCTTTTTAGGTGGATATGCTCCCTATGAAACAGCAGAATGCTGTCACTCACAGTGAATTTTACCAATGGCTGAAGTGGGCTGAACCATTTTCCAATGCTGTTTGCTCTAGTGGGTGAAAGAAAAATGTGAATGAAACGGTTAACAGACCAATTGATAAAGTGGGCTTGTTGAAAACCCGTACAAATAAGTATATCACAGCATCCCTAGGAATAAAGTTCTGAAAAAATAGCATGGTAAAATAAAAGAAACATTGACAAATTCAAAATGCTTTTGACCAACGGTAGACCTGTTGGCTTTGCCAATGATTGTTTAGTGACAGGGGCAAGCGCTGCAATGTTTTTACGGTGCTTGGTGGTCAAGTCTGGGTGTGGAGAAGATGCTTCAAAATTTCACTTGGACTTGGGTGGTAAGCACCTTGTGCCAGACCTGTCTGCCTTTATAAGAAGTTGCTAGAACAACATCTGTAAGCAGAAAGTGTGCTCATGGAAGCATTTCCAGCTCTGCCTTTCCCAGGGAGGGGTACTGGCTGAAAATCAGAGCAGCTGTGAATAATTAAGACCTGCGGCTCTCAGGCTCAAATAATACATTCCATAATGTAACTTCCGAAAGTTAATGAAAACCCAAAGTAAAATTGAAACAAGACAGGCTCCACGCTTGAGATCGTGTTGCAGGTAGCGTCTCTGCAGGACCCCCAGCAGCACTGCCTCATAGAAGGATGACCAAATCCTCGCAATGACCTTGCTTGGGTCACAGTTGTGATTTAGTTGGTCAGGGCTGTTATGATGTGCAGACCAGACCCCCTGACCAGGTGCACACACAGCACTATGTCCAGTGGTACAATGAAAGTGTGAGCCGACTTGCGTACATTTTGTCTGTTGCCTCAGTCCTGTTGAAGGATTGGGAACAGGTTCTGTTTGAAGACATCTCTCTCTCAAAAGCATTTTGAGGTCGAGCACAAGTGCTGCTTTTCCAACGTGTTGGTATGTATCTAGGCTTTTAACCACGCCCACCGCACGCCCATCACTACCACTCGTTTGTGGTCTTGCCCTTCAAAAATCTTTTGCTGACATTGGTAAATGGTTTATCTTTGTCCATCCTTGCGGAGGTTTTGTTACCTCCTTGGCCATCACCCCCGTTACATGGCTAATTGCACTTTTTCTCGTAAGTTTGACTGTAAGCCAACTTCTTTTTCCTTTTGTGTCTCTCTTCACACCGATGCTCATGGTGGCCGTGGCGCTGCGAATCGGCTCGCTAAAGTAAAACTGTTTTACTTTTCATTTTCAATTTATATGGCAAGAAAAGTCGGATTAGGAGTTTACAACGCAAATAGCTCTAACTCGAGCAAATGCGAGACCCATTGTATTGCAAGTGCGTGTTCTTAATATTAAAGTGGTTGTTACAGGGAGGACCATGTTAGGAGGCAGGTTGGCAACATTTGAGGCATGGAAAATACAAATTATGAGTCGTCACATGTCAGTATTACTTCACTGTTTGCCATTTTTAGCTGTGTTAAGAGTGGGTTGATTTTTGACCTTATAATTATAAGTTTACAACCTAAATGCTGCATTCAATGCAATGGTGGCCATTTAGCCTTTTTCAAGGCCTGCCACTGTGTGGTAACACACGTGGCAGCAGCTTTAGTGACTTTTGAGTCAGAGACACCTTTTTTGGTTGAAATCCGAAAGTATGCAGCAGATGCTGGGTTATTAGCAACTGTGCAAAAATTAATAATTATGTGCAAAACGCCGCATAATCACATAATTCTAGTGAACCTGTTTACAGGGCAAATACAACATCTCAGTGCCTCACTTTAAATTACTCAACACCCCGCATTTGAGAATATGTAAGAGTGGATTGTAGCAATATCTGATAACGAAATTGATATTATTACTCTTGCAGTTTATAGAACAGATGTTGTTTTATCTCTTTGGCTAGGCTTTATCATTTATTTGCTTCTTTTTTGTTTTGCAGCAAGTATGTAAAATAATCAATGTAGTTATCGTGCCTCCAGTGTTGTTAAAGTGCCGTTTGCAAGTGACATGGTGCTTTATGAATTATTTTTGATTTGGCGTTATTTGCATTACTTTTAGCCTTTCCACAAACTTATCAATGTTGTCATTGTTTTCAGGTCGAGCCTACTAAGCAGGGCATGCACTGTCTAAAGCAAGACATATTGTGGGCTTACTAAGAACATACACAGACTTGAAGTCCACCCTTTGCTTATCATTGTTGTCTTTCCTCTTACTCTCATTTGCCAGCTCCTTATTTGTGTCCCAGCTTGTCAATCTTGTTTTGTTTACCCTCCCAGGGAGCATAGCCTCCTTACCATATTTTTGATTGGCTGCCTTCGATGCCTCCACTGCTTGGTTTTCAAGCACTACTTTTTTGGGTTAAGTATTCCATAGGAGTTCCGTTTCGTTCCTGTTGTCTCCCTCAAGTACTTCTCTCTCCTTCCACTCCTTGTTACTTTGTCCTTTGTCACCTCTGTGCTTCTTCCCACGCCATCCATGTTGGTTTGCTATTGTGTCCTCCCTCATTGCTTTCTTGCCAGGGTGCTTCTACCCCTGCCCACCCCATGCTGCTCTCTCCTGTTTCGTCTCCTCCTCACACCCACCCACTTCTGCCACTTCTGTCTCCCTGCCCTCCATGTTGCTTCCCCCACCTGTCCCCCTTCTCTTTTGCCCATTGCATCCACTCCCCACACCCGCCTTGCAACTCCCCACCCGGGTCCTCGATGTTGGTTCCCCCACTTATGCCCTCCGTATTCCTGTCCCCTTAAACGTACCATCCAAGCTACTTATGATGCAAACTCGCTTTAAAAAATAAAAAATAAAAAGGCAAAGAAAAGTTTTCATGCACTTTTTCTTGTTCGAACCAACTCTAATCTGCAAATAAAATGAAAAGAATCATCTGTGTCATTTTGTAGGCACATGTGTATGTGATGTGACGGGCTGGCCGTGTAATAGGCTTTTTGTCTTCTTAATTCAGCATGCAGCACAGCATCTGTGATACATACAGCATGGCTGAAAAACATTCTGGCTTTGTGCAGTGCTTGTTTAACTCTAGAGATAAAGTAACATATACTAGTTCTAGATTGTGATGCAAACCTTTGAGCTAACCTAGCCGTTTTAATTGTGAGTAATGTATTCCAATGGTGGCTTAAAAACGGTGTCAGAAATACACTCCCTCAGGCTTAGGCTTGCATTAAAAAAACATTTTCCAACTTTTTCTGGAATTCTAGAGAATTCCAGCACTTATTCCATGTTGGAAATGGCACTTCAAGATTGAATAGTACTGTGAGCTCTGCATAAGAAAGTATTTTCGTGAAAAATGTTCTGTGCCCACACAACGGTTCACTGTGCTAAGTTTTCCTTTGCTCTCATTTTCAGTGAACCACTTTGTTAAGGAAAGCTAATTAATTTAGACTAATGCCATGTACAGCTTTACCACGCTGGACGATTGAACTTAGTGTACAAATTCCTTTACTGTAGCACTCCATACCTCATTTCTGCCTTTGTTAACTGCGGTAAATACCGGCGTTGCTAATAACCACTTTGCCATCCACTGAAGGATGAAAGCCGAAGTTGCCCTTGCCCTGATACAAATATGTAACTTGCACATCATATTAGATGTCAACAATGAGCATTAACTGACTTTGCAAACTTTCGCACAAATTCTATGAGAATATTTGGAGGGAAATCTATAACTAGTTTGAAGCACCCAATTTTGCTGCAAAATTATCAATTTTGTATAGCATTTATGGTGGTAAGATTTCAAGAAATTGCATATTTTGCACGTTAGTGTAACATAATTTGATTTAAATTGCTTTGTAGTTATCCCTGTATCAATTATAGCAGTTATTTATGCATGACTTAATAAATAAGCTGTAAATAAACAAATGGCTAAATACAGGATGACCTTAGAAGCAACTTATTACTTTTGTTGGTGTGTTCTTTGCTCTCAGGTCTCTCCTGATGTAACCTTTTAGCAATATAATTGTATTTTGAGTGTTATGGTAAGCCTGTCCTTGATGATAGATTTCCTGATATGTTATCTGGATTTTGTCTGGTGGTGAGTGCACATGAAGAAAATAATCTGGAGGCCACTAAACCAGGTGTGTACGATTTTAAACAATTACCAGCTCAAAATGGAATTCCAAAGCAGCAAGGCTTTACGTTCCTTTAAATTGTGAACTAACCTTGCTATTTGCACATATTTTTTGCTGCTCTTGTGACAGTTGCACTTTTGTTTTTACGTTGAGCACCTAATCTTACGCTCCGGGGAGGGGCATTGCTTATAACTGTGACAGTATTGGTGCTCGTGGGCATTATTCTGGGACTGTAATTTAACTCGCAGGTTACAGTGCCAGGTAGTCACTCGCGAGCACATAAACAGGTGCCATTTTGGGTTGGCGGTCTAGTCTTCCTCCCTGGCCTCAGTCTTTAATGAGGGCTGGAGCGCGAACACGCAGTGGGTGCACCAAAGGCAAGCCTGTCGGCGTTCGTCCGGCCAGAGGCCAGGACCCTGTCCTTTTTGACACAGACAAGACAAACTACTCCTCAGAGGCCATGAAACGCCTCAACCGCTTGGCCAGTGAACCCTGCCATCACTCCCTGGACCCGGCAGATCTACCTAATAAGTGTCCAACCTATAATCTTACCTTAAGGTTTGTTGAATTAAAGGTGTTTGGTGAATCATCTGTGCTGCAAAGGAATCGTGGTCAGGACACACAAAGTCAGCTAGGTTACCTGTGGCATATGTTCCTAATTAAATAAAGATCCTTCCAAAAGCACAAATCAGAATTATTATTCTTTTTAGATGGCAGTTGCCCAGAAGCCCTTTTCCTGTTTGAAAAATGGTTTAAAGACAGTTGGCCAGACGTAGCAGTAGCACTTCCACCCAGCTACTCAATCGCAAGAAGTGACTGAGCTGATAAAACTGGGGAGGTGGAGTGTTGCATATTTTTTGAAAGCCACAATGCTTGCAGGTTCGCCCCAGTCATAATCCTAGGCTTCAGAAGTCTTTAATTTTTTTATCAAACTTTCACACACATACATTTTTGGGACTACTCTTCTATCACCTGCCAGGGGCTGCCTCAGAGTTTGTTCAGGCCATGCCAGACATTCTTGCCTCATACGGTCTTCAGACAGCAAACTTTACGCTACTAGGCAACCTAAACATTCATTTTGAAGACAAAGCATGTACTCACGCTGTAAACTTCCTACAGGACCTATCAGTGATCACATCCCTCACACACAATAAGGGTCACATATTAGACCTAATTTTCACCAACTGTTGTAACATAACAGCAAACATCCACATGCCAATGTGTTGGTCCGATCACTTTGTGATTCTGTTCTCCATTCCTAGAATAGGAGAGACAAAATCCAAGATACTGCAATAAAGGATTACCTGGCAATGGTCCAAATTAGACACTACCAGTTGGGAAATGGCCTTGGGTAACTCAGCCCCAGAACTAGATGGAGACATATCTACATCCTACATAGTGTTTAAGGATGTGATGTTCTAACCACCCTAAAAACCAGTAAGAATTCCCAGCTCGGGATAAAGTTCAGTGAACTAAAAAAAAAAAGGATTAGGAGAGTTAGGAGAACTAAAAAAAGATTGCAGGAGATGCGAAAGGAAGTGGAGGGTCAACTACGATAACGCATGTAAGCAGGCCTATAAAAAGGCCCTGAAAAAATATCAACATGCCATTCGTAGGGCTATGTTGGATGATTTTGCCGATAAGATCAGTCAGTCCTCAAATTCCTGTAAGGAAATCTACACCATTGTCAAATCCTTTCTAAAACCCAATACCTCAGGTGCAGGCCTTTACGTCTCTGAAGCGCTTTGTGAACTACTTGCCAGTCACTTTCTTGGTAAAGTCAGGCATATCTATGACACTCTATCAGGATCACCAGGCTATAATAACAGGACTAACAAAAACTCCATAGCCAGTAAACTCAAGGTCGAGCTCTCCAATTTCATGCAACTGGGTAAAAATTAAATCCTAAGTGTACCAAACATGGTGAAATCGGGCTCTCCGCTTGACCTTGCACCCTTAGACATCCTCCAGAAATGGGGGGGGGGGGCAATGTTCTCTCAGCCCTCACAGACATGTACAATTCTTTCTTGGATAACAGCAGCGTCCCAAATGCATAGAAACTTGCAGTTATACGCCCCCTATTAAAGAAACCATAGATTGACCCTGAGCCGATTGAAAATTACAGACCTATTTTGCTACTTCCAGGTGTCAGTAAAATACTAGAAAATGCGATAAATCATCATTTCTTCAAATTCCTGGAATTGAATGACATACTTCACACCATTTAAATGGATTTTCAACCAGGCTGCAGTACAGAAAGTGCGCCTCTGATGTCTACCGAGGATCTTAAAAAGGTCCTTGATCAGGGCGGGTCAGCTGCACTTATTCTCTGTGATTTAAGTGCAGCTTATGACACTGTCTCCTATCCCACTCTACCCTGCAGACTGGAAGAAGTCGGCATGACAAGTAGCACCTTAAAATGGCTTTTATCGTTCTTTAATAATAGGAGCTTCCAAGTCAGCGAGGGGCCTTTCCTCTCTACGAACCGTCAGCTAAAACACGGAGTGCTGCAGGGCTCCTACTTGAGTTTAACACTTTTTTAATCTATACGACCACCATTTTTCTGGCATCCTCTGCTCTTTAGGCCTCATCATGATATCCTACGCAGACAATATGCAGATTATCGTCTATCTCCTAACATAAGTTCTATATCTTAAAAACTAAACTTGTGTCTAGAGCAGGTCACCAACTGGATGGCAGTTAGCTGCCTTAAGTTAAACAGGGAGAAAATGAAGGTCCTGCTAATTGGCAGCAATCCTTCACTATGGGACCAACTTTTAACTGGCTCCCATCCATGGGTGATCATCCACTCCCCAAACCAGAAGTCAAAAGTGTAGGTGTTAAACTGAATAGTCATTTCACCATGGCCTCCACGGCAAAGAAGGTTGCAGCTAGTTGCTTTAGCCTTCTCAGAGCACTGAAGAAGACTCTTGAAGGGCTTCCTATGGATGAGCGTAGAATAGTGGCTCAAGGTCTCATACTATCTTGCCTTGACTACAGCAATTCCCTTTATTTAGGAAGTCCACTGTCTGTAATCAAAAAGCTAAGTCATTCAAAATGCTGCTGCTCGAGTACTGTTAGGTATACCCAAAACTCAGTCTGCCCGTCCAGCTCTTACCATGCTCCATTGGCTGCCAATAAGTAGAAGGATAGAATTCAAAGCACTTTGCATCGCACAACTGGCAAAACACAAAGTAAGCCTGTGTATCCATCACTACCTCATTTACCATTATCATGCCAATAGAGAACTTAAGTCTAACAACTTATCCCTTCTCACCGTCCCCAGAATTAGGAGAGCCAGATGTGGAGGACGCTCATTCACCTATCTTGCACCAAAACTCTGGAACTCCTTACAGGCCAGCCTTAGGATAAGCAGCAACTAACTAAGCTTCAGAAAGCAACTCAAAACCTACTTGTATGTTTAAACGCCCGCTACTCAAGCAATGGCTGTTAGTACTGGGAAGACCGTTTCGGGTAGGCATGCGCTTAATAAAAACATGTGAATAGAATACAGTTGTGGAATTTATGTGATGCTGGTCATATGAGACAAGTCATATGGCAGTAGAAGTACCACCACAGAAAGAATGCGACCTCCTCATTCTTTTTAATATTAACTCTATTGCTTCCAGAGTAATTTTGTTTGGAAAACAACAGTGGCTGGGTTGAGCGATCCCCATTAGCAACAGTGGCATGAATGAGATGTTTGTCACACTCCTTACTGAATAGATCTGCAAAGTAGTTACATGGTTGTCTCAGAACATTTAGTACAGAATTTTATTAAAATAACTAGAAAAACTGCCTTGCAGAACCTCCTTGTCCTGTTTGCTAAGGTCTGTTCCCTGGTAGGTAGAGGTCTAGAACACATCATATGAGAGAAGAGTAAGTTACATACACCATAGGTGTAATTCTTCTCATAGGTACACTTCATATATCTATACAGTGTCCTCTATGCTTGGCCTATTAATACTTTTGTGGAATGACAACACCGCACCAGGACGCACAAGCCTGTACAAGAGGTTCCTGCCCTTGGTTGTTTTTGGATTCAAGAGTTTAGCTCAACATATGTTTCCCTTGAGGTGGACACGTGTGTACCTTTGCCTTATTGACCAGTCTACTTGGGTACAAATTTTGGCATGCATTTTGTAATGGAAATATACCCGGATTTACTTAACAGTCTGTAGAAAAGCTTGGCTTGTTCAAGAGGTGACATATTTAATGCATACATTTTACCAGTCACATGATATTCATGCAACCGCCTGACCAGAAATATTTTGAACGTTGGAATGGTAAGTTATGTAATTTATTTCATATAAGGATTGGAAGCGGATGTGAGTACAAGGGTGGAAATAGGTTTCAAAGCACAAGGAGCCAAGCTCATGCATCAGCGTCAACTGCTGTATGTTTTGGCACTACATTTTAGACACGTGCGATGTTAGGTGCCAGCTGCTATGATTGCACGCTGAGAAGAATTCTCTCCTTTCAAGCAATGCCTTGTAGGAGAAATTCCAAAATAGAAGTTCTTTATAGTTCTGCAGCATTTATCAGGAAAACCACGAGAGTTCCCTTTTCAGCATTATTTTCCTTTAAAATAGTAGTGTAGGTGAAATAAGCACATAGGCAAATACGACAGGGGGGGGGGAGAGGCACTCATGAGACAAAGTAACAAGGAGTGGAGGGGAAGAGAAATACATTGAGGAGACATCTCAAACACATGCACAGTCATGGAGGGCTGAACACAAAATAAAAAAGTAGTGCTTGAAATAGAAGCAGTGGACGCAGAGATACCCGCCAATGAAAGAGATGGTGAAGTGGCAGTGGTCCGTTGGTGGGACAAACACAGGATTGGCAAGCTGGGGCACAAATTTAGAAGCAGGCAAATGAGTAACTGGAAATTCAACCAATGGTAAGTAATTAGTGGACTACCCTAAAGCCCTCTGTGTTCTTGGTAAACCACAATATCATATTATCAGACAGTGGATGTGTTGTAACCTGGGCTTGGCTTAAAAAAAGCAGAAAGGAGGAACATAAAACTAGGAAAACTGTGTCAAAATGAGGACTGGGTGTAGAGGAAAACCTGCAAAAGTGAGATAAAGAAACAAAGAAGCACGTAGGGGAATCAAGTCTAGGCAGACGTTTTATTCAACAGAACAGAATGCACTTTTTTATCATTAATATTAGTAGAATCATTACTGTTTACATATTTAATGCTGTTGGTGGTCAATGGCATGATCCAGGAAAGCCACCTGCCTCTATGTATGAAGATCATTTGAGCCCCCACCTCCGCTTCTGTGGTTTTCGCCTTGCTATATACTAGCCAGCAAATTTAACTGCCCTTTATGGGGCTTTTTGACCATAAGCATGTCATGTTTTGTTCAAAGATGGTGGCCTCCATGATGAGTTAATAATTGGTTCGAAACAGTTTTACAACCCAGCAAGGCCTCAAATAAAATGGTCCCGATCGTGCTGCAAGCTGTTTATAAATACTTAAAGTAGATTCTGTTTTTAAATAATTGTAGTTAACCTTTTAAAATGCAGGACAAATGAGACAGATTAGCCCAATTGTTGTTTTGAACTTTTGAAGTAGTATATTTAGCCCGTAGTTATTGAATTTATATTTTTATCTCGAAGTTACTTTTTACTTTTATTAACTTAAAGTTGTGGTTACTTCAAGGGCAACGGCGCCTCTCATATAGGTGCTCCGGTTTTCCAACAAGTAGTAGGCGTTAGCCTGTGATCCATGCTGGCCTCTTTACTCAACACTTTACTGTGCTCACTTCCTGAGCCTTCAATGAACAAATGCGCAGAAGACGTATTCTGAGGGCATCTTAGTCATACAACGTTATTTCTGGTTCATTAAGATAAATCAACAAAAACCGACAAGCCTCATAACTTTTGACCCACTTCTCAGGCAAGCCGAAGACATAAACCTGTAAGAACCAACAATGTACTGGCTTATGTTTCTCATAACAGCTGACAGAAGGGGGCTTTCATGGAGTGCACACACTAGCCGACAGGCCGGGAATGAGTAACGTGCGCATTGTGTAGGTGGGCGGTTCCTGTTTGAATGTTGCAAGCCACTCGGCGACTGATTTGTTTCAAAGGGATAATTCTTGGTGCTTTCCTTCTGAAAGGGTTTCGAGAACCGACGGGCTGCTTTATGAATTAGTCCATTGTGCGTTTACTCTTTTATTCAGAATAATGCAGAAGAATGTAGTCTATGGAACGGTTGTGAGAGGCCCAACCTTCTTGAATTATTCTCGAATAAATATTATTTTCAGGGGCGTAGCTTTAGAGTAGGGGGGTTGTTTAGGGTGTTACACCCCCAGTAAATGTATTTTCTAAAGAGTAGTTGGGTACTGTTGATTGCAGTTGGGTAGGGTGAGGTGAGGTCTCTGTCGGATTTTACCTGGCATGTATTCACCCACACACTAACAAACACACGCACACACACACACACACACACACACTCTCTCTCTCATCTCTTGAAAGCCCTAAGAAATGTCCATTGTTATGCAGAATATTGTGTTTCTCTCACTTAGTGCTCCTACCGTTTCGCATACCTTTCCATTTCCGCTGCTTCTAAGCCCCTCTCATGCACCCTGCTTGTGGTTGTCATATAATGTATTTTAACATTATATGTCGGGGTGATTGTCGGGAAATCTGAAGCACCCCCCCCCTAATCTTACTGACCAACCTATGCCCCTGATTATTTATTTTATGATTTGAAAGAGGAACACTTAAGGCAAACTGTGGAGTAATTTTTGGTATGGCTGGGTGAGTTCTCATATCTCTCCAGAGAGCAGGTGCGGCGTGTAACTGTGCGCTCGCTTTGCTAGCACAATGAATGCATGACACATGCAGAGTGGGCTAATACTCAGCTACTGCCGGGGTCAACAGCGCTCGTTTATTATAGACCTCAATGGTGAGCGCAACCCCCTTGACCTCAATTGGCAACATGTTATGGGAGAGCCCGGGTGGCTCTCTACATCCCTCCCAGGCTTTAGTCAAAATAAACCACCCATAGGAAAAAGCCACCCTTAGAGCAGATAGTGGTAGACCTTGAAAGAAAAAGGGAGAAAAGTACAAAGAAATGAAATAGAAACATTCACACCCCCTTTTTTTTTTTCAACACAACAGCACACATGCCACACATGCAAAATCCCTCAGTCTCTGGCTGGGTGCTGGGTTAGGCTGCAAGTGACACCTCTTACTCTGACCGGCTGTCTCCTCGTGACCCACGTCACCTGTTGCTGGCAGGAGCTGGTCCGTGAGCTTGCCGATCACCCAGTTCCTCCTCAGCCATAATTTCATCACCTCCTTCTTCATCCTCATCACTAGCATCGTCTCCACCATCCCCATGGGAAACTTCCACCCGCTTGAAACAAGATATGTTCCATGTGACTTGCCGCTCTCCTCTTCGGGCGGTCACCATGGTCCCATTTACCTAGTCCACCTTCCACATCCCGGACTCATAAGGGGTCGGGAACTTCCCACCAGGTTGTTGGTCCTTGACCACCACTAGGTCATCCACTCGACGATCAGGGCACCTTGTTCTTCTCCGATTTCTTGCTTTCTGATTGGTCGTCCGTCGCTTTTGTTGAGCGGCTTCCACATCCAGTTCAGTCGATTTCCAATGCAACCCAGCCGGGATACTGTCCCGCGGGGGCTGCCTGAACATCAGTGCTGCCGGAGCGCAGCCAGTGGTAGTGTGGGGGCGTTTGCTGATAAGCCCGTAGAGACTTGTGCATACACCACTCAACATCATCCCCTTGTTCCACACCAATTCATAGGGCTCTATTGAGAGTCTGCATGAATCTTTCAATGTCACCGTTGGCCTGTGGCCATTAGGGCATAATCTTTCGATGCCGAACTGCCAGATGACCTAAGTAGTCTTGGAACTCTTGGCCCTGAAACGGTGGACCGTTATCTGTTCGGATCTCATCAGGGAGGCCAAACAGTGCAAACGTTTTCTCCAGGCTGGCCTTACGTTTTCAAATGCAGTTGATGTAACTAGTTCCACCACTGGGAACCAGGTACAGGAGTCCATCATGACTACTGTCAGCCGCCCATCAGGAAAACTCCCAAAATCCATGCTGACCTTCGACCATGGCTTTGAACTGGGTGATTCCTTGATCACCGGAGTGGTGTGCTGATCGATGGTGGTGATGGCACAGGAGTGGTACCTCCTGATAAGGGTATCAACCATGGCGTCTATACCATAGAACCACACCTTGGCCCTGAGGCGAGCTTTGGTCTTAGTGACCCCTTGGTGTCCTTGGTGAGCCATTTCAACCATCCGGTCCCACAGGCATCGGGGAAGTACTGTCTTTGGGCCTTACAGTAGAAGACCATCACTCCCAACCGACAGTTCGTCCCTCACTTCCAGGCTCCTTGCATGGCCATACGTTCCTCTTGGTCAAGCGACCGCGTGCCCTCCAGGAAGTGCTTCCACTCTTGCCGGTTCAAGGCATCTTTGGCACGGCCTATGACAGGGTCTCTCCCCGAAGCTTCGGCTATCTCCCCTAGTGTAAGGGCCACAGGGCAGGCTGCCTACACCACCATTTTCACAAAACTTTCCATCTTTTCCCCTTCATCCTCTGTCACATTACCTGGTTGAGACAAAGGGGAATGCCTCGACAGATAGTCTGCCAGGTTGTTTACCCCCTGCCGGGGGTACCTTAAACCTGTACGGCTGAAGCAAGACAGCCCAGCACACAATCCTCGCGGGAGCCAGCCGTGTGGATCCCACAAACATCGACACAAGGGGTTTGTGGTCTGTAACCACCTGGAATTTTTCTCCGTACAGGTACTGGTGAAAGTGCTGACAGGCCCAGCGGATTGCCAGTGCCTCTCTTTCGACCTATGCATAACAAGCCTCTACTGCTGACAGAGCTCTGCTGTAATATGCCTCTGATGCCCACACCTGGTCACGCTGCTCCAGGAGTAGAACTGCCCCTAGCCCTACGGGACTAGCATCCACCACTACCTCAGTCTTTCTCCTGGGGTGGAAATAAGCTATAGTCACTTTATCCAACAATGCCCCCTCACATGCTGGAAAGCCTTGCTTGCTTCGGGACTCCAGTCCCACTTGGTATCAGCCTTCGTTAGTTGTCTCAGAGGTTCGGCCATTGTAGCCAGATCAGGGATGAAATTACCACAGTACATTGCCATACCATGGAAACTCCTGACGTCTGCGGTGTTTCGTAGAATTGCGGCACTGCGAATGGCATCCACCTTCTTGGGGTCCACTCGCAACCCCTCGCGAGAGAAAATGTATCCAAAGAAATCAACTGAGTTTTGGTAAAAGTGTGAGACCTGCATCAGACAGCTGCTGAAGCATGGCCCTTAACCGACGATGATTGTCTTCCAACGTCTCAGAGAAAATCAGAATGTCATTGCTAAGGTTAAGCACACCCTCAAGGCCAGACAATGTCTCTCTGATAGCATTTTGAAAAACTTCAGCAGCCAACGACACACCAAAGACAACCCTTTTGAAACGCCGTAGCCCCACATGCTTGGAGAAAGTAGTAATATTCCTGCTTTCAGGTTCTAGTTCCAGCTGATGTTAGCCGGAATTCAAATAAAGTTTTGAGAACTATTGCGCGCCTTTCCAAACTGCAATGATGTCGTCCATCATAGGTGTGATGTGTTGTTCCCTCTTGATAGCATGATTCGGCAACCGCATATCCACACAGAAGCAAATGGCACAGGGCAGCTTGGGTTTTGGTGCGATCACCAATGGCGACACCCAAGGGGTAATCTTCTCGATCACCCCTTGGTCTTCTAGGGCTAGCAGCTCTTTCTTAACCGCCAGCCAGAGATGGTGCCGCAATGCCATGGGGGTCACTACAGAGTCAATATGCAGCTTGAACTGTTTCCCATTGAGTTTGCCCAGTCCTACAAACAACTGTGGGAAGTCGATAAGTATGGACTCCGCATGTGTGTGTGTCATGGATCTGACGTGCAAAGAAAACAAGTTCCAGATCCTCCGCTGTGTGGCATCCGAGAAGGGTACTCCTGTTCCCCTTCACAACATAAAACTTGGCTTTTGTCGAGCGATCTTGGCTGACCACCTCCATGTCAATGGCACCTTGCAGTGGGAGCGGGTCACGAGCACCATAGGTGTAGATTTTTGTGTTGCAGGGCATTAGTTGTGAGCTCAGCGACAGCTGGTCGTATAGCACACTTTCCATCACATTGATTGAAACGCCAGTGTCAATCAACAAAGTCGCTCTGACACCCTTGATCTTAACATTGCACATGGGGAGCGGGCACTGTTTTTGCTTCCTCCATCCGGTGAATGAGATGACAAAAATGTCTTCCTCATCATACCTCATTCTTCCTGTTCCCGCTGCACCAGCATCTGTGCCCTCCGCAGGCATCAGTCGCCTCACTGTGGCCGTCTTTTCTAGTGCAGTCTTCTGCTTGAGCCATCTGGTTCGACACACCTTGGCAAAATGATTCACATTCCCGCACTTATTGCAGCTTTTCCCTTTTGCTGGGCAAACAACAGGCATTTTGTGGTCATATCCGCAGCTACTGCCTTCTCTTGCCCCTGCTTTTGGGCACGTGGCGAACGCTGGGCTATTTGACGTGTTTGCAGAGCGTCAACCTGATCTTCTTTCACCACCAGCTGTTTAGCGGCACTGGATGCCGCTGACGCCTGCCCTCTCGCAGCGGCCATAGCATCCGCCCGGGTTGCTGAGAGTTTATTCGAGCGAGCAAGGATCAAAATCTCGTCCAACGTAATGCCAGGCTGTCGCAGAATAAGTTTCCGTAACATGTTTGAATGGCATCCCTGAATGACCTGCGCACAGATCTCTTCATGCTGGTTTAGGCCTACACAGGTACTTGCAAATTTCCTCAACCAAGCGTAAAACATGTCCACTGACTCAGTGTCAGTTTGTTGCGCTCTGCGGAGCCTGAACCGTTCATAATCAGGATTCAACTGGGGGTCAAAGTACAGGTTCAGTGCGACCACCGCTGCGTCAAAGTCATTGGCAGCACCTGTATTTGGGAGTTTTCCAAAGAGCTCATACAGTTAGTCACCACCCATGTGCAACATAAGGGACCTGCGCACCGCACCACCCGTCTCTCTGGTGGCACAGAAATAGTTGTCTAGGTGGCCAAGCCAATGACGCCATTGCGGCACCATTGTGGCAGGATCTGCCAGCTGGTTGAAGGGGGCAGCGCTGCCACAGACGAATGGGCCCCCACATTGGGTGGTGGAGGCTGCTGGTCACGGTTCTGCTGCGCCAAGCCCATTACGCTTGTCTAGCTCCACTCACTTCCTACACAGACAAAAACTGTTCTCTGGCCCAGCAGGCCTGTGTCTCTGCCGCTGGCGTCCCCACTTGAGGCAAAAGCCTTATAGTTTGTTTTTTTCTTTTTTTCCAATGATGTCTCTTGTGACCTCTTTTATCTGTATATACATGTATATCCTAACACCACTCTGCAGTGAATTGTCTTTTCCTTTCAATGGGCTGTATCTTCATATTTTTTTTTTTTTTTGGAGCTGAGGCCTCCTCACGCGGCAGGCGACCCCTCACACTCAATGCAGGGTCAGGAGTCAGAAGGACGCGCCATCCACAGCCTGGCAGGCACACGCGGGGTAGCCATTGGACGGGGTCCTTCCCCTGCTGACAGCATGGAGGGAAGAGCCGTGCACCCGGACTGGCACGGTCAAAGAGCAGCATTGCCGTAACAGGAGGCGGACTTCGGCAGACGGGCCTCTTCACCGTCCCAGCGGTGCTAACGAGCGCAGCAGCACCGCAGGAGGAGGTGGGTGACTGGCCCCAGTGCGAGCACACACCCACGGCAACAGGACAGCAGCGCTCCACCAGGAGAGCGGAGCGCCGAGGTAAGCGCCGTCAGGAATCAAATCGCCGGAGCCGACATCTGGGTAGGGGCAGTTCACCCTCGTCGCCAATGTGGCGCGTGACTAGGTGCTCGCTTTGCTAGCTCAATGAATGCATGACACACGCTGAGTGGGCTAATACTCAACTACTGACAGGGTCAACACTGCTCGTTAAGTATAGACATCGGTGGTGAGCCCAACCCCCTTGACCTCAGTTGGCAGCATGTTATGGGAGAGCCCGGGTGGCTCTCTACAGCAGGGCCGGTGGCCATCTTGTGTACGTTGCTCAGAAGATCCTGTCGAGAAAGTCCCATCCCCATGCTCTCGACCTTACTTGGTGTTTCAGTTAATGGAGTCCCATAGACTCTGAGATGTTAATGAGCTGAAATTACCCTTTTCCTAATTTATAGACGTAGCCGAGGTTCAGGCTGACCATATGGTTGGAAGAAGAATACTGAAAAAGTAAATGTTCCAAAAAACATAGGCAATGAATGATTATGATCTCAGAATGAGAGATAAGCTAAGTACCAGAGGCATTTAGCTTCCCCTTGTCAGCCACGGACCCGTAAACTTACATTATCGGTTTTTTAAAGTAGCCCTGCAAAGTGGCCACGAGGCATTGTATAGACACAATGCAAGAAGAGAATAAATAAACGCATGTATTATTTTGCACAGTGATGTTTTGAAAAAAGTAGCACGCTGATATTTTGAAAACAGTATTTTTGCATTTGACTTTTTTCCCCAATGGGCCATCAGAGAGTTTAACTACAGCTGACCTCTCGGTGAATGAACTTTTCTGTTTCAGTTTGAAACGTCGCTAAGATCCATGCAACGGCGCTGTTGATGCTGTACTAAGCATGGGGGAATGCAAATGTTTCTGATTCTTGGATACAATTCAAATTCACCAGCTGCAAAAATGGATACAATTGTAAAATACTGTTTTTTGGACTCTAAATACTACGCCTGGAGCAAGGAAGAGGCATACCACTGATTGGATGAAAACACAAGGCAGAATTAGTAACCAATAAAAACAATGTTGGGGATTACAAACCAGCTAGCGAAGTTCAAGCATACGCCTGCTCAGCCTCTGGGCTCTAATTGTCTATTTGATGTTACTCGAACACCCTCTGTGAAATGCAAAAGTTATTGGTGGTTTCTCTTCTATAATTTTTTATGTTCACCACTGACGTCAGGTCACCAATGTTATGAAAGGCGTGGTAGAGTAGCAGGTGTTTTGACAGAAGTGTATCAGTTTACTTCGGTATGATAAATGTATCCAGCACTTATTATGAAAGCTGCAACTTGCTTTCTAATTTTAGCGGAAACTTTGCATACTGTTGTAACTTGAGGGAGGTGGGGGTAGCTACACGACAACGTGACAGGTCTGGTATTTGGTATTTTTTTTTTATGATGATGTGGCTTTTATATAGCTGGAGGGTGCACAACATCCATTCAAGCATGTATATCTTTGAGACGTTGACCTTGCGTAGAGTGATGAGGCTGCGGAAGTTTGTTATACTGGGTAATAGAGGATGGCCTCCGGGCATCACTTGTCAATGTAGAATATTGGTGGGTAGAGTGTGTTTTACGTGGCATGTTCCTTGGCATTCTCAAATGGAAAAATACGTTTTCTGAGCCAGTGGGCCTTCAGATACTTTCTGAATTGTTTTCAGGGTTGAAATCTGTGGTGTTTGCTGGAGATTGTTCCAACGTTTTGAGGGCCTAGAATGAGACCATTAGCTTTCTGTCTCTTTCTTTGCTTCTGAATCTCCATTCTCTTCCAGATGTGGTTGCAAGCAGCTGTAATTGTCTGTAGATGAACCGCTTGTTAACAAAATCTTCTGGTTATTTTTATTTGGGCCTAGATTGTCTTGTAAATAATGTATATTTTGAAGTGGATGCAGGTTTGGAGAGGTGAAAATATGTGCCTTTCTCTCAAGGCGAGGGAGCTGTGCTTGAATTTTTTTTGGGATGCAATTAAGCAGTCAGCATAGTAGAAAACATCCTTAAGTAGATCTGTGGAGGTGTCTTCTTGCCCCTGTAGATGTTGGATAATACCAATACATGTATGGAAGACAAGATTTGATTTTGCAGAGTAAGTTCAGATAATGCTAAGGCCTGTGTGACGTATTGCTCAAATGACCTTTCACGTACTATGGGGAGTTTAACAATTGAAGGGACATAGTACATTGAGTGTTTAAGAAGCCACTTAAAGCTGTGTCTGCAAGACTCTATCGTTGGGTTAAAACAAACTTTTGCTTTGTTCAAACTCTGTAGATCGAAGGTTGTGTAAGAATCTAATATGTCTCCAAACTGATGGATGCTATTGACTTATAACACTTTACTTACTATTAGGCTGTTTGTTTTAATTATGTCAAATATTTTTACATCAGTATTTAGTACAAACAGTTCAGCTATTTTATATCAAAGGTGTAGAATTGTAACACGGTGTGTGTCTGTGTGTGTGTATGCATACACATGCGTGCAAAGAACATTAAACCTACATGTAAGGAACCATTTTGATGATCACAGTTAACTTGTTTAAAAGCCTCGATTTCAAGAGGGCACTGATCAAATCTGTCTGGAGCTACATTACAATGCTGGAGAAATCTAGGCCTACGATGTCTTATTACCTCAGTGTCTCTGTTTTGTAGGTTATCTCTGAAACACTTACATATTTGTGGTTGTTTAAGTGCAGCAGAAACCTTTGTTTGTTCAGCTTAGTTAATTTTGGAGTGGAGCTTATCCAGCTTGTCCTTCTACCCACTTCCTTTTCACAGGATGCATGCATACATTATGCTGGGTGACCTTCACCACTTCCCTCACTTTCCATTCAGTGTATTATTGAAAGCATAATTATTTTGCCTGCTGTAAGAATGCCTTTCCAATTGCTAGAGCCACAGAGGCAGTGATTTTTCTTGTATCGTTTATACAGGGTCCTGCGCGCATGACCCCTGAACTCGCGTCTACACCCCCTGCGGGGTATGTCCCTGGGGTGCAGAAACCAGAGGCTGTTGTGCATGCTATGAAGGTAGGTCTGCCTTTGTTTTATTACAATAAGCACAGTTTGGGCTCTGCATTTGCTCTGCCCAAATGGTTTATCAAGACGTAATTTTCACAGACTCCATAAAATAGATGAATACCTTTGCAAACAATATGTAAATTTGGATACATTTGCACAGAGTCTTTCCTGCCCAAAGATAAATCTCCAGGTTTCGATATTTTGGGCAAAAACATGCCAGAGTCCTTCACATTACTGTGTGAATTAGAGATGTTCTGCAGAGATATGTGTCTGTGTACGATATTCCCATTGTTGTGTTTAGAATAAACGATGTAAGTGTTCTTATTCAAAGTCTATAGTTGAAATGTGTTTTAATAGAAACTTTTTGGATTGGAATATGTTTATTAAAATTATGCTCTACAGAACAATTAATAATATTAGTTGAATTATGTTATTAGAAATATTTATGTGAGCGTTTATCTAATTTTCCTCAACAGCATTCTGATGCTACATAAATTACTTTTATATCGGCAGTTCTCGAATATCTGTTGAGAGGGTTTTTTACAGATCGTAGGCATAGTGTTTCACAGTACTGTAATGTACAACACCCATTTGTACTATGCGTATTAATGCTGTGGTGGTTTAAGCCAACATGATTATATAAATACTATTCCAACTCTAACCCCAGGCAGTTTTTGGTGTACCGTACTTGTCACAGATCCTGGTCAAGGTAATCCTTGAAATACCATAGTGCATATTAAAAGTTATACTTCATTAATAATACTCTAAAAGGCTGAATAACGTTTCTCTAAACGGTGTTATCTGTCTTGAAAAAACCCTTTCAGACAAATTGTTTTACATCTAAACACCTTGTCAGTCAGCTTTTCATTATAGTAGTTTTGTGTCAAAATGCCCAATTTTAAATAGATTACTGACTTCTCAGGCATTCTTCCGCTCAACTGATAAAACTATTCAAAAATAGCATTAAGATCTCATGGTTGTATTGATCCGCAAAACGTCTAGCAAATTAACCATTCTAAAACGATTTGGTTGACAAGTACTTTAAATATCTGCGTTTGCTTCATATGCCCATTTGTAGGATCATTTACCTGCACAGAATCCCAATTTCCGATCAAGAGATACGTGGCTAAGAACATTGTGCTTGCAGTTGGGTATTGGTTCCAGGGAGTGTGTGCCAATGCAGTGTACATTGGTGCCATCGTGTATGGAGGGCAGATGCATCGCTGGTATCCATCTGGCTTAAATGGACATTAGCTTAGCATCTATCATTCAGAGAACACCTTGACTTACTGAGTGCCTGCTGTGACACATAGTCCTCACTCCTAAGTAAGACCATTTTTGTGGTATTACCCTTGTTTGCAAAGATTGTATCCCTGCCTGCCAACGTATTGCATAGACAAATCACACATTGTATTTGAGGTTCTAGCTCTTGAGCGGTTGTATTGTCATAAGTGTCACATTAGTGCTTGCTGAACTATTAAAGACTACAGCACAGTGAATGTCATGGGACTACCCAGGAAGGAGGATTGCAAATGCATTTTGTAGATATGAAAGGGTTATTAATCTGATGCGGACAACACTGGTAATAAGGGAGTAAGACAAGGAATGTAAATGATAAATAAGGCTGGGCAGCCATCTTTGCACCCAGATTTGCTGCCTGCTCTAAACTTAAAGTTTCATCCAACTTTTTAGATCTCTTGTTTATGTTCATTATATGGTCTCTATTCTGTTTTACATCGAAAAACAATCATCTTGGTAGTTTCATTGACCCACAACAATACCTTTATTTCTTTTTGCTATGACTACCAAATTGATTGAACAACATTTTTTTTTTAAATGTCTCTTTCATTTACTTTACCTATGAGCCATTGACAGTTCAAGCCAAAGGAGCCCAGCTAAAAAACACATTTTTTCTCTTTTGTGATTTATTACTTCTGAGAGCTGTATTCCCTACTTTGCAAGCCAGAAATCGTACCCTTGATAAACCACAAACACCCATCTAGTAGCCCTTTTTCATTCCCAGAACACTCAGTTGTCCCCTATCCCACCTCCTAACATCCGCGGTTCACTCTGTCTTCTACCCCAGTTCCCTCAGTGCAGGCTTAGTGCAGCTCTGGAAACAAACTGCATGATTGCTGCTCATTATGCAAAACAGAAGTGCATTCAAACATTTTATATAGCTGCATGCTGAAAGTAAACTTTTAAATGATGTGGTGAAGAGGAAGAGAAGAAACCTTGGAGAGATGAGAAAGTGAGGAGAAAGGGAACAGTGGACTACTAACAATGCACATTACCAGGCTACCCACAAGTAGCTGATGTGCACTACAAATACTATTCATAAATTCACAGGCTGAGAACGGATGAGGTAGATATAGGCAAAGTTTACTGTTAATATTATATTTAAATAAGGGGCCACAACAAAATACATAAGACGATGTATCTGCACTTTCAGAGCATCATTTGACATGAAGAATAGGATGAAGTAAAATGTGTCAGTAGACATTTAAGGTAAAAAGAAATGAATGACTGGGACTTCCCTTAAACCTAGCAAGCAAATGCAGTGTAGAATGTAGTAGGGGTAATTATTTCCTATAACAGTCACAGGAAGAAGTTATGCATATTGACAGCACTCATAGCTGACTCCACAAACTGAATTGTCTCACAGTGCTTTCGAAAACAGCTGTTATTACTTGGGTAAGTGTAGCTCGTTTGTTTTTGACCTTCTGAACCATAGAGCACAGAGTTTTCTGTTCACATACAAATCTTTGAAACAGGGATTACACAAACATTATGAAAGATACCTTAAACTACTGAGTTTTCTTACTTTCGACAAATGCACTTGCTTACCTGTCAAATTTTTAACACTTCTCCAGTCTCACCAAGAGTCCCACCATTCCCTATTTCTTCTCACCTTCTACTATCATGTCCATTTCTCCTTTCTGTCATTTACCTATCTTTTCTCCAGGCACTTTGACCAAATCCAAAACTACTGCTAAAGATTCAAGACTCTGGATAATTTTTCCAACTTGTCTGATTGTTCAAGGGAATTGTTGAAGTTTGAGTGTTTCACAAAGGCCCAGAAACTTTCATGAAGAGAATTATCACTTTCTTTTTGACATCTCAGTAAGAAAGTTGCCAAGCCTGAATAGAAAAATGGAGCAATTAGATTATAGTATGAAACCAAGAGACCACTTGGGAGACCGCTGCTTTATGAATTTTTAGGGCATCAGCAAATGGCATTTTAACCCAAGAACACAACAAAGTCGAATATGTTTTATGTAGGTAGAATTGTACTCTGGAGGAAGGCATCCACAATATGAACAATTAGATTAGGTCTCTTCCCATACTTCATTTCATTCTTTGGTCAAACTGACTGTTGTAATATTAATACAGACTTGGTCATTTTTATTTTTTTTAAATTACAAACGTATCCCCTTCCAGTGGAAAGCCTAGCTCTAGCTCTATAGATAATGCTTTAATACTGGTATGTTGGGGAAGTTCACATGCGTTAAACCTCGCTGCCTCTTGCCTGGAGACCTGTCCATTCACTCAGACTAGCAGGTCTGGCTTGGATTCTGGAGTTCTGAGCAGTTGTCTAAATGCCGAAATTAACGATCCAAATTGCTTGTGGCAATAAAACATGTTCTTGGTAAATCTTCCTAATTTATGGAGAAAATAAACTGTTCCCCAACTTCCTTCCCATATGTGGAAATATTAATTCAGAGCTTCATATCGGCTATGGAATTACAAGACTGGCGTCATCCTGCCACTTAGTAGTTGAGTTGACAATTTTGTGTATTTTTTAACAAAAGTTTGAAATTACAGGTGATGACTCTAGGTGTATCTGTCATCAATTTCATTAGTATGATAATAGGTAACCCACCGTGTTCATACCATTCTTCATATTGATATTCCAGTCATTTGGAAAGGCCATAAACTGTGGATTAGAACCTCTCCTTGGCCAGAATTGCAATTCACCCTAAGAGAATCCTCACAAAAGAAAACAGAGATGTGCTCAATCAGTATTAAAGATAATAATTAAAAAAAAACATAGCCTCATACAAACTCCATTCTAGGAAGACCTCATACCTTGCCTTCTAAGGGATTAACAGTCACTCTCCCCTTATTCTATTTTATTCTGTTCTTCGGTATTTATAGAGAGCACGGCACCCCAATGGGCCTCCCATCACTGGTAACAAACATAGCCAACGGTAATGCTACCATGCCCTGAACTGAACTAGACTAGGGAGGGTTTCAACTTCTTTCTAAAGCTAAGTTCCGATTGGTTTAGTCTAATATATGCAAGAAGAGCGTTCCAAAGCTGTGGTGCCAGATATGTAATGGAGCTATCTCGGCATCCTGCTCTCTTGATCCTTTGCACCTGAAGTAGAAGGAGACCCTCAGAGCATAGTCTTCTCTGAGTATGAGGAATCACTAGATGCTGAATTAGCTGAGAACCTTTCCTAGGAATGGCACAATGGACCAAACAGAGTGTTTTGAAGTTAATTCTCTTCTGCATCTGTAACCAGAGCAAGGCTGCTAACACTGGTGCAGCTGATTGGTGCTTTGGAATTTTGTAGTGAATCTGCGCAGCAGCGTTCTGGAATACTCGAGGTTGTCTTGTCACATACCCGAGTCTGCCCAAGTAGAGAGAATTGCTGTAGTCCAGACATGAGTTGACCCATCCCTACACAACCACTATTCTCAATTGGGCCGGGATCAAACTTAGCAATTTTCTCAGGGTTCTCAGAAGTTCAAAACAGCAGGCAGCCAGTTTCTTGTCCTAAATCTCCATGGTTAACCTATCATCGATCCAAAATCCAAGGCTCTTAACTGCGGGGGAGGGTGAAGGAATTGGACAGAGGCAATCAGGCCAGTTAAGTTCCATCCACTGGGAGAGGTTGTTCCTTACAACTAAAACCTCTGTTTTTTTCCTGTTCAGTTTCAAACAGCCAGTGTCCATTCAGTTTGTTACCTATTTCATAAAGGTGTTTAATTGATTGAAGGTTTTATTTGTGTCCAAGGTGAGTGAGATGACTATCTGTGTGTCATCTGCATAGGATACCCGTGCAAGACTGTGTACGTGCAGTGGGAGTACATATAAGTTGAAGAGCATGGGGCTTAGGGAGGCGCCCTGTGACACTCCACACTTTAGGGAGTAGATTGTTCAAAGCATCAATTCCTCCTCAACCTGAAAATTCCTGTTTTCAAGAAATGCGTCAAGTCATTTGAGATAGTCTCCCGCAATTCCTACCTCTTCCAGCTTCTGAATTAGAACAAGGTGTGGCACAGTGTCAAAGGTCATGTTCAGATCCAGCAGAATCATTGCTGCTGAGCTGCCTTGATCGAAGATGACTTTTAATTCTTCAGTTACAACTAAGAAGGCAGTTTCCGTGCTGCTGCTTAGTCTGAACCCTGTTTTGGTTGGATGTAAGATTTCATGCACCTCCAAAAAGGAAGACAGGCGCCTATTAATATACATCTCAAGGGGCTTACTGAGCCCTGGAAGGAAGGAGGTGGGGCGATAGCTCTCCGCATGAAGGAGATCTGCTGAGGGCTTTTACAGAAGAAGTCTAACCACAGCGTGTTTCCATGCAGAGGGAACAGGGCCGCTTTGCTTTGGGTTGTTAAAAATGTCCGTCAGTATGGACAAGATTGTATTACCTCATTTCCTGAGTATAACGGGGGCCTGGGTCGAGCAGTGATTTAATAGTTCTAAGAATCTCCTTAGTGACCTCATTTTTAATTGGTGGGAAGATCAGCAGTTTCATTTTAGCCCGGATTGCTGCAACTGATGTGTTAAGAGTACCATCTTTGGGTAGAGAGACAAAAATGTTATTCACTTTTCCTAGATAAGTTTGCAAGCATGTTGCAGCACTCTTCTGAAGGAGGGCGGGCATGTTTGGCTCTTGTTTGGTTTTGTTAGGCTGTTCACTAGCTTGAATAATTCTTTTGATGAGTCGAGGGCATTTTCTATTTTAGCACTAAAATAAGACTCTTGCTTCTCTTATTGCATATTAGTATCTTTTCATAGCTTTCTTGATTGATGCCTCACTAGGCCCATCATATGTTTTCCTCCAAGCTCTTTCAAGCTTTTTATCTTCCTTTTTTAGTTCCAAGAGTTTAGGTGAGAACCAAGGGATGTGTCCTGTCAGACTGCTAAGCCCTCGAAGTTTCATGGGGACCAAGGCATCCAGGTAGCTGCGGTGCCAGCTCTCAAAATTGTTATATCTTTTTCCAGTTACGCTTCCATTGTGGGGATGGATTCCACTAGGAAACTTTCCCACCATGCAGTGTCGAGTTTAGACCAGCATCGACTTTGCTTGGTTGAAAGGGTCAGTTTAGGTTTGTGCATAATTATGTGCAAGGATAATGGCACTATGTGGTGGTCGGACCAGTATATTGAAATGGGAACAGTTTTTGTCAAATCACTGCTGTTAGAGAGTTTGGGATCTAGCAGGTGGCCCAATTCATGGTTAGGATGTCTCACGATTGAATCACCTGAATGCCGGCTAGATCTTGAATAAGGTTTTTTACACTTTCATTACTGTCATTATCGAAGTGTAGATTGAGATCACCCAGTCATGTGAAATTAGCCTTCTGTAGGCTACGTTTTGCTATTAGCTCTGGGGGTGCTTGACTAAATTCAGTAGCTGGCCTGGGGTGTGGTATATCACTATATCTGAAAAGGTAGAAAGCTTGAGAGAAAAAGAGCACACTTTAACTTCCAGGAATCTTTATTGGTGTTAATTGTCCTTTTAGTTCGACTTTGAAGAATATGGCTAACCCCCACCCTTTTTTCCTTCGCAGCCACACCTTGTGGTAGCATATCCTTGTGGGAGAAACGTTGCTACATCCAGCATGGAATCTTCTCTTAACCATGTCTCAGTAATAAATACAACTTCTGGTTGCTAATCTTACAGTAGTAGGAGCTATGTTTTGGCAGTGACCTGAGGTTCAGAAGCAACATCTGCCACTCACATTTGCCCCTGATCGTGGTGGGTTCTATGATGTTATTAGTTTGAAGTTTGATGTTTCCTACATCCTGTTTGCAATTATACCAAATTAAATAGATACCATCAGGCCTGATCGAAGGCTCACAATGCTTACTTGGAGGTGGGTTAAGTAGCTGGAGTTGAGCTATGGAGAATGTGATCTGCATTGTCAGCAAACAGGCAGGGGTTCTGGCTGAGGACGGGAGCAGATGGGCTGTCCTTTGGTGCACCCACTGCACATCTACGCCCCCCATAGACACACTTTCACTGCCATGAAAAGCCTGGCGGAAAACAGGTGCAGGGGATCACAGGGGGGCCCCTTGCCCTGCCCATGGCCACAGCATGGGCAGTACAGGGGTCCTCCTGCCCAGTACTCTCGTAACGCGCACTGTCTGCTGTGCTGTGCAGACAGTGCTCATCGCGAGGATGCTGGTGCCCCCTGCGGGTGGCAGCATTGCCACCAGCTCTATTATGAACTGGTGACAATGCTGCGACAACTTTTCCACTGGGCTGACCGGTGGAAATCTTGGTTTCTGCTGGTCAGCCCAGCGGGAAAGTCATAATGGGGCTGGCAGAGAGGTCGCCGGCAAGGCGGCAACCTCCCCGTCGGAAGTTCAGCCGACAGATCTTCCTGTCTGCCGAACTCGCAATCAGCCACAAAATCTTGATGTGTTCGAAATCCTCAGAATTTTAATTATGTGCTGCAGAGTACATCATCAGTAACAATGGAGTGAACCTGTGATGAAAGTACTTAAAAAAATTCCAATACTGTCATCCTTCTCTTCTCACCCTAAATATGCATGGTATTGATAGTGCACCTTAGTTACTGATATAATTTTTTACCATTTTCTGTGATTAGAATATGTGTTTAACAATAGGTGATTGTGAAATATATTTAATTTTACATAGGTCCTTGAAGTGCATGAAAATTTGGACCGGCAAATGCAAGACACATATGAAGAAGACCTCAGTGAAAAAGAAAAGGCAATTGTTCGAGAAATGTGCAACGTAAGGACACTGATGGTTTTCATTATGTTTATAAATTGTCTGTGTAGCTGCAGAATAATCAGTATATTCTTGTCAATGAGCATTACAGTAAACTCTCTTTTGACTGCAAAAATGGGTTTGAGGACAAGACAGCTGGAATTTACTCTCTCAGTAACACTTCCTGCCTATCATACTGCAGTGTCTTGGCTATAATGGAAAATCTCACATTTGGTCTAGCATATGGATTGTTGCTCACACATTTGGAGGATCTTCTGCTGTTTTCATCTGAAGGATATTATTTCCTGGAGAGTTCTTTCAAGTATCCAGAAACTTATATACATGTCCCATTTTAAATATATGTTATGCATGTACAAGCATAGTATTCTGCTCTGAGCTGCAGTACACAAATCTCCCAGTGAGTGCCCAGGGACTTTGGTTGTCATAGCTTGTGGTACTGGGAATGTGGGCTGAAGGTTTAGGGGCATTGTGATGAGAGCTGTGGGCATCTAGTAGGTTGGTTGGTGGGGTTGGTGCACCCTCCACCACAAGTGAATCCCCCCCTTTCATCTGACAGCAAGAGATTTTCTCTGTGCTAGTAGTGGCTACCTCTTTGGTCTTAGGAGTAACCGGAAGCAGCATATTTCACCATGTTTGGGCTGTTAATCTTTGATAGTTGGTCTCTGCTGCACACTCCTGCCAGGAGTGCCACAAAGGTAGACGCATTTTCCTGTGCTCCCCCTATGTACTAACAATTCTCTATTTTTGGACCCGTAATGGTGCCTTAAAAAGTTGTTTCAAACTCATTTGCAATATTTTTCTTGTATTGTTTCATAAAATTGTTCATTATATTCAACTTCTGTTTTACCCCTATGGGCACAGGTTGCCTGCAGAAGCACCTACAAGTAATTACATTAACAATACATTCTAGGAATTATTCTGTGTGGTTTTCTACAAAGCAGTAATATTAATGATAGGAAATGGCTTAATTCTAGATTCTTTCTTTCATTTTATATTATTATTTGTTTTAATTGTTTTGTTCACCTTAGTTACCATTTTAGTGTTATTGTTTTAAAAAAAATATATATATTTTGAACATTTTTGGTTTGGTTTTTTCTTACGCAGTAGGAAGGGATGTTTATTTGAATTTTTTTTTTAATTTGAAAATTATTTTTGTATTTCATTTTGTTTTGTCAATTACATTATTTTAAATATGTTTGAATAATTTTATGTTGTTGGGTATAATTTTTTTTTTAAATGGTTAGGAATTGGAATCGTAGATATAACTTTCCAAATATTTTCCCTCCTTTTGCTTGCGTTGAAGTGGGAATTATATCAAGCCAAAGTCCAACACTTTTCCTTCTTTTGCTTAAATTGGAGTTACCGAAGTCAGTCTGACTCCTTTCACAAGTGTTATGTCTTTTTTTTAACATTTGTTCTTAAAAATGTAAGGCTTTTATCATGTATTTTATTAGATATTTTTTAATTAGGTTTGATGTAAGTTTTTCTTAATGTTAATTAATTTTAAATTTAGATATTACCAATATATTTTATTTTAAACTGTTTATATAATACTTTATATTTGAGTGTGTAAATATAGTTATTACTTATATATTTAGTTCACAACAATAACTATAACTATTTTGATATTGTAATATTTAAATAAGATCCTTTTTTTGTTTTTTATGTTTAATTTTTTATTTCAAGCTATTCTTCATATTTTCAATGTAATGTTTTTAAAAATGTACGAACATTTTTATATTTTTAAAAGAATATATCTAAATGACTTATTAAAACGATGTCTATGTTTCATTATATTATTTAGTAATTAAATATTTTGAATAAAATATACATAATGGTAATAATATTGATTTTTCAATATATTTCCCTTATTGTTTGTTGTAATTCTGCTCCACAGCATATTTCACTCAGTTTTGGACTTTACATACAGTCTTCATAATTTTGTAGGCGATATTCTTTACACATTCTTTTTTCTTGGAATGTTGATATTTTTAAACTCTATATTCTGTCATACAACTGTTAAATCCTTTAATTCAGACCAAAACCAGGGTTGCATTCTCTGCATGTAAAAAGCTGGCACACATGAATGACTTAATCTGTTGCTTCTTCATTGGATACTGTTGGAGGAACTCTGGCACCTGGGTTGCACGTTCCAGTACTGGACACACTGGTTTGGACTAGCCAGAAGCAAGGCAGATGCTATAATTTGCGCAAAACGAAACACAATTAATATTTTCCTTGCCTTTGTCTGGTGCTGGGACCTTATTCAGGGCTCTTGGATAAAACAGCCTCCCCATGCTGGTGGCACTAGAGAAGCCAGTATAGTATTCCCATGTCATAGCACCAGAGGGGTTTTCACACAGGCTTTAAGATGTACTTTAGGTTAGACAAGGGCAGTGCAAAGTATGTTTTCCAACTACAAAGTTTTCAAGATTCTTTCTGTACTTGGCTTGGTGATTTACATTGGCTTTTGTCTGCTCATAGTGTTTTTTCTGTAAAGAGATACAATTTTCATGCAAATAGAGCCCGGCAAAGCCAAATGTGACACGTGGAGTGCTTTTCATGTCATGCACATTTTTGCAGCACAATTGTTTGTTGGGCATAGAATGCATAATTTTTCTTTACAAGGCAATTTTTGTGGAGCTTTTCTACGCACAACTAACTGCTTATCCGAATGTTCTGTAGCGCCATTTTTTTGTTACCCTTAAATATACATGAGATCAACTCTGAGAAAAATATTCATCTGGATGGCAGGGGAGAAGAACTTTGCATAACTGTAAAGAAGTGAAGGATGCAACAAAACTGTATGTTTGTACACCTGTTTAGAGAAATCTACTTAGCACACATTTAAGACTCTATTCATACTTTTACTTTTTCCCCCATTCACAAATGGTCCCAGTTTTATACCTGAATCACTGCACTAGGCCCAGGTTTCATGGTATAGTACTGGGAGTGTCAAGTGACAATTATTTCAGGCTCCTTTTCCTGTTGGGCATTTCTTAACATAGTGTAGAATACTACACTGGAGAATAGAGGCTATTGTGTATGTTGGACATGTTTTTTCTACACTCGAAAACATTTTTAACCTGTGGAGAGAAAGTTTTCCCCTACACCCCTACAAATCTGGGGGACATCCAATCCCCTTTTCATACTGAAACTTCAGTTACTCCAGCCCTTGGCTGGAGCAAATCTTTGACCTTTTCAAGGGTGCAAAGACTTTTGGATCAAAGTATGGAAATGCCCTGCAAACATATATATTTGTTGGACTTCCAAAACGTCCTAGTCACATCATGCTTAGGAACACCCACTTCTCAATCCTTGATGGGGATTTGCTAATGCAGATTTCTCCATAGATATGGCGAAAACATTTGCAGTTGTCAATGTATTAAAAGCTACTGGGAATTTCTGGGAATTCCTGGCACAAATAAGATATTTTCGCCCATAATTTACATTTATGAATATGCCCTATACCGATTCTCTGACACAAACGTAAGGGACCTAAATATGTTTTGGTCAGTCTCATGCTTATTATCCACAGCATAGGCAGCTAGACATACATACGATTTAAAAAAAAGAAAAAGCAATACTTATTGTGATGTATGGAAACGTCTTACTGTACATTATAAAATTCCCTGGCAAAACAAGGACCATTGTTGCTTTGTAGGAGGTGTCGCAAGGTATCTTGGACATACTGACGAATGAACTACAAGTTTCAAATGTAGTTTACCTGAAATAAATTGTAGCAGACACTCTCGTATACAAAAAGCATCACTTATTCACAGAATGATTGTTCCGTGAAGCATAGTGAAAAAAACATTACCCATCCTAAAATCCAACCGATCCATCGCCTAACATCGCTCTTAACCAATGGATTCAAGCTGCAAAGTCAGTGGATACTCCACTGAATAGCAAATTAATTAATATTTCTCTATAAGTAGTTCCTTACTCCTTACTCCTTATAAACTAAAAATGTTGTCTCTTTTTCTTGAGGTGATGAGAGGAAGGGATACGATGTTCCCGTCTCCTAATGTGTTGATCATTGATGTGGCTTTGTGCCACATGCCGAGGCTGTTCACATAAGTAATCTTTACATGCTATCCCATAAACCACTTGCATGGCTTTGCAAGATTCTTTTTAAGACTTTTGGTTGCATCATTGTAGCTCTGAGGACTGTGCAGGAGGACCTGGTTAATAAGTTTCCTTCTTTTTCTAGTTGACCTTAGTGCATGGGCACATCTCTCAGGTTACTAACAAGTCAGATTTGGTGCAATTTCTGGATGCCGTTTAATGAGTTGGTGGAGGTGGTTTGTTATTCTTTGACTCAAGTTTTTAAATACCACAAGAAAACAAAAGCATATTAACGGTGAAGAAAATTACTAATTATATTACGATACTAAAATCCTAGTCTTTTTAATGCATTTATATGCCAAGCCGAGTGCACCGAGCATTTAATACAATTTTAATGGTCGTTATACTGTAGTACTTCTAGCCATTAAGTGGTCCCATGTAACTTGTTAAACTGTAAGCATTCCTGTCCTTTTTTTAAAATAGCACTTTGCAGTTTTATGTTTGTAGTTTGTCACTTACTGTTGACAATATAGTCAGAGCTGGCTGGAGGTATCGTACATGACATGGCACAACTTTGCAACCTCAGGCGCTCATTTTGGACTGCAATATGCTAAGTTAACTCTGAACCTGTGAACTGTATGCTGCACAGAGCTCTCAGCAATAAATACCAAACCCACTGAGCTTTGCAGGTGCAGAGTGCGTACTCTTACCCATGGCTTCTGCAAAGTGCACTTGGTGCTGCCCAGATTGCAGTAGCGTAATCACTGCAAGAGATGCTAGCACTTATGCTGGCATTAGTTGACCTATGATGTTTGGATGGACCCCTGGAATTGCTTGAATGTGTTGAGCTCGCATGAACTCCACCAACACAAGGACGAACACTAACCCTGGCCATAATTCATGATCATGGAATGAGCTCTCTGTTCGTCTTCGCAGAAAGAGAAAAATACCTCCATCCTCAGAGATACCAGTGAATCTTTGTGTATGGAGGCGGGGCTGCCCTCTTCCTTCTGGATTGATGTACATCGAGTTGAAGGCATTTGAAAACACTTGTTCCATGAATACTGATGTTGGAGAAATAAAGTATGTCATATTCTAGAACATTCTTATGACCGGTTGTTCATGGAATTTTGTCCTAGACCACCCTGATCAAAACCAAGTGCACTGTTAATCGTGTTACATTGGATTTCGACTGTGTGCAAACACATTAACTTAACTTTATTAACAACATTGTTAATGCCATGATTCAAATGCAGAAATCTTTTTAACTGCATTTAAATCAAGCCACCTAGAAAAATACATGCTGGTGCAACTTGACCAGCTGGAAACTCGCATCGGGGAAGCAGCAAGGTTATATGAAGCTTATTGGTTCGATGGATCCGAGGGGTGTGATGATGAGCTATAACTGAGAATGAAGCAGAAAATTAGAAGTCAAGAAGAGCTTCTTTGAGTTTGGGGAGTTGAGGTTGTGATAATAGAATTTCTCGGGTTCTGCTCAAGCTCAAGAGAGTTGAACGAAAGAAGAGATGTACAGACAGACTGATTAACCATAAGATTAGATATCTACTGTCCGCACACCAGCTTGCTTCAGTGCAGGGAGCCATACTAATGAATTCAGAGACAGATTGCCAGGAAGGCAGGAGTGTTAGGACAAGGTGTAAAGTGTACAGAGATGAGATGAATGAAAAAGTTGAGAACTGCACTGTCAAGAAAAAGGTAGTACTCAGCCGAGGGAAAGTGGAATGTCTGTAAGCGGTTTGTATCGTGTGAGTGAACAAAGGGCATGAAGGAGTGTCAGAAGATAGTGTAAGGGAGATTTTAGAAACGGTTATTGGAAGCTGTCCTCACTCTCCCCCTTCAACTCCCATCGCAAGTGAACAAAACGGGAACCAAAAATGGAATAATACTTTTCCTATCAGTTAAAAGTAAACTTCAAATGATTGTGACCCATATGTACAACATTAAATGCAGGTGGATGTTGCTTAATGAGTAGCAATGAACCCACAGAGTGATAGGGTAGAATTTCCTTCGATATTTGGAGAGTGTGAAGCAGAAGGGATCAAGAAGGCAGTGTATGTGAAGCAGAAGGGGTGTTATTGACAAGTCGTGAAGCAAAGGCATCAGAGGGATCATGCACGAACTGGAGTGAAGAAGACATGACTGGGAAAATGTGCCAGGGTGAAGGATGGATGATGGTAAAAGTGTGCCCTGAGAAGCAAGGATGATTGAGGAAGTGAGGTACGAGACATTATATGGAAGCATTTTTACAGAACAAAAATGTTTCTGTTTGTGCCTGCACTTTAATCTGCTTTTATAGAAAATTGTTCTACTTATGATTCTGTCATGACAGCTTATGTTGGACGGGTCTCTTTCTGCAGGGTATACATTTGTTTGCCTTCCTTTACTGAAGCTGTTTTGTGGGCTTTTAAGACTCAGCAGTTTTTCACTGCTAACCAGTGGTAAAGTGCTTTGGTTGTCTCCTTTAAGCATGGTAAAATTGTCATAAACCTGATTGCTCTATTTAATTTCCCTAGTAAATGTTACTATATACACCCAGGGTCTGTAAGTTATATGCTATAAGTAGGTTGCAGCACCTAATGTGCCACTCCCTAAAGTAGCACTGTAAAACATGCCTCAGGCCTGCCACTGCAGCCTGTAGTGTGCTTTTAAATTTGTGAACTGGTAAAATAACCTTTTAACAGGCAAAACCTTAATTTCCAATACTTATAGTCACCCTCCAAGGTAGGCTCATTGGGTAATGTGCATTATATTTCAAAAGTAGGCCATGTGAGTTTGTTTTACATGTCTTGGCAGGAAAAAACTCATAATGTTGTTTTTTACTGCTATAATGTAATGCCGTAATGTTAGCTCTCCTATAGACTAACATTGGTTCACCTTATTTCACTGAATAAGTTCCAACTTCAGCTTGGGGCCAGATAGATAAATGCTGTTTACATGAAATGAATTGTAAGTTAAAATCCCCTATAGATGTAAAGTAACATTTTAAGTTATTATTCTGAAAAGCCGGTTTTTGAAGGGTAGCATTTGTCTGTTTAAACCAAATGTGCCTCCCAACCAGTGTTCAGGGTCACATGCCCATGAGTGGTTCCCCTGTGGTGTTTTGTTTATTCCTTCCAGACATGTAGGCAAAAGTGCCTTGGGTGTGGGGCAGGGTGTTGCTCTCCAGAGTATGATGAGCTGGGGAGTTGAGGCTTGGCCTTCCTGAGCTTCAAAGGGATGGCCTCAGGGGTTACCCTCCTTTTTCCTGAATTCTAAGGACTACCTTCCCTGCCCCTCAACTGACACATACAGCTCACACCTAGGCATGCCCTTTGTTACCCTAGACACTGTAGAGCCAAACCCAGGAAAGGGGGGAGGTTAGATAAAAGGGACATCCCCCTCCTATAGGCTGGGGATACAAATGGCACCTTCAGAACCTCTCATGAGGATAGGAACACTCCTGGACCTGTGGAAGATTCAGAAAAAGGACTGCCCTGCTGTCTGAAGAAGAAGGATTGGACCTGCATGCCTCGAGCCCAGGCTCCCCAGAAATGACTCCCAAGTTTCAATGGGCTGACCTTCTCAGCCCGTTGAAAGTTCGGAGTACAGGAACACATGCTTCCAGAGGCCTTCCTGCAACTACTCAGCTGACTAGCACCAACTGGATCTGCTGGAGCCCTGCTGCTTGCCTCTGCCGGAGTCAGTCCTGAGAGAAGCCTGCCAGGTCCTGGGCCCTTGGCTGGCCACAGTGTACTCCTATTGAAGAAAAGGTGGAGAAACAAACATTTTGGGCTCCTTGTGATCGCAAAGTGACCTCTTCATGGCAAGAATTGGCCACCTGCAACAACCATCAACATGAAGCTCTAGTAGGGACCTGCTTGTCGTACCAACAACGTCCTCCTCATGGCCCCTGCCAACGCGAATGGTACTCTTCACACTGATTTTAGAAGGTAACTCTTCAGCGTGATGAACTAATTCCATGTATCTGACCAGAATTCCATTGCTGTTGGTCCAAACTAGTGAATTTTCTCAAGTCCATGCAACTAGACAAACACATGTGACACTTTGTCGCTATTTTCACCTAAAATTTAAAAACTATGATCTCTGGTTCTACTGATCATATTTGTGTCTTTCTGTTTCTATTTTTCTAAATTGATTTGGGATTTTTCTTGTGCTGTGTTTTCACTTTATTACTGTTTGGGTGCTACATAAATACCTTACACGTTGCCTATAAGTTAATCCTGGCTGCTTTTTTTGCAAACTTCCAAGGGTTAAGCATCGGAATATGTGGTGAAGTTGTGGTTCACCCTGACAGATATTGTGTTTATTATTTGAGTGGGTGTTCCACCTCTCGCAACTGACAACCCAGTGTCTTACAGATTGCTGTTCAATTATAGGTAGAACCAAAAGAGTCCTTCCACAATTTTACTCTACTGTATAGGAAAAACCACTGGTTAATGAAGAGAGTAGGTTTTGAAGGAATGTCACCACTGATTCTGATAAATCTTGCTAGAAAAATAACTGTATGTTCATGAGGTTGAAAAAAAATCTCTTGTGGCACCTTTCACATGCTAATAACACAACAGCTAAACTATTTAATAACACTTCTGTATTTAAAACCTTTGAGTGCCTAAATGTTTCTCATTCTCTCTGGGTTTTCTCATGTCAGATTATACTTTTCACCAATTAACTTAAATTTGAAGAAAATTCCAGAGTCCTGAACTTTTTCGTTCATTGAGAGAGCCCCTAATGTTTCCATCTCCGAAAACTCTTATATTGTTATTGCCTTTCTGGGTTTAGTTTGCTAAATTTCCCAAACCCCTTTCTTATTACAGACCTTTGAACTGAATTGCTATTTTTCTATAAATGTTGTAGAGTTCAGTCCCCCACTTGTAATGTATTCTTTATTTATAATATTACTTACATCAGAAGTCCTGCTATCTAGCTTTTGCCAGTTGTGAATCGCCGCTTTGTGGCTGATGATGTAGAAAGAGTGGGGATGATATAGCTGGAAGGATACTTTGAATCAAGTGATTCTCTAGACCACTTAAATCGTGGTTCTTCACCACCCACAATACTTAAACTGCTCTTTCTAGAGAATAACCTTCTCCCTTTGATGGTTGCTCCTTATGTGTCCTGGTGTACCTATTTGCGATCTGAGCACCACATGATTCAATCGGAAAGTCTTGCTTTTGTGGTTTGGGTTGCCTATTGGATCATTCAGATAATTCCTAGACCCAAGAACTTTCTAAAGTAAAGTTTTAGGCTCGGGTGTTTTAGGGTTATCTACATATATTTGGAAATTAAATTGGCATGGTTGAAGTAGACATTCCAATATATATTAAGGATTCTCGTGTTGCTATGTGCACTGTCTAGCATCAGTAGTGAAAAATGGAGTAGAGTCAATATAGGGATATGACAGTGATCACTTCCTGCTGTTTTACTAAGAAGGGCAGATTAAAATCCGGTTGTGATTCGATATATTTATTAGGTGAAAATGCTTCAAGACTTCGTAGATGACTTTTTGAAAAAAATGTAACCAGATTTAAAAAGAGCAATGTCGTGTGTGTAGATTGTAGGAGCATGCTGAGTCCAAAGGACAACAGATTCGGTGGGCTGAAGATAAAAATTAAATCAAGGCGGGAAGCTTGAATAGGGTATGTTAGTGGCGAAACTTTGAATAACAGTTTAAGAAAGAAGGATTTGACATTTTCGTCATGCAATAACGTGCAAATGTTCTGTTTCATTTGGTTTCTTATCTAAAAACTTGCCACTACAATTAATACGTAAAAAGATACAACTGACAAGTTAGCACATTCTTACAATAATGCTCTTAAAATGTTTCTTATTGGAGTACTGTAGCCAGATGGAAGAAAGTAAAACTTTATACAAACAAACATCTTAAAAGCCAGCAACCAGGCAGGTGTTCCCGATAGAAGCCATGTCTGGAGGCAATAAAGTGATTCACTTTCATCTGTGAACAACCATATTTAAAAACATTTTTTCCTAGAATATCTACTTCAGCTCTTGAAGTGTTACTCCTGGAAGAGCACACATGCTTGTAGGCAACGTGAAACCCGGTAGATGTGGAAGTTTCCACAGATAAACAACGTACTTAAAGGGCTGTCCGTTCATTGGCTGGCTCCATTATGACAAGGAGCACGTGAGCATGTTTAACGGCTGGCACTGATGCAGTAAACCCTCACTGGCTAGTTTATAAACACATTTCAAAATTGTTTTGCTGGCATTTAACAAGAGTATTTAATTTATTTTCGTTTCTCTCTTTTTAATCCTTATACACGAACTGTTATGAACTGATACTTTCAATTACTTCACGTTGAATCCACCCAAGGGCAAAGCAACTATTCTGTAGCCTTTTGTAAGGAAAGGAGGCTTTGTGCCAAAAACTTTGCTCCTCTGTTGCCACTGCTCTCTGGGTTTTAACAAAGACATACTAGATAAACTAGAAAATCAACTTGGTATGTCTGGCTTACGATCACCAGGCTCAAGTTTCTTCCAAGTCTTGGAGGAGTCTCTGAGAGTATATTTTTTATTTGTAGTTTCTGTCAGTGCTGAAGGTGTGTAGGTACTGCTGCTGGAACAGATTAGCTGAGGCAGAGATTATAGCCCGGGCCACTGTAAGGGAGGGCCAAATTACGCAACGTGTTTGACTAAAGTATGCAGCAAGAAAAGATACATTATTCAGCGTAATGTGCCACATTTTGTGACAGTAGTACAACATTATTTTGTCTGGACAAAGGTTCCACATCGTTATTAACAGTTTACACTCAAATATAGCAAAAGGCAATTGAAAGTTGACCAGTGGACGTTTGCAAAAAGCCTTCTACGGTGCAGTTAGATGTGTTGCTGTTTTTGTGGTAACTTTTGATTCATGTGAGCTAGAAATACTTCTGTTTTTAAAATACAAATTCTGCAAATTATGCAGCAGATGATGGGTTATGTGGCAAATGCGGTCAATCCGCAATGATGTGGAAAACACAGCAGACGCAGAACCACATAATTCCAGTGGCCTTGATTACAGAGTGCTAAACTGATTACATTCTGAAAGCGTTGCAATTAAACCATAATTCTAATATGCAGTTATTTTTTTATTTTTTTAAATATTGAGATACTGAGAGAGAGACACCCGTCTCCATGCAAATACCAGTAAGTTGGAATTCTCAGCCCATCTTCTCAGATCCAAGCATGGTACTTTTGTGAATCCTGTCCTGGCTAGTAGTAGCCATCATGACATTTGTAAGATCTTCCGTAGTAAAATCCACCAGCCCCACCCATTTCATTATCCTGTCTCTTCCCTCTGCAGACCCTGCCATAGTCACTGTTTGTTGACAAGCAGCCCTGTTGCTCCCTCTAGGTTGATGGGCTTGCTTCTGTCTTTCCAGGCGCAATGCACAACAGGATATGCAAGGACAACACATTTCTAACCCTATACCCACATGTGTAGCATACTACTAGTGCGAGTATGTGCTTCAGCACCCCACATAGGGGGTAACAAGCGATGTACAAATGCTATGAAGAAATAGAGTACACAGGCCTGTTAAATTCAGGCTCAGGTGGGTGTTGGCCACTGACACGCATCCCAACATCAAGTGAGTGGGGAGATCTCTGCGGCATAATAAATAAAGATACATGGCGTAGCAAAGGTCTCATGTTTCCAAAAGCAAGCAGGGAAAATAGGCCTCTCCACAGCTGGTTGGGTGGCTGAAGAATTTGTTCTGAGCCCTTGTGTCACTGCACCTTCTGTATGAGTTGCACTCCTCCTGAGAATCCAGTTTGTGACACATTGACGAACTGTGGATTGTTTAGTGCGTCTTGTAAGTATCTCCTTGATGCCCTACACTTGGATAGCCAGAACCCTCCTGGACACAATCTTCTGTATTTGGTTTGTTTCTACTGTCACCTGTTGAGCCAGAGTTCTGTAGTGAAATTTCCAGAAACCATCACCCTGCTTCCACCATACAAAGCAAACTCCCTTGTGCACGACCTGACCCTCAGTTATCAATATTTATGTCCAGCCATAATGCATGTAGACTAGGGGAAAAGAGGGTGTGCGCCCTTTGCAGATATTCTCTCCCTGCTTAAAATCACCCCAGATCTCGCCTACCCCAGGCCTATAGGCAAATGTATAAGTCATTTAACAAAGGGCCTGGCAAGAATCTGTCTGCATACATTCTGCTTGCATGGGATCTCTTGCAGGCTCAGTTCCTTCCACACTCTCCTAACTTTCTGACTCATTGTCACTCCCCGATTCCTCTTTCATCCTTATCCTCCTAACTGCTGCACTTTAGAAACAACATAAACAATTAATTTCCTTCAAACCCTCCTTTGACCCCTGCAAAGTACTTCCCATATCTACTGCAATTCTCTTCTCCTACCTTCTACATTACCACAGTGTGTCAGTCTTTCTGTCCACAGATTACGGAAGCACCCTGTAGGGCCTACTTCTCCCTTCTCTGTTTAAGTGAATAAACCTCTTCCATCTGCTTATTCAGTGTGCTCCATATTTACTTCCACCTCTTCACTTTATCATTTTACACTAGGTACTCAAATTGCACTAGAGTGCCTTAAGAGCAGCATGTATGCACTGCAAAGACCAAACCTGCCCAGACATCCTCAACAAGGGACCATACAATGGATCGTCGCAATCCTCCTTAGGTGGGGACACAAGGGTGGCACCACATTGGGAAGACTGGCGGGGCAAGGATGCAGACCTTTATTCTCTTTTCTCCCTGCCTTTCGGATTCATTGATGTCCCTGTGCCCGCACCTTACTTTGTCCCCTTTCATCCATGTTCTCCAATTCATGGAGCATGAGGGCCAGGACCACAGGAAGGCAACGGGAGGGTGGACATATGTCCCTGTGACATGAACAGAAAAGAGCAGATGGTAAGCGAAGGCCATGAATTAAAAGAATCAAACTGTAGTGAAGGGCAGGAAGAGCCTTTGAGCTTCGAAAGGGGTAAAATTAGAAGTCATGTTTCCCAGAATTTTTGGGATCAAACCCAACATGTAGAACTTTCAGCTAAGATAAGGGTTACCACTGGACAGACACAAAAAGATTCTGTAGTCGTGGATAAATACTGTTGTCATTACAGAAAGAGGAAAAGGTGAAGTGCACCACCATCTGTTTATCGCTTTCTTGAATGGCTGTGCAGCTCATAGGTTTCTCATGGCTCCTCCTATTACTGTCCTGTGATTGGCTGTCTACAGAGTTACTATTTTGATGCTTAGAAATTGTTAGGCTACCTTATTTTCCCTGTCAGTGACGTATGTATACTTCTCTCCACAGGTCGTCTGGCGAAAATTGGGTGACGCAGCAAGTTCCAAGCCCTCCATCAGACAACACCTGTCTGGAAACCAGTTTAAGGGCCCGTTGTAGTCCGGACTTTTGAAGACTTTTAGCAGCCCAGCGGAGGCGAGTCTCAATGTCCTGTTTGTTTGGACAAATTCCGTTGTAAAATGGCAACTATTGGCTTGGTTTCTACAAGTCTGAACATCATCTTGGGTACATATTTAGTGAGGGCATATGTGTACATTGGGGCAGATATTCCTGAATGTAGATATTCTGAGCTTCTGAAAACTACACGACTTTTATTGGTAAAAAGTCGACTTCTTCTGCAAGGCCATCTGATGGTTCGTGATGTGGGTAGCCTTACCCGGATACTGCCAAGAGCTTTTAGAAATCAAACGTAAAGCAGGCGTTAGAGGATCACTATGGCTGCCGCAGTGTACCGAATTGCACAATTCAATTCTCCACCAAGGGACTTGGTGAAACTTAAAGAAAGTTTTCGACCGTTTTAATGTGAATAATTTGCCAATATATCAACAATCGAGTATTGCATCTGGACATTTTATAGGGAACAGAACAGTTTGTTAGAAAATTTCTATTGTTTATTCAATGAAGTGGATTATACGCATCTGGCTCTTTTTTTAAAACTTTCCACTAAAAGAACAGTCATCGCTACAACAAATTTCCTCCTTCACTTTCAAGAGCATGGAATTATAGATGGACCTTTTTTCTGTGCATAGCCGCTTTACTAAAATGTTGTAATTGTGGACACTCCCAAGCCAGAGTAGTAGATCGCATTAACATAGGCTTTGATGAATATTGCTGCTGTATAAGCTTTATTTTTGTTACTAAGATACCATGATGACGAAAATCTTTCTCTTCTAGAAACTGTACATAAAAAATTATGAATTTATATTTTGTTACTGTTAAGTACATTATATTGTTCATATAGAGATATAGCCTATTCTATTTGTTGTTTTCACTGGTTACTGGAGTAAGTAGGCCTGAGTGGAGATAGAACAAGTATTATGCCCCTGTCTGTAGAACTGTATTTCACTTTACAAAGGAAACAGATGTTTTGTTGCTGGGCTGAAAAGGGCATTTTGTGTTAAAACTCCTAGCACTCCGGCCAGTTGTGCTGTGGAACTGGTAGAGGGGACCCCAGCTCTGCGAGTGCTGTTCGGTGCCGCAGAGTTCAGGGACACGGGTGACATTGTGAATAACTTCTGTGTCAAAGGCAAAGACTGGAGTCCGTGTCTCCTCCAAGGAAGTTGCCACACAAGGTGAATGATCTTTTACTTGAGACAGGTTGTTTTGCGTCAGAGGGGACAACTACTTAAACCTTGCCCGGTTAAGACTGTGACGGGGACACATTCAAGAGAAACGTGGTCTGTATTGTCACTTATATCTCACACAGGTCTGCCCAACTGTAAACGTCAGATTATTATTTACTTTTTTTTTTTTAAAGAGGGGGGTCAAAATACATATACTCAGAAGAAATTAATAGGTCAGTTAAGGAGAGTTTGTGGGCATATAGATATAGGCATATTAAATCTACACTGCCAATTTGCACAATGAAATCAGAAGCAATTTAGCAGCCTCAATCCTGGTCTTTGCTGGGTTTGGCGAATTATACTAGTTTTATTACTGTTTATGAATATGACGTTTTATTTGTGTTTAGCTGCTAAATTCTGGCCAGGGACCGATACGTTACTGAATAAACTCCAAATCTTCTGAAATAATGCAGCATTCTGCACAGGAGGAGCTTCAAAGGACCACTTTTGTCCCTTTGCTGTTAGACCTCAAAGTGCAAAGGAGGGTTGGGGGTGGCGGGGGACACCAGCAAAAGTGTCTAAGGTAGTAACGTTATGGGGTCATATATTCATGTTTAAAGATTTTATGGAGTTTAAAATGCAATTTGTTAATCCTCCAAAATGAACACTGAACCCTGTCATCTTTTTCCAATTTTAAATTCCTACTATCCTGTACCCCATAAAATAAAAAATTGCAGATATCGGTTACCCGGCACAAGGTATCGCACAGGGATCAACATGGCAAGACACACAGCGCCCCATGTTTTCAACTTACATTTTGCATGTCGTCTCTGTTGCACCACTTCCCTAAAAAGCTATAAGGACATTTTTTCCTGCATTTTATGATAAGGGAATTTTTACTAGTTTTTTTAATGTGATTTATTAATCAAATCCATGAAAGTAAGTTAATAGCCTGGGGTTAGCAAACTGAACCACCTGCTGGATGTTTCATGAGAACGTCAGGTATTTTATGGGTAGGGAGCTGGGAACCACACATCTGCTTTGGAATCATGTCACACGCATGATTGATAGAAGAGGCATAGGTCAATTATTAGGTACTCTTTATCTAGTACCTTTCATAGTCCCTAACAAAAATACAATTTCAAGAGCAAAAATATCACTGTTGTTAGTTAAACCTGCCTTGGTAACAGAGAAGTCATTTGTAATGGCAGTCTAACACAGGCGTTTTTATTTTAAACCTAAAAATCTGTCCTGCAGTTCACAAATGTTTCTTTAGTAAACCTTGGTCCAGTTTCCCTCAAATGCTTATGTAGTTATTTCCCCTACTGTATTGGTCTCAATCCATTTTGATAACAATCTAATAGCACGTTAGAGATATGGCATTTGGATAAGACCATATTTAAAAATAAAAAAAAAAATCATTTTCTACATAATATTCAGAATTGCTTCGGGACAGGTAAAGAACATGCATGCATGAATATACACTGTGAAGTCATCCAGAGGCACCAGTTATGACTGCCTTGATGGTATATGAAATGGTTGGACCCAACTGAGTAGTGTTTCAATGCTAGACACAATAATGCACAAATATACAAAAGTAAAATCAAAGCACTATGCGCCAAACTGCTGTGCTATGCCTTTCATTAAATGCATATTACTTGTCTGGGTTTCTGGTGCCTTTTCTTGTACACTCGCTGCCGCCATGTTAGCGGAATTCCCACCACATTGGCATTGTTTGGGGAAAAGTGTTTCTGATTCCTCAATGTGCCCCTCCAATATAATGAGTCCCTCACCATCTTGGGTTGAGGAAAACTCCTTCCCCCAACAGGCTGACTGCCATTTGTATGAACCAAGGTGGCCTGGTGGAGTGCCCAGTGTAATCAGTGTTTGACAAAACAGTAGAGTGCTGAAAGACTGCCTCGTCTGTCTCCTCCTAATATCCTGGAGTACAGACAGTTGCTGGTGTGTGAAACATCGTGGACTTTGCCACCCTCTTCTTTATATTCTTGGTCTAAACCATCATCCGCTTTCTAATTTTGGCCCATTTCAATACTTTCTGTGGCTACAATATTTTTGGAAGATGTAATTGTTAATCTACTCTGGAACCACATTGAGTAAACTAACTGCCTTGTCAATTTCGAGGTGGGTTTATAGACTCATTGCATCAGTGAATCCATATTGGTTCTAGATGGCCACAGATTAGGCAACTGTATCTCAGCAATGGTCCTTTTGGCTTGCCGGCTATAGTAAGCACCATCAGCCATATGTTCTTGCTCAGCAGCCTATGAAAGCCATACCCAGGCCAACAAGTCTAATTGGTTTTGCTCATGTTTGACAAGGAGGAGGTGTGGTGCAATCATATATATATATATGTGTGTGTGTATATATATATATATTTACACCTGTTTTTTTGTTGTAACACATCTTTCATTGACACTCCATAATTTCGAGGGTGTTCTGGTTGCCCTAGCTGTGAATTTCTACATGTATTTTGGCAGCCTAGGACAGGACCTTTGGAATCTGAAATTGAGGTTAAAGGATGAAGCAGGGACCTCTGGGACAACATGTTCTAATTTCGGAATATGATCACCTGCCCTATCCAGTTGGCGTTGGCAAGAACATGGGATTCAAAACCCTTCCAGGGTTTCTTTCGGTTTCTAACATCTCAAGTTCCTCAGCTGAACATACATGGGAGCTTCCTAAAAACGAAACGTTTGGAAATTAATAACAATACAATTAATTAAGAGTAGCCTGCATGCTTGACTGGACCTCAGTGCTGGCACTTTTGACCAAACCACTTTGATTTTGTGGAGCTTGCGTCGGCTACCTGTTGCAACACACATATTGCGTACAATGGGCCCTGATTTCCAAAACTGCCAGACAGGTCTTCACCCTGGAGCCTGGGGCCTGGATGGAGAAATCCGTTATTGCAAGGAACGGCTGGTTGGCATTACCTTTTCCGTGCCGCTCCCTTTCTTCTGGCACAATCTGTTCCAACTAGAATTTCAATTTGCTTTCTTTCAGGAAGAATTTGAAATGCAGTTTTTTCAAAGGAGTTCAGGGCCAACATTTTTTTTGCGCTGCAGGAGGAAACTGTTTGGTGTCAGTGTTTTACGAAAGAAATATAAACATGAAAATGTTGTAACATAATGGGAGTCTAGTAGTCAAGGAACGCTGTAGATTTGAGTTATGATTTGTGGATTTGAGTCAAAGACATTAGTGAAAAGTGGAAGTAGGTAAATGCATAGACATGATAATACCAGACAGAAAGACAACTTATGTTCAATTAAACAAACCAGAAAGCCTTGCTGCATTCAATATACTGGTAATTCAGTTCAGCAGCCCACAGGTAATTAGAAATGCATTTCTGGTCTCTGACGTTAGTTTGCCTGCCAAACTGATCTAAGCTCTTATGTCTTCTTCCACTTTAAATAAGGTGCCTTGGTCACTGAAAGTGGTTGTTTCAATCAAATATGGTCATCACTATTCCCACTCACCCTAGTAAATACATCTTCCGTTTTTTATCAAAGCAATTTACTACAGCAGTTAACCAAAAAATACAGAACTTCTGAAATGTGGAGGTACCATGCCGCACCACTTATATATTATCAACGGTGATATTCCTGTGGCATCTGGCTCAAAGCAATGTTATCTGCTTGTTGGTGGTGTTTTCTGTTTTCAAACTGCGCATCCGGGGCACCCACAATGTGAGGCATCTTCTAGCACTGGTGGGTGGCTCTCATCAACTTGGCATTTTCACTCGGTTAAGTAGCTACTGCAGGACATCTTCTCACAACATATGTTGAAAGGTGTTCATTTATTTACACACTCTTGACTGGAGATCTCTGTTGGTTTAATTGGTTTCCGTATTAGACTTCTCTTGGACTCTTGTCATTACATCTAATGTGTAGTTATTATACAATTCAAGTTATCCATTGGACTCATTCAGTGCAAAGGTGATACAGCCCTCCACATACCAGAGGCTTTTTGAGTTTGGTCGTTTGGTTGAGATTCTCTCAATTAGCTTACCTTAGTGTGCTTGTAGCGACCGAGATACGTAATAGAGCATAAACTAATTCAGCCTAAAGTGTTCCACCCTTGAATACCCTGGTCATTTTGAACTGCTGCTGGCATTACCAATATGGGGCACCCACTTTCTTTTAAAATAAGAGAGAGATTTCTGAACGTTCAGAGTTTTACTCTTTTCTTAGTATTTTTGTTATTGAGTGACTCTTAGATGACTATATAGAACGCTACAGATGAAACTTTATTTTAAAGGTAAGATTCTGATATTTTGGCTTCACTTCTATGCCTCATTTACATGTAGGGTTTATTGTTCTTCTCTTCTGCTTTGGCTTCTTCTGTCCTCCCAATATGCTGACTCAGCCAACATCTGCTTTCATGTCTCACAATTAACCTTGTTGTAGTTCTCGGGTGCAGTCGCTGCATAACAGCGCATGCCTGCACCCAGGACTATTGTGCTTTGCCACCGTGCTCATGACTGCCTGCATTACTGCATGAACAAATTGGATGGATTCACTGGAACAGACTCTTTCCAACGCAGCTGATTGGGTGAATCTGGTCACTGTCAGAGATGCGTAGGGATGTACATTGTAAGATTAATTCAGGATTCTTCTCCATGTGCATGTTCCGGACACAAACTAAAAAAAAAATGGTCTCGGATTGAATTCATGACTTCGTGTAGTACTGCTGCCCTCTAAGCGTGATGCTCTTTGAGATATAATGTGTAAGTTGAGTTTGAGCATAATGATACTTTTAACAAAACGTTACTGTTTGGAAGTCATTACTGATTACATTTGTTTGTATGGTATACAGGAATACCACAGATGATGTGATCCAAGCCCGAGAGGCATGGTCTCAAAACGTGATTTTCTCCAGGTCGCAAAAATACCACGGGGCTCTCAAATCCTAAGCCTCTTTAAAAAAAAAAAAAAAAAAAAAAAAAAAAAGAATGGCACTTCTCAGAATTCCTGGTTGCTATTTATTGTTCGCCTTTTTTGTACCCACGACAGCCCCTTCATAATCGGGACTGTTTAAAAACAAAAGCACTCCGATTTATAAACATACATGATGTGGCATTGAAATATTTTATTTTGCTCATTTTGCTTTGACCGAAAGTCTGACAAGAAGGTACTTTCCTCAGCCTTGCTCTAGTTATGCATGACATTCAGACATGTTGTAGAAATTCCTCAAACCTTGTCTTTTCTTCCACCATACAGCATAATCTTATTCTAGTATGATGCAACTTGACCTAATATTTTTGATTTATCTACTAAGAAATGTATATCATTTGATACAAAGTAAGTCACCTTTTTCGTTTCTAAATGAAGGATAAAAATGTACTACTGATCTTTTTTTTCTAAACCACAAAATCTTCTATGGTTACAACCTGCAATAAATATATTTTTCGTAAGTGTGGTTGATAAATTCAGTTGAAAATTATTTTATGTGGTAAATCTGTGAATGCACAGCCTGCTGTATTTTCTGTATAATGTGATTGAGTTAAAAACTGGAAAAATACTGCACCTACGTTTTTGTACAGTAGAATTAAGGTCCAGCCTCTTGCTCGTCTTATCCAAACTACTTTTATTTTTTGTCCACTGTACAAAGTAGAGTAAGGAAAACCAAGAGTCTTCTTTCATAATGTGGTAAAAAAAGATCTAAACTATTTTAGTACATGAGGTCAGAAATAAAATTGTGATGATATATACTATGAGTTGAACAAAATAAAGTGAATTCTTCACAAGCAAGCCATGGTGTTTGTGTCTTTGGTGACAGCATAGTAGCTCTCTTTGTGTTTCCTCTACACAACTACAACTGTGGGGCTTTAAAAGACGCACACATTCATATTGGAACAATCTTGAAAAGTGTCACAGTTTTAGCAACGCAGGTTGATGTTTATATTGGTAATTGTGTTTGACAAAAATATATGGGCACTCGGTCTAAATTGTTGTTAAATAAATAGTGATCATATTGGCTGAGCCTGGCACAACTTATGGGTCTCTGTCAATGAGGACATGGGCTGGACAAAGCGGAAGCTGTCGTTTAGCCCACTCGTGCTTCAGGGAGTCCTTTTGCCCCCCCTACCCTGCCCCCCGCCCCACCCCATAGTCCTTGCAGCCTCTGCGGCTCCCCTGCCTCAGTTCTGGAGACACCTGTCTACTGAGGCGAGACATGTCACTGTACTGCAATTTGTGGCCATGATTCCCCATCTCCTCCCATAACATTGTAAGGGCCTCGCGGCTGAGCCAGCCTAACAATGGGGCATTAAGAGAGCGTGCCACCCAGACTGTGTCTCTCTGGCTGTGTGCGTTTGTGCACATTTGTAAATATGCACGTAACCTGAATATGATGGTACACACGAGGACTTAAAGTGGGACTGATTAGCACATGATTGGTTTACCAGGACACACACATCGACATTGAGTAGCATGTGATTGGAGAAACCAGCGAATACAATAGCAAAGATGGGTTGTGACAGGGATACCTGTGCACAAGATAGCAGGGGTTAGTCAGTTTGGCATATGATGGCATTGCCTTACATATGATTGTGGTTAAATGGGCATACAACAGCAATCACCAGTGATAATGACAATTCCATAGTTGTAATGACTGGAGTAGGATGGGGAAACCTGGGTGCATGGTGGCAAGGATTTGTGTGTGATTCGAATGACTGTAAACACCAGGGCAATAAATGCAATATGTTGGACTTACCCGGGAAAATGATGGCAATGACTGGTATATTTATTTAGTAAAATAGAGAGCACGACGCATAACCTGAAAATAAAAAGCTAGTATATGGGGACAAAATTGACATATTTTAAGAAAATATTACGGCAGTGGTTGGGGACAAAATATGTTTATTTGCTAGAAGTTAAATAGTCAAGAATGCATGTATTTTCTGTAAATTACATGCTGCTGTTTAGATTGTGGACACAAGCAGTTATTTACAAAAAATACTACTCCTAAATTGTGTAGCAATGATTCCATTTACCAAGTATTTCAAGCTCATGATTGAGTGATACTTCATGCTATTAACGGGGCTCTTTTTGCTTATATTATAGCACCTTTTTGTTGGTCTCAGAGGAATCTCTGACCACCTAACTACGAGACCAAATCGTCCCATGCCCTCCTCGGTTATGTAATGATTAAATTATTATATTCCCAGCACTTCAAGTTGTCTCTAACTCTACTCGATCTGCATATGTAGCCAGTCGAGGGAGTGCCCATGTGAGATCCCTCACATGCATCGGGACATACTTCAGTGACACCAGTCGTTAGTGTAAAAGGTAATTTATTAGAACAGGATTGTAACAATAATAAATATTTAAACTTTAAACGCTTACACCCCAACTTTAACAGGTCCCACCCTTTAACCTTTCCCCGCTCATCTTTTTACTTCAAAACCCCCACCTTTTCCGCTAAACACTCCCCTTTTCCTTTCATGCCCTAGTTGCTTCGTGCATCCCCCACGCTGTGATACTTTGCCTGCTTATTTTTCTCCTGCAAAGGTGGCCAAGCCCACATCTGACTCTCCACCCTCCCTTATCTACCGTCCCACTACTGTCTTACAAACCTGCCCTAACTGATGTTCTTCAAAATCTCCCTACTAGCCTACAACAATCACCCCAAACGGACTATGCCCTAACTACACTTAATGATTATTGCCGGGTGGGTGGGTGGCCAAACTCCGCACCTCAACTCGTTTGGCGCGGAAAGAGGCCGATCCCTCCCCGCGCCCCTTTTTATACCCTAACCTAGACCCTCCCCTGCTTACCTAACATCCTGCCCTACGCCCTTGAGTCACTGCCCCCGTCCCGAAAATGCCCGCGGAGACTAGAGCGTGTCTCATCTCCGCAGGCCCCTCCATCGGGACATACTTCAGTGACACCAGTCGTTAGTGTAAAAGGTCATTTATTAGGACAGGATTGTAACAATAATACATATTTAAACTTTAAACGCTTACACCCCAACTTTAACAGGTCCCACCCTTTAACCTTTCCCCGCTCATCTTTTTACTTCAAAACCACCGCCTTTTCCGCTAAACACTCCCCTTTTCCTTTCATTCCCTAGTTGCTTTGTGCATCCCCCACGCTGTGATCCTTTGCCTGCTTATTTTTCTCCTGGAAAGGTGGCCAAGCCCGCATCTGACTCCACCCTCCCTTATCTACTACCAACCAGCATAAACCCCCTTGGCGTTTTGCTGCCCCACCAAGCAAAATTCCCCCTTTTTTTTTTTTTTTTTTTTTTTTTTTAAAATGCTGTTTGCACCTTATTTCTTCCTTTGCCTTCTAAGCCACATCTCCCCCCCACAAATCTCCTACCAACAGCCTCAACTCTGTCAAATAGTATGCTTTCCCCAACTGTGACAGATGCACTCCGTCATCCCGTAAAAGTGCCTCGTCCTGTTCTTTAATATCCTCATGTTTCAAGACCTTTATCCCTTGCGACCAGCAGAAAACCCTCATAGCCCGATTGAGTTTCTTGCGAGCCCGTTCTATTGCTCCGTGCCTAACTGCCTCTCTCCATGCCCGTCGAGGCACAAATTCAGTCCAAACCAGACAAGTACCATGTAACTTCCGTTTAAGGAGCTCCAGATCTCTCTGCATGTGTTGCAGTAAAGTGAGCCCTGACAGTTTCACAAGGTCATTTTCCCCAAGGTGAATCAACAATAAGTCTGGACAGCCCCAGTTCGGCAAATTTGCAGTAATAAATGGAAGCAGGTTTCCCCACCTCATGCTGCTTTTACCCCACCAGAGGACTTCGTGTTGGTCGCTAGAGAGCCCCAAGGCCCGTCCGTAAACCTGCTTTTCTGCAAACTTTGCCGCCCAGTGGATAAAAGAATGGCCGACCAGCCATGTGGTCGTCTTGTCTTTCTGTGGTCCATATACACATCCTGCAAAGAAAAAGAGCTGTAACAACAGTTGCTAACTTTAAACCTAAACCTCCAACCCACTACCGCAGCTTGACCCCCACCATGCAACCCTTCCTCAACCACTTGCTATGGCCTCACATAACGCTCGCAGCATCTAGACTTCCATCTCCCTATAGCCTTAATCTTTGCCCAGTCGCAACCCAAATGCGCCGCCACAGTAGTCGCCCCAATCCTAAAAGAGTGAGTGCCAAAATCCATGGCCTGCCATCCCGTTCGCCTCAATGCCATACGTAAAACCTGTAGCAGCTGAAAACTAGTAAGCTTTACCCCTGACTTGTGCACAAAAACTCAGTTCTCCCCCTTCAAGCACCTCTTCCTTTGAAAACTTGTCCATTTCTCTACCGGACACGCCGCCTCATTGCCACCTCTGTCCAGCCACACCCATTTCCCCTTCCCCAACTGATCTGTCTTTGAACGCCTGAGCCAAATCCCTAAGCGATACCCATGCAAGCAAACTTCATTAACCTTTAACCCAACCCCTTTGCCAACCCCTAACAATTCTGAAACCCGAAAAGCCCCAAAGAACATCCATACCATGCATAGTCTAAATAAAGCCAGCTCCCATTCGTCAACACAGCAGACTGGCAAAACATGTAAAAGCTCCAGCAACAATTCAAAAGTAATTGGCTCTCTAACTGATCTTGCTGAACTCGCCTTAACTCTGCCCCAGCCTTTTGGCATCTTCCGTAGCAAATCATTGCGTGCTGGATCACACCCAAAAAAGAGGTTCCCGTAAAAGGATACCCCTGCCAGCTTGCCACCAATGGTTGCCGGCGACAAACCGTTCTCAATCAGGGATAGCACAAAACGCAAAGCGCATAACTATAACTCATCAGCTCCTTGTGACCAAAATTCTCCCTGACAGGACTCAAAGGATTGAAAATCCAACCATGCCAGCCTGTAACTCTGCCGAGTGGATTCCGCTAGGGACATCTCCACCAGCCCCGTGATCATCACGCCCCCCCCACTCCCAAATGTCTGCCGGGACCATGGTCTTGTTCCGCTCTGCTCCTGGCGCCAAGGTGCGAAAACGTTGCCACTGTGAACGAGACAGGGAATCTGCAATCTCATTGTATACCCCAGGTATGTGTGCAGCTTTGAAAATCACATTTAATGACGACGAAGCATAAATTGTCGCAACAAGCGCAAAACCCTGAGATTTCTCGCTCTCTGTCTGTTAACTAGGTCGACTACTGTCATGTTGTCCACATGAAAAACCACTGTTCTGTTTGCTAACTTGTGCCCCCACACTGCCAATGCTACCAAGAGGGGAAAAAACTCCAGGAATGCAATGCTCCTCCCTTGTTGCAGCCACTGTGTTGGCCATGTTTCCGCACACCATCTACCATCCCAGAAAAGTCCGAAACCTGCAGACCCTGCGGCATCCGAAAAAAGTTGCACTTGCCAGACTATGTTGGTTTCACAGAAAAACATGGACACTCCATTGAAATCTGCCAAAAATGTTTCCCACACCTTGATGTCCTCCCTCATACCTACTGAAACACGTTTCCTATGGTGTGGCAGCACAGCTCCCGACATGGCTAGCCCTAACCACCTACAGAAAGTCCTACCCTCCCTTACTACCCTGCACGCGAAGTTGAGATAGCCTAAAAGCTTCTGTGCTGCCCGCAGGTCAATCCTGCAGAGTACCTTTATTGTGCCCAGAAATTCCAGCATCTCTTTCACCTTAGGTCTCGGCAGTCTCACCACCATGGTGTTTGTGTCCAGTTCTATGCCTAAAAAGGTTAATACTGACTGTGGCCTTTCTGTCTTTTCTGGAGCCAACGGCACCCCAAAATTCTGTGCTAGGTCTTGGAATAAGGTCAGCGCCCTTCCGCAGTCTCCTGAAGAGGCGTTTCCTATGAAAAGGAAATCATCCAAATAGTGCGTCACCGTTTGATGACCACTCTGTTTGACAAAAACCCACTGAATAAAAGTACTGAAAGCTTCGAAAAGTGCGCATGACACGGCGCAGCCCATCGGAAGCACCCTGTCTACATAAATGGCGCCCTCAAATTGCATTCCTAGCAGATCAAAATCATCCGGGTGTATTGGCAGTAACCTGAAAGCCGCTTGAATGTCGCACTTTGCCAGTTCGGCATGCTTGCCACACCCCCTGACCAGCTTGATGGCATCATCAACAGATGCGTAAACCACTCTCGTGTCCTCGGGTGCAATGAAGTCATTAACAGAGGTACCCTCCGGCCAAGACAAATGACGAATCAAGCGAAATTCCCCTGGGGCCTTTTTTGGGCACTACCCCCAAAGCGGATATCATCAATCGCTCGCTTGACCACTCATAGTAAGGCCCCGCAATTCTTCCTAATGACACCTACTTATCCATTTTCGTACGCACCACTTGTGGCATTTCTTTTGCGGACCGTAGGTTATCAGCCCATCTCCTTATTCGGGGGCCCTGGTAACCCACCCGAAAACCCTCCCTGAAACCCCACTCTAACTTGTGGGCTGTGTCACTATCCGGATAGCTACGTAACCAGGGCAGAAGGGTCCTCAACCTAATTGGCGTAGGAGCCCTTTGGCGCAGAAGCGCCCTGCATGCTTCTCCTTTTGGACGCCCTCCATTGCTCAGCTGGGCAGCGTAAAACATTGAGTGACTGGATGACGACCCCGCACTTGGAGCAGTCATGTTTGAATTTACAGGGCTGCCTGGAACAGAAGCCTTTATTAAAGTTCCAGCATGCTCCAGTTGTAGACACCGGGGGCCGCTGTCCCCCACCCTGAGCGGGACGTGCCTGAAAAGGCTTGTAGATTACCAGCAAACCACTTGCGGTGTGCGTAGATGCTGTGGACTGCGCTGACGCCATCCACTGCATCCATAATTCGGGGTCTACATCCCCCCAGGATTTGTCAGGAATGACGCTCACCCTGGCCCTGAATTCCTCGTCATAGCTCAGCCAAGCGAAACCCCCAAAATGCAACTGAGCTTTCCTTATGATATCCATATACTTGAAAAGTGCGATGGCCCTGTCCGGGAACTTTTCACAGTATATGCTGGCGAAAATAAAAAAGGCCAATGTCCAGTTATCCATCGTGATCGGCACCCTAGGTCTGCGCGCTAGCTCCCATTCCTCCTCCTTGGAGCCCTCTTTAGCCTGTATGTCTCTATGTAACAGCTTAAAAACATCCACGCATTCATGTTTCCAGATCCTAGCTTTAGTTTTCTCCGCTATGTGCGAACCCAAAGGCATTGCCAGACCCATGTAAGAGAGCCTCTTATTGTGTCCCCCCCCCCTTCCTTGCCTCCGCCCCAGTGGCCTCCCCTGCCGTCTGATTACCTGTCTCCTTTGTTGCCGTTGTCGGGGTTGCTTTAACCTGACCCGCTTCGCCCCCATGTGTCCTTGCCTCTGTATCTAGTTTGTGCACTGAACATTCCCTACCCCTATGGACTTGCTTGTGCATGTCCCACTATTCTCAGCATTTTCTCCCCAAACCGTCCACCATTGCCCCTTACCTCTGCCTTGACCCGCCAGGAGCCGTGCCACTTTTCTTGCCCCCCGACCTTGTGCCGAGCCGCGCTGCACCTCCAGCGGCCTGGAAACTGACGTATGATCCTGCAAAACAAAAGCCGAAGAAGGGGTTGCACCGCACTTGTGCCCCTGTCCCCTCCCTTGTACTCCGCTCACCTCCGCTTCACAGATCTCTCCCTCTTCCCATTCATCCATGTCTTCCTCATAATCAAGGTCAAGTACCTCATCTTCATTCATCTCCCTCACATAGCCCGCACATCCTTTCGTTCGCATCTTGTTCGCCAAAAACTCCTCCTGGCCCTCGTGGCGCATACCACCTCTGCATGCCCCGCGCTCCTGCGGTGTAGAGAAGGCCGCCGGTGACCCCTCTAGTGCTTCAGACCAACGTGGTAGGGCCGTGTTGCACCCCGTTGGCATCCCTGACTTCCCACCAGCCTCTGCCGCTGGCATTGAATGTCCTTGCCCGCGGTGACCGTGTGTGCCACTGGGACCTTCCGTGCCAAAACGCCCTGTGGCCGCACTAGCCTCCTGACCCTTCCCTTCCTCTTCCTGCAGCACCCAAACCCAACTGCCAGGCCCCATACCTGTAGGCGGGTGGCCCCTGCCCTCCTTAACTTCAACTGTCCCCTCCCACTGCCTACCTCGTGTCCCTACGCAATTGAGCCCATTGTTCCTCTGTTTCCGCCACAACGCGGCGCTGCTCTTTAATTCTGGCCTCTAACTCCTCCACTTCGCTCTGGTCCCACCTGGCCTGCTTGACCCCTCCTTTTTTGCCCTGCCCAGCCAGCCCCTGCTTGGCTCCCACCTTGACCCTTTTTGCCTGCCTGCCCACCAATTTTGCCCTACTCTGCACTCCTATAGCCCTGGCTTTCACCTTGCCCCCTTTTTTGATTCGGGGCCCAGGGCCCATGTTGTGCGCTATCCCCCCAGCCTGACATGAAAGGTCAAAGGGGCCCAGTCCCTCTGCACTAGCCAGAACGGGCCCTGCAACATTTAGCAAAACCAAGGGGTCCCCAGGGGCCTGCTCCCTAATCTCTTCTGTGGCCGCCATGTGTGCAGCCTCATCTCCTGGCTGCTCCCCACCTTCATCATGCTGTCTATGGGCTGGGCTGGACGCTCTGCGCGCCCGTCCTCCCGCTGCTTTTTTCGGCCTTTTGTGCCCCCCCCTCTCTGGGGATGTTGCAGGAGATTCACACGCGGCAACTACAGCCGCTACCCGGCTCGACGCCAAGCGCGTCAGCTGCACCATGCCGACCTAGGCCTGGTCGAGCACACCAGGCCTGAGGAGATCGGCACGGCCGGCTTTTCGCCTAGCAGGCGAAGCGCGGCCCTGACGGCCTCATCGTCGTGGCTTGTTGCCATGGCGCTGAAGCGACAGCGGCAAAGCCGCTATTTCCAAGAAACGAAAAAAGGAAACCAAAAAGGAGCCGCCCCGCGCAAGCCTGAGGCGCTCCGCTTACAGCGCAAACACTATCCAAAGCAGAAAACCCCCTCCGGCCAAATTCCGCACCAAACTCCGCACCTCAACTCGTTTGGCGCGGAAAGAGGCCGATCCCTCCCCTGCGCCCCTTTTTATACCCTAACCTAGACCCTCCCCCGCTTACCTAACATCCTGTCCTACGTCCTTGAGTCACTTCCAACGTCCAGAAAATGTCCTCGGAGACTAGAGCGTCTCATCTCCGCGGGCCCCTCCATACGAATATTGTTGGTAGCTGGGACAGGCCACTACCTAAATACATACTGCGACGCTACAAGACACCAATGAAACGAAATTCCCCTACCTCCCTCTTCAACACACCCCAGGACTCATGCTACCTCTGCCACCCGGAACTTCTGCCATTTCCCCTCCCTTCCCTCTTTCCCTACCCTTAACTATATCTTCATCTTCGTTTCTCCTCGCTTACGGGTCATTTACATTTCAACCCACGTTACAGAGTGACCCTTACTGAGGGGTTCCCTCACGATCGCACACCTGCCTTGGACGGTCTCCCATAGGACAGCAAGTGGGACACAATTGCAGGTATTGATTTTACCATATTATTAATAGTCCGCCTGTCCAGTTAACACACAAAAGATCCTTGTTCCTCCTACCTGGATAGAAAGGAAATTTAGAAAGTGAACTTTGTTATCATTAGTGACACCTACGTGAACGTAGATCACTGAAACTGCCACACAGGACTTTATTTGAAATATACAGTTTTTTCACTTTACCATACCGCCACCTTACAGAGGAGAAGAGGAACTGTTCTATTGAAACAATGTAAAATGTTTTTGCATTTATATGACAAGAAAAACATGAAAAATATATATGAATTGGGGGATCATATTGACTCCCACTGCCTCCTGAGAACTTGCTGATGGGGAATAGGGAACCATAGCAATACTGACATCAGAAGTGTTCCAGTAATTCCGAACAAGCAGAGGCAATGCCAATATGTTTGGGTTTAATATGGTAATGCATACAGTGTTCGTACATTAGAGAAGGGGCCCGGGGAGGGAGCCAGCAGGAGCAGAAGTTTTTATTATGGAAGCACTCCAGAGGAAGTGGTAGGATATTCTCAAACAATCTGTAGCATTAGGTAAGAGATGAATACTGCTGAGTCAAGACGCGAGTGACAAAGTTTGGAACCAACAACTGAAAGAGGCTGGTCTGAGAAAGTCAATGATTGAAAGGGGCGGTCCCAATGGACATTGTATGTATATTTATTGCAATCACTCTCTTTGAGAGCTGCATTGTCAAATCCCAGACCTAATAATCTAAAAACTCATTTCTTCAAGGAATACTATTCCCCCTACACAGTAGGAAACCACATGTTACATTACCCTAGTCATTATGTTAGCGGCTTGGCCTGCATTTTTAGGTCAATGTAAGTGGAAACGGTGGGGAAAGCAAGTGAGAGTTGCTTGAATGTTTACTCGTTAAAGCATATAGGTAAAACAATAAATATAAAAAGACATCACTCCTATAGTAGTTTTGAGCAGTCCAACTGATGTATAAAATATTATTAAAGCAAAGAGAGGATTATACACGTCTTGTTTCATAAGTACCAACCCCATGGACATCATATAAGGGTCTCCAGGGATCGCAGCTGCGACCCCTGCCTTGCCCCTTGTGACCCCTGACTCTACCTTTGCAACCCCTGGCCTTAGGGGTGGAAACATCATTGCCAAAAAAATGGGTCAGCCTCTGCATTCCTTATTGTCTGCCTATTTTTCATTATACTAATATTGAGAAATATTCTGTTATTCACTATTAGTGTTATCCAAAAAATAGAGCATACTTAGGACCTAAGATGGCAGCTATGGTAAGTAAAAATGATTTAAATGTATGTTGTATGAATGCTTGTGGTTTACTACGGCACTCAGTATACAAGCAGCATTGGACAGAACACCTCGCCAGATTGTGGTCACAAAGAACTACAGCCTTTGTCTTTTTTGCTTTGTAGCTTCTGCTTCCAGCTCGCACATTACTCAGGGTGTGTTTTAATATATACAAAGCACTGCTTACTGTACCACTGTCCTACTTTAAATATTCATTAAACGCTCGACACTCTTCACAGCTCAGGTCAGCTCCTTGTCTGGAAAGTCAATTGTTCAGAGTAGGTTTGCCCACCTTAGGGCGTCCTTTCCTTTGCCTCCAGGATTTTTATCTTTTGCCTAATTTACCCAAAAGGTTGTGCAATATCTGAAACTTTTCAAACTATCTCTTTTAAACCTACATGTGCTCTGAACTTCTGGATTCACAGCGTATAACTGGCCTGTCAGGCACTGTAGCACTGTTAGATTGGCCAGCTTGAAAGCTATAGTGAGGACGCTGCATTTCTGGTCCTGTCACAGTCCAAGGGACCAATGAAAGCCTACACTTGCATCCTTTTTAAGCTGATATATCTGGCAGTGCCAGATTGCCGTATCAGCAACTCCGACACTTGATTCACATAGGCCAGTACCTAATGTGTGAAAAACAATAAGTGCCTACACCAAAACCTTTTTTTATGCACAGCCAAAAGCAGGGATTGCAGAATACCAAGGCATTCCAGTTTTGATTCCACCTGATGTCTCTTTCTTCAACCACCCTACTCTTGTTGTATCTTAATCTCACTCTTGCAGGTTCTTTTTCATTCATAAGGTCTCCTTTTGCCACTATTGTTCTCATCTGCCTTTCTCTCTCTCTTGCTAATTTTTTCAGGATTTATGATGAAAAATATGTTGTGGGGGGGTTGGGGGGGGTGGGGGGGGGGGGGGTTCCCCAAAAATGAATACTAGTGCCAACACATGCACGAATTAAGCAACTAGGCCCGTTAATAGGGGAACAAATTTCACCTCTAGTACAGACAATATTGGTTCTATGTCAAGCTTTGAGAAAGTTAGGTTCAGGCCAAAAGTGGATTCCTTTTCGGATGTCAGTACTTTTGAAATGTTTGGTAATGGTAAGATAAGTCGCAAAATGGAGGACAGTATTTGTGACCTTGGAGACAAGCTGTTCTCTCTTTTGAATACTTAGCTACAGAAGGCAGTAAAGAACAGTGAACAACGCAACCAGAATAAACCAGTGATCACCAGTATATTCTCAGGTAATGGAGTTATAGTTTCGATTCATTATATAATAGCATTTCTTTTCTGTCTGCAACCTTTTACATGGCTTTTTGTTTATGTGATAATAATGTACTGAGGGATCCTTGTACATGTTGCTTGTGCCTAGTAAGTGTTGGTGCCATCTAGTCTGTTCGCTCTGTCCAAAGCAGAGCACACAGAACGCAATGCCTAAACATTCTGATTGTCCGTGGAGACAGCTCCGCAGCGTTGACCTTCGACCTCTGACACTGCATGGCACAGACGGTACTTGTATTATGACAACTGCCTCTGCGCCATATGTGATAGAGGAGCAATTCTGCTGGGATTAACCTGGAACATGGCACGCAACGCCTGAGATCCAGCTTGGCTGACTCGGATGCTGATCCTGAATCTGACCTCTACCCGCCACAGGCCCAATAGCGTGCACCCCATCAGACTGGCTTCCTGGTACATTTTACCCAAGTATGGGGAGGGGAGGCGAGTGGGGTCGGGTTTTTCTAATAGATCTGTTAGAGGGTGATAGTTACAGATAGCTGTGACCCAACACAATCACGAAACCATGGTTTAATTGTTTATCTTTTTCACAATCTTTGTAATGCTGGTTACCATGCTTTGCCTTCTCTGTTTAATAATAATCGCAGCCCATGTTCTTTACACAAGAATAAGATTGTTTCAATAAATGCTCTAAAATACATTTTCTCTTCTTTCTTTTTTCTAATCTTGGGTACCCTTAAGTTACAACGAAAGGGTAGATCTGTTTCCATGATTTCCTTGGGACTCTGAGTAGTCATGTTCAAGGTTGCCAAACCTATCTGGTCCCTGGTGTGTTAAGGGAGTTCAGACGGGGCACTGTGAGCTATCTAGGAACCATGTCAACATTTCCTGATGGCATATGTGGACTGCGTCTCTACACCCTGACTTTAACGATGACTAGAAACACAGTCCTACTTGATCCGTAGGAAATGTATAACACCTTGTAACCCATCAGAAACATTGCTATGTACCTTTAGTAAGTCCTTTAAAAATGAGGATTAGGTGTATTACTCTTATCAGATGGCAGAAGAGTAGGTGGGTCACCGTTGGCAATAGAAGAGATCCCTGCAGTAGTAATAACAGAGATATCCTAAAAAAATAACTTTAGCATAGTCTATCTCCTGGCTTTGTTCTGTTACAAACCACTACTTAGATTCCCTGTCAAGGTGAAGATGGAAATGATAAGAAAAAGGAAGCACTCAGTTAATCTATATCTTAAGCAAATGGGTTTCATGAGAGTGTGTGGCCCAATTATGCACATCATTAAGAATAATCATTACGAGAGTGTTAGCTCAAAGGTGTGTGGGGAAGCACTATGTTCTTGACTTGACAATAGGATGTTCTTTGAGAATGCAACTGAAGCCACCTTCACTTCTGTAGATTGTGCACAACAATTCATGGCAGGAGAGGGCCCATACAAGGAGATGCAATTCAGACATAGCTTTTAGAAAGAAGACGAGTGGTTCTACAAACATCATTGTTTCGCAATGATCACATGACTTTTGGCTTATGTGCTCACTACAATGAAATGAGGTAATGGAAACAAGAAATTCTGTTTTCCAGGAAGTAACCCAATGTCAGAAGATGCAAGGATTCAAATGGCTTCTGTGTAAGATTGCAAAAAGGTGTAAGAGCACATATAATAGGCTCAGAGATGGAAAACAATGTAACCTCCCTTTTCCTGGCCTACTTAGGACCATTGGCTAGTGAAACAGTTCTACATGTGCCAACCTGGAAACAAGATCCATTCAGATATTTAGAAAAAGATGTGAAAGACAAGGTATGAGAGCTTATTTCCATTGCAGCACTTCAACCATTTGCTTCTTGAATGCTACTTGGTCTTGATCCTATGAAAGCATCCACTCCTGATTAAATGTAGAAAGAGGTGGAATTGAAACCCTTGAACAGCTAGAAGATGAATCTCATGCACGTTGTGTTCAGATGAAGAGTGAAGTAATCTATGTCTGTTCTATCACTGTTCAGGTGGAGCACTACGTAATTATGGGATGTAAGAAGGAAAATGTCTAGGGAGGTGGCTGACGATCAGATTTACCTTGCCAGGTAGGAGAGTGGAGAGGAGTGTGTGCCAGTTTGTTTCCAGATTTAAGCCAGAGCAGTGGTATTGACCAATGGAATCCTTATTACATTGGTTTTGGTGTCAAGGTCTCATTTGAGTTTTTGAGTGCTTAGTTTCTTTGCCAGTAGTGGCTCTAGTTGCTCACCTGCATTTAAATCCTTGTTTATACTATTTGTTGAACAACGGGTATTGTGTAAACAGAGTTGTATGGGCTAAATGACTCTCACTCAAGCTGTAATTACATTTGTATAAAAAAAAAAAAATTCTGTGTCTGAAATATTAAAAAGTGCAATAAGTTGTTCATTCATCCTCCCTGCATCAATATTTAAATATAACCATATGCAGTATTGAGGCTGTGGGCTAGCTGACAGACTCAAACAAGGAGGGCTTGGGGAGGTATTGACCAGTACGCTTTCAGCGTTGTAGAGCAACATTGAAACTAGATCAAGTTCTAAGATGTCATTAAAACACACTAGGCATACATGAAGGAATCCAACATTAGGGGAAAGTTCAGAACAATAATAGTCATAAAATGGATCATCCAGGTAGGCATTTCGAGATTCAAGGTTTGCATCTCCATGATGTGTATCCTTCCTTAGAAGGAAACATCAGTTCGGATTTCTGAACTGAAGAACTCTGGAGGAGTCTGAAACTCCTATTCTGAACTCAGGAAGATGCACCTATAGTTTAGTACTCCCACTTCTGATTATGCTGGAGTAAGGAGAAACAGGGGTAACCTAGACCCGGGCATGTGACTGCATTACTTTGTGTAGAAGGAGTTGTGCTGTGTAACTGCTGCTGAACACCAGAAGTGCTCATTAAGTGTTTGCTGCTGCTGTGCTTCACCTCATGACTTCTCCCCATCACCACATTGGGAGGCAGTACCAAAGACATAGAGGAGCTTATCCTTTTATGTTTCTTTTTACAGGCTGCTCCTTTATTCAAAGTATAGGTGGCGGCTTTTCTCCTCAGTGTTCACTCTAAGGTGAAAGTGGGAATCCATAAAGAAGAAGAATCTGAAGCAGGTCGGAATTTGATTTCTCCTTGTGGCATTTGTTCAGGTGAATTTTCTCTAAGAAGTAAATCCCACAGCCAATTTTTCTGAGTCACCACAGCATGGAGCAGCTTGGCCTGCAGCAATGCATTGACAGAGAGGAGAGTCTTGTACATTAAAGTGCAGTCAGCTAGTACCACTGGACCGTGCTGTAAAGTCTAACTAGGACCACAATACCCTAATGGGGAGTTAGGCATCACATGATGGCGCAACATATTTTGCTAAGCTGAGAAATCTTCTAGTCCCAAAACACCTTAATCTTTAGATAAGAAACGCCTCCTCTGTAGATCTTAGTGACTTTAAAATTAGATTAGCCAATGCAACTGCTACTGGAAGAAGCCCAGCATTTTTACTATCCCAAATGTTACTATCAACTGTTCCTCTCAACCAAGTAGGTTACCTCTTCCTGAGAGTTGCTGGACAGGATGTTTTGCATTAAGAGTCAAGGCTCAACGTCTTGCATTTGCCTGTTAATGCTTCCTATACAGGCTAAAATGAAATTGACCTGTGGAATGATGTGAAGCAATTTCTCTTTCAGCCACCAGGCGACAAGTTAACTAATGATATGAAGAAGAGAGGAGGGCTTTGGTTCTCAAAATACCTTGAACTTAATAAACACTTGTGAATGGAGGCATTCCGGAATACCTCTCATGGCTTGGAGTCAGCAAGAGCTAGTGAAGCAGATGCAAGTGGTGCAAGCACCCAAGAACTTGTTTCAACACAGTAAGGAAGCATCTGCTCACCATACAGAACTTCCAAGGATCCGATATTTCAAACAAAATCTTCAGGTACTGGGCAGCCACCTGGCGATTTTAATTCTAAGAAACATTGATTTTTGCATTGCAGAACCCAAACTCAAATGCATCCATACAAACATATGAACTAATGTTTTGTTTTTTAAAAACTTCTGGAATTTTTGTCAACTATTGGAAGCAGTGTGCCTTGAGAGTTCTTGAGACCCCGAATCATGGCAGATATTAACATAAGATAAATATGCAAGTAAATGGGAATGATTTCCATACTCTGGTCAACTTGTAAAGGATGGGTATCAGCGAATCATTGTCATCCCTGGGTCCTTTCCCATAACAAGGAAAAGTTGCAATATCATAATTATTGATTGTTGGTATCTTCACCACATTCTTAACAATAGAATAATGCCTGTGGGCCGGTCATCCCAGAGTATCTTTAATGTACAATATGAGACACACAATGGTTTCCAAGATTTTTAATATATTTAACAAAGATGTAGGCATCACTGTACTTGGTGAAATAAAACTTCTCCCCGTTAAACAAACAACTACCCAGGTCCCTTTAGTTCTATTTGAAACAGAGTTAAGGCTAGCAGCTTCTTTGCTCTACAAAAAGAGAGAGGCCCAGGTGATATCTTGAGACAGCAGGTAACAAAATAAGAAATACATACTCCAAACATAGAATTAAATGTTTTGTTTTGCACTCTAATAAGAGGGTGGTGAAAAGTATGCAGAGTAGTTGAAAAGGGGTCAATCATACGGCAGGCACCCTTGAGAAAAATGTGTATTTAGTCTGCTCTGGAAAATGAGGTGATCTTCAATGGCTTTGAAACTGGTAGATAAAGAAATCTATGGCTTTGGGGTTAGGACAGCAATTCTTTTTATTGATGTTTCCAGAAGATTACTCTGCTGGATTACAGGCTTCCAAATGGGTAGCACACATGCAATTTAAAAGTGAAATAGGATTTCACACTAACTTCGCAGATGAGGCACGGTCTTGTGAATGTGAGGTATGAGAGGCAGTAAGCGGAGGCTTCTCAATGCCAGTTGGATGTGGTCCCAGGTTAAAAATAAGGGCACCTGCTTTTTTTTTTGCATGGACTGGAGTTTCATGATGGGCTTTGCTTGGAGCGTGGTTTAGATGGTGTTTGGATAAGCAAGGCACAACAGAATGATAGTCCTGATGAGGAATGTTCTTTGTTTGGTAGGATGATACAGCAGATGCTTTGGGTGAGTCAGAGGTGATGGTTAGAAGTAGTGGAGATTTGGCCAATAATTGGCATACAGAACAAGATTTTTTCATTTGAAATTTACTGAGATTCATGACAACATTGCAGAGGGTTCACAGAAATCCCAGAAGAGTAGGTCACCTGAAGCTGGGATGTCGAAAAGGAACCCACACCTAGGATTTATGTGTTTTTTCTGTTTAATGCTAAATGCATATGGCTTGTGTACATAAATAAATTGAGAGACATGATTCCCTATCCAGCTTTATAAACAGAAACAGCTTAGTAGTTTCAGGGCACATTTGAAACTTGATGTCAAATTCACATATGATTGTTGCAAGAAGTGGGATCATGTCGAACTTGAAATTCTCTGAGGGCTGTGAGCCTTGATGTATCAAAGAGGGGATTGTTTCACTAGTTTTGAAAGCTCCACGATAATGAAGGAGATTCAGTAAGGCACTTTTTGAGTAAATACAGCCTAGGCTTGTAAATGCTGTAGGGGGGCCTTGTAATCAATGGTGTCAATAGCAGTAGACAGATTTAGCAAGGCAAAGGCTAATAAAGGGCTTTAAACTAAGGCATGTAAGAGTTGTGTGAGGACTATTTTTTACCTCAGCACATAATGAAGGGGACAAGAATCAGAAAACCTCAGAGGCCAAGATATAACACTCTTTGGGATTAGTTTTCACGTTATTTGAGAAATTGCCAAACAATAATTTCTTGAGCAACAAACATCTGTCATGGAAGTTAACAACTTTACTTTGTATAATTTCTTTTGAAAGAGTGTCAGATGCGAAAGCATTAGATCTGACAAGTAGATTTTACCAACCATTTGTGTTTTATTTGAAATTAGGAAAATAACTAAAACTATGACAGAATCTGTGTTTTGTTCAAGATTTGATGAACTTCCAAAACTGTGTAATGCGATGTATAAAGGAATATATGAGAATGAGTGAACATAGGAGTGCAGGAGTAGATCAATTATTGATTTCTAATGTGAGACTATAGACAGCAGTTTTCATCACCTACAATTGCTAGGTGGGTGAAGAGTGCAAAGAAAGAAGCTGAAGTGAATTTGGATTTGTTCAAGGCACATTCAATAACAGGAGCAATGGCATCAAAGTCTCATTTTGAAGATGGGAAATTTGAGGATATAATGAAGGTGACAGACTGGTCAAATGATGAGGTGTTTAGGAAAATTAATTTCAAACCAATAGAGCATGTTGCTAGCTTAGCAGTAAAGAGCTGTAAACATGCATAATGCTAGCCTCCATCCTTGCCATAAAATGTCAATTCTCACAGGTTTACCATATAGAGAATAACAATTTTATTAAAGACAAGGAGGCTAACATTATCCCTCCCTCCCATGCTTGTTTAGGGTTATGAGGAGGAGTGAGTAGTTTTAAGATATTAAAACAATATGCTTATTGATTTACATACGTTTGTAGCTTAATATATATAAGAATGAAATCCTTTATAATAGCCATGTTTCAATTTCTGCTCAGAAAGAGTAAATAAAAGGTAATGCATAATTCTAGCCTCCTGTCTTGCCATACAATCTTGTTCAACATTTGTTTGACTAATATTCTTTCCATGATTGTGCTGAGAAAGTGGAGCTTGGACCTGAGATAGAAGTTGTGAGGGTTTGTAGGTTAGATTTGTGCTTTTATTGTGGGGGTTAATGACTACTTGCTTCAATTAAAGTGGCACTTCAGAGAAGTAACTGTTAATGGTGTCTGTCAGATGGTTTGAGAATATTTTTTGTGATTTCAGCAACGCAAGCATCCACAAGTGATGAGGAGGAGCATAAATTCAGAACTATTTGATGGCGACATGGGATTCCAGCCCAGATGTCAAAGATTTTTTCGAAGTGCGTCTGCCAGTTGCTGCATAGGTGGAAATCCTCTCCCTATGCTTTGCAGTTTGGTCTATTCTTCAACAAACATCTCAATGTTGTTATGAGTGCTCTCTATAAAGTTGCAGGAGATGACTTTCCTGGTCCTGAACACACCATTGCAATAACCCTTTGAGATTTTCTGCAAGTTATGTTGCTGCAGTTCTTCTCAGGTCTTCCCAGCTATGCTCTACATTTCAGCAGGATTTTCTGTAGTTCATCAAGATTTTTAAAAGCAGGAATTTGTTTTTCTAATGTATCTCTAGCAGTGGAGAGTAATGTTTGTTGTGATATGTATAGAGTTTACTTAGGGGGTGCCTGTGGAGGGGGAAGTACTGGCCTATCTTGGGTCTAGTGGAAGAGTGAGGTCTTCAGATTCCTCCTGAATTCAAGGGCAGAGCTGGAGGCTCTGATTAGGTGGGAGAGTTTCTTTCAGGCTTTGGGGTCGACGTAGTAGAAGGTTCAATGGATGTGGGGCAAGGATGAGGAGAAGGCTGGCAGAGAGGAGGTGCCGTGCAATGGAGTAGGGCTGGATGCCATTGTTGAAGTAAACTGGGCCTTTGTTGTGAAATGTCTTGTAGGTGAGTGTAGGGAGTTTGAAAAGGGCACGTTTGATGATTGGGATCCAGTGGAGTTCTTTGAGGTGTTTAGATATGTGGATGATATATGGGAGTCTCAATCTAGTAGTTTTGTTCAGTATTACTTCGAGCCTATTGTTATGTTATGGTATATTGATTTGTATAGCACACTAATCACCCAAGAGGGCATCCAGGTGCTTCGGTAGACGTGGAGGTCTGCGGTCCCCAAGGTGCATATACGAAGAGCCAGTTCTTCAGCTGCTTGCGGAACTCAGGAAGTAAGGAGGAGGCTCTGATGGGTTGAGGGAGGTCGTTCATGTCTTGGGTGTGATGCAGGAGAATGAGCAACCTCCAGTTTTGCTTTTGGAGATGCGGGTAATGTGTGCCAATGAGAGTGAGGCAGAGCATAGGTGTCTGATGGGTTGGTGAAAGTGTAGGTCTGTTCAGGTATTCTGGTCCTGTGTTGTGTAGGGTTTTGAATGTGTGTGTGTGTGAAAAGTTTGAATTGGCTAGACTTGTGAATGGGGGGGCAGTGAAGCTTCCTGAGGTGCTGTATGATGTAGGTGAGCCATGGGAGGTCGAGTATGTGTTGTGCAGCGGTGTTTTCTGGTCTGTGTAGGAGTTGTTTGGAGATTCTGGCATAGAAAGTATTGCCATAGGCCAGCCTGCTGGTGATAAGTGCTTGCATGATGGTCTGTCTGGTGTTCTGAGGCAACTATTTAAAGATTTTTGCAGCATGCGTAGAATGTGGAAGTAGGAAGTGCAAACTGTGTTGACTTGAATCTTCATGTTGAGCTAATCATCCAGGATGATCTCTATATTTCTTGTGTGGTCTGTGGGTGTTGCTTCTAGGTCGATCGGCCGCCAGGTGAAGTCCCACAGGGAGGTCTTGTTGCCGAAGACCAGTACTTACGTCTTGTCGAAGTTGAGCTGCAGGCAGTTGATTTGCATCCAGTCTGCTACTATCGTCTAGCAGTTGGTGAAGTTGGTTCTGGCGGTGGTTGTTTTGTCCATCAGGGAGAGGATGAGTTGGGTGTAACCGGTGTAGGAGATGACGGTGATGTCTTGTGATTGAATGATGTTGGCGAGGGGTGTCAACGTATATGTTGAAAAGGGTGGGACTGAGGGCCGATCCCTGTGGGACTCAACATATCGATTTCTTGGCCTCTGATGTGAAAGGTGGCAGCCTGACTCTTTTGGTTCTTCCCGTGAGGAAGGAACAGATCCATTTGAGAGTAGATCCTTGTATGCCTATCTCGTGACTCCTTTAATGAGGGTGCTATGGGAGGCAGTGTGGCTGCAGAGGGGTCGAGCAGGATGAGGCCACTGTTTCTCTCAGGCGAAGATGATTCAAATGTCATCAGTGGCCACAATGAGTGCTGTTTTGGTGCTGTGGTTCTTTCTGAATCCTGATTGAGTGTTGTCTAGAAGATGGTGAAGTTTGAGGTGGGTTGTGAGTTGCTCGATGATGGCTTTCTCAATCACTTTGGCTGGATAGGGAAGTAGAGAGATGGTTTGGAAGTAGCCCAGTTAATTCCAGTCCGCTTCTTGAGGAGGTTGTTGATTTCTGCAAGTTTCCATTCATCTGGGAAAGTAGCAGGCGTGATGGAGGTGTTGATGATGTGGGTCATGGTGATGCTGATTGGTGATGTTCCCAGGTTGTAGATGTGGTGGGGGCCTTGGAGTCCCTCAGTGGATGGTCTGCATGATTGCCACTGTGGTGTTTCTGGTGAAGGTTGTCTATTCTGCCCGGTACTCATCTTGGTTGGTGTTGGTTAAGGTAGCAACAAGTTCTGTGGGTTTAGGTTGTTGTGTGAAGTTGGTGTTCATGTTTGCATTTTTGCTGTGGAAGAGGTTGTTGTAGAGTTGCTGGGAGGCAGCGATGTTGATGGCAGTAGGTGAGGGTGAGGTGAAATCCTTAATGATCAAGAAGATCTCCTTGCAGTTGTTGGAGCATAGTTCGATTCGGTCCACTAGGGCTTTTTGTCTTGGAGTCTCTTGTTTTGTTGATGACAGCATCCGAGTGCAGACTTGTGGGTAGTTCTGTTGATGGTATTGTGGTTGACTGATCATTTCCTTCCGAGCTGAATTCAGTATTGTTTGGTGTCTCAAAGGTCTTCTGTGTACCAGCTGGCGGCGTTTATGATCTACTATGCTTGTTGGGTTTGACGGCTGCAAGGGAGTCTGTGAAGTTCTTGATCCAGTTGTTGAACTTGTTGATGTCCTTGTCGAGGTTGTCTGTGGGGCTAGGTTGGAGCTGAGCCAATCTGTTCTGTGATTTTGCCCAAGCTGCAGCTTAGAATACGGAACCTGGTATGTGCTTTTACTTGCGGTGTGTTGATTTAGAAGTGGATGATGGAGTGGTCGATATAGATGAGCGGTGTAGTGAAGTTGTATTTGATGCTGCTGCCTGTGGTGAAGATGAGGTCCAGTGTGTCCCGTGTCCTGTGTTGTGTGTTGGTTTTGGGACGAGCTGGGTGAGTCCGATGTTGCTCAAACTTTCATGGAGTTTTGTGGAGCAGAGGTCTTTTTGGTCTCACAGGTGAAAGTTGAGGTCACCAAGGAGAATGTAGACTGTGGAGTCGAAGGTGAGCAGAGCAAAGAAGTTGATGATGAGGTTGGTAAAGGTGGCTTTTGGTCTGGATGGTCGGTAGGCAAGGATTCCGTTCAAGTTCTCAGATTGGCAGCTAGAAGTACAGGTGTTTAATGAATGAGGTGGCGTTCTCTGTGGATGTTGTGCATTTGATGGATTCCTTGTAGATGATAGCTAGTCCTCCTCCTGACCTGTACAGGCAGTCCTGCTGAGCGGTCTTGTAGCTCGCTGGGATTGCCAAGGCGATGTTGGGAGCCAATGAGGGGTTGAGCCAGGCTTCTGTGATGAAGAGGATGTCAGGTGTGTCACAGGTCCCATATTTGTATGTTTGCTGAGTGATCATGTCTTGAGAAGCATGCATGTGAGTGGGTGTTGATGTGTGGGTTTGCTGTGGCTTGGGTTGTAGGGTAGGGTAGGGTGAAGGTGTTGTTGGTACGTGTGTGGTGGGAGGGGGTGTTGATGGCATTGTTAGTATTTGGGTGGGGCAGTGTGGGTGTGTGGCTGCTGGAGAACAAGCAGTGTGTGCAGGTGGAAGCTCCTACTGTGGTGTGAGGAGCGACACAGTAGCAGTTGCAGGATCAGTATCCGAGGTCTAGTGATCTAAGAAGTGCTGCGGAGTATTGCTGGGTGGTGATAGTGGCTGGGCACAGATGAGCTTGCCTTTGGTGAGTTGGGCTGTGATGCCGATGTAGACACTTTTGCCACACTGGCTGGTGATGAGATGATGTTGAATCCGTGGGAGCGAATTATGTTTTATGTTGGAGAGGTGGGTCATGAAGATGTTGAAGAAGGCGAGGCTCCGGGAGGAGCCTTGTGGGACCCCTGCAGGTCAGGTTGGAGGTGTTGAACAAGTAGGGGATCATCCTGACTGTTTGGGTGTGTCCTGAGAGGAAAGAGCTGATACCTCAGTCCTCTAGAGGTGTTGGATGAGAGTAGGATGGAAGTCAAAGTTGAAAGCTGTTGAAAGATCTAGTAGTATAGGTGCCACCAGCTCTCCATTGTCCATGATGAGGTAGATGTTGTCAGTGGCAGCAGCGAGGCTCATTGCTGTGCTGTGGTTGGATCTGAATCTGGATTGGGAGGGGACCAAACAGTTGTTCACACAGAGATAATTGGCCAGTTTGGCATTGAGAAGCTTCTCCGGGACCTTGGTTGGGTTGGAGATGAAGAAGATGGGCCAGTAACTGGTCAAGGTCAGGGGGTCCGCTGATGGTTTTTTGAGGAGTGGTGGCAAAGGTGGAGTGTTTCCAGGAATCTGGAATGTGTTGTAGACAGTGAGGCATTGAGGATAGATCATAAGGGCAGGAAAGCGGAGCTGGGCACACAGGAGGAGAAAAGCAGGAAAAGCAAGGAAGGAGGACAGGAGCGTAGGAAGTGAAACAGAAGTGGCAAAAAGAGAGGCAGAAGTGGCAAAAGGAAAGACAAGTGGCAGAAAGAGACATAATTGGCAGAGTACAAGACAGAAGTGGCAAAAAGAGGGATCAAAGTGGCAAAAAGAGAGAAAGAGGTAGCAAGGAGAGAGACAGAAGTGACGTTTCAGGTTCAAAAGGGCCAAAGGTCTTGGTCACAGGACAGAGGGTTTTGGGGGCTCTGGAGCACTACTCAAAGAAAGGACTAGGCAGGGCCAGGCAGCCTCCTTCATCAATTTCTCTGGTGGTTGCTGCCTCACTGATGATAAGGAATTTAGAGAGAGAGAAGCCATAATATGTAAAAAAAAAAAAAAAAAAAACTAATAATAATAATTTGTTTTGAGCAGTACTGCATCTCTAACAATCACCAACAACCGGCAAAATTTAATGTTTTTTTATGATGTCAGCTGGAGTTTTGTGATCCATTGTAACATATTTCACTTTATGATCCTCTTTAAAGAGTATGTTAAAAGGAGATGCGGTTCCTGGCGAGTCCTCAGTCAATATCAGGAGAGTTTTGTACCACCCGTACTATCTGGATCTGCCAGCTACAGTTGAAAATCTCACAGGATGAGAATAGCCTTAGCAAAGGAAGCTAATTTTTCCAGGAAGCCAGAGAGGTCCATCAGAAAAGAAGATATAGGACAGAAGAAGCAGAAGGAAAAACAAAAGGGGCAGAAAGAGAGACAGAAGTGACAAGAAGAGAGATAGGCATCCCCATTGATATGTATTTCCCAGATGTGGTAAATAGATCCTATTCCACGTTTTTCTCTTGAAAATGTGGTACAACATCCTGAATCGTTTTTAACACACCAATTTCCGCATGTTTTGCTTTTTTAACAGGCCTTTACCCTTGAGAAAGTTTAGGCAGGGTTCACCTGCCTGCAACTGTCTGGGGAAAACTGCAAGGGTGTGATAATTATCACACAACTTGCAATTCTGATCCCTGTGCACACATGTTTGGACAACAGTTCGAATTTAGCCCTGAATTTGTAATTAGAGCCTTGATGAAATGATGCATGCAGAGATAATCTAAGGTCAGTGGACTAGACATGTTTCAGGTGAATAGTGGGAAATACCAACTGCAGTTCTTCTCACCCAGTTATGGCCGAAGGTGAGGTGGCAGGGGGAGACTAGGTCATTGAGTAGTCTATAAGGGATATTGGGCAGCCATGTTTCGGTAATGCAGAGGATGCCGATGTTAATGTAGATTTTCCTAGTAACCTATGACGGAAAGTCTTAATTTTATTAAAGACACAGAGGCGAGTATTATGCTTCTCTAACTTGCTTTATTACGATTAGCAGCAGTCAAGAGAAGTACAATTCCCATAAGGCTAAAGGAGACAGAAGCCAATGGGAAGAAAAAACGTATCGGGATATGTACCAATGGGGACAGAGAACGTAGTATAATCACTATACTTGACTGCGACCAGCCCTCTTTCTTGATGCAAGAAGGCTAGTCTGTGTGAGAGAACAAAGGAAATATAGTAACAACAATGGCAACTGACAACAGTAGAGAGCAAAGTTCTTGAAAAAAGTTCATCCAAGACTGGTAGAGAGGGGAAATCCAAGGTGCAGGAATAAGATCCTGTAAACCATGAGGAGGAATGCTGGCCGAGATTGCTGGCGTTGGAAAAACCATCTGACGATCAGGATGAGTTCTGAGGTTGATTAGACGATGCTGTAGGGAGGGAAAAGAATCGACAAGACAATCGTTAGAGTGAATCTGTGGCGGGATAATACTCGCCTCCGTGTCTTTAAGAAAATTAAGACTTTCCGTCATAGGTTACTAGGAAAATCTACATTTTATGGCAAGACCAGAGGCTCCTATTATGCATGTTTAAAGCATGTTAATTATAACAGAAGTTGCTGTATGAGCTGGTTTACAGTAAAACGTTCTAAAAACATTGTCATTAGACCAGTCAGCCGATCTCAAAATGTCCTGTAGTCTAGAACCCACCCAAAAGGCTTTGGAAGCCATAGCTCCTCTGGAAGAGTGAGCGCCAAAAACTGAAGTGTCTATACCCGCTAAGACATGACCCAACGAACCCATCTGGCTAAGGAAGCCGAGGTTACGGGCTTGTGAGGTTTGCGAAATGAAATAAGGAGCCAGGAAAATGAAGACGTTCTGAGATTGGCTGTGCAATCTTCGTACACTTTAAGAAATTGTCCTACACATAATTTAGGTTGGTTAGGGAAGTAAGGGTAAAACACTGAGCGCAGATTTGTTCTCCATCAACAAGCGTACCAAAACCAAACACCTGTAGGGGAGAATTAACAAAAGGAAATGTCTAAGGCTCTCACATCTGATAAACGTTTAATAGAAACTAAACAGAGTAACTAGTGAGTTTGGCTGAAAGCATTTTCAACGATAATTCAGAATTGTCTTGCCAGGAGAGAAACAAATGTAAAACAACATTAACATCTCATAGTTTTGAATACTTAGGTAAAGGAGGGAAAGAAAACTTTACTCCCTTGAGAAGGCGACAGAGCAGAGGATGTTCTCCCATAGGGTTTCCGTTGATGTAAGTGTGCTGCAGTGAAATAGCTGATCTATACAGGTTGATTGTTCTGCAAGACTTACTTGCGCTGGCTTGGGCAGCTAGGAAGTTGATTGCATAAGTTATATCAGCTGAAAAGGGATCGAGGTCCCTTCCCACACACCAGCTTGTCCAAAGATACAAGGCAGAACTGTAGGCTTTCCTGGTACCAGGAGCCCAGGCTTTGTTAATAAAGTCAAAAAGCTTGTGCCGAAGTAGGAATGGAAGATTGGAAAGACCCGATACCTTCCAGGCCGAAAGAGTGAGAGTATTGTTGTGAATGAGGGGATGTAGATAACCTAGGGAGTTCCGTAGGAGGGAAGGAAAATTCGGGAGGAGGACCGGAAAGTCGGTTGTCAGTTCGAGGAGAGGGGGAAACCAAACCTGGGAACAACGATTATTAGCATTGCTTTTTGGTGTCTGACTTGAGCGCGAACTCTGGTAATCATTATGAATAGAGGAAAAGCGTAATTGAGAGAAGAGGACCAGTCCTGAAGAAAAGCATCAGAAGCTAGTGCTGAAGGATCCGGTCGCCAACTGAAGAACAGGGGAAGTTGAGGTTTTAGGCGGGAGGCGAATAGATCTATCTTGAAGGGTCCCCATTTGTGGAGAAGAGATTGGAAAACTGAGGAGTGGAGCTTCCAGTCGCTGGAATCTCTGAGGAAGAGAGAGTGCCAATTGGCAACCTGGTAGGTATTCTGCAGAGAGTGAGATTTTGTTGCGAAGACAATATTCCCAAAGGCTTCTTGCCAGATCTGCTATAGGTTTTGACCTGGTGCCTCCTAAATGGTTTATGTAGCGGACAGCTGATCAATTGTCCATACAGAGGAGGATGGCACATTGGACCATGTCTTTTGCGAGGCTTTTGATTGCAAAGGAGCTCACAAGCATCTCTAAATAATTGCTATGAAATTTGGACTCCTCTGAAGACCAGGAACCTCCAGTCAAGATTGCGCCACAACAGGCGCCCCAGCCCGTTAGGCTTGCATCTGATTCTAACACAAGATCTGGGGCTGATGCAAAGATAGTCCTGCTGTTCCAGGCATCTAAATGGTCTATCCACCATTGAAGTTCTGAACGAGACTCTTGGTCCAGATTGTTTGTTTCTGAGTATGAAAGCCCTTTTCTGAGATGGCGAATTTTGAGTCTTTGAAGAGCCCGGTAATGGAGGGGACCGGGAAAAATGGCTTGAATTGAAGAGGCGAGAAGACCCACGATTCTGGCTAGGGATCTGAGAAAAATTTGGGAGCTGTGGAGAAGTTTCAGAATCTCTGATTCTGCGGGAGATGTAGAGTAGCGGAAGAAGAATCGATTATGAACCCCAAGAATTCTATTTTTTGGGAAGGAGCTGTGATAGATTTCTCCTTGTTGATGAGAAAACCTAGTTGAGATATCTACCTAGACGACATCCTCCTAATGCATCAATAGTCTGATGCCTAGGGATCTGAGATGAGCTGTTACCAGTTTCATTATTTTCGTGAAGCACCAGGGTGCTGACGAAAGGCCAAACGGAAGGGAAGAAAACTGGTAAGTTTGGACCTGCCACTGGAATTGGAGATATTTTCAATGATCCACGTGGATAGGAACGGATAAGTATGCGTCCTGAAGATCCAGACGAACCATGTAATCGTAAGGTAGAAGAATATCTCTTAAATGGACGATAGTTTCCATTTTGAAGTGTCTGTATACGATGAAGCGATTAAAAGCTCTGAGGTTGATGACCGGTCTAAACTTTTTGTTCTTCTTTTGAACTAAGAAAAGAGTGCTTAGAAAGCCTGAAGGGTCAGGATGGGAAATTTGAATGGCTTGTTTGGAAAGAAGGGAGTAAATCTCTTCTGAGATGAGAGAGGACATTTCTGAGGAAAAACAAAGGGGAGGGGGCGGAAAGTTTGGTGAGGGGTTGAGTAAAGTTCTATTGAATAACCTTGGATTCCATTGAGAACCCATGGATCTGTGCCATTTTGATAGTGTACCATTTTGTTACAAACAAATGAAGGCGACCTCCTACAGGAGGAAGGCCTGAAGTGGAGCTTACCTTGTTGATAGTTGTGTCTGGAACCACGTTGTCCATGACCCCGGTAACCACTGCCACGTTGGGGGTAGAACTGGGGTTTGAAGGATTGATTCTCATAAGTGGAGCTGAAGGAGCCTCTGGATGGCTGGTAAAGCGGCTCCTGCCTGTACCGGCCCTTTGCAAAAACCCGTTGGGTAAAAACTTTTTTGATGGATTGTTGTGCCTTGTCTATGGAGGCAAAGGTAGAGACAAATTTTCCCAAGTCTTTAATAAATGAATCACCGAAAAGGAGTCCGTCTGCTTTGATACCCGGATCAATAGAGGCCAGGTTAGCCAATTTGGGATCCAACTTTAAAAAAAGGCCTTTTCTCCTCTTGTGAGTAATGGCAGCATTTGCGTTGCCTAAGAGGCAAAAGGCTCTCTGAATCCACAATGAGAGTTTTCCAGTGCTCCAGTGCCAATGTCAGTATTTTCAATTCTGGCCGCTTCTGCGATATCGAAGATACAGGCCAACTCGCCCACCAGGTCTAAGAGTTTGTCCTGGCAGTTCGACCAGGCCTTGTCGACTCCTTTGCGGGGTTCTTTTCCGAATTTTGAAAAGAAGGTAAGAAAGGGTTGGTTGATAGGAGTGGAGGTAATGTTGGAGCAAAGGGATGGTCTGGGACATTCTGATCTTAATTTAGCCCTTGTGGATTTATCTAGAGGAAGTCTCAATCTGGAGGCAATGTAGTCTCCTACATGAGAAGAAGGAAACCATTCGGTGGAATTGGGGTGGTGAAGGAGGGAAGGGTCAAACATGGGATTACCATCAGTATCCAGAATCAATTTGGCTGCGAAAGGGTTGGAGGAAAGGTCTATTTTAGGTTTCTTTGGAGGAGGAGAGGCCTAAGATTGGGAGCCCCATATGTCTGGATCATCGTCCATATCATCCATGTCACCCATATCATCATCAGTGTCAGAGATGTGAGAAATCAAATCCTTTTTTGGCGCGTTCGAAATATGTTTTGTTTTTATATTCGTACACTTCTGGTGAGAAAACTTTAATTTCCCCTCCTTCAAAGAAGGCCTGGGAGGGGACTCGTCCTCAGCCTGGGGTGAAGAGGCTTCACCAGTAAGTTCAGCGCCATCAGGGGTGACCTTAATATGGGCTTTTAGTGCAGATAAATCCTTAATCTTACGTTTTCTGCTATCCCCGCAGAATGGGCCAGTAAGGATTTAGACACCATACACTGAACAGAGGATTCAAGGTTTCTTGTCATTTTGCCCATATATATTGAAATGGCTTTTGCCACAGCCTCATTAATAAGATTACCAAAATCTTGGTTAAGAACATCATTGTCATTCATGGAATGGCCAGGGGAGTTATCATTATTCATTCATTCAGGAAAAAATAAGGATTAGATCGAGTTGGCAAAGAAAGGGTTAAATAGGAATGGAGAGCTGAAGAGAAAACAGTACACGCCCAACGGGGCGTTACCGGAGCCAAGAAGTCGGAGATTAGGACGTCTGTCAGTCACGAGAGGTAGTCCGGTGAACTCGTGGTGAGAATCGGAGGCAGTGGTGAAGAAGGAATGGCCGCAAAAGAAGAAGACTGGCGTTGCGACCGTTGCGGCGGTTGTGAGGAGAGGAACTCGCGCAATGGTGAGAAGGGAACGCCGATAGAACAATGCGAGCGCAGTAGGCGCGAGCGCACCGTAAGAAAGGCGCCAATAGAATTATTCCAATGGAGCGGGCGCTCGTATAATGTTAGAAAAAGGTGCGGGAGGCGCCGAAGGACAGAAGGAGAATTGCTGCGGGGAGCTGCGAGATGAAAAACAATGTATTAGCTGGCATTAAATCAAATATGTAATTTATACAAACAATGTGGAGAAAAAAGGAACTGAACACTTGTCTTGACTGCGAGCAGCAAGAAAGAGGTCTGGTCGCAGTCAAGTATAGTGATTATACTACGTTCTCTGTCCCCATTGGTACATATCCCGATACGTTTTTTTTCCCATTGGCTTCTGTCTCCTTTAGCCTCATGGGAATTGTAGTTTTCTTATCTGCTGCTATTCGTAATAAAGCAAGTTAGAAAAGCATAATAGGAGCCTCCGGTCTTGCCATAAAATTGCAGAGATAAGGATGGCAATCAGTGTTATTTTTTGCAGGCAGCTCCTTTCAGATAATGTTTCTACAGTGTAAGTCAAGAAAGCATATAAGATTGTGACTGTATTTACTGGTTTGGCTGGCTGTAGGAGTAGTAGTGAGGGGAAAAGTCAGTTTTTTTTGTAATTTGTTGAGGATGAGAAATAATGCCATGTGTGACTTTGGATAGTGGTGGTTGCTGTACAGTAGCAACAGTAGCGAACTTAGTTGTAAAGATTGAGTGGAGCACATATCAGCAAATGTATAATTTTGGTGTTCATGTTTGTGTGTGCTGCTACACAGTTGTGTTTTATGATTGGAAGAGCTACATGGATGATCCTAATACATCTTGGTACATACAGTTTGTAACTTGAGTGGTTGGCTTCGGAGATAGTGATGCCTGCGAAAAACAGGAGCAAATGATGGAGCCTTGGCAAGTTTACGGGAAGGAAAGGCACAACTTCATAAGCCGTAGCTGGCCCTGTCCTTGTAACCTAGAAGGAGTATCTATTGGTTAGAGTTTCTTGCCTCAAAGCTGGTCGAATAAGAATGAGAAGCGTTCCTATTTCGCTATTGTTCAGTAATTCAGTAGCCTTACTATAACATGGCCTCCGACGTGGCATATTACAAGTCTTATATTGTGCTTATTGGTTCAAATGTTGGATGGCCTATTTTGTTGAGGGTTGGGTTGCACAAGGCGAACCCATGCCATCAACACCCAGAAGAACATGACTGCCATAGTGCAAACAATCAACAGTCATCAACAGAAGAAAAGCCTTCATTGGTGGGTGGACGGTGGAGCCCACTGCCAGACCTTACATGATAGATTCCTGTGGGTAGATTATGGATAGGCTGAGGTATATATTTATTTGTCCCTTTTGGATGTCAGTTTGACCCTAGAGGAGAAGTCTTGAGGATGAAAAGGTTATGTAGTGTAGGGTATGTAGAACGCAGGAACCAAGGAGCCAAGGAGATTCTTGAAATATTCAGATGTATTTATTCAGATTCATCTTCACATAAGGAAACTTTATCCACTTTACAGCATCCAGCCTCCCTTCAATCCTCCTCTCTCCATTCTATTCTACTGCAGTCTATTCTAGAATCTGTATTATTTTTGTTTAGTTCTTTGAAAAATGTACTTGAGGTTTTATATGTTCCATCTTGATACTCTGTGTATGTGTGTTTTTTTTTTTAACATGAAAAATCTTCAGTATTCTGCGCTGATGATTGACTGATGCCAAGCAGGGAGTGCAAGAAAGGGTGTTGTATATTTTTATTGCTACAAGATCTAAGTGTCAAAAGCTGATCTGAGACTTTCTAAATGGGATGACAAGTCAGCTAAGGTTTATTTGTTTAGTTGCCGATGTCGCTTGTATTGCCCGACCCTGTAAGTCGGATGGATGCTTCAATGACCGCACAAAGCAGTGTGTTTGAATGCTTGGCGTGCTATATAGCAGAGGATGGGTACATATCTACTTGCTCACGAGTACATTCCTAGAAGTCTTGATGGTAAGTTTGCTCCTTCGATTCTAAGTTGTAAGGACAATAGACTCACTTCTCAGTGGCCGAACTCATCTGATGAAGAGCAAGCTATCTGAATGTCTTTTTTTGCTTGATGACGAAATGAAAATCAAGAATAGATGGTAAACCCTGTTTTTGTGCTAGGAAGCATATTGAGAATATGCAATAATTGATTTCTTTGAAGAGCACTTTCAGAGCATTTTCATCAAACTTGAAAACGTTCTCATTTTTCAAGAGTGGTAAACAGTACATCACTATTGCTTGTACTGTGATTAGGATTTTGTGGTAAAAACTTGAAGACAGTCCTCCTCAAGTGATTTCCGGTGCCTGCACTTTTATGGAGATTTCCTTAAAGGAAACAGTGAATGGCAAGGCTGGAAATAGAACCGTTACATTTTCTTCCACTGTGCAGACATAGTTCACCTCTATTGGTTTCAGCTTCTCTGCAAGTCAAGGTCTGCTGATACATGCTACAAGGCACTGTTTTTCACCGCTCTTGCTTCTAGACCCTTGCCACCTTCCTTTGGGCCTAGGCTGTCCTGGGATTCTTTCCTGAGCCCAGCACCACCTCTCCTGTGAGAATAGTGAACTCGGGCATAGACCTTTTTATTTATGACTGAGATGTAACTTACTGACACCTCCAACCCAGATCTACATATCACCCTGCCAGAGGTATACAGTATCTTAAGGAATAACAGAGCAGGTAGAAGAGAGATGGATGGCTATTGTGCTTACATTTTCTCTGAATCTGTTTAACTGCCCTCTTCTTTCAGACACATTTCCTGAAACCATCCGTTTTAAGTTTCCTTCTCCCCACTTGTATGTTTATTTTGACATTGACCACCTGATGTTCAGACTGAGTGGGCTGATTGAAATGCTCAGAGGTGTTGCTGTGTCCGCCTCCTGTATTAATTTCATGAGTTCAGATTTCATGTTGAATCCCAGGAGGATGCCATCTTTTCCACACTAGCTAATTTCCTTTTACCATTAGGATTCTGCCAAACCGTCACTGACTCTATGCATTCTGCAAGGCTCACTTTGGAGCTCATTTTGTCTCCTAGGTCGAATCTATCCATAATTGTGCAATCTCCCCTGTGATTTGGTCCCACCACCACCAGCTTATATATGTGGGACAAGTCCTGAGATGTCTGGAATTCCTCAGGTCATACCAGCATCAGAAGGGCACATTTAGAAAAAGGAAGCAATTTAAAGTCACTGAGGCAGCTGAGAACCTCACAAGCTTCTCCTTGGTAACTGATAACAACAGCCTCTCCAGCTGAACGATAGCCTAATTAGGTGTCCCCGCCCCATTCAGCTTAAACCCTATACCCTCGTCATCAAGCAAATATGCCAAACAGATGGGTTACCTCCAAACTTAAACAGTTACGCCTGACTAAACCAGCTGAAAGACACATGAGAGTCTTTAAACTGTCAACTGAGCCTTTACAAAATGCATTTACATGCTGCTAACACTTCATTTATCAGATCCCTCTTGGCATCTTCTGCTAATTGGTCCCAGGATCTCTTAGTGGTGGTTAAATAGCCCTCTGCTCCTAACTGTTTAAAATGCCTACTGCATATTCACAAGCAATGTACAATGACCTGGCTTCTTCCTTCTGCGATCATATCAAGTATCCATTATGACATTAGTCTGACACACTAAGAGCACTGCGCCCACCACTAAATCTGATGCTTCTCTACCAGACATTGTTGCCTAGATCCCTATTATGTCACAAAAGGAGGTATCCATAGTCCTATACAAGCTGAAATCTGGTTCTCAAAAGACCAATGTCCACCAGCCATTCTGAAATTCCTGGCCTCGTAGCTTGCTCTGGAAAGGGATCCCTAAGCACACAAATAGTCCCTGATTTTTGTAAAAAGGGCATTATCCCAAAGTTGCTTAAAAGGCAGGTGCATACCATGAGGATTCTAAAACATACAGCCCTATCCCACTACCTCATGCCTTTGCCTTATCATGGAACAATTCCTTGCCATGTGGCTTTGACCAGACTTGAAAGTACCAGTTATAGGGGTTACTCAGATAGGATTTCATGCAGGCCACAGTTCCGAGACATTCTTGGGAGTTGATTTGAATATCCAACTTCCTGCCTGTCTCTTGTTATTTGATCTTTGACATGGTTGACCACTTGAAAGATATCGATCTCAGAGAATGAGTGCCCAACTGGTCCATTACATTCCTGTCAGGTAGTTTGTCTCCAAGCTTCTATATCACTCCAAAGAATGAACTCTGAATGTGGAGTCTCTTAAGAGTTGCTTTTTAACATTTTATGATGACATCCAGTTTCCTTTTATATTCAGTCACGTGCTAACTGACTCGGTGATGCCCATTAAGAACTGCCTCCTTGAATTGTAATGCTAGATGGTGCATAACTATCTCAAACTTAACAGAGGAAAGATGGATTTTTTTTTTCTAAAGAGGTAGCGCTCTGACTTGCACAGATTCCATCTGGCCATCCTCTTTTGGTAAAGTTACATAGATGTTTAGAAAAATATGTAATATTTATCTGATACGATGCAGGTCAAAACGATTCAAACGCAATAAGTATATTTTGGAATATCGCTGTAAAAATGATATTAAGTGTCTTTAGTCTCTTAAAAGCAACATATGTCTCTTGCAAGACCAAAGTACCTGGTTTGCATTAAAAATCTCCGAAAGGAACCGCAGAGGAGGAGATGCATGGAAAACAGGGGGGTGTGCGTCAATTTCTCGAGCCGCACCCGGTGATGCGTCGTTTATTTTCCATGCAGGGAAGGCTTTGTGCCGATTTCCGGTGCTCGGTCTTGGATCCTCTTCGGGTTGTGGGGGTTTCGGACACTCCGGGGACGAAGCGTTGAAATTCGGCGCTGACAGGACGAAGTCACAGGGTCTGCTTCGATCCGGTGGGCATTGCGTGGAAATTTCTACCGCACGGCAGGCACTGCGTCGATTGCTCTCAGGAAGTCGGGCTGTGTCGTTCCGGCTCAGCTGTGCATCGATCCAGTGGGCTGTGCGTCAAATTTCCAGTCGCTACGCTGTCGCTGCATCGATCTTCTCCTTGCAAAGTAGGGCTGCGTCATTCCTGTTCGGTGTGCGGTGAATTGCAGTATGTGCATTGTTTTCTGCCAGCTGTGCGTCGATTCCTGCCACACAGGGAGTTCTTCTTGCAGAAATGAAGCCTTTTGGTCCTGAGACTTCAGGGAACAGGAGGCAAAATCTATCCAAGCCCTTGGAGAGCACTTCTCAGCACAGCCAGAGAGCAGCAACACAGCAGGGCAACAGCAAGGCAGCAGTCCTTCACAGAAAGCAGTCAGGTGAGTCCTTTGGGCAGCCAGGCAGTTCTTCTTGGCAGGTTGCAGGTTCTGGCTCAGGTTATCTTCTCCAGGAAGTGTCTGATGAAGTAGAAGTGTCTACCTCAGAAGTGTCTAACTTCAGAAGTGTCTGTGACAAGAGTGTCTTGTCAAGAAGTGTCTAAGTTGGTACGGTCAGAGACCCTGCTTAAATACCCAAATGTGCCTTTCAAGTAGGGAGACTTCAAAAAGTGGCTTAGAAGTGCACAAGGTCCCCTTTCAGTTCCATCCTATCTGCCAGGGTCCCAGTAGGGCCCACCTTAGGGGTGACTTATATGCATAAAAAGGGGAGTTGGGGATTTTAAGGCTTGGCAAGTACTTTTAAATGCCAAGTCGAAGTGGCAGTGAAACTGCACATGCAGGCACTGCAGAGGCAGGCCTGAGACATGGTTAGGGGGCTACTTATGTGGGTGGCACAACCAGTGCTGCAGCCCACTAGTAGCATTGAATTTACAGGCCCTGGGCATATGTAGTGCACTTGACTAGGCACTTATAAGTCAATTAAATAAGCCAATTAGGTGTGTCACCATGTTTTAAGGAGAGAGCATATGCACTTTAGCACTGATTAGCAGTGGTAAAGTGTGCAGAGTCCTAAAGCCAGCAAAAATGAGGTCAGAAAAAGAGGAGGAGGAAGGCAAAAGCTTTGGGGGTGACCTGGCAGAAAGGCCATTTCCAACACTGAGTCTATGACAGAGCAGTCCAAAGTCAGTTTTTTGCTGATGGGCACTCCGATCAAAGGCATACTTCCCCCATCATTCATCATTTGATCATATTTCTCAAGCAACAGCATGTAGGCATTGCTTTCACACACAGAGCTGTAGCTCTGCGCTAGGGCAGGATCAGTTCAGTTAGGTTTCTTGATAACTTCTATTCAACACCAATGGTGTATTGCACGAATAGTCAAAGAATGAGGCAGTAGCAAAGGTAGCAAGCCTGACCTACACTGGAATCCTGTATAGTGTAGATGGCTGCTCATCTCAAGAGGAGATAATAATGATGAGGGGTGATGGGTGCACCATTGTGTGGCTGTGGGGGAGCAAATGAGGAGGGGAGACACTAGAGTCACAACCTACCAGCAGGTGGCACAGCAGCAACAGGAACATCTCTGGCAGAAATCACTGGATTGGTGCTTCATGAAGGACCAGAAGCAGGCAAAGGTGGTCAGTCATCTTGGCGAGATGGTCATGTTTGATGATGAGCAAAACGGGGTCAGGACTACACCAGCAGGGCTCCAGAGATGTTTTCCTTTGATGAAGACATATGAGGATCCAAAGAAAGACTGGAGGGTATTGAAGACTTCAGACTGACACTCAGGCAAGGCAGCTTGAACCTGAGAATGGAAACTGTAAAGACAGCACATAAGCTTTCTGCAATATTGTAGGCCTGCAACTTCATTCAGTTGCAAGTCTACCTTTACAGCATAGATGGGAGGTTTCACAGGTAACATCATCCGGCATCCCATAAGTAGCTTGTATGGGCTCAGCTTGGTTTTCTGTGTTGGTAGAGTCCAGATGGACAACAAAGTTAGGGATGAGGTATCCAAAATTTCAACTGGGCCTCGGAGCATAACTTTACTATCTTATTTTTGAGGGTGTCATTGTTCTGCTGTAACTTTCCTGCTGATTCGGGGTGATAAGCAGTGGAAGTGTTGATCTAGTTCTAACACTTACAAATGTCCTGCACAAGAGGGAAGATAAAGTGTGTTCCTCAACTCAGAGTTCCATACCGTGGGATAAAGTCCCTCAGCAAGCACTTTGCAACTTCAATGGCATCTGCTGTTGTGCAGCGGTAAGCTTTCATCCACCCAGTGGAAAATGCATTTTATCATCATCACATATGAACGTGAAGCGTATCTGGGTAAATTTCATCTGGAGGTGAGTGAAGGAGAAGAGTAAGTAGAAGAGATAACCTTGAACCCTTTCCCAGCATTATAGGACTGGTAATGATTTTGGTACATAACAAAAGGGTGCAGATCAGTGGGTTGCTGTCCATGTATCATGCCAATCGTACTGACATGGAACTCTCCATGATACAACTGTGCAAAGTTGGGGAGTAAAATGTGTGGTGCAACCACACTCCCAAAGGTGTCTCCACACTCCCCTGTGCGCTCCTGCTTGATCAAATACTGTTTCTCATCCTCGGAGGCTCACTTCTACAATGGAAGCAAATCTTATAGGAAAAGGTACAGGAAACAAATCATTGTGTACAATATATATATGGTGGCATCAGCTGTTTGTGGCATGGAAGCTTGTTGGGGCAATAACAGAGCATAACATTTTTTTTGTACCTACTGAATGCACGTTAATGGTGTACCAGCAGTTGTCAGATATTCACTCTGCATTTGAAGGAGCCTAACATCATGTGGCACTCCAAACACATACTTTGAGTTTGTGTACAAGGTTCAAATCATTTTCTCAGTTACGATACAGACTGGAGTGAGTGCAATGAGTTCAGAAACTTGAGCATACTTAACATTGTGCAAACACGTTTCAACAATTTGATATACAGTACCTACTGCGTAACATGCAACAAGGGCACCTGCATCTTTTCTGAGACATGATCATCCTGAAAATATACAAATTCACTGGGGAATGTCAGTCAGATCAATAGAGGGCTTGGTGGCATGGGTAGTGACAATCATCAAGTTCTCCCTCTTAGGGCGGGGCATGACAGATGTGGAGTTCAAGTGGGAGAGTTCACAAGAATAATGTGAGAAGGAGACAGTAGCAGAATATAGGGCCTGCGGGCCATTTGCGATCAGTAAAAAGCTTCTGGCCATGTACCATCCCTATTTTGAAAGTTGGTAACTTGTTACTGACTTGCAAAATAGGGATTGCAAGTCGCTATTAGGAAGCGGCGTGCCAAGGGCATCTCTTCCTAACAGCGAGTCGCGGGCCATGTAAGAATGTTTTGCGACCAGGAATTGGGTTGTCTTCCCCTTTGCGAATAGGGGTTCAAACATTTTTGAAGAGCAGGAACCCATGGACCCCTGCTAACTCTTCAAAAATTAAAAGAAAACATTTTAGGTTTTTTTTTGTAATGCAAACCGTTTTCCTTAAGGAAAACGGGCTGCATTACAGAGAAAAACTGCTTTATTAAAAAGGAATCACAGAAATGGTGATCTGCTGCCCCTGCAGGCCACCATCCCTGTGATTGTGGCCATTCACACATGGGTCGCAAACTCTGACCTGCCTCATTAATATTCATGAGGCAGATCTCTTGTGACCCAATAAGGAATAGCAAACAGTGTCAAACACCCTGTACTACATCCAAGTTTGTGATTTCCTAATAGCGAATCGCAAAGATTAACTATTAGGGAAAGGCAAACCACTTTTTACAGACATCTGGCCCGTATTTTCTGGACAAGGTGGCAGTAGAAAGGTGTTGCGGTTTGGTAGTGAGAAGAAGAGCACAGCAAATATCAGAGTGGTGATCAATGTAATCTTTTCAGAGGCTGCAACAAGATGGGTAGCAATGGCTAAAGAGAGGAAACGTGGTGGAAGCCTAGCCGTGACTTGGTTCAGAGCCGAGTAATATTAGGCTACAGCTTTTTCTGATCAAAGGACTTGGAGCAGTGCCACAAGGGTGAACCCTTTCCATTAATGACAATAGAGAATAAAATGTTTAGCAAAATCAGGGAGGCCCAGAGACGGCATAGACGTTAATACTTGTTTTATTTGTAAAATAAAATGCCTTGTCTGTCTCTTTAGACCACTGCAAGGGCTCTGGGTTGGTTTTTCTCACATATTCCTTCAAGGGCTTCCTGTACTGACATAAAACAGGGCCATTTTCTACAGTACCCAGCCATATACAAGAATATTTATACTTGGGAGATGGTCACTATGCTTCAGATGCTTCAATTCACTGAGATGGCAGATGGCATTTACCAGCTGCAATTTTGTGACCAAGGCATTCTACTAGGGAGAGGCAAAACTGCAAATTCTACTTTTGAGTGCTGTGCCCCTTCTTATCCAAATTAAAGTGGAAATAGAGAGAATCCACAAGGGTGAACCAGTAGTTGGAACACTGCTTGCTTCACGTATCTCGGCTCCTCCAGGATCATCAGGCACTGCAATCTTCTCAACTTGGCTATTACAAGTTTGATCAGTGGAAGAGGTTGGAAGAATAACAAGATCACTTCTCCATCTGACTAAAACTCCTTCCCCATTCCCCTTTTTTGGGGACCAGAAGACAAGAGCAGGGCATTTCGGATACTCAGGGATTGTGAGTTATTTTCTCTTCAGAATACCAGATGGTGTAATGAAAAATGTCCTCATGTGCAGGATTGTTTTCAGGCTGGTTTAATGACGTTATCTATTGACTCTTTCCAGTAGGCTGCTAGATTATATTATTGTCAGAGAATATTAACAGTCTTTATGTCCAAAGACGAGTCCTTATTGCTTACCATGTCCATGGATCCATGGACTAATACAACCAGTGCAAAGATCTTTGTTTCATCTCCTTACCTCCCCAGTAGTCACGTGTTGGAGGTAAGGTCAAGGTGGGTCTAGGTTGCCTTTCATTTTTCCAAGATCGACAAAATTAGAACATAAACTTTCCACTATTAAACTGAGATATTATTAGACTGATGTATTGTTTATGAATAAAATGACTACCATGAAACAAACAGCATGACAATTGTATTCTCCGTATGGATGATAGTGTCACTAATGGGGTGAAGCATCCCATATAACTTCAAATGCATGACAACTTCGAATGTCCATTTAAGGGGGAGTTGCGAGGTAAATTTGTATAAGACGGCTGTTACTAGCTGCGAGGCAACTGCATAAAAAACTGTAATCCTTCTTCATGACTTAAGACCTGATTTAGATTTCGGCGGAAGGGTTACTCTGTCACAATGGTGACTGATAACCTTCCACCGAAATATTAATCCCATAGGAAATAATGGAATGTATATTTCGGCAGATGGGATATCCGCCACCACTGTGACAATGTAACCCGTCCGCTGAAATCTGAATCAGGCTCTAATTCACAAACGCTGGTTTCTTATAGCTCAGCGTGCTACCCATAAAGTGCTAAAGTGCTTCAGTGCCCAATTAGGGATAGTAATCAATATATATATATATATATATATATATATATATATATATATATATATATAGTTTACAATACCATGGAGTGGTATAATAATAAATACCATACATGCCAATGGACCCAATTCAGGCTGGAGGTTCCCGATTTTTGATGCCACAAATAGCTGACCTTTGGCTGTCTCCCGCCTGAAATTGCTTCTGTTTCAATACAAGTCAATGGGGAAAATATTCTCCCGCTTATTTTTTTTGAAAATCTCCCACATTCCTCCTCTAAAATGTTGGCATGTATGAAACATCTGTTTCCTGTTAGTAACGCCAAGAGACACGTACACTCTAAAAATACACCTGTTTTGGTGTAGTATATATGACCTTTTAATTTCCGGGGTCCATGAGCTTTTCATTTCCTCCTACAGTTTCCTCAAATTGAGTCTGACATAATAGAAGATAAACGGACAACAGCAGGCCGAGCAACGCTTTGAAATGAATTAGTTACTACATGTGATGTACTCAATCAGGTCGAATTAAAATTGAGTTCATCGCCTCTTTTAGGAAAAAATGACTGCAGGTTCTGATCAGAAAGAAGCACGGTGGTTACAGATATATGGAGATCGCCAGGTTTCTTTCTCATTAAGGGCCGTATTTATACTTTTTGACGCAAAACTGCGCTAACGCAGTTTTGCGTCAAAAAGTTTTGCGCCGGCTAACGCCATTCTGAAGCGCCATGCGGGCGCCGTATTTATTGAATGGCGTTAGCCGGCGCAAGCAGACCGGCGCTGCCTGGTGTGCGCGAGAAAAACCACGTACACCAGGCAGCGCCGGCGTAGGGGGAAAATGGCGCATGGGCGTCTTAAAATGGGGCAAGTCAGGTTACGTCGAAAAAATCATCGTAACCCGACTTGCGCCATTTATTTTCGACGCCCATCCCCCATCAACATGACTCCTATCATTGTAAAGATAGGAGTCATGCCCCCTTGCCCAATGGCCATGCCCAGGGGACTTCTGTCCCCTGGGCATGGTCATTGGGCATAGTGGCATGTAGGGGGGCACAAATCAGGCCCCCCTATGCCACAAAAAAAAAAAAAAAAAATACTTACCTGAACTTACCTTAATGTCCATGGGATGGGTCCCTCCGTCCTTGGGTGTCCTCCTGGGGTGGGCAAGGGTGGCAGGGGGGGTCCCTGGGGGCAGGGGAGGGCACTCTGGGCTCATTTTGAGCCCACTTGTCCCTTAACGCCATCCCTGACCCAGGCGTTAAAAAGCGGCGCAAAAGCGCCGTTTTTGGCCACGCCCACTCCCGGGCGTCATTTTTGCCCGGGAGTATAAATACCACGTAAAGGCCTGGGAGTCATTTTTTAAGACGGGAACGCCTCCCTTGCATATCATTAACGCAAGGAAGGGGTTCACGCTAAAAAATTACGCACACTCCGGGCACTTTGGCGCCCGAAGCGTCTAACGCCAGAGTATAAATATGGCGTTAGTTGGCGTTAGTTCTGCGTCGAATTTGCGTCGAAAAAAACGACGCAAATTCGGCGCAAACGGAGTATAAATACGGGCCTTAGGTGCTAACATGGACGGACTCCAGCCCGTATTTATACTTTTTTTGCGCCGCATTTGCGTCGTTTTTTGACGCAAAAACGGCGCAAACTTGCAAAATGCCATTGTATTTTGTACGTTTGCGCCGTTTTGGGTCAAAAAGCGGCGCAAATGCGGCGCTAAAAAAAAGTATAAATACGGGCACAATTCATACTGTACCAGTTTAAACTTTGACAGACTACTGGGGATTACACTGTTTCTTATGTATCGGGTGCCACCTGGTGGTTATGCCACGGAACAAGGAGTCCGAATTCCCAACCAGAAATTTAATTAAAGTAAATAAAGAAAAATAATTCCAACATCATCGGACTCTGGGTATATTTCAATTCCTGGAGTGGATAAAAAATCGTATATTTCATTCACTTCTGACATTTTATGTTGAGAGGAAATGTATTCTGGACGTTAGTGCTTTGGGGCTTCTGGTTTTCTAATCTAATTATTATTTTAGTTTAGAAACACGAAGTCATAAAGCTCAATTAACTAAACTAAAGAAAGTTAGGTTTTGTAATTGTGGGCCTACTCTATGATTTCTGTATTGCAACGTAAAGGTTTTACAAAATAGAATGATAATAAAGGTAAGAAACATAATACAAATAAAATATGTTGAAAACATGAATAATATGTTTCATGTGCTCCTTGTTGATAGGTATTCCAGGCACTGGCTCACCAATAAAACAAGTAAAATTTTACTTTTTCGGTTTTTTTTTTCGTAGTTCAACTTCACATTTCTCTTTCATGAAATGCTTTGCATTATGAATTTACATTTCTTCTCTTTAATCACGCAATTTAAGCCCAATTTTCATTTTCCGCTGGAAACAAAAAAGGTAAATAAATATTCACCCTTTCTATCACTAGTAATAGTTTCTTCGTTTTCATTACTTAACTATTAGTTTATTCACATCACAGATTAGATTTATTGCTTGATTAATAAAAACCATTGCAATATAAAACAAACACATTACGCAGTAGAAATAACACTATTAAAAAGGAAAGAAAGTTTAAAAAAAAGCTTGACAGCTAAAAACCTTTCTAACCAAAATAAAATTATAAGGTCAACCTTTTCAGAACTAACCTACAGCAGTTTTCCCAAGTCCGCTTCGTTCAGTTTCTTATGGAGCAGTTGTAAAAATGGTACCCCTTTACAGCAAAATGAAATTGACTCACCCTTGATCCAGAATATTACCGCCGATCTACATGAACGGATATTATTAACTATAAAATCATGTTTTAGCAGTTTTCTCCTTTCCAGACCTAAAGCGGGACAAATACAAAAAACATGCAGCAAAGGTTCTTGTTTATAGCCGCATAAGCGGCAATTTTGATCGATGTACTGGCCTTTCCAGGAACGGCGATCTTCTTTAGTATCAAAGAAACCCATACGGTATAGCAGGAATTGATGTTTGATGTAAACAGAAAAATGGTCGGCCAAGTACCCCTGTGGGGACAATTGCTAATAGGACCCCAGGACGGCCCAAGCATGTCGTCTTTTGGACAGGATGGCTTTGTCTGTGATAAGCGAAAGTAAGCAAACCGTCTTATTAACTAATCTGTTAAATTCAGCCTTCCCAATGTTACATTTCCAGGCTTCTTCCATTCCCAGGCTAATAATAACCTGGGTTAGGTAGCTTCCCCATGTTCCTTTCACTTTACCAATCTGCTGCGCCTGCACTTCTTGCCAGCAGGAGTAGAGAATGGAAGAATCCTCTGCCGCACGTAACTTCCATGATGATTTAAGGAAGGCGCCCTGTTGCTGGAAACTTTGTTTTTTAAGGCCCATCTCCAGTCTGACCTGTGCCGGGGAGGCACTTTTCAGGGTGTTAAAAACGTCCTTATATGTTTTAACCTGACTGGTATTCAGAGCCATGATCTCATGACCTTTCAATATTTCAGTCCCATAGGAGATGGCTGGAAGCAACTGAGCAGACATAATTTTTAATAAATGGGACCAGTTTGAGCAGTCCAGCTTCTTTTTGAGCATAAAGCTATATGTTAATGAATTGGCCTTTGCCTTGATCGACTGTAATTGGCGTTTCCATTTCAGGCCTGGTTCAAGGTGAACACCTAAATATTTGTACGAATGCACCATCTCCACTTTTTTTAATCTCCCAGGTACCAATTGAATTGCTTATAATTTGCCCCTAGGAACCTTATCAGTTTAGTTTTATCCAGATTAATTTCCAGGCCTTGCTTGGCCATGAAGATGTTGACTCGTTGCAATCCTTGGGGAGTATGGCTCAGCAGGACGATTTCGTCTGCATATTGTAAGCACCCAATTTTCTCTGCACCCAATGTCGGGGGAGACTATTCACTTGTGCTAACATGCCAGCGAGGTCTGCCAGGTATAAATTAAAAAGAATTGGTGTCAGAACACAACCTTGCTTTAAGCCTGATTTTGTAGGTATTCTATTTCTTAATCTTGAACCATCTCCGATTTTAATCTGGACCCAGGTATCAGTGTAGAGATCCATAATGGCCCTCAGTAGGTTGTTGGGGATGCCCCATTTAGCCAGCTTAGCCCATAATCTTTCCTGTGGAACCCGGTCAAAGGCTGATTTAAGGTCAATAAAACATGTATAGAGGCCAAACCTCTTGTGCCTGGCTTTTTCCACTATAAAGGAAAGTGCAATTAGATTTGATGACGTTCCCATGCCTGCCCTGAAGCCTGTTTGAAACCTTGGGAGTAACTTATTTTCGTTTACCCAGGCTTGAAGATGTTGCAGCAAACATGAGCCGTATAGCTTGGCCTCTACGTCAGTGAGGGCTATCAGCCTATAATTTGAAGGAAGAGTGGGATTTCCATTTTTATAGATGGTGTGTATTATACTTCCTCTCCAAGATTCTGGGACCTGATTAGAGTGAGCAATAGCGTTAAAGAGTGGCAGAAAATATTGTGCCCAATATACTGGGTCAACTTTAAAAATTGCATTTGGAAGTCCATTTGGTCCGGCTGCCCCTTCCGACTTCAATTTCTTAATCAGACCGACTAGTTGCTCTAGCTTCCAAACTTGCATTTGATCATCCTTTTCGGCAATGTCTAAGTTCTTACCCTTAACTAGGGGATTTAGTGGTTGATTATTAATTATTGATAGTTTGCACCCCATCACTGTGGGAAGACGTCTGGCTCCACCTTTTGACGACTTGGTTGCCAGCCCGTACAGACTACTAACATGACTCACCCAGGCTGCTTGGGATATCCCACAATTATGATGTCTGCTTTTCCCCACTGCCAGATCGTTCACCAGCCCCCAAAAGAGCTTACTGTTTGACAGTCGGCTTGCCCATAATAATTTGGACCATGCATGTTCCTGATAGGTTCTTTTTACGACCCAACAATCAAGACAATACTTTTTTTTAAGAGACCATAAAATATGTTTTTCTTAGTCTCTTCCACGTTGGATTGCTTTTACCATTTTCCTGATTTGATGCGCAATTTGTGATTTCTGATTGCGTAAAGCTTTGTTGAACCAAGGTTGATTAACACAGTCCCTTTTGTGTACGTGGGATGGCCCCAGCAGGTTTGAGTTGGAGGTGGCTGGGAATTTTACCAGCAGGTCGCGACATAGCACGGCCCAGTCTTTATTCCAATCTACATTGAGGATCAGCTCCTTTTGTTGCATATCTGCAAGTGTTTTTCTTTCACCCAGGGCACCAGCCATCTGGAACACCTCCTTCTTCACTGATGCCATTTCCTTCTCACACCATTTCAATCTCTTAAGATTAAACAACTCTGGAGGGTTTATTAAATCATTCAAGGGCTGCAGCAACTCGGGTTTATATGCTAATTCCAATGATTGTGGGAGATGCTCACTCTCCATTCTGCATTTGATTTGAAAGTTCCTTACCAGTGCTCTTGCAGATAAATGTATAAAGGTGTAATCGATGGTTGAACTTCTTTTCCCACTTACAAGGGTAACAGATGCCAGAGAATCCTTTTCGCTGTTTCCATTTAGTAAGGTTAGACCTAATTTTTCAAGCTGATATCTTTGGGCGCATACCCCTTGCTTTTTTTGCGTTTCCTCCTTTTGGGGACAATAAATTACAATTGAAATCACCACTAATAATAAGTGTGGACTCCTGGTATTGTCTCAGTATGGTTTTAATAAATTCACACAGGGTTTCCAGATTCCCCCCCTTAAGAGCTTTTTTTGGGTGGATGTACACATTTATAAGGATTAGATCTAATTGGCTGAACTGTGGTCTGCCTAATGTGATCTTGGTTGCTTGGATCCAATTTGATTCTATAGCAATTGGGATTTTATGGCATATGAGGGCCGTGGAAATCAAGATCGCCAGGCCTCCTTTTGCATGGCCATGTTTGCTGTTAGACCTTGCTGAAATGCATGAGGTGTCGTACCCAGACACTGCAATAAGCTCTGTGCACCACGTTTCTTGAAGTAAAATTATATCATATTCCTGAAGAAAGGCTTGGACTTCTTGATCATATAGAAGTGTTTGGATACCATGGACGTTCCATTAACACATTTTAACATATGGATTAACTACACCCTAATTCCTGATTTTTTTACTACTGTCAGGGATTTTTTTGTAGAATAAATGGGTGAGATTCTATGGAGTCCCAAAATATGTGGCCTATTCCTGTTTCACCATCGTGTTTCACGGCTGATAAGTTTCCCCTTGCCAAAGGGATTATATCTGCCCCTGTCGCCCCTCTTAACACAGATTTATTACAATTCGTGGGGGCCCGCAGTGGGCCTGGGTATCAAGGGCGGTCTATTTGATATAATTCGATGCCCCATAACAAAAAAGCGTCAGTGTGTGATATTAATTGATGCACATGGCCTGCTGTGGACCAAGTTGTGAGTGTGGCTTCTCAATCGTGCCCAAGTGGGTGGGGTTTAAACTCAACAGAGAGCAGATCCACTGATGAGATGTGAGATAGGCTTCTTATTTCCCCAATTAATTTAAGAATGTTTCCCCTATTAAGGGTATCAAAATTTCCCTCTGATTTAAAATGGGGAATAAGAAGTAGTTTATGTTCCTCTGTGGGCGCTGCCATCAATGAGCCATTTGTGGAGGTTTCTTTGTTCTGATCGAATGTTTATAACCTGTATCCGATTGATGCTGCAACAGATATTTTGACAGTGTGCTGGAACTGGATGGAATCCTTTCATTCCGTCTTTGGGCCTTTCCCACCTTTTCCTGTTCCTGATTGATATCCTCTGATGTTAAATGCTGATGGTCTACTATGTCGTTAGACTATGGTCTTTATTTGAGAATTTACTAGCGTGCATACCCTGGGTACTGGTCTTTTATTAATCGGTTTACTTGTAGTATATTACACTTTGGCCATATTTTTTTCAGCCATTGATTGACCAAAAAGATGGCTTTGCTCCTTGTGTCTTTGGTCCTCTGTTTCTAAAGATACAAAAACACTTAGAGAACTTGGGCATGAACCGGGACATTCCTCGAGTGTTGCGGATAACAACTGGCTGTTTGTAATGTGTAAAAAATTGACATATATTTTTCTGTTTAACTAGTTTTGTTTTTTTCCTTGCTTTCCTTTGCTTCTTCTTTTCCCTTTTTGACCTTGAGTGTACTGGGCTTTGTGAGTCAGTATGGGGAGTATTCACCCCAATTTCTCTATGGATACTTAAATTCTTACAATGGTTCCCTAATTGGTGGGCCCCTTTATGTGAACTGCTATGTGAGTTTCCGGGCTCTATTTGTGTCGTAACTTGTAGGGATGATGCATTAAAGGGTTCTCTTAACAAATTTTCCATGATATTATTTTCTTTTTTTACTTTTTCCTGATTCTTCAAATTCTAAAACACAGAGGCCCATATTTATACCTTTTTAGCCCCGCATTTGCGTCATTTTTTGACGCAAAAACGGCGCAAACTTGCAAAAAACAATTGTATTTTGTAAATTTGCGCCATTTTTGCATCAAAAAGCGGCGCAAATGCAGCGCTTAAAAAGTATAAATATGGGCCAGAGTCTTTCACTTGTACTTAGGGCCTGTGCTCTGACCTCCGCTAATATATCATTTAGTATGGGAACAATGGTCTGGGGATTATCCCCTGAGATCGCACAGTCACACGCCACTTGTTGTATGTAATTCTGTTTTGGGGCTCTATGAATCAAGTTAGTTTATTCAATTCGGTCTCTGTGTGTAATTGCATTACATATTGTATCTTATTGATGATATTTTACTAAACACAAACAAAGCAATACACCTGATGTCATTGAACTTTTAAAGCAAGAAAGCCTTTTGGCCTGAGCAGTTTTGATGCAGTGAAATGTTTAATTTTCATGATTAGTAACACATTTATCCTTCCTACTTTTATTAAATTTAAATAAAAAACATATTGTTTTTTTTATTTTTCATAGCACAACTTCAGCCTCCGAATTATTATTTGATTTTTTTTGTTTTCATGGGAATAATAGCATTTGGTAATCATTGCGTCTTTTAATTCCATTTAAATGCAGCAAAATGCGTATTTTAATTTATCTTTTACACAATCGTTTTTATATTGTCCCTTTGAAATACTGATTGAGAGGAGAATCGCTTTGAAGCAATACCCAATAATTTATGTGGCAAACGTTTGAATTGCAGTTACTCCAGAGATTTGCCTATTGTAGCATTGTGCCCAGATTTCCTAAAATTGGACTGCTCAGAGTGAAAATGCACACAGCTGTGTAACCAGGGGACTGTGTACCACAGCGCAAAGGTGAGCGAGAGGTATATTGTGTAACATCTATACTCCAGGCGCAACCTTCAGTACAAATGTCTAGGCAAAGACTAAAACCCAAAGGCAAGCCTTGCAAAATGTGTATTTCTGCCGAAATTGCACTTGAAATGCTTACCCACTGTTTGTCGCTGGATTCATTTGTCAGGATTCCACAAAAAGCACGGTCACGCTATTGTTGAACTGGTTTAGCATGGAATCCTTGTTTTTTTTTTGCTGCTACTGTACATTTCTGCATAGATTATCATGGAGATCCCTCTCAACAATGGAATGCTCTTACAGCACTTCACTTACATCACCTTTAAGCCCCCCAAAAACGTTTGTGTGCAAAAGTTGATCGACGCTGTCATTTGCATCACTTACCATCACATATCACACCTTTGTATTGGATGAGCATCCACATTAACCCCTTCGCTGCCAGGCCTTTTCCCCCCTCAGGTGCCAAGCCTTTTTTGTGGCTATTTGGGGCAGTTCGCGCTTGGGCCCTTATAACTTTTTGTCCACATAAGCTTCCCACGCCAAATTTGCATCCTTTTTTCCAACATCCTAGGGATCCTAGAGGTACCCAGACTTAGAAAGTAGCCAAAATACAGCAAAAATGTCGTTTTCTTTTTTTTTTAAATGGGAAAAAAGAGCTGCAGAAGAAGGCTTGTGGTTTTTTCCCTGAAAATGGCATCAACAACGGGTTTGCAGTGCTTAAATCACCATCTTCCCAGCTTTCGGGAACAGGCAGACTTGAATCAGAAAACCCCATTTTTCAACACAATTTTGTCATTTTACTGGGACATACTCCATTATTACTATTTTTTGTGCTTTCAGCCTCCTTCCAGTTAGTGACAGAAATGGGTGTGAAACCATTGCTGGATCCCAGAAAGCCAAACATTTCCGAAAAGTAGACAAATTCAAAAGCTGAATTCAGCAAGGGGTAATTTGTGCAGATCTTACAAGGGTTTCCTACAGAAAATAACAGCTGAAATAAAAAAAATATTGAAATTGAGGTAAACAAAACAGCAATTTTTCTCCACGTTTTACTATGTAACTTTTTCCTGCAATGTCAGATTTTTGAAAGCAATATACCGTTACGGCTGCTGGACTCTTCTGGTTGCGGGGATATATAGGGCATGTAGGTTCATCAAGAACCCTAGGTACCCAGAGCCAATAAATGAGCAGCACCTTGCAATGGGTTTTCATTCTATACCGGGTATAAAGCAATTAATTTGCTGATATATAAAAAGTGAAAAATAGGTGTCAAGAGAACCTCTGTATTTCCAAAATGGGCACAAGATAAAATGATGAGAAGCAGTGGTTATTTGCACATCTCTGAGTTCTGGGGTGCCCAAACTAGCATGTGAATTACAGGACATTTCTCAAATAGACTTATTTTTTACACACACTCTTACATTTGGAAGGCAAAAATTTAGAGAAAGACAAGGGGCAATAACACTTGTTTTACTATTCTGTGTTCCCCTGAGTCTTCCGATAAAAACTGTACCTCTCTTGCGTGGGTAGGCCTAATGCTCGCAACAGGAAACACAACATGGACACATCACAATTTTTACATTGAAATCAGTGCCTAGCTGTAGATTTTGGCCTCTAGCTCAGCCGGCATCCAGGAAAACCTACCAAACCTGCGCATTTTTTAAAACTAGACACCTAGGGGAATCCAAGATGGGGTGACTTGTGGACTTGTGGGGCTCTCACCAGGTTCTGTTACCCAGAATCCTTTGCAAACCTTAAAAGTTGGCCCAAAAAAACACTTTTTCCTCTAATTTCGGTGACATAAAATTCTGGAATCTGAGAGGAGCCACAAATTTCCTTCCACACAGCGTTCCCCCAAGTGTCCAGATAAAAATGGTACCTCACTTCTAGTGCTCTCGACAGGAAATGCCCCAAAACACAACGTGAACACATCACATTTTCCCAAAGAAAACAAGTGTCTAGCTGTGGATTTTGGCCTCTAGCTCAGCCGGCACCTAGGGAAACCTACCAAACCTGTGCCGTTTTGAAAACAAGACACCTAGGGGAATCCAAGATGGGGTGACTTGTGGGGCTCTTACCAGGTTCTGTTACCCAGAATCCTTTGCAAACCTCAAAATTTGGCCAAAAAACACTTTTTCCTCTTATTTCGGTGACAGAAAGTTCTGGAATCTGAGAGGATCCATAAATTTCCTTCCACCCAGCGTTCCCCCAAGTCTCCCAATAAAAATGGTACCTCACTTGTGTGGGTAGGCCTAGTGCTCGCGAAAGGAAATGCCCCAAAACCCTATCTGGACACATCAAAATTATCAAATACAAAACTACCTGTTTTTGCGGGGGGCACCTGCGTGTTTGGTCATGGGCTCAGCAGCCATCTATAAAAACCTACCAAACCCAGACATTTCTGAAAACTAGACACCCGAGGGTGTCCAGGGAGGTGTGACTTGCGTGGAACTCTCAATGTTTTCTTACCCAGAATCCTCAGCGAACCTCAAATTCTGCTAAAAAATCAAATTTTTCCCACATTTCTGTTTGGGATCACCACAGCGGGACAAATTTCCTACCACCAAACGTTCACCTCTGTCTACCGGTAAAAATTATACCTCACTTGCGTAGGTGGGCCAGGTGCCTGTGACAGGGAAGAGCCAAAAACATGTCAAAATTGAGGGGGAACCAAAGCGGGGTCCAAAAGGGTAGGTTGAAAAAAAAAAAAATTAGGCTGACAAATGCAGCAGAATTTTTATCGGTATAGATGAGACAATGTTGGGTGGTAGGAATTTTGTGGAGTCCTACAGATTCCGGAAGGTTCCATCACAAAAAAGTGGGAAAAATGTGTGATTTCCAGCAAAGTTGGAGGTTTGCAGGGCATTGTGTGTAAGAAAATGGTGTGGGGTGCATTTGAGCCCCCACCCTGGAATCAACCAGAAGTTTAGTTTTAAGATGTGTCTAGGTGTTGTGGATTTTTCTACATGGCAGCGTCCCAAAGTCAAAAACGTGCAGCCCTCACCATTCCAAATGGGACGATTTTAAGAGTTACCAAGCTCTCATGGCCCAAATGTAAAACCAAAACTTAAAATAATCAAATGTCCTCTTGCTTGCCGTGGGATAAGATGTTTTAGTGTGCGGGGGAGAGCTGAAAGACTGTTACCCCTTCAGTTGGGGTGGAGGGCATAACCAGGCTCATCCTGATTGGTAGCCACCACCCCACTGTTTTTTTTTCAATTCCATTGCATCTAGTAGACTTTCTGCCCCCTGGGATGTGGATTGGGGTTAATTGCCCCATCGGCCAATTGCCCCATCGGCCAATTGCCCCATCGGCCCTCTGGTCTCTGGTGGGTTTTCTGCCCCCCTTGGGGGCAGATGGGCCTCCCAAAAATAGGCTGATCTGCCCCCAAGGGGGGCAGATATGACCAACAGTAATGTGCCCCCATGGGGAGCGACTCTTGCCCAAGGGGCTGCCCCCCCAAACAAAACACACATAGGCACACACACCAATCCCTGGTGTCTAGTGTTTTCTGCCCCCCTTGGGGACAGATTGGCCTAACAAAAATAGGCCGATCAGCCCCGAAGGGGGGCAGAAATGGCCTAAATACAATTTTCCCCCAAGGGAGCGACCCTTGCCTAAGGAGTCGCTCCCCATACATAAAAACAAAGTAAATAAAAAAATATATATATCCCTGATGTCTAGAGGTTTCTTCCCCCCCGGGGGCAATCCGCCTAATTGCATTAGGCTGATCTGTCTCCAAGAGGGGCAGAAAATGCCTAAAAATATTTTGCCACCCCTGGGGAGACGCCCTTGTCCAAGGGGTCGCTCCCCAAATATTTTTTTTTTAAAAAAAAACATTTATTTTAGCCCTGGTGTCTAGGGGTTTTCTGCCCCCTATGGGGGCAGATCGGCCTAATTATATTACGCCGATCTGTCCCCAGGGGGCAGATATGGCCTAAAAATATTTTGCCCACCCCCTCCAGGGAGCTGCCCTTGCCCAAGGGGCCACTCCCCTTATGCGTAAGTACAAAACCAAAAAAAAAATCCCTGGTGTCTAGTGGTTTCTACCCCCGGGGGGGCAGAAATGGCCTAAAAAATTATTCCCCCCCCCCCGGGAGAGACTCTTGCCTAAGGGGTCGTTCCACACATATTAAAAAAAAAAAAGATATATTCCTGGTGTATTTGGGGTTTTTTGCCCCCCCCCACTCCCCCGGGACAGATCAGCCTAAGTATATTAGGCCAATCCTCCCCCGGGGGGGCAGAAATGGCCTAATAATAATTTGGCCCCCCGGGGAGTGGCCCTTGCCCAAGGGGCCACTCCAGTTATGCATAGGAATAATAAAATAAAAAAATCCCTGGTATCTAGAGAAATGGCCTAAAAATTATTTAGCCCGCTGGGGAGCAGCCCTTGCCTAAGGGGCCACTCCCCTCATGTCCTTTTCCCCCAAAAAATAAATTCCCTGGTGTTTAGTGGGCATTTCTGCTGCCCAATTGCATCGCAATCGGGCAGCAGAAATGCTTGCATAGACATGAAAGGAAAGGAAATGCCTTTCCTTTCCTTTCCTGCCTCTGCTGGACCCCTCCTCCTGAGCGGAAGAGAAATGCTGAGCATTTCTCTTCCGCAATCGCGCTGGAAGCATGCTTCCAGCGTGATGGGAGGCGACCTCTGATGAGGTCAGCACGCTCTTGCGTGCTGACGTCATCAGACGTCAGTTGGGGGGGGGGGTCGGGGGAGGAAGGGGAAGCAACTCCCCTTCCAGCCCTGACCTGGGAGGAGGGGGGATCCCACCACATTCAATATATGCCCATATATCTGGTGTTGTCAATAGATGAACTATGTTAAACAACCCCAGATTGTAAGGTGAGAATGAGTTAGCAAATTAGTTTTAGAAAACCGTTAGCAAGAAGGTTAGCATACATTTTACAATCAGTATTCATTAAAGATATAGATCCATAACTAGCTGGTAAAGGTGATTTTTGTACTTTTAGGGATTAATGTTAAAGAAGTCTCAGCTGCCATGCCCTTGATTTGCCCACTTTCCGAAAATGTGCAAAATAGCTTTTCAAGATTACGGTCAGTCGAACTATTTTTTTGTTGTTATAGAAATAGTTATATAGGCCATTAGGACCAAGTGTTTTCCCTGATGGAAGTGAATGCATGGCATTTCATTATCTCATATGCAGTGAGGTGGATCACCAACTGCAACTTCCCTTCTGCCACTTTTAGGAGTTTAATGAAATCAAGAAATGTGTTTTTAATTGGTTAACTGTTGAAGTAATTAGATCATTATAACACACTTTAAGAATTACAATATTGTTTCATCCTTTGTGACAATATCACCTTTTATACTTCTAAGTGTCTTAATATAAGAACAAATCCTCCCAGCTCTTAAATAATTGGCTAAGATTTTAAGATTATATTAACACCATACATCATTCTGGCTTTCTCACTTTGAATTAGGAACCCTTCATTTTTGGGAAGTATTTTCATTTTTGTGAAATTTACTGTTCATAAAATGTTATATATTGCACCATCACTCGGACTTGTGCCAAATCCAACCAGTATGTATGTGTAAAAATAATGGTGGGTAGCCACAAGACGTTTTTATTGCACTTATTCTCTCAGTTGGGAATTCAACTCCAGAAAAATCCTGCTCCGCTGTAATCCGATGTCAAAACACACCGCTGACATGATAGGTGTCTCGGGTGTGACCCCAATGATGAAGCATGCCACCAATTAGGCTGGTAAGTGAGCGGTCCTTTTAACAAAACCTAAGGGTGTTTGGGACATCACAGAAGTAAGAGGCTTAATAGTGTGCTCGCGTTTTGGGTAGAGAAAATCTACCAACTCTAGATCTGTTCGAAACCTAGAGACCCAGGGGAGTGCAGGGTGGTGTGCATCTTGTGGATCCCAACAGGTTTTCTTACCCAGAATTCCCTGTAAACCTCAAAATGTGACTAAAATCACACATTTTCCTGCAATGTCTGTGCCATATTCTTCCAGAAAAAGAAATAAACCACAAAATGCTACCACCAAGCGTACCCTTTAGTTTCCTGATAAAAATGATACTTCACTTGTTTGAGTGCCCAAAGCAGTCACCCAGAAAACATAATAAAAAAAAAACTGCATTTATGAACACACTTTTGTGCCCCATCAATTTCTACATGTTCTTGGCCCTTCCCTATTGCGGGCATTTGGCCCACCCACACAGGTGAGGTATAATTTTTAATCGGGAGACCAAGGGGAACTCTGAGTGGTAGGAATTTTTTTGCTCCACTCAGAGCACTTTGTTGATGCCATTTGCAGGGAAAAAAAAGTTTCTTTCTTCTGCAGCACTTTTTCCCATTTTGCCCCACAAAAACAAAATGTAGCTAATTTATCAGTCCCCTCCAGGGGAATCCACAAAACCTGGGTACTTTTAGAATACCCAGGACATTGGAAAAAAGGAAAAGAGGAGACAAATTTGGCATGTAAAGCCTATAAAGAGAAAAAGTTATGGGAGTCTGAGCACAAACTACCCCAAATAGCCAAAAAAGGCTTTGCACATTGAGGGAGGGCGGAGGGGGGACTTAGCAGCAACAGGGTTAAAGTGCAGTTATGTTTAAAAACAAACAAATTTATTTATTGTTTTTTTTATTTACTTTTTATACATTATCTCTTATCTAATTCCCACACCCAACTACACCTTTACCTAAACCTTCGTTTTTTCATTGAATTTCTGGGTGGTTTTGATCATATTCAATGTTGAGCATACGCCCAATACCCCCTAGCAACCTGTGCTTAACCCCCCTGCGGATAAGCAAACCCCCACCATTGTACATGACCTTCAGCCATGCACTGTAAGAGTTGGCAGTTAATCCACTGTGAGAGCCCCACAACGGCTGCACAAGGCCTATAGCTATGCACTGTAAGGATTGCAGCAAGGCCCGCACCCAACCTCTTGGGTTTGGCCAACCCCCACTGTGCACGGCCTTTGGCCCTGAGCACAATTCCCCACTTCCACAGTCTACAACGGTGGGTAGAGCGGTACAAGAGATTGGAAATGTTTTTTTCAATTGGACTTAAGGGAGGGTTCCCTGGAGCCCCCCTCTCCCACTAAGCACTCGGGGTCATGGTGTTTCCACCCTGCCTATTCCCCCATGTGGTTTTTCAAATTTCATTTTTCAGCACTCTGGCAATGAGACCCCAAGTGCTGTAATGACAACATGAACATTTACTTCAGTGTTACGGCCAGCCAATTAGACGATTTAGCTCTGAGGTACCGAAAGGACAATTAAAAGAAAAAGATCCCTCGGCCAATAAGAATGGCCTATTTTATTTTTTGCATCACAGGACCAACCATCCTCATATACCTATCTTTTTCAAAGCTGTTGGACCTGGCCCTTTTTGCAGGGTCATCTCCAAACCTTTTGCCTCCTTCCTCCTATTTTTTCTGACCAGTTTTTGTTTTGCTTTAGGACTCTGGACACTTTTCCACTGCTAACCAATGCTAAAGTGCATATGTTCTCTGTGTAAATTGCATTGGTGATTGGTTTATCCCTGATTGTCATATTTGATTTATTAGCGAGTCCCTAGTAAAGTGAACTAGAGGTGCCCAGAGCCTATAAATCAAATGCTACCAGTGGGCCTGCAGCACTGCCAGTGCCACCCCACGAGTAGCCCTGTAAACATGGCTCAGACCTGCCAGTGCATTGTTTTGGGGTACAGTTTTAACCTGCCAGTTCGACCTACCGAGTGTACCCACTTGCCAGGCCCAAACCTTCCCTTTTTAAACATGTAAGGCACCCCTAAGGTAGGCCCTAGGTAGCCCCATGGGCAGGGTGCAGTGTATGTTAACGGTGGACATGTACTGATGTGTTTTACATGTCCTAACAGTGAAATACTGCCAAATTCGGTTTTCACTGTTACAAGGCCTATCCCTCCCATAGGTTACCACGGGGGCTGCCTTTAAATACCTTTTAGGTGCAGTTTCCCTTTGGGAGCAGATAGAGATGAAGTTTGGGGTCTCTGAACTCACAATATAAAAACACATCTTTTGGTAAATTTGGTTTTTAAATTGTCAGTTTGAAAATGTCACTTTTAGAAAGTGGGCATTTTCTTGCTTAAACCATTCTGTGACTCTGTACATTTGTATATTCCCTGTCTTGGTCAGACTGACAGTTGGGCAGTTTATGATTCTCCACTAGACAGTAACACAAAGAGCTGGGGTGTAGCCTACATATCCTGATGGGCCATCTGGGCTAGAGTGGAGGGAAGAGTGGTCACTTAAACCTGAATGGACTGTGCCTGCCCTCACTCAATGCAGTCTCCAACCCCCTGGTCTGTGTCTGGAGCCAGGCCTGGGCAGGATCTTGCGAACAACAGAGACTTTCCTTTGAAGTTTGCCTACTTCGAAGGCAGAAAGGGGTATAAGTAGTGGACCCCAAACCCCATATTTAGTTCTGGAACCAAGAAGAACCTCTGCCAAGGAGAAGAGCTGAAGAGTTGGAGGAGGAGTACTACCCATTTGCCTGTGACTGCTTTGCTGGGTTGGCCTGCAGTTGCTGCTTCTGCCTGAAAGAGGACAAAGACTGGACCTTGTGGTATATTCCTGCTTGTGAAGAATCTCCAAGGGCTTGGACTGATCTTGCCTCCCATTTTGAAGTCTCAGGGCAATCAAAGACTTCCTCTGCCAGCATCTGGACTCTGCTGAGACCCCTGCCCTGCCACGTGGTACCCTATCCAGTCCCTGGGCCCTTGAAAAGTGGAACTGGTAGATCAAGGACTGAAATCCACACACAGGGATCCGTACAGAGAAAATTTCTACACACCACCTGCAACACTGCTTTAAAAACGACATGCCACCCGCCTTGTGGCTGAAATAGATGCATCAACAGCATCGCGGCTGGGAAATCGTTACATCACCTACATCACGGCTGGAGAAAGGATGCAGCACCTGCTTGCGGCTGCTCAAAACAATGCAAACCCCTCGCAGCACGGTTTTTCATCACCTTGCAGACGGATTTTGCATGCATCATCGCTGGGCGTCAAAATCAATGTGGGCCTGCATGGATCCGAGGTGGCCCATCCGGAAATCGATGCATCGCTCTCTTGCTGGGAGAAGAAATAGCGCACGGCCTCAATTGCAAGTAAGGAATCAACAGCGCTGACTTTTCCGAAGCACATTCACCCGTGGGATTTTATTTTTGACGCAAACCAGGTACTTTGTGTAAAAACAAGGTTTCCATTGTTTTCTACGGAGTAAGACTCTTTATTTTAAAATTTCACAACTTGACTTTTGGATGTTGGATTTCTATCATTTTGGTTTTGTTTGATTTCGATAAATTTTGCCTATTTTTCTAAACTGGCGTGGTGTCCATTTTGTGGTGTTTTCACTGTATTACTGTGTGTCTTAGTACAAATACTTTTCACATTACCTTTGAGATAAGCCTCACTGCTTGTGCCAAGCTAACAAGGGGGTGAGCAGGGGTTATCTTAAGTGTGTATCTCTCTTGCCTTGACTACAGTGAGGATCCCTGCTTGGACAGAGTGCAAAACTAACTGCCAACCAGAGACCCCTTTGGTAAAAGGGGCATTAACTCCTTCACGCCCAACCAAGCCCCAATTTGAATGCTGTCTGACAAACATCTAAATGGATTTACACCAAATCTGCAAGTACGCTTTCTAAGAAAAGATCTATCCTCTTGCCAAATTTGGTGCAGCTCCATTCCACCAGCTTTTATGTATAGGAGAGCAAAGCTGCCAATGAGAAGTAAAATGGGAAACCAGACTTTTGTGGCCTCCTCTTTTTCTTTGCACTCCTGACAGATCCGCACGCAATGATCCATGAGGGAGCCAAAGCGGCTGAACTTTTTTTTTTAGGAATGTTTCATGCAGCTTCATCAAATGGCTACAAAAACTATGGCCTAACTATACCTACACAACACTGAAAAAAAAAGGTAAAGTAACATTAGTTGAATTTCTCAGTGATAACGTTAAGTTTTGAACAAAAAGAACCACAGAAATTCACCAGTTATAGTTAGCAGCACTGATGACATCATCCAAAGGACACCATCCAATGAGCGTCCTAGTTTGCTTTACAGTTTACATAGTGGCAGATGTCTACAATAGTACTTTTCTACCTAATTTTGTACAGCCTAGGTCCAGCTTATGGTTGTAAGTGTGCACAAAGTGCATGTGCACCTAATTCTCCATAGATGTGTAGAGGTATTAAAGACTTTATAAATCTTTGCATCAAAGAGTAACTATGTGTGCAAGGCACAGCTGAGCTGTATTTATTATGGTCTCCACAGCTTTTTGGTTCTGCAGAAAACTTTCAGACAGGAAAAACACTCTAAATAGTAGATAGTAACTTCTGTAAGCATCCGTGACTTATTAGAGATAACTGTGCCAGCATAATAATTTATACCTACTTATTGTCAGACCTCTAATGCTGTAGGATATTATAAACCTGTGTGCAGGAAAACGAAGATTGGATGATGTTATCGGTGATGTCATCAATGATGTAATTCGAGATGTCACCAGTGATATATGTAGCGTCATAAGCAGTGCACAGTGGAGGCAAAAGTTATAGATGCTGAATTTCTGTGTTTTTGTTTTTAAAGTTCCAAACTTTAACGGATAACACCCCAGACATCTTTGGAGAGGACCATGCTCAGAAGGAACTTGCGCAGGAAGAGGAAGCACTCTGTTCAGGACAGCTCAGATCTCCAATCTGAGATTGAAAGTCACAAAATCACTTATGCCCAGCTCATGAGTACTGTGGTCCCTTCTGCCCAGCCCTCATTGAGGTCGCTGGTCCGTCACAGCCACCATGCCATGGTCGGTTCCAAAAAACTGTTTCGATGCCCCACCTTCGGCTTGGCACCGGAAACAGGCACTAAGGCCAAGGTCACGTCGTTGGGACCTCCAGAATGAGAGATCATTTCAGTAATGATCCGAATCTCGGGAACCACCTGGCAGCATCCAGCCTCGACTTCAGTGCAGGCCAAACCACAGGGACCAAAACCTTCGGCACCAAGATCTTCAGAGCTGAAAACCTCTGAGAGAAGACTCGGGTCAGTCTTCCACCAGCCCATCTCCAGTCACGCCAATATTGGAGACAATGGATGCTCTGCAGTGCAGACTCCAGATACAAGAGGGCACAGGCTGGATCATTGCCACTCCTTCCTGTCCTGCACTCCCCAAGTGAAAACTGTCTTTTCAGGAGACTTTGGACGTCCCTATCCCTTCTAAGAAGTAAACCCAGGACAAGGCTACCAGCCCTCCACGCAGGCCTTTTCCATCACAACCACCACCTCCTCTTCCTTTTGCTTCTCCATCTTCACCTCTGCCCCCCACCCTCCCCATTCCCCCACTTCTCACACACACACACACATACATATATAATATATATATACATAGTTCAAAACCCAGTGAGAAAGAAGGTCACCGGACAGCTGCACAATGTCCCAGGGATCGCATTAAGCTGAGAAGTAGATGAAAATATCCAAAGAGTCTCAAATGGAACTCATTTGTCCGCTATTTAATATAATAAAAATTGAATGTTCAGAAAAAAATTATAATCACGCTGTCCTGACCAAATGTCTACGCGTTTCGGCAAACGCCTTCAACTGGACATTGGCAGACATTATTGCACACATCAATTTATCCAATACAGTCCTTCTTTGATTTCAATGACACACTGCACATCTGAAACGGTGGTGGTCATCTTTAAATATGATTGGTTTTTACCACAATAAATCAGAGAACATTATATTTGTAAACAAAGCATCCTCATACTAATACATTACCATTCATAATTCAGTATGAATCTCAAGTATATGGATAACCATTGTTGGACAACTATATTAAATACAATTTAAATATAATAAATATTTATAAATATCAATGCTTAAATAAATATACATGGGTAACAAATCTAATATTAAGAACATTTCCAATATAGGTTTCCACACCAATTTCAATCAAATTTATACCAAAAGGAGACCCAATAATTATACTACATGCACAGGGATAATATAATCCATTTATAGTCTAAATCAACGCCATAATAAGCACATACAAAATAAATCAGCAAATTATCTCTCAACTATCAATTAGTAAATTTTAATTCATTGGGAAACAAAATAAAATAACCTCATGTAAAAATATGTTAAACATTATATCAATCCATGTACCTATCCATCTGAAAGGGAACAAATCTATTTTCAAAAAATTGAATCGCTTATGTTCGTAAAGTGCTCAGTGTCAAAAAGTGCAGTCATATTGAATCTGTAAAGTGGAAAAAAGAATGTGCAAACATAGACAATTAAAAATCAAATTCATAAATAGTAAAACTAGCTATACTGATGCTGGCCAAAACTGTGGTCAGTGATCTCACAAATGTTGCCATCAAATGTAGTGTAGTTGTGTGTATTGTATGCAAATTTGCAAGATTTACAACGACCACATTCTCAAAAACTCAAACTCTTCTTGGATAGCCATGACAGATTATTCTTAGAACAGAACAAGCTTCTAGTTAGATGATCCCCCAGCGAATGTGTTTTGCGGTATGTAATCTGGGATGAATCCCAATGATGATGATCACGTTGTAAAACATGCCAATTCTTCTGTATAATATTTTTAAGTTCTGTGTGTTGTTGATTAAATTAAAAAAACAGTCTAGGTGGTGATCTGTGTTCTTGTGAATTTTCCTCTCTGACTGCAGACATGTTAATCACTCTATTCTGGGCATCATTTAAAATCTTCAAAGGATATCCTCTATTCAAAAATCTTTTAGTCATGGTGGCAATTTCGTTTTTAAAACTTACAGTGTCAGAACAAATTCTGCGAGCCCGCAAGAATTGACTGTAAGGAATGCCCCATTTCAAAGCTTTCGGGTGACCACTATTCCCTGTAATATAGAATTACAAGTGGTCGGTTTGGCATAAATAGTCGTCTGCAAAGTATCATTATTTACAGTTAGCAAAACATCTAGAACTTCAATAGTATGTGTACTATACTTCAAATATAAATGAATATGGAACTCATTATCATTGAGTGCACTGATATATTCAAAAAGAGACTGTTCACCACCATCCCAAATGAGAAAAAGGTCATCAATGTATCTGACCCACAGTATGGCTCGTTCCATATAGTTTTTATGAGTATCCGACCAGGCGACTTCCTTTTCCCACCAACCCATATAAATATTGACATATGTGGGTGCAAAAGAAGCTCCAATGGCTGCCCCCTGTTTTTGGAGATAATACTCATTATCAAACAGGAAGACATTATGGGTAAGGCAGAATCTTAACATAGCTAAAAGCATATTAGTATGTTGCAAAAAGTTTATCTGGCGAGTCCCTAGAAAGTATCTACAGGCCTGAATACCATAATCATGCATGATGGAGGTGTATAAAGAGGCCACATCCATGATGACCAAACGATAACTAGATTGCCTGAGGATATTATGTATTTTGGATAAAAAAATCATTAGTATCCCACAAGTAAGATGGCAATGCAGTCACATACAGATACAGGAAAAGATCCAAATAACGTGAGGTATTTTCTAACAGGGATGAGTTCATACTTACAGTGGGTTGACCCGGAGGACTTTTTTTGTTTTTATGAATTTTGGGTAGGAAGTAAATACAAGGAATTTTTGGAAATTTAACTTTCAAATATGCATATTCTTCTTGATCAATAAGGCAATCCACACGCCAATTGTCCAACATCTCCCAATAACCCAGCTGGTATTGAGAAGTCGGATTTACATGTAATTTCTCATAATGCTCCCTGTTGGAAAATTGATGCTGTGCCTTCTTTATATAACTCGCTACATCCATGATCACAATATTGCCACCTTTATCAGAGGGCTTTAGCACGATAGCGGTATTAGATTTCAAAGCATTTAAGTCATTCCAATCTGATGCAGAGAAATTGATCCACTAGATTTCTTAGATTTCCAGTTACTACGGTATTTATCAATATCACCAACTACCAGCTCATAGAATGTATCGATTAAATTGCCGGTGGGTAGCTGAGGATTAAATCTATTGGAGGGTTTCAAGGAACTAGTGGTAGTATGATCAACTGTAAAGCCCATATTCTTCAAAGTTTCTATATCAGTACAGGTGTTTTCACTCATTGCATTATCAGTATTAATTAGATCACCAATCTCAATCAACTCAGGAATATCATCAATATTGAACCCAGAAAATCCAACTACATTATTATTATGTACAGGCTGTTTCACCAGCACTTTGCTAGAAAAATACTTCATTAGGCGTAATTTGCGGGTGAATTTATATAATTCAATTCTAGTGTTAACATAATCCCAATGCACAGTTGGACAGAAACTGAGACCCAAATTAAGAATACGTTCTTGATTATGCGTCAAATTGAATTTAGAAATATTGACAATGATGTTGGAATTGTCAAAGGTGGAGCAACTCTCTGGTTTGTTGATTCTCCCTCTTCCCCCTCCGTGTCTTGTGCCTCCCCGACCTCGTCCTCTGTTCCTGCTAGACTGTGGCGTGACCATTTGCATGAGTCGCATTTCACCGTGAAAATCCAGTTTGTTGGAAGCTTCATCAGCCGATGAGCTTAAATCCGAGCTTTCATCTACAGAGTTAGATTGTAAATTTGTATCTTCTACTGGATTTATCTTATCTTGCATTCTATTTGCGAGCAAAGATATAAATCCTTCCAAGTTCATAGTCTTTTTTATCTCTATTGAATTTATGAGCCTTGCACATTTTGATTTCATCTTCTTTTTTCTTTATACTTTTTCCATTTTTGTTAGCAATTGTTGTGTTTCTTGTGAATGATATGGAAAATGTTACTTACCCAGTGTACATCTGTTCGTGGCATGAGACGCTGCAGAGTCACATGCTGTGCATATCCCGCCATCTAGTGTTCGGCTCGGAGTGTTACAAGTTGTTTTTCTTCGAAGAAGTCTTTTCGAGTCACGAGATCGAGGGACTCCTCCCATTTCGGCTCCATTGCGCATGGGAGTCGACTCCATCTTAGATTGTTTTCCCCTCAGAGGGTGAGGTAGGAGTTGTGTATATAGTAATAGTGCCCATGCAATGGAGTAAGTATGTATGTACATAGTGTGATTAAAAGTGATATATTTACAAATTTACACATGTACAAGTTTATTCTTATCAACTTATAACGGCTACAGGCACCCAGGGAGGTGGGAGGGCGCATGTGAATCTGCAGCGTCTCATGCCACGAACAGATGTACACTGGGTAAGTGACATTTTCCGTTCAATGGCATGTGTAGCTGCAGATACACATGCTGTGCATAGACTAGTAAGCAGTTATCTCCCCAAAAGCGGTGGTTTAGCCTGTAGGAGTTGAAGTTGTTTGAAATAATGTTCGTAGTACTGCCTGTCCTACTGTGGCTTGTTGTGTTGTTAACACATCCACACAGTAATGTTTAGTGAATGTATGAGGTGTAGACCATGTGTCTGCCTTACAGATTTCTGTCATTGGTATATTCCCTAGAAAGGCCATGGTGGTGCCTTTCTTTCTAGTGGAGTGTGCCTTTGGTGTAATAGGCAGTTCTCTTTTTGCTTTAACATAACAGGTTTGAATACACTTAACTATCCATCTAGCAATGCCTTGTTTGGATATAGGATTTCCTGCATGAGGTTTTTGGAAAGCTACAAACAATTGTTTTGTTTTGCGAAATTGTTTGGTTCTATCAATGTAATACATTAGTGCTCTCTTTATGTCTAATGTATGTAATGGTCTTTCAGCTACAGAGTCTGGTTCTGGAAAAAACACAGGGAGTTCCACTGTTTGGTTTAAGTGGAACGGTGATATAACTTTTGGCAACATTTTTGGATTTGTGCGTAAAACCACTTTATGCTTGTGTATTTGTATAAAGGGTTCCTGTATGGTAAAAGCTTGTATTTCACTTACTCTTCTGAGAGATGTGATAGCTATTAGGAAGGCTACTTTCCAGGTTAAGTATTGCATTTCACACGAGTGCATGGGTTCGAATGGTGGACCCATGAGTCGTGTTAATATAATATTGAGGTTCCACGAAGGAACTGGCGGTGTTCTTGGTGGAATTATCCTTTTTAGACCCTCCATAAATGCTTTTATGATTGGGATTCTAAATAGTGAAGTTGAATGTGTAATTTGCAGATATGCAGAAATTGCTGTGAGATGTATTTTAATGGATGAAAAAGCTAATTTAGACTTTTGTAAGTGTAGTAAGTAGCTTACAATGTTTTTCGCGGACGCGTGTAATGGTTGAATTTGATTATTATGACAGTAATAAACTAATTGTTTCCATTTATTTGCGTAGCAATGTCTTGTAGTAGGTTTTCTAGCCTGTTTGATGACCTCCATACATTCTTGTGTAAGGTTTAGATGTCCGAATTCTAAAACTTCAGGAGCCAGATTGCTAGATTGAGCGATGCTGGATTTGGGTGTCTGATCTGTTGTTTGTGTTTAGTTAACAGATCTGGTTTGTTTGGTAGTTTGATATGAGGCACTACTGACAGGTCTAGTAGTGTTGTGTACCAATGTTGTCGTGCCCAAGTTGGTGCTATTAGTATTAGTTTGAGTTTGTTTTGACCTAATTTGTTTACTAGATACGGAAGGAGTGGGAGAGGGGGAAAAGCGTAAGCAAATATCCCTGACCAACTCATTCATAACGCATTGCCCTTGGAGTGAGGCTGTGGGTACCTGGATGCGAAGTTTTGGCATTTTGCGTTTTCTTTTGTTGCAAATAGGTCTATTTGCGGTGTTCCCCAGTTTTGGAAGTAGGTCTGTAGTATCTGGGGATGAATTTCCCATTCGTGGATTTGTTGTTGATCTCGACTGAGATTGTCTGCCAACTGGTTTTGAATTCCTGGGATGTATTGCGCTATTAGGCGAATGTGATTGTGAATCGCCCAATGCCAAATCTTCTGTGCTAAGAGACACAGTTGTGATGAGTGTGTCCCTCCCTGTTTGTTTAAGTAATACATTGTTGTCATGTTGTCTGTTTTGACAAGAATGTGTTTGTGGGCTATTAGTGGTTGAAATGCTTTCAACGCTAGAAACAATGCTAGTAATTCTAGATGATTTATATGAAGTTGTTTCTGCTGAGTGTCCCATTGTCCCTGGATGCTGTGTTGGTTGAGGTGTGCTCCCCACCCTACCATGGAAGCATCTGTTGTGATCACATATTGAGGCACTGGATCTTGGAAAGGCCGCCCTTGGTTTAAATTGACAGGATTCCACCATTGAAGTGAGGTGTGTGTTTGGCGGTCTATCAACACTAGATCTTGAAGTTGACCCTGTGCTTGTGTCCATTGTGTTGCTAGGCACTGTTGTAAGGGCTGCATGTGTAATCTTGCGTTTGGGACAATGGCTATGCATGAGGACATCATGCCTAGTAGTTTCATCACTAATTTTACCTGATACTTTTGGTTTGGGTGCATGCTTTGTATTACGTTTTGGAATGCTTGTACCCTTTGTGGACTTGGAGTGGCAATCCTTTTTTTGTGTTGATTGTTGCTCCTAAGTATTGTTGTATTTGACATGTTGTATTTGACATGTTTTTGGTAGTTTAGTGAGAACCCTAGTTTGTGAAGGGTTTCTATGATGTATTTTGTGTGTTGAAGACACTGTTTCTGAGTGCTGGTTTTGATTAACCAATCGTCTAGGTACGGGAATACGTGTATGTGTTGTCTTCTGATATGTGCAGCTACTACTGCAAGGCATTTTGTAAATACCCTTGGTGCTGTTGTTATCCAAGATGGTAACACTTTGAATTGGTAATGTACTCCTTGGATTACAAACCTTAAGTATTTCCTGTAGGAAGGATGTATAGGTATATGGAAGTAAGCATCTTTTAGGTCTAATGTTGACATGTAGTTTTGTTGTTTGAGCAATGGAATTACGTCTTGAAGTGTCACCATGTGAAAGTGATCTGATTTGATGTAAATATTTAATGTTCTGAGATCTAATGTGGGCCTCAGAGTTTTGTCCTTTTTTGGTATTAGAAAATACAGGGAGTAGACACCTGTTCCTTTCTGATGTTTGGGTACTAGTTCTATTGCCTCTTTTTGTAATAACGCTTGGACTTCTAGTTGTAATAGATCCAAGTGTTGTTTGGACATGTTGTGTGTCCTTGGAGGCACATTTGGTGGTGATTGTATGAATTCTATGCAATAACCATGTTGGATAATGGCTAGGACCCACAAGTCTGTTGTTATTTCCTCCCAATTTTTGTAATAATCTGTGAGTCTCCCCCCCACTGGTGTTATGTGTTGGGGATTTGTGACACTGAAGTCACTGTTTAGTTTGAGGTGTCTTTGGGCTTAGGAACTTTCCTCTGGTTTTAGGGAACTGTCCACCTCTGTATTGTCCCCGAAAGCCTCCTCTTTGATACTGGCCCTGGTATGTGGGTATGCCTTGTGAGGTTGAGGGTTCTGTGCTTTGGGCCTGAAACCCCCCTCTAAATTGTGTCTTCCCAAATGTGCCTCTGCTCTGTGGGGAGTAGAGCGCGCCCATGGCCTTGGCCGTATCAGTGTCCTTCTTCAGCTTTTCTATAGCTGTATCCACCTCCGGCCCAAACAACTGCTGTCCATTAAAAGGCATATTAAGCACAGCCTGTTGGATCTCTGGCTTAAATCCGGAGGTGCGTAGCCATGCGTGTCTCCGAATAGTGACCGCTGTATTCACAGTTCTTGCGGCTGTGTCCGCTGCGTCCATTGCCGATCGTATCTGGTTGTTGGAGATACTTTGGCCCTCCTCCATCACTTGTTGTGCACGCTTTTGAAACTCCTTGGGAAGATGTTCTATAAAGTGCTGCATTTCATCCCAATGAGCTCTGTCATATCTTTACAATAAAGCCTGTGAATTGGCAATGCGCCATTGATTGGCTGCCTGTGGTGCAACTCTTTTCCCCGCTGCATCAAACTTTCGACTTTCTTTGTCGGGTGGTGGTGCATCTCCAGAGGTGTGTGAATAAGCCCTTTTACGTGCTGCCCCTACTACTACCGAGTCAGGTGTCAGTTGTTGCGTGATGTACACAGGGTCTGTAGGGGGAGGCTTGTACTTTTTCTCCACCATAGGTGTGATGGCTCTGTCTTTGACGGGCTCTTGAAATACTTGTTTCGCGTGTTTCAACATCCCTGGTAACATTGGAAGACTTTGGTACTGACTGTGAGTTGACGACAAAGTATTAAATAAAAAGTCATCCTCAATCGGTTCAGCGTGCAGTTGCACATTGTGAAAAGCAGCAGCTCTGGACACCACCTGCGTGTAAGCAGTACTGTCTTCAGGTGGTGAAGGCCTTGCTAGGTAGCAGCCTGGACTATTGTCAGATACTAGTGCATCATATAGATCCCATGCATCTGGGTCATCCTGGCTCATCCCTGTGTGCGTTGGAGATTGCATTATAGGGGGGGTCGCAATTGGTGATGGTTGCAGTGAGTGGTGTGGTGATGGTTGTGGCGAAGAACGAGGTGGAGTTACTTCTTTTGCCACCTTTGCTTTTGGTTGTCTTTCTGTGTCTTGGAAAGCAAGTTTCCTTTTCATCATAATAGGAGGGAGAGTTCTTATTTTCCCTGTTTCCTTTTGAATATGGAGCCTTATTTGTGTATAATCTGGCTCCCCCACTTCTAGCTCTTGTCCAAATTTATGGCCTTGTAGTTGTGCTGAAAGGCCTTGTTCTTCGGAGTAGGAGCTTGTTTTCGGCTCCGAAGCTGGGTGTTTCGGCACTGAAACTTTTTCAACAGTCTTTTTCTGCTCCGATGCCACTTTTTTCGGTTTCGGGGTGCCGATCTCTCGGTGTCGACTTTGGTCGGAGCCGGTATCTCGATGTCGAGTTTGGTCGGAGCCATGTTCTCGGTGTTGAGTATACTCTGTGCCGGTATCTCGACCGGAGTCGGATGACTTCGACACGTGTGTGCCCTTTTTCGGTGCTGATGTTTGGTCACCGATTTTACGGGTTAAGCCATGGCCTGCTGGGGGTGGCGTCCCCTGGGTCTTCATGATTTTGGCGTGAGTTTTGGCCGGGGCTGGTTTACTCACGGTTTTCGCCGGCTGCTCCGTTTCGGGCTCGTCCGAGTCAGCAATGGAGAAAGTCTCCTCTTCTTCGACGTCGTGGTGTCCTGACGGCGCTGATGCCATTTGAAGCCTTCGTGCTGTCCGGTCCCGTAGCGTTTTCTTCGACCGAAATGCCCGACAGGCCTCGCAAGTATCCTCTTTGTGTTCGGGGGACAAACACAAATTACAGACCATATGCTGATCTGTGTAAGGATACTTATTGTGGCATTCGGGGCAGAAGCGGAATGGGGTCCGTTCCATGAGCCTTGAAGACGCACGCGGTCGGGCCGACCAGGCCCCGCCGGGGGATAGAAGCCCCGAAGGGCTACCGGAGCTCTTCTTTAAATCGGTGTCGATCTGCGTTAACTAACCCGATACCGAACGCAAACAATACCGTCGAATTTTCTGAGATTTAACTAACTTTCCGAACCGAAACACGGAGGGCAGAGGAACACGTCCGAACCCGATGGCGGAAAGAAAACAATCTAAGATGAAGTCGACGCCCATGTGCAATGGAGCCGAAATGGGAGGAATCCCTCGATCTCGTGACTCGAAAAGACTTCTTCGAAGAAAAACAACTTGTAACACTCCGAGCCCAACACTACATGGCGGGATATGCACAGCATGTGTATCTGCAGCTACACATGCCATCGAACATATAAATATATCCTCCCAACAGCACTTTAATGATATACAGATTAATTATGTAGGTGCTAGTCAAGTGTTGATTCGAATTTGTATTGCACTAATTATACTATGAAATGGATACATTGGCTACTTGGAGCCATGACAATATTGTGATGAACAATATGGTCATATACTTTTTTTTTATTTTTTATCTAACAATGATCGTAAACAGAATGTTTACATTTGTTAGAATAAAGTACATAAGGTTGAATACTAAATGCAAAGTGTAAACTTGGAAGTGGCTACTATGATTGAAATACTTAATGTAGAATGCTAAATGCAAAATTAAACATATTGGATTGCATGATTTAAATAAACATCCAGCGTATAGTCTTACTATTCTGTTTATTGCACTTGAGGATGTAGATAAAAGTAACGGAATCAGACTACAGGTCAGGTGACCAAGAGCTGTTGTGGTTGAAATGTGTTATAGGTTTGTTTCTTCTGCCAAAACAGGCATGTCATGTGAGAGAGAGTTCTGACAGGAGAGGTTAGTCCATGTACACACCGTAATACGCACACGTGTCATGTCAGGGAGTGGTCTGAGAGGAAATGGCAGTCCCTCTCGATTCACTACTATGCACATTTGCCATCTCAGAGAGAGGTCTTAGTGGAGAGGCCAGTCTTTCCACACACCCTCCTACGCACATCCATCATCTGAGAGAGAGTTCTGATTGGGGGAAGAAAGTCCATGCACAAACCCTACTATGGACACTTGTCAACCGAGGGAGGCCAGTCCATCCACACACCCTACTACACACATTTGTCATCTGAAAAGTCTGAAAGGGGAGGCTGGTCTATCCACAGACTTTAATATGCAAAACTGTCATCTTAGAGAAAGGTCTCAGTGGAGAGGCCAGTACCTCTCCACACACCCTACCATGCACACCAGTCATCTCATGGAGAGGTCTGTCAGGAGATACCAGTTTATGTACACACTGTAATACGCACGTCATGTTAGAGAGCAGTCTGAGAGGAAAGGTGAGTCCCTCTCGTCTCACTACTACACACATTCATCATCTCAGAGGTCTTAAAGGAGAGGCCAGTCCATCCACACATCCTACCTTGCACATCTGTCATCTGAGTGAGAGGTGTCAGCAGAGAGTCCAGTGTCTCTCCACACACCCATCAATTGAGAGAGAGGTCTGACAGGCGAGGCCAGTCCATCTACACAAACTACTATGTACAGCTGTCATTGGACAAAGAGGTCTCAAAGGAAAGGCCAGTCTCTTTAGATAGCCTACTACATACACCCATCATTCGAGAGAGAGAGGTCTGACAGGAGAGGGCAGTGTGTCACTTCAAACTATTATGCATATTTGCAATTCAAGAGAGAGCTTTGAAAGGAGAGGGTAGTCCATTATTAGACTGCAGCATGCAGAACTATTATTCAAGAGTGTTCTCAGTGGAGAGGCTAGTCCCTCCTATATATTATTATTTTTATACAATTGTGTTGCAATCCAGCAAGAGTAGCGTGCAAGCTTCAGGGATTGAAGCTTGCTGCATGGGGTTCGTTTGATCTTGTGAGCATATTGCAAAATTCGTGTGGAAAATTACTGAGCCTGCCACAAAGTGTTCTACAACCCTGCAAGTCTCTCGTGAGACCCGCATGGAAAATTGCTGGCCTTGCCATGAGGTGTTTTACAATCTTGCAAGAGGTTCACAAGATTGTATGGGGAGAAGCAAAAAAAAAAAGGACCAACATCCTTGGCATGGCAGAGTACCCCCATGCAAAGCCCATGCCAATAGTAACCATTCTTAGTAAAAGGTTAAAGAAATACTTTGATACGATTGGCTGCCGAACCAGAGATAGCTCAGTATGTTGTTGGTGCTTTGGAGAAGAAGGTTTGTTGACTTGTGCTCAGCAGAAGTGAATTTATGTGCAGCTGAAAGAGACTGGTGTCTTTATTTGCATTTACAAAATAACTTAAATTTCAGGTATTTAATAACATATTTTATGAACTTTGTTGTGAAGTGTCAGTAAATGTACTAATGTTGGTAAACTTATTCTACGCCATATTTACAGAGTAAAAAGCTGTTTGGGGAGGTGTAGATGTGTTAATGTAGCTTTTGAGAGCTGCACATTATAACATAGAGAGATGTAAGCAAGGTTTGCACATTGTGTTAAAAAATGAAGTCTCGCTCGTTTTTAAGCTTTTGGGACCTTGGTTTACTTGGGTTTCCCTAAATCTCTTGGGTAGTTAAACAAACCTGGTGTTTGGTTCTCACCCCACCCGTAGGACTTTGATTCAACCAGGGAAGACTGAGAATGACCAACCCTCAAAAGTGGAAACAGACAAAAACAAAATACAGAAATAACTTTCTTAGGGCCATATTTATACTTTTTGATGCAAAACTGCTCCAACGCAGTTTTGCGTAAACATTTTTAACGTCATTTCCTTGCGCCACCCGGGCGTCAAATTTATACTTCGACGCTCGCCGGTGCAAACCACTGGTTAGAGTCATTTTTTTTTTACTCAAACCAATGGGACACGTTGTAAAGAAAAACAATGTTAATGCAGCGAAAATGACTTTAATCCGGTTTACGACTTCGCAAACCCGATACATGCCATTTTTTGCCGCAATAGCGCCAAAAAGCGGCACAAACACAGCAAAATATGCAAAGGAGCCCCAAAATGGATCCCAGGTGCCATGAGAGACCCCAGGAAGATGACAACCGACCAGGAACCAGCCAGGAGGACCCACACAAGACCCAGCAGAGGGAGAAGAAGAAAAGGAAGTGTTGGTTCAGTGCAGAGGAGCATGAAATACTGGTAAAAGAGGTGACGGAACACCAGCACCAACTATTTGTCACCTCTAAATTGCCAATTGGGAGGAGAGAGGCAATTTGACAACAAATTGTCGATAAGATCAACAGTGTGGCAGAAGTATGGAGAACAGTCACTGAGTGCAAGAAACGCTGGCATGACTGCAAGCGCAGGACCAAGGAAAAGATGGCAAGGAACAGGAAGGCAGCACTGCAGACTGGAGGTGGAAGTCCAGCACCGCAAGAGGCCCTGGACCACATGGAGGAGATGGTGACAACCGTCATCCCAGAGGAGATCGTCACAGGGATTCAAGGACAGGACAGTGCAGACTACCAGGATACAACACAGATGCAGGGTAAATGGCATGGGTAACAAAAATGACTATTTGTTAATTGCAAGCAGGGGGCATACCTCCTACACAATGCCTGTCAGCCATGATAATCAGGTAGTGGAAAAGGCAAAGGGGCACGGCACGGGGGCATGGGCTTTGCATGGGGGTACTCTGCTATGCCAAGGATGTTGGAAAAGCAAAGCCAGTGCAGGAGGGTAGGGTACAACGTAAAACAGCTCTGCTGTCACATGCAAGCTGGTATTGTCGCTACATGAACTAGGGCTCAATTTCCAGTTTCAGGCCATATCTGCAAGTGGTGTTTACCAATGACAACAGTTGCCATTACCACCTCTGCTGTGTGTGCAGGTCAAGTAGCTAATGGCAGTTACGTGCCCATGGATCAAACACACCCAAAATAGAGGGTTCAGGAGGACAACGTTACCAATCCCCTGTAATTAATAAAAATGAGCAATTCCTGTCAAATGCTCATGTCTATAGGCGCTAAAAACATCAGGTATTGTATGTAACATTATGAGGTACACAGCAGTAATGTCGCACCCACGCTGCACATGTCAGGGACTACCATGTGCCTGTGTCACAATAGCTGCAATGCCACCATGCAACATCTCAAGTGTCATAGTGCTAAGACAACAGCATTGAGGGGGAGGACATATGTTTCCAGCTAGTCAAACACACCCGCACAGTCATAAGAGGAATTGGAACACTGCTAGGACCATCAGTGCAATCCAATGTAGCACACATTGCCCAACATCAGCAGTACACACTACCAATGCTGACACCTGTATTGTGCCATGCCAATGCTATACATAGTATATGCTAGCTCTCAGCAACATATAAGTGGATGTGAAATATCAGAGACGGGGAGAGTTCCAGATTGTTAAGTGTGGTGCAACTGCCATCAGAACACCCACAGCCATTGCAAGGCCCCAGCATGATAATGGAAGGAGACGGAGGGTTGAGTAGGACAAGAAGGAGGCAACATACAATTTGGACAGAACATACACCTAGAGGATGGGAGGCAGACATTTCCCCAAACTGCTCACACTACATGTGACATGCAGGTGGGGCATAGGCCTGGTAGACTTGTAATCTTAATGACAGGAACAATGAACAGGAACCAAGATCACAATGTGCAACTAATAGGAAGTCAGGAACGTCACATTACAAATGCCGCAACACAGACACACTAATTGTACAATATCTCATTGCAGAGGACAATGGCTCTCCTGGGGATATGCCTGTCCTGGATTTCCCTGATGACATGGATGACGAGCTGACAAACATTAGCCATCAGACCCTCCAAGATGTCCTTGGAACCCTCCATACACTACCTTCACTCACAAGGAGGAGCACAGAAGTAGCAGCCATCACAGTGGACCCACCTACCACCCCAATTGTACGACCTGCCAGCTCAAACCCAGATGAGGACTCTGAGGACACTGGCACCAGCTTTAAGAGGACTGTAGTTGGAGTACAGCGTGATCTGGCCAAGGAGGTGTGGGTGGAGATGCAAAATATGGCAGCCAGCCTTGAGGGGGTGCGTTCGTGCGTGATGTCATATGCAGAACAGGCAGCAGCCATGCAAGCGCAAACATCTATCCTGGAAGGACTTCAACAAAGTGTAAAGAAAATCAGCACTGCAGTAAGGGAATTGCCACAACACCTCACACACCAAACGTTTCACTGCGTGCACGAATGCAATCATGATCCCCTCAGGGCCGACCTGGCTGCCTACCACAGTGATGTAGCTGCTATACTTAAGAACCAGCAGCTTCTCCTTGCTACAGTACTGCCCTTAATAGCCCTACAGTTGGCAGCTACCGGGATTTCTGACTCCACTTCTTTAAACACTGAAGTGTGTGTTGCCCCTTCAAGCCCACCACCAACAAGGGCAGAGGAGGCAACACACACATCAGAAGAAGAAGAAGACGTGGAACAGATCACCTTCACCCATAAGAGTACCCGGTAGCAGAAGTCCATGCCAAATGGGCAATTAAATCCTAGGTCCTGTGCTTGTTAACATGCCAGTCTTTCAACAGCTGCTCACATGCACTGTCCTTCGCCTACTGTTTACCTTGACACTATGCTCTGTGATTGTCTCTCACTACCTCATTGGCAATTAATGTTCCTCTGCACTGTATGATACTTCACCCCAGCATGTCCAAAGACATGTCCCATTGCACCTGTGTAGTATCACAATCAAATGCGTCACTCTAATGGACTCACAATCCTGGACTATGTAAATATTGCATTACAGCACTTTAAAGTAAATAGCGCTTACACAACCACTTTGTCTCTGTTTAATGTGACACATCAACTGTGTAGGAGATTAGTGATGTATGTCACATGTCAAGGGGCATAGAATGTCAATGCAACAGTGTTGAAAGAATGTGGGCAGATAACTATGCACTGGGGTCTGGATTGTATCATCATCTGCACTTCAGGAAGGTTATTTCTGTAGTAAATAGACAACTAACAGTATAATGTTGTGTTGGACTAAAAAAGTCAGCTTCAAGGGATGTTTAAGCTGAAAATCAATGTGTTCAAAATTCCCTTCTAGACAATCTTTATGTATGTGACATCTGACTATAAACATTCATCACACACACACACACACCATACAGCAGGAATGGTGTATGGTGTGTGTGTGTGTGATGAATGTTTATAGTAAGTATACAATACTACATAAGATTATACCATCACTCACCTTATCAGGGTTCACATGAACATCAGGCTGCAGGCAGACGTACCACAGTGCCCAAGATTCCAAATCAGGTCTCAAACGATGGCAGATAGAAAACACACATCCAAACTTAACAACACATTGAAAACCATAGTAACCTTGAGTGGTGGGTGCAATGGATGGCAGATGCACAGAGAAGTCGCTTTGGTGTAGCTGCCAATGTGACAGCTCAATAGGAATTGGGAATAACCATGTCAATAATGGGATCTGGATGCAGGATGGTACACAAATGCAAATACTAAATTGACACTGTTCACCAATGCCAAGGCCCTGATCCCCAAGCATATGACACATACTGTAAAGGAGTACCTAAATATTTATTTAACAGTAAAAAAGGGATACTAAAAATAGGGGAAACACCTTAACTAACCTAACCTATCCTAACTACACATTACCTACAACTGGCCCTAACTACCCTAAGCTAAACTTACTTTTCACATTTAACTAAACACTCTAAACATCAACACCCCACCCCACTTATGTGACGGGACACATGTAGGACAACATATACTAACCTAAACGCATACTATCTTATGCTAAACAAATATATCTTTGTTGAATTGTTTGTAAATGTTTTTTTAATACACAAAAACCCCAACATCATAATTCCCACCCACCCACAAAAAAACACATGTAAAAATATAATCCCCTCCACCCCCCAACCTACTTATACTAACTAAACTATTCTACCTAACACTAAGCCCCCTAAAACACCTAAGAACCAGGAAAGAGGAGGGAGGGGAGGGAATCATGGCTGAGTGTCCAACAGTTACAAGTTTGCCCTCCGCAGGATCTTCTTTCTCCCACGCAGTCTCCCTCTATTGCAGGACACCTTCTGCTGCAGCCTGTCCATCCTCCACAACATCTGTTGCATGTCACGTCGCGTGTTCATAAATTCCGCATTGTCTATGTCTGCAGCAGGGGTGGTCTGTGTGCCACTAGTGGATGGTTGTGCTGGTGCTGGTGCCATGCTTGGAGGGGGAGGTGCAGGAGCTGCTGTTAGTGGGCCAGGAGCGGATGATGTAGAGGGACCTGCAACGGTGGCTGTCATCCTTGGTGCCACTTGGGGCGGAGTGGTGATGCTGGTGGTGGCAGATGTTGTGGCCACGGATGGCCCACCTTGGGCAAATGCCCTCCAGACCCCTGTGGCTCTCTCATGGCGATAACGCCGTGCCATGTTGCAGAACCCAGACTCCACATCCAGAATGTGTCGGTAACGCATCACCTTCCTCTGGAATTCTCGGATCTGATTGGCATTCATGTTGGCAGCTGTTAAAAAAAGAGAAAGCCAAACATTAGTTACATCATTGTGTAATACATCTACTGATGATATTCAAACACTTCCTCAAAATTAGCTTAAACAGCCCAAATCACAGTACAGATCATACATTGTACCTGAGGAATTACATGCCAACACAGCCTACACATCTCCTATCTAACAGCACAGCAATGCTCAAAAAGGTGTGTACCTACTTAAATGATCTATGCATCATTGTTCTGTCATTAGTTACATAACAAATGCTGCAAGTAGTCCACATGTGACAAGCCAACTAATGACTATCTTCTGGGTGACAACCAAGGGCCACAAGATCGGTGGTTTGTAAATGGAATTGCCAAGATGGTATGCAGTTGCTAATCATGAGGGGGTATCCTAGGTTGGAACAAATTAATTACATGTCTGTCTTCTACACTGGGATCCTCACACCTAGGTACACATATTTCATAAACCTAACCCTGTGCCTCAGGGGGGGATGGACATGCAACACATACTTTCAAACATCAAGGACAGCCATGAAGCTGTGGACAGCTGTCCATAGGTTTAATCAGTCCACCATAGGTAAGGAGGGCTTCCAACTAGGATAGGCACAAACATTGGACAATCACTTCCACATTTATGTTCCTAATTGCGAACAATTGTCCACATCATTTGCTATCACTAATAGCTTTCCAAAAAGAAGCACATAGATGCAAGCACCCATCTGGGCTTGAGCTGCATCCACACCTATGACATTCTACTCAAGTGCCACATACACGTAGAACAACATGTGGAGCTAGATGCTGCTAGGAAGTCAAACAAACAGTCCTACATGTTCATTAGTTAACAGGGAGGCTCAAGTCTCTGGGTAATACTTCGGCATCACTGCTCTGTGTGATTCAGGGTATGACTTGCTGACTAAATCTTGAAAATGGCTACCTCTAAAATTTTCAGTGGAATAACTGTAGCAACAAATATCAACCTGTCCATGCCTACAGCGCAGCACTAGATTCACAAAATATGACTCTACGCCACTGATTGTCCAACTCAAATATGGAAAAACAAGTCAAACTCCAGTCAAGTCACATATCAGATCATGTGCCAGTACATCATACCTTGTTATGTGTCTGACACACAGGAGTCAATCACACAACAGCTGCAAACACAACACAGAACTAACATATCAACACTTACTTGATATGTCTGGGTCTGCAAATCGAGCCACTTCTCCAATTGTGTTGGGGGCTGGTCCACTTGTAAAAAAAAGTGGAAGGGTGAAATGTGCTCAATGTCTGCGCACTGTACAACACTTGGAACAAAAACTCACTGTGTGTGACATTATATATGATAGACCAGCACCTCAGGCATGTAGACACCTCACCAGACATACCACTGCAAACATGTATTGACCCTGTCACTCCAGTGAGTAATACACACACATATGCACACATGCAGTGAGTGACCCTAACAATCATGTGGTGACAAACATGATTTCTCAGTTGGGTGCAAATTCATTTATAGAGAGTACTCCATTTCTTCATTTGTTGTTATGAGAGCAATGCAAAGCCACATTCCTGGTGCACTGCAATACCAGTCACTCAGGTATTGTGGCTTGTGCATCAAGGGACACTCAGTTACTGTGTGATGCTCATTTGGGTTGAGTTTAGCCCATGAATTATTATGCTTTCTATGGTCCATTATAAGTGTGCCTGTGTTGTCTGAAGGTTACATATGCCACATTGCCAGTGTACCCAGAGCCGTACATTACCCCTACGACACCATGATGGCAGGGATCCTGTGTGTTACTTGATGACAATCTTACGCTAAACATGGATTGGCCATTTATCTAAATCAAAACAACAAAGAAATATATGCTGACAGTGTCTATTTTGATCATCCGTGACAGAATGCATGGGCGCCGGTGTAGTCATTGCACCTGAAATGTGTTACTCATTGCCCTTTGTACCTATATCAGGTATTGTAAATCACAGTTAGCCACATTCATCATCTTGCATTTGCCAAAGTTGGGTGATCTGTGGGTATACAACGAACTGACACTGTCCCCTAATTGAAACATGGTTTACCAAATTTCCTACTGTGGCAATCTTGATCAGGTAGGTCTCAATTTGTATGCACCTTGGGAATGGCAGCAGTCATAGGAATCCTGGTCTGCTGATCTTGGCATACACCCATGTCTGTGATAGCCTTCAAACTAAGACGTTCACTATTGAACATATGCTGCACTAAATCAGCAGGGGGTGTACCAAACGTAAACTAGCAAACTATTTTGTCACTTTATATGTATGATGGAGCGGTCAAGGGTCCCTTGCACAACATCATGCAAGTGATAATTTGTGACCATGCATTCACCAAGTTCAGGTATCCCATGATGACCAATTAACTTATGAGAATTGCATGGCTATAAATTGACACAGATGGCAAATGCATCAGCTCTGTTCCAGAAATTGTGCCCAAGGCAAATTAAAACACACAGGAACAATGAACAGGGGGCCAGATATTTTTTTTTTCTTCAATGTGTAGCATTTGCTTCATGTTTTACGCTACAGCTATGGAAAGTAGCACCAAACATTTAGATGTTATACTGTGTGCATTACTTTGGCATCCATTTCTAATTTAAATGCTGCACAAACCAAGTCAAAGTATCAGCCTAAGATATTACCAGAGGTTAGGAAGAACTTTGTACGTATGGGCATGAATACAGTTCAGACATGTATTCCAAATAATTGGGGACTACATTCATTCCTTGCTTTAGCGTGTGAAATGAGCCGCAATACCATCATCTATTGACTTCAAAGCAGCACTAATTGACAAGATCAAGTTGTTTTTTGTAAGTTTGTGCAGCTTTTGCGTCAACAAATGACGGTAATGTGTAGCAAATATTGTATAAATCAGGGCCACTGTATATTTAACTTGCATTCCACATGTCCCCAAACATTGCATGCAGCATGCCAACAAATCTGCTACTGTCACTACAGAGCATTTAAATGTGCACATTAGTCTGAATTGTACTCACCAACAGGGCTACCAAACACCACACCCAGGTGGTCCAGCAGGTCTTGCTCTCTGGCAACAAGGTCAGCCTAGCGACGCTTGAGTTGGTGGTCGTTGCGCTGTGTGTTGAATATTCTCTTCAGATGGTACAGCACCTTGGACCACCTGAGCTTCTTCGCCTTCGTGTGATATCCCTGTATCACCCAGCCACCAGCCTCTAACATCAGGGGGAGGAAGTGGCACACCAGCCAAATGAATGCCCCTAGCTCCTCCTCACCCATCCTCCCCATACGTGGCCTTCCCAACATGACAAAAATAATAGGGATAGGAAAGGGTAAGGAGGAAAATGCAGGGAAAGGAGGGAGGAAAATGAAACTTAAATAACCCACAAACAGCCCAACAATACCCCAACTAACAATACCCACTACACACTCCCAATAGTACAAAGGCAAAGTCAGAAACAATAAATGAAAAATACACACTTACACTGATTCACTGAGACAATTACAAAAACAACAGATGAAAATTAGAATGGCACACAGGAGACAAAATCACAATTTGGACAGACAAAACTCTCAGCACAGCCACACAGTCTAGAAGAATCACAGACTGCAAAGTGAAAGTGAAAGTACAGCCACTGTACCATTTCTGAAACAGGATATCCTATTACATCACTTCCTGCCCAAATGCGGTGCGTTTATAATCTGATGCATGAAACTTTTATGATGCTTACGGGCTTTACGTCAAAATATTTTGACGCAAATGCTTAAAAATTGCCTCGCATTCAAAGATCAATATATCTTTCATGGATAACCAATTTCATGGGGTGCAGTGTTGGAATTTGCGCTAGAGACCAATAGATGTATAATGGCTGTGAGCGTCATTTTTCAATGTATATGTGGCAAATTTTGACGCATATGCGTCTATTTTGACACGTTTGCGTCAAAATATCTGTCTTTAACTGTGTTTGTGTCATTTTTCTCATTTTTAACGTGCAGAAAAGCTGTAACTATACAGCAATAGGCTGTTAGGGCCTGCTGTGTGTGTTCCAGTGTTTGGGCACATGTGGCAGACCACACTACTGTGTACCATAATACTCATGTTGTTGTGCCGGATAAGTACTCTTGACTGACGCAATGGCAACCCAAACATTTGGAATAAAAATTGGTATTCCCTAGTTTGAGCAGGTGGTGCGTCAATAGAGGATAGCAAGGCTATGCAACTTGACACATTCACTCATGGACTGTGTGTATATGTCTGTGAATTGGCTATTTCAATTGTTGTTGTGCCTCTGTGTGAACGTCACAAGACGTGTTTTGCATTATGTGCTTGTATGCATGTGCTGTAAATGTGGATAACCATCAGATGCCATTCATTGTGTTACATCAGTCAGGATATGTGTTTCTCATACCCGTGGCGTCTAATGCTGAGTGAACTTCCCTGACTTGAGGGACAAAACATCTCCCATGACAAACTATGCACAGGATAGCTAGTGGACGGTTGATAATGGCAATGTTACAAGGGTAAGCCATCACATGTACTTGAATGTTGGATACCACTTCCTGGTCACTTGTTTGTATACTACCCATGAGTCAGGCATTTGAACATGCTAGGTAGGTACAGTGTGACACAGAGTCCCAACACCAATCCAAAAAAGTTATGGTACACCACAGTTTGAGTCATATAAATGACCTATGTTTCTCCTGTGGCAGTGGGGGACCAGCAGACCATGCTGCACGTGTTCACATATTTCCAGTGGTTCATTGCACCAAGGTGTCCAGTTCAAGTGTGTGGCCATGTGTACCCTTTGTCAGTATTGTCCTCCATGTTGTCACAGTTACATGCAGGTCTAGTCATGAGTCTGTGGAGCCATTCCCTGCATGAACAGAGTATCCTTCAAGGCAGAATTGACCTAAAGGCAAAGATAAATTGACAACACACACGGGGATAGTCCAGCTATAGCACTGCCGAACTTTTATAAGGTTGACAACAGGGCAACCGTGGTGTGCTTAAAAACGTTATGGAACAGTAATAGGAAATAGGCAGCTTTCATCACAACATTTGTACACAGGGTAGCCTCTAAAATTCCCACTGCAACAGGGAACATCAGTGCCTCTGTGCTGATTAATCTCACAGCTAGTTACCACGCAAGCACCATCAATAGGTTGCGGCCAATGTGAATCTGTGTGTGGGCCGTCAGGGAACAAACATGTTTTGTCCTTTTCATACACATTAGCAAACGTTGTTTGTTGTGCTGGAGGAACCGTACCAAATCCATGCATACAGCCATAGTACACTCTCGCTGTTTGTCACCCATGAATACATGAAACCCAGACAAGGGATGGGGGCTGGATTAGGCAATTTGAATACATGCCCCAGCCCATAATACAATAAGTAAACTGATTAAACGATACTATACATTCGAGGATTCATCGTAGACCTACCAGGAGGAAAGAGAGGGCATGGAAAGCAACTATGAGACAAATGTAGCCACAGGGAACCTCTATGGTAAGGCAAAGACAGGAACCAGTCAGGCTAACAGGATGCAGGGTCAGTCAGGAACAAAAATGAACAAGGCAAATACACAGTGAGCAGACTCTGACTGTGAAAAGCTGGAACAACACTGTGGGAACTAAAAACTGTACTTGTGCTGTGGGCTTCAATTTTACACAATACCCCAAGGCCTGTGTTACACAAGTGATTTATGCGGCAATGCACAACAAGGATATTCAGAAAATGGCAGTTTCTAAGCAGTTCCAGGCAGCAGCAATGTCAGTGTAGGTTCAAATGACTGGTCTGCATGGAAGTGCTCACAGGTGTGTGCAGCTTCAGTCTCTCACAAGTCCTGTAGGTGAGAATCAAGTTCAAAGGACTAACAGTACCTTTTACATGGGAAGCAATGGACAGGTGATTACAGGTCCTACCGACTATCAGGCAGTGCATTATCGGACCTGGAGTCCATGCGGACAGATGAACTATGACTACGGCATGCCATACTAAAGAGGGAAGCACACAGGAGTCAGAATGTGTAGATGAAGGTTATCAGGGTACAAATGGTCAATTTACAGGGCCCCCTAGAGAAGGGTGGGGAGAGACTGAAAACATGGCAGTAGCAGGACTTATTACCTGGGATGGCATGCGCAGGGCATGTCTTGTGAACAATGCTTGTCATACCTGGGACACTCATGCTATCCATTTTCAGCTTAGATGGCCTTCTTGTCACACATGCTCTTTGCAGAGATAGCTGATGTCACACTTACTGCTGTCAAGGATCTGGTCATACATTCCTGTTAACAATAAAATTGCACATCCACTGCCTCATGTATGAAGCACTTTTTTACCTTATGATTGATGGTGTCTTAGTTGTGCGTCATATGCTGCAATGGACCTTGTTGGCAACAGGGATGTGTCTCATAGCTGTGGTCCTCTGATATTGCCCTTCAAATGTGAAATAGACAGCATATATGTCATTAACAGTGTGTGTGATGTTGGGTGTACATTCATACCCGTCAAATGTGATGTGGCTTTTTCAGTATCCAAATCTGTATTTCTGAAATGCTCCATGAGGCTAAACACTGATTATGATTCCTAGGGATCATGTGATGCATAAATAATTACCCAGACCATGATTGAGTGATGAAGTGAGGTGGTTAATGACATATGGTAAGAAAGTGGTGATGGTGACTAGAGTTAAAAGAAGTTTTGTACAATGTGTTATCTCCGATGCAATCCTGCTGCAGTGTTTGGATGGTCCCTCCTTACACAAATGTTGTGCAAAATGGCACAGGTCAACATGATCTTGCAGACCATTTCAGGTGAATATAAGAGTCTGCCTCCAGTGATGTCGAGGCACCTGAATCTTGACTTCAGGATGCCAAAAGTCCTCTCTACTATGATGCGTGTCGTCCGATGTGCCTCATTATAGGCACGCTCTGCTGCAGTGCTTGGGTTTGTAAATGGGGTCATGATCCATGGCTGGATCCCATACCCCTGAACAGCTGAAAGAGAAAATGAGTGTAAATATTTGGATGTTGCTTGCACCTTGATTATCACTTTGCATGGCAGTTGTTATCTTGTGTCGTCTGTGACTCATCTGTGTTTGTGTTATTGTGTGGAATCCTAAGCTTCTAGGATGTTTTATCAGCATTGGGTTGTTTATTTATCTGAACTGGTGTTGGCTGATTGACCGGATATCAGCGGTATATTTGTAAACTTGCAGTACACTGTGTATCTCCCATGCATTATGTCCTGTGAAAGGAGTGTCCATGTGTCTTCACTGGAGGTGACATGATACTTTCACACACAGAATTGATTCCACTGTAGTGGTAACACGGTTGCACTATGTGGCCTGAACACCCCATCCAATTCAACATATGTAATAGCATGTGAAAAACAACAGTGAGGCCTTCTGATTTAGCTAGGTGACGATCTACAACAGATTTCCATAAGTTTGCAGCACTGAAGTGTTGACAATTGACAATGCACAAATATCCCATGTATGACAAGTTCTATGCAAACCTATTTTTGTGCCCTCACCGATTTGGCTCATGTGCAAACGTGTACCTACACTACTGAACCTGGTCCAGGTAAGCTGGCTAACTTGGTTGTGAGGATGAAGGTTTAAGTGTCAGAAGGTCCATATGCCTGTACATCTGTTGTGTATATGTGTAATTGTCTCAATCTGTATGTGTAGCAATGTGCACTTTGCATTAGTGTCACATCAATATGTGTTCATAGCACAGTCCACTTCCTTATTGCTAGCTGGCAATGTCACTGCAGGTGCGATGTGAGATGTTGGTATTGCCTCAATGATTCCAATTCACCTTCATTAGAGTCATCAACATCATGCTTTGTGTCTCATGGTGTTTGACCTGCAGCGAAACACATTACACACCCCTTACACAGTACGTATTGCTTGGAAGGGTGTGGGATTGACTGTAGCCTTATGTGATATGGTAAGATTCATCTTCCAAGTTGTACTGCCAGTTAAGGCCATGTCATTGTCACTGTGTGGTTTTAAATTGGTCCCTTGTGGCACTGGAGTGGCATCTGTTGTTATTTGCATCTGTCATTTGTCCATAGGTGTGTATCCCATTGGGTCAGAATATCAAACATGACTAGCAGTGTCACAACCTCAGTGTCTTCCTGGCCACGTGTCAATGTAGTGATGTATGTGTTGTGTGCCCTACAGGGTTGCTGTGCAGTGTGTATGTAACTAGGTATCTGTACTTACCAACAAGTAGGACATTTCCATATCGTCCATCCTGGAAGCGTTGATTGATGGTGCAGTGGCGGAAGATGAATATATCATGTACACTCCCAGGATACTTAGCCACAATGTTGGTGACCAATCCCCGGTGATCCACAATGGCCTGCACATTGATGGAGTGTGTTTGTTTCCTGTTGCGGTATAAATGCTCGGTTGCAGCAGGTGGCACAATCCGTACATGTATGCAGTCAATGGCACCAAGCACGTGTGGGAAGCCGTTGATTTGGTAGAGGCACTGTTTGGGCTCCTGTTGCTTCAGCTGTGTGTTGGGGAAGCTGATGTGGCGGGTGTGAGGGAGATGATGGCATCCAGTACCTTAGGTAGGAAGGCAGAGAATGAGGGCTGTGAGATCTCGGCAACCAGGGCACCAGTGGGGTGAAAAGAGCCACTTGCCAACATGTGGAGGACAGCTAGCAGCTTGGTCTCTGGTGGAATGATGTGGGGTGTCTGCAAGCTGGGTGCCAACTGTGGCTCAATGTTGCGCAGCAGCTGTTGTATGGCTTTCCAGTTTAATCTGTACCTCTGGATGATGTTCCCTGAGGCCCAGAAGGGTTGTCCTGGTCCGGGATATCCTCTCCTGCCTTCTGCGCTGCCTTTGGGGTCCCTGCTGGTGTGGTGGAAGCTGCTGCTGTTGGTCCTGTGCTCTACATCTTCGTGCATGCTGAATGAATAGCACCTCCATGTCTTCCTTTTGGAGCTCTGATGTTGCTTCTGTGTGTTTTCCTTAAGTACTGGTGTGTATGCCCTATTTTAACACCTGCCCTGACCCAGGTGTTAATTTTTGACGCAAATCGGGCTGTACACCATTTTTTGACTCCGCCTCCCAGCCGTGCAGGATTTTTGAGCGGTTGGATAAATATGGCGCACAGGTGTTTAAGTCATTTTTTGGACGGGAATGCCTACCTTGCATGTCATTAACGCAAGGCGGTTTCACGCATCCAGAAAATGACGCACACTGAGATATTTTGACGTTAGCGGGGTCTAGCGTCCGAGTATAAATATGGGGTTAGGTTTGCACTGAATTTGCGTGAAAAAAATGACGCAAATCCGGCGCATGCAGAGTACAAATATGCCCCTTAGTCTCTCCGGATTACTTCATGTCAAGGCTTTACTTGCAGATTGCTTGTGATCAAGTTTCCTCCCCCTAGGGTGACCTATGTTTAGTTTATTGGTGTTTCCATGCTTAGGGTCAACTTTTAAGGTTTACAGAGTGACCATCACGTTTTGAACTCTCTTCCCTTCTTCCTTTTCCAATAATGCCTTGTTAAGGTATGACTATCTCTCCAAGTGGTTGAGTTGCAAATTTCAGCAACTAGACTATTTCAATTGTTGCTGCCTTTCTTGTTATAGAGTGCCTTTGGCCTACTAAAGACCCACTACATTTGTAGGTTTGGCTTCTCCTGTAATTGATCCTTGTACCACACTTTCTTTGCTGCTAGGTACACCACATAGACCCTCCATTCTGGTTTTATAGTTGCATCTTGGGTTACACCATCTCTGCGTCTGGGTCAACTACCATTGACTACTGTGGTGACTGGCTATTCATGGCAGATAGCACCTCTGCTTCTGGAAGTACCCCACAGACCCATTTGTTTGGTATCGGTGGTTGTCCTTGATTTGTACTATCTCTGTTTCCGGATGAATTCCACAACCCAACTACTGTGGTGTCTGTGGTTATCCTGGCAGTGCTATGCTATGCTGCCACTGTTAATGAACCTAGTATTTTCTTATAGCAACATATTCTTTTATCAGAAGGCAAATATTACATGGTTATTATGGTAGGTATCTGCAACTGTGACTATTACTCACACACTTCTACATTTCACCTGAGGTTTAGACATAGCTGCAGATTCACCAAAACAACTTTGTTACATCAAATCTTTCCACACAGACCACGCCATAAAATCAACTCTGCATAACAAACCTACTTACTTAATAAGATGTAAAGTTATTTCAGTCTGATAAGAGTTAAGAAAGCACTATGCAGAGACCAATACAATACTAGTGAGGGTCATGGCAGATTTTTACTAATATACCATAAAACATGAGACTATCTTGAAATGGATAGGTTTGAAGTGGCTACATGTGTGCAAAACACCCCCGAGCTGATACACACCCATTTGGATTTTCTAAGGAATTTGATTTGTTTCTAGATAGAATCTTAGGACATCCATTATAAGAAACGTTTAGCTGGAGATGTGGAATTTTAAGATAGAGTCAGTAAAGTAATCAATTGATCTACAGATGGTTTCTGGTGAAGGAACTATCAGTGAACTCTTAGGACACCCTGCTCTTGTAGAATACAGTGTAAAGTACATCAAGGTCCACTGCTTGTATTTCACAAAATCCCCATGCCTATGTGGTAGCCAACTGAAAGACTGCCTGCCAAATATGTGTTGTTATGAAGTTTTATGGAAAGGCTCAAAGAATGGATATATAAGCATCAAGAGAACTAGATTCAGTTCGAAGAGGAGATGGCTTTCTGACTGAAGTAAACACTTTGGAGCATAATTATGAACTTGACTGCACAGCTGTCTAGGTATTGGTCATCCTTCAGGCACTTCTGAAGCTGCATCATGCTGATGATCGCATTTAACTTTAGGTAAATACAAAATGCCAGAAGCCAAGGTTATCTGGCAGCAATATGGTGGGCGCCTGGATGAGTCCTCTGAAGATTTCTTCATTTCAGTTAGCAGGAAAAAAAGACTCTCAGCCAAAGGATAGACTTGGGAGGAGGAGGAGGAGGAGGAGGAGGAGGGGGGACACGAGGAGGAGGATGAGGAGGAGGGGGGAAAGAGGATGAGGGGGTGAAGAGGTGGAGGAGGAGGAGTAGTAGGAGTAGTAGTAGTAGGAGGAGTAGTGTTAGTGGTGGTGTGGGTAAACCCCCACCCTCACAAATACACATCCCAAGTAAATGGAATGAACTGCGATCAACATTGACTTGGCATGGTTAACTGATAGTCTCCAGTCTGCACCCGCAATGCCTATCATTTGTATGGGTTGCATAACCATTTTAAGAAGACGATGAGTGGGTTTTGAAGCACTGTTGAGCCAGCCTTTAAGGTAAGGCTGAACAAATACTAAGGAGTGAAGCAACCAAAGTTATGCACTTTGAGCTGGTTAGTGCAGCTAATTTCAGTCTGAGAAGAAGCCACTTTGTACTGGAAATGATCCTCTCCTCCCAAGATCCAAAGGACCTATCAATGCTGTGTTGCAGTTGAAATGAAGACGTATGTCCAGAAAATCAATTGGGCACATACAATTTTTCAGATGGAGGCAAGTATAACATTGGTGGAGGGCCACCATCCTCAATGTTTCCTCTGTATCCACTTTGTGGTAGATTAAAGCAAGAGTAGGTCTAAGCTCAGTGACAGCTTACTAAAAAGGGCAGTTTTATGAAGAATAAAGATTTTCTTTCAGGAAATGCGGGAAAAACACCTTTGGACACAATACATGTCAAGCGACAACTGTATCTAAAGCTCTTAGAAACAATTAACACTGCAAATTGGGATAAAATGTACAGCTCAATGCACCAGGATCCTGCTTACAGAAGCCAAAAGAAAGTACTCAGATATCCGATAGGCATAACAATTTGGATTGCTCAACAAAGCAGGTTCAGTTTAAAGTTTCTGCATGCTGCTGTCTGAGACTACATAGTAACTGACTTTTCATTATTCTCTTCGGAACTGCTTGTAGAAGGCATTTGCAGTCACGTTTGTAACCTTTTTAATTATACAAGTTTCATTTAATGTCAAACTAAACTACATCTAGCAAATACAGTCTGCAGAGAAGTTACCATCTTTTTTTTTAAAAATGTCTTTTGAAACGTATTTATTTATATGTATTTCATAACAAGTGTTCTAGGATCCCAAGCATGCGAGGAACTATTCTGTACTTATGACTATCAAAGAAGATTCCTTGAACGGGTGCAGAAAAGTATATTTTCATATTGCATTATTTTGAAATATAATGGCAAACCTTATTGCAAACAAGTGGTCAGCCTCCCAATGTGTCAGCATTCAACAGAAATCCTTTCTTTCTAGCTCTCCACATCGATGAGGACGTCACAATAGAATGGCTCCGCACGTGACCCCATCTGACGTCATCGGAGCCATAAGAAGTCCTCACAGGCATGCTGATGTCAGTTTCACCCACTTTTTTTTTTACCGTGCCTTTGAGGCAAACAGGTAAACCACAACATCACAAGTACAACATGTGCAAACTCAACACACAAATTTTTATATATATACACACACACATCTATATATGAATATACATTCTGTACATACAACTTGCCAGAATTACATATACACAATATATACAAAGCATATCTTTCTTGGCATGACCAGACAGGCTACGGGGAGGCAGGTGGAACCGTGAGGAATCCACAGTTAGATACTGTATCCATCAGAAAAAGTGTTAGTGAAGATACGTAACTAGTTCTTCTGATGGATATATCTACCTGTGGATTCCTCACCTTTTGAATAGAATCCTAAAACAGCCCCACAGATGTGTGTTTGTCTGTCTGGCTATACTAAGAAATCCTGCAGAACTGAACGGGCAAAATTACCATCCCCACTCACTCATAAGTCGCAGCAGTAATGCTTTGTGAAAGTGTGGAGGGAAGCCCAAGTTGCTGTTTTGCAAATACCCTCAACAGGTACACCTCTAGCCAAAGCAGAAGTAGTAGACTTAGCTTTGGTAGAACGAGCTCTAATGCCCTTGAGAGGATCCTTCTTTGCCAGTAAATAACATTTTAATGCAAGAATGCCCCCACCTTGATAGCGTTTATTTGTGGACGGCTTTGCCCTGCATCTTGCCCATGTAGCCAACGAAAAGCTGATCATCTGTCCTGAACTCTCTTGTCCTGCCCACATAGAAGCTCATGGATCCAGACGGTGCAGCCTTTCCTCCTCTTTAGAGGGATGGGGTGGAGGGTGAAAGGATGGAAGGGTGATGGACTGCCCTAAATGAAAAGGAGTTACCACCTTTGGCAGGAAAGCCACCCTGATTCTCAAAATCACCTTGCTAGCATGGAAAGTGGTAAACAGGGATTTACCACTTAGAGCATTCAGCTCACTAACGCCCCTAGCTGACGTGATCACTATGAGAAACACCATTTTAAACATAAGGAGCCTCAACGGGCAGCTATGCAATGGTTTAAACTATGTACCCATCAAGTATGGTAAAACTAAATTTAAATCCCACTGAGCCATTATAAACAAATTAGGAGGAAACCTATTAGTCAAACACTTCAGAAACCTTAGAACTATAAGGGACTTAAATAAATAGGATTGGTCAGGTAAACAAATAAATGCAGACACTGCAGACAGATAGCCCTTCATTGTTGCAACTGCACAACCTTGTTGTGCCAAGGAGAGAGAGCAAATTGTAAAACATTGGATAAATGAACCTTTAAATGATCAACCTGCCTCTCCTCACACCATTTAACAAACTTGGCCCACCTACCAGCATAGACTTTTTTTCGTGGAGTGTTACCTGGCCGATAAAATAACATCCACCACTTCAGGGGGAAGAGAAAAGAAATTTAGATTGCCCTGCTTAATCTCCAGGCATGAAGGTTCAGGCCCTGGAAGTGGGGTGTAGAACCTGCCCCTGCGACTGCAAGAGGAAGTCTGCCCTGTGAGGGAGACGGAGCGGAGGGCAGTGTGAACGGTGAAAGTGGTCTGTGTACCACACCCTTCTTGGCCAATTCGGGGCTATTAAAATGACTTGGCGAATCTTCCTAAGAACCTGAGGAATTAAGGGTATGGGAGGAAAGGTGTAAAGCAGCCTGTTGCTCCAGCTCAACTGAAAAGCGCCCCCCATTGCTCCCTGCATCGGAAACTGGAGGTTCAGGCAGTGCGCATTCTCACGAGTGGCAAACAGGTCTATCTGATGTGTCCCCCATAACAGGAAGACATGTAGAATGACCTCCGGATGGCGACACCACTCGTGGTCAGCTGAAAAGTGCCGGCTGAGACTGTCCGCAGGTATGTTGAGAACTCCGGACAAATTGTTTGCTACTATGTAAATCAGGTGGTCTTCAGCGCAGAACCAGAGTTGTAGAGCCACTCTGCAGAGAAGATACGTCCCCACTTCCCCCTGCCTGTTGATGTACCACATCGCGGTAGCTCCCATCTGTTAAGACTTGAACCAACTGACCACAGATGGAAGGGAGGAAGACCTTGAGAGCCAAACGTATAGCCTGTAACTCCAACAGATTGATGTTAAACATCTGTCCCACTGTAGACCACGACATTTTGATCTCCAGATCCCCCAAATGCGCCCCCTACCCTATAGTGGAAGCATCCATTATGACAGTGGTCACCGGAGGTGGAAGACAAAACGGGCTCCTTTGCGACAGGTTGCCGTCCACACTCCACCATCGAAGATCCACTGTTGTGCCTCTGGAGACTGTTATAGATTCCTTGAGATCTCCATTGTGCTGAAACCAGTGCCTATGAAGGCACCACTGGCGAGCCCTCATGTGCCAAGGGCATGAGTAACCAGCAGAATACAGGAAGTGAACAGAACAAGCAGGCTTAGGACCTTTAGAACCGGAACAACTGCTCCATCCTGAAACATAGCCTGAATGCCCCTAATACTATGAGGGGGGGAGAATAGGGGAGGCATGATTCAAATGCTGTGTCCAGTACTGTCCCTATGAACAGGAGGCGCGGAGAGGGTGTCAGATGAGATTTGGGCACATTTAATGAAAAGCCCAGGTGGCACCTGCAAAAGGTGCAGCATCAACTCTGGAAAAGTTGGCTCTGAGCAGTCAATCATCCAGGTAAGGGAATACCGATACTCCCCTCCTTCTGAGATGCGCTGCGACCACTTCCATCACCTTCGTGAAGACTCAAGGTGCAGAAGTAAGACCAAAAGGAAGGACCACAAACTGGTAGTGCTGAGACCCTACCATGAACTGGAGATACATCCTGTGTGACTACAGAATGGGGATGTGAAAATATACATCATGCAAGTTGATAGAAACCATCTAGTCTTCCTTGTCCAGCACCAGAAGCACCTGAGGTAGGGTAAGCATTTTGAGCTTCTCCTGTTTGAGGTACCACTTTAAAATCCTCAGGTCTAGGATGGGCCTTAAACGACCATCTTTCTTAGGTCCCAGGAAATATCTTGAATAACATCCCTGACCCCTTTCCTGCTCCGGAACCAACTCCACTTTGCCCCTTAACAAAAGATTTTGTACCTCCTGCTGAAGCAATAGCAGGTGATTCTCTGAACAAAAAGTATGTTGGAGAGGGAGGGGGAAACTCCTGAAAGGGAAGGGCATACCCATTTCCTACAATGCTCAACACCTATGAGTCTGATGTTATTGACTGCCACTCTTGAAGAAAATCAATCAACCTTCCCTATACGGGAAAAGGAGGGGCTGAAAGGGGAGTTAACTAGGGCTGCTTTCCAGACAGGTTCTCAGCGGAAGATGAAGTGGAGGAGGAGGAAAGCTGCTTGGTGGCACCACATTGTCTAAGTATTCCCCATCCCCTGAAGGACCTGTAGAGGAGGTTGGCAGATTGTTGTTCCTGGAACTGGAACTTCCCATGAAAGGAGAAGCTGCGCCCAAACCCCCTAAATCTTCTGAAAGGTCTTTCGGCCAAGGAGAGAGATTGGAGACCCAGAGACTTAGATGTGGCCTTACTCTCCTTGAATCTCTAGTGCTGAGTCAGCCTTCTCTTCAAATAGACTCAACCCATCAAAATGGAGATCTATTAAGGTGGACTGAACATCAGGGGAAGACCCCGATCCCCTTAACCATGCATGCCTTCTACTGGACACTGATATACTTTTGGCCCTGGCAACAGAGTCTGCAGTGTCCAGACCAGATTGGATGACCTTCATAGCTGCTGCCTGTCTTGAAACAACTCTTTAAAATGCTCTTGCCGTAGATTAGGAACCACCTCCTTAACAGAGTCCATCAGTGCATGGATGTATCTGCCTGAGACTCATGTGGCGTTTAACAGATTTTAACCCACGCTACATGAAGAAAACACCTTTTTTGCAGACTGTTCAATGCGTTTCGACTCCCTGTCCGCAGGAGTTGTAGAGAAGGAGCCAAGAGCCTATTCAGCAGAACAAGAAGCCTGGACCACCAGGCTTTCAGGTGTCAGATGAGTAGACACAGGCTTCCGCCACAAATCGTGAACCAGCTCCGACAAGCTCTCATTAAACGGAGGCAAAGGTTCTGATGTAGCAGAGGAGTGGAGAACCTCAGTCAACATGTTGGACTTTAGCTCCAATGTTGGCAATGGTAAATCCGAAAGGTCAGCAGCTTTCCTGATCACACTGTGATAAGAAGTTACTTCTGGAGGCGGAATACCTCCAGAAGATAGCAATTTCCACTTCAAGGAAGTGTCTGGACCACTTGCCACCTCAATCCCTTCAAAACCATAAGCATGAAAGGGATTTCTCCTTCCTCCAAAACCTGATGCTCCTCCTGATATTGCTGTTCTTCTAAGAGTCTCAATGTCTCTCCTCTTGACCTTATCCTAGGCTCCAATCTCGGCATCAAAGAATGAACTGACAAGGAGGATGTACGTTGCGGCACCGGTGAAGCCGAAGCCTGCACCTTTCCCCTGGTAGGGCTTGAATGACTCCATGCCGGATGAACATTATCCACTGTCATGCCTGAAGGTGATGGCGCCGTGGGCTAAAAGGGCATAAGAGGAGCCTGTTTATAAGGCACCAGGAAGTCTAGATTGAAGGCTAAGGGACCCAAGGGGCCCACAGGCACAGCAGCAGAGGTCATGGCCCTGTTAAAAATGCTAAACATAGCATTCAAAAATGCAGATGGATCTGCACCAAGAGCTGGAAAGGCTGGACAATGCGCTTGAGGCCCCCACTTGGACCCCACTTGGTTTCCTCTCCTCAAACTTCTACTCTGATGGAGTAACAGTAGAGACCTACGCTACAGCACTAGAGGGCAATGCTGAGATCACTGCCAAAGAAGGCACTGGTGATGTCTCTGCTAACTTCGGTTGCAGAGGTGAAAGGGTACGGCTCATCTCCCAAGTTTAAGGGCGTGGAGACTTGGAGGCCAATGACAAGAACCTCGGGATGACATCTTGAAACGGGCGACACCACTTTTTATGAGAATGAGAGGACTTATGAGATGAAGATTCTTCTTTAGTCCTGGATCTTGAAGACTCCTCTTGAGGTTTGAATGTTTGACGGCCTCACTTTTCCTTCTTGGCCTTCAACAGGAATAGCTTAACTTCTCTAAGTGCCTTCGGCTTCATACTCTGGCGTGAAGAGCATCCCTCGACTTTGTGGGCAGAACTCAGGCACCAAAGACAATTCTTGTGAGGGTCAGTAACAAATATATGACCCCAAACCCACACACTCCTTACAAGGCTTAAAATCATACTTCTTTAGCAGAGACATTGTCGCACAAAAAAAAATTGACAAAGACACAGTGTAAGATCTGGTGAGGTAGAAAAAATGTTACCGTCAAAAGCACGGAAAAAAGGTAACTGATGTCAGCATGCTAGTGAGGACTTTGTATGGCACCAATGATGTCAGACGGAATCGGGTGCGGAGCCGTTCCATTGTGACGTCTTCATCGACATGGAGAGCTAGAAACAAAAGATTTCCGTTGAATCCTGCCACATTTGGAGTATTCAAAAGGTGAGGAATCCACAGGTAGATGTATCCATCAGAAATCACAATATGCAGTTCAAGAGTTTTTTTAAATTTTTTTTAAGACTTTGGATTTTTGTGCTAGAGGGGCACACAAACTTAAGATCAAGGGTATGATTAAGATTACACATGTTTCAGAAGTATATACATGGTAAAACCTACATCGGTGTTTCCCTTTTCTAGCAACTGATGCCTAGGGAAAAAAAAAACTAACAAAATGTGTGCATCACTCTCTGTATTCCACGACTCCAAGGAAACCAAAAGCTCCTTAGCAGATTAATTTCAGTCTTCGAATTGCTGATTCTGTTCTTACTACTGTTTTCTCCTCATGCCACTGGTATTTCCCAAAAAAGATGACCAAAAGAAAATCTGAATTGGCCCTTGAGGTGTGCAACACTGCGGGCTTAAGGTCAGTGCAATTTCAATGCCATAATTCATAATTAAAAATAAATTTAAAAACAGCTACCATTCCAAATCAGCCCACTAGATGGATAGACTAATCTTGCAAAGTATGTAGATCTATAAGATTCACATGGCAAAAACAAACCTTTAAGTAAATGTTGAGAAAGGCGATTCTCAAAACGAGAGGAGTTCAGCTTCTAACCCCTTATAAAGATACAGGAATTGAGGAGTCCACAATGAATCTACGGAAAGGCCATGTATAAGGGAAACTAACGGATGGCTGATTTAACAATTTGAACCTTTTTTAGGGCTTGCTGTAGGTAGAAATGTACATCAAAGTAGGGGAAACTAAACAATGTCTTTTAATGGCTTTCTTTTGTTTCAGAAGCCAAAATAAAAAGAGCTTGCAAAACAATATAGCTAATAAAACTAAGAACAGTTCTGCAGGTTCATTAATGTTACTAGATACTACATGCATGGGAATTTACAGATTAGGAGTGCCCAATATGTAGCTTCTTGGCGACAAATAGCATGCCCAAACCCTCAATCGGAACACAGGATCAGCCCCACCTTCTGCAAACTGCAGGAGCCAGCATTTATAAATAATCTGAACCTTGGGAGTCGAAGTGAGACAAACCAATGGCAGACCTAAAAAACAAAAACACAGGGTAAGCAACGGCAAATTGCTGCAACACGAGCAATAACCTTATGAGTGGTCATGTCACTGGCCATATGTTGCCAGGCATACTATGTTGAACAAGCATTTGCAATGCAATGGGTCTCACATTTGCTGGAGTTAGAGCTATTAGCGTTGTAAATTCCTAACCGGACTTTTCTTGTCACATAACTTGAAAATCAAAAGAAAAATACTTTCACATAAGCAAGCCAATTCACAGAGCCACGGCCGCCATGAGCATCAGCAATAAGGAGAGACACAAAAGGAAAAAAGTTTGCTCGCAGTCAAACTTATCGGCAAAAGTGAAATTAGCCATGTAACAGGGTCGATAGCCAATGTGGTAACAAAACCTCCCCCAGGAGGGACAAACGTAAACCATTTACCAATATCATCAGAGGATTTTTGAAGGGCAAGTCTACGAACGAGTGATAGGGATGTGGGTGTTGTTAAAAGCCCAGACACATACCAACAAGTAGGAAAAGCAGCGCATGCGCACTGCTATGCTCAATCTAAAAAAGGAGTGCTAGCGGTAGCAGAAGCAGAGAGACCCTGGAAGCTGAATTGGAAGTGGTTGAGTCAGTTGATGAGGAACATATAAACTTCTAAATCCCTGACTGGGGGAGGCATGTGCCTCTGCACATTTATGCACCCCTGTGTTAAGTGTGCATTCATGTGCAACAGCTATACAGCATCTTTCCATGGACAGGGCATTTCTGGAACAATGATGGTATAAGGCTTTTCTGTCTAGGTATCTTCGGAAACCTAGGCATAATTGTGCCCTACCGCCTTAGTCCATGAGCAAGATGGCCATCCTCGACCTAGTGCATGCATCAACAGGCCATACTGTGGTCACTGCTGGCCTCTTGATGGCCATTTTTCACATACTGTGGATTTGTGGCATTATAGTGTCTAGCCATGTTAGAACAGAAATAACTTTTCACGGTAAGTACCAAATACATGTCCAGAACAATAACATTAATATCAACGTTTGCATCTTTGGTTTGATCGTGGTCACCTCCGTAATAATAACAGGGGGCCCTCGAAGGGTAAGGACTGCTATTTTTTACTTACTGTGGTCATCGTTTCTGAAACAGTATCCAGTATTGTCATGTGACTATAATAAAAAGGCATGAGGCAGGTGTACATATGTAAGCACTTAATGAACAGGACAAGCTCTATTTGTGGACCACAGAGGCAAGTTACCTTTGCTAATACTCAATCTAAAAACAAATTCCTCACCTCTTGAATCTTCCTAGGCACAAGACTACATATGAAAACCTCTGCAATTGCTTGAGCACACGAAAATGTGGTAGTAATTTCCCATATCACGCTGGACTGCCTCTAAATATGATGAAATGGAGTCAGCTGCCCTTAATGGAAGGCAAAAGGGTCTTGAAGGTAAGACAGGTGGCAAGCAGCTCTAGAAGACTGATGATGTTGCTGTTCCATTGGATATTAGCCTTCTGATCTTCATGTGCTGAAAGAGGTTTCCCTAAACCTAGGGCTTAGTCATATGCCGAAACAATAATGTCTGAAAGTGTAAGGAGAATGATCTGACATGTCAGACTGGCATCCTTTAGCCACTACTGAAGGCTTTTTCCATCTCTTATGATATGCAACTGTTGTTGGACAGGCACCCCTAGTGCTGGGGAGACTGTAACCAAAGGTTCCACTGTACAGCCTGTATGATGCACTACAGTGGGAAAAATTAGAACAGGAGAATAAGAAACCACACAAACACCAAGGAGGGAAAAAAAGACATGAGCCTGAAACATCAGGATCATATATGAAATGGTCCAAGTTTGCTGTTCGGGGAGGGGGTGAGGGTGATGGACTTAAATGAGGGAAATCTGTTGAAAGAAGGGATATTGGTTCACGGATGGATCACTTCTGGAAGAGAACTTGCCTGGCAGTTTGGGATGAACTATTTCCTTGAGGAGCATGGTCAGTAATGATTTGTCTGAGGCGGGCCTCTGTCTGGACTGACACAGTAGGAGAAAAAAAGATTAGGTGGAATAATACACAGAATGATTGCCAGTGCTTTACACTATGTGCAAGCATTCCTCTCCTATGTGTTTGCTACCTTCAGGAGCCAGTAGTCTGGATACAGAAATACATGTATCCCTGAAAAGTGGGAGGAAAAGGTTTGGGTGGAATGTTACACAGCGAGTGCCAGTGTTTCACTCTATTTGCAAGCCTTCGTTTCTAACTTGCTATTTGCTGCCTCCAGGAGTCAGTAGTCGAGATACAGAAATACATACATCACTGACCTGTTAAATCGGACTGTGATTAAAACATTACTTTCGTGAACACCCATAGGGCTGAGGTAAGATCAAAGGGCAGGAAGATGAATTCTGTAATGCCGACCACAAACCAGAGGTAATGCATAAGAACTGCAAAATCAGCACATGAAAGTAAGCACCATGAAAATTCAAGGATAAAATTAAGTCTCCAAGATCGAAGGCCGGCAGAACACAAACCCACATCAGCATTATGAATTTGTTCTAACTCAAAGAGTTCAGTAATCAGCTTCAACCCTGCATCTTTTTCAGGAAAGAGGAAGTGCTGGGAGTAACACCCTATCACCCCTCCACCTCGGGTACCACCTCGATTGCAATCTTGACAAGCAGAAACAGCCAATCAAGACAACGTGGGAGGTGCAGGCACAAAGGGGAGAGTGTAAACAACTGCAGAAACCCTAACAGACCCACTGGACTGCAGCCCAGCTGGGCAGAGCAATTAGCTTCTGACCCCCTTCCGGCACCAAATGACTGAAGGGTGAAAGAAAGCAGCATGGCAGCTTCTGCCAACATCCTTTCATTAGGAGCCAAAAAGGATGATCAGGTTGTGAGGTCTGCCTATCTCGATAGGCAGGGTCACACGAATCGTTCCAGCGCATTTGTTACTACTGGTAGAAAGGATATTTGGTAGATAACAGCCCCAGAGAGCATGCCATAGCCCTGCTGTCTTTAAAGTGCTCCGGAGCAGAGACTGCCTTGCACCAAAGTACCTGGCTTTACGAAATGCATATTCATTAACAAAGCCTGAATATCACCAAAAAAGATAGTGGTGTGCATCGAGGTGTGGGGATGAATACCAACGGTGGTGCCTATGGCACAAGCGACACATTATGTTGTGGCTCGGTCAGAGTGAATCACATTTGGCCACAGGCTGGCTGTCACGTTCAGCCTGTCTGTAGGAATTCTTTAAATTCTCAGGTAATACAGTCAAAATTTCACTCACGATGTCCCAAAGGTCATGCGATTAACACCCCAAAAGGCACAATGCCACAAGAAGGCAGTACGGAAGTGCCTCATTAATCAGCAAAAAAAGGCTCAACGTTAGATGACCAAGTGTGGAGAATTTCCATCAATAAATTACCCTTAGACTCCAATGTAACCGAATCCAAGTTCTTGTGGCCATGGGTACAAATCAAAGGTGGGGGGAGGGCCCTCAAAGTGGAATTCAGGTCGGTCTCAGGAGAAATGCCTAGTCCACTAACATTTTACCAATCCACATACAGGCCTTCAAGTAATGGAGGGCTTTGGGGGGAGTAACTAATCAACCTCACTATCGTGGAGACCAGGAAAAACACATGGATCATGTCAGAGTCTGAGCCAGACATGCCTTGCAGTCTCTGGTAATATTGTGGTTGAGAAAAAGGATTAGCAGGGGAGTTAGCCAGAGCCACAAGCAGTACTTTTGATATTTTTATAGCGTAAAACAGGACAGGATCAAGCTTATGATGGCTCCTGATCAGATATCAGAACCAGTGTGGAGTTTAAACTTGATGCCACCAGAGCCAAGGATGGCACTGAGCATGTGACAACTGGTTGGCCTCTGCCGCAAAGGCATTGAAGCATGCTATGAAGTGAGATGGGTTCTGATGGAGTTACTGATGCACCCATAGGCAGAATTCTTTCCAAATGGAGTCCCCAAAACCTCTATGGTGGCATTCGGTATGGCAGAGGGACCCAAAACCACATGGCATAACTGCTGCATAGCCCCTTTGAATGCTTCTGTTGCAGAAAAAGGCACTGCATACTCAAGGAGCATTGATTCAAGAACTGGAGTCCTTTCCAAGTCAAAAGACACAGTTGCGTGGAGACTGTGAGACTTCTCTGTGAAATTTGGGATGGGTTGGGGAGGTGAGTGGGGTAAGGGAGTTTGAACCCTGCTGGACGTTTTATGATTACGCCTTGACTTGTCATAGGACTTACTAGAAGGTGTGGAAAGACTTCCAAAGTTTGAGTGGGACTAACCCCTCCTCTTGTGCTCAGCAACATCAGGTTTGAATTTGTGTCCCTTGGGTGCATAAGGTAGTTATAAGTTATGCTTAGTCCTGAGGCAACAAAGGAAGGCTTCCTGCTGATCCATTAATGACACTAAATTCTGGTAGTCATGACAACTTGAAACTTGTAATCCTCAAGAGCTACACTGCTACCCCTGACTCTATTTTGTATTATTTTAAAGTCTCTTATTTTCCCTCTCTTTCTTTTTTGCTGGTGTTGGGCATTGTCTGGCCTCATCATTTGGTGCTTAGACCAGTCTTTCCTGATGCCAGCCACCTACCCCAGAAGTTTCAATGTGTGGCCATCTTCAGATTTCTTTTTTTACCCGGCAACATTTTGCCTACTAAATGTCCTGTGGGCTTCCTCTTGCTGTCTTTTTTATGTCCCTTGTTTACTTTGTCTCGCCAAATTTCCTGGGGAGGCAGGTGGGTTGTATGGGAATCTAGAAAAGTCTTCAAGCTGCAAAACTACTACTACAAGTAAACAACCATTTTGTTTTTTCAACAAGAATCCTTTTTGGATTCACATGCCTTGCATTCAGTTCACTGGAGTTCTTTCACTGTGGTGGCTGGATAGGAGATGAGGTTACACTTGTAAACAAATGCTTCAGTACGCTCTGTCCAACTTGTGCTACTCTGTTCACCTGTACATTGATGCAGTGGTGTTTTGTGAACGTGTCTAATGACGACCATGTGGCTGCCATACATATGTCATTTGATGGAACATTTGCCAGGAAGGCTTTTGTAGCTCCTTTAATATCGAATTTGGTTCTTGTCTCTAGCTGTACGCCAGCTATTTTGTGGTACATTCGAATTGTCCGAGTTATCCACCTTGCAATGGTGTTCTTGGTGACCAGTTTTCCTTTGTTATTTTCAGCAAATTATACAAAGAGCTGCTTCCCCTTTCTGATTGACTTTGTTCTCTCCATATAATTAAATGTTCTGCAGGTATCCAGTATATGCAATGCCCTTTCTGTCTGTATCTTTGGCTCTAGGAAAAACCCCAGTATTTGTCTGATCTATGTGGAAGTGAGATATGACCTCTGGAAGAAAGCATGGGCTGCCTTCATGACTACCCAGTTCTTGTGTATTTGCATGTATGGCTTCTATATGGTGAGTGCTTGTAGTTCACCTACTCTGCAGAGTGATGCCACTACAATTAGAAATGCTGGTTTAGGCATGATGAATTTTAAGGTGGCTCTGTGGAGTGGTTCGAATGGTTCTTTCATCAGTTGGGTCAGCATAAATTTTTGGTTTCATGTAGGTGTTGGAACATTCCTTGGTGGGGCTCTCCTTTTTACCCCTTCCAGAAATATTTTTGCCGCTGGAGTAGTGAATCTTCTTATGTATCCCCTTGTGTAGGCCACTACTGAAGCAATATGTACCTTTAGTGGCCCACAGGTTTATGGGCTGTACCACCTCCTTTGGTTTCCAGACTCCTCTGATCTTGAGCTGCTCCATATGAGCGCCCCATCTCATACGTGAGGCATCCATAGTGATGGTCACTGTTGGAGTTGGTAGCATGAAGGGTCTTCCTATATTTATATTTGTCTTTTTCCATCATGTCATTTCCTCATTAACTTTTGGTGTGACAAACACTAGATCTTCCCAACTCCCAGTTGCTTGTGACCATTGGCTCTAGACCCATTCTTGGATTGGTCTCATGTGAAACCTTGCATATGGTGGTAGTGGTATGCAGGAAGGAATCATTTCCAGCAACTTCCCCACAAGTGGAAGAGACTGACCCTTCCGTTATTGGCGAGCTTTGAGCAGTTTCACCAGCGTACTCTTTTTGCAAGGGTACGCTCTTGCTTATTTTTGTCCTCAGGAACAGCTTCTTGTTATGATGTGGCCAATGATTTTTCCATGTTTATGGCGAAACCCAGTCTGTTAAGTGGCATCATCACTGTCTTTATGCTGTTTCGGCACCTGCAAAATAAGTATGCCTTAATGAACCAGTTGTCTAGGTAGGGGTACACCTGTATCCTCTTTCTTCAAAGATGTGGCACTTCACCACTAAGCACTTTGTGAACACTCTGGGTGCGGATTTTATTTCAAATGGTAGCACCCTGATTTGGTAGTGTGCCTTGTCTTTTACGAAGGTCACAAACTTCTTATGCTTGATTGGCATGTGTAGGTATGCAGCCTCAAGGTAATTGTCACCATGTAACCTCTCTGTCGGAGTTGTGGCACAACATCTTGCAGCATTTTCATTTTGAACTTCTGTGTCTTTATGAATTTGTTTAATATGCGGAGGTCTAGTTTATGCCATAACAACTTGTCTGGTTGTAGTACCAGGAAGTATGTTGAGTAGTTTCCCGGTCTGATTCCATTCAGAGGTACTCTATCATTGCTTTCTTCGGACATAGTTCTCTCATTTCCCATTATAGAAAGGTCTTTTCTTTCTTTTGTGTGGGCATTGTGTGTGGTTGGGGGCTCTGGCTTTTCAAGTCACTTGATTGTTGATGCAGCTGCACATCTCAGTGACTGCCCTCTGCCTCTCGCTCATTCGCATAAGGGCTCCCCCTTGGTATTGCCATTATTGTGTCAGTGTCTGCACGTGTCTTGTGTTTTGGAAGCCCTGGTGAACTTTGGTGCTTTGGAAGCTCCCTCTTCCTGACCTCCTTCTCTTGGGTGTAGTCCCTCTTCTTTGTTCCCATCTGAACTGTATGGCTTCCATCAAATTTGCTGTCATTGTCTTTTTTTTATTTTTTTAGTTTTTGTACTGTGTCATCTACAAAGCTTCCAAAAAGGTGCTCCCCGTTGAAGGAGGTTGTTCATAATATTGGCCTGGACTTCATTCTTGAAGCCTGGAACTCACAGCCAGGGGTGCCTTCTCAGGGATGCCCCTGCCATCATTTGTTTGTCATAGTTTCCAGTGCAGATTTTAGACAAGTGTTAGCGATGTTCTTCCCTTCCTCTGTAAGTTAGGTTTGTTTGTTCAGATACACTCTCTCGCAGGTGTTTCACTAGCTCTGCCATCTCCTCCCAGTGTTGGTAAGCATATCTATGAACCAGGACATTAGAGTTGGTGATGCACTATTGTGATGCAGCTCCCCTTTCAAACTTTACGTAGCAGTGGTCCAGAGGTTGTTGGTACATTTGCCTTTTTCCTGGCGATGGCCACAATGATGGAATCGCTGGCACATTGCCTCTGACATAGGCAGGATGCTTTGATTAATGTATTTCTTTTCAGCCCTGGGTGTTACTGATCTGCAGGTCGCTGGTTCTTGAAGTCATATCTCCCTTGGTGTAGGATGCTCAGGAGCATGGGTAAGTACTGGCCCTTACATTGTGAGGGTAGCAATGTCTCCGGTACAAAGCATATCTGGGACATCTCCAAATGGACTCCATATTTGTCTGCTGCTCTCAGTGTCTGGTTGTACATGGCAAGGTCATCCGGGAGCGAAGACCTCTATGAGTATGTATCTATTCCCTCCTCAGGTGATTCAGCATCAAGGTCCTGCCATTCCGCATCGCTATCCATGATCCTTCGGTTTCCATAAACAGGCCTTGGGATCTTGTAGAAGTTCTTCTGTTCCTCTTCCTCCTGAGGCTGTAGAGTCATTTGGGGTTCCAATTTCCCCAGGTCTTTCTTCTATTCTCGGACGGATGCACTGACATTCTCCTGTTTCTGAAGGATCGTGGCCATTTCGATATGTCTTTTCTTCAGCTTGATCACACATTCTTCAGTGATGAGTGCAACTGTCAAACTTTTTCAACACTGATGTCTCGGCTGTGGGTGATTCGGCTCCCCCTTCTTAGTTTTCTCTCGACTTTGGTCATCATTTGTCCCTGGTGCCTTTTCTGAGGTTCGTCTGTCTGCGGGGTCCATTGTATGGGACCCGAGGGGCTCCTTCAACTTGCCTTTGGTTGGTGAGAACTTTGGGGCTCTGGAGTCCAATGTTCCAAACTTGCTTGAACCCTGCTTCTTTAGTGCTACCTACAACCGCTTATCTCTGTGTACTTGTGCTCCTGCTCAATACTGATGATTTCCTTATTGACATCTGATCCCTCTTCCTCAGCTCCTTCAACAAAGTAGTCCTCCTCCTCGCTAGACAATCTGAGGTCTCTCAGTGAGTGCATGGTTTTGATCCTCCGTTACTGTCAGTATTTTGGATTTGAACTCTGCACAGTCCTCGGTGTAGTCATCTCGTGGTACACAAAGATTGCACACTTGGTGATTGTCCTTCTGGGCAAACCTGTGGTGACAGTCCAGGCAGAAATGGAAGGGTGGATTCTCCAATCAGAGCATGGAGCCCCTTGCCAGCACATTCTCTGGCCTTCTTTTGCCAGTTATCCATGTACTCCACCAACTGGGATTAAGCCCTGGGTTTTTTCCAAGCCGCACCTCTTTTCCATTACTATATTGATACTTTTCCCTACTGAACTTCGACTCTGCTTTCGATAAACCTTTGTTGCATTCTTCTTTCTACGGTTAGAGGCTTCCGCAATGCTTCTAGACCCAAAGGCAGGAAACAGAATTTGAACATGATGGCCTCTGGGGAGGAGGTTCGATGTCAGGAGAGGCTGAAACAAGCACCAAATGGTGAGGACAGTCGATGCCCAAACGAAATAAAAATAAATAAAAAAAACAAGAGAGGATGTGTATCTGCAGCTACACATGCCACCGAACAAGAGATTACTATACAAGAAGTCAGCCCCATATTTGTGCATAATGTTAGTAATCTGTGCATTACTTTGACAAAGAAAATAAGTTACTTACCAGTACATGTGGTTCTCCAGTATTGACATGTTTTATAGATTAACATGCTTGAATCATTCCCCATCGTCAGTGCGAATCCCACAGTACCGTAACAAAGCAGTATAAAATATTACCATAGCATACAATGACAACCATTTTCACTAATAACTTATCCATATCATTTGAAAGGAACCAAACTCCAGCCAGTCAGATGACAGCACCCTCTAGAATACTCCCTCAGATATTCAAGCACTAGCGGAAAAGGTAATCCTGCAACAATAAGGTGAGCCATTACAGGGAGAACAATGGGTTGTACGTAAAAGATGCCAATACTGGGTAACCACAGTTACAGGTAACTTATTTTCTTTTATAGTATTAGACCTTTCATGAGTTCACATGCATGATAGCAGTTGCGGTATTACCACAATTGCAATAATAATTTCACAATAGCAGATGGTGGGTACAAATGGAAAATGTTACTTACCCAGTAGACATCAGTTTGCAACATGTAGTGCTGTAGATTCACATGCTTTGCATAAGTCCACCATCTAGTGTTGGGCTGAGTGTTACAAGTTGTTTTTCTTCGAAGAAGGTTTTCGAGTTACGAGATCAAATGACTCCCCCTCTCGGTGATAGTACGCACAGGCATCGAGTCCTTTATTAGATTGTTTTCCCGCAGGAGGGTGAAGTAAAGAGTGTACAAGTGTATACATACATATGTAGTAAAGAAAAAAGATTTACAAGCAAAGTATATACATATATACAAAATATAATACTACAATGGCCACAGGCTTCCAGGGATGAGGCAGTGTGTATGTGAATCTACAGCACTACATGCCACAAACAGATGTCTACTGGGTAACATTTTCCATTCAATGGCATGTGTAGCTGTAGATACACATGCCCCTCTCCAGAATAAGAGGTGGCTAGCCTGTAGGGGTTGTAGTAGTTTGAAATAGTGTTCTAAGCACTGCTTGTCCAACATTTGCTCGTTAGCGAGATAATACAGCCACACAGTAGGGTTTAGTAAATGTGTGTGGTGTAGACCTTGTGGCAGTGTTAAATATGTCTGCCATTGGTATATTGCTTAAGAATGCCATTGAAGCCACGTTTTTCTTACTGGAATTAGCTTTAGGAGTTACTGGTAACTGTCTTTTAGCTTTAAGAAGGCAGGTTTGTATTTCCATCGTGCTAATCCATTTTTTTAAAATGGAATTGCCTTTGTGAGGTTGTTAAAAAGAGAACAAAATGTTGCTTGAATTTTCTGAAATCTTTTGTTTTATCTGTATAGTACATGAGAGCTCCTTTGACATCAAGGATGTGAAGAGCTCTTTTAGCAACTGAATCTGGCTGTGGAAAGAAGACTGGCAATTTCACTGACTGATTGATATGAAAAGGGTAAACAACCTTTAGTAGGAATTTTGGGTTTGTCCTAAGAACTATTTTGTTTTTGTGAATTTGAGAGAAAAGTTCCTCTAACGTGAACGCTTGAATTTCACTAACTCTTCTTAAAGAAGTGATCTCTATCAAATAGGCAACCTTCCATGGTAAAATTTTTTAAATTTGAAGAGGACAAGAATGCATGGATTCAAAAGGTGGCCTCATAAGTCTGGATTATTTAGATTACTGTTAAGATATTAAGATTTCACACCAGGGCTGGTGGCGCTCTAGGTGGAATAATCCTTTTAAGACCCTTCATAAAAGCTTTTAAAACAGGAATCCTAAACAGGTAAGTACGTTGTCTGTTTTGGAGGTATTCAGTTATTGCCGTTAAATGGATTCTAATAGAGGAATATGCGAGGTTTGCGCTTTGTAAGTGTAACAAATAGCAAACTATATCCCGTACTGATGCTTTAAGTAGGTCAATGTTTTTAGGCTGACAATAGTAAACAAAACGCTTCTATTTTGCTGGATAACATTGTCTAGTTGTGGGTTTGCGTGCTTCTTTAAAATATCCATACATTCTGAGGGAAGTTGTAAGTAGCCAAACTCTATGACTTCAGGAGCCAAATTGCCAGGTTGAGTATACTGGGATTTGGATGTTTGATTTGACCTCTCCTTTGAGTCAATAGGTCTAGGCTGTTTGGTAGTTTCTGATGTGGTACTATAGACATGTCCAATAGTGTTGTGTAACAATGCTGACGTGCCCAAGTGGGAGCTATGATTATCATGGTGAGTGAGGTTTGTTTCATCTTTTTGATCAGCAATGGAATTAGTGGGAAAAGTGGAAAAGCGTAAGCAAATATCCCTGACCAATTCATCCATAGAGCAGTGCCCTTAGATTGAGGGTGTGGGTACCTGGATGAGAAGCTTTGGCATTTTGCGTTTTCTTTTGTGGAGACAAGGTCTATTTCTGGTGTTCCCCACATTTGGAAGTATTGTTGAATCACCTGTGGGTGAATCTCCTATTTGTGTACTTGTTGCGTCCTGCTTAAGAGGTCCACTAGTTGATTGTGTATCCCTGGGATATACTCTGCCACTGATTGAATGAATTGCCCATTTACAAATTGTCTGTGCTAGAAGGGACAGTTGTGATGAATGTCTCCCGCCACCCCCAAGTGTTTGCAGATAATACATTGTGGTCATATTGTCTGTCCTTATTAATACTATTTTGTGTGTGTTTTGTGTTTGAAAAGCTTTGAGTGCTAGGAATACTGCTAGTAATTCCAAGTGGTTTATGTGATAAATTTGTTGGATTGAGTTCCATCCCCCTGAATATAGAGGCTGTTAAAATGAGCTCCCCAACTTATCCCTGATGCTCCTGTTGTGATTATGGTCTGATGCACAGGGTCCTGAAAAGGACATCCTTTTGGTAGGTTGGTGGAATTCCACCATTGAGGAGAGTGGTGAGTTTGGCGGTCCAAAAACACTACATCCTGAATTTGACCGTGTGCCTGAGTCCACTGTTGAGAGAGAAATTGTTGTAGTGGTCTCATGTGGAGTCTTACTATTGCTATGCATAAAGCCATAATCCCTAATAGTTTAATTACCAACTCTACTGTATAAGTGTGGTTCTACTGCAGTTGCAATATGAGATTGTGAAATGCTTGACTCCTGACTGGGTTTGGATTTGCCAATGCTGACTGAGTGTTCCGAATTGCCCCTAAATACAATTGTATCTGTGATGATTGCAGGTGAGATTTTTGGTAATTGATGGTGAATCCTAGATTGTGTAGGATGTTTATGGTGTATTGAGTATGTTGTTGACAAATTTGAAGTGTACTGGCTTTTATAAGCCAGTCGTCGAGATATCGGAAGACATGTATGTGTTGTCTCCTGAGGAATTCTGCAACTATTGCTAAACATTTGGTGAACACCCTTGGTGCTGTTGTTACCCCAAATGGTATCACTTTGAACTGATAGCGCTTTCCTGCTACAACCAATCTTAGATACTTTTGATGTGCTGGATGTATGGGAATGTGGAAATAAGCATCCTTGAGGTCTTATGCTGTCATGTAATCCTGTTTTTGTAATAGGGAAATGACGTCCTGTAGAATTACCATATGGAAGTGTTTTGATAGTATGTATAGATTTAGGGGTCTGAGTTCTAAGATTTGTCTGAGAGCACCATCTTTCTTTGGTATGAAGAAGTGTAGTGAGTATACTCCAGATCCTTGTTGGAACATAGGTACTGTTTCTATGGCTTCTTTGAGCTGTAGTGACTGTACCGCTTCTTTTAATAGAATGAGATGCTCCTGAGTAAGTTTGTGTGAACGAGGAGGAATGTTTGGTGGCATGGAAATGAGTTCTAGACAGTAACCATGTTGGATAATTGAGATAACCCACTGATCTCTAGTGATGTTGTGCCATTGTGGATAGCATTTTACCAGTCTTCCTTCCACAGGAGATGTGTGCTCTGTGGGAATGGTGAGAAAGTCACTGTTTATTTGACTGAGACGAACCTCTGGAAGTGGATGGTTTACCTCTTCCTCTATTGTTGGATCCTCTAAAGGAGCCTCCAAGCGCTCTTTTAGTGTAGAATTGTGAGGATTGTTTTTGTTGGGAAGTTGCTGTTTCTGAAGCTGATGGTTTGAAACCCCCCTCTAAACTGTGGTCTACAAAAAGTACCTCTGATTGGCTGTTTCAGAATCATATTTAAGTTTATCTATAGTTGTGTCAACCTCAGGGCCAAATAGATGTTGTCATATTTGGGCATATTTAACACCACCTGTTGTATTTCAGGTTTGAACCCTGAATATCAGGAATGTCTTCTAATAAGCACACTGGTGTTGATTGATCTAGCTGATGAATCAGCTGCATCCATAGCTGATCTAACAGCATTCTTAGATATTGCTTGCCCTTCAACTACTATCTGTGGTCCCCTCTTCTGGTGTTCTGGAAGAGGGGACAACAGGAGGTACTGTAATAGTTCTTCATCACAGTGGGCCCTTTCATACCTAGCCAAAGGAGCCTGTGAGTTGGCTATACTCCAATGATTTGCAGCCTGTGAAGCTACTATTTTACCTGCTGCATCTATTTTCTTACTCTCCCTGTCTGGGGGAGGGGCATAAACTGTGGACTGACTGTTGGCCCTTTTTCTTGCAGCGCAAACTACAATTGAGTCAGGTGGTAATTGAGTTTTTATAAACACTGGGTCTGAGGGTGCAGGTTTATATTTTTTATCTACTTTAGGAGTGATAATTCTGGCCTTTACCATTCCTGGAAAATATTAGAAGCATGCCTAAGAATTCCTAGAAGCACTGGAAGATATTGATATCGTTTATGCGTAGACGCTAGTGTGTTGAAAAGTAAATCTTGTTCTATCTGATCTGTATGCATCTGCACATTACGACAGGCCTCAGCTCCGGCCACTACTTGATTGTATGAGGTATTGTCTTCTGGTGGTGAAGGTCTAGCAGGATATAAGTCTGGGTCACTTAGCAGAATGGGATCAGGGTCATATGTATCCCATGGATCTTAGTCCTGCTGGTCATCACTAAAGTCATCCCTGTGTGGTAATAATGAGGATGTGTGTAGTGATAAATGTGCTTCATATGTGGGCAATGGTAGTGGAGGTGGCATGAAAGGGAGCTTTTCTGCAAGGACAGAATGGATAGCAGCTGAGATCCATTGAGATTTGCTTGTCTTTGAGACTGGGCCTCCACTACAATGATTCCCATATGCTATCAACAGTTGGTCTCTCTTTCTGAACTGTCTGGTGCGAAGTAAGGAAAATGTTTCTTACCCAGTAGATTCACATGTGCCCTCCATCATCCCCGGAAGCCTATGGTTGTTGTAGTAGAATTATTTTACAAATATTGTGTGTATATGTGTGTGTGCGTGTATGTATGTGTACACTGCATAGGCATCCTTTTTTTCTGAACTATCTATACATGGAAAATGTCACTTACCCAGTGTACATCTGTTTGTGGCATGCAGTGAAATGGTGAAACCGCTTTGGGTAAAAGGTTTGGATTTGTCCCAAGTACCATTTTGTTTGTGTACTTGGAAGAAGGGTTCTTCTAAAGTGAATGCTTGATTTTCACTTACTCTTCTTAAGGAAGTAATTGCTACCAGGAAAGCAACTTTTCATGAGAGAAATTGAAGAGTGCAAGAAGGCATGGGTTCAAATGGTGGTCCCATAAGTCTTGTGAGCACAATGTTAAGGTTCCAAGCAGGAGCTCGTGAAGCTGTAGGTGGAATAACTCTTTTAAGCCCTTCCATAAAAGCTTTTATGTCAGGAATTCTAAACAGAGATGTATGTTGTCTGTTTTGGAGGTAGGCTGATGTTGCTGTAAAATGAATATTAATGGATTAATATGCAAGATTTGCTTTCTGTAAATGAAGCAAATAACATACAATATCCTGTACTGATGCTTTAAGGGGATCAATGTTTTTAGGGTGGCAGTAATATACAAAATGTTTCCATTTATTTGTGTAGCACTGCCTGGTTGTAGGCTTACGTGTTTAGAATGTCCATCCATTCTGATGGAAGCTGTGGGTATCCAAATTCTATTACCTCAGGAGCCAAATTGCCAGGTTGAGCATACTGGGATTGGGATGCCTTATCTGACCCTTGTTTTGAGTTAATAGATCTGGTCTATTTGGGAGCTTCTGATGTGGTACTATTGACAGATCCAATAGTGTTGTGTACCAGTGTTGACATGCCAACGTGGGAGCTATGAGTATCATAGTGAGGGAAGTGTGACGCATCGTGTTGACCAGAAACTGAATTATTGGGAGAGGGGGAAAAGCGTAAGCAAATATCCCTGACCAATTGATCCATAGAGCATTGCCCTTGATCAAGTATGTGGGTATCTGGACGCAAAGGTTTGGCATTTTTAGTTTTCGCTGGTTGCGAAAATTTCTATGTTTGGTGTTCCCCACATCTGAAAGTAATATTGAATTACTCATGGGTAAATCTCCCACTTGTGTATTTGTTGTGGCATCCTGCTTAAGAGGTCCGATAGTTGGTTGTGTATCCCTGGGATGCATTCTGCTACCAGGTGAATGTGATTGTGAATTGCCCATTTCCAAATTGTTGGTGCTAGAAGGGACAATTGGGATGAGCGTGTGTCCCCCTGTTTTTGCAGAAAATACATTGTCGTCATGTTGTCTGTCCTTATTAAGACTGTTTTGTGTATGATCTGTGGTTGGAATGATTTGATGGCTAAAAACACTGCCAGCATTTCCAAGTGGTTTACGGATTGAGTCCCATTCCCCCAGTATTGTAAGGTTGTTGAGATGGGCTCCCCACACCAGTCATGGATGCATCTGTTGTGATTATGGTCTGTGGCACAGGATTCTGAAATGGCCGCCCTTTTGATAAGTTGGTGTGATTCCACCATTGAAGAGATTTGGAAGTTTGGCGGCCCAACAACACTAGATCCTGTAGTTGACCCTGTGCCTGAGACCATTGTTGTGAAAGACACTGTTGCAGTGGTCTCATGTTTAGACGTGCATTTGGCGCTAATGCTATTCATGACGCCATCATTCCTAATAGCCTCATGACAAACCTTACTGTGTAAGTTTGATTGACCTGCAATTGGGAAATTAGTGTGAAACACTTGTATTCGTTGTGGATTTGGGTAGGCTAATGCCATTCAGAATTGTTCTTAGGTAAGGTTGAATTTGTTCTGGCTGAAGGTGAGATTTCTCATAATTGATTGTGAACCCTAATTTGTGTACAGTTTGTATTGTGTGCGCTGTTGACAGTTTAGAATGGTGCTGGCTTTTATTAACCAGACATCTAGATAAGGGAAGACATGTATGTGCTGTCTTCTGAAGTATGCTGTGACTACAGCTAGACAATACTCTTGGTGCTGTTGTTACCCCCAAAGGGTAGTAATTTGAAATGATAGTGCTTGCCTGCTATTACAAACCTTAGGTACTCGGGGTGGGCTGGGTGTATAGGAATGTGGAAGTAAGCGTCCTTTAGGTCTAATGTTGTCATGTAATCTTGTTTTTGTAACAAGGGAATGACATCCAGTAGCGTGACCATGTGAAAATGCTCTAACTGGATATAGTGATTTAGAGGTCTGAGATCGAGAACAGGTCTGAAAGTACCATCATTTTTTGGTAAGAGGACATAGAGAGAATATACTCCTGTCCCTTGCTAACTGATGGGAACTATTTCCATTGCCTCTTTTAGAAGTAGAGACTGTACCCCTTGTTTCAGGAAAGCAGTGCGTTCGAGAGAGAGCCTGCGAAAACGTGGTGGAATGTTTGGTGGAGTAGAGAAGAGTTCTAGGCAATAAGTGTAGGAAGTTGGCTCTGTATGCACTATTTCAAAGTAAGGAATAGTATGCACAGAGTCCAAGGGTTCCCCTTAGAGGTAAGATAGTGGCAAAAAGAGATAATACTAATGCTCTATTTTGTGGTAGTGTGGCCGAGCAGTAGGCTTATCAAAGGAGTAGTGTTAAGCATTTGTTGTACACACACAAGCAATAAATGAGGAACACACACTCAAAGACAATTCCAGGCCAATAGGTTTTTGTATAGAAAAATATATTTTCTTAGTTTATTTTAAGAACCACAGGCTCAAATTTTACATGTAATACTTCAAATGAAAGGTATTGCAGGTAAGTACTTTAGGAACTTTGAATAATCCAAATAGCATACACAGTTTTCAAATAAATCACATATAGCTATTTTAAAAGTAGACAGTGCAATTTTCAACAGTTCCTGGGGGGATTAAGAGTTAGTTAGTTTTTGCAGGTAAGTAAACTACCTAGGGGGTTCAAGTTTGGGTCCAAAGTAGCCCACTGTTGGGGGTTCAGAGCAACCCCAAAGTTACCACACCAGCAGCTCAGGGCCGGTCAGGTGCAGAGGTCAAAGTGGTGCCCAAAACGCATAGGCTTCAATGGAGAAGGGGGTGCCCCAGTTCCAGTCTGCCAGCAGGTAGGTACCCGCGTCTTCGGAGGGCAGACCAGGGGGGTTTTGTAGGGCATCGGGGGGGGGCACAAGTTAGCACAGAAAGTACACCCTCAGCAGCACGGGGGCGGCCGGGTGCAGTGTGCAAACACGCGTCGGGTTTCCAATGTAAATCAATGGGAGACCAAGGGGTCTCTTCAGCGATGCAGGCAGGCAAGGGGGGGGGTCCTCGGGGTAGCCACCACCTGGGCAAGGGAGAGGGCCACCTGGGGGTGCTCCTGCACTGGAGGTTGGATCCTTCAAGTCCTGGGGGCTGCGGATGCATAGTCTTTACCAGGCGTCGGATCTTAGAAGCAGGCAGTCGCGGTCAGGGGGAGCCTCGGGATTCCCTCTGCAGGCGTCGCTGTGGGGGCTCAGGGGGGGCAACTCTGGCTACTCACGGTCTCGCAGCCGCCGGGGAGTCCTCCCTGAAGTGTGTGTTCTCCACAAGTCGAGCCGGGGGCGTCGGGTGCAGAGTGTCAAGTCTCACGCTTCCGGCGGGAAACGCAAGTTGTTTCAAAGTTGCTTCTTTGTTGCAAAGTCGCAGTCTTGGGTGAACAGAGCCGCTGTCCTCGGGAGTTCTTGGTCCTTCTAGATGCAGGGCAGTCCTCTGAGGATTCAGAGGTCGCTGGTCCCTGTGGAAAGCGTAGCTGGAGCAGTGTCTTTAGAAGTGGGGAGAAAGGCCGGTAGAGCTGGGGCCAAAGCAGTTAGTGTCTCCGTCTTCTCTGCAGGGTTTTTTCGAGTTAGCAGTCCTCTTCTTCTTAGGTTGCAGGAATCTGAGTTCCTAGGTTCAGGGGAGCCCCTAAATACAGAATTTAGGGGTGTGTTTAGGTCAGGGAGGACAGTAGCCAATGGCTACTAGCCCCGAGGGTAGCTACACCCTCTTTGTGCCTTCTCCCAAGGGGTGGGGGTCACATTCCTATCCCTATTGGGGGAATCCTCCATCTGCAAGATGGAGGATTTCTAAAAGTCAGAGTCACCTCAGCTCATGTTGCCCTAAGGGCTGTCCTGACTGGCCAGTGACTCCTCCTTGTTTTTCTCATTATCTTCTCCGGCCTTGCCGCCAAAAGTGGGGGGCGGGCAACTCCACTAGCTGGAATGCCCTGGGGTGCTGTAACAAAGGGGGTGAGCCTTTGAGGCTCACCGCCAGGTGTTACAGTTCCTGCAAGGGGGAGGTGATAAGCATCTCCACCCAGTACAGGCTTTGTTACTAGCCACAGAGTGACAAAGGCACTCTCCCTATGTGGCCAGCAACATGTCTCGAGTGTGGCAGGCTGCTAAAACCAGTCAGCCTACACGGGTAGTTGGTTAAGGTTTCAGGGGGCACCTCTAAGGTGCCCTCTGGGGTGCATTTTACAATAAAATGTACACTGGCATCAGTGTGCATTTATTGTTCTGAGAAGTTTGATACCAAACTTCCCAGTTTTCAGTGTAGCCATTATAGTGCTGTGGAGTTCGTGTATGACAGACTCCCAGACCATATAGTCTTATGGCTACTCTGCACTTACAATGTCCAAGGTTTTGCTTAGACACTCTAGGGGCACAGTGCTCATGCACTTGTGCCCTCACCTATGGTATAGTGCACCCTGCCTTAGGGCTGTAAGGCCTGCTAGAGGGGTGACTTATCTATACTGCATAGGCAGTGTGAGGTTGGCATGGCACCCTGAGGGGAGTGTCATGTCGACTTACTCATTTTGTCCTCACCAGCACACACAAGCTGGCAAGCAGTGTGTCTGTGCTGAGTGAGGGGTCCCCAGGGTGGCATAAGTTATGCTGCAGCCCTTAGAGACCTTCCCTGGCATCAGGGCCCTTGGTACCAGGGGTACCAGTTACAAGGGACTTACCTGGATGCCAGGGTGTGCCAATTGTGCAGACAAAAGTACAGGTTAGGGAAAGAACACTGGTGCTGGGGCCTGGTTAGCAGGCCTCAGCACACTTTCAAATCAAAACTTAGCATCAGCAAAGGCAAAAAGTCAGGGGGTAACCATGCCAAGGAGGCATTTCCTTACAATAACCATTACGGATAATTGACATGCCATTGAGAATGGAAATGTTGCAGTCTTCCTCCCACAGGAGATGCATGTTGCTTTGGATTGTATGGAAAGTCATTGTTTTGAGGAGTTAGAAGCACCCTTTGAGGCAGAGAATTTACATCTGGACCTGAAATGTTGTCCTCTGTAAGAGCCCCTGAAAAAAACCCTAGTGTAATACCGTTGTCCCTGTTTTGAGTGGGACATGAAAGCCTCTGTAGCTTGTAATTTAACCCGTTCTGTGCCGCAGACGTAATGGTTACGTCCTGCGGCACAGTGCTGCTGTGCCGAGGACGTAACCATTACGTCCTCGGCACACAGCCCAGAGGGAGCACTCTCGCTCCCTCTGTGTGCTTCCCCCCACCCCCCCAAAGTCAGGGATGGACGGGGAAGCCCTTCCCCTTCCACCCCGACCCCCCCACCACCCCATAATGACGTCAGCACGCGATCGCGCGCTGACGTCATTATGGGGTTCTCGCCGCACAGGAAGCCATTTGCTTCCTGTGCGGCGAGAGGAGAAGAGGTGAGTTCCTCTTCCCGGTAGGTGGGGGGGTTTGGGCCAAAGAGGCACCGGGGGAAAGGAAAGGCTAGCGGGCAGCAGGAATGCCCACTAGACACCAGGGATTTTTTTTTTTGTATTTCCTTCGTGTTTCTGGCTTGCGGGGAGGGCCCCTTGGGCAAGGGTCGCTCCCCTTTAGGGGGCAATTACTTATGGCCATTTCTGCCCCCCTTGGGGGCAGATTGGCCTACTTTTTAGGCGGACCTGCCCCCAAGGGGGGCAGAAAACACTGGATCACCAGGGATGTTTATTTGTGTATTTATGTGGGGGGTGCCCCCTTGGGCAAGGGGCGCCCCCCCCCAAGGGGGCATAGAACTGTTGGCCTTTTCTGCCCCCCTTGGGGGCAGTTCGGCCTATTTTTTTTAGATCCATCTGCCCCCAACGGGGCAGAAGCCACTTAGGCACCAGGGATTGTGTGTGTAGTGGATGGGGGGGCGGCCCCTTGGGCAAGGATCGCTCCCCTTTGGGGGGCATGTCTTTTAGGGCCATTTCTGCCCCCCTTGGGGGCAGATCAGCCTATTATTTTTAGGCTGATCTGCCCCAAGGGGGGCAGAAACCACTAGAATGCCAGAGATTTTTTTTTGTGTGTTTATTTTTGTGGGGCATTGACCTGTTGGCCATTTCTGCCCCCCTGTGGGCAGATGGGCCTGTTTTTTTAGGCCCACCTGCCCCCAAGGGGGGCAGAAGCCACTTAGACACCAGGGATAGTGTGTGTGTGTGTGTTAGTGGATGGGGGGGGGGGCCTTGGGCAAGGGTCGTCCCCCACTTTGGGGGCACATGTACCGAGGCCATTTCTGCACCCCTTGGAGACAGATCAGCCTATTATTTTTAGGCTGATCTGCCCCCAAGGGGGGCAGAAACCACTAGAATGCCAGGGATTTATTTTATTTATTTATTTTTGTGGGAGGGGGCGTCCACTTGGTCACGGGGCGCCCCCCAAGGGGGGCATTGACCTGTTGGCCATTTCTGCCCCACCCTGGGGGCAGATGGGCCTATTTTGTTAGGCCCACCTGCCCCCAAGGGGGGCAGAAGCCACTTAGGCACCAGGGATAGTGTTGTGTGTGTTTTTTTGTTTGAGGGCTGTCCCCTTTGGCAAGGTTCGCTCTCCATGGGGACACACTACTAAAGGTATTTTCTGGCCTCCTTGGGGCAGACAGGCCTATTTTTTTAGTAGGCCCATCTGCCCCTATGGCAGAATCCACTTAGGCACTAATTTCTAAATGTTTGATGGTGGGGTGTTTGTCAACTGATGAAGTATTTGCGATAAAAAAAATTTTCCTCCTTTTTGTTCTAGTTCAAAGCTTTTGCTTTATTTGCTATGGCTCCTTGCGGTTTTGGCGGTGGTTGACCTGCAGTTTGCACAGTTGCATGTTTTAGGTAAGTAAAAAAAATTTACTCCAAAGGAGTATTGTTGCCATGCATGAATGACATGTTTGTAGGGGGTGTACTAAATGCAGGATTGTGTGTGAAATTGTCCTTAGATTTGTGCACAATGATATTTGTGTTGTCTTATTTCTAATTTGCCTTTCTTTCTTTTTAGTGGGATATCATTGGTGATTGCTGTGTCTGTGCAGAGTAGTTGCTGGTGAATCAAGCTTTTTCAGGCAAGTGAGCGGTATAGTTTTTGAGTTTATAACTCTTACTAACAAAGCTACACTTTGTTACTTGTCTTACACAGTGCTGGTTGTTGGTGGTGAATTTGTCCAGTTAATTTTAGCAGGAGAGATCATGGCTAGCCGCAGGATGACCGCTCAGCAGGTGGTTGGGTATGCTTTTTGAGTCACAGTCTGATCATGATTATGAGGTTTGCAAAGGATTCTGGGTAACAGAACCTGGTCCGAGCCCCACAAGTCACCCCATCCTGGATTCCCCTAGGTCTCTAGTTTTCAGAAATGCACAGGTTTGGTAGGTTTCCCTAGGTGCCGGCTGAGCTAGAGGCCGAAATCTACAGGTAGGCACTTTGCAAAAAACACCTCTGTTTTCTTTAAAAAAAATTGGACGTGTCCACATTGCGCTTTGGGGCATTTCCTGTCGCGGGCGCTAGGCCTACCCACACAAGTGAGGTATCATTTTTTATCGGGAGACTTGGGGGAACGCTGGGTGGAAGGAAATTTGTGGCTCCTCTCAGATTCCAGAACTTTCTGCCACAGAAATGTGAGGAACATGTGTTTTTTTAGCCAAATTTTGAGGTTTGCAAAGGATTCTGGGTAACAGAACCTGGTCCCAGCCCCACAAGTCACCCCATCTTGGATTCCCCTAGGTCTCTAGTTTTCAGAAATGCACAGGTTTGGTAGGTTTCCCTAGGTGCCGGCTGAGCTAGAGGCCAAAATCTACAGGTAGGCACTTTGCAAAAAAACACCTCTGTTTTCTTTCAAAAAATGGGATGTGTCCACGTTGTGTTTTGGGGTGTCTCCTGTCGCGGCCGCTAGGCCTACCCACACAAGTGAGGTATCATTTTTATCGGGAGACTTGGGGGAACGCTGGGTGGAAGGAAATTTGTGGCTCCTCTCAGATTCCAGAACTTTCTGTCACCGAAATGTGATGAAAATGCGTTTTTTTAGCCAAAATTTGAGGTTTGCAAAGGATTCTGGGTAACAGAACCTGGTCAGAGCCCCACAAGTCACCCCATCTTGGATTCCCCTAGGTCTCTAGTTTTATAAAATGCACAGGTTTGGTAGGTTTCCCTCGGTGCCGGCTGAGCTAGAGGCCAAAATCTACAGGTAGGCACTTTGCTAAAAAACAGCTGTTTTCTGTGATGTGTCCATGTTGTGTTTTGGGGCATATCCTGTCGCGGGCGCTAGGCCTACCCACACAAGTGAGGTACCATTTTTATCGGAAGACTTGGGGGGAGCGCTGGGTGGAAGGAAATTTGTGGCTCCTCTCAGATTCCAGAACTTTCTGTCACCGAAATGTGAGGAAAATGTGTTTTTTTAGCCAAAATTTGAGGTTTGCAAAGGATTCTGGGTAACAGAACCTGGTCCGAGCCCCACAGGTCACCCCATCTTGGATTCTCCTAGGTCTCTAGTTTTCACAAATGCACAGGTTTGGTAGGTTTCCCTAGGTGCCGGCTGAGCTAGAGGCCCAAATCTACAGGTCAGCACTTTGCTAAAAACAGCTCTGTTTTCAGTGATGTGTCCACGTTGTGTTTTGGGGCATATCCTGTCGCGGGCGCTAGGCCTACCCACACAAGTGAGGTATCATTTTTATCGGGAGACTTGGGGGGAACATAGAATAGCAAAACAAGTGTTATTGCCCCTTGTCTTTCTCTAAATTTTTCCCTTCCAAATGTAAGACAGTGTGTAAAAAAGACGTCTATTTGAGAAATGCCCTGTAATTCACATGCTAGTATGGGCACCCCGGAATTCAGAGATGTGCAAATAACCACTGCTTCTCAACACCTTATCTTGTGCCCATTTTGGAAATACAAAGGTTTTCTTGACAGCAATTTTTTACTCTTTATATTTCAGCAAATGAATTGCTGTATACCCGGTATAGAATGAAAACCCACTGCAGGGTGCAGGTCATTTATTGGCTCTGGGTACCTAGAGTCCTTGATGAACCTACAAGCCCTATATATATCCCCGCAACCAGAAGAGTCCAGCAGACGTAACGGTATATTGCTTTCGAAAATATGACATTGCAGGAAAAAATTACAGAGTAAAACTTAGAGAAAAATTTATTTTTTTTCACCTCAATTTCAATATTTTTCTTTTTCAGCTGTTGTATTCTGTAGGAAACCCTTGTAGGATCTACACAAATTACCCCTTGCTGAATTCAGAATTTTGTCTACTTTTCAGAAATGTTGCGGTTTCTGGGATCCGGCGTTGGTTTCATGCCCATTTCTGTCACTGACTGGAAGGAGGCTGAAAGCATAAAAAAATCGTAAAAATGGGGCATGCCCCAGTAAAATGCCAAACTTATGTTGAAAAATTGGGTTTTCTGATTCAAGTCTGCCTGTTCCTGAAAGCTGAGAAGCTGGTGATTTTAGCACCGCAAACCCTTTGTTGATGCCCTTTTCAGGGAAAAAACCACAAGCCTTGTTTTGCAGCCCCTTTTTCCCATTTTCTTTTTAAAAAAACGAAATTTTCACTGTATTTTGGCTAATTTCTTGGCCTCCTTCTGGGGAACCCACAAAGTCTGGGTACCTCTAGAATCCCTAGGATGTTGGAAAAAAAGGACGCAAATTTGTCGTGGGTAGCTTATGTGAACAAAAAGTTATGAGGGCATAAGCATGAACTGCTCCAAATAGCCAAAAAAAGGCTCGGCACAGGAGGGGGGAAAGGCCTGGCAGCGAAGGGGTTAAATCCACCTCTAAATTGAGGTTTATGAGAGGAGCCCTGAAACGGTGTAGTATGAAGGGCTCCCATGGCCTTTGCTTTTTCCAAGTCCTTTTTGAGTTTATCAATGGTTGTGTCCACCTCTGGTCCAAAAAGCTGCTGTTTATTGAATGGCATTTAAAAAGACCGCCTGCTGTAGCTCAGGTTTAAAACATGAGGACCTTAACCAAGCAGGTCTCCTGATGGTAATGATGTTGTTTATTCCTCTAACAGCAGTATCAGCTGCATCTAAAGCAGACCTAATCTGATTGTTTGTGATAGCTTGCCCTTCCTCCACTATTTGATGCGCTCTTTTTATTTAATGTACTTTGGGGAGATAATGCAAGAATTCTTGCATCTCATCCCAATGTGGGCTGTTGTACCAAGTTAAAGGGGCTTGGGAATTAGCAATACGCCATTGGTTGGTTGCTTGTGTTGCTACCCTTTTACCTGCCACATCAAATTTGCGGCTCCCTTTGTCAGGGGTGGAGTATCCCCAGAGGACTGGCTGTTTGCATGCCTCTTGGCTGCACTGACTACAATGGAGTCTGGTGGTGACTGCTGAGAAATATTAATTGGGTCCGTTGGTGCAGACTTATATTTATCATCAATTCTGGGTGTTAAAACTAGCTTTAACAGGCTCTTTAAAAATATCATCTGCATGTTTGACCATGCCAGGGAGCATTGGTAAACACTGTTACTGCTTGTGAGTTGAGGATAGGGTGTTGAAAAGGAAATTTTCCTCTAATAGTTCAGCAATGCATTTGCAACCCATGATATGCGGCTGCCCTGGAGATAACCTGATTGTACGCTGTAGGGTGGAGATGGTCTTGCAGGACACATCTATGGTATAACTAGTATCACCTCTATATTTGTCCTGTGAGGAAGTATGAGTGTGTGGGTAAAGGTGGTGATGGAGTAAGAGGTTGTGTTGGAGAAAGCTCAACAGTTTTTGGCTTTTCCTTTTGTTTATAAATTGTTGCCGGTGACTGGGCAGTATCCAGAGTTTCCTGGAATGATAACTTCCTTTTGGTAAGCGGAGGCAGAGAAACAATAATTTTTCCAGTCTCTTTCTGGATTTGAATTCTCCTTTGTTTATTGTCCATAACCTTTCAGAATGGGTTGAATGTCTGATTCATCCCCTTGTTTTTTTAAAGCATCTTTTGTGCATTTAAAAGAATGCTCTGTAAGTTACCTGGCAGCATGCTTCATTTGAGTTGAAAGTCCAGATTCCTCTGTATAGGAAGATATTTTCGGCTCCCAAGGTGGACTCTGATGCTTCGGCTAAAAAGGGGAGCGAGGTTGTTTCGGCTCCGATGTAGCAAGGCACCGACTCGGCTCGGAGGTGGAAGCCTGTATCTTTCAGCTCAACTCCGAAACAGGTGTGGTAGCCTGTTGGCGGACTGTCTTAGCCTTTTTTGGTGCTGAACCAGAGGGTCGGTCAACGATTTTTTGTTTTCAGGTGGAACCATGGCTAAGAAGCAGTGGTGCACCCAAGGCCTTGCGATATTTTTTCACTTGCTGGGGTTGGAGCTGGTGTACTCACTTACTGCGCCGCAGATAATGCCTGGCTGTCCTCTTCCAAATCTCACTCGAAGCCCGAATTTGGAAAGGATACTGCCGTTTGTGCCTGTTCTTTGCCAAGGATATCAGTGGAGGGCTCTGTGAATTTCTACGCCATCTCCAATCTTCTTGCTCTTCCATCACGTAACATTTTCTTTGATGGAAAAGACTCACCGGCCTCACAGCTTTCTTCCCGAAGGTCTGGAGAAAGGCAGAGATTACACACCAAGTGCAAGTCTGTGTATTGAAGCTCGGCGTGGCACTGAGGACAGAATCTGAATGGAGTCCAATCCATGAACCTATGACGCAGTAGGCCCGAAGAGGCCCGAGAAGGGCACCCGAAAGGGAGCTTAACCGATCCAAATGGTACGATCGGATTGAGTGTAGTGGGAAACCGTGTTCAAAACTATACAGACGGTAAGAGAAAGGATGGAAAGTTCAGAGAAGTACCGAACTGAAAATCCTGGAGTGAGAGGGAACATGTCTGAACCAGATGGTGGAAAGAAAACAATCTAACAAAGGAGTCGAAGCCCATGCGTAGTATCACCGAGAGGAGGAGTCACTCGATCTCGTGACTCGAAAAGATTCTTCTAAAAAAAACCACTTGCAACACTCTGAACCCAACACTAGATGGTGGGCTCATGCAAAGCATGTGTCTCTACAGCCGCACATGCCATCAAACATAAGATTTTAGACATCTTTTGACATGCAGAGTATGCAATTAATTTTCTGCTGCTGACTTTGGTTTTCAAAAGAAAGTCTTCAGTACAGTAGGTTCATTAAGATGAAAACCCGAAGGGACTTTAGTGATGAATTTAAAATTGTTTCTGAGTATAAGAGAGTCGTCTTTGAACCGCAAGAAAGGCTCATTAGTCATAAGGGTTTGTATTTCGCTAACTCTCCTGGCTGATGTAAGGGCCCATTGCAAAGCCACTTTCCATGTCATAAATTTGAACTCTACTCTGTGCATCGGTTTAAATGAATCCTTCATTAAAAGTGCGAGTACTGTATTAAGCTGCCACCCAAGAAGAGAAGGCCTTATTTGAGGAAAACTCTGAATAGACCTTTAAGGAACTATTTAAGTCTACACCTTAATACTTGTACTTTAAATTATGTGTGAACCAAGCCCGATGATAAAAGGTAAGGCAGTAGTTGTTCTGGTGGCGCTCGAAAAGGCTGAAAGTTCAATTTCTGGCACTATAAACAGTGACGCTTCCACTTTAAACTATTTGTTTTATAGTGGTGTCAGCTCTAGCTTTTCCAATATTTTCTCTGTACTCTTTAACAAGGTCTAGATCTGCGAACTCTTGGTATTCAGGAACCAGGCGGATAAGTGCAGAGAAGTCCGGGTTGGATAAAGTACATGGGCCTTGGTTCATCCTCAAAAGTGTCCTGAAAGGTTTGAACTGAATGTGGTTTGTCTCGGATAACAGTAACAGCTCGGTGAACCAGAACTGTCTGGGCCATCTTGGGGCAATCAAGATTATGAAACTGTTCTCTCTTCATTTTGCTGAGATGCCCAAATGTAAGAGGTATTAGGGGAAAAGCATATACAAAGATACCTGACCTTCTGATCAAAAAGGCGTTCCCCCATTACCCCTGTTGTGGGTACCAACTTGCATAAAACTGCCATTTCTGGTTCTCTGCATTGCAAAGACATCCAGTGTCGGCTTGCCACATAGGGAGAAGATCTTGTTCAGAGTTGATTGATCAAGCTCCCATTTATGGCAGCTGTTCCTTGTTCTGCTCAATGTAGTTGCCAAGATGTTGCTTGCAGCAGGTAGTTTTTCTGCCTGTAGTGTTATTCTGTGTGTCATAACCCAGTTTTAGATTCCTTGTGCTTCTTTGTAAAGAGCCTGCGATCTTGTGCCCCCTTGTTTGTTCCAACAGTGCATGCTGGGGGTATTGTCTGTGCAAATTAACACTGACAAGTCCGCTATCCTTGGCAGGAAAGCTTGGAGGTTTAAAGAAATTGCTTTGAGTTGTACCCAATTTATGTGCATATTCTTTTTGGTCCAGAGACTATTTTCAACTTATTTGAAGTTCTTGCAAATGACAACCCCAACCCTCTTGAGAAGCATTTGTGGTAATCACGTAATTGGGTTATGTGGGGTAAGAAAGATTGTTCCTCTGAGACATTGTTGGCTTTTGGCCACCGGGTTAGAGACTCTGTCAAGCCTGGAGTGATCTTGATCAGATTGTCGAATTATCCCTCCGTCCGAATCCACTATCTGTCTAATTCCTCCTGTAAAGCCCTAATTTTCAGACAGAAATGAGGTACTAGTGGGATGGCCAAGGACATCATCTCTCATAGCGATTTGAAATAGATGTAATGAAACGGACTTTCCTCTCAAAAGGCTGGGTGCTAGCTGATTGAGCCTTTTTTTTCCTATCCTTAGAAAACAATGCTTTGTATTGTTTTGAATCCAAAACTGCTCTCGGGATTATTATCCTCTTTGACGGAAGACTAGATGATTTATGGTGATTGATAATCAGACCAACACTTTTGAATAGTGCTAGACAAGCCTTTGTGGCTTTCCTTGCTTGATGGGCCGTTGGTGCTTTAATTAGCCAATCATATAAGTATGAGTATACCTGGAAACCCTTTTGCCTTAGGGAGGCTGCCACTAGAGCAAGGCATTTTGGACAGATGTGGGGGAGCTGATTTGAGCCTGAAAGGGAGGATTTTGAACTGATACTGACTGGCAGCTACACTGAATCTAAAAGAAATGTGCAATGTCTGGGATGAATGGGGTTATGAAAATAAGTATCCTGTAGATCTATGGTTGTAATGTAATCTCTTGTCTTGAGGATATGTAGGATGTCTTGAAGGGTTACTATGCAAAAATAAAACATCCATAGATCTTTAATTTTCATAGATCCAAAATGGTTTGCCATTCTCAATTTCTTTATTAATAAAAAAACAGGAGTAGAATCCCATTCCTTTTTGGGAGTTATGAACTTTTTCTATTGTTCCTTTGTGTAACATAGTGAGGGCTTCCTTTCGGAGTAAATGGAGGTAAGTGGGATGCACTTCATTTAGTGAGTGTTTAGGAGCTTTTGCATTAATTTTAAAGTATGACAGTAAGTGATAAGGTCTTACACCCCTTTGTCGGATGTTATTTGCCATCATTGATGGGGAGAAGCTGGAAACTCTTACCCACAGTTTGGTGATTTGTTCTGGGTATAATCGACACAGCCAATGTTCCTTCCCTGTAAGGTCTGCTTTCTTTTAGGCACTTGTTTTGTGTAAACTGCTGCTTGTGATGATCAAAACGACTGTTGTTGGTAGGATGGTCAATATGGTTATTGGAAGGATTAATACTGTTGGTACTTCTGGCAACCGCCTATATATGAGAACGAACCTCTCCCTTGTGGTCCCCGAAAGGGCACTTTTCTGAATTTCAAGGTGCCCAAAGATCTTGTGGTATCTTTATATGCCTTAATTGCCTGTAAGACATCAATGACATGCTTGCCAAATAATGCTTCCCCATCATAAGAAATATCCAGAATTTTTCTCTGAACCTCAGCCTAAATGTGGCCTTCAGCTATTTCTGTGACTTTAGAACCTCAGCTCCTGCTAGTTGTCTAAATCCAGGTGACGGTATACCCATAGCACAATCTTCTATTTTGGAAGAGGTTCTTTCACCCTCCTGTAGTATTTTCTTTGCTTGTCCATTTTTGTCCTGAGGCAAAAATCCTATAAATGTACTGATATCTGACCATATTTGTCGGTAGGACCAGCCCAATATGACCAATGAGTTGACAGCACTGACTGTAATTGCAGACATTGAGGAGAATCTCTAACAAATATTCTCAAGGTGTCTGCCTTCTCTATCTGATGGAGTTGAGATGGGTGTCGAGGGATTACTGGACCGGCGCTGAGCTGCCTGAACACGGAATCTGGTTTAGGATGTCCTACCAAACATGCAGGCAAATCCTCCAGTGCCTTACATTGTTTGTCAATCTGTGGCAGGACAGCAGCTATTGCAGCTCAATTTTTCATTATTTTTGTGCTTTCTTCCCAAATGCAATATATCATTGGGATCACTAACAGATTTCTTGGCTGGATCCTTAACATCATACAAAAGCAATTCAATTGCTTAACTGTCAATGGTAGCTGGAATCGTTTCACAGCCATTTCCATGAGATAATGGAAACCTTCAATGCCATCATCCGGTGGAGAGTTCACCAGTTGCAGTGTGGGTGAGGATGGATGTAAATGCTCATTCCATCAGTAGTCGGCTATCTACCCTTATCATCCTAGGATGCGTCATCTCTAGAAGGTACCGCACTGGTGGAAGAGGGTGTCATTCTAGGTGTCAAAGGTGGAGGTGTTCTTGGAGACAGAGGTGCACACATAGGTTCTGTTGGAGATAATGTCTTAGTGGGTTCTGTGAATCTTTTAGAATAATCTTGCAGCATGCCTTGAAGCTCGTGGAATAGGGCTGAAGGAACCTGAACCATGCCTTCAGAGAGGCTTTAGTTCTGGAAACGCTCCCCATATTGCTTAGGCATTTAAGAGTATTGCATCTGTATAGTCCTCCTAATACTGTTTCCCATCCTCGCCCTGATACTTGAGCGAGTTCAGAAGGGCTATGAGCCCTTACAAACAGGCCATCATCTAAATCTTCCACATCAAGTGACTTGGGGGGGCTGAGAGACCTTGCTTAGTGATGTATTGTAAGGAAATGGCTACCTGTTGCAATTACCCCCCCCCACTTTTTGCCTGATACTGATGCTGGCTTGACTGAGAAGTGTGCTGGGACCCTGCTAACCAGACCCCAGCACCAGTGTTCTTTCACCTAAAATGTACCATTGTCTCCACAATTGGCACAACCCTGGCACCCAGGTAAGTCCCTTGTAACTGGTACCCCTGGTACCAAGGGCCCTGATGCCAGGGAAGGTCTCCAAGGGATGCAGCATGTCTTATGCCACTGTAGGGACCCCTCACTCAGCACAGACACACTGCTTGCCAGCTTGTGGGGAGAAAATGACTAGATCGACATGGCACTCCCCTCAGGGTGCCATGCCAACCTCACACTGCCTGTGGCATAGGTAAGTCACCCCTCTAGCAGGCCTTACGGCCCTAAGGCAGGGTGCACTATACCACAGGTGAGGGCATAGGTGTATGAGCACTATGCCCCTACAGTGTCTAAGCAAAACCTTAGACATTGTAAGTGCAGGGTAGCCTTAAGAGTATATGGTCTGGGAGCCTGTCAAAAACGAACTCCACAGCTCCATAATGGCTACACTGAATATTGGGAAGTTTGGTATCAAACTTCTCAGAATAATAAACCCACACTGATGCCAGTGTTGGATTTATTAAAAAATGCACACAGAGGGCATCTTAGAGATGCTCCCTGTATTTTACCCAATTGTTCAGTGCAGGACTGACTGGTCTGTGCCAGCCTGCTGCTGAGAGACGAGTTTCTGACCCCATGTGGTGAGGGCCTTTGTGCTCTCTGAGGACAGAAACAAAAGCCTGCTCTGGGTGGAGGTGCTTCACACCTCCCCCCTGCAGGAACTGAAACACCTAGCAGTGAGCCTCAAAGGTTCAGGCTTCGTGTTACAATGCCCCAGGGCACTCCAGCTAGTGGAGATGCCCGCCCCCTGGACACAGCCCCCACTTTTGGCAGCAAGTCCAGGGGAGATAATGAGAAAAACAAGGAGGAGTCACTGGCCAGTCAGGAAAGCCCTAAGGTGTCCTGAGCTGAGGTGACTCTGACTTTTAGAAATCCTCCATCTTGCAGATGGGGGATTCCCCCAATAGGATTAGGGATGTGCCCCCTCCCCTCAGGGAGGAGGCACAAAGAGGGTGTAGCCACCCTCAAGAACAGTAGCCATTGGCTACTGCCCTCCCAGACCTAAACACACCCCTAAATTCAGTATTTAGGGGCTCCCCAGAACCTAGGAAACTAGATTCCTGCAACCTAAGACGAAGAAGGACTGCTGAGCTGAAAAACCCTGCAGAGAAGACGGAGACACCAACTGCTTTGGCCCCAGCTCTACCGGCCTGTCCCCCACTTCTAAAGACACTGCTCAAGCGACGCGTTCCACAGGGACCAGCGACCTCTGAAGCCTCAGAGGACTGCCCTGCATCTAGAAGAACCAAGAACTCCTGAGGACAGCGGCTCTGTTCCACAAAGACTGCAACTTTGCAACAAAGAAGCAACTTGAAAAAACACACGTTTCCCGTCGGAAGCGTGAGACTTTGCACTCTGCACCCGACACACCCGGCTCGACTTGTGGAGAACAAACACCACAGGGAGGACTCCCCGGCGACTACGAGACCGTGAGTAGCCAGAGTTGACCCCCCTGAGCCCCCACAGCGACGCCTGAAGAGGGAATCCCGAGGCTCCCCCTGACCGCGACTGCCTGCTTCAAAGACCTGACACCTGGTAAAGACTCTGCATCCGCAGCCCCCAGGACTTGAAGGATCCGACCTCCAGTGCAGGAGCGACCCCCAGCTGGCCCTCTCCCTTGCCCAGGTGGTGGCTACCCCGAGGAGCCCCCCCCCCCCTTGCCTGCATCGCTGAAGAGACTCTTGGTCTCCCATTGAAACCTATTGCGAACCCCACGCCTGTTTGCACACTGCACCCGCCCGCTGAGGGTGTACTTTTTGTGCTGACTTGTGTCCCCCCCAGTGCCCTACAAAACCCCCCTGGTCTGCCCTCCGAAGACGCAGGTACTTACCTGCTGGCAGACTGGAACCGGGGCACCCCCTTCTCCATTGAAGCCTATGCGTTTTGGGCACCACTTTGACCTCTGCACCTGACCGGCCCCGAGCTGCTGGTGTGGTAACTTTCGGGTTGCCCTGAACCACCAACGGTGGGCTACCTTGGACCCAACTTTGAACCCCGTAGGTGGTTTACTTACCTGCAAAACTAACAAACACTTACCTCCCCCAGGATCTGTTGAAAATTGCACTGTCTAGTTTTAAAATAGCTATATGCCATTTGTGTGAAAACTGTATATGCTATTTTGCTAATTCAAAGTTCCTAAAGTTCCTAAATGAAGTACCTTTCTTTTAAAGTATTGTTTGTGAATCTTGAACCTGTAGTTCTTAAAATAAACTAAGAGAATATATTTTTCTATACAAAAACCTATTGGCCTGGAATTGTCTCTGAGTGTGTGTTCCTCATTTATTGCTTGTGTGTGTACAACAAATGCTTAACACTACTCCTTTGATAAGCCTACTCCTCGACCACACTACCACAAAATAGAGCATTAGAATTATATCTTTTTGCCACTATCTTACCTCTAAGGGGAACCCTTGGACTCTGTGCATGCTATTTCCTACTTTGAAATAGTACATACAGACCCCTTCTGGAGAGTACTGTAACAGCCCACAGAATCTTCACCATATAAATTCTCCCCTGGAACCAGACCGAGTTGTAAAACATTTTCTTGCCAATAGCTTTCTAGCACAGCTAGTGGGTCCCACACAAGTCTACTTGTGGCTCCGCCCAACCATGAATCTATGGCACCAGTTACACACTGGTGTCCATATCCAACATTTTTTCCATGAACAGAAGAACTTAGGAGCCAAATAACTTACCTACAGATGACAATAAGGGGAAAGAACTTACCTTGGAGCATTATTATTAACAGCAGTAACTTAGAGGGAATTGTTTCTGATTAATGAGAGAAGAGTATCCACCAGAATGAACATGTTTCTTACACAATAAACATCTGCTTGAGGCATGTAGTGCTGTAGGGACACATACTTAGCATAATCCTGCCATCTAGGTTTGGGCTCTGAAGTGTGCAAGTTGTCTATCTTCAAAGAAAGTCTTTGGAGTCACAAGGTAGAGTGACTCCTCCTCTTGCTGGTAGTGTGCATGGGCATCGACTTCACTGTTTGATTGATTTTCCGTGAGGAAGATTATGAAGGAATGTGAAGCACAGCGTTGTATAGTAAGAAGCCCATGCTAAACTAAAGTTTAATAAACGTACAAAAGTAAATGTAAAACACAGGTGTCCGCTGGGCGCATGTGAATCTACAGCACTACATACCACAAACAGATGCTTACTGGGTAAGTAACATTTTCCATTCAAGGCATGTGTGGCTGTAGATACACATGCTTAGCATAGAATGGAGTCCTCAATAAGCAGTGGCTAACCTGTGGGGTTTATAGTTGTTTGAAATAGTGTATGTAGAACCGCTTGGCCAACAATGGGTTGTTGATGGGCCAGCACATCTACACAGCAATGTTCGGTAAATATATGTGGTGTAGACCATGGAGCTTCTTAAATATGTCTGCTATAGGAATATTTTCTTGGGAGGCCATTGAGGCTCCATTTTTACGAGCGGAGTGAGCTCTAGGAGGGATAAGTAAAGTTCTTTTAGCTTTAGCATAGCACTTTTGAATGAATTTGACAATCCAACATGCAATGCCTGAATTAGAGATGGCGTTTCCTTTGTGTGGTTTTGAAAAATCAACAAAGAGTTGTTGTGTTTTTCTAAATGACGTGTCTCTAATCAATAGAATGCTTAAGGGCTTGATTTACATCTAGGGTCTGTATGGCTCTTACTGCAACTGATTTAGGTTGGGGGAAAATACTGGCAATTCAATAGGTTAAGGTGGAATTGAGACACTACCTTTGGAAGAAATTTAGGCTCTAGAGGGATTATCAATACTTTTAGTACAGTACTGAGATTCTAAGTGGGGACAGGTGGCACCCGAGGAGGAATGACTAAGACCCTCTAAGAAGGATGTAATGACAGGAATCCTGAATAGAGAAGTGTGTTATCTGTTTTGTATATATGCAGCCACTGCCACTAGGTGTAGCCTTCTAGATGTAAAGGCTAGACCCACAATAGGCAAATGCAACAGATAACAGAATGTCTTCAACACTGGGTTTTAAAGGATCAATTGGTTTGGAATGACAGTAGTTGACAAATATTTTCTACTTTGCATCATAACAAGCATGGGTCTGTGTGCTTCTTTAAGGATGTCGACACAGGGTTGGGGTAGGTTAAAAAAAAAAAAAAAAACTCAGGAGCCAGACCGCAAGGTTGAGGGATCTGGGGTCTGATTTCTCCATGGTTCTGTGAGAGAAGGTCCTGCCTGTTCAGCAGTACCTCATGGGAGACTACTGAGAGTTCTAGCAGTGTGGTGAACCATGGTTGCGGTGCCCACATGGGAGCTACTAGGATGAGATGTCTGCTCAAGTTTGCAAACCACAAACAGAAGCAGTGTGAGAGGTGGAAAGCGTAAGTAAATATCCCTGTCCAACTCATCTGGACTGCTTTGCCCTTGGAAAGAGGGAACCTGGAGGCGAAGTTTAGGCATTTTGAATTTTCTGCTGTGGCGAAAAGGTCTATTTCTGGGTGACCCAAATGCCGCGTATGGGAGGAGGAGCTCACATTTGTGGACTTGTCGATGCCTCTTGCTGAGGAGATCTACAAAGCTGATGTCAGCTCCCGGCAGGTACTCCGCTAACAGGTGAATGCTGCATCAGAGAGCCCATTTCCAAATGGGTTGGCCTAGGTGAGAGAGCCAAAAGGACCTGGTGCCTCTCTGCTTTTGTAGAGAGCATGCTAGTCATGTTGTCTGTTTTGATCAAGACTACCATGCCAATCAGGTGGGGAAGGAAGAATATGAGCGCTAGATGAACAGATAGCAAATCCACGTAATTCATATGGAAATCAATCTGGCTGAGTGTCCAGCGTCCCTAAACTATGAGATCTTGTGAATACGCTCCAAGCCTGTGAGGGAGGCATCTGTTGTTATGGTCCTCTGCGGAACTGGATCCAGGAAAGGTTGTCCTTTTAGGAGATTGCTAGTGTTCCACCGCTGCACAGTGTGGCAAGTTTGATGGCCGACAAACACTAGATCCTTCAATAGACCCTCTGCTTGAGACCACTGGCATTCAAAGCACTCTTGCAATGGACGCATGTTGAGTCTGGCATGAGGTACTATGGCTATGCATGAAGCAATCATAACAAGGAGGTGCACGACTGTCCGTACCATTATTGGCTGATGAGGCTGGAACATAAGACTAAAGCATCTGAAATGATAGAATCCGGACGGCTTTGGGGTAGGCTATCGCTCTTTGTGAATGGAGGATAACTCCCTAGTAGGGTTGTATTTGGAGAGGCTGGAGATGGGATGTCATTGCATTGATGGTAAATCCTACTAGATGAATTATGTTTATGGTGGCCTGAGTGTGCTGGATGCATTGTTGACGAGTAACGCTTTTGATGAGCCAACTGTATAAATAGCAAAAAAAGTGTATGTTTTGTCTATACAGATTGGCTGCTACTACTGAGAGACATTTGGTGAAAACCCTGGGGGCACTTGTGACCCTGAATGAGAGAACCTTGAATTGGAAATGGAGTTTATAAGGAACCGGAGGTATAAGTGATGCAGCGGGTGAATAGGAATGTGAAAATAGGTGTCCTTCATGTTGAGTGCTGCCGTGAAGTTGCCTTGTTAAAGTAATGGGATGACATCTTGAAGAGTGACCATGTGAAAGTGCTCTGAGAGGATATATTGGTTTAGGAGTCCGAGGTCCAGAACTGGCATCAAGGACCTGTCCTTTTTGAGAATAAGGAAGTAGAGTAAATAGATTTCTGTTCCTTGCTCTTGTGTTTGCACTGGTTCTATGGCCCCTTTTTTTTTTTTACAGAAGTGTCTAACTTCCTACTTGAGCAACTGTTGATGTTCTAGCAGTTTGCACAGTCGAACGTTTGGAGTGGTCAAAATGAGCTCCAGACAATAAACATGTTGGATAATATCCAACACCTACTGGTTGGAGGTGATGTTCTACCAGGTGGGAAAGAACCCTTGTGTTCGCTCCACGACAGGTGTTGTTTGGTGGTGTTATGGTGGTGGTGGGGGGGACAGGGTGAAGCTCCTCCATCTTGTCCTAATGAGCTATGCCATGACGGGAGAGGAGCCCAAAGGCAATTCTCCATTAGATGGCAGCCTGAGCAGCCACCCCCTTCCCCACTGCATCTATCTTTTTACTTTTTCTGGTGGGGGCACCTCATGAGTTTTCCCTTTTTCTCGCTGTAGCAACCACCAGAAAGTCAGGAAGGGGCTGGCCTCTAATGTATGTAGGGTCAGTTGCGGAAGGTTTATACTTTTTATCAACCCTTGGATTAATGGCATGTGTGGCTAAGCATACTTTTTAAGCATCAGCACACTATGCCAAGCGTTGGCTAGAGAAGAGGGCCTTAAACACTAACCCGTCTTCTAGTGGTGCTGTGTGAAGCTGAAACTTATATGTAGTTGCCCTACCTGGGGGGAGGTGGCCTTGCCGGTAAAGAGTTGGGTCCGTGTCACTAGGTGGGTCCATGTCATAAGTATCCCACGGGTCATACTGAGGTGGAATGGAGTACTGATCTCCATCATCCCTGCTTCCAACTTCCTACTGCCCTTTACCCACTAACCGCCATCCTCAAAAAAATGAATAGAACACTCGGGGAATAAGATGTTGGTGTAGGAGGAGATGAAGGTGGTGCAGCAGGTGGTGGTGTTATTGTATGCCCAGGGCTAGTTGCCTTGTCAGCCTTTTTCTTGAGCTGGTGGTATAGGTATGTCCAAAGCCTACTCAAAAGTAAGTTGTCTCTTTGCTGGTTGTGCACCAGCATGAGGAGGCCTAGCCAGGATACTGTCAGTGTCTGGGCAAACAACCAGATGTGTTTGGCGTAAGTCTATTTTCTTCTGCCTACGTAGAAGCACAAGTTCCCCTGTTTTGGATTCGACCGTGTGCTTTGCGAATGGTATAATTTCAGCTCTGATGGAACCTTTGATGTCAAGCGCCTTGGGACTCCAAGGCTTTCGTTGCAGAGGGTCTTGGGTTGATGGACAATTTCAATGCCGAGGTGGAGTGGTGTTTCGGCGCGGACACTCTGGAGTCCAATGAACTGCTCAACTCTAATGGTAATGAAAATGTCACTTACCCAGTGTACATCTGTTCGTGGCATCAGTCGCAGTAGATTCGCATGTTTTGCAATAGCTCGCCATCTGGTGTTGGGCCGGAGTGTTACAAGTTGTTTTTCTTCGAAGAAGTCTTTCGAGTCACGGGACCGAGTGACTCCTCCTTTTGTCTCCATTGCGCATGGGCGTCGACTCCATCTTCGATTGTTTTTCCCCGCAGAGGGTGAGGTAGGAGTTGAATTGTAGTAATAGTGCCCATGCAATGGAGTGACTAAGTATGCACCTATTTAAGGTTGAGATGATACATATATAAATAATTGAAGGTAACTTCCAAACTGCTACAGGCTCCCGTGGAGGCGGGTGGGCACATGCGAATCTACTGCGACTGATGCCACGAACAGATGTACACTGGGTAAGTGACATTTTCAGTTCGATGGCATCTGTCGCTGTAGATACGCATGTTTTGCATAGACTAGTAAGCAGTTATCTCCCCAAAAGCGGTGGATCAGCCTGTAGGAGTGGAAGTAGTCTGAAATAATGTTCTTAATACGGCTTGACCTACTGTGGCTTGTTGTGCGGATAACACGTCTACACAGTAGTGCTTGGTGAATGTGTGAGGCGTAGACCATGTGGCTGCCTTACATATTTCTTGCATTGGGATGTTTCCTAGAAAGGCCATGGTAGCACCTTTCTTTCTGGTTGAGTGTGCCCTTGGTGTAATGGGCAGCTGTCGTTTAGCTTTAAGGTAGCAGATTTGGATGCATTTAACTATCCATCTGGCTATACCTTGTTTTGATATTGGGTTTCCTGCATGAGGTTTTTGAAATGCAATAAATAGTTGTTTAGTCTTTCTGATGTTTTTTGTTCTGTCAATGTAATACATCAATGCTCTTTTGACATCTAATGTATGTAGTGCCCTTTCAGCTACGTTATCTGGCTGTGGAAAGAACACTGGAAGTTCCACTGTTTGATTTAGATGGAACGGTGAAATAACCTTTGGCAAAAATTTAGGATTGGTCCTTAGGACGACCTTATTCTTGTGTAGTTGTATAAAAGGTTCCTGTATTGTAAACGCCTGAATCTCGCTTACTCTTCTTAGGGAAGTAATGGCGATGAGAAATGCCACCTTCCAGGTTAGGAACTGTATTTCGCAGGAGTGCATGGGATCAAAAGGTGGACCCATAAGTCTAGTTAGGACAACATTTAGGTTCCATGAAGGAACAGGTGGTGTTCTTGGTGGTATAATTCTCCTAAGGCCCTCCATGAATGCTTTAATGACTGGTATCTTATATAGGGAAGTTGAATAGGTAGTCTGCAGGTATGCAGATATTGCTGCAAGGTGTATTTTAATGGAAGAGAAAGCCAGGTTAGATTTTTGTAAGTGAAGCAAGTAACCCACTACATGTTCTGGAGTTGTGTGTAATGGTTGTATTTGATTAATATGGCAGTAGCAAACAAACCTCTTCCATTTACTTGCATAGCAGTGCCTGGTGGATGGCCTTCTGGCTTGTTTTATGACTTCCATACATTCTTGGGTAAGTTGTAAGTGCCCGAATTCTAGGATTTCAGGAGCCAGATTGCTAGATTGAGCGATGCTGGATCTGGGTGTCTGATCTTTTGGTTGTGCTGTGTCAACAGATCTGGCCTGTTGGGCAATTTGATGCAGGGTACTACTGATAGGTCTAGCAGCGTTGTGTACCAGGGTTGCCTTGCCCAAGTTGGTGCTATTAATATGAGTTTGAGTTTGTTTTGACTGAGTTTGTTTACCAGGTAAGGAAGGAGAGGGAGAGGAGGAAAAGCGTAAGCAAATATCCCTGACCAGTTCATCCATAGGGCATTGCCTTGGGACTGTTTGTGTGGGTATCTGGATGCGAAGTTTTGGCATTTTGCATTCTCCTTTGTCGCAAACAAGTCTATCTGAGGTGTTCCCCAGAGTTTGAAATAAGTGTTCAGAATTTGGGGGTGAATTTCCCATTCGTGGACCTGTTGGTGATCTCGAGAGAGATTGTCTGCGAGTTGATTTTGGATCCCTGGTATAAATTGTGCTATTAGGCGAATTTGGTTGTGAATTGCCCAACGCCAAATCTTTTGTGCTAGCAGGCTTAACTGCGTGGAGTGCGTCCCCCCTTGCTTGTTTAGATAATACATTGTTGTCATGTTGTCTGTTTTGACGAGAATGTATTTGTGAACTATTATTGGTTGGAAAGCTTTTAGTGCTTGAAAAACTGCTAGAAGTTCTAGGTGATTTATATGCAGTTTTGTTTGATGTACGTTCCATTGTCCTTGTATGCTGTGTTGATCGAGGTGTGCTCCCCACCCTGTCATGGAAGCATCTGTTGTTATTACGTATTGTGGCACTGGGTCTTGGAAAGGCCGCCCTTTGTTTAAATTTATGTTGTTCCACCACAGAAGCGAGAGGTAAGTTTGGCGGTCTATTAACACCAGATCTAGAAGGTGACCCTGTGCTTGTGACCATTGTGATGCTAGGCACTGTTGTAAGGGCCTTATGTGCAGTCTTGCGTTCGGGACAATGGCTATGCATGAAGACATCATGCCTAGGAGTTGTAGTACCATCTTTGCTTGTATCCTTTGTGTTGGATACATGCGTTGTATGATGGTGTTGAAATTTCGAATTCTTTGTGGACTTGGAGTGGCTACTCCTTTTGATGTGTCTATTATGGCTCCCAGGTATTGTTGTACCTTGCGCGGCAGAATTTTGGATTTTGTGAAATTGACGGTGAACCCTAGTTTGAAGAGGGTTTGTATGATATGATTTGTGTGATTTGAGCACTCTATTAACGAATGGGCCTTGATTAGCCAGTCGTCTAGATATGGGAACACATGTATTTGCTGCCTTCTTATGTGTGCAGCGACTACCGCTAGACATTTGGTAAAGACTCTTGGTGCGGTTGTTAATCCGAAAGGCAGTACCTTGAATTGGTAATGTATTCCCTTGAATACAAACCTTAGGTATTTCCTGTGCGATGGGTGTATTGGTATATGGAAATAAGCATCCTTGAGGTCTAAAGTTGCCATGTAGTCGTGTAGTTTTAGCAATGGCAATACTTCTTGTAGTGTGACCATGTGAAAGTGGTCTGATTTGGTGAAAGTGGTCTGATTTGATGAAAGTGTTCACTACTCTGAGGTCTAGGATTGGTCTCAGCGTTTTGTCCTTCTTTGGTATCAGAAAGTACAGTGAGTAAACTCCTGTGTTTATTTGTGTGTTTGGCACTAATTCGATTGCATTCTTTTGCAATAGTGCCTGCACTTCTATCTCCAGGAGATTGGAGTGGTGTGTTGTCAAATTTTGTGCTTTTGGTGGTATGTTTGGAGGGAATTGTAGAAATTCTATGCAATAACCATGTTGGATAATTGCTAGAACCCAAGTGTCTGTAGTGATTTCCTCCCATGCTTTGTAATAATGACTTATTCTTCCCCCCACTGGTGTTGTGTGGAGGGGGTGAGTGACATGTGAGTCACTGTTTAGTAGTAGGGGTTTTGGGGCTCTGAAATTTTCCTCTATTTCTAGGGAATTGCCCTCCTCTATATTGTCCCCGAAAACCTCCTCTATACTGTCCCTGGTAACTGGACGGTGTTGCTTGTGAGGTGCTGGCTTGTGTGCTCAAACCCCAAAACCCCCCTCGAAAGGGTGTTTTACGGAATGTGCTGTAATTCCCTCTGCTCTGCGGGGAGTAGAGTGCGCCCATGGCTTTGGCAGTGTCCGTATCTTTTTTGAGTTTCTCAATCGCTGTGTCCACTTCTGGACCGAACAGTTCTTTTTCGTTAAAAGGCATATTGAGAACTGCTTGTTGAATCTCTGGTTTAAATCCAGACGTTCGGAGCCATGCATGCCTTCTGATAGTTACAGATGTATTAATTGTCCGTGCAGCTGTATCTGCAGCGTCCATGGAGGAGCGGATCTGGTTGTTGGAAATGGTCTGTCCCTCCTCAACCACTTGTTTGGCCCTATTTTGTAAGTCCTTGGGCAGATGTTCAATGAGATGTTGCATCTCGTCCCAGTGGGCTCTGTCATAGCGCGCAAGTAGTGCCTGGGAGTTCGCGATGCGCCACTGGTTTGCAGCTTGTGCTGCGACTCTCTTACCAGCTGCATCGAACTTGCGGCTTTCTTTATCTGGGGGTGGTGCATCTCCAGATGTGTGAGAGTTGGCCCTTTTCCTAGCTGCTCCTACAACGACAGAGTCTGGTGGCAGCTGTGTAGTGATGAAAACCGGGTCTGTAGGAGGCGCCTTATACTTTTTTTCCACCCTTGGTGTGATTGCCCTACTTTTGACCGGCTCCTTAAAGATTTCTTTTGCGTGCCGGAGCATACCAGGGAGCATAGGCAGGCTTTGGTATGAGCTGTGGGTGGAGGAGAGTGTGTTGAATAAAAAATCATCCTCGACCTGTTCTGAGTGGAGGCTTACGTTGTGAAATTGTGCTGCTCTAGCCACCACTTGAGAATACGCGGTGCTGTCCTCTGGTGGAGATGGCTTCGTAGGGTATGCCTCCGGACTGTTATCTGACACTGGGGCGTCGTATAGGTCCCATGCGTCTTGATCTTGGTCACCCTGGCTCATGGTGGTGTGAGCTGGGGAGTGTGATGGAGTTCGTGCTGGTGAGACGTTAATCACGGGCGGAGGAGAGGGTGGTGGGGTAACTCTTTTCACCACTTTTGGTTGTGGTGTCTGTTCAGTTTGGAACTCCAACCTTCTCTTTCTTCTAATGGGGGGAAGGGTGCTTATTTTTCCTGTCCCCTGCTGTATGAAAATACGCTTTTGCGTATGGTCCACATCAGTTGATTGTAGCTCTTCCTCAAACCTATGCTTTTGCATTTGTGAGGTTAGCGAGTGCTCTTCTGTATAAGAGCCTGAAGCTGGGTCGCTTGCAGTTTGTTTCGGCACCGAAACCCTGTCTGCGTGTTTTTTCGGCTCCGAGGTGACTTTTTTCTTTTTCGGGGCCGAAACCTCTCGGCATCGATCTTCTTCGGTGCCGCTGTCTCGGCGTCGAGCCGTGTCCACACCGGCATCGAGGCTTGTCTCCAGCACTTTCTCGGTCCCGAGAAGGCTGCGTGCCGGTGTCTCGACCGGAGTCGGACGATCTCGGCACTGTTTGGGCCTTTTTCGGTGCCGACGGTCGGTCACCGAATTTATGGGTGGAGCCATGGCCTGATGGCAGTGGCGTCCCCTGGGCCTTGTAAATCTTCCTCTGTGTGGTTTTCGACGTCTTACTCACGGTTTGTGTATCGTCGAATCCTTCGGAGTCCGATTCTTGGATCGAGAAGGTACCTTCCTCTTCCTGTTCCTCGAACTCTCGGTGGGCTGTCGGCGCGGACGCCATCTGAAGTCTTCTGGCTCGACGGTCTCGGAGTGTCTTTCGGGACCGGAACGCACGACAGGCCTCGCAGGTGTCTTCACTGTGCTCAGGTGACAGGCACAGGTTACAGACCAAGTGTTGGTCTGTATAGGGGTATTTATTGTGGCATTTGGGGCAGAAACGGAACGGGGTCCGTTCCATCGGCGTTCTTCAGCACGCGGTCGGGCCGACCAGGCCCCGACGGGGGATCGAAAAACTACCCCCGAAGGGCACCGGAGCTCTTCGATCTTCGATGCGGTGTTGAATCTAAGTACGCCGATCCCGAACGCAACAATACCGACGAAAATCTTCCGAAATTAGCTAACTTTCCGTTCCAAAACTCGGAGCGACAGGAACACGTCTGAACCCGATGGCGGAAAAAAAACAATCGAAGATGGAGTCGACGCCCATGCGCAATGGAGACAAAAGGAGGAGTCACTCGGTCCCGTGACTTGAAAGACTTCTTCGAAGAAAAACAACTTGTAACACTCCGGCCCAACACCAGATGGCGAGCTATTGCAAAACATGCGTATCTACAGCGACAGATGCCATCGAACATAAGTTTATTTGAGAGCATGCGTCTGCTGATTTTTTATTTTATTTTTGGCACCAAGCCGGGACTGGATGTATCTGACACAGCTGCTTGGTGCTGACCGTGGCCCAAGTGAAGATTTTGATCGTACACAGTTTGTGGAATGGTCTGCTGGTGTTGGGGCTGGAATGAAGGTGGCACTGTACTCACAGGTTATGCCAGCATAGTATTCTGCATTTCGAGCACAAACCCTGAGCTGTGTCCAGGCGAAAAGGAGCCCAAGTATGCTAGTGACACCCAGGCCTCCTTCTGAGGGTATACAGCTCCAAAATGGTCTGGCGGGTTGACGGACCTGCGGTGGGACATCTCAAGTTGTGAAGCTATCCCGCTGCGCCTTTAGGGACCAAACGGACTTATAGGCCTCGCAGGTGGCTTCCTGATGGTCCTGAGGTACAAGTTACACACCTGATGGAGATCAGTGCGTGGGTACTTGGCATGGCATTGAGGGCAGGATCTGAATGAGTCTGTTCTATCCCCAGGCACACATGGTGTGGAGGAAACGTGGAAGACAAATTCCGCCCCAACAGGTGAAGGCCCACCAGGGCTGCAGTCTATTTGAGTAGCCCCGCCGAAGTAAATGTCGATGGAGAGATGAGGGGGATTGAAAAGAATCACAATTGAAAACAATACAGATGGAAGGGTATGGAATAGACAACAACTGTGTTGAAACTGTGCAGGGGAGCACACATCCAAATCTGACTACGGAAGAAAACAATCTAACAATGGAGTCCATTCCCATGCGCTTTACCAGCAAGTGGAGTCACCACGCCACCTCGTGCCTCAAAAGACTTTCTTTGAAGAAAAACCTGCAAACTTTTAAGCCCAACACTAGATGGCGAGATTATGTTAAGCATGTGTAATCATAGCCTCGCCTGCCTCAAACATATTTTACAGAAGCTAATCAACTTCTGATGGATACTACTGCTTGTAAATGACACACCTAAATAATGAGTTCCACACCGGGGATCATGGTCAGGGGGCAGCAGGCGAAGGGCTATCCAAGGGAGGAGTGTTTGGGTGGCGAGTAGCACAAGTTAACCAAAGAAATAATGAAAAACAGTCCTCAATAAGAATCCATCACTTTGCACCAGAGTGGTCCAATAGTAATGTTTGGCAAAGGCATGCGGTCCGAAACCCAGTGAATATCAGACTCTGGTATGCCCACTGTGAGACCAGGGCATACTACCGGGTCCCCCAAAATGAACATGAATGTCGGCTGGGGAGTCTATAGTAGCCAAGGCATTGAAGAACTTAATGCAAAAAGTGACCCAACATGAGACAGTACACAGCTCTGTGTTTCATGCATAAAGGAAAGTCTACAAAGAAGTTAAAAGTGCCAAATTATTCACCATCACAAATACAATGCTTAGGGTCATGAGAAACTAAACAAATATCCATTAGTCTGAATGGTGATGCCAGTGCATGCAACAAGTTCAGGCAGAAGGCACCTATTTAGGGAACTGCGCAGTAGAAAGTGCAGAACTGAGGGAATTTTAAGTTTAGATCATGGCGAAATATTTGATGCAGAATGGTCCCAGCTGAGATCATGCATGTCACAACAGGATGGAACTCCCATTTGTGTCCTCCAGAAACAGGCAACTCAAAGCTTTAGCCTTCACATTCAGAGTCTGCCAGATAAGCTGCCACTGGGAAAATTAGATTTTACCAGTGCAAAGACTTCCGGCACAGGGACCAAGAGCTCACTTCACCTTGCCAGTTGAAATAATGCTTATAAGGTGACCTCTGACCTAAACTATTGCGGAAATATTGTGAGGAATTTAAAAATGGAAAGAACAGCTGCAGGCCAATAGTGGCCCGGGGCTGTGTAGAAACACTTAGCAGCCCTGAAAAGCGACAGCAGTGGAAAATATTTTCAGTTTCAGTCCAATATTTGGGGCATATTCATCATGCGAGTAATCTCAAGATCGATGCAGGCTTTAGAAATATCAGAAATATATATTTAACTTTTTTAAGAAAACTATGTTGAGAGGAGACCTGTGAAACTAGTGGCAATTTGTTGATTGTTCAAGTCCTTGTGTATAGTCTGGGAAAGTAACCCACATAGAAGAAAAAAACAAACATGATTCAGAACCAGTATTTATTTGGTTTCAAAAGAACTGCCCATGTATTTACACCCGTGTAGGCAACGTTACAGCGTTACAAGTTTACATTCAGATTCTGACACTAAAAAAAGACAAACTTTATGTACAGAGATTTGAAAAATAGGGTAAAACATTTCCCCAAAACGGCATTACCACGAAAGTGATCAGGAAAGTAAAAAAATACTTTTTGAAGTGATGTCTTTTTAATATGCAGGGAATCAAAAATGAAAAATAATTTGTATATTTATTAACAAACAGGAACAAAAAACCCATCATAATATTTTAAATTAATCTTCATGGCAATGTTTCGTAGGAAAGTAGAATTTGAAGGAATACTTTAAGCCAATATGGCTATAATAGCATACAGTGAATCAAGTGCTGAGATAATCCTACATCAACTCTGTACACTTTTCAAACTCTGCCATATACAGCACACAATGAAAGTATTTCACCAGAATATCATCTCATTTCAAAATATTTCTGAATACTGTATGCTTTTCTTAATGTAGCAAAGCACATGGCGTCATACATATGTTCCGTCTCAGTCTTCAAAGACAAACTGCTTTGAACTGTAAATTGCTACTAGTTAATAAATATTTACAACCGTCCATCATGTGCTATCTCATCCATGAGGAACGACCCATTCCTCCCACTGGTGGCATGCCAGGTGGTGGTATCTGGGGAGGTACTGGAGGTTGTCCTCCAGTGGGAACAGAAGGAGGCGGATAGTTGGCTGGAGGCATTCCCATTCCAGGTGGTGGATGCTGAGGAACTGAATGTGTTGGAGGCATTCGAGGAGGAGGGAAGTTAGGGTTGTATGAGGGTGGAGGAGGATATCCAGGATTAGGAGGTGGAATATTGGGAGGAGGGAAATTAGAAGGCGGAGGAACTGGAGGAGGGGGATTAGGAGGATATACATGTGGATGGTATGGCATGTTATGATGGGATGGTGGACCATACGACGGTGGCAAAGATCCGTAGGATGGACCTTCAGTTTTCATCAATGACTGGAGACTCTGATAACCCTCACCAGACATATAGGAATTGGTAGTAGACATTCCAGTTATGTAACTGCTAGGAGGGGGTGGAGGCCGGTGAGTAAGAGACAAAGGTTGATGTACAGGGGCAGTGTGTGACAGAGGAGGAATCTGGATTTTTGTGATATCTCCAGCATCGCCAGTACCCGTTTGATCTCCATCTCCAACTGGAACAGCTGTTACCTGAGGCGGCTTGCGATCTGAATGAAACAAAAGATTTCATTATTTTTCCAAACTGGTGTAATGTACCACTACACAGGACCACAAAACTAGTTCATCCTCAATGCCATTTAACCATGAGAATATAATGAATAGAGTGGGGTTCATATCATTTGTCTGACCAATATAGAATAAGTAACTATAAAGCGAAGAACTATATGAGTATTGTAATGATATGCTTCTGAATAACAAGAAAAAAAACTGAAATATGTCCTGAAATGTCAAAACAAAAATCATTGCCTCGCCACAATACTTTCACAGCACTAATGAACAAGTTACTTACCTTCGGTAACAAATTATCTGGTAGAGACTATCTAGCTGCAGATTCCTTACCTTAGAATTCCTGGGCGTCTGCATCGAATTAAGAATTTTTCTGCTGAGCAGTAATCTGCGCGCGCCGTCGGGTGGCGTAGTTCGGATCCGCGTGTGTCATCCGGATCCACTTGGTGCCGTCAGATTCGTTGGAGTAGTCTGTGATGTCACAGAATCCTATACAGACACTCTCCCGGCGCATGTATGTCAGTTGTTTTCCACAACTTCCAATGGCAGAAAGCACAGAGTCATGGAAGAACCACATTTTTTGTTTTTTTCTTCCTCAATGTTTGAGCAAAATGAAATGCCCAGGAGAAGGGTAAAAATCGGAAAAAATACAGTATATGCGTATATCTGCAGAGTGGGGAGGCCTGGGTGGGTGTAAGGAATCTCCAGCTAGATAGAGTCTCTACTAGATAATTTATTTTCGAGGGTAAGTATCGTGTTCATCTGACAGACTTCTAGCTGCGGATTCCTTACCTTAGAATAGATACCCAAGCTATAACTCCTGGCAGTGGGTTGCAAAGATTTACTTCACACAAGGAAGTCCTGCAGGACTGAGCGAGCAAAATGACCCTCTTCTCACCTGGCTATCCAGGCAGTAGTGCCTTGCAAACAGGTGAAAAGAAGCCCATGTTGCCGCCTGGCAGATGTCTAGTACCGGCACGCCTCAAGCTAACACTGTGGTAGCAGCTTTCCCTCTTGTAGAGTGAGCGCTCAAGCCCTCAGGAGGCTGCTTCTTAGCCAAATCGTAGCAGATTTTAATGCAGAGAATGACCCAGCACGAAATGGTTAGTTTCTGGACTGCCCGTCCCTTCATTGCACCAACCTAACCCACAAAGAGTTGGTTGTCCACCTGGGAGCTCTTTTGTGCGGTCAAGGTAGAACGATAACACTCTTTTTGGGTCCAGACAATGGAGACGCTCCTCTTCTTTAGAGGGATACAGTGGAGCAAAGAAGGTGGGAAGGGTGATATTTTGACCCAGATGGAAAGGGGTCACCACCTTGAGCAGGAAAGAGGCACGAGTTCTGAGGACTACCTTAACAGGATATATGTGAGATATGTCAGTCTTGATGATGAAGCCTGCATCTCACTCACTCTCCTGGCAGATGTGATCACCACTAAGAGGGCTGTCTTGATAGTGAGCAGCCAGAGAGGACAAATACGTAAAGGCTCAAAAGGAGCATACATTAGAAAAGTAAGCACTAGATTAAGGTCCCACTAGGGCACAACAAAAGGCGTAGGTGGAAATATATATACAAGCCATTTTATGAATCTCTGTACAATAGGGGACTTAAACAAAGACTGTTAATCAGGCAAGCAAAAAAAATCCGATAAGGCAGAAAGATTGCCCTTAAGAGTTCCTAAGAAGGAACTCTGTTGGGTGAGTGACAGAATGGACAGAAGGATATTAGAAAGAGAAGAAGAAAGAGGATCAATAGACCTCTTTGTACAATATAATATAAAACGTTTCAAACAGCAGGCGTAAACCGTCTTAGTAGAGGGATGCCTGGCTGCCAGAATGACATCACAGACTTCGGAAGGGAGGTCATAAACCATCAACTGCCGCTGCTCAATCTCCACGCATGAAGCCTCAGAGTTGACAGGTTTGGGTGGAAAACCTTCCTCTGCTGCTGCGACAGATGATCCTCCCAAAGAGCCAACCTGATTGGAGGACTGATGCTCATTTTGAGAAGCTCTTGATACCAGACTCTTCGTGCCCAATCCGGAGCCACTAGGATTACTTGGGCTGGGTTGTTCTTGATTTTCCTGAGAACTCTGGGCAGAAGTGGTATTGGGGGGGGCATACAGGAGGCCTGAGCTCCACTCACGACGAAAAGCGTCGCCTAGCAACAGCCGCCTTGGAAACTCCAACGTACAATACTGCTGACATTGCTCGTTCTCTTCGGAGGCGAACAGATCTAACCAAGGCTCTCCCCATTGCTGAAAGAGTCCTTGCGCCACCTCCGAATGGAGACACCATTCATGATCAGCTAAGCATCGCCGGCTGAGTTCGCCCGCTCTGGCGTTCAAAGAACCTGCCAGGTGTTAAACCACCGGGGTTATGTCCTGGTGTTCCAGCCATGACCAGAGACGTAGAGCCTCTTGACAAAGGGTCCACGAGCCCACACCGCCCTGCTTGTTGCAGTACCACAATGCGGTAGTGTTGTCCATGAACACCTGCACTACCTTCCCTTTCACAACAGGAAGAAATGCCTTTAATGCTAGCCGGATCGCCCAAAGGTTCAGCAAGTTGATATGGATTCCACCGGAGAACCCGGATTTCCACCTCTCCCAGATGGCTGCCCCATCCCAGAAGTGACACATCTGTCACTACTGTAAAATCTGGTTGGGAGAAGGGAGAGGAGTCTGCCTTTGACCCAATCGCAGTTCACTAACTGCCACTGCAGATCCTTTGCAGTTCCCTCCGAGATCTGAACCATGTCGGTAAGATTTCCCTGATGCTGTGCCCACTGGAACTTCAGGTCCCACTGCAGTGTCCTCATATGCCATCTGGCATGCTTGACTAATAGGATGCAGGAAGCCATGAGTCCCAACAGCCTCAGAGTCTGTCTCACCGAAATCCAGGATAGAGGCCGAAACATCGGTATCATAACCTGAATATCCTGGACTCGCTGCTCGGGAGGATAGGCCCGAAACTGCACTGTGTCCAGAATAGCTCAGAAGAAAGTGAGCTTTGGGGACGGAATCAGGTGTGACTTTGGCAAGTTTATAGTGAACCCCAGCAAGTGCAAGAGGTTCGCTGTAGTCTGGAGGTGGGTGACGAGAGCCTGGGGCGTCAGAGCCTTCAACAGCCAGTCGTCCAGGTAGGGGGAAGACTGAAATCCCTAACCTGGGGAGAAGAGCTGCCACCACTGCCATCACTTTCATGAACACCCAAGGGGCACTGGTGAGACCAAAAGGGAGCACGGTAAACTGAAATTGCTCATGGCCCATCTTGAACCGCAAGTAATGCCTTTGGGCGGGCAGGATGGAGATGTGAAAATACGCATCCTGCTAGTCCAATGCTACCATCCAGTCTCCTTGGTCTAGGGCAAACTAGACCTGAGCAAGAGTGAGTATCTTGAATTTTTCCTTTTTGAGGAAGAGATTGATGTCCCTTAAATCCAAGATAGGGCAAAGGCCCTTCTTTTTGGGAATCAGAGTAGCAGAAATAACAACCACTGCCTACTTCTGATATCAGGACCCTTTCTACTGCTCCCTTGGCCAAGAGAGCCGTAACTTCCTCGCGGAGAAAGACCAAATGAGCCCCAACCAGCCTTTTACTGGAGGGATGGAGGGAGGGAAAAACTGGAAGGGGAGGGAATAGCCATTCTGTATGATCTGCATTTGTCCGATGTGATGGACTACCAGTGAGGGAGATGAAATTGAATCCTCCTTCCAAACTGGATGGACATGGTCTTGCAGACCCATACTAGGAGGGCTTGGGCGCTGTGGAATGGGTGGGTGGGTGGGGTGGGTTGGGGGGTGGGGGGGAGAGGCTGTGTGGTGGCCGACCTCTGACCAGACCTCGTCCTCGCACGGGATGCTGTGAAGCTGGAGGACGGTGGCTAACCTATGGCTGGCGTGGTACCACGCCCCTTCCGAAACTTCTACACTGTAGTACTAAACAGCGTGCAATCACCGGGGTCAATACTATGGGCACCATCTACAGGAAATTCAAATGAAGACCAGCCCTATACCTTGCTCCAGGAATCCATTTTCATTAGATCCTATGAGCATCATCCAATCCAGTCAATTGAAGTATTTCTCAACTGCACGGAAAGATTGGTCTCTACATATTGTTCACTGTGCATAATGCTATCCCTCCTATTCACCTGGCCACCGTCCTTTGATTGCTTAGCCACTCCTGTATTTAGTGAGTACATAACAGTGTTCACAGCACTGCAATACACATGATGGTATGTTCAAAGGACCATGTCCTTTGCGTTAGTTACTAATTTGGCATGAACTGGAAAGGTCTCTGATGTTATCGAAAACTGATACTTTCCTCAGATGGAAATACAAACAGGCAGCACATGGGCTCGGCAAGGCTGGCTGTACAGGCTGGCTGTACAGGTTGGCTGCACATTGCACTCAAGTCATTAAAAAATGTGTTTCTATTACAACTAAACAAATCCACCATCTCCACATGCTTTTGGGCCAGGTGGTCAAGGAAGGGCTGGACTGCCAAAGTCGTCACACAACAAAGATCGTCCCAAGACCGCCAGCAGTCTGTGCATTCTTACAGTATGTAGAGGAGCTGAGATAGAAGCAATAAGAAGCTAGTGGACAGGAAACATTTGGGCCATGGAAAAAAAGTACTCAATAGTCCAAAAGCTCATTGTTCACAAAAGGTATCGAGGGGAGCAAGGCAACACTTCAGGACTTCAAATCCTGAGATACATATGTGACAAACATAAAATGTTTGAAATTATAGATCTTTCTCTAGGCAACCCATGGGTTTAAGAGTATTTCAAAAATCTATCTTTGTTTAGCACTGGAGGAAAAGAAATCCTACATGTTGACTTTTTAAGAACTAGGATTATGCCTGGAGGTCAAAAGGCGGATTTGCGGGAGGCGAGGAAAGGTTTTTATTTGGTTACGTATCTGAAACTGGTCTTTGAAAAAGCTCTTAATTTTGAAGGAAAAAACATGAAGAGGGGCAAACATCCACCATGCTGATGTTTGTTGTGGTGCTCTGTACCTTAAAGATTTTGAGATACAAATTATGTTGATGGTGCAACCTCTGGGTAATTCATTAGCACCTGGTCCTTGCTTTGGAATGTTTTGTAAAGTGAGAGGAGGTCCCCGTTTCTTAAAAGGCAACTGACACCTAAAGGAATCCAAGTACTAATGTTCTAGAGGACCCTGTAAGTGATTTTTCTCTAGATCGCATCTTACAATGGTAAAAATTATAGATGACATTGAAGGCATCAGAAGTGTGATTGGATATTCTATATGCAGTTAAGTCAGATAAAACGTCCAGGTGGATAGAAAGGCAATCTTGTGAATCAATCGCTTGTAAGCTACCAGTTTCTGATACACTCATGCTTATATGATAGGGTGTGGGGAGCCCAAAAGAAACACTGTCTGACACATTCACAAACTGGTACAAGGAGAAGCTCTACTTTCTAAAATACCAATGTCAATCAGCTAGAGCCCTTATGACAGAGAAGGTCTACACGACTCTTTTGAATAATTTGTCTAGAACTAATTTGGCACCCCCTCCGAAATGGCATGATACTTTCTGACATGAAGACTGGGCACAGATATAACAGGCCATCCAATGCCTGGAGAATAGAACTGGTGACCTTTCTGGGGGTTCCACACATGCATGGGCTTCAAGATTCTCTCTCTTCACAGATGGATCGAGGCAAAGCCCGGAGTGTAGAAAAAATTCTGAAAACAGAAGATTTAAGGGTTGTGCATCACTGTGAGGAACAGTGGTACAAAGTTTATTTTATGCAGTACCAGACTGCACCTGCCCATGAAATGAACAGATAAGAACAAATTATCTGCACCATATCCAGGTCTTAGACGTTTTGAACACTGGGATCAGGTCAGAGCCAGATCGTAAACTGACAGTCAAACAAGCTTGCCCATGGCTGATGTCTCTGTGGCCACAACTGATTAACGCAGGCCCTGCATTAACAATTGGCAGCATTCTGAAGATTAATTTATTACAAACAAGATAGTATTGTTTTGCTGGCGCATTCTGACCATTTTTGGGTAGAACAGCTAATGCAACCAAAAAGTCATGGCTAACTTGAGTCCGATATTTGTTTCAGACACTGACTTTTGATATCAAAAAGAAAATCGTAGACTAAGTTAAGTGCATGTGTGACAATATTATAAAGAAAGGGAAAGTGTCAGGGACTAGGCGAGGGGCATCTTTTTTTTCTTTTTTACCATAAGTCGAGGGACATGGGGGCAATTACACCTTGTCAATGAGGCTCACCTACAAGTCCTCTTAGAATGCACTAAGAAAAACACAAAATAAAAATTCCTGCGTTGTGCTGCTTTATGAGGTTTCTTGGGTAAGGCAAAGTTGATGTATGTCTCATGGCTTACTGGTACTACTATGGAAATTTTAATTAATGTGGCTGTAAAACGTTGCTTATCTACCTGCCCATCCTTGCCCACATACATATTATGCAGTAGAAATTTACGGTTCTGTATAGGGCTGTATTCTAGGGACAGAAGGTAGGAGTGTACATAAAAAGAGACATGTTTGATGAGGTGCAGGTACAATCATTTACCCAGGCGAAATTAGATTATAGTGTAAAAGAGGACACTACATTTAACTACATACAATACAGGCAACAGAGCATCCATCCATTTAGTCAGTGTGGGAGCAACCAGGGAATTAATCTTTTGTGAAAAATTCCTGCAAGCAAATAGTGATGATGCACACACACACAACAGCTTTAGTTCACAAACTATTATTAGACTCAGAGAAACACCAAATGAAGCTTCCTATTTGCCTTCGAAAGAGTTGTGGATTATTTAGGTAGAAGATCGGTGGGGACATTTGCAAAGAAAGGGTAACAGTTAGGTTATACATGCACAAGGAAGGAAAATTATACTCAGTCCTTCAAGTGGCATCTCACTTGAGTCAGGCTATAAACAACAGTGTTAGATCTTAGCTCTGCTGGAGAATGAGGGTAGAGAAGTGCCGTATCTAAAATCCTCCAGAAGAGACCACTTATACAAGAATTCTGGGACTAGGTAATGAAACGCAGCAAACAACTAACAGGGGCGAAGGTTCTGTCACAATTGGAAGCATTCACTATGGAATGGTGAGAAAATGGCAGAACTCAGCCACTACGTTACTTTATAAAGTCCCTGACAGTACATCAACAGCTACTTGCCTCTATGAGCTTCACTGGATCACGGCAGAGAATTCAATTTAAAGCCTTGTGCTCTATGCAAAAAGCAAGGACAGGTGTCAGACCACGATATCTTCAAGAGCTGGTGAGTCCTCATCAACCGATTCGTACCTAGCACTCAAGTTGCCTGTCCTTGTGCACAGTTCCTAAAGTTAGATGAACACGAGTGGGAGGTCGATCTTTTGCATATCAGGGCTCCAAGCTGTGAAATGCCCTACCTGAATCGCTTAGAAGCTGCACTTCTTTGACCACTTTTGAAAACAGTTCAAGACCTGGATGTTCTGAGTCGGTGAGACCTGTCGAACCTGACTTGTTGCCAAAGCAGAGGGAAACCCTGTGTGGACAGCTGAGCGCTACATAAAACTTGCTAATACACAATAATAATTACAATTTATATTAAATATAAGGTTTCTTTTAGACCTATATGGGCTATTTTTGCTTGTTATCAAAGTTCATCAGGTTAATATTCTGTTTGAGAAATATGGCTGATTTTCCTAGTAGACTGGAAGAAACCTCAGCAATTGCCTTAAGGCTTATCTATAGCTGTCGGGAAGACCAAAATACACTTGCAAATATTGATTCTGAAGTAGTTATAGGTTGCGATGTTCTCTAGACAGGAACAACCTAGCTTCCATGTGAACTTTTGAAAGGACTCATCACAAAACAAAATCGTGATGATTTTTTTTTTTTTTTTTTTTTTTTTTAAACTTAAGTGCAGCTTTAAACCATTCTTGTTACAGTTTTGGGACGTGAAGTCCTGGGAACATTAAAGACCTAAAAGGGCATAAGAAATGTAAGTCATAGACAGTGACAAGTTTAACCACCCAAGCTGGGAAGTAGCAGCTGACCTTACTTATTAGGATAAATGGATCTGCTAAATAAATATGTAATAAGGTGGAGGTGAAAATGTAACATTGTTTTACGCCTGTTATGGTTAGCAAGTGCCTGGTGAACTCTAATCAGTTCCCAAATTGAACATGTGCCCTTGTGGATGCATACAGTTTTTGCATTAAGTTTAGTAAATTGAATAATCTTGCACTGTCTAACCTACTGAAGGTGTTGATAAAGTAAATGAAGCAACAATAGACAGAATCATTATCTTGTGTTACCCCTTTCATAAATGACGGTCATAACTATAAGACAATGCTGGGACAGGCTCTGGATTCCATATGGCCCAGATCAACGCATCTTGTCTCAAGATAACCAATCCTCAAATATGCTCAATAGGAGTTTGGTTAAAACGTTGCTTTCTATGACCAGGATGGCAATATATGGACTCTATAAGGGCCTTTCATGTAAACTATGCAGAAGGACCCAAACCAGGTAATCAGAATATTGTGGCTTTGATAAAGACGATTTATGCAGCTCCTGACCAAAACCGCAGCTAAAGAGGCTATGTAGGAGAGGGATTTGCAAATTCTTTAAGGAGCTGATCAGGTTCTGAATCTCAGAGAGAGAAAAAATAAGTACTAAGGAGTGAAAGCCATGTGGGATTTAGTGATGCCCACATAAAGTTCCACACTTTTCATGGAGTTAAAATGTGATCTTGATCTCTTGCAAGTCACCATTGCTAAGCAACAGCAAACACCATAAGATCAGGGATATTTAGCAGTTTAGTGGAGGGCAACACTACTGTGAAAAACAAAGTAAGCCCTTCTCCACACCCTGGTTACACCAGTTTCAGAGTGAGGATAACAGGAAAAGAGCACCTACTTTGTAAATTATGTAAAACAAAGGCAATATTGCACAGTGATAGAGGTGCCAGATGTCTCACATAGGCAGCACAATTAAATCTTACCCGATGAAAACACCCACATATATTATATAAAACTACCCAAGTTTGAAGAGCGATCAGGGACTTCATAGTGGGAAGCTAGGTAGACATTTACAGGGTAGAGCTGAAAGGCACATTCTCTCTGCAAAGATGTATGTTATAAGTTGAACACTGCAGGGCCAGAGTAACACTGCCACTAGCACCAGTCACCTCATAGCACAAAAAGAGTTGGCAGGTAACCACTAGCATTTAAATAGGGATTAATCTTGGGTGTTCCCTTTTAGCAGAGTGCAGCAAAGAAAAAGGACTGTAGCCCATCTAGACTGCCTAAGACATTGGATGAAAAACGTAGGGCGGATAAGAAAAAAACATGAGGAAAGATGAAACAGCTCAAGGCAACCTGAAACAGCTTTTCTAAGCCATTCAGAGAACTTTCTTTACACATTCCAGTCAAAAGGTATGCAGCTTTTCTTAAGTATAACTGAAAAGGAAAGGCAAATAAACATCAATAACATTTGGTCACCAATTGCCATTAGGCCAGCCTATTCAAGCTCAACTTGTTTTCATTATCACTTTGGTACACTACTAGCCTCGCTAAAATCCTGGCACCATTGTGGTAGACAGCAAATAAAAACGTTAATGTAGAATGAGCCAATAATCATGGCATATATAGCAAAAATCCTAGCATATGGGACCACTTAGAATTATGACCGGAACATCAGAAGACTAACGAGGAAATCATAAAGGATAGTTTAGCCCATGAAACCACCAGACAAAAAGGTGCACCTTCTTCAGTCTCCCTTCATGAAATGAACTAGGACTGTTGAGGAATGCAGAATAAGGATAAGTTACTTACCTGTAAATCCTAGTTCTCTTCCAGGGGTATCCTCATCAAAGTCATAAACATTGAATATTCCCGCCCTTGTGCGGGGACCCCGGAGCATATATAAAATATATACACATTATACATGTGTAACAAACAGTCATGCAGGCTATCATGTTAAAAACAGGCTAAAATGCTTTATTTCTATGAAGTTTTTTTTTTTTTTTTTTTTTAATACTACAATAGAGCATAAATAAGTACCCAAGCTCCTAAAACTAGGCTTGGGGAAGTAAGCAGTAGCAAACTCTAGTGAAAAAATAGAGAAAACTGCATTGAAAAACAATGAAGCATTCTTAGCCAATAGGCTGCATGTAGGTTAACACAGGAGAACCATAAAAACTTTGGCACTGTGCCTTTAAGACCCTGAGCACCTCCAGTATCCCACCATGCCTCAGGGGTGAAGGAAAGGTGACAGTTGGTTCACAGTTAGGTCAGTTCTTTTTACGGTGACAATTTGTATAATTGAATCAAAATACTGTCTGTCCTGCACTTCCAGTAGACGTGTGTCCGGGGAGGAGGGTGGGTTGTTTATGACTTTGATGAGGATACCCCTGGAAGAGAACTAGGATTTACAGGTAAGTAACTTATCCTTCTCTTCCAGGGGATCCTCATCAATAGTCATAAACATTGAATAGATTAGCAAGCCCATCCCTAAACCCAGCGGACTGTCCGATAGAAGTGCAGGAATAGACATGACTTACGCAAATAAATTCCTTAGAGAGGCCTGCCCTACTTGGGCATCCGCTCTTGCATCTGAGTCTAAACAATAATGTCTTGTAAAAGTATGTACAGACTTCTATGTAGCAGCCTTACAAATCTCAGATATAGGAACATTGTTAAGGAGAGCAGCTGTAGCCGCTTTTCCCCTTGTGGAATGCGCTCTAGGCCGGGCTAGCAATTGTTTATTAGCTAGCTGGTAAGTATTAACAATACAAGAGACTATCCATCTTGATATTGTTCGCTTAGATGCTGCTTCTCCTGTCCTTAAATGACCATAGTTCACAAACAAGCGGTTAGAATTTCTAATCGATTTTGTCTTGTCCAGATAAAATTTCAGCACTCTTTTCAAGTCTAATGAGTGCAATGCTTTCTCAGCCGGAGTTTCCGGATTGGGAAAGAACGTCGGTAAAGTTATGGTCTGATTAATATGGAATTCTGACACCACCTTCTGAAGGAAAGATGGGTGAGTTCGCAGAACTACTCTATTGTCATGAAAAACCGTGTACGGTTCTTTTGCAGACAAGGCCTGGATCTCACTGACCCTCCTCGCTGAAGTAATGGCCACCAGGAAAGCCGTTTTCCACGTAAGGTGTTGTAAGGAAGCCTTATGGATAGGCTCGAAAGGAGGGCCCATAAGTTTTGCTAGGACTATGTTCAGTTCCCACGGAGGAGAAGGCCTCCGAATTGGAGGAAAAACTTTCTTCAAACCTTCTAAGAAATCCTTGACTACAGGTTTCGTAAAGAAGGATTCCTGAGAAGGTGACTTGCGATAGGCAGTAATAGCAGACAAATGTACCTTAATAGATGATACCTGCAGACCGGATTTCGCTAGGTGAAGCAAATAGGACAGTATGACGTCCTCCTGCGCCCGTATGGGATTATGCCCTTGCTGACAGCACCATATGTAGAATCTCTTCCACTTAAAAGCGTAGGAACGCCGCGTGGAAGGCCGTTTGGACTCTTTCAAAATGTTCATGCACTCCTGCGAGAGTCCTAGGTGCCCATACTGCAGGAATTCAGGAGCCATGCTGTTAAGCTCAGAGAGGGTAGGTTGGGATGCAGAATCCTGCCCTCCATTCTGCTCAGAAGATCCGGTCTGCACGGCAACCTCCTGTGAGGTTTTTCCGACAGGTTGAGGAGATCCGTGTACCAGAATTGTCGAGGCCATTGTGGCGCTATAAGAATCATTCTGGTCCTGGATCCGTAAAGTTTGCTGATCACTGCCGGAATGAGGGGAATCGGAGGAAAAGCGTAAAGAAATGTCCCTGACCAGTCGATCAACAGGGCATTCCCTCGAGATCCTGGACGGTAGAGCCTGGATGCGAAGTCTGGGCATTTCCTGTTTACATCGTCTGCGAAGAGGTCCAGTTGAGGCCGACCCCATTGCGCGAAGATGTATTCTGCGACTTCGTCGTGCAGGACCCAATCGTGAACGTCCTCCAGGTGTCTGCTTAGAAAGTCTGCTTCTACGTTCTGCTGACCTGGCAGGTGAACTGCTGTGATTGACATTCCTCTGGCCAGGAGCCAATGCCATATCGCTTGGGACTCTCGTGAAAGGGGTAGGGATCTCGTTCCCCCTTGTTTGTTCAAGTAATACATCGTGGTTGTATTGTCCGTCTGTATCAATAGAGTTTTCCCCTGAATTAGCGGTGTGAAAGACTTGAGAGCCAGATGGACCGCTCTGAGTTCTAGCAGATTGATGTGGTACTGCTTCTCCTTGTCTGACCACAGACCCTGCGCTTGAAAAGGACCCAGATGAGCCCCCCATCCCTGAAGAGACGCATCCGTTACCAGAGTGTCGGATGGAAGTACCTGGTGAAACGGAGCGCCCACTGACAGGTGAGGTCTGTGCATCCACCATCTCAATGACTGCAGTGCTACCTCCGGTAGCTGCATTGTGTCTTCCCAGCGACCTGTTCTTTGGCTCCAATTGGCCTCCAATGCCTCTTGGAGGGGTCTCATGTGGAGTCTGGCATTTGGGACAATAAAGATGCACGATGCCATGGAGCCCAGTAGTGATGTCACTTGACGTGCCGTAGGTGCGCTGGCTCTCAACAGGTCCTGGCACTTCATGTTTATTGAGGACAGTCGTTCCTCCGAAGGATACACTTTTTGTAGTTTTGTGTTTATGATAGCTCCTAGGTAGTGAAGACTCTGCGTTGGAGTCAAGGTTGACTTCTGGTAATTGACCTGAAGACCTAGAGCTTCGCAAACTCCTAGTACAATGTCCCGATGGCTTCTCGCCTGCTCCGGAGAAGAAGCCTTTAGTAGCCAGTCGTCTAGGTATGGATATATGTATATCCTTTGTCTTCGTAGATGCGCTGCCACCACTGCCATACATTTCGAGAAAACTCTTGGAGCAGATTTCAGGCCAAAGGGTAGAACCCTGAACTGGTAATGCTGTAACGCTACTCGAAAGCGCAGGAATTTTCGATGCTTTGGAGCTATTGGGATGTGGAAATACGCATCCTGCAGGTCGATGGAGCACATCCAGTCTCCCTGATGCAGTTGAGGGAAAATTTGATGAAGCGCTAGCATTCTGAACTTCTGTTTTCTTATGTATTTGTTCAGCAGTCTTAGATCCAGGATTGGCCTGAAAACTCCCTCTTGACCCTTCTTTGTTACTAGAAAATAACGGGAGTAGACCCCCTTTCCTCTGTGGGCAGGTGGAACCCTTTCTATGGCATTCTTTCTTAGGAGGGCGAGAGCCTCCTTGCGTAGCAAGGTGAGATGAGCCGGATTGTGTTTGGTTGGTGGCAAGTGTGGTGGAGGCTGCTTGAAAAGAAGAGAATAGCCATGTTCGACAATATTGAGCACCCATTTGTCTCTTGTGATAGAGTGCCACTCGTGAAGATGAGCAATAATACTTCCCCCCACCGGAGTGGTGTACAGTGTCGAGGGAAGCGAGACTTCATTGTTTAGTGGGTGCTTTTGGAGTGGACTGTTGAGGTCTGCTTGACCCTCGCTCCCTTGTGTTTCTTCGCTGAAACAGAGGGCGCCCCTGTCGTTGCTGAGACCTTTGCGACCAATGAGGGGTTTGAACCCTCTATTGGAAAGGGCGTCTATCGTACGGTCTGTACCTCCGCCTGAAATCTTTCCTTCTTTCGAGGCCTACCGCCTTCATGGTATCCACCTCGGTCTTCATGCGGGCCATCTCTTCGTCTGCATGGGCACCGAATAGAGAATTCCCGGCAAATGGGAGATTCAGGATACGTTGTTGTGCCTCCTGTTTCAAGCCAGTGAGCCTCAGCCAGGAAGATCTCCTCGCACAGATACCATGTGCGTACCCATGAGCCGCCAAATCCGCCCCATCCGCTGCCGCGCTGATAACTTGGTTAGATACCAGGCATCCTTCCTGTAGAATCTCTTGGAAATCTTGCCTGTCTTCTCTGGGCAGTTTTTCCGTAAATCTACTGAGGGAATCCCACAGAGAACGATCGTACCTGCCCAGGAGCGCAGACGCACTAGAGACCTTCATTGCTGAAGCCGCTGTCCCGCACATCTTTCTTCCCAGAGAGTCTAAATGCCTGCTCTCTTTATCCGGGGGTACTGTGGATGAAGATGCCACCGAGTGGGTCTTTCGGGCGGCAGCTATGATCACTGAGTCTGGTGGCGGATCCTTCCTAAGGAATAAAGGGTCTTGCTCTGGAGCCTTGTACTTTTTAAGAATCCGAGCCGGGGCAGACTTAAGCGAGGCTGGGGCCAGAAAAGTGTCCATGGTCGGCTGCAACAAACCAGGCACTAGAGGCAGCAACTTTTTCGACGCTGACCTCTGTTGTAGTGTCTCAAATATGATTGATGAGGAGGTAGATGGTTCTGGAACCTCTATATTGAGTTTCTGTGCTCCTCTTAGTAACACCTCGTTGAAAGTGGTTATGTCATCCACTGGTGAGACTCTAGCAGGTGGTGAATCTGTAAGAGTAGGTGAGTAACGCCTGACAGAAGAACCTGATGAAGACCAAGAGGGTGATCTTCTTGAGCGCGACCTGGATCTCCGTTGAGAGCGAGATCTGCTGCGGGACGCTGTAGCCGAGCGCCTAGTCCTCGCGGTCGGCTGTCGAGGAGCTGAACGAGCCCGTTCTGCCTTGGCTGTCGGCGATGGCGTTCTTGGCGGGGAGGCAGTGGGTGAATACATTCGCGAATATTGCGAATCTGGGGAGGCCGCTGGTCTGTTGAGGCTCTCCAGCCATCTCGGAGATAGGTTGATGGGCGAGACATGCCCAGGAGATGCTCTTGACCGAGAAGAGTCGCTCGGTATGGAGACCACTGGAGACTGAGCCTTGTCTGGCGAGGGGCGATGTTCTGCTCCCTGTTGGACAGGTAAGACCTGCTTCGACGTCGATGGCTGTTTCGACGTCGAAGGACGCCCAGTCGGTTGGTCCTGCCTCGACGTTGATTGCCTCGACGTTGAGTGCCTTGGCGTCGAACGGCGTTCCTTGGACCTCGACCTGCTCGCCGTCGTGTGCCTCGACGTGGAGCGATGGGAGGTTGACGGCGGATGTTTGCCGTGCCGTCGTGGAGATCTCGACGTCGTGTGTCCTGACGTCGGGGGGCGCACAGCCTTTGACGGCGACCGGGCATGCCGGCGGTGGCTCGACGTCGATCGGCGGGCTGCCGTCGACGGAGACCTGCCCCTACTCTGATGTTCCCTCGACGCCGTTCCCTTCGACGTCGGGTGCGTCGCCGTCGACGGCGATCTATGCCGGTGGGACGGTGGTAGCGACGACGTCGACGGTGAACAAGCAGGTATTTTCCTACCTGTCGACGTCGACCGGGCCATTCTCTCCTGAGAATGGCCTTCTGGATGCCTGGGGAGCGAGGAGGACGATGTTCTTTTCCTCTCCTGAAGCCCATGAAGTCGGATCTTCTCTCTGTCTTTCAGAGTCCTCCTAGACATGTTCTTACAGTACTGACAAGTGTCAGGGCAGTGACTCTGAGGCAGGCACACTATGCACAGAGAGTGGGGATCTGACTGGGCCTTCTTCTTCCCACAAGCAGGGCATTTGACAAAAAGAGAAGGCATTTTTCTGTCAGAAAAAACCTTCCCAGCTCAGACAAAGATGTTATTTGTCGAGTGAAAAGTGAAAAAACGCTTTTTTAAAGAATTTTTCTGAGGAAAACTCAGAAAAACTGAGAGCTCAATGCTCCAGGATCCTCTCAGAAGGAGCCGGAAAAAAGAACTGACCTAACTGTGAACCAACTGTCACCTTTCCTTCACCCCGAGGCATGGTGGGATACTGGAGGTGCTCAGGGTCTTAAAGGCACAGTGCCAAAGTTTTTATGGTTCTCCTGTGTTAACCTACATGCAGCCTATTGGCTAAGAATGCTTCATTGTTTTTCAATGCAGTTTTCTCTATTTTTTCACTAGAGTTTGCTACTGCTTACTTCCCCAAGCCTAGTTTTAGGAGCTTGGGTACTTATTTATGCTCTATTGTAGTATTAAAAAAAAAAAAAAAAAAAAACTTCATAGAAATAAAGCATTTTAGCCTGTTTTTAACATGATAGCCTGCATGACTGTTTGTTACACATGTATAATGTGTATATATTTTATATATGCTCCGGGGTCCCCGCACAAGGGCGGGAATATTCAATGTTTATGACTATTGATGAGGATCCCCTGGAAGAGAACTAAGATGTCCAGTTATTCTCCTACCATCAGATTGTTAGCAAGGTTTCTAAAAGTATCCCAAAATATAAAAGGGAAGGAAAAGGAGATACAAAATTCTATAGATCCATCAGTCTAATTGACAAACTATAAAATCTATTCAAATTGATACTCAACGCTCTAGAGGAATGGATTAAGCAAGAGAATATCCTGAACATGATAAAAGGCGACTTTAGCGATAACCTCTCTACAATAGGCAAGATAACTAATTTTACACCCACTGTATTTACTTTCAGCACAGCCTATTTATATAACCATCCTGGACTTTACAGCCTCCTTTAGTTTGACGGCAAGGCCAAGACTAGGTGAAAAACAGGGATATGGGCCAGGAACCGGTGTTACTATCACGGATATGGATGTTCTAGTCTGATACCACAACACAAGTTAGTCTCAACGAGAAAGGCATCCTAAGTAAGAAAATTACAACGGTAAACTGTAGGCAGATGCTTCTATCATGATCGCAAGAACACCTAAAGGCCGTCCAGGCCAACTCCATGAACTGACACACTGTCGCAAAACAAATAGCCTGAAAATAAGTATGTGAAAAACAAAAATTAGGATTTCCCAGAAATGAGACCGTAACCTTCTACACTGAGAAACAAACATTTTTAGTATATTTACATAGCTGGGCCTAGATATTTCAAACAATAATCGGTAGAATGAGAACGGTAATAGGGAGATTGAGAAATCAGAGCCATTTTACAAAGCAATCTTAAGGATAGCAAAGGCATTCTTTCATTGTTTCTCCGTTAATATAGACAAGGTTTTTATGGGAAAGACAGTAAGCCAAATTGCAAATAGATCGGAACTATGGGGCCTAGACAAGACTGCATCCAAAACAGGGAGCCAGGAAAGAAGATTATTGAAAAAGCATCAGTTTCTACCAACTCGATTTCCTGCAGCTGCTCTTGAGGCTTATGTTATCAACACCTCAATCCAAAGCAGATGTCGATGGATCCCATTAATTATGGGCTAAAGAAACAAAGATTGCACAGCACAAACATGATGAATGTAGTATGGAAAGAATATTTATTGTTAAGCCAAATTGTTTTATTTGCAGCAGCTTGTGAAAAAGAGGCCCCCCACTTTGGGTTTGTTCTTTCACCTAAAAATCACAGTTTGAGATGATGAAACACAAGAACCAAAAGCTACATCACAGGACATAGGTACTTGATTCTGGCAAAGTTCATAACCCAACTTACAAACTCCTTCATGTTTGAGGTTTAGGCAGCATTGAAAAAACTCCCTTATTTTTGGCATCCATAGAAAGTCAGGCCATTTTAAAGCCACTCACTAGCAGTTGCCACATTGTCAGAGGAAAGACTCCAATAAGAAAAGTTTCTGCAGTCACATTAGTGGCCTAAGGGGGTTTGAACATGGGTTACCAAAATACAATTTTTCTAATTAATCAGATAACTTGCTTGCCTGTATTTGTCGAAAAAGTGCCCCCCCTCTTAGCTCTGCCAAGAGACCATGAACGACAAAAGAACCCAGAAGTATCTGTTACCCTAACAAAGACTAAGAACGAACAATCAGAACAGTTGCTTTTAAACTGTGAATCAGCACCCTCAAAGCAATAGAGCCATACATTACTGGTAGATAAAATGCCAACATGCCTCTCCTAGCTAAGCTCAAGGCTTATTTCACAAAGAGTAAAACCAGCCACTGCTGCATTCATGACAAATGTCCTGATCTGAGTTTTGCAGAGTGGCTATCTAGCATATGTTCTTAGCCTAATTTACAGCATGTACTCACTCCAGAACAGACTGCTGGGTCAGGTGTTTCGCCCAACTTGCCTATACAGTGAAATTATAACCTTTCCCTCTCCAGGATAATAAATTACCAACATCTGAGTTGGTGGTAAACGTACTATTCTAGATCACTATTTCAGAGTATCAAGCAATATTTTGTGATGGCTAAAGAACATTTACAATTTGTAATACAGGTTTTGCAATCAAAGAAAAAAAATCCTGCTTCCTTCACAATAAACAACCATGGATCCAAATTGATTTCTAACCCCAAATTCCCAGTCAAATTGATCTTCTTAACACTTGTCAATTCTGGACCAGCAGAGCTGCCGGAATCCTTAAAGGATCATTATTAAAATGTTTACATGTAAAGGATGTGATGATTAGTCCAGAGTGACTACTGGATGAAGAAGCCCTGCACCAACTGGTGGACATATCGGCTGAGCAAAACAGATCACACGGCAATCTGGTCCTGTGTAAAGCGCAAGTTTTGTAAGCATGCCCTGCAGACAATTCTTTTAATGTGCAGGGTGTGGCACACCCTAAGAAAAACATGGATAAACTACCAGTAACAACAAATAAGCCAGTTGCTCAAAGACTGGATATAAACCTAGTTTCAGAATTTGCCTGAACTGCGAGAGTACCAGGCACTGCAAACAAAAACAGTGCAGGTATTCTAGGAAAACAGAGACCAAAAGGCAAGACATCGCTTAAAGCCAATTAAAAGAGACATAGATGGTAGGAGGTACCAAGAGTGAAAGATGGCAGTAGATAAAGTAGTAAATGTGCTGAAGAACTGGAAGCATCAGAAGAAAAGGACTACTGTATGAAGTGTTTGGCAGAAATGAAAAGGAAGCAGACCGCACATGCAAAGACGTCCCATACCATGTTATTATTTCCTGTACCATTTCTTGTACTAAGGATATTTTGGTCACTTGCCCTGCAGTCATGTCATCCAACGACTCTGGAGGAAGAAAGATACAGACTTGGCATACCAGTGAACTGCACTTGGCAGCATATAAAATAGATTAGGAGTAACGCCAAAAAGCATAAAAAATGCATGTTGGGGAAAAAGAAAACAGAACAGAAGTGGATAAAGTCTAGCCACTCAGGATATCACTAAGGTGGGGAATCTGTGGATAAAATATCCCTTGGAACGCTATATGAAAAAAATACATATTGAAAGGAATAGCGAGGGATCTTCCAGTACTAGGTCAAGGACTCTGAAAACTGCTGTTGGTGCAGGTAGTTCTTTAGTGACTCTTCCAATAGGTAAAAGAAGCAGTATTTTGGTTTCTTTATACATTTAAAAATGCCCCACAGAACATCAGCACCAGTCAGCAGTAACTCAACATGAAGCCTATCACAATAGAAAACCATAAAGCACCAGTTACAAGAATAGAAATCAGCAAGGTGGAAAAGCAGTGAGGTTGGGTGTCACAATATTGGGGGAAGGGGATCAGGGTAGAATATACAGGGATTTGATGTTACTATCCTGTTACTAGAAATCCATACCTGTAACTGGTATCTAGAACCTCAGTAAGGTATGAAAGAACAAATAAAGTTCCACAGCTTTCTTATTGGGCACTTTAGTGAACCAGCCTATCCGTATAACCCTCACAGATCTCTCAAAGAAATTAGTGTTTCAACTTCTGAATGAACTAAGGAAAGGTTGGTGTCCATTGTGACAATTAACACACAATGCTGAGTATCATTAGGCATGTTTAAATGGCCTTCAGTAACATCATACTTGGTCATCTGGAAGAAATAATTCTACTACACTGAACAGGTACCCTGATCTACATGCACCCATCCACACAGCCACAATGCCAGTATGCCTACAAAAACGACCCATTAATGTTAAACAAAAGAAAATATTTTACATAAAAGAGGCAAATATGCCGACACAATCTGTAGGATAACAGTTGCACCTAATATTGATTTAATATCAGGAAGAGAAACACAAACACAGTTTTGATCTCAGAATGAATATTAAAAAAAATAAAAAAATAAAAAAAACACACAAACGAACTGCCATCCTTTTCTTCCCCCGGAATGTGCAACACTAGAGATTTGGGGACCTTCTGATTACATAAAGTTGGTTCTCTTACAAATTCAAAAGGTGTCTTTACAAAACGTACAACTTGCTGATTCAAATTCATTTTAGTCCTAACCAAGGGATTCAGATGACAAGGGTTTTTTTAAAAGCAATAAACATGGCAAACATATCCTGCCTTGGTAACCATCCCACCTAGCAATGTTCACGTGTGGCGGTACAGTCACCAATAATTGTGGAGCAACTGGCAAACAAAAAAATACAGACCTACTTCTGTCTAAGATCTGTAAACATCTCAATACAGGAGTAAAAAAATGTGGTCCAGAGGCAAATGCACAGGCTATGCATACAAAAGTGTTTGCAAAGCTCAATTTCTGATTCTCTAATTACAGCTTGTATTGCCCAGACCCATCACTGCAGGGAGAAAAACCACTGAAGACTGATAAAGTACTACCCTTTCTTTGAGAAGCAGATTACACACCTGGCTCCAGGATCACAGTCATGCAGCAGCTTGCCAGATCGCTTGTCTTTGTTACTGTAAGAATACTCGAGAAGACATAGCATTTTTGGATTTAATCATTTTCATTAGGGCAGTTTAACCGTGATCCAGAGATCACTGCAACACCAATAGGAAAATTCCTCTTTTAGCATTTGGCGTCTCCTGAAGTAATATGCGTTAAGTGTAGAAAAATAACAAGTGTACCGGTATTGTAGAAAAATAAGTTTAATTAAAACAAAGCTGGAGGTTTAGCCTTAGTTTCTCAAACATGAGGCTGCATTTTCTCATTTAACAAGACAGTTGCATCAAGATGAACAGTTTGGCTCAATTTTTTGGTCAACTTCTGTAGCAGTAAATACACTCTTTTCATTGGTGAGTATGCAAAATATTTCTAAACAGATTAATTGAAACCAAAGTGAAAGACATTTTCTGGTCCACAAAATGGGATGTTTTTATCAGGTCAAACGCCAGAATTCTAGATTCAATGTGTTTTTTTAACCCACCAACAACCGAATTCAATAGAGAAGCGAAAAACAAAGTATTAAGAATGGAAATAAAATTGAAAGATCCTCTCTGTGATACAATGGATTAAAATATAGAGGGCTGTTGGCTAATGTTAATAGTAGAAGACGCACGCACATTATACGCAGTCCCCAAAAATCGACATGGAATCCTTGTCTTGCGAAAACCAAGAAGTGCACTGGAACCGTAGCTATGTACTGTAAATAATGTTTGTTGCTCATTTTGCAACATTGTCTACACCTGTACTTCAGGGTTTGAGCACCAAAAATACCTTTTAAATACATTGAGCTTTCCTACCTCCCTCCTTTTCCTTCACGGGAAAGAGCATGTTGATGCTAAGGGTGAGAAAGAACTCATGAGACGATGTGGTGAGGGTGAGAGCATTTTTATGCAGTTCCGTAACTTTCAAGATTCATGTTTGGGAAATTACGCAGTGCCAGTTATGAATATGCACCAATTGGACAAGTTGAATCAGTATTAAAAATAAATAAACATAGGTGTAGCAGCAGTTCAAAACATGAAACCAATTCCCACTGCAGATAATTGTATTATAAAGACATGAAAATGCTAGTTTCAATGCTCCTTTTCCAAAGATCTCAAGTACTAAGAACAGCAGCTTAGTGAAATATACCAGTAACCGTATTTTGCCACTGCCATTTACTAAAAAAAAAAAAAAAAACAGGGATTCTGCAACAAAGTGTGGTAATACTGTCTGATGATCGGGAATTGTTCTTGAACGACTGAAGATTCTGTGCAAAGGTGCATTTGTGACTGGCATGCTTATGGACTTTACAGCCCTCTTGCTGTACTCCAAGTAGATCTTGTTTTTCCAAGGAATAATTGCCATCACCTTTAAAATATCTAATATAATAGATTAAACTCCAAAACTATTTTTTGCTGTATTCCCTTATAGCACTGCATTAAACAATGTGGTATATAACAGTGAAACTAAATACCAAATCATCCCAACTGCAATAAATCTCACCTGACTGAGAATGCACCGGCAAAATTTGTTGATGAGCTGACTCCAGTTTTGGTATTTTAGCAGGTGGTTGCTCTGAAAATAAACCAATAAATATATATGGACTTTTTTTTTTTTTTACACAAATCAACATGATCAACACGAACAACGGGAAATATAATATCTTCAGTACTCTAGAATAAAGCACACAGCAGAGAAAGACTTAACGTAAACACCAAAGACATACAATGTGGACCATAGTCTCCCACTGAGAACATGTTTGTTGAGTACTTTTTACTAGGAATCAGAGTTGGACCTGGCAATAAAAAGTGAAATCAGGGTTTGTATGAGGGTTCCCAATGCTCAAACCAAAACCTTGTACATTTACCCTCCTCCATACCTTGTCCATAGTTGAAAGACAACTGCTGACTAGAACCAATTTAGCCATCTGGGACAGAACTGAAAATATGAAGGGTAGTTTGCTAGCAAGTAAATTATCACTTAGGTTATAATACTTTTTTTTCCCCCATTAAAATGTTTCCTAGTATGTCTGACAATTGGTGAGGCAAACATTTTGATTTTGTGTTATGCAGCTAAAGGCACTGGAAATGCTGTGAGAGGGTCAGAATGAAAAGGGGAGAAGGAAAGGATTATGTTATTTACCCTGTAAGCATCTGTTCGTGGCATGTAGTACTGTAGATTCAAGTGCTTTGCATACTTCTGCCCTCTTGTGTCTTCAAAGAAGTTGTTTGGAGTCAAGAGGCGAAGTGACTCCTCCCTCTTGGTGATACTGCGCACGGTCATTGACTCCATTGTTGGATTGTTTTCCCGCAGTGAGGTGAGAATGGAGTTTGAGTACTGTGTTAGAAAGAGATGTCCACGCATATGAAGGGCAAGATAATACTGCAACGGCCACTCGTGTCTGGGGAAGAGGGCAGGTGCATATGAAGAAAACAAGTTACTTACCTGTAGCTACAGTTATCCAGTATTGGTATCTTTCATAAATTCACATGCTTGAATCATCCCCGTCGAAGTGGGAGTCCCATGGTACATAAAATAGCAATAATTAAGATTTTTTTTTTTTTTGCCATAGGCTATAATGGAGACAGCAATTGCTCACATAGCCTATCCATGTCCTTTTGTGAAAGGACACAAACCTGCCTGTTGTCCAATCAGGCACCAGCACCCTCTAGAACCTTCTCCAGAGAAGCTCCCTTCCTCAGATTTTCCAGCACGAGAGTGAAAAATTATAACCTGGGAGGAAATGCGAGCATCAAAGGGGAGGAGGGTGGGTCGCATGTGAATTTATGAAATATACCAATACTGGATAACTGCAGTGACAGGTAAGTAACTTGTTTTCTTATCCAGTATTGGATCTTTCATAAATTCACATGCTTGAATCTGAATAGTCAGCAGTACTGTTGATAAAACATTATATCCAACGCGGATGGAGGGTGCGAGCATGAAGACCCTCTATCTCCAATATAAATAGTTAACTCATACATTTTTCATAGTGAGCTTCAAAGGAATATAGATACTTCCAAGTACATGTACACATATACTGAAACATTCATATTGTAAATGCCGATATACAGATATATATATACATATATACATATACACATACATATATCTATATGCAGAAGTATAATAGAAATCACAGTTATTTGCATCTCAAACCATGTCTATATAACTCAGGAAAAAGGTCTCACCTTAATGAAAGAGATGGCGTAGAACAGCTTGTCCTACTAGAGAGTCAGTTCTTTGTGATGACTCCAAACAATAGTGCTGCGTAAAGGAGTGCGTAGTTTTCCATGTCGCAGCTTGGCATATCTTATCAAGGGCAATGCCTTGAAACAAAGCAGCCGATGTGGAGACTGCTCTCGTGGAGTGGGCTCTCGGGCGCCTAGTCAGTGGTCTTCCTGCCTTGGTGTGACAGAATTGGATTGTCGAGGAAATTCATCGGGCTATAGTGGCCTTGGTTACTCCTGTTCCCTGTCGTCCAAGAGAATAAGATACTCGGAGTTGGTCTGATTTTCTGATTTGCTTGGTACTTTGAAGATAAAATTTGAGGCATCGTTTGATGTCCAGAGTGTAGAGTTTTCTCTGCAATCGTAGTAGGATCTGGAAAAAAGGTTCGTAGAATTACAGGTTCGTGGGGATGGAAAGAAGATGGTACCTTGGGAATGTATTTGGGGTTGGTTCTGAGCATAACAAAGTCTTCAGAGAAAACTAAAAAGGGTTCTTTAGTAGTGAACACCTGTATATCACTGACTCTCCTGGTAGAGGTGAGAGCGAGCAAGGTTGCCACTTTCCAAGTGATGTACTTGAGTTCTGCCCTATGAATGGGCTCGAAAGGAGCTTTCATGAGCTGGGAAAGGACATTATTAAGGTGCCACTCTGGCGGAGGTAGCCGCACCGGGGGAAAACGTGCGGAAAAGCCCTTTCATAAACTGCTTAATGATTCTCGATGAGCCAATAGATGGCATGTCAGCCGATCGTCTGTATGAGGCTATAGCTGCTAGGTGAATCTTGACTGATGCATGGCAAAGACCTGCTTTGGAGAGAGAGAGCAGGTAAGAAAGAATTTGCTCAGGGTTAATTTGAAATGGGTGAAAATTGTTGTGAGAGCACCAAACACAAAATCTCTTCCATTTGAGTTTGTACGACTTATTTGTGCTCTCTGCTCGTGCCCTAGATAATATAATGTGAGAAAGTAGCCTCTTTCTAGCCTTGTTACCCCCACTTTTGGCCTGTTTGTGAGTGTATGTCAGGGTGTTTTCACTGTCTCACTGGGATCCTGCTAGCCAGGGCCCAGTGCTCATAGTGAAAACCCTATGTTTTCAGTATGTTTGTTATGTGTCACTGGGACCCTGCTAGTCAGGACCCCAGTGCTCATAAGTTTGTGGACTACATGTATGTGTTCCCTGTGTGGTGCCCAACTGTCTCACTGAGGCTCTGCTAACCAGAACCTCAGTGGTTATGCTCTCTCATTTATTTCAAATTGTCACTAACAGGCTAGTGACCAATTTTACCAATTTACATTGGCTTACTGGAACACCCTTATAATTCCCTAGTATATGGTACTGAGGTACCCAGGGTATTGGGGTTCCAGGAGATCCCTATGGGCTGCAGCATTTCTTTTGCCACCCACTTCTTACACAGGCCTGCCATTACAGCCTGAGTGAAATAACGTCCACGTTATTTCACAGCCATTTTACACTGCACTTAAGTAACTTATAAGTCACCTATATGTCTAACCTTTACCTGGTAAAGGTTAGGTGCAAAGTTACTTAGTGTGAGGGCACCCTGGCACTAGCCAAGGTGCCCCCACATTGTTCAGAGCCAATTCCCTGAACTTTGTGAGTGCGGGGACACCATTACACGCGTGCACTACATATAGGTCACTACCTATATGTAGCTTCACAATGGTAACTCCGAATATGGCCATGTAACATGTCTATGATCATGGAATTGCCCCCTCTATGCCATCCTGGCATAGTTGGCACAATCCCATGATCCCAGTGGTCTGTAGCACAGACCCTGGTACTGCCAAACTGCCCTTCCTGGGGTTTCACTGCAGCTGCTGCCAACCCCTCAGACAGGCATCTGCCCTCCTGGGGTCCAGCCAGGCCTGGCCCAGGATGGCAGAACAAAGAACTTCCTCTGAGAGAGGGTGTGACACCCTCTCCCTTTGGAAAATGGTGTGAAGGCAGGGGAGGAGTAGCCTCCCCCAGCCTCTGGAAATGCTTTGTTGGGCACAGAGGTGCCCAATTCTGCATAAGCCAGTCTACACCGGTTCAGGGGATCCCTTAGCCCTGCTCTGGCGCGAAACTGGACAAAGGAAAGGGGAGTGACCACTCCTCTGACCTGCACCTCCCCTGGGAGGTGTCCAGAGCTCCTCCAGTGTGCTCCAGACCTCTGCCATCTTGGAAACAGAGGTGCTGCTGGCACACTGGACTGCTCTGAGTGGCCAGTGCCACCAGGTGACGTCAGAGACTCCTTGTGATAGGCTCCTTCAGGTGTTGCTAGCCTATCCTCTCTCCTAGGTAGCCAAACCCTCTTTTCTGGCTATTTAGGGTCTCTGTCTCTGGGGAAACTTTAGATAACGAATGCAAGAGCTCATCCGAGTTCCTCTGCATCTCTCTCTTCACCTTCTGCCAAGGAATCGACTGCTGACCGCGCTGGAAGCCTGCAAACCTGCAACATAGTAGCAAAGACGACTACTGCAACTCTGTAACGCTGATCCTGCCGCCTTCTCGACTGTTTTCCTGCTTGTGCATGCTGTGGGGGTAGTCTGCCTCCTCTCTGCACCAGAAGCTCCTTAGAAATCTCCCGTGGGTCGACGGAATCTTCCCCCTGCAACCGCAGGCACCAAAAAGCTGCATTACCGGTCCCTTGGGTCTCCTCTCAGCACGACGAGCGAGGTCCCTCGAATCCAGCAACTCTGTCCAAGTGACCCCCACAGTCCAGTGACTCTTCAGTCCAAGTTTGGTGGAGGTAAGTCCTTGCCTCACCTCGCTGGGCTGCATTGCTGGGAACCGCGACTTTTGCAGCTACTCCGGCCCCTGTGCACTTCCGGCGGAAATCCTCCGTGCACAGCCAAGCCTGGGTCCACAGCACTCTAACCTGCATTGTACGACTTTCTAAGTTGGTCTCCGGCGACGTGGGACTCCTTTGTGCAACTTCGGCGAGCACCGTTTCACGCATCCTCGTAGTGCCTGTTTCTGGCACTTCTCTGGGTGCTACCGGCTTCAGAGAGGGCTCCTTGTCTTCCTCGACGTCCCCTCTCTCGGCTGGTCCAATTTGCGACCTCCTGGTCCCTCCTGGGCCTCAGCAGCGTCCAAAAACGCTAACCGCACGATTTGCAGCTAGCAAGGCTTGTTGGCGTTCTTTCGGCGGGAAAACACTTCTGCACGACTCTACACGGCGAGAGGGATCCGTCCACCAAAGGGGAAGTCTCTAGCCCTTTTCGTTCCTGCAGAAACCTCAGCTTCTTCTGTCCAGTAGAAGCTTCTTTGCACCCGCAGCTGGCATTTCCTGGGCATCTGCCCATCTCCGACTTGCTTGTGACTTTTGGACTTGGTCCCCGTGTTCCACAGGTACCCTAGATTGGAAATCCACAGTTGTTGCTTTGTTGGTTTGTGTCTTTCCTGCATTATTCCTCTAACACGACTTCTTTGTCCTTAGGGGAACTTTAGTGCACTTTGCACTCACTTTTCAGGGTCTTGGGGAGGGTTATTTTTCTAACTCACTATTTTCTAATAGTCCCAGCGACCCTCTACAAGGTCACATAGGTTTGGGGTCCATTCGTGGTTCGCATTCCACTTTTGGAGTATATGGTTTGTGTTGCCCCTATCCCTATGTTTCCCCATTGCATCCTATTGTAACTATACATTGTTTGCACTGTTTTCTAAGACTATACTGCATATTTTTGCTATTGTGTATATATATCTTGTGTATATTTCCTATCCTCTCACTGAGGGTACACTCGAAGATACTTTGGCATATTGTCATAAAAATAAAGTACCTTTATTTTTAGTATAACTGAGTATTGTGTTTTCTTATGATATTGTGCATGACACTAAGTGGTACTGTAGTAGCTTCACACGTCTCCTAGTTCAGCCTAAGCTGCTCTGCTAAGCTACCATTATCTATCAGCCTAAGCTGCTAGACACCCTATACACTAATAAGGGATAACTGGGCCTGGTGCAAGGTGCAAGTACCCCTTGGTACTCACTACAAGCCAGTCCAGCCTCCTACATATAAGTCTACATTCCTGATCGATGTTCATATCGTGAAACTCTCTGTACTCAGGAGCCAAGCATGCAATTGTAGTGAAGCTGGGTCGGGATGTAGGATGAGACCCTGATTCTTCGTTAGAAGATTGTGGTTGCAAGGAAGGCGGACTGGATTGGCCACGGACCGGAGTAGGAGCTCCGTGTACCAGTACTGTCTGGGCCATTTGGGGGCTATAAGAATGATCCTGCAGCATTCGGACTTCATTTTCCTGAGGAGCCTGGGAATCAGTGGGATGGGGGGGGGAAATCATATGCAAAGATCCCGGACCATCTCATCAAAAGAGCATTTCCCCACGACCCCGGGAGTGGGTATCGACTGGCGTAAAACTGGCATTTGGCGTTCAGGTTGGTGGCAAACAAGACTAGGATTGACCGACCCCATCATTGGAAGATGCCGTCGAGTATGTTCTGGTTGAGTTCCCACTTGTGGCAGTTGTCGTCCGTCCTGCTGAGAGAGTCCGCTAGGGCGTTGTTGACCCCAGGCAGGTGCCCCACCCTGAGGCGGACGTTGTTCAGTGTGAGCCAGTCCCAAAGAGACTGAGCTTTTCTTGAGAGGGAGAGGGATCTTGTTCCTCCCTGCTTGTTGATGTAAAACATACTTGTGTTGTCCCTTCTGACTAACACTGAGGATCCTGCGATGTGTGGCAGAAAAGCCTTGAGCGTGAGATGGATCGCTTTCAGCTCTAACAGGTTTATGTGCATTTCTTTTTGGAGCTTGGACCATCTGCCCTGAATGCGCATGTCCTGCAAATGGCCTCCCCACCCCTCCAAGGAGGCGTCTGTGGTGATGACAAAGTCTGTTATTGGTGCTTGAAAAGTAAGACCTTGGGAGAGGTGGTTGGTGTGAGACCACCATTTCAACACCTGCTGAATTTTCGGTGTGATAGTTATCAAGTCGTCGAAGGACCCTTGCGACTGGGTCCATTGAAGTTGCAGTTCTTCTTGCAGCGGCCTCATTTTGAGTCTTGCTAGCCGTACTAGGACTACGGCTGAGGAAATCATGCCCAGGAGCGTCTTGAACAGTCGTACTGAAACAAACTCATTTGTGGAGATTCTGACAGCCAAGAGGGTTAGCTTCTGCTGCCTTGCTGGAGTGAGATATGCCTTGTTTTGGATAGTGTCTAATTCTGCTCCCAGGAAAACTCTTCTGCATGAGGGAAGCACGACTAACTTCTGTAGGTTCACTGTTAGACCCAAACTGTGGAATAGTTTTAAGCAGGCGTTTGTCGCTTTGGAAGCTAGTAGAGATGACGGAGCTTTTATGAGCCTGTCGTCCAGGTATGGGAACACCTGGAAACCCTTGCTTCGGAGGAAACCTGCGACTGGGGCAAGGCATTTCATGAAGATTCTTGGAGCTGATCTGAGACCAAATGGTAGGACTTTGAACTGATAATGGGCACCGGCTACCGTAAAGCGGAAATATTTGCGATGTTTTCAATGTATTGGTATGTGGAAGTAGGCGTCCTGGAGATCTAGAGTTGTCATAAAATCTCCAGGATTGAGGAGGTGCAGGATATCCGATAGTGTGATCATCCGGAAAGATTGCTTCCGAAGGAACTTGTTGCGTTTCCTGAGGTCTAGTATAGGACACCATTCCCCTGACTTCTTCCTTATGAGGAAAAAACGGGAGTAGAATCCGAGACCTCGTTGTTGTACTGGAACTGCCTCTATAGCTCCTTTGGCAAGCATGCTGAATAGCTCCCTTTGAAGCAGACGAAGATGGAGAGATCTGCTTGATGTTGGTGGATGATGCGGTGGCTTTTGTGTGAATTCCAGGGTATGACCTCTTGTCACTATATCCAGCACCCATCTGTCTGATGTTATTTTCTTCCACTCTTGGATGTAGTTGTAAATATTTGCTCCTATTTGCTGATGGTGCGGGCATTGGGGAGCATAGCCGGTGCCTGTAGAAGATCATTGTTTTCTGGGTTGATCTCTGGATTGTGAAGCTTGTCTTCGTTTACCTTCTTTTCTGGTATAGGAAGCAGTAGATGATTGTCTGTACTGTTGGTGGTAGGAAGGCCTATACTGGGATTGTTGGTATTGCCTGTGGAAGGAACCTCGAAATGAGGTGAAACCTCTTCCTCTAGCACCCCGAAAGGGCTGTTTGTGGTATTGCAGGGTACCCAGGGACTTGGCAGTGTTCGTGTCAGTCTTGATGGCTTGGAGCGCGTTATCTACGTGTTTTCCAAATAGAGATTCGCCATCGTAAGGCATGTCTAGGACCCGGGACTGCACTTCCGGCCTGAAAGATGTGGCTTTGAGCCAACCTTGGCGGCGTAGGACAGCGGCACCTGGTAGTTGACGAAAACCAGTAGAGGCAATATCAAGAGCGCAGTCTATTATTTCTTCCGACGTACGCTCACCCTCTTGGAGGATCTTCCGTGCCTCTGCTTGCTTACTTTCAGGGATGAGGTCCAAGAAAGGTTGCATGTCCGACCACATTTGGCGGTCATAATGACCTAGAATTGCCAAAGAATTTGCTGCTCTGACAGTGACTGCTGACATGGAGGAGAATCTTTTGCCTATATTATCCAATCTCCGTCCTTCTTTGTCTGGAGGAGTAGAGATAGGCGTTGTTGGGTTTTTGGAGCGCCTTTGAGCAGCCTGTGAGATAACTGAGTCAGGCTTTGGTTGGCCAGTAAGACATGCCTGAGAGTCTTGGGTTGCCTTGTATTTCTTGTCTAGTTTTTGCGGGACTGGAGGAACTGTAGCCGGGTTGCGCATAATCTTTGTACCTTCGCTCCATATGAAATCAATAATCGGAATGGACCGTACAGACTTCCGTGATTGCTCCTTAAAATCATGTAGGAAACATTCCGACTGGGAGACAGATGTTGGAAGGTGAAAGCGTACAGCAGCTCTGTCCATAAGATTATGGAAACCACCTATGTCCTCGGGTGGAGAATCAGAGGGGTGAGGAGGTGGTGGAGAAGGAGTGGGGGCTAAGTAATCATCCCATTCCTCAGTAGGATGTTGCGGGGTAGAAATTTCTCCTTCCTCTTCTTCTTCTCCCCCTGAAGTGGAACCTTCATCTCTAGGGGGTGCAGCTAGCACCGAGTGGGATGTCATTCTTGGAGTAGCTGGAGGAGGAGGGACATTGATTGGTGTCACCGGAGAAACTGGCGCTGGTGGCTGATCTTCTGCTGCCAGTGGGAACCTTCTCCTATATTCCTGTAGCATAGATTTTAAATCCTGGATTAAGGAGGAAGGCATCTGTATAGAGTCTCTATGCTGAGGCTCTCTTGGTTGGTAAAAGTGTTCCTGATGAGTAGTATGGCTGGTACTGGTTATACTCATCCTCGTCATCTTCCTCTTGATACTTGCCGTGGAGCTGTGAGGGGCTGTGTGCATCTCCGAATGGACCTTCATCAGATTCCTCCCAGTCAAGAAGAAGACTGGGTACTAAAGTTGACACTTTACTTGGAGATGTGTCTATTGGATAAACGTCTGGTGTGGGCAGAGATGTGATCCTGACCATGGCTCGGAGATCTGGAGACCTGGAAGAGGTAGAGTTGCCTCTATCTGCCAAATAGGCACCAGTGCAGTCGTCGATGGCGTGAAAGTTGACGGAGCCGTGGACGGGACTGATTTTTCCCTTGACGATGGTCTCGTCGACGTCATCGGCGGTAGCGTCGACAGTGGTGTCTTCGTCGACTTCTTTGACGGTGTCCCCGTCGACGGTGAAACAGCCGATGACCTTGGCGTCTCGGACATCATAGTCGACGGGGCAGTCGTCGACGGTGTTATAATCGACGATGTACTTGTCGATGGCGTACTCGTCGACGGAGGTTTGAGTGAGGGGATAGGAGCCCTTACCGTCGATGTTAGAGTAGTCGACGCTGACGAAGGTCTCGTCGACGATGCAGTGGAGACGGTAGTTGTTAGTACCGTCGTCACGGTTGTCGACGGTGGTGTCGTCGTCAATCTGATTTTTAGAGTCACTTTTCCAGACGTAGAAGGCTCTGAAGGAGAGAGACAGTAGGGCTCCTCCTTCTGAAGAGGAGAGGAAGGCTCAGAGGAGACTGAAGTCTGAAAGCCCTTCCCATGGTGTAATTTCTGCCTCTTCCTAGATTGTTCTGTGTGGCCCAGGTCCTCAGATTTGGACCTTTTATGTGGCCTCTCTGACCCACTCTCCTCACCTGAAGAACAGGATTTAGCCTCTAACCATGTCAGGAGCCTACCCTCACGATCTCTGAGGGTGCGACATATCTTGCAGTCCTTAACCTGGTGTTGTGGGTAGAGACAATACAAGCAGTCTTTATGTGGATCATCCACATGGAGCCTTTTCTTTCCACAGGTCTTGCAAGGGCGGAAAAGGCCTTTTCTAGAAGTATCAGACATATTTTCAATTGTTTTGAGAGAAAATATTCTGAAGTAGAAGAAAAACTGAGCAGAGCTCAGGGAGACTCCCTTCATACGACGTGCGGTAGAAAATCTAGGGAAGGGAGGTTGTCTGGAGAAGGTTCTAGAGGGTGCTGGTGCCTGATTGGACAACAGGCAGGTTTGGGTCCTTTCACAAAAGGACATGGATAGGCTATATGAGCAACTGCTGTCTCCATTATAGCCTATGGCAAAAAAAAATGATTTGTTAATTATTGCTATTTTATGTACCGTGGGACTCCCACTTCGACGACGGGGATGATTCAAGCATGTGAATTTATGAAAGATCCAATACTGAATAATCTACAGCACTACATGCCACAAACAGATGTATATAGGGTAAGTAACAATCCGTTCGATGACGTGTGGCTGTAGATAAACATGTCCTACAAAAAGCAGTTTCTAACCCCTGGGTGCTGCAGTTGACTGCAAAAAAGGTGAAGCTCGGCCTGTCCAACATTTGCTTGTTGTCATGCTAGTACGTCCACACAATAGTGTTCAGTAAAGGTGTGCAAATTTGACCATGTGGCTGCTTTACAAATGTCAACTATTGGAATATTACCAAAAAAAACTACAGATGCAATTATTTTATGAGTCAAGTGTGCTCTAGGAGGTGTGGGTAAAACTCTTTTAGCAGTGGCATAACAGGTTTGAATACATTTAATTATCCACCCTGAGATACATGCTTTAGATACAGCTTTCCCCGTGTGTGGTGGTGAAAAAGCAACAAAGAGTTGTTTAGTTTTGTGAAAATCCTTAGTTCTATCTAATTCTCTTTTTACATCGAAGGTGTGTAGAGCTCTTTCTGCTACTGATGCGGGTTGTGGAAAGAAAACCAGTAATTCAACTGATTGTTTTAAGTGGAACATGAAAACAACCTTTGGAAGAGATTTTGGGTTGCTACTGAGGACTACCCTATCTTTATGTATTTGGAAAGAAGGTTCCTCCAAGGTCAGTGCCTGACTCTCACTCACATGTCTTAGCCATATGATTGCTACTAGAAATGTTACTATCCTAGATAGAAATTGGAGTGGACAGTTTTGTAATGGCTCAAATTGTGGTCTCATAAGTCTAGTAAGCACAATGCTAAGGTTCCATATTGGTGCTGGTGGCACCCTAAGTGGAATACTTTTGAGGCCTTCCAAAAAATGCCTTAATTACAAGTATTTTGAAAAATGTTAAGTGTTGCCTGTTTTTCAGATATGCAGCTACTGTTGCAAGGTGTACCCGTGCTGAAGTGTACACTAAACCATACGTTTGTAAATGAAGTAAACACCAAACAATATTTTGAACAGTTGCATTAAAAGGATCAATCTGTTTGTTTTGACAATAGAAAATGAACCTTTTCCATTTAGCATCATAGCATGCTTTTGTTGTGGGTTTACATGCTTCCTTAAGAATGGTCATGCATTTTGGAGGTAACTTTAAATATCCAAACTCTATGATCTCAGGAGACAAATCGCTAGATTGAGTTCTTTGACATTTGGGTGCCTGATTTCTTCATGGTTCTGAGTAGTGTTGTGAACCATGGCTGACAAGCTCAAGTGGGAGCTACTAGAATGAGAGTGAGAGAGGTCTGCCTGACCTTCCTTACCACAAACAGAAGAAGATGGAGAGGTGGAAAAGCATAGGCAAAGAACCTTGACCAGTTTATCCATAGAGCATTGCCCTTGGATAGTGGATGTGGGAACCTGGAGGGAAAGTTTGGGCATTTTGTGCTGTCTGTGGAAACCCCCACCGATTAAATATGTTTTAATGACTTGGGGGTGGAATTCCTATTTGTGGACTTGTTGCTGCATCCTGCTGAGCAGGTCGGCAAAGTAGTTGTCCATCCCCGGGAGGTGTTCCACTAACAAGTGAATGTGATGCCGAACTGCCCAATGCTAGACTGTCTGAGATAGGTGTGACAACTGTAGAGAGTGTGCCCCCCCCTTTCCTGTAAATAAACTTGCTGCGTTGTCTGTCTGCTCCAAGACCTTGCAAGTGAACAGGAAAAGCTTTCAGTGCTAGAAGAATGGCTTGGAGTTCCAAGTAATTAATGAGTAGGGCTTGGTGTTTGGAGTCCCACAGTCCTTGTATTGAGAGGATGTGTAGGTGAGCAACCCAGCCCGTGAGGGTTGTGTCCACTGTGAGAGTGACCTGGGGGAATAGGGTCTAGAAATGGCCTTTTGTCAGATTTTGGGTGTTCCACCATTGCAGAGGGTAATGAGTGCGGCTGTCTACCTAGATCTTGTAGCTGACCCGTAGACTGAGACCATTGATTTTCCAGACACTCCTGGAGTGAACGCATGTGAAGTTGTGCATGTGGCACTATTACAATACAAGACGCCATCATACCTAGAATTCTCTGAACTGTTCTGTTGGTTGGGTTGTACCTTTTGCAGCAGGGTTGTTACATTTCGAGTCTTGAGTGCATTTGGATAGGCTAACTGTGTTTAGAACAGCTCCTAGATATCGCTGTATCAGAGATGGTTGAAGGTGGGATTTTTGTATGTTATGCAAGTCCTAACTGGTGAAGGAGATGAAGTGTCGTTTGGATATGCTGTATGCATAGCAGAAGTGAATTGGACTTGATGAGCCAATCGTCCAGATACGGGAAGACATGAATACTCTGCCTGCGTGAATGTTATGCAACTACAGCTAGACATTTTAGACTCAAGGTGCAGTTGTTATTCCAAAAGGAAGTACTTTGAACTGATAATTCATTCCTTGTATTACGAATCTGAGGTATTTCCTGTGTACTGGATGTGTTGGGTTGTGGAAATATGCCTCTTTTAGATCTAATGCAGACAAAGTCTCCTTTGCTGCAACAGAGGTATTACCTCTTGGAGAGTCACCGTATGAAAGTGCTCTAATAGGATGTAGTGATTTAATGGTCTGAGATCCAGAATCGGTCAAAGTAAACTGTCCTTTTTGGGAATAAGGAAGTATAGTGAATATACTCCTGTTCCTCTCTGATAAACAGGGACAAGTTCTATTGCTACTTTCTGAAGGAGAACCTGCACAATGTGATTTAACAATTGTAAGTGTTCTACAGAGAGTTTGTGTTAGCGGAGTGGTATGTTTGGAGGTGTGTTGATGAGCTCCAGGAAATAACCATGTTGGATAATATCCAACACCCACTGATCTGTTATGTTTTGCCAATTTGGAAAAAAGTATTGTGGGCACCTCAGACAGGTGTTGAATGATCGGGGAATGAGAAGAGAGTCACTGCTTTGATGTGGAAGCACAATTGGAGACCACCTTTCCTCAACCTTTCGAATTATTTCCCCTATATTCGCTTCTATAAAATCCTCTAGAAAGGGATGTTGAATAGTGTTGCCTCAGAGGGATCAGAGATTGACTATATATTGCCCTGCTTGAATATAGGCCTAGGAAAAGAACCACGATTAGTGGGAGTTTGAAGTATCCACACAGAGTTGGCTAACTCAGTGTCCGTCTTCATTTTCTCCAGTGTTTGGTCGACCTCAGGGACAAAAAGGTGTTGATCATAAAAAGGAATACTTAGCAATGTTTGCTGCACATCAAAAACCTGATATACGCAACCAGGCAAGTCTGCAGAGTAAAATGCTAGTGTTTATAACCCTAGCAGCTGTATTTGCTGCATCAAGAGCACATCTGATAGAATTATTTGAAATGAACTTGCATTCCCGCACAAGTTGTTCTCCCTTTTTCTAAATTTGTCTGGAAGATGTTGAATGAGTTCCTCCATTTCATCCTAGATGTGCTCTATCATATCTTGCTAACAGTCCTTTGTTGTTAGCGATTCACCAGTGATTGACTGCGTGAACCCCCACCCTTTTGCCCAACGCATCAATCAATTTAGATTCCTTATCTGGAGGGAGGTGCATCTGCTGTATTTTGTGAATTAGCTGGTTTACAAACGTTTGATTCTACCAAGGAGTCTGATGGAATATGACCTCTAATATAAGCAGGATCAGAAGGAGCTGCCTTAATTTTTTTATTGACTCTAGGTGTAATTATTCTGGCATGGAGGGGTACTTAAAAATGTTGTCCGCATGACGGGTCATGCCTTTTAACCTGGGCAGGTATTGACAAGCCCTAGTGGTGGAGAAAAGGGTTTCATACAGAAAATTATCTTTTACAGGCAGTTTGTGTAAGGGACCCTGATGATATGTAGCAGCTCTGGCTAACAGCTCATTAAAAGATGAGGTGTCATCTGGAAAAGGTGGTTTAGCTGGATATATGTCTGGGTCCAGATCACCTGGTGTATCAATATAATGTGTGTCCCAGGGATATAATGGTGGCTATTGTGTGTCATCATCCCCACCTTGATCTTCTAAATAGGATTGTGGAGAGTTGAGTGGAGTTCCCCCAATTATGGCCTCTACATCTGATTGTGAATGGTGTGGTGGCGAAGGTGGAGGTGCTGAAGATGAGGAATAGGACTGAAGGCAATGTCCTTTTTTTTCTTAGGGGGTGGCTGTAAATCAATGGCCTTCTCGAATGAAGAATGACGCTTGGTTTGAGCTGGTGTCAGCTTCACTGATTTTGCAATGTACTGACCAGTATTAGGCTGAATATGCATTGTCTTTTGTTTCGCATTGAGTTTTTCTGCCATAGTCTGTAAAATAGGCTCTGCCAATCTCATTTTTCTATGGCGAAGAAGCCTTGTGTTTCAGTGCTGAAATGGTGGGTGCCCATGTCATCAGGATCGAAGATGTCAATGGTTGGCTTGGTGCCGAAACCGTTGGAGTTTCAGGAGTGGCAGGAGCTTTTGGCTTAGCCTTTGGTGCTGAGCCCGAGGGCATCCTTAGCAACTGTTCGGTGCCTACATGGGCTGTTGGCAGTAGTGGCCCAGCAGCCTTATGTTCAGACGGGCCGAATATTTTTTGATAGGCAGGATAGGGGCCGTAGTACTCACTGCGTGCTGCGCTGATGGAATCTCCTGCATGTGCAAGCTTATCTCAGCCTCGGAGTCCAAATTGGAGTCTGGAATGGGAAAGGGTCTTCCTCCACTGCGGAAGCCTCATGGAGCTCTTCCTGAGGTTCAATATATTGGAGATCAAAGATGTCCAGGTGTCTCTTCCGATTCCTTGCGCTTCACTTCTTTTCTATGCGCCCAACTATCCTGCAATGTTTTATTCAATCCAGGCGATTGACAGGCCTCACAGCTCTCCTTGCTGAGGTCAGGAGCTAAACAGAAGTTTTAAACCGAATGGAGGTCTGCGTGCGGATACTTAGGGCCAGATGTAGCAAGGGTTTTGCTACTCGCAAATGGCGAAAAACGCATTTTGCGAGGCGCAAAAGCCTCTCCGCGATGCAGAAATGCATTTTGCGAGTCGGATCAAACTCGCAAAATGCGTTTCCGACTCGCAAATAGGAAGGGGTGTTCCCTTCCTATTTGCGACTCGCAACGCTATGCAAGTTCATTTGCGACCGCGAAAGCGGTCGCAAATGAACTCGCAGTTACCATCCACTTGAAGTGGATGGTAACTAATTCGCAAACGGGAAGGGGTCCCCATGGGACCCCTTCCCCTTTGTGAATGATCACAAAAAAAAAATTCAGAGCAGGCAGTGGTCCTATGGACCACTGCCTGCTCTGAAAAATACCGAAACAAAAGGTTTCGTTTTTTTTTTTCTAAGTGCAGCTCGTTTTCCTTTAAGGAAAACGGGCTGCAGATAGGAAAAAAAAAAACTGCTTTATTAAAAAGCAGTCACGGACATGGTGGTCTGCTGTCTCCAGCAGGCCACCATCCCCGTGAGTGCCCATACTCTCAATGGGGTCGCAAACTGTGACCCACCTCATTAATATTAATGAGGTGGGTCTTTGCGACCCCATTGCGAGTCGCAGAAGGTGTCTGAGACACCTTTCTGCATGGCAAATTGCGAGTTGCAATTTGCGAGTCGCAGGGACTCGCAAATTCCAAGTCGCAATTTCCATTGTTCCTACATCTGGCCCTTAGCGTGGTAGTTAGGACAAAAAAGAAATAGTGTTCGTTCCGGCAGCAGCAAATTCTTTACCTGTACTGATACTGTGAAAATAAAGAGAAACCTGACCGGGCAAGCCCCGAAGGCTGGGAGCGAAACTCGAACCGACAAAGAGGGATTTTCTTCCAGTTCTTAATGTAAGTGAATGGAACGCAAATGAAAACAATACAGACGACGAGTATGGAGATGTGTAATGATCCAAAGGGAGCCCAAAACTGTCTCGAACCGGAGCGCCAAAGAACACATCCGAACGCAATGGCGGAAAGAAAACAATCTAACAATGGAATCGATGACTATGCGCAACATCACCAAGAGAAGGGGTCACTTTACTTCATGACTCCAACAGCTTCTTTGAATAAAAACAACTTGCATACATCCAGACCCAACACTAGATGACAGAAGTATGCAGAGCATCTGCATCTACAGCCACACATGCCATCAAACAGATTCTTACTTATGTTAATTGTCCATTACGATAAATGTTATTAAATTCAGAAATGGTCTTGCCTACACGTGGATCATGTAACACTTTCAAAGAAAATAAAAACATCTTCATGTTCAAAGTATTACTCTGACAAAAACACCCAGCCCAACTCAGGGCTTTCCTGGAGTTATTTTTATTTATTTATTTTTTTAAACACGTGCACGGTTAACTTAAGCCTCCATGCAGACCCCAATATCCAAGTGGTCAATTTAAGCTGGAGCTCTTAAGGCATTTGAATCTATCAGATTCAAAAACAAGGCATCCATTTCTGAGAATCCCTGAGATGATGATTGAGGAGTCAGCGATGCGCTGGTAGAGGAGCCCAGCTTGCAGAACCAACGGTCAATGCCATATGGATACTGCCCCCTTTCCACCAAAACATTTATGGCATTATTTTTTGGGAGTCTCAGCTGCAGTTTTTAGGTGAGCTTATTAACTTTGCTAACCACCACAGTGCTGCGATCCGTCAGTTCAGAATTCCAAGACTGCATAATGCGTGTAAACTTTTCTCTACAAACACTACCTTAATGGCGGGATGTCAAGACTGCTCCCGTGTCCTGTGATGCTCTGTCAGGTTTGCTCTCAAGTAGGACCTTTTTGGACATTCGAAGCTGGGCTAGGGACAATATTAATGTGAGGCGCATGTTATCCAGCATCCTTAGCTTCTGGGGATCAGATCGGCTCAATGGAACCTGGTACAGCGGGTCACACTGTCTCCTGTCGGGAAGCAGACACAGCCAGAGAAGGATTTGGCAAGCTGCAGAAATACTGGAGAAGGTAGTACGGGCGATGCAGCAAAACCAGCCCATTCCTGTGGTATTTTGCTGGCTACAAGAGACACTCCCAGCAGGGAGGTAAGAGATAAGATGTCTAATATCCCCCTGAGTGAAGTTAGTCTTCGAATGTCCAAAGTAATCTCGTGGAGGGAAATATTTTATTAGCTGAAGCATGGACAATGGGGCTTTTAATGTAATTAAGCCACCAAATACCTAATTTCTCTCTGGACAGTGATTTTTAGAATCGGAACTAGATAAAAATCCTGTATATGAATCTAACAATAGGTAACAGCAGTCGTATTAACAATTCGGCTATCACTTCAAGCAGTAAGCACGGTCTCCAAAATTCCTACTGAGCTCTGACAATGGGCTTGCCACCAGAAATGTGGGGACTACTGAGATGAACACAGTGGCTTCTATCCTAGATACAGTATTTAACAGACAAACACCAGAAATGTTTTTCCTTGTCTGATTACTTGGACATGAACTTTGACACCAACAATAGCTCAGGTTGACGCAGACACAGGACTGGAGGTGGGAAGGGGCACTATGGAATGAATTCATTAGATGACAAATTTAGCAGGACCCCGATCTGATCAGACAAAGGAAAATAATTAGGAAGCTCAAGCACAACATCTTCCAATTGGATCTTTCTGTCAACAACTTACCAAAAAAAAAAAAAAAAGTCCTCCAACATGCACAACAATCCCATAACTTTGTTGAAACAAATTACTTATGTATCCAAAAGCAATATGAACATTCACTCTTTATTCAATATGTAAATTTCTTTGCATGTATAGGGAAGATTATAAATGAAAAAGACTCTGCTGCACTTAAAACGTCCCACCTTAAGAACGAGATAGCAATCTGCAAAATGTCTAAAAAAAACCTGTCCACGATGGGATCTAGAGTGTCGGAGGCTGTACGGTGTGTATCAAATTTACAAGGCACATATAACGGAACAAGAAAAACACAAAAAACTGGAAAGAACCTCTACTGGAAAATGGAGGATTCTGAGAATCAAACATGCACAAATAATTTGGTTGCCCTTGGTATTCCTGAAGGCACGGAGGCCACACACCGCTGGGGTTCATAGTTCACTAGGTTCAAAAAGCTTGTCAAGTCTTGGCAAATGGAACATTAACTACCAAATGCAGAGGGACCATTATTTCCCTTTTGTAAAGCCAAAGAAAGGAGATTCATGTCCTAGAACTATCTTGATCAACGTAAGCAACTTTATCTTTAGGCAACTTCTCTATCAAACTGCTCATCATAATAAACGACGCAGCCTGTGACAGGCATGGTTTTTACCGAGCTACAGGGACAAAGGCAACTTCACAACATCACTTTTCAGGATGCCAGTGGACAAGTCTACCAGCAGGTACCTGCCAATCTAAACATTTTATTTAATAGACTGTACGTATAGCTGCAACACTAAGGCTCAAGCCCAAGTTCTTCTAAATAAGTAGACCACAAGCACTTTATCTGAAAAAGCATGAATTAGATCATTTATGCACTAACCAGTCATCTTTTAGCCTGGTTTTTCCTCTACTCTCTTCTCTATTGGGGGTCAGTATGAGGAAGGGATTCTGCACTACATAAGCAGTATTCCACAGCAGATTTAATATGTGTAGCTCAAGTACTACAGATGTTTCCAAAACGTAGCTCCCTTGTATTTTATGTGACCATAACGCTATAGCCTTCTCTGTCGCTCAAAAATGTTGAAATGTTCAAGGCAACTGGTACAGATGGACTTTTGATAGATCTCTACTTCAAAACCCCCATTACTTTGAACACATGGCTTATATTTAGCCATGTTTTTTTGCTGAAACCAAGGGGGTCTGCTTCCCTCCCTGTTTTGATACTGTGAAGGCTAAAATGTAACTTCTGAGCTTAGTCTCGTAAAAAAGAGGTTAAACTATCACATAATATCCGTCTCAAATACTTTCAGAAGAGCAAGGAAATGTGGCAGGTCTTAGGTTTGCAAATTAGAGAAAAAGAAGACAAGGGTTGCATTACCTCAATTATAGATTCTAGTAGACAAAGACAAAAAGGATCAACAAACATTATGCAGATTGATCACATGTACTCCATTACATTACAAGAAGTTATCAAACCTCTGGAGTCCTTGGCAGCTGGCAAAGTGGCCAATTGATGCTTGTGCTGCACCCGTATCATGGTGGCAGAAGTTTATCAATTTCTTTTTTTTTTAACAAAAAGGTAAGGACCTGGAGGTATGCTGATCGTACTGAATAAGATCATTAATCAATTGTGATAATATTTACTCTAAATTGTACCTAAATCTGCTTGTTCCTATAATAGTCAACTGGTTTGATGCAATACAGCATATTTTCATCCCTCAGAAGGACTCTATCACACAAATCTCCTCCGTTTTTGATTTGCAGGAACTTTGGGTATGTAGGTTGGGATGACACCTGCTAGATGCCGAAAACCATTTAACATGGCTTCTTGGCCATTTTAATAGGACACACACACTATGGGATTCAGCCCTCATATACTTGCTTGTATACCAACACTGTACACATGCCTCTCTGCTAAAATGATCTGTATGGGGGACACCTCTGACACTGTCCCCATAATGAGAGGAACCTCGAGGGGTGCCCACTAACTCCTCTGATAGTTGTACTGTAACAAGAGCCTCTCTTGAGGCATCTTAAGATCCGCTTCTCTTTATCCACTAACAGTTAACACAGAAACAATTAGCTGCATGTGCGGATGGCATGCTTGTCTTTTCCTCTGACCAGACGCAGGCTATTTATGCTTTAAATGCAGAAGTCTATAATTTCTGAATTGTGTCAGTACACAAATTAGATATATCAAAGTCTTCTCATATAATGAATCTAAAATTCAGAGGGACTGACATTATGTCAATTGCACTATATGTCTGAGTATTCTGGCACCAACTACTATAGATACAATAATAGTGCTAAATTACAAGCTAATGATTAACAAGATCAAGGACGGTTCAACTGAATTAAGATTATTATATTGCCCCGTTTCTATAGCTTTTTGGAGCAATATCTTTATACTTATCAGTTTCCTTTTTTGTCATGTAGAAAGCTTATTGTATGAACGTGGCTCTTTATATAGTGGACCAAAAAGAGGTATACTGTGTAAAGAGGCCAAGCAAACCACAGAGGAATTCCGGAGTCACAGATGACACCCCAAATGCTCTCTTTTGTGGTAGTGTAGGCAAACAGCTAGGCATATCAGAGGGTAGTGCTAAACAAGTATTGCACACAGAAAGGCAGTGAGAGAGACACAAAGAAATCGGACACCAATTTATACAAATACCACATACTTTTAACCACATTTTTATACCAAGATCATCAGAACTGGGTGAATACTTTGAGTTTTGAATGTGCACAGTTTTCAAGAGTGCACTTTTTGGAGTGGTAATGCTGTCCTACGGAGGAAAAACATATACTGCATACGAGTACTTAGCAGCGACTTACAGGACTCATCCTCTGGAGTTGAGTTAAGTATGGGGCCAGGTCCAAGGCAGCACCAAAAGGTCACTTCGGGAGGTACTGAGGCATCCAGGTGCAGAGGTGCTTTTCAGTCTCAGGTGCCCTAATGTTATCGTATGGGACAGGAACAGACATTGCATATGGGTAATAAGTAACGACTTGCAGGACTGTTCTTCTGGCCTTCAGGTGAATAAGGGGTCAGGTTCAAGGCTACACCTACAGTTCACCTTGGATGGGGCTCAGAGGTGTCTGGATGCAGAGGTGTGTTACGGTGTTGGGTGTCCCATGCAATTCAATGGAGATCGGTATGGTCAGAAAGAGGCTGCAAGCAGGGACTGGGTGGCCAGTCCAGGGAAACCTACAGAGGGGGCTTGACCCTTGAGATACTCTAGCACATAGGAACCCCCTTGGCCCGCTTCTCCTTGGGCTGGGGGGTCGGGTGCAGTGGTGTCTTTTGGCATCTGGTTCCTATGTAGGGGATTGTAGGGGCTCTCCGTATCAGGCTATGGAAGACAAAAATACCAACTGGGTCACTGTAATGTTTTATATATGGTTTTATTGAGGATTCTAATAGATTCAGGTTTTCTTTTCCAAATATAATGTCTCAGTCTATTTAGGTGTTTTCCCTTCTTCCTTTTCCTTCATTCTTATCTTGTTGTGTTTCTCTTTCTTAAGGTTTGTTGATCTTCTTTCCTTTGTTTCCTTTTCTTCTCTGTTTTAGGGTTGCCTGCGTAAGCCAAGTCCCTCCAGGGACATGGCTGGCGCTGTTGCTTTCCTTCCCGGTTTTCTGCAGCAATGTCTCCAGGAGCAGGGACTCTGGTTTCCTGGATCCGTCTCCTCATGTCTCCGGCGTCCCGTTGCTGGCGTCCATCTCCTTGTCGCCTCTCCTCTCTTCCTCTCCTCTCTTCCTCCTCTCTCCCTTGGTCGCGCCATTGTCACTGTTTATTGTCCCTTTAACCCAGATGTCTGGGTTTCGAAGGACGTCACTACTTCCGGGCTTTCGATGGTGCCCCGGGGTACCGTTTTACGGGTCCCGAAGGTATCATCATGAGACAGGGTTGTGCAGACCCTGTTACAGGAATACTCGCAGTTGAAGGGGGGCCTGCAGAAAGAGGCTGCAAGCACTCTGAGGAAGTCCACAGTGGGCACACTCAAGGTGTGTTTCATCTCTGGAGGGCCTGGGAACCATGTTGACACTGTTGGCCCACTTCAGCTTTGGCCAGATGGCTGTGGTGAAGTGGTGATGTCTGGCATCGGGTTGTAGCAGTCTAGGACCCCACAGTTCTTCTTTGTTTGCCTTCAGATGCAGGGAAGCAGCTTTTTTGCTCCAAGGGAGTTGCTCTTGCCGATTTGAGAAGCACTGGCAGCTCTCTCAGTTTCTTGGAGGCTGCAGCAGCAGGACAGGTCAGTTGTTCCTCAAGGGTCGGTTGCAGCAAGCAGGTTGGCGCCAAGTGAGTCGTGGTCCTCAGGTCAGTAGGATTCTTGTCCACTCCTTTTGTGCCCAACAAAGATCTGAGGTCCTAGTACCCGGGGGTCCCCTAAAGATTCAATTTAGGGGGTTTTAAGGGGAGTGAAGGGGAGTAGCAAATGGGCTCCTTACCCTTTGCGTCACTACACCCCCTACCTGACCACTTCCCTTTGTGGAGTAGGCATCACCTGTCCCAGAATTCCTATTTCCAACAATATAACAAAATAAAATATCTAAGGCTGTGTTCATTTCAGGTCCGAAGGGTGTGTCCAGCGTGAAAATGTAACAGCTCCCTTTGCATAGCTAGTTTTCCCGGCTGTCGTGGTGCCAGATGAGCCCTGAGGCGGGGCGGAGTGGTTAGGCATCCTCCTCTTAGGGACACCCAGATCTGCATCCCAAAGGCAGTGGGCTTCTTTGAAGCCTCCTGCTTCGGGATGCAGATTTGCAGATCAACCTGTTGGGAGGGGTACCAGAGCAGGTTTAGTTTCGGACCGCCAGAGAGTAAAGGTTCTCACCCTTGGGGGTCAGAATTTAATTCAGAAGGTGGCAGGCTGAATAGAACTAGTCAGTGAGCCCACAAGCAGTCGGTAGGATTTCTGGATGCATGTATTAATACATCCATCACTGCAATAAGCCAGGGTTTAATAACAGGAGATGTTTGATACAAAACATCCCTAGTTGCAGTGAAGCCATCATGTAATTGGGGAACTCTTACTGACCAGTGCCCAGTACATGAACATAAAATGGCTTCCCTGCACACTTACTATGTCTAAGAATCGAGAAAGACATAACAGGGGCATATTTGCTCTTGCAGCTATGCCCACACATGTAATATAATGCACCCTGCCTTAGGGCCGTAAGGCCTGCTGTAGTAGTAACTTACAAATATTACATGCAGTGTCCTTAGAGTGGCACAAGTTATGCTGCAGCTCTTAGGGACCCTATTTATTATCTAGGTACCAGAGGTACCATTTACTAGGGACGTACAGAGGTGCTGAAGGGCTTGGGCCACTTGGGGATCAAGTGACCAGGTGCCTTTGTTTTTTGGGAAGGAACACCAACACTGGGGACCATGGTTAACAGGAACCCAGTGCACTCCGGTAAAAGTTGCATCAAAAGCCAGCCAAAAAGTCTGTTTTGAAAAGGGGGGGTGTGGGGGGAGAGGGGTATACTACAACCAGAACTCTACTTCCTACACTTATGTAACAGGCTTATCTGGCAGTACAGTCACCAGTCCAAGCACTTTTTCTACAACTTAGGTTAGATAAAGGTGGTTGGGCCCTTCCTATTCTATGACCTAATTATTGGGCTGCCTTTAGTGATCCACTATCAAAAGCTTTGTCTACTCGAGCTGCTTGATATTTACAGCCTATATATCCAGACAAAGTATCCCTAGCTGGCTTCTTTGATTCATCGTATTTTAATCATACACGCTTCAAGATGTTACCAGCATTAGCTGCGATATGGAAATCGTGGCAGAAAAGTTATCCACTGCTAGTGCTTCCATATGTCACTGGGGGCAATGCAAGTTTTCCTGCCTATTCATATGGTCACTTTATGACTGCTCAGTCCAAATCCAGGCTCCTTTTTGTTGGAATACAAGGGCATCCAACTAGGTTGTTTGAATAACTTAGTACCCAAGTTCACCAACCCTTCTACACGCATTGTCAAATGTAGTCAGATGAGACAGAATTTTACACATCAATCTGAGAGAATTTCAGGTTGTCCGGAATCCCACACGTCAAATTCCTTGGGAGTAGTGATAAAAAGGGATTGAGAGGCAGGGTGTATAGGTTGCTGATTCATGAGAAAGCAGTTAATCTCTTTTTTCAACAAGTGGTCCAATAAGGTCAGTAAATACATTAACGCAGAAAATAGCAAAAAAAAAACAAAAAACAAAAAAAAAGCTCCATATAACTTAACACCCAAGGACTATTTACTTGGGAATGCTGCTATTTGCTCTTTTGTTTTATCCTTTTTTTTTTTTTTTTTTGCAACACATGGAAGGGCTAGTTCATTGATTAAATCCTGGATTTATTTACTATTCGATCCTTAGCTTATTCCCCAGGCTTCAGACTGGATCTGGAAAAATGTTAGATCTGTCAGCTCTTGGCACAGTGTCCCCTGTCTTTTCGGCTTCTGACCTCCTGTTTTTGGTCCTGTGCTCCATTTAGCTTTTGCTGGCTTTAGAACTATGGGCACTGTACCACTGCTGACCAGTGCTAAAGTGCAAGTACTCTCTTTCAAAATAGGGTTTTTAATTGGTTTTTCGGCAATTGGCATATTTGATTTACTAGTAACCCCCTAGTAAAGTGCCCGTAAACCAAATGTGTAAATCATGTGAGTGGCACAATCAGTGCTGGGCATGCAGCACTCACTGTGCCACTCACATGAGAAACCCTATAAACATGTCTCAGACCTGTCACTGCAGTGTCTGTGTTCAGATTTGAACAGCCAGTTCAATCTGGCAAATGTACCCACTTACCAGGCCAAACCTTCTTTTTTTCTACATGTCAGCCACTCCTAATGTAGGCCCAAAGCAGCCCCATGGGTCGGGTGCAGAGTAAGTCAAAGGAAAGACATGTTCTGCTGTGTTTTAGACGTTCTAATAGTGAAATACTACTAAATTCGGTGTTCACTATTGCAAGGCCTATCTCCCTCATAGGCTAACAAGGGGATTGCCTTGAATTATCTTTTAAGTGCAGTTTACCAATGGGAGCAGACAGAAGAATGTAGTTTGGGGTCTTTGAACTCACAATATAAAAATACACCTTTTGGGAAAGTTGTTTTTTAGATTTTAAGTTTGAAAATGCCACCTTTAGAAAGTGGGCATTTTCTTGCTTAATCATTCTGTCTCTCTGCCGGGCTGCTGAATACACATCTGCATAAGACTGACAGTTGAGCTGTTTGTGAATTCACTCTAAACAGTCACACAAAGGGAGCTGAGGTGTGTCCTGCATATCCTGATGGGTCTTCGTGGGCTAGAGTGGAGGGAGGAGCTGACATACGCACATGAATAGGGTGTCCCGTAGGCTCTCATTATTCTAATGAGACTACTGGATTTTGAGCGGCAGAATCGCCTGCAGTGTGGGAGATGGAGTCTAACCCACTACAGATGACATTTGTCGCTCCAATCCAGGTTCTGCTCTGGCCAACTACCAGTGCCTCATCTCTACCCGGGGCAGGGATAATTGGGCTGCCGAGCACATGACATAAATGGTTTCTCAGGGAAGCCGTGGTTACTCAGGTCTCATCCGTTTCTCTCAGTTACATTAGTCTCATATATACAATGACAGACAGATGCAGTATATCTTTCAGTAATGCTTTTAATGAAGCAACTGCATCTTAGATAGCAAAGCCTGGGCTGCAATAACCAGGACGATACAGCGGGACAAGATTAAAATTGTGACAAGGAGAGTAAAGCATAAAAATAGCGCTACCGTATTGTCACTACAGTCAATAGACTAATTTCTATATAGGCTGTAATAGAGCACAGCGTGTTAAGCTCTAATTCTGCCCTTCAGGCTCCCCTGGGAAGACATCATCCCCCATACCTGAGCAAAGGCCTGAAGTCTGCATAAGCAGCTGTAGCGAAGCAATCAGCATTCAGTGGTGGTTCTCAATCTCCCTCTAACGTGTAAGGGACAGGGAAGTGTTTTTATAATAAAACAGCAGATGTTCTGAGAAAATGTCCCTATGTAAGGATGTGTATTTTCTCTGAATGTCAGAGACTAAACTTATACCACGTTCACCGGCAACCTATCTTGCTGCAGCCTTGGAAGGAGCACAGAGTGAGCAAGAATGTCTTGTTTGAGAACAGAGAGCTGGCCTAGGCAAAAACAGTTAAATACAGAAAAATAAAACAAGACCGTAAAAGTGGCTATTGTAACAGTAATAAAGCGAAACCGAATAAAATATATATAGGTTTAAAGTGCACAGCGGCAGGCCGATTATGTTAAAATAACGTGCATGGAGCTATGGCTAAACTGGCTACACAACAAGGGCTGTGCCTGCCTTGAAACAGAGCAGTCTCCAAACCCCCTAGTGTGAGTCTGGGGCCAGGACAGGGAGAGGCAGGTTCTTGTGTACTATAAGGACTTTCCATTGAAGTTTGCCTACTTTAAAGGCAGAAATTAGTATATGTATTGGACTGCGGACCCCACATCTTCAGAACACTTCTGGACCGAGGATATTCTGCCAGGAAGAAGAGCTGGATGCTGTAGGAGGAACTGCCACTCTGCCTGTTGCTTTGATGTGCTGATCTGCTACTTCTGACCTGGGAGTGAAAGGATTGGACTTGGCTTTCTGCATCTGGCTTTCCAAGGTTCTCCAAGTCCTTGAACTAAGCTTTCCTCCTGTTAAGAAGTCTCAGACATCAGACTTCAACTGCCAGTGCCTGGGCTCTTCTGCAGAGAGTTCTGGTTTGCTAAGTGGTGCCAAATCCAGTGCCGGGCTCTTGGAAGTGGAAGCTGGTGACCTGAAGTGAAATCCATGCATCTAAGTCATTGCAGCAGAAAAAATCGACCTAGCACCTGCACCGTGGCTTGAAAAAAAAAAAAACCTGTCTTGCAGATGCAAAATCGATGTGTCGCATGCTTCAGGGCAGAACCATTATTGCTGCGCCTCTGGATTTTCCATGCATCATCCAATGGTGTAATTTTCTTCATCGATGCTGCACCATATTAAGGAAGCGACACATCGCCAGGCTGGCGGATAAAAAATCCTTGCATCACCCGTCCCGTACGGAAAGAATAGACGCATCACAAAACCCAGTGAGAAAGGAATCCACGCATCACCAATGCAGCAGGGGAAAATAATCAACACATCGCTTCCCTTTACGACATATCACATCCTTTGCAGCCCACATCTTTGTTTTTGACACATCCAAGGTACTGTGTGTTATAAGGAAACAGCCACTGATTTTTCAGGATTAAGATCCCTATAAACCTTTAAAAAGTGATAACTTTATTTGTGTATGTTGGATTTTTTAGTTTGGTCTTATTTTACTCAGATAAATATTGGCTATTTGTTTAAACTGGTGTTGAGTACGTTTGTGTTTTTTCACTGTGTTACTGTGTGTGGTACAAAGACATTACATATTGCCTCTGGGATAAGCCTGACTGGTTGTGGCAAGCTATCAAGGGGGGGGAACAAGGGTTATATTGGGTGTGTGATTTTTCCTACCCTAACTACAGTGAGGATCCTTACTCGTGCACGGTGTAAGCTGAGTGCCGGGTAGAGACCCCATTTCTAACATAACTGCTGAGCAGTACCTTTGCATCAAAGTAGGTTGCATTGGGTGGCTGCTCCATGCAACACTACGGTGCACATATATGTCCCACCCCAGCGAGGACATCAATTCCATTCATGACTACTTCTTCGCCAACAATGCGGAGTCACATTAGAATGAAAGTTTGACCAGTGTGCAGCATCTAGTGGGATCCCTGAGGTGAGGAGTCCAGTTCACAAAATGTGGAGAATGGTAGCATCCGTAAAGAATCTGTGGCTTGCTTGAGTCTCTACCTGATAAAGCGTTACTGAAGTTAAGAAAGTAACATTGTAAGGAAAGGCCTCCTTGGCATGGTTACCCCCTGACTTTTTGCCTTTGTTGATGCCAAGTTATGATTTGAAAGTGTGCTGAGGCCTGCTAACCAGGCCCCAGCACCAGTGTTCTTTCCCTAACCTGTACCTTTGTTTCCACAATTGGCATACCCTGGCATCCAGGTAAGTCCCTTGTAACTGGTACCCCTGGTACCAAGGGCCCTGATGCCAGGGAAGGTCTCTAAGGGCTGCAGCATGTCTTATGCCACCCTGGGGACACCTCACTCAGCACAGACACACTGCTTGCCAGCTTGTGTGTGCTGGTGGGGAGAAAATGACTAAGTCGACATGGCACTCCCCTCAGGGTGCCATGCCAACCTCACACTGCCTATAGGTATAGATAGGTCACCCCTCTAGCAGGCCTTACAGCCCTAAGGCAGGGTGCACTATACCGTAGGTGAGGGCATAAGTGCATGAGCACTGTTCCCCTACAGTGTCTAAGCAAAACCTTAGACATTGTAAGTGCAGGGTAGCCATAAGAGTATATGGTCTGGGAGTCTGTCATGCACAAACTCCAAAGCATCATAATGGCTACACTGAAAACTGGGAAGTTTGGTATCAAACGTCTCAGCACAATAAATGCACACTGATGCCAGTGTACATTTTATTGTGAAATACACCACAGAGAGCATCTTAGAGATGCCCCCTGAAACCATACCCGACTTCCAGTGTGGGCTGACTAGTTTTAGCAGCCTGCCACACACCAGACATGTTGCTGGCCACATGGGGAGAGTGCCTTTGTCACTCTGTGGCTAGTAAAGCCTGTACTGGTGGAGGTGCTTCTCACCTCACCCTGCAGGAACTGTAACACCTGGCGGTGAGCCTCAAAGGCTCACCCCTTTGTTACAGCACCCAAGGGCACTCCAGCTAGTGGAGTTGCCCGCCCCCTTGGGCCACAGCCCCACTTTTGGCGGCAAGGCCGGAGGAGATAATGAGAAAAACAAGGAGGAGTCACTGGCCAGTCAGGACAACCCCTAAGGTGTCCTGAACTGAGGTGACTGACTTTTAGAAATCCTCCATCTTGCAGATGGAGGATTCCCCCGATAGGATTAGGGATGTGCCCCCCTCCCCTCAGGAAAGAGGCACAAAGAGGGTGTAGCCACCCTCAGGGCTAGTAGCCATTGGCTACTAACCCCCCCCAGACCTAAAGACACCCCCTAAATTGAGTATTTAGGGGCTCCCAGAACCAAGGAAGATAGATTCCTGCAACCTGAAGACAAAGAAGGACTGCTGACCTGAAGCCCTGCAGAGAAGACGGAGACACCAACTGCTTTGGCCCCAGCCCTACCGGCCTGTCTCCCCACTTCAAGAAAAACAGCAACAGCGACACGTCCCCCAGGGTCCAGCGACCTCTGAAGCCTCAGAGGACTACCCTGCATCTAAAAGGACCAAGAACTCCCAAGGACAGGGGCCCTGTTCCAGAGAAACTGCAACTTTGCAACAAAGAAGCAACTTTTAAAGACCACACGTTTCCTGCCGGAAGCCTGAGACTTTCCACTCTGCACCCGACGCCCCCGGCTCGACCCGCTTTGGAGCACCAACACTACAGGGAGGACTCCCCGGCGACTGCGATCCTGTGAGTATCCACAGTTGACGCCCCTGAGTCCCCCCCAGCGACGCCTGCAGAGGGAATCCAGAGGCTCCCCCTGACCGTGACTGCCTGCTCAAAAGAACACGATGCCTGGTAAAGACACTACACCCGCAGCCCCCAGGACCTGAAGGATCCGACCTCCAGTGCAGTAGCGACCCCCAGGTGGCCCTCTCCCTTGCCCCCGAGGTGGCTACCCCGAGGAGCCCCCCCCTTGCCTGCCTGCTTCGCTGAAGAGGCCCCTGGGTCTCCCATTTGAACTCCATTGCAAACCCGACGCCTGTTTGCACTCTGCACCCGGCCGCCCCTGTGCCGCTGAGGGTGTACTTTTTGTGCTGACTTTTGTCCCCCCGGGTGCGCTACAAAACCCCCTGGTCTGCCCTCCGAAGTCGCGGGTACTTACCTTCTGGCAGACTGGAACCGGGGCACCCCCTTCTCCATTGAAGCCTATGCGTTTTGGGCACCACTTTGAACTCTGCACCTGACCGGCCCTGAGCTGCTGGTGTGGTAATTTTGGGGTTGCCCTGAACCCCCAATGGTGGGCTACCTTGGACCCAACTTTGAACCCTGTAAGTGTTGTACTTACCTGTGAACTTAACATTTACTTACCTCCCCCAGGAACTGTTGAATTTTGCACTGTGTCCAATTTTAAAATAGCATATTGCCATTTTTGCCAAAACTGTACATGCTATTGTGATAATTCAAAGTTCCTAAGATACGTGAGTGCAATACCTTTCATTTAAAGTATTGTTTGTAAATCTTGAACCTGTGGTTCTTAAAATAAACTAAGAAAAGATATTTTTCTATATAAAAACCTATTGGCCTGGAATTGTCTTTGAGTGCATGTTTCCCATTTATTGCCTGTGTGTGTACAACAAATGCTTAACACTACCCTCTGATAAGCCTACTGTTCGACCACACTTCCACAAAATAGAGCATTAGAATTATCTCTTTTTGACACTATCTTACCTCTAAGGGGAACCCTTGGACTCTGTGCATGCTATTTCTTACCTTGAAATAGTACATACAGAGCCAACTTCCTACAGCACCTTGGTCAGGTTGTACCTGTGCTGGGTGAAGGTGAGATGTTTGGTAATTTAGAGTGAACCCTAGAATATGTAGGGTTTCTATTACATACTGAGTGTGTTGTTGGCATTGTGTAAAGTCGTTTGATTTTATTAGCCAATCGTTTAGATATGGAAAGACATGAATGTGCTGCCTTCTTAAGTAGGCTGCTACTACTGCTAAACATTGGTGAACACTCTTGGAGCTGTAATGCCGAATGGCAAAACTTTGAACTGGTAGTGTTTTCCTGCTATGACAAACCTGAGGTATTTTCTGTGAGCTGGATGGATGGGTATACGGAAATACGCATCTTTGAGAACTAAAGTAGTCATGTAATCTTGATTCTATAGCAGTGGAATTACATCCTGCAGAGTTACCATGTGAAAATGTTCTGACAGGATGTATATATAGATTGAGAGGCCTGAGGTCTAGGATAGGCCTTAGAGTGCCATCTTTTTTGGGAATGAGGAAGTATAGTGAGTATATTCCTGTTCCTTGCTGAGAATGTGGGACCAATTCCATTGCTTGTTTTAGTAGTAGAGTCTGTACCTGTACCTGTAGACTTTGAGGCTCACTGCCAGGTGTTACAGTTCCTGCAGGGGGAGGGGAGAGGCACCTCCACCCAGTACAGGCTTTGTTACTAGCCACAGAGTGACAAAGGCACTCTCCCCATGTGGCCAGCAACATGTCTGGTGTGTGTCAGGCTGCTAAAACTAGTCAGCCCACACTGGTAGTCGGTATGGTTTCAGGGGGCATCTCTAAGATGCCCTCTGGGGTGTATGTTACAATAAAATGTACACTGGCATCAGTGTGCATTTATTGTGCTGAGAAGTTTTCCCAGTTTTCAGTGTAGCCATTATGGTGCTGTGGAGTTCGTGCATGACAGACTCCCAGACCATATACTCTTATGGCTACCCTGCACTTGCAATGTCTAAGGTTTTGCTTAGACACTGTAGGGGAATAGTGCTCATGCACTTATGCCCTCACCTATGGTATAGTGCACCCTGCCTTAGGGCTCTAAGGCCTGCTAGAGGGGTGACTTATCTATACCTATAGGCAGTGTGAGGTTGGCATGGCACCCTGAGGGGAGTGCCATGTCGACTTAGTCATTTTATCCCCACCAGCACACACAAGCTGGCAAGCAGTGTGTCTGTGCTGAGTGAGGTGTCTCCAGGGTGGCATAAGACATACTGCAGCCCTTAGAGACCTTCCCTGGCATCAGGGCCCTTGGTACCAGGGGTACCAGTTACAAGGGACTTACCTGGATGCCAGGGTACGCCAATTGTGGAAACAAAGGTACAGGTTAGGGAAAGAACACTGGTGCTGGGGCCTGGTTAGCAGGCCTCAGCACACTTTCAAATCATAATTTGGCATCAGCAACGGCAAAAAGTCAGGGGGTAACAATGCCAAGGAGGAATTTCCTTACACTCTATATGTAATAGGTCTAAGTGCTGTGGAGACAATCTGTGCGGTTTTGGTGGAACATCTGGGAGGGAAAGTTGTGAATTCTATGCAATAACAATGTTGGATAATTGATAGGACCCACATGTTTGTAGTAATATGTTTCCAATTGTGGTAGTATTTGGTTAGCCTCCCCCCCACTGGTGACAAGTGTTGGAGTAGTGTGACATTGAAGGCACTGTTTGCTAGGGCTTGGTTTGGGGGGCTGGAATTTACCTCTTCCTCTTGGGAATTGTCCTCTATAGGAACCACGAACAACTCCCCCTCCCCCAACTTGGTATTGTGACTGGTAGGTGGGTTTTGGTTGAGAGGTGGCTGGTTCAGATGTCTGTTGCCGAAACACCCCCTCTAAATTGTGGTTTCCTAAAAGTGCCTCTAATTTGTGGGGAGTAGAGCGCGCCTATGGCTTTGGCCGTGTCTGTGTCTTTTTTAATCTTTGATTGCTGTATCGACTTCCGGCCCAAACAACTGATGTTGGTTAAACGGCATATTTAGTACCGCTTGTTGTATTTCTGGTTTGAATCCAGAACTTTGCAGCCATGCATGCCTTCGAATGGTTACAGCCGTGTTGACAGTTCGTGCTGCTGTATCTGTAGAGTCTAATGCAGACCTTTCGGATTGTTTGATATGGCCTGTCCCTCTTCAACTACTTGCTGGGCACGTTTTTGGTGTTCCTTGGGCAAGTGCTGGATGATGTCTTGCATCTCGTCCCAGTGTGCCCCGTCATAGCGTGCAAGTATGGCTTGCGAATTTGCAATTCGCCATTGATTGGCTGCTTGTGATGCCACTCTCTTGCCCGCAGCGTCGAACTTTCGACTCTGTCAGGTGGTGGAGCATCCCCTGATGATTTTGAGTTCGCCCTCTTTCTTGCAGCCCCCACAACCACTGAGTCCGGGGTGAGCTGTTGCATTATAAACACTGGGTCTGTCGGGGGTGGTTTATATTTCCTTTCGACCCTCGGTGTGATAGCTCTTCCCTTTACAGGCTCTTGGAAGACTTGTTGTGCATGCTTGAGCATGCCTGGTAGCATTGGCAGGCTTTGATAGGATGCGTGGGTGGATGCCAGAGTGTTGAAAAGGAGTCATCCTCCACTGGTTCAGAGTGCATCGTTACGTTGTGGAACGTAGCTGCCCTGGCTAGTACTTGCATATATGCTGTACTGTCCTCTGGTGGTGAAGGCTTAGTGGGATAACACTCTGGGCTGTTGTCCGATATAGGTGGATCGTATAGATCCCATACATCAGCATCATCTTGGGTCATCCCAGTATGTGTGGGTGACTGCGTTATCGGTGTACCCACTGGTGACAAGTGCGGTGAATGCATTGGGGATGGTTGTGGTGAGACCTGGGGTGGTGGTGACTTTGGCTTTTGGTTGCATTTCTTATTCTTGAAAGGCTAGTTTTCTTTTAGGTTTGAGTGGAGGGATGGTCTGTATCTTCCCTGTATCCTTCTGGATTTGTAACCTTTGTTGCGCTCGGTCTTCAACATCCAGATCTTGCTCAAATCTATGCCTTTCTTTGAGTTGCATCGAAAGCCCTTGCTCCTCAGTGTATGATTATCGTTTCAGCTCCGAAGCTGTTTTTTTCGGTACCGAAATTCCTGGTGTAATTGTCTTTTTTGGTTCCGAGGAGCTTTTTTGGGGCTTGCTTGATTCGACAACTCAATGCCGAAATTTTTCAGTGCCGGAATCTCTACAGAGTCGGAAGTCTTCGGCAACTCTTTGGCCTTTTTCGGTGCCAATGTAATCTGGTCACCTTCCCTTCTGTGGTTTGAGCCATGGCCTGCTGGCGGTGGCGTCCCCATGGCCTTGAATTTTTTGGTGTGACCCTGGGTTTTGGACGGGGCAGGTTTACTCACAGTTTGTTGCGCCGTTGAGCGTCGTTCACCGTCGGATTTATCCGAGTCCGTTTCTTGGATGGAAACTCTTTCTTCCTCCTCGACGCCGAGATCTTGTTTCAGCTGGGACGCCATTTGCAGTCTTCTTGCGTGTCGCTCTCTCAAGGTTTTCTTCGATCGAAAAGCTCGACAAGCTTCACAAGTATCCTCTCTGTGTTCGGCGACAAACACAGGTTACAGACCTGGTGCTGGTCCGTATAAGGATACTTTGCGTGACACTTAGGACAGAAACGGAAGGGGGTCCGGTCCATTAGGCTTGGACGACAGGTGTGGTCGGGCCGACCCGGCCTCAATGAAAAGTGGAAGCCCCAAAGGGCCGCCGAAGCGGTCTTGATGTCAGTGCTGATACCCTAGAACTAAACCGGTACCGAACAAGAACAATACCGCTGAATTTTCAATACTTAGCTAACTTTCCTGATTCGAAATACAGAGCGAAGAGGAACACGTCCGAACCCGATGGCGGGAAGAAAACAATCTAAGACGGAGTCGACGCCCATGCGCAATGGAGTCGAAAGGGAGGAGTCACTCGGTCCCGTGACTCAAAATGACTTCTTCGAAGAAAAACAACTTGTAACACTCCGAGCCCAACACTAGATGGCAGGAACAGTGCACAGCATGAGTATCTACAGCTACACATGCCATCGATCACACACATATATATATATATATATATATATATATATACACACACACACACACACACACACACACACACACACACACACACACACACACACATAACTATGCCTCATAACTGGACTATGCCTCCTTAATTTTTTAACCCGATTCTACTAAGGGCAAAGATTGCTGCTTTACTAGCTACTAACTATTGGACAAGCCTCAACTGTTTGAAACCCATCCATACTTGAGTCAAATAAAACTAATTAAGAAACCGAACAGACACAAACTGATGCCCCTCTGGTACACACATTTCAGGAACACGAGTGCTCGTTTAAGGATATTCTTAAATGATTACGTTGTAAAAATGTGGGGTGTAGGAAGTTGGCTCTGTATGCACTATTTCAAAGTAAGGAATAGTATGCACAGAGTCCAAGGGTTCCCCTTAGAGGTAAGATAGTGGCAAAAAGAGATAATACTAATGCTCTATTTTGTTGTAGTGTGGTCGAGCAGTAGGCTTATCAAAGGAGTAGTGTTAAGCATTTGTTTTACATACACAAGCAATAAATGAGGAACACACACTCAAAGACAATTCCAGGCCAATAGGTTTTGTCATAGAAAAATATATTTTCTTAGTTTATTTTAAGAACCACAAGTTCAAATTCTACATGTAATATCCCATTTGAAAGGTATTGCAGGTAAGTACTTTAGGAACTTTGAATAATCACAATAGCATATATACTTTTTACATAAAACACATATAGCTATTTCAAAAGTGGACACAGTGCAATTGTCACAGTTCCTGGGGGAGGTAAAGTAATGTTAGTTCTTGCAGGTAAGTAAACCACCTACGGGGTTCAGATTGGGGTCCAAAGTAGCCCACTGTTGGGGGTTCAGAGAAACCCCAAAGTCACCACACCAGCAGCTCAGGGCCGGTCAGGTGCAGAGTTCAAAGTGGTGCCCAAAACACAGAGGCTTCAATGGAGAAGGGGGTGCCCCGGTTCCAGTCTGCCAGCAGGTAAGTGTCCGCGTCTTCGGAGGGCAGACCAGGGGGGTTTTGTAGGGCACCGGGGGGGGACACAAGTCCACACAGAAAGTACACCCTCAGCAGCGCAGGGGCGGCCGGGTGCAGTGTGCAAACAAGCGTCGGGTTTGTAATTGAAATCAATGGGAGACCAAGGGGTCTCTTCAGCGGTGCAGGCAGGCAAGGGGGGGATCCTCAGGGTAGCCACCACCTGGGCAAGGGAGAGGGCCTCCTGGGGGTCACTCCTGCACTGGAGTTTCGATCCTTCAGGTCCTGGGGGCTGCGGGTGCAGGGTCTTTTCCAGGCGTCGGGTTTTCAGAGTCAGGCAGTTGTGGTCAGGGGGAGCCTCGGGATTCCCTCTGCAGGCGTCGCTGTGGGGGCTCAGGGGGGACAACTTTGGCTACTCACAGTCTTGGAGTCGCCGGGGGGTCCTCCCTGTAGCGTTGTTTCTTCACCAGTCGAGTCGGGGTCGCCGGGTGCAGTGTTGCAAGTCTCACGCTTCTTGCGGGGATTGCAGGGGTCTTTGAATCTGCTCCTCTGGAAACAAAGTTGCAGTCTTTGTTGAACAGGGCCGCTGTCCTCGGGAGTTTCTTGGTCTTTTGGAAGCAGGGCAGTCCTCTGAGGATACAGAGGTCGCTGGTCCTGGGGAAGGCGTCGCTGGAGCAGTTTTCTTCTGAAGGAGGGTGACAGGCCGGTAGGGCTGGGGCCAAAGCAGTTGGTGTCTTCTTCTCTGCAGGGTTTTTCAGCTCAGCAGTCCTCTTCTTCTTTAGGTTGCAGGAATCTGAGTTCCTAGGTTCTGGGGAGGCCTTAAATACTAAATTTAAGGGCGTGTTTAGGTCTGGTGGGTTAGTAGCCAATGGCTACTAGCCCTGAGGGTGGGTACACCCTCTTTGTGCCTCCTCCCTGAGGGGAGGGGGCACATCCCTAATCCTATTGGTGGAATCCTACTTCTACAAGATGGAGGATTTCTAAAAGTCAGAGTCACCTCAGATCAGGACACCTTAGGGGCTGTCCTGACTGGCCAGTGACTCCTCCTTGTTTTTCTCATTATCTCTCCTGGACTTGCTGCCAAAAGTGGGGGCTGGGTCCAGGGGGCGGGCATCTCCACTAGCTGGAGTGCCCTGGGGCATTGTAACACGAAGCTTGAGCCTTTGAAGCTCACTGCTAGGTGTTACAGTTCCTGCAGGGGGGAGGTGTGAAGCACCTCCACCCAGAGCAGACTTTGTTTCTGTCCTCAGAGAGCACAAAGGCTCTCACCGCATGGGGTCAGAAACTCGTCTCTCAGCAGCAGGCTGGCACAGACCAGTCAGTCCTGCACAGAACAATTGGGTAAAATACAGGGGGCATCTCTAAGATGCACTCTGTGTGTATTTTTTAATAAATCCAACACTGGCATCAGTGTGGGTTTATTATTCTGAGAAGTTTGATACTAAACTTCCCAGTATTCAGTGTAGCCATTATGGAGCTGTGGAGTTCGTTTTTGACAGACTCCAAGACCATATACTCTTATGGCTACCCTGCACTTACAATGTCTAAGGTTTTGCTTAGACACTGTAGGGGCATAGTGCTCATGCACCTATGCCCTCACCTGTGGTATAGTGCACCCTGCCTTAGGGCTGTAAGGCCTGTTAGAGGGGTGACTTACCTATGCCATAGGCAGTGTGAGGTTGGCATGGCACCCTGAGGGGAGTGCCATGTCGACTTAGTCATTTTCTCCCCACCAGCACACACAAGCTGGCAAGCAGTGTGTCTGTGCTGAGTGAGGGGTCCCTAGGGTGGCATAAGACATGCTGCAGCCCTTAGAGACCTTCCCTGGCATCAGGGCCCTTGGTACCAGGGGTACCAGTTACAAGGGACTTACCTGGGTGCCAGGGTTGTGCCAATTGTGGAGACAATGGTACATTTTAGGTGAAAGAACACTGGTGCTGGGGCCTGGTTAGCAGGGTCCCAGCACACTTCTCAGTCAAGTCAGCATCAGTATCAGGCAAAAAGTGGGGGGTAACTGCAACAGGGAGCCATTTCTTTACACAAGGCCCCCCCCCCCCCCCCAGCCCAGGAGACTGAATTGCCTCTTGTCTGTGTCTTTAATGTCTCCACCCATTCTCTCTATTTTGGGGTTAGAGGTATCCACCTCTGCTAATCTTATCTTAGCCAGGGTCACCCCTAGCTTACCCAAAGAGGTTACCCAGAGCTGGAGTAACCCCACCATGACCAACAGGGTCAGGGGGCCTAACTTGCTATTTGGCATGGGGTCAGACCACCATGCCAAGGATAGTGCAGCCATAAAGGCTAACACCCAGCAGAGGCCACTGACAGCTGTCAGTGCCCAGAACCACACCTTTAGCTCTTCACCTACAAGGGAAGGGGCTAAGTTACAGGCTTCTTTGGGTTCAGGGTGCCTGTCTGCTGTATAAGAGTGGGGGGTTACCACATCTTGTAGTAAACACCCTTCTTCCACTCTTTCTTCTGTTAGCTGAGGAGCCACCCACTCAGGCTTAACAGTTGCCTGACTAGCCAGGACTTCTTGTGGGTCAGGTTGGACTTTAACAGTGCCATTTTTGGAGTTCTCCCCTACTGGAGCAGAATCTCCCTGGCTTGCTGGAACCTTGGCTAAAGGTTGTCCACCTTTCCTACTCTGTTTTCCTTTCTTTTTCTTCTGGGGCCTACTTGCAGTTACTGCAGGGGTAGCACCTTCAGAATCCTTGGGAGAGGACTGGCACTGGACCAGTTCCTCTCTTGGGCTCTGACTAACCTCTGTCTCCTTGGAAATGACTACCCAATCAAGGGGGAGGTCTGTACTGACTACCACCCTTCTCCAGCTAAAAGTCCCACCCACTTCTATGGGCACAAAAGCCACAGGCCTATCAGTGACCCTGTCTGGGCTAACTCTTACTCTGGCCATCTCACCTGGGATGTACTGGTTTGAGAACACCAGCCTGTCATGCACAATAGTGTGACTGGCACAAGTGTCTCTCAGGGCAGTGGCTGGGATTCCATTCACCAGTAGGTGGTGGAAGTGTCTACTTCCCTCTGGAATCTCCAACTCACCTGTTGGGCCCTATTTCCAGTTGAAGGCTATGAAGACCTCCTCATCTGAGGAGTCATCCCCAATGGCTAAACTGGTCACCCCTGGGAATTTGCTAGGGGGTTTGTTTTTGGGACAAGGAGTGTCCTTGGTGTGGTGCCCTGTCTGTCTACAGTTTTGGCACCATGCCTTAGTGGCATCCCAGTTCTTACCCTGGTACCCACCTTTGTTTTGGATTGTGTCTCGGGCCCACCCACCTGGTCTGGTTTTTGGGGGCCTACAGAGGACTCTTTCTCTTTGTTTCTAGTGTCACCCACTTTCTCCTGGGGAGGCTTTGTAACCCCTTTCTTTTGGTCACCCCCAGTGGAAGTTTTGGTTACCCTAGTCTTGACCCAGTGGTCTGCCTTCTTTCCCAATTCTTGGGGAGAAATTGGACCTAGGTCTACCAGATACTGATGCAACTTTTCATTGAAGCAGTTACTTAAAATGTGTTCTTTCATAAACAAATTATAAAGCCCAACATAGTCATGCACTTCATTTCCAGTTACCCAACCATCCAGTGTTTTCACTGAGTAGTCTACAAAATCAACCCAGGTCTGGCTCGAGGATTTTTGAGCCCCCCTGAACCTAATCCTGTACTCCTCAGTGGAGAATCCAAAGCCCTCAATCAGGGTTCCCTTCATGAGGTCATAAGATTCTGCATCTTTTCCAGAGAGTGTGAGGAGTCTATCCCTACACTTAAAATGTATCTAGTTTCATGAACTTGACACACTTAAGGCATTAAATGTCAAAAATATGCGCCCTGAAAACTTGGCAGCTATGCACTCAGCCTTGCTATAGTGCTACAGTGTAACAAATAATTGTTTAAGGCAATGTTAAAGAGCAGCTGAGCTATCAACACCCCGGACAGCAGGTGGGGGGCAAGCAAATCCCCGGACAGCAGGTGGAAGGCCGAGCAACACCCCGGACAGATGAGGGGGCACGCAACACCACGGACAGCGGGTGTGGGGGGCGCAAGCAACACCACGGACAGCGGGTGTGGGGGGGGCGCAAGCAACACCACGGACAGCGGGTGTGGGGGGCGCAAGCAACACCACGGACAGCGGGTGTGGGGGGCGCAAGCAACACCACGGACAGCGGGTGTGGGGGGGGTGCAAGCAACACCACGGACAGCGGGTGTGGGGGGTGCAAGCAACACCACGGACAGCGGGTGTGGGGGGTGCAAGCAACACCACGGACAGCGGGTGTGGGGGGTGCAAGCAACACCACGGACAGCGGGTGTGGGGGGGTGCAAGCAACACCACGGACAGCGGGTGGGGGGGCAAGCAACACCCCCGAAACCTTGGGGGGAAGGGGGGCAAGCAACACCACGGACAGCAGGAGGGGTTGTTGGAGGGAGCAAGCAACATCCCGGACAGCGGGTAGGGGTAAGCAACACCCTGGACAGCGGGGATGGGGACAAGCAACACCGCAGACTGTGGGGATGGGGGCAAAGAACACCTCAGATAGTGAGGTGGGGGGCAGCAATAGCGCAGACAGCAGGTGGGCGGCATGCAACAACATGGATGGGAACAAAAGCATCAAGATAAAAGAGTGGCAGCAGATGTGCAGTAAAGCACAAAGAGGAGGGCCTGCCTAGGCACTCTTATGGAATGCTTCAACAAAAACAGAAAAATACCTCCGAAAGATTAAGCAGCAGGAGGACACACTAACTTGGGCCATGGTCCAGGGAAGGGCTAAACACAAAACAACAAACCGAAGCAGGTGCGCGCTGAACAAAGCGAAGCAAGCAATCCTGTAAGATGATGAAACTAACTAATGGGAAGCACTAGGTGGCCTCTAAGTTCACCGTAAGGTAATAAAATGTCTTGCAAGCATCAGTGTATGTGCTTTCTTAGGCAATATCTAAATAGATGAGTGAAAGGGGCCCAGAAAAAGTTAGCACTTGCTCCAGTGCCCAGCGAGCAATCAGTTGACGATTTTATATATATGGCATCTTTCACTTACGTTAATATGTGTTGGAAAAAATAGGGAAATACTCTTTGAAACTTCTCCCCATTCAACGGGAAAAAGAGATACACGTCACTGGAGCTGGTCAGATCCAGACATGATTGCCACTGGTCTGATGCAGGAGGATGGGGTCTGGTCCAGTTGGGACTGTTGTGGCACAGTGGTCTGTCAGAGGACAGCTGGGGTTTAGGAAGGGAGGGTGGGAGGAAGGGGTGACTTTGGGGGCCGGCCTGGTAAGGGAGCACAGAAATCCAGGTGTGGAGGTTGGAGCAATTATTTTGTGATTCTTAATAGCTTGTTCAATAATGCTTTTGAGGCCATGATTATGCATGCTGGGAGAGAAGACTCATCAGCCAAAATGTGCTGCTCCGTAAGATTAATACAGGCCCTGGTTTCAATCAAGTTAGTTATAGCAATGTGACTGATTTATGTATAGTTATTCCTTATTACCCTGACTTATCCTCCAGACTCTGGAGAGTCCGATCAGGTGGCTGCCTTGTCATCATGATATTTTACCTATGCTCACTGCCTCTTTCTTACTATTGCTAGCCCCCATGTTTCCAAGTGCTTTTGAGGCTGCCTGATGTTGACTGGTCCCTCAGACCAGGTGTACCATATACGAGGAGAAATACTGCAACAAATAGTATATAGCAGAGATACAAGAAGAGAAGGACCACAGCCACTGAATGAGTTTTGCTGCCATTCTTGCACTGTACATATGATAGAATAGAATCCACAGAGCCTTATGGCAGCAGACCCTATTAAGGCTCCTTTGATTCCAATTTCTCAGCATTACAGGATCTCTTTGTTGCCACTGCATTGTTAACAGATTGTTTTCAAGGGCAGAGCTCCCATAGAGCCGGAATTCATCATAATTTCCTGTTTGGCTAGACCTACGATTTGTTGAGGAGGATCCTATGACAATTTCCTTCTGAGACTTCTGGCGAACCATTGTCCCTCTTTCATCTTATGCTGCAGTCCCTTGCTGCTCTCTGCTCTGCAACTCCTTCGCCAGAATTGCCAGGGTTCTTGAAATGAAACTAAAGCCAGACCCATCTGGCTAACAACTGGTACCACAATATGACAAAAAGAAACAGAATGGTTACTACAGGGATGCGATATTTCTGGTAAAGTCTTGTCCACACCAGCCCAGCACAGTGTCCTTCATGCCAGATTTCTGTGCTTTGAATGCACCTCTGACATAAGGATAGCAATATTTTACCAAGATATTTACACATTAAAGCTGTATCAATGCCTTATAACATCTTGAGTCTAACTGCCTACCCCCAACCAATAGGCATAGATGAGCAAAACAAATAGGAAACACCAACAGTAATTGTTTAGACAATTACTAGCCTTCATGCACACAACACTGCTCAAGCCATAAATTGCTGAAAAATTGCCACCTCAATGGCATGCATACACAGATCAACCCACATGCATCATTTAGCCGTACTACAAACTTGTGCCTTGAAGGTAACTCCTCGCATCCTCAGCCTCACAATACGGTCCAAGCCACTTAGCTGGATAAGCTTTGCCACCTCAAAGGCACATCAGATCAAATAACATGTATCACACCCTTCACCAATGGTACACGTTCGACAGCCAGGGAACCTTCACGAACACCAAGCTACAGAGCTAGTAGAGCTTTGGTCACCTCAATGGTATACATAATAATAAGCACTGTGTAGAAGCTAACTAAGTAACTCAAATACATATGGAATGGCACTGAAGCCACATAAATATCACCATCCCATGAGGCAAGACAATTGTACAGTCCCCAGCAGAACAAAAACATCCATTCACGGTCATTTACACAGGATCTAAGTGGTCACTTTATCAAGCCATAAATAGTACACTAATCGGCATAACCATTTACAGGTAGTATACAATATGCCAGACCACTAAACCTATAGGAAAATGTACATAAGCATAATTTCAATAGATCGCCTTGACTGATCGAAGCTAATTCTAGAACCGTTAAAGATAACTAAACCTTCGAAGCCCTCTGAGACCATACAAATGGCGAAATAACCTATACAAATGCACATTTCCCAACATAAGATTCCATTACTAAGTTTGCTGCTTCACCAACAACCATTAGGTAATCAGTCTAAACAGCTTAATCATTGGAGGGCATTTAGACTATCAGAGTCTCATCAGCACTGAATGATGAGCATATACATTTTCATAGGTCTGTACTTGCTTCAAATTGTTTTCTCAAATTGACAGACTGTACATTAGAGTAGAGAGAAAATATATTTGAGAGTTGAAAATGTATTCAATCATGACAGTATTTGGGCTCATCACAATATGCTCACTCCCTTCGATGGCAGGTGCTGGAAGGGGCAGGGTCACTTCAGCATGCATGGTGTTGTCTGCACATTTTCTTTTTCTTTTTTCTTTTTTTACTACATCAGGGAAGAGATGCAAGAGGTTACCCTCTGTATGCTGCACAGACTGAAGCAAATAAAAAGTCAAACAAGCCAGCACAATTTATGTGCTATTTAGAACTTAGCAGTGGCTTGTAGTGTCACACATTCAAAAGGCACTTCTCTGCAATACGCGCAACATAGTTTCAGTCAAGGTTGTTTGGGGTAACTGAATAAATGCAATCCTTACATCAAAGCTTGCAGTTTTTCAATATCCGCTTCACTGAAATAACAAGGTTTGATGCCTTACTTTCATCTTTCTGTTTAAAATGGGCAACAATGATCCCAGCAGCCATTGTTGAACTTTTAGTATTTAAAAATGCATCAGTAATATTTTGCAAAGTCAAACTCCTTCAGTCTTTAAATAACTATTAGTGCACGGAATATCTCACGTGAAAGTTATTGGTCTCAATTTCACAAATGAAATTGTGGTTAATTTTTGTCAAAGTTGCGATTAGTGAAGGAAACCAGTTTTTAACCAGTTATTTATCAGAGGTATAAACCCAACAATACTGAACAGACAACCTACAAGCTGGATTGCAGAACACCTTTATTAGAGAGTTGAAATCTCTGCAAATACAGTAGACGTCAACAGCCTATATAAAGGCAACATTTACTTTACATTCTTAATCTTTTCAAAGACAAAATGCACAAGTAAAAAACAAACTCAATTATAAAACTAGAAAAGTTAATAAAGTTTTTTTGGTTTGATGGGTGAGCTAAAAGTAAGTACTAAGAAAAGATTCTGTGAACTACTTGTATCAGAAAACTGAAAAGGTAGGAATTCATAAGCAACATTGTATCTTGCAATAATTGTCTAATTACCCTTAGGGATTGCACAAAGCCTGGTCTTACTGAATTTGCTCGGACTTCACACTGCAAACCATTAAAGAGGATATTAAAAAATAATATTCTAACAATGAACAACTTCTTGCCGTATTGGACATACACAATATTTATAGAATGAAGCACATGGTGTCTGTATGATTTTCATAAGGAGTCTGAGGAATCAATAGATTCCTTTCTCAAGGAGAAAGATAGATGGCAACACGAAAAACACATAGGGTCCAAAGATCCTAACTGTACACTAAAATTGCAAACAGTAATGGGGAAGATCTGATATTTGCCTTGAAGTAACTAACTTTTTGGCCAGATCAAGAAATAAAGTTAAGAATATTTCAGTGCCTCAGTATATACTGTGCTTCATATTCTAAGTAATATAGACACGTTATTAATACCCAAATTAATCGCCTGAGGCACTTGCTAGGACAGCAAAATATGACTTGCACCATGAAGTGCAAAATCCAGACTAGATTCACCTCCTCATGAGGTTACCCTAGCTTTCTAGGAATTTGGTGGCTATACGAGTCTAGCTCAAAAATATACTATGGCATTAGAGTGTCAGTGTGAGGTAGAAAAAAGAAAGTCCACCCATATTACGAAAAATGTTCATAGTTCAGTCTGCCAATACTCACTAGAGTTCAAAAGTATATTGAACCATAGAAAATAAACTTAATGCATAGCCAGAACATGTATGAATCTATCAAGGTGGGTGTTTTAACTCAGATAAACACTGTGCTTTATCTACAGTTATCCGAACTGTGCATTAATGGATGTGGTATTACTTCATACATGGCAAAACACTTAGACTGTTCACAAAGTTTGTAGTCTTGCCTTCTATCATTCAAGACACCTTGTTTCCTTGTACTAAACGTGGAGAAACTACAAAGAGAAATGGTGCCTTTTTGTAAACAAGCACACTGCTTTAAAGCTGCAAAACACCTGTAATGTTGACCTTATAATGCTGCACGAGAGAAGTACAGTACACAAATACTCATAATGGATGTGCAAGGAGCAGATCAGTCACTGAAGACACCTGCACATATAGGCCAGACCTCACCGTCGGCCACACACCAGCAGGCTGGTAGTCCATCAATAGAAGAACGCAGGAGTGGTGAATACGCACCACCCAGTGACTGCGCTGCATTGACATGGAGGCCGAAAAGGTTGTGTCCTCGCACTCACAGCTGCTGTACACCAAGCCCACCCTGGAAAGCGTCTTCAAGGTCTTCTTGAGTCTTGACACGGAATGCTGGAACTTCCTCTGCAGTCTGGGGGGCATGAGTTCTCGAAGGTTATCTTGTGCAACAACGCCATCTATGGCTATTCGTTGTTCTGTGCTGTGCTGTGCTGTGCACCAGACCAGACAAGCCTCCAGACTGGCCCACTGGGCTGTCCTAGGGACCCACCAAGAGGAAATGTGGCTACTGCAAGTGTGCATATAAACCAGCGAAGGAAGGAGAATTAAGCTGTCTCTAAGGTTCACTCAGCTTCCTTTGTCCAAACACTAATAACTAAAAGAAGTGAACTCTCATATCGTTCCAGGTCCACTGAGATCTTTCTCAACAGATTGTCAACCGCAGATTCTACCCTCAACAGTGAATGTTACCACAGTGGGGTGATTTTGGGGGTATCATCGTCATGGAGTCTTCCAATCAATTCAGTATCCCGTTATCCAAATGAACAGAAGAATATCTCAGTAAGTGAAAGAATGCAAGTTAAAATTACCTCGTACCCTAAATTCTTATTTATTAGTGTCCATAAAAAGGAAAAGGGTAAGATTAAAAACAGGTGGCGATGTGGGGATCAGCAATGAATCCTATACAACTAAAATTAAAGTTGACATGGCCACTCAGGGCACATGGCTTTCATCAGGGCCTATTGTTAATTAGATTACCTTACAGGAAGAGATCTGAGAGGCAGGTGCTACACGCCCCCCACCAGTTTCCCCAGCATCTGCGTGAAGGACAGGTTACAAGAGGCCAGTCTGGTGGTTGCACAGCGCCAGGCACTGCCCTCATCCTGCAAATCAATCTGGAGCCTATGGTGCACTGCACCGTGGCCCACCTCTAGCGCCACCAGCTCAGAAGCCCCCAAAGTCCAGCTGTCCCGAACAGTGCAGCTGTTTTCCTCGTGCAGGCTGATCATTGCTTCAAACACAAGTAGTGAGCAAGTCAAACAACATGTGAATGGATGGGGTTGCAGCTCGGGCCAGATATTTTTTTCTACAGCTGGACCCATCTGAACATTTTTGTATGTAAAGCAATTTGTTTTCTTTATGTCTATAGGAGAGGGCGTAGGGTGAGACGGCCAGAGCAAACAATAAGGAATCGAGTGTGACATTCAGTCTTGCTTCAGGATCCCAGGTCAGTGCTAGTTGTTGCATCGTCCATACATGTCCCTGGTATCGTCCCTGGATCTTAGGAGGGTCCTTTTTAAACACTGGAGGATGCTGCCTTCACCTTTCAGGGGCCATATCACATTAAATGGGTTGATAGAGACCTGACTAGAGAGGCCCCATCAAGGTTTGCAGGAGTACACAGACTTTGGTGCTATGTATTGGTGTTGAACTGAAATGGGTCACAGTCTACTTTGTGATGCTCCCTCTAATGTGGAATTGTGAAGCAAATGCCTCAAAGCGTTGCTTGGTCCAGCATCTTCAGCTAATGGCAAATTTCTTATGCAGATATGGCAACAATATTTTTGTGTTTATTTGATACTAAAGCGTATTTGTTATCTGAACTATGTATGCAGCGCTTTTTTAATTTAAAAGTATAGCAGTATTTTCTTTTCTGTTAAAAAAATAAAACTTGGTGACCTGAGATTACGTGTAGATGAGTGCCTGTAAGACTAGACTAACAAATTGGTACTGAGAAGTGTACCTTTAGGAAATGTAGTTTTAAAATCTAATCCATGTTTTAAGTTGAGCCTGAAGTATAATGCTACAATGGAGTGCCCCATACGTTAAGAATCAATGTGGGGTCTTCTGGCCACTATACCTTTCATGTGAAGAATGCCTTGTTTGATAAAAATGTATTCACAGCACCACGTTTGTGTTGGCTTGCATCCAGCTAAATTGACAAACTTTGAATATTAAGTCAAACTTATTTCTCAGTTCTTTGTTCAAGTTTATGTGCCCAAATGTCATTGGATGTGTGAAACTTCATTTATGAGTTATATGAATTTTAAAGCAATGTAGAAATCTAACAATGCACATGAAACTTTGATTATTTTAACTTGTTTGGATGCAAATAAATATACTTGAACACCAATTTAAAAAAACGTGCTTTTTAAAAAGAAGATCACTGCCACCAAAGTCACAGGAATAGGAATTTTAAACCTGGCCTCTTGAAAACACAAAGGACAAAGTGCTCTAAGACAGACACTCAACATCAATGAGACGGTCCTATCATGGAGGATTGACTATTTTAAGGTCATGGAGGCTTCTTGAAGCCATGGATGCGTGACCCAACATCATGGAGAATCCCTCAACATCAAATGTGAACACAATGTTGAAATTTGGTGTTTTAGTGCTCATCTTTAACATCAAAGACCACTTTGACATTGACAGCATCTGGCCACTGCATCTCAGCCTAATGCATGTATTCTATTCTATCTAAGACTGCCTGGGATCATGACTTTCCTAGACATGAGCAAGGAGTGTGGCGGCAGTGGAGAGGTTACTGTAAGAATCTGACAGACTATCAATGGTTTCAGGTGATGGGCCAATCCTTTGGTAAACTGGACCACAAATCAGTTAAAATGTATGTCACAATCCAGCAATTACCTTATCTCCATTTTTATAGCTGAGAAACATGCAAAACTCCCACTTTTTAAGCCTAGAAACTGCGCAAACTGAAGAAATAAAGGGGAATGCCTAAATCTCCACACTGAATTTTCCCTCTGAAAGAATCATGTCAATGTTGTGGTTTCATGGTCACAGAGGAAAAGAGAAAAAAGTGACACTTACCTGAAAATGGATGAATAGATCAAATGTTAGAAAGAGTTAAATAACGTGTAAAATCTTTAAAACAAGGAAAAGGCAGAGTCTTATGTTCTGTAATCTTTGTTCACAGGTTAATTTTCATTACAGAGCATGGTGGGACTAAATAGAAACTGCAAGTGTTTTTTCTTTGCTAGGCTGCATGTTGAGGAAAACATTTTCCTTTAAATGTTCAATTTTAAAATTAGGAAAAGGAAAACAAAGCTGAGCGGCAATGATTTGTTTACCTTTTTAAGTTGTATATGCATTTGATTTGTGAAAGGTAAAAGCTATAAAGCAAATGTTGCCTCCTCATGCTCTTTTCAGAGTCTTTTTAATCATTTTTAAGGGTGTTCTGGGATTCCTCATGCGGAAACATTCCATTATTCATGAATTTAAAGAGAATAAATCACCACATGCATTACTGAATGAATTGTTAAGTACCAATACTGTATTCAATTCACCAGTTCATGTTTACTTGCAAACCATCTTGAAAAAAGACTAACTCACCACATGCTTTACTTTCTTCCTTTGGGGATGTAATCTGAAAAATCAAACACAATATAAACACATTTTTGAAAAGTGCAAGAGAACCATTTAACCTTGCTTTCAGATTCAACCAGAAGAGTGATCAATCCAACAACATGCTAAATCAAAAATTTGAAAACAATTTCTCAGTTGATATCGGTGTAAATTGCACACACTATTTTGAGTTAGAAAACAACAAATGTTTTGGAAAAGTCCTAATAGGAGATTTATGAAGCACTTTCTTATTTTTGCAAGAGCCTCCCAATATAAAATCCTTCGAAATATAATTTTCATGCTTATCACTATTTTCAAAACAGGAATGTATTTTTTTGTCTTTCTGGATACATTTCCACAAATTTAGTAAGATGACATGAAAATATAGAAAGCCCTTTATGGTAATGAAAATGTAAAAACCCTGAGGAAGTGACCAGTGGCTACGCCAATAGGACTGGTGTTGCCCAACAGTCTTTGGCTTTGTCAATGCTTGCTTTGTGGTGGTTTTGTCAAAGCTTTATTGTTGGCGGACCCTCATCAATCAATCAACAAAACAAAATGGTTCCTAAGAAACAACATTTTTCTTTGTCACCAAGCAGACATTGCCACAGGGTACCTGGCACGTAAGGTAACTACTTTGAGTGAAGAGGTGCTCTTTGTAAAAGGCGCTTGCCGTCACTCACACTGACGTTAGTCAATATCTAAAGGTCTGACTCACTGCTGAATACTGTAGTAGACAGAAGAAACATGTGAATGATCATGACAGAGCGATAGATAAAGAGGGCTGGCTGAAATATCTTGTAAGTAAATAGGTTTTACATCTAGTTTTAGAAAAATAAAAAGGTCTTAGATAACACCAGAAATATAAATAAATAACAAATAGAAAGAAATGCAAATAGTGTAGAATCGCATTACAGAATAAATAAATACTACCACAACAAACAGAAATTGAACAGTTCTACATAAGAACATAGTTGGAAGCTTCCTTTATGGTTTACTGCCAGGTTAGCACATTAGTCATGTAGTCATCAAATCAAGATGGATTTCTAAGTTGGTGGAGATGACTTTTTCAGGCTGTCAGTCCCTTCACCATATTGCTCACAATGATGCTCAAGGACTGATGCTCTGCTCCACAGTAAGTGTAGGAAGTTGGCTCTGTATGTGCTATTTCAAAGTAAGGAATAGCATGCACAGAGTCCAAGGGTTCCCCTTAGAGGTAAAATAGTGGTAAAAATAGATAATACTAATGCTCTATTTTGTGGTAGTGTGGTCGAGCAGTAGGCTTATCCAAGGAGTAGTGTTAAGCATTTGTTGTACATACACATAGACAATAAATGAGGTACACACACTCAGAGACAAATCCAGCCAATAGGTTTTTATATAGAAAAATATCTTTTCTTAGTTTATTTTACGAACCACAGGTTCAAATTCTACATGTAATATCTCATTCGAAAGGTATTGCAGGTAAGTACTTTAGGAACTTCAAATCATCAAAATTGCATGTATACTTTTCAAGTTATTGACAAATAGCTGTTTTAAAAGTGGACACTTAGTGCAATTTTCACAGTTCCTAGGGGAGGTAAGTTTTGATTAGTTTTACCAGGCAAGTAAGACACTTACAGGGTTCAGTTCTTGGTCCAAGGTAGCCCACCGTTGGGGGTTCAGAGCAACCCCAAAGTCACCACACCAGCAGCTCAGGGCCGGTCAGGTGCAGAGTTCAAAGTGGTGCCCAAAACACATAGGCTAGAATGGAGAGAAGGGGGTGCCCCGGTTCCGGTCTGTTTGCAGGTAAGTACCCGCGTCTTCGGAGGGCAGACCAGGGGGGTTTTGTAGGGCACCGGGGGGGACACGAGTCCACACAGAAATTTCACCCTCAGCGGCGCGGGGGCGGCCGGGTGCAGTGTAGAAACAAGCGTCGGGTTCGCAATGTTAGTCTACGAGAGATCTCGGGATCTCTTCAGCGCTGCAGGCAGGCAAGGGGGGGGTTCCTCGGGGAAACCTCCACTTGGGCAAGGGAGAGGGACTCCTGGGGGTCACTTCTCCAGTGAAAGTCCGGTCCTTCAGGTCCTGGGGGCTGCGGGTGCAGGGTCTCTCCCAGGCGTCGGGACTTTAGGTTCAAAGAGTCGCGGTCAGGGGAAGCCTCGGGATTCCCTCTGCAGGCGGCGCTGTGGGGGCTCAGGGGGGACAGGTTTTGGTACTCACAGAATCAGAGTAGTCCTGGGGTCCCTCCTGAGGTGTCGGATCGCCACCAGCCGAGTCGGGGTCGCCGGGTGCAGTGTTGCAAGTCTCACGCTTCTTGCGGGGAGCTTGCAGGGTTCTTTAAAGTTGCTGGAAACAAAGTTGCAGCTTTTCTTGGAGCAGGTCCGCTGTCCTCGGGAGTTTCTTGTCTTTTCGAAGCAGGGGCAGTCCTCAGAGGATGTCGAGGTCGCTGGTCCCTTCGGAAAGCGTCGCTGGAGCAGGATCTTTGGAAGGCAGGAGACAGGCCGGTGAGTTTCTGGAGCCAAGGCAGTTGTCGTCTTCTGGTCTTCCGCTGCAGGGGTTTTCAGCTGGGCAGTCCTTCTTCTTGTTGCAGGAATCTAATTTTCTAGGGTTCAGGGTAGCCCTTAAATACTAAATTTAAGGGCGTGTTTAGGTCTGGGGGGTTAGTAGCCAATGGCTACTAGCCCTGAGGGTGGGTACACCCTCTTTGTGCCTCCTCCCAAGGGGAGGGGGTCACAATCCTAACCCTATTGGGGGAATCCTCCATCTGCAAGATGGAGGATTTCTAAAAGTTAGAGTCACCTCAGCTCAGGACACCTTAGGGGCTGTCCTGACTGGCCAGTGACTCCTCCTTGTTATTCTCATTATTTTCTCCGGCCTTGCCGCCAAAAGTGGGGCCTGGCCGGAGGGGGCGGGCAACTCCACTAGCTGGAGTGTCCTGCTGGGTTGGCACAAAGGAGGTGAGCCTTTGAGGCTCACCGCCAGGTGTGACAATTCCTGCCTGGGAGAGGTGTTAGCATCTCCACCCAGTGCAGGCTTTGTTACTGGCCTCAGAGTGACAAAGGCACTCTCCCCATGGGGCCAGCAACATGTCTCGGTTTGTGGCAGGCTGCTAAAACTAGTCAGCCTACACAGATAGTCGGTTAAGTTTCAGGGGGCACCTCTAAGGTGCCCTCTGTGGTGTATTTTACAATAAAATGTACACTGGCATCAGTGTGCATTTATTGTGCTGAGAAGTTTGATACCAAACTTCCCAGTTTTCAGTGTAGCCATTATGGTGCTGTGGAGTTCGTGTTTGACAGACTCCCAGACCATATACTCTTATGGCTACCCTGCACTTACAATGTCTAAGGTTTTGTTTAGACACTGTAGGGGTACCATGCTCATGCACTGGTACCCTCACCTATGGTATAGTGCACCCTGCCTTAGGGCTGTAAGGCCTGCTAGAGGGGTGTCTTACCTATACTGCATAGGCAGTGAGAGGCTGGCATGGCACCCTGAGGGGAGTGCCATGTCGACTTACTCGTTTTGTCCTCACTAGCACACACAAGCTGGTAAGCAGTGTGTCTGTGCTGAGTGAGAGGTCTCCAGGGTGGCATAAGACATGCTGCAGCCCTTAGAGACCTTCCTTGGCATCAGGGCCCTTGGTACTAGAAGTACCAGTTACAAGGGACTTATCTGGATGCCAGGGTCTGCCAATTGTGGATACAAAAGTACAGGTTAGGGAAAGAACACTGGTGCTGGGGCCTGGTTAGCAGGCCTCAGCACACTTTCAATTGTAAACATAGCATCAGCAAAGGCAAAAAGTCAGGGGGCAACCATGCCAAGGAGGCATTTCCTTACACAACCCCCCCCCAAACGAAAGAGGATGAGACTAACCTTTCCCAAGAGAGTCTTCATTTTCTAAGTGGAAGAACCTGGAAAGGCCATCTGCATTGGCGTGGGCAGTCCCAGGTCTGTGTTCCACTATAAAGTCCATTCCCTGTAGGGAGATGGACCACCTCAACAGTTTAGGATTTTCACCTTTCATTTGCATCAGCCATTTGAGAGGTCTGTGGTCAGTTTGAACTAGGAAGTGAGTCCCAAAGAGGTATGGTCTCAGCTTCTTCAGGGACCAAACCACAGCAAAGGCCTCCCTCTCAATGGCACTCCAACGCTGCTCCCTGGGGAGTAACCTCCTGCTAATGAAAGCAACAGGCTGGTCAAGGCCATCATCGTTTGTTTGGGACAAAACTGCCCCTATCCCATGTTCAGAGGCATCAGTCTGCACAATGAACTGCTTAGAATAATCTGGAGCTTTGAGAACTGGTGCTGAGCACATTGCCTGTTTCAGGGTGTCAAAGGCCTGTTGGCAGTCCACAGTCCAGTTCACTTTCTTGGGCATTTTCTTGGAGGTGAGCTCAGTGAGGGCTGTCACAATGGATCCATATCCCTTCACAAACCTCCTGTAGTACCCAGTCAAGCCAAGGAATGCCCTGACTTGAGTCTGGGTTTTTGGAGCTACCCAGTCCAGAATAGTCTGGATCTTGGGTTGGAGTGGCTGAACTTGGCCTCCACCTACAAGGTGTCCCAAGTAAACCACAGTTCCCTGCCCTATCTGGCATTTGGATGCCTTGATAGAGAGGCCTGCAGATTGCAGAGCCTTCAAAACCTTCCTCAGGTGGACCAGGTGATCCTGCCAGGTGGAGCTAAAGACAGCAATATCATCAAGATAAGCTGTGCTAAAGGACTCCAAGCCAGCAAGGACTTGATTCACCAACCTTTGGAAGGTGGCAGGGGCATTCTTTAAACCAAAGGGCATAACAGTAAACTGATAATGCCCATCAGGTGTGGAGAATGCTGTCTTTTCTTTTGCTCCAGGTGCCATTTTTATTTGCCAGTACCCTGCTGTCAAGTCAAAGGTACTTAGGAATTTGGCAGCACCTAATTTATCAATGAGCTCATCAGCTCTTGGAATTGGATGAGCATCTGTCTTGGTGACAGAATTGAGCCCTCTGTAGTCCACACAAAACCTCATCTCTTTCTTTCCATCTGTGGTGTGAGGTTTGGGGACTAAGACCACTGGGCTAGCCCAGGGGCTGTCAGAGCGCTCAATGACTCCCAATTCCAGCATCTTGTGGACTTCCACCTTGATGCTTTCCTTAACATGGTCAGATTGTCTAAAGATTTTGTTCTTGACAGGCATGCTGTCTCCTGTGTCCACATCATGGGTACACAGGTGTGTCTGACCAGGGGTTAAGGAGAAGAGTTCAGGAAACTGTTGTAGGACTCTCCTACAATCAGCTTGCTGTTGGCCAGAGAGGGTGTCTGAGTAGATCACTCCATCTACTGTACCATCCTTTGGGTCTGATGACAGAAGATCAGGGAGAGGTTCACTCTCGGCCTCCTGATCCTCATCTGTTACCATCAACAGATTGACATCAGCCCTGTCGTGGAAGAGCTTAAGGCGGTTTACATGGATCACCCTTTTGGGGCTCCTGCTTGTGCCCAGGTCCACCAAGTAGGTGACCTGACTCTTCCTCTCTAGTACTGGGTAAGGGCCACTCCATTTGTCCTGGAGTGCCCTGGGAGCCACAGGCTCCAGAACCCAGACCTTCTGCCCTGGTTGGAACTCAACCAGTGCAGCCTTTTGGTCATACCAAAACTTCTGGAGCTGTTGGCTGGCCTCAAGGTTTTTGGTTGCCTTTTCCATGTACTCTGCCATTCTAGAGCGAAGGCCAAGTACATAGTCCACTATGTCCTGTTTAGGCTCATGGAGAGGTCTCTCCCAGCCTTCTTTAACAAGGGCAAGTGGTCCCCTTACAGGATGACCAAACAGAAGTTCAAAGGGTGAGAACCCTACTCCCTTCTGTGGTACCTCCCTGTAAGCGAAAAGCAGACATGGCAGGAGGACATCCCATCTCCTTTTGAGTTTTTCTGGGAGCCCCATGATCATGCCCTTTAATGTCTTGTTGAATCTCTCAACCAAGCCATTAGTTTGTGGATGGTATGGTGTAGTGAATTTATAAGTCACTCCACACTCATTCCACATGTGCTTTAGGTATGCTGACATGAAGTTGGTACCTCGGTCAGACACCACCTCCTTAGGGAAACCCACTCTGGTAAAGATACCAATGAGGGCCTTGGCTACTGCAGGGGCAGTAGTTGACCTAAGGGGAATAGCTTCAGGATACCTGGTAGCATGATCCACTACTACCAGGATATACATATTTCCTGAGGCTGTGGGAGGTTCCAGTGGACCAACTATGTCCACACCCACTCTTTCAAAGGGCACCCCCACCACTGGAAGTGGAATGAGGGGGGCCTTTGGATGCCCACCTGTCTTACCACTGGCTTGACAGGTGGGGCAGGAGAGGCAAAACTCCTTAACCATGCTGGACATATTGGGCCAGTAGAAGTGGTTGACTAACCTCTCCCACGTCTTGGTTTGTCCCAAATGTCCAGCAAGGGGAATGTCATGGGCCAATGTTAGGATGAACTCTCTGAACAGCTGAGGCACTACCACTCTCCTAGTGGCACCAGGTTTGGGGTCTCTGGCCTCAGTGTACAGGAGCCCATCTTCCCAATAGACCCTATGTGTTCCATTTTTCTTGCCTTTGGACTCTTCAGCAGCTTGCTGCCTAAGGCCTTCAAGAGAGGGACAGGTTTCTTGTCCCTTACACAGCTCTTCCCTTGAGGGTCCCCCTGGGCCTAAGAGCTCAACCTGATAAGGTTCAAGTTCCAAAGGCTCAGTTCCCTCAGAGGGCAGAACTTCTTCCTGAGAAGAGAGGTTCCCTTTCTTTTGCTGTGTTGCAGTTGGTTTCCCAACTGACTTTCCTGTTCTCTTGGTAGGCTGGGCCATTTTTCCAGACTCCAGCTCTACTTTTTCACCCTGTGCCTTGCACTGTGCTCTCGTTTTCACACACACCAGTTCAGGGATACCCAGCATTGCTGCATGGGTTTTTAGTTCTACCTCAGCCCATGCTGAGGACTCCAGGTCATTTCCAAGCAGACAGTCCACTGGGATATTTGAGGAGACCACCACCTGTTTCAGGCCATTGACCCCTCCCCATTCTAAAGTAACCATTGCCATGGGATGTACTTTTCTCTGATTGTCAGCGTTGGTGACTGTGTAAGTTTTTCCAGTCAGGTATTGGCCAGGGGAAACCAGTTTCTCTGTCACCATGGTGACACTGGCACCTGTATCCCTCAGGCCCTCTATCCTAGTCCCATTAATTAAGAGTTGCTGTCTGTATTTTTGCATGTTAGGCGGCCAGACAGCTAGTGTGGCTAAATCCACCCCACCCTCAGAAACTAGAGTAGCTTCAGTGTGGACCCTGATTTGCTCTGGGCACACTGTTGATCCCACTTGGAGACTAGCCATACCAGTGTTACCTGGATGGGAGTTTGGAGTGGAACCTTTCTTGGGACAGGCCTTGTCTCCAGTTTGGTGTCCATGCTGTTTACAGCTATGACACCAGGCCTTTTTGGGATCAAAGTTTTTACCCTTGTACCCATTGTTTTGTGAAGAGGCTCTGGGCCCACCCTCCTGTGCAGGTTTTTGGGGGCCTGTAGAAGACTCTTTACTATTTTTAGTTTTGGTTGTCTCATCACCCTTCTGCTGGGGAGTCTTTGTGACCCCTTTCTTTTGGTCACCCCCTGTTGAAGTTTTGGACACCCTTGTCTTGACCCAATGGTCCGCCTTCTTTCCCAATTCTTGGGGAGAAATTGGTCCTAGGTCTACCAGATGCTGATGCAGTTTATCATTGAAACAATTACTTAACAGGTGTTCTTTCACAAATAAATTGTACAGCCCATCATAATTACTTACACCACTGCCTTGAATCCAACCATCTAGTGTTTTCACTGAGTAGTCAACAAAGTCAACCCAGGTCTGGCTCGAGGATTTTTGAGCCCCCCTGAACCTAATCCTGTACTCCTCAGTGGAGAATCCAAAGCCCTCAATCAGGGTACCCTTCATGAGGTCATAAGATTCTGCATCTTGTCCAGAGAGTGTGAGGAGTCTATCCCTACACTTTCCTGTGAACATTTCCCAAAGGAGAGCACCCCAGTGAGATCTGTTCACTTTTCTGGTTACACAAGCCCTCTCAAAAGCTGTGAACCATTTGGTGATGTCATCACCATCTTCATATTTAGTTACAATCCCTTTGGGGATTTTCAACATGTCAGGAGAATCTCTGACCCTATTTATGTTGCTGCCACCATTGATGGGTCCTAGGCCCATCTCTTGTCTTTCCCTCTCTATGGCTAGGATCTGTCTTTCCAAAGCCAATCTTTTGGCCATCCTGGCTAACTGGATGTCCTCTTCACTGGAGTTATCCTCAGTGATTTCAGAGTTGTTGGTCCCTCCTGTGAGGGAACCAGCATCTCTGACTATTATTTGTGGAGTCAGGGCTTGAGAAGCCCTGCTCTCCCTAAGTAGGACTGGAGGGGGGGAATTTCCCTCCAAGTCACTATCTTCATCCTCTGAGTTGCCATCCTCAGAGGGGTTGGCCTTTTCAAACTCTGCCAAAAGCTCCTGGAGCTGTACTTTGGTAGGTTTGGGGCCCATTGCTATTTTCTTTAGTTTACAGAGTGACCTTAGCTCTCTCATCTGTAGATGGAGGTAAGGTGTGGTGTCGAGTTCCACCACATTCACATCTGTGCTAGACATTATGCTTCTAAAAGTTGGAATACTTTTTAAGAAACTAAAACTGGTTCTAGAATCTAATTCAAACTTTTACAAACTTTTAAACTCTAAAAGAAATGCTAAACAGGATCTAACACAAGGCCCTAGCAGGTCTTCTAAGAATTTAGAAAACTTTTCAAATTGCAAAAATCAATTTCTAATGACAATTTTGGAATTTGTCGTGTGATCAGGTATTGGCTGAGTAGTCCAGCAAATGCAAAGTCTTGTACCCCACCGCTGATCCACCAATGTAGGAAGTTGGCTCTGTATGTGCTATTTCAAAGTAAGGAATAGCATGCACAGAGTCCAAGGGTTCCCCTTAGAGGTAAAATAGTGGTAAAAATAGATAATACTAATGCTCTATTTTGTGGTAGTGTGGTCGAGCAGTAGGCTTATCCAAGGAGTAGTGTTAAGCATTTGTTGTACATACACATAGACAATAAATGAGGTACACACACTCAGAGACAAATCCAGCCAATAGGTTTTTATATAGAAAAATATCTTTTCTTAGTTTATTTTACGAACCACAGGTTCAAATTCTACATGTAATATCTCATTCGAAAGGTATTGCAGGTAAGTACTTTAGGAACTTCAAATCATCAAAATTGCATGTATACTTTTCAAGTTATTGACAAATAGCTGTTTTAAAAGTGGACACTTAGTGCAATTTTCACAGTTCCTAGGGGAGGTAAGTTTTGATTAGTTTTACCAGGCAAGTAAGACACTTACAGGGTTCAGTTCTTGGTCCAAGGTAGCCCACCGTTGGGGGTTCAGAGCAACCCCAAAGTCACCACACCAGCAGCTCAGGGCCGGTCAGGTGCAGAGTTCAAAGTGGTGCCCAAAACACATAGGCTAGAATGGAGAGAAGGGGGTGCCCCGGTTCCGGTCTGTTTGCAGGTAAGTACCCGCGTCTTCGGAGGGCAGACCAGGGGGGTTTTGTAGGGCACCGGGGGGGACACGAGTCCACACAGAAATTTCACCCTCAGCGGCGCGGGGGCGGCCGGGTGCAGTGTAGAAACAAGCGTCGGGTTCGCAATGTTAGTCTACGAGAGATCTCGGGATCTCTTCAGCGCTGCAGGCAGGCAAGGGGGGGGTTCCTCGGGGAAACCTCCACTTGGGCAAGGGAGAGGGACTCCTGGGGGTCACTTCTCCAGTGAAAGTCCGGTCCTTCAGGTCCTGGGGGCTGCGGGTGCAGGGTCTCTCCCAGGCGTCGGGACTTTAGGTTCAAAGAGTCGCGGTCAGGGGAAGCCTCGGGATTCCCTCTGCAGGCGGCGCTGTGGGGGCTCAGGGGGGACAGGTTTTGGTACTCACAGAATCAGAGTAGTCCTGGGGTCCCTCCTGAGGTGTCGGATCGCCACCAGCCGAGTCGGGGTCGCCGGGTGCAGTGTTGCAAGTCTCACGCTTCTTGCGGGGAGCTTGCAGGGTTCTTTAAAGTTGCTGGAAACAAAGTTGCAGCTTTTCTTGGAGCAGGTCCGCTGTCCTCGGGAGTTTCTTGTCTTTTCGAAGCAGGGGCAGTCCTCAGAGGATGTCGAGGTCGCTGGTCCCTTCGGAAAGCGTCGCTGGAGCAGGATCTTTGGAAGGCAGGAGACAGGCCGGTGAGTTTCTGGAGCCAAGGCAGTTGTCGTCTTCTGGTCTTCCGCTGCAGGGGTTTTCAGCTGGGCAGTCCTTCTTCTTGTTGCAGGAATCTAATTTTCTAGGGTTCAGGGTAGCCCTTAAATACTAAATTTAAGGGCGTGTTTAGGTCTGGGGGGTTAGTAGCCAATGGCTACTAGCCCTGAGGGTGGGTACACCCTCTTTGTGCCTCCTCCCAAGGGGAGGGGGTCACAATCCTAACCCTATTGGGGGAATCCTCCATCTGCAAGATGGAGGATTTCTAAAAGTTAGAGTCACCTCAGCTCAGGACACCTTAGGGGCTGTCCTGACTGGCCAGTGACTCCTCCTTGTTATTCTCATTATTTTCTCCGGCCTTGCCGCCAAAAGTGGGGCCTGGCCGGAGGGGGCGGGCAACTCCACTAGCTGGAGTGTCCTGCTGGGTTGGCACAAAGGAGGTGAGCCTTTGAGGCTCACCGCCAGGTGTGACAATTCCTGCCTGGGAGAGGTGTTAGCATCTCCACCCAGTGCAGGCTTTGTTACTGGCCTCAGAGTGACAAAGGCACTCTCCCCATGGGGCCAGCAACATGTCTCGGTTTGTGGCAGGCTGCTAAAACTAGTCAGCCTACACAGATAGTCGGTTAAGTTTCAGGGGGCACCTCTAAGGTGCCCTCTGTGGTGTATTTTACAATAAAATGTACACTGGCATCAGTGTGCATTTATTGTGCTGAGAAGTTTGATACCAAACTTCCCAGTTTTCAGTGTAGCCATTATGGTGCTGTGGAGTTCGTGTTTGACAGACTCCCAGACCATATACTCTTATGGCTACCCTGCACTTACAATGTCTAAGGTTTTGTTTAGACACTGTAGGGGTACCATGCTCATGCACTGGTACCCTCACCTATGGTATAGTGCACCCTGCCTTAGGGCTGTAAGGCCTGCTAGAGGGGTGTCTTACCTATACTGCATAGGCAGTGAGAGGCTGGCATGGCACCCTGAGGGGAGTGCCATGTCGACTTACTCGTTTTGTCCTCACTAGCACACACAAGCTGGTAAGCAGTGTGTCTGTGCTGAGTGAGAGGTCTCCAGGGTGGCATAAGACATGCTGCAGCCCTTAGAGACCTTCCTTGGCATCAGGGCCCTTGGTACTAGAAGTACCAGTTACAAGGGACTTATCTGGATGCCAGGGTCTGCCAATTGTGGATACAAAAGTACAGGTTAGGGAAAGAACACTGGTGCTGGGGCCTGGTTAGCAGGCCTCAGCACACTTTCAATTGTAAACATAGCATCAGCAAAGGCAAAAAGTCAGGGGGCAACCATGCCAAGGAGGCATTTCCTTACAGTAAGGTAATGAGTTCCTTTATTCATAACCTTTAGACGATCTCTTGCACCAAAGGCCCCTACCATTAATGTTGAATGTATTTCTACATTAAATGCCCAGAGCTGCTACTCAATTATTGGTTTATCAGCAGAGATTCAGTGAATTCTGTCTATTATCCCACTAATTAATGGGTGCCCCACTCACCACCATTGTCAATGAACCAGGAACACAATTGTTCCACCTTCCTTGGAAAAAGGTCTCTTCAACAGTTGCTGTCAACCTCCCCATGGAAACAGGGGAGACTTCCACATTTTCCGGGACAGGCCGTTCTGTCGAGAGGTGGCAATTTACAAAATGTCAGAGATGACCAGAGGTTTTGCAGTTGTCAAAAGTCCTACAGCTCATTCAGTCTTGAAGGAGCATTTTACCTCCAGTTACTGGCCAAATGTTGGGGCTGTCTGGCCAGAGTTCATACTACAATCTGATCGAGCTGGCTCAGTGGTGATGTATATTGACCCTTTGTCCTGAGAGCTCCTGTGAGATGACCACAACACAAGAAACTGGGGAGTTGGATTATGCTCAGATCGTGAAAATCTCTCCACAAAGTACATTAATATTAGAATTTGGAGGTAGGGACAGGAAAATATGTAGGTACAGGCTGGGATGTACAAGACTAGTCACCAGCCTAGCATAAAGACAACCATCATGTTGTGTATCCACCAGTCTCCCTTTCCTCTTCACCCCTCACACACCATTTTCCTCTGCTACACCACCTCCCTCTCTGAGGAAGAGAGGGATGAGGCAGTAGGCAGTCTTCACATATGGACAGAGTTTGGGGAAAAAGCCTATGGCACCCTACTAGAAGCAATCATAGCTACCACATAGCATGGGTAGAGTTAAGCTTCCACTGTCACCAAATAGTGGCACCCAGTGGGCTTCTCTCCAAATTAGAATTTGTCAAGAAAAACTATAACCCTGGGAGGACTGGATGGATCTGAGGAACTGTAAGAGAACTCAGACTTAAATGCTAAGTAAAATACAATTTAGAGCTCCTGGTCATATTATGCCCCTTGGGATTGAATATGCTAGGCACTGTTAGGCTTTCTTAAACTTATTTCTCTTCCTGTATAAATGTTGAATCCACAAATTTGTTATGACATGAAATATAAGGTAATGCTAGTGCCACCTCTGTAAAATGGCACTCATTTTATAGAAGAAAAAAAAAATGTAAACAAAGGGAAGATCACCAATTAGCTTGTCATTTTTACTGGGAACCCCACAAATGCCTACATCAAATCGAACAAGGGTAGGGAGGCACAACTGATAAATCAATGTAGAGTTCTTTTACCAACATATCTTCACCCATAGACTTGTGTTGCCAATTCCTCAGGGAGCAAGCCACACCCAGCACATATTGAACATGACCTAAAGTACCCAGTTCACTTTGAAGCCAAGAACCTAAAAACTCTGCTGCACTAGAGAAACTCAATGAATGAATAATAATCCTGCTACTTCATGTGCTGTAGATATGTAGCGGCAGGCTGGCCAACCAGCCACCATCGAGAAAAGAAATCTCTGACATCGCTGTCCATACGAAAAGGAAAAAGACACTCTCCTTGAACTCTTTGACCCGAAAGAGTAACCCACAACCTCCAAATGTGACAATGATACATGGGAAAGTGACTGTTGCCAAATAAGAACTCAAAGTACATTTTCTTTTCCTGCCAGAGGAGCAACAGTGATTGGGTCAACACAATAGACAACATAGGACCAATCAGCATTCCCTCCTTTCGTGGCTAAAGAGAAAGGAGGGAGGAGGCAGTAAAACAAGCCTACTCCAACACTCTTGCAGTCCATGTCAAGAGCTTTACAACATTACTTAAACCACACTTTGAGGTTAACATAAGAAAGGCACTTGTGTGATGTCCTTTAATCGCAAAGGACTGTGTGGAGTTTGAATTCACTAATCAAAAGTCCGACAGGCTAGCAGGTCTGATCCATGCAGGGATGCATCCTTTAAAAAAAAGTCACTAAACCCTGGACTGAATGCGTCAAGAGTGAGGGAGTTGGGAAATATCCTCAGAGGAATGGGCAACTATACCCCGACAAAACAAGCAACATGTTTAAAGTAAGCGGTTCAGCTGCTAGACAAAGTTTGATATCCTCATTGTAGTCCATTAGTCTTTACAAATGTCTGAAAAGCACAGAAAGGGTCTCAAGTCAGGTTCCCTGAGGGGACCAAGTTACGGAGCTATAGTTCAGCTTCACGATGGCCCTATAGAGAAACAAATATTTCTACTTTTTAAGTGCTGCTGGTTATGCTAAAAGAAACTAGGAGCACTGACAAGAACAGATTGTTAGCCTTCATTACCACCAGGATACAAAGACAGAGCCAATCAGAAATATCAGCCATCATCACTATAAAAGAGGTAAACTCATTTGAACACCCGCATAAATCACAGGAAAATCCAGCTACAAAGGAGAGTTTCACCATTTGCAGCGTAGAGATCCACGTGATATTGAACTTTGAAAGGATGGATCCAAATACGCTGGACAAATGAGCTTATTCCTGTGTTAACCATTCTCACCATACTTGATATGAAACAAATCTAGAGGGTCTGTTCAGAAACATACCTAAAAATGGTGGGTAACCTGTAAAAAAGCCAAGTAAAACTGGAGATATGAGGGACTGGAGCTGAGAGAAGGAGCTAAAGATCAGATGTGTAGGAGGCAAGTAAGGGACACTGGCATTATAGGCTTAAGGAAGATAGGAAGGAGGGTCACGGCACCATATAGAGAAGCAGAAAAGCACATCAGAAGGAACATGAACTTCTTTGTTTTTTGGGAAAAGGCAAATGTCCAGGCAAAAATCTTCAAATTGGGCTATGTTTCAAATAAAAGAAAAATTCAAAGCAAAAGCTTTTAAGGTGGGGTCCCCGTACATCATCCAAGCACAAACCTGGAGACCAGTGTGGCAGTAGACATCAATTGCACTTAATTTTGGATGCAGATGGGCCGGTGTTTTTGGCAAGAAGACCCTCATTCACTGGCAGCAAGACTTCTCTTGAAGAGAAGACAGGATGTGGAGACTTGTACATAGGGCAATGAGAGGGGCACCTCTAGCAAGGGGAACGCAACGCTTTAATCAGTGAGTAATATGAAAGAAAAAAGATAACTGTTCCCATCCCTGACACTGTTTTGCTACATCAACTAGCAAGGAGAACAAACGCAATTGTAATATCTGTCCCAGGCACGAAGGCATTGACTGTACTTTTCTGCCTTGGACATCAGGCTTTCCCATTCTCCACAAACTTAATGCCTAGCATTGTTCAAGGAAAAATAGTTGCATACTGCCAAATTGGGTCGAAAAAGTTCTTAGAATGGCAATGGTGAAACATTTTAAAAAGAAACCAGAATGTACTTAAAGGACAAAGGGACATTGTAAAAGGAAGGTGTGATTTATCTAGAAACATCACTGCTTTGGCATTAATCTATGTAATTTGCAAGGGGCACGGTTGAAGAAATTGTCCCAAGAGCATGTGATAGTTATGCAAAGATTTCCAGTTAAAAGTCCTAGATAGAAGGTATTTTAAAAATACGGAATGAATGAAAGGAAGGTACTCCATTAGAAACATATTTTATTTAGACTGAATAAAAGCACCTTGGACAGGGGAAAAAGGTCCTAGAGGAAAAGTTGTCTATTCTATCCAAAGGGAAAAGAAATAAGAGCTACGATAAGAGTTGGCTGGCTAAAAGCTCACACTGGGATCTATCACAGCGGGAGAGGAGCCCCAAAGAGTTGGCTATGCAGCAGTGTGTAACAGCTCCTATGGCCAGCCCCTTGAGTCTAGATTTTCACTTCCTTTGCTGGGCAGCAGTATGTCACCTGTGGCTTGAGCAGAGGCCTGCACGTGGCCGGTATACACAACCAAAAGATCAGGAAGGACATGGCCTCGGATAGACTGTCCCCCTAGGAAGGGCATAAGCTTATTTTCTACTCTGTTTTACTACCTAAACTTTTACGGGTTCTCTGAACTCCTTAGGGGCAAAGATGAGCATGGCCTTCACTATAGAAGAAACTGCACTTTCAGCTTCATTTTGGAGAAAGTCTCATTAAGAAAACAGTCTTCGTCAAGGAGGGTGTTCATATCTACATTAAGGAAGGCCGTGGAATTGCCAGGTGGCTATTCCCTAATGGGATAATGCTCTAGGTGGGGGCAAAGTTATCTCAAAAGTTATCTTGTTCGCAAGGTGTATTGTGAGGATCAGGAAGGTCAAATGGACTACTTGGGTTGTACGAGGAGTCTGTGGTCCCTCTAGTGACTCAAGTGGAGGCAGTTGAGGTATTGTGGATTAGTGTAGCACATATGGTGAGGGCATTGGTGGTGGTGGTGGAGGAGGCTGTGGTGGGAGCATGAGTGGCAACAGCAGGTGCGCCAGTCTCTAAGCTTTTGAAGTCCTCCTCAAGTGCAAGCATTCTGTTTCGATGCACAGTCTCCGTAGGCTTCAGGTGCAGGTCATTAGCTGAAATCTTTCCAATGAGGGGGTGTACGGCACCTCTGCCCCACGTCAAGCCTGTCAGAAGCCCTGTAGGATCGGCTGCTCCAAAACCTCGGAGCGAGTAGTCAAAGGGGCCCTCAGATGAAGCCTTCAGCTTAAAGAAGAATTGAGGTGTGTTCTTGTCCATGGGGCCAATGAGAATGGCAGCGTTAGAATGCAGAAAGGTGTTGAGGCCCTTGAATGGGTCCTTCTTTGGAATTGAGGCTTCTGTTTAGTGCAGACTGGAGCCCAAGTGTTACAGAGGCCCTGAAGGCTGTGATGGTGTGAGTGGAGCTTAACACTAGACTCCCTTAGAAGTGGTGCTCTTCCTCAGTTTGAAGCCACTTGGGAGGCTTGGCGTGGGTATCCGAGCCAACCATACTTACGACCCTGGTCGAGGTCTTCAGTTGAGGGACACTAGTCCTGGACGCCCCTCTTCTTCCTTACAAAGATGCTGAAGAAGATGGCTTGTGAGCTGGGTGAAGGCTAGTGTGGCGGAATGCTGGAATGGCTGGTGTCATCATTTTCTTCAACACTGATGGGGTCCAGACCAGGTGAGATGATAGTTTGTCTGCAACAGAATGCTGATGCATCTTTAAGTGCCCCCAGTGCCCCCTTCTTTCAGTAGCCTAAGGTTTTCTTCGGTCAGAAGGTGAGGCATTGTGCTCAGGGGAGAGGTAGAGGTTGCACATCTCGTGCTAATCAGACCACAGGCACTATGTGTAAAACTGGGATAAGTACTGTAAGGGCACCTAATCAAGAAACCTGTGAGGATCTGCATTCTCTGTTGTCTATGGAAAAAAGGCTCTTGACCCCCGAGAAGAGCACAAGGGCCATGGTATCCAGAGACTCTATTAGTAGGTTTAGTCTCAGAAGGGTGTTCACACAGACAACAAAGGTTTTTCAGACTCTCTATGTCGAGAATTTATCACATTAAGCAGGATATGAATATGGAAAATAATGACAGCTTGCAGACATAATATTCCTATAAAAGAGATAATAACATATAAAACCAGCCATGTTGTGTATATGTTACTTTGCCCATGTCAAAAATAATCCATAGGCAGTACAACTGTCCCACTACACACAAGGATTTTACAACATCTAAGGGTGATCAGGAATATGAATATGGATATGCCCTATTCAGTAATGAAACATTTTTCCAGAGAGCATGCTGGTGATGCAACATTGTTGAAATACTGTAGTCTGATACATATACCGAAACCCATTAGTGGTGGAACTAGGGAATTAACTCTTCGGAGATTAGAGGCAAGATTTATTTTGGAGATGAATAGTCAGGAACCTAATGGACTAAGTATGAGTTAATAGATAATGTTTTCGTATGACATCAATTTAGAAATGTTCCCTCATAAGTTTGTGATATTCTGAGCTTGGATAAGAATTTTAACAAAAGTTTTTCATATTGATTTTAGAATTGGTGAGGGTCAGGATGGCCATAATACCCACTGGGGAAGATGTATATGCAGCTGCAACATGGAGGGGGGTGTGGCCAAGCGTCCAACATGGCAGATGCCCAATTCAGCAGCTCAGGACCCGGGTCATAACATCCACCCGAGATCCGTCCCCCACATAGTGAAGTCGCACAACACACTGGGGAGGATCGGAGAGGTGCCGGGTATGCGGTGGGGCCTGGATAACAGAGCAGCGTCACCTGTGTGGTGAGGGCAGCGGACGGCGGTGGCCCGTGACAAGGCCTACCACCCACCCAATACTTCCTTCTCTCTGCAGCCGAGCAGCCCAGTGCTGGGGTGAGGACGGCGGGAGTGGACTGAGGGTGGGCAGGGAGCGGCCGTCCCAGATAGCAGCTGGGCGTGGTGCCTGTTAGCTGCAACACGCTAAAGGACGGCAGTTGCGCCCCTCAGGGAGTCCGCGTGAGCCTGCCGTGCTGGAGACCCACGGGTCTCCAGGCGTGTTGTGCAGCAGCATTTTGTTGCTCCCTGGGGATGTCAGCGGCTGCCTGCTCCAAAACCGGCGTGAGTGGTGGGCCTGGCGCTGCTACCGGCGATTGGTGATGACTAGTGCCTGGCCGCAGGCCTAGAGCGGCATGCTGGGGACGAGGCGGAAATTGCAAAGAAGCCTGAATACAGCAATGAATCTGAGGCTGGCACCCAGAGAAGTGGATACGTGAGTGCGATCTGTGATTGGACTGGCGGTGCTATTGAGGTAGGATATGCTGGTCACCCTACGAGATGTAGGGCTGAAAGTGATAAAGCACTGATTTGCGAGGAGGCCCGGTGGCGGAGATCAGAAGCAGCGACTGGGACCAAGAGGATCTGAATGGCCTGAGGACTGGCCACAGGTTAGCTCCGGAAAAGAGACACTGGACATGGTGGCAGTAGGTGTAGAGTAGAGGGAGGCCAGTCAATACTAATCTGCCTGTCCCAAAGAGCCCAGCCAGGCTATGACTGACTGACTGAGTCCATCCACACCCTGAGGGGGACTAAGAATACACTGAGAACCATCCTACGCCACCTGAAACTGGGCTAGGGTGATAGGTCCCACGTGCACCTCCAAGGGGTAAACATCTGGAGTATTATGTGTGGCTCCCTGACCCTAAGGTGACAAATCTTCGTCAAGATGGGACGCAACAAAACTAAGCCCCCTGGATGTGTTGCCCTCACGAGAGCATAAACATCAGAGGACAAGCTAGATCTTATCTTACGGGAAATACATTACTCCAGAGAAATCACGTTACAGAAACTTGGCGCTATTACCACAGACCTCAACTTGCCGAAAGATGACCAGCACAAATTAGCTGACAGATTAAAATCATCAGAACAAACATTGGCTGCATTGAACCAGCAGAGCATGACTCCACGATGAAGCAACTGCGCAAACAAGTGGAGCAGCTTCAAGATCAAGCCAAGAATGTCGAAGGCAGAGCGCGCAGGAATAACATCCGAATAGGGGGCATTCCTGAAGGTACACAGGTAAAATGTCCTACACAATACATAGAGACCTGGCTAAAATTAAAGGTGGAGCCTGAGGGTCTGTCTGGTCTCATCATAGTAGAACGGGCGCATTGTATGCCTGCCAAGAGACCCATCACAGGGGCCCCACCTAGGGAAATAGTGGCAACAATACTGAACTATAGAGACAGAGACATGCTACTTCGGGCTGCGCGGGAACGCGCGCCAATCACTGTGAGCGGCTCTAGAGTATCTCTCTATCCAGATTACACGATGTTGGTGCAACGTCGCCGGGCTTCCTTCCAAGAGTTTAAGAAGCACCTCAGAGCACATGGCCTTGTATATGCATTGATCTTTCCTGCAAAATTTAAAGTTATACATGATCGTTCTAATTTCTTTGATTCTCCAACAGCAGCCAGAGAATGGCCAGACCAGAATTTCCAAGGAACGCAGAGTGACTAGCAACAGGAGTTTTTTTTCCTACCCACATTTGCTCCATTCCAGCTTAGACCGATTCTTGTGTACCTCCAGCTTACAATCCCACATAACCCTTGCTACATATTTAGGTAAGACGCTGTCTGACCATAACCCGCTCGAGAGCCAACTGACCTTGGGAAGGATACCCACCCCGATAGCAACATGGCGTCTACAGCCCACACTCTTTGAAGACACGGTCTATAGGGATACACTAGCTACTACTGTAGACACATTTTTCAGAAAACACAGACACTGCCACCTCCCTACTGATTGAATGGGAGGCCCTTAAAGTGATAATACGGGCATCCTCCATTTGTGTGTGGGTGGGAGCGCAGGCTGAAATTCTGAGAGACCTCACACACCTAGAAAATAATTTGGGTGCTCTAGAGAAAGGCGACCCCTAGACGACATCAGGACAGCACAATTACAAACAGCATGGATCCGTCATGGTGAACTCCTAGAATGCTTGCGAGTGGTAGATTACAGATCTTGCACCCACAGGACAAATGTACAAGTGGCCAAACCAGGCGCCCTTCTTGCCAAACTAATCAGACCACAACAATCTCCCACGCATATATCAATGATACAATCTCCACAGATGGGTATAGTAAATAATCAAACTAGCATTAATGACGCCTTTCGTCTCCACTACGCTGATATAAACGCTGCACCGCTGCCTGCAGACCATCACTCCATATATAGGTTTCTACACCAACACCTGCTTCCACAGGTGACACCATTAGAAGGAGAGGTGCTGCGAGCTTCAACCATGACTACAGAGAACCACGAAGAACTAAAAGAGATGGCACGTAAAAAAAAAAAAAAAAAAACAGTTCTGATGGATTGCCGGTGGAATTTTTTTCCCCCACATACCCTAATCACCTGCCTCCCCATCTACAGAAGTTGTATAAGAGATCCCACGAAGAAGGAATGCTTCCAGCTACTACTTGAGAAGTGGTGGTGACCTTGCTTCTTAAACCGGTATACCTCCCACACAGATGTCCTCTTATAGACCCCTGCCTATTCTAAATACAGAATATAAACTCCTTAGTAAAGTATTAGCGCGCAGACTACTCCCACTACTCTCACGTCTGCTGCACATGGACCAATGTGGAATTGTTCCAAGCCGTGATACATCGATGAATATCCGCTGAGTATTTCAGTTGATGGATGAGTCAAAACACCAATTCCCGCATGCTGGCTTAATCTCCTTAGATATGCGGCAAGCATTCGATACTTTCCGCTGGCAATATCTGTTGGCATCTCTGGAAGCCTAAGGAATACCCGCAGATTTTATACAGTGGGTGAAGCTTTTGTACATGGCTCCGACTGCCAGGACAGGAGCGCATATACCCACCTCTTACACTATTCACCATGGAACTAGGCAGGGTTGTCCTCTGTCCCCCCCCTCTTGTTTGTATAGGCACTGGAGCCCCTGGCACAGCACCTTCGCCACAGCGCGAATGATTGCGGACTTGTGCTCAATGCCACTACCAATGCTTGCTCCTTATGTGCAGATGATATGATACTTTATTATAGGGATTTGTGGCAAGGAACAGGGAGGACGTCGCAGTTTTTTTTTTTTTTTTTTTTTAACATCGATTTGCACTCCTTTCAGGGCTCCAAATTAATCCCGATAAATCATATGCATACTCCTTCCGGCGAACCAATTCGGAACCTACGGTCCAATCTGTCTCTTTCCGGTACCTTGGTATTCAAATATACTGGGACCAAGAGGATCTGCTAGAAGGTAACTTAAGCTGGGCGATTAGATCGCTCTGATCCAAATTTAACTTCTGGATCACTCTACCCCTTTCAGTAACTGGGAGGGTGGCACTGGCGAAAATGGTACTGTAAACGTGTGTCTTATACCAATTTGTGAACTTGACAATTATTTTACCACCCTGCATATTGCGGACATTGAACTTCTTACTGATCGGTTTAAAATAGGGGAGAGGTCACCGCCATGTCGGCCTGACAAAACTACAGTTACCCCCCGACATGGGTGGCTTGGGCGCGCCAGACTTCAGGGCCTACTTCCATGGTTGTCCTACTGGCTAGCTGGAAATAATCTGGAAGACATCAATTGTACAGCTGTGATGTAGAAGGGCTTCCTTCACCGTTTGCTATGTCCTGGGTCCCCAAAATTACCCATTGGGGCTACTTTGCAATTCCGTACGGTTTTGGCTTTTTGGAAACTAACTACATTCTACACAACCTCTGCAGCCCCCTATGAGACTAACATACTATTATGCGGGCTCCCTACCCCCACAGGAACTATCACGGCAGCTATACTCTGGGTTTGGGAACAGTGGGGTTCACTTACTTTAGGAGACTTGCTTGAGGTTGGCATGGTAATGCCGCTCTCCGACTTTGTGCAAATACATGGATTATCGGAGACACTCTTTTTAACCCATGCTAAAATACTGTCATATGTATGCATTCGTTGGGCACCACAGGGTATTGAACTGGTCACACAAAGCTCTTCAGGGTCTTCATACAATGGGACAAGGTAGGCATCTTATTAGATGGCTATATCGCGGGATCCGGCACATTCCCACACATTCTTGGAAACGCTGAAGGCCACGTAGGCAACTGATATAGGTAGAGACATTAATTCCAAAGAGTGGGCTTTCCTATTACAATATGCTAAAAAAGTGTTGCGTAACACTAGGTTTAAGCTGATACAGTTTTACCTTTTCCATCGAGGGTACCTCACTCCGCATATGCTCAATAGGATCTACAACACTACAATGGCGCAATGTCCTCGGTGTCAGACCACTGATGCCGACCTTCTCTATATGATTTGGACATGTCCATCCCTATCACTACTGGACTGCAATAGGAGACACTTTGACAGACTGCTGAGGTGAAAGTGGAACTGATGCCTGCTTATGTCCTACTGGGACTACATCATAGAAAACGTAGCCCTAAGGTACTTACACCTTCATGGACTTGGCCATGCTTTTGGCCAAAAGACAGTTGACGAGTGTAAGGAAATGCCTCCTTGGCATGTTTACCCCCTGAATTTTTGCCTTTACTGATGCCAAGTTATGATTTGAAAGTGTGCTGAGGCCTGCTAACAAGGCCCCAGCACCAGTGTTCTTTCCCTAACCTGTACCTTTGGCTCCACAATTGGCACACCCTGGCACCCAGGTAAGTCCCTTGTACCTGCTACCCCTGGTACCAAGGGCCCTGATGCCAGGGAAGGTCTCTAAGGGCTGCAGCATGACTTATGCCACCCTGGGGACCCCTCACTCAGCACATGCACACTGCTTGCCAGCTTGTGTGTGCTGGTGGGAGAAAATGACTAAGTCGACATGGCACTCCCCTCAGAGTGCCATGCCAACCTCACACTGCCTATGACATAGATAAGTCACCCCTCTAGCAGGACTTACAGCCCTAAGGCAGGGTGCACTATACCACAGGTGATGGCATAGGTGCATGAGCACTATGCACCTACAGTGTCTAAGCAAAACCTTAGACATTGTAAGTGTAGGGTAGCCATAAGAGTATATGGTCTGGGAGTCTGGCATACACGAACTCCACAGCACCATAATCTTAGAGATGCCCCCTGAAAACATACCAGACTTCCAGTGTGGGCTGACTAGTTTTTGCCAGCCTGCCACACACCAGACATGTTGCTGGCCACATGGGGAGAGTGCCTTTGTCACTCTGTGGCAAGTAACAAAGCCTGTACTGGGTGGAAGTGCTTCTCACCTCCCCCTGCAGGAACTTTAACATCTGGCGGTGAGCCTCAAAGGCTCACCCCCTTTGTTACAGCGCCACAGGGCATCCCAGCTAGTGGAGATGCCCACCCCTCTGGCCACAGCCCCCACTTTTGGCGGCAAGGCCGGAGGAGATAATCAAAAAAACGAGGAGGAGTCACTGGCCAGTCAGGACAACCCCTAAGGTGTCCTGAGATGAGGTGACTCTGACTTTTAGAAATCCTCCATCTTGCAGATGGAGGATTCCCCCAATAGGATTAGGGATGTGACCCCCTCCCCACCGGGAGGAGGCACAAAGAAGGTGTAGCCACCCTCAGGGCTAGTAGCCATTGGCTACTAACCTCCCAGACCTAAACACACCCCTAAATTGAGTATTTAGGGGCCGCCCATAACCAAGGAAGATAGATTCCTGCAACCTGAAGATGAAGAAGTACTGCTGACCTGAAGCCCTGCAGAGAAGACGGAGACACCAACTGCTTTGGCCCCAGCCCTACCGGCCTGGTTTCCCACTTCAAGAACAACTGCAACAGTGACGCGTCCCCCAGGGTCCAGCGACCTCTGAAGCCTCAGAGGACTACCCTGCATCTAAAAGGACCAAGAACTCCCGAGGACAGCGGCCCTGTTCCAAAGAAACTGCAACTTTGTAACAAAGAAGCAACTTTTAAAGACCACACGTTTCCCGCTGGAAGCGTGAGACTTTCCACTCTGCACCTGACGCCCTCGGCTCGACCTGCGGAAAACCAACACTACAGGGAGGACTCCCCGGCGACTGCGAGCCCGTGAGTAGCCAGAGTTGAACCCCCTGAGCCCCCACAGCGACACCTGCAGAGGGAATCCAGAGGCTCCCCCTGACGTGACTGCCTGCTTCAAAGAACCCGACGCCTGGGAAACACACTGCACCCGCAGCCCCCAGGACCTGAAGGATCTGACCCCCCCCTTGCCTGCATCGCTGAAGAGACCCCTGGGTCTCCCACTGAAACCTATTGCAAACCCGACGCCTGTTGGCACTCTGCACCCGGCCGCCCCTGTGCCGCTGAGGGTGTACTTTCTGTGCTGACTTGTGTCCCCCCCCGGTGCCCTACAAAACCCCCCCTAGTCTGCCCTCCGAAGTCGCAGGTACTTACCTGCTGGCAGACTGGAACCGGGGCACCCCTATCTCCATTGAAGCCTGTGTGTTTTGGGCACCTCTTTGACCTCTGCACATGACCGGCCCTGAGCTGCTGGTGTGGTAACTTTGGGGTTGCCCTGAACCCCCAACGGTGGGCTACCTTGGACCCAACTTTGAACCCTGTAAGTGCTTTACTTACCTGTGAACCTAACAAATACTTACCTTCCCCAGGAACTGTTGATTTTTGCACTAAGTGCCCAATTTTAAAATAGCTTATTGCCATTTTTGCCAAAACTGTACATTCTATTGTGATGATTCAAGGTTCCTAAGATACCTGAGTGAAATACCTTTCATTTAAAGTATTGTTTGTAAATCTTGAACCTGTGGTTCTTAAAATAAATTAAGAAAATATATTTTTCTATATAAAAACCTATTGGCCTGGAATTGTCTTCGAGTGTGTGTTCCTCATTTATTGCCTGTGTGTATACAACAAATGCTTAACACTACCCTCTGATAAGCCTACTGCTCGACCACACTACCACAAAATAGAGCATTAGAATGAAAATGTCACTTACCCAGTGTACATCTGTTCGTGGCATCAGTCGCTGGAGATTCACATGTTCTGCATAGCTCGCCATCTGGTGTTGGGTCGGAGTGTTACAAGTTGTTTTTCTTCGAAGAAGTCTTTCGAGTCACGGGACCGAGTGACTCCTCCTTCTGTCTCTATTGCGCATGGGCGTCGACTCCATCTTCGATTGTTTTCCCCGCAGAGGGTGAGGTAGGAGTTGTGTTGTTGTAATAGTGCCCATGCAATGGAGTGACTAAGTATGTACCTATTTAAGGCTAAAATAATATATATACAAATATACAAAGTTGAAGCTAACTTCCGAATTGCTACAGGCTCCCGGGGAGGTGGGTGGGCACATGTGAATCTCCAGCGACTGATGCCACGAACAGATGTACACTGGGTAAGTGACATTTTCAGTTCGATGGCATCTGTCGCTGTAGATACACATGTTCTGCATAGACTAGTAAGCAGTTATCTCCCCAAAAGCGGTGGTTCAGCCTGTAGGAATGGAAGTGGTTTGAAATAACGTTCTTAACACGGCTTGACCTACTGTGGCTTGCTGTGCGGATAGCACGTCTACACAGTAGTGCTTGGTGAACGTGTGTGGCGTAGACCATGTGGCTGCCTTACATATTTCTTGCATTGGGATGTTTCCTAGAAAGGCCATGGTAGCACCTTTTTTTCTGGTTGAGTGTGCCCTTGGTGTAATGGGCAGTTGTCGTTTTGCTTTAAGGTAGCAGATTTGGATGCATTTAACTATCCATCTGGCTATACCTTGTTTTGATATTGGGTTTCCTGCATGAGGTTTTTGGAATGCAATAAATAGTTGTTTAGTCTTTCTGATGTTTTTCGTTCTGTCAATGTAGTACATTAATGCTCTTTTGACATCTAATGTATGTAGTGCCCTCTCAGCTACGGAATCTGGCTGTGGAAAGAACACTGGTAGTTCCACTGTTTGATTTAGGTGGAACGGTGAAATAACCTTTGGTAAAAATTTAGGATTAGTCCTTAGGACGACTTTATTTTTGTGTAGTTGTATAAAAGGTTCTTGTATTGTAAACGCCTGAATTTCGCTTACTCTTCTTAGAGATGTGATGGCAATGAGAAATGCAACCTTCCAGGTTAGGAACTGTATTTCGCAAGAGTGCATGGGTTCAAAAGGTGGACCCATGAGTCTTGTTAAGACAACATTTAAGTTCCATGAAGGAACAGGTGGTGTTCTTGGTGGTATAATTCTTTTAAGCCCTTCCATGAATGCTTTAATGACTGGTATCCTATATAGGGAAGTTGAATAGGTAGTCTGCAGGTATGCAGATATTGCCGCAAGGTGTATTTTAATGGAAGAGAAGGCTAGGCTAGATTTTTGTAAGTGAAGCAAGTAACCCACTACATCCTTTGGAGTTGCGTGTATAGGTTGGATCTGATTATGATGGCAGTAGCAGACAAACCTCTTCCATTTACTTGCATAGCAGTGCCTAGTGGACGGCCTTCTGGCTTGCTTTATGACTTCCATACATTCTTGGGTAAGTTGTAAGTGTCCGAATTCTAGGATTTCAGGAGCCAGATTGCTAGATTCAGCGATGCTGGATCTGGATGTCTGATCTGTTGGTTGTGTTGTGTTAACAGATCCGGCCTGTTGGGCAATTTGATGTGGGGTACTACTGATAGGTCTAGCAGTGTTGTGTACCAGGGTTGCCTTGCCCAAGTTGGTGCTATTAAAATGAGTTTGAGTTTGTTTTGACTCAATTTGTTTACCAGATAAGGAAGGAGAGGGAGAGGAGGAAAAGCGTAGGCAAATATCCCTGACCAGTTCATCCATAGGGCATTGCCTTGGGACTGCCTGTGTGGGTATCTAGATGCGAAGTTTTGGCATTTTGCGTTCTCTCTTGTTGCAAACAAGTCTATTTGAGGTGTTCCCCAGAGTATGAAGTAAGTGTTTAGAACTTGGGGGTGAATTTCCCATTTGTGGACTTGTTGGTGATCTCGAGAGAGATTGTCTGCAAGTTGATTCTGGATCCCTGGAATAAACTGCGCTATTAGGCGAACGTGGTTGTGAATTGCCCATCGCCATATTTTCTGTGCTAGAAGACTCAACTGCGTTGAGTGTGTCCCCCCCTGTTTGTTTAGATAATACATAGTTGTCATGTTGTCTGTTTTGACAAGAATGTATTTGTGAGTTATAATTGGTTGGAAAGCCCGTAATGCGTGAAAAACTGCTAGCATTTCTAGGTGATTTAAGTGCAGTTGTGTTTGATGTACGTTCCATTGTCCTTGTATGCTGTGTTGATCGAGGTGTGCTCCCCACCCTGTCATGGAAGCATCTGTTGTTATTACGTATTGTGGCACTGGGTCTTGGAATGGCCGCCCTTGGTTTAAATTTATACTGTTCCACCATAGAAGCGAGAGGTAAGTTTGGCGGTCTATCAACACCAGATCTAGAAGGTGACCCTGTGCTTGTGACCATTGTGATGCTAGGCACTGTTGTAAGGGCCTCATGTGTAGTCTTGCGTCCGGGACAATGGCTATGCATGAAGACATCATGCCTAGGAGTTGTAATATCATCTTTGCTTGTATCGTTTGTGTTGGATACATGCGTTGTATGATCTTGTTGAAATTTTGAATTCTTTGTGGACTTGGAGTGGCTACTCCTTTTGTTGTGTCTATTATGGCTCCCAGGTATTGTTGTACTTTGCACGGCAAAATGTTGGATTTTGCAAAGTTGACGGTGAAACCTAGTTTGTAGAGGGTTTGTATGATTTGATTTGTGTGTTGTAAGCACTTTGTTAGTGAATTGGTTTTGATTAGCCAATCGTCTAGATACGGGAATACATGTATTTGCTGCCTTCTGATGTGTGCAGCCACTACTGCTAGACATTTTGTAAAGACTCTTGGTGCGGTTGTTAAACCAAAAGGCAATACTTTGAATTGGTAATGTATTCCTTTGAATACGAACCGTAGGTATTTTCTGTGAGATGGATGTATTGGTATATGGAAATACGCGTCTTTGAGGTCTAAGGTTGTCATGTAGTCCTGTAGTTTTAGCAATGGTAACACCTCTTGTAGCGTGACCATGTGAAAGTGGTCTGATTTGATGTAGGTGTTTAGTATTCTGAGGTCTAGGATTGGTCTCAGTGTTTTGTCCTTTTTTGGTATTAAGAAGTACAGTGAATAGACTCCTGTGTTTGTTTGTGTGTTTGGTACTAATTCGATTGCATTCTTTTGCAATAGTGCTTGAACTTCTATTTCCAGAAGGTCGTAATGTTGTTTTGACAATTTCTGTGCTTTTGGTGGTATGTTTGGAGGGAATTGTAGGAATTCTATGCAATAACCATGTTGGATAATTGCTAAGACCCAAGTGTCTGTAGTTATTTCCTCCCATGCTTTGTAATAATGACCTATTCTTCCCCCCACTGGTGTTGTGTGGAGGGGGTGAGTGACATCTGAGTCACTGCTTGGTTGTAGGGGTTTTGGGGCTTTGAAATTTTCCTCTATTCCTAGGGAATTGCCCTCCTCTGTATTGGCCCCGAAAGCCTCCCCTGTACTGTCCCTGGTAGCTGGACGGTGTTGCCTGCGAGGTGCTGGCTTGTGTGGCCTGACCCTGAAACCCCCCTCTAAAGGGTGTCTTGCGGAAGGTGCTGTAGGTTCCTCTGCTCTGCGGGGAGTAGAGTGCGCCCATGGCTTTAGCAGTGTCTGTCTTTTTTAGGTTTTTCGATTGCCGTGTCCACTTCTGGTCCGAACAGTTGTTTTTCGTTGAATGGCATATTGAGCACTGCCTGCTGTATCTCTGGTTTGAACCCAGACGTTCTTAGCCATGCGTGCCTTCTAATGGTCACAGATGTATTAATTGTTCTTGCAGCTGTGTCTGCTGCGTCCATAGAAGATCGTATCTGGTTATTTGATATGTTCTGTCCTTCCTCAACCACCTGCTTTGCCCTTTTTTGAAGTTCCTTGGGTAGATGCTCGATGAGGTGTTGCATCTCATCCCAATGGGCTCTGTCGTAGCGCGCAAGTAGTGCTTGAGAGTTAGCGATGCGCCACTGGTTTGCAGCTTGTACTGCGACTCTTTTCCCAGCTGCATCGAACTTGCGGCTCTCTTTATCTGGGGGTGGTGCATCCCCAGATGTGTGGGAGTTGGCTCTCTTCCGAGCTGCTCCCACTACGACGGAATCTGGTGGCAGCTGTGTGGTGATGAAAACAGGGTCTGTAGGAGGTGCTTTATATTTCTTTTCCACCCTTGGCGTTATTGCCCTACTTTTGACCGGCTCCTTGAAGATTTCCTTTGCGTGCCGAAGCATACCTGGCAGCATAGGCAGGCTTTGGTAGGAGCTGTGGGTGGAGGAGAGGGTGTTGAATAAAAAGTCATCCTCGACTTGTTCTGAGTGGAGGTTTACGTTGTGGAATTGTGCTGCTCTAGCCACCACTTGAGAATATGCTGTGCTGTCTTCAGGTGGTGAGGGCTTTGTTGGATATGCCTCCGGACTGTTGTCCGACACTGGGGCGTCATATAAGTCCCAAGCGTCTTGATCCTGGTCACCTTGGCTCATGGTGGTGTGAGCCGGTGAATGTGACGGAGTTTGCGTCGGTGAGAAGTTAATTACAGGTGGAGGAGAGGGTGGCGGAGTCACCTTTTTCACCATCTTTGTTTGTGGCGCCTGGTCTGTTTGAAACTCCAGTCTCCTTTTTCTCCTAATAGGGGGAAGGGTACTTATTTTTCCTGTTCCCTGCTGTATGAAAATACATTTTTGCGTATGGTCCACTTCGGTGGATTGCAGCTCTTCCTCAAACCTATGCTTTCGCATCTGAGAGGACAGTGATTGCTCCTCTGTATAAGAGCCTGGACCTGGGTCGGTTACGGGTTGTTTAGGCACCGAAACCCTGCCTGTATCTTTTTTCGGCTCCGAGGTGGCTTTTTTCTTTTTTAGAGTCGAAACCTCTCGGCGTCGATCTTCGTCGGTGCCGCTGTCTCGGCGTCGAGCCGTTTCTACACCGCTATCTCGGTGTCGTTGCTTCTCTCCAGCACTTTCTCGATCCCGAGAAGGCTGCGTGCCGGTGTCTCGACCGGAGTCGGACGATCTCGGCACTGTTTGGGCCTTTTTCGGTGCCGATGGTCGCTCACCGAATTTATGGGTGGAGCCATGGCCTGGTGGCAGTGGCGTCCCCTGCGCATGGTCACTTTTCTTATGTGTTGTTTTCGCCGTCTTACTCACGGTTCTTTGATCGTCGAATTCCTCGGAGTCCGATTCGTGGATCGAAAAGGTTTCTTCTTCCTCTTGTTCCTCGAACTCTCGGTGCGCTGTCGGTGTGGACGCCATCTGAAGTCTCCTGGCTCGACGGTCACGGAGTGTCTTTCGGGACCGGAACGCGCGACAGGCTTCGCAAGTCTCCTCACTGTGCTCAGGTGACAGGCACAGGTTACAGACCAAATGTTGGTCTGTATACAGGTATTTGTTGTGGCATTTGGGACAAAAACGGAACGGGGTTCGTTCCATCGGCGGTGTTGGACACGCGGTCGGGCCGACCAGGCCCCGACGGGGGATCGAAAAGTACCCCGAAGGGCACCGGAGCGCGTCGATCTTCGATGCGGTGTTGAATCTAACTACGCCGATCCCGAACGCAACAATACCGACGAAGATCTTCCGAAATTTACTAACTTTCCGTTCCGAAACTCGGAGCGACAGGAACACGTCCGAACCCGATGGCGGAAAAAAAACAATCGAAGATGGAGTCGACGCCCATGCGCAATGGAGACAGAAGGAGGAGTCACTCGGTCCCGTGACTCGAAAGACTTCTTCGAAGAAAAACAACTTGTAACACTCCGACCCAACACCAGATGGCGAGCTATGCAGAACATGTGTATCTACAGCGACAGATGCCATCGAACTTATCTCTTTTCACCACTATCTTACCTCTAAGGGGAACCCTTGGACTCTGTGCATGCTATTTCTTACTTTGAAATAGTACATACAGAGCCAACTTCCTACAACGAGGCGCTGGAAGTCTCCCCATGCCCCATCTCTCCTCTCCTGGAGGGAAGAGGTATTATGATGGAGCCAGGCTGAAAGTTCGGCTCTCAGAAGAGAAGAATATAGAGGCCTGAGGAAAAAAAAACAATATCTCTAGAGTGGGACACACTGGTAGAAGCGTTTAGGGCACAGACCGAGACACAGAGTTCACTGCACTTGGGCTAGTGGCATCCCTTTAAAGATACTGGAGATGTATCTGTGTAGAAAACATGAGACTTCACCATATTTTGACCTAAGGGATTCACATCCTGCCCTTTCTCACATATGACTTGCTGGGATTGGTATGGCTTTTAAGAAGATTACATATGTCGGCCCTACATACAATGAGATGTACTCCCATAAAACTCAATATTAATTGCGACCCATATAGTTTAATTCATTTTTGGAAACTGGGTAGGGAGGTTGGGATAGGGTTTTGATGTTCATCATCACTGTTAAATAATACACGAATGCTCAGACACTTCTACAGATCTGATAAGCGTTTGGCTTGTTTAAAACTATGTCCTGTATGCAGAGCTACTTGATTTCTACATTGTATGTTGGCACAGTGAAGGCTGAAAACTAATACAAATGCAGCTGCAATATGGAATCTTCTGAATTTATCGGCTGAAGAGTGTAAATGTAATATTACATGGGGAGTAGTCAGTGGACGGGAGAAGAGTCAACTATATATAAACAATGCATTGGTAAATATATGTGTAAATCATGCTGCATTTTAAAAAGTACTATATTTGAAATCGTAATAATGTAACCTATGATGGCAAGAGTTAACATCAAATATAAGTGTGTTGTGACCAGAAAGAATATGTGCTATATTAGTAACTGCTTTCCATGTGGTAAAACGTGAACTGAAACATTCCAAGATGGTGGGACTGTTTGGTAAACATTATGTTGTCCATCCTTTATTTCAATGCGCGTATGGGTTTTTGAAGTAATGGTGGGTGTGGTATAATTAAATGAGTAAAGGCAAGTGGCACTACCGCCGTGATCAAGCCTTTTTGCCAAAACACATAGTGAGTTCCTCAGCTAAATACTTTTCGCTATTTCAACAGCTGCAGGAGTGCCATCTCTTCATCTGAAGTGAGAGCCTTTCTGAACACACACACACACACACACACACACACTTATATCTTCATACAAGCATACACACACATTTATATATACATACACAAAGAAGTACTTCGGGAAAGACACCTTTGGGACAGGATTTAATGATTAACAAATATCTGACGTGCAACACAGAGTTTGCAGTCTATATGTTGAGATGCGATTGTGACATGTTATATACAGGGAGTACCATTTTAAAGGCATACAAGCGAATTTTGCAACATATAAGGGCGATCAAAAACAGAGACAACACTTTTGGAATAAACATCAGGGGGATACTGATTGGTGGCAGTATTCCGCAATTTATACTATTCCTAGAAACCGTAGAGAAAGGGACAGTGAAAACGCATTATGAAGATTGGAAGCACAATACATTTTGAGGCTGGATTCATTAGAACCAAAAGGTTTGAATGTTGACACTGAATTGCATGTGTTTATATGATATATGTCTCTGCTGTCTGTCTCCCTCCCTTTGCGAGATAGCTATACTAAATTTTAATAGCTTTTTTTCTTTACAGTTACAACATGACCAGTTACAGAAAGTCAAGTAGATTTGATAGATGCCCCGTAATGGATTCCATTGAGCGAGTGACATTGAAAACAAAATGGTTTCTGCATAATCGTCTGGAAGGAGTATACGTGACCTATGTTAGTGAAAGCCCACTTGGGCAGGATTGGTACCAGGCATGGTAAAAGAAGAACATTAGTAATGAGAATGTTCATGTTTTTTCTTTATCTATCTCTTTTGAGGGCTATAGGTATCACAAATGATATGGTTTTTTTTGTTTTGGGATGTTGTCATTTGTTCAAGGAGTGCTAAAATTGTAGGATTATATATTTTTCTTCCCGTTTTTATTTTTGAGACAAATCTTGAGATTGACTGTTAGTAGGGGCTGCAGGTATGTCATTGCAAATTCTAGTTGCGTTGAGAATAGTTTTTGTATATTCTGAAATTGAATGAATGCCTGTTAACACTAAAATGGCTGCCAAAATTTGTGCTCATTTGAAATGACCTGGTTCATCTTTAGTTTTGTTTGTATTGCTTTAAAAAACATTTTAAAGAACATGGCACTTTCAACCGCGAAAAGGTCCTGTGAGGACCGAAACGTGCAGGTTGGTAACAGCCAAATAAACTAACTTGAAGCACACATGCTGGGAGTGACGCAGGTTTCTTCTTTAGGAGGAGCACTTTGTCGGGATATATATATATATATGGAAAATGCATCTGTTTGTGGCATGTTACTTACATGATGTGCATATACTTCTGCCATCTTGTGTTGGGCTCGGAGTGTTCCAAGTTGTGTTTCTTCAAAGAAGTGTTTTCAAGTCACAGGATAGAGTGACTCCTCCTCTTCGGCTCTATTGCGCATGGGCATCAACTCCATGTAAGATTGTCACTCCTACCTTACCCTCTGCGGGAAAACAGAATATAAAGAAAAGAGATGTCCATGCTAATGGAATGTTAAAAATATATATATCTACATATGTACAAATGTTGTTAACTCAAACTACTACAGGCTGCCGGGGAGGTGGGAGGGTGCATGTGAATATGCAGCGGAACATGCCACAAACAGATGTACACTGGGTAAGTGCATTTTCCGTTCTATGGCATGTGTAGCTGCAGATACACATGCGGTGCATAGACTACAAAGCAGTTAGTCCTGCCATAAAAGCGGTGGTTAGCCTGTGGGAGTTGGAGCTGTTTGAATTAATGTTCTGAGTACAGCTTGACTCATTGTGGCTTGCTGTGTTGCTAAAACATCTACACAATAGTGTTTACTAAATGTATGTGGTGTTGACCAAGTAGCTGCTTTACATATTTCAGCCATTGGTATGTTCCCTAAAGAAGCCATTGTAGCACCTTTCTTCCTTGTGGAATGTGCTTTAGGAGTAACTTTTGGCTTTAACGTAGCATGTTTGGATGCATCTTACTATCCATCTTGCTAGTCCTGGTTTTGAAATGGGGTTACCTGTATTGAAAAGCTACAAACAGCTGTTTAGTTTTTCTGAACGGTTTTGTTCTGTTTATATAGTACATTAGTGCTCTTTTAATGTCTAATGTATGTAGAGCTCTTTCTGCCGCAGAATCTGGCTGTGGGAAGAAGACTGGCAGTTCTACCGTTTGATTGATATGAAAAGGTGATACTACTTTTGGAAGAAATTTGGGGTTAGTTCATAGTACAACTTTATGTGTGTGTACTTGTATGAACAGTTGACAATAGTAAAAGCTTGAATTTCACTGACTCTTCGCAATGATGTAATTGCAACTAGGATGGAAACTTTCCATGTTAAGAATTGCATATGACATGAGTGCATAGGTTCAAATGGTGGACCCGCAAGTCGCGTAAGCACTATGTTTAAATTCCAAGAAGGAACTGGGGGTATCCTCGGTGGAATGATGCGTTTTAAGCCTTCCATGAAGGCTTTAATAACAGGGACGATAAATAAAGAGCTGTGCTGTACATTTTGCAAATATGCTGAAACTGCAGTAAGATGCATTTTTATAGAAGAGAAAGATAAATTTGATTTTTGCAAATGAAGTAAATTGCATACAATATCTTGTATTGATGCTGTAAGAAGGGCAATCTGTTTAGATTGACAATAATATACAAATCTTTTCCAAAGCACTGTCTAGTAGTGGGTTTTCTTGCTTGTTTAATCACTTCCATCCATTCTGATGGTAGTTGTAAATACCCAAACTCTATGTCCTCAGGAGCCAAATCGCTAGATTGAGTCTGTTGGGATTTGGTCTGTTTGGGAGTTTGGAGTGTGGTACTACTGATAGGTCTAATAATGTTGTGAACCACGGTTGACAGGCCCACGTTGGCGCTATGAGTATCATATTGAGTGTGTTTTGATGCAATTTGTGGACTACAAATGGAATGGGTGGAAGAGGGGGGAAAAGCGTAAGCAAATATCCCTGACCAATTGATCCATAGAGCATTGCCTCTGGATAGGGGATGTGGGTGTCTGGATGCGAAGTTTTGGCATTTTATGTTTTTCGCTTGTTGCGAATAATTCTATGTCTGGTGTTCCCCACTTTTGAAAGTACTTTTGAAGTACTTGGGGGTGAATATCCCATTCATGTGTTTGTTGGTGATTTCTGCTGAGGACATCTGCCAACTGATTGTCTATTCTTGGAATGTACTGTGCTATTAGGTGAATTTGATTGTGAATTGCCCATTTCCAAATTGTTTGGGCTAGAAGGGATCATTGAGATGAATGTGTCCCGCCCTGTTTGTTGCGATAATACATGGTTGTCATGTTGTCTGTTTTTATTAGAACAGTCTTCTGTTTGAGAAGGTGTTAAAACAATTTTAGGGCAAGAAATAGAGCTAATAATTCTAGGTGGTTTATGTGAAGTTGTTTCTGTTTGGGATCCCAGTTCCCTTGAATGGTATGATTGTTGAGATGAGCTCCCCAACCTATCATTGATGTGTCTGTTGTGATTATGGTGTGAGGCACAGGGTCTTGAAACGACCGCCCCTTCATTAGATTTCTGAGATTGCACCATTGAAGGAACATGTGTTTGGTGGTCCATCAACACTAGATCTTGAAGTTGACCGTGTGCCTGGGACCACTGTTGTGAGAGGCACTGTTGTAAGGGCCTCATGTTTAGTGTTGCATGTGGAACTATGGCTATGCAAGATGCCATCATCCCTAGAAGTTTCATGATGAATCTTACAGTATATTGTTGATTTGACTACATGGGTGGGATGCGATTTTTGAAAGCTTGTATCCTTTGTGTATTTGGATATGCTAGGGCTTTTTGAGTATTTAGAATAGTACCTAGGTAAGGTTGTACTTGTGCTGGTTGAAGGTATGATTTTTGGTAATTGAGAGTGAACCCTAGTGTATGCAGGGTTTGTGGCACATACTGAGTGTGTTGTTGGCATTATGTAAAATTGCTTAATTTTATTAGCCAATCGTCTAGGTATAGAAAGACGTGAATGTGTGGTCTTCTTAAGTAGACTGCCACTACTGATAGACATTTTGTGAACACCCTTGGAGCTGCTGTTATGCTGAATGGCAAAACTTTGAACTGGTAATGTTTTCCTGCAATGACAAACCTGAGGTATTTTCTGTGAGCTGGATGGATGGGTATATGGAAATATGCATCTTTGAGATCTAAAGCAGTCATGTAATCTTGTACTTGTAGTAGTGGATGACATCCTGCAGAGTTACGAAAATGTTCTGACAGGATGTATAGATTGGGACGTCTGAGGTCCAAGATGGGCCTGAGGGTACCGTCTTTTTTGGGAATGAGGAAGTATAGTGAGTATACTCCTGTTCCCTGTTGAGAATGTAGGACCAATTCTATTGCTTGTTTTAATAGTAGAGATTGTACCTCTTGTTGTAACAGAACGTTGTGAATCTGGGGACAATTTGTGGTAACATGGTTGGAATGTTTGGAGGGGTGGAGATTAATTCTAGGCAATAGCCATTGCGGATTATTGATAACACCCAACTGTCTGTGGTGATATTTTTCCAAAGAGAGTGGAATTGCTGTAGTCTTCCCCCCCACAGGAGATGTGTGGAGTGGAGGGGTGGGAAGGAAGTTACTGCTTGGATGGTGTAGTGGCTTGCTTTGAGGCTTGGAAGGTAGAAGGTTCAGAGGATTGTGGCTTAAATCCTCCTCTAAATTGTGGCCTGCGAAAGGAGCCTCTATATGGTGTGGTATATAATGCCCCCATTGCCTTTGCAGTATCTGAGTTTTTCTCAGTTGTTGTATAGTGGTGTTCACTTCAGGCCCAAATAAATGTTTTTTTATCAACAGGCATGTTAATTTCTGGTTTAAAACCAGAGGAGCGTAGCCATGCATGCCTTCTAATTGTAATGGCAGTATTGACACTCCTTGCGGCTGTATCAGCAGCATCGAGGGCAGACCTTATCTGATTATTACTTATAGCATTTCCCTCTTCTACAACCTGCTGTGCCCTTTGTTTATGCTCTTTTGGGAGGTGCTGTATGAATTCTTGCATCTCATCCCAATGGGCTCTATCATATCTGGCAAGAAGTGCTTGCAAATTTGCAATTCGCCATTGGTTGGCCGCTTGAGTGGCTACTCTCTTGCCAGCAGCATCAAACTTTCTACTTTCTTTATCAGGAGGAGGAGTGTCTCCTGATGACTGGCTGTTAACTCTTTCTAGCCGCACTAACTACTGCTGAATCCGGAGGGACCTGATGTGTGATGTAGTCTAGGTCTGTAGGGGCAGGTTTATATTTTTTTGCCAATTCTAGGGGTAATCACTCTAGCTTGGACAGGCTCATTAAAAATGTTTGTTTGCTTGTTTGACCATTCCAGGCAACATTGGTGGACACTGGTACCTAGAGTGAGCAGAAGACCGAGTGCTGAATAAAAAATCTTCCTCCAGGGGTTCAGAGTGCATAAGCACCCCATGGTAAGCCGCTGCCCTAGAAACTATGAATGTAGGCATTAGTGTCCTCTGCCGGAGAAGGTTTGGAAGGGAATAGGTTAGGATCATTGTCTGGAATGGGATCAGGACCATACAGATCCCAAGGGTCCACTGTATCTCCATGCAAGTATATTGAGTGTGTTGGAGAAGGCAATGGTGGTGGACTATTGTGAGGAGATGAAAAAGAAAGCTGTGGAGAGTGAGGAGAAGTAGGGAGAGGTGCTGGTTTCTCCTTCTGTTTCTGAACATTCGCTTGTGGTTGAGCAGTCTAATTCCTCTTGAAAGGCCAGCTTTCTTTTGGTCTTTAAAGGAGGTACAGTCAGAATTCTGCCAGTCTCTTTATGTATATGGATTCTTGATTGCCTTTCATCCATAACCTCTCATATTGTCTCAATCTCAGTCTTTTCTTCAGAAGCTTTGTGAGATTCTTGCATCGGCTTCGAGATTTGCTTAAGTTTACTCAAAAGTCCTTGTTCCTCTGTGTATGAGGATTTTTTTGGTTCTGAAGTTTGAAATCTTTTTCGGTCACGAAAATGAAGTCGGCTGTTTTGGCTCCGAAGCAGGTTGTCGAATCTTCGACTCCGAAGAGTGAGGGCACTTACTAGAGTCTGAGGTGGAAGTTCTAACAGACTTGCTCGACTCCGAAGTGGACGGAGGAGTGGCCTTTTTCAGCACAGAGCTCAAAGGTCGGTCGCCGACAGTCTTTTTCGGGCTGAACCATGGCCTTCCTGCAGTGATGTACCCAAGGCCTTCGACTGTTTTTTATATATGGGCATAAGGGCCGACGTACTCATGTGCTGGCCAGCAGTGATGGGTCTATCATCTTCCACTTCTTGCTCTGAGTCGGTGTCTAGGATGGAGACTGCTGTCAGCGCCTGCTCTTCCTCCGTGACGTCGATATGTTCAGTGCTTTTCGACACCATTTCTAGTCTTCGGGCCCTGTGATCTCTCAAGGTCTTCTTCAATCGAAATGATTGACAGGCTTTGCAATCTTCTTCTCGATGGTCCGGAGAAAGGCACAAATTACAAACCAGATGTTGATCTGTATATGGGAACTTCGCGTGGCACAGAGGGCAGATTCGAAATGGAGTCAGATCCATCAAGCTTTCCACGCGGTAGGCCTGAATAGGCCAAAGTCGGGCACATGCACCCCGAAGGACGAAATTTAGATTCCGACGGTACTACTGGTTCGATGCTAGATGAAAAACACGATTGAAACAATTCCGACAATTAACTAGGTTGTCTAAGGTTTTTCCGATTCAAAATCACGGAGCAAGAGGAAACTCGTCCGAACCAGACAGCAAAAAGAAAACAATCTAACAATGGAGTCGATGCCCATGCGCACTGTAACTGAGAGGAGTCACCACTCGATCCCGTGACTCCGAAAATACTTTTTCGAAGGAAAACAACTTGTAACACTCCAAGCACAACACTAGATGTCGGAAGAGATACGCATAGCATGTGTATCTGCAGCTATACATGCCATCGAACATATATATATATATATATATATATACATACATATACATACATACACACACACATATGGAAAATGTCACTTATCCAGTGTACATCTGTTCGTGGCATGAGACGCTGCAGATTCACATGCTGTGCATTATCCTGCCATCTAGTGTTGGGCTCGGAGTGTTACAAGTTGTTTTTCTTCGAAGAAGTCTTTTCGAGTCTTGAGACAGAGGGACTCCTCCCTTTCGGCTCCATTGCGCATGGGCGTCGACTCCATCTTAGATTATTTTCCCCGCAGAGGGTGAGGTAGGAGTTGTGTATATAGTAAAGGTGCCCATGCAATGGAGTAAGTATGTATGTACATAATGTGTATAAAACTAGTAAGTATTTACAAAAAAGTTTTATTCAACTTAAAACGGCTACAGGCTCCCGGGGAGGGCGCATGTGAACCTGCAGCGTCTCATGCCACGAACAGATGTACACTGGGTAAGTGACATTTTCCGTTCGATGGCATGTGTAGCTGCAGATACACATGCTGTGCATAGACTAGTAAGCAGTTATCTCCCCAAAAGCGGTGGCTTAGCCTGTAGGAGTTGAAGTTGTTTGAAACAATGTTCGTAGTACAGCCTTTCCTACTGTGGCATGTTGTGTTGTTAACACATCTACACAGTAATGTTTTGTGAATGTATGAGGCGTAGACCATGTGGCTGCCTTACAGATTTCTGTCATAGGTATATTTCCCAGAAAAGCCATTGTGGCGCCCTTCTTCCTAGAGGAGTGCGCCTTTGGCTTAATAGGTAGATCTCTTTTTGCTTTGATATAGCAGGTCTGAATACATTTCACTATCCATCTGGCAATGCCTTGTTTGGATATTGGATTTCCTGCATGAGGTTTTTGGAAGGCTACAAACAATTGTTTTGCGAAACTGTTTTGTTCTATCAATGTAATACATTAGTGCTCCTATAATGTCTAACGTATGTAAGGCTCTTTCGGCTACTGAGTCTGGTTGAGGAAAAAAGACTGGGAGTTCCACTGTTTGGTTTAGGTGGAACGGTGATATAACTTTTGGTAAGAATTTGGATTTGTACGGAGAAACACTTTATGTTTATCTATTTGTATAAAGGGTTCTTGTATAGTAAATGTTTGTATTTCACTTACTCTTCTAAGAGATGTGATAGCTATTAGGAAGGCTACTTTCCAGGTTAAGGAGTGCATGGGTTCAAATGGTGGACCCATGAGTCGTGTTAATACAATATTGAGGTTCCACGAGGGGACTGGTGGTGATCTCGGGGGTATGATTCTTTTTAAACCCTCCATAAATGCTTTTGATAACTGGGATTCTAAAAAGTGATGTTGAATGTGTAATCTGCAGATATTGCTGTGAGATGTATTTTAATAGAAGAAAATGCTAGTTTAGATTTTTGTAAGTGTAATAAGTAGCATACAATGTTTTTTGAGGAAGCATGTAGTGGTTGAATTTGATTATTATGGCAGTAATAAACAAATCTTTTCCATTTGTTTGCGTAACAATGTCTTGTAGTAGGTTTTCTAGCTTGTTTAATGACCTCCAGACATTCTTGGGTAAGGTCTTGAGCGATGCTGGATTCGGGTGTCTGATCTGTTGTTTGTGTTGAGTTAACAGATCTGGTCTGTTTGGTAGTTTGATATGAGGTACTACTGACAGGTCTAGTAGTGTTGTGTACCATGGTTGGCGAGCCCAGGTTGGTGCTATTAGTATTAGCTTGTCTGTTTTGACTCCATTTGTTTACCAGATAAGGAAAGAGTGGGAGAGGGGGAAAAGCGTAAGCAAATATCCCTGACCAACTCATCCATAACGCATTGCCCTTGGACTGAGGGTGTGGATACCTGGACGCGAACTCTTGGCATTTTGTGTTTTCTTTTGTTGCGAATAGGTCTATTTCTGGTGTTCCCCAGCGTAGAAAGTAATTTTGTAGTATCTGGGGATGAATTTCCCATTCGTGTGTTTGTTGATGAGCTCGACTGAGATTGTCGGCCAACTGGTTTTGAATCCCTGGGATGTATTGTGCTATTAGGCGAATGTGATTGTGAATTGCCAAATGTTTTGTGCTAAGAGACACAGTTGTGATGAGTGTGTCCGTCCATGTTTGTTTAGGTAATACATTGTTGTCATGTTGTCTGTTTTGACAAGTATGTGTTTGTGGGCTATTAGTGGTTGAAATGCTTTCAATGCTTGAAACACTGCTAACAGTTCTAAATGATTTATATGCAGTTGTTTTTGCTGAACATCCCATTGTCCCTGTATACTGTGCTGGTTGAGGTGTGCTCCCCACCCCATCATAGAAGCATCTGTTGTGATTATGTATTGAGGCACTCGGTCTTGAAATGGCCACCCTTGTTTTAAATTTATAGGATTCCACCACTGAAGCGAGAGGTGTGTCTGGCGGTCTATCAACACTAGATCCTGAAGTTGACCCTGTGCTTGTGTCCATTGTGTTGCTAGGCACTGTTGTAAGGGCCGCATGTGTAGACTTGCGTTTGGGACAATGGCTATGCATGAAGACATCATGCCTAGAAGTTTCATTACAAACCTCACTTGATAGTGCTGGTTTGGGTACATGTTTAATATTATAGTTTGGAATGCTTGTGCTCTTTGTGGACTTGGAGTGACAATCGCTTTGTGTGTCGATTGTTGCTCCCAAATATTGTTGTATTTGGCACGGTTGTAAATGTGATTTTTTGTAGTTTAGAGAGAACCCTAGTTTGTGTAGGGTTTCTATGACGTATTGTGTGTGTAGAAGACACTGTTGCTGAGTGCTGGTTTTTATTAACCATTTGTCCAAGTAAGGGAATACGTGCATGTGCTGTCTCCTGATGTGAGCAGCTACTACTGCAAGGCATTTTGTGAATACCCTTGGGGCTGTTGTTATCCCGAATGGTAGCACTTTGAATTGGTAATGCACGCCTTGGATTACAAACCTTAAGTATTTCCTGTGGGAAGGATGTATGGGTATGTGGAAATATGCATCCTTGAGATCTAATGTTGACATGTAGTCCTGTTTTCTGAGCAAGGGAATCACGTCTTGAAGTGTTACCATGTGAAAGTGATCTGATTTGATGTAAAGATTCAGTGTTCTGAGGTCTAATATGGGTCTCAGTGTTTTGTCTTTCTTTGGAATTAGGAAATACAGGGAGTAGACACCTGTTCCTTTTTGATAATTGGGTACTAGTTCTATTGCTTGTTTTTGTAACAATGCTTGGACTTCTAGTTGTAACAGGTCTAAGTGTTGTTTGGACATTGTGTGCTCTTGGAGGCACATCTGGTGGCAATTGTAGGAATTCTATGCAATAACTATGTTGGATAATGGCTAGGACCCATGTGTCCGTAGTTATGTTTTCCCAGTTGTGGTAATATGCGGTAAGCCCCCCCCCCCACTGGTGTTGAGTGGTGGGGGTTTGTGACATTGAAGTCACTGTTTGGTTTGAGGGGTTTTTGGGCTCTGGAATTTCCTTTGTCTTTGGGAATTGTCCACCCCTATATGTTCCTCGAAAACCTCCTCTCTGATACTGGCCCTGATATGTGGGTCTGACTTGTGAGGTGGAAGGCTCTGTGGTTTGGGAACGAAACCCCCCTCTAAAGTGCGGCTTTCTAAAAGTGCCTCTGCTCTGTGGGGAGTAGAGCGTGCCCATGGCTTTGGCCGTGTCCGCGTCTTTTTTGAGTTTTTCTATTGCCGTATCCACCTCCGGCCCAAAACAATTGTTCTTGGTTGAACGGCATATTCAGCACAGCCTGCTGGATTTCTGGCTTAAATCCGTAACTCCGTAACCATGCGTGCCTACGAATGGTTACTGCAGTGTTCACTGTCCTTGCCGCCGTGTCTGCTGAGTCCATAGCTGACCTTATTTGGTTGTTCGAAATAGTTTGACCTTCCTCAACAACCTCTTGGGCACGCTTTTGGTACTCTTTGGGAAGGTGCTGAATGAGATGTTGCATTTCATCCCAATGTGCCCTGTCGTATCGAGCCAGTAGAGCCTAAGAATTGGCAATCCGCCATTGATTGGCTGCCTGTGCTGATACCCTCTTGCCTGCTGCATCAAATTTCTGACTTTCCTTGTCAGGCGGTGGTGCGTCCCCTGAGGATTGGGAGTTTGCCCTCTTTCGGGCTGCTCCTACTACCGCCGAATCAGGAGTTAATTGTTGTGTGATAAACACAGGTTCAGTTGGGGGAGGTTTATATTTCTTCTCCACCCTAGGCGTGATGGCTCTGCTTTTTACTGGGTCCTGGAACACTTGTTTGGCGTGTTTTAACATGCCTGGCAGCATTGGCAAACTTTGGTATGCGCTGTGGGTGGATGACAAGGTATTAAACAAAAAGTCGTCCTCTATGGGCTCTGCATGCATTGCTACATTATGGAATGTAGCTGCCCCTGAAACCACCTGCATATATGCAGTGCTGTCCTCAGGTGGTGACGGCCTTGCCAGGTTGCAATCGGGACTATTGTCAGAGACCAGAGCATCATACAAGTCCCATGCATCCGGGTCATCTTGTGACATCCCCGTGTGTGTCGGCGACTGCATCATTGGGGGTGTTGCTACCGAGGACAGGTGTGGCGAATGCAATGGAGATTGCTGTGGCAAGAACCTTGGTGGTGTTTTGTCTTTAGCCACTTTCGCTTTTGGCTGCATTTCCGTCTCCTGGAATGCTAGCTTTCGCTTGATTTTTAGTGGAGGAAGAGTTTGGATTTTCCCCTGTGTCCTTCTGTATGTGCAGCCTCCTCTGGGTATGGTCTGGCTCTCCCATGCCCAGTTCTTGTTCAAATCTGTGCCCTTGAAGCTGACTTGAAAGGCCTTGCTTTTCTGTATAGGAGCCTGGTTTCGGCTCCAAGGTTGCATGTTTCGGCACCAAAGCTTTTTGTACAGTCTTTTTCGGGTCCGAGGAAACCTTCTTGACTTTTGGTGTGCCGAACTCTCGGTGCCGAGATTGTTTGGAGCTGGTATCCCGACCGGAGTCGGATGTCTTCGGCTGCTGGGAGGCCTTTTTCGGTGCCGATGTTTGGTCACCGTGTTTTCGTGTTAAGCCATGGCCTGTTGGCAGTGGCATCCCCTTGGCCTTTATTATTTTTGAGTGAGTCTTTGCCGGGGCTGGTTTACTCAGTTTGTTGCTGCGTCTTCGGCTGCTCACTTTCAGACTCGTCCGAATCTCGAATGGAGAATCTCTCCTCTTCTTCGACGTCGATCTGCTCGGCCGGTGTCGACGCCATCTGGAGTCTTCGAGCTCTTCGATCTCGTAGTGTTTTCTTGGATCGAAACGCCCGACAGGCCTTGCAAGTATCCTTCCTGTGTTCTGGAGACAAACACAGATTACAGATAAGGATACTTTGCGTGGCAGTTGGGGCAGAAGCAGAAGGAGGTCCGGTCCATGAGGTTTGGAGATGGACGCGGTCTGGCCGACCAGGCCCCGCTGGAGAGTAGAAGCCCCGAAGGGCCGCCGGAGCGCTTCTTTCTTCGGTGTCGATGTGCTAACACTAAACCGGTACCGAGCGCGAACAATACCGTCGAATTTTCCAATAACTAACTAACTTTTCCAAATCGAAAATATGGAGCGAAGAGGAACATGTCCGAACCCGATGGCGGAAAGAAGACAATCTACGAGGGAGTCGACGCCCATGCGCAATGGAGCCGAAAGGGAGGAGTCCCTTGGTCTTGTGACTCGAAAAGACTTCTTCGAATAAAAACAACTTGTAACACTCCGAGCCCAGCACTAGATGGCAGGATAATGCACAGCATGTGTATCTGTAGCTACACATGCCATTGAACATACATATATACACACACACACACACATACACAAATACACATACATATATACCCACTCACACATACAAACACACATATACACACACACAACCCCAATTCACTTTATTTGCTTCTTTGATCAAGACTGCATATTCTAAGCTGATGATACTCTGCTTCTCTTCAGAACTGGCCACCCCAAAAAAGTAATTTAAAGTTTTCTCAAGGCATATACGGTCTATCCAGCCATGAATGATTAAGAGGAGGTTACAATTCAACTCTGAGAAAGACTAAGTAATTTACCTATAACTGTAGTTCTCCAATATTGGTATTTTTCATAGATTCACATGCTTGAATCATCCCAGTTATTAAGCTAGGAGTACTGCAGTGCACACACAGCAAACAGTGCAATGTTTAACAAATGTAGAAAATGTTTGGCATAGGCACACCCTATTCTAATCTTTTTATAATGATTTGAAATTTAGCCACTCAGCACACTGCAGTCTTCAACCTTCCCTACTTATGCCACAATGCTCAGATTTCTCAGTACAATTGTTGAAGAAGAACGAGGGGGAGGAGGAGGAGTGGGTCACTTGTGAATTTAGAATACCAGTATTGGGGGACCACAGTTACAGCTAAGTAATATTTTATTTTGCCAATGTTAGATCTTTCATAGATTTACATGCTTGAATCAGAGTAACAAGCAGTAAATTTACAGCATCCATTTGCTAGTGGATGGTGAGAAACAATATGGAAACTAAAAAGATAAGTCACTTTTTTTAAAAAGAGGTGACTCAGCACAACCTATGCCACAACCACATCTCTTAACTGTTGACTCTACAGCAATTCCGATGGTGTGGCTATTCTTCCAAGTTGCTGCTCTGAAGCTGTCTGCTATGGGCACTCCTGCAAATAAGGCTGTGGGCCTAGTTACACTTCTTGTGGAATATGCTGTAACACTTTCTTGGAGAGGACAGCCCGCTTTATTATGGCAAAAGACTATGGATGCAGACACCCAAAAAGCTTTACCTTGCTTTGACAAACATTTTCCTGAATGTGACCACAGGACACTAAGAGCTGACCAGTTCATCAAAAGATTTAAATCTGTCAACATATAACTTTAAACACTTCTTGAACTCCAAGGTATGAAGGGCACCTTTTGATGCAATGGTTGGATTCTGATGTGTTTTTAGGACTACTGGCTTGTTCAAATGAAAGTGAGAGGGTACTTTAGGAGTGAAACACTGATTAGTTTGCAGTATGACTGACATCTCTGAATTGAAAAAAGGTTCTTTGATTGTAAAGGCTTTAATTTCGCTAACCTTCCTCAAGGAAGTTAGTGCCAATATAAGCACCGCCTTCTTCTAAGAAAGGAGTTTTTATTCTGCCTTGTTAATTTATCCAAAAGGTTGCTTCTATGTAGCATGAAATGGCAGCCAAATGGACTTTGACTGATGAGTGACTTAAACCAGGTTTTGGTAAATAAAGGCAGATACAGCTATACTTGTGGAGGAGTTGTTGACATTGGGTACAAACTGTGACTGCCACAGCAGGAACAGGACAGTTTCCATTTTACTTCTTGAGTTCTGGCTGTTGAAGCTGCTCTGACCATAGACAGTACGTCTCTGAAGTCCTCCAGGATATCTAGGAATTGGAATTAATTGTTTTCAAGAGCCAAGCCAACAAGCTCAGCATGTGGATCGAGATGGACAATCTAGTCACTGCACTGTGTTAGCAGTGTTCGTGTCAGCGGATTTGAAACTATTGTGAAAGGAGAAGCAGCTCTGTGAAACAGTACTGTCTGGGCCACCATTTCGGCTTTTAGAATCAGGTGACATGCCCCCCCCTTTAATTTGTTGTCTAGACCTTGAGGTGGTAAAGCGTACACATAAGTTAGAAACCATCTGACTGGAGCTATAGGAAGGGTGTGCCTGCGAGCAAAATACTGCCATTTACGGTTCAGACTGGTTACAAACAAATCCAGATTTGGTTTTGCTACGTTTTATCCAACCTGTTCATGTTCTACTGAGGTTGTCCGCCCAGGAACCGTTTATGCTCTGTACAGTTCCATCTGTATTTGAATATCATTCTCTATGGCCCAGTGTTATATATCTTGTGCTTCCCTGTACAACAGGTGGAAAAAAAATCAATACTGATGTTTTCTTTTGTTTTGTTTTTTCATTTATTTAATTTTACTTGGGAGAAATAAGTGTAGGCCCAGTGTTATGGCTCTCAATTCTGGGATATTAATATGCAGTGTTTCTTTGGGTGACCACCTGCCGCAGATTATTAGCTCCTGCAAGCGTACACACCAGCTCTCTTGGGATGTTGCCATAACAAACTGAGCTTTCTCCTGAAGAAAAGATAATCCGATGCTGGTGTTTGGTTTCCATTGACCACGATAAGGCTTCTCATTAGGATCGTCACTTCTATAATATCGAATGATCCTTCTATTTCTAGCCAATGTTTGCAGTGCTTTTCTTGAAAGAGCCTCAAGTGAAGACAGCAATATGGGACCAAGGCAATGCAGGAGGGCATCATTCCTAAAAAGGATTTGAAGAGCCAGGCAGTGACCGATTTTTTTTCTGTAAATTCCTAGCCAACGTAGCAAGGTGCTTTACTCTTCCCTTTGATGGAAAAGCCATTTGCACAAAGATGTCTAGTATCACTCCAAAGAAATTGGATCCTTTTACGCAAGCTTTGTCATTGTTTAGAGAAAGCGCCATTTGAAAAATTTGAACAATCTGTACTTGCTGCTTTCCTGGGTGGGGAAGGGATTTGCTTTGACTAGCCACTTGTCTAGTTATGGGAAAACTCAATGGCCTAGCTTTCTCAGATGTGCTGCTACTGGATCCATGCACTTTTGGTTTCATTCCATCTTCCTATGCTGAAGACTCCCAGCTTATTATTCCTATTAATCTGCCATAGGAGGAGGTTGCAGATCAGTTCAGTAATTGTATGGTGGAAGTGAGTAAATGGATGAAGACCAATTGGCTAAAAATGAATGCCACCAAAACTGAAGTTTTATGTTTTGGACCTGGAAAGAATTTATGGAACTCACAGTGGTGGCCCTCTGAATGTGGTAACTGCTCTGTGCCCACGACTGTTACTAGAAACCTAGGCATCTTGTTCGACGAACATCTGTCTTTTAAAAAACAGATGAATCATGTGGTAAACATCAGTTTATGGTCAATTAATATGCTCAGAAAAATCTTCCCCTATCTGTTACATGAATGGAGAGTATCTGCTATCCTGGCATTGGTAATGTCCAAGATAGACTACTGTAATGCACTGTTCCTTAATCTGGATAAGGGGCTGATAAAGACTCCAATTAGTTCAGAATTCCGCTGTCAGAGCGGTTCTTAATCTCCCACGATGTATATCAGTTAGAGAGAGTCTTAGGAAATTACATTGGTTACCAGTGGCGCAGCGTATCCAGTTTAAGTCGCTCTGTCTTACTTTTAAGGCAGTTCATGGAATAGGACCACAGTACCTGACTTCCAGACTCCTCCTGCATGTACCTAAAAGAAGCTTGAGGTCTTCCCAAGCTCACGTGATTCAGGTCCCTCGCACACAAAGCCAAATGGGGAGACAAAGCTTTTACAGTAGCTGCAGCCAGGGGATGGAACTCTCTCCCACAGAATATTAGGCAAGAATCAGGTTATATGAAATTTAGGAAAATGGTGAAAACTGGTCTCTTTCCTCGTTAATTTTTTGGGACATCAAGATCATGGTCTTTGATTTAGTTTGTTTCAGTTTCTTCTATTGGATGTTTTTCTATCTTCATTATTTCTGTTATTTTTCTTATCCTCGGTCTGTTTTTTACTACGTGCTTTCTTCCCAGCGCTTCGATGCTCTTTGAGTAGGAACGCGCTTTATAAATCTCGAATTACATTACATTACTTTGTGAATATCCTTGGGTCTGATCTGAGGCCATTTGGTAGGGCTTTGAATTGATAGTCACAACTGGTCACTGCGAAACCCGGATCTTTTTTAAATGATGCGAGGAGGCCATCTTCAGAAACTATATTAAACCTAAATTTGGTTTCACATTCCACTGCACTCTATCTACATAGCGGATTGCAGAAATGTGACCATATTTCAGAAGCTAGGGGTAAATTGCACTCGCTAAGGCTAATCCATAGGATAAAGTTTAAGGGCCTCTATTTGAACCATTAAGTTCTTCCTGGTTTAGGGGCTGAGGTTTTCAGAACTCATCAGAAAAAAATAATCCTGTGGTATTCTTTGCCCCTCTTTCAAAATCTGGCCACAAGTAAGAAAGTTACCGCAACCTTGCAGCCCATTGTAGAACACAGTATACTTTCCAAGAAGCATTTCAAAACCACCTGCTTACCAAATGTGGTAGCATTTAACTGCTTTGTTTTAGATCCTAATTATTTTTTTGAATTTTATTTATAGGTAGAGAAGTCAAGAACATATGAGAAGGTAGAAAAACAGAAAAAAGATACAGAAAAATATGGGATAGGTCTGCAAACGGAGATGCTCTAAACAGCTATTCTGCAAACTAGCATTTGCAAAGTCAATAGGTCTTGCCTATGCAAGAGCTACTGGCTTTGTGAATTATTTTTAGTTGTGTGACTTTGTTTTTAAACAAAGATGACATCCTTCCTTTACAATTTTTTTGTGTGAACGTAGCAGTGTGGTGTTTTGGATTATCATCAGAGATGCTGAAATTATTCTAAGTGGCATTGTTTGCAGCTCGCAGAATGACTAACAGAAAGCAGCTCACTGAGTTTACTTGGTGTTTGTTTTAGCTTCAAAGGAGACCTAAAACAGCATATGGTGTTATTTGTCCCAAGGGCTTTGGCTCAGAGGATGAAGAAGGAAAATGTGATTATGGGCAGAGCTGCAGGCTTTGGTACTGGTGAAGTAGCATTGAGGCTCGGTTGAACATTCTGTGATTCTGGGAATATCACTATCTCCTGTGCACAAAAAATGAAAGTGATTTTGTGATAAAACAAACCGAGCATTTAAAATAATTAAAATCTATTCCAACAGTGTGTACGGCACAGCATCACAAACCTCCTGGTATGTGAGGGTCAGATGTTTTAGGCATGCTAGAGGCTAATAGTGCATGTCAAAGGTGACAATGACAAGTATGCCCACCAGTTTGGTGGATTGATGCTATACTGGGGGTTTAGGTGGAGCAATTAACATGCAGGAACCATCGGGATATTTCATGCATATAAGTTTGCATGTGATATTTACCTTTCAAAAGATAAATAATCAGTGCACTCGACCTCCTTGATAATTCCTAATTTTAAAATGAATCCTTCATATGCTTGGCGTGCTGGGGGGGGGGGGGGGGGGGGGTGTCACCTCCAGATCATAGGTGCATCTGCTAAATGTATTAGCACTATACCTTTTCCAGGATAGTGTCTTCCCTCAGCTCTAATTGTAGTCCTACCAATGGGTTCTGACCTGTATTTGGCGTTCTTTTCTGGAGTAAGTTATTGATTATCACTTTTTAAACAGATTGAAAATATTCCAAGACTTCTGTTCCATTTTATGCATGCTTTTATAAATCAAAATTCACCTTTGACATAATCCTGACGTTCTAAACATTATTTCCCCTCCTGATATGTTCAAATTAGTCCCCAAATCATTTTGGACCTTCCAACGACCTTTGTTAAGGGGCGTCTTCTGTGAAACAAAAAAGGTAATGTGATGCTTCATTTTCTTCACACCCTGTAACTTAATTATGTGAAAATGTGTCTGAATACTTAAAGCTAACATTGCTAGATACTGTGATGTACTTAAAATGTTACCATGTCTGATACAAATACACATTCTTTGCATCTGAACAGTGGTTACAACCATTCAGCAAATGTTCCCAGCATACTTGCATCAACAATGCCGACACAAGGTTTCCAGTTCAGTGTAAAACTGCCAGTTTGCAATCCCGCCACAAGGCAAACTATAGAAAAGAACAGGAAATACAGGTCAGAATCATTGGTTGGACTACAGATGTAGATTTATATTTTCTGCCTACTCCTGCCATCTAGTGTTGGGTCAAGAACTGTGCAAGTTGATTTTCTTCAAAAAGTCTTTCAAGTCGTGAGGTATAGTGACTCCTTCTCTTGTTGGTAATGCACATGGGCATCAACTCCATTGATAGATTGTTTTCCCACAGGTGGGTGTGAATGTAGTATAAGAGTAAAGAAAAATGTCCATGGAAAGGACAATGTAAACAGAAAACAAACGAACTGAAGCGGCCACAGGTGTCCAGGGAGGAGGGCAGGCACATGAAAATCTACAGCACTACATGCTGCAAACAGATGATTACTGGTTGTAAGTAACATTTTCCATTTGATGGCATGTGTGGCGGTAGATACACATGCTCTACATAGAATGTAAAACAGTGCCTTCTAAAAGCAGTTGTTTGAGAAGGTGTACTTACCACTGCGTGTCTACATTGGCTTGTGGGTGTGCTAAAACATCCACACATTAAGGTTTGGTGAAGATGTGGGGTGTGGACCATGTAGTTGCTTTACAATGTTCAGCTATGGGAGTATTTCCTAAAAACGGTCATAGCTGCTCGCTTTTTGTACGCGTTCTAGGAGGAATAGGTAAAGTCTTCTGGCCTTACCATAACAGGTTTGGATACACTTTACTATTCCATCTGGCTATGCCTGATTTGGATGAGGTTGCCTTTGTGGGTTGGTGAAAAGGCAACAAAAAATTGTTTCGATTTTCTAAAAGTTTTAGTTCTATCAATGTAGAAGATAAGCAATCCTAGCATATAGTGCATGAAGAGCTCTCTCCGCAACATAGTCTGGTTGAGGGGGAAAAAAAACTGGCAATTTGATGGATTGGTTGTGATGGAATTGAGATACACCACCTTATCTCTGTGTATTCGGAAGAAGGGTTCTTGTAAGGTTAAGCCTATAACTCACTAAGTGAAGTGATAGCAACTACGAATGACACTTTCAAAGTTAAAAACTGAAGAGGGCATTAGTGCAGAGGTTCAAATGGGGGACCCATAAGTTTTGTAAGTACTACATTAAGATTCCAAGAAGGCGCAGGAGGAATCACTCTTAAGCCCTACCATGAAGGCTTTAATGACCGGAATTTTGAAAGAGAAAGAAGTTGCCTTTTTTATAGGTAAGCAGCTATTGTGGCAAAATGCAATCGTATAGAAGTGTATGCAACGTTTGTCTTCTTTAAGTGAAGTAGGAAGGAGACAATGACCTGCATTATGGCTCTGAAAGGGTCAATTTGTTTTGAATGGCAATAGCAAATAAAATGTTTCCATTTTGCTGCATAAAATGCTCTAGTGGTGGGTTTGCGTGCTTCTTTAAGAATATCCCTACATTCCTGTGCTAACTTAGCCAAACTCTATGATCTCAGAAGCCATATTGCTACATTTACTTCCTTGGGATGTGGGTGCCTGATTTCACCATAGTTCTGAGTGAGATGGTCGCGGTAGACTGGAAGCTTCTCGTGAGGAACTACTGATAGTTCAAGAAGGGTTTTGAACTAGGGCTGTCGGGCCCATGTGGGAGCCACTAGTATTAGTGTGTGGGATGCTTGTCTGAGTTTCCGAACTAGAGGCGGAAAAGCCAGGCAAATATCCCTGACCAGTTCATCCATAGAGCATCATCTTTGGATTGGGGGTGTGGAAACCTGGAGGCTTAGTTTGGGCATTTTGCATTCACCGCAGTTGTCAAGAGATCATTGACTGGAAACCCCACTTTTGTAAGTAGGACTTGTGGGTGAAATTCCCACATGTGGGCTGGTTGCTGCACCCTGCTGAGAAGGTCAGCAAAATTGTTGTGTGTTCCTGTAAGATGTTCAGCTAACAGATGGATGTTGGGACGTAGAGCCCAACACCAGATTGTGGTAGGCGAGGTAACTGTAGAAAATGTGTCACCCCTTGTTTTGGTAAATGGTACTTTGGTATCATACTGTCAGTCCGGATTAAGACAGCTCTAGCGATTAGGTGAAGAATCCGTGCTTTCAACGCTAGGTGAACAGTTGGAAACTGTAGGCAGCTGAACTGGAGTCCCTGGTGTTTGTTTTCCCTGAGACGCTAGACTGTGAGATTGTGAAGGTCAGCACCCCACTCAGTCTGTTATCAGTAAGGTTTGAAGAATAGGGCATAGAGAAAGGCCTCCCCTTTAAAAGGTTGCTTTTGTTCCACCACTGCAGAGAGTGAGGAGTGCGGCTGTCTACCAACACTAGATCCTCCAACTGACCCTTTGACTGAGACCATTGATGTGCCAGACATTGCTGCAGTGGACACATGTGTAGTCATGTATTCGGCACTATGGCGATGCACAAAGCCATCATACCCATAAGTCTCATGATTGTTCTAAGTGACTTATTGATTGGCTTGAAAACAGAATATCTTGTTTTGAAAAATTCTGCATTTGTACCAGATTGGGAGATGCTAATCTCAGTTGGGTTTAGAACAGCCCCTGGATACGGGTGAGTCTGCAGAGGCTGAAGGTGAGATTTTTGTAAATTGGTGAAGTCTAGTTGACATAGTAAGTCTTTGGTAGTTTGGGTGTGATGGAGACATAGTGGGAGAACGCTGGCTTTGATGAGCCAGTCGTCTAGATATAGAAAGACATGGATGTTTTTGTCTGCGCAAATGTGCTGCTAGTACCACTAGGCACTTTATGAATAAGCGAGGTGCATTAGTGACCCCGAATGGAAGGACTTGGATCTGGTAATGGTTGTCTGCTATCACAAATCTGAGGTATTTGCTATGTGCTTGGTGTATGGAAATGTGAGAACAGGCATCCTGTAAGTCTAGCGCTGACAGGAAATCGCCTTGTTGGAGAAGTGGGATCATCTCTTGGAGTGTAAACATATGAAAATGCTCTGACAGGATGCAGTGATTTAATGTTGTACATCTAAGTTTGGCCGTAAAGACCTGTCCTTCCTGGGGATTAGGGAGTATACTCCTGACCCTTGATTTTGTGTAGGGACAGGTTCTATAGTTCCTTTGACTAAGACAGCCTGAACTTCCTGTTTGAGCAGTGTCAGATGTTCAGGTAAAAGTTTGAAAGTGCACTGTGGGGGTGCATGGGGGGTCGTCTCAGGTTACTCACGAGGTCGTAGTCGCCTAGGAGACCTCTCTGCAGAGTTGGTCCTCTGGAGCTCGAGCCGGGGGCATCGGCGGGAAAAGAGAGTTTTTTAAAAGTTGCAAAATGTTGCTGTTGGTGAACAGTGCCGCTGTTATCTGGAGTTTCTTGGTCCTTCGGTTCAGGGCAGTCCTCAGAGGTCGCTGGTCCCTGTCGGCTGCGTCGCTGTGCTGGTTCTTTGGGTTTGGAGACAGGCCTGTACGGCTAGGGCCAAGTCAGTTGTCGTCTCCGCTGTCTCTGCAGTGCTTTCAGGTCAGCAGTCCTTCTTGTTGTAGGTTGCAGGAATCTGATTTCCTGGGTTCAGGGTCGCCCCTAAATACTAAATTTAGGTGTTTGTTTAGGTCAGGAGGGCAGTAGCCAATGGCTACTGTCCTGGAGGGTGGCTACACCCTCTTTGCGCCTCCTCCCTAAGGGGAGGGGGGCACATTCCTAATCCTATTGGGGGAATCCTCCCAAACTCAAGATGGAGGATTTCTAAATGCAGGGGTCATCTCAGCTCAGGACACCTTAGGGGCTGTCCTGACTGGTGGGTGACTCCTCCTTGTTTTTCTCATTATGCCTTGCCGCCAAAAGTGGTGGCAGTGACCAGAGGGGCGGGCATCACCACTAGCTGGGATGCCCGGGGTGCTGTAACAAAAGGCATGAGCCTTTGAGCCAGGTGTTACAGTTCCTGCAGGGGGAGGGGAGAAGCACCTCCACCCAGTACAGGCTTTGTTCCTGGCCACAGAGTGACAAAGGCACTCTCCCCATGTGGGCAGAAACTCGTCTGGTTGTAGCAGGCTGGCAGAAACTGGTCAGCCGAACACTAGGAGTCGGACAGGTATTCAGGGGGCATTTCTAAGATGCCCTCTGGGTGCATTTTACAATAAATCCCACACTGGCATCAGTGTGCAAGTTTGATACCAACCTTCCCAGATTTCAGTGTAGCCATCATGGAATTGTGGAGTTTGTGTTTGACAAACTCCCAAACCATATACTATTTATGGCTACCCTGCACTTACAATGTCTAAGGTTTTGCTTAGACACTGTAGGGGCATAGTGCTCATGCACATATGCCCTCACCTGTGGTATAGTGCACCCTGCCTTAGGGCTGTAAGGCCTGCTAGAGGGGTGACTTACCTATGCCATAGGCAGGGAGAGGTGGGCATGGCACTCGGAGGGGAGTGCCATGTCGACTTAGTCTTTTTCTCCCCACCAGCACACACAAGCTGTGAGGCAGTGTGCATGTGCTGAGTGAGGGGTCCCCAGGTTGGCATAAGACATGCTGCAGCCCTTAGAGACCTTCCCTGGCATCAGGGCCCTTGGTACCAGGGGTGCCATTTATAAGGGACTTATCTGGGTGCCAGGGCTGTGCCAATTGTGGGAACAAAGGTACCGTTTAGGGAAAGAGCTCTCGGGCTGGGGCCTGGTTAGCAGGGTCCCAGCACACTTTCATTCATAACTGGCATCAACAAAAGGCAAACAGTCAGGGGGTAGCCATGCCAAGGAGGCATTTCCTTACACACACTATAGGAGTAAACCATAAACTGAGCAAGCCTCCTACATAAACCATACCTTCTTCTGCGATGTGTTAACAACCCAACTGTGTGCCCACGTTGGGTCTCTTCCTTTCATTCGCAAGTTACTCAAGACCCTTTCTGCATGCCCCAGTGCACCTGTATTAGAAGCTGAAATTGGGACACAAAGAATAACAGTGCCCAGTTTCTTCTGTTAACTTTCAAACATGCAGAACTAGACACAAATATTGTGCTTTTGTTTGCTGTATACACTGTGGCCTCCCCGAACCCTGGCCGGATGTGTAGGATTTAGAGCCTTGGAGGCACTAGGCATGCACTGACCTCTATGGTACAAAGCTCTTTGACGTATGTAGGAAGCTAGCCCTTTATGAGGTATGCGAGTACCATGTAAAGGGTCCAGGGGTTCCCCTGTGAGTGGGCAGGGCTTGCTAGGCAATCCTAAAGTGCTCTATTCAGGGGTAGTGTGGTCGAGCAGCCTTAGGCTTAACACAGAAGAGTGCAAAGACATCTACAAATGCATACAGTAGTTAATAAATGAGCCACACGACTCAAGAAGGATATCCACACCAATTTATGAAAAGGCAGGTATCCTTATATATGTTGAGGTATCAGAGAAAAATCGGTTAGGTAAGTATGTTGTTAAATAGGAATTCTTTTCACATTAAAAAGTGGACACTGCGATTTCTGAGTTCTGCAATGTTATCCTATGGGAGGAAAAACAAGTTCTGCAAACAGGTAGAGTACAGCAACTTACCTAACCAATCTCCTGGGGTTTAAAGTGAGTAGTGGGCAAGGTCCAAGGCAGAACCCACAGTACAACCTCAGAGGCACATGGATGGCTGGGTGCAGAGTGCAAAACAGCTTTGGGTGCCCAATGTGCTCCCATGGAGACTGGTCACTGCAGAAAAAGGCTGCAGGCTCTGGTCAGGAGGCCAGTCGAACTGAACCAACAGCTGGGCTCAGCTTCACAATGCTCTTGCACAGGTAGGCACCTTTTGTCCTCTTCTCCACAGCTCAGGGGTGACAGGTGCAGAGGTGTCCTTAGGTGTCTGTTTTTTTTTACATGAGTGGTCGCAGTAGAGCGGGGCTGAGTACAGATGCTGCAGGCATTGTTGGGGAGTCCAGGAGGGGTGAAACCACAATGGACTTGGTCTCTGGAGGGCTGAGCAACCTTGGTGGCACCATTAGTTCAATTCAACTCGTGCCGGAGACTTTGGGTGCAGTGGTGACTTTAGGTGTCGAGTTTTGGCAGTTCCAGAGGCTTCAGGCTCTCTTCTTTGGAGTTTAGAGGAAACAGGTCTGCTGTTCTCTGGAGGTCTCAAGTCTTTATTGAAAGCAGGCAGTTCTCCTCCGTTTTCTGGAGTCTACTTTGCATCCCTCGTCGAAACCTGCACCAAAAAGGTCGGCGGGATTGGTACCAGGTCAGTTGTTTATTTTCGCCTCTTCTGCTGTTGTGTTTCTTCCGTGTCCCTGTTCTTCTTGGATCATCAGGATCTGCTTCTCTGGTGCCAGGGGCTCCCGTAAACAATGAATTTAGGGGCATTAGAAGTGTGTATGGTAGTAGCCAATAGGCTACTGACCCTTGGGGGTCACTATAACCCCATATGACTACTTCCTATGGTAAGTGGGCATACGCCTGTCCCAGAATTCCTATGTATGCCATCACCAAGATGGCTACTTCTGAAAAATTGTGTTCACCTCGCACCAGTCCACATTAGGTGTGGTACTAGCCTGGGGGTGGCTCGCCTACCTGACTAGCTAATTTTCCCGCCTGTTCAGGGGCCAAATGGGCTATGGATAGGGAGGAGCTCTTTGAGGCTTGCCGCCTTAAGAAGGCTAATCAGCAGGTCATCCTGGAGGAGGCGGTGTTACATCCTCTTCCCGGACAGGATCTTGCTCTGCGCCTCCTGAGAGCAGAAGGCTCTCACCGTAGGGGTCCAGAACGGTGTATCGGGTGGCAGGATGGCAGAAACTAGTCAGCGAGCACACCAGAGGTACGCTCTGGGTGCATGATTTGGTAAATCCAACACTGATTTCAGTGTTCACCAATGCAGGATCTTTGATACCCAATAACTCTATCCCTCAGTGAAACGATCACGTTGCTGGGGAACTCATGTTGATCAGTGTTCAGCACATGAGTTTAAAATGGCTTCCCTGTTCACTTACTATGTCTGAGAATCAACAAAGACATAGCAGGGGTATATCAGCTTGTGCAGCTATGCCCTCACAAGTAATATAATGCACCCAAGCTTAGGTTGGTAAGGCCTGCTAGAGAGGTGACTGACATAACTGATGTGCACTTTTAGGGGAGCTGACATAGGCTGTGTACCATGTTGTGTTTTAACTTTTATCTGCACCAGGACATGCAGACTGCAATGGCAGTCTGCATGTGCTTGGTGAGGGGTGCCTTAGAGTGGCACAATTTGTGCTGCAGCACTTAGGTACCCTCTTTAGTACCCCAAGGCCCTATGTACCATAGGTACCATTTACTATGGACTTGGAGAGGGTGCTAAAGGTTTTGCCAATTGAGGAAACAACTGTGCAGTTTGGGGAAAGAAATCTGGAACTGGGGACCTGGCTAGCAGGAACCCAGTATACTTGCAGTCAAACCTGCATCTTATGCCAGGTAAAAAGTGAGGGTAACCATGTCAAAAAGAGACACTTTCCAACATGACCCCTCCCAAACGAAAGAGGATGAAATTAACCTTTCCCAAGAGAGTATTCATCTTCTAAGTGGAAGAACCTGGAAAGGCCATCTGCATTGGCATGGTCAGTCCCAGGCCTGTGTTCCTCTGTAAAGTCCATTCACTGTAGGTAGATGGACCATCTTAATAGTTTGGGTGTAGGAAAGTACCCTCTTTCTTGGCATGGTTACTCCCATTTTCTGCCTGTTGTCCGTATTTTTGACTGTGTCTATTGAGATCCTGGTAACCAGGACCCCAGAAGTTTTGCCCTCTCATCTAAATTGTACCCTTTGCTTCCTACAATTGGCATACTGGTCCCCCCAAGAAAGTCCCTAGTATATGGTGCCTAGGTACCCAGGGCACTGGGGTTATAGGGGATCAATATGGGTTGCAGACGTTATTCTGCCACCCATAGGGAGCCCATGCAAAGGGTTCTGCAAGCCTGCCATTGCAGCCTGAGTGAAACGGGTACATGCACCCACTTCCACCACAAGTCACTACACCAGGTCACTAGGTCATCCTTATGGTAGGCCCTCTCAGCCCAGAGGGCAGGGTGCAGGTACCTGTGTGGGAGGGCACCCACTGCACTAGCAGAGGTGCCCCAACAAACTCCAGATCCATTTTCCTGGATTTTGGGAGTGCAGGGACTCCATTTGACGTATGAGCTAGACATAGATCACTACCTATATCCAGCTGCATGATGTTAACTCCAAACCTGGGCATGTCTGGAATGATTCCATGCACTCAAGGGGCTCCTTAGAGGCCCCCACATTGCTACCACCATTCTTACAGGGTTTTCCGGGCAGCCCAGCTGCTGCCACCCCTCAGACAGGTTTCTGCCCTCCTGCTGCTTCATCTGATCAAGCACAGGAAGGAAGAACAAAGGATTTCCTTTGGGAGAGGGAGGTACTACAATTTCCCTTTGGAAACAGGTGTGACTGGCTTGGGAGGGGCAGCCTCCCCAAGCCATTGGTTTGCTTTGAAGGGCACATTTGGTACCCTCCGTGCATAAACCAGTCCACACTGGTTCAGGGACCCCCAGTACCTGCTCTGGCGCAAAACTGGACAACGGAAAGGGGAGTGTCCACTCCCCTGTCCATCACCACCCCAGCATCTGAGTGGCCAGGCCAAGCAGGTGATGTCAGAGCCTCCTCCTGAGAGGTGCTTATCTGGTTAGGTGACCAATCACCCCTTTCAGGGCTATTCCGGGTCTCTCTCTTGGGTGTGTCCTCAGATTCAGCTTTCAGAATTCCAGCAGGACTTCTCTGCAAACTCCGCTTCGACTTCTGGCCACTGGAACCACAACTAGACCCACCAGGAACCGACAACGTTGCTATAATGAAGATAACTCTTCTGCAACTTTGTTTCCATGTCTCCTGCCAGCTTTGCAACATTTCCCCGGCCGCGCATCCTCAGAAGACTGCAACTCTTCAGCCTTCACAAGAAGAAAAAAAGAATCTCCCTTGGAGTGTAGGAGTCACTGCCCTGTAACAGCAGGCACCTACAACAAGAGACAACCGGCTGCGTGGATCTCCCCTCATCTTGAGCTGCGTGGATCCTGCATCACGGGTGGTGGTCCAGAGTACTCATCTTGGGTCCTCTCTGACAGCTGTCCAACTTTGGTGGAGGTAAGCCTTTGGCTTTCCACGCAGGACAGTACCCCCATGCACTGAGTCTCTTGCAGCTGCCAAGGCTTGTTTGCATCTCCTCCAAGGGATCTTCAGGCGACGTGTAGCTCCAGCCCCCAGCACTCCAGCCTGCAAAGCACAGCCTTCCGAGTGGTTCTTCTGCGGCGTGGGATCCTCTTTTGTATTGCTGCGTGGGCTTCTTCTGCGACTACGGTGTCCCTGTCCAGTGGGACTCCTGTGGGTGCTGCCTCTGCTCCTGAGGACTCATGGGGATGCGGAGGGTCTCCTGTGACTCCCCTTCTGGGTTGAGTCCTCCTGGGCCTTGCTGGTCCCTGGCAGCACCTCTTTTCCATTTACACGAGGTTGCCTTTGTGAAGGCTTGTTGGTGGAATTTCTGCACCAACACCCGCCTGCAATCTTCCTTCCAGTGTGGGACTTCATCTACATCCATCAGGAACTCTTCTCCGGCTCCAGGGCTGCAGTGCAGACCTGTTCTTTATCACCATCAACCACATCCTGCATCCACAGCTGGGTGGTTAGTAGCTCCTACTCCTCCTGGACTCCACTGTCACCCTTGGACATGGTCCCCTCTCTCCACAAGTCTTCTTTCTTCAGGAATCCACTGCTGGTTTTCTTGCAGTCTTGTCTGAGTGTCTTATTTTTCTTCTTTTCCTCTTTTTGGGTGGTCTGTGGAAAATCCAGGGTTTTACTCCTGCATTCCTGGGGGGGCGGCGGGGGTTTACTGTGTTACTTACCTCTGTGGTTTTCTATTACTCCCAGCTCCCCTCTACACATTTTACCTAGGTGGAGGGTACCTTATTAGCATTCCATTATTTCCCCATACGGTCACTAATGGTTATGGCTATTTGCACTGTGCTGTGTGACTACAGTGGTATTGCATGAGCTTTGCATGTCTCCTAGATAAGCCTTGGCCGCCCATCCACAGCTACCTCTAAAGAACCTGGCATCTAGACACTGCCTATACTTCACTAAGAAGGGATACCTGGTATAAGGTGTAAGTACCATAGGTACCCACCACACACAAGGCCAGCTTCCTACATTAGGATTTTCACCTCATTTGCATTAGCCATCTGAGAGGCACGTGGTCACTTTAAATAAGGTAGTGAGAGCCAAACAAGTATGGCCTCAGCTTCTTCAGGGACCAAAACACAGCAAGGGCTTTCCTCTCAGTGGTACTCCAACGCTGCTCTCTGCTGCCGTTGTAACCTCCGGCTAATGAAAGGAACAGGTTGGTCATGGCCATCATCAATGATTTGGGACAGGACTGCTCCTATCCCATGTTCAGAGGCATCTGTCTGCACTAGGAAATGCTTGGTATAAACTGGACTTTTTAGAATAGGTGCTGAGAACATTGCTTCCGTCAGAGTGTAAAAGGCCTTTTGACAGCTCACCATCAAGTTCACTTTCTTGGGCATCTTTTTGGAGGTCAGTTCTGTGAGAGGTGCCACAACAGTGCAATATCTTTTCACAAATTTACTGTAGTACACAGTCAAGCCAAGGAATGCCATGACCTGGGTCTGGGTGGTTGGAGCTACCCAAGTCCAGAATTGTGCAGATCTTGGGTTTTAGTGGTTGAACTTGGTCTCCACCTACAAGGTGACCCAAATATACAACCTGACCCTGAACTATCTGGCACTTGCTTGCCTTGATAGTGAGGCCTGCACTTTTCAGAGCCTCTAGGACCCTGCCAAGGTGGATCAGATGATCCTAACAGGAAGAGCTGAAGTCAGCAAAAGCATTGAGATATGCTGCAATAAAGTAGTCTAACCAAGCCAGGACTTTACTTACCAACCCTTGGAAGGTGACAGGGGCCTTCTTCAGTCCAAAGGGCCTAACAGTAAACTGTTAAGGCCCATCAGGATTGAAGAATGCTGATTTCTCTTTTGCTCCATGGGTCAGAACTGTCTGCCAGTACCCAGATGTGAGATTAAAAGTACTGAGATATTTGGCTGCCCTTAACCTGTCAATCAGTTCATAAGCCCTAGGAATTGAGTATGCATCTGTTTTGGTCACTGCATTGAGGCCCCCTATAGTCCACACATTTCTCTCTTTCCACCCTGGGAATAGGCTTGGGGACTGAAACAACTGGACTGGCCCAGGGGCTCTCAGAGTAATGCCATCATCTTGCTCACTTCGGCTTTGATGCACTCTTTGACGTGATCAGACTGTCTGTATATTTTATTTTGGACAGGTTAACTGTCCCCAGTGTCTACATCATGTGTACACAAGGTAATCTGGCCAGGGGTCAAAGAGAAGAGCTGAGCATACTGATGCAAGACTTGCTTGCAGTCAGTCTACTGTTAGTCAGTGAGGGTGTCTGAAAAGACCACTCCTTCACCTGAGCAAGCTTAGGGTCGCTGGAGAGGAGATCATTCTCAGGTTCCTGTCCCTCATCAGTGACCATGGACATGGTCATCTCAGCTCTGTCATGATAGGAATGAAGGAGACTAACATGGATAACCCTTTTGGTGTTACTGCAAGAGCCGAAGTCCACCAGGTAGGTGATTTTCCCTTTTCTTCCTAGGTTAGGGTAAGGCCCACTCAATTGGTCTTGGAGGACCCTAGGAGCCACAAGCGCCAAAACCCACACCTTCTGCCCTGGTTCAAACTACAAGAGTTTAGCTTTTTGATCACACCAGAGCTTATGCAGCTCTTGGGTGGCCTTGAGGTTTATGGAAGCTTTTTCCATGTACTCAGCCATTCAAAAGCGAAGGCCAAGCACATAGTCCACAATATCCTGTTTAGGTTCTCTGAGAGGTCTCTCCCATCATACCTTCACAAGACAAATGGGTTCACTAACAGGATGCCCAAACAGACGTTCAAAGGGGAAAAATCTTTCTCCCTTCTGTGAAACTTCCCTGTAAGCGAAAGGCAGGGTTGGAAGTAAGACATCCCATCTCCTGAGTTTTTCAGGTAGTCCATCAATCATACCTTTCAACGGCTTGTTGAATCTGTCCACAAGGCCATTGGTATGGGGATGATTTGGGGTAGTCAACTTACATGCCACACCACACTCAAGCCGCACGTGTTTCAAGTAGCCAGACATGAAGTTTGCACCTCTGCCAGACACCACCTCCTTTGAAAAGCCTACTCTAGCAACTCCAGTGGCAGTAGTAGTCCTTAGGGGAAATGCCTCAATAAATCTGGTTGCATGATCCACTACAACCAGTATAAATCGGCTTCCTGATGCTGTTGGAGGGTCTAGGTGACCAACAATGCCAATCCACACCCTCTCAAGCGGAACCACAACCACTGGAAGTAAAATTAAGGCAGACTATAGGTGGCCACCTGTCTTGTCACTGGCTTGACAGGCGGCTCAGCAGTTTAAGAACTCCTACACCTTCTGGGACATACCTGGTCAGAAGGACAGGTTCACTAACCTACTCCAAGTTTTAGCCTGGCCAAGATGCCCAGCTGGAGGCAGGTCCTGGGCCAACGTGAAGAGAAATTCTCTTAACCACACTCCTAGTAGCAGCAGGTTTGGGGCCCCTGGCCTCAGGGTAATGAAGTCCCTTCTCCCAATAGGTCCTGTGGGAGTCACTGACATCACTCTTTTCTTGATCAGCAGCTTGCCTTGCTGTCTCAGACCTTCAAGCGTGGGATAGGTCCTCTGCCCCGGCACAGATCTTCCCTACAGGGTCACCTTGGGCCTAACAGCTCTCTGTGTAAGGACAAGGTTCATGAGACTCAGTTCCCGATAGGGCGGAGAGATCTTCTCCCTGAGGCGAAGGGACATATAGAAGCTAGTTTCCCAGACTTGTTGCCCTTTCTCTTGGTAGGGTGGGACATTATTCCAGACTCGTACTCTACTTTTTCACCCTGGGCTTTGCACTGTGCTCTTGTTTTTACACACACCCATTCTGGTATATGCAGCATAGCTGCATGGGTCTTTCTTTCGACCTCAGCCCATGCGGAGTACTCCAGATCATTGCCTAACAGACACTGTTTATGGATTGCACATTCTTTTGGCCAGTAACCCCTCCCCATTCTAGGAATACCATTACCATGGGATGTACTTTGGCCTGATTATCAGCACAAAGGTCTTTATATGTCTCGCCAGTCAAGTACTAGTCTGAAGACATCAGTTGCTCAGTCACCATGGTGACACTGGCATGTCGCTCTCAGGGCTTCAGCCCTAACCCCATTGATATGTGGCTGTTGTCTGTATCTCTCCAGGTTACTGGGACAGACAGGCTGAACAGATACATCCACCCCACCCTCTGAGACTAGAGATGCCTCGGTGGGTTCACTGACATGATCAAGACCCACTTGGAATCCCATCTGGAGAGTTACTACTGCATTTCCTGCAGGTGCACTATAGGCATTCTTTTCTGAGGACAGGTAGGGTCTCCAGTTCGGTGTCAAAGAGCCTTGCACTCATGACACTAAGCTTTTTCTGGAATCCAAACTTTTACCTTTGTACCCACCCTTGGATTGGGAAGAATCTCTGGGCCCACCTTCCTGAGAGGATTTTTAAGGGGCTTCAGTAGACTCTTTGCTTTTATTCTTTGCTTGGTCACCATCTTTCCCTTGGAGGATATAGGAAAGAGCCTCTTGATTATGGTTACCCCCTCCCACTTTTTGCCTGGTATGTGATGCAATTTCGACTGAAAGGTTCGTGTTAACCAGGTCCCTCGTGCCACATTTCTTTCCTAAAGCTGCACAGCTGTTTACCAATTGCCAAAACCTTTAGCACCCTTTCGAAGTCCCAAGTAAATGGTACCCCTGGTGCCTGGGGTATTGAAGAGGGTCCCTGAATGCTGCATCACGAATTGTGCCACTCTAAGGGACCCCTCACCATACAAGACAGGCTGCCATTCCAGGCTGCATGTCTAGGTGGAGACAAAAGTGAAAACACGATATGGACCACAGTCTGTGTGCCACATCTCCTAACACTGCATGCAATATATGTAAGCCCCCCTAGCATGCCTTACAGTCCTAAGGCAGAGTGCATTATATTTCATGTGAGGGCATATGTGCACAACCAGATATGGCCCTGCTATGTCTGTCGATTCTCAGACAGTAAATGACCAGTGAAGCCATTTTAAATACATGTGCAGACACTGATCAATACAAGCTTCCAAGCTACATGATGGCTTCACTGAAGATAGGGATGTTTGGTATCAAACATCTCATATTGCTGAACCCACACTGATCTCAGTGTTGGATTTACCAATACGTACACCCAAAGGCCCGCTGAAATCCTACTACCCCCAGGTGTGCTAGCTGACCAGTTTCTGCCTGCCTGCCACCCAAGACACCATTCTGGACCGCTGGGCTCTCAGGAGGTCCAGAACAAAGGCCTATTCACCCCCTCCCACCGGATGACCTGCTGATTAGCCTTCCTAAGGTGGCAAGCCTCAAAGGGCTGCTGCTTTTGAAAAGCAAATCTGGCTCCCCTCACAGGAGAGGAAACAACACCCCACCCCATCCAGAACCCATTTGGCACTTGGACAGGTGGAAAGAATATGTAGTCAGTTAGGCGTGGTGGGCACGAATTTCATAAGTAGCCGTCTTGGTGATGGGACAGAGTTATGCCCACTTCCCACAGGAAGTGGCCATAAAGGAAGCGTAGTCACCCCAAGTAAGGTCAGTAGCCCATTGGCTACTATCCTACACATTGCTAACATCCCTAAATTCAGTATTTAGGGGCGCCCTTGGCAACACAGAAGGGGATCCTGATGACCTAAGAAGACCAAGGGCACTGACGAGCCACAACAGTAGAAGAGGAGAAAAGAAGCAGCTGACCTGGTACCAACCCAGCCGGCCTGTCTGCATCCCTCAACAAAATCTGTCCCTAAGTAGACTCGTCCTTAAGCTGTGATTTTAGAAACCTGGGAGGACTGTCTGCCTTCAAGAAAGACTCAAGACCTCTAGTGAACAGCAGTCCTGTCCTCCAAAAAAACTCCAAAGAAGGGACTCTGAAGCCTCTGTAACTGCCAAAAGCAGGCACCTGAAGTCACCACTGCACCTGCAGTCTCTGACCGGAGTTGAAGTGGACCACCGGTCCCAACAAGGTTCCCCAGCTCCCCAGAGTAGAGGTCCATTGTGGTATCACCCCTCCTGGACACCCCAAAGGCACTTACAACCTCCGCACACAGGCCCACTCTCCCACCGCTTCAGTGGTAAGAGAAACCAAAAGCCTAAAGCAACCACTGCACCCGTTGCCTCTGGCCTGAGCTGAAGTCAGCCCCGGATGGCAACAAAGACCCCGCCGCTCTCCTGAGCTAGAATTCACTTCTGGACTCCGACAACACCTGCAGCCTCAGACTACAGGACCCCTCAACCAAGAGTGCTCCCAGTCACAGAAACCTAACACCAAAGGACACCTCTGCTCCGGTCGCCCCTGACCCATGGAGAAGAAAACCAAATGTGCACCTACGTACCCAAACACCCCACGTTTGTTACCTACCTGTTGGTTGAACTCAACTGGCCTCCAAGCCAAGGTCTGCAGACTTTTCCCAGGGAGACCGATCTCCATTGAAATACACTAGGCACCCGACGACCCAGTGCCACCCGAGGTGACCTGTTGGTGTGGTCAGGACCCTTGCCCAATACTCACTTTAAGTCTCTGAGGCTAGTCCTGTAAGTTGACATACAGTACCGGATTGCAGAACTGGTTTTCCCCCCCAAAGGATAACACTGCAGAACTCAGAAATTGCACTGTGTCTACTTTTTAACGTGAAAAGAATTCCTATTTTGAAATGTACTTCCCTGAACAATTTTTATTTGATGTCCAAACATATATAAACATACCTGCTACTTTTGTTTTCTAGATTGAGGAGGATCTCCTTTTTGAGTGTTGTGTTTATTTGTAAATGTCCTGCACTCCTCTGTGTTAAAACGAAGGCTGCTCGACCACACTACCTCTTAACAGAGCTTTTATAGATTCACATGCGACCCATCCGCCTCCCCGGATGAGCTCACCTTCTCTCTTTCCTCAGTGTTCTCATTATTGTAGCACTTATGCTTGGAAAATCTGAGGTAAGGCAGCTCCTCACAGGATGTTCTATGGGGTGAGGCAATCTGATTGGTTAAAATTTTAGTTTGGGTCTATTTTACAAAATGACTGTGATAGGTTGTTGAATTGAGGCCTAAGGCATGTAATGTAGATGTACATTTTAGGCCTGTTTTGTATATTCCACCAGGGACTCCCATCTCGACAACGGGGAAGTATTCAAGCATTTGAATCTATGAAAGTTCCAATACTGGAGTAATGATGAGGTCTTGGCAAGTAAAAATGTACCCCCTAGGGAAGAGGAGGAAAATGCAGAGGTGGATGAGATCAGCAATGACTCCATCTCTACCCCTTCAAATAATACATCCACTGAGAACACTACTAATAATGCCTCAAAAAATATACATACTGAAGATGCAAGCTAGCAAGGAGGACAGCATTAGAGGCTAAACGTTTGGCTATATAAAAGGAAAGAGATGGGCCTAGGACCCATCTCTGATGGCAGGAAACTTATAACTAGGGAGGACACTTGTGAGCCCAAAATCCCCAAAGGGATTGTCCCAAAATACGCAGAAGGTGATGGTACCACCAAATGGTTCATAGCCTTGGAGAGAGCTTGTACAGCCAGGGAGGTCAGCCAGAATTATTGGGGTTGTCTCCTTTGAAAACTCTGGTAAATGCAAGGATAGACACTAGATACTGAATGAGGTAGATGCTGAGTCATATGACCAAATGAAGGATACCCTGATTGAGGGCTTTGGCCTCACCACTGAGTACAAGATCAGGTTCAGGGCAACCCGAAAACCCAGAGTCAGACTTGGGTAGATTTTGTGGACTTCAGTTAAAACACAGGGTGGCTGCTAAAGGGTAACAATGTGCATAATAATGAAGGGCTTTATAATTTAATAGTCAAACAGAATCTGTTAAGTGAGTTCAAGAGAAGTTGCAACAGTACACCTGGTAGACCTAGGTCCTCTGTGGGCAGACCACTGGCTCAAAACAAGGGTGACCAAAATTACCATTGTGAGTTTTGCGCCAATGTTTCATGCCGATCAGCAAGTAGATAAGATGCCTGGGACAAATTTCTATGGATGAATGCTGAATTACTTTATACTTTTCTTGTTCAACTCCATACTGTAATGAGAGCTTGGTCCAAAAAACTGTGGCTTTAAAAAAAAAAAAAAAAAAAAAATGCCACATTGGATGCTTGTGGATTTCATATGCAGTCTCACATAGCGCAAACTCTGTATGGGGGGGGGGGGATTTCAGTGCTTCGCGACACAACAATACTTATCACACGAGCACCAAACATTACTTTTTAAACATCTCCTAAATTGTCTAGCACTGTATCTCGTATCATGAGCGGAGACTGGGATTCCCAAATGGTTCCTTAATTAGAATGGCAGCAGCTCCTGCCATTAGGCCAAATCACTTGCACATCTCAGAGATGTGAACTAATTTGCAGTGACTACCTGCCCTTTCAGCATTAACATGCAAAATTCCAAACGCAAACAACCACGAAGCTGGGAGTGAAAGTACTAATATTGCTCAGGAACAGGCAATGAATTAGAACCCATGGCCAGCTGGAGCAGATGTTCCAAACAGTAACAGCGGGAATGTTGAAAGAAGGCATTACTTCTGATTGCTCCACTCTAAACCCCATGAACTCTGACAATCTGATAACCGCCGAAGAAAGGTTCGAACGCCAACAAAACACAGCAGGCTGGCGAAATGTGCACTCGCAAGGATGGTTCAAAGAAAGAAAAAAGTAGCCCTCAGAAGAAAAGCAGTGAATGGAAACAAGTACTTGGGCCATGCTCCATGGAAGGGTCAAGCAGAAAAATAAAAAAATTGACGTTATCAAGCACAGAGCACATAGAAGAAAGCAAATAATGGTGACAAAGCTGCCAACCAATGGTAATCAATGGGCGGAATGTAAGCCAACTGTATGTGATCAAATTGTCTTGCAGAGAAACGCATGCGCACTGTAGGCGAGACCTTAAAATAAGACAAGAAAAAGACACTGGTATTAGCGAAACAGATTATTGTTATTTGGAAGACCCTGGTAAACTAAGGCAGTGCACGAGCTGGCTTCCTAAATGTTTTCTCTGCTGTGCAAAATATCTACTTACTTCTTAAAGGGGATGGTCATTATACAGAGCTGGGCAGAATAGATGATAGCGAACATATTTTTTTTATCTTTGCAGTTAGTGCAATGTAATCCCTAGCTCTCTTGTTTTCTTTCTATCTGCCATGAGTTGGTGCTCTGTTGTAGGTACACAAGATACAAACAGACATGCAGAAATCATATAGGTGACAGCAATCAATCAATCTTTATTTGTTAAGGGCAACACTGTCACCCCAGGGGGTATCTGGGTGATGAGTCTCCATCAAAGAGCCAGGTCTTGAGTCTCTCTGGCAGCAAGGGGGCTGAACAGAGCTGGAGGTGAAGTTTGTTCCGGTCTTGGCAGCAATGTATGAGGAGCAGCCACCGCTGCAGCTGAGACGGATGCAAGGCGAGTGTGCGAGGGCAAGTGAAGAGCAGGGCAGGTGTCTGGAGGGTTGGTGGAAGTTCAGTCGATGGAAAATATAGGCCGGTCCTAGGTCGTGGAGGGCTTTGTAGGTGTTCATAAGGATCTTTAACTGGTATCTCTTCTGGATGGGCAACCAGTGGAGATCTCTCAGGTGGGAGGTGATGTGGGATAGTCTGGGGAGGTCCAGAATGAGTCTGGCAGCAGCGTTCTGTATGGTCTGGAGTCTTCTGAGGAGCTGGCTGGCAATGCCGGCGTAGAGGGCGTTGCCATAGTCGAGGTGGCTGGTGATGAGGGCCTCAGTGACGGTCTTTCTGGTGTTTGTTGTGATCCATCTGAAGATTCTGCGTAGCAAGCAAAGTGGGTGGAAGCAGGAGGAGGTGACTGTGTTGACTTGTTGATTCATGGTCAATTGGCTGTCAAGGATGATGCCAAGGTTGCGTGCATGATTGGTAGGTATGAGTGTAGGTCAGAGTTCTGCAGTCCACCAGCTGTGGTCCCATGCGGAGGTCTTCTTCTCAATGATAAGTACTTAGGTTTTGTCGGTACTGAGCTGGAAGCAACTGTCTCATCCATTTGGCTCCGTTGATAAAGGTGTCACGGAAGTTGGATTTGGTGCTGGAGGGGCCCTTGGTAAGTGAGAGGATCAGTTCAGTGTCGTCTAAGTAGGAGTTTAGATTGAGTCCATGGGATTGGACGACGTCTGCGAGCGGGGTCATGTACATGAACAGGATAGGGCTGAGGGATGATCCTTGTGGTGCGCCGCATCTGATGTCTTTGGGTGCGGAGGTGAAAGGAAGTAGTTGGATGCTCTGGGCGAGTCCTGTAATGAAGGATGCGATCCACCTGAGGGCCTCTCACTGCATGTCTATGTTGTAGAGGCTGTTGATGAGGGTGTTGTGGGAAACGGTGTTGAATTTGACGGAGCGGTCACGGGGGGGATCAGGGCTCCAGTTTCTCCATGGTCTAGGAGCGTTCTGAGGTCGTCTGTGGTGGCGATCAGTGCAGTCTCTGTGCTGTTTTCACAAAATCCTAATTGTCAGGTGTCCAGTAGGTGTTGTTGTTGTCCAGGAATTCAGTAAGGTGCTGGTTGATTTCTTTCTGGAGTACTTTGACTGGGTAGGGGAGGAGAGAGATCAGACAAAAGACTTTGGGAACGCTGGGGTCAGCAAAGGTTTTCTTTAAAAGGGGGTCTGATGACAGCGTGTTTCCATCTATGCAGGAAGATTGCTGTGGAGTTGTTTATGCTGGTGAGATGCATGCCGATTGGGTTTGTTGCCAGGCTATAGAGGTGGTGGTGGCAGGGTTCGGTGGGAACCCTGGGGTGAATGGAAGACTTTATGTCAGAGGTGGTCAGTGTGGTAAGCGGAGACCAGGTGGTAATGTTTGGCTGATGTTTGGTGGTTGGTTGAGGTCGTTGGCGTGGAGGTTGAATTCCTGTGGAAGTAGTCGGAGAGGGTGTTTCGAAGTTCTTGTGAAGGGTGGATGGGTTCTCTATGGCAGTGAGGTTGGAGAATTCTTTGACTATTTGGAAGAGTTCCTTTGTGTGGTTGGCCGCAGAGTCGATGCGGGTGTTGATGGCTGCTTTCATGTGCCTGTGATAGTTGCCGAGGGCTGTTTAGTGAGCTGCTCTGTCAGCGGGGTTCTCGGTGGCCCACCATCATTTCTCCATTTGGCGGCAGTTGCGTTTGATAGTCCTGAGTTCTGGGGTGCACCACATGGCATGCTTGGAGCTAGTGTTGTATTTTGTAGGTGTCAGTGGGGCGAATGTCGGCACTGTCTGTGATCTAGGCAGCAAAGTTCTGGATGGCCTGGTCGAGGTTTGTTGAGGCCTTTGTTTGGGAGGTGGTGAGGGTCTGTGACCACTGAGTTTCCATGACCTTGCTCCAACTGCGGTGGGAGGAGACCTGACGCCTGGCGATTATGTGCTGGGCGTTGGTTAAGTGTACAATGGTGTGATCTGTCCAGGTGAGATCTGTGGCGTGTCTGAATTTGATTCTGTTGCTGAAGGGGAAAATGGGGTCAAGTGTGTGTCCGGGCTTTGTGTGTGGGTTCAGTGACCACTTGGGTGAGGTCTATGTTTTTTAGGTTAACCAGGAAGGCAGTGGAGTTCGGGTCGTCAATGTGGAAGTTGAGTTCGCCAAATAAGATGTAGTGTTGAGTCTCGAATGCCTGGGGTGGGGGGATTGTGATGAGGGTGGGGATGGCATCCCAGAATGTTGCTCAGGGTCCTGGGGGTCTGTAGGCGAGGTTGCCTCCTATTGTGGTCTTGGCATCAGCCTGAAGTAGGAAGTTGAGGTGTTCTAGGAGAGGCGTAGGGTTGTCGGTGGTGGTGGTGGTGGTGGGGCATCCGATGGTTTCCTTGACGATGATGGCGGTGCCTCCGCTTTGTCCGTTGCTGAGGTCTTGGTGTATCATCTTGTAGCCTTTGGGACTGGTGGTGGTGATGTCAGGGTTCGAGGAGGGGTTGAGACACATTTCAGTGATGAAGGCAACATCAGTAGAGAGAATGGTGTCCCCAGAGTGAATGGGCCTTCAGCAGGATGCAATGGAGCAGTTGCGAGGTGATTTTGCTCTTGTGGGCAGGAGTGGTGCAGGATCTTTCGTAGGTTCTGTTGCAGGAGAAGTGGCAGTGTCGACAGGTGAAGGGTGCTTTGGTGGATCTTGGGGAGGAGGAGACACAGTTGTTTTGGCGTCCTGGGGGCAGGGAAAGCAGGCAGAGCAGGGACAGCAGGCAGCACAGGGGCAGGGACAGGGACAGCAGGCAGCACAGGGACAGGGACAGCAGGCAGCGCAGGGCCAGGGACAGGGAAAGCAGGCAGCGCAGGGCCAGGGACAGGGAAAGCAGGCAGCGCAGGGCCAGGGACAGGGAAAGCAGGCAGCGCAGGGCCAGGGACAGGGAAAGCAGGCAGCGCAGGGCCAGGGACAGGGAAAGCAGGCAGCGCAGGGCCAGGGACAGGGAAAGCAGGCAGCGCAGGGCCAGGGACAGGGAAAGCAGGCAGCGCAGGGCCAGGGACAGGGAAAGCAGGCAGCGCAGGGCCAGGGACAAAAGGCAGCCCAGGGCCAGGGACAAAAGGCAGCCCAGGGCCAGGGACAAAAGGCAGCCCAGGGGCAGGGACAAAAGGCAGCCCAGGGGCAGGGACAAAAGGCAGCCCAGGGGCAGGGACAAAAGGCAGCCCAGGGGCAGGGACAAAAGGCAGCCCAGGGGCAGGGACAAAAGGCAGCCCAGGGGCAGGGACAAAAGGCAGCCCAGGGGCAGGGACAAAAGGCAGCCCAGGGGCAGGGACAAAAGGCAGCCCAGGGGCAGGGACAAGGACAACACAGGGGTAGGAACAGCAGGCAGCGAAGGGACAACATAAGGACAGCAGTCAGCACAGGGGTAGGGACAGAGGGCAGCGCAGGGAAAGAAAGCAGGGTGGGCACAGTACCTTAAGCAGGGGTCAGGCGAAAGAGAGGTGGCCCAGCTTCCTCCGGGTTCCGAAGGGCGCGGATGGGCCCAGGCGGCACAGGCTTCTGAGGGTGCCTTGGCGGGAAGACGAAGCTCCAATCTCGTCCCAGCAGGGGAGGCTGCTGGGACATGTAGTCTGGCAGAAGGGATCTGGGCAAGTCCCACCATGCAGGTAGAGGAGCAGAAAGAGGCTTGAAATGTATACTTTACAATGAGTGTGAAGTGTGTTTATTCCAAAATTGTCTTGAAAGAAAGAGTAAGACCAACTTAAAAACTCAAATGAATAATTTATCTATCAAAGTGAAGGTTATAATGATATAGTATGAAGTACTCAAGAACAACGCACCACTGGTCGCTTTGTGGACTGGGGAGGACTGGATTGAGGAGAAGGTTTTTTTGTTGTCTGGGCTTGCAACGGTGCTTGCTGTTGTTGCTGAGACATTTGCTGTGACTCCTTTTGCTGAGGCTGCTGGGGCTCCGAAACCTGCGCTGACTGCTGAGATTGAATGGGAGGAACCTGTTGAGTCTGGAGGAGTGGAGGTGTATGATGAGAATGGTGTGGCATCTGCTGTTTTCCTTGAGAGTACAAATCCAGGATCTGGTGGCAAATATCTGAAATAAAATAACCAGAGTAAAATACACATGGTGAAAAGTACGCAGATGAAAGATAATCTATTGTTGCCTATACTGGCAAAGGTCTATCAGCGGAATCCAACATCTTCAGTCTCCTTGTTACACATTCACATTGTGCAGTAAGAAAAGTATCATAAAGTAACAGGGTTTGTCCCAATAAATAACAAACGGACAACATTTATAAAATAGTTTACATGTAAGAAGGCAAAAAAGAAATATGATTAACCAATCAGATGTTTTAAAAATAATTCCTGAACACCCTGACAGTGAAGTGAAGGTGTGCTTCCTTCGGGTTTAAGGTAATCCCGAAGTAACTTATATGAAGCAAATATCTTGCAAGATCACCATCGTCAAATTCTACAATGGTAGCCATACAACTTCAATTTAAAATAAGCATTGTGCCACTTTAAGAAGACAGACAGTTCTCCAGGGCATTGCTTGCTACCGAATTCCCTCACTTCCTCTAAATAAATGCAGATGTGCAGTACTCTACATTTACATTTTTGTCACCATCAATATTGACTGCTCCCCTCATTGATCAGTGTATCTATTGCATACTATCTCTAGCACCTACAATATCAATTTCCTCTCATTTGTTTGAGAAGAATTAGATGTCCTAATACCAGGTACATTTGTGGTATATTGCTCTGTCTAAGATTTTATCTCTCATTTCTTTGTCTGACCACTGGGGCAGTGGGAACTTCAAAGTGGTTATGCACTTTCCACCTGTAATCAAGCACTAAACAGGTTAGTGTCCCTGTATGAATATTGGGTGCTGAGCAGCAAACATGAACTTGTGCAACCTTGAAGCAAATTGTTTAACCAAAGAGGGTGCTGAAAATGCTCATCTGAAAGTTTTAATACATCAGGAGAAAGGTCTTAGTAACTATCTTATCTCAATAGGCCAAGCTAAATTGGCTTACCTTAAGGGCCAACAGCGCTATGAACCATGCTAGCCGCCTTTCCTTTGACTAAATGAGCTCAAAGAAAATCTGTAAAACTGAAATTCCATGCTTTGTAAAATGATCTGATATTTAGAAGACTGGTTGTTATGAGTGATGACCTAAGCTGCTTTATCCTTGCCTGCAGTCCTCCATAACTAATGAACTTAAGGCAACACACTGTTAAGGAACTATTATTTTACAGATGAACTCTCCATAACCTAGATGTTTCCAGAGCCCAAGGTTTGGTTAGTCAAAAGGGCAAGGACTAGGGCTTGAAAACACTAACAATTATTTAATGGTTCATATTCAATTATGAAGAGATAGGTATTGAAAAAAGTAAGTGTTAAGACTTACAGCACTTTGGAACATGGGTAAGCCTACTAACCCTTCAGAAGAGGCAATAGTTCATACAAAGGAAACTTTTCAGATAAGGAGTCACAAGAAGTCATTAGCATAAAAGGCGTGTGTTAGACTAAACATCCTTGGCACGATATTCCCCTAAACCTTTTGTCTCCCTCATCAGGTTTTGCTAAATTAGTTTTTGTTGGCCTTCGGATTCTGCACACTTTACCACTGCTAATGTGCTTGTGCTCTCTCCCACAACGTAGTACAAATAGCTTACACCCTCGTGGCACATTTAATTTTCTTGTAAGCCTCTAATAAAAGGTAGTGCATGTGCCCAGGGCCTGTACATGAAATTCTACCAGTGGACCTGCAGCACTGACTGTACCACAAACTGAAGTAGCCTTTTAAAATATGTCTCAGGCCTCCCAAAACAGCCTGCAATGCAGTTGTAAACTGCAAATACAGATTGGCAAAATAAACCTTTGGGACAGGTCTAAATCTTTTTAATACATAAAAGTCATCCCTAAGGTAGGCCCCAAATGCTCATAGGGCAGGGTGCACTGCATTTAACAAGCATTTGCAATGTAATAGGTCTTATATTTGCTTAGTTAGAGCTATTGGCATTGTAAAGTTATAACAGGACTGTTCTTGCCACATAAATTGGGCAACCCTACCTTATAATTTTGTCTTTTCCTGTCATAAAATTTCAGTGGCCCTGCATATAACTGAAGCACTTCCATTTACCATCTGCAGCAAAAAATGTAAATGTTGCCATTTAGCAACCTAATTTATATATGCCATGCTAATTCCAATAGAATACTACTTTCACCACCTCACCATCAGAGTTGCTGGCTGGCCAACACAACACCCCAAAAAAAGACACAAGATAGCCACAGAGGAGAAATATATTAGAAGGGTCACCCAAACATATCAAGAGTGTTCAGTCATCGTAAAATAAGGATGTTAACTTGGCCTGAAATATGGTCATATTTGTAATAAGGAAAGATTATTAAAGGTTTATTTGATAACTTTATATGTTTTATCAGAAGTAAACTTTTGGCATTAGACTGTAATGCCCTAAATATCCCCTAAAGGGAACCATAACAAAAATAGCATTTGTGAGAAACATGGTCTTGTAACCATATTGTTAGCCCCTAGAGGGCATAACCCCATGGAAAAAACAGGAGGAAGTAATGCAGAGTAACCATATACTTTGCCCCTAGAGGGCGTTTTTAGGGCCAGCAGGCCTATTGCAATGATATTACAAAAAAGGCCTTTAAAACAAAACTTCTCCTAGCTGTAAAACAGAAGTTCTAGCCATGAGAAAGCCTAAAAGACACTGAATGGTGGGAGGGGTTATTATTTTGGGGTCCCAAATAACAGTGTAGGGACCCAGAGATGAGGTAGACAGAAAGAGCGTTTTGAAGGTGGCCCCACTGTCCTTGGACCATCACAGGCTGAGTTATGAGCCAAAAATGTTCTATAAAAATAATGCCCTGCACGGCATTATGGAGCGAGTTTTCGTGCCGCGAATATTATACTATGTTCACTACAATGCTCCGAACAGCCCATAGAGGACACCACAATAAAAATAGCATTTGGAATAAACATGGCCATGTAACCATACAGTTAGCCCTTAGAGAGCATAACCGCATGAAAAAATAGAAGAAAGTAGTGCAATGTAACCATATATGTAGCCCCTTGGAGGGCACAGTGCATTACACATTTTCAGGGCTAGTAGGCCTACTGCAACAATATTACAAACATTAACTATTCTCAGCTGTAAAACAAAAACTTCCAGCCATGAGAGCTTAAAAAGACTAAGACACTGACTGGTGGGAGGGGTTATTATTTTGGGATCCCCACTAACCTAGTGTGGGGACATAGAGATGACCTAGCCATTGTCCTAGGACCACCTGAGGCTGAGTTCTGGGCAAAAATGTTTCGTAAAAGTAATGCCCTGCATAGCATTAATGGGCGCTTTTCCAGAGTGCAGTGAATATTATAGTACTGGCTCTCCCGCTGTGCCGTAAGAGCTGCTTTGAGTATTTCTGTTTTACCTAAAGCATTTACCAATTTCACATGTTTTAAAGGGAGAGCCACAAGAAATGACTCTGATTAAGTAACTGTAAACAATGTAACCAGCGCTCCAATACCGAGGTTCGAGTTCATGCTGTGAGTGCCATAGCCACCATGTAGCATGAAGGGGAGAGACAAAAGCATTAAATAGTTCACCCACGCTGAAGTATATTGGCAATCGTGCAATAATCCACGTAACAGGGGCAGTCTGCATGTCGTGACAAAAACAGCCTCAAAGCAGGACAAACATAAACCATTTACCAAGGACTTCAAGTGATTTTTGAAAGGCAAGCCTAGGAACGAATGAAAGTGGTTTTGAAAAGCCCACAATACTTACAATAGGTCAAAGCACATGTTCGCTCCACCTAAAAAGGAGTACATTTGGGTTTTAGTGAACAACTCCTAAGTCGTTTTTCACTTCTGCAAGGCTTATCTCTCCCACTGACTAACAATAGGTTACCTTCTTCCATTTAATAAGTGATACTTTTGGATCAGGTAGAGATATCGTGTTTACACTCAAATGAACTGTAATTTAAAGTCCTCTTTAATGTAAAGTTCTATTTTAATTCTGAAAATGCAACTTTTAAAAAGCTGGCATTTTCTTGTCTAACATTTATCAGTATACTGGGTCACATGACTGTGAATGGCTCTACTGCTGTGGTTTATGTTTTCCTGCCAGACAGTGAAGCAAAATGGAACTTGGTGTAGGCAGGATGGGGCATTTACACTTCAAATGACTTGCCTGCAGCACATACAGAGGATCCTGACCCCAGCCTTTTGTCACCCCAGAATCCCTCCTGCCTCAGGGGTGTGGAATTCCTATAACCGGGGAAGGCAGAACAAAGGGAGAACAAAGGATTTCCTGTGGGAGAAGGGATGCAACACCCTCTCCTTTTGAAGTAGGAGTTACACAGCTGGGGAGGGGATGCCTCCCCACACCACCGGATTGCTTTTAGGGGGACATTTGGTGCCCTCACTGTATAATCATGTGTGCACCAGTCCAGGGACCCCAGTCCCTGCTCTGGCACGAAACCACACAAACGAAAGGGGAGTGACCACTCTCCTGTCCATCACCAACCCAGGGGTAGTGCCAAGAGCTCCTCCAGGTGGCCACTTGATTCTGCCATCTTGAAAACAAGATGGGCAGAGGTTTCTGGGAGCATCTGGTTGGTCAGGACAGGTGACTGATGTCAGTGACCCCTTCTGATAGGCGGTCACCCTGCAGCCTGATCAAGCTGAAGGTGGGTCCCCAGATTCAGCCTGCAAGACTCCACCAGGACTCTTCTGCAATGAGCTCTTCTGCTAGTCTGGTCCTGGCCACTGGAACTGCTGCTGGACTTCACAGGAACCAACCAAACCTGAAACTCCAGAGACGCTTTCACCTTGCAACATTGTTTCTCTGGCTCCTTTCAGCGACTGCAACATTTCCACGGCTGTGCATCCTCCTGAGTCGACAAGACTTCAGCTGCACCAAAGAAGCAATAAGGAATCTCCCTTGGATCGAAGGAGTTACTCCCCTGCATTTGCAGGCACCTAAGGCAATAACGTTCAGCTGTGGGGATCTGCTTTCCACAGGAACTACGTGGATCCTCCAACACGGGTGGTGGTTCAGAGTGGTCCTCTTGGTCCTCTCTGCCTTTTCTCCCACTTTGAGATGGTGGGTCCTTGCCTCTCCTTGCAGGACAGAATCCCTGTGCACAGCGACTCTTGGAGCAACCAAGGCTTGTTGACTCCTGCTCCGAGTGATCTTCAGGCTCCAAGTAGCCCCGGCCCCCAGCACTTCATCCTTGCAAGGACAGTCTCCTCTCTGCTGCTCCAGCGACGTGGGACTCCTCTTCAGGTGTGCTGACTAGGTCTCACTGCAACTTACTGTGCCTGCTGACCAGTGGGTTGCTTGTGGGGGTTATAACTGCTTCTGCTGGCACTCCTGACTGCTGAAGGTCAGCCCAGACTCCCCCCCAAGGGTCAAGTCCTCTGGACCTTGCTGGTCCTCTTCAGCTCTGCAAATCCTCTTCTGTCCAGATTTGCAACTGGCAAGGCTCGTTGGCAAGGCTCCCGACTACTGTCCCATCTACAACCCAGCGACCTGCGTGAGACATCTTCTACACAACTCCAGGGACCTCTCTGCAGCTCCTGGACTCCAAAGCTGATCTTCATCTTCCACTATCAACCCACATCTTCACCCACAGAGAGGTGGGCAACAAGCATGCACCCTCAGCGGCAGCTGGGTACATGGTGCAAATACAGCCTCGGGCTTCCATTAGTTTTCAATAGGGGGAACCTGGGGTCACAAAGATGCTGCACGCTAGATCCAGGGGGGTCGATTCTGGGAAACAACAGACTGGACAAGGGAGAGGGCCGCCTGCTGAACGTTGCTGGATCAGTGATCGGTTTATCCAAATCCCTCTAGGCTGCTGAGCAACTTTAGGCATCAGGAATCTTTGTCCGGTTCCCTTAGGTCAGGGGGGCTCCAGGTTTAGGCTGCATGTGTCACCGTGTTAGCCAGGAGGGGTCAGCTCGCGGTCAGAATCTTCTGTGGACCTGCTCTTGAACCGGTGGGCCACCTGGACACGGGCTGTGGGCGTTGGGTGCAAAGTAGGCAAATCTCGCTATCCGGGGCAGTTCTGGAGATCTTCTTGGGGTTTTTAAGAGGTTGTGGTCCTGCAGACAACGGTGCCTTTTGGTAGCAGGGGCTTCAGAAGCTGGATACAGGCCGGTATGGCTGGAGCTAAAATCAGTTGGTGTCTTCAATCTTCTCTGGTGGGGGTCAAGCTTAGCAGTCCTTTCTTCTTCTCTTCTTGTGGTTGCCAGGAATCTGGTGATCTGTGTTCAGGGAGGCCCTTAAATCCTAGATTTAGGGACATTACTGGGGTCAGGGAGCAGTAGTTAATGGCTACTGTCCCTGAAGGTGACTACACCCTTCTGGTTTCCACTCCCTTTGAGGTGGGGTGTGTGTGTGTGTGTGTGTGGGGGGGGGGGGGGGGGGGGGGCACAAGTCTAACCCGATTGGGTCCCTGTCCTCCAAACCAATATGGAGGATTCTGCAAGAACGGGGTCACTTCAGCTCTGGACACCTTAGGGGTGGGTTCTACCTTATTCTGGGTGGCAGGCATCTTTACTAGATGGAGGGCCCTGGGGCACTGTAACAAGAGGTCTGAGCCTTTGGGGCTCAACGCTAGGTGTTACACTTCCTGCAGGGGGTAGGTGTGAAGCACCTTCATCCAGCACAGGCTTTGTTTCTGGTCACAGGGAGCACAAAGGGTCCCAGCCCATGTGGTGAAAAACTTGTCTTGAAGTAGCAGGCTGGCACAGACTGGTCAGTCCTGCACTAGAAGTTTGGCTAAGAGGGCCCTCTGGGTGCATGTAGGAAGTTGGCTCTGTATGCACTATTTCAAAGTAAGGAATAGTATGCACAGAGTCCAAGGGTTCCCCTTAGAGGTAAGATAGTGGCAAAAAGAGATAATACTAATGCTCTATTTTGTGGTAGTGTGGTCGAGCAGTAGGCTTATCAAAGGAGTAGTGTTAAGCATTTGTTGTACATACACCCAGGCAATAAATGAGGAACACACACTCAGAAACAATTCCAGGCCAATAGGTTTTTGTATAGAAAAATATATTTTCTTAGTTTATTTTAAGAACCACAGGTTCAAATTCTACATGTACTATCTCATTTGAAAGGTATTGCAGGTAAGTACTTTAGGAACTTTGAATAATCACAATAGGATATATACATTTTACATAAAACACATATAGCTATTTTAAAAGTGAACACAGTGCAATTTTCAACAGTTCCTGGGGGAGGTAAGTTATTGTTAGTTCTTGCAGGTAAGTAAACCACCTACGGGGTTCAAATTGGGGTCCAAGGTAGCCCACTGTTGGGGGTTCAGAGCAACCCCAAAGTCACCACACCAGCAGCTCAGGGCCGGTCAGGTGCAGAGTTCAAAGTGGTGCCCAAAACACACATGCTTCAATGGAGAAGGGGGTGCCCCGGTTCCAGTCTGCCAGCAGGTAAGTACCCGCGTCTTCGGAGGGCAGACCAGGGGGGTTTTGTAGGGCACCGGGGGGGACACAAGTTCACACAAAAAGTACACCCTCAGCGGCACTGGGGCGGCCCGGTGCAGTGTAGAAACAAGCGTCGGGTTTTCAATGTAAATCAATGTGAGACCAAGGGATCTCTTCAGCGTTGCAGGCAGGCAAGGGGGGGGCTCCTCGGGGTAGCCACCACCTGGGCAAGGGAGAGGGCCTCCTGGGGGTCACTCCTGCACAGGAGTTCCGTTCCTTTAGGTGCTGGGGGCTGCGGGTGCAGGGTCTTTTCCAGCCGTCGGGAAATGGAGTTCAGGCAGTCGCGGTCAGGGGGAGCCTCGGGATTCCCTCTGCAGGCGTCGCTGTGGGGACTCAGGGGGGACAACTTTGGTTACTCACGGTCTCGGAGTCGCCGGAGGGTCCTCCCTGAGGTGTTGGTTCTCCACCAGTCGAGTCGGGGTCGCCGGGTGCAGTGTTGCAAGTCTCACGCTTCTTGCGGGGAGTTGCAGGGGTCTTTAAATCTGCTCTTTGAAACAAAGTTGCAGTTCTTTTGGAGCAGTGCCGCTGTCCTCTGGAGTTTCGTGTCTTTCTTGAAGCAGGGCAGTCCTCAGAGTTTTTCGACTGTGAGTAACCAAAGTTGTCCCCCCTGAACCCCCACAGCGACGCCTGCAGAGGGAATCCCCAGGCTCCCCCTGACCGCGACTGTCTGAACTCCATTTCCCGACGGCTGGAAAAGGCCCTGCACCCGCAGCCCCCAGCCCCTAAAGAAACGGAACTTCTGTGCAGGAGTGACCCCCAGGAGGCCCGCTCCCTTGCCCAGGTGGTGGCTACCCCGAGGAGCCCCCCCCCTTGCCTGCCTGCATCGCTGAAGAGACCCCTTGGTCTCCCATTGAAACCTGAAGGAAACCCGACGCGTGTTTGCGCACTGCACCCGGCCGCCCCCGCGCTGCTGAGGGTGTACTTTCTGTGCTACTTTGTGTCCCCCTCCCCGGTGCCCTACAAAACCCCCCTGGTCTGCCCTCCGAAGACGCGGGTACTTACCTGCTGGCAGACTGGAACCGGGGCACCCCCTGCTCTCCATTGAAGCCTATGTGTTTTGGGCACCTCTTTGACCTCTGCACCTGACCGGCCCTGAGCTGCTGGTGTGGTAACTTTGGGGTTGCTCTGAACCCCCAACGGTGGGCTACCTGGGACCCAAAACTGAGACCTGTAAGTGATTTACTTACCTGCTAAAAATAACAATACTTTACCTCCCCCAGGAACTGTGAAAATTGCACTGTGTCCACTTTTAAAACAGCTATTTGTGTTTTATGTGAAAAGTATATATGCTACTGTAACTATTCAAAGTTCCTAAAGTACTTACCTGCAATACCTTTCAAATGAGATATTACATGTAGAATTTGAACCTGTGGTTCTTAAAATAAACTAAGAAAAGATATTTTTCTATAACAAAACCTATTGGCTGGATTTGTCTCTGAGTGTGTGTTCCTCATTTATTGCCTGTGTGTATGTACAACAAATGCTTAACACTACTCCTTTGATAAGCCTACTGCTCGACCACACTACCACAAAATAGAGCATTAGTATTATCTCTTTTTGCCACTATCTTACCTCGAAGGGGAACCCTTGGACTCTGTGCATGCTATTCCTTACTTTGAAATAGCACATACAGAGCCAACTTCCTACAGACATCAACAATCCCACTGTGCTTCACGGGCTGCAAAGTCTCACCTGCGTCTCACGCCGTATCCAACAATGCAGCGTAACCATGATTTCCTTAACATTAGATGTGGAAGCACCTGTGTTTGGCTTTAAAATGTTACGTTTGAAGGCATCAACAAAAGTAATTTTTGTTGTTGTTTTTTTTTCTATTTGAATCTAAGAAAATCAGAAACAAATTTCCTTACTTCGCAGCGAGTCCGACTCCAGCTTCTGTGTTTTTTTGTTTGTTTGTAATGTAGTGTGGGGGCGCACACAAGCGTCCAGGAAATGAAGTCGGAGAAAGAAGAAACGTTTATTTATTCAAATAAACCCATGACACTGAGCCAAATGGAAAGCCAGCCTTGTCCGGTCGTCAGCTAAGCAGGAATGCCGCTCGCCAGCATGACAACCCCAACCTTCCAGAATGCCCCTGTGTGATGGAAGATGATACAAAGAAGAATACTGCCCTTGTTAAAAACTATACTACACATTCAGCACAACAAGTACAAACCTTTATGCCTGTAACATACTAATGGATAACTCTAATATAATACTACATTACGCCACCCCTCTAGCAGGCCTTACAGCCTTAAGGCAGGGTGCACTCTACTACAGGTGAGGGCATTGCTTCATGAGCAATATGCCCCTACAGTGTCCGAGTCTGTTCTCAGACATTGTAAGTCTAGTGTAACCATACTGAGTACATGGGCTGGGAGTCTGTCATTACCAGTTCAACAGCTCCATTATGGCTTCACTGAAGTCTGGGAAGTTTGGTGTCAAACTTCACAGCACACTAAACTCACACTGATAACAGTGTTGGGTTTATTGAGAAATGCACTGTAAAGAAATGGCTCCCTGTTGCAGTTACCCCCCACTTTTTGCCTGATACTGACGCTGACTTGACTGAGAAGTGTGCTGGGACCCTGCTAACCAGGACCCAGCACCAGTGTTCTTTCACCTAAAATGTACCATTGTTTCCACAATTGGCACAACCCTGGCACCTAGGTAAGTCCCTTGTAACTGGTACCCCTGGTACCAAGGGCCCTGATGCCAGGGAAGGTCTCTAAGGGCTGCAGCATGTCTTATGCCACCCTCGGGACCCCTCACTCAGCACAGACACACTGCTTGCCAGCTTGTGTGTGCTGGTGGTGAGAAAATGACTAAGTCGACATGGCACTCCCCTCAGGGTGCCATGCCAACCTCACACTGCCTGTGGCATAGGTAAGTCACTCCTCTAGCAGGCCTTACAGCCCTAAGGCAGGGTGCACTATACCACAGGTGAGGGCATAGGTGCATGAGCACTATGCCCCTACAGTGTCTAAGCAAAACCTTAGACATTGTAAGTGCAGGGTAGCCATAAGAGAATATGGTCTGGGAGTCTGTCAAAAACGAACTCCACAGCTCCATAATGGCTACACTGAATACTGGGAAGTTTGGTACCAAACTTCTCAGAATAATAAACCCACACTGATGCCAGTGTTGGATTTATTAAAAAATGCACACAGAGGGCACCTTAGAGATGCCCCCTGTATTTTACCCAATTGTTCAGTGCAGGACTGACTGGTCTGTGCCAGCCTGCTGCTGAGAGACGAGTTTCTAACCCCATGCGGGGAGAGCCTTTGTGCTCTCTGAGGACAGAAACAAAGCCTGCTCTGGGTGGAGGTGCTTCACACCTCCCCCCTGCAGGAACTGTAACACCTAGTGTAGCAACATGTCTCTAGTGTGGCAGGCTGCTGGAACCAGTCAGCCTACACAGATAGTCGGTTAAGTTTCAGGGGGCACCTCTAAGGTGCCCTCTGTGGTGTATTTTACAATAAAATGTACACTGGCATCAGTGTGCATTTATTGTGCTGAGAAGTTTGATACCAAACTTCCCAGTTTTCAGTATAGCCATTATGGTGCTGTGGAGTTCGTGTAAAACAGACTCCCAGACCATATACTCTTATGGCTACCCTGCACTTACAATGTCTAAGGTTTTGCTTAGACACTGTAGGGGCACAGTGCTCATGCACTGGTACCCTCACCTATGGTATAGTGCACCCTGCCTTAGGGCTGTAAGGCCTGCTAGAGGGGTGTCTTACCTATACTGCATAGGCAGTGAGAGGCTGGCATGGCACCCTGAGGGGAGTGCCATGTCGACTTACTCATTTTGTTCTCACTAGCACACACAAGCTGGTAAGCAGTGTGTCTGTGCTGAGTGAGGGGTCTCTTAGGGTGGCATAATACATGCTGCAGCCCTTAGAGACCTTCCCTGGCATCAGGGCCCTTGGTACCAGAGGTACCAGTTACAAGGGACTTATCTGGATGCCAGGGTGTGCCAATTGTGGAATCAAAAGTACAGGTTAGGGAAAGAACACTGGTGCTGGGGCCTGGTTAACAGGCCTCAGCACACTTTCAATTCAAAACATAGCATCAGCAAAGGCAAAAAGTCAGGGGGTAATCATGCCAAGGAGGCATTTCCTTACACAACCCCCCCCCAAACGAAAGAGGATGAGACTAACCTTTCCCAAGAGAGTCTTCATTTTCTAAGTGGAAGAACCTGGAAAGGCCATCTGCATTGGCATGGGCAGTCCCAGGTCTGTGTTCCACTATAAAGTCCATTCCCTGTAGGGAGATGGACCACCTCAACAGTTTTGGATTTTCACCTTTCATTTGCATCAGCCATCTGAGAGGTCTGTGGTCAGTCTGAACTAGGAAGTGAGTACCAAAGAGGTATGGTCTCAGCTTCTTCAGGGACCAAACCACAGCAAAGGCCTCCCTCTCAATGGCACTCCAACGCTGCTCCCTGGGGAGTAACCTCCTGCTAATGAAAGCAACAGGCTGGTCAAGGCCATCATCATTTGTTTGGGACAAAACTGCCCCTATCCCATGTTCAGAGGCATCGGTTTGCACAATGAATTGCTTGGAGTAATCTGGAGCTTTTAGAACTGGTGCTGTGCACATAGCTTGCTTCAGGGTGTCAAAGGCCTGTTGGCATTCTACAGTCCAGTTTACTTTCTTGGGCATTTTCTTGGAGGTGAGTTCTGTGAGGGCTGTCACAATGGATCCATATCCCTTCACAAACCTCCTATAGTACCCAGTCAAGCCAAGGAATGCCCTGACTTGAGTCTGGGTTTTTGGAGCAGCCCAGTCCAGGATAGTCTGGATCTTAGGCTGGAGTGGCTGAACTTGGCCTCCACCTACAAGGTGTCCCAAGTAAACCACAGTTCCCTACCCTATCTGGCATTTGGATGCCTTGATAGAGAGGCCTGCAGATTGCAGGGCCTTCAAAACCTTCTTCAGGTGGACCAGGTGATCCTGCCAGGTGGAGCTGAAGACAGCAATATCATCCAGATAAGCTGCACTAAAGGATTCCAACCCAGCAAGGACTTGATTCACCAACCTTTGGAAGGTGGCAGGGGCATTCTTTAAACCAAAGGGCATTACAGTGAACTGATAATGCCCATCCAGTGTGGAGAATGCTGTCTTTTCTTTTGCTCCAGGGGCCATTTTGATTTGCCAGTACCCTGCTGTTAAGTCAAAGGTACTTAAGAATTTGGCAGCCCCTAATTTGTCTATTAGCTCATCAGCTCTAGGAATGGGATGAGCATCTGTCTTGGTGACAGAGTTGAGACCTCTGTAGTCCACACAAAACCTCATCTCTCTCTTTCCTTCTTTGGTGTGAGGTTTGGGGACTAAGACCACTGGGCTAGCCCAGGGGCTGTCAGAGTACTCAATTACTCCCAATTCCAGCATCTTGTGGACTTCCACCTTGATGCTTTCCTTAACTTGGTCAGACTGTCTAAATATTTTGTTTTTGACAGGCATGCTGTCTCCTGTGTCCACATCATGGGTACACAGGTGTGTCTGACCAGGGGTTAGGGAAAAGAGTTCAGCAAACTGCTGCAGGACCTTCCTGCAGTCAGACTGTTGTTGGCTAGAGAGGGTGTCTGAGTAGATCACTCCATCTACTGAGCCATCTTTAGGGTCTGATGAGAGGAGATCAGGGAGAGGTTCACTCTCAGCTTCCTGGTCCTCATCTGTTACCATCAACAGATTTACATCAGCCCTGTCATGGAAGAGCTTAAGGCGGTTCACATGGATCACCCTCTTGGGGCTCCTGCTTGTGCCCAGGTCCACCAGGTAGGTGACCTGACTCTTCCTCTCTAGTACTGGGTAAGGGCCACTCCATTTGTCCTGAAGTGCCCTGGGAGCCACAGGCTCCAGAACCCAGACTTTCTGCCCTGGTTGAAATTCAACCAGTGCAGCCTTTTGGTCATACCACAACTTCTGGAGTTGTTGGCTGGCCTCAAGGTTTTCACTTGCCTTTTCCATGTACTCTGCCATCCTTGAGCGAAGGCCAAGTACATAGTCCACTATGTCTTGTTTAGGCTCATGAAGAGGTCTCTCCCAGCCTTCTTTAACAAGAGCAAGTGGTCCCCTTACAGGGTGGCCAAACAGAAGTTCAAAGGGTGAGAATCCTACTCCCTTCTGAGGCACCTCTCTGTAAGCGAAAAGCAGACATGGCAGGAGGACATCCCATCTCCTTTTGAGTTTTTCTGGGAGCCCCATGATCATGCCCTTTAATGTCTTGTTGAATCTCTCAACAAGGCCATTAGTTTGTGGATGATATGGTGTAGTGAATTTGTAAGTCCCTCCACACTCATTCCACATGTGTTTTAGGTATGCTGACATGAAGTTGGTACCTCTGTCAGACACCACCTCCTTAGGGAAACCCACTCTGGTAAAGATACCAATGAGGGCCTTGGCTACTGCAGGGGCAGTAGTCGACCTAAGGGGAATAGCTTCAGGATACCTAGTAGCATGATCCACTACTACTAGGATGTACATACAGGGAGTGCAGAATTATTAGGCAAATTAGTATTTTGACCACATCATCCTCTTTATGCATGTTGTCTTACTCCAAGCTGTATAGGCTCGAAAGCCTACTACCAATTAAGCATATTAGGTGATGTGCATCTCTGTAATGAGAAGGGGTGTGGTCTAATGACATCAACACCCTATATCAGGTGTGCATAATTATTAGGCAACTTAACAAAAAACAAATATATACCCATTTCAATTATTTATTATTACCAGTGAAACCAATATAACATCTCAACATTCACAAATATACATTTCTGACATTCAAAAACAAAACAAAAACAAATCAGTGACCAATATAGCCACCTTTCTTTGCAAGGACACTCAAAAGCCTGCCATCCATGGATTCTGTCAGTGTTTTGATCTGTTCACCATCAACATTGCGTGCAGCAGCAACCACAGCCTCCCAGACACTGTTCAGAGAGGTGTACTGTTTTCCCTCCTTGTAAATCTCACATTTGATGATGGACCACAGGTTCTCAATGGGGTTCAGATCAGGTGAACAAGGAGGCCATGTCATTAGATTTCCTTCTTTTATACCCTTTCTTGCCAGCCACGCTGTGGAGTACTTGGACGCGTGTGATGGAGCATTGTCCTGCATGAAAATCATGTTTTTCTTGAAGGATGCAGACTTCTTCCTGTACCACTGCTTGAAGAAGGTGTCTTCCAGGAACTGGCAGTAGGACTGGGAGTTGAGCTTGACTCCATCCTCAACCCGAAAAGGCCCCACAAGCTCATCTTTAATGATACCAGCCCAAACCAGTACTCCACTTCCACCTTGCTGGCGTCTGAGTCGGACTGGAGCTCTCTGCCCTTTACCAATCCAGCCACGGGCCCATCCATCTGGCCCATCAAGACTCACTCTCATTTCATCAGTCCATAAAACCTTAGAAAAATCAGTCTTGAGATATTTCTTGGCCCAGTCTTGACGTTTCAGCTTGTGTGTCTTGTTCAGTGGTGGTCGTCTTTCAGCCTTTCTTACCTTGGCCATGTCTCTGAGTATTGCACACCTTGTGCTTTTGGGCACTCCAGTGATGTTGCAGCTCTGAAATATGGCCAAACTGGTGGCAAGTGGCATCGTGGCAGCTGCACGCTTGACTTTTCTCAGTTCATGGGCAGTTATTTTGCGCCTTGGTTTTTCCACACGCTTCTTGCGACCCTGTTGACTATTTTGAATGAAACGCTTGATTGTTCGATGATCACGCTTCAGAAGCTTTGCAATTTTAAGAGTGCTGCATCCCTCTGCAAGATATCTCACTATTTTTGACTTTTCTGAGCCTGTCAAGTCCTTCTTTTGACCCATTTTGCCAAAGGAAAGGAAGTTGCCTAATAATTATGCACACCTGATATAGGGTGTTGATGTCATTAGACCACACCCCTTCTCATTACAGAGATGCACATCACCTAATATGCTTAATTGGTAGTAGGCTTTCGAGCCTATACAGCTTGGAGTAAGACAACATGCATAAAGAGGATGATGTGGTCAAAATACTCATTTGCCTAATAATTCTGCACTCCCTGTATTTCCTGAGGCTGTGGGAGGTTCTAGTGGACCAACTATGTCCACACCCACTCTTTCAAAGGGGACCCCCACCACTGGAAGTGGAATGAGGGGGGCCTTTGGATGCCCACCTGTCTTACCACTGGATTGACAGGTGGGGCAGGAGAGGCAAAACTCCTTAACCTTCTGGGACATATTGGGCCAGTTGAAGTGGTTGACTAACCTCTCCCACGTCTTGGTTTGTCCCAAATGCCCAGCAAGGGGAATATCATGGGCTAAGGTCAGAATAAACTCTCTGAAACCCTGAGGCACTACCACTCTCCTAGTGGCACCAGGTTTGGGATCTCTTGCCTCAGTGTACAGGAGTCCATCTTCCCAATAGACCCTATGTGTTCCATTTTTCTTGCCTTTGGACTCTTCAGCAGCTTGCTGCCTAAGGCCTTCAAGAGAGGGACAGGTTTCTTGTCCCTTACACAACTCTTCCCTTGAGGGTCCCCCTGGGCCCAAGAGCTCAACCTGATAAGGTTCCAGCTCCATAGGCTCAGTTCCCTCAGAGGGCAGAACTTCTTCCTGAGAAGAGAGGTTCTCTTTTTGGTGTTGTGTTGCAGCTGGTTTCCCAGCTGACTTTCCTTTTCTCTTGGTAGGCTGGGCCATTTTTCCAGACTCCAGCTCTACTTTTTCACCCTGTGCCTTGCACTGTGCCCTAGTCTTGACACACACCAGTTCAGGGATACCCAGCATGGCTGCATGGGTTTTCAGTTCTACCTCAGCCCATGCTGAGGACTCCAGGTCATTTCCAAGCAAACAGTCTACTGGGATATTTGAGGAGACCACCACCTGTTTCAGGCCTTTGACCCCTCCCCACTCTAAAGTTACCATAGCCATGGGATGTACTTTAGTCTGATTGTCAGCGTTGGTGACTGGGTAAGTTTGTCCAGCCAGGTATTGGCCAGGGGAAACCAGTTTCTCTGTCACCATGGTGACACTGGCACCTGTATCCCTCAGGCCCTCTACACTTGTCCCATTAATTAAGAGCTGCTGCCTGTATTTTTGCATGTTAGGGGGCCAGGCAGCCAGTGTGGCTAAATCCACCCCACCCTCAGAGACTAATGTAGCTTCAGTGTGACACCTGATTTGCTCTGGGCACACTGTTGATCCCACTTGGAGACTGGCCATTCCAGTTTTAGCTGGATGGGAGTTAGAAGTGGTATCTTTCTTGGGACAGGCCTTGTCTCCAGTTTGGTGTCCAGACTGACTACAGTTACGACACCAGGCCTTTTTGGGATCAAAGTTTTTACCCTTGTACCCACAATTGTTTGGTGAAGAGGCTCTGGGCCCACCCTCCTGTGCAGGTTTTTGGGGGCCTGTAGAAGACTCTTTACTATCTTTGTTTTTGGCTGTCTCACCACCTTTCCCCTGGGGAGGTTTTGTGACCCCTTTCTTTTGGTCACCCCCTGTGGAAGTTGGACACCCTAGTCTTGACCCAATGGTCCGCCTTCTTTCCCAATTCTTGGGGAGAAATTGGTCCTAGGTCCACCAGATGCTGATGCAGTTTATCATTGAAACAATTACTTAATAGGTGTTCTTTCACAAATAAATTGTACAGCCCATCATAATCATTTACACCATTGCCTTGAATCCAACCATCTAGTGTTTTTACTGAGTAGTCTACAAAGTCAACCCAGGTCTGGCTCGAGGATTTTTGAGCCCCCCTGAATCTAATCCTATACTCCTCAGTGGAGAATCCAAAGCCCTCAATCAGGGTACCCTTCATGAGGTCATAAGATTCTGCATCTTTTTTAGAGAGTGTGAGGAGTCTATCCCTACACTTTCCTGTGAACATTTCCCAAAGGAGAGCACCCCAGTGAGATTTGTTCACTTTTCTGGTTTCACAAGCCCTCTCAAAAGCTGTGAACCATTTGGTGATGTCATCACCATCTTCATATTTAGTTACAATCCCTTTGGGGATTTTCAACATGTCAGGAGAATCTCTGACCCTAGTTATGTTGCTGCCACCATTGATGGGTCCTAGGCCCATCTCTTGTCTTTCCCTTTCTATGGCTAGGATCTGTTTTTCCAAAGCCAATCTTTTGGCCATCCTGGCTAACTGGATGTCCTCTTCACTGGGGTTATCCTCAGTGATTTCAGAGAGGCTGGACCCTCCTGTGAGGGAGCCAGCATCTCTGACTATTATTTTTGGAGTCAGGGCTTGAGAAGCCCTGTTCTCCCTAGATAGGACTGGTGGAGGGGATTCTTCCTCCAGTTCACTATCATCCTCCTCTGTGTTATCCACAGAGGGGTTGGCTCTATCATACTCTGCCAACAGCTCCTGGAGCTGTACTTTGGTAGGTCTGGAGCCCATTGTTATTTTTCTTATGTTACAGAGTGACCTTAGCTCTTTCATCTGGAGATGGAGGTAAGGTGTGGTGTCGAGTTCCACCACATTCATCTCTGTACTAGACATTATTCTTCTAAAAGTTGGAATGCTTTTAAGAATCTAAAACTAGTTCTAGAATCTAATTCAAACTTTTACAAACTTTTAAACTCTAAAAGAAATGCTAACAGGGACTAACACAAGGCCCTAGCAGGACTTTTAAGAATTTAGAAAACTTTTCAAATTTCAAAAAACAATTTCTAATGACAATTTTGGTATTTGTCGTGTGATCAGGTATTGGCTGAGTAGTCCAGCAAATGCAAAGTCTTGTACCCCACCGCTGATCCACCAATGTAGGAAGTTGGCTCTGTATGTGCTATTTCAAAGTAAGGAATAGCATGCACAGAGTCCAAGGGTTCCCCTTAGAGGTAAAATAGTGGTAAAAAGAGATAATACTAATGCTCTATTTTGTGGTAGTGTGGTCGAGCAGTAGACTTATCCAAGGAGTAGTGTTAAGCATTTGTTGTACATACACATAGACAATAAATGAGGTACACACACTCAGAGACAAATCCAGCCAATAGGTTTTGTTATAGAAAAATATCTTTTCTTAGTTTATTTTAAGAACCACAGGTTCAAATTTCACATGTAATAGCTTGTTTGGAAGGTATTGCAGGTAAGTACTCTAGGAACTTTGAATCATTACATTAGCATGAATACTTTTGTCATAAAACACAATAAGCTGTTTTAAAAGTGGACACTTAGTGCAATTTTCACAGTTCCTGGGGGAGGTAAGTTATTGTTAGTTTTCACAGGTAAGTAAGTCACTTACAGTTCTCAGTTTTTGGTCCAAGGTAGCCCACCGTTGGGGGTTCAGAGCAACCCCAAAGTTATCACACCAGCAGCTCAGGGCCGGTCAGGTGCAAAGGTCAAAGAGGTGCCCAAAACACATAGGCTATAATGGAGAGAAGGGGGTGCCCCGGTTCCAGTCTGCCAGCAGGTAAGTACCCGCGTCTTCGGAGGGCAGACCAGGGGGGTTTTGTAGGGCACCGGGGGGGACACAAAGTAGCACAGAAAGTACACCCTCAGCAGCGCGGGGGCGGCCGGGTGCAGTGCGCAAACACGCGTCGGGTTTCCTTCAGGTTTCAATGGGAGACCAAGGGGTCTCTTCAGCGATGCAGGCAGGCAAGGGGGGGGCTCCTCGGGGTAGCCACCACCTGGGCAAGGGAGAGGGCCTCCTGGGGGTCACTCCTGCACAGAAGTTCCGTTTCTTTAGGGGCTGGGGGCTGCGGGTGCAGGGCCTTTTCCAGCCGTCGGGAAATGGAGTTCAGACAGTCGCGGTCAGGGGGAGCCTGGGGATTCCCTCTGCAGGCGTCGCTGTGGGGGCTCAGGGGGGACAACTTTGGTTACTCACAGTCGTAGAGTCGCCGGAGGGTCCTCCCTGAGTTGGTTGTTCTCCACCAGTCGAGTCGGGGTCGCTGGGTGCAGTGTTGCAAGTCTCACGCTTCTTGCGGGGAATTGCAGGGGTCTTTAAATCTGCTCCTTGTAACAAAGTTGCAGTTCTTTTGGAGCAGTGCCGCTGTCCTCGTGAGTTTCTTGTCTTTTTCGAAGCAGGGCAGTCCTCAGAGGATTCAGAGGTCGCTGGTCCCTTGGAAAGCGTCGCTGGAGCAGGTTCTTTGGAAGGCAGGAGACAGGCCGGTAAGTCTGGGGCCAAGGCAGTTGGTGTCTTCTGGTCTTCCTCTGCAGGGGTCTTTCAGCTCGGCAGTCCTTCTTCTTGTAGTTGCAGGAATCTAAATCTTTAGGTTCAGGGAAGCCCTTAAATACTAAATTTAAGGGCGTGTTTAGGTCTGGGGGGTTAGTAGCCAATGGCTACTAGCCCTGAGGGTGGGTACACCCTCTTTGTGCCTCCTCCCAAGGGGAGGGGGTCACATCCCTAATCCTATTGGGGGAATCCTCCATCTGCAAGATGGAGGATTTCTAAAAGTTAGAGTCACCTCAGCTCAGGACACCTTAGGGGCTGTCCTGACTGGCCAGTGACTCCTCCTTGTTATTCTCATTATTTTCTCCGGCCTTGCCGCCAAAAGTGGGGGCCGGGGCCGGAGGGGGCGGGCAACTCCACTAGCTGGAGTGTCCTGCGGGGCTGTGACAAAGGGGTGAGCCTTTGAGGCTCACCGCCAGGTGTTACAGCTCCTGCCTGGGGGAGGTGTTAGCATCTCCACCCAGTGCAGGCTTTGTTACTGGCCTCAGAGTGACAAAGGCACTCTCCCCATGGGGCCAGCAACATGTCTCTAGTGTGGCAGGCTGCTGGAACCAGTCAGCCTACACAGATAGTCGGATAAGTTTCAGGGGGCACCTCTAAGGTGCCCTCTGTGGTGTATTTTACAATAAAATGTACACTGGCATCAGTGTGCATTTATTGTGCTGAGAAGTTTGATACCAAACTTCCCAGTTTTCAGTGTAGCCATTATGGTGCTGTGGAGTTCGTGTAAAACAGACTCCCAGACCATATACTCTTATGGCTACCCTGCACTTACAATGTCTAAGGTTTTGCTTAGACACTGTAGGGGCACAGTGCTCATGCACTGGTACCCTCACCTATGGTATAGTGCACCCTGCCTTAGGGCTGTAAGGCCTGCTAGAGGGGTGTCTTACCTATACTGCATAGGCAGTGAGAGGCTGGCATGGCACCCTGAGGGGAGTGCCATGTCGACTTACTCATTTTGTTCTCACTAGCACACACAAGCTGGTAAGCAGTGTGTCTGTGCTGAGTGAGGGGTCTCTTAGGGTGGCATAATACATGCTGCAGCCCATAGAGACCTTCCCTGGCATCAGGGCCCTTGGTACCAGAGGTACCAGTTACAAGGGACTTATCTGGATGCCAGGGTGTGCCAATTGTGGAATCAAAAGTACAGGTTAGGGAAAGAACACTGGTGCTGGGGCCTGGTTAGCAGGCCTCAGCACACTTTCAATTCAAAACATAGCATCAGCAAAGGCAAAAAGTCAGGGGGTAACCATGCCAAGGAGGCATTTCCTTACAATGTCTACATCTGACGATTCACATGAGTGGAGTCCTTTATGCTAGGGGCAACATGAGCGTCTGTTCACAGGAAGAGTTAAGCGCTTTGTGAGCATGCACAAACGTGAGTGGAGTCCTTGTTGCTAGGGGCAACATGAGCATCTGTTTACAGTAAGAGTTATATGCTTTGTGAGCACGCAACGAAAACGAAACGTGTTGGCATTGTTTAAAGGAAAGCGGAGAGTTGGCAGTCTTTTATTCATAATCCGGGCCACAGTTTGAACACCAGAGATAGTGCAATTTGAAATGTTTGATTGCACTGCTGTTAATTTCGTTAAGTGCAACAGTTTATTCAAAGAGGAAAATATAATTCTCTATTAACTATGGCTTCAAACAACAATGTTATTCAGCCACCACCCTTTTTCAAAATGTCCTGGAAGACCTACAATAAAGTGGAGACAGTGGTTATGTATTTTTGAAAATTATTTGGTGGCCATTGGAGCGGCCAGATATGAATCAGAATGTAAAAATGCATTACGGTTTAATAATTTGGGCGCAGCTGGCCAAAAAGTGTTTGACAATTTGCCAATTGTGCCTACACCTGGTGCAGAAGGTGTTAGGTGGGATACATATGAGGAAGCGAAAGAAATTTTTTAAAAACAGTGCTCTGAAGTGACAAGTGTATTATTGAAGAGAGACAATTTTGCTAAAAGGAAACAAGGTAGTGACTAATCTGAGGAAGAATACATTGCAGAACTTCGTGTTTGTTTCAACATGCAAATTTGAAAACAGCGTGGATATTCACATTCGCGATCAGTTTGTCTTCAACTGCTTTTCTAAAAAACAACAACAACAAAAAAAAAAATCAAGAAAGATTGTTGACTTGCAGAAATCCAACACTTTGAGGTTATTGATGTTGCAAAGAGTATTGAACGTTCTATTCTTTCTTCAGGAGCTTTTGCAGGAAGTGAGAATAATTCATCAATTACTTCTGTGCAAGAGAAAGTTGAATGCACAATGAACACGAAGTTCAAACGAAAAAAAGGGGGGGGGGGGGTCAAATTGTATGTTTTTGTTGTGGGAAACAAACATGTTAGGAATTCAATGATTTGTCCAGCTATTAATAAAAAGTGTAAGGCTTGTAGAAAGTTGGGACACTTTAATACCATGTGCAGAGCAGGAAATCAGATGTATAAAGGGGTTAACAATAGAATCAAAATTAGAAGTGTGGAAATGAGTGATGAGGACATATGTGCACAGAAGTTTGAGAATGTATTACTAACAGTTGAGAGTAACAGACATGTAAAAAATTAAAGGTCCTATTGTTCAAGCAAATATAGACAACAGCCATATCCTAGTCATGGCTGTTACTATTATAGCAGATCATACATTTATGAAAATGTGGCCACAGGGATTTCGATTAGAGCACATGGACATCAACCATAAAGCTTTCGAGAAACTAGACACTGAAATGATGGGCTACTTTGTTGGTGCTTTAGAGTGTTTAGGTAGGAACATTTCAATAAAAATGTATATAGCTGTCAGGGGACGCGACATTGTAGGTTGGAAAGATCTGGCTAAACTTGGATTAGTAGTGAGACCTGGTCATGATGAACTGGTTAGGTTAGGGGATTTGACAGTGAATTTTATTGAGGATGGTGAAAATATGTTGAGTCACATTATGGACAAGTTTCCAGAAGTTGTTAAAAAAAGACATAGGGAACGTGATAGGTTTTGAACATCATATCAGATTAAAGTTTAAGGTCTGTCCTGTAGTTCACAAAGTCCATACTATACTATTAAGTCTTCCCTCTGAACTGAAAGTGAAACTGGACAACTTGTGCAAAGAAGGAGTGATACAGCCTGCTGGGGCTTTGGAGTGGGTTTCTCCGATTGTCATTACAAAGAAAAGATCAGGCGAGTTGAGACCATGTGTTGATTTAAGGTTACTTAATAAAAACTTAGTGGTGGATTGCCATCACCCTACCTCATATACAGGATATGTTGGCAATATTAGTGAAGTAAACTATTTCTTTATAACTGATTTACATTAAACGTATTATCAGATTCCGTTAGATGAATGTTTACAGGAGCTTACCACGTTTGTGACACCTCATGTAGCCCACAAATATTTAAGATTGCCATTTGGGCTTGTCGCGTGGGCTCTCATTATCCTAAATGAGACTACTGGATTTCTAGGTAGCAGGATCGTTCCTGGTGTGGGGGACTGAGTCTGACCCACTTGGAAGGACCTCTGTCACCCTAAATCCGGTTTTGCTCCGGCTAACTAGCAGTGCCTCATCTCTCCCATGGGGAAGGGATGATTGGGCAGCCGAGCGCATGACATCTTGGGAACTTCTCAGGGAAGTCGTGGTCACTCAGGTCCCAACCGGCTCTCTCATTTACAGTATGATCTCATATACAAATGACAAACGCAGTTTAAGTTTTATAAATTGTTTTTAATAAAACGACTGCATTTTAGATAATAAGGCGCGAGCCGCAATAACCAGAACCATACAACACATTAGGATTGATATAGTCACGAGGAGAGATAAACATAAGAATAACGCTGTCATGGTGAGAGGTGTACTCTCTCTCTGTTAGTTCTGTTTCGAGCACCGCATGTTAAGCTACTAGCTTGTCTTTCAGATTCCCCGGGAAGCCATCAACCCTCATACCTGAGCAAAGGCCTGTGATCGGGTTCAGCATCTGCAACGAGGCAGTCAGCGTCTAGTTGTGGTTCCCTGGTCGGAATCTCCCTTTTGCGTGTATTAGGACAAGGAAGTTTTTTTATAACTAACATGTCAGTGTGATCACAAAATGTCCCTACGCAAGAATGCCAAAGACTAAACTCCTACCATGTCTATCGGCAATGTACCAGACTGTATCCTTGACTGAAGCACAGAGTGAACAAGAATGTGTTATTGAAAACTCCAGTGCCGAAGTAGGCTAAACAGTGTGATATAAAAAATAAAACAAGACCATAGAACTGGCTATTTGAAAAATAACAGTACGAAGCTGAATAAAAAGCATTTAGAGCAAAGTGCACAGAGGCTCTTTGCTGCGAGCAAAGGAATAAAAGACATCCAGGGCAAAGTGCACAAAGGCCTAACGCCTGAAGCTAACACGCAAAGGATACATAAAACTGACCACACTACAGGCTTGCGCTGCAACTAGTGTTTTTCAAAGGATGATGGATTATTTGTTTGGAGATTTAGATTGTGTACAAGCCTTCCAGGATGGTATTTTGATATTCACACCAAAGAAAAACAAGAACACATAACACAATTAGAAAGAGTGTTTGGTATTTTGAGAGAAAGATGCATGACCGTAAGACCTGAGAAATGTAAAATTCTAGTTAAAAAGGTTGATCATCTTTGACATATGACTTATGAGACAGGCATTAAACCAAAGTTTAGTAATTTGGAAGCAATTCAAAAGGCACCAGCACCTACGGATAAGGATACGCTAAGATCATTCTTAGGCCTTTGAAAGTATTGTGCTCGTTTTTTGCCGGGCTATGCTACCATTGATCAACCTCTAAGGGAAATGTTTCATAAAGGGGAGAAATGTATTTAGAAACGAGAAGTAAATGATGCCTTTGAAAAAGTAAAAGAAATGGTGATAAAAGCTCCAGATTTGAACCTGTTTAACCCAAAAGCACATTGATGCTAGTTTAAAAAGACTGGGAGCAGTTTTAGGACAGTTTGTGCGTGGTTGTGAGACAACTGTAGCTTTTGCGTCAAGGACACTTTCAAATGCAGAAAGGAACTATAGCACTATTGAACCGGAGGCACTGGCTTGTGTTTGGGCTCTACAACAATTTAAAGTATATGTGTGGGGCAAATCATTCAAACTATTTACTGATCATAAGCAGTTAGCATTCTTACTTTCAGGGGATGGTTTGGGAAAAGCTGCTCGTTTGGTTCGTATTTTAGCCAAATTACAAGAATATGACATGCGTGTAAAATATATTCAGGGAGGAAAAAACTTTAGGGTGGATTGTCTGTCATGGTTACCAGTAAATACTGAATGTATCTCAGTTGATGAGGATACTGAATGTATCTCAGTTGATGAGGATACTGAATGTGTTGTGGGGATGGCTGATGCTTTACAAGGGGCTGATTGGCAACTTTCTGAAATAGATTGGAAAAGGCCATGGAAGAAGATGTTGTATTAGGAAACGTTCTGAAGTACATAAAAGAGGATGGCCAAGGAGGGTGCAAAGTTTTGAACAAGTATAATCAGAATCTACGTGTGAGGGAAATATTTGTAAGCAAGGTGGATTATTTGTTGCACCTAGGTGTAAGATTGTAAACTTCACATATGGGTCATCTAGGGGTTTCAGCCACTTGTAAGAAGTTGAGACAGTTTTACTGGTGGACAAAAATGGATTCAGAAGCGAGATCTTTTGTTTATGTTTGCCCTCAATGCATGGTTTCTGACAAACGTTGGGTAACCAGAGAGAAACCTTTAACACCAGTAACATTACCAAAAGGTCCTTGGCACATACTGGCGATAGATTTCTCGGGCCGTCCCAATTGTTACCTTATGGAAGTCGGTATATGTTAATCCTAATTGATTATTGTTCTAAATGGATTTCTTTAGATTTTGTGGATTCTACACAATCTAAAAATGAGATTACCTTTTTTAAAAAGGTATTTTTTCTTGGAAGGTGCATCAAAGGAACTGCCACAGATAATGGCTCATTTGTTTGTTTGTTTTTTAATCAAAAGGACATGCAACAATTTAAACAATCATACAATGTTAAACATATTCAGGTAGCTTTATAAAGTCCTGCAGCTAATGGACTAGTAGAAAGGGTAAATCGTATTTTTGAAAGAAGGAATTCAGACTGCAATACCATCAAGTATGGATGTTTGAGTTATTTAAAAGAAAAGGTATGAGCTCATCAAACCACACCTCATACAAATACGGATGTTTCATCTTTTTCTTTAATCAGAGGTTGCAAGCCAAATGTGAAATTTATCCCTAATTGGTTATGTCTGGGTAAGTGTAAAGAAATGGCTCCCTGTTGCAGTTACCCCCCACTTTTTGCCTGATACTGATGCTGACTTGACTGAGAAGAGTGCTGGGACCCTGCTAACCAGGCCCCAGCACCAGTGTTCCTTCACCTAAAATGTACCATTGTATCCACAATTGGCACACCCTGGCATTCAGATAAGTCCCTTGTAACTGGTACTTCTAGTACCAAGGGCCCTGATGCCAAGGAAGGTCTCTAAGGGCTGCAGCATGTCTTATGCCACCCTAGAGACCCCTCACTCAGCACAGACACACTGCTTACAAGCCTGTGTGTGCTAGTGAGAACAAAATGAGTAAGTCGACATGGCACTCCCCTCAGGGTGCCATGCCAGCCTCTCACTGCCTATGCAGTATAGGTAAGACACCCCTCTAGCAGGCCTTACAGCCCTAAGGCAGGGTGCACTATACCATAGGTGAGGGTACCAGTGCATGAGCATGGTACCCCTACAGTGTCTAAACAAAACCTTAGACATTGTAAGTGCAGGGTAGCCATAAGAGTATATGGTCTGGGAGCCTGTCAAACACGAACTCCACAGCACCATAATGGCTACACTGAAAACTGGGAAGTTTGGTATCAAACTTCTCAGCACAATAAATGCACACTGATGCCAGTGTACATTTTATTGTAAAATACACCCCAGAGGGCACCTTAGAGGTGCCCCCTGAAACTTAACCGACTATCTGTGTAGGCTGACTAGTTTTAGCAGCCTGCCACAAACCGAGACATGTTGCTGGCCCCATGGGGAGAGTGCCTTTGTCACTCTGAGGCCAGTAACAAAGCCTGCAATGGGTGGAGATGCTAACACCTCCCCCAGGCAGGAATTGTCACACCTGGCGGTGAGCCTCAAAGGCTCACCTCCTTTGTGCCAACCCAGCAGGACACTCCAGCTAGTGGAGTTGCCCGCCCCCTCCGGCCAGGCCCCACTTTTGGCGGCAAGGCCGGAGAAAATAATGAGAAAAACAAGGAGGAGTCACTGGCCAGTCAGGACAGCCCCTAAGGTGTCCTGAGCTGAAGTGACTCTAACTTTTAGAAATCCTCCATCTTGCAGATGGAGGATTCCCCCAATAGGGTTAGGATTGTGACCCCCTCCCCTTGGGAGGAGGCACAAAGAGGGTGTACCCACCCTCAGGGCTAGTAGCCATTGGCTACTAACCCCCCAGACCTAAACACGCCCTTAAATTTAGTATTTAAGGGCTACCCTGAACCCTAGAAAATTAGATTCCTGCAACTACAAGAAGAAGGACTGCCTAGCTGAAAACCCCTGCAGAGGAAGACCAGAAGACGACAACTGCCTTGGCTCCAGAAACTCACCGGCCTGTCTCCTGCCTTCCAAAGATCCTGCTCCAGCGACGCCTTCCAAAGGGACCAGCGACCTCGACATCCTCTGAGGACTGCCCCTGCTTCGAAAAGACAAGAAACTCCCGAGGACAGCGGACCTGCTCCAAGAAAAGCTGCAACTTTGTTTCCAGCAGCTTTAAAGAACCCTGCAAGCTCCCCGCAAAAGGCGTGAGACTTGCAACACTGCACCCGGCGACCCCGACTCGGCTGGTGGAGATCCAACACCTCAGGAGGGACCCCAGGACTACTCTGATACTGTGAGTACCAAAACCTGTCCCCCCTGAGCCCCCACAGCGCCGCCTGCAGGGGGAATCCCGAGGCTTCCCCTGACCGCGACTCTTTGAATCCAAAGTCCCGACGCCTGGGAGAGACCCTGCACCCGCAGCCCCCAGGACCTGAAGGACCGGACTTTCACTGGAGGAGTGACCCCCAGGAGTCCCTCTCCCTTGACCAAGTGGAGGTTTCCCCGAGGAACCCCCCCCTTGCCTGCCTGCAGCGCTGAAGAGATCCCGAGATCTCCCATTGACTTCCATTACAAACCCGACGCTTGTTTCTACACTGCACCCGGCCGCCCCCGCGCTGCTGAGGGTGAAATTTCTGTGTGGGCTTGTGTCCCCCCCGGTGCCCTACAAAACCCCCCTGGTCTGCCCTCCGAAGACGCGGGTACTTACCTGCCAGCAGACCGGAACCGGGACACCCCCTTCTCTCCATTCTAGCCTATGTGTTTTGGGCACCACTTTGAACTCTGCACCTGACCGGCCCTGAGCTGCTGGTGTGGTGACTTTGGGGTTGCTCTGAACCCCCAACGGTGGGCTACCTTGGACCAAGAACTGAACCCTGTAAGTGTCTTACTTACCTGGTAAAACTAACAAAAACTTACCTCCCCCAGGAACTGTGAAAATTGCACTGTGTCCACTTTTAAAACAGCTATTTGTCAATAACTTGAAAAGTATACATGCAATTTTTATGATTTAAAGTTCCTAAAGTACTTACCTGCAATACCTTTCAAATGAGATATTACATGTAGAATTTGAACCTGTGGTTCTTAAAATAAACTAAGAAAAGATATTTTTCTATACAAAACCTATTGGCTGGATTTGTCTCTGAGTGTGTGTACCTCATTTATTGTCTATGTGTATGTACAACAAATGCTTAACACTACTCCTTGGATAAGCCTACTGCTCGACCACACTACCACAAAATAGAGCATTAGTATTATCTATTTTTACCACTATTTTACCTCTAAGGGGAACCCTTGGACTCTGTGCATGCTATTCCTTACTTTGAAATAGCACATACAGAGCCAACTTCCTACATTGGTGGATCAGCGGTGGGGTACAAGACTTTGCATTTGCTGGACTACTCAGCCAATACCTGATCACACGACAAATTCCAAAATTGTCATTAGAAATTCATTTTTGCAATTTGAAATTTTTCTAAATTCTTAAAAGTCCTGCTAGGGCCTTGTGTGTTAAGTCCCTGTTTAGCATTGTCTTTTAGAGTTTGAAAGTTTGTTAAAAGTTTGAAATTAAATTCTAGAAACAGTTTTAGATTCTTTAAAAAGTCTTCCAACTTTTAGCAAAATAATGTCTGATACAGAGATGAATGTGGTGGAACTCGACACCACACCTTACCTCCATCTTAAGATGAGGGAGCTAAGGTCTCTCTGTAATATCAAAAAAATAACCATTGGCTCCAGACCTACCAAAATTCAGCTCCAGGAGCTGTTGGCAGAGTTTGAAAAAGCCAACCCCTCTGAGGATGACTTCACAGAGGAAGAAATTAGTGACTTGGAGGGCAATTCCCCCCTTCCAGTCCTAAATAGGGAGACCAGGGCCTCTCAAGCCCTGTCTCCAAAAATGATAGTCAGAAATGTTGCTTCCCTCACAGGAGGGTCCAGCATTTCTGAAATCACTGAGGATGCTCTCAGTGAAGATGACCCCCTGTTAGCCAGGATGGTCAAAAGATTGGCTTTGGAAAAGCAGCTCCTAGCCATAGAAAGGGAAAGAAAAGAGATGGGCCTAGGTCCCATCGATGGTGGCAGCAACTTAAATAGGGTCAGAGATTCTCCTGACATCCTAAAAATCCCCAAAGGGATTGTAACAAAATATGAAGCTGGTGATGACATCACCAAATGGTTCACAGCTTTTGAGAGGGCTTGTGTAACCAGAAAAGTGAACAGATCTCACTGGGGTGCTCTCCTTTGGGAAATGTTCACTGGAAAGTGTAGGGATAGACTCCTCACACTCTCTGGAAAAGATGCAGAATCTTATGACCTCATGAAGGGTACCCTGATTGAGGGCTTTGGATTCTCCACTGAGGAGTATAGAATTAGATTCAGGGGGGCTCAAAAATCCTCGAGCCAGACCTGGGTTGATTTTGTAGACTACTCAGTAAAAACACTGGATGGTTGGTTAACTGGAAATGAAGTGTGTGACTATGTTGGGCTTTATAATTTGTTTATGAAAGAACACATTTTAAGTAACTGCTTCAATGAAAAGTTGCATCAGTATCTGGTAGACCTAGGTCCAATTTCTCCCCAAGAATTGGGAAAGAAGGCAGACCACTGGGTCAAGACTAGGGTAACCAAAACTTCCACTGGGGGTGACCAAAAGAAAGGGGTTACAAAAACTCCCCAGGAGAAAGTGGGTGTAAGGAAATGCCTCCTTGGCATGGTTGCCCCCTGACTTTTTGCCTTTGCTGATGCTATGTTTACAATTGAAAGTGTGCTGAGGCCTGCTAACCAGGCCCCAGCACCAGGGTTCTTTCCCTAACCTGTACTTTTGTATCCACAATTGGCAGACCCTGGCATCCAGATAAGTCCCTTGTAACTGGTACTTCTAGTACCAAGGGCCCTGATGCCAAGGAAGGTCTCTAAGGGCTGCAGCATGTCTTATGCCACCCTGGAGACCTCTCACTCAGCACAGACACACTGCTTACCAGCTTGTGTGTGCTAGTGAGGACAAAACGAGTAAGTCGACATGGCACTCCCCTCAGGGTGCCATGCCAGCCTCTCACTGCCTATGCAGTATAGGTAAGACACCCCTCTAGCAGGCCTTACAGCCCTAAGGCAGGGTGCACTATACCATAGGTGAGGGTACCAGTGCATGAGCATGGTACCCCTACAGTGTCTAAACAAAACCTTAGACATTGTAAGTGCAGGGTAGCCATAAGAGTATATGGTCTGGGAGTCTGTCAAACACGAACTCCACAGCACCATAATGGCTACACTGAAAACTGGGAAGTTTGGTATCAAACTTCTCAGCACAATAAATGCACACTGATGCCAGTGTACATTTTATTGTAAAATACACCACAGAGGGCACCTTAGAGGTGCCCCCTGAAACTTAACCGACTATCTGTGTAGGCTGACTAGTTTTAGCAGCCTGCCACAAACCGAGACATGTTGCTGGCCCCATGGGGAGAGTGCCTTTGTCACTCTGAGGCCAGTAACAAAGCCTGCACTGGGTGGAGATGCTAACACCTCTCCCAGGCAGGAATTGTCACACCTGGCGGTGAGCCTCAAAGGCTCACCTCCTTTGTGCCAACCCAGCAGGACACTCCAGCTAGTGGAGTTGCCCGCCCCCTCCGGCCAGGCCCCACTTTTGGCGGCAAGGCCGGAGAAAATAATGAGAATAACAAGGAGGAGTCACTGGCCAGTCAGGACAGCCCCTAAGGTGTCCTGAGCTGAGGTGACTCTAACTTTTAGAAATCCTCCATCTTGCAGATGGAGGATTCCCCCAATAGGGTTAGGATTGTGACCCCCTCCCCTTGGGAGGAGGCACAAAGAGGGTGTACCCACCCTCAGGGCTAGTAGCCATTGGCTACTAACCCCCCAGACCTAAACACGCCCTTAAATTTAGTATTTAAGGGCTACCCTGAACCCTAGAAAATTAGATTCCTGCAACAAGAAGAAGGACTGCCCAGCTGAAAACCCCTGCAGCGGAAGACCAGAAGACGACAACTGCCTTGGCTCCAGAAACTCACCGGCCTGTCTCCTGCCTTCCAAAGATCCTGCTCCAGCGACGCCTTCCGAAGGGACCAGCGACCTCGACATCCTCTGAGGACTGCCCCTGCTTCGAAAAGACAAGAAACTCCCGAGGACAGCGGACCTGCTCCAAGAAAAGCTGCAACTTTGTTTCCAGCAGCTTTAAAGAACCCTGCAAGCTCCCCGCAAGAAGCGTGAGACTTGCAACACTGCACCCGGCGACCCCGACTCGGCTGGTGGCGATCCAACACCTCAGGAGGGACCCCAGGACTACTCTGATACTGTGAGTACCAAAACCTGTCCCCCCTGAGCCCCCACAGCGCCGCCTGCAGAGGGAATCCCGAGGCTTCCCCTGACCGCGACTCTTTGAACCTAAAGTCCCGACGCCTGGGAGAGACCCTGCACCCGCAGCCCCCAGGACCTGAAGGACCGGACTTTCACTGGAGAAGTGACCCCCAGGAGTCCCTCTCCCTTGCCCAAGAGGAGGTTTCCCCGAGGAATCCCCCCCTTGCCTGCCTGCAGCGCTGAAGAGATCCCGAGATCTCTCATAGACTAACATTGCGAACCCGACGCCTGTTTCTACACTGCACCCGGCCGCCCCCGCGCTGCTGAGGGTGAAATTTCTGTGTGGGCTTGTGTCCCCCCCGGTGCCCTACAAAACCCCCCTGGTCTGCCCTCCGAAGACGCGGGTACTTACCTGCAAGCAGACCGGAACCGGGGCACCCCCTTCTCTCCATTCTAGCCTATGCGTTTTGGGCACCACTTTGAACTCTGCACCTGACCGGCCCTGAGCTGCTGGTGTGGTGACTTTGGGGTTGCTCTGAACCCCCAACGGTGGGCTACCTTGGACCAAGAACTAAGCCCTGTAAGTGTCTTACTTACCTGGTTAACCTAACAAATACTTACCTCCCCTAGGAACTGTGAAAATTGCACTAAGTGTCCACTTTTAAAACAGCTATTTGTCAATAACTTGAAAAGTATACATGCAATTTTGATGATTTGAAGTTCCTAAAGTACTTACCTGCAATACCTTTCGAATGAGATATTACATGTAAAATTTGAACCTGTGGTTCTTAAAATAAACTAAGAAAAGATATTTTTCTATATAAAAACCTATTGGCTGGATTTGTCTCTGAGTGTGTGTACCTCATTTATTGTCTATGTGTATGTGCAACAAATGCTTAACACTACTCCTTGGATAAGCCTACTGCTCGACCACACTACCACAAAATAGAGCATTAGTATTATCTATTTTTACCACTATTTTACCTCTAAGGGGAACCCTTGGACTCTGTGCATGCTATTCCTTACTTTGAAATAGCACATACAGAGCCAACTTCCTACATTGGTGGATCAGCGGTGGGGTACAAGACTTTGCATTTGCTGGACTACTCAGCCAATACCTGATCACACGACAAATTCCAAAATTGTCATTAGAAATTGATTTTTGCAATTTGAAAAGTTTTCTAAATTCTTAAAAGACCTGCTAGGGCCTTGTGTTAGATCCTGTTTAGCATTTCTTTTAGAGTTTAAGAGTTTGTAAAAGTTTGAATTAGATTCTAGAACCAGTTTTAGTTTCTTAAAAAGTATTCCAACTTTTAGAAGCATAATGTCTAGCACAGATGTGAATGTGGTGGAACTCGACACCACACCTTACCTCCATCTACAGATGAGAGAGCTAAGGTCACTCTGTAAACTAAAGAAAATAGCAATGGGCCCCAAACCTATCAAAGTACAGCTCCAGGAGCTTTTGGCAGAGTTTGAAAAGGCCAACCCCTCTGAGGATGGCAACTCAGAGGATGAAGATAGTGACTTGGAGGGGAATTCCCCCCCTCCAGTCCTACTTAGGGAGAGCAGGGCTTCTCAAGCCCTGACTCCACAAATAATAGTCAGGGATGCTGGTTCCCTCACAGGAGGGACCAACAACTCTGAAATCACTGAGGATAACTCCAGTGAAGAGGACATCCAGTTAGCCAGGATGGCCAAAAGGTTGGCTTTGGAAAGACAGATCCTAGCCATAGAGAGGGAAAGACAAGAGATGGGCCTAGGACCCATCAATGGTGGCAGCAACATAAATAGGGTCAGAGATTCTCCTGACATGTTGAAAATCCCCAAAGGGATTGTAACTAAATATGAAGATGGTGATGACATCACCAAATGGTTCACAGCTTTTGAGAGGGCTTGTGTAACCAGAAAAGTGAACAGATCTCACTGGGGTGCTCTCCTTTGGGAAATGTTCACAGGAAAGTGTAGGGATAGACTCCTCACACTCTCTGGACAAGATGCAGAATCTTATGACCTCATGAAGGGTACCCTGATTGAGGGCTTTGGATTCTCCACTGAGGAGTACAGGATTAGGTTCAGGGGGGCTCAAAAATCCTCGAGCCAGACCTGGGTTGACTTTGTTGACTACTCAGTGAAAACACTAGATGGTTGGATTCAAGGCAGTGGTGTAAGTAATTATGATGGGCTGTACAATTTATTTGTGAAAGAACACCTGTTAAGTAATTGTTTCAATGATAAACTGCATCAGCATCTGGTAGACCTAGGACCAATTTCTCCCCAAGAATTGGGAAAGAAGGCGGACCATTGGGTCAAGACAAGGGTGTCCAAGACTTCAACAGGGGGTGACCAAAAGAAAGGGGTCACAAAGACTCCCCAGCAGAAGGGTGATGAGACAACCAAAACTAAAAATAGTAAAGAGTCTTCTACAGGCCCCCAAAAACCTGCACAGGAGGGTGGGCCCAGAGCCTCTTCACAAAACAATGGGTACAAGGGTAAAAACTTTGATCCCAAAAAGGCCTGGTGTCATAGCTGTAAACAGCATGGACACCAAACTGGAGACAAGGCCTGTCCCAAGAAAGGTTCCACTCCAAACTCCCATCCAGGTAACACTGGTATGGCTAGTCTCCAAGTGGGATCAACAGTGTGCCCAGAGCAAATCAGGGTCCACACTGAAGCTACTCTAGTTTCTGAGGGTGGGGTGGATTTAGCCACACTAGCTGTCTGGCCGCCTAACATGCAAAAATACAGACAGCAACTCTTAATTAATGGGACTAGAATAGAGGGCCTGAGGGATACAGGTGCCAGTGTCACCATGGTGACAGAGAAACTGGTTTCCCCTGGCCAATACCTGACTGGAAAAACTTACACAGTCACCAACGCTGACAATCAGAGAAAAGTACATCCCATGGCAATGGTTACTTTAGGATGGGGAGGGGTCAATGGCCTGAAACAGGTGGTGGTCTCCTCAAATATCCCAGTGGACTGTCTGCTTGGAAATGACCTGGAGTCCTCAGCATGGGCTGAGGTAGAGCTAAAAACCCATGCAGCAATGCTGGGTATCCCTGAACTGGTGTGTGTGAAAACAAGAGCACAGTGCAAGGCACAGGGTGAACAAGTAGAGCTGGAGTCTGGAAAAATGGCCCAGCCTACCAAGAGAACAGGAAAGTCAGTTGGGAAACCAACTGCAACACAGCAAAAGAAAGGGAACCTCTCTTCTCAGGAAGAAGTTCTGCCCTCTGAGGGAACTGAGCCTTTGGAGCTTGAACCTTATCAGGTTGAGCTCTTAGGCCCAGGGGGACCCTCAAGGGAAGAGCTGTGTAAGGGACAAGAAACCTGTCCCTCTCTTGAAGGCCTTAGGCAGCAAGCTGCTGAAGAGTCCAAAGGCAAGAAAAATGGAACGCATAGGGTCTATTGGGAAGATGGGCTCCTGTACACTGAGGCCAGAGACCCCAAACCTGGTGCCACTAGGAGAGTGGTAGTGCCTCAGCTGTTCAGAGAGTTCATCCTAACATTGGCCCATGACATTCCCCTTGCTGGACATTTGGGACAAACCAAGACGTGGGAGAGGTTAGTCAACCACTTCTACTGGCCCAATATGTCCAACATGGTTAAGGAGTTTTGCCTCTCCTGCCCCACCTGTCAAGCCAGTGGTAAGACAGGTGGGCATCCAAAGGCCCCCCTCATTCCACTTCCAGTGGTGGGGGTGCCCTTTGAAAGAGTGGGTGTGGACATAGTTGGTCCACTGGAACCTCCCACAGCCTCAGGAAATATGTATATCCTGGTAGTAGTGGATCATGCTACCAGGTATCCTGAAGCTATTCCCCTTAGGTCGACTACTGCCCCTGCAGTAGCCAAGGCCCTCATTGGCATCTTTACCAGAGTGGGTTTCCCTAAGGAGGTGGTGTCTGACAGAGGTACCAACTTCATGTCAGCATACCTAAAGCACATGTGGAATGAGTGTGGAGTGACTTATAAATTCACTACACCATACCATCCACAAACTAATGGCTTGGTTGAGAGATTCAACAAGACATTAAAGGGCATGATCATGGGGCTCCCAGAAAAACTCAAAAGGAGATGGGATGTCCTCCTGCCATGTCTGCTTTTCGCTTACAGGGAGGTACCACAGAAGGGAGTAGGGTTCTCACCCTTTGAACTTCTGTTTGGTCATCCTGTAAGGGGACCACTTGCCCTTGTTAAAGAAGGCTGGGAGAGACCTCTCCATGAGCCTAAACAGGACATAGTGGACTATGTACTTGGCCTTCGCTCTAGAATGGCAGAGTACATGGAAAAGGCAACCAAAAACCTTGAGGCCAGCCAACAACTCCAGAAGTTTTGGTATGACCAAAAGGCTGCACTGGTTGAGTTCCAACCAGGGCAGAAGGTCTGGGTTCTGGAGCCTGTGGCTCCCAGGGCACTCCAGGACAAATGGAGTGGCCCTTACCCAGTACTAGAGAGGAAGAGTCAGGTCACCTACTTGGTGGACCTGGGCACAAGCAGGAGCCCCAAAAGGGTGATCCATGTAAACCGCCTTAAGCTCTTCCACGACAGGGCTGATGTCAATCTGTTGATGGTAACAGATGAGGATCAGGAGGCAGAGAGTGAACCTCTCCCTGATCTTCTGTCATCAGACCCAAAGGATGGTACAGTAGATGGAGTGATCTACTCAGACACCCTCTCTGGCCAACAGCAAGCTGATTGTAGGAGAGTCCTACAACAGTTTCCTGAACTCTTCTCCTTAACCCCTGGTCAGACACACCTGTGTACCCATGATGTGGACACAGGAGACAGCATGCCTGTCAAGAACAAAATCTTTAGACAGTCTGACCATGTTAAGGAAAGCATCAAGGTGGAAGTCCACAAGATGCTGGAATTGGGAGTCATTGAGCGCTCTGACAGCCCCTGGGCTAGCCCAGTGGTCTTAGTCCCCAAACCTCACACCACAGATGGAAAGAAAGAGATGAGGTTTTGTGTGGACTACAGAGGGCTCAATTCTGTCACCAAGACAGATGCTCATCCAATTCCAAGAGCTGATGAGCTCATTGATAAATTAGGTGCTGCCAAATTCCTAAGTACCTTTGACTTGACAGCAGGGTACTGGCAAATAAAAATGGCACCTGGAGCAAAAGAAAAGACAGCATTCTCCACACCTGATGGGCATTATCAGTTTACTGTTATGCCCTTTGGTTTAAAGAATGCCCCTGCCACCTTCCAAAGGTTGGTGAATCAAGTCCTTGCTGGCTTGGAGTCCTTTAGCACAGCTTATCTTGATGATATTGCTGTCTTTAGCTCCACCTGGCAGGATCACCTGGTCCACCTGAGGAAGGTTTTGAAGGCTCTGCAATCTGCAGGCCTCTCTATCAAGGCATCCAAATGCCAGATAGGGCAGGGAACTGTGGTTTACTTGGGACACCTTGTAGGTGGAGGCCAAGTTCAGCCACTCCAACCCAAGATCCAGACTATTCTGGACTGGGTAGCTCCAAAAACCCAGACTCAAGTCAGGGCATTCCTTGGCTTGACTGGGTACTACAGGAGGTTTGTGAAGGGATATGGATCCATTGTGACAGCCCTCACTGAGCTCACCTCCAAGAAAATGCCCAAGAAAGTGAACTGGACTGTGGACTGCCAACAGGCCTTTGACACCCTGAAACAGGCAATGTGCTCAGCACCAGTTCTCAAAGCTCCAGATTATTCTAAGCAGTTCATTGTGCAGACTGATGCCTCTGAACATGGGATAGGGGCAGTTTTGTCCCAAACAAATGATGATGGCCTTGACCAGCCTGTTGCTTTCATTAGCAGGAGGTTACTCCCCAGGGAGCAGCGTTGGAGTGCCATTGAGAGGGAGGCCTTTGCTGTGGTTTGGTCCCTGAAGAAGCTGAGACCATACCTCTTTGGGACTCACTTCCTAGTTCAAACTGACCACAGACCTCTCAAATGGCTGATGCAAATGAAAGGTGAAAATCCTAAACTGTTGAGGTGGTCCATCTCCCTACAGGGAATGGACTTTATAGTGGAACACAGACCTGGGACTGCCCATGCCAATGCAGATGGCCTTTCCAGGTTCTTCCACTTAGAAAATGAAGACTCTCTTGGGAAAGGTTAGTCTCATCCTCTTTCGTTTGGGGGGGGGTTGTGTAAGGAAATGCCTCCTTGGCATGGTTGCCCCCTGACTTTTTGCCTTTGCTGATGCTATGTTTACAATTGAAAGTGTGCTGAGGCCTGCTAACCAGGCCCCAGCACCAGGGTTCTTTCCCTAACCTGTACTTTTGTATCCACAATTGGCAGACCCTGGCATCCAGATAAGTCCCTTGTAACTGGTACTTCTAGTACCAAGGGCCCTGATGCCAAGGAAGGTCTCTAAGGGCTGCAGCATGTCTTATGCCACCCTGGAGACCTCTCACTCAGCACAGACACACTGCTTACCAGCTTGTGTGTGCTAGTGAGGACAAAACGAGTAAGTCGACATGGCACTCCCCTCAGGGTGCCATGCCAGCCTCTCACTGCCTATGCAGTATAGGTAAGACACCCCTCTAGCAGGCCTTACAGCCCTAAGGCAGGGTGCACTATACCATAGGTGAGGGTACCAGTGCATGAGCATGGTACCCCTACAGTGTCTAAACAAAACCTTAGACATTGTAAGTGCAGGGTAGCCATAAGAGTATATGGTCTGGGAGTCTGTCAAACACGAACTCCACAGCACCATAATGGCTACACTGAAAACTGGGAAGTTTGGTATCAAACTTCTCAGCACAATAAATGCACACTGATGCCAGTGTACATTTTATTGTAAAATACACCACAGAGGGCACCTTAGAGGTGCCCCCTGAAACTTAACCGACTATCTGTGTAGGCTGACTAGTTTTAGCAGCCTGCCACAAACCGAGACATGTTGCTGGCCCCATGGGGAGAGTGCCTTTGTCACTCTGAGGCCAGTAACAAAGCCTGCACTGGGTGGAGATGCTAACACCTCTCCCAGGCAGGAATTGTCACACCTGGCGGTGAGCCTCAAAGGCTCACCTCCTTTGTGCCAACCCAGCAGGACACTCCAGCTAGTGGAGTTGCCCGCCCCCTCCGGCCAGGCCCCACTTTTGGCGGCAAGGCCGGAGAAAATAATGAGAATAACAAGGAGGAGTCACTGGCCAGTCAGGACAGCCCCTAAGGTGTCCTGAGCTGAGGTGACTCTAACTTTTAGAAATCCTCCATCTTGCAGATGGAGGATTCCCCCAATAGGGTTAGGATTGTGACCCCCTCCCCTTGGGAGGAGGCACAAAGAGGGTGTACCCACCCTCAGGGCTAGTAGCCATTGGCTACTAACCCCCCAGACCTAAACACGCCCTTAAATTTAGTATTTAAGGGCTACCCTGAACCCTAGAAAATTAGATTCCTGCAACAAGAAGAAGGACTGCCCAGCTGAAAACCCCTGCAGCGGAAGACCAGAAGACGACAACTGCCTTGGCTCCAGAAACTCACCGGCCTGTCTCCTGCCTTCCAAAGATCCTGCTCCAGCGACGCCTTCCGAAGGGACCAGCGACCTCGACATCCTCTGAGGACTGCCCCTGCTTCGAAAAGACAAGAAACTCCCGAGGACAGCGGACCTGCTCCAAGAAAAGCTGCAACTTTGTTTCCAGCAGCTTTAAAGAACCCTGCAAGCTCCCCGCAAGAAGCGTGAGACTTGCAACACTGCACCCGGCGACCCCGACTCGGCTGGTGGCGATCCAACACCTCAGGAGGGACCCCAGGACTACTCTGATACTGTGAGTACCAAAACCTGTCCCCCCTGAGCCCCCACAGCGCCGCCTGCAGAGGGAATCCCGAGGCTTCCCCTGACCGCGACTCTTTGAACCTAAAGTCCCGACGCCTGGGAGAGACCCTGCACCCGCAGCCCCCAGGACCTGAAGGACCGGACTTTCACTGGAGAAGTGACCCCCAGGAGTCCCTCTCCCTTGCCCAAGAGGAGGTTTCCCCGAGGAATCCCCCCCTTGCCTGCCTGCAGCGCTGAAGAGATCCCGAGATCTCTCATAGACTAACATTGCGAACCCGACGCCTGTTTCTACACTGCACCCGGCCGCCCCCGCGCTGCTGAGGGTGAAATTTCTGTGTGGGCTTGTGTCCCCCCCGGTGCCCTACAAAACCCCCCTGGTCTGCCCTCCGAAGACGCGGGTACTTACCTGCAAGCAGACCGGAACCGGGGCACCCCCTTCTCTCCATTCTAGCCTATGCGTTTTGGGCACCACTTTGAACTCTGCACCTGACCGGCCCTGAGCTGCTGGTGTGGTGACTTTGGGGTTGCTCTGAACCCCCAACGGTGGGCTACCTTGGACCAAGAACTAAGCCCTGTAAGTGTCTTACTTACCTGGTTAACCTAACAAATACTTACCTCCCCTAGGAACTGTGAAAATTGCACTAAGTGTCCACTTTTAAAACAGCTATTTGTCAATAACTTGAAAAGTATACATGCAATTTTGATGATTTGAAGTTCCTAAAGTACTTACCTGCAATACCTTTCGAATGAGATATTACATGTAAAATTTGAACCTGTGGTTCTTAAAATAAACTAAGAAAAGATATTTTTCTATATAAAAACCTATTGGCTGGATTTGTCTCTGAGTGTGTGTACCTCATTTATTGTCTATGTGTATGTGCAACAAATGCTTAACACTACTCCTTGGATAAGCCTACTGCTCGACCACACTACCACAAAATAGAGCATTAGTATTATCTATTTTTACCACTATTTTACCTCTAAGGGGAACCCTTGGACTCTGTGCATGCTATTCCTTACTTTGAAATAGCACATACAGAGCCAACTTCCTACAGTGGGTGACACTAGAAACAAAGAAAAAGAGTCCTCTGTAGGCCCCCAAAAACCAGAACAGGTGGGTGGGCCCCAAGACACAACCCAAAACAAAGGTGGGTACCAGGGTAAGAACTGGGATGCCACTAAGGCATGGTGCCACAACTGTAAACAGTCTGGGCACCACACCAAGGACACTTCTTGTCCCAAAAACAAACCCCAGAACAAAATTCCTGGGGTAACCAGTGTAGCCATGGGAGATGACTCCTCAGATGAGGAGGTCTTCCTAGCCTTCAACTGGAAACAGGGCCCAACAGGCGAGTTGGAGATTCCAGAGGGAAGTAGACACTTCCACCACCTACTGGTGAATGGAATCCCAACCACTGCCCTGAGAGACACTTGTGCCAGTCACACTATTGTGCATGACAGGCTGGTGCTCTCAAACCAGTACATCCCAGGTGAGACTGCCAGGGTAAGAGTTAGCCTAGACAGGGTCACTAAGAGGCCTGTGGCTTTAGTGCCCATAGAAGTGGGTGGCACTCTTAGCTGGAGAAGGGTAGTAGTCAGTACAGACCTCCCCCTTGATTGTCTCCTTGGAAATGACTACCCAGAGGTTAGTCAGAGCTCAAGAGAGGAACTGGTCCAGTGCCAGTCCTCTCCCAAGGATTCTGGAAGTCCTGCCTCTGCAGTAAATGCAAGCAGGCCCCAGAAGAAGAAGAAAAGAAAACAGAGTAGGAAGGGTGGACAACCTTTAGCCAAGGTTACAGCAAGCCAAGGAGATTCTGCTCCAGTAGGGGAGAACTCCAAAAATGGCCCTGATAAAGTCCAACCTGACCCACAAGAAGTCCTGGCTAGTCAGGCAACTGTTAAACCTGAGTGGGTGGCTCCTCAGCTAACAGAAGAAAGAGTGGAAGAAGGGTGTTTACTACAAGATGTGGTAACCCCCCACTCCAATACAGCAGACAGGCAACCTGAACCCAAAGAAGCCTGTAACTTAGCCCCTTCCCTTTTAGGTGAAGAGCTAAAGGTGTGGTTCTGGGCACTGACAGCTGTCAGTGGCCTCTGCTGGGTGTTAGCCTTTATGGCTGCACTATCCTTAGCATGGTGGTCTGACCCCATGCCAAATAGCAAGTTAGGCCCCCTGACCCTATTGGTCATGGTGGGGTTACTCCAGCTCTGGGTAACCTCTCTGGGTAAGCTAGGGGTAACCCTGGCCAAGATAAGGTTAGCAGAGGTGGATACCTCTAAGACCAAGATAGAAAGAATGGGTGGAGACATTGAAGAGGCAGACAAGAGGCAATTCAGACTAGGTCCTATCACTGTGGAAGTAGGTCAGTTCCCCAAAGGGAATGACCTGAACAGAAGGATGTAAGGCAGAGTAGGCCCTGCAACTAACCAGCCTATTTCTCCTACTCTTCCTCGCCTGACAGACTAGGAAGACTCTCCCAGCTTGGGCTGAGTCTCCTGGCCTGTGGGCTGGGGGGGGCTTGTGTAAAGAAATGGCTCCCTGTTGTAGTTACCCCCCACTTTTTGCCTGATACTGATGCTGACTTGACTGAGAAGAGTGCTGGGACCCTGCTAACCAGGCCCCAGCACCAGTGTTCCTTCACCTAAAATGTACCATTGTATCCACAATTGGCACACCCTGGCATTCAGATAAGTCCCTTGTAACTGGTACTTCTAGTACCAAGGGCCCTGATGCCAAGGAAGGTCTCTAAGGGCTGCAGCATGTCTTATGCCACCCTAGAGACCCCTCACTCAGCACAGACACACTGCTTACAAGCCTGTGTGTGCTAGTGAGAACAAAATGAGTAAGTCGACATGGCACTCCCCTCAGGGTGCCATGCCAGCCTCTCACTGCCTATGCAGTATAGGTAAGACACCCCTCTAGCAGGCCTTACAGCCCTAAGGCAGGGTGCACTATACCATAGGTGAGGGTACCAGTGCATGAGCATGGTACCCCTACAGTGTCTAAACAAAACCTTAGACATTGTAAGTGCAGGGTAGCCATAAGAGTATATGGTCTGGGAGCCTGTCAAACACGAACTCCACAGCACCATAATGGCTACACTGAAAACTGGGAAGTTTGGTATCAAACTTCTCAGCACAATAAATGCACACTGATGCCAGTGTACATTTTATTGTAAAATACACCCCAGAGGGCACCTTAGAGGTGCCCCCTGAAACTTAACCGACTATCTGTGTAGGCTGACTAGTTTTAGCAGCCTGCCACAAACCGAGACATGTTGCTGGCCCCATGGGGAGAGTGCCTTTGTCACTCTGAGGCCAGTAACAAAGCCTGCACTGGGTGGAGATGCTAACACCTCCCCCAGGCAGGAATTGTCACACCTGGCGGTGAGCCTCAAAGGCTCACCTCCTTTGTGCCAACCCAGCAGGACACTCCAGCTAGTGGAGTTGCCCGCCCCCTCCGGCCAGGCCCCACTTTTGGCGGCAAGGCCGGAGAAAATAATGAGAAAAACAAGGAGGAGTCACTGGCCAGTCAGGACAGCCCCTAAGGTGTCCTGAGCTGAAGTGACTCTAACTTTTAGAAATCCTCCATCTTGCAGATGGAGGATTCCCCCAATAGGGTTAGGATTGTGACCCCCTCCCCTTGGGAGGAGGCACAAAGAGGGTGTACCCACCCTCAGGGCTAGTAGCCATTGGCTACTAACCCCCCAGACCTAAACACGCCCTTAAATTTAGTATTTAAGGGCTACCCTGAACCCTAGAAAATTAGATTCCTGCAACTACAAGAAGAAGGACTGCCTAGCTGAAAACCCCTGCAGAGGAAGACCAGAAGACGACAACTGCCTTGGCTCCAGAAACTCACCGGCCTGTCTCCTGCCTTCCAAAGATCCTGCTCCAGCGACGCCTTCCAAAGGGACCAGCGACCTCGACATCCTCTGAGGACTGCCCCTGCTTCGAAAAGACAAGAAACTCCCGAGGACAGCGGACCTGCTCCAAGAAAAGCTGCAACTTTGTTTCCAGCAGCTTTAAAGAACCCTGCAAGCTCCCCGCAAAAGGCGTGAGACTTGCAACACTGCACCCGGCGACCCCGACTCGGCTGGTGGAGATCCAACACCTCAGGAGGGACCCCAGGACTACTCTGATACTGTGAGTACCAAAACCTGTCCCCCCTGAGCCCCCACAGCGCCGCCTGCAGGGGGAATCCCGAGGCTTCCCCTGACCGCGACTCTTTGAATCCAAAGTCCCGACGCCTGGGAGAGACCCTGCACCCACAGCCCCCAGGACCTGAAGGACCGGACTTTCACTGGAGGAGTGACCCCCAGGAGTCCCTCTCCCTTGACCAAGTGGAGGTTTCCCCGAGGAACCCCCCCCTTGCCTGCCTGCAGCGCTGAAGAGATCCCGAGATCTCCCATTGACTTCCATTACAAACCCGACGCTTGTTTCTACACTGCACCCGGCCGCCCCCGCGCTGCTGAGGGTGAAATTTCTGTGTGGGCTTGTGTCCCCCCCGGTGCCCTACAAAACCCCCCTGGTCTGCCCTCCGAAGACGCGGGTACTTACCTGCCAGCAGACCGGAACCGGGACACCCCCTTCTCTCCATTCTAGCCTATGTGTTTTGGGCACCACTTTGAACTCTGCACCTGACCGGCCCTGAGCTGCTGGTGTGGTGACTTTGGGGTTGCTCTGAACCCCCAACGGTGGGCTACCTTGGACCAAGAACTGAACCCTGTAAGTGTCTTACTTACCTGGTAAAACTAACAAAAACTTACCTCCCCCAGGAACTGTGAAAATTGCACTGTGTCCACTTTTAAAACAGCTATTTGTCAATAACTTGAAAAGTATACATGCAATTTTTATGATTTAAAGTTCCTAAAGTACTTACCTGCAATACCTTTCAAATGAGATATTACATGTAGAATTTGAACCTGTGGTTCTTAAAATAAACTAAGAAAAGATATTTTTCTATACAAAACCTATTGGCTGGATTTGTCTCTGAGTGTGTGTACCTCATTTATTGTCTATGTGTATGTACAACAAATGCTTAACACTACTCCTTGGATAAGCCTACTGCTCGACCACACTACCACAAAATAGAGCATTAGTATTATCTATTTTTACCACTATTTTACCTCTAAGGGGAACCCTTGGACTCTGTGCATGCTATTCCTTACTTTGAAATAGCACATACAGAGCCAACTTCCTACAGTAAGGAAATAGATTTTTTGTCAAGGGAAGAAATCAAAGAAAAAAGTTGAGGGTAAACAATTGTTACAAAAAAGGAAATTCTTTGACAAAACATGTGAGAGGGATTGAATTCCAAGAATGTGGTTGGGTGATAGTAAAGAAACCCACAAGGGTGTTTAAAGGAGAGTCTACATTTTATAATCCTGTTAGAATAATTAAATATGGGAAGAGTGTTGTATCACTCTCGGGTAAGGGGTGGTGAAATAAGAACGAACGGAGTTATACCTATCACTGCTCAGCAATCAAATATTTATTTAGAAACGTGTTCTAATGCTGAGGAAGAGTATGATTCTATGTTAAGCACAGATGTAAATGTACCATTATTTGAAGATAAGATGAGTGTTCTAAGCAATGATTGTATCACCACCTATCATCGTGTAATCCTTCAACAGCGGAGGCAACAAAAGCCATCAAAGTTTCTCGCTTTCAAAGGCCTATTATATTGCCGTTAGTTACTGAGTTATGATCTTAGTGTGTAAATAGTAAGTTATTTTTCCTTTTGTTTTTGTGAAAGAAGGAAGGTGTGTAGTATTGTATTAGAGTTATCCATTAGGATGTTACAGGCATAAAGGTTTGTACTTGTTGTGTTGAATGTGTAGCATGGTGTTTACAAGGGCAGTATCTCTTCTTTGTATCTTTTTCCATGACATGGGGGCATTCTGGAAGGTTGGGGTTGTCATGATGGTGAGTGGCATTCCTGCTTAGCTGATGACCGGACAAGGATGGCTTTCCGTTTGGCTCAGTGTTGTGGGTTTACTGGGATAAATAAACGTTTCTTCTTTCTTCAACTTAGTTTCCTGGATGCTTCTGTGCCCCCCAACGCTGCACTTACCTATGCCACAAGCAGTGGTTGTTGGGCATGGCACCGTGAGAGGGGTGCCATGTTGACTTGAAAGATCACTGGTGCTGGGGCCTGGTTAGCAGGATCCAATCAAACTGTCAGTCTAGTCAGCATCAATATCAGGAAAAAAGGTTTGGGGGGGAGGGGGGGGGGGTGTAAACCATGCCAAAAGGGGCACTTTCCTACGCCTGGTATACGATGCAAACGCCATAGGAGTCCACCACACACCAGGCCAGTTTCCTACTTTTGTGGTGCAGCAGTGGGGTAAGGCACTAGCACTTGCCTTACCACTCTGTCACTGGTAACTTTCCACAGGAAATCCATCACTAGTCTATAGGCTACACTACACTTGGTAGATAGGATCACTAGACTTCTAATTTAGTTAAGTTGGGGTCTGGAATAACACTTTCTCTAAACTCTTAGAACGTCTAGTTACTTAGATTAGGTAGGTGCACCCACACTACTCTAGGGAAAATGTATTCAGTAGAAAACACAGCTCAGTCCCCCGACTTTCAGTAGGAGTGCCTTGCTTTTCAGGAATTGAGGGAGATGTGTGCTTCTAGGAAGCTGAAGACAGGGAGAAATCCCAACAAATCTCCCCTCCTAGGATTGGTCCTCCAGGCTGATAGCCAGAGCACTGCAGGCCAGGGAGAGCAGGAGGGAGAGATGGACCCTCCAGTCTTAGATGGGGTAGACCTAGATTTCACTGGAGAGGGTCAGGAAGAAACTGGGGAACACACTAGTCTTGCAGGGAGCACTCATGGCAGTGAAAACAGAGCCACACCAGTAGGCCCACTTTAACTCCCAGGAGTTAAAGTGCCAAGAGTCTCCAGGAGGAGAGGTAGGTCCTCCTCATCTGCCCATACCCATGTCTCAGATGCATCTGATGAGACTAACCACTCTAGCTCAGAAGGGGAGTCCCTAGATAGGGATTTCAGCACACTGAGGCTAGAGGAGGCCAGACTGAGGCTGCAGCAGCAGCAATAGCTAGCCCTAGATAGGGAGGACTTGGCAGTGGAAAGGGAAAAGGCAGAATCTGGGGCTAACACCTCATGGTGGCAGCAACATCTTCAGGGACACCAGGGTCAGGGAGGACTCCTATGACTCCAGGAACTTAAGTAAAAGTGTCCCAACTTACAAGGTTGGGGGCGACATTCACAAGTGGTACACTGCCTTGGAGAGGGGCTGTAAGATTCAGAGGGTCCTTCAAAGACAGTGGGTAGCCATCTTGTGACTTTTCTGACAAAGGCAGGGACAAACCCCTCACTTTTAGGTAGAAAGACGCAGAAAATTATCAAGCACTTAAGAATGCACTCACTGATCGCTTTGGGTTAATCACAGAGGAATGAAGAATCAAATTCAGGGAGACCTGGAAGGAGTCCTCCCAGGATTGGCTACACTTTGTGGACAGCTTTGTCAAATAACCAGAAGGCTGGTTGCATGAGAGCAATGTGCAGGATTATCAGGGCTTGTACAATCTTCATGTGAGAGCGCACATTTTAACAATTGCATATCTGATAAACTGCATCAGTACCTGGTGGACTCCGACCTCATTACATCCCAAGAATTGGGTAAGATGGCGGACAAGTAGGTTCGTACCAGGGTGGGCAGGAAAATGTCCACAGGTAGGTACCCCAAGAAGAAGGATTCGTCCAAGAATCAGGACAAAGGTGGGGAGAAATCAAACAAGAGCCCTGATCAGGCCCACAAAACTCTTCTGGGGGTGCGTCTAAGTCCTCTTCCTCTTCCTCTTCCCACGAGAAACCTTGGTGCTACATATGTAGACAAAAGGGCCACAGGGCAGGTGACAGCATCTGTCCTAATAAGAGCGCCAAGCCTGCTACTACCCCCACCACTTCTACCTCTAGTGCCCCTAGCAGCAGCAATAGCGATGGTGGTAGTAGTCAGTCCAAGAGTGTAGCTGGGCTCACCCTGGGAACTGTAGTGGGCTCTGGGTTAGTCAGAAAGGCCACTGAGGCAGTTTTGGTCTCCGAGGATGGCATTGACCTTGCCACCCTAGCTGCTTGTCCCCTTAATATCGGTAAGTACAGGCAGAATTCCATATAGATCGTGCTGAGGTCTACAGGGACACAGGTGCCAGTGTCACAATGGGGACTGAAAAACTGGTGTCACCTGAAGAACACCTACTTGGTCACACTTACCAAGTTACTGACAAGAACAAAAGCACTCAGTGCCACCCCATGTCTGCTGCTGACCTTAGCAGTAGTGGGAGGGGGAGTTACTGGGTTGTGGTATCCTCTGATCTACCTCTAGAATGTCTGTTAGGACCACTATAGCTCCTGCAGTGGCCACAGCCCTTCTGAGAATCTTTTCTAGGGATGGATATCCTAAGGAGGTGGCGTCAGACAGAGATGCTAACTTCATGTCTGCATACCTTAAAGCCATGCGGAAGAAGTGTGGTTTAACATGCAAAAAAAAAAAAAAAAACTCAAAAGGCACAATCATGGGACTCTCAGGGAAACTCAGGAGATGGGATGTCCTTTTGCCTTGCCGCCTCTTCTCCTACAGGGAAGTTCCATAGAAGGGAGCGGGCTACAGCCCCTTATAGCTTTTGTTTGGACATCCTCTTAGGGGTCCTCTTGCCCTTGAGAGGGAAGGTTGGGAGCAACCTCTCAAACCTCCAACCATGACATTGTAGATTATGTGCTAAGCTTAAGATCCAGATTGGCCGAGTACATTAAGAGGGCATCTAAAAACCTTGAGGCCAGCCTAGAACTACAAACGGCGTGGCATGACGAAAAGGCTGTGCTGACTGTTTCCCAGTTAGGACAAAAAGTGTGGGCCCTGGAGCCTTTGGCTCCTAGGGCACTCCATGATAAGTGGTGTGGCCCTCACACTATAGTGGAGAAGAAAGGTGAGGTTGCCTACTTGGTTGACCTAGGCACTACCAGAAGCCCCTCCCGGTACTTTATGTGAATCACCTGAAGCTTTACTACGACAGGGCTGACATGATTTGGTTAAGGCCACTGATGAGGGTCAGTAAGAAGAGGGTGATCCACTCCCTGACCTCTTCTCACACAATCCAGTAGATGGTTCAGTAGAGGGAGTAGTTCTTGCTGGCTGCCTCTCTGACCAGCAAAAGGATAACTATAAAAATCTTGTGGGTCAGTTCTCTGAACTGTTTTCCTTGACCTCTGGTCAAACCACATGGTGTGAACACACCATTGACACGGGTGATAGTCTGCCTGTAAAAAGAAACATATATAGGCAGCCTGACCATGTCAGAGAATGCATCAAAGCTGAAGTGCACAAGATGCTTGACTTGCGTGTCATTGAGTCTTCAGACTGCCCTGGCCTGTGGCTAGTCCTGTAGTCTTTGTATCCAAGCCTCACTCTCGGAATGGTAAGAGAGAGATGAGGTTCTGTGTGACTTCAGAGGCCTCAATACAGTCACCAGGACTGCTGCTCATCCAATCCGTAGGGAAGATGAGCTGATAGATACTGTGGCTGCTGCCAAGTATTTCAGGACATTTTATTTGACTGCTGGATACTGGCAGATCAAATTATCAGAAGATGCCAAACCTAAAACAGCATTTTCAACACCTAGTAGGCATTATCACTTTACAGTGATGCACTTTAGTTTGAGGTAGTGACCTGTGTCCAGTATATGGGTAGACTGGCTTCCCCACACTTACAAAGTCCAGTGTAATGGAAATGGAGTTCATAGAGGCACCTCTGCTCATTCAGGAGTGCCCACGTACACAGAGACCTGCACCCTGCTCTCTGGGCTAGGAGGGCCCATCATAGGGGTGACTTACAGTGAACTGGTTCAGTGAGCCATAGTGAAAGGGTGCATGTACCTTTTCACGCAGGCTGCAATGGCAGGCTTACAGACACATTTTGCATGGGCTCTCATGGGTGACAATACATGCTGGTGCCCCAAAGCCCTGGGCATCTAATTACCATATATTTGGGACTTATAAGGAGGCACCAGTATGCCAATTGTGCAGTGTAAAAAAGTCCTAGAAAACCAAATTTAGAGGGAGAGAGCACAAATCACTGGGGGTCTGGTTAACAAGAACCCAGTGAAGACACTCTAAGTATACAGATAGTAGGCAAGCCGTGGGGGTAACTGTGCCAAAAAGAGGGTACTTTCCTACACAAATCCCTCCCCAAAAGGAAGGACAATAAGACTAACCTTGCCCACTTGAGTCTTCATTGTCTAAGTGGAAATATCTGGAGACTACATCAGTATTAGAGTGGTTACTCCCAAGTCTATGTTCCATTTTATAGTCCATTTCCTGTAGGGAAATGGACCACCTCAACAATTTAGGATTTTCATCTTTCAGCTGCTTAAGACATAGGAGGGGCTTGTGGTCTGGCTGAACAAGGAAGAGACTGCCAAACAAGTATGGCCTCAGCTTCTTCAAGGCCAGACAACAGCAAAGGCCCCCCTCTCAATGGCTGACCAAAGCTTTTCCCTGGGGGGTCAGCCTTCTGCTTATGAAAGCTACACGTTGGTCCTGGCCCTCATTTAGCTAAGAGTACTGCACCTACCCCTACCTCAGAAGCATTTGTTTGTACAATGAACTGCTTGCAGTAGTCAGGGCTTCTTAGTAAGGGAGCAAAACACATGGCTTGTTTCAAGTCATCAAAAGCCTTTTGGCACCTAGCTGTCCATAAAACATATGGGCATCCTTTTGGATGTGAGGTCACATAAGGGGGCTACAATGGAGCCATAGTTGCTAATGAACCTCCTATAGTACCCAGTCAGGACTAGAAAGGCTCCTATTTGGGTCTGAGTTGTAGAGGCAGTCCACTTTATGGTCTGGATAAACCACTTTGCCCTGCCCTATATGGCATTTTGATGCCTTGATAGTGAGGCCTGCCTTTTGCAGGGCCTCTAAAACATATTCAAGGAGGAACAGGTGATCATCCCAGATGGAGCTAAAGACAGCTGTGTCATTAAGATAAACTGCACTGAAGCTTTCCGGGTCTTGGAGAACTTTGTTCACCAACCTTTGAAATGTGGCAGGGGCATTCTTCAATCCAAAGAGCATCAGTGTAAAGTGATAGTGCCCACAAGGAGTGGAGAATGCGGTTTTGGGTTTAGCATCCTCTGATAATTTGGTCTGCCAGTATCCAGCAGTTAAATCAAAGGCGCTAAGATCCTTGGCAGCAGCCAGAGTATCTATTAGCTCACCTGTCATAGGGATTTGATGAGCATCAGTTTTATTACTGTATTGAGACCTCTGTAGTCCACACAGAACATCATATCTCTTACCATTTGGAGAGTGAGGTTTTGGTACTAGGACTACAGGACTAGTCCAGGGGTGGTCTGAAGGCTCAATAACACCAAGGTCAAGCATCTTCTGCACTTCTGCCTTGATGCATTCCCCGACATGATCAGGCTGCCTGTATATTTTACTTTTGACAAGCAGGCTGTCCCCTGTGTCAATGGTGTGTTCACACCATGTTGATTGATCAGGGCTCAAAGAGAACAGTTCCGCAAACTGACCCAGGAGGTTTTTGCAATCATCCTTCTGTTGGTTAGAGAGGCAGTCAGCAAAAACAACTTCCTCTACTGAACCATCCACTATATTGTGAGAGAAGAGGTCAGGTAGATGGTCACTCTCTTCCTCCAGACCTTCATTAGTAGCTATAAGCAGGGTCATGTCAGCCCGGTCATAATAATGTTTTAGGCAGTTCACATGAAGCACCCTGTGGGGGTTTCTGGGAGTGCCCAGGTCAACCAAGTAGTTGACCTCACCTTTTCGCTCTACAATAGTGTGGGAACCACTTCATTTATCTTGGAGTGCCACGGAAGCCTCAGGCTCCATGACCCACACCTTCTTTCCTGGCTAGTACACAGTCAGTAAAGCCTTCTAGTCATGCCACTGCCTCTGCAGTTCTTAGCTGGCTTGGGGAGTTTTGATGCTCTCTACATTTTTCAGCCATTCTGGATCTTAGGCCCAATACATAATCCACAATGTCCTGTTTGGGAGGCTTAAGATGTTGCTCCCAGCCTTCTTTCACAAGGCAAGGGGACCCATAACAGGGTGCCCAAACAAAAGTTCAAAGGGGATGTAGCCCACTCCCTTTTGAGGAACCTCCTGTAGGTGAAAAGAAGGCAAGGCAATAGGGCATCCCACCTCCTTCTGAGAGTCCCATGACCATGCCTTTGAGGGTTTTGTTGAGCCTTTTAACTAACCCATTTGTTTCTGGATGTTAGGGGGTGGTGAATTTGTAAGTGACACCACAGCTTCCACATAGCTTTAAGGTATGCAGACACGAAGTTTGCACCTCTGTCTGATACCACCTCTTTAGGAAAACACACCCTGGAGAAGATTCCCAGGGGAGCTTTAGTCACTGCAGGGGCTGTAGTGGTCCTAAGAGGGATGGCTTCTAGGTAACTGGTGGCATGGTCCACCACCACCAGAATAAACCTGTTCCCAGAGGCTGCTGGAGGCTCCAGGGGGCCAACAATGTCCACCCCTACTCTCTCAAAGAGAGTACCACAACCACTGGTAGTAGAAGTAGGGGGCCTTTGGAGTGCCACCTGTCTTGCTAATGGCTTCACAGGTAACACAGGAGAAACAAAACTCCTTTGTATCCTCAGACATGAGAGGCCAGTGAAACTGAGGAACAAGTCTGTCCTATGTTTTGCTTTACCCCAAGCGGCCTGCAAGGGGAACGTCATATGCCGATTTTTACAGGAACTCCCTAAAGTTCAAAAGGATGACCTATCTCCTGGTGGCACTAGGTTTAGGGTCCTTTGCTTCTGAATAGAGGCAGCTGTTGTCCCAGTAGACCCTATGGGATCCAATGACATCCCATGCTTGCTGTGCTGCCTCAACTTTCCAGAGTAGGGCAGGCTTGCTGTTCTAAACTGAGTTCCTCCCAGGTGGGCCTCCCACCACCCAAGAGCTCAGCTGTGTCAGCTTTAAGTTCCTCTGGTGTAGGTCCCACCCAAGGATTAGGTTCCTCCCCCTCAGGAGTGAGATCCTCACTAGCAGTTTGAACAGGGGTAACTTTTTAGTCTGCCTGCCTCTCTTTTTAGGAGCCTCGAGGGCCATTGTTCCAGGCTCCAGTGCTCCTTGCTCCCTTTGTGTTTTAGCCTGTGCTCTGGTCAGGGCAAGGATATGCCCAGCATTGCTGCATAGGCCTCCACCTCAGCCGAAGCCAAAGTCTCCAAGCCATTACCTAACAGACACTCTAAAGGTAGATCAGAGGACACTACAACTTTCTTTAGGCCCGTAACTCCCACCCCGCCTGAACAGCTAAAGTCAGCAACTGCCATGAGGAGGCACTGAGTGTTGTTGTGAGCATCTGTCACTTGGTACGTGTGACCAAGTAGGTATTGTTCTGGTGACACCAGTTTTTTTATTCACCATTGTGACACTGCCACCTCTGTCCCTGTAGGCTTCAGCCTCAACACCATTTATTGAGGTACTTATCCTAATTAAAGGGACAATCAGCTAGGGTGGCAAGGTTAGTACCACCCTCAGAGACCAAGACAGCCTCAGCAGTCTCCCTGACTAACTCAGAGCCCACTACAGCCCCCAAGGTGAGCCCAGCTACACTGTTAGACTAACTGCTGCTACCACTATTGTTGCTACTGCTAGGGGCAATATGGGTAGAAGTGGTAGTAGTGGTAGTGCTAGCAGGCTTGACGCTCTTTTTAGGACAGGTGCAGTTACCTGCCCTATGGCCTTTTTCTCTACATATGTAGCACCAAGGTCTCTTGTGGGCAATGGAAGTGGACTTAGACCCACCCCAGAAGAGATCTGTGGGCCTGATGAAGACTTTTCTTTATGTTTGTCTGCACCCTTGTCCTGATTCTTACCAGAATCCTTCTTCTTGTGGTCATCCCGAGTGGGAGCTTAACTACCCACCCTGGTGTGGACCCATTTATCTGCCTTCTTTCCCAATTTTTGGGGAGAGGTCAGATCAGAGTCCACTGGGTACTGATGGAGCTGATGAGAAATGAAATTGTTAAGAATGTGCTCTCTTGAAATTAGATTGTAGAAGGCATGATAGTCACCTACTTTGCTTCCATGCAAACAGCCTTCCAGAGCTTTAACAGGACATTCTACAAAATCTACCTAATCCTAGGAGGACTCCTTTTTAGTCTCCCTGAACTTGATCCTGTATTGTTCTGTGTTTAGCCAAAACCCATCAAAGAGTGCATTCTTGAGTTTTTTGTAATCATCTGCATCTTCCTCTTTGACAGTGAGGAGTTTGTCTCTGCCTTTATCAGAGAAGGAGAGCCACAAGATTGCTGCCTACTGTTTTTAAGGGACCCTTTGTACTTCACAGGCCGTCACCAAGGCAGTGACCCAATTGTGGATGTCTTCTCCCATCTTTTAAGGTGGAACTATCTTATTTGGGTTCCTAAAGTCATAGGAGTCACCCTGACCCTGGTGTCCCTAAAGTTATTGTTGCTGTCACCATGTGGAGCTAACCCCAAAACCTGTATCTCCCTCTCCATTGCAAGAGCCTCCCTTTCTAGGGCAAAGTGCTGCAGTCTCAGTTTGCTGCAGGCTAATTTCAATCTGTGGAATCCCCTATCTAGGGACTCTCCACCCCCCCCCCCTCCCTGAATTAGACTGGTGGGTCCCATTAGATACTGATGAGACATGGGTGTTGACAGATGAGGAGAACCTATCCCTCCTCCTGGAGACACTCTGTACCAACCCTCTAGGAGTAAAAGTGTGCCTGCTTGAATGACCCCACTTTTCACTACCTGCAGTGCTCCTAACAGGGCTGTGGTGTTCCACAGTTTCTTCGAGACCCTCCTCAAGGTAGCCTAAACCTACACTGTCTAAGATTGGAGTTTTAGTCTCTACCTTCTCTTTCTCCTGGCTGCCTGAGTTTTCCTGGCAGCCTGGAGTAGTAATCCCAGAAGTATATTCTTGTCAGGACCTCTCCCTGCCTTCAGCTTCCTGGAAGCACACATCTCCCTCAACTCCTGAGAAGTGCAGCTCTCATAAAGAGAGTCTGGGACCCGAGTTGTTTTTTCCACTGAAAACATTCTACCTAGAGTAGTGTGGGTGCACCTATCTACTCTAAGTAGCTGGACTCCCTACAAAGTTTGAAGAAAGGGATATGCCAGGCCCCCAACTTACCCAAACCAAGAGGCTAGTGACCCTAATCACTATGTGCAGGGTGCCCTAAAGACTAGTAGTGGACTTTCCTGTGGAAAGTTACTAGTGGCAAAGTGGTAATGCAAGTGTCTTATACCATTGCTGCAGCACCAATGTAGGACTTGGCCTGGTATGTGGTGGACACCTATGGTGTTGCCACCTTATACCAGGTCCAGGTGACCCTCATTAGTGAATGTAGGCAGTGTCTAGGAAGCCAGGTCTCTCTAGAGGTAGCTGTGGATGAGCAGCCAAGACAAATCTAGGAGACAAGCAAAGCTTATGCAATACCACAATAGTCACACAGAAACTTATCACACATGAAAGAACCACACAGTGTTACAAAAATAAAGGTACTTTATTATACTAACACAAGACTAGATTACTTATAGGCAGTCCTCCAAATTGGCACAAAAAACAAGCTTTGGCAAGAATTAGTGAAAAATAGTTAGGACTCTAGGGGAGGACCAAACCATAAACTAAACTAGTGGAATGAGAAGTGAAGTCCCCCACCAAAGGATATGGAGTCGTTAGAAGTGAACTGGAAGAACTAGGGACCCCAAGATGTGAGTACCTGAGTGACCCCAGGCAACCAGGAGAGGAGATGTAAGGACCTGGTCTTCTCAAGGACTAACAAGAGAACTTAGAAATTGGACTGAGCAAGAACACGACCAGTCTAGAAAAAAAAAACAATGATGGATTCCAGAAGTAGAGGACCTGCAAAACAAGGGGACAGAGACCAGTCCACGTTGGGGTGTCCAGTGGGGGTAAGAGCTTTTACCCACCCTTCTGTGGATGAAGATCCGGGTCGACGGGGGAAGAAGACAACCGGTTGTGGAGCCCAGGAGCTGAAAAGGAGTGCTTTGAGCATTACTGATGGTGTCCCATGTCTGTCGTCGGGTCGCAGATGGTCAGTGGTTTGAAGAACCACCAACAAGCCTTGGCAAATGTAAGGAGTAGCAAAAGAGAAGTTGCAAGGCTTAAGGAAACCAGCAAAGTCCAGGGGACTCGACCCTTGTAGGGGAGTCCGGGCTGACTCTCAGCAGTCAGGAGAGCTAATAGAAGCAGGCGCAGCCCACACAGGCAACCCACTGGCAGCAGGCACAGTAAGTTGCAGTGAAGCACAATCAGCACACAAGGAGAGGAGTCCTACGTCGCTGGAGCAGCAGGGAGGAGACTCTGCTTGGCAGGATGATGTGCTGGGGGCCGGGGCTACTCGGCGCTTGAAGATCCCTTGGAGAAGGAGACAACAGGCCTTGGTAGTTGCAAGAGTCGTGGTGCACAGGGGTACTGTCCTGCAAGGAGAGGCAAGGGCTCACTGTCTCGCATGCTGGACAGCTGGCACAGAGGATCAAGACCACCACCTGTGATGCAGGAGACACACAGTTCCCGAGGAGAGCAGATCCATGCAGCTGAACATCGTTGCTGTAGGTGCCTGCAGGTGCTGGGGAGTGACTCACTCACTCACTCCAAGGGAGATTCCTTCTTGGTGCAGGCTGAAGTCTCACCGACCCCAGAGGATGCACAGACAGGTGATGCCAAAAAGAGTGACTTTCCTACAGCCATGTATAATAAGAATCCAGCCCACATAAAGGCTACACATGACGCTTGACTTGCCTCTTTGTTCACTATTGCCATTTTTACCAGGGCAGGAACAGGAATGTTTATAAGTTTATGTTACGAAAATCCCTCTTTTAATAGTCTAATTTCAGTAATTGAATTGGATATGCTAAAATAAAGTGCTTCAGCAGGTTAAAGAAATACACTTTTTTTGATTCAACAAAGAGTGCCGCTCGGGGGTCTGTCGTGATATGCCAATTCAAGAGATTGCAGTGGCAGGGTCATGGGTCCACCAGCATCAAAGACAACTGATGTGTTACGATTCTTTGCCACTCTTGAAAGCTTTCATTTTTTGTAAGCAGCTGTATGACAGTAAATGAAAATGTCACTTACCCAGTGTACATCTGTTCGTGGCATCAGTCGCTGAGATTCACATGGTATGCATGAGCTCGCCATCTGGTGTTGGGTCGGAGTGTTACAAGTTGTTTTTCTTCGAAGAAGTGTTTTCGAGTCACGGGACCGAGTGACTCCTCCTTCTGTGCTCATTGCGCATGGGCGTTGACTCCATCTTCGATTGTTTTCCCCGCAGAGGGTGAGGTAGGAGTTGTACTATAGTAATAGTGCCCGCGCAATGAAAAATGTAAGTATGTACCTATTAAAGGATTAAATAATATATATACAAATGTACAAAATTGAAGGTAACTTCTGAACTGCTACAGGCTTCCGGGGAGGTGGGTGGGTCCATGTGAATCTCAGCGACTGATGCCACGAACAGATGTACACTGGGTAAGTGACATTTTCAGTTCGATGGCATCTGTCGCTGTAGATACACATGGTATGCATAGACTAGTAAGCAGTTAGTTCCCCATAAGCGGTGGTTTAGCCTGTAGGAGTAGAAGTTGTCTGAAATAGAGTTCTTAATACAGCTTGACCTACTGTAGCTTGTTGTGCGGATAGCACATCTATACAGTAGTGTTTGGTGAATGTGTGAGGCGTAGACCAAGTGGCTGCCTTACATATTTCCTGCATTGGGATGTTTCCTAAAAAGGCCATTGAAGCACCTTTTTTCCTTGTTGAATGTGCCCTGGGAGTAATGGGCAGTTGTCTTTTTGCTTTAAGGTAGCAGATTTGGATGCATTTAACTATCCATCTGGCTATACCTTGTTTTGATATTGGGTTACCTGCATGAGGTTTTTGGAATGCAATAGCGGTTTAGTTTTTCTGATGTTTTTTGTTCTGTCAATGTAGTACATTAATGCTCTCTTGACATCTAATGTATGTAGTGCTCTTTCAGCCACAGAATCTGGCTGTGGGAAAAAAACTGGTAGTTCTACCGTTTGATTTAGATGGAATGGTGAAATAACTTTTGGTAAAAATTTTGGATTAGGTCGTAGGACGACCTTATTTTTATGTATTTGTATAAAAGGCTCTTGTGTTGTGAACGCTTGAATTTCACTTACTCTTCTTAGAGATGTAATGGCGATGAGAAAGGCAACTTTCCAGGTTAGGAATTGTATTCCGCAAGAGTGCATGGGTTCGAAAGGTGGGCCCATGAGTCTTGTTAGAACCACGTTTAGGTTCCATGAAGGAACAGGTGGTGTTCTTGGTGGTATAATTCTTTTAAGCCCTTCTATGAATGCTTTGATAACTGGTATCCTATACAAGGAAGTTGAATAGGTAGTTTGCAGGTATGCAGATATTGCTGCAAGGTGTATTTTAATAGAAGAGAAGGCTAGCTTTGCTTTTTGTAAATGGAGCAAGTAATTTACTATATGTTTTGGAGTTGCGTCTAGTGGTTGTATCTGATTATGATGGCAGTACCAAACAAATCTTTTCCACTTACTTGCGTAGCAGTGTCTAGTGGATGGCCTTCTGGCCTGCTTTATGACTTCCATACACTCTTGGCTAAGTTGTAAGTGTCCGAATTGTAGGATTTCAGGAGCCAGATTGCTAGATTCAGCGATGCTGGGTCCGGGTGTCTGATCTGTTGGTTGTGTTGCGTTAACAGATCTGGTTTGTTGGGCAGTTTGATGTGTGGTACTACAGACAGATCTAGCAGTGTTGTGTACCAGGGTTGTCTTGCCCAAGTTGGTGCTATTAAAATGAGTTTGAGTTTGTTTTGACTCAATTTGTTTACTAGGTAAGGAAGGAGAGGGAGAGGAGGAAAAGCGTAAGCAAATATTCCTGACCAGTTCATCCATAGGGAATTGCCTTGGGATTGCTTGTGTGGGTATCTGGACGCGAAGTTTTGGCATTTTGCGTTCTCTTTTGTTGCAAATAAGTCTATTTGTGGTGTTCCCCAGAGTGTGAAGTAGGTGTTCAGAATCTGTGGGTGGATTTCCCATTCGTGGACTTGCTGGTGATCTCGAGAGAGATTGTCTGCCAGCTGATTCTGGATCCCCGGAATAAACTGTGCTATTAGACCAATCTGATGGTGGATTGCCCACTTCCATATTTTTTGAGCTAACAAGCTTAACTGTGTTGAATGTGTTCCTCCTTGTTTGTTTAGATAATACATCGTTGTCATGTTGTCTGTTTTGACAAGGATGTATTTGTGGGTTATGATTGGTTGGAAAGCTTTTAGTGCTTGAAAAACTGCTAATAATTCTAGATGATTTATATGCAGTTTTGTTTGATGTATGTTCCATTGTCCTCTTATGTTGTGTTGATTGAGATGTGCTCCCCACCCTGTCATGGAAGCATCTGTTGTTATTACGTACTGTGGCACTGGGTCTTGGAAAGGCCGCCCTATGTTTAAATTTATACTGTTCCACCATAGAAGCGAGAGGTAAGTTTGGCGGTCTAGCAACACCAGATCTAGAAGGTGACCCTGTGCTTGAGACCACTGTGAGGCTAGGCACTGTTGTAAGGGCCTCATGTGCAGTCTTGCGTTTGGGACAATGGCTATGCATGAGGACATCATGCCTAGGAGCTGTAGCATTGTTCTTGCTTGTATTGTTTGGTTTGGAGACATGTGTTGAATGACCCTGTTGAAATTGTGGATCCTTTGTGGAGTTGGCGTTGCTACTCCTTTTGTCGTGTCTATTATGGCTCCTAGATATTGCTGTACTTTGCTTGGCAGAATGTTTGATTTTGCAAAGTTGACGGTGAACCCTAGTTTGTAGAGGGTTTGTATGACTTGATTTGTGTGGTTTGAGCATTGTGTGAGCGAACTGGTTTTGATTAGCCAGTCGTCTAGATACGGGAACACATGTATTTGCTGCCTTCTGATGTGTGCAGCGACTACTGCTAGGCATTTTGTGAATACTCTTGGAGCGGTTGTTAAACCAAAAGGCAATACTTTGAATTGGTAATGTATTCCTTTGAATACAAACCTTAGATATTTCCTGTGTGATTGATGTATTGGTATATGGAAATATGCGTCCTTGAGGTCTAGGGTTGTCATGTAGTTGTGTTTTTTGAGCAATGGTAACACTTCTTGTAGTGTGACCATGTGAAAGTGGTCTGATTTGATGAATGTGTTTACTACTCTGAGGTCTAGAATTGGTCTCAGTGTTTCGTCCTTTTTTGGTATCAAGAAGTACAGTGAATAAACTCCTGTGTTTATTTGTGTGCTTGGTACTAATTCTATTGCATTTTTTTGCAGTAGTGCTTGAACTTCTATCTCTAGAAGCTGTGAATGGTATTTTGATAAATTTTGTGATTTTGGTGGTATGTCTGGAGGGAATTGCAGGAATTCTATGCAATAACCATGCTGGATAATTGCTAGCACCCATGTGTCTGTAGTTATTTTGTCCCATGCTTCGTAATATTGACGTATCCTCCCCCCCACTGGTGTTGTGTGGGAGGGGTGAGTGACGTGTGAGTCACTGCTTGTTGGTAGTGGTTTTGGGGCTTTGAAATCTTCCCCTATTCCTAGGGAATTGCCCCCCTCTATACTGGCCCCGAAAACCTCCCCTGTACTGTCCCTGGTAGGTGGGCGGTGCGGACTGTGAGGTGCTAGCTTGTGTGGCCGGACCCCGAAACCCTCCTCTAAAAGGTGTTTTGCGGAAGGAGTTATAAGATCCTCTGCTCTGCGGGGAGTAGAGTGCGCCCATGGCCTTGGCAGTGTCAGTGTCCTTCTTGAGCTTTTCTATGGCTGTGTCGACCTCCGGACCGAACAGAAGTTTTTCGTTTACTGACATGTTAAGCACTGCCTGCTGAATTTCTGGCTTGAATCCAGACGTTCTGAGCCATGCGTGCCTACGGATGGTAACCGACGTATTAATGGTCCTTGCGGCCGTGTCTGCTGCATCCATGGAGGAGCGTATTTGATTGTTGGAAATGTTTTGACCCTCCTCAACAACCTGTTTTGCTCTTTTTTGCAGATCTTTTGGGAGATGTTCAATGAGATGCTGCATCTCATCCCAGTGGGCTCTGTCGTATCGCGCTAGCAGCGCTTGTGAATTTGCGATGCGCCACTGGTTTGCTGCTTGGACCGCAACCCTCTTCCCGGCTGCATCGAACTTCCTGCTTTCTTTATCTGGGGGAGGTGCATCCCCAGAAGTGTGTGAATTTGCCCGTTTTCTGGCAGCCCCTACCACCACAGAATCTGGTGGCAGCTGAGAGGTGATGAATACAGGGTCCGTAGGAGGCGCCTTATACTTTTTGTCCACCCTAGGCGTCACTGCCCTACTTTTAACTGGCTCCTTGAAAATGTCCTTTGCATGGCGTAGCATGCCTGGGAGCATCGGCAGGCTTTGGTAGGAGCTGTGGGTTGAAGAGAGGGTGTTAAATAAAAAATCATCCTCTACTTGTTCAGAGTGTAGTTCCACATTATGGAATAGTGCTGCTCTAGCCACCACTTGTGAGTAGGCTGTGCTGTCTTCCGGTGGTGATGGCCTAGTTGGGTATGTGTCTGGGCTGTTATCAGACACAGGTGCGTCGTACAAGTCCCACGCATCCTGATCTTGGTCATCGTGGCTCATGGCGGTGTGAGCTGGCGAATGTGACGGGGTGTAAGTTGGTGAAGCCGGAGTTACAGGTGGAGGCGAGGGAGGAGGTGTTACCTTTTGTGCTGTTTGTTGCTGAGGAGTAAACTGAAGCGTTCTCTTTCGTTTGACAGGTGGAAGGGTACTGATCTTCCCAGTCCCCTGCTGAATAAAGATACGCTTTTGCGTGTGATCCACGTCAGTGGATTGCAGTTCTTGTTCAAATCTATGTTTCTTCATTTGTGAAGACATAGAATGCTCTTCAGTATAGGAGCCTGAAACAGGGTCTGATGTCGCTTTTTTCGGCTCCGAAAACCCTGTTGATTGTTTTTTCGGCTCCGAGGTAACCTTCCTCTTTTTCTGTGCCGAAAATTCTTGGCCTCTATGGTCTTCGGCGCCACTGTCTCGGCGTCGATCCGTGTCGACACCGAACTCTCGGTGTCGATGCTTCTGTTTAGCACTCTCTCGGTCCCGAGGAGGCTGCGTGCCGGTGTCTCGACCGAAGTCGGACGATGTCGACACTGAATGGGCCTTTTTCGGTGCCGATTGTTGGTCACCGTGAATTTTGGTGGAGCCATGGCCGGTTGGCAGTGGCGTCCCCTGGGCCTTCTTTCCTTTTTTAAGTTCTGATCTCGACGTCTTACTCACAGTTTTTGTAGAGCCTAGCTCGTCGGAGTCTGAATCCTGGATGGAAAAGGATTCCTCCTGTTCCTCTTCTGTCTCGAACTGTCGACGCTCCTTTGGCGTGGACGCCATCTGCAGTCTTCTCGCTCGACGGTCGCGCAGAGTTTTTCGGGACCGGAACGCCCGACAGGCCTCACAGGATTCTTCGCTGTGCTCGGGTGACAGGCACAGGTTACAGACCGAGTGTAGGTCTGTATAAGGATATTTGTTGTGGCATTCGGGGCAGAATCGAAACGGGGTCCGTTCCATCGGCGTTGTTCTCCACGCGGTCGGGCCGACTAGGCCCCGACGGGGTGCCGAAATCTACCCCGAAGGGCACCGAAGCGCTTCGATGTTCAACGCGTCGTCGTATGTGTCTATCTCGAACCGGATCGCAACGATACCGTCGAAAATCTTCCGTTTTCAGCTATCTTTCCGTTCCGAAACCCGGAGCGACAGGAACACGTCCGAACCCGATGGCGGAAAGAAAACAATCGAAGATGGAGTCGACGCCCATGCGCAATGAGCACAGAAGGAGGAGTCACTCGGTCCCGTGACTCGAAAACACTTCTTCGAAGAAAAACAACTTGTAACACTCCGACCCAACACCAGATGGCGAGCTCATGCATACCATGTGTATCTACAGCGACAGATGCCATCGAACTTTTTTAATGTGATAGTCCTTAGTGGAAAAAAGCACACACTTTGACATGAATTGTGGACATTACCTTCAAGCACATCAACAGGCACATCTTGAACAAACTGCTCCCACCACCGTCTGTACATTGGTTTTGATGTCCATTCCTGAATCTCAAACTTGCACAAGCGACCAGCAAGGTACATCACTGCTACTGCAATTATTTCCGGTTCCCATTGCAAAGACAGAGTGGTACAGAGGCTAGAAATAAGAGAAGAGATAGTGTTTAACATCACAAAACCAACGGGACTGCTACAAGTAAAATACCTTAACACCATTGATCCGTCGGTCACTTAAATGTGCTAGGCAAATTAACTTTTTTTTCCTGGGAAAAAGAGCAGATTTGTAATGTGTTAAATGCTGACTTGTGGATTATTAATTTTTAACAAAAACAGATAGTGAGCAGTTTCGGCGGTAGATCATGTCATTCACCACTAGTGCCCTTGAGCCACAAACTCCCATACGACCCAGGGCCACATTTTCAAGCAATACCTGAAGAATGGAAGGTCATGGTCAGAAGGCACACATTGTAGGAAGCTGGCTATCTATGTAGAGTTCCAATGTAAGGGTAAACTATGCAAATAGTTCAGGAGGCCCAATTGGCTTATAGCGCTTATATCAATAATCCCAAAGGTTCTCTTTCTGGTAGTGTGGGCGAGCAGTTTAGGCTTATCTGTGGGTGGTGTTAAGCATCTATTAAACACATGGAGTCAATAACTGAGAAGAAACTCAAGACCAATTTAGAAAAATAACAGATTTTTATATTAATTTAGACACCAAGATCAGGTAGGGACTTTGAGTTAGCGATATTTATGAAAAAAATATAGAACATAAAGCTGTCATATAAGAAGCACGAGCCTTGAAAGCTATAATGTTATTCTATGGGAAAAACATACACTTTATAGGGTCACTTGCAAACACCTTACAGGATTGTTCTTCTGGACTTCAGTTTAGTAGGGGGTCAAGGTCCTGGAAAGCACCAACTGTTCAAGTTTACCTGGTGTGTCCGGGTGCAGAGGTGCTTCTAGAGGTGGTAGCCTTCAACTCTACACCAATGTGGAGAAGTACCTATAAGAAAAAAAAAGGCTGCAAAGGGGGAGTGGGGGGGAATCAGCAGGCAGAACCCAAAAGGGGGGCTCGGCACCTGAGCGTCCCAGGTCCACAGAGACACCATTGGTTTCAATGGACTAGGGCTGGGGAGCTCGGGTGCATAGGTGTTTGGTCCAGGTATTGGTGCAGGGAGGTTCTGGGCAGGATCACTGCCACAAGGACTGGACGAGTCGACGGGACTGACCTCCTGGACACTCACTATCTTCATCCTGGCGAGCTGGTCCTTCGGTGGAGCCGATGGTCAGCAGGACAAGGGACCAGGCAGTTGCAGATGGTGCCTGCTGGTGCAGGGAAGTGGCTCCTCCACTCCAAGGGAGTTGCTGGCTGGTTGGAAAATGGCTGGAAACCCTCCAAGGCTTTGGGAGGATGCACAGCTGCAGGACAAGTCGGGTCTTTGCGACTGTTGGGACAGGAGCAGGCAGGGTTTGGTGCCAAGTACAGAGCTAGTCCACAGTTCACGCATCTTCGGCTCTTCTTTGTTCTTCTTTTTGTAGTCAGACAAATCTGAATTCCTGGTGTCAGGGTGTCACCTAAACACTACATTTAGGGACTTTAAAGGGAGTGAGGGGTAGTAGCCAGTGGGCTACTTAACTGTGGGGTGACTACACCCCCTACATGACCACTTCCTGTGGGAAGTGGGCATTTTTATGACCCGGAGTTGCTAGTTTTTGGCGAACCCCTTCTTTTGTGAAGCACATCAGGTAGCCAACATTAGGAGTGTGACTAACCTGGAGGTTCAACACACCTAATACATAACTGATTTCCTCCCTGCTGAGGTGCCAAATGGGCCTCAGGGAGGGGGTGGCATTCTCCAGGTCTGGAGGAAGCCAGGGCCGTATATCAAAGGTGGCAGGGGCTTTGAAGCCCCCGGGCTTGGTTTGCAGATTCACTAGCCATCCTGCTAGAGGAGGTGACAACATCTTCTCCGGAGAAGGCATCCTTTCTCGACCTCAGCGAGCTCTAGCTCTCTCACCTACAGGGGGTCAGAAACACATCTGTCAGAGGGAGGGAGGGAATGGGCCGGGGGTGGAGGTGTGGGGTACCAGGCTGGCCGAGACCAGACAGCCAGCACACAAAGACTGGTAGGTTTCAGGGGGCACCTCTAAGGTGCCCTCTGGGTACATGCCATAATTTCAATACTGGCATCAGTATGGATTTATTAAGACAAGGTGTTCAATACTGTAGAAAAGTACCTTCTTTTTGGCATGGTACCCCCACTTTTTGCCTGGTGTCACTGTGTTCTGACTGTGTTCACTGGGATCCTGCTAACCAGGACCCCAGTGACTGTGTTCTCTCCACCTAAATTTGGCGGTCCCTGACCAAGTACACCCCACAACTGGCATACTGGTGCCCCCATGTAAGTCTCTAGCATATGGTAACAGGGCACTGGGGCATCAGGGGTTCCCCATGGGCTGCAGCATGTATCATGTCACGCCTGGGAGCCCATGCAAAATATGTCTGCAGGCCTGCCATTGCAGCCTGCGTGAAAAGATGCACGCACCCTTTCACTACACTCTGGGCCCTTCTAGCCCAGAGGGCACCGTGCAAGTACCTGGGTGTGAGGGCATCCTTGCATGAGCAGAGGTGCCCCTACAAACTCCAACTCCATTTTCCTGGACTTCGTAAGTGCGGTGAAGCCGTTTTACCCTGTGTACTGACACAGGTCGCTCACTGCCTGTGTCCAGCTACATAATGTTAACTCCAAACCTGGGCATGTTTGGTATCAAACATTTCGGAATCATACCCAAATACTGTTGCCATTATTGGTTGTATGGTCCTATGCACTCTTGGGGCTCCTTAGAGGACCTCCAGTTTTGCTCCTACCAGTTTGCAGGATTTGCCCGGGCAGCCCACGCCGCTGCCATCCTACAGACAGGTTTCTGCCCGAATGCTGCTTGATTAAGCCCAGGAATGCAGAACAAAGGATTTCCTTTGGGAGAGCGAGGCAACATCTTCTCCCTCCAGAAATAGGTGTTTTAAATGGCTTGGGAGGGTTAGCCTCCCTAAGCCACTGGTATGCTTTGAAGAGCACATTTGGTGCCCTCCCTGCATAAACCGGTTTGCACCAGTCCAAGGACCTACGGTCCCTGCTCTGGCATGAAACTGAACAATGGAAAGGGGAGTGACGACTCCCTTATCCATCACCATCCAGGGGTGGTACCGAGAGCTCCTCCAAGGGGCCACTTGATTCTGCCATCCTGAATCCAAGGTGGGCAGAGGCCCCTGGGAGCATCCGAGTGGCCTTTTCATGCAGGTGATATCACAGCCTCCTCCTGATAGGTGGTCATCCTGCTAGGTGACCAATTCCCCTTCCTGGGCTACTTAGGGTCATCCTCTTGGGTGGGTCCTCAGATTCGACATGCAAAATTTCAGCAGGACTCCTCTGCATCATTTACTTCACCTTCTGGCCACTGGAACCACAACTGGACCCTCCAGGAACAGACAATATGCACCCACAGCTACGGCTCTGCTTGCAACATTGTTTCCACGGCTCCTTCCAGCAAATGCAACATTTCCCCAGTTGTGCATCCTCTGAGGGCGACAAGTCTTCAGTCTGCATGAGAAGCAAGAAGCAATCTCCCAGGGTTGCATTATTGTGCAAAATAAACAGAATTATGATAAAGAGGTTTTGAGGCAGTTGGATAATCCTTTATGATACCGTAGACCTACCCTGTCAATTAGGAAAGAAATACTGGAATTGACCACAAAAGGGCTGAATGGTCTTTTGTTAAGTCGTAAAGACTAGGTTAATAAAGAGGACTAATCATTCCAGTTCTCTATAAAATTAAGAAAATGAGAACAAACCACCAGGTAGACCAATTGTGGCGAGTTTTAGCCGGTCCTATAACCGCTTGTTGAGTAGGTTGATTTTTTCATGACTAAGCCCTTTGTTCCATACACTAGATCATATACAGGACATAGCCTTGCTGCTATTACGCAAATTGAGGGCCTAAAGTTTGATCCCAATACTGATATTATAGTGACTATGGATATTACAAGTCCTTACACGAACATCCCACAGTCAGGGGCATTAGAAGTGATCACTAAGAGTTTAGATCTTAGGCCCGGACCCCATTGTGTACTGACTGAATACAATTGTGCTAGAATTGCATTGGAACGAAACTATTTCATGTTTAATGGTGAGTTTTTTTGTTGTTTGTTTTTTAGCAAACCTGGGGGTTGCTACGTGCGCTATTTTTGATCCAGATATAGCGAACCTTTATAAGGCTGATTTTGAGAAGAAGGTTCCCTACAATGACAAACTAATTTTTTGCCAAAGTGAAAAAGTGGTTAAGTTATATTGATGACGTCTTCTTGAACTGGCATGGATCGAGTACTTGTTTAGGTGAATTTCATAACTGGTTGAATATTTAGGATACCAATTTACAGTTCACTATGGAGTATAACAGTCATTCTATCAATTTCCTAGATTTAAAGATTTTTGATGAAGATGGTCATTTGTACTTCAGGGTTTACTAAACCTACGTCCTGGAATACTCTTTTGAAATACACCAGTCACCGTCCTACAAACGTAAGAGACAACTTATCCTTTGGACAGTTTTTGCCTATTGAACACAAACTGTTCAAGAAAGGAGAATTATTTCACTGAGGCGAAGGCCCTATGTTCCAAGCTAGTAAATAGAGGGCATCCTTACCAACTTTGAAGTGTTCCTTCAAGAGGGTTGTAGGAAGTTGGCTCTGTATGGGCTATTTCAAAGTAAGGAATAGCATGCACAGAGTCCAAGGGTTCCCCTTAGAGGTAAGATAGTGGCAAAAAGAGATAATACTAATGCTCTATTTTGTGGTAGTGTGGTCGAGCAGTAGGCTTATCCAAGGAGTAGTGTTAAGCATTTGTTGTACATACACACAGGTAATAAATGAGGAACACACACTCAGAGACAAATCCAGCCAATAGGTTTTGTTATAGAAAAATATATTTTCTTAGTTTATTTTAAGAACCACAGGTTCAAATTCTACATGTAATATCTCATTTGAAAGGTATTGCAGGTAAGTACTTTAGGAACTTTGAATCATTACATTAGCATGTATACCGTTTACATAAAACACAATAAGCTGTTTTAAAAGTGGACACAGTGCAATTTTCACAGTTCCTGGGGGAGGTAAAGTAATGTTAGTTTTAACAGGTAAGTAAGTCACTTACAGGTTTCAGTTTTGGGTCCAAGGTAGCCCACCGTTGGGGGTTCAGAGCAACCCCAAAGTTATCACACCAGCAGCTCAGGGCCGGTCAGGTGCAAAGGTCAAAGAGGTGCCCAAACCACATAGGCTTCAATGGAGAGAAGGGGGTGCCCCGGTTCCAGTCTGCCAGCAGTTAAGTACCCGCGTCTTCGGAGGGCAGACCAGGGGGGTTTTGTAGGGCACCGGGGGGGACATAAGTTCACACAAAAAGTACACCCTCAGCGGCACTGGGGCGGCCGGGTGCAGTGTAGAAACAAGCGTCGGGTTTTCAATGTAAATCAATGAGAGACCAAGGGATCTCTTCAGCGTTGCAGGCAGGCAAGGGGGGGGCTCCTCGGGGTAGCCACCAGAGAGGGCCTCCTGGGGGGTCACTCCTGCACAGGAGTTCCGTTCCTTTAGGTGCTGGGGGCTGCGGGTGCAGGGTCTTTTCCAGCCGTCGGGAAATGGAGTTCAGGCAGTCGCGGTCAGGGGGAGCCTCGGGATTCCCTCTGCAGGCGTCGCTGTGGGGACTCAGGGGGGACAACTTTGGTTACTCACGGTCTCGGAGTCGCCGGAGGGTCCTCCCTGAGGTGTTGGTTCTCCACCAGTCGAGTCGGGGTCGCCGGGTGCAGTGTTGCAAGTCTCACGCTTCTTGCGGGGAGTTGCAGGGGTCTTTAAATCTGCTCCTTGAAACAAAGTTGCAGTTCTTTTGGAGCAGTGCCGCTGTCCTCTGGAGTTTCGTGTCTTTCTTGAAGCAGGGCAGTCCTCAGAGGATTCAGAGGTCGCTGGTCCCTTGGACAGCGTCGCTGGAGCAGGTTTCTTTGGAAGGCAGGAGACAGGCCGGTAAGTCTGGGGCCAAAGCAGTTGGTGTCTTCTGTTCTTCCTCTGCAGGGGTTTTTCAGCTCAGCATTCCTCTTCTTCTTGTAGTTTCAGGAATCTAAAGTTTTAGGTTCAGGGAAGCCCTTAAATACTAAATTTAAGGGCGTGTTTAGGTCTGGGGGGTTAGTAGCCAAAGGTTACTAGCCCTGAGGGTGGATACACCCTCTTTGTGCCTCCTCCCAAGGGGAGGGGGTCACATCCCTAATCCTATTGGGGAATCCTCCATCTGCAAGATGGAGGATTTCTAAAAGTTAGAGTCACTTCAGCTCAGGACACCTTAGGGGCTGTCCTGACTGGCCAGTGACTCCTCCTTGTTATTCTCATTATTTTCTCCGGCCTTGCCGCCAAAAGTGGGGGCCGTGGCCGGAGGGGGCGGGCAACTCCACTAGCTGGAGTGTCCTGCGGTGCTGGCACAAAGGGGTGAGCCTTTGAGGCTCACCGCCAGGTGTGACAGCTCCTGCCTGGGGGAGGTGTTAGCATCTCCACCCAGTGCAGGCTTTGTTACTGGCCTCAGAGTGACAAAGGCACTCTCCCCATGGGCCCAGCAACATGTCTCGGTTGTGGCAGGCTGCTGGAACCAGTCAGCCTACACAGATAGTCGGTTAAGGTTTCAGGGGGCACCTCTAAGGTGCCCTCTGGGGTGTATTTTACAATAAAATGTACACTGGCATCAGTGTGCATTTATTGTGCTGAGAAGTTTGATACCAAACTTCCCAGTTTTCAGTGTAGCCATTATGGTGCTGTGGAGTTCGTGTAAAACAGAATCCCAGACCATATACTCTTATGGCTACCCTGCACTTACAATGTCTAAGGTATTGCTTAGACACTGTAGGGGCACAGTGCTCATGCACTGGTGCCCTCACCTATGGTATAGTGCACCCTGCCTTAGGGCTGTAAGGCCTACTAGAGGGGTGACTTATCTACACCTGCATAGGCAGTGAGAGGCTGGCATGGCACCCTGAGGGGAGTGCCATGTCGACTTACTCGTTTTGTTCTCACCAGCACACACAAGCTGGCAAGCAGTGTGTCTGTGCTGAGTGAGGGGTCTCCAGGGTGGCATAAGACATGCTGCAGCCCTTAGAGACCTTCCTTGGCATCAGGGCCCTTGGTACCAGGGGTACCATTTACAAGGGACTTATCTGGATGCCAGGGTGTGCCAATTGTGGATACAAAAGTACAGGTTAGGGAAAGAACACTGGTGCTGGGGCCTGGTTAGCAGGCCTCAGCACACTTTCAATTGTAAACATAGCATCAGCAAAGGCAAAAAGTCAGGGGGTAACCATGCCAAGGAGGCATTTCCTTACAAGGGTTTTGTACTATGATCATGACTCCCTGTTGACGGTAAAAGAGAGAAAGGCCTAAAATAGGCTAACCTGTGTTACCACTTTTGGTACAAAATCGAATAGGATCAGAAGGATTATCTTAAAAAATTGGCATTGGTTGCATAATACAAATTCTGAGGAGAAACCCTTGTTTGCGTTCAAGAGAGGAAGAAATTTGAGGAACCATTTGAGTAGAGCACACAATGAGTCAGAGTCTACATCATTGAGACATCTATGGGTATCGGAACCTGTGTTGGGACATTACCCATTTGGTAGCTATAATGCCTGTGCCTCTACTACAGTAGTTAGATCTTGCACGATTAACAAATGTTAGACCCTGCAACATCTTTCTAATCGTGGTTCTTAGAATGTAGTGTATTGTATAGAATGTCCATGTGCTCTTTTGTATATTGCTAAAACGACTCAAGAAGTGCGTACAATAATTACACATCAACCATGTATCCAATGTAAGGTACAGAATGCTCCTTTGGTTGAACATTATGTAGAAATGTCACATACACCACAGGCTATGAAATGGTTTGTTCTGGAAGTAGTAAAACGTTCAAAGCACAGACACAATGTGGCTTGCCTGTTTACAAGCTGTGACAATAGGTGTATCTGGCAAGGCAATTCAGTTTGGAAGGGACTGAATCAACAGGTTGAGTGGCACGTTTTAGCAACACTATAGACTTGATCAGCATCGGCGACTATTGAGAACACAGTAGCTTTCAGACTAGTTTATGAGCCTGTATGACGTTTTTTGATTACTAGCTCAGTGGGTTCAGGTGCCTTTTAGATCAGTGTGAATTTACAGTATACATTTTCCTCTGAAACTGTACAACCCAATTCTCATTTTTTTGTTGGTACATAGATTAGTCATGGTCCATGGTGCTACGGCTGATACACAAGTTGTTTTTGGCGCATGCTTGGTTAAATTGGGAGGTGATATTTGCATATTTTTTCTTCTCTATTGGTACCAAATTGCACTACGAGGAGTCTGGTGGCGTTAGTGTTCACACATTTCTTCTTTGTATTTTACTTGTCAGTAGGGATCGGGCTTTAAAGGATTCAGCTGTCTTTGCTATATTCCATTGGTTTGTGTTTATGTGCTTTAGTGGCCTCTGTTTACATATGAGATGAACTATTAGTATGAGATTCTTCTTATTTTTCCTCTATTTTGGGATGTTTGCCTTGATCTCGCTCTTTAATATCAGTTTATGAAAGTATTTTTGTGTAAAAACGTTATAGTTTACTCCTTTTAAGATTGCCACCACTTTTCAGCATGTTCCACTATACTTGTCCGAGCCCCACAGTTTATTTAAATCAGTGTTCTGTGACCATGTTCATTACAGACTGGGCTCGAGTCGTGCATCGGGGTTCTATATTTGTATAGGAGCTCTATCTGGGTTGAGACGCCTACCTGCTCGAGTAAGAGATTCTATAAAAGTTTTCAAGCTGATTTTTTCAGACACGGAGTATTGAAGTAAGTTGGAGCTTTGTGGTTCAGACCCTTTAGATTATTGTGAGTATTTTAAAATGCTGAGGGTATTTTTATACATTTTTTAGATTGCAGCTTCTGATGTTGAACTGTCCCTCATATCATCAAGTAGTGGTAAGAGTTCAGCAGTCTCAGGGATTTTTGTCTTAGTTTATTTGCACTGATTCATATTTCAACATCCGTGCCACTTGTACATGTTCAATGGTATGACTGGTTTGGCAGTGGTGTGTGCAGGTATTTTTACCCGATATGGGACGGAGCTTTGGTGTGCTTTGCATGAGAGCTCAAACACAACTTTGAGATTTCTATTATACGTGTGTTGAGCACTTTGATGTTTACTCGAACATCTTGCACCATATAAATCTTGATCACTTTGTAAATGGTTGGGGTGGTGTTTATGAATCTTTTCTTTTTGTGGTTTGTGAGCAGGCGATGCACATTATAGATGGCGTGCTGTTTCATTTTATTTGCCTTTATACTATGCTGGGCAGTGGTGATAATACAGTGTATTTCATAAGTATTTGCAGGTTTTATTCCATTTTGCCACTGGGTCCTGATGATGGTCTCGTTGACTTCTGTTTGAGACTAAAACGTCGACTATAGATCCTCTGCTAAAATTCACTACATTTAATTGCTTCAGTCTACCCTTCAACATTTTGAGTTGATCTAAAGATTGGGGCAGTGGTATATATTCTTTAATCAGGAGAATATTGACCAGCTAGGATGCTCTGTGAAAGTGGGTGGGGGGGGTGGGGGAGGGGCCGGTGGACACCAGTGTGTTTAAGTGTATAATTTATCTGTGACGGCTGCCTTTCAAATTTATTTAGATAGTGATTTTATAAAATAATCTATTTTTTGCATATAAAACAACATGCCGATTACTGATTTTTTTCTCGTATTAAATTTTCTGTTTGGTACAACAGTTATTGTCAATTTTCAAGCATTGCTAAGTAGAGAGCCAATAATTCTTCCTCAAACCTCTGTTCCTGGACTCTAAGGGACCCAGCACCAACATCATGCAGACTGCCATTGCAGGCTGCGTGACAAGGTGCTCCCAAAAGTGAAAACACAACATAGTACAGAGCCTGTGTGCCATGTTCCCTAAACCACTGCATTTAATATTTGTAGTCACCCATACGCACTAAGGGCAGAGTGTGGGCATTTCTGTAAGAGCTATGTCTTTGTAAATTCTTAGACATAGTAAGTGTGCAGTGAAGCAATTTTAAATACATGTGCTGAACACTGGTTGTAAGGAAATGCCTCCTTGGCATGGTTACCCCCTGACTTTTTGCCTTTGCTGATGCCAAGTTATGATTTGAAAGTGTACTGAGGCCTGCTAACCAGGCCCCAGCACCAGTGTCCTTTCCCTAAACCTGTACCTTTGTTTCCACAATTGGCACACCCTGGCATCTAGGTAAGTCCCTTGTAACTGGTACCCCTGGTACCAAGGGCGCTGATGCCAGGGAAGGTCTTTAAGGGCTGCAGCATGTCTTATGCCACCCTGGGGACCCCTCACTCAGCACGGCCCCCACGCTTGCCAGCTTGTGTGTCCTGGTGGGGAGAAAATGACTAAGTCGACATGGCACTCCCCTCAGGGTGCCATGCCAACCTCACACTGCCTATGGCATAGATAAGTCACGCCTCTAGCAGGCCTTACAGCCCTAAGGCAGGGTGCACTATACCATAGGTGAGGGCATAGGTGCATGAGCACTATGCCCCTACAGTGTCTAAGCAAAACCTTAGACATTTTAAGTGCAGGGTAGCCATAAGAGTATATGGTCTGGGAGTCTGTCATGCACAAACTCCACAGCACCATAATGGCTACACTGAAAACTGGGAAGTTTGGTATCAAACTTCTCAGCACAATAAATGCACACTGATGCCAGTGTACATTTTATTGTGAAATACACCCCAGAGGGCATCTTAGAGATGCCCCCTGAAAACATACCCGACTTCCAGTGTGGGCTGACTAGTTTTACCAGCCTGCCACACACCAGACATGTTGCTGGCCACATGGGGAGGCCAGGAACAAAGCCTGTACTGGGTGGAGGTGCTTCTCACCTCCCCCTGTGAGCCTCAAAGGCTCACCCCCTTTGTTACAGCGCCACAGGGCACTCAAGCTAGTGGAGATACCCGCCCCCTCCGGCCACAGCCCCACTTTTGGCAGCAAGGCCAGGGGAGATAAGAAAAACAAGGAGTCGTCACTGGCCAGTCAGGACAACCCCTAAGGTGTCCTGAGCTGAGGTGACTGACTTTTAGAAATCCTCCATCTTGCAGATGGAGGATTTCCCCAATAGGATTAGGGATGTGCCCCCCTCCCCTCAGGGAGGAGGCACAAAGAGGGTGTAGCCACCCTCCGGGCTAGTAGCCATTGGCTACTAACCCACCAGACCTAAACACACCCCTAAATTGAGTGTTTAGGGGCACCCAGAACCGAGGAAGACAGATTCCTGCAACCTAAGACGAAGAAGGACTGCTGACCTGAAAGCCCTGCAGAGAAGACGGAGACACCAACTGCTTTGGCCCCAGCCCTACCGGCCTGTCTCCCCACTTCAAGAACAACTGCAACAGCGACGCGTTCCCCAGGGTCCAGCGACCTCTGAAGCCTCAGAGGACTACCCTGCATCTAAAAGGACCAAGAACTCCCGAGGACAGCGGCTCTGCTCCAAAGAAGAAACAACTTTGCAACAAAGAAACAACTTTTAAAGGACTGCACGTTTCCCACCGGAAGCCCAAGACTTTCCACTCTGCACCCGACGACCCCGGCTCGACCTGCGGAGAAACACTACAGGGAGGACTCCCCGGCGACTGCGACCCTGTGAGTAGCCAGAGTTGACCCCCCTGAGTCCACCCCAGCGACGCCTGCAGAGGGAATCCAGAGGCTCCCCCTGACCACGACTGCCTGTTTCAAAGAACACGATGCCTGGTAAAGACACTACACCCGCAGCCCCCAGGACCTGAAGGATCCAACCTCCAGTACAGGAGCGACCCCCAGGTGGCCCTCTCCCTTGCCCAGGTGGTGGCTACCCAGAGGAGCCCTCCCCCTTGCCTGTCTGCTTCGCTGAAGAGACCACTGGGTCTCCCATTGAAATCAATTGCAAACCCGACGCCTGTTTGAACTCTGCACCCGGCCGCCCCTGTGCCGCTGAGGGTGTACTTTTTGTGCTGACTTGTGTCCCCCCGGGTGCTCTACAAAACCCCCCTGGTCTGCCCTCCGAAGTCGCAGGTACTTACCTGCTGGCAGACTGGAACCGGGGCACCCCCTTCTCCATTGAAACCTATGCATTTTGGGCACCACTTTGACCTCTGCACCCGACCGGCCCTGAGCTGCTGGTGTGGTAATTTTGGGGTTGCCCTGAACCCCCAACGGTGGGCTACCTTGGACCCAACTTTGAACCCTGTAAGTGCTGTACTTACATGTGAACTTAACATTTACTTACCTCCCCCAGGAACTGTTGAATTTTGCACTGTGTCCAATTTTAAAATAGCATATTGCTATTTTTGCCAAAACTGTACATGCTATTGTGATGATTCAAAGTTCCTACGATACGCGAGTGAAATACCTTTCATTTAAAGTATTGTTTGTAAATCTTGAACCTGTGGTTCTTAAAATAAACTAAGAAAATATATTTTTCTATATAAAAACCTATTGGCCTGGAATTGTCTTTGAGTGTGTATTCCTCATTTATTGCCTGTGTGTGTACAACAAATGCTTCTCACTACCCTCTGATAAGCCTACTGCTCGACCACACTACCACAAAATAGAGCATTAGAATTATCTCTTTTTGCCACTATCTTACCTCTAAGGGGAACCCTTGGACTCTGTGCATGCTATTTCTTACTTTGAAATAGTGCATACAGAGCCAACTTCCTACACTGGTCAACACGAGTTCCCCATCTACAAGATGGCTTCAATGAAACTAGAGATGTTAAGTGTCAAACATCTCGCACTAATAAACACTAAATTATTCTAGTGATGGATTTATTAAATCATGCACCCAGAGGGATACTTAGAGGTGCCCTCCTGAAAACCTTCCAACTGCTGTTGGGCTCACTGACCAATTTAGCCAGCCTGCCACCAACTGATGAGATTTTGAACCCTAAGGGTGACAGCCTCTGCTCTCTGGACGTCAGAAATAAAGCCTGCTCTGGCAGGGGTATGACACATCCCTCACAACAGCACCTGGAGAGGAGTGAAAATGTGCTATGCATGAGGCATGTTGCATTTTCAGGCTGGACACACTCCTAGGGTGACCAGCCTCAAAACGGACACAGCCTTAGGAACTTCACCATCTTGAGTGTGGTGGAATTAGGAATTCTGGGAGAGGTGATGCCCACTCCCCAAAGGAAGTGGTCATCTAGCGGCTGTAGTGACCCCAAGTGTAAGGAGCCCATTGGACACTACCCTTTACTCCCCTTAACGCCCCCTAACCTGAGTATTTAGGGGGATCCCTTGATACTAGGACTTCAGATCTTCGCAGGACACAAATGGAGTGGACAAAGAAGCCTGCTGACCAGAGCAAAGAGGAGCATGACTGACTTGGCACCAACCCTGCCTGCCTGCTGCCACCGACCCAAAGGGAGCAAATTACTTGTTCTGCTGCTTTAGCGGCCTCCAAGAAACTGGGAGAGCTGCCAGTGCTTCGCAAATCGCCAAGAACAACTCCCTTGGAACAGAGTAGCTGCTTTCCAACATCTGCAGGCAACCAAAGAAGAACTGTAAGGACCAGGAACTGCGAAAAACCAAAGCCAGACATCAGCACTGCACCCGACCTGCCTAGCCCAAGCTGAAGTGTGCAAACAATGTCAATCTGGTTCTCAGACCCTCCAGAAACGAAGCCCACCTTGAGTTCGCCCACTGTAGACTTCTAGAGGTAGGTCGTTTAGTGTCCAAATGCAGTATATGTTTATTTTCTCATAGGATATCATTAGGTCAACGCTGAAAAGTACCTCTGCTTACAGACGCCCAAGTGCCTACCGAACTGACCTTTTGATGCTACCTTGGACCTTGCTCAATACTTACCTTAACTCCACAAGATGGTCCCGTAAGTCGCTGCTATGTACCCGTATGCAGTATATGTTTTCCCCCATAGGACAACATTACTGCTCCAAAAATTGCACTGTCAACTGTTCAAAACCGTACTCACCCGATTCGGATGATCTTAGTATCAACATTTACATGAAAATACTTGTTATTTTTATAAATTGGTGTTAGATTTCTTTAAGAGTGTGTGTGTCTCGCTTAGTGCCTTTGAGTGTACAATAGATGCTTACAACTACCATCTGATATGACTAACTGCTCGTCCATACTTCCACAAAAGAGAGCATTTGGGGTGTCATTTGTGCCTCTATAATTCCTCTGGGATTTGCTTTGAATCCTTACTCAGTGTAGATCTTTTTGGTCCATTATATAAAGAGCCAGCCTCAGACACATACTTCTGAAATAAAATACTCAACATATCTGAAAAATATTTACCTGTCATTTACAAACGTCCAGGCCATCTGAACAAGTTTCTGAATTTTGTTTTTATCACCTTGAAAAGAAAAAAAATAAGTTGCAAAGCAAGGTTTCAAAAATAACAGGAAGCAAGACATTACGCCACATAGAAATGGAAAAACATGACCATGCAGAGATCAATCACTGTGTTTAGAAGCAGTTGAAGAGATCTAAAACTACTTGAAGTTCCAATTTTCAAAGCTTTAAAGCAGAGTACCGATATCTCTATATGATCCTGCATATATGTGAAGAGAATTTAAGAACAGGATATACACAAAATGTAATATGTTGAGCCTATCAACAGATGCTACTAAAAACAAAAAAGGCAGTCTCCAGTGTGTGCTCATTACCCGAGGTGCATGAAAGCTTGTAGCTTTCTACCTCTATTCTGTATGTTACATTTTTTTTATTGACTTTTTTTTATTTTTTACAGTGTGCAGTACCCATATATACGTGAAGGATAAAATGAACAGTTGTGGATGGTAGTTCCATCTCTGACCTCAGCACACAAATCTAAATCAATCAATACCCCATGCTTAACAATTTTCGTGCCTACAGAGGCATGTCCTTCTGCTGCTAGTGAGTAAACCTTGTTCATAATCACTTCCAATCAAACAAAAGTGTGCAAGAAGTCAGAAACCGGAATAGATGATGTAATTTAAAGTCTGAAGTCAGAAATTGAGCCCTTTAATATCCATGGCATAGCAACAATCGCATTGAATTCAGTCACACCAAGAATTGATGCTAGTACCACCAAATTTATGACTCGTTCTGTGAACAAATTGGCAGAATAACTCAAACATTGTAAGTGTGCAAATCCTAAATAGATCACTAGCCGAGGTAAAGTGTGCTCCTCTCATTAGGCAACATCGGATGTACTCTGTAGGAAATCACTGAAACTAAATGAAACTCAGCAAACTTCCAATTTGAAAAAAAAAAAAAGACAAAACAACAAGCCCAGATGAAGCCAATTAGACTGACTTGCATTCTGAGTCAAGACTAAGCCATTTAAAAAAAATCTTGCAGCAGTGCAAAGACTAAACAAAAAGTACATCATGCACAGCATCAGAGTTGGCAACACAAGCACTCAATAAGAGGTGGATAAATACAGTCAAATGTATGTGGTGGGAATATTATTCCTCTGGGTAGAGCCAAAGCGACCTCAAGAGGACTTTTATAGAATTGGTGACAAAAGTTAACCAAAACCTAAGCTATTTGCAAACACAAACTGCTAATGATAGAGCTTTAGGATTTTTCCAAAAAGAATTTCAATTAAAAGAAAAAAAGAAAAAAAAACACCTTTTGTAAAAAATATAAAAAAATACCTGTGAATATTCAAGTTAGTGGAAATCTGGCAATAGACAGCAACTGCCTCTCCCCTCACCCTACACTTCCATTGAACACCAATCATTCTGCCATCACAAAGACACGCTACTAGTCATGAATATTATGGCCTTTTTCTTCGGGGCATTTCCCTTCTTGAAATGCATGTGCTAATCAACAGTGAATATGTGTAATTAAAAGAAAGCACATTTAGTATGTGTTAGTCCGCTTTGCAACACAATGAAATTTGCTTGAAAATATTCACAGTATTTAATCCAAACGCTGACTGTTTCACATTATTTGCAATTAAATCCTGAAGAGCTTCTAGAAGACTGAACTATGAGCCTCATGTATTGTTATTCATAAGAGCACATTTTGCAAATAGCTTATTCTGAGCTTTCACAAGAATGAAATAGTATTAGAAAAGCGGAGTACAGAGAGTGAGGGGCTAGAGAGGAACCTTCACACAAGGTGGCAACAGGAAAGGATGTGGAGAATCATTTTACCAATTCTATTTGAAGGCTACTAGGAAAGGAGACACCTATATTTTGCTCAATCAATTTAGAAGCAAGGCTGACCTCTCAGAACCAGAATAGCGGTCCTTCCTATATTACAAATATGTGGGTGTGAACCATCTCAAAACAGGTTTTTATTTTATAGTGTGGTAGAATTAGACTTACAATCAGAGTAGCAGTGTGGGGGTAGAATTGCTAAAAATGGAGACCAGCATTCATGTTGGAGTTTCTCCTTTTATTCACACTTATGTTGTTGCATTTTGGTTGTCCTTATTGCAGTTCCAATTCATACTGCGTGCCCTACAAAAGAGTTTTGATTTTAATTTAAATCTCAGAAATTCATCCTGTGTTCAATATGTTCTTGAGTTTGTCATTCGTATTGCTCAGTGGGCTGTGGAATGGCGGCAACACCACTGGCTTTTTGTCTTTGGGTTGGCACATTGAATGAGTCCTTAATGCCAGGGGGTGTCGAAAACTGAATTCTGCATTTTTAGAAAAATCTAGTTAACTTATCATGCTCACCATATAGTGGCACAGATCCCACACAGGTACACACATCTCACCCTATTCTCATGTAGGCACAATGTTCACCCTACCCTCACATAGGTACATCATTCACCTAACTCTCAACAATCTACATGTGAATTGGCAAGCTGCTCAACCTACACTCATAGGTACATCACTCAATCCACATGCACAAAGGCACACATCTCATGCTCCAACTCCACTTACACAGGCATATCCCTCAAACAACAATTACAGAGGCAGACATACGAAGTATACTACATTCACACTGCTCAACAGCCACGCACAAGGCAAACTGTACAATTATACATGCAAACAACCATAAGCTTAGGGGAAGGGAGCGCTAGAGAGGTAAAAAAAACAGATGGGCTGAATCTGAGGCCCTGACAAAAGGTAAGATCAGCAGACTTTAGTAACGAGGTGGCAGTGGAGATAAGAAGCCAATGGCAACTGTAGTGTAGGAACAAAGACTAGCCTCTACTAAGGAATAAACATAAGATGTTAGATGACTTTGGTAAATGAGGGGGCACAAGAGCTTATCTGTCCCAGGCAGATAAGTACTGACCCCGGCACATATCGGGTAGATGGCTCAAAGGCTTTTAGGGATGAGCAGGGTCACACATATGTCATGCCCTCATGTCCTTTTAAAGCATGTTAAGCCCTGGCAGAGTCAGTCACTTATCAGGCAGATTGCTCTGAAAGGACAGTAGAGGGTGCAATAAGGAACTGTATCCACATTGGAAAATAAAAAAGAGCTGAAAGGGCTGTCCGACCCAGATATTAGTAAGGAAACTTTATCCTCAAATACAAAGCCGCCATAAGCATTTTAGCAGCTCAGAGAACAGATCTGTGAGGGCGACTGCAGCAGGAATGAATAGTACTTCCACCAGCATCCACTCTTCAAACTCCTGAAGGATTGGAAAATATGATATAAGTATGAATTAAGCTGCCAGTGCCACCTCACTCCCATGTGTGATCTAGTCTGAGAGAGGCCAGCAACTTGATGTGCATGATAACTTGAATCTCCAAGCGAGAGAGAGAGAGGCCAAGGCAAGGACTGCAGTGAAATGGGCACTAGACTGACCTTTAAAGTCTCAAGGTCAGGGCCCTACAAGGCAAAGTTAACACATACTAATGGGAGTAAGGCGTGGACCCCATTTAAGAGGTTAAGCAACCATAAGTGTCACATACAGAAGCTTAACAAATAATATGTAACCTAAAGAAATAACCAATAAATTACAATGTCACATTGTATAGGGAGCTGGCTTGGTGTGTGGTGGGTACCTAAGGTACTTACAACTTATACAAGGTCTTGGTATCCCCTATTAGTGTAGTGTAGACAGTGTCTAGAAGCCTGGTGTCCACAGGGACCTCCCCCCATGCAGCTCTCAAGAGGTAGCAGTGGATGGGCAGCCAAGTGTTATCTAGGAGACATGCAAAGCTCATGCAATACCACTGTAGTCACACAGCACTTACATGCATGAAAGAAAATAATCAGTGTTACAAAAAAATAAAGGTACTTTATTTTAGTGACAATTACCAAAAAGTACTAGATAGACAATCCTCACTAAATATGCACACTAGTAAGTGTAATGTCAACAGCCAATAGTGACCCTAGGGGGAGCCCAAACCATACACTGAAAAAAAGGAATGTGAATGCAGGACCCCACCCAGGTAAGGGGAATCTGGACAGGAGAGCTGGAGGAACTAGGAACCACAAAAAGTAAGTACTACAGTGGCTCCCAGCGACCAGGAAGAAAGGACTAAGTTACTGGTTTTTCCATCAAACCACCAAAAGGACTGACAAGAGGAGTAATGCACCACCCAGACAAGACTGCAAGAAACCAGCAATGGAATCCTGAAGGAGGAGAACCTTAAAAAGAGGAGGATCAAGTCCAGAAGTTGCAGTCTGGTGGTGCATTACTCCTCTTTTCAGTCCTTTTGGTGTTTTGATGGAAAACCAGTAACTTACTCCCAACTACCACCTGTCTGTAGTTTCAGGAGTTGGTCGACGGTCACCAATGAAGCCCTGGAGTCAGTGACGAGTTCCTGGAGGATGCAGTCGATATCCCACACCAGACGGAAAGATTACAGTCTGTCTGTGGCGTGGAAAAGCCACCAACAATCATGTCGCAATGGGAAAGGCAAGAGTCGCGGTAGACGAAAAGTAGAGCTGCCAGGGACCAGCAAGGTCCAGGAGGACTCAGCCCACGGGAGGGGAGTCCCAGGAGATCATCAGCAATGCAGAGAGTCCACAGATGAAGAGGCAGGCGCAGTCCCCACACGAGACCCACTGGAAGAGGACCCAGGAGCTTGCCTTGACCAATGTTGGATAGCTGACAGACAGGACCAAGGGGACCTCTCAGACGATCACCCGGGATGCAGGATCCATGCAGCTCAAGATCAGAGGATATCCACACAGCCAGTTGTCATTACAGTTGGTGCCTGCAGATGCAGGGGAGCGACTCCTTCACTCCAAGGGAGATTCCTTCTGCCTTGTCATGCAGGCTGAAGACTTGCCTCCCTCAGAGGATACACAGCCGGGGAAATGTGGCAGAAGCTGGAAGGAGCCATGGAAACAATGCTGCATGCAGAGTCTTCATCACTAATGCAGATTGCCGGTTCCTGGAGGGTCCAGTTGCAGTTCCAGTGGCCAGAAGTTGAAGTGAACGATGCAGAGGAATCCTGCTGGAGTCTTGCTCGTCGAATCGGAGGACCCACCCAAAAGGGAGACAGTACATAGCCCTGGAAGGGGGATTGGTCAGCTAGCAAGGTGACAACTTATCAGGAGCTGGATCTGACGTCCCCTGTCAGACATGGTCACTCAGATGCCCCAGAGGCCTCTGCCCACCTTGGATTCAAGATGAAGAATCAAAGGACCCTCTAGAGGAGCTCTGGGTACCAGCCCTGGGTGGTGATGGACAGGGAAGTGGTCACTCCCCTTTCCATTATCCAGTTTTGCGCCAGACCAGGGACTGAAGATCCCTGAATCGATGCAGACTGGTTTATGCAAGGAGGGCACCAAATGTGCCCTTCAGAGCATACCAGTGGCTTTGGGAGGCTACCCCTCCCAAGCCATGTAACACCTATTTCCAAAGGGAGAGGGTGTTAACCCTGTGATAGAGGGTCGCTTTTTGACATGGTTATTCCCCCCCCCCCCACACTTTTTTCCTGATGTTGATGCGTCCTAGAAATTGTAGTGCCCAGGGCCCCTGCTAACCAGGTTCCCTGGGACAGATCTATTTACCTAAATATGTTGTGATGCATTAGCACAGTTGGATACACCCTTAGATACCACTATAAGTCCCTAGTAAGTGGGAACCTGTGTGCCCAGGGCATGGGGTACTATGGGTAGGTCCTCAAGGGCAGCAACACTGATTGTGCCACCCTCTTGGGCAATGCATCCAGATGCACCGAGCAATGCCCTTCCAGGCAGAGTGTTCTGGTGCAAACCTAAAACACAAACTTGACATGGCACACTACTTGTGTGCCTTGTGTACCCTACACTGCATTTACTATGAGTAAGACACCCCTCTGACAGGCTTTACAGCCCTAAGGCAGGGTACTCCATATTTTATTTGAGGGCATAGCTGCATGAGCAACAGGCCCCACTGTGTCCTTGCCAAACCTGGGACACAGCGAGTGTACAGAGCAGCCATTTTAATATATACATATATATATGCTAGACACTGGTCAACATGAGTTTCCCAGCTACATAATGGCCATTCTGATACCAAACAACCCAGGATTCAAACAACTCAGAATGATAAATCCAAACTGGTGCCAGTCCTGGATTTATCCCTAAATGTACCTTTGAGGTGCCCCCTGCAAAAGCTAACTATCCTGGCATGGTTGCTGACTGGTCCTATCCAGCTTCCACCTCCAGACAGCCAATATACAAAGCTTGGGGGAGATCCCTGCCTCTCCAGTTTATAAGATAATGCCCTTCCTGGGTGGAGGAGCTAACCCCCCCCACCCCCAAATCAGGAATGTGCACTGTCCTGGCGGTGAGCTTCAAAGGACTTACCACCCTTGAAACTGGCATCCACCTTTGCAAACCCCCACTTTTGGTGGGAGCAAAGGCAGGAAACCTAACAAAGGGTAGGAGGAGTGGCCTCACCTGGCATGCACCACCACTAAGGTGCCGTCTGCGAGGTGGAACCTCTACTTCATTTTCCTCCATCTTGGATGGAAGGAAAATAGCCAATTAGGTTTAGGGCAGTGACCCTTGCCACAGGAAGTGGTCACAATAGTGGGTGTAGCCACCCAAAAGGTAAGTGTCCCATTGGACACTACCAAGTTTCCCCTAAAACGCCACTAAATTTAGTATTTAGTGCACATCCCTGGACCAAAAAATAAGATTGGAAAGGAAAAAGAAGACTAGCCCAAAGAAGATCCAAGGCGCGAGAACTGTGGACCTGCTGCACCCAGGACCCAACAGTCGCCGCTGCATAAGAGCTGGACACTGGACTGACCTCAAGAAATCCAGAGAATCTCCAGACCTCACAAATCACCCAAGATCTCCCTTCTGAGTGTAGGTACCACTCTACAACCAACAAAGAACAAGCAACCCAATGAGGATCACTTCACTGACCGGATGATACCTCCCGAACGGGAAGTCGAAACTGGACCAGATCACATACCTACGACCACCAGGACAAACCCTGCAATTGGGCCAAGTTTGGTGGCACCGCGCCCTCTGGTGGCCAGACCGTACCAATACCCAGGGTACTGGTAAGCTGACGCCAGATGTAGGAAGTTGGCTCTGTATGCACTATTTCAAAGTAAGGAATAGTATGCACAGAGTCCAAGGGTTCCCCTTAGAGGTAAGATAGTGGCAAAAAGAGATAATACTAATGCTCTATTTTGTGGTAGTGTGGTCGAGCAGTATGCTTATCAAAGGAGTAGTGTTAAGCATTTGTTGTACACACACAAGCAATAAATGAGGAACACACACTCAGACAATTCCAGGCCAATAGGTTTTTGTATAGAAAAATATCTTTTCTTAGTTTATTTTAAGAACCACAGGTTCAAATTTTACATGTAATACTTCAAATGAAAGGTATTGCAGGTAGGTACTTTAGGAACTTGGAATAATCAAAATAGCATACACACTTTTCAAATAAATCACACATAGCTATTTTAAAACTAGACAGTGCAATTTTCACAGTTCCTAGGGGGAGTAAGAGTTTGTTAGTTCCTGCAGGTAAGTAAACCACCTACGGGGTTCAAGTTTGGGTCCAAAGTAGGCCACCGTTGGGGGTTCAGAGCAACCTCAAAGTTACCACACCAGCAGCTCAGGGCCGGTCAGGTGCAGAGGTCAAAGTGGTGCCCAAAACGCATAGGCTTCAATGGAGAAGGGGGTGCCCCGGTTCCAGTCTGCCAGCAGGTAAGTACCCGCGTCTTCGGAGGGCAGACCAGGGGGGTTTTGTAGGGCACCGGGGGGGGGGGGGGGGGGGGGGGGGAAACACAAGTTAGCACAGAAAGTACACCCGCAGCAGCACGGGGGCGGCCAGGTGCAGTGTGCAAACACGCGTCGGGTTTTCAATGGAAATCAATGGGAGACCAAGGGGTCTCTTCAGCGATGCAGACAGGCAAGGGGGGGGGCGCTCCTCGGGGTAGCCACCACCTGGGCAAGGGAGAGGGCCTCCTGGGGGTCACTCCTACACTGGAGTTCCGATCTTTCTGATCCTGGGGGCTGCAGGTGCAGAGTCTTTACCAGGCGTCGGGATCTGGGAGACAGGCAGTCGCGGTCAGGGGGAGCCTCGGGATTCCCTCTGCAGGTGTCGCTGTGGGGGCTCAGGGGGGGCAACTCTGGCTACTCACGGTCTCGCAGTCGCCGGGGAGTCCTCCCTGAAGTGTTGTTTCTCCACAAGTCGAGCCGGGGGCGTTGGGTGCAGAGTAGCAAGTCTCACGCTTCCGGCGGGAAACGCAAGTTGTTTTAAAGTTGCTCCTTTGAAACAAAGTTGCAGTCTTTGGTGAACAGGGCCGCTGTCCTCTGGAGTTTCTTGGTCCTTCTAGAGCAGGGCAGTCCTCTGAGGATTCAGAGGTCGCTGGTCCCTGGGGAAAGCGTCGCTGGAGCAGTGTCTTTAGAAGGGGGGGAGACAGGCCGGTAGGGCTGGGGCCAAAGCAGTTGGTGTCTCCGTCTTCTCTGCAGGGTTTTTCAGCTTAGCAGTCCTCTTCTTCTTAGGTTGCAGGAATCTGAGTTCCTAGGTTCTGGGGAGCCCCTAAATACAGAATTTAGGGGTGCGTTTAGGTCAGGGAGGGCAGTAACCAATGGCTACTAGCCCTGAGGGTGGCTACACCCTCCTTGTGCCTCCTCCCAAGGGGAGGGGGTCACATTCCTATCCCTATTGCAAGATGGAGGATTTCTAAAAGTCAGAGTCACCTCAGCTCAAGTTGCCTTAGGGGCTGTCCTGACTGGCCAGTGGTGACTCCTTGTTTTTCTCATTATCTCCTCCGGCCTTGCCGCCAAAAGTGGGGCCATGGCCGGAGGGGGCGGGCAACTACACTAGCTGGAATGCCCTGTGGTGCTGGAACAAAGGGGGTGAGCCTTTGAGGCTCACCGCCAGGTGTTACAGTTCCTGCAAGGGGGAGGTGATAAGCATCTCCACCCAGTACAGGCTTTGTTACTAGCCACAGAGTGACAAAGGCACTCCCGCCATGTGGCCAGCAACATGTCTCGAGTGTGGCAGGCTGCTAAAACTCGTCAGCCTACAGGGGTAGTTGGTTAAGGTTTCAGGGGGCACCTCTAAGGTGCCCTCTGGGGTGTATGTTACAATAAAATGTACACTGGCATCAGTGTGCATTTATTGTGCTGAGAAGTTTGATACCAAACTTCCCAGTTTTCAGTGTAGCCATTATGTGTAGGAGGCTGGACTGGCTTGTAGTGAGTACCAAGGGGTACTTACACCTTGCACCAGGCCCAGGTATCCCTTATTAGTGTAGAGGGGTGTCTAGCAGCTTAGGCTGATAGAAAAGGTAGCTTAGCAGAGCAGCTTAAGCTGAACTAGGAGACGAGTGACGCTCCTACAGTACCACTAGTGTCATATGCACAATATCATAAGAAAACACAATACACAGATATACTAAAAATAAAGGTACTTTATTTTTATGACAATATGCCAAAGTATCTCAGTTAGTACCCTCAGTATGAGGATAGCAAATATACACAAGATATATGTACACAATACCAAAATATGCAGTAATAGCAATAGAAAACAGTGCAAATAATGTATAGTCACAATAGAATGCAATGGGGGCACACAGGGATAGGGGCAACACAAACCATATACTCTAGAAGTGGAATGCGAACCACGAATGGACCTCAAACCTATGTGACCTTGTAGAGGGTTGCTGGGACTGTAAGAAAACAGTGAGGGTTAGAAAAATAGCCCAACCCAAGACCCTGAAAAGTGGGTGCAAAGTGCACCTAAGTTCCCCAAAGAGCACAGAAGTCGTGATAGGGGAATTCTGCAAGGAAGACCAACACCAGCAATGCAACAACAATGGATTTCCTGACGAGAGTACCTGTGGAACAAGGGGACCAAGTCCAAGAGTCACGATCAAGTCGGGAGTGGGCAGATGCCCAGGAAATGCCAGCTGTGGGTGCAAAGAAGCTGCCATCAGATGGCAGAAGCTGTGGATTCTGCAAGAACGACAAGGGCTAGAAACTTCCCCTTTGGAGGATGGATGTCTCACGTCGTGAAGAGTCGTGCAGAGGTGTTTCCGTGCAGAAAGAACGCAAACAAGCCTTGCGAGCTGCAAGGGTCGCGGTGAGGGGATTTTGGATGCTGCTGTGGCCCAGGAGGGACCAGGATGTCGCCAATTGTGTGAGGAGACAGAGGGGGCGTCCAGCATGACAAAGAGCCCACTCAGAAGCAAGCAGCACCTGCAGAAGTGCCGGAACAGGCACTACGAAGTGGAGTGAACCGGAGCTCACCCAAAGTCACAAAGGAGGGTCCCACGACGCCGGAGGACAACTCAGGAAGTCGTGCACTGCAGGTTAGAGTGCCGGGGACCCAGGCTTGGCTGTGCACAAAGGAAATCCTGGAAGAGTGCACAGGAGCCGGAGTAGCTGCAAAACACGCGGTTCCCAGCAATCCAGTCTAGCATGGGGAGGCAAGGACTTACTTCCACCAAACTTGGACTGACGAGTCATTGGACTGTTGGAGTCACTTGGACAGAGTTGCTGAGTTCAAGTGACCTCGCTCGTCGTGCTGAGAGGAGACCCAGAGGACCGGTGATGCAGTTCTTTGGTGCCTGCGGTTGCAGGGGGAAGATTCCGTCGACCCACAGGAGATTTCTTCGGAGCTTCTAGTGCAGAGAGGAGGCAGACTACCCCCACAGCATGCACCACCAGGAAAACAGTTGAGAAGGCGGCAGGATCAGCATTACAAGGTCGCAGTAGTCGTCTTTGCTACTTTGTTGCAGTTTTGCAGGCTTCCAGTGCAGTCAGCAGTCGATTCCTTGGCAGAAGGTGAAGAGAGAGATGCAGAGGAACTCTGATGAGCTCTTGCATTCGTTATCTAAGGAATTCCCCAAAGCAGAGACCCTAAATAGCCAGAAAAGGAGGTTTGGCTATCTAGGAGAGAGGATAGGCTAGCAACACCTGGAATAGCCTATCAGAAGGAGTCTCTGACGTCACCTGCTGGCACTGGCCACTCAGAGCAGTCCAGTGTGCCAGCAGCACCTCTGTTTCCAAGATGGCAGAGGTCTGGAGCACACTGGAGGAGCTCTGGGCACCTCCCAGGGGAGGTGCAGGTCAGGGGAGTGGTCACTCCCCTTTCCTTTGTCCAGTTTCGCGCCAGAGCAGGGCTGGGGGATCCCTGAACCGGTGTAGACTGGCTTATGCAGAGATGGGCACCATCTGTGCCCATCAAAGCATTTCCAGAGGCTGGGGGAGGCTACTCCTCCCCAGCCCCGACACCTTTTTCCAAAGGGAGAGGGTGTAACACCCTCTCTCTGAGGAAGTCCTTTGTTCTGCCTTCCTGGGCCAAGCCTGGCTGGACCCCAGGAGGGCAGAAACCTGTCTGAGGGGTTGGCAGCAGCAGCAGCTGCAGTGAAACACCGGGAAAGATAGTTTGGCAGTACCCGGGTCTGAGCTAGAGACTCGGGGGATCATGGAATTGTCTCCCCCAATGCCAGAATGGCATTGGTGTGACAATTCCATGATCTTAGACATTTTACATGGCCATGTTCGGAGTTACCATTGTGACACTATACATATGTCGGGACATATGTGCACGCGTGTAATGGTGTCCCCGCACTCACAAAGTCCGGGGAATTTGCCCTGAACAATGTGGGAGCACCTTGGCTAGTGCCAAGGTGCCCACACACTAAGTAACTTAGCACCCAACCTTTACCAGGTAAAGGTTAGACATATAGGTGACTTATAAGTTACTTAAGTGCAGTGGTAAATGGCTGTGAAATAACGTGGACGTTATTTCACTCAGGCTGCACTGGCAGGCCTGTGTAAGAATTATCAGATCTCCCTATGGGTGGCACAAGAAATGCTGCATCCCATAGGGATCTCCTGGAACCCCAATACCCTGGGTACCTCAGTACAATATACTAGGGAATTATAAGGGTGTTCCAGTATGCCAATGTAAATTGGTGAAATTGGTCACTAGCCTGTTAGTGACAATTTGGAAAGAAAACGAGAGAGCATAACCACTGAGGTTCTGGATAGCAGAGCCTCAGTGAGACAGTTAGTCATAACACAGGTAACACATACAGGGCACACTTATGAGCACTGGGGCCCTGGCTGGCAGGGTCCCAGTGACACATACAACTAAAACAACATATTTACAGTGAAATATGGGGTAACATGCCAGGCAAGATGGTACTTTCCTACATTATGGTGCTGTGGAGTTCGTGCAAAACAGACTCCCAGACCATATACTCTTATGGCTACCCTGCACTTACAATGTCCAAGGTTTTGCTTAGACACTGTAGGGGCACAGTACTCATGCACTGGTGCCCTCACCTATGGTATAGTGCACCCTGCCTTAGGGCTGTAAGGCCTGCTAGAGGGGTGACATATCTATACTGCATAGGCAGTGTGAGGTTGGCATGGCACCCTGAGAGGAGTGCCATGTCGATTTACTCGTTTTGTCCTCACCAGCACACACAAGCTGGCAAGCAGTGTGTCTGTGCTGAGTGAGGGGTCCCTAGGGTGGCATAAGATATGCTGCAACCCTTAGAGACCTTCCCTGGCATCAGGGCCCTTGGTACCAGGGGTACCAGTTACATGGGACTTACCTGGATGCCAGGGTGTGCCAATTGTGGAAACAGAAGTACAGTTTAGGGAAAGAACACTGGTGCTGGGGCCTGGTTAGCAGGCCTCAGCACACTTTCAAATCAAAACTTAGCATCAGCAAAGGCAAAAAGTCAGGGGGTAACCATGCCAAGGAGGCATTTCCTTACAGTGTGCAATAATCTACCATAAATAAATAATGTACCCATCTGGTGAACACCCCTGTCCCTACAGCCCCTGTCACCAACAAGCATTGCCAAAGCCAATAGGTTTCAACTTTGGGACTTGCTGTCTTTGAAAATGGTTTTTAGCTAAGCTGTACAATCTTTCACCTATATTTTTACTTCTTTCCTTTATTCAGTCTAATTTTTCTCTCCTTTCTTTCACTACCCATTGCTTCTCTTGCTCTTTCTTTCCTCTTCTTGCTCTCATTTCTCTCTTCTTTATGTATCTCCTCGATATTATTTTCCTCTCCTCTTTCCCTTCTGCCTCTCTCAATTGCCTCTCATTTGTGTTTGCTTTTCTTTCCCTCCTTGGTAACTTATTTTGTTCCTTTATTGCTTTAAATTATTTTTCTTTCTCCCACATGCTCTTTCTAGCCTTCCTTTCATTGTGTCTGTCTGATGCGCATTCCTTTTCATAGTTTCCATCCCTGCTTCATTTCTCCTTTCCTTCTCATTTCCCCTTTCATCCCCCCATTTTCTTTTCTCCTCAGCTTCAGTGAAGCTTTCCCTCTCCATCATTCTTGTTCCTTCTTACTTTGTTCCTTCTTTCGGTTTTGGCCTTCCTTCTTTTCTTTCTCTCCTTCAATCGTGTCTTTTCTTCCTCTTTCGCTCTTTGTCTTCTTCCCTGCCCCTTCCTTTGTCGGATTTATTCCGTTTCTCTTTCTTTTCTGTCAACTGATTCTTCTTTTTATTTCATTCCTTCGGTTTCTTACTTTCTTGTGCTTACTTTCTTTTTCTCTTTCCTTTCAGAAGCATTCATTTCCTCATGCAATCTTCATTAATTTACATTTCATTTTTGCCTCACATACTCCAATGAAAAGACAGATGTTTACCTGTGGAGCACTATGTCTGCATATACATACTGCAAATGTTCATAGTTAACGGTGAAACGTTTTTGTGAAGAACAAATGACTTGCCTTCTTTAACGCTCTTTCTGGCAGAGAATGTAACTGCAGGTTCCTCACCTTTAGACAATCCTCATCCACCAGGTTAGATTTCAAGAATTTTTCAGTAGTCATGTGGCTTCCTGATCAGTATAATCACATCAGAGCATCAAGAGTTTACACTAATCCCACCAAAGACGATCAGACAGATGATCAGCTCTTTGTGAGGTTATCTTGGGCAAGAAAGTGAAGACAGTGCAGCAAAGAATGCTGCCCTGGTGGCTCGTCCTCTGAATTAAGATCTGCTATTCGCTGGCCAAGAAGTAGCCCCCAGAAGGACTGAACTCCCAATTCCTTGTGGCCCAAGCCTGCTACCGTGTGTTGGAACACAGAGTGCCCATCCTGGATATCTGTCAACCACTACATGGTATCAGAGTATACATCCACAAAGTAATACTGCTCTGACAGCTAAGTCTGACATGGTTTCGCCCACACGGTCCTGTATTACTTTCTGATTGGAGGCCTTCCACAGACAAACCAGTGTGTGAGGTACACCTTAGGTATCTATCCTAAAAGGAAAGGAATCTGTGATTGGAAGTATTCATCACAAGTACAAGTTACTTACCTTCAGTAATGTTCTTGCTGGTGGATACCACAAACAACTGCATATTCCTCACCATTCACCCACCTCGCATTCTATGGAAAAGCCTCTTCTCCTTCTAAAAAGGTTCCCAAAATGGAGATATGCACACTCTCACAGACAATTTATTTAGCTCTGCATCGGAGGGCATGTAGGTGTCAAGCAAGAAGCCAACATCAATAGTTGGGTTGACACTTATGTGGCTCCTACGGCCACTTCAGAGGAGAGAAAAGGCTGATGCAGTGCTGCACGTTGTCACCTACTGGTATACTGAAGAAGTATCTTCTGGATCCTGTCGGGTCCCTGGAGATATTCTAAAGGTAAGAAAGCTGCGATTAGAAGTATCCATCAGATAAATAACTTAGTGCTTTAGAGAATGAGAGTGGTATTTCGGAGTTCTTGGACTTTTAACCTAAAGCAGGGAAACCTTTAGGCCAGCCATGTCTAGAATGCTTGTATTAATCCAACCCCTAGTAAACATTCTTAATCTTGAATCACTGAGGTAGGGCCAATGAACTTTAAGGCAGTTAGTAAGATAACATTAGTCTTTTGAGCCCTAGCTCTCACAAGATCTGCATCGTCCCACGTATTTCATGACTAAGAGCCCACAAAACGCAGTGAGATGCTCACCTCTCATGAGTGAGTCATAAAGAAAAGTAAAAGGTTACACAGCTCATCAAGGATGCAACAAGATACACTTATGCCATAAATAATGTGTGCTCAATTAATCAGGATTAAGTGTAGTAATGGGCAGTGTTTAAGGTGTCCAGCTGTTTCATACCCTTACTTTCAGGGTAGGATTCACTGATCAAAAAAGCTCTCACTATTGCAAAGGTTAGCCACCCCTAGTGTAAATTGTTTGGCTGTTATGCACCCTTATCTAATCAATATATTAGGCATTTAGCTCAGAATGGGTAGTAATGATCAGAAGTAGCTCTCACAAATGAACACGTTGGAGATTCCTAAGGTAACATAATGACGGAGCTGAGGAAGAGCTAGTCACATATCAGGAAAACACAGGCAGATTACTCAAAATAGGAATGGCCACAGAGCTTTTGAGACGCATGTCAGACTGGAGCCCCTACAACTTTAGAAGAAATGGAGAAGTCTCACACGTCAAGCATATAATAAAAGCCATCAGTGCTTCTTAAAAGTGGATGGGGCTTCAACAACCACAGCCAAGCAGCAGGCAGAAATTTGACAAGCAACAGACCATGGCCCAGCTCTACCATAGGGTGCCATGAGGTGCGTATCTCCTGATTTCCCTAGAGGCCAGTTTACCTCTGTCCTTTGCCACAGGATGTGGATGCCTAAAGTACTCAGAACTACATGTTGGAATATATAGTAGCACCAGGGTGAGCGGGAGGATGAACCTTCAGAAGCTCTAGGAGCCCACAGTGAGCTAGACATCACCTTCCCTTATGGTCTGGGTTACAGCAGAGGGCCCCTGCCACCAAGGGACTGACAAGAAAGACCTGGAATCAGAATCTATGTACAGATGGATTCTCTCCCTGCCAGCCTTGCACAACTCTGGTGAAAAGAAGAGGTAATTGGAAGAGGTAATTCACCAACTTTTGCCACAGTCTGTGTCTGAAAGGCCTTTATTGGCAGAAAAATGGTATTGCGTTGCAAAATGTTTATGTGCTTCACCCCACACCAAGAGTTCCATACGCCCCGATCCTTAGCTTGTTCATGTGAGCACTGCAGCCTCTGTGAGAGGCATTCACTGTGCTTGTGACTGAAGGAGTTTGGATTCAAAAGGTTTGCCTACTGTGATGTTTGATATGTTTCACTACCGCAGCTACTTGTGTACTTTGTTACAACCACTTGATCTTTCCAAACCTTGCCGCCTGTGTCTCTATAGCCACTCCTGTAGTGGTCTCATATGTAGCTTTGTGTTGGGAAATGAGGGGAATACAGGAGGTCATCATGCCCAACAGCTACCTCTCTGTCAGTGCTTGCCACTCCTGGGAAGGGCAAATTTGGCCTGTAAACACGTCAACACTCTTTTGAATGAGCAATACTTTTGCTTGTCTGGAGTTTGTTTGTGCTGCCAGAAATGTATTTTCCTTCTGTGGAGATGGCTCTAACCCTCCTTGATTTATGGAGAACACTAGGTTAAGTATGGTTTGTACTATGGTGCTTATGCTCCCCTGGCATTTTTTGACTGATCCTGCTTTTAATAACTGGTCGTCTACATAAAATCATAAATGTGTATTCCCCTTTTACTTAGGTGAGCCTGCCACTACAGCTAGGCATTCTGTAAATATTATTAGTGCAGATTTTATGCCAAAGGGTAGAACCTTTAACTGGTAGAGAACTTTGTCTACTATGAATCTCAGGAATCTGTTGTGTTTGCAGTTAATTAAAATTATGGTGTGCATCTTTGAGGTCTATGGTTGCCATACAGACTCTGTTCCTCAGGTGTGGTATGAACTCTTAAGAGAGTTATCTGTTTAAGGTACTGAGGTTTAAGATGGGCCTTAGAGTTTGGTCTGGTTTTTGTACCAGGAAGTAGGCAGAGTAAACAGCCTGTCCTCTGTTCTATTCTGGGACCCTCTCTCTTGCTTGTTTTCACAATATGTCCTCCTTCTTGAGGCAACTTTGTTCCTTGGAGTTGAATGGCCTGCATCTTGATTTGATGTTTGGAGATTCTTTTAGCAGTTCTATTAAACATCCATAATGAATAGTGTTTAAGATCCATTTGTCTGAAAAAAATGGAACTCCACTGCTGGAGGAATCCTGTAACCCACCTGTGTTAGATGTGGGAGATCCCTAGTGCAGAGTCAATTGCTAGAGGGCCCTGCCCCTCTTGGGGCTGATCCTCCGCTGCCTCTTGCTCCCCTCTAAAGGGCTGCCTTTGCATGTCAGTAGACTGCCATTTAGATGAGGTCCTTTGAGTTGTTTGGGGGGGGGGGTGGAGGAAGGGTGTCCTAATGTAGTCTGGGGGCCACCCCTGATGGGTGGTCTTCTCCATCGGGCAGAGGTTCCCCTGAATTGTAATATTTTTGCTGCATCATTGTTCGGACCCAACAGCCAGAAAAAATGATTTTTAAGATGGCTAATACGTATAAAGGATTCTGGGAGTTACGTCTGACATCATGAAGGTGGGACATACAAGCAAATGGCCAACAGCACAACTCAAACAAAAATAAGAAGAAACAAAAAAAAAAAAAAAAAGGGCAGCATTCCAGACCCAATTAGTAGATGGTGGAATAATGCATATTATGTGAATCCAGAAAAGATTCACACTGCAAAACTGTGTATATGTACCTAATGGAGGAATTTGTTTATTTGGCTGTAGGTCACGAAATTCAACTCTAGTGAGATAATTAATGCAGAGATTATTTTTCAGTTATTAGCCCCAGGTTTCAATAGTACACCTGTATAATTGAGTTTAAATACATACTACACAGGATCAGTGTTATCTGTGTATCAGTACTAGCATTCCTAATAAAGTAGCTCTATTCCAGCAGAGCAAAGGGTTAAAATGAGTCAGCTTGAAAGTACACAATTTCATACCTAAACAGGACTTCGTCATCATAAAAAAGCTATAAAGATGTCCCTTTTAAAATGTAGGTAATAAGTAAGACAAATGGATTTCTCCAACGGGCAAGCAGATTCTAAAATAATTTTATACGCCTGACCTTCCTCAGAACAGCACTCCGCCCTCAATGCAACTACAAATCAAACATTAAGCACAAGACAGACAGTAGTTTGAAACACTTATCTAAGACTATTATTCCTTATGATTTCACAACAACCAGATCACAATAGCAGGCAAAGCAATAAACAACACACAAATTCAAGAGTACAACGGAAGTGTACACTAGTATTGTAGCACAAAAATTCAACTCATCCTATTTTTGCTTTGCACAAAACCTTCCACTGGAAACTACTACACTGCATCCAAAAGAACAGAATCGACAGAACAAGGATAGCACACCAAACACCACTCTTTCATACAGTTGGGCATCAATGTGGTCACACAAGTACTAATCATAATGAAGGAACAAACAATTCACATAAGGTCTTTTCTTGGGGTCTTAAAGAGTCAAATTTACTAGGTAAAGTTGTTGACCGCTAGTTTCCCAGGGCCACACTACTGCTGCTATCCATATCAGCTACATGATACTCTTTAGGCATGTCACAATCTCTCAGAGTAGTGAAGGCAATCGGTAAAGGCTTTTTACATGTGGTACAGGGGAACAGAAACACAATAGATAACTTAAATGCCCAGACAGCTATTGAATGAACTCAAAAATAAAAAGTAAAATAGTACACTTAAAATGAGACATGGCCTTATAAGTTTTTAGCCTCTTCAAGAATGGTGCTATATTTAACAATAATACTGGGCTCATTAACAAGCATACAGACTAGACCAATGGTACCTATAGTGAAACAGCTGGTACCTATGGGGAAATAGTCACTGTATTACCTTAGAATGAGAAGGAATAATAAGATATCACCCCTAAAAGGTAGTCCATTCCAGTGGATTAAAAAGGGTGGCTACTTATAGAAAACTAAAAATGTCTTATCAAAACAAATTAAAAAAAAAGACACCTACTATAGGAAGGTACCCACCCACAGTAGTAAGTTGCAGATGCACTTGGTAATATCCTCGGTTAGGTGGTGTCCATGCAACCTTAAATATCATGCATTTGAAAATGCTTTTCAGGCTGATTAAAAGGGAAGAACTTTATGATGGTATTATGACACACCAGAAACTTCAGGAACTCTAGGTGCTTGCTTGTAATCGGAATGTGGAAATAAGCAGAGCCAAGGAACACACATCCAATCCTCTCAATGGAGGGCAGATCCGTCGGAGGGGCCAGCATCTTGAGTTTTTTCCTACTTATAGAACTGTTTGCTGCTTTCAGTAACAAACCACATAAATTCTTGTGTGGGTCCCATCTTGCAAATCAATCCTAATTGGAAATAGATTTCAGTTCCTTACTAGGGGAAGGTGGGACACATTCCACACCTTGCTTCTGAATAAAATGTTGACCTGCAGACTGTTCAGATGGTACTGGGTTGAATTCCATAACCAAATGTATTGCCAGTAGAGAAGTCTTGAGCCTGAGAGAACAGCTATTTTCTACAGTATTCAGCACCCTGTTATTATATTGATAGCTTGCCTCTCTTTTAGATGTACTGTGATGCTACCACCAACCGGAGATGTGAAGAAAGGAGCCACTGCTGGTGTCCTGGTAGAGGTTTTTTCCTGCTTCTTTTGCATGGTTGGTTGCTGACCATCTCTCCCTCTAGTTCGCTTATACTGTTAGTGGTATACTTGTCTCAGCGAGTGTCACTACTATTGAGGCTTCTGGGGTTTACAACGCTGTTTTTTAACAGCAAACGTAAGACTTCTAATAGTGGGTTTTTTAAATTTATTTTTTTAATAAGGCCACTGATTGGAAAGTCTCTAATTCAGACTTCATCCACTCTTGGGTCCTCATTAAATGTTTGGTGGTCCTAGGACTGCCAAACCCCTGGTGGTGCTTAGACTGCCAAAACCCTGGTGGTGCTCAGACTGCCACAATCTTGGCCATCTGACCATAAAAGTACGATCCTGATGGTCAGACCCCCTAGGAGACCACCGCCATCGCCAGGATCAGGGATCCAGATGGGTTGGCGGTGGTCAAAGTCATGGTCAGCCACAGCACTGAAGAGTTTGACACATCCGTGCTGATCACGACTTTCCATTCTGCTAGCCTTTTCATGGCTGGATCCCAGCCATGAAAAGGCTGGGTCAAAGGCAGAGTTAAGGGGCCACCCTGCCAGCAGCCTCTGAATCACCACTGTCTGCTATTGCAGACAGTCTGCATTCCGAGGGTGCAATGTGCAACGGCACTGGTCTCGGTTCCCTGATGGAGACAAGGCCAGTGCCACTGCACTGTTTCTACAGGGTGGACCGGCAGAAACATTGCTATACGTTTCCACAGGTCAGCCCTGTGGAAACATCGTAATACGACGGTGGTGAGGCTGCCGCCTTGACAGCGCCTCACCACCACCGTATTGGAGTTCGGGTGGTTTGACCACCGAACTCGTAATTAGCACCTTACTGTTTCATGGTTTCAAAAAGTGTGATGCCCCATAAGTTAAGTGTGAGAAACTTTTGTGGATCTTTAAGCCTGAGGCCAAGGCCTAAGCACTAATAAGCAAAGCAAAAAACGAAATGGTTACTTACCAGAAGGAGCAGTATTGCAGCCTGAAGAGTTCTCTGGATTACATGAAGTGCATTATTCTGCCATCTAGTGGCTGGTTCCGGAATTGGCATAGTCAACCACCATTTGGTGTTTGGTTCATCCCCTGCATGACGTCAGACGGCGCACCAGAAGTTCCCGAGCGAAGTAGCAGTCTTCAGATTCTTTCTTTCCTTGTGTCCTTTTCTCTTTTTTTCCCTTCTCCTGGTATTTTTTTTATTTATTTTGCTTTCTGTACATAAGACTCTTCCCCACCTATTTGTCCTGTTCTAATTTCTGGGGAGGTGGGTGGGTCGCATGTGAATCCAGAAAACTCTTCAGGCTGCAAAACTACTCCTACTAGTAAGTACCCATTTTGTTTTGCAACATGAATTATTTTCTGGATTCACATGCTGTGCAGTGGTTTCTCGTTTATTTGGGTTGGTTGGGGTGAAATGATGAGCTGCAAACAGATGCTGTAGTACCTTCTGTGCCTCTTGGACTTCATTACGCATTTGGAGGTCCACACAAACATTTTGTGAATGTGTGTGAGGATGTCCATATTGCTGCTGAGCAGATAGTGTCTATGGGTACATATACTATGAATGCTAGTGTTAAGCCCTTTCTCCTTGTTGAGTGTGCGTTTGGTTGGTGACGTAGGTGTTTGCCAGCTGATTCGCAGCATGTTTGGATTGTCTCCACGATCCAACGTGCAATAGTCCTTTTTGTGATCCCTTATTGGATATGGCATGTGAAACAAACACAGTTGGTTCCCTTTACGAAACCGCTTGTTCTCCTACAGGTATTATATCAGTGCCCTCCTTCCATCCAAGGTATATAGGTTTCATTTTTTAATTCTGTTTGAGTGTTCTTAAAGAAAACTGGATGGCCTGGTCGACATGGAATTTGCTCATCACTTTAGGTAGGAATTGGGGGTTTGTTCTTAGAACTACCTTATCTTTGTGGATTTGCATGTATGGTTCTTGTATTGTCAGCAACTGAATCTCGCTTTTTCTTCGTGGCGATGTGATAGCTATCAGGAAGTCAGTTTTCAATGTGGTAAATTGGAGTTCAGCTTTATGCATGGGTTCAAATGGTTTTGTCATCAGTTGTACCAACACTATGTTTAGGCTCCACATTGTGGCTGGTGCCCTTCTTGGAGGGGTGATTCTTTCGGATCCCTCTAAGAACCTCTTTATAACCAGTGCTGTGAAAAACCTTTTACATACCGCTCCCCCCGTAAAGGTCACAATTGCCGCCAAGTGTACCTTGAGAGAAGAGTAGTTGATCCCGCTGTCCAGCGGTTATGTAAGATAGGTTATTACGGTTTCTTGTCTAGATATTGCATCTAGGGTGTTATTTACTGTGCACCATAGGTGGTACCTTTTTCATTTTGATTCAGAGCATTTTCTTCTTGTTTTTTTTTAGCCTCCTTTAGTATCTCCATGGTGCTAGATGTTAGGCTTAGGTGTCTGAATTCTATGTATTCAGGCGCCATGATGCTAGATTGGGTGTTGCTGGTTCTGAGTGGAATACTCACCCATTTTGCCTTGTGAGTAGCTACCATTCCACCTTGCGCTTCATCATCTGCCCATTGGACAGTTTGAGTAGGTTTGAATACCATGCTTGTCTGGTCCACTGAGGTGCTATTAGTAGGAGGTTCATCCCTGGCCTTTTTCAGTACCTTTGGTCTCAGGGGAATAAGAAGAAAGGAGTAGGCAAATCTCCCTGACCAGTTTTGTTGCCAGGCATTACCCTTTGACAGGTGGTGTGGAAACCTGGAGGGAAAAAGTTGGCATTTTTGTTTTCTGCTGATGCCAATAAGTTGATTGTTGGGTTTGCCCCAGATCTTGAAGATTGTTTCTAGGCTCCTTTATTTTATCTCCGATTCGTGTTCGCTGCTTTCCTGTCTGCTTAGTCAGTCTGCCTCTATGTTGTCCTTCCCTGGTAGGTGAACTGTTCGTAAGTTGATCCCTTGTGGTATCGCCTACTTCCATAATTCTTGGGCTAGCTTCCTTAGGATAAAACTATTTTGTGCCCCCTTGTTTGTTCAGATAGAACATTGCTGTTGTATTGTGTGTTTGGTTTTTAACTGTTTTCCCCGATACTTGTGTTTGAAAAGCTTTCAGGGCCAGTAACACGGTTTTTATCTCTAGAAAACTGAGGTGCTTTATCGCTTTTGTCTCGTTCCATTGCCCTCTGTAGGAAGTTGGCTCTGTAATGCACTATTTCAAAGTAAGGAATAGTATGCACAGAGTCCAAGGGTTCCCCTTAGAGGTAAGATAGTGGCAAAAAGAGATAATACTAATGCTCTATTTTGTGGTAGTGTGGTCGAGCAGTAGGCTTATCAAAGGAGTAGTGTTAAGCATTTGTTGTACATACACACAGGCAATAAATGAGGAACACACACTCAGAGACAATTCCAGGCCAATAGGTTTTTGTATAGAAAAATATATTTTCTTAGTTTATTTTAAGAACCACAGGTTCAAATTCTACATGTAATATCTCATTTGAAAGGTATTGCAGGTAAGTACTTTAGGAACTTTGAATAATCACAATAGCATATATACTTTTTACATAAAACACATATAGCTATTTTAAAAGTGGAGACAGTGCAATTTTCAACAGTTCCTGGGGGAGGTAAAGTAATGTTAGTTCTTGCAGGTAAGTAAACCACCTACGGGGTCCAAATTGGGGTCCAAGGTAGCCCACCGTTGGGGGTTCAGAGCAATCCCAAAGTCACCACACCAGCAGCTCAGGGCCGGTCAGGTGCAGAGGTCAAAGAGGTGCCCAAAACACATAGGCTTCAATGGAGGTAAGGGGGTGCCCCGGTTCCAGTCTGCCAGCAGGTAAGTACCTGCGTCTTCGGAGGGCAGACCAGGGGGGGGTTTTGTAGGGCACCGGGGGGGACACAAGTCCACACAAAAAGTACACCCTCAGCAGCGCGGGGGCGGCCGGGTGCAGTGTGTAAACAAGCGTCAGGTTTGTAATAGGTTTCAATGGGAGACCAAGGGGTCTCTTCAGCGGTGCAGGCAGGCAAGGGGGGGGCTCCTCGGGGTAGCCACCACCTGGGCAAGGGAGAGGGCCTCCTGGGGGTCACTCCTGCACTGGAGTTCCGATCCTTCAGGTCCTGGGGGCTGCAGGTGCAGGGTCTTTTCCAGGCGTCGGGATTTCAGAGTCGAGCAGTCGCGGTCAGGGGGAGCCTCGGGATTCCCTCTGCAGGCATCGCTGTGTGGGCTCAGGGGGGACAACTTTGGTTACTGACAGTCTCGAAGTCGCCGTGGGGTCCTCCCTGTAGCGTTGTTTCTCCACCAGTCGGTGGCCAATGGCTACTAGCCCTGAGGGTGGGTACACCCTCTTTGTGCCTCCTCCCAAGGGGAGGAGGTCACATTCCTATCCCTATTGGGGGAATCCTCCATCTGCAAGATGGAGGATTTCTAAAAGTTAGAGCCACTTCAGCTCAGGACACCTTAGGGGCTGTCCTTACTGGCCAGTCACTCCTCCTTGTTATTCTCATTATTTCCTCCGGCCTTGCCGCCAAAAGTGGGGCCGTGGCCGGAGGGAGCGGGCAACTCCACTAGCTGGAGGGAGCGGGCAACTCCACTAGCTGGAGTGCCCTGTGGTGCTGGAACAAAGGGGGTGAGCCTTTGAGGCTCACCGCCAGGTGTTACAGCTCCTGCCTGGGGGAGGTGTTGGCATCTCCATCCAGTGCAGGCTTTGTTACTGGCCTCAGAGTGGCAAAGGCACTCTCCCCATGGGGCCAGCAACATGTCTCGAGTGTGGCAGGCTGCTAAAACCAGTCAACCTACACAGGTAGTTGGTTTAGGTTTCAGGGGGAACCTCTAAGGTGCCCTCTGGGGTGTATTTTACAATAAAATGTACACTGGCATCAGTGTGCATTTATTGTGCTGAGAAGTTTGATACCAAACTTCCCAGTTTTCAGTGTAGCCATTATGGTGCTGTGGAGTTCGTGTTTGACAGACTCCCAGACCATGTACTCTTATGGCTACCCTGCACTTACAATGTCTAAGGTTTGGCTTAGACACTGTAGGGGCACAGTGCTCATGCACTGGTGCCCTCACCTATGGTATAGTGCACCCTGCCTTAGGGCTGTAAGGCCTGCTAGAGGGGTGACTTATCTATACTGCATAGGCAGTGTGAGGTTGGCATGGCACCCAGAGGGGAGTGCCATGTCGACTTACTCGTTTTGTCCTTCCCAGCACACACAAGCTGGCAAGCAGTGTGTCTGTGCTGAGTGAGGGGTCCCCAGGGTGGTATAAGATATGCTGCAGCCCTTAGAGACCTTCCCTGGCATCAGGGCCCTTGGTACCAGGGGTACCAGTTACAAGGGACTTACCTGGATGCCAGGGTGTGCCAATTGTGGATACAAAAGTACAGGTTAGGGAAAGAACACTGGTGCTGGGGCCTGGTTAGCAGGCCTCAGCACACTTTCAATTCAAAACATAGCATCAGCAAAGGCAAAAAGTCAGGGGGTAACCATGCCAAGGAGGCATTTCCTTACACCCTCAAATTCTTAAGTTGTCTGTGTGTGCTCCCCATTCCTTGTGAGACACATCTATTGTGACAGAGGGAGTTGCTGTCTTGGAAGGTCTTCCTCCTGGTTGTGTCTTTGGATGTCCACCACTGTGTCTCTTTCTGTATTTTCTCTGTTACAACAACTAGATCCTACTAACTCCTGGTGGATTGTGACCAGTTGTTGCATAACCATTGCTGGAATGGTCGACTGTGGAGTCTTGAATGGGTTTTGAGGGGGATGCATGATGTCACCATGCCCATTAGCTTCAGTGACTGTCCTCACTGTCCGAGATCGACCCTTCTGGTAAAAGCTAGTTTGCTCTGTGATTGCTTGTACTCTCCTCTGGGAAGGGTATGTGTGTGCTTTCCTTTGGTCCAGTCTGGCTCCAATGAAGATCTTCTCCTGCTGTGGTGTAGGAAGTTGGCTCTGTATGTGCTATTTCAAAGTAAGGAATAGCATGCACAGAGTCCAAGGGTTCCCCTTAGAGGTAAGATAGTGGCAAAAAGAGATAATACTAATGCTCTATTTTGTGGTAGTGTGGTCGAGCAGTAGACTTATCCAAGGAGTAGTGTTAAGCATTTGTTGTACCTACACATAGACAATAAATGAGGTACACACACTCCGAGACAAATCCAGCCAATAGGTTTTGTTATAGAAAAAATATATTTTCTTAGTTTATTTTAAGAACCACAGGTTCAAATTTCACATGTAATAGCTTGTTTGGAAGGTATTGCAGGTAAGTACTCTAGGAACTTTGAATCATTACACTAGCATGAATACTTTTGTCATAAAACACAATAAGCTGTTTTAAAAGTGGACACAGTGCAATTTTCACAGTTCCTGGGGGAGGTAAGTTATTGTTAGTTTTCACAGGTAAGTAAGTCACTTACAGTTCTCAGTTTTTGGTCCAAGGTAGCCCACCGTTGGGGGTTCAGAGCAACCCCAAAGTTATCACACCAGCAGCTCAGGGCCGGTCAGGTGCAAAGGTCAAAGAGGTGCCCAAAACACATAGGCTATAATGGAGAGAAGGGGGTGCCCCGGTTCCAGTCTGCCAGCAGGTAAGTACCCGCGTCTTCGGAGGGCAGACCAGGGGGGTTTTGTAGGGCACCGGGGGGGGGGGGGGGGGGGGGGCACAAAGTAGCACAGAAATTACACCCTCAGCAGCGCGGGGGCGGCCGGGTGCAGTGTGCAAACACGCGTCGGGTTTCCTTCAGGTTTCAATGGAAGACCAAGGGGTCTCTTCAGCGATGCAGACAGGCAAGGGGGGGGGCTCCTCGGGGTAGCCACCACCTGGGCAAGGGAGAGGGCCTCATGGGGGTCACTCCTGCACAGAAGTTCCGTTTCTTTAGGGGCTGGGGGCTGCGGGTGCAGGGCCTTTTCCAGCCGTCGGGAAATGGAGTTCAGACAGTCGCGGTCAGGGGGAGCCTGGGGATTCCCTCTGCAGGCGTCGCTGTGGGGGCTCAGGGGGGGACAACTTTGGTTACTCACAGTCGTAGAGTCGCCGGAGGGTCCTCCCGGAGTTGGTTGTTCTCCACCAGTCGAGTCGGGGTCGCCGGGTGCAGTGTTGCAAGTCTCACGCTTCTTGCGGGGAATTGCAGGGGGTCTTTAAATCTGCTCCTTGTAACAAAGTTGCAGTTCTTTTGGAGCAGTGCCGCTGTCCTCAGGAGTTTCTTGTCTTTTTCGAAGCAGGGCAGTCCTCAGAGGATTCAGAGGTCGCTGGTCCCTTGGAAAGCGTTGCTGGAGCAGGTTCTTTGGAAGGCAGGAGACAGGCCGGTAAGTCTGGGGCCAAGGCAGTTGGTGTCTTCTGGTCTTCCTCTGCAGGGGTCTTTCAGCTCGGCAGTCCATCTTCTTGTAGTTGCAGGAATCTAAATCTTTAGGTTCAGGGAAGCCCTTAAATACTAAATTTAAGGGCGTGTTTAGGTCTGGGGAGTTAGTAGCCAATGGCTACTAGCCCTGAGGGTGGGTACACCCTCTTTGTGCCTCCTCCCAAGGGGAGGGGGTCACATCCCTAATCCTATTGGGGGATTTCTAAAAGTTAGAGTCACCTCAGCTCAGGACACCTTAGGGGCTGTCCTGACTGGCCAGTGACTCCTCCTTGTTATTCTCATTATTTTCTCCGGCCTTACCGCCAAAAGTGGGGGCCGGGGCCTGAGGGGGCGGGCAACTCCACTAGCTGGAGTGTCCTGCGGGGCTGTGACAAAGGGGTGAGCCTTTGAGGCTCGCCGCCAGGTGTTACAGCTCCTGCCTGGGGGAGGTGTTAGCATCTCCACCCAGTGCAGGCTTTGTTACTGGCCTCAGAGTGACAAAGGCACTCTCCCCATGGGGCCAGCAACATGTCTCTAGTGTGGCAGGCTGCTGGAACCAGTCAGCCTACACAGATAGTCGGTTAAGTTTCAGGGGGCACCTCTAAGGTGCCCTCTGTGGTGTATTTTACAATAAAATGTACACTGGCATCAGTGTGCATTTATTGTGCTGAGAAGTTTGATACCAAACTTCCCAGTTTTCAGTGTAGCCATTATGGTGCTGTGGAGTTCGTGTAAAACAGAATCCCAGACCATATACTCTTATGGCTACCCTGCACTTACAATGTCTAAGGTTTTGCTTAGACACTGTAGGGGCACAGTGCTCATGCACTGGTACCCTCACCTATGGTATAGTGCACCCTGCCTTAGGGCTGTAAGGCCTGCTAGAGGGGTGTCTTACCTATACTGCATAGGCAGTGAGAGGCTGGCATGGCACCCTGAGGGGAGTGCCATGTCGACTTACTCATTTTGTTCTCACTAGCACACACAAGCTGGTAAGCAGTGTGTCTGTGCTGAGTGAGGGGTCTCTTAGGGTGGCATAATACATGCTGCAGCCCTTAGAGACCTTCCCTGGCATCAGGGCCCTTGGTACCAGAGGTACCAGTTACAAGGGACTTATCTGGATGCCAGGGTGTGCCAATTGTGGAATCAAAAGTACAGGTTAGGGAAAGAACACTGGTGCTGGGGCCTGGTTAGCAGGCCTCAGCACACTTTCAATTCAAAACATAGCATCAGCAAAGGCAAAAAGTCAGGGGGTAACCATGCCAAGGAGGCATTTCCTTACATGTGGTTTTGGGGATGATTTTCTGTGATTTAAGCTGAACCCTAACCCCTGTAGGGTTGTGATTACTGTTTGGGTATACCTTTGACATTTTTCATTTGTATGTGCCTTTATTAACCAGTCATCCAGGAAGGGGTATACATGAATCCTCTTCCTTCTTAGGAATGCTGCGACTGTTGCCAAGCATTTTGTGAAAACCCTTGGTGCCAGCGTTATTCCAAAGGGCAAGACTCTGAATTGCCAATGAACCACTTCGACTACGAATCCGAGGTATCTTTTGTGTGCCTAGTTCTTCGGTATGTGCAAATAGGCATCCTGTAGCTCTATGGATGCCATGTAGTCTCCTGTTTGCAGGAGTGGAATTACCACCTGTAGGGTAGTCATCTTTAAATGTTAGGTGTGGATGAACCTGAGGTACAGGACTGGCCTCAGCGCAAGGTCTTGTTTTGGTACCAGGAAGTAGGTTTCCCTTGTTTAGTTCCTTCTTTGGAACTCTTTCTATTGCTTGTGTTTGCACAAGTTTTCACTTCTTTCTTCAGTTGTACCAGTTCTGTTCTCTGATTTCTTTCGTTTTTTTGAGGGCTTGGTGGTGGTAAGTGTAGGAAGCTGGCCTGGTGTGCGGTGAGCACCTATGGTGTTATCTTATACCAGGTCCAGTTATCCCCTATTAGTGGAGTGTTGGCAGTGTCAGAGCTCTCTAGAGGTAGCTGTGGATGAGCAGCCAAGACTTATCTAGGGGACATGCAAAGCTTTGCAATACCACTATAGTCACACAGCACTATCACACAGTGTTACAAAAAATAAAGGTACTTTATTATAGTAACACCAATACTAGAATACGGAATAGGTAATCCCCCAACTGGAGCTAAGTAAACACCCTATTATATAAACATTAGCAATCAGTAAATAGCATAGAAAGCACTAGCCATTGGTAGAAACAATAGCAAATAGTGAGGGACATGGGTGGGACCAAATAATATACTAAACAAGCCTTTGCAATGCAATGGGTCTTGCGTTTGCTGGAGTTAGAGCTATTAGAGTTGTAAATTCCTGGCTGGACTTTTTTTGCCATATAAATTGAAAATGAAAAGTAAAACAGTTGACATAAGCAAGCCGATTCAAAGCGCCATGGGTGCCATGAGCGCGAAGGAGAGACACAAAAGGTAAAAGAATTTCGCTTGCAGTCAAATGTATTGGCAAACGTGCAATTATGTTTGTAACAGGGTCGATGGCCAAGGCGGTAATAAAACTGCCCCAAGGAGGGACAAAGGTAATTTACTAATGATAACAAAGGAATTTTGAAAGACAAGCCTATGAATGAGTGATACGGATGGGCGTGCCGTGGTCAAAAGCCCACAGATAGATAACAACAGGCCACAGCGCTTGCACGCTCGACCTAAAAAGGAGAGTTGACAATCAGAAGTTTTAAGTTAAGGCTGTTTTCTCATGCAGGGTTTTTAGGATACTATACAAAAACTGTAGACGGAAACAACATAAATTGGCATGTGTTACATTAACACCGAACGCCACGAGAACCCCATCTTTCACACAAATCATCACCGTCCATCAAGTAAACTCAGTTAAATGAATATGGGTTGATTTTACCATAAAACCAATGAAAGAACCCCACAAAACAGGAATGTTGTATTTTAAATGTTTGTGCTTGAGATGCTCTTCTCCTTTCCGTCCGACTGTAGGATGGGATAAAGGGATTAAAAAAGCCTTTTTTGTGAATTGGTGCCAAAGTATTACTTCTCAGGGCAGGTTGCACAGGGATGTCTCCAGTCTGAAGCATCTACAACACAGCCACAATGAAGTATGAGATTCGGCATCCAGCTGTTATTCAGCCTTCCTGTAGCAGTAAAAGGAAAGGCCCTGCCTAGAAACTTCCTCACTTGAGAACAGAACCTACAGACCCACCCTTCAAATTCCCATCTACCAAACATGCAGTGTGAAGTGGGGAGGGTGGTGGTGGGGAGGGGGGTGGGGGGGAATGGGGCAATTACTGTGCCTTTGGGGAAGTGGTGTTGAAAGCAGTGGTCAAAGCCATGCAGCGTCTTGGCGCCAATAAGAAGGAATCTGCACGCTCAAGTGCAAAGAGATGTTCCATTAAAATGAAGAGGTGCACACTTTAGGGCTCCCTTTGGAATGGTCGGCTATCCACAAAATCGTAAAACACTAATTCACAGTTTTGCTCTTCTGTACCTGGAGTAGTTTTAAACTTCTGTGATCCTGTCCCACATTCCCTTTCTGAGAAGAGTGCACAGTCTCTTCTAAACATTAGCTGCACTCTGCTGTGAAGTGGAATGATAATGCATCGCAGCAGCCCAATTACTCATACCCTCCCCTTCTTCCAAAACGTCACATAAACCTCTTGAACTGGCACCTTCTTGGTACAGCGTTCTGCCATCCGTCAGAGTCTATGAGTGCTTTTATTAAACTAATACCTCAAATGAACTGCCCACATAAAAGTGAAAGCAGCAAAGGAACAACCTAATTAATATAAAGTGATTTACTGGGGGGGGGGGGGGGCCCAAGAGGCGCGCTAGGACGTTCCTGCCCGTGCTACGCCACCCTGGATCGGAAAACCGACGACTGGCCTGACAGGGGGGGGGTGTCCTGAGGCCCCCCACCCCGAGGCGACGGGCGCTGCTCTTGGCTGGGGGCAGCCCGATGGAGGCTGAGCAGCGCGCGACGCTGCTCCTGGGGAAAGAGGAGCTGCCGGACCCAAAACGTGTTCGGAGCCGCGGAGCGGCTTGGGCAGTGCACTGGGCTGCGAGGTGGCGCCTTTCTTCGGCGGCTGTCTGGGCTCTCTTTTGGAGGCACCTGAGCCTCAGAGGGATCTCGTTGGGCCCCGTGAGCTGCAGGGGCATGGAGGGGGCCTAGACCCCGGGAGTAGTTGCCGCCCTTGGAGCGGAAGGCACCCCCCCTTTGAAGGACCTGGTCGGGGGCTGGAGGGGAGCCCCCCTCCCCATTGGATCTCTCCAGGACCTTGGAGGGACCTGGAGGCGCGGGCAAATAGAGGAGAGGCCTTTGTTTGGTCCCGAGGTCATCATACTCACCAGCATGGACCACAAGTAAGTGCGGGCCCTGGTGCGAGGCGGCAGAGGCTACAAAAGGCAAAGATCCGTGGGAGGAGGCTACACAGTGCGAAGGCCAGGCGTAATCTTTGACACGGAGACACCTGGGGATTTATTTCCGGACGGAGCTTTTGGAGAGACTTGGGGTGGGGGGGTGACCCAGCGAGCTGAGTCCGTGCCCGCGAGCCATGGCGGCGTCCAAATCCAAGCGGAAACCCTCAGAGAGATAAATGTTGACAGGGGCCCGCATGGCATCGGGGGTAAAGGCGGAGGATGCACTGGCGACGAGACCCCTGGAGAGTCGGACAGAGATGGAGTCAGATGAGGGCTCCCCAGTCACGAAGGGCTTTCTGACCCCCCCCCCCCCCCCCCCCCCCGTTTGATTCGCTCCGGAGCGACATCCAGGAACTTCGGAGGGACATATCCCAGGAGGTGAAGGAGCTGCGAGGAGGTTACCTCCCTGAGAGATACCCGAACTGCGGATGGCCTTAATGCTGACAGCTTGTCGGCCGCTGAGGAGGGTCGGGCGGCGGGGCGTTGGACCTGGTTTAACAAACATGGATGGTTCTATGGCCCTGTGGACACATTTCCTCGTGAAGTTGGATGTGCGAGGACTTTTCGGTTGTGAGTACCTGTTGTGCGCATTGTTTGAATGTTGTTGTGTTTCCCTGCGAAGCTGGCTTCTGTGTGGAGATAGCCTCAGGTCTTGGTGTTTCAGATGGTTCATCTTCGGCCCCGGGGGGTGTTCTTCCTGTGGGGCCCCTTCCCTTTTGAATGCTTCTCTCATTATAGGGTATGATTATTAAATGTACAAGCTTGAATGTCCGAGGGTAAATTAATCCTACGAAGAGGCTAGCCATCCTATCTGCCTTAGAGAGGTCGGGGAGTCATATGTCATCTCGTCCAAAAAGATATTTACTGCATGCGCTCTAAGTGGTTCCCTAGGCAGTTCTGGTCTTCGGCATCAACGAAACATGCAGGGGTTGCGATACTGTTGGCGGGCTCATTCCCTGGGGAAGTGGTGACAAAATTGCATGAGCTGCAAGGTAGGCTTTTAGCCATGAGATTGAGACTGGGTTTTTTTTCCTTCACTATTGATTCTATATATGTGCCTAATTCTCAGCAGGATGTCTTCCTAAAACGGACTTTGACCCCGCTGTTACAATCTCCGAACGTTGCTATCCTGGTGGGGGGTGATTTTAACCTGGTGATGGATGGGGATTTGGATCGCTCAGGTCACCGGTATGGGCAGACGGGGCAATGACAGCGGCGGGTCGTCAATAGCCGAATGAGTGTGGCCTGGAGGATGTGTGGAGGAGGGCGCACCCCACGTTAAGGGACTATTCCTTTTACTCAGCAGCGACCAAGACATATGCTAGGCTTGATCTTTTCTTGGCCTCGCAGGAGTTTCTGCCCCGGTTAGGAAGTCAGTGATCGAGCCTCGAGCCCTGTCTGATCACGCTCCGGTTACGGTTGAGGTTGCCATCAGTATGGAGTGCGTGGGCGTATCGGAGTGGCGATTCAGGGACTCGATGCTTCAGAACGGTGCAACAGTAGAGGTGATTCGTAGTGCAACAATAGATTACCTTAGCCATAACGATGATGGGACCACTTGTTTGGCGATGCTGTGGGAGGCACTGAAGGCGGTATTCAGGGGTGAGGTGATGTCGCTGTCCGCTAGGGATAATAAAGCAAGGAGATTGCTTAGAGAGGATTTAGAACAGAGAGTGAGAGTATTGGAGCGTTCACATAAGCATACCGGTGCTCCGAGAGTCTGGCGAGAGCTTGAGAAAGTGAGGAAGCAGTTGAGGTGGTTGGATTGGGACAGGGCAGAGTATGCGGTAGTGCGCCTTAAGCATAAGTATTACATAGGGAGCAACAGATGTGGTAGGCTACTGGCACATCGGTTGCGAGCGCAGCGTCAATGATAAAAATGTTCGCTCCCCCTCGGGAGCGGAAGCGCGCACGAGCGACCAAATTGCGGAGGCCTTTGCGGAATTCTATTGGGGACTATATGGGGCGGAGGACCCCGGTAATGCATCTCCGGAGGCCTTCCTAGAGGGTATAGCAATTACTTCTTTGACCGAGAGAGAGGCGACCTCATTAGATCAACCCATAAGGGCGGAAGAGGTCATATCAGCAATTTCACGTTTGCAGGTCGGGAAGTCACCTGGCCCTGATGGGTTTTCCGCACTTTTTATAAGACCTTTTGTGTTGAACTTGTACCGATATTAGTGTGACTCTTCAATTCCTTTCGGCAGACGGGGGCTCTCACAGCCAGCATGCTGGATGCCACGATTGTGGTTATCCCAAAACCGTGGAAGGATCCCGAGGAGTGCGCCTCCTACAGGCCTATTTCCCTCTTGAATATTGATGCCAAACTGTTCACTGGCGTACTCGCCCACCGTCTCAATTATTACATGCTGGGCTTTGTGGATCCCGACCAAGCAGGATTTATACCACATAGACAGTGTAGTGATAACACTAAGAGACTGCTCCATCTATTGGATAAAACTGATCGCTCACGCAGGGAGGCGCGCTTTCTCTCTATCGATGCCGAAAAGGCGTTCGATAGGGTTCATTGGCCATATCTGTTCAGGGTCCTTGAACAATTTGGACTGGGCCCAGGTTTCATGGCATGGATCCGTTGCATCTATCAGGCGCCTCGGGCGGCGATCCAGGTCCACGGGACGCTTTTGTTGCTGTTCCCAATTCAAAGAGGGACCCGGCAGGGGTGCCCGCTTTCGCCTCTCCTGTTTGCGCTTTATATGGAACCCATGGCGCAGCGGCTTCGCGATAACCCTCAGATCAAGGGAGTGGAGTTCGGGGGAGATGAGCACATCATTTCATTGTACGCGGATGATGTGATTCTTACCCTCTCGGAGCCTGCGACCTCACTACCTGCACTAATGGAGATATTGGATGAATTTGGACGGGTCTCGGGATTCCGGATGAACATGTTAAAGTCCTAGGCCATGAGCAGGTTTATTAGTGTCGAACATGAGAGATCTGAAGGCCTGATTTCACTTTATATGGTCTTCCTCAAAACTCCCATACTTGGGGATTGACTTAGGGTCTACTGTTGCCCGTACGGCGACGTTGAATTACACGAAACTGACCCAGGAGGTACAGCGCGACCTAGAGACCTGGGGGAGACTTAAACTGTCTTGGCTAGGCAAGGTGGCAGAAGTGAAGATGACTATCTTACCACGCGTTCTCTACGTGTTCCAGGCACTTCCGGTGGCGACCCCGCCACGGACGATAGCAGCCCTCCAAACAGCGGTTCTAAAATTTATTTGGGAAGGTAAGGCGTCGCAGTTAACGCGTTGGGTGCTGTATCGCCCTAAGCAGGAGGGAGGACTGGCGGTCCCCTGCCTTCTACAATACTTTCAGGCTGCACAATTGCATTTTTTATTAGAATGGAGTCGCCCGTCTTTCGAGAAACATTGGTGTTTCATGGACCAAGCGGTGGCGGGCTCCTATATGTGGAAAGAGCCATGGCTCCGCCGCCGCCACAGAGCACGGGGGTTGTATGCGTCCCTGGAGGTGTCGATGAGGGTATGGGATGGGGTAGCTAGCAGACTGGGCTTGACGACATTCCCATCCCCAATGACTCCCTTAGGTGCGAACCCTGATTTTGGCCCGGGCCTGCAACGAGAGGCACTACGCCGTTGGTATGAAGGGGGCTGCAAAAGGGTAGGTTACCTTTTCGACAAGCAGGAGGTGATCTTCTTCGAGTAGATGAGGGAGGCATATGGCTTAACGGAGGCAGACAGGATGATGTATTACCAAATACGGCACTGGGCCATGTTGCCAGCCAGTAGAGCATTAATAGATAGGCCGCTAACACCGTTTGAAAAATGGATCTTAGTAAAAAAGGACGATAAGCGGGTGAAGCCCGTTCAACTAAGGGTCAGCTGAGGTGGGAGAGGGAACTGGAGAGAGAGCTTTCTGATTAGTAATGGGAGGGTATTTTCTACAGGACTCACCACACGGCCTACAGTGTGGCAGGCACAGAGACAGCCTATAAGGTGGCCTCCTATTGGTACTACACCCCAGCAAGGATTCATGCCTGGGATCCCACTAAGTCTAGCCTTTGCTGGATGGGTTGCGGGGGTTGAGGGTAGCTTGTGCACTTTCTATGGCATAGCCCAAAGCTTCACCGGTACTGAGAGAATATTATAGATGCTATTGATGTGGCGTTTGATACTCAAATCCCCAGATTTCCTGCGTATACTTTGCTGGGCCTGCCTAACCCGCTTATCTTTCCCCTGAGATCACTGAAGGGGCGGCAGATGGCCTTGGCCTTGAACGCGGCACTGCAGCTTTTGTTGGCCGTGTGGGGGACTGACAAGATCCCGACAGTAACCTCATGGCTCCACAAGTTGTGGTTCATTCTCGCTATGGAAAAGCTCACTTTAGCTTCACAGCAACGCAGTGGCGAATTTAAGGAACTCATGCAACCATTCTTACAACTACTATCCCCAGAGTTCACAGAACTGACCTGTCCGGCCTATCTGAGGGTGCTGGAGTTGACTTGAGTGAAAGGGAGTGAGTGAGCATTAGAGATCTATACGTAGGACCAAGATCACTTTGGATCAAGGCTTGGGTCTGAGTGATGGCTGTATGATGTGCCAGTAGCAGGGAAACAATGTTATGTTTATTGTCACTATACATGGAGCATGCCTTATTCTACGGCAACTGTACCAGTTTGATATAATGCATATGTGATGTTTATAATTGAAAAGAATAATAAACAGATTTGATCCATAATGAAAATGTCACTTACCCAGTTGTACATCTGTTCGTGGCATCAGTCGCAGTAGATTCGCATGTTCTGCAATAGCTCGCCATCTGGTGTTGGGCCGGAGTGTTACAAGTTGTTTTTCTTCGAAGAAGTCTTTCGAGTCACGGGACCGAGTGACTCCTCCTTTTGTGTCCATTGCGCATGGGCGTCGACTCTATCCTCGATTGTTTTTCCCCGCAGAGGGTGAGGTAGGAGTTGTATTGTAGTAATAGTGCCCATGCAATGGAGTGACTAAGTATGCACCTATTTAAGGTTGAGATGATACATATATAAATAATTGAAGGTAACTTCCAAACTGCTACAGGCTCCCGGGGAGGCGGGTGGGCACATGCGAATCTACTGCGACTGATGCCACGAACAGATGTACACTGGGTAAGTGACATTTTCAGTTCGATGGCATCTGTCGCTGTAGATACGCATGTTCTGCATAGACTAGTAAGCAGTTATTTCCCCAAAAGCGGTGGATCAGCCTGTAGGAGTGGAAGTAGTCTGAAATAATGTTCTTAATACAGCTTGACCTACTGTGGCTTGTTGTGCGGATAACACGTCTACACAGTAGTGCTTGGTGAATGTGTGAGGCGTAGACCATGTGGCTGCCTTACATATTTCTTGCATTGGGATGTTTCCTAGAAAGGCCATGGTAGCACCTTTCTTTCTGGTTGAGTGTGCCCTTGGTGTAATGGGCAGCTGTCGTTTAGCTTTAAGGTAGCAGATTTGGATGCATTTAACTATCCATCTGGCTATACCTTGTTTTGAAATTGGGTTTCCTGCATGAGGTTTTTGAAATGCAATAAAGAGTTGTTTAGTCTTTCTGATGTTTTTTGTTCTGTCAATGTAATACATCAATGCTCTTTTGACATCCAATGTATGTAGCGCCCTTTCAGCTACGGTATCTGGCTGTGGAAAGAACACTGGAAGTTCCACTGTTTGATTTAGATGGAACGGTGAAATAACCTTTGGCAAAAATTTAGGATTGGTCCTTAAGACGACTTTATTTTTGTGTAGTTGTATAAAAGGTTCCTGTATTGTAAACGCCTGAATCTCGCTTACTCTTCTTAGGGAAGTAATGGCGATGAGAAATGCCACCTTCCAGGTTAGGAACTGTATGTCGCAGGAGTGCATGGGTTCAAAAGGTGGACCCATAAGTCTAGTTAGGACAACATTTAGGTTCCATGAAGGAACAGGTAGGGTTCTTGGTGGTATAATTCTCCTAAGGCCCTCCATGAATGCTTTAATGACTGGTATCTTATATAGGGAAGTTGAATAGGTAGTCTGCAGGTATGCAGAAATTGCTGCAAGGTGTATTTTAATGGAAGAGAAAGCTAGGTTAGATTTTTGTAAGTGAAGCAAGTAACCCACTACATGTTCTGGAGTTGTGTGTAATGGTTTTATTTGATTAATATGGCAGTAGCAAACAAACCTTTTCCATTTACTTGCATAACAGTGCCTGGTGGATGGCCTTCTGGCCTGTTTTATGACTTCCATACATTCTTGGGTAAGATGTAAGTGCCCGAATTCTAGGATTTCAGGAGCCAGATTGCTAGATTCAGCGATGCTGGATCTGGGTGTCTGATCTTTTGGTTGTGCTGTGTCAACAGATCTGGCCTGTTGGGCAATTTGATGCAGGGTACCACTGATAGGTCTAGCAGCGTTGTGTACCAGGGTTGCCTTGCCCAAGTTGGTGCTATCAATATGAGTTTGAGTTTGCTTTGACTGAGTTTGTTTACCAGGTAAGGAAGGAGAGGGAGAGGAGGAAAAGCGTAAGCAAATATCCCTGACCAGTTCATCCATAGGGCATTGCCTTGGGATTGTTTGTGTGGGTATCTGGATGCGAAGTTTTGGCATTTTGCGTTCTCCCTTGTCGCAAACAAGTCTATCTGAGGTGTTCCCCAGAGTTTGAAATAAGTGTTCAGAATTTGGGGGTGAATTTCCCATTCGTGGACCTGTTGATGATCTCGAGAGAGATTGTCTGCGAGTTGATTTTGGATCCCTGGTATAAACTGTGCTATTAGGCGAATTTGGTTGTGAATTGCCCAATGCCAAATTTTTTGTGCTAGCAGGCTTAACTGCGTGGAGTGCGTCCCCCCCCTGCTTGTTTAGATAATACATTGTTGTCATGTTGTCTGTTTTGACGAGAAAGTATTTGTGAACTATTATTGGTTGGAAGGCTTTTAGTGCTTGAAAAACTGCTAGAAGTTCTAGGTGATTGATATGCAGTTTTGTTTGATGTACGTTCCATTGTCCTTGTATGCTGTGTTGATCGAGGTGTGCTCCCCACCCTGTCATGGAAGCATCTGTTGTTATTACGTATTGTGGCACTGGGTCTTGGAAAGGCCGCCCCTTGTTTAAATTTATGTTGTTCCACCACAGAAGCGAGAGGTAAGTTTGGCGGTCTATTAACACCAGATCTAGAAGGTGACCCTGTGCTTGAGACCACTGTGATGCTAGGCATTGTTGTAAGGGCCTCATGTGCAGTCTTGCGTTTGGGACAATGGCTATGCATGAAGACATCATGCCTAGGAGTTGTAATACCATCCTTGCCTGTATCTTTTGTGTTGGATACATGCGTTGTATGATGGTGTTGAAATTTAGAATTCTTTGTGGACTTGGAGTGGCTACTCCCTTTGATGTGTCTATTAGGGCTCCTAGGTATTGTTGTACCTTGCGCGGCAGAATGTTGGATTTTGTAAAGTTGACGGTGAACCCGAGTTTGAAGAGGGTTTGTATGATCTGATTTGTGTGATTTGAGCACTGTATGAACGAATGGGCCTTGATTAGCCAGTCGTCCAAATATGGGAACACATGTATTTGCTGCCTTCTTATGTGTGCAGCGACTACCGCTAGACATTTGGTAAAGACTCTTGGTGCGGTTGTTAATCCGAAAGGCAGTACCTTGAATTGGTAATGTATTCCTTTGAATACAAACCTTAGGTATTTCCTGTGCGATGGGTGTATTGGTATATGGAAATAAGCATCCTTGAGGTCTAAAGTTGCCATGTAGTCGTGTAGTTTTAGCAATGGCAATACTTCTTGTAGTGTGACCATGTGGAAGTGGTCTGATTTGATGAAAGTGTTCACTACTCTGAGGTCTAGGATTGGTCTCAGTGTTTTGTCCTTCTTTGGTATCAGAAAGTACAGTGAGTAAACCCCTGTGTTTATTTGTGTGTTTGGCACTAATTCGATTGCATTCTTTTGCAATAGTGCCTGCACTTCTATCTCCAGGAGATTGGAATGGTGTGTTAGATTTTGTGCTTTTGGTGGTATGTTTGGATGGAATTGTAGAAATTCTATGCAATAACCATGTTGGAAAATTGCTAGAACCCAAGTGTCTGTAGTGATTTTCTCCCATGCTTTGTAATAATGACCTATTCTTCCCCCCACTGGTGTTGTGTGGAGGGGGTGAGTGACATGTGAGTCACTGTTTAGTAGTAGGGGTTTTGGGGCTTTGAAATCTCCCTCTATTTCTAGGGAATTGCCCTCCTCTATATTGTCCCCGAAAACCTCCTCTATACTGTCCCTGGTAACAGGACGGTGTGGCTTGTGAGGTGCTGGCTTGTGTGCTTTGACCCCGAAACCCCCCTCGAAAGGGCGTTTTACGGAATGTGCTGTAATTCCCTCTGCTCTGCGGGGAGTAGAGTGCGCCCATGGCTTTGGCAGTGTCTGTATCTTTTTTGAGTTTCTCAATCGCTGTGTCCACTTCTGGACCGAACAGTTCTTTTTCATTAAAAGGCATATTGAGAACTGCTTGTTGAATCTCTGGTTTAAATCCAGACGTTCGGAGCCATGCATGCCTTCTGATAGTTACAGATGTATTAATTGTCCGTGCAGCTGTATCTGCAGCGTCCATGGAGGAGCGTATCTGGTTGTTGGAGATGGTCTGTCCCTCTTCAACCACTTGTTTTGCCCTATTTTGTAAGTCCTTGGGCAGATGTTCAATGAGATGTTGCATCTCGTCCCAGTGGGCTCTGTCATAGCGCGCAAGTAGTGCCTGGGAGTTCGCGATGCGCCATTGGTTTGCAGCTTGTGCTGCGACTCTTTTACCAGCTGCATCGAACTTGTGGCTCTCTTTATCTGGGGGTGGTGCATCTCCAGATGTGTGAGAGTTGGCCCTTTTCCTAGCTGCTCCTACAACGACAGAGTCTGGTGGCAGCTGTGTAGTGATGAAAACCGGGTCCGTAGGAGGCGGCTTATACTTTTTTTCCACCCTTGGTGTGATTGCCCTACTTTTGACCGGCTCCTTAAAGATGTCTTTTGCGTGCCGGAGCATACCAGGGAGCATAGGCAGGCTTTGGTATGAGCTGTGGGTGGAGGAGAGTGTGTTGAATAAGAAATCATCCTCGACCTGTTCTGAGTGGAGGCTGACGTGGTGAAATTGTGCTGCTCTAGCCACCACTTGAGAGTACGCGGTGCTGTCTTCTGGTGGAGATGGCTTTGTAGGGTATGCCTCCGGACTGTTATCTGACACTGGGGCGTCATATAGGTCCCATGCGTCCTGATCTTGGTCACCCTGGCTCATGGTGGAGTGAGCTGGGGAGTGTGATGGCGTTTGTGCTGGTGAAACGTTAATCACGGGCGGAGGAGAGGGTGGTGGTGTAACTCTTTTCACCACTTTTGGTTGTGGTGTTTGTTCCGTCTGGAACTCCAACCTTCTCTTTCTCCTAATGGGGGGAAGGGTGCTTATTTTTCCTGTCCCCTGCTGAATGAAGATACGCTTTTGCGTATGGTCCACATCAGTTGCTTGCAGCTCTTCCTCGAACCTATGCTTTTGCATTTGGGAGGTTAGCGAGTGCTCTTCTGTATAAGAGCCTGAAGCTGGGTCGCTTGCAGTTTGTTTCGGCATCGAAACCCTGTCTGCGTGTTTTTTCGGCTCCGAGGTGACTCTTTTCTTTTTCGGGGCCGAAACCTCTCGGCGTCGATCTGTTTCGGTGCCGCTGTCTCGGCGTCGAGCCGTGTCGGCACCGGCATCTCGGTGTCGAGGCTTGTCTCCAGCACTTTCTCGGTCCCGAGAAGGCTGCGTGCCGGTGTCTCGACCGGAGTCGGACGATCTCGGCACTGTGTGGGCCTTTTTCGGTGCCGACGGGCGGTCACCGAATTTATGGGTGGAGCCATGGCCTGGTGGCAGTGGCGTCCCCTGGGCCTTGTAAATGTTCTTCTGAGTGGATTTCGACGTCTTACTCACGGTTTGTGTAACGTCGAATCCTTCGGAGTCTGAGTCTTGGATCGAGAAGGTACCTTCCTCTTCCTGTTCCTCGAACTCCCGTTGGGCTGTCGGTGCGGACGCCATCTGAAGTCTTCTGGCTCGACGGTCTCGGAGTGTTTTTCGGGACCGGAACGCACGACAGGCCTCGCAGGTGTCTTCGCTGTGCTCAGGTGACAGGCACAGGTTGCAGACCAAGTGTTGGTCTGTGTAAGGGTACTTATTGTGGCATTTGGGGCAGAAACGGAACGGGGTCCGTTCCATCGGCGTTCTTCAGCACGCGGTCGGGCCGACCAGGCCCCGACGGAGGATCGAAAAACTACCCCGAAGGGCACCGGAGCTCTTCGATCTTCGATGCGGTGTGGAATCTAAGTACGCCGATCCCGAACGCAACAATACCGACGAAAATCTTCCGAAATTAGCTAATTTTCCGTTCCGAAACTCGGAGCGACAGGAACACGTCCGAACCCGATGGCGGAAAAAAAAACAATCGAGGATAGAGTCGACGCCCATGCGCAATGGACACAAAAGGAGGAGTCACTCGGTCCCGTGACTCGAAAGACTTCTTCGAAGAAAAACAACTTGTAACACTCCGGCCCAACACCAGATGGCGAGCTATTGCAGAACATGCGTATCTACAGCGACAGATGCCATCGAACAGTGATTTATGGTTGAAATGCAGGGATTTCACAGTTGGAATGCTCCGCAGTAATGTTTTTTTTTTGTTGCTATTATATAAAGTGAGAACTCGACCTGAAGGTATTGGAGCCCTTCACATGAGCACCAGTTACGTTACACAATGACACATTCATTTTTGGTAGGCACAAGGAACTTAAGTGATTTGCCCAATATCAGAGGATGTTGAGCCGAATCAGAGGCTCGAACATGGTTCCCCAGCTCCAAAGTCGGTAGCTATTGCCGTTACGCCACATCTTTTTCCCTTTGCTGGCTGAACACTTAGGGGTCCCCATTAGGCCAAATGTCTGGATACCAGGGAAGCAGCCAGTTTAAGTGATGTTTTAGGGTGCCCTCACCAAATATTGTGGCTGGTTGGGTGAAGGGATAGGGGCAAAAGTGGGCGGATATGGCATCATTGCTAGTTTAATCCTCCTCTCTCAGATGTGCACATCAGCCACATATTCTTTCCAAAGGGCAGTAGCTACAACCCACTACCCTCACCTCACTCCTCTGTCCATGTTCTCCCTGTGTCAGAAAGTGCTGATCTAGGGGAATTATGAAAGAAACACGGTTAGTTACTATGACTTGGGACGGTCATGCTGTTCTAGAACCTAGTGGGTGACACTAATGTAAGAAAACTGGACATACTCGAAATACCGGACACCTGTAAAATGCGGTAACCATAGAGCCCCATGTTGGAGAGGAAGGACTGTTCACTGGTCTACATGTCTGCCCTGCGTCGTTATTGAAGGGGCAGTTTCCATCAGTTCTTCTGGGTCTAAAGCTCTTTAAAGAGACCATACAAACTTCATGTTCCTTCCCAAAGAATCAGTTATCTGCACGAAGGGGATGGGTTTTCACGACTACCTTTTGCGGTAAGCAAGGACGCTCTTATCTTGTTAAGTGCGAGCCCTCTACTAATACACTTCAACGCCTCGTAAGGGGCATGAAGAGATACTGAAATGCAAAGGCAATGCAATATAAACACCTGCCTCAGTGCGAAAGGAACTATTTCATTTGTCAGCGCTGCAACCTTCTCAGTGGCAAACACATTGCTGCTAAATTCCCAACATTGGCACCAAGCGAAATGAGCACAAATAAAGACTGTCTGTAGGAAGTTGGCTCTGTATGTGCTATTTCAAAGTAAGGAATAGCATGCACAGAGTCCAAGGGTTCCCCTTAGAGGTAAAATAGTGGTAAAAATAGATAATACTAATGCTCTATTTTGTGGTAGTGTGGTCGAGCAGTAGGCTTATCCAAGGAGTAGTGTTAAGCATTTGTTGTACATACACATAGACAATAAATGAGGTACACACACTCAGAGACAAATCCAGCCAATAGGTTTTTATATAGAAAAATATATTTTCTTAGTTTATTTTAAGAACCACAGGTTCAAATTCTACATGTAATATCTCATTCGAAAGGTATTGCAAGTAAGTACTTTAGGAACTTCAAATCATCAAAATTGCATGTATACTTTTCAAGTTATTCACAAATAGCTGTTTTAAAAGTGGACACTTAGTGCAATTTTCACAGTTCCTAGGGGAGGTAAGTATTTGTTAGGTTAACCAGGTAAGTAAGACACTTAGAGGCTTAGTTCTTGGTCCAAGGTAGCCCACCGTTGGGGGTTCAGAGCAACCCCAAAGTCACCACACCAGCAGCTCAGGGCCGGTCAGGTGCAGAGTTCAAAGTGGTGCCCAAAACGCATAGGCTAGAATGGAGAGAAGGGGGTGCCCCGGTTCCGGTCTGCTTGCAGGTAAGTACCCGCGTCTTCGGAGGGCAGACCAGGGGGGTTTTGTAGGGCACCGGGGGGGGACACAAGCCCACACAGAAATTTCACCCTCAGCGGCGCGGGGGCGGCCGGGTGCAGTGTAGAAACAAGCGTCGGGTTCGCAATGTTAGACTATGAGAGATCTCGGGATCTCTTCAGCGCTGCAGGCAGGCAAGGGGGGGGTTCCTCGGGGAAACCTCCACTTGATCAAGGGAGAGGGACTCCTGGGGGTCACTCCTCCAGTGAAAGTCCGGTCCTTCAGGTCCTGGGGGCTGCGGGTGCAGGGTCTCTCCCAGGTGTCGGGACTTTGGATTCAAAGAGTCGCGGTCAGGGGAAGCCTCGGGATTCCCTCTGCAGGCGGCGCTGTGGGGGCTCAGGGGGGACAGGTTTTTGTACTCACAGTCTTAGAGTAGTCCTGGGGTCCCTCCTGAGGTGTTGGATCGCCACCAGCCGAGTCGGGGTCGCCGGGTGCAGTGTTGCAAGTCTCACGCTTCTTGCGGGGAGCTTGCAGGGTTCTTTAAAGCTGCTGGAAACAAAGTTGCAGCTTTTCTTGGAGCAGGTCCGCTGTCCTCGGGAGTTTCTTGTCTTTTCGAAGCAGGGGCAGTCCTCAGAGGATGTCGAGGTCGCTGGTCCCTTTGGAAGGCGTCGCTGGAGCAGGATCTTTGGAAGGCAGGAGACAGGCCGGTGAGTTTCTGGAGCCAAGGCAGTTGTCGTCTTCTGGTCTTCCGCTGCAGGGGTTTTCAGCTAGGCAGTCCTTCTTCTTGTAGTTGCAGGAATCTAATTTTCTAGGGTTCAGGGTAGCCCTTAAATACTAAATTTAAGGGCGTGTTTTAGGTCTGGGGGGTTAGTAGCCAATGGCTACTAGCCCTGAGGGTGGGTACACCCTCTTTGTGCCTCCTCCCAAGGGGAGGGGGTCACAATCCTAACCCTATTGGGGGAATCCTCCATCTGCAAGATGGAGGATTTCTAAAAGTTAGAGTCACTTCAGCTCAGGACACCTTAGGGGCTGTCCTGACTGGTCAGTGACTCCTCCTTGTAGCTTTCTTTGTTCCCTCCAGCCTTGCCGCCAAAAGTGGGGGCCGTGGCCGGAGGGGGCGGGCAACTCCACTAAGCTGGAGTGCCCTGCTGGGCTGTGACAAAGGGGTGAGCCTTTGAGGCTCACCGCCAGGTGTCACAGCTCCTGCCTGGGGGAGGTGTTAGCATCTCCACCCAGTGCAGGCTTTGTTACTGGCCTCAGAGTGACAAAGTGTAGGAAGTTGGCTCTGTATGTGCTATTTCAAAGTAAGGAATAGCATGCACAGAGTCCAAGGGTTCCCCTTAGAGGTAAAATAGTGGTAAAAATAGATAATACTAATGCTCTATTTTGTGGTAGTGTGGTCGAGCAGTAGGCTTATCCAAGGAGTAGTGTTAAGCATTTGTTGTACATACACATAGACAATAAATGAGGTACACACACTCAGAGACAAATCCAGCCAATAGGTTTTTATATAGAAAAATATCTTTTCTTAGTTTATTTTAAGAACCACAGGTTCAAATTCTACATGTAATAGCTCATTCGAAAGGTATTGCAGGTAAGTACTTTAGGAACTTCAAATCATCAAAATTGCATGTATACTTTTCAAGTTATTCACAAATAGCTGTTTTAAAAGTGGACACTTAGTGCAATTTTCACAGTTCCTAGGGGAGGTAAGTATTTGTTAGTTTTACCAGGTAAGTAAGACACTTACAGGGTTCAGTTCTTGGTCCAAGGTAGCCCACCGTTGGGGGTTCAGAGCAACCCCAAAGTCACCACACCAGCAGCTCAGGGCCGGTCAGGTGCAGAGTTCAAAGTGGTGCCCAAAACACATAGGCTAGAATGGAGAGAAGGGGGTGCCCCGGTTCCGGTCTGCTTGCAGGTAAGTACCCGCGTCTTCGGAGGGCAGACCAGGGGGGTTTTGTAGGGCACCGGGGGGGACACAAGTCCACACAGAAATTTCACCCTCAGCGGCGCGGGGGCGGCCGGGTGCAGTGTAGAAACAAGCGTCGGGTTTGTAATGGAAGTCAATGGGAGATCTAGGGATCTCTTCAGCGCTGCAGGCAGGCAAGGGGGGGGTTCCTCGGGGAAACCTCCACTTGGTCAAGGGAGAGGGACTCCTGGGGGTCACTCCTCCAGTGAAAGTCCGGTCCTTCAGGTCCTGGGGGCTGCGGGTGCAGGGTCTCTCCCAGGTGTCGGGACTTTGGATTCAAGGAGTCGCGGTCAGGGGAAGCCTCGGGATTCCCTCTGCAGGCGGCGCTGTGGGGGCTCAGGGGGGACAGGTTTTGGTACTCACAGTATCAGAGTAGTCCTGGGGTCCCTCCTGAGGCGTCGGATCTCCACCAGCCGAGTCGGGGTCGCCGGGTGCAGTGTTGCAAGTCTCACGCTTCTTGCGGGGAGCTTGCAGGGTTCTTTAAAGCTGCTGGAAACAAAGTTGCAGCTTTTCTTGGAGCAGGTCCGCTGTCCTCGGGAGTTTCTTGTCTTTTCGAAGCAGGGGCAGTCCTCCGAGGATGTCGAGGTCGCTGGTCCCTTCGGAAGGCGTCGCGGGAGCAGGATCTTTGGAAGGCAGGAGACAGGCCGGTGAGTTTCTGGAGCCAAGGCAGTTGTCGTCTTCTGGTCTTCCTCTGCAGGGGTTTTTCAGCTAGGCAGTCCTTCTTCTTGTAGTTGCAGGAATCTAATTTTCTAGGGTTCAGGGTAGCCCTTAAATACTAAATTTAAGGGCGTGTTTAGGTCTGGGGGGTTAGTAGCCAATGGCTACTAGCCCTGAGGGTGGGTACACCCTTTTTGTGCCTCCTCCCAAGGGGAGGGGGTCACAATCCTAACCCTATTGGGGGAATCCTCCATCTGCAAGATGGAGGATTTCTAAAAGTTAGAGTCACTTCAGCTCAGGACACCTTAGGGGCTGTCCTGACTGGCCAGTGACTCCTCCTTGTTGCTTTCTTTGTTCCCTCCAGCCTTGCCGCCAAAAGTGGGGGCCGTGGCCGGAGGGGGCGGGCAACTCCACTAAGCTGGAGTGCCCTGCTGGGCTGTGACAAAGGGGTGAGCCTTTGAGGCTCACCGCCAGGTGTCACAGCTCCTGCCTGGGGGAGGTGTTAGCATCTCCACCCAGTGCAGGCTTTGTTACTGGCCTCAGAGTGACAAAGGCACTCTCCCCATGGGGCCAGCAACATGTCTCTAGTGTGGCAGGCTGCTGGAACCAGTCAGCCTACACAGCTAGTTGGTTAAGTTTCAGGGGGCACCTCTAAGGTGCCCTCTGGGGTGTATTTTGCAATAAAATGTACACTGGCATCAGTGTGCATTTATTGTGCTGAGAAGTTTGATACCAAACTTCCCAGTTTTCAGTGTAGCCATTATGGTGCTGTGGAGTTCGTGTAAAACAGACTCCCAGACCATATACTCTTATGGCTACCCTGCACTTACAATGTCTAAGGTTTTGCTTAGACACTGTAGGGGCACAGTGCTCATGCACTGGTACCCTCACCTATGGTATAGTGCACCCTGCCTTAGGGCTGTAAGGCCTGCTAGAGGGGTGTCTACCTATACTGCATAGGCAGTGAGAGGCTGGCATGGCACCCTGAGGGGAGTGCCATGTCGACTTACTCATTTTGTTCTCACTAGCACACACAGGCTTGTAAGCAGTGTGGCTGTGCTGAGTGAGGGGTCTCTAGGGTGGCATAAGACATGCTGCAGCCCTTGGAGACCTTTCTTGGCATCAGGGCCCTTGGTACTAGAAGTACCAGTTACAAGGGACTTATCTGAATGCCAGGGTGTGCCAATTGTGGATACAATGGTACATTTTAGGGGAAGGAACACTGGTGCTGGGGCCTGGTTAGCAGGGTCCCAGCACACTTCTCAGTCAAGTCAGCATCAGTATCAGGCAAAAAGTGGGGGGTAACTGCAACAGGGAGCCATTTCTTTACACAAGCCCCCCCCAGCCCACAGGCCAGGAGACTCAGCCAACGCTGGAAGAGTCTTCCTAGTCTGTCAGGCGAGGAAGAGTAGAGGAAATGGCTGGTTTGTTGCAGGGCCTACTCTGCCTTACATCCTCCTGTTCAGGTCATTCCCTCTGGGGAACTGACCCACTTCCACAGTGATAGGACCTAGTCTGAACTGCCTCTTGTCTGTGCTTTTTATGTCTTCACCCATTCTCTCTATTTTGAGGTCAGAGGTATCCACCTCTGCTAATCTTATCTTAGCCAGGGTCACCCCTAGCTTACCCAAAGAGGTTACCCAGAGCTGGAGTAACCCCACCATGACCAACAGGGTCAGGGGGCCTAACTTGTTATTTGGCATGGGGTCAGACCACCATGCCAAGGATAGTGCAGCCATAAAGGCTAACACCCAGTAGAGGCCACTGACAGCTGTCAGTGCCCAGAACCACACCTTTAGCTCTTCACCTAAAAGGGAAGGGGCTAAGTTACAGGCTTCTTTGGGTTCAGGTTGCCTGTCTGCTGTATTAGAGTGGGGGGTTACCACATCTTGTAGTAAACACCCTTCTTCCACTCTTTCTTCTGTTAGCTGAGGAGCCACCCACTCAGGTTTAACAGTTGCCTGACTGGCCAGGACTTCTTGTGGGTCAGGTTGGACTTTATCAGGGCCATTTTTGGAGTTCTCCCCTACTGGAGCAGAATCTCCTTGGCTTGCTGTAACCTTGGCTAAAGGTTGTCCACCCTTCCTACTCTGTTTTCTTTTCTTCTTCTTCTGGGGTCTGCTTGCATTTACTGCAGAGGCAGGCACTCCAGAATCCTTGGGAGAGGACTGGCCCTGGACCAGTTCTTCTCTTAGGCTCTGACTAACCTCTGGGTAGTCATTTCCAAGGAGACAATCAAGGGGGAGGTCTGTACTGACTACTACCCTTCTCCAGCTAAGAGTGCCACCCACTTCTATGGGCACTAAAGCCACAGGCCTCTTAGTGACCCTGTCTAGGCTAACTCTTACCCTGGCAGTCTCACCTGGGATGTACTGGTTTGAGAGCACCAGCCTGTCATGCACAATAGTGTGACTGGCACAAGTGTCTCTCAGGGCAGTGGTTGGGATTCCATTCACCAGTAGGTGGTGGAAGTGTCTACTTCCCTCTGGAATCTCCAACTCACCTGTTGGGCCCTGTTTCCAGTTGAAGGCTATGAAGACCTCCTCATCTGAAGAGTCATCTCCCATGGCTATACTGGTTACCCCTGGAATCTTGTTCTGGGGTTTGTTTTTGGGACAAGAAGTGTCCTTGGTGTGGTGCCCAGACTGTTTACAGTTGTGGCACCATGCCTTAGTGGCATCCCAGTTCTTACCCTGGTACCCACCTTTGTTTTGGGTTGTGTCTTGGGGCCCACCCACCTGTTCTGGTTTTTGGGGGCCTACAGAGGACTCTTTTTCTTTGTTTCTAGTGTCACCCACTTTCTCCTGGGGAGTTTTTGTAACCCCTTTCTTTTGGTCTCCCCCAGTGGAAGTTTTGGTTACCCTAGTCTTGACCCAGTGGTCTGCCTTCTTTCCCAATTCTTGGGGAGAAATTGGACCTAGGTCTACCAGATACTGATGCAACTTTTCATTGAAGCAGTTACTTAAAATGTGTTCTTTCATAAACAAATTATAAAGCCCAACATAGTTACACACTTCATTTCCAGTTAACCAACCATCCAGTGTTTTGACTGAGTAGTCTACAAAATCAACCCAGGTCTGGCTCGAGGATTTTTGAGCCCCCCTGAATCTAATTCTATACTCCTCAGTGGAGAATCCAAAGCCCTCAATCAGGGTACCCTTCATGAGGTCATAAGATTCTGCATCTTTTCCAGAGAGTGTGAGGAGTCTATCCCTACACTTTCCAGTGAACATTTCCCAAAGGAGAGCACCCCAGTGAGATCTGTTTACTTTTCTGGTTACACAAGCCCTCTCAAAAGCTGTGAACCATTTGGTGATGTCATCACCATCTTCATATTTTGTTACAATCCCTTTGGGGATTTTTAGGATGTCAGGAGAATCTCTGACCCTATTTAAGTTGCTGCCACCATCGATGGGACCTAGGCCCATCTCTTTTCTTTCCCTTTCTATGGCTAGGAGCTGCTTTTCCAAAGCCAATCTTTTGACCATCCTGGCTAACAGGGGGTCATCTTCACTGGAGTTATCCTCAGTGATTTCAGAGGTGTTGGTCTCTCCTGTGAGGGAACCAGCATCTCTGACTATTATTTTTGGAGTCAGGGTTTGAGGGACCCTGTTCTCCCTAGATAGGACTGGTAGGGGGGAATTTTCCTCCTGGTCACTATCCTCTTCCTCTGAGTTGCCACCCTCAGAGGGGTTGGCCTTTTCAAACTCTGCCAAAAGCTCCTGGAGCTGTATTTTGGTAGGTTTGGGGCCCATTGTTATTTTCTTTATTTTACAGAGTGACCTTAGCTCCCTCATCTTAAGATGGAGGTAAGGTGTGGTGTCGAGTTCCACCACAGTCACATCTGTGCTAGACATTTTGCTTCTAAAAGTTGGAATACTTTTTAAGAATCTACAACTGGTTCTAGAATCTAATTCAAACTTTTACAAACTTTTAAACTCTAAAAGAAATGCTAAACAGGATCTAACACAAGGCCCTAGCAGGTCTTTTAAGAATTTAGAAAACTTTTCAAATTGCAAAAATCAATTTCTAATGACAATTTTGGAATTTGTCGTGTGATCAGGTATTGGCTGAGTAGTCCAGCAAATGCAAAGTCTTGTACCCCACCGCTGATCCACCAATGTAGGAAGTTGGCTCTGTATGTGCTATTTCAAAGTAAGGAATAGCATGCACAGAGTCCAAGGGTTCCCCTTAGAGGTAAAATAGTGGTAAAAATAGATAATACTAATGCTCTATTTTGTGGTAGTGTGGTCGAGCAGTAGGCTTATCCAAGGAGTAGTGTTAAGCATTTGTTGTACATACACATAGACAATAAATGAGGTACACACACTCAGAGACAAATCCAGCCAATAGGTTTTTATATAGAAAAATATCTTTTCTTAGTTTATTTTAAGAACCACAGGTTCAAATTCTACATGTAATAGCTCATTCGAAAGGTATTGCAGGTAAGTACTTTAGGAACTTCAAATCATCAAAATTGCATGTATACTTTTCAAGTTATTCACAAATAGCTGTTTTAAAAGTGGACACTTAGTGCAATTTTCACAGTTCCTAGGGGAGGTAAGTATTTGTTAGTTTTACCAGGTAAGTAAGACACTTACAGGGTTCAGTTCTTGGTCCAAGGTAGCCCACCGTTGGGGGTTCAGAGCAACCCCAAAGTCACCACACCAGCAGCTCAGGGCCGGTCAGGTGCAGAGTTCAAAGTGGTGCCCAAAACACATAGGCTAGAATGGAGAGAAGGGGGTGCCCCGGTTCCGGTCTGCTTGCAGGTAAGTACCCGCGTCTTCGGAGGGCAGACCAGGGGGGTTTTGTAGGGCACCGGGGGGGACACAAGTCCACACAGAAATTTCACCCTCAGCGGCGCGGGGGCGGCCGGGTGCAGTGTAGAAACAAGCGTCGGGTTTGTAATGGAAGTCAATGGGAGATCTAGGGATCTCTTCAGCGCTGCAGGCAGGCAAGGGGGGGGTTCCTCGGGGAAACCTCCACTTGGTCAAGGGAGAGGGACTCCTGGGGGTCACTCCTCCAGTGAAAGTCCGGTCCTTCAGGTCCTGGGGGCTGCGGGTGCAGGGTCTCTCCCAGGTGTCGGGACTTTGGATTCAAGGAGTCGCGGTCAGGGGAAGCCTCGGGATTCCCTCTGCAGGCGGCGCTGTGGGGGCTCAGGGGGGACAGGTTTTGGTACTCACAGTATCAGAGTAGTCCTGGGGTCCCTCCTGAGGCGTCGGATCTCCACCAGCCGAGTCGGGGTCGCCGGGTGCAGTGTTGCAAGTCTCACGCTTCTTGCGGGGAGCTTGCAGGGTTCTTTAAAGCTGCTGGAAACAAAGTTGCAGCTTTTCTTGGAGCAGGTCCGCTGTCCTCGGGAGTTTCTTGTCTTTTCGAAGCAGGGGCAGTCCTCCGAGGATGTCGAGGTCGCTGGTCCCTTCGGAAGGCGTCGCGGGAGCAGGATCTTTGGAAGGCAGGAGACAGGCCGGTGAGTTTCTGGAGCCAAGGCAGTTGTCGTCTTCTGGTCTTCCTCTGCAGGGGTTTTTCAGCTAGGCAGTCCTTCTTCTTGTAGTTGCAGGAATCTAATTTTCTAGGGTTCAGGGTAGCCCTTAAATACTAAATTTAAGGGCGTGTTTAGGTCTGGGGGGTTAGTAGCCAATGGCTACTAGCCCTGAGGGTGGGTACACCCTTTTTGTGCCTCCTCCCAAGGGGAGGGGGTCACAATCCTAACCCTATTGGGGGAATCCTCCATCTGCAAGATGGAGGATTTCTAAAAGTTAGAGTCACTTCAGCTCAGGACACCTTAGGGGCTGTCCTGACTGGCCAGTGACTCCTCCTTGTTGCTTTCTTTGTTCCCTCCAGCCTTGCCGCCAAAAGTGGGGGCCGTGGCCGGAGGGGGCGGGCAACTCCACTAAGCTGGAGTGCCCTGCTGGGCTGTGACAAAGGGGTGAGCCTTTGAGGCTCACCGCCAGGTGTCACAGCTCCTGCCTGGGGGAGGTGTTAGCATCTCCACCCAGTGCAGGCTTTGTTACTGGCCTCAGAGTGACAAAGGCACTCTCCCCATGGGGCCAGCAACATGTCTCTAGTGTGGCAGGCTGCTGGAACCAGTCAGCCTACACAGCTAGTTGGTTAAGTTTCAGGGGGCACCTCTAAGGTGCCCTCTGGGGTGTATTTTGCAATAAAATGTACACTGGCATCAGTGTGCATTTATTGTGCTGAGAAGTTTGATACCAAACTTCCCAGTTTTCAGTGTAGCCATTATGGTGCTGTGGAGTTCGTGTAAAACAGACTCCCAGACCATATACTCTTATGGCTACCCTGCACTTACAATGTCTAAGGTTTTGCTTAGACACTGTAGGGGCACAGTGCTCATGCACTGGTACCCTCACCTATGGTATAGTGCACCCTGCCTTAGGGCTGTAAGGCCTGCTAGAGGGGTGTCTACCTATACTGCATAGGCAGTGAGAGGCTGGCATGGCACCCTGAGGGGAGTGCCATGTCGACTTACTCATTTTGTTCTCACTAGCACACACAGGCTTGTAAGCAGTGTGGCTGTGCTGAGTGAGGGGTCTCTAGGGTGGCATAAGACATGCTGCAGCCCTTGGAGACCTTTCTTGGCATCAGGGCCCTTGGTACTAGAAGTACCAGTTACAAGGGACTTATCTGAATGCCAGGGTGTGCCAATTGTGGATACAATGGTACATTTTAGGGGAAGGAACACTGGTGCTGGGGCCTGGTTAGCAGGGTCCCAGCACACTTCTCAGTCAAGTCAGCATCAGTATCAGGCAAAAAGTGGGGGGTAACTGCAACAGGGAGCCATTTCTTTACACAAAGGCACTCTCCCCATGGGGCCAGCAACATGTCTCTGGTGTGGCAGGCTGCTGGAACTAGTCAGCCTACACAGACAGTCGGTTAAGTTTCAGGGGGCACCTCTAAGGTGCCCTCTGGGGTGTGTTTTGCAATAAAATGTACACTGGCATCAGTGTGCATTTATTGTGCTGAGAAGTTTGATACCAAACTTCCCAGTTTTCAGTGTAGCCATTATGGTGCTGTGGAGTTCGTGTAAAACAGACTCCCAGACCATATACTCTTATGGCTACCCTGTACTTACAATGTCTAAGGTTTTTGTTTAGACACTGTAGGGGTACCATGCTCATGCACTGGTACCCTCACCTATGGTATAGTGCACCCTGCCTTAGGGCTGTAAGGCCTGCTAGAGGGGTGTCTTACCTATACTGCATAGGCAGTGAGAGGCTGGCATGGCACCCTGAGGGGAGTGCCATGTCGACTTACTCGTTTTGTCCTCACTAGCACACACAAGCTGGCAAGCAGTGTGTCTGTGCTGAGTGAGAGGTCTCCAGGGTGGCATAAGACATGCTGCAGCCCTTAGAGACCTTCCTTGGCATCAGGGCCCTTGGTACTAGAAGTACCAGTTACAAGGGACTTATCTGGATGCCAGGGTCTGCCAATTGTGGATACAAAAGTACATTTTAGGTGAAGGAACACTGGTGCTGGGGCCTGGTTAGCAGGGTCCCAGCACTCTTCTCAGTCAAGTCAGCATCAGTATCAGGCAAAAAGTGGGGGGTAACTGCAACAGGGAGCCATTTCTTTACACTGTCTCTTAAGTGCACTGGGTGATCTCAGACAATTCCTCTAATAATGTGCCAAAGATGCACTGATTTTAAGAGCAGGTCAGGAGCATCAAGTCCATGGGTTCTGCCGGGTACCCATTGGCTACATGCTGCCTCACAGAACTGTGCTATGTATCTGTAAGCATTAAGAAATTAATGTATTTTCTTTTCCCCCCATGGATGAGTCTCCACCTTGTGTCTCAACTTTTCTCCCCTATGCACAACAAACAAGAATCCCACCTCGCCTTAACTCATGCATTCACCAATTTAGCACCTGTTACACATTTTACACTGCAGGTTTTTGGATGGTCCACTAAAAAATAGGGCTCTTTATCCAACGAAGATGCAGTGTTTTTGTAGGACCGGCAGAGGTGCACAGATGCTTTTTCTTTCCTTCCCCTCATATCCGTGGGGGGGGGGGGGGGGGGGGGGGGGGTTGGCAGGATAATTTACCTGAAGAGGAAGTGGGGCTGCTCAGGAACACACACCAACAGTGTAAGATGAACAGCCCAAAAAGTGTAAAAAAAAAAATCAATCCCCTACAAAGGAGATAAACAGGAAACAGAGTAATTATACAGTAATGGGTCACTGCTCCCAAAGAGAAAGAGTTTAAGTGTACTTAAAAACTATACACGAGTATACTTAAAAAGTATACAAGAGGTCGAACGCTTGCGCTCTACCTAAAAAAGTGGACTAAAAAAGCCAGTTGCTGACCCAAGGAAGTGGAATCGGTAGAAGGGAACTGGAGGAATTAGAAAACCCGGGAGATGGGTACCAGAGTGACCACCCCAGCGAACAGGAGAGCAGAGGTAAGTACCTGGTTTTCCCCAAAACCAACAGGAGGACTTTGGAAAAGGATTATGCAAGACCCAGCCAAGACTGGAAGAACCTAAAGGTGGATCCTGATAGAAGAGGACCTGCAAAGGAAGGGGACCAAGTCCAGTTCGAGTTGGAGTGTCCGGTTGTGGCAGGAGCCACTACCCAGCCTTCTGTGGATGCAGGACCAGGTCAACGGTGGACAAAGAAGGTCAGCAGTGCAGCACAGGAGCTGAAGAAGGGTCCCAGGAGTGAGGAAAGTGATGTCCCACTTCGATGGTCAAGATGCAGTCGGTTAGTGGTGCTGGAAAACCACCAACAAGCCTTGGCAAATGCAAGAGACAGAGAAGAATGCTGGGGGTCCTCTAAGGAGCCCCCAAAGTGCATGGAATCAAACAACCAATACTGGCAACAGTATTGGGGTATGATTCGAACATATTTGATACTTGCGCCCTGCCCTCTGATGGTGTTTCCTACCCCCTTTCCTTCCCTGTTTCGTTATTTTATTATTATTATTATTATTTTTTATCTGCTGCAAGGACTCATCCACCTCCTTCACAAATAAAGCCTCTGCAGTGAAGGGCATGTTTATGATGGAGGCCTGTAACTTGGGCTTGAAATAGTATATTCCGAGTCAAGCATGTCTTCTTAGGGTTGTTCCTGTGCACATTTGTCTGCTGGCTGTGCCGATGGCGTGCTACTACTGAAGGTTGTGTGTTTTGTTTAAGAAGTATCATTTTATCAGTCTCTAAAACAATATTTGAAGTTTCTTTTATTGGCGCCTTTTCCGAAAAACAAAGGAAATTTGCCCAATAACTATATATTATAGCTATCTATATCCATCTATCTACATCCATCTATAGCTATATGTCTATCTATATTTGTAGAAATGTATTTTACCTACTGGCAATAGCCGAGTAGGTAGTGTAAGGAAATGCATCCTTGGCATGGTTGCCCCCTGACTTTTTGCCTTTGCTGATGCTATGTTTACAATTGAAAGTGTGCTGAGGCCTGCTAACCAGGCCCCAGCACCAGTGTTCTTTCCCTAACCTGTACTTTTGTATCCACAATTGGCAGACCCTGGCATCCAGATAAGTCCCTTGTAACTGGTACTTCTAGTACCAAGGGCCCTGATGCCAAGGAAGGTCTCTAAGGGCTGCAGCATGTCTTATGCCACCCTGGAGACCTCTCACTCAGCACAGACACACTGCTTGCCAGCTTGTGTGTGCTAGGGAGGACAAAACGAGTAAGTCGACATGGCACTCCCCTCAGGGTGCCATGCCAGCCTCTCACTGCCTATGCAGTATAGGTAAGACACCTTTCTAGCAGGCCTTACAGCCCTAAGGCAGGGTGCACTATACCATAGGTGAGGGTACCAGTGCATGAGCATGGTACCCCTACAGTGTCTAAACAAAACCTTAGACATTGTAAGTGCAGGGTAGCCATAAGAGTATATGGTCTGGGAGTCTGTCAAACACGAACTCCACAGCACCATAATGGCTACACTGAAAACTGGGAAGTTTGGTATCAAACTTCTCAGCACAATAAATGCACACTGATGCCAGTGTACATTTTATTGCAAAATACACCCCAGAGGGCACCTTAGAGGTGCCCCCTGAAACTTAACTGTAGGAAGTTGGCTCTGTATGTGCTATTTCAAAGTAAGGAATAGCATGCACAGAGTCCAAGGGTTCCCCTTAGAGGTAAAATAGTGGTAAAAATAGATAATACTAATGCTCTATTTTGTGGTAGTGTGGTCGAGCAGTAGGCTTATCCAAGGAGTAGTGTTAAGCATTTGTTGCACATACACATAGACAATAAATGAGGTACACACACTCAGAGACAAATCCAGCCAATAGGTTTTTGTATAGAAAAATATATTTTCTTAGTTTATTTTAAGAACCACAGGTTCAGATTCTACATCTAATATCCCATTCGAAAGGTATTGCAGGTAAGTACTTTAGGAACTTCAAATCATCAAAATTGCATGTATACTTTTCAAGTTATTCACAAATAGCTGTTTTAAAAGTGGATACTTAGTGCAATTTTCACAGTTCCTAGGGGAGGTAAGTATTTGTTAGGTTAACCAGGTAAGTAAGACACTTACAGGGCTTAGTTCTTGGTCCAAGGTAGCCCACCGTTGGGGGTTCAGAGCAACCCCAAAGTCACCACACCAGCAGCTCAGGGCCGGTCAGGTGCAGAGTTCAAAGTGGTGCCCAAAACACATAGGCTAGAATGGAGAGAAGGGGGTGCCCCGGTTCCGGTCTGCTTGCAGGTAAGTACCCGCATCTTCGGAGGGCAGACCAGGGGGGTTTTGTAGGGCACCGGGGGGGACACAAGCCCACACAGAAATTTCACCCTCAGCAGCGCGGGGGGCGGCCGGGTGCAGTGTAGAAACAAGCGTCGGGTTTGTAATGGAAGTCAATGGGAGATCTAGGGATCTCTTCAGCGCGGCAGGCAGGCAAGGGGGGGGTTCCTCGGGGAAACCTCCACTTGATCAAGGGAGAGGGACTCCTGGGGGTCACTCCTCCAGTGAAAGTCCGGTCCTTCAGGTCCTGGGGGCTGCGGGTGCAGGGTCTCTCCCAGGTGTCGGGACTTAGGATTCAAAGAGTCGCGGTCAGGGGAAGCCTCGGGATTCCCTCTGCAGGCGGCGCTGTGGGGGCTCAGGGGGGACAGGTTTTTGTACTCACAGTCTTAGAGTAGTCCTGGGGTCCCTCCTGAGGTGTTGGATCGCCACCAGCCGAGTCGGGGTCGCCGGGTGCAGTGTTGCAAGTCTCACGCTTCTTGCGGGGAGCTTGCAGGGTTCTTTAAAGCTGCTGGAAACAAAGTTGCAGCTTTTCTTGGAGCAGGTCCGCTGTCCTCGGGAGTTTCTTGTCTTTTCGAAGCAGGGGCAGTCCTCAGAGGATGTCGAGGTCGCTGGTCCCTTTGGAAGGCGTCGCTGGAGCAGGATCTTTGGAAGGCAGGAGACAGGCCGGTGAGTTTCTGGAGCCAAGGCAGTTGTCGTCTTCTGGTTTTCCTCTGCAGGGGTTTTCAGCTAGGCAGTCCTTCTTCTTGTAGTTGCAGGAATCTGATTTTCTAGGGTTCAGGGTAGCCCTTAAATACTAAATTTAAGGGCGTGTTTAGGTCTGGGGGGTTAGTAGCCAATGGCTACTAGCCCTGAGGGTGGGTACACCCTCTTTGTGCCTCCTCCCAAGGGGAGGGGGTCACAATCCTAACCCTATTGGGGGAATCCTCCATCTGCAAGATGGAGGATTTCTAAAAGTCAGAGTCACCTCAGCTCAGGACACCCTAGGGGTTGTCCTGACTGGTCAGTGACTCCTCCTTGTTGCTTTCTTTGTTCCCTCCAGCCTTGCCGCCAAAAGTGGGGGCCGTGGCCGGAGGGGGCGGGCAACTCCACTAAGCTGGAGTGCCCTGCTGGGCTGTGACAAAGGGGGGAGCCTTTGAGGCTCACCGCCAGGTGTCACAGCTCCTGCCTGGGGGAGGTGTTAGCATCTCCACCCAGTGCAGGCTTTGTTACTGGCCTCAGAGTGACAAAGGCACTCTCCCCATGGGGCCAGCAACATGTCTCTGGTGTGGCAGGCTGCTGGAACTAGTCAGCCTACACAGACAGTCGGTTAAGTTTCAGGGGGCACCTCTAAGGTGCCCTCTGTGGTGTATTTTACAATAAAATGTACACTGGCATCAGTGTGCATTTATTGTGCTGAGAAGTTTGATACCAAACTTCCCAGTTTTCAGTGTAGCCATTATGGTGCTGTGGAGTTCGTGTTTGACAGACTCCCAGACCATATACTCTTATGGCTACCCTGCACTTACAATGTCTAAGGTTTTCTTTAGACACTGTAGGGGTACCATGCTCATGCACTGGTACCCTCACCTATGGTATAGTGCACCCTGCCTTAGGGCTGTAAGGCCTGCTAGAGGGGTGTCTTACCTATACTGCATAGGCAGTGAGAGGCTGGCATGGCACCCTGAGGGGAGTGCCATGTCGACTTACTCGTTTTGTCCTCCCTAGCACACACAAGCTGGCAAGCAGTGTGTCTGTGCTGAGTGAGAGGTCTCCAGGGTGGCATAAGACATGCTGCAGCCCTTAGAGACCTTCCTTGGCATCAGGGCCCTTGGTACTAGAAGTACCAGTTACAAGGGACTTATCTGGATGCCAGGGTCTGTCAATTGTGGATACAAAAGTACAGGTTAGGGAAAGAACACTGGTGCTGGGGCCTGGTTAGCAGGCCTCAGCACACTTTCAATTGTAAACATAGCATCAGCAAAGGCAAAAAGTCAGGGGGCAACCATGCCAAGGAGGCATTTCCTTACATTAACCGACTGTCTGTGTAGGCTGACTAGTTCCAGCAGCCTGCCACACTAGAGACATGTTGCTGGCCCCATGGGGAGAGTGCCTTTGTCACTCTGAGGCCAGTAACAAAGCCTGCACTGGGTGGAGATGCTAACACCTCCCCCAGGCAGGAGCTGTAACACCTGGCGGTGAGCCTCAAAGGCTCACCCCTTTGTCACAGCCCAGCAGGGCACTCCAGCTTAGTGGAGTTGCCCGCCCCCTCCGGCCACGGCCCCCACTTTTGGCGGCAAGGCTGGAGGGAACAGAGAAAGCAACAAGGAGGAGTCACTGACCAGTCAGGACAGCCCCTAAGGTGTCCTGAGCTGAAGTGACTAACTTTTAGAAATCCTCCATCTTGCAGATGGAGGATTCCCCCAATAGGGTTAGGATTGTGACCCCCTCCCCTTGGGAGGAGGCACAAAGAGGGTGTACCCACCCTCAGGGCTAGTAGCCATTGGCTACTAACCCCCCAGACCTAAACACGCCCTTAAATTTAGTATTTAAGGGCTACCCTGAACCCTAGAAAACTAGATTCCTGCAAACTACAAGAAGAAGGACTGCCTAGCTGAAAACCCCTGCAGAGGAAGACCAGAAGACGACAACTGCCTTGGCTCCAGAAACTCACCGGCCTGTCTCCTGGCTTCCAAAGATCCTGCTCCAGCGACGCCTTCCAAAGGGACCAGCGACCTCGACCTCCTCTGAGGACTGCCCCTGCTTCGAAAAGACAAGAAACTCCCGAGGACAGCGGACCTGCTCCAAGAAAGGCTGCAACTTTGTTTCCAGCAGCCCTGAAAGAACCCTGCAAGCTCCCCGCAAGAAGCGTGAGACTTGCAACACTGCACCCGGCGACCCCGACTCGGCTGGTGGAGATCCAACACCTCAGGTGGGACCCCAGGACTACTCTGATACTGTGAGTACCAAAACCTGTCCCCCCTGAGCCCCCACAGCGCCGCCTGCAGAGGGAATCCCGAGGCTTCCCCTGACCGCGACTCTTTGAATCCAAAGTCCCGACGCCTGGGAGAGACCCTGCACCCGCAGCCCCCAGGACCTGAAGGACCGGACTTTCACTGGAGAAGTGACCCCCAGGAGTCCCTCTCCCTTGCCCAAGTGGAGGTTTCCCCGTGGAATCCCCCCCTTGCCTGCCTGTCGCGCTGAAGAGATCCCGAGATCTCTCATAGACTAACATTGCGAACCCGACGCTTGTTTCTACACTGCACCCGGCCGCCCCCGTGCTGCTGAGGGTGAAATTTCTGTGTGGGCTTGTGTCCCCCCCGGTGCCCTACAAAACCCCCCTGGTCTGCCCTCCGAAGACGCGGGTACTTACCTGCAAGCAGACCGGAACCGGGGCACCCCCTTCTCTCCATTCTAGCCTATGTGTTTTGGGCACCACTTTGAACTCTGCACCTGACCGGCCCTGAGCTGCTGGTGTGGTGACTTTGGGGTTGCTCTGAACCCCCAACGGTGGGCTACCTTGGACCAAGAACTGAACCTTGTAAGTGTCTGTCTTACCTGGTAAAACTAACAAAAACTTACCTCCCCTAGGAACTGTGAAAATTGCACTGTGTCCACTTTTAAAACAGCTATTTGTCAATAACTTGAAAAGTATACATGCAATTTTTATGATTTAAAGTTCCTAAAGTACTTACCTGCAATACCTTTCGAATGAGATATTACATGTAGAATTTGAACCTGTGGTTCTTAAAATAAACTAAGAAAAGATATTTTTCTATAACAAAACCTATTGGCTGGATTTGTCTCGGAGTGTGTGTACCTCATTTATTGTCTATGTGTATGTACAACAAATGCTTAACACTACTCCTTGGATAAGCCTACTGCTCGACCACACTACCACAAAATAGAGCATTAGTATTATCTATTTTTACCACTATTTTACCTCTAAGGGGAACCCTTGGACTCTGTGCATGCTATTCCTTACTTTGAAATAGCACATACAGAGCCAACTTCCTACATTGGTGGATCAGCGGTGGTGTACAAGACTTTGCATTTGCTGGACTACTCAGCCAATACCTGATCACACGACAAATTCCAAAATTGTCATTAGAAATCGATTTTTGCAATTTGAAAAGTTTTCTAAATTCTTAAAAGACCTGCTAGGGCCTTGTGTTGGATCCTGTTTAGCATTTCTTTTAGAGTTTAAAAGTTTGTAAAAGTTTGAATTAGATTCTAGAACCAGTTGTAGATTCTTAAAAAGTATTCCAACTTTTAGAAGCAAAATGTCTAGCACAGATGTGACTGTGGTGGAACTCGACACCACACCTTACCTCCATCTTAAGATGAGGGAGCTAAGGTCACTCTGTAAAATAAAGAAAATAACAATGGGCCCCAAACCTACCAAAATACAGCTCCAGGAGCTTTTGGCAGAGTTTGAAAAGGCCAACCCCTCTGAGGGTGGCAACTCAGAGGAAGAGGATAGTGACTTGGAGGAAAATTCCCCCCTACCAGTCCTATCTAGGGAGAACAGGGTCCCTCAAACCCTGACTCCAAAAATAATAGTCAGAGATGCTGGTTCCCTCACAGGAGAGACCAACACCTCTGAAATCACTGAGGATAACCCCAGTGAAGAGGACATCCAGTTAGCCAGGATGGCCAAAAGATTGGCTTTGGAAAGACAGATCCTAGCCATAGAGAGGGAAAGACAAGAGATGGGCCTAGGACCCATCAATGGTGGCAGCAACATAAAAAGGGTCAGAGATTCTCCTGACATGTTGAAAATCCCTAAAGGGATTGTAACTAAATATGAAGATGGTGATGACATCACCAAATGGTTCACAGCTTTTGAGAGGGCTTGTGTAACCAGAAAAGTGAACAGATCTCACTGGGGTGCTCTCCTTTGGGAAATGTTCACAGGAAAGTGTAGGGATAGACTCCTCACACTCTCTGGACAAGATGCAGAATCTTATGACCTCATGAAGGGTACCCTGATTGAGGGCTTTGGATTCTCCACTGAGGAGTATAGGATTAGATTCAGGGGGGCTCAAAAATCCTCGAGCCAGACCTGGGTTGACTTTGTAGACTACTCAGTGAAAACACTAGATGGTTGGATTCAAGGCAGTGGTGTAAGTAATTATGATGGGCTGTACAATTTATTTGTGAAAGAACACCTATTGAGTAATTGTTTCAATGATAAACTGCATCAGCATCTGGTAGACCTAGGACCAATTTCTCCCCAAGAATTGGGAAAGAAGGCGGACCATTGGGTCAAGACAAGGGTGTCCAAGACTTCAACAGGGGGTGACCAAAAGAAAGGGGTCACAAAGACTCCCCAGGGGAAGGGTGATGAGACAACCAAAACTAAAAATAGTAAAGAGTCTTCTACAGGCCCCCAAAAACCTGCACAGGAGGGTGGGCCCAGAGACTCTTCACAAAACAATGGGTACAAGGGTAAAAACTTTGATCCCAAAAAGGCCTGGTGTCATAGCTGTAAACAGCATGGACACCAAACTGGAGACAAGGCCTGTCCCAAGAAAGGTTCCACTCCAAACTCCCATCCAGGTAACACTGGTATGGCTAGTCTCCAAGTGGGATCAACAGTGTGCCCAGAGCAAATCAGGGTCCACACTGAAGCTACTCTAGTTTCTGAGGGTGGGGTGGATTTAGCCACACTAGCTGTCTGGCCGCCTAACATGCAAAAATACAGACAGCAACTCTTAATTAATGGGACTAGAATAGAGGGCCTGAGGGATACAGGTGCCAGTGTCACCATGGTGACAGAGAAACTGGTTTCCCCTGGCCAATACCTGACTGGAAAAACTTACACAGTCACCAACGCTGACAATCAGAGAAAAGTACATCCCATGGCAATGGTTACTTTAGAATGGGGAGGGGTCAATGGCCTGAAACAGGTGGTGGTCTCCTCAAAAATCCCAGTAGACTGTCTGCTTGGAAATGACCTGGAGTCCTCAGCATGGGCTGAGGTAGAACTAAAAACCCATGCAGCCATGCTGGGTATCCCTGAACTGGTGTGTGTAAAAACAAGAGCACAATGCAAGGCACAGGGTGAAAAAGTAGAGCTGGAGTCTGGAAAAATGGCCCAGCCTACCAAGAGAAAAGGAAAGTCAGTTGGGAAACCAACTGCAACACAGCAAAAGAAAGGGAACCTCTCTTCTCAGGAAGAAGTTCTGCCTTCTGAGGGAACTGAGCCTTTGGAGCTTGAACCTTATCAGGTTGAGCTCTTAGGCCCAGGGGGACCCTCAAGGGAGGAGCTGTGTAAGGGACAAGAAACCTGTCCCTCTCTTGAAGGCCTTAGGCAGCAAGCTGCTGAAGAGTCCAAGGGCAAGAAAAATGGAACACATAGGGTCTATTGGGAAGATGGACTCCTGTACACTGAGGCCAGAGACCCCAAACCTGGTGCCACTAGGAGAGTGGTAGTGCCTCAGCTGTTCAGAGAGTTCATCCTAACATTGGCCCATGACATTCCCCTTGCTGGACATTTGGGACAAACCAAGACGTGGGAGAGGCTAGTCAACCACTTCTACTGGCCCAATATGTCCAACATGGTTAAGGAGTTTTGCCTCTCCTGCCCCACCTGTCAAGCCAGTGGTAAGACAGGTGGGCACCCAAAGGCCCCCCTCATTCCACTTCCAGTGGTGGGGGTCCCCTTTGAAAGAGTGGGTGTGGACATAGTTGGTCCACTGGAACCTCCCACAGCCTCAGGAAATATGTATATCCTGGTAGTAGTGGATCATGCTACCAGGTATCCTGAAGCTATTCCCCTTAGGTCGACTACTGCCCCTGCAGTAGCCAAGGCCCTCATTGGTATCTTTACCAGAGTGGGTTTCCCTAAGGAGGTGGTGTCTGACAGAGGTACCAACTTCATGTCAGCATACCTGAAACATATGTGGAATGAGTGTGGAGTGACTTATAAATTCACTACACCTTACCATCCACAAACTAATGGCTTGGTTGAGAGATTCAACAAGACATTAAAAGGCATGATCATGGGACTCCCAGAAAAACTCAAAAGGAGATGGGATGTCCTCTTGCCATGTCTGCTTTTCGCTTACAGAGAGGTGCCACAGAAGGGAGTAGGATTCTCACCCTTTGAACTTCTGTTTGGTCATCCTGTAAGGGGACCACTTGCTCTTGTTAAAGAAGGCTGGGAGAGACCTCTTCATGAGCCTAAACAAGACATAGTGGACTATGTACTTGGCCTTCGCTCTAGAATGGCAGAGTACATGGAAAAGGCAACCAAAAACCTTGAGGCCAGCCAACAGCTCCAGAAGTTTTGGTATGACCAAAAGGCTGCACTGGTTGAGTTCCAACCAGGGCAGAAAGTCTGGGTTCTGGAGCCTGTGGCTCCCAGGGCACTCCAGGACAAATGGAGTGGCCCTTACCCAGGGCTAGAAAGGAAGAGTCAGGTCACCTACCTGGTGGACCTGGGCACAAGCAGGAGCCCCAAGAGGGTGATCCATGTGAACCGCCTTAAACTCTTCCATGACAGGGCTGATGTGAATCTGTTGATGGTAACAGATGAGGATCAGGAGGCAGAGAGTGAACCTCTCCCTGATCTTCTGTCATCAGACCCAAAAGATGGCACAGTAGATGGAGTGATCTACTCAGACACCCTCTCTGGCCAACAGCAAGCTGATTGTAGGAGAGTCCTACAACAGTTTCCTGAACTCTTCTCCTTAACCCCTGGTCAGACACACCTGTGTACCCATGATGTGGACACAGGAGACAGCATGCCTGTCAAAAACAAAATCTTTAGACAGTCTGACCATGTTAAGGAAAGCATCAAGGTGGAAGTCCACAAGATGCTGGAACTGGGAGTAATTGAGCGCTCTGACAGCCCCTGGGCTAGCCCAGTGGTCTTAGTCCCCAAACCTCACACCAAAGATGGAAAGAAAGAGATGAGGTTTTGTGTGGACTACAGAGGGCTCAATTCTGTCACCAAGACAGATGCTCATCCAATTCCAAGAGCTGATGAGCTCATAGATAAATTAGGTGCTGCCAAATTCTTAAGTACCTTTGACTTGACAGCAGGGTACTGGCAAATAAAAATGGCACCTGGAGCAAAAGAGAAAACAGCATTCTCCACACCTGATGGGCATTATCAGTTTACTGTTATGCCCTTTGGTTTAAAGAATGCCCCTGCCACCTTCCAAAGGTTGGTGAATCAAGTCCTTGCTGGCTTGGAGTCCTTTAGCACAGCTTATCTTGATGATATTGCTGTCTTTAGCTCCACCTGGCAGGATCACCTGGTCCACCTGAAGAAGGTTTTGAAGGCTCTGCAATCTGCAGGCCTCTCTATCAAGGCATCCAAATGCCAGATAGGGCAGGGAACTGTGGTTTACTTGGGCCACCTTGTAGGTGGAGGCCAAGTTCAGCCACTCCAACCCAAGATCCAGACTATTCTGGACTGGGTAGCTCCAAAAACCCAGACTCAAGTCAGGGCATTCCTTGGCTTGACTGGGTATTACAGGAGGTTTGTGAAGGGATATGGATCCATTGTGACAGCCCTCACTGAACTCACCTCCAAGAAAATGCCCAAGAAAGTGAACTGGACTGTGGAATGCCAACAGGCCTTTGACACCCTGAAACAAGCAATGTGCTCAGCACCAGTTCTAAAAGCTCCAGATTATTCTAAGCAGTTCATTGTGCAGACAGATGCCTCTGAACATGGGATAGGGGCAGTTTTGTCCCAAACAAATGATGATGGCCTTGACCAGCCTGTTGCTTTCATTAGCAGGAGGTTACTCCCCAGGGAGCAGCGTTGGAGTGCCATTGAGAGGGAGGCCTTTGCTGTGGTTTGGTCCCTGAAGAAGCTGAGACCATACCTCTTTGGGACTCACTTCCTAGTTCAAACTGACCACAGACCTCTCAAATGGCTGATGCAAATGAAAGGTGAAAATCCTAAACTGTTGAGGTGGTCCATCTCCCTACAGGGAATGGACTTTATAGTGGAACACAGACCTGGGACTGCCCATGCCAATGCAGATGGCCTTTCCAGGTTCTTCCACTTAGAAAATGAAGACTCTCTTGGGAAAGGTTAGTCTCATCCTCTTTCGTTTGGGGGGGGGTTGTGTAAGGAAATGCCTCCTTGGCATGGTTGCCCCCTGACTTTTTGCCTTTGCTGATGCTATGTTTACAATTGAAAGTGTGCTGAGGCCTGCTAACCAGGCCCCAGCACCAGTGTTCTTTCCCTAACCTGTACTTTTGTATCCACAATTGGCAGACCCTGGCATCCAGATAAGTCCCTTGTAACTGGTACTTCTAGTACCAAGGGCCCTGATGCCAAGGAAGGTCTCTATGGGCTGCAGCATGTCTTATGCCACCCTGGAGACCTCTCACTCAGCACAGACACACTGCTTGCCAGCTTGTGTGTGCTAGGGAGGACAAAACGAGTAAGTCGACATGGCACTCCCCTCAGGGTGCCATGCCAGCCTCTCACTGCCTATGCAGTATAGGTAAGACACCCCTCTAGCAGGCCTCACAGCCCTAAGGCAGGGTGCACTATACCATAGGTGAGGGTACCAGTGCATGAGCATGGTACCCCTACAGTGTCTAAACAAAACCTTAGACATTGTAAGTGCAGGGTAGCCATAAGAGTATATGGTCTGGGAGTCTGTCAAACACGAACTCCACAGCACCATAATGGCTACACTGAAAACTGGGAAGTTTGGTATCAAACTTCTCAGCACAATAAATGCACACTGATGCCAGTGTACATTTTATTGCAAAATACACCCCAGAGGGCACCTTAGAGGTGCCCCCTGAAACTTAACCGACTGTCTGTGTAGGCTGACTAGTTCCAGCAGCCTGCCACACTAGAGACATGTTGCTGGCCCCATGGGGAGAGTGCCTTTGTCACTCTGAGGCCAGTAACAAAGCCTGCACTGGGTGGAGATGCTAACACCTCCCCCAGGCAGGAGCTGTAACACCTGGCGGCGAGCCTCAAAGGCTCACCCCTTTGTCACAGCCCAGCAGGGCACTCCAGCTTAGTGGAGTTGCCCGCCCCCTCCGGCCACGGCCCCCACTTTTGGCGGCAAGGCTGGAGGGAACAGAGAAAGCAACAAGGAGGAGTCACTGGCCAATCAGGACAGCCCCTAAGGTGTCCTGAGCTGAAGTGACTCTGACTTTTAGAAATCCTCCATCTTGCAGATGGAGGATTCCCCCAATAGGGTTAGGATTGTGACCCCCTCCCCTTGGGAGGAGGCACAAAGAGGGTGTACCCACCCTCAGGGCTAGTAGCCATTGGCTACTAACCCCCCAGACCTAAACACGCCCTTAAATTTAGTATTTAAGGGCTACCCTGAACCCTAGAAAACTAGATTCCTGCAAACTACAAGAAGAAGGACTGCCTAGCTGAAAACCCCTGCAGAGGAAGACCAGAAGACGACAACTGCCTTGGCTCCAGAAACTCACCGGCCTGTCTCCTGCCTTCCAAAGATCCTGCTCCAGCGACGCCATCCAAAGGGACCAGTGACCTCGACCTCCTCTGAGGACTGCCCCTGCTTCGAAAAGACAAGAAACTCCCGAGGACAGCGGACCTGCTCCAAGAAAGGCTGCAACTTTGTTTCCAGCAGCCCTGAAAGAACCCTGCAAGCTCCCCGCAAGAAGCGTGAGACTTGCAACACTGCACCCGGCGACCCCGACTCGGCTGGTGGAGATCCAACACCTCAGGAGGGACCCCAGGACTACTCTGATACTGTGAGTACCAAAACCTGTCCCCCCTGAGCCCCCACAGCGCCGCCTGCAGAGGGAATCCCGAGGCTTCCCCTGACCGCGACTCTTTGAATCCAAAGTCCCGACGCCTGGGAGAGACCCTGCACCCGCAGCCCCCAGGACCTGAAGGACCGGACTTTCACTGGAGAAGTGACCCCCAGGAGTCCCTCTCCCTTGCCCAAGTGGAGGTTTCCCCGTGGAATCCCCCCCTTGCCTGCCTGTCGCGCTGAAGAGATCCCGAGATCTCTCATAGACTAACATTGCGAACCCGACGCTTGTTTCTACACTGCACCCGGCCGCCCCCGTGCTGCTGAGGGTGAAATTTCTGTGTGGGCTTGTGTCCCCCCCGGTGCCCTACAAAACCCCCCTGGTCTGCCCTCCGAAGACGCGGGTACTTACCTGCAAGCAGACCGGAACCGGGGCACCCCCTTCTCTCCATTCTAGCCTATGTGTTTTGGGCACCACTTTGAACTCTGCACCTGACCGGCCCTGAGCTGCTGGTGTGGTGACTTTGGGGTTGCTCTGAACCCCCAACGGTGGGCTACCTTGGACCAAGAACTGAACCTTGTAAGTGTCTTACTTACCTGGTAAAACTAACAAAAACTTACCTCCCCTAGGAACTGTGAAAATTGCACTAAGTGTCCACTTTTAAAACAGCTATTTGTCAATAACTTGAAAAGTATACATGCAATTTTTATGATTTAAAGTTCCTAAAGTACTTACCTGCAATACCTTTCGAATGAGATATTACATGTAGAATTTGAACCTGTGGTTCTTAAAATAAACTAAGAAAAGATATTTTTCTATAACAAAACCTATTGGCTGGATTTGTCTCTGAGTGTGTGTACCTCATTTATTGTCTATGTGTATGTACAACAAATGCTTAACACTACTCCTTGGATAAGCCTACTGCTCGACCACACTACCACAAAATAGAGCATTAGTATTATCTATTTTTACCACTATTTTACCTCTAAGGGGAACCCTTGGACTCTGTGCATGCTATTCCTTACTTTGAAATAGCACATACAGAGCCAACTTCCTACAGGTAGTAATAGTTAAGGCCAACTTTTCCCTTAGACCAAGCTTTTTGTTTTATGAATAACTTTGGTGCTGTTTGACAAATCTTGTCAAAAGTAGTGTACAAGTTACTTTAGCTGCTGTCTGGAAATTGTTGTGGTGATTCGTCAAGCAGGGGCAAGAAAAAGGGTGGAGGGTCTGTAAGAAGCTGGTCTGGTGTGTGGTGGACACCTATGGTGCTTGCAACTTATACAAGGTCCAGGCAACCCCTATTAGTTAGTGAGACAGTGGCTAGGAAGCCAGGGCTCTCTAGTGGTTGCTGTGGTGAGCAGCAACCACTTATCTAAGAGGAGTGTAAAAATAAAGGTACACGCATGCGCATTAGCAAGAAATAGAAAATAGCTAGGGCCCTATAGGAGGGCCAAAACAAACTAAAATAGTGGAATGCAAAGTGAGGCCCCTACCCAAGGATGTGGAATAGTTAGGACGGAGCTGGGAGACCTTAGGACCCCTGAAGGTAAGTACCTAGATGACTCCCCAGCGACCAGAAGAGCAGAGGTAGGTTATCTGGAGAAGGAAGATTGAAAGAACAGGACCAGTCCAGGAGAACACAATGGTAGATTCTGGATAAAGAGGACCTGCAAAAGAAGGGGCCAGAGTCCACTCCACGCAGGAGTGTCCAAGGTGGGGCAGGAGCCACTACCCACCCTTCTGTGGATGAAGGTCCGGGTCAAAGATGGAAGATTAAGATCAGCGGTGGAGACCAGGAGCTGCAGAGAGGTCCTTGGAGTTGTGCAAAAGATGTCTCACACTGGTCGTCAGGTCACAGTCGGGTCAGTGGTCAGGAGGACCACCAACAATCCTTGCTGGGCAGAAGAGGATTTGCAAAGGAAAAGAGGACCAGAAAGTTCCAGGGGACTCAACCCTTGGAGGGGAGTCCAGCCTGGCCTTCAGCAGTCAGGAGAGCTAGCAGATGTAACCCCCACAGGCAACCTACAAGCAGCTGGCACAGCAAGTTGCAGTGAGGCCCAGTCAGTACACCTGGATAGGAGTCCCACGTCGCAGGAGCAGCAGAGGAGACTGTCCTTGCAAGGATGTAGTGCTGGAGGCCGGGGCTACATGGAGCCTGACGATCTCTTTGCGCAGGAGTTAACAAGCCTTGGTTGCTGCAAGAGTCACAGTGCACAGGGGTTCTGTCCTTCAAGGAAAGGCAAGGGCTCACTGTCTCCCAAGCCGATCAGAAGGCGGAGAGAATTAAGAGGACCACTCAGAACCACCACCTGTGTCGGAGGAACCAAGCAGTTCCAGTGGAAAGCAGATTACCAGTAGCGGTCAGCACATAGGCTTGAGTATGCAGGGGAGTGACTCCTTCACTCCAAGGGAGATTCCTTCTTGCTTCTTTGGTGCAGCTGAAGTTTGGCAGACACCAGATGATGCACAGCCATGGAAATGTTGTAGCTGCTGGAAGGAGCCGGAGAAACAATGTTGCAAGGAAGTTCGTCTCAGGAGTTGCAGCTAGTCTGGTTCCTGTGAAATCCAGCAGCGGTTCCAGGTGCCAGGACCAGAAGAGGTCGATGCAGAGTAGTCCTGGTGGAGTCTTGCATGCCGATTCTGGGGACCTACCCGCAAGGGAGTCAGTAAATAGCCATAACAAGGGGCTTGGTCACTCTGCAGGGTGACCCCCTATCAGAAGGGGTCAGTCAACTGTCCTGACCAACCAGATGTTCCCAGGGGCCTCTGCACACCTTGTTTCCAAGATAGCATAATCAAGAGGGTGTTGCATCCTGTACATCCTGTAGGAAGTTGGCTCTGTATGCACTATTTCAAAGTAAGGAATAGTATGCACAAAGTTCAAGGGTTCCCCTTAGAGGTAAGATAGTGGCAAAAAGAGATAATACTAATGCTCTATTTTGTGGTAGTGTGGTCGAGCAGTAGGCTTATCAAAGGAGTAGTGTTAAGCATTTGTTGTACACACACAAGCAATAAATGAGGAACACACACAGAGACAATTCCAGGCCAAAAGGTTTTTGTTATAGAAAAATATCTTTTCTTAGTTTATTTTAAGAACCACAGGTTCAAATTTTACATGTAATATCTCATTTGAAAGGTATTGCAGGTAAGTACTTTAGGAACTTTGAATAATCACAATAGCATATATACTTTTTACATAAAACACATATAGCTATTTTAAAAGTGGACACAGTGCAATTTTCAACAGTTCCTGGGGGAGGTAAGTTATTGTTAGTTCTTGCAGGTAAGTAAACCACCTACGGGGTTCAAATTGGGGTCCAAGGTAGCCCACCGTTGGGGGTTCAGAGCAACCCCAAAGTCACCACACCAGCAGCTCAGGGCCGGTCAGGTGCAGAGTTCAAAGTGGTGCCCAAAACACATAGGCTTCAATGGAGAAGGGGGTGCCCCGGTTCCAGTCTGCCAGCAGGTAAGTACCCGCGTCTTCGGAGGGCAGACCAGGGGGGTTTTGTAGGGCACAGGGGGGGGGGGGGGGGGGGACACAAGTCCACAAAAAAGTACACCCTCAGCAGCGCAGGGGCGGCCGGCTGCAGTGTTCAAACAAGCGTCGGGTTTGTAATAGAAATCAATGGGAGACCAAGGGGTCTCTACAGCGTTGCACCACCTGGGCAAGGGAGAGGGCCTCCTGGGGGTCACTCCTGCACTGGAGTTCCGATCCTTCAGGTCCTGGGGGATGCGTGTGCAGGGTCTTTTCCAGGCGTCGGGATTTCAGAGTCAGGCAGTCGCGGTCAGGGGGAGCCTCGGGATTCCCTCTGCAGGCGTCGCTGTGGGGACTCAGGGGGGACAACTTTGGTTACTCACAGTCTCGGAGTCGCCGTGGGGTCCTCCCTGTAGCGTTGTTTCTCCACCAGTCGAGTTGGGGTCGCCAGGTGCAGTGTTGCAAGTCTCACGCTTCTGGCGGGAAATGCTGTTGTCTTTAAGTTGCTTCTTTGGAAACAAAGTTGCCGTCTTGGATGAACAGGGCCGCTGTTCTCTGGAGTTTCTTGGTCCTTTTAGAGCAGGGCAGTCCTCTGAGGATTTAGAGGTCGCTGGTCCTGGAGAAAGCGTCGCTGGAGCAGTTTTCTTCCGAAGGGGGGAGACAGACCGGTAGAGCTGGGGCCAAAGCAGTTGGTGTCTCCATCTTCTCTGCAGGGTTTTTCAGCTTAGCAGTCCTCTTCTTCTTAGGTTGCAGGAATCTGAGTTCCTAGGTTCAGGGGAGCCCCTAAATACAGAATTTAGTGGTGTGTTTAGGTCAGGGAGGGCAGTAGCCAATGGCTACTAGCCCTGAGGGTGGCTACACCCTCTTTGTGCCTCCTCCCAAGGGGAGGGGGTCACATTCCTATCCCTATTGGGGGGATCCTCCATCTGCAAGATGGAGGATTCCTAAAAGTCAGAGTCACTTCAGCTCAGGTTGCCTTAGGGGCTGTCCTGACTGGCCAGTGACTCCTCCTTGTTTTTCTCATTATCTCCTCCGGCCTTGCCGCCAAAAGTGGGGCCGTGGCCGGAGGGGGCGGGCAACTCCACTAGCTGGAATGCCCTGTGGTGCTGGAACAAAGGGGGTGAGAATTTGAGGCTCACCGCCAGGTGTTACAGCTCCTGCAAGGGGGAGGTGATAAGCATCTCCACCCAGTGCAGGCTTTGTTACTGGCCTCAGAGTGACAAAGGCACTCTCCCCATGGGGCCAGCAACATGTCTCGAGTGTGGCAGGCTGCTAGAACCAGTCAGCCTACACAGGTAGTTGGTTAAAGTTTCAGGGGGCACCTCTAAGGTGCCCTCTGGGGTGTATTTTACAATAAAATGTACACTGGCATCAGTGTGCATTTATTGTGCTGAGAAGTTTGATATCAAACTTCCCAGTTTTCAGTGTAGCCATTATGGTGCTGTGGAGTTCGTGTATGACAGACTCCCAGACCATATACTCTTATGGCTACCCTGCACTTACAATGTCTAAGGTTTGGCTTAAACACTGTAGGAGCACAGTGCTCATGCACTGGTGCCCTCACCTATGGTATAGTGCACCCTGCCTTAGGGCTGTAAGGCCTGCTAGAGGGGTGACTTATCTATACTGCATAGGCAGTGTGAGGTTGGCATGGCACCCTGAGGGGAGTGCCATGTCGACTTACTCGTTTTGTCCTCACCAGCACACACAAGCTGGCAAGCAGTGTGTCTGTGCTGAGTGAGGGGTCCCCAGGGTGGCATAAGATATGCTGCAGCCCTTATAGACCTTCCCTGGCATCAGGGCCCTTGGTACCAGGGGTACCAGTTACAAGGGACTTACCTGGATGCCAGGGTGTGCCAATTGTGAAAACAAAAGTACAGGTTAGGGAAAGAACACTGGTGCTGGGGCCTGGTTAGCAGGCCTCAGCACACTTTCAAATCAAAACATAGCATCAGCAAGGCAAAAAGTCAGGGGGTAACCATGCCAAGGAGGCATTTCCTTACACATCCCCTGTACTACTGGGAATCCTTTGTTCTGCCTTTCTCTGCTTGAGCTGGTCAAGCAGCAATAGGGAAGAAACCGGTCTTAAGGGCTGCAGCAGCGTGGGCTGCCAGCAAACCCTGAAAGACTGGTGGGAGCAATACGGGGCGGGGACGGTAGAGGGGTCCTTTCAGGAGACCCCAGAGTGAATGGAATCATGCCACCAGTACTGGCATTAGTATCGGGTCCGATTCCAACATGTTTGATACCTAACATGCATAGGTTCAGAGTTACCATTATGTAGCTGGACACGGGTAGTGAGCGACCTGTGGGCAGCACATGGGTAAAATGGCTTCCCGGCACTTACGAAGTCCAGTGCATTGGAACTGGAGTTCAAAGGGGCACCTCTGCTCATGCAGGGATGACCTCCCACACAGGAACCTGCACCCTTATCTGTTGGGCAGAAAGGGGCTATCATAGGGGTGACCCTACAGTGATCTAGTATAGTGACCAGCATGCACCTTTTCACGCAGGCTGCAATTGCAGGCTTTCAGACAGTTTGCGTGGGCTCCCATGGGTGGCATGATACATGCTGCAGCCCAAGGGTACCAATGCTCTGGGTATCCAAGTACCATATACTTGGGAGTTACAGAGGTACAACAGTATGCCAATTGTGGAGTGTAAAGGGTACCAAAAGCAACCAAATTTAGAGGAGAGAGCACAATCCCTGATGTCCTGGTTAGCTGGATCCTAGTGAAAACAGCCCAAGCACATTGATAAACAAGGCGAAATAAGGGGATAACCATGCAAAAAAACTGACTTTCCTACAGGGTCCCAAAATGGGTTTTCCTCCGTTCTATGTCTAAGGGGATGTTCCAATCTTTAGGCACACGGCTATAGCCCAAACCGCTGAACGGAATTACACCAAATATGGCAGCAAGGTAGATCTTGGTTCGCAGATTTTTTTTTTTGTGTGGTGTAAATCGGTTCGATAGTTTTAGATGTATTAAAGGGGGGGAAAAAAAACTACAGCTATCTAAAAACGCGTAACTTCCATGGGTCCAAGCAAAAAATCAAGGCCCTGATTGACTGGCTATAACCTCAGAGGAAAGTTGTGGCCACCATTTTGTTTCTTGGGTGGGTCCCCTGTGAAGAAAGCAAATAAAACCACAGGTTATATGCAAGTTATTTTTCACTCATTCGTGCAGACCAAGAAACAAAAGGGCAGCTGTAAAATTCCTGTCAGGTTGCCACCAACCAATCAGGGCATTGCTTCTCCTTCGGGATCTGCTGATCTCTTGCGAGTTGGTCAGCAAAGGATCTGCGTCCTTTGATGTCTATATTTTTTAATCCTTTAATTACTCTGAAATTGCATGGGGGAAAACACGTTTCAGGACCCCCTTTTTTTCCTGACGAATCATCCTGAAACTTAAGACAGCAGCTAAAGTGAGCTAAAAGGCACCAAAGTTATAGGCAAAACAAAAAATGTGTTTCCTATGGAAACTAGGTCCTAACTATAGATACCTACGATCATGCTTGTGTCAGTGGTTAATCAATGGTGATTCCCCATGAAAGAAAAATCAGCTTCATGCCGAAGAGAGACAAAAGCCCTGCCTTGGCCATACTGAATTACCTTCCCATTTTCAGACGTTGGCTACTGACTGTAAATCGAGGCTTCAGAATATAGAGATTCGCGTTTCAACATTTTACATTTGAATCAGACACAAAGATATGGAAAGGAGCAGCCCCTTCAAACACAGGTTTTTTTTAACAATTCACTGTATGTACTTAACTGCCAAAAGAGGCCACATAAATAAACTGAAAAGTAATATTTTGGATTAGCAAATGTTAGGATGTTGAGTTGAGCTCGTCTCACGTGTTACCTTTGCAGTAGAAGAAGAATATCCTACTTGCCCCATAAATGTAACTAGGACTGTACATAAGCCCATCATTTAAACATGTTAGTAGTAAGGATAACAATAAACCATGTCTTCCATTCTGTAAAACACAAACTTAACATGATTAGAAAATCTGCTTTACCTTTAAGCTGTTTTGCATACTTCAGCAAAAACTGGTATGGATGTTCAACTTGTAAATCAAACTTTATTGTCTGTAATAATATTCTCTCCAGGACCATAACTTCTTCCTGCATAGCAAAAGAAATCAATGTTTACTTTTCACAGACAAACTCTTATAATCTGTGTCCAAAAGGAAACTTACAGAAACCACATTATAAAAATAATGTAATGTACCCTAGTATTAAACAGGAAGCAGTATACAATGTTTTAATCTTATCCTTATGGCAAAAAAACTGTATATGTTAATAAAAACTCCTATAATGGATTCCCTCCTGAAGCTGTGGACTCAAGCTCTATACAGTGCCACAACCACGTTCTCAAACAAAATGGTCACTTGCAGCTGCTGTAAAAGTTACAAAACAACTAAAACTTGTTCAAAGTGACAGTCACGCAAAATTGAAGCTCCTCCGAAAACACTTTTTTTAAATTAGAAATTACATTGAAGATATCAGCAAATGTAAAAAACTATTCCTCCAGAGGGAACGGTCTCCAAATACAGAATTCTAGGTCAGGATCAGATTATTCATTCCTCTTTTTTTTTTTTTTTTTTAGCTCAGCAGCACCATCCAACAACTATAAACAAAGGAATAAAGACTACATTTTCAAAGAGTGTTTGGAAAAAAAAAGAAAAAAGAAATCATAATCCAATCCACCAATGGCCATACACCAACAACTAAATTGACATCTTAAGGAAAAGCACTTCCTTTTTCTTCAAAGCTGGTAATGAAAATGTCACTTACCCAGTGTACATCTGTTCGTGGCATTAGTCGCTGCAGATTCACATGTTTGGCACAGTCCGCTGCCTGGTGTTGGGCTCGGAGTATTACAAGTTGTTTTTCTTCGAAGAAGTCTTTTTTGGTCACGGGACCGAAGGACTCCTCCCTCTTCGGCTCCATTGCGCATGGGCGTCGACTCCATCTTAGATTGTTTTCCCGCGGGGGGGGGGGGAGGATGGAGTTGTTTGCTATAAATAGTGCCCATGCAATGGAGTGAATATGTATGTACGTTAAGAGTTTATAATAATTATTTACAAATGTACAGATGTTTAAGATTTATGATCTACTTCTAAACGGCTACAGGCTTCCCGGGGAGGTGGGAGGGTACATGTGAATCTGCAGCGACTAATGCCACGAACAGATGTACACTGGGTAAGTGACATTTTCAGTTCGATGGCATATGTTGCTGCAGATACACATGTTTGGCATAGACTATAAAGCAGTTACCTCCCCTAAAAGCGGTGGTTTAGCCTGTAGGAGTTGAAGTAGTTTGGAATAATGTTCTTAGTACAGCTTGGCCCACTGTAGCTTGTTGTGCATTTAGTACGTCTACACAGTAGTGTTTAGTAAACGTATGAGGCGTAGACCAGGTTGCAGCCTTACATATTTCGCTCATAGGAATGTTTCCTAGAAAGGCCATTGTAGCACCTTTCTTTCTGGTTGAGTGTGCCTTTGGTGTAATAGGCAATTCTCTTTTGGCTTTAAGATAGCATGTTTGAATACATCTGACTATCCATCTAGCAATGCCTTGTTTAGAGATTGGATTTCCTATGTGTGGTTTTTGAAAAGCTATGAACAGTTGTTTTGTTTTCCCGATTAGCTTTGTTCTGTCAATGTAGTACATTAGTGCTCTTTTGATGTCTAATGTATGTAGTGCCCTTTCAGCCACGGAATTTGGTTGTGGGAAGAACACTGGCAATTCTACTGTTTGATTTAAATGGAATGGTGAGATTACTTTTGGCAGAAATTTTGGATTTGTTCTTAGAACTATTTTATTGTTGTGTATTTGAATAAATGGTTCTTGTATGGTAAATGCCTGTATTTCACTTACTCTTCTGAGGGATGTGATTGCAATGAGAAATGCGACTTTCCAGGTTAGATATTGCATTTCACAGGAATGCATGGGTTCGAAAGGTGGACCCATGAGTCTTGTTAAGACGATGTTAAGATTCCATGAAGGAACTGGTGGTGTTCTTGGTGGTATAATTCTTTTTAGCCCTTCCATGAATGCTTTAATAACTGGTATTCTAAATAGAGACGATGAATGAGTAGTTTGTAGGTAAGCAGATATTGCTGCGAGGTGTATTTTTATAGATGAAAAAGCGAGATTTGCTTTTTGCAAATGTAGTAAGTATCCTACTATGTCTTTCGTAGAGGCATGTAATGGTTGTATTTGATTGGCATGGCAGTAGTAAACAAATCTTTTCCACTTAGATGCATAGCAGTGTCTAGTGGAAGATTTTCTAGCTTGTTTTATGACCTCCATGCATTCTTGTGTGAGGTCTAAGTGTCCGAATTCTAGGATTTCAGGAGCCAAATTGCCAGATTCAATGATGCTGGGTTTGGATGCCTGATCTGTTGTTTGTGTTGTGTTAACAGATCTGGTCTGTTGGGTAGTTTGACATGCGGTACTAGTGAAAGGTCTAGTAGAGTTGTATACCAAGGTTGTCTTGCCCATGTGGGTGCTATCAGTATGAGTTTGAGTTGGTTTTGACTCAACTTGTTTACTAGATATGGAAGGAGAGGGAGAGGGGGAAAAGCGTATGCAAATATCCCTGACCAACTCATCCATAGAGCATTGCCTTGTGATTCGCGGTGTGGGTACCTGGATGCGAAGTTTTGGCATTTTGAGTTTTCTTTTGTTGCGAACAAATCTATCTGGGGTGTTCCCCAAATTTGAAAGTACTTGTTCAGAACTTGGGGGTGAATTTCCCATTCGTGGACTTGTTGGTGGTCTCGCGAAAGGTTGTCTGCTAGTTGGTTTTGTATTCCTGGAATAAATTGTGCTATTAGGCGAATGTTGTTGTGAATCGCCCACTGTCAAATTTTTTGTGTTAGGAGGCACAATTGTGTTGAGTGTGTTCCTCCTTGTTTGTTTAAATAATACATTGTTGTCATGTTGTCTGTTTTGACAAGAATGTATTTGTGTGTTATTATGGGTTGAAAGGCTTTTAACGCTAGAAATACTGCTAACAGTTCTAGGTAATTGATATGAAATTTTGTTTGGTGTATATCCCATTGTCCTTGAATGCTGTGGTGATTGAGGTGTGCTCCCCACCCTGTCATGGAAGCATCTGTTGTTATAACGTATTGAGGCACTGGGTCCTGAAATGTCCGCCCTTTGTTTAAATTTTTGCTGTTCCACCATAGAAGCGAGAGGTATGTTTGGCGGTCTACCAACACCAGATCTTGAAGTTGACCCTGTGCCTGTGACCATTGTGATGCTAGGCACTGTTGTAAGGGTCGCATGTGTAGTCTTGCGTTTGGGACAATGGCTATGCATGATGACATCATGCCTAGAAGTTTTAGCACAAATTTTGCTTGTATCTTTTGGTTTGGAAACATAGCACTTATTACCTTGTGGAATGCCTGCACTCTTTGTGGACTTGGAGTGGCAATTCCCTTTGATGTGTTGATGGTTGCTCCTAGATATTGTTGTGTCTGACACGGTTCTAGGTGTGATTTTGTATAGTTGATGGAAAACCCCAGTTTGTGAAGGGTTTGTATGACACATGTGGTGTCGTTTGCGCATTTTTTTACTGTGTTGGTCTTGATTAGCCAATCGTCTAGGTAAGGGAACACATGTATCTGTTGTCTCCTGATGTGTGCTGCTACTACTGCTAGACATTTTGTGAACAATCTTGGTGCAGTTGTTATTCCGAATGGCAACACTTTGAATTGGTAATGTATTCCTTTGAATACGAACCGTAGGTACTTTCTGTGAAAACGGTGTATTGGTATATGAAAGTACGCATCCTTTAGGTCTAATGTGGTCATGTAATCTTGCTGTTTGAGCAGTGGAATGATGTCTTGTAGTGTGACCATGTGAAAATGGTCCGATATGATGTAGGTATTTAGTGTCCTGAGATCTAATATTGGTCTTAATGTTTTGTCTTTTTTTGGAATTAGAAAGTACAGGGAGTAAACTCCTGTGTTTTTTTGTTGTACTGGTACTAACTCTATTGCATCCTTTTGCAGTAGTGCTTGAACTTCTAGTCCTAAAAGTTCTAAATGTTGTGGTGACATTTTGCGTGTTTTGGGAGGGATGTTTGGTGGGAATTTGTGGAATTCTATGCAATAGCCATGTTGGATTATTGCTAATACCCAATTGTCTGTTGTAATCTGTTGCCAAGATTGGTAGAATTGGCTTAGTCTTCCCCCCACTGGTGTTGAGTGAAGGGGTTGCGTGACTTGAAAGTCACTGTTTAGGTGGAGGTGTTTTTGGAGTCTGGAATCTTCCCCTACTCCTTGGGAATTGACCCCCTCTATATCCCCTGAAACCTCCCCTTTGGAAGGAACCCTGATATGGTGTGGTTCTTGTTTGTTGGCTGGTGGTGTCTGTGGGTTGGCCACGAAACCCCCCTCTAAATGGAGTTTTTCTAAAAGAGCCTCTGCTCTGCGGGGAGTAGAGTGCGCCCATGGCCTTGGCCGTGTCTGTGTCCTTTTTAAGTTTTTCAATGGCTGTGTCCACTTCAGGGCCAAAAAGTTGTTTTTCGTTGAAGGGCATATTAAGGACAGCCTGCTGGATTTCAGGTTTGAAGCCTGAAGTGCGGAGCCAAGCGTGTCTCCTTATGGTGACAGCAGTGTTGACTGTTCTCGCTGCAGTATCGGCTGCGCCCAGTGAAGAGCGGATTTGATTGTTTGAGATCGTTTGTCCCTCTTCAACTATTTGCTGCGCCCTTTTTTGGTATTCTTGGGGAAGATGGTCTACGAGAAGTTGCATCTCATCCCAGTGTGCGCGGTCATATCTGGCCAGCAGCGCTTGAGAATTTGCGATGCGCCACTGGTTGGCTGCCTGTGATGCTACTCTTTTTCCTGCCGCATCAAATTTTCTGCTTTCTTTGTCCGGAGGTGGGGCGTCGCCAGATGTATGGGAATTTGCTCTTTTGCGAGCTGCCCCTACTACTACGGAGTCAGGTGGTAACTGCGAAGTAATAAACACTGGATCTGTGGGTGGTGGTTTGTATTTTTTATCCACCCTTGGGGTGATGGGTCTTGATTTTACGGGCTCTTCAAAAATTTGTTTTGCGTGCCGTAACATCCCTGGTAGCTTTGGGAGACATTGATATTGGCTATGTGTAGCCGAGAGGGTGTTAAATAAAAAATCATCCTCTATAGGATCGGAATGCAGTTGGACATTGTGGAATTCTGCAGCTCTAGCCACCAGTTGGGAGTATGAGGTACTGTCCTCTGGCGGTGACGGCTTTGTGGGGTATGAATCTGGATCATTGTCCGGCACTGGGGTGTCGTATAGGTCTCAAGCGTCTTGATCCTGATTATCTTGACTTATGGTAGTTTGCGCTGGTGAGTGCATTTGTGGCGGTGTTTGTGCCGGCGATGCCTGTTGTAGTGGAGAGGGCGGAGGCGTGACTTTTTTAACCACTTTTGGCTTGTGGTTGTGCGTCATCCTTGAGGAGACTGATCCTTCTTTTCCTCATTATTGGGGGAAGGGTTGATATCTTCCCTGTGTCTTGCTGGATGTACAGTCTCTTTTGTGTGTAGTCTGATTCTACACTTTGGAGCTCTTGTCCAAATCTGTGCATCTGGCCACTTATTCCTTGTTCCTCTGAGTAGGATGAAGGTGTGGTATTTTTCGGCGCAGAGAGAGAATCTTTTTTCGGTTTCGGCACCGACAGAATTTTTGTTCCTTTCGGCATGGATTCTCGGTGCCGATGTTTTTCGGTGCCGGTATCTTGTTTTTGACTCTCGGAGCCGCTATCTCGGCTCCGAGGTTGCTCCATGGCGGTCCCTCGACCGGAGTCGGGTGTCTTCGCTATGGGCGTGTCCTTTTTCGGCGCCTTCGACGGGTCGCCTGTTTTATGGGTCGAGCCATGGCCTGTTGGCAGTGGCGTCCCCTGGGCTTTCGTTTTGTCGATGGTTTTACTTTTCGACGTCTTACTCACAGTTTGTTGCTGTTGTTCGACGTCGGAGTCTCCGGATTCTGAGTCCGGAACCGAGAATGTTTCCTCTTCGTCGTCGAAACGTTGTTTTGTCGGCGTGGACGCCATTTGTAGACGCCTGGCTCTTCGGTCCCGGAGTGTTTTTCTGGACCGGAAGGCTCGACAGGCCTCACAGGTATCCTCCTTGTGCTCGGGGGACAAGCACAAGTTACAGACCAAGTGCTGATCTGTATAAGGATACTTACTGTGACATTTTGGGCAGAAACGGAACGGGGTCCGTTCCATCGGCTTCGATGTCGCACGCGGTCGGGCCGACCAGGCCCCGATGGGGGAATCGAAGCTACCCCAAAGTCTTCCGATGATCGGTGTCGATGTACCTAACTATCCCGATACCGAACGGAACAATACCGACGCTTTCTTCCGAGATTCTGACTAACTTTCCGAACCGAAACACGGAGCGAAAAGGAATACGTCCGAACCAGACAGCGGAAAAAAACAATCTAAGATGGAGTCGACGCCCATGCGCAATGGAGCCGAAGAGGGAGGAGTCCTTCGGTCCCGTGACCAAAAAAGACTTCTTCGAAGAAAAACAACTTGTAATACTCCGAGCCCAACACCAGGCAGCGGACTGTGCCAAACATGTGTATCTGCAGCAACATATGCCATCGAACACAGATTTTCCTTGATTGTCAATTCGTACTGTGTAAGGAAATGCCTCCTTGGCATGGTTACCCCCTGACTTTTTGCCTTTGCTGATGCTATGTTTTGAATTGAAAGTGTGCTGAGGCCTGCTAACCAGGCCCCAGCACCAGAGTTCTTTCCCTAACCTGTACTTTTGTTTTACACAATTGGCACACCCTGGCATCCAGGTACGTCCCTTGTAACTGGTACCCCTGGTACCAAGGGCCCTGATGCCAGGGAAGGTCTCCAAGGGCTGCAGCATAGCTTATGCCACCCTGGGGACCCCTCACTCAGCACAGACACTGCTAGCCAGCTTGTGTGTGCTGGTGAGAACAAAACAAGTAAGTCGACATGGCACTCCCCTCAGGGTGCCATGCCAACCTCACACTGCCTATGCAGTATAGATAAGTCACCCCTCTAGCAGGCCTTACAGCCCTAAGGCAGGGTGCACTATACCATAGGTGAGGGCACCAGTGCATGAGCACTGCGCCCCTACAGTGTCTAAGCCAAACCTTAGACATTGTAAGTGCAGGGTAGCCATAAGAGTATATGGTCTGGGAGTCTGTCAAACACGAACTCCACAGCACCATAATGGCTACACTGAAAACTGGGAAGTTTGGTATCAAACTTCTCAGCACAATAAATGCACACTGATGCCAGTGTACATTTTATTGTAAACTACACCCCAGAGGGCACCTTAGAGGTGCCCCCTGAAACCTTAACCAACTACCTGTGTAGGCTGACTGGTTCTAGCAGCCTGCCACACTAGAGACATGTTGCTGGCCCCATGGGGAGAGTGCCTTTGTCACTCTGAGGCCAGTAACAAAGCCTGCACTGGGTGGAGATGCTAACACCTCCCCCAGGCAGGAGCTGTAACACCTGGCGGTGAGCCTCAAAGGCTCACCCCCTTTGTTCCAGCACCGCAGGGCACTCCAGCTAGTGGAGTTGCCCGCCCCCTCCGACCACGGCCCCACTTTAGGCGGCAAGGCCGGAGGAAATAATGATAATAACAAGGAGGAGTCACTGGCCAGTCAGGACAGCCCCTAAGGTGTCCTGAGCTGAAGTGACTAACTTTTAGAAATCCTCCATCTTGCAGATGGAGGATTCCCCCAATAGGGATAGGATTGTGACCCCCTCCCCTTGGGAGGAGGCACAAAGAGGGTGTACCCACCCTCAGGGCTAGTAGCCATTGGCTACTAACCACCCAGACCTAAACACGCCCTTAAATTTAGTATTTAAGGGCTTCCCTGAACCTAAAGAATTAGATTCCTGCAACTTAAAGAAGAAGAGGACTGCTGAGCTGAAAAACCCTGCAGAGAAGAAGACACCAACTGCTTTGGCCCCAGCCCTACCGGCCTGTCTCCCTCCTTCAGAAGAAAACTGCTCCAGCGACGCTTTCCCTGGGACCAGCAACCTCTGAATCCTCAGAGGACTGCCCTGCTTCCAAAAGACCAAGAAACTCCCGAGAACAGCGGCCCTGTTCAACAAAGACTGCAACTTTGTATCCAGAGGAGCAGATTTAAAGACCCCTGCAATCCCCGCAAGAAGCGTGAGACTTGCAACACTGCACCCGGCGACCCCGACTCGACTGGTGAAGAAACAACGCTACATGGAGGACCCCCAGGCGACTCAAAGACTGAGTAACCAAAGTTGTCCCCCCTGAGCCCCCACAGCGACGCCTGCAGAGGGAATCCCCAGGCTCCCCCTGACCAAGACTGCCTGACTAAAATCCCGAAGGCTGGAAAAGACCCTGCACCCGCAGCCCCCAGCACATGAAGGATCAGAACTCCAGTGCAGGAGTGACCCCCCAGGAGGCCCTCTCCCTTGCCCAGGTGGTGGCTACCCCGAGGAGCCCCCCCCCTTGCCTGCACCGCTGAAGAGACCCCTTGGTCTCCCATTGATTTACATTGGAAACCCAACGCTTGTTTGCACACTGCACCCGGCCGCCCCGCGCTGCTGAGGGTGTACTTTTTGTGTGGACTTGTGTCCCCCCCCCCCCCCCCCCGGTGCCCTACAAAACCCCCCTGGTCTGCCCTCCGAAGACACGGGTACTTACCTGCTGGCAGACTGGAACCGGGGCACCCCCTTCTCTCCATTGAAGCCTATGCGTTTTGGGCACCACTTTGAACTCTGCACCTGACCGGCCCTGAGCTGCTGGTGTGGTGACTTTGGGGTTGCTCTGAACCCCCAACGGTGGGCTACCTTGGACCCCAATTTGAACCCGTAGGTGGTTTACTTACCTGCAAGAACTAACATTACTTTACCTCCCCCAGGAACTGTGAAAATTGCAGTGTGTCCACTTTTAAAACAGCTAAATGTGTTTTATGTAAAAAGTATATATGCTACTGTAATTATTCAACGTTCCTAAAGTACTTACCTGCAATACCTTTCAAATGAGATATTACATGTAGAATTTGAACCTGTGGTTCTTAAAATAAACTAAGAAAATATATTTTTCTATAACAAAAACCTATTGGCCTGGAATTGTTTCTGAGTGTGTGTTCCTCATTTATTGCCTGGGTGTATGTACAACAAATGCTTAACACTACTCCTTTGATAAGCCTACTGCTCGACCACACTACCACAAAATAGAGCATTAGTATTATCTCTTTTTGCCACTATCTTACCTCTAAGGGGAACCCTTGGACTCTGTGCATACTATTCCTTACTTTGAAATAGCGCATACAGAGCCAACTTCCTACATACTGTATAGATATTGGTCTTTCAAGGATATTGCTGTCCGATTTAAATTTTGGTAACGGTCATTGCCTTGTACCCACCAGTGCAATAGTTTTTCATGTCTCCCTGCACCTCTCTTCTATGCACAAGAGTGATGTTGTATAGGCTGCAGCTCGCAGGCCACAGCAGAGATCTACCCCTGTATCCTCAGGCAGAGCTCTGTGTGGCAGGAGGTGTGTTTTACTACCTCGGGGTGCTGCTTAGCATTTTCTCTGAAGCCCACCGGGGACAGCAGCGCTGCTGATGCGATACCAGAAAATCACATGAGGGCGTGTGTGGGGAGGACGCACGTCTTGCTGGTACGCACTTACGCATTCTGAGCAGTGAGAGCAGGTCTGCACTTCCTCCCTTATGCAGATTCTTACTGAGTAAGTGCTCATTAACTCCAGTTGTCGACTCTCTGAGACAGTGGAGTTCCCATGATTAATCTTCATTATGGCCCATTTTTACCTTGAGGCAGATCTTTACCAAATAAGCATGGCCAATCCCATACAAGATACGCCTACAGGCCTAACTCGCCCTGTGTATAACATGGAGAATTCCCAAGAGCAAATACTGACGATGGAGGAAGACCAAGTATACTTGCCCCTTAATGAAGGGCTAGTGGAAATCTTGGACGCCTCTTTCCAAAGGGCCGTATCTTCCGTGCTAGAGCCTATTAAATCAACAACACTGTTGCTGGGGGCTAAGACTAGTGTGAATACCTACAGTAAGGAGGAGAGGGTACCTTTCCCCACTGGGCACCCAAAAAGTCTCTGGCCCTTGTCCAGTTGTAAACAAATCATTCCGAGAAGCCTCCACCATCTGACCCATTCAAAGAGTGTACTTAGCCTTCTTGAATAGACTGGTGGAGACCCAAGATAGTCCCGGAGGTGAGAATACTGGGACTAACCCAAGCGATAACTCTTTCCTCCCTACAGGAGATGATTCCAGGGAAGACTCAGCCAATGCGGATCCTGAGGATGAACCAGAATCAAGCAGACCATGGAAGCCAGAAGGCGGCCCCAAGCATCCCAGGTATGAATCTCCAGGTAACTGTCACCACAGGGAGGGTGGGGAAGGGAGGTGTCAATTGCACTGCCTCCCCACCCCTGGGCGTGTTCAACCCTGACAATATCTATCAGCTGCATTCGTTGGACTGTACCCCAGAGGGAAAGTTAGTTCAATATGTGGACAGTCACATTAGCAAACCTCTATATAAAGAGGTTTGGGCAAGACTTGTGGGGAGAATAGGCCCTCTTTGGTGGAGAAGGTAGCCCTTACCCAAAGATGGCCACATTCATAGCAAAATTCATTAAGGACCCGAAGAAAGGCCTTGACTGCTCTTAGAAGTTCTGTCAGGAGAAAGGTCTGGATGTCATGGGATCCCTTACTAAAATACTTGATACAGAGGAGGAAGCATAGGTAACTGGTATTCTCATTGACCCCTCCCCCCATCTTCTCAGGGTGGGCCCAACGTGCTTGGTGCTTACTTGGGAATGCCATTTGCGCCCTTTCCTCAGAGCGCAAGAGGTCACATTTGATCAAAATAGATTCCAAGTTGGGGAAGCTAGCCACCTCGGAAGAAGGCCAGGTGGCAAATGGGAGTCTGTTCTGAACCTTTTATTAAAGAACTCTCAAAATTCATTAAGTTCTCTTCCCTGGACAAAGAGCAGCAATCTGTGCTTAAGGTCTTTGGTCAGAAGATTTTGGGAGGGGCCAGGGGAGGCAGGAGATTCATCCGGCTGGTCCTACAACACAGCTCCCCACAAACTACACACCAAGAGATCTATTCAGTGGCAGGACTAGGGGGATTTTTCCACTTCCGCAGTACAAGGTGCGGTAGAGACGACAAGGGTGCCTTCAGAGGACCATCTAATGCCCCAGAAGTAGCCAACGGTAAGCGCCAGAAACTGGATTTCTAGTTGGTAGAGGTATGCACCGTGTCCAAGTAGAGACCACAATCCTAGTCAGGGTAAGTCAGATACACAACCTGAATTAACCTGTGCTCACCGCTCTGGTAGCTTGGCACAGAGCAGTGTGGCTTAGATTAAAAGGCAATGTGTTAAGTATTTGTGTTAGACACACACACACACACACACACACACACACACAATGAAAACCACAAAAGACTCCACACATGTTTATGAAAAATAATGGTTATTCGTCTATGTAAATCAAGACCAAGATGACAAAAACAATCACTACATTATGCAGTATTGATTAAGTTAATAACCTCAGAAGCAGTGTTGTATGAATCAATCGTGCTCTGAATACGGTAATGTCTGTTAACAGGTGCAGTGTGTGCCAGTTGGCTCTGCATCGGCCCTCTGCGATTTCAAAGGAGGCCAGGGTGTCACAACCGGTTGGGGTATTTTGTGGGCCACTACGGACCCGGTTAATGCCAGTTGTTGGAGTGGACAAAGGGGAGACGCTGCCACGCACATACAGCAGCAACTCCACTTAGAGACAAAAAGGTGAGAAAAGCACTCTTTTTGGGGGTTAAGCAGGTTCCACAAGATGGCTCCTGTAGGAAGTTGGCTCTGTATGTGCTATTTCAAAGTAAGGAATAGCATGCACAGAGTCCAAGGGTTCCCCTTAGAGGTAAGATAGTGGCAAAAAGAGATAATACTAATGCTCTATTTTGTGGTAGTGTGGTCGAGCAGTAGGCTTATCAAAGGAGTAGTGTTAAGCATTTGTTGTACATATACACTGGCAATAAATGAGGAACACGCACTCAGAGACAAATCCAGCCAATAGGTTTTGTTATAGAAACAAATATATTTTCTTAGTTTATTTTAAGAACCACAGGTTCAAATTCTACATGTAATATCTCATTTGAAAGGTATTGCAGGTAAGTACTTTAGGAACTTTGAATAATCACAGTAGCATATATACTTTTTACATAAAACACAATAAGCTGTTTTAAAAGTGGACACAGTGCAATTTTCACGGTTCCCGGGGGACGTAAAGTATTGTTATTTTTAGCAGGTAAGTAAATCACTAACAGGTCTCAGTTTTGGGTCCAAGGTAGCCCACAGTTGGGGGTTCAGAGCAACCCCAAAGTCACTGTAGGAAGTTGGCTCTGTATGTGCTATTTCAAAGTAAGGAATAGCATGCACAGAGTCCAAGGGTTCCCCTTAGAGGTAAAATAGTGGTAAAAATAGATAATACTAATGCTCTATTTTGTGGTAGTGTGGTCGAGCAGTAGGCTTATCCAAGGAGTAGTGTTAAGCATTTGTTGTACATACACATAGACAATAAATGAGGTACACACACTCAGAGACAAATCCAGCCAATAGGTTTTTATATAGAAAAATATCTTTTCTTAGTTTATTTTAAGAACCACAGGTTCAAATTCTACATGTAATAGCTCCTTCGAAAGGTATTGCAGGTAAGTACTTTAGGAACTTCAAATCATAAAAATTGCATGTATACTTTTCAAGTTATTGACAAATAGCTGTTTTAAAAGTGGACACTTAGTGCAATTTTTACAGTTCCTAGGGGAGGTAAGTATTTGTTAGGTTAACCAGGTAAGTAAGACACTTACAGGGCTTAGTTCTTGGTCCAAGGTAGCCCACCGTTGGGGGTTCAGAGCAACCCCAAAGTCACCACACCAGCAGCTCAGGGCCGGTCAGGTGCAGAGTTCAAAGTGGTGCCCAAAACGCATAGGCTAGAATGGATAGAAGGGGGTGCCCCGGTTCCGGTCTGCTGGCAGGTAAGTACCCGCGTCTTCGGAGGGCAGACCAGGGGGGTTTTGTAGGGCACCGGGGGGGACACAAGTCCACACAGAAATTTCACCCTCAGCGGCGCGGGGGTGGCCGGGTGCAGTGTAGAAACAAGCGTCGGGTTCGCAATGTTAGTCTATGAGAGATCTCGGGATCTCTTCAGCGCTGCAGGCAGGCAAGGGGGGGATTCCTCGGGGAAACCTCCACTTGGGCAAGGGAGAGGGACTCCTGGGGGTCACTTCTCCAGTGAAAGTCCGGTCCTTCAGGTCCTGGGGGCTGCGGGTGCAGGGTCTCTCCCAGGCGTCGGGACTTTAGGTTCAAAGAGTCGCGGTCAGGGGAAGCCTCGAGATTCCCTCTGCAGGCGGCGCTGTGGGGGCTCAGGGGGGACAGGTTTTGGTACTCACAGTATCAGAGTAGTCCTGGGGTCCCTCCTGAGGTGTCGGATCTCCACCAGCCGAGTCGGGGTCGCCGGGTGCAGTGTTGCAAGTCTCACGCTTCTTGCGGGGAGCTTGCAGGGTTCTTTGAAGCTGCTGGAAACAAAGTTGCAGCTTTTCTTGGAGCAGGTCCGCTGTCCTCGGGAGTTTCTTGTCTTTTCGAAGCAGGGGCAGTCCTCAGAGGATGTCGAGGTCGCTGGTCCCTTCGGAAGGCGTCGCTGGAGCAGGATCTTTGGAAGGCAGGAGACAGGCCGGTGAGTTTCTGGAGCCAAGGCAGTTGTCGTCTTCTGGTCTTCCGCTGCAGGGGTTTTCAGCTGGGCAGTCCTTCTTCTTGTTGCAGGAATCTAATTTTCTAGGGTTCAGGGTAGCCCTTAAATACTAAATTTAAGGGCGTGTTTAGGTCTGGGGGGTTAGTAGCCAATGGCTACTAGCCCTGAGGGTGGGTACACCCTCTTTGTGCCTCCTCCCAAGGGGAGGGGGTCACAATCCTAACCCTATTGGGGGAATCCTCCATCTGCAAGATGGAGGATTTCTAAAAGTTAGAGTCACTTCAGCTCAGGACACCTTAGGGGCTGTCCTGACTGGCCAGTGACTCCTCCTTGTTGCTTTCTTTGTTCCCTCCAGCCTTGCCGCCAAAAGTGGGGGCCGTGGCCGGAGGGGGCGGGCAACTCCACTAAGCTGGAGTGCCCTGCTGGGCTGTGACAAAGGGGTGAGCCTTTGAGGCTCACCGCCAGGTGTCACAGCTCCTGCCTGGGGGAGGTGTTAGCATCTCCACCCAGTGCAGGCTTTGTTACTGGCCTCAGAGTGACAAAGGCACTCTCCCCATGGGGCCAGCAACATGTCTCTAGTGTGGCAGGCTGCTGGAACCAGTCAGCCTACACAGATAGTTGGTTAAGTTTCAGGGGGCACCTCTAAGGTGCCCTCTGTGGTGTATTTTACAATAAAATGTACACTGGCATCAGTGTGCATTTATTGTGCTGAGAAGTTTGATACCAAACTTCCCAGTTTTCAGTGTAGCCATTATGGTGCTGTGGAGTTCGTGTAAAACAGACTCCCAGACCATATACTCTTATGGCTACCCTGCACTTACAATGTCTAAGGTTTTGTTTAGACACTGTAGGGGCACAGTGCTCATGCACTGGTACCCTCACCTATGTATAGTGCACCCTGCCTTAGGGCTGTAAGGCCTGCTAGAGGGGTGTCTTACCTATACTGCATAGGCAGTGAGAGGCTGGCATGGCACCCTGAGGGGAGTGCCATGTCGACTTACTCATTTTGTTCTCACTAGCACACACAGGCTTGTAAGCAGTGTGTCTGTGCTGAGTGAGGGGTCTCTAGGGTGGCATAAGACATGCTGCAGCCCTTAGAGACCTTTCTTGGCATCAGGGCCCTTGGTACTAGAAGTACCAGTTACAAGGGACTTATCTGAATGCCAGGGTGTGCCAATTGTGGATACAATGGTACATTTTAGGTGAAGGAACACTGGTGCTGGGGCCTGGTTAGCAGGGTCCCAGCACACTTCTCAGTCAAGTCAGCATCAGTATCAGGCAAAAAGTGGGGGGTAACTGCAACAGGGAGCCATTTCTTTACAGTCACCACACCAGCAGCTCAGGGCCGGTCAGGTGCAGAGGTCAAAGAGGTGCCCAAAACACATAGGCTTCAATGGAGAGAAGGGGGTGCCCCGGTTCCAGTCTGCCAGCAGGTAAGTACCCGCGTCTTCGGAGGGCAGACCAGGGGGGTTTTGTAGGGCACCGGGGGGGGACACAAGTCCACACAGAAAGTACACCCTCAGCAGCGCGGGGGCGGCCGGGTGCAGTGTGCAAACAAGCGTCGGGTTCTCTGTAGATTTCAATGGGAGACCAAGGGGTCTCTTCAGCGGTGCAGGCAGGCAAGGGGGGGGGGGGCTCCTCGGGGTAGCCACCACCTGGGCAAGTTAGAGGGCCTCCTGGGGGTCACTCCTGCACAGAAGTTCCGTTCCTTCAGGTGCTGGGTGGTGCAGGGTCTTTTCCAGCCGTCGGGACTTTAGGTTCAGGCAGTCGCGGTCAGGGGGAGCCTCGGGATTCCCTCTGCAGGCGTCGCTGTGGGGGCTCAGGGGGGACAACTTTGGTTACTCATGGTCTCGGAGTCGCCGGAGGGTCCTCCCTGAGGTGTTGGTTCTCCACCAGTCGAGTCGGGGTCGCCGGGTGCAGTGTTGCAAGTCTCACGCTTCTTGCGGGGATTTGCAGGGGTCTTTAAATCTGCTCCTCTGTAACAAAGTTGCAGTTCTTTTGGAGCAGTGCCGCTGTCCTCGGGAGTTTCTTGTCTTTCTTGAAGCAGGGCAGTCCTCTGAGGATTCAGAGGTCACTGGTCCTGGGGAAAGCGTCGCTGGAGCAGGTTTTTTTTGGAAGGCAGGAGACAGGCCGGTAAGACTGGGGCCAAAGCAGTTGGTGTCTTCTGTTCTTCTTCTGCAGGGGGTTTTCAGCTCAGCAGTCCTTTTCTTCTTGTAGTTTCAGGAATCTAAATTCTTAGGTTCAGGGGAGCCCTTAAATACAAAATTTAAGGGCGTTTTTAGGTCTGGGGGGTTAGTAGCCAATGGCTACTAGCCCTGAGGGTGGGTACACCCTCTTTGTGCCTCCTCCCAAGGGGAGGGGGTCACATCCCTATCCCTATCCCTATTGGGGGAATCCTCCATCTGCAAGATGGAGGATTTCTAAAAGTCAGAGTCACCTCAGCTCAGGACACCTTAGGGGCTGTCCTGACTGGCCAGTGACGACTCCTTGTTTTTCTCATTATCTCTCCTGGACCTGCCGCCAAAAGTGGGGGCTGTGTCCAGGGGGCGGGCATCTCCACTAGCTGGAGTGCCCTGGGGCATTGTAACACGAAGCTTGAGCCTTTGAAGCTCACTGCTAGGTGTTACAGTTCCTGCAGGGGGGAGGTGTGAAGCATCTCCACCCAGAGCAGGCTTTGTTTCTGTCCTCAGAGAGCACAAAGGCTCTCACCGCATGGGGTCAGAAACTCGTCTCTCAGCAGCAGGCTGGCACAGACCAGTCAGTCCTGCACTGAACAATTGGGTAAAATACAGGGGGTATCTCTAAGGTGCCCTCTGTGTGCATTTTTTAATAAATCCAACACTGGCATCAGTGTGGGTTTATTATTCTGAGAAGTTTGATACTAAACTTCCCAGTATTCAGTGTAGCCATTATGGAGCTGTGGAGTTCGTTTTTGACAGACTCCCAGGCCATATACTCTTATGGCTACCCTGCACTTACAATGTCTAAGGTTTTGCTTAGACACTGTAGGGGCATAGTGCTCATGCACCTATGCCCTCACCTGTGGTATAGTGCACCCTGCCTTAGGGCTGTGAGGCCTGCTAGAGGGGTGACTTACCTATGCCACAGGCAGTGTGAGGTTGGCATGGCACCCTGAGGGGAGTGCCATGTCGACTTAGTCATTTTCTCACCACCAGCACACACAAGCTGGCAAGCAGTGTGTCTGTGCTGAGTGAGGGGTCCCTAGGGTGGCATAAGACATGCTGCAGCCCTTAGAGACCTTCCCTGGCATCAGGGCCCTTGGTACCAGGGGTACCAGTTACAAGGGACTTACCTGGGTGCCAGGGTTGTGCCAATTGTGGAGACAATGGTACATTTTAGGTGAAAGAACACTGGTGCTGGGGCCTGGTTAGCAGGGTCCCAGCACACTTCTCAGTCAAGTCAGCATCAGTTTTAGGCAAAAAGTGGGGGGTAACTGCAACAGGGAGCTATTTCTTTACAGCTCCCCCTGGTGGAATGGGGGAGGCAATGGGGAAGCCTTCGCACATGTCGCAGCTGCCTCCCAGCAGCCAACGTCGCTTCGGCAGGACCACGAGGAGAGCTCTGCGCTTACCCAGAGAAGTCCTGAGGTGAAGTTCAACACTGGGCTCCTCCTTGACAGCCAACACCACTTCAGCAGAGCACCGCAAGCTTGGGTGGAGTCAGTGTTCTCACTCGTGGGGGGCTGGGGATCCTTGTACAGCAAACACTACCTTGGCAGAGCAGAACAGGGCTACAATTAGGCACCATGTTCATTGTGGTATTCCTTTAGCGAAATTATTCAGCAGAGCGGCATAGGGGTTAGGATGAGCACCACTCAATGTCTTTGATGTCCCCGAAACCTCGAGGAAAACGAGGCAAGCCACTGGAGTCGCTCTGGAGGATAGTTTTTGTTTCCTGCAGCTGGGCAGAGGTCAGCAGGGCAGTTCTGTCAGGCAGAGTAGCAGCACCATGGAACAGTCCAGTCCAGCAAGATGGCAGTCCTTCTGCACAGCAGGCTTTACTCCAGCTTGGATTCTTTTAAGTCCAGAGGGTACTGACTTTTTGGGAGGTCAGAGACCCAGTAGTTATACTAGAAAGTGCTTTTGATGAGGAGGATGACTTCAAAAGGTTTCTCTGAAGTGCACAGGACCCCCTTATAGCCCAGCCCTGGCTCCAGACTATCAGTGGCGGGTAATCAGCCACTTTGTGTAGGCTGTGGCTGTAAGGAAATGCCTCCTTGGCATGGTTGCCCCCTGACTTTTTGCCTTTGCTGATGCTATGTTTACAATTGAAAGTGTGCTGAGGCCTGCTAACCAGGCCCCAGCACCAGTGTTCTTTCCCTAACCTGTACTTTTGTATCCACAATTGGCAGACCCTGGCATCCAGATAAGTCCCTTGTAACTGGTACTTCTAGTACCAAGGGCCCTGATGCCAAGGAAGGTCTCTAAGGGCTGCAGCATGTCTTATGCCACCCTGGAGACCTCTCACTCAGCACAGACACACTGCTTGCCAGCTTGTGTGTGCTAGTGAGGACAAAACGAGTAAGTCGACATGGCACTCCCCTCAGGGTGCCATGCCAGCCTCTCACTGCCTATGCAGTACAGGTAAGACACCCCTCTAGCAGGCCTTACAGCCCTAAGGCAGGGTGCACTATACCATAGGTGAGGGTACCAGTGCATGAGCATGGTACCCCTACAGTGTCTAAAGAAAACCTTAGACATTGTAAGTGCAGGGTAGCCATAAGAGTATATGGTCTGGGAGTCTGTCAAACACGAACTCCACAGCACCATAATGGCTACACTGAAAACTGGGAAGTTTGGTATCAAACTTCTCAGCACAATAAATGCACACTGATGCCAGTGTAAATTTTATTGTAAAATACACCACAGAGGGCACCTTAGAGGTGCCCCCTGAAACTTAACCGACTGTCTGTGTAGGCTGACTAGTTCCAGCAGCCTGCCACACCAGAGACATGTTGCTGGCCCCATGGGGAGAGTGCCTTTGTCACTCTGAGGCCAGTAACAAAGCCTGCACTGGGTGGAGATGCTAACACCTCCCCCAGGCAGGAGCTGTGACACCTGGCGGTGAGCCTCAAAGGCTCACCCCTTTGTCACAGCCCAGCAGGGCACTCCAGCTTAGTGGAGTTGCCCGCCCCCTCCGGCCACGGCCCCCACTTTTGGCGGCAAGGCTGGAGGGAACAAAGAAAGCAACAAGGAGTCACCACTGACCAGTCAGGACAGCCCCTAAGGTGTCCTGAGCTGAAGTGACTCTAACTTTTAGAAATCCTCCATCTTGCAGATGGAGGATTCCCCCAATAGGGTTAGGATTGTGACCCCCTCCCCTTGGGAGGAGGCACAAAGAGGGTGTACCCACCCTCAGGGCTAGTAGCCATTGGCTACTAACCCCCCCAGACCTAAACACGCCCTTAAATTTAGTATTTAAGGGCTACCCTGAACCCTAGAAAATTAGATTCCTGCAACTACAAGAAGAAGGACTGCCTAGCTGAAAACCCCTGCAGAGGAAGACCAGAAGACGACAACTGCCTTGGCCCCAGAAACTCACCGGCCTGTCTCCTGCCTTCCAAAGATCCTGCTCCAGCGACGCCTTCCAAAGGGACCAGCGACCTCGACATCCTCTGAGGACTGCCCCTGCTTCGAAAAGACAAGAAACTCCCGAGGACAGCGGACCTGCTCCAAGAAAGGCTGCAACTTTGTTTCCAGCAGCTTTGAAACGACCCTGCAAGCTCCCCGCAAGAAGCGTGAGACTTGCAACACTGCACCCGGCGACCCCGACTCGGCTGGTGGAGATCCAACACCTCAGGAGGGACCCCAGGACTACTCTGATACTGTGAGTACCAAAATCTGTCCCCCCTGAGCCCCCACAGCGCCGCCTGCAGAGGGAATCCCGAGGCTTCCCCTGACCGCGACTCTTTGAATCCTAAGTCCCGACGCCTGGGAGAGACCCTGCACCCGCAGCCCCCAGGACCTGAAGGACCGGACTTTCACTGGAGAAGTGACCCCCAGGAGTCCCTCTCCCTTGCCCAAGTGGAGGTTTCCCCGAGGAACCCCCCCCTTGCCTGCCTGCAGCGCTGAAGAGATCCGTTGATCTCTCATAGACTAACACTACAAACCCGACGCTTGTTTCTACACTGCACCCGGCCGCCCCCGCGCTGCTGAGGGTGAAATTCCTGTGTGGGCTTGTGTCCCCCCCGGTGCCCTACAAAACCCCCCTGGCCTGCCCTCCGAAGACGCGGGTACTTACCTGCTGGCAGACTGGAACCGGGGCACCCCCTTCTCCATTGAAGCCTATGTGTTTTGGGCACCACTTTGAACTCTGCACCTGACCGGCCCTGAGCTGCTGGTGTGGTGACTTTGGGGTTGCTCTGAACCCCCAACGGTGGGCTACTTTGGACCAAGAACTAAGCCCTGTAAGTGTCCTACTTACCTGGATAACCTAACAAATACTTACCTCCCCTAGGAACTGTGAAAATTGCACTAAGTGTCCACTTTTAAAACAGCTATTTGTCAATAACTTGAAAAGTATACATGCAATTTTTATGATTTAAAGTTCCTAAAGTACTTACCTGCAATACCTTTCGAATGAGATATTACATGTAGAATTTGAACCTGTGGTTCTTAAAATAAACTAAGAAAAGATATTTTTCTATACAAAAACCTATTGGCTGGATTTGTCTCTGAGTGTGTGTACCTCATTTATTGTCTATGTGTATGTACAACAAATGCTTAACACTACTCCTTGGATAAGCCTACTGCTCGACCACACTACCACAAAATAGAGCATTAGTATTATCTATTTTTACCACTATTTTACCTCTAAGGGGAACCCTTGGACTCTGTGCATGCTATTCCTTACTTTGAAATAGCACATACAGAGCCAACCTCCTACAGTGGCCACTACCCTTTGAAATCTAAGTGTGAGCCCTTCTGAACCTCTCCCCTAGGAAGACCCATCCGTATGAAGATGAATGCAGATGCAGCTGAGTATCCTGTATTGTGGGTGTCTGGAGGGAATGCACAAGTGTAGCCGTCACCTATCCCAGGTCAGATATGTCATGGAGACAGGCTGTAGGCACGCAGGGCAGTGAGAGCAGAGAAATGTCCACCTCCTTAAAGTGGCATTTCTAGAATAGTAATAAATTTGAGTTTACCAGTGAAGAGGATTTATCATTACCATTCCAATTATACTAAACATGATGCAGGTACTCTCTGATCAGGAATTATAGCTTTAAAGTATTTAAAGGAATCCCCAATGCTGGCCTATAAGAGGGGCAGGCTTGACAGTAATGAAAAACTACATTGGGAGTTTTTCATTACCAGGACATGTAAAACATAAAAAGTACACGCCCTGCCTTTTACTTACATGGTACCCTGCTCTATGGGCTACCTGGGGCCTACCTTAGGGGTGGCTTATGTATAAGATAAGGGGAGTTTAAGGCTTGGAAAGAAGTTTTGAAAGCCAAGACGAGGTGGCGGTGAGACACACAGGCTCTGTAGTGGCAGGTCTGAGATATGTTTACAAGTCTTCTTTAGTGGGTGGCACAATCAGTGCTGGAGGCCCATTAGTAGCATTTAATTGCCAGGTCCTGGGTATCTGGTATACCACTTTACAGGGGACTTACAGGTAAATTAGATGTGCCAATTGGGCATATACCAATGTTACCATGTTTAGGGGAGAAGCCCATGCGCTTTAGCACTAATTCTCAGTATTCCTAAAATATGTTATGCTTACAGTGCGTTCCCAAACTGCTGTTCCACTGTGTTCAAATGTTAAAATGCTGATGAACTCTTATGGTATGAAAAGGGGGGATTAAAACCTTGTTTATTTTCATTTAGGAGCTGAACAGAAGCAAGAATTCTAACCACGAGAGAGAGTGTTACACTTCAGACGAAGTCAGAGGAAGTGTTTTTCTATAATGATGTTGATATAGTTGTTGGTGCATGGCCATCAGTGGATGGGACTATGAATTTTTCTAAACACTCATGGGAAATGTAGTCTTTATTTCCTTGTTTAAAGTTGTTGGATTGGGATGCTGAGCTAACAAAGGAGAAATGCATAATACTCACCTCAGTGAACGTTTGTTCGCTTTATTTCGGTAAAGATAAATACCATAAAAGCACACCACAATTCACAAATTCATAATTTTACAAAAGAACAAGCTATGTATAAAAATCCTCAGAAGTAAAATGTTGAACTACATATAAACATTTTCCCTCTAAAAATTCATACCATATTATGGGATCGTGCGAAATGCAAACATTTTCATGATAGGTATCAGGAGTCAAATGCATACCTAGCTAGACACAATAAATAAGATAAGAATAAAACATTTCTATTTAAAAGGTATAAGAATATATAAACATAAAAGATTCATTGAACAATAAGAAATTGATAAATGCATACATTGAAATACACAAGTGAGTTCATCAGTGACCACTCCCAATGTCTATTGTTAAATTTTCCCCTTTTTTGGGGGGCATATTCAATCTGCAATACCAAATAGATTCTAAATATTTTGCCAAGCAGCAAGCCACTAAAACAGATGAATCAGATTTAAAACCTCTCAGAGCCAATAGACAGTTCCTAAAACCCATTTTTCTACATAATGGAATAATCCAACGAGCCCTCTGTTTATGGTATGCAGAACATTGAAGGAGGACATGGGTTATGGATTCTTCCATGGCACAACCCATCGGGCACATCTTAGAGGTGCAACTAGTATTAGTCCATTTGTACGTTAGGCTGCGCAGAGGAAGAGAACCGATCCTAAATCTGGTATACAATGCACGTGGAGAAAGTACTGTGCCATATATTGCTCAGATTCATAGTGGCATTTGATTTTGAGAAAGCTGCCAGTCATAGATGATGATGAGACTGCAGACAGTTGTGTAAGTTGGACATTAAGCCAAAATGCATCCTTCAGAGTCTGTGTCGCATTTTTTGGAATAGATAACGGATCCTTCCAGTATGACCCCAAACCAAGTAGTACGAAGGTCCGTTCTACATACGCGCACCACTTGATTTTTAAACTAGTGGTATTGTCCATCAAGTTAGCTAGCCCGCATCTGTAGGGAGTAAGAATCTAGTGACCATAGGCGAATCCAAAACAACAGAGGCCTGAGAGCAGCGATCTGGCTAATGGGAGGCAAATTTAGATCCTTTCGAATAGGAAGCGTTGGGGTACTGAAGGGAACTCAACAACATCCTTAAGAAAGAGTTTTCCACCCTTGTCAAATCGTCTAGATTGCAATGGCCCCACAGTTCAGCTCCATAAAGGATCCCCTCCCCTTGCTTGTGATTTATATATTTCAATAGCAGGCGTCATGGCGAAGCTAGAAGATCTAGCTGCAAATCTTACGATACCACTCACCCGTTGTTTCAAGCCGAGGTTTGCTTTCTGGGGATGAGAGTGCCACTTATGTGAATCTTCTAGTTTCAGACCTAGATAGTCGAAATCACCAACTCTTTCCAGCGTGGCACCCTCCAGGTAAATAGGTCGCCGCATCCTGCCTTTTTTTTATCCCCAAACACCATACATTTAGTTTTTAATCGACTGATTTCCAGGCCATGGTCATTACAGAAATCCAAAAACCTCGAAAGAAGGGTTGAAAGGCCTGTAGCTGTTTGGGATATCAGCAAGGTGTCATCAGCAAATAGGAGGCAAGGAATCTTCTACCCTCCTATTCCGGGGGAATCATTGGAACACTCCATGAGATAGGGAATGCATGCATTTATAAATAGAAGGAATAAAGTAGGGGCGAGTACGCAACCTTGTCTCACGCCACGGGCAGTGGGAAATTCTTCAGTTAATTCACCTTGCGGACCCCATCTAATTCTGGCATAATTACCAGTATAGAGATCTCTAATGATATTTAAAATAGAGCAGGGGACTCCCAGTTTGATCAAGACCTCCCACAATTTATAGCGGGGTACTAAATCAAAAACTGATTTTAATTCGATAAATGCTACGAATAGGTGACCTGAGTCCACATCAACAACTTTCCATTTAATGGAAATAAAACGGAAAATCTGGTCTATTGTACTGACTTTTTCCCTGAAGCCCACTTCGAGGTGGCTTAGGATTTGATTTTCCACTATCCATTTCCTCAGCCTGCTCAACAATTGGTGGCAAAATATTTTTGGGAGGTTATCAAGAAGGCTGATAGGTCTATAGTTTCCCAGGGAATTCCTCGCTCCTTTCTTGTAGATGGGCACGATGATTGCCTCTTTCCATGAGTCAGGGTAGGATCTAGTAATCAGAATAGCGTTAGAAAGCCTATTGATATACGGACTCCAGATGTTCTGGTCCACTTAGAACATATCTGAGGGGATCCCATCCAACCCTGGGGCCTTCGCTGCTTTTTGAGCAGTGATGGCCAGCGCAGTTTCATTCAATGTAAAGGGAGTCAGGGAGGACATAGGTGAGTAAGATGCTGTCAACTCTCCTAAACTTGGTACATCACAGGCCAGTGGGGAGCCATACAGTTCCTTGAAATGGGAAAGCCAGACATCGGGAGTAATATGAGACTCCAGATTGGGTGCTCGGTTCTGGTCGCTACGAGAGACCAGAAGCCAGAACCATTTGGAGTCGTGGAACCTAGCTGCCTCAGATAATTCGCTCCAAAGCCCCTCTTCATACTCATGTTTGCTCTTATTACATGTAGAAACAGAATGGCGCCTAGCGTTGATAATTCCTAGTCTATCTTTTGTCCTTAACACCTTTATCAAGGTATTTTTAGCCTCTCTACACCTCTTGTTAAACCATTTGCAGGGTTGGGCACAAAAGTTAGTCGATGGCCTAACACATTTAGAAAACAGCTCTTTCAAGACTGCAAAGAGGTCCAAATGTAAAGACGTAACTTCAGATGGGGCAAATATAAGGCTATTGTCGAATAACTGGTGGGTAGAAATTGAAACACACAGTTTATCTCAAAGCTTGTTCGATCCCTGGAAGGAGTCCCATCTTACCGTACGCCTATTGCTAGACAACTCCATGTCACCAGAAGGAGCAGAAGAAAATACAGCGTCTACTAAAAGAGATCTCTTATACGTAATCTGAAGGGGGGCGTGGTCACTGGTATGTGGATTACCCACTTCCACATCTGATATGGAGGTGCCAAACTCTTAGTTCGAAGGAAATGTAATCCAGTTTGTTACTATATAAGCCCCTGAAAAAAGTTGGTCTGGCAGGAGTGTCAGCTGGAAAGCGGCCATTACCAAGACGGAGACCATGAAGCATCAGAAGGTCCATTATCTGCGTGGCCCTAACACAAGGTTTATATGAAGTTTGTTGTATGGGATGGGGGGGAATATTCCATATGCTGTCTTCAGGCTGCATAACCTCTATGAGGTCTGTAGTGAGTTCGAGTTTGACATTAAAATCCCCTGCCATTATAATGTGGTATTTTAAACGGAGTTCGGGATTAAAGTATTCAATAGCTTAATAGTAATTGAACAATGGTTGGAAGGACCCGGCCTACTGTAGATATTTATACAAAGAACAGGGGAGCCTGAGATTGGTTGGATAGCAATGGCCAAGATATCAGGGGAATCTACATATACCTCCTTAATTCCTCCCACCTCTGTCGATTTTACCCAGGTACATAAGCCCCCTGCTGCCCTACCTGCTAAAGATGGCTTAGCTGGTTTAAAAAAAAAAAAGAGCTAAACCGCTGTCTATACATGCAGTGTGTTGCCCAAGTTTCCTGAAACATACAGACATTAAAGTTTTCAACATATGCCCCCCACTCAATGTCAGCAAGTTTGCAATTGATGCCAGCCACGTTCCAGGACAGAAGTTTTAATGTCGCTTGAGCAGTGGAACAACTTAAATTTTACTAAGAATGTCATCTGGGGCATGGCTATCAATGAGCTCCACAGAAGGTAAATTTGTAAAATTATTAGTAATATCAGATTGTAATTTCAGTGATGGTATGACACCTGGACTGGGTAAATTAGGTAAAGGACCTGTAACCGGTGGATCTGGGCTAAAGATGGAAATACAAGAGTTAGGAAGACAGTCAGTCAATGTCAGAGGCAGCCCCCTGGAAGTCAAGTTTGCATGCTGTTTGGCCAATGAGAAAAGGACCGGCGCTAGTCGTAGGAGCTGGATCGGATGGTGTGCCTTTGAAAACCTGGTGGCCTAATGGCCTGAAATCTTGATAGTCTGCAGAACGACTCGGGCCAAATTGGCTGTTATGGAGGAAGGATTCCACTGCATGTGACCAGCAGAAGGGCGGCTATCACTGAGAAAGATAGCAGAAGACTTCCTATTTGTGTTACGTGCTTCCATATCTAGGAGACCTGTTACCAAATGGGCATTTTTAAGATTAAGTTTTATGAAATCCCAGCTACAAAGTAAGCCAATTACTCGTTCTGCAGATAGAATATCATCGTGGATAACTGAGCCACAGCCTCTAACGTATCTCAACCAGTGAGAGAACTTGTTGACGAGTGAGGCTTTGTCTTCCCGTATGTTTGGAGGCAAAGATGGAACATTATATTATATTATATTATATATATATATACATATACATATATACATGTGTATCTGCAGCTACACATGCCATCGAACATATATATATATATATATATATATATATATATAGTTATTATTGGTTAAATATGGATTCCGACAAGAAGCTTTTGTGGTGTCCCATTTAAAATGGAGATTAGAATAAAGGGAAGTGTTACTTTCAGAAGGGGACACATGCCGGCTATGGAGACACTGCCTTTCCATAGGGCCTGCTGCACTTGCTGGCGTTGGCAGGGGCCCGGTTGACAAAACGCCTTTTACAAGCGGATGTTTAATTATCACAGGATTTGGCTTAGGCTCGCAAGTAAGGAGATGTTTACTTTTGAGAAGAGTGGTGATTTCAACCAGTAAAGATTTCAGCTCGCCTACTTCGCTCTTGAGGCTAGACACCAGTGCTAGCAAGTCATCTTGCAGGGGAGCACTCTCCGTATGCGACAAAGTCTGGGGAGTTAATCGAGGATTTTCCAGGTCTTGAGGGGCCAAGGGGGAAAAACGGTTAGAGCAGGGAATTGTGAAATTCGTTGCATTGGCTTTTGATGCTTCAGATTCAAGATGAGATGCAAAGAGTAGGAGAACTGGCGATTTTAGTAGAGCCTTGGGAGGCTAACACCTGGTAAGGAGAAGGAGCGGTTTGCGAATTGGAAGCAGAAGGCGATCCTGAAGTTAGAAACGGAATAAGAGTACCGGTTTTCGGCTCCTTTCGTCAAACTATCTCCTTTTTGTTTAAGATCTGTTCCACCTCTTCAATCAGGTCATCAATTTCCTTAGCAACACAACTGGTGTGGGGTAGCATGGCCTTGTTAGTTTTAGGTATTTTAGGTTTGACAGAGCCCAGTGCAGGGCTGCCTTTCGCCGTGCGCTTCCCCATTAAAGAATAAGACTACAGAACAATATAAAAAAAAATGTTTTTGGAATAATTTCCGGCACTAAGTAGCCTGGCGCCGTACCTTAGGGCCCAGGGTTGGCCCAGCCCGGCCTCCTTCGGGCACGGACGGGCATGCCCTTGCCTGGGCGCGTCCTGAGCGGCGGTGATGCGCGGTGCGCTTAATAGCGCCTGCGTTATAATTCAAGTTGCCCCAGGTGAGGGGCTGCAGGAAAAGGAGCCTGGGACTTGAAGTCCCTCCAGGCTTGAGGCAGCAAACAGGAGCTGTGATGCGCGATGCGCTTAATAGCGCCCGCATTATCGTTCAAGTTGCCCCAGGTGAGGGGCTGCAGGAAAAGGAGCCTGGGACTTGAAGTCCCTCCAGGCTTGAGGCAGCAAAACCTCAGTGTACCTAATAGAATTGTAACTTATTTCACGCTAGGGAATTTTACGTTCTTCCCTAATTCACAACCATAGAATAAAAATCTCCAGTTCAAAGGCTGAACTTCAGAAGTGCGTTTCACCATTGGGAACATACTGTGATGGATACTTAACCTGGTTGCAGAATCATATCTTAGCAAGCTCTACAGGCATTGTAGGAAGTTGGCTCTGTATGCACTATTTCAAAGTAAGGAATAGTATGCACCGAGTCCAAGGGTTCCCCTTAGAGGTAAGATAGTGGGAAAAAGAGATAATACTAATGCTCTATTTTGTGGTAGTGTGGTCGAGCAGTAGGCTTATCAAAGGAGTAGTGTTAAGCATTTGTTGTAGATTACACACAGGCAATAAATGAGGAACACACACTCAGAAACAATTCCAGGCCAATAGGTTTTTGTTATAGAAAAATATCTTTTCTTAGTTTATTTTAAGAACCACAGGTTCAAATTCTACATGTAATATCTCATTTGAAAGGTATTGCAGGTAAGTACTTTAGGAACTTTGAATAATCACAATAGCATATATACTTTTTACATAAAACACATATAGCTATTTTAAAAGTGGACACAGTGCAATTTTCACAGTTCCTGGTGGAGGTAAAGTAATGTTAGTCCTTGCAGGTAAGTAATCCACCTACGGGGTTCAAATTGGGGTCCAAGGTAGCCCACCGTTGGGGGTTCAGAGCAACCCCAAAGTCACCACACCAGCAGCTCAGGGCCGGTCAGGTGCAGAGTTCAAAGTGGTGCCCAAAACGCATAGGCTTCAATGGAGAGAAGGGGGTGCCCCGGTTCCGGTCTGCCAGCAGGTAAGTACCCGCGTCTTCGGAGGGCAGACCAGGGGGGGTTTTGTAGGGTACCGGGGGGGGGACACAAGTCAGCACAGAAAGTACACCCTCAGCGGCACTGGGGCGGCCGGGTGCAGTGTGCAAACACGCGTCGGGTTTTCAATAGGTTTCAATGGGAGACCAAGGGGTCTCTCTAGCGATGCAGGTAGGCAAGGGGGGGGGGGGCTCCTCGGGGTAGCCACCACCTGGGTAAGGGAGAGGGCCTCCTGGGGGTCACTCCTGCACTGGAGTTCCGATCCTTCAGGTGCTGGGGGCTGCGGGTGCAGGGTCTTTTCCAGCCGTCGGGATTTTAGACTCAGGCAGTCGCGGTCAGGGGGAGCCTCGGGATTCCCTCTGCAGGCGTCGCTGTGGGGGCTCAGGGGGGACAACTTTGGTTACTCACGGTCTCGGAGTCGCCGGAGGGTCCTCCCTGAGGTGTTGGTTCTCCACCAGTCAAGTCGGGGTCGCCGGGTGCAGTGTTGCAAGTCTCACGCTTCTTGCGGGGATTGCAGGGGTCTTTAAATCTGCTCCTCTGAAACAAAGTTGCAGTCTTTTTGGAACAGGGCCGCTGTCCTCGGGAGTTTCTTGTTCCTCTTGAAGCAGGGCAGTTCTCTGAGGATTCAGAGGTCGCTGGTCCTGGGGAAAGCGTCGCTGGAGCAGGTTTCTTTAGAAGGCAGGAGACAGGCCGGTAGGACTTTCTCATTATCTCTCCTGGACTTGCCGCCAAAAGTGGGGGCTGTGTCCAGGGGGCGGGCATCTCCACTAGCTGGAGTGCCCTGGGGCATTGTAACACGAAGCTTGAGCCTTTGAAGCTCACTGCTAGGTGTTACAGTTCCTGCAGGGGGGAGGTGTGAAGCACCTCCACCCAGAGCAGGCTTTGTTTCTGTCCTCAGAGAGCACAAAGGCTCTCACCGCATGGGGTCAGAAACTCGTCTCTCAGCAGCAGGCTGGCACAGACCAGTCAGTCCTGCACTAAACAATTGGGTAAAATACAGGGGGCATCTCTAAGATGCCCTCTGCGTGCATTTTTTAATAAATCCAACACTGGCATCAGTGTGGGTTTATTATTCTGAGAAGTTTGGTACCAAACTTCCCAGTATTCAGTGTAGCCATTATGGAGCTGTGGAGTTCGTTTTTGACAGACTCCCAGACCATATTCTCTTATGGCTACCCTGCACTTACAATGTCTAAGGTTTTGCTTAGACACTGTAGGGGCATAGTGCTCATGCACCTAGGCCCTCACCTGTGGTATAGTGCACCCTGCCTTAGGGCTGTGAGGCCTGCTAGAGGGGTGACTTACCTATGCCACAGGCAGTGTGAGGTTGGCATGGCACCCTGAGGGGAGTGCCATGTCGACTTAGTCATTTTCTCACCACCAGCACACACAAGCTGGCAAGCAGTGTGTCTGTGCTGAGTGAGGGATCCCTAGGGTGGCATAAGACATGCTGCAGCCCTTAGAGACCTTCCCTGGCATCAGGGCCCTTGGTACCAGGGGTACCAGTTACAAGGGACTTACCTGGGTGCCAGGGTTGTGCCAATTGTGGAGACAATGGTACATTTTAGGTGAAAGAACACTGGTGCTGGGGCCTGGTTAGCAGGGTCCCAGCACACTTCTCAGTCAAGTCAGCATCAGTTTTAGGCAAAAAGTGGGGGGTAACTGCAACAGGGAGCTATTTCTTTACAGCTCCCCCTGGTGGAATGGGGGAGGCAATGGGGAAGCCTTCGCACATGTCGCAGCTGCCTCCCAGCAGCCAACGTCGCTTCGGCAGGACCACGAGGAGAGCTCTGCGCTTACCCAGAGAAGTCCTGAGGTGAAGTTCAACACTGGGCTCCTCCTTGACAGCCAACACCACTTCAGCAGAGCACCGCAAGCTTGGGTGGAGTCAGTGTTCTCACTCGTGGGGGGCTGGGGATCCTTGTACAGCAAACACTACCTTGGCAGAGCAGAACAGGGCTACAATTAGGCACCATGTTCATTGTGGTATTCCTTTAGCGAAATTATTCAGCAGAGCGGCATAGGGGTTAGGATGAGCACCACTCAATGTCTTTGATGTCCCCGAAACCTCGAGGAAAACGAGGCAAGCCACTGGAGTCGCTCTGGAGGATAGTTTTTGTTTCCTGCAGCTGGGCAGAGGTCAGCAGGGCAGTTCTGTCAGGCAGAGTAGCCATTTCTTTACAGGCATCACAAAGGATCTACATTTTTTTTTTTTTTTTTACCAGCTGCCAGGCAATGCCCAAGATTTATGCACTTTAGTGACTTACCACCACTAAAAATATGATGATATGATTTGAAATCACCACAGCTAACTGTGGTCCATCTATTTGTAAGAAAAGACTTCAAAAATTTAAGCGCCTTGTCCCTCAAAAACACATGATGCAAACGGGACATTAATAGTGTGGGAGAGATAGTGTCGAAGGCAGCCGATAAATCTAAAAGAACCAAAACGGCCCCCTTGCCTTCATCAACCATCCTTCGAATAGTATCAGAGGATGAGATTAGGGCAGTTTCAGTACTATGCCCTTTTCTGAACCCGTATTGGGAGATATCAAGAACATCCGCTTTTGTTAAAAACTCGATCAATTCAGAGTTAAAAAAAAAATTCTAGAATCTTTGCCAAAAACAGGAGACGTTCTATTGGCCGCAAATTTGTGCTGCTTTATAAGCCTTTAGAGTGGACTTAAGGGCCACCCTTTCCTCAGGTACTGGTTTAAGTTTCCATGGTCTTTCCTGCTGTCGATACTTTCTTTGAAGGAGTTTGAGGTCTTTTGTAAACCAAGGGTGACCTGGTTTCTTCTGACTATTGGGCCTTCTAATTACAGGGGGTACCATTTCTTCCATGGTCATTTCCACTCCTTTCAGAAAGCTGTCAATCAGGGGCAAGGCCATAGCTTTAGCCTTATCCCAACCAGCTTCTAAAGCTGGGCCTAATTCCTCTACTTTAACCTGTTTCCATAACCTGGCTACCTTGTTCGTTTCCACGTTAGCAGCCCCAACATTCTTTGAGGCGAGTTTAAATTTCAGCAGATGATGATCCGTCCAACTCAACTGTATCATGGTTACCTCCAGCACCTATTAGGAGCAACTCACCTATTCTCCTTGAATACTTAACAGCCACCAGATCAATACTGCTGAAAATAATCAACTTGATAGCAAAAATATAAAAATAAATAAAACACAAGTTAAGAGTGCAACTGGGAAGGAAGTGCTGTATAGCTGCAAATACAAGACACGTGTCATATTCTTGTTGTCTGAAGACGACTATGCTAAGAGAAGGGCTTTCCTTCAAGTGATTAGTTAGAACACTGATTAAGATGCTCCCTACTTTAACTCAAGGGCATAAAGAGTACAAGAGAATCAAAAAATATCACCCAGAACCTTCTCTTTCCCAAGTTAGAAGGTCCAAGTCATTACATTTTTTGAGAAAACCTAGATTACCACCTGAAGTGGAAATCTCTCAATCTACATCAGTCATTAAGCGTTAATAATGTGTACTTTAGCAGCTTAAGCTTACTCTTCAATGGGTAATACATTAAAAGTACAAAATATTTATGAATATCCCGAGTGCTGGTGATCAAAATTGTCCAATCATGTAAAGTTCAATTATGCAGACACTGTTCTTCTGAAGTATGCATGGTAAGCAGACTACTGGGAAAAGCCATAAAAAGGCAGGTAAACCAACTATAATTATAGATGTTTCGCTATAAACCAACCAAACAATTCGAGTATGGAACTCCCAACACAAATAAGGTATCCAAATCAGTAAGAATTTATCCACACTGTATTGGAAGACTCAGTTGCAACTAGTTTTTATGATTTAAGGCAAACAAACCAAATCAATACCCAAGAGGTTTATTTAAGATCCATTAGATTACCAGCACGATAAAGGAAAGGTGCTAGACAAATAAATCCACTATTGCTTAGCCCAATACATTTCAAATTATAAAGTCTTACCTTGGGATCATCGCCAAACTGCCCAAATTGCACATCAGTTAGTAAACTGCGTGCAGTTTTAATTATGTCCTTGCATTTTTTGGGAGTTTCTTCAACTTTACCTGCCAAAAAGAGACAGCAAGCACCAGTAACCTAAAAAAAATGAAAAGCACTGCATAAGCAACACATGGGAAATGCTTCAGTAGTATCTCAGACTCAAGTGCATTAACATCCTCAAAAAAATTAGACAAAATGGCATTGCAAATTAGGACTGAAAACATCCAATGAGTTTAGAGAAACAGGCTGTATAATGCCACAGGACTACAGACTATGGCTAAAACTGTAAACATCCTATTCCATTCTGTCTTTACCTACTGGCTAGGGAAGGAAAGATAACATGGAATGAGTAGGGGGAGGCAATGGCATCACTGGAGTGAGGAGGGTCCAGTGGGTAGGCCCTAGTAGGAAATGTCTCCCTGGTGATAGTGTGGTGGTTAATATTAGAAACCTTTGTCAGGTAGCATGGATACTGGACCAGTTTGGAACCCTGCAGGACCAAGATTTAAACATACAGGCTGTTCCCTTGGGATACTTTCATCAGCCCAATCATGTGGAGTATACCCGGCTGGGGGAAATGCTCAAATTATCCATCCCTATTCAGAATCGTTGTGGCCATTTGGGCACTCTTTTGGAAGAAGTAGATTGACTGGGGGAGAGGGGTGGGTTTTCCGCCCCAACCTACTTGACAAATTTGAGTTGTACCTCCAGTGTTAAAGTGGATGGGCCTAGTTGTAGTAGCTCCCCACATAATGGTTATACGAAAGATGGTTTGGAGGGGAAGAAAAAAAATCTTGGAAAATTGAGTCGATCCACCCCCGCAGAAATCAGGGTGTGGGAGCTCTGATATACAAGGGTTAGATTTTATTACACAATATGCAGAGGCTGGAGGGATTTATCTTCATCTCTGGCAGATGTTATTTTGGAATGCAGCTGGTATCTGGGGGAAATATGCAAATAGTAACTGGCATAATCTGATGAAAATAAATAAGCAGGTAGTCCACAGGAAACATGAGCTAATGTAGATGTTTATATTAATGGTTTCCAATTACGACGACGCCTGCAGGGTGAAGTAGTGGGGGTCTGTTGATTCTGAATAATCTCTCTTCAGGCAATAAAGTAATTAACTATCAAACTGATCCTCCTTACTACCAGTTAGTGGGATTACCATTGAAAGGCAGTCCGATAATGCTAGTAGTCAATTTCTATCATAATAATTTTTTGAGATCCAATGTTGAGATTATATAGTCCCAAACTAAGGCTATTGAGGAGATGGTTTGCTCTATGGATAAGGATTATATAATTGTGTGGAGCAGGGATTTTAATGTTTCCCTCTACACTATAGGGGATGATAAGGTCTGTAGGGTATTCTGAGAGGATTGTAGGCATTATTCTCACTTTACTCATAATCCCTGTGGGGATAAGTTAAATAACCTTATGAGAGCGTATGAACTAGTATTGACAATTTATATTTCAATTAATTACACTGCCCCTGATAGAACTTTTACTGGGAGAGAGTGTTGCTCAGTTACTAATCATATAATGTTGTCAAGGTTGTGGCTGAATAAAATGGGTGCCTTTCAGGTATCTACCAGTGGTCTAAGCGACCATAACCTGCTGGTTCTTACAATCATAATGGATTTAAGAAAGGAAGTGAGCAGGGAGCTGGATGTACTATTGAATATAATAGGAATAAAGGCATGCTATGTAAATGGCAAAAAGTGGACTCCGAGGCTCTCTTATCCTCTGTAGTTGACAAAACAATTGACAAACATTGAATACTGTTCAAATACTGAATCACCCCGAGCCCAGGTTCTGGGAGTTTTTGCAGATATCCGTGCATCTGTAAAGGTGTATTTAACTCTACCAATTCAATATTATTGAATCAAACCAGTTAAATGGTTTGATAAATCATGTACACATGCCCAAGTGAATCTTATCCAGGCCCTAAAGGCCACTCCAAGGAGTCAGGCAGATGTTATAAGGTGCAGAGCCCAGTACAAGAAAACAATTTCATTAAAGAAAAAAAAAAGAAAAAAAGAGGATTAGAAAAAAGGCCTTGGAGAAATTAGTGGTTGCCACAGCTGTAAACGATGAGCTCAATTTTGGAAAGTAGTATTCACTCCCTTCATTAGCTCAGACTCAAACAAGGGAGTTGAGGTTTACATTCCAGAACATTGTTTGATTACTCACTTTACAAAGATGTATTCATGTAATGAAGATGTGTGAAAAATTGTGTTAGATTGATTTGACAATCCTAATAGTGAGTGTAGGAAGTTGGCTCTGTATGTGCTATTTCAAAGTAAGGAATAGCATGCACAGAGTCCAAGGGTTCCCCTTAGAGGTAAAATAGTGGTAAAAATAGATAATACTAATGCTCTATTTTGTGGTAGTGTGGTCGAGCAGTAGGCTTATCCAAGGAGTAGTGTTAAGCATTTGTTGTACATACACATAGACAATAAATGAGGTACACACACTCAGAGACAAATCCAGCCAATAGGTTTTTATATAGAAAAATATCTTTTCTTAGTTTATTTTAAGAACCACAGGTTCAAATTCTACATGTAATATCTCATTCGAAAGGTATTGCAGGTAAGTACTTTAGGAACTTCAAATCATCAAAATTGCATGTATACTTTTCAAGTTATTGACAAATAGCTGTTTTAAAAGTGGACACTTAGTGCAATTTTCACAGTTCCTAGGGGAGGTAAGTATTTGTTAGGTTAACCAGGTAAGTAAGACACTTACAGGGCTTAGTTCTTGGTCCAAGGTAGCCCACCGTTGGGGGTTCAGAGCAACCCCAAAGTCACCACACCAGCAGCTCAGGGCCGGTCAGGTGCAGAGTTCAAAGTGGTGCCCAAAACACATAGGCTAGAATGGAGAGAAGGGGGTGCCCCGGTTCCGGTCTGCTTGCAGGTAAGTACCCGCGTCTTCGGAGGGCAGACCAGGGGGGTTTTGTAGGGCACCGGGGGGGACACAAGCCCACACAGAAATTTCACCCTCAGCAGCGCGGGGGCGGCCGGGTGCAGTGTAGAAACAAGCGTCGGGTTTGTAATGGAAGTCAATGGGAGATCTAGGGATCTCTTCAGCGCTGCAGGCAGGCAAGGGGGGGGTTCCTCGGGGAAACCTCCACTTGATCAAGGGAGAGGGACTCCTGGGGGTCACTCCTCCAGTGAAAGTCCGGTCCTTCAGGTCCTGGGGGCTGCGGGTGCAGGGTCTCTCCCAGGTGTCGGGACTTAGGATTCAAAGAGTCGCGGTCAGGGGAAGCCTCGGGATTCCCTCTGCAGGCGGCACTGTGGGGGTTCAGGGGGGACAGGTTTTTGTACTCACAGTCTTAGAGTAGTCCTGGGGTCCCTCCTGAGGTGTTGGATCGCCACCAGCCGAGTCGGGGTCGCCGGGTGCAGTGTTGCAAGTCTCACGCTTCTTGCGGGGAGCTTGCAGGGTTCTTTAAAGCTGCTGGAAACAAAGTTGCAGCTTTTCTTGGAGCAGGTCCGCTGTCCTCGGGAGTTTCTTGTCTTTTCGAAGCAGGGGCAGTCCTCAGAGGATGTCGAGGTCGCTGGTCCCTTTGGAAGGCGTCGCTGGAGCAGGATCTTTGGAAGGCAGGAGACAGGCCGGTGAGTTTCTGGAGCCAAGGCAGTTGTCGTCTTCTGGTCTCCCTCTGCAGGGGTTTTCAGCTAGGCAGTCCTTCTTCTTGTAGTTGCAGGAATCTAATTTTCTAGGGTTCAGGGTAGCCCTTAAATACTAAATTTAAGGGCGTGTTTAGGTCTGGGGGGTTAGTAGCCAATGGCTACTAGCCCTGAGGGTGGGTACACCCTCTTTGTGCCTCCTCCCAAGGGGAGGGGGTCACAATCCTAACCCTATTGGGGGAATCCTCCATCTGCAAGATGGAGGATTTCTAAAAGTTAGAGTCACTTCAGCTCAAGACACCTTAGGGGCTGTCCTGACTGGCCAGTGACTCCTCCTTGTTTTTCTCATTATTTTCTCCGGCCTTGCCGCCAAAAGTGGGGCCTGGCCGGAGGGGGCGGGCAACTCCACTAGTTGGAGTGTCCTGCTGGGTTGGCACAAAGGAGGTGAGCCTTTGAGGCGCACCGCCAGGTGTGACAATTCCTGCCTGGGGGAGGTGTTAGCATCTCCACCCAGTGCAGGCTTTGTTACTGGCCTCAGAGTGACAAAGGCACTCTCCCCATGGGGCCAGCAACATGTCTCGGTTTGTGGCAGGCTGGTAAAACTAGTCAGCCTACACAGACAGTCGGTTAAGTTTCAGGGGGCACCTCTAAGGTGCCCTCTGGGGTGTATTTTACAATAAAATGCACACTGGCATCAGTGTGCATTTATTGTGCTGAGAAGTTTGATACCAAACTTCCCAGTTTTCAGTGTAGCCATTATGGTGCTGTGGAGTTCGTGTAAAACAGACTCCCAGACCATATACTCTTATGGCTACCCTGCACTTACAATGTCTAAGGTTTTGTTTAGACACTGTAGGGGCACAGTGCTCATGTACTGGTACCCTCACCTATGGTATAGTGCACCCTGCCTTAGGGCTGTAAGGCCTGCTAGAGGGGTGTCTTACCTATACTGCATAGGCAGTGAGAGGCTGGCATGGCACCCTGAGGGGAGTGCCATGTCGACTTACTCATTTTGTTCTCACTAGCACACACAGGCTTGTAAGCAGTGTGTCTGTGCTGAGTGAGGGGTCTCTAGGGTGGCATAAGACATGCTGCAGCCCTTAGAGACCTTCCTTGGCATCAGGGCCCTTGGTACTAGAAGTACCAGTTACAAGGGACTTATCTGAATGCCAGGGTGTGCCAATTGTGGATACAATGGTACATTTTAGGTGAAGGAACACTGGTGCTGGGGCCTGGTTAGCAGGGTCCCAGCACTCTTCTCGGTCAAGTCAGCATCAGTATCAGTATCAGGCAAAAAGTGGGGGGTAACTGCAACAGGGAGCCATTTCTTTACAGTGAGTGTAAGGAAATGCCTCCTTGGCATGGTTACACCCTGCTAACCAGGCCCCAGCACCAGTGTTCTTTCCCTAACCTGTACTTTTGTATCCACAATTGGCACACCCTGGCAACCAGGTAAGTCCCTTGTAACTGGTACCCCTGGTACCAAGGGCCCTGATGCCAGGGAAGGTTTCTAAGGGCTGCAGCATATCTTATGCCACCCTGGGGATCCCTCACTCAGCACAGACACACTGCTTGCCAGCTTGTGTGTGCTGGTGAGGACAAAACAAGTAAGTCGACATGGCACTCCCCTCAGGGTGCCATGCCAACCTCACACTGCCTATGCAGTATAGATAAGTAACCCCTCTAGCAGGCCTTACAGCCCTAAGGCAGGGTGCACTATACCATAGGTGAGGGCACCAGTGCATGAGCACTGTGCCCCTACAGTGTCTAAGCCAAACCTTAGACATTGTAAGTGCAGGGTAGCCATAAGAGTATATGGTCTGGGAGTCTGTCAAACACGAACTCCACAGCACCATAATGGCTACACTGAAAACTGGGAAGTTTGGTATCAAACTTCTCAGCACAATAAATGCACACTGATGCCAGTGTACATTTTATTGTAAAATACACCCCAGAGGGCACCTTAGAGGTGCCCCCTGAAACCTAAACCAACTACCTGTGTAGGCTGACTGGTTTTAGCAGCCTGCCACACTCGAGACATGTTGCTGGCCCCATGGGGAGAGTGCCTTTGTCACTATGAGGCCAGTAACAAAGCCTGCACTGGGTGGAGATGCTAACACCTCCCCCAGGCAGGAGCTGTAACACCTGGCGGTGAGCCTCAAAGGCTCACCCCCTTTGTTCCAGCACCGCAGGGCACTCCAGCTAGTGGAGTTGCCCGCCCCCTCCGGCCACGGCCCCACTTTAGGCGGCAAGGCCGGAGGAAATAATGAGAATAACAAGGAGGAGTCACTGGCCAGTCAGGACAGCCCCTAAGGTGTCCTGAGCTGAAGTGACTAACTTTTAGAAATCCTCCATCTTGCAGATGGAGGATTCCCCCAATAGGGATAGGATTGTGACCCCCTCCCCTTGGGAGGAGGCACAAAGAGGGTGTACCCACCCTCAGGGCTAGTAGCCATTGGCTACTAACCCCCCAGACCTAAACACACCCTTAAATTTAGTATTTAAGGGCTCCCCTGAACCTAAGAATTTAGATTCCTGCAACTTACAGAAGAAGAGGACTGCTGAGCTGAAAAACCCCTGCAGAAGAAGAAAAAAAGACACCAACTGCTTTGGCCCCAGTCCTACCGGCCTGTCTCCTGCCTTCCAAAGAAACCTGCTCCAGCTACGCTTTCCACAGGACCTGCGACCTTTGAATCCTCAGAGGACTGCCCTGCTTCCAAGAGACCAAGAAACTCCAGAGAACAGCGGCCCTGTTCAAAAAAGACTGCAACTTGGTATCCAGAGGAGCAGATTTAAAGACCCCTGCAATCCCCGCAAGAAGCGTGAGACTTGCAACACTGCACCCGGCGACCCCGACTCGACTGGTGAAGAAACAACGCTACAGGGAGGACCCCCAGGCGACTCTGAGTAACCAAAGTTGTCCCCCCTGAGCCCCCACAGCGACGCCTGCAGAGGGAATCCCGAGGCTCCCCCTGACCGCGACTGCCTGACTCTGAAATCCCGACACCTGGAAAAGACCCTGCACCCGCAGCCCCCAGGACCTGAAGGATCGGAACTCCAGTGCAGGAGTGACCCCCAGGAGGCCCTCTCCCTTGCCCAGGTGGTGGCTACCCCGAGGAGCCCCCCCCCTTGCCTGCCTGCACCGCTGAAGAGACCCCTTGGTCTCTCATTGAAAACAATTGGAAACCCGACGCGTGTTTGCACACTGCACCCGGCCGCCCCCGTGCTGCTGAGGGTGTATTTTTTGTGCTGACTTGTGTCCCCCCCGGTGCCCTACAAAACCCCCCTGGTCTGCCCTCCGAAGACGCGGGTACTTACCTGCTGGCCGACTGGAACCAGGGCACCCCCCTTCTCCATTGAAGCCTATGCGTTTTGGGCACCACTTCGAACTCTGCACCCGACTGGCCCTGAGCTGCTAGTGTGGTAACTTTGGGGTTGCTCTGAACCCCCAACGGTGGGCTACCTTGGACCCAAACTTGAACCCCGGTAGGGGGTTTACTTACCTGCAAAAACTAACTAACTCTTACTCCCCCCAGGAACTGTTGAAAATTGCACTGTCTAGTTTTAAAACAGCTATATGGGATTTATTTGAAAACTGTGTATGCTATTTTGATTATTTAAAGTTCCTAAAGTACTTACCTGCAATACCTTTCATTTGAAGTATTACATGTAAAATTTGAACATGTGGTTCTTAAAATAAACTAAGAAAATATATTTTTCTATACAAAAACCTATTGGCCTGGAATTGTCTTTGAGTGTGTGTTCCTCATTTATTGCTTGTGTATGTACAACAAATACTCAACACTACTCCTTTGATAAGCCTACTGCTCGACCACACTAACACAAAATAGAGCATTAGTATTATCTCTTTTTGCCACTATCTTACCTCTAATGTTCAATAGTTCATCTGAGTCCGGTAATCAACTGGTCAAGGATGGAGATTAAAAAGAGTAACAAGGTGGTAATCTTTGTGATTGAAATAAAGTGGGGTAATTACCTTACAGTGTGGTCATTTGTGTGAGAATTTGTAGCACTTGAGTTTTTAGGACTACGTCAAAAAAATAAAAAATAAAGTTACAAGTGACAATCACAAAGAGGTTTTTTATCTACTATGCTGTAGTCACATGTTTACACTATCGCTACTCAGTGTACTTTACTAGGTTTGCAAGAAAACATATGTTAAAAATGGCTAGAAGAATCTCAGAATTGTCCTGCATTTTTAAATGTCTTCAACATGGTGTTCCTAATAAAGTAGGTTAACAGTGCTGTGTTCCAACATGTTTTCCATTTTATTTTCTAATAGGACCTTCACTGTGCAAAAAGTTTGAATACTATACGCAACATGCACTGCAGAAAGGCTTGGTTTACCGCGCACTGGGTAGTCCCAAACAAAAAGTATTGATTAAGTGCTGCAGCTTCTGTATTTGCTTTAAGAGATTGTTGAGAAAAGAATACAAAATTTGGAAAAGCCAGGGAGACTTGACTTTTCGACTATATTGGCTTTGCCAATTCTTTTTGTACCATCTGCATAAGCAAAAAGAAATTACACAGTTGGTAGGACGTGTATGTGTGCATGCATGACAACGTATGTACCTATGCGCATGATGCACCACTATTTGTATTTGCCATTTCAAGACTGAATGCCATTTGAAGCAGTAAATTAAAAAATACAAAAACATTTAAATGTGCATGAGACCACTTTTGGAAGTAGATTGGACAGCAGCAAATGGTAGCTGCAAGCCCCTCTGAAAGATGAACATTGAAAAAATTGTAATTACAAAAAAATGTTCTTTAAGGACAGGTGGCAAGCAGAAGAGGAACCTGAAAGGGGTGGAAAACAAAATAATTAACAGCAAAAAAAAAATAGGGGTGGGAAAGCAATGGATGATCTGTGAGTTGGTAGGAGGAGATGCAACGCAAAGCAAATTTGAGATGGGGAAACCGCACACAAGGGGAAGAGCCAGAAAACAGGTGCACTCTTGTGGATTACTGAAAAAGAAAAAAGTAGTCCCCAGACTGAAAGCAAAGGGCGAGCTCTAAGCCCACTGTGAGTTTTTTGTATGTTTCACAATAAGTCTCCTGGGAAACGGACAACTAAAAGCGGTCCTTTGGCAAGACCTAAAGTCATAGTTATTCTCATTATCACTTGCTAAGATGTGGAAAAATTCCATACTACAAAAAAGACACTTTATAAACAACTCAATTACTACAATAACTCTTACTTTCAATCTGCAAACATACATTTCACTTTTAGATTAAATTAACCATGATTTAAATGTTTACAACTAATGCCTAACATTACGTTTAGATTAAGAAATTTCAACATTTACACAAGAATGCATAGTATACTTACATATCTTGGAAATTGCTTAAACGAATGAAACATGTAAAATCGATGGAAATAAATTATTCCAGTAGCAAGTGTATCATAATGTCTATTTTCTCCGGTTAAGGAATTCAGCAGTATACCAAGTAAATTTGCTATGTGGGAAACAAGCAATATAAAACTTAGTAGAGATTCATTAAAACTGGAGGCTAACATCATACAAATGTATTTAATTAAGCTTTGTGCATCTGCAAAGAACATTACATTGGTTGGCAGGGTTAGCAGCACAAAACTCAGTTTTGTGACTGTAGCAATGGTGCTGTAGAATAGAATGGCACACAATTGAGAATATAACTTTCGAAGCTGACTTCCCAGAAAACTAGCCAAGGTGAAGGGTCAGGTCAAATGTGAAGGGTGCAGCCACTACCCTCATATTTAGGCATCTTTTATCAGCAACGAGTGCTATTAACTACAAAACAGAACGCCACGATGGTGACTACCCACCCGCGTATTCAATATACCACAGGCAGTCTCATCACAAGCCACAGGAACAGCAACATCACCATACTCATTACCAGTTGCCATCAATCGAGTGTCACAAATAAAACAGGCAACCATGTAAACACCTTCAGCACAAAATAGTATCCTCTATCAAGACAAATATTAATTGTGTTAACTGAAATATTCTGTAAATGAGCTTGCAATACTGACCACATCCTACATCAAGGCTTTAATGCTCAGTTTCAAAATCCCCTCAACTGACAACTCACCAAATGTGTAACAGCTTTATCAAATGGAGTACAATAGTTCAGGTGGCCCTAAGACACCTGTATAATTACCCAGTAACCAATCACTACACTCGATCCAAAGATAAGGGCCTCAAACCTTGCCACTGGTAAATCATAGAATTACAAAATTCATTTTTGGAAATCCCTTAAATTCAATTAGTTATTGTAGGAAGGTGCCTCTTTTTGACATGGCTACTTTCCTAATTTTGCCAAGTGTCTGATGTGATTTCGACTGAGGGTGCACTGGGTTCCTGCTAACCAGGTCCCCAGAGCCAGATTTCTTGTCCAAAACAGCACAGTTGTTTCCCCAATTGGCAAAATCTTTAGCACCCTCTCCAAGTCCCTAGTAAATGGTTCCACAGATAGCTAGGGCATAGCCCTGCTATAGAACAATGGAGGGTGCCCGAGGGCTGCAACACAAATTGTGCCACCCTAAGTGCAAACATGACACGGCACACAGCCTGTGTGCCATGTCCCGTAACACTGCATACAATACATGTAAGTCACCCCTCTAGCAGGCCTTACAGTCCTAATTCAGGGTGCAACAAATTACATGTGAGGGCATATCTGCACAAACAGGTATGCCCCTGCTATGTCTGTTGATTTCCAGACATAGTTAAGTAACCAGAGAAACCATTTTAATTGTATGGTCTGGACACTGATCAATATGAGTTCCCCAGCTAGATGAAGGCTTCACCGACGATAGGGATGTTTGGTATCAAACATCTCCCATTGGTGAACCCACACTGATGTCATTGTTGAATTTACCAATACATGTACCCAGAGGGCACCTTAGGAGGTGCCCCCCGTAACCCTACTAGCCTCTGGTGTGCTCGCTGACCAGTTTCTGCCGGCCTGCCACCGAGACACCATTCTGGACCCCCAAGGTGAAAGCCTTCTGCTCTCAGGAGGCCCAGAACAAAAGTCTGCCCGGGAAGATGCTGTAGCACCCCTTCCCACAGGACGGCCCGTTGATTAGCCTTCCTAAGGCGGCATGCCTCAAAGAACTGCTACCTTTGGAATGCCCCTCACAGGAGAGGAAGCAATCGCCCTGCAAATGTGACTCCAGAAACCCGGGAGGAATGCTGGCGTTAAATAAAAACTCAAGACCTCCATGAACAGCAGACCTCTTCTCCCTCAAACTCCAAGAAAGGACTCTGAATCCACCACTGCACCTGAAGCCACCAGTCACCTCTACCCAGAGTTGAAGTGGGCTACCAGTGCCAACAAGGTTCCCCAGCCCTCCAGAGTCCAAGTCCATTGTGTTTTCACCCCTCCTTGACTCCCCAACAACACTTGTAGCCCCTGCACGGAGCCCCCCCTCTACCACAAACTCTCCAGTAAGGAAAACACGATACCTGAAGACAGCTCTGCACTAGTCGCCCTTGAGCCGTTGAGACGAGGATCACCTGTGCCCAAGCATCGTGAGTCCCGCTGTTGGTTAAGCCAGACTGGCTTGCTGGCCTGAGCCTGCATCCTCTTTTTGCAGTGACCGATCTCCACTGGAACACACTGGGCACTGGACTCTGTTTTGCGCCGTGCACCCAGCTGCCCCCGTGCCGCTGGTCCTGTATTGCTAGTGCTGCCTTGGACCTTGCCCACCACTCAACAACTTCTGGAGATTGGTCTTGTAAGTCGCTGTACTCTACCTGTTTGCTGAACTTGTTTTCCACCAATAGGATAACATTGCATTACTCATAAATTGCTTGTAATATAATATTGCCATAATTGATTCTTATTTAAAAACATACTTAACAGAACGATTTTTCTCTGATGCCTAAAATAAAAAATATATATAAAGATACTTGCTATTTTTATAGATTAGTGTGGATCTCCTTTCATTTATTGACTATTGTGGACGTCTTGCACGCCTCTATGTTAAGCTCAAGGCTGCTCGACCACATTACCTCCAAATAGAGCACTCTGGGTTTGCATAGCAAGCTCCTGTTCACCCACTTGGGAACCCTTGGACTCTTTACACTGTTTATCTAGTTATTGACATACCACATAAAGAGTCAGCATTCTACAGAGCTCTAAAAAAAACATTCACAATGCGTGCTGAGAGGATAAAATTAGATAGAAGGAATTGTAGCTGAAACAGAAGCATGCTTTAAATGTGTTCAACTAAGTGAACATTATTTACAAGAACTCGCCTGCAAAAGAAAGCAGATAAATATTCGTTGAAAGGGGTGAGCCACAACTGTGTGAAATCATCCTTTAAATGTGTGCAATCGTCATCAGACAAAGGCAACAAAATGCTGTGACTAAGGACGCTTTAAATGCATGCAGTCGTTCAACAAAGCAAAGAAAATGCTATTTAAAAGCATCCTTTAAATAAGTTTAGCCAGCATTGCGTTCAGCCATGAAGGCTAATAAAAGTTAATCAAACTCAGTGCAGCAAGCAAATTGAAGAAGTTCCACCCATCAAAGTGACAAGCGGAGGATGCAAATGAGTACAAGGGCCACCGGAGCCTGATAAGAGAAAAAAAAAAACCACAAGGAACATTAGGAAAAGAACGCCTACAACCAGTAGAAAGAAGGAGAAAAAAAATTGACAAGAACACAGACCAATAAGAAGGGACAGCAGGATGTAAGCCCCTTTAAAGATATATTTAATAATACAATAGATTTCACAAGCACAGTGCAGGATCTGTGCAGGTGAAACTTAAATAGGTTCATACTTCTCAAACGAAAAGCCAAGAAATATTATTTGTTCATAGTGAGCTTACGGCATCATCTAATGTGGATAAATCCTTTTTATTCCAATACGTTTTAATGAATTCAGGGGTATTTGTTTCATTGCATTGTGCAGCTTTAAAAACACCAAACATGCTTGTTTGGTAAAGAGGAGAGTCCAGCAAGAAAACAAAAGTTGCAATGCAAATAGCACAATGACATTTTTTAAAACCAAGATCAACCAAGTAAAACAAAGTCATCCAACTATCTTCTCAAGTAACTCTCCCAATCTTACACATGCAAACCACACAGTAGTTTGGCTTAAAATTAATAAATCTTTTCATTTTTCTGGACACCACTTATATAATACAGGTAATTTTTGAGCCCCTCCCCCCCCCCCTTTTTTTTCTTTTTTTTAAGACAATCCAAAATTATAACATGGGATTTCTAACCAAGTGAAACTCTGTGTAGGAAGTTGGCTCTGTATGCACTATTTCAAAGTAAGGAATAGTATGCACAGAGTCCAAGGGTTCCCCCTAGAGGTAAGATAGAGGCAAAAAGAGATAATACTAATGCTCTATTTTGTGGTAGTGTGGTCGAGCAGTAGGCTTATCAAAGGAGTAGTGTTAAGCATTTGTTGTACACACACAGGCAATAAATGAGGAACACACACTCAGAGACAATTCCAGGCCAATAGGTTTTTGTATAGAAAAATATATTTTCTTAGTTTATTTTAAGAACCACAGGTTCAAGATTTGCATGTAATACTTTAAATGAAAGGTATTGCAGGTAGGTACTTTAGGAACTTTGAATTAGCAAAATAGCATATACAGTTTTCACATAAATGACATATAGCTATTTTAAAACTAGACAGTGCAATTTTCAACAGTTCCTAGGGGGAGTAAGAGTTTGTTAGTTTTGCAGGTAAGTAAACCACCTACGGGGTTCAAGTTTGGGTCCAAGGTAGCCCACCGTTGGGGGTTCAGAGCAACCCCAAAGTTACCACACCAGCAGCTCAGGGTTGGTCAGGTGCAGAGGTCAAAGTGGTGCCCAAAACGCATAGGCTTCAATGGAGAAGGGGGTGCCCCGGTTCCAGTCTGCCAGCAGGTAAGTACCTGCGTCTTCGGAGGGCAGACCAGGGGAGTTTTGTAGGGCACCGGGGGGACACAAGTCCACACAGAAAGTACACCCTCAGCGGCACGGGGCGGCCAGGTGCAGTGTGCAAACAAGCGTCGGGTTTGTAATAGAAAGCAATGGGAGACCAAAGGGTGTTTTCAGCGATGCAGGCAGGCAAGGGGGGGCTCCTCGGGGTAGCCACCACCTGGGCAAGGGAGAGGGCCACCTGGGGGTCGCTCCTGCACTGGAGGTCGGATCCTTCAGGTCCTGGGGGCTGCGGGTGCAGTGTCCCTACCAGGCGTCGGGTTCTTAGAAGCCGGCAGTCGCTGTCAGGGGGAGCCTCGGGATTCCCTCTGTAGGCGTCGCTGTGGAGGTGCAGGGGGGAAACTCTGGCTACTCACGGTCTCGCAGTCGCCGGGGAGTCCTCCCTGAAGTGGTTGTTCTCCACAAGTTGAGCCGGGGGCGTCAGGTGCAGAGTGCCAAGTCTCACGCTTCCGGCGGGAAACGCAAGTTGTTTGTAAAGTTGCTGCTTTGTTTCAAAGTTGCAGTCTTTGGTGAACAGGGCCGCTGTCCTCGGGAGTTAATTGGTCCTTCTAGATCAGGGCAGTCCTCTGAGGATTCAGAGGTCGCTGGAGCAGTGTCTTTAGAAGGGGGGAGACAGGCCGGTAGAGCTGGGGCCAAAGCAGTTAGTGTCTCCGTCTTCTCTGCAGGGTTTTTCAGCTTAGCAGTCCTCTTCTTCTTAGGTTACAGGAATCTAGTTTCCTAGGTTCTGGGGAGCCCCTAAGCACTGAATTTAGGGGTGTGTTTAGGTCTGGGAGGGCAGTAGCCAATGGCTACTAGCCCTGAGGGTGGCTACACCCTCTTTGTGCCTCCTCCCAAGGGGAGGGGGGCACATCCCTATTCCTATTGAGGGAATCCTCCAAAATCAAGATGGAGGATTTCTAAAAGTCAGAGTCACCTCAGGACACCTTAGGGGCTGTCCTGACTGGCCAGTGACTCCTCCTTGTTTTTCTCATTATCTCTCCTGGACTTGCCGCTAAAGGTGGGGGCTGTGTCCAGGGGGCGGGCATCTCCACTAGCTGGAGTGCCCTGGGGCATTGTAACACGAAGCCTGAGCCTTGGAGGCTCACTGCTAGGTGTTACAGTTCCTGCAGGGGGGAGGTGTGAAGCACCTCCACCCAGAGCAGGCTTTTGTTTCTGTCCCCAGAGAGCACAATGGCCCTCACCACATGGGGTCAGAAACTCGTCTCTCAGCAGCAGGCTGGCACAGACCAGTCAGTCCTGCACTGAACAATTGGGTAAAATACAGGCGGCATCTCTAAGATGCCCTCTGTGTGCATTTTTTAATAAATACAACACTGGCATCAGTGGATACCAAACTTCCCAGTATTCAGTGTAGCCATTATGGAGCTGTGGAGTTCGTTGTTGATAGACTCCCAGACCATATACTCTTATGGCTACCCGGCACTTACAATGTCTAAGGTTTTGCTTAGACATTGTAGGGGCATAGTGCTCATGCACATATGCCCTCACCTGTGGTATAGTGCACCCTGCCTTAGGGCTGTAAGGCCTGCTAGAGGGGTGATTTACCTATGCCACAGGCAGTGTGAGGTTGGCATGGCACCCTGAGGGGAGTGCAATGTCAACTTAGTGATTTTCTCCCCACCAGCACACACAAGCTGGCAAGCAGTGGGTCTGTGCTGAGTGAGGGGTCCCTAGGGTGGCATAAGACATGCTGCAGCCCTTAGAGACCTTCCCTGGCACCAGGGCCCTTGGTACCAGGGGTACCAGTTACAAGGGACTTATCTGGATGCCAGGGTTGTGCCAATTGTGGAGACAATGGTACATTTTAGGTGAAAGAACACTGGTGCTGGGGCCTGGTTAGCAGGGTCCCAGCATCAGTATCAGGCAAAAAGTGGGGGGTAGCTGCAACAGGGAGCCATTTATTTACACTCTGCCTTAAAATGGTTTTAAGTATGACAAAATAAGATTTACACAGATAATTTCCAAAAGCAAAGAAGGAAGCCCCAGAGTGCGTATTATGAACTGCACATGGAATTTCTCAAAGCACGATTCATCATTATGCCTTGCTTGTTGTGAATTCAAATTTAAAAAAAAGAAAGCAAACCTTAATAGGTTCTTTATCAGCAACAAAGCTTTCTGTAGGATGTGTAAGGTGTACATACCTACCAGAACAAAAATAATTATGCAATAAGAAGCACTAATCCTGATGTTGAATAAAATCCATAATAAAGCCCTGTGTTTCCATACCAAATCATTGTAAGAAAATTCCCCATTCCCAGCAACGGCACATTTATCAATTTTATCATTACATGGCTACAGCCACAACCCAAAGACAAATTTCAACAAGTTTGAAAATTGTTCAAGTAAGGCATAAGCCACCCAACACACAGATATGCTTCTTTACATGTAAATAAACAATACCCGACAGACTCTGAAAGGGCTGCTGTGTGTAGCGCCTTCCCCCTTCCTGGAGCATGCAAGTACATTACGCTACGTACTGGAGCTGCGGCTAAGCAGGTCTTTACCCTCCAACATCCATTCACACACTGCGCATTAAGTCATACTTCCCAGGACCACACCCTGACACCTCTCCCGGATATCACATAGTTTGATTTCCAAGTCCACCCAGAACCACAAGGGTCCAAGTGCATATAGCATCAATATGCTACATCTCCACCTTTGTTAAATAAAAGATGGCCAGCATAATTTGAAATTACATCTCAATCAGTGTGCGAGGAGCCCATACTTGTCTACCAGTTTCTGGTGATCCACAATGATAGAGGTCCACCTGCATAAGGCAACGGAGTCGGACCTGTGGGTGAGGGGTCACCTCCACCGAAGTTGCACGAGCTGGCAGGTGTCAAGATAGGTGTTTAAATGTGATGTGTTCAGAGAGATAGCCTTCCTGGATGATGTGCTGTCACCATGTGTCCCTTACAAGCCACCATCTGTAACAGGTCAGTGGCAAAAGGGGTGTCTGTCTTTAGTTTCTGTCTCTGCTTTGCCAGTACTCGGTCTCCTTTGCCGAAGACGGTTTCCTGGGCATGTCGTTGCTGATCAGCAGACGCCTTTGTTTTACTCTTATGAGTAGCATCTGTGTCACAAAGTTTGTCAGCGTGCACCGATCGATCTGATGTTCACTGAGGTAATTTTGTTCTGATAGCTCTCTCAAAAAAGTAGCAGGGCTCTCACCCATTGTAGAGTGAGTTGATCTATAGGCCCAGAGGGTCTGCCACTTATCTGGGCTCTAATCGATTCTTTCAAATATGCGAGTTCAGCATTTCTGCTGTACAAAATACCTCTTGTTTGATTAACTAGAAGAAATGTTTGCTCCATGTATAATAAGAATCTAGCCCACATATAGGGTACACATGATCCGTGACTTGTCTTAGGTGACTAACAGCATTGCCATCAGGGCAAAAGTATTTTCCACTTTATGTTTGAACACTCACATTTATTAAATATATTACTAAAGCATGATGTGGTAGCACACTGTTATTTGCAGACAGTAAATGCCCAAGAAATTACCCTAAACTTCCTCACTAACATGCAGCTTTACTGTTAAAACTATGTAGAGTATTAGTAATCTGTAAAAACTGGGTTTCAGTAAACATATTTATCATCTAGGTGTTTTTACTTGTTTTCATCCTATTAAATATTTTTTCATCACACTGAAGAACAAAAAAAAATGGACTAACAGCTACTGACTTGCATTTTGAAATGTTCAGTTGACTTAGTTATTCAAATGTTGTGTGTTAGAAAAACCCATACAGCCTTTCGGTTCACTCTTTTTACAGCTGGTCAGATGGATCACCTAACAAAATCCTAGAACTCTGCCGTCAGAATGGAAGAAGACAAGCTGACTTTTGATCTCTCTCACTGAACATAGAGCAAATGTAACAAGAACAAGATTTAAAGGCATCTTTTTCACTTTGACTGAACAGAACACCTGTTCTTTGTCAACTTGCCAGAAAGGGCGAGTAGGTCCTAAAAAACAAAAACAAAAAAAAATGGTTCGCCATAGCGAGTGGTCGAGTCAATTTTTCAAGGCCGGATACCCCAAGTTGGAAAGATGTCATCAAGTCTTTCTATGACAATCATGAATTGGCGAGGACAGTGTACCCACCAAAGGAAAACAGGAATATTGATCTACGACTACCATGAGATGCTGTGCATCTCCTAATGGTCCAAAGAAGTCAACTGACACGCTCCTCCAGGTATGGGCAAGAAGGACAGACAGTCACCAGGTGGTGCATCATCTTAAGGGGCAGGCAACTGCAGATGTTGCATGCTTTCAATTCCTTTTCTACTTACTCATCTAGTTGAGGGACCACACACTGTCTCTCAAAGCTCTTTTGGTGGCAACAATGCCACGATATCCTTCATGGGCCAACTCAATGACCCGGTGCCGTATGCTCTCAGGTAGGACTATTCTCGAGCCTCTGAGATGTATGCCTTCTTGTGTGACTGCTAAGTCATCCAGTATGTTTTTGAACTGCTGGAATTCATTATCATCAGCCAAAGGCGGTGAGCATCATCTCCATGAGTTTGTCTCAATGAGTTCTTTGACAATAGTCATGTCTTGGTCTGTGTTAGTTGATACAATGATTTGGTCCGCAGACAGAGCTATTGGTGCGCTGGACCTTACAATAAATTTGAGATATTCTTTAGCTTTCTTGGAGGTCGAATTAGGACGATCTACCAGTGCTCGCTAAAAGTCATCTGCTAGGTTCCAACCCTTCCCCTGTTTGTGTAAACTTAGAATCCGTACTCTTGCAGCCTCAACCCTCACCTTTCTATGCAAGGTGGCATCTTAGCCTTCGGGTTTCCAAAACAAGAAAGCATCGCCTGGTGGTTCATAACAAAAATACATTGTTTCCCATAGAGGAATACATGAAAATGTTAACAGGCCCACACCACAGCCAGACTCTTTTTTTTGCAGCTGAGAGTAGGCATGTTCTATTTCAGACAGGCTGCAGCTGGCAAAGGTGTCTGAGTATTCAGATGGCCTTTGTGTTGAGCAAGGATCGTCTCCATCCCCACAGGGCTTGCACCTACCAGTGCCTCAGTATGCAGTTGTAGCCTCAATTGCAGGTTTTATTTCTTTGAAACGGATAGCATTCAGTAGACTACTGAAAAGGAACATTCAAGGAAGGTCGGGGAGGAGCAGATGGTAATGAGTGCCTGCACCTTGTGTGGACCTGGAGTCACCGTACCCTCACCCACAATCAGAGAATATGTGCCCAAAAACAGGTTTGGTTTTATGGAATTCACATTTTGCTGCATTTAAAGTGAGACCTTCTTCAGCAAGTAACTGACACATTTGAGTGAGGGCTGAAAGCATGTGCAGCAGGTTGGATTATTCCGTGAATAACATCCTGAAATATTGAGGCAGCAGAAGATACTCCAAAACGCAGTCTCTTGCATCTGAACAAACCAACAAGAGTGGAAAAAGTGATAATATAGCTGCAGTTCTTTTCTAACTCGAGCTGGCAATACCCTTTGTTCAGCTCAGGAGGGAAAACAACTTTTGCTCCGTTCAGGTGCATGATCATATGTTATATGGGGACGAGGGGGTGTCTTACTCTCATAGGCTCTGTTTGGCTGGTGCATATCAATACACAACTGTCCTTTTTGTGGTACAGCTACTATGGGACTAACATATGCTGTGGGGGCAATTCAACGTTCAACGATGTCATTTTTCAAACATGTTCCCAACCCTTTTTCTACAGCTTCTTGTAGACAAAGAGCAACTCTGCGGTGCCGCTGGGCCACCGGGTGAACATCTTCGTTGATATGAAGCTGTGCTTTCATTTTCTGGAGTTTTCCAAAACAATGAAAGGATGGAAATCGGCTCATAATCTCAGGCTGAGCACAGGGGTTGCAACTGAGAGATATTCACCCCTTAGCAGCGTTGGGAAAACTGAGTAAACATGCTCTAGATTTGGTTCCTTGAAGAAAATTAATGGTGGCTCGTACGGACGACATTTTTTGTTGCATTGCCGCTACAAAGGACCCGTAGCTTTGCACAGGTTAAGAAGATGCCCAGATGTTTATCTACCTGTCTGAAGGAGTGAGTCGTGACACTGGTGAGAAACTTACGTTTTTCCACTGGCATATTAATAGACACTGTTGATGATGAACGATATGGGGGTGACCGTTTACCTTCAAAGTAATTCTGGGACAGTATTCTAAAGAAGTTTTGTGCTTTATTTGGCATGCTATTTTTGAACTTCATCTTCTTCACCAGCAGCTAACCCCACATGTGAACACCGCCTTTTGGTGGACATCATCAGCACCCACCTATTGTCTCCGCTGGTACTCAATAGTGACGTGGAAGAACCTTTGTATGACTAACGATTTTTCTTGGTCTCCACTTGTTGTTGCTGATGTTGCTTTTTGGTTTTGTGGACGTGGGGTGAATGTTTCCAGTACATTCTCACATCCATCTTTTCTTTCCATTGTGACGCACTCGATTTTTCCTTAGCTCGACACACACTTATGAAGTGGCTCTCTTTCCCATGGCCCTTACAGATTTATTCTAGGGCTGGACATTTTCCTTCATGTGTAAACGACAATCCACAATGAAACCATAGTTTTGTTTTCTTCGACGACGTCAACTGACATGCATCTGTTCTATGCTTGCTTTTCATGGTCAACGCTGACTTACTGTGCGCTGTCTCTACTTCCAAGTGAGCAGCTTGTCATTCTACTTCTTTCTCTGATCTCGTAGAAACAGCATTTCCTCAAGACTGAGTGTCGGTCTCTATATGCTCCTTCTAATAGAATCTGAAAGGCAGACATCGATAATTCTGAGGTGTCTGGCTTCATCGGTTAAGGCACAGAATTTGCAATGTTTAGTAAGCGTATCATGTCTTTCAACAAACTCATCCATTGTTTTTACCAGTCGGTTATTGTGCTTTGTTGAAGATATCTTTCCCAATGGACATTTGGCACCGGACTGAATTTGGCTTCCAGCGCTTCACATTTCGGTGCGATGTTGAGTCAGTCTGTGAAACTTTCTTCAGTGGTTCTTTCACTCCATCATTTGGAAGATTTTTTGAATATTTGATGATTTTTTTTTTTTTATCTCCTTCCTCTAGCGCATCGATTAACTCATTCCATGTGTCAATCCACGCAGTCCACCTGGCACCAATGTTCTGTTTTGTGGAAGTGTCAAACAGCGGTGGAGGCTTCAAGAACACAGCTGCATTGCATTTTGCATTCCATGCTGCCATTGCATTAGCATATGTCTTAACTGATTTTGCTGTGCAGGGTGACTCCAATAACTTCTGCAAGCATCAGCTGCATGCAGAGGCCAATGTCGCAATATGCTTCAATCGCCCCTGAAAGTGAGGACATTCTCCGTTTCTTCTACCTTGTTGATGTTATGGTTGTTTTCCTTCGTCTGAATTGTTGCTCTATGTTCGGGGTGCAGCGTCTCCGCTGACAACTTCTCCAGCAGCATTGGTTGGTGTTTCAAATATGCTCCTATGCAGGGCCTTTGATAGCTTCTGCGGCTGTGTATGAGTTGGAGCACGGCTTTGATTCCATGTGTGCTGGTCGCAAAGTGCTTAGCATCGACCTGGGCAAAAGGCTCGGGCTGGACTGTTCCCATGGGGAGCAAGGTCAAGACTGATTTGCATATGGCTAGTTCCAAACTGGTGCGACATGGTAGGCAAAAAACGATGGATTAAACCAGATATCTGTGACTCTGGATGAACGTTTACATTGTTTAACATTCCATCCACCTTCTGTTCCTTTTGTCTTTGTCACCCTAAGGGGGAAGGGTATGCCCAGACGTGGGTCCCATGCTCACTGCGCCACTGGATTCAAGCTAGCTTGACTGATGAGCGATACCACAAAACCGGTCCCAGGGTGCTTGTTTACAGTCCAGGCAGGACCTGGCCTGGCAGTTCGGGTTGGAATGTTTCCATGGGAAGCAGGGTCAAGACTGATTTGCATCTGGCTAGTTCCAAACTGGTGTGACATGGTAGGCAAAAAAAACTATGGATTAAACCCAGATCTATCGACTGGGGGTGAATGATTGCATTGTTCAGCATTCTGTACATCATCTGTTCTTTCTGCATCGACCCTGAGCACATGCAGCACGCATGAGTAGTTTGCCATACGGTTGCAAACTCTCAGTTGGGGGGGGGGGGGGGGAGAGGGTCAATCTTGTTTTCCACAGGTATAAATCACCTACTCATCACCAGTTGTATAGTTTTACCCACCACTTGTGCAGGCAACTAGATTACACCATACACAGGAACTGTGGTTGCGCATGTCTACATGAACATTACGTCATACTTCCCAGAACCTTGAAGCACACCCTGACACCTCCCTTGCATATCATGTAGTTCATAGTCAGAGTCCGCCCAGAACCACAAGAGTCCTAGTGCATATGGCATCACTATGCTACACTGTGTATTCGGCCGTACGTTTCTAAGGATTACTGTCCTCAAGATATCTCTTGTAAAGATATAAGTCTTAGCATGGTTAAAGAGAATTTGTGCCTCCCTTACCAGTTAATTTGATTTATTCTGTTCCGGCTTATGTTTTTAAGCAACTGGAGTAAGTTCACTGGATATGCTCTGTAATTTTACAAAACATTTAATAAGAGAACTTTGGCTCTACATTAGGGAATGGGGCATACAGAGTGCACCTAGACCCAAACCCTGAAAAACGATTTTCCACCCATAACCAAGCAGACGCATTTGTTGCTTAAGGGCCTTTGAGCACCACCACACCGGTGCACTTAGAATTTCCTGACCACAACCTATAATACATGCCTGCAAGTATACAGGTACAGGTATACATTCCCTACTAGGGAATGTATACCTGTAACTAATCAGAGGGGGGTGAAACCCTTCTCATGGAACAACAACAATCCTCGTCAGGGTGAAACCCTTCTCATGCAACAATCACAATCCTCGTCAGGGTGAAACACAAGAAGTCACAAAATTAACCAGTGCGTAACCCTCTGACAGCTTGGCACAAAAGCAGTCAGGCTTGACTTAGAGGCAATGTGCAAAATATTTAGGCAGCACTCAAACAGTAATTAAGTGAAAACAACATAAGAACAACCAACCCTCCAACCTAGAAAAATAAAGTAAATTTTAATAAATTAAGTAACCCCTGAACGGCAGAAATCCAATCAAAAGAACGGAAGATATGCACTGTCAACGTCTTATGTAAAATTGTAGCAGTTAATTTACAAGACTTGGGTACACATAGACCATTTTACTATGGACTTACAAGTAAATTAAATGGACCAATTAGATGTAAGCCAATTGTGCCATGTTTTAAGAGAGAGCCAAAGCACTTCATAACTGGTTGGCAATGGTAGAGTGCACAGTCTTAAAGCCAAGAAAAACAAATTCAGCAAAACATTCTGTAAAATTGTTCCTGGAACCCAACTGACAATTTTCCCACTTTTTTAAGCACATATTGATACATTCAATTTGCTCAAACCCGCTAAGTTATTCCCCAGTAATCGCTATCACCAAGACCATATCCAACTGTATACTTGGTTTCCCAGACTGTGACAAATGACCCATAACAAATACTTCTTCTTTACTTAGAGGATAAACTCTGAGAAGGCAAGAAGTTTAGTGCATGTAACCTTCTGTCTCATGATGTAGCAGAGCTTTGATCCACCTACCAACTCCTCTGATTTCCTTGAAGAGGAAAATGTCCAAATGGTGAAATGTGGATATCTAACAGGATAACACCTGCCCTGGGATGTCGGTGGTAAGAGAGGATGCATCACAAAATAAATGTCCAATAACATCTGGCTATCTCTCAGGGCCCAAAGAAACGCATCTACACCATTTTAAGCTAGAGGGTGTAGGAACAAGAAAAACAAGTCAAAGCGAGACCCAGAAAGAATTTGCATCACACCTTGCAATGGGAGAACGGTGAAAGAAACTGAGCTATTAAAACAAGCAATGTGCCTGCAGAAGCTAAGAGAAATATGAATTACTTTGCTGAGATAAGTAAGGCGATGAATGGGTGGATTTAATACCAATGATTAAGATATAACTTGTTGTGGTCTAAGAAGAAAACAGTTTCTGAAAGGTGTTCAAAGTATGTCAAAAAGAAGAGATGTGGCAAAAGGTAAAGCCAAATTGTCATTTTATTTTTAATGTTCCATATTTCATTTCAACCTCTCTAAAGTAGATTTTCTTATATCCTGGGAGGAGAACCTGCCCTGAAACTGCCAATGCCTGAAAATGAATTTCTGTGGATGACACCCATGCAGATGCATAAAAATAAGCCTCTTGCAGTTATCAAATGTAATAAAAAGGGTGTGCGATTCATATAAAACCTGAATGAAATCTCATTTTTAGAACCTCCAACCAGATGCACGGATTGCCCAGCAATAATGGATCTGGACAGGGTCCAAAGAGAAATAGGGAAATTGAGGAAAAGTGTCAGGCCAGGATGACATTCAGAAGCTGCAAGCGAAGAAGGAAAGGTGGCCAGCTACAGAGATCTAGAGACATGCAAAAATATGCTTCCATATGTCAAGTAGGGAAATCTACTTTTAAAGGATACAGTCCCAAGCGAGTTCCGACGTCAAAGATAAACCGTGCTCCTTCTCTACGATACCTTGCTTCTGTAGCTGGTTCAAGGCCCTCTAACTGTGAGGGAGTATGTGCCAAGTCTTTCTTATCCCAGTACCAACAAGGCTTAGCATGATCCAGGTTGCTAGTATGTACAGAAGGGCTGGAATTTTCTTTGTTTTCCTTCATTGACTGAAGCTGGTATGTCTTTGTTCAATAAATGATGAACAAGTCAACTGAAAAGCTGGAAGAAAGAAAAAAACACCATTAGATATCTTTATAAGAGTTAATTACCACAAAGGCAATGTGATTAAAGGTAGGAGTAACTACAACTCGTCCGCTTTGGACAATGGAGTTCATCAGTAAAGTGATGCACAATCTATTCTGCCCACTCCATCGAAAAACCCTAATACTGTGGGGTGTCACAAAAAAAAGATGCATGTGCTCACCCACAAGCTATGCTCCTCTTTCACCATTCATCAATTTATAGATTAAAGTGACTCCTACTATGGAGCACCTAGCGGGAGATATTTTGTATTGAACAGGAGAGAGTTTAAAACTACCTCCCGAGTGACATATCAGAATTTAATAATGTTGTCTAGGTCAGTGGTTCCCAACCTGTGGTCCGGGGACCCCTGGGTGTCCGCAAAGCCTTCTCATAGGGTCCGGGAGAGCCTAGAAAATTAAAACATATTAACAAATATTGACAAATTAGGTCCCCAGATTCCAGTAATGACTCAGGAAGGTGTCCCCGGATTTCCATGATGATTCAGTGGGGGTCCCTGGGTTCCATTAATGTTAAAGTGGGGGTCCACAGAAATCAAAAGGTTGGGAACCACTGGTCTAGGTTAATATTAAAAACAACTAGGATAAATGGAAGAAAATAATGATCTTCTTGCCCCTGCATGACCAGCGTGCTTCAGCACGTTTATTAGCCAGAAAGAGACAGTGGGTTTTATCATGTCCTTGTAAGCTCTTGTGTTGTTGAGTATACTGGTCCTAGGAGTGGGTAGTGGAGAGTAGGGGGGGTTAGATAACTATGCAATAAGGCCAGTATCCAGGTGATAAGTTACAAATAATTAAAACAATTGAGAAACTGAGGTTTAGAAATGTAGTATGGCAGACCTTCCTAAAGACACCTATACCTCTATTATGGTTTATTGCAGCAACTGTAAAGTGTATGAAAGGATACATCGACATTCGAAGGCACAGAAATTAAACAAGGGAGCATCTTGAACCAGATTTGAATCACCAGAGCAGTACCCCAAAGATGGTCTTTAGTGCACCTGCTGCCACCTCCAATACTAGCCTAAAGAGGTACTTACTAGAAGTAGCTGCTCCAAATAGATGGGAATTCAGACAGTAGAAGGAGATGAGAGATGCAATTTGGTGCCACTGGCAGAAGGGGACAATACTGCAGCAGATGTTTGTTGATGTTGTTGTAAAAAAGTCTTTGATGGAGTTTACTGAAAGAAGATAACAGGGCTTGTGTGCAAGACCTCCAATTCCTTGTCCCGATAGCGTACACCTGTCAAGAGACAAGACCGCAGTTAGGTGGAAATAAAACATCAGCTAGCTTTATAAGAATGAACTTCCACAAAGATATTGCGACTGTAGGAGGGAGTAACTAGTACCGATCCAAGTAGGACACTGGATTTAATCAGTAAAGGAGTTAAAGATCATTTCTGGCCACCCTCTCAAAAACCCAATAATGTGGTGTGTCCTCAAAAAGGATGCAATCCATAACCCACAACCGAGGTTGCCTGTTTCATCATCGAGATGCTTCTCCACCACTGCTTATTTTACAGTGTGAAGAGGTTCCTAGAAGGAGATCTTTTGTAATGAACGAGAGTGAGTTTAAAAATGCCTCTCAAGCGACAAATCAAAAGGTATTAATGTTTTCTAGAGTAATATTAAAAACAACAAATGAGGACAAATAGAAAAAATATTAGGGGCGATAATTTGTCCAGCAGCAGATCAAATATATTTTGTCTCGACCTCACCTACATTCCTGGGCAGCAAAAGCTCAAACCTTTAGATTAGCAGATCAGCCTTTTCGTGTTCTGCAACCCTGCACACCAGCCAAGATATCACACGATGGATCCCGAAGGATGCAACCGAGTAACCAACAGAGAAAAAATAGTGCTCAAACTTGCCCTTTCTTGTTGAAGTGAACGGACTGGATGAAAAGGACTACTCAGATAGTTGTTCATCCCCACATTATATGACATAATTATCACTGACAAATGCTGCCGTTATTATCATCTGAAGAAACCTTATGTTCAAAGGCCAATGGAAGGAAGGAAGACTACTTTGGGAAGCGGCTACCACTGTTCAAAGCAGAATGTGCTCCTGTTCTCACAGGTCTGAGCAAGAATAGAAGGACTATTAGAACATAAGGCAGACCAATAAGAGCACATGAGGGGCATCCTTCTGACAACAGATCACTGCGACAGTATGAGGATGTTGAATTTGTGGAAGCTATGCAAGTAGTGTCCTGTAAGTTCCATTAAGTGAGTTACACCCAGTGTAAGTGAGCCCACGTTGGGATTTTCAGACATGGAGCCTTAGCAGAGTTGACAGCATATACTTTAAGAAGGTTTTAACTCTGTACTGAAATTCACACTCCCCTTTGAGGGTAGGTACATGCAGCCAATGAAGAGGGTTTTTACAGCCATTTGCGAGTAGCCGTAAGTCGGCCTGGTAGTACGCAGCTTCAGTGCTCCATTCTCCTGCTATATAGTGTCAATTGCCAGTGTTGTATTGCATGGGACTCATCGCAACTGAACTGATTATACTACATTTTTGCAGACAAAGCACTACCAATCACCAAATACTGTGCACAGAAGCGTCCCAACAATTGTACTAACATACTGTACTACACCTTTAAACAAAGCTCGTGAATGGCTAACTTAATGACCTCTAGCTTAAGGTGCCAAGAGGTAGCACACCTTACCTCCGTCTGCAGCATGTGTGTCTGCCAGTCACTAGCACCGGAGGTAGTTACATGCCCAATCAGACGGACAATGCAGATGTTCTAGTAGAGCAGCGCTCAGGTCTTCAATTCCACAGGGTGACTTTCCACAGAACTACAACTGAGAGCATGGCGAGGTAGTCTCGCTTTTTCGGGTTGGTTAAATCCTAGGACAGTTTCTGCAGCCAAGCCACAGGGAGAGGAATGAGTGTCTCAGGGCACTGGGTGTTTGCTTTGGGGAGACAGTTTGCAAGTGAGAGAGCAAAGCAGTAACATTCTGAGCGTCGGAACAGTCAGTGCACAAAGAGGTAGGCCTTAGTGACAGTGTAGGCAAAATGTTGACATATGTACCACTTATGTCAGAAAACACTGTCACAATGTCAAACATCTCTAAACAATATGCATACATTGATCACATTACACCTGAATTCCAGACCAACGGGCAGCACTGTGTCGTCTCTATCAGGAATCAATGTATGTTATACTATGCTGAAAGGGAATTTCACTTTGGTGCAAGTCAAGAAAGAAAAAATGTGACGTTAGCCGTTTTATAACAAGTAACTGCCTTGTTAATTTATCTGACCATTGTCATATTCACAGCTAAACGTGGCGTGTGCTTTGTTTAAAGTAGGACGTGCTGGGAAAGAAAGGGCCCCTGCATGCTATTCCCATAAGGAGTAGAGGGGGAATGCCCCCCTTCCTTGATGGCCCAACTGTACACGTATCTGGTACCCTGACATTTACATGGGTACAGATAATAAGAAAATCTAAACATATGCGCAGCGGTCTAGGTCTGTCACTGACCATACAAGGTAATTAACAATATATAACAAATTGTTCTCTTGATACATTTTCATCAGAAAGGTCACGTGCGCGAATAAAACAGCGCTATGCAACTCTCCACAAGGAAAAAACATGAAAACGGAAACCAAGGCTGCTCGCAAGTAACAGGCGGTTGTAATACCCCAAAAAATACCATGCACTTGTTTACTCAGTAGTCCTTTGTGGTTGGATAGGTAAACATTTAACATACATCAACTATGTCCTATAGCACAACATGAGAAAAAACAGCGACCGTGACGTGTCCAGGGAGAGTAGTTAGCTAAGAGATAAATACTAACCGCAATGTCCACAGCAGCAATCTCACAGGAGCCTGGTCGTTACAAACTGGAAGGCTTTGCCCCGCCTTCCGAAAGGCATTTACTGATATTACCAGCCACGCCACATCTCATGTTGTTGAGAGAAAGTTCGATGCGGGGCGAGAAGCTGAAGGCAGTCCCCGTCGGCAGGTTAGTCATTCAACGCATTCAAAGACCCAGGCGGCAGCAGAGAAATAGGATTGGAAGTTAGAGGAGTATAGACCAGATTGTCTAGATGGCAGGTCGGGAGGCTGAGGACACAACGTCCAGTCAGTAAAGGCAGCGAGTAAGACACACTGTCTCAACCAGTACGAAAACCCGAAATCTTCCCACACGGGAACAGGAAAGGAAGCAAAAGAAACAGCAGGAAGTGACGCACCACACAATAATGTAAGGTCCGGGTGGCTGGCGGCAGTAAACTGAGCTACGGAACCTGCTGCTGGGAGGAGTCCCGTCAGTCTACGCCTACCTATAGGAAAGCCAGCGTGCCTAAGTGAGACATAGTACACCCGCTTTGCGGTCGTGGGGTCGCAAAGGAATCGTACAAAATATTTGGGGCCAAACGCCAGAGCGGCCGGCTTTGGAACTGCGGGACCCAGTATGCACCTCGGCGTTAACTCAGCATGCTGTGATAATTGGTAAATCACTTAATCGCCCGTACCTAAAAAATGAATCTGAACTCATGTAATGGGATGCTCGTGCAAAAAGCTGTAATGTCCTTACAAAAACACAAACAAACCTACACGCAACGGCTGTTATCCCAACGATGCATCGGCCTGTCTACGCTCCCCTTGCTTGAGGCACATTCCCTGACTTGCGATCGCTTGCTCAATTTGTGGCACGTGCAAAACCCGAAGACCCACAGCCAATGAACTGGCCAGCCAAACCAACTTTAAACTACGCTTTCCGAGACGCCTAAAATAAACGGACTTCAAAAGTTCTTACCGGCTATTTCCATACCATCCTTCGCTTTAGCTCTGTACAGTAGAGGGTATTTGTGACAGGTGTCTAGATTGTCAATAAAGAAAAGCTTATGATGTAATGTCCTGTAATATGTGGAAGTGAATTTCTTATGTAAGTAGGGGCATAAGTGTTATTTAATGTTTGTTGCTTTAAGGAATGTAGAGTATAGAATTCTGACTAGGTCATGAGAGAATGTTTGGGTTTAATTTGACGACAGACTGGTGCGCTGGAAGAAGAAGAAGGTCGTGGGTCTTGTCATGAATAAACTTCTACTTTCTTCAAAGAGATAATTCTCCTAATTTTATTGGATGCGCGATTACTACAATTTATGGCGACGATCTTAAACTTAGACCCACCGACAGTGAAGATTTAAACCTCGTCAAGAGTGCTGATCGCCGTTCATGCATGTGTTTTGGGACCTGTGTGTCGAGTTGAAGACACTGAGCACTGCGTGGTGTTGTTTTTTCAGCTGGGGGTCAGTATACCTGTTGGACTCGTGCTGGAACTACATAGGGATGAAACGGAATAATATACGAGTCAAAGTGAGGAATTCAGTTTGGAAGTGTGCAATATTGCTTGGGCGAACTGCTTCGAGAGTACAGTGACTCTGTGCAAATCTCGACTTACAGTTTGCTCTGTGGTGTTGCAGTGAGGGCTTGAAGGCCTCCAACGGTTGCACCATCAACGAAGGGAGCAGCATTGTTCGAAGTGGGCGCAGAGTTCCAGGCAGTAACACGCTCTTCGTGAGGATCACAGCGCGCTGAATGACGCATGCGATCTCGCTCTGGTGCATAGCGTGGTACGTCATCACGGTGGTTGACGCTGCGTGTCTCCATTTTGGATGTGTTGGTGCAGGTTGCCTAGCAACAAGTTAAAGCGAGTGAGACACGGAGATCGTACACGGAAAGTGACTGTGTTTTCATGATTTTTCATCGCGCATGCATCCAAGACGATAGAAAGCACACAAGTGAGGAGGAGATTTAAAACATTTCTTATTATTTGTTCAAGAAATATTAAAGGATGGCCATTAATAGTAATTCAAATGCCATGCAACCACCTCCTTTTTTGGAACTTCCTGGGAAACCTAGCAAACCGTGGCATAAATGGCTAAGAATTTTTGAGAATTATGTGGAAGCCATTGATGGTTTAAAATATTCACCAGCTCGCTAAAAAGCCATTCTATTTAATCTTTTGGGTAATGCGGGACAAGATGTCTACGATAATTTACCTGTGGTTTCTGCACCTACTCGAGAAGACTCTTGGGATGTTTATAAGGAAGCACTGGCACGTATGGGAAGGCAGTACGTGGATGAACCTTCAGTAATGGTGGAAAGACACACATTTTTTAAACGCAAACAATCTGCGGATGAATCTATTGAAGATTATTTGGCTGTTTTGCGTGTATTAGCATCTAAATGTGTTTTGGGGAATTATCTTGACACTGCCTTACGCGATCAATTAGTTTTTAACTGCTTTAACAAAAAGATTCAAGAACGCATCTTAACGTGTAAGAATCCATCTTTAGATGAGGTTATGGATATAGCAAGAAGTATAGAGCGTTCTGTGGTTTCATAATTTTTTTTATCGGAGTCTAGTATCAGTGTGTCCTCTGACATTGCTAAAGTTTCCGCTGTCGAGGTCACACCTGTTAGTAATGAGGCTAATATACATTTGGTTACACATAAGGGTAGTGTGAGAAGGAATGTTGACAAGAGGGTGAGTGGAGCATGCTACAGATGTGGGTCGAGATTCCATTTAGGGAATTTTCAAAATTGTCCAGCTCAAGGCAAGAGATGCAATAATTGCAAGAAAATTGGACATTTCTATAATGTATGTCATGCTAGTTAAATAAAGAGTCAAGGTTAGTCAACTTGATGTTGAGAATTACATATTGGCTGAAGCGATTCACAATGTATCGGTGTCATCACTAGAAATTAGTGCAATAGGTGAATGTGGAAAAATATGTAAAGGTCCTATGTGTGACGTTAAAATTGGAGCAATTGACTTAAATGTGATGGCGGATTCTGGATCTCCAATTACAATTTTGGCGGAGAACACATTTCACAAATTTTGGTCTGAAAAATTACTGAAATCTACAACTATTAATCCCAAGGCTTTTGGGGAGTATGACATAATCATGAGGGGATACTTTGAGGATAGTGTTTTGTTTAAGGGGAGGAACATTTTTACTAAAATTTATGTAGCTGTTAACGGACGGGATATTCTAGGTTGGCAGGACCAAGCTAAGTTGGGCATTATGTTACGACCAGGTCATGAGGAGCCAGTCACTTTAGGTGACATGCCCATTTTAATGATTCAAGAAAAAAACATATGTGACAATTTCACTAAGATACTACAAGATAAATTTCCTCAAGTGTTTTCTAGCAAGATAGGAGTTATTAAAAATTTTGAACATCAGATTGTACTCAAAAGTAATGCGGTTCCAGTGATACAAAAAGTAAGACCTGTTCCTTTGTCAGCCAGAGATGATCTTAAGAAATTACTTAATGATATGTGTAATCAAGGCATTATTAAACGTGTGGAAGCATCAGAATGGGTTTCTGCGGCAGTTGTCACACGAAAAGGTAACGGGGATATACGCCTGTGTGCTGATCTAAGAGTTCTTAATAGAAATATCCGTGTTGATTGTCATCCCCTCCCACGTATTCATGAAATGCTTGCCAGATTAGGTGGTAGCAAATATTTTTCTACAATTGATTTACGCTCAGCGTACCATCAGATTCCATTGGCTAAAAATTCACAACATTTGACTACGTTTGTGACACCTTTTGGTGTATATATGTACAGGCGCATGCCATTTGGCTTGGCGTCTGCTGCCAGCATTTTTCAACGATTGATGGATCAAATGTTTGGAGATCTTGGAGGTGTACAAACTTTCCAAGATGATATTTTAGTTCACACGGAAAGCCTAGATGATCACATTGTACTTTTAGAAGAGGTCTTAGGTAGATTGGGTGCGTGAGTTATGACAGTAAATTTTGGAAAATGTAAATTTTTAGCACAACAGGTTAATTATTTAGGACACAACATTTCAGGTGATGGTATCAGACCCAAAGAATCTTTGTTAAAAGGTATACATGAAGCGGCAGTTCCGGGTGACAAAGATTCCCTTAGGGCGTTTTTAGGCTTGAGTGAGTACTACGCACGTTTTGTGCAAGGTTATGCAGTAGTTGTGCAGCCGTTAAGGAATCTCTTGAAAAAAAATGAGAAATTCATATGGTCCAAGGATTGTCAGGAGGCGTTTGTGGCTGTAAAAAAATTAATCACGTCTGCTTCTGCAATTAAGCCATTTATATATGGGGCGAAGTGCATAAGTACAGTTGATGCCAGTGGAAGAGGTTTAGGGGCAGTCCTCAGTCAAATGGTTAATGGTCAGGAACGTACCATTGCATTTGCCTCACGTACCTTGAATGTGGCTGAGAAAAACTATAGTACAATTGAAAGGGAAGCATTAGCGTGCTCTTGGGCCTATGAAAAATTTAAAATGTACATTTGGGGGAACAAATTTGAATTGCATACGGATCATAAACCCTTAATATACATGTTGGGAGATAGTTGTTCGAATAAAGCTTCATCTAGACTGATTAGATTGTTGGCTAGGTTACAGGAATTCAACTTTGACATAAAATACATTCCTGTGGGAAAAATGTTAGAGCGGACTGTTTGTCATGCCTACCTGTTGAATGTGATGAGGTGGTGGATGTCAAGGATAAAAAATGGGAAGGATTGGAGTACGTGTTTACTATTGGAGATGTAAATGAACAATTTCGGATTTCTGAGAAAGAATGGGTTGAGAATTGTGATAAAGATGAGTGTATGACTCAAGTGAAGAAATTTTTAATTGATGGTTGGCCCAATGAAAGATCTATGTCAATGGAGTTGAGATGTTTTCATCAGGTGGCTTCAGAAATGTCGATTGTTAATGATATCTTGGTTCGACAAGATTTGTTTGTTCCTCCCAGTGTTTTACGTCCGAAAATTATTGCTTTGGCACATGAGGGACATTTAGGTATTTCGGCAACGTCAAAGAAAATAAAACAAATCTATTGGTGGCCAGGTATTGATGGGCAAGTTAGAAGGTTTGTTGATTCTTGCACGGAATGCTTGTGTTCAGACAAGCATTGAAAAACTTCTACAGTTCCTTTATGTCCGGTTACTTGGCCCAACAATGCTTGGGAAAAAATTGGGTTAGATTTTTCGGGCCCTATTAACATGCTGGGTTGTGATAAAAAGTTTTTGATTGTGGCTATTGATTATTTTTCAAAATGGTTGTACTTTTCTTTTGTTAAGTCTGCTGATTCTGCGTCTGTCATAACATTTTTGAAACATCTGTTTTACATAGAGGGGAGAGTTAAGGAGATTGTGACGGATAATGGCTCCCATTTTATTTCTGAGTTGTTCACCAGTTTTCTGGTTAAAAATGATGTAAAACACATAAGGGTACCTTTATATAGTCCCTCTTCCAATGGTTTAGTTGAAAGGGCAAATAGATTAATTAAGGATGGTGTTCAAACGGCAATTGCTAATAACCTTGATGTCAGAGATTACTTACAGTTCAAGGTGTGGAATTATAATATTACACCACAGAGTACAACAGATGTTGCTCCTTTCATTTTGTTGAGAGGTAGGAAACCTATTACGGCCATTAGTCCAAATTGGTTATTGGATAAAGTGGAACGTTATCAAAAAGTAGACTTACAAAGTCTCAGAGAACATGTCGGTGAAAAACAAGATTGTTATAAAAAAAACTATGATTCCAGGATGCATGTTAAGGAGGGAACGTTGTGTGTGGGAGATTGGGTCCTTATCAAAAAAACGCATAGGGTTAGTAAGGGGCAGTCTAAATTCTCTGAACCTGTAAAAGTTGTAAGGATGAACAGGACAGCAGTTCTATTGCAAGATAGGGGGTGGTGGAATTGTAATGTTTTAGTCAAAATTACTCCTAAGCAAGCTGGCATCATTTTTGAAAGGGTGAAGGCACATGGTAGCAAGGTAAGACAGGATTGGTTTGATTTAGATGCTCATACATGTGCGGGCCGCAGTAGGGAGTTGCATGATAATTTGAATCAAGGAGATGGTATGGGGAGCAGTGATAATACAGTTGTTCCTTCTCCGCCATCTAGTTTCCAGTCTACAGGTGGAATGAGATCTGCTCCTACTCATTCAAGCAGTGACAATACAGTTGTTCCTTCTCCGCCATCTAGTTTCCAGTCTACAGGTGGTGGAGATGCTTCAATCAGGAGTAGTGCTAGAATGAGATCTGCTCCTACTCATTCAAGGGACTTTGTATATTATTAATGATTTGTAAATATGTATATTTCCTCTGTTTGATTTTCCTTTATCAGTTTTAGAGTCGATGTATTTTGTGTGCATTTTTATTGTATATTTGTATATATATTTTATGTTATTGCTTCAATTTCTTATTTGATTTATGGAAAGGGGGATGTGTAATATGTGGAAGTGAATTTCTTATGTAAATAGGGGCATAAGTGTTATTTAATGTTTGTTGCTTTAAGGAATGTAGAGTATAGAATTCTGACTAGGTCATGAGAGAATGTTTGGGTTTGATTTGACGACAGACTGGTGCGCTGGAAGAAGAAGAAGGTCGTGGGTCTTGTCATGAATAAACTTCTACTTTCTTCAAAGAGATAACTCTCCTAATTTTATTGGATGCGCGATTACTACAATTTAGTAACAAAAACGTCACAGCATGAGTATTAAGTGAAAAACACAGTTGTGTTTGTTCTCAGGATATTTAAGTACAGTGCTTTCCCCAAAAATACAACTTTGTGTTACAAACGTCACCGAAAGTCAGCTGGCGTGTTACAGAAACGAAAAGAGAACGAATAGGGCCCCTTGTTCTCACAGCTGTAACCTTTAAGTGGATGTAAGAAGACGGTGTGTGGCGAGTACCTATTGTACTTACACCTTATACCAGGTTCAGGTATCCGCTCTTAGTGAAGTGTAGACAGTGTTTAGAAGCCAGGCTCTCTAAAGGTAGCTGTGGTTGAGCAGCCAAGCCTTATCTAGTAGACATGCAAACCTCATGCAATACCACTGTAGTCACACAACACTTACAAATATGAAAGAAGACACGCAGTTCTATAAAAATAAAGGTACTTTATTTTTGGAACAAATCACCACAAAATACTGGACAGGTGCCCCACCTTTAGGAGTTAAGTAATACACTAAATATATACACTAGTAATCAGAAAAAGGTATAGAAAAGGTTAGAAAACAGTGCACATAGTAATAACCAATAGTGACTCTAGGGGGGAGCACAAACCATATACTAAAAACAAGCATTTGCAATGTAATGGGTCTTTCGTATGCTCGAAGTAGAGCTATTAGCATTGTAAACTCCTAACCGGACTTTTCTTGCCACATAAATTGAAAATGAAAAGTAAAACAGTTTCACATAACTGACCGGACTTTTCTTGCCATATAAACTGAAAAGTAAAATTTTCACATAAGTGAGCCGACGGGCGCTATCAGTGCAAAGCATACACACAAAGGGAAATAAAAGTTTGCTCGCAGTGAAAACTATAGCCAAAAGTGCAATTATACATGTAACCTTCAAAAGTGCAATTTTCGATGTAACTGGCAAAAGTGCAATTACTTATGTAACAAGATCGATGTCATGCAAATCGCTCGACTACTGCCCAGCGAGGTCACACTGCGAAATAAAGAGAAAAAGTTGTCCAGAAACCAGACGGAAAACATTGAGCCTCGTATGTTTTCAGTAGTTGGTCAGTGCGCTCGAGGATGGCTAAACACTGGAAAAGGCATGCCTTTCACTAATGAAAGCAAGTGGATTTTAAAAGGCAAGCCCACAAACCAATGATAAAGACTGACGTGACATGGGCGTGATTAGAAGCCCATTGAGAGATTACAACAGGGGACGGAGTGCTTTGCGCTCACCCCTATAAATGGAGTGCGAACAAGGTACCCCCACCTAGGTAAGTAAGATGTATAGAGGGGAGCTGGGAGTACCAGAAAACCACAGAGGTAAGTAACACATACCCCCCCCCCAGTAACCAGGAATGCAGGAGTAAAACACTGGATATTCCCCAAACCACCCAAAAGGAGGAAAAGAAGAAAAGAAGACACCCAGAGAAGACTGCATGAAAACCCACAGTGGATTCTTGAAGAAAGAAGACCTGTGGAGAGAGGGGACATAGTCCAAGAGTCACAGTAGAGTCCAGGAGGAGTGTGAGCTACTACACACCCAGCTGTGGATACAGGAGTTGGTCGACGGTGGTGAAGAACAGGTCAACACTGCAGCCCTGAGCCAGAGAAGAGTTCCTGATGGATGCAGATGGAACTCCATGCTGTAAGGAGGATTGCAGACAGGTGTCGGTGCTGGAATTCCACCAACAAGCCTTGGCAAAGGCAAACTTGCGGTTAGTGAAAATCAGGCCCAGCCGGGGACCAGCAAGGCCCAGGAGGACTCAACCCGGGAGGGAGAGTCACAGGGGACCCTCAGCGTCACAGAGAGTCCACAGGAGCAGAGGCAGCACCAACAAGAGTCCCACAGGACAAGGACATAGAAGGTGCAAGAAGGAGCCCACGCAGCACTACCAAAGAGGATCCCATGCTGCAGGAGAACCACACAGAAGGCTGGGATTTGCAGGAAGGAGTGCTGGGGACTGGAGCTCCACGAAGCCTGAAGATCCCTTGGAGGGGGCGCAGACAAGCCTTGGCAGCTGCATGGGACGTGGTGCACAGGGGTACTGTCCTGCGTGGGAATGCAAGGGCTTACCTTCACCTAAGTTGGACAGCTGGTAGAAAGGACTGACGGGATCACTCCAGACCACCACCCGTGATGCAGGATCCACGCAGCTCAGCTGGAGAGGGGAGCCACGCAGCCGGTCGTCGCTTGCTGTAGGTGCCTGTGGTTGCAGGGGAGTGATTCCTTTACTCCAAGGGACACTCCATCTTCTTGTGCAGGCTAAAGAGTTGCAGTCTTCTGAGGATGCACGGCGAGGGAACTGTTGCAAAGCTGTCAGGAACTCTGGATACAATGTTGCAGAAGAGTCTTCCTTGTGGATCTGCAGCTTGTCGGTTCCTGGAGGGTCCAGTCGCGGTTCCAGTGGCCAGGAGCTGAAGTGGAGGTTGCAGAAGAGTCCTGCTGGAATCTTGGGAGCCAAATCTGAGGACCCACCCAAGAGAGAGACCCTAAATAGCCCTGAAAGGGTGATTGGTCACCTAACCAGGTAAGCACCTATCAGGAGGGGGCTTTGACGTCACCTGCCTGGCCACTCAGATGCTCCCAGAGTTCCCTGCCAACATTGGAATCAAGATGGCAGAACCCAGGGACCCTCTGGAATCGCTCTGAGCACCACCCCTGGGGTTGTGATGGACAGGGGAGTGGTCACTCCCCCTTCCATTGCCCAGTTTCACTCCAGAGCAGGGACTGTGGTTCCCTGAACCAGTGTGGACTGGTTTATTCACAGAGGGCACCAAATGTGCCCTTCAAAGCAAAACCAGTGGCTTGGAGAGACTACCCCTCCCAAGCCAATTATACCTATTTTCAAAGGGAGTGGGTGTAACATCCCTGTCCCAAAGGAAATCCTTTGTTCTGCCTTCCTGGGCTTGAGCAAGTCAAGCAGCAGGAGGGCAGAAACCTGTCTGAGAGGTGGCAGCAGCTGGGGCTGCCTGGAAAACCCTGGAAGACGTGGTAGCAATGCTGGGGGTACTCTAAGGAGCCCCCAGAGTGTATGGAATCATACAACCAATATTTGCAAAAGTATTGGGGTATGATACCGACATGTTTGATACCAAACATGCCTATGTTCGGAGTTACTATTATGTAACTGGACACAGGTAGTGACCTATTTCCAGTACACGCATAAAATGGCATCTCTGCACTCACGAAGTCCAGGAAAATGGAGCTGGAGTTTGTGGGGGCACCTCTGCTAGTGCAGTGGTGCCCTCACACACAGGTACTTGCACCCTGCCCTCTGGGCTAGAAGGGCCTGCCATAGGGGTGACTTACAGTGACCTGGTGCAGTGACCCTTTCACGCAGGCTGCAATGGCAGGCCTGCAGAACACTTTACGTGGCCTCCCTATGGGGGGCATAATACACGCTGCTGCCCATAGGGATCCCCTGGAACCCCAATGCCCTGGGTACCATCTATTAGGTACTTACATGGGGGGCCAGTATGCCAATGTTGGGGATAAAAAGTTACCAACAACCATATTTAGAGGAGAGACCATAATCGCTGAGGTCCTAGTTAGCAGCATACCAGTGAACACAATCAAACACACTGACAGACAGGCCAAAAGTAAAGGTAACCAAGCTAGAAAGAGGCTGCTTTCCTACATTGGGTTTATGTATGAGTAGTATTGGGCCTTCATTTTGTCTATTTTCTTCTGTGACAACAAAAAACAAATACTGGAAACACCTGAATAAATAGGAGTTCATAATGAACTTTTAGATGGCAGGTCATTTTTTGGTATCCTAAATTTACCACATTACCTAGTGGGACAACAGTGCACTAATCATTCTCAGCATGTGTGATATATGTACTACATGCTTTTCATTTATGTGTTCTTCATTTAGCTTACTGTTTGCTAGGTTCCTTGAACTCACTAGCATGCTTTAGAATTTACATTTTTGAGTACTCTGCTATCCAGCGGGACATTGAGACTGATGCGCAGGCAGCCAATGATTGGCTGCGACAACTGGCTAATGTTGCTGTCCCTGTTGCGGAATAATCTTCCTTCTCAAACAACAGATCTCCCTTCACTTGCTCTATGGTTTGACGAGCACCATAGGAGCGCAGCGCAACCAGTGCAAAAAATAAGAAAGGATCTGGAGAAGGGACTACCTAACTTCAGATAAGGAACGCTATAGAATTAAATTATACCACTACCATTGTGCCATTAAAAAGGTGCAAGTAAATTATTTTGCTAATTGTTATGTTGTAGGTGGCTCCATTCTGGGGGATGGATCCTCACGATCAGGAGGCAGAGTTCCCCAACATGAGAAGGGACAATGGTATGCCCCTGACATAAGGGGCAAGTTAATAAAACAGGCTGGCAGCCTGGCGCCAAAGGCCAGAACCCAAAAGTAATCACAGAGTCCTGTGTTTTATTTCCTGCAACACAGCAAACTGGTGATGAGGGGAACTATGGCCCACGGTTGCGCTGCCCACTGCGGAGGCTCGTCTGGTTTCACACCCTGCCTGCCAGCTGCCAGATCATTATAAGCGCGCGGAGTACTGTGCGTCCGTGACTGCTTCATGTGGGTGTTCGGCACTTGCCTGGCCGCTCGCACCAAGTGACTCCTGCGAGTGTCGGAGCCTCCAATGCTGTGGCTGCCTAGACTGGAGGCACGCTTGCGGGAGAGGCCCCGCCCACCATCCATCGCTCACGCGTCTCCCAGGTGGGAGCGTGCTACATCTGGCTGCCGGCTGGAGGGAAAGCCAAGGAGGGTTCTCCACGTGGTGAACCTGGGCACTAGAGCACGCTGCCTGGCTAATACACTTCCACACTGCACCCCAGCGCACTGACTCAGCTGCCTGTCCTGGGGATCATCAGAGGCTGTACAGTCATCTACCGGACCACAGGTGTTTGTCAATCAGCCTCCCTTCATTGACCTTCTTCCTGCCCATCACCCAGAAGGTACGACGTGAGCACATTCTGTACTTCCATCGTTACCACAGGCTTTAACGTTCTGTGCCAAGCTGACTACCTGAGCAGCTTCCGTCAGTGTAATAATTGGGCTAAGGAGAGCTTCCCAATGATATTGAGTTAAAGCTGGCATGGTGAGTCCGTAGAGCAACTCGCTCCCCACCGCAGAGGATGTATTGTAAGTGTCAGAGTATATATATATATATATATATATATATATATATATATATATATATATATATTAGTAGAATGACGAACAAAGAAATCCTCTATGTCTTGTGGGATGATCATTATCTTATCTCAATTAACATCACAAATCTGTTTGATACAGTTAGCATTCGATCTTGCTTAACCGCCTGTGCAAGAAATTTTATGATATGTTCATTCTCTTCATACTTTTTTGAAGGATTGAATTATGACTTAATATCTAATTGGACAGAAAGAAGCTCTGCAGATTGTGTCTCACCCAAGCTACTACCCCCTTAGCCTCCCTCGTGGGGAAAGCTAAATAATTTGCCAGTGCCTGATTTGATTTTGTTTGTAAGTTTGGACCTCATTCCTTACTACCTGCCTTTGCTCTGCCATAAAGGCTATAACTTCCCCTATTCCCCCATATTCTTGTGGACAGACATGCTGCTGTTAACCCTACCCTGAACCAACTTTTAAATTATTCCATCCGTCTGGCTATGGTCCAGAGATGTTGGAAGCCAGATAAATTAATGCTTCTATTGAAGAAATCATCAGCTGATAATTTCTTTCTGGCTAAATTTCGGCCCATCTCTTTGCTGCCTGCTTTTACCAAAGTATTGGAAAAACGAATCAATTCCCAACTGTCTAGATATTTGTAACATCACAGTTTGTTACATCCCTCTCAATCAGGCTTCCACTTGGGCCACCGCACTGAATTTCACCCTTGTGGAAGTGTCCAACATGATAAAGCTGGCGGTGGACTAAGGGAAACAAGCTGCTCTGTTATTCTTGGACCTATCTGCAGCATTTGACACACTTTCCTACCCTATTCCTGTTCGACTTTTTGAGAATATAAATGGATTGGTGGCACTGCCCTATCTTGGTTTAATTATTTCCTATCACATAGAAACCAATCAGCCTGGATGTTGGCCTACACCTCTGACCATAAGTTGCTAAACGCAGGTGTCCCTCCAGGCTCCTCAGTGAGTCCAATGCTTTTTATTGTCTATATGACACCTTTGGCAGGTCTGGTGTAATCGTTTCTGGTGTACAGGTTGTGTCTTACACCAATGACACCCATACTCTTGTTCACCTGGGATAGTAAGGCGCCTAATGCCCTGAGCAGATTTAAGTCTTGTTTATATACAGTCTACCAGTAAATTCATCAGAGCCACCTTCAATGCAATACTAATAAGATGGAAGTATTACCATTCTGCACTCCTCCGTTATAAAATGTAGTAAGGCATCTTTGATGTTTGCCTGTGGGATAGATAAGCCTTTTAGAAGTGAAAAACACATTTAAGAGTTTTCCACTACCAGGACAAGTAAAACGTAAATGTACATGTCCTACCTTTTAAATATATTGCACCCTACCCTCTGGGCTGTCCAGGGCCTACTTTAGGGGTGATGTATATGTACTAAAAAGGAAAGGTTGGGCCTGGCAAAAGGTCTGCTTTACCTGGCCGATATGGTAGTTTAAAATTTAACATAGGCTTTGCAATGGCAAATCAGTGCTGCAGGCCCAGTAGTAGCATTTAATTTAAAGGCCCTGGGAACATAATAGTACACTTTACTAGGAATATATAAGTAAATTAAATATGCCTAATTGAGTAAGGGTAATGTTACCATCTTTTAAGGAGAGAGCTCAAGCACTTTAGCACTGGTTAACAGTAGTGAAGTACACTGAGTCCTAAAGCTAACAAAAACAAATTCAGCAAAAAGTGGAGGAGGAAGGCAAACAAGTTTGTGGTCGACCTTGTAGAGACGGTCATTTCCAATAGATATCAATGGCAGGATAGCAGAAACTACCTTACTGCCAATGTTAAATGCAACACAAAAATCTGCGCCTATGGCAGTGCCACTCCTATGAAGGTGGCCTGTGCCTTTATCAAGAGGGTCGTCTATAAGAACAACTCCATTCTGAAACAATTCTTGGTAAACCGAGCCAAAGACACTACCCTCATCAGTTGCAGCCCAGTGGAATAGCTAAAGCTGATTGCCTTTGCGTTTCATGTGGACCAGCAATCTGTCACACAAATATTAGCTAAGTTCACACAGGTATTCCAAGGCAGTGAGTCCCTGAAGAAAAAGGTTGTCAAACTTACACACATAAGAGTACAAGTTGAACATGAGCTAGAGTATCTTAAGGCTGCCAGAATCATTCAGAAATTTGAAGGCCCAATCCCCTGGGTCTCTGTCGTTGTAGCACGCATGCCGAAGCACCAGGGGCCATATGCATTTGCATGACTGCCACAGAAAGCAATCAAAAGAGAACTCCATTTAACTCCCACTGTTGACAACAATGTCACAGATCAACAGAGCCAGGTGGTTCTCAAAAGTCAATCTAAAATCTGTCTGCCATCAAATTAAGCTCAGTAGGGAATCCAAATACATAACAACATTCTCAACACACATAGGACTGCAACATTATTGCCAACTGAACTTCAGAATTACAAGTGTGGCTTAAGTTTTTCAAAATTGCATTCAAGAGGTGCTTTCAGGACTACATGGCATCCCAAACGTCAGTGACAACATTCTCATCCTTGCCACCATAATTAATCAGTACAGTCGCAGCCTCTGGGCTTTACCAGAAAGGATCAAGCAAAGAGGATTTCTTCTCCATTTAGAGAAATGTGAATTCCTTAAGAACGGCATAGAGTGCTTTGGATGTCAGTTCTCAGACTAAGGCGTGTCTTCTGACCCAAAGAAAGTACAAGACATCTAGAATGAATGCCAGACCATCAATGTGTCCGAGGTCTGAAGCTTCTTTATATTAAGGCAGATTAAGGCAAAGCCTTACCAACCAAACACTTCATAACCATCTCATAGAAGAATCCCCTGGGTGTGGGGATTGAAGAAACAATGGGGGTCATTACAACCCTGGCGTATGGTGTTAAAGCGGCGGTAAGACCGCCAACAGGCTGGCGGTCTTTTTTTTTGTATTATGACCATGGCGGTTACCGCCATGGTCATCCGCTGCTTCCCCGTTCCGCCCGCTGGGCTGGAGACCTGGGTCTCCAGCCCGGCGTCCGTGACAATACTGCCGCCGGTATTGTGACCCAGCTTACCGCCGTGGATTTCCAGCGGTAGGAACCGCCATGAAATCCATGGCGGTAAGCACTATCAGTGCCAGGGAATTCCTTTCCTGGCACTGATAGGGGTCTCCCCCACCCCCCACCCGACTCCCTTCCCTACACCCCCCACCACCGCTGCCACCCCCCAAAGGTGGCAGGGCCCCCCTCCCCACCCCAACCCCCGACATTACCTGACACATACACACCCGACACGCACGCAGGCACCACCAACACACATACACGCACACACACCGACATACATGCCTACATCCACACACACACTCAGACACGTACACCCACATTCACACATTCACGCACACATCCATACAGACATACATACAGACACGCACACATTTCCGAAAAACGCAACACCCCCGCAAGCATACACGCACTCACACCCCCCCCCACATACACAGACGCACACCCCCATGCACCCACACAACACGCAACACCCCCCCACCCCCCTCCCTTAACGGACGATCGACTTACCTGTTCCGTCGATCCGCCGGGAGGGGACAGGATACATTGGGGGCAGCTCCGCCAACACCACACCGCCAACAGAACACCGCCGCGCAGAATCACAGGACGTGATTAGCTCGGTGGTGTTCTGTTGGCATGGCGGTGGAGGTGGAGAAACCTCCACTTCACCGCCGCCCGCAAGTATGGCTGTTGGCGGCTCTCCGTCGGAAAACGACGGAGGGCAGCCAACTGTCATAATACGCCGAGCGGCAAACCGCCACTACTGGCGGTCTTCCGCACGGCGGTCCCTCTGCGGTCTTCTTAAAAGACAGCCGAGGTTGTAATGACCCCCAAAGTGTGTTAAATGTTCAAAAGCCTTCTTATTGCCTGAAACAACCATGAATAGTACAAGCTCCCCAGACAGAGCTGTGTCCCATAGGCTTAGGTGTAGTCCTGAAACAGCAGCAAAAAGACAGTGATTGGACCCCTGTTGCCTGCAGTAGCTGAGCTCTCCCTGAGACAGAGCAAAGATACTCCCAGATCAAACAGGATCCTTAGCAGTACTGTGGGGAACCTAACCTCTCCACCTTTACTTGCATGACAGAGAATTCCACTTTGCATCGAGCACACATCCTTGGCGCCTTTCTTCCAGTGGTCCAAGTCCAAACCACCACCTCAAATCAAAAAATGGATCTTGCAACTCCAAGAGTACTCCTTCAAGATCAACTGTCAGCTGGGCCCAGACAACCCTCTGGTCACCTCTGACTCTGAACAGGAGATCACAAGAGGCACAGAAGAGTAAGTGCTTCTTGCAGTTGACAACTCCAGGCTAATCAGTTAACAGTGGTGAAACCTGTCATACATCCCAAGCTGATGACTGTTTTCACCTAGTCTTATGAGCCATCACCAATGATGCATGTTGGCCTCTCCTCGGTGATCAGCTGAGCCAAAAGACTGAAGCTCAGAGATAGATACAGGCACTTCACAATATCCACTGTAATAGCTCGCTAGCAGAGGGAAGATTATTAATGAAAGGCAACTGCATCGTCATTCAACAGCAACTAATGTCTAAAGTTTTGAGTGCCGCCCACCACATTCACCATGGTGTTGTCAATACTAAGATTAGGTTCAGAAAAACCTTGACAGGCTTCTGGAAAAAAAACTATAGCAGATTAATGGAATTACCAAGCATTTGGTCAAACAAACCCCCCGCCAAAGACAGCCCCACAAAACGGCAGACCCAGCTGAGCCAGATTTCACAATTTTGCCTGGGGACCTTCACCTCCTCGTTATGATCAATGACTTCAGCAAATATCCGGAAGTGGAGGTAATCCAGTTCACTGGCGTGGCACCCTATACCGAAGCCAGGCAACCCTTGGGGATAGTGTTTAGATGTCCAGATAACAAAAGCGCTAGACCCCGTCACTCCAAGGGAGATTCCTTCTTGCTTCTTGGATGCAGGCAGAGTCCTTGTGACCCTGGGGCATGCACATCCACGGATGTTGCAGAAATCTTGCAGGAGCTGGAGAAACAATGTTACAGTGGGAGCCTTTCCAACTGGATACAGTCTTGTTTCAGTAAAAGCAGACCAGCAGCGGTTCCGAAGGCCGGGAGCAAAAGATGTCCTGCAGAGAGTTCCTTGAAGAGTCTTGCTCAATGAATCTGAGGACCCACCCTCAGGGAGGCCCTTAAGTAACCCTAAAATGGGGTTGCCCACTCTCTGAATTGACTAACCTATTGGAGGGGGTCAGGTACGTCATCTACGTGGTCTAAACAGTCAGCTGCTCCCAGGGGCCCCTGCACATCTTATTTTCAAGATGGCAGAATCAAATGGCCACCTGGCACAGCTCTGTGCACCTCCCTAGGGGAGGAGCTGGACAGGGGGATGGTCACTCCCGTCTTTTGTGTGGTTTTGCGCCAGAGCAGGATCTGAGGGTTCCTGAACTGGTGCAAACCGGATTATGCAAGGAGGGCACCAAATGTGCCCATCAAAGGAGTCTGGTGCCACTCAGAGGCCACCCCACTCCAGCCCAGAGACTCCTATTTTACAGAGAGAGGTGGTCACACCTCTCCCTTGCAGGAAATCCTTTGTTCTGCCTTCCCGGCTTGAGTTAGGCTCACCAGCAGGTGGGCAGAACAGCGCCTGGCAGCCAGACCCCGTAAGGATGCACAGGCAGAACTGAGAGATCCTTTAAGGAACCCCCAGAGTACCTGGGATCATGAAGCTAGCACTGGAATGGGTGTAGTTGCATGATTCCAACATGTTTGATACCAAATATGCTGTTATGTAGTTGGACCACTCATGTTGACCACTGTCCACTACACTACCTTAAGATGGCTTCCCCACACTTACAAAGCCCAGGGAATGAAGTCTGGGATTTGTAGGGGTACCCTGCTCATGCTGGGATATCCTCACACTTAGGGACATGCACCTTGCCCTTTGGCTGAAGGGCCTACCAGAGGGGTGACTTACAGTTTCTAAGTGCAGTGACCATGATATAAGGCAAGCCTTATATCTGAAATGAAAGGTGCATGCACTGTTTCACGCAGGCTGCAATGGCAAGCCTGCAGACACAGTTTGCATGGGCCCCCATGGGTGGCACAATGCATGCTGCAGCGCATGGTGTTCCCCTGGTGTACCAATGCCCTGGGTACCTAAGTACCATATACTGGGGACTTACATGGGTGCACCAGTATGTCAATTGTGGGTGTAAAATGTTTACCAGCAACGAAATTTAGAGGTGAGGGCACAGACACTGGGATCTTGATTAGCAGGATCCCAGTGCACTACACTTTAAACACACTGACACCAGGCAAAAAGTGAGGGTAACTATGACAGAAAGATGCTGCTTTCCAACAAATACTATTTCCAAGTGGAGGACTCCTCCCTGTACTTCCAGTCCTTGGGCATGACACCCCGGTTGCCTCAGGCAAATGGAGAGGGAGAGAGATTTATGTGAACTCTCAATAAAGTGATCTACATTGCTGTATTGGAGAATGACCATGTAGTGTCGTAGTTTGGACTCTTGCTCTGGGCAAGACTGCTGGTTTAAGGATACCAGTACTTATGTTTGTAGGTGACTATGCCTATCCTACAACAAGTTGCAGCTGTAGTCCCAACCCTTCCGGCTCACTAGTAGTACCTCACCAACAACCCAAACAGTTAAAGGTGATTTGTGGCAGCCTTTAAGCATGGACTCAGAAGTATGACACCTCAGGGAGTGTCGTGGTTAACCGGAGATTACCCCTTTCCCACAGATAAATTATGTCTCAACCAAACATAGGCAATAACAAAGATGCAGTAATGTTTCAATAGCTTTTATTTAATACAATGCGCTAAATCGTATTGGCTGCAATGATTAAGATAATGAATAATACAAGAGATAGAATTGTAAAGACGAGGGTCATGATTATGAAGACCCCCACCATCTTGTATCAGCATAGAAAGACATAAAGTGTATCATATGTCCGTGTACCCTATCATAAAAGGCCTAACCTTCTACCTAGAGGAGAGATGGGTATGTTAAACCTAATCTGCTAATGCCATGTCCCTGGAAGGAGCCCCCAACCCTGGTTACCTTGAATGAAGTCTCGAGCTCAGACTTCAGGAGAATACGAAGTCCAGATCAGTGGTATGGCGACGTGCAGCATCAATAGCGGCGATGGTATCTGGTCAGAATCCCTCTGATTATCTGTCTAAAGTGTGATGTATGTATACAGATGTACTTGGACACCTGACGTAGGTTGTTCCATAACAATAGATATCGCTGCATGCTTTGGACGGTAATTTCTAATGTAGGCACCTACAGTTTGTTTGTCTTTGTTGTATGAGTTGACACCTTAGCGCGGTGACACTGAAAACATAACTCTAAACAAAAGGGCCTAACGATAAACAAGGCAGCCATCTTAGAAGAATTAATTAAATAAATGGTCTAAGACAGAGCAAGCAAAGTAGGTTAAAAGTCACTAGGTGACGGGGGCACGAGTCTGCAAGCCAAAGGCTAAGCTAACTCTGGTTATCCCATTAAAACAAACTAGGATTCACTACAGTAGAATAGGCTAGCATTTCCTGGGAGATTACATAACCCACCCCATTCCCTAATCTAGACATCACCCCTTGTCATACTGAGAGGACAACACATTTGAGAATTCATTCTTCATCACTCCTCTTGGGTTCCAGTTGCTGACAATCCTGAAGATCAGAGGCAGTGTAGCAATGATGCCACCAGTCAATGACGTAGGGTAAAACTCTCACTTCTTGAGATTGGCAACCTAGTGTTGCTGCAGGTACACCCAGGAGGTGAAAGTTAAGACCCCAGTTCTATCCTAAGATGTTGCGAGTCACTGCCATCAAGGGCACCATTGTGACTGGGCAACAAGGGAGCGGAAGAATGTCATGCAACAATTTGCATTTCAAAACGGTTTCAAACAACGAAACACAGCAGGAGATTGGCTTACAGCACCTACTTCAGGTGATCTGGGCTTCCTGAGGTGACTCTATCAGGACCTTAGAGGCTCAGAGAAGCTTCCAGAGAAGCCCTGAATTTTACCCGAGCTCACCTGACTCCAAAGAGCCATAACCGCTGCTAACCAGAGTGCTTTCATGAAGGTCCACACCACTATTCATTGAGGCCCAAACCTCAACCCTCGCAGCACTATTGGGACTATGATCAGTGCCCTATATGGGCATAATCCATAGACTGTCTATTAAGATGTGTTCTTCTCTCCCTATTTTCCTGTTCTCCTTTTCTGTCTCTGTGGTATGTGCGGCTTCTACCTGCTTAGGTATCTAGTTCCCACAACCTGAGTAGAGAGGTACAGAGGTTTGAGAGGTTAGTGTGGTGGGATTCTATTCTGTGTTGTATGTTTTAAAGAGAAAAATTGTAATAATAGCAGAGCATAAGTGGGTTTTTCTCTTCTTCCTGTCTTTTGCAAGGGTGATCTTAAATGTCTTCTTGCTTGGCTTGTTAGGCAAACCTGTCCCCTCCTTAGAGCCCCAGCTTAGGAGTAAGATGGTCCTCAGAAAAACAAAAAGGCAGGGATCAGTTTCACGCTCTCAGGCTTGTAGCTAATCTGTTATAGCACTCGTCACCAGGTAATTGTGCTGGGTGGTTTTACACGTGCCCTGCGTTTGTCCAAAACCCCACCCCCACCACCTCCGTAACCCCTCTGTGTTTCCTATTACCTGCCTTCAGCCACGACCCTCCTGGGCCATGGCGTAGGGGCCCACAGCTTCCTCCTCTGCACTGGGACCACTGGGGATAGTAGTGATACCTTGGTTCTCTTTCACAATGTCCACTTTCCTCTCCCAGGACTGGTCCGACGTCCCTCCTGCACTGTTATCTCTGCTCCGGTCTCCCGAACTGCGGCCTATCGTCCCACTCCGCATTGGACTCCTCCAGATGGCGACTCCGTTCTTCCCAGCTCGCATTTTGACAGCAGGGGCATCCCGTGTGTGATGTCGCTGTAGCTGACTGGTGCAGTGAGTCCGTCACCATCAAGGAGTACGGCAACGGCCTAATTGGAGTTCGTGGGTTCCATGACCTGACCACACTGTCTCTCTTCTCCTTTTCTCTCTCTGTTTCTCTTCTGCTCTCTCTCTCTGTTTCATTGTCTGTTTTATGCAACTCTGAGAGTTTGTCTGATTGATGCAGTTTTTGGAAGTATGCATTTTGTCACAAAAGTTTGGTAGGAATGTTACGTTGTTTGGTCTCACCCTGGCACCCTTGCCCTCCACGATAGCATTGGTCCTGCCTATGCCGAGCATCAGGAGAAAGTATACATAAAGAGACATGCTCTCTAGCTGGAGGACTGAGGGAAACAACCAACCCATGTGTGTCTTAGTCTTTCATATGTAGCTCCACACTGAAGTCAGTATCTCCACAAGACACAACACATAGCAGCAACTGCCGCAGTCATCAGCACCACAGTCCTCGCAGTAGATGGACCACAGAACTACACATCAACAACAATCTACAAAATAGGTAACAGAGAAAGTACAATAATGGTGATCAATACTAGAAAATTATAAATAATGAAACAAACAGATCCATGGAGCATATTGCTGTCTTCTTTCTTAACAAAAATAACAAATGTGAAAACAAACTCAAGAAGGATTTTGTGAGAGCGTAGCTAGAGAGTGATATTGTAAACCTACTACAATACAAAAATTTAATTTTGTTGGAAGAACTTTTATCCAGCTAGAATGACAAACTTCCTTTAATTCAAGTGCATTGGAATCAGTCACATCAAACACATCACCATCACTACAACTTCCGTCTTCAACTCTACTATGTTCTAATACTTCTCTTAACACTTTTATCTTGATTGACTCCTATACTTTGTTTACCAGCATCATCCATCCTACAATATCCACATTTGGAACACTACCATCTGGTTCAGAGTTACTGGCTTTATTAACTCCAGTGAACCTCACCACTGACTACCAATTCAACCATGAATTATTAAGCTTAAGAGAAGTTTAACCAACTTAAAAAGGTCTTGAAAACTTAGGTTCACTTTTTAATACAAACCATGACTTTTAATTTTCCCTAAATCACTTGTGTCTACAACTTTGCATCCCGTGACCAATCTGACACAAAAGAGTAATAAAAGAGACCTACCTGAGGTGACTGAAATAGATCTCCTCCTTATGCGACTTTTAGGGAAAAGAAGAGAAAGTGAGAAGGGACTAACAATAGGAAACACCAAAAAGAGAAAAGTAAATGTTTTCTCCCTACCCTGAAGGAGATTCAAGCACTGACAGGGAGGAAGGACTAAAGGAAGGGGCGTGGCCTGAAAGGGAAAATGCCGACACAGAGATGGACTGCTGGAGATGGACCGAGGCACTGAACGAGGTATAGTATAAGCACAAGAGGAGACAATGGATACATCACCAGCTCCTGGGGAGGCTTCTACAAATGCTGCAGCACCTCCCTCACAGTCCTAAGACCAAAGAGGCACTTTGTCCCGCAACACTCCTGGAGGGGCATGGCTCTCCCAGGTCAGTGCTGAGCTTCTTGGACTGAATTTACAGAGAGGAGGTGGAAGTGGAGCAAATAATCACAATCTTGATGTAAAAACCAGCTAACAGTGGCAAAGGGAATTTGTGGTTAGTTCCGTAGTCTATGAGTCGGGCAGTTAGGAAAGTGTCTAAATACTACAAAGAGTAGTTAGGACGGCCCTTGTAGAGGAGTATAGGTTTTTCTTTTTCTTCTTTTCCATTTTACAGTTCTTTTCCATATTCCAACCTATCTTTTCAATTTCCTGACGTGAGGGAAAATGTATTTAAAATGTCTAATCTAAGGTGTGCCAATATTCAGACCACTGCTCAGGTAAAAGAATACCTACATGGCCGGGTACACATCCAGCCTTTCTTAAACGTTGGGGAAAATACAGAACAACTGAAGAACATGAAAAAGAGGATAAAGAGAAGGGAGTGAACCTTTCAGATAGAGAACCATATAGAGACCAGTTCAAAAAAGTTATCGAAAAGCAAATGCACCTATGAAAAACACTTACTTGTGTTTTCTCTATTCTGAGGTACTCCCGTTGTGGGAGCCAGCAATACCTAGAAAGGAAACAGAAGAGGAGATTCAAGAATCCAAAAACACATGAAGATGCAGCTTGTGAATGGATGTCAATAAAATGTATTTAATATTTTTGTTTCAGGACTTTTGGATTTCAAGTGCAAAGAATAACCTAGACCTTTAGAGCAAAGGAGACATTCATCACTCCACAGACTCTGTTTCACTTAATAAGGATTGAACCCATAGTACACGTGGAGTCAGAAGTGGGATATTTTACTGTGATTAAAGATGAAGAACATAAGACACTTTTTAGCTAAAGGACATCAAAAACTAGAATGGGCTTTAGAGAAATACATTAAGGTTGCAGAGCAGAGTGTTTTTCGGGCTATCCTGAAAATCAAGTGGAAAAATTACGCAAGAGTAAGTTTGTGGAGAGGATCCTGAGGCATTTGATCAACTTTAAAAGAGCAGCCTGAGCTAGCAGATGGCCATAGATTGATGGGCACATTATTTGGCTTTGTTGGTGGTGGGAAAAGCTCAGGCTGCACATAAAGCAGCCAATCCTAGAGGAGACATACGATGACATCAAAAAAGCAATTCTGGCTAGATTAGGACTAGATGAAGAAACACACTGCCTTCGATTCCGTAGAGAAAGCGGTTCCCCGGGAGATAACCCTATAGCCTTATTCTTCTGACTCAAGCGTGCTGCAGATGGATGGCTTAAGCCCCACAAATCTTCTTAAGCAGACCTACTGGCTAAAAGTTATCTAGAACAGTATTTGTAGGTGCCGCCCCTTCCCATTCAAAAATGGTTGAGACAGAATCTTGGGTTAACCATCGAGCAGGCCATTTAGGTGGCCAATACTTCATGCGAGCACAGCCAACCAAAAATGCTCAAGAGATTTCCAAGGGTCCTAAATCCATTAAACAAACCAAGGTTGCTTCCCCAACAAGATACCCAGTTCACGATCACAGAACACAGTGGTGCACCCCATCAGATCAGGCCTACCCAACCCTACTGGTCCCCAGTATTACAAGTGTGGAGAGTGGGGACGCATCGCCCGGTTCTGCCATAACCAGAAAATGGAAGAAAATCCAATGGACATGAATTATTTGCCAGGCTATATTTATTATACCCATAAGATAGGCACCAGCTACTATGTAAGCTTACAAGTAAACTTTAAATGTGTTACAGCTTTGCTTGATTCAGGCTGCAGACAGTCTGTTATATGAGTTAGTTTAGTGCTCCCACAACAGATTATTCTAAATCAACGTCTGGTTCATGGCGATCAGAAAACATATCAGTTAGCAAAAGTCCCTGTGAAAACCCTTAATGACCAAGAAGTTTGGGGAATTTCACAGTCTTCCAGAAGAAGTAATATTGGGTACAGATAATCGCCAATTCCTCTCCCTTCTTAACAAGACCTTCAGAGAGGAAAAGCCTTGGGTAAAATAAGCTTTTTTTCTGCAAGAGTCAGTATTTACAAACAAACTTCTGAAGACTCGAAAATCAAAGTGGGAGACGCAAGAGCAAAAGTGAAGGGTCCATCTCAGAAAGCTTTAGTGGTCCAAGAACCTCGGGAATTGTACACTAATTTTAAGACAGCACAAATAAATGACCTTATTCTTTAATATGCCTGGCAGAGAGCCGGGGAACCATTCCCAGGTACATCTGTTATTCCAATTAAAGAACGGCTTGTTATATCGAGTAGGGAAAAAAGAAGAATTCCTAACATTTTCAGAGAACAGGTGATATTCTTTGCCCATTCACATCTGATAATTTGGCATTTTGGGGCAATAAAAGCTATACAAGCTATACTTACCGACAAGACAGTAGAACACTATATCCAGGATATTCAGACTGACCTTTAAAAAAATGCTCTTGGGGGAAGGGAAAAACTTGGACCAGTTACTCCCTTTGGCCTTATTTGTAATACGAAGTTAAGTGCAGGGTAGTCGAGGCTGTTCACACTTCAAATTAATTTTTCAGTCAAAAGCCCGGAACCTTATTAGAAATTACCAGAGAAGCCTAGGAGAAAGACTCCCAAGAAGAGAGAACATTATTAGACTCCACGATTAAACTGAAAAGCCGATTGGGAAAACTCCAAGAATTGTCTAAAGATAATCTAGAAAAGGCCCAAAACCAACAATAACATATTTATGATGGGGAAAAAATTGAGAGAATTAAATGTTGGTGACACAAATATAGCACATTAACCTACTTAAAAAATGATTACTCCCCCCAACCCGGTATCCACCCAAACTGCAACAAGAGAGAAGACCAATGAGAGTACTATTGAAGCCCTTGCTATGGAAGATATGTTAACAGAACCCCAAAAGAGGGAACTCCACAAATGTTTATTATCTTTTTTTAAAATTTTTTTTATCTCCCTGGTAAGATGGATCTGGTGGTTCATGCCATACATACAGAAGTAGATAAGGCTGTCAAACAACAGCTTTATCATACAACTGAAACTCAACAACAATCTATACAAGAAGAAGTAGAGTAAATGCTCAAGCTAGGAGTAATCGAACCCTCTGCTCGCAATTGGTGTTCCCCTAATGTCCTGGTTCCTATGCCAGACAGGGCTGGTTGGTTCTGCATAGATTTAAGAGAAATAAAGTATCCAAGTTTGATAATTATCCCCTATCTAGAATAGATGAGCTGATTGAAGAACTGGGAGAATGTCGGTGTATATCCACCATTGATTTCAGAAAAGGCTACTGGCAGATTCCCTTGCATCTGGAGGATAAGGAGAAACTGCTTTTTGAACAGCTGATCGACTTTTTCAGTTTACCTTTCTTGCCTTCGGATGGTATGAAGCTCTAGCATCCTTTCAACTGCTCATGAATCAAATTAGTCGAATCTTAGAATCACATGGGGGTTATGTCTGCTTACCTGGATGATATTGTTATTTTGAGTAAGAACTGGCATGACCATCTACTCCATTTGCCAACTGAACTACAGAAAGCGTGAATACACATGCGAAGTCCAAACCTGCACACAAAAAGGTTAGACACCTACGATATTTGCTGGTTGATGCCCTTATTCAACCCCAGTAAGAGCAATTATCGATGTTGCATTCCCACAGACCGCGCGGTCTCCTGGAAGCACAAACATGCCAGCAGAAACCATGTTTCCACCTGACCCATTACGAGGTTGCACACTGCCAATGTGACAGTGGTGGCTCAACCATCAGGGAGAAGCTGGCAGAAACAGACAGTATTAAGGAAGCCACCCACCTGCAGACAGTGAATGAAGCCGCCATAGATCCCCTCAAAAACGTCATGCCGCTGCTCCTACTCACCAAAAGTCAAGGAAATCAACGCCGACGTGGACGACAGCAACCGTAAGTACACACACCTACCTGTAACATCATCCCTTTCAAAATAGCGCGCAGCGCCGTCAAACACATCATGGGGGGAGGTGCCCAGGGCAGCAGCTGCACCTATCATTCGACACACACACACTCACATACTGCAACACGGACACCCACACATTCACAACACACACACTTCAGCCAGCACACACACACACTGCACGGGAACACCACACATTTACGCATGACTATACAGCAGAGGCTCAGGGACACTGAAGGCCACACAACATTCACAAACACAGCAACAAAAACACAACTACTACCCATATACAAATACATTCCACACACTCACACCCAAAACTGGCCAGGGCCTGTCCACACATACAACACACATATACATCCATGTGCCATGGAACATACACAATACCATCATTATACAACCCTGCAATGGACATACACATCACACACATAGCGCAATGGAAGCACAATGCCTAGCACAATACACAGAGATACAAATAGACAAAAGAGACAAAGCACACCACAACAACAATACATGCACAGCTGGGATGGGAGCATCAGGACCATACATGGAAGGAGGCTGCACTGGGACACATATCATGTTGAACAGGGCCCCAAACAACATGCGCACAGGAATTGGCCCTAGTTAGATCTCAGTGACAAGCAATACAAAAATAATTTGTCATGCACAGCCACACAATGGGGAAGGGCAAGTCAACAAAGCACAAAACAACTCACACTCCATGGGACATACCCCTACACCACCCAGCTGCAATTGACCCACACCTAAATAGACCCATGCACACTCAACTGCAAAGCAAACTATCACAACTCAACACACTCCATGTCTGCACTGACAAAACTCAAGAACACAGACCACATTTAGACAGTAGCCATTGTCAGGGGGACAAGTCCTACAATATACATGCCCACATCGCACAACACAAAAAGAAACACGTATCACAACAAACACAACACAGTGCCATGACACCAACATTGCATCTACCCACACAAACCCATCACAAAACAGACATCCTTCCCTTGGGAACAACAGCACTGCAGACAAACTCACATACTGCAAAAAACACGACATGGAGCAGCAAACAGGACAAACACTCTCAACTGTAGGCATACAACCAATGTCAGCCAGAAATTACAGAAAGCCAGGGAAGGAAATGCTGGACTAAGGTATACCCAACAAATCAACAACTGGTTGGGTTATTGTAATGTATGAATTGGATATGAAGTCCAAGGCCTAATGGCAAAGTACAAGCATGTTGCCCAAAAGGCACAGCGTTGGGCCACTACTTGACTCCTGACTGCCATGTAACCTCCATAGGTAGGGGCATCAAAGGGGCAGGCAGGCACCTCAGGGATTGGGGGTAAAGGAGGGAGGCTTGGTGTGGATTTGGGTTTTGGCCTGGGTTGGGGGATCCTTCCTTGGAGGGATGAGCTTCGTCTTTGCAGGGGAGTGGCATAGGTGCTTGCGGGGGCAGGAGAGGCGTTGGAGGTAAACGGGATGGCCTTGGAGAGGGTAGTGGTCCTTTCGGGTGTGGTACAGGGGTGGGGCGAACAGGGGTAAGGCCAAGGTCACACAGGAAAAGTTTCTTGACACACAGGCATGGTCATCAGAAGGGGGTTGGGATGGAGGTTTACGGAGTGGTTATCTGATGTGTAGAAGTGTATATATTTTGGGAGCCTGCTTGTGGGAGGTATGCTTGTGTGTGGCTTGGTATCTGTTTGGTGGGTGAGTGAGGGCGTTTATGTGTCTTGGGCTGAGGGGGTGTAAAGATATCTGTATTTAACCGCTGCTCCATCTTGACCACTGACTCCATTGTGTGCTGAGCTTAGCTTCCCACACCGTCACATTGGTGACCACCAGCTCCATTCTGATTACAGATTCCATTTTGTGCTTACGTTAACTTTAGCCACTGCCACATTAGAGGTGCAGTTATGTTTCCGCGCACAAGTGTGCCTTGTGTTTTTCGCTCATGTTTTCACACTACGTGTTCTCTTCTCACCAAGGGCTAGGACATAAAATGGGGGAGCGAAAGGAAGATAAGGATGTAGCAGGATGATGTTTATGGTACAGCAAGGAACAGCTTTGTTTTGAGAACGCACCTTGAGATCTGGCCAATCACAGCGTTTGAACAACAACTCTAGAATTCTTCTCCCCTGCTTGTTTAAAGTATATAATAGGCCGAGACCAGGCTGGTGTGAACAAATTGAACTCTGGTTGACACAAGGACGCTTGTGCTCACCATACTCCCTCAAGGGTAGTTCTCTCTTCACGGTCGACTGGGTTCACAACCTGTTGCTGGCAAAGAGATGAAGCAAGCGTGCCCCATGGTGATGAATTATTTTTTGTTATTATTTCTAGCTTTGCATTGTGCATGAATATGTAATTGCTGTATATGCAGATATATAATCCATGCTTAAAGTAGTGTATTTTTATTGTTTGGTTTTATGCACATTATTATGCTGTTGCCGTGATTATTGTTGGAGGTGTATTTGTGTTGCTGCATTTGACCTAACTCCTCTTTTCAAACCTTAAACAGTATTTTAATAAATTTATTACTCGGACTAAGAGCTTTGCATTGAAGGAATACCTTTAATTTGTGTCTCCTTTCAGTTTATAGTAAAGCAGTACACTTTCATTTCACTGTGGTGATTTTCTTCAAATGTGCACTCGGATTGTATACCATTGACCTTTCTATTGAAACCTTGCAGAGTGCTTTGGTAAATGTGTTTCTCGGACTGAGAGGTTTGCATGCCAGAAATTCCTCTCAGTATTTGTGTATTTCTTCTGTCTGCTGTAAAGCAAAACAGGGGGGTGGAGGCGAAGGGGATGCCATGGTTGTCTGTTGGGGTGGTGACCGCAGATATGGTGGATGTGCTGCATGTAGGTGTGTCTGTGGTTGTGTCTGTGGGTGTGGTGATTGGGGTGGATGTCTGAGGGTCTGCTGGTGTGTTGTCTGTGGGTAGGATGGGTATGGTGTCTGTAACAGTGACTGTTGTGGTGGAGCCTGTAGGTATGCCAGATGTTGTGTGATGGTGGGGCTGGGGAAATCAGGGCAAGTCGTGACTGTTGCTGTGCCTGCTGGTGAATGTTGTTTTTGTGCGTGCCGATGTGTCTTGTTGTGCTTGTGTTTGTGTGTGACACCCTTGTCTGTTGAGGTGGATGCATCCAAGTCTGTCTGTGTCCTCTAGGTAGGTTGGGGAAGGGGGGATTTGGACTGGGAAGAGGAAGGTGGAGTGGGGACGGAAGATAAGGGGTGACTGGCTGCCGTCAGTGTGGAGGCCAGAGCCTGAAAATATCTCTGTAGGCCAGCCGTTGCACAGTGAATGCCCTCCAGGAACTTGTTGCTCTGCTGGACTTGGGTTGCCAGTCCCTGGATGACATTCACGATGGCGGACTGACCCATAGAGATCAACTTCAGGAGGTCAATAGCCTCCTCACTGAGGGCAACAGGGGTAACAGGGGCTGGGGCAGAGGTGCCTGCGGCAAAGGAGATGCCCACCCTCTTGGGTGAGTGTGCACGGCCAACTGGGTGGGGAAAAACAGGGAGGGCGGAGATAGAAAGGGGGTGGTGGACAATGATGGCAAGGGGGGTCCTTGATGAATCCGTCACCACTAGGGAGTGGCCACCGAAGGAGGAATCCGAGGATAATGCAGATCCGGTCTCCCCTGTGGCACTCCCATTGCCCTCTGGGCCACTGGGTCCCTACGTGTCAGTGGTGTCTTGGCCCATGGACCTGTGGCCAGATGCTTCCCCACTCAGCTTGGCCTCGTCTCCTTCACCTACCGGTGCTGATGCTGCCAAAAGAAAGTGAAGAAGAGTCATAACATGGACATGAAAACACTTCAATCACAACTCTGAGAGACAAAACATACCAGCCTGTCCAGTAGGCCCCCTCATGAAGTGCCAGCAAAGTGGCACCCTCATGTGCCAGTACCAAACCATGCATGCCATCTGGAATTACAAAAGTAACACATGAGCAAATCTTGGTCTCAGACAACTACAATAGCACAGATGAAGTCTGGCTTCTACACTAATTATACCACAGCTAGGTGACTACTCCACCCCAAACCGGTGCCACATGCAGCACACCCCAGCGAACCAGTAGCCAAAAATTGGAACCCATTGTAAGGTACCCTACCAATTACACAGACACATCTGAAATGCACTGACGTATGTACAAACAAAAACAGATGCTGCTAAGGAAATGGAGACAACACTGGCACAAACGTGCCAGACCTAGATTAGGTGACATGGAAACAACCATGTCAGTATGGACATATCTCAATAATGTACAGCTCCACAAGTGACACCTGCCCAAAATAAGTCAAGGACATAGTAGCAAGGTCACTCTGACATGCCGCACATGTGGTATTGCAAAGAACAACAAAGAAGCCAAATCCTAAACCTCCAGTAGAGATGTCTCCAGCATCCACACAAGAATGATCCTGTAAGTCCCAGGAAAGCCCCCATTAATGTCTTACACCCATTTCCATGTTTACATCTGAGCGTGTTTGTAGTAGACAACTGTAACGTGCAGGAAGGAGTGACACATACCTTGCAATCACTAACAGAAGGACCCCAACTTGTTGTCCAATGAGAAGCAACATCACAACCCACATCCCAGACATGGCAAGCATGGCGCATCTGTCAGTGGATTAATCCCTGACCCCAAACACATGTGATGCAAACATCACTGCAGGTCGATCCATGATGCATCAGGGCACAATCCCCATTCATCACACAGGTGCGGTGCACCTACAACCATCATTCCACATCAAGGGTACAGATGATCATAAAATGGATCCAAACCCTGTCTCTACCTGTCATGTCCATCATAGCTACTGCAGTTACACATGATTAATGACATACTATGAGGCATGAATGTATCTGTCAGACAACATATGATGGTGACACAGTCCTGTCTGGGGCATCACAGTAAATGGACAACCATTGCAGATGTACCATTACAACAACTGGAATCCACGCACATATATGTGAGAGATCCCAGATTTCATCCCATCCGCATTGGCTAGCACATGACTACATCGATTGCATAGATATATATCCTAGTGGGAATGGAACACATGCAGAGATGTAGGCACAAGGAATGTTGGCTAAAGTGATGACACGTCACCCAAGACAATGCACATTCCACACTTACCAAGGGAAAGTAGTTTGTCACAGTTGCCCAGATTTAGCAATGTAAGCCGTGTCACATGTATAATGGACACCCATGAACACAAAGTGCTGTGAGGCACCAGCAACCAACATACAATGGAGAAGACTTGCCCCTGGGTGGCAGATGTCTACCTACACATATCCCCAGCCACATGGCAGAGAACTGTGAGCCACACCCTACCTACCTATGTACTGTGACATTTGGGAGGAGTCATCTGTTGTTGAAAACTAACAGCTGGGCCTCTGCGGTCTTCCGGGCCCAGTGTATCAGGTCCTCCCACCCCTTCCGACAGTGGGCGCTCTGACGACTGTGGACCCCTAGGGTCCACACCTTCTTAGAGATGGCTCTTCAGATCCCCTTCTTCTGATGAGTGTTGACCTGCATGGAAGCAAATGACAAGACAGGATATCATGTCCACAAGTCCCATACAAAATGGCTGAGTCACGTGCATTTCAGTGCACCAAGTTAATAATATCCTCTTGACCATCCAGTCTACCTGTGGTACATAGCAGTCATTCAACAGAAGGACATGATTACAAACACTTCCCAATAGGGTGTCTTACACCTCCCCCCCAGTTCAGTCCCTGCACTGACTAGTTAGGCCAACCGTGACTTTTGTTGGACATGAGCTAGCAACATGACATTGACGAGGAACACTATGGGACACATCACACAAAGTGGCAAGTGACAGGTAAACCACCCAGCAAACAATGCACACAAACATCCATGACCTCTGAATGTCACCCAGTGCATACAGTCCCTATAGGTCACAGCCAGCCTGTTGACTGACCCATTGCGCTTGGACCACAATGAAGGGAGTGACATGTTGGGCACACAAAGAGTCAAACTTGTCCATGTATGGTCATGTGCATATACAGATGCAGGCACCTGCTACTTCTGGGGGTGGGGGTCTGTGTGTCACACCAACATTACTATACAAACTTCCACATGTGTGTTCACTAAACCTAGAGTACCCTAAGAGAAACGTGGGCATGCTTTGTACATGTCCTGCTATATGCCAAAACAACTGAGTCCAAAATCATGGCACATCTGTTAGCAACATACTGTGCAAATACCAAAATGCAGGGACCCTGCACAGGACACATTAGAGCTGGATAAAAGAGACAACAGGGCTGTGGGATCAAGGGACATCTGAAGGCTACGTTACACACATTTTCAAAGATAATAAGTGCACATCAGTCACAGTTCACCACCCTGCCCCATTACAATTCCCGTACTAATCAGTGGACAGGGACTAAAGAAGCTGCATATTGGCACTGAGACATGATTTTGCACAATCACATGCTGTGTTGGGATAAAGATACAGGGTGTGGGCACAGAGTCACACTTGCATTGCAAAAGTAAATCAGTACCGGCCCAGATTTTGACTGATACTGTGAGTAACAATAGACAGGCCCCTATCTCTTCAGGCTGAGCAGACATACCTATACAAAACACGTATCCGACAATTACATGCATCACAGTATATCATATAGCCTACAGCTCAATTGCCATTGGGTATCTATGTGCAAAGCTGAGGGGCATAGTGAGTCATTACCTGGCTTCCAAACAGTAGTCCAACAAGGCCAGATGTGGATTGAGATTACTGTGCCAACATAGACGGAGATCAAATAGCAATCAACCAACACATACAACATGCATTCACCTCTCCTGCTGTCATGAATCACAAGTTAGCACACATTGATGACATCACATGGCAAGAGCTGCCTGGGGATGGCTGCCCTGACATCTCACATAGTCATGTGCATCCAACTTCAGTTGGGTCAGGGAACACTCAATATACACTCACCACATTGTCTCAGGACTCCAGACCTGCCACTTGACATAGTAGCATGCCCATTGACTCAACCATTAATGCACACTAACAGCACCTACAGGGCTTTGACTCCACAATCTGACAAACTGGGCCTAAGCCTAGGCTAACGTAAGCTAAGATAAGTAGTAGTACTGAGAAGAGTGGGTACATGGGGCACTTACCTGCTACTCTGGTTTATCATAGAGCTGTTAGGACCTCCTCCACCAGCTTCTTCAGGTCTTCCGGCGAGAAGGCAGGGGCCCTACCACCTGTAGGACATGGCATGATTGCTCCCAGAGGCGGTACACAGCAGCTAAGGCAGTGGAGGTTTTGCTGGCAGCAGTGACAGGAGTCAAGTGAGGGAGTCAACAGAAGATGGCAATCATGTCTGCCACGTACACGACCATCACCTCCAGCAGACCCTGCCATTGGGCCAAGACCACCACAGGCAGCAGTGTTATCCAAAGGCAGTGTCCATCACAGTAGCTTCTGCCCTACTGCCATGATGACTTTCGCTGGCGGGCGTGGGTGGTTCCTAATGTCCAGTGGAGTAGGTCAGGCAGTTGCCATTTTAGAGGCATACAATGCAACTAAACACTACTTTTAATGCGTCACAATTCAGAAAGTGTTGTCTAGGCGATTCTTGAGTGCTGGCCTTGTCCTGTCAAGTAGGTCAATAGTTTTAGTGGTCATATTGGTATGAGGTCCAGCACTTATAACTACATAATTGGGGGCACAGCTACCACCCCTTCCTTCACGGGCAATCCAGGATTTGGGCCATTGAATCACAGTCTGAGTGGCAAGTTACATGCATATATTGTTGTTGGGCAGATAGAAGATGTGTACACATATGTGGAAAAGCAGGGGGGTAACGTTATTAATGTGCAGTTGTTAGTGGTGATGTGTGCTGTGTATCATGTCCTTAGTGAATCACATGACATGTCACAGTTCATAAATGGCATGTACCATATTCTCCTTTTCTTCCACATGGCTACCTTGGGAGGAGAAGGATCAGACAACCTACTGTGTACCGTCCACTGGCAGATCTACAGGCCATGGAGGACAAACATGTAATCCAGATATACCGCCTGGATAGGCAGACAATTGTGGATCTTTGTCATCAGTTCGAAGCTGATCTGATGCCAGCCATCAGTCATTCATATAGCTACAACGTATCGCAAAAGTCATGTCAGTGTTGTACTTCCTGGCCACAGGGTCATTTCAAAATACAATGGCCCCAACTGCTGGGACGTCCCAGCCTATGTTCAGTCTGGTCTTGAAGGATGCCTTCCCAGCAGTGTTGATACACCTGGACAGCTACATCTGGTTTTCTCAATGTGAGGATTTTGCCCATGTGAAGGCTGAGTTTTATGGTTTGGCACACAACCCACATGTGGTGGGAGCCATTGATAGTACCCATGTAGCCTTGGTTTCACCGCATGGCAATGAACAGGTCTATCAGAACAGGAAGAACTTCCATTACATTAATGTCCAAGTAGTTTGTACGCCAGACTTCTACATTTCCCAAGTATGTGCCTGTTACCCGGGTTCTGTCCATGATGCCTTCATCATGCGGAATAGCGCAATTCCACAGCTGATGACACAACTATATTCACAGAGGAACTGGCTGGTTCGTAGGTAACATATGTCATGTGTGTTTGTATGCTATGTCTGCTGCTAATGAGACAATGCTTGGGACTCATGGTTCCACACATTTTGCATTCCCTTGGGGGGACTCTGCATACCCAAACCGTCCCTGGTTGTTGACACCGGTGAGGAACCCAACTACTCCAGGGGAAGCACACTTCAACGAGGCACATGGAAGGATACAGCGTGTCGTGGAGCGGGCTTTTGGAGTCCTTAGAGCAAGATTCTGGCCCATTGACAAGAATGGTGGAGCCCTCTATTACCCACCCGGAAAAGTGTGTAAGATCATTGTGGCCAGCTGCATGCTCCACAACCTTGCCCTGAGAAGAAACATCCCTTACACCCTGATGAGTGGGAGCTGGCAATGCCATAGGGTGAGCCTCTGGAAATGCCAAGTGAGTGACAGTGATGAGGATGAAGGTGGAGACATGCGGGCAGATCGCTTCAATCACTACTTCACTTGAGTGTAAGTATGTGATGTTCTGTGATTACTGTGATTGCATTGGTGACTGTATGGGGTAGGATTTGTTGAAAAGAGTACTCTGTCACCATGAGACAGGGCATCTCATGCTATGCATCATACAGCAATGGTTTGCTTGCTACAACAGACTTGAAGATATGACTCTCTTGATGTTTACCTTTGTTTGGGGCAGTCACATTGCACTGTCAGTGATACAACTGAAGTTTGAATTGAGGTTTGTGTCTCTTGTATGCCTTTACTTTCCTAAACTCCTTGTTTGTCACTTTTCCTTCCAAGTGCCTTCACCATGCCATCCTCTTGTGGGCATTTCAGAGCTGCGTCATTGGCAGGTGGCTGTTGTTGGTCTGACATGTGAAGTGGACATGGATTGATCCAGGTAATGTTGTTCGCAGATTAGGGGTGTTTGAGTCCTAAGCCCAGGCTGCCTGGACAGTGGGAGGGCAGGAATCTTAGCTATACAATAGGCCTGTTTGCCGTGATCAGTGGTCTCATGTGTGTGATCATGTGGCCTAGTAACATGTCATCCTGTGCAATCCATTCATTCTACCTTCACATTGTGTTGACATTGAACCTGTATGACCTATTAATGGCTGTCAGTGTGTTTCCTCATTCCAGGCCAGTGTACCTGTGCCACAACACTGAAACAGGTTTGTGACATTCCACCAGATGCTTGCTCATTGTTATGGGAAGGACCTGGGCTCAGGCTCTGTTGTACTGCACTCCGTCTGTGCCATGGCATATGTTACGTTGGCAGGGCTGGTTTTGGCATGTGATAAGGCTCAAACTGGAGACAACATCCCATACTCTGTTAGCCCAATCTAAGGGACAAGATCTTTCAAGCCTTCCTGGTGTGGTCTGGGGGCATGGTAGTAATAGGCCATCTGGCCTGACTCCATCTGGGTAGGATGTTCTTGGCTATGACTGTGCAGACATTCCTAACACCTTATGTGCAATACAGTACAATAAAACGTTTGCTGTGACCAGACACTTGTGAGATTGTGTTGCTAGTCATCTTCAGCATGACACTGCCTGAGACATCTCCCTGCATCCATTGTCTTCTTATGTCTCAATCATGTACATTACATGTGATTTGCATTCAACATTCCAGACATATAAAAAAGAGAGGTAGTAGGCAGTGTCTTAGTGATGAGAACTCAATAGTGATAATGGAAACTAACAAATTTTGATAAGGTGAAGGGATCAGTCATGGTGGATGCAATCAATATAGTCGAGGTCACAACATTTGAGGTCCAGAGTCCACTGTCCTACTACCATGGAAAACGGAGAGCGGTGAAGGAACAGTCAAAAGAGTGGGTCTGTGGCACACAAAGGAGTGACATCAAGAAGTAGTTGCATGCTGGCAGTGCTTGGTGTCTTCCCGTCTGCACCTCTTGGATGCGTGGCAGGACGTCCCGCTTGCGGGTGGGTCAGAAACTACAGAGCCAGGGGTGCCTGAGGTGGGTTCTTCCCCTGGAAGGATCTCCCTTCCAGTGGCTGGCACGATGAAGGGCCTGGTGTGGATGTGCTAAAGGAAGGGGTGGGATGTTGTTGCCTATCCCTGCGCAGGGTACTGTTAATGTCCCTCAGCACCTCTGTTAGGGAGGCCATTTTGGAATCATGGGCCTCCCACTGTTCCACATCTCCTGATGGAGTTCCCTCTGTAGCTTCTTGATTTCCCTGAATTCAGTCAGCACCTGGCCGATCACGCCTTGGGACTGTTGGTAGGCCTCCAAAACCTGGTTGATGGTATCCTGGTCAGGGGCATCACCAGCAGCCTCTTGCCACTGTATCACACTAACACTCCCACACACTCTACCGCCACATGCTTGCACCCTGGGCGCAGCCTGCCCCCCCTCCACTGGTACTAGGTCCATCATTGTCAGGGTTGGCAGGTCGTGACTCAGAAACTTGTATTGGGGAGGACAAGATGATGGTGACTATTGTGGGAAAGCAGGTCTGGGGATGACTGGCTGCCCGCGATGTAGAGGCCACGGGGCTGGGAGGAGTTAAAGTTGTCTGGCACGGTTGCATGGATGGACCAGAACCATCCTCAATGTCCAGTGGTCCTGGAATGTTCTCACTTAGGGCCTCGTCCATGAGGGTAGTAGCAGTCTTCTCTGTGGTGTGGGTAGTAGCAGTAGCAGTGGCAGCACAACCTGTTTATGTGGAGGGACAATGTTAGTGGTTGTATTGTGACATCTACCTCGAATATTTGATTGTGACATTTGGCTAGGGCTATGTTCACATTGCATTTGCTGATTTCCCTGTGTGCCAGGTACACATATTGTCATTTGTAGTGAGTTGACATTGTTGCCACATAGCAGCTTCTGTACAGTGAGCTAGCCTCAGACTGTCAGGATTCTTTAGCTGTTGGAGGAATAGTAATGGACCCATATCTTGCCAGCACTGCAGGCAGGACATTTGCTGGGCAGAATGTGTTTTTGTGTCATTTTGAAGGCTATTTGTTTGTCATGCAGGCATTGTGAGAACCTTAGATGATATGTGATAGTTGTCATCCTGTGGTTAGTGCATTGTGGATGTGACTGCTGCCAAAGCCACACAGCAGAATCAATTTGGGGCCTTTGATCTGTGTAGGTAGTCCTTTCCAGACATTTTAAGCTGTCCCTCCTGTCTACACTATTTTCATCTTAGCATAGCAGCTCTAGATGGATCTGGGTGTGTTGCTGCATCACAGGGTGTACCATGACCTGTATCATTGTCCCTCCCAGGTGGGTCAAGTTCATTAGTGGGCTCAGGGACTGTGGCACAATATCATATGTACAGTTTCCTGGACTTTGGGCTCCCATGGCCTAGTCCTCCTTGAATTTATTCAGATGTTACCCTTATCACAACTTATAGTTCACATTGTCCATCCTCTGAGGAGAGTGGACTTTCATTGCAAGTATACCAACAGGGATATTTGAGCATGTGCAGAGTGGGCTGGGTAATTGGATTGGGTAGACAGAGCCTCCTTGCCTCAGCAGTCATGTGACTCCCTGTACTACATGCAGTTTTTCTAATTGACTCTGCCAGATGTGTGCGTGTCATTTGTGTCTTCCGAGGTAAAGGTATTTTGGCAGGTGTACAGTCTACTGTTGCTTAGAGTGTACATAAGGGATCCTCCTATGAGTACTAACCATTTCACCCCATATCCCACACACTGTAGAGTTGTCCTCCTGTTAGGTGAGTACAGTTCAATAGGTGGGTAAGGGTGTTTTGTATGGGGGGACTCTGTACTCGCTGGGGGTGTGTAACACTACATTTGCCACCTAGCCTTGGCATTCCTGTCAGGGCTTTTCCTACTCCCACACACTGAAGAGTTATCCTCCTCTCTGGTGAGTAGCCTTCACTAGGGAATTGCAGGACATGGTGATCTTAAGTGTGGTACACAGTTCTGGTCTTACTAATGGTAGTACAGTGCTTGCTGGGAATTGTGGTGCAGTCATTTCCCTGTGCTACACCTAGTATACGGAGACGTGGTTCCCCCAGGTGGGTCTAGTTCCCATGTGAGGTGGCAGACAGTGGTCTTTGGACAGGTAGTGGCTGGGCTGGTGGGTGAGTTGACAGTGAAGGTGACGGTAGCCAAGGGTGGTTGGTGAGCATGCATGACAATACATTTGTGTGCCCTTTTTGTGGATGTGACTTACCTGACTCAACTCCACCAGGTAATCCTGTCAAGCCCTCAGGATGCAGGATGGCCACGACCTTCTCCTCTCATGATCTGAGCTGTAGGGGAAGAAATGGGGGGCCCACTGCCAGTCTTCAGGACCGCAAGCTAGTGCCTGGACCCCATGGAACAGACCTTGCCCCTGAGGTCGTTCCACCTCTCCATCGTTACGTCCCTTGTGCATGGAGAGCTGCCCACAGAATTCACTCTGTCGACTATCGTTTGCCACATTTCCATTTTCCTAGCAATCGTAGTTTTCTGAACTTGGGCTCCAAATAGTTGTGGCTCTTCTATGATAATTTCATCCACCATGACTCTTAACTCCTAAGGTGACATAGTGGTGATGGGAAAGAAAACGGGTGGGTGCTGGGTGCTAAACAGGTGACTGGAAGTATGTACAATGGAGATGTGCAAATGTGTGTGATGTGGGTATGTTGAGGGTGTGGGATGTGTGCTGAGTGAGAAATGAGAGATGGAGGGGTGCCTATTTACTTGGAATGGTTGTATTGGTTTGAATTTGTGAGCGCTCTGGATGGTGTGTTTTGCGTTGGAGAAGCAAAGGATTGTGTTGCTTGTCGGGGTGTGTTTTATAGTGAGCCTTGCAGGTGTGTCGAATGTGTGAATGTGTGTGAGCTGTGTTGTTTTCAAATCCGTCTAATGTGTTGTGTTTTACTGTGGTGACTACCAATCGCTGCGGTTTGAACCGCCATTGGAGGAACGCCATGGCAAGACCACATTGCGATTTTCATCTTGTAATACAGTCGGTGGTTGGTTGACGGGCTGGCGATGCTGGTGGTCGGACCGCCTATTTCCTGTCCTCCAGAGTCCTGGCGGGGTCAGTTTTTTAGTTGGCCTTTGATGGGCCTCCCTATGTAACTCGTAATACGGCGGTCTGTTAGACTGCCAACATGGTGGTCTTTTGGCTACCGCCACTGTGGTGGTCTGGCTGTCGGGCTGCCAAACTCATAATGAGGCCCTTAATATTGAAATCTGTACATTGTGGGTAGGAACATAATCCATAACTTGCACAACAGCCATGCAAATCATACCTTGCACTCCAAATGTGTTGTTAAGTATGTGGAGGTGTCATAATCGGAGCTAAAGTTAACTTTACCTAAGTGTTTTTTTCATCAAATACCACATCTGGTAGTTTCCTGCAGCCACGCTCCATGGCAGGTCACACTTCCTTTACCTATTCTTTGTGAGAGAGGGATGATAAGACGGACCTCCCGTAGAAGTCTCACTACTGTCCTCCAGATTCACTGAGAGGGAGGTGACGCAAGAACAAACAAAACTCCAAGAAAGTTGTGGTAGATGATACAGACAACATAATTTTAAAGATGATACAGATAAATGTCAAAAATCCAATTCATTCTTTGCAAAAGAATTTCTAACATTTCATTTCTCTATTTTAAGAATTCACCTAAATCAAACATCTTGAAATAATTTAGAAGTAAACAAAAAAGTGATTGGTGGGATGCTTGAATTAATCGCAGCCACTGATAATTACGTGGGGCTGCATCCTAGCCTATTGTTGTTTAGCCCTCCATATCCCCTCAGATTAAAATTAGCAATCTGCAAATCAGTCTTTGTCCTGCTCCAGTAGGAACAGTCCAGGCTGAACAGCCAAGCCTGGCCGTCTCCGAATTTGAACACAAACAATCCAAGAACAGTTTCAACCACACTTTTGCCCACTGTGCCATAGGACTTTATCTACATTCTAATGACGAGCCCCAACCAGAGTAAAAATGACCAGGGGTTGCTTGTGGTACCTTCTGAGGTTGCTTGTGGTACCTTCTGAGGTTGCTTGTCGTACCTTCTGAGTCAGGCCTTTGTGTAGAGCGGCACGATGGACAAAAATGATGGACTGAAATGTGGCCCGGGCATCTGTCAATGGCTGAGACTAATTCAAGCATTCCATCCATCACTTTGTTGTTGTTGCAGTTGACGCCCTAAGTGCGATGGAAATTTCCAGATGTAGTCACCTGCTCATTGTGCCACAGGACTACACCCTATTGTCCAGTCCCTAGCAGGGCAAAACCAGACTAGAGTTGCTTTTGATCCCTTCTGAAGGGGCCTTCCCTGGCAGTTTGGGATGGACTGCTCTTATGAGGAGCAGGGTCAATACTGATTTTCATAAGGAGTGTCATGGTGGATGATTAAAATGGATGGAGTGTGGCCGCAAGCATTTGTCAGTGTCTGATATTAATTTAAGTATTCCATTCATCCCCTTGTTGAGTTAAAATAGTTCAGGGCGTAGTGTTTGTATCCATCCTGTAAATGGCATCCAAATTTGACAAATATGACCAGGCTTAGGATTCTTCCATGTAATTGCCATCTCTAAACTAGAAAGACCAAGCAATTGTGGCCTCCATTCCTGCCCTGTCAGTGGATTACTATCAAGCCAAGATATAGCAATATCATTTCTGGCTATTATTACAGACTGAAAAATGTTAGCTTCATAATTAATTGGCCATTTAGAAGAATACCCAAGCAAGATCAGTTTCTCAGATGGTTGTATTAGATTTTGAGTATGTCCACCTACTTCCTGAAAAACATGAGTCCCATAAGCTTAATTTATAATGCAGTTAATAAAATTATGTCTATAATTAGCCCCTTGTTTCAGACATTGAAAACACTTTGAATCAGCCCTTAGAAACCCATGGAAATGTTCATGTTGGTGTATAATAGATGTCTTGTATCATTTTATAATGGTGTCTTTTTAATTGTGAATTATGAGTTACACAGTGAGCTAATGTAATGCTCTTGATAATCTCCTCCTTAATACATTCTGTGATATTTTCTGACCATCTACTTGCCAAATGTAGTAGATTATGCAGTTGATTATCCACAAGTGTTTGGTTGGTCTGACCAATAATTCCCCATTAAATTTGGGTACCTAAAGTTTTTATATGGGATTGACTCAAGGCTTAATCTTAAATGCGGAATCTGTATAGAAATCTTGCATCTATAGATATTTAAAGAATCCTTTATTTGGCACAATTAATTGTGAAGTTAAAGAATTAAAATAGAAATAGATCCTTCATAAACCTGACCTATATATCAAAGTGCAGACCTTGGTCAAAAAAATTCCAACGTAAAATATGGAAATAGTGGATTATGCCAGCGAAAAATGTAATGATCATTTTATTAAAATCTGTAAATATTGAGTAATTGATAAACGGCTCTAAGGTTTGAACCTTTTGCTTTTAGACCATGAGGTATCAAAAAGCCCACTAAAAGATGCTAAATCTTGGAGAATATCCTTCACAAATATTTGGTAATCTCCAGTCCAAATTGTGTTAGTCTGGCATAGAATGCTGGGAAGTAATACAACATAAAGCAGGGAAGAGGCCATCCTCCCTGAGAGGCAAACTCTCCTATGTGGCTTTTTATATTGCCATATAAACTGAAATATGGCTGCATCAATCTTTACAAAAACACATAGATGGTACAAATAATGGTACTCTTCTGAACAACAATAGAACTGAGGAAGAATAGTCATTTTGTTGACATTACTTTACCTTTGATACCTAAAGGTAATCTGTTGTAAGTCTTCAAAGATTCCAAAGTCTCTTAGTACAGAAGCTCATAATTAAGCAGTAACATCTGTTCCATTTAACTTAACCCCTAAATAGGTGGCTTTAGACACACATTGAGCATCTGCACATAGTACATTTCCATTTTGTCTTGATTAAGATGATACCCAGAAAACATCCCAACTTTATTTGCTTTCTGTTGATTACAAATAAAGCATTAATCTGGTGGTCAGTAAATATAGTGATGTGACCTGCATATACTGTGTATTGAATGTTGAGTTTCTTAATGATCAGTGCACAAATATTCTTACTCAATTTCAAACATTTCACGTATGTTTGAGAACAAACAAATATGGGGATTGGGGACATCCCAGATGGTTCCCTAAAAATGGGAAGCATAGTGGATAGAATCCCCTTACAACTCACCTGAGCCTCAAACCCTTGAATAAACACTTGATTTGTTGCATAAAGGTGCGTTGAAGACTGAATCACTGTAAGACTTGCCAGAAAAAAGGCCACATTATCAGATTGAATACCTTTTTGGTGTTAAACATAATCATTGCAATTGTCTTCCTTATGACTCCAGCAATATCAAGTATGATAATAGCGAGATTTGTATAACTTGTATCTCAGGATGGGACAAATCATTGCTGCATGAGGTCAACCTATTCCCGAATAAGGTGTGATTCTATTTACCAGGATTTTAAAGAAAAACTTTGAGTCAGAATTAATCAAGGAGATAGGTCTGTATGACCCACACAGCGTTAGATCCTTGTCTTTTTTTCAAAAAGATAACACTATGAGTCAGTTTCCAAAATTCAGGTGATGCGTTTCCTACATAAATTGAGTTGAATAGCCTGAACAATCTAGACTGAAGGCTTTACCATTGGGTAGATTTTTAATTGTATACTCTCATCTCTTGTCATTACTGTTTCCATCACTTGTTGTTCTGTGTCCCTGAGTTTTTAGAGAGGCTAATTTTAGCTAGATTTGCTGCTATTTGACTGTAATCTGCAGTGGCATCCTCACTGGATAGTAACATATGGTTGTCTCTGAGTGTATCTATAACCAAATATGGGTCATGAGCATTTTGACCATGATAATCTACAATACCATCAATAGTTTTTTGTCAGTTGTTCTTTAATTTTATTAACCAGATTCCTACCCATGCTTTCATCATTCTCAAAATACTCAATTCAGCTTTGAAACATATAAACAGATTACTTTATTCCAAACTTTTTTATAAAACCAAAAAGAGATAAGTTCCTATATCTCTGCTAGGCAGTTTCCTATAGCTAAGGCATGTTCTATTTCTAAAACAAAAAGCGTAGATCTTAAAAGTTCCATCCCTGTCTTTTTTTTCTTCCAATCTCTAGCTATCGAAAAGGAAAGTGTGGCTCCCCAGATTACTGTTTTCAAGCAGTCCCAAACTATGTTAATACTAGCAGAATCAATCTTAGCAAGATAATAATCTGTCATAATTCCAGAGACATGAGCAGTATTCTGGGTCTAGTAGAAGCTTCTTATTGAAGGCCCATTCATGTGCTGTACGAAGAAAATGAATAGGCTGTGACCTGTCGCCTCACAAAAGGCTTAACAGCCCTGCATTGTGATGTCAGCCAGTTTGGAGCAAGGGCAGGGGAGGCAGGGAAGCCCAAGTACTTCAAAGAACCTTTCCAAAAACGTCTTCCAGGGTTCTCAGTGCATCACAACAGAAAGTTTACTGTGCCAGCAGCCAATCAGAGCACAGCACATTTACAAATCCACAGCATTATTTGTAAATCCACAATAGACAATGGGAGAAAACACATCCTAGTCCAATAGTGTGTCTCCTTCTTGGAACTGAATTCATGTATCCTCCCTAGAGTCCAGATATCTCAAAAATGTAACCTCATCACACCCAAACTGGAACCCATTTTAAACATTTTTTTTTAGAAAACTACTAAACAGATTTACATCAAACTAAGTACATTTCTAAAGTTCTGCTTACATACTATGTTTGATGTAATTCTGTTCTGCTGTGTTTCTCTACTGAGGAGCTAATAATCCTACTGGAGTTAAAATGGGAAATGTCACTTTTGGCCTGCTGACCCTAGCTTCCTCCCTATTTTTTGGCGTAACTTGTTGGATCTGTATAAAACTTGCAATGAAGAACCTAAAGTGGATGGGCATTTTGGAGACAATTTTGTGCAGGGCCATTAATGGATGCCAAAGTAAATAAGAAAAAAAAAAAAACATTCAGCTCTGACCTAACCATAACCACACAACAGCTATTGCTGTCTGTGTAATATATCATTTGACAAACACTATTTACACCTTGCACATAACAATAGATACATATTATAGTCCTGGCCCCTTGATATAAAAAATTGTTGTCAAGATATTTTCCATTTTTGATTTGTGTTTTTGTATCAGAAGTAATTTAGCTTTGGTAGACGTTGCTAATCCAGGCCAATTTTTTTCTGGACGATATTTTTTAAAACGGCGGATGCGTTGCAGTGATGATGTAATATTCCAGGAATCATGAGACCTATATACTTCATTCTGGTGTCTAAGCATAGATTTTGAGGACAAGCAGTCTTATAGAGACAGAAAATAACTCCTCCAAGCAACCCTTCTGCATTTTCCAAAATGGCGGCTCTATAATGATGTGCTTTAGCCATCATATTGGTAATTTATTCTTATTGTTTCAGATTTTCCATTGATTAAAATATGTAAACATGAGCGAAGCAGGTGGTAGCAGAGGATCTCTACCTCCTGACAGAGTGTTGCTAGCTACACAATTTGAGGACTCCTTCAACAAAGAAAAACGTGTCATATTCCAAACTAATACGAAAAAAAAGCTAACATCAACTGCGGCTGGACCGAAGAGAGTTTGAGATGCTGCAGAAATATGGCAAGACGAAGTTCACAAAAGATTGAAACTGATGGGTGAAGAGGATCAAATATTTTATAAGTTTAACAAGTGCTACAAGTCTTATACAATGGAAAAAAGCCTGGAAAAAATAGTCAAAAAATAGCAGAAACCAGTGAATCACAACAAGAATCTGAGTCTTCTGAGAATGCGTCAACAACCACACCCAAATATCACCCACTTAGCAGCCACCCCTCGTCCACCTCCAACAACTGATCAGAGAGCAGAGGATCTTCAATGTATTTATCTGTGGTTTAGCCAGAACAAGGGTGCAAGGGATTGATGAAAGAACAAAATACAGAGTAAGTGAGTCTCAAAGGGCAAACATGTTCTTATCTGCAGCTAGTTTCTTCCAAGATGATGTTTACAGCAGAGTAGTTGATCTAAACAGGGAGGTTAATGTATTTGCAGGGGATTTGTATGCCTAGACGAACTGCATGTGTGCATACATTTGAAAATATGAATGTACAATGAGCTCCCAGCAGCAACGTAACCATCAGCCTTCAGTTAAGTTTGCACTCTTTGGAAAAAAGCAAATTAAGTTTTAAAGCCGCTATTGAGTGCTGGCTACAGGGAGCTCAGAGAAATAATGGTCAACACTGATGAAACTGTATTAATCAATAATAATGAAATTAAGATTTTTCTGGTGAGAATGTACAATGGCATAATTTGTCAGTCTAACAAAAAGAATGAGCCACTTATGGTGTTCTCAGCTGATTTGACTCCTGAAGTTCTTGCTGCCAAAATAATATCACAGAATGCAGTAAAATCAGCTGAAACCATTTTAAGAATCATCCTGAAAGATTTAGATTTTTGGTTTAATGACTAATTTTGCAATGCCCCAGAGCTCCGCAAATCATGGGAGTCAAAAAGAATGCCTGATGATGTAATTTTTTTACATCATTGTATAATATCAGCAAATCAAAACTGTTACAAACTAAAGTTCTTGAGTTTGGTACAAAAACCAACAACATTTATGATGGCTTTGAAGATATAAGTGAAGAAGGTGGAAGACAATCCCATAAACCGACAGACTTATGCTATGCAAATGTACTGTCTTTTCCAAATCTTGTTTTATGAATTACATCATGGCAAAAAGAAAACTCCGCTACACATGATGACTGCCCACGCAATCTATGGCAAGTGCAAAAGTAGAGAGCTAATCACTTCAATGAATTGGTGTATCAACAAGTTATAATGGCATAGTACGGAGCAGGAACTTGTTATCAGCTCATGTTGTAAAATTTTGTGAATCCAACAGCACACCACTTCGAAGTCACTTTACCAGGAAAGGATTTGCAATTGCTGTTCTTGATCATTTTAATTTTGAAGACTGCTCTTCTTTGCCTGGAACATCCAGCATACATGATACTGCCATGGTGCTTTTTTTTAACACTGTACCAATGAAGTAGCTGCTGAAAAACAAACTGTGTCAGCTGTAGTCATAAACAAATGAAGCTGCAAACGTATCACCCAACTGCCTTGCTAACATGTGAAAAATCACTACAAGCTATCAACACATCCCAGTCCACCAAAAGGTTTCAAAGTTGCTGAGGACATGGATCTTCTACCTGATGCGCAGTCCACAAATCTGATTTAACTGAATTTATTATATCTCTTATTCAGTGCGGACTGAAGGACGAAGAAAAGCCAGTTCATCGGTGGACTGGAATTAATGCTCTGAACTCCCAGAATTCCTTCTGACTGAAAAAGGTTGGGTTTTTACCGGCAATACCATCTCCAGTCACAAACTATGCAACAGTATACACAGCTCTAAAAGATTTCCAACATGTGCATGTTCAGCACGAAGACCAGATTATCCTGCCATTTCTATGCAATGAAGGTGTTTTTCCGTATTGTAACTGACATCTTTATGAACAATCCAGAAGAATTTGATGATCTTTATCCAATGAGGGGCATTTTCCACACGAAAAAAATTGTGTTGCTGTGACAGGAAGTTATCTCAGTGGATGTGGCATAGACAGTGCACTTATTGAAGCTGAAATCTTTGGAAGTAAAACTGTCCAGCCAGTGTTGAGCGAAACTCATTATGTTTGTTCATTACAAGGTATGCTTATCATATCTGGGGCTATAGAACCTTTGCCTTGGAATGCTTTCTGGAACAAGAATGACAAATTAGATTTTGCATATCTTATCTCAGAAGTGAACCAGGCAAAGGGTGCACTTCATTCAAAAGACATAATGCAATGCCCGGCAATGTTCAATACACTCAGTTTAAAATCAGAAAACCCGAAAACCAAGTTCTTAGAGTTTGTCAAAAAATGTGAAAAAAAAACAGAACTTTGCAAGTATTGGGGAAATGTTTTTACACATGTTAGCTCCAGTGAAAAACCTGGTACATGCTGATCAGGAAGGTGATTGGGAGCTGCACGTGAAGACTGTGGAGTCACTGTTTACTGTGTTTTTTGCGAATTCAATTGCATAAACTATTTGAGATATGGGTCCTGGTGTTTGGAAAAAGTGAAGAAACTAGAGGTGGAAAAACTATACCTCTACAGAAAATTCATCGAAAGCCATTTTGTGGTGAAAGACAGAGAGGGAAGGTTCAATGCTGGGGCTCCAGATATGAAACTGGAACAGACGATCCAGAGATCACAGAAAAGCTACAAGGGAATTGTTGGTCAGACATATAAAAGTGAATATGTTGCTCATTGCTAGGTTGTTTACCATGAAGTCCTTTCTATTTGTAATGTTTTCAGAGAGATGGCAAATTCAGTATTAATAGACCATAGTGAAAATGTTTCTCACCACGAACTTGTGGGAAAGAGAGGGTAATGTTTTAAGAAACATGTTGGCAGCCTTCTTCATTTCATTCAGCAGCAAGGAAACCCCTTTGAAATGACTGAGCTTGTGCGACTACACTACTTTGTGACCAAACAATATGTGGATAACAATATAAAGAAAAGCCAACACATAAAGAACTGAAGCAGGAGAGATTTGTATTGAAAGAGAAAAAGTTGTTTAACAAAATCACTAAAGCTAAACTTCCAAGCTGCAATTGCCATAGTAAGAGTATTGTTCAACCAGCCACTACAAAACAGGTTACAAAAAACACCTTTTGCAAGCACATAGAGATGGATGTAGCAAAAGAATGGGGTGAATTTGTCAAGGACATTCTGTCGCATGATCTTCTTCAAACAAATGCAATATTTGATGGAGATGCTGCAACCAAACTACTAAAGCACAAACTCATACAAGAGCTAGAAACAAAACTTCCACCCGAAGAATTTTCAATTCAAAAAGGTATCCTCATTGAAAACTGCTGTTGTTGTGGACTGTATGTCGCAATTGTGAATGGTCAAGATTTCATCCGTGCAAAACTTGGGAGAGAATCAGAAGAATGTCTACAAGTGGAACGATTGACCTTGCCTGCAGCAAACATTTGACACCTATATCTGTGCAACTTGATAAATTCTGGTCAACAACATCGAACAAGATGAACTTGAGATGATAACTCACCAAAACACTGCTGATGCTTCAGTGAACACTGAATGTCCAATTTTTGCAAGTGGAATGATTGTCAATAAGGGGTTGGTGCGAGCAGAGATATATTCAAAAGGTACGGGCCATATTGTTCAAGAACTTAACAGCAAATTGGGGGAATCGGACTTTCGTGTTGTGCCGCATGTTGTGTGGGGTGTTGGAAATGGTTCCAATTGAGTCATTGTACTGTCAAAAGACACAGATGTTTTTATTGTGCTACTTAGTTTTGTTTCAATGTTTATAAGGCAAGGATTCTCAAAGTTATGGATACGTTATGGAACAGGTGAGAAAAGACACTTAATCCCGCTTGATATTCTGTACATGAAATTTGACTCAAAGATGCCCAGTGTTCTTATCAGTTCGGCTGTTTGGACTGGATGTAGGAAAATAACTTGTGCGTGTGTGGAAAAAGTTTTCTGGCTGTCACACATTTGACAATCTTCGGTACAGTCAGTCCTGTTAAGTGACCTTCCACCGATGTCATATTCTGTTCATGGACACATTAAAAGAGTGTTGTACTTGGTCAGAGGATGTGTAAATGTTTTGGATCATGCATATGAAGAGAAAGATCCATGTGGATTTGGTTGGGAAGATATTGATGGGGTGCTAAAACCTACAAAATTTCTAAAGCCTCTTCCCGCAGAACTTACAAGTACATATACTTGCAAAACCTTTGCTACAAAAAGATGTCCCTGTCGATATGCTCTTCTCAAATGTTCAGCATGCTGCAAATGTACCACAAGTAATTGCCAAAACAAATAAATCAAGCGAACTATGAAAATGTGTCTAAAACAGGAGTTATAAACATCTGTTTCATATTCAGATCATAAACATCATTTGGTGTATACATAAAGGATTAAAACCATTCTTATTTGTTTCATTTCTATATGTGTCTCTTCTTCCTCTGTTATAGCTGCCATTTTAGAAAATGGCAGAAGGGTTGCTCTTCTGGGGAGTTATTTCTGATTCTGTAAGACTACTTGACTTCCAAAACCTATGTTTTGACACTGAAATAAAGTATATAGGTCTCATGGTCCCTGAAATATTACATCATCACTGCAACACTTCCACCATTTTAAAAAATTTTGTCCAAAAAAATTCAGCCCGGATGTCTACCCAAGCTAAATTACTTCTCTAATTACCCAAAAACACAAATCAAAAATCAAAATCTCTGGACAACTATTTTTTTATGGAGGTATATCAGGGGCCGTGATTATCAAGATTATTCAGATTTTTTTGGGCACTTGTACTTAACTAGAATTAACCAAGAGGAACACAGTCTCTATAACTCTCTGCTTGTTAAACCAAAAGTTCTGATGACCAAAGTTAGTCTTTATGACTTGATTTTAGAAATACTTCTCTGAATATTCCAAACTGCCCTCCAGTAATCAATCATGAACATTGTTTTCATCAAATGGAAGCACAAATCCAAGATCAAGATCCCAGCTACAGCAACACTGTAGCATGGTTGCCTAGCAAGGATGTTATGGAACACGGGGAAGGTTCTACCTAGTGATCCAAGAGGGCTACCACCATATACAGACAATGGCAATTCTCAAGTATTCCTGAAAAAAGGAGTTCCCTTGGCAAGCACTGTTGTCTAGTTCATTCCCCACAGATGCAAAGCATTTTGCCAAGAAGTGCTGCTATTCATTGACCACCACCAGCCTTCCCTTTCTTGGAATGAACCTGACACTAGCAGGTTTGCGCTATTTCATCCCTGTGCCTGCTAAACCCTGACCTGTATGCCATGCAACCTGAAAGTGTCCCCCAAAGGCTGGCATCTCAGCAGCAGAGCTCCAAGTTTGTCAGGATGCCTTTTGTAGAATTCACATAACAAATGTGAGGCATGAAGATTATAAGATGGTTCACTTGATTTCTGCTCGGGCTGAATCCCTTCCAATCTACTAAGTACTGTAAATGTTACTTTACAATTCATGCACCTAAAGTCCTATGCAGCTCATGTTCAATCCTGACATTCACCTGGACTGACAAATGATTTGGAGTAAGGCCTATTTTACAGGTCAAGGTTTCAATAAAGATACATGGAACACCACATGAATTTATTCAGAATAAGAAAATTCCAATGATACAGCATCTAGAGTCACAATTGGTTCAGTAGATAATGATCCCCAAATTTCGGTTGTAACGTGGAAGACTACTATAAGTGCAAATTATTTTATTAAAAAAATTGTGAGGAACCATGACTTCTCAACTACAACATATTTGGGTGCACAGCTTCTCGTGATCAGCATAGGATGTGTAATAGCGTTTTCCAATGCTTCCTGTGTTGATTTCAAAATTTCCATTCAGGGTGTAATTTAGAGTTCAGTGTATGGGTTACTCCATCAAAAATGTGACTGATGGCGTATTACAAGGACAGTTGGATATAGTGCACTTATAATATGGCAGACAGGATATTTGTCACATTTGTGATGGAATAACTCATCCACCAAACTTTAAATCAGACCCTAAGTCTGTTAAATGTTCTGGAACTAAAAGAGGTGATGTAGCTAGGGACTGACCCAAAGGTAATATGCGAGGATGGAGGGCAAACATACAAAAGAATAGTGATAATCTAGTAGTTGAATTTTCAGTATAATTGTATGTTAACCATGCTATCCACATCGTTTTATTCCAGTCTTCCTCTTGCTGCAAATATTAATATTTCAGGTATTGTTCAAAACATTGATTCAAACTTTCAGTCTGACAGATAGTGATTGTAAAAACTAGTGGATGGGCAGAGTACCATATCTACTTTCTTAAACAAGCAGACCAAAAACTTACTTTCAAAATCTTTTTTTGGTTTTTAACATGACTCCTGCTCTTGTAACAGAGCAGATACAAAAAAACGTAAGTAAACAGGTAAAGTATTTATCATAAACCTCAGTGTCTGAAATAAATCTATTATGACATAAGAACAAACAAGAGATATATCCCCTACCAGATCCTTATTTGAACCTCTCCCTCCCCTTCCTCACAACATCCAACTCAAGGCATATCAGGCAGGGGATATGAAAGTATGCTTACTTGTCCACTATCCTAAGTGGTTGACAGATTTAGCATTCATGCTAAAGTATGTGCACCTTGGCTCAAAATGATACCTGGATTTGTAGCCCTTGACGGTGAGCTGGATAGGCACCATGTACCACTGTAATTGATGCATGTGCAGAGATTAGGCCTTTCGGGTTACATGTTCAGTCAAAAAGTTGTAGGGCTCTGAGGTGCAGTGAGAAAATATTAGGACTCTAGTTTCGTTAAGTATTTAACAACAGGGTGGTGTTGTGTGGGTAATCAGATCAGCATTCCTAGAGCCGCAGGTCCTGTCTTGCCAGGTCAGGTCCTACAGTGAGCGCCCCACAACACCTCTATAGATAATTATTAAAAAAAAATCACTCTCTCTAGTAGACTATTCAGATATATACTGCAGGTAAACTGCCAATTGGTAGGAAAGAAGGTCTGGACAAGCCAGTCTTTGTCTCTTTTGGGGGAAATTACTAGTTTAGTGAAGATTTGCAGCTTCCCGCCCTTCCAGATAAAGTCCATAAAGTACTTATGCAATGCCTTTAATTCACCTGAAGGAATGCTATAGGGAGTGTTTTAAAAGTATACATCACTCTCAGGAAAATATTTATTTTTATGATGTTCATGCAACCTAGCCATAAAATATATAAGGGACGGTACCGACTGAGGTTCCCTCATGCAGGCCTTACTGTGATGAGGCCAGTGAGCTCTTCTCCATATATTGAGATGGTTGGTCAGTTTGAGATGCAGATATTTTATTTAGTGTTCTTCCCAAGTGAAGTGGTTGCAGACTTCAGGAGTGCCACCTTTACCCATGGTTTTGAGATTTTTACAATTACAGCTGTTTTGTTGTTTGCTTTTAAACCTAAAAAAAAAATTCAAACTGTTCCAGTTGTATTAATAGTGCCGGGAATGATCTATCAGACTACATAAGCATAAAGATGACATTATCAGCAAGTAGGTAGATCTTATGTTCAGTGCTTCTGAAGGAGATCCTCCTTATCCCTTCGTACTCTCTAAAATTAATGGCTAGGGGTTCAGCCATCACAGCAAACAAGAGGGAAGAGAGGTGACATTCCTGTCTCATGCCTCAATGTATTGGAAGGGAGTTAACACAGACTGATGCCCCTGGTGATCCATATTCAGACATAATCTAAATGTTCCTTTTCCTTCTCTGTGTAGCTTGTCCAAGACCACTGTGAGAAAGCTCTAGCTACCCCAGGCATAGGCTTTGTCTGTGTTGAGAGAAAGCAGGAGAGACTGGAATTTTTTCTTTAGGTTTTTTCTGTTAGACATGCTAATCTTTTGATATTATCACGTCCCTGTCTGTGTTTGATGAATCCCACTTGATCAGGGTCCTTCATTGGGGGCTTTGGAGCTTTTAGGCGGTTCACTAAAACTTTCACATCAGTATTCAATAGAGTGATCAGTTGATATGATCCACACCGTGCAGATTCTACAAAGAAATCTCTCAGCTAAGGCACATAGTAGACCTCTAACGTGCCATCTTAAAATCAGTTCCTGCAGGTGCTCTTTCTCCCAAGTGAGACATAATTTAGCAGAAAAAATGAAAAGGCCAATCAGGGTGACATAATAAAAAATCAAAATAGTCTTAGTATGGAGTTGTAGTGAACAATGAGTTACTATATGGTATTGCACAAACACAATTCTATCCACACCGCTGATCACTGTGTTAGAAATGGAGTCTCTAGTTGGTAGGGGTATGCACCCAGTCCAAGTAGGGACCAACACTCTAGTCAGGGTAAGTCAGATACACACTAAAAGATAATCTGTGCTCACCCTCTGGTAGCTTGGCACAGAGCAGTCAGTGTGTAAAGTATTTTTTAAACACATTCACACAATAACCCAATGATAACATCACAATAAGACTCCACACAGGTTTAGAAAACTAGATGTTAATTTTATAGATAAATCAAGACCAAAACTACAAAAAATCCAATGAGTAAAAGTTTAGATATGATTATAAGAAGAATAAAAGAGTTCTGGCGCTTAGAAGCAAATATCACTTTAGGGGTTACTTGAGGCCATGGCAGGCCAGGGCAAAGTCGTCAGTTCAAGCTAACAGCAATGGAGCGTGGGTCGGGCACAGGAGCCACACAGGACTGGGGAACAGAGTATCTTGACGCTGGCCATAAGTATGAGATGCGAGGATAATGCCTCAGTAGATGCATCAATGTCAATCTCCCAGTTGGGCGGATGCAATGATTTTTCCCACACGTTGATTGCGATGCGCTGATTTCTGAAGACGAACATCGAAGCTGCTATACGTTGATTTTGAAGCCGATGCACTGGGTTCCTCCATGCTGTCGAAGGGATGTGTTGATCTTCCTTCAGTGATGACTGTTATGTGGGGGTTTCAGTGCTGCGTCGATGCGCTGGGTGCCGCTTCCACGAGGCAGGGGATGCATCGGTTGATGCTGCTCGAGCCCCATGTGCGATGTGTTGATTTCACTGATGCAGGTATCTGGGTCCACGTCCAGTGAACCAGGCACGGGAGCAGGGGGTAGAGACCTTGATTGATATTCCTGAGTCTCTAGCAACAAGAGGCAAACAAACAAGCCCTTGGCGATCACTTTGGGGTGCAAGGCAGAATCCAGCTCTCCCGCAGCAAGGTCAGAGAGCGGCAGCCAGCAGGGCAGCTCAGCAGAAAAGCTGTCCTTACAGGTCAGCAGTCCAGCAGAGTGACATTTCTTGATGTAGCTCAGCAGTCCTTCTGACAGAGTCCAGTTGTAGGTCCATATGTGTCTGATTTGGTGGGGTCCGAGACCCAGTACTTATACCCAAATGTGCCTTTGAAGTGGGGATGAGTTTAAAGAAGGGTCTTTCTTCCTCAGCCCTGGCTGTAGAATCAGTAGGGGGTAATCAACCCTTTGTGTGGGGAACATGCACTGCCTATTGATGTGTAAGTGTCCTCCTACCCTGCCCAGGAAGTGCCATCAGAATGCAGATGAGCACTCAGACACACCTAACCTTCCTGTGTTTGTAGCTGCCTAGAGGGAATGCACAAAGTGTAGCTATCACCCAGTCCAGATGTGTAGTGGTAACAGGCAGCTACATTTTCCCAAAACCTCTTGCTTTGCCTTCACTTCAATAGTTTGATCGTCAAGTAGGCATTATGTTCCTCAGTTCTGTTATCAGTTAGGCACTTCATTCACCCAGACCCTCAGTTGCAACACTTCTCCTTTCAGGTCCTTGATACAGGTTTTTATGTGCATACTTGAACACACTCCTGAGTGTATTTCAGACCCGCAGTGGGCTGATAGTCTTGGGATATTTGAGGGTGGTGCTGTTCATTTTCTTTGTTGGGGTCCAGCCTTCACTTTCCTGCAGCTTTACTTGAGACCCCAAGGTGTTGCCCATGACCACCTATCAGGAATCATTGTTACTTGCTGGACAGTTTCCACACCATTTTGAGGCCCTACGGGTCCTAGCAGATAGTTGTTATTATTAAAGCTTGGTGGTTCCTCTCCCAGGATTCGCCCAATTATGTTGTCTGTGGTATGTTAGGGTGGGCACCAGCCTTGAGTGTGTTTATCTTCAGGCAATGCTAGATCCTTTACAGGGCTGAGCACCTTGCCAGAGCTTCCACCTGACGGGCCCCCTGCAAACTGTCTTAATCTGTCTTGGAGTGCAGGGGTGCCATTCAGTCAACAAGGCTCTCCCTTTGATCAGCTGCTTCCCAGCACAACTGTCATGTGTCTCGTGCCTCTCATCACCAGCCACCAAGGTCTGTCTTCACATCTTGTGTATGCCCTTACTGGCTTCTCCCACTATTTGAAGGAGTGGGCCTCACTATTCACTGTTTCACTAATTGATTTGTGAGGAGGAGGTAGGTTTGCTTTCTCTGGTATGTGCCCACTTTACCAGTCCCAGTGACTTGCCCACTCGGTTGGGGCCTGATTCCCTTCCCCACATAGGCGAAGTCCACTGTCCACCAAAGTGGCCTTTGTATGGCACAATCATCCTCAGTTGTGTCCTCGGTCACCCTTCCTGTACTGCACCTCACAGAGATTGAGACTGTACTAGAGACAGAAGAATCCAACACCCTTTATATCAGACTAACCCTCCTGACATCATGTAATTCAGTCTAAGCATACCTAGCTCACTGTATGATTCACTTGACATCCACTTCACTCCATTCCCAATCCTCCAGTCTTACACACTCTCTGTCAGGCTGACATGCCCCACTACTCTCTCTAGCGTAGTGGTGCATGTCCACTACTCGACCACAAACACTCCCCAAAGAGTATATAGAAACCTTAACATATTACATGCCCTCTCTGAAACAAAGGCCATGGATGCAGGCATTTTAGTTCATAAAACACATTTATTTACCAACATGTTACAGCTCTGAAATAATCCCTGTACTATTCTTCACATAAATAAGTGTACTTTATGCACCAGAAAGCCTGTGTGTGTATGTCCACCATCTTTGTTGCAAAGAAGTGGGCATGTCTATATATGACACTTATTTTTATATGTAGAATATATATCACTTAAAACTTATAGTGCCTCTTGAAAAGTAGGAAATATAACGTTTAAAACATTGCTTACCTACCCTCAACATTAAGCAGGTTGACCTGGCCCTCCTCCAGTTCTATTATGTCAACCCACCAATGTGTCAGCTGCCGCTGGGTGTGGGAGACTTTGGTGTGGTAGTGCATGCTGCGCCATACTCTTCCCCATTGCAGCACGCCCTCTTGTCAGGCTGTACAAACCATGTGGGGGAGGTAGTGCTGCCAGCTCCACCTCACTAAAAATGTAACAGGATATTTCCCATTTGTGCTGCCGTTTAACACAGGGGTCTTGGAAGGCACCGAGGAGCTGCCTGCCTTTGCAGTATTCGGGGATAAGGAGGATAACTAAAGGAAATAGGAAAATAGACAAATGGGGGACAAATAAAAAAATACAGACAGGGCTGTCAAAAAGTAACAAAAAATGAACATAAAGTCGAAAAAAGGGGAGAGGTGGACAAGATTGGGGTGGATGGAGGTGGATAGACCTAGCAAACAGCAAAATATGAGGTGTAGTTAGGAGGGAATAGGCTTCAGTAAACAAAATGGCAGCACACCTATGCAACAAGGCTTACTGTTATGCGCTATTTTTTTAACGCAAATTGTGTCTCCAACATAATCTTCTAACATGAAGTGGTGGAGATGCATTTCGGTTATTTTTTCTGAAATTTTACATAATTACACGAGAGCAAATTATGTGAATTTCGCACACCTAAAGATGACGAGATTTCTCATGTCAGTAAAACAATGGAAGAACGAAAACAAGTGATTTGTATGGATTGTAGGATGGAAAAGGACGCTCTACAAATGTATCAGAAGACAATTCTGTACCACATCTTCCTGTACCTCCACCATACAGACTCAGAAGCAGTCAAATGCATAAATGCCTTATGGAGCAAAGAAGGGGAATACCAACCATACATACAGTTTAAGGATATTAGTGAGCCCTGAAGAAAGTAACAAAAGTATGTTCGCCTAATAATGCTACTTAATGGCACAAGACAATAATATATGCACAAATGCATTAGAATTGGCAAAGGAATATTGTTTCTTCAAAAACGTTCACACCTCGTTTGCACCGCAAGGCACCGCTGTATGCTCTGTTATGTACTAAAACATGGATATGGATAGAAAAACATTTCTTGAAACTGAAGTGTTGTCAGCAGGATGTGTGTACCAATGTTAGTTAACATAAGCCCCGAGACACCACCACTTCCAACAATGTGGACAATGGCAGTAACAATATCTAAACTAATGAAAGACAAACGTAATTATTCAGTTTACTTCTGAAAAGCTATTCATAAACCAGGTGCAAACACAGTGTTTTTACTTGAGTATTAGACACTTGCCACATTCCAGGTTTTATTCCACCCCAAATCACAGTGGGAAAGAAATATGAGCTTGTGTCAGATGAACTTGTGCTGGAATTGATGCAAACAATACAGGAGGTACATGTGAAGCTGCCACATTCCAATGAAAAATAGCAGACAATAGTGAAGTGATACAATTTGAAAGGTGTGATGATAGCAACATCTCCCCTTTCCTAGCAGTGGCCTGGGTGAGTCCTGTAACAGACACAGATAATGTATCACCCTCCTGTAGTATACCAGGTACAAAACTGGTGACTGAGATATCACAAACAAAGTGTGTCAACTAAGAATTATCACCCCAACATCGTTGCAAGATGAGAGAGAAGGAAAGCAAAGAAATCTGATAAAACGTGTTGTGGAAAAAAAGGCAAAATAAAGGAAAAAAACAATAAAGCTAACACTGGTTGGGGCGGGGGGGGGGGCACACTTGCCAAATTTGTGTTATTTTGCACAGGGTCCATCTGGCCAGAAATGTCAAGTCTACAGCGACCACAATTAAAAGGAAGTACAAATGCACCCAGTTAGCCAACAGCACAAGCATCACATACAGCAGATGTAAGCCACATCATCATGACAGGACACACCCCAAAAAACCTGGTGCGGCAGGAAAGCTATATATTACAAATTGATGGGGTTCCTTGTGTATATAAAATATCATACCTCTGTTATTAATGTTTACATCAGCCCAATGACGCAGGGAAGAATGGAAATATGAATGTCTGCCAACTTTATTTGCTGGGCGGGGGTTAAGGACTAGTTTTTAACTATGCTACATAAATGTGCAGAGGATGTACAATGTACCCACATGCTTGTTGTACAGTGGGTCAGTTCAACTAACAGTAAAGGTCCAGGGTATAATCAGCAAGGTTCACTAATTTGACCAAAACTGTGAATGGTTTGCATGAAGCGTTTGACAACAAAATGCATATATAGCAATGCATAGTCTACACAGACACTGTGTAAGGGAGGGAAGTAGCAAAAATGAAGAGAGGCATAAACAGTCTCTTGATCCTTTATCCTGTGACAATATGTATGAGTGTAAAGTTGAAGAGGAATTGTGTGAGCTGTAGTGATGCCATTAACGTATCCAGCGTTCTGCAATAGACACGTAACATGGGTACACTAATAAATGCTGAATTACAATTAGCTACCAGCAATTCACCCACGTGTGTAAGTAGCCGACTGAACGCAGCCACTCCTAGGGCCAGATGTAGGAAGCCTTTTGCACGTCGCAAACTGCGAAAAACACAGTTTGCAGCGTGTAAGAGGCCTAACGCGATGCACAACCTCAAATTGCGAGTCGGTACCGACTCGCAATTTGAGGCTGCGACTCGCAAATAGGAAGGGGTGTTCCCTTCCTATTTGCGACCGCATCGCCATGCTGAGTTGCTTTGTGACCGCGAATGCGGTCGCAAACCAACTCGCAGTTACCACCCGGTAACACATTCGCAAAAGGGAAGGGGTCCCCATGGGACCCCTTCCCCTTTGTGAATGCCGAAAAAAATGTTTTTTCAGAGCAGGCAGTGGTCCTATGGACCACTGCCTACTCTGAAAAAAACGAAACCAAATGGTTTCGGAAGTTTTTCTTTTTGCAACTCGTTTTCCTTTAAGGAAAACGGGCTGCAAAAAGAAAAAAAAAAACTGCTTTATTAAAAAAGCAGTCACAGACATGGAGGTCTGCTGTCTCCAGCAGGCCACCATCCCTGTGAGTGCATGGACTCGCTATGGGGTCGCAAACTGCGACCCATGTCATTAATATTCAAGAGGTGGGTCTTTGCGACCCCATAGCAAGTCGCAGAAGGTGTCTGAGACACCTTTCTGCATAACATTTTGCGAGTTGCAATTTGCGAGTCGGTCAGACTCGCAAATTGCAAGTCGCAAAATTATACTTACCTACATCTGGCCCCTCGTCCCAAAATGGGAGGGTGAAGCACAAGCCACTATGATCAGACATATTGGCACATCAGTGCCAAAATGCTCAACATTTTAAAGGCACAGGCATGCAGTGAAACAATTCATGCTGGGCTGTAGAAGAATATTACCTGAATGTTGTAACCAGAAAGAGGTCACATGACTTTTCAGGTACCACAGGAAAAGGCATCTTGATGGATGAACACATCCTCCTAGCTCTTTAAAAAAATCCCAGAGAACATACTCTGGGTGAACAATACCACGAGAATCAAATCCAACTATAATTACTGAATGGATTCACAGATAATTAGTTAGAGCCAGTTTATGAAGCTGTGTTATGAAAATATCTCCTTAGGGAAAGAATAGCATGTTAGAAGGGTAATGGCCATAACAATAAACAAGCATTGGCAAAGCCAATAGCTCTCCCTACGAGAGAGCTATGGTCTGATCAATGCTTTTTTAACCATGTTGGACAGCAGCCTTTTTTTAAAATACTATGGGGTGGCCATGTCACAGCATTTTGTTTATTTCTAGCACAGCAGAGCAGGAGGAAACATGAAGTGAGGGCATGTTGTGGGGGCAACATGGAGAATGTGGGGAATAAAGGAAAATGAAGCATCCAGCGCTTGTCGTGCCATAGCGCTTTTCTTTTTTGTGAGGGGGGTGGAGTCAAGAGGAGGAAGTATGGTGGGAGGGTGACACAGACAACTGAGGGTGGGGGTAGAGGCTGAGGGCAAGCTGATGACAATAGTGGTTGAGGGGACGGATTTGGGTGCAAGCAGACGCAACGGCTGGAGGGAGGGGCTGGGGGTAAGCAGATGGAAAAAGTGGGAGGGAGCGGGAGCAGACGGACAGTGGAAGGTCAGCGAACATGAGTAACAAGGAGGGTGGGCAAGGACACTGGGAGACAGCTCAAAAAGACACACTCTCGTTGACTGCATAACCACAAATAAAGAAGCAGCGCCTAAAAAAAAAAAGGAGCAATGTGATGACATGAGTAATGCATCCATGCTCCAGGGCAGGGACAAACACAAGAAAAGGAAAATAATGTTATACTCTCCTAAAAACTTGTTTATTTTAAAAAGTTTCTTTTCCACATTACTTTATTTAAAAAATTTCAAACTTGTTAAGCACAGTTTAGGGTTCTCATTTTTAAAAACAACAGCCAACACATGTTTGAGGCCATCCCCTTTCTCAAAGAAAAAAAATATATGTATGTGGTGATGATAATGCCAAATACATTTCAATCTGTGGACCGCGGATTAGTGAGGTCTTGCACAGGGATACCCTTAGATTCTTGATACTAATTTATTTGGGGGAATTAGGATTGGTTGGCACAGATTGAAATCTGCTACTTTGTAGATGTACATGTTTTATGACCTATATTCAGCGTTTCAGGTGAGCCAATAAGGTTGTATACAAATGCTAAACACTTCGGAAGATTACTCAAGAGCTGGCTCCTCCCCACATGACAACTACACTCATAACACAACAGTGTACGACAACGACATCGGGAGACAGGACTAACTATGCTTCTCGTGGTGCAGATATGAAGTTGTTGTCAAACATGTGTCATTGTACACTGGCCTATGTTTCCTGTTATAAGCAGATACATTCATATAAGGAGACGTATATTACACCACAAGAGACGTGTATATCAGACAATCACTGCTGCTTCTATGTACACAGAAGAGCATCTATAGAAGAGTTTATGTCTGCTACCAAAAATCTGAGAAATGCCATGAAAAAATCTGTATCCCTCACCACAAGATAACTGTGCACATCAGACCATGCAAATATTACTGCTTATGTGCACATATGTGTATTTATATAGAGGGGTTTTCACCAGCCAATACAACCTTACCAATTGTCATGTGTATATATGTATGTAAAAGTTTAACTTTTTCTTTTGATATAAAAAAAAACTCCTCCTTTCAACCTTTGTCCTATCCCTCCTCTCTCTGATTCATTCCACACCTTTCTGACTATGAATCCCCAAACATTCTTCTCGGACTTTGCCTTCCTTTTTTATCCATGTCACCCAACAGGCACACACGACCACTACTTACAAAACGACTTACTACATCCCCTTTCAAATCCATTCCCATGGTTTTATCCCTACTCTAAGCTCTACTAAACACAGAAGAAATCAAGAGCACAAACCTAACACAACTAATGTTCGATGGAAAGGGGGGGAAACAAGCATTGGCAAAGCCAAAATGTTTCACCTATATGAGATCTCTTGGCGTTATCAATGTTTTTTTAAGTATAGGGGTGGGTAAAATAATAGATAGCAGGAGAAGGAAGTGGTGGGTCAAAAACAGGTGTGGGTTGTTAAAAACAACAGTGGAATGGGTTAACTAAACTAATGCATGATGAAATCAGAGCTGCTGACCTTGGAACTGGGGAAATGGGTTTGGCTGAGCATCCTGCGATTCTGGGCAAATCACTTAATCCTCCCTGTGTAATAGAAATAAACAAAATTAAAGTGTCCATGTGTAATGTAACTGGTGCTCACGTAAGGCGCTCCAACACAATTGGGTCAAGTTCACACTATATAAAACCACAAAACCCAAGGATTGTGTTTACACTTGAAAACAAAACGGAATGCATTCCTTCAACATATGGAGTGCTGCACTTTAAAATAAAACAAGCAGGAGAAGGGGCAGGCAAGTGCTGTGCAGGTGAAACCTAAAAAGGCTTAATATTTATGTAAGAGTAAATATTTAAAATCATATTACAATATTGTATATAAACTAAACTATTTTGGAACACCAACTGATTTATCTATTTGTAATGTGGATCAGCAGAGAAAAGCATCTCATAGACCAAGCAAATTTCTGGCTGTGGCCCTGCACAATGGGACTTGCGCTGCTTCGCCCAGCACAACGGGACACAGAGGGAGAGATGAGAGCAGCTTGTAGTAAACAGGGAGCTCAACAAATGAGGTACATGACTGTTGAGAGGAAGAGGATGGTAGAAGGGAGCAGACCAGCATTGGTGGTGCAGAAGAATGACACAGCCTGAGGGGCTGCACAGCGGACTCTGCTGCACGCAAGGCAAGGCCTGGGGCACAACAGAGAAAGCAGTGCCAAATGCACTTGAAGCCCCGGGAGTCAAGCAAAGCTACAACCAAAATAGTGAAACTGGGGCAGAGAGCCAGGACGAGGCCAGATTTTGAATGTGGAAAGCAGAGGTACATAAACCAATGCAGTTACAAGACCCATTGCCCACTAGCAACAGCTTGGGACAGTAAATTAATTAGGCCCAACAAAAGTTGGCACGACACACAAGAGCAACTAAACTGATGATGGGGAAAGAGGGTGATGTGGCGGTGAACCGGGCAATCAACAGGATGGCTAGAGAGAGGTCAGTGGACCACAGGAGTGGGAGGAGGGAGCAATTAACAGCAAGAGGACGGTGGTAGGGGTATATTGTTAGAACCGATGGGGGAGAGCAAGCCACACTTTGGACAGTGGGAGGAGGGAAACACAGACACTCTTATGGAGTGCAGCCAAGAAATTATAAAAAAAGAACCTCCAAAAGTGAGCAGCCAGTGGAAGGACACTGGGCACAGACCTGATGTTGTACTTTGTCCAAACTCCACAGAACAAACTGCCCGACAGGAAGAGAAAGAAGGCCAAAGTGAAATCAGGAGGCCGCCCAGTGAGAAGCAACAAAATGAGAGTGCTACAGAAACAAACTAATGGTAAAATATGGACGGGATCTAAGCCTAGAAGCCAAATAATGAAAGTAATGGGCGGGCCCTAATCCCTTTCTAGGTCTTTTTTACTTACAAGGGATTTAAAAGCGCTGTGCCAGCAAAATCTAAAAATGACTAATATACTAACTATTATCTTCTAATCTTGGGATCCAGAGTAGTGTGCTACTCACCACAAAGTGCTTCAGTGCCTGATAAGGGGTTCTAGAGCTATTTAAATACAATTTACAATACAATTACAATACAGCATCCAAAAGCAAAAGAAAGGAAACTATACAAGCACAGGGCATTCATATGGTCTATGGATGCATCTCAGTGCACTCCAGACAGCTCCAGGAGGTGAAACTGTTAGACAGCAAACATTATTAGTAAGATATGAATAAACAAATAGTATAAATAATGTGTGATAAAATAGCTTAATTTGAGAAACTTATACTAAAATTTTAAAATGTGTAAGTTTGAAATGTGGTTGACATGGTGTCTGTCATATCAGGTTCTATGTGGAATAATAACTAACATTGAAAACATATTTTGATTAATCATAACCATTTGTATTGACAAAAGATGATTAATATTTGATGGATAAGACTAATGATTTGAGAGTATTATTTGTTAATTGAATAATGTACTAAATATGGTTTAACTATTAAAATTGTTTTATTTCCCATGTATTAGCATTGGTCAAAAGGCTTAAGCCTTGGTATTTTTCCACAGTACAGTTTTCGAGGTGCTATGCTGACTTTGTTTAAATTCTTTTGTAAACTTTGTGTTTTAACTGTTCATTTGAAAAGCTCACAGTGGAAATCTACTGTCTTTTTCCACTCTGTTCATTCTGTACTTCCTTGTGATAGCTATTGAAAATTTAATAATGGGTCTTAGTTTCTGGTATGAAGTAATGTTGGCTAAAGTGTCATGTTCTGTGTTGTTTTCTACACTGTGTTGATATTCTGCGGAAACTAACAACTGGAGAGGAGTGTCAACATGGGCCTATCTTGAAGAAGAGTGAAGAAAAGATACAAAATAGAAAAGAAGTGTAATTCATTTGGTTGCTCGCTGTCACACTGCATAGTCTTGCCCAATGGTAATCTAGCTAGTAGTTTTTGGGACTTTAAATACATCTAGATGATGTAAGTCAGATCTGTTGCACGTTATGTCTAGTTGGGTTCTAGTTGTTCAGATGCAGTTATGTTTAGTTTTATATTTGACTTATGATTTTAACAGTTCAGTTACCTTAGGCCCAACATTAATGAACTGTTGCCCCATTCATGTTCCTGATCGATGAAGACGTGCTGATCCTGTGTTCTGCTGACGAAGACCCTGCTAACTGCTGTCTCATTTAGGAGAGGTATAACCAATGTGCATTTGTTTTTCTTTTTTCTTTTACAGGTTTCCCTTTAGGACTTTAACCGCACATTTTTGCTAGCGCCATAGTTCAGATGTTTTCCAAACTAATTTTTGCCTTATTTTTGATTTTTGCATGTGACAAAGCCCAGCCCCACACATGCTTTTTGAATTAGAATTTGGTAGCAAGGATGTCTGACCCAATAATTGATCTAAATGTTTATGATTGGTTCAACTGCTCAAATAACCAAATCTATTTCTATTTCTCAAATAATTATGTTGTTAATCTGTATAATTCCTTTGGAGAATTTAATGGTGATTGCAATTGTTAGTCTAAGATTCTTTAGACTTTTTGGACAGCCTATGTTGTTTCTGTATTGCTATCATCTGATTTTCCGTATTATTTACGTGACTTTAGCATTGTTAATATAAGGGTAATAAATGTTTAAACTTTACTAAATTGGTGTGGTGATTCATGGACACATAGGTCGTGGTGAGTGTAAATTACTGATTCCTTATTACATTTTTGTTGTTGTTAATGGCTATTGGTTCTTATTGTTTGATTTGATGATCTTATTACTCCTGTCTGAGTCAAAAGATTCGAGTCGACCTCTGAGGGTAGTAGATGTCACTGCCCTATTATGTGTCACCTAAGCCTACTCGGGAGTATTGTACAAGTGTATGAGACACTTGTTTGGTTGTTGTTATTTACTTGTCTGTGGGTGAAGGTGTTGGTAGATTGAGCACTGCTGAAAACACCAGTAGTAGTATTTCCTTGAGGGTGCTTGTTGCTGGTTAGTATTAGGTGACCCCTGAGTGCGCATGGAGGATCCGTACTAACTGGAGTAAGGTTTGCGGGTCAAATTCTACTTTCGTTTGTGAGAAAGCCACAGCCAGATGAGTAGCTGTTTGAGCGAAAGACCAAAATTTCCGTAAGGCTTCCAAAGTGTTTGAGTCTTACCTATAGTGAGCAGACAAGTTGTTATTTGTTGATTTTTTTTCTAGTGCTTGCAATATTTGGCATTTAGTTTTTCTGTTTGAATCGAGCTTGAAGGACGACCCACAAGGCTTTGTCAGCCGCTGTGTGGAGTGACGTCATTGGGCCTGCGCTGGGATTGGTCGCTTGGTGAAAGGAGCTGTGCCTGGATTGGTGGACAACCATGAACAGGTATTGTTTGAATACAGCAAACAAAAAGAATTTTAGGATTGAAATACTTCCCGTTTTGGATTAAATTTGTAGTTTAAGCCCTGTTAAAGTAAAAATGATTTTTTTCAAAGCATTAAAGAGTCCGACGAGAGGAGATGCTTTCATCCCAGTTAAAATAGGAGAAATTGCCCAGCCAGAAGGTACACCCGCATACATACATAGTAATTAAGGAGAAAGGACCATCAGCATGTATTTGGTTAAAACAATGGTGCAAAGTAACAGAGAAAAAAGGGTCTTTAGCTTTTCCTACTTGTGGAAGTTTTATTATGAATATGTTAGAAAATTTGAGGAGAAGAATTTATGACTTAAAGACCCCCACCCCCTGAGACCAGCACAATTTGAAGCTTTAGCAAATTGGGAACTAGTAGCTAGACAACAAGAGAAATTTAAATTTGAGATACGAATGTGAAAACCTGAGAAATCATTGCTAGAAGCTAAACGGGATAGTGAGCAGAAGTCTTGGAGAACAGAAACCTTACAAGGTATTGGAATGTTACCTGCAATTACACAAGAAAAAGGGGACAGTGCTAGACCAAAGGCAAAGAGAAACTGAATTGAAGACAAATGAAGCTAGAAAATGACTGACTTATAGTGATACAGATGATGATGAATTTATAGCACAATTATTGAGAAATCGTCCTCCTCCATATGCAGCAGAAGAGGCAAATCAAGATGTTAGTGCTAGTGAAAGGGTGCCTTCAGTTATGGTAACATAGAGTCAGTTTCAGGTCACAACTAATTTTCCTAATATTACAGAAACTAAAACGTCTGTGATTCCGACTGTAGTTCATTCCGTAATATATCCTACAGTCCCGGTTGTTAGTTCTGCACCGACTATTACAGTTCTGGTGGCCCAATAGATTTTTCAAAAACCAGTGATGGTTCGGATGGAGTCTATACCTAATTCAATGACTCCTCTCCAAGTGGTTAATCATGCTCAGACAATGTCGATATATACTCCAATAACGATATCGCAATCGAGTTCCTCAGTATTTTTAGGTCAGAATGCTGGAATAATTTTCTGGAAAAATGTGAATACTTCACCAGTTCAAGAAGCATTATCAGTTCCTGTCACAATTGGGCTAATTGTTCCATTGTATGCCAGGGTAATAATGAGAGCAATATGCAGATATCCAACTCATTTAAGGCTACAATGTTTTCTCCTTTTAATTCAGACGCAGAACTGAAAAAACTCAATGCTATTGCGGGAGTTATGTCTCCAATAAATCAGACTTTTAACAAAACAGGTCCGCTTATTGATGTAACTTGTCCTGTGATTTTGCAAATTTTGATCTCTCCAAATTCGGTTTTAGTATCACCTGAAAGATTGATAGGTCCACAATTTAATACTCCACAATGTGTGCCAAAAGTGAATAATAATGTTTATTTGCAAAGCTTGACTACTCAACAATTAACAGAATGGTTGGACAAAGTGAGTGGTGCATCAGCAATGAAAATAGTTGTTGAAGGGGTAAGGACACTGAGGCCCTCATTACAACTTTGGCGGTCCGAGGACCGCCTCGGTGGCGATGGGGGTTGCACCGCCGCTGGGCCAGTGGTGAAGACTGCCATATTGTGGCCATGGCGATGTACCCAACAGAACACAGCCAAAACACTGCCAGTACCACCAATGTGGGTGGACTGCCGTGGTAGGCATCTTCAGGCTTCCGGGGACCATGTTCCCGCCGACCATATTACGACTCAGCATACCACCAGGATTTCTGGGGTGGTCTCACTGCCATGAAAATGCTGGCAGAAATGAGCAACATAAAAGGAGACACTCACCTTCAGGAACACAGACACGTCCGGAACTGCCATGGAACTGAACTTTCTACTGCTCCTGCTGCCCATACAACTCCAGAACCAGCGACGAAGACAACACCTGTAAGTGCACCCACATAGCACACACCGCAGGGAAGGCCATTAGTACACACTCACACACAACCCTGTCACGGCTAGCCATGCCCACACACACACGCAAACATACACCCGTACCAACACACCAACACATCGACATACAAACACATACAAACAACACACACCACGTCCACATACACGAGTCAACACATACACCGCACACACAAACACACCACCACCACTGTCAGACGCATCCACACACAACACCATCTAGTCACACAACCACAACACCATTGTAACCACGCAAATGCATTGGCAGAGAGGCACAACACACACCTCCACAGGAAAACACATACTGCCAGCAACATGTAACAACAGCACACAACCAATACAAGCAATAACACTGGCAAATAACATGTCACATCACACGCCACGTCCACCCAATACACAAAGTACATCACAGATGCATCTCAACACACTCACAACCACCACACAATGCCACACAACACCAACACAACACATCTCAGCAAGTCCATAGCACAACTCACCCACACAACTCATGCTGCTACACAAACACATCACATACACTGAAGACACACACTAAATCGTACATATTCAACATATACATCTAGAAGGAAAGGCAGAACAAGTATGTATACCTCGACACCAACGGGTGACTGGTGCAGATATATTAAAATCATATCCTCATTAAATAAATAAACTATGTACAAAAGAGGCCCAAATGGCCAGTCCAAAAGTGTTGATTGGCCCAGACACACTGGGCAGAGTTCCTGGCCACAACTTGACTCCTGACTGCAAAGTGGCCTCCACATGGAAGGCATCAGTGGGGCATGCAGGCACCACAGGGGCAATGGGGGGGCGGTGAGGTGAGGGTTGGGGCTTGGGAGGGGTGTCCTTAAGTCTGGGTTTGGGAAGGGGGTACTTAGATGTAGGTTTGGAAGGGGGGTCTTTAGATTTAGATTTTGAAGAGGGGGCTTTTCCATTTGTATGGCCCTTAGGAGGAGGGCCCATGCCCTTTGATGTGGTGGTAGTCTCCAGAGGGGGAGGGGAAGGGGCATGGGTACTACCAGGGGTGCCATGAGAGGTCTGGGAGGTGGAAGGACTGAAAATGCGGAGGGCTTGAGAGTGCTTGGGGGAAACAGGGATAAGGTCAGTGGGAGGGAACAGGGCAAACTCACAGAGGAATCTTTTTTTAGGAACACAAGGGTGGTCATGGGGAAAACAGGTGGGAAAGGAGGGAGAGGGAGTGGGTGTGAGGTGTGTCTTAATAGGTGCCTTGGGTGCAGGTGCATGGGTGGAAGCCATGAGTGTGCTGGGTGTATGTTGGGTGGGTGAGTTCAGGCGTTTAGATGTCTTGGGAGGAGGAGATGCAGGGAGATGACATGGTGGATGTGTGAGTGTCTGTTGGGGTGGTGCCTGCAGGTAAGGTGGATGTGCTGCATGGGTGGGTCTGGGTAGTTGTGGTGAGTGCGCACGTGGTGAATGGGGTGGATGTATGGGATTCTGCTATTGTGGGCATGATGGGACTTTGGATGGATCTGGGAGTGTTGATGTGGTGAAAGCAGGTGTGAGTGTTGTGTCTGTGTGGGAGGAGGTGGAGTGGGGAGTGGGTGTTGTGTGTGCATGTGAATTTTGGCTGTCTGCATGGTGGTGGTGGGACTTATGGTGCCTGTGTTTGTCTTTGCAAACCATGTCTGTTGAGGTGGATGAATGCTGGTCTGACTGTGTGCTCCTGATGGGTGTGGGGAGAGGAGAGTGGGATTGGGAACAGGTAGCTGGAGGGGGGACGGATGACGAAGGTACACTGGCTGCCGTCAATGAGGAGGCCAGTCCCCTTCGAGACAGTGTGGGAAGTCAGTCCTACTATTACTCCCCAGCCTCAGAGTCCTCAGGCTTCCCCGGCGCCATCACTGATTGAGGTCGTCGAGTCCTCCGACTCACTTTTCACCTGTGCTGGTTCAGGAGCCGGTGGCACAAGTTTTGGATCCGACCCAAGCGCCTCAAGATGACCAGAGGTTTCCTGCCTTCCGACTCCGGTTGCGGATCCGGTGGCTTTCCTAAATGCTATGTTTAGCATTTTTAACAAAGCTATGGCCCCGGCTGGTTCACTGGCTGGTCCCACTGGTTCATTAGCGTTCTCCTTGTGTTCGCTGGCACCGTACAAGTAGGTTCCGTTTGTGCCCTTCTATCCGGCTGAGAATGCTGGTTCGTCGCCGATGACATAATCGCCTCAGATGATGCCGATGGAATCAATACCGCCGCCGGATGGGTACCGGTCAGGACACACTGTATCTCCACCATCTCCTCCACCACGTCCATCTGCTTTGAAGCCGGCGTCGTCGACCTCTGCTAACTCTCTGTCAACGCCGAGATTGGAGGCCAGATTGAGATCGAGGAGGAGAGCATTGAGGCTCTTGGAGGAGCAGGAATACCAGCAACAGTTGTCAGAGGAAGGAGAGATTTCTGAGCTCATGGGTGAGTATCAGGGTCTCGACTCTGCAAGTGGACTGGATACCTCCCCTGAGTGGGATCTTTCATCCCGGGTGAATTTACAGAGGAGGCAGAATCCTATCACACTGTCATAAGGAAGGCTGCTGAATTTTTGGAACTTCAGTTACCAGCTTCGGAAGTAAAGACAAACATCTTGACGGAGGTGTTGCATCCTTCCTCTACTTCTGCGGAGCCCCTACTCCCTTTCAATGATGCTCTTACTGAGCCTATTTTAGACATTTGGAGAAAGCCTGTTACGTCTCCAGCGGTTTCCAGGACTGTGGCAAGGAGGTACAGGGTTGCTCCTGGGGATCCTCGATTTTTATCCCAACATCCGACTCCTGAGAGCTTGGTGGTCCAAGCTTCTTGTTCTGCTCGATCTGCACCTGGCTCGTTTCCTGCTAATCCATCGGACAGAGAGTCCAAGAAGATGGAACAAGCAGCCAAGAAAAGTTTCTCCTAATGTAATATGGCCCTTAAATTGGTCAATGCTACCTGTGTGCAGCGGAGGTATGCTTACGCCCTAATGGACACAGCAAGAGCTGTGGTGCCGAACTTGCCTCAGGATATGCAGGGGCAGTTTGATGAGCTCCTTTTGGACACTCAAGCAGCAGCCAAACAGATTATCCAGTCTGGTCTGGATACAGCGGACTCAGTAGCGAGGGCAATGGGCACTTCGGTGGTGACCAGGAGGCATGCGTGGCTTAGGTCTTCTAGATTTTCAACGGATGTTCAACCAACCTTTGTTGGACCTTTGGTTTGACGGCAAAAAGGTGTTTGGGTCCAAGGCGGACTCTGCTTTAGAACGTTTGAAAGACTGCAGGGCTACTGCAAGATCCTTGGGGATGCAGGCATCTGCATCTACACCCTTTAGGTCCCTTCGGAAATTTAGAAGGTTTGGCCATGGATCCGCTTATCGTGAAAGGCCAGTCCAACTCTCAACATCCTGCCAATCCTCTCTATAGATCTTTTAGAGGGCGGGGGAGGGTTAGGACACAAGGACCCACCCAGCAGCACCCTGCCTCGTCCTCTTCCTCTGGGGGAACCCAACAAGTAAAGCAGCCCTATATTTCTATCCATCTTAGGTCATGCTTCTCCCTTAGTGGGCAGGATATTTCATTTTCTCCACGAGTGGGAATTAGTCACATTGGACTCTTGGGTACTAGATATTGTGGGGAAAGGTTATGCCCTTTCTTTTCGGGAGTTTCCCCCTACCATCATTCCCCGTCATTTGTTTTGTTCAGAAGATCATCTGCTGTTGCTTCAGCAGGAGGTGCAAGTCCTTTTGTCAAAGCAGTGGAGTTGGTTCCAGAGCAGGAAAGAGGTCACGGATGCTATTCAAGATATTTCCTGATTCCCAAGAATGATGGTCAATTGAGGCCTATCCTGGACTTGAGGATTTTGAATTGGTTCCTCAAACAGGAGAAATTCAAAATGCTGACTCTTGTATAGATGCTTCTGGTGTTGAACAAGGAAGATTGGATGGTGTCTGTCGACTTGTAGGGTGCTTATTTTCATATCCCCATTCTGAAGTCACACAGGAAGTATCTCCGGTTCGTGGTAGGATCGCAACACTACCAGTTTGTGGTCCTTCCTTTTGGTCTTACTTCCACACCTCAGGTCTTTATAAAGGTGATGGATGTGGTAGCGGACCTCAGAAGGAAGGGAATATCTGTATTCCCTTACCATGATGATTGGCTGATGAAAACCAAGTCCCCAGAGCTTGTGCTGCATCACTTGCAAGTGACAACAAGGTTGTTGTTCAACCTGGGCTTTTCGGTGGACGTGCCCGAGTCTCACCTGGAGCTCTCTCTGTGCCTCCTGTTCATAGGGGCAGTCCTGGATACCACATTGATTCGGGCCTATCCTCTGCCTTAGTGGATTCAGGACATTCAGGCGTTGATTCCAATGTTTCAAAATGGAGCGGTTGTTACAGTCCTCAAGGCCCTACGTCTGCTCAGTCTGTTCGCTTCTTGCATTCTGTTGGTCACTCATGCACGTTGGCACATGAGGGCTCTCCAATGGTGCCTCCGCAAGCAGTGGTTTCAACACAAAGGGGATCTCGAAGAGTCGATAACGATCTCCAGACACTGCAACGGATCTACAATGGTGGGCTGTAAACGGCAACCTTTCCCAAAGAAGGCCGTTTTGTCTACCACCTCCAGTGACCACGGTCATAACGGATGCTTCCACTCTAGGGTGGGGAGCTCATCTGGGGGACCTGGAGGTCAAAGGTCATTGGTCTCCAGTGGAACAGATGTTTCACATCAATCAGTTAGAATTGCGGGTGATACATCTGGCTCTCAAGACCTTCGTCCCATTCCCTTCGCGGTCAGTCAGTTCAGGTCTTGACGGACAACACTACAGCGATGTGGTACATCAACAAGTAGGGAGGAGTAGGGCTGTACCTTCTCTGCAGAGAGGCTCTGCGGTTCCGGTCCTGGGCTCAGGACCATCGGATTTGCATATTAGCAAACCATCTGGCCTGGGTTCTCAACGTACGTGCGGACAGTCTCAGTCGGCATTTCTCTTCCGATCACGAGTGGCGTCTCCATCCAGACCTGGTTCTTCACATCTTCCGGATGTGGGGTTTTACACAGATAGACCCGTTTGCCACTTGGGAGAATGCACACTGCCCGTCGTTCTGCAGCCTCCAGTATTGGGTGCAAGGAGCACTGGGGGAAGCGTTTCAGATGTCTTGGTGCGACAAGTTACTTTATGTGTTTCCCCCCATATCCTTGTTTCCTCGGGTTCTGAGGAAGATTCGCCAAGATTGGGCTCAAGTCATTTTAATAGCTTGGGATTGGCCAAGAAGGGTGTGGTGCTCAGACCTTCTCCAACTCTTACTGTGCCCTCCGCTTCGTTTCCCTCTCAGGGCAGACCTCCTCTCGAAGGGGCAGGTTCTACACCCCCACCTCCAAAGCCTGCACCTAAATTCCTGGAGACTAAACGGGGCAATCTGAGTTCCTTTTCTCTCCCTCCTGAAGTGGTGGATGTTATCTTATCGGCCAGGCGACACTCCACGAAGACTGTCTATGCTAACAGATGGACAAAATGTTGTGTGGAGAGAAGCAAATTGATCCCTTGAAGGCCCATTTGTCTGATGTTTTGCTTTTTGCCCTTTCCTTGGCACAGAAGGGATGTGCAGTTGCAACCGTGAAGAGTTATTTATCGGTGCTGTCAGACTTTCTGTGCCTTCCTGATCAGCCTTCCTTATTTAAGTCTCCTATAGTTATTCGGTTTTTGAGAGGCCTGACTAATAAGTTCCCCCTTTTCTCATGCCTCAGTGGGATTTGAATGTGGTTCTAACTTTTTTTAATGGGTTCACCGTTTGAGCCTATGCATTCTTGTCCGTTGAGACCTTTAGTTTTGAAAACAGTTTTCCTCACAGCAATCACGTCTGCTAGGCGTGTGAGCGAGCTCCAGGCTCTTAGTGTGAAACCTCCCTTTACATCCTTTCATGCTGACAAGGTGGTGCTGAGAACCAGGGCGGCTTTCCTTCCAAAGGTTGTCGCTCCCTTTCATATGGGGCAATCTATAACACTCTCATCCTTTTACCCTACTCCCCATCTGTCAAAGGAGGAGGAAAGACTTAATTGCCTAGATCCAAGTAGAGCTCTGAGTTTTTACATTAAAAGAGCAAAAGACTTTCGTATTGATGATCAACTCTTCGTTGGATTTGTGGGCAAGATGAAGGGCAAAGCCGTCCACAAGAGAACCATATCCAGGTGGGCCATTCTTTGCATAAAGATTTGTTATTTACTGGCAAAGAAGGTTTCTTCTGAGGGTATTAGGGCCCATTCCACCAGGGCTAAGTCTGCTACTTCGTCCTTGGCTAGAGGTGTACCAGTTGTGGATATTTGTATGGCAGCAACTTGGGCTTCCATCCACACTTTCGCGAAACATTATTGTTTGAATTCGGAAGTTAGGAGGGACAGCGATTTTACATGTTCTGTGTTGCAGGATTTCTTGGTTTGACCGGTCAGGCACCCACCTCCAACTGCGGGACTGCTTTTGGATTCTATTCATAAGGTGAGGAATACACAGGTAGTTGTATCCATCAGAAGAACCAGTTACTTACCTTTTTGTAACGCTTTTTCTGGTGGATACAGTAGCTACCTGTGGATTCCTCACAGTCCCCCCACCTCCCCGTTGCCTGTCTGGTCATACCAAGACTTCTTTTGCTATAGGTGTGTATATGTTTTTGGTGTTTTTTATATAAACAAATATTGTGATTCATATTTGTATTTGGATTGGGATATATACATATATGTTGTTCTTGTGAAGTTGGTATTCACCTGTTTGCCTCGAAGGCACGTAAAAAAATGGGGAAACTGACATCAGCACACCGGCGAGGACTTCTTATTGCCACAATGACGTCAAACAGAGTTGCGTGCGGAGCCGGGCAATTGTAACATCCTCGTCGACGTGAAGAGTTGGGAAGAAAGTTTCTGTCAAATGCTGGTGCATTGGGAGAATTCATAAGGTGAGGAATCCACAGGTAGCTACTGTATCCACCAGAAAAAGTATTACCAGAGGTAAGTAACTTGTCCATTGCTGTCATAATGGCAGACTATTAGTGATGGCAATGCCCTGACACCTCACATATACTGATGTTGATGGAAGGAGCTGGTCACCCAAAGTATGACATATGTCATGAGGCAAAATCCAAATTTTAAGTTCCTACCCGCATGAGTCACAGTCTGCATGGTTCTGGCACACATAGCCTATACAATTCCTGCCAGGATGGCTCATAGCCATAGCACATGTGCAACTACCAATCCTCTACACAACATCTTCCCACTAGTAGGCTACCAAAACCAATACATGCCTAACATTAGTAAGGTTTAAGTATGTACTTACCCCTTTGTGGCTGCTGTGCTGCCCTAAAGCGCCCATCCACCTCAGGGTAGGCCACCGCAAATGTGGGCCATTAGGGGGGGTCAGGGCCTGACGGACACCCCTCCCTCGATGGGAGGACTCCCCCAGCTAAGCATCCACGGTCTTACGGGTCCAGCATCTAAGGTCCTCACACCGATTTCTGCAGTGGGTGATCCGCCGGGCATGGACCCGCTGTACAGGAACAGGAAAAGCTTTTATTCCATAAATATCAAGGTAGGGTGTCTCGCTGATGAGTACATCTCAGAAGTGACGGCCACGTTTCCTGGATCTGTGCATGAATCCTACATCCTGAGGAACATCAATGTGCCACACATGATGGCACGACAGAGAGAGAGGGCCTGGCTCATTGGTATGTTTCCAATAGTATCTGTGCAACTGTTATGACACCTCTCTTCACATTATACCCTATATCACTACCGGTATTGTGATAGGTCCAACCTTTGTGCACACAGGTGACTCTGGCTATCCTAACCTTCTGTGGCTGCTGACACCAATGACTTATCTAACAACAGATGGTGAAAACTGTTTCAATGTGGCCCACAGCAGGACAAGGCGTGTCACTGACAGGACCTTTGGCCTGATAAAGGCCAGATTTTGGTGTCTACACCTCTCTGGAGGTGCCTTGCTATATAGATCACTGAAGGTCTGCCAGATCGTAGTTGCCAGCTGCATGCTACACAATCTGGCTCTGAGACGTCACATACCATTACTAAATGTTGCGGATGTGGCAGCTGGACCTGTGGCTGATGATAGTGACAAAGACATGATGAGGCAGATGATGAGGATGTGCCTGACTCTAGGACAGAATTGATCCAACAAAACTTCCCATGATTTACTGGCATGTTTCAAATGTCTTGTATGTGAACTGTACTCCTGCCTGCCTTGTAACATAGTTCATCCTAGTGTGTGCCATCAGTGGAGTTGTTAAGTGCAGCTACCCCTCTGTGTGGGTTTGTGGCAATGACATATTGCCCATCAGAGATGGTTTCACCGTTCATATGTCAGTACTATGTATACCGTGCTGTTGGCTGCCATCACACCTGCAAGGGAATGGCCATGATGTATGGTAATACAGTGTGAACTGCTAAAGGACTGGCAAACAAGTTTGTGTCAACAGTATAGCATCTTGTCCTCAATGTACACAATGGGCGGATATGGAAGGTAACTCATATTGACAGTGGAACTCAGCTATAGTTGGGTACTGTGAGTTGTGAGGGATGGACCATTTGGAATGAATGTCTTGTAAATGTGGATCTGCTACGGTAATTTGTGTTCACATGCCACTTTGGTACTCGCACTGGGGAGGATGACAATGTACTGCATGTGTGTTGTCTGGGCAACAGTGACTCATATTGTGATAGTTTTCCCTGTCTTGGTGTATTTGCAGATCATTTAGTTGGTGCTACTCTGGTTCCTGCCTTGATTGGTGGCTCCCTGGACGCAGCATTTGAGGATGAGTCTGTCCTAGAACCAAACCTGCTGCACGTGCCTCCCCCTTCTATCCATCTTACAGGCTTTTACTGGTCAGTGGTTTAAGTGAGCTGACATGTTGTACAAAAGTTAATTAATACATGTTACAATGAAAACAGGTAAGCAGTAGCTCTGCTCAATAGTGTTTGTTGTGATTTACAAGTACAATGGGTGATGAGTGGGGTCATGGTGGTTGAAATCGTCAGAACAGTTCGCCCAGCTGTTGGTAGTATCCAAGGACTCTGGGAAACTGGAGAGATGACAGTGGACAGTCAACAGGGTGTGTCAGTGGCACACAAGAGGGATGATCAGGAGAGTCTCACTTCCTGGCAGTTGTCTTGGCATCAGTTCCTGCAGGATGTCTGGATGGACGACCTCATTTGCAGGGGGTTCCTCAGCTACAGAGTGAGGGGTGCTAGTGACCTGTGGGTCCTCTGGCAGGGCCTCCATTCCACTATCTGAGGCAGAAGTGGATGGCGCAGATGGTATGTGGCTAGTGGAAGGGGTTTGCTGGTGGGAAGAGGACGCATGCTGGATGGATGTGATTTCCTTTAGCACCCCTGCAATAGTGGCCATGGTGGCATTGAGAGCCTGCCACTGTTGCATGGCCTCCTGGTGGTATTTCCCTCTGCAGCCTCTGGTTCTCCTGCAAGGTGGAGAGTATGTAGCCCATCTTGCCCTGGGATTGCTGCTATGTTCCCCGGAGTTGGGAGATGGCCTCCTGGCCAGTCCTTTCCCTTGGGAGCCGCATCCTTTGGCACTCAGGTGCTCTCCCACTGGCCCTGGCCTCCTATGCCCCTGGCATGGTGTGCCCACTCCCAGCTACACCAGGACCATCATCGTCTTGGGTGTGAGGGATAGACTCTGGTCCCTGTATTGTGGGACACACTGCTGTTTGAACAGTCCTTGGGACACAGGTTTGGGGACAAGGGGTTGCCTGTGTTGTTGTTACCACAGGGATGGTAGGCTCAGATGATGCTGGTGGTGGTGGACTGACCAGATGTTCATGATGGGACCGGTAGGTCATCAATGTCCAGACATCCAGAGCTTTAGTCCTCACTAGGGCCTTAATCCTTGGGAGGGCTATCTGTCTCTGGCATTCTCTGTGTGGTAGCAGTGGCAGGGATACCTGTGGATGGAAAGGGGGAGAGTTACATTGTGGAGGTGTACTTGTTCGTATCATTGTATGATACATAAAGTGGCTTGACTTGCTTCCCCTTGATGGCAATGACATATGTGGCACTGTAGACATTATTAGTGTGTGATGGATTGTGGAATTGGTACCATGCTCCGTTGTGGATAGCATAGCTTTCATTGTCATGTAGTGGTACGCAGTCAAAGCATACAGTTTGTGTAGCTGTTGCAATGGTTTTAGGTGCAGGTGTTCCACTGTGAAGTGGGACTGGCAGCTTTTCATGTGTGGGGAGTCATGCATTGTAGCAGTTGTAGTACTTGCCATTGTGAGTGTTATCTGTGCAATCTGGGTGGACTGTGTGGGGATGGTGCCAGTGGGGTGGTGTGGCATGAAAGGGAGGGGCATTAGGTGATTGGGAGATGTGAGGTGTATTGCATTAGGGAGTGATAGGATGGTGGGGACGCATGCTGTACAGGAGTCGTTGGTGGCAGGGGAATGTTAGTGACTTACTGGACTCCAGTCCTCCGATTATTCCAGTCAGGCCCTCTGGATGCAGTATGTCCAAGACCTTCTCCTCCCACTATGTCAATGCTGGGGGAGGAGGTGGAGGCCCACCACCAGTCGTGTAATGTGGTGCTGTGATAACATGGTATGCAATTTCCCTCGTAGGTTGTTCCACCTCTTCCTTATATCCTCCCTTGTGCGTGGATGGTTGCACAATGAATTGACCCTGTTGATGTTCCTCCGCCATAACTTCATTTTCCTGGCAATGAATGTGTGCTGGATCTGTGCTCCGAAAAGTTGTGGCTCTACCATGACGATTTAATCAACCATGACACTCAACTCTTCGTATGCGAATTGTGGGTGCTTTTGAGGGGACATTGCGGTATTGAAGTGGATGGGGGGGTTGTTGTGCGCAAGGGAGATGTGTTTGGTGCTTAATGGGGTGTGTGGGGTGTTTCGGTTAGTGTGGCGGTGGGTTGTGGTGTTTGAGTCCAGTTGTGCTGTGTATGTGCCAATGAGGTATATGTGCTATATATTGGTTATGGCACTATCTCGGGGTGTGTGAATTGTTCCTTTTGCAAAGGATTGTGGGATGTGTGGGGGGTGCTTTCTAGTGGTGTGTGTGGGTGTGTCTGATATCTCTATGTGTCTCAGGTGTTCGTACTGTCCAATGTAGTTTTGGGTTGTTCTGGAAGTGTATTTTGAGTGCAGCGGGTCGCACCGCCAATGGTTTACCGCTGTGGAAGGACTGCTGTGCTGATTTGTGGGTCATTACATGGTGGGCTGTATGTTATCGGCGTGGCGGAGGTGGTGGTGGGACCACCTCTCTCCCGCCCTTGGCCGGCCTGGAGGTGTCAGCTTTTTAACTGTTTTTGGCCGTCCTTCTGTCTGTGACTTGTAATATGGCGGTCATCAGACCGCCAACACTGATGGCCTTTTGATGGCCGCCACCACGGCGGTCTTCAGAAAACACTGTCAAAGTTGTAAGGAGGGCCTGAATCTGGCAAGATTAAAATTATAATTAAATTAATGATTGAGGGAACACTTGAATTAATAAAATTGACTCATATAATGAAGATGAGTTACGCTTCATGTGCAAAGATGTCACAAATAGAGCAGGGTTGGCACATCAGAAATTATCAGAGCTCCTAGAAAAAGATGAAGAGGATATTGAAACATCAAAACCATTAAAGAGGCTATATAGACTCTGGGACTTAATAGGCATGGAGAAGCTGACGGCCACGGTTGAACAGAGATTGCCCCAATTTGATCAAACACGGGGGCTACCTCTCACAAGAATTTGTGGAACTCACTTGCCCTGCTTATTTACAGATTAGCCACCTCACACCCACAGTCTCAGTACCGGCTTAACTTCATATATTCCAGATGAGGGCTCTAGCTTGATCCGTATCACGCTTTGCATTCCAGCTTCATTGCTTTAGACACTTACTCAGCAGAATAGGTACACATTTCTTTTCCTTATGTTTTCTTAACTATCTTTATTCCTTCTCTCTATTGTTCCCCACCGGCCAGTGGATGTAGGTGAGAGGTTGTACTGTTTTCATAATTACCGTAAAATCAATAAATAAGATTTAAACCCATACCATTAAAGAGGAGTTACAGATTAGAATTTGATTCTAATGGCATTGCAAACATGAGATTTTGTGGAATGAAAATTCATATTAGTGTTAATCCAAATATTCAAACATGAGGAGCATTAGATAAATGTAGACGGGTTAAGAAAAGAGAACAGAAGAAAAGAGAGTCTGCAACTTCAAACTCTACTGATACTCAGCAGACTGATAGGCCAGTAAAAACATTACCAGAGAGAAATTCCTGGATTTTGTCATTTACAAATGATTACCCGAGATTGAGAGAGAATCAAATAGAATGGTATCAACAGGCAGAAAGGTTTGTGAAACTTGCAAAATGTTTGTGGGAAGATTAAAATACACTTTTTGAAATAGTGGCCACAGATGATTTATGGATTGTATGCAAGAGGGTGTTGACTGGCCGACAAGAGAGCCTCCATGAGATTCAGTTACAGGTGTGCCGTCTCCTGAAGTAATGAAAAGTTATTACAAAGTGATTGAATTTCTGAAAACGAGAATTTCCCCGAAAGATATTGTTTGGCAGAGACTTGATAGGGCAGCTCAGGAAGCAAAGGAGTCAATACATGCGTATTATGAAAAGTTGTTGCAGGCATTCAGACATTACAGTGGTACAGAGACAACTGAGCCTAAAGACATGATTTATTTTGTGTTCAGGGTTGAGACATGAAATTGGTAAAATGCTTAAGAGTCATTTGATTTGCTGGTAAGCAAAACCAATTGATGAGGTATTGCAGTTTTCTAAATATTGCAGTGACAAAATTGACATGAAACAGAAAAGACTGAGAGAAAAGGCAACGGTGATGCAGATTAGAGCAGCACAATCAGGAATACAAGGAGTACCACAACAACAGGGGAACATGCAAGTGATTCAGGGACATAGACTGGCAAGAGGAAGAGGATGTGGTAGTGGTGGAAATGGAAATTGTGTTGATTTGAATACTAATGTTAATCCTGGTGATGTGCAGGTAATGAAGAAAATGTTACATTGTCATACCTGCTGGAACTTCGGACACTGGAAGCGGGAAGGTCCTTTGATGGTGCAAGAAGGTGTTGTGCAAATGAATTAACATCTTTTTCCAAATTTGAGAGGTCCGATAAATAGGAATCTTAATGTAAATGTTCAGAATATAAATAATCAAATGTAGATTCTGCAAATTCCCCAACAGCAGGTGCCACGTTTTCAGGTACCACAACAGCAATTGTAACAGCAGATGCAAATGATGCCACAGCAGAAGCAAATGCAAATACCTTAAGCTTTTGGATGAAGAAGAATGTGTGTTAGCAGCTTCAGTAGAGGTGGATCAGAGTGGTACCTATGTAAATGGAACAGTTATGGGTCATGAAGTTTCATTCCTGGTTGACACAGGAGCTCTACTGTCAGAACTGCAGAAGTTCCTAACGTGCCACTTTCTGGGAGAACAGTACAGGCTGTAGGAGTAGTGAATCAACATCTGACAAATCAGATTACTGAATCCATTCCTATTAAAGTTGGTAGTTTGGCAGGCATGCACAACTTTGTAGTTTGTGACTCAAGTACAGTATGTTTACTGGGAAGAGATTTATTGTGCAGATTAAGATGTTTCATTACTTGTACGAATGATGGAATTGCCATTCCAACAAACAGTGATGATGAGGAAACATGCATACAAGTTGGTTGTAATTCAATTAATGAAGAATCCCCTTTTATTACCCTTTCCCCCACATTTACAGTACACGATCTGCCAAATGACCTACAAGATACAGTTATTTTAAAAGTGTGGGATCTTTCAGGCCGAGATATTGGTCTAATTAAAGGAGAAGAACCAGTCAAAGTCACCGTAAAACCGAATGCAGTTTCCCCACAAACTCCCCAATATCACATGGCACCAGATGTAATTGAAGGGGTTACTCCTGTAATAGCAGATTTTGTTGAGCAAGGGGTTTTGGAAGAAGTATTGAGCAGTGCATGTAATTCACCTATTATGGGTTTACGAAAACCTAGTGGGAAGTTTCACATAGTTCGAGGTTTTGAGGAAAATAAATGACTAGTGGTCAAATGTTGTCCCTTGGTACCAAATCCAGCAGTGGTTTGGTTCCAAACTCCATGTGACGCAGAACAGTTCACAATAGTGGATTTGTCACAGGCATTTTTCTCAGCATAGCCAATTTCTCTTGATTTTTTAAATTCTGCAATCATGTGTATTCCTGGCGTAGAATAGCACAAGGATTTTCAGAATCCCTGTCAATTTTTAATCAGGTGTTGAAAACGAATTTAGAATAATTGGAAATGCCTTTCCAATCTATGTTGGTTCTGTACATTGATGACTTAATGGTTGCTTCAGAGTCACAAGAAGCAGGCAGGCAAGATACAATTGCCTTATTGAATCATTCGGGTGAAAATAGACATGAAGGTGGTCATTACAAGTCTGACGGTCACTTGACCGCCAGACTCGCTGTGGCAGTTGGACCACCACCAATGTGGCGGTCCGAGCGCCACATTATGACCACGACGGTCGTGCCACGGTCAGACCGCTAGGATTAGAGATCTCGTGGTCTGGCTGTTGTGGCGGTCCTAATCCGCCAGGGCGGCGCTGGGAATTACGACCGTGTTCTCGGCCAGTGATTTCATGGCGGTAACACCGCCATGAAAAGGCTGACGGAGAATGGGTGCATAGGCAGTGCAGGAGGCCCTCTGGCCAGCACTCTCGCAATGTTCACTGTCTGCTTTGTGAGGGTGCTGGTGCACCCTCCATCCTACAGCATTGTCGCCAGCTTGATTACGAGCCGGAGACAATGCTGTAGGGTGTTTACCACTAGGCTAGCGGGCGGAAACTAAGGTTTACGCCCGCTGACCTAGCGGGGAAACTCTTAATGGGCCCAGCGATGGGGTAGGCAATTTTCCTGTCGGAAATTTAGCGGACAGCCTAAACCGTCCGCCAAACACATAATCAGGCACGAAGTGTCTCCAACAAAATTACAATACTGTCATGAAGAAGTGAAGTACTTGGAACATCAAACAGAGAAAGGTGCAAGGAAAGTATCCAGAGAGAGGGTTACAGCTATATTGCAAATGAACCCTCCCATTACTCAAAGAAATGTCAGGATGTTTTTGGGACTGTTGAGTTTCTGTGGCCAGTGGATTCCAAATTGTTCTGTAATTTCGAAGACTTTGCTAAGACTGACCCACAAAGATATCACTGATCCTGTGCCTTTTGATGAAGCTTGTATGAAAGCTTTTACTGAGCTGAGAGTCTGTGTAGAGCACCAGCTTTGGGAATGCCTGACTACACTAAACCATTTTCATTGTTTTGTCATGAACTTGATTGTTGTGCTTTTTCTGTCCCTACATGGGTACATGGTGGTGTAAATCATCCTGTAGCATATTTTCAGCAACATTGGGTTCAATTGCTGCTGATTTACTAGGTTGTTTAAAGCAGGTGGCTGCGGTTGGTGTTAGTCTTGCACAGAGTGAAAGCATTTTGATGGGACATCCTTTAACTGTTCTGGTCCCTCATTCAGTTGAGGTCTTAGCTTAAAAGGACCAAGGCTCAATATCTGACAAATGCTCGATTGACTTGTTATGTGTTATTGATTTTGGGGTCCCTGAATTATAGACCTGAAAAAGTGTGAAGTACTTAACCCCGCTACTTTGTTACCTATAGACACTGCTGAATTTGAAAATGAATATGAAGTAGAACATGACTGCCTGGATGTTACTGAACTGTGCACCAAACCCAGACCTGATATTCAGGATACTCCGTTAGAGAAAAATGACCAAATAATTTTTGTTGATGGTTCCTGTTTAAGAGAAAATGTGGGAACATTGAGAGCTGATTATGCTGTGTGCACTCTCTGATATACTCGAAGCTTCATGGCTTTAAGGATTATTTTCTGCAGAAGTGGCTACATTGGTTGGTCTTACTAGAGCATGCTGTATTTATACAGAAATAAAAAAAATTACAGACAGCTAATATGGATTTGGTGTTGTACATGACTTTGGGCAGTTGAGGTCCATAAGTGGTTTCATGATCTCTTCTGGCTCACCCATCAGGAACATTGATAAGATTCATGAGCTGCTAGAAGTTTTACAATCACCTGAGAAAGTTGCAGATGTAAAATGTACTGCGCTTTGCAAAGCAAATTATTTTATCACTATGGGTAATGCATATGATGATCAAGTTGCTAGATATTGTGCACTTAACTGTGCCACTTTCAATGAAGAGTGGAAAAATGTAATAGGTACCAATGAGACTAATCAAATTTTTCTGTTTACAGTGGATGATACTTGGGAAGAAATAAAAAGATGGCAAGATGAGGTTCCAGAAGGTGAAAAAAGAAGCTGGATAAAAATTGTGTTTCAACCAAAGAAAAATTTATGAAATGTGGGTTTCAAATGAAGGGCAGGGGGTCTTGCCAAACTATCTACTGACACAAATGGCTAGATATTATCATGGACAAACTCACATTGGAAGAGATGCAATGTTTCGGACATTTAAGCAATCCTAGTTCAATCTAAAATTTAGACAGGTTGCTGAAGCAATTTGTCACCGATGCATTTCATGCCAGCAAATGATTGTAGGAAGGAGAACTGTTGTCAGTACGAGGCACATTGGAAAATCAGGTGGTCCATTTAACAGAATGCAGATGGATTTCATTGAAATGCCTGTGTGTGGTGGTTTATGTTGGTGAATGTATATTTAGTCATTGGATTGAAGCCTACCCTACACATAGAAATGACAGCAAAGCTGTTACTTAGGGAGCTTATCCCAAGATTCCGGTTTCCGGCCTCTTTAGAATCAGACAGAGGAAGTCACTCTAATAACAAAGTGATAAAAATGCTTTGTTCAGCCTTAAGCATTGAGCAGCAGCTGCACTGTAGTTACCATTCTTAAACTTTTTGATTAATGGAGCAAATGAATGGTACTCTGAAAACTCGATTGGCAGAAATGTGTGCATCCACTAATCTGAAATGGCCTGATGCTTTACCTTTGGTTCTAAAGCCTATGAAAAGTATACCTGACAGAAAGACTGGTCTCTCGCCGCATGAAATATTGATGGGCAGAGCCATGAGATTGCCAGCTGTTTCTGCAAATGTGCTTGTAAGCATAACAGATGACTTGATGCTGGGTTCTGCAAGAGTCTAGCTGATGTGGTTTGTGCTGTCTCATCAGGTGGAAGCAACAGCCATGCCACCATCCCACGACCCGTGTCACAGTCTACGGGTTGGTGATTCGGTGGTGATCAAGAAGCATGTGCAGAAGACTTGCTTGGAGCCTAGGTGAAAGGCTCATTTCCAGGTCATACTGGTGATGACGACTGCTGTGAAGTGTGCTGGAATTCCAAACTGTATTAATGCGTGTCATAATCGTGGAGTGTCATTTCCTTTGGATGATGAAGATCCAGTGTTCTGAGAGCACCAGCAGAAACTGTACAGTCTTAAGAGGAACAAGTGACAGAAACAGAGGAAGAGACTGCAGGAGTAAAGACAATGAAAACTGGTGAAGATTTAGATTCAAGTATTCCTCTGACGGCTTAACTTGAGGACAAGCTTGATATTCCCCTATCAGCAGAAACAGAGGTGGATGTAGCAGAAGTGTCAAGCCTGGGCAGTAGGAATCTCCCAGAAGCAGACGACTGGGAAAAAGAGATAAAACAAATATTGTTTCCTGAAATAGCTGAGTGGAGTTAAGTTGAATCAAAAACAGTCAGATTTGACTCCTCCTGAAGGGGCTAGTGGTGCAGGTGAAACAAGTAAAAGTAAAAAAAGATTTGTCAGATTCCTGCTACACCAAGAAGAATCGTAAGTCCAATTAAATCATCACTGACTAGAAAAATTGTGAAAGGAGACAAGTGCCTTCCTTGACTGCAGTTGGAAAAAAATCCTGATGTGTTGCTAAGCAGACATGAAGAAGCAAAAATAGATCTGAATGAAGGAGAAACAAGTGCAAGTTGAAAATCAAAAAGGAAAAGAATTGCAAGTAAAAGATACACAGGTCCGGAATGGGTGTATCTGGCATCTGATGAGTGGGAACACAAGTTTATGTCCTTTCGTTTTGATCTTGAGAATCCAGTACAGCATTTTGGAACTTGAAATCACACTTGAATAGAGTTTTGAAATTGCATAGCCAAATGACCAAGAGAGACATCACACACTGGAAGTAATAGTGAATAACAGACTGAGTCTGAAAGTTGCTGTATATAATTGAAAAGAAGACTAAAGATTATTTTTTATTTTGTTGTGGCATAGTTAAGTTTATACTTTTCCTTTACTTCCACTTTTTGATTTTTTTTTTACAGGCCATGAATATGAATTGCAATAGAAACAATGGGTGCAAGTAAGTATGTATGTGTTGGATTGGTAGCCGTATGTGTGTTGACTATAAGCATGAGTGTTTCTGATAAAACTGACACACTACACACACATATTTTTCAATATTAGAAGTTACTACACTTTCTGAGTTAAACAAATTCTATAACGTTGAGGGTTATTTACACTTAGACAACTCACAAGCAGATCTTCTAATATGTATTATTGTTTCTGTATGAATTTGTAGAGAATGTGGATGTGAGAGGATGTTATGTGTGTACACAAATTCCTTCCTCAGTGCAAGAAGGAATTACCTATCATAGCTTTACACTTACTTATGGGATCAATTGTAGTGTTTTATTATTAACAAGGCTTTATAATCAGGAATACATACAGTATTTTTACTCTAATTTTGATTTAGTCTTTTCTTTTGTTCCAGTTAACCTATTTAGTCTTTTCTTTTGTTCCAGTTAACCAACATCTGAGTAGTATTGCTAAACATGGAAAAATAGACATTGTAGGAGGTTTCTTTGAGCCTAAACTGAAATGTGGTACTGCTTATGTTCACAGGAATAATTAAAATGCATGCTATCACCAGTTGAGAAAAAATTTCGTATTCAGGCAAATTATAGAAAAAAGGCAATTAAACAGAAAATAGTGGAGGGTTTAGTAAAACGCAATCATCAGAATGATCATGCGTATAGTTTAACTAACACGCAAGGAAAGTTTGCTTTAGATTTCCACCATATAGGAAAGCTTTGTATATACATGCTTCAATCCAGAATTGATACTAGGTGTGCAGGAAAATGTGAATGCTGACATATATTTTTATTTAGGAATATGTGGGACTTTATGTTAAATGGACAAGATCCTTTGTGGTAAAAATGCTTATTATCATCTTCCTAGGGGCGGTATGGGGACTTATTGTTTGGGAGTGGTTTTCCCTAAAATGTACCAGATTGACAACATAAATTATACTCATGATAAATCAAGATCAAAAAGGGCAATTTATTCAGAAATAATTGGAGATATATTTGGAGCAAATATTCCTTCTATAGGAATTGTTCTGAATGATATGAAAATTAGGAAATTGTCAACCATTGTGGACAAAATGTTGACAGATTGTTCTGGAGAAATACTTCTCATGGATACAGAAATGGCTGCAGTTTGTTCAATGGTTCTTCAGAACCGTCTTGCTTTAGACATCCTTTCACTTTTATTCCAGATAACAATAAAGAAATTAGAAGCTACATTAAAAAAATGACAAATTTGAATTCTGACTTAAAGAACCTGAAACAACCAAGTATGTGGGAAAATATAGGTAAAGGTTTTACTAAAATAGGAAATTGGTTGGGAAATCTTAGTCAGGGTTTTGTGTGAACAATACTGAAACCATTATTAATAGTGGTTGTGTGTCTTATTTGTATAATTGGATTTTACAAACTGTACATATCAATAAAATTACAAAAGATGAAAAATAAACAGAGGAGAGAATAAATAGAAATGGAAACGATGAGAAGCAGATATTTTCGTGATTTGAGAAATTTTGAAAATCTTATTGTAGATATAATAAACAAAATAAGTTTTGAATTGTCTCATTAATTAAATGTTCTTGTGATGGTACATATTGCTGTCAGAGAGGGATTGTTAGAGAGCAAAGAATAAACAAATAGTATAAATAATTAGTGTTAAAAGAGTATAATTAGAGAAACTTATTCTAAAATTGTAAAATGTTTAAGTTTGAAATGTGGTTGACATAGTGTCCACCATCCTGAGTTCTATGTGGAATAATAACTAACGTTGAAAACAAATTTTGATGAATCATAACCATTTGTATTGACTAAAGATGATTAACATTTGATGAATAAGACTAATGATTTGAGAGTATTATTTGTTAATTAAATAATGTACTAAATATGGTTGAACTATTACAATTGTTGCATTTCTCATGTATTAGCATTGGTCAAAATGCCTAAGCGTTAGTATTTTTCCACAATACAGTGTTTGAGAGGCTATGCTGGCTTCACTGAAATTCTTTTGTTAAGTTTGTGTCTGAACTGTTCATTTGAAAAGTTCACAGTGGAAATCTACTGTCTTTGACCACTCTGTACTTCCTTCTGATAACTATAAAAAGTTTTAACAACGGTCTTAGTTTCTGGTAGGAAGTAATGCTGGCTACAGTGTCACGTTCTGTGCTATTTTCTACAGTGTTAATATTCTGAGGAAACTGCTGACCAGAGATGAGTGTCAACATGGACCTACATTGAAGAAGAGTGAAGGAAGGATACAAATTGGAGAAGAAGTTGAATTCAATTGGTTGCTCACTCTCATACCACATAGTCTTCCTCAATGGGAATCTAGCTAATGATTTTTGGGACTTTAATTAGGCAAAGTTCTAGATGATGTAACTCAGTTCCGTTGCAGGTTATGTCTAGTTTGGTTCTAGTTGTTCAGATGCAGTTATGTTCGGTTTTATATTTGACTTATGATTTTAACAGTTCACATACCTTAGGCCCAAAATTACTGAACTGTTTTCCCTTTCATGTTCCTGATCGATGAAGACCTGCTGATGCTGTGCTCTGCTGATGAAGACTCTGCTAACTCCTGTCTCATTTAGGAAAGGTAATAACCAATGTGCATTTGTTGTTCTTTTACAGGTTTCCCCTTAGAAATCTAACTGCATATTTTTGCTAGTGCCATAGTTCAGATGTTTTCCAAATTAATTTTTGCCTTATTTTTGATTTTCGCATGTGATAAATTTCCAGCCTCACAGATGCTTTTCAAATTAGAATTTGATAGCAAGGATGTCTGACCCAAAAATGTATGTAAATGTTTATTAATTGATTAAACTGAACAACTAATAAAATCTAACGCTATTTCTCAAATAATTTGGAAAAATTATTTGGAATATTTAATGGTGATTGCACTTGTTAGGCTAAGATTCTTTAGACATTTTGGACAGACTGTATTGTTTCTGTATTGCTGTTATCTGGTTTTACATATTAATTACATGACTTTAACACTGTTAATATAAGGGCAAAAAATGTTTAAACTTTACTAAACTGGTGTGATGATTCATTGCCACATAGGTAATGGCGTGTGTAAGTTACTGACTCCTTATTACATTGTTGTTGTTTTTTATGGCTATTGGTTCCTATTTTTTGATTTGATGATCGTATTACTCCTGTCTCAGTCAAAAGTTTCAAGTCTACCTCTGAGGGTAGTTGATGTCATTGCCGTGTTATGTGTCACCTACTTCTACTTTAGGGGGTAACACGCCCACAAAACTGAAGATGATGTGATGTGGAACAACCCCCGGAAGGTTTGAAGCCTGCGGGCCAAGGATAAGGTGGCTCCAAGATTCTACTGATGCAAGATGTTACTCAACTGGTTCATGTAAAATTACTATTTGAAACCATTTAAGAATTTTAAGGGGCAGGTGTTACTATAGCACATGGTGGCACGTTTGTACCCTTTTAAACTTGATAAATATCCAGTTTACACTTAATATCGAGCAGCCTAAAACACCCATAATTTCAAACAGATTTCATACCTAATAAAAAACAGAATTTGACTTGTGACAAATGTCACTAAAGGCAAATATTTGAAAAATTATTAACTATTTATATGAAAAACCAGAATTGCAGCTCCTGTTTTCTCAAATGAAACCCTCATGTATAGTTAAGGACAAAGGGCGTAACATGACCAGCCAATATTTACTAATCTTGCTGTTTTTGGTTGTACATGATTTTGGCCAACATTTACTAAATCTTGCCGTTTTTGGCTGTACATAGTTCTGAACAAGGGCTCTTTTATAATCTCTGCAACAAAAAAAAAAAACATGATTTAAAAAGGTGTCTTCATCAAACTACACTAAAAGCCATGCACTGGTGTAGGAAATAAGTTCTGAAAAAAGCAAATAAATGAATAAAACCATGGCAAGTATTTGCAAAGCCAGACTTACACAAGCAGTCAGCTTGCAACATGGCCGTAATGGAATACAAAAAAAAAGTGCTATGAAGCGGCTAGCCCTGGCTAAAATCACAGCATAGGTTGAGGGAGTTACAAACTTAGAAGCAAATCACTCTTTCCTGATAAATCTGTGCTACATATCCATATCTTCACAGGCATCACCCACACACAATACATACTATGAGTTGCTGTTTTTATTAAGTGTATTAGCTCTTGGAACACTGGTGGTTTACTTCCCTTGTTAAGTCTGTTTACTTTAGATCTTATTTTCAATTCTATGGATGTCTGTAATGTGCTTCCTTTATAAACACAGATTTTGTGGATTAGATTGCTCAATAAAATACAATTCATAATCCTTTTCAACATATACGCTTTAGAACTTACATATCTTTACAACTCAAGGTTCTGTTGCAGTAATAAAACAAGGACAATTTATTTAGGTTTTCATGATGTTACTGGAGATTTTTGGGGCAGCAAGTATACCGTCTACATGCTATTCTGCAAACACAGTATCAAAAATCTGATACAAAACTCCTGGTTTGGTTTCATCTTTGTTGTTATATGACCTAATGCAACATTCTAACCAAGGGTGATCATCTAATTTTGCTCTAGAAGGGCACAGGATGTTCATAACATCATGCAGCTTCTCTTGCATGGCATCATTCACCAAAATTTCAGACGCTTGTATTTGGAAAAACTGTTCTGAGCAATTCCAGAGGTATGCATCTAATGATCCAGTTCCATCACTAAATGTGAACTTCATTATTACAACATACTGCAGAGGTACAATTCCTAACACTGCTGCGACTGCATCAGGTTCATATGAATCACTTTTCATCAAAACAAAGAGTCCTTCCAAAGACTTTGGGCGGGAGCATTGTTTGCAGCCATAATAACAATGCTTACCTTGGAAAAGGTATGGAACTGAAAGGTTTGTTAAGAACAGATGCTCTTTTTCAGATCTGACAGGTATTACACTGTGAAACTGTCCTGAAAGTTTATACATTTCTTGCAATGAACCACCTTCTATCATAATCATAGTTTCCTGTGGAGTGCTCCAGTTCTCTTTTTTAAAGAAATGGACAGCTATTTTTTCTTCTTGGTTTTCTCTGGTCCAAAGAAAGGAATTATACAATGCAGTATTAGGCAAACTTTGATTCTGAGCCATGGCGGCACAGTCTTGCAAAACGAAGTTTAGATCTTCCTCATCTGGAATTTCTAGTAAGGAATTGCATTTGGGACAATGAAGCTTAACAGACTTACTGAGCACCTGGGGCTCAAAATAAGTTAGTTTGGCACGAATACGATATTTTTGTGGAGCTGTGCTCTTCTTGATAATATGCAATTCAGTTGTCCTCACATGCTGGTGAGCAGTAAGCACTGTTGCTGATGACTGTTGGCATCTCTCTATAGGCCTTGTAGGAAAAAAATCTTGATTTGTGCTTGTGGATAAAGATTCTCGATCTGAAGGTTCATTTAAAGTATCATTGAATTCCAATGAAGAGATTCCTTCCAGATCCTGGTAGTCCTGAGGATCCACAGCACCAAGTCTCCTTTGTAGCTCTTGAACACAATAACTGTTTTGTGGAAGAACTGCTATTCCTCTACCAAAGCCCGTACCACCATGCAGTTGGAATTCTATGCACGGTATTTTTGCGTCATCATCACATGATGTGTGACATTTTGCATGGAGATTGTAAATAGATAGATAGCTTCCGACTGCAAGTGATTTAGCTTCTTGTGCATGGTTATCAAAAACCAGAATGTCTACTGTCAGATTTCTAAGCTGGTGGATGACTCTGGGATCACCTTCCACGGCACCATTTACAACACACACCTTCTGTGGATACTGGAATTTTGTACCATCCCACACCTTCAGAAGAAACGAACAGCTGTCCACTTCTGCTTTACCCACAAGCTGGCATGTTAGGTCCAAAAATGTTGCAGGTTGAACAGCAGAAAGTATAACGGATGACCTGGAAGAGGAAACCTGGCTACATGCCCAGCTTCGTAATACTTCCACTGTTCTATGGTCCTCTTCAGAAAAGCAAAACGTTTTACTGGAGGTTCGAGGGATAACGGGGGCTCCTGGAGTGCCATCAAACACCAGGGATGAAAAACCAGCACTGGTACTTCCTTGTTTCTCATTTTTATACTCTTTGATCCGCAGTCTGTGAAATCTAACAATGTCGCCATTTTTAAAAACTTTCGGAAGGAAGTCTGGATTTCCACTAAAAAGCATGCATGTTAGTTTTACACTGGACTGATCCGTAATTGTTATAAGCGAATAGTAATCAGTACCTTTACTGCAAAGCGGTGGCTTGAAAAATGTCACAACACCAAACACGTTGACAACTGTGTTCTTTTTAAGTTGATCGAGTGGGGTATAAATATATTTCTGTTTAGGTCCCGTGGATTCTGCTTGCTCAGCCAACGCATCTTCCGACTTACAAATGTACACAGAGGATGCACTTTCATCGTCTAGTTCCAGTTGGCAATAGTACCTTCCGTCTTTATTTCCGGAAGGAGACCTGACAATTTTAAATCCAGTAATTGCCAGAGAGTCCCCTATGTGAACACGTTTTGCACATTCTTCTGCCAACTTCCCAAACGCAAAAATATTTATTGCACCGACTTCCGATGACACCGGCTCAGACTCCGGTTTTTCCAGTATAGCCTTCATCGATACTCTTCCATTTCCAAGTTTCGTCAAGGGGTAGCTTTGTGAAACAAGTCCCAGGAAGTATTTGCTGGACGGTTCCAGGCCGGGATGTAAATCACCGATTCGGACCCTCTGAAGGTGTCCCGGGAGCTGAGATTCCAAACGCCCATCCTCGACATTTAAGAAAAGCACGGGCATCACTTACTGCTACTGTCTCGAACGCTCATCAAGCAAGCTACCGCTCTCTTCAGCAATTGACTTTTCAAAAGAAAAAAACATATTTTTCTACACCTCCGATGACGCTAAGAGCTCCACCTCTATCCGCCCCTGGTGAAATTAACGCTTTTGCCCGCGAACAAAATGGCAGATCCTGGTGCCTTCCCATAACTATAGCTGGTATTGCCCACACTAGATATGGCTGCGAACAACTCCTCCCTCATAGTGCAGCTTTCACAAGCACCAAACAAGGACACCGCCCGAACAGGGACCCTAAGACTCCTTGCCTCGCACTTCAAGAGAAGTACGCTTCTAGGAGGCGGAGGCGTTCCATGGGATCTGCAACGGACAATAATTCAACGGTTAAAACGAAATTCCCTATTGATGTTTTAAGAATGAGTGCATTGCTTCGAAAAGGAGCCTAAGTATGGTGATACAAGATAGCCTCTAAATGGATGCCTTGTCTATGAAGTGTTTCGCAATTGATTTACGACTTTAGTAAATGTATATGTAGGTCTTTAATTAAAATACGTAAAACGAGGTCCTGCTATTATGACTGGTGGATTGAAGGAGTGTTACCTTGTGTTTTCAAATTTCAATACTAGCCACGGGGAATGCAGCTAAACTACGAAAACAGCAAAGCTACCATCCAAGTCAAAATAGCAAAGCAACTGATCGTCGCCCTCTACGTCAAAAGCACCGTTTAATGACTGAATTGGTAGCAGCCAATAGGAGGGAGGTGTGCTCTAGAGCAGTGCAAGTCGCGCTCGTGTACACGCTAACCATGGTTAGAATGAAGTTGTGATAGCCAATAGCATGGAGGGGCGAGCTCTGGGGGTGGGGTCGATGTGTACCAGGGTAGGTTGAGTTACAGGCACGCAGGCTTCTGGTTCTGTTCCTGTCCTGTGCAGGCTCTGTCAGCTGGAGGGGTCGCAGGATTGCTAGGTGCAGGTTAGACGGTAAGGAACGCGTGGGGAACGGACACCTCGGGTTGGGGACAGTTGGCACCCTGTGACCCTGAGTGTGAGCCACATATGCACACGAATAAGGCGTTCCTTTGCGAAACTCACAAGAGCTTCACATAGTTAATGTAACCCTCTTGCCTCCACAATTCATATAAAGCTCTACTCTCAGTGCTCACGAAAGTCATCCGTTATATTGGAAACTTTCGTCCACGCTTCTGTAGTTAGGAGGTCTTGTCACTTGTCCCTTAATAAACCCCTTACCACGCATAAGCATGGGGCACCCCTGATCGTACATTGCGGACAAGGAGCCCTCTGTCCGGTGCGTGCGCCCACGTATTCAAGAGTTTGTATTTTGCAGTCCACCGACCACGTAATTTAATATTCATCATGCACGAAATGGCGTATTCTGATGCTTGCCTATGAGATGTCCCCTTAAATTGTCCCTTCTGTCTGGTCAGGTTGAACCATAGCGGACTGAGAAGTGAAATCATAGAGACTGACTCTGTTCATTTGTTCTTTTTGTTACCAGGTGTAATTTGTAATGGCAATTGTAAAATTTGTGTTCAGTTTTTCGGCCAGACTGTTATCGATGCTTTAATGCAGTGGCTCTTAAACTTTTTATTTCTGTGGGCCCCCCACTTAATCATTACTGCAACGCGGGGACCCCATTAAATCATTTGAATTTGGGGACTCTCACCGAGTCATAACTGGTAGTCAGGGACCACGGGCTTAAGTAAATTAGATGATTAGAACCTCAGAGAATGCAGAAAATACTGAAACGAGTATTCATCAAATACATAAATGATATTGTGTTTAGTTAACAAACAAATATAAAAATAAACAGTTTCGTTTTAATTGGACGATTGGAGCTTTTCTAAATTCTTTAGAGGCCAGCCATCTTCCCTAATGTATTCTGTTTGATGAATTTTCACTGTTCTCATCAATGAACCTGACTACACGAACCTATTTTTTTTGCCTCTAGTTTTAAATTCAATTTCCTATACAAGTACTATACATTTGTAATGTGCAATTTTACATGTTGCTTCTTTATTTATATTTACTTTATGAATCTGTTATTATTTTTCCAATTGTCTACGTAGTATGCGTCACAAGCCCCCAGACCACGGGTTAAGAACCACTGCTTTAATTTGTGTTTACATTTTTACATGACCCCTCGTACTGTTCATGTAGAGAACCATGGTATACATTTTCAAGAGCCACACGTTTTACTTAACTCCATGTTACTTAACTTGTGTAAAGACCCAGGGCATTTACTAAACCAATATACTGCTTAATGTTTATACCGGTTAAGGTAATGTTGTGCAGATCACAAATGTCAATGTATTTAAATGAACAGGTGCATCATAATGGCATTTTTTGGTGTCTCTTAGCACATGTGCTGAAAAAATAAGTCCCTTTGTCTTAGATGTAAGCTTGTTGATCCTGGGGCCATCTTCCTCTTCCTATTGCTTGATAAACAAGGCGAGTCACGTCCCCAAAGTGACATCCTATTGCCACAGAATTCTAAATTAGTTATCTTCCTATGGTGCATACCTTACTTCCTCTGAAGGAGCTGCCACAAAAATACTTCTCATCAGCCCTCAAATTGAAACCTAGTTGGTTGATGTGAGAAAGTAGCCTCTTTCTAGCCTTGTTACCCCCACTTTTGGCCTGTTTGTGAGTATATGTCAGGGTGCTTTCACTGTCTCACTGGGATCCTGCTAGCCAGGGCCCAGTGCTCATAGTGAAAACCCTATGTTGTCAGTATGTTTGTTATGTGTCACTGGGACCCTGCTAGCCAGGACCCCAGTGCTCATAAGTGTGGCCTATATGTATGTGTTCCCTGTGTGATGCCTAACTGTCTCACTGAGGCTCTGCTAACCAGAACCTCAGTGGTTATGCTCTCTCTGCTTTCTAAATTGTCACTAACAGGCTAGTGACCAATTTCACCAATTCACATTGGCATACTGGAACACCCATATAATTCCCTAGTATACGGTACTGAGGTACCCAGGGTATTGGGGTTCCAGGAGATCCCTATGGGCTGCAGCATTTCTTTTGCCACCCATAGGGAGATCTGACAATTCTTACACAGGCCTGCCAGTGCAGCCTGAGTGAAATAACGTCCACGTTATTTCACAGCCATTTACCACTGCACTTAAGTAACTTATAAGTCACCTATATGTCTAACCTTCACCTGGTGAAGGTTGGGTGCAAAGTTACTTAGTGTGTGGGCACCCTGGCACTAGCCAAGGTGCCCCCACACCGTTCAGGGCAAATTCCCCGGACTTTGTGAGTGCGGGGACACCATTACACGCGTGCACTATACATAGGTCACTACCAATGTATAGTGTCACAATGGTAACTCCGAACATGGCCATGTAACATGTCTAAGATCATGGAATTGTCACCCCAATGCCATTCTGGCATTGGGGTGACAATTCCATGATCCCCCGGGTCTCTAGCACAGAACTCGGGTACTGCCAAACTGCCTTTTCAGGGTTTGCACTGCAGCTGCTGCTGCCGCCAACCCCTCAGACAGGTTTCTGCCCCCTGGGGTCCAGGCAGCCCTGGCCCAGGAAGGCAGAACAAAGGATTTCCTCTGAGAGAGGGGGTGACACCCTCTCCCTTTGGAAATAGGTGTGAAGGCTGGGGAGGAGTAGGTTCCCCCAGCCTCTGGAAATGCTTTGATGGGCACAGATGCTGCCCATCTCTGCATAAGCCAGTCTACACCGGTTTAGGGATCCACCAGCCCTGCTCTGGCGCGAACCTGGACAAAGGAAAGGGGAGTGACCACTCCCCTGACCTGCACCTCCCAGGGGAGGTGCCCAGAGCTCCTCCAGTGTGCCCCAGACCTCTGCCATCTTGGAAACAGAGGTGTTGCTGGCACACTGGACTGCTCTGAGTGGCCAGTGCCATCAGGTGACGTCAGAGACTCCTTCTGATAGGCTCTTAACTTTCTTACTAGCCTATCCTCCTTCCTAGGTAGCCAAACCTCCTTTTCTGGCTATTTAGGGTCTCTGCTTTGGGGAATTCTTCAGATACCGAATGCAAGAGTTCACCAGAGTTCCTCTGCATCTCCCTCTTCACCTTCTGCCAAAGGATCGACCGCTGACTGCTTAGGACGCCTGCAAAACCGCAACAAAGTAGCAAAGATGACTACTGCAACCTTGTATCGCTTCATCCTGCCGGCTTTCTCGCCTGTTTCCTGGTGGTGCATGCTCTGGGGGTAGCCTGCCTCCTTCTTGCACCAGGAGCTCTGAAGAAATCTCCAGTGGGTCGACGGAATCTTCCCCCTGCAACCGCAGGCAACAAAAGGCTGCATCACCGGTCCTCTGGGTCCCCTCTTAGCACGACGAGCGTGGTCCCTGGAACTCAGCAACTCTGTCCAAGTGACTCCCATAGTCCAGTGACTCTTCAGTCCAAGTTTGGTGGAGGTAAGTCCTTGCCTCCCCACGCTAGACTGCATTGCTGGGTAACGCGTGATTTGCAGATGCTCCGGCTCATGTGCACTCTTCCAGGATTTCCTTCGTGCACAGCCAAGCCTGGGTCCCCAACACTCTAACCTGCAGTGCACAACCTTCTGAGTTGTCCTCCGGCGTCGTGGGACTCCCTTTTGTGACTTCGGGTGGACTCCGGTACACGCCTCTTCTAAGTGCCTGTTCCGGTACTTCTGCGGGTGCTGCCTGCTTCTGTGAGGGCTCCCTGACTTGCTGGGCGCCCCCTCTGTCTCCTCATCCAAGTGGCGACATCCTGGTCCCTCCTGGGCCACAGCAGCATCCAAAAACCCTAACCGCGACCCTTGCAGCTAGCAAGGCTTGTTTGCGGTCTTTCTGCGTGGGAACACCTCTGCAAGCTTCTTCACGACGTGGGACATCCATCCTCCAAAGGGGAAGTTCCTAGTCCTCTTCGTTCTTGCAAAACACCAAGCTTCTTCCATCCGGTGGCAGCTCCTTTGCACCCTCAGCTGGCATTTCCTGGGCATCTGCCCACTCTCGACACTGTCGCGACTCTTGGACTTGGTCCCCTTGTTTCACAGGTACTCAGGTCTGGAAATCTACTGTTGTTGCTTTGCTGGTGTTGGTTTTCCTTGCAGAATCCCCCTATCACGACTTCTGTGCTCTCTGGGGGTTGTAGGTGCACTTTACACCTACCTTACAGGGTCTTGGGGTGGGCTATTTTTCTAACCCTCACTGTTTTCTTACAGTCCCAGCGGCCCTCTACAAGCTCACATAGGTTTAGGGTCCCTTCGTGGTTCGCATTCCACTTTTGGAGTATATGGTTTGTGTTGCCCCTATACCTATGTGCTCCTATTGCAATCTATTGTAACTTTACACTGCTTGCATTACTTCCTTTTGCTATTACTGCATATTTTTGGTATTGTGTACATATATCTTATGTATATTTGGCATCCTCATACTGAGGGTACTCACTGAGATACTTTTGGCATATTGCCATAAAAATAAAGTACCTTTATTTTTAGTATATCTGTGTATTGTGTTTTCTTATGATATTGTGCATATGACACCACTGGTATAGTAGGAGCTTTGCATGTCTCCTAGTTCAGCCTAAGCTGCTCTGCTATAGCTACCTTCTATCAGCCTAAGCTGCTAGAAACTCCTCTTCTACACTAATAAGGGATAACTGGACCTGGTACAGAGTGTAAGTACCCCTTGGTACCCACTACAAGCCAGGCCAGCCTCCTACAGTTGATGGCCACCCTATTCTGGAGAGAGTAAGATTTGACAGGAGGCTGATGATGACTAGTATTGAAAAGGACCAGTAAGTAACCAGGACATTACTTCCAGGGCCTATTTCCTTGTCTAACTGTTTAACTAAAAGAACAGTTGTGTAATCTCTTTTAAGGTTCCCTGTGTCTGGACCCACTCTGTCCACTGATGGGGAGGAGACCATCATGGCACACCCCAGCATCCATACACTTAATTGATACTGCTTCCTAATCATTTCCTTTCCATGCAAAGAGGCAGTCTGTGACTTACAGGGATCAGTTTCTAGTAACTCGTTCCCCAGGCAACGTGTAAACCACCAAATCATGGAAGTCTGTTTTCTGAATCGCTGGTGAGTGCCATCAGGAAAACCTCCCATGATAAAGTCAGAAGGGCCCTTTCAGTTTGTGAACCAGGTTCTCTCCAGGCAGTTCCTTTTTCACAGTAGACCACCTCTTTCTACACCATAGAAGGCCTGAACTTTACTAATAAAGCGTCTACTAACTACACTCTTGCTTAGCTTTCCTAGGATGGTAAAGCAGACAATGAAGGTTGGCCTCAGGAATAGTCTATAATGGTCTACCCATGAGGTCTTAATGACAGGATATCACCATATGACATGGAGATGAGAATGGAGATATCCCCCGCTGTCTTGCATGTAAAACAACATAGTGATTTGAAACACTACACTGTATTGAGGTGGGGTGGGTTAAATAAACATGATGAAAGCAGTTCAACTATAGTAATTTGAAGTGTGCATTCCAGGGTATGACCTGTAGTTATTGCCCGCCCAGTAGTGTGATACTTAACATCTCTGGACCAAATGCTCACAAGCAAATCAGATGTTATCCATTTTTGGTCCAGTCTTTGTTTTTCACCTGTTAACTCTTCTTTGTGGCTGAAGCGCTCCCCTCTTTGTGCCTCTGTTGCGGATGCCTCGGGCAGAATACAGCCATGCTTTGAGGAGCATCACCATACACAACGGCTGTGTCTGGAGAGCAGCCTGGAAAGGACACTTGAATGGAGAACCACCACAAACCGGTTCTGGAAGTACAGACAGTTGATCCACATCTGCTTTGACTGTGTAATAGTAGGAGGCCCTGACCAATCTGTCATTCCAGTTCCAAGTTCTCTTTGACCATCAAATAGAATGCTTGCAGAGTACTCCGAAGGCTGCAGTACAACCAGAGCAGGCGTCTGTCAGACAACTTTCCAGAGGTGAGCGAACATCACCTGAGGTCATTTCTTGTTGGAAGAAGATTTGCCCTGACCCGAAGCACCTAGAAGCCACCCAGACTTCCGAGAGAGGGAAGGAGACTACACAACCTGCAAGCGGTATGAATATCCAGGGACTGCCAGAAGCAGCAAGACCCCCGTGCTGAGAGGGGCTGCAAAGAGAAAGAGGACTGTGAAGCCATAGAATTGTTGGACGCAAGCTCCCCAGAATCACAGTTCAAATTGAAAATAGTGGTTTGACCGACTGTGCCTGACCTCACTATGAATGAATGAATAAATGATCTTTATTTGCATGATTATTTAAAACCTTTGCAAAAGCACAATAATAGAAAATACATAAAAGGTTAACCAAATTAAAATTACACTTCATAGTTAAACGCCATATCCTTCGCAACATCTATCTCCGTGCCATTGCCTAAAATTGTCTTGGACTAGGATGGACATTAAATCGCAGAACTTGGTTGTAGTTATAGCATGTTAAATGGCATGAAGATCATCTTAAAAAATGTAACATACCCACATCTTGCAATACATATCAGTAACTCGCTACCTAAAAAGGATTCCCTGCACCTATTGAGATTGTAGAATCTGGGTGCGCTTACAAGAGCTTATTAGAGGGGATTTTTGGAAGAGTTGCCGCAATGTGTATGGAGTGTCCAAACCTACACCACATAAATAAGACAAAATAGTTTTAAGCATACAAGTAAAATTCTTACCTAAAAGGAGTGTAATAAAAATACCAAAGAGTGTGAAATAAGACAAGTCTATAACAGTGTGTGTAAAAATTCACTAAAAGACTTTAAAACGGAGATACAGATACCCTACAATGCATAATCCACCTCCATTTGGCTCCTCCCCCCGTGGCAGTGTACTAATGTTCAGAGTCTATGTTGGATCTCATATGTAAGTGCCGGTGGAGCGCTCAACTGCCCACTTTGAAACTACTCAAACACAACATTTGGGGGGTGGGGGGTGCGTCAGCCACTTAGTTAACAACGTGTACTCAGGTGCTGCCTCCCCCTTTTTAGTTTTCGTAAGTTCATGGGCACGTGCTAGCAGTAAAGTTTTCCTCATGATGGTGAAGAATTTCCCAAAACGGGCCAGCTCAGTGGGCATCTCTGTAGTGAATTTGTATTTAACGGCTTCTTTATATGTCCTTAGGCCATATTTCAGAAAAAGAGGTTTTAAAAGCCAATGTCTCTCTGAGGCCAAACCCGGGCAGCAGCATATTAAATGACAAATGGATTCAGTGTGATAATTACATAGAATACATTCCTGAGAGTGCTGCCAAGTTGATTTCCAACTGTATCTAAATTCCCATGCTGGTAATGTTAGGAGTCGCATATGAAAAATGCTTTTAAAAGTTCGAGCTCTCAGGACTGCTTTTATATACGGCTGTTGGTTAGTTACACTATACGACTCTGCTAAATCCTCTAACCCCCTGATTTCCCTGATTATGACAATGTCCCTTTCTCTGGAGATTTGCGTGCCATGATCTTTCAGTATCTTTTTCAGGAGGGCCTTCAATATTAGGGGATGCAATGAGTACATGGGACTAGATTAAAAAAAAACCCTCAGCATGCCTGAGATAAATGGCACAGCTGCTGGAAACGTCTTCAAATGTTGCTTTCAGTGAACCCCTCAAACTGTCGATATTGGCCCTGGAGACAGCATGAAATAACTTAATTATGTCCATTTTGCAGTTTATGTCCATACTTGTTATATTACATTCTAGGCGTATCCCTGCATGTCTGGTGAATTTAGGGATTTGAAAGATCCTTTTGTATGCTCTCATTTGACATTCCTCCAGAGTTTTTGTTATCCTGCCTGGGTATGCTAAATGGCCATAGGTAACAGTGGATAGAAGTTTTTCTTTTATAACTCTCCTAATTGATTCTGATGGCTTGGAGCCGGAGATAGAGTTTAGCTAAAGCATAGGTGGTTCTCTCTGCCTACGTTCTTAGTGCTGTTGCCTGATGTGCTATTTTACCGGCATTAAAGAGCCATACTCCAAGGTACTGGTATTTTTCTTCTGTGTCTATTCATAAGGTACTGAGCTTCCATGCTCATGGATATTTTTGCGACTAGCCTCCGAACACCAAAACCTTGGTTTTCGTTGCATTAACATTCAGAGCGTTTTTTTTCTCGTTGTAATCGTGCAGGATGGCCAAGCCCCTTTTCAAGCCCAGTTGAGTCTGGGCAAGCAGGACTAGATCATCCGCATATTGGATTATATTAAGCACTGTCTTTCCCAGTTTCTGGGGAAATGTATTTCCTTTGAGTAGGTCCTTACCAATGTCAGCCGTATAGAGATTAAAAAGGGTGAGAGCAATGACACAACCTTGTTTTAGGCCTTTGTTAGTGTATACTCTTTTGGTCACGTGTGTTCGAAATCTTTAGTCTCACCCGTGTATCAGAGTAGAGTGCCATTATTGCTGCCAGTAAATTCCCTGTTATCCCCCAGGAGGCCAACTTCTTCCAGAGTATGTGGCGTATTATGCCATCAAATGACGCACTGTAGTCGATGAAGCATGCAAAGAGTGGTTGAACAGCTGGTTTCAAGGTTTTCTGTCCTAAATATGCAAGAGCTAGCACATTGTCCAGGGTGGATGAGCATGGCCTAAATCCTGTTTGGTACATTGATATAATATTATTTTCTGTAATCCAATGTTCCAGTTCCCGAAGCAGGACCCTTGCATAGGCCTTGCCATCCGCGTCCAATAGATCTATTAACCTATAATTTCCCAGGAGGGTAGAATCACCCTTTTTTTTAAATGGGATGCAATAATGAGCCTTTCCAGGCTCCAGGAACGTCTGATCGATGTAGGCAGTTGTTGAAGAGAGTGGTCAAGGGGGCTGCCCAAAAATCTTGGTCATCCTTAAATATACTGCCGGGTAGACCATTTGGGCCAGGAGCTCCATCCCGCCTAATACTGCTTAAGATCATTTCAGTCGATTTGACTATGACCTTTAATGCAGTGTTATATAGGCCTTCAAGATTGAATTGCCTCCCCAAGGGTCCCTTGGTTTCGATGCGTCCTGGATCCACATAAAGGGAGCCCACGTGCTTTTCCCAGACACTGGCTGCTATTGCGTTAGCCTTACATACTGGCCCATGTTCTAGAGCATTTATGTATTTCCAGAACTCTTTACTTTTGTTAGGGGGCAGCAAAGCTTGTAGGTGGATCCAGCGTTCTTTAATCTCCTTCTGCTTCAGTTTCCATATTTTTCCCATAAGATCTTTTCTCGCCTGTCTCCTGAGAGTTTCTGCTGCTGAGGATTTATTCCTTCTGTATCTTTTTTTCTAACTGCCTGCACTTTTGTTTACTCTGAACGTATTCCCTTGTTGAGTTGGGCAGCTGTACCTTTTCTCTGTTGTTGTCTATGTGCCCTTGTTGAGCTGGGCTGCTTAATAAGGAATGTAAGTTCATTATCATGAGTGCCCACTGTTTACCATTGTTCCCACTGTTTACCAACATGCCTTATACCAAAGCTCGTATTTTACCTTATCCTTCTCAGTCCATTTGATTCTCTTTGTCAATGGACATAGGTTAGTTGAGATTTGCATGCCACTAGCTATGTAGGATGGCAGACTTGTTGCTTCCAGTGTTATTTCTATTGTAACAGGGTTGTGATCGCTCTCAGGTCTTTGGATCACCTCATAATTTAGGCATCTATCCCAAAGGGCCGGACTCGGGAAAATGTAATCTAATATAGAGATATTTTTGAATGTTGGAATAGATGGGCCCGCCTCGCGTCTTATCATGTGATGATCTCAGTTGGTGTTCTGTGAGAAAGGTCTCTAGGGCGAATCTCAAAGAATCTCCAGGGAGACTCGCACTCTGCCCAAGTTGTCGAGTATTGAAATCACCCTCAATTAAAAGTTCATGATTTGGGTACTCATATACATATTCCTTTAGTGTGGACAGGATTGACGTAAGCTTAGTCCCTTTAGTTTCTCGATTAGGACTTAAATTTAGATTTATGATTGTAATTGGTGTTACTTTTTTAATCAGGGCAAAGCCATATGTGGTTATCACATGAACCTCACTGGTTGATTTCTCCCACAGGATTGATTTCACTGCTCGTTCTATATTGACATATGTTGCGAGACCACCCATGTGTCTTCCAAACAAGTTTTTCTGTTTTTGCGGGGGTATAAATGGTTGCAAAACCATCAATGGTTTGTGGTTCCTTCGTCCAGCTTTCGTGGAAGCACAGGTTATCTGTATTTTTTAGGAAGTCCTCAATGTTGGGGCTAGCAATGAAAGGCTAGCCCAGCCACATTCCAACTGATGACCTTAATTGTGTTGCCTATATTACTTTGTGGGGGACCAGATAGTTAAAGGCACGTTTTCTCATTGATGTTCAAAGCTGTAAGGAGCCAATCCCAGGTCGATCTACCCGAGATGGTCCGTTCTTGCGCTCTCCTGTTGGGGCTTTCCAGCATGCTTTATTAGCTGTACAGAGATCTTGACTATTATCAATGGTTCTTCCGCCGGAGTGCCTCTCAAAGCGCTGAATGGTTTTTTGATCGGGCGTGTGGCTTGAATTTCCCTGGTCAGCACTTGCGGATAACGCTCCTTTCTTGGTTTGCTAATTTTTATGCCCCAGTCTTCCAGGAGTCCCTCATATTCGAAGAGTTTTAGCAACCAAGGCCAGGTTAACCCAAGATGTTAATGTAGATTCTCCTGGGTAGATCCATGGGTATTCTTTGAAATTTACTGTTAGGAGGTCCCCTAATGTAAGAGTCCGTAGTTATGGTTTGTGGTGCAATAATCTCAAGATGTTTGACCTGTTTAGTATATCCCAGGAGCTCTGTGATGCATATAAGGGGGTGAATATTATTTACGGCTGTCTGCCAATTTCCTTCCAGTTTATGCTATTTGTATTTGAATACCCCTTGTACACCCGCTCTTTCTCTAGCTTGTTTGTGATGGGGTGTTCTGGTTGTGCAGAGTATGCAAATATTTGCTGTCTATGATCTCTACTACAGGCGACTCCCTGAGCGATCTCCATTGCATCTTTGCATTTAGGAAATTCTTCAATGGACTTCCATTCGGCTCTTTTTTAACTTGGGCTAGACTTCTGGAGGTATTGCTCCTGTCTCCATTCCTCTTCCATTCTATTCAGTTGGTTACTGTGACCTTTTGAGAGTGGTTCCTGGTATTGATGTTGAGTTGCGAGACTCCTCGTGACCTTTCAATTGTATGTTTCATACCATTTGGGAGTGACAGTTGATATATGAGGGAATTTCAGCTTTCTTGCCCCATGGAATGTTCCTTCTATCGACTGGGACCGGCTGACCGGTCTAAGGGGGCTGCTTCTTCTTGACAGCCCCTTCTATGACAGTTTTGCATCCCTCCACCGTGGCCAGTTGCTCTTGGGCCATCACAGCATCTGTCTCACCAATCAATGATGCTGCTTGCCCTCCTATTGGAGTTTAGTTATCCTTTGCTATTTCATGCTCATTGCCATTGGAGGGTGTTTGATCCGTGGACACTTTGTGTTCATTCGGCCCTAAGGCAGAGCGTTCTATGTCCTTATATAAGACTTTACCTTCCCTGTTCCAGCCTGGTCGAATGCTCTACAGGTATGTTCCTGGGCACGGGTTTCATGTGTCACATTTAATTGTGACCTCTGCCGGAAGATTTGGATAGGACTCAACCTGCCCGGATGGCTGCTGGGGGTCACTTAAGCCCCTGTATCTGTGATTTTTACTTTTTGTGCTTTGCGACTTTAAGTGTTTTTTTTTCAACTTCTTTTCTGCTGTTTCGTTAATTGTGGTTGCTGCTTTGCCCTAGGATCGTGCTCACAAAATGGCTTGTGGTTTACGTCAGGAACCTGCTCTTCTATACTGTTTACTGACATTAGTTACTACAGAAGGCTGCAGTTCTAGGGGTCTGCTTTTTGTTGCATATTGGCTAATTCCGGTTCCTCGCTTCCCTCTTCCCTATCTGTGAGCACTGGTAAGCCCTCTTTGGAGGATATCTCGAAGGGCACAGTCTGTTGCTGGGCGACCACTGCTCCCATACCAGTCTTTTAAAAAAAAAAAGTTTCTGGCAGCTGTTTTGCAGTGCTGGATAATGCTGGTTAGTAAATCTGGGAGAGTCGCCAGTTTATCTATTATTTCATCATTTTGTGCCCCCTTGGCCACCTTATCCTCTCTCCCACTATGGTCCCAGTTGTCTAATTTCCCACAAAGTGAGTTCAGCTTGCCTTCTATGGTTAGTACGCTTTGGGTTAGCATGTGGGTTAGCTCTAGGTGGACCTCCATTTTGTGTGACTGCCAGGTTAAGGCTTGCACAGCGGCTAAAAGGGGGGCATTGATGGTCTCTATGATGTACTCTGGTCTAACCACATCTCCCCTGTCCTTGTGGTGGTCAATCTGAGCTGGCTTTTCCTCCTGGGGACTCTTGATCCCTTTGCCGGTGCTTGATGCTCCCATGTTTGTTTCTCGCAGTGGCCAATCATCTTGCTCTAGTATGGTTGGCCATTCCCGAGAAGCTTTCATTAAGCCATGTAGCAGGGTGGAGCAAATTTGTACGTTGTCTGTGGATTCATTTGCTAGGACCACCACTATTGGTGGTTCAGACTGCTGGTGAATCTCAACCACTGTAGCTTGGTTGCTCCTACTTAGAGATTCTGCTTTCATTTTCCCTGGTTCCGGATTAACGATCCCTCTAATGGGTGCTGGACTTGATACCGCCGGCTCGTACTCGAACTTTTGACTTCCCCACAAGCCATGTTTTTGTCATTGTGTTTATCATTGTTTTTTACCGTTGGGGCTATTCCAGCATTCTTCCAGGGCGGTGTCTGCCAATACAACCAGTTGTTCAATTATTGAACAGCCTATACAGAAGCTTGTCGCACATCTAATGAAGTCCAGCTCTTGCTCCTGCTCCTGTCTATATTCTTATTTGTGCTCAGTTCTTGTCAACCTTGGCACTCCTTCTCCTGCCCCGCTTCTTGCTCTTGTAAAATAGTTGTGAATGTAAATTTTCTTCGAGCTGGAAGCCTTCCGCTTGAGGACGGTCTTGGAGTCCATTGGAGTTTTGTTCTCATCTACTGGTTGCTGGCCTGCCGTAGCGCTTGATTCATTGACCTCCCATTCTTGATGCTTCAATCCGATTGATGCTGCAGTGCTCGCTGTGTGCAGCATGCCTAGGAGAACGCAGGACACAGGGCCAGAAAGGACTCCATGTGGAGATGTTACTTTCCATTATTGCTTGGGATATCTTTTTCCTAGAATCTAGAATGTGATGATGCGGTGGTTGAGGTCAAGAATAGAATGAGGAGGCTGAGATAGAGACTGGAGAGAAGGGAGGTTGGATTAGGAGCTGCGTTGAAGGTGTTGTGATTTCCTGAACTTTAATAAAGAAGAACTTATGGAAAAAGGAATGGACTTCTAAAGGAGTAATCTTTCTATTGGGGACGATGGGCCCGTGCAGGAGACGGGCTAGGGACACCTTCACTCCTGGATTTATCAAACATTTACAGTTTCTTTAAATGTGGGAAACTTGGAAACTGGAAACTTGAAATCTTCATAATCAAAACAGCTGGAAGGTAACAGCAAGAGTTGGAAGAATCTTATATTTAATTAACAATTCAAGAACGATGACTTAACTTTAATTGTGCTTACTCTAATCCCTATATTGAGATTGTAACTCTTTCCTAAGATCTCATGCATAATTTCCATTAGATTGCGTTGTAAGCCCTTTTGAAAACTGTATTTAGTGGCATGTATAACGAACGCATTTCGGGCACGTGAAACTTTATTTGGATTTGAAACCGGCAGCAGTGCATCATGTGCAGCATCGCGTGCGTCTCGCACGCACTCTATGTATCCAGCCAAACTAACCGAGTAGGATCACACGAGCCTTTAGACCGCGCTCTCTCGCACTCACATCACAACATCGAACCTGTGTTATCAGAAAAATACACATCAAAGTGCTATAAAATAAGAGAAGAAATAATTGAAACATAACTTACCCGACGCTCTGGACAATCCACTCCTCTACTTACAGCAAATGGAAACATCGTCTGGGTTTTTTAGAGGAAAAGGGAGGAAATTGAAGTAACTGAAAAAAGACTATGGTATTGATAAAAGAAAGACTAGGAATATATTTAAAGCTCCAGTGGCAAACATAATTAAAGTGCTTTCGGGTAACCAACTATGAGATTTATAATAAAAAAGACTTATAATAAAATAAATATACATATATAGAAAAAAAAAGAAAGAAAAAAGACAATACACATATAAAACAGAGAAATGGGGGATCAAAGTATATCTGCACCCCCACCATTCTTAGCAACTCATGGGGATCCGCCTATCCCCTGGAAACAATGGAAGAAGATTTTTAATACTTATATGTTGGCAATAGGTAGTGACCAGTATGCCCCTCCTAGACGACAAGCTATCCTGTTGCATCACCTTGGCATTGAAGGCACAAGAATATATGAAAACCTACCGGAGGTATCTCTACGAATGGGAGACGGCCAACCTACTAATGTCTTCGATATGTCTATACAAATGCTAGACGCACAATTTACGCCAAAAACCAATCTTGTGGTACGCCACAATTTTTTTTCAAGGGTGCCACGAAGAGACGAAGATATTGCATCATATGTTGCAAGTTTAAGAGGTCTTGCATTATCTTGTGAGTTTGATCAGTTATTAGATTCCCTGATAAGGGACCAACTTGTGAGGTGTGCACACGATAAGAAGATATGATAAAAATTAATGAGAGATCCAAATCTGGAGGAAGCTATACAAATTGCTAAAAGGATGGAGCATGCAGCTGTATGGTTACAAGAAATGTAAGAAGTTCCCAAGGAAATGAAACAAGGAATTCTAGCTGAAATCAAAAAGAAATAAGATCCACGAGCTAAAGTGGAGTGGAACAAATTTACTAGGAATTCTGAGGGAATTAAAGTAAATAACGAAGAGAAACGCAGAACACAAGAATGGATAGAAATAAAATGCTACTGTTGTGACGCTCCGGGGCACATAGCCTCCAGTAGAGCATGTGCTGCTAGGAATGCTGTTTGCCGTAATTGTGGTAAAAGAGGACATTTTGCCAAAGTTTGTAGATTCAAGTCCAGTGTAGGAAACAAGTCAGTCCAAGAAATTCAAGATGTCTGTGAAACTATGGACATCATTTTGACTGTGCACGGGGAACTGATTTCTCACGACGGTGAAGGAGCATCAGTTCAAGAGGTCAAAGAAGAGAGTACTGACATACTAGAAAAACCACAAGCCCAAGTAATGTTGGACAATGTACTAGTCAAGCTTCTAGTGGATTTGGGAAGCTTATTTACTCTCATATCAAAATAAGTGTATGAATCGGAATGGACGAACCCAGCGGGCAAAAGCTTGGCAGTTCCAGACATCAAAGCTGTGGGTTACGCTGGGAAGAAAATCAAGATAGTTGGAATGCGCTGGATGTCAATCTCTTTAAAAGGAAGGATCATTCGAGGAAAGGAGTACATCACGGACTATAGAACAACTCTGTTGGGTTGGCGTCATCAAAACGATCTAGGCATAATTTTAAACCCCAACGCAAAAGAGCCAGTGTTGCTTACCAACGAAATGGACATTGGAGTAGTGACTGAGTCATTGCAACATAATTTGGTTACGAAGTATCCTGAGGTCTTTTCTTCAGAATTAGGCTTCCTAAAAGGGTTTTCTCATAAAATTATATTGAAGAGAAACACTACACCTGTGGTTCATAAAGTAAGAAATGTCCCAAATTTAATGAGAGAACCTTTGAAGCAAGAGTTGGAAAAACTATTGAAGGATGACATCATTGAACCGATCGAATCTTCGGAGTGGTTAGCTCCGGTGGTGGTAGCACCAAAGGAGGGTGGGAAGATTCGCTTATGCATTGATCTTAGGGATCTCAATAGGTGCATATGGGTCGACCGACAACCACTACCTAACATTGCAGAGATGTTGTCAGTAAGAGCGAAAGGGAATGTGTTCAGTGTCCCAGATATATCCTCTGCGTACCACCAGATAAACTTTCACGAGGATTCACGACATTTGACATCCTTTGTAACTCTGTTGGGGGCCTTCCGCTATAAGAGGATGCTTTTTGGGCTTGCCTCCACTTCTGCGGTTTTTCAAAAGATAATTGAGCGAATTTTTGGGGACGTGACTAAGATGATATGTTTCCAGGGTGACATATTGATAATGGGAGAGGATGAATCCGATCATGACCTTCTGTTTCAGGAAGTAATGTACAGATTAAAGGGAAATGGGCTAACAATTAAGAAGGAGAAATGTCAAATCTGTAAGCAGGAAGTGACGTATTTAGGACACACAATAAGTAGGGATGGTATTGGGCCCAAAAAGAGCATAGTGTCTGCGATTGAACATGCGCCTGAACCCAGTTCAAAAGATGAGCTAAGGTCATTTCTGGGACTCGCAGAATATTGCTCGATGTTCGTGAGTAATTTTACCGAAATAGTTGAACCGCTGAGGAAGCTCATGAAAAAAGGTGTAACGTGCAAGTGGGATGAGAGTTGTAAGCACTCTTTCCAGGAATTGAAAGACTGTATCTTGAAAGTTCGTACCCTGGGAGTATTTGATGCAAATGCTAAGACCTTTTTAACCACAGATGCTAGTAATGTGGGTGTAGGAGCTGTATTGACACAGGTTATAGATGGTGAGGAACGCATAATCGGTTTTGCGTCTAGGCGACTACAAGGTGCTGAGGCCTCGTATTCCGTAATCGAAAGGGAGCCCTAGCTTGTTGTTTGGGAATTAACCATTTTAAATTCTACTTGTGGGGTTTACCCTTTAAACTGAGGACAGACCGCAACCCATTGACATATACTTTTAAGGGAGGGCGTGGACTTGAAGGTAGCATTACACCACGTATTTCTAAATGGTTACTGTCAGTATTGAGTTACAGTTTTATTGTGGAGTTTGTAAAGGGGAATAAGAATGTTGTTGCAGACTATTTTTCTAGAGTGCCCATGAGTGAAGAGGAGTTTGTGGAGGATGGAGTAAAAGATGTTATAGGAACTGTTCTAGGTGAGCTGGCTATAACAGCCCAGGAATGGGAAGATGCGGATACTACTGATCCTGTCCTGCAGATTGTGAAGGAAAAGGTAGTTAATGGTTGGAGGAATAACTATGAGCATGCCTGTGATCTGGCTGGGTATTTCAGAATCAGAGATCAATTAAGCATAGTCAATGGGAGGTTATTGAGGAGAGATCAGCTTGTTCCTCCTGTTAACATACGAGAACACATTATCGAGATCACGCATCAGGGACACCTGGGTAGGGGAATGATGAAAAGAAAGGTGAGGCAATCATTTTGGTGGCCTGAGATGGATAAACAAGTAGAAGAAGTGGTAAAAAATTGCTTTGCATGTGCCAGCAGTGATAAGACCAAGGTATTAAGACCATCCTCCCTTGCCCCTCTAGAATTTCCAAGTAGACCCTGGGAGAAGGTGGCAGTGGATTTCATTGGACCAGTATTCAGGTTGGGTGTGAAGTGTAGATACATACTTGTGCTAATAGATTACCATTCCAAGTGGTTTGTTACTAAGATGGTTGATCATGTGAGAACCTCAGTGATTATTTAATTTTTTGAAGAAGTGTTCATGGAAGAGGGAATTCCTAAATCCATAGTCTTTGATAATGGTGTACAATTTGTATCATCAGAAATGACCGAGTACTTACGGAGGGTTGGAATTGTGCATGAAAGAGTAGCTCTTTTCCATCCACAAGCCAATGGTTTGGTGGAGAGGATAAATCAATTGATAATGGAAAACATCCAATTATCTTTGGCCAACCAGCTTCCTTGGAGGAGAGAGTTAAATAAGATGATATGGACGTATCGCACAACCCCTCATTCGACAACGGGAGTGTTACCTTTTGTGTCATTGAAAGGTAGGGAGCCGGGAGTATTGGAATGTCCGGTGTGGTTAAAGGCCAATAGGAAGGTGATAGTTGACAGGGAGTCGACAAAGGCAAGGGTTGAGAAGATGCAGGAGAAAAGTGCTTCACACTATAACAGAAGGATGAGTGTAAAACGTCGTGATATACAGAAGAGAGACTGGGTGGTAGTGAGGAAGAAAGGCATTATTGTGAAAGGAGAAAGCAAGTACTCACTTCCCCAACTTGTACAGGATGTCAAAAGAAATGTTGTAATCCTAGAAAATGGTGCCACATGGAGCATGGGATGTGTTGGCAAAATTAATCGTTAATATACATGTTAATCTCCTTTGTTATTCTATTCTATATAGTTGTTTAATCCTATAAGTCAAGGTTCATTTATTTTCTTGCTATATTGAAAGGGGGAGGTGTGTGGAGATGTTACTTTCCATTATTGCTTGGGATATCTTTTTCCTAGAATCTAGAATGTGATGATGCGGTGGGTGAGGTCAAGAATACAATGAGGAGGCTGAGATAGAGACTGGAGAGAAGGGAGGTTGGATTAGGAGCTGAGCTGAAGGTGTTGTGATTTCATGAACTTTTAAAAAGAAGAATTTATGGAAAAAGGAATGGACTTCTAAAAGAGTAATCTATACACTCCACTTGATCGAACTGTGGTCTGTACTGGACGTATGCTGGAGTGGGTTAAGCGCCGCCACACCTGCCCTTGGAGGACGTGGGTGGGGGCACGAGCACGCTCCCCACTGCTACTCGTTGCTGCTTGTGGCTTCCTGTTTCCCCAATTTTGTGTCCTATTCCCTAATCTGGGCCAGAGCCACAGTCACGGCCAGTTGCGTCCGCTGGGTTGGCGAGGTTGTTGAAGTTGGGCGCAGTGCTGGACTTACAGCTGTCCCAAAATAATAGTGGTGATGCTAGTTGCTGACCTTGCCTGCAGTTCCAGATCTTTACCTGAAATTCCTTGTGGTGCCAGGTTAGGAGTTGTGGGTAAAGGGTGGCAGGGGCTTGAGGATTGTGCAGGACACCTTCCCCAGACCCTTGGCCCGTGGGTCCGTATGTCCACACAGGGCTGGTACAGTCTTTGTAAGATTGTAGTACTCACAGGCAGACAAGCTGCTGCTTGTCAGTGTTTAAGTTGCTTCAGTTTCACAAGGCTTTCCAGAGGTCTTTCCCAGGTCTTATCCCAAAACAAAAGGCGGAGCAAGGCAGAGCAAACTGGTGGATGGTAGGTGTCAGAGAGTAATATGCTGTAGCAGGCGGCAATGAATACAGAAGAATATAGATGTCTATAGAAAACCAGGAACTCGCTGCGTCACGTCATGTTAGGCTGGGTCTCTGGAGTCACTGTCGCCCTCACTGTGCCCCTCCACTGCTCCGCTCGGACCTTTCCTGTGCTCCCGGTGTGGGCTCACTGACAGGGCTTTAGCGGTCGGTTGAGTCTCTCCTCGCGCCTCTGCGCTTTTCCCCAGTTTTCTCCCGGCGTTTTCTCGCTGTGGTTACAGACCGAGAGGATCTTCCTCCTCCCCTCTAGTTGCTGGCTGGTCCTGGCCGCCGACTCCTTTTCGGTCTAGGCGGGGGCCTGGGGCTGGGTCTCCGGCACTGGCCTAATGTGAGGCGCGGTTCCTTTCTGCCTCCCGCCAGGCTCACTGTATGGTAAAATCCATCTGCTGGACCCCTGTATGGTGAAATCCCTGGCCCTTGCTGGTGGCACTACTCGAACCGTCTCCCAGGACCTGGGGGCCACAGGACCACAAGACGAGCGAGGCCGCTGGAGGCTGAGAGACGAAGAAAAGCCATAGGCAATAGGGCAGCGAGAGGACCCCCGAAGCCGCAAGAGGAATGAAGCTGCAGGCAGCTGGGGGACGTGGGCCGCCAGGGCTGCAAGACTAGACAAAATGAAGCAGTCGGCCGTAAGGCAGCAGGAGTGCGGCCGGCCGAGACGAAGTAAACGGTAAACATGGAAGACACTGTCTGACTAAAACAGTGAATCGGAGTGACCAAGATCTGCCTGTGTCGGGTTTTGCCCCCATGACCAAGAACTATGCCCTTCACTGCTGCCACATTCCAAAACTGCAATCTGTGGCTGCCATCGTGCTGCTGTGACCCCGCAATCCAGGTGGCAGTCTCCCTGCAGTGCAACACCATGCAGCCCAGAAACGGGGTCAGCATCTGCTGTGTGCTCTACTGATGCCAGTACCTGTGTTCACTAAAAGACTTCAAGTGGCTTCTGCTGCCCATCCCTGAAGTGGTCTACTCAGAGAGAAGAATGCTGCTGCAGTTGTCAATATTTCCAGAATTGGGAGCAAGCAGAGACGCGTTTGCCCGGTCTCCCTCCTGCTGCAGAGAGAACATGGAGACATGCAATGTGGTGAAGGTTTGAGTGGACTATATCGAACTGTATGCTATTGTTACAGAACTGAGGTAATCTGTATCTGAATCTGGATTCGTGCTGCACAGACACTATAAGCCTTGTGGGCATGCGTAGTCTCATGAGAGGAGGGACACCCTGTTAAAGGGAAGAGGTGGGTGGTATTCTAAGGTGCAGTTGCCCAAGCACAAGTAGGTTTTGTTGTACCTACTAATACTACATCTGCAATATTCAATTTTAAATTAATGAACTTTTCTAAATAAAGCATGGTGTTGCATGTTCAGTTACTGCTCGGCTGGGTGGTTGAGTTGTGAGCTTGCACACCACCTCCCTGAGAAGCCTCTCATTGCTCGCTATTGCTGCCACTGAGAGTTAAGTGCTGAAGGGGTTGTAATTGGCCCAGTTTGTAGAGTGTGTAGGATTGACCCTGGGGCATTAGAAATAAATGACCACCACTGCTCAGGCCCAGTAGCTCTTATTGTCGCAGTCTGCACGTCTCTTACCACTGCTAGCTGAAGAACTTGAAGGAACACCCGGTCTTTTACTGGTTCTGGACTGGCCAAGATAGGGGTGACCCTTTCTAGTAGCCACGGTGCTGCTGACGGGAAAAAGACGCCAAGGCAGACCGTACCCTCCAGAAGGAGTCCCAGAGGAAAAGCCCAAAAAGTTGGGAAAAAACCTCTATCACAAGAACTCCTGAAAAAGAGTAAAAAGAAACAATGAAAAAAGGAAAAATAGAATAAATCTTGCAGGAAAAAACAGGAACGCGTAAAACGTGGAAAAAACAGGAGTGGGGATCACATCAAAAGTGGAAGTGTTTGCAACGCAAGGAAGAAAAGAACTGAAGTGCTTATATACCCAAAAACAGGAAGTGACACAACAGGAAGAAAGTGCGACACCATCTTGGATTGGGAAAGACCATATAGAAAAGAATAGGGAAAAAAGACCAAGTAGAAAAGAAAAAGGGAAAAAGGCATGCTGGGAGGAAGAATACCAAGGAGGAAGACAACATGGACTCCAAGAAAAAAGAAGAAACTGAAGAAAAAGGAGGAAAGAAAAAGTTTTAAAAAAAACAAGGAGGTAAGATTAGGTGAATTCAGGGAGGGTGGCAGGGGCTGCGGCGCCACCTACAGCACGAAATGTGCCTCCTGAGTCGCAGCGCGGAAACGGGTAGGCAAAACAATGGACCGCGGCAGTGCCGGCACCCCGAAACTCAGACCACTGACCGTGGCTTGAAAAAGAGTTGCCGCAGTAGTGTGCGGCGACATAGTAGACCCCCTTCCTGAGGCCCCAGGCTTGTCAGGAAAAAGAGGGGAAAAAGTGCAAACCAAACGAGGTGCATGAACTGAGGAAGCATCTTCCCATGACCAGAAGGCAACTCACGAGGGATAGTGGAAAAAGTCTTAGGATGGAAACCATAGGTGCAGTAAAAAGGTGTTGATCCTGTTGCAATATGCACGTATTATTGTAGGAAAACTCCGCTAAGGAAAGGAAATCCGACCAGTTACTTTGAGTGGCACTACAGAAACAACGTAAATATTGTTGGAGTTCCTGATTCACGCATTCAGTTTGACCGTTGGTTTGAGGATGAAATCCTGATGAATGGGAGACATCAATGTGCAGTAAAGTACAAAAAGCTTTCCAAAAACGTGACACATATTGGGGTCCTCGGTCTGAAATAATCGCTTGTGTAAGGCCATGTAGGCGAAAAAATATCTTGCATGAATATACGACTCATTTCTTGAGTTGTAGGTAATTTCTTTAAGGTTGTGAAATGCGCCATCTTGGTAAAAGAATCAACAGTTACCATGATGACATGATTCCCTGAAGAAGACGGTAATGAACAGATGAAATCTGTAGACAGGGTGTGCCAGGGAGCAGAGGGAATGGGCAAGGGCATCAATAATCCTGCTGGCTTGGTTCGAGGTGTCTTGGTTTGGTCACATACAGGACATGATGTTGCATAGGACTCGGCATCGTTCTTAAGAGTTGGCCACCAAAAGGAACGTAGAAGCAACTCCTGTGTCTTTTTAATTCCATGATGTCCAGCTACGTGAGAATCATGGCACATCTGTAATGCCTCCGTTTGTACTTTCTTAGTTAACAAAAAGAGGGTGTCTTGACACTACAAATAGTTGTGATCCGTTTGTAGTTGAGGACTCAATTTCTTCCATTCTTCTAGTGGAAGATACTGGTATTCTGATTCAACACGTTCAAGAAAAGACTGAGTAACCCCGATTATTCGACTAGATTCGATGATATTTGGAGAGGAAGTGTTAGTACTTTCTGGATATCGACGGAATAATGCATCAGCTATTAAGTTCTGTGATACAGAAATGTAGGTTACAATGAAGTCATATTGGCTAAAAAAGAAGGCCCATCTTGCTTGACGGTTGTTTCAACATAAGAAAATTCTGGAGACATTGTAAATTACAATGATCAGTTCTTGCTTCAAATGGTTCTTTGGTACTCATTAGGAAATGTCTCCATTCTTTACAGGGAGCCTTGAGTGCAATTAATTCCCATTCTAACACTGAATAGTTGTGTTCGGCTTCTGTAAGCATATGGGATAAGTAAAAAATAGGATGTTCCGAACCGTCATCTTGTTTCTGAAGCAAGACTGCACCAATTGCTCTCTCAGACGCATCAGTAACTACTGTAAACCTCTTAGTGGGATCTGGTTGCCATAATATAGGAGCTTGGGTAAAGGCCCATTTTAGATTTTAAAAAACCCTTTCAGCACTGTTAGTCCAGACAAATCCCTTCTTCAGATTTTCTTGCTTGATGGACTGGGTGATAAAACTTTGTTGATGGGCAAAGTCTTGTATAACTTGTCGATAAAAGTTAGGGAGACGTAAGAAGCATTGGGTTTCTTGGACAGAAGAGGGAGAGGGCCAAACCAAAATGGCTTGTACTTTGTCTGGATCCATAGCTATTCCAGTCTGATTGATGCAGAACCAAAGATACTGTACTTCAGTCTTGTTAAATTCTATTTTTTCTGGTTTACATTATAACTGATTCTGTCTGAGTCTTTCCAAAACCTTAAGTACATGCTCTTTATGCTGTTCAGGTATACGGGAATATACTAGGATGTCGTCCAGATAAATCACCACACTATGATTTAATAAGTCAGAAAACACGGAATCCATGAATCGTTGAACTATGGCGGGTGCATTGGTTAACCCAAAAGGCATGACACAGCATTCATAATGGCCGAATGGAGTATGAAAGGCTGTTTTCCATTCATCTCCTTCCTTGACATGTAAGAGGTGATAGGTACTCCTTAAACCCAATTTTGTAAATCTCTTGGCACCTTGGACGGCGTCCAGAATATCCCTAATAAGGTGTAAGGGATGATCCTTAATGGTTATCTTGTTAAGTCCGCTAAAGTCAACACAGGCGCAGATCTTTCGTTTTCTTTGGAACAAGGAAAAGAGGAGGCCCTGCAGGAGATGAAGAGGGGGTGATCAAACCATTCTGTAGATTCTCATCTAGGTATTCTTTCATTACCTTCTTTTTTTGTTCAGTCAACGAATACATCCGACCAAAGGGATCCAATTCACCCAGAATCAAAGGAATGGCTCAGTCATAGACATGATGAGGAGGTAAAACGGGTCTGCAAGGCTTCTGGAATACAGCATAGTATTCTTGGTAACAACTTGGTACTCCCTGTATCATGTCGATAGAGCAGTTGGTATCTTTGGGAGAAAGACTTAACCCTTTTGGAGACCAGTAAGAGTTCATGGGGTAGCAGTTCTGTTGGCCATACTGTGATGATAAAGATATTATTCTTGTCTCCCAGTTGATATCAGGGCTATGCCGAGTTAACCAGGGAATTTCTAATATCATGGTATGATTTGGAGAGGATATGAGATCAAAGGTAATGTTTTCCTGGTGCCTTCCAAAACGCAGACAGAGAGTAGGTGTAGAATCCACCACTGGTCCTGAGGTTAAAGGAGAATCAGTAACTGTGTGAACTTGTTCCGTCGTTTCTTTAAGAACTTGTGGGATTCCTCTTTCTTTGGTCCAGGTCTCGTCCAAATATATACAGCTGGCTCCGCAATCCAACAAGGCAAAAACCTGCTTTTCTTGAGTTTGTGAACACTGTACCGTAACAGATAGAATAAACAGTGTGGCGATAGTCTCTCTGGAGGAATATATTGAAGGTAAATCTACTCCTCCTACCCCCTTCCTCCTCACAGGGGGTGGGAGCTGGCGTTTCCCGAGTGTCTGGAAGGATGGACAGGACACATCCGGATCAAGTGGCCAGCTTTGCCACAGTATAGACAAAAACCCTTTTGCCGCCTATCCTCTCTTTCTCAGTCAGATAAAGGACCACGGACTAGATCAATCTGCATAGGTGGTTCTTCTGTAGACTTGATTGCTTCAAGATCGACTTCGTCAGAACGTTGGTTTGCAGTATAGGGTACTCCGGACTGGTACTGTAAGCAAGTCTTTCGCCTTCGATCTTACGTTTTCTCAATCTATACTCTATATTCAACGCTTGATCCATCAGGTCTTTCAGAGATCTACATTGAGTAGAATGTACCAATTAATCTTTTATTTCTTCTCGAAGTCCGCGACGAAACAGGGTTACAAAAGTGCATTCTACCAAAGTGGTCTCAGATGCTAGCTGTTTAAACCGGGTTATATATTGTAATACATCCTGATTGCCTTGTTGTATATCACATAATGCTTCTTCAGCAGCTGCCTCCCACCCGGGTTGCTCGAATATCTGCTTAAAGAGTTTAAGAAAGGCAGGATAATTATTTAAGACAGGATCTTCAGCAGAGACCAAGGGGGTCTCCCAAGCTAGTGTGGGGCCAGACAAGGCACTGATCAAATAACCCACCTTTGCCTTGTCAGATGAGAATTGTAAGGGTCGAAATGCAAAGAAGACTGTCAAAGGGTCCAGAAATTCCTTTATCAAATGCAGATCTCCGGAATATTGAGGTGTCGAGGTAGATTCCGGAGGTATGTCCACAGGTTGGGAAGACAAGGCTTGTCGTAGTGTGGCATTCTCGGCCTGCAGTTGTTGTAATTCTTGAGCTTGTTGTTGCACAGTATGGAGCATGGATTGTGCATTTTCTGCAACATCCTGTGGTCCTTCCCTGGTCGACGCGCAACGCAGATTCTTTTGGCGTTGCAATCTGTCATGGTCTGCCCGTATTTTACCACCGTTAGCTGAAGAACTTTAAGGAACACACGGTCTTCTACAGGTTCTGGACTGGCCAAGATACAGGCGACCCTTTCTAGTAGCCACGGTGCTGCTGACTGGAAAAGACACCAAGACAGACCGTACCCCCCAGAAGGAGTCCCAGAGGAAGAACCCAAAAAGTTGGGGAAAAAACATCTATCACAGGAACTCCTAAAAAAGAGGAAAAAGAAACAATGAAAAAAGGAAAATAGAATAAATCTTGCAGGAACATGGAAAACACGGGAAAAAACAGGAGCGAGGATCACATTCAAAGTAGAATTGCTTGCAACGCAAGGAAGAAAAGAACTGAAGTGCTTATATACCAGAAAACAGGAAGTGACACAACAGGAAGAAAGTGTAACAACATCTTGGATTGGGAAAGACCATATAGAAAAGAATGGGAAAAAAGACCAAGTAGAAAAGGAAAAGGAAAAAGGCATGCTGGGAAGAAGAATACCAAGCAGGAAGACAACATGGACACCAAGAAAAAAGAAGAAACGAAGATGGAAGAAAAAAGAGGAAAGAAAAAGGAAAAAAAAAAACAAGGAGGTAAGTATAGGTGAATTCAGGGAGGGTGGCAGGGGCTGCGGTGCAAGATGAGCACGAAATGTGGCTCCTGGGTCACACTGCGGCAACAGTTAGGCAGTGGTCCGCGGCGGTGCCGGTGCCGGTGTCCCGAAACTCACCCGACTGGCCCGACCGCAGCTCGAGAAAGAGTTGCCGCGGTAGTGGGCAGCGACACACTTACATGCCCTGTGGTTCCCTGAATGAAGTCTGACAGAATCTTCAGTCTGGGTTTAGCAGTGTACATACTTGCTCTTGTTAAGTCTGGTTGCATGCAAACAGTCTCCCAATCCCATAATTAGCATTAAGGGGCTGTAGTCAGACATGGCCATATCCAGATCATCAACATACACTGTTAGGATGGTTGATTTAACATTAATGAGTCTAGTATATACTGTGAACTGGTAAATGAGTATAATATTCAATGGCCAGCAGATTGGTTCTGTCTCCATAAGTTGTGCAGCCCCCAATGGTTGAACTAGTTCCTAAGCTTTGTCGTTTTCACACTGATCTGCTGTAGGTATTGGTGGAAGGACCTTTTAAATGACGAGTCAGCAATTAAATTGCAAATGCTGAAGAGACAATTACTCTAATTCTGTACTGTTCAGTGGGGTCAGTTACTTTGCTGGTGCTGCTATTTGCCAGTTCTAGAGGCCTTTGTGTTAATGGTTGTCTTTTAGGTAAGTTGCGACCCTGAAGCTCTTATGTGAGGACCACAAAGTCTTGAATGCTCCAGACAGTACTCTGCAAACGGTTCACTGATTTACTCATTATATGGACCAAATTGACTCTGTTTTCAAAGTTGCTGGAAACCCAGATCTATGCCCAACAGTGCACCACTAAGCACCTTGACAACAGTCTAGAACTGTTGTTCTCACTGTTATACTCCTCTCGTAATTACCCACCACTGTTCAACTTTAACAGGTTCCCTGTGATGTAATCTCTCTGTGACTGCTCTTCCGTGTTCTTCTTTCCGATGCTGCGTACCACTTTGTCTGCCTCACTGTTGGTCAGTCACTCACTCCTTTGACGTGCACCTGACTAAAAACTGAAGTGGATCTTTATTCAATCCCAGAATTTAATCATGCCTATGTGTGACAACTTACTAAGAAATCCATTTTCCTTTTTAAAGGGACTGTATCATTTGTCTTTTACATTGTAATCCCAGAAACTCGAATTGACCTTGTTTTTCAGTGAGGCTCATCACTTTAAGCTTTTCTTCTCTTTTCAGAAGATGGGGAAAAAGAGTCGAGTGAAGACGCAACGTTCGGGCAGTGGACCCACGGCCACAGTGTCACCGAAAGAAATGCTAAGCCTCATCAGTGAATTATTACAGAGTATGTTTTTAAAGTTTATATGCCCTCAAAGCTCAGTTGTTGCCTAAATTGTAGATTTTATTTCAAAAGTTAGTTTTGGTTATGCACAAAGGTTTTTACTTCACTGATGTGTCACAGTTTTTGATGATAACCATCTTGTCACTCTCCAAAAAGGAAGACAAATCTCTGTCTTGGATACCAAGATATATTTTAATTAATATTGTCTCATTTAAATACAATCCAACATGCTGTACTTAAGACCATTAGTGGTACATAGGGAAAGTGTGGATAGCTGACATAAGCCAAAATGTGATGGATAGCAAAGGGCATCATAAAACATTGTGCTGTATCTTGATGAGCAGCGAACATGTTTAAAGGCATAAAATATCTTAGTAAATATGAGATGAAGTAACCTCTGCGGTATGTTATAAGTACATAGCTACGGAGTACCTTCATAAGATCTTGGAACTCCCAAGGTAAGATGTAGTATGATTTTTTTATGTACGGCAAATGATATTTTATGCCGTACAATACACACAAACTACTTAAATTCTTAGTGTCTTGCTCTTTTGTGTTCACTGCAGACTTGAAGAATAAAAGCAGAATCTATGCTGAGAAATTAAATATACCAAAATGCAGTTAGTAGTTTTTTAAAAAATATGTTAGGATATGTTTATTGTAAATCATATTAAAAAGCTGTAGTTCATATCATGTAGAAACATGCAGATAGTTTGTTTGTAATGATATTTAGTTTGGGGAAAAAAATAAACATGATGCCATAAATATTTTGTTTCTGCTGATCACGGTTTCTTTTTAGAAAACCATATCAGAAGAAGGAAAAATCCAGTTCTCTCTTTCCTTGTTTAACAAGCAGCTGTAATTATGCTCTATGACCTGCCTTTCACCTTAGCACCTGTCTATGGCAACACTCACTGTGACGTCATAACTTGATTGTGTTGGCGCGCTGGTGGACGGGAATAATTTCTCCCCCCCTCCCAGTTCAGAAACCACAAGCGCACAGGTGAGACACCATCACTATTCTCACCTACTGAGAGCGACTGAATTTTTGGACATGGCGAAGAGTGTAGTAGTCCGAATAATTCAATCACAAATCAATAACCTTATATCATAAGTAATTTTTGACACCATGAACAATTTAACCCATTCGCTGCCAGGCCTTTTCCACCTCAGGTGCCAAGCCTTTTTTTGGCTATTTGGGGCAGTTTGCGCTTAGGCCCTCATAACATTTTGTCCACATAAGCTACCCATGCCTAATTTGTGCCAATTTTCCCAACAGCCTAGAGATTTTAGAGGTACCCAGACTTTGTGGGTTCCCCTGAAGGAGAACAAGAAATTAGCCAAAATACAGCGAAAATTACGTTGTTTTTTTTCCTCAAAAAAATGGGAAAAAAGGGCTGCAGAAGGAGGCTTGTGTTTTTTTCCCCCCTGAAAATGGCATCAACAAAGGGTTTGCAGTGCTAAATCAACATCACCATCTTCCTAACTTTCAGGAACAGGCAGACTTGAATCAGAAAACCCAATTTTTCAACTCAGTTGTGGCATTTTACTGTGACATACCCCATTTTTACTATTTTTTGTGCTTTCAGCCTTATTCCACTTAGTGGCAGAAATAGGTGTGAAACCAATGCTGGATCCCTGGAAGTTAAACATTTCTGAAAAGTAGAAACAATTCGGAATTCAGCAAGGGGTAATTTGTGTAGATCCTACAAGTGTTTCCTACAGAAAATAACAGCTGAAATAAAACAAATATTGAAATTGAGGTGAAAAAAAACATCCATTTTTCTCCACGTTTTACTCTGTAACTTTTTCTTTCAATGTCAAATTTTTGAAAGCAATATAATGTTACGTCTGCTGGGCTCTTCTGGTTGCAGGGATATATAGGGCTTGTAGGTTCATTAAGAAACCTAGGTAACCAGAGCCAATAAATGAGCTGCACCTTGCAATGGGTTTTCATTCTATACTGGGTATACAGCAATTAAATTGCTGAAATATAAAAAGTGAAAAATAGGTATCAAGAAAACCTTTGTATTTCCAAAATGGGCACAAGATAAGGTGATGAAAAGCTGTGGTTATTTGCACATCTCTGAATTCCGGGTTACCCATACTAGCATGTGAATTACAGGGCATTTCTCAAATAGACGTCCTTTTTACACACTGTCTTACATCTGGAAGGAACAAATGTAGAGAAAGACAAGGGACAATAACACTTGTTTTGCTATTCTGTGTTCCCCCAAGTCTCCTGATAAAAATGGTACATCACTTGCGTGGGTAGGCCTGATGCTCGCGACAGGAAACACAACATGGACACATCACATTTTAACATTGAAATCTGACATGTTTTTTGCAAAGTGGCTAGCCTCTAGCTCAGCCGGCGCCTAGGGAAACCTACCAAACCTGCACATTTTTGAAAACTAGACACCTAGGGGAATCCGAGATGGGGTGACTTGTGGGGCTCTGACCAGGTTCTGTTACCCAGAATCCTTTGCAAACCTCAAAATTTGGCCAAAAAAAGCACTTTTTCCTCATTTCGTTGACAGAAAGTTCTGGAATCTGAGGGGAGACACAAATTTCCTTCCACCCACCGTTCCCGCCAAGTCTCCCGATAAGAATGGTACCTCACTTGTTTGGGTAGGCCTAGCGTCCGCAACAGGAAATGCCCTTAAAACAGAACGTGGACACATCACATTTTCCCAAAGAAAACAGAGCTGATTTTGCAAAGTGCCTAGCCGTGGATTTTGACCTCTTGCTTAGCCGGCACCTAGGGAAACCTACTAAACCTGTGCATTTTTTTAAACTAGACACCTAGGGGAGTCCAAGATGGGGTGACTTGTGGGGTCTGACCAGGTTCTGTTACCCAGAATCCTTTGCAAACCTCAAAATTTGGCCAAAAAAAACACTTTTCCTCTCATTTCGGTAACAGAAAGTTCTCGAATCTGAGAGGAGCCACAAATTTCTTTCCACCCGGCATTCCCCCAAGTCTCCCGATAAAAATGGTACCTCACTTGTGTGGTTAGGCCTAGTTCTCACAAAAGGAAATGCCCCAAAACACTATCTGTACACATCAAAATTATCAAATACAAAACTACCTGTTTTTGGGGGGGGAAGAGGAATGGGGGTGTAGGGCACCTGCGATTTTGGTCCTGGGCTCACCAGCCATCTAGGGCAACCTACCAAACCCAGACATTTCTGAAAACTAGACACCCGAAGGAATCCAGGGAGTTGTGACTTGCGTGGATCCTCACAATGTTTTCTTACCCAGAATCCTCAGCAAACCTCAAATTTAGCTAAATGAATTAATCACTTTTTTCCCACATTTCTTCGTGGGATTACTGCCCGGGGACAAATTTCCTACCACCCAATGTTCCCCTCAGCCTCCCGGTAAAAATGATATCTCACTTTTGTAGGTGGGCCAAGTACCTGTGACAGGAAAGAGCCAAAAACCTATCGAAAAAGAGGGGGAACCAAAGCGTGTCCAAAAGGGCAGTTTGAAAAAAAACATTTTTAGGCTGACAAGTGCAGCAGAATTTTTATTGTTGTAGATGAGACAATGTTGGTTGGTAGGAATTTTGTGGATTCCTGCAGATTGCGGAAGGTTCCATCACAAAAATTTGGAAAATTGTGTGATTTCCAGCGAAGTTGTAGGTTTTCTAGGGCATTGCGGGTAAGAAAATGGTGCGGGGTGCATGTGAAGCACACCACCCTGGAATCAACCAGATGTTTAGTTTTCAGATGTGTCTGGGTCTTGCGGATATTTCTAAATGGCAGCGTCCCAAAGTCAAAAAAAGTGCAGCCCCCACCATTCCAAGTGGGATGATTTTAAGAGTTACCAAGCTCTCATGGCCCAAATGTAAAACCAAAACCCAAAATAATCAAATGTACTCTTGCTTGCCGTGGGATAAAATGTTTTAGTGTGCGGGGGGAGAACTGAAAGACTGTTACCCCCTTCAGTTGGGGTGGGGGCAGAACCAAGCCCATACTGGTTGGTAGCCACCACTCCACTATTTTTTTTCCATGCCATCTAGTAGACTTTCTGCCCCCCAGGGTGTGGTTCGGGGGTAATTGCCCCATCTGCCCACTGGTGGGCAGAACAACTTTGGCCCATCTATTTTGGGTGGGGGTATGGCCATAACCCCACCCTCTTATTTTGAAAAACAAATTCGTCCCTGGTGGGCTTTCTGCCCCCCTTGGGGCAGATGGGCCTTCCAAAAATAGGCTCCCATAGGGAGCGACCCTTGCCCAAGGGACAGCCCCCCCCAAACAAAACACACACATACACACACACCAGTCCCTGGTGTCTAGTGGTTTCTGCCCCCCTTGGGGGCAGATTGGCCTAACAAAAATAGGCTGATCTGCCTCCATGGGGGCAGAAATGGCCTAAATACAATTTGCCCCCCAGGGGAGTGACACTTGCCTAAGGGGTCGCTCCCCATACATAAAAACATAAATTAAATTAAAAAAATATATTTTTCTCTGTTGCCTAGTGGATTCTGCCCCCAGGGGGAGCAGTAATGGTCTAAAAATTATTTGGCCCCCTGGGGAGCGGCCCTTGCCCAAGGGGCCGTTCCCCTTATGCATAAGTGTAATAAACAAAAAAATTATCTGGTGTCTAGTGGTTTCTGACCCAAGGGGGGGCAGAAATCACCTAAAAACAATTTGGCCCCCCAAGGAGCGACCCTTGCCTAAGGGGGTCTCACGCATAAATGAAAAAAGAAACAACAAAAAATATGATCCCTGGTGTCTACGGGTTTTCTGCCCCCTAAAAATTATTTTCCCCCCTGGGGAGCAGCCCCTGCCCAAGGGGCCGCTCCCCTCATGTCCATTTCATGAAAAAAAAAAATTCCATGGTGTCTAGTGGGCATTTCTGCTGCCCGATTGCATCGCAATCGGGCAACATAAATGCTTGCAGGGACATGAAAGGAAAACGCCTTTTTGTTTCCTTTCATGCCCCTGCTGGCCCCCTCCTCCCAAGTGGAAGAGAAATGCTTTTGCATTTCTCTTCCTCATCGTGCTGGAAGCATGCTTCCAGCGCGATGGGAGGTGACCTCTTGCGTCGTCAGACGTCACTGGGGGGGTCGGGTGAAAGAGGAAGCGATTCCCCTTCCAGCCCTGACCTGGGGGGCTGGGGGCGGCCCTAGGGGGGAGTGCTAGCACTTCTCCCGAGGGCCTGTAATGGGACGTAATGGTTACGTCCATGGCGCCTGAGAGGCGCAGACACAGACGTAACCATTATGTCCGTGGCCCTGAAGGGGTTAACACTAAAACAAACCCCAAACTGAATAAAGTTTTAAAGCTTAATTACAATCCCAAAATCAATGTCACGTAAATTGTACGTAAAATCAAGTTATAAACACATGAAAACCACAGGTTGACCGAAACGTCTGAAAAGATTCAACCTGCTAAACATCAATACTGTTAAACACTCGAAAAGAATCATGTAAATTAGCAACAGCACAACATGCACATTATTGTTGGAGTTCAAAATAGATGATGGTGACATCAGTAAATCATCAAAATACAGTTTTTCACAATCAATTTGAAGTTTCAGGACTGGGTCAGTCCTAACACTAACACAAATCTAGGCTTGAATGTGTGGGAATGGGCTAACACATGCAGGTAAAAGCAAAAATAAAAGGAAGACAAAAATTATTTGGAAAAACATCTAACTAGGATAACTTATTATAAAAATACGCTCTTGTAAGCAACTAACTGAAAAGGAAACAAGAAACCACATTTAGTTATACCTCCTCATGGGAGAACAAATAGCGATGATTCATGAGACAGGACGTCACCTTCTTTTGGCGTCAGTTGACAGCAGCATCTGGACAGTGCAGAACATGGGCTGCACATAAAACAGATTAGCCGTTCAGAATTAGTTGGCCATGTTAGTACTGAACCACATAACAGAATAGGACAGTTGAGACTAAGATTAGGAAACTCATCAGGGGGCATTAGAAAACAGAGTGCAATAGTCATCTCAAACAGGGTTCTGAACAGCTTCGAGGCAGGAGAGAAGACTAACTAGAACTGACTTTGACAAGAGCTAACTCAAGACTCCTCCAGTTTCAATGTTACTCCCTAATTAGAAGTATGCACGATCTATTCATCGGTCGTTCAGGTGGGCGCACTTCGGACATCAGAGTCAGCATCCAATGGCTTCAGATTATACCATCAAATATGCAACTATTATGAATCTTCTCAGCAAAAGTGCTTTGTCATTGGATGATTTCACACATTACCAACAAAATAGCACATTCTCTAGTTATTTGTTACTTCAGATGCTTTCTCATGACACACAATAAACTAAATACATTTCACACCATAACTACAAATTTCCTGTCTTGTTCGACAGCTAGAACAAATAGTGCTACAATGTTATTTCAAAAACATGTTTCTTGCCTTCTGTACAATAGGACATTCAACATTCACATAAACAGCCTAGGGAAAGAATTCAGGTCAGAGGGAGCAGCACAAAGAAGTGATTTTCCATTAATGATGCAAAATGAATCTTTCAGGCCTAGTCAAGCTAAAAGCCTTACTACACATTAATACATTCAATACATTAATAAACCTATTGCGCACCTTACAATTCAATTCAAATATGCAAAGCAAATTAATAAACTGATTTAAACGTGCATTTATTTTTCTGCACACATGTAACTTGCATTAATACAAATCTTTTAATTCAAGTATGATTAATTTCTATTCATTTAATGTTTTCAATAACACTTTAAATATTAATTCACATGAGTACTTCATTTAAAATTAATGCAAATCTCTCATGTTAAAAGGTAGTGTTTAATACGAGCGGTGGCCACGTGTTCCAACCATAATTCAAATGTGCACAATTTACAACTCATGTTATTTTCTCTGTCTGTCTGTCCTTTCATGTAGGTTAATTCTGTAGAAGGCTTGTAGTGGGTACCTAAACTTGCACCTTATTCCAGGTCCAGTTACCCCTTATTAGGCAGTGTTTTAGTAGCTTAGGCTGGCTGGAGGTAGCTGTAGCAGAGCAGCGTAGGCTGAACTAGGAGACATGCAAAGCTCCTGCAGTACCACTATAGTTACACAGTACTTATACACAATAAAAGACAATACTGAGTGTTACCAAAAATAAAGGTACTTTATTTTAGTGACGCAAGGCCAAAAATATCTTAGAGACTGTACTCCTTCTGGAGTTAAGTATTATACACAATATATACACTAGTAACCAAAATCTGGTAAGTAAACAGTCATAGAATAGAGCAAACAGTAGAAAATACAATAGATTGCAGTGGGCCTAGGGGCAACACAAACCCTATATTAAATAGTGGAATGCAAATAAATTCCCCCCTAAGCAAGTGAAAACACCAAAGGTAAGTAAAGTACCCCACCCCAGAGCCCAGGAAAGCAGGAGTAAAGTACAGCAAGTTTCCTCAGGACACACAAGTCGTGATAAGAGATTTTGCAAGAACCAAGCAAGACTGCAAGCAACAAAAAATGGATTCCTGGACCTGAAGACCTAGGGAGAGAGGAGACCAAGTCCAGAAGTCAAAGAAGAGTCTAGGAAGGACAGGAGCCCCTGCCAACCTAGAAGATTGTGCAAAAGTGGATTCTCTGGTAAGAAGACGAGTACAGAAGAGCACCAAAGAAGATGGCTGCGGGTTCCTGCTTGGTGCAGGTGATGTCCCACATCGAGTTGTTGGATGCAGGCTATTTGTGTTCTGGATTCCGCCAACAAGCCTTGGTTCAAGCAAGTACGCGGTTTGCGTCAAAAAGGAGCGACCTGGACCCAGGAGGGACCTGGGGTCTTAACTCGGACTGAGGTGATATAGGGGGCTCTCAGCACTTCAGAGAGCCCTCAGAAGACCAGGCAGCACCCACAGCAGATGCAAAGTTCGGTTGTTGCAGCACTACACTGGAAGGTCCCACACTGCCAGACAACAACTCGGGTACCTGTGCGTTGCAGGATGGAGTGCTGGGGACCTGGGCTACACTGTGCACAAAGGATTCTTGGAAGACGTGTACAGAAGCCCAAGGAGCTGCAGAAGACGCGGTGCACAGGGTTACTGTCGCAGCAAGGAAAGGCAAGCTCTTACCTCCACCAAATTTGCACGGCTGGACCTTTGGACAGTCTGGGTCACTTCGGTACACCAGCTTGTGTTCCAGGGAGCACGCTCGTCGTCAGGAGAGGAGTCCCAGAGTACCGGTTGTCGTCGCAGAAGGGTGCCTGCAGAAGTAGGGAAGTGACTCCATCACTCCACGGGAGATTCCTTCTGTTCTTCTGGTACAGGGTGAAGACAGGCAGTCCTGTTACAAATGCTGGCTGGAGCTGAAGTTGCAGGTCACAGGAGTCGCCCTGGACACTTTGATGCAGTTACAGCGGTTCCTGGAGCAGTCTGCGGTTCCTGGAGCAGTCTGCGGTTGATCTGACGGTCAGAAGCTGAAGCAGAGGATGCAGAGGAGTCCTGGAGGAATCTTGCAAACCAAATCTGGGTAAACACCCAGAGGAGATACCCTAAATAGCCCTGAGAAGGGGATTGGCTACCTACCCAGGTATGCACCTATCAGGAGGGCTCTCTGATGTCACCCGCTGGCACTGGCCACTCGGAGGTCTCCAGAGGGTCCCCACACCTTGGAATCAAAGATGGCTAACGCCAGGGACACTCTGGAGGAGCTCTGGGCACCACCCCTGGGTGGTGATGGGCAGGGGAGTGGTCGCTCCCCTTTCATTTGTCCATTTTCGTGCCAGAGCAGGGCCTGGGAGTCCCTGAACCAGTGTAGACTGGCTTATGCAAAGAGAGCATCATCTGTGCCCTTCAAAGCATTTCCAGAGGCTCTGGGAGGCTACCCCTACCAAGCCTGTAAGACCTATTTCCAAAGGGAGAGAGTGCAACGCCCTCCTCCCAATGGAAATGCATTGTTCTGCCTTCCTGTGATTGAGCTGCTCCATCCCCAGGAGGGCAGAAAACTGTCTGTGAAGTGGTAGCAGCTGGGGCTCAGTGGAAACTTCAGAGAGCTCGTTTGGCGGTACCGTGTCTATGGTGTAGCCCCCAGGGTGCATGGGATTGGCCCTCAGTAACAAATTTGGAATGGGGGACAACTCCATGATCACCTCATATGGCCATATTCGGAGTTACCATTGTGAAGCTACATATATGTATTGACATAAATGTAGTGCACGCGTATAATGGTATCCCCACACTCAAGAAGTCTTGGGAACTGGCCCTTGACAACCTGGGGGCAGCTTTGCTAATGCAAGAGTGCCCTCACACACAGTAACTTTGCACCTAGCCTTCAGTAAATGAAGATGAGATATAGGTGACTTATAAGTTACATTTAGTGCAGTCAAAATGGCTGTGAAATAGTGTGTGCACTATTTCACTCAGGTTGCAGTGGCAGTCCTGATGAAAGGTTTGTATGAGCTCCTTATGGGTGGCAGAAAAAATGGTACAGCCCATAAGAATCTCCTAGAACCCCAATGCCCTGGGTACCTAGGTACCATATACTAGGGACATATAAAGAGGGTCCAGTGTGCCAGTCAGAATTGGAATATGGAGTCACTAAAGTGTAGTGACAAATTTGGTAAGTAGAGAGAGCATAAGCACTGGCGTTCTGGTTAGCAGAACTTCAGTGACACAGTTAGGCATACTAACAACACACACATAGGCCACAAACTATGAGCCCTGGGGTCCTGGCTGGCAGGATCCCAGTGAGACAGACAAAACACACTGACAAACAGGCAGAAATTGAGGGTAAAATGCCAAGAAAGATGGTACTTTCCAACAAATTCATCACCATATGCTAACTTCTATGCCACTAATATATTAATAAAATGTGATCTCTCTCACCTGTAATAACTTATCACAGTTGAGCATCTATGTCATTACTTTATTATAACTGTCTAGCAATGTCATAACTCTCCTGTAAAAAAGGTCATTAGAGACATGCTTTTATACAGGAATTGCACACTTCCATGTATTATATATATACATACGAGTGAAGATAGCGTAGTATTTTATAGTGATTGCTCTTTTCCTTGAAGTAGCAAGAGATTTTTTTTTTTTTTTTTAAGTCCAACGGTGAGGTGCACACTCAGATGTACGAGGAAATTAAAATGACTGGATGTGAAGTGTTAAGAGGTACTAGAACAAATGTAATCTATATGCAGCATATGGAGATTTATGTGAAGTTGAAAGGTGTTGTTTTGTAGATCGTGGCATTGAAGATCAGTATTAGTAGTTTGTAGGTGGCCCTGTTTTTGGCAGCCAGCCAGCCAGCCACCTTGGTGATAAGTTGTGGTGTGTTTATCAGGTTGAATGAGGTCTAGTACCCAAGGCAAGAACGGTATCCAGCTGGAGGGAAGAGCTCTAGGGGGAGATCCACCTGTAAACTATTGCATTAATCTACTATGTAATATAGAGTTGCTCATTACTTTTGCTATGTAAGATGGAATAACTGTTGGATCTTTCTTATATTTAGAGTTTAGTAATGTGCTGGAATTTGTAGCACATGAAGTGGAAAGGTTAATGTGTCAGGAGGAAAGTGGACTGAGTTGTGTAGGCATGTAGGTATGGACAAGGACGGAAAATATAGGACATCGTTTTTTGTTGATCTCAGCATGAGAGATTATAGTACCATTAAGTGGTGAACATCAGTAGGCGAGCAGTCAATATACATTTCTGGAGCTGGGGCGAAAGTTGGAAAAAAATATTTGGGTAGTGTTTGCACATGTTCATGGTAAGGGAAGTCAAACCAGAGATAAAGTCATAGGGGGATGGTTTCTAGAGGAAAGAAAGGTGGGGCGCATGACTCATTCTCAATGGGCCACAACAGGTAGGGATGTAGGTGTAGGAAGTTTGGAATGCCAGACCTCAGAGTAAGAGTGATCAGAGATAGAGGAGAGACACTTTAAGGCAGAAATAGCAAAACATGCTCAATTTAGGAAAGCAAGTAATGGTACGATAATCTCTGTAGCACTAATGCAAAAGGGCAAATTGTTTTAGTTTTCTGAAAGGCTGTGAAGGCCTCTACAGTTGTGTCATGAAATTACTAAATATCTAAGGGCACACAAGATACTGGTAAATAACTATGACAGTTATTGTCATTTATCTCTGTGCTTTTGCACCCTGACAAAATGACCAGGCACTGAGTAGTGTGATTGTGCAATAAATGCTTGCTCCTGGAGGTGGGTTGAGGTTACAAACTCGGAAACTGTATGTAACTTTAAGTATCACTAAATGGCTATGATGCCCGGGCAGTTCTTTCTAGTGGGAAAGAAAAGGACTTTATTGTCGGTAAGTAAAGCATTATGCACACTCAAACACAGTAAAAACCAGACGTGTCTAGCAGTGTCTGAGCCAAAGAACCAACCACCAAATGTATTGGTTTCTCCTTAGTGCTAGACACTATACTTACATTAAACATTGAGTCCATGGCCATTGTTATGGAGGAAGGTTCACCCATGCTGTGGCCTATTCAAAAGTGCCCATGTCTACAAAACTTCAATGTGTTTTAGAGAGTTAAATTAAAACAAAATGAATGATCCTTTTAGTCTTTGTACGCTGTGATTGGGTTTCCGTTTTAGAGATTAGAATTTGCCCAACAACGTATGCTGTGTACCTGTTGGAAAACCCCCAAATTTCCAGAGGTCCACCACGCAAACAGATGAAGCCACCTCCCTTCTTCAGGGTAATCAAAATGTTCATGTCGGTATCGTATCGGTGGTGTGCAAGGGGGTGTGTGCTGAGAAGTTTAAAGAGGCACAGTTCAAGCGTTGTAGCCATGATGTTACTTTGAGTGGGGGAGGGGAACCATGGCTGGCTAGGATTTTAGACACTTGGTGTTTTTTACTTGACTAGAAGGTTGATTTGGTACGGTGTATCTGAAAACCTACTGGTCTTTTCTGTCCAAGTGCACACCCACGATGGGAACAGGGATGTCTAGTTGCCTGTGGACATCTGGTCTGGATAGAGTTTTTTAATGACAGGCTCAAATTGCAATACTTTTAAAGCTACATTGATAGAGAGATGATTGTAAGGTTTTGGGAGTCATGTCACCCTCCTCCTATGATTGTCTGGAATCCCAGGACATGGGTTGAGATAGATATTACTAAAGGGTTTGAGACACCATGGCATAGTTGTTGACAAGGTAGCTGTCTACAGGTTTGGGATGGATCGGGATGAAGCAGGCTCACTCTTTTTGCTGCCTGGAGATGATGATGATTTGCCTAAACCCAGAAGTTGTCATGTTTGCTTACTGGACAGTTAGCTGAGGAAATCTTGTGCCTACCGGGTAGTTTTTCCTTCAAGGCTATCTCATGAAGGTCCTTCCAGGCAACATTTAGCCAGACCTGGTTTAACAACATGAACCTAGACAAATTCATACACCTGTTTCACTGAATGCCAGGTCACTTTTGAGATATCCTAGGCACCGTCCTCAGGAAAACCAAAGCAGTCCGGTACCATCTCTCTGTACTACAGAAAGGTATTGTTTTCCTTCCAAGAAGGAACTTCAAAACTTCTGTTCAAGCCTGTCTACTCTTTCATTCCTATGGTGGCAAAACCTCTGTGGGGCCCTAAACTCCACACGGACCCACCTTAAATTTGCATGCCTCATCAAGGGTTTGAAGAAATATCACCCCCTAACTCACTGAATTTCACTCAGTCCTATTGACGACCTTCACCATCTTCAAAACCAGCAACATCAACACAGCTACCATGACAACAGGCATCCCTGCATATCTGTCTGACAAGTTCACCACTTCCGGGATCTTCTATGTTCATGCACCAGGATCTGAAATAACCTTTTGTTTATCAATCAGGACTACTCCCATGCATAAATATAGTAGTGCTTTGGCAGTCATCAGTCACTGCTTCTTGGCAAGGGCACAATGTTTTATGCAAGCATGTAATGTAGGGGTGACCAGCTCCACAGCAATGCCAATCTCAAGTGTGAGAGGTAAGACTCACTCAGGCAGTGGTACCCTGGCTACATGAAAGGATCTGGCAGTTTAGTGAGGCTATGTTTGACTAGTGGCATCAGCAGCTCGGGAGGTGTGTTTGTTGCAGCAAGGACTCAGTGTTTTGTGTGTGTGTGGTGCTTGTACACTATACATGCAGATTTGTACGCTGTAGTATGCTATTGAGTACCAATGTTTTGTTTTGGAAGGGCCATGATTCACAAGAGCCGAAGCCTCGAGTTCTTCATTATGCCCCTAAACAATGGTTGTGCATAGCCTGTTGAGGATCTGCACACATGATTTATGCATACTTTCCTGTGTTGTAGTTAGAAAAGGTATTTAAACAACACCAAGACACAGTGGGTTTAATATGTGGTTGAGATAAAATCATATTGAAGAGCCTATAAGAGAGTTGTATTATATATTTTTACAAAAGGTACCTGGAACCCGCCAATAACCACAATAGAGGTTCTATATGCCCTTTATAAATGAGATAGACATCCAAGGCTCGCTCTGGGATACGGTATAAAATTGATTCTCCTTTAGGAGTTTAAAAAGCAAACCAGGATAAACAAGAAAGTGGTATTTAAACAAATGTAAACCCCTTTTTTTTTTTTTTTTTTAGTTCCGGGGTTAACTAAGACTTTTTGATTTATACTTAAATATGTATAATAAACTTGCATTTAGCCACTTCCGATCATCAATTGGTCTGTTGTGTCATTCACATTTTGCTTCTGCACACTACAGCCCATAGCATGGGGCTGTGGGTCAGCCTATTTAAGCTACTGGTTAGCTTCACTTCGAGTGACTGCATTTTGCTCTTTCACAAGGAACACATCCAGGCACATGCTAGTTCCTTTCAGTGCCAATGTTTTTGTTGTTTTTACTTTATAATTACTTTAGCGCTGCCTTTGTGTTTAGAACCTGATCTGATAGCAGGACACATCTGATGTGACCGCAGCACACATTCCATCTTTATCAAATCCTGTCTCCTGTTGTAAATTCCTTTTGGAGTGTTTTGCTTTTCTGACTGCTGCTGTTTCACAACATACCAGATTGTGTACTGCTCTGCATTACGTGATCCTCTTTTAACTTTCTTGCTTCCTTCCCTCTTTCTTGCCGTGTCTCTCTCTGTCTCTACCTCAAAGACAAGGGGGTTGCAGCCAATGCCAAACTGATTGACTTTTGTACATCTGTGTTAGCCAAGGTCTTTTAATTTTAGTCAAATTGTGTGTATAACATAGTTACTTATAGGCGTTTCAGGCAGACTTCAACCATATGTCTGTGATTGGTGCCATCCACATTTTTCCTCCACTCACTACAACATACATTACGAGGCAATACATTAGCCCACTTCAGCCATTGGCGGACTTCACTGCGAGTTACGGCATGCCGCCTTTCAACAAGGAACACATCCACACGCAAAGTAGTTCCTTTTCAGTGCTAGGAAATACTATGGTAACGTGTTTTTTGAAGCCAAAACACATTTTTTCCTGTTGCAAATTATTATTTTTAGATTGATTAGGACCTGGGAGATTCACAGAAGCCTGGTGGCCAATGCCAGACCTGTTGGCTTTGCCAGTGCTTGTTTAGTTCTGGCCTTAAGACAGCTTTGACTGTTTGTTTGTAACTGAAAAAAACATAAATAAAAAGAAAAGCGTACTTTGCCAATGTTTTTTATTTCCATTTTTTGTCATTCATTTTCATTTTTTAGTCATCCTTGTGTGTTTAAACTGTCTTCATGTTACAGCTTTTCAAAACCAATAGTACATTTTCTTTGCAGCAGTAACCGTAATTTGTTTTTATGATGTGCATTAAAACTAAAAACAAAACATTTCTATACCTATTTTACTATACTGTTCTATACAATTTATATGCAATGGTTATTTTTTTATTTAAATTATATCTTTTATAGCAAGCATATGCATGACTGCCATACTTAAATGCTGAGGTGTGGAATTCCTGTAGCCCGACCCCCAGGACGTATTGTTTGGGGTTAAGGAGAACAAGGTTTGATGTTTATTTTGTCCTTGGGATAAGTAGGCTAAACCCCCTGCAACACAAATTCTTTGGCTGCTAGTTTACTGTCCACATTATAGAGCAGGGAAGGGAAATGTCTGCAGTTGAGGTAATATTTGTGTCCATATGTATATGCTGTTTGTGCCTGTATTTATGGTTTATTAATGTGAAGCCTTTATTATTAGTGTGAGCGCTCTAAATTCATGTTTTAAGCTCTGACTGCACACTGCCAGTTGTTCCAGTAAATAAAATGTGTACACGTTTACAAAGCCTAACAATATGAGGCTACATGTAATGTTCCCAGAATGATCTCTATTAGATGCAAACATTTTCAGAAGCTTTAAAGTAAGAGTGATGATTCTTTGCTTTCAAAATAAAATGTTCCCAGAAAATGCAACTAGGGGGGAAAAATGTTTTGCTAAATTACTGTGAAATTTTTGGTAGTAATTTCTTGAAGCATCATTCAGTAAAATGTTTTGATGCATGTTAGTATTTCCAAAAAATATTCATAATGGAAAATCTGTGAAACCAGTTTCAACAAGATGAAAATAAATAAGCATTGGCTTGGCATCGGTGGTCAGTCTTTTGGCTTTGTCAATGCATGTCTCATTCTGACAAGACTTTTGAAAAACATTATTGTTGTGGGAGCTGTAGGCCTTCACTATCGTAACAAACATTGTCAAAACGCAAAAATATTTTTTGATCTAAAAAAGCACACATTGCCACAGTGAGTGGTTTCTGGCATTGAACAAAACTACTTTGTGTGCCGATATGCTCCTTTTGAAAGAGCAGATTGTTATCACTCACTGTGAAGGCAGCCAACAGATGGATATAAAGAGAGATAGAATTTTAAAAAAAACATAAGTTCTTGGTTAACGCCGGACCTATTTAGGGTACCAATTATTAAAGAAAGTCAAAATTGTGATCCCATGGTATAAGCCTTTGAAGTAGTGCAGATCTACATATTTCACAAAGTCACAAGAATTTACAGAGGTATACCAGGAAATTGTACTCCTAGAGAATATTTGTGAACTGCATTTTAGCTGGAGCAAAGATGCATGTGTAGATTTGCAAATTTGAAAATATATCGAGTGTTTATAAGTTCACTTTCCTTCCAACCACTTTTTTCCCAACCCTGGAAGAAGTTTTATTTCTGCCTTTGTCAGGAGTAAATATCTAATCTTTTTGAATTTAAAATAATAGAGAAGAGCTTGTGAAAACCATTAAATCATGCAAGTTAGTAGGTTTGCACACAAAAGGACATTCCTACCCTGGAACCTTTGTTTACCGCTACCTCCAGCCCAAGTATGTAAGTCTGCAGAAAGGTGGCAAAATAAGGAAATTGCTAGTATTCCTTGGCATAATCATTGAGGCTATTATCAGAGCTCTTGTATAGCGAGATTGCTGCTATAATTTGTCGCCTCTCTACATGGCTCCAAAGGGACAAGTAGATTTAGGAAGGAACATGTCCTTTGGACAAGAAGATATCTTAATAAATTCCACACCCCTACTTAGATGACAGCATGTTTTTCCCTTTTCTTTTTGTGGTATATGCATGCAATAAAAACAAAAAAATAAACCACTGCACCAGCTACCCAAGACTAGACCTATTGCCTTTGTCAAACCATGTGATATATTCATTTATATTGATTGACACAGTTTTGTTTAAAGAGTTTCATTAAACTATCTTTTTTAGGAGATAAAGTAACATTTATTATATGCATGCATAAATAATGTCTTTGCAGGATGCCTTATTAAGTCATAGCACTGTTTGACTAGAAATCCCTTTCAAAAACTTCACCTATAGTAACTGAGTAACCATACAGATCCTCAGAACACCATTAGGTGGCACCAGAGTGATAACATGAGTTTACAACCCTTATGGCTTATTAATGATCTGTAATAAGCTATCAGAAATATGGGTACAGAAATGGTAGTTGGGATTTGAAATGAGAATACATGTTATCCTGACCATCAACAAGGGCCTACTGTTATGCTGTACCTGTTAAGTCTGATTTGATAGAATCATTGCAACAATAACTTTGTCTCTTCCTAAGGATTACCTTAGCCTGTGCTCATTTTTGTAATATTATTCATATGCTCACTGAAATAACTTTATATCAGAAGTATTTGTTTCATTGTAGGGAAGTCAGTTGACAGCTAAGTTCTTGTATGACAAATGACAATCAAGTCATCCATTTGTCTATAACATGAGTGGTGGTTTGTCTTTATTTGAACGTCCAAAACAGAACTGTGTGACTTTAAGTTTGCCTCCCACCACTTAAAGTACCTACCACCTAATTTGCTTTTTATTATCGAACGGATTCCTTTGAACTTTTGATGTTCATCTATATGTGGCACTCTTCTTTTGTCATTTAATTCTATCACACCTGTGTAATTGACCTTTCTGGTGTAATATTTAGCCTATTCTTATTAAGGATTTGGAATCTGTTTGAGAAGCATTTGGATGCCACTTGAGTATTCATAGGTGATAGGTACTTGGCACACTTGCTGCTACCCTTGTACGTTATCCTGAGCCTTTTAAAGTTAAGTGAACATCTCGGGATGCCTGCTTTTAACCTATTGCAGCGGTTTATAAAGCAGCCTATGATAGCCTACTGAAGGTGATTATAAATAAGGATGTCATTTTGCAAATGTCCTTATGTACAGCTCACAGTTTCTAGTGAGTTAGTTTATTGGCCATAGATAGTGTTTGGTAAAGTATGACTCACAAGTAAATAAAACCTTCCTAATTAAAAGTATATCCACTTCTCAAATTGTCATCAGCTCATAGTATTTGTCTAGTTCAGCTAAAATGAATATTGAGTCAGTCAGGGAATTTCTAATCCCCTGACCTCCAATTGATAGTATTCATTATTGTATAGTGTTTTGATCCATGTCTCCTGTAACTGGTGAGATGATTTTTGTATCGTTAGTGTAGGTTATAAATATTACCCTCCATTCAAAGAGTAGATAGATAGATAGATATATGTATTCCATGTGACTATGTAACAAAATAGGCTACACGAGGGACCCAACAGGTCACACTGGTTTTTAGAGATGAGGTTCTCTGTTTGCTGGAAGTGATTGGAACTACCTGATGACAATTGCTAACGTTGCTCAGTTCTAGTTTTTAACTGCTCTTTAGCACAGTATACTACTGAAAGTTATCCCATTTGTATTATAATAGGTCTTCCTTAGACTCTTGGATTTTAGCATGCTCCTTTGTCATCTCCTTTATCCTTTTTTTCTGTAGTTTGTCTCACTTTCTGTAGTTAGTGAAGTGTCGAAGCCTATTTGTGGGCTCCTTCCCCGTTATGTATATCATCATTGGTTATGATAAAGGTGTTCAAATGAGCTAAATCATAAACAGTGATTTAATAGTGCAGTGTATATTGGCCTGTTACATATTCTATCTACACAACATGGTCTGTCTTAGTTTACTTCTTTAGTGGAGATGACATTTCAGTAGAGTGAAATTCCTGTTACCCGACATCTTGGCATATTGTTTGCGGTCAGGGACAAGTGTTTGTTTTATTTGTCTACTGCAGCATTAAGCCCTTTGTCTGCCAGTTTACAGTCCACCTTATGGGTCTGTGACGGATAATTGACTGCCATTAGGACAGGAAATGCATCCAAATGTTTAAGCAGTTCAAACTTGTGTATATGATTTATTAATGCAAAGGCCTCTATTACAGGTAGCACTTTAAGGAAATACAGCGAGCTGTATGCTCACCTTGCATTACTGACGGGAGTTCCAGTAAAAAAAAATGTGAACACGTGTTCGCAAAATGTAACAATTTATGTTTACTTATAATGCACCCAGATTGCTTTTGATTATGTGTGAATAAATGCAAACGCCCGAAAACAAGATTAGTGATTATTTACTTTGAAAATAACATTTGCACAAAAAATTTAAACTTGAAAAATGTTGTTATGCTAAACTATTGTGCAACTGTAAATAACATTTCTCTTGGGCATCATTTAGTAAAACATGTTTGATACAAGCCAATATTGTTTTTAAAACATGAGAAATCTGCGTTAAACCATTATGGGTAATTTGAAAACAAATTAGGACCCCGAATTCTTCAAGAGAATCACAAAAGTGTACCTGCAGGTAGATGTCCTTTTATCAATAGATATTTACAGCTTTCAGGAATTAACAAGGGTTTATAGAAGTCCGCTTGGAAACCTTACTGCTACATTCTCACATGGGAAAATCCTGCTGAACAATTGCAAATCCACAAAGACAAATGTTTCCTATCTTGAAAATGTTACTGCCATCCCCTGTATGTAGATGTTTGTAAAGATAGCATTAAAATAAAATATAACATGTCAGCAAGACAAAAGTCTACAAGGTGTTTAATACAAAAATGGCGACCAGCACAGCAAATAATCGAAAGACAAATGTCATTTAAACTGTCCAGAGCTCTTGTCCAAAAAGGCCAATTAGAGCATGTGATGCTATAAAATGCATGCACATTTTATACATTTTTCCCTAAATACAGTTCTATGGACCACAAATGAATGACAGAAACCTGTTAGTTCCAGCTAAACTTATCTGATGAGCAGATAGCAGGATCTTCTCACAGAGAAAATGTGAGATGTCCTTGAAACAAAGATACACACTGCTGACTTCTGGTTGGCAGTATTGTAAAAGAGGCTAATCTTGACTTCAGGATGCAGTGAATGGTCAATTGTATTACCTCTGATAAAATGGCTTTTAGGGCTACTAGAGCCATGAGATGTAGCCAGCATGTTGAGGTTAAAGACCACTTAAAATTAATAACAGAAACGCCATGCACGTTTGATTATAAAATATATCAGTGTTAGTTGTGATATGCAGTTATATAGGAACTGTGGCGCTAACGGTATAGGAATACAAGATTATGTTATCACGATGTGCTTAGAAATTGAGTTTCTAGTTGGCATAGGTATGCACCCTCTCCAACTAGGGACCACAAACCTAGTCAGGGTAAGTCAGGTTCACACTTTAAATTAACTTCTGCTTACCCTCTGGTAGCTTGACGCAGAGCACTCAGGCTTAAATTAAGATGCAGTGTGTGTAAAGTATTTGTGCAACAAACACATACACAGTGACACAATGAAAACCCAACAAAAAGGACTACACACCAATTTACAAAAATGGAGAATATGTATCTGAGTAAAATATGACCAAAACAACAAAAATCCAATAAGTATAAGTCAAGTTCCTTTGCACTCACGGTGCAATGGGGAGAGCTTCCATGCAAAGCGCAGGGGCAGTGTCGCAGGGAAGTAGTAAGCTATTTTAGGATAGCCCTGTCCCGAGGTCACTGTACCTGCTGGATGCTTGTCTCTCTTGTGTGCGGCCCGAGGAGGCTCTCGGACAGAGGTCAACTGTCCGATGAAAGATGCTACGGGCCGGGTTGTATGGCTCATCTCGCCGACGGTGGAAAATAACAGGGAATGTTTTCTTCTACTCCGATGTGAAGCAGAGTTACGTGTGAAGGCGCTCTCACTCTGTGACACCATAAGTTTTCCAACGCTCTCTTGCAACAAAGCACTTTCTTATCAGGATGGGCTCTGCACCACCGGGTGATGAAAGAGATTCAGGGAATAAGGTCTTTGATGTCCCTGAGACCTTGTGAAGAACAGGGAGCAAGCCAACAAGCCCTTGGAGTCACTCTGGATGTGGTTATAGTTCTGTTGAAATAATCCTTGCACATGGTAAGCTTATAGAAGGCGAGTTTATTAAGTTTACAGGAAAGGTAATATGAGCGGTGCCGGCCACTCCTGACAGCTCCGCGCTCCTTGCCCGATCTCCGTTAACCGCCGCCCCCAACATTTTATGCTCGTGTTCTTTCCCCATTCTACATTCCACGTTTAACGCCACACATCTTTCCCCCAACAAATCTTGATACAATGTTCAATATACAATTGACCACGAAATGAGTACAGTCCAACATCAGTTACAACATTCTCAATTAAATTAACCATACACAATAACACTTGAAACAATACCTAAAATGATATCACTAGTTTGTTACATAGTCTTCCAAATAGGCCGGTGCCTTCCTTTCCCTTCCACTTCGTCTTAACATACCATTCTCACATCCACCACTCTCATTACAAACACTACCATTCACCACATCAGGAACACCTTCCATTAGATATCCATTACACTCCTCTCAGCATCCATCAACACTCTCTCCTCCAGACTTACAGATAGACAACTGTCCAACATTCCAGATTCTGCCATCATCCAACTGAACTGCATTCCTTAAAACCTTAACAATTTTCCTTGGCTCTGACCAACGTGGTTTTCCCTTATCAACAATTCCAGGTAATTTAACCTGAACACTTTGTCCCACTGACAACTCACATATACTAGACTTGACATTGTGATACGATTTGGTACGCAATTGGTAAGCTTGCACCATGTCTCTCATATCCTTATCACATTCCACACCAAATTTCACTTGATTCCTTTGCATCAACCACCACGGAACCAAACTAGTAGACGGTTTCCTTCCTCTTAACAATTCAAAAGGCATCCTCCCAGTTACAGAATGGGGAGTCACCCTGTACGATGCAAACATGTCCCTTATGGACCGTTTCCATGGGATACCAGATTTTAGAACCAATTGTATTGTTTCTTTAATAACCCTATTGAAGTTTTCAACATGCCCGTTCAAAGAAGGATTATATAAAACAACTCTAGCATGTCTTCTACCATTCTGTTTCAAGAACTCTGACATTCTCCTTGAGGTAAATTGTACCCCATTGTCCGATACTAGTATTTCTGGTACCCCCTCCCTGGAAAATACACTCTCCAAAAATTCAGTTTCTGTCTCTGTAGAGATCTTGTTTACAAATTCCACTTCTGGCCACTTAGAAAAATAATCAACCAATACTATGGTGTATGTTTCCTTAGCTGGCAAAGTAGAGAATGGCCCTATAAATGCAATCTCCAGCTTCCTCCAAGGCCTATTAGGTAGCTCCACCTGGTATTAAAGGTGCTGTGCATGCCTTTGCACTCTTATCACTCTGTGCACAAATCAAGCAATTTCTTAAAAATCTATCAATCATCACATCGATTCCAGGCCACCAGAAAAATTCCTAGTCTTTCCGCTTATTTCTTGACATACCACTGTGATCAACATGACTCTTCTTCACAATAACTTCTCGTATTCCCTTTGGGGGAATTATTCTGTCACCCCTTAAAATTACCTCACCACATACACTGAGCTCATCCTTCAGTTTCCATAAAATAGCACTTTCACCTCGCAACACACGTTCACTAGGCCAGCCGTTCAGTATGTATCCTTTCACCACTTGCATTTCATTATCTTTTACCATTTCTTGATCCCATTCCAGTTCCGTCAAAATTCCTCTTTCCGATCCCTCATACGGTTCCAACCCAGACAGCACATCCTCATATGTAAATGCAACATCACACTCAGCATCCACATTCTCATCTCCAATCGGTAATCGGGACAACCCATCTGCAACAACATTGCATCTCCCAGGAATGTACTCCACCTCAAAAAAATACATTTGTAGCTTAAAAGCCAGTCTTGCAGGTCTTGGTGATAAATTCCTTCCACCAGCAGGACGTAATATATTAACCAATGGTTTATGGTCTGTACACAAATTAAACTTTCTCCCCCATATATACATTTGAAACCTTTGCACAGCCCAAGCTGCTGCCAACAATTCCTTCTTAATCACTGAATAGTTCCTTTCAGATTGCGAAAGTATTTGTGATGCGTAGGCTACAATCCATTTCTCATGACCTTTCTTTTGAGACAGAACAGCCCCAATACCATAGTTGCTTGCATCAACAGCAATTTCACAGTCCGTATTGGTTACAAAGGGTTTCAAATATAGGGCTTGAATTATCTCACGCTTAATATGTTTAAAACACACAGATTGATCCCTATCCCATACAAATGGAACATTTTTCCTCAACAATTTTCTCAAGTTCTCTATTTTGGTTGCATAGTTCTCTATAAAACATGAATAGAATTCAGTGAGACCCAAGAATGACATACATTGCGCCTTACAACTTGGCTCAGGAGCATCCACAATAGCTTTTACATGGCTTATTTTAGGACGAATTCCTTCATGAGAAATGATGTGACCCAAATACTCTAATTGTGTTTGGCCGAATTTAAATTTGTCCTTCCTCACGGTCAAACCATTCTCAAGAAGTATGACCGAAACCTCTTCCAATACCTTGTCATGGTCTGACCTATCCTTGCCATATATCAGGATATCGTCCTGAAATACCCTTGCATTCATCACACCAGTGAAAATTCTATTAATTTCCCTCTGGAAAACAGCAGAAGCACTAGCAAGGCCAAAGGGCATTCTTCTATATTGGAATGCACCTTCTGTCGTTATAAATGCAGGTTAATGTTTGGAATTATCATCCAGCTCAATCTGATGGCAAACGCTAGATAAATCTATGGTGAAAAATACTGAGGCCTGGCATACTGATGATACTAATTCTTGTAAATTCGGCAATGGAAATGTATCAACCCAAATCTCTTCATTCAAGGACCTCAACTCTACACACAACCTGAGATCTCCATTCCCTTTAAGAGATATTACTACAGGAGAGATCCAATCCGAACCCTCAGTCATTCAGTGATGTTCCTCTCACACAAATCCCTCACATTTCCTTAAGTTTAGGTCTATAATTCGCAGAAACATTCCGCATTTTATGTCTCACAGGACTTGCATTTTCTCGTAGTATGAATCGGTGTTTAAATCCATTAAGCTTACCTAAAGATTCCGAAAACACCCCGGGAAAATTCTTATCTAACTCAACATCCTTCAACTCATGTTGTAAATCGTGCTCAAGTACTATATACACTGGAGCTGATTTCGCAGAATCAATCTCTTCAAACACAGTTTCTTGATATGCGGCCAACCAAGATTTAATTGACCCTTCTCAGCCACCTACAATTTACCTTCACATTGCCTACTCTGAAATTCAGTGTGTACATTTGCATAACTCATAATCGGAATCCAATGACCTGTATAACTTCCCAGATTCACATCTGTTGGAATCAATTCCCTACCGGGCCACAATTTCTCAAACATATTCACACACATAATGGTGGCACAGGAGTCAACCATTGCGGTAACCTCAATTGCATCAATAAGTAGTTTACTAGTAGGTATCTTCAGAAGCATCATTATCCTTTAACACACTCAAAACAATGTCTTGAAGCCTATTTTTCTTGCATTTCGTCATGTTCTGACACATTACTTATGTTTCTCAAACTAAATTTACATACTTTGCTGAAGTGACCCTTTTTTTTTTTTTTTACATGCATTACACACTTTATTGAGAGACAGGCATTTCTTAAAATTAGCTAAATGATCCCCAGCGCCACATCTGTAACATTGTTTTGAATAATTTTTTTTCCAATCAGATTTCTTTCCGCACCCTTTGGAATCTTTGCTCACAGAGCTAACCGCAACATCCCCTGGTTCAGAATCACTATAGTTTTTCCTAACAGTTTTAATACACTTCTCAGATACTTCAATGGTTCTTTCCACCTCAATCACGCCTTTCAAAATTAGGTCACTGCTACATGACCATAATTTCTCCTGAATTTTGTGAGACTTTGTTTTCATTAGAGTTTGGTCTCTTAAAACTTGGTCATACGACATCTGCTCAAATTTGCAAATGACGGCTAATCCTCTAAGTGCTACAACAAATTGGTCAATAGATTCATTGTCATGCTGCATCCTCGAATAAAATTTGTATTGTTCCAACACCCGCATCTTCCTGCCGTAACGTTCATGGAGTTGTTTCTTGGCAAGTTGGTATACATCCACTTCCCTAGTATTATCCATTTGAGGTAAGTTCTTAAATTCTCATAGACCAACTGCACCAAGTCTGTGTTTCAATAAAGCCAAGTATCTTTTTGGAGAGCATTCTTGATCTTCTAAAACCTCTACGTATGCCTCAAATAAATCTATCCACAATTCCCATTGTATGGGTGGTTCACCGGGCTCAGATAGGAAAAATTGTGGTGGTTGAATATTCAACATAATAATTGTAAAAGAAGTTAAAGTGAAAAAAAATATATATAGTACTAGGAACGTAAAATATACCCAAGTATGAAGTGTACAGTCAAGAACATGTACAAATCTAACAATCTCACTGCTTCAAAATGACCGCCGTAATGTTCATAGATGGAAATATCCTGAGCAGTACCAAGACGTGATGGAGAACAGGACACATAGATTGGCAGCAGCGCTCGAGCTCCCGCTCATCGCCAATGTTGAAATAATCTTTGCTCATGGTAAGCTTACAGAAGGCGAGTTTATTAAGCTTACAGGAAAGGTAATATGAGCGGTGCCGGCCACTCCTGACAGCTCCGCGCTCCTTGCCCGATCTCCGTTAACCGCTGCCCCCAACATTCCATTCTCGTGTTCTTTCCCCATTCTACATTCCACGTTTAACGCTACAAGTTCCTCAGTCTTCTAGCAGGGCAGAGGTCAGCAGGCAGCAGGGTAGCTCAGTCCAGCAGGGAAGCAGTTGCTCAGAACAGTCAGGTCCAACAAGTAGGCAATCCTTCAGCAGCAGCCTTTACTCCAGTGTAATTTCTTCCAGATCCAGGAGTGTACTGATTTCAGGGGGTCAGACACCCAGTACTTATACCCAAGGATCTTTCTGAAGTGCACAGGTCCATGTTTGAGCCCAGCTCTGGTATTCAGCTCCTTTCTTTGGGCTCAGGCCACACTACCTTTTGAAGTGTGTGAGCCGTTCCCATCCTCCTCTCCAGGAAGACCCATTAGTATCAGTATGCAGATGAATGCCGATGCAGTTGAGCATCCTGTGTTGTGGGTGTCTGAAGGGAATGCAGTGAAGTGGTTGTCACCCAGCCGGAGACAGGCTGTTAGGCACAGGTGGCGGTGATAGCAGAAAAATGCCCACTTTGTAAAAATGGCATTTCTAATATAGTAATAATAAATCCGACTTTACCAGTAAAGAATATTTATTGTTACCATTCCAATGATAGCAAACATGATCAGCTACTCTTTTCTGATCAGGAATTGCAGCTTCAAAGTATACCAAGGAATTCGCAACGCTGGCCCATAGAGGAGCAGGCCTCACGTAATGAAAAACAACTTTGGGAGTTTTTCATTACCAGGGCATGTAAAACTGAAAAGTACAGGTCCTGCCTTTTACTTACATGGCACCCTGCCCTCTGGGCTACCTAAAGCCTACCTTAGGGGTAACTTGTATGTAAGAAAAGGGAAGTGCAAGGCTTGACAAGAGGTTTTAGATGCCAAGTCGAGGTGCCAGTGAACTTCACACACAGGCTCTGCAGTGGCAGGCCTGAGACATGTTTACAGGGTTGCTTAGGTGGGTGTCACAACCAGTGCTGCAGGCCCACTATCAGTATTTAATGTACAGGCCCTGGGTATTTGGCATACCACTTTAGAAGGGACTTAAAGTCTAATTACATATGCTAATTGTGGATACACCAATATTATTATGTTTAGGAAAGAAGTACATGCACTTTAGCACTGGTTAGCAGTGGTAAAGCGCACTGAGTTCTAAGGCCAACAAAAAGATACAGCAACAAAACAGGAGATAAAAGGCAAAAAGTCTGAGCGGAAGACCACCCTAAGGATGCCAGGCCTAATCCGATGGCAAATTGACTTGCTAGAATGCAAATCCTGATATAGCATGAACCCTGGCTAAGTAAGCAATGCTATTATCATAGCTTTGACTTAGCGAGAGTACTACCCTAATTTATCAACTCAGTGCTAGACCCTAGAAGACAGAAGTGGATTTTTTTTGTTCAGGACAACATTCCGTCTGTTGGACAAGTAGATATTTTAATAAAAGTTAACACTCCTGTATGGTATTTTTATTTGAAACTTTAAGTGTTACTTTGGTTATCATAGGGAATGCTGAAAACTAACACCTATTTTGAGAATTAGCCTGCTGAATTGTTGCAGTGTTTACTTACAAGGCAGCTGCCCAGTCCATAAGCAGACTGCTCAGAGACATATCAGCAATGACTTAAGAATCTTAGACCAGAAACGCCCTGCAAGAGCTGTACTGTGAAGTCGATTCTGCCATTTTGTAAATTCACAACTTCCCCCTGATAGTTATTTGCTTTTACTAATTTGTTACTTTCTTCAGGCAAACTTCTTTGAGCATTTTGTCGTACCCATTCTTCCAGCACATGGCTCAAGCAAGCTTCAGATTTGGCCTAATTTTTAAGTGGCAAATAGGAGTACAGCTTGTTCAGAATAAACTGACAGTGTCTAAATCCCATCTAGCAACATTTGTCAAATTCTACAGTTCAATGTATTAATGGCAACTGTGTCAAGAAGAACAAACAAAAACATTTAAAAAATATATATATTTTTGTATTTTAGTTTTACACATTGTAATAATAAATGGAGAATTATAGGTGTTTGGTGTGGCATTGGTATACTTTAACAATTTAATAAGCATCTCAATGTATGCACCCTATTGATTTTTACACTATAGATTTATTTAATCCATTCTAACTAGAGAATAGGTCTCAAAGGCCCTTTTGTCTATCCCTGATCAGTTACTATAATGTTGAATGTGTTTAGCTCCACTCTAAATTCAATTACCAGAAGCAGATGAATTATGGGCAGCTACTTGGAAGATTTTAACTACAATCTAAGATTCATCATTCTGTTTAGACAGAAGGTATATAGTTGGGGTACTGATAGGTTTCTGGATGGATTTTCATTTTTAATTGTTGCTTGTAAGAAGATGAACATATCCAATATTGATGAAAAAACTTAGAACAGACGTGTTGGTTGTAATATGGTCTGGTGGGTAGGAGGTAGACGATGAAGCAACTTTAGAAAAGGCTAAATTCAGTTGAGGGGTTAAATTGGTTTGACCTAGTTTTGGCAGGGCATGTGGAATTCAGGGACAAGGACTGCATTAACCATGGATGTCTTCTGCTGGGCGGATCATCAATTCATTAAGGTATACTCTAGTTTATGTGGTAGGAAACATTTTGTAGCAATGCAGCTAATGTATACGCTCAGGCTTTAAGTAAGAGCTTAAAATATGAGATAGAAAGAACACCACATTTTATTTAAATTCAGCCAATAACAACATTATCAAGCAAATTCAGCAAAACCGCTGAAGGCTGGTTGCTAAAGAGTGCTGTCTGTCTATCTCATATACTAATTTTCTTCTTGTATGTGTTAAAGCATAAATCTTGGCTATATTTTAGTCATAGCAGACTAGATAGCGGATTTCATACTCTGGGTCAATGAACCGAATCTGCTTTAACCTTTCGCATGCCTTGGACGAGGTGACCTCGTCCAAGGCAGCAGTTCCCGTGTGCCTTGGACGAGGTCACCTCATCCAAGGCACGGGAACTGGGGGCAGCGCTAGCGCTCCCCCCATGTGCACCCCGCCCACCCCCCCAAGGCGGGGATGGAAGGGGAAGCCCTTCCCCGACCCCCCCCCCCCGTGACGTCAGCGCGCGCTGATTTGTCACAGGGCCTCCCCCATCGCGCTGGAAGCTCAGCTTCCAGCGCGATCGAAAGAGAAATGCAATTTGATCACGTGTGGGAGGCCCGGAGAGGCTTCAAAGGGAAGGAAATGTACTTTCTTCCCTTTGAAGTCTCTAGGCACCAGGGCTATTTTTTTATTTTTTTTGTTTGTTTACTTTGTTGTTTTAGGTGTGGGGAGTGACCCCTTAGGCAAGCGATAGGCAAGGGTCGCTCCCCAAGGGGGCAAAATATATTTAGGCCATTTCTGCCCCCCCTTGGGGGCAGATTGGTCTATTTTGATGAGGCCAATCTGCCCCCAAGGGGGACAGAAACCACTAGACACCAGGGAGTTTTTTCTTTTTTTTACGTGAATTTCACGCAAGGGGAGCGACCCCTTAGGCAAGGGTCGCTCCCCTGGGGGGGGGGGGGGGGGGGGAATTATTTTAGGCCATTTCTGCCCCCCTGGGGGGTAGATCAGCCTATTTTGATTAGGCCGATCTGCCCCCAAGGGGGGCAGAAACCACTAGGCACCGGGGATTTTTTGTTTTTTTTTGTTTTACAGATGGGGAGCGACCCCTTGGACAAGGGTCGCTCCCCTGGAGGGGGGCAGAAACATCTAGGCGCCAGGGCAAATTATTTATTATTTTTTTTTTTTTGTTTGTTTTTTTTTGTTCTTTTTAGCGATGGGGACCGACCCATTAGGCAAGGGGAGCAATTTGTATTTAGACCATTTCTGCCCCCCTTGGGGGCAGATTAGCTGATTTTAGGTCAATCTGCCCCCAAGAGGGCAGAAACCACTAGGCACCGGGGATTTTTTTTGGCACCAATGTCACGCAGGGGGAGTGACCCCGTAGGCAAGGGTTGCTCCCGGGGGGGGGTGCAAATTCATTTTAGTCCATTTCTGCCCCCCCCCCCCTCCGGGGGCAGATCGGCCTATTGTTATTAGGCCGATCTGCCCCCAGGGGGGGCAGAAACCTCTAGGCGCCAGGGCAATTTTTTTTTTTTTTTTTTTTTAGAGATGTGGAGCGACCCATTAGGCAAGGGCAAATTGTATTTAGACCATTTCTGCCCCCCTTGGAGGCAGATTAGCCGATTTTAGGTCAAGGGTCGCTCGGGGGGGGGGGTTGGGGTCTGCTTGGGGGGGCAAATTTATTTTAGGCCATTTCTGCCCCCCCTGGGGCCGGCTGAGCTAGAGGCCAAAATCCACAAGTAGCCACTTTGCAAAAAACACCTCTGTTTTCTTTAAAAAAATGTGATGTGTCCACGTTGCGTTTTGGGGCATTTCCTGTCGCGGGCACTATGCCTACCCACACAAGTGAGGTATCATTTTTATCGGGAGATGTGGGGGAACGCTGGGTGGAAGGAAATTTGTGGCTCCTCTCTGATTCCAGAACTTTCTGTCACTTTGTCACCAAAATGTGAGGAAAATGTGTTTTTTTTAGCCAAATTTTGAGGTTTGCAAAGGATTCTGGGTAACAGAACCTGGTCAGAGCCCCACAAGTCATCCCATCTTGGATTCCCCTAGGTCTCCAGTTTTCAAAAATGCACAGGTTTGGTAGGATTCCCAAGGTGCCGGCTGAGCTAGAGGCCAAAATCTACAGGTAGGCACTTTGCAAAAAACACCTCTGTTTTCTTTAAAATAATGTGATGTGTCCACGTTGCGGTTTGGGGCATTTCCTGTCGCGGGCGCTAGGCCTACCCACACAAGTGAGGTATCATTTTTATCGGGAGACTTGGGGGAACATAGATTAGCAAAACAAGTGTTATTGCCCCTTGTCTTTCTCTACATTTTTTTCCTTCCAAATATAAGAGAGTGTGTAAAAAAGACATCTATTTGAGAAATGCCCTGTAATTCACATGCTAGGGTCACCCCGGAATTCAGAGATGTGCAAATATCCACTGCTCCTCAACACCTTGTCTTGTGCCCATTTTGGAAATACAAAGGTTTTCTTGATAGCTATTTTTCACTCTTTATATTTCAGCAAATTAATTGCTGTATACCCGGTATAGAATGAAAACGCACACCAGGGTGCAGCTCATTTATTGGCTCTGGGTACCTAGGGTTCTTGATGAACCTACAAGCCCTATATATCCCCGCAACCAGAAGAGTCCAGCAGACGTAACTGTATATTGCTTTAGAAAATCTGACATTGCAGGAAAAAGTTACAGAGCAAAACGTAGAGAAAAATTGATGTTTTTTTCACCTCAATTTCAATTGTTTTATTTTTCAGTTGTTATTTTCTGTAGGAAACCCTTGTAGGATGTACACAAATGACCCCTTGCTGAATTCAGAATTTTGTCTACTTTTCAGAAATGTTTAGGTTTCTGGGGTCCAGCATTGGTTTCATGCCCATTTCTGTCACTGACTGGAAGGAGGCTGAAAGCGCAAAAAATAGTAAAAATGGGGTATGTCCCAGTAAAATGCCAAAATTGTGTTGAAAAATTGGGTTTTCTGATTCAAGTCTGCCTGTTCCTGAAAGCTGGGAAGATGGTGGAAAGCACAGCAAACCCTTTGTTGATGCCATTTTCAGGAGAAAAACCAAAAGCCTTCTTCTGCAGCCCTTTTTTCGCATTTTTTTTTTTTTTTAAACGAAATTTTTGCTGTATTTTGGTGAATTTCTTGGTCTCCTTCAGGGGAACCCACAAAGTCTGGGTACCTCTAGAATCCCTAGGATGTTGGAAAAAAAGGACACAAATTTGGCTTGGCTAGCTTATGTGGACAAAAAGTTATGAGGGCCTAAGCGCGAACTGCCCCAAATAGTCAAAAAAAGGCCTGGCACAGGAGGGGGAAAAGGCCTGGCAGCAAAGGGGTTAAAGAACAGATCATAGGAAATATGCCATAAACATCAAATTAAGCACATAATAATTAATTAGAACGCCAATAATTACACAAGTTTATTAAGAAGTTAACGGTTTATTTCCCTATATTAAAAATGCTAAAGTCACAAAACTTATTCTGAAGCTCGAATAATACATGTATAGAAACAATAAAGGTTCATTTAGTCAGCGTATGAATCTAAGCTTAATCAATACAACAAGACACAGTTCCTCAACAGTTATTACACAGATCCATAGCAATAGAATCTGAGCAAGAGAAATAGAATACATTAAAATAACTAAACTAAAGGAATCAATGACCATTAATGTGTATGAGAGTAACACCTTACTAACTACAAATTAGCATGAACATGTTGGACTTCATGCAAAATAATTTATTTTCAGCAACAATGTCGTCTTATCAGGGGGGCAGTAACATCAGACATCAGCTTCGAAACAGGAACAAGGTGAGGGGTATGGTTTAGAATTTGGACTATAAGATTACTAAACCATTAAAGCATTTGTTCAGTAATGAACAGAAATAGTAAATTCAGAAAATAATAAAATACCGGTATGTCAGTAGACTAACTGGCAAAGCATGAAATGTCAGAGTGGCAGATCATAAGAAGTAAGATCTCTGGATCACAAATGAAAGCATCAAAAGAATGACCCTGAACCAATAGTGACTGAACATTAAATTAAACCGGTTAAATACTAATGATTGCTTTAGAACATAAGGTGAGAAAATTATGTCCAAATAGAACATTCACAGATATCAAAATTATATAAAATATTAGCTCTAAGCTCTTCTATTTGCTGTTGCTCAAACTCATACACTTGTTACTTGTACTTCCTCGTTTGCAGCATCTGCAGACTCAGTGTCCGGCATCTTCCGACTACGCTGTTACAGGATAGTGATTACAAAATATGGACACATTTCCTGTTCACGCCATTTTTCCTCAGGGAAAAACATAAGTTGGAAACATAACTACAAGCAAATATGCAAATACAGTGATTGAAGTTTGTTAGGCTGCGGAAATGCAGCAAGAAAAGAGAACACACTACAAACATTTAATACAGATAACGTTAAACAGTGACCTTGCATCTGCTTCTGCCTGGCAGAGGCCACGAAATACTCATTTTATTTCAGCATTTTTTTTTTTTTAAGCAAAGAACACGCTCTTAAAGAGACAGAATAATTTTCATCATGATGTTAGCTTAGCATAGGAAAAAAAATGTAGGCCTTTTACTTGTTGACGGCCATTAAGTAGGTCACATTTTTCATAAACAATATTATAATCAAATAAAGTCACACGTTAATATATGAGTATAATTATGTAAAAACTAAATATTTATGATAAACTTCTGCTCTCACATATGTAGTAAGTAAGGTTTGTGTTGACACTCCAGTGTTTTCTCTCCACAATGGCTGAGCCAATTCACTCACTGTGGTACATTCAGACACACCAGTACAAGAAGGCAAAGTTGCCCTGAGAACCATGGGGATATGCGGCACCACATAAATGTGTCCACACTACAGCACTTTTAAATGGGAGGAAATTTAAAAAAGACTTTTATGGAATACATAACTACATAAATGTAACATTTCATTTTAATTTTCTATCCATTTAAAAGTGATGCATTTACAAACAGCAATCATCTTGCGCCCCATGGCCGGTTGACATACTGCCGTATTTATAACGGAAAGATCTTTATTGAGAGAAATTGAAAGTGAAGAAATTTGTGTCATAAATCATAAAAAGTAAATAAAAGTGATGAAAATGTTTCATAAAGCATTAAAATCTAATGTTTTCTGAAACCCTTCACTTAACATTTCTCCCGTTTAACAAATGGATGTACGGCACTGTGTCTAACAACCACTGGGAGCAACATGCTTTCTGTTTGTAAAAGCAAGACTTTTAAATGGGTGAACATTAGGATGAATAGTTAACCCAATGATTAAGTCAAATTGTCATTTTAATTTTCTCTGATTAAAAAGCATACCAGCTTGCTGTCACACTCCCAATATTATATTAAAAATGATTTTTATGATACCTCAGTGCGGAGCTGAAGAACTGAACTGGAGTCATGCACCACTTGTTGCCAGGCCCTGCTCTCAGTAGCCTTTGGTGGCAGGACTCTGGCAGAACTCTGCCAATCGCTGCCTACAGGCACAGAGCAAGACCTCTTATGGGACTCCCGTGCTGGGTTGCTGCTAGTGCCATTTTGGAGGCAAGCTAGAGCACAGAGCATTAAGTTGCTGCACGGATTTCCCAAGCAGGGTTCTGTGCACCATAAGATAGATTACACGGCACGCACCTCGCCATGACGGAATTTAGATGAGCCATGAACCAATGGTGGCAAGGGCGTGGCCTAAAAAATGCATAGGCTTCACTGCAAAGGTAAATACAGTGCATTCTATTTTCCAGTCCGACCTAGTTATTATTTCAAACCGAGTTAATTAACTTTAAATTAAAACACAACTCTTATTTAACCAAAACAATTATGACAAGGCACTTAAGTTAGATTAATGCCGCAAGCATTTCTGGTTGTTTCTGCAAGCTGGTGGTAGCTCATGATTGACCGTTTCAATTAGAAAACAATGAGTATGTAATCTTCTGTGGAAGGACTTAAAGCTGATGTTCAGTCTTGTTTTGCTTAGTTATGAGTACCACAAGGTGGTAGCCACACCTGAGAATGAATGATGTGGCTCCTGTGATGTTCTGACATTAGAACATTCCAGGAGCAGTCTTCATATTGCACAGATCTTTTACCATTGGCGATTTTGAGAAAGTCTGAGAGGTAGAGTGGAGTGTTAATAATGTAGTGCTTTGAATGTACAGGGGTGTGGAATTTATTAAAATATCTACTTGTCCAGGGGACCGGTTGCTTCTCAAATCTACTTGTCCTGTAAAAAGATCTACTTGTCCCTCTGGTGCCATGTAGTGTGGCGACAAATTATGTTAGCAGTCTCATTATGTAAGAGCTCTGATAATCGCCTCTCTGACTATGCCAGGGCTACTACCATAGTAGGGATTGAATACTTGCAGTTTCGATCCCTACTGTAGCAATTTCCTTATTTTGCCACCTTTCTGCAGATCTGCATACTGGGGCTGGAGGAAGCAGTAAGCAATAGTTCCAGGGCTGGAATGCCTTTGAGTCTGCAAACCTACTAACCTGCATGTTTAAAGACATTTTCACGAGCATCTCTCTAATATTTTCCCATAATAAGAAAGGTTGGAAATTTACTCCTGACAATGGTAGAATTAGAACTTCTTCCAGGGTTGGGAAGAAAGTGGCTGGAGGGAAAATGAACTTGCAAATGCTCAATAGATTTTCACATGAGCAAACCTACACATGCGTATTTACCCATGCTAAAATACAGTTCACAAATATTTTATAGGGGTACGATTTCCTGGTATACTCCTCTTGAAAGCCACTAATTCAAAGAAATATACCATGGGTGCTCTTTTGTAACTTTCTTTAAGAATTTGGGGCCACATGTAGGTAGGTTCAGATTTGCGAGTCGCAATTTGCGAGTCGCAAATCCGAATGTAGGATGGTGTCCCTGACACCATCTGAGATTCGCAAGGAGGTCGCAAATGCCCACCTCATGAATAATCATGAGGTGGGTTGCAATTTGAGACCCCCTTGCAAATGGCGGCCCTCACAGGGATGGTGGCCTGCTGGAGACAGCAGACCACCATGTCTGTGTCTGCTTTTCAATAAAGCAGTTTTTTTTTTTTTTTGTAATGCAGCCCATTTTCCTTAAAGGAAAACCAGATGCATTACAAAATCGAAAAATGAAATGTTTTAGTTTCATTTTTTCAGAGCAGGCAGTGGTCCACAGGACCCCTGCCTGCTCTGAAAAAATGTTTACAGTGACATTCATAACGGGGAAGGGGTCCCATGGGGACCCCGTCCATTTTGCGAATGGGTTAGCACCCATTTGAAATGGGTGCAAACTGCGATTGGTTTGCGCCCGCGGTCACAAAACAATCCTACATTGCACTGCGAGTCGCAATTAGGAAGGGAAAACCCCTTCCTAATTGCGAGTCGCAAACCTGTTTTGCGATTCAGTAACCAGGTTACCGAATCGCAAAACTGGGTTTGTGCATCGCAATGTGCTTTTTGCACGTCGCAAACAGCGAAATTTGCTGTTTGGGACATGCAAAAAGCTACCTACATGTGGGTCTTGGTCCCTAATTAGGTCTGGTGTTAACAAAGACATTTTATTTTTATTAAACTTCTATTTCTCCCTCTATCGGCTGGCTTTACTGTGAGTGATCGCATTCTGCTCTTCCTCAAGGAGCATATTGGCACACAAAGTTGTTTTGTTCAGTGTCAGGAACTACAGTGGCAATCAGTGACGTAACGAAACTGGTGGGTGCCCCTTTGCCAAGAACATGGAGGAGCCCCCTCTTCAGACTCACTCAGGGCAGGTGCTGTGCTGAAGGGGTCCCCTGGAGGGCGGCTGCGGGGCCTTTGTTATGCCACTGGAGGCAACGTGTGCTTTTAGAGTTCAAAAACTTTTGGGGGGGGTTTTGCCAGTGTTTGTTACAATGTTGAGGGCCTGGTAGCTCCTACAACAATAAAGTGTTACAAAAGCCATGTCAAAACAAGACACGCATTGATAAAACTAAAAGACTTCTAAAAATATGTCGGATCAGTTGACTTTTTTCAGTGTTTGTTTATTTTCATGCTTCCCATAATCGTGTTGGAAATGGTTACACTGACTTTCCATTAGAAATATTTTTGGGAAATACTAGCATGCATCAACACATTTTACTAAATGACACTTCAAAGAAATAACACCTAAAATTTCATGGTAGCGAAACTTTTTCCCTACTTGCATTTTTTCTGAACATTTTATTTTAAAAGCAAAGACTCTTCTCTCTTGCTTACAAGCTTCTGCAAACATTTGCATCTAATCAGAGAGCATTCTGGGAGCATTATACTTAGCCTCATAGCCTAAACTTTTCAAACATGTGTGTACACGTTTTTTTTTTGTACTGGAACCAACGTCAGTAGTGAAGTGTGACCTTAAAACATTTATTTACAGCACTCACCCTAATAATGAAGGCTTTCAAATAATGAACCATAAATACAAGTTCGAACAGCATTATCTTTTGGAAACACATTACCAACTGCAGAGAGTTCCACTTTCTGTAAACTGGCAGCCAAAGGGTTTGTGCTGCAGAGGGTTGGGCCTACTTGTCCCAAGGACAAAGTAAACATGAAAACTTGTTGCCCATGACCCCAAACAAGATGTCCCGGGCGTCGGGCGATAGGAATTTCACATCCCTGATGTAAAGGCTGATTGGGTTGGTGCAGTTGACCTCAGCTGCGAACAGTTATCTGCTCATCTTTCTCATTTCAGAGTAGCTGCAGAAGATTTTAAGCTTGCCACTGTAGGAGGCTGGACTGGCTTGTAGTGAGTACCAAGGGGTACTTGCACCTTGCACCAGGCCCAGTTATCCCTTATTAGTGTATAGGGTGTCTAGCAGCTTAGGCTGATAGATAATGGTAGCTTAGCAGAGCAGCTCAGGCTGAACTAGGAGACGTGTGAAGCTACTACAGTACCACTTAGTGTCATATGCACAATATCATAAGAAAACACAATACACAGTTATACTAAAAATAAAGGTACTTTATTTTTATGACAATATGCCAAAGTATCTTAGAGTGTACCCTCAGTGAGAGGATAGGAAATATACACAAGATATATATACACAATAGCAAAAATATGCAGTATAGTCTTAGAAAACAGTGCAAACAATGTATAGTTACAATAGGATGCAATGGGGAAACATAGGGATAGGGGCAACACAAACCATATACTCCAAAAGTGGAATGCGAACCACGAATGGACCCCAAACCTATGTGACCTTGTAGAGGGTCGCTGGGACTATTAGAAAATAGTGAGAGTTAGAAAAATAACCCTCCCCAAGACCCTGAAAAGTGAGTGCAAAGTGCACTAAAGTTCCCCTAAGGACAAAGAAGTCGTGTTAGAGGAATAATGCAGGAAAGACACAAACCAACAATGCAACAACTGTGGATTTCCAATCTAGGGTACCTGTGGAACAAGGGGACCAAGTCCAAAAGTCACAAGCAAGTCGGAGATGGGCAGATGCCCAGGAAATGCCAGCTGCGGGTGCAAAGAAGCTTCTACTGGACAGAAGAAGCTGAGGTTTCTGCAGGAACGAAAAGGGCTAGAGACTTCCCCTTTGGTGGACGGATCCCTCTCGCCGTGGAGAGTCGTGCAGAAGTGTTTTCCCGCCGAAAGAACGCCAACAAGCCTTGCTAGCTGCAAATCGTGCGGTTAGCGTTTTTGGACGCTGCTGTGGCCCTGGAGGGACCAGGAGGTCGCAAATTGGACCAGGTGAGAGAGGGGACGTCGAGCAAGACAAGGAGCCCTCTCAACAGCAGGTAGCACCCGGAGAAGTGCCAGAAACAGGCACTACGAGGATGCGTGAAACGGTGCTCACCCGAAGTTGCACAAAGAAGTCCCACGTAGCTGGAGAACAACTTAGGAGGTCGTGCAATGCAGGTTAGAGTGCCGTGGACCCAGGCTGGACTGTGCACAAAGGATTTCCGCCGGAAGTGCACGGAGGCCGGAGTAGCTGCAAAAGTCGCGGTTCCCAGCAATGCAGTCTAGCGAGGTGAGGCAATGACTTACCTCCACCAAACTTGGACTGAAGAGTCACTGGACTGTGGGGGCCACTTGGACAGAGTTGCTGGATTCGAGGGACCTTGCTCGTCGTGCTGAGAGGAGACCCAAGGGACCGGTAATGCAGCTTTTTGGTGCCTGCGGTTGCAGGGGGAAGATTCCGTCGACCCACGGGAGATTTCTAAGGAGCTTCTGGTGCAGAGAGGAGGCAGACTACCCCCACAGCATGCACAAACAGGAAAACAGTCGAGAAGGCGGCAGGATCAGCGTTACAGAGTTGCAGTAGTCGTCTTAGCTACTTTGTTGCAGTTTTGCAGGCTTCCATCGCGGTCAGCAGTCGATTCCTTATCAGAAGGTGAAGAGAGAGATGCAGAGGAACTCGGCTGAGCTCTTGCATTCGTTATCTAAGGAATCCCAAGAGACAGAGACCCTAAATAGCCAGAAAAGAGGGTTTGGCTACCTAGGAGAGAGGATAGGCTAGCAACACCTGAAGGAGCCTATCACAAGGAGTCTCTGACGTCACCTGGTGGCACTGGCCACTCAGAGCAGTCCAGTCGGCCAGCAGCACCTCTGTTTCCAAGATGGCAGAGGTCTGGAGCACACTGGAGGAGCTCTGGGCACCTCCCAGGGCAGGTACAGGTCAGGGGAGTGGTCACTCCCCTTTCCTTTGTCCAGTTTCGCGCCAGAGCAGGGCTAAGGGGTCCCTGAACCGGTGTAGACTGGCTTATGCAGAATTGGGCACATCTGTGCCCAACAAAGCATTTCCAGAGGCTGGGGGAGGCTACTCCTCCCCTGCCTTCACACCATTTTCCAAAGGGAGAGAGTGTAACACCCTCTCTCAGAGGAAGTACTTTGTTCTGCCATCCTGGGCCAGGCCTGGCTGGACCCCAGGAGGGCAGCTGCCTGTCTGAGGGGCTGGCAGCAGCTGCAGTGAAACCCCAGGAAGGGCAGTTTGGCAGTACCAGGGTCTGTGCTACAGACCACTGGGATCATGGGATTGTGCCAACTATGCCAGGATGGTATAGAGGGGGCAATTCCATGATCATAGACATGTTACATGGCCATATTCGGAGTTACCATTGTGAAGCTACATATAGGTAGTGACCTATATGTAGTGCACGCGTGTAATGGTGTCCCCGCACTCACAAAGTCCGGGGAATTGGCCCTGAACAATGTGGGGGCACCTTGGCTAGTGCCAGGGTGCCCTCACACTAAGTAACTTTGCACCTAACCTTTACCAGGTAAAGGTTAGACATATAGGTGACTTATAAGTTACTTAAGTGCAGTGTAAAATGGCTGTGAAATAACGTGGACGTTATTTCACTCAGGCTGCAGTGGCAGGCCTGTGTAAGAATTGTCAGAGCTCCCTATGGGTGGCAAAAGAAATGCTGCAGCCCATAGGGATCTCCTGGAACCCCAATACCCTGGGTACCTCAGTACCATATACTAGGGAATTATAAGGGTGTTCCAGTAAGCCAATGTAAATTGGTAAAATTGGTCACTAGCCTGTTAGTGACAATTTGAAAGAAATGAGAGAGCATAACCACTGAGGTTCTGGTTAGCAGAGCCTCAGTGAGACAGTTAGGCACCACACAGGGAACACATACCTATAGGCCACAAACTTATGAGCACTGGGGTCCTGACTAGCAGGGTCCCAGTGACACATAACAAACATACTGAAAACATAGGGTTTTCACCATGAGCACTGGGCCCTGGCTAGCAGGATACCAGTGAGACAGTGAAAACACCCTGACATATACTCACAAAGAGGCCAAAAGTGGGGGTAACAAGGCTAGAAAGAGGCTACTTTCTCACAGCCACTACTTAAATTATTATTATCATTATAACAAGAGCCTTATGTATAGCGCTCAGCTACCCACACAGGGTTTCCTGGCGCTTCGGCAACAGGTTGGGTCTGGCAAAGTACAGAATAATTAGGGCACCCAGGTTTCCAGATTTTTTACAAAAGGTGGTCAGTGAGGTGCAACTTCTCAGTGACTTGGGTAACCATGGCTTGGGACCCAAGTATGAGCAGGAGTGACCTCCCATATGTACCAGTTTACCTTCGGGAACTTTGCACAGGGACAGGTTATTTGAGTGTAACAAACAGTAGGGCTGGTAGGGTATCACCAGTTCTTGAAGGTACCATGAAACCAGCACCTGACCTAACCTTGTTTATGTGGCATAATGCTTTAGACTATCAATTTTTCTTGCCTGAGCCAGTGAAGCTCGCGGAGAAGGCCTGACACAAAGATGCATTTTGTGATTCGGTATTGGAGCTTGGCGGCCGAGTTCTGGGTTACTTGTTGATGTCTAATGGAGACTGTATTAGTGCTTAAGTAGAGGATGTTTCCGGAGTCCAGTCTTGATAGAATTAATGCCTGAATGACCATTGTTTGGGCTGGTAATGGGATCATCCAAATTATTTTTCTCAGGCATTTCAGGACCGCGAAACAAGTTGTGGGAACCTTGTCACATGAGGCTTCATTGACAGCTTCTCATCCAGCCAGAAGCAGAGGTTCTTTAACTTGGGGGCTGTTTCGAGAAGAACGCTCAAGGTTTCAGGCCAGTGTTGTGTGCCCCAATCAGAGAGTTCTCAGCAGAAGACAAGGAAAAGGTTATTTGGATGTCATCTGCATATGAGAGTATTATTGCCCTTACATAAGAGTATTATGCCTAAAGCATGGATCTGAGCCAAACACCTAGTCATCCACGCCAAATACCTAGTCATCCACAGCCCTAACACTCAATACATAACTTTTATGTAACAGAATGTTTCTAAAATTGTAGTCCTTGAATTAGAGTTACAGTTACAGGGGTGTGGGTTTTAAAAAAATATCTACTTGTTTGTGGGAAAGGTTGCTTCATAAATCAACTTGACCTGTTAAAAAAAAAAAATCCATGTCCCTTTTGTGCCACTTTGTGCGGTGACAAACTGTGGCAGCAATCTCATTATATAAGAACTCAGATAATAGCCTCTCTGATTATGCCAGGGCTCATACAGTAAGATTTAAATACTAGCAATTCCCTTATTTTACCACCTTTCTGAAGATCTACATACTGGGGCTGGAAGTAGCAGTAAGTAGTAGTTCCAGGGTTAGAATGTTCTTTTGAGTCTGTGCAAACCTACTAACTTGCATGTTTTAGGAGTTTCCACTAGCTCTTCTTTTAATCTTTACCCATACTGAGAAAGGTTGGAAATTTACTCCTGACAAGGGCAGAACTAAAACTTCTTCCAGGGCTGGTAAAATAGAGGTAAGATGAGATAGTATTGACTACACAACTAGATGAATGGATTAGAAACAACATGAAGAGGTTGAACACAAAATAGATTTCTGGGAACATGGGTATTTGGACTACTGCTGAGAGCAGATTTTGTAAATTGTCATTGGTGAGTTGCATGCTTAGCAGTCCACTTCCAGGCAGGAGTTGAAACACTTGAGAATAAGAAATGGGCAGTAAACATCGGAGTCCTTTTATGGCCTTTATTGCAAAGAGAGCAAAATCTTGAATGGACAGTAGACCGGTTTCTCACCTACTGTGTTAACACACTTGAAGATGATGAATCTGTGGTTAAATGAAGTAGTTTAGAATGCTGGAACAGCGGGGAGTGCATTTAGTCTTTGAAATGACTCCCTACCTGCAAGTTTCAGTAGCCTCATCTCTCGACTTGCTATCCAGTTGTAAAACCCAGACAAACATTTTCTAATGTACTTTTGAGACGCTACGTCTGCAGGCTTCATAGCTTACTTTTCAAAATATTGGTATTTGTGCATGTCACTCTGGGGTTGTGGGCTGAAGTTGCATGAATCCACAGTTGGTTTGAGTGTGCCAGTAATGTACCAGCAAGAACAGTACTTGTATATATTATCAAATACAACAAAATAGGAACAGCTGAAACAGAGTGATGCTATTTCCCCTTTGAACTCATGTAAGGGCTTGGCGTTAGGCAGGATAGGAAGGATGTGGGAATAGCAAGCTCTGCACCATCAATAAAGCCTAGCATTGTAACAGCCTGCATAAGCCATGCCTGCTTTGAAACTCATAGGTCCTGCTTGGTCAAGTCTACCCTCTCCTGACTCCCAATCAATTATTTATTTCTCATTGCGTAGAAGTTAGTGTTAGAAAAACTACTATAGTCCTTTGTACGGGATCTGAGATTCTGGTCATGCTAACCATTTCAATCCTGCTTGAAATAAGGAATTTACCTTTGCAAGATTGACTTCAAAACTTCAGTAAATACATTGGCACTGTTAGCTCACATTGTGTTAGCTTAGAAGGGGATAGGAATCTTAGAGGCTCCAGAGAGAGGCATCAGAAATTGGATCCACAAATATTAGACTGCAACTAACTCTCAAAGGGTATCACTGTCCTGTAAGGCTTGCTGTAGTTTAAAAAAAAAAAAATCATACTGCGAGTCGGTCCTGCATTCACTCACTGTACCGCGGCATATGGATAGGATAACGACCAAGAAGTGAAAGTGCAAAGTACTTTGTAGAAGAGATACTGGCTTTGGTGAGAAAAGCTTGACTAAAGAATAGACTGGAAGTAAAAGGAACACCCTATGCTTTAGTAGAAATGTGTCCTGGAATTGTTATACATAGAGCACCCAAGGAAGCTGCTGCAGGATGTGCTGAGCGAGTAAGCAAGAAGATCATTTGAGAAATTGAATGAACAGGAGTAGATATTGGCATGCATAGCAGCCATGGACCCAAAAAATTTTTTTTTTTCACTCAAAACCAGAAGACCTGGAGAGCAGACTGAGAAGAAAAGAATATTTAGATGTAAGTCTTAAGGTGCCTTAAAAAGCTTGGGAAGGAAGCCTATGTCAAAGCAATATTTGCTGCTATTCTGGAGTTCAAGAATAATGACGCAGTGTGACAAGAGTCCACTTGTTTAGGGACTTCCATGGCACAGCACAGGTGATTTCCTCCATATATTCCAATAAGTATACAATATACATACACTATTTTAAAAGGAAAGGAGACCTCATGATCATGCCAAGATGGAAAATGCAGTCTTGGAGATCAGCATGTACACTTATATCAGGACCTTGGAAGCGTCCGCTTTCAGGAGAGTAAAGTATTTAAACTAATCAAAGAAAAGCTACATGGGCCGAAGGTGTGTTTTGGATTGGCGGTGGGCATCAATGTTGCCAAGATAGCTGTTCTGCATCATCTCCAATGCGTTTAAAGGAAAACTGATGAAGGTGGGAAGCAAGAAAAAAGGAATCATACTTGACATTCAAATAACTCATGGCCATATTAAGGGCCGATAATAGAGAGACTGATTTGGATTTGACGAGGTATGCAGGTTCAGGTGAGATGAAAATTGGGCCTGGCAGGTGCTGTGTACCACTGGATAGGATTTCAGTAACTCCTTCACCTGTGTCAGGGTCCCAGGAGGGCAATAAACTCCTTATGAAAGTTGACTGTAACAAGGGAGCAGAGTAGAAGGCTGAGAGCTATTTGACTTTCATTTTGATGTTCCCATTTTAGGGTAACCTTTTTTTAAATTCATGTTGATTTTTTTGTTTGGTCAAAGGGGTGAAGGAAGGCAGTTTGGTGATTAGGCAGGGAATCCTCGAGACAATATTGTGCAATTTATAGGAGAATTGAGTGATGAATGATTATCTATGAAGGTGGAGGAGGTACGCTGGATTGCAGGGCCCAAAAGCAATTCTGTTCTGTAAGTCAATGTGATATGACTCACAGCATGCATTGTATGACGACTCAATGCCCTGGCTATAGGGTTAGCTATTTTTCAAGAGCTGTGTCAAGCCACATCAGAAGTCAATTACTTGTAAGAAACCCATCTATTGAAAAAAGACCAATTCAGGTCACACTGCATGACCTTTCCACAGTATTTCATGTTTTTATCATCTAGAAAGACAACAAGGGTATGCCTGTTGAATCCATACATTATGATGTCTTCAGTAATTTTGTGAATCCTTTCTGGAAGACCAACTAATCGTACATGAAATCGAGACACATGTTCATGGCTTCAAGATGCTCTTATACAGGCTCCCCTCTCAGTAACTTGGCATTCCTTTCCAATGTCCACCCTTCCTGCTATGGCGGTAGAAACATGCATGGCAGACGTCTGGGTATTGTATCTGTTTTTTTCTGTTGCCATCTGTTCCTGTCCCGACACTAGCAAATTCATCAAATGGAATCTTGTCATAGCTGGACACTGAATTGCAGTGGCATCCAGACTACAGAAAATGAAGGAAGTACTAGTGGCAACAAGGAGCAGTTAGCTGTGTGAATCGAAACAGAAACATAAAAGGGAACAGTTACTGAATGTGTGTTATAAGGTTTGCACTCTTTAAAGTCAGTTATAAAAAATGAAATTCATTAAGGCAGACTACCACTGAGAAATATGCAAGCAAAGGTGAGTTGGCGTTTGGCCATCAATTTCTGACCCTAGTAAGTTGGTGGTTCATATCAATAATAGAGGATCAAAAAGTGGTGCACTACGTAAAGGTCGAAGAGAAGTTAGAATTATATTAATACTTCTACTATGGCCTTCACTCTGGTTCCTCAGCTAGCCACCAAAATAGAATAGGTTGTTTACAGGTAACGGTCCTATACACGTTGACCGCCAAAATTGGAGAGCTGTTGGAAGACTCGTCTTTTAGAAAAGAGGATTAAAATCTGCCAAAGCTCTGGGCTGGTGTTGGTTTTTGCTGATCTTCTACAAGAGTGTTCAAGTTGTGATAGATATCCTGGTAGAGGAATTGAAAAAGTTACCTCTGACAGTGACTGATGCAATGTAAACCTAGGTTCGATGGCATCTGTCGCTGTAGATACGCATGTTTTGCAATAGCTCGCCATCTTGTGTTGGGCCGGAGTGTTACAAGTTGTTTTTCTTCGAAGAAGTCTTTCGAGTCACGGGACCGAGTGACTCCTCTTTTTGTCTCCATTGCGCATGGGCGTCGACTCCATCTTCGATTGTTTTTTTTCCGCCATCGGGTTCGGACGTGTTCCTGTCGCTCCGAGTTTCGGAACGGAAAATTAGCTAATTTCGGAAGATTTTTGTCGGTATTGTTGCGTTCGGGATCGGCGTACTTAGATTCAACACCGCATCGAAGATCGAAGAGCTCCGGTGCCCTTCGGGGTAGTTTTTCGATCCCCCGTCGGGGCCTGGTCGGCCCGACCGCGTGCTGAAGAACGCCGATGGAACGGACCCCGTTCCGTTTCTGCCCCAAATGCCACAATAAATACCCCTATACAGACCAACACTTGGTCTGTAACCTGTGCCTGTCACCTGAGCACAGTGAAGACACCTGTGAGGCCTGTCGTGCGTTCCGGTCCCGAAAGACACTCCGAGACCGTCGAGCCAGAAGACTTCAGATGGCGTCCGCGCCGACAGCCCACCGAGAGTTCGAGGAGCAGGAAGAGGAAGGTACCTTCTCGATCCAAGAATCGGACTCCGAAGGATTCGACGATACACAAACCGTGAGTAAGACGTCGAAAACCACACAGAGGAAAATTTACAAGGCCCAGGGGACGCCACTGCCATCAGGCCATGGCTCCACCCATAAATTCGGTGACCGACCGTCGGCACCGAAAAAAAAGGCCCAAACAGTGCCGAGATCGTCCGACTCCGGTCGAGACACTGGCACGCAGCCTTCTCGGGACCGAGAAAGTGCTGGAGACAAGCCTCGACACCGAGATGCCGGTGTGGACACGGCTCGACGCCGAGACAGCGGCACCGAAGAAGATCGACGCCGAGAGGTTTCGGCCCCGAAAAAGAAAAAAGTCACCTCGGAGCCGAAAAAACACGCAGACAAGGTTTCGGTGCCGAAACAAACTGCAAGCGACCCAGCTTCAGGCTCTTATACAGAAGAGCACTCGCTAACCTCCCAAATGCAAAAGCATAGGTTTGAGGAAGAGCTACAATCAACTGATGTGGACCATACGCAAAAGCGTATCTTCATACAGCAGGGGACAGGAAAAATAAGCACCCTTCCCCCCATTAGAAGAAAGAGAAGGTTGGAGTTCCAAACTGAACAGACACCACAACCAAAAGTGGTGAAAAGAGTTACCCCACCACCCTCTCCTCCGCCCGTGCTTAACGTCTCACCAGCACGAACTCCATCACACTCCCCAGCTCACACCACCATAAGCCAGGGTGACCAAGATCAAGACGCATGGGACCTATACGACGCCCCAGTGTCAGATAACAGTCCGGAGGCATACCCTACAAAGCCATCTCCACCAGAAGACAGCACCGCGTATTCTCAAGTGGTGGCTAGAGCAGCACAATTTCACAACGTAAGCCTCCACTCAGAACAGGTCGAGGATGATTTTTTATTCAACACACTCTCCTCCACCCACAGCTCATACCAAAGCCTGCCTATGCTCCCTGGTATGCTCCGGCACGCGAAAGAAATCTTTAAGGAGCCGGTCAAAAGTAGGGCAATCACACCAAGGGTGGAAAAAAAGTATAAGGCGCCTCCTACAGACCCGGTTTTCATCACTACGCAGCTGCCACCAGACTCTGTCGTTGTAGGAGCAGCTAGGAAAAGGGCCAACTCTCACACATCTGGAGATGCGCCACCCCCAGATAAAGAAAGCCGCAAGTTCGATGCAGCTGGTAAAAGAGTCGCAGCACAAGCTGCAAACCAGTGGCGCATCGCGAACTCCCAGGCACTACTTGCGCGCTATGACAGAGCCCACTGGGACGAGATGCAACATCTCATTGAACATCTGCCCAAGGACTTACAAAATAGGGCAAAACAAGTGGTTGAGGAGGGACAGACCATTTCCAACAACCAGATCCGCTCCTCCATGGACGCTGCAGATACAGCTGCACGGACAATTAATACATCTGTAACTATCAGAAGGCATGCATGGCTCCGAACGTCTGGATTTAAACCAGAGATTCAACAAGCAGTTCTCAATATGCCTTTTAATGAAAAAGAACTGTTCGGTCCAGAAGTGGACACAGCGATTGAGAAACTCAAAAAAGATACGGACACTGCCAAAGCCATGGGCGCACTCTACTCCCCGCAGAGCAGAGGGAATTACAGCACATTCCGTAAAACACCCTTTCGAGGGGGGTTTCGGGGTCAGAGCACACAAGCCAGCACCTCACAAGCAACACCGTCCAGTTACCAGGGACAGTATAGAGGAGGTTTTCGGGGACAATATAGAGGAGGGCAATTCCCTAGAAATAGAGGAAGATTTCAGAGCCCCAAAACCCCTACTACTAAACAGTGACTCACATGTCACTCACCCCCTCCACACAACACCAGTGGGGGGAAGAATAAGTCATTATTACAAAGCATGGAAGGAAATCACTACAGACACTTGGGTTCTAGCAATTATCCAACATGGTTATTGCATAGAATTTCTACAATTCCCTCCAAACATACCACCAAAAGCACAAAATTTGACAACACACCATTCCAATCTCCTGGAGATAGAAGTGCAGGCACTATTGCAAAAGAATGCAATCGAATTAGTGCCAAACACACAAATAAACACAGGAGTTTACTCACTGTACTTTCTGATACCAAAGAAGGACAAAACGCTGAGACCAATCCTAGACCTCAGAGTAGTGAACACTTTCATCAAATCAGACCACTTTCACATGGTCACACTACAAGAAGTATTGCCATTGCTAAAACTACACGACTACATGGCAACTTTAGACCTCAAGGATGCTTATTTCCATATACCAATACACCCATCGCACAGGAAATACCTAAGGTTTGTATTCAAGGGAATACATTACCAATTCAAGGTACTGCCTTTCGGATTAACTACCGCACCAAGAGTCTTTACCAAGTGTCTAGCGGTAGTCGCTGCACACATAAGAAGGCAGCAAATACATGTGTTCCCATATCTAGACGACTGGCTAATCAAGGCCCATTCGTTAATACAGTGCTCAAATCACACAAATCATATCATACAAACCCTCTTCAAACTAGGGTTCACCGTCAATTTCACAAAATCCAAAATTCTGCCGCGCAAGGTACAACAATACCTAGGAGCCATAATAGACACATCAAAAGGAGTAGCCACTCCAAGTCCACAAAGAATTCGAAATTTCAACACCATCATACAACGCATGTATCCAACACAAAGAATACACGCAAAGATAGTACTACAACTCCTAGGCATGATGTCTTCATGCATAGCCATTGTCCCAAACGCAAGACTGCACATGAGGCCCTTACAACAGTGCCTAGCATCACAATGGTCACAAGCACAGGGTCACCTTCTAGATCTGGTGTTAATAGACCGCCAAACTTACCTCTCGCTTCTGTGGTGGAACAACATAAATTTAAACAAAGGGCGGCCTTTCCAAGACCCAGTGCCACAATACGTAATAACAACAGATGCTTCCATGACAGGGTGGGGAGCACACCTCGATCAACACAGCATACAAGGACAATGGAACGTACATCAAACAAAACTGCATATAAATCACCTAGAACTTCTAGCAGTTTTTCAAGCACTAAAAGCTTTCCAACCAATCATAGTTCACAAATACATTCTCGTCAAAACAGACAACATGACAACAATGTATTATCTAAACAAGCAAGGGGGGACGCACTCCACGCAGTTAAGCCTCCTAGCACAAAAGATTTGGCGTTGGGCAATTCACAACCAAATTCGCCTAATAGCACAATTTATACCAGGGATCCAAAATCAACTCGCAGACAATCTCTCTCGAGATCACCAACAGGTCCACGAATGGGAAATTCACCCCCAAATCCTGAACACTTATTTCAAACTCTGGGGAACACCTCAGATAGACTTGTTTGCGACAAGGGAGAACGCAAAATGCCAACACTTCGCATCCAGATACCCACACAAACAGTCCCAAGGCAATGCCCTATGGATGAACTGGTCAGGGGTATTTGCTTACGCTTTTCCTCCTCTCCCTCTCCTTCCTTACCTGGTAAACAAACTCAGTCAAAACAAACTCAAACTCATATTGATAGCACCAACTTGGGCAAGGCAACCCTGGTACACAACGCTGCTAGACCTATCAGTAGTACCCTGCATCAAATTGCCCAACAGGCCAGATCTGTTGACACAGCACAACCAAAAGATCAGACACCCAGATCCAGCATCGCTGAATCTAGCAATCTGGCTCCTGAAATCCTCGAATTCTGGCACTTACAAGTTACCCAAGAATGTATGGAAGTCATAAAACAAGCCAGAAGGCCATCCACCAGGAACTGCTATGCAAGTAAATGGAAGAGGTTTGTTTGCTACTGCCATATTAATCAAATACAACCATTACACACAACTCCAGAACATGTAGTGGGTTACTTGCTTCACTTACAAAAATCTAACCTGGCTTTCTCTTCCATTAAAATACACCTTGCAGCAATATCTGCATACCTGCAGACTACCTATTCAACTTCCCTATATAAGATACCAGTCATTAAAGCATTCATGGAGGGCCTTAGGAGAAGTATACCACCAAGAACACCTCCTGTTCCTTCATGGAACCTAAATGTTGTCCTAACTAGACTTATGGGTCCACCTTTTGAACCCATGCACTCCTGCGACATACAGTTCCTAACCTGGAAGGTGGCATTTCTCATCGCCATTACTTCCCTAAGAAGAGTAAGCGAGATTCAAGCGTTTACAATACAGGAACCTTTTATACAACTACACAAGAATAAGGTCGTCCTAAGGACCAATCCTAAATTTTTGCCAAAGGCTATTTCACCGTTCCATCTAAATCAAACAGTGGAACTTCCAGTGTTCTTTCCACAGCCAGATACCGTAGCTGAAAGGGCACTACATACATTAGATGTAAAAAGAGCATTGATGTATTACATTGACAGAACAAAAAACATCAGAAAGACTAAACAACTATTTATTGCATTTCAAAAACCTCATGCAGGAAACCCAATATCAAAACAAGGTATAGCCAGATGGATAGTTAAATGCATCCAAATCTGCTACCTTAAAGCTAAACGACAGCTGCCCATTACACCAAGGGCACACTCAACCAGAAAGAAAGGTGCTACCATGGCCTTTCTAGGAAACATCCCAATGCAAGAAATATGTAAGGCAGCCACATGGTCTACGCCTCACACATTCACCAAGCACTACTGTGTAGACGTGTTATCCGCACAACAAGCCACAGTAGGTCAAGCCGTACTAAGAACATTATTTCAGACTACTTCCACTCCTACAGGCTGATCCACCGCTTTTGGGGAGATAACTGCTTACTAGTCTATGCAAAACATGCGTATCTACAGCGACAGATGCCATCGAACTGAAAATGTCACTTACCCAGTGTACATCTGTTCGTGGCATCAGTCGCAGTAGATTCGCATGTGCCCACCCGCCTCCCCGGGAGCCTGTAGCAGTTTGGAAGTTACCTTCAATTATTTATATATGTATCATCTCAACCTTAAATAGGTGCATACTTAGTCACTCCATTGCATGGGCACTATTACTACAATTCAACTCCTACCTCACCCTCTGCGGGGAAAAACAATTGAAGATGGAGTCGACGCCCATGCGCAATGGAGACAAAAGGAGGAGTCACTCAGTCCCGTGACTCGAAAGACTTCTTCGAAGAAAAACAACTTGTAACACTCCGGCCCAACACCAGATGGCGAGCTATTGCAAAACATGCGAATCTACTGCGACTGATGCCACGAACAGATGTACACTGGGTAAGTGACATTTTCATTATATTTCGCTTGTATTCCTTTCATTGTTTTAGAAAAGCTTCATTTTAGTGGAGATGTTTTTCATTCTTTTATCAGTTGCCCTTCCTCGTAGAATTTATTTGTTTCTTTGCACGACATTTTCATCCTGTGCTCAACACAAGGCTTTGCACGATATTTACCAGGCACTGCCAGTCCAAAAAGTACATTGTCTACCCTACACAGAACAATACTTGTCATATAGGGCAATTCTTTGAATAACAGATATGTTATTCTACAATATCACAGTGTTTACAAGGGTAGAGGGAACATTCCAGCCAGCTTGCCATCTCATGCTGCACATCGTAGCAGTTTCTGCAGAAACCTTTTGGTTCCTGTTCTTCCACGTGGGAGGACTTCCAGCAAACTAACATACCTCTTCTTCAACTGTGAGCATAGGCATGGGGGTTGGGCTTCCTTCCCGGGACCAGAAGGACGTATTAGGGCTACCACTGCTATTTGCTACCATGTAGAAACTTAGGGCCTTATTACGACCTTGACGGAGGAGTTTCCCCCATCACAAATATGACGGATATCCCGTCTGTGGTATTACAATCCTCATTGAATATAATGGGATCCTAATACGGAGGACAGGATATCCGCCACATTTGTGATGGAGGATACCCCTCCGTCAAGGTTGTAATAAGGGCCTTAGTAGTGTAGGTAGGGATATTAGGGACACTATTATGACAATACGGTGGAACTCTTCTTGTGTTTCACTTTCCTGGTCACTGCTTTGGTAACGCTGTATTTCATTATCCTGGTAATCGCCATTCATGCCTTTTTACATAGAACAGAGTTGCTTCAATAAAATCTATATATTGAACCAAGATCCTGCTTCTGTTTGTCTTTGCATGTATGAGACTTGTATAACTGAAAGAAAGGGATACGATCCATTCCACCACAACTTCCCTGAGGATTCTGAGTGTCATGCGATAGGCTGCCCAAAATCACTCTTGCCTTTGGTATTGGTGAGGTGCTGCTAGCTAGCCAGAATGGTTAGGCTGACAGCTGTCACACGGTGTGGGATTCAGGCTCAGTCCCCCATACTGGGTGGTGCTGCCACCCAAAATCTAGCAGTCTTGTTACTGTAATGGTCACGTCAACCCAGGGAAAGACTGGCTTCTCAGTGTTAGTGGCTTGAGATTCACAAGTGTTCTGGTTTCCAGATTGAACAACATGTTGGCATGATTTATCAACCCTGATTAATCAGGTTTTATAAGACATCTTCTGTTAGGGGATAACACTAAAAAAGTAGAATTGACACAGCTAACCATAGTATGAAGGTATCTGTTTTACTCTTGTTGAACGCTGGGAAAGTGGGTCCAATATTTTGGACTGGAAGTTTGTAGTTGACACTCTGGAAACTATGGGTGGAATCCAGGGATAATGCCACATTAGAAGAATCTTTTAGCAACGTTAAAGATTATAGACCAAGAGGAGAAGTAAAAAAAATGCAGAGTGTTATGCTTGGGAAGAGTAATGCTCCTGTTTTATGATTTTGTGGAAATATTTTCAAAACACTGTAATAAGGAATCTTTATGTGGGGTGTTAACCTGTGCCAGATATTTGTATAGTTCATGAAGTCTCACCTGAACATAAGATGATTATTACCCTGGAATGACTTCAAAATTCAAATTCTTTCAGATGGAAGCATATTCTGTAAGCATATTATGCCATTCACCATGTATATTTGGTAGTTTCCTTATATTTTTTTAATGCCGCAAATTCTTCCTGATCTTCTTGTGATCTAGTGTGCCTAGATTGAATTATTTGTGGAAATAGATGTCAGCACCATCTTCCTTGCCTGTAGCGTGGGATGAAACAAAGACAAATCGCCAAACCTTACACATATTGAATATTTCTTTATTATGTACAGGGGCGTACAGTATATGTTCCACATTTTATTTTATTGCATGCAATATTTTTCTTCTTAATTTTGCTACTTGAATAAAACTCTTTCCTTGAAGGGAGACAGGCTAATGGAACAATCAATGCAGTTTCACAGCAACATTCCACACACAGAAATAGCACAGCAACATTTTTTTTGCTCAGAATCTGTATATTGAATTTTCAGGTAAGTAAAACAAAGTGCAACAGGATCACCAAATACATCTCAGAATGACAGGAGATCGGATGGTACTTGACTAGTGAATACTGTGCTAAGACTATGAAATAATTGGTAATACACGAGCAGTGGCAAATAGGCATAACATTAGATCATCCATCATATAGTGCACTGCACATTAGATCATCCATCATATAGAGCACTGCAAAATGTGTGCCCCTCCCTCCAAGATAATGGGTGACCAGAACTAGTAGCAAGGCCTTGGTGGAAGGGTCAATCAGAAAGCTGCAAAGCCCTCTGCTTTGGCAGATTGAAAGAGGTGAACTCCAGAAGTGTGAGAAATTCGATCAGTGGGCATCAGATAGTCTGGAATTTGGTCTCAGAGTTAAATTGTGGGAGAGCTGCTCTATCACCATGACATGCCAAAGGTGATTCAACTACCACTGGGCTGTGGGGGCAAGGGTCGTGGGTGGGTTTGTCTTTTTCCATGCCAATGCCAGGAGTTGGCATGCTGTATGATGCATGTAGTTAATGAACTTTCACTCGGTGTGGGTCATCGCTTCTAAGTTAAGGGGCCGGACACCAAGAAAGACCGTGATGTAGGAGGCAGGGAGCGGGACCCCTTAAGTAGCTTTGATGTGACCTAAAATCTTCTTCCAGTACGTAGAGATGAGGCTGCAAGGCCATTACATATGGCAGAAATTCCCCACTGCCAGCCCACAACGCCAACAATGGGAGGAGGTAGAAGGGTAGATAGTGGTGAGGCAGGCCAGTGTATAATACCATTGAAACATAAGCCTATCTTCTGTTTCCGTGAGAGCTATGCTACAATATGTTCTAGTTATGTCCCTCCACAGGGCCTCCCATTGTATGAGTGAAATTCTGTGGTAGTAGCTTGCCAGGTGGACTGGTATGCATGAGTACAAGGGAACACCAAGGTTTGGAGCATGTGCTACGTGTTGGAGATGAACTCACGAGTGCCATCAAATGCCCTCACCAGTTTCTCAAAGAGGGTATCGGACTGAACAACTTCAGGATAAGCAGAAAGATGTAGCACCCAGTGTCTCAGCTGAAAATATTGCAATCTCCCGTAGGCAGTCGTCAGCCCTTCCCTGGTCAAAGGTCTTTATGGAGGTCCCTATAAACAGGTCACACAATGTCCTACATTCATCCTCCCTCCAGCTGGGAAAGGACTGGGGTGACAGCCAGGTGCTAAGTTAGGATTATGTGCAGTAGGAATGTTAGGAGAGGAAAGGGCTAAGTCACCTTCTAATCGCCAGTCTATCCAATATGTCCAGGACTGTTTTAGTGGTGGTAGCAAAGAAGGCACTACGTCGCCAGGAATCCTTAGGTAACCAGGCGAGATCCCACTGAGGTCGACAGGCTACGGCTCTATCCATGTAGAACCGGTGTTTTTCACTCTTGTGCGCTACCTATTTATAGATGTATCATAAGTGGGCTGCACAATAATATTTGAGGAGATAAGGGCAGGCCTATCCACCCCTGCTCCTAGGTTTCATCAGAAATGTGTTAGATATCTGTGGTAGGTTCCCATTCCAGGTGAAAGAACAGAAATCCTATTGTAAGCACATTATATCGTCTTGCGGGATCAGAATGGGTAGAGTCTGAAATAGAGAGCCCAATGGAACCCAGCCAAGAGATGTGGAGGGGCTTCCATCGCCTGAAATCTGCTAAGTTGGAACAGCGGAGATGTGGCCAGTTAGCATGTGTCTAGGATGCGAGCGTAAGGGTAGGGATGGTCTTGCCTGGAGACAGTCAAGTTGAGTGCACACCATTTGAACTTGTTAATGTTAAAGCCCAATACTAACTGGAGACTGTGAAATAGTAAGGAAAAGGGCATCAGCGACCATGCCGATCTTGTGGTCCCGGTCGCCTAATGAAATGCCAATAACATTCGCCATGCGGCGGATGGTGCTAGCCAGAGGCTCAACCACCAGGGCAGATAAAAGGGATGACAACGGGAACCACTGTCACGTCCCCTTCAGAATAGCTGTAGGAGCCATATGGTGCCCGTTGACACAGATTATGACTGTCAGGTCTACATAAGAGGCCATAATTTTAGTGATCACACCCGATCCCAACGCCTCTTTGCTCTATGCTGCTCTGAGAAAGGACTAGTTCACTCTATCAAAGACCTTCTCCGTGTCAAGCAAAAGGAGGCATGCTGGAATATGTTAACAATGGGACTTCTCAACAAGGTAACCTATATCTCGTACATTGTCCGTCCCTGCCTGTTCTGGATAAAGTCCACTTGGTTAGAGTCTATTTGACCTGGAAGGTACCGTTCTAGTCTCATAGCCAAACTCTTTGTGAAAATGTTTGTGTTCGTTTTAAGAAGGGCTATTGGGGAGGTAAGAGGAACAGCGAGCTGGGTCTTTGACCGGTTTATGTATGAGGACTATCTCTGCCGCTGCCTTGGAAAGGATAAGGCCTGTGTCTTGTGTAAAACAGTTAAACAGTTGTAAAAGGTGATCCTGCAGATGTGGTAGGAACATCTGATAAAAGAGGACGGGTAGCCCATCTGGTCCCGGCATCTTGTAGAGCAGGAGAGCCTGTACAGTGATGCGGAGCTCTGCAAGAGTGATCGGGGCATCAAGGAGTTCTGCCTGTTGGGGATGGCGGGGTTCCAGCTCGCAGCCACTCAGATATTTCTCTATCAAAGCGGGAGGGACATCTTCATGATCATAAAGGGCTTGATAATAATAATGAAATTCCCATTGTTTGTCCCTTCCAGTGATTGCCCATCCTGAGTCCCTGGTCTGAAGTTTTGCAATATGTGCTCTGGTCTGCATCTGGCGAAGCCGAGAGCATGCCCACCTTATTGCCTCCCTCATAATATCGCTGCAGTACTGCCAAAAGGGAGCATTCAGCCCTGTTGGTTCCATGAGCCGTCAAGTGGCCACGCAAAATAGCAAGTTGTTATTTATTGCTGGAAGGGGGTCACCCTGTCTTGCTGTTGCATGTCTTTGATCTTGGCAGTCAATTTGGTTTCCACTAAGCAGGTCCTCCTCCCCCTAGCAATAGTTATGGAGGAGATCACCCCATCCAACACCCCCATACTCCAAGATGGCGGCTTTAAAACCATCTCACAATGTGTTGAGTGCGGAATCCAGCAGGGCGTTGAAAGCAAAATAATCAATGACCCGTTTTCGAATCTCAGCTACATCTACCGGATCTTGAAGTATTTGTGAGGGTAGATGCCAGCGTGGTGAACTCCTACAAGAAGATGCGCCGTCAGACCAGAACAGTTCTACGTGGGCATGGTCAGAGATAGAGATGTTGGAAATCTTCGCCATTGCTATGTTGCAGAGGAGGGAGGGAATGATCAGGATATGTGGTAGGACGATGCGTGAACATGTGAATAAAATGAGTAATCTTGTATGTTTTGGTGTGTATAACACCAGGGGTCCATGAGCCCCAGGTCACTGATATTCCACTTAAGCTGGGCTGACATGACTCCTGTACCCTGGTAGGAGACCGCACTCCTGTCTAAGTTCGGGTCCCACACCAAAATAAAGTCACAGGCAACAATAATATCGCCTTCCACACCATCTAATTGCTTGCACAAAACGCATTGAAGGAAGGAATCTTGTGCAGCCTTCAGAGCATAAATGTTGAATGTGAGCTGTTGCTTGCCCTGGAGCATATGGAGTGTCAGGAAGAGGCCCTCCCTATCCCTCACCACCCTTATGACAGAAGAGCTGAAGCTGGTCTTGTGGAAGATGCCCATTCCCAGTGTCTTAGTGTCAGTGTACGCCCAATAACGTATTGGATATAATTTGGTATGTGAGATTTGGTGTCTGTCCACTCCAGAAGGTGGGTATCCTGGAGGAGGACAACATCTGGATCATGTTTGATTATCGACCCCCTGCTCTGCTTGCATTTATTTGGGGAGTTAAGGCAATGGACGTTAAGGGAGAGTATTCTAACTTACACATAATGTACCAAGAACTGCGAGGAGGTGGAGCTTGGGAGAAAAGATGGAAGCCCTCACTGCTCCACACCCTCCTGGAAGCAGTCAAAAGAAAATGGTGCTGGGTTGCCCTCAAAAGGCATGGTGGTCTAACATACTGATAAAGTAGGCAGGGGTAGCATTGTGACAGTTACTGGCAATGGTTGATCTGAAAAAGAACACAAACAACTATCCAAAGAAGTTCCCGTTGAGACCGGCACTGACATGCACCAATCCTGCTGGAGGAGTCACCCTCCTGGGGTGCAAATTGCGGGGGGCTGACCATTAGATGAAGTCTAGGTTTCAGCGTGTGAAGTCAGGTTGGGTGGTCCCTCTTCCCCACTGGTCCAGCACATCTGTAGTTCATGAGGATAAGTGTCACTGTGGCGCCAGCGTGGTAGAAGGATGTGTGTTGCTGTGATAGACCTGCCACAGTTACAGAGGGCCTGAGCTGGATGGAGCCAGAGAGGAGTTTTTCCCCATATCACGAAGGTGCTGTATAATGTCACGTTTGATCGCATGTCACAGTGCCTCTGTCTGGCGTTTATCTGGTTGTTGGGGGTTTCATCATGGTCCAGGCAGGCTGCAGTTTGTTTCTGGGTAACCTGCCATGAGAGGAAATGTCTCTGTCCCAGGGGGTCAGCAGCTAGCCCCAGAAGCTGTTTCTCAGTCAAGGAGCGCGCAGGGTGCGTTGCCTGCCCTCCCCGGTAAACAGAAGGAAAAAATGGACGACCCCATTGGTATTGAATGTCTATTTCCCTAGGCTTGTCTGTGGCAGGCTTGAACTCTCATCATCTGCGCAAAGTGATAGGGTAGAGGTCCTAGCAGAGTTGACATGTGTGGCCCTGAAACACCAGATCTGCCTTTCTCTAGGAGGCCCGTAGGACGGCTTCTTTCTCTGAAGAAGTGCACTCTTGTCAGGATGTCTGGAGCCGAATCTGGGTACCCCGGAGCGGATGCCAGACGGTGACCTCTATCCAGGTGCGGGGTAGGAGCCTCCTTGTCAACGCAGGTCGAAGCTCAGCGGTGAATGTCATGATGTTGTTGCCCTCAGTGCCTTTGGGGATCCCCCTTATGCGTATATTGCTTCTTCGGTTCCAGGACCTCCTGCTTGGTTTGCATTTCAATCTGCTGTTCCTCGAGTGCTGTTTACATGACGCTGCAGCATCTCCTGATCTTTGGAGCGGGCATCAACAGTGCATTCCAGACCGTTTAACGCAGCGATGTCCCTCTGAATGTTTTGAAGGTATTTTTTAAAGTCTGACCTTAGTGAGAAGATTATGGAGCAAATCTCCTTCACAAAGTGATCCATGTATCCTTGTGATAAAGGTACTATAGCTCGGTTCTGTGGCTCAGGAGCTGAAGAGGAGTCCGTTGTTTAAGAATCTGCAGGGGGGTTTGCTCCATAAGGAGGTAACAAGATTGTCCCTGGTGGGTTTATTACGTGGCATGATGGCCGAGAGTATGGGGCCAGATGTGTGAAGCTCAGGTCCTCTGTGACCACCCTCCGGTCTCACTGTCAAGCAGACGACTGAGTCAAACTGGAGAAGTGTGGCACAATGGTTAGAGCGACAGACCCTGATGCAGAGAACTGGCCCGGGACCAGGGTTCAATTTCCACCTTGGCGGGCCTTGGGCTCAATTCCCTTGGACCAGATAATTCTCGCCTCAGTGCCTAATCTAATTAATGGGTCCCACTCTGTAACTCTGGGCAATAGCTTGCTTAATCTCCACAACGGCCCTCACAGCGCTTGGATGCCTGGCTTCACCCTGGGGCTGTCCAGGAGTGGGCGCCTCACAGGAAAAAGCCAGGAGGGGTTCCACAGCGGTATGCGTACAGCGCCTTGAGACCCTAACGGGTGAGTAGTGCGCTATACAAGTGCGAAGTTTACAGTTTACAGTTTTAAACTGCGTAGGTGCTGACCAGTTCAGAGGGTTCCATAAGATGTGACAGGTGGGGAAAACGCCTGTGTGTCCCAGTGGTTGTTGAATCAACCTTCCCTAAACGCTGCAAGTGGAAGAGGTGAGAGGTCCGTGACATAGTGCTACCTAGTATAGTCAGGAGCACAACAGAAGTTACGGTTGGCTGCAAAGACCAGGAGCGCAGGCACAGAGGTCAGCAACACAGTCCAATGTGCTCCTGAGCCCAGGAGAAGGCGCCAATCTTAGCTCACTGCTCCACTTCCCTATGTCAAGGGGATGTCACTTATTGGCCATGTCTGTAGGGTAATGCGGTCTGAAGTGCAGGAGGTTGGGGGAAGGTCTCAGCTCCAGTGTCCTTCAGGTGTCCGGGATGCTGCTCTGTGTTGCATCGGCAGCAATGGCTGCACCTTCCACAGGAGGCCTAACAGGAAGTAGGCATGTGTCAGCAATTGAGGGTAAGGGGTGCACTGCCGCTTTTAAAGATCCTCCTCCCTTCAAACCAGTCAATCTGTTCTGCAGTTCATGAGCAGCAGATTCCAATGGTGAGGGCTGGTACATAAACGCCCCATCCGGCTCCTTGTTATTCCAGGACGATGCGTAGCAGCCATCGCCTGGGTGCTGGTGTTGTAGCAAAACTTCCCAGATTCCCAGGGAGGGAGCCAACGCCACAGGGTAGGAACCGCAGGCATCTCACAGAGCCCCACGTCTAAATGCTGTGCAGGACGGGAGCAAGGCTGCCCGGGTCTGGTGGTGCCCGCACTCCCACTGCTCCTCAGGCAGCCTCTCCTGAGCTCACAGGACTTGTAGCCCGCAACCCATCTTTTGGGAATTTGAAATTACTTCTTTACCATCAATGTACTGCATGTTAACCCTCTAGACCTAGATGCTTTGAAAGAGTATAACTTCCAGGAAACCATGGGTTTGCAGCTTGTGTTATAAATTCACATGTTACTTTTCTACCTCCCAATACTAGATGATTGAAGCAGATGCACTTTACTGTAGGCACACATATGTCTGTCATGATGAGAGGAAAAATTACCACAATCTGAATTTCAGACTGTATCTTGGTGCTTTGTGTTCTGAAGGGAACCCGATCACGAGTCTGTCTAATTTCACTTTCAACCAAAAACCAAAATGTAAAAAAACGTATTAGAATATTTCAAACCCAACAGTAAATGGTAGGAGAGATATAGCAGATTGCCTTATTCTACTTGGTCTGCGTTTTTGCCTTTTTGTGGACTTATTTGCTTGTATTATTGTTTCATGACGCTGTCATTCAGTGTTGCAGCACAAGTGCTTTCCCCTAAATATGTAGAGTATAATTGGTTAGACTCGGTTGACATATTTAACTTTCCATTATTGTAGTTTGGAGCAAGAGATGCAATAATAGCATGGAAGTTAAATGTTGCATGTGGGTTTTAGTGTTTAAGTTACACTACCCACACATTAATTAAATATATATATCTCCAGAGAACACAATTGTGTCCTGGCTAGACTGCACTTTTAAGAACAGTGCAGTAAGACATGGCAGAAGTAAGTGCTTTACTAAGCAGGAAACCTATGTTTATATTTTTCATAAGCCCTCCAGGCTTGGTCATGGACTATATGAAAGTGGGCATACTAAATATTAAACATATGTTCCCTGAATGAACGGTTTTAAAAAGCTGTACATAACTGAGTAGGCCATGTTACATTTTCCATGAACCAGTCTAATTGTAAAAAAAAAAAAAAATACAATTCAGCTTGGAAAATGATAGAAACTTGAATGCAGGGTATTTTCTACCTGTCGCCAAAAATCTATTTAGTGGTGTAAGGAGAGATTTCTGGTATCTGTAGTGGAAAAGTTTATTTTAGAAAAGTATATTTTTTGTTGCTTAAAAACAAAGTGGAAATAGGTCTTTTCTGCTGGCTATCGTTTCTACAATAACTATAGTGTAACTCTAGTAAGGCATGATGTGCTGGCCTGCTAGAGAACCATACATGCCTTGTAAGGCCATCAAGACTCTTGTTATGGAACCACTGACCTCTTAATTGAGCTAGAATAAGAACAGATGGTAAACTGAAATGTCTGCTGCAATAGCCCGGAGGTCTGTTGGACATTCTTCAGCCTTTGCAGCAGGAGAGGAGGCTGTATCCAAACGAGTTGAAGGGCTTCCCTCTCTTATCTATTGGGGTTGACCTGGGAAGGAATGACAAGGTCCATAGAGGAAAACCTGGCTAGGAGCACCTTGAATGATGGGCTCTAGGGAGGTTTAGAGTGAAGTGAAAAACGAAATCCTGAAGGCTTGGTTTGTGTAGGAATTCTGCCATGCTTGGATCAGGAGCAATGTTTCACAGACTTTTTAGAATCACAACCCACTTTTTAGAATAGCAAACTTTCCTAACCCATGTAGCTTTAATGGGCATGAGGCAGGGTTTTTTTTTGATGTAACTAAAGATCATGTGGTAGCGCACTGTTGTTTACAGACAGTACATTTTCCATTGAAATAGCCACAAGATTTCTACAGACTTACAGTTTTACTGATAAAACTATACTGCACATAAATGATCTGTGGAAATCTAGTTTCATTTCATGTATATCATTTGAGCACCACCAAGTAAAGTGTCTTGAAAATCATTGTTTCCAACACACTTGAGAATGTCACAAAAATGTACTTCATTTTGCTTTCATAGCTACTGAATGTGTACAGTTCATTTTCAGGCATATACAATTAGGTGTGTTACAAACCACTGACATCCTACTACCTTTCCCTTCACACACCTGTACACCAGCAAGATTGTCACATAATTAACTATTCTTTTTTTTCTCTGACTATAGCATGAGGAGTTTTTTAAACACCATCCCCCTGTTAATAAAAGCACCAATTTGTCAGAAAATTTAGCCTGACATATGACCTCGGTCTTTGAAGCTCAGCAAATGTGACAAGATAATTATAGAATTTAAAGGCTTCTTGATTTATTACTTGAACTTTTGCGACCTGCCAAAAATCTGCACACAACTCTCTGGTGGGTTGTAACCCACAGGGTGAGAAACACTGCTGTGGTAATTAGGGAATATGGTAATTATTTATAAGGTTCTGTTTCTGTGCTGCTTAGTTCCTAAGAAATTATGTGTTAATAGAACACTGATACATCATCACTAGAATGTAGAGCCTGTCAGTTGGAGAGCTGTCATCACTTGAGGAGAAAGTGTTAGTCTGCTGGCTGGGGAGAGTTTGTATCTTCGACTCTACTTGAATTAAAGCATATGGATTTATTCATCTGTTTGAGAGACGATCATTTCATTTTGACGAAGAGCTATGAACAACGAGTTTACGAGAAAGTAGATGATTACAAAGAACGTATTAAACATCGTATGCAACACAAACTCTAACGCAGCAGCTCAACATGTAAAGAGAGACGGACGGTAAGGTGTTCTGACTTTGTTATTTTCAAGACTTAAGTTATACTTTTTAAAAACGTGGTCAAGCCATAGTAAACGATTCCCGGTCTCGTGTGCATCTGTGGAGATGCAACGAACGCAGTGCTCTGTGACCCGACCCGATTGAAGCGCAAGCTTCATTTCTTCACATTCACCGAACGGTGTGTTCTCTTCATATCGGAAACGCGTCAGGAAAGTTGCCCAGCATCCCAAACCTTCTTGCCGTCATTGCGTCAATTACAAAGCGTCTTACCATCATCGTGTCAATTACAGGTAGCTTCGGAGACCAGTAAAGCTGTGCTGTTCATTATTGCTCACGGCTGCCAAAGAAGAGCACAGATTTAAAGAGGCTGACGTTCGCAGTTACAGCACAGCCACTGAAACATTGAGGTACATCATCATCATCCCTGGCATTATAATGTGCTTACAGCAGGAGCATTAAACGTTTTGGTGATTATCATAGCTGGTTCTACTGGTTTGTCACTTATGAGTGCTCATCGCTGATGTTCACAGCAGTAATTCAATAAATACACAGTAAATAATTCTCGTTACTGATGTATACATTTTTGACACTTCAATTATGTATAGCTCTTGGAACAGGTTTGAAAAGTGATGCAGAACATACCAGCAGCACCTTTCTTTCTGGTTTCACCAGGTGATCCACCTGTATATTGGCAGAAATTGAAGAATGTTTTCAGCCATTATGCCAAGGTCTGTGGAGCATCTCTGTGTGGAAGGAAAATATCCCTACTAATGCACTGCCTTGGTACCGAAGTGCAAGAAGTGTTTGAAAACCTTCCTGATTCTTCTGGTAATGATGTAGCAGGTTTAAATGAATATGAGATATGCATGAAAAAATTAGACCTACATTATTTACCTAAAATTAGCACAGTGTTGGAGAGGCACCAATTTGGTAAGATAATGCAATGTCGAGGTGAATAGGTAGAACAATATATAACTGAGTTACGAAGACTTGCTTCAACGTGTACACTTGGACATTCTTACGAGGGATGTTAACAAGATCAATTCATGTTAGGGTGTTCACTTGAGAAGGCTAAAGAGAATATGTGGCAAAAAGAAAACTCTTCTTTAGATGAAGTGTTAGTGGTTGCGAAAATGAATGAACACTCAAAGAAATGTGTAGAAGTTCTTCGCAGTGACAGCATAGTTGGTGAAAAGAATACCAAAGAGGTCAAAGATTATATAGAAATAAAAAAATGTGTTATGTGGTATTACAGATAACAATAACATGAAAAACAAAGATGGTATACAGTCCAGTACAATGTTTACAGGAAAATGTTTTAGGTGTGGGAATTCTGGTCATATGTCCAATAACAAAAAATGCAGAGGTTCGAAAGTAGTTTGTAATAACTGTGGGAAGAAAGGTCATCTTGCCAAGTGCTGTAGATCAAGAAGCGCTAAAAAGAAGGTAAGAAGTTGAATGTGGAGAGGAAGAATATGACGTAGAATCCGTGAGTGAAGTTGAGATTTTACAAACTAAGGGGGTCATTACAACCCCGGTGGACGGTGCTATTATGGCGGTAGCACCGCCAACAGGCTGACTGTACTTACCGTGTACCACACCGACCGGTAATAGCCGCCGGACTGGAGATATATATCTCCAGCCCGGGTGCTGTCACTGTACCGCCGGCGGTATCATGAACCTGCATACCGCCATGGTTTTCTTGGGTTTTTTACCACAACAAAAACCATGGCGGTAGGCACCACCAGTGCTCGGGAATGCCCTCCCTGGCACTGATAGGGGTCTCCCCGCCCCACCCCAGAGTCCTTCCCCACTCTCCCCCCTCCCCAGAGTCCTCCCCCTCCCGACCCCCCCCCCTTACGACATACACACACATAGATACATGCATACCCACATTCACCCATGCATGCATACATTCATACACACACAGAGCAACACTCACTAAGATACATCCAGGTACACACGCAATCACACGACACAACATACACGCACACTCACACCCATTCATGCACACACGTATTACACACGCCTAACACCCGCATGCATGCATACAAACGCAGTCACACACGCACCCCCACACACACACAACACCCCCCACCCCTCCCCCCTGTCGGAGCACCCACTTACCTGCTTGCAGGGGGTCCTCCGGCAGGAGATGGGACGTGGCGCTGCTGCCAGCAGCACACCGCCAAGCTGCATTATGGATCATCTTCTGGCGTGGGGCTGCTGCTCGCAGCAGTGCCACCTTACCTCCGACCACCACCATGACCGTTGCCGGAATACCTCGAGCCTTTTGGTAGATTTCCGGCTATGGTCATAATGCGGTTGGCGGCTGGTAGCGACAGTATGTTGCCGGCTGTCGCCATGGCGGTAGGCGGCATTTACCACCAATGTCATAATGAGGGCCTAACTGTGGCTCCACTGGCGGTCTGATTGAAACAATATTGGTAAATGAAGAAGCAGTCAAAATTCTGGTTGGCTCTGGGGCAAAGATAACTCTTATAACAAAAACATTTTATGAACAGCACTTTAAAGGGAAAGTTAAATTAATGAAACCAAATATAAGGCCTAAAGGTTATGGGGGAGAACCAATCAAACTGCTGAGTTACTTCCGAGGAACAATTGAATTTAAAGAGCGATTCATACCTGCAAATATTTATATTTCAATAAAAGGAGAATCATTCATTTGTTGGTTCCACCAACATGATTTATACAGGGAGTGCAGAATTATTAGGCAAATGAGTATTTTGACCACATCATCCTCTTTATGCATGTTGTCTTACTCCAAGCTGTATAGGCTCAAAAGCCTACTACCAATTAAGCATATTAGGTGATGTGCATCTCTGTAATGAGAAGGGGTGTGGTCTAATGACATCAACACCCTATATCAGGTGTGCATAATTATTAGGCAACTTCCTTTCCTTTGGCAAAATGGGTCAAAAGAAGGACTTGACAGGCTCAGAAAAGTCAAAAATAGTGAGATATCTTGCAGAGGGATGCAGCACTCTTAAAATTGCAAAGCTTCTGAAGCGTGATCATCGAACAATCAAGCGTTTCATTCAAAATAGTCAACAGGGTCGCAAGAAGCGTGTGGAAAAACCAAGGCGCCAAATAACTGCCCATGAACTGAGAAAAGTCAAGCGTGCAGCTGCCACGATGCCACTTGCCACCAGTTTGGCCATATTTCAGAGCTGCAACATCACTGGAGTGCCCAAAAGCACAAGGTGTGCAATACTCAGAGACATGGCCAAGGTAAGAAAGGCTGAAAGACGACCACCACTGAACAAGACACACAAGCTGAAACGTCAAGACTGGGCCAAGAAATATCTCAAGACTGATTTTTCTAAGGTTTTATGGACTGATGAAATGAGAGTGAGTCTTGATGGGCCAGATGGATGGGCCCGTGGCTGGATTGGTAAAGGGCAGAGAGCTCCAGTCTGACTCAGACGCCAGCAAGGTGGAGGTGGAGTACTGGTTTGGGCTGGTATCATCAAAGATGAGCTTGTGGGGCCTTTTCGGGTTGAGGATGGAGTCAAGCTCAACTCCCAGTCCTACTGCCAGTTCCTGGAAGACACCTTCTTCAAGCAGTGGTACAGGAAGAAGTCTGCATCCTTCAAGAAAAACATGATTTTCATGCAGGACAATGCTCCATCACACGCGTCCAAGTACTCCACAGCGTGGCTGGCAAGAAAGGGTATAAAAGAAGGAAATCTAATGACATGGCCTCCTTGTTCACCTGATCTGAACCCCATTGAGAACCTGTGGTCCATCATCAAATGTGAGATTTACAAGGAGGGAAAACAGTACACCTCTCTGAACAGTGTCTGGGAGGCTGTGGTTGCTGCTGCACGCAATGTTGATGGTGAACAGATCAAAACACTGACAGAATCCATGGATGGCAGGCTTTTGAGTGTCCTTGCAAAGAAAGGTGGCTATATTGGTCACTGATTTGTTTTTGTTTTGTTTTTGAATGTCAGAAATGTATATTTGTGAATGTTGAGATGTTATATTGGTTTCACTGGTAATGATAAATAATTGAAATGGGTATATATTTTTTTTGGTTAAGTTGCCTAATAATTATGCACAGTGATAGTCACCTGCACACACAGATATCCCCCTAACATAGCTAAAACTAAAAACAAACTAAAAACTACTTCCAAAAATATTCAGTTTTGATATTAATGAGTTTTTTGGGTTCATTGAGAACATGGTTGTTGTTCAATAATAAAATTAATCCTCAAAAATACAACTTGCCTAATAATTCTGCACTCCCTGTATGTGTATCTTGATCCAAATGAGAGTTTGCTGGTGAAGCTTAGAGAACCTTCAAATGTAGAAACGGTAACGGAAAGTACCAGTAACTGGGTGAACAAATTTACTGAGGTGTTCAGGAAAGAATTAGGTTGTCTAAGAAGTTGTGTACAGGAAATCAACTTGCTAAGCTAAGGGAGTCCAAATGGTAGTAAAAGAGATGCCAAAAGAAGATTTTGATAAACGAGTTAAGAATGGGATCATAGAAGAGGTTGAGGCCTCTGAATGGGTGGCAGCTGTGGTGAGCTGATGACATTTCCAGGAATTTTGGAATTCTACAATAAGTTTGCTTCTAGGTTTGCTGAAAGAACAGGAAAAATGAGAAGCTTATTGTACAAAGGGAAATAATTTAATTGGTTTGTGGTCTGTGAGAATGAATTTCATGACATCAAAGACAGCTTGGAGAAAACCTTGGAGTTAGGAAGTTGTAATTCGAAAGATAAAACTACAGTAATGACTGATGCAAGTTCTAAATGTTTAGGTGCAGTTTTGGAGAAAAGCTCGGATGGAAAAAGTAGTACTGTTTTGTTCATTTCAAGGGGGCTGAGAGGAGCAGAGTGTAATTATTCAGTTGTAGAGAAAGATGCTCTTGGTGTATACTGGGATGTGAGAAAATTAAGGAAGTTTCTGTGTGGGCGAAAGTTTAAAATAGTAACTGATCACAAGCCTCTCAAGGAAGTATTTATGGTGAAGGGAATTGATATGGTTTAACTTCAGATCCGGTAGTTGGTGGTGGCCCTACAAGAGTTTGAATTTGAGCCATCTTGCATGCCTGGTGTATTAAATGTGCAGGCATATTCTCTCTCGAGATTAGGTGGAAAGCACGAGATAGAGGCTATAGAATATGGAGATTATTTTACTGGTGAACACTGTTATGCGGAAGTAAAAAGTATGTTTTATAACAAATTGATTCATGAGTCCTAATGGACAAAAGAGCTTCTGGCTGATGAAACTTTACTAAAGGTGAAGAAGTTAACACAATGTGAGTGGTGCACGAAACAGGAGTGTGGCTGCAATTTGTTAGGTTATTGGCAGGTGACGAATGAATTGACTGTTGTAGATGGTGTCTTAGTAAGAGGCAGCAAGCTGATTCCTCAGTTTGCGTTGAGAAACAAGTCAGTGAATAATACCCATGCTAGTCATATTGGAATTTCCAAAACAAAGGAGAGGGTAAGAACTAATTACTGGTGGCCTTAAATAGATGTGATGGTGGAAAGGGAGGTTAGAAACTGTCAAGAGTGTGCATGGTCTGATAAGGTATTAAAATGTAGGACACAACCAGTGGTCATAAGAAAAGAAGCCACAGGGCCGTGGATGGATATAGCCTTGGATATACTTTGTCCAGTTGGAGTGAAGTCACATGATCAATATGTCATTGTCTGCATGGACATGTATTCAAAGTGGCCCAACATTAAAGTGGTGGATTCTGTGGAATCTAAAGATGTTATTTGTTTCTTGGAAGAGTTGTTTTAGAGGGAGAGTTTTTCTTCCTCTATTCTTACAGACAATATACTGCTCTAGAGAATTATCCAATCACTGGCAATTTCATAGGATAAAATTGCACCTCATCACAACCTCATAATATTCCTGGACCAAGAACAACACTGTTAAGTAAGAAGAATTCTACCTGATTGGGAAAAGAAGTCTGAATGTTTCCAAGTCTTCAGTGGCACCCAGGGACTGGATCTGCTGTCCTTGCCTCAAAGATCATCTGGCCGACCTCTTGCTTATTGCTGAAAGGACGCACAAGGCAGGGAGAGGTCTTTTCTGTGAATGAGACCCTACTGTCTAGTTGGGAGTGGGCTGCATTAGACCTTGGAACAGGCGTTATTGGAGGGAGATCTGTTGCCTTGAAGCATACCCTGAGGGCCAAAGAGCTGCAAAAGAGCCAGAGTGTGACCTTACAAGCAGTACGAACCAATACAGTTCATCAAAGCCCGCTAAGGAGGATGCAGCCCAGCTGGGTGCCGATTGCTGGTTCGTCCTGCTTTAAGTGTTGTCACTGAATGTTCGAGGGGGTCTGTATGGCACTGCAGAAGTGTGTCTGAACCTGTGAAGCCTTTGTGGCCACAGCTTCTTGTCTTGTGCTACTGGAGGTAAATGATAGAACTTGGCACTGGGTTACATGAGGACTCAGCCATAGTGACAAAGTGTACTTGGTGGCTAAACACTCTGACCTTTTCCCTGCACATTGCTTTTGGTGGGAGATTGTAGGCAACATATCTGACTTCGAGTGACTCTTGTTGGCTTCAGCATCCTGCTTTGCTCCACTTGAGAACAACAAAAGTAATATCCCAAGGTAAAGAAAAGGAAAGGAATTGATCTGTGTAAATTTCTAGGCTTACCTGATCCCACCCCATCGTGGTTGGTCTGAAATCAGGCCTGGATCCAACTTTACCATGAATAGTAACTTTTTTTTATTAGTGCTTTGCCTTTACTTGGAGTTTTTTGCCCTAAAATGTTAAATATCCATGCCACTTAAATAATACATTTTAATACTTGTTCTGCCATTCTGCTTGTTAGTTTTTTAAACTGATTTTTATGTCGACCATAGCAGCGCACAAGCGCTGCTTTTCCGACGTATTATTTATCTGGGCTTTTAGCCACACCCACCTCATGCCCCTCACGATCGGTCATTCATGGGCTTGCCCTTCAAAGATCCTTTATCATCATTGGTAAATGCATTACGTTTGTCCCTCCTTGGGGTGGTTTCGTTACCGCCTTGGACACCGACCCTGTTACATGGCTAATTGCACTTTTGCCAGTAAGTTTGACTGCGAGCTAACTTCTTTTTCCTTTTGTGTGTCTCCTTCACGCTGATGGTGTGGTGCTATGAATCGGCTTGCTTATGTGAAACTGTATTCCTTTTCATTTTCAGTTTATGTGGCAAGAAAAGTCCGGTTAGGAGTTTACACTGCTAATAACTCTAACTCGAGCAAATGCGAGACTCATTACATTGCAAATGCTTGTTCTAAATTGGTTTGGTTTGGTTATTTTGTTGTGTTCTTAGCTTTTTACTGTTTACTGCCTGATCGTGGTACATATGTCTCTCTGGAATGCCTCCTGGTTGGTCATTAACTCCAAAGGGTTAAGCAGCCTTTCTCATTAAATTGTATTGTTACCTAGCCAGATATTAAGGTCGTTGGAGATATTCATTCTCAATGTTTTAGCATGTGATTCTGTAACATTGTAAGCTGCAAGCATAGTAGCGGGTAAGTAATATGTTCCGCATGAAAAGCATGTATAATAACTTTGTTTTTAACCTAACAATAGTATCCTTCCACTTTCCTACCTGAATCAAAAATAAATTGTTTACTTGTTCTCATCTACAGAGTGTAGTAACCCAACGTCTACCCCTGGAAGGGAATGGGAAGAATATCTACAGATCCGAGGCCTTGTTGAGAAAATTCGCAAGAAGCAAAAAGGTAAAAATTAAGTTAGGAATACTTCAGCTGCCAATAAACTTGTGATTTACAATATACAATTTTGAGGTTGTTCTTGCAAGAATATCCAACAAAACAATTATTTAACTCCTTTAGTGCCGAGCTGTCTGCGTACCCCATGGCCACATGTTTTTCTTTCAATATTTACAAAAAGCTTATACAATCATTGTAAGGGCACTTCCCTGGCAATTTGTGTCTTGTTTGAATTGCATGTAAATGCGTGTCATAAGGGCATACAGGGTACGTCTTTATATGACGTGTATAGATACATCCGTAGGGGAGTCATAGTGTTACAAATGAGTGAAAATAATGAACCGTAACATTAATATAAAAGCTAATTAATGGTTGCACTACTATTGGCCACATGTATTGGTTGGTTTTATGCTCTAGGAACTTAGTTATATCACGGAATGTAACTACGCTTGCCTTTTGCTCAGCTTGAAAATCAGAATACAGTGACAAAAAGGCATCTTTGGCTACATAGCTTGGCAAACGGAAGAATTAGGGTCTTTTATATATGAATATTTATTGGCTAGGTGTATAAACGATGCACTCTGCGATTGCGCAGCCATATTATAAACACTGCACCTTTGTTTTCCCTACTAGGACACAATTTAACCTAGTTTTACTCTGGATGCTCTGCTTGTTTCACATCACACTGACAGGGACTCATAGTTAGTGTTCTATCAAACAAACATCAACTTACTAGTGTTGGACCTGGCCCTTTTTACAGGGTCACCCCCAAACTTTTTGCCTTCCTCCTCCTATTTTTTCTGACCTCTTTTTGTTGGCTCTAGGACTCTGAGCACTTTATCACTTACGATCAGTGCTAAAGTGCAGGTGCTCTCTCTTCTGAATTTGGTATGATTTGCTTACACCTAATTGGCATATTTAATTCACCTGTAAGTCCCTTGTTCAGTGGTATACTTATACCCAGGGCCTGTAAATTAAATGCTACGAGTGGGCCTGTAGCGCAGCTTGCGCCACCCAAAGAAGTAGCCTTTCAAACCTGTCTCAGGCCTGCTCCTACAGGGCCTGCATGCGCAGTTTACTGCTACTGGGACCTGGCATCTAAATTTACTTGCCAGGCCTGGAACTCCCCTTTTACTACATATGTCACCCCTAAGGTAGGCCCTAGATAGCCCTATGGGCAGGATGCTGTGTGGGTAAAAGGCAGGAGATGTGCCTGGTTGTGTGTATTATTGTCCTGGTAGTGACCAACAGCCTATTTGGTTTCTCACTACTGTGAGTGCTGCTGCTCTCATAGAATTGCATTGTAAATGCCCTAACATATGTCTAGGTGGTATTGTCGGATCAATGGGGGTAGGGTAGGCATGGTGGTAATGGTGGTGAGAAATACTGCTTACTTGTGTAGATGGATTTGTATTACCGTTATAGAAATGGCACTTTTAGAAAGTGGGCATTTCTCTGTGCTTATGACTGGTGTTTTGCAGCTTGATTCCAATCCATGTCTGGGGCAGAGTAACAGCTGGGCTTTGTTCATACATTTCAAGCAGCCTGTACACAGGGAGGGTGGAGGTGTCACAAGAGTGCATCTGCATATTGAATGGTCTTCCAGGGCTGGAAGAGGGAGAGGCGGGGCACGCCTGCATTTGTAAAGGATGTACCCTGGCCTCACATAAAGTGCTTGTTTACTCTCCACTGCTGTCTGAAGCCAATGCTGGAAGAGAAACAGGACACTGCTTAGGTGCATACTTTATCCAACCAGAAACTCAATTTCTAACAACTAGCATTTGGTGAGCTGGGAGAGGCAAAGAGCCTCTTAGCAAGGTGGATGCAATGCCTGACCTTGATGAGTGGGAGGAGGTAGGGCCATGGGAACAGAAGTGCTTTTGATTTTTAAATCACACACTATTGCAGCTATTGGCAATGCCTTATGCCTATTTTTGAATGTACACAACTTGTTAGTTTCAATATTGCTGCTTAGAATTTGTGTCCTAAGACACCATTGTTTCTTTTAATAATGCCTATTTGTAGGTTTCACCTGTAGAGCGCTGGCAAAATCTGTTTAAAAAAAAAATTATAGCAAGGTTAGAGCCCGCCCATTACTTGCCTTTACTCATCATTGGTTTGCTTCAGTGTCACTCCGTTTTTCTTGCTTTTTATTGGTTAGCGTATCCTCCTAGCATACGGCTTCCTCCTGGGTTTTAAGTCTTCCTCCTTGTTTTGGAGCATGGAAAAATACAGTTTCCTGTGGCCAGTGTCCTACTGGCTATCGACTCACCGAAGTACAATTTTCTTTCCTTTTGGTGTCTCTCTCCTTCACCCCTGCCCTCCTCTGACTGTCATTCGGCCTCCCCCGTCATTAGTCTTCATTTAAAATAAATTATGTTTTCATCATGTGATTCTGTGTATTTCATAGTGTTTGGTATAACATATTTGTCATTCATGGTGCTACTTAAAAAATCTGTTATTTATTCATCTGCAGGACCGAACCCGTGACCTACGAATTACACAACCATCTTGGCTCTTAAGTCAGTAAATCGTTTAAAAGTGGAGGAGTGCCAGTTACAGGCACAGTGCACATTTACCAGTTCGGCTCTGACACTATAGTGGTGGTGATGGGGGTAAGGAATAATATTTTGGGTGGTGTGGAGAGGCTTTGCCGTCTCTTTGGATCTACTGAAATAGACCAGAGCATCATGTGTGCTTTAATAATATATGGAAAACAGAACTCATTCCATTAAACATATGTACCTGAAACTAAAATCCTTTTAAGTGCTGCCACTCAGCATAGTAAAACCTAAAAACGGGTGGGTCCTTTCCCAAATCCATTGTACAATTTAGGTTTTTATGAGGGCCAAAAGAAGAAACAATACATAAAGCGATCCACAAGATACCTCACATGTGTAGGGCAACACCGCCTCCAAACCTGCGACAAAGGTCTTATGAAAAGTCCTCAAAAAAGAGCGAGGAACAACCTGGGCAAAAAATTGCATTATTACTGACATCCATTTGGACTTGCTGCACAAGTGATTGACCAAAGCCCCACCATTGACAAGAAAGGCCTTTTTGTTGAAGACATTATTTCAATAGACGCCTCACCAGCAGACCGTATTAGCAGTACCCTGTCGTCTACAAGCAGGAAGCTACAGTCCGCGATTGTACTGTTGATGACAAGACGCCTGTTGATGATAACATGGTTGACTATTACTGTGCCTGTTCCCACAACAACAAATCCTTTCCCATTGACACCTAGGGACGTGGGAGAAAAGAACTTGTCTGACTCAGATCTCATGTTTGATATGGAAGAAGCAACATTTTAAGAAAGTGGTAGGATGATGATGACTGATATGAATTTACAACCAACCAACCACCTACACAATCTGAAAAAAGGCGCAAAAAAGTTTGACACCCCATGACTTCTGTGGAGCAGTAATGTTTTCTATGTGATTTTAAAGAACAGCCTCAGAAAAGTACAGCATCCATCCTGAATCTGGTCTGAGTCTCAAACGAATTTATATGTTGGCCACAGTTCAGCCAGTCATACCCTGCCTGCAGAAGAACAGGATTCCAGAATCCCTGCCAGCATGCTTGACTGGCCACCCAAATCCTGACTCCATCCCTATGCCATCGGTCCAGTGAAGATCTAGAAACCATGTCACTCCCGTTTCAGTTCCCCCTGACTGGAATGGCAGCCACATTGACAGCTTGGAGTGCATAGTCAGCTCTATGGTTGCAAGATCCATAAAAGCTATGAATCCTTGGTTATGCTGGGGTGATATGATTGCCAGAAGTGGCATGGAATTCCACCTCATATAATCTCATCCTAGAGCTTAGAAGGGAAGAAGCTAAGGCCATCATCAGTTTAGCAAATGCATTAACTGCATGGTACTACACTCAGACAGAGGTCAGCAAGGCTATGGGAAAACAATGGCAGAGAAAAAGGGAACAACCTCACCATGCTTCCATGACAACCTGCAGAGAGCTTAACTTTCACCAGCTGTCCCCCACTTACCCAGAGTGCTTCGGTCATGGGAATTCTCTGATTTTTCCCCTCATTTTAGATGAAGTAACTTCAGATGCCTGGGTGCTCCAGATGCAGGCTGGTCCCACTCTTGAATTTATACAGAAACTACCCATCCACCCACCTCGCCCCCCCCTCCCTCACCCCCCCCCCAAAAAAAAAAACATTCTCTGCACTTGCAGAAGCTACAGAAAGAGATCCTTCTCCTTTTCCTAAATGGAGCAGTTAAAAAAGGTCCCAAAGAACGAGATAAATCAAGGATTAAACTCTAGATTTATTCAAATTAATGTAGTGGAGGCGAATACTTGACCGTTGAAATTTGAATAATTTCCTTAATAAACAAATCTTCTGATTGGCAGCCCTCCAAAAAGCCCTTCTACTGCATCAGGAAGAGAAGTGCTGCCCATACCATTTGGTCTGACATTTCCACCTTGGGTCTTTGCAAAGTGCCTTTCTTCAGTAGCTAAACAACTGAAAGGGTGCAGTTTCATAGAAAGGAGGGGTTCCAGAATCCATAGTCTGGATCTGGGCCCGTCAGATCATCAAAAGCTGCGCCGGTTTAGAGCACAAGCCCTCACCCACCATTGGAGGCATGCTTCATCATAGGCTGTGCTCCTCGTTGGGCTGGGGGTGCAATGCAAGTGGGCTCCACTAAGGGGCACTTTGGCAGAGATCTTTTCAGTATCCGGTCAGGTTGTGTTGACCGGTAATGTCTTCAAGGAATGTTTCAAGAAGAGATTTTGGTGAAATATAGATTGGTCTGAGTGTTTAAAATTAACTAGCGGACCCATCTTTGTCTAAAGTATTCACCTGGCCTCTGTTAAAACAATAAAAACTAAATATTGGCTCATAGGAGTGTTTATGGTTCCTAGATCCCTTTATTTGGTCTACATGTTTCACGCCTAAGTTGTCCTCAAGTGGATCACTAGCATTGCACCTGGATCTTCTAATGCCCAATCTACTTAGGTTGGCAGGAAAAATACTTTATGCATTGTGATGTTCTGTCATTAGCCCAATATTTTGTGAGAAAAAAGTAGTATACCTGGATAGACACTCTAACTTTAGATGTGTACCCTTATTGTGCCTTGACATCCCTAATCTTAAAGTAGAAGGGCCCCTTGGGCACAACACGAGCCTAGACCAACCACTGGTGATTTGACCTCTCAGTAGTTTCTGCTTTTCAGCCTACCATGCTACAACCATCCTGGAAGCCTATCAATGCAAAATAAGCGAACACATTTAAAGTAAGGGTGTCTATCCAGCTATACTATTTTTTAACACATAATATGGTGTAAGTGGTAGGACATATGACCGGCCCAGAACCTCAATGTGGATTCTGGCCCGCCTCCTTTCTAGACATCTGCACACTTTCATTTGTTTACTTATTGAGTTACAAAGGACGTGTGCTGGAACAAATCCCCTCTCTGACCCCCTTTCTTTAGAGCTGCTGCCTTTTGAGGACAAGATCATCAAGCATACCCGTACTTGGATGACTATCTTGGTAAAGCTCCATCAAAGGAAGAAGCTTGTGCTTCCACAGCTGCATCCATCAGCGTATTCCAAGAACTACGGCTATTCTTCAACTCTAAGGGGATTCTCCTACCAATATGTGACAAGATTGTGATTCTTATGGCACTCTTGTAACTTAAATGAGGAAGGATTACCTTGAGAAGAAGGTGTTACAAAACATCTGGCAATGACAGAGGCCCTGTGTTTCAAGCAAACAGTGCCCCTCAGGATGTACAAATCTGTGTTCGATCCTATCTAGTCTTGCGTTGGCCTGATTTCTTCTTGTGGATCACAGATAAGGCCTATTCAGCTTTAGCTAGATTACTAGTGGAAGCAGGCGACTGGCTCATGCAATAACACACTGAAACTCACCAGGCAGCTCAAGCAAACCCTGTGAAACCTCAGAATCGGTCTTCTGTTCTTCCATGAAAGGACAGGATAGTCATGGCAACAGATGTGCCACTGGAAGGATTGGGTGTAGATATCCCGGATCTGTCCACGAGAGGCCTCCGGTCGAAGGAGGAGAAAGAAATCCATGTAGACATCCAGTAGTTACAGTTGCAGTCCTTCCTTCCGAGTTTAACAAAACAAGGTGTGTTGATCCAGATACACAACACAAATTTGACTTTGATGTACTACGTTGTTAAGCAAGGTTGTTTATGGTGAAACTAGGAATCGTTGACTTCATTGTTCCTGATTACTTCTGCATGTCTTATCAAAATACTATTGCTGTCCACAATAAAGAAGAATGCAATTTCATGCACATACAAGGGATGGCCATTATAAAGCCAGAAATGCCCACAGTATGCCACAAAAGACCAGCAAGTTGCCAAAATCCATCAAAAAGCTGAACAGCTGGATCAATGCATGCCCGACACACTTGCTCCCTTCAAGTGCAATCCAACTACAAGACCTCATCCACCGTCTAGCTGGTACACAGAAGAACACAGGCTTATTGTAAAGAAGTGGCTCCCTGTTGCAGTTACCCCCCACTTTTTGCCTGATACTGATGCTGACTTGACTGAGAAGTGTGCTGGGACCCTGCTAACCAGGCCCCAGCACCAGTGTTCTTTCACCTAAAATGTACCATTGTTTCCACAATTGGCACAACCCTGGCGCACCTAGGTAAGTCCCTTGTAACTGGTACCCCTGGTACCAAGGGCCCTGATGCCAGGGAAGTTCTCTAAGGGCTGCAGCATATCTTATGCCACCCTAGGGACCCCTCACTCAGCACAGACACACTGCTTGCCAGCTTGTGTGTGCTGATGGGGAGAAAATGACTAAGTCGACATGGCACTCCCCTCAGGGTGCCATGCCAACCTCCCACTGCCTGTGGCATTGGTAAGTCACCCCTCTAGTAGGCCTTACAGCCCTAAGGCAGGGTGCACTATACCACAGGTGAGGGCATATGTGCATGAGCACTATGCCCCTACAGTGTCTAAGCAAAACCTTAGACATTGTAAGTGCAGGGTAGCCATAAGAGTATATGGGCTGGGAGTCTGTCAAAAACGAACTCCACAGCTCCATAATGGCTACACTGAATACTGGGAAGTTTAGTATCAAACTTCTCAGAATAATAAACCCACACTGATGCCAGTGTTGGATTTATTAAAAAATGCACACAGAGGGCATCTTAGAGATACCCCCTGTATTTTACCCAATTGTTCAGTGCAGGACTGACTGGTCTGTGCCAGCCTGCTGCTGAGAGACGAGTGTCTGACCTCATGCGGTGAGAGCCTTTGTGCTCTCTGAGGACAGAAACAAAGCCTGCTCTGGGTGGAGGTGCTTCACACCTCCCCCCTGCAGGAACTGTAACACCTAGCAGTGAGCTTCAAAGGCTCAAGCTTCGTGTTACAATGCCCCAGGGCACTCCAGCTAGTGGAGATGCCCGCCTCCTGGACACAGCCCCCACTTTTGGCGGCAAGTCCAGGAGAGATAATGAGAAAAACAAGGAGGAGTCACTGGCCAGTCAGGACAGCCCCTAAGGTGTCCTGAGCTGAGATGACTCTAACTTTTAGAAATCCTCCATCTTGTAGAAGGAGGATTCCCCCAATAGGGATAGGAATGTGACCCCCTCCCCTTGGGAGGAGGCACAAAGAGGGTGTACCCACCCTCAGGGCTAGTAGCCATTGGCTACTAACCCCCCAGACCTAAACACGCCCTTAAATTTAGTATTTAAGGGCTCCCCTGAACCTAAGAATTTAGATTCCTGAAACCTACAAGAAGAAGAAGACTGCTGAGCTGAAAAACCCCTGCAGAGGAAGAACAGAAGACACCAACTGCTTTGGCCCCAGTCCTACCGGCCTGTCTCCTGCCTTCCAAAGAACCCTGCTCCAGCGACGCTTTCCAAGGGACCAGCGACCTCTGAATCCTCTGAGGACTGCCCCGCTTCAAGAAAGACAAGAAACTCCCGAGGACAGCGGCACTGCTCCAAAAGAACTGCAACTTTGTTTCAAGGAGCAGATTTAAAGACCCCTGCAACCTCCCGCAAGAAGCGTGAGACTTGCAACACTGCACCCGGCGACCCCGACTCGACTGGTATAGAACCAACACCTCAGGGATGACCCTCCGGCGACTCCGAGACCGTGAGTAACCAAAGTTGTCCCCCCTGAGCCCCCACAGCGACGCCTGCAGAGGGAATCCCGAGGCTCCCCCTGACCACGACTGCCTGAACTCCATTTCCCGACGACTGGAAAAGACCCTGCACCCGCAGCCCCCAGCACCTAAAGGAACGGAACTCCTGTGCAGGAGTGACCCCCAGGAGGCCCTCTCCCTTGCCCAGGTGGTGGCTACCCCGAGGAGCCCCCCCTCGCCTGCCTGCAACGCTGAAGAGATCTCTTGATCTCTCATTGACCATTGAAAACCCGACGCGTGTTTGCACACTGCACCCGGCCGCCCCCGCGCTGCTGAGGGTGTACTTTTTGTGTGAACTCGTGTCCCCCCCGGTGCCCTACAAAACCCCCCTGGTCTGCCCTCCGAAGACGCGGGTACTTACCTGCTGGTAGACCGGAACCGGGGCACCCCCTTCTCTCCATTGAAGCCTATGCGTTTTGGGCACCTCTTTGACCTCTGCACCTGACCGGCCCTGAGCTGCTGGTGTGGTAACTTTGGGGTTGCTCTGAACCCCCAACGGTGGGCTACCTTGGACCCAAACCTGAGACTTGTAAGTGACTTACTTACCTGACAAAGCTAACAAAAACTTACCTCCCCCAGGAACTGTGAAAATTGCACTGTGTCCACTTTTAAAACAGCTTATTGTGTTTTATGTGAAAAGTATACATGCTAATGTAATGATTCAAAGTTCCTAAAGTACTTACCTGCAATACCTTTCAAATGAGATATTACATGTAGAATTTGAACCTGTGGTCCTTAAAATAAACTAAGAAAATATATTTTTCTATAACAAAACCTATTGGCTGGATTTGTCTCTGAGTGTGTGTTCCCCATTTATTGCCTGTGTGTATGTACAACAAATGCTTAACACTACTCCTTGGATTAGCCTACTGCCCGACCACACTACCACAAAATAGAGCATTAGTATTATCTCTTTTTTGCCACTATCTTACCTCTAAGGGGAACCCTTGGACTCTGTGCATACTATTCCTTACTTTGAAATAGTGCATACAGAGCCAACTTCCTACACTTATGAAATGCCACTGTAAACAACTACAGCGCAAATGGAGAACAAGTCAAGACACCATCGAAAAAGACATATTCAAATCCCGGACAAGACACTACCACCAGCAGATATTGGACACAAAGCATACAGCTCTTGCAGACCTCATCGACACTGGCAGAAAAGGCAGCAGGGGAATCTTCGCCATCACCAAAGATATCACTGTGCCTCCAGCAACATCACGTCTCACTTGGCCTCTGCAACAAGCTCTTTGAATTCATCTGTAACACAATCATTTGCATGTATGCAACTTTGACCATCAACCAGGCCCCACCACTGTTGCAAATCAACTTCCGACCAGGTCTGAAGAATGAAACGTGACCTTGTGGCCCCCAGTCACCATTGTGGAAACCGCTGCTACCAGGAAGACCGGTGATACTCAAAGTACGGCTCGGGGGCCACATGCTGCCCTCCTGACCTTTATATGTGGCCCTCTGGTGAACTGCAGCACTGGGCTGTTGTTTATTCTAATCACCCTTAACATTAAACAGTGTTAAATAAATGGGATACCATTTATTTAAAGGTTAATTCAGTTGAAAGGAAGTAACCAGAGTATCCCGCACCACTTAACTTTAAGAACTCTATTTATAAAGAAACCTTACAGCATACCTGTAAAATTATGATAGCCTCTTCAAAATTCAAAAAGTGCATTTCATTAACATGCAGAAACGTTTCACCTTAGTAAATCAGAGTATATCAGTGCATTGAAAAGTATTTTTTTAAGGGGACAGTTTTCAGACATGAATTTAGAAACATTCATGCCCGCCCCAACAACAATGCCAATAGTGATCTAAGAGGCAAGTCAGTTATGTGCATCCTTTGGTTGGCAGGGGTTGCTATTTACATGAACAACATAATAGTTTTTAAATCGAACACAAGAGAAGGTTTTCTACAGTGCATATCTTTAAGTCATGTATTTCCAGGTCCTCATATTTGATAATGAAGAAAAGCAAGAGACAGTGAAATAAAAACAGTTGCCTAGGATCACGCAATTTGATCAAGTAGGGAAGATGGGATTTAGTCCAGATTTTCTGGTTCCATATTGTGCAGTTATTTTCAGCCACTAGATGCATAAGTTTCGCTTTCCCTATACTAGCTGTACCCCTCCACCCACTGCCATCAATGCAGCCCTTGGTCACACTAGCTAACAAACTTTTTGGACACTTGGAAAATGTTTGTGAGTACTCATAAGAAAGACCATCCATTTGGAGATCCTATCTGAGCCTTGGCCCCACCACACCTGCACCAAAGGACTCCTATCCATCAGCGAAGCACTAACACCCATCCTAAACACCCTCATCGACTCAACGCATTCATGAACACCCAGAAACACATCTCCATCATGCCCCTGCTCAAGAAGCCATCCGCTGACCCAGCCACGCTCTGCAACTACAGACCCATTGCCTTCTGACGATATCTGGCCAGGATCTTGGAGAAGCTAATCAACTGACGCCTGACTGACAACTTCAGCAACGACCATCTTCTCAATGCCATGCTGTCTGAATTCTGGCTCAACCACCATTCAGAAATTGTGCTTAGCACTGCCACTGGTGACATCTGCATGATCATTGACAGAGGAGACACAACAGCCCCCTTTCTCCAGGTCCTGCCTGCAGCATTTGACATGGTCTCATACCCCATCCTAATCAGATAGCTGAGCAAAAATGGTATTTATTCAAAGACTGGCTTTCCGCTGGATCTACACCTTAATGGATAAAACACAAGCTATCAGCCTCGCACCTTACCCCTCTAAAGCCCGCAAACTCATCTGTGGAGTGTCTCAAGGTTTATTGCTCAGTCCCACCATCTAAAGTGCATAAGTGATCACTGCGTTCATGACATCACCATTGTCGCCTATCCAAGCGACACACAACCTATACTCTCCTTCACGTGCAAAACCTCCAACTCAACAAACAAGTTCACTGCCTGCATGACCGAAGGCGCTAACTGGATGAAAGCCAACTTTCTCAAGCTCAACACTGACAAGACAGAAGTAGTGATCTTTGACAAGAACACCTCGCATAGTACCGCAACTGGAGACTGGCTAAACTCGCCCCTCCCCCCCCTCATACTCTGCACCCATGCCAGGAACCTGGGAATCGTCATCATCACCACAAGCTGAACCTGACCTCACAAGTCAATGCTGTAACTGAATCCTGCTTCCACACCCTGAAGATGCAGAGAAAGATGTTCAAATGGCTCCCAAGCAACACCACAAAAACTGTCATTTATGCCATGGTCACATTGGGATATGGTAAAACCCACTTTGATAGGATCATCATGGATGTCTACCTTTCTCCAGGGATGTTCATCATTATGCATGTTGGTCAGTACCAGAGAGAAGTATTTAGGGTATCCACTGTGCTGATGTTCAGAATTGCTGCGGCCCAACCATTATTTCCGGGAAGCAGTGAAGAACCTGAAAGATAAATTGTATTGGGGTGAGAGTTGAAAGAGTGTTGGGGTGAGAGTGAGAGCTGGGCTGATGACATGTTGGTGAGAATGTATTAGAGTAAGTGAGTATTGTGTGTGCGTTGGTGTGGAGTGTGCTGGTGGGAATGTATTGTGGCGAGAGAATAGTGGACAGTACTAGAAATGGAGTGTCAGTGAGTGAGTATGTCGGTGAGAGTGTTGGTGGAGAGCATGCTTCTAAACAAACAGATCTTCACGTGGGCGCATAATGGACAAAATAATCATAGATTCTTTTAATCTGTGTCCTTGAAGGCAAAATGTGGAAAGTGAATTCCTGGAGGATCATTGATGTTTTCTATTCACACTATTTCTTTGTTTCTGATGATCAGGCTTATTCAAAAGTGGGAGAGACCTTCTTCATATCTCTTGATCTACTTTTTATGCTTCTCATTTTCCTGCCAATCCAGTGTTAGTAATATTTCCCTACAATTTGAAGCATATAAATCTGTTGAGGGACGCTTAATGAAGGAGTAATTTACTTCAGCAAGTGTATCTCCTCAGTTTTATAAATGAAATACTCTGCCTCTCATTTTCTGATGTTTGGCAAGGTGATCTAAAATGGCTACCTCTAAGTCAACTTTCTGCAAGATCTCTGTTTAAAAAATGGAATGGCTAAGAGCCATGGTTTGATGTCTGATTATCTGCGGTGTTATGTTAGCATGCTACAAAGGGGAAAGCAAGAATCCATTAAAATGTTTTTACAGATCCTGGATTGTGATGGGTAGTTATTCTAAATTTATGAACAAGGAAGTTATTGTTTGACAACCACTAGTAAAGGTAAGTAGCTTGTCCATATGTGCAACTTTTTAATTGTGCTGCTTTCTTATTCTTTTTCATCACTTCATTGCTTTAGAAAGTATGCCTCGGGTAGCCCTTATAAAGTGATGGGACTGCGTGGGTCCTTGATTAATAATCTATATAAAAGATATGTGTTCTCAACCCAGTTTGTGTACATTCACTGCAGCTATTAGCTGCAAACGTTTATAAGAAAACGTGGCTAATAAAGTGAATATTTTATTGTAGAGACTGAGGAGTAGTATTGCACAGTATATGGGTGTTACAATTTGTTAGACAATGTTCAGAATATCACCTTTTATTTTTATACAGAATGTTCATTCCCAACTGTGCTGCTTCATGTCAGATGGGTAGAATGTGAAGGCTAGGGTTCGTAGCACAAAAGTTGACAAATGGATTAAGTACAACTTGTTCTTCTGAGGAAAATGCCATGATCCCTGTATTTGACATTGCTTTCATATTATTTTGCACTTTCAAGGTTTATCAGTTGTGTTTGATGGAAAGAGGGAAGACTATTTTCCTGATCTAATGAAGTGGGCAACTGTTAATGGTGCTTCTACAGAAGGCTTTGAATTGGTTGAATTTCCAGGGGAAGGTTGTGGTTTGAAAGCAACTAGAGGCATTAAGGTAAGTGTCTCATGCGTACAGTGACATCTGCCATACAGTCATTTGTTCAAGTCAAAACAGCCATAATGTCCACATTTCTGAACAACACTTTTTACTTCTTCTCGTTAAGTTTCTTCTACTTTTAACATTTTCTTTGTTCTTCCAGCTACATATATGATGGAAAACACTGTTGCAAAGGGCACATTTGGCACACAATCAGTCTGGGTCTCATGCCTGCAACATAGCAGGTGCTATCGCCCCTCAGTTCCTCCACTAGAGCTGCTTGGAAGGGAATGTAGGCATTTGTCAAGAATGATGCATCAGTACTGAAATTCTTAATCTACACTCCAGTCCCAGGCTTTTCTTTGAAGAACCCGGGGATCAGCCTGTATTACACACCGTAGAATTGTAAGAGAGAAGACGTTGTAGGAGACATTGCTGTGTGAGTGTCTTCAAGAGGATTTGGTTGCCTCTGTCTTATTGGCTTTCATTGAGCATCCACTAAGCCTTCACTGTGTTCATAGATCATTCCCTGAGGAAAGGTCTCTTGCTCACAAAAGACACCATGGAGGAAATTTAACTGAAGATTGTAATTACAGCTTTAGGTATCTACTTTGCTTAAGAAGGAAATCTATCATAGTAGTGTGTAAGGGTCAACATTAAGTGCCAGATCCATGAACAGTTCATTTGTTTGTGCCCTTTCTATTGAAAATGCTAAGGGTTTTAGTGGACTGTGTGCTAGATTCAGAAAGCACAAACAGCTGCTGCCCAGTCCCCCATCTTTCAGACTGAAGTTTTCTTTATAATTCTGCACAGTGCAAAACACATTTCTGCACAATACAAAATAAACGTAAACGTTTGGAAGCCCTCTTGAGATTTACCTATTCACTGAGCCCTGCAGTTGCTTCAATTTCAGTCCTTTCCTTGCTCTCATATGGATCGGTAAATATATGTGAGATGAACACAAATCCCGTCATGCAAGTGTTTCCATGGGTACTTCTTCTGTGTCCTTACCCTCTGGCTTCCAAACGCCTTATCTCCCTTTGATATATGTATAAATCTCATTAAAACGTGTATCAGGGCATATGTAAGGATCCCCCAATATGAACCTCTGGCTGGAATGTACCGAGACCCTGGCAGTCAAGTGGTCTGTGAAGAGTTTTTCAGTCCAATTCCTCAATTAATCTCCCAGTACAGAGATTTATTTTTTCAGATATTGTGAGTCAAGCAGCCAGACAACAGACCATCAGTGAGGGCATAAGGATCAGTGCTGGTATCAGTATGCACCACCCATTTTGGGCCCCTGCAGGTATCCTGGGTTGCGCATGGCATTTGGTGGCCAGGTGCATGGATTTTTGTATGATGCGTTGTGGTGCAGATTGCAGACTACCTCTAGGTGGGTGCAGATGTGACTGACAGGTGCTGCTGTTTTTGGGAGTGGGCATACCATCAATGACAAATGAGATAGGCACATCTCAGGCATTCTGAAGGAAGATGGCTGTGAGCCATTTGCATTTAGCAGGGGAAAAGTTTTTGTTTTTCAGTATCTTTACCTACTTAAATGACCAACCCAGTTGTACTTTCTGCTTTCATCATTTACTCTATCATTTATTTTCTTTGATAGTTTCACAGCTTCTCCAATCTAAGACAATGACAGTTTCCTGCCAAAGAAATAGTCATTTGGATTGTTGGATGATTTGCGCTGGTATTTTCCAGTTCTTAAATTCTTGTACGGTGGCCCTCATTTCTTTGCCCGTTTGAGCAAATTCGAATGCCATATCTTGGAATGCCCTAACTCTGGTCTTGAAGAATCTAGCAGAATCTGCTTTGGAAAGGATTGGCTCTTTTATGCTGTCATCCATAAACTATGCCAAATTGTTGGTAGAAGAGCCTCTTCTTTTTGAGTGGTACTTACTAAGCTCTTGTGATCGTTAAACATCTGTTTTCACCTCCTGCTGGTTTTAGAAAATTAGCTTTAATAAGAAATTGAAAATATTTTTGGGAGTGGCCTTTGCCTTTTACAGCTTTAAGTATACCAAGGAATCACAAAATCAGTTTTTAAAGCTGCTTTGTAGATTTTGATTTGTTTTCTTTGTTTTTTGTAATTTCTTTCTGATGTAGCAATTGCCATTCCTGATTAGTTTTTTCCTAAACAGTGTTTGGTTTGTCTTTTATATCTGGTACATCAACTCTACAATACCTACATCAAATAGTTCTGCATAATTCCAGATACTTTAGGTCTCTCTTGGATTTCTGTCTAAATGTTCTTGGCTTTTTTAACAGTCTTTTTCTTTTAGCCTCAACACAGCTCCTTGTTTTGTGCTTGCCTTATAGCCTTCTTTGCACAGGATCTCTAATTATCTCTGGAACTGAGCTTTTAGGGAAAGTTGTTGAAGTGTCTAACCCAGAGCCGTTTTCGGAGTCAGTGTGGATTGGATTTGAAGCTTGGATCCCTTTGAGCAATCCGATAAGTCTATTTGTAGTTCCAGTTTCTTATTAGTCTTAATTTCCTTTTTACAATTATCGCCTTCTTATGCATTATTTGATAATGGTTTGAAAATGTGATATGATTTTCTAAGGCACCACTTCCTCTGTTTTTGAGTAAGGCTCTAGACTTATCAAACTTCATGGAAAGCCATTCTTTTCATAGATTTTCTTTTTTCCCTGTGTAGATTAAAATTTACTCTTTTCAAATGTAAAGTCTGGCAGAAGTTCTTTCTGGGGCATGTTGTGAAATTGAGCCAATATTGTTGCCTTAAGTGAGAGACTCTTCTTTCGTTTGAATAGCTTGGCAGAAGGGACTTGCCCTGTCATCACTATTTCCCTTATTAGGAGTTCATTTGCAGTTTCATTTGCGACATTGAAGTATAGCAACCCAGGGTTCATTACATTAAAATTCACAGAATGTTTGTCTTTCTCGTAGCAATCGGTTGTATCATTATCACTCTTTAAATGAAGACTATACTTGGGAAGTTCCTGGGGGAGTGGTCCCAAAGATTTTATCTGCCTCTTAGGGGATTCAATGTCCTCGTGAACCTCCTCAAATGGATGTTCTCGGCTTAATTTACTGTTGGCACTCTACTTGCTTACCACAGCTCCTGACAATTGTTCCATATACATATAGGATGGTTTTGAGGCCCCATAGTTTTCAATCCATTATTTAAAACAGGTTCTTCAGGCACACTTTGTTTTGGTGAACAGAGGGTATATTTTCTCCCAAACTTCCAGTAGAGTAAGCATATCTTTTCTAACCTCCTCATTCATCTCTGTGCCCATATTAAATGTGCGGCCTCTGGGGTAGTCATTGTTTTTTTACCTTTTTATTATCATTAACTCTTTATCGCTTTCATTTGTTCTAGTCTCCAGGCGATTGCTGTAGGCTGAGGGAACTTATCTCTGGTCCCCTAATGTGATTGTTGTAGCTCTGTACCTCTATTGGGATACAATAAAGCTTTGTTGTTTTGCAGCTGCATATTTTCTCTTTCTCGTATCCCTTTGGATAGAGTTGTTGCTTTTTTGCGAATCTTGGCTGCCCTCAGCACCACAATCACCTGCAAGACATGGCTCCATTTTATCAGACCTCAGCAATACTGATTCCATTCTGGCAGAGAGCGCTTGGGGCCCTGGGCAGTCCAAGAGCTGGAGAGGTGCCATGTCCTCAACGTGCCAAACCATCACAATATTTGCTCTTCCGAAGCCAACATTTTATAACTTCCTCAGGTAGCAAATCTGTAGGTTCAGTAGGAGTGGATAATTCTCTACCCTTCCATTCCATTGCTGAACTTGTGAACCTGGTTCCTGAAAAAACTGGTTTACACATACTGAGGATTGTCAGGTTCTAGTATTAGCCTTATGTGTGTCACTTAGAAAGACTTTACTAGGTGTCAGTATGTGACTTCATTTATGTCTTTGGGCTGTTGAGTCTTTACCTGTATCCTTTGTTGATGTGTTTATCTTTAAGATCTGTTTAACTGATTAAGTTGTCCTAATTGAATCCTTTAACTGTTATCTCAGCGATTGCTGGCTAACGTAATAGGCTTGAAAACAGCTTGTTCCTGAAAACTATGACAGATATTTTGATGGTCTTTTTCCCTGTGCTCTTTCCCTCCCAGCAATCGCAGATACACAAGCTGTTTGTATTCACAGCATTAAGCTCGTTGCTATCGCATTTGCAAAGGGGACTTTTCAAGCTCTACCCTTAAGACTCTTGCTTGATTTTCCACCACACCTTGTGGTGCGAGAACATGCCTTTTTTTCCCTTGTTTTTTAATGGATTTTATCTTAACAAGGGTTTTCCCTCATAGAACTTCCCTTTTCTTGACTGAGGAAACACATCACAACTTGGATAGTTGTAGGGCTTTTCATTTTTAATTGGACAATGTAGGAAGTTGGCTCTGTATGTACTATTTCAAAGTAAGAAATAGCATGCACAGAGTCCAAGGGTTCCCCTTAGAGGTAAGATAGTGGCAAAAAGAGATAATTCTAATGCTCTATTTTGTGGTAGTGTGGCCGAGCAGTAGGCTTATCAGAGGAGTAGTGTTAAGCACCTGTTGTACATACACAGGCAATAAATGAGGAACACACACTCAGAGACAATTCCAGGCCAATAGGATTTTGTATAGAAAAATATATTTTCGTAGTTTATTTTAAGAACCACAGGTTCAAGATTTACAAGTAATACTTCAAATGAAAGGTATTTCATGTAGGAACTTTGAATTAGCAAAATAGCATATACAGTTTTCACATAAATGACATATAGCTATTTTAAAACTAGACAGTGCAATTTCAACAGTTCCTGGGGGAGGCAAGTGTTTGTTAATTTTTGCAGGTAAGTAAACCACCTACGGGGTTCAAGTTTATGGGTCCAAGGTAGCCCACCGTTGGGGGTTCAGAGCAACCCCAAAGTTACCACACCAGCAGCTCAGGGCTGGTCAGGTGCAGAGGTCAAAGTGGTGCCCAAAACGCATAGGCTTCAATGGAGAAGGGGGTGCCCCGGTTCCAGTCTGCCAGCAGGTAAGTTCCCGCGTCTTCGGAGGGCAGACCAGGAGGGTTTTGTGGGGCACCGGGGGGGACACAAGTCCACACACAAAGTACACCCTCAGCAGCACGGGGGCAGCCGGGTGCAGTGTGCAAACAGGCGTCGGGTTCGCAATAGGATTCAATGGGAGACCAAGGGGTCTCTTCAGCGATGCAGGCAAGGGGGGGGGGGCTCCTCGGGGTAGCCACCACCTGGGCAAGGGAGAGGGCCACCTGGGAGTCGCTCCTGAACTGGAGGTCGGATCCGTCAGGTCCTGGGGGCTGCGGGTGCAGTGTCTTTACCAGGCGTCGGGTCTTTTAAGCAGGCAGTCGCGGTCAGGGGGAGCCTCGGGATTCCCTCTGCAGGCGTCGCAGTGGGGGCTCAGGGGGGTCAACTCTGGCTACTCACTGTCTCGTAGTCGCCGGGGAGTCCTCCCTGTGGTGTTTGTTCTCCACAAGTCGAGCCGGGGGCGTCGGATGCAGAGTGCAAAGTCTCACGCTTCCGGCGGGAAACGTGTGTTGTTTCGAAGTTGCTTCTTTGTTGCAAAGTTGCAGTCTTTGGGGAACAGAGCCGCTGTCCTCTGGAGTTCTTGGTCCTTCTAGATGCAGGGTAGTCCTCTGAGGCTTCAGAGGTTGCTGGACCCTGGGAACGCGTCGCTGGAGCAGTGTCTTTAGAAGTGGGGAGACAGGCCGGTAGAGCTGGGGCCAAAGCAGTTGGTGTCTCCGTCTTCTCTGTAGGTTTTTCAGTTCAGCAGTCCTCTTCTTCTTAGGTTGCAGGAATCTATCTTGCTGTGTTCTGGGAGCCCCTAAATACTCGATTTAGGGGTGTGTTTAGGTCTGGGGGGGTTAGTAGCCAATGGCTACTAGCCCTGAGGGTGGCTACACCCTCTTTGTGCCTCCTCCCTGAGGGGAGTGGGACACATCCCTATCCCTATTGGGGGAATCCTCCATCTGCAAGATGGAGGATTTCTAAAAGTTAGAGTCACCTCAGCTCAGGACACCTTAGGGGCTGTCCTGACTAGCCAGTGACTCCTCCTTGTTTTTCTCATTATCTCCTCTGGCCTTGCCGCCAAAAGTGGGGCTGTGGCTGGAGGGGGCGGGCAACTCCACTAGCTGGAGTGTCCTGGGGTGCTGTAACAAAGGGGGTGAGCCTTTGAGGCTCACCGCCAGGTGTTACAGTTCCTGCAGGGGGAGGTGAGAGGCACCTCCACCCAGTACAGGCTTTGTTACTAGCCACAGAGTGACAAAGGCACTCTCCCCATGTGGCCAGCAACATGTCTGGTGTGTGGCAGGCTGCTAAAACTAGTCAGCCTACACGGATAGTCGGTTAAGGTTTCAAAGGGCACCTCTAAGGTGCCCTCTGGGGTGTATGTTACAATAAAATGTACACTGGCATCAGTGTGCATTTATTGTGCTGAGAAGTTTGATACCAAACTTCCCAGTTTTCAGTGTAGCCATTATGGTGCTGTGGAGTTCGTGCATGACAGACTCCCAGACCATATACTCTCATGGCTACCCTGCACTTACAATGTCTAAGGTTTTGCTTAGACACTGTAGGGGCATAGTGCTCATGCACTTATGCCCTCACCTATGGTATAGTGCACCCTGCCTTAGGGCTGTAAGGCCTGCTAGAGGGGTGACTTATCTATACCTGTAGGCAGTGTGAGGTTGGCATGGCACCCCGAGGGGAGTGCCATGTCGACTTAGTCGTTTTATCCCCACTAGCACACACAAGCTGGCAAGCAGTGTGTCTGTGCTGTGTGAGGGGTCCCCAGGGTGTCATAAGACATGCTGCAGCCCTTAGAAACCTTCCCTGGCATCAGGGCCCTTGGTACCAGAGGTACAAGTTACAAGGGACTTACCTGGATGCCAGGGTGTGCCAATTGTGTAAACAAAGGTACAGGTTAGGGAAAGAACACTGGTGCTGGGGCCTGGTTAGCAGACCTCAGCAAACTTTCAAATCATAACTTGGCATCAGCAAAGGCAAAAAGTCAGGGGGTAACCATGCCAAGGAGGCATTTCCTTACAGACAAAGTGCCTGTTTTTTTTCCCGAAAGTCAGAAAATTAGGATCGCCTATGGCGGTTTTGTCAAAGGTAACAAAGCAGTGACTGGCAATATTTACAGGTAGGTAGTCTGAATATCAGAAGCTTTAGATATGAAAGGTGCTCAACCTCTTCCAAGACATTGTACTCATTCCACAACATCTAAAGCAGCATATGTAGCTTTCAGGAGACATGCACCCATGAAATTCTTAAGGTAGCAGCTTGTGTGGGACTCCATGCCTTTTTAAGCCACATTCACCTGCTGAATCTTCCCATAAATCTTCAGCTTTAAGCTAGAAAGTTCTGATTTATGCAGTTACACTCGCTTCACATTTATGTGGCCGTGGAATCTAATCCTGATCTAGTTGGGAAGGAGGGAGCACCATTGTGTCAAAGTAAGGAAATATCACTTTCATGGGGATTTTGATTATCTCAGTTGTTTATGCCCCTCCTTCGTTACAGATGCCCAGCCCTCTAATGATTAAGTTTATACTATTTTGTAAACTTAGATAACAAAAAAAAAACATACTTGTACTAGGCTGGGGCAATTGATGATGCACAGGTTAAGATGTGGGTATTGCATTAGGATCGGCATGCTTGTGCTTGGTTTCTTCCAACATTTTCAAGTTGTGACATTCTATTTTAGATGATTTTTCTGGTCCTCGCTGAATTGTAGGTAATTCTTTAGTAATTATAGAGAATGTAAAGCTAGAACTAAGCTTTGCAATATCGCTAAGATAGTTTGTCCTAATTCCTGTCTAGCAACTGGTGTATGCTGGTGCTTATTGTATTCCAGAATAACGAGGGCAGGTTATTTAGTTTAAAAAAAGGCGACACTCATTGATTTTTTAATTGTAGACAGTTGTACTACTCAAGGAATTATAAGCATTGAATGAGGATTTTTCTAGGCTTTTCTGTATGTTCACTTGATTATATCTTGTACTATTGAAGAGACCAAAGAGTGGGCTGTTAATGCGTACATTGCTATTATCAGTGCACCGATTTAAAGATAAGTGTACGTTTGTCCTAATTAAAAAAGGTACTCCTAGTTAAGGTGCCAGACACTAGTGAACAGGAAGGTTACTCGGAACTCCAGCATGTGAAAACCTTCTATTAAACTTGTTGGTAGGTGCCCATTAGATGTGCTGATCTTCAGCAGTGGAAGTATTTGAATCAGGAGTTGTGGAAAAGTTGTTCAAGTTTGTGTTTCGTGCATTAAGTACATTTTACATATATAGACCGAATTAACATAGTTGCAATTGACATTTTTTCCTATCATTTATAGAAGTGTGTTTATAAATGTGTTTGAATTAGGCCCCATTTCTGGGTAAAATGCCATACTGGACAAGGGTGCCATCTTCTCCGTCATTTACTCCTGTTTCCTTCACACTGTGCAAGTCCTCTCACCATAGGCTTTGCAGAGCACAGTTGAGTTTTGTCATTAGTTTATTTCCACTGTAATTATGCAATGTTGAATGTCCTATGTTGCTGATGTAAGATTGCAACAAGTATCCATATGTTCTATGGCATGTGTAGCTGCAGATAGACGTGCTGTGCACTGTTCCTGCCATCTAATGTTGGGCTCTGAGTGCTACAAGTTGTTTTTCTTTGAAGGAGTCTTTTCGAGTCACAGGACTGAGTGACTCCTCCTTTTCGGCTCCATTGCGCATGGGCGTCGACTCCATCTTAGATTTTCTTCTTTCCGCCATCGGGTTCGGACGTGTTCCTCTTCGCTCCGTAATTCGAATCGGGAAACTTAGAAAATCATCGAAATTCGTCAGTATTGTTTACGTTCGGTACCGGTTTAGTTTCATCGCATCGGCACCGACAACAAGACCGCTTCGGCGGCCCTTCGGGGCTTCCGCACTTCACCAAGGCCTGGTCGGCCCGACCACACCCGTCATCGAAGACTAATGGACCGGACCCCCTTCCGTTTCTGTCCCAAGTGTCACGCCAAGTATCCTTATACAGACCAGCATATGGTCTGTAAACTGTGTTTATCACCCGAACACAGGGAGGATACTTGTGAGGCCTGCCGAGCATTTCGATCCAAGAAGACCTTAAGGGACCGACGCGCAAGACGACTACAGATGGTGTCGAAACCGAAACAACATCTCGACGTCGAGGAAGAAGAGATGCGGATTTCCATTCAGGGAACAGAATCCGATGAATCTGACGTTGATCGACCTTCGACGGCGGCACAAAAAGTGAGTACACCTGCCCCGTCCCACACCCAAGGTCACACCAAAAAACTAAAGGCCACGGGGATGCCACTGCCGGAAGGCCATGGCTCGACCCACAGAAAAGAAGGTGACCAAATAATATCGGCACCGAAAAAGGCCAAAGAAATGGCGAAGGCTTCCGACTCTGGTCGAGAAACCGGCACCGAAAAGAGTCGGCATCGAGTAATCGAGTCGAGCAAGCCTCGAAAGAGTTTATCAGAACCGAAAAAGACAATTTCAATGGGAATTTCGGTACCGAAAAGACCGGCTTCGGAGCCGAAACGTTCTTCCTACACTGAAGAACAAGGACTTTCTCTGCAGCTCAAAGAAAGGCACAGATTTGAGCAGGAACTGGATTTAGAAGAACATGACCAAACACAGCAAAGGTTACAAATCCAGAAAGACACAGGGAAGATACAAACCATCCCTCCGCTCCAGTCAAAAAGAAAACTGGCTTTTCACGAGACTGAGATGCAACCAAAAGCCAAAGTGGTTAGAGAAAAGTCACCACCACCACATTTCTCACCACAAACATCCCCACTGCAATCACCACAGCTGTCACCAGTGGGTACACCAATAGCACAGTCACCCACACACACTGGGATATGACTCCAGATGATGCGGACCCCTGGGATCTCTACGACCCACCTATATCGGACAACAGCCCAGAGTGTTATCCAACAAAACCTTCACCTCCAGAAGACAGTACATCCTACACGCAGGTACTGGCCAGAGCAGCAACATTCCACAACGTCACAATGCACTCGGAACCGGTGGAGGATGACTTCCTGTTTAACACTCTGGCATCCACGCATGCATCGTACCAAAGTTTACCAATGTTACCGGGCATGCTGAAACACGCACAACAGGTCTTCCAAGAACCTGTAAAAGGGAGAGCCATCACGCCAAGGGTCGAAAAGAAATATAAACCGCCCCGTCAGACCCAGTGTTTATTACTCAACAGCTCCCTCCGGACTCAGTGGTTGTGGGGGCTGCAAGGAAATGGGCAAATTCACAATCTTCAGGAGATGCGCCACCCCCTGATAATGAAAGTCGAAAATTTGACGCAGCAGGGAAAAGAGTGGCATCGCAAGCAGCCAATCAGTGGCGAATTGCCAACTCACAAGCCCTACTTGCCCGCTATGACAAGGCGTACTGGGACGAGATGCAAGACATCATCCAGCACTTGCCCAAAGAACACCAAAAATGTGCCCAACAAGTGGTCGAAGATGGACAGGCCATATCAAACAACCAAATCCGGTCTGCCCTAGACTCTGCTGATACAGTGGCACGGACTGTCAATACAGCAGTAACAATTAGAAGGCATGCATGACTGCGAAGTTCTGGGTTTAAACCAGAGATACAACAGGCGGTATTAAATATGCCGTTTAATCAACATCAGCTATTCGGCCCGGAAGTAGATACCGCAATCGGAAAAATAAAAAAGACAGGGACACCGCCAAAGCCATGGGCGCGCTCTACTCCTCACAATACAGAGGGACATTTAGGAAAACACAGTTTAGGGGAGGGTTTAGACAACATCCATCAGAACCATCCACCTCCCAAACAAAACCCACCTACCAGTCTCCGTACCAGAGAGGGGGGTTTTGGGGTTCCTACAGAGGACAGTTCCCAAGAGGAAGAGGGAAATTCCAGCCTGCCAAGCCCTAGCAAGCAGTGACTTCAATGTCACACTTCCCCAACACATATCACCGGTGGGGGGGAGATTAACCAAATACAACCACAATTGGACACACATTACCACAGACACGTGGGTCCTATCAATTATCCAACATGGTTACTGCATAGAGTTCACAACATTCTCTCCAGATGTTCCCCCAAAACTGCACAAAATGTCTCAACAACACTTAGACCTATTACAAATAGAGGTCCAAGCACTGCTAGCAAAACAAGCCATAGAGCTAGTACCCTATCACCAGAAAGGAACAGGCGTTTACTCCCTGTATTTCCTTATCCCAAAAAAAGACAAAACGTTAAGGCCTATCTTAGATCTCAGAACACTGAATCTCTTCATCAAATCAGATCATTTCCACATGGTAACACTTCAGGACATAGTCCCCTTACTAAAACAAGGGGAATACATGACAACACTGGATTTCAAGGATGCGTATTTTCACATACCCATCCATCCATCTCACAGGAAATACCTCAGGTTTGTAATACAAGGCAAACATTACCAATTCAAGGTGTTGCTGTTCGGAATAACAACAGCCCCCAGGGTATTTACAAAATGCCTAGCTGTAGTAGCAGCTCATATAAGGAGACATCACATGCACGTATTCCCATATCTAGACGATTGGCTAATAAAAGCCAACACTCAACGACAATGTCACGTTCACACGCAATACGTAATAGATACTCTAGACATACTAGGGTTTTTTATAAATTACCAAAAATCTTGTTTACAACCATCCCAAATACAGCAATACTTGGAGCAACACTCAACACACAAAGAGCAACTGCCACTCCAAGTCCACAAGAGTTCATTCGTTTCAAAATGTATTATCAAGCATGGAACCAAACCAACACTACACGGTCAGGTTTGTGATGAAACTACTAGGCATGATGTCCTCATGCATAGCTATTGTCCCAAACGCAAGGCTACACATGTGGCCCTTACAACAGTGCCTAGCAAAACAATGGACGCAGGCACAGGGTCAACTCCAAGATCTAGTGTTGATAGACCGTCAAACACACTCTTCGCTTCAATGGTGGAACCCTGTAAATTTAACAAGGGGCGGCCTTTTCAAGACCCAGTGCCTCACGCCATTATCACAACAGACGCCTCCATGATTGGGTGAGGAGCACACCTCAACAATCACAGCATACAAGGTCATTGGGACAATCAGCAAAAACAACTCCACATAAATCACTTAGAACTGTTAGCAGTCCTTCTAGCACTAAAAGCCTTTCAACCCCTTCTAGCCCACAAACACATTCTTGTCAAAACAGACAATATAACAACAATGTATTATCTAAACAAACAGGGGGGGGGCACTTGTCACAGCTGTGTCTCTTAGCACAAAGAATTTGGCATTGGGCAATCCACAACAACATTCTCCTAATAGCACAATATATACCAGGCATTCACAATCAGTTAGCCGACAATCTCATTCGAGATCACCAGCAAACTCACGAGTGGGAAATACATCCCCAGATTCTACAACATCACTTCCACCGCTGGGGGACACCAAACATAGATCTGTTTGCAACAAAAGAAAACGCAAAATGCCAAAACTTCGCGTCCAGATACCCACACCCTCAGTCCAAGGGAAATGCTCTATGGATCAACAGGTCAGGGATATTTTCTTATGCTTTCCCCCCTCTCCCGCTCATTCCTTATCTGGTCAACAAACTGAGTCAAAACAAACTCAAACTAATACTTATCGCACCAACGTGGGCTCGCCAACCCTGGTACACCACACTGTTGGACCTATCTGTAGAACCCTACATCAAACTACCAAACAGACCAGAGCTGTTAACACAACACAACCAACAGATCAGACACCCGAATCCAGCATCGCTCAACCTAGCAATCTGGCTCCTGAAGTCTTAGAATTTGGATATCTAAACCTTTCCAAAGAGTGTATGGAGGTCATTAAACAAGCAAGAAAACCCAGAACAAGACATTGTTACGCTAACAAATGGAAAAGGTTTGTTTGCTACTGCCAGGCTAATCAAATTATGCCATTAGACACCTCCACACAAAACATTGTAAGTTATTTACTACACTTACAAAAGTCCAATCTAGCTTTCTCTTCCATTAAAATCCATCTCACTGCAATATCTGCTTATCTGCAGATTAAACATACAAAATCGCTTTTTAGAATCCCAGTTATTAAAGCCTTTATGGAAGGACTGAAAAGAATCATACCCCTAAGGACACCACCAGTACCTTCGTGGAATCTTAATATTGAATTAACACGACTCAGGGGCCCACCATTTAAACCCATGCATTCTTGTCAAATCCAATTTTTGACTTGGAAAGTAGCCTTTCTAATAGCCATCATATTACTTCGAAGAGTTAGTTAAATACAGGAGTTTACTATTTAAGAACCCTTTATACAAATACATAAACATAAAGTGGTTCTCAATACAAATCCAAAATTTTTACCAAAAGTCATATCACAGTTCCATCTAAACCAAACTGTGGAACTCCCAGTCTTCTTTCCACAACCAGACTAAGTAGCGGAAAGGGCATTGCATACATTCGACATAAAAAGAGCGCTAATGTATTACATTGACAGAACGAAACAATTTTGTAAAACAAAACAATTGTTCGTAGCTTTCCAAAAACCTCATGCAGGTAACCCTGTATCCAAACAGGGCATTGCCAGATGGATAGGTAAATGCATTCAAACCTGTTACCTTAAAGCTAAAAGAGAATTACCCATTACACGAAGGGCACACTCCACTAGAAAGAAAGGCGCCACAATGGCTTTTCTTGGTAATATACCACTGACAGAGATTTGTAAGGCAGCCACCTGGTCTACGCCCCATACATTTACTAAGCATTACTGTGTAGATGTGTTAGTAACACAACAAGCCACAGTTGGACAGGCTATATTAAGAACATTATTTCAGACAATTTCAACTCCTACAGGCTGACCACCGCTTTTGGGGAGATTACTGATTTGTAGTCTATGCACAGCATGTGTATCTGCAGCTACACATGCCATCGAACAGAAAATGTCACTTACCCAGTGTACATCTGTTCGTGGCATGTTGCGCTGCATATTCACATGCGTCCTCCCACCTCCCCGGGAGCCTGTAGCCGTTTTAGTTGCATGTAAATATGTAAATAAATATTACTTTATTACACACTATGTACATACATATCTACTCCATTGCATGGGCACCTCTAGCATCCTTACTTCAACAACTCCTACCTCACCCTTTGCGGGGAAAACAATCTAAGATGGAGTCGACGCCCATGCGCAATGGAGCCGAAAAGGAGGAGTCACTTGGTCCCATTACTCGAAAAGACTTCTTCGAAGAAAAACAACTTGTAACACTCCGAGCCCAACACTAGATCGCAGGAATGGTGCACAGCATGTGAATCTGCAGCGCAACATGCCACGAACAGATGTAAACTGGGTAAGTGCCATTTTCCTTTCTGTTCCTCCACAGAAAATCAAAGTGTCAGTTGTTTCATATTTGTTCAAACATCTCCGAATTACGTTAGAATCGAGGGTATTGAATAACTGTTCAAAGAATTGTGATGGTGCTTATGTGTTAAGAGAATCACATTTAATATTCTTTTGTTGTGATTTGCTTGAAAATTATGCTTTAGCTCACCCTACAATGAGTTTGCAGTGTTGCTGATGTCCTATGCAAGAACTGTGTGTAAAAATCCTTTGATGGGGCGTGGCCAAGATGGCGGCCTGAAAATTATCCACCATTATCCTGCAGCAACCGGAGCCCCCATCACTGGAATATGCCTTGGGGTTATCTGCAGCGATGACCGACTGTGCTGGTAGTCTCTAGAGGCGGTGGTCACTCCTGGGTATTGAACAACCTTGCTGCAAGTTGCGCGGGCCTAGCCCGCTGTGACTGGCGGCCCGAGTGTGTATCTCTGATCTGGACAAGCGACCCTGCAGCTGGGGCTAGTTGAACATGTGTTAACGAACCGCCAGCCTGCACGGGACCAGGGGTGGCCAGGACTCGTTTCCCAGGCACATTGGCCAGGTCTTGTCCCCGCCTAAATGTCAGTACTAGCAAGCACCCGGGCTGGAGCTTGAAGACCGCAGGCCTCGGCGTATCTGAAAGCACTGCTTCTGCTGTAATCCAGATCACCCAGCTGAAGTAAGGCATTTACATACATGGGTGCTCCCTTCCTCTCCCCCGAGGAACGCCTGCACCTGAAAAATGTGGGTATTATTATTGAGGCCTTTTATCAATGGGAACGCAAGAATGGAGCCTACGGCGCCCTGGCTGACATCAACCATGACCGTCAGTCCAGCTTTTTTGGAGGTGCCCTCTAGGCCTAGCGGCTCTGTCATGCTCCCACACCACGATTTATTGTGATCCTTGCTTGCATTTTTGGTTAGCCCCCAGGACCCGCTGAGGGAGACCATGGATTGCGACTGTCTTACCTGGTAGGTACTAACAACTCCCCATGGTGAAACCTAAGATAAAAAAACTGACCATACACACCGACCGATCAGGCTACTTTGTCTCTCGCACTCAAGGATCCCACTTTGGATACGCTATACCAATTGGGCACCACCCTACCCAATCACTCTGCTCAATTTGACAAAATCCTGCAAGCTATCTCAGACACTAAAGCATCGTTGGAAGCCTGCATATACGCAGTCTCTCTGGAGGTTGATCTACTGATGGCCGATCATCGCCAACTGTCAGACAGAGTGGATGAGACAGAATCAATAGTGGCTACCTTAAAACCCTTGATGCAAGGGCTGCAATAACAACTTTGGAAAATGGAAAAGGATACAATCACTTTTCACCGCAGGGCAGTGGAAATAAACTATGATATCCTTTATGGCCCTCTAATGGGGGTACTGTGTCCATGTTTGGCTGACTACACTAGATAACCACAGTGAAATCTGAATGGGGGGGGGTAACGGGATGAGGTAAATGAGACACGGAGAATCAGGTACTGTGTTGACAATATTTTTACTTACTCGCCAGGACACACAATTTGTCTTCATACGTTATCACCAAATTGCTAAATCATGAACATGTCAGTAAGGGCTCCGGAGGCCCTGGAGAATGTTATGGGCTCAGTCACCAGATGGAGTCTAGCCTTATATTCACGTATGACACCCTTTTGTACTTGACTCTCCCACACCACCAACACTGAATGGACACATTGACTTTTTTAGTACTTACTTATATCAGTTACGTTACTTATGGGGCTGTGGCATGGGTACATATGGTGCACAGGCCAGGGATGCTGGAGTTATATTGTATAATTGTTTGAAAGTGTTCTGTTCCTTTGTTAGGATGGCTGAAAACATATTTTCATCGGTCGCCACAAGATGAGACGCTGCCGCAGGAATACCAGAAAATGGGTTCCTGAGCCGTGAAGAAGTCCTTATGGACGAAACGCATTGGCTGTTCTGATCACTAACAATTGAAAAATATTCTTTATGGACTTTTGAGCCATAGAAGAAAATTATCATTATGAATTTTTTCGAATAAAGATTTGTTCCACTAAAAAAGAAGTATTGCAAATTTGTGCCTTTTACTACCCTGGAAATAGACTTTTATCGAATCATTTACATTAATATGGAACATATATGAGTGCTGAGTCTCATTTAAATAAAGGTCTAGAAATTCACTTTAGAATGTCAATATGCAGCCTAAAGGAAAGGCTACAGTGTCCGAAATTCTACATATTTTTTGCTTTAAAAAGTAGGAAATAGCTAAGGCACATGCATTCAACTGCATGAATGAGTTGAAAGTTTAGCAGAAAAAATCCTTCATAAACCTTTTTGTAAAGCAAAATAAGGATGAAGGAGTGCAGGGCAGTGTAGCCCATAGGCTGCCATTATAAATGAAGAAAAAGGAGACTGTGTCTTTAAGAACAGCTAGTCCTCCAGTATCCCATCACGCCTAGAGAGAGTCAGTTACCTCAGTTCTTTTTTCCGGCTCCTTCTGACAGGACCATGGAACATTGAGCTCGACCTTTTTAGGTTTTTTCTTCACAAATTGAGTGAAAATCTCAGTGACAATTGTTTCGCTTGATGTCTTTTGACTTTCTTTCTTGATTTGTGTCTTTTCCTGACAGAAATTAAGGCATTTTCCCAGAAAAATTGCCTTCTCTGTTTGACAAATGCCCACGATGTGGCAGAAAAAAGGCCAAAACAGACTCTCATAATGTCTGTATCATCTGCCTGCCGTCTTCACACCTTTTTGCCTCCTGTAATATCTTCAAGTCTTTTTCCAGGCGTACCCTGTCTGAAAGGGAGAAGATTCGCCTTCAAGGGAGAGCAGAGAGACGATGCCAGCAAGAAGCCAGTGGGACCCCTGAGTAAGGGAAAGGTCAGTCTTCTACAGAGCTCTTCCCTCAGCCTCCGTTGGACGTGGAAGGTCTGAGATGTGTTTTTCTGGAAGAAAATGCTTTGAGTCCTAATCGACGTTGAGGAGATCGACGTCAAGAGGAGGTACAGCACTAACATGTTCGCCATCGAAGACTGGCTATGTCGCACAAATATTGCCGCTCGACTTCAAGACACCATGCGACATTCAGGACTCCTGCTACTTGGCACACGACATCGAGGAGTATATCGAAGTTGTTGGACTCGACGTCACGGTTAGGGAAGCACCTAGATGTTTGAGAGACAGATTGACGTCAAAGTGTCCCTCTACATTGTAGAGACAGAAATCTGCAAAACGAAGAAGGATCTATTTCTCATTGGAATTGCACGATTCCAGAGATGTCTCTTCTTCGCTTGTGCTCCTTCCTTCGTTGCCTTCTCACACCTCTTCTCCACCGGCAACCAAGCCTCCTCCTCAACCTTCACCACAAGGTCAAACTCCACTGCTGCCTGCGGCTCCGGTTCTCCCCAACACCCGTACCACCTCCGGTGCTGCAAGTGCCTAGCACCGCCCCAGCTCCCAGACTGCGCTCAAGATCGCGTCATCATACCAGTCATGGCCATCAGTCATCTGGCTATTCATCAGCAAGGTCAAGACACTCCCACCACAGATCGCGACAGAGATCAAGATCGCATTCCTACCGACATAGAGATTACTCGTTGTCCACCTGAGACTATTCACCCACACTAAGCCTCAACCTCGTTCCTCACCGGTGGAAGACGCTTATGACTATCATGGAAATACCTCTATGAGAGAACTGGAGTTGCAGGTAAGAAACAAATCCTTACTCCAGATAGACCCGTCTCATCATGAGGCATTACTTTCAGAACGACTCCCAAGGTTCTTTGACTCTTTCTGATAGCTTGGGGTTAACGTTTATCGCTCAGAAAAGGACCTAGTGGGTGGTAGTCATGGCATGGCCTTCACCTCACTACACCACTCCCTGAATTTCTGGACCCGCCTCTCACCTATTGGCAGTGCCTCTGTGGCCAAATTGGTACTCTTGCCGCAACTTCTCTACTTTTCACTGCCAATGATGCCTCCTAGATCCTTTTTTTCGGAGCTTGAGAAGTATGGAATCTGAGATAATCTGGAGGCCCGCTAGAAAGTGAGTGCCAATCGATCTACTATATCGGCCTACTTTGGAGGGAGACTTAACAATCCCTGACTTAGAATTGTACTTTGTGGCAGCTAAGTTGCAATGGCCTATACGAAAGCTCTTGAGAGATGGGACAGTGGAGGGCGACATGGTCAGGAAGGGCTCACAGGATATTAATATTCTGAAATATCTGTATACATCTGCACTGCAGGCTAGGACCCCAGGAAGACTCACCCATGTCGCCAAGATGTTCTGGAATCCCTATATTCAACCCGCACGCACACTGACCCCTTTATGCCCCGCAGCACCAGTATGGTTCTTACCAGCCCTAAAGAAAATCTTCTCACAGCCTATGACCCATCCCCATGGCGAGACTCTGGGCTTGAGCACTTGGGAGACTATTATAATGAAGGGACCTTGATTTCTTTCCAGGGTCTGCGAGAGACCTACAGGATCGGGGCTGGCCACTTTTTGGCATACATGGCACTTAAAATGGTCCTTGGGACAGAGCGAACCGCAGATACATTTGGGATTGCAGTGCTTCCTGTCCCACGGGACAGTCATGTATGCGGCATTGCAGAGTGACGGCCAGAATTATACAGACCACAGTAAAAAGAAATAGGATGTAGGTCTAGCAATAGGACTGATCAGCATGCAATGGTCCATGGCATTAGAGCGTGGGAAATGGTCGCCTAAAATTCACCCAATTTAATTTTCTACATCAAACTTACCTTACTCCGCCTTAACTACACAAGATGTTCCCGAAGTCCTCGCCAGTGTGCCCATGTGGTTATGCAGATGCCACATTTCTTCATATGTTATGGGAGTGCCCGCCTCTACAACGTACCTGGGAACAGGTACAAGAGCACCTCTCAGAAATAACTGATGTTCACTTGGCCTGCGGTCAGCTCCACTGTTTACTGGGAATCACGAAACGTAATAATCGCACCAAGCACTATATATGATTCGTGGACCTATCTATGACTGTGTTCAAGAGACTCTTAGCTATGGCCTGGAATGCTCCCCAGCCTCCGTCAATTGACAGTTGGCTCAAGGTGGCACATAAATGGGCCTTTGCAGAAGCAGATGCAATAGCTCAGGACTGCAGGACCCGGGGAGGCACTATCACTACTACTATAAGGGACACTTACACCCTCAAATTCCATGACCGATTACACCGACCCACGATGCGTACCGGCGACACCCTGGAGGCTGTGAGAGATCACTCTGACTGATCGCCCACTTGCTTTACACCTCCCCTACTCACCTTCCCCACGACGTTTTCTTTATCAGGTGCTTCGAGGCCAGGTTATCCCCTGCCCCTCCCAACTACCTCATACATGTCCACACTGCTCCCCCCCCCCCCCCCCCAAACCACCGCCCCCCCCAACAATAAGTGCCCCACTGTTAGATTTTATATTGAATACATACGGGGTTTCCCCATGGTCGGCCCTAGGCCATGATCATAAAACCTCCCTCTAGTCACTCAGCTGTAGTTACCGTTTCAGTTCAGGATTGATGCATTATTACCTTTCTCCAGGGTCGATATGCACCGAAACAGACTGGGATAACCCGATTTAACCATTCACTTTCAATAGCATGTGTTGTTGCTTTCTCCTGTGACGACTTCATCTTGATGCATCTTTTTGTTGTTATATGATGCACAACTGTTATGAAAATAAGGAGCAAATTCACCTCTTAATCGCTTGTTACAAATCTTTAACACTGAGAATGCATTTGTATAATGATGATTGACATAAATCTAAATAAACATATTTAAAAGAAGAAAAAATCCTTTGATTTTGATGGTGAGCCAGAAGGCTTTCCTATTCTACTAGGGATGCTGCCCAATTTCTTTCTGATTTTGCTGCCTATTGGGTCTTACAACATTTCCTGATTTTACATACCCTGTATAGCTTTACATCTAAGAGGCTTCATGACGTTTACTCTTTATTGCTTATTTGGAATTGTAATATAATCTTTCAACTTTTATTGATCTAGAACTCAGTTATTGAATTGGCTTCATTACTTAATGAGCTTTTTGACCTCGACTTTGTTAATTTAATGTACATCGAGGTGCCTTATTGAGGGGATGCATTGCCTCATGAAACTGGAGTTTAACACTATGTTCAATCCAGTAAGCTGTGATAGAACAGAATGAAGTAAATTTTGGGTTGTCTAAATTTTGGGGGTATGCTTTTGCTCCGTCACAGTTGAGATTGCAGTCTCTAAGTGTAAATTGAAGAACGCTGATAGACTGAGTAAAAATGAGAAATATGTATATGTGGTAATTTCACAGTAGACAAGGGGAAAACGAGTGGTGAAGTAAAGGTTACACCATTGTTAAAGAGGTGTACTTCCAGTTGTTTGAGATATATTTTTTTTATCACACCCGAGTGATCATTACTTTCGAGAACCTATTCTTAAATGTAACCTTGCCAGTTAAGGTCCCATTCCCATATCCTTGGCTGGCTACAGCGATTCATGTTTTCAGAATGGTCTATACGGAAGATGTTAAAATTGCAATGCTTAAGCATTTTTGTCTAAATGTGTTTTACATGTCTGACATTGTTTTTCTTGTGGCTTCTATTGTTCTAGAATCTGTCATTGAGTTAATTTTATTTAAAATAAAACTACACTGACAAGCCACAATGTGCTACCGTTCTTGAGTAAACAGTTCTCCAATCTTTTTCTTCTGGTGGAAGGTTTCACTTGTATTTTCTTTGCATTTCCCTTTTAAAATCCAATTCAGTTCATCACACGGTACAGTGACTCTGGTTCAAATGCAGTGGGCTGCATTTTTACCAGTGTAGAACGGTTTTGCTGTTCGTACATTAGTTACACACTTTTAAATGGATAGACATGTATAGGGGTGACTCTGAGGGCAAATCTTCCCTATGGGGTGGAGAGAGGGTTTTGCTACACAGGAATGCTGTGGAAGTTTGTGAACACACGCACTTATCCATTTGTGTGAATTAATGGTAATTTTTCTGACCCTTGCCCACCCTGAAAAAGGTCAATCATTACTCATATCATAGAGAGTTGTAAATCGCGAAAAACAAAAGCAAAACGTTACAAAGCACATTTGCACTTGTTCTGGTTTTTTAAGCTCTGGCGTTAGCCAAGACCTTTTGATTTTTTAATACTTATTGGTGCTTTAAGCCAGGCCTCTTTATCCATTGGCCAGTTGTTGTGTCATTTATATTTTCAGGTGCGCTTCACACCATACAGAATGGGGCAGTTTGCCACTCGACTTCAGACCTTGTGTAGCTTCACTGTGAGTGACCGCATTCTGCTGTTTCACAAACAAGGGGTACGTCTGCACTCGCAATAGTACCTTCTAGTGCTAGGGATAACTATGATAATGCTTTTTGAAACAGAAAAATATTTGGCAAGTGCCCGGCAACTCTACCAACAATAAAGTCTTACAAAAACCATTCCAAAACAAGCATTGACAAAGCCAAAATACTAGCAGCCACACCCTTTTGTCAATGTTTGTTTCACATGCAGCAATCACATGTACTTTTTGCACGTGAAAAAAGTATTCACAAAACTTCTTGGGGATTACACCTGGATTTTCAGTGGCAAAATGGACATTTTTGAGAATTCCAAATTGGGGGAAATCTGCATCTATGTGAAGTCAGGTGTAGATTTCAGACTATTTCTCAGGCCCTGGGTGCGGATATCAGTAGCTCCATCGCGTTTCCACCAGCCATGTTAGAGATCTATTGAAATCATAACTTTAAGTAACTAACAAAGGTGGAGTTATTGCAAATTGTCAGGAAGCTTAAACACAGCCTAGCTTACAGTTCTGGTAATTAGGACCGTCTGTGAGACAAATATGATAATATTTCAATGAGTTATCACACAAGGTATTAATCTGTCCTCGCGTGCAGTGTAGCAGTCAGTCTTACCTCAGTGAGTGTGGAGATTGCCATAAGAAGATGTTAAAAGGGTGGTTCACATGAACATTGTCTGCCATAGGAATACCTCGGAGGTTCCACGATAGGAAACATGCGTTTGAACTTCTTCGCTCACTTCATATAAGCCTTCAGCTTGCTTCCACCATTCAAAACGTCTAAAATGCACCTAGTTTAGGCGCCTTTTGGACGTTTTGAATGGCGGTAGGAAGTTAGGTGACCTTAAGAGGCTTTACTTGGTACACGTCGTCACATGGGCTTCCTCAATTGTTTAGAGAACAGGATTCATCTAGTGGCTTCATTGTTACGACAAACATTGAAAACATAATGATGCTGCCCATCTCTGAGTATCTCTTTATGGAAAAGCGTCCCTGCTTCCAAACTGATAGTTTTATCGCAGTGGCATGCCCTCCAAATGTGTTAACCATTGAGGCTAAAGCCTGCTCAGACGCACCACGGACTCCTGAAGCCTGAGCTTCTTTACCTGTAACCCTGAGGCCCCCGAGTTATTCCCCATCCCTTGAGAGTAGCCAAAGGTCCAAGCAAACACTCCACTACCCGGTAACCACACCCTCTGATCCGTCCACTGGCCGGGAGCCTAGAGGCTCCATACACGCAGGCAGTTACCTCTTGAAATGGACCCGCCGTTCTAGCCATGCTGAGGCCCAGCACATAGCTGAATGTCTCATGGGACACGGGCCACACAAGCTGATAACTCCCTGCTCTTTCCTCGTGTGAAGGGGCAGGTAACATTTGCTTTCACGTTTTCAGTACTTTACCATGAATTAAACGATTGCTCGGTGTTCTCTTCCTCTGTTGTTAGACAGTTTGCACTCTTTCGCCGGATGTTTACCTACACATATAAGAATATTTCTTTGGCTGCTCTACAGGATATCATAACCACTCAAAGCAAACATAACTAAACGATGCCTTCAGTGTCCTTTATGTGGGAAATACCCTTCTGTTACGCCCTGATACCATAACCAGGACCCGAACATCACATCTACTGGATAGCCCACACTCCGCTACCACAGCAGAAGAAAGAGTCAATTAGATAGAGTTCTCTACAAACAAATCATATATCCCTGATGGTTCATTTTCACTGTGTTCACAACAGAACTGCCAACTTAAAAGCAACGGCTTCCGAATATCCTGCACAATATGAGTCTTGTCTGAGAAGGAAATCTCAAAACGGGGCCAAATGAAGCCTGACTCCAGCGGCGGTGCTAGGTAGGCCAAACAAATGCCACAAAGTGCATTGTGTACATGTAACATAATTGATTAGGGTAAATCGACACAAATTAATTCAAAAGATATTTTGGTACTGCTGATATGTGTGTTATTTTTAGGCTCACAAAAGTATCCTAAGAGAATGTTCTATATTTAAGAAATGTTAACATGAAAGGGTGGTGCCCTTAAAATGTCCGGGAGTCAGAGGGGACAGTGTGCATTTTGTGTCGACCCAGCCTTCCAAACGTACAATATACAGAAATCAGTGCCTGAAAAATGAATAACACCAAATTCGTAATGTAACGTTTTGCATTAGAGGACACTTCCTTCCCGTTTTCATTATTTGTTTCAGCAAGAGCATGTAGAATAGGTAGTTTTCTAATTTTCTGTTTTCCATTTTTAGGCAGAAGAACTATTTCTTTGGGTTCCTAGAAAAATGCTGATGACTGTGGAATCAGCAAAAAATTCTGTTTTGGGTAAGAATTTGACATTGTGAGTAAAACCCACTTGGTATTAGCTATTTGAAGATAGCAGCGCTTGCTCAGTTGCTCCTCGCTTGTAAGAGTTCCTTACAGGAAATTAGACGGATGAAGCACAACTTTTCCTTAGCCTTACACTGATCATGACGTGAAAGCAGATTTTTCTACTTCACCTACGCAGGGCTGATATTTTTTATTGTTGTCGATTTAGTAGCACACCAGTTTACTAATCAAGGATTGTGCTTGTCTTTTTTTTAATGATAATTAAAATTACTACATTGGTCTTAACGCCAAAAGGGCATAAACCCAGCCATATCTAAATAAACAAAACTCTATAGTTTGTTTCATGACGGGAAACATTACTGGACTGTTAAAATATATAAACATGGCCACTTTGAGGCATGCCTGGAATGAATGGCACACTATGATAGCCAAATGAAAGGTGTTAACGATTTTTGGAAAATCTTTTTTTTTTTGGGGGGGGGAAACGATTTTAGTAATAATCTCGATTGCCCAGTAATTTCCTTTTTGATTGCTTCCATTCAGCCATTTTTCTCATAGAAAGCAGCCTTTTATTTCTTTACACGGGTTACTTCAATGATTTTCTTGTGAGAACTCTTTTGTTGGTAAGTTTATTTTATAAAAAATGTAATTAATTATTGTAATCTGGCAAAGCCATGTTAAATGACAAACATTATAGAGCTGTAATATTCTAATGAATATTTGTTTCTGCAAAAAAGATTACACAACAAATTATGTCCTTGTGAATATGAAACATAAATGAAATAATGTTATAACTGAGCAGGTTGGCTTTATACATCTGTATGATCTGTTAGATAGTTGCAAGATGGAACTAATTTCCAAGCACCATCTAGCTCTGCTAGAGCAACATCTTGTGAGAGATCTGTCGTGTGATATGTGCACCCTGGCAAGACCTCAGTAGATGTATCATTTTACAAAGACGTAGGACCAGATTTACAAAATCTTTTTTTTAAATCAGAAATTTGTTCCTGGAGAGTCGCTATGTGTTTTCAGCAAATGTTAGACTGTTTTTAGGATGGGAACCTGCAACTAATTTGGATACATATGGATATGGAAAAGGTGAATGCTTCTTCATGTGTAAATGTGATGTAAAAGTGCTTGTGCGCTATGATACCCTTTTTTCCTTCATTGGGAAATTATTTTTCCTCATGAAACAGACATCTGCTTTTAACAACCATTAATTTTATGGCTGCTACCTCCCCTTTCCTACTTAGAGAATGGATGTGCTCCTTCCTGTGAAGAGAGTGAATAACTAAGCATTTTCAGGGTGGATAACTACCAGCATGTTGTGAATGAATATATCCAAACCGGTAAGAATATGGTCCATCAACATTTTCAGGTGGACCCACCAAAATCCACCCCAATACTATACAAATCTACCAGAGAACTATAATTGCTTACATGGCAGTTAAACAGTAATAAATGAATGACCATGTGAGCATATCAAGTTAGAAAATAACAGTAAGGTATACTGTTGCGAAATCTGCTCCCAGGAGTCCAATTAAAGGTCCGAAGTGTTAGTAGTTACCTAAAGCATTCCAACCTAATACAATGGGATGTATCTTACATGACTTTGGCATATCGAGAAGAACTCGGGGGCCTGTTGGGCATTCCAGCTCCAGCCCAACAAGAGGCAGGCCTAATAATGAAGCAATCCTTCTTTGGGTGGGTGAGGGCACTTTCTTCAACAAAGCGAATGCTTTAGGTGATTACTAACATCCTGGACCTCTAATTGGACATCTGGAGCGTACAGTTCAGCATACCTTATTGTTATTTTATATGATAATAGGAGGCTGTAAACTGGACTGCCCAATCCTCCTTGTCCTTCCTCTGTAGCGAGCATATCAAGTTTGAAGCATACAATCTTACCATTCATGAGGCTTTGAATCAAGAAAGTGATTTTTCCATCTTGATTTCTACCAAAGGGTTTAAACATTTAGGGAACATCTAATTGAGCTTATTGGGAAGAATGTTCTGCCTCATTCTTTTTTAAAGTAATATTTTGGCCTGACCAAACGGACTTTGTAATTACTAAGAGAGCACATGGATCTGAAAATTGAAATGAAGATTGGTCTTGGGTCAAAATCTGTTGAACTGAAGATCACCCACATCTTGAACAAGATGGAAGCGATGATTGTCCTCAACACTGATCTGCCTCATGCTAACAAACATTTCAAATAGATCCTGAAAGAGGCAACAGAAGTTAAACTCCTGATGTTTAAAGCTACAGTGATTTCTGAAGACACACTATTCTATTCCTCCTGGCAAAAGGCAGAAAGATGATGTGCTGCTGCAGCACCAAAAATATCACTAATACAAACGGATGGTGAGCAGGACCCATGCTTTCGCCATTGCAAGCCATTCTTTGCGTGCAACATACATTGGCAGTGCGCCACTACATGAACTGTAAAACCAAATCAAGACTACCAGTATGACTAAAGTCAGTACTGTTGACTTGTATGAATGAGGTGAAAATTGGAATACATGCTTACTTTGGTGTTCTTGAGAATGTTCCATAACATCATGAAATGTCCATGCAGGTGGATGACTTAGTCATCAACAGTGAGATGAGACTGGAAGACTAATTAGTTCCTTCCATGTTGAAGAAGGCCCTCAAAGTAGGCCTACTAAATTTCATGAGTTTTTGCAAGACACATAGTGATTCTAAATATCAAATCAAATCATTAACATTTATAAAGCGCGCTACTCACCCGTGCGGGTCTCAAGGCGCTAGGGGAAAGGGGGGGGGGGGTTACTGCTGCTCGAAAAGCCAGGTTTTTAGGAGTCTCCGGAATGCGGAGTGGTCCTGGGTGGTCCTGAGGCTGGTGGGGAGGGAGTTCCAGGTCTTGGCTGCCAGGAAGGAGAAAGACCTCCCACCAGCCGTGGAGCGGCGGATGCGAGGGACGGCAGCGAGCGCGAGGCCAGAGGAAGGGAGGAGGCGGGTGGGGACGTAGAAGCTGAGGCGTCGGTTGAGGTATTCCGGTCCCTTGTTGTGGAGTATGGGGCAAATATAATATATAATATAGATGCAAATATAAGGTGGTGCCCCAAGATTCCTTTTATAGTTGGGCAATGTGGATGCAGATTCATTGGTGATCTACACAGGACATATTTAGTCCTCAACTTCAGGCAAGCCAGGTGGTGTGCTGCCAGAGAGAGAACAAACAGCTGGAGGCCACAGTAAGGAAGGCGGTGATGAAGAGGAGTGTACATGATTTAGTTTATCACTAGCTTTCAAACTCTGTTAAGTAGATACAGTTGTTTCCAGCGCAAGGAGATTCTGGATTTGACATATAATATGCCATATTCCTTTTGCAAGAAAGCAGACAACATCTTCCAGAAAGGCAGTGCCATTTCTAGTGCATGTATCAGGCCCCCTTGGTGCTGCAACCACAGCTAACAAGCAGATGTCTACCAGCCTCACTCTGCCCCTCCCTCATGTCTGCGTGACTCATGCTTCTGCTCTAATGAGCTTCCACATTTGCCAAATATACTTGATAGCTAGCTTCTGTTCGACCCAAAAGGTATTTGGGGTCCTTGGAAACATTAAAAGAAACAACAGCTCAATTAATCAATCATAGCAATTGTAAAGCACAGCACTATTACCCCTAAGGGTATCTGAGTGCTAAGGGTGCTGTGTCTCTGTCGAAAAGCAACGTTTTGAGTCTCCTTTTGAAGTCTGCCAGGGAGGGAACTCTTTGGAGGTTGAGGGGCAGGCTGTTCCAGTGCTCTGCTGCTGTGTAGGAGAAGGAGCGGCCTCCCCTGCAGTTGCGATGGATGCGGGGTGTGGTTGCCAGGTTTAGCGAGGCGGAGCGTATTTGTCTTGCTGGGACATAGAAGCTCAGTTGATGGTGGATGTAGGACAGCCCTTGGTTGTGGAGAGCCTTGTATCCGAGTGTGAGGATTTTGAATTGACATCTCTTCTGGATGGCCAGTTGAGGTTCCTGAGGTGTGGGGTGATGCTTGAGCGCTTGTGGAAGTTGAGGATGAGCCTGGCTGTGGTGTTCTATAGAGTCTGGAGTCTTTTAAGTAGGTGGGAGGACATCAGCATAGACAGCATTGCCATAGTTGAGGTGGCTGATGACCAGGGCGTGCATGACTGTCTTTCTGGTGTTGGTAGGGATCCATATGAAGCTTCAGCGGAGCATACAGAGGATGTAGAAGCAGGAGGAGGTGACAGTTTACTTGTCGATTCATGGATAGTTGGCAGTCTAGGATAATGCTGAGGTTTTGTGCATGGTCTGATGGAGGGGGCATTGGTCCGAGTCTGCTGGCCACCAGCTGTGACACCATATGGAGGTGTTCTTCTCAAAGATCAGGACTTCATTTTTGTCGGTGTTTAGTTTGAGGTAAATGTTTTTCATCCATGTTGCTATGTTGGTCATGGCGTTGTGGAAGTTGGCTTTGGGGTTGTGGGGGCCTTTGGTGAGTGAGAGGATTAGTTGAGTGTCATTGGCGTAGGAGACTATATTGAGTCTGTAGAATCTGACGATGACTGTGAGGTGGGATCATGTAGATGTTGAACAGGGTTGAACTGAGGGTGGATCCTTGGGGTATGCTGTAGGTGATGTTCTTGGGTGTAGAAGGGAAGGGAGGAAGGCAGATGCTCGGTGTATGGCCTGAGAGGAAAGAGGCGACCCACTTAAGGGCGTTTTGTTGAATGCCTATGTTGTGGAGTCTGTTGAGGAGAGTGTGGTGGGAGACTGTATCAAACACTGCGTAGAGGTCCAGAAGGATCAGAGCTGCTGACTCTCCTCAGTCGAGGAGGGTCCTGATGTCGTCCGTGGCGGCATTCAGTGTAGTCTCCTTGCTGTGGTTGGTCCAGAATCCTGATTGTGAGGTGTGGAGAAGGTGGTTTTGTTTGAGGTAGTTGGTGAGCTGTTGGTTGATGGCTTTCTTGAGCACTTTGGCTGAAAAGGGGAGCAGGGAAATCGGTCTGTAGTTTTTGAGGTCGCTGGGGCCAGCAGAGGATTTCTTTAGGCGGGGTCTGTCCTCTTAATGCTTCCATTTGTCCGGGAAGGTTGCAGTGGAGATGGAGGTGTTGATGATGCGGGTTAGTTCCGTGCTAATAGTTTTGGCTGAGAGGTTGAAAAGTCGTGGGGGCAAGGGTTGGTGGGTGCCCCAGAGTGGATGGATGACATGATGGCTGCAGTGGTCTGAGTGGTAACCGAGGACCAGGAGGTTATCTTCTGGCTAGTGTTTGCTGCTTGAGAGATGTTGTCTAAGCTGGAGGTGGAGTGTTGGGGGTTGAAATTGTTGTATATGATGGTGCTCTTGCTGTGGAAGCAGTCTGAGAGGGTGTCGCAGAGTTCCTGGGATGCATGGATGGTGCTCTGTGGCTATCAGGTTAGAGAATTCCTTGATGATTCTGAAGAGTTCTTTCGTGTGGTTGGCTGCGGTGTCGAAGCGGGCAGGGATTTCTGTTCTTTTTGCTGCCTTGATGTGGTTGTTGTTGTTGAGGGCTGCCTTATAGTCTGCTCTGTTGGAGGGGTCCTTGCTCACGGAAATTGTTTCTCGAGTCAGTGGCAGTTGCATTTGAAGTTTCTGAGCTCCGGAGTGTACCATCTCACTGTTTTGGAGGCGGTGTTGGTTTTAGCTGCTTTCAACTGGGTTAATGTCGGCGGATTTGGTGATCGAGGTAGTGAAGTTTTGGACGGCCTGGTTGAGGTGGAGATCTGGCTTGGGTTGCGCGGTGCCTAGGACCTGTGCCCATAGAGTCTCAGTTACCTTCCCCCAGCTGCGGTGGGGGATGCTGAGGTGCTTGGAGGTGGTGTGCTGGGAATTGGAGATGGTAAACTGAACAATGACGTGGTCGCTCCAGGTGAGTTCAGTCACGTAGGTGAATTTGATTCTGTCGCTAGAAGTGTAGACGACGTCAAGTGTGTGTCCGGCTTTGTGCGTGGGGTTTGTGACCAGTTTGGTGTGGCCGATGTTGCGGAGGTTCTCTGAGGGAAGTGAAGTTGGAGTCGTTGGGGTGGTTAAGATGGAAATTGTGATTGCCAAGTAGGACGTAGTGCAGGGAGTCGATGGTGAGTGGGCGATGAGTGACGCAGAAGGCTGGGCATTTTCCCGGGGCTCAGCTTGCAAGGGTGCCTCCCATCATAGTGTTGGCATCGGTCTGGAGTTGGAAGTTGATGTGCTACATGAGGGGCTTGGGTCATCGTCGGTGATGGTGCATTGAATGGTTTCCTTGAAGATGATGGTGATACCCGTGCCATGTTTGTTGATGCGGTCTTGATGTATTATCTTGTAGCTGTCAAGGGTGTCCATGCCGATGTCAGGATTTGAGGAGGGTGTTAGCCATGTTTCTGTGATGAAGGCGACATCGGGTTGTGGATAGTGATGGTGTCCCAGATTTTCGGGGCGTGTTTGCAAAAGAAGCGGGCTCAGGAATGCAGGCGGAGCTGTCGCAGTCAGGCTCAGGAATGCATGCGGAACTGTCAGCAGCAGGCTGGAGGGCAGTGGAGAGGCTGGTAAGCTGTGACTGGCCCAATAGGTAAATAAATGATTAAAGCTGTGGTTGCCATAATACAACATGGACCCTTTTCATATTAGACCCTAAGCAGCACAGGTTACCTTTTTAGATCTATCAGACTATCCACAGCGGCTCAGTCATGCTTGCCTGGTGTGGGCTACCAGATGGTACAGCACGGTACAGACTTACTGATGGGGGGGGGGGCAATTCGTAGCAACCTCCTTTCCTATGGCATAGAAGGGCAGTGTGCTGCTACTATAATAACCTGATGTGACTTGCCGTACATCTCTCCATAACACACCACTCTTATCAGGAATGGCACCAAGGATCAAGCAAACATGGCTGGTACACCTTTTTCAAACGAGGATGGAGCACGTGGCTGCTAAACGCGTCAATATAGCCTTTGATTTCCTTTTGCAGAGCAGCATTTGAATAGATAAGGCAAGCAGTCTTTTAATCATCGTGGGCCAGTGCTTTATTTGGCTTCCTGTACAACCACCGCCGTAAATAGGCCACACGAGGCACCCTTCAGTACAGGGTTAGCCGAAGAGATTAAAGGCAGCACGGGCGTGATGTAGATTGGTTATTGCTGCCGGGATAAAATAGTAATTTGCCCCTCAAATTGAATACTTCTGATAAGCTTTGATTTACTGCACACCAAAATGCATGTTTCAGTTATTGTAGCAGTTCACACTAAGAGGTTTAGAAAGCAAAATATAAACGAGCTGAATACTTCAAGTTATAAACACAGTGCCAGCATAAATAATTAGTCATAATAATAGAGCAGAGAAACAAAGGCCTTTCATCCCTGTGTGGAAACTTAACGTAGTCCACAAGATGCTGGGAAGCCCTCTACTGCCTGCTTGGACCTCTCTCCCCCTCAAGCACCACGGTCAGCAAACAGGGAGGCAGCGCTGGGCCATGGCAGCTTCCACAATTCCATCTGCGAGCTTCCAAATCCCTCACCCACACTTCAGTGCTTAAATAACTCGAAGCTTTGATTCTATCTAATTCTGGCATTTTCTAGCTATGTTATCAGTACTTGGCTGCTCTGTCCTTCTCCAGCCTTTGTTTTCATTCCATCTTCTCCCTGTACTCTCGTTCTCAAGGTTGAGACGGAGTCTTCTACACAAACAAGCTTGAAAATAATATCATGAACTTTTCCACAATGTTTGGGAGGGGGTTTCAACAGGCATTACACTCATCTACACTGCTCAAGCTAATTAACCCCTCGCGTCACAATGTCTTCCGCACCTTTCCCTATACTGAACACTCCACCCCTTAGATGAGCGTGATGCATGTTGAAACGGATATCATTTACTTTGACATTCCGCTAGCTAGGTTGCTACTAATACTGGTCAATGTTATTCTAAGCGCCTGCATCTTTAGTATGAAGCTGCTTTGTGCATACATATAGTCTACATAGTATAGTCATTTGCGTAACACAATCAATCAATAACCAAATTAGCTGTTGTAACACTATAGCTAGCGTCTTAATAGCTCCTAGTGCCCAGCCTAAGAAGATGTCATACCAATGATGCTCAGTTATTTGCTGGATGCATGAAGCAGTGTGCATAAGCTGTTTAGCGTCTATGGTCATCAGTATGGCTGTATCCTTGGTGTATTTAGCTGCCATATCAAATTTAGCAAAGGTAACTTGTGCGTAGTGCCTGATTGCCTCTTATCTGGGTAGCTTAACAGCAAGCAAGATGTTCCACTTTAACTGCGCACACATTTGCATCTGTAATTTGGTTATGGTGAACTTAGTCGGTCGGTACAAGATGTGAGTGCTTATGTCAATAATACTGGAAATATTGCGCATACACATTACTTGCTCTCCGGTGGTTTGTATAAATCTGTTAATAAGTAAGGGATGATTAATGACATAACATATACTCTCTGTCCCTATTTGATATAAGTCTGTGCCATTTAATAGGATAAGGTAACCATTCACATTCTCGGACATGGATCTAGCACCCGTCCAGTGTGGGTACATACCCACCCCTTAGACCAATCTGCACATCTAGTGGGATCTACAGTGTGATTTGTTTAATCAATCTACTTTTTGTCAGTGTGAGGTATCCACCATTCTTTTACTTATCACTACGGGGAGCAATATATAGGGGTACCATATGTCAGGAGGAAGATCACTTCTTACTATATCAAAAAGAGCATAACACATTTCTTCCTCACTGTGAAACTGTATGGGCTTTACCGATATTTCTTCAGGCAAATGCAATTGTTGTCTCCAATATTCACCCTGAGGCTGTCCCCATTCTGTGTTAAAGTCTGCATACTATAGATTAACAATGCTTTACCATAGTATGCACTAGATGCCCTTGGACACTGCTTGTGTGTTTTAAAAGCTTTTTTTTCCCCGAATTGTTCATAAGTGAAATTATGTCATTGCCAATCGCAATACAACCCAGGCAGGACTTTCCATACTTCTTGTGAGTGTGTGGCCCCCCCCCCATTGAGAAATTACTTTTATGGCCTCTCCTGTACTATATCCTGTAGAAGATAGCTTATTCCTAGTGGCTTTAACATCAAAAGAATTCAGGGCCCCTACCCCGATTCCGGTGGCCCCAGCTATCAAGGACCCTAGATCTCTTCTATTGCGTAACTTTGGCAAGGGTCATGGTGCACATAATGGATCATACTTTGAGACATTCCCCTTGACAATATTTATCTGTAACATAATACGATTAATTATGCTTGCATGCAGAACTTGCTTACATCCTATTCTATATCGCATTATAGAAATGTTGCTTAAGTTGTTAACCATGCGTCTTTCGGTTATATAAAACATGAAGGCTGGTGTTCTGTTGTTCATTGTAACAACCACCATGTGTCTTTGTATCACAGTATTTACATATCATGTTTAGCATATAACTCAAAGCCTGTACTGGTGCTGGCATCCCCTCCACCTTGTTCAGTCCGTTGGCATGTCGGATTTGCTGTCCAGTTACCTTCCAGGTCACAGCTTTGGCAGCCATCCACTTGCCTCCAGGTACCTCCACGTTGCAAAGTGAAACGTTTCCTTGGTCATCAGTTATGTTAGTGGCTTGAGGTGCACAAGTGACATGAAGGACTATATTCGGTCGGACTCATACACTTTTTCCGGTTATAATCATGAACCACGTCATCGATGCAGATGTCATAATTTACGACCGTGGGGTAAGTCTCACTGCAAGTACAAATACAGGTACATTTGAGTTCTTTAAAAGTATAATATACGTACTCCCCACCCCTTGACTCTCCTGCCTCTGGCTTTTTCCCTGGATGGTTCACCCATACTTTTCTTCCTGTGCTTCCAAATCCTCCATCACCTCTCTGGGTGTTATCGGGGGGCTGGGGGCAGATCTTTCTTCAATGTGAGGGGTGTACGCTTGTTCACAAATCCCTTGTGCAAGTCAATCATATGCTGATAACTTTTTTATCTGTTCTTTCAACAATCCGTTATATCTCTCAATCATGCCTACAGCTTGTGGATAATAACTAAGGTGCACAATCCACCAAATTCCCTGTTCCTGCGCCCAGCCCGGCACTGTTTTCCCTGAAAAGTGTGTGCCCCTATCTGTTTGGATCTCATCAGGTGCCCCATAATGTTTTATCAGGTAGTTTAGCCCTCGCAAACTCGACTTTTGGTCTGCAGACTTACAGGGCATACCCAACATAAGGCCAGAGTAGGTGTCCACCATGGTCAATACGTAGCTTTTTCTTCCTTCTTTTGGTAGCGGCCCGGTATAGTCCAATTGCCACACTGTAGTAGCTGCAGTTCCTTTTCTGATATGGCCGCTAGGCTTCTTTTGCAAGGGCATTTGTCTAAACTAGTTGCATGTGGGGTACTCCTTTACTGCTTTTTGCACTTGTTCTTTAGTGGCTTGAATTTGTCGTTGCTGTGCCCATGCATAAGTGCAACTCTCTCCTGAATGTCCAGATGTTGCATGGGCCCTGTTTGCTAAAGCGGCTTCAGCTTCCTCCTTGATGACCACCGTTCGCGTTTTGGCCATTTGATCTGCGGTGTTGTTGAATAGAGATGCAAGTGAGGTATCCGATGGACAATGGGCATCCACATGTCCCACATTGATTTGACAGTTTTGCCCTTTCTCCCACATCTCTTCCCATAGCTGCTCGCCTCCCGAAATGGGGGTGCCTTTAATTTTCCATCCATCATTGCGCCATGCCGGGGCCCAGCTTACTAGTCCTTGGTAAGTGGACCGACTGTCAGTGTACACAAATATTTTCTCTCCGATGAGGGCTTGTTCGATCACTGCTGCTACCCCCTGCAGTTCTGCAAGCTGGCTTGATTCATTATCCCCTCCTCGCAGCAACATAGTTTCTGTAGCAGGCTGGAATGCGACTGTTTGCCATGGTCTTTTTCCTTGATAGTACCGGGCGGTACCATCTGTGAACCGTACATTTTGCTGTTCTTGTTTGGTGAGTTGTTCAAAAGGCGGGGCTGTCTTGAATGGTGAGGATTCCGTTTCAGAGGGCTCTGGCGCAGGGGCCATTGCCTGCAAGTCCACTGCCCCTAGCTTATCTTGTAACTTCGACACTCCTGCTGGTCCCTGTTTTGCCCTCTGCTGCAGATACCATTTCCACTTCACGATGGCAAACTCCTGCGCTCTGCCTACTTTATTGCCAACCCCTCCTTCTCTTGTCCAACCTAGTAAGGGGACCCATGTTTTTAAAGTGACCGGCCGATCATCAGTTATGTGTTCTATTTCCACTAAGTCCCAATCTTGTGGCACCCTCTTTTTTTCCTGCCTCTGCCATAGGCTCCACATCACTACATCATCTACATCATCCTGTACTATAATTTCCAACTCAAACGGGTGTCCTTCTGTGATGGGACCTAACGTAGAAGGATTCTGTAATGCATCTTTTGCTCCAGTGTCCCACAACCTCACCAACCATTTAAACAAAGGCTCTGCAGGCATCTGCTTAAACATACGGGTTCTCTGCAACAACTTAATCTGCGTATAATCTCCTACCAAACAAGAATTCTGTATGTGCCCGCCATTCGCTCCCTTTTCACCTTCAATTTCACCTACACGTCTTTCTCCACTTTCAACTCCACCTAGTTCTGTGACACGTACTTCCACCTCATCCTCCCAACTATGTGGATCCCAATTTTCTTTGCGTACCAATGCCCTCACTTGCACAGTTGAGGGCTGTAGGAAGTTGGCTCTGTATGCCCTATTTCAAAGTAAGAAATAGTATGCACAGAGTCCAAGGGTTCCCCTTAGAGGTAAGATAGTGGCAAAAAGAGATAATACTAATGCTCTATTTTGTGGTAGTGTGGTCGAGCTGTAGGCTTATCAAAGGAGTAGTGTTAAGCAGTTGTACATACACCAGCAATAAATGAGGAACACACACTCAGAGACAATTCCAGGCCAATAGGTTTTTGTACAGAAAAATATATTTTCTTAGTTTATTTTAAGAACCACAGGTTCAAATTTTACAAGTAATACTGCAAATGAAAGGTATTGCAGGTAGGTACTTTAGGAACATTGAATAATCAAAATAGCATACACAGTTTTCAAATAAATCACATATAGCTATTTTAAAACTAGACACAGTGCAATTTTCAACAGTTCCTAGGGGAGTAAGAGTTTGTTAGTTCTTGCAGGTAAGTAAACCACCTACGGGGTTCAAGTTTGGGTCCAAGGTAGCCCACCGGTGGGGGTTCAGAGCAACCCCAAAGTTACCACACCAGCAGCTCAGGGCCAGTCAGGTGCAGAGGTCAAAGTGGTGCCCAAAACGCATAGGCTTTAACGCAGAAGGGGGTGCCCCGGTTCCAGTCTACCAGCAGGTAAGTACCCGTGTCTTCGGAGGGCAGACCAGGGGGGTTTTGTAGGGCACCAGGGGGGACACAAGTTAGCACTGAAAGTACACCCTCAGCAGCACGGGAGCGGCCGGGTGCAGTGTGCAAACACACGTCGGGTTTCCAATGGAAATCAATGGGAGACCAAGGGGTCTCTTCAGCGATGCAGGCAGGCAAGGGGGGGGCTCCTCGGGGTAGCCACCACCTGGGCAAGGGAGAGGGCCTCCTGGGGGTAACTCCTGCACTGGAGTTCCGATCTTTCAGGTCCTGGGCGCTGCGGGTGCAGAGTCTTTACCAGGCGTTGGGATCTGGGAGACAGGCAGTCGCGGTTAGGGGGAGCCTCGGGATTCCCTCTGCAGGCATCGCTGTGGGGGCTCAGGGGGGGCAACTCTGGCTGCTCACGGTCTCGCAGTCGCCGGGGAGTCCTCCCTGAAGTGTTGTTTCTCCACAAGTCGAGCCAGGGGCGTCGGGTGCAGAGTAGCAAGTCTCACTCTTCCGACGGGAAACGCAAGTTATTTTAAAGTTGCTCCATTGAAACAAAGTTGCAGTCTTGGGTGAACAGAGCCGCTGTCCTCGGGAGTTCTTGGTCCTTCTAGATGCAGGGCAGTCCTCTGAGGCTTCAGAGGTCGCTGGTCCCTGGGGAGAGCGTCGCTGGAGCAGTGTCTTTAGAAGTGGGGAGACAGGCCGGTAGAGCCTGGGCCAAAGCAGTTGGTGTCTCCGTCTTCTCTGCAGGGTTTTTCAGCTTAGCAGTCCTCTTCTTCTTAGGATGCAGGAATCTGAGTTCCTAGGTTCTGGGGAGCCCCTAAATACAGAATTTAGAGGTGTGTTTAGGTCTGGGAGGGCAGTAGCCAGTGGCTACTAGCCCTGAGGGTGGCTACACCCTCAGGGCTACTAGCCCTGAGGGTGGCTACACCCTCTTTGTGCCTCCTCCCAAGGGGAGGGGGTCACATTCCTATCCCTATTGGGGGAATCCTCCATCTGCAAGATGGAGGATTTCTAAAAGTCAGAGTCACCTCAGCTCAGGTTGCCTTAGGGGCTGTCCTGACTGGCCAGTGACTCCTCCTTGTTTTTCCTCATTATCTCCTCCAGCCTTGCCGCCAAAAGTGGGGCCGTGGCCGGAGGGGGCGGGCAACTCCACTAGCTGGAATGCCCTGGGGTGCTGTAACAAAGGGGGTGAGCCTTTGAGGCTCACCGCCAGGTGTTACAGGTCCTGCAAGGGGGAGGTGATAAGCATCTCCACCCAGTACAGGCTTTTTACTAGCCACAGAGTGACAAAGGCACTCTCCCCATGTGGCCAGCAACATGTCTCGAGTGTGGCAGGCTGCTAAAACCAGTCAGCCTACACGGGTAGTTGGTTAAGGTTTCAGGGGGCACTTCTAAGGTGCCCTCTGGGGTGTATGTTACAATAAAATGTACACTGGCATCAGTTTTCCAAACTTCCCAGTTTTCAGTTTAGCCATTATGGTGCTGTGGAGTTCGTGTTTGACAGACTCCCAGACCATATACTCTTATGGCTACCCTGCACTTATAATGTCTAAGGTTTTGCTTAGACACTGTAGGGGCACAGTGCTCATGCACTGGTGCCCTCACCTATGGTTTAGTGCACCCTGCCTTAGGGCTGTAAGGCCTGCTAGAGGGGTGACTTATCTATACTGCATAGGCAGTGTGAGGTTGGCATGGCACCCTGAAGGGAGTGCCATGTCGACTTACTCGTTTTGTCCTCACCGGCACACACAAGCTGGCAAGCAGTGTGTCTGTGCTGAGTGAGGAGTCCCCAGGGTGGCATAAGATATGCTGAAGCCCTTAGAGACCTTCCCTGGCATCAGGGCCCTTGGTACCAGGGGTACCAGTTACAAGGGACTTACCTGGATGCCAGGGTGTGCCAATTGTGGAAACAAAGTTACAGGTTAGGGAAAGAACACTGGTGCTGGGGCCTGGTTAGCAGGCCTCAGCACACTTTCAAATCAAAACTTAGCATCAGCAAAGGCAAAAAGTCAGGGGGCAACCATGCCAAGGAGGCATTTCCTTACACCACTAAGTAGCTGGACCACAAGTCCACAGTGACCTGTGGCCAGTACACAGGTAAAATGGCTTCCCCACACTTATGGAGTACAGTGCCTTGGAACAGGAGTTTGTAGGGGCACCTCTGCTCATGCAGGGATGCCCTCACACACAGGAACCTGCACTTACTCGTTTTGTCCTCACCAGCACACACAAGCTGGCAAGCAGTGTATTTGGGCTGAGTGAGGGGTCCCCAGGGTGGCATAAAATATGCTGCAGCCCTTGGAGACCTTCCCTGGCCCTTGGTACCAGGGGTACCAGCTACAAGGGACTTACCTGGATGCCAGGGTGTGCCAATTGTGGAAACAAAAGTACAGTTAGGGAAAGAACACTGGTGCTGGGGCCTGGTTAGCAGGCCTCGGCACACTTTCAAATCAAAACTTAGCATCAGCAAAGGCAAAAAGTCAGGGGGTAACCATGCCAAGGAGGCATTTCCTTACAAGGGCATTTTAGGCTTCTGCCTACTCTTCGGTTTGCATATCAGTGCCCTCACTTGCATAGTTGAGGGCATTTTAGGCTTCTGCCTACTCTTCTGTTTTGCTACTCGTACTGCTAATGCAGTGCACCTTGCCTCCATTTGATCACCCGAGTCACTGCACTTTCTATGGTCTCTTTCATAAATAACTGCCTTTCCTGCAAGGCTGCAACCTCATCCCGCAGTTTTATTATCTCTGCATCTTGTGTTAATGTTTTCCTGTATACCGTACGGAGCGCAGACAGGAAAAGCCATCCCACTTGCCCTGCTGCTTTCAGCTCCAGCTTGGCCCCTCTTAGCTTCACACTCTCAACCGCATCTTCCACTAAGAGAGGAGTCACTTTCTCATCTAATGCCTCCCATACCACTGACGCTGCCCACCGGTTCAGGAGTACTGCCACACCAGAGAACGGGTCAGTTGCTAACCACCCGGGAATTGATCTGGCTTCTGCCCCATGCTGCCTTCCACTCTCTGCCTCACTTTTCTTACGTCCCCAAAGAGGCATTATTGACTTATACCCCACTTCTGGTACCAAATGTCTTATCCAGGTGACTGGTTCACACCTGTTCGGTATAAGTCAATAAGGACGCTCAATGAAGGACCACACGCCAATTATAAATACAATTTAGCTTTACTAGAATTGCAGGTAAAATGTAGGCATTTAGCACATTGACAATAGTAGAATAAGAATAGCAATGAAAAGCATCTATTTATATATAAGTACACTACAAGGAGCATCTATTTGTATATGTATATGTTCGATGGCATGTGTAGCTGCAGATACACATGCTGTGCACAGTCCGCCGTCTGGTGTTGGGCTCGGAGTGTTACAAGTTGTTTTTCTTCGATGAAGTCTTTTCGAGTCACGAGACCGAGGGACTCCTCCCCTTTCTGTTCCATTGCACATGGGCGTCGACTACATCTTAGATTGGTTTTTTTCTGCCATCGGGTTCGGACGTGTTCCTTTTCGCTCCGTGTTTCGGGTCGGAAAGTTAGTTAGAATCTCGGAAAAAATCGTCGGAATTGTTTCGTTCGGTATCGGGTTAGTTAGAACAAATAGACACCGAATCTTGAAGAGCTCCGGTGGCCCTTCGGGGTAATTTCGATCCCCCGTCGGGGCCTGGTCGGCCCGACCGCGTGCGACTTCAAGACTGATGGAACGGACCCCGTTCCGCTTCTGTCCTAAATGCCATAACAAATATCCGTATACGGATCAGCATCTGGTCTGTAACTTGTGCCTGTCCCCGGAGCACAAGGAGGATACGTGTGAAGCCTGTCAAGCGTTTCGGTCAAGGAAGACGCTCGGAGACCGAAGAGCCAGAAGATTGCAAATGGCGTCCACACCGACAGGACAACATCGGTTCGAGGACGAAGAGGAAGCGTTCTCCATCCACGAGTCGGATTCGGGGGAATCCGACGCCGAAGACCTAACAACCGTGAGTAAGACGTCGAAAATTAGGACTCACGAAAAGTCCACAAAAGCCCAGGGGACGCCACTGCCAACAGGCCATGGCTTAACCCAAAAACTAGGTGACCGAGTCAAGGCACCGAAAAAGGGCATGCTGGTGTCGAAGTCATCCGACTCCGGTCGTGATACCGCCACACAGCAACCTCGGAGCCGAGACACCAGCTCCGAGACAATTCGGCGCAGAGACAGCGGCACCGAAGATGTTCGGCACCGAGATACCACGCCGAAATCAAAGAAATCTTCTTCGGAGCCTAAAAAGCCTACCGAAACGGTTTCGGTACCGAAAAAAGCCTCGGAACCGAAAATTAGTTCCTATACAGAGGAAAGAGGACTAAACACCCAATTGCATAGATTTGGTGAAGAGCTTCAAACTGTAGAAACTGACTACACTCAAAGGAGGCTTCACATCCAGGAAGACACAGGGAAGATAACCACTCTTCCCCCAATCAAGATGAAAAGGAAACTTGTTTTCCAACAAGGGGACAAGCAACCACAAGCAAAGGTGGTAAAGAAAGTAACACCACCACCTTCTCCACCACAATCAACACATGCATCACCGCCGCAAACTCCACCACTAACGCACTCACCAGCTCATACCACAATGAGCCAGGATGATCCCGATGCATGGGACCTCTACGACGCCCCAGTGTCTGACAGTAGTCCAGACTCATATCCAACTAAACCGTCACCACCTGAGGACAGTACATCATATGCACAGGTGGTCGCAAGGGCAGCCGAATTCCACAATGTCTCACTACATTCGGAACCTATTGAGGATGACTTTCTCTTTAACACCCTGTCCTCCACCCATAGCCAGTATCAAAGCCTTCCCATGCTCCCAGGAATGCTGAGGCACTCAAAACAAATATTTCAGGAGCCAGTTAAAGGCAGAGCCATAACTCCAAGGGTGGAGAAAAAATATAAGGCACCTCCCACAGACCCAATATTTATTACAACACAACTAACACCGGACTCAGTAGTTGTGGGGGCAGCTCGTAAAAGAGCCAACTCTCATACATCAGGCGACGCACCACCTCCAGACAAGGAGAGCCGCAAATTTGATGCAGCGGGAAAAAGAGTTGCAGCACAAGCAGCAAATCAGTGGCGTATCGCCAACTCGCAAGCACTCTTGGCAAGATATGACAGGGCTCATTGGGATGAAATGCAACATCTCATCGAACACCTTCCCAAGGAGTTCCAACAAAGAGCGCAACAAGTGGTGGAAGAGGGACAAAGTATCTCGAACAATCAGATATGGTCTTCCATGGATGCAGCCGATACAGCTGCAAGGACAATAAACACTGCAGTCACAATACGGAGGCACGCTTGGCTGCGCACTTCTGGGTTCAAACCCGAAATCCAACAGGCTGTGCTCAATATGCCGTTTAATGAACAGCAATTGTTTGGGCCGGAGGTAGACACTGCCATTGAAAAACTAAAAAAGGACACCGATACAGCCAAAGCCATGGGCGCACTCTACTCTCCGCAGAGCAGAGGCACATTTCGGAAGACACCTTTTAGGGGAGGGTTTCGGGGTCAACCCACAGAAACCAACACTTCACAGACAAGACCACCTACCTACCAGGGTCAATATCAAAGGGGAGGTTTTCGGGGACAATATAGAGGAGGCCAATTCCCAAGAAGTCGGGGAAAATTTCAAAGTCCCAAAACCCCTCAAAATAAACAGTGACTCACAAGTCACACAACCCCATCACACAACACCAGTGGGGGGAAGACTAAGCCAATTCTACGAATCTTGGGAAGAAATAACAACAGACACTTGGGTCTTAGCAATTATCCAACATGGCTATTGCATAGAATTTCACAAATTCCCTCCAAACGTCCCACCGAAAACACACAATATGTCAAAACAGCATATAGATCTTCTAGGACTAGAAGTTCAAGCATTACTACAAAAGGACGCAATAGAATTAGTACCAATCCTACAGAAAAACACAGGAGTTTACTCACTGTATTTTCTAATACCAAAGAAGGACAAAACTCTGAGACCAATACTAGATCTCAGAACACTAAATACCTACATCAAATCAGACCACTTTCACATGGTCACATTACAAGACGTAATCCCACTGCTCAAACAGCAAGACTACATGACAACATTAGACCTAAAGGATGCGTATTTCCACATACCGATACATCCTTCCCACAGGAAATACCTAAGGTTCGTATTCAAAGGAATACATTACCAATTCAAAGTGTTGCCATTCGGAATAACAACTGCGCCAAGAGTCTTTACAAAATGCCTGGCAGTAGTAGCTGCACATATCAGAAGGCAGCAGATACACGTGTTCCCTTATTTAGACGACTGGTTAATCAAGACCAACACGCTAACAAGGTGTTCACGTCACACACAGTATGTCATACAGACCCTTCACAAGCTGGGTTTCTCCATCAACTATGCAAAGTCTCACCTTTTGCCGTGTCTAACACAGCAATACTTAGGAGCGACAATCAACACAACAGAAGGGATAGCCACTCCAAGTCCACAAAGGGTTCAAACATTTCACAAGGTGATACAGGCCATGTATCCAACACAAAAGATACAAGCAAAAATGGTATTAAAACTCCTAGGCATGATGTCTTCATGCATAGCCATTGTCCCAAACGCAAGATTGCACATGCAGCCCTTACAACAATGCCTAGCATCACAATGGTCACATGCACAGGGTCAACTTCTAGATCTGGTGTTGATAGACCGCCAAACACACATCTCGCTTCTATGGTGGAACAGTACAAATTTAAACAAAGGGCGGCCTTTCCAAGACCCAGTGCCACAATACGTCATAACAACGGATGCTTCCATCACAGGGTGGGGAGCACACCTCAATCAACACAGCATCCAAGGACAATGGGACATACATCAAAGGAAGTTTCACATAAATCACTTAGAACTGTTAGCAGTATTTCTAGCGTTGAAAGCATTTCCACCCATGATAACCCACAAATACATTCTTGTCAAAACAGACAACATGACAACAATGTATTATTTAAACAAACAGGGGGGGACACACTCAGCACAGTTGTGTCTCCTAACACAAAAAATATGGCATTGGGCAATTCACAACCACATTCGCCTAATAGCACAATTTATTCCAGGGATCCAGAACCAGCTAGCAGACAATCTCTCTCGGGATCACCAACAAGTCCACAAATGGGAAATTCACCCCCAAATACTGAACACTTACTTTCAAATTTGGGGAACACCTCAAATAGATCTATTTGCAACAAAAGAAAACGCAAAATGCCAAAACTTCGCATCCAGGTTCCCACACCATCAATCCCAAGGCAATGCTCTATGGATGAATTGGTCAGGGATATTTGCGTACGCTTTTCCCCCTCTCCCTCTCCTTCCATATCTAGTAAACAGATTGAGTCAAAACAAACTCAAACTCATACTAATAGCACCAACATGGGCAAGACAACCTTGGTATACAACACCACTAGACCTGTCAGTAGTACCTCATGTCAAGCTACCCAACAGACCAGATCTGTTAACACAACACAAACAACAGATCAGGCATCCAAACCCAGCATCGCTGAATCTAGCAATTTGGCTCCTGAAATCCTAGAATTTGGACACTTAGACCTCACACAAGAGTGTATGGAGGTCATAAAACAAGCTAGAAAACCTTCCACTAGACACTGCTATGCAAATAAGTGGAAAAGATTTGTTTATTATTGCCATAATAATCAAATTCAGCCACTACACGCATCTGCTAAAGACATCGTAAGCTACTTACTGCATTTACAAAAGTCAAAGCTAGCTTTTTCATCCATTAAAATACATCTTACAGCAATTTCAGCTTATCTGCAAATTACGCACTCAACTTCATTATTTAGGATCCCAGTCATAAAAGCATTTATGGAGGGCCTAAAGAGAATTATTCCACCAAGAACGCCACCAGTTCCTTCGTGGAACCTTAACATTGTCTTAACACGACTCATGGGTCCACCTTTTGAACCCATGCACTCCTGTGAGATACAATATTTAACATGGAAAGTAGCGTTTCTCATTGCCATCACATCTCTAAGAAGAGTAAGTGAAATACAGGCCATTTACCATACAAGAACCCTTTATTCAGATACACAAGCATAAAGTAGTTTTACGAACTAACCCAAAGTTCTTACCAAAAGTCATATCACTGTTTCACTTAAATCAAACAGTAGAACTACCAGTGTTCTTTCCACAACCAGATTCTGTAGCTGAAAGAGCACTACATACATTGAATTTATAAAACCATTATTTAAATTGTAATTATCACGTTGTCAAATAATCTGAATAGTTATAGTTTGAGCACCTGTTCCCGCTTTTCTTGTTGGATAGGCTTTTTTGTAATCTTCAGGTTTAAAAGCCAATTCATGTTTTGCCCCTTAATTGGCAAACAGGCCTGGCGCTTCTTCAATGCTTTCTTCAACAAGTCATGTGCATCTTTTGAAAGAACTGTTCCTAAGAGTTGATAACAGTCTTGCAGCTATTCTATTTAATCTTTCACTTGGAGGTAAATGAATGATAACTGCACAGTTTCTACAGCAATCTCACTCTTGGATAGGTGCACTAGTCGGAGATCTATTTGCCACAAATTGAAATGAAAATTTCCCATCCGGGTGCGCACCCCTCGAGAGCAATGGGAATATACTGCAAATTTTGTCAGAGATCTTTGCTTACACGTTTCCCACTACTAGTACTGCTTTACTTTGTGCCAGATGTGTGTCAAGCATCGAAAATGTCCTTAGCTGTCAGCCTGGGTGGTGGTGGTGAAGGCTCCAGGTCACTCCGTTTAATGTGTTGGCTGTTGAATTTAGATGTTTCTGATGGATACAACTACCTGTGGATTCCTCACCTCATGAATACTCCCATGGCGCCAGCATTCGACGGAAATCTTCTTACTAGTCTCTGCACGTCGACGAGGACGTCACTATCTCGCACGCGACGCCGTCTGACGTCATACAGGCAATAAGAGGTCCTCGACGACGTGCAGACGTCAGTTCCCTTTTTTCCGTGCATTCGAAACGGTTATCTTCGAGGGAGCAACTGTTACTCTTGCGGTTACAGTGTATATCTTGCTGCGTACTCTTTCTCTGTGGAAATAATGTCGCAGAGAAAGTCTGGATTTAAGCCTTGTCGTGAGTGTGGAGGCAAGATGTCGGTGACGGATCCTCATTCCGATTGCCTTTGGTGTTTGAGCTCCGACCACGACGTCTCGACTTGTGATTCATGTCAGCACATGAATCCGAAGGCCCTTAAAGAACGCGAGGCGAAGCTGTTTATGGCCAAGTCAAAGGAGAAGCATCACAAGAAAAAGTCTTCTCCAAGACATCGGCATCATCGAGACTCCCGGCGCCGTAGAGAATCTCGGCGTCATTCAAGGGAGGCTCGTTCTAGGTCTCCGGATCGGCGCCGAAGGACATGGGAGGTCAGCCCCACGGTGACGCCGCATCCTTCGACGCCGTTGCCCTCTCCGGCGTCTCCAACTTCGCCTGGACAGGCGTCGGTGATTGAGGTATTGGAGCCTCAAGTGTTTTCTCCGGCGCAGACGCCGAGGCCGGCGTCGGGGTCGCCTCCGAGTCAGGCACCCCAGTATCCGGCTTTTCCCACCCCTGGAGCCGATAGTTCCGCATTCTTGAATGCGATGTATGCCATCTTCCAACAGATGGCTCCAGGGGGTGCTCCGGCTGGGCCTTTGGCCTTTTCTTTGGGTGATCCTGCGCCTCTTCGGCCGGCACCCTTTATGCCCTTTCTCCCGTTTGGGAACGTGGGCTCGGCGCCAGTGTCGGCGCCGGTGGCCGCTCCGGTGGCTTCGGAGGGATTGGCCCCAGGGATTTCCATCCCGTCGACGTCGAGATTTCGGCCTGTGACTCCGGTGGGTCCATCCGTTTCAACTGCTCTTCAGTCGGCGCCGAAGTTACCTGTGGCGCCGGATGCGGTGTCGGTGGCTTCGGAAGATCGGCGCCGATCTCCGACTTCGGCGGAGGTATTGTCGACTCCGCGGATTGAGCAACGACTGCATTCAAGGAGGCGTGCTCTCCGGGTACTAGAAGAGCAGGAGTACCAACGAGCCCTAGAGGAAGGAGAGCTAGAGGACTCGGGTGATGGGCTGCGTGGACTGGAGTCGGCCAGTGGGCTGGACACTTCCCCTGAGTGGGACCTTTCGTCCCCGGGGGAATATACCGAGGAAGCTGCTTCCTTTCATACAGTGGTACGGAAGGCAGCTAGTTTTTTGGACCTGCCTTTGCCGGTGGTGGAGGCGAAACAAAACCTTTTGACAGAGGTGTTGCATCCGGCCTCAGCCGCGGCGGAGCCTCTATTACCTTTTAATGACGCTCTGCTGGATCCGGTTTTAGAGGTGTGGAAGAAGCCGGCATCTTCCCCAGCAGTTCACAGAGCCGTGGCCAGGAGGTATCGGACGGCTCCAACTGATCCTGGTTTCCTATCTAGGCACCCTACGCCGGAGAGCTTGGTTGTGCAGGCCTCCTGTTCGTCCAAGTCAGCGCCTGGTTCTTTTCCGACGGTGCCTGGGGACAGAGATTCAAAAAAGCTGGAGGCGCAGTCGAAGAAGATTTTTTCGTCCTGCAGTCTGGCATTAAAAGCCACCAATGCAACCTGTATCCTGGGGAGGTATATTCATGCTCTGATGGATGACATCTCCTCTTCGTTTACAGAGCTTCCCCAGGGTCTTTTGGATCTTGTCTCTGATGCCCAGGCTGCTGCGACCCAAATTATCCAGACGGGACTGGATACCACCGACTCGGTAGCCAGAGCAATGGGCACAACTGTGGTGGAAAGGAGACAGGCCTGGCTCCGTAACTCGGGCTTTTCGGCAGATGTACAGTCCACATTGTTGGATCTCCCGTTTGATGGGGACAAACTGTTTGGGGCTAAGGCTGATTCGGCCTCGGAACGGTTTAAGGAGAGCAGGGCCATGGCTAAGTCGTTGGGACTCCAAGCTCCTTCTTCCACGGCCTCTTCCAGATTCTTCAGGAGGTTTCGTGGATTTGGGCGTGGCTCTTCCTCCTCTTCCTTTCGGGGAAGATATCAGCAACCTGCCTCTTCCCATCCCTATAGATCTTTTAGGGGGAGGGGTAGGGTCCGCACCAGGGGAGCTTCTCAGCAGCACTCTGCCTCTTCCTCATCCTCTGGCGGGGTGCAGCAGGGGAAGCAGCCTTAGGCTTCCACCATTTCCCACTCACTCCTCTCCTGTAGGGGGAAGATTACAGCATTTTCTCACCAAATGGGAGACTGTTACGTCGGACACTTGGGTTCTCAGTGTTGTGGGAAAAGGCTACACCCTTCCCTTTCGGGAGTTTCCGCCCCTCATCCCGCCCCGCCCTTCGTATTGTTCACAAGAACACCTCCTGTTGCTAGAACAGGAGGTAGAAGTCCTCCTTTTAAAGGGCGCGGTGGAGTTGGTCCCGGAGCAGGAAAGGGGTCAAGGAGTTTACTCAAGGTATTTCCTGATTCCCAAGAAGGATGGTCGTTTGAGACCAATTCTGGACCTGAGGATCTTGAATTGGTTCCTCAAACAGGAAAAGTTCAAGATGCTGACCCTAGCACAGGTGCTTTTGGCGTTGAACATGGAAGACTGGATGGTGTCTGTCGACTTGCAGGATGCTTACTTTCATATCCCGATACTCAAGTCACACAGGAAGTATCTCCGGTTTGTGGTGGGATCGCAACACTACCAGTTTGCGGTCCTTCCGTTTGGTCTTACTTCAGCACCTCGAGTCTTCACGAAGGTGATGTCGGTGGTTGCGGCAGAGCTCAGAAGGAAGGGGATAGCAGTATTCCCTTACTTGGACGATTGGTTGATCAAAGCCAAGTCCCCGGAGCTTGTGTTGCGTCATCTGCAGTCAACAACCCAGTTGTTGTTCGACCTGGGCTTTTCGGTGAACGAGCCCAAATCTCACCTAGAGCCCTCTCAGCGCCTCCTGTTCATAGGGGCAGTACTGGATACAACATTGGGTCGGGCCTTTCCTCCGCCTCAGCGGATTCAAGATATTCAGGATTTGGTTCCAATGTTTCGAAATGGAGCGGTAGTTCCAGTCCTCAAGGTCCTTCGTCTGCTCGGTCTTTTTGCCTCCTGCATTCTGTTGGTCACGCATGCTTGCTGGCACATGAGGGCTCTTCAGTGGTGCCTCCGAAGGCAGTGGTCTCAACACAGAGGGGATCTAGAGGGTACTGTCAAGATCTCCAGAGATGCTGCTGTGGATTTGAAGTGGTGGATTGCAAGCAACAATCTTTCACAAGGAAAGCCGTTCCAGCAGTCGCCACCAGTGGCCACAGTCATAACGGATGCTTCCACTCTAGGGTGGGGAGCTCATCTGGGGGATCTGGAGATCAAAGGTCTTTGGTCTCCAGAGGAACAGATTTTTCACATCAATCTGTTAGAGTTACGGGCTGTACGTCTGGCTCTCAAGGCCTTCCTCCCTTCCCTTCGTGGTCAGTCGGTACAGGTCCTAACGGACAATACTACCACGATGTGGTACATAAACAAGCAGGGAGGAGTGGGGTCGTACCTTCTCTGCAGAGAAGCTCTTCGACTATGGTCCTGGGCAAAGGACCATCGGATTTGCTTGATAGCAAACCATCTGGCCGGAGTTTTGAACGTGCGTGCGGACAGTCTCAGTCGCCACTTCTCGGCAGACCACGAGTGGCGTCTCCATCCAGATCAAGTCCGTTTAATCTTCCAGAAGTGGGGGTTTCCTCGGGTAGATCTGTTCGCCACTCGAGAGAACGCGCATTGTCCGTTGTTCTGCAGCCTTCAGTATCCGATGCAGGAAGCGTTGGGGGACGCGTTTCAAATGACCTGGTGCGGCCAGTTGCTTTACGCGTTTCCTCCCATACCCTTGATTCCTCGAGTATTGAGGAAGATTCGCCAAGACCGGGCTCTAGTAATCTTAATAGCTCCGGATTGGCCAAGGAGGGTGTGGTACTCCGACCTTCTCCAACTCTCAACGTGCCCGCCGCTCCGTCTCCCTTTCAGGGCAGACCTCCTCTCACAGTCGCAGGGGCAGGTTCTACACCCCAACCTCCAGAGTCTGCACCTACATGCCTGGAGATTGAACGGGGCAACCTGAGTTCCTTCTCTCTCCCGCCTGAGGTAGTGGATGTTATATTAGCGGCCAGGCGACACTCCACTAAATCTATCTACGCTAATAGGTGGTCTAAATTTGTTGCGTGGTGTGGAGAGAGGCAGATTGATCCTTTACATGCTCATCTATCGGACGTTTTGTCTTTTGCTCTATCTCTGGCGCAGAAAGGTTGTGCAGTGGCTACCATTAAAGGTTATTTATCGGCCTTGTCAGCCTTCATATGTCTTCCAGACCAACCATCTTTATTTAAATCCCCTATTGTTATCAGATTCTTGAAAGGTCTTCTAAATCAATATCCTCCAAAGCCATTCGTTATGCCGCAATGGGATTTGTCCTTAGTCCTGACTTTCCTTATGGGGTCCCCTTTTGAACCTATGCATTCTTGCCCCTTGAGGTATTTGGTTTTAAAAACAGTCTTCCTGATAGCTATAACATCAGCAAGGAGAGTGAGTGAGTTGCAGGCCTTATCAGTAAAACCCCCTTATACAACTTTTTATGGGGATAAGGTGGTGTTGAGGACCAAGGCTGCTTTCCTCCCGAAGGTTGTTTCACCCTTCCATTTGGCTCAGGCAATTACTTTGTCCACGTTCTATCCTCCGCCTCATCCTTCCAAAGAGGAAGAAAGACTGCACCGTCTGGACCCAAAGAGAGCGTTGAGCTTCTTTATCGATAGAACAAAGGATTTCAGGCTGGAGGATCAGCTGTTTATTGGATACGTGGGCAAGAGGAGAGGAAAGGCAGTCCACAAGAGAACACTATCCAGGTGGGTTGTTCTTTGCATTAAAATATGTTACTCTTTGGCAAAGAAGGATCCTCCTGAGGGCATTAGAGCTCATTCCACCAGAGCTAAGTCGGCCACTTCGGCCTTAGCCAGAGGTGTTCCTGTGGTCGACATCTGCAAGGCCGCAACTTGGTCGTCCCTTCACACTTTTGCAAAACATTACTGTTTAGATTCTGAGGTTAGAAGGGACGGCCATTTTGCACGGTCAGTGCTGCAGGATTTCTTGGTTTGACCATTTAGGCACCCACCGCCGGGCGTGGTACTGCTTTGGGACTCTATTCATGAGGTGAGGAATCCACCGGTAGTTGTATCCATCAGAAGAACGAGTTACTTACCTTCGGTAACGACTTTTCTGGTGGATACATTAGCTACCTGTGGATTCCTCACGGTCCCACCCGCCTCCCCGTTGCCTTTATGGTCTTGCCAAGTAATCCTTGAGTGCGCTCCTCTTGGTCTTTGAGGGTGCAATAGATGTATATATAATATATTTATATATATATATATGTATATGTGTATATATCTTTATGTATATACTTGGTGTGTGTATATATTTTAAAAGAGAGAGTTTTATATATATATATATATATATATGTACATAAAAAGATTTACAGTTATTCATACAATGTGGTGTATTTTTACAATATAATGGATGTTGCCTTGCTCTTTCATTGCATTGCCTGGTTGTTCTCATGCACGTAAAAAATGATTGGTACTGACGTCTGCACGTCGTCGAGGACCTCTTATTGCCTGTATGACGTCAGACGGCGTCGCGTGCGAGACAGTGACGTCCTCGTCGACGTGCAGAGACTAGTAAGAAGATTTCCGTCGAATGCTGGCGCCATGGGAGTATTCATGAGGTGAGGAATCCACAGGTAGCTAATGTATCCACCAGAAAAGTCGTTACCGAAGGTAAGTAACTCGTTCTTTGGGTTACCTATAGCTACTTACATCATGAAGCCACATCCCGAAGGAGACTTGCAGGCTTACAGAGCACATGTATTATGCTGAAAAATTAATTGCCTTTCCAAGCAGGTCATCCGCTTGCATGTTCCATACAAGGCAAACTATAGTATTTGCTAAGACTAAAACAGTAAGGATTGGTCCACAGATTTATACTTGTAGTGTTACAAGCGATTGTTAAAAGGCGCTCTCTAATTAAATTCCCAGTCATTTGAATGTCCCTGGAAATATTGGAATAGCTCTCTATGTCTCTGGCCTCAGCCCTTTAATGTTGTTCCTTTGGGTGGAGCTATGCATCAGAGTTACAGATGATCATAGGCAAATCTGTTTCGCAGTGACCTTGGTGTATACATATCATCCTGATTAATCTAGAATTACAAATATACTTCCAGTAGAACCCTAGAAGGTCGAGGGAACACCTGATCTTTCTTGTTTTTTTCTGTTGGCTTGTTGTAGGGTTCCCCTTCAAAGCAACGCAAACTATAACATCAATTAAGTTGCTCAGGTTGGCTGGATTTTATGGAGACTAAAATGTAGTGGAGTTTGAAAACAGGAGAAAATACTTAGAACGTATACATGCATTAGCAACGTAAGATTAAAAGAAGTGGTACGGCAATAACATGGTAATTGCTTTATGGTGGTGTTCAGTGGCGGATTCTTTCCTTTTTTGAGGAGTAATGGGTAAATATTTTTAACGATTGGTTTAATTTATAGTATGGGAGTAGAGTGGAGACTCCCTGGTAGTGCTGAAGTGTTGTTCCATTAATGAGCCATTATGACTACCTTAACACAGACTTACAGGTACCTTGTACTTGTTCTTTGACTTGAAACAGGTTATTGATTTCCAGGAAGCTGTACTGATGTTGTTTCAGTCCGTTGTGCCTTAAGTGGGCTCTGGTGCCACTTCAGTGGGCACCCACGGTGCACCTGTGCAGATTTCCACTCCTTCAACTCTCCAGCCCATATGGCATTTTTAGGCTTTGCATCTAAACTAGATATTTCTTGCTTCATCTGAAAGAATATCAATGTCTGCCTATCTTGGATTTGACATTGATAGTCAGGTTCCTCATAAATTGCAAGTTCATGGTAGTCACACTAGTACTGATCCTTCACGCCAAGGAGTTCTAGGCCTGAGTTGCCTCTCCTGGCCTTCATGACACCTGTTTCCATTCACCACTGTTTAATGCTTCATTGACAATATTTCTAGTTTGCCTCCTTTCTCTTTCTATGGTATCAACATGGAAAGGGGAAGGAGTAATGTCTTCATTAGGGTGAAAGGCATGGTTGCAATGCACATGCACCTTTAAAGATTACATTGTATTCTAATTAGATGTGTATCTTATTAATTTGGTCAAGCCAGCTCCTCTGTTGGCCACTTTCTTCATGCAAATATGCATCTTTCTAGTCAGTCTGAGTTTTTCCTCTGATCTTTGCAAAGTCTTATTTCCTCTCTAACAGCATCTGCATTTTATTGGGCCCATTCTTTACATCAGCTGATAGAATTCAACAGGCAGTATTTTTCTCCACCTCCAGTGGCTTATAACGTGTTGCTTATTCTTGAAAGCTCAGCTGTGGCTGAGGGCCCTTCTGTAGAACCACTGCTTGCACTATTCTAGACTTGCTCTAACGAGCCCTCTTTGATCCTGTTTCAGACTCCAAGAGTATAGTCGTTGAGGTCCTGTGATCATTTCAGGCGACCCCATCCTAAGTTTTAGTTGTGATGGATGGGCCCCCTTATGGAATATGGGGAGCACATTTAAAACTGTTTGCCAGCTAACTTTTGAATGGTGATACCACGTCTCCTAACATCAGGCTCTTGCAGCTGCTAGCCAGTACCAGCTGTCTTCCTATCTGGAACGCTGAACTGCACAGTGCAGTTCTTGACCTATGGTAACACAGCAGCGTCTGAGAGGGTCTTGTTTATGTGTTTAGAACTGGAAAGATCATGGTTCATCTGGCACAACGAAATGATTTTTGCAAGCAGTGTTCCCTCTAATTATTATTTTGACATGCATCAGTGTAAGCACACTTCTCTGAGTAGCGTGTGCAACAAAAACATAACACAAGGCATTATGTAGGCAACAGTGTTGCCTCTTCAGGGCTTGTAGGTAACATTTGTGTTGCACATTTTAAAGAAATGTGGTAAAATTGTAAATATCAGTTTCCACCTATATTCTATATGACGCTGTGGTTTTAGAGACCGTTCCTTATGGATTTAGGTTTATGAAATAATCCAATACTTAAAGATCTGCCAATGCATCCAGATGTATTACTACTTCTAAGCAGAATTGTTTTCTTTTAGGTACTCCCGATTATTCATCGGTAAATCTTCATATACTACTCTGTGGCAATGTGGGGCATGCCCAAATGAAAAATAATATGGCTTAAAGATGGACCATTAGAAATCATGTCATACGAGAGGTACCCAGCATAGATTTACAAGAATCCCTACCATAAAACATATTTTTTAAATCTCAGATCAAAAGACTTCAATGTAGAATTGCTATATAAAGGAAACAATCTTAACAACAGATATCTCGAAACAAAAACCATAGTGTAGTGGGTTAATGCATCTCCTGAAGTAATCTGTAAGTTGGCAACATATTGATAAGCTTTGCTCGCCTACACCAGCTTTTCATCATTTCAAGGTTTATCAAATGATTATCTGTAAAAAAGAAATGTCATTGTTTCCAAACAGTATGCCCACATTCTGTAAGGTTTTGCCTTTTCAGCTTTTGATTTATTGTCTGCATATTTGTATCCATTCCCACCTGGTGGCAAATTTAAGGTGCTACTGGACAGAGTCTTCCTGCTTGAGCAGCACCTAAAGTGCTCACCATTTAATAAACCGTGTAGTATTTTGATTGTTAAATGTAAAACCTTTTTCCCATACCTGAAGGAGAGACACATACTATAATACAATGTAAATTCAATGTGGGCTTTGTGGTATTTGGTACTTAGCCCACAGAAGATGTACTGGCCTGGCTGTGCTTCCTTACATGGTTATGCGTCCTTGCATACTGTGGCCTTGTAAAGCCCAGCATGATCGTGCTGCTTCACAAACAGGACCATTATGGTATCTGGACTGGCTATCCTCCTTATGTTCTGGGATAACATTAGCATGTCTGTTGGGCTTTGTGCACTGGAAAAGTGTTGGCCTGGTTGCACTGCTTCACATACAGAGGCAATGAGGATAATTTCGTCTTCTAGTGCTTTATAGCTGGCCATAATAGACCTGGCTCTGGTTTTTTATATACTGAGAAATTACTTCCCAGGCTGCAGCATATTACATATTTGGTTCTTTGTGGGAATCGTCCTAGGTGTGGCTTCTGCTGGCCTGGTTGAGATACTTTACTTATCAGGAATTACCAGCCTGGTGATGGTGCTGTACATACTGGTCCATTATAGAAACTGGCCAGATGTTAATGATGCATTATATGATGTATATAGGCATTGGTAAGATACATTACATTCTTTGGAACTATGAAAACTGACTTGGCTAGGATGTGTTTTTTGTTTAAACACTGGTTCATTGGCCATAATGGAACACCAATGGGCATTGACATCTTGGCCCTGAATGTAACATGTAGAAAAAGTTTACTTGTGTTGTCTAATTAATTTAGACTAGTAATCTGAGGGTAATAAATTACCCGAACCACCATAGCCAACGGATCAGGTAACCTCCCCAGCACGGTGATTAGCACTGTCACACTTAAATGTTGATGATTTCCTCTGGTTGTCTTGCATATTGAGCAGAAACCTAATAACTTTGGTAACACCCTGTTAACACCTCACAGTGAGCTTCTCCACCTGAAGTTTTGTTCTAAAAAATAAACTCAGGCCAAATTTGTGTCCTTTCCCCATATTTTGGGAATTGTAAAGTTATCCAAGTCAAAATATGGCATCATGTTGTGTCTTATAGATACTTTTAACTGCAGATTCTTCACCTAGTGTATCACCCACACTTCTCCCTTTGAATATGGTGGCCCTCCTATCACAGGGGGTATTGCCTGCAACAGGAGAGGACCCAAAATGCATCATGCAGGTATTGAGATTTTTCTTTGAATTTCATTCATCCTTAGGAAGTAACGTACGAATCCTTGACATTTTGGAAAATGAAATGCCTAGGAGGTGTCCAGGGTGGTATGGTTCACATTGACCCCACAATTTTCCTTACCCAGAATGCCTGCCTAACATCACAAGTATACCTAAAACAACCTCTGGCACTGTCCACTCAATATGGCTACAGGATTCAAGGCCTGGGTCAAATTCTGCAGTAATGCCCCATGTCAATTGAGAAGAACAGTGGTGTTTTAATGCCTATTTTTAAAGTTTGCAGGGCACTCTGGATATGAGACTATGCTGGGGTCCTTGCAATCCACACCACTCTGAATTTCCTTGAGTCTGTAGTTTTCATAAATGCCCAGGGTTTCTTGATTGCTGCCTGAGCATGAGCCAGAAATACTGCAGTGATATTATGGGTACTAAGAGGAAAATGGGTGTTTTAAACCTATTTTTGATGTTTGCAAAACATTTCGGGTAGGACAACATGCAGCGATCCACACAGGTCACACCACTGTGGTTTCTCCTGGGTCTCTAATTTTCAGAAATGCTTAGGGTTAGTAGGGTTCTGTGGGTGCTGGCCAGCTCACAGCCTGAATACTGCAGCCATCCATCATAGAATGGAAGAAGAATTTGAGATTTTTTGGGTTCTAGTTTTGCCATATGGGTCTGCCTCGGCTTGGAGGTGTGGAGGGGTAGGCACCCCAGTTTTGCCTCATCATTGGGGCAGAAAAACAATCTAGTGCTTGGGGTCCTGCGCCCCACGCACCATCCATTCCTTTTCTCATGTTTTCCCTGTGTGGTCTGGTGTCATTCCTGGCCCACTGAAAGACTAGAAGTGTTATATCCTAGATCCGGGTGAGAGCGCGAGAAGGCGAGTGTTGGAATGTCTGTGTGGTGTGTGCGCGAGGAGAGGGATAGGAGTTAGAGCGTGAGGAGAATGTGCGAAGGAGGTTGGACGACGGTTGCGGAGAGAGGCGGAGGTCGGGATGTTTTCTAGACAGAAGAAGTGAAACTCAATGAATAAATAACTCGAGGCATCTTTGAAGGCGTTGTTGTGGTTTCAATCTCGCATCGGATATTACACTGGCGACGAGAGGCTTTTCCCACGCCAGCTTCGGAAAACATCCTGACTGGAGAAGACATATACGGAAGGAAAAGGGAGATGTCAATGAACTTGCGTGAACTGTAACCGTAAGCTGCCTACAAGTTCAGGGTTTTCTTTGTTTTCAAACGTGTTTCGTTCGTCTTTCATACGTTTGATTTGAGCGCAGATGGTGCTCTCCTCGAGCTCACGGTTACTAAGACAACAGAAATGCTTGCTGATGTCAGAAGGATTCTCAGGCAGATGCCAGCGCATATCTAACCGTTTTTTAAAGCAACTTACATGCTTTTGAAACTTAAATCCTTCAGCGTTTCCCATGTCCAGGATAATTCTATTTCTTATAGTTGGAAGTTATATAAAGTGCTAATTTCGGAGTTCTTTGCCATCACGCAGTTTTTTTTGCTGTTCCTTCTTGCGTGCCATCTCTCCTTCGACTGCCTCGCAATATTGCCAGAAACAAACCTCTTTGGTCTAGTGTTACACTAGCTAATTATATATATATTATTGTTTTTCTCCCCAACACAATGCAGAATATTGCTGCTCCACCTTTTTTTCTCTCCACTCATGGAGATCCTCCAATCAAGTGGAGCAAATGGAAGAAGGTATTTGAAAGATATTCTAGAGTTTGTGGTGCATCACTTAGTACTGAAAGGAGGACTGCTTTGTTACTTCACTGCCTAGGTACGGAAGGTCAAGAGATTTTCGACCATCTTCCAGATATTCCTGACACTGATTCTATTGCCTTAAATGAATATGAAATTTGTATTAAAAAATTAGACTTACATTATCTACCGAAAATCAGCACAATTTTGGAGAGGTACTATTTCGGTAGGAGACTACAAGTTGAAGGAGAAACAGTTGAGAATTACTTAACAGACCTGAGACGTTTGGCCTCCTCATGCAAGTTTGGCTCTACTTTGGATGAACGGATTCGTGATCAGTTCATGCTAGGATGCAAAATGGATAAAGTACGCGACGAACTATGGTTGTTAGATGATCCTCATCTAGATGATGTCATTTTACTTGCAAAGAGAATTGAACACTCAGTAAAGTGTGTTGACGTCATGAAGAAACAAGAGTATAAGGAAGTTTCTGTAGTGCGGAAAGATAGTAGACCCAATAACTCCTTTCAAGGGTCTCCTAACAATAAAAGATGTTTTAGATGTGGCAAAGAAGGACATTTTGCCAATGATAAATCATGTCCGGCTGCTAAAGCTTCCTGCTCCTACTGCAAGAAGAAGGGTCATTTCTTTGCGGTGTGCAACCAAAGGAAGTTTAAGAAGTCTGTCAACTCCATTGATATTGACCTTGATGAAACTCAGAGAGTTGATGACTTCCAGTGTGGTCAGATTGTTTTACAGATTTCTGACTGCAAAGTTAAGGGTCCAGTAGATTACGTATTAGTAGATGGAGCAAGAACCTTAATGCTTTTTGACTCTGGCGCCAAAATAACAATAATATCTAATCAACTGTATCAGGAACATCTAGAAGGGAAAGTTCAACTTTTCGAACCTGACATCAGACCATGCGCTTATGGGGGTGAACCCATAGAGCTACATGGTTACTTCGTAGGTGTACTGGAATATGCTCAATGATTTGCTACGGGGAAGGTGTATGTTTCAAAAAAAGGGGATAGCATAATTAGCTGGTGGCATCAAAAAGATTTGGGAGTGATGCTTGACCCCAATAGTTCTCCTTCTATTGTTCTTAAGGATCTGCCGGATGTGAGAGAAGTAAATAACACTGAAGTAGTTCCAGATTTCATTTCCACTCTTCGTCAAGACTTCAGAAATCTATTTAGTGACAAGATAGGTTGCATGCGAGGTTATTCACACAAAATCAGATTGGTTCCTGGTTCTGTTCCTGTTTGCAGCAAAGTTCGTAGTGTACCTTTTTCCATAAGGGATGATCTTCAAACGGAGTTGATGAAACTAAAGGATCAAGGAATAATCGAAGAAGTGGAGGGCACAGAATGGTTGGCCCCCATTGTTATTGCAAGGAAAGCTAATCGCCAGATCAGACTTTGTGTGGATCTCCGCAGGCTTAACAAGTGTGTTGTTGTGGATAGGTATCCTCTTCCTAACATTACGGAATTGCTGTCTACAGTCTCAGGGGCTAAGTTTTTTTCTACAATAGATCTCACATCGGCTTATCATCAAGTCGAACTAGATGAATCATGTAGAAACTACACAGCCTTCATTACTCCATATGGCACCTTCAGATTTGTACGATTACCGTTTGGTCTGATCTCTGCTGCTTCTGTTTTTCAAAGGTTGATGGAACGTGTGTTAAAAGGTTTGTGTGGAGTATGTATATATCAAGATGACATACTAGTTTATGGTAAGGACTTCAAAGAACATATGACAAGACTCAGAGAGGTACTTAAGAAGTTAACAGAAAGTGGTCTAACAATAAAGGCTGAGAAGTGCAAGTTTGGAGTGGAGGCCATTGATTATCTAGGGCACACTATTTCTGGTGGGGGTGTTTTACCCAAGAAAGAACTGGTTGACTCTATTCGGTGTTTGTCTTCCACCACTTCGAAGGAGGAACTAGTGCGATTTCTCGGTATGGCTGAATTTTACGGTAAATTTGTCAGGAATTTTGCCAGTTCATGTTTTCACATGAGAAGTTTGCTAAAAAAGGGTACTGATTTCAAGTGGGATGAAGAGTGTGAGAGGGAATTTAGCAGTATCAAGGAGTCTTTGGTGATAGCGCCTGCACTCAAGAATTTTAATCCTAATATGCGTTCTATTTTAACGACCGATGCCAGTAACAAAGGGTTGGGAGCAGTTTTACAACAAGGTGGTTTAAATCCTGAAAATACCATTGTCTTCATTTCTAGGAGTCTTAGAGGTGCTGAGAGCAAATATTCTGTGATAGAGAGGGAAGCACTGGCGGTATTTTGGGCGATTAAGAAGTTAAAAAAGTTTTTGTGGGGAGGTTCTTTTGTCGTGCGGACTGATCACAAACCGTTATATCAAGTTCTCCACTCTAAGGGAATTGATGCTGTCTCTAGTAGGATCACTAGGTGGATTGTTGGGTTACAGGAATATGATTTTATTGTAGAATATGTTCCTGGTTCTCACAACTTGTCGGCTGATGTTTTGTCTAGATTGGTTTCTACAGAAGGTAAGAACAATGAGAGTGAATGTCTGGAGGGTGATGATACAGAATGTTTTGATCAAGTGTGTGAAGTCAGTTTTGAAATAATCCCTGAGGTCAAATGGCGTGAAGAAACCTTAAAAGATGTGGTGCTACAAGATGTCATCAAGTTGATACAAGATGATTGGAGGATTAAAAATAAAAGTTGTGGTGGAAGTGCTGAATTTTGGAATGTGAGAAATGAATTGGTTTGTGTTGATGGACTGTTATTGAGAGGTACGAGGTTGGTTCCTCCTAGAAGTGTGAGGAGTCAATTGGTAAATCAGGCTCACGATAGCCACATGGGCATATCTAAAACCAAAGAGAGGTTGCGTTCCTCCTATTGGTGGCCAGGAATGGACATGCAAGCTGAAAGGGTTGTCAGAGATTGTCTACAGTGTGCGGTGAGTGAAAAAGCTTTGAAACCTCGTGTTCAACCCATGGTCACTAAGGAAACTCCAAAAGGACCGTGGCAAGATATTGCACTTGATATCTTAGGACCCATTCATAGTGGTGGTATGGCTGAATACGTGATTGTGGTTATTGATATGTTTTCAAGGTGTCCTGAGGTAAATTTTACTGGTAGTATCGAAACTAACAAGGTGATTAAATTTATCAAGAAGTTAATAATTCAAGAAGGCTTACCCACTACCATTCTCACAGATAATGGAGTGCAGTTAGTTTCACGAGAAATGAATGAGTTTTTGCATGGGTGTGGTGTCAAACACAAACTCTGTTCGTTGTATCATCCCGAGGGTAATGGTATGGTGGAACGTTTCAATCGAGTTCTCAAAGAAACTATTTCAATTGCAAAAGATAACCAATTGAATTGGAAGGAAGAAGTGCTAAAAAAGGTTTATCTCTATAGACATACCCCTCATACGTCTACAGGGGAAACACCTTTTACTCTGTTTCGAGGGAGGCGTGGAAACTCTGAATTGGAACCTTCTTGGGTTAATAATTTACTTGATGGCAGGGGTAGGATGATGGTGAATGATGAGTGGAGGTCCAGGGAGTGTGCAAAGAAGGTGAAGAGTAAAATTAATTTTGATAAAACCCATGCTGTGAAGAAAACGGAAGTTAATGTTGGTGATTATGTTCTTATCAGAAATCCTCTAATGAAAAAAAAACTCTCTGGTCCCATGAAGGTTGTGAAGTTGTTTACTAATGCTGTGAAAACAGATGATAATAGAGTTTGGAATTTGAATAGAACTGTGAAATTTAGAGGAAATCTCAATTCCTTGTGTAGGAATGTGTCTCATAAGAAGGCCATTGGAGTCTCCACGCAGAAATCAAGTAGTCGGAAGGATATCGCTGAAGAGTTGCCGTGCGGTTCAGATGTGAGGAGATCGAACAGATCTGTCAAACCTCCGTCATATCTCAAAGACTATAACTTGTCGTGAAGAATCTATTGTACAAAATACAGTAATTATTTACAATTAGTTTGCATGTTAAAAAAAAAAAAAAATTTATGTTCTGTTACTGTTGTTTTGGTTAAGGAAGGGAGAAGTGTTATATCCTAGATCCGGGTGAGAGCGCGAGAAGGCGAGTGTTGGAATGTCTGTGTGGTGTGTGCGCGAGGAGAGGGATAGGAGTTAGAGCGTGAGGAGAATGTGCGAAGGAGGTTGGACGACGGTTGCGGAGAGAGGCGGAGGTCGGGATGTTTTCTAGACAGAAGAAGTGAAACTCAATGAATAAATAACTCGAGGCATCTTTGAAGGCGTTGTTTTGGTTTCAATCTCGCATCGGATATTACAACTAGAAAGTATGTTTGAGGTCGAGGGTATTAGGCAGAGGGAGGAGGCTGCTTGACCGTGATGGGCTACCTCAGCTCCATTCCAATAGTTGTTTTTCCATCTGGTGGTCTATAGAGCTTTCTGCCTCCATGTATGGGCATATAGGTGAATTTACCCCCATCTGCTGTTCCAAGGGAGCAAGCGGGTGCTGAGGACAGTCAGGGAAAAAATTGAGAAAAGGAATTGGGTAGTTGGGCTGACCACTCTTGCCTTGGGCTAAATCTTCAACTCAGGCACCTGAAATTCTTTCTGATGGATTCTTCTTCCTGCAGATGCTTCACTCACTGCATGAATTTCATGTGCCAGACTGGTTCTCGAATATTTACAATAGCTGTCCTGCAGCGACACATAGTGGTATCGCTCCAAGTCAACTCTGACACCCCGAATATGGCATCATAATACATCCTATAACATCCTGTGGCACTCTGATGTTGATTTCCTGCCCTTCAACACAGTTCTGATGTTCCCTTCTGTGAATTTTTCTTCTGTTCAGAAACATTTTGCAGTGTATTGATTATGCTTGTGGTTATCCGAGCTTCCCTTCTGCCTTTCACAGCTCTGTTGAGTCTGAAGTTTAAAGCCGTCTCACATCCTTCTTGGTTTCGGCCTTTTTTCCCCCACATACTGCAGCGAGCAGTAAGTGTTTATCAATGGACCGCATAGGCCAGCCAGGATGTTGCCAGTGCCAAACGTCTTCTGGATACAGCTCCCAAGATAATTTGGAGGACTTATCCCCCTTTTCAGGGTTGCTCTCCCTCTGCCCTTTGAGAGGGTTTTTTCCTTTCCGATGTTGAACTTGACGTTGACTTTGCACCATAATGTCTCAAATGGTGCTCTCTTTGGACCTGGCTCCGGCCTGGTTAGGCATACATGTGATGTCTTACTCTTTGCCAGTGGTGCTCCTGGTACCATTAGATCCACACTTGCTTTTCTGCCTCCTAGTGCTGACCCCACTCAAGAAGCTGCTTTCACCCAGTCTTTGGGGGCTGGTTTTCAGTATCCCCAAATCTGTGTGGTGCCCATTTGGGCCCTAGGACACCTCTGGGTCTTTTGTAAACCCTGCTGCTGTTGTCTCTACCCCGAAACAGGGCATCGAACACCTGAGCAGCTTTATCCGGGCCTCACATTATACTCTGCAGCTGGAGCCCTTTTCAAGTTTCCTCGCTGTTCATGTTGATGATTATCCAGTCTTACAGGCTTCTGCTATTCCATCGGTCACAGTGTATTGGGCATTTATAGTGGATCCCAGAAATCTCGCTCCTTGGCTTTTGTAATCTCAACCCCATTCTCATAGGTGCTCAAAATGCTATTTTGGGTCCTTTGCTTCCTCTACAATGACATCTGGAAAAGGGTGTAAGGCGTTTTTCCCTGCTCTTTGGAATCTCACTGAGACTCTTATGTGCTTTTTTGATGCTAGTCAGTGGGAATCTAAGTCTGAGGTAGATTGTAACTGGGTATCTAAGGTCAAATCGGAGGAAATTTCCTTTTTTAAAGTACAAATGTGAGTAGGTTTTTGATTTTCCACTACCCAGAACTGAGGTAAAAACTACATTTGTGATGGAAATAATTCTGCCTGGCCCATCTTTATTAGAGCTCTTGTTGCCCTTTAATCATGTACTGCTTCAACCCACCAACTATGTTTTTACTATTACGACCTCTTCTCCAGCGGTCAGAGGTTGTGTCAGACACCAATATCACTTGACTCCTGGTGACCCTTATTCTCTGTTGTCCAATCCTGATTCTGGCAATTTTGCATGGTAACCTCGTTGGACCACTGGTTTGTCAGCAACAGCTTCCCCTCTTCATCTTCATTTGTTTTGGAAAGATGTGAATTGATGTGATGAGGTAGAACATTTTCTCATCAGACAGTATGGTTGCTATATGCTTGTTATCCACTATTCCCTGGGAGATTGCACGGATGGTGGTTTCACATCTTCTAGATTATGTGAATGGCTATTTTGCTTAGGTTCTATGTGATAGATTTGGATATTTCAAACAGTTCCTTGAGTCTGGCCTCTACAGTGTGGACTCAGAGCCTCATTCCGAGTCTCCGCCGCCTGTCAAACTTGCACGTCCGTAAGCCTGCCAGTTTCGTATTCCGCCCGCAGCAGAAATATTGCTGTTCATCGGGTGGGATAGCACCCGTCACGCTTTTCACTACATGTAAATCAGGCAGTGAAAAGCACATCGGGGCTGCCAATAGCGGCCCCTGTACTGCCCATGAAAAGGGCTGTGCAGCGGCACCCCTTCTCCGACAGCCTTTGCAAGTTGGTGGACACGGGGTCATAATCCTGCTAACAGTGCTACACTGGCGGATTCAGACTGCCAGCGCCGCCAGGCCTTCGGCCGGTGCAAATGTGGCAATGCCAGCAGTCCCACCATGGCGCTTTTGTCACGGTCGCAATGTGGAGGCTGGACCGCCGTATTGGCAGTGGTCCAACCGCCACCTCGAGTCTTGTAATGAGGGCCTCAGTGTCTAGATTTAGGGTCTCTGCTGTATTTCTGTACCTTACTGATCAGTTTGGTCTTTCTGTGCTGATAGAGATTTCTAACCTCATATTACACACCTTAGAATATTCCCCAGTTAGACAGGATCTGGCAAATTTTCAGCAGTACCTCTGCGCGCAGATATGTGTTATCAATCAGTTGCCATAGAAGTGCCACATCAGTGCGCTGACCTAGGTCACTGGCTTGTCATGTGAGTTGGCTATGGATGCTGCACAAGCAGGGCCATAGTTTTGGAGGGGTACATCTCACTGGAGGCGTGTCTGTTGAGCACATATAGTGCCCTTGTGCACTATCTAGTGCTGAAAGGAAGTATTACATTGTGGGAACATTTGCAACCCTGTTTCAGTAACCCTTCAGCTGGTCTTTTGCACGGGTCTAATGCATTAGCGCTTGTGTGTTGCGGTTATTGATTGGATGGGAGGTGAAAACCCTACTCAAGCAACATCCACAATCCTTGTCATGGTGAACCATAAAGTCACTAAATTAACCTGTGCTTAACCCTCTGGTAGCCTGGCTTATTTTATGCAGCACACAAACAGTAATAAAGTGAACACAACACAAGAAAAATCCCACACCACTTTGGAAATAAGGAGAAACGTGTAATAGAGTTTTTGGTACAAAAAACGGACAAACGTTTCAGTGAAATTTAGTGCCTAAGAGAGCAAAGCGCCAACTGCGAATAACTGGTTGCACTAGACTGGGACAAAGTTGGGAGTTAAGGTCAACCACGATGGAATGCAGGCCTGAAATGCAAGGTGGATTGTGCGTGATCTCGACTTTCCTTTGGACTAAAACTTTTTTCTGAAGAAAAGTCCAGGAGAATGTAGAGTTTAGCGGGGCAAGGCAACAGACTGTGTCCGAGTAGTCGTCGTTGCCGGGAATCAGTTGACGAAGGTGGAAAAAACTCATAGAAGGTGAAACTGGATTTCCAGGCCAAAAGTCCTTGGGGTCGATAGGGAGTCTATTGTTGCCGAGCACGGTGAAGATTTTTACCTTAGGACTTCGACAATTGTTTGAAAGTCGAAAACCTCCAGCATGACGAAGCTTTAAGCAGTAGCTTAAGAGGGTGCCATGAGGCCAGATGCCATCACTCGGAGGGCCTACTGAACAGGATATGTGCAGCTATGAAGAACATAGCAGGAGCTACCGCAAATTCAAGCCAACCAGAAATGCACTTTGGGGGATCGCTGGCAGATACGTGCTGAATATCTGTCCGTTCTTCTGGCACTTTTTGGTGAAAAATGTTTTAAGTTTCAAATTTAGGGTTAGGCAGTAGCAGCACATTTACCACAACAAAGGGTCAAAGACTTGTGGGGCACCACATAGGGGAGTTGGGACTCACTCCCACAGAGGCAAGGTGCAGGTTTCAAGTTCTCTGCTGCTTTTTATGTTCCTATAGCTCACACAGGAGGCCAGCCAGCTTACCTTTGGAGTCACTCATGTAGTCCTGGGTTCAACCAGCAAGGAAGGCCTCAAGCAGCAGGGCAGTCCTTGGGGGAATAAGGCAAGTCACAGGCTGCAGGGATGTTCTCTGGTAGCATCAGGGCAGTCCTCTGAGGTACAAGGCAAGCCACAAGCAGCAGGGAAGTCCTCTGGGTGGCCAAGGCAGTCCTTTTGAAGTCTCCCACGGGTCCAGGAGTGTACTGAAGAGTTGTCCTGAGGGTCCAATATTTATACCTGGTGGCAGTCTTTGAAGTAGGGTACATCCTGGCTATGGTTCTGGAAAGTTCTGCCTTTCCCCTGTCTCCAATAAGTATGTGGTGACAAATACTAGCATCATGATATTTTATGTATACTGGAGGCATGCCCCTTGAAATGTAAGTTGGACATGGAACAGCTCCGCCCCCAGCAATCCAGACAGGATGGCCCATCCTTTCTACATCCAGTCCCTTTTGTCTCCCTGTCTAGCAGGAATGCACAAACCCTAACAGCAGTCATTCACAGTCATGTAGCCCAGGAAACTGGCAGAGGCACAAAAATGGTTGAAGCAGGAAAATGACAACTTTGTAAAAGTGTCATTTTTATGAATTGTTACTTAAAATCCATCTTTACCATTAAAGATGATTTTAAATTGCAGTTCATTGAAGTCTAAACACAAACCTTCTACCTGTTCCCAATCAAATGTTATCACTTATTAGTTGTAATAATGTAAGCCAATGTTAGTCTATCAGAGAGGTATGCATTGCAATAGTGAAAAATGAATTTAACAGTTTTTCACAACCAGGACATGTAAAACTTGATAACATGTGCTTTACCTTTTACTTACAAGGCACCCTGCCCAATGGGCCTTTGGGGCCTACCTTAGAGGTGACTTATATGAATAAAAAAGAAAGGTTTAGATAAAGGCAAAAGATTTATTGTGCCAGGTCGAATTGGCAGTTATAAACCCACACTACAGGCTACAAAAGCACACCTGACACATGTTTTAAAGTGCTACTCAAGTGGGTGGCACAATCAGTGCTGCAGACCCACTAGTAGCATTTAATTTACATGCCCTGTCTCCCTATTTCCATATACTACGGACTTATATGACTAAGTATGCCAATATGGTGTAAGACAATTGTATCATTTTCTTAGGGAAAGAGCGGAAGCACTTTAGCACTGGTTAGCAGTCCTTATACCAACAAAAACAAAATTTAGAAAACAGGTGAGGTGAAAGTAAAACGTTTGGGGGATGACCCTGCAAGAATGGCCAGATCCAACCACAGAATATTCTTTCTGGTGTTCGTGACATAACTTTAGTCTGCTTCGCTCATCACCTTCTTAGGGACTGTGTTCTAGTTCTGGTGAGATTTCCATTATGGGTCAAGGCATTTGGGGGAAATGAGCGGTGATTATTTGGCTTGTTTCTTGGTTCCTCCCAGGGTGTCATACAGCTGATAATATTTTTATCTTGGTAGTTAGGAGTGCAACTAGGACTGCATACACTTTTCTTTGGTGCTATTTCTTAGTGGTGGGTGTGGACAGATACTCCTTTTTTTATAGTTCTTTCAATTGAAGGGGAATTTTTTTATTCTTTGGTTGCTTTAATCTCTGATTTTACAATGTTTTTGGGCACTTCTTATTTTCTCCAGGATTCCACCACAGAGACACCATTTTGATTCGATGCACTCTAGTGATTGGTACCAGACTCCCTATTAGATATTTGAACAGTACAGTGCTGCGGTCGCCCAGCGGCTAGGACTGCTGACGCTGTTCTTCTCAGTGGTGGGTGTGGACAGCTACAAATTTTTTTAAGTTCTTTTTATTGAAGGGAATTTTTTGTACTTTGGTTGCTTTAATCTCTGATTTTACAAAGTTTTTTGGGCATTTCTGATTTTCCCTGGATTCCAACACAGGGCTGATATTTTGGTTTGACTCGCTCTAGTGGGTGGAACCGGGCTTCCTATTACGTATTTAAACAGTGCAGTGCTGCGTATGTGCAGTAGATGTTGCCTGGTGGTTGTGCCACTGGTGTTCCAAAGGTGTGCCTTGCAAGCCTGTCTGTGCTGGTTTGCCTAGCGATCCGCTGAATCGTCAGGTATACGCAAAGAAGGAATTGCTAAACCTTCAATGGTTGTTTGCCTCCTTCTCGTGCCGGCATATGTTTAATCTGGGTGAGGAGGGTTGTCAAGCTAACCTCTCGAAGTGTGTGGCCTATGGTTTTACCTTGACTACTTGTCATAGTGCTCGGTGGTTTAAAGTGCCTCTGCCTTCACCTAAGGTTGTTGAACCTGCTTCAGCTAAGCAGGAGTTAATAGTTGCGGCAAGGCTGTGAGTCGAATCCTAAACATGCATTTTATTGTATAGTCTGCTGGATGAAAATAAGTTTGAGCTTTTATTTCCGACAGAGACGTGGCTTTCGGAAGCTTCCTTATGGATCTATCTTTAGCCATTTCAGGAAGGTTCTCTAATCAGTATATAGGCCTGGCTCATAGGAAGGGAGGAGGTGTAGTGGTTGTGTTCATAGACACTGCCGGATGTGCAGCCACTAAGCTGATGAATATTGGGCTCATTGAAGGTCTCTCCTTCTCTATTACTTTGGGCCCGACTTTTACGTTGTCAGGGGCACTAATTTATCAACCCCCTAATTGCTCCATTGAGTCCCTTGGCCTACTTGCAGATTTTCTCGGTCAACTTTCTTTTCTTCATATAAACTTTTTAGTCATGGCCATCTTTATTGTGCACATTGATGACCCGTGTTGCAGCATGGCAAGGCAATTCTTGAGCTGCCTGGAAGGCTTTAATTTGATGCAACATATAAACAGCCCCAACCCTATGGCTGGTCATATTTTGGACCTTATATTCTTCCATTTTTGCTAAATGTTTCTAGGAGTTCGGCGTGCGAGGTAATCAGGTCCGATCACTTTCTGGTACCTTCTAGGATTATAACCAAGCGGCCCAAAACTTCTGTGGCCTACCAGCAGAAATCTGGCAGTCTAAGGCGGAAAATATTGTACTTGCTTTGGTAGAAGTGCTACAAGTGGAACCCCCCCAGTGCTCTCAGGCTCTGTTGATCAGTACTTAGAGCAGGTAGACAACTGGTTTTCTGAATCCTTAGATTGTATTGTCCTGATGAAATCTGTATCTTAGATCTGACCTTGGCCTTTGGTCCCCAGATTCTTGGAAGCCTTAAGAGAGGAACTGGAGTATTGTAATTGTGTGGAACGTAGCTGGCGCATATCCTACGATAAAAATGCACAACTGGTCTATTAAAGGTGCTGGCAAGTTTTTGTAAAGCTGCCTATAAGGCTCATGAGGAATTTATTGCTTCAGCCATAGACGCTGCCTCAAATAAACCTTGTGAAATCTTCAGTATTGTGAACTTTTTTTTTTTTTTTTTATCTCCTAGGTCTATTCATAATCCTCTCACCAGTTCTGCTCACCTGTATTAAAAGTATGCTGACTTCTTCAATTAAATCATAGCAATTTATGAGCAGTTCCCTGGACTGGGCAAGTTAGCAGCAAATATAAATAGGATGTATCCCACTGGCCGTTTGTTGGCTGAGCTCAAGCCAATGACCTTGGAAGCCTTGGCGTTGTTGCTGGCCAATTGCAAATCTGGAGCACCCCTCGATTGATGCCCTCCTGATATTTTGAAATGAGTCCCACAGTTTATAAACCCTAATTTGAATAAGCTGATGAATACCTCTGTGGAGTCCACCCTAGTCCCATTAAGTGAAAATCGGCCCTTCTGCTTCCTTTGCTTAAGAAACCTAACGTTCGTCCTAGGCTCTTAGAATCTCCGCGCTTATCTCACTTCTTCCTGCAGTAGCCAAAATGTTGGAAAAGGCGGTTGATAAAAAACGTTCCCACTTTCTGGAATCCAATTCTCTTCTTCATGCTAAACAATCTGGCTTCCGAGCGGGGTACAGTACAGAGTTGGACTTAATGGAGGTCCCTGAATTTCCTAAGACTAACCTTGATCATAGAGCATCAACAATAGTGGTCCTATTGGACTTGTCGTTAATGTTTGATACTGTCTTTCATTCCATCTTATTGAATAGGCTAATGAATATTGGCATTCACGGTAAGCTTGGATCTGGCTTGAATCATATCCGAAGGACAAATCTCAACACGTATTACTTGCCCATTTTACTTCAAATGTTAAACCTCTTGAATGTGGGATTCCCCAGGGCTCCACTTTGAGTCCCACTCTTTTTAATATTTACCTGGCACCCTTGGCAAACCTGGTCAAATGGTAGCATCTTGGGGGCTGAAAGTGATTTCTTATGCTGATGGCACCCAGCTTTTTATGTACTTGCTGGATGGGGCGACTGATGGTTTTAATTCTTTCAGGAGGTACTTCGGTGGACAATTGGATGAGCGAGAGTTGCCTTAAATTGAATCCTGGTAAAACTTAAATCTTTTTTCTGGCACTAACCAGTATCCAGAGTCATGCAATTAGTGGCCTTCGGAGCTTGGCATCCCCCCGAGCCACACACCGGTGGGAGAAATCTGGCTTTCAAATTTGATTCTGCCTTGTCTTTTGAACTACAGGTCACAGCAGTCTCTTCCAGCTGCTTTGCAATCTTGAACTCTCTCAGGAGGATGCTGCACCTGGATCCATTTTTATGGCGAGCACAAAGTGCTCCGTCCAGTCTGTAATCTCTCTTTTGGCTTCAAACCACGCCAATGACACGTCAGTCACTTACATTGGTTCGTGGGCTTGCCTTTTAAAATCCGCTCGCTTTCAGGCATGCACACGTCATTCCTTTTCCGGTGTTTAGCCCACCTACACAGCACCAGTCAAGTACCAAAAACATACGAGGCTCGATGTTTTCAGCCCGGAGTCCGGACTACTTTATCTGTTTATTTTCCACGCAGCGCGATCGCGCTGCATTTTACATAGCGCGATCGTGCTGCCTTTTTTTTTTGCTTTACAATGCTAATAGCTCTAACTCGAATAAATGCGAGACCCGTTGCATTGAAAATGCTTGTTGGAAGTTGTGTCCTGTGAGACCATGCCTTAGTCACCTCAAAATTTGATTACGCGAATATTCTACATTTGGGCTTACCAGCCTAGCTGCTGCAACGTTTGCAGACCATTAAAAATGCGACATCATGTCTGATTCTTAAAATTATCCTACAGCATTCTGTGTCTGCTGGTCTTTGCCAGTTGCACTAGCTACTGATTACTAGTCTCATAAAATTCAAGGCTTTCATTTTCGTCTACAGCGCCCTGGAGCAGACTGAAAGCCTACTACAAGGGCCGATCCCTGAGGTCCAATTCTTTAAAACTCTCGTATACCCCTTTGCCCAGCAGGGCAAGATGTTGGGGAGAATCCTTTGCTTTCATTACAGCAAAAATTTGGAACTCGCTTCTGACTGTTCTTCATTTTGCACCTTCGGAAACTGCTTTTTAGAAAAAGTATGAAGACTTATCTTTTTAGTGCTTAGACAAGTGGCCTTAGTTATGAATGTTGATGTGTCTGTGGTACTGTCACCAGCGCCGGGACGTTTCTCCAGAAGGAGCCGTGCACTCTAGAAATGTCTTTTGTGTTGTATTGTATTGTATGTTGTTAAGGGATGGCCTCTTTGAGGTCTAGTTTCGAAGTTTGCTTCCTATTATGAATTCTGCACTGACCAAAGATGTCAGCCCTGATACTGTTGTTTTATTTTTCCTCATTTATCTGAGGCTCTACCCAGGATTAATTGCAGCCGAGCTGCTTTGAGCCATGATTTGCTGTTTGCTTCTTCATGGCTTGCTGCCTGCTCCCAAACCTCTTGATCACATATGGTCTCTAGATATGTTCAGAGGCATACTTAACTTTCTTCTGCTAGAAGGCTGGGTGGTTGTAAGATTTTTTACAATTGATATTAACAACAGATCATTCATCGACTAATAAATTAGCAAAAATATAAGTAAAGACACTTCCTAGTGTAAATTCCTTTTGCATATAAAGTGCTTCAATGTATAACAGTTACATTGGTTACATCCGTATACCTTACGGACAAATCGTATAAAAAAATGAAACCTGTGTAAACCTCCTGCTTAATAGATGAGATAGTAAAGTACTAAACCATTAAACATGTACTGTGTACACAGTTTTTCCAAATACGTAATTGAAAACATGACCTTATTGAGTAGTATCCTCTACGTATTGATTGTAAACCAATAAAAAGTCACAGCTACTTCCTGAAATAGCTAGCTATAAGCCACTCCTAGTGCTTAAAGTGCTGAAAATGGTAATGTGCCGAAGTGCTATACAATTGTACAGGTGATAAATATACTAGCTTTCATATTAGGTGCATCAGTGCCTTAATTAACCCCTTAGCAGCCAGGCCTTTTCCCCCTCAGGTGCCAAGCCATTTTTTGGCTATTTGGGGCAGTTTGCGCTTAGGCCCTCAACTTTTTGTCCACATAAGCTACCCACGCCAAACTTGCGTCCTTTTTTTCCAACATCCTAGGGATTCTAGAGGTACCCAGACTTTGTGGGTTCCCCAGAAGGAGGCCAAGAAATTAGCCAAAATACAGTGAAAATTTCGTTTTTTTAAAACAAAATGGGAAAAAGGGGCTGCAGAAGAAGGACCGTGGTTTTTCCCCTGAAAATGGCATCAACAAAGGGTTTGCAGTGCTAAAATCACCAGCTTTCAGGAACAGGCAGACTTGAATCAGAAAACCCAATTTTTCAACACAATTTTAACATTTTATTGGGACATACCCCATTTTTAAGATTTTTTGTGCTTTCAGCCTCCTTCCAGTCAGTGACAGAAATGGGTGTGAAACCAACGCTGGATCCCAGAAACCGAAACATTTCTAAAAAGTAGACTAAATTCTGAATTCAGCAAGGGGTAATTTGTGTAGATCCTACAAGGGTTTCCTACAGAAAATAACAACTGAAAAAAAGATAATATTAAAAATGAGGTGAAAAAATCTGCAATTTTTCTCTGCGTTTTACTCTGCAACTTCTTCCTGCAATGTTAGATTTTTTAAAGCAATATACCGTTACATCTGCAGGACTCTTCTGGTTGCGGGGATATATAGGGATTGTAGGTTCATCAAGAACTCTAGGCACCCAGAGCCAATAAAAGACCTGCACCCTGCAGTGGGTTTTCATTCTATACCGGGTATACAGCAATTCATTTGCTGAAATATAAAGAGTAAAAAATAGCTATCAAGAAAACCTTTGTATTTCCAAAATGGGCACAAGATAAGATGTTGAGGAGCAGTGGTTATTTGCACATCTCTGAATTCCGGGGTGCCCATACTAGTATGTGAATTACAGGGCATTTCTCAAATAGACGTCTTTTTTACACACACTCTTATATTTGGAAGGAAAAAATGTAGAGAAAGACAAGGGGCAATAACACTTGTTTTGCTATTCTATGTTCCCCCAAGTCTCCCGATAGAAATGATACCTCACTTGTGTGGGTAGGCCTTGCACCCGCGACAGGAAATGCCCCAAAACACAACGTGGACACATCCCATTTTTTGACAGAGAACAGAGGTGTTTTTTGCAAAGTGCGTACCTGTAGATTTTGGCCTCTAGCTCAGCCGGCACCTAGGGAAACCTACCAAACCTGTGCATTTTTTAAAACTAGAGACCTAGGGGAATCCAAGATGGGGTGACTTGTGGGGCTCTGACCAGGTTCTGTTACCCAGAATCCTTTGCAAACCTCAAAATTTGGCTAAAAAAACACATTTTCCTCCTATTTCGGTGACAGAAAGCTCTGGAATCTGAGAGGAGCCACAAATTTCTTTCCACCCAGCGTTCCCCCAAGTCTCCCGATAAAAATGGTACATCACTTGTGTGGGTAGGCCTAGCGCCCACGAAAGGAAATGGCCCAAAACACAACGTGGACACATCCCTTTTTTTATTTTTTTATTTTACAGAAAACAGAGGTGTTTTTTGCAAAGTGCCTACCTGTAGATTTTGGCCTGTAGCTCAGCCGCCACCTAGGGAAACCTACCAAACCTGTGCATTTCTGAAAACTAGAGACCTAGGGGAATCCAAGATGGGGTGACTTGCGTGGCTCTGACCGGGTTCTGTTACCCAGAATCCTTTGCAAATCATAAAATTTGGCTAAAAAAACACATGTTCCTCACATTTCTGTGGCAGAAAGTTCTGGAATCTGAGAGGAGCCACAAATTTCCTTCCACCCAGCGTTCCCCCATGTCTCCCGATAAAAATGATACCTCACTTGTGTGGGTAGGCCTAGCGCCCGCGACAGGAAACGCCCCAAAGCGCAACGTGGACACATCCAAATTTTTGAAAGAAAACAGAGGTGTTTTTTGCATAGTGCCTACCTGTAGATTTTGGCCTGTAGCTCAGCCGCCACCTAGGGAAACCTACCAAACCTGTGTATTTCTGAAAACTAGAGACCTAGGGGAATCCAAGATGGGGTGACTTGTGTGGCTCGGACCAGGTTCTGTTACCCAGAATCCTTTGCAAACCTCAAAATTTGGCTACAAAAACACATGTTCCTCACATTTCTGTGGCAGAAAGTTCTGGAATCTGAGAGGAGCCACAAATTTCCTTCCACCCAGCGTTCCCCCACGTCTCCCGATAAAAATGATACCTCACTTGTGTGGGTAGGCCTAGTGCCCGCGACAGGAAACGCCCCAAAGCGCAACGTGGACACATCCAAATTTTTGAAAGAAAACAGAGGTGTTTTTTGCAAAGTGCCTACCTGTAGATTGTGGCCTGTAGCTCAGCCGCCACCTAGGGAAACCTATCAAACCTGTGCATTTCTGAAAACTAGAGACCTAGGGGAATCCAAAATGGGGTGACTTGTGTGGCTCGGACCAGGTTCTGTTACCCAGAATCCTTTGCAAACCTCAAAATTTGGCTAAAAAAACACATGTTCCTCACATTTCTGTGGCAGAAAGTTCTGGAATCTGAGAGGAGCCACAAATTTCCTTCCACCCAGCGTTCCCCCACGTCTCCCGATAACAATTATACCTCACTTGTGTGGGTAGCCCTAGCGCGCGCGACAGGAGACAACGTGGACACATCAAATTTTTTCATTGAAAACAGTGCCTACCTGTAGATTTTGGCCTCTAGCTCAGCCGGCACCTAGGGAAACCTACCAAACCTGTGCATTTTTGAAAACTAGAGACCTAGGGGAATCCAAGATGGGGTGACTTGCGGGGCTCTGACCAGGTTCTGTTACCCAGAATCCTTTGCAAACCTCAAATTTTGGCTAAAGAAACACATTTTCCACACATTTTGGTGACAGAAAGTTCTGGAATCTGAGTGGAGCCACAAATTTCCTTCCACCCAGCGTTCCCCCAAGTCTCCCGATAAAAATGATACCTCACTTGTGTGGGTGGGCCAGGTGCCTGCAACAGAATAAGGCCCAAAACTTGTAGAGATAGAGGGGATAGAACAGCGAGTTTATGAGGACATATTCTTTTATACATCTTTAGACTGACTCTGCTTTGGGGACCCACATAAGTGAGGTGTCATTTTACTTGGGAGACTGAGGGGAACACTGGGGAGTAGGAATTTTGTGCTGGAGTGGTGATCCTACGAAGAAAAGTCAGGAAAATATGCTTTTTTGAGCAAATTTTGAGGTTTACAGAGGAGTCTGGGTAAGAAAATGTTGGGGGATCCACGCAAGCCACACCTCCCTGGACTCCTTGGGGTGTCTAGTTTTAAAAAATTTCTGGGTTTGGTAGGTTTCCCTAGATGAAGGCCGCACACAGGACCAAAAACATAGGTGCCCTCTCCCCCCCCAAACACAGGTAGTTTTGTATTATATCGTTTTGATGTGTCCACATACGTCCGTGATGTGCCAAACACTAACATTTTGAAAAGAAACACACTTAGGTTATGTGAAAAAGACCCCTCACCCACCAACCAAGTTGGTGGCATGCTTCATCATCGGGGTCCCACCTCAGGCACCTAGCGTGTCATAGGTGTGCTGCGACGCCTGATTACAGCGGAGCAGGTTTTGTCATTTTTACCACACATACTGGTTGGATTTGGCACGAGGGTGAGTGATGGTTCAGTGGATCAAATTTTACTAACAAGAGCTTTCACAAAAATGAAATGCACTGTTAATAACTGAAAGGCAAAAAACTGAACCAATGACTCACAGCTCGTGAGCTGTAAAGCCGCGACAAGGCACCAACCGCTTTACAGTCCATTCACACAACTTTCATACATGACACACACAAGGCCATTCACACCGCCAGCCACGGGCCCAGCACATTACAACACTCACATCGACAGACAGCGCCACTCAAGGGCCCATCACTTACATATGCCCACATGCCTGATACAACAATCACACCAGCTGATGGGAGTGTGTGGACTGGTGTTTGGCTGGCAGTGTGTTGCAGTAGCCAACAGCAAGTCAATATGTACACACTCAGCCAAGCCCCACTCCACACACAATGGCATCATTTTTTTTTATTTATTTTAACAGAGGAACCCCTAACTAAGTAGAAAGAATTACAAAACTACAAACACAAAAGCTCTAACTAAGAACATGACAGAAATGCTAACCATGAAACTAAACACATGAAAATACAAAACAGACATGAGTTTACACTCATGGTTGTTCCCAGAAATTCTTCTGGGTGTGGTAATTCTTAAAACAACCACCGACACACAGCCCAGGCTTTGAAGTACAATCTGGGCAGTACATTTGAGTCTCCCTCCGGATACCTCTTCGAAAACACACTCTACATTTCTTAGCTGGAAAGTCTTTTTTGGGTGTGGGAGGAATGTGCTCAGCAAAGTGGCGATCTTTCAATCTAGCCACATCCTCCACCACTGCTTCTCTAGGAACTCTGGCCTGTTCCACCACAATAAGGCTCTCTATCACTGACTCCTGAAATTTCACAAATGTCATCTTTGACTCTGGAGACCTATACCTAAACACAATAAAAGCATTGAAGGTTGCTAAGTGGAAGAGGTGAAGTGCTAACTTCTTATACCAAACGTAAGACTTACGAATAGCAGTATAAGGTTCCAACCTCTGGTCAACTCTATCTACACCTCCCATGTGCTTATTATACTCTAAAATGCACACAGGTTTGCGCACTTCAGCAACCTGGCCCCAAACAGTCACAGGGGAAGTACTCTCATCATGGATGTTACTTAGCATGTAGACATCCCTCTTGTCTGAAAATTTCAAAGCTAGCAGCTCCTCGTTCCGCAAGGCACAGCACTGTCCCCTCTCAAGTTTTTTTACAGACAAGCTCCCTTGGATAGCCTTTCCGGTTAGAACGGATTGTGCCACAAGCAACTGTGTCCACTCTAAACAATTCCTTGAACAACTGCACACCAGTGTAGAAGTTATCTACATACAAATGGTGACCTTTGTTGAACAGTCGTCTACCAAGATCCCACACAATTTTCTCAGTAACTCCAAAAGTGGGATGACAACCAGGGGGGTCAATATTGGAATCCCTACCAGTGTACACATGGACACTATACACATATCCTGTCCTACTTTCAGACAGCATATACAATTTAATTCCATATCGTGCCCTTTTGCTAGGAATGTACTGCCTAAAAACCAAACGACCTTTGAAGAGGACCAAAGACTCGTCCACACTTAACTCTTTGCCTGGAACATAGACCTCCGAAAACCGATCTACAAAATGATCAAGGACAGGCCTAATCTTAAAAAGACGTTCAGAATCTGGGTGATCTCGTGGCAAGGCTAATGCATTGTCAACAAAATGCAGCATCCTAAGAAGAAGCAAATACCGATTACGACTCATGGTCGCTGAAAATATAGCTGTTGCCATCAAGGGACTAGTAGACCAATAAGAAGCCAGTGACGGCTTCCTTATCAACCCCATCAAAAAAGTCAAACCCAAAAACTTTTTTATCTCCTCCAAATTTGTGGGAATCCACTGGGCAGCTCTAGAGTGTGGCCTAAGTCTAGCAGCGTTGTCCCTCAAATGCTGCTCCGCATACAAATTAGTCTGCTCAACAATCTCTTCCAAAAACATATCATCCATGAATAACTCAAAGAAATTGATAGGCAAAACGTTCTCTGTATTGGTGTTACACCCCAGGAGACCAGTAAAGGCAGGCAACTCTGGCTGCTCCATGTTTGGGGCAACCCAGACATCAGGTCTTATAACGGGAAACCTTTCAGCCCCAGGTTGCTGCACTATTGGCACATCAATGTCCTCCTCTAAAACAGGCCCTTCATCTGCACTGAGTGTGGCTTCATCTTCAGAAGATTCCCCTCCAACAGAAACATCACTGCCAGAATCTTTGACTTCCTCCTCTGCCTCAGATGCAGAGTCCGTCTCATAGTCATGATCAGACTGTGACTCAAAAAGCATACCAACCACCTGCTGAGCGGTCATCCTGCGGCTAGCCATGATCTCTCCTGCTAAAATTAACTGGACAAATTCACCACCAACAACCAGCACTGAATAAGACAAGTAACAAAGTGTAGCTTTGTTAGTAAGAGTTATAAACTCAAAAACTATACCGCTCACTTGCCTGAAAAAGCTTGATTCACCAGCAACTACACAGCAATCACCAATGATATCCCACTAAAAATAAAGAAAGAAAGGCAAATTAGAAATAAGACAAAACAAATATCATTGTGCACAAACCTAAGTACAATTTCACACACAATCCTGCATTTAGTACACCCCCTACAAACATGTCATTCATGCATGGCAACAATACTCCTTTGGAGTAAATTGTTTTTACTTACCTAAAACATGCAACTGTGCAAACTGCAGGTCAACCACCGCTAAAACCGCAAGGAGCCACAGCAAATAAAGCAAAAGCTTTGAACTAGAACAAAAAGGAGGAAAACATTTTTTTTATCACAAATGCAAAGACTTCTTCAGTTGACAAACACCCCACCATCAAACATTTAGAAATTGGTGCCTAAGTGGATTCTGCCATAGGGGCAGATGGGCCTACTAAAAAAATAGGCCTGTCTGCCCCAAGGAAGCCAGAAAATACCTTTTAGTAGTGTGTCCCCATGGAGAGCGACCCTTGCCAAAGGGGACAGCCCTCAAACAAAAAAAAACAAAAAAACACACACAACACTATCCCTGGTGCCTAAGTGGCTTCTGCCCCCCTTGGGGGCAGGTGGGCCTAAGGAAATAGGCCCATCTGCCCCCAGGGGGTGCAGAAATAGCGAACAGGTCAATGCCCCCCTTGGGGGGGGGGGGGGCGCCCCGTGACCAAGGGGACGCCCCCCCACAAAAATAAACAAATAAAAAAAATCCCTGGCGATCTAGTGGTTTCTGCCCCCCTTGGGGGCAGATCAGCCTAAAAATAATAGGCTGCTCTGTCTTCAAGGGGTGCAGAAATGGCCTGGGTACATGTGCCCCCAAAGTGGGGGGTGACCCTTGCCCAAGGCCCCCCCCCCCCCCCCCCATCCACTAACACACACACACACACTATCCCTGGTGTCTAAGTGGCTTCTGCCCCCCTTGGGGGCAGGTGGGCCTAAAAAAATAGGCCCATCTGCCCCCAGGGGGTGCAGAAATGGCCAACAGGTCAATGCCCCCCTTGGGGGGGGCGCCCCGTGACCAAGGGGACGCCCCCCCACAAAAAATAAACAAATAAAAAAAATCCCTGGCGTTCTAGTGGTTTCTGCCCCCCTTGGGGGCAGATCAGCCTAAAAATAATAGGCTGATCTGTTTCCAAGGGGTGCAGAAATGGCCTGGGTACATGTGCCCCCAAAGTGGGGGGCGACCCTTGCCCAAGGCCCCCCCCCCATCCACTAACACACACACACACACACTATCCCTGGTGTCTAAGTGGCTTCGGCCCCCCTTGGGGGCAGGTGGGCCTAAAAAAATAGGCCCATCTGCCCCCAGGGGGTGCAGAAATGGCCAACAGGTCAATGCCCCCCTTGGGGGGCGCCCCGTGACCAAGGAGACTTCCCCCCCCCCCCCCCACAAAAATAAACAAATAAAAAAAAATCCCTGGCGTTCTAGTGGTTTCTGCCCCCCTTGGGGGCAGATCAGCCTAAAAATAATAGGCTGATCTGTTTCCAAGGGGTGCAGAAATGGCCTGGGTACATATGCCCCCAAAGTGGGGGGCGACCCTTGCCCAAGGCCCCCCCCATCCACTAACACACACACACACTATCCCTGGTGTCTAAGTGGCTTCGGCCCCCCTTGGGGGCAGGTGGGCCTAAAAAAATAGGCCCATCTGCCCCCAGGGGGGGCAGAAATGGCCAACAGGTCAATGTCCCCCTAGGGGGGGCGCCCCGTGCCCAAGGGGACGCCCCCCCCACAAAAATAAACACATTAAAAAAAATCCCTGGCGTTCTAGTGGTTTCTGCCCCCCTTGGGGCAGATCAGCCTAAAAATAATAGGCTGATCTGCCCTCAAGGGGGGCAGAAATGGCCCTAAAAGAGATACCCCCCAAAGGGGAGCGACCCTTGCCCAACGGGGCGCCCCCCCATCCACTACACACACAATCCCTGTTGCCTAAGTGGCTTCTGCCCCCCTTGGGGGCAGATGGACCTAAAAAAAAATAGGCTGATCTGCCCCCAAGGATGGCAGAAAAGGCCAACAGTTCTCTGCCCCCTTTGGGGGGCCGCCCCTTGCCCAAGGGGGCACCCCCCCCACATAAATACACATAAAAATAAAAATCCCTGGTGATCTAGTGTTTTCTGCCCCCCTTGGGGGCTGATCTGGCTAAAAAGTAGGCCAATCTGCCCCCAAGGAGGGCAGAAATGACCGTAAATAATTGCCCCCTAAAGGGGAGCGACCCTTGCCCAAGGGGCCGCTCCCCGCGTGCCAGACAGAGTAAATAAATAAAAAATAAAAAAATCCCTGGTGTCTAGTGGGCATTCCTGCTGCCCGATCGCAATGCGATCGGGCAGCAGGAATGCTCAAAGAGACACCGGGGGAAAGGAAAAGCCTTTCCTTTCCCCCGGTGCCTCTTTGGCCCAAACCCCCCACCCACCGGGAAGAGGAACTCACCTCTTCTCTCAACGCCGCAAGGGAGCAAATGGCTTCCTGTGCGGCGATATCCCCATAATGAAGTCGCTGACGTCATTATGGAGGTGTGGGGGGGTCGGGGGTGGAAGGGGAAGGGCTTCCCCTTCCATCCCTGATTTTGGGGGGTGGGGGGAAGCACACAGAGGGAGCGAGAGCGCTCCCTCTGGGCTGTGTGCCGAGGACGTAGTGGTTACGTCCTCGGCACAGCAGCACTGTGCTGAAGGACGTAACCACTACGTCCTCGGCACAGAAGGGGTTAAACATTGCAATGTTTATAAAACAATTGTGAAAAATTCTGAAGGGGGCCCCAATGATTTTTATTTTTTAACTGGGGTGGCGCAGCATTAAAAAGTGTGAAGCCCACTGGTCTAGGGGGAATGTACAAAGTGTAGCTGTCACCTAGCCCAGGCATGTACTAGAGACAGGCTGTGAGGCACACAGCAATAAGAGGAGAGAATTGCACACTTTCTAAAAGTAGCATTTCTAAAATAGCAATGTATGAAATGTTATGTAGCTACTCCTTTCTGATCAGGAATTGCAGCTTAAAGGTATAATAAGGAAACCCCAATGCTGACCAATGATAGGAGTAGGTCTCACAGTAAATAAAAACAACTTTGGGAGTTTTTCATTACCAGGACATATAAAACTGAAAAGTACATGTCCTGCCTTTTACGTACATAGCACACTGATCTATGGGCTACCTAGGGCCAACCTTAGGGGTGACTTATATATGTAATAAAAGGGAACTTTATGGCTTGGCAAGAGGTTTTAAATGCCAAGTCGAATTGGGAGTGAAACTGTACCCACAGGCTCTGCAGCGGCAGGCCTGCAACATGTTTACAGGGCTCCTCAAGTGGGTTGCACAATCGCCCATACCACAAAGATATGGGTTTAATCCTTTGTTTTTTACCCACCACTCCACCCCAGTTTGGACCTCGGCATATACAAAGCAGTCTTGATCCTGTTACCCATGGGAACAGTCTACCCCGGACTCCCTGGACCAGAAACAAGACTGGCAGTTCGGGCTGGACTGTTCCCATGAACAGGGTCAAGACTGATTTGTATATGGCTGGGTCCAAACTGGGGTGGCGTGGTGGGCAAAAATACGATGGACTAAACCCAGATCTTTGTGACTGGGGTTGAATGTTTGCATTGTTCAGCATTCTGTCCATCATCTGTTCTTTTTTTGCTTTTGGAGGCCCACTAATGGCATTTAATTTACAGACTGGGTATATGGTATACCACTTTACAAAGGGTTTGTTTTGCAGGTAAATGAAATATGCCAGTTGTGTATATAACAATGTTACCATGTTTTAGAGAAGAGCATTCACTTTAGCTCTGGTCAGCAGTTGGTAAAGTGCTCATATTCCTCAGGACGGCAAAAAGATACAGCAAAAATGTGAGGCAAACAGGCCTAAGGCTGTCTGGCCTAACAGTTTCCTCCCCTATCTCCCCCCCCCCCTCCCCTCCCCACTGCCTGCAAGTGGGACGGGCTACCCAACCTCTCATCACTAAGGCACAAAAACCTAGATAGACCCATCAACATTGGCGTGGTCGGCCCCAGGTCTGTTTTCCACCCTGAGGTCCGTACCCTGTAGGGAAATGGAGCTCCTCAACAATTTTGGACTCTCATCCACCTGAGGGGCCTGTGCTCAGTCTGAATCACGAAGTGAGTATCAGACAGGTGTGGCCTCAATCTCTTCATGGGCCCAAACCATGGCAAAAGCTTCTCTTTCTATGGCACTTCACGTCTCTTTCCCGGGTAAGGTGAAGGCTACAGATTGGTCCAGGCTTTCTTATTTGAGCTGTGATAAAATTGCCTCATGCCATGCCCTGGGTTATCTGTTTGAATGAAAAATTCCTTGAAGAAATCGTAGGCCTTGAGCACAGGTGTCGTGCACATGGCTTACTTCAAGAAGTCACATGCTTTTTGGCATGCCTATGTCCAAATTACTTTTCTGGGCTGCTTCTTTGAAATCGGCTCTGTCAAGGGGGCAGCATTGGTGCCACATCACTTGACAAACCTCCTATAGTATCCATTGAGGCCCAATAATAATGCTCTTACCTCAGTCTGTGTTGTTGGGGGGGGGGGGGGGGGTGCCAGGCCATGATAGTTTCTATCTTGGCCTGGAATGGCTGCACCTTACCCCTGCCCACCAGGTGTCCCAAGTACTCCACCGATCTTTGCCCTGTCTGTCACTTACTGGCCTTGATAGGCACTCCTGTCTGTTGCAGGGCCTGAAACACTTCCCGGAGGTGAAAAGAGGTGGTCCATCCAGCTGCTACTGAAGACAGCTGTGTCATCCAGATAGGCAGCTGAGAAGGCCTCCCACCCAGCAAGGACCTGGTTTACCATCTCTGGAAGGTGGCAGGAGCATTCTGTAATCCGAAGGATATCACTTTAAAATGATAGTGGCCCTCTAGAGTGGAGAAGGCTGACCTCTCCATGGCTTCTTTTGTTTGGGTGATCTGCCAGTACCCTGATGTAAGGTCAAAGGTAATGTAGTACTGTACAACCCCTAATCTCCCAATGACATTATCCCCCGGGGGATGAAGTGAGCACCAGTCTTTGTTACAGAGTTTAGCCTTCTATAATCCCCACAGAACCTCAATTCCTGCGTGGTGCCCTGCGGAGCAGGTTTTGGTACCAGAACCACAGGACTAGACAAAGGGCTAGTGGATGGTTCTAGCACCCCCAACTCCAGCTTCTTGGAGACTTTGCTCTTGCTCTTGATGCTGGGGCTCGCCTTATCCAGCAACCTCTAAGATTTACTCTTGACAGGGAGGTTGACCCCTGTGTCCACATCATGGTACACCTGTGGGCAATCCCCGAAGTGAGGGAAAAAAGAGAGGAGTACTGTTCCAACACTGGGCGCCAGTCATTCTGTTGTTTAGGAGTCAGAGGCTGAGAAAGGAATACTCCTTATACAGACCCATCCTTCTTGGAGGCTAAGGGGTCAGGGAGAGGTTCACTTTCCTTGTCAGCTCCATCAGTTGCCAAAAGGATGGTGAGCTCAAACTTCTGGTCATGCCTTTCAGCATCTTGCTGAACCTCTCAACATGCCCATTGGTTTTGGGGTGGGAAGGGATGGAGAACTTGTAAGTTACTCTATGCTCATTCCATGTGGACTGCATATATGAAGATATGATGTTTGTGCCGCTGACAGACATACTTTTCCTTATGGAAACCAACTCGGGTAAACATCCCATCAGAGCCTTTGCCACTGCAGGTGCAGTGATGATCCTCACAGGGATGGCCTCTGGGTACCCCGTGGCTGATCCACCAGGACCAGGATAAAACTTTGACCAGAGGTAGTCAGGGGATCCATAGACCAAACAATGTTGATGTCCACCCTTTTAAAAGGGGTACTAACAGTGGGTAGTGATTCCAGAGGAGCTTTTAGCTTTTTTTCCCTGTCTTCCCGCTAGCCTGGCAGGTCACACAAGTCCTGCAGAAAGGGCCTAAGGAAGTCCTGATCGTAGGCCAAAAAAGGTTGGACACAATCCTTGCAAATGTCTTGTCCTGACCCAAGTGTGATCCAGGGGGATCTTGTGAGCCAGCTCCAGTAAGAAGGCTCTGTAGCATTGGGGAACCACCAGGTTCCTTGTTTTCCAATGTACGGGAACCTTAGGCCCACTGTAAAGGAGGTTGTCCTCCCAGTAAATGTAATAGCTCCCAAAGACATCTCCTGCTGCCTGGGCCTCTGCCTGTTTCCTCATGCCTTCAAGGGTTGTGCCCTACAGAACCACTCTTCGGTGGTCCTCCTTCTACATGCCAATCAGCAGGTGTAGGCAGATCATGAAGGGGAGCAGTGCCACCACAGGCGCTTCATCAGTCTCACTGGGTGTACACTGAGGGGCTGGTTTCCCACATCATCTGCCTTTCCCCTTTTTACCAGCTGGCTGGGTCAATGGTCCAGGCTCCAGTCCTCCTTGACTCCCCTCCTGGGCAGCCATGGACCTTGTTGTTGCACAGATCCAATCAGGTAACCCCATCATTTCCACATGAGCCTTGAGTTCCACTTCCTTCCAGATAGAGAACTCAAGGTCATTACCCAACAAGCAGTCCACAGGCATGGCAGGGCTCACAGCAACCTTCAAAAGTCCTCAAACGCCCCCACCACTCAAATGGAACAAGGATCACAGGATATTGACCCTATCTGTTGTCAGCAACCACAACTTGTTGGAATGCCTGGAGAATCACCTGCTCTGAGGACACCCGATGAATACTTACCTTAGTTATACTGGCACCTCTGTCCCTCAGAGCCTCAACACCTTGCCCATTAATGGTGACCCATTGCCTATACTTGGTAGTACTTGATGGCATATGGATCTTAGGAACCATGTCACTGTTACCCAGGAATACTGGGGTAACCCCACTAAACTTCCCCACCCCATTGACTGGGTGGAAACCCCTCCCCCAGCACTATGTTAGTCACCCCTGGGTTCTTACTTCCACTGGGAGGGTGTGCTCTCTTTGGACACCTAGGATCCCCCTTGTAATGTCCATACTTGCCACACACCTAGAATGTGGGAGTTTTGGCCTGCTGACTTTTGTCATGGTAGTTTTGTTTCTGGTTGCCAGAATAGGAATGAGAACCAGACCCTGTCCCCTGGGAGTTGTTCTGGGGAGCTTTAGAGAGCCCCATGTTTTTATCTTCCCCTTCTTTCTTCCATGGGGAACCCTAATCACCCTTTTGTGAGTCCCGCCCAAGAAACTTTTATGGACCCTCTGGTACTGACCCAGATGCCCTTCTTCTCAACAAAGTTCTTGGAGTCAGTCAGCTTGGTATCCACCAGGTTTTGGCGCAGCTCTGGAAAACAATTATCAAGCATGCGCTCCTTCAAAAACAAGTTGAACAGCCCTTCATAATCAACAACCTTGCTGGCCTTAACCAGCCATTCAGTGCCTTACCAGCATAATCCAGAAAATCTATCTATGGTTGTGTGGTTAGTTTGTGACCAGCCCTGAGCCGTTGTCTGTACCTTTCAGGTGTCAAACCAAACTTCCTTACTAAAATGGCCTTCTTGGCTTTGTAGTTGGTCTGGACCCCCACCTCTAATGTAAAGAGTGTGTCCCTTCCCACTGTGGGCATGTACTGCCAAAAACTACCCATCCTAACCCACCAGAACTCCTCTGGGACCCTGTACACTTTAAAAGCCACTTTGTAGGATGCCAACCATTTATCTCTGTCATTCCCAATACTGTAACTGGGCACCATATCTTTTGGGATATGTAATCTGGGCTCACTGGAAGACCCTGCAGCTATGTTGCTATCATTAGTGCTGTTGCTTGACCCCCTCATGGAGGGCTCTTATGGTCAGCTCTTTCAAGCTGACCTCATGTGCCATCCACCTCTCCTCCGTAACCAGCCTTTTCTCCTCAAGAGCCTGCTGTTTCTTCAAATTAGCAAGAGTGCGCTCCTTCTCTAGCTTAGCTACCTCCAGTTTTAGTTTCCTTTTCTCCCTCCTGTCCTCCAGTTCCTCTCCGGTCAGGTCCTTTGATATGAGACTGCTCCTGCTCTGGGAACAAATACTGCCATTGGCAAGTTTTTTGACCCCTTCCACAAGCGGTCCCAAATCCACCTGGGTATCCAGGGTTAGCTCCTCATCCTCCTCAAGGATTTCCTTCTCCTCAACCAGGTCATTAACTCCTGCACCCTGGGACTCTGCCCACACCCTTAAGGCTTCCTGTAGCTGCACCTTCTTGGTGAATCCCTTATTGAGACATGAAATTGCTTGCAAAAGACCTTCATCTCCCCATAGTATGAGACGCCAACTGGGCCAGATCAAATTCCACAACTGTATCAACAAATCAAAAAGGCCAATTAGTACAAGACAGACAAAAATGTTGCCAATCGTGAGGAATAGGTTTAAATTGGTCTAGCAGTAGAGTTGCATTGAACACCGAATTACTGTATGGTATTGCACAAACTCAAGTCCTATACCCACCAATGAAATTATGGCCCTGATTACAACTTTGGCGGAGGGGGTTAATCTGTCCCAAATGTGATGGATATCCCGCCCACAGTATTACGAGTTCCGTAGGATATAATGGACTCGTAATACGGCGGGCTGGATATCTGTCACATTTGGGACGGATTAACCCCCCTCCGACAAAGTTGTAATCAGGCCCTATGTCTCTGTTTGGCAGAGGCAAAAGGCAAAGGCCATGTAGGAACCACAAACCCCTAGTAAGGGTAAGTCAGTTAAACTTTGTAAATTAACCTGTGCTCACCCTCTGGTAGCTTGGCACAGAGCAGTCAGGCTTAACCTAAGAAGCAATGTGTAAACTATTTGTGCAACATAAACATACAGTAACACAATGGAAATACCACAAAATGCACTCCACATCAGTTTAGAAAAATAGAGAGTATTTAACTGAGCAAAACAAGACCAAAATGACAAACATCCAGTCCATAGAAGTCGAGATGTGAATTTTTGAAGATTAAATGAAAAATAGTACTTAGAAGTCATAAGCGGTCAAAAGAATACTTGAGGTCGCGAGGGACTGGTGCAAATTCAAAGTACAGGCCGACTGCAATGAAGGGTTGGCCAGCTATAGAACCCACGCATGGTCCGCTGAAACAGTACCTTTGATGGAGCAAAGCGTTGGCGTCGAAGGCATGATGCGTCAGTTCCAATCCTCGCAGTCGGCATCCTCAGTCGGCTTCGAACTCCATTTAAGTAAATGGGATGCATAATCATCGAGCCACGTAGAGCATTGTTGTCGTGGTGCGCAGGCTGTGAATCTGCTGCAGTTAAGCAGTGTCTGGGTCGAGGGAGCGGTGCATGAAAATTTCTCCCATACTCAAGGTGATGCATCTTTTGATTTTTGTAGAAGTCAGCTGCAGAACACTCTTCTGATGCCCAGGACTGGAGGGGGCACATCAGGCAAGGGTAGGACTCACAGCTGGTAGAGTCCAGCAGCACCAGGAGAGTTGCAAGCAATCTTTGATGTTCCTGAGATTGCAGAAGAACAAGCAGCAAGGCAGGAAGGCCTGGCGACACTCTGGGTCAGCAAGATAGGTCCAGTCCTCTTCTTCAGCAGGGCAGCTCAGCAATGCAGAGAAACAGTTCCTTGGAACAGTCACTCCAGGCAGAGTGGCAATCCTTACAGCACAGCAGTCTTTACTTTTGCAGAGTTCTTCCCAATTCCAGTAGTGGTCTGATGTCAGGGGCGTCATTGCACCAGTACTTATACCCAAAAGAGCTTTTGAACTGGGGGTTATTTCGAAATACCCCCTTGAAGTGCACAGGTCCCCGTTTCATCCCAGCCCTGGCTTCAGACTACCAGTAGGGGGTATTCAGCCCTTTGTGTGAGGACATGCACTTCCCTATTGAAGTGTGAGTTCCCCTCCACCCTTCCAGCCCAGGAACGCCCATTAGAATGCAGATGAGTCCTTTGTCACACCCACCCTTCCTTTGTGGCTGTCTGGAGGAATGCACAAAGTGTAGCTGTCACCTGTCACAGACGTGTATTAGAGACAGCCTGAAAGGCACACAGAGCAGTAGGAGCAGATAAAAGCCCACTTTCTAAAAGTGTCATTACTAAAATAGTAATGTTAAATCTGTCTTTAACATTAAAGAGGATTTATCATTACCATTCCAATGATATGAAACATTATGTAGCTACTCCTTTCTGATCAGGATTTCCAGCCTAAAAGTATATTAAGGAATTCCCAATGCTGGCCTATGAGAGGAGTAGGCCTCATACTAATAAAAAACGACTTTCATTACCAGGACATGTAAAACTTTGTCCTGCCTTTTACTTACTTAGCAACCTGACCTATGGGCTACCTGGGGCCTGCCTTTTAGGTGACTTATATGTAATAAAGAAGGGATTTAAGGATTTGCAAAAGGTTTCAAAAGCCAAGTGGCAGTACAACTGCACACACAGACTCTTCACCGGCAGGCCTGAGACATGCTTACAGGGCTACTTGAGTGGGTGACACAATCAGTCCTACAGACCCACTAGTAGCATTCAATTTGTGTGCCCTGGATATATTGCATACCACTTTACAAGGGGCTTACAGGTAAATTAAATACACCAATCTTACCCTGTTGGTGGGGAGAAGCACATGCACTTAAGCACTGGTCAGCAGTGGTAAAGTGCTCAGAGTCCTAAGTCCAACTAAAAGATACAGTAAAAATGTGAGGCAAACAGGCAGAAAGATTGGGCGAAGAGCACCCTAAGGATGTTAGGTCTAACACTGGCCATACTTTCCCAGGCCATGTAGGATGATTGTGATGCTTCCAAGTTTACTCTTTACTGTGGGTTGGATACCACTGACTACCTTGGCAGGGCTATTTGTACCAGAGTGGCCTTTCGCAGGGACACCTGGAGACGATCCACTGGCCTTTAGGAGACATCAAGGCCAGTTTTATGCACATGCTATTTGATGACTCCTGACTTTTCAGGGATGAAGAAGGTTCGGCCCTGGGGCGCTTCAAAGATAGCAGGACCACAGTGCGCTCCCTGGGCTTCTCTGCTCCCACCCACCAGCTGCCTCAGCACCTTTGCCGCCTCCGTAGCTGTAGTAGAGGTTTTGTTTATCACCAGCTAGTACAGAAGTTGTCCCAGAGTTTGCATGGCTGCAGTGCCCACAGGGCAACAGGTACAGCATGCAGCCCAGTCTTCTGTTTACCCTGTTACTGCGCCTGCTAAACCTCTTTAAAGTGCCCTTGATGACGCACAGCCGTTTGCCAGAGGCTCAATCCTATAATCTCCTCCAGGATGGGAGGAACAGTTTTGGACAAGTGGGCCCTGCACATTGTTCAGTGAGGTTAGACCATCCCATTTCTCGACACGCTTCTACAGGTTCCACCATTCCCAGATTGGCTGATGGAAGATTACCTCTCTCTCTTTAAAAAAAGGTTGTGCAGGCTCTTTTGGCCAAAGGAGCCATAGAGAGGCTTCTGGTGCCAAAAGTTGGTTGTTGTTAGTTTTCAGGCTATGTCCTAAGTTCAAAAAAAGTCAGAGTGCCTCCATCTCATTTTAGATCTAAGCCCTCTCAATTCCTTTCTGCTGAAAGACAAGTTCAAAATGCTCACCCTGGCCCAGTTTCTGTCTGCCCTTGACCCTGGTGACCTGCAGGATAGGATGCTTATTTCCACATCCACGTCCTGAGGCACACAGGCATTGGCTGCGGTCCGGTAAGCCACTAGCATTTTCAATTTGTTGGCCTCTTTTGGTCTTACCAGCACCCCTTGAATGTTCATGAAACTGATGGCGATGGTTGCAGCACATCTTTGCATGTTGGGGTCACAGTCTTCCCATAACTCAACGACTAGCTGTTAAAGCTGGGCTCACTCAGGCATTCGTCACCCACTTCTAGACTGCAGCAAATCTCCTAACATCATTGAGGTTGCATAGTAGTATGTCAAAAGATGCACTCTGTTCCTTCACAGATTATCCCCTTCATCTGAAGCATTTTGTATATTGTGCAGTTTCTCACCTATTCCCTAGAAAATACACTGACATTAGGGCTATGAACCTGATATTTCAACCTCTGTCCTAGATCTCAGTAAGGACGACCCCTAAGGGGGTTGGGACTGATGGCATCCTGTTTGTGAAGCATGTCAGATGGCATGTGCGGACTCTGCAGTGGGAATGGAAGCCCCAGTTGGCACAGTACCTGGGGAACTCTCCAGTCGAGTCCAGATTTTGGACCAAACTGCAGATCAAAGTCCTCTTGTCTCCGGCAGAGGCTCATCTTCACAACAGTCTGCAGGAGCTCCGACCCTTCCGCTTGCAATTAACAAGTTTCCTTCCTTCCATCAAGCGGAGGCTGGTACAGGTGCTCACAGACACCACCACAGCCATGTTATACTGCAACAAGCAGTACCACTGTGGACACCTTTAGACATGGCCAGAATGCTAGGAGATTTTCTTGGTCGTTTGCCACCTGGCTAGATCTCTCAGTGCCAGGGTGGATTAGCTCACCCATCAATACCTCATGGATCGCAAATAGCTGTTAAATTTGCAGTGACTCTTCTGCATATGGGGAGAACCTTGGCTCAATCTTTTTGCTTCTGCCGAGAATGTGCAGTATCATCACTTTTGCGCAGGTGTGTGTGTCTCTCTCTCTCGCTCGCTCTCCCTCCCACCATCCTATGTACTTTTCTGCCTAAACCTCCCCTGCCCCGAGTTCTGAAGAAAGTCAGGGCTGACCTTGCTCAGTTTGGTCCAACTCAGATTGTGCATAGACACTGTTTATATCAAGAATTCCTAGACATGAGCATCTGCTTTCCAATCAGGCTGCCGCACTTGTTACACCTTCATGCTTGGAGTTTGAGCAGTGATTATTGAGAGCTTTTGATCTTCCTCCTGAATTTGTTGACGTCATCTTGGCAGTCAGGTGTCCCTTAACCAAATCTCTATATACATACCTTTGGCCACGTTTGTGGTTCGCTGTGCTACCAAGCAAATTGGCCCACTTCGTGCTAAGTTATTTTAAGAGGTGGTGTTGAAATCTCTGTCCTGTTGCTTTTGATAGATACTTACAAGGAGATCAAAACATGGTCAGTCCATAGCCCAGAGATTAACTGAATTCTTGTTGGGCAAAACTTTAGTTAAGTGCTACTCAATTTTGTGGCTCTTGTCATGGGTGGGAATGTTAACCATTGATTAAAGCCAACAACTAGGAGGTTCGTGAAAGATAAACTCCAATGTGTCATCATGATCAGGCCACAATAAAAAAATCTACTACTATAATTTAATATTGGATGAATAAAATTAATAATTTCACCCTCCAAAAATAAATTAGGATCCGGGGTCCATAAATGCAGACAGTTGTCTAAGATTGGTTGTGAATATGGAGATCTTGCCTATTGCTGCCTTAAAGGACTTGAATAATTGGCCCCAGGGCGGATGTATGTGAAATGTCTTATATACTATAAAAATCACACACCTCCTTTCATAGAGGGTCTATTTTCATAGATAATGGAAACCTCATCTCAACTGGGAACATGCAGGGTAGTTCAGCTACTGAAATCTCGGAGAGCCAGGTTTCGGAGCCAATCAGTAAGGCCCAGTTATGATCCTCGATCAGAGTTTAATGTCCTACCAGTGAGCCACTGCAGAACGGACAACGGACGTTAATTTAGCTCAACTCATGAAACTGTTCTGATTCTAAGTTTTCCAGTCCCCTGGATCAAATTTATTAAAGCCAGCAAGTTTGTCAGTAGGATGTGTGCTCAAGGGGGTTTAATTGAGGTGCCAAGTGATTCACTGTTCAAGCTGTGCACGAGTTATTGTCATCAAGTCACCTCGATCCTTGTTGATTTGGAAGACGTCCCCAGAAGTGCTTTTGCGTCTAAGCTTGTGAAATGTGGATGAGAAATATAAATACATAGCCTAACTTAATCCCTGTTATAATAACCATTATTGTTTGTGATCTGGTCAGGCAAGAACATAAAGCTGTTCCTCAGCTCTTGTGAGTCAGGCGGGAGAAATATGGATAGGTTAATTACTGGAAAGCTCCCATCCTGAGATTTTGAAATGGCTTGCTTCTCAAATGCCCAGCCTCCTAATCTCCAACCTCTCCTGCTAAACAGGAAGGAGGGAGAGCAATGGGAGCTGACTATAAGGCTGGCCTGTTTGACTACATCACCTGCGAGAGAGAGTTTTCCATATTTTGAACCTTTTCCACCTAGGCTTTTAATTCCGCCTTCCTCTGACATCAGTGTTTGCTGGCCATAGCACTGAAGGCTTATCAAGCATGTTCCAAACATAAGAACTGCAGCCACAAAATGGCAGAGTAACTTTATATTCCTGCTGAGAATGGCCCATGGTGTGCAGTCAGAGAAACAGGTGCCATTTCTGCCCTTCACGAGGCTTTATCTGTCAAATACTAAAAAACGAGGCTCAATTGGAGCCTTTTGTTTAACAGTTCTTGATGTGATGGTCATCTACTTGCTATTTACTGTGACATTTTGCATGTTGATACTCCTACTTTATTTGTGAAGGAGATTTTAAGAGAGTCTTGACACACTATACATTGAACACTGTAAGTTCACTAGAGGTTTTGGAAGAAAAATTCAAATACAATTTGGATCTTAACCTCACTTTTCTTAGTAAATAAATTAGTAGTCAGATATGTATTTAACTACTACAAGTTATTCCTCAACACAAGAGTAATTTTTTGCTTAGCACAAATGGAAATGTTTCTTAAGAAAACTGTTTGTTTCAGCTGTAGTTGAGAAAACCCCTTGGAAGGAACTACGCTGAGCTAACTGTTGCATTGTGTCTTTATCTAGGTCCCCTTTACTCCCAAGACCGGATTCTACAGGCCATGGGGAATATCACATTGGCTTTCCATCTTCTTTGTGAGCGTGCTGACCCAAACTCCTTTTGGCTTCCCTACATCATGACTTTGCCCAGTGACTATGATACACCACTCTACTTTGAAGAAGATGATGTACAGTATCTCCAGTCTACCCAAGCTATTCAAGATGTATACAGCCAGTATAAAAACACAGCTCGACAGTATGCCTATTTTTACAAAGTCATTCAGGTAGGCTGAAAAGTTTTTCTTGCATTGGTTCTTACAAGTGGCATTGGGCAGAACAACTTACTGGTAGCTGCTTGAGGTAACATTCATAAATGTTTTCTCAGACGCTGTCCCATTGTCGGATGAGCAAATAATGGAGTTACCTTGTTTGCCTCTACATTTGTGTAATGGAAATGGTAATGTCTGATTGATATACATTAACTCTACTAGGTACTTTACTTTGTGTTACCATAGCTACTATCCTTGTTGCACTTAAAACACAAGTGTTTTAACACTGCTATAGATGGCTTTACTTAGAGTATGTTTTGGGAGAGCTCCTTGCTCAAGTTTGAATAGCTTTCCTGTCGGTCTCACTTTCCTCCTCTGTTAGATTTTCTCTCTATTTTGTGTGCATCTTCTTGCTCCTCAGCCTTCATTTTTTCCTTTTGTTTTTCCTTTTTCGCCTCCTGCTGCATTATTGCAGGATGGTTTCCCGTGTGTGTGTGGTGGGCATCTAGGAATGTTTTTTTTTTTATTTGAACAAAACCCATTCAAAGATGGATGTCGTGGATGGCTGTGTCCATGCTGACCATCTTTGAATGGCATTTGTTAAAACATAACAAAAACACTTAAAATGGCTTTTGTGGCTGCAAGCCCATCTGCAGTGACTATCTTTTAATTATTTTTGTTATGTTTTACAAACTCGGTCCAAGATGGCCACCATTGATGTACACACTTTCACAGCTGGCCATCCGTAATAGTGTTCATATGATAGGTCATCCAGAACGTCTCAATGTGGAGAAGTACAAAATGTCATCAAGAAATTTCTTGTAAGGACCAGGATGCTTTAGTTTGAGCAAAGCTTGACCATTCTGCTACATCATAATTTTCCTTCAGCTAAGAGCTCACTCTGAATTGATGCCCTTACCTAGCAGGAACATTGAGGGAGGTGAGGGTCATGTTCTTGACCAATAGTCAGACATTTCAATGCAGTCGCACAACAGAAATACTGTCCCTCCCTTTTTCCGGAACAACTCCTTTTCACCTGTGTGAATGATGAGATTGGAAAAATGAAAGCTGAAACATTAAATGCAGTCTTTAAAAACATATAATTGGCACTCCCAATAGAAAACCTCTGAATGATGTTTTTCCTTCTGCAAGTTAAAATGCCTGGCAAAGAACAAATACCAGTATTATCTGACAAAAACAATGCATCTAGCGTCAGAACCGTAAGGGAAATGGGGATGCTGGTTGTCAATAGCTTCTGGAATTTGCTTGCTAACTAGACGTGTTATCATCTGTGCTAGAAATGTCCTTCGCCTTAGACAGGTTTTCATCCTGGTGTCAGATTTCATCACTCATGGATTTGAGGCTTGCTGTATTTTCACTAAACCTCGTGTTCTATATGAAATGAGAACTACTGTCCAGGAGTGCTTAGATTATCAGAAATTAGAAAACTTGAAAGAAAAGTTGATATTTACTTGCTAGAACACTTATAATTGTTCTTTGACAATAATTTATTGTCCTTTGGCATTAGAAGAAACAACGTCCCATCAAGTGTCTTTTCAGAGTTCAACTCTAGTACTCCTCGTAGTGACAAGAATCTTTCTCTGTTTGGTTGGGATGTGCACATCAGTGTGAGAACAGTTCAAAGGACTTGGTGAGAAGGGGAGAAAACGTCTCAAGTTGCATCTTCCCTTATTATGAATACAATGATTTAGGTTTGCAACACAATAACAATGTAATATCTGAGCAACCTAAAGCGAACAAGATCCATATGTCTCAGTCTGAAGTTCAAATTATCTGTAACTGGCTGATTGCAAGATATCTACAGATCATCTCCTAAGCCTAGAAAATGTGAATTCAAAAGAGCTGAGAAGATTTATTTTGGAATTTTTCTGTGACTATGTCACCAATTTATTATTCTTTTCAGCTGGAACTATTGACTATAAAAGAAAGCTCCGGATCCGAGACTTTGTGGACAGATTTTCAGAACTGTATTCAAGATCAGTTTGCCTGCAAGTGGTTTCCCTGTTCCTTTCATTCCTAAGTGTTGACCTTGAGAGGTAGCACACAGGAATAAAGTCTGGATTTGCGTGTATCACATCAGTGTAGATCTTCTATTAGGATAATTTGAGGTTGCAAGTAAAATAAGGACAAGAGAGCCCAACTAATAATAGGTAATCACAGAGGATGACATTTCAAAGACAACAGCACCCTTCATGACAGAAGGCCGAGTTTAAGTGCACAAGAGGACCAGGATCCGTATGTACACAGTGCACACTAAGGATGACATATGATTGGTGATCTACTCAAAGATCATTAATCATTGTCCTAAACTGACTCCCCACATGATGGTATCTGGCTCTTCTTATTCTATTTGATGTGGAGAGGGATGGACTCTAGGACACATGAAGAATTTGTTGTAATTTAACTCCTTTAATTGATTAAAATTAGCTTGAAATATTCCTCCACTAAGTCCATTAGCAGTCATTCCAGAGCATAAAAATTACTGTCTCAAATACAGTTTGCCACCAATTTTATTTTAAGAATGTTAAAGTATTTAAGCATCTTTTCCTCCATCAGTGCCACAGTCCCATCAAATCAAACAACAACATATGCTGTGTTCTGTGTCTGCAAAATTCATCTTCAAACCACTACGGGATAATTTTTATTTATTAAAGTTTACAAAGCTGCTGTCTGCACTCATTCAATAGTTTTATTAAACACTGATGCGTACAGTCTGACTCAAGAATTGAGAGGCAAGTTGGTCACTCTTTTCTACACAGCCTGTTTGGTTAGCTCTAAAATCCAGGATGGTTCTTTAGTGATGTAACAGCCAGTGGAAAAAAGTCACGGTTTTCTAAATAAATTGCATTCTTTGGAAGCCAAAGTCACACAATTAATTCGAAATTCTGTGTATCTGCCAGAAACTCAGACTGAACGTCCAAGTCCTTATCAGTTGAACATAGTCCAAAATAATCCAGGACGTACACTCTAAATCAAGCACATTTTCATATATATGCTTACGTGATTCGTTTATGAGTAAGTTACTGATATGTGCATAGTAGAAATAATGCCTCTTTGTCCCTCACCCCTTTATTCTTGCCCCATGTAAGTTGTGATCTTAAGCTTCCTGAAAGTAACAAGTAGCTTTGGTTTCCCTACCAAAGAGAATTTACGATCTGTTAACTATGTCACACAGTTAAAGTTTCGTCCATCTTTACGATATTATCAGTAATCCTCAATATAATAGAGTTCCTCAAAAGTGTGATGCATGATGAATGTACTTGACTTGGAGATGTGAACTCCTACCAAGCGAGTAACTTTTTCTTCATCAGCTCTTCATCATTTCCCTCTGCCCCCTTTGGTGGATGCGAAGGACATGAAAGAATCACTGCCCTCTACTCAGTTTGATACGTCCAATTTGAATTAAATGTTTACTTGGGGCAACACTGTCTCGACCTTATTGTGCCGTAGTATTAATTTTAGAGGATTAATGACCCCCCCCCTTTCATGGTATCCACCAATATTTTAGGGCTCCTAAAGGCCAAGTGATAACATTTCTCAGGGGTTTCTAATAATGATGTAAAGTTACAAATCGCTTCTTTCTCACATTATCAAGGTTTAGCACAGACATTCAGAACCTTGCACATCTCAATGACCAAGTTGGGATTCCATTCATTGTAGAACGAGGAAGAAACATCATGCATAAATAAAAGATCTATATCCCAGTGTATTCACTGATTCATAGGTCACTTGCCCGTGACCCAGCCAGCATTTTTGATGTACTCCCTGACACAGTGGTTGGTAGTTTCGAACTATATCAGTCTATGTCCCACCTAGTAACTGACCCCAAACTCCTGTCTGATGATAACCTATTTTTTTATCACAAGGCAAATTACAGGCGTTTATGTAGAATTAAGCATGCCATGCTCAAAAAATATCTGTTCGACCAACGGTAGTAAACCTGCTTAGCCCCCTTCTAGAGTTTGGACTTAAATATATGCAAGCTTTTGAGTAATTTTTTCGTCAGTTATGTTTAATAAATAGTTAGCGATCCTTTGACAGATCTCTACATTGTGTAATTAGACATCGTTTAGACTACAAAGGTTTCCAGCCATAACCAACAACCCCTTTCATTCCAATATTTTGTCTTATTGTATGGACCTAGATCATCTTCTTATACGTTCGGATTCAAATACAACAGTTCTGGAACAGTGTTAAAGAATCTCCATGTGGTTTTAAAATCCACACAGTCTTGCCTCATATTGTATCACATATTTGACGCCCAGGTCCTGTAGGATTTTCTTAGCAACATGGTGACCTTGTTCCCCACTCTCTTTCAGGGGTAAATGCATGGTAAAAATGAATGCTTATTTCCTGGAGTCTAAACCTCACTAGTATCCCTGGCTTCTGCAAGGAAATGTATACTATATCTAAACAACAGTAATTTAATCACAGGACTGCAAGATCTTCTGTGTGTAGGATTCTCTGCACCTGTACTATGAATGAGTGGTTCATATATTAATGTTCTCTACAATATGCAGTAGTGGTGTGTGAAGTATATTCCATTTTTGAGCCACCTACACCATGAACCTCTCCCGCTCTCCATCAACTGTCCACATCCCCCAACTCCGTAAGCACTAGTATGACATCACACCACAGTAAGTACATGCAATGTCATTAGTCCACGTTATAACATATCCCCTTTCTTTAACCCAAATACATTGTAACCCTCCCCCTCTTAATTTCTCATTTGAACTAAGGTAACATATTTTACAAAATAACAGAATGAAAAAGAAAATAAGTGTTAATAAGTTCTAAACTATTTACGAACTGAGTCGAAGGTATGGATAACTTCATTACAGTGCCTATGACAAAACTAATAACATTTCATATCATTTGACTATTGCTGACATTTATGTAATTCTACAGTTCTAACAAGTGTACAAATGGACAAAACTAACCAGTGAGGAAATGAACATAACATATGATACAGTAATTAATTCATAACATAGTCCTGGAATTTTAAAGGAAACCTACACATTCTTTGTTCCCTGGTCCTTGTCCCATCCTTTTTTCCATTACTGTCATAAACGTTCCTCCTTTCACCACCCAACTCTATATCTTCTCCGTTTCTCACATCTTCCCTTATTACCAGTATTTGTTTGTCATCCATCATCATGAACCCACCCTGACCACTGTTGCTTCTATTCTTTCCACATTTTAAGTTTTCCTTGTGTCACATCTTTTTGTTTACAATACAATGTCGCCCTTCTTTTATTCCATGTTTGTCCGTTGAACAACACAACATGCCACTCATGTACCTCCATTGGTTCTGAAAATGTATTGACACCATCCTCTCTTCTTCCTAACTTGATTCTCACGAAGTCACCCTTCTCTATTCTGCCCCCTTCCCCATTCTGGCATTCCTTTCTCTCATTTCTCCTCACTACCACATCCAATGAGGTGACAACTTTGTTTTCGTATCTCTCCCTCTCATCCTCTTAAACAGTGTTTCTCCTATCACCCCATTTTCGGTAGTGTTGTATGCCAAAACCATTTTCTCTGCCATCTCACTGACTGCCTTTCTGCCTCTCAAAGTCATTTGAATTGTACCTTTCACCATGTGATTGAAAAGCTTTTTGCATTCCATTACCCTGGAGGTTATATAATGAAGTACAAATATGTTTAATACCATGTCCTTTCAAGAAATCCTTCATAACCGTGGATGTGAAGTTTGTGCCATTAACTGTCACCAATATGCTTGGACACCCTTCTCTTCTGAGCACTCTTTCCATCACTCTAGTTACACTCTCCTTTGTTATATTCCTGACAAACCCAACCACCACTCACCTGGAACATACGTCTACCATCTCCGCAGCAAAACGCTCCACTTCCCTCAAGTAATCCATTGGGTCACTTAAATCCAGGCATACCTTCATCCAGGGGCTCTCCCCTTCACTCAGTGAACCTTTACCCTCACTTATTATCTTCATAACTTTTTTGCTTTCTCTACACATTTCACAATTTACCATATACTCATTAACCTCTCTGTCCACACATGGCCACCAAAACTTTTCCTTCAAACTTTTTTTGTAAGTGCATGTCCCAAATGGCCTTTGTGTGGTAACAGTATACGTTTTTCCTTTACTCCTTCAGGAGGCAAATACCTCTTTCCCCTCTCATAATTATGGCATCATTGGCTCCTCTCGACAATTGATCCTTCAGCTTTACATAACCCCTTAAGCCCGGCTTGAAATCACCTTCACGCCGCCAACCATCACAAATTCTCTTAGCCAGTTCTTGGAATAACACATCTTCATGCACTGCTGCCTCCCACTCTTTCTGGTGTGACTGACTTAAAATCACCCTCCAAAGCATCCTCCACACCGTCAACTACACACACCATCTCTTGATCTGACTGGCCCTAGCTTTTCCCACTTAAAGGCAATCTTGACAAGCATTCCGCTTGGATTTTTTCCATCCACCTTCATACTCTACACTATAGCGATACTCTTGGAGCCGGGATGCCAAACGAGCTAGTCTAGTTGACACATTGTCAATCCCACCAGGTTGCAACACTTTTAATAGTGGTTTGCCGTCTGTGTGTAACATAAAATAGACACCCCATACATATGTATGGAAATGTTCTTCTCTCCAGGCTGCTGCTAAGGCCTCCTTTTCAATCATGGCATAATTCCTTTTTAGAGAACTTGAGGCAAACGCTACCGTCTTTTCCACCCCATCCTTATAATGAGATAATTTGGCACCCAGTCCATGAGCACTCGCAACCACCATTAACGCTGTTCTACATGTGGGTTCAAATTTTGTCAAAGTTTTTGCATTGCCAATTTCTTCTTTGAGCCTAGGAAATCTTTGTTCCTGCCTTCCATCCCATTCAAACTCCTTACCCTTCCTAAGCAGTTCTGCCTCTGTCTTCTCTGCAAAACTACTGACAAATTTTGAGTAGTACTCTAACAGTCCCATTAAGGACCTTAATTGATCTTTCAATGGCAGTGCCGGAGCTTCTTTAATAGACTTGACTAAATCTTCTTTCGGACTAACCCTTGTCCTGAAATAGTGTACCCCAAGTACTGTATTTCTTCCAGCAAGAATTGACGCATCTCCTTGCATAGAGTTAACCCTGCTTCACTCAATATCTCCAACACCTTGACAACAGGACTATTAAGCTCTTCCTTTGTTGAACTCTAAACCAAAATATTGTCTTGAAAGAAACGCTGTCTCCGAATGCCACCAAACAATTTATTTATCATTCTTTGAAACACATTGGAGGACGATGATAAACCAAGCAGTAATCTAGTAAATATGAATACTACAAACCCCCCCCCCCCCCTTTGTGATGAAAGGCGGTACGTTTTTTTGGACTTCTCATGCAATTTGATTTGGTGGTATGCAGATTCCAAATCTAACCTCGTAAAGTATTTTGCTGTTTAGGAGTAAAACCATTTCAGATATACTCAGTAATGGAAAACACTGTGACCTTAAATCCACACAGAACCTTAAACGTCCATCAGACTTTTTCGTAATCACCTCTGGGGGCAACCACTCAGACGCCTCTTCTGGTTAAGTAACCCCTTTATTCTGCATTTCATTAAACTTTTCTTTGACTTCACCTCTCACTGTGAACAGCACTTTTTGTTCTTTATGCCTTACCTGTGCAGCCCCTTCCTTCAACTTTATTTCGTGCACGTACCACTTTAGAGTCCCAATGGGATCTTTGAACACTTCCTCAAATTTCTTTGGAATCATGTTGATTCCCTCCTCTTCCTGTACTATCAACACTTTTTCATTAGATCTGGGATCTAGTACCACGTGCAAATTTTACTGTGGTATCCACCCCAAAATTCCTGGACCATTACTAGATATGTACATTCTCCCTTCTGCTTCTCTGCCTTTGAACTGAAATTTTGCTTTCACCACACCCTCAATGTGAATGTCACTCCTGCCATAGCCCTTAAATTGTAAGTCACTGGGCTGCAAAGGTAGCACTTGATGAAGTAACACTTCTTGGAATTATGGTGTATATTGAACCAGGGTCTACCATTCGTTGGATTTATTTCTTGTTCACTGTAAAAATTGTTTTTGGTCTAATAATGCTTGGCTCTTCTTTACTTTAAATACATAGTACATTTTCTGGTGTATACTATTGTTCATCTATGCATGCCACCCTGCTCCTCGTCATCTCTTTGCCCACTCTCGCCAGATGACCCTTCTTTCCACACTTACGAAAATCCTTGTCGTGAGCATAACAACCTTTGTAATCGGCAGCATGCAAAATGCTACTGCACCTGTAACATCCTTTAAACCCTATCTTAGGGTTCGTCCTTTCCTTAAACCTATCTCCTTCACCCTTCTTTCTACTTGACCTTTGTATTCTTTGTCACTTTTTGCAAGGTCTTCTTTCCTGTTTACAACATTGACTCCTTCTCTTTGTTTATTTTCAGTTTGTTGCAGCTCCTTCATGCATAATTCTGTTTCCTGTACAAAGTTGGCTATTCCAGTAGCCTCCTATAATGTTGGATTCCTTGCCGCCCATAGCCTTTCCTGCATCCGCTTGTTTTTGCATTGCACTATTAATTGGTCTCTGATCATTTGATCGTTCATGTTACTAAAAGCGCACTTCAGTGCCATTTCTCTTAAGCATGTATCGAATTGGTCAATGATTCATGCGCTCTTTGTGTAAACAATTTGTGCCTTTGCATGTCAATACTCACTTGTTTCCCAAAATAAATCTCCAGTCTTTTTTTTTGCTTACGAGTTATCTATTTCTTTGTTATCCTTATCAACAGCCACTGGGAGATACTTTAACACATGTTGACCCTCTTTCCCCAAAGCGTTTAGCAATAAAGCTTTTTTCCTGGATGCTCGAAAGTTCAAACCATCTCTTGCCTCTAAATAGTTTTCAAAATTTCCAATCCATTCTTCCCATTCAATAGGTGAAGACCCAGCTTGGTCTAAAAATATTGGAGGTGGGGGCACTGCTTGCACCACTCGAATTTCCATGTTTGCCAAAGAATCAGAATTTCCAGACTAAATTGTTCTAGATGAAAAGATGAATTGTAATAAATGTTACAGGAATTACTACTGCCAAAACAAATATAATCGTAGATTAATTCAATTGGGTTAAGGATGAACTATTCCCAATCCAATATGTTCGCCCCTCTCAGACCAATTGCAGCTTTGTTGGTCTTTCTTTTGTTACGATGACGGTTCAACAGCACCTCCACAGCTGATGCCGGAAACCCCTCAACGTGCAGCGATATCAGCACAATGAATATCCTGAAAGTTCTGCGCGTGAATGATCTTGCACCCCCTCCGCAAGTGAGTGAGTTTCTCCTTAGTGTTCGCCTCTTATCTAAATTACATGCGCAAGCAATCTTGCAGCCCTCACGCTGATGTGCTTTTCTCCTCAGCGTTTGCTGCTTGTCTTAAATCACAGGTGAGCAAGCGGATTTACTGTCCTTTGCTGCCCATAGCTTCTGGATAATAAAGGTGCAGGCAATTTTTTTTTTTTTTTTGTTGGTGTATGCTTGGACAAATCAGTTTATAGACAGCGTCCTTAATTAATAATGGATTAAATATCGCTCTGCTGAGTACAGTTTAAATAACACCTCCAGAACTCACTGATTAGTGGCTCGCAGCTGAAGATTGTATAAACTCAATTCATGTAAATGTAGATGGCTAGAGTACAGACACTCTTTACCAAATTTAAGTAAATTCCACGCCTTGACTTATAAATTGGTATTTATTTCAAGCCATCTACAACATGAACCTTTCCCTCGCCTGCTGTCTCTGAACTGTCCACATCCCCCAACTTACCCCCAACATTCCGTAAGCCCTACTATAACATCACACCACAGTAAGTGCATGCAATGTCATTAGCCCACGTTATAACAGTATGCTATTGTCTATTCAGTGCTAATCCATATCTAGGCCTCTAACCCTGATATAGAATTCTACCTCAATTAGTAATGAGTGTTTCTCACAGCATAGGGCGTCTTATCTTGTGGTCAATAGACCATCCTTTCCAGATAACTGGTTCTCATCCTCATCTCAGTACCTCTTAACTGACTATGTTGAGACTTGGTAAGATTATCACTCTAATCTTCCAGGGTATTGTTGCCCTCTGCTGTCAAGAGTCTTGGGTTCTGCCAGGTCATTCCTACTTTTCGAGGGGCCTTTGGGAACAAAGCTCTAGCCTCCACTGCCGCCCTTAAGATGCCAAACTTGGCTATTCTCGTTTTAGATCAAATGTATGAGGGACTGTCAAGTACTTGTGAGACTGGCAACAATGGGAGTTCATGTACGGTGTCAGAACCAGAGTTTCTTAGAAGAACAGTTTTGTTTCCATTGCATAGGTAATGCCCATATCCCTTCCTCACTCACCGGTAAGGGTAAGGATAAGTGCTTCCAATACAGTACTACTGGTTTTGTTGGACCAAATATTATCTATCAATGGCACCCACTTATTGTGCAGTTTACAACAGAGCATCCAATTCATATACGGTCACACACGCCTTGCAGTCCACAAACTACTGCCACACATATTCCCATATATAGATAGATATATATATATGTCCCCACATGTCTTATTACCCACAAGTTATAGGTTTACACTCTGTGAAAGCAAACCAGTGTGCCATGGTCATATGCTGTATTAGGACCATCCTTAATAGCCACTTATAACATGTCATTACATCATTATGCGTTGTTTCTTCTCTCCTGCACTGTCTCCAGAGATGCTGAGCCCACAAGTCCTCCTCCTGCTCTTCCTTTATCTGAGTTGGCTGCTGTAGGTTGTCACTTTGATGGCAGCCAATGAGAAACTGTGCTGCACAGTAAAGTGTGCACCACCTCTGCTGCCTAGATTGGCCTCTCCTTGTAGCAGACCTCCTTTTAGGCTTCTCTCTTGGTCCGTTTCCCGTCTTGTTCGACTGTGTTTTTCGTCTTTATTCTCCCCAGTGTTACTCAGTCGTGGCCGCTCCTCCACCCATTCCCAGGCTTCCTCAAGAGTTTTAAAGAAATGTGTCTTGGCTTGGTAGATGACTTTCAGTTTGGCTGGGAAGAGGAGCATATACTGTATCTGGAAGGCATGTAACAGAGCTTTCTCAGCGTAGAAGGTGCGTCTTTGACGTTGTACCTCACGTGTGTAGTCTGGGAATATTTGAATCTGTGAATTATCTTGCTGTACATCCTTCATTTGCCTGGCTTCTGAGAGGATCAAGTATTTATTTTGTAGTTCAGAATCGAGCTATTACTAGCCTTGGTGAAGCTCCGGGAGGGGGGATTATTAGTCAATGCTCAGTGTGCACGTTTGATCACAGAACAGGGTGAGAATCTCTTGTGGGAGAATGTTTGTTTGAGCCACTCCTCAAAGAAGTGCAGCATATTCGGGTCTTTTACACCTTCTGGAAAGCCTACGAATAGCAGGGTGTTTCTTCTGGCCCCATTTTCCACATCATCCAGTTGCAACATCACATCTTTGTTGATAGTGCGGACTTCCGAGACCTCCATTCTGAGGGCCTGGACCGCATCTCCCAGGGAGGATATTCTCAGTTCAGCTGATGTTACCCCCTCCGCAACATTTCTCAAGTCTTGTGGGAGGAGGAAGGGAGACTTCGGATCTAACCTTGCCAATACTGTCTTCTACGGCTGCTTTGGAGGACTGCATGGCGTGCATAAATTTGGCATCAAGTGTGCTGCTGGAGGCTATGAAGGGGGTCTGGAGGTGAAAATGCACTTGCTTTAAGCACTATGTCAGCCCTCACTTAGATTGAGGTGCCAATCCCTCCTCCTCCCCAGCACACATAAACTTTTATTCCTAACAATAACCCTTTTCCAGTTCTTGGAGGTGGTAGATTTGGTAACTGATGGTGTCTTGGTTTAAATCTCTTCCAACAGCCTCCCATCAAAACTTGTAAATGTTTGCTGGCGTGGCCATGTGTTCATTCATATAGCAAGTGACAAATTCTGCAGTTTTGGGAGAGGTACCCTACAGTTGGCTACATGGGTTAGACACCACGGGGGGAGGGCCACTTGAGTACATTTTATGGCACCTTCAAGATGCCTTAAAATCTGGGGTAATCCACCCCTGGATATTTTAGTCATATATGCCGGAGGCAATGACACCTTTTTCTTGGATTTCATTTTTGCAGCCTTATCAAAAGTGAGAAAACGACTCCCAGGAGCAAACATTTTCGGGTCTGAGATCATACCTCGGTCAGTTGGGCAGAATCTCTTGTGTCACAGGGCTATGAATCAATTGGTCAAACAACATAAATGTCTGTGCGGAAGCTGTTTGCAGGCTTATCCATAAGCACCATCAGGCATAATTTACTCCAGCTCAGGAACATGGAGTTCTTTGTCAGGGTCAGGGTGCACCTCTGACAAAAGTGGTCAATGATTATTTAGTTAAACAATCTTGGTAGTTATCTTAGTAAAAGTTCATGCCTAGCTGTGTGTGTGTGGGATGGGGGGGGGGGGGTGGGGGGGGGGGGGAGTTCTGCTTGGTGGCTAGACAGGCTACCGGTGCCCTGGCAGGGACAGTGTGTTATGCAGTTCCCTGGTGATGTCCTTTTCAGCATTAATCATGTTTCATTTATTTCATCACTTGCCTGTTTCATCTGTTAAGCCTGTATAAATGTTGATGGTTTTATTTGCCACTGACCCCACAGGTGTGGAAGGTAAATTGTTGTCAACATGTGCCTGCCTCTGCAGAGGATGTAAATAGGACATTTTATGTCTGCAGTGCTACCTTTGTCAGGTGCATTTAAAGTGGAGAATTTTGATTTTGAATCTTAAACTGTTTCACCATTACTGAATCATTGCTGTATGTATCTCTAATGCAATATTTTAAACGGTCACATAATGTACAATTTTGTGTAATGCCATCCATATCTATTGTGTATATAACTGTTGTACAATACTTTAATATTTTATTTGATTAAATAGCTACGTCTTGGTTTGACCTCACAACTCGAGTCCCCACCCTCGTGTATCTTGCTCCTGAATATAGAGAGGTGACGTTTGGTCGTAGGCTGATTTGTATCTTCAGCTTGCATGGTGTGAGCTCACTATGTGTGCTCACTAGTATTTAAGCTCAAATGAAGTGGCTGCACTTGAGGAGCAAGATAGGCTTAGATGTGGCTTGAGTGTGTTGTGATTCCCTGATGATGTGGGAGATCTTCTAAGTTCCTCAATCTACAAAAATAAGCAGGCAGACGCAGCACAAACTTGTATATGATGCCCTGGTAGCAGCTTATTTCTTGGCCACTGTGTACCATGGCTCATTTAGAATGCATGTAGGTGCCTCTGCTCTGTGACATACAGGAGCATCTTAAGTCAAAGTAGTGAACAGGACCAGTAAAGCAAGTAGACTAAAATATAACGAGGAGAGAAGGATAGGAACCGGAAATGAGTGGATTATGGTTTCCTTAGTGCCACCCTAGTACAATTTTTACTGCTTTGTTTGGTGAAGACCGAGAGCCGGATCAGTAAAGCATGCAAAGTCAAATATAAAGTGGCGAGGGCAGGTTGCGAGCCAGAACAGTGTTGGTTGTGATACCCTTTCTGCCATCGTAGTGCCAGTGTGTAATGCTTTGTTTAGAGATGATGGAGAGCAGATCTGTCAGAGTGAGCACACTAAAATAGAAGGCATGGACAATAGGCCTGGCCTCGGCAAACTCACTGTTTTTGTTTTCTTTGTGCAGACCTGCAGTATGCAAAAAATAAATATGAAAAATATAAGTATGGCCCAATAATCCAGGCACACCAATCCAGACATTGAAGTGCACTCCTTTTTTTTAGGCGGCTGTTATCATGTGATTAGGCTTAGTGCTGTCATTCAATCTGCAAGTGCACCAATGGATGAAGAGGGCGGGCTTATTCCTCATGGTGTGCGCAGGGGCGTAGCTTGGTCAGTAAGATTAGGGGGTGGTGTGAGCTTCAGATTTCCCGACAGTCAGACTGGCATATAATATTTAAATACATTATACCACAAGAAGGGTGCATGAGACGGGCCTAAGGGGCAGTGGAAAAAGAAAGGAATGCGAACTGGTAAGACTACTTAGAGAGAAAACATAATACTTTGAGATTCCGATTGACATCTCACAATACCCAACTAAAAGCACCTACAACCAACTCTTTACTGGAAAATACATTTATCAGAGGGGAGTAACACCCCAAACACCCCCTGAAGCCAAGACCTTGGGTCTATGACGTGAGAGATAGAAGCAAAATGTGAGTAACTCTTAAATAGACTAAAGCTTGGAGAGGGCTAATAAATTCTCTATGCAGGGGCAGAGCTTGGGAGAGGGAGGTGTTTGGGGTATTACTCCCCCTAATAAATGTATTTTATGATAAATAGTTGGGTATGGGGAGATCTCTTTCGGATTTCACCAGGAATGTTTACTTACACACAGATAAAACGCACACTCTCTCCCTCTTGGTTTTGAAAGTCCTCGGAAATGGTAGTTATTTAACAAAATACCGTCTTTTCTCTCACTTAGTACTCCTACTGTCCGCATTCCTCTCCCTTTCCACTCCTCCTCGGGCACTCTGCTTGTTGTGTGATGTATTTTAACATTACATGACAGGGCGATTGTTGGGAAATCTGACTCGCGCCCCTCTAACTGACCAAGATACGCCCCTGAATGGACGGTTTCTGCAGCGGTGACTCAAAAATACTTAGATTCGTAAGTTATACATTGGATGGAAGTAATAGAGAAGTGGTAACATGAAGGCTAGAACCTTTTTCAGTACTGGCGTTCTGTCCAGCTGTCCCCCACTCGGCTGTTTACACCTGGTCATTACACAGCTTTAGCTGTCTTCCCCACCTTGTGTTCAAAAGAAATCATAATACAATAACAAGACACGCATACCATTATCTCTTTTATGTTTACCAGTTCCTCATATTCAGTGTGATTCTGATCTTTGAGAAGACGCGTTCTGTCAAAAGAAAGCTTTAAATGCACTGACGCCCTGGGTTATATTTAGTTTTCTTTTGTTTCGGCAACCGGCACCTGTGTGTCTGAGAGTCAGATGTGAGGCGCATTGTATTTGATTAGACACAAGTTTTATTTCGCTGGATTCTCGGTAAAGGGTGGTAGTTTATAAAAGGAGCTCTGGTGAAGCTTTCCAGGCGCGTTGGAGGCCTTGGCATCTGAACCACGGGCCGAGGTCTGCCTTCACAGCTGCGTTTGTAAGCAAATCTTAACTCGGACTTGATGAGTAACAACATGTGACCAAGCCGCGTGGCTGAAATTAAAACCTGCTGCAGGATTGGCCCTACAAAGCCAAGCCGGTAAATCTTAGGAAACAGCCCTGGGAAACGCATGCGTCCCTGTGATTTGTTCGTATTTTGTGTTTAGCTGGTTTCACTTGCGGTGTGGCTGTGAGAAGGTAATCATCTTTTACGCACGATAGTGTGCACTGTGTTTTCAGTGCCAACCATAGGAAAGCGATGAGTTTTATTTGTACACTGCATGCAGCTACTAGTAGCATATGTTTCTAACGAGGAAGGGCCGGGCAGAACGTAATCCACGAAAATTCGAAAACCCCATAGTGTAGGTGTGAACGCTGCTCCAAACCTGTAAGAGCATATTTTCCAGTCCTGTATTTTATTTTGTTGCTGGGTCGTGGTGAGTATGTTCCTTTGGCCGAACACATTGGAGAGCCCTACAAAGAGTAGCAGGTGTGGCTACGGTATAGGGTGCAGGAGTGTATGTGAGCTCCTGCTGTACAGCTGGGTGCGGATGGCTGTTACATAATAGAGACATTGAACATGAGCATCCGCGGCCGTCCTTTAGAGCAGAGGGGCCACAACGCCCCCCCGCCCCACCCTTTGCCCCTCATGGAGAGTGCCTGTCAGGCTGAGCAAAGGTCAGCCTGACAGACACTCTTCATGTTCAGCTCAGGCAGCCAGGAGTGAGACATGCACGATTTTGTGCAGACTCCTGGCTGGTGAGCTGAACTTTGCTGGGCTGAAGAGTTCGCAGCTCCTATGGGCGTGACCTCCTGGCTCAGCAAAGGTGCCTGAAGCGCCCAGGTCGAATGTCAGTGACACCTCCTCACAGAGGGGGGAGGGGTCAGCAGTCTCACTGACCTCATCCCACTCTGTGACGAAGTTGGGACTGCTGCCTAAGGTCAGCCAGAGAGGGAAGGCAGCTGTCCCAACCCTCCTGGGACCTCAGAGGCTGAAGGTAAGTGTGTGTTTTTTAAATGAATGTTTGGTGCATGTGTGTATGTTTGAATGTTGACGAGTGTTGTGAATGGATGCGCATGCGTGTGTGAATGCATGAGTGTGAGTGTGCTGCCCGCCCTCCTAAAATTACCGTCCGCCACTGGACGTGAGGCCACTGTCGTTTTGCCTCCTGCCATCTGTGACGAACTGGTAGCATGTGGGTGGGCAAATAAATAATATATGTGGGATAAAGTACCCACTGCCTTACATTAAAGTATATTGCAGGTCACTGAGGAGTTCTATGATCATATAAAGAAATGAGGCCTATATATAGTCCCATCAGCTTTCCCACAAACTATTTAAATTCTTGCCTTTCTAAAATCCTTGGTTATCATTGGTAAATGCTTTGTCTGTCCCTCCTTGGGACGGTTTTGTTACTGCCTTGGGACATTTATTTCATGAGTTTTGGTTATGGCAGAAATAAACAAAGGGAACAAAGAAAAACCCATTAGCTGTGTAAGGGAAGAATGTGTTAGATCTGTGTCACCATAAATTCTCAAAAGACTACCCCAAGGGCAGACATGCAATGAATGCTTCATCTTAATTTGAATAAAGGCAAAAACTGAAAATAGCACTTTGCTTCTGTTGTCAGTATCACAGTAAACACATGCATGCTATTTCCTTTAGATGGCATTTGTGGAGTCCAAAATCTGTCATACAAATAAGAAACTAAGCTGGTAGAGAAGTGACCATTACAATACCTGAAATAATGCTTTGGATTTAGAAACAATCAGAAAGAAAATGTGCTCTCTGGCTGGGAAGAGTCTAAATGTAAAATAATTCTGAAGCTTATTACCACATTTTCATCTACTTGAAAATTGCTAGCATCCACTGTTAGCCATCAGGCTAGCGCACCCCTGAAAACAATGTGATGGGTCTGTCAGAAGTTCCAGTTCTAGCAAGGCCCCTTCAGACTTCCGACCATGATAAACCGAGTGCTATTGCAGTGTGTCACAGATATATACATCACATAGAATCTGCTGAAGATCGATGTATACAGACATCTAATTATTGCTGTGTGAAGGGTATGGGTCTAACATGTTTAATGTGCCTAAAATATGTTAATCTTACTGCCATTCACTTGAACTAATATGTTGACAGCAACAGTTCTGCATGCTGTAAAGGGACCATTTGCCTTCTTTTGATATTTACAATATTTTGTTGCTGCTGTTCTATTTACTTGGTTCTCATTTAGGTTACCATGCTAAGTTTCATGAATACGTCTGCATTTCTTTGAAGTTTTAATTCCTCCACAAATTCTCTTTGTTGTGTTAAATGGTTGGGTTCCTGTAAGTGCTATCACTCTAGCAAGAATTACAGGCTCAACAACAGTTCTGGAACCACGTTGCTATCCCAGATATTATGTTGAGAATAGAGTTGACCAATACAAATCATTTTTAGGTTGAGCTTAGGTTGCAAAACACCTGTTGTGAACTTACAGTGGGTTTAGAGTGTGCTTACTGCTAACCATTGGTTAGCTTTATTGTCACTCAGCTTACTTTTTATTTGTTGTCTTATGTGGGCCCTTATTCCTCTTCTGTGTTTGTCCCTCCCCTTGATCATTGTCTCTTAATTTTTGTCTTTCCAATCTTTACTTTTCGGGGACCACATATTTCTTTTTACTGCTTTGCTCCCTGTTGCTCTCTTTTGCCTGTGTGCTTCAACCCTACCCCACCATGTTGAACTTACCCTCATTTGTTTCCTCTCTCAAGATGCTTTCTTCTTCATGGGTTTTTCCCTCCTAGTGTGCTACTGAATCAGTGAAGTGCTACTCTCTGCTAGGGAGCTGTGGGCTACTACAGAGAGTGCAGAATTATTAGGCAAGTTGTATTTTTGAGGATTAATTTTATTATTGAACAACAACCATGTTCTCAATGAACCCAAAAAACTCATTAATATCAAAGCTGAATATTTTTGGAAGTAGTTTTTAGTTTGTTTTTAGTTTTAGCTATGTTAGGGGGATATCTGTGTGTGCAGGTGACTATTACTGTGCATAATTATTAGGCAACTTAACAAAAAAAAATATATACCCATTTCAATTATTTATTATTACCAGTGAAACCAATATAACATCTCAACATTCACAAATATACATTTCTGACATTCAAAAACAAAACAAAAACAAATCAGTGACCAATATAGCCATCTTTCTTTGCAAGGACACTCAAAAGCCTGCCATCCATGGATTTTGTCAGTGTTTTGATCTGTTCACCATCAACATTGCGTGCAGCAGCAACCACAGCCTCCCAGACACTGTTCAGAGAGGTGTACTGTTTTCCCTCCTTGTAAATCTCACATTTGATGATGGACCACAGGTTCTCAATGGGGTTCAGATCAGGTGAACAAGGAGACCATGTCATTAGATTTCCTTCTTTTATACCCTTTTTTGCCAGCCACGCTGTGGAGTACTTGGACGCGTGTGATGGAGCATTGTCCTGCATGAAAATCATGTTTTTCTTGAAGGATGCAGACTTCTTCCTGTACCACTGCTTGAAGAAGGTGTCTTCCAGGAACTGGCAGTAGGACTGGGAGTTGAGCTTGACTCCATCCTCAACCCGAAAAGGCCCCACAAGCTCATCTTTGATGATACCAGCCCAAACCAGTATTCCACCTCCACCTTGCTGGCGTCTGAGTCGGACTGGAGCTCTCTGCCCTTTACCAATCCAGCCACGGGCCCATCCATCTGGCCCATCAAGACTCACTCTCATTTCATCAGTCCATAAAACCTTATAAAAATCAGTCTTGAGATATTTCTTGGCCCAGTCTTGACGTTTCAGCTTGTGTGTCTTGTTCAGTGGTGGTCGTCTTTCAGCCTTTCTTACCTTGGCCATGTCTCTGAGTATTGCACACCTTGTGCTTTTGGGCACTCCAGTGATGTTGCAGCTCTGAAATATGGCCAAACTGGTGGCAAGTGGCATCGTGGCTGCTGCACGCTTGACTTTTCTCAGTTCATGGGCAGGTATTTTGCGCCTTGGTTTTTCCACACGCTTCTTGCGACCCTTTTGACTATTTTGAATGAAACGCTTGATTGTTCGATGATCACGCTTCAGAAGCTTTGCAATTTTAAGAGTGCTGCATCCCTCTGCAAGATATCTCACTATTTTTGACTTTTCTGAGCCTGTCAAGTCCTTCTTTTGACCCATTTTGCCAAAGGAAAGGAAGTTGCCTAATAATTATGCACACCTGATATAGGGTGTTGATGTCATTAGACCACACCCCTTCTCATTACAGAGATGCACATCACCTAATATGCTTAATTGGTAGTAGGCTTTCGAGCCTATACAGCTTGGAGTAAGACAACATGCATAAAGAGGATGATGTGGTCAAAATACTCATTTTCCTAATAATTCTGCACTCCCTGTAAAGGTTGCCCTACCTCTTCAACTGATCACAGTGCATCAGTGTGCTAACCTTTTCACATTCAACTTATCAGGTGGGCTGTGGGTGGCTCGTCTGCTCATCAGACTTGTACAGGTTGTATGTGTTCCCCTGTGTCACTCCAAAAGTCCAGAGCTGTGTAACTTTGGACGATTGGAGTAACAATCCGAAAAGATGGGTGCAGCACCCCAGCACTATATTGGACAAGTCACCATTGTCTATTACTTGTGGTACACAGGTGACGTCCCTGGGCTGTTGTTCTGCATGGAATCACACAGCACTTGCCCTGCTTCCAAGAATCGGTTACTGTCGCCGCAGTAGCCATTGAGCTTGCAACCCATTACTAACCCACTAAAAACCAGAGAAGTGGGATGATAGTCTGAACTCAGAGGTGTCTGCCCTATCTACTCATTGGAACAATCCATCACCTCAGGTAAGAAATATGTGATCACGGCCAGCTTCAGTAAATGCACAGAACAATAATCCCTTAATGGTGCCCCTAGACACTAAGTGCCTGATTAAGAGTTTGACCGATGGATTACTCCGTCACAAACGTGACAGATGTCCTGTCCGCAGTATTAAGAGTTCCAAAGGATATAATGAAATTGTATTACGGCAGATGGGATATACATCACATTTGTGACAGATTAACCCCATCCACTAAAATCTGTCAAAATCAGGCCCTTATTCCCGATCTGTGGTGATGAAGTGTTCAATGTAGTTGTTAGGTCGCTCACGTTTGTGCTCAAGCTACTATTCCACTTCTCTAGATTTTGCCTGCTTAGCAGTGGGTTGCAGGCTTGCTGGCTGTAGCTGTGAGGGTCTCCGTGATTTCACTAGGCAGGGCAAAAGCTGTTGAATTCCAGGCAGGAGAAATCCCGCGGGTGACCTCTGCTGTTCACAATACTTAATATGCGTGGACATACTGACTGCTGGTTTGGTTGGGCTAATAGTTTAATCTATGGGTTTGGGGCCAACACTTGAAACAATGGGCCAGAGCTACCCTTGGACCCAATACTAGAAAGTAGAGTGATATATTGTGTTTTTTTAAACATATCGGTCAGACCTGATATGATTATAACAACTGTGTTCCAGTGGGTTTGACAGTGCTGATAGGTTATTGATATGTATAGAAAGGGAAATGGTTAGTTTGACAACTGTAAAGCTGCTTCTCAGTATTTGGGACAGCGCACCTCCGAAACAGTTTTCACAAGGGTATTTCAAGGCATCAACCCTTTTTGCTAAATCCTTGAACATTCCTTCTGTAAAATGATAATGTCACATTAAATATGTTTTAATCCCTCTTCAGAAAGTCTGGCCCCTGTAATTGTTTACCAGAGGAATATTTTCAGTCTGCTCATCAGGACATTTCAACAAATGCTTGTTTGAGGCTGCACTGCACGTATGTACTGCTCTCAGATTATTGAGCTTAGTGGGTTAGTTAACACACCTGATTTTGGGATGTGTAACTGGCTAGTCTCAGGTTTGATTCCTAATGCATCTTGAATTCCTCCTGAGATTGACAATATTTACGCCTGTTAATTACTTTTGCATTGGTAACCTGTCATAGTAAATATCAGTTATGCTGCTTTTGACAGTCCCAGTGCATTGCCTGTACAAGAGGAGTGCATATGTACTGCCATAAATACCATCTCAGAGAAGAACCATGGAAGGCATACGTTCAGCAGTGCAGCTTACAGTGAGCCTCGTAGAACCAATCAGATTTTATGAAGTTCATGACAAGTCACTCTATCATATTTGTAAAGCCTTAAGGCTTGTAAAAAGCTGACAGAGGAAGGCCAATGTAGCAAGCCCTGTCACTTGTCTGTTAGCCATGTGTGTCAATGTTGCAATCACACTTTGTCCTTTAGTCCCATTTGGGCACGGGTGATGAACAAGATGACAAACCTGATGGGAGCTTTATTTGTGTGCGCCTATTCGGACCTTGTTCCTCAGATTTGCCTTAAAGCTTGTAGACAAATTAATAAAGATGCATATTTTTGCACTTAAAAAGCTCTGCAAACTTCGCATTACTGAATCATCTTTCTGTACTCTGTGCTCCCTACACTTCTATTTTTGATCAGTCAAGTTAAAGATGTCTTGACCTCCTGTAGAGTTTGAATGTGGATTTTCGAAGTGTTAATGATGGAAAGTCCTAAGTTATTTTAAGATACAAAGGCGAGTATTATGTTCTTCCCTTTAATCCCATAGCAGCCTTAAAATATGTGCATGCATGTGTTGAAAGAGATAGATACCTAAAACATGTAAGAATGGCAAATCTCATGAGTCATCTGATGTCAACTACTGTTTAACAATACTCTAACCTGAGTCAATATAATGAATAGTTGTGACAAATCTTCCTCTTTCTTGTTGCAAAGGTACAAAAACTTAAATGTTAATGAATTTTGGAAAATGTATGGCATAGATAAAACGATGAACATGAAGATCATCTAGTCATTTTAATCTGTAGCATTAGGGTTCTGAAATGGAAATTATGGATTGGACAACTGAAAAGAAACCAGAGAAAAGTGGCATGGATGAAAGGTTAATAACATTAGAAAGTCGAAGACAAAGATCGGTCAGCTGCTTTGAGAAACCCTCTAAACTTGTATTCAAGAGCTTTGAAACCCTTGACTCCTCTGGAGGAAGTGCTCCAAATTGTAAATTTCGGCATGGGCCATGATCCAATTTACCCAACAACTAGTTAGAGTAGCTGAAATGGCCGGCGAATGAGGTCTAATAATGGATATCAAGAATTTAGTCAACAACACAACAAAAGAGGGCCTAGGGAGTTTAAAGACCAGCAGGGGTTTACTCCCAAATGCAACAATCAAAAACACAGGCAAACACTTGGGTCACTCCATAAGTTAAAATAGAGCAGATTTAAGTATAAGAAATAAAAGTATTAAAAACACTGTTTTATGCTATCAGGTGCAAAGTGCAATTGTAGCATATTTAGTTTTTAATCTAAGGCAAGAGCCACCCTGTCTGGGCTCATTTTAGTCATAAAAATTGGGCAAGCAAAACTACACATTTCATAGTCAGGGGCCTTTGCCACATTTATCTGCTTTGGGTTAAGGAAGTTTGGCTAGGTACAGTGCACTAGTCAACTTCTTTTGGAACATGAGATACAGAGTTCACAGATTTGGCCAGTTTAAAGGGCTCCCGATTTCGTCTATTTTAGATCTAAGGAAGCCTAAGTAGGCTTGATGTGCTCATTCAGTTTCCTTTGTAGCTGGAAGACAAACTTCCCGAATTTGCCAAGTTCAGATTATTCCCTTAAGGTAAACACTAATGATCTGGCCTCGTTGCAAGTTCTTATGCCATATTGAAGAAAGAGACGTTTTAAAAAAGTGCAATGTGCATTCATCAGCACCAGGCAACAGCATAACAGGTGGTTAAATGACTCAGATTTGTACCCACAGAGCCTTCAATTTACTATCTTGTAGAGAGAGTGCCATTTTGGGTTTGTCTCCTTGATCTTCAGGGCTAGCAGCCTTGCAGCCTGGATCTGTGTCACACAAGCTTTCCTGATTGTACAGGCCAAGTATGTTTGAGGTAGCAAGAGTTGTGATCCATTCATATAAGATGGTGCTACAGCCTTTTATACAGGGGAACTGCTCAGTTTTTCCAGGTCCGTTTCCTGAGAGAGCATTTTTCTCCGTCTCTTCAGCACCGACTTGATGGCGATACGAGACTGTGCCAGTTTGATGAGTTCTGCTTGGTCTATTTGTAGGGAGGCTAGAGCTGTGGTTAAATACTGTGACCAGGGGTTCATTTTTGTGTGGAAGGTAGAACGAAGAGCTGATTTCAGAACGTTTGGTGGGGCCATAGTAGTCCTGTGATAGTATTTCAGGTAGGCACCCATGTGGGCCCAGTTCTGGCTTTCCAGGCCAAATTGTAGCCTTATCAGGCAGCTCTTTATGTGTTGCGATAGTTTAAACACTCTTTTGTATGCTTTGACTTGGAACTTTTCCACCAGTGTGGAGAGTTGACCTGGAAAGGCTTTGTGGCCATAATTTAAAGCTGGAAGAAGAGAGGCTCTGAACACTTGAAGGATCAGCCTTGGTGTAGGACTCTGTATAAGACTATTTAACTGGCATAATCTGGTTATTATGAATTAAGCCTTCGATTTAAGTTGATATAGATGGACTTTGGGGTTTCCCTTCACAGATAATCACATCCCCAGGTAGTTGTACGAAACTGTTCTGTTAATTATAAGAGAGCCCATATTCCAGCAGCAGTTCTGATATTTCCAAGACCCTCTTAAGATGATTACTTTGGTCTTCAAGACATTCGCCTTCATTTCATTTTCCATGTTTTAACCATGAAGGACGGTTAGTGCTTTTTGGAGCCCAGTTCTTGAGTGGTCCAGCAGCACAATATTGTCTGCATATTGTAGGAGGGTAATTTTAATGTTTCCGAGTTTCGGTGGAATCAAGTTAGCGTGTTTTAGGGCCTGGGACATGTCTGCTGTTTAGAGCAGAGGTAGTTGCATGCACCCTTGCTTTAGCCCATTGGTGGTAGGGATCTCCCTGCTGATGACATAACCTGACAGATTGATACTTACCTAGGTAGATGAGTACAATAGAGTTATTGCCCTTAGTAACTTGTTTGGAATTCCCCAGCCTTGAAGCTTCCGCCGTTGTAATTTCCTATCTATCGCATCAAAAGCGGCGGAATAATCCACAAATCAGGCATAGAGAGGAGGTGACTTCTTAGCGGCTGCCAAGTGTATTAAAAGAGAGAGGGCCATGATGTTATCTGTGGTTGCAGAATTTGCCCTGAAGCCAGTTTGACAGAGGGGGACAATCCCCTTAGCTTCCGCCCAGTTCTCCAGCTCCTTTAGAAGGACTAAGGCAAAGCCCTTAGCTTCAATGTCCAAAAGGGCAATGAGTCGATAATTAGCAGGATCCTGTCTGTTCCTTTTTTTGTAAATGGGGTGTAGTACAGAGACCCTCCAGCTATTTGGTACCTTCTGAGTCTCCAAACAGGAGCAGTAGAGTGCTGAAAGAATTGTTGACCAGTGCTCCATGTCTTCTTTAAAGACTTGTGCTGGGATGCCTTTGGGGCCTAGGGCCGCTGTCGACCTCACGCCGCGCAAGATGATGAAGATTTCCGGTTCCGGGTAGGAGTCATCGTGCGTACAGGCTTTCGGTTGCTCTAAGGGAGATGGATCAGTTGCATATAGTTTGTTTATGTTTTTTATCCAGGCATCTTCATCTATCGCATTGGTTTGTGGACCTCCCTGGCTCATCTTATTGTTAATGTATCTCCATAAGTCTCTGTGATTGTGTTCGTTTAACAAGGAATGGATATGGAGGCACTCCTTCTCTGCCTGTTTACGTTTTATGGACCAGACCAATTGCTTATGCTGCTTGGTGGGAGCCTGGAGCTTTGAAACTACCCCCAGTTTTATTGAGGATTCCTTGTTTTGCCACGTAGCGACCGCAGCTTGCAAGTTCTCCGTTTACTTTTCATTATGGGACACTGGTGGAGGCCTTTTGCAAGGGACCTTATGGGGCGATAGGAGGTCCTACATGCTGGAGCAGGTTTTGAGTGATTTCTTGCCAGTTGCTCCAAAGGATTTTGGCTGTCATTGATAACATGACTGGGCCATTTGACGTCTTCCAGATGCGACATCTCTTGGAGGCAATTGGTATGCATTTTATTCACCTAATTACCTATATGTCTTCATCTCCCAGGGAGGTCCCCAGCTTCTTTCGGATTTTCAGGCAGGTTGACTTCATTTTCAGTTTTACTATGAGAAGGAGGTGATCACAGGCATCCGTTTGCAGTATTTCAAAGGTTACCAGGCGTTTAATTACTTCATCTGAGCCACAGATGTAGTTACGCGTACTCTTGCCCTGATAGGATTTTAGATACATCAATACTGGTGAACTCTTTTCAAGAGTATGCTGGGTAGAGGAAAGGCCTGTAAACTTCGCCTCCATCTTAGTGATGGGAGTGGCTAGTGTGTGTATCAGGTCCAATTGCATTTCAAGTTTGTTTGACTGCCAGGTGAGGGCTTTTACTATAGCGGTCAGGGTTGCGTTAATCAATGCCAGTAGGTTGCTCTGCTCTTCCTCCATTTGAAATACTGGCGAGGCAGCTCTTTGGTGGGCACTCGGGCTGCCCGTCTGATAAGGTTATGGAGCGAATGGTGCTGGGCTTCAAAGGAAACAGTATAATTGCCATTACTGCCCGTCCATCTGGCTGCCATCCGCAGGGCAAGAAAGGCTGCATACTGTTAAAATAACCTAACAGAAAGGGGAATTATTTGTAAAATCACGGTTTCCCTCAATCACCCAATGGTGACATGCTTCTTCACCTGTAATCTCGCACCACGACAACTAGTCATGGTGCAGGCTACAACTCCTGAGGAGGAGCTCAGCGGATATGGTCAGAGATGGAGTGGTTAATCGTACATGTTGTGAGGATGAACAGAGTGTGTAAAAAGTGAAAAGTAAAAACTGGGTATAAGATGTACATATACCTTTATTCATGTGTCCCTGGGTCAAGATTAAAAACATGAATCAGGGACACCGCAGGACTGAATTGAACCTGCTGAAGTGTGTCACCATACAAGCTCAACATGTTTCTGCCCTTATCACCCTCAGACAGAAGTGTGTTGGCATTTGTCAGAAGCCAAAAGACATTTTTCATTCTGCTCAAACACGAAAAATTACACAAAAAGTCGAAATACATACAAAGCCATACAGTGGTCTACAGGCGTGTCCGATGGGAGAGCCACTGTCATGTAACCTGTAGGGAAACACAAACAGTTAGGTTACCATTTAGAGAGGACAAAGCTGTTGGAGTGCTGCCAGTCACCAGAGCAAGTGAATTATACCCATAAATTGGTTAGTGCATAACTCAACAGAGATACAGTCGCAAAGATGCACATGTCAAATTATACCCATGATGCTCCAAGACCAATGTACTGTACAACTAACAAAGATGGGTTTATCCTTAATCGTCAGGTGCACTGCCTCAACTTGATTTACCTGGCACACAGCTCACCTTGCTCTCTATCCTATGTCAAAAGTGCAGGAGAGTGTTGTTACTAAATTTTGTGAGGATACATCTGGGTGTGGTTATTCCCAGGCTTCAGCCAACTTGTTTGTACGAATTAAGGGATATACATAAGCGATAAACGGATACAAATATATATGTTAATTCAATCACCAACCTTTGGCTGTGCACGATGGGGATTGGCCGCAGGGCCAAGCTTTGCAGCCAACCCCACCCACCCTCCATAACCACCCACAGAGTTTTTTCTAGACTTTGATGAATGATATACTTATAATGAGATATTTTAGGACAAACTGAATTTTTTTAATTTTTTTCAAGTAAAAAGAGTGTAATGACATTTCAGTATATACCTTAAGTATCTGAATATGCAAAGTAATTCAAGGAAGAATGTGACTGACACACCCTGACTGGAACCCTCAACCTTCAGAGTGAAGACCTGAAATCTTAACCTCTAGGCCACAGGTGACTTTGTTACGCAGTTTCCAGACATACATATGGCATGCAACCCAAAGATTTTGATGGCAAGACGATGTAAACATTCCATCACTAGGAATGTTTAGCTGTCAAAACACTAGTAAATGAAATGACACACTGCCATGAGATACCGGGATTTGAACCTTCAGCCTACTGAGTGACAGTCTAACAGCTTTACGAGTAGGCCACAACTGACTCTGCTGTACTGTGCATCAAAAAATACTTATAACATTCGAACCAAACATCTTGCATTTATGCCTTTTTGGATTAATTCTATGTAGAGGCTATTATTTCAGTAGTCCCTCCACAGAAGGACTTCAGAGTGGCAGACAGGCAAGCTGCTTGCTACCAGGAGAGGACTGCAGGGTGGGGTGGTGGTTTGGGGAGCCTGAAGGCCCCTACAGTCCTAGCCGTCTCCCGACTCCTGCGGGAGCCTGGAATTGCTCTTGCAAGCAGGGAGCTGCTTTAAATAGCAGCTCCCTGCTTGCGGGAGAAATGTTTTCCTCTTTGGTAAACAGATAAAAACTCTGCTTTCTGCAAGCGGGAGCTGTTTGACAGCTACTGCTTGCAGAAAGCGGAGTTATGTTTGCTTTTGCTTGTAGGGAGCTATCAACTCCCACCAAGCAAAATCAAACAGCTACTTCCCAAGGGTGGGCACCTCAGGAGGAAGCAGGAGCCAGCCCTAGGGATTGATGGTCCCCAGGGACATCTGTGGCTCCTCTATTGTTTAGTTTAGCCCCAGGAAGGTGGTGGTCCCCGGGGCTGGGTGTCCATGGCGGACCCCCTACATTAATTTAGTTCTGCTCCAGAGAGGTGGCTGTCTCTGGGGCAGTGGTGGGGTGCTATGCAGACCCCCTTAAATTGTATGAATTGCCCCGGGGAGGTGGCAGTCTCCTTGGGGGCTGCATGGGCCCTCCCACATTAATGTAAAAAGTTTTGCCCTGGGGAGGTGGCAGTCCCCGCCCGCATACATAATTTTCAGTGCCCTGGGGAGTTGCCGATTCCCAGGTCTGGGGGACAGGGGAGCGGAGGGGGCATGGGCCTCCCTCATTCATGTAAGAAGTTTTGCCCTGGGCAACCCCTCTCCCCCATGAATTGCCCTGGGGAGTCGGCTGTCCCCGGGGAGGTGGTGATCTCTGGGGCTGCAGTCCCCCACTGCATTATTTTATAAACTTTATCCCAGCGGGCCCCCCAGCATTTATAATTTTGCAGTGCCCCGGGAAGGTGGCTGTCCCTTGGGCTGCGGGTGTGCACAGGCCCGTTGCATCAATTTAACAACTTTTGCCTTATGGAGGTGGTGGTTTCCAGGACTTTCATGAGCCTGTGCGGGTGCGTGAATGGGTGTGTGAGTAGTTGTATGTGTCTGTGAGTTGCCGTCTGAGCAGTTTTGTGTGTGGGTGTGTGAGTGAGTGGCTGTGTGGGAGTGTCAGTGGTTGTATGGGTCTGTAAGTGGGTTTGTGAGTGGTTGTATGGGTGTGAGTGATTGTATGGCAATGAGAGTGGGTGTGTGAGCGATTGTATGGCTGTGTGAGTGGGTGTGCAAGTGGTTCTGTGGATGATGTCATCAGTGATGTCATTTGAGATGTCATTAATGATGCCATCAGTGATGTCACTGATCATGTCATAAATGATGTAATATGTGAGATCATAAGCAGTGCATTGTGGGGCTGTAAGTTGTAGCTAGCTCAAGTAACTATAACTGCTAAATTTGAATTGATTTTTGCTTTTGAAATCTAAGCCTAATAATAACGTCCCTGTACCCCTTGTTTTCTTCAGTGAATTTCTATTGTTTTTAAAGTTATTTCCCAACTATAACTTCCCTGTGTTTTTAGTTCACTTCAAAGTTTTTTTTTAATTTTATTTTCTAACTGTAACCTGTAACCTTTCAGAGTGGGAATTTGCTTGGGTGTATAGGTCGGTGATTGGGTGTGAGAATGGCTTATGGGTCTGTGACTGAGTATTTGAGTGGTTATGTGGGTGTGTGATTGGTTTTTGAGTAGCTGTATGAGTGGCTTTGTGAGTGGCTGTATGAGTCTGTGAGTGGGTGTGAGTAGCTGTGTGAGTGGGTTTGTGAGCGGATGTATGGGTCTGTACAGTGGGTGGAGAAAAGGTAGTGGGCCCTGTGACGAGCTGTCAGCAATCCCTCTGTGTGGGACTTACTGGTGGTAACAGGAGGGGTTATTGTCCCCAGCAACCCTCAGCATCCAAGGTGACTTCATCCCCCAACGAGTAGTGTGCCAGAAGGGGCGTTTGTAGGGTGGTGGAGAAAGGGTAGTGTGCCAGGAGGGGCATTTGCTCCCGATGAGCTCTCAGGAATCCTTCTGCATGTTACTTGCAGGTGGTAACAGGAGGGGTTCTTGGCCCCCAATGGCCATCAGCAGCCGAGGGGATTTCATTCCTCAATGAGTAGTGCTTCAGGAATCGTGTTTGCAGAGTGATGGAGAAAGGGGGCGGGCCTCCGACAAGCTCTCAGCAGTACTGGTGTGCGGGACATACTTGTGGTAAAAGGAGGGTTTCTTGGCCCTCAACGACCCTCTCTAGACAAGGAGACATTCATTCCACAACCACTATTGCACCAGGAGGCGCATTTGCAGACTGATTGCGAAAGGGGGTGGGGCCTTCAAGGAGTTCTCAACAGTCCAGCTGTGTGGTACTTAATAGTGGTAACAGTAGAGGTTCTTGTCCCCCTCTGATTCTGAGCAGCCAAGATAACTTCATCCCCCAACCAGGTGGTGCGTTTGCAGAGTGTGTGAGAAAAGGGGCAGGGCCACCGACAAGCTCTCAGCAATACAGCTATGTGGGACTTACTGGTGATAACAGGAGCGGTTCTTGGCCCTCAACGACCCTAAGCAGCCAAGAGGACGTTATTCCTTCAACCAGGTGTGTGCCAGGAGGTGCTTTTGCAGACTGGTTGAGAAAGCGGGCTGGCCTTCGAGGAGTTCTCAGCAATCCAGCTGTGTGGGATTTACTGGTGGTAACAGGAGGTTTTTTTGGCCCTCGCCAATCTTCAGCATCCATGGGGACTTCATCCCCCAATGAGTAATGTGCCCGAAGGTGTGTTTGCAGAGTGGTGGAGTAATGGGACTGGACCTCCGACACACTCTTAACAATACCGCTGTGTGGGACTTATTGGTGGAAACAGGAGGGGTTCTGGCCCATAACGACCCTCAGAAGGTAAGGGGATTTCATCCCCCAACCACTAGAGAGCCATGAGGCACTTTTGCCGAGTGGTGGAGAAAGGGGATGGGACCTTCGATGAGCTCTCAGCAATACCGCTGTGTGGGACTTACTGGTGGTAATAGGAGAGATATGGGCCGCCAGAAACCCTCAGCAGCCAGGGGGACTTCATCCCCCAACCAGTAGTGCATCAGGAGGTGCGTTTGCAGAGTGGTTGAGAAAGGGGCTGTGGCTTCCGACAAGCTTTTAGCACTACTGTTGTGTGGGACTTACTGGTGGTAACAGAAGGAGTTCTTGACCCCCAATGACCCTCAGTTGCCAAGAGGACTTCGTCCTCCAACGAGTAGTGCACCAGGAAGCGCGTTTGCAGAGTGGTGGAGAAAGGAGTGGGGACTCTGATGAGCTCTAGACAATACCACTGTGTGGGACCAACCGGTGGTAACAGGAGGGGTTCTTGGCCCCCATTGACCCTCAGCAGCTGAGGGGACTTCACCCCCCGAGTAGTGTGCCAGGAGGTGCGTTTGCTGAATGGTGGAGAAAGGGGCTGGGTCTCTGACAAGCTCCCAGCATTACCATTGTGTGGGACTTATGGTGTTAACAGGAGAGGTTCTTGGCCCCCAGTGATCCTCAGCCGCCAAGGGGATGTCGTCCCTCAACCAGAAGTGTGCTAGGAGGTGTGTTTGTGGATAGGTGGAGAAAGGGGGCTGGGCATCTGATGAGCTCTCAGCAATACTGCTGTGTTGGACATATTGGTGGTAATAGGAAGGTTTCTTAACCACCAACGACCTTGAGCAGCGTAGGGGTTTTCTTTCCCCAATGAGTAGTGCTGCAGGAGATGCGTTTGCATAGTTGTGAAGAAAGGGGGTGGGGCCTCGACATGCCATGAATTTAAAAAAAATGCTTTTTTGCCCTGGCAGGGTCCCAGGGGGACCCCAGAGCCAAGGCTAGGTGGTTAGGGTGTTCTTACCCTGCCCCTTTATTTATTTATTTATTTTTTCTGTTTATTTTTGGGACTTGCCTGAAACAGTCCCAAAATGGCTGCCAACAGTTCCTGGTTGAAGTGTTGGCAGCCAGTCAGATCTCGGCACAAGATCTCTGGGATCCGCAGTCCTAGATATCTATTTTTTCCCTTTTATATCTACAAAACTTCTGAATGGATTTACACCAAATAACAAAAAGTGTGCTTTCTGGACCAAGAGCTATCCTTCTGCCTAATTTGGTGTAATTCCGTCCAACAAGTTGGACTGCAGTCGTGTTCAAAATCACTATAGGAGTTAACATGGGAATACACTTCAATCCCCCAGATTCAGCCCCTCCCCATTCTGTTTTTTTTTTCCTCAGTCCATACGTGTTGGATCGCCCCAAACTTTCCATACGCAGCAATACCTTGGAGGACACTTTTTTTTTTTTTAAAGAAAATTTTGTGAAGTTTCATCAAACTGTGCCAAAGATATACCCAAGTCCAAAACACTTTTCCTATGGAAATTAGGTCCTAACTATACATACTGGCGATCGCAATAGGTTACATATGTATAGGCAAACGCTTCAAACAGGGAAAAGATTCTACTGACTACATAGTAAGTTTTGTAAGCAACCTTGATTTATTAAACAGAATCATCCTGCATGACAATTTCTACATAACTTAGAAGACTGTGCCCACCAGGTGCTAACCTATATACATGTACATTTTGCTTCACAAGATGGACTAGCTGTAATGTTTTCACCACAGTATAAAAGCTGAAGGTAGTATGATCTTTGGCACCTTGACACCTTGGTTACTTTACATGGATAGTCTTTTTTTTGGACAAGTTTTGCATAGAGTGAACACTGTTCTTAGTAAATGCTCTTTAATGATCTGTGGTGTATTTTTCAGGACACTTTCACTATCGGCAAACAGTGTTCTACAGAGTAAACTCTGTCCAGGGAGTAAACACGGTTTACAGTACCCACTTTTCTACTAATGAGAACGTCATTTCTCAATGTAGGTTCAGTGACTGTGAGGGGTTGATAGAGATAAAAACTGTTTGTAGTAGGAGGTTAATTTTGGAACAGACAGTGAGTTTATTGAGGATCTTGGCTTTCTCTGAACAGTTATATACATGTTGAACACTGTGCAATGAGGGTTTCTGGGGTTGATAGTGTGAAATAGGCTACCCATGGAGTGTGTGGTATAAGGTTAGTGTTGTACATAACACATGCTTCCTACAGTTTAGAGAGCTGTATCTCTGATGGCATTATTGATGCTTTATATTAGTATGAGCTCTTTTGTACTTACTTTCAGGCTTCTAATGCCATAGTAGTTCATAGAGTAATAATGTGCGTGCAGTGAGCATGTGTGCAATGAGGGTTTTCCACATATCCGTGGTTGACAGCTGCCCATGAAGTTATGGTATAGGGTCAATGTTGCACAGAACACATGCTTGCTTACACCTATGTGAGTTGTATCTGTAATGGCATTAATAATTATATTATTCTGAGCAATTTTGTTCTTACTTTCAGGCCTCTAATGTCATACTAGTTTATAGAATATTATGTACAATGGAAGGTTGGATGATATCCTTGATTTCAACAGTGATGTCATAAATGATGTCATAGAATAAATCCCAAGCAATGTAATATGTGAGGTTATAAGCAGTACATGGCGGGGTGTAAGTTACATTTAGCTTTGCTAACTATAACTGGTGAATTTCTGTGTTGTTTTTAGTTCAAAATGTTAATGTTGGCACCGACATATTCTCCTAACTATAACATTGCTGTAACCTTTGTGTTTTTTTAGTGAACTTCTAGTTTTTTTTAACACAAAGTCATATTATTTTACCATACCTAAAGCCAAAGCCCTACTGCGCTTGGCCAAAGGCCTGGCCTATGGGAGAAAACCCACAGGCAGCCAACCATACACTGCACATGGGCTTCGGCCTTGCACAACTGGGCTTGGCTTAAGGACCGGCGGTGTGGCCAACCCACACACAGGCTGCTAAACTCTCATGCAGACAGCCAACCCTCCTTAGATAACCAACTTCACACTGCACAAGGCCTTTTGTGGATTTGACCTCTGGTCCTGGCCTATAGCCAGGCCCTGCATCCAACTCCAGACAGGCAGTCACTTGGAGGCAGCCAACCCTGCGAAGTGCACAGCCTTTGGTCGTGAGACTCAGCATCCAACACCCACAGGCAGCCAAGCGCATTCTGCACACAGTCTTTGGCCATGTGTAGCGGGGGTCAGCCACAGGGCTTCGCCTGCCACCAAGGGTCTGTGGCCAAACCCCCTGCAGGCTGCCAACCACACACCATGCACATCCTTTGGCTAAACTACTCAGTTGTGTTGTATGTAGCTCCATACAGGAGCTGCTCTCCACCTAAACTTAGGAACTACCCAAAGTTTTCTGCCCTTTTTTTTTTGCATAACTTATGCCGCATTCTAAACCTGAAAGGATATTGTTTTGATGTACACTGGGGGCTCCCTCGTGTCTGGACAAAGCTAAATCTTTCAGAAGCAGTATAATGATAGTGAAATTTGTCAGGAGTTGCTTTTTTTTCATTCCAGGTTGGCTTCAATGGTATTTTACACACCCATAGCTGTAATTCTGTGCTTGTAGTGGTAAAATGCTTTTGCCATTTTACAATTCAGTGTTGAAGGCACAGTGCTAATCCCATGCTTAAAGACTTTGATGTAGAAATAGCAAAAGACTTTGTCCCTTTCTAGATCGCATGGATGGCACTGTGTTAAAATTATTCTTGCAATTTTTGCTAGAAAGACAGACATCTCAGATGAGCAGATTGTGTTGCAGGTATTGTAGGGTCCTGTATAGAGGAGCTGCTATATTATATTTGCCATCCTTGACATAAAGGTTCTGGTGCACAGTTATACTTTGAGCACCTAATTATAAATGTTATTCAGATGTTCCATTGAAAGAGGACAGATGCAAAGACTTCTTTTGACTTGATGACAAAATTGTGCTATGTCTTCCACAGGTTAACGGATAAAAGATTAGTTAACATTGAAACTGAAAATATTGTTTCTTTTCAGTCCTTCTCCAAGTTTCCCTGTTATCTAAGCTTGATCCGGAACCTCGGTTGGTTTATGCTAGGCTCAAGATAAATCGAAAGCTATTGGATGTTTTAGCATGTTCTCTTCAAGGGCCTGAAATGTTAATTCATGTTCAGCATTTTGTTCACATTTCTTCATTTCATTGTATTTTGAATGTAGTTTATCACAGTGGCCACGAGAGGGACCTCTTGTATCTGAAATTACATTTTCTTTTTTCAGTGTTGTTCAACTTCATGGTGTGTATGCCCTTACACGGACCACTGTATTTCTCTTTTGTTTTTATTGACATTTTGAAAAAGTGCATGCAAACTCTCACAAATGACCTTTTTTAACGGGCATATTCCCCGTTTATTTTTATTTTTAAAAGTTGTATTTCCATAAAATAGCAGCGTGGATCAGAGCTTTAAACTGAAAAAGGGAAGTGCTGGTACTCACTATCCGAATGCCGGTTTGCTCCTGGAAAGTGCCGGACTCTCCAGATAAAGGTCGAGCAGCAAAGAGGTGCAGGCACTCTCCATTTATTATTAAAGAAGTGCAGGAACCTGCCAGTTAGGACTCGCGCTCCAGTAGGAGAGATGAAGCCAGTGTCGAGAAGCGTCTTTCGGAATTACAAAGTTACTTCAGGGCTATGTTGTACGTTGACATGAAGAGCAGGAACTCGAAGGTTCGGCGGCGAGTACTTTGATTGGTAAATATGAGTTGGGAGCGGACTCTGGAGCCGCCGTTTATGTTGAGCGTAAACAATGAAGCGTGTGATTGGGACCCCAATGAAGTATTCGAGGGGGAAGCTGTGTGGTTTGTGTAGCATTTGGATACCTCAGGCACAAGAAGGAACTTACACGTGATAAAATAACATAGTTGATAATGTAGACTGATAAACAGGATAGACTCTTCAACAGGCTTTGAGACAGGGCAGCAGAAGATGAACTGACTGAGTTTCGGAGGAGGAAGACAAACGAGTGTATAGGATGGAGTGATGATGCTGAAGTGGGAAGAAGCCATTTTGTTAATCTGATTGATGAAGTGTTAATGTTTCTTCAAATCGGCATGCAGGAGTCCTGGCAGAGTGTCCGTGCAAAAAAAAACAAAAAAAAGCATTTACAATGCAATAGGTCTCGCATTTGTGAGAGTTCGAGCTATTGGTGTTGTAAATGACAATGTATTTTACCTATGTGTTTTGGTTTGGAGTGTAGTGGATGTATGCTAGGTGACACAGCAGCCCTCAGCCATATATTTCTGTGTGTTAAACCTTTAAAGGAATTATTCCTTTACATTGGCCATACCAGCCTAACTTTTAAAAACATTGGCTGTATACAAAGAGAATAACAGAAGAGGCAGCTTAACTGCAAATTAATTATAGCATTTTTGTTAAGAATGGCACCTGCTTTGCAGCGCTATGAAATGGCAGAAAATGTATTACCAAGCCTATGTAAAAATAAAATGAGTTATTCCCGGACTGTCTTAACACACAACAGACAAAGAACCCTAGGGGAGAGGATGTGTCATAAGGGTCCGAGCTGCCAGCTTGGGAGCTGGAGAACATGGTTTGAGTGTCGGCTCAACATTCTGTGATTCTGGGCAAATCACTTAATCTCCCCTTGTTAACAAAAATGTATGTGTTCTTGTTTGATGTAACCTGGCTCATGTAAAGTGCTGTAATACCTTTTTTATCAAATTTTTGCTAACTGACTGAACTCTATTTAAAGAGACCCAATGTACCTCTAAAAGCTAGTTAATTTTTGCTATCAGACTTGAGGCCGTGAAGTGCTTGGATCTGGAGTCACGACTCCTTTTCCACCGTTTTCAAGACAACACCTTTCGCCATGTTCTTGCGTAGAACTAACTTACGTGCTTGGTTGGTGACCCTCCTGAGGTTATCAAGAGCACGTGCTATTGCTTATGTTGCGCTGTACTCAAGTCAGTTAGTTAATGCACACACTGCAGTTTTCCCAGACTGCCGCAGCATGCACCAGACAAAGAACCGTAGGGGAGAAAATGTGGCGTAAGGGCCAGAGCTGCCGACTTTGGAGCTGGGGAACAAGGTTCAAGTCTCGGCACTGGCTCAACATCCTCTGATTCTGGGCAAATAATTTAAACTCCCTTTGCTACCAAAAATGAATGTGTTCTTTTGTAATGTAACCGGTGCTCATGTAAAGCACTGTAATACCTTTGTATCGAGTTTGTGATATATAAAACTGCAAAAAATAAAACACTCCAATACCTTTGCGTCGAGTTCGCACTACATAAAACTGCAAAAAAATAAATAATTAAAAAAGACGCCGCAGACATCGCAAGGAAACAGCAAGATGCCTGAAAACAAGGAAGAGGAAGAAACAGCATACGGCCATGCAGAGCGAAGCGGCGAGGCAAAAGGGAAAAATTGTGTGCTGCACTAAGTTACATGCCCGATCGTGCAGTAATCCATGTAACAGGGTCAGTCTCCCAAGCGGTAACAAAACAGCCCCAAGACAGGACAAATGTAAAGAATTTACCTATGACATCAAGGTATTTTTGAATGGCAGGCCCAGGAGTGAATGAAAGTGATGGTCATGGTTAAAGCCCACAGAATAGAATACAACAGGTCAAGAATAGCAGCACTTGTGCACTGCTATGCTCCAACCTAAAAAGACAGCATCTAAGTTACTCAAAGTAGGATTTCAAGCACTGAACAACAGCAAGAACTGCAAGAAAACATAGCCTTGCTGGTACAGGCCATTTGAAGAAAGGGTGCTTATTATTATCTGGGTTATACTGAATTAATACATTCATGCCAGGAACTCTCAGCCAGAGCTCCCCATACTGCTTGTGCCACAGCCGCTCCTCCCTCTTAGCGTGACCCGGGAAGTGATTCTCCGGGTCCGCCTCACTTCCTGGGCTGTTCAACTCCACAAGACCTTCTCAGCGGTCCGTGCCGGTTCTCCTCCTTCCTCCACCATTCTCGCTGCTCTCGGTTCGGCATGCCACATTGGCAATTCTCCGATCTCTCCCCTTTCCAACGCTACTGAAGGTAGTTTCAACATATTGCATGCCCCGCTGCTCCATTTTGTCTCCCATGGCGTTGCCTTCTCTCTGCCGCTGCACTCACATTCCATGTAGTATAGCACCTTGCCTGGCGCGGACCACAGCGTGCGTTAGCTGGCCGCCATGTTCTCCCCCACCCAGAGAATGGCACGTTTCATGCAAATCTGTCCCTGGGGGTCTAACATTATTGGCAATTCAAAAAATTGCTTTTCAGTTGAAACACCGTCTGAACCATAGCTATGCAGTGGTGACCTCCACTGTGTGATATGTGTGTGATAGATATGTCCGCGTGTGTGTGTGTGTGTGTGTATGTATATATATATATATATATATATATATATATATATATATATATATATATATATATATATATATATATATATATTCAAATATTTTCCGGACTCTAGTGAATTTGTCATTTATCCCTTTCTTACTCCAAAGGAATATTCCTGTTGCCTATATGTTGTCTGAATTAAATATGCCAAGAATTAGTAAAACGTTTTCCCCCTCGTATTCTTTGCATGGTGGGCACAATGCCAAAATACGTTTTCATAAAAAACTTAATTAGGAAGTATGTTTGACAAATTACTTACACAGTGGCACACGTTGAGTGTTATGAATGATTGTAGAAAGTAGCAAGTCTTACGGCCATAATAGTTTCTAGTATGTTCACCGTTGTATTCATTTAATGTTAATTTAATAATAAAAAATATCCCTGTCATTTGTGTTTGTTTGTGAGTGGTTTAAATAGTGATTCTTTTTGTCCATATAGGGCCAGTCTCGGGGTAAGAAATAGCCTATAAATTAGAATAATTTACTCAATATGCTCACAAGAGCTGCAGGAGAATGAACATTCGTGCTAATGAACACGAGTAATTATTATGACATATACCCTTGCTTTTACTGGATAGCTTGATCTCCAATTTTTGTTATGTGTTCATATTATGCACATTCTCTCACAGTGCCCATGCGCTAGGTAGAACTGCATGCCAACGGCCTTTGTGCTATGCCAGAGTGGAAGAGATTGGAATAAACAAGGACTGCAGGGCATTGTATCCGGTGCTTGGTAGTAGTATATGCTGTCAGTTTCCTGATGTTGTAACTGCCACTTGTAAGGCCCGCTTCATTCATACTTTCGTGGCTGCTCGGCAGATGAGGTCTGTGTGTTGAATAGAGTGTGACCAGCCCAGCGATAAGTGTGCTACCATGCATAAGGTTCCTCTTTATAACATAGATTCCATCTTGGTCGATACATTCAGAGTTTGATTATCCACATTTTTGCAAGTCTTTTACCGTATAAAAGTACCGCCTTTTTTGTCTGCCAGATGTGTGTGTGTGTTTTGCAGCAGACATTCCTGTGTTACAAAATATTTCCTAATTGCAAATATGAATCTTTTACAGTAATGCCCGACGAGAGGACCTGCAATTGAAAAGAACGACCTTTTCAAGGATGTTTAATAAGTAATGCATTTGTGCTATCTGTTTTACTATTGGCAGGTCTTAATAAATGTTTATACAAGATTTTGTTGTTAATAAGACACTGTGAAAGTGAGCCTCATGTTTTTCATTTGTTTTTTACTACACCGTCGTTTTCCCCAATCGTGAACTTTTTGTACGAAAAAAAGCGGAGGGCTCAAGCCTATTGTGCATATATGCAGTGTTGACGATTAGTAATTTTATTACGATGTATTTTTAGTAATTGCAAGAGGGTGCCCATTAAACATGACTTAATACTCACAGAAATACTGGTTACGCTTGCCTTTAAGCATCTTCATAATTGCTGTCTTTTCTTCTGCCCTGTTTTAATTGATGATTTCGGTAATCTTGCCTTTTGGTGCCACATTTTGTGCAACAGATCTGTGTCTATATTTTTGTTAAAAGAAACCGAATAAAGAAAAATAATGCTGGGCTTATCTTTCGAGAAGAAGCCTTCTTTTGAACGGACATGTATTTAAGAACTAGTATATCCTCCCTCTGAATGAGGTGCCTATTTTTATAACAGACTTTAAGAACATCTCTTCTCTTGTCTGTTTTGGTGTTTGTTATAAGTTATCAAATATTGCACAGCAAGGTATCCTAATTCAACCATCATTTTAAAGTTATAAATGAAACCTGTGTGTCCATATTTGTATACATACACACTGAAAAACAAAGGTTAAAGAGACGTTATAGATAGGTGAAAATGTCAGTTAATACATATTGTTTTAAACAAACAAAACCACTGAAATTCACCAGTTATAGTTATCTCAAGTAACTATAACTGGTGCATTAGAGTAACTATAACTTGCGCCTTCACCATGCACAGTGTTGTCATCAGTGATATTTCAAATGCCTCAGTGATTTTTGTCAATGATGGCATACATGCCATGAGTGATGTAATACGTCGGGTTATTAGCAGTGTATGCAGAACGTGAGTTGCAGTAACCTTAGGACATGGGTTGTAGTTACTTGAGATAACTACAACCGGTGAAGTTCAACCTTTTTAACCTTGTTTTTTTCAGTGAATGTCTAGGATTTTTGTAATGCAAAGTAAGATGTCCATCGCCCTGCTTGGGCGCACAACCTCTTTTTATTATTTGTTTTGTTTTTCTGTGGATCCGCGTAGCCACCACGATTCTCAGGGTGACATCCTTGGGAATTTACTCTGGATCCCAGGGGTGTCACACTGAAAGCATTGGTTCCGTGGATCTACGAAATTAAAAAAAAAACATTTTTATAATTTTTACATTTGACCATCAGGGGAGTCACTCTGGGAACTCCGTACCCACAAAAATGCCCAGAAGGTCAGGGTACCCATACCCTAGCCCTCTCATATGTTCTTTTGTTTTACTTTTTAGGACTCTGGACCAAGTCCTAAAATGGAGGCCTCATCTTTTCTTTCAGGTTCAGCCAGCCAGTCCCAAAGCATGGTAGAGCTTAATGATCTACTGTGGATCAGCATCTGCAGCATGAAGTATCTATAAATGTTGAGCCTTAATTTCTCACAAAAAGCTGAATGAATTTTCACCAAATCACAAAAAGCATGCATTCTGGAGCAAGATCTAACTTTCTGTCAAATTTGGTGTAATTCCATTCTGTAGTTACTGTGGTATGCTGTTCAGTTTCCTTTGGAAAAATGAATGGGGAAATCCATCGCACAACCTAGTTTATATCTCTTGATTTCAGTTATTTCTGAAATCTAAGCTTTGATACCATTGATCTTCTGAGTTTTAAAGTTAGTTTTTACAAGGAGAATGGGGAGGTCTTGCAGCAATTTACGTTTCCCATAATCATGCTGTCGACTATTTAAGGTGTGGCAGTTGCGAATGAAGGGTTTATACTTTTTTTTAAATATTAATGTTTGATTACTTGTTTCATGGGAAGCTTGGTTTAGATTTTCTTCGTTTTAATCGCCAGTAGGTGGCGATAGTGCCATGCGAAATGCATCTGTTTTCCCTGTAAAACCTATCCGTTGTTTATCATCAGTGTGACAGTTCAACACGAATGTCCGATATTTTTAGCAACATTTTTTGTTTCTGCTCAGATTTTTTTCATTAAGGGCAGAAAAATTGTCTTCAATGTTGAGAGTTATTCTTGTATTTGTCGTAGTGGTGAAGTGTAATCTCCAGGTGCTGTACCTTTCTATTATATTATGTTTAATATACTTTTCGATTATTAGGATTGTGGGCGTATGCAAAGGATGGTAAAATCAAGGGAAAGCTCGGAAACTTTAGAATCCTAAAATTATTTTACTTATCTGTTAATTTTAGTTTTTTCAATGAAAAAGTAAGGTACCCCTAAATCGTGTTGCTATTCGAAATATAGTATGCGGATTAAAACGTGTTATGAAATAATAGAAACGAAAAACGAGGGGGCGTGGTCTCCAAGTCTGAAGTCCGAATCAGTGTAACCTAAAGATTTTCAAGGGGTACTCAGAGCTGATTACCTTATTTTCCCCAGCGCTCTTATTTGGAACTTTCCATACTTGTTTGATATTAACCTATGTTCCGATTTTGCATGGTAATAAATTTATAAAGCTCTACTTTATACACTAGTATTTTTTGTTAATGAGAAGGAAATACGCTATTTTAAGTCCGGTCCTTAGTCAAGACCTGTTGATTTACTAGAATAATACTTGGATGTATGTAGTTATTCAGAGTCTGAATTTCTATAGGAAGAGCATTTTCCATAAGAATTTTTTTTTTGTGAATAACTTTTGCGCCGTTTGACCAATCTTAATGAAAGTTTCTAAAAAAAAATAATAGTTCATCCATTTGACTTCATTCCTGGAATGTTTGGAGTTGATCCTTCCTAAAACAATTCTTTTCCTCTTAAGTTTTCCATTGGAAAAAATAGGCTGAACAGAATTACACCAAATTTGGCAGAAAACTGACTGTTTACCCAGAAACTGTGCTTTTTGTGATTTGGTGTAATCCTGCCCAGCTTTTTTAGAGAAATTATGATTAAAAATGATAAATATCTGTTGCTGATGGACTCTGGGAGGAAAAAATGTCAAAATCCGGAATCTGATTGGTTAGTCCTGCTTGACCGCATAAAGTGGACCCAATTGTTGCGGTGGCTGTTTAAGGGCTCTGGGACTCTGTTCCAAAGTTGTGAAAAACATAGAAAAAAACATAAAAAACATAAGCGGTATGGGGCCCAGGACCTTGGGGGGGGGGATGGGCAGTGTTCCCAGAGGGACAACCCCTCTGGAGAAAAATATTTTTTAAATGGGTTCTCCGCCATATGGTGGAAGTTCTGCAGAAGCTAGTGCATACCCCCATGTGGTCCTGTTGGGGTGCTCCAGGATGCCGTCAAGACGTAAAAAAAACAAGCATCGGCAAAGCCAATAGGTTTCTCCTTCCTTTTTTTCTCTGTAACATAGAGGAAGACAGGAGATGGTAGAACACAGAAGATGGTGGAAGAGAGAAGACAGATGAAGACAGAAGGCGGAAGAGGGAAGAAGAGAGAAGAAAGAAGAGAGAAGACTGAAGAAGACAGAAGACGGAAAAAGATGGAAGAAGACGGAAGAAGAGAGAAGGTGGAAGACGTGAGAAGAGAGAAGATGGAAGACGTGAGAAGAGTGCAGACTTGAGAAGACAGAAGACGGTATGCAGAAAGAAAAAAGAAGATGAATAGCAACGAAGAAAGATGACGTCTGCTAAGTAAGTAGACAGCAACGAAGAAAGAAGACATAGAAGATGGAAGCGAAGAAGTAAGATGACAACAAAGAAAGAAGACAGCATGCAAGAAGAAAAAAGAAGTACTTTCAGCGTCTCAGCCAGTGTCCAATAGGAAGTGACCAAGCCCCTTTTACGTTTTTTTTTTTTTTTAAACCAACAGAAGATTTCGCAAGCAGGCAAAACCTAAAAATGAGGGGCGGGGGGGGGGTACTGTGGAAATGGGTGTGGCCAGGCCTGTGCTTAGTTATAAGATATTACTTTGTTAAAACAAAAAAAATCACTGACGACCGCAAAGGTTAAAGTGGAGTAATATGTTAGGAATGGTGTAAGTTATTAAATTACGTTGAAAAAAACCTGAGAAATTCACTGAAGAAACACTGTTTAAAAAACATGAAACCAGAGAAATTCGCCTTTTATACATAACTGACTTCTATCTAACTTGCTTTGCTGGGATACACAGCTTATGACCTCAACTTTAAATTACAGAGGCCATCTGAAATCTCTGCATTGCAAGTTATACTTGTATATCAGTTATATATAACTGTCAAATTTCCCTGGCTTTATGGTTTTAATCAGTGGTACTTTTTCAGTGTATAAAATTAAGATGATTTGGATTAAAAATATGGATTGGGTCTGGCCTGATTGAAAAACGTTCAAGGCCGAGCTACCATTACTTGAAGTAGGTAATCTACGTTGTTCAAGAAACAGTGATCCATTTCCCAAAATGTTTACCTGTTGCCAATCCTGAGTGTAAACCACGTGTGCTGTGATATTTCTAGCTGAATCCCTGTCACTTTGCTGTATGTGCACATTATGTATGAGTAAATTCTAACCAAATCTACCCAGTCGACTAATATCCAGTGGTGCATTAATGATACGGGGTTCATGCATTTGATCAGTGATGACAGGAAAGTAAATAGTACATTATGTCACTTAATTGTATTTTTATGCTTCGTGGAGAGTCCTTTTCCACACTATAGCAGAGCCTTTGGGAACTTTGAGAAATGATCAGTTTGCATCACTTCTATTCCGTTGTGTTGAAGACTTTGGGGTGAACTGTAAAGTCTTGATTCCTATGCATTGACTTGTGTGAGACATTGAAATTGCGAGTGCATGGTTTTGTATTTTGCTTTTCTGTTACTGGCTCTATTGTTGTGTACTGTTGAGGTACTCGTGTGTGCTTTGCAGATAAGTCGGTCATTATATATTTTTTTAATGTGGAGCGCATTGACTAACGCTCTTGAATGAACCATGCACTAACCTGAACAGTCATGCACCATGCTGTAAAGCATAGAAAAGTGTTTTTCACGTGGTGAAGAAAATCATGTCTTTTTATGTCCTCATTACCTCAGGAGGGTTAAGTGGGGAAAACCTATCAGTGGTTGAATGAAAGGCAAAGCGAAGTTTTAGAAAAAGATTGTTAGGGCGTTCGACCTCCATACGTTTTGAAACAAATGACGTAACAGGTGTAGCAAAAATGCTGCCAGGTGAGATGCCTCCTTCGAGGAAAGGAGGTAGGCTCCTGAATTAAACTAGATAAATATTTCAATAAAGTGAATATCGGGATTCTGTTAAAGGAATACGGTATAAATAGCAACGTTTATGGTGATTGTAGCCTGGCTGAAGGTACAGGAGACAATGCCCACGGCAGAACAGCGGTCACATGGGGAAATCCAAAGTTTTCCATCGCACCTATCATCCCCTGATGGCGCTTCTGAATGTGCCTTTGTGTCTTTTGGGCATGTAATGTTATGTACTTCAACTAGAACACGCAAAACACAAGTATTCATTTTAAGTGTGCTTGGCCCTGTTCTTGAGTGATATTTGGTAATCTCAAACACACTGGTAGGACCTTCTCTGCATTCTGAATGTGTGCATATTTGTCCAAGAACACCTCTTGTATCAACGCTAAATAACATCCAAAGAAGAATTTGTTTCAGTTAATCAGACACTCTTATAACACAGAAACCTGTTGGCTGAGTTATTGTGGCTTCGGAATTTACAAGTGTGCATTTCCCCTTTTAGCTGATAGAAAGTGTTTTTCAACTCCATGTCATTTCACAATTTCCAAACACGTTAGCCTGTATTTCGTCTACCAACCACGAAAGAACTATTATAGTTAACTGTATTACTGAGAATTGTTTGGCCTAAGTATTACTTATTTACAGTGGACCTCATTGGCTTCTGCTGTTCTTAAGATTTTTGATGCAGAAAGTTCCCAGAGTGCCAAATGTTATTTCGGTGGTAAAAAATGTAATGAACCACTGTCGTTATTGACTCGAGCATCATGGATGTCTTGCGACGTCCTTACGTTGAGGAGTGGCATTGGTTGGTCTTCCTTTCTGTTACTGTACATCACAATAAAACCTTACCTCTCCCTTGCTGGCGACATGGAGCCGTCCAAGTGCTCGCGCCTTTCCAAGATGCTGTGTGAGTTGCACACTGAATACTGTTTCTTTGCAAACAGTGACGCAATAGCGTTGATGTCCTCTGGCTGACAGTACTGCCGAGCCGTTAGGGCATTTATCGTGAATAATAATGTGTTTTCATTTTGTTTAACGTTTGTAATTTTATTGTCTATTAAATGTGCGAATTTCCAGTAAATTTCGTAATTGGCTTGAGATTTATAAGAGATATTTCACTGACAGTCGCATGTCAGTTGTGTATATTGTTCGGGCGCACTGAAAATGCATCCTGTCTGAAATGTGAATAAAAAAAATGCCTAGAGTGGTACAATCTCTCTGAGGCCCCCTGGCTTGCTTTGGCAAGCTTTCGACAGACCAGCAGCTTTGATTAAGTATACCGCACACGGCAAGATCAGCTCAGGAAGTAAACATCTCATACCACTTTCAATTCCATATCAGTTGAGCTGGGAAAAATCAATGTGCGCATGAATGCCTGGCGCGCATTTAAATGCCGTCATAAAATATATATAAAAAAAAACAAAACAAATAAACGTTAAGACCTTCAGAATCTTGAGATTTGCGTCCTTCCGCCTGATTGCGCAGGGGGAAGCAGCGCACACCTGGGAGCGGGCTCCCAATTGGCAATCTTTTGTGAGATATAATTTGCCTAAAATTGCGCACTGAGCATAAGCTTTGTTTTCTAATTGATTTACAGTTTGAGCCACTTATACCTCGTCCCCTACTGTCCTGCACACAGTGCCAGCGACTACATTACAGTGAGAGATGATAAATTACCTCGCACTTGTGATGCTAATGCGTCAAGAGTAAAAATGGCTTTTTACATGGGGTTTCGTAGAACCGTGATCCAGGCACCTTCTCATTTCACTCTTACACAGATTTGATTGCTTGGTTACATGCAGCAGCCTACCACGGTGTAAGGCGAGATATTACTGGATAGAAACGTTGAATATCTATAAATTCACAATTTACAAAGAATTCTGTGAAGCAGATTCATTGTTTTAGCGCTTGCAAAGAACTTGTAATTCTAATTAATGGAAAGAGGTAATAGAAGCACATGACGTGATTTCACAGTCTGCACAAAGATTTGGATTACACTAATGATAAAGACGGATTTTGTTTTAAGTTCATGAGAAAATATGCAGAACCATAATAGGTAATAATACAAATATCAAAAATGCATGCAGGACCGTATTTGAATTTGAAGATTTATTCTGTTTGTAGTTGTGATAACATTTGAACTGAAGAATATTAAATGAAAATATTGGGCTCACTAGTGGCCTCACTCAAACTGTCTGGAATATCTATACCTGACTCATAATTTGATATCTAAAGACCTACTGTCATAAAATCCTGTTAACATTCGTATAAGATGTGTTGATGATTCTGAAAAAATCTTGTTTGGATTGTTGCTTGCTTCAAAGGTTTGAATTTGCTCTGATTTTTATTCTTCAAAAAAATCATGCAAGATAATTTAAATTGATGACGTGTATTACCTTTCTTGCTCCTAAAACTACACAGTAGTGTGAAGGCTGTATTTTCTTGCCTCTAAAATTGTTGTATTTTTAGATACCTAAGGCCATTTGGAGTTTTCCGTGCGTTAAGCTATTGTTTTTTTTCCCGGTTTTTACACGCACATGTAATTAGCTGAACAATTGGAATGCAATTTTTCTATTGCACCAGGCTAAACAAGTTCCTTTGTGCAGATATTTTTTAAATTATTTTTAATTAATTCTCCTTTATGGCTTGTAGTCTTTAATATAACTGAAAAGATCCAGTTTTTGAAAAGTGATTTGTTTGATGTTAATGTGCTTTTGAATATTGGGCCTTGTAAGCTGAGGACCGTTTGGTAAGGCAAAGGGGCCGGGACGTATTATAATATGTATACATCATTGTGGCATTCAATAACATCAAACAAGGTACAACATTAAAATAGAGAATATATGTTGTTTTTATGGGATATCCTATGATACCAACCTGCAAGCTTCTTAAGGTCAGGCAGTGAGCCATTGGAATATTCCACTTATAAAATTATTATTATTATTTTTTTCCTTGTGATTAACTTAGAGTATCAAATACGCCCATTTCACAGCCCTCCTTTCATGGCCGAAGCCGGTAGCCCTGCTACCCTTGCCTTGAAGGCATGTAAGTTACATTATCTGTTTTTGTTGTGTTTGTGGGCTCCTGCTCCAAATACGGAGAATCCGATTTATGCTGCCTGCTTGGCACAACAAATTAAATTGACAGTGATGTATGGGGGCATAATAGCATGATGATCCCTCTGTAGCGCGGCTGGACGCCTCCTGCTTCATTTGGCTCTTGTTAGGCAGCTAAATAATGAAATTCTGCTGACTGATTTCTCATGTTCCTCTTCCTCTTTTTTTTTTTCTCCCCCTTTTCTCTCCGAAACACGAAAATCCCAGACCCATCCAAATGCCAGCAAGCTGCCCTTGAAGGACTCGTTCACTTTCGATGACTACAGGTTGGTGGACTGCTTTTTAAAGTGGATCTCAATGGCTTAAAGAGAATGGAAGGAAATGCTTTAGTGGGAAACATCCCGCTGTGACAGTTTAAAGCACCAATTTACACTGCTACACTGATATGCTTTTAGAAGTTAGATAATGAGTAGAGTGAATGAGTATGGGGAGCATTTTAATAGGCATGTAGGAATAGCTATTAATATAATGATGTTGGAACACTTGCTTGGGTATCCGAGTGAAACTCAAGATTAGTGCGTATGTGCAGGAAGGGGGCGGGGGTGTTAATATTTTAGCTTTTGTACGTTTTCACATGAAAAGAGGGAATTGTCTGCCTGGCCGGAGTAGTTATTACATCACTCTAAAGTACTGAACACTGGTGATTTGTATGTATTTTGTTGGAGCATTATGCTTACGGAACAAACTGAGGGATTTTAAGTGCATCATGGGGTATTATTTAGTCTCTACGGGGAATTGGTGCTGCACACCTCCAAGGTTTTAAGGCGTGAAATGCTTTCATGAGGTGGAGAGGGAAGGAAGTGACTTGATTTTAGACAGTCGAAATAGAGAGAAATTAGTATCTCAGTGTTGGTGAAGACCTTAAGTGTTTTTTTGACTTTAAGGCAGGGTTGTCCGACCTTGGTCTACATGGCCAGCTATGTATTTTTTAGGAGCTCCACACTAGATGCATTTACAGGAAGCAACTCGACCCTGGAATCATTTATGCGGTTCAGCAGTTATCCTGCAAATGGGATATGGCTCTAACCCTTGTGGTAGAACATCGGCCAACACTGCTTTAGATATATCTCGATCTCACGGAGTTCTTCAGCAAGAGAACGTGACCAAAAATGGAGTGTCATTTCAGGTATAACCCACCCTTGTTTCTTCTACTGGATTAAATTCAATTCCCAGAGCAGTCGCACCACGTTGTTTTGCTGAAGTCTTTAAGAACGTTATTCTTGTTGGTGAATTACAATGTAAGGAAGTGTTGCAAGTTTATGAAATGTGCATTTTTCAAGATGTTGGATGCCACAATGAATTTTCAGTGTTCAGTGCTTGGGTACATGTTTGGAAAATCGTCTTGTTTATGTTTAATCTATATTTCTCCTGCAAAATTCAGCAAATGCTTATTCTCTACTTGCTTCAATATTAAGTCAGAGGGAATTTTAGAACAATTACAATGTAAAATGCTTAGGTCTTTGCACAAGAATTTCTAAGTATTTTTATTTAAAAACGTGGCTAGGCAACAGTTCCAGGCGTTCCTATCCTTTTCTTGGACCCACTCTGATTGTACCATGAAGTGCATACCCAAGAACCCCCAAAACAAGTAATGAAAAAAGAATAATAACGTTGTACTAACCTTTGCCTAAAGGGGTCCTTTCTGACAAGTAGCGCTATAGCACACACATCTTTTAGTACACATTCATTTGTTCACAGGGTGGCTAGTCTCCTCCATCCCTGCTCTGTGTGCCTCATTCGTAAACATTTTATCAGAATATATATTTTTTTATTATTATGTCCATCTAACCGCACTGCCCTGTAATCATAATGCTTTGTGCTTTTTTGAAAAGTACTTCATACTACAATTACACCATCTCTTTCACTTACCGTGATGAGTTGTTACTGGTTCCTAATGTAACCAGACTGTTTTGTAATGAAATGCTTTTTGGCTTTACTACCTTGGCTTGTGGCCTGTAGGTCACAGTACATGCCAAAGAGGAATTTTGAGCCATCGTGCTGCCAGAGTTGTTTACAGGTTATATATTGCCACAATTCTCTTTAAGTGATTTGTTAAGGATTGAAGAGGATCACGATGGCTTAACTCTGTTATTTGTCACCTTTTGTACTTAATTTAGGAACTGCATTTAAAAACGATATATTCTTTTGGAAAATATTATAAAGCGAGGGCCTAACAAGAAGAAAAAAAAAATCAAACACTGTTGCCCACTTCATACTTTAAACCACACTGGGCCATTAAATTAGCCTTTATATTGACAATGCAGAGTATTTCAATTATGTTTCGAAGTCTTGTGTGATCATTTGAAAGTAAACCTTTGCAACTAGGCTGTCATAGTGATGTTTTATAGACTGGAAATCAACTCGCTAATAATCGTGTAAATTTCCTTTAGAATGAGATGTAAGAAAAGTAGACTGTCTAAGGAATGATCTTTTCCGTGATATGATCGAATATTTTAGACATCCCCAATAAAAGGCAGTAATAATAGGTGACTGAAGCTTCATATTTAAGTAGACTTCACCCATAATAAGCTGACTAGGAGTTGGAAGTGCAGAAAAGCGTGTCAGAAAAATGTTTCATGGGAAGGCTCTAACATTTTTTGAGTTGGTTTTTGTTTCTTTAATTTGTTGGCTTTTTGAACAAGCATTGGCAAAGCCAGTTGATCTTACCATTTAAATCCTTTAGTGGTGAGGACGACCTGTTGTCATCCTCAGCGCTATCTTTGTAGTGTGGAGGGTGTAAATGGGTGGTCCTCGAAACTGAAAAAAAATATCTTATTTTTTTTAAAAAAAGTAGAAGCATTAAAAAAAAAAAAATACCTGGTTGTGAGGGAACAGCTACCCTCGCACCCCGAGTTGAATTTGTTTGATTATGGTGTAAAGTCAGTACCCATGGCATGCTGACATCACAGTAAAACTAAAGTGAAAGCAGACTGCGCTAATTGCATGGTCTGCTTTCACCTTGAATTGATCTATTGGGGAGCATAACTCTACCTTCCAAGAACTGACCTCTTTGGGAAAGGCAGTGCTAGAAAGGAAACAATGTCCTCTTTGCATTGCTGTCTCCCTCTATTGTGGATACCTGCTTGGAGACTGCAATGAACTTGTGATCCCCAAGCAGGGATCGCCTCCACTAGACCACTAGACCACCCTGACTTGTTTGGTGAGTGGGGGCAGCCCCGTTGGCAAGGATAACGTGCTTCCCCCCCACTTACGAGCAAGAACAGTCTTTCTGTCACCTTTGGGAGGGTATATTGGGCGGTGTTTGTGGATTGGAAATTCCACTAGACAACAGGGCCCTCCCCCAACTGCCTCAAACAAGGGTGTCACAATCTTTCTATATCCTGTTGGTGGCGGAGGGGGATGATTGCAGGGCTTTTACCCAATCTACCCCCTCTGGGGATGAAATGCCCACCAGACACCAGGGTCGTATTTTGATGAGGGGGGATGGACCCCTTTGGCAATGACCAGTGCTCCCCTCAACCCAAGGAGAAGAAGAAACTTTCTGTGCCCCTTGGGGGGTAGATTTGGGGAGGAATGCACCCAATACACCGCCCTAGGGCAAGAAAGTCACACTAAGCACTTCTTTGTTTTTTGGTGGGTGGAGAGGCCTTTTGGGCATGGGACAGTGCTTCAACCTCATTCAATGGCGAGACACCCTTTCTGCCATCCCCTTTGAGGAGCGAAACTGGTGGTTTGCCCTCATTCGGCTACCATTGGGATTGGAAAGCCCTTCAGCCACCAGGGATTACAATCAAAAGAAGTGGAGCATCCCACCCTGAAACAGTCATGCCCCCACCCTTGCAGCACAATTATTCAGCCCCACCTGGGAGGAAGATTGGTTTGTTTGCCCTCATTCTGAAAAGTGGGCATGGGTAGAAAGGCCACTAGAACCCTAGAAAATTATTTTTTTTAAACAAAGAAAGTGCTGTGGATGACCCACTCTGGCATAAAGTCATGCCCCATCTGAAATGGTAAAACAAAAAGTTGATGGATAGAATGCTTGAATTAACACCAGCCATTGACAATCGCTTGGGCTGCTTCCCAATCCGTCATTTTTTGCCCACCATGCCTCCTCAGTTTGGACCCACCCATTTGCAAATCATTCTTGACCCTTTTCTTCATGGGAACAGTCCAACCCGAACTGCCGTGCCAGGTCTGCCCTGAACTGGAACACAAGCAAACTAGGACTGGTTACTCCCAAGCTAGGGCTCTTCAGCCAGGTATAGCTTGGTTTCAGTGGCACAGTGAGCCTGGGACGCACCTCTGGACATACCCAGCGCACTTACAGCATCAAATGCAAAAAATAGTGATGGATGGAATGCTTGAATTAATCTCATTCACTGGCAGTCACTTGGGCCGCATCCCAATCTATTGTTTTTCGCCCGCCAAGCCACGTCAGAGTAGACCCAGCCATATGCAAATCAGTCAAGAGCCTGTTTCGCATTAGAACAGACCGTTCTGAACTGCCAGGCCAGGTCCTCCCTGAACCAGAACACAAGAAACCTATGGCTGATTTCACTCCAGTTAGAGCTCTTTAGCCAGTTATAGCTTGGTTCCAGTGGCACAATGAGCTCGGACCCATGTCTGGGCATAGGCAATGTACTTAGAGTGTGAAATACAAAAACAACAAGGTGATGGATGGATTGCTTGAATTAGTCTCAGCCACAGGCAGTCACTCGGGCTGCATCCCCATCCATCGTTTTTCACCCACCATGATACCTCAGTTTGCACCCAGCCATATGCAAATTAGTCTTGACCTTGTTCCTCATTGGAACAGTCCACCCCAAATTGCCAGGCCAGGTCCTACCTGAACTGGAACACAAGCAATTTAGGACCTCTTTCAGCCTAATGGGGCTATACAGTCTTATAAACCTCAGAGGTACATAGGGGTTTACCCCCAATTTGCCTCCCCCTCCCCCTGTTGAGTGGGTAGAAAGACCACCAGGCATTTTTAGGGAGTGGCTCACCCTGGAATGGGGTCATCCCTCCCACCCCAAGTTGGCAATACATTCTTTTTACCCCCAGAGGCAGATTAGGAGTTTGTTCCAATCTGCCCCCACAGGAGTGGGGGGTGTAGAAAACCAGTTAGGCACAACTAATTTTTAAGGACAATTTCTTGGAAGAAGTGGGGGGTGGCCACACAGGGGTGGTGTTCAAGCACGTTCCCAGTTTGGGACTGTGTCCCCTCCCAAAGCGCTACTATAAAAGTACCAATATTCTCCACGTTGTAATTGAATATTTCTGTATGTGAGCATGATTGCTCCACAGAATAAATTAAGTTACTCAGCATATTTTATGTTGTTGCATTTTATTCATGGGACTTGGTGATTAGACATGAATCTAATTCACTGATGAACGTAAAAATTTCAATATAATTCCCCAGTGAATTGCAGGCCAACTCAGCACTTCGTCAGGGGTAGAACAGAAGAAAAGCCAAACCTTTTGAACACATCCTTGGTATATCATTAAACATAATCCAGTGAATATTATACATGGGCTTGTGGATAGATGTAGCTGTGCATTTAGAACGTTACCAAAATTCCATTCACTTATGAACCCCGTGCTCTTACTGTGTAAAGAAACTCAAAGTGTTACTGAAAATAAAATAAAGAGTGGTGAAAATTCTAAACCAAACAAGAGAATAACAACTAATAGTGTGTGATCTGATAGAGACATTTAGTTGCAGATTACCTACCTTAGAATTTCCCGGGTGTCAGTCTGGATCCAGAGATTTTTCAAAAGCAGTACCCCTGCATGCAGTTAGGTGGCATCGATCGACCCTGCCGGATTTGACATTGAGGGTCCTATGTAGGCACCACCCCGGCGTCCTGACATTCGTTCTTTTCTCTCTGTGCCAGCCTGCGCTGATCTGAAGAAAGAGCTACGTCTCAGTCATTTTTTTGACTGGTCTTTTTTTCGACTTTTGTTGAAACATTTTTGATTATATCTACTCCTGGTGGTTCAGGCGGTGTCTTCTTGTAAGACCGGCTTCAAGCCCTGTGGATCCTGTCATCAGGCAATGTCCTTGATGGATCCGCTGGAGTTGACATTGCGGGTCCTATGTAGGCACCACCCCGGTGTGTTGACGTTCGTTCTTTTCTTTCTGTGCCAGCCAGAGATGATCTGGCTACGCCTCAGTCATTTTTTGACTGGTCTTTTTTTTACTTTTGTCAAAACTTTTTGGGCGTTCAGCTCCACGTAAGTCCTGATCTTGGTCAAGAGGAAGGTCTTGGGATCGGTCCTGGAGCTCCGCCTCTTTGTTGACCCACTTAAAGTCCTCGGGACTATCGGGAAAGTCAAGGCAAAAGAAGAAGTCTAAGAAGGTGAAGTGTTCTTCGACTTCACCTTGTCACTCGGTCGACAAGGGAGTGTCGTTGATCTAGGCCTCCCTCTGCGGAGCCTGGGCCCACTCCACGCTGCCATGAGTTTCCAGGAACCGGAGTGACCCCGTCCCAACTCCGAGAGTTTTATGAGGCCATGCGCCTCATTTTTGGGCAGTTCGACTCTGGTGGCGTGCCTTTGGGCCTCACACAGTCAGAATGAGACCCTTTGGGTTTTGCGCTGGCAGCTTCAGCTCCAAGAGCCACTCATGGATCCCTTGCTGGATCCAAACTGGTGCCGGTTGTACCACCTCGACCTTACCCGGCGCCGGCTGTTATGTCGAACCACGCAGGACCGGCCCCATCCTCATAGCCGACCCCAACACAAAGCTGGATGGGCGTCATACAATGTAGAATCCAGCACAGACTGAGGCCTTGTCCTCCATGTGGGATCCTGAGCCTTATTGTTTTGGACTAGGTTATGTTGAGGAATGGCAGGGGTCGCTAGACCCTTTAGAATACCAGCTCCAAGATCCTATGGACTGGCGAATGGACCCGGGTGAAGCTCATGGTCCGGATACCTCACCAGATACTGGCATGCCCTCTCCCCACACTGTGGCTATAGAGGAGTGAGCTTCATGTTCTATGGTGGTGCCGAGAGCAACTGCAGTCTGGACTTCGAGTTGCCTTCAGTGGCAGTCAGGACTAACCTCCTGCCAGAGGTGCTTCAGCCTGGGGCTTCATCCTCTGAACCCATGCTTTCCTTTAATTAAGCCCTTATGGATGTCCTACTGGGTAGCTGGCCCAAACCCAGCACAGGGGCTCCTGTGAACAGGACAGTTGCCCGCTGCCATCGCTCAGCCTCGGGTAACCCAGGTTTCCTGATGATACAACCTACCCCTGAGAGCTTGGTTAACCAAGTCTCCACCTCCCAGGGCTCGTTACCTTCCGCATCCTCAGATAGGGAATCCAAAAGGCAGAGCACACTTGTGAAGAAGATGTCTTCTTCCGCCAGCCTGGCATTGCGGTCCGTAAACATTGCCTGGCTTTTAGGCCTTTATTCCCACACGCTGTAGGATATGGTAGCACAAGTGCTGCCACAGGTCCTGGAGAAGGTCTGGGCTGTACTTTCCCAAGCAGTTGCTGATGGGAGGGATGCAGCAAATTTCATGATCTGATGTGGACTGAATATGACTGACTCACTGGGCAGAGCAGTTGCTTCGGCAGTGGCCTTGAGGTGCCACGCCTGGCTGAGGTCATCTGCCATTTTCTAGGATGTCCACGTTAATCTTATTGACATGCCTTTTGATGGGACCTGTCTCTTTGGAGAGAAAGCAGACTCTGCACTCGAATGCTTCAAGGATTCTTGCAATACGGCCAGGTCCTAGGGCTTTGCGGTTGCCCCTCATCCCCCTCAGTCTGCTTTTTGCCCCCTTTCGTGGCTATGGAAGGGCCAGCCCAGCCTCATCCATTTCTCTCCAGCCACTGTGGCGCATACTGCCCAGCCTCTGCATGGGTGGGGACGTGGGATCCACCGGTCTGACTTCAGTCCCTCCATCTCTTTCTCAAGAAGTGGAAGTTCAAAATGCTCACTCTGGCTCAGGTTCTATCTGCCCTGGACCTTGGAGACTGGATGGTAACGTATTTCCATATACCCGTTCTGCCTTTGCACAGACATTACTTGCAGCTCACGGTAGGCCACGAGCACTTTCAGTTCACCGTGCTTCCTTTTGGCCTTACAAGCACCCCTCGGTATTCACCAAGGTGATGGCCTGGCTTATAGTGGGTACCTTGTGGTACGTACACCTTGTGCCAGGTCCAGTTATCCCTTATTAGTAGATTAGAAGTGTTCTAACAGCTTAGGCTGATAGAGGTAGCTATAGCAGAGCAGCTTAGGCTGAACTAGGAGACATGCAAAGCTCCTATTATACCACTTATATCACTTAGCACTATATCATAAGAAACACAATACTCAGAGTTACTAAAAAATAAAGGTACTTTATTTTAGTGACAATATGGCAAAAGTATCTCAGAGGTTTTACTTCCTTAGGAGGTAAGTAAAATACACAAAATATACACCCCAACCAAAATCAGGTAAGTAAACAGTTAGAAAAGTAGGGCAAGCACTGTAGGACACAATAGAATGCGATAGGAGACAATAGGCCTAAGGGCAACACAAACCATATACTCCAAAAGTGGAAGTTTGTGGAGGGTCTCTGAGAGTGTAAGAAAACACTAATGGTTTCCAAAATACCCCACCCCAAGACCCTGAAAAGTAGGAGTAAAGTTACCCTACTACCCCAGAAAGACAGTAAAGTCGAGATAGGGGATTCTGCAAAGACAACAACTGACTGCAAAGCACTGAAGACGGATTCCTGGACCTCAGGACCTGCAAAGGAAGGGGACCAAGTCCAAGAGTCATGCAAGTGTCCATGGGGGGCAGGAGCCCACTAAACCCCGGATGAAAGTGCAAAAGGGCTGCCTCCGGGTGGAAGAAGCCGAAGATTCTGCAACAACGGAAGGTGCCAGGAACTTCTCCTTTGGTCAGAAGATGTCCCACGGCGTGCTGGTGGTTGTTTCCATGCAGAAAGACTGCAAACAAGCCTTGCTAGCTGCAAGAGTCGCGGTTAAGGATTTTGGGTGCTGCCAGGGCCCAGGGAGGACCAGGAGGTCGCCCCTTGGAGGAGGAGACAGAGGGGGCACTCAGCAACACAGAGAGCCCACGCAGAAGTAGGCAGCACCCGCAGAAGCACCTGAACAGGCGTTCAGAAGATCTGAGCACGACGGTCGACTTGGCACAACAAAAGAGGATCCCACGAAGTCGGAGTCCAACTCAGCGAGTTGGGCAATGCAGTCCTGGGCTAGGCTGTGCACAAAGGAAGTCTTTCAAAAGTGCACAGAAGCCCGAGCAGCTGCAGTTCACGCAGTACACAGGATTACTGTCTGGCGTGGGGAAGCAAGGACTTACCTCCACCAAATTTGGACAGAAGGGCCACTGGACTGTCGGGGCCACTTGGACCCAGCTCCTGTGTTCCAGGGACCACGCTCGTCAGGATGAGAGGGGACCCGGAGGACCGGTGATGCAGAAATTTGGTGCCTGCGGTGGCAGGGGGAAGATTTAGTCGACCCACAGGAGATTTCTTCTTGGCTTCCAGTGCAGGGCGAAGGCAGACAGCCCTCAGAGCATGCACCACCAGGAAACAGTCGAGAAAGCCGGCAGGATGAGGCGCTACAATGTTGCTGGTATTCTTCTTGCTACTTTGTTGCGGTTTTGCAGGCATCCTGGAGCAGTCAGTGGTCAATCCTTGGCAGAAGTCGAAGAGAGAAGTGCAGAGGAACTCTGGTGAGCTCTTGCATTCGTTATCTGGTAAGATACCCACAGGAGAGACCCTAAATAGGCCTCAGAGGAGGATTGGCTACAGAGAAAGGTAAGCACCTATCAGGAGGGGTTTCTGACGTCACCTGCTGGCACTGGCCACTCAGAGGTGTCCAATGTGCCCTCACACCTCTGCATCCAAGATGGCAGAGGTCTGGGACACACTGGAGGAGCTCTGGGCACCTCCCCTGGGAGGTGCTGGTCAGGGGAGTGGTCACTCCCCTTTCCTTTGTCCAGTTTCACGCCAGAGCAGGGCTGGGGGGATCCCTGAACCAGTGTAGACTGGCTTATGCAAGGAGGGCACCATCTGTGCCCTTCAAAGCATTTCCAGAGGCCAGGAGAGGCTACTCCTCTCGGGCCCTTCACACCTATTTCTAAAGGGAGAGGGTGTAACACCCTCTCTCAGAGGCAATCCTTTGTTCTGCGTTCCTGGGACTGGGCTGCCCAGGCCCCAGGGGGGCAGAAACCTGTCAGGGTTGGCAGCAGCGGTAGCTGCAGAGAAAACCCCGGAAAGTTAGTTTGGCAGTACCCGGGCTCTATGCTGGAGCCCCCGGGATGCATGGAATTGTCCCCCAATACCAGAATGGTATTGGGGGACAATTCCATGATCCCAGACGTGTTACATGGCCATGTTCGGAGTTACCATGGTGACGCTACATATAGGTATTGACCTATATGTAGTGCACGCGTGTCATGGTGTCCCCACACTCACAAAGTCCGGGGAAATTGCCCTAAACAATGTGGGGGCACCTTGGCTAGTGCCAAGGTGCCCTCACACTAAGTAACGTTGCACCTAACCTTCACTAAGTGAAGGTTAGACATATAGGTGACTAATAAGTTACTTAAGTGCTGTGTAAAATGGCTGTGAAATAACGTGGACGTTATTTCACTGAGGTTGCAGTAGCAGTCCTGTGTAAGAATTGTCTGAGCTCCCTATGGGTGGCAAAAGAAATGCTGCAGCCCATAGGGATCACCTGGAAGAACCCCAATACCCTGGGTACCAGGGTACCATATACTAGGGAATTATAAGGGTGTTCCAGTGTGCCAATCAGAATTGGTAAAATTAGTCACTAGCCTGCAGTGACAAATTTAAAAGCAGAGGGAGCATAAACACTGGGGTTCTGATTAGCAGAGCCTCAGTGATACAGTTAGGCACCACACAGGGAACACATAGAGGGCACACTTTATGAGCACTGGGGTCCTGGCTAGCAGGATCCCAGTGACACAGGCAAAAACAAACATATATACAGTAAAAATGGGGGTAACGTGCCAGGCAAGATGATACTTTCCTACACTGTGGTCACAACTTATCTGACAGGTCAGGGATTTAGGTCTTGCCCTATCTCAACGACTGGCTGCTGAAGGTGGTCTTGCCCCAGGTTGATGTCTCCAGACTACGGCAGACCTCCTGCATTTGCTGGAGTTCATTATAAATGTGCCAAAGTCACACCTGACTCCCTGTCAAACGCTACCTTCCATCAGAGCTGTTCTGGACACAGTTCAATTTCAGGCATGTCCTCCCGAGCAGCGAGTCCAGGTTATTCAGGCTATATTGATGTTTCAGCCTCTATCTTGGATTTTGGTGAGAATGACTGAGGTTGCTGGGCCTCATGGCCTCCTGCATCCTGCTGATGACACAGGCCTGGGGGCATATGCAGGTTCTTCTTTAGGACCTGAATTTCCAGTGGACGCCGTATCAGGAAAATCTCTCGGACATGGTTAAGATCTCGAGAGGTGGCTCACGAACTGCATTTGAGTCAGAGGCAGATCCCTTCCCCAACCAGATTTGACAGTATATTGACAAGTGCATCACTTTTGGGATTGGGCGGCCACCTGGGAGATGCAGAGATCAGAGGCATCTAGTCTTCAGGAGAGTCCAGGCTCCACATCAACCTTTTGGAGCTTCAGACGATCATACTAGCATTGAAAGCATTTCTTTCCTCTTTCAAAAGGAAGGTAGTGCACATGTGCAGACAACACTTCCGCCATGTCGTACTGCAAGGCAGGGTGGGGTCGTGGACCATTTGTAAAGAGGCTTTATGCCTCTAGAAGTGGCTGGAACAGCAGGGCATTTCCCTGGTAGCTCAACAGGGTGGACAAACTCAGCCAACAGTGCTTAGTAGATCTCGAATGGTGTCTTCATCCGGAGGTGGCACAAGGTCTCTTTCAGCAGTGGGGAGAGCCCTGGTTAGATCTGCTCGACTCTGCAGAGAATGCTCAATGTCAGCAGCATTACTCGTTAGAGTTTCCAAAGTGGCAATCGCTCAGATATGCTTTTTGTCTCGAGTGGAACTCATGCCTCCTGTACGCCTTTCCACCCAAACCACTTCTGCCCAGAATTCTCAAAAAGATCAAGAACGACCGGGCCCAAGTAATCCTTGTAGGTCCAGACTGGGCACTAAGAGTATGGCATCCTGAGCACTGAGCATGGCCATCGATCTTCCGATCAGACTGCCCCTTTGGGAGGATCTTCTGTTCCAGCAGCAGGAGAGGGTTCTCCACCCAAACCTGTCTAATCTCCGTTTTCTTGAGTGGCGATTAAGCGGAGGCAGTTAACAGCTTTTGACCTTCTAACCGAAGTCTGTAATGTAATCTTGTCAGCCAGGCATCCCTCCAACAAAACAGTATACACATGTTCTTGGAAGGAATTTGTGGCATGGTGCACAGACATGTCTGTTGGCCCCCTCTCTGCCCTTCTGTAGCAAACAGGGCTTCTTTGCAGTGCCCCCCACTTTTTGCCCCCATTTGAACAGCTAGATAATGTTTTTTTGACTCTGATAGTGCACTGTGACCTGCTGACCAGGCCCCCAGTGCCCGTGCTCTTTCCCCTGAAAAGGTACATTGATTTGGTAAACCCAATTGGGAAGGACTTTACCACCCCTCTAAGGCCATAATAAATAGTATCAGTGGTATCCAGGGCAGGGTTGGTAAAGAGGTCACCAGGGCTGCAACACTGATTGTGCCACCCTGCTTGACCCTGGTAAAGGTAAACCTGCCGCAGCATTCAAAACCCATTGATATCGCAAGTGACCTGCGGTCCATAGGATAACATGAATTGACAACTGGGCAGACCCCAAAAGTCCAGCTCCATGATGGCCTGATCGATTTTCCCTGTGTTTGGCGTCAAACATTGTGCTTTCTAACCCTGAGCATGATTCTCATGCCCAGGATTAGGATGCATGTCCCCTGGTGGTGTCCTTGTCCCACCAACATACCAGCTTTTCCCTGCCTTGGCGGGTTCTACTGAGCCATCTGCCACCATGACAAGAGTCTGCGCTCCTGCTGGTCGTGCTAACACTTCCCCCAAGATGGAGAGAAAGGACCTGGGCAGGAAGGAGGTCACACCTCTGCACTCCCGGGATGGCTAGTGTTTACAGAGATTAAAGCGGCGAGCCTCAAAGGCTCTCACTGCCCTTGATATGTAATCTCTTGTCCTCCACTTGAGGGCAAAGCCCTTTCTGCTCTGTCCAGGCTGGCAGGCGGGAAAATTAGTCATTCAGGAGACGTACCCCTCCAAAAGTTTAGCCACACCTTTAGGGTGAGCTAGGAGGTCTGTACAGCCATGTTGGCAAACCCTAGAAATAGTGCGTTCTGAGGAGAAAAGTGATGTACTCCCACAGGAAGTCATCGCTTCAGGGGTGGACTAGCCGTAGGGACCAGTAGCCCATTGGCCACTGTCCTTCACACCCTTAATGCCTCCTAAACCAGGATTTAAGGGGCTCCCTTGGCACCAGAACCTCAGTTCTGACTTTGAATCCGAGAAGAGGCGCAAGGAAGACAGGATCACCAACAACAGGACATGGAACTCTGCCGTCGTGCAAAGAGAGGACACTTAAGTACTCTGAGGAGACCATGTACAGGAACTGCATGATTGACGTGTGCCCATGGTGAAAACACATTGCTCCCAGCAACAGGGACTCCAGTTGAAGCCAGAAAGTAAAGCAGACTCAGGGGAGGTACCAGTCACCTGCAACCTGCAGAAAAATCCTTATGCTTGTGTCACAAGAAGTGGAGCCCATCTGGCCCCTTGTGAGTGAGACCAAAGTCGGTGACCTGCACCGGGAGTGGTAGTGATGCTCTTACCAGGTTTTAAGCCGTTACTCCATCTTGGATGACCTCCAGCCACTGCCAGTGCTCGTCTGTCGCCACCTTGGTTACCAACCCCATCTCGGACATCACAAACTCCAGAGCAGCTCCCAGCATAGTTACCAATGTTGGCAACTATCCCACTCCCGAAATCCTGCATCCTGAAGGAGGCAACTTCGAGAGAAGTGGCAAAGCATTTTTGGCGCCACCCTCCCATTATTGACAGCTCCAAGGCTACCCCTGCACCCGGAGCCCCCGGATGTGGTTGAGAAGATCCTGCTTTGGAATCTAGATCCTGGGACCCCCAAAGGCCTCTCTGAGGGTAGAAAGTAGTTCGACCCCTGTGTGTGCATTTGTCAAGTGCTGCAATTTTGACAGCACTCACAGATCCCGTCAGCACAAGGACAGCCAGAGCACCTGTGCACCGAGTCTCCCTGGGAAATTTAACGAAGTACTCTCTGTTGAGTCTTGGTCAAAGGACCCGCCAAATCTTAGGCCCAGGTGAGTTCCACAGGACTCACCCCACAAGTGTCCTATTGCACACTGCGCTTTTCCCCAATTGACTTCAATGGAACTGTGTGACAACTAAAAGTGCATCTATTTTTCAAGGTTTCTAAAATCCACAACTCTGTTTGTATGTAAGATGCAAAGTTCATTTTGGTGTCTAAATTAAGATAGAAATCTGATTTATTTTTCTCAATTGGTGTTGGATTTCTTTTGAGATCTGTCATTTACTTATCGTCCATGTGGGTGTTTTGAAATACTTTACATATGTTCCTCTAAGTAGCGTGCCTGCTCTTTGCCACGCAATCAGGACTGAGCTAAGGTTTACTGCTTGGTGTGAACCTGAGGTCCACTTCTGGGTAACATGCTAGTATTACATGGTAAGACTCCACAGTAATACCACATAATACTGCCACCTTGTTACACCCTCTCTCTGAGGTTTTGTTGTTTATCCTTTCTCTGACCCAGCAGGGCTTTACTATGGGCACTCTCAACGGTTATCTGTCTGTCTTTTCATCTTTTTTGCGGTTGCATGATCAACCTTCCTTGTTCAAGTCTCCAATTGTAAATAGGTTCCTTAAAGGCCTTACTCATATGTTTCCTCCATCTCTATTTATTTTGCCCCAATGGGATTTGAATTTAGTTTTGACGTGCTTTCCTTTCGAGCCTCTCCACAATTGTCCTCTCCGGCTTCTCGTTTTGAAAACGGCCTTTCTTATGGTCATTATATCTGCCCATAATGTGAGTGAGCTGCAGGTATTGTCATCTAAGCCGCCCAACCTTTCCATCTATCCTGACAAATTGGTGCTTCGCACTACGTCTTCCTTTCTACCAAAAGTGGTTATGCCCTTCCATGTAGGCTAATCCATCACCTTGTCTACCTGTATCGGACCCACAGTGTCATATCCGGCACGGATGACGACCGACACGGAGCTGATCAATGCTACCTAACGGCACACGGGTACTGCTCGAGAAAAATCTTTGGATCCAGACTGATGCCTGGGGAAATTTTAAGGTAAGGAATCTGCAACTAGGTATTGACTCTCCGAGATAACGTATTACCAAAGGTAAGTAACTTGTCCTTAATGGGTGATTATAATAGTTCTGTTGATCAATCAATTAATCAATCAGTATATTTGTAGTGCTCTTCTTTTTACCCTTGAGGGTATCCAGATGCTGGCAGGGTCCATTTGATTTGCCGAATAGCCAGGCCTTCAGAGACTTTCGGAACTTTGAAAGAGATAGGGAGGTCTGCAGATGAAAGTGTAGCTCGTTCCATGTCTTCGTTGCTAGGTAGGAAAAGGAGCGACCTCCACATATGCTAGTTGGATGCAGGGTATGAGGGTTAAAGAAAGGGAAGTAGTGCTGAGGTGGAATGATGGAAGTTCAGGCGATAGTTCATGTAGTAGGGTCTGCAGTTGTATAGGGCCTTGTATGCGGGGGTCAGGGCCTGAACTGACATCTTTACTGTATAGGGAGCCAGTGGAGTTGTCTGAGGTAGGGGGTTGATGTAGGTTTGTCTACGGAGATCCAAGTCTGGCGGCGGCGTTCTGTATGCTCTGTAGTCGGAGGAGGAGGTGAGCTGCGACCATGGCAGAGAGAGCATCCCTGTAGTCCAGTCGGCTGGAGATGAGTGCCTGTGTAAGGGTGCGTCGTGAGCCTTGGGGTAGCCACTTGAATATCTTACGAAACATGCAGAGAGTAAAGAAGCAGGAGGAGGAGACGGAGTTGACCTGAATTATCATGGTTAGCTTATTGTCCAGAATGGTGCAGAGGTTCCTAGCATGGTCAGTGGGGGGTAGGTGTAGTTCCAAGTTCTGAGGGCCACCAGGATGCGTCTCATGGGACGCTTTTGTAACCGAACCTCTGTCTTGTCTGTGTTGAGCTTCAGGAAGTTGTCCTTCATTCACTTGGTGATGTCTGTCATGCAGTTGTGGAAGTTTGTTTTGGTGTTGGTGGTGCCTTCAGGGAAGGAGAGGATGGAGTTGTGTGTCTTCGACATAGGATATGATGTTGAGTCCGTGGGTTTTGACAGTGCAGGCCAGAGGTATCATATAAGTGTTGAAGGAGGGTGAGGCTGAGTTAGTATCCGTAAGGTACTTCACAGATTATTTCCTTGCAGGCCTACAAAAATCTACTTGCCCACTCGCTATAGTGAGTCAGATTTAATCAGGATAAGCTTTATTTAGAGCCGCCTCACATTTTTTGGCGAGTTGACAAATGCCATGTGTTCTGTTAACTCAAAAAATGAATAAGCAGTAAAGATGTATTTAAATCTTGTTTTTATCTTGTCACTTATGTTCGCCTATTAGACAGAGGTCAAAAGTCAGTTTGTCTTCCTATCTTTTGTGTTCCTTCTCTGACTGGGAAGTTAGAGGATTTTGTAAAGTAAACTGTGTGGCAATCATGTTGTGCAGAGCATGTAAAATGAAAAGCTGCAAGATTTCAAGCTTTTTTTCGAACGCAAAAAGATTTTTATAAGGTGAAAACAAATTATAACTCTTTACATGGTCATGGGCAAATGTAAATGTTTTGCTGAAACCCAATTTTCAATCATTGTGTATGCGCTGTATAGTTTTATCAGTAAAACCAAATGTTAGTGGGACATTTTGTAGCCATTTGAATGGAAAATGTGCTGTCTGTGAATGACAGTGCTCTACTGTATCATGCTTTAGAAATATATTTATTTAAAGTGAGTTTTTAAACATGAACTCAGAAATATCCCTGCCCTGATGACGATGCTGTTACTGAACTAAGAGACAAGCCAAGTTTCATGTGTATCCTATATGTGGGCTCGATCTTATTAGACATGGAGCAAACCTTAAGTCTAGTAAATTAAAAGAAAAACGTTTTTTTTTTTTCTTTTTTTTTGTACAACAGAAATGGTGTGCTTGCATATTTGAAGGTGCTCTTGTATGTGATAATAAAGACAAAGGCTGCTCTATAAAACAAAATATTTGCCTGGGATCACACAATTTGGGAACAGTTAACAGGTCAAGTACATTATAGTTAGGTCAAGTGATTTTTCATGTTACGAGACCTGCGGGTATAGTAACGTTTTTATGATTTTTAAAGGCCTGCCTTGGATTCGAAGGTGAAGGTGGACATTTTGCGCTCTTCCAGTGAGGATAGAAGCGATCCATCTTAAAGCGACTACTTGGATGACTATGATTGCAGCCTTGTGATGAGTGTGTGGTGGAAAACCACATTGAAGGCTGCCAAGAGATCTAAAAGCATCTGAGCCGCAGTTTCTCCTCGGTCGAGTAGTGCTCTTATGTCGATAGGTGCTATGAGGACTGTGTCGGTGCTGTGTTTGCTGTGGAATCCGGCTTGAGAGGATTCGAGTAGGAAGTACCATTCCAGATGTGAGGAGAGTTGTCGGTTGATGGCTTTTTCTAATACTTTAGCCAGGAACTGGAACAGGGAGATCAGTCGGGTGGTAGTTATAACGCTCGCAGTGGTCTGCTGATGGTTTCTTTAGTAGGGTGTTGACTTCTGTGTGTTTCCGGCCCTCAGAGAAGGTGGCCAAAGCCTTTTTTTCCCTTTCTCTGTACTGTCTGTTGTAGAGGTTGAGGGCTGTCTTAATGTCAGTCCTGTTGGTCTTGTCCTTGCTGGTGCGCCATTTTTTTCCCAGTTGTTTACAGTATTGTGTAGTGGTTCTGAAGTCTTCAGTGCACCAGCTAGCCTGGGTAGTGGACCTTCTATGGGTATTGCTGCCGATGGAAGCGACACTGTTGGTGCAGTTGGTGATCCAATTGTTTTAGTTTCTGGCATTTTGGTCTAGGTTGTTAGAGGAGATGGGGTGGGTATTGAGGGCATTGATCTGTGTCTGCTTTGAGAGTTTGCTCTGGCTGCATTTTTTTGGGGTGGTGGGGCGGGGGGAAGGTGTTTGAGCAGACTTAAGGTGGAGGTCCATGAGTGGATGATGTTGAAGTTGACGATGGAGTGGTCGGTCCAGGTGAGTTCCTTGATATGCCTGTACCTGATGCGGTCGCTGGAGGCGAAGATGGGGTCTAGCGTGTGGCCTGCGGTGGGAAGGGGGGGCCGCATATCGTGGACGAGTTGGGTGAGTCCAATGTTGTTCATTCTGTCAAGGAGGCTGGTATTGTTGATGTCATTGTTGTAGTTGAGATCGCCGGGGAATGTGTAGTTGTTTGAGTCTATGGTGATTGGAAAGGCGATGAAATTGCAGAAGGCTGCATTTGGTCCTGGAGGATGGTAGAGGAGGGTGTCCCTGATGAAGGTTTTGCTGTGTTTGAAGTCGGGAGTTGAGGTGTTCCATGGCTGAGATGACGTCATTTGTGGTGGGGCATTGGATAGATTCCTTGTGTATGATGGTAGTCCCTCCAACAGGCTTGTTAATGCAGTTGCAGTGGGTGATCCTGTATCCTTCTGCTATTGCGTTGGCAATGTTGGGCGTGGAAGAGGAGTTGAGCCAGGCCACAGTATAAATTCCATGCTACTGTTTTAGTGAGAAACTCGTAGCCTTAGCAATAGTGAAGCAGTAAGTGATGTTCTAAAAAGAGTAAAAGTAATGTAGTTAACATTGGTAACTTAAATTACTTTTCAACCAACAGTTACAGGTGTGAGTGAACTCGGATAGTCATTAAAGGTGAATGTAAACGGTCGTATGACGGAACCACCCCTGCATTTATCACGCAGTGCCTTATGAATGTGGTCTAAACAATTAATGCATCGTTACCACACATTTCTTTACCACCCAAGTCTTTACAACAACGTACCTTAGGGAAACGCTGGACTTTGGCATAGTATAATTTACTATTCCAACTACAGTTTGCACAACAGTAGGGAATGTGTTGGACTTAAAATCCAACACCAGTCCAGCAATTCGTTTTCTAAAAGGAAGTCATTGTAAAGACTTGCGTGGTTCAGGAATGCTTGGCAAAGATGTATTAGTTGTTGACACTGCGTTCTCACGACACTGCGTGGTTCCCGCTGCGCGATAAAGGCTGTTTCCCAATGTGAACATACTTCTGTGCAATTGAAGCACCACATGCACCATCCCCTCAATGTTATTGTCATCCAACATACCCATTTCTGCAAGGGGGAATCATCCTTGCAAATCTCCTTGGTGCCTGTGAATGTCAACTCAAATGGCGTTCTGTCATCTGTTATAAGAGTTGAGCAATTCTGCACTCGTGAATGAAACCATAGATAGCGAATGGGGGCAAATCCGTGAACTTGTGGGAAGGTGCGACACCATCATAGAAGAGTTTAAATACTAGTGTTCACTGTCTATGCAAAAAACAAAATGTGGATAATACAAAATAGTGAAATCATACGTTTGTGTGAAGATAAATGATATGGCAAAACCTCTGAACACCATATTGGGAAAATGACATGTGGTCATTCATAATGATTGCACCCAATATGAGAACACGATCTTGGAAGATCAAAATCCGTACTAGTATCCAGTGATGCAAATATTTGGAAAACAAAACCCATGATAATACATTTCAAAACAGATTATGAATTTAAGGGTAATAGCCGTTCATAGAAAGCAAGTACATTTCCGCCGGTCATTAACACTTTTCATTGTGACAAAATCAAGTTTCTTTGTCCAAAATAACTCTCTCCTTGAGAGAAAGTTCTTCTTCTCTGTTTTTCTCTATGTCACACAATTTCCAGGACCAAAAATTTCAACTGGTTTATGTGATGCCTACTTTCAGTGAAGTGAGTCGCAGTTAGGGACTTGTCAGATTTGGTTTGAATGTTACTTTTATGTTCAGTCAACCTTGTTTCATTTTACATTCCATTTTTTCCAGTGTATACCATGCCACATGGGAATTTTAGCATATACACTGTGTTTTGTGAATCACATGTAGCTGTAGTTTTGAACCTGATTTTGGTGCCTTTTAGTGGATGAGTGACCTCTGTGCCAGCTATAATGTTATACCTGATAGAAAGATGGGGTTTGTTCCCAATTTTTTCCTCCGGATGGGGAACAGAATGCCTACTAGATTCCAGGGATTATGAAATGGTGCCATAAAATGGGAGTGGCCAACCCCGACATTGGCATGCATCCACCCCAGAAGGGAAAATAGAGTATTTTCTGCCCGTCCCCTTGGGGGGGGATTGCAGATAGTAAATTTACCCCACCTTAGTGTTTTTTTCACCAGCTGGCCTCCGTGGGGATAGAAAAGCCAAGGGACATCAGGGGTTTTAAAGTGTGGCAAAAAAAGGGTGTGGGCATTCCATTCAACCCTGGCATTGGCCCATACTCTCAGCGGCAGATTCGAAATTTGCCCAAATGTGTCCCTTGTTGGGCAAACTCCCACTAGACATCAGAAACACACTGTGTGAATGTGTGTGTGTTTGTGTGTGTGTGTGTGTGTATAAATATATAAAAATATATATTCTGATAAAACAAAGAATAAAGTGGTTATAATTTGGTATGGTAATCATATCTTACTTTGCATTTAAAAAGCTCAGAAATTCACTGAAAAAACAAAGGTTAAATTGACATAATTAGGTAAAAATGTAAGTTTAAACATAACGTTTTACACTTTAAAAAAAAAAGTGAAATTGAACAGTGTTGCCAATGGCCCTTTCTGCTAGGTTATCCCCAAACTGTTTTCTTTCCTCCTTCTATTTTTTTGACCGTTTTGTTGGCTTTAGGGATCCGGACACTTAACGTGCATGTGCTCTCTACCCTCAAACTTGATATGATTGGCTAACACCTGTTTGGCACATGTAGTTTACCAGTAAGTCCCTTGTAAAGTGGTATCCCATACACCCAGGGCCTGTAAATTAAATGCTACTAGTGGGCCTGCAGCGCTGGTTGCGACACCCACAGAGGTAGCATTTCAAACCTGTCTCAGGTCTGCCAATGCAGGGCCAGAGGGCACAGTTTACTGCCACATTAACTTGGCATTTCAAGCTACTTACCAAGGCCTAAACTCCCCTTTTACTGCACCTACGTCATCCCTTTGGTAGGCCCTCGGTAGCCAAATGGGCAGGGTGCTGTGTATGTAAAAGGTAGGACATGTACTCATATGCTTTACATGTCCTAGTAGTGACAATCCACCTATTGCATTTTTCACTAATGTGAGGGCTGCTCCTTTCATAGGTTAGCATTGGGAATTCCCCCATATATTTTAAAGTGGTAATTTCTGATCCGGAAGGAATGTTTGGAATGGTAGTGAGAAATCCTGCTTACTGGTGTATTTGGAATTTACATTACTATTTTAGAAATGTCACTTTTAGTAAGTGGGCATTTTTCTGTGCTTATAACTCTATGTGCTTTGAAGCCTGACTCCAATCCACGTTTAGGGCAGGGTGACAGCTACCCTTTGTGCATACTTTCCAGACCGCCACAACACATGAGGGGCTGGGTGTGGCAGGAGAGGCAGCTGCGTCCATCTGCATACTGATAGTCTTCCTGAGCTGGGAGAGGGAGAACGTGTTCACACCTTACAGGTCAATAGGCTGTGTCCTGCCCTTACACAAAGGGCTGATTTGCCCCCTACTGATGTCTGGAGCCAGGGCTGGGTTGAAAGGGGTTCTGTTACACTTGAAAGGGTTCCTTTGAAGTCACCCCTTACATCAAAGACATTTTATAGTAGAAGTACAGGGGCTCTGACCCTATGTATTTAGAGCACTTGTGGAACTGGGACTGAACCTCTGTCAGAAGGACTGCTGCGCTGCTCAAAGGACTCTTCTTGACTGCTCTTCTGCTGTTACCCTGCTGCCTGCTATCTGCTGGGTGGCATAAAGGACTCAAAAGATTGTGTTTCTGTAGTTGCCCTGCTGCCAGCTGCTTCCTGACTGTTCTGCAAGGACACTGTGGTGCTCCCAGTAGAGATCGCCATCAGAACTCCTGTACTGTTTGTGCTGGTCTACCTGCCTACGGCTGCCTGCCTTGTATTTTCCCCCAGTGTTCTCCCAGGGGCCAGCATGGAGCTAAAGTGGCTTTACGGCTCCCTGGTGCTCTGTATGCCCCAGCGCTTTGCTTGAGAGACTACAGTGCGACTTTGAAACCCCGCCTGGTGAGCACGCTACATTCCCCTCTGCGCCAGCACATGGAGAGCACTTCATGCTTCCCTCCATTCTCCCCACTAGCTCATAGTGAGCTCTTTATTATTTTTCACAACACGTGGTGAGCTCGATTGATCCTCCTTGCAATCAGTGCTGGATGACTTCTTTTGCCATGTTGGACTGCCCCCTGTGCCTTGTAGCATAGCGTGTAGGACACACTTCCTGTGGTCCAAGTGATAGCGGGGAGCGAGCGCTGTATTCTCCCTGCAACTGTAGAGTTTTAGGAGAGAGATCGTGCCTGCGAAACGAGTGTCCACTTAGGGGGACGACAATGCCACCTGTCATCAGGCAGCAGAAATTGAAGTCTGTGTTAACTGTCGTCAGGCCGTGTGCAGGGAACGGCAAGAGGAGGTGAGCCCACCCTTCCTCTCTGTGATTTTGCCGATCTACGGAAACCTTCCTCCAGGACGGAAGAAGCTGTAAAGGGCCTCCTGAAGTGGCTGGGTTGAGCGAAGGAGGTTGCACTCCACAATTGGCCACAAGATTTCCAGAGGCAGCATCATGGACATGCTTTGCCCGAAAAATAGTACAACTTCCCCTGCTGCCTGCCCTGAGCAGAGGGCTTTGGACTCGCCTGAGTGGAGGGGGGATTGGATTACAGTATGATTTCCTTTTCCTCCCTCTCCTGGTCTACCAGGTCCATTTGGGGTAGGGATCCTGGTGAGGACACTGGCTTTCGTGCTCCCAGAATAGGAAAGTGATTCCCTTGCGGTGGCGTGTGCTGACAGGGGCGCCTGCAACTTTTCCCCAAATGCAGTCAGTGGGGTAGCTGTGTCATTAGGAAGTCTTTGTGCTACACACATAATGTTTGTGATGATTACACAGTATCTCAATATAAACGAGGACCGCTAATGTAGGTTACTATTTGCATAGCCTTTTATGGTGACATAGGGAAATCTGCATGTTTAGGGTGACCTGTGGTGGATTCAGGTAATTTGCTCCTGACACACCAGTTGGATTTTGTGCCCTGATAGAATGATATCTCGTTTTGCTTTACATTACCAGTACTATGACAGTGATTACATGGTATGCATAGCATTTACATTTGATTTTGCTTATGCACTCTATTTTTGTACAATATACATATATATGTATATATCCATCCATCCATCCCTGTGTGGGTGTCTCTCTTGTGGTGTAATTTAATGTGTCACTAGTGTGGGTGGGTTGCACAAACGCTTTACACAATGCCTCTGAGGATAAGCCTTACTTGTCTGCGCCAGGCTTCCAGGGGGTGAACACAGGTTATCTTTGGTGTGTAACTTACTTGCCCTGACTAGAGCGGTGGGTTCTGACTGGCTGAGGTGCATACCCTAGCTAACTAGTAACCCCATTTCTAACAAACAGTTATAGTTATTACAAGTAACCTTAACGTCTGCTCCCACCATTCATAGTGTTGTCAATGAAGTCAGTTCAGTTGTCATCAGTAATGTAATCTATCATCAGTAATGTTAGCAAGGATGTCACAGAACATCATGAGTTTTGTAATATATGAGGTCATAAGAAGTGCATGGCATTACTTGAAATAATTGTAACTGTTTAATTTCAGTGTATTTTATTTTTGGTTTAAAATGTTATGTTTAAATTGTACGTTACATTTACATCCAACTACAACATCACATTGAACTGTCACTTTAACCTTTGTGTTTTTTCAGTGAATTTCTAGGGTTTAAAAAAAATTTAAATTCATATTTTATTGCCATACATAAAGCCAACCCCCTACCTTACTCAGCCTTTGCCTCTTTGCGACAACCCACCAGAGCACATCGGGCAGACTTTTTTTCCGATCCTGGGAGACTCTTGTGGGAAGCAGCACAGACCCTGCGCTTCTGTGGAACTCCCATGGGGGATCCCAGAAACCCCCCAAAAAAGTGTTGTAAAATGTGCCTAGAGCTGGTTCCTCTGATATTAGTACACTGCCCATTTGTACCTTATTTAAAAAAAAAAAAATCAGGATGGTGGCCGCAGTATTTCTCTTCATGTTATGGTCAGCCAATCTGACTGCAAGCTCCTGCACTAGTTCACAGGATCCTTTCACTCCAGCAAGATAAAAGAAGCCTCCTTGGACTATCCAATCACTCTATTATTTGAAGTGATGTGATCCCCGTATCCTTGAAAGTCTTGCATGAACCCAACCGTCCAGATCGACAAAGCTTTTGTACCATAAGTGCTCAAAAACTACTCAACGGAGTAACACCAAGTGACAAAAAGCACACTTCTCAGGAGGAAGGTCTAGCTTTCTGCTAAATTGGTTGTAATTGTTTTAGCCATTTTCACTGTATCCCTGTTCACTTTTCGTATGGAAAATTGTATGGGAATATTCAGATTTTCTCTAAATTACCATGCTGAAGGCTGCACCATTCAGACACATGCTTGCCTGTCACCCAGGCAAGCCTACCAAATCCATACATTCCTGAAAACTAGGCACTCATGGGAGTCTAGGGTGTGTGCCTTGCTTGGATCTCTTGAAGTTTTCTCACTTACAGTGTTCCCTCAGATCTCAAACATTGGTAAATAAACACACATTTTCTTGACATTCCTGTGAGACGAAATTCAGGAATCTGCGGGATCCACAAATGTCCTACCACCTAACATTCTCACACTTCTCCAGATAAAAACACTACCCAATTTGTGTGGCTCGGCCTGGTGCCTGTGTCACAAAAGCCCCCAGAATGCAACATGGAGACATCGGCAATAGCAGTAGCTGCGGTATTTGGGCCCAGGCTCAGCTTCTACTCATCAAAACCCAACAAAACCCAGTCATTCTTGTAAACTAGAAACCAGGGTGGGGAATCTTGGTGGTGTACCTTGTATGAATGCCACTATGTTTTCTTATGCACAATGTCCTCCCGCAAACCATACATTTTTCCTGAAAATCACACATTTTTCACACATTTCTGTGAGGATCCTTACGAAGGGATCCACAAAATTCTTACGCCCAACATTCCCACCCTTTTCTTGCTAAAAACACTACTGCACTTGTGTGGCTAGGGTTAGTACCCAAGGCAGGAATGGGTTAAACCATTGACAGTGGGAGCCCTCGAACCGCCTATAACATTTTTTAACCCCAAGAAAGCACTGGGAGTCCTTGAAGGAAGTCGTAGAAGGCTGGTCTAAGAGAGAACCAACTTTTGTAGGGTCCAGTAAGTCACCCAAGATGTCTATTGAACTCCCAAATATCCAACTGTGCCTCTTACAAACTGACATTTCTTTAACCCTGTGTTGGGTTATGTTGACCTTGCATGACTTTGAAAGTCTTTCATATGCATCCAAAGTTGTGTTCTATTCTGAGAAAATACCAGTATCCATTGTGGGGCAAGTTTATTAAGCAGCTGGATGACATATACTAAATAATGACATGAAGGAAAAACAAACACAGGAGGCAGAACTACCACCCTGCAGTGGGATGGTCTTTGCAAAGATTAAAGGAGCGAGTCTTTATCTTAGAATGGTGATTGTACCGTGGCAAACCCCCAACTCCCCCACCCCCCAATGCAAAGTCCTTATTGTGCTTAGGGAGAACTCACTCTCTTTCTTTAAAATCTTATCATAAATGCTGGTATTCTTCTCTGGAGACACATGCTAATCCAAGTCTTTACCAGGAGCCGTGCTGCCTACCCACCATTTAAGACACAAGCAGAGCTTAAATGTCTGCGGAGAGTGCAGCAAGCCAGAAGTTGCACATAACAAGAACACTGTGACCCTAGTAAATGGTGAAGCACGGCTGCAGCCTGCCAATGTAAATGAGTGACAGAGGTCAAGGCCCCGCTGACCAACGCAAAAGGGCGAATGCAGTGCAGGAATGAGGCACATCCAGCCAGATTCCTGAGCTAATGTTGAACAGGATCCGGGATCTGGGCTGGACCCAGTGAAATATGCTGAATTTTTCCCGGTATAATTTGCCATCACCGGCACAAATTCAGCAGTGTCCGGATATTGTCTGCTGTATGTCTGGAGCAGCAAACTGCAGGCTTTGAGAGAGCTGGGCCAAAACAAAGGCCTGATTTAAAGGGCCATCAATCCTTGTGTTGTCGAATTATCATCCTGGCTGGGAACTATGTGGAGCCTGACACCCACAAAGTAATGTGTGAGAGAGAAACAAAGGCACATAGCTTGTTTTTATTTAAAGTATTTAAATTAAACTATGATTTGGAAGCAGGCTTTTGATTTTGTCCAACGTCAGTTTGTAAGAGATATGCATGCTCTGTAAGAATGTCAAATATACATGATTGTATGAGTAATTGGACAAATAATTTGCTTATTTATTTTTGTAATTCTTTTAAAGCACTCCTCATCCCAGAGTAGGATACTGGAGTGCTCTATATCACGCACACACACACACACACACACACACACACACACACACACACACACACACACACACTTATTATACAAACAATACATCATACATGTTTGTAATTCAGTATACAGGAAATGTTACACAAGACAGTAAGGGTAACAAGGTGTAAGAGCCACATATCGTTCATATTGGTAGGCACTATATGTTAAAGAGTGCCTGGTCAAGAGTGCCTAGTCAAGAGAAACACAAAGTCAGATTTACCCAGAGAAGATAGATTATCACATTTGTTCTTGTTGCATATGTATCATCCAGGTACCACTTTTCATGACTCTGCCTTTGTGACTCCACCCCCTTTCTATTGCTACCACTTGGCCTCTAATTTATGGATTCCCGGCTGAATGTTCTGAGGGGTTAGATGGTGCAGCTATAAAACTAGAAATTCACTCACAAGTCCGCCTACAGGAAGAGCAATTTGAAAGATAGGTTGAGGAGAAAGACTTGGTGACTCCAGGACTTTAGACGAGGCACTAGATGGTAAATTTCATACCATAGCTGTTTCATCCATGATATAATGACAAATTGGGGAAACATACGGTGTGGCACGTAGATTAAGTCACTTAAAGGGTTGGTAAAAAAGTGTTTCTATGAAAATGAGCTAGGTTGCATGTGCACGTTTTTCTTCATACTCTTTCCTGTACAATGTCTTGAAGCTGTTGACACAAGGAAACCATTTCCCCTAAGCCTACGGCAATAAATTGTGAATGTATTAGGTTTTCAAATGCCCGCCTCCAACAAATTGGCAGTGATGAAGCATGGAGAATGGTCTCCATATTGGAACAAGGCTTTTTTCCAGAATGTGCAAAATTTGCATAATTTGCTTTCGCATACTTCCACACAATTGTATGACATGCCAAATCAGCACTGAGTGCTGTATTTTGGCACTAAAAGAAATGAGCACATAAAGGTCAGTTGTCATGAAAAACAGCTGCTAGCATTGTAGTTGTTGACGTTGTTCCTGTGCTAAAACTTTTTCGTGGTAATGGCTTAATTTCACGTAAGAACCATAATACTGTAATATTTGTGAAATCACACCAGATTACGCCAGTTTAATGGAAATTTTACCCGGCCTGCTTTTGAATGGAATTCCTACCTGGTAATGGTACACCACATCATTGACTTCATTTTATTACACACACTAGAAAATAATGGTGTATTTTAAGGAGTTGATCTGGTCATCACACACGTTTCCATTCACTGTGCAGCCTTAGAAACATTCAGTAGTTTATAGGTTTAGTGGAAAATATTCTTGGTTTGTAAAGGTTAACTGCAATACATGAACTTCCATACATGGACCAGTACTTTTTTATAGTAGTTTGAGCTAGAAAAATTAATATCATTTGCCTGCACTTGCTGTTTTTTTGTGTTTTGCTTTTGCCATCTGGTAAGTCTGGCTATATGTATTGGATATTATTGAAGATAATTAGTTACTGACCCACTAATGTTAGTTCTTTACTTAATTAGTCCTTCTCTGGATCAGCTGAAGCCTTCATATGGTCATACAGGCTCCATAGTATATAAATTATTGCAGGGTATACATATACCCCCAACTCAAATAACCATGCAGACTCTTCATGGCAATCCAAAGACAGTTTTTCCTAAGTGTTGGGACAGGGAGAAAAACACTACTGACTTCACCTCAGGCATGCTCAAGATACCTCTGCCTTGTGTGCTGATCTCGTAAATGCTTTTAGGCCAGTTAGACACAAGATGGCCTTTAACTAAAAACCCTTTCAAGTTTCCTATTCCACTACATTTTTAAGTATACTTTTCACCTTGTTCGTGTCAGTGTGGTAGTTTGGCCATAACTGGTTTTTAAATACGAACAGCTGTGTGGTTTCCGCTTGAGCTTGATGTTGCACAATATTTTTGTGTTTCATATTTTCTATATTGTTTATTTTTTACATTTCCTACAACATTCCCCCTCTAGTTGTTTTTTCAACTTCTTCATTTAGATCTAGGTCCTTCCTTGGCACCAAGTGCTACAGGTTGCCCTGGGAATCTACTTACCTCTTTTGGTGTCCTAACTGAAAACATCCCTCCCGCCTTAGCACCTATTCTCCTAGCACATGCTAAAATTACTTGTATCATACAATATATCAGCAGCAAGATCACAGTCGTTGGTAACAAAGCCCCCAACAGTGCCCCATCCAGGATGGTAGCGACACAAACCAAGCCCTGAACCAGCTATCTGGGGCACCTTCTGGAACTATCATTTAACTTGTAAATTTTGCAGTGTCTGTATTACTTCTGACAAAGTTCCATTTTATATATCATTTGGAATAAACTTGCAGCACTCAGTTCCTATCTTCCTGCACACCCCGCTTTGCATGGCCATCAGAAAATCCAGTACATAATGGTGTTGCAGCACCATCATTCTTAGGGCACGCAGTTCCTCTTTTATGGCGTTGAAGCCATCATTGGTGGTATTAGTGACCTTGAGGTTTTCCCACCTTGAGATTTGGAGCCAATGAGCTGTTGCTTTAGCTTGGACAATTGGCAAGATGCTCCCAAAGAAACGTTCAGCATCATTGAACAGGCGATACTCTTGCAGTACTTCATTCCAGGTGTTTCTGCCATAATACGCTGCAGAGCTCTTCCTTGGGCTGTTATGTTACAAGGTCGTTGGACGGCTCATGGAGTTTTTATGCAAAGCAGATATGTTTGTTCCAGGAATCACCAAAACTGGAGCATGCAAAGGCACAATGGGTGGTAACTGTGCATACATCAGTTCTCCACACTGCCAGAAGACATCCATAAGTCCGGAGGTGCCCCCTGCATGTTGATGTGGAAGACTGTGACCTTGCAACCAATATTTCGACCTACGTAAACTGTGCCATTTCCCCTGAAATATAAGGAAACAGAAGTTAGTTCTATGGCAGTCTGGGGACTAACAGTACTATCTCCCCAAGTATAGCGCTGAATATTCTTGTCCCAGGTGGGTGTACATTTCTTTATGGCATCTTGGCTGACATCAGTGCCATTCCATAACAACACAGCCCTTCCAGAAAATTCAACCTTGGAATGCCATTGATCATGGGCAAAGACTGATCCTGTCACTCTAAGCCCTGGTAATAGTTGTTACTTTCAGTTGGTCGGCATGTTACTCCTAGAAATCCTAGACCATCTGGGTCCAATCTCCAGTAGTGGAGCAGCCTGTCTTTCTCATACATGATATTTCTTCCCTGTTTTCTTGCCTATCTGTGAGAATGTATAACACTTCTAGTAAAGTGTCATATCTTGTAGCATTAACTAGGAAGCATACTACTTTGACATGTGTTAACTACATTTGGGCCTTAATTCTACACAAGTACAGATGTAATAAACAGTGAGCTATGTTTGGGGGCACTTCTTTCGTGGAGTGTCCAATAGCATGAGGAATTATGGAGCACACAAAGTGTAACTCATTTGTGGTCTCTGCACCTATTTCTGACATGTGCTGATAACACATGTTATCTGTCAATTAAGCGTGGGCATTACGGATCACATTGCTATTAAAGAGCTCTCTCAAGATGTGAAAGGCATTAGAACTAGAGGGTACTTTGCTAGCAAAGAGAAAAAAAGGTTAGTGTTAAGACACAAAAGAGAAGCATAAAACATAAAAAAGTGTTTTGTGCCGCCTTTTTAAAAAATAGTCAAAAAACATAGTTGGATGGGTGCTTTTGAGATTACAATCTTCACCCCCGTTCTATTTGCATTGTTCATTGCTTTTGGCAAAAAGCTGGGTCGAGAGGCAAATGGCTGTGATGAATCCAGGTTTTCCTGCCGTCTACCTTGAGGGTGGTTGGTGTGACCATGGTGACTGTGTAGGGGCCCTCAAACCTTTTCTCCTTTCATTTACAGACCCAATTGCGTGTAAACCCTTGATCTACTACTTTTACAGCTGGGAGGTCAACCTCGGCATTGGTTCACTTTTCTTTTCCCTTGGTTACCTGTTTGGAGAAGAACTTTGCACTCTTCATCAGTTCACACAAGTACAATGCATTTCATCATTCAGTGCCTGTGACAAACTTTTTCCCTGAAGTTTGCTTCTAGCGGCAGGGACTTGGATACTAATAGACCTTCATGTCACTATTTGATGGGGTGTCAAGTGATGGTCTGAACTACCTCAGGGAAGACAGTGCTATTGGAAAACAGTACAACCATCTTTTGTTTGAAGTAGCACATAGCTTACTGATCTTGCTTTTCAAGAGGCCATTCAGGTGCTCCACCACATCAATACTTTGGGGGTGGTACACAGAGCACAATTTGTGCTTTATCCCTAACAGTGTTGTGATATGTTCAGATACTGCATTGTAAAAATAAGTGCCATTGTCGGATCTTATCCCTTCTGGGATTCCTAATCGTGGAATCACTTCCCAAACTAGGAATGTGGCTGCTGATTTGGCATCACAATGGACGCATGGTCCAGCTTTGACCCATAAGGAGAAGGCACCACAATGAGGTACCTTTAGTTATTGCATTTTTCGATCGTATCCACAAAGTCCAGGTGAAGGCCTTTAAAGGGACCTTGTAGTCATGGAATGGTGGAACCTATCACTTTTAATGTGGGATTAGGGAAGTGCTGCTGGCAGATCGTAAAGCTGTGCAGATAAATAGTAATTATGTTGTATAAATTGGGGACAACCAGTCTTGTTGTATTTGAGTTGCCAAATAGTTCCTGAAGGTGTGAGCTGGCAAATAGATCTGATCCAGGGCGATTGTGAGCAAAGCTTGTGGCATTACTAGTTTTCCTGTAGATAGCTGTCTGTACACTAGATCATCCCTTGACTGGATTCACACTATCTTTCCATAACTGCTTTTCATGGAAGAAGCAGCTTCCCGCAGTTCTCTCAGGTGTAATCTCGCTGCCTCAGTGTAATGAAACGCGTCCTTGTCTGTGGTAGTCTTGGATCAAGACTCTATTGAGGCAGTTTGCACCACCAGAGCAGTGACAGATGGTGGGTTTGATGGTACCTTTGGGGGTGTGCACCTAGATCCATCCTTAGCTGCCTGATCTGCTAGTGCATTACCCCGGGACACAAAATCCTGTCCACTTGTGTGTTGCGCTGCACACTTCACAACCACCATTGCCTGTGGTAATGTAGATGTCTCTGTTAGAGCCTCTAAGAGGTGTCTATGCATCACAGGACCACCATCTGACTTAATAAAACCTTCTCCTGCTCCATCTCATGATGCTTGAGTGCACAGTGATTGTTACATACCCTGAATCTGAGGGAATGGAATTCCCTGGCACTGATAGTGCCTACCACCATGGTTTTCGTGTCAGTAAGGTTGCCACGAAAACCATGGTGGTAGGTGGGGTAATGATCCCATGGGTGGGACAGTGATGGCCGCCTGGCTGGAGACTGTGGTCTCCAGCCCAGTGGCTGGTACCGACCTGGAGGACGGAGTGGTACATTTGCGGTGTGGCTTGGGCCAAACTGCCAATGTCATATTTTGGGGAAAGGTCCCGCCAGCCGGTTGGCAGTACGTTTCTCCAAAATAGCGCCGTCCGCCAGGGATGTAATGAGGGCCATAGTGTTTTTTCTGCACTGTTGTGCAGTGGGGACTACAAACCAATATGTAACCGACATATTGCAACAGAGTGCTGTCCAATTCAAAATTTGACAGATTATTCTCCATTGCTCTGTTGAGCATGCTAGGAGAATCGCAGTATCCTTGGGGCAAGCAAGAGTGCAAGTACGGAGTCCTACGATATGAGAACACTGTCAGATAGTAGCTGTCTGGATGGAGGGGGATACTGAAGAAGGTATTCCTAAGATCAATAACTGCAAAATACTTGGCATCCTGAGGAATATTCATCAAGATGATGGAGGGGGTCAGGGACAATTGGGAATTCTGGTAATATATTTTGTTGTTCCAAGGGCGCAAGTCTTGAACCATGTGCCAAATTTTGCCCTTAGCTTTCTTGATCGGACAAATAGGGGTGTTGACACTACAGGGTAAGTTGCTCCTTGTTCTAGCAATGCTATATAGTAGGAGTGATGCCCTCATCAGCTCCTTGGACAGGGGATATTGCTTCACTCTGGGTAAGAGGGCACCTTCATTCAATGTAATCCAGAATGGTGCTGCAGTGTCGATAAGGCCAACATCGTGGGGACCCTTAGTCCACAAGGTGTCTGTTACTCGTGAAAGATATGCTTCTTTTCCTGAATCAAACACTTTGCTTGATGTGGGCGTTCTGACTGTTAACACAGTCTGTTTGTTGTATGTTTTCATGAAAAAGTACAACTCTTTTATTGGGGTCATCATCCTACAGTTAGCTATCCAGTATCTCCCTAACCATCTTTCCTGGCTCTAGGAAGATGACACATGCCCACAAAAAATTATTATGGTTGCTTGCTATTAGAGCGCCATAGACTGGTGTTAATTCCAAAGGCTATGTCTGTAATATCAGTAACTACCTGCCCAGAGTCTTGTCCCTGTGGTAAAAAAGGAATTCCTTGGGCAATTGAATCTCTTTTCCCAGAAATTCTGGCGTTTCTGCTATGATGGTGTATACCGCTGTAGTAAATGCCTCCATATCAGTGGGTCATGCTCTAATTTGCTCTCTGCTGGAGGAATCTACAACTAGTGCCATAATTCTGGAACGTCAAATTCCAGGTGTGGATCAAATCGTGGTACCATCTTGTTCAAAATGAGTGGTCATATTTAATTTGGCATCAAACCTCTTTCTAACAAATTTGCTGGGCAGCTAGAGAGAACAGTATACAGCCATCAATGTGCCTCCCTCCTACTTCCATCTCCACTGGTTTGGTAAAAGGAGCCCTTATAACGTCCCTAGAGAATGTCTGTGTGTCCATTGATCTTTTGGAAATTGGAAGGCCTCCCTGTCAAATACACGATTTTTTTGCTCCTGTTTTATGAGGAATGCATACCTCTTGTCATTGATGGCTACCGTCACAGTGGGTTCCTCATCTGGCCTGTGCGCGTTACTGACAAGACTGGACACACAGAAATACTCTGTGGGCATCCTCATAGTGTGTATTCTCCCAGTGGGGGCACCTGCAAAGGATTTCCTCCCCTCATACCTACACCTCCTTGTCCACTTTAGAAAGGAATCTCCATGGGGGTGCTTGGTAATTCTGCCGAGGCAGTCCCTGCTGCGCTTAATGTATTGCTGGCAGCTGCACGTTTTGCGAGGGTGTCTGGGGCAGATATATTATTTGTGGACTTAGCTTTGGCTGTACTGTCATATTTCCTGATTGACCACTAATTCTCATTCCTCCATTGTGCTCATTCCATCTCTTCATATTGCAATCTTTAATAAGATGCCCAAACCTCTGACAATAATAACATTGCTGATTGATCCCTTCTTGGAGGACCCATCCTACCTCTCCCTACTCCTCCTTGTCTTCCTCGTCCTCCTCTACTACTTCCCTGTGTCCTTACATCGTTTTGCTGTTGTTGGTACTGTCATTGGGTGGCTCTTTGGACTGTTCTGCAGACATTTCAGCCATCTGAGTGGCCACTAGCGCCACAGAACCTTCCAGCCTTTTGAAATGCTGTGTCTGTTTTGTCTCCTATGGGGGAACTAAGTAGGCTTTTTACATCCACTATTGCCAGGGCAGGCAGCCTTCTCCTTTTGTTTTGGTACCATTTTGAAAAACCCTGGTCTCTAGTGAGCCTTTCGCCTCCCGTTGGGGGGAATTGGTGGTAATTGACCTCATCCGCCTCCCAGAGGGTGTAGAAAAAAGTGTTGAGACCTTTTTTGGGGGTGGAGACATTGCCATGCCGATGGTGGGCATCTCTCACTCCATATTTTTTTTCCTGAAGTCTGACGTTTGAGCCCCCTGCGGGGGCTGAAAGACTGTTCCCTTTTTGGGTTGGGGGCATGGCCATGCTCATGAAGCAGCCCCCACCACTTTGTTTTTTCCCCCTAGTGTCTAGTGGGATTTTTGTCCCCATGAGACCCCGCCCCCCCCCCCCCCAAACCCAAGAAAGACCCTTAGGGTGGTGGTCATGGACATGGTCTGAGTGGGTAGCTCCCGTCCCTATTTTTAAAATTTATTTACCCTGGTGTGTAATGGGAAGATTAGGGGTAAATTTCCCATCCAACCAAAGGAAGAGGGGGGGCAAAAAGACTATGCCTAGTTGTTCGGCGGTGGCATGCCCATGGTGGGGTGCCTCGCACCTATATATATTAAATTTCCCTGGTGTCCAGTGGGCTATCTGCTCCTGGGGGAAAGGGGTGGGGGGTGCAGATCAAGGGTAATTACTCCTTTCTAGATCCTGGCAGGTAGAAAAATTGAAATGCTTTGGGGGGTGAGAGGGAAGGGGGCGCTCCCCAAATATCCCTAGTGGGTAGATCCCTGGTTAGGGATCAATCTCCTGTGGCGGTCCCCAAACAAGGATTCACTTGGCTGAGAGTTCATTAGAAATGGGAGATTTTTCCCTCTCCAATGATACCTCTCCCAAGAGAATCAGTGCTCCGGGGTCTAAGCTATGCTCTCAGAGCACTTATGTGGTGAAAATAAACCAAGCCCATCAGCTCGTTTTGCTTTCACTTTACTGTAATGACATCAGCACTCCCTTGCCCTTCTGATCATCATTACATTTAAAAAAAAAAAAAAAAAAAAAAAAGGCTTGGGCTGCTCAGGAAGCTCTTCCTTACCAGCCCAAGGTAAAAAATAGAATAAAAGAATCCCTCTGGCACAAACAACTAGAGGGCCCTTAAATACTTCCCGAGTATTGGCAAATGGCTGGCAGACTCACTGGGGAGGTAGTGCAGTAGACAGCCTCACTTAACAGGGTAAATGTTCAAACCTTTGAAGCCTACACATTTTAATCTTAAGGAGATATCAAGACTTTTTGATTCAAGGAAAATAAATAGTGAAGTTTTTTATATTGAAATATGCTGTTACTTTACCTAATGTGATTAATTTCATCCACTTCTGCCGTTAGAGATGTCTCTTCTCCAAAGTAATTAAATCACAATGTTGAATTCCTGTTGGGGGCCCTTATATCTGTGTTTTTGATCAGATAAAAGTGTGCCTTTACTAATGGTCGAGGTGCTATCAGTTGACACATTGTACCATTTTAGAATTAATTAAAAATATTTAAATAGTATTCCTTGTTCTCAGTATGGTTGCTACCTTTGTGTAAATAAAATTCTAGCCATCTATTAATATAGATGGCAGCTGTCCACCTTTCCATTCTCTTTAAGTTTTCCTTAGAGTGATTCCTGCACTTATGCCTTACATCACCAGTCTTGTCCAGGGCCTAACTGGGACCCCATTTTCTGAATGCACAGTTGTCGCCTGCCCCAACTTGAAGAGCTGCCAAGTGACCCCAGTTTATGTGAAACTCCCAGAGTTCATCCTGGCTTTTTTGTTGTTACGTCCCATATGGGACAAATTTAGCTGTGTTATTATTGTCTGCAATACAATATACATTGAGTATGGTCTGGGCCATTCTCATGGGCTTGACTCAATGGCTTTTTTGTCTGTTACTGCTCCCTGCTCCTTTGTAGATAGATTGTCTCCCCATTCTTGTGTTTGTTCCACCTGTGGAGCATTTCTTCTTTATGTCATTTCTGATTGAAATACTTGTATTCATCCACAGCTGACACGAGAGAACTACTTTAATTGTCTTTCAGCACTGCATGGCTTTCAACACTATTGCCAGTACACTTCACCCACTTTTTCAATTGCTTTCCCTCCCATCACACTTCAGCTTATGTTTTGTATGTTTTTTAATTGCTTGTGCAAGGCCCTTCTTCTGCACCCTGATTCCGGGATATTCGCTTCCCTGTCTGATGCTTTTTGTTCCACCCCTTTATTATTGGTAGCATTATTATTTCTGCATGTATGACATTTTTGGAGTGACTTTTATATGAGAAAAAGTATTCCAAGATAACCACTTGTGCATGATTCATAACATACCAGCATTCCTCTTGGAAAGATTTTCCTTTATGGGAAAACACATTCCAAGATGGCTTCCGGTGTATTTTGCTCGCATGCCAGTGATTGTTTAAATTCATAAGTATGGCCTAGATAAGCAAGCTCAATATGTTGTTGAGTGAAGGGTGTGACACATGATGCTTGTGTTTTAGTTTAGCTACTAGCTTCATCCCTCTGCAGTTAGCGGTTTTGCATTTTTTCACTACACTGATGTCTTATCCCTTTCTCAACTTGTGGGAATGTCTGCATACTGCGAAGGAGACTCAAAACTACTTCTGTAGCAGTAATTCTGGCTTCTCACTCTAATACAATGTATACATTTGTGAGTCTTACACATGATGACAGTGTTTCTGCGTGTACGTGCGCTGTCAGTGGTTCTCTTTGCTCTGCATAATGGTGTGGATCCAAGCTATTTCTTGTATTATTTTTCTCAGTCACAATTACTTTCCTTAATTTATAATATTCTGCGTTGTTAAGCTAAACAGCAAACCAAACCAGTGTGTCCCCTTTCCGACAAAGATTTCTAGGCATAGGTTCCTTACCTTTTTAATATTCCCAGGCATCCAGCTGAATCTAAACTTTTCAGTAGTACCTCTGCGCACTGGTGGCACTGTGCAACTTCGCACTGATGCAGCTCTGTTCCACGAGAGATGTGTGGGGCATGTTTAGGTGCCACTCTCACACATTGAAGTCCATTCCTTACTTTCCATGCCTGAGGACATGGTCTGGAGCTTCTCTTAGAGACTGTTACCTCTCTGTTTTTTCCATTAAAATTCTTATTTACTCTGCAAGGTTTGTCACCACCCACCCACTTCCACCCCCCAAGACAACAAGTTTTAAACCCTGTAGGGACTATCCCTAGCAGAGGTCAGTAACCTATCCCCACCAGGTGTGTCTGGGGTTGGCCCATGACTCCAAGACCTACAGAGACGTGGCTCAGAAGTAATCTGACGTAGTTGGAGCACTTCCGTAAGAACGTTTGTTTTCATCTCCATGGTGGAGAGCATGAAGTCGAGGACCTTAGCAGTGCAGCGCATGACAAAAGCATATGAAGCAGACTCGTCTTTGGCAGGAATTTGGGAGGGAGTCAGTTAGAAAAGAGCAGTCACAGGAAAGGTGTCAAGGTGTCAAGCCCACGTTGCAAGTCCTCGCACCAATTATTCTCAGTATAGGGTGGAGCGTACGAGTCCCCTGGGTAATGCTAGTCATCCAAATCCGTGCCACAGAATGAATTGTAAGGAATGGTGTCTGCCTTGTGGAGGGTCACAAGCAGGCAACTACATCTCAGCAGGAATCAGACGTAATGTTGGTCAGATGTAGCCCGTCATCGACTCATCATCGGAGAGCATAATAGGGTCTGGCTCTATGAGGGCGAAATTGGTCTGGGGTTGAAGTGCCTGATCCCGAGGTGGTTATAGCTGCCGGGAGTGGCATCAGAATGGTTCTTAGCTGTCCAGCTTGTGCTAAGCAACAGCATCCACCACACGCCTTGCAGTGATCCTCCGGTCAGCTGGCACACTGCCTGGCACCATTGCTTTGCTCTTGGTGACCCTGTGTTTTTTTTCTCAGTGTCCTTCTCTGGAGAGCCTTGTGGTGCAGGCCTCTCCTAGTCAGTCCAACCCCAATAATTTCTAACCACTCCCCCCAGCAGGGGATTAAAGCACATGAAGACCTATGTGAAGCATGTTTTAACCTATTTCAGTGTGGCCCTGCATTCCATTAACAACATTTCCTTATTGGGCTGCTACAACTATTTCTTTTGGGACTCTGTGGCACAAGTCCTCGCTGGTGTTCCAGAGAACCTCTACCCCGTCCTCTGGCAGGCGATCCAAGATGGTTGTGATGTGGCCTGGTTCACTATTTGTTGTGGCTTGGACACCACCAACTCCATTGGGAGCTCCTTAAGTACCAATGTTGGCATTTGGTGCTATGCGTGGCTACGATCGACTGGGTTCTCGGGCGATGGCCAGTATCTCTTGATGGACATGTCTTTTAATGGGACTCACTGTTTGAAGGCAAGGCTGACTCAGCTCTTGAATGGTTTAGAATGGTCTACTGCTCGCTCTCTGGGTCTTTCTGCCCAACCTCCCCAGGCCCACCAGTTCCATCAGTCAATTCCAGACTTTGGTTGAGGCATTGTCTACCCTCAGCCAATCTTTCCCCAGCAAGGGATCCAGCCTTTTCATGAGAGGCTGAGGTTACCACCGCCACCTCGGCCTAGGCAAGCATGCCACACAGTCCTCACTCCCACCACTGCAGCCCCATCTGCAAAACTCTTTTAGTGCGTCTTTGCAGGATCACTGACACCAGTTGGGAAACAGAATCCACAAATTCTGTTGAGGTTGGCAAGAGATTACAGATTCAAATTACTCCCTCTCACCCCCCCCCCCCCCCCCCTCCACCCCTGCCACCCCCCAAGGCTCCTTCCTTATATTGTAAAATTATTGGCAATCTCAAAACAAGTTAGATATCAACAAATATATATTTTTTAAAAAGGTCTAAGATGTCCATAGGTTCACTTGTTTATTTGGTGTCTTCAGAGTGGATCCAGGCACACATCAGTATTATTCTTGTTACAAGCCATACAGGCAGTTTTCTTGAATTCCATAAAACCACGTAGCCAACACGTGTGACGTCGTAAAGACAGAAAGCCGACGACTTTGTCAGGGCTACAATAAATACATAATATAACGTTCATTGAAACCAAGGCTAAAGTATATGTCCTAATGAAACTTAAATAGAGTTCCCAATCTCATATTCAGGTATAGCTATGCAAATAGTCATGGAGGTGAAGACCACACCTTCATGTGATTAGGCGAGTAGGAGTATATTATAAAGGAAAATTCATGAACTCTATTGTAAATAATCCTCATGCTTCATGCATACCAGTGTGACATGCCTCAAGTGCCTAAGTCAGATCAAGTCAAAACCACAAACTCTTACCAAACCGTATAAATCTGTGATGTGTATATAATCCACGCATCTCCCTCCAAAACCATAGGTTTGTAAAAGCCTGAGATATTTTGACTAAAAGAGAAGTACACACCTTTGTAATACCACCATAGCATCAACCATGAGCTATTTATTGAACACATTATAAATTAATCGTACCTAAACCACCGTTCCAGATTCAAGATGGCGTTTCAAGTCCTGGCTGGGATGGTATATCCCAAAGTGTACATACAGTGCAATGTAGATTTTCCTAGTCTTTTGACAGAAAGTCTTAATTTTATTAAAGACACGGAGGCGAGTATTATGCGTTTCTTTTCTTACTTTAATTAAACAGCAGCAGTCAAGAAACGAACTACAGATCCCATGAGGCTAGGGAAAAGAGCCAATGGAAACAAAAACTTAGTCACAACATGTGAACCAATCAGCATGCATTTAGGGTATTGTGACATCACTTGACTGCGAACAGCCCTCTTTTCTTGCGAGATAAGTCAGTCAGAACTAAATAAAGGAAAAATGCCAAATAGAATAAGAATAGCCATGATAAAAAACAAGAAGCCAGAACAAAAGTTTAAAATTCCAGGGAACCGAGATTGATCCCGGCATACAGCATCAGCAGGTAGTCCAACTCTGGAAGAAGACGATGAAGTTTGGAGACTGGAAATCCAGGAGGAAGATAATGCCTTAAGTGGAAGGTTGAGTGGTGGACGTTGACGCTAAAAAAGAGAGGGAGAACAAACAAAGGTTAAGCAATGTGGAGGGATAATACTCGCCTCCATGTCTTTAGTAAAATTAAGACTTTCCGTCAAAAGACTAGAAAAATCTACATTTTATGTCAGGACCGGAGGCTCCTTTTATGTGAGTTCATAGCATATTAATTATATTCAATGAAACGTTATCAACAGGTTTGCAATAAAAACTTAAATACATTATCATTAGACCAGTCTGTAGATTTAAGAATATCCTCTAAACGGGAACCTGCCCGGAAAGCTTTGGAAGCCATAGCTCCTCTGGAAGAGTGAGCCCCAAACATGGATGTATCAATACCGGCCAAGGACATAATCCATTTAACCCAACGAGCCAAAGTAGATTCCGAAACAGGATTTTAGGGTTTTCTAAATGAAATGAGAAGTTGGGATACAGAGGTTGTTCTTAAATCTGCAATCTTTTGTTCGTAGACTTTTAAGCATTGTCCAACACATAGCTTAGGGTGATCTAGAAAATAAGGATAAAAAACTGAAGATAAATTGTTTTTGTTTCGAGGAACCACTGTAAACAATACCCCAGATGGAGTAAATTGGCGATTAGAAATATCTAAAGCTTTAACATCAGAAAGGCGCTTCATAGAAACAAGTCATAAAAGGAGATAACACTTTTAAGGAAAGCATGACATTATCGGAACATGACAGGAGGAATTTTAGAACTGTTAACGTCCCATAGTTGTCTATATTTTGGCATTGGAGGATTGGAACGTTTTACTCCCTTTAAAAGACGGCAAACAAGAGGATGTTCTTCATCTGGTTTGCCATTCACGTAGGTATGGTTGGAAGAAATAGCTAATCAATATAAATTAATGGTACGAAAATCTTTACCTTTGCTGGCTTCGGCAGTTAAAAAATTTGCGATAAACATTACCTCTGCTGAAAAGGAATCAATGTGTTTTCCCAAACACCAGCTGTGCCATAAAGACCAGGCTGATTTGTAAGCTTTCTTGGTCCCTGAGCCCAGGATTGTGAGATGTATTGTGAAGCTTCTAATGAAATGAAAGGGAGAGATTGGGTATTCCTGAGATTTTCGATGCTGACAGGGTCAGAAGATTGTCCAAAATGAGTGTGGGGACGGAAAAGCAGATCTAACAAAAGGTTTGGGAAAGAAGGAAGAAGGAAAGGAAAGTCTACTGAGAGTTCCAAGAGAGTTGGGAACCAGATTTGGGATTGCCAAAATGGAGCTATGAGCTCTAAAGTCGCTTGTTGCCATCTGAGCTGAGCGAGCACTCTGCTGATCATGAGAAAAGGAGGGAAGGCGTAATTCAGGGAGATTGACCAATCCTGTAAAAAGGCATTGGATGCTAAGGCCAACGGATCCGGACGCCAACTGTAGAACTGAGGAAGCTGAGTGATGAGGCGGGATGCAAACAGGTCGATTACTAAAGGGCCCCATTTGTTCTGGATTTTTAAAAAAATTGAAGAATGGAGTTGCCAATCGCTCGAGTCCCGAAGGTGGCGCGAATGCCAATCTGCTACTGAATTGAGAGTTCCTGGAAGGTACTCTGCATGAACCAAAATATTTTTTGAAAGGCAAAATTCCCAAAAGCCCTTGGCTAGTTCCGCCAAGGGTTTGGATTTTGTGCCCCCGAGGTGATTTATATATCGGACTGCCGAAATGTTGTCCATCCTGAGAAAGATAGCACAACAAACTTTGTTCATTGCGAGGCTTCTGATTGCAAAGGAGCCGGCAAGCATCTCTAAACAGTTGATATGCAATTTGGACTCCTCTAAAGACCATGTACCTCCAGTTGAGATTGGCCCACATCAGACCCCCCGGCCTGAACAGCTTTTATCTGATTCTAATACTAGATCTGGGGCTGATGCAAAGATAGTTCTTCCGTTCCAGGCGTCTAAATGGCCTATCCACCATTGAAGTTCTGTGTGTGAATCGAGATCTTGTGGGATAGTGTCTGAACATGATCAGCCTTTTCTTAAGTGACAAATTTTCAATCTCTGGAAAGCCTGATAATGAAGGGGGCCTGGAAATATTGCTTGAGTGGAGGAAAGAAGACCCACTATTCGAGCCAACCATCTTAGAGAAATTAGAGAGCTGCGTAAAATCTGCAGAATCTCTGATTTTATGGATTTGATTTTTGAGGAAGGAAGAAGGAGGATGGCTGAAACTGAATCTATTTGGAAGCCTAAGAATTCAATAATGTGGGTTCGGGATGAGAAAGGACTTTTCTCTGTTGATGATAAATCCTAGGTCTGATAGAAGGGAACATGTGAGAGATAAGTGAGACGAGAGAGACTGGCTCATTATCAGAATGTCGTCTAAATAAATGATGAGTCTCACACCTTGAGCTCTGAGAAACGCTACCACTGGTCTCATGAGCTTGGTGAAACACCATGGGGCCGATGATAGACCGAAGGGTAGAGAGGTAAAATGAAAGTGTTGGTCTAGCCACTGAAATTGGAGAAACCTCCTGAAGTCTGGGTGAATTTGAACAACGAAATATGCATCTTGAAGGTCCAAATGAACCATCCAATCGTGTTGGAGGAGCCTATCTCTGAGGTGAAGGATGGTTTCCATTTTGAAATGTTGGTAGACCACAAAATGATTGAAGTACTTGGGATTGATTACTGGTCGCATTTTTTTGTTTTTCTTTTGAACCAAGAAAATGGAGCTGGTAAAACCTGATGGATCAGGTTGGGTATGAGAGATGGCCTGTTATTGCATGAGGGATTGTACTTCTGAAGAAATAAGATCTAACATTCCTGTGGAAAAACGTGGAAGGGGAGGCAGCTGTGTTTGAACAGGGATTGAATAAAGTTCGATAATATAACCTTGGACAGTGTTCAGAACCCAAGGGTCTGATGTGATTTCTCGCCATATTGGAAGAAAGTAACGAAGGCGACCTCCTACAGGAATAGAACCAAAAGGTAGGCTTACCTGATTGATTGGAGGATCTGGAATTTCTGTAACCTCTGGAGCGGAATCCTCTGCCTCTCTGCAGGTAGAATTGCAGCCTATATTCTTGGTAGGACGCATTGTAGTAGCCTCTGGAACCTTGATTGGAATATGCACGGCTGGCAAAGCGGCTCTTACTTCTGCCAGCCCTGACAAAAACACGTTGTGTATACATTTTCTTTAAGGATTGTTGGGCCTTATCCAGAGATGTGAACGTTGCCACATATTTAATCAGTTCTTTAATGAACGATTCTCTAAAGAGTAAACCTTCGGTTTTTATATGAGGCTGAACAGTCGCCAAATTGACCAATTTAGGATCAAGTTTCAACAAAAGACCTTTTCTCCTTTCATGTGTAAGCGCAGAGTTCACACTGCCGAGAAGACAGAAAGTGCGCGGGACCCATAAGGTGAGCTCTTCAGGATCCATAAAGGTACCATCAGTTCTGGCCGCCTCAGCAAGATCAAATATGCGTGTCAGAAGTCCGAGAACATCTAACAGTTTGTCTTGGCAAGATGATCATGCCTTGTCCACTCCTTTGTGTGGATCCTTACCAAGTTTAGTAAAAAATGTCAGAAGAGGTTGGTCAATATAAGGGGTAATAGAGGTTTTGTGGGAAAAGGAAGGACGAGGGCATTCAGACTTTAGCTTGGCACTGGTTTGTTTGTCTAAAGGGCAATTAAGTTTGGCAGAGACATATTCGGCCACGTGGGCTGCAGGGACCTACTCAGTAGAGTTAGGGTGAAGAATGTGGCAAGGGTCAAACATTGGAAAACCTTCAGGGTCCAAGAAAGTGATGGGTTTGGAAGTGTCAATGGAGGATAATCTGAGTTTTTTTTTAAGGAGGGGGCGATAAAGAACTAGGGTCCTCCTTGTCAGATAAATTAGTATCTGATTCCAAATCAGGCATGTTGTCATCCGTATCAGGGATGGAAGTAATGATTATGGGGGTATAATATTTTTAGATTTAGATTTATGCTTTAAAGACGATTTCACATTGTCCAAATTTTTATACTCCTTGGAGGGAGCCTTGTGAGGAACCACGTCTTCTGCCATGTGCGAGGAAATCTCACTCGCCTTTAGCGCCATTTTTTGTAATTTTTTGGGATGCTTAATAGGAGAAAGGTGCTGACTGCATTCCCCCGCAGACTGGGCCGAAATAGGCTTGGAAATCATGTTAGAAAAAGATGACTCCAGATTTTTTTGACAATTTTTGAATGGAACATGAAACAGCTTGATGTACAGAGGATTTAATAAAAACATTAAGTTCCTGCCTGATGGTATTAATGTCATCAGGGGCATCATGCTCTAAAGGAGAGCTGTCCGTCTCCATAATATAATAAATACTGAAACTGTATTGAAAAAGGCTGAAAAATCAGCAAACATTTGGCAAGAGAGGAGAAAGAACGAAACTCCACCTATGGGCGGTACCAAAAGGAGATGCAGGAAGCTGTGGCTAACACTCGAGGCTTGAATGAGGAGGTGAGCACAGGTAGGAAAGAGAAACTCTATAAATAACGGAGTAGAAAGAAAACCCCGGCGCGTCCTCAGACCCGGTAGTATTAAAACCACAGACTGATGCAAGCGACAAGCTCCGGTAAGGAAATAAACTCTAAAAATAGAGATTATATGGCGCAGAACGAAATGGGATGTAAGCGTTTCCTCAGACGCGGCAAATATGGCAACCACAGTCTGAGGGAACGTTAAAACCGCTGGGACATGAAAAGAGCGAGGCGCAGCACTCGGAACAAATGTGCGGCAACTTGCCGACTAGAGACAGGAAAACGGCAGAAACAAGCAAGAGCGTGAAAGCAGCATAACTATAAACACTATATATTAAACATATTGAAAGTACAAATAAAACACCAGTTATATTGAATATGGAAAAATGAAGGTACGGAACTTGACTGCGAGCAGCAAGAAAAGAGGGCTGTTCGCAGTCAAGTGATATCATAATACCCTATATGCATGCTGATTGGTTCACATGTTGTGACTATGTTTGTGTTCCCATTGGCTCTTTTCCCTAGCCTCATGGGATCTGTAGTTAGTTTCTTGACTGCTGCTGTATAGTTAAAGTAAGAAAAGAAACGCATAATAGAAGCCTCTGGTCTTGACATAAAATCTAAGATTAAAAAGTTCAAAAAGAGTTTGCCGCTATTTACCAAAATCACGAAAGCCATACGTTAACACCTAAAGTAACCCTCAAAAGGTCAGCTCATCAAAATGTCCATGAAATAAATGCAAAATCAATACCGGAAATATACATACATTCCGTAAGGTACTTACAAGGAGAGTACTCCTTCCTCAAAGTAGTTTGGCGGCGTGTGAGAACTCCATATATGTATGTCCGTATACATATACATACATGCCGTACACGTCACAATCACCAGTTAAGACGCACACAAATGTAATCAATAAAAAGAAAAACGGACTAAAACTAAATCAGGTATACAAATACCGTAACTACGGCAGCCATATTTGTATAACCTCTCTACTACGAGCACATACGTTCCACCAAAAAACTCTGTGTAAATCATGGACGGTCCAATAACCATATCATAAACCAAAATAGCATGTCTTTTTTCAGAACTACGGCACATCCCGGTTATGTCTTATTAAATTATTATACATGTTAGAACAATTTCAGATGAGACAAAACACGAATGCCACAATGTCAAGAACTAGTATATACTCATTCGGCCGCATATCACCGGTAACACTTAACAATTCACTATCCTCTAATTATCATGTGCAAAACTACTCGTGCCAAATGGGGGGTCGCCAGACAACTATTACTAAATGAGTTCCACATGGGAAGAAAGTGTAGATCTACAAGAAGCAGGTCAAAACAGTACAAGTAAGTCATACAAAGTAAAGAATCAATTGTGGTATTCACTGGGTCTCATTACAAGCATTGTGATCCAAAATTGTGTACATTTTACAAGGGAAGTAGGGAGAGTGGTAGAACGCCCCAAAAGTGGGTGAAACACAAAGTAAACACACTATACATTTAATCAGTGTTGTAGTAATTGCATATCAAGTACCCAAGACATAATATAATTTGTGGTCAATAAAATGGGTTTCTCCATCAAGTGTGGTACATAATTCATCACGTTTCACAATGTCTGTGGTGTAATGATATGGACACTGGGTCAAAATACATGGTCAGTGATCCACATTCATGTGCATTCTATTCGAACAGTGGGGAGGTGGTATTATGCCACGCAAGTATAAAGCAAAAAACAAACATATTGTACATTCAATCAGTATACAGTACTTGCATATCATATAACCAAGAAATACTGTAATTCATGGTCACAATTGCGTCCGCGAAAGAGTAAAGCACAAAGCAAACATATGCATTCAGTCATTATAGAGAACTAAAATACCATGTGTCCAAGAAATATTATAATTCATGATCACAATTGAGTCCCCTTTCAACTGAATGTGTGTGCATGACCAACTCCGCTTCACGTTGTCTGAGCTGTAGTTCTCTGTTAACCACCTCTCACATCCCCATATATAGCATCATGCCATAGAATTATATATTGCTGCTGCTGTGCATATTTTCAGTTGTGGGCCTGTGTTCACTCCCCGCATCCACACCTACCCCCTATGGGAACACTGGACTGCCGGACTACACAATTCCTGAGATTCAAGTGCTGAAAGAGTACTTTGCCCAGTTGCTCGATGTCCTTAGTAGGTCTGGCCAAGGGATATCTGGAGTAAAAGGCCTTAAGCCCCACGGTTGGGCCCAGTGATCCCTGTGTGCCCTCTGGCTCTCTGAAAGGCGTTCCGACAGTCCAGGAGTAGGGTATATACAAATATGTGCCCTACAGGTCCAATGCCACCATCAAATCTTCAGGGTCGAGGGCAGACAAGACCTGGGCTAATTCAGCATGTTAAATTTCTCCACCAGGAGGAAGATTTTGAGAGGGCGCAGGTCTAGAATTGGTCAGAGGCCTCTGCCCTTTTTGGGGACCAGAGAGTAGTGGGGATAACAACCACGATCCACTTCCGGTCTCGGCACCCGCTTGATAGCTCCATTGGTTAAAAGGGCTTGCACTTTCTGCCACAAAACGGAGAGATGGTCCTTCTACGATCACTATATGGTATGTGCCACTGGTTGAACAAAACTGCAATCCACGAGACAGGCCTATGTCATGGTGCACATATATGATCCATGTTTGCCTGCGACATTAAAAAATCATAATTGTTAGACCTGGCATCTTTTGGCGTGGTTTCCCCTGACCTTTTGCTTTCTGACCTCGTGTTCTAGTTTTAGGACTCTGCACTTTTTAATTGCTGACCAGTGCTAAAGTGCATGTGGTCTGTGTCTAAAACATGAAAAACATTTGGTTTCCCCATGAATGGCATATTTGTTTTACTGATAAGTACACTATGTGTACCCAGGGCCTCTAAGTCAAATGCTGTTAGTGGGCCTGCAGCACTGGTTGTGCCACCCACTACAGTAGCCTTTCAAACATTCATCTGCCTACCTTTGCAGAGCCTGTGTGTGCAGTTCAAACTGCCATTTTCGACCTGGCATATGGACCCACTTGCCAGACCCAAACCTTACTTTTTATTACATGTAAGTCACCTCTAAGGTAGGCCCTAGTTAGCCCCAAGACTGCGTTCATTGTATTTAAAAGGTTGGGCATGTATTTTTAGATTTAACATGTCAGATACTGAAAAACTCTTAAATTAGTTTTTCTCTATTGCAAGGAACTATCTCTCCCCTAAGCTAACATTGGGGTTACCTTAAAATATGTGTTAATTATAATTTCCAATTGGGAAAATATAGAAATATAGAGTTTGGTGTCTCTGGACTCTAAACTTAAAATACATCTTTTGGTAACGCTGTTTTTTAAATTTCTGGTCTGAAATGTCACTTTTAGAAAGTTGGCATTTTCTTACTTTAACCAGTGCTTAATTAGTGCTTCTTGTTTCCGGTGCTGAGCACTGGCACTTATTTTTGAGGGCCGGAACTTATTTTTCTGCCTCAAGCATTTACTGCGAACAAATGACACGTGCGAAAGATGGAGGAAGAGAAAAAGCGAAAAAGTGTCAATATGGGAGGAAGCAGGAAGCTGCTAGGGGGAGCTGAAAGGGCAGGGAGTGGTTTTTAATGGATTGACGAAGCCCTAGATGGCTTCAGGATTACGCTGCCTCAGTATTCCGTGTTTGCATATCGAATTGCAGCAGCCTCGTGTTTAGGAGGAGGGCTTTGGCACCGGCACGTTTTTATTTACAAATTAAGCACTGACTTTAACCATTCTGTGCCATAGCCTACCTCTGAATACATGTCTGGGTTTAGGTGACAGCTACACTTGTGCATTCTCTCCAGATAGCCAACCACACAGGAAGGGCTGGGTGTGACCGAGGTTACATCTGCATTCATCTGTGTACTGATAGTCTTTCTGCGCAGGGAGATGGAGAGGTAGTGCACACTTATATCTGAATAGGTTGTGGCCTGGCCTCAAACAAAGGGATATTTAGCCCCTACTGACATTCAGGAGCCAGGGCTGGGTTGAAAGGGATTTTTGTGCACTTTAGAGAATTCCTTTGAAGCTACATCTTTATCAAAGGTCTTTTTGAGTATAAGTACTGGACCTCTGACCCCATATACTCAGAGCACTTCTGGTCTGAGGACACTCTACCAGGAAGAAGGACTGCTGTGTTGCCAGATGGGACTGCCACTTCGCTGTTTGCTTTGCTTCTTGCCTGGGAGTGAGATGACTGGACTTAACTCTCTACATCCTACAATCTAAAGTTTCCCCAAGGGCCTGACTGAGCGTGCTTCCCGTTTCTGAAGTCTCAGGGATATCAAAGACTTCACCTGCATCTGGCTACCAGCATCTGGACTCCACTGATGAGAATCCTGCTCTGCCAAGTGGTGCCAAATCCAGTCCTGGGCCCTTGAGGTAAGTGTGGTGATGCAACACAATAAACTGAATATCAACACCGGCGCATCGACTAGAACAAACGCATCCCACTGCAGAAACAACGCTTTGCAGCTGCTGGCACTGAAGCTGCGGAAACCGCTTGCTGACTGCGTACAGCCCCGACTTTGCGGATTCATCGGATCTGGCCCATATCGCTTCTGGACATCATGCATCTACGATGTTGCCAGATCAGGAAAAGAGCCGTCTCCTGCACTAGCTACGCAGCCCTTCCTTTGGATCAATGCATCATCCCGAGTATTGACGCATCCATGGTACTGTCGGCGTCTGTGTGTCTTCTGTACCCGGCCTGCACTCCATCGTGGTCAGACTAAACTTTTAGATTTGCCCTGTCGAGGGCGAACAGATAGCCCCGGTTGGAGCTGTTGACTCATTTTTATTTAATCTTTGAAAATTCATAACTTGACTTGTGTATGTTGGATTTTTGTTGTTTTGGTCTTGTTTTACTTATGTAAATATTGGCTATGGGTGTTCATGAAAGTGATGGCACATCAGAGATGAGGGGTGCCAGCCTTCTCCTACATCGACCACTGGCTGTTCATGGTGCGCTCGCCCCAGTCTGTTGTCAACCACCAGCAGGCTATACCGAACCCTCTGCCATCTTTTGTGTTCACTATAAATGTGCTCTAGTTGCACCTGAATCTTTCGGTAATGCACCCCTTTATCAGAGTCTTTCTGAACATGATTCGATTTCCTACCTTTTTTTCCCTGGAAAAAGAGTCCATGAAATTCAGGCTATGATATAGAACTTTCAGGCACGGTCCTGGATTCCAGTAGGGTTGACTCTGAGGCTGCTGGGACTGGTGGCCTTCTGAATCCTGCTGTTGGAGCACACCAGGTGGCATATTTGGGCTCTGCTGTGGGATCTGAACTTCCAGTGGGCCCACCATCAAGTAACCTCTACGAACTGGTCCAGATTTTGGAGCAGACTTCAAAAGATCAGCAGTAATGGTTGCTGAACCTCGATTGGGTCAGTGGCAGACCCCTATCCCTTTCCAACCCAGATGTTGATAGTTGTGACCGATGCGTTGGTTTTGGGCTTGGACGATCACCTGGGAGACGTGGAGATCAGAGGCATCTGGTCTCTGGTGGAGTCCAGGCTCCATATCTAACTTTTGGAGCTGAGGGCCATCCACTTGGCACTGAAAGCCTTCCTACCATCCATCAAAGCGAGGCTGGTACAGGTGTCATGGACAACAACACTGCCATGTGATATTGCAACAAACAGGGTGGGTGGGGTCACGGACCATGTGCCAGGAAACTGTGTCTCTGGGCATGGCTGGATCACAAGGAATCTTCCTCGTGGTGAATCACATGGCCAGGGTGGACTAGCTTGCAGATCACGAGTGAGAGCTGCTGTTCAGGGTGGAGCAAGATCTCTTCCACGAATGGGGAGAACCCTGGATGAATTTGTTCACCACTGCTGAGCACACGCAATGTCAGCACTTTTGCGTGTTGGAGTTTCCAAGGCGTCTCTCACTCAGAGATGCGTTCTGCGTAGAGTGTAACCCGAGACCCCTGTATGCCTTTCCGCTGATACCACTCCTGCCCAGGGTTCTCAAGAAAACCAGGACTAACCAGGCCCAAGTCATGCTAGTGGCTCAGGGGAGTGTAGTACCTAGAAGTCCTGGGCTTGTGCATCTCCCTCCAAACAGACTGCCACTCCGGGATGATCTCCTGTCCTAGCAGTAGGGTAGCTTTCTCCATCCGGGCCTGATCACACTCCCTCTTCATGCATAGAGAAAGAGCGGTGGCAGCTAATGCCTTTTATCTTCACCTGGAGGTTGTTGATGTTGTTCTTGCAGACATGCATCCATCAATGACCACTGTATAAACCTGTGGTTTGGATAAATTTGTGGTTTGATACAGCACCTGCCAAGTTGACCCCCTTCAGGTCAAATCATCTGATGTCCTGCTTTTTTTTTTTCTTCACTTTCTCTTGCCTAATAAGGTTTTGCCTTAGGCAGTATCAAAGGTTATCTTTCCGCCCTCTAGGCTTTGCGTCTGGTACCTGATCAGCCCTCTCTATTTAAATCACCAGTTGTGAAGCTGTTTTTGTAAGGGTCTACATTATTTGTTTCCCCCGTAATCCTTGTCACACCCCAGTGGAATCTGAATTTGGTAATGACATTTCTGATGTGTGCTCCTTTTGAGCCTGTGCACAGTTCTTCCTTGAGATTCCTCACTCAGGCACCTGTGTTCCTCGTTACCATCAACTTGGTTCGGAAAAGGAGTGAACTGCAGGCTTTATGTGTCCATCCTCTGTACACCACCTTCTTCTGAGATAAGTTTGGTTCTCCGTACCAGAGCCTTCTTCCTTCTGAAAGTTTGATGCTGTTCCACGTTGGCCTACCTGCATTCTATGCTCTGCTTCACCCCTCTAAGGAGGAGGAGAGACTCCACCACTTGGACTCCAGGAGAGACCACTGTTTTGTTTTTACACATATTGTACCAAAGAAAACTTAATGGACAATCAACTTTTTGTGGGATTTGCTGGAACAAAGAAAGGCAAAGCTGCCTAAAAGCGTACGATCTTGCACTGGTTTGTGCTCTGCATTAGGATGTGATACGCATTGGCAAAGAAGGAATGGGCAGTGTTCTTGATAACATTCTGGTGACCAGTCTGGTCCCCTTATCCTTGCAGGGCTCATATATCATCCCAGTTTGTATAAGGGGAGCAGGTATGATCCAGCGAATTATAGATTGATTGTCCTGCTCGAAGTCGACATTAAATTCTTTGCCTCGCTAGTCCTCCAAGATCACAAAGATTGGGCCATTCAAGCAAATAGAATTCCATTATTTCATACTGGTTTCTGCAAAAACACCAGGACCACTGACAACATCATAGCATTGGCTCAGTTAATCCATTCAGCACTTGCCAACAAGCAAGCACTGCATGCATATTTTATTGACCTTAAACAAATGCTTTAACATTGTTGATAGGCCAAGTTTTACGGCAGAAACTAAGTAACTTTGGCCTACCAACAAAAATACGGATTGCCATTTTTGCACATTTGGGTGCAAGTCAAACTTGGTGAGGATGGTACCCTGTCAAACAGAGTATCCATTAACCAGCTGATCATTACTCAATATGCAGTATGTCCACCACAGTACTATTAGATTTCTTGACGATTGGGTTGCACTCCTCACTCAACAACTTGGTCACCTACTCCAAAACCTACAGGTTATAAAAAAAATCCAGTCAAAAAACTAGGTAGTTACTTTTACAAATTCAGGCAAGCGGCATTCCCGGCCTTGGAAATCAGATCATATTATCGATAAGACAAACTCCTACACAGATCTGGGTATTGAGTTCCAGGCCTCCGGTGCCTCAAGTCTCTATATGGAAGCCCTGCAAAAAAAGCTGTAGAGGTAGGCGCAGGTTTGTGTAAAGCTGCATCTGCCCTTACAGGCCCCTCGTTGTTACTTCAAGTCATAAAGGCAATTTTCTGCCTTCGCTGGTGTACAAACTGGAAGCCTTTCCTGATAAATTTGGGCGGAGATTAAATCAGCAGCAATCAAGGCTATTTCAACAAAGCTTTCGGCTGCCGAGCTCCTACATGGAATCTCAGATTCGATTAGGATTCGGCCTCACAAACCAAACACTGACACAGAGAGCAAATCTAGTGAAACTGTTGTTCCAAGTAAAGAAAGCATTTATTGAAACTGTAGTTCCAACTAAAGAAACCAGATGCCAGAACCTTCAAATCTCTACTTTGCTAAAAGTTGTTTAATTTGTCTTCCCTACCCTGGAAGATGTCATTCGGAAGACTTTGACCGATTTACAAATGACCCTCCCTTGGGCTTTGAAAATCTCATATGATTCAGTCAAATGTCTTTTAGGAAGGATCATTAAAAGCATGTGAGTAAAAAAAAATGGCTTTCTTATGCTACAAACCATGGGCCAGATGTATCTAGCAGTTTTGCCCATTCTGTGTCTATGGGAAAATGTGTTCATACATATGGCCCCAAGTCTCATAATCGTTTTGTAATAGCGTCTTACTGTGAGCTGAATCCTAAACCCTACCTGTTACTTCCTGTGTCAAAATTCAATAAACAGAGGGTCTTAAGATACGAAAGGGCCTATTTGATGTGGCAGAAGTAGCCCAAAGATGGACAGGAGCTACCTGCCGCATATGTCCCTGCCTGTAGGACTCACTGGCCCATGTATTGTGCTCCTTCCCTGGGTTTAAGTTGAAAATAAATGATTCTGGTTTAAGCCATTATTTAGAGAACTGAACATTTTCCTATGTAAGGAGTAGTCGATCACGGCTTTCGGGGTAGGGACTGCAGTCTCACTGCTCGCTTTGTGAAGTTCATGGACAGGGTGGCCACATGGCGAGCACCGCAATTCTCGAAGTGCAGTCAATTTGTGACTTTTCCTAAAGAACTCCTGGCACTTGCACTTTTGGCCAGCTTATAGAGTTTTATTCTTTCAATTCCTAAAGAACTGATACATGCATTCGTTTTTTATGAAGTGTTCTTCTGTGATTTATGGAATGCACACAATTTATTAATTTTCAAATGGTTTTAATTAACTATAATTATTATTATTAAGCCTTGGCAAAGATGCAGCACACTCTTTGCCTGCTTGGTCCTGCAGGACTTTCTGGTGTGAGTCCATTCACAGACCCGCATCCAGTAGATGCTGCTTTGGTTTCTGTTCAGGAGGTGAGAAATCTGTGTCTAAAAGTCTGTATCAGAAGTTACTTATCTTCGGTAATACTCCTTCTAGTAGAGATTCTATCTAGCTGCCGATTTCTCACCAACCCTACCATCCTCCCTATTCTGTGATTGGACACTACCTAAAAATTAGATCCCAAGTCTAGGAATCGGTACACTGATCTACCAGTTTGCTTTTGAGTCTCCTCATGTGGGGGAGCAGACAGTCCCAAAAGCCACCGACGTCAGTGTTCATGAGTCGCTCCTATTTTGGCCCTGCATGTCACTTCTGGAGTGGAACAGTGCTAACGCAGAAAATCCAAACTATTTAGTCATGACAGACCAAATAGCGGATTTTATCCCCTAGGCCAATGAACCGAACCCAGTCTGCTTTAAAGATAACATCATAATAAAACACCATAAACAATATATATCAAACATATAATAATCGATTAGTACTTCAATAACCACACCAATTTATTACGAAGTTAAGGATTTATTTACCTATATTAACAATGCTAAAGTCACAAAAATAATTTGTAAGCTCAAATGATATATCTACAGAAACAACAATGGCTGATTTAATCAGCGCATGCATCTAAGTTTAATCAATGCAAACAAACACAATATTTCTATGGTTATTAAACAAAACCATGACAATAGAATTTGAGCAAGAGAAATTGAATACATTTGATTTAATAGAGAAAGGACATCAATAACCATCCAGAAATATGTGAATAGCACCTCTCTAACCACTAATTAGCATTAACATGTTGGAGTTCATGTAAAAAGAATTTAGTAACATAAATTTTGAAAAATAGCTAGCTAAGGAACTATCAAAAATAGCAGCAGTATTATATTATCAGCAGTTAATACCTGGAAAACAAAAGACAAACAACCATATACATTTCATACAATTACCCAATCACTAAGGTATTCAGGGACAACTTCTACTTCATCAAGAGGACAGCAACATCAGACATCAGGATTGGGACAGAAACAAAGTGAGAGTATGATTTAGAATTTGGACTTTAAGATTACATAACCATCAAATCATTTGTTCAGTATTGAACAGACAAAGCAAACTCAGAAAATAATAAACACCAGCATTGTCAGTAGACTAACTGGCAAAGTACGAAATGTCAAAATGACAGATCATAAAGAATAAGATCTCTGGAACTCAGTATACACGACCTAGAGCATCAAAAAGAAACTACATCAGACTGACTACCCCCCAACTAATGGTGACTGAACATTAAATTAAACTTACTAAACTCACTGATTGGACACAGTTTTCTCACCATATTTCTCTGAACCAATCAGAACACTAACAAGTATCAAAATTATATTAAATGTTACCTCTAAGCCTTTCTATTTGCTGTTAATCCATTGATGAAACTCACACTGATACAGTTGTTGTTTCTTCTTCTGTTGCATTTGTAGACTCGGTTTAAAACTCGAATTACGTCGACACCGGCTATGGATTACAAAATAAGGAAACATTTCTCATCTCGTCATTCTGTCCTCGAGGAAAAGAACATAGGTTAGAAACATAACTACAAGCAAATACAATGAGTGAAGTCTGTTAGGCCACGAAAATGCTGCTAGGAAACAGAACACACTAGAAACATTTTATAAAGATAACATTTTACAGTGACCTTGCATCTGCTTGTGCTTTAGTCCAGCAGAGGCCACTAAATACACATTTAATTCTGACATTTGTTTTAGAAAAGAAACACACTCTTTTGAAAAGGCTGAATAATTTCATTAGCTTAAGTTAGCTTGAAAAACAAAAAGTAGGCCTTACATATGATGTTGGCCATAAAGTTGATCTCAAATCTTGATTTTTTCATAAAAATTAATAGACAATGATTAATATATATCGAAATACGAGTATTGTTACATATGTGAAAAATGAAACATAAAATCTACGCTCTTATAATCCCTCCTATGTCATCACACAAAAAAACCAAATAAATGTATTTATTTCAAAATTTTAGAATTTAGTCCCCTTCACGTTTTTATAAAATTTCTATCTTCTCGAATTTTCCCAAGACATTTTTCCATCTGAATTTCTACCCTCCTCTAATTTTTTCAAATCTTTTTCTTTTAATCCTTTGAAACAATTTATATATTTCCCAAATTCCAATTAGACAAAACACAGAGATTGAAATCCATTTCACTAGTTTTAATATAATACCTTCACCTAGGTTGCCAATCCAATTTCCCACTGAAGCAATTCCCTTGCCAGACTTCCCCCAAATAGTTTCAGTTAATTATTTTAATTCTGTTTTATCTCTTGTTAAATTATTAATTAAACCTCTAACTAACTTAGTATTATCCGGTATGTATGAACAACAGTGACGCGGACCAAGTAATTTACAAAGTCCGCCCTCTTTTGCTAAGAGAATGTCTTAACACAAGGCGGTTCTGAATAGTCATAGCTCTTGTAGCAGCCAATTCAATATCCAGGAGTAAAATAGCTCCTGAGTGATCCGTTAACATGTTATCTACAACTGTAGACAACTTCTGTATCTTTATTGAATTCGGAACAACTCCCACTGAAGGAATTATTGCTCCAAATATGTCTTCCACAATGCTAGAAGTTGATTCTCACTTGTGTCTCGTTTGAATTTCAGAAAATTTAGGAAACTTACTTAAGTCTTCCAGCTGGTACATTTTCAGAAACACTGTTCCAAAATAACATGTGCCATACCATCTTCTAGGAAGATGATAATAAGCATTTTTCCCACAAATATAGTACACACGAGACACTGATGGATCCTGACCATGGAACATAAAACTCCATTTGCTCCCAAACAAAAACAAATGGCTACATTCACTCGTTCCCACATATATTCTATCTAAATAAGACTGCTGCCTGTATATACAAAGTTTGCCTACATGCATTGCATCTAAGTTCAGTTTCCCTTGTTTAGTAATGCCAGTATATGCATGATCAGTTCCAGGAGTTCACAAAATGAATCCCTTATCTATTTTTGTTTTAATTGTTCTTCTCCTATCCTTTGTGTTATCTAGAAATTTCTTCTCTACAGGTGTAAGTAAACAGGTTAAATTGTTGCGGTGCGAGAAGGCAGTCCCAAACGTTAATATAGGTTCAAAGAAACCCTTTACTATCTCTATGTTGTGATCCCTAGCTATCTTACTAAGATCTTTAATAATAGACACAAAAGAAAACACAACATCTGTATTTGAGTAAAAATATTGAATACATTCTTGGTTATAGAATCGTGTTAGTAAAAGACTCCAACTTATAGCATAAGTAAGGCTTAAACTATGATAAGCAATTCCCTCCTCAACTGAAGCTGGAATCTGCGTACAGACATAACAATCTTTCGCATCCATTACCTCAACATACTCACGCAATAAACAATAGAAGACATTAGAGGAAAGTTCTTCCTCTTCGTTTAAGTATTTCTTGTCTATTTTACACCTTTCCACCTCTGAAAGATCATTAGTTGATTTTGAAAGAGTAAAAGTAGTAGGTGTAACAATGGTATGGTTGGCTCCATTCGATTAAAAAAAAAACAATCACAATCAATAACAAACTTACTGTTGCACAAACAATTGCCAAACCAATACCTATACATTTACAACGACTATTCTTAGTATGTTGATTACTAAAGTTTCCCATGGTTTGTAAAGAACTAAAAGTAAAAGCAAAAAAACAATTATAGCTATGCAGCAAAAATCAAAAACAAAAGACATAAATTTCAAAAATCTTTAACTAGCAGTCTTCAAATTCAAACCATCCTACTTTTTTTTGTAAATTTTTTTTTTTTGTTCATTCACACTTTCAGGACCTTTAGCAGCTTGTCAAGTTAGGTTATCAAAGACTTTTCCACTTTTATTTTTCAAATTCAATTTTTCCCAACAAATGTTCATTAGTTTCCTTCATGTACCAGAATATAAACCCGGAATGTCTCTGTCAAAACAAAAATTAAAAAACTCTTCTTGCCATTCATTTGTAGTTGCATATGCCCATTCTGGACCAGAATATCTCTTATTTGAAACTCTCTTCCTTTTCAATCTTTGACCAACACAAACCTCTCCTTCACTCAGATCTTCTTCTTCATGTAACTCGTTTTCGTCCTGAATTGCTTGTACTACGTTGATCTTCCCTGCTCCTGAACCTTTCTCTTGCCAGTTATCACCTTTTAGTGGCTTTATCGTCAGAATTCTTTTCAAAATCAAACTCTTCTCCTTTGACGTTCCCGCAACTAGTTCAGGAGGAGTCAAACTGTTTTGTCTTGGATCTGTCTCAACTTCTTCTCCACTGGTCTCTTGTTCAGTCTCCTTTATCAGACCATCTGAGGACACCCTCCTCAGAGCAGGTCTTCTCTTGACCGATGCTCTCTCTTGTTCTCCTTGGACCTGTTATTTTATTCTTTCAGTCAAGGATGGTTCACCTTTGTCTTCCAGGATACCCTCCACCTTGTCTGATACAGGAATGGATACTTTGTCTGTAGCCTCCAGCTCTTCTCTTTCTTTTTCTTGACCTGGAGTACACTTAGGTGCAGGTAATCTCAAATGTTATTCTTCCTGCTCTGTTGGATTGTTCACTTTCCGAGTGTGGCTTGCATGTATCCAGTTCGCAAGTCCTGTACACTTCACAGCTGTAGTCGTTATTATCACCTGGTAGGATCCTTTCCACCTTGACTCCAAGCACAACTTCCTCACGTGCTTACGGATAACGACCCAATCACCAGCTTTCAAGTTGTGTCCTTGACCTTTAGATGATTGTAGTGTAGTAGCTTCCTCCTTGTGAGAAAAAGATCGTACCACATCAGCAGTAGTCCAACACCATATCATTTGTAATGTTCACAAGTGCATTTGTAGGTACTGTTGGTAATGTCATAGCTCCATCCATGAGGACTTCATGGGGTGACAGTCCTGTTTTCTTATGAGGAGTACTTTTCAATGACATTAGAACCAATGGCAGTGCATCTGGTCATTTCAAATTTGTTGACGTACACATTTTCGCCAATCTCGATTTTAGAGTGCCATTCATCTGTTCTACAAGCCCTTAGGCTTCTGGGCAATAACTACAATGGAGTTTCTGCTCAATGTTTAAAGCTGAACATAGCAATTTAATCACTTCATTTCTGAAGTGGCTTCCCCTATCTGATTCCAAAGAGACCGGGGAACCGAATCATGGTATTACCTCTCTAAGTAGTAACTTTGCTACTGTAAGGCTATCATTTCTCCTTGTAGGATAAGCCGCAATGCAGTGACTGAACATGCTCAAAATCACCAACACGTACTTCAAACCAGCACACGCAGGCATCTCAACAAAATCCATCTGCATTCTGCTAAATGGTCCTCCTGCCATGCCATTTTGTCCCATATTGACCAATGTCCCTTTGCCAACATTCATTTGCTGACAAATAGTGCACCTATGGCAAATTGCTTCTGCAGCCTGTCTAAATTTTGGATTGAACCAATACTGTTTGAAAGTAAGAACCATTGCATCTCTCCCTATGTGAGCTTGCCCATGGTACTATCTAGCCATTTGTGTCAGTAGACTTTTGGAAGAACTACTTTCCCTTCCCCTGCATCCAGATGTCATCATCCCGCTGGACACATTTTAACTTCAGCCATTCTTTGCGCTCCTCTTTAGGGATATTGGGCCTCATTACGACCCTGGCGGGGGGCGGAGGCCGCCCGCCAGGATGCCGCCCTCCATAATATCGCTCCGCGGTCAGAAGACCGCGGAGGGTATTATGAGTTTTTCCCTGGGCTGGCGGGCGGTCTCCAAAAGACCGCCCGCCAGCCCAGGGAAAAACTCCCTTCCCACGAGGATGCCGGCTCGTAATCGAGCCGGCGGAGTGGGAAGGTGCGACGGGTGCTACTGCACCCGTCGCGTATTTCACTGTCTGCCAAGCAGACAGTGAAATACTTTTAGGGGCCCTCTTACGGGGGCCCCTGCAGTGCCCATGCCATTGGCATGGGCACTGCAGGGGCCCCCAGGGGCCCCACGACAATCCCTACCGCCATCCTGTTCCTGGCGGGCGAGCCGCCAGGAACAGGATGGCGGTAGGGATTGTCAGAATCCCCTCGGCGGCGCAGCGAGCTGCGCCGCCTTGGAGGATTCTAAGGGGCAGTGGAAAACCGGCGGGAGACCGCCGGTTTTCCCTTTCTGACCGCGGCCAAAGCGCCGCGGTCAGAATGCCCCGCGGGGCACTGCCAGGCTGTCGGCGGTGCTCCCGCCTACAGCGGCCCTGGCGGTGTTACACCGCCAGGGTCGTAATGAGGGCCATTGTCTTGAATAGCTTTTAGGGCCATATGTACGAACACTTTTTCCCATAGACACAGAATGGGTAAAAACCTTTGCTACATCTGGCCCTTAGTTCCTCCAAGGTATCAACAATTTGCATAGGAAAGTTTGCATAGACTTCATCATTTTCAGCTAACAACTCCCTATTTCCTTTGAAGGATATGCCATTCAAGGCGCAAAACTTTGCGACTTGATCTGCATATGCATTTCCCAATGACACATAATATTGTGATCTCTGATGTGCACTGCATTTCAACACAGTAACTTTCCCATGCATTTGTATAGCTTGTAACAGCTCATGAATTCTCTCACCATTTCTTATTGGTGAACCAGAAGATAGGAAACCTCTCTCTGACCAAATCTTACCAAAATCATGAACAGTTCCGAATCCATATTGACTATCTGTGTAAATTGTCATTTTCATCTGAATTGAAATATGGCAGGCTCTAGTAGGAGCTACCAGCTCTGCTACTAGTTTTGCCTCCAAACTGTCTTTGACATTTACCTTAGACTTTTTCCTGGAAGCACTGTTTACAAAGTTGTGCTAAGGTACCCCCTCAGCCATTTTCCCTCAAGTCCTGTTGTAGCTCTAGTCTGCGTTGGTAGTCCCATTTATCCCAGGATGCTTCTCCAGCAGATAAACTGAAACAGTTTCCCTCTCCTACTTTATAACCTTCTTCCTGTCTACACCGACAATTAGTGCTGAATGATTTACGTGGACTTTGCAAGAGGGTTTGTCTAGGTTTCTAGAGACCAACCAAGATATTGGTGCCATTACTGAAGACCAACTATATCCAACTAGGTGCTACAGCACTTATGATAAGGCTCCGGAAGTGAAGTGTATTGAGACTCCTAACCCTGTGTTAGAGAATAAGGGCTTCAGAGTCCTGGTGGCCACAACAGCTCCCCCAACAAATCTGTCTTTGCCTATAGAGCTACGGGTATACAAACTAGCTTGAGGCATTTGAAAAGTGGCTTTCTCTGAGCCTGTTGTCTTAGCCGTTGGATGAAAATGCTAGACCCCCAAGAAGAGTGCTGTATGTCTCCAGGAATTCTCCAGTGGTGGTGATGGCCATCAAGGTGGTGACTTCCCTGGAAGATAAAGCAGCATTTATCCACATGAACATGAAGGCTAGGTTCTGGGGACATATAACAATTAAATTAATCAGTCTGGTTTGTCTTCTTGAGACAAGTTAGTGCTGTTGTGGCTAGCTAAGGGGTCAAAATTGAGTCTGTCTGGTACACCTCCTGGATCTCCAGCTGTGCCCAGGAATTGTGCAAGTTTATTTTCACGGTGGGTATGGAAGCCTTGATCCAGGAACTGCTGATGCCTAGCCTTCACTGACACAGCTGACAGTGCCATGAACTCTTGTCTGGATGTGAGCCAGCATTTGTGGCTCAAGGTCCGCAGACCTATTGCAGGAGATCTAGGAAAGTAGTCATAGACATTCCATTCAATAGGAAGAACTTGTGTTCTCAGTGGATATTTTTCTGTGGCACTACAAAATGGGCAACTCTCCTGCGTTCTGTCCAGTAAAGGCCTTCAAGGCTTTGAAGGCTTGGGAGTCCTTTCACTCCACGTTGAAGATTCCATCTGGATTTCCTCTACCAGTGTAAACAGGTAGTCAAAGAAAAGAGTCTTCAGATGAAAGATGCTGTAGGTGTTCTGCTGGCACAGCACTCTTGAGGCTTCGCCCAAGCGTGATGCAAGATTGGGCCAGATAGGTCTCCATATCTTTTTTGCCTAGCCTTCATGGGCCCTATGCAGTCCTGCTCCTTGTTAGAAATTTGGTCTGTAGTTGGCAGAGGTATTTACCCTGTCCAAGTAGGGACCACAATCTTAGTCAGCTAAGTCATATATATACACCTTGAATTAACCTGTGCTCACCATCTGGTGGCTTTGCGAAGAGCAGGTAGGCTTAACTGAGGAGGCAATGTGTAAAGTATTTATGCAACACTTGAAACAGTGAAAACACCACACAAAAACAATCCACACTAAGTTTGAAAAATAGAGCTTAATTTCATGTACAAAACAAGACCAAAACTACATACATTGATTAAGTAGAAGTTGAGATATGATTTACAGAATATCTGTAACTGTAGTGCTTAGAACATAAAGTGCCAACCAGGGCTATGTGGACACGCTAGACCGGGGAAACTCCAAAGTTCAGGCCGACTGCGATGGTGCACTAGCCAGCTACAGGGACCAAAGTTCTCCCACTGATACAGTACCCTGGTGGAGGATGGCGTCGAGGAGGCGATGCGAAGGTGATGAGTTGGTTCCAGTCCGCGCAGTCCATGGATGCGTCATTGTCAAGCCACTCAGCCATCAATTCAATGTCCTTCAGGTGCGGCGTTGAACCGTTTGCGTTTCGTCGAGCAGCACAGCCAGCGAAGTGTAGATTATGCACCAGGGCTGATGGGGATTTGTCAGTCCTGAGCTGCCCAGCCAGTGATGCAAAGTCCTCATGCGCAGCGGTCATGCACCTGTGTGGGAGGTGGTGGTTCTGCTCAGCACAACGGCATCAATGTGTCGGCATTGAGGGTTGCATCACAGAAAAACCCACTTCCAAGGTCCCAGGACTGGGTTGGCACCACCTGGCGGGGCAGGGCTCACAGATGGCAGAGTCCAGGTGCTGTAGGAGAGATGTAGGCAGTCTTTGATGTCCCTGATACGGCAGATCAGGAGGCAAGTCCAGTTCTTCTCCCCCCTTCCCCCAGAAAGGGAGGGCAGCAGGGCAGCCACAGCAAAGCAGGAGTCCAGCACAGTGCAGCAGAGTTCCAGCAGAGTGGCAGTCCTCTCAGCAGCACAGCAGTCCTCCTTCTGGGAAGAGTATACTCAGGTCCAGAAGTGTACTCATTTGGTAGGGTCAAAAGTCCAATTCTTATACCAAGTGGTGCCTTTGAAGTGAGGGTGACTTGAGAGGGACTTTGAGGTGCCCACAGGTCCTGCCTTTCCTACCCTGATTCCAGACACACTACAGGAGAGTATGCAGATGTTTGTGTGGGGAGAGGCATAGCTCTATTCAGGTGCAGTTGTCAGCCCTCGAATCTAGCTCAGGAAAGCCCATGAGCCTGGTGATGGGCCATGAGGATATGAATGACACACCTCAGCTCCCTTTGTGTGTGACTGTCTAGAGGTAATGCATAAAGCCCAGCTGTCACTCAACCCAGATATGTATTGGAGGCAGGCACACAGAGCTTAAGAGCAGAAAAATGCCAACTCTCTGAAAGCAGCATTTTTTAAGTTGTAGTAATTATAAATCCAACTTTACCATGAAAGAGGATTTATCATTACATGTCCATAGGAACTAAAAACAACAGTCCTGCCCCTTCTCAATGTGGAATTACACTTAATAAATGTATTAAGCAATCCCCAATGTTATCATATGAGAGGAGTAGGCCTTACAGTAGTGAACAACGAATTTGCGAGTTTTTGACTGCCAGGATATGTAAAACTTAGAAGTATATGCCCTACCTTTTGCTTACACCACACCGTGCCCTATGGGCTACCTAGGGCCTAGTTTAGGTTTGTCTTTTGTGTAATAAAAGGTGTGTTTAAGGCTTGGCAAGGGTTTTTTTAATGCCAAGTTGATATGGCAGTAAAACTGAACAGGCCTGAGACATGTTTAAAGGGCTACTTAAGTGGGTTGTGCAATCAGTGCTGCAAGCCCATTAATACAATTCAATATACAGGTCTTGGGCACCTATAGTGCCCTTTACTAGTGACGTATAAGTAAATAAAGTATGACAATTCTGGATAAGCTAATGTTACCATGGTTTAGGGGAGTGAGCACATGCACTTTAGCACTGGTTAGCAGTGATAAAGTGCCCAGAGTCCTAAGGCCAACAAAAAAAGATCAGCAAAAAGTGAGTCAAGGCAGACAAAACATTTTGGGTATGCCACTCCAAGGCTGTCAGGTCTAACACTCCTCTTCACAGAAGCCCTGCATTGGGGCAGGCAGTGCACTATACATGCATGCATGAATACTTGCATGCCCAGTGCCGGCACCAGAGCTATGTGGCATGGTGCACGCGTGGTGACAATGAGAGAGGCTACATGCAGAGTAACATATCACCATAAAAGTAGCCTTATCCGTTTTTGTTAAGTGGCGGGACGAAGTTGAGTTATTTCTGCAGAATTCAGAGGACAAATCCCTTCCCAGCTATTGTGTAACCAAAACTAAACCTGAACTGTGACAGACAAAAATCAAAAGCAGCTTGACTGGAGATTATGTACTTGAGACCATAAATGCTTAAAGTGTTATTAGTTTTGTTTTAACATAACATCTCTCATTAGAAATTGCAGCTGGGTGCATTTTGAGGGCACAGAGGTGGACAGATTCCATCTCCCCATTGAAAAAAAGGCCGACAAATAGAATCCCAAAAGTCTATGAAACCTAATCACCTTATAAAGACTGGCAATACACAAAAAAGGGTCTTTCGAAGTCTACTGATGTCTCTGGAAAAAAACAGTTTTTCGTTTTTTTTGTTTTTTTAATTCAAAGTGCTTTCTGCAAATTTCCTCATTTCGTGTAGACCACATTGTCCAGGAACAAGTATAAGCAAAGAAAACCTGACATGTGGCAGACAATGCCTGATCCTAGTTTTCAGTCGACCTGCAAGTCTGGCATAAGTCTTTATGCTTATAACAATTGTCCGAATTTACCAATTAGTGGGAGGGGGGAGCTATTTGAGCCCTTGATCATTACCACATTGGTGTGGTTATGCCAAATAACAGATTTTCATTCAAGTGGTAATGATCAGGCATCCCAGTCTATTTTCCAGCTGACCAAATTATTTCCTTTTACTCTCAAGTCTCTAGTCAGCACCTACTTTTGCTGTCTCATCCTCCCAGTTCAAATGGAGATGCTGAAAGTATGAGTCAAACGTGCCCTGGAGACCTAAATATAGGTCAACATGTCCCAAACACTTCTCTTGGACTCAGCTACTGATGCCACTCCTTCACCTAGCTTTAATGCCATTACCTTGTAAGGTCGCTTCCACATCGAGGTCATCTCTTCCCTAGTCTGTGTCCACAGAAATTCTGAAGGAAGTAGAAAAGCTTCTCATCTTGGCTTAGAGCCAGTTCCACCCTTTGAGAGAAGGTGGGACTACTAACGTCTATTACATCTTAGGGAAGAAGTAAGTGAGATGTGATTCACCTAATTCTAGACTTAATGAAATCAATTATTTCTTCCCGTGAAGCAGAGGCACACATTTGAGAATCATGGCTATATATGCTGTGTGGAGGAAAGTGTATTGCATATTTCGATATACTCATCTGAAAGAATTACTGCAGGTTTGTGTGGTTTACCAAAGGGGACAGCATTACCAGTATTAGATGCTGACATAGTGTTCAATACTACGAATAACCACAGACATACTGACCCTAGTACCAGCGTTTGTGATTGCAGATGATCCATTGTTACATTAGCTTCTACGGCTGCCTGGTTTGAGGACTGCCTATAAGAAAATGGATTTGTCTACTATGACTCTATTCTTAAGTCCCTCTTTGATTTGTGTTCTTGATGAATAGCACCAAATCCTCTCAGTTTCCAGGATGTCAAGCTTATACTGGCCATTTGGAAAATTGATCTGCTAAGAATTTCTTTCCCCACCAGAAAATATTTAATGTGATAGATACCTAATATCCTAAACTGGAGCACAGCTCACAGTAAATGCACAGTGGTCGCAAACAGCCCTATAATGCTGAACCTTATGCAAGAGGTGGTTTTACCTGCCAAACTGTTATGGGGTTCGTGTGAACTTGCTAAAATTGCTGTACTACTCATTTTACCCACCTCTGATGCAATTTCTCTAGTGGTAATCCCATACACCTAAAGGTTTCATGACCTTGTCCTTTTGTATTATGACATGTACATGTTTTGGTCATGACAGGCCTATGACGGACTCATCTGTGTACAGTTGGGCTAAAATATGGCAATCGTCCATTGTGGGCCCCGTCTGTTTGAACTTTGAGGTACAGGTCTGATGAATCCTCTGCATAAATGTCTTGGAGTTGAAGGCAGTTTTCCCATGATTTCAATGCTTTTTAGCTGTGGTTGAGTCCAGTGTGGTGAAGGTACATACTACCAGTTCAGTTAAACTGACATGTTTGGGATAAACGGGAATGTGCCCACTCCCCTCAAGATTGCCACTTGTCAGTGGATGTATACAGATTTTTCATGTCCTGCTCCTCTGAATTCCCGATATTGCATGTGCGCTTAAATCGAGAGCAGACCTAAGCAGGTATCTCCACTCTACCCATTACTGGAATGGACAGCCCTTTCTTTCAACTTGATTAGTGTGTTAATTTAACTGTGTCCCTGTCACCAGACTAAGAGGAAGGTAGGCGTTGAACCTTATTTAATACCCAACACAAGCCGTTTGAACCAATTGCCGCTGTAACATGGAGCTGCATTCCTACAAAACACACTTTCGATTGCCATCACTTTTGCAAAGTGCATTGCCGAGCTTCAATCCTTGTGCGTATTCAGTTTTTAATCAGGACAATGCAGTACCTGAATAACTAAATCTTTTTTCCTGACCTCTTTCAGCACTTGCACCTCTTTCCGCAGTCTCACATTTCCTCAGCAGTTGCAGATATCAAACACTATATTAGAAGCCCTATGCACTTTATCTGAATAAAGCTTGGGACCATCTTTCTTGTGATCTGATTTTTGACACCTACATTGGTAAAGATGCAGGCAAGCAGGAACACAACCCCCACCCCTCCCTTTGCAGATTGTAGAACCTCCTTCACTTCTTGTTGCTAATAATTCAAGCAGCGATGATTCTAATGGGATTTTTTTGTGCACATTCCAAAAGTCAAGAGAGTGGTTGTGACTTTATTGAAGCTTGTTACTAACTTGTTTTTATTGGGAAGTTGTGTGGGGTCCTATATGCAGGGGTTAATTAGTTTTATCAAAAGTCGATGCAGAATTGCTCCACAACACCTTGAAAAAATGGTTGTATAGGAAATTGGCATCCCAATGCTCTATTCTACTTGCTTCATTTCTTTTGGTTTGGTGTGAGGTCTACCAGAAAGTTTGCAGTGGGTGCAACACAAACACAGAAGTAGGCAGTAGTTACCCTCAAATAGCTCTGTTATACCCTGTCTGCAATGTTTCTAATTTCCAAATACCATCCTGTTAGAAATGGGGTCTTTGGTTGGCAGTCAGGTTACCCCCTGTCCAAGCAAGGACCCTCACTCTAGTCAGGGTAAGTCACACACAATCCAAATTACCCTGTGCCCACCCTCTGGTAGCTTGGCACTGAGCAGTCAGGCTTAACTTAGAAGGCAATGTGTAAAGTATCTGTGCAATAAATCATACAATAACACCATATAGTACTACCAAAAACACACCACACAGTGTAAAAATATAGAATCTTTATCTGAATAATTGTAGGTCAAAAACGATTAGAATGCAATAAGTATACGTTGAAATATTACTGGAAAAGTAATATAAAATGTCTTTAGAATTGTAATTTTACTGCAAAAGCAATATAAAGTGTCTTAAAGTCTTCTAGAAACAATAAGTCTCTCTTGCGGGGCTAAGTACCTGGCTTGCATTGAAAAATCCTTGCAAGGGGCTGCAGAGGACGATATGCGTGGAAAATAGGTAGGTGTGCGTCGGTTTCGCCCCTTCGCACACGGATTTGCGTCGATATTTTCCACGCGGGGAAACCGTGCATCGATTTCCGGTGCGCGGACACGGATCCTCTTCGGGTTGCGGGGTTTTCAGACACCCCTGGGTCAATGCGTGGAAAATCCTGGGCTTGTGTCGAAGTCACAAGCGCTGCGTCGATTTCAGTGGCCGATGCCTGGAAATTTCTCCCGCACGGCAGGAACGGCGTCGATTCCTCTCTGGAAGTCAGGCTGCGTCGTTCCGGGTTGGCTGTGCGTCGATCCGGTGTGCCGCGCATCGAAGTTCCGGTCGCTTCGCAGGTGCTGCGTCGATCTTCCTGTTGCGGAGTCGGGCAGCGTCGTTCCGGATTCGGCGAGTGGTGATTTTTCACGGCTGTGCGTCATTTTTCGCAGGCTGTGCGTCTTTTTTCGGCGCACAAGCAATTTCTTGCAGAGATTGTCTTTTCTGGTCCTGAGACTTCAGGGAACAGGAGGCAAGCTCAATCCAGCACAGCAAGAGAGCAGCAAGACAGAAGGGCAACAGTAAGGCAGCAGTCCTTCACAGAAAGCAGTCAGGTGAGTCCTTTGGGCAGCCAGGCAGTTCTTCTTGGCAGGATGCAGGTTCTGGTTCAGGTTTCTTCTCCAAGGAGTGTCTGTCTTGGTAGGGCAGGGCCCCGTTTTTATACCCAAAAGTGCCTTTCAAGTGGGGGAGACTACACAGAGTGGCTCAGAAGTGCACAAGTTCCCCTTTCAATTCAATCCTGTCTGCCAGGGTCCCACTAGGGGGTGTGGCAGTCCTTTGTGTGAGGGCAGGCTACTGTCCATTGTCATGTAAGTGTCAGGCCCTCCACCCTCCCAGCCCAGGAAGACCCATTCAAAATGCAGATGTATGCAAGTGAGGCTGACTATGCTGTGTTTGGGGTGTGTTTGAGTGAATGCACAAGGAGCTGTCAACTAAACCCAGCCAGACGTGGATTGTAAGGCACGGAAAGATTTAAGTGCAGAGAAATGCTCACTTTCTAAAAGTGGCATTTCTAAAATAGTAATAATAAATCCAACTTCACCAGTCAGCAGGATTTTTTATTACCACCCTGGCCATACTAAATATGACCTTCCTACCCCTTTCAAATCAGCAGCTACCACTCAAACACTGTATGAGGGCAGCCCCAATGTTAGCCTATGAAGGGAGCAGGCCTCACAGCAGTGTAAAAGCGAATTTAGGAGTTTTACACTACCAGGACATGTAAACTACACAGGTACATGTCCTGCCTTTTGCCTACACAGAACCCTGCCCTATGGGTTACCTAGGGCATACCTTGGGGGTGTCTTATATGCAGAAAAAGGGGAGTTTTAGACTTGGCAAGTACTTTTAAATGCCAAGTCGAATTGGCAGTGAAACTGCACACACAGGCCTTGCAATGGCAGGCCAGAGACAAGGTTAAGGGGCTACTTAAGTGGGTGGCACAATCAGTGCTGCAGCCCACTAGTAGCATTTAATCTACAGGCCCTGGGCACCAATAGTGCACTTTACTAGGGACTTATAAATAAATTAAATAGTCCAATTGGGTATGATCCCATGTTACTGTGTTTAAAGGGAGAGAGCATATGCACTTCAGCACTGGTTAGCAGTGGTAAAGTGCGCAGAGTCTAAAAACCAGCAAAAACAGTGTCTAAAAAATGGAGGGAGGCAGGCAAAACGTTAGGGGTGACCACACTAAGGCTGTCAGGTCTAACACATCCTCTCTAGTCCACTACTATCAGACAAGACCGACACCTTGATAGGCTTCTTTTTAGGTCTGAGTTTTGAAAGTGCTACTGTCAAACAGACCGGTTGTATATAAGACACCAAAACAAACTTCCAAACTCACATTCACCTGGAGTTGTGAATTTTAGAAGCATTGGAAAATAGATGCACTTTTAGTAGTCCAACCGCTCCATTGAAGTCAGTGGGGGGGGGGGGGGGAGAAGCACAGCGTGCAATTGGTCACTTGTGGGGTGCGTTCCGTGGAACCAGGGAGTCTGGGTGCAGAGGTGCTTTGGTTGTCCTCGGTACTCACTAGATCAACGATGTCTGCCAAAGTTGCAGTGCTTGACAAAACCATACTACTTTTTACCCCCCGGAGAGTAGACGCCTTTGAGTTCCTAAGACCTAGATTCTGCAGCATGATCTTCACTACCACGTGTGGGGACCCTGGGTGCAGTGGTAGACTTTCAGCTGAAAATCAAGGGAGGGTTGTGCCAAAGATGCTTGGCTACTTCTTTAGAGTTGTCATTTACTTATCATCCATGAGGGTTTTGTGAAATGCTTTACACATGTTCCTCTAAGTAGCCTGACTGCTATTTGCCACTCTACCAGGACTGAGGTAAAATTTACTGGTGTGAACCGGAGGTCCACTTTTGGGTAATGTGCTAGTATTACATGCTAAGACTCACTGGTCATACCACATAATACTGCCACCTTGCTACCCGTATGATCTGTGGTTTAGATAAAAGGATATCCAGTTGAGTCTGATGCCTTCTTTACCATCTTCTTTTAGACTAGGAAATATTGTGCATTGTGCACTGTGCCAAAAGCTGCTGAAAGGTCCAGGAGTAATAATGCATTAACTCCATTTTTGTTGACTGCTTTTGAAGACGTCACAAATTGCTATTAAGGCAGATTCAGTGGCTCTCTCTGGGCAGATTGCTGATTGCCAGTTTGAGAGGAGTTCGTTTTCATGTATGAATTCTGAGATCTGGCAAAAGGCTGCTCTTTCCATAATCGTGATATAGAAAAGTACATTGGAATATTGGTCTGTAGCTGTTGAGGTCCTGAGAGTCCAAGTTGCTGTTCTTACGTAGAGGCATATGTATGCCTTCTTTAGTCTCTCTTAAAAAGTTCCTGCTTTCAAGGAGTTGTTAATATTATCTCTGACTGGAATAACTGCAGATGTTGATTGAAGGTATTTTTTGAAAATGTGTGAAAGACAGGTGTCCAAAGGGCAGCCGGCTGGGCTGCTAGCTTTTCATAGACCTTGAATTCTGAGATTGTAATTTCTTGGACAGCAATTTATAAGGATGTGAGTATCTGCTGTAATTGTTGTTTTCTGTGTAGGACAGCAGGAGTTGATTCTCTTGGTTGTGTCTGCTTAGTTTAGATGATGTGTTGCTAGTTTATTACAGAAGTCTTGTGAAAACGGGGTGGAGGTTTGACAGCTCTCTACAGAGAGAAATTCCAGATTTTATGGAGTTTCTTCACTGGCCGTTTGGATTTGTTGATCCTGGGTTGAGCACTGAGTTTTTAAACTTCTTTCTGTTGTATTTGTGTAGAGACATCTCTGTTCAAGTGTTTTGAAGTTGTTTTTGAGATTAATATATTAAAGGCTGAGTACATCTATTCATAGAGTTTCCACCAAGTTTATTGTTTCCAATAGACTGCCAGGTGGTATTCCAATTCCTGAATGCTTACTTTGTTCCCCGGTGTATAGGCTATTGTAGATTGATGATTGTTGGTTTATGTTTTATTTAGGATTTTGAACCGGAAGGTGATTATCACTCAGTGTAACGGGTGAGTTTGGTTGAATAGTGCTTAGTTCGGATTGCCGATAATTGCATTCAGTATAAGATCTTCTATTTGGGTGGGTCCAGAGACATTGTGTTCTAGTTGTGTATATTTAGACTTGATATGATGGCTTTTGGTGAAGGCATATATAGTTTATCAAACCAGATATTTAAGTCACCAAATTATAGGTATATTGGAGAGTTTTGTTGAAAGATGTGGGACTATGTCCAATAATACATTAGTAAATGCTCCGTTGTTAGGTTGGCGGTCTGTAGAGCAAGAGGAAGTGGCAGGTGAAAGTGGAGTTGGCTTGGCATCTAGAAAGAAGGGGTTCAAAGCCTTGTGTAGTTACCTCTTCCAACTAAGTGATGGTGCCCTTAAATACAATGGCTAATCAACCTGCTTTTTTTCCCTTCATGGTTATGTAGATGCATGCAGGACGAGGGCCATATCTTTTCCCAACCAGGTTTCAGTGTTGAATATTGTGTCTGGTAATATATCTGTTAGTAGGTCAAATATGTTGTATTTGTTTCCTTTTTGAATGTGCGTTCAAAGGCACCAACCTGCTGCCTTCTGCCTCTGTCCCACCAGCACGCTGCCGCTTGCGTGTTCGAGGCCCTCCTCCACCCGCAGGCATCCTCCTGCGCCTCATCCCTGGTGGCTAGTGGGCTCACTTGACCCGTGTGCCGCTTCCGCCGTCCTGTAAGTGTTTTTTGGCTTTTTCGTTTTTTCAGCGCCTCGCCGCCGGCGCTTCTGCCCCCTTTGTGCCCCCCTGATTGCTGTCTCCCCGATCGTGTATTGTGCCATTATTGTATTTCTGATTGTATTTCTGATTGTATTTTCTCATTGTAACTGCTTGTAGTTTTGCTCGTTTTCAGTGTTTTTTGCCCCTTGTGCGCTCCCCGTTCCCTGCCGCTGCCTCCCTGCGGCCCCGCCCCCCTCACACCCCTATTTGCCGCTCCCTCCCGCCTCCCAGCTGCTCCTCCCTCCCCCCTCCCTTCTTAATGGCTGGCGCTGCGCGTCCGCGCAGCGGGCGCGCCGCTGGCGCGCCAGAGGCGCGCCAGAAGCAAGCCCGTCTGCGCCCGTCCGCGCCTGGACGCGCCCAGCGCCACACCCCCTGGCCCTCGCGCCCCCCGCATCCGCTACTCGATCAACGAACTCCGCGCCTTCAACCCCGGCCCCTCCACTGAATGCTGCCGGGCATCCCCGAAGCACACTAAAGGACCTTTTTCCTGCCGTACCTGCAACTTCTCCTGCATCAGAACGACCAATCCAACTACTGAAACATTCAACCCCAACCACCTGAACTGCATCCTCATCAACACCCGCTCTGCACGAAAACACGCCATCGAGCTCTGGGATTTGCTCGACACCACTGATCCTGACGTGGCTTTCCTGACCGAAACCTGGTGGAACGACTCCTCGTCTCCGGACATCGCCATCGCCATACCGGACGGCTACAAAATCACCAGAAGAGATCGAACCAACGGAATCGGCGGCGGAATAGCCATCGCTCACAAAGCTACCCTCAAAATCCACACCCACTCGGACGACACCCTCAGGACAGCCGAACACCTCCACTTCCAGATCCACACGGACCCCAACACGACCCTCAGAGGAACCCTCATATACCGCCCTCCAGGACCAAGAGCCCCCTTCAGCGACACCATCGCCGACCTTGCAAGCACCCACGCCCTCGCTTCCCCGGATTACATCCTCCTGGGAGATCTGAACTACCATCTGGAAAATGCCAACGACGTCAACACCGCATCACTGACCTCCAACCTCCTCAACCTCGGACTCCGCCAGCTAGTCAACACGCCCACCCACATCGCCGGACACACCCTTGACCCCCTCTTCACCTCAAGCAACCTCGTTTCCTTCAGCCACACCTCCGAACTCCACTGGACCGACCATCACTGCGTCCATTTCACCTATAAGAAAACCACAGAGCAACACCGCATCCAGCTACCTCCCCACCGCCGCTGGGGCAAAGTCACCCAAGACCAACTGACCAGCACCCTCATCAACAACCTTCCACCCGACGCAACCGACCCGAGCACAGCCGCCATCAACCTCCATCAATGGATCCTCGACTGCGCCAACACCCTTGCCCCTCTCAAGAAACCCACCGCCACCCAAGGAAAGAAAAAACCAGCCTGGTTCACAGACGATCTAACCACCTCCAAAAGCATCTGCCAGAAGCTCAAAAAGAAATGGATCCAAGAACGCACACCCGACAACCTCGTCGCCCTCATAAAACGCCAACCGCGAACACCACCAACGGATCCGCATCGCCAAGCGCGCCCACTTCACCGAACGCATCAACAACAACGCCCACGACTGCAAAGAACTCTTCGGCATCGTGAAGGAACTCTCCAATCCAAAAGCCAACTCCAACGACATCCCGCCCTCCCAGAAACTCTGCGACGACCTCTCCACCTTCTTCCACCAGAAAATCGCTACCATCCACGACAGCTTCAACACCGGTCCACCGCCAGACCTCACCCCCGACGTCTCCTCCCGCGACTGCCGCCTCACCGCCTGGACCCACGTGGACGAGGCAGAAACCATAACAACCATGAACACCATCCACTCAGGCTCCCCCACGGACCCCTGCCCCCATCATGTTTTCAACTCAGCCAACGCCACCATCGCCCCCGAACTCCGCAAGATCATCAACCCCTCCTTCACTTCTGCCACCTTCCCGGACAGCTGGAAACACGCAGAAATCCAACCCCTCCTCAAAAAACCCAAGGCCGACCCCAACGATCTCAAAAACTTCCGTCTGATCTCTCTCCTCCCTTTTCCAGCGAAAGTCATCGAGAAGATCGTCAACACTCAGCTCACCCACTTCCTCGAAGACAATTCCATCCTGGACCCCTCACAATCCGGATTCAGACGAAACCACAGCACTGAGACTGCTCTCCTCGCCGCCACAGATGACATCAGACATCAAATGGACAACGGCGAAACCTCAGCCCTCATCCTCCTCGACCTATCAGCCGCCTTTGACACCGTCTGCCACTGCACCCTACTGACCCGCCTCCAGGAAGCCGGCATCCAAGACAAAGCCCTCCACTGGATCTCATCCTTCCTCTCCGACAGAACGCAGAGAGTCCGTCTCTCCCCTTTCCGCTCCAAAGCCACCAACCTCATCTGCGGCGTCCCCCAAGGATCCTCCCTCAGCCCTACGTTGTTCAACGTCTACATGGCCCCCCTCGCTCAACTGGCCCGCCAACATCATCTCAGCATCATCTCCTACGCCGACGACACCCAGCTCGTCCTCTCCCTGACCAAAGACCCGCTCACCGCCAAAACAAACCTCCACGAGGGACTAAAATCCATTGCCGATTGGATGAACAACAGTCGCCTGAAACTCAACTCCGACAAGACGGAAGTCCTCATCCTCGGGCGCACTCCCTCGGCCTGGAACGATTCATGGTGGCCCTCCGTCCTCGGACCCCCGCCCACCCCTGCCAGCCACGCAAGAAACCTCGGCTTCATCCTGGACTCCGCCCTCACCATGTCCAAACAGGTCAGCGCCGTCTCCTCCTCCTGTTTCAACACCCTTCGAATGCTCCGCAGAATCTTCAAGTGGATCCCAACAGAAACCAGAAAGACGGTGACCCAGGCCCTCGTCAGCAGCAGACTTGACTACGGCAACGCACTCTACACAGGCATCCCAACCAAAGACATCAAACGACTCCAACGCATCCAAAATGCCTCCGCCCGACTGATCCTCGACATACCCCGCCGAAGTCACATCTCCCCTCACCTAAAGGAACTCCACTGGCTCCCGGTAGACAAGAGGATCACCTTTAAACTCCTGACCCACGCTCACAAGGCACTTCACAACACCGGACCCTCCTACCTCAACACCAGACATAACTTCTACACTCCAACACGTCAACTCCGATCCGCCAACCTCGCCCTCGCTATCGTACCCCGAATCCAGCGCAAGACATCCTGCGGCAGATCCTTCTCCTTCCTCGCCGCCAAGACCTGGAACTCTCTCCCCACATCTCTTCGCCAGACCCAGGACCTCCTCGCATTCAGAAGGCTCCTCAAGACCTGGCTCTTCGACCGCTAAATCAGCAGCGCTCCCCCCTCCACTCTCAGCGCCTCGAAACCCTGACGGGTACATAGCGCGCTTTATAAATACCATGATTGATTGATTGATTTAAGATGTGATCGTTTTCCTTTTTGTGAACGAGGGTATGCATCTGGGTTATTTCTGGTCTTAAGCCTTGTGCTGGTTGTGGATATGTGTTTACTATTGGTTAAGATTTGCTCTTTTTGTGTATGGTATGATGAAGAGGTAGGGAGTGTTGCTGGAGTGATAGTGCTGAGATTGTGTCATTTCTCACCTTGGCTTTCTTGCTCAAAGAAGGTTATTAGACATTTGATGGGGTTTTATGGAAGGGAGAGTAGGAGTCAGGTTGTGTGTGGGAGGTAGTTATGGGTTTTGAATTTTGTTCAGATGATTTTACAACAGGATTGAGTTCATTTGTGGTGTAGTATGGTTGATGCAAATTGTGTGATCGATGTTTCATTTTTGTTTTTTCAAAGTGGAAAGGCTATGAGCAAGAGGTTGTGGTGGAGCTTGATGGTCTAGTTTGCATGCTTTAACATCAGCGATAGATGAGAGTAGTTGATTGGTGTCTATAAAAGTTGTGGGTTTGTGTGGTGTTGAGTAATGCTGAGTTGTATTGAGTGATTAAGGTATTAGATGTCAGACCAGGTTAACCATCTGAGCTGGTTCTTTTTGGTCTATCAGCAGCATTTGATATGATATCCCATGGTATTCTACTGAACTGGTAACAGGAAGGCAGGACTAAAGACACTGGGCTTAACTGGCATAGAGCCTACCTGACAGGTAGGTCACAGGCAGTCTTTTTGCCTCCTTTCCTCCCCGACTTTATTGGGCCATTGGGCCATTGGGCTCTGCGCTTAGCCCTACTTTAATGTGTACAGCTGCCCTCTTAAACTGATTAAATATTTCAGAGGACATTGCATGAATTATGCTGATGACACTCAGCTTATTATCACTGCAGATAGCGCTAGCAGTGATCTTTTTGATTCTTTTCACAGACATATGACAAGTTTCAGCATTTGGTTGCATCAGAATGCCTAAAAATTCAGCTATGAAAAAACAGAGATTCTGTGGCTACTATATCAGCAGACTTCGACTTTGTCACCTCTTGATTTCTGGGCCCCCTCCTGGAAGGTACACCCTACTCTTGTTACAAAAAACCTAGGCATCTTTCTTGAACCCAACCTCACATTGAAGGTTCAGGTCAGACATATGGTTTCAACTTGTCATTTTCTACTTAAGTTCTTGAAGAAGTCCCTTCTCTTCGTTCCCAAGCAAGTCCATCAAGTGATCATCCAATTAACATTCTAAGACGCCTGAATTACCGTGGTTCCCTCTATTTAGAGACAGACAAGGGACTGCTGAGGTAGTTGCAAGGCATTCAGAATGTGGCAGCCAAGTTGTTACTGGGCCTTGCTCGTTGGTCAGTATCTTTAGTGGCCCTAGAACATCTGCACTGGTTTCCTTTTGAAGTGAGTGAAGTTTACATCACTGGGCCTCATATACAAAGCAGCTCATTGAAAAGGACTTGGCTGTGTGGTAAATATATTCAAGAGGTACACTCCCTATCGTATGCTGCGCTCCTATAATGCACATATCAGGCCTAAAAATTTTACTAGACCTGCAGGTCGAGTAACTCGAATAATCTACTTGACCCATAAACAGGTCTCAAATTGTGTGATCCTAGAGAAATATTTTATTTTACAGAGTCGCCTTTTTCTTCATCCTCACATGAGTGCACCTTCGGGTAGGTGAGTTCAGCGTTTCTCTTGTACAAAAAGCCTCTTTTGTTTGATTAAATAGATTAAGCATTTTCTCCACGTGTAATAACAATCTAACCCACACATAGAGTACACATAATCCATGACTTGCCTCTTAGTTTGCTAGTTTACTAATAGCATTGCGATAAGGGCATGAGTGTTTCTCGTTTTGTCTAAACACTCACTTTTAATAAATATATTACTTAATATAAATAAATATATTACTAAAGCAAGATGTGGTCGCACACTGTCATTTACAGACAGTTTTAGAACTGTCCAAAAACCTTCCCACAGCTTTATTGATAAAACTATATAGGGTATTAACCATAATCTGTGAACATTGGGTTTCAGAAAACATATTTATCATTTGTTTACCAAGTAAAGTTTTCTGATTTGTTTTCATCATATCAAAATACTTTTTTCATCACACAAGTACAAAAATGGGCTTTTGCACCTGCTGAAATATATTTTTCAATGTCTGTACAGTTGACTTAGTTATTTCAGTGTAGTGTGTTAGGAAAATCCTGACACCCTACACCTTATCATTTCACACACTTTGTACAGCAGATCAGAGAGTTCACCTTACAAAATCTTGGACCTCTTCAGTCAGAAGGAAAAATAAGTGTAAGAAGACAAACTGACTTTTGATATCCGTCCCTTAACAGAGCAAATGTGTCAAGATAAGAACATTTGAAGGAGTCTTTATTGCTCCCTCACTTTCTGACTGAACAGAGCACCTGTTCACTGTAAACTCGCAGGTGCAAGTAGATCCTAAAAATAGCTCAACTTAATAAAATATGACTTGCCATAGCGAGTGGGCATGAATATTTTTCGTGGCCTGTATATGCTGGTTCTACCGCTGGTCACTCAGTGCTCTACAAGAGGCAAGGCTTTCTCCAGCTGCACAGGAAAGGTGGAATGAGCTTCCTGCTCATCTGCGTAAAATCCCCTCTTTATTTCCATACAGGAAAGCTCTAAAAACTTGGCTATTCTTCATCTGGTACTTATAATAATGCTATTTTTGATAAGAAGTATCTTTGTTGAGACAACAACTTTTAGTCAACCCAGGCTCTGCTTGTAACCTTATCCTTATTAATTAGGTATCTTTTATTTTAAAGCCAGGACACCCTTCAGAGTATTTGTTGCGCTCTCTAAAATAAGTAATATAACATAAAGAGGGAGATTGTGAGGATGGTGTTTGTGAGAGGAGAGGGTGGGAAGGTCTTTGATCTATTCTGATGGTAAGGATTGTTATACTGTTAGTCGAGGGTTTTCTGTGGATGTAGCACATGTGGAAAATGTTTGTGGATGGGGTTGTTAAGATTTGAGGTAGTACTGTATATCAGATTTGTTAACGTAGATATAAGAGTTAAGTGTAAAGAGGGGTTATATGAGTCAGGATAGGGAGTTGTGAGTTGAGATATTTTAGGATAGGTAAGATAGGTGGAGCGAGTGTGTGCGTCCAGGGGTGGGATTAGCATGCTATTGGAGTAAAATTGCTGTGCAAGGGGGTAGTACAGTGATAGGAGGGAATGGACATAAAATAGGGATTGATTGGTTGAGGTGATAGTGATTTATTAGTTGAAATGTGGTATAGGTGTGTGGGGGCACCAGTGAGGTTGTGCATACATATGTAGGTGGAAAGATAGGGAGTTTGGAAAGGTAGGATGGGTGTATGGATTCATGTCTTTTTTTTATCTATTGAGATGTTGTGATGTGTTGCATGGTTGTGTAAAGCATATGTGGAAGGAGGAGTGAGTTTTACTGCAAGGGTAGAGGTTTCTTTTACCTTGTATTTGGAGGCGGTATCTCTACTTACCTATTGTGAGTCTGATTTTTGGCACAGTTTCTGGTCATAGGCCCTTTGTAGGCCCAAGCAGGCAATACCTGCTGTCCTTTTCCTGTCTGCCTGGGCTGAACGCAGTAAACCCTAGGTTTAAATAACCCTAGCGATCTGATGACTTGAAGAAATGGGAACGTAATGCATGTGAAACAATAGGAGCTCAAATCATAATCCCTAGAGCCAATAGAAACCCCAGCTCCACAGATCTGGTGACTGTAAAGTTATGGGGCTGGGCAGATTGGGAAGTGAGGAGGAAGGCTTGCTCATGTGACTCTGGGCCAAGTCAAATAATTTAGCCTGCACAGGTATGCCGAGGAAAAGGGGAGCTGGGAGCAGCAATCACCTAGGTTGCAGACTATCCCAGTGCACGCTTTTCAGTGCAGGCAAGGCCTGGTGTAAACCCACTCGAAAGTGCAGATATGCATTTTAAATCATTCTCTTTCCACCCCAAAAACAAACAGAATAAGCAGCTTTTACACACTTTAAGGTAGGTTTGTATTACCATTTTTGTATTGGTTGTATTGGTTTTTGTATTGGTTTTTGTGGTGGGGGATTTGGTCTTTCTGTTATGTTATTTTAGTAAGTATAGTTTTAAAATGAAAAACGTAAGCAGGCACACACAAACAGCACATTTGAATGTAAACTGCACAACAAAACCTGACTGCTCTTACCAACTTGTCTCTGTGCTGCTCGTTACACTTGATGTTAGTGTTATTACTGGTTGGGGAAAAAATAGACTGCGCAGTCTAGCGATATATTAGTCACTGTAAACATATACAGAGGTGCAGTGCCGGCCTCTACAGTTCCTGGGGGCGGAGGTACCCTTCAGACACCCCCATTTCAACAAAAGACTGAGTGTCGCCATATTCTGCAGGCTGGTCCCCATCTTGTTTTATTACGACATTGAACGTATGACAACTTCCTCTCCTTTCGTGTGTAAATGTTATAGGACACAAGGAAACAGTTGTTGTTTTGTCAGGAAATTAAGCAGTAATAAAATTGGATTCACATGGCGGATACTTATCACTGTGTAAAGTTCTAGCTCATGAGACATATGTAACCTACAGAATACTTAATGCTGTTTTTAGTATAGAGCGGTTTGCAGTAGTTATCGTGACATTTTCACTGAGAAAATATGTTTCTTTATGAACTGTTTATGTACAGTTCAGTGTAACAGACATCCGCCTAATATTTTGGGGACAGAGTATTAATAAATACATCATTATAATCTAATAATTTCACTCAAACTTGGAATACATTTTGCAGAGGTCAATCCTGAATGATATACACATTTTATTGTTCGTGGTGGGATGTTAATTATAGGTTCTCAAAGCAAGTGTATAATGGAAGGGTTTGCGCAGCAATGCAGGCAAAACGGAGGAATTGGATTCCAGTTCATGGTTCTTCTGTTCTTGCCCGATCGATGTTAGATGTAAAAGACTTGTTTTACATTTTTATTAAATAGATATTTTCTTTTCTTTTTCAGATGGGCAGTTTCCTCTGTTATGACTAGGCAGAATCAGATTCCTACCGAGGATGGATCACGCCTTACCCTGGCTTTGATTCCATTGTGGGATATGTGCAATCACACCAATGGACTGGTAAGCGCTCTGCCTGTGACTCGATTACAGAGGCTTCCGCTGTTCGTGGCGTGTTCCTCGTTTATCCCCTGCACTCGAGCCTTTCCTACCTCCTTTACATTACCCAATAATTTGCAGGAAACATTGCTGGAATGGTAATCCTGCAGTTTTATTGTCACTCATCCACTTGCAATTGGTCTCACAGCATTCGTTATGTATGTATCTGAGAAGGTGTGGGTGCCTAACCCTGCTGATGGTATGGTAGGCTGATTAATTGAAAAGCCTGATCTTCAGCTTCTTGTGGAATTCGAGACTAGAAAAGGAGGCTCTCGTGAGCGCACGTCTGTCTTCCTGATCTGGTCTGTGTATGCATGGGATGTGTACAAGTTGGAGTCCTACGGAGCACAGGTGTGTGTGTGGGTGGTTGGTTGGTGGAAGGAGATGAGACTGTTCATGTTGGTGGGCCTTGAGTTGTGTAGTTCCTTGAATGTGTGAAGAGTTTGAATTGAGCTTGTTTGTGTATCATTAGCCAGTGTAGTTCTCTGAAGTGTGATGTGATATGAGTTTGGTGTGGGAGGTTGACGATGAGTCGGGTTGCCTAGTTCTGGATGGTTTGTAGTGTTCTAGTCTGTGCTTGGTGAACCTGGCGCAGAGTGTGATCCAATCGTCCAACTTGATAGGGACTAGAGCACGAGTGACAGTTTTTCCTTGGTGTTGCTTGGGAGTTATTGGAAGATCTTACTCTGGGCATTCAGGGTGTGGAAGCAGGATGCAGTGACAGCATTGACTTGTGGAATCAGGTCCTGTTTACTATAGATGATTATTCGGAGGTTCTTGAAGTAGTTTCTAGGTCAGAGTTTGGCTGGCCACCAGTTGGAGTCCCAAGGTGAGGTGTTCTTGCCAAAGGTCACTACTTCTGTTTTTTGGGTCTTGAGCTTGAGACAGTTGGCTTTCATTCAGTTAGGAATGTTGGTCATGCAGACAGTGAACCAATTTTTTGTGTTGTCGGTCTTGTCTGAAAGAGAATGCATGAGTTTTGTGTCATCTGCATAGAAGAGGTTGATGTGTGCGTGGATTGCCCAGAGGAGGCATGCATGAGTCATAATGATTATTAGCATTATTCCTTTATTCCATTATTCCTCTTGTGGTGACCCTGTGTTGAATTTAAGGCTCTTGCTACTGTCACTTCTTTGGCCGGCCCTCGCTGGGACTCGGCTGCAATGCTGTGCCCATGCCACAGGCCCCCCTCTGTTTACACATTCTTCTCCAGGTGGCCTTGCTCTTTGACATCCCAGCACCAGCAGGTAAAGGAGGATTGTGCTATATGACCACCCCTGTGGCCTTTCCTTTGTTAAGTGCGGGCCATAGTTCTTACCACCAGGTTCTCTCTTCCTGCGGCACCAAAGACGCATGCCCGGCTTCAACCTGTAATTAGTGTTTGTGGATTTTTCCTTTTTGCAGAAGTGATGCTGTCTGACGCAGCTGTGACATGTTACTGGCACAAACTGCACTAACCTGATAGGGCATTTTAAAGGTCGTTGGGCCCACTTCTGCACCCATTGAGCCACGCCTCTTTGGTTTTCGCATCCCTTTGAGCGCTGTACCCCTGTCCCATGCTACACCCTACCCCTTTTCGTATCCCTTGAAAGCAGGTGAGCGGCTGGCTGAGTCATTTCGAGGACCTGCAGGGCACTTGGCAAGGTTTCTTCTCTGGTTCCCAAGGTCAGCTTTGCTCCTGCGGCCTGCATTATAATGTAATTGAGTTGCAGTATATGGAAACTGCCTCTCTAGTTTGTCATACCATAATTTTGTGACAAGAGCACTACAAAGTAAATACTTTGATTGAAAACAAGTTTTTTGCTGGTAATCGATTGGCTTATACTTGTGGACTACTAAATTACATCAACATTAAGAGGGATGCTGTATGCAAGCACTGACCACATCTGTTTTTTAATTATTCACTGCGTGACCTGAACTACATTTAGTCCTTCATGAGTGTCACTTACTTCTTAATGCCTGTTAAGTTTCCTCCTCTTTCTTGCTGTTCCCGATATCAGTACAGGTAACTCCAGGAACACCAGCATTAGCGAGCTTTCCAGGTGGACCCTGAGGTCCACATGAGGAATGAGGGAGTATAGGGGCATTGGTAATTCGGCTCACATTCCCTCTAGAGAGTCACTATTCTTCCCTGCAGCTTCCCTTGTAGATTCCAGCTGCTTTCAGCAGCCAGAGAGCATGGCGGTTTATTTCTAGGCGCACAGTGGTAGTGTGAGTTTCGGGATCACAGTGGGGTCTGTAATTCATACTAATGGTCCCATCAGAGATTCCGAGCATCTAACTAAAACCTTAGTCTACTCCGTCTCCCGCACGCTTACCCCCACTTTGTGCCACGTACAGCACATTTTCACTTTAGTAGCTATTGTAGTACAAGGTATGGCTTTGCAGGCTAGATATGCCCTGCATAACTAGGTTTTAAATGTGTCCCTGATCATACTGTGTGCTACGTCTCTTTATAGGAGGATGTAGCCAGCATTTCCCATCCCTCGCATTTCCCTTTTGAAGTGGTATTTCACGTCCTCACTCAAATGCCACTTAATCCAGGGCCAAGCGCCACACGTTCACATTGCCCTGCTTTTCTCACTCATTGTTGCGATTGGCACTATCTGCACAGTCGGTTTAGCATTGTCACCTATCTCCACACTGCACATAACGTTAGCCAATCTGCGCGTACCCTTGCCCATATTAAACACGTCCAGCTAGCCTGCATGCCCTCGGCACTTCTCTGTAAATCCTTATTATTGCCTGCGCGCAGACAGACACCATATTCTGAACACTATCAGACACTTCCTGCTCACCCTCAGTCACGAACTGCAGTTCAACGCCCTGCCGGCAGAGAGCGCCAAGGGAAGAACTTTCAAATAAAATACACACAAAGCAGATGTCTAAGCGAGGAGGTAGGAGCACACATTTGACATTTACTTTGCTGTTCCAAGTCACTGTCTGTAGGTGGCTGGAGATTATTTTATAAATCCCTTCATATTAACACCATCTCCACCCCGGCGCCCCCCTTATGGGCGCATGTGTCAAAAGCATATATCCTGCTGTCTCATTTAATTATTACTTTAAAAAAGTGTGTTTGTTTTATTGAAAAAAAATGGAAGCCAGTTAATCACCAAAGTAACATTATCACATTTTATCGATAATCAGTATATTGTAAGGGTTACATTATCACCATGATTTAACCAAATATTTTCATATATAAAATTTTGAAACGCAATCGGGAAAATCAGGATACATTCACGAACATACAATTTTAGACTTCTGTAAATACTACGGAGCTTCAAGCCTTAAATTTCAAATCGAGCATGCTAAAAAAGTGGAACCAAATGCCAATTCCTGTACCTCAACACAATGTCACATAAAAGTAATACCTCATGACGGCCAGATTGTATTTCCTCGTCGCCATCAGTACACCCAAATCGTAGTAATGAATTTTCGCCAGGAAGTTGGCGAATTTTTAAGCTATTTAGAAGGGGTCAGTTGCAGTTTTTGAAGTATGTGTTGCTTAGACGTAGGTTCCTAGGGCAGGGAGAAATTACAGGCTGCGCTATAAATATGAAAACTCCTAAACACATATTAATAGTTGTATTGGTCCATTTTTAACACAATCCAAGTGTTATCTTAAAGTCTCATATGTCCATGTTTGGGCGCCTGAGTGCAAATTAAATGTGCTCATTTTAAATATAATGTATGCGAAACCTCCGTTTTTTTTTTTTAACAGATAAGTCCTGTCTGGGAAATCCTTTTTAAGTGAAGTCTAGTTAGAGCATCTCTTTTTTTCACCCTCCTTATAGACACAATAATTAGACTGCTTTATGAATCCTCTCTTCTGTTTGATGCTCATTGCTGATAAAATGATGAAGATTAATTTAACAGAGTTATTTGGAATTACCGTTTATCTAAGTTTCTAAATCATCTGGGTATGAAAAATGATTAATTACACCAATGTTACCACTTGGCGGGCTTTTATACCGTACAGCAAGAAGAGCAGTATTTGATACATTTTAGATCAATATTATTGATGGTAGATATGCCAGTGCCACCACAGGTTAATCGAGGGCAAAGTTTGCAAGGCCAAAAACAACTGGCGGATAAATGTAATATTTTTTATGTGAGTATACTCATGGTAAAATAAATGAATTGAATCTGAATTTTCAAATAGAATGTATGAAGGAATTCGTCATTATCTGAAAATAGAAGTATAATCTGTTAATAATATAACTATATTAGTCATTAATTAAATAATGCATTATCCGAATGTGGGGCTCCTGAAGTTACTCCCATGTTTTCGTAAGTGGAAGTGTTGACTGACATTATTCTGGAAGAAACAGCTTTATAAATGAGATTTCTAGCTCATATATTATTATAATGTAATAATTGGGTGGCTCTACTAAGTACATCGATGCAATCCTGCGTCGCTTACTTTCAGAGGAGGCTGTTGCAGGAGGTGGGTGGTGGTAATATCCCGCGCTTAGCGGCCAGGGATAGTTATAGTCACCATCCTGCCATTATTTTGTGATTTCGCTATCACCTTCCAGGCCTCTTCCAGTAGAATTCATAGCTCCTCGGTAATTGCTGGGCTCTGGAAACACCCTAGAGGGCCCGGGAGATATCTATATATATGCCTCGTATATCAATCTATTAAACTAGGCTTTCTTGTTGTACACTGGATCTGTCTGATCGTTGTAATAACTGTTACCTTAGTGTGTACCGCGAGTTGTAATCAAAACATTTGTAAAGTTTAAAAAAAAAGTGTTGTATTAGTTTCTCAGTTGCAAGAGAAGTTAGTTTTTCAAAGTTAAGAACAATCTAATTATTTTTCCCTAACGCATCCAGATTTTTTTTAATACTGTGGTTGTGTCTCAGTTTTTGCAGTTTTTATATGATCTCGTACAGATATTATGACATACCAGGAGTGCTGTTGGTCCTTCTTCAAACGTTGCTGTACATTGAAAATGGTTCCTTATTCTGTTCTGTTGCAAAGCCATTTCCCTTGCATAATCTCCCTTGTGTCCTTTCAGCATTACTTTATTTGTTTAATATACATGCTGCCTGTTTAGAAACGTTTGTGCCAACAGATGTTTACAATGGATATTTTAGAGAGCCTAAGGAACTTAGTAGGAATGTTTAATCAAAGGTTCATTACTAACCCTGTTATGCCAGGTGGCAAAAAGCAGCATGTTTGAAACTTCATTAATATTCACAACATATGATGAAGTTATTGTGCTTTGAGTTAAATTCCACAAAATGCATTAAAACTGTTCCCATTTTCCTTCGCTAGATCACAACAGGCTACAATTTAGAAGATGACCGCTGTGAATGTGTAGCACTGCAAGATTTTAAGGAAGGGGAACAGGTAAGGGCACACTGGTATTAGATACAATGAATGCCGGCAAATGAGTAATGATGCTAGATTAAGAGAAGGATGATTGACATTTGCCTTAGGTTCGGTTTGTATAGGATTTACTGTTTCAGGATCATGCAGTGATGTTTCCATAAAGAATTGGTGGCATCTTTCCCCTTTTTATTAGGCATACACACTAAAACCACTAACTTACCTTGCACCAGAGTTGGTAGCCTGAGTCGAATTGAATAAGCTTTAGTGATCTTGGGAATTCCATTATTTTGAACACATGCCATAGAGTGGATTTTAAATGAATATTCAATTTTTCTACACAAATCACTGCTCTCACTATGTTCCCAAAGAACATTAGAAGGTTAGAAAAAGATTCAGTGAAACTCACATTTCGGATGTATTTTATGAAAATAAAAACTGTGTGTTAGTGACGAAAATGAAATGAGTGAGCCTAAGCCACTTGAAAAGACAATTTCCAATATAAAGTGTGAACAAAGGACCATTAAATGTGTCTTCTGGTTGAAACGTGAGAGGAGGCATGGGGGGGTCACCTATGTCGGACTTTTCTCAGAAGGCCTAGATGGAACAACTAGAACAGGTTGTGGACTTTCAAGATTTGAAAACACTAAAAATGTTTTTTCATGGAAATGGGGAAAATAAAGGTGTTATACTGGTTGCTTCCATGTATCATATAACCGCGATTCCTGTTTGCCCATATCATTTCCTGTGAAGAGAATGTAAGCCACAAGAAAAAGTCACCCTCAAGAACATTAAACAGCCTGTGATTTGAGAGGCAAAGGCAAGAGTTAAACTATGATAACTAGAAGAACAACATTTTGGACTTTAGCTTGTAAGAACTATACCCATAAACATTTGCTTACATATGATACGAAGCATCCTTTAATCGCGAGTGCACAGTCAATCCATAACCCCTGGTGGGATAATCCTCACCTCCATGTTCTTAATAGAATTGAAACTTTCCGTTACCAAAGCTAGGAAATTGTATATTCTAAGTTGGGACCAGAGCCGAGTATTGTGCTAGTTCACAGCTTACCCACCACTTAGAATGCCTTAAAATTAAGTGCTTTAAATTAAAAACTCTTAAAGACAGAGTCTTAAGACCAGTCCACAGCATTCATGATATCTTCCAATCGAGCTCCAAAGGAAAAAGCTTTGGAGGCCTTTGCCCCTTTGGTGGAATGAGCTCCGAACTTCCAGGGATCGATGTCCGCCTTTTGCATCGCCCACTTCACCCACCTGACTATAGTAGGAAAAGAGACAGCTTTGTGAGACTTGGTAAGGGCAATAAGGAGCTGCCGTTCGCCAGGGGGACTGAACTCCTCCATCAGTGATTTGTAGGTCTTTAAACATTTAACTATACATAATTTTGGGTAATCTGGAAGGGCGGACATGAAATAATTTTGGAATCAATTTTGGTCCTCCTAGAAATGTAAAAAGCCACTCCTTCCAGAGTAAAAACTCTTGTCAGTAATATCTAAAGCTCTGACATCAGGGACTCTGCGACAAGATTTCAAGCATAAAAGAGATGCTAACGTGGCTTATAACTGCTTCTAAGAAAGGTATCTGTTGCTCGGCCAGGAGACGAAAAGGTTAAACAAAACGTTCACATCCCAAAGGGCCGAGTAACGAGGAGTCAGAGAGTAGAAAGACAACCCCCACCCCCCAAAAGGAGTTTTTGGCTCAACGGGTGCTTCCCCACAAGGTGACCATTGATCGGGGCATGACCTGCCGATAATGCAGACTGAAAGGAATTGATTGTTCTATAAGCCTTACCTTCAGCAGCTAGGGAGGCTGAGAATGTGGTCAATGGAATCCTCCACTGGATCCAAGTTTCGTTGACTACACCAACCCATTCATCTGGTCCAGGCTGATCGATATATTTTAACTGTGCTACCTGCCCATGCTTTGGAATGAAGGTCCTCAGCCTGCAGCGAAAGGCCTGGGACAAGCCAGTATCCCTATTAGTCCTCCTTGTCATGGGGCTCAGGGAACCCTCCAAGACTAGATGGGGATTTCCAGGTGTATCCTGGAGGAGATGAGGAAGTAGGGGTAGACGTATTGGAGAATCCCAGAAAAGTTCCATCAGAACTGGAAACCACACTTGAGATCTCCAAAGAGGAGTGATCACTACAACCTCCACCCGCTGGCGACACACCTGGGTTGACAGCCACATGATCATCACGAAGGGGGAAAGGCATTACCTTTCTCCTCCCAATTCTGCTGCAAAGCATCCGTCGCTAGGACCAAAGGATCCCATCTCCAGCTGAAGTACCTGTCTAGTTTTTGGTCTAGACGGGATGCAAAGAGTTCAATCGAGAAGGTTTTTTTTATTGAGCATTCAATGCCTAAAAGAGTGCGGGGTCCAGTTTCCATTGACTGAGATTCCTCAGATACCTGGACTTCCAATCCGCCACTAGATTGTCCTAGCCCAATAGGTGCTCTGCGGTGTCTGAAACTCTGTTTTCCTGGCAGTACACCCAAAAACTCCTGGCTAGAACCGCCTGCGTCTTGGAATGCACCCTTCCCCCAACCCCTGAGTGATTGATATAGAAGACTGCTGCCACATTGGCCATCTTGAGAAGGACAGTGTATTGGACCCGACCCTTGGTTCAACATTTGACTGCGAACAAGCCAGCCAGCAATTCCAAGCAATTGATGTGAAGAGAACTCTCTTGTTCTGACCATTTTTGGCCTGTGAACAAATCTATGAGTACCCCAGCCTACTCCGCTTGCATCTGATTCTATAACAGGGTCCGGTAAGGACCCGAAAATGACACAGTAGTTCCACGCCTTCATGTCCGATAGCCATCAGTGAATTTCCACCCGCACCTCCAGAAGAGAGTTCCATTGGGAGTACGTCCAACCCTTTAACAGGTGGGATATCTTTAGGTTTTAAAGGGCGCGGTAGTGCAAAGGGCTGGGAAAAATGACTTGGATGGAGGACGAGAGAAGTCCAACCACTTGAGCAATCTGCCGGAGAGCAGTTACCTCTTTGTCTTGGACCCGAGTAAGCTTGAGCTGTGTCTTGGACGACTTTCTGGAAGGGAGACTGATGGTGACTTGAACTGAGTCAACGACAATTCCTAAGAAGACCAGAGACTGCGTCGGGGCTAGAACAGACACCTGCTCATTTATGAAAAATCCTAAGTCCCGGAGGAGGGTGACCATCCAGTGAAGATGGAGGCGCAGGCTCTTTTGGTTTTGGGTCATAAACAGGAGGTCATCCAGGTAGACGATGAGACGCCCCTGGCCCTGAGAAGTTCCACCACCTTTCGAAAGAGTTTAGTAAAACACCACAGACCGAAGACGGCCCGAAGGGAAGGGTTGTGAACTCATAGGTGGCGTTGCACCATTGAAATTGGAGGAAGCGGTAATGAGGAACGATAGGGACCATAAGATAAGCGTCCTTCAGACATAACTGCACCAGCAAATCAATGGTAAGGAGGATATCGCAGAGAAGGTGAATGCCCTCCATTTTGAAATGGCAGTAACCCACCCATTCGTTGAACTCCTTGAGGTTGATGATCGGGCGCTTTCCACTATCCTGTTTGTCCACCAACAAAAAGTTGCTGTGGAAACTATGGGGATGAGGGCTTGTGTGGCCATTGGACCCTTTCGACAGAAGCTCCCGAAACTTCAGCGTAGAGTAAGGCGGATTCCTCTACAGAAAACCAAAGTGGATCGAGCAGTCAAAAAATTCCATCTGATACCCGTGTACTGTTTGCAAAACCCAAGCATCTGTCATTAGGGACTGCCAGTTGTGAAGGAACTGTTACAGCCTGCCCCCACCCCAGCTGCACCTTGGTATATAGGATCACTCTGATTCCTTGCTGATGTCCGCCTCTGGAACCTCGGTGGCTGGGATAGCCATGGGAGGGATAAAAGCTTCCAAATCTGGACTGACTAGCCTACACGATCCAGGGGAATGTTAGAAGGAAAAGCGCTCGCTATATAGTGTTATAAGTAACTACAAAGGACGGTGCTATCCTAGGTAGATCCCCTAATCAACCTGCTAGGAAAACCAAAAGGTAATCCTTAACTAGTATGCAACACGGATGCACTCAAATCCAAAAGCAAATATAGTCAAATGTTAAACATAAATGTCTGTTACCCACAAGTGTATTCCAGATCTTCTTTAATGTTTCATAGCATCATCCGTCTCTAGTATTTCTTGGCAACATCCATCTTTAATGAGATTCACTGCTCTTAAGCCAACACGTGTTTCGTCAGGGTACAAATCTCCCCAATGACTTCTTCAGGGCTTGACACAGCTGTTAATAATGCATAATTCTAATGACTAACCAATTATTATTATAATTTCTTTGTAAAATTAAAATTCAGATTAGATTAAATGAGTCAAATTAAATTATATAAAATTAATGAAAATGATAGTACCACACCACGTGCTCTAATAGGTGGGAAACACCTATTTGTGTCGTCAAGCTTATCAACAATATAATATTGAAGTGATTCTAACTGTTTTGGCACCGTAATCTCTTTAAATCTGATCATTTAAATTCACAAAATATCCCTTATGCCTCCCAAAATCCAATGTTAAATGTCCGTAAATCATGCACAACCAGTGGGAAATCCGTTAACCAGAACACCGCTATGTGCTACCTCATAAAGTAGAGAGTTGAGATTACCTATTCACTTGAGTCATCTCTCCAAGTTCCGATATTCGTTCTCTATATTTTAAATACAAACAGCATTTCTATGGATATATAAGTGTCATCCTGTATAAAGAACCTCACATGATCACTACAAACTACATAATAGGTCTAGGTTATCCACTTACCCTCGTATCATTCGTTCACTTGTGTGTAATTTCTCTTTCTCTAAGTTCAGTAATCTATAAACAAAGTATTGCCCTTAATATTCAAAACATCTATATTCAGCCGACTTAGACTTATAAACATAAACTCAAAGTACTAATTACCCTGTTTGCGGTCCAATTCTATTGTTTCCTGTGTGTTTCTTCCGTTATGCGAGTACGCGAGGGAAGAGCACGTTTAACCAGCGTCTATTTGTAGTTCCGAACCATGTAATTAAAAATCAAAAAGGGACTACGTGTCGTTCACATAGTCCATCATAATCAACATAGAAAAAGTATCCTTTCATTTGGTTATACCGATCCAAAATGTCGGATCGTAATTATTTGTTAAAAGGTATACGTTTCCCCAGCGTCTGTTCACAATCTCAGACAAAATGGTAGAAAGCAAGAAAAGACTACGTGTAGCTCCAAAATTTCTACAGTCTGCATAGAAAAGAAAATCCTCTCCATTAGATCGTACTGATCTAAAATGTCAAATCGTAACAGTTTGTAAAAAAAAAAAAAAAAAGAAAAAAAAAGTCATATGATGAAACTAACTGGGTTCCATTTTGAATAAACTTTCGTTTTGCTTAAGGTTATCCCCTTTGTTGTGACAATCTATCTCCTATACCCAGATATAGGCCTATATGTTTCTTATACCTTTGTTTAAAGGTTCTTGAATACAAATATCCAAAAGTGTGACATATACTAAAGTTGGATGGCGAACCACGACTTTTTGTTTTTAATTAATGTGAAAAAAAAATTCTAAAGTAATAGTGAATAACATTGTATAGCCTAGGTCTTCGGAGTAGCGGACCCCACTCGTACGTCCATGCAGTCAAATCACAAGTATGATCACAAGATTATTTCAATGATTGTCTCCAAGAAAATATTCCAATTCATAATCAGAGTTTAACCCATTTTCTACTGTGTTTAGTCTCATAATCCACGAGGATTAATTCCTCCTTAGAGTCAATTCCCTATAGGGCATTTATGTTTAACATTTTACTATATTTGCTTTTGGATTTGAGTGCATCCGTGTTGCATACAAATCTGGACTGATCCTAGAATTACTCACGTCTAAGGGCTAAGCCACGGGTGGAGGCCTGTTGTTGCCCGCAGCCAGCAGAGCACCGCCTTCTACAGCAAGCCTCGGAGAACACCGGGGGGGGGCGGTTGGAGGGGGGGGGGGTTGGAGGGGGGGGGGGGTTGGGGGTAAAAATCTTTTTAATTGAGGACCGGGCCTTGTCCAGGGATGTAAACGTGGCCATAGACCTGCTGAGTTCCTTAATAAAAGATTCCCCAAAAAGGCCCCCCTTTGCCACTCAGTCCACCTCAGAAGTGGCCAAGTCACCCCACCCCCCTTCCACTGCTTAAGGTCCATTCTGATTGAAAGGGACCGTCTCCGCTCTGTGGAGATGGCGCAGTTGGCATTGTCAAGGAAAATTATAGCCCTCTGCACTCATCCCAGGAGGAGTATGGGGGAAGTCAGGAATTGGAGGCCTTGATGTCCTATATCTGCCATATCCAGAATCTTAGTCAGTGAACCTGTTAGGTTAAAACAATTTGTCGTGGCAGGTACGGTCAATTCCTTTTTTTAGGATCACATATATATTTCACTAGAAAGGTTGCCATGCATGGATCAGTGTCCGGGGTAAGGGCGACCTTATCAGCCAATGATTGTCATGGTCATTCGGATCTGATGCGGCTGTGTACCTCCTCCTCAAGGGGTATCACAACCGTTCAGCCACATAGTTGGCCACCGTATCATCAGGGACCCAACTGGACAGGCGTGGGTGGAGGAGTTGATCCGGGTCCAGCATATCCAACTCATAGGATGGCAGGGGTGTTGCACCATCAGAAGGGGAAGGGTCTGAACACAGACTCCACGGGGAATCGTCCACTACTGGGGAGGAGGAGAAGGTGGACCCAGGTCAGGCAATGGGAGAGGAGGATTTGAGGAGCTTGGAGACTCGATGGCAGCCTGATCCAGAAGAGCGCATTTAAGCTGGGTAAAGGCATCCAGATTGATGCCTGTGCACATCCTAGAAGGCAGAGTTGTCTCGGGGACACCGGAAGGCTTAAGGTGAATAAGCCCCTTTGGGTCCACCCTCGGGTCGATGGGTTTAAGACACTTTGCTGAGAGATTAAGGAGTTGATGTTCTAGCGGCACCATAGCTTCCGAGACAGACTTCTGGATGGAAGCATCCTTAATGTCACAGAAATGCTCATCACTGGTGAGGTATGTAATGGCCTCCTGCTCAGATTAGGAGTCACGGAATTCCTGCATGGCTGGGGCCATATAGAGGGAAATCCACAATATTTGGGAGCCAGATGGCACCAATTCTGCAGGGAAACACTACCGTCCTCAACTCACACGGCTTAAAGCACAGCCAGAAGGCTTGGAGGCCTAACCAGTTTGACAGCAAACAGGAGGCCTGGGTGGTGTTCTCCCAAATCAGCACTAACCAGCAGCCACAAGATTGTCCAAGATATTAAATAGAGGCAACAGCTGAGTCATAGAACACCAGCACTGGAGGTCACTGACCTCTTATACAGACCCTGAATGGGGCATCAAAACTGTGCACATGAACGAAAAATAGCCAACAACTAAAGGACCCTTGTGGGCTACTACAGACCCCTGCACAGGGTGTAACACTCCAGGCCAGCGGGGCAGGAACGTCAGGCCGCAGGGGTCTATCTGCACACTGCTCCGATAATCAATTTCAGGCAGCGTGCAGAGAGGGGGCGGTCATAGAATCTGCAAGGAACCTCACGGAGAAGTGGTCGGAGGACAGCACGACGTCTGAGCGTCCAACACTGCGTTGAAGCAAGTGAGCTTCCTCGGCTTAAACAGGCGCTCCTAAAAGGAGAAAGATAAGCACAACAATAGCAGAACACGCACATAGTATAAACAGGCAATTCTTACAAGCGTATATAATAAAACAAGCGCGTTAACATAAAAAGATGGAAGAGCACTTATCTGATAGCGCGGAGCAATGAAGAAAGAATAAGAGAGAGTGCTGACGAGGATCTGTAATGGACCATGGGGCACTCTGATTGGTTGCTTGTTTGAGTAACTTTTCCCTGATGTTCAGTGGAGTTGTAGCTGTTACTGATGTTCTGACATGGCTGTTTGGATAAAGACGACGAAAGCAAGCATAATCCTCGCCTCCGGTCATGACATAGAATTCAGTGTGCATGGATGGCTGTTATGCGGCTCAGCTTGTTACTTTCGGAGCGGATAGACGCTGGCATGGAGCAGCACAGTGCCACCTATCATTGCTGGGAGATGGTGAAACATGTAGACTTGGATGATTTTTCTATTTCCACAGTAACACAGCAGTGAACATTGCATTATTTGAAACTATATTTGATTAGGGGGCAATTATTGAGACTGGAATTCTGATTTATAAACATGGTGCTCCGCTACACAACTAATTTGACTAATGCTGGGTCAGGGATATGGCTAAAACACACTGTGGCAACAGGTGTGGGAATAGCTTTTGAGTATAACTGCACGTTAACACTACAATTGCTCTAATGGATGGGGATGAGCGACTCGTATGCCCATTGTTGCCCCTTTTTGAATTTATTAATTTTGGAAATTTCTTGCCATGGGCGAAGTGACATATTTGTTTTTAATGGCCTGTAAATGTTCTGGGATTTGCTTGCATAATGGTAAAATCATACCAAATAATTTTGGTCTCACTTGCATGTCTTGTATGTCATTTATATTTTAGAAGATCCCTTCTGTATTTACGTACTTTACAACAGCAGCACTTGTAAAAGCCTTTATTTTTAGGGAGCCATTTGTGATCCCTGGTCACCGAAAGGTGGCTGGCAGTGCACAAGGATATTTCTCACTGCCTTAAGTTTTCTAAAAGTGACAGCAGCATGAGTGCCTAAATCCTTACCAGTGACTTAGTCGGATTTTAAAATATTTCTGTATTTTGGCGATAATCGATCGGATTTGTCTCGATTTGCTGTTAAAGTTGGTAATCATTATAGTGGAGGGGACACTGCTATCCTGCCTAGGGGTAGTCATAAATGTTTTATTCCTGTCCTGTGAGTTAAGTTTGGCTGTGAGCAGTTTCAGGCATTTTACTGGGCACATCCCCGTGCGCAGAACTATCTAACAATAATTTTCTCTTAACTATTGAAATGGTGTAGTAACGAATTACAGTTTTGTTTTAGCTCAAATGTTGAATGACATAGAGGAGGTCACGCAGAATGTAGTAGTACGTGCGCACCTGAGAGTCAGACCAGTGCCTTGGGCAGCCCTCGCGCCCAAGGCAAGATGTTTTAGAGCTTAACGTTTAAGATATGATTTTAAATGGAGGTGTGGCATGAGGTCCTGCTGTTTCAGTCTGACTTTACATCTCAGTTCACATTTCATATGGACTCTAGACAGAGAGCAAATTGTCAGCTCTATGATTAGACTCAGCCAGATGGAACAAACTAGACACCATGGAAGTGTCATCTTTGTTCAGGTGCCTATGGCTACTCATGGTCTAGCTTGGATCCCTTTGCTCTGAGAGCAGAGAGATCGCCAGCCAGGCAGGTAGCAAACCAAGCTGAGTGTAAATGGTTACTCCATTATTCTGTGGAGATCCGGCTGGCTTTTGCTTTCAGTTGTAGCACTATGAAAAGTTCCTCTTTCAAGCTAATATCACCTTCTTCACCAACAGAATCTTTTACATCTCCAGTTTGACAAAGGGGTTGTCATTAACCCCTCTAATTGCCACTGGTACCATACCCCATTGGATAGACCAGCTTTCCTCATGCTTCTCAGAGAAGATTCAACTAATGTATGATAACTTAGGAGCTTAGTCTGGCCATGTATGGATTCTTGCTTGGCCAAACCTGGTCATGTACTCAGTGTCAGTCTTGAAATCCATAGCCTCCACAATGGCACCAGCTGTGGCACAGCTGTGAAAACATTTTCTATTCTGGAGTTATATTGCAGTGTTTTAAGGACAGACTAATTAAGTAAGTAAGTAAAATGCTTAGCTTTGAGATCGAAAAGGATCCTGTCTTCAGGCCTTTTTCTCTGTTGCTAGCGGTGGCCAAAGTTGGGAAATAGTACCTTGCACACTGGCTTTGAAACTGTTTAGAAGAACTTAACATGTGCGACTTTCCTGAAACAGGATTCTATTTTGGACGGGTATTGGTACCACACTGGTCACTGTACTTACCTTGATTATCTCGTTATGATCCTAGGCACTTGGCACCTGTTGAAACTAATACTTCTAGATCTCTGACGTCTTTGAAACATTGAATCCTTCCAGCAGGTTGTTCTGGAGGGAATTACTTCACCCTGATTCTTCCTTTAAACTGGGTGGAGCCAGATTTTAGTACTTCACCATTTCAGTCTGAGCGAGCATATGGCCGTCATCTCTTTAGTTACACATTGTTCCTCTATGTCCAATATATATATAAAACCATTTGCCAGGATCACAAGATTTTTGCCTAATGTATGATACTCCGGCTTGTACACAGCCTTTATAAATATGACTAGGTCTCTGAGGCTCCACATGAATTGCTTTGGCTTCCGTTGACACAGCGGTTTACTTTACTGCCTTCTGCGTTTTCCCATTGGGCTTTCTGTGGTTTTGGACCAAAGTGTATTCAAGCTAAACTCTACCACTATATCCCTGTTCATCCTCCACACTTTGGTGCTGTCTTGCAGTTAGGTACTCAGCACATATTTGTCCTTTTCAGCACTGGTCCTGTAGATTTAGAATCTGGTGCACTTTGCTTAAATGTGAAGCATAAACCTGCCCATGTATCCATAAAGCCCACCAATCACATTAGGTATTTCTATTTGCCAGGCCTTTAGGATGGGGAAGTCCATACATCAGGAACCCATTTGGTGAGTATTAGCTGACAAACAACTCTCTCACTCATTTATCTCTGAGGAAGTTTATAAAGTTTGAAACAGGTTGTGATGTATTAGCTCCTTTTGGAGGGTGAAGTCCCTAACAACATGTTATACATGTAGGTTGTGGTTCAGAAATTGATAAGGTTAATGCATTGTTGTATCAAAGGCTATTTTATCTGGGTGTGATAATGTTTACAGTTAATGATTTTGAGTTGTGGCCATGATAAGCATGACTAGACAGTGAGTGGTGGTGTACACTTTAGTTGTTTAAATGCTGACATACTTTGACAAATGAAGCCTACCCCTCAGTCCAATGTCCCCAACTGCAGTCCAGATAAATAATGGAGAATCAATGGAGCTGAAATTGTTTAATTCATGTTTGTGATATTTGGGTGAATCAGGTTTCAGCTACTAGAGGGAGTTCATGATCCAAAACTGTAAATCTGAAGTCGTACGATAAGCCTCATTCAGTGGAAATAGTATTTTTTACCTGAGCCGCTTTGCTAGCCAGTGGTGTTATCAGGATAAGATTGACATGTTTTATTGTCTGATGGGGATGCAGGCTTTATTGCCTTAGCAGACTTTAATGTAGGTGTTTTTTTTGTGTCACTTTTATTTGTTGTATATCTGTCTTAGATTGTGGTTATGTGACTGATATGCTATGAACCTCCCTGCTTTATAGGGTTATAAAGCCAGAGGGGTACACGGAGACTGTTGGGCGCTGTACAGCAAATAGTGTCTCCTTACTTTGGGGATAGGGAGGGTGTGTGTGTGAGTGAGCGTTTTAGCTTTTGTTTTGATTTTATTAGGTATTCACTGGATGCTTTAAGGTGACGAGTTACTGTTTATATCTAAGAGTGATTTCTCACAGATAGAATAGAAAATGCATGTGGGGGGAAATAGTATGACAAGTGCCCCTCTATGACATTAGGCGCTAAATAATGAAAGGTCGGGAAATGCACATTATATACAAATCTATGATAGTTGCTTTATTAGTGTCTGAGGCCTGGGCTACTGACATTTTTGCCCCTCTCTATTTCCAGCTATACCAAATAACTACATAACAAGTATAGATAAGGTGCCTGACAGTGGGGTGGGTCATGCTTATTTCTTAATAATCCAGATCTAATGTCTACTATATCAGATTCTGCAGACCTACATACATGTAGGCTTGTTAAAATCAAATATGCAGTCACTAAATAATTACTGGTCCCTCAAACTGCAGGAATACCTAAAAGAAGGAGACATTGGGCTAATGGCTGCCAGCTCCTCCCAAATAGGGGAACTGAAACAGTCCTCCTAGGTGTTCAATCGGCATTCTGCCATATAATGGTCAATATTCGGATCCCTCCTCCTTCAGTGATTTTGTTTTTTTACCTTGCTCCTCCTTCCACACACTCCACAAACGCATTATGAGTGCAAGAATTAAGGGAACAGTGAAAGTGTTGAGGATGGCAGAGATCTGCCTTATAGTCTATTTTGGTAATAGTCGCTGAGGCAAGTTTAATTCCTCTTGGTGACTAGTGGCCTTTGGCATTCCTCAAGGTTTTTTCCTATTTCCTCTTTTATCCAGTCTATATATTTAGGCTCTCCATGTATTGCTGTGGAAAATAAAAAACTGTTTCCATAATTAATTTGATGATACTCTGGTCATCTTCCCTCTCCCCAACAGTCAAATCCAATCATTGACAAGTGGAGACTTTCTTCAGCAAAATAAGATCACTTGGGGTCAAAATTAGTTAACTCATTTAAGGCAAGACTTAGGGCTACATGTATCATTATCCCGGTTTGCATTTCCCAAATAGCGATTTTTAAGAAATCGCTTTTTAAGAAATGCAAAATGGGATGTATGAAAATTGCGATTGGGTAATAGCGATTTCTTAAAAGTCGCAATCGCTATTACCGAGTCACAATTAGGGAATGGGACTCCATTCATCCCTATGGGCCTGTAGGCCTGTTAGGTATTCACAAATTAGGCAATCAAATCCCATGCCATACGGGCATGTGTGCACTACATGTCATTTAAAAAAATGCATTTTTAATGCATTTTTAAAATTGCACATGGTTACCACCAAATTGGATTTGGTGGTAATTGCATTTCCTAAATGCCCAATTCGCATTTAGGAAATGCATGATACATTTGCTTTGGAAAACGCAAATAGGAATTCCCTATTTGCGATTTCCAACTTAGCAAATCGCAATTTGCGATTCCCTAAATGGAGTCGCAATTTTAAGGAATCACTATTTTAGTAATTCCTTCAAATTGCACTGCGAATTCCTTTCATAAATCACGAAAGGCGAGTTTGCGTGCGCAAACGGTGGAATTTACTGATTCGCACCGTTTGTGAATGCAAAATCCTTTGATACATCTGGCCCTTAGTTTCTGAAACACACTTGGCCTCATTCCACTTTCTCAGTAGGAACGCCGATGTCAAACCTAAAGAAAAGATCAACACTGTAAATTACTTTTTTGCTTGTATATTGGCTATGCGTGTCAGGTGAGCACTACTGTCTTAACTGCACATGATCTAAAACTGTTCAGGTAAGTATGGTTTTCAGTTCATGGGAAATATAGTAATGATTATTAGAGTAGTTGTACCTCTGAAAATTGGTTATTGAAACTCATTGATGAAATGAACAACTAAGGACACTGTCTTCAATTTACAATTCATCCAGCATTACACCTCAAGGACGTTGATCATCTTTGTAACTCTGTTTAATACTTGAAAGGCAGGATCTGACTGGAACAGCAAGAATGCTCTCCTATGTCTTATGTAAGTGAGTGAGTCTCACTGTTACTTGAGGAATAGAACCAGTGTCTTATGTAAAGAACCTTTAACGTTCCCAAAGGCAAAGGTAGAGCCCAGCAGAAGGGTGCTCATTTCCTTTTTCAGCTTGTTCTATCTGGAGAAAAATGCTTTTCTATTGTATACATCTTCCTGTAGCTACCTCACCTCCAGACTGGTCCAAAAAAGCTTTTTTCCCCAGCAATATCACTCCACTGCCGTCAGGTAACACAATGCAGCCTCAGCTTCGACTCTGCCGATGGATGAGGTGACACCAGAGTGTATTATGTGACAACAGACACTCTGGCATTGGTTCCTTTTTACAGGCCTCATCAGCACTGATATGGAGCTCTTACACCAAACAAATTCCTCAGCATTTCAACAGTGGTTAGGTCAAATGTTTAATCTGAAAGTTTCATGAAACCACATGACATCAGCATGTGGTTTCTGGGCTCTGAACACAGTGCTGCAGCCTGCAAGCACACCACATCCATACATTCAAAGTGGTAGGCCAAGTTATGTTTGGCCAAGGCCTACAGAAGGCACCAAACTGTTTTGTGGATGCTCCAATGCTACCAGTTTACTGGTTTATCTTTAGGACTGACAACCACTCCACATTTCTTTATAAAAGTACCGTCGTGGTGGCTTTGCTCCAGTGGTCTTGAGTCCATGTTTTTCTGGACTTGGACGAATGGTTGGTAAGGTGGAGTCCTTGGTGCTGCTCAAATATCATTTTGAGCAAACATCAACTTTCCAGTATAACTTTGGCTACATAAAGTCTTTTCCTACCCGAACTGGATCACTGATATTTGGGATGTGATTCTGAAGTTTCTGACATGTATGCCCGTTCTGCAGGTCTTGCTTGCACTTGGTCTCATGGACTAATGCATCCTATTGGTGTCTCACAACAGATGGCGGACGGACTCTCAACTGGAGCCTGAGGTCACAGGGCTTTAGCCACGCACTACTGTCTCCCTTCTCAGGCACACAGGGAAGGTAATTTTCCTTGAGCTCTGTTGTAAGATTTTCTGGGTTAACCTGTAACACTGCTTAATGCCATCTCCCAATCAAGATACTGCTCTTATCCTCATTCATAACTGGGTAGGAATCTGGGGAAGATCTATCCATCTGAAATTAGAAGAAAAAGTTATATACCTTTGATAACAGTATTTCTGGGGATACATAATCTTTCTACAGATTCCTCACTGCCCTTTCTTCTCCATTGTGAGTTAGTTCATGCTTAATCCCAAGTTATGCAAATATTTTGTGAGCTACATTTGCAGCTGTCATTGATACTCTCATTACATCTCTGCATGCATTAATTGGGCAAGGAAAAAGTTTCATGAACTGGTGCTTGCTCACCCATTGGCATTTATTATTGTCTAGTTTTGTCATGTTTGGAGGTGGAGTCACGGCTAAAGCTATATGGGGGACATCTGGTGGCACCGCAGAGTTATGGCTTGGGAAAAGCATACCAGTCTAAAAGGAGGATTCATAGGGTGAGGAATGTAAAATGTCCTAGCTAATGTGATACAAAGTTTCAGTTCTACTAAGGACACAGAGGTGAGGATTATGCTCATCTTTCTTTCCAGGAGTGTTTAAAGAAAAAAAACACAATTTCCCATAACCCTACAGGAAAGGACTACAAAACACAACAACCAAAGAACATTCCACCAAGGGTCCATATAATCGGTCTCTTCCTCAGGCACTTCTGCTTTCTTGATGCAACAGAAAAACACCATCTGCATTACTAGCCTTTAGTGAAATCATTACCTGAAGACAAAGAACAGCAACACAGCATTCACCACACCAGTCGCGGCTCCCCATCGATGTTGGGGCCGCAAGAGTGTAGTGAGGGTTCACCACCAGTAGAGGACAGAACGCTGTAATGAACACACATCTCTCTGAACATGCAGGGAAAGGGCACCTCACTCCAGGAGGGACGCTCTCCCCGCAGATGTCCCTATGCACAGCCCGAGCACTTGGGAAACCAAGACGCCCCACACAGTGTCAGTATTTGTTAAATTACAGTGGCAGATGTCCGTACAGGTCTGTAATTGTGGAAGCCTTTTAGAGGCATATTTTTCAACCGTTTAAGGGTTACGCTTAGTGTGTGTGACTGATGTGGGGCCTGGCCCAGGCGTAATAATTGTGTTTCTTCCCATTAAATTAGAGGGAGCTTGGTCCCTGGGGATTACCCCATTTTAACCCCATGCCTAGTCACGCTCAAATTTTCCTGGCTTTGTCCAGTCTCATATCAGTGCTCCAGCACATTCAAATTCCTGGGTTGCCACACAGCCAATAATTGGCCCTGTGGCCTGTTGTGACATTTGCCTGTCCACTGCGCATTACCCTCAGGAGGCCTACTTTAATATAGCGAGAGAAGTTGTTTTTCCTGTTATTGCAAGTATGTAGGCGGCGATTACGTGGAGGAGGAAACCATTTTGGTCCTGCCCATAGATAATGAATTTTGTGAAGCTATGGACGCCTCAATTCACCATGCAGTGGGCTCGGCCTTTGAACCACTAGAGAGACTCTTTTTCCAATTGGCGTATGCATGCCTTGTTCCCCTCAATCTACCATTGCCCCAGTCCACAGGTCTTCTAAAGCATAGACCAACCTGCGCAACGACCCCCAAAACGCAGGATTGAGTCAGGGTGGATCCGAAGGCTTTTGATAGGGTTAAGCAAGCGTTTGTAGAATCCCTCAGACCCACCTCCCCCTGCCGGAGACCTCACTGGATGCTTTACATGCCCCAGAGGAATCCATTAAGGTTTTGTCCACAGCAGACACCGATGACGGCGATTACCTTGGGGACTCAACTGATGAAGTGGGCCCATCGTGGCATTTGCGACCCTCCCCCTGGTCAGCAGACCGCCCTCAAGGTGTACAGGAACCCTCTGATATGTTGGACCCGGATAAGCTAGACCACCCCTGGTCATCCGAATGGTTTCCCTCTGACAATGTGAGTTTGTATTTAGAAAACTGTCTTAGGAAACCCTCTAGAGAACGACGGCCATGCTAAACTGCAGGCCGAATGTCCCCTTCTTTCTTTGCCAGGCAAATTATCCCCCACCTCCGAGACTGATCCGAGAATGGCCACCTTCCTGCAGAAATGTATTTACAATCCCAAGAAGGATATCGAAATGTCCTGGAACTCCGGCCTGGACAATTAATCGGATGTCACTGGGCTCCTCAGGAAAATCCTGGAACTGGCTGAATGGGCAAAATCTTTGGGTGCTGCCTAAGAGAGTTTGTTGGGTGGGCCCAACAGGAGGTCATTTTTTTGGGAGATGACAATTGTGCCTTCTCTGCGGAGTGGCACCGTTCACTAATCAGCACTACCCTAAACTCTGGAATCTCACTTTCACAGAGGCCGGGGGCAGTGGAGCAAGGGGGTCTATTTGGTGACCCTTTCATCAAAGAGTTATCCCAGTTAATGGCCACCTTCACAGCTCTCGACAAGGCACAGTCCTCCATTAAAATGTTGTTCCAACCATGCCTTTGTGTTGGCGGGGGGTCTAGTTTACAAATTCAAATTGGTATTTCCTCTGCCCCTTGGTGCTTCACCAAGGTTTTGAAACTAGTGGCGGAGCACCTAAGTGAGAAGAGATACCATTTGAACATTTATCTTGACAATTGCCTCTTGTTGGATTAATGCCCGTTTAGGTTGCAAGATAAACCGCAATACGCAATTACTCTCCTGGAGAATCTAGGCTTCCTCATTAATGCCAAAAGGTCACTGTTGATACCATTCAAACAAACCACCTTCCTAGGTTTTGTTATCAACTCAGTGCACAAGACTCTCAGTTTACTCTCCCGAAAAATTGCAAAGATTCGCATAGAACTGAGAAGGACTATCTCCAAACGATCTACTTTTTTACGGCAGGTGGCTTTGATAGTGAGGCTTCTACCCTCTTCTAGTCTGGCAATATTTCCTGGCCCTCTGCACTACAGGGCCTGCAATGGCTCAAGCCATTCACCTGCACAAGGGCCTTCAGCGTTCAGAGCAAGTTCCTCTGACGGAGGAGGTGAAGACTGAAATGCTTTGGTGGCTGTCTCACATGGAGGCGTGAAATGGCTATGCCACATTTGGCTCTGACCCGGACCTTATCATAATGCTGAATGCCAGCGGATCTAGTTGGGGAGCGTGCTGTGGCGATTCCTTTGCCGGCAGGAAGTGGTCCACAGGCGACCAGTCCCTCCACATCAACTGCCTAGAGCTTATGGGGAGGTACTTTGTGGTTCAGTGTTGGACAAATGACAAAGTGAATTGCTACGTACTATTGAAGATGGATAACTTGTCAGCAGTTCGCTACATCAATTATCTGGGAAGACCCAGGCCCAAATTCCTGGCGGATCTGGTCAAGGGGTTTTGGTCTTATTGCCTGACCAACAATATATCAGTCAGGGCGGAGTATCTTCCGAGGGCTGCCAATAAAATAACGGACTGGTGCTTGAAGGTGTGACCCGACGCAAGTTTGTGGTAGTTAGATCCTCAAGTGTTCTACAACCTCAATTCTCGCTGGGGTCCATTCACTGTGGATTGTTTGCCCCTTGATTGGATCACCAGACCCCTTGATACTTCAACTGGAAGCCAGATCCTCAAGATGTAGTGACAGTTGTATTTCTACAGTATTTATCAATGGAGAAGGTTTATGCATTCCCTTCATTCGCCATGATCATGAGAATGGTGGCACAAGTGCAGATAGGGGGTGCAGGTGGTTGTGAATCACGCCAGTTTGGAGGTCTCAAGTGTAGTTTCCAGTTCTTCTGGAACTGACCCATGGGTCAGAAATGCCCACTAGTCCTCCAAGGTTGTCTACCTATCGTGACCTGGAGGATTACCATGAGAGATGAAGAGTCCTGGGACTTTAACAAGATGCTTAAAGATTATTGGCCACAGCCTGGGCTGAAGGGACCTCTAAGCAGTAGGAATCTGCATGGTTCAAATGGTGCGTTGGTGTAAACAACGCAAAAAAGATCCTATAGGGTTCAACGTTGTCCCCATCCTAAATTTTCTGACATGCGTGGCATCTAAGGGCATGGTTATTGCACAGTTACCATTCCGGCTATCTCTGCGGGTCAATTCACGATTCAGGGTCTTTCGGTGGGAGAACTCCCGAAGGTATGCAAACTTCTGAGGGATATCTGGCTTGCTCTGCCACCAGAACCAAAATACTTCAATTTGTGGGACGGGAATGTTGTTTTGAATCTTTCTCAGTCACGGCAGAGGAATGAATATCTTTCACGTAAGGAGTTGTCAGCAGGATTGTCAATGCTGTTATGTCTAATTTCTTAGAGTCTCAGACATGAGAGCCCTGGACATTTCAAGTCATGCCTTTACCCCTCAGGGAGTAACTTTTTATGTTTCCAGGAGAACCAAAACAGATTTCTGAGTGATATCTTACCTGGCCTTTAGTAAGTTCCCTAAACTGTGTGCAGTTCGATGCCTTAAAGCATATGAGAATACGACAGAAGACTTACATCAACCAGGTGGACATCCACTCCTGATCTCCATGAGAACCTTTCAAATCAGTCTCATCCCCCACCATTGCTCGCTGGGTCCGCTGGGTTTTGCAAGAGGAAGGTATCAATGTGGCGCTCTTCGGAGCCCATTCAGTCAGATGGGCTATTGCCTCAAAAGCCTTTTCTCTGGGGGCTATCCCTGCTGAAATGTTTGCTACAGTACGATCTTTTTGAGTTGCATTTTATTTGAAGTAAGATGTTCATTGTACCTGAAAAACTTGCATATCTTACTTATAGAGCAGCAGATCTGTCCTGCATTATCCGTGCATTATTCACTCTGTCATAGTGATCTGCTATCATTATTTATGGTTTTTCTCCAATGTGCTGGTGTACTTAATTTATCTTACGATTGGCGTTTTGGTGAATATTTAATTACATAGCTTTGATAGTCTTAACCTGAAGAGATGTTCCCACTATCAAATCTGCTGACCACTGTAAGTTGCAATGTGGTTCCGGTCACTCTTGAGACTTGCTTAGTGGCAGTGGTTGCAGTAAATGATTTTTTTGATGGGATTAGATGATTTAACAGTTGACATCAGAGTCTTGTGGTACCTGTAATCTAGGTAATTTCGGATGCAATTTTTTAAGGCATTTGCTTCTGAGATCATACAGTCGCAGAAAGAATGATTGAACTTTTGTTTCTCAGTTGCAATCAGAGAAAGAAATCCCAATTTGAGTCTTGGTCAGCAATGAGACCTTGATGTTCGAAGGCTTAGCAAGTAACTAATATTTTTAATAAAATAGCTTTTGTAGCCTGATCACAGATTATGGATTATAGGGCCCATTGAACCTGGGTTTGGTGTGTCATGAATTTACTTTTTGTAAAGTTGGCCTTAAGTCCATTCAAGTTGTTGTATTCCTCTAATCCGTTTATCTGCTACTGAAAGCCCAATACGTAAAATATGTACCAAATCACCAGCATAGGCTAAGTGGCTGCAGTTGTCTGCGGTTTGGGGAGTGTCCATCGGGATGATTCAAGACCTCTGGTTTCTCAGAATTATATATAAAATTAGAGGGGCCGTCTTAAACACCAGTTGATATTTAAGGTGTTAAGCTAGACCCATCTGACAGTATCAACCCGATTAGATAATATAGCAGACTATGATTGATTCAATATCCCCCTACAAATTTGTTCCCTAACCAAGTCTTATCCACTTTGTCAAAAGCTGTTGAATAATCTTTAGAACAAGTAACTACATTATTACGCATTCCTTGTATGGCGTTATTGGCTGAAATGAATAGTCAAATGTTGTCAGTAGTGAAACTATTGGTACTTGGTAAAGTTTGATGATATCCAATGTCTATTTCACCAATTTGCTAGGCAGGGTTTTCACAAGTATTTTCCATCTGAGTTTTATAATGCAGTGAGTTAATTGACTTGTTCAGATTTTGAGTCACATTTATAAATTGGTTGCAAAATGGACTCTTTCCAAGGTAAAAAAAAATCAACCAGTCAGAATGTTAGTATACAATGGGGTCAGTACAGAGCTTCAGTTGTTCGGATTAATCTGTAGTAGAGCTATTGAGATCACATTAGGCCGAGTTGGTTGTTACGGTCTACACCATTTGATTATTTGTATGACAGTTGCTTGTATAATTGTACACTTTGCCTGATCCTTTTTGATAACATAGGTAGTCAGTCTATGCCATACATTCTTTAATACATTTTCTTTACTTGCTATATGTAATATTATAGTCACAGTTTTTTGTGACAAGAGGTTCCTAAAACTGTTATTGCCCAGATGTTTCGGGAAACTTTTGATTCAATTGATTCAAATATTTTGACCTCAGTTTCTTGCTCTTCACGTTTGATTGCAAATATGTTATTTTTCAGGCTGTGTTACAGTTGTCTGATTTCTTAATCCCTGAAACCAGAAGGAGGAGACTTCATAAACAAATTTATAGCTTTTTTTAAATTTAATTTTCTTCTGATAGTGAAAAAGTGAAGGATCTTCCTTTCCTAGGTCCAGATTTTGTTAATCCTATTTATAAAATAATTGAAGATCCCATAGACGATTTACCTTTTCATTATTAAAGATATAGTTCCACGTTATTTTAACTGCAATGCTCTCTGCTGCAAGTGTGCTTGATTAGTTGAATTGAAAATTAATCGGTTCATCGAACAGCACATTTTCCGAAAGCACACTACCCCAAGAACATCTGTCTAACAATGGAAAATGTGCCATTTTTGTTGGGACAAACCAATAGATGCTGCTCTATTGCTATTTACAGCTTCATTCCTATAAACTGCTCAATCCTGATTGTCTTCCTGCTCAAGTTTTTTTCATGTATGAGCATTCAGAAATAACATTTTTATAGTCAAATGTCTGGTCTTCGCCATCGCAGAAAGTATTTAACTTTAGCGTAACCTATCGGAAAATGTAAATATCTATAGGTCTGTATCAATGACGATTTAAAAATGTGTTTTTATCCTGCTGCTTTTTGACCTGTTTTTTTAAACTTTTCCATATGAGCAATTGTAGATATATTCTCTTTACCTTGAGTCTTTCAGCTACATCCTTTGCAAGAGTTGTAAAGAATGTTGTGTATCCTGAATTTTCCCCATGATGTTCACCATTATTATCTCTTTTGGAATTTGTCTGTTGAAGTCCAACGTCTACCCTTTATTTTGGGTAATGCTATGTTGTACTATTTTACTTTGGTCTGTGCAACTATTTTTTTGTTTTTATTTTCAGTTGGCAGTTATCAGTAAATAATTTTTTTCAGAAATAGAAGTCTACAAATGATGCAAAGCGTTGGTGTGGGCTGCTTTTGACCATTTTGGGAAGAACACCCATTTTTAAGCTAATGCTCCCTAAACTGCTTTATTTCCTCCAAAACCCATATTATGCAATCCCAGAGGAATTGTTTACTAAAATAGGTAGGTGAGGAAACTGTGGCATAAGGGGCCCCATTGGGTTAGACTACGTACATGCAAAAAAATTCCTACAATGGGGGCATATCCTTTCCGGATGTGCAGCCATACTAGTGTGCAGAGCACCTGATACCTATAAATGATTGGTTGTTTGCACCAAGAACTCGCCCTACCTACATGTTCGAGAAGGCCCGCTGCTGCCTTGCTCCCCCCCTGCACTATATATACATGATGGGACGGGTAGGAGCAAGTTACTGCTGGCGACACAGAGGACAATGGATGTTTGGAAGAGGGCCACTGAGGTCATGGGATGGACATCTAAAGTGACCCATGAAACACCTCTGTGAGAAGGATGTATGATGAAAGAACTATTGAAACTACGAGGCTTTGAACCCTGGGATTTAATTGGTACCTCCAAAGTAGGTAATATATTGGAAAATGGGGACTTAACGCCCTTTCCCTCTGTGCCACAGGAATTTTACCTTCATCAGAATCAGTACCTAATATTTGCACAGCTCCGGCATGCATGGTTGGCAGAAGGGCCCTGCTTCAGGGTAGCCTGCTCATGGAGGAGCTTGGGAGAACGGCCGTCTTATATGCCTACAAAACAACAAATAATAATAATAGCCTTGACACGCTTGGTAAGCTGCGGGACCAATGGGTGGTAAACCTTGGGGACATTGATGGCAGCCCTGATGCATACATAGGAAGTTGCAATAAAATCACGACTCTGGCTTATATAATTTAAGATACTTCACCATTATAGAGCCTGGATGAATTGGATGGGGGAGGGCAGCCTTCCTGGATTGTCTGTGGTGTATGGGGGCTAGTGGTGTTTTCTTCAACACACTTTTGGGCTGCCCAGACATACAGACATATAGTGGGCGAGAGTGGTGGGAGAACTCTTGGAGGTCCTAGAGGTAGATGTTCCAATGGACTCGAAATGTATCCTTCTAGGAATACCACCTGAGATGTCCAAAGGGCACAACTCCTTTTCTGCAATCTGGGCTTGATTGTGGCGAAAAGGGATGTGGCCAAATATTGGAGTGTGTGAGGTCCCCTCCTTGTGTCAATGCAAAGCTGGTATGGATATGTACATGGCGGCGGAACAAGTTACCTGCAAGAACTGGGGGTGTCCCTGTAAATTCAGAAAAGTGTGGCTAAGTTACTGTGACTGGGGACCCGAGGTGAATGAGGCCAGTGCAATGGAACCAGATACTATGGATGCCCAGACGGTGACGTCTGGATAGTTACACCCCCAGCTGCATGATCTCTGGTCTCCCTGTTTTCCCTGCTGTAGGGGAACTAGAGGGTACAGTTGCTGATGGAATGGTTGTCTTGGGGGTAGTTTCTCTTGACAGTTCTCTCCCTCCCTCCCCCTGATATTTTTCATGCCATTGCAGTTTTGAACATAGTACGCTTGCTGTCTTGAAAATATGTATGCTTTGATAGTACCACTTCGAGTGCTCAGCACTGCCTCTTTGTTTGCTGTTTTTGAAAATCTAATGAAAATATATTTTTTTTAAATAGATGTCTGCATGTTATTTTCTCCAACTGGGAAATTATATCAGTTTTCATTGTTGTTATCTGATTTTAAAGGTCTTACGACATTCTTATATTCGTAGATTTATATTTTTTATGGCACCCGCTCCAATGCTGAATTTGTGATCCACAATGGTTTCTTCTTCGATAATAATTCGCATGACCGAGTTAAAATCAAGCTTGGAGTGAGTAAAAGTGACAGACTATACGCTATGAAGGCAGAGGTCTTGGCTCGTGCTGGCATTCCCACGTAAGTGTAACATGTTTTTTAATCATAAATCAAAAACCTAATCATTATTGTTTGGTATACCTTTTTGTAAATTAAAATTACCCTGTATCATTATAGCCCACCTCCTGTCAGCTTTGTTTATGCTGGATGTTGTTATTCTCGCTCATTGGCGTTTATAGGTGTAATAAACAAATAAGTTTGAAGGATCGTAATGTCACCAGATTTAAGTATAATTTCTATGTTAGCAAATTGTTAAACATTTTCTTTTATGTGGTTTTATCTTAATTTGATTGCGGATAGATGTAAATCGTTAATTTGTAATACATGTCTATGGGTTGTATCTCTAGTAAAACTCATTTAACTATTTTAAACTTGAAAATACTGGGTGTCTACTTGCTTAAGATAACAAATGCAATGCATTGTTGTATTTTTGATCTCAAACAGATGTATAAAAAAACTACTTGTCTTGAAATGTTTGGGGAGAGTCATGAAAAAAGATAGACTTGGCTCTAGAAGTATTTTGATGCATGCTTGAGATGCCTTCAGTGCTGTGAAGTTCAGCTATGGGTTTAATTTGTGCCATATCTTTGGAATCTTCGGGTTTATCTTTTGTTGGCCTTAAGGTATTGGATGGACCAAGGTACAGTTTCCTTTGGTTTGAGTTTTTGTGTGTGCGTGTCTGCTTAGGTTTATTTTGAACTGAAGCTAGAGTTCAGGGTCGGACTGACACAGGAAATAAGCTTGGGCACCAGAATAAAAGTCGGTCTCATTAGTGAATCAGGTAGCTAACAAAGTAGCCCATATTTGCAGTTCGGGGCAGTTTTTAACTTTTGAACACGAGCTGTGTAGGTGTTTTGCAATGTATGAGAGACTGCATACAGTTGTGCTTGCTGCAGTAAATGTTTGTGGTAATGTCAACGAAATGAGCAGAAAAAACGACCCACCAGGCTATAAAATAGACTCACTAACAGCCAAAAAACAGCTGATGCACTTACCAGTAAGACCAGCCCTTTAGGCACTGCCAGATTACCCTATAGGCCTGTCCGACCATGTTGATGTCTTGGACGTCTCTTATGAAATCTGTAGCGGAGTCCCCTGTGAAACTAAGGTGACTAAGATAGCTGTTGGTCACTATGGATTTGAGGGAGTGTTAATTAAAGGTGACTGGTTAACAGATCAAGTGAAAAGAGATGGGTTGCTTGGGTGAGTGTGAGTTATAGACGGCTTATAAGTAATTCAAATGAGGTGGTGGGGAGTAACATGAGTGTTGTGAAATGCATTCTGGACTTGAGAACGACAGGCTGGACAGGTTAAAGATTTGTAAGTTATTGACTTCTGTAGCCACTGAAAGTGAGTTTACCAAACCTGGCAAAGGGTGGTTGAGCCGTGTGTTATTAATTATACAATATAAACATTGTAGCAAGCACTGAATTTTGCTGTGTGTACTTTGTCCTTGTATAGAGTAAGCATTATTGAACAAGAGTGAGGCGGGATGTGTCAAGGGGGTGGGGAGGTTATGTGTGAAGTAGATGATGTAGTAAAGTGTGACTATGTGTGTTCCTCTAGTTGATTTGTGGGTTTTCGGGGTGGATTAGATGACGGGGATTGGGAAATATGTTTTGGGAATTTGTTTTGAAGAAGCTGTTAGGAGAAAGGTGGTTTATTGTCTGCGGGTCCGGATACGCTCCAGGACCATTGTAGATCACTCTTCTGTCTTCGTGATCCAGTGAGTTAAACAGGGAGATACTGTAGGAATCACACTTAGCAGTACTGGCCATTTGCAATGGCTGGGCAGGAGTGTCTTGCAACCCCAACAGAGGAAGGAAAGTTGGAACTGTCTTGCATTACTATGGGTTCTCCACTCAACAGCCCGCTGGACTAATTTTGTGTGATCTGTTGCCCCATGCTGCTGTGCTCTCTTTCCACTTTTGTATGAGCTATCCTACCACACAGACCCTTTATTCTTAACTTAATTCAGCATCTCTGTAACCTAATTGTTTATTACACGAATATCTTATCCTTAGTCCAGTACTTGAGTTCAGTATGCTTTAAAGCAAGGCCTGAAATACAAGAAGCACACAGCTTGTTGGAATAATTGAGCTTGGAGATAATATCCGAAATGCTGTTTGTAATGCCCTTGAACTTGCGCCTGGCCAACTGAAGAGTGTTTAGTGTCCATTCATTTTTATCCCTTTTTTTACATTCCATTCTAATTTACTCATTACTCAATATGACAGACAGCTTATTCTGTCTGTGAATTTGGAAAGTATGGCATCGGTTTTCCCTTGCGTTCCTTCTGGAGCACTGTAGCCACACAGTAGTTCCTTGGGCATCACTCCTTATTGAAATAACAAGGTTTACTACTTAGCAAAAATGTTTTGGATTCTGAAGCAGTACAAACGTGGTACATGGACTGATTCTGTGAGTGCTATTCGCTAAGATAAGCAGAGTTGTGACGTGTCTTCTCTGGGCATTGTGATATCACTGTCTTAATTATAATGTGTGAAGCTAGGTTTGGGCGAATTTGTGAAAGCTGCTTACCTGAGGTCAATCTTTAGTCAGGTACTACTTAACATGGTAGAGTGTGAGTCAGTGAACAACACATTTGTTTCTTGTATTTTAATGCCAGTTTTTCTCATGAATATTATTTTATTTGAATAATCTGATAGAAACTTCTAGTTGCAGATTCCTTACCTTAGAATTTCCCACAGGTGTCAGACTGGATCCAGAGACTTTTTTTCAAGCTGCACCCTTGAGCGGTGTTTGGTTGGTGTCGGTTGACTCTGTGTCCGTTGTGGACATTGTGGTTGCTGTGATGACGTTGCGGTGACGTCAGTTCTTTTCTTTCCATGCCACGTGCTGATCCGAAGAAGAGCTACCCTGGTCACTTTTTGACCGGCCTCTACAATTTTGTTGACGTTTGTGGTGACTGTTGGTGTGTCTAAGGATGTCCCTGAAGACCGGGTTTAAGCCTTGCAAGGATTGTCACCGAATGATGTCGGTGAAGGATCCGCATCGGGTCTGTTTGGGGTGTCTGAAGCACGACCATGACCCGAAGTTGTGCTCCGAGTGCCATGCCATGCACCCTAGGACTTTGAAGAAGCGGTCCCTAAAGCTAATGGCGGCCCGGTGCTCAACTCCGCATCGCTCCAGGTCTCGTTCGAGAGAAAGGTCTTGAGACTGGCTGCGGAGTCATCACCACTTGTCGTACTCTGAATCATCGGGACATTCGGGTAACAAAAAGAAGATGTTAAAGAAGGCCAAGCATTCTTCAGCTTCACCCAGTCGTTTGAACGATGTGACGCGGGAACAGCATCATCGCTCTAGGCCTCCGTCCGCGGAGCCTACTACTGGGTCTCCCCTCCGCACCACCACCTCTGTCCGGCAGCCGGAGCGACCCATTCCCATCTAAAATAATTTTATGAGGCCATGTGTCTCATTTTTGAGCAGTCCAACCCCCCTGTGGCAACTTGGGGCCTAAAGGAGTCGAAGGGGGGACTTTCGAGTTCCACTCCGGCCACTGGGAATCTCTCTGGATCTGCATCCGGAACCGCACCAGCGCAGGTAGCACCACTGAGACCTGCGCCGGCGAAGTCGTCAACGCTCCTGACATCGGTTTGCCTCACAATCGACATCAACCCGATCCTGATCCTTGATGAGCCGGAACAGCGTAGGCCGACGCCGCTTCCGACTTCGTTGGGGCCTAGCCGCCCCAGGTTGGGTTTAGACCCTTTTTTCTATGGGTATGAATGCGAGGCAGGGATGGAGGGGTTACTGGAACCTTATGAATACTAGCAAGAAGACCTAAACATGCACTGGGCTCAGGTATTGAGCAAGGCCAGTAGTCTTGTTACCTACCCAGACACTGGCATGCTGTCTCCTCCTACTGTAGCTACGGCGGAGGGAGCTTCTTACTCCATGGTGGTCAATAAGGCACCCAAGGTCCTTGGCCTTGAACTGTTGTGGTCAGGACTAATTTCCTGACGGAGGTGCTTCAGAATGGAGCGTCTGCTTCAGAGCCTCTCCTTCCATTCATTGAAGCCCTCACCGATATCCTTCCGGGTATCTGGTCCAAACCCAGCACAGGAGCTCCTGTGAATAGGGCAATCGCTCACCGCCATAGGCCCGCTCAGAATGACTCTAAATTCCTGCCCGAACACCCCATGCCTGCAAGCTTGGTCATTCAGGCATCTTCGTCATCTGGCACATTCCCTTCCGCTCCCCTGGATAGAGAATCAAAAAGACTGGACCATCTTGGGAAGATGTTGTTTTCTTTCTCCAGTCTGGCATTGCGGTCGGTGAACACTCTTTGTAAGTTCACCATTTGATTTGGACTGGACACGACCTACTCTCTAGGTAGATTGGTTGCGTCGATAGTCTCATTACGACGACATGTCTGGTTGAGAACTTCTAGTTTTTCGGGGGATGTTCAGCAGACCCTCATGGACATGCCCTTTGATGGCTCCCATCTCTTCGGAGATATTGCAGACTTGCTGAAGAGATTTAAGGACTCCCGGGCTACGGCTCGGTCCCTTGGACCTTCCACTGCTCCTCTTCCCCAGCAGTCTGCCTTTTGCCCCTTTTGTGGGCCATGGGAGGGACTCCCTGCCGTACCCCTTCCCCAGCCACCGTGCCACGCATGCTGTTCAGCCTCTGCATGGTCAGGGACGCGGAATCCCACTGGCTCGTGGGACAGGGAACCAGAGGTCTGCCCAGTCCACCCCCGCTGCAGCCTCCAAACCTTCCTAGTCTGCCCCACCTCCGGCCAGTTGGTGGCAGGATATGCCATCACCTGCCCCACTGGGAATCCATCACGACTGACAGGTGGGTTTTGCAGATCGTCCGCAGGGGCTTCTTCCTCCTCTTTGAGACTTCCCCTCCGGCCATGCCTCCATTTTTTGCCCACCTAACGGAGGATCACTTGGCACTTCTCCGCAAGGAAGTTGCGGCGCTCTTGGCCAAGAGGGCCGTAAAGATGGTTCCTGTGCCAGAAGTAGGCTGTGGTTGTTATTCTCACTACTTTCTGGTGCCCAAAAAGACAAGGGCTTACATTGTATCCTCGACCTCAGGACCCTCAATCTCTTCCTCAGGAAGGAGAAGTTAAAAATGCTCACCTTGGCTCAGGTGCTTTCTGCCTTAAACCCAGGAGACCGGATGGTGGCGTTGGACTTGCAAGACGCTTATTTTCATATCCCCGTCTTGCCTGCCCACAGGCGTTACCTACGATTCATGGTAGGTTATGAGCACTTTCAGTTTACCGTGCTCCCCTTCGATTTACCAGTGCCCCTCTTGGGTGTTCACGAAAGTAATGGCAGTGGTTGCAGCTCATCTGCGCAGGTCGGGGATTTCAGACATTTCCCTACCTGGACGACTGGCTGTTGAAGGCGGATACGCCCCAGAAAGTCATCTCCCCCCCTTCAGACTACAGCGAACCTCCTGCACATGCTGTGGTTCTCTATAAACATGTGAAAGTCATACCTGACCCCCCCTCTCAGATGCTCCCTTTCATCGGAGCTGTTCTGGACACAGCGCAGTTTTGGGCCTATCCTTCTGATCAGCGAGTCCGGGATATTCAGGCAATGATTCTGATATTTCAGCCTCTATCCTGAGTCTTAATGAGAATGACTCTGAAGCTGCTGGGCCTCATGGCCTCCTGCATCCTGCTATTGACACATGCCAGATCGCACATGTGGGCTCATCAGTGGGACCTGAAGTTCCAGTAGGCGCAATCTCTCCGACATGGTCCAGATCTCGGAGGGGATTGCGGAAGATCTGCAGTGGTGGCTTTCGAATCAGGCTTGCGTCAAAGGCAGATCCGTCTCCCTTCCTCAACCAGAATTTACAATAGTGAGTGACGTGTAATTTCTGGGATGGGGCGGCCACATGGGAGAGGCGGAGATCATAGGCCTCTTGTCTCTGGCGGAGTCCGGACTTCACATCAACCTGCTGGAGCTCCTGGCGATCAGACTTGCGTTGAAAGCATTTCTTCCCTCTATCAAAGGGAAAGTGGTGCAGGTGTTCACGGAAAACACCACGCTATGTGGTGCTGCAACAAACAGGGTGGTGTGGGGGTCCTGGACCCTTTATCAAGAAGCGCTGCGCCTCTGGACATGGCTGGCACATCAGCGCATTTCTATGGTGCTTCAATATCTGGTAAGCGCTCTGAACGCCATAGCGGACGAACTCAGCCGTCGATGCATAGTCAATCACGAATGGCGTCTCCATCTGGAGGTGCCGCAAGGCCGCTTTCAGCAGTGGGGAGAGCCTTAGTTAGATCAGTTCGCCTCTGCAGAGAATGCGCAACGTCAGCAGTTTTGCACGTTGGAGTTTCCAAGGCAGTTCTCGCTCGCCGATGCTTTTTGTCTCGATTGGAGCTCAGGCCAGACTCCTGTATGCCTTTCCACTAATACCACTTCTTCCCAGAGTTCTAAAGAAGATCAAGAACAACAGGGCCCGTCATTCTTATGGCTCTGGACTGGGCATGAATAGTATGGTATCAAGAGCTATTGAGCATGGCCACAGATCCTCCGATCAGACTTCCCCTTCAGGAGAATCTTCTGACGCAGCAGCAGGGGGTGGTTCTCCACCTCAACCTGTCCAGTCTCCATCTTCTTGCATGGAGATTGGGTGGTGGCAGTTTGACCTTCCACCCGAAGTCTGCAATGTTACCTTGGCAGCCAGGTGTCCCTCCACCAAAACGGTATAAGCCTGTCGTTGGCATACATTTGTGGTATGGGGCACGGACAAATCAGTTGATCCTCTCTCTGCCCCTTCTTCTGAAATCCTTTTGTTCATTCTTTCCTCAGCCTGTCAGGGTTTTGCCTTGGGCACTCTTAAAGGCTACTTATCGGCTATCTCAGCATTTCTTAGATTGCCAGATCAGCCTTCTCTTTTCAAATCCCTTATTGTGGGGAGATTCCTCACAGGTCTTACTCATTTGTATCCTCTCACTCCATTTATTATGCCTCAGTGGGACCTCAATTTTGTCCTCACTTAATGTGTCCCCCATTTGAGCTGTTACACAATTGTCCTCTGAGACTCCTTACCCTCAAGACTGTGTTTCTGATGGCTACCGCCTCTGCTCACAGAGTGAGTGAGCTCCAGGCTCTTTCAACGAAGCCTCTATTTTTGTCTGTACATCCTGACAAAGTAGTGCTACGCACAAGGGCTTCCTTACTTCCCAAGGTTGTCACGTGGGCCTGTCCATCACTTTGCCTACTTTTTACGCACCCCCACATCCTTCTCATGAGGAGGAGAGACTCCAGCGCCTGGATCCAAAAAGAGCATTGGTGTGCTATCTTGATCGCACTGAAGATTTCCGGGTGGATGATCAACTCTTTGTTGGGTATTTGGGTGCGAAGAAAGGGAAGGCCGTGCAGAAGCGTACCATCTCACGATGGGTGCATCTCTGCATCAAAACTTGCTACACTTGCCAAAGAAGCAACCTCCAAAGGATTTGCGTGCTCACTCAACCAGAGCAACTGCTGCTACCACAGCGTTAGCATGCAGAGTTTCTGTCCTGGACATCTGTCAGGCAGCAATATGGGCATCCTTGCACACGTTTACTAAACATTACTGCCTAGACAGTCAGGTCCTCAGAGACGGCTACTTTGGCCGTTCGGTCCTGCAGGACTTTCTAGTATGATTTTGGTTCACAGCCCTCCTCCTAGGATGATATTGCTTGGATATCTAATCTAAGGTAAGGAATATGCAACTAGAAGTCCCTATCAGATGACAAGTTACTTACCTTTGGTAACCATTTATCTGGTAGAGACATATTCTAGTTGCAGATTCCTTACCGACCCACTGATCCTTCCTGCTTGCGAACTGATTTTCAGGGACAGGGATTCCCCTTTTAGGGCCTAAGCACTGACACACCACTTCAGTGTTCTTCATGGCTCCGTGCTTTGGCATAGAAAGTTGTGAAAAGAAACTGATATCACAGCACCGAGGCAGCGCCTGTTTTCGACCCCTACACCTTTGACAGGCACGGAGTCGACCGATGCCACCTAACGGCGCCCAAGGGTACTGCTTGAAGAAAAGTCTCTGGATCCATTCAGACGACTGGGGGAAATTCTAACGTAAGGAATCTGCAACTAGCATATGTCTCTACCAGATAAAACGTTACGGAAGGTAAGTAACTTGTTAGTCAGCCTCCTTCAACTAAATCACTGTGACAAGCTCAAATCAAACAACCACATTACCCACATTTGTCTCTTGTTCAAGACCAAATGCATGCAAGACATCTACATTTTTTCCTACAACTAATCCATTGACTGTGGATGTTCTCTGCAGTGGCTACTTTGGCCTCTAGCCATTCTCCAATCCCAGACCTAAGCTATTCCTTGGGCTAGTTATGGATTGCTTCCACTCCTTCATTCAAGGTGAGCACCTGTTCACCGTAAGCAAGGCAAGGCAAAATGTATGAAAACGCTTATACCTCTCTTGGGCTCCTAAATTCCTCCAAATTGGGATGAAGTTTTAATTTTTATCTGGATTGGGACCCACGGCTGTTTGGTCCTCGAACAGACTGCCACCTTTGTTTGTTAGTCTTAAAAGAAACAGTCACCCAAGATTGTTTGTTGTGTGATCCTCTTTATCCTTGAGTGTTCATGAGATTTACATCTCTGAGTACTCTATAGGGGATTCCACAAGCTTTTGGCGAGGGCAAAGACCACCTCTTTTGTCTTTGTCATTCATGTTTCCTTGAATGCCATCTGCACAGCAGACATTTGGTATGTAACATTAGTTCATGAGCTGATGCTCAGCTTGGTCATACTCTCCTTAAAATGTTACATTGATTTTTGTTTTTTTACTCATAGTTTGTGCTTACTTTTAAAATTGCATGCTTTCATTCCACCATCAAGTATGGCTAGGACATAGCATTAAGTATAGGGTAATCACTCTAGTGGCTCTTTTACCGATTTGATGCTTGTCAACTCTCTATCAAAATTATAAATGAATAAGAGTACAGACTTTAAAAAAAATGCAGCCTCTTCTCTTTAAGAAAAATAGGCTGTGTTTAAAAAACTTTATTTAAAAGCTATCACAGACATAGTAGTTTTCTGACTCTAACAGCCCACCATCAGTGTGATGGTCACCGATCAGTGTGAGTCACAATTTGCAACTTATCTTATTAATTTTAATGAATTAGTTTTGATTTTGAGCCACTCAGAATGGAAATTTTATGAATCAACCAGTAGTACGTAGTTAGGTTTGTAAAATGGCATTCTGGTCAGAAAAAGCAAACAGCATTTAGTACATCTGCCACCCTATAAGCCTTAAATATTAGTCTGTCTAAACGTCAAATGTTGTTTTCTATGTTCACATATTGACCCCGCCTTGACTTTTGCAGAAATCTTAACATATTTTAATATTTCAGTCAATCTTTCAAACATTTTCCCGGTTTTGCACCCACCTTAAATTTTGAAAAATACACTACTTTAATGGCACTAAAAATAACATTCTCTGATTACTGTCTCGATTCTTGACTGTCTGTTCCATCACTGGTCTTTCTTCCTTCCTTATTTATTTTCCATCCATGTAGCCTTACTTTCTCCCGTTGCTTACTTCTCTTTTCCTTACCTATGTCACTTCATCTGGTTTCACTGTATTGGCTTAATTTCCCTTCCGTTTTTACTTTTATCTCTTTATTATCCATGGTATACCCTATATCATCTCTCCACCATTATCCATCCAGCTGTCTGCTTACCCAAACCATGGCTTGCCTCTCACGAAAATTTCCCTAGTCAACTGCAAAAAGCTAGTGCCAGCTTGTCCGTTTTCCATTTTGCCATTCCATGCTTCACTTTTTCGGTGTCCTTGAAAAATAACTTTCTCTGTTAAGCTTTTCCAGTCCACTTCCCTTCAGTATAATAAACCTCCTCTCTCACGTCTATCGCTGGAAACCTACCATTGTTTGACAGGTGTCAAACTTAGGATCCTTCTCATGGTGAAGGCTAAACCTCATCTATCCTTTGCTTGGTTAGAGCCCTTAGATTCCCCTCCACAAACTTTCACTGAAGCTTGCATCATTGTTTATTTTAATAGTGAGTGTACCTTCAGACCACAAGTAATGCTGTCACCAAATCAGCCTTTGATATACTTCATCTTCTGTGTGGAATTTATTCTTTACTCCTGCTTAAAAATAAAATCCATTATCCGTCATTGAATTCTGTAACACTTTATACATCACTTTATACATCAGCCTGTTGAATAAATAAGTCACCAAACTCCAACTGGTTCAAAACTTTGCAGCCAGTCTACTATTCGGCTTGACTTGATCATATAGTAACAGTTCCAAAAGTGTACTGTTGTGCCCATGTACAAGATAAAGTAAACTTCAGAGTAAACTGCCTGTCCGTAGAGCCCCTCAAGGCATGGCTCTCAAATGAAGTGTCCAATTCTTTTATCCTATACCATCCATAGACGTTTCAGACCTATCAAACAGACATTAATCTTGGTCTGCTCATTCCTCTTTAAACGTATTGGAAGAGGAGACGTTTAAATAGGATTCATATATAGTCACATCTAATATTGGAAGATGACTTTGGGAGGTTCAGAAAACTTTTAACAAACTTTCAACAAACCCAAACTACTTGCAGCCTGGCATCCCAGGCATTGGGTCACCTGACACCTAAGATATAGACCTGCTATAAGACACTTAAAACCAGCTACTCCATCCAGGGTCTAGGGTCCAGACTTATGCCCCTACTAGTATAGAAACATTGTTCCATAACATAAGGTGGTACACAACAGCAATATTGGTGCCTAATATATGCTCATTCCCCCCTCTCACTCTGGCATAACTTCCTTCTCTATGTGTAGGGCAACAATCTTTCGCCAGAGCAGAAATTTTCACTCACCAATCGTATGATTAGAACATGTTGACAATATAATAAACAATCCAATACAACTCCCCAACCCCTCCTCGCCCATCCCAGCTTCTTTAGTCAGTTTGAGTTTGAAGGAATTGATACACAAGTTAATGTTTGAGGTGGCACTTGGCCTTTTCTCCACGGTGGGTATAAGATGGGTGTGAGCTACAATCCATCAAATCTTCATATGTGCCATTAGTCGGAGGCATACCACCTTGAGGAGATCAGGTTTTTAATTAAGGTGCTGTGGGGTTATCTAATACTGTCACTAATGTCTGTCATCAACCTCCACGCAAGCAGGTGATCCGACAGCCTATCATCTCGTCTACTGCGTCTCGTGGGGTTCCTAGGCCCCAGCCCATACCATGAGTTCATCTCTCCACAGCTTTATCGGCCGGGGATCTAGAGCTAAGCCAGTGAACCGCAATACTCTCTTGGCTACCATTATCCCCATAACTGTATACCTTCTGCTCGACTTCTATTTGTGGTTTATGGGAAGTAAGCCTAATGGGCATTCCTTTATTTAGGGATCGGCCAACCTGTCACGGTTGTGATATGGCCTGAAACCTCCATCCAGTAGGTTGCTATTACCATAACGCCAACATACTGTGTGTAAAACGTCTGCTGCCTTCGTTCTGCAGCGTGCACAGTGTGAGAGCCTGTTTGGGTAGATGGCGCGCAGTCTCCTTGGAGATAGATACACCATGTGTCTGTAACTATATTGTATCCGATTTACCCTTCGCATTGACCAACTTTTTACCCCTGTGTAGATTTTTCCCTCTTTAGTACAAAAATGTGCTTGTACTGTTTACATGATGTTCCACGTGTTCGTTGTTACACCTTGCTGTTTATCAGAAGCTGCATTTCGTCAGTGTTCTGGTCAAATGGGGCTTCTGTTTTGACATTGTTAAAAATGTAAGATATCTAATTTCATATCCGGAAGGTAGCTTACATTTTGACCATTGACTCTTTACCTTCCTCATAGGCAAAATAGTTTTTGAAACCAATCTAGTTAATTGCCGAAATTTTTGCATCAATTAGATACTTTGTTGTAGTTCCTTCTTCACATATCGTTTGACTTTGGTAAATTCGACCATTAACTGTCTGGATGCTAAAAAATGAAAAGCCTACCCCTTCTATTTAGATAGGGCTAACATTTCAATATTGATTATTACATTTTTATTTTCTCTCATTTACTAGGTAAACATTTCAAACATTGCAGATGTGTTCAGTTTTGCCTTTTTTAAGCTTGCTGTGTAATATACACTAATCTGTTCCTTTTCATTAGCTCCAGTGTATTTGCACTGCATATCACTGAGCCTCCTATCTCTGCCCAGCTGCTGGCGTTCCTACGGGTATTCTGCATGAGTGAAGGTAAATTTTTAAGAGTCAAGTGTCTTGTGGAAGGGGAGTGCACTTCACATGGTTGTAAAGAACAAGAATATTTAGAATGCTATATTAGTCTCTATTTTATTTTGCATAAGCTCAACATTTGGGGTCACTTTATCAGAAACTACAGGTGTTTAAAAGAATGCTGATGTTTGCACGATATGTTGGCTCCATCCCCAATTGATAACCTTTACATTTGCTGTTTTTGACACGTTGAATGGACACAATGGCTTTGTTTTAACGAAGTTGCTACCAGACAGTTATTTGGGAGTCTGATCAAACATTATGGGTGGATGGCAGTGCAAAATGACTAAAGGTCTGCTGAGCATTTTGTTTTTGAGTCAAAGGTTTACCGAAAGATGTTCTGTTTCTAATCGTTACCTGTGTAAATGTAATTATTGATGGATGGATGCCTAAAACAACAACAAATAGAAAATTCTCCTGTATGTGTGAACACAATTTTTTTTTTTTTTTTAAATTCAACTCTCAAATCTAATGTGCAGCAACTGCAATACTTGTGTAAAAGTATCAAAATGAGAAGGTGTATCTAAGCCATAGTAGTGTTTTTTTAATTTTCATTTTATACGTGGTCTAGTACAACTTGTGTAAGATAAGTTTTTGCCATTTTCTTTTTGACAGATGAACTAAAAGAACACTTACTTGGAGAGCATGCGATTGATAAAATCTTCACATTGGGCAATTCTGAATTTCCAGTCAGCTGGGACAATGAAGTCAAACTTTGGACATTCCTTGAAGCAAGAGCATCTCTTCTTTTGAAAACCTATAAAACAAGTGTTGAGGTAACTATTTTAGGATCCATCGATGTTGGTAATACTTGGGAATATTTCGACTGCTCCAGGGCACAGCATACTTTCGATAGTGGTGAACAGGCCAACTGACAATCCAAAAACTGTTAATATCGTGACAAGTTGAATGGGATGTTAACTTAAACATCTAAAACCACAAAGAAGCAGCAAAAAGTTATGGAGGACTGCTTTCAAATTCTTCTGAAAATGTAGTAGCCAGAGTAGTGAAGTGAGAGAGCCATACAGCAGGTCAGAGAAAGACTGATCTTGGTGCCTTGAAGTTCTGAATGATTTACAATTCATCAGTTAATACTGAAAGGCAGGCGTTTTATTAGGCACCCCCGTCCTTTGGAAGCAGTTTTAGTTTTTTTTGGCATTATTACTTTCATGCAAATATTGCATTCAAATAAACGTTTGCCTCGGATTTAAATCCCCTGGTGTTACTTTGCTGCTACCCTATAGCCTACAACAGATTTTTTGTGTAGTAACTGGCGTCTCAAATTTCATCATTCATTAAAATCATAAAGAGTATGTAGTAAAAAGGTTGCCAGTCTGATATTTGGTTCAGGAATACGATTGTGTTATGTCCCCCAAGAAATGACGGTCTCCTGTCGCCACTTTAACTTATTTTTATAATCCGGTTGCTTTTGATCTATTTCTGACGTCTGGGGGCATTGGCAGCCAGTTAGGTTTTGGTGAATAAAATTACCTAAAAGGACATTGTAGGTCTTTGGTGTTGAACAACCATTATGCAGTGTGTGGATTTCCCAGCCTCTAAATTGTCCAACCCAGCTGTCCTTGAAACGAGATATTTATTTGGGTAGTTTCTTCCAAAAAGGCAGACAGAATGGACATCCTTCCGTTTAGCTGTTAGGCATACTGATGCGATTAAACATTCTCCATAGTCCTCAAATTCAGATTTTAGACACCACAATTTTTCCTAAAGGCTCTGTCTATTGCTTTAGATGCACCTTTAGTCATTTGATACAGTAGATCATCATCTTTGATATAGTAGATCATCATCTTCTGATACAAAGGATAAAGGCAACAGGAATCAAAGGTCATTTCAGGTCTTGGACCGTTCTCTTTTTTCCGTTCAGTTTATGCTAAGTTGTGGGGTTCCACAGGGCTCATTGCTTAGCCCCACCTTATTCAATATATATATGGCCCCCTTGGCAGAGCTAGTGGAGTCCTTTGGATTGTCATTGGTCTTCTATGCAGATGATACTCAGCTGCTGGTTTCTTTTTCCACGATGGAAGGGTCAGATGGATCTGTATTGCCTTCATGTTTACAGGCAATATCTAGTTGGAAGACCAATAGTAGGCTCCAACTTAATGGGGACAAAACAGAAATAATGATCCTCTGCCACCATTCTAACCCTGCCAATAATCCTTTGGCTACTTCCCCTCTGGAGTATCTGCCGCCTACTAAGAATTATATTAAAAGCCTGGGAATTTGGTTAGACCCCATCTTACCCTGGAACATCATGCCAAGAACATTTCTGCTGCCTGTTTTGGGTCATTAAGACTTTTGAGAAAGGATTTGGCAAAATGACTTATTGTACAAGCAATCATTTTGACTCGACTCGACTATGGCAATAGTTTATTTCTTGGCTCCCCCAAATACGTGGTCAAAAAATTGCTGGTGGTTCAGAATGTGGCAGCGGGTCTTCTGCTCGACATTCTAAGGCATACCTCAGTTAAATGGGCCTTGTTCACATTCCACTGGCTTCCGGTGGAACAGCATATACATTTTAAAACCCTCTACATCATTCACAGATCATTGCATAATAGAGAACCTCATGTGTTCAAAACTTTAGCTACCTTTTACAAACCCGTCAGAGCTCTTAGATCCGCATCTACAGACTTAGCTGTACTTCCAAAAATTAAAAAAGCTAGATCGGGTGGTGCCAAGATGGAATATCGGGGAGCCAAACTATGGAATTCCCTCCCCCTTAATATTCGACTAATTAGCCATGAACTGAACTTTCGAAAAACAATTAAAACCTGGCTTTTTTAAACTCTAGTTCCCGGCTTTGGTTCCTATTGTGCTCCTTTAGCGCTGCAAGGCCTTCGAGTAGTCAGGCGCTTTATAAGTTCAAATAACATAACATTTGCTAAAGCGCTGCCTTTTCAAAAGATATTTCAACAGAAATAATGCTGTAGATTTAATCGTTGCTAAATGATTGCCAAAAATGCATGAAATACATATATCTTTTAAATAATTTAATGTAAAAGATCAGATAAGAAAACCAGGTATAAAAGCTTTCAGTAAAAAGACAGGATAAAGAAATACAAACTCTACAGGGGAATTTTAAAGTTACAAGAACCAGGAAAAGCTAGTCTTAAAAGGTATATGTTGAAGCCAAAAAGAAAGACAGCATCCCAGATAAGTTGTATGTCAGTGATAGGAAGTTCTGTACATCAGGTGTAGATGTGAGAAATAGCCTTCTTGGAAAAGACTGCTGAAAGAAATTTCGAAACTCCGGATAGAATATGCCTGCTGCAATACAGCCTGGGCTCGCAGTAGAATACCAGCTGGGGTCTAAATAAACCGCTTCACCCTGGGTAAGCGTCTTGAAGGTGTTGCAACAGAGATTTAATTCAGAAGTAAAAGTGTGACCGTGGTCACTTGCTAAGAATAGTCAAAATATGCTCACATGCGCTTTCATGAGGGATTGAACACCAACTATGAGAAAGAATACATTTCTGGGTGGAAGAGAAGGTAGACTGATATCGCCTACATTAACACTGTCCAGCTTAGAAAGAATCAGAGCCCTGCAATGTCTCTCAAGTAAGGAGTAGGTAAAATTACTAATAAAGTCGCTGCACACTATTTCGTAGCATATAAAACAAGCATTTGCAATGCATTGGGTCTCGCGTTTGCTCGAGTTAGAGCTATTAGCATTGTAAATTCCAAACTGGACTTTTCTTGCCACATAAATTGTAAATAAAAAGTAAAACAGTTGACAGAAGCAAGTGAATTCAAAGTGCCACGGCCGCCATGAGAGCAAGAGTTATTGGCTCCCTGCGTGAATGTCTAGAAATAATCGTGGCTGGGATGAAAGGCAAACCAAAACCAGAGGAGGGGCCACCACACACAGTAACAGGAGGAAGCATGACATAGTGTGATGGCCAACAAAAATGTTCACTTACTGAAATTGCCTGGGAGAGAACTCAGCACACAAAGGAGGGACATTTCACAAAATGCACCAATAAAAATGAAGCATTTAAGACAAGCACAACAAAGAATGAATAGCAAGAGTGGGCGCGGTTAACAGCCCACAGAAAGATTACAACAAGTCAGGGCGCTTGCACGCTCGACCCTAAAAATCACATTTTTATGAGCGCAGGTTGAAGCAGAACTGAATAACCGATTCCTTCAGTATAAGAGTTGAATTTTAGAGGCGAATCAAGAGAGAATGGGACGAACAAGACAACTGAGGACTGCTTTTACTTTTTTATTGTGCCTGCTCTGCTCCCTTTGTATTTTTTTTCTTCATTGTTGAGGATTACAGGAAGGGAGACATGATTCTTACTTTTGCCTTTGTTTGTAAATGGATGGGGAGGAAGGCATCTTTTCCTCCGCTAGTTTACAACGTTTTTTTTTATTTTTATCCATTGTGTATGTCCATTGCTTTTAATCATTAGCTGAATAAAATCTCCTGCAAACTTCAAATGTCAGGTGAAGTTAAAAGAGAGAAGCATCACGTCTGATCATTACCTAGAGTTCTGATCATTACATCGATCAGTGGCAACTGCTAGTTGAATCCAAGCTAACTACAATAATTTCATGTTGATTTTCGAAACGTGGCTTCTGGTATGCTAGAGCAACGTGCAAACTTTGCTAACATTTCTCTGATTTCGATATATGCTTTTTCAGTTACCCATGGGGCACTGATAAAGTGATTCCATTTAGATTCATATTGATTCCTCTCAAGATTCGACAGAGAGCATCATAGTCCTGTATGGATCATGGCAGCTTAGCTTCTCTTCAGTTGTCGAGTTACATTGAGAATATCCTGGGCCAACTGGTAATCTATCTGTAAAGGTATATTTCGAAATGTAACACTGTCCTTGAAAATATTGTGATCTCTGACAAAGCTGTCCCTGGTTTCAGAAGTACGTATTACTTTGGCTCCAGTATAGATCAACCTGGTATTGAACCGAATGCCAGCTGTTAAGCTTGTGCTTCAGCCCCTTGTCAGTGACTCATTTAAAATACAGATGCCCAACATGTACACCTTTAAAGTAAAGACAAATAATGAATAATAGCTGCTCAAAACAGTATTAGCAACTGTGTTGGAGGAGTTGCCTGTCAGATCAGTTTCAATTTCATCCTTTCATGTATTCCTTTCCTTGTAAAAAAAAAAAAACTTGCTTCCCAGTAACCAGTCACACTGTGTGGATGTTTTTCAAAACTTTTACTTCCCATAGTGTAGTGCTTTAAATACCATATACTTATTTTGATGTGGAAGGAATCCAGAATCAGGAATCGGAATGCAGGCAAATGAATTAAACACTAGTAAACTCAGTTTAAACATTCCCAACTCCCCGCAAGATAGTCTTGTATTATGTGGGTGTCTTGTACTCCCTTTTCAGCTTGTCATCTGTCTTCTAGGCAAGTTAAGAATGGATATGTTTTTGGAGTGATCACTGTTGAAAAACACTGAAGTCTAACTAAAACAATATAATTTCTGATGGGTAATTCTAGCCACAGATGTTTCACCTTGTGGATACGCCAAGGCGGCAGACTGGATCTCAGAAATTTTTGTTGCATTGCCCTTGCTGTCCAATAGGTGGTGGTGTGCTGCTCCACTTTGGCTTTGTACCACCTCAAAAGTGACATCAAAGCCCCATTAAAACGCTCGCTGATGTTAGTTTCTTTCTTTTCCCGCTTTTGGATACAGACGTGGAACTTGCTCCTTTACTTTTGTTTCTCATATTTGGCAAGGTATCTAACTAAATTATTTCTCCACAAAGTGCGAAAAACCATGTCCCCACTAAAAAAATGTAAGGCTTAAGACTTGTAAGGACTGTCACAAACATGTCTGTGACAGACCCTCTCTAGTTATGTTGTTGGTGTTTAGGGTACTCACACGACTTCAAGTCTTGCTGGGACTGCTTCCGGATAATGAGTTGGCAATTACGGACCATGATGCTAAGCTCTTTGTTGCCAGACACCATTGAATGCTGTGTAACGGCTGATCCATGTCAAAGTTGGCAACACAAACCCATTACCGTTCTTGAGGTTGTTCCTTTGAAAGATCCTTTTGGCATTCCAAGTCGTTAGTCTAAGTCTAATACGAAACCCAACAAGTTGAAGGAGGAATTTCCTTCATTCTGCCACTCTCAAACAGAAAATGAATGGGGCTATCAAGGTGTCTCAGTGCCAGTCCCTACAGAGGAACCCATTCCACAACATTTACTGGTGCACTCAGAGTTCCCTTGTCCATCTGTGATGTTTCAACAGATAGAAGCTTTTATGAAAGCCATGCTTCAATTTTCTGTACTCTTTCGGCTCACTCTGATGTGACTATGGTCCCAAAAGATCCGAGGAGGCCTCCAGTTCAAATACACTCAGTGGATCAAACCTCAGTTCCATCTTGACTCTGCTGCAGGTTTCACTCAGGCCCCAGGCCTGACAGCCAACACAACTTCAAACCTGTCGGGCCCTCCTCGATACCAGATGCGGTGACACCGAAGGAAGAACCTATTATCTTATGTGACTCCAGGGCGAACCTGACATGACCTTGACTCCTCAACGTTTAGTGCAACTCCTCCAACCACTTTCTGGTTCGACAGAACACTGCTGTTAACTGGATCTCACCCACAAATACTCTGAGCATAGTCAGGATGATAGTGAAGATTACTATGATAAGGAAAATGTTTATATGGACTTTCAAGAGGCCAGTGGGCTGGACACCTCCAACCCCCACTCCCCAAACACAGGATTTGGGGAACCCCTCCTTCAGTCTTTCTACAGATGAATCTTCGACTTTCACAGTGGTCATTCTGGTAGACTGGCAAAGTACTAGACCTGCAACTCCTGTCCGTCCAGGTCAAGACTGAAGTCCTGACAGTAGTCCTGTAGCATGGATAAGCTTACACTGAACCACTTATTCGCTTTAATGAAACCTTAACGGACACACTAATGAGCATGTGGGCCAAACCTTGTTCTTGCCTGCCAGTAAATAGGGAAGTGGCTAAAAGAGACAAACGTGCATCTAGTGACCCGCCATCTCTCATGCAACACCATGCACCTGAAAATGTAGTTGTCCAGGCGTCAATCAGTAGACTGAATCCTGACTCATTCATTCTGTGCATGATAAAAGGGAATCAGATCTCATGGAAGCCTGTATAAGATGTTTTCCTTGGACTATCTGGCCATTCATCTTGTAAGTGCCAGCTGCCTCCGGTTAGCGAGATCTTGCCGATGGCCCCTAACGGATAATGCTTCAACCCTTAACAGATGATTCAAGATGGTCAGGACGCAGCAGAGTAAGTCATCCTTTATGGACTTGCGTTCCCTAAGTACCACCTCTCCATTCTGGGAAGTGGACTCTTTTATACATTCATAAAAAGGTTATCAGTTTAGAGATCTACACACTGTTGCATCTGATCTCTTATCAAGATCTGTGTCCGACAGCATGTTGAGAGTCGAGAAACAAGCTTACCTCAGAACAGAGAGGCGGAGATTCTGTGCACCTCAGATGTCTCTCAAGGGCAGAACAAAGCTGACGTGGAGCTGCATGACACCAACTACATGCGCGGGGAGCAATGCTATGAAATATCTCTGTATCCAGTGTGGCGCCTGGGGGTATTCACATTGTGAAGAATCTGCAGTTAGAGAATCCACTAGTAAAAGTACTAACAAAAGTAAGTAACTTGTTCATAGCTGCCAAGTTGTCAAGCTGCTTATGTGTGACATTTCTTTGTTTTCGGTATGCTTATGTGTGACATTTAAATTTCATGTGTGACACTATAGCAATCGGAAAATGGCAGTATTGTACATTCAAAGAAATAAGCTTCTGAAAGTACCCTTTTTATGCAATTTTTATGGCTTGGTGTTAGCCACATCACTCTTGGATATTTTATGCAAGATCTCTATCCTACTTCCACTGTATGTCTCCCTCTAAAAATATAAACAATGGAGTGTGTATCCTTGGCTAAAATCGCACGCTACCTTTGCACTAGTAGATTGGACATAGTTCCCTGAAGACCCATTTAACTTGGGGTGAATATGACATGAGCACAGCTCACCACACTGACATTGGATAAATAAATCTCCATTAGCAGAAGTGGACTCATGGTTGCAGACATATGGCCAAAGTTGCCTTTGAAAACGGAATCGAGGAGTGCTATTCAGATCTCATATGTTCTCCAAAACCGTCTTTTTCTCCAACAGTGTGAAATGCATTCTGGTATTTACGGTTTCACTTTTTATGTCGGATGTTGGCTTAAAAGATGCAGCTCATCAAAGGTGTATTAAATGTTATTCTCTTTGATTTAACACTAAGCTAAGCAATAGAGCAGGTGGGAAGTCCGGGGAAGTAGCAGAACCTCAATGGGTGCTGCTCCTGCTGCCGGTATTTCGTGGGCTTGCTCATAATACCCGCGGTTATCTAAAAATCAGTTGCTAGCTTTTGCTGCTAAATTCTGCGATGCACTGCTTTTGTCAGGACCAGTTAGAGACTCAGTTGCACAGCATAGTCCTCACACAGACTATTGGCAAACCACAGCATGCAGCCTTCTACAGGCAGTGCATTATTGTCTCAGTGGTCGGATGCAGTACACGCATCAAGGGCCCCTAGGGAATGACGACCATACACTCAAGACCTGCTGCATCAGTCTTCCTACTATGGGCTTGCTGTATCAGTATCCCCATTTTGGACCTGCTTCAACAGTAGTTCGACGGAGGACTACGACAGGAGATGCATAACGGTTCCACACTGTACAGGTATTAGTGTGACCCCTTGCCTCACAGGCATCTTTGGTTCAGCTCCTCACGTTACATGCTTTCATGTCCCCGAGGAGTGATGAGCATCCTCTCAGGACCTCCTGCATCGGTAGAACCACCTAGGACCTCTGGACTAGATGCATTATCTGTGCCTCACAGTACAGGGAATCCTTATTGGAATGCTTATTGGCCACTTGCGGCACGTGTATCAGTGGTTTTTCGGAGTATATGGATCAGTAGCTCCTCATAGTACATGCATGCGTGGTTCCAAACAGTGGTCCAGAGGTACAGAGAATGAGAGAACGCTACTGTTACACTCCTGCGAAATGAAATCAAAGTAGCAAGCCAGACAACTAACATCATCTTAAATAAGACAACTAAAGTGGGACACACAAGTATCAGAAATTAAATGACCAAAAAAGCACTATTAGACAAAACATCATTTTGAATATTTTTTTTCGATCTGGCATGACACCCATTTACTGGAACCGCGTGAAATTACAGAATGACATTTGGCTAGCATTTGTACAGTATCATACCTACCTAAGCAAAATGCTAATTTGGACAATGCAAAGTTCTCTTCAGCAGATAAGTCTAAGTTGACGCAAAATGTCTGCTCACATTAATGACCCTTTGTTTGAAGTATTAGTGCGCATTTTAATGTCCCAGAAACGGTGTCATGTCCCAGAAACTGTGCCATGTCCCATAGTTATTACTTCAGTCAGAGGCATCAAGGACCCCTGCGGCGCTTAAGTGCCTAAAAATGGGTTTGAGGCGCTCTCTAGTTGAAATTGTAATTGACTAACTTGCTCAGATTCACTTTTGCCCTCTCATTCCTCCTCTTCGCCCATACCTCTTGTGATTATCTATCTCCATTTTCCTTTGTTACTTCTGTTTCTTCTCCTACATTCTTCCTCATTGATTTTCTACATTCCTTTTGCTTTTGTCATTTTCTACACTCGTCTTCACAAGCTCCATCCCCTTTATCCTTTCCACTCTCCTTCTCTTCGTGTTTCTTTTCTCCACGTGTTTTCTCTCCTCATCTGCCTGCGTCATGCTTCCTTCGTGAACTCTCCAGGGAGGCCTGTTTATTGCTCTCCCGTCCCGACGCTGGTTCAATCAGGGTCGAGGTGCCTATAGGTTGACATTACGCAGACAGGTCCTCACACACCACAGCTCGGCAGCTTTACTTCTAGGCACGATTCCCGCTGCTTTTCATAGCTGTAGCCACAGTTAGATGGTGATGATGTGAGTTGAATGGTGCAGGTCTCAGACGCCCAATAGTTAAGCGGGCTTGACGTAATTTCACCTTGACCCCATGGTGCTCAGACACAGAAGCACGAAGAGTAGTCGGTGAAAGAAATGGGAAAACACCAGCCTCTAAATTTCTTTGAGATAGTAATCCCAGCTGTATGTCTTCCTTTCTGTAACGTCGCCTGTAAACTGCATCTGGTCCTTACCTGTGGGTAATAAAAAGGACATTTACACAAAAAAAACACACTCCAGCCAAAAGTATGGTTGCATTAAACCCAATTATTTTCACATTGACTTCTAAAATTTACAGTGAAGGCTGATTTTAAACTTACACTTGCACTGTTATTTGTAGCAGTCTTTAAGACCAAATCAATGTGACCAGTATTAATTACCCAGTGTTTCCAAATCAATGTGACCAGTATTACTTACCCAGTGTTTTTTAGATTAATAAACCATATCATTTACACATGCAGCATCCCCAGAAGTGTACCTCGGAGACCTGCCACTGTTGTTCGCGACATTGCGCAGACATCACCTGGCCTCATCTAAGATATTCAAAAGTTCACTGGGAGAGGATGTGGTGTAACAGCCAGAGCTGCTAACTTTGGATCTGGGGAGCCAGGTTTGAGTCTCAGCATTGGCTCAACATCCTGTGATTCTGGGAAAATCTCTTAATCTCCCTGTGCCTACCAAAAATGAATGTGTCCTTGTGTAACATAACTGGCGCTCATGTAAACCATTCCAATATCTTTGGGTCGAGTTTGTGCTATATAAAACTGGCCCAAAAAAATGCAGCGCTGGGAGACTTGCAAAAGGTGAGCCGGGCTATGGTCTCAGGCAGACGGTTGTTAGGACGTGGGTAGCAAGGGACGGAAGGATCACTGCGAGCAGGAAGCCTCTTGTTGCTTCTCCGAGAGCAGTGGGAAAGGGGAACGTTCTTGGGAGCCAGCAGATAAGGGAAGTCTGCATGAACTAGACCATGAGCCTGGACAGTGAGAAGTGGCAGGAGCAGTAACTGGGAAACCACACGCATGCCCATGCAGAGTCAGTGGTGGTAGCTGTAATCCAATCAGTAACTCAGCCCCTCTCAAGGGGGTAGGGCCATCAGCAGAGAATCCCCACCAACCACACATTGGCTGCATGAGGCAGCAGGAGCATGAACCAGAGGTTGTGATTGGATTATAGGGCATACTGTCAGCTAAACAGATGATAAACGTGAGAGCATTCTGAGACCTTGCGGCAATGGAGGGAAATTCACAGATTGCGTTAGTCTAACCCCTGATGAGTGACACTTGTCAGGGCTGCTTGAACTTTGGGTTGCTCTCTTGCATTGGCATAAGTGTGAACATTCTTTGAAGTCCAGTGTCACAAGCTGGATTTTGGAATGAATGCTAATATGCTTTTCAGTAAACCGTTTGCATGACATTTTCGGCCTGAGTCCAAGTCACTCCCAGGCACAAGTCAGGGGTACTGATGATCATCATCCATTGAGAGAGGATGTCCGAGCAAAGTCTTTACTGACAGTATAGTATAGATCAAGGAAATTCTGATTTTTGCAAATAATTAATTGAGTTTATTGTGTTTCCTTAAAATGGAAGCAGTGGAGATGCCAACCATTCAGAACGTAAGCTTCAGACAATCGCCCCGTGTAGAAAATCTGTGGTAAAATAATGTAAAGTTGCAACAGTGAAGAAATGCAGGTAGGATGAATGTGCATCATTATTGTGGAATAGTAATCCGAGGTTGCCATGGGGGGCTTTGTTATGAGTTTGTAGCCCTGCTCCCATGTTTACGAAACCATGTCTAATACAAAGACGCATTAGGTCATAAAGAAATGGCCGACTTTAAATTGTATGTGCAGTGAGAGGATGCTCGATTATCAGATTCAGCTTGAAATTAGGGATGGGTGGAACTTGCGAAGTTTCACTCTGGAATTCCACAGGGTTAGATAAAAACTCAGTGAGGTTCCTCCCGCATGTGAAAAATATGCCCAGTGTTTAGCGCGCATTGTAATTTAGTACCAGTTGCATAAGCAGAGCTAAAAAAAAAATTACAAAAATCAGTGAGAAAGACACCATGTGGTGCGCAAGAGCATGCGGCCGTTTAGGATGATTTTGCTGCCGCTCGAGTAGAAAACCTACTCGGGTGGCATCAAATTCTTCTCAAACATCCATGTGATCGCCACTGCCCGCGTTTAAAAATCACACTAGGGGGTGTAAAATCTTGCTTGCCAGCTCAAAATCCTGGACCCTTGTGGGGTAAAAATTCCTCCTCGTGGCGATTGCTGGAATTTTGCCAGAACTGCACATTACAAGGATAACGCAAAGTCACCATGTCTCTCCGGTTCCGCGGGTGGAGTGAAACATTCCACCCACCTCTCCTTGAAATAAAACACTACCTTAACCCATTCAGGCAAAGCGAAACCTGGAGCCTTGGAATAAGCAGAACTTGATCCTGAGGGCTAACAACCAGCAAAAGGTAGCAGTCCAGGCAGCCAGAATTCTTCCCATCCCTTCTCGCTCCTCAGATGCATTTAACGCAAAATGAAGAGGGAGAGCAATCAAAAGTTTTCCTTTGGTTTAATTTTTACTGTTTAGAACAGTTACTATTGTTCTGGTTCCACTGCAGATTTCTAGAAAGTAAATGCTACACGCAGAAATATATTCAGAGCTACATATCAAATGTTACTCAACAACTGTGAAATGGAATCCGTTTCATAACACACAGTGTGTAGTTCAGTATGTATTTTGGGGTCTTTAAAACTCTTGGTAGCCAGCAACTCCTTTTGTTAATACATTTGAATTTTTACAGATTTTTGATTATGGAAATAGTGATGTAACTATTAATAACACATAATTATAAAATATACACTTGTTAACTATGTTCTTCTGAAAGTACAGTGCCCATTTAAGATCAAATGTTGACGCACGTGGTTTAGGAACTGATCGCGGCAAACGAATAAGATAAGAGGGTCTTATCTTCATACTGGAAGAAATGATATTCCTTGAAACGTCTATCGAAAATTAGTCACAACATACTACATTTTTTACATGAATGCACCATCCAGAGAAAAACATCTTTAGAATTCTGGAATAAAAAATGCAGGAACATGTATCACTTTGATCATCCACGTGCGTTGCTGACCAGCCAAGATTGTTTTGTGGAACTAAGAATAATTGAAAAAAGTTAGCAGACTGGATATACATTAGCATGGTTTTACATGAATGTTATAACATATGATTAATAATTTCATTAGCATGGTTTCATATTTCAAACATTTGACTTCATCTCGTTTCAGGATGACAAATTCTTATTAGAGCAGGATGACCTTACCTGTCACGCAAAAATGGCCATCAAGCTGCGATCAGTGGAGAAAGAGATCTTGGAAAAGGCAGTCAAAAGCGCAACCGAAAATAGAGTGCACTACACGAAGCAAATGGAGGACAATGCGCCTCTCCCAGTTTACGAAGAGAGCAACATTGCCTTGCTGGAGAACTCTGTGGCGGACTCGAAACTCCCACTGATCCTGAGAAACCTTGACAATGTCAACGAGGAGCAAACCGAGTGTAAGATTAACGAAGCCATGGCAATCTCCGAGATCAGAGAGAACGGGTTTCTAAACGGCGGAGACTTATTACCAAACGGGACCACACCTGAGAAAGAGACGGTGGCTCACGAGGAGTGCCTGTCAGAGACAGTAGAAGACAAAGAAGCTCCAGAGGTTATGGAGGAGATCAAAATACAGCTGTAAAACACTTTGACTTTACTGTGGAATCTAAATCTGCAGAAGTTAATGAACAGTGCGTTCAAATCGCTATTACACTGTTTTCAGCAGAAAGGAAACAAAGGGTTTGCTGCTTTTCCTAGAACTTTTTTTGTTAGTTATTTAAGAGTTAACGCTGTTCGTGAAGTGTGAGAATATGCATAGATATGTAATGATCTGAAACATGCCCTTATTTTTCTCTGTGTGCAAGAAAGCCTTTACCTTTTTCCTTTGCCTTTACCTCGTCATCTCCACCATGTGAGTACCAAAGTTTGAATTCCTGACACCCACTTTGCCTGGCAAATAAGAACTCGTGCTGCTGTGTGAAGGGGGACCTAGAATGGAGTAGATTGGAGGTTTGCATGTATAGTTTGCTGGGAAAGGATGAAACCTTAAAGCCCAGTGAAGAAATTGAGAAGCAACCCAAGTGGCAATCTTCTTTTCACGTTTTTAAGACATATCTTGTGCTTTTTGTTATTTTTTCTAAGTCTATTTGAGAGTCCTACAAAGGCTGTGGGATAGGAGTTTGCATTGAAAATTTAAAACTCTTCAGTTAACGCCCAGTCATCCGGGCCTTGCATATTTTTGCACTGCTTATATTTTGGTGCATGTTAAGCATATGTAAGAAGTCTATTTTAGAAAAGGATACTCTTTTGGGCGATTTTGGAGACCACCATTTACCTCACAGGAGAACGTCTTTTTCGAAGGGGCACTCTTCTACCCTTTACGAGTGTTACGCAGAGTATATATCTTTTGCTATTACCTCCCATTCGTCCTATCACACACACATCTATGTAGTAGAGTGACCTTCCTGACATCCCTCTGTATAAGAGCATGACAAAAGAAGGACTCCCCTGTTCTGCTTTATAATTTAATTAAAGTGTAACACAAGTACACAAAGAATAATCGATGAAAGATATTTTTATTCTAGCAGTTTTATGCAAAAAGGTTTGCCATTATTGACATTTTTTTGTTGTTGCTTTTTTGCTTTTCTGGTTAGGGATGATGGCTTTAGTTTTAGGTTACAGCTCAGACAGCCAAAACAACCCGAAAATGCTTAGGAGAAATTACATTTATTGCGTTCACTAAAAAGGCACAATCATTATTTAATTGTTGTTGATAATCTTATCTGTTCATAATGCAGTAAAAATGGTAGTCAGTTTTTTTGTTTTCTATTCAAGAGAGCACATTTTTAGTTTTGATTTCAAAGTACCAAACTCTTTATTTTGCTTACTTTTTAAGTTGTAAAAACATTTTATTTTAAATACGTGAATTTTATTTACAGTGCAATATTGACAATAGGCATCACTAGTAACTCACTCTGAAAAGAGGTACTGCCAGATTTGAACTTTGTTCTGTTTGAGGTTTCCCTCCACTTATTATTTAGGTTTTCACAATAGCTGAAGGTTTTGAAAACTAACCTTTTGACTAAAATCATTATTAAAAAGCTAAACGGCATTAAAAGGTTGAAGTTTATTTTTCATTTATGTAGTTGCATTATGAATCTTTTGCAGAGTACGAATCATTTTATTCAAATGTTTTGCTGATTTCTTTATGTACCTTGCCAAATTATTTCCATGTTGACCCTAATCAAGGACTGTAGTGATGGCTGCCACAGAATATTATGGATGCCACCCACATGGCTCTTTTGCTTTATTTAGGATCGAACCGTTTTGTTTGTTTTCTTTGGTATCCAGTGAGGGATATACTTTGGTTGATGAGTGCCTCAGAACTTTCTCTTTCATAGGTTACTCACGTGGTTCTGGGGCAAAAGAGGTATAAACAACTACAAATAAAGCAGTATTTTTGGCAAGGTGGCTTTTATTCTTTTTGGCTGCCTTGCTCCAGCTGGGGAAAAAGGCTCCTGCGCGCCCTGTTGGGGGCTTGTGCTCTCATTGGATGGCCACAACTTCAAGAGAAATGTTGCGCTCACAATTACAGATCACGCGGACATTGAGGTATAATGGGGTAAATAACAAAAAAAAAATGATGGTTGCTTCAATCATTTTGTCGCCAGCGCGACCCACTTATGCCTGTGAAAGTCCTGTGATGGCACAGGGGAACGAGCAGGCTCTTGTGAGAGACCTCGACAATCGAAAAAAACACTTTTTAAAAACGTATTTTTTTTTTAGAAAAGTGCGAGGTGTGAGTGTCTGTGGCAGTTTTGCCACATGTGGGCAGTTGATTCTGTGACTAACCCAAACTGCGCTTGGCAAAAACCATGTAGAGTGGGGCAAGGTGCAGGGGTACTCCAGGGGATATGGCCATAGGCCAGGCCCACAGCCAACTCCAGGCCACACATAGCCAAAGTTCCTACAGTAAGGTTTGGTAATAAAATATTATTTTATGTAAAAAACAAAAAAAAAGCCTAGAAATTCAACAGAAATAACCAGTGGTTAAAGTGACTACATAGGTGAAAATGTTAGTTTCAACTTAACTTTTTGTCCTGAAGCAATACTGAAATTCAGCAGTTATAGTTAACTGAAGTAACAATAAACTTGCGTTCTTGCTATGCATGGCTTGCAACGTCACATATTGTGTTCTAAGACATCATTGACAACATCAGTGATGACAAAGGAAATGACATTCAGGAAGACAATACTGTGCATGGCGGGGCGCAAATTATAGTTTCTTGAGTTAACTAGAACTGGTGATTTTCAGTGTTTTTCTAAGTTAAAAATATCTGATAGAGACTTCTGGTTGCAGAATATTTACCTTAGAATTTCTCCAGGCGTCACATTGGATCTGGAGATTTTTCTTCGAGCAGTACCCTTGCGCACTGTCAGGTGGCGTCAGTCAACTACGCATCCGTCATAGTTGCTGGATATGATGTCGCGTGTCATACTTAAGCACCACCCTGGCGTGCTGACATCAGTTCTTTTCTTTCTGCACCAGCCTACACACAGATCCAGAGAAGCGCTACCCTCAGTCACTTTTTACCTGGATTTTTTACTTTTTACCAATGTTTTTGGAATTTTCTGGTGCATTGAGGATGTCCAAGAAGACCGACTTCAAGCCCTGCGACTCCTGCCACCTTATGATGGTGACGAATCCGCGCCTGGTGTGTTTGTGGTGCTTGGAGCGTGACCGCAACCAGAAGTCATGCTCCAACTGCCGGGCTATGAACCTGAAGGCTTTGAAGGAGTGGTCCCTGAAGCTGCTCGCAGCCTGGGGTCTGGCTCCACCTTGCTCCCAGTCTGTTGAGAGGAACGTCCTGAGACCACTGGCAGAGCCATCACCACCACTCTTCGTCATTTCCTAAATCTTTGGGACATTTGGGTAAGACGACGAAGTCCAAGAAGCACAATCGTTCTTCGACTTCACCCTGTCAGTCAGACGACGCGGATCAAGGAGCATCCTCCTTATGCCTCCATCTTTGGAGCCTATTTCTGGGTTGGTTCCGCACCTCGCCAACTTTTTGGGAGCCAGAACCACCCTGCCCATCTCAAAGAGTTTTACAAGGCCATGCTCCTCATTTTTGAGCAGCAGGCCAACCCTGTTGGGGAGCCCTCGGGCCCCACTGGGTTGGCAGGGGCCCCTTTGGTTTCCGCCCTGGTGGCTTCGGCCTCAGCTCCGAGGGGCACCCAAGGATCCGCTTCTGGATAAGAACCTGCGTCGTTCGTACCGCGACCTTTCTCAATGTCGGTTCAGATGTCGAAGCTTTAGATGCCGTTCGGGCCCATGGGCGGCATTGACTCTGTACTCATTGCCGAATCTGACACGGAGCCGGAAAGACATTGCTCAACGCAAGTTCCGTCTATGGCAGGGCCTTTGGTCCCTAGAGTGGATTTAGACTCTTATTCTTATTGGTCTGAATTTAGCGAGGGTCTTCAAGCTTAGACTACTAGCTGGAAGATCCTACGGACTAGGCTCAGGAACTGGGTGAAGCCAGTGGGTTGGATACCGTACCTGATGCTGGTATGCTTTCGCCCAATACCATGGCTACAGCTGAGGGAGCTCCTTACTCCGTGGAGGTAAGAAGAGCAGCCAAGGTCTTGGGCCTTGAGCTGCCTTCGGTGGCTGTCAGGACTAACCTTCTGACTGAGGTGCTTAAACCTGGGGCTTCCACATCAGATCCCCTTTTGTCCTTTAGCAAAGCCCTCACTGATATCCTGCTGGGAACATGGTCCAAGCACAGCACCGGGGCCCTTGTTAACAGGACAGTCTCCCACCACCATATTACTGCTCCTAACGACCCAGCTTTCCTGACCAAACACTCACCATGGAGTGTTTGGTCATCCAAGCCTCAACTTCCCATGGCTCAATCCCTTCCGCTCCCTCTGATAGGGAATCAGAGAGGCTAGACCATCTTGGGAAGAAGTTGTTTTATTCCTCTAGCCTGGCATTGCGGTCGGTGAACACCGCATGCCATTTGGGCTGCTACACCCACACTTTGAGACACAGTTGCACAAGTGCTGCCACAGGTCCCGGAGGAGGCCCGAGCCATTCTCTACCAATCTGTTGCTGATGTATGAGGCACGGCAAAGTTCCCCATCACATGTGGGCTGGATACAACTGACTCTCTGGGCAGAATGGTTGTGTCAACGGTGGCTTTGAGACATCATGCCTGATTGCATACATCTGGCTTTTCATGGGATGTCCAATCCACTCTGATGGACGTGCCTTTTGATGGCACAGGTCTCTTCGGGGACAAACCAGACTTGGTGCTCGAGCATTTTATGGAGTCTCGGGCTACAGCTCTGTCCCTTGTTCTCTCAGCTGCCCCTCGCTTCCTCAGTCTGATTTTCGCCCCCTGATGCAGCCTCCGAGCCCTCCTGATCCGGCGCTTCCCCAGCAGGGACCAGTTGGCAGCAGGATTCGCCTTCACTTGCCACGACCACCATCACATCAGACAGGTGGGTTTTGCAAATAATCAGAAAGGGCTACTTCCTCCCCTTCAATACTACCCCTCCCTCCATGCCACCACCCTATGATCGCATGACAGAGGATCACCTGTCAAATCTCTACGAGGAGGTTACGGCTCTCTAGGCCATAGAGAGGGTCCCTTTGCCAGAAGTAGTTTGTGGATGTTATTCATGCTACTTTCTGGTGCCCATGAAGGACAAGGGCCTCCTCTCCCTGACCTCTGGTCCCTCAAGCCCTTCCTCAGGAAGGAGAAGTTCAAAATGCTCACTCTTGCGCCGGTCCTATCGGCACTGGACCCATGGAGACTGGATAGTAGCATTCGACTTGCAGGATACTGATTTCCATATTCCCATCCTGCCTGCCCACAGACGTTACTTTTGGTTGGTGGTAGGTCACAGGCATTTTCAATTTACCATTCTCCCTTTTGGCCTTCCCAGCGCCGCCTCGGGTGTTCACAAAAGTGATGGTGGTGGTCGCAGCTCATCTGCGCAAGTTGAGGGTTTCAGTCTTCCCCCAACTCGAGCACTGGCTATTGAAGATGAGCTTGCCCCCTGCTGTCGTCTCCCACCTCCAGACTTCGGTAGACCTCCTGCATTCGCTGGGGTTCACTATACACGTGCTGAAGTCAGCCCTGACTCCATCTCAGATGCTCCCTTTCATCTGAGCTGTTCTGGACACAGTGCATTTCGGGCCTATTCTCCCGAATTGTGAGTCCAGGATATTCAGGCTATGAAAGCGATGTTTCTGCCTCTATTCCGGATTTCAGCGAGAATGACTCTGAGGCTACTGGGCCTCATGGCCTCCTGCACCCTGCTAGTGACTCATGCCAAATGGATGGCATATGTAGGCTCTGCAGTGGGACCTGAAGTTCCAGTTGGCACAGCATTCGGGGAATCTCTCCGACATGGTCCAGATCTCAGAGGGTACCGTGCAAGATCTGCAGTGGTGGCTATTGAACTGCGATTGGGTCAGAGGCAGATCCTGTCCCTTACCCAACCAGATGTGACTGCAGTGACCGATGTGTCACTCCTGGGATGGGGCGACCATATGGGAGGGATGTAGATCATAGGAGTGTGGTGTCTGGCAGAGTCTGAGCTCCTCATCAACCTTTCGGAGCTCAGGGCAATCAGACTCGCATTAAAAGCATTCCTTCTCTCTCTCAAAGGGAAAGTGGTGCAGGCGTTCACTGAAACACCACAGCCCTGTGGTACTGCAACAAACAGGGCAGAGTGGGGTCGTGGACCTTTTGTCAGTAGGCTGTTCGCCTCTGGACACGGCAGGAACCTTAGGGCATATGGTTCAACATCTGGCGGGCTCTCTGAACATCAGAACGGACAAACTCAGCTGTGAATGCCTGGTCGATCACGAATAGCGTCTCTATCCAGAGGTGTAAGAAGGTCTCTTTCAGCATTAGGGAGGGCCTTGGTTAGATCTGTTGGCCTCTGCTGAAAACACGCAATGTCAGCTGTATTGCGTCTTGGAGTTTCCAAGGCTGCACTCGCTCGGCGACACTTTTCGTCTTGAGTGGAACTCAGGCCTCCTTTTAAGCCTTTGCGTCATACCACTTCTGCCCAGAGTTCTGAAGATCAAGGATGACTGGGTCCAAGTCATTCTTGTGGCTCCGGACTGAGCACAAAGAGTATGGTATCCTGAGCTCTTGAGCATGGCCATCGATCCTCCGATCAGACTGCCACTTTGGGAGGATCTTCTTTTGCAGCAGAGGGGCCGATTCTCTACCCGAAGCTGTCCAGTCTCTGACTTCTCGCGTGAAGATTGAGCAGTGGCAGTTAACAGCTTTTGACCTTCCCGCCCGAAGTCTGCAATGTTATTTTGGCAGCCAGGCATCCCTCCACTAAAATGGTACACGCCTGTTGATGGAACAACTTTCATCCACTTCACAATTGTCCAATTTTTCTGCTTACATTGAAAACAATCCTTCCTTGTGGCTATCTCCTCTGCCCACAGTGTGTGTGAGTTACAGGCTCTTTCTTCTAAGCCACCTTTCCCTTCCATCCGCCCAGACAAGGTGTTGCTTCGTACTAGGGCTTCTTTTCTCCCTAAAGTAGTCACACCCTTGAAATAGGCCAATCCATTACATTGCCTACTTTTTACGCGCTCCCACAACCCCGAGGAAGAGGAGAGACTTCACCACCTTGACCCAAAAAGAGCATTGGCGTTCTCCCTCAATGGTACTCAAGAGTTCCGGATGGATGATCAACTCTTTGTGACTTTGTGGGCCGCGAAGAAAGATCGGGCAGTGCAGAAAAGGACCATCTTGAGATGGGTTGTTCTCTGCATTAAAATGTTCTATACTTTGGCTAAGAAGCAACCCCCTGAGGGTTTGCGTGCTCACTCTTCCAGGGCAACAGCTGCCACCACTAAGTTAGCATGCGGAGTTCCAGTATTGGATATCTGTCAGGTAGCAACGTTGGTTCCCTTGCACACGCTCACTAAGCACTACTGCGTGTACAGTCAGGTCCACAGGGATGCTTACTTTGGCCATTCGGTCCTGCAGGACTTCCTCGTATGATCTTGGTTTGCCGACCCACCTCCAGGGATGGTATTGCTTGGGTATCTATTCTAAGGTAAGGAATCTGCAACTAGAAGTCTCTATCAGATTAATTAGTTACTTCCGTTCGGTAAGAATTTATCTAGTAGAGACATATTCTAGTTGCAGATTCCTTACTGACTAACTCTGCAAACTGATTTCTAGGGACAGGAACTTCCCTTTCGGGGCCCTAGTTCTGGTGCACCAGTATCGGTGTTCTTCATGGCTCTGTACTTCTGGGAAGCAAAGTCGTGAAAAGAAACTGACGTCAGTGCGCTGGGGTGGCACTTAAGTATGTCCCGTGACATCATATCTGACGCAGAGTCGACCGACGCCACCTGACGGTGCTCAAGGGTACTGCTCTAAGAGAGACCTCCGGATCCAGACTATCGCCTTGGGAAATTATTAGGTAAGGAATCTGCAACTAGAATACGTCTCTACCCGATAAATCATGACCAAAGGTAAGTAACTTGTTCAACACGTTTAAATTGACATTTTAATCTAACTATAATGTCACTTTAACCATTGGTTATTTCAGTGAATTTCTAGATTTTTTCTTTCAGGGAATATATAATGTGTTTATTTATTGTAAAGTAAGTTATTGTTACCATACCTAACTATAGCGCCACTTTAACTTTTGTTTTTCTCAGGGAAAGTATATGGTTCTTAGCATAAAGTAAAATTTTAAATTAAATTAAATGTTTTTGTTAATTGAATATGTTTTGCATGTGCTACAGGTTTGTAAGAGAATCGGTCAGATGCACCAACTGAATGGGGCAGAGTGATAAGATCTTCTGAGCACAAAATACCTTAAGTATGAAACATGTGTGCTGGTAACATGACTGTGTTAACCTTTTGTTAATACAACACTACTTTAATTTGCTTGTTTAAGTAAAGAATAAATGCTTTCTCTAATTATCTGCCAGTCTTACCCTTCAAATTTGCAGGAGGACTGCTATAACAGTTCTCAAATTGAATGACTGGGAAAATGGCATCTGAGAAAAGAAAAAGTAGACTACAGTGGCAAGGTTTTTTGTGTAGTTTAATCTTCCTCAGTGATAAGGAAATATCCTCCCTTTTCTAAGTTGTGTCTCTCAAAGCTCTACCGTGAGATGGTAGGAAATATTTGGTCAACTAAAGCTTTGGGTCCTTTTGTAAAAAATAGTCTTCCACTCATCATATTTTCACTAAACATATCTGTAAGTAGTTTTGGTGAGTAGCTCACACTGTATGTAAGATTCTACTCCAGAGTGTTATAGTGCTTAGATATATTTAAAATGTATTATGTCTGAAACTGACATTTTCTCCTAACTATAACATCACTTTAATCTACACATGCACATATACATAAATGCACATAAATATATATATATATATATTTGTAGCTATGTATTGGTATATATATATATATATATATATATGTGTGTGTGTGTACATAGATATATATATAATATAGATTCATGCCATCTATAAAGAGGTGGAGTATCATGTGTATATGTGTATGTCGGTATATATGTGTTTGTTGGCATGTGTAGCTGCAGATACACATTCTGTGCATATATCTAGTGTTGGTCTTGGAGTGTTACAAGTTGTTTTTCTTCAAAGAAACTTTTTTCGAGTCATGAGATCAAGTGACTTCTCTCAGTGATAGTGCACATGGGCACCGAGTCCTTTGATAGATTGTTTTCTTTCCGCCGTCGGGTTTGGACGTGTTCCCTCTTGCTCTGGTAGATTTTGGTTTGGTACCATCTGAACTTCTCTATCTTTTTCTAGAACGTTGGTATCATTTTTTAATGGGTTTCTGACTACCCTCGTTCCGATGGTAGCGTCAGGATCGATTAAACGCCTTTTTGGGAGCTCGCGGCCTTCTCGGACCTACTGTGTCATAGGCTCATTGATCGTACTCCATTTTTATTCTGTCCTCAGTGCCACGCCAAGTTCCCCTACACGACCGGCATTCAGTGTGTAACCTCTGCCTCTCTCTGGACCACAAAGAAGAAACCTGCGAGGTGTGTCAATCCTTCATATCCAAGAAAACATTACGGGATCGAGCAAAACTGTTAGAGATGGCGTCGACGTCCACAGAGCAAACGTCTGACATCTTTGGTGAGGAACAGGCCCAGACTGGAGTCTCCATCCGAGACTATGATTCAGACCGTGATTCAGATGAGGACAGCCAGATATTTCCTGCTGAGCAGTACGTGAGTACACCAGACCCTTCCCATCAGAAACATATCACAGAAGGCCTTTGTTAGACCTGAAAACAACATATTGACAACCGACTCTCCGGTTCGACGCCAAAAAAGGCCAAGTCTCACTCCGATGAACAGACTGCCACTCCTATTTCGGCTCCACTTCGGAACCAAGATGGCTACACACCACATCGGAGCCAAAACATCCACGCTCTTCTTCGGAGCCGAAACATCAAAGCTCCTCTTCAGAGTCGAAAAAACGTTTGCCTACAAAGCATGCTGCTACTTAGCCTTCAGCGCATTCATTGGTGGGAAGCAAACAGGTTTCATCTTCAGAACAGGAAACAGATGAAAGAGACATTAGACCAATTCTTGAGGTCATGGACCAAAGGCAAAGGAGAATTAAAATCCAGAAGGATACAGGGAAGAGTATTGCCTCTCCTCCTCCTATAACAAAGAGGAAATTAGCATTCCAACAAGACTTGGAAACTGGCCCTTCACCAGTGAAGATTTTTAAACATATGGAGAAGCCAAAGACTGTACAACAGCCTTCTCCACCACACTCGCCTTATCTTTCCTCTTCTCCACCACCTCATACTCCACCACCTTCACCCACACAATTTTCCACACATTCCACTGTTTCTTCACATGGGGATTATATGGGTGACAATATTTACAGCATGGATCCATTGGATATAAATGATTCTGACCCAATTCCATCCAATGACCCTGATTTGTATCCCACAAGGCCGTCTCCACCTGAGGATACAACAGCCTATAATCAGGTCATTTCCAGAGCAGCCACTTATCATAACATAGAAACGCATTCTGAGCCTATAGAAGAGGATTTCCTATGTAACACTCTTTCCTCAACTAACAAACATTATCTATGTTTGCCAATGTTACCAGGAATGTTAAAACATGGCGCTGACATTTTAAAAGAACCGGTGAAGGCTAGGGTATTAACACCTAGTGTAAATAAAAAATATAAAGCTGCACCATCTGATCCTGTCTTTATATCACAGCAATTGGCACCTGATTCCATCACGGTCAGTGCAGCCAGGAAAAGGGGAAATAGCTAGTCCACAGGGGATGCTCCTCCCCCTGATAAAGAGAGCCGCAAATTTGATGCAGCAGGCAAAAGAGTAGCAACTCAAGCTGCAAGTCAGTGGAGAATTGCCAACTCCCAAGCTCTTTTAGCCAGGTATGACAGGGCAAATTTAGATGAGATGCAGGAGTTTCTTCAATACCTCCCAAAGGAACACCAAAAAAGAGCACAGCAAGTAGTGGCAGAAGGACAAGCCATTGCCAAAAATCAGATTAGATCAGCACTAGATGCAGCTGACACAGCAGCTAGGGGAATTAACACTAGTGTAATGATTAGAAGGCATGCTTGGTTGAGAGCTTTGGCTTTTAATCCAGAAATACAACAAGCGGTCCTTAATATGCCTTTTAATAAACAGCAACTTTTTGGAACTGAGTTGGATACAACTATTGACAAATTAAACCTCAATTTAGAGGAGGGTTTAAGCCAAAACGTCAGAGGCGTCTACGTCCCAACAAAAACAGGGACAACAATATTATCCCAGGGGATCTTTCAGGGGCTCCTATAGAGGACACACTTTCAGATCTAGAGGCAAATCCGCTGCCGCAAGAGGTGCCTCCACCTCATCAAAGCAGAGACTTTCCCTGCATCCCCACACAGCATACATCTCCTATGGGAGGAAGACAGCAATATTTCCATCCTCACTGGCAACAAATTACAACAGATCAATGGGTACTGTCAATTATCCGCAGTGGTTATTGCCTAGAACTTATCTCCACTCCACCAAACATTCCTCCCTGTTCACACAGGCTTTCTCTCGAACACATTGCTCTGTTAAAACAAGAGGTAGAGTCTCTTCTACTCAAAGGTGCAATAGAGATGGTTCCCATCAATCAACAAGGGACTGGGGTATATTCTCTATACTTCCTCATACCAAAAAAGGATGACACTCTCAGGCCAATTCTCGATCTCAGACCGCTAAATCAATTTATCCTGTCAGAGCATTTCCACATGGTCACTCGACAGGATGTCATTCCCTTGTTACAAAAACAAGACTTCATGACAGCTTTAGATCTAAAAGATGCTTACTTCCACATTCCTATACATCCAGCACACTGCAAGTACTTAAGGTTTGTGATAGCGGGCAAGCACTATCAATTCAATATACTACCCTTTGGAGTAACAACAGCACCAATGGTAGTCACAAAATGCCTAGCAGTAGTTGCAGCATACCTTGGAAAACAGTACATACATGTCTTCCCATATCTGGACGACTGGCTAATAAAAACCAACGCCATTCAAAACTGCCAGCAGCACCCGCAATACACAATAGATACCCTACACAGGATAGGGTTTACAATCAACTACCAGAAATCTCACCTTCAGCCAGCACAAATTCAACCATATCCAGGAACAATTCTGAACACTCAGTCAGCATTAGCCTACCCAAATCCACAACAAATTCAAGCATTTCACACTCTCGTATCCCAACTGCAAGTCAGTCAAAACTACACAGTAAAGCTTGTCATGAGGCGATTGGGAATGATGGCATCATGCATAGCAATAGTGCCCAATGCACATCTAAACCTGAGACCACTGCAACAGTGTCTCTCGCAACAATGGTCCCAGGCACAGGGTCAACTACAGGATCTAGTGTTGTTGGACTGCGACACTACAAATCTCTGCAATGGTGGAACCAAACCAACTTATCAAAAGGGCGGCCATTTCAGGACCCTGTGCCACAGACCATAATCACAACAGATCCATCAATGACAGGTTGGGGAGCCCATCTCAACAATCTTACTATACAGGGAGAATGGGACTCAATACAACAAACTTAGCACATGGGCATCAATACTACAAACTTACCACATAAGCCACTTGGAATTGCTAGCAGTGATTTTAGCACTCAAAGCAGTCAGACACAGATCACTCACAAAACAGTGTTAATAAGAACAGACAACATGACAACAATGTGTTATCTGCAAAAACGGAGGGGGGGAGGGGGAACACTCATCCCAATTGTCCTTTCTAGCACAGACAATTTGGAAATGTGCAATTCACAATCACATTAAACTGTTAGCAGAGTATATCCCAGGGACACACAACCACCTTGCGGACTCCTTAAGCAGGACACAGCAACAAATACATGAATGGGAGATTCACCCACGAGTAATTCAATAGTACTTTCACATATGGGGAACACATAGACCTGTTCGCAACAAGCGAAAACACAAAATGCCCAAACTTCGCATCCAGGTTCCGCCACCCTCAATTCAAGGGCAATGTTCTATGGATCAATTGGTCAGGGATATTTGCTTACGTTTTCCCCCCTCTTCCACTAATTCCATTTCTGGTCAACAAAATCCGAAACATCGCTCTCACTATGATACTCATAGCTCCCACGTGGGCATGTCAACACTGGTACACACCATTGTTAGATCTGTCGGTAGTACCACATCAGAAGCTCCCAAACTGACCAGACCTATTGACCCAAAACAAGGGTCAGATCAGGCATCCCAATCCCAGTATGCTCAACCTGGCGGTTGGGCTCCTGAGGTCATAGAATTTGGATACCTACAGCTTCCATTGCAATGTATGGACATTCTAAAACAACCATGTAAACCTACGACCAGGCTGTGTTAAGCAAATAACTGGAGGCATTTTGCATATTACTGCCAACCTATTACCATTAATCAACTTAAAGCATCAGTTCAGGATATTGTGTGCTATTTGCTTCATTTACAGAAAGCAAATCTTGCATATTCCTCTATTAAAATTCATTTGACAGCAATATCAGCCTACCTCCAAAACAGACAACATACCTCTCTGTGTAGAATTCCTGTCATAAAAGCTTTTATGGAAGGCCTTAAAAGAGTTATTCCACCTAGAGCTCCACCAGCTCCTGCATGGAATCTTAACCTTGTGCTCACAAGTCTTACGGGTCCACCATTTGAACTCATGCACTCTTGCGCCCTTCAATTTCTCTCATGGAAGGTTGCTTTCTTGGTAGCAATTACTTTCTTAAGAAGAGTAAGTGAAATTTAAGCATTCACTTTAGAAGAACCCTTCTTCCAAGTACACAAACACAAAATTGTACTTAGGACTAATCCACATTTTTTACCCAAAGTGGGTTCACCGTTTCACATAAATCGGTCATTTGAATTGCCAGTCTTCTTTCCACAGCCAGATTCAGTTGCTGAAAGAGCTCTCTACACTCTTGATCTTAAGAGCTCTCATGTATTATATAGACAGAACAAAAGATTTTAGAAAATCTAAACAACTTTTTGTGGCTTTCCAACAGCCTCATAAAGGTAATCCTATTTTCAAACAGGGATTGGCCAGATGGATAATAAAGTCTATTCAAACTTGCTATCTTAAAGCTAAAATGCAACTATTAGCAACTCCTAAAGCACATTCTACTAGAAAGAAAGGAGCTTCAATGGTATTCTTAGGAAATATACCAATGGCTGACATATGTAAAGCAGCCACATGGTCCACGCCACACACATTTACTAAACACTACTCTGTGGATGTGCTATCTCTACAATAAGCAAATGTTGGTCAAGCAGTGCTTAAAACACTATTTCAACCTACTCCAACTTCTACAGGCTAGCCGCCGCTTACTTAGGAGAGGGACTGTTTTTCAGTCTATGCACAGCATGTGTATCTGCAGCTACACATGCCATTGAACAGAAAATGTCAGTTACCCAGTGTACATCTGTTTGTGGCATGTAGTGCTGCATCTTCACATGCACCCTCCCTCCTCCCCGGAAGCCTGTAGCTGTTGTAGTACTTTATTTTGTAGGTATGTATATACATTGCATGGACATCTTCTTTACTTACTATATTTCTGATGGATACAACTACCTGTGGATTCCTCACCTATTGAATACTCCCATTGCGCCAGCATCCGAAGGAAATCTTCTTCCTAGCTTCTGCACGTCAACGAGGACGTAACAATTGCCCACGCGACGCCGTCTGACATCATACAGGCAATAAGAGGTCCTCGCCGACGTCAGTTCCCTTTTTTCCATGCCATTCGAACAACGGTTTTTCTTCGAGGGAGCTACTGTTACTACTCGACGTAGTTACAGTTATTTTTGCTGTTTTCGCTTTGAGACAGTTTACAATGTCGCAAAGAAGGTCTGGATTCAAGCCCTGCAACGAGTGCGGTGGCAAGATGTCGGTTACGGACCCACATTCTGACTGTTTGTGGTGTCTTAGTTCCGACCACGACGTTGACAAATGTGACTCTTGGCAACAGATTAATCCAAAGGCTTTGAAAGAGCGAGAAGCAAAGCTCTTTTTGGCGAAGTCGCAGAAAAAGGAGAAAAGACATCATCGCAAGTCGTCTTCACTGAAGTTGCATCGGCATCATCGGGATTCCCGGCGCCGTCGAGAATCTCGACGCCGGTCGAGTAGGGAGAGATCGCGATCGAGGTCACCTTCGACTCGACGTCGGAAGACTTGGGAAGTGAGTCCCGCCATCTCTCCCCAACCGCAAACTCCATTAGCATCTCCGACATCCCCGACTTCGCCGACGTCGCCTGTGAATCCTCCTTCTGTGTTCGAGGTTCCTCGGCGTCAAGAGTTTTCTCCAGCTTTGCAGACGTCTGGACCGGCGTCGATGTCGCCTCCAACCCAGGCTCCTCAGTACCCGGCCCCTGGAGCCGATAGTTCCGCATTCTTGAATGCGATGTTCTCCATCTTTCAGCAGATGGCTCCGGGTGGTGGACCGGCTGGTCCTTCGGGCCCTTTGGCCTTCAATATGGGTGCTCCGGCTCCATTACGACCGGCACCTTTTATGCCCTTTCTTCCCATGGGAAATGTGGGCTTGGCGTCGGCGCCTATGGCGTCAGCATCTCAGCCAGTGACGCTGAGTAGACCTGTGGTACCGGTGCCGGAACAGTCTTCTGTCCATCCTTCTCCTCGTTCGGCGCCGAAGACGCCGTTAGATCCGGCGTCTGATGGATCCGAGGAGCGGCGTCAGGCTTCGACGTCTGCTGAAGCCATGTCGACGCCGAGGATAGAGGAAAGACTACATTCGAGGAGGCTTGCTCTTCGCCTCCTTGAGGAACAAGAATATCGGAGACAGACATTAGAAGAAGGAGAGATTGAGGAATCTCGAGAAGATCTCCATGGCTTAGACACGGCTAGTGGTCTGGACACCTCTCCTGAATGGGACTTGTCATCACCTGGAGAGTATACGGAGGAGGCTGCAACATTTCATTCAGTCATCAGGAAAGCAGCTGACTTTTTAGACCTCCCTTTGCCGGTGTCGGAGCCTAAGCCGAACATTTTAACGGAAGTGTTGCATCCTGCCTCAACATCTGCAGAGCCACTTCTGCCTTTTAATGAGGCCTTGTTGGATCCAATCATGGAGATTTGGAAGAAGCCGGTGTCATCTTTGGCGGTGAATAGATCTGTGGCTTGAAGATATCGAGTGGCTCCTGCTGACCCAGGCTTCCTCTCCAGGCACCCAACTCCTGAAAGCCTGGTGGTTCAGGCTTCATGCTCAGCCCGGTCTGCCCCAGGATCATTTCCAGCTGTGCCCTCAGATAGAGACTCTAAGAAAATGGACATTTCATCAAAGAAGGCTTTTTCGTCATGTAGCATGGCTTTGAAATCCACTAATGCTACCTGTATTTTAGGGAGATACATTTACGCCCTGATGGACGAAATAAAGTTGTCTCATACTGAGGTACCTCAAGAAATAATGAGCCTGGTTTCTGATGCTCAAGCAGCGGCAACCCAAGTTATTCAATCTGGGTTAGATACGACTGACTCTGTTGCCATGGCTATGGCTACTGCTGTAGCTACAAGGAGGCAAGCCTGGCTTCGTAGCTCTGGATTCTCTTCTGATGTACAGTCGACCCTCTTGGACCTTCCTTTCGATGGCGATAAACGTTTCGGCTCCAAGGCTGACTCAGCTCTAGAGAGGTTCAAGGAGAGTAGGGCCACTGCGAAGTCTTTAGGCTTGCAAGCCTCTTCTTCTGCTTCCTCCAGACTTTTTAGGAGGTTTAGAGGATTTGGTCGTGGTTCCTCCTCCTCCTCCTTTCGAGGGAGATTCCAGCATCAACCCGCCTCTGTTCTCTCCTATAGATCTTACAGAGGGAGGGGTAGGGTCCGGACCAGAGGAGCCGCCCAGCAGCACTCTGCCTCTTCCTCTGGAGGGGTGCAGCATGGGAAGCAGCCTTAGACTTCCACCAATTCCTTCTCACTCCACTCCTGTAGGGGGGAGGTTATTGAGCTTTCTCCACAAGTGGGAGGTTATAACATCAGACTCCTGGATCACCAGCATTGTGGGGAAAGACTATGCCCTTCCCTTTCGGGAGTTTCCGCCCCCCCATCCCGCCCCGCCCTTCCTACTGTTCAGAAGAGCATCTCCTGTTACTAGAACAGGAGGTTCAAGTCCTCCTTTCAAAGGGTGCGGTGGAGTTGGTTCCAGAGCAGGAGAGGGGTCAGGGTTGTTACTCAAGATACTTCATGATCCCCAAGAAGGATGGTCGGTTGAGGCCAATCCTGGACCTGAGGATCTTGAATTGGTTCCTCAAACAGGAGAAGTTCAAGATGCTGACCCTAGCTCAGGTGCTTTTGGCGCTGAACGATGGAGATTGGATGGTGTCTGTCGACTTGCAGGATGCTTACTTTCATATCCCGATACTCAAGTTGCACAGGAAGTATCTCCGGTTTGTGGTGGGGTCGCAACACTAAAAGTTTGCAGTCCTCCTGTTTGGTCTTACTTCAGCACCTCGAGTCTTCACAAAGGTGATGTCGGTGGTTGCGGCAGAGCTCAGAAGGAAGGGGATAGCAGTATTTCCTTATCTGGACGACTGGTTGATCAAAGCCAAGTCTCCGGAGCTCGTGTTGCATCACCTACGGTCGACAACCCAGTTGTTGTTCGACCTGGGTTTTTCAGTGAATGTGCCCAAATCTCACCTAGAGCCCTCTCAGCGCCTCCTGTTCATAGGGGCAGTACTGGATACAACGTTGAATCGTGCCTTCCCTCCGCCTCAGCGGATTCAGGACATTCAGGCATTGGTTCCAATGTTTCGAAGTGGAGCGTCGTTCCAGTCCTCAAGGTCCTACGTCTGCTCGGTCTGTTCGCTTCTTGCATTCTGTTGGTCGCTCGCAGGCACATGAGGGCTCTTCAGTGGTGCCTCCGGAAGCAGTGGTCTCAACACAAAGGGGATCTCGAAGGATCGATAAAGATGGTGGATTGCGGACGGCAATCTTTCCCAAGGAAGGCCGTTCTTGCAACCTCCGCCGGTGACCACAGTAATAACGGATGCTTCCACTCTAGGGTGGGGAACTCATCTGGGGGACCTGGAGATCAAAGGTCTTTGGTCTCCAGTAGAACAGATGTTTCATATAAATCTGTTGGAGTTGCGGGCAATACGTCTTGCACTCAAGGCCTTCCTCCCATCCCTTCGCGGTCAGTCGGTTCAGGTCCTACGGACAATACTACCGCGATGTGCTATATCAACAAACAGGGAGGTGTAGGGTCGTATCTTCTCTACAGAGAAGCTCTGCGGCTTTGGTCCTGGGCAAAGGACCATCAGATTTGTTTGGTAGCAAATCATCTGGCCGGAGTCTTGAACGTGCGTGCGGATACTCTGTCGCCATTTCTCGACCGATCACAAGTGGCGTCTCCATCCGGATCAAGTCAGTCTAATCTTCCAGATGTGGGGGTTTCCTCGGATAGATCTGTTTGCCACCGGGAGAACTCGCACTGCCCGTTATTTTGCAGCCTCCAGTATCCGGTACAAGGAGCGTTGGGGGACGCGTTTCAGATGACCTGGTGCGACCAGTTGCTTTACGCGTTTCCCCCCATACCCTTGATTCCACTGCAGTGTCAGTGTGCAGCTTTAAACCGCCATTTTGACCTGGCAAGTGCACTCACTTGCCAGGCCCAAACCTTCCATTTTACTACATGTAAGTCACCCCTAAAGTGGGCATATGGGCAGATTGCAGTGTGTTTAAAAGGTAGGACATGTACTGGTGTGTCTTACATGTTCAAATAGTGAACTACTGCAAAATTCGGATTTCTCTATTGCAAGGACTATCTTTCCCACAGGGTAACATGGGGATTACCTTGAAATATCTTTTAGGTGTAATTTTCTATTGGGAATAGATAGAGATGTGGAGTTTGGGGTCTCTGAATTTTAAAATACATCTGTTGATGAAGTTGGTTTTTAAATTGTAAGACTTCGCTTTGAACTTTGCCAACTTCAAAGGCAGAATTGGGTATAAGTACTGGACCTCTGACACCCCCCCCCCCTCCCCCCACACACACAAAGTTAGAATTCTTCTGGACTGAGGACATTCTGCCAGGAAGAAGAGCTAGATGCTGTAGGGGGGACTGCCACTATGCCTGTTGCTCTGCTGTGCTGGCTTGCTGCCTCTGCCCTGGGAGTGAAAGGATTGGACTTTTTTCCTGCATCCTGCTTCCAATGATTTTCCAAGAACGTGGACTAAGCTGGCCTCCTGTTAGTAGTCTCAAGGACATCAAAGGCTTCATCTGCCAACACCTGGGCTCTCCTGCTGAGTCCTGGTTCTCCAATTGGTGCCAAATCCAGTTCCTGGGCCTTTGGTAGTGAGTTCTGGTGTAACCAAGAAGAAACAAAGTACATTGATTCCAGAGTGACTTCCGAACTGCACCACTGTGCCAAATAGCTCCATGCTTAATGGATACATTGGGAAGAGACGAGAAAATAATTGTTTCCACTCACAGAAAAACCCAGGTCAAGCAAGATTACTTGTGGATTATAGGTTTTCCGCTGCTAAACCAAATTGGCCTTGATCATAAATCTATTGAGGTCGGTAACAATGTGGATTTATCCTCGCTGCAGTTAATTTGGTAAATGCTATTGGGGTTAAGGAGGGTACCTATCTCAGAAGCCAACTGCTCACATATGGTGTAAAGAAGGGTCTTAAATGAGTCAATGAGAGAGCCAGTTCAGGCATCAAAGATGGGGTCATGGCCATCCTTTAGAATTTTGCACTAGTGCAAAAATAAAATGCTTGCAAAAGCTAGGTGCTATGACACTATCTTTCCCTTAATGTGGGAGACTAGCAGAAAACTGCTTGGGTTCCGTGCTCAACCATACAGAGGTACAGACGTCCACACAGGTATGTAAGGAGCAGGTGCAGCCTTGTTTGCTGACCTCACCGCCTTGGATTTCAGCACTAGCAGAAAAGACTTCAACCCCAAATGATTGCACAAATCATTATCCTGTTTATGTGAAGGAACATATTTGATTTGGCATTGATAGAAAGTTCCCCACAGTGACTCCCGTCCATACTGGGTGGAGTCACTAGTATTAATGAGCTGAAGACAAAAGAAGGGATATTCATCACTGTTTCAGGGCATATATCCCACCGTTGCAGCACGCTCAGATGTAAGAATGGAAAGTGTTATCCTGAATTGTGGGCTCTATGACAGCTGTTGAGCATATTCACTCTTCAGCAGTGTGAAGCACATGTCTTTTATTATCACTGGTGGGTGTGGAAAGAACGACTCCCACCCATGATGTGGAGTGGGTCTTCTGAGAAGATGGTGCTTAGGAGGGCTGGTCATCCTTGGAGAAGTGACTGAAGATTTTATGCCTCATCTTAGGCTAAGGGGAGTGCACCGTCACCCAAAGCACATTTACTTTGCCCCCCTGATTCCTACAGAAAAGGATGATCCAGCTGGGATGCCTTGAATAAGAAGGCTTTGGAAATTCTTTGATCGTTTGAGAAGAGGAGGAAGGCTGGCTTGTGCATCTTTCTAATGTGGTGCTTTCCATGCTAGACTTGTATTGCAGGAGCACCCTGTCTGATAAACAGTTCTTCCCGTCCAAGGGAGCCTTCGCCTTGAAGCCAAGGTTTTGAGCCATGGCTTCTCACACATGACCAAACAGTAGTCATTGAGCAGTATTTAGGCACCTAGGAGCAGTGTTGATGATGTTCCTTGAAATTGCCAGTTTCTGCTTTGAGCTTCCTTTCTCTGGTTGAGAATGGTGCATTTACCAGGCCTCCTCTAGGTGGAAGGAGAAATAATAGTCAAACTTGTGCCAGAGGGGGAGACCACTTCTGGCTATGATGGTGTTGGCATTGGTCTGTCAAAAGTAAGCATCACAGTACTAGTAACTCTTTTTTCCATTCATCATAAAACACTTCCCTCCTTTTTTAAGTGGGGCAGTGTTGCTTTATCCGTCAGTGAGACGCCAACACAAACTGATGTGAGAGATTCTCACACACAAAAACTGGGCTGTCCTTGGGGCCTAGTAATTGTTGCTGAATGACTTTGAGATAGACTCAGAGAAAGTAGTTTTCAAAATGTACTTAACTTGTTTAAGAAACCTGTGGTTTAATAGCCTGACCAATTCCTGGACCACAGTGTGGTTGAAGTCAGGGTGAATGGTGCTGTTGACTGGACCTCAAGAGGTTCACCACAGGTTAGGCAAACGGGTGTAGGGGGCTATCTGACCTTTAATTTTATACTCATGGCATTCAGGAGTCTGCAGAAAGTATCAAAGAAAGCATAGAGGCAAATCTTGAAGCCACCTCCCAGACAACACAACACACACAACTGAATGTGCCTCTGGTATTTGAGTACATATACATTTTGATGGTTGACGTACAAATAATGTAGAAAATGAGGCATCCAGTAAATCACCTTTAAAGCACTACATGAGCCCAGTCAAAAATCTTTGACCAATGTACATTAACTCTGGCAGTCCCATAGTCAAGTTAGTTAAGGCTGCTACAAAGATGTATGAACTCACAATATATAGGAAATAAAGGAATCACAAAAAGAGAGCTGCCCAAATGCACAAATAAAGGAGATCATGTGTGAAAAAGTAACATGGAGGATGTTAAGCCTTACTACAAAACTAAAAATGCCTTTGGCTGATTCTGCTGCGACTTGTAGCGAAAAGTTTTTTAAAAACTGCTGTTTTACTCTGGGGGATCCCTCTGGTGGTCAGGGTGTTCTTGCCCCTTTTCTTATTTACCTTTTTTTCTGTGACTGGGCTGAAGCCAGGTCCCAAGATGGCTGCCAACACTTTCTTGTTGAAGTATTGCCAGCCAATCAGATCTCAGCACGCGAAAGATAGGGTTTGCTGAGCTTTCAAATCCCAATCTATGCAAATTTGGTTTTCCTTCAATTTCTCAAAAACTACTGAATGGATTTACACCAAATAACAAAAAGGTCACTTTCTTGACCAAGAGCTTCCTTTCTGCCTAATTTGGTGTAAATCTGTCCAGTCATTAGGCCGCTATTCTTGTTCAAAATCCCCTATGGAAAAATGCATGGGGAAAAAAGCCTTTTGGGATCCCCCTTTTTTTCAGCCCCGCTTGACGGATCACTCCAATACTTTCCAGACAGCAGCTGAAGTGAGCGTCATATTCTTTTGGAAAATTTTGAGACGATTCATCAAACGGCGCCAAAGTTATTAGCAAAACAAAAAACACTTTTTCTTTTGAAACTAGGTCCTAACTATAAAAACCTAGTGGCGAGCGTCACTAGATAATATATATTTTAATGTTCTTCCACCTTAGTTCCTTTCTCAAAAGTTTCGGGGTGATCCCTCAAATGGGGTCTTAGAAATAGAGGGTTGGGGGTCATAAAGCACTTTTCCCCACTCAATTTTCAATAGGAAAGTGAGACACAGACAAAACTGGCGAATGAAATTACACCAAGGCGGTCTTTATGAACATGGCGGTAAACCCCGCTGACCGTCGTGGCGACGGTGAACAGAAGACCTCCATTGACGGTGAACAGAAACCTGCCCTAAAATGAACCAAAAATCTTATTCCGACAAAAATCACCAGTCCACCAACCTCCGCCAGGACCTTGTCGGCTGAAATGCTGGACCTCCCATCCCGCCACCGCCGAGCACACCCACAGCCCGCCCTCCAAATAATGATGCACAAATCACCTTGGCGGTCAGTGGAAGCTGAACGACCATTGGCGGTGCAGACCGCCACAGGCGGCAAGTGGACCCAACAGTAAGAAGTGCACACATTGGCTAAGTTAGAAACCCACACACCTGACACACATCCACCACACCATAAAACACTCACAGACACACCCCACAATCCTTTGTAATGAACAATGGTCCAACGAAGACAGAGATCACCAGAAGCAGACACCGAATGCCACAATCCACAATACCAACACCCAACCACACGAGCACCCTCACCGAGAACCACACCAGGCACCATTCACGACACTCACCATGACACCCCCCAAACACCCATGCTTCACAGAAAGGGAGCTAAGGACCATAGTGGGCGAGATCCTGAAGGTCGAACCAAAACTAATCGGGCCTCAGGTGCAGCACACACCCATCGCCAGGAAAATGGAGCTATGGCAGACCGTTGTCAACAGGGTCAGTGCAGTGGGACACCATCCACGCACCAGGGACGACATCCGCAAGAGATTGAACGACCTGCAGGGGAAGGTCAGGGCCATGGCATCCAGGCACCACATTGCCCTCCAGAAGACTGGGGGAGTACCTCCACCAACACCACCGACTACACTGACTTGGAGTAAAAAGTACTGGCCATCCTGCACCCTGAGGGCCTCACTGGACTCACTGGAGGAATGGACTCAGGTAAGTCATCTACAGTTACCCATTATCCATCACACCTGGAATGCAAGCACCACCCCACCCCTCCAACACCCACCAGGACCATTACCCCACCCAGCCTACAGGCACTGAATCCACTACCCCTGCATGCCTACAAACCCACTAACAGGCCCACATCCCTCCCCCTGTACATAGTCACCCACCCCTGCAAGGAATCACAATGGCCTATAACACCCACAATGCACCTCCACATCCTAAGCTAAAAGCAATGTTAACCCCACTAAAGCATCCTGCATGGCCCCAAAGTGTGTAGGCTGCACAAACCGGCCTAGGCGCCTGCCCCCCATCCGACCATGCAAATGTAACAGACATGTCCATTTCCCCCTGTGCATAGTCACCCACCCCTGCAAGGAATCACAATGGCCTATAACACCCACAATGCACCTCCACATCCTAAGCTAAAAGCAATGTTAACCCCACTAAAGCATCCTGCATGGCCCCAAAGTGTGTAGGCTGCACAAACCGGCCTAGGCGCCTGACCCCCATCCGACCATGCAAATGTAACAGACATGTCCATTTCCCCCTACAGGCACCACCACCGATGCCACCCTGACGGACAGGACAAGGAGTGGCAGTTCCCCCCAGGGAGACAGAGGCACCTCACAGGACACTGGGGATTGAACCCTGGACACTGATGAGCAGGCTGGCCCCTCACACAGTCCTGGACTGTCACCATCCAGCAGCCCCACCCAGGATACCACTGACACCCCTACCACCCAGACAAGAACATCAGCCCAGGGCAACCGTCCCCACACCTGTGTATCCATGCCACAGACTGGTGGGACACAGGTACAGAGGCCACAGTCACCCCCTACCAACAGGCAGGAAGAAGATGGCCCCAGTACAAGTGGCACCGCCAGACCTGTGCAAGGGACACGGGGCTAGGCCCAGTGGGAGGGCATCACTGGCCCGGAGGAGGCAACAGGATGGATGCTGCAGCCCAGGGCGTGATTTCATAGGTCCTGGGAGCCTACCACCATACCCAGGACAGATTGGCCCAGATAGTATCCACCCTGGAGCAGAGTCAGAGGATGCAGCAAGCACACCACCAAGAGGCCATGGAGCAGTGGAAACTGCACAATGCCACAATGGCCAGCATAGCAGGCGCGCTGCTTGTCCAAATACAGCCTGAGGCCCACACAGAACAGGAAGCCCCAACTACAGCACAGGAGACAGACCGGACAACAACAGCAGCAGCAGCGGCTTCACATGTACTACCCTCAGAGGAAACACCGGGGACATTCATCTCATCCCCTGCAGGCCAACAACAGGCGCCCAAACGCACCCTCAGGCCAAGATATGGGACAGGAACACCTGCCAAGAACAAGGCCCCCTCTAAGAAGTGACTCTGCTAAAAACTGTCCACAAGCTATCCCACCCAATCAACCACCAAACAGTGCTACCAATAATTATAAACTCATGTAAGCATGGATGGACCAAACAATACTGACAACAATGCTGCCACCATGTTGCCAATTTGGATAACCACTATTGACACACTGCCATGACTGTAATTTGCACTAATTATCCCTGCACCAAATAAAACATATTTCACACCTGTTACATTGTCTCCTGTCATTATGTGTGAACAAAGTGAAGTATGGATGCAACTGGTTGATAACTCCTTTATTTGTACCTGCGTAGCATGAAATGCACCACTCGCCTCACATGTTGGTGCCTAAATATGTTTCTTTTTAAATCCACAAAATTGTATACTGTCCTATGCAGACCTGGACACAGTGGCAATTAGTATATTCCAACCCTCCCCCCCCCCCCCCCCCAGATGACAAGACACACTGACAGTATAATGCACAGGCACCAATCTCATCCAATTGTCCCACATAGTTCCTGGAAGTAGAGTTGTATCAATTGTGTCTTGGAATTTACATTTTCCCCTTCCTCATCATCACCTTCACTCTCGTCCCCATCTGAGGAAGCTGGTCTGGATATACAGCCCCCTCCTCCTCCAAGAGGGGGATTGAATTTCTCACAGCCACGTTGTGCAGCAGGCCGCCACTATTCTACACACCTTTTCAGGCCCATAGGCCAGGCAACCGGCATAGATATGTAGACAACAAAATCTAGCCTTCAGGAGACCTATTGTGCGCTCTATCACCCTCCTAGTACGTCCATGGGCCTCAATGTAATTCCTCTCTGCATCTGTTCCAGGATTCCTCACTGGTGACAGGAGCCAACGCAAGTTGGGATAGCCAGAATCACCTAGAAAAAGGTTCACAACACAGCTTAAAAAGAAAAGCCTCAGAAGCAGACAGGTTGACTAAGTGACAGAAACACCTACCTATGATCCACCCTTTGTCCTCTTGTAGTTGTTCCATCTTGTCTGCACAGTACTGTTCCTCAGCACAAATGAATCATGGACTGAACCAGGGAACATGGCATTCACATGTGTGATGTACTGGTCTGCAATACACACCAATTGAATGTTCATGGAATGAAAGTTCTTCCTATTTCTGTACACCTGTTCACTGACGTTTGGGGGGGATGATAGCTATGTGGGTGCCATCGATGGCACCTATCACATGGGGTATGTTGGCAAAGGCATAGAAGTCCCACTTGATGGCAGGGAGGCCAGTACTTTGGGGAAACCTCTCATAGGATTGCAGGTGTCGTACAAGTGCATTCAGGAATCTTGTCAGTATGATGCTAAACATTGGCTGTGACAAACCAGCACCCATGCCCACTGTCACTTGAAATGAGCCTGTGGCCAGGAAATGGAGTGCAGAAAGCACCTGCACTTCAGTAGGGATGGCATGCTGATTACGATTTGCCAGAGTCAGTGCAGGATCCAGTAAAGTAAGTTCATGAATAGTTGCACGAGTGAGTCTGTAATTGATAACGATGTGACGCTCTACCATGGTCCGCAAATCCACAAGTGGTCTGTACACTGATGGGGCCCTTCCTCGCCACAAGGGTCTGTACCTAGGAGGAGTTGAAAACACGTGTGAGGAACACACACACATTGGCACACATTGTCAGTCATTGTGCACTGCTGGCTTGATTTTCGCGAGACAAATGCATAATGTGTATGACATCACATTGACCACAATAGATCAGGGCTTGTCAGATGAGGTAATGTGAATTGTCACATGCCTATGTGTGTTTGGGGAACAATAGGGCCTGCATTGTGCAGTTGGGAGTTTTGTAAATGCGTAGTTTTTGCCAAAATGTCTGCCCCATGTAATCCAGAACTGTCGTTGTGGAAGTGACCTCATACCGCTAGCGGTTGATGTAACAGTGTAAGGCGGTGTTTACCGCCGTGCGCAAATTCATTGGTTAACATGGATGTCAATGGGGAATCCTAGCGTATCATGATCGCCGCCGGCGGTGATGGTGCACACCGCCGTGGTGCGTACGCAAAGTCATCACCCCAACTTCACTTTACTCCCTGATCTCGTGCAAGCAGGTACTCCTCTGAGTGTACTGCTGTGTCCTGCCTCTGGTCATGGAAGTGGCAAGTGTTGCAGGGGAAAGGGCCCCGGCCTTCACCCAAGAGGAATTTGGAGAGGCTCGTGGACGGGGTCCTGCCCCTGTACGCCAAGCTCTATGGACGGCCAGAGGTACAGGTGAGTAGGAGGATTGGGGGACATGGATGTGTGTAATGGTTTGTGTTGGAAGCATACATGTGTGCATCTCTGACCCTGGATGGGCCAGGGTAGCTGACATGCTGCGTGTGTATGTGCTGTACATTGGTTTGTACTCTCCGGCCCATAGTGGATGTTTAGCCAGCTGTATAAGTTTGGCCTGTGCCTGACCTCTGTGTTACATTCCTGTGTGTCCCTTTTAGGTAAGCGCCCACCAGAAGAGGGCACTTTGGCATGCCATCGCCAAGGAGGTGTGGACCCTGGTAGTCTACAACTGACGGAGCACCCACTGCAGAAAGAGGTGGGAGGACCGGCGGCGCTGGGTGCGAAAAATCTGCGAGGCCCAGCTGGGGAAGCCCTGCCAACGGGGAAGGGGTGCCCGTCAGGCACTGACCACCCTTATGCCATGCATCCTGGCGGTGGCGTACCCAGACCTGGATGGCCGTTTGCAGGCTTCACAGCAGTCACAAGGGGGTGAGTACACATACCATATTTTTGACCCTTGATGCATGCGTGTGTGTGCATTCAGGTTTATGCTGCTTAGTTGCAGGTACTCTGATGTCCATCTACATTATGGCCCCCGTAGGGAGTAGGGGTGTTTTGGTCAGGTCTCCTTCACATCGGGTCCTTAAGTTTTTGGGGGAATGGCTGTAGAGCAGGGTTCTGGACACTAGTCAGGGGCATAGCTATGGGTATAGCGGTAGGTGCTGCCTGTTGGAGGGCCTTCTGGGTGGGTGTATGTATGAACCACTATGTTAACTCCATTCAGCTATTTACAAGTGTCTCTGCTTTTTTGTCTCCCCATCCCTGTTCTCTTGTGTTGTCTGTGTAAATCAGCATCATCTGACGAGAGAGCTGAGGCACCGGCGAGTGGGGATGCAGCGGCCCACAGATCCTCGGAGGCAGTCGTCCGACGCCAAGGAGACTAGTGGGTTGGAGGGTGAGGGGAGTACCACGGGGAAGCAACTACCACTGGAGGTAGTGACTCCGATACCTCCTACGATGGAGGCTCCCTGTCGGTGGCGGACCCTAGTGAGCCCACCCCTACTGTGTCATCTTCCGCCACCCCGCATACCATCACCGCCCTCCCATTTTCTCCCCACCGAGTTGCCTGTGCCTGCTCACCCAGAAGGGTGGGTGTCTCCTTCACCCCAGGCACCTCTTCCCCTGCCCCAGTCAGCCCTGCTGCCCTCACGGAGGAGGCTATTGACCTCCTGAGAACCATCTCTATAGGGCAGACAACCATCGTCAATGCCATCCATGGGCTAGCATCAGAGATGCAGCAGACAAATGCCTATCTGAATGGCATTCACGGTGCCGTGTCTGGCCTACAGAGATCTTTTCAGGCTCTGGCCTCCTCTTTGACGGCAGCCAGTGTCCCTGGTCATTCCGTCCCCCCTCCAACCTCCTCTACCCTTTCCAGCACCCCACTCCCTTCACTCATCCAAAACACACAATCTGACATGCAGGCACACACCTCAACACACAAGAAGCGCACTTCAAAACACAAGCACCACACCTCCCACCATAAGCATTCACACAGCCAACATACACATGCACACACAGCAACATCCACTTCTCCCAGTGTGCCCACCTCTTCCGCCTCCCTGTCTGCCCCCTATGCATACACACCCCAGACACCACACCTGCACTCACCACAACTACTTTAGTTGACACATGCAGCACACTCACCAGACTTGCAGACACCCAAACAACATACATTCACACTGGCAGCTCGTCTTGTCCCACTGTGTCCACCCCACCTCCTCCAAAAACACTCAAACGCACCAAAATACTCACATATCCACCACACCTCAGCATACTGTCCAGTCACCTGCACCCACAACATGCACAGCTACACCACTTACGACCACACCCTCTACCTCCACTCCCACCTCCAGGCCCAACCCAATTGCACCAAAGAAACTTTTCCTCTCCCGTGCTGACCTATTCCAACCCACTGGCCCACCCTGTCTTGTCCCTAAATGTGCACACCTCCTTGCCTTTCCACTCCTTCCAAGTCACAGCCAGCCCCTGTCCGCCCTTCACATTCCCGTGCCCCTTCCCCAGAGAGGAAGAAGCCCTGTGCTGAGCCCATCCCATCTGGCTCCACCCGGTCCAAGCACACTCCCCCACCTTCCAAGGCCAAGGCCAAACCCCCTCCAAACGCAAATCCAAGCCCCACCCCCGTCGTAAATCCCCACCCCACCACCTCCTGCCCCTGTTCCCTGAGGTGCCTGGATGCCCCATTGTTGCCCCTATGAGGTGGAGTACCATAGCACTTGTGGAAGTCAGATTGGGGCCATTGTGGCCCATGGGACTTCTGGCACTTTGGTCTGGCCAATGGCCTGGTTTACAATTCGTTTGCTCAGTGAGCTGAAATAAATGTTCTTGTGTGGCCTGTGTTGTGGCGGCACACTCTGGATTCCTTGTCTCTCGTTTCATTGTTTGTGGGCGTGGGGCACATGTATGTACTTTGGACAGGTTGGAATTGCCTTGTGTTGGGTAAGTCCCTCTTGCTGTGGGGTGTATGGGTTGTGCTACTGTGAAGGGTTGTGGCTGCTTTGCGGTGTTGGTATGTAACTGTGCCCTTTCTTCCCTTGTTTCGTAGGTTGTGGTACTTACCGTCATCCTCTTTGTCGGCGGTCTCGGTCGTGGAGGTATATGGCAAGGAGAAGAGCTGGCATGATCTGCAGCTCTATCCATGTCTGCTTTGGCGTGTTGTGTGAGCCTTAGGTGAGTGTTTTCTTATATTTGTTTAGTTTCCACCTGGATTTGCGTGGCGGTGGTTCCCGCTTCGGAACTGATGGCGGTCTAGTGGTTCATTATTTAATGGGCGGGTTGGGCCTTTCCGTCGGCCTGTGGGCGGGCTCTGCCGTCGTTGTCCGCACTCCTCTGCTGGCGGTGAGTGGTTTTCAGGATGCCTGAGTTTCAGTTGGTTCGTTATTTGGTGGTCCGGACCGCCCCTCTGTTGGTGGTTTTTACCGCCAGGGCCGCTGGGGCTGTGTTTACCGCCATGTTCATAATGAGGGCCCAAATTTGGCAGAAAGTAATATGTGATTTGGTGTAAATCATTCAGTAGTTTTTGAGGAATTAAGGCTCAGCAAATGTGTATATATCAGCAGTAGATCCATGAGCTCAACCACGCGTCACCCATCATGCACAAAGTAGTTTTAGATGTTGTAGCGATGGTATCAATGATTTCATAGAACATGTCATGAGTGGTGTAATATTTGAAGTAATTTGTGCATGGCAAGGCAGTGAATTATGCTTGTTCTAGGGCATGAGTTGTAGTTACTTGAGATAATTATAACTAGTGTTTTTTGGTTTAAACTGTAGGTTTTAACTGACAGTTTCACCTCACTATAAAGTCCCATGTATATTTATATATGTAACATTACAAATTATAAACTTATAGCTATACCGTGAATGTATTCATTACTCACCACCTTCAACTACAAACTAAACTTAAAGTACACAAAAATTTAAAATTGTAAACCTAGTTAATTAGTAATGTACGCAACATCTTAAAATTATTATAACTCGTGCACCTCCATATGCAGTGTATTCAACTCAGTAGCCGCACTACATTAACTGTAACTCTCTACTCTACCATGCACTGTATTCTCACAAAATATGTGGTTTGCAATGTCATAATGATTATTATTATTGTTATTATAAATACTATTATTTTAAATGTTATTAGCAATGTCATATAAAAGGCAGTCCATTGGGAAGGCGCGAGTTATAGTAGAGAAATGCCAAAGTAAAAGAATCCATTACTGCCTGCACCCACAATGACTGTTGGTCGTGGCAGCCGGCTGGGGTATTAGGCCTCCCTCTGTGGCCCTCAGCACTTTCTCTTGTGGTTGCCCTGGGTGGTACCTGGGCTCCCACTTTGAATAAATAGCTGGCTCCCACCAGCACCACAATGGGTGCTGGCTGAAGAGCCGCTAGGGGCAGCGGGGGCCTTGAACTCCCCTCTCGTTTCCCAACTAAAACAAATGTGTAGGTGACCCGGGTGGCAGCGTGCAGCGGGGTGTTGGGTGTCTGCAGGGTTTTGAAACAGGGGCAAAACCCTGTGCCCAAGCCTACGCATGGTGGTGGACATCTCACTATACATTAAGAAAAAATTGAAATTTAGTGGAAAAAAGCATAGGTTAAAGTGATAGATTAGTTAGGAATTGTAATATGTTACTTTATTTTTTTTTTCAAATTACAAATTCAATGACAAAACAAAAGGTTAAAGGGATGTTATATTTAGGTGACTATATTTTTAAAACATTCTAGTATAAATTAACAAAACCACAGAAATTCTCCAGTAACAACTAGCTCAAGTAACTATAACTTGTGACTCGTGCCCTAAAGAAATTATAAAGTAGCTATAACATTTTCAGCTAACTTTAATGTCACATATACCTTTGCTTCTTCATTATGCATATATATATTTATGTTACCCAGTGGCAGTCGCCACTGTGTAGTTATAGTTAGGACCATGTTTCCATAGGAAAATCTTTTTTGTGTGCTTAGAACTACCCCCCACCCCTTGGGGGGGCAGAAAAGCTGCCTCCTTATTGGGGTATGGGCATGGTTATGCTCATGGTAGGCACTCCACTCCTATATTTGTTATGGTATGCCCTGTTGTCTAGTGTGGGGCAGGTCAAGGGTAACTACCCCTAACGTCCCCAGGAGTGGGCCACAAGGACTGTTGCCACATTTTGTTTGGGGTGGACGGCATGGCCATACCCATGGTTGGCAGACCGTACCCCTGTTTACTTTTTTAACAACATTTCCCTTGTGTCTAGTGGGCTTTTTGCCCTCCCACCCTCAGGGAGGCTACATTGGGGCTAATCACCCCTATCTGCCCACCATGGGTGGCAAAAGGCTGTTGCCACATTTTGTTTGTGATGGGGACCTGGCCATGCCCATGGTGGGAGCCCCCACATCTATACATTTTTTAACAAAATGTCTTGGTGTCTAGCGGTCCTTCTGCCTCCTTGTGTGTGTATGATGGGCAGCCTCCACCCCTATATTTTTTTATATATTCCTGGTGCCTAGTGGGATTTTGCCCCCGGGGGAGGGGCAGATTATGGGAGAATTGGCCCCATCTGCCTGCCCCAAGGTAGGCAGAAAAACTTGCATCAATTTCTTTGAGGTGGGGCATGGCCATGTACTTGGTGGACAGCCCCCAACACTATATTCTTTTTTATTATTCCCTGGTGTCTAGTGGACTCTGTTCTCCTGGGAGGAGGGGGGGGGATCAAGGGTAATTACCCCCATCCACCCCAGGGGCCGGGCCGAAAGATTGAAACATTTTCAGTTGGTGGGGGAGCACAAGCCCTTGCCTAAGGAGCTGCTTCTCCATGTTCCTAGGGTCTAGCAGGGATCCACTGGGCAGAGATTTCATTGGAAAGGTAAGATTATTTCCTTTTTATTGATACCTCTTCCAAAGCAATCATTGCACGGGGCTGGCCTATGCCGCTGGCCACTGGTGCAGTGTAAGTAGAATGAGCCCATCTACTCATTTTACTATCACTTTTCGATGTAATGGAACTGTTAACGTGTCCCTTTATGATATTTTATTACACATCAGGACTCGTTTTAGGCCAATGAATCTTTTGACCCAGTTGAGAGAAACCTTAGGACGAGATAGCTAATCAATAAGTCAATCAATACGTCAATAATGTCATCAATATTTATCACAACAATACATTTTACTTTAGTCAAAGTCATTAATCAAATCAAGACGCTACCATGACCTTTTAACCATGAATAACCACACCGATTTAGTAGAATTTTATGAGTTTTATTCCCTATTAATTACAGTCTAAAAGCAGATGCGTTAATCTGAACACTAAGAAACATAATAGCATAGTCACGATATGGCAACTTTGGGAAGATTTCATTAAAGCAAAAATCACAAACATCAGAACATAACACGGCGTGAACATCGGTCCAATTCAGCAGAGTGTCAATAACGCGTCAGTTCAACAAAGCATAGTCTCGGTCGTTTGTCTATTCGCGTCAGTTTTGGTGAACACCTGTCCTAACCACTGATTAGCATTCGCATGTTGGCCTTCATGCAAAACAATTTAGAACACCAATTTGGAAAACATCTAACTATGGTCGCTGTCAAAAGTAAGCAGTTGGTACCTAGAAAGGAAAAGCAAACAGACAAATCACAAATGTATTGTCATAATTACCCTCCAAGGTTTAGGTCAGCGCACAGGTTCAGTCTGCGTCCTCAGGACATCAGTCTATTCGCCATCAGTCAGAACTCAGCTCCGGGGCAAAAAGGGCACTTCCCTCATAAGGAGGTAGAGTGTAACATGGACAAAACTAAGGGCGAGGATGGTTTTAAGTAAAGTAACAAGTCACCAAACAGAGTGACCGAGTTTCTGGATAAAATCACTAGCATTCCCTAACCCACCTAAATGACTCCCCGTGACATGGGTTTTTATCCCTTTTTCATTGTACATTCCCCCAAAATTCTATTGGACATTTGTTATACCCCACTATCTTTAACCTATCAGAAAATACATTAGGTAACCCAACTCTTCACCCCATATTATTTTACAAGTCTTTGATTGGTCTTCATAATTGACGTCTTCAGAGGTGGCACGTTCGGTATGATTTCATCCTTCTGTAATTCTTTGCACATCTTTTGGTCAGCAGTTCCATTGTCTTCACTGGTTTGAATGACCTTGTACATTACATTAATCTACACTGTTTCAGTTTGTTTTTAACATTTAATCTGCACACAATGAAGAATCCTTGAGAACGGATCTAACATGGTTACATTCGTCTTCTAATTTGAAGAAAAAGAACACGCAGGGTCATGTCCCTTTGTGAGTCAGCATACTGAAAAATAGAAAAATGCATTTAATATGAGAGCCAAGCAGCTAAGCTTCGGCTCATGCTAACTTAAGGCCTATGAGAATTTCAGGACAGATTCAATAACGCAGTCATTAGTACACACTTATTTAAACACAATATAAACATTTTAGTCATCATTATTAGTCTACGTATACATTGGCGGCCACTCCCCGTGGTCACATTTCAAGTGCAGGTTTAAGCAAAAATTATTATTATAGTTTCTATGCAGCATTATCACACATTAATTCATAAACATTTCATGTTAATATAGATTATATAAGTTACACTCTCTCAGTCCCTCCTCTTATGACGTCCGTCATCACACAAACCTTTCCCTTTGACCTTTCACTTAAATTTTTCACTTTACGCATAATGTGCATTTCGACATCTTGTCCCTTGTGTGAACTCTCCCAAATTTCATTAAAAATTTTCTGCCTTTCCTTTTCTTCATGCTTTTTACTCCTCTTGTTCCAATTTCTTTTAATTTTGTCATTAATTTTGCAAGCTCCCGATAATCCTAATAGACAGGCTAGAACAATTAATAGACCACCTAATATATTTGCTCGTACCCCATTCCAAATGTTGCTAAACCAGCTCCCTACTCTGGCAATTCCCCTTCCTTATGTCTCCCACACTCCAGGTTCCTTCAAATTCTTCAAATCTGCACTATCTTTAGTTAGGTTAGTAAGCATTCCTCTTATCTTTTTTCTATTGTCTGGTATATATGAGCAACGACGACGCTCGTTGCTAAAAGAATGTCTAAAGCAAGCCGATTTTGAAGAGTCATAGCTCTTTCCGCAGCAAGTTCAGTATCCATCAGGAATATAGGCCCTGTGAAATTTGTCAGCATGTTATCCACAATAGTAGACAACTTTTGAATCTTAATGGAGTTTAAGATAACCCCTACTGAAGGAATATGGCTCCAAATATGTCACCAACGACAGCAGCCGTTGTTTCTCGTTTTTGTCTAGCATGTTGTAATTCAGACGTTTTAGGTATTTGCTTTAACTCATCATTCTGGTAAATCTTTGGGAAAACTATTCCCAAATAACATATCCCATACCATCCCTTAGGGAGACGGTAATAAGCATTAAGCCCACAGATATAATAGATCCCAGGGATCGCTGGGTCCTGTCCATTTAACATGAATGTCCATTTACTCTGAAACAAAAACACATGCCTGCATTCACTCGTTCCCACAAATAAAGTGTCATGCCCAGATTTCGGCCTATATATACAAAGCCTTCCTACATGTAATGCACCTATAGCTAGTTTGCCTTGCGTCTTTATTGCAGTGTAAGCATAATCATTTGCATATGTGCGTTTCTCTAACCCTTTCTCTAATCTTTCTTTTAATGCTTTGCATCTATCATCAGTGTGATCTAAAAAGCTTTTCTCTTCAGGTGTCAATAAGCAAGTTAGATTATTGCGGTGTGCATAAGCTGTCCCAAATGTAAGTGTCAGTTCAAAGAACCCTCTGACTAATTTTATACTATGCTCTTTAGCTAACTTGTTCAGACATTCAATTACAGGCACAAAAGAGAACACTACATCCAAATATGAATAGAAATATTACACATGCTCTTGATTATAGAATCTTGTTAATAGCAAGCTACAACTTATCCCATACGTTAATGGAAGGCTATGATAGGTAACCCCTTCTTGCACTGATGAAGGAATCTTTGTGCGCACACAACAGTTTTTCGCATCCATGGTCTCAATGTATTCATTCAGCAAGCGATAGAAGACATTAGTGGAAAGTTCCCCCTTTGAGTTAGTTCCCCCATGCAAGTATCTTGCATCCTGCTCAAACTTTTCCCACAGTGTTAGTGTTGTATTCTCAGGTTTTGAAGCATTGTTAGTCACTTTCTTATCCATCCACGACATTCCCACAATCACACCTACAATTATTATTGCACACACAATACCTATTATAAGACTCAACCAACCACACACTTTACCCTTTTTGTTACTACCACTATGATAAGCCATGTCTGTAAAGAATCAGATGGCAGAACAATAATCAATTGAGGACGATGTAAAATTCTCTTTTTTTTTTTCTCCTCTTATCAGAGTCACCAGATCCTCGGGGTCTGTGCACGTTCCCAACACGTCCACCACTGAACAGCTCCAAGACTATGATAGATAAATCACAGAGACTGAGAGAGTTCAATAGGGGAAGAGGGGATTAGGAAGGGAACGGCTGGGAAGGAGACCTGTAGTAAGAAAAAGGTTAGAACACACAATATGAAAATTATATCTCCTGAAATCAATACGAAACTATGATTCTAAGCCTAGTCACTCTGAAAACATGAACAATCTAGAGTTAAGTTTAAAATGACTAAGTTTCAAGATGGCCGGATACCTGTAGGGGAATCAAGATGAATTAAATGAAAACTTTCTTATTCAAGTACTTTCCTTTACATGAGAATCAGAAAAAACATTCTGACTACATTTTAAACCAGTCATATAAACCCTGTTTTGAGAATGTATACTAGGACCATACAATATTGCATCTAGAAACTATGGCCTTCTGTGTACTCTTAAAATTTTTCAACATAAATTACAAATATTGCAGATATATATATATTTCTATATAGTAAACATCATAAAAGGATTGTGCACCATGAATAACACAATATGGATTCAGAAAACAAATCACATAACTTGTCAACTCAAATATTACATAATAAATATCTTAGAATAGTGGCATACAATAAACAACATGAATTAAACTCGAGGAGAGAATCGTGCATCTTGCCAATTCGAGTGTTACCATGTAAAATACCAAGAAATGGTAACATGCAATGAATATCAAAGTCAAATCCTCATTAATCGAATCGTGCGTCTTGCCGATTCGTAAAACACAATATAAATGTCAAGGATTAACAGCTCACAGTAAATAACAAGATCAAAGTACAATGAAACAGATCGCGCTTCTTTTGCCGATTCTTAAGCCACCATGTAAATGTCAAGAAATGGTAGCGCAATGAACAACAAAGTTAAATGCTCATGAAACGAGTTGCACGTCTTGCCAACTTGTAAAACATCATGTAAATGTCAAGAAATATCAGCGCGCAATGGACAACAATGTCCAAACACCATAAAACGAATTGCGCGTCTTGCCGATTCTTAAGCCACCACGTAAATGTCAAGAAATGGCAGCGCGTAATGAATAACGAAGTCAAACCTTTATGGAATAAATCGCGCGCCCTCCCTATTTGCAAACCACCATATAAATGTCAAAAAATGGCAGCGCGAAAGTAATCTGTTATTCATTTAAGAATTAAAACCAAGAATATGAAAATTCTCAATAACGGTGTTGGGAAATGTCCAACCACCGTCTTACCGCCTGGAAACAATGATCACCAATGAGAGATGAGGGCAGAAGACTGGAAGATCCAAATAGGCCGCCGGGCCAGGAGCTCAGGAAGAAGCTGCTGCTCTGCACCGGGACCTCTGAATAGTGAGCACTGGGAGTTGGGCTAACTCTCTTTTATAGAGTCTTGGCCCAGCCCAGAACCACGCCCAGGCATGTTGCAGGGAAAGTCTCTGGAAGGCCCTGGAAAGGGGCCACACCCTAACACACTCTGAAAACCTGCAGCAATACATTGCAAAGGAACAGTATTTGTAAACATATTAAAAATAAGTTGTCAGGATTGAACTCTGCAATGCAAAAGGTTAAACCACAACATATCAGCACAATGCATAAATTACGTTGTTTTGAGAGTGCTGGGTTTTTGCATTTTTGTCGCCAATAGAGCGCATACTGCTCTGGTGTTGACACATCTTGAAGCAAAAGTCTCTTTTTCTCTGCGTATATTTACAGCGTTTCACTCACTCCAGGACCTTTTTGTCAAATCAGGTTAGCAGCTTGTCATAATCAGGTTTTCAAAGTCAATTCAGGTTATCAGTGTCACATGCGGTAATTTATAAGTCTCTTTCTTAGCTTCTCAGTTTTCAATTTCGAAATTTTTTGTTTTAACAAAGTCTCTTTCTTTTAATTGATTTTCAGGTACCGTAGTATTGGCTTGGTACTTCTTGATCAAAACAGAATGCTAAGAATTCTTGTTGCCATTCAGATGTTGTTGCATACGCCCATTCAGGACCTGCATACCTTCTATTTGCGGTTCTTTTCCTTTTCAGTCTGCGTTCGCCTTGCAATTCTCCTTCACTCAGATCTTCTGTTCTTGTGGTGTCGGTTTCTTCTATTATTGTTTCACCTGGTACGATCCTTTCTTTCGCAGCCTGCTTCTCTGGCCAGTTATCTCTCGTATGCGTCTTTTTCCTGCTTGTCCTTTCAGTACGCTGAACAGCACCCTCCTCATGTGCTATAGTGTTTTCTCTTGATGGACCTGCAATTGGCTCAGGGGATGTCGGTGTACTTTGATCTCTCTCTACTATTTCCCCTTCTTCTTCTTCTTCTGGATCTGTAACGGGTTCAAGCTCTAACTCGTATCCGTCTGCTTCTGGGAGAACCTCTCCTTGATTTAGTTCTCCTGCTGCCTCTACTGAGATAGGCACATTGCCACCTCTCTCGAACTCGTTTACTGTTTGAGGGACAAGGCTGTTCTCAGTGGGCTCGCCTGCAGTCTCAGTTCTCTCTTGGCTATTTTCAGGCCCTGAGAATTCCCTCTCTGGAACTGTTGAGTCAGAAACTTCAAGTTCCACATCAGATGGACACGTTACCTTCTTTGTGTGACTGGCATGTATCCAGTTTGGAACGCCTGCACATTTCACAGCAGTGGTTGTTGTCAATATTACTTGATATGGTCCCTTCCAGCGCGGCTCCAAACACGATTTTCTCACGTGCTTCTTGATAACCACCCAGTCACAGCCTTGCAGGGTGTGACCTGGATCACTGATCGGTGGCAATGTGTTAGCTTCCACCTGGTGAGAAAAACAGCGAACCACATCAGCTAAACCTTTGCAGTAGTCCAACATCATATCATCCGTAATATTCACAAGAGCATTTGCAGGTACTGCGGGCAGCCTCATAGCTCTACCCATAAGGATCTCGTGGGGTGATAGTCCTGTCTTCTTATCAGGGGTGTTCCTCATCGACATCAGCACTAAGGGCAATGCATCTGGCCATTTCATATTGGTAGCTGCGCACATCTTCGCCATTCTCGATTTTAAGGTACCATTCATTTGTTCTACTGGTCCTGATGCTTCAGGGCGGTAGCTACAATGCAGCTTCTGTTCAATGTCTAATGCGGCACACAAGAGCTTAATCACCTCATTGTAGAAGGGTCTCCCCCTATCTGATTCTATAGAGACCGGGAACCCGAACCTGGGTATTAGTTCCCTAAGCAGCAGCTTTGCGACTGTGAGACTGTCATTCCTACGTGTGGGGTAAGCCTCAATCCAGTGGCTGAAAACGCACTCAATCACCAACAGGTACTTCAATCCTCCACAAACAGGCATCTCAATGAAATCCATTTGCATCTTGCTAAATGCACCACCAGCTCTCCCTATGTGGCTCAATGTTACCACAGTCCCTTTTCCGACATTCATCTGTTGACAGATGATGCACCTGTGACAGGTAACCTCTGCGGCATGTCTGAATTTTAAGTTAAACCAGTCAATCTTGAATGACCTGATCATTGCATCTCTCCCAAGATGTGCCTGTCCATGGTGGAGCCTCGCAAATTGTGACAGAAGACTTTTTGGCAAAACCAGTTTCCCTTCTTCTGAGACCCACAAGTCATCAGCTCTTTGTACGCATTGCATTCTTTGCCAGGAGCGTTTTTCTTCTTTGCTAGCACGACCCTGTAGTGTCTTTAGCTCATCTAGTGTATCGACCACCCTTAATGCAAGATTCAAACAGGTGTCATTTTCAGTTTGCGGTAACAATTCCCACTGGTCCTTGAACGATATACACCAAATCTTGCAACTTGATCTGCATAGCCGTTTCCCATGGACACAAAGGGGGTCATTCTGACCCCGGCGAGCGGCGGGAGCCGCCCGCCTGGAGGGAGCCGCCAAATGTCCGCTCCGCGGTCGAAAGACCGGGGAGGCCATTCTGGCTTTCCCGCTGGGCTGGCGGGCGACCGCCAGAAGGCCGCCCGCCAGCCCAGCGGGAAACCCCTCCCCACGAGGAAGCCGGCTCCGAATGGAGCCGGCGGAGTGGAGGATGTGCGACGGGTGCAGTGGCACCCGTCGCGAATTCCAGTGTCTGCAAAGCAGACACTGGAATTCAAAGTGGGGCCCTCTTACGGGGGCCCCTGCAGTGCCCATGCCATTGGCATGGGCACTGCAGGGGCTCCCAGGGGCCCCACGACACCCCTCACCGCCATCCTGTTCCTGGCGGTCGGAACCGCCAGGAACAGGATGGCGGTGAGGGGGTCGGAATCCCCCATGGCGGCGCAGCAAGCTGCGCCGCCATGGGGGATTCCCAGGGCAGCGGAAAACCGGCGGGAGACCGCCGGTTTTCCTGTTCTGACCGCGGCCAAACCGCCGCGGTCAGAATGCCCTGCGGGCGGTGCTCCCGCATGGTCGGAATGACCCCCAAAGTCTTGTGACTTAACATGAGCATTGCATTTCACCACGGCAATTTCAAGAGGTAACTGAATCGCATGTAACAAATCCTTAATTTGTTCACCATTTTTCATAGGAGAACCAGAAGAGGTCATGAAACCTCTCTGTGACCACAATTGGCCAAAATCGTGTACAATTCCAAATCCGTATCTGCTGTCAGTATAGATAGTGACTCTCACATTTTCAGCTGCGTGGCATGCCTTAGTAAGGGCAATTAATTCTGCCACTTGGGCGGAATACACTCTTTCGAGCCAGGAAGCTTCAATAATACCAGCTATGGTACACACAGCGTAACCGGCTCTCAGCATTCCAACTGAGTCTCTCAGACAGGATCCATCAACAAACATAATGCAGTCATTTTCTTTTAACTGCGTATCTTGAATATCAGGTCGGGGCTTGGTACATAGTTCTGTTACCTCAAGACAATCATGCTCCACTTCCTCTTCATTATTAATCTCGGTACTTTCAACAGGAAGTAAAGTTGCCGGGTTTAATACAGTACATTGCTTCAGTGAAACATTAGGCGACCCCAAAATAATTGTCTCATATCTGGTAAGTCGGCATTTGTCATGTGCTGAGTTTTGGTTTGAGTCAACAAAATTTCAACTGAATGTGGAACCATTACTGTCAAGGGATGTCCCACCACTATGCCTTCACGCTGTGTGAGGCTTTGACCAACTGCTGCAACTGCGTGCAAACAACCCGGTAAGGCTGCTGCAACGGGGTCCAAGGTAGCTGAAAAATATGCTACAGGGCGGTTTGCACCTCCATAGACCTGTGTTAAGATAGACAAAGAACAAGCATCACGTTCATGACAAAACAGTAGAAAAGGTTTAGTGTAATCAGGCATACCCAAAGCTGGTGCCCTGCACGTGCACTCTCTCAATTCCATGAATGACTCAGGCTCTTCTTTGGATAGGGTTATGGTATACGGTTCATCTTTAATCTCTTTGCCTGTTAGCTTTATCAATGGTTTTGAGATAATTGAGAAGTTGGGTATCCACTGGCGACAGTAACCCACCATTCCCAAAAACATCCTGACATCTCTCTTTGTTGTCGGGGGGTTCATTTGCAAAATGGCTGTCACCCTTTCCTTCGATATTCTCCTAAACCCTTTCTCAATCAAGTGTCCTAAGTACTTCACCTCTTTCTGACAATACCGCAGCTTCTTGGGTGACACTTCATGTCCGTTCTTTCCCAAATGATTCAATAAGGCTATTGTATCATATTTACAGTCATCTTTTGTCCTGGACGCAATCAGCAAATCGTCAATGTACTGTACTAGAGTTTAATTGAAAGGCAGAATTAGGGATTCTAAGTCCTTTTTCAATATGAAGATGGACGGTGATTCAGAAAACCCTTGAGGAATTCTGCACCAACTGTACACCTTGTCCAGGAATTTGAAACTGAATAAAAACTGGCTGTCCTCATGAAGAGGTATCGAAAAGAAAGCTTGTGACAGGTCTACAACGGTGAACCATTCAGCATCGCACGGAACCTGAAACATAATCACTGCTGGATTTGGCACTATGGGGCAACACTTCACCACAATCTCATTTATTTTTCTCAAGTCCTGCACAATTCGAACCTTCCCACAAGGCTTTCTCAAACCCATTATCGGTGAATTACATGGGCTGCTCGATACTTCCTTCAGGAATCCCTGTTTCACAAAGTCCGCATTTATTTGTGCCACCTGGATAAGAACATCTTGTGCCATATGATATTGTGGCACCTGGGGAAATACTGAATTTGGCTTGACTTGAACTTTAACTGGTTCCACTCCTTTTATCAGTCCCACTTCCTTTCCTGTCAAATCCCACACCTTCTCTGTCACTGTTCCCTGTAATTCAGCCGGTAAGTCAGTCACTGTAAGCATCGGGAATAATGTTATCAAAGGGTAATCTTCATTTGTGGTTTCTGTCTCTAATTCTGAGAACTGACCATCATCCCCTTCGTCGTCACTGTTTGTCTGCACCTCAATTCCATCATTAGAACAGATAATCGAGCATTTCGTCTTGCACAGTAAGTCTCTTCCCAGTAGGGATACCGGACTTGAATCACAGACTACAAACTTATGCAGTCCCTGGAAGTTGCCAATCTCAACCTGCACTGGATCTGTAATTGGATTTGTCAAGTACTGGTTTGCTACTCCAACTACTCTTATGGTACGCCCCGAAAGTGGCAATTTCGGAACCTCTGCACTTCTGACTGTAGAACGTGTAGCTCCAGTATCAACCAAGAATGAAACCTTGTGCCCCATTACCTTTCCCTCTACATAGGGTCCCCTCTGATCTACCTCTAGGGACGCTGCAAGCCTGTACTCTTCACTGTCTGAACTGTCATCCGACCATTCCTCATTTATTCCATCTTCACCACGCAATGGGAATTGTTGTACTGTATTATTTTGGCTCATCACTTGACCTGTGACCTGCTGAGGAAGCATCACCTGTTGCTGTCCCATTGGAGCCATTGGTAGTTGCATTTGCTGTCTAGGTACCATGGGAACCTGCTGTTGTACTTGCTGCATTTGCGCTGGTTGAACACGCAGCATTTGCATTTGCTGCATGGGCTGTAACCCTTGCATCTGTACCATGTTATTTTGAAAGTTTGAATTTTGATTTCTCAATTTTGGACCTCTCATATTTTGCAATGTACCGACATTAGTGCTTTGTTGAACGACACCATCCTGCACCACATTTGGGCATTCCCGCTTCCAATGCCCCACGCCCGCACGCGTGACATCGTGACATCTTTTTCATCCCTTGTGCGTCATTTTGAGCCACAACAGTATTCAAGTCTGGACCGCGATTCACGAAACCTCGACCTCTTAGTTGTGCCTGAAACACACCATTCCCTTGCGGTTGCTGCTGTATCATCTGCTGAATCCCATTTCCCTGTATTCCTGCCTGTGCAGCCCTTATCTGCATCACCATCACCATCTCTTTCTCCTTCAACTTTTTCTGCTTCAGCTCAATCTCATCACTACAGTATTTTGCATACTGTAACAGCTCGTCAATCGGCTTCGCTTGCTAACAGATCAAATGATTGTTAATCATCTGGCCAACCTCTGGTCTCTACCCTTCAACAAATCTGAACACAAGATGGTTCATGTCTTTCAGCTCAATTGTCTCAGTACCACTGTAATGTTTGAATACCTTCAACAACCTCTCATAGTAAGCATGCATTGATTCCTTAGCCTCCTGTGAGGTCCGATCGATTTTCTGCCAATCAGTCACTTTCGGCGACACTTTCTGCTTCAAAAACTCAATCACTTTATGATAGTACTTCATCACCTCCTCAGAGGGTGCTCCGGTCACTTTATCCCTTGCCGGCTCCTGTGTCGGGCAGTTTTACCCCTCTCTTGCACTCAAGCCATAAGTCGGGCGGAACAATGATTTCAAACAAGGTATTCAAGTCTTCCCAGAGACACTTCGCAAGCTTCACAAACCTATCTGTTTGTTGATACCACTCCATCGGTTTCTCCCTCAACCTGGGATAATCATTTGTAAAAGATAGGATGTCTCCCCTGGACAACGGTACATGAATTAAAACCCCACCAGCTGTCTCTCTCATTGGTAGCATTTTTACTGATTCCATACCTGGTGTAGTTTTAGCTTTACTTGATCCTGGGCTGCCACCTTTCTCCTTGTCTCTTTTCTTAGCCCATCTGCCTTCCCACTTTTCAAATGCTCCCCAGATTTGCACACTTTGCAATATTTCCTTTAAATGTGCTTTCATTCCGGCAGACCTCATGTGCTCGAAGTCCTTTGAGTCAAAGTCTAACCTGTAACTTCTTTTCAAATGTTTAGTATTTTCAATATCAATATTGTATTTGTCTGCCAGGTTCGCTAATTTCTGATGTACCTTGCCTACTTCCTTAGTAATCTTAGGGCACAGATATCTCAATTCTGCTTCTGTGTATGACTCTAATCTGTTTACCCCCATTGTTCCGTCCACTAATTCAGCAGCTTCCACGCCCAGTCTCACAAAGTTCAGGTACTCATCTTTCTCCAACCTTTCCGGTTCCACTGCAGTTACTGTAGTCTTTTACGTAGTAAAGGTCTTCTCTAACCACTCATTCAACTGTTATACCGTAAAACCTTGTAATGAAATGTTTCCTGCATGCATCATCGGCGACTGTGAAGCATTCGTACTTATTGTTTGTGGGGTTAACACCCCTAGCCCTGCCTGTCTCATTGCTTCCAACGGTGCTTCAACTGGGCTAAGGTCTATCAAAGACCATGGTTTTTCAACCGTTTGCTCTCCTGGGGCCATTAACTGAGGGGTTTCTATGGACCCTCCTCTTATTACATCTTGGGTCATTACTCCCTGATCACATACACCAGGCTTACCTTGTGCATACAATGGCACCGGTGGACCAACAGTAATTGGCAATGATATTGCAGCTGGTGTCTGACCTGGTCCCAAACTTCGTGGAGCAGCAACTCCAAAGGTCTGATTTTCTGAAGCCGGGGCAGGTGTTAATGGAGGACCTGCTGCTGGATTATACCCTGGTATCAGTTGTGGCTGCGGCTGGGGCAGCAATTGCGGAGTTGACTCAATCTACACTAACCTCGATTTTGTATATATCGGGTCTGGTGGCACTATCAGGTTTGTAGTAGTCTCAGTACCGGGACGTCTGGGTAGATTCTCTGTATCTGCGGTGGAGGTTGCAACTGTATCTGCATGTCTGGCGCAGTGGGTACACTGACACCATTCTGTATCAAACCTGTATCACTAGTCTGTACTGTATCAGTAACTCCTTTCTCCTGCGTCTGGTTCCCAGGACCCGCGCTAGTGCTCAGGACATTATCGCTTACCGCATATGGTGGCAGGCGATCATGTAATATTTGATTTAGGAATTCTTCATCGTCTGAATCATCTTCTTCTTCCCAAGATCTCTTAGTTTCTTTAGGCTTACTAGAGTCCTTGTCTGTTTTACAGCTGGCTTTCTTTTCCTGCGTCTCATCTCCCTGTGTTATAGCTGGGAACAGTTTTAATCCATCAACTATTCCCCGTCTCCACATTTTGCTCTCATTATCCCATCTTGCTTCTGCTAGAGTCTTTTTCTGTCCTTTTCATTCTTCTTTGGAACTTTTCTTGTCTCTGTTTAAGAGCCATTAAATCCCAAATTGCTAAAGCCTCATACTGAGCTGGCCTCGGAGGTGGCTTCTGTACACTTAACATCCACCTTAAATTCTCTAGAACTCTCGTAATGAACGTTCCGTGTTCCGGGAACGCCAAACATCCCTCTTTTTCTGTCAGTTTGCGCCACTGTTTCATCCATAAGCAAGGCGCGACACCTTTTTCCTCCATGACTATGTAAGCTGGAGTTCCCTCAGGCGGTGTAGGCTCCCCTTCATTCGCAATAATGTATATGTCTCCTTTCAGAGCACTCTTAAAAGATTTGCCAAAGTTCATCTTTACGTCTTTTCTTTTGTTGTATTTAATCAGAAAGTGACTTTAATTCCCAGGACACTCTTCACCCACCTTTCTCAACCTATTGCCTCTCACGGACGGCAGCCAATCCGTGCGCGACCCCTCTCGACAACTGACCTATCTCAGCGCGCCACCACTGACGTCACACTCACACGCTGCAGCTGACAAAGTCTTGCAGCTCGTCTGCCCCTCACTGGTTTCACACCAAACTAATGCAAAAATTACTGCAAGCACCTTTAACAACAACAACAACACAAATTTGCCGGTTTACTATAGGAAGGGTACACATTCGCTTCAGAACTTTACAGAGATTTCACTTGAAGACTCGGCCGCTACTCTCTCCTTCTCAGTTCCCGCACCCGCAAGCAGAATTCGACCCGCAAATCCTATTCTCGACTTGTCAATGGTTTGTTCTAGTGCACTTTAGAACTTGCCAAATCTCCATTGAAGGTTTCACACATACAATTTGACTCAATCTCGACTTGTCAACCACGCCCGATTTACCTAATTAAACCGCACAAATTACAACATAAACCCAAGTGTCTCCTACACTTGTCAATATACTCCGGAGTCTTAGACCACGACGGGTCTGTACATGAACAACCAACCACGTGGATAATTTTGAGCACCATGCGCCACACTCATATGAAGTACACTGACTTCCCTACTCTCATAGTGCGGAGTACACCCACTCCTACTAAAACAACATTTACCTGGCCTAGATACACACAAACTTCACAAATCACCTGCGAAATGCATAAGCTGAGTGAGCGCAAATCCTACACCACACATGCTATGACGCCGAGAACATTCCCAACTCACTTAGGCAGGCTCCGAGATCCCAGGAAAGTCATGGTGAATTTAGAAACACATCATACCTCCAATTTGCATTATTTCAGAAAAACAGTCTAAACAATAATTCTCCGTCCTAGGGCCCCAAAGGGCCAAACCGTCGCTCTGCTACCAGAACTGTTAACGCGTCCCTTTATGATATTTTTATTACATATCAGGACTCGTTTTAGGCCAATGGATCTTTTGACCCAGTTGAGAGACACCTTAGGACGAGATAGCTAATCAATACGTCAATAATGTCATCAATATTTATCACAATACATTTTACTTTAGTCAAAGTCATTAATGAAATCAAGGCGCTACCATGACCTTTCAACCATGAATAACCACACCGATTTAGTAGAATTTTATGAGTTTTCTCCCCTATTAATTACAGTCTAAAAGCAGATGCGTTAATCTGAACACCAAGAAACATAATAGCATAGTCACGATATGGCAACTTTGGTAAGATTTAATTAAAGCAAAAATCACAAACATCAGAACATAACACGGCGTGAACATAGGTCCAATTCAGCAATCAATCAATCAAAGAGACTTATAGAGCGCGCTACTCACCCGTGAGGGTCTCAAGGCGCTGGGGGGGTGGGGTGGGAAAGGGGTGGGGGAATGGGAGATCACTGTTTGAAAAGCCAGGTCTTAAGGCTCTACCTGAAGGGTAGGAGGTCCTGGGTCTTTCGCAGGTGGGTGGGGAGGGAGTTCCAGGCCCTAGGGGCTAGGTAGGAGAAGGATCTGCCTCCGGTGGTGGTGTGTTTGACACGAGGGACAGTGGCGAGAGAGAGGTCGGCGGAGCGGAGGTGGCGTGTGGGAGTGTGGAAGGTCACTCTTTCTTTAAGGTAGGCAGGGCCACCCGGTGTTGTGGAGCGATTTGTGTGCGAGGAGGAGGATCTTAAAGGTGATCCTTTTGCCAGTGGAGGGATCTGAGGTGTGGTGAGATGTGTTCATGTCGGGGCAGGTCGAGGATGAGTCGTGCTGCTGAGTTTTGGATTCGTTGTAGTTTGCGTTTGAGTTTTTGTGTGGTGCCGGCGTAGAGGGTGTTGCCGTAGTCAAGCCTGCTGCTGATGAGTGCGTGAGTGACTGTCTTTCTGGTCTCTGTGGGGATCCACTTGAATGTTTTTTTCAGTATGCGGAGTGTGTTGAAACATGAGGAGGTGAGGGCGTTGATTTGTTTGGTCATCGAGAGGGAGGAGTCCAGGATGATGCCGAGGTTGCGTGCGTGGTTTGCGGAGGTGGGTGCAGGGCCTAGCATGGTGGGCCACCACGAGGGGTCCCAAGTGTTTTTGTGTGGGCCAAAGAGGATTATTTCGGTTTTGTTGGAGTTGAGTTTAAGGTGGTTGGCTGTCATCCAGGCGGCGGTGTCGAGGAGTGCAGTGTGTAGGTTGGATTTGGCGGTGTTGGGGTCGTGGGTGAGGGAGAATATGAGTTGAGTGTCATCAGTGTATGAGAGGATGGTGATGTCGTGGGGTTTGATGATGTTGGCTAGTGGGGTCATGTAGATGTTAAAGAGTGTGGGGCTGAGGGAGGAGCCTTGGGAGACTCCGCAGGTGATTTTGGTGGCGGAGGATTGGAAGGGGGGGAGACGGACTTTTTGGGTTCTGTCGGTGAGGAAGGAGGTGAGCCAGTCCAGGGCTTTGTGTCTTATCCCGGCATCGTGAAGGCATGTGCTGAGTGTGTGGTGGCAGACAGTGTCAAAGGCTGCGGAGAGGTCCAGGAGTATGAGTGCTACGGTCTCGCCCATGTCGACTCTGGATCTGATTTCGTCGGTGCATGCGATGAGAGTGGTTTCTGTGCTGTGGTTCTTGCGGAACCCAGATTGGGAGGGGTCGAGTGTGTGGTTTGTCTCGAGGAAGTGGGATAGGCGGGAGTTGACTATTTTTTCCGTGACCTTGGCTGGGAATGGGAGGAGGGAGATGGGGCGGTAGTTGGAGAGGTCGTCTGGATCGGCTTTGTTTTTTTTTAGGAGCGCAGTGACTTCCGCGTGTTTCCAGAGGTCTGGGAAGGTGGCGGTTTCGAATGAGCTGTTGATTGTAGCTCGGGGTATGGGGGCGATGGCGGGGCTGGCTCTGTTGTATATTCGGTGGGGGCATGGGTCGGAGGGGGAGCTTGAGTGAATGGAGTTCATTGTGATTTCAGTTTCTTCGTCGGTGGTGGGGGCCCTGGTGGTGAGTAAGTTGGGGGGTGTGTGTGTGGTGGGTTTGTGTTGGGTGGGTGGGGGTGCGTGTGGAGGATGTGTGTGGTGTGAAGCTGTTGTGTATGTCCAGGATTTTGAGATGGAAGTGATTTGAGAGGGAGTTGCAGAGGGTTTGTGTGTGCGTGGGGTCTCGGTTGCTGGCTTTGGGTTTGGAGAGCTCTTTGATGATGATAAAGAGTTCTTTGCTGCTTTGGGAGTTGTTGTCGATGCATTCCTTGTAGTGTGCTCTTTTGGCGGTGCATATGAGTTGGTGGTGGATGCGTGTGGTGGTTTTGAGGGCGGCGAAGTTAGTGGTGGTGGGTTCTTGTCTCCAGGTTTTCTCTGCTTTGCGGCATTTGCGTTTGGACTCGTGGAGTTCAGTGGTGAACCATGGGGCGTTCTTGATATTGCGGGTGGTGATGTTTTTTCTGAGGGGCGCAAGATTGTCGGCACAGGTGGTGATCCATTTGTTGAGGTTGTGTGCGGCGGGGTTGGGGTCGGTTATGTTGGGGGATCAGGCGCTCATTGGGGATCTTGTCCCACATGCGGTAGGGGGTGGTGTGTTGGTGGTTTGTTGTAGGAGAAGTGGACGCATTGGTGATCCGTCCATTGGAGTTTGGTGGTGTGGGTGTAGGTGACGTGTTGGCTTGAGGTGAAAATTGCGTTGAGTGGGTGGGGGCTGTGACCAGTTGTTTGAGTCCTAGGTTGGAGAGGTTGTCTAGGAGGGAAGAGGAGTTGTGGTCGTGAGGGTTTTCCAGGTGGAAGTTGAAGTCGCCGAGGAGTATGTAGTCTGTGGAGGTGAGAGCGTGCGTGCTGATGGTGTCAACGATGGTGTCACAGAATGGGGGGCGTAGTCCAGGGGGTCTGTATATGAGTGTGCCTCTGAGGGTGGTGGTGTTGTTGATGTGGATGAGGAAGTGCATGTGTTCTGCGTTGTTGAGGGTGTTGGTGGTGCCCTTGATGGTGTCTCTGTGAAGGATGGCGATGCTGCCTCCTAGTTTGTTGAGGCGGTCTTTGCGTTGGAGTTTGTAGCCCTCCGGGGTGTCTATGGCTATGTCTGGCTCAGATGTGGGGTTTGTCCATGTTTCTGTGAGGAAGACGATGTCGGGTGAGTGTGATGTGATGAGGTCCCAGAGTTCTATGGCATGTTTGTGTAGGGACCGGGTGTTCAGTAGCAGACAGCTGAGGTGGTTTGATTGTTGTGATGTGTGATAGTGTTTGCGGGGATGCTTGTGGTGTTGTTGCAGGTAGAGGTGGCCTTGGCGTGGGGCTTGTGTAGGTTGTGGGGTTTGTTGGTGGGTGCGGTGGTGTTGTGTGGAGGCTGTTGTGTTTGGTGTTGGTGTGGGGGGTGGAGCAGGAGAATAGGCAGGTGCGGCAGGAGAAGGGGACTTGTGTGTGTGTGGGGGTGGTTTGAAAGAAGTTGGGGCAGACTTCGGGGTTGAGGGAGAGGAGTGAGTGGGGGTGGTAGTGTAGTCTGGGGGGATTTTGGCTGCCAGGGCCAGGGGGACTGGCGCTGGGTGCGGTCCGGGCACGGACTGGCGCAGACAGGCTTGCCTCTGGCGCGCCTCCGGCACGCCAGCGGCACGGCCGCGCAGCGACCTCCATTAAGAGGGGGAGGTGGGAGGGAGGGGCAGCTGGGAGGCGGGAGGGGGGCGGGAACGGGAGAGCGAATGGGGGCGGGAGGGGGCGGGGAATAAACAGAGCCGGGGGATCGCACAAGGGTCGAGATGGCCCGGAGAGGTAAAAACAGTGGAAAAAAGGCAAAAGTACAAAAACAATGCACAAAAGAGCAGCGGAAGGTAAAAGGATACCGTCAGAAACAGTGGGAAGGCACAATCAAAGAACACACTGCACCGAGTAGTCGAGAACAGCGGGAGACAGAAGGTAAGAGGATCTGGTCAGAAACAGTGGGAGGGCACAGTAACAACAACACAGTGCACAGAGTAGCAGAGTACAGCGGGAGACAGAAAGTGAAAAGATCTGGTCAGAAACAGTGGGAAGGCGCAATAACAAGGACACAGAGACGCAGAGAATAGCAGTGTACAGCGGAAGACAGAAAGTGAAAAGATCTGGTCAGAAACAGTGGGAAGGCGCAATAACAAAGACGCAGAGAATAGCAGAGTACAGCGGAAGACAGAAAGTGAAAAGATCTGGTCAGAAACAGTGGGAAGGCGCAATAACAAAGACACAGAGACGCAGAGAATAGCAGAGTACAGCGGAAGACAGAAGGTAAAGAGATCAGTCAGAAACAGTGGGAAGGCACAATAACAAAGACACAATGCACAGGGTAGAACACTTACCAGCGTCGCTGGACACCAGGGATGAGGTGGGGGCTTCGAACTCGCGATCGGTCGCGTGGGCGGGGTTGGGGAAAGGCGTCGCAGCAAGGTGGTGCTGTCGGCGCAGGGGAGCGAGCTCCGGCCGAAAGGTCAGTGGTAAGGCACAATAACAAAGACACAGAGACAGCAGAGTGTCAATAACGCGTCAGTTCAACAAAGCATTGTCTCAGTCGTTTGTCTATTTGCGTCAGTTTTGGTGAGCACTTGTCCTAACCACTGATTAGCATTCGCATGTTGGGCTTCATGCAAAACAATTTAGAACACCAATTTGGAAAACATCTAACTATGGTCGCTGTCAAAAGTAAGCAGTTGGTACCTAGAAAGGAAAAGCAAACCGACAAATCACAAATGCATTGTCATAATTACCCTCCAAGGTTTAGGTCAGCGCACGGGTTCAGTCTTCGTCCTCAGGACATCAGTCTATTCGCCATCAGTCAGAACTCAGCTCAGGGGCAAAAAGGGCACTTCCCTCATAAGGAGGTAAAGTGTAACATGGACAAAACTAAGGGCGAGGATGGTTTTAAGTAAAGTAACAAGTCACCAAACAGAGTGACAGAGTTTCTGGATACAATCAATAGCATTCCCTAACCCACCTAAATGACTCCCCGTGACATGGGTTTTTATCCCTTTTTCATTGTACATTCCCCCAAAATTCTATTAGACATTTGTTATACCCCACTATCTTTAACCTATCAGAAAATACATTAGGTAACCCACCTCTTCACCCCATATTATTTTACAAGTCTTTGATTGGTCTTCATAATTGACGTCTTCAGAGGTGGCACGTCCAGTATGATTTCATCCTTCTGTAAATCTTTGCACATCTTTTGGTCAGCAGTTCCATTGTCTTCACCGGTTTGAATGACCTTGTACATTACATTAATCTACACTGTTTCAGTTTGTTTTTAACATTTACTCTGCACACAATGAAGAATGCTTGAGAACGAATCTAACATGGTTACATTCGTCTTCTAATTTGAAGAAAAAGAACACGCAGGGTTGTGTCCCTTTGTGAGTCAGCATACTGAAAAATAGAAAAATGCATTTAATATGAGAGCCAAGCAGCTAAGCTTCGGCTCATGCTAACTTAAGGCCTATGAGGATTTCAGCACAGATTCAATAACGCAGTCATTAGTACAAACTTATTTAAACACAATATAAACATTTTAGTCATCATTATTAGTCTGCGTATACATTGGCGGCCACTCCCCGTGGTCACATTTCAAGTGCACGTTTAAGCAAAAATTATTATTATAGTTTCTATGCAGCATTATCACACATTAATTCATAAACATTTCATGTTAATATAGATTATATAAGTTACACTCTCTCAATGCCAGTGCACACTGATCATCATTATATTTTTTTTTAAAACACTCCGGCTGCTCGAGAAGCTCTTCCCGGGCAGCCTGTGCTGCAGGAATAAAAAAGGGAAACACAGGGGAGCCTTTATTACCCTCACCAGTGTCGGCCAATGGCCAACAGACGCACTGGGGACCGAATGCGGCCATTGGCTGCACTTAAAAGGTTAAATAATTGGCCACAATCCTGCAAATGGATGCAAAAGAAGGCTGAGGTGCACTGTCCTGATACCTTTTGGAGACCTGAATGTCTCAATAGCCCACGACTGCCTTTATCGAATACTAAAAGCACCAGTACATTAGACATTCCTTTGTAAAATGTAATCTAAATGTGATAAACAAGAAGTAAAGGATGTAAAGTGGGCAAACGTGTAATGTAGTCCAGTATTAACATCAAGAGGCTTTAGTGACATCAAAAACCATGAGGCTGAGGGCAGACTGGTTTGTAAATGCCACCAGAGACGGCAATATAGAACCATATTGCATCTTACTTGTGTTGAAGGAAATTAAAAATCACAACAGTGCCTATGATGAGAAAAAAATATATAGAATGCATGTGTGTAGATCTAAACTTTGCCCAGTGATTTCCTGACCAGTGCTCCTCTCCTCAACATCAAGAATATCTGTGAATGTCATTTTTAGGCACTAGGATTACATATGTACCAAGCTGGTGCGAACTGTTGAAGTAAAGTCTCTTCTTCACACCGCTGCTCCAGAGTGAGAGCTGCTCTGTGCTGCCCAAACCTCCCTTTCCGCCTCTGGGTGCTACATTTTCCTAGTGTCACCAGGCACTCATAAATGTATGTTTGGCTCTGAAGTGGAGTTTGTACACCTGCAACGCACCGCCTTTGCACAGTGTCACGCCCAGTACGTGAGGGAGATTCATGCTCACCCTGGCCCAGAGGGAATGTTTGCACACCTGCTCGAGGGCACTGCCTTTTTCCAGTGTGGCTCAAGGCACTTGGAGATTGAAGCACTGGTTTAGTTGCCTTTACCCGGTGTCACATCAGACACTCAGTGGTGAAATATGACGTCCCTTATCCCAGGGATGGGGTAGTACACACGTTTGAGGGTGCTTCCTTAGCCCAGTGTCACAAAGAACAAGTTATACCAAGCAGCATCAGAGGAAGTCCTTTCCCGTATATAGTGCCAGTCTCTGAAGATGCCCCCCATAACCCCCAAGCACGACTCCCGCTCTGAGTTTCCAGTACTACACGTTGGGAGCGGCTCTCTCACGGCAGTCACAGCTCGACGGGCTCCCTCTGCCTGGACTGGATCGCAGCCTTCGGGGACGCAGAAAGGGAGGGGGCGAGGGAGTCGGTCAGTCAGAATGATTGTTTCAATACCTAAGCAGAAAGCCTTTTTATGGCACTGCGGGGACCCCGAAGCAGGCTCTAAGAGGCTTTAAGTCATTCATTGCAGCCCAGCCACTCCTGGCAGGACTCCGGAGTTCCATTTTTGATTTGCACTACAGGGAGTGCAGAATTATTAGGCAAGTTGTATTTTTGAGGATTAATTTTATTATTGAACAACAACCATGTTCTCAATGAACCCAAAAAACTCATTAATATCAAAACTGAATATTTTTGGAAGTAGTTTTTAGTTTGTTTTTAGTTTTAGCTATGTTAGGGGGATATCTGTGTGTGCAGGTGACTATTACTGTGCATAATTATTAGGCAACTTAACAAAAAAATATATATACCCATTTCAATTATTTATCATTACCAGTGAAACCAATATAACATCTCAACATTCACAAATATACATTTCTGACATTCAAAAACAAAACAAAAACAAATCAGTGACCAATATAGCCACCTTTCTTTGCAAGGACACTCAAAAGCCTGCCATCCATGGATTCTGTCAGTGTTTTGATCTGTTCACCATCAACATTGCGTGCAGCAGCAACCACAGCCTCCCAGACACTGTTCAGAGAGGTGTACTGTTTTCCCTCCTTGTAAATCTCACATTTGATGATGGACCACCGGTTCTCAATGGGGTTCAGATCAGGTGAACAAGGAGGCCATGTCATTAGATTTCCTTCTTTTATACCCTTTCTTACCAGCCACGCTGTGGAGTACTTGAACGCGTGTGATGGAGCATTGTCCTGCATGAAAATCATGTTTTTCTTGAAGGATGCAGACTTCTTCCTGTACCACTGCTTGAAGAAGGTGTCTTCCAGGAACTGGCAGTAGGACTGGGAGTTGAGCTTGACTCCATCCTCAACCCGAAAAGGCCCCACAAGCTCATCTTTGATGATACCAGCCCAAACCAGTACTCCACCTCCACCTTGCTGGCGTCTGAGTCGGACTGGAGCTCTCTGCCCTTTACCAATCCAGCCACGGGCCCATCCATCTGGCCCATCAAGACTCACTCTCATTTCATCAGTCCATAAAACCTTAGAAAAATCAGTCTTGAGATATTTCTTAGCCCAGTCTTGACGTTTCAGCTTGTGTGTCTTGTTCAGTGGTGGTCGTCTTTCAGCCTTTCTTACCTTGGCCATGTCTCTGAGTATTGCACACCTTGTGCTTTTGGGCACTCCAGTGATGTTGCAGCTCTGAAATATGGCCAAACTGGTGGCAAGTGGCATCGTGGCAGCTGCACGCTTGACTTTTCTCAGTTCATGGGCAGTTATTTTGTGCCTTGGTTTTTCCACACGCTTCTTGCGACCCTGTTGACTATTTTGAATGAAACGCTTGATTGTTCGATGATCACGCTTCAGAAGCTTTGCAATTTTAAGAGTGCTGCATCCCTCTGCAAGATATCTCACTATTTTTGACTTTTCTGAGCCTGTCAAGTCCTTCTTTTGACCCATTTTGCCAAAGGAAAGGAAGTTGCCTAATAATTATGCACACCTGATATAGGGTGTTGATGTCATTAGACCACACCCCTTCTCATTACAGAGATGCACATCACCTAATATGCTTAATTGGTAGTAGGCTTTCGAGCCTATACAGCTTGGAGTAAGACAACATGCATAAAGAGGATGATGTGGTCAAAATACTCATTTGCCTAATAATTCTGCACTCCCTGTAAGTCCAATCACGCCTCCAGACTGCCCCACATTCCATGACCAAGCAGTAGGAGCACGCTTCAAAAGTGGGTGCCTGTGCACCAGAAAATATAGTTAAACCATTACATCAGTATACTAGCAGTTATCCCACCTACTACAGCTGAGTGTGCGCCAACAGTCTACCTTAGACATTCACTCAAAAAATGTATCTTCCATGGGGTCAAGCCCCCTGTTCAGCGCTCAGTTGCTTGCGAGCTAGGTTCGCCCTCTTCAAATACCAACATACAGTGGTTGACATGGAAAAATAGAAATGAGGGCTACCTGCTTTCAGTTTATGTGGCAAAAAAGTCCACTTATCCATTCACAATGCCAGTAGCTCTAACTCTTGCAAATGTGAGACCTATATCCTTGCAAATGCTTGTTCACTCTGTGTTGACCCTGAAAGAATGCAAATAAGCTGTTTCTTTGAAACAGTTGCTGTCTCACACATTGTTATGTACACTGTACAAGACTGAACTATTCAACATTTTACTATTGTGATTTGGGACGCCGGAGATTTTTTACTCACAGAAAGCCACGCTTAAACTATATTGTTAAGTCATGAAACACTACCTTTGTACACGCCTCATCTTCCGGGGAACCATGGGCCATATGTATCAAAGGGTTTTACCCATTCTGTGTCTATGTGAAAATGTGTTCATACATATGGGCCCATATGACCTCTCACTGTGGAGATCTGACTCTTCTAAATAGATGTATATTTTGGGATTTCCAGAGAGAAGGTGTTTTTTTCCACAACACTCGTTATGTATATTTTTATGTTGCACGGTTATTTTGGAATAAATAGATTGAAGAAACTGTTCTCTTCAAAGTGAAGCTTAAAGTGAACATTTATTGGAAATAGAATGTTTTGGTTTTGATGATCTTTCATGAATACATTGTATCTAAGAGAGCGCCATTTAATAGCTTCCTCACACAAAGCAGCCTCCATCCCCCTGGTGTGTGCCTAGGGCACAGGGAAAGGCAAGGTATTGTGCACTACAAAGACTTCTCTTTGAAGTTTGCCTACTTCAAAGATTGAAATGGGTATACGTACTGGACCTCTCACCCCACATAGAACACTTCTGGACTGAGGATATTCTGCCAGTAAGAAGAGCTGGATGCTGTAGGAGGGACTGCCACTCTGCCTGTTGCTTTTTTTTGTGCTGGCCTTCCGCTTGCTGATTCTGTCCTGGGAGTGAAAGGACTGTACTTTGCTTTCTGCATCCTGCTTTTCAAGGTTCTCCAAGGGCTTAAACTGAGCTTGCCTCCTGTTAAGAAGGCTCAGGGACATCAAAGACTTCACCTGTCAGTGCATGGGGTCTCTTGCTGAGATTCCTGACTTGCCAAGAGGTGCCAAATCCATTTCATGGGCCCTTGGAAGTGAGCTCTGGTGCAACCAAGAAGAAACCAAGTACATCAAATCTAGAGCCACTTTTGAACTATCGCAGATCTCCGACCCTGCGCCGCGAGTGCACCAGAACCATGATTCCCCCTGAGTGCAGCGATTGGGACCTACAATGCAGGCCCAACACACCGCAGCGCCCCCGAAGTCCTGCTAAAGCTTGAATCCAGAGTCCGTGTCCCCTACGTCTGTGGCACCCTACTCCAACTCTGCACCTGTGGCCCCGTGGTGTAATCGTGACACCACAAGTCGATGCCTCACGTCTTGCCCTGCCAGATTCATCGACCCAGCCCTGTCATAAGGAACCAACATTTCACCGCCAAAGCTGCATCACCTTCTCTGCAACCATAAGGAACCAACACTTCACCTCCCCTGCCTAGCAGTAAGGAACTGATGCCTCACCTCCCCGCTAGCAGTAAGTCACCTTCTAACTCTGTGCAACTTCTTTGTTCCCTCATCATTTTTCAAGGTACTGTAACTGGGGTCTACACGACTCCATAGCCAGCTGTGCTCCCTCGCGGGTGGCACCGGACTGTTGGAAGCACCTCAGTCAAGCTGTATGTGTACAAATACTTTACACATTGCATCTGAGAAAAGCCAGACTTTTCATGCCAAGCTACCAAGATGGTGAGCATAGCTGACCAGAGTGAGGTCCCCTACTTGGATAGGGTGCAAACCACTTCCAACTAGACACCACATTTCTATCAAGTATGTTTTCTCATTTAATTTTTTAATTGAACCAAACAAAAGAGTCTACATGGCCCTGTGCATTCAGTGTGTTTGGTCCATATGTGCATTGTTGGTGTAAGAAATTGGGTTGTTGGTGGAGGAGGTTGAAACCCTACTCAAGCAACAACTACAATTCTTGACAGGGTGAACCACAAAACATCACTAAATATGCCTACGCTTAACCCTCTGGTAGCTTGCCACAAAAGCAGTCATGCTCAACTTAGAGGCAATGTGTAAAGTATTTAGGCAGTACTTAAATAGTAATTAAGTGAAAAAACAACACAAGAAAAACCCCATACCAATTTAGAAAAAAAGAGTACATTTTAATAAATTATTTGACACCAAAATGTCAAAAATCCACTTAATAGAGGCAGAGCTATAAAATTTCAAAGATTTCAGGTAAGCGTAGCGCCTAAAAGCACAAAGCACCACTCATAGTTATCTGGTCATGCAAAACTGGGTGAAAGTCACAAGTTCAGGCCAGCCAACCACAATGGAGTCAGGCCATATACAGGGACCAGCTTAATCCCGTTGCAAAAAGTAAAGTCCAGCACGAAGAGTTTCTGACACACTGAAGGAGGCTGTGGGGCGCAAGGACAGTGTTGCAGATCATCACTGCTGCAACGCGAAGAGAGATGGCAGGTGCCATGGACTGTCATTGCTGTAGTGCGAAGATCCTGTCAGGTGTCACGGACTGTCATTACTGCAGGCGCCAAGACCTTGCTATGAACTGACCTGTTCGCAGTTGCATAGAACCCAAGACTTCAGGATTTATCCTTTTTGATAGTGTCCTCTGATGCCAGGCATGGGTCCAGGACTTCGGGGGGTGGAGGTGGGCACCTCTTAGCCATCAGGACTCACTCTTGCAGAGTCCAGCAGGGCTCAGACTTCCAATTGCAGGTCCAGGTGCCTGGTCAGCTGGGCAGATGCAGTGAGGCCTTTGGAGTTTGTTATGCCCCTGTTCCTCAGAGCACCAGGTCAGCAAGCTGACCCTGGGAGTCACTCTGCCTGAGATGAAGAGAGCAGGCCCAGTCTTCTGTCTCAGCTAGCAGGGCAGGTCTCAAGCGGCTGGGCGTCCTTCTGTAGTATTCACAGCTCCAGGAGCGTACTGAAGAGTGGGTCTGAAGGTCCCCTTTTTATACCTGGTGCCCACTTTGAAGTGTGAGAAGCTCCTGGAGTTTCTCCCTACACATGAGTCTGGAATTTCCTGCTTCACTGGCCTGGTTCAAGTCTGCTGGGGACACAGTAGGCTAGTATGAAGTCCTTTGTGTGTAATCTGGAACAGTGCATTGGACGTGCAAGTGTGGTAGGTGACAGCTCTGCTCCCACATCCTGCCAAAACGTAGAATCTCTATTGTGATACTGTCTGGGAGGAATACACAAAGGCCAGCTACACGTAGTCTTGTGACCCAGGAACAGATTGCAGGCACCAAATAGTTATGAAAAGAACATGTCAACTTTCCAAAAGTGTCACTTTCAGAACTATGAGTTAAAATCTGACTTTACCATTAATGAGGGTCTTAAATTACAATTGCTCACTCACCAAACATAACTTTCCTACCTGCTCTAAAACAAGTTATCACTTGTTAAATGTCATAAGGTAACCCAACGTTATCCAATGGGAAAGGTGGGCCTCACAGTAAGGAAAAACAAATTTGTGAGTTTTTCACTATCTGGACATTTGAAACGTCAATAGGCTGTCCAGTGCGTACCTTAGGGGTGAAGTGTATATATATGTATATAAAAGGGAGTTTTGGGGGTGGTAAGGGGTTTATTTCATCAACTCTAATTGCCACTTTAAAACTGCCACCAGGCTGCAATAACAAACCTGAGCCATGTTTCAAAAAGCCACTTACGGTGGTGGCATAATAGGTGCTGTAAGCCACTAGTAGCATTTAATTTACCGGCCCTGGAGACATATAGTACCACTTTACCTGGGACTTAAGAGTGAAATGAATCGGCCATCTGGGTTTAAGCCAATTTTACCATGTTTAAAAGAGAGAACACAAGCACTTCAGCACTAGTAAAGTGGTGCACAGAGTCCTAAAAGCCAACAGGTTCAGAAAACAGGAGGGTGAGGGCACAAATTTGGGGATGGCCATGAAGAGAGGGTCAAGTCCAATAGTGGGTATTATGATTAGAGTGATCAGATTGCTCCATGTCACCAAGACACCGTTTTCCATTCCTGGACTTTGCTTTTAGAGATCACTGATACCAGGTGTGTTGGTCCAATTATCTCAATTAAAGTGAACAAAGACTACAAACCCAGAGTACACTGATATGTTAATTTAAAACCCAGAACTGAAAAAAAAACTTCCAGTGATATTGGCTCAGCCGGTACTGTTAAAAATAACTACTTGAGCACAGGTCTCTTACAATGATCACTAACTGCAGTGGGCACAATACTACTTAAACTTATAGCATATTTTGAGATGAAGGACAATCCAGCAGAATAAAATGTGGAAAAGGCCTTGTTCTGCTTGAGCACTGATCATTGATTGTTTGTGACAGGTGCTTTCCCCATTGCTTGTCAAGAATTATGTGTAAAGATTGACCTGTATGGGGATGTAAGAAAGCACTTTAGAGGAGCATCCAGCTGTAGAAAAAGAAGAGCTACGTGCCATGTGTAGGAGAGCGCCAATCTTTACTTCAGAGGACCACCTTGGGGCGAGAATTAGAGTTCCAAACATTTTAATCAAAATACTAAACCAACAGTGTGAGCTTCTGGAATATTTTATAAAACGCCTGCGGATGACATCAAGAAAATGTAGATGTGTCATAAGCTCGCCCTAAAATGTGAGGGACAATCTAACAAGCAAATGTCTTATGGGGACATGTCCAGAAGAAGTCATTTATCTTTGGTAATGATTTTTGTTGGTAGATAACCTAGCTATGTGCTGATTCTTCACCTCTTGAATCTCATCCAGGTGCCAGAGAGTGTTCAGAAAGTTGAAATAGCTCTCCTGCACTGACAAGTCCCAGATCTGACCCGGATATGACTTCACAAGCCATATAAAGCACCATTTTGGTGCAGTGAAGTAAATTTCCCATCATTTTTTCCTCTCCCCTAGAGGCGTAAGCAAGGCTCACTTGGAACCTTTTTAAAAAGTTGAATGAACATTCTCCAGAAAGGGAAGCAAGGCGGGATTGGTGAGGAACCTGCAGATAGAAAGCATATTCACAATAAATATTTTGGCTTAAGTTAGGTAACTTCTTCTGATGGATACTTCTATCTGCAAATTCCTCACGTCTTGAATCAACAACCAAGCGGTACCTCCAAAGTGATGGGTCAGAAAAGATAGTCATGGCAGGAAATACAGACATAACAATCTGACAAAACGGCCATCCCTGCAAACTTCAGAGTCGATGGAATAATTGCTGATGAAGGTGTGGACTGAAATGTGTTGCAGCCATACAGATAACCAAGACAAACACTCCTAGACAATGCCTAAGATGCAGTCTTGGGTCCCCGTGCCCTCAGGAAGCTTATTCTTTGCAAGAGTGTAGCAAAGTTTGATGCACAACATGATTTGGCAGGAAACTGTTTGCTTATGAATTGCCTTACCTTTCTTAGAACCAGCGTAGCTAGGGAAAAGCTGATCATCAGTCCAGTCCTCACGCTTCCCGTCAATGTAGAAACTGAGGGCACTGCAAAGATCTAGGAGGTGCAGGCTTTTCTCTTTTTTGGTGGGATGAGATGGGCAGGTAGAATGATGCACAGACCCACATGAAATAGAGTAATCACCTTCAGTAGGACGTAAGCTTCAGTCTGAAAGACCAATTTGTACAGAAAAATGAGGTACAAAGAATACAAATAGACAAAGACTGCAGCACACTTGTGCACTTAGCTATGTTAATGGCAATCAAGAACAGTCTTCAATGTAAGCTTCCCCAAAAGACAACATTGCATGGGCTTGAAAGATTAATAAGAAATGTGAGTACTTAGTCCCACTCAGGTATGACAAAGAGAGAAGGGGAACACATCTAGTTAAACCTTCAGAAAATGCATAACCATAGGAGACTTGCATAATGACTACAAAGCTCAATAGGCAGACAGATAACCCTTAATAGTATGCACAGCAAAGCCTTGGCGAGACAAGGAAATCATAACACACCAGACAAATGCAACTTTAGGAGATTACTTCCCACTAAGAAATTAAATGGGACCCACATGCAGAATGAACAGATTTGGTAGAAGCACAACGGGCTGACAAGATGATACGCACCACCTCTGCAGACAGGTCGAAGAAGCTCAGATTGTCCCATTTAACCTCCAGGCACAAAAAGTGTACATTCTGGATGGTCGGATGCAGAATATGCCCCTCCAACTGCATGATGAGGTCACTATAAGCAGAGCAGGGTGGTATAGGGTCAGTGTTAGAAATTGGGTCTCTAGTTGCACCCTGTCCAAGTAAGGACCACAATACTAGTCATGGTAAGTAAGTACCACTCTCTAAAGTAACCTGTGCTCACTCTGCGGTAGCTTGGCACAGAGTAGTCTGGCTTAAGATGTTAAGCATTTGTGCAACACACACAGTAACACAATGAAAACACCACAAAAGACCCCAGTTTAGAAAAATAGAGACTATTTATCTGAGTAAAACACGACCAAAACAAAAAAAATTCAATCAGTAGAAGTCGAGATATTAATTTTTCAAGATTAAATGTGATCTAGTGCTTAGAAGTCACTAGCGGTCAAAAAGTTACTTGCAACCACGAGGGGCCAGTGCAAATCCCAAGTTCAAGCCAAATACGATGGAGGGGAGGCCGGTTACAGGACCCAGACATGTCCCAGTAACAAAGTATTTTGGATGGAGCTTTGTTTGACGTTGAGAATCCACTGTCACCGTTGAGCTGCGCAAAGGGGGTCCTGCGTCATCATCGAGCACCCCTTGAAGTCAATACAATGTGTTGTTGTTGAGCGGAGCCAAGCGTGATGGTTGAGCCATACAGGCTGTGGATCCAATGTTGTGGAGCAGCCTCTGCGTGGAATGGCGATGCAGCTAAATTTTACAGGCACTCGAGGAGATGCATTGTTTTTTGCAAGAATTAGTAGCAGAACCCACTTCTGAGTTCCAGAACTGGCGAGGGGCATCTCAAGCAAGGGCAGGACTCACAGATGGCACAGTTTAGCAGCACCAGGAGAGTTGTAGGCCGTCTTTGATGTCCCTGAGACTGCAGAAGAACAGAGGGCCAAACAGCACGGCCTTGGAGACACTCTGGGTCAGCAAGATGGGTCAGTCTTTGTACTCAGCAGGGCAAAGATCAGCAGGCAGCAGAGCAGCTCAGTCCAGGTAAAGTGGGATTCCTTACAGCACAGCAGAGTTCTTCCCGAGTCCAGTAGTGATCTGATTTGGTGGGGTCGGTGACCCAGTACTTATACCCAAATATGTCTTTAAAGTGGGGGCGGCCTCCAAAGCAGCTCCTTGAAGTGCACAGGTTTTCTTTTTATCACAGCCCTGACTACAGACTATCAGCTGGGGGTAATCAGCCCTTTGTGTGGGGGCTCAGGTCACTACCCTTTGGAGTGTAAGAGTGAACCATTCCTATCCTCCCTGTCCAGGAAGGCCTGTCAGTATGCAGATGAATGCAGATGCTGTTCAGGGTCCTCGGTTGTGGCTGCCTGGATGGAATGCACAAATGTAGCTGTCACCCACCTCAGTCCAGACATGAATTGGAGACAGGCTGCCAGGCATACAGAGCAGTAAGAGCAGAGAAATGCCCACTTTCTAAAAGTGGCATTTCTAAAATAGTAAAAATAAATCTGAATTCACCAGTGAAGAGGATTTATCATTGCCGTTCCAATAAATGGAAACATGATGCAGCTGCTCTTTCTGATCAGGAATTACACCTTAAAAATTTATTAAGGAATTTCCGATGCAGGCCTATGAGAGGAGTAGACCTCACAGTAATGAAAAACGACTTTGCCAGTTTTCATTAACAAGACATGGAAAACTGAAAAGTACATGTTCTGCCTTTTACTTACATGGCACCCTGCCCTATGGGCTACCTATGGCCTACCTTAGGGGTGACTTATGTGTAATAAAAAGGGAGTTTAAGACTTAGAAGGAGGTTTAAATACCAAGTCGACATGGCAGTGAAACTGATCACACTGGCTCTGCAGTGGCAGTCTTGAGAAATGTTTACAGGGCTACCTGAGTAGGTGGCACAATCAGTGCTGTAGGCCCACTAGTAGCATTTAGTTTACAGGCCCTGGGTATATGGTATACCTCTTTACAAGAGACTTACTGGTAAATTAAATATGCCAATTGAGTAATCACTAATGATAGCATGTTTTATGGGAGAAGTACACAAACTTTAGCACTGGTCAGCAGTGGTAAATTGCTCAGAGTCCTAAGGCCAACACAAAGATGGTCAGAAAAAGAGGAGGAAGGCAAAAGGTTTGGGGGATGACCCTGCAGATAGGGTCATTTCCAACAGCCAGGTAGTAGGTTGATGTACTACACACTCTGGCCAGTCTGGTGCAACTAAGATCATCTGCGCACAGTCCTGAAGCAGTCTTGTCAGGAACAGTGGAATCAGAGAGGTGGGAGGAAATGTGTAGTGTAGATAAAAATCTCACCTCTGGGTGAACTTGTGCCCTGCAGCATTAACTGTAGAGTGCAGATTTGCAGATAGTGTGTTTTCTCATGACTGGCAAAGTGGTCGACTGGAGGGTTGTCCCTAAACGGCGAAGATGGAGCGAACCACCACGAAGTGAACCCACCCTAATGATCAGCAAGATGGCACTGACTGATATTGTCAATCCACACATAAAAGGAGCCTGCCAGGCAGTTAATAATCAGCCAGACATCATGAGTCTTAGTTGAGGAGAAAAGTTTCAGTACATTTTGGCTCAGAAGGCGCAAGCCGTTCCCACACTGCTTGTTGGCATACCACATCGCAGTCATGTTGTCCGTCAAGAATTGAACTGACCAACCTCCCACATAAAGCAGGAAGGCCTTTAGTGCCAGGCAGATAATCTAAAGGTAGAACAGGTTGATGTGTGATTTCTGCTCTATGGGAGACCACAAGCCTCTGATCTCCATCACATTGAGATAATCACCCCAAACGAGGGAAGCAGCATTGGTTACCTCCATGGCTACTACTGGTGGGGAGAGGGGCTGAATGGCTACCCTCACATAAGGTGATTCATCACAAACCACCACAACAGGTCTTAAGCTGTTTCCAGAGAAATGTGAACAGTGCCTGTCAGGCTCCCCTTGTGCCGTGCCCTCTGAAATCATTCACCACTGGAATGCACACATTTGGCACTGAGCATGGAGAACCAGGCAATGCAAGAGGAATGCTCTTAAGATTTACCAGCTGGAATATAGTGATTACATAATTGTGGCTGTGAATTAGCATAAATCTGTCACCAAGCAATATAGCATGATGTAACTGAGGCAATGGCATGTCAGATAACATGGACGTTTCGATTAACTTTTAAATGGGTTTCTCCTCACAAGGTGTGGAATGGTAACAAGACTGCTTTTCTCACGCGTGGATGTTCTTTCTAGACCATTGATAACTAGAGTAAGGAAGTGGTTCAACAGACTATTCCATAAAACCCTCTACTAAGTTGCAGAAGTAATGGCTATATCCTTTACATTTTAAATAGTTGTCAAATATGATATAGTGGAACTAACAATGTTCTCCGATTTCGAACCCAATGTCAAGAAACGTAGAAAAAGGCATGAACACGCTTGCAAAATGAGTAGATGCCACTAATTTCGGGGCTACAAATAACGACTGTTTTCTAAGGATAAAACGAGTGACATAACACGTGGCAAATTCTAGCTACTCATATGCAAAACATATAGCAGACCAGATAGCAAAAGAAGGAGCTAAAATGACAGTCACCATGACTGAAATAATTAAGGTATGTGGGCTATGTAATTATCTGAGAGTAATCTAAAACCACAACTGATGTGGCACAGTGACGTTCAGACTTACCCAAACCTACTCGGTACAAAGTTCAAAAGGAAAATCACATTCTGGGGAGTGGCAATTACTTCATTGCAGAACATGAGAAGAGCCTCTTGATAGAACATTGTAATCATAATGAGAATTTGAGGATTATGTTAAATAGAAGGATGCAGTTTAAAAATGAGAATGAACAGGTTATTAGAACAGATAGCTTGGTGGTTATTTAAGGTACCCAAGTTCCAACAATGTCATGAATCAAATACCTCAGGAGGGGTCACAGTTGACATTGTAAAAGTGATAACTTGTTGCCGCATATGTTGAATTATATCAAAACCTATTGATTGGATGTCCAATTTGAGCATAGTTCCAACCTCCAAAACATAGGACTCCCAGGCAAAAGAAGCTACTTTCCAGGCACTGGTCTGAAACTCAGATGGATATCATTAGTCCCGTGGTAAGGTCAGCAAGAGTGTGCAAGTATATGTCAATTGTGACATGTATTTTTATGAAGTGGGAGATGGTGGAGATAGAGTATAAGCGCCTTATGTCCAAACTAGCAGGACAGGAAACCTTACATCCGCTCTACGTCTACTGTCCTAGCTGAAGGACATGAAAAATTAGACCAGGCAATGTCCGTGAAGCTGGCTAGAGGGCATAAGAAAGAGGACCATGTCCAACATAAACTCCATAGATTTTATATGGAAGCTACTATGAAAACCAACAGCCTCAGCATTATTGATTTAAACAAATGCTCCAAAAAATTGTTCAGTTTTAAAGGTTATTTTAAATCCATCAGTTGTTGGAAATTCGGTGCATCCTTATCAAACCTTTTGTAATACGTTAGCATATTATTTTCTTGATAAAATACAGGGTACTTATAATGATGTTAGATCTGTGCAGGTGTCACCTAACACGCTTCTTTATTCTAATTTCCATTGTGAACCCTGTTCATTGATGGCCATCTTTCTCAGAGGTGTCCAGAAAGGAGGTAGAGAGTCTTCTCTTCCATATTAAGTCCATCTCACTGTGGAAGAAGATCCTTTTCCTGCTGCCATCTAGAAACACCTTACCCCATCAATTCTTATCAATATTCTGTGCATTGTTAACTGCTCATCCGCTAAGGGCATTGTTCCTAAATGCTGGAAAAATAAGTCGATTTTGTCTCTTTTAACTAAAAAGTCTGCATAAAAATAGATAACCCCATATGTCTGGCAGATATAATTTTTTTGCAGTGTCACCCCGCCTTCCAAATAAACACCAGAGATCCAGTAGCAGCAGTCCCAACAATGTGAAAAAACATGAGAAGGAAATGAAAAGGTCACAAAAGTATGAAGACCCTGGTTTGTGGCCTCTTTCATGTAGCAGTTCACCTCCTATGTCACATTCCCTGCGTGGCCTACACAGTTAAACGATCAGTGGTCTTTTGTTGGACCCGAAATCTCTTTACTTTCTCAGCTGGATTTCCATACAGCAGCACAGGACGCTTTTACAGAACTCATATACCCACTAGTGTGTGTATAATGCCATGGGCAGGCTCGCCCCTGTGATCAGGGAGATTAGGAAACGCCCACATCAGACCCCATTAATAAAACATGTAAGTCCATTCCTTTCTTGGGATCTTGAGATAAAAGAGGACAACTTGACAGTGGCTTGCAATAACAGAACACCTCACAACATATGTCTGATGTCCTAAATAGAAATTCCTCGTTTAGACCATCATTACCCTTTGACTAAAGAACGAGAAGCATTGGCCCCATTGACGTTCTACTTGCTGCAAACAAATCCTAATGAGGTGCAAAGATAACTGAAGCCATCCACATCTTTGACGTGGCGGCGGACGACTGGCCTTCCAGGAAGATGAGTGTGAGTGCTGAAACACCGGACAGACAAAAATAAATAACGAAAGGTCAAATGAAAGGGCAAATGGAAGGAAAAGGTAGAAGTAAGGGATAAAGAACAGGCACGAAGGAAGATCTCATAACTGAAACAAACAATACAAGGAAGGACATATAAGGAAAATTCGTTATAAGCAGTGGAAAAACACCTTTCCTGTGAATTTTTGCAGCTCATTGATACCCACTGATTTTTCAAGTTTTGAAAAGAGTGTAAAATACCTGAAAAACCCACCAATTCACATCAAATATAAACTGAAAACTATGAAGCCTTTTTGTCGTTATATGTTCATTCCATTATTTTGGTTCGAGCTTTTGCTATCATAGATAATTATTTTTATCTGATTTTTCCGAAATATTTGGATCATTATGGGGGTGAATGAACTCTATTTGCTTATGTCAACTACTTAATTTAGGCGGTTGTCACATGTAAAGTGACATTCCCAGTATTCATATTGGTTCTCCTGTGTGCATTCTTCAACATTGTTAACTCTTATTTAATCGTAATGACTAGCATATTTCATTATAAGCCATTTGTATTGCAGTACTGAACGTTCAAAATTATTTCCACATAAAAATGCCATATACAGAATTTGCTTGCTAGCATTTGTCACAGAAACCATTTGTCATCTTTTATACTTCTGAAACTTTTGTCTCTGACAATCCTACAGTACTTTAATGATGTCAATATTATGATGCCAAAAAATTTCTGCTGATTTTCTGTGCTTAGAAGCTATTTAGCAGTATTTTTATTCTTGACACATCCGTACACACTTTATTACTGGCATTAGGCGGAGGCTTCCTGCAAATTGAACCGATGTAGTGATGTCAAAAGATCTTTTCCTGAAGGTGATTAGCTAACCTGAACAAGATGGGACTCGGGTCACTTCATTTTAGCTATTTATCCCATGCTGAGCTTTTTTACCGCTAAATTAGGGCCAGATGTACCAAAGGATTTTACCCATTCTGTGTCTATGGGAAAAAGCTTTCGTACATATGGCCCTTAGAGGAATATGTGACAGAACAACTGGGTCCTAAACAACTATAACCTAAACCACTGCTGCTAAACTACTAAAAAGTCTCTACAACTAAGTACTGAACAACTACTGTCTAAACAACAATTGTGCCTGAATTAACAATTGCCTGAACAACTAATATATATATATATTCTCTAAACAACTAATAAACCATAAAAACCAAAAAGAAAACCTTACCTTAAAATTAGTTGTTCAGGCAATTGTTATTCAGGCACAATTGTTGTTTAGACAGTAGTTGTTCAGTACTTAGTTGTAGAGACTTTTTAGTTGTTTAGCAGTAGTGGTTCAGGCAAGTAGTGGTTTAGACCTAGTTGTTCAGGATGTTTCCCCCCTTAGAGGCTACGACAGTGCCGCAAAAGGGGCGTATGTCCCCTCTGGAGTCCTTGTCGGCTACAGCTTCTACCTTTGCCACAAGCCAAGTCATCTGAAGAGGCTTTTCCACATAGTTCCTTTCCTGTCTTGTTGAGCATCTTCTTTTCTGGAAAGGATGGATAACATCCTAAAACATCTCATCTCTTGCTTCACTGACTGGACGAGTGCAAAAATTATAACAGAAAAACTCTCCCTCTGTCCCCAGTTTAGAGAAACATCAAATGATTGTGAATTCGTTCATGAACTGTCTTTTCGAGCGGCATTCAGTGAAGTTTAATGTAGGGGCGACACACGATAGGGAATAGATAATTTTCTTATGTGTGTTTTTACCTTACAGGGTTGTTGTGACACTGACCCTATATAATTTGGCATAGGTTTAATCTTTTCCTGGGTCTGTCTAGGGACAGGCCTTTCAAATAAACTACCACAGGAATAATACTCGATATGAGGAGGATGCTTTTGACAATAATAAATATAGTGATAAAAAATCTGTAAGCACCAATTACTCCAGGTGCAAGTAGAATGATGTTCTCCTAAAAGGTGTGGCTGACGAGAGAACGGATTGATTTCTTTAATAAGGGAATGCCCTGTCTCTTGAAGTGATTGGTTTCTATTGATGCTTATATCCTAAGCAATAGGCAAGGTAACTTTACCCCAAGAGTTATCTTTTTAAATGTATCGTTTGGAATTTATAACAATGATTAACTAGACATACACACGTAATTTTTTATATACATACATATAAGCACCACAATAATTATCTATAACCTGATTGGTTAGCTTTGGAAAATCGGTAAGTACAAACATGATTAAAACTTCACATAAAAAAACAAAAACATTATCGCTATGAAATAAGGACCAAGGGTTGGCCTTGTGAAAAGACTAATGATGTCATGATGAGACCAGGGTTCCCGATTGACCAAGCTGCCACCTTTGAAGCTATATTAAAATAACATTGAAATAAGTTAGACCTGACATCCTTGGTGTGGTCTTCCATCTAAAGTTTTGTCTTCACCCCTCCTGTTTTTTGAATTTAGCTTTTGTTGGCATTAGGACTTTGTGTACTTTACCACTGATAACTGATGCTCTCTTCCTAAAACATAGTACAATTGACTTACATCTGATTAGAATATTCAATTTACTTATGAGCCTGTAGTTTATTGTACTACATGTACCCAGGGCTAGTAACTTACACTATACCAATGGGCCTGCAGCACTCACTGTGCCACCCACTAAAGTTGCGCTTTAAAAAATCTCAGGCCTGCCACTGCAGCCTGTAGTGCAGTTTCAAAACTGCCATTTCTTCTTGGCTAAAAAACCTTATGTCAGGCCTAAACCTTCCTTTTTAGGTTGAGCGAGCAAGGGCTTTTCTACCTGTTGTAAGTAATCTGTGGGCTTTTAACCACGCCCATCTCATGCCCATCACTTTCACTCGTTCGTTGGCTTGCCTTTCAAAAATCCCTTGATGTCATTGGTAAATGCTTTACGTTTGTCCCGCCTTAGAGCGGTTTTGTTATCGCCTTGCAAACTGACCCTGTTACGTGATTATTGTGCGATTCCCGATATAGTTCAGTGTGGGCAAACTAGTTTTTTCTTTTGTCTCTCCCCTCCGTGCTTCATGGCGACCATGGTGCTCACAGGACGAACAGCTCAGAACAGCAGGGCGAACGCTATCGGCGGTATTGAAGGGCTGGTCACATTGTTCACACTATTACCTAATCAGTCATTCATTTTGCTCTCCCTTCACACTCCATAGCTTTTACAAAAACACTTGTAATTGATAAATGCTTTATGTAAAAAAACACCGAAATCCTCAAAGAGGCTCTCCCGACACAACAGGAGAGCTGATACGACAATATTCATTGCACTTGGGAAACTCGCCCCATAATGCCTTGCAAGCATTCTTTTACAAAAAATGTTTGCTTTAACTCAGCCTGTGGTGGTCCGGTCAGCACAATGAACTCTTTCTGTCTAGGTCATCTCTGGGTTCACCACACTAGGTTGGTGGGGACACCAAAATAATAACCCCTCCCACAATTCAGTGTCTTTGTAAGCTATCTCAGGGCTGGAACGTTTGTTTTACAGCTGGGAGTAGTTAATGTTTTAAAGACCTTGGACCTGATTTATACTTTTTTGCACCACATTTGCTTATTTTTTTTAACGCAAAAGCAGCGCAAACTTAAAAAATATAATTGTATTTTGTAAGTTTGCAGCAGTTTTACGTAAAAAAATGACACAAATGCGGTGCAAAAAAAGAATAAATCAGGACCTTTCTTTGTAATATTGTTGCAGTAGGCCTGCCAGTCATGAAATGTGTGTTGCACTATGCCCTCAAGGGGCTAAGTGTATGCTTGTACTGCATTAGTTACTGCCATTCTGTTTTCATGTGGTTATGCCCTCTAGGGGCTAACTATATTGTTACATGTTTCTTATAAATGCTATTTTTATTGTGTTGTCCTCTAGGGGCTGTTTTGAGCATCACAGTCAGAATACTGCAGTATCAGCGGCACTTGGAAACTTTCCATATAATGCTTTGCAAGCATTCTTTTAGAAAGCCTTTTTTGCCCATAACTCAGCCTGTGGTGGTCCTAGGACAGACAATGGGACCATCACCACAACATTTACAACAATGTGCTCTTTCTGTGTACATCATCTCTGGGTCCCCACACTAAGTTAGTGGGGACCCCACAATAATAATCCCTGCCACCATTCAGTGTCTGTTTAAGCTCTCTCATGGCTGGGACTTTTGTTTTACAGCTGTGAGTCGTTTGTGTTTCAAGGGCCTTGTTTGTAATATCCTTGCTGTATGCTTGCCAGCCCTGAAAATGTGTAATGTACTACACCCTCTGGGGCTCAATATATGCTTAGACTTCATTATTTTCTGCCATTCTGTTTATATGTGGTTATGCCCTCTAGGGACTAATTATATGGGTTCATGACCATGTTTCTTATAAATGCTATTTTTACTGTGGTGTCCTCTAGGGGATGTTCTAAGCCTTACAGTCAACATACTACAATATTTGCAGCACTGCTGAACTCGACCCATAATGCTGTGCAGGGCATTCTTTTTCTCAAAGCATTTTTGCCCATAACTCAGCCTGTGGTGTTCTAGCACAATGGGACCACCAGCAAAACCTTCAGCACGACACACTCTTTCTGTCTAGGTCAACTTTGGGTCCCCACACTAATTGAAATAGGTGGAAAAGTTGGTGTGAACAAGAGGAAATTACGATTTATTTAGGAGAAGGAGCACTGCACTTTTGGTCAGACTGCATTTTCCTGGCCTGACCATTGGTTTTTTAAGGTCAGCCGATTAGCACATTTTATTGCAAAGTTTTTAAACATCTTTTTAAAATTGTATTGAATTTGTAATGAAGTTCGGTTTTTAAGGGGCAGCCATTTTTACTACACTGTAGAGGCCCACGGAGGTCCGCCATCTTGGGGGGTTGGCGGTCTAGTTGACCGCTTCCCAGCTTTAATAAAACCGGTCCCGGCGTCCGGGCTGGAGATCGGATTTTGAAGGTTTTTAAAGTGGTTGAATTCATGTAAACTGGTAGTGGAGAGTGGGAGGAAGAGGGAACTAATGTGTGGGGAAAAATTGAAATAGGTGGAAAAGTTGATGTGAACAAGAGGAAATTACGATTAATTTAGGAGAAGGAGCACTGCACTTTTGGTCAGACTGCATTTTCCTGGCCTGACCATTGGTTTTTTAAGGTCAGCCGATTAGCACATTTTATTGCAAAGTTTTTAAACATCTTTTTAAAATTGTATTGAATTTGTAATGAAGTTCGGTTTTTAAGGGGCAGCCATTTTTACTACACTGTAGAGGCCCACTGAGGTCCGGCATCTTGGGGGGTTGGCGGTCTAGTTGACCGCTTCCCAGCTTTAATAAAACCGGTCCCGGCGTCCGGGCTGGAGATCGTATTTTGAAGGTTTTTAAAGTGGTTGAATTCATGTAAACTGGTAGTGGAGAGTGGGAGGAAGAGGGAACTAAGGTGTAGGGAAAAATTGAAATAGGTGAAAAAGTTGATGTGAACAAGAGGAAATTACGATTTATTTAGGAGAAGGAGCACTGCACTTTTGGTCAGAATGCATTTTCCTGGCCTGACCATTGGTTTTTTAAGGTCAGCCGATTAGCACATTTTATTGCAAAGTTTTTAAACATCTTTTTAAAATTGTATTGAATTTGTAATGAAGTTCGATTTTTAAGGGGTAGACATTTTTACTACACTGTAGAGGCCCACGGAGGTCCGCCATCTTGGGGGGTTGGCAGTCTAGTTGACCGCTTCCCAGCTTTAATAAAACCGGTCCCGGCGTCTGGGCTGGAGATCAGATTTTGAAGGTTTTTAAAGTGGTTGAATTCATGTAAACTGGTAGTGGAGAGTGGGAGGAAGAGGGAACTAAGGTGTAGGGAAAAATTGAAATAGGTGGAAAAGTTGATGTGAACAAGAGGAAATTACGATTTATTTAGGAGAAGGAGCACTGCACTTTTGGTCAGACTGCATTTTCCTGGCCTGACCATTGGTTTTTTAAGGTCAGCCGATTAGCACATTTTATTGCAAAGTTTTTAAACATCTTTTTAAAATTGTATTGAATTTGTAATGAAGTTCGATTTTTAAGGGGTAGACATTTTTACTACACTGTAGAGGCCCACGGAGGTCCGCCATCTTGGGGGGTTGGCAGTCTAGTTGACCGCTTCCCAGCTTTAATAAAACCGGTCCCGGCGTCTGGGCTGGAGATCAGATTTTGAAGGTTTTTAAAGTGGTTGAATTCATGTAAACTGGTAGTGGAGAGTGGGAGGAAGAGGGAACTAAGGTGTGGGGAAAAATTAAAATAGGTGGAAAAGTTGATGTGAACAAGAGGAAATTACAAAAAATTTAGGAGAAGGAGCACTGCCCTTTTGGTCAGACTGCATTTTCCTGGCCTGATCATTGGTTTTTTATGGTCAGCCGATTAGCACATTTTATTGCAAAGTTTTTAAACATCTTTTTAAAATTGTATTGAATGAGAAATTTCCTAGCTAGCGTGAAGGAAAGTTTCAATTCTATTAAGGACACGGAGGCGAGGATTATGCATAATCTTTCTTCACTTTTATTGACAGCAGGTTCAAAGTTCAACAAGAAAAAACTACAAAGCCCATGAGACCCACTCCCATGGCAACCACTGTCCAATCACACTGCCATCCGACTGAATGTATAAATATCCTCACGCGGTGACGTTTTTCCTCGTCTTCACTGCGAACTGACTTGGATCGTCGCTAGGTAGTCGCAGGATTCACTCCTAAGAACAAATGTAAATAATAGGTAAGCAATTGAATCCGCGAAAATTCAATAATCATACAAACGAAATCCTAGTCCTCTGACCAACATAGCAAACAAAGCCAATAGTACCAAGCTTAGGTAAAACACCTGGTATACCACAAAATAACTTTACATAAAGGAAGACTGAAAATACCACCTCTCAATGGATGAATTCCCTCCGGGTGGGCGCCATGGCCACCGTGGCGGGTGGGATAATCCTCGCCTCCGTGTCCTTAATAGAATTGAAACTTTCCTTCACGCTAGCTAGGAAATTTCTCATTCTATGTCAGGACCGGAGGCGAGGATTATGCATGTTCAAAGCTTACTCACCACCAATAAAGCGGCTTCATGAATAGGCTTAAAATAGAACTTTTTAAAAGTCGACTCGGAGGACCAGTCGGCCGCATTCATAATGTCTTCCAATCTAGCGCCTACTTGGATTGCTTTAGAAGCCATGGCACCTCGGGTGGAGTGAGCTCCGAACTGCTGGACATTAATGCCCGATTCCGATAGGATCCACCTGACCCACCGGCCGATAGAAGGGGAGGAGACCGCTTTGAAAGGTTTCTTAATGGAAATGAGCAATTGCCTCTCTCCCGGCGGCCGAAGTTCCGCCGTCACCTCTTCGTATCTCCTTAGGCATCTAACCACGCATATCTTGGGTGTATGATCAAAAGCAGGATAGGTTACTGACCTGGTACTAGACTTTGTACGCCGTGAAATCGTGAAAGTGACTCCCTCTGGCGAAAAAACTCTAGCGGATACATCCAGAGCCCTGACATCGGAGACCCGCTTGCATGAGATGAGGCATAGCAAGATTGCCAGTTTGGCTGATAACTGTTTACGTGACAGATACTGATTATCCGGCCATGCGATCAAGAAACGTAAAACCTGATCAACATCCCACAGGGAGGCATACCTCGGTTCCAGTGGTTTAGCCATATGAATGCCCTTCAATAGCTTACACACCCACGGATGTTCCCCTACGGGACGATCATCAATCGGAGGATGTCCTGCTGAAATTGCAGAACGAAAAGAATTAACTGAGCAATAAGATTGGCCAGAAGCCGCTAGGCCAGCCAGAAAGTTCAAGATATCGGTAATCTGGGCCCCCAAGGGATCGAAGTGCCCAGCCAGACACCAACGAGCCCAGCCATTCCGGGCTGATCTGTACCTCTTGCAAGTACTAGGGGCCCATGCCTGTCTGATGAAATCCTCAGCCTCTCGTGAAAGTCTGTGGTCTGCCCAGCGTTCCCTGAAATCCTCCAGGCCACTAGAGAGAGATGGCCCTGAAGAGCTAGCGGGTGGAATTGCCCCTCTGGATTCGACAGTATGTTCGGACGAACAGGAAGCAGAACAGGAAGATCGCAAGAGAGCTCCAGGAGCGCCTGGAACCAAACTTGAGACCGCCAGAGCTGTGTGATCAGAATGACTGTCGCCCCCTGGCGACGAACCTGAGCCGTTACTCTCGGGATCAGAAGGAAGGGGGGAAACGCGTAGTTCTGATCCCGACCCCAGTCCTGAAGGAAAGCATCGACTGCGCTCGCGCCGGGATCCGGGCGCCAGCTGAAGTAGCGAGGAAGCTGAGTGTTCCACCTGGACGCAAAGAGGTCCACCGTACAAGGACCCCATCGATCCAACAGAGCTAGGAACACCGCTCTGTCCAGCCGCCAATCGCTGGGATCCTCCAGATATCTGGAGTTCCAGTCCGCCAGGACGTTCTGGGACCCTGGAAGATACTCCGCTGTGACCGAGATTTGGCGCTGCAGGCAAAAATGCCAGAAATCTTTCGCTAACTCCGCTAGGGCCTTCAAGCGGGTCCCCCCCAGGTGGTTGATATACTGAACCGCCGAGACGTTGTCCATCCTTAGAAGGATGCAGCAAGAAACCTTGTCCCGCGTCAGGGATCTGATCGCAAACGAACCCGCAAGGAGTTCCAGGCAGTTGATGTGGAGATTGAGCTCCTGCTGGGTCCAGCGGCCCCCAAAGGAGATGTCCCCACAACGAGCTCCCCAGCCGAATCGGCTGGCGTCCGACTCTATGATCAGGTCGGGGCGGCCCCGAATATTGCCCTGCCGTTCCACGCTTCCATGTGGTCCAGCCACCACTGGATCTCCGTCCGCGCCTCCTGGGACAAAGCTATGAGCTCCGAGTACGAAAGGCCCCTCTGCAGATGATGGGCCTTGAGGCGTTGCAGGGCCCTGTAGTGGAGAGGGCCCGGGAAGATGGCCTGGATCGAGGAGGAGAGGAGCCCCACCACCCTGGCCAACTGCCTTAGGGAGATCCTGTCCCGTCTCAGGACCGTGGACAGTTCCTTCTTGATCTTCTTGATCTTCGGGCCCGGGAGACTGAGGGAGGCTGCCTGGGAGTCGATGAGAAACCCCAGAAAGGTCATCGACCGCGAAGGAAGCAGTTCCGACTTCTGTGAGTTGATCACGAACCCCAGATCCTGCAGAAGTTGAATAGTTATGTTCACATTGGATACGAGCCGCGATCGCGACTGATCCATGAGGAGGATGTCGTCGAGATAAATAATCAAGCAAATCCCCCGAGCCCGCAGGTATTCCACTACTGGCTTGAGTAGCTTCGTGAAACACCACGGGCCGACGACAGGCCGAACGGCAGGGAAGAAAACTCAATGCCTGTCCTCTCCAGATGAACTGCAGGAACCGGCGATGAGGAGGGAAGATGGGGACCGTAAGGTAGGCATCCTTGATGTCCAACCGCACCATCCAATCCCCAAGCAGTAAGAGATCTCTGAGCATATGAATGCCCTCCATTTTGAAGTGGCGGTACACCACCCACTCGTTGAAAGACTTGAGATTGATAACGGGACAAAACCCTTTGTCCTTCTTTTCTACAAGGAACAGATTGCTCACGAAACCCCTGGGGTGGATCGTCGACGGGTGGATAGCTTCTTTCTGAAGAAGCTCTTGAACCTCCGCGTCTATCAATGTCGCTTCCGCGTCTGAGAAAACCAAGGGCCGTGGAAGAAAGTCCTGAACCCGAGTCCCCAAAAATTCTATGTGGAACCCCGTGACCGTCTGCAGCACCCAAGCATCTGACGTTAAGGAGGCCCACTTGTGGGCGAAGAAGCGTAGTCTCCCTCCTAGAATGCGAGGGGAAAAAAGGGTAACACTCACCGTTAACTCCTCCGGGGGCGTTAGCTCCACCACGGACGGACCTCTTGGACTTCCCTCTACCCCGGTTGGGGAAGAAGGTACCCTGACGGCCATCCCTCCATCCGTTGTTTCGCGGTGGATAGGGTGAGGGGCCTTGTTGGAAAGCACGGCCGGAAGAGCGACCCCTGCCTCGTCCGGCCCCTCCGAAAACCTTTCCAGGAAAGATTTTCTTAATCGAGCTCTGCGCCTTATCAAGCGCCGAGAAGGTTGCTACGAACTTGCTCAGCTCCTTCAAGAAAGGATCCCCAAACAAGTTCCCTTGGGCCACCGCCACTGCCTCTGAATTGGAGAGTTCTCCTAACTTAGGGTCTATTTTAATAAGTAAGGATCTCCTCCTCTCTGCAGAGAGGGCGCAATTTGCGTTCCCCAACAAGCAGACCGCCCTTTGGGCCCATCCCGCCACAATATCTGTGGGTAAGGGAGAATTGGACCGCTTAGCCCATTCGGCAAGTTGGATGATCTGCGTGAGGGGACCCAGGACATCCAGTAACTTATCCTGGCATCCCCTCCAAGAACGATCGATACCCTTCTTCGGGTCCTTGACATACTCCCTGAAGAAAGTACACATCTTGGGATCCAGATCAGGGGTAGCCGCCACTCGATCTGGTAAAGTCGGGCGTGGGCATTCCGCCCGTAACCTAGCCCGAACTTCCTTCTCTAGGGGTTGGCGGATTTTGCTGGCCACATAATCCGCCACCCTCTTATCCGGATGCCACTCCGAAGAGCGGGGGTGACATAAGTCCTCTGGGTGGAACATTTCCGCCTCCGAGTCCTCAGTCTCAGGCGGGTCTGATATATTAGAAGACGGGCGCCACGGACGCCCGCTTCCTGATCCTCCACAGAGGAATCCCCGTCCGTGTCCCTCACGACCCGCTTAGGGGACCCCTGGGTCGGGTCCGATCTTGTGTGAAACACTTTACCGGTCTCTCCGGGCTCAGACCCCTCCCGGAAGGGTGGCTGCTGTAACGTGCGCGCACTCTTACCGAAGGATTCAGCCAGACGACCGAATCCTTCCAGGTGCCCCGCGACACGCTTGCGGCATTTCCTGGGGACTGCCTCTCCCTGTAGGTCAGTCTCCGTCAGCCCCATCCCTGTTCCCTTAAACACGTGGTCCGATAATCTGGCCACGCTGTCTTGTAAGGGCCCCAAGGCCCTATTGATAGCCTGCGTCAGTAGGAGGTCCATCTCAGGAGCCAAGGCCCTCTGGGATGAGCCCTCCCCCGGGGACAGGGTGGGGAAAGCGTCACGCTCGTGTGTGAGGGACATAGTAGGGAAGTTTGCAGGAAAAAACGCCCCTTTTTCACTTTGTAGGGCAGCCCCCTGCACTCCTGCCGTCGCAGAAAGTTCGGGCCTTCACGAGCGGAACGCCCGTTGAAAAAATGAGGCCCACAGCCGAAATCACCGACACGCTGTGTCCGTGGGGGTTGGAAGGGTTTAAAGTGAGCAGGGACTCACTTCAAACCCCAACGCGTTTATCTGAAGCGTCCGAGCGCAAACGCGACTCGAAACGCTGAGGAGAAATGCTCGGGAGCACTGGAGCGCGCGAAAGAGCACCCTCTGGTGGACCCGAGAGAGATTAATTTATCGATCGCGCTCGGGCTAAAAAGCCTACTGCGCGTTGATGTTGCCAAGCAACAAGTACACAAACCCACATGCGCGCGATCGATCGATCGATCAAACACAATGAGAAGTCAACACTAAATCGTTAACAAAGACCGCTTTCTTAGATCTACAACTCAGAGACAGAGAAGGGGCACTTATCTGACAGAGAGCAGTGAAGAAAGAGGAAGAACGTCACCGCGCGAGGATATTTATACATTCAGTCGGATGGCAGTGTGATTGGACAGTGGTTGCCATGGGATTGGGTCTCATGGGCTTTGTAGTTTTTTCTTGTTGAACTTTGAACCTGCTGTCAATAAAAGTGAAGAAAGATTATGCATAATCCTCGCCTCCGGTCCTGACATAGAATTTGTAATGAAGTTTGGTTTTTAAGGGGCAGCCATTTTTACTACACTGTAGAGGCCCACGGAGGTCCGCCATCTTGGGGGGTTGGCGGTCTAGTTGACCGCTTCCCAGCTTTAATAAAACCGGTCCAAGCGTCCGGGCTGGAGATCGGATTTTGAAGGTTTTTAAAGTGGTTGAATGCATGTAAACTGGTAGTGGAGAGTGGGAGGAAGAGGGAACTAAGGTGTGGGGAAAAATTTAAATAGGTGGAAAAGTTGATGTGAACAAGAGGAAACTACGATTTATTTAGGAGAAGGAGCACTGCATTTTTGGTCAGACTGCATTTTCCTGGCCTGACCATTGGATTTTTAAGGTCAGCCGATTAGCACATTTTATTGCAAAGTTTTTAAACATCTTTTTAAAATTGTATTGAATTTGTAATGAAGTTCGGTTTTTAAGGGGCAGCAATTTTTACTACACTGTAGAGGCCCACGGAGGTCCGCCATCTTGGGGGGTTGGTGGTCTAGTTGACCACTTCCCAGCTTTAATAAAACCGGTCCCGGCGTCCGCGCGCCGAAGGCGCGCCAAAGGCAAGATTGTCCACGCCCGTCCGTGCCAGGACAGGGCTAGGGGCCACCCCCCCTGCATCAATTAAGTATGGTAAGTCCAGATACCTTTACCTATTCGTCAGGTGCGCTAAAGGACCTTAGGAAAAGAGTAGGAGAGGGCTGCTACATTTGTCCCAGCGATGCGAGGGAGACATGGTCCTGCCCTAGATGTGATTGCACTCTGGAAAAGCCTATGGGTCCTGACTCAGATCAGGCAGAACCCTCCAAATATAATGTGAGGATTCAGCTAATAAATTGCCGCTCTCTGCCAGCACACAAACTAGACATAAATCTCTTGCTGAGCGAGGGGGCACCAGATGCCCTCTTTTTGACAGAAACGTGGCTCCATGAGGGTTCAGGGCCGGATTTAGCTCTTGCAATACCCAAAGGGTATGTGATAGCAAGAACTGATAGAGATAAAGGGAAAGGAGGGGGAATAGCAATTATTTTTAAACAAGATTTTCTTTTTAACTATAGTCCCCTTGATCTCGCAGGGTGTGAGGGAATGATTTTTTCCATTAACTTCAATTCTACGTTTACATTTACAGGAGTACTACTCTACCGCCCCCCGGGGACTTATGATGAATTCCTGAACCTATTACCAGAGCGGATGGCAAGTCTCATTTGCAATAGGCCGAATTTTACTTTATTAGGAGATTTTAATATCCAAGTTGATAATTTAGAACTGATGGCAACTAAGCGGTTAGTCAATGATCTGGAAGCTCTGGGATTACACCAATTGATCAGAGGCCCCACACAGGAGAAAGGGCATACTTTAGACCTGGTGTTTAGTAATCTTTCATCGTTGGTCGCACTAGCCCCTACCCCTGTAGCATGGTCCGATAATTTTTTAATCACCTTAAAGGCTAATATAACTAATAGGTTTGGACACCACCATCACTCCAACAGTAAGATTAGGAAGTGGAATAAACTAAAGACAACAGAATGGGTCAATTCACTGAATAGAAATAAAAAATATTTCATGAGGGACCGGCAGATAGACCCTACCTCTTTTAATGAGTGGATCTCTGATAGTCTGGACAGAGTGCTGCCTTATACACCCCTCTCTGGGCAAAACAAGGGAGGAAAGGCTCCCTGGTTCAATAACCACTTAATGACATTAAAGAGGAACTGTAGGAAGATTGAAAGGAAATGGAGGAAATCACTAAAGGAGGAGGACAGAAAAGAGTACAGAGGTTCAATTAGGTTGTACCAGAAGGAGATCAGATTAGCCCAAGCGACCTTTTATGGAGATAAAATTGAAAAGGCGGCAGGATCTCCAAAATAAATTTTTGGTGTGCTCAAGGAGCTATTGTATATTCCTGCATGCCCGGAAGCAATGGAAGCTTCGGAAGAACATAATAACAATGTTGCCTCCTTCTTCTTAAAGAAGATTGAGGACATCTATGAAAACTTCTCAGGGGAAGTAGGGGGAGTCGCAGGGCATGCGATGGAGAAGAAGGAAGGTGACAATGTTTTACAGAGTTTTCTTCCCATCTCTGAGGAAGGAGCTTTGGGGCTCCTCAGTAAATTAAAATCAGGCTCTCCAATTGATCCCGCACCTCCCCATATTATTATGCAGGGAAGAGTAGCGCTAAATCCGGTAATAACCGAGATGTTAAACAGCTCGCTACAAAGTGGGATGGTGCCGGACTCCTGGAAACATGCAGTGGTCAAGCTCCTTCTAAAGAAGCCTAATCTAAATGGAGCGGTCTTTAAAAACTACAGGCCTATATTGCTCCTTCCCATGATCGCAAAACTAATTGATAAGCACGTAAATATACAACTATCGGGCTTTTTGGAGGAACATAAGGTTTTGCATATAACTCAAATGGGCTTCAGACCGGGACACAGCACTAAATCTGCCATGATTGCGGTTACGGAAGAAGCGAGGAAACGAATGGACCAAGGTCAGGCAACTGTAATAATAACGCTAGATTTGAGCGCAGCATTTGATACGGTCTATCATGATCTACTCATTCAAAGAATGGGAAATAGTGGGATTAAAGGAAGGGCGCCTAAATGGTTAAGCTCGTTCATACAAAATAGAACCTTTCAAGTCCTGGATCGTTCTTTTTTCTCAGCCCAGTTGAAACTTTTATGCGGAGTTCCGCAGGGCTCATCATTGAGTCCCACTCTGTTCAACATTTACATGTCCCCCCTAGCAGAAGTCATAGAACCCTTTGGGGTTTCCCTGGTGTCATATGCGGATGACACACAGCTGGTGGTTTCCTTCTCCCCCAATAAGGAGGCGGACAACTCGGCCTTGCCTGCCTGTCTCCAAGCGATTGCTGCCTGGATGACAGAGAGCAGGCTGCAACTCAACGAAGAAAAGACAGAAATTATGGTTTTAGGAAAACTGGCCAACCCTGCTAAAAATAGAGGACCAGTAACACATTTAGATTACTTCCCCCCCCCAAAGCTCAGATTAAAGCCTTGGGAGTTTGGTTGGATCCCAAACTCACCATGGAACATTGAGTCAAGAGAACATCAGCCACCTGTTTTGGAATTCTTAAGCTACTAAGGAAGATTATTGGTCTGCTTCCGCCATTGGCAAAAAGATTGGCCGTTCAAGCCCTGATTTTATCCAGATTAGATTATGGAAACAGCCTCTTTTTGGGATCTCCAGGTTATGTGGTTAACAAACTACAGGTGGTACAAAATGCTGCAGCACGTTTGCTCTTTAATCTGCCTAGGACCACATCAGCTAAAAAAGCTCTGATTGAACTGCACTGGCTTCCAGTGGCAAAAAGGATAAAGTTTAAGGCTCTTTGCTTCTTCCACAGAGCTCTATATAAAAACGATCCTCATTATCTAAAATCATTAATTTTACTATATACACCCACAAGGGTTTTGAGATCGGCCTCTAAAGCCCTGGTAGTGGTACCCAAAGTAAAGAGAACATCATGGGGAGGAAGATCCCTGAAGTACCAGGGAGCCAGACTTTGGAACTCCCTACCCACGAATATTCGCATGATGAATCAGGAGACTGAATTTAGGAAGGCCATTAAAACCTGGCTATTCTAAATTCTTCTAAGTTCCCCCTCTCCCGGGAAGTTTGAGATTCCTCCAGTATGTTCTAAACTTTTCAAACTGATCAGCGCTACGAGGCCTCCGGGTAGCTGGCGCTATATAAGTCTCAATAACATAACATAACATAACATAACAGGTTAGTGGAGACCCCAAAATAATAACCCCTCTCACCATACTATGCCTTTTTTTTTTTTTTTTTTTTTTTAGCTCTCTCATGCCTGGAACTTTTGTTTTACAGCTGAGAGTAGTTTGTGTTTTAAGGGTCTTGTTTGTAATATCATTATAGTAGGCCTACTAGCCTTGAAAATGTGTAATGCACTATGCCCTCTAGGGGCTAAATATATAGTTGTACTGCATTACTATTTGCCATTCGGTTTTCATGTGGTTATGCCCTATGGAGGCTAACTATATGGAAACATGACCATGTTTCTTAGAAATGCTCTTTTTATTGTGGTGTCTTCTAGGGGCTGTTCTGAGCATTACAGTCAACATACTACAATATTCACGGCACTTTGAACTTCACCCCATAATGCTTTGCAAGACATTCCTTTTACAAAACATTTTTGCTTCATAACTCAGCCTATGGTGGTCCTAGGCCAATGGGACCACCTTCAAAACGTGTCCACCACATTATGCTCTTTCTGTCTAGATCATCTCTGGGTCCCCACACTAGGTAGTGGGGACCCCAAAATAATAACCCATCCTACCATTCAGTGTATTTGTAAGAACTCTAATGTTTGGAACTTTTGTTTTCCACCTGGGAGTAGTTTGTGTTTTAAGAGTCTTTTATGATTTTTTTTTTCAGTAGGCGTACTAACTTAGTTATATGCAGGGCCACTGGAATTATGTGGCAGAAAGGACCAAAAATGCAGCAGGGTTTACCAATTAATGTGATAAAAGAAGTCCAGTTATAAATTTATAATGCCAATAGCTCCAACTCAAGTAAATGCAAGACCTATTGCATTGCAATGCTTGTTAATATAGCCTTAAAGCCCACCATAGCGGGCTATACTGTGCATTAAAGGCCCACTCCAGGGTTAAAGCCCTGAGCCGAGGGCAAGGGCGTCTAACAAGGAGGCGGGACTTTAATGCTGTAAAGCCCAGCTATGGAGGGCTATAAGGCTATTAGAACATTTTGCCACTAGAGGACAGGATGTCCTTATAAATAAAACAAAGGCCACACAGAGCCTGAGTGGATTGAAATCCCCTCAGCCTCCCTGAGGCCTTTGTTTACAACAACAGGTGTGAACAAAAACATTGGAATGTTGATGTTGCGGGCTTCTACCAGCCATTTGAAGCCTAGAGTGCTCCATTGTTTTCAAAGCAGCTCTCAACATTCCAATGTTCTAATACATACAAGTCACCGCTAATGTAGGCCCTAAAGACGCATATGGCAGGGTACATTGTATTTAATAAATATGGACATCTATTTTAAGTTTTACATGTCTTGGTAGTGAAAAACTACTGAAATTCGTTTTTCTCAATTATAAGGCCTAGGTCTTCTATTAAATACCATTGAGTTAGCTTGTTATGTTTATTATGTGCTAAAGTTTGATTGAGAGCAAGTAGGGTGTATCTTGTTTAGGCTCAAATTAATTGTAGTTTAAAATCCTCAATAATGGTAAAGTTGGATTTTAGTTCACAGTTCTGGAAATGTTATGTTTAGAATGTTGCAAAACAACAAGGTGATGGATGGAATGCTTGAATTAGTCTCAGCCACCGGCAATTGCTCGGGGCCCATCCAAGTCTATCATTTTTTGGCCCACCACCCCACCCCAGTTTTGACCCAGCCATATCCAAATCAGTGTTGACCCTGCTCCCCATTAAATTAAGCATTAGCAGAAGAAATCTTGTATTTAGCAACTATTGTGAACATTTCGCGGAATCCATTTTGTATTCATGGCAGCCATTTTCTCTGCCATGTGCTTGCCATGTGCTCTGTCCTACCTTTCTGTTAACTACTCTTGAAAATCTGTCTAGTGACAAGTTATATTTAGCACCTCCCACTTTCGCACATGCCCAGTAAGATCTGCAGCAAATGCAAAAACAACAAGGTGATGGATAGAATGCTTGAATTAGTCTCAGCCACCGGCAATTGCTCGGGGCCCATCCAAGTCTATCATTTTTTGGCCCACCACCCCACCCCAGTTTTGACCCAGCCATATCCAAATTAGTGTTGACCCTGCTCCCCTTGGGAAAAGTCCAGCCCGGACTGCCAGGCCAGTTCCTCCCTGGACTGGAAACAAGCATCCTGGGCCTGGGACAATCCATTGTTTTCCTGCCCACCATGCCACCCCAGTTTGGACCCATCCATATGCAAAGCAGTCTTGAGCCTGCTTCCCATGGGAACAGTCCAGCCTAAACTGTTAGGCCAGGTCCTCCCTGGACTTGGAATAAGCTTCTTGGGACTGTTTTTTGGGGTATCACCCCTCATCAGCCTGGCTAGCTTGAACGTAGTAACACAGTGAGCCCGGGACCCACGTCTGGCCTTACCGAGCGCACTTAGGTCAACAAATGCAAAACAATAAGGTGATGAGTGGAATGCTTGAATGGATCTCAGCCACCTGCAACCATTTGTCTGTCTAGTGACAAGTTATATTTAGCACCTCCCACTTTCGCACATGCCCAGTAAGATCTGCAGCAAATGCAAAAACAACAAGGTGATGGATAGAATGCTTGAATTAGTCTCAGCCACCGGCAATTGCTCGGGCCCATCCAAGTCTATCATTTTTTGGCCCACCACCCCACCCCAGTTTTGACCCAGCCATATCCAAATTAGTGTTGACCCTGCTCCCCTTGGGAAAAGTCCAGCCCGGACTGCCAGGCCAGTTCCTCCCTGGACTGGAAACAAGCATCCTGGGCCTGGGACAATCCATTGTTTTCTTGCCCACCATGCCACCCCAGTTTGGACTCATCCATATGCAAAGCAGTCTTGAGCCTGCTTCCCATGGGAACAGTCCAGCCTAAACTGTTAGGCCAGGTCCTCCCTGGACTTGGAATAAGCTTCTTGGGACTGTTTTTTGGGGTATCACCCCTCATCAGCCTGGTTAGCTTGAACGTAGTAACACAGTGAGCCCGGGACCCACGTCTGGCCTTACCGAGCGCACTTAGGTCATCAAATGCAAAACAATAAGGTGATGAGTGGAATGCTTGAATGGATCTCAGCCACCGGCAACCATTTGAGTCACATCCCAACCAATCATTTTTTTGCCTACCACGCCACTCCAGTTTGGACCCAGCCATATGCAACTCAGTCTTGACCCAGCTCCTCATGGGGACAATCCAGCCCGAACTGCCAGGTCAGGCTTTCCCTGGACTGGAACCAAGCATCCTGGGACCTGTTTCAGGGTATCACCCCTCATCAACCAGGCTAGCTTGAATCCAGTGGCACAGTGAGCCCGGGACCCACATCTCGGGTGGCAAATGAAAAAACAACAAGGTGATGGATGGAATGCTTGAATTAAGCTAAGCCACAGGCAGTCGCTCTGGCCGCATCCAAATCCTGTGTTTTTTTTACCCAACACGCCATCCCAGTTTGGACCAAGCCATATGCAAAGCAGTCTTGAGCCTGCTACCCATGGGAACAGTCCATACCGCACTGCCAGGCCAGGTCTTTACTGAACTAGAAACAAGCATCCTGGGACCAGTTTTGGGGTATCACCCCTCATGATCTAGGCTAGCTTGAACCCAGTAGCACAATGGCACGTCTAGAAAGTTGCAATTTTCTTGCTATTATCATTTGGTACTGGATGCCAGTGTCCTGGATCACATGACTGGGATTGGCTTAGCTGTTGGTTTTTGTGTGTTGCTCCCAGACAGTGAAAGAAAGGCAGTCTGGGTGTTTGCATATGGCTGAGTGTGGAAATGTTCTCTTTCCTTTTTACACTTCAAAGTCCTGCCACCAGCGCACACACAAAGGAACATGAAACTAGCTTTTCATCACCCCAGACTTCATAGAGCCTTGGTAGGTGAAGGTATGAACTTTCCAGAACTAGGATAGGCAGGAAGTCCTCCTACTTTAAATGCTGGCACCAGGTATACATATTGGACCTCCAGAGCCACTCATAAGTACACTGTTGAACCTGTGGACACCACAGAAGAAGGACTGCCTTGTTCCCCAGAATACTGCCCCGCTGCTTGAGGCATGCCTGCCTTGTTCAGCAGAAGACTGCCCTGTTCCTATTAGAGGACTGCCCTGCTGCTTTAGGTCTGCCTTGTTCCCCTGAGGAATGACTTGCTACTTGAGGCCTGCTCTGCTCTCTGAGAAGGAAGACTGGACATGCTCCCTTCATCCCAGTGTATCCTGAGTAACTCCGAGTATCTTTTGGCTGGCCCCCTGTTCTGAGCTACAGTGATACAACAAGCTCCAGAGGCCTCCCTGCAACTGCCCGCTGTCCTCCTGCAACTAGACCTGCCTAGTGTTGCAACCGGACCTGCTAGAGCCCTGTTGGTCTCTGCTAGAGTGAATCCCTGTTCACCAAGAGGTGCATCCTAGGTCTTTGACTCTTGGCTGGCATCTGAGTGCACATAGCCAAGGGATATATGGTTTGCTAAAGGAGCTCCACCCAAATAATAGTCCTGAGTTTCAGGTGAGGTTTATAGAGAGTGAGAGGGCCTATAAATACAGACAGAATAGCCATAGGGGCCATAACACTATTGCAACATTATACACATGGACAATGGTATGCTCTAAATTAAAGAGAGTGAAACAGAAAACCAAATATAGGAATTTTGCAGCAGAAAGCTTATATCAGTCCTGTGGTGTGCCTTTGTCTTAAGGGAAACTTCAGAGTTCCAGTGTTCTAATAAACTTTAAGAATTAGAATTGGTGGTTCTCCGTAATGTATAACGAAAATAGAAAATAGCACACATAGCTAAATGAATCAACATCCTCTCCTACTAACTAAATAACTATTGCTGTGATCCATGTGATGGAGATCAAATTTTACTAAAATATTAGTTGTATAGAAGTTAGCATATGGTGACTTATAAACCTTCATTTAAAAGCCCAACAGAGAAATGATCACGAAATGTAAAATGTGCATGTTTGAATTATGGTGGACAGTGTGGCCTCCATTCGTATTTGACATTTTGTTCTAACATAAAATATATTGTGCACTTATATTTGAGTGAATTACTGACATGAATTTATACTGAAAGTATTATTTTTTAGAGAAACTGTAGAAATGAAGTATATAAGGAGTATTACACGAACATGAATTAATCGTACTTTTATTGATTTAAATGAATTTATTAATGTGAGTTACATGTGTTCAGAGAAATATATGCATGTTTAAATTGTGTTCTAATATGTTGTGAATAATGTTAGAAATTAAATAATTTGCTTTGCATAATTGATTCAAATTGTGAGGTGCACCACAGGATTTATATGTGTTGATTGTATTAATGTATGTTGAGGCTTTCTTAGCTGAATTAAGCCTGAAGATTAAATTTTGCAGCAATAGAGGAAAATTACTTGTTTAATTTGGCTTCCTTTTGACCTGAATTATTTCCTAGGTTGCTGGTGTGTTGTTGAATAACCTATTGTATTAGGGACTGAGAACATATTTTGATGTTAACAAAGTAACAATATTTGTTCTAGCTTTCGAGCAAGAAAGGAAGCCTTATTATTTTCACATGAGAATTGGTTAAATCATCCTCTGTACTGTGAGAAAGGATCCCAAAGTTGCAGTTGATAACAAGTATCATATTTTGGCTGAACTGTATGATTTCATTGGGATAACCATGCATCTTGCCTGAGAAATCCGGAATAGTTGCAAACCTGATTGGTGTGTGGAAATCTTACTGGATTTTGATTCTTGTGCGCAAGATGAGCCCACCTGGAGAACCAATCGGAAACTGATAGACATTTCTAGTTAGGGAGAAATTTTTGAAACTTTTAGTCAGTTGAGTCGTCGAGTCATGCGAGCTTGCTGATGACCCTTGATGTGGTGCTGCTCTCTCTTCTTCTCAAACCCTAAGACTCTCAGATGTCCTATGGAGACTTAAGGTTATTTTCTCTAATTACCCCACTCAATTCTGAACTGCTGACCTGCCCTCTGTGCAGCCAGTGTTCTGCGCTGTCCTGATGCTGCTGTCTACTGATGCTTCGAAATGGTGAATGCTCTGCTTGATGAAACTTTCCAGTCTGCTGTCTCATAAGGACAGGCATAACTCATAATGTGGTTTCCTGTTTCCTTTTCAGCTTAGATAATTACACCTGTGTATTTTTATAGTGAGTTACCCTAATTAGATGAGTTTTCCAAATTATTTTTGTCTTTCCTTTTGTTTCACACGCATGTGCTAGCCCATTCCCACACATACAAGTCTGAATTCATATTAGAGATAAGGATGGCCCAGCTCTGAAATGAAATTATATTAACTGAATATTTTTACTGATGTCACCATCATCTGCTTTGAAATCTTACTTTAATGTGTATATTATAGTCTTGTTAATCTGTGTTATACTTTTGGAGTGTTTAATCGTATTGTTGTTTGGTAGACTTAATCTATTTAGACGTTTTGGTCAGCCTATGTTTTTCATGTATGTTTATAACTTAGTTGTGGGCATTATTTATGTTACATTAGCTTTGTGGTTGTAATAAAGATTTGAAACTTTATTCAGTTTGGAGTTTGATTTTGTAGTCAAATTGATCATTGTGTTTAAAATGTTTTTGTATTTCATGTTGTTGGTTTAAATTGAATGAATTCATTTACCATACTCCTCACTGAGTCCCAAGATCCAGGAGACTTCTAGTGGTGAAATAAGTGATGGTGTCTCACCAGAGTGCTTACGGTTTCTGAACCCGAGGCAGGAAGAAGACCTCTGCAGGCGCTCCAGCACATGCATTGTATTGTCTCTTACTATTTACAAAACAACTACCATAGTGTCTGACTGTGTAAGGTACTGTTACCATCTTCCCAGAACATCCTAAGTAGAGCTCAATTGCCATTATTCATTACAACATTCACATTGCCGATCAATATCACAAATGGAATTGCCATCTTACCAGTATACAGTCAGCATGTAAATCACCATTGAATGCTACTGAGTTTGTAAAACATCATTGCCATCATGATGTTTTTCCCAGTCATCTAAAAAGCCATTATACTTATACCTGCCATGACCCTGATTGTCTACATATTTAAAGCAATATTACTATAATGTTGGTATGGCCCAACAACACTATGCCAGTATTCACTTTGCCCCCCACAGGTAAAGCAGCATTTTCATCATGCAAATGTGCCCCTGGGTAAAAAGCATTCTTGCTGTATGCAAATATGCTTTAATATGTAAACCTGTGCTGTTAGAAAACAAGCTAGCGTCAAACTTGCACCCAAGTATTTAAAGTGTCATTGCCATCCTGCCACCATGTTACCAGTAAAGTCTGTTGTCAGTATGCCAAGGTATGGAAAGCACCAGCACTGTTGCCATCATGACCCCAGTATGAAAATCCCCATTTACATAGTGATAGCATGCCGAAGGCGTCCTTGCCAGCATCTTACTTGCCCTCAGTATGTAAAACCCTATTGCCATCATTTTAGTAATCTCCAAGCATATAAGCACTACTACCATAATGTTATTATGGCCCAACACAAAGTAAGTATCCACTTACTTTGCATGTTCATCATGCCAATCGAGGGTCTCCAACCTTTTTTGTAATAAGAGCTACTTCATTTCAAAGAAAATCATTCTGAGCTAATGTTACTATTAGCCTTGTAATAGTAACCATGTCAGACAAATGCATATGCAGATTACCCAAAGTGATCATCTAAATGAATCAGGCAGAGTTGCCAGCAGTAATGTACAAATAAAATGCTTCATCAATGTTGTATCCCTCTACGTGGGTAGGACATGACAGACTTAGCTACAATGTCCCGGGCACCCAGGTAATAATATTAGTAATAGGCCTTTTCAAATCTGCATAAGATATCATTCACATATCAGCTTCAAATATATTTTTGAGATTCAACCATTTTACTTCACACATTGGTTTATGAGAAAATACTTAGTCTTGAATACACATTTTTCAAGTTTAGGATACAAATACTAATTCAACCAAGCAAAAACGTATAATTTGTTAACTAGGCTGCATATAGGAGAGCTGTCTTGTTTTATTTCTTTTTTTTTTTTACCCTTTTTAGGCCCTGATCATATGTTGGTCAGTATATTCTGACCCTTGCATAAACTGCTGTGCACACGGTTTGGAATTATGAGTTGAATTATGAATTGTATTAATTATCAGATGTGTTAAATACCTCAACCGTTGTTATTGTTAGGTCAAACCTGTCAACATCTAATAGGGGAAAGGCATACAGCATTTACCGTATCATTTGATTTGAGTATGTTAAAACTTTCATGTTATTCCCCACTAACACGTAATAGGTATTATTTATCACACCCAGTAAAAAAAGTACCCTGTGGCATGGCTATTTAACAGGTGTGACAAATAACACCTAAACTTGTTCAGGCCTTAGTCTGCAGTCTGATGTTGTTGGCTGCAGAGGTTGCAGAAACCCACCAGAGATGGTGAACTTGTTTGCAAGAAAAGCCGGGGTGCTGGTTATTATGGCTTTGTAAATGATGCAGCTCATTTTGAAGATGCTGCGGGCTGGCAACGGGGAGCCAGTGGAGTTCCACCAGCACCATAGCCTTTGTACCAGTTTTATGTCAGTACATAAAGCACCTTTGTCTTCATGCTGAAATTCCAAAGTATGCAGTGAGCACTTGACATCTATACTGTATGCCCCAGCATATAATGTGCCATAGTAATAATTGTTACTTACCTTCACATGGTCCTATTTCCTAAGGAACCAATGTGATCACGCTGCCAGTACTTAAAAGCCTACTAGTATTGTGGCAGTATTCCCCGCTTAAGTAACACAGGATTGCTGTCATCCATACCAACTTCCTGATTGCCCCCAGTATGTAAAAGTCCATTGCTATGATGCTAATACGCACCTATTATTTAAAACAGATTTGCCATTGTGCCAGTTTATCCCATCACCATTGCCATCAGGTGTGGCCTATGTTTACCACACACGTCCAACAAACACACGGCAGTGACATTCCTTGGTGCCATATTGTTTGCTGGAGCTCCTGGAGAACATGAACTATGGCATAGAGCCTTGGCTTCTCTTCTCCGCACATGTTCAACAAATATGAACCACATCTAGTAATAAATACAAAACCTGGACAATAGACACAGGCCAAAAACAGTCAACCTGTGTGCTAAACAGAGCCCACAGCTGGGGACCACTGTCTCTATTCAGCGCAGTAGTTCTCCAAACACACACTACAGGCGCATGGCCAGTGGTACCATTTTATCTTGTGTGGACTCTGACCAGGGCCTGAGGTGCCACCGACGGTCGTGTATGACGCATCTCTGTGATGCTCACATTCTCCTGATGTATCTGACTGTGCCTCCAAAAGGACATAACCTGCAGTTACGCATTGCGTGTCCCAAACAGACACATCAGATGTGTGATGCCCTGTAGCCAATGGGGAAGGATTTGTTGGTTTGTATGGCCGTGTAGTACATGTATTGCACAGCCTGCAGACACGCAGTATTGTGTGCTGTTTGTGGTGCGAAGACTGTACAGCATCTGAGAGGTTCAAACACTAGAAAAGGCAGCTAAACGACCTTCTGAGACGCCAGTACCATTTTTCTTGCCAAATATATAGTTTTAATAATTTTCAGGATGTTTCGTTTGGAAATATTTTACTTTTTACTGGAATGTAGACTGGCATAAACATTTAGACCCAGCTGTTGAAAGCAATGGTCGAGAATGTTAACACACAGTATTGTATTCTATTGCATTGTAGCACTTGTAGAACTACACAAATGCCACCATACAATTAACCCTGTATGAAGGGTAATGATAGTACTGGTGCATTTTTTGCATTTATTTTTATGTTGTGTACCTCCAAAAATGTACTGTTCCACTTTTCATGGGTAGGAGATAGAAAATGGAAGGCCAGATGTACAAAATTTACGGCCAGTTGTTTTGCAACCTATGTGGTATTTTGTGAACTGACTTCTATATTAATAGGTCGGGTCGCAAAATACCGAATCGTAGGGAGTCACAATTCCTAGCGAGTTGGATTTGAACTAATGACCTAGTTTTAAAACTACATTGAAGTCCTGTGGCCACTCCTTCGCCATATAATTTTGGCAAACATAGAAACGCACTGGACATACTAAGATTGTAAAATACAGTTATCCCTCTCGTTTTGCACAATAGTGTTACTGGACAAGTTAAACGCCCAATCTCATTGCCTGTCCGATTTGCTACTCAAAATGAATAACATTTCATTTTTCTTGGGCAGTAAAATTCAAGGGAGAACAAAGAATGTTACTGTTTGAAGACTAACTAGGGAGTTGATCCATATATGCAAACAGTTTTAAAAAAACATGTCTTGCAGAAGAATATGCGAAGGAACATATTTTTGTGGTTTTGCCGCTAGACGAGGGCTGCTTTGTTAATAATAGACAGACATCTGTCAAACACAGCATGCCAAGACAAAAGGGCCTGCCATTGTAATCTGCATACATAAATGAGAATGCTGCACCGTGAAAATAGTAATTCTGGTGAGAAAAGACATAGTTTGGAGCTTAAATGTACCAGTTAGATCCCAGCTCCCTAAGGTGCTTTTCTTATCAAATGACTTGGCTGCTACCCTTGGGTTAAAAGGATGATGTACACATTAACTTCCAAGCTCCTCTACCTACCTCTGGGACCATTAGTTTTAACGATTGAGGTATAGCCGCTGATTATATTCATTCCCATATGTCGTTAAGCTCTTGTTGTATGCTGATTCTATTTTTCATTCTGACTGCATTTTTTCTAGTGCTCAGCGCACATTTTTCTCCGATTCTTCTTTTATTAATCAGGTGGACCTGCCTTTGCTTGCTTATGTTAGTAGTGGACTGTTTGTATATATTTAAATCGGGGTGCAGTAGGTTTTCCATTTTGATATTGAATATGAGGTGCATAATTATCAATGTTCAATTGTTGCTGACCTTACTGGGTTATCAGAACAGCACTAATGTCAGTGGCCTAATGCAGAGTGATGGACTGCAGATTATGAAGAGGGCCCCCTGAGTGCGCCATATCTCAAAGATATTAATTAGACATGGGCTGAATGGGTGCGCCCTGAAGGGTTGGGCCCCCCTGTGCCTCAGGGGCCAACGTTATGCTCCTGACTCATGTCTAAATTCTCCACTACTCACACTGGACCTACAAATCAATCCAGCATCAACCTCATGTCTTAATGCCTTGCAAGAGTGCTTTGGTGTCCCGAAGTTGTGGGTCTTTCTTTAAGTAAGACCCTCCTATGAGCCTTGCATAAGTTATAGTTGCTGACATGGTATTTGTTCAGGGCCTGAATGTTGGCTGAACTGTCCCATTATGTACAGTTTGTTTTCACAAGTATGCTAGCTCAAGCGACTGAAGTGAGTAATGTGCGGTGCTTACTACAGGAGCAAGCCCCAGATCAAGACGCCGCTCTGTTGCCTAAGAGGATGCAGCAACTTATGGCAAAGTATCACAGTACTATACTGAGAGACCTGCTGTCACCTGGTGCAAAGAGAGCGTGAAACAGAGGTTGAGAAATCAACGTTGCGTGGGTCCGAACGCAAACTTCTATCTCATTATCCTTGTGTGCACACCATCTGCTTGGACCTGGAGGTTTAGTCCCTTTCAGACTTTGGTGCTCTCCTCTGGATTCGTCTCTCTCTTAATATAACTTTGTGCATAGAATATTGGAAGCATTGCTGCTTAAGAACGACGGACAAGGACTATGGTTTAAAGATTTACTTGAAGATATCAGTTACACAGCAATGTATAAACTGAGCAATCTGTTAATTCAATATGCATGCACATAATAAGAAATTCAGCAAATAGCTCAGCATAGTTACTGTAGATCCAGCATAGATTTAGCTTCTAAAATGGGAGAAAAGGGTGAGATATTCGTAGAGGGATCACATCCTTTAATATGTCTGTAAGCAAAGAATTAATACATTCACTACATGAGTTCATGGTTCACAGGCTCTTAACCATTAAGAAGCAAGGGAACAATATGTTCTACAGAATGCATTGAGTGATTCATCATTCTACTACATTAGACTCAAGTGTTCCCATTCCCAGAGTTTGTACATGTGACCGGGGGTGCAGCTTGGTCAGCAAGATTGGGGGTGTGTGAGCTCCAGATTGTTTGTGTATCAGGCTGGCATATAATGCTCAAACTTCATTATATAATTATCAGGGTGCATCAGTGGGGCCTTGGGGGCAGTGGAAAGGGAGAGGAATTCAGTTTGGTAGGAGGAGAGAAAACACAATGGCCCTCATTCCAACCCTGGCGGTCTCTGACCGCCAGGGCGGAGGGCAGTGGAAGCACCGCCAACAGGCTGGCGGTGCTTCCAGGGCTATTCTGACTGCGGCGCTAAAGCCGCGGTCAGAAAAGGGGAACCGGCGGTTTCCCGCCGGTTTTCCCCTGGCCCAGGGAATCCTCCATGGCGGCGCTGCTTGCAGCGCTGCCATGGGGATTCCGACCCCCTTCCCGCCAGCCTGTTTCTGGCGGTTTTCACCGCCAGAACCAGGATGGCGGGAACGGGTGTCGTGGGGCCCCAGGGGGCCCCTGCACTGCCCATGCCAGTGGCATGGGCAGTGCAGGGGCCCCCTAACAGGGCCCCATACAGATTTTCACTGTCAGCTTTGCAGACAGTGAAAATTGTGACGGGTGCCACTGCACCCGTCGCACCCCTGCAACACCGCCGGCTCCATTCGGAGCCGGCCTCTGTGTTGCAGGGCCTTTCCCGCTGGGCCGGTGGGCGCTCCTTTGGCGGGCGCCCGCCGGCCCAGTGGGAAAGCCAGAATGGCCGCCGCGGTCTTTTGACCGCGGAGCGGCCAAATGGCGGTAACCGCATGGCGGGCGGCGGTATGCGGCTACCGCCGCCCGCCGCAGTCAGAATGACCGCCAATATTCTGTAAAGTAACCAATATTTTTGAAGACTTTCAAAACAGAGAGTGAGTGTGTGTGCGCATATTTGTGTGTTCCTGCTCACAATACCCCCTGAAAGCACCGCTACCCAACTATTTACCAGAAACTACATTTATTAAGGGGGCGGGGGGAACACCCCAAACATGCCCCCTGAAGCTACGTCCCTGGATGTGACATGACTTGTTACGTAGAATGTGATTCAGTCTAAGACAGTTAGTTTGGCCTTGAGAAAGAACATTTCATTCCTTTCAGCAGGAAAAGTATTAGGGCCGTATTTATACTTTTTGGTGCACAACTGCGCCAATAAAGTTGTGCGTCAAAAAATTTAACGCCGGCTAACGCCATTCCAAAGCGCCATGCGGGCGCCTTATTTATGGAATGACGTTAGCCGGCGGAGCTGACTGGTGTGCGTCAAAAAAAATGACCCACACCAGGCAGCGCCGGCGTAGGGGAAAATGGAGCTTGGGCATCAAAGAATGGGGCAAGTCGGTCTGAGGCAAAAAATCTACCTCAATCCGATTTGCGCCATTCTTTTTTACTCCCACCCTCCATTGACATGACTCCTGTCTTAGCAAAGACAGGAGTCATGCCCCCTTGCCCAATGGCCATGCCCAGGGGACTTCTGTCCCCTGGGCATGGTCATTGGCCATAGTGGCATGTAGGGGGGCACAAATCAGGCCCCCCTATGCCACAAAAAAAAAAAATACTTACCTGAACTTACCTTAAGTTCCCTGGGATGGGTCCCTCCATCCTTGGGCGTCCTCCTGGGGTGGGCAAGGGTGGCAGGGGGTGTCCCTGGGGGCATGGGAGGGCACCTCTGGGCTCCTTCCGAGCCCACAGGTCCCTTAACGCCTGCCCTGACCAGGCGCTAAAAAATGACGCTAAAGCGGCTGGACGTAATTTTTTTTGACCCGCCCACTCCCGGGCGTCATTTTTGCCCAGGAGTATAAATACGGCGCACATGCCTCGGAGTCATTTTTTAGACGGGAACGCCTACCTTGCATATCATTAATGCAAGGAAGGTGTCCACGCTAAAAAATGACGCAAACTCCAAGATCTTTGGCGCTAGATGGGTTTAACGCCAAAGTATAAATATGGAGTTAGTTTTGCGTCGGATTTGCGTAAAAAAAAACGACGCAAATCCGGCGCAAACAGAGTATAAATATGCCCCTTAGTCTTTTCACCGCAAGCCTAAAATTCTGTTACAGCAAAATAATTTCAATAGCGAAAGTCACCCACGATGAACGAAAGTCACCCACGATGGATGAAAGTCACCCAAGATGGACGAAAGAACAAAGTTGCTTACATTTCTTGAAAGCTTGAATTCTTGTGTTTTATACACGAATACAAAAAACATTTCTCACACGTTTGCAGCATGGACAAACTACGGGTGACCAAGGAAGTTTTGTTGTTTTTTTTTGCTCTCTCTAAGAATGAGAACAGTGCAACACCTCTTTTAGGGTAAATGGTAGAGTGCTAATCAAATAGGGAAATGGATAAAGGAATGCCCACAAGCAGTGAAAGTGGGAGGAGACTGAAGAGCTTCTGTTGGCAAGTGATACATTAATGGGATTTTCTTTTTGAAAAAAAAAAAAAACAATGCTCCTCTCGCCATGGAAGTCTTATCTCATGGCGGGAGAGCATTATTTGGTTTTAATTGACCCTCTTCACCAAGGCTTACCTGGCAGTGACAGACAGTAAAAAATGGCTACAGGTCCGCCAATCCTGATTAGGCGGGCAGACATGTAGCCATTTCTCTGACAGACCTTACTCCATTGGGCCGTTTAAGAGGATTGGCTATGGTGGTGACAGAGAAGTCACCGTTGTAGCCAAACAGAAGGTCCACTTGCACTTAAATCAAACAGGCAGACCTTCATGTTTGTACTATGCATATTCCGTTGACATTGCCACAGAGTATACATACCATCAACAAATAAATAGGGCTCAAAGTCTCTCTTTGGAGTTTAAGTTACACTGTCAAAGGTTTTGATGCTTTCTCTTGTGCAAGCATGTCCCTGCACTACGCATATGTTCTGCACTGCCGTAGTTCCTTTTTGTCTCAAACTGTCTTTGTTATGTTTTGCAGGGCACAAGGTATACGTTGATAGCAACATTATGACTTGAGACTATAATTAGTAACGAGTGCTAGTGACAAACACGGAGTCATGAATGGTAGGTCTACTTACTATACATATCCAAAATAAAAATAAAAAGTAGGATTACAAACACTATCATGAAGTCAATTAACAATGCATCAAATCAAGTGCCCATTGAAACCCCTTTTCCCCAAACATCCCTAAACGAAAGGAACGACTAGGTAACATGTATGGGCGAAGTTGCTAAGACAGCTGCTGACATGTGAGGAGATAAAACGGGTAAGGTGGGGGACTGTGACGGGTCAAGCCCAGTGGAGATATGTGTATTAGCTCTGAAAGAGGTGAAGCGCTATTGTATGTGTAGGTCAGGAAAAGTGTGGGAGGCCTGATGAACGACAGCGCACTAGTTCCCATATTTATACTTTTTTAGTGCTGCATTTGCGCCATTGTTTGATGCAAAACCAGCACAAACATACAAAATTCAATTATATTTTGTTAGTTTGCAACACTTTTGCGTCACAAATGTACGCAAATGCGGCGCTAAAAAACTATAAATATGGGCATAGGTGTCCCCATACAAAGTTGAAGCCTTTTCGAGTGTCAGCGAAGACATTGGTCATATGTTCCTTAGTGAGACCCTGCCAAAGGTAGGCATGCCACTTTGACATACGAGGAACGTCAGGTTTCTTCCAGGCTGCAGCTAGAGCCAGTTTAGCTGCCCCCAAGCTCAACCATAGAATGAATCGGTCTCCCATTGTTTGATGTTTAAGGGACTTGTCTCGCAGACCCAGGAGAACAATTTCTGTGGTATGTGGGAGAGGGTAGACTAGGATCTCCTTCATCTGTGGCAGAATCTCAGCCCAGTAGGGTTGTATCACGGGGAAATCCCACAATATGTGTGGAAAATTCCCTAGTAGACCACAACCCCTTCAACAATGATCGGATGTGTCTGGATAGTTTTTCTGGAATTTTGCTGGGTGCATGTACCAATCATAAAACACTTTGTAATGAGCATCCCTTAGGCCAAATTAACAATTAAATCTAGGGATGTCTCTCCAGAGTTTCTGCCACTGTCCTATAGTGATCTGTGTCCCTAGTGTCTGTTCCCAGAATGTCATGTGGCGAGGAGTAAAAGCACGGCAGTGGAAGCCAAGAAGGAGTAGAGTAATGAAATATTGCCCCAGGTTCCCCCTGGATTCCGTACACATTTCTCTATATGGGAGAGGTCCTTAGTGGCTGCCAGCCTCATTTCCAGTTGGAATATCCAGTGTTTCAATTGGGTATAGTGATATATGTCCGGGGTAGGAAACTTAAAGTTGCGACTAGTTTTCAAAGGTAAGAATGTCACACCCAGGAAAGAGGTCTATTAATGTAAGGCAACAGCCCTAATGCTGAAGATTGAAGGGTCCTAGCAATAAGGCAGGTTTAAAGGCTGCATCATAATGTATAGGAGTAAAGTGATCAGGAAATGTTGTTAAGCGATGCAAGTGATTGATCAGAGTGGTTGTGGTCAGAGTGCTTAAATAGGCATTGAGTGGTCGATCATGTTTGGGTTTCCACAGGACATCCCCGATCGTTCTACTCATCACTGCTCTATCATTGTGAAGCCAGTGTTTGTTGGATTCCCTCAAAGACGATTCCATGATTACTCTTAATTGTGACACTCTATAGTGTTGGGTCCATTTTAGTTAATCACTTAGGCACAGTGATAACTTAGCTTAGGTTTGCGCCTGTGCACTTTTTCCTAGTTACCACACTCTGTTATTTTTATTAATTTTCTAATACCTTTAGTGATATTTTTCATATTTCATTATCAGGCGCTATTCTGCAAAGCGTCATTATCAGTGCTATGGATGACATACTTTGCATCATGTTCTTTTCCTCAGAATCACAAGAACGGAATGCGAGGCACACAGAATAATATTTTGTATTTCTAGCCCCAAGTCTGCGTAAACAGTCCAGTGCCTAAGTACATACCCGCGTCAGGCTTCTGTACATGAACATAAACATGTCCCCTATAAAAACATCTTGTAGGACAAAGGGCATCAGAGTTCAAGGCAGAATTTGCATCTATGCTGCATGCCGGGTTTCTGCCGACCTCCGCCTTCATGTCTCCACAGATCCTGATCTGGAGACTGGCAGCCTGACCTTGTACCAAGGTGACTGGGGTGGGGTGTGCTTATAATGGACATTGTAGGGACAGATTTGGCTTACATCGCCAGGCTCTCGTTAAGGGGCTAGAGATTAGGCTTTTAGGTAGGAATTGTCTACTTTTGTTATGACAACATGTTGGGAATGCTCATATTTACATCTCTAATTTTCACAATCCTGATTTTGTTATTCCTCATTATCCTAATCATTGCAACTCCTGTATTTTATCATAGATTGCAGTTTTTTTAAATAAATGTATTGAAAACTGTCCTGCATCTCTTGTCTTGCTTATGTGTGTGTAAGAGACTTGTGTATGGAGAGAAAAGGGTAAGGCGTGTTTGCATTGAGTTCCCTGAGGGGTTTTCAGAGTTCCATGCAAGGCTACCACAAATCATCTTTATCGGTTGTGTTTTGGTGAGGTGCTGGTAATGAGCTGGGGGATTGGGCCGACAGCTGCAAAATGGTGTAGGAGTGACTCAGTCGCCTACAATGCCGAGGTGCTGCTGCCCCAAATCCAGCAGTCTCGTTAAAGTACCAGACAATAGTAGAGTCTAAAGTCAGGTAAGGCCAGGCCCCCTGCTTCTCTAGGGAGTGCTAGTACCTTGTGTGGTAGTAGGAGCCCTGCAGTCCTGCCAGATGAAGCTAGTAATCATCAATGAGAGAGAGAGGAGAAAAATGTCCAGTGAATGTCAATGGGGAGTCCTTTAAAGAGATACAGAATTCTCCATAGCACTATCATCTTTACTGCGTTAATTCTACCAAGCCAGGTGAAGTAATTGTGGGGCCCAGCATTTGAGATTGTTCTTCAATTGATGCAACAGGGGAGGATAGTTTGCTTTGTACAGATCGGCTACTGTGGGAGTAATCTTTATCCCCAAATAAGTGAAATCTCTTTTGACCCACTGGAATGGAGAGCAGGTCGCCCTCTCTTCCATTTCTCCCGTAGGAACTGTTAGGTGAAGTAGAGAGGATTTATGGAGATTGATACAGAACCCAGTGACTGATTCATAGTTCGGAGTTACATTTGCAGAGCTGTCAGCGATGTTCGGGGGAGGTGAGAGACATTACAACATCGTCAGTCTTAGAATTTGTGTCTCTAGTCGACAGACAGACAGTCCAAGTAGGGACCACAATTCCAGTCAGGGTAAGTCAGATACACACCCTAAATTAACCTGTGCTCACCCTCTGGTAGCTTGGCACAGAGCAGTTGGGCTTAACTTAGGAGACAAGGAGTAAAATGTTTGTGCAACACTTAATTTACAGTAACACTGAATGACACATCAAAAAGAGTCCACATTTAGAAAAATAGAGAATATTTATCTGAGTAAAACAAGACCAAAATGACAAATATCCAAGAAGTATAAGTTGAAATATGAATTTTTAAAGATTAAGGCCTATATTTATACTTTTTGACGCAAACCAGCGCCGGCGCTGGTTTGCGTCAAAATTTTTACCACCGGCTAACGCCATTCCTACGTGCCATGTGGCCGCCTTATTTAAGGAATGATGTTAGCCAGCGCTGCGGACTGGTTAGAGTAAAAAAAAAAGACTCAAACCAGGCAGCAGCGGCGTAGGGAAAAATGGGGGTTGTGCGTAAAAAAATGGTGCAAGTCAGGTTTGAGGCAAAAATCATGCCTCAAACCGGACTTGCGACATTTTTTGACGCACAACCCCCATTGAAATGACTTCTGTCTTAGCAAAGACAGGAGTCATGCCCCCTTGCCCAATGGCCATGCCCAGGGGACTTTTGTCCCCTGGGCATGGTCATTGGGCACAGTGGCATGTAGGGGGGGGGGTCCAAATTAGGCCCCCCATGCCACTTTAAAAAATTTAAAAAAATACTTACCTCAACTTACCTGCACTTACCTGGGATGGGTCCCCCCCATCCATGGGTGTCCTACAGGGGTGGGCGAGGGTGGCAGGGGGTGTCCCTGGGGGCAGGGAAGGGCACCTCTGGACTGCTTCCATGGTCAGAGACCATTGAATTGAGCCCACAGGTCCCTTGACGCCTGCCCTCACCCGGCGTTAAAAAACAGGCTGTGTGCCGTTTTTTAAGGCCCGCCCCCTTCTGCAGGAGTATAAATAAGGCTCACAAGCCTTAAAGTAATTTTTTAGGCGGGAACACTACTTTGCATGTCATCAACGCAAGGCAGTTTCCCGCAACCAAAAAATGACGCACACAGAGGAGTTTTGACATCCGCGGGCGTCAAAGTTTAAATATGGTGCGCAGTTTGCGCCGAATGTGCGTCAATATTTTTGACGCGCATTCGGCACCAACAGAGTATAAATATGCCTCTAAGTGTGAAAACAGTGGTTAGAAGTCACAATAGGTCAAAATGTAATTTGAGGTCATGAGGGACCAGTGGAAATCCAATTTTCAGGCCAATTGCGATGGATGGTAGGCCAGCTACAGACCCCGAGCAGGAGCTGCTGAAACAGTACCCTTGATGGAGCAAAGCGTCAACATCGAGGTCAGAATTCATCGTTTTTGAAGAAATCAGCAGCAGAACCCACTTCTGAGGCCCAGGGCTAGAGGGTGCACCTCAGGCATGGGTAGGACTCACAGATGGCAGAGTCCAGCAGCACCAGGAGAGTTGGTACTCTTTGATGTCCCTGAGACTGTGGAGAACAGGGGGGAAAGCCAAGAAGCGCTTGGAGAATCTTGGGTTCAAGGGTGTAGGAAACAGGTCCAATACTTCTCAAACCAGGCAAGAAGCAGCAAGCAGCAGGCCAATACAGTAAAACAAGTAGCACAGTGACAGTCCCTCCTACAGCACTGCACACAGCAAGCAGTAAGCCAACACAGCAATGCAGTTGCAGAATGACAGTCCCTTCTGGCACCACAGCAGTCCCTCTTCCTGGCAGTGTGCCCTTGATTCTAGTGGAGTTATTATTTAGTGGGGTTTGAGGTCCAATACTCATACCCAAATGTGCCTTTGAAGTGGGGATACTTTAAAAAGGCCTTTGAATATCACAGGGTCCCTGCCCTACCTTCCCTGGCTCTGGACACTCTACAGGGGTTTATGCAGCTCTTTGTGTGGGGAGAGGCACAGTCCTATTCAGGTGTAAGTGAGGCAGGGCTAAGCTCTGCCCCCATCATGCCAGGTTGTGGCTCATTAAGGCCCATTATGTCACACTTAAGCTCCCATTCTGTGTGACTGTCTGGAGAGAATGCACAAAGCCCAGCTGCCAGAAACAGGCAAATGGTTAAAGTAAGAAAATGCCAACTTTCTAAAAGTGGCATTTTCAGACTTACAATTTAAAATCTGACTTCACTATAAGTTGTGATTTTAAATGGTGAGTCCAGAGACACCAAATTTCAATATTTTCCGAATTATTTTTAAGCAATCTCAATGTTGACCTATGGGAGAGATAGGCCTTGCTGTAGTAAAAAATGAATTTAGCGTTTTTTTACTACCAAGACATGTTAAGCTTAAATGTACATGTTCAGTTTTTTAAAATCACTGCACCCTGTCCTTGGGGCTAGCAAGGGCCTACCTAAGGGGTGATTGATATGTAATAAAAAGGCGGGTTTGGGCCCGTGCAAGTGGGTGCTCCTTCCAGGTCCAAATGACAGTTTAAAACTCCCCAAACATTATCTGCAGTGGTAAGCCTGAGACATGTTTGAAGGGTTAATGTAGTGGGTGGCACAATCAGTGCTGCAGACCCACTAGCAGCATTTAACTTACTGGCCCTGGGCACATATAGTGCACGTTACGTAGGGAGTTACAAGTACATTAAATATGCCAATTGTGGATAAGCCAAGGTTACCACCTTTTAGGGAGAGAGCATAAGCACTTTAGCACTGGTTAGCAGTGGTAGAGTGCTCATAGTCCTAAAGTCAACAAAAACAAGTTCAGAAAACGACAAGGAGGAAGGAAAACATTCTGGGGATGACCCTGCTGAAAGGGCCATTTCCAACAGTCTGCAAACATTGAAGTTTTATGTCCACTGAGCTAAAAGGCAGCCCACGATTGAGAATGCTGCTCATATTCTGGCTGTTAGGGGCTCAGTACTTAGGGCAAAAAAAAGTGACTAAGGGGTCACCCTTATCTTGTGCCATACTCAAGATTGAAGTATTGGAGGCAGTACCATTTACTATCACCCTCGAACAGGGACAGGCATAGTTGGCTTGAACCACATCTATAAAGTCTTCCCTAAGTCCTAAGTGACGCAAAATATGGGAGAGGAAGGACCAGTCCACCCGGTCAAAAGCTTTCTTGTTGTTTAATGCCAGAAGCAAAGTTGGGATGCTTTTTTCAGTAAGACTAAGTGGATCGCCCTTCTCAAATTGTCATGAGTCTGTCTCCGTTTGATGAAGCCAGATTGATCTGGGTGGATCAGTTCTGCCATGATGTCTTCCAACCTGTTGGCTAATATTTTGGTGTAAAGTTTAGCATCTACATTAAGCAAGGTGATTGGGTGATACAAAGTGCAGGAGCAGGTGTCCTTTTCCAGCTTTGGGATGACAGACATCAGAGCCTCTTCCATTGATGTCACTGTGTGTTTCCCAGATGCATAATTAAACAGGGCAGTCAGAGGTGGTACCAAGTCAGAAATTAAAGTTTTGTAAAATTGAGCATTGAACCCATTGGGCCCAGGTGACTTATGTAGTTTAAGGGCGTCAAAGGCACTTTGGACCTCATCGTCCCTTATGGGATCTTCCAAGATCTCGTTTTGGGTCGTTGATACTTGAGGCAAGGTCACACCCTCTAAATAAGCAAAACACAAATGATGGACGGAATGCGGAACCAATCATTCACCCCCAGTCCCAGATCTGGGTTTAATCCATCGTTCTTTTGCTCACCATGCCACCCCAGTTCAGACCCAGCCATATGCAAATCAGTCTTGATCCTGGTCCTCATGGGAACAGTCCAACCCGAACTGCCAGGCCAGGTCTTCCCTGGACCGGAAACAAGCATCCTGGGACCGGTTTCAGGGTATCAACCTTCATCAGCCAGGCTAGCTTGAATTCAGTGGCATAGTGAGCCCGGGACCCACGTCTGGGCATACCCGGCGCACTTATGCCGGCAAAAGCAAAGCAAAACACAAATGATGGACGGAATGCGGAACCAATCAAACATTCACCCCCAGTCACAGATCTGGGTTTAATCCATTGTTCTTTTGCTCACAATGCCACCCCAGTTCAGACCCAGCCATATGCAAATCAGTCTGGATCCTGTTCCTCATGGGAACAGTCCAGCCCGAACTGCTAAGCCAGGTCTTCCCTGGACCGGAAACAAGCATCCTGGGAGCAGGGTCAAGACTGATTTGCATATAGCTGGGTCCAAACTGGGGTGACGTGGCAAGCAAAATAACAATGGATTTAACCCAGATCTGTGACTGGGGGTGAGTGTTTTGAAAAGTTTCAACACTCCGTCCATCATTTCTTTTTGTGATTTTGCTTCACACCCTCTAAATAGTCAAGCTCGTCCGCGGCTTCCGTGAGATATGAGGTATATAAATGTTTATAACAGTCATTGAGTGCTCGAGCTTTCCCCTTTTCCATTTGAATTACTTCCCTGGAGTCTCCATGTAATTGACCCATGTGTTCCTTTTCTTGTTTGACCCGTAACTGTTGCACCATCTGTGAACCCACTTTATTTCCCTATTCAAATGTGGTCTTTTTAAGGCAAATTAAGTAGAAATCTGCTCTATTAGTGTAAATTGCATTCAGTTTTAATCGTAAGGCAGTGACCTTCCTATGGAGAGTTAGGGTGGGTGAATCTTTATGGGCCCGTTCAGCCAAGTGAAGTTCAGACACACTTCCTGTTGTTCCTAAGCCTTTTGTTGTGTAAGAGTGGTCATCAATGATATACATTACCCTTTAACAACCTCTTTAAAGGCGTCCCATGTTATTGTGACTTTAGTGTCGTAGGGATTGTTTATTTGAAAGTAGTCTCTATTTGTTTCACAAATTTCATCTTGGAAGAGATGATCCCACCTGAGGTGGGTTCAAAAGAACCATCTTCATAAGGTGGATTTTGGCTCATGATATTCTAAAGTGACCTTCACCAAGGCATAATCTTAAAGTGTATTGGTTTGTATAATGGCAGCCATAATGGTGTGCTGTATAGTTTGGCTGAAGAACACATAGTCCTATTTTGTAATGAAATACACTGTTCCAAGGCTAGAAAGGAAAGACAGGGTGAACACTAGGGAGTCCTCATCGGACGGGCTCCTCGTCAGACCGGCGCTGCAATGTCTGACGGGCACCACCCGTAGGGGGGCTCTCTGCCGGAGATCTTTTATCGATAATGCTGCTAATGCCCCACAAGTGAGTGAGGGAAAAATAAGGGGAGAAGAGATCAAGCACAATTAACTAAAATTGGCTCAGGACCTCTACTAAAAGGAAAGGAGGAGGTCAGGAACTACCAGACCCACACTATAACTGACAGTCAAAAAAGTATCACCAGAAAGTTCGGATCATGTTGGACTTTCGTAAGTGACTGGTGATACTTTTTTGACTGTCAGTTATAGTTTGTAAGAGTCCACTTAATCTAAAGTTGGAGAAGCTTAGAAAAACATTAGGTCCTGAAGAAGCGTCATAGGATCCCTGTGGACTACAGAGACGCGAAACATGTCGACCCTAATTTAAGGTGGGTCTGGTAGTTCCTGACCTCCTCCTTTCCTTTTTCCACATTCAGTATTAAAGAGTGGTTGAGCATTATCTCTACCTCACTCCCTGGATATATTTTTAATCTTGGCCATTACCCTATACAGATAAATAAAATTTGCATTTAGTAGGTGTCCTGAGCCAATTTTAGTTAGTTGTGCTTGATCTCTTCTCCCCTTATTTTTCCCTCACTCACTTGTGGGACATTAGCGGCATTATCGATAAAAGATCTCCGGCAGAGAGCCCCCCTACGGTGGGTGCCCGTCAGACATTGCAGCGCCGGTCTGACGAGGAGCCCGTCCGATGATGAAGCATGACACCCATTAAGGTGTGTGAGGACTCTTGCTCCTAATAATTAGGACTCCCTAGTGTTCACCCTGTCTTTCCTTTCTAGCCTTGGAACAGTGTATTTCATTACAAAATAACTTTCATCGGAGGGCATACACTGGACCATTAATCCTCCGGATTCCCTTTATCTTTTTGCAGAACACAGAGTCCTAGTCTGGAGAAGGTACAGTGGGAGTGGGAAAAGAAAGTATAGTCTCAGGTTGTAGGGTGGGCCATTCTCCAAGTATCCAACAAGCCCATTTGTAGAAGCGCTTGTTTTGTAGCTTTAGTGAAGGTACCTGTATGTGTTCTATGAGGATGGGTACTGTATAGGGCAGGATCCCATACAAGTTTGAAGTCACTCATCGTATAATATCCCCTTCCGCAAACCCACCCACCAAGGAGAGGAGTTTAGAAAAGAAGAGCCACTCCATTATATTTAGTGGTGGCTGACGATTTGTATATTACGGGATACGATTTATGTCACAGCCTGTGATACTCATTGCGCTTAAATTTAGTTTTATGTAAGATTATTATGTTAAGTCGTCGATTAAGGATATAATTCCATAGTTCATGAGGTTTTGCTGTGGAGTTCAAGGGAGTTTAGTGGTGTTTAATACCAAAGGTAGTAGAAGTGTGGGTAACTTGCTATAGGCCTACCCCAGCGATGGCTACAGTCATTGTTGGCCACCAGTCCCTGAGTCCCACCCCGGTCCTTAGGTCCACCCTCCTCTCATTCACCCCCGGTCCTCTCTTCTGCATCTCAACATTCGTCTCCAGCCATGCAACAAATTCAAAAATAGAAACCTAATAAAATCTGAGAGCCTACTCTTCCTATAACAATACAAACATATGTCAAACCCAAATAGGTCCGGCATTCTGGATATCATACGGCTGCTGTACTCCAGAGGATGCGCATGAGTAGCTTTATTGACTGGCGACTGTCTGTGAGTTAGCCATAACTAGGTGTACCGGATAGCTTGAGGTCTCATTTAGGAAGGATCTATAAATGACTCAGTCCTGGGTGCACGTCTTAGGACTGCGGTGCACTAAAGTGGTTTTGGCTGTTCGCCATACAATTAGGGCCCTGAATCACATTCAGTCAATTTAAGTGTATTACCTGTCGTCACACTGTGCCGGTGGATCGGTATAGATTAATCAGGACTCTGTCATTTGGCATTGCATTTCCCTTTGTGTTGCGTCTGCCATGAGCCCTTGGCAGGTGTGTTTGTTTGTCCCACAGGGCCCTCTCTCCACTTGCCCTCTGAACTCCAGTAGTCTGTCAGCATCTGTCCCAGCAGGGATGCAACATCTTCTAGTTCTACAAAGTGGTGCAATTTGTTTTGATATTTAAAGGATATGCGAAGGGGTAGGTCCAGCAGCATATGTCATGGTCTTTGCACAGATGGTCAGTCAGTGGATTAAACTGCAGACTTCATGCTAAAGTGGCAGGGGCAATATCTTGATCGCGTGGGCATGCTGCTCCCCCGAATGAGACTGAATATTGTTTTCGTGCTGCTTGTAGGATCAATTCTTTGGTCTTAATGTATTGCAGTTTAGCAAGGCTATCCCTTGGGCTCTTCCCTTCTCTAGTTGTCAGCTGGCCCAGCCTGTGCATCCTCTCCAGGCTCTCTTCTGCTCAGTCTTCACCCAGACGTTCTGAGAACATGCCCACCACTAAAACCTCCGGGTCTGGTACTTCTCCAGGATGCGAATCCGTATGCTTTTGTGTCAGGAGCGATTTACCAGGCCTTCACATTTCAGTAAGACAACTTGTAACTGAGTCTGCAACTGCACTGTGGTACAAGCCAATGGGTGCATTCTGTTCCAAATCCTGGTATTTTGTATCAAGTATACGTGTGCCCACTGAGTCTATGTCGGCCCGGCTAGCCGGGAGGTAATGTCTGCTTTGAAGGTGTCAAAAGAGGAGGCAAGATCTGCTTTTAGCTCTTCTCTAAGTTCCTTCTTAAAGTCTCGGAGCGAGGAGAGTAGCTCTTCCTTAGTCAAAGCCATCGCTTTGACTGGGCTGGATTCCGTACCAGAGTCCTTCGCTGCCATTGAGGTAAATTAGATGGATACTGCGTCTTCTTTGGCAACATATAGGCTATCGAAGTTTGTGGATCAGGGGGCCCCAGGGGTGCAGCTGTCAAGAGCATCACAGTAGGGGCTGAGCAGATGGAATCAGGCCCGCTCCGCAGCACAAGTCATAAGAGAGGTAGGGACCGTGCGTAAATGTCTAAGGATTGAATCACCGTGGGTTGCTGCATCGTGGTAGCGATCAGGTCCCTCTCCCAATCCTGCCGCACCCCGGTTCCCTCTGTGCCTTGTGCCTGTGGTGCATGCAGCTTCATCGATTCTCCCTACCCCCATGGGGGGACCGCATCGTTTTGCTGTGGGTGCCTCATTTACTGGGTAGTTGTGGCGAGGAGGCTATCAGGGGACTTATGCCAGATCTATTAATTAAGGAGCACAGTTCAATAGCAGCCCCCGGGGTCCATGTGAGCAGCTGGGCAGGTAGCGTGGCCTCTACCGTGACAGGGTCACGCTGGCGGGTTATATTTGGGCGCTCTGGTCGCTCACCCGAATCCCTCCTCTTTGCTCCGCTGGGCCTCCAGGGTCTCTTCGTTTTTGCTGCCATACCAAACTGAATCACGTGGGTTAAACTGGCTGCTCGCCAGTGACCCCGTATTTGGCCATCTTAAAGCGGATGCTAGAGAAAACATGTCAGCTGTACTGCAGTAGGCGCCTCTTCTGTCTTGATAAAATATTGTCAACTACCAGTACCTGCGTTCTCTAACAAGCTTAACTGTTGTATCGCATGATTGATATTGGCCAGTTACCTTTTGGTTCTGTTATGAAGCCTCACAAATGGCCATCCACTGTCTCACAGATTCCTTCCACATAGACCACTCATTCATGTTCTGCCATATACACACAATTTCTCACTGCTTTTGTCTCTCTTTTTTTCCTCTGTAGCTTACCTTTCATTTCCTCTCTTTCGCTCCTTGTCATCTATTCTTTTTCCTCATACTATTTTTATAAATGGCTTCACTCTCTCCCTTCATCGTTCTTTTATCTCTCCCTTTTTCCCCTTCAATCCCTATCCTTTTCGGCTAACCTCTCTCTTTGCACTTTCTCCTGACCTTTCCCTTTCTTGCCCTTACTGTCACGTATTCTCTCTTTTTGTTCTCTCTATACTTCTGTCTCTCTTTCCCACTTTATTTCTTTATAGTTATGGCCAGGGCAAATAAAAAAAAATTCAACACCGTAACAACACTGTGCTTTAACTTATAAAAGTGGGCTTCTTCATCTAGGTACATAATAATGGGGGATGGCTTATCTGCTAGAAACTTGTAGCCAGAAATTCCTTACCTTAGAATATTCCTCAGGCACCAGACTGGATCTGGAAATCTTCGAGCAGTACCCCTGAGTGCCAGCACGTGGCGTTGTGCGGCTCTGCATCATCTGCTCAAGATGTGACATGTGTGGAGCCTATATAGGTGCCATCCCAGCACACTGACATCAGTTCTTTTCTTTCTGTGCCACTCAGCGCAGATGTGGCACAATCTACCCCCAGTCATTTTTTGGCTGACCTTTCTTTGACTTTTTGTCAAGGATATTTTGGAGAAATTACATCTCTTGATGTGCTTGGGATGTCTCCTGAGAAACCAACGGGTTTCAAGCCAGGTTGCATCTGTCACAGACAATATTTGATTTCTCTGTAGTGCTTGCAGCAGGACCACGACTACAAGATCTGCAAGGACTGCCATGCCATGAACCAGAAATTGCTGAGGGAAAATTTCCTGAATATCCTCGCCACCTGATGTTGGACAATCCCGCAATGTGCAAGATCCCAGTCGCTTGGAAGGTCCTGGGTCCGCTCTCGGAGGCACTCTCAGCATTCGTCCCCTGGTCTAAATCATGTAAGTCCAAATACAAAAAGTTGAAGAAGTTGAAAGTGATCTTCGTCTTCCACCTACCGTTCCAAGTCATTGGATGAGGTGCGAGAACGTTGGCACTCTAGGCCTTGTCCCACCAATGAGCCTGTGCCTGGGTCCACTCCTTTCCTCCCTGACTTTCCCAGAGCAGGAACAACCTTCTCCCAGCTAAAAGAGTTTTATGAGGCCATGCACCTTGTATTTGGGCAGCCCAATCCCTCTGAACCATGTTTGGGCCCCACTGGTTTGGGAGGGATCCCTACTGAATTTCTGCTGACAGGTCTGTCCTTGGCACCAGTCGGTGCCATTGGATACATTGCTGGATCCGAAGTGGCTCTGCCAGCTAGACTGCCACCTTATTTGGAGCCTGCTCCAGTGCCTTTGTTCCTGGCATTGTGGCACCCTACAGCAGCACCAGCTCCATCACCATTCCCAACTTGATACAGAGCTGGATGGGTGTCACCCAACACCATGCCCTCTGAGTTCGAACCAGAATTTCCTTCAATTTCAATAGGCTTAAAGAGGGAGATGATTGGGAGAGATCTGAGGACCCTCATGGATACCTTCACCCCCTTGAAGAACCAGAGGGCAAGGAGAATGAGGAACTGGCGGGTGCCAGTGGTTTGGACATCTCACCAAACAATGGTGTAGTCTCTCCTCCCACTGTGGCTATGGAGGAGGGAGCCTCTTTTCCTATGGTGATGCAGAGGGCAGCTGAGGTCCTGAACCTTAAGCTACCCTTAGTGGCAATCAAGATGAATGTCTTGATGGAGGGACTTCAGCTGGGAGTTGTCCCCTCTGAACCCTTGCTCCCATTCAATGAAGCCCTTACAGATGTCCTTCTTTGGGCACTGGACAAAGCCCTCCACAGGGGCTCCTATGCACAAGGCAGTTAACAGTTGCAATTGCCCCACTCCTCGGGACCTGTCTTTCCTCACCCTGCTACCCACCCCGGAGAACTTGGTGGTCCAAGCCTCCACCTCCTTTACTAACCGAGGTGTGTTCCCTACCACTCCACCAGATAGGGAAACCAAAATGTTATATACCTTTGGCAAGAGATGGTCTCTTCTACCAACCTAGCACTGCGATCGGTGAACACTGCGTGCTTTTTGTGCCAATACACCCGCACTCTGTGGGACTCAGTTGCGCAAGTGCTGCCAACTTCTCGAAGGAGGCTCAAGCCATGCTCATTCAAGCAATTGTGACGGGCAATGTGCAGTAAAGTTCACCATCAGATATGAGCTGGACATGACAAACTCGCTAGGCAGAGTGATTGCATCGCCGGTGGCACTAATACCCAGCACCTGGTTGAGAAGCTGGGTAGGGGATGTCCAGGCTTCTCTTATGGACATGCCCTTTGATGGCTCGCGATTTTTTGGTGAGAAGGCAGACTCAGCACTAGAGCTCTTTAAAGACAGTAGAACTACGTCCAAGCCTTTGGGCCTATCCAGGAGTCCGCCAACGCAGTCTGCCTTGAGTCCCTTCCGTGGTTACAAGAGGTGCTGCCAACTGTGTTCTTTTATGCCCAGCCACCAAGACCAACAAGCTTCCCAGCCTTTCCTTGGCCACAGACTCAGTTCCCACAGACCATGGAGCTGCCAACCATAGGTCAGGCCAGTCCACCAACCCCTCGACAACCACAGCCTCAAAACTCCTTAACTTTGCTTATATACCAACATGGGTACCCAGTGGCAGACAGGATATGCCATCACCTGTTCCACTGACATCCATAACATCAGACAAGTGGATCTTACATTTCGTCCAGAGGGCCAACGCCATCTCCTTGCTGGAATCCTATTTACCCATGCCACTCACTTATGATCCGCTGACTGAGGTCCACCTCTTCCTGCTTCATCAGGAAGTGTCGATCCTTTTGGTTAAAGGGGCAGCAGAAAAGGTGGCAACATCAGAAGTAGGTTGTGGTTGCTATTCCCATTACTTTCTGGTCCCCAAAAAGGATGGAGGCCTCTGTCCTATTATAGACCTGTACTTTATCAAATTCTCCCTGAAGAAGGATGAATTCAAAGTGCTCACCTTAGCTCAAGTCCTGTCTGCACTGGATCCTGGATCCTGGAGACAGGATGGTGGAATTGGAATTTCAGAATGCATATTTCCATATCCCCATCATGCCTGCCCACAGATATTACCTGCGGTTCACAGCGGTCCAAGAGCACTTTCAATTTGATGTGCTCCCCTTTGGTCTTACAATTACACCTTGGTGTTCCCCAAGGTGATATCGGTGGTTGTAGTATGCAAATGTGAGTGTTTCCAGTCTTCATCTACCTCAGTGATTGGCTGTTGAAGTCGGGCTCCCCCCAGGTGTCCCCCACCTCTAGACTAGGGTAGACCTCCTGCATTCTCTGGGGTTCTCTAGCAATGTGCCAAAGTCACCCCTGACTCCATGTCAGACACTCCTTTTCATCAGAGCTGTTCTGGACATGTTGCAGTTTCAGGCCGTTCCTCCCATACAGGGAGTCCAGGATATTCAGGCTGTGATTCTGAAGTTTCAGCCTCTATCCTGGATTTTGGTGAGATGGACTCTGAGGATGTTGAGCCTCATGGCCTGCTAGTAACAAATTCTCATTAGCATAAGTAGGGTCTGCAGTGGGACCTGAAGTTCCAGGGGGCACAGCATCAGGAGGATTTATCTGCCCTGGTCCAGAACTTGAAGGGGACTGCAAAAGATGTGCAGTGGTGGCTGATGAACTGTGACTGGGTCAGCGGCAGACCCTTCTCCCTTCATCAACTGGATCTGGCTGTAGTGACAGATACATCATTTCTAGGCTGGGGCGGCCACATAGGAGAGGTGGTGATCAGAAGCCTCTGGGCTCCAGCAGAATCTGAGATCCACATCAACTTGTTGGAGCTCCTGCAATCCCATTGCCATTGAAAGTCTTTATTTCTTTGATCAGGGGAAGGCTGGTGCAGGTGTTCATGGAATGCACCATCGCAATGTGGTACTGGAACAAACAGGGAGGGGTGGGGCCATGGACATTCTGTGTCAAGGTGCCGTCTATTTCTGGACATGGCTGGAACGTCAGGGCATTTCCCTGGTGATTCAACATCTGGTAGCCTCTCTGAATGCCAGAGTAGACTAACTCAACTGTCGGTGTCCAGCAGGTCACAAATGGCATCTCTCTCCAGAGGTGGCGCAAGGTCTCATTCAAGAGTGGGGAGATCTATTCACCATCACTAAGAGTGCTCAATGTCAGAAATTCTGCACGCTGGAGTTGGGTTCTATGGTGACTTTTGGTTGGTGAAGGCTTTTGTCTCGAGTGGAGCTCCAGCCTCCTGTATGCCTTTCCCCCAATACCACTCCTGCCCAGAGTTCTCAAGAAGATCAGGAATGATCAAGTCATTCTTGTGGGTATAGAATAAGCAGGGAGACTTTGGTATCCCTTAATCCTGAGCATCGGTCCTCCGATTAGGCTGCCTTTTGGGAGAATCGTCTGTCGCAACAGCAGAGGAGGGACCTGCAACCGAACCTGCACACCCTCTGCCTTCATGCGTGGAGATTGAGTTGCAAGAGTTGACAGCTTTTGACATTTCTCTCAAAGTCTGTGACATTATTCAGGCAGCCAGGCATTCCTCTACCAAGATGGTATACCCCTGCCTTTCAGACAAATCTGTGGGATGGTATGCATTCAAGAACATCGACCCTCTTTCTGCACCCCTTTCTCAAGTTTTATTGTTTGTCCTTTCTCTGGCTCAGCAGGACACTGTTCTGGGCACTTTCAAAGGTTAATTATTAGCCATTTTGGCTTTCTTGCTTTCTTGAGGTTGCCGGACCACCCTTCTTTGTTTAAGCCACCTGTTGTGACCTGTTTTCTCAAGGGACTTCAACACCTGATTCCTCCAAGACTATTCCTCATGCCTCAATGGGATCTCAGTATGGTCTTAATATTTCTCATCCACGGGCCATTCGGGTCACTTCATAACAGCCCACTCTGCCTACCTACCTTAAAACTATTTTTTCTGGTGGCCATACGATTGGCAAGAAGGGTCAGTGCGAACTGCAAGCACTCTTGTTGCACTCTCCCTATACAACGTTCTACCCAGACAAACTGGTTCTGAGAACACATGCCTCCTTGCTCCAGCAGGTTGTGACACCTTTTCATCTAGGCCAAAATATCACCTTGCCTTCTCCATCTCACCCTGGCACAGAAGAACAGAAACTCAACATACTGGACCCAAAAAAGGGTTGTTATTCTTCCTTGATCACACTACACACTTCCGGATGGACTATCAACTGTTTTTGGATATGTCGTAGGAAAGAGTGGTAGGGAGAAACACATCATATCATCAAAGATAGTGCTGTGCATTAAACTCTGCTACACATTGGTCAAAAAGCAACCCCTAGAGGGCTTGCACGCCTATTCCACTGTGCCAAGGCAGTGACCACTGAATTAACTTGTGGAGATCCTGTCCAGGACATCTGTCAGGCAGCAACATGGGCATCATTGCACACATTGACCAAACATTACTGTCTGGGCAGTCAGGTCTATCATGATGATCATTTTGCCCATTCAGTCCTGCAGGACCTTTTGGTCTAATCCCCCCGCAGACGATCTCCGGCAAAGTTTTGCTTGGGTAGATATTCTAAGGTAAGTTTGAAGGAAAGGAATCTGTGGCTAGATAGTCTCTCTACCAGAAAAGGTGTTACTAAAGGTAAGAAACTTGTACTTCACACTGTGGTTATGCTGAGCCTCACCCAGATGGTGGAAAGATGTTTTTGTGTGGATGAATAGGAGTCCAGGTAGGACTGTTGAGCATTTCAGCATACAGAGTCAATGAGAAATTCTATTTTACCAGATAAACATTTCATTAATTTGCTTGGCCTGGTTCACAACAGCTCCACTGTAGCTTATATAAAACAGCCATGCTGGTTCTTCTCTAGTAACGTCAGCCTTGACCTTTTCCAACCTTCTGCATTTTGCCCAGGTCTTGCAGTCATTGCTGATTCTATGGGGGCATATTTATACTTGTTTTGTGACTAATTTGCGTAATTTTTTTTAACACAAATTTGGTGAAAAACTAACTCCATATTTATACTTTGGCGCTATATAGTGTCAAAGTTATGGAGTTAAAGTCATTTTTGGATGTAGAACCCTACCTTGCGTCAATGAAATGCAAGGTAATTGTTCCCATGCAAAAACTGATTGTGTGGCTTTAGAGCCATATTTATCTCCCCTGCTAAAATCATGCATGGGGGAGGAGGCTTCAAATAATGGTGCAAAGCTTTAACACCTGGGTCAGGGCAGGCATTAGGGGCCCAAGGGCCTATTTCCATGGTGGAACACCTTGGAATAAGCACACAGGTGTCCTCCCCAGGCCCCAGGGTCACCCCAACCCAAACCAGAGGGATAGCAGAGGATGGGGACCCCATCCCAGGTAAGTATAGGTAAGTAAAGGTAAGTATTTTGTTTTTAAAGTGCCATTGGGGGCCCTGAAATGCCTCCCCTACATGGCACTGGGTGCAATAGCCATACCCAGGGGACCCCGGTCCCCTGTGCTTGCCATTGGGGTGGTGGGCATGACTCCTGTCATTTCTAAGACAGGAGTCATGTGGTATGGATGGTTTTGCGTCAGACAATGAAGCTAGACTGATTAGAGTCTTTTTTTTTTTTACTCTAACCTGCCTAACGTCATTTTTTGGTGCAAACCCCCTTCTCCCATACCGCCACTCACCACCCAGCTAACGTCATTTTTTATTATGCTAGCCTACCCTTTGTGCCGGCTTGCATTATCCTATAAATATGGTGCCCGGCTGGGTCTCAAGAGTGGTGCAAGTCGATGCAAAACTTTTTGATGCAAAACTGCGTTAGTGCAGTTTTGCACCAAAAAGTATAAATATGCCCGTAAATGGTTTAACTTTGTGTGATTGCTGGCCTGTGTGCTTCAGTAATCATGCAAGCCAACCCTCAAAAAAGTAAACACTCTGTTTTATTTAGAGTGTGACGTATTCAACTCCTTTTCAGGAGTAATAAGATGTGTATACATACACTTTACTAGGAAGTTGACTTACTAATAAATAAGTGATCTGCTCTGGATTTCAATGAGGGAGGGTGTTTTCCAATTGAAGGTCCCGAGATTACTTTTTGATTTCAAACCCCTACTTCCAGCACGTAAGCACAACAAAGTGTTTGAAGGGAACAGCTAACAGTAGAGAGTGTTACACCCTGCAGAGCAATTGTAGATAGATTGCTGTTATTAGTTGTGCTTCCCATGGCACAAGCATACCTTGGTCATGCACCAACACACACACACATCACATTGACACAGCTATGGACATATAATACCACAGACACACATACATACACAGTACAGACTCAAACACATCTTACAGACATACATACGTCAATTCACGTACCACAAACACCACAATCATACCTTTGTAAACACCCATATCATAAACATAACATAAATGTGTGCACACCGAATAGAGGGATGCACATAAACATATGGGCACACATGTCACAAATCCTCACTCACCTACACTACAAACACATATTCATATACACCACAAACTAAAAAATACGAATGACAATGTAGGGCTCCTGATGCCATTTTCTAATTCATTATCGTATTTTATTTATTTTACACTACATCTTCATCTCCCAGCACATATCTATTTTTATTAGTAATAAACTTTTTGCATTTGAGTTTCTTTGTTGTTCACCTTATTCAGTAGTTACGTTTCAGTGGATCCTGTAGTCTATACAGTAACCTTTCTTTCCTCCGGCATACAGCCATAAACATAAAGAACAAAGGCCCTCAATAGGACCTTGACGGCAAATGCTGCCTACCGCCACGGCAATGGCCGCCAACATACCATCGCCGTGGCTACCGACCGTCTATGGCATTACGACCGTAGACAGAATTCCGCCAGAAGGCTGGTGGAATTCCATCTATGGTCATGGCGGAGGAGGGCGGTAAGGTGGCGCTGCTGCCAGCACCAGCGCCACAGCAGCAAACCCCTGCCTGTTACGGCCTGACGGTGTTTTCTGGTGGATGCTACTGCTGGCAGCAGCGCCGCGTCCCGTCTCCTGCCAGAGGACTCCCTGCAAGCAAGTAAGTCAGGTTCTGCGACAGGAGAGAGGGGTGATGAAATCTTGGAGTATTTCTCCTCGCCAAAAAATAATTTAATACTGATATTGACTTTACTTTTGTAGAAAAAGATATCTCTTTGGATGTAATTACTCAACTGTTCATTCAACTAAAAAGGGTAACGGCCCAGGACATAATGGGTTTACAATTGAATTATATATACATTTTCAAATTTTATTAGTGTCCTTTTTTAAATCTGTTTACTCATTTTTTCAAACTTTAAAACCTCAAACGGTACTTTTCAAGATGCCATTATATGCTTCATCCCTAAAAAGGATTGTGACCCTAATTTATGTAACAATTACAGACCCTTCTCTTTTGTACAGTGACTATAAATGTTTGGCCAAAATTATTGTACTTTGTCTATAATCTTTTTTTCTCACAATGAATTTGCTGTGAGCAATCTGGTTTTGTCAATGGCCGTTTGTCCTTTGACAATACTAGATTATTCTTTCATATATTGAGTAAACACTCTTCCTGCACACCTCCTCTCTCAGCTTTTGCTCCTGATATGGAAAAGGTATTGGATGAATTGAGATGGGATTTTATGTTTTATTTTCTTTATTGGCATGGTTTTGGCCCCAAGATTATCCATCTAATTTCACCTTTATATTATGCACCTCACGCTGCTATTTTTTCACTGGAATATATTATTCACCATTTCAATTACAAAGTGATGTGAAACAATGTTTTCCTTTAGCCCTACTATTGTTTCTCTTAGCCCTTAAGCCATCCTTAGCAAAGATATTTCAGAACAGTGACATACACTGATTTCCACATGGCGACAACCGATTAAAATTATTGGTTTATGCTGATGATATTCTTTTATGCTTATCAAAGTCTGAAACTAAACTTCCTTCATTTCATCAGGAAGTGAAATCCTTTACTAGTATTTCAGGCTATAACTTAAATTTGGAAAAGTCTGATCTTTTACAATAAAATATATTCAATGGTAAACTCATGTTTAGTTATTCGTGTTTTTTTAATTTTCTCATAAATTTTCGAAACCCAATAAAGTTAAATATTTGGATTTATGGTTCAGTACATGTATTAAGAACACTATGAAGTTACATTTTTAAGCAAAATTGGAAAATTGAATAATTTAATATTCAGATGGAATCTTTTGTTTTATCCTCTATTTTTATCATGGTGGGGTCACCTTGATTTCTCAAAAAAGATGTTAGTCCCTGTTATTTTACATATGCTCTATATGATACCCCCTAAATTTTACAATTTATTTTATTAAAAAGTATGCACCCCTCCTTTTTCCTTTTTTGTGGAATAATAAAAAACAGTGCATCTGAACTTCTAGACTTAAACTATCTAAAAATGAAGGTGGAGTAAACTTTCCTGATTTTCTTGTTTGTTACCCAGCTTTGTTTATATAAACATTCATCTTATTGACTACCTAAATCCAATAATTATTTTCCCATTATAGTTAGACTTACAAATGACCTTCATAACCTTATTCTCTGTTAGATAACTTTTACAATTCACAAAAATCCCATTTACCTTCACATATATTTAAACATGTCTTTACGGTACTCCAGCCTCTATTTTCATATACTCAAAATGACACTAATGTTTCTGATATTGCCTTTGTGGTACGATAAATGAATTACAATTAGCCAGAAATCTATTTTACATGGGTACATCAATTTATCTGTAATGAGACAATAATCCAATTTTAAGAAGCTCAGAAATCATTTACCCTATAGCCTCCTTTAAAAATAAATACAGCTTACTGTCATATTTATTGCTGGATGCTCTTGTTAATTGGACTACTGATAATTCCCCATGTACTCTAGATAGGCATCTTTTGCAAACTATTTAAATAGCTGCAAGAACCTTATTGATCTACACAATACTAATACCGACAGACCAAACTCTAAAACTGAACTACTCTAGGAACAAGATTTAAATGACTCATGGCCTATTTCACTCTGGCTCAAACTTAGGTGTTAATTGCATATTTGATCATGCACTGCCAATGGTATGCAAACATCATTTTATATATTCAACAGATTGTTATTTGCCCCTGATCATTAATCCTATGTTACAGGACAATTGTTGGTCATGTGATGAACTTGATACAGATCAGAATCATATGACTTTTTATTCTAAGAATATTTCAGATTTATGGGTTAAGTTTGGTCTCAAATTAAATGTATTTTTCACACTTCTATACCATTTATTGACACAGACCTATTTCTATGCAGTTTATCAGACACATGGAATGGTTGTGTGTTTAATGGGCATATAATTGATCTTTTGATTGCAATTGCATTTCATCAGGTAACAAAGCTTCGGAAAGATAATTTAAATGTCACCTTTCTAGCTTGGTACTATGGGATATCTCATAATCATAGACTGGATACAGTATTTGTAAAACCTATGGTGTCCAGTAACTTTCTTTCTATCCAATATCGCATTTATTTCTAATTTGCATATTCCATACACTAGGAAATTACATAAACCCCCCTGCTATTTACTATACTTATTTAATTATTGTTCTAATATACAATTGTTATTTATTTAATTAATATAAGGATTGCATGTTTTGTAGATAGGTACAATATATATAATTGTGGTTAATCAATATCTATAGTAATGATTTCTTAAATATCCCATTCCCTTCCCTCCAATATTCTACGACTTCTTATGCTGATCTCTTTACTATTCGGCAGTATCATATGTATGAAGTGTCATGTGTATTTGCAATAATTTATGCTATTTATTTATTATTTTTAATATTTATTTTTCATATGTTTAAATCAATAAACACTCTTTAACCATCAGACACAGTGCTCATGTGTGTTGGACGGGTCCCAGCCATTCATGCACATGGCACAGGAAATCCCTCCGGAGGGATTTTCTTCTGAAAGAAACAGCCTCAGGAGATGGGTAAAAGCTTCCACATCTCCTGACACTGTTTCTTTTGTTTCAATGAAATGACAATCAGCAAGAGCGGCTAATTAGCTTTCACTGCCTCGGTGCTCATGAGGCTATCTCAGCCCCCTAGCACCAAGGCAGGTGGGAGAGGTATCATTGGCAAGGGGAGAATCCCCTCTTTCCAATGGTACCCATCCCTAGGGGATCCCTGCTTGTGGATTACTACTGGAGGGTGATCCCCAGGCAGGGATCCACCCACTAGGCACCAGGGAAGGGGGAGCGGCCCTTGTGCAAGGGCTTGTGCTTCCCCTGTTTTTTGGGCATATTTAGTCTTTCTGCCACCTTCTGGGTAGAAGAAAGTTTGTGGCTCTGTGCAGATTCCAGAATTTTCCATCACAGAAAAATGAGGAGAATGTGTTTTTTATTCAAAGTTTGAGGTTTGCAAGGGATTTTGGGTAAACCAACCTAGTGAGAGCCACACAAGTCACCCCACCCTGGATTTCCCTACGTGTCTAGTTTTAAAAAATGTATAGGTTTCCCTCAGTGCCAACTGATGTAAAGCCCAAAAGCCACAGCTACTCACTTTGCAAAAAACGGGTCAGTTTTGTGTGGAAACATTTGATGCATCCATGTCGCATTTTGGCCCAGTTCCTGCCAAGGACACTAGACATACCCACACAAGTGAAGTACCGTTTTTATCAATACACTTGGGGAAAGACAGAATAGTAGAACAAGTGTTATTACCAGTTGTCGTTCTCTGCATTTGCGCCCTCCAAATGTAAGACAGTGCGTAGGAAAGAAGCCATTTTGGGAAAAGCCCTCTAATTCAGATGCTAGTATGGGTGACCCCCAAGTCCATAAATGTGCAACTAACCACTGTTTCTGAGCTCCATATACTGTTCCCATTTCAGAAATAGATAGGCTTCCCCAATACCTGTTTTTCACTCTTTATATTTTCCCAAATGAATTACTGCATACCCGATACACAATGAAAACCATTGCAAGGTGCAGTTCAGTTATTGGCTCTGGGTACCTGGGTTCTTGGTGAACCTAAAGCTCTATATATTTCTGCCACCAGAAAGGTTCAGTGGATGTAACGGTATATTGCATTTGGAAATGTGCCATAGTTAGAAGAAGTTACAGATAAAAATGTAGAGACTAATGGCTGGGTTTTTTTATCAACTAAATTTCAATATTTTTAAACTTTTAATTGTTACTTTCTTTGAGAAAAACTTCAAGGATCTATACAAATGACCCCTTACTGAATTCAGAATTGTGTCTACTTTTCAGAAATGTATAGCTATGAAAGTCCCAAAAAATAGAAAAAATGGGTTATGTCCCTGGCAAATGCCAAAACTGTTTTTTTGATTCAAGTCTGCCTGTTCCTGAAAGCTGGGAAAAAACAAACTCTTTCTTCTGCAGCACGTTTCCCCATTTTTCTCAATAAACCCAAAATGTAGCTGTATTTGGTTAATTTCTCGGTCTCCTCCAGGGAAATCCTCTAACTGTGGGTAGCTTTAGCATTCCCAGGATGTAGGGAAAAAGGCACAAATTTGGTTTGGGTACCTTATGTGGACAAAAAGTTATGGGTGCCTAAGCACGAACCACCACAAATAGCCAAAAAAGGCTCAGCATAGGGTGGGGGGGGGGAAGGCCAAGCAGCAAAAGGATTAAACAAAAAATAAACAATGAAATTCGTCTATGGCCTGGACTTCTGAAGGTTGTACGGGTTGTTGAATAGACAGCATTCCCTTGATTCCACCGCATGCCACTATTATATACCGCAGGACACTCCTTGACTCTTTATCTCACTCTTGCTGTTTTTTTTTCATACATGATTTCTCCCTCAAGCTGCCTGTGGTGAGTTTTAAGTTATTTTGTATTGGTGCTTTCGGCAAAGAACTTACTTTCGTGCAGAAGAGGAAAAATAGAAAACCATATAAAAAGTGATACAACAGGTTAAAATTATGTTCAAGGAAAAAAATTCTACATTGTGAATCTTACTCATTAATGAAAAAACTGTCTGATTGCCATGTAGTTTGTATGTGTCAGTGTTGAACATACTTTTCCAGGAGTGATCCCTGTTTATTTATTTACCTCCTGAGGGATGTCTCTAAGGAGGAAAAATGTGCAGTCTTCGCCAATTTCAAATTGTTCTTTCTCCATGATCTGAATGATGATACATCAGCAGGAAGTGGATGAGAGCTTCAATTCTGCCTCATGAGCAATTTGGGGAGCAGTGTGGAGTTTAAGGGGAGAGTGCCACTTCTGCAGAGCGAAACATGTCTCCATTGTCTGTAGCTGGTAAGCTTGACCAGGTAAGGTTGGAAATTCTGAGAAACATTAAACCGTCCTTGTAGCCCTACCGTAGCCCAAGCAATTTGCATCTTTCGTTTGTTTTCCATATAGTGACCTGTGTGCTTGTGGTTGGATTGATTCTCTGTGTTTATGTGGATTTCAGAGTGAGGTTGTCCAATGTCAGTGCTATTCCGAGGCAGCTTACTTCTTTTTCCCAGCATGCTGTGAATGCAGATTTTCGGCTGAGTTGAAGTTCTCTTTTCAAACTTTGTTGATCAAATTTATTTCTCGTCTCTTCAGTCCATATTTTATAGGAATCATGTAGCATCTGCTTTAAGTAGGTGCAGCTAACAACTGCCTTAAGTGTGGCAGTGGGAAATCCTGCTGATAGCATCAGTAGACGTTTTCAGACTTTTCACTTCAATATCCTCCTGTCCAAAGCTTGTTCTGCACGGTATGTGATTTTGGGCCACATGTATCAATCTTTTTAGCATTCACAAACAGTGCGAATCGCAAAATTCGGCCGTTTGCGAATGCAAAAATGCCTTTCACAATGTATGAAAGGCATTTGCTGTGCAATTTTAAGGAATCGCTAAAATAGTGGTTCCTTAAAATTGTATCCCCATTTAAAGAATCGCAAATTGTGAGTCTCTAAATAGGAAATCGCAAATAGAGAATTCTTATTACCGATTTCCAAAGCATATGTATCAAGCATTTCCTAAATGCGAATTGGGCATTTAGGAAATGCAATTACCACAAACTAAAGTTTGGTGGTAACCATGGGCAAATTTTAAAAATGCATTATAAACGCATTTTTAAAATTGACATGTAGCGCACACTTGCCCCTAAGGCATGTGTGTGCTTCACATGTCCGTAAAAAGTTTTGTGGTGTGCAGCAGAGGGGGTCTTAGGCCCCCAGCGCCCTGGGATTTGCATTTCCTAATTTGCAAATTCCTAACTGGAATTTTCAATTTGGGAAATGCAAAACCATTAGGCCCATAGGTGCGAATGGGGTCGAATTCTCAATTTGCGATTTGGTAATATCATTTGCGAATTTTAAGAAATCGCTATTACCGAATCTCAAAATTCATACATACCATTTTGCACTTCTTAAATAGCGATTTTTTAAAATTCGCTATTTAAAAAAAGCAATTCGTTTTTTTTTATACATCTGGCCCTTGGATGCTTGCTTTTGCCATGATGACTTTGTCTATGCTCAATAACAAGTAAAGTCTGTGTGCTTTGCCCATCCTTAGAATTCAATCATCCTCTTGATCAGTTGGTCCCACTTAAGGCAGTTTAAGATTGTTAGACTCAGTAAGAGAATGTCTTAACTTCTCCTAATAGTATTGTTGTAAAAGTCGAAGGCTGTGGTTTCTTTCCTATTTTTCCTGAAAATGAGGATACTAATTTTCAGCATATTTATTTTCAGGCCATTGAGTCATCAATATTCTGTCATTGCACTGATATGGGCATGCAGGGCTCTTGGTGTTCATGCATCAAAATTGAGTTGGCAGCATGTAATAGTACTGGTACGGGTAGGCAGTCAACGTCTGGGACATGTCGTGATGCTTTTAGCATTTCCCCACACTGATCATATATAGGGATAAAAGCAGCAGAGTTAACAAACAGTCTTGTATCACTCCATTGACAATTATGAGTTTCTTGTTTAGCAGCCATTTTGGTTCAGCCTGTTTTAGTATCTGAATAGAGCATTCTAATCAGGGCTAGTAGAGCAGGCGCCACACTCTGTTGTATGACGGAACAACACATGCACTTACAACGCATGGCTTTACAACGCGGTAAGTACAAAGCATGCGTCATTACCATGCATGCACTTACACCGAACTTTTTTTACCACGTATACGCCTTTACCATTCATGCCTTTTCAACTTAAAAAAAAAATACTTACCTTTAAAAACCTTACTACGCATATACCTGTACCATTCATGTCTTTACAACTAAATTAGTTGTAAAGGCATGTGTGGTAAAGGTATATTTGTGGCAAAGGTATGCGTGGAAAAGCCATGTGTGGTAAACGCATATGCTAGTAAAGGCATTGTGGTAATGTCATTGCGTTGTATTTGCTGTATTGTAAGTGATGTTTCCCTCAGGCTCATATCTTGAGTTCTTTCTAGAGTCTGGACCTTGGAACAAGGTCGAACGCAGCTATAACAATAAGGAAGGCTACATAAAGAGGCATTGTTTCTACACACTGTACTTAAATATGATATGAAGAAAGATAAAGATTTGATCGAGTTTTTCTCTAATGCCACCTTGTATCATACTTGAGATATTTTCTTGTAGTCTATTGTAGTTTGTAAGTTTGATTCATGGTAAAGTCAATTTCAAATGAATTACAGACTGAATTCAGTTCTTCAGCAGAGCAAAATTGTTGGAGGCAAGAGCCTCGTGTGTGTTTCTCAGTGAATCTGTGCTGTACGGAGGGAATGAACAGCGCTGCTACACCAGTCTCATGTATTGTATTGCCCCAGTCTCCCATTTTGCAATTGAAATCTCCACATGTGAGGAAGAGGGATTTAAGGTCTGCAGGTCTGTATATTGCTATATGTTGCTGATTTGATCGATTAGAGCAAGCTGAGGAGAACCTTGATTTTTTGTTGCATATAGATGTTTATTTCCTGCAGCAGGACATTATCTAGTAGGCAGTGCTTAATAAGTAAATAAAAACGCTGAAGCCATCTTGGGCTCTTTAATCTATTTACAGCCACTCCCTGCCCCTTCAGCTCACTCTTGCAGCTTTCTGCTTTTTCCCATTGTGACAACTTTTCGTCTTTCTCTTCCTCCGTCTTTCCCATATGTGTCTTTCGCTCGCCAGTAAGGGCTTGTGGCAGAAAAATAAGTGCCAACCCTCAAAAATAAGTGCCGAAGCCCTGCACCGGAAACAAGAAGCACAAATTAAGCACTGCTAGTAGGGTTATGACACACATCATAATGCTTTGTGTATGTTCTCCCAAAACTTTGTATTAAGCGATTCTCTAGTTTACATGTTATGAAGAGACAGACAATACTTCATATGTCAGTTTTCGTGATGTCAAATTAGTATGGTTTATATAGCCAGGAATCACTCATGGTGTCGTCATACATGTTTCCTATTTGGGCAGACCTTCTGCTTTCAAATAGTTTATTAGATCGGTGCCACCCAGCTTTGGGGGCATGTTGTTGATGTTCCATAATAGGATTGTAGTTTTTGTTCCTCGGTCTTGGGGAGATGCTCTCTTCTGGCGTCCTTCTTAGTCACTCTGTCTTGGTGATTGTAATGCTGATGAGGTTAGTTGCTCTTGGTTGCAGGGGACGAATTCTATTACTTGAGTGTATGTAAGAGACGTTGTTTTCTTTGGAACTGTCAGGGATTTGTGGGCCTTGGTTTCTGTTACTGTCTCAGTCTCAGCCTCACCTCCCTCTTTGTGTGGGGCTTAGATCGTCAGTTAATTGATGAATGGTCTTAAATAGGTACATGTTGTCATTCTGCTTTGTTTTTGAGGGCTCCCGTTGTGCTTACAGTGTTGATGTCATTGATTATTGTGTATTACCCTGCCTAGGGAGGGTTCCAGAGTGGGTTGTGTTTTTTTTTCAGGTCGAGGCTAGATGGCTTCAGCTTTTTTCCTAGGTTTTATCTTTCCTTTCTCCTTGTACTAGTTGTCAGGACTCGCTGCAGTGGTCCATTTCAGGTTGATGGGCTTGCTCGGAATGAAGTTGTACTTTAATGTAATTAAAATAATCTCTATAGTCTTATTAATTGATGCTTTTGGTGTCTAGGTTGTATGTGGTACATTGTTTTCTTGGTTACATTCCCATTGAGCATACGTTCCTGGTGGAGATTTTAGGGGACTGTCTTTGCTTTGGGATTTGTGGGCCACGCTCTCTTCCCATGGAAATAGTGTTGTTTTATAACTAGACGCTCGTGGAAGTGTAGCTCCACTGCCGTCTTACCACACTTCTTTATCATGTCTTTACACTTCCATTTTTACTAAAATTGAATTTGCCCAGTGCCAGGGCCTTTGAGAAACCCCAGGGTTTCTTGGGAGGGATGTTTCTTCAAAGTTTGTGAAAGTAAATTGCTTTTGGTTTCCATGAATCTGCTGAAGAGGCTTCTTATATTATTGTGTCATCTGGATTGAATGCATTAGCCTCAGAGCTAACTAGGATCGACGAATCTGGGAAGGTGTCTAGATATTTGTTTGGTGGTACTAGGTGGGCGATTTCTGGTAAATAATCCTTTGATGGGCAATCTGCCTTCTTGTGGTTGTTGTGAACGTCTACCTCTGCTTCTATAGTACAGTGCTTATTTGGAGCTTGATTTGAGTATTTGAGTATGAGATTGCTCAGATCTCATCTGATAGGCTGTGCCAAAGACTGACCCATGTGCTGTGCCATGGGGTGAACTTTGACTTGGACATATATTGGAGGGTAAGTTAGCGACAGATGACAGGCTCTACTGGATACTGACTATCCTTTGACCATTCACTGGTGCTGCAACTAATGTTTGTCTCTGGGCAGACTCTTTTAACTTTTGCTTTAATAGTTCTCCCTGTTCAATTGGCCGAGAGGACTCTTGAGGATGAAGATGAGTGGTCCCCATGGCTTTTGAAGTCTTTTGAATGTAAGATTAGTTTCCGCTCTCCTTCCTCTTTGTAGCCTTATGTAATTCCTTTGGCACCTCTGGTCAGAGAGTGTGTCTCTGTCCTTTGACAAGTAATTCTGCAGTTTAGAGTGTATCACTGGGTGAAGTCTTGGGACATCTTTACATGGCAATTTAGGGTTTCAGACAATCCCTTCCCTTTGATGGGTGTCTCCAGGGAGATACTTTAGGTGACATATTATTTTAGCTTAGGGACTTAATAACTTGGTATCAGCTTTCTTCCACCTTCTTTTCTTTTTTTTTAACATTGCCCCTCCCCCCCTTTCTTGCTTTGTATCTTTCGCGTCTAATACCTTGTTTGCCTTCTTTTGTATAGTGCCCTTTTCTATTCCTGGGTGGATCTGTGTTTTGTGACTATGATGTGTCTATTAACCAAAATAAAGCCTTTACGTCCTTATTCCTTTGTGACCTTTGTGGTTCCTTGGGGCTTCTATGTGTTTTGCTACCTTCTGTGTTTTTTTGCCTCCTTTGCCTTAGTTCCTCTTAGTGCCTCCTAAAGGCTATAGCATCTGTCACCTTAATGTCGCACTGCCTCGCTTGTTCCGCCTATGGCCCTGATTACAATGTGGTCGGTATATTCCGACACTTGCATAGCCCCCTTGTTTATGCAGGGGTCGGCATTGAAAGTTGTTAGATATTTAAAGCGTCTGATAATTAAATGTGTTAATTTAGCTCAACTTTTGTGAAATTTTGGCAGGTCAGACCTGCCGAAATTTAACGGGTGAAAACCATACGGTATCTCATGTATTTTCGTTTTTAAAATATTTGTATTCAAATTTTAAACCAAAGAACAGAATACAATCAAGTGAAGACGGCCGGCAAGATACATAGTATTAGCAAATCACATGACAAACAGTGGAACCAGCAGTATCATGTACAAGAGATCAACATTACAAAGGAGGAAAATGTGGAGGGGAGGCTCATGAACCAACTCGGTCCGTAATAGCCAAACCCATTTTTACCATATCACCCAGTAGGTTTGGGTCCATACATTCGACCGTGCAGCTATACTCCCGCAAAAGCACAGGCTAATCACAGTCCACCCTCGCAAGTGCCTAAGTGCCTAAGGAGGATCTTCCAGAGTGGGACGGGAGACCTGCAACACATCAATGGGCAAGGGGGAATTTCAGTGAGGCTCACCCGCCACGATGAGACCCGAGCGATCCAAGCAGGAACAAGCCAACAACACCGCATCCCATGGCGGTAGTCTGTCAAATCGCCCCCCTCTCTCTGGTTCACATTTGACCAGTTCAAGCCCCCATCTATACATCTCGGGACCTCGGTGTGATTTCCAGTTCATAGTTGTCTGCGAACAAGGATCAATGCCAGGTCTGTAAATCTGACTGTTGCTTTCCTGGCCGCAGTTCGATCATGGATACCTAAGACGCACAACTGGGGGCTAGGCTCGAACTCCCTATCAGTAGTCCCATATCGCATCTCGATAAAAGTAGTCCAGTATGGCAACAACGGTGGGCAGTCCCATACCATATGTAAAAAGCCAGCATCCCCTGCGGAGCATCTAGGGCAATCCAATGTCACAGTTGGAAACATAACATGTTTTCACCAGGGGTAAGATAGGCCCGGTATAGGTAGTAACATTGAATGAGCTTCAACCGAGCATTCCTGAACACTCAAGGGGCAGACTCCACCACCCTCCCCCAAGCCGAATCAGAGAAGGGTGTCCCCAAGTCCTCTTTCCCTTTCAAAAGAGCCCTATATAGTAACGTGACCACCCTAGTTTGCCCTGTAATAAGGAAAATGACGCGCTAACAGTCATGTTCCGGTGGTTCGTCAGTTTTGCATCCCCACTACTTGCGTAGCCCATGAACCAAGGCTCCATGTAATAGGAAGTGTCTGACAGGGAGGCCATAAGTCTCCTGGAGTTACGAGGAGGGGGACATACCTAGCTCCCCACAAAGAGACTGCCCAATACCATGAGCCCTGCCGCCATCCACCTGTGGAGCCACAACCATGCTCCCATCACTCCCAGCACCAGGCCATCAGCATTGGGAGCTTGCACCTGTATGTCACAGTGGGGTGCCTTCTCCTGCTTGCCCTAGCCCAAACAAAGCGCACTGTTCTAACCAAAACATTCATATTCTGCACCCTTGATGCAGATATCAACCTCATCAAGGCACTAGTCAACAGCTCTTTGGATGCCAAACCCCCCTCCCGTGTACCCATACTGTCCAACTCTCAACTGAGCCACCCATTGCAGCTGCGCAGCTAAATAAAAAAGCTTGAGTTCAGGAGCCATTAGTCCACACTCTGTCGCCGGTAAGTGCAGCTACGAGAGCAGCACACGGTGTCTGCAAAGTGCCCCAATACAACATCAGCACGATACCGTCAAGTTCTCAAAAGAATCTCTGGGGCAGCTCTTGTGGGACAGCTGCAAATAAATAGAGGAGGCTGAGCAGCACAAACAATTTTGATACGGCCGCCCTACCACTCACTGACAGCAGCAGCGTGGTCCCGAAGGATACAGAGCGACACAAGTTGGCAATGGCATGACTGTAATTCGCCTCGTACAGTATATCTGACGAGCGATAGATGGCCACCCCTAAATAGCAGACAGTGTGTAATTACCACTGCACAGTTGGGCAGTAGGTATGTGCACACCTCTCGCAACATTACCCCGAAAGGGGTAAACACAGGACTTGTCCCAACTGACCTACAACCCTGAGTAGAGGCTGAAGTCCATCAAAAGCGGACACAGCTTCCCTGAGATCTGTCATCACCTCTCAGGTATGACAGTCTATCATCTGTGTACAAGGTGAGATATGTACAATCAGATGCAAGATGCATACCCATGTAGTGGAGACCCAACTGAGCCATGAGTGCAAAAGGTTCGATAACCAAAGAGAATAACAATGGGAACAAGGTGCATCCTTGTACGGTGCCCTATTCCACCATGAAGGCTTCAGAGACCAGCAAGCCAGTACAGATCCGAGCTAATGGGTTAGTATAGAGGAGCTTTGCCCATATGATAAATTGTTAGCCTAAGCCTATCCTAAACAAGGTTGCGGATATAAACTCCTAATGGAGTGAACCAAAAGCCTTCCTAATATCCACTGAAATAACCAGTGCAGCCATCTGCAGGTGTTCACGCTGGTCTAAAGCTAGTATTAGTTGATGGATATTCGGCATGGTGCTACGAGAGGGGATAAAACCAGTCTGTTCGGAGTGAATCAGTGTCCACATATGGGGGAGTAGACGGGCTGCCAGTACTTTACTCACAATCTTATAGTTGTAATTGAGCATTGAGGGGGGACAATAGGAGTCGTGGCAGAGTGGGTCCTTATCCTTCATAGGATGGGGCACAATAGTGGCGAGAAAGGAAGCACACCCTGCTTCCCAGAGTCATTAAAACGAGATGCTAGCTGAGGGATGAGGTCTGAAGCATATGCAACATAGAATTCTATTGGTAGACCATCCAACTTGGCCACTTTCCCCTCTCCATTTCCTTAATCATGGCTGGTACGTCCTATTCAGTAATGTCCACACCCCGTCGATCTGCCACTTCAGGGCCAAGGGCTATTGGGGAGGAGGGAGCAATCTGATGTAGCATATCCACCTCAGTACCTCCACTCCCACCTGAGGACAGATCCCAGTAGTAGGTGAGAAACACTGTATTAATCTCTGCCTGAGTAAAAACATCCTGCCCGTGCCGTACCGTACCCGAAGAATGGTATGCCCAAGGTCTTCTTCCACTGGGAGCCATGCCAGCATTCTACCCGATTTATCACGCTCAGCATGTGCTCTGGCGACATAAACCCTGTAATCAAAATGGTGCAGGCATTCAGCCAGAGTAAACAGTTTCACTCTTTCTTCCAAAATGCTCCGCCTACATTAAGGGGTCTCCTCTAGCATGCCTGGGAACCATCAAGCACTGCTTCCTGCCATTGGATTTTATTTTGAAAAAATGGGGCAACCCAGTAACCTGGGACTTGAGTAAGTGAATAATATAACAGAAAGATTTTTGGTCCCTCTGGGGGAAGAATATGAATTAACGTCCATGACAGTGATTGTACCATAAAGAACTTTCTGTACTGATAAAGTTTGTGAATAATTTATCACATTTATCAGAAACTTAAATTCCACAAATTCCACAATTTAAAGTAAAGTAATCAAGGTGCTCCTGTATAACCGCACAGTGTGAGTGAATTCTGTGTTAGTGTAAGTGTTGCAGTGCTATTTCCATGAAAACTAAAATCAAAGTGTGGTTAAAAGCATGAGGTCTCAGATAAGCACCTATAACAATAGGTGCTGTGAGCCTGCTGAATTTCTCAAAAGCCAATCCACATTTTCAACTTCAATGTCGACGTTTCAACACCCAAAAAAAGAAATAGATTCAGGCGGGTCATCATCAGGACAGGATATTGAAATAGTAAGCACCCCTATTTGATAGCAATCAGACACATCCTAGTCGTAATGATAAAAGGCCAATCGGCCTTCCATTTCATATAGCCCTGGTGTGTTATCAATAATACCACCCTTTTACTTTGCCATCTAATGGCTTAAGGAAGATCATAGATCGTTCCATGAAAATTAGCCAATTGTTTAAGGTCCTTTTTAAAACATGTTGGCAGGGTCCTATATTCACCGCGCTGCTTTATTACCAGCCAAACATTTATCCTAATTGAATCAGGACTGCAGATCCTTAACTCTAATGTAGGACCCTGCCAACATGTTTAAAAATAACTGCCCTGTTCAACTGAAAGGGGACCCCAGGTCTTATCCAAATAAGGGCGCCTTTTAAAAAAGTGGAGTACGCAGATGCATAAAGCTGCCCCTGCCAGCGCCTTAGGAGGGCCACCCAACAGATTCCGTGAGATTAGCTTCCTGCAGGAATGCAATATGCACTTGCCTACCTTTCAAATAACAAAGCACAATATATCATTTAGAGAATGAGGAAAGAGTGAGCACGTTCCACATGATCAATTTAACATGAGCCACCATTGGTAATGTACCTGAAGAAAGTAGGCATGAGGGTGCCCCACACACACACCCCTCAAGCAAATAGGTCCCACCCTGCCACTCCCAGCACACAGACCCCTGCTGCACATCCATCACTGCGAAAAAAGTAAGACGAAGAACCGAGAAACACATCCAAAGAGGAAGATCCTCAATACCCCCAGGTATTGAGACATGCAACCATCCTATCCAAACAACACACCCCACAGGGCCCACAAAGGAGCCAACTAAAGGTTCGAAAGCCCAACCATATCTGTAACAGAAAGACATAAGAGAAAGGGAGCCACCAGCCAGAGCGGGGGGGGCTGGTTGGCAAAAACACACAATAAGTCAAACAAATGCCAGAAGACACCCTGCAAGCCTTCCACGCCCAAATCTCTGCTAGTCCACTCAAATCAAGAAAGAAGGAATAACTCAGGATGAATCAACCATGCCGCCACTGCGTTATCACTGTGTAAACAAAATCAATGGGAAGTTAATCTGTATCAACATTCAATACATTGTCAGACCAGATCATCCACCAAGTCCAGGGTGACTCCCCCCTATATTCTCCAGCCCTGGTACAACCAAATCCTTCAAATCAGAAGAAGAGCCTTGACGATCCGGGGCCTCATGTCTAGAAGAACCCTTACTCGCTCCCAGGGAGGCAGAGCTTTCCACTACTCTCGACTACTCAAGTTACACCTGTGATCTAGAGGGATGGGACAACCCCCTGTGCCAAGATCCTTGCCTCTGCAGGTGTGGAGCCCACTACAGGCATGAGGGCCACCTCAGTCCCTGCAAATCAGACCTCACAGTACCCTTGTCATCAAGCTCAATGCAGTCTCAGGTGGTAGACAGATCCATGAAGAAATGCACCTTATCCTCAACCTGGACTCTCAGTCGGGCAGGGAACAGCAAGGAACAGCGCAGACCAAGATCACCAAACATCTTCTTCAACACCAGGAACAATGCCCCCTGCATCTGGACCTAAAAAGTAAAGTTGGGTATAAGGACATCCTGGCATTGTCCAATATAAAGGGGCTGTGCTCCCAGGCCTGCTGCAGGAGAAAATATCTGTCCCTAAAGTGCAGGAGGTGGGCCACCACATGGCGAGGTGGGGCTTAGGGCAGGGTGGTTGCGCTGGGACACTCTGCGCAAAGCATAGAATTTGCAGAGGCCCTCCGGGGCCACCACATCCTTGCAGCCAGTCTTATATATAAGCCAACAGAGACTTGCCCTCAGTTTGTTCCGGTGGCACCACTATGCAGACATTGTTCCCTGCGGGACTGCCTTCCTGGTTATCAAGGCAAGCTGCCAAGTGCCTTGTCTGGATCACAACGGCTGTGATACAGAGGTCCACAGATTGAACAATAGGGTACAGGGATTTAACAGTGCCGTACAGCCGAGTGAGCTGCTCAGAAGTTTTACAGGAGTCCTCTCGGAATCAGGCAAGTTCCACCAAGATGGCGTCAATCTTACTCTTTAAGGGTTCTCCAGAAGCATCTATCGCGGGCAGGCGTTTCTCAAATTTACTGTCTATATATGACATGTCACTGATGCCAGTGCCCTGTTTGGTTCCATCCTGGTAGGCATCCGGGGCATCATCTCTAAGCCACTGTGTAAACCCCATGCCGACCCCAGTAAAGAAGGAGGGAGCACAGGGGGGAAAAAGTCAGCAGAGCACCACCACCGAGCTGCGATCCCGGGTAGTGCATCCAGCTCTAGGCCACCAATAGGCTAGGGACCCAAACAAGAGTAACACAATCTTCGGTGGAGGATAATTTGGAAACAGCAGTTCAAGCACCAACACCATCCAGGCTATGCAGCAGGGAGCAGGTGGGAAGGAAGCCAACAGGTAAGTGGATCATGAAGTAAAGCACTTTCCAGGTTAACTGCCTATGCACCAAGCTTCACACGCTCAGAATGAAGCAGAAGGGCAATACCAGTGAACCTCCGGGATGTGAACAGTGATCCTAATAAGCATCCATCAGGCAGTGCAGCAGTGAAGGAGGTAGCGCAGAGCAATAGTGACATCCAGTCTGCAGAATAAGAAGAAGAAGAAATACTCAGCACCCTGGGAGGTGGGCACAACAAGTCCACCACCTCAGGTCCACACCAACAGATGTCCACCCTCTGAATGCAATTAGTCATGGGCAACCCACCACAGTAACCCCCAACTCTGGGGAGGGTGTAGGGCTATGACCGTGGGCCTGTGCAGTGCAAGGAAGGAACAGCGAAGCCACCCCCAGGATCCCCCAAACCGATCCCAATGAGGCAGGGGCCTTCTCACCTTGGCACGGAGGTCACAAAAAGCTTCTCCAATCAGCAGGCTCCAACCATGCAGACCCCGCATCACAAGCAAGTCCCCAACCATGCTGGAGGAGGCCACTCACCCCACTGGTGGCAAGGAAGCAGTTCGTCCCCCAGCTATGTCCACAATAATCCCTGGGAGCAGCGACTCCTCATACTGCACGCCCCCAGTCTTAGGGGAGGGGGTAGAGAGCAATTTGCTAGGTGTAGGCCAGGGCTGGTAACTTTGAGCCACAGCTAAAAAAGCAGGCCACCATTTTGAAGGAAGCCGAGATCCAGCAACAAACTTAGGCCCTCATTACAACTTTGACGCCTGCCAAGTTGTAACCGCCGTGCGGCCGCACTTCCGCGTTGGCCATTTCAACATCCCCCCTGGGCCGAGGGCGGCCCAGCGGGGATGTCCGCCGCAACACGGGAGCCGGCTCCAAATGGAGCCGGCGGTGTAGTGGCGGTGCGACGGGTGCAGTCAGTGAAAAGCTCCATGGGGCCGTGGCATGGGGCCCCTGCACTGCCCATGCCACAGTGCAGGGGCCCCCAGTGGCCCCGCGACTCCCCTTTCCGCCAGCCTTTTCATGGCGGTTCTTACCGCCATGAAAAGGCTGGCGGGAGGGGGACTCGTAATCCCCTGGGCAGCGCTGCCCTGGAGGATTACAACCGCTGGGACCAACATGGCGGTAAACCGCCGGTCTGGCGGTGCAACCGCGGCGCTTCCGCCACGGTCGTAATTCCATGGATTGCACCGCCAGTCTGTTGGCGGTGCATCCGACGAAACAGCCCTGGCGGTCTTTGACCGCCAGGGTTGGAATGAGGGCCTTAGTCTTCTGCACGAGTTCTCTGTTGAAGGAGACTGCAGGGCTCTCATTGGGGTCTCAACTGAGTCACAACTGCCCTGGGCTATGCTCACAGCAGCAGGAAGCGCCCTGGGGCAACCGGGCTGAATAAAAGCTTCAGCACTGCCACTACAGGCAATGGGGCCTGCCATCATAGGAGGAGCCAAGTTCCAGTGGTGCACATCCTCCCTCTTAAGTTTGCCCCGACAAGGTAAATCCGCTGTTGGCTCCAACTGGGGTGAATGTTTGCATTGTTCAGCATTCCGTTCATCATCTGTTCTTTTTCATTTGTCGCCCCAAGTGGGAAGGGTATGCCCAGATGTGGGTCCTGTGCTCACTGCACCACTTGATTCAAGCTAGCCTAGCTGATGAAGGGAGATACCCTGAAACCGATCCTAGGATGCTTGTTTCTGGTCCAGGGAGGACCTGGCTTTGCAATTCGGGCTGGACTGTTCCCATGTGGAACAGGGTCAAGACTGATTTGCATATGGCTGGGTCCAAACTGGACAAAAACATGATGGATTAAACCCAGATCTTTGTGACTGGGGCTGAATGTTTGCATTGTTCAGCATTCCGTCCATCATCTGTTCTTTTTGCATGTGACCACAATAGAGGCAGAGATGGTCTTTTTGCATGTGACCACAATGGAGGCAGAGATGGTCTGGAGTAAACAAGTTGAGACCGGCTTCAGCGCAGCACCCGCTGTTAGACGTGACAGCCTTACAGTGGTCTTCTCCTAAACTTTTTGCCTGTTTGACTCACATTTTTTAGGATGTCTTTTTGTTGGCCTTAGTTCTCTGAGCACTTTACCACTGCTGGCCAGTACTAAAGAGAATGTGCTCTCTCCCCTGAACATGGTTTGAGTGGTAAATCCACAATTGGCATATTTAATTTACTTTTAAGTACATGCACCCAAGTGCTGTAAATTAAATGCTACTAGGGGACTGCAGCACTGCTTGTGCCATCTGCTTCAGTAGCCCTTAAACATGTCTTAGACCTGCCATTGCAGACCATGTATATGCAGTTACACTGCCATGTTGACTAGGAATTTAAAACTGTTTGCCAAGCCTTAAACTCCCCTTTTAATACATTTAAGTCTCCCCTAAGGTAGACTTGGGTAACCCACTGGGCAGGGTGCTATGTAGCTAAAAGGCTGGACATAAACTTTTAAGTTTTACATGTCTTGGTAGTGAAAAACTTCCAAATTCGCCTTTCACTACTGTGAGGCCTACCCCTCTCAAAGTTTAACATTGGAGATTCCTTATTACATTTGATAAGTTGTAATTCCTAAATTAAGAAGGATTAGATATGTCATTTTTAGTACCTAAGGAACTGCAATAATAAATCCTCTTTAATGGTAAAGTTGGATTTATTGTTACAATTTTGAAAATACAATTTTTAGAAAGTTCTCATTTTCCTGCTTATAACCCCGGGTACGGTACCTGCAGCCTTTCCTCAATACACATCTGGGCTGGGTGACAGCCGGACTTTGTGCTTTCCCTCCAGTCAGCCACACACAAAGGGAGCTTAGGTGTGACTGATCGGCCATCAGCATCCTGATGATCCATCCTGGGCAGAATGGGTGAGAGGAGCTGAAACTTACACATGAATAGGCAGTGTCCTTCAATACAAAGGGCTGCGTAACCTCCTGTAATGAGTCTGGAGGCAGGGAAGGAAGAAAGGACCTCTGCACACTTCATAGACCCTTCTTTGAAGTTACCGCCACATCAAGGCACAACTGGGTATAAGTACTGGACCTCCGACCCTACCAAATCAGTACGCTGCTGGGCCTGTAAAGAACTCTGCCAGGAAGAAGGATTATTGTGCTACTACAAGGACTGCCACTCTGGACTGCTGCTCTGGAAGAACTGCTTTTCTGCTGTGTTGCCCTTCTGCCTGCTGTCCTCTGCCCTGCTGAGGAAGGGCTGGACCCATCCCACTTGAACCCAGAGTGACTCCAAGGGATTTCTGTTTTGTCTACTATTCTTCTGAAGTCTCAGGGACATAAAAGACTTTGACCTACAATCACCTAGAACTCTTGAACTTTGCTTGCTGCAAGTCGTTCCCTACCAAGTGGGGCCAATCCAGTCCTGGACCCTCGGAAGTGGGTATAAAGTACTGCATCTGCCAGAACCGGCACATCAACACCTTTGCACTGATTGGAACCAACATATCTCCTACTGCGAGATCGGGATTGACGTATCACTGATGTTGCAGGGATCGGCCTGGTGCATCACACTTGGAACCACAGCATCTCCTTTGGAACCACCGCTTCGGAACCAGCTCATTGCCACCACTGTGTAGAGAAGCAGGTCAGGTCAAGCCTCCAATCAGATTGGATTGCTTTCAAAGCTTTTCTGAGTGTCCTGGGTGCCGATGCGGTACGTCCCTGCCCTGCAAAACCTGTAAGAAACAACAAGTGTGTGTATATGTTTGTACCCATGTTTGACCTCTACATGCCCCACAAGTGCTGCAAGTTGCAAGCCTCCTCCTCTCCTCTTCTATTGGTGCTGTCAGAGTCATCAGTACTGCAGATGGTGAGCTTATTTTTTTGCAGCATGACAGCAGGAACAGCAGGAGTGGGTGGGTGGCTTACCCCCTTCCCCGCCACGGATGTAACGTTTACGTCCTTATCTGCAGCGCTCAGGCGCCAAGGATGTAAACATTGCTTCCTGGGACCGGCTTATGGGGGGAGCGCTGGTGCTCCCCCAATGAGCCTAAGGGGAAGGGATGGAAGGGGAATCGCTTCACCTTCAATCAGTCAATCAATCAATATCTGTAAAGTAGGCTACTCACCTGTGAGGGTCTCAAGGCACTGGGGGGATGGGAGGGGGCCTTATCCGAAGAGCCACGTCTTGAGGTTCTTCCTGAAGATGGTGAGCAACGGGCTTTGTCTGAGGTGCAGAGGGAGGTTGTTCCAGCTCTTTGCTACAGCATAGGTGAAAGATCGTCCTCCGGCTGTGGTTTTGCAGATGCGAGGGACAGTGACCAGGGCCATCTGGGTGGAGCTGGCAGGGGTGTGGAAGGAGACGCGGTGGTTCAGGTAGGCTGGTCCTGCGTTGTATATGGCCATGTACGTGGGTGAGAAGCTTGAAGGTGATTTGCTTCTCGACTGGTAGCCAGTGGAGGGTCCTGTGGTGTTGGGAGATGTGTTCTCGGTGAGGGAGGTCCAGAATGAGACTGGCGGTGGTGTTCTGGAAGTGTTTAAGTTTTTTGATGTTCCTAGTTGAGGTGCCGGCATAGAGGGCGTTGGCGTATTTGAGCTTGCTAGTGACTAAGGCATGGATGACTGTCCTTCCGAAGTTTGCCAAGTGTGTGCCAAGAGGAGGAGGTGACAGAGTTTACCTGGCGGGTCATGGATAGAGAGGAGCCGAGGATAATTCCTAAGTTGCAGGCATGCTCAGTCGGTGCAGAAGGGCCGCTGAGAGATGTGAGCCACCAGGAGTCATCCTAAGCTGAGGTGGCGTTTCCGAAGATGATGAGCTCCGCATTGTCGAAGTTAAGCTCTAGGCAGCTTTCTGTCATCCAGGTGGTGACGGCTTCCATTCCTAAGTGAAAGTGCTTTTTGGCCATGTCCGGGTCTTCGGTGAGGGAAATGATGAGTTGTGTGTCATTGGAATATGACACGATGTTCATACCGTGGCTCATGACGATGCCAGCAAGAGATGCCATGTATATGTTGAACAGTGTGGGACTCAGTGAGTATCCTTTGGGGTCTTCGCAGTTGACTCCTGTGGGTCTGGAAGTGTAGGGTGGGAGTCTGACCCACTGCGTCCTCCTGGAGAGGAAGAAGTGGATCCATTCCAGGGCTCTTCGCGGATTCCCATGTCGTGGGGTCTGGTGTGCAGAGTGCTGTGAGAGACCCTGTTGATGCTGCTGATAGGTCGAGAAGTATGAGTGCTGCGGTGTGGCCGTGGTCTAGGAGTAATCAGATGTCGTTGGTGGCTGCCAGAAGTGCTGCGAAAGCTGGACCTGGAGCTGTCCAAGGAGTTGTTGGCCTCGATGAAATTCCGTAGTTGTGCTTTGATTGCTTTCTCCAATGCTTTGGCTGGGTAGGGTAGCAGCGAGATGGGCTGGAAATTCATTAGTTCTGATGGGTCGGCTGAAGGTTTCTTCAGGAGAGGGTGTATTTCGGCATGTTTCCAGTCCTCGGGGAAGATGCCCGTGCTGATGGAGCAGTTGATTGTGTTATGGAGCTCGGGCGATGGATTCGCTGACTCTGATGTATATGTGGTGCGGGCAGGGGTCCCAGGGGGCTCCGGAGTGGGTGCTGTTCATGATGTTGACAGTTTCCTCCGTGGTGAGCATGGACCAGCTGTGGAATGTCTGGGTGGGTACTGGGGGGTAGGTCGGTCACAGGTTTAGTGGTCAAAAAAGGAGGCAAGTTTGTCGTAGAGGTCCTGTGACGGGGGAATGCTGGTGGCTTTGGAGGAGGGATCAGTGACCTTGTTGATGTCTGAGAAGAGTTCCTTAGAGTTGTGTGCGGAGGAGTTGATGCGCTCCCCAAGTGCGTCCTTCCTTGCGTTCAGGATTTTTCATTGCTGGGCGGCGGTTGTGGCTCTGAATAAGGCAAGGTCTTCGCTGGATTGTCTGTTCCTCCATTTTTTTCTCTAAACATTTGTGGGTACGCATTGATTCTTGGAGTTCGGTGGTAAACCAGCTGGCTTTCTTAGGTACGCATTTGGCAGATGTCAGCCAGAGAGGGGCTATAGTGTCCTTTCCTTTCCTTTGATGTCTCTCTGAGCATTTCTGCAGCCCGATCGTGAAGGGATCGGGCTGCAGAAATACCCACTAGACACCAGGGACTTTGTTTTCTTTTGAAATTGGCATGAGGAGAGTGACCCCTTTGGCAAGGTCGCTCCCCAAGGGGGGCATTTTTTATAAGGCCCCGTGGGGGCATATCGGCCTATATTAATTCGGCCCATCTGTCCCCAAGGGGGGCAGAATCCTCTAGACACCAGGGATTGTTTACTTTTAAAAAAAATTACAGGTGGGGAGTGGCCCCTTAGGCAAGGGTCGCTCCCTTGGGGGGCAATTTTATTTTAGGCCATTTCTCCCCCCCCCCTTGGGGGCAGATCAGACTATTTTTAGTAGGCCAATCTGCCTTTGAGGGGGGCAGAAACCACTAGACACCAGGGATTTTTTTAATGACAATTTCACTGAAGAGGAGTGACCCCTTAGGCAAGAGTCACTCCCCAGGGGGGCAAATTTATTTTCGGCCATTTCTGCCCTCCTTGGGGGCCGATCGGCCTATTTTAATTAGGTCGATCTGCCCCCAAGGGAGGCAGAAACCACTAGCCAATAGAGATTTTTTTTACTAATGGGGCCCGACCTCTTAGGCAAGGGTCGATCCCCTGGGGGCCAATTTTATTTTAGGCCAGTTGCCTATTTTTCTTAGGCCAATCTGCCCCGAAGGGATGCAGAAACCACTAGACACCAGGGATTTTGTTTGCGCCAATTTCACGCAAGGGGAGCGACCCTTTAGGCAAGTGTCACTCCCCTGGGGGGGGGGGGGATTTATTTTAGGCCATTTCTACCCCACCTAGGCACCAGGGATTGGTGTGTGTGTGTGTTTTGTTTGGGGGTGCAGCCCCTTGGGCAAGGGTTGCTCCCAATGCACATTACGGTTGGCCATTTCTGCCCACCTTTGGGGCAGATCGGCCTATTTTTGTAAGGCCCAACTGCCCCCAAGGGGGGCAGAGAGCCCACCAGACACCAGGGAAGAATTGTTTTAAAAAAAGAGGGTGGGGGTATGGCCATACCCTCACCCCAAATAAATGGGGACAAAGTTGTTCTGCCCATCGGTGGGCAGATGAGGCAATTACCCCGATCCACTCCCTGGGGGTGGGGGGGGGGGAGTGCAGAAAGCCTACTAGATGCTAGGGAATTTTAAAAAAAATAGTTGGGTGGTTATGCCCCCACCCCAACTGAAGGGGGTAACAGTCTTTCAGCTCTCCCACCACACACTAAAACATCTTATCCCAACAGCAAACAAGAGGACATTTGATTATTTTGGGTTTTGGTTTTACATTTGGGCCATGAGAGCTTGTCTAACTCTCAAAATCGTCCCATTTGAAATGGTGAGGGCTGCACTTTTTGTACTTTGGGATACTGTCATGTAGAAAAATCTACGAGACTTAGCCACATCTGAAAACTAAACATCTTTGTGAGTCCAGGGTGGTGTGCTTCACATGCACCCTGCACCATTTCCCTACCCACAATGTCCTGCAAACCTCCAACTTTGCTTGAAATCACACATTTTCCCCACATTTTTGTGATGGAATCTTCCGGAATCCACAAAATTCCTACCACCCAGCATTGTCGCATCTATACAGATAAAAATTCTGCCCCAATTGTCAGCCTAAAAATGTTTTTTCCAATCTGCCCTTTTGGACCTGCTTTGGTTCCCCCTCAATTTCGACATGTTTTTGGCTCTTCCCTGCCACAGGCACTTGGCCCACCTACACAAGTGAGGTATAATTTTTATCAGGAGACTGAGGGGAACATTTGGTAGTAGGAAATTTGTGAATATTTTTTTTACCTAAATTTGATGTTTGCTGAGTATTCTGGGTAAGAAAACACTGGGGAATCCACGCAAGTCACACCTCCCTGGACTCTCTTGAGTGTCTGGTTTTCAGCAATGTCTGGCTTTGGTATGTTTCCCTAGATGGCTGCTGAGCCCAGGACCAAAAACGCAGGTGCCCACTGCAAAAACAGGTAGTTTTGTATTTGATCATTTTGAAGTGTCGAAATAGTGTTTTGGGCAATTTCCAGTTGCGGGCACTGGGCCTACCAACATAAATGAGGTACTATTTTTATAGGAAGACTTGGGGAAACACCAAATAGAAGAACAAGTGTTTTTGTTCCTTTTCTTTCTCTACATTTTTTCCTTACAAATGTAAGACAGTGTGTAAAAAAGACGTCTGTATGAGAAATGGCCTGCAATTCACATGCTAGTATGGGGACCCTGGAATTCAGAGATGTGCAAATAATACTGCTTCTCAACACCTTATCTTGTGCCCATTTTGCAAAAACAAAGGTTTCCTTGATACCTATTTTTCACTCTTTATATTTCACCAAATGAATTGCTGTATACCTGGTACACAATGAAAACCCATTGCAAGGTGCAGCTCCTTTATTGGCTCTGGGTACCTAGGGTTCTGGATGAGCCTACAAGCCCTATATATCACCGCAACCGGAAGATTCCAGCAGACATAATGGTATATTGCTTTCAAAAATCTGCCAAAGCTGGAAAAAGTTTAAGAAGAAAACGTGGAGAGAAATGGCTGTTTTTCACCTCAATTTCAATATTTTTTTATCCTAGCTGTTACTTTCTATAGGAAAACCTTGAAGGATCTACACAAATGACCCCTTGCTGAATTCAGAATTTTGTTGATGACATTTTCAGGGAAAAAAACACAAGCTTTCTTCTGCAGCCTTTTTTCCCCTTTTTTGGAAGAAAAAAAACACATTTTAGCTGTATTTGGCAAATTTCTTGGTCTCCTTTAGGGGAATCCACAAACTCTGTGTACCTCTAGAATCCCTATGATGTTGGAAAAAAGGACGCAAATTTGGCATAGGTAGCTAATGTGGAGAAAAGTTATGAGGGCCTAAGCGCGAACTGCCCCAACTTGCCAAAAAAAGGAGAAAAGGCCTGGCAGCAAAGGGGTTAAGATATCATGGCTGGGGTTGAGGTCGAATGGACCATGCAAGAACAATACCAACCTCATATGTGAATGTTATGGCTCTCTTGAATTTTCTCTCCTAATGGAGGTCTGATCCTCCCTTGTGTCCCTGGTTACATCTTGGTGCCTCCAATATTGCCTTGGGGAACTGATAGCCCTATTGGCTCTGGGGCCTCCAATTCCTAGGAATAGTATGTTGGAAGCCACAGATGCTGGGGCACCAGCAGTATCTACTCCCATGTTGACTGCTTCCACACTCACACATCGGTGCCTCCGGACCAATCAGATGCATTTGCCTGTGGTAATGGGAATTACTGAGACCTGGACTGCAGGTTGGACAATGGCACCCCACAAACAGCTGGGGCCATCAGTGCTTAATTTGTGCCTGTTGTTTCCGGTGCTGAGCACCGCCACTTATTTTTGAGGGCCGGGGCTTATTCTTTTGCCTCAAGCATTTGGCACGAGCAAAAGACACATATGGGAAAGACGAGGGAAGGGAAAAACGAAAAAGCATCACAAAGGGAGAAAGTAGAAAGCTGCTAGAGTGAGCTGAGGAGGCTGTGAGTGGCAGTAAATGGATTGAAGAGGCTAGAGATAGCTTCAGGTTTACGCCGCCTCAATATTCCGTGTTCCCACATTTAATTGCAGGAGCCGCATGTTTAAGAGGAGGGTTTTGGGCACTGGCACGTTTTTATTTACAAATTAAGCACTACTGACCTGTGGATCATTCCTAAAACGTCTCCTGCGTGGTACGCAGTGCTTAATTTGAGCAGGTGCTTTCCAGTGCGCGACACCGACACTTATTTACGAGGGCCGGTACTTATTTTTCTGCAAGCAAAAGACAATATGGGAAAGACGGAGGAAGATAAAAATGGGAAAGCGTCAAAAAGGGAGAAAGCAGGAAGTTGCAAGGGTGAGCTCAAGGGGCAGGGAGTGGATGTAAATAGATTAAAGGGGCCCGAGATGGCTTCAGGATTACGCTCCCTCAGTAGTCCGTGCTCCCACATTTAGTTACAGCAGCCGCGTGTTTCAGAGGAGAGCTTTGGGCACCGGCACGTTTTTATTTACAAATTAAGCACTAGGGGCCATCCTCCACTATTGACCTAATTATGGAGCTTCCATGTACAAACTGTCCTCTGCTGGTGGAAAGTGAGTCTACAGAGGAAATATCCCGTCTCCTCGTGCCTTGCCTGTGCCTGTTTGCAGCATGGAAGCTGAGGTTGGAGCGAATTAGACCGTGAATACGGGGAGGTTGGTGCAGGGATGTCTGCCAACGTAATATCTCAGACTTCCCACATAACGTGAAACTCGACCTGAATATTGTGAAACCAGACACATCTCCCATCGGCCCAGTGAAACGTCAGTGTGCTTCGGTCCTCCTTTGACACAGTACGAGTCTGGGTGGAAAGAGAGCGCTCAGTTGCCCTGGTGCCACCCAAACAATTGCAACAGATAAAAGTTGAGATTACGTGAGGAAAACTGCAAGATGATGTTAGAGGAATGGGGCATTGGCTCCTAACTTGCTGCAAATGTGTTTCACTATCTTGTGACCTTATACGGCAAGTATCACTCCTTTACTCATTCATTATCCTTCAAGGCCATAAAAGACTGATTACGATGAAAAGAGCAGTATAAACAACCCAGAGTCTAACACTACCCAGTGATGTTAGAGCCAGAAGGCGGGCATGTTAGCATTTTTTGCAATCATCAGTTCCACCTCAAGTACCGAAAGCTCATTGACGATCATTTATCTGAAGTGAGAAAATTGTTCTGTAGTACTTTTCAAGTGTGTCAACCTTCACTTTAATTAATATCGAACAAGCTCTCTGTTGGCAGTGGCTTCAAATGCGGCAGCATTAAGAAACGCTGGACTTTCCTTGACATTTTTAATGAAGAAATGTAAATCATATTTTGGTTACTGTGTAACGTTGGATGTTCATTAACTAATGCTAAATTGCTGTGAAACACCTGTGGAAGTACTTCTGGCAGCTATATGATTGTCAAGCGCTTGTGTTTCTGTAGAAAGCTTTCTAATGAATGCCAAATTAATGTGTAAGGATTGTTCAGTGCACAATGTTCTGTACCTCACCAAAGGTCTGGTCTATTATTTCAACAATATTCATCAGAAAAAATGACTTTAGCCCACAAATGGCATTACCAGCTTGTACACTTTCACACAGGAGGTAATCATTTATAATAACAGCTTCCAGGATATTTCTGCTCGTGCAGTCTTTCCTCCATGTTTTATCCACAGGCTTCAATATATTTGTTTTTTTGAGTAAACTGTAATTGTAGCGTAAAAAGGTCCGTGGAAATGTAATCAAAATAGACAATACCATACTATGTACTGTACGTTTTTATTACATTCAAGTAGCCTCTCTTCCAAGAGAACACAGTAGTGAAAAAAACAAAACAATAATTACAGCTTTTCTTTGGGACCATGTGATGCTTTGATTGATTGCACAAATAGAGCCAATCCACAGCTATATACTTTTTTGGGTCTTACTTTATGTGTTTATATATTTTATTGGGTACATTTGTACTGCATGAGCTTGGCTCATCAAGCATTTCTCCGCACTTTCCGCAGCTCATATAGAGATATTTGAGGACTGTCTGGTTGCAGGATGTAAAACAATGCAAACTTTTGTATAGCATTTGCCATGGCTGTCAATATCCAGCGCATGGCTAGGGTATGTCCTGTGTTCCTCTTTGGTGGAATCCCACAACAAGCAGCATTAGAAAAACTGTCACTCGACCTAGTCACCAGCAAGTTGGAATAAGGGGACATCCTCTAAGACAGGAATGACAAAGCAACTCACTAGAAGACTACAAATAATCCAGAATTCAGCAGCCAGACTCATCCTCACCCTCCCACACAGAACTCACATCACGCCACACCTCAGGGAACTTACATTGACTCTCTATACAGAAAAGTGCGCAATTCAAACTTCTCACACACAAAGTGCTACACAACTCAGATCCCAACAGTCGCATCTCCTTCCACCAAGAATCCAGACACCTCCGCTCCGTAGGGCTCCTACTCGCACACATCGCACACATACACAGGACCAGATCAGGAGAAGGGCTATTTTCTTATATCCCTCCTAAATTGTGGAATGACCTCCCACTCCACATTTGAGCTTCCTCCTCTCCATTTGAATTGTGCAAGAAGCCGAAGACCTGTTTTTTCAATGAACCAACCTCCCAAAGGCAGAGCAAGGCACACACACTTGCTCAGCACCAGGTCACCCACGTGGGTGTTATTGTACTTTACAAATATACATAAAATAACAAGCATTTACCATGGCTGCCTTTAATCCAGTGCATTCCGGTGGGCTGCTGTTCTGCAAATCGAACCCAGAATGATAACAATTGCTTGTTAGTGCAAGTCCACAGGCACAGCTGCCTCACAATGCTTCCTTCCACCTCACTCGTGAACACATCTACATGGTTACTGCAACACGGGGAGCCCATTCACCTACTCGTGCGTGACACTAACGCAAAGCCCAAAGAGACTCCACTTCTAATCTCCACTACTTCATTCAGAAATGGCTATAAATGAATGTAAAGCACAGGTGTTCTGCTCCTTATTCGTCTTCCACCCACTACAAAATTTCCTGCTGCTTCTGTCAGGATAAGAGCAACAATCAAGTCAGTTATGCAAAACATGAAAATGCTTCTCACAAGCAACACATTGCAACCCAATACTCTTACAACCAAGCATTACTCGACGAGGTAATGTGCCCCCATCCATCAGCGTGCTTTAGCGCCTCATCAGGGGTGATATTTTCTTTACTAAGGCAAACACAATAAATAGCTCGAGTGAGTGCTGGATTGTTGATGAGTTCCATGGTGCAATGAGTCTGTTGGAGGCGATAACTGGTAAAGTTGTGAGTTCCTTCCTGAATATTTTCCACAAGAGGGACAGCCTGACTCCTAGGGCGCTAGTAGCTTTGTTTTAAGATGGGAATACGTGGTCAGAATTGCGCTGACTGAAAAACGTGTGACTACATTCAGTACGATTTTGAGTTCAATCAACATTGTAGCACTGAAGGCAAGTTAATGTGATGTTGCTGTGAATTTATATTGAGTGCCTTGTGCAACCCAAAGACCGATTCAAAGCACTTGACAGCAGCCATAAAGGTCACCCCCCCCCCCCCCCCCAACCTCATGATTAGTCATTTGCTTACTTAAATAGCCAGGTCTTGAATGCATTTGTGAGCATTCGTGGTATAGTAATAACTGAATGGAAGCCGCATAGTATTCCACAAACAAGCCATTTTGCAATATACAACGCATACCATAATCAGGATGGCACAGGCTTTCGCTCTCATTAATGAGACCCTTCTAGAGAGGTACACACATGGGTGGATATTCTGTGCAAGCTTAAATTTAAAGATGCGCCTTTCAATTACTTTTTAAATCTGAGAGCATATCACTAGATCATGGTCTAAATACACTCCCAGACTCTCAATGCAGCATTTTGTTAGTGGTGGTGCCCTCAAGGCTGCTGGGCTGACAAACGGCAGGGAAGAGGCATTCTCCATTTCAGCAGCATAATCTGTTTTGCCACCATTGAGAAGAAACGTGCTGTCCCGAATGTAGAATAAGCCTAATTTAAACAATTGTGAAGGCGACAATTAATTTAATCTCACTTGTCAAGCTGAAGCAGCAGTTGGGTGTTAACCTAACCTGAAAGTCCAATTTTGAAGATCTAATGACCCCCACTAGAGATAGCTTTTATGAAGTAATGAAAAAGGGGCAGTGTTGGATCCTTGCTGGACTCAAAAGCTAAGCACACAGGTCTGAGAGGAGAAAGTGCAACGCTTAACTTGTTGCACACATCAAAGGACTCGAAGGGCTTAGCTAACCCACCGAGGCAAGTCCATAATCAAACCTTGGCAATAGAATGTGGTTGTCGACTGTATGACTGTATTAAAGACCACCAACAGGTCCAATACAATCATAACTGCTGATATCCCCTGACTGTAAGCTTCAAACTGTATTTCCTTGATGACAACAAGAGCAGACTCCAAACCTGTGATAAGGACAGAAGCCTGATTGACATTCATCTAGTAAAATGCTGACACAGCATGCTGCTAGAGCTGTTACTTCATCTCCTGCTTATGGCTTTTGGCCAAAACCAGTAGATTGGTTACAGGCCTGAAGTTATAGGCTCATCTTAAGAAATAGATTTAGAAAAAAATTAAACTAGAGGAGCTGCCATCTTTTTATTGCACTGACACTGTCCTCAGCAAGAGCTTGAGTCCTCCCCATGGTAGCCAAAATTAGGGTTGTGGAGATTTGGGTGTATTATAAGGGTATAACTGCGGGGCCCTATTGTGCAGTACACTCACATATACCATCTTAGGTCCAGTCAGGCTTGTTTACTTAACCTCAAGCTCTATCTTGGGTAGCTGTGGCTGTAAACCGTAAGGCTTAACAAAAGGGCTATGGCCCAGATTTAAGAGGGTTTAGCGTCTCCTTGCGCCACCTTAATGCCATTATTTTATGCTAATGTGGCCCAACGAGGCCAAAATTGCTGCACCAGATTTACAAAGTGGCACAATACATGCAGGCAAAATGTAATGTAAGGAGAACAAAAAATGGCACAAAAAAATCTAAAAGATTTCTTTGCTCCATTTTTTGCAGCATTTTTAATGCATGCTCAGAGCAGGCATTAAAAGGGGGCACACCTTTATTTATAATGGGCCCCTATATACTGTTCAGGGTTAGTGCCAAAATGTTGGTGCTAACCCTGAACAGTACATCAATAAAGTCAAAACGTTTGACGCTATTGGCCCCTACCCTGCAACATGGTGCCCAGTATTTCAAATATTGCGCACACATTTTGCGGTTGGGAGGCACTAAGGGGTGCAAGAAAAGTTGTGCTGCACTGGGTGCAGCGCCACTTTTCTTAAAACTGCCTCTATGTGTAATGCATTTAACGGCCCCAAACAATGGAATAAGAAGGTCACGCAAGAAGGAGACACAACAGAACTTTATAAAAATAGAGTATATTTGTATGCGTTTTTAAAGTCCTTGATCATCAAAATCCACCAGATGGTTCCAAAGATATGAATTTTTAAAGCATTAAATAACTTTTATATCAACTGCAAACTAGCATTGCCCACCAAAAGTTTGTAAACTTTTGAAAAGTTTGAAAAAGTTAGTTCGACAACTCTGACCAGACGTGGGTGACCAATTCTGACAGGGCAGAGGTATAGGAGGCTAGTAAGGATACTTTAGGCAGCTACCTGGCAACCAGAGCGTCTTTGAAGCAAAATCCAAACTTTACAGGACAACTGCCTTAGACGATAATGGACTGGTCCAGATGCTGAGGGATGCAGCCAAAGGATACGCAAGTATGCTCCTGATGCTGTGCAGTCGATGGATGTAAGTTCTGGGTGAGTCCAAGGGTGAGGTGGGGCGACTTTCACCACGGATCTTGGGGTCTCACTATGTCCTCTTTGCACTAGTGTAAAGGCTGCTGCAGCAGGCATTTGTTTTTTGTGATACAGCCGGCATGCTTCAGACTTTTGGTGAAGGCTAGTGTCTCTCTTGGGCGATGCACCCGAGAGCAGACAACGCCCACGGGTCCAACAGATATGAGTGCAGCTTCTGGCTATCTCAGATAAGTCACTTAAAGTGCTAGGAGTCCGGTAGGAACAAATCTTCTGTGGTGGTTACCAACTTGGCAATTTAAGCTTTTCCAGCTTTAAAGTCCCTTGTGCTATTCCCAGGGGTCAGCCGACTGACCCTTGGAATCTGGGGCTGGGAATCAACTTTTCCCTGAGCCATGAGGCATGGACATGATCCAACCTTAACTAGTCAAAAGGGCAGCAGGTGCAGACCTTCCGTCTGTGCAGTCTCTCTTTGTGAGCTTCCAGTGCCAGCAGGATGGTCCTCCTTCGGTTCTTTCTCCAAATACGCAGTTAACTGAGGTCCAGGGTACCAGGGGTGTCATACTTATCCCAGGACATGCCACAAGGGGACACCACGGGCAATAGCCAATAGGCTAGTGAGTCCCCTCCTCTTAGGTGATTAAGTTCCTGTATGGTTTGGTATCTGCCTATCCCAGAATGCATAATTCTTTACCCTTTCAAGATGTCACAACCCTTCCTTGGTTGTCTGGAGCAGAGTAGCCCATCACAGAGGTGTGACCAACTAAGGGCAACGCCCCCAAAGGAAAACCGGTTCAGACACTGTGTTTCCCTCACTGTGCCTGTCTCCAGCTGGTCTACATGAACCAAAGGCAGCCTGTTCAGAAGTGTTATCACCATTTGCCCTTCAAAGGTGGATTCCCTATGAAGCTTGTATTTTGGACTAACACACCGAGTGGGCATCCTGGCGGAGGAGGTCACACCTCACTCTGCAGCAGCTGCTTTTGTTCTTGAGCCTGCGAGTCATTTACACTTCTCCCCAGGTGGTCAGAAAGCTGTCTGTGTGCCAGGCCCCTTGTGAGACCACTGGACCAGCTGAGGCACAGAGTGGCAACTTTCTAAAAGTTGCCTAACTTTAAAAGTGACAAAAATGCTTAATTGACCGTCAAGTTGCATTTAATGCCGTGATTAATTTGATACCTTACATGACCCAGTTAGGTGGTCTCACTCCAGCGTACCAACTGGTAACCTTGTGTTAGCGAATGGGGCTACCAACATTTTCGACAGCAAAAATGAAAATTTGGAAGTGTTGCTGTTAAAACATATTAGACATATAAGTCTGACTTAACAAAATACAGCTCCCTGCCATAGGGCTCTATAGGCCTTCCTTAGGAGAGACATACAGATTGTTAAGGGATGGGGTGGCTTTGCCATTAATGGCAAAGGTGAAGTGTGACACTGCCTTTCCAGTCTGCAGTGGCAGGCTGGGGGCCATGTTTTCACTTTGTGACACACAAGGTGGCACAACCAGTGCTGCAGCCTTGAGCGGACACTCTGTCATACATGCCCTGGGTACCATTTATTAGGGACTTATAAGTAAATCAGTACTTGTCAATTGAGGACACCCAATTCAACATAACATTTGTAAAGGAACTGAACACTGTCACTCATGGTTGGACAGCAGGCCCCAGTGCACTCTGGGAGTTGAGAACCCAGCTGTTAATAGTCCAAATGGGGCTGAAAAGTGGAGGGAAACCTGCAAAAGCCTGTTTCCTTATATCGGTAAATTGCTTCTAAGTGATCAATGGACATGCGTGAAGTGAAGAGCCGCTCTAGCTCCATCTTCTCAACGAACATGAGCCGTTAGCACTGTAATAGGATGAAAAGCATTGTGCTCTCGAGAAAGGTCTTGGGTACATCAAATAACTATTAAAATTTGAGAAGGTTTTCCCTATTATTTTTACATTTTAGTTTCTAAAAAAATCATCAAGGTCCTCTATTAAGACATGTGAAGGTTCGATCTTGGAAGTAATATAGGACCATTGAATAATCTTTCTAACCACCTTAAAGAATTCAGCTATGCTATCAGCCTAAACAGTTTATCTTTAGTGTCCTTAAAGTTCTTGATTTCTCAAAGTTCAGATAGATCTTATGACTAGAGTGCTTGCCTTTTATAGGTACTGACTTCTGCCATCTCCTTTCAGCTTTGCTGCAAATTTGGTGCAACCCCTGCACAGACTAATTGTACCAGGGTTTGATTTATGGTTAACAGTTGGGTTCACTGTTCCAGTAGCAGTGGCCAATAATTTTAGGTTATCATAGAGGGTCTAGTAAACCCCTTTTATGGTGATTGACACGTCACATTTCTACCACAAACAACAGAACCTATTGAAGTTCAATATGTTCTATCTCCTCCATTTGCTCGGTTGGATCCAAAGATAGTCTTGCTTTGATCTGGTACGCAAAGTCCAATCTCCTACTGGGAAGTATTATAGCTTGTCATCAGACCATAAAATAGCCTTTTAATCCCAGGGGTCAAATCCAACCTCAGATGGTCACTTAGGATAGTCTGTGTCCTGCATTGTGCTTGGCCTGACAAGCTGACTTGCAAAAGTCAAGGTCATCGACAGTAGTGAAGTTAAGGTTGGCAAGTGGTAAATCTCAAATTTTAAAATCACCAATCACTAGCATCTTATTTAAAGCCCATGTAACATCTCTAGATAGTTGGAAAAGTCTTCTGGTAAACTACCTCCAGGTCCTGAGGTTGGAAGATGACAGTTAAGATAAAAAAAGGAAACGTAGTCACAGTCTTATTTAACTGAAAGAGATTCAAAACTCAAAGGAGAGACATTTTCAGTCATTCTGACTTCACTTGAGAGGGTGTTAAAAATGCTAGCCACCTTTGATCCCGCAGTCCTCTGTAAAAAGGTTAACATTTAATGGAGTTAACTCAGCTAACTGCACCCTATGATATGGCTTAAGTCAGGTTTCGGTATTAAGTGGCGTAAAGAAATCCCAGTGACACCCCTGTAAGGAGTGGTGGAACGCCCCTCACAATACCTATACCCTTGAGCTGATAAGGGTACGGGTATTGAAGGCTGCCTTGTATCCCCCTGCACTGCAGGGGCTGCATGGGGTGTCCATTATGCCCATGTCTGCAATCCCTATGAAATTAATTCTTGTCCTTTCAGTCCTGTCATCACCATCCTTGTCTGTTAATGACCTTGATAGGGAGAGAAGGAGTGCAAAGGGAGGGGAGACCTCAAAAGAAATTGACAATTGACTATGATATAGACGGATTTGAAAGAGTTCTTGCCCCAGGACCTTTAGCTAATTAGTCCACTGACACAGCAAGTAATTATGCCAAGGGTGTTCCCAATCACAGTCGCAGCCGATGGGGCAGCAAAAGGAAAGTACGAGTGCACCTAGCAAGCTTTAGCCTCACAACAGAACAAGATGGGATGGCTTTGTCATCCATGGCAAACCTGTCAGCTTTCCCTGTCACTTCAATTCCAGCATGGCCTGAATATACCAAACAGACATGCCTGTAGGAACACTGCACATATGCAGCTCTTTCATAGGCCTGGTGAGCCCCAGTGGAACGCTAAGCAGTTAATATCTCCATCTATGAGGAACATCAGTAAGACAATTTAGGGGGTCATTCTGACCCCGGCGGGCGGCGGTTGCCGCCCGCCTGGCATGAACCGCCATTTGGCCGCACCGCGGTCAAAAGACCGCTGGTGCAATTACAATTTTCCCGCTAGGTCGGCGGGCGCTACCCAAGGTAGCGCCCGCCGGCCCAGCGGGAAAGAGGCCTGCAACACTGAAGCGGTGTTGCAGGCGTGCGACGGGTGCAGTTGCACCCGCCGCGCTTTTCACTGTCTGCTAGGCAGACAGTAATAAGCATGCTGGGGCCCTGTTAGGGGGCCCCTGCACTGCCCATGCCAGTGGCATGGGCAGTGCAGGGGCCCCCAGTGGCCCCAGGACACCCGTTCCCGCCATCCTCTTCCTGGCGGTGAAAACCACCAGAAACAGGCTGGCGGGAAGGGGGTCGGAATCCCCATGGCGGCGCTGTTGCAGCGCCGCCATGGAGGATTAGCCCAGCCGGGGGAAATCCGGCGGGAAACCGCCAGACCCGGTTTTCTGACCGCGGCTTTACCGCCGCGGTCGGAATGGGCTTTGAAGCACCGCCAGCCTGTTGGTGGTGCTTCAGTCATCCGCGACCCTGGCGGTCATGGACCGCCAGGGTCAGAATGACCCCCTTAGTCTTTGAACCCACTGTTGGTGCTCCGCCCATGTTAGAAGTCATCTCCATGCTAAGAGTCTACAACACTGCTCCAGAGCTTCCTGCCCAGGCATGCCCACATCTCTGGATGATACTGGGGGGTAACACATACCAGCACATGTGAAGGCACAACTGTAGCATCATATGTAGAAGAATTATGCCGTCCACCCCCGTCTCAGGAGCAGGTGATGAGAAAAGTCAATATCCAGCAGAGTGTCTAAGGGTATGGGGTATGGCATGAAGTAGTGGATTCTGTCAGGACAACTGATGAGGGGGGGTGCGACCTAGACAGTTGTTCAAGTGTTGTGGCCGCAGCTGCTTTTCTTACTTCTTACCAAAGAGATGAGTGGCTTGATGTTGGTGCCCCTATGTACCACAGGTTGCCAACATTCAGGTCTGGTGGTTTTCCTTTACAGAGTCAAACAACAGGAGTGTTGTTGACTTTGTGGTCTCTCAATGGATGCACATTGGAGGTTCACAGCAGAGTGCGATGGTGGCTTCCACAAGGTAGACAAGGAACAGACGGGCCAGTGGTGGGTGACAAACAAGATAATGAATGCTGCAGATCGTGGGAGATGGCCCTGGAGTGTTTCCAGGGGGTCATTTTTCCCAGGGAGTGCAGTTGTGAACTTAGGCATGCTTATAGGTTGACTGCCTCAATAGAATAATTCAAAGTGTGTAGCCTGGATCGAGCATTGCCGTTTACATTGAACGTTTTACAGTCACCCAATGGATTGATTTTGAATATGGCACATGAGTCACACATGTGGAAAGCTACTGAGGGGTATCACATACCAACACCAGTGAAGGAGCAACTGTAGTATCATATTTAGAAGAATTTTCAATTTCCTGTACTTAACAGCATAATCATGTAGTAATAACCATGTCCATCATTCCGAAAACATGGAACAGGTGCTGTGGGCAGGAGGAATTTCTCTCTAGAAGAGAGAGGTTTTCAAACTGAGAAGGAACCTAACCTGCGCTCCTTCAGAAACAATTCCACTTACAAAGTATTAAAGGAAAGCTTAAAAAAATGAAAATAAAAACAAGAGCTAATGACAAGTTGCTAATGACAAGTTGTAGAATCTTCCTAAAACTGTAAATAAGGAAACGATAAATTGAACTGAGGTGTACCTCCAGCAGTAGCAAGCCAGGCCCTTGAAATTGAATACAGTGACACCCAAGATTAAGGCTTGAATCATGTCTTGATGGAGATAAAAGAGCTTAAATTTCCTACCGAGAGTGTTTATTTTATTTATTTATTTATTTACTTATGAAGGTAAAAGGAATCATTTTTACAAGAAACGCTGCACATAACCGGAAACAAATAGTACGTAAATCTCCAACAGTGTGGGCAGATTAACATATAGAGGAGGCGTGGTGGTTGGCAATTGGTGCCTATACCAAAACAGAACTTGCCTAGGATGTGTTTGCTGTTTTCACATATGTATATGATTCAATCGATTGAAGACAGTGATGAGAAGAGATGGGGGGTGTTACCCATTTTACTTTCTCTTACGACAGAAGGTGAGTTTTGAGTGTGGTCTTAGAAATCTTTTTATGTAGAATTTAAACATGAAGAAACAAACTCAAATTATGTATTATGATATCAGTCATCTCAAGTGTGACAAGTGTGACACCGAACCATTTACGTTTTCACATGGACGTAACAGGTACTCTATGCATAACGTCAGATTTATGGGCGTCAGCAAATCAGTATTTCACACTGAAATGGGGGCATGGAGAGGGTAGAACAATCGTGACAGCACTATTCTCCATTCAAACTTTGTTCCAGGCCTCAATCCAATTAATAGTTTCTGGCATCTTATCGTAGCAGGTAGGCATCCAAATTTCGGAGATCACAGAGTAAAAAAACACAGAGTATATAGGGACAAAAACGTCAAACTCCATTTCAAAATTATTTAGGATCTGTCTTTCTATGCGACTTGCACAAAAACACTCAAGCAGTTTTGGATAAGAAAATCTACCTACAACTTTCTGGCCCACACCACCATTGGTTTCGCTGGGTGCCCTATTGAGAACATCTACTGCCTCCACACGTATATCCCTCACATGAGAGCCAGGAAGATTAGGATCTTCTTGTCTTCAAAGAACACTGATTTATTTCTCCAGTTCGGCCTACAGTACCTTCACACTTAAGTCAGCAGATCTCAGTTTTACCAGCAAGATGCCCTCCTCCTTCACCGTCACAGACAGATGCTCCAATGTACAGTCTCATTACTTTTTCACTGCAACGTCTTGCGGGGTTGTATCATTAAAAATGTGTGTTTCCAAAAACGAATGAAAAAAACTCCTTGGAACATAGGCCCTCATTCCGCCGCGGGTGACGGAAGCACCGCCAACAGGCTGGCGGTGCTTCCTTGCCCATTCTGACCATGGCGGTAAAGCCGCGGTCAGAAAACCGGGGCCGGCGGTTTCCCGCCGGTTTACCCCCGGCTGGGCTAATCCTCCATGGCGGCGCTGCAAGCAGCGCCGCCATGGGGATTCTGACCCCTTCCCGCCAGCCTGTTTCTGGCGGTTTTTACCGCCAGGACAGGATGGCGGGAACGGGTGTCCTGGGGCCCCTGGGGGCCCCTGCACTGCCCATGCCAATGGCATGGGCCCCCTAACAGGGCCCCAGCCTGCTTTTCACTGTCTGCCTACCAGACAGTGAAAAGCGCGACGGGTGCAACTGCACCCGTCGCACACCTGCAACACCTCCGGCTCCATTCGGAGCCGGCTTCTGTGTTGCAGGCCCCTTTCCCGCTGGGCCGGCGGGCGCTACCTTAGGTAGCGCCCGCCGGCCCAGCGGGAAAGTTGGAATGGCCCCAGCGGTCTTTTGACCGCGGGGCGGCCGAATGGCGGTTCCCTCCAGGCGGACACGCAGCTTGGAAATTCTAGACCTGCCTTCAAACTTCTTGACATGATCTGGGCGACATTCAACATGGTACAGTCTTGGAATTCATGTAGACGATCCTGCTCTTCAGTTAAAAAAAGTAAGTTTGGAGATGATCTCCTCCACATTTGCATGCAATTGTACGACCGTCTTTCCATTAGCTTCTAAGCTGTTGCTGAGAGACTCCAGTCTTTCCTCTGTAACCACTATATTAAGGGTGATCTGCCAGTCTTTTATTACAGCCAGGAGTAAGGACTCAGCTCTAGATATTACAGGATGGTCTGCTACACTCACCTGAGGAGCTTTCTGATGAACATGAGTCTTAGTGGTTGACTTAGGGCCACAGAATTCACTTGTTTAGTCGTTTAGATTAAGCTTTCTTGTTTTTCCCATATGGTGTATCAAACATTCCCAAGCACTCACGTGTTGCATATGTTGACTCTTCATGTAGCCTGGGCTGCTGTAGGGACACTTGGTCATCAAGGTTTTCCACCACTGGCCCCCACAGAACATGCCTTCTTATTTCTGTCTTGTACCACTGCTGCAGTACACAAGAATCTCAGAAGAAGCCTCCAGTTCAGCAGGGAACAGCAAGGCACTCCCTTACATCTCACAACATAAGGCGCCATCTTGGCACTCTCAAATTAACAGAAGTTCTTCCAGAATAAAGTCAGAGATGGAGAGCTCACTATTAATCAATCTTTTCAGTTTGAGGGAGTTTCACACTGTTTTCTCTCCTTGGAACACAGATCCTTGAGGCCCTGTGTCACAGTTTAAGCAAACCAAATGGGCACGGAAGGGATTTGAGCCAGAGCTCTAATATTTTGTTGCTGATAAGGAGTTTTACAAGCTCCACCTTGCATGAGTTTAAACTTAAACACTGAGCGACCAGAGCATACTTTTTTTATGCTCCGTAGGCACAGTGTGCCAGCCCATATTTACACGGCCATGCAAAGCCACTTTGTGCCTTGTAAATATGGACCCCTTTCACACATAACACTTCATGAAAGGAGCGTTCCATGGGTGTTGCTTGGGGTGTTCCCATACAACACCCATCGAACCAGAAGGAATCTGATGCATTTCCAGATTTACAAGTCTGGCAATGCAGGCTCCTATGCCACCTCAGAGGTTGCGTAAGAACGACGCAACAGGAAGCAATATCTTCATTTCTCTTTTTTTTTTTTTACTTTCTAAGTGTCCTGCATTCTGCAGCACACATAGAAAGGGGAACACACCTCTTGTGATTCTTTTTGTGCAGGAAGGTGTCCCTTCTTTGCACAAAAACAATCATCCCTGCAACGCAGGCATCCTTGCACCATGGTGCAAGAGTGCCTGCGTTGGCACATGGCAGCAATTCGTACACCGGCTCAAGCGGAGAGAAGAGAAATGTGCTGTATCTTGTAGATACAGCACATTTCTGCCCTTTCCGGTGGCGCAGGGCGCCGCAGCAAGGCACTTGCGCCGCCACCCTGCGTCACGGGCCTCGTAAATGAGGCCCTTGGTGTGAGAAGATTGCACAAAGGTCAGATAGAAGATAATTCTAGCGCAGGTCCCCAGTAAGTTGAAGTTCCAGAATCTTCATGCTGCTCAGAGTGGTTCAAGTAGGTGGAGATGGTTTTGACCTCCGGACTGCAGGCTAAAATACTTCATCAGCTCATAAATGAAGGTTGAATAGTTTAACAGTTTAATGCCTAACTCCTGAAATCATGAACAAGTTTCTTGAAAAAAACATGATATTCTGTAAATCAGACAATGATTTATGTTTTTAAGTGCCAATACAAATTCACCACAAGAATTGCAATTTTTCAAACTGTGCAATAATTAGCTTTGCCTTTGCCTAATAAACTACTCTCTCTGTTCATCATTGCTGGCTCTGAGAGCATTGCCTAGCTAAATATTCTCTAGTTCGTAGACAACATGAATATTCCAATAGTTCCTAATATATCCATGATTGTCCAGTGAAGATAGAAACTCGTGCCCATTACCTACCTACAATGGATGAAATACGGACAAAATGTTTTGTGCCACCAACCAGGGATGTATTACATTAACAGGGGACACAATTCTGGCTTACACCTGGAAGATCTTCATTGGTTGTGCTTGACACACACACCCAACTGTGTGCTGTATAAAACAGAGACGAAAGCAGCTATTTTTACTGCAGACATGAACTCATGCATGCACTATGGACAGCAGATCACTGGAAGACAGACAGGCAGTTTTAAACCGCTGGTCTCGCCTGCAGCTTGGGACTACAACTAGGGTCCAAAACCTTTAACGAATGGTATAGCCCTCATCAGACATTATAAAGCTCTATGGAATTCCAGACAGAGAGGGCCTAGCTTTGACAACCTCACATGGAAATCAGAGCTGTTGCATCGACATCTGGATAGCCATGCCAAAGGGATATATGTCATTCAAATGAGCATCTAACACTGATTATCCAAGTGTTCCTTCATTTTTGGAATTTACATTTTTTTTAAATCATTTGTGACACGTTCAGCTTACAGACTTTCATAATCAAACTAAAGAGATTTTAAAATAAGTGACAATAGTGCCAAAATGTAAAGGGAAGCCAGGCATGAAAGAGGTGTAAAGGTCTTGGCCGGATTAGACAACATGGGTAGAGAGAGAAAGAGTTGGGAATAAAATGCTAGACAAAATGCTAGAAGATGTCACTTTCTTGTTACCTGATCCCCTGTGATATACGTTGGGGCTATGGACTGACAGACTGGCAAAATATGGCTCCATCTGCAATGTAGTCTTTGTGCTGGCATAGTAGTTTTGCATTTATCCATATTAAGTGTCTGATTTAGATATTGGCAGTCTTACTGTCAAGCTGTGTCAGCGGCAGGCCTGAAAAGACCGTCACGTCGGCTGTCTCCCACTCGCTATATTCCGATGTACTGCAGCTAAGCCAAAGACTGCGGTGACGAAGTACACTCCGTTGTGGCAGCTGCATCTCGCAGCCGATGAGGCAGACTCCAATACCAATGATTAGCACTCTGTTGAAGTCCTGATGGTGGCATCCCACCTAGCCTATCTAGATCACACAATTGTACTGGAGGGTGTCAGCAGCAGGCCCATGACAGCGGGAGTCCGTCATGGGACCCGTTCAGTAAAGTACCATGGCTGTGGCCATTGGTTGAATGCCAGTAGCCTACACCTGTTGCATATTGAACAATTGTGAACACCTGCAAAACACACTATAAAACACACTCCATTTCAGACCATGATTCTTTGTGATTCTAATGTAGAAGACCAGACAGCCAGACAGCCAAATCCACAACATAGGAGACAGGTTTTTTGATTCTGCTTACCTCCCTCTATGTGTATTTTTTGTTAAATCAAATGTTTTGACAGTAGTCTTCATTTTTTTAGTACTAGTTTTGTTTAGCTATATTTCACAATGGGAGAGAGAAGAAATCCCTGTTTCACAGAGGGAGAATTGTATGTCATGGTGGATGAAATCATTAGAGTAGACCCACAATTGTTTGGAGCACAAGTCCAAAATACTGCCATTTCTCAAAAAAGGCAAATGTGGACCAGAATAGTTGGCAGAATGAATGCAGTTGCCAACAACCTGGGCACACAGGAGGAGATTAGGAAAAGGTGGAACGACTAGCAGGGAAGGTTTGTTCACTGGATGCCAAGTGTCACTTGGAGGCCCAAAGGACTGGTGGTGGCTCTCCTCTCCACCATTACAACTCTTTCCCTGGGAAGAGAAGGTCCTGTAAATCCTCCATTCTGAAGGCTTGACTGGAATCCATGCTGGAGTGCAGACAGGTAAATCAGACCTATGTATGTCTCCCTAATCACCAATGGAGTCCTGACCTTAAGGCAGACTTTTAGAATGCTGCAACAACATTAGCAACACAGACATAGCTAACTTTGAATAAACAAATTCTGTTCTGTCATACAAATTACCAGCAGCATAGGTGTAGGTCTCCTTCTAACATAATGCAATATGGATAGTACGATTGTGTGTAGTTCCTCATGGATTATCCCTAGCATGAGATAGCATGGTGTTCCTAAATTGTATTTTCTCCTAGTCACATTATAGCCATATGGGTGTACCAGTTGCAAACTTGTTTTCACCTCTAAGATAGTCTTTGAAAGTGGTTTATGCAGCTTATTTCTTAAACAAGTATTATCCATGGTGTTATATGAGGTATTCAGTAGATGCATGAGGGACCTATGGAAAGAGATTTCAAAAGAACCCCCCACTTATGCTGTGTTACAAACAATGCTAACAACAGGTGGAGGCTCACATCTAGTTACATAGGTATATATAAGGCCTTGAACGTCATGATGGACAGACCGCTGGACACCCTTAGAACCCGCTAAGACACTGACCTTGGTAGAGAACTATTGGATGCTGAGTGGGACCGGGTGCTGGCATATGCACACAAGGTATCTAGAAATACACGACTTAAGTTTATTCAATAGAACTTTACGCATAGGTCATACCTTACTCCTCATAGACTTCAGGCTACAAATGGCAGTGGATCCCAGGGATGCCCTAGGTGCTCGGCACCAAATGTAGACTTTGGCCACATGACGTCGGGGCTTCTCAAACCTGACGGATTACTGGGACACAGTGATATCAAAGACTAACCATAGTTTACATAGGTCTTTACCTGCTAACTTGCCCCGCCCCATTGCCCAGCTCTGGTCTGAGGGGGTAGATGAGTGGGAGTCTCTAGGCATTGAGGACGGCTCCACAGTTGATGACAGTGTACCTATAGCACAGAGAGGGGGAGAACCCCCAGAATCAGGGGACAGGGGGAAGTTCAGAACATTGCTCTCTCCTCATAGAGAGGCTGGTTGTCAGAGCCGAGGGATTGAGGGACCCCCCACCCTGATACTGCCACTGGGCACACACAGGCACATACAGACTGAAGACACACTGCTATTAACTAGCTCCCAGCCTCCTCTGGCATCCTGCCCATGTTATACCCCCCAAAGACAACATCACTAGACAAATACGCACCTATATGTCACACACTACTGCAACTGGGAAAGATTCAGGGACCACTTGTTTGGAGGCCATGGCTACACAGTTATGAAGTTTTAAGTAGTTTTTACAGTTCTGATGTATTGCTTGTTATGACATTGAACATATCCTTGATGAACACTCACCCTACTACTGAGGAGGGCGCAGCACAAACGGTAATGGCTGTACTGTAAGCATGACACCACCATATGGTCGGTCATACTTACTGCATTGATCCACCTGCGAGTACACTAGAAGCTGAGACAATATATGAGACAAATACATATATGCAAAATATTTGCTGTACCTATCGTTGAACCACATGCAACAGTGAGATCATCTGAATATACTGTAAAATGTATATGAAAATGCCATAAAGGTAAAGACAAAAAAATCCACGGTGTTAACAGATGACTACAATTACCATGATGCTCTGTTACTGGATCTGAAAAACAATACTGGGATCTAATGTTGTTACACGTTCTTTACTTCCATATGCACATATATTTAAAAAACAAGTGCATTTGTTAGTCACCATGTCATGCTATGGTTTAAAATATCACTTCATGTGTATATAAACCATGTTGACACCTGCTCTTAACTACACTGAGTTGATAAAAATGCTTGCATCATTCATTGTCTGTTGAATCCAAGATATCCAAAAATGTGTTGTAGTATGTTCAACAGAATCAGTAGCGACACACACGTTAAAATTCACTCTCCATATGAGAACAATTAAAATATCATGTCCATTATGAACCATTTTGTGAATGGTCCAGTACACCCATCTACTCACCCACTGTCTTGGGTTTAATGTCTGTCACATGTAACCTACGAATCTGAACTAACACTTTGGCATTTCAGGGGAAAGCTACAAGGTCAGCACTGGAGTTGTCATCTGTGTAAATCAGGCTGCACAGGAAAACAATGAAAATAACACAAAGGGCCAATCAGTCAATCTCACTCTTTCTAGGATTTAGGTTGGCCCTTTTGTAGACAAAAACGCATGAAATGCACAAACAATATTTTGAGCACATATCCTCAGTATCCTTTACAGGTCCAACCACCTGGCCCAGTGCACCATCGTCTGCCAGCCAAAACACCACCACTCCAGCTCAGGAGCTCCGGAGCAGGCCTTCAGTGAGGGCTCTAATGCTGCAAGTCTGGATGACGAGGAGCAAGCCGGTCCATCTGGTCTGTCTGGCCAGTCGGCTCCAGTGAGGCAAACCCAGGCCACAGCTACACCTCCCACCACAGCTGCAACAAGACCTCAGTGTGACAACCCCACCACTTCTTGTGCACCGAGAACCAGCACACCAATCCTGTGCCCCCCCGGTCCTGGCTACTGTTGAGCCACCAACAACTCAGCCTCCAGTTCTGCCAGGGCACAGTGGTTTGGGGCACACTTCAAGGGCACAGGCTGGTGTGTGTGTATGGGTCATGGGAGGTAATCTATGGGCCAGCTAGGGCAGGCTACTGAGGTGTTAGTTAGCCAGGCCACCCTTGACCAAGTCTTGGGACCAGACCAACAATCCCAAGACGTGATGGGCCGTGTCCTAAACGAGCTACAGGACATTAAGCGGGTGCAGAAGGAGAACAATGCGGAGATGCAGAACATCAATTCCAATTTGTGCTCCTTTACTGGGGTGATGTATGGCATTTATCACATTATGCACAAGGCTTTTTCCAGTCCATCTACCCCTTGTCTGTGGTCTCTCAACATCTGGCCAAAGTACAACACTGCCAGCAACAGACAGGGAGGCCCTCCCACAGGATAAGCCTCCCCCTCCACCCCTGTCGCTGCACCTCCTGCACCTGTGCCCCCCTTCCTCCCCAGAGGGGGCGGTGATCTGTACCAACAGCAGAGGACGCCAAGACCAAGATCATCACCTCCAAGAGACGCCAAACCTAATTTCCTTCTTCTGTGCCTACCAGTCACTCTTCGGACTGTTTCATGGACACAATTGCCTTTTCAGAGGACAGTTGTGTTTTGGACATTGGACTTCAAACTCCATTTGGCTCTACTACTATGTTTCCATCCACCATGATAGACTCTTCTTAGTTTATTTCATCTTATTTTATTTCACCTCTCCCTGGTTTTTGCATCTGAATAAATGCAATGGACACAGAGTACAACATTCTTGTTTATTTGTTGCATGTCCATCTTCCACCATCATGGTGGGGAAACTATTGAACCTCCAACTCGGAAAAAAGGTTGCAATTACAAAGAGGAAAAGTGTCAACAAATGTATTGAAAGTAAACAAACGTGACTGTGAATGTATGTGGAACATACTAATTTTACAAGCAGTTCCTTGTACGAAATAGAGTCTGGGTTACAAAAACCACTCCTAAACCCAATATCTGTGACATTCAGAGTTATAGGCTCCACTACCTTGATACCATGGAGAAAATGGGAACATGCAATGGGAATACATTAAATAGGCAATCACTGATGCATGAGCTCAGTTGGAGCTACAGTTGGAGCTACACATTCTCCCCTCACAACAGGAATCCTAGATCAGTAATACCAGTAGTCCACATCATGGCAGTGACAATATTTGAGGCCACATGACCGGTACAGGATACTGTGGCTAAATCTGACGCAATGACACATTCACAATTCAGTGGGGTGCTAACAAAAAGTCCTATCACCTATGATGAAACACATCAACAGCTACCTCCACAGTCCACAAATTGAAGATGTAGCTAATTTGGGAGAGCAGTATGGTAGGGCTTGATATACACAAGTGGTTTGAGCAACTCACGTGGCACATATTGCTTAGATAGCACCATCACACAGAAAACAGGTCAGATACAGTCTTCAGAACTTCCATGTTATTGGAGTGCAAGTTGTCTTTGGAAAAGATTTGTCCATCCCAAGTGGGTGTCTGTCTCAGGATCAACACAGGAACACTTTGTACTTCAAAACAGCAACATATCACAGCAAATGTCACAACACTGAAATGTCCAAATTAAGATGATATGGTGAAGGACAACATATTAAATTGAAATCACTTGGCAAGTCATGAGGACACACATACTTAGTCAATGACCACATAACCCAATGTAGGGAAACTCCACTAACATCTTTGCCTTGAACTTTCCTGCACTGACCATTCCTAACAAATTACCATAGCAGACAGATATGTACTCTAGGACACAAGTTGTACTGACAATGGAGCTTACAATTTGTAAAGGGATACTTACACTCGGGTGAAGAAGTGGGCAATCACATCTTGACGTAAGCCAACTCCTCCTTCACCACTGTCATCTTCATAGGGCATCTCAACATACTCACCCAAGGGTTCATCACAGACTCCCTCCTCTGCAATTATAGGGCTCTCTCTCCTCTGGGCGGTGTTATGGAGAATGCAGCAGGCCACCGTGATTTAGCATACCTTATTGGGTGAGTAGAGGAAGGCTCCACCGGTCTTGTCTAGGCACCTAAACCTAGCCTTCAGGAATCCAAAAGTCCGCTCTACTGGCCTCCATATTCTTCCAGGGGCCTCATTGAAGCAGACTTCCCCTGGCGTTGTTAGATTCCTCTACGGTGCCAATAACCACAGTTGGTTAGGATACACTGCATCTCCTACACAGAAACAACTCATTAACAGATCAGTCACATATCAAACCATTGCCCCTTCCTAAACTAGGATTCAGGCAAAAGATCATCAAGTCATGTCGTACTTACCAAGAAGCCAGGTCCTCTCTGGTTCAAGTTGTGACATCTGCATGGATATATTACTGTTCCGTAGTATGAATGAAGCATGTGTCGAACCAGGGAAGAAGGCGCAAACACTTGAGATGTATAAGTCTGGTATGTAGACAACTTGCACATTGATGAAATTAAAGTTTTTTCGGATGTGGTAGACCTGTTCTCTGTTGTGTGGTGGCACCAAGGCAGCATGTGTGCCATCTATTGCTCCAACCACCTGTGGTATTCCACCCAACCATAAAATTCTCCATTCACGGTGGCAAAATCTTATGGGCCTGGGAAGTGGATGTAGCCGTTGATCTTTTCATCAGGGAAGCAAGGACTTCTTGTAGCACACCACTGAATGTTAGCTGGGACATGCCCCCAGATACTGCCACAGTGTATTGAATGGTGCCAGTGACTACAAAATGCAGTACTGCCATACATTTTACTATTGGTGTTATGGCTGTTGGATTCCATTTGTGAGGCAGGAGATCAGGCTCCAACTACCAACGTAAATCCAGGATAGTTTGCCTATTTAGAAGATGTTGCTGAATGACGTCCCTTTCCTCCACTGTGGCAAGGTCTGGAAAGGGTCGGAAAACCTGGAGCTGTCGCCTCCTACCCATGGTTGGGTTCAGATGTCTGTAGGTATGGAATAGAAAAGACCAGGTGAAATGGTCACACCAAGCTTTTAATGTCAATACACATAAGAATTCTGGTAACAGTAGAAATTCCTTTGGGTAATAGATGTACACACATTGACCTCAAATATTTGATCCCCTAAGATCTTACAAAACACATATTTAGGAATTTTCTGTAATCATGTGCAAATAATACATTTGAACTGTATTATTTACACTTTGTTTAACAATTGTTTTTGCTTACATACCGTCAACTGAAGTATTACTTCCCCCGCTGCACTATTGTTGCAAAAAAAAGTCACGGTTCACATTTTATTGTGTCATATCTTGCCAAGAAAAGTGTTGTTGATATGTGACATTTAGAGATGTACTATCCCCCATTTTGAGTGCTGGTGATGCAAAAACATTTGTTAAATGCATAGCTTCACATCATAAAATGGCGGCTGACTGACCTTGCCGTCCGAACATTGGATACCCAATGGCCGTCAGTGGAAGTTGACCGTGGAGTTGCTGGTAACCTCCATGACAGGCCCTACCATAGGCTAACGTGTGTTACGGCTACGCATGAACGCCAATGGCTGTGTCCGTCTCCGTCACGGATGGCATCTGCTATGCAGTTGTACTCCGCGTTCTGAAAAAATACTCACTTGCCTCGTAACACTGCAACCATCAAGACCTCCTCGGTTTTTGCTGCTGTTACCTACCTCTGGAAGCCAGGGTGCCAGGCAAAGCAGTGACAGGACCCCTGCATTCTCCTCTGAGGAGCTGGAGCTCCTTGCCAGGGTGGTTCTGTCCATGTACAGCAAACTCTATTGGACCCCAGTGGAAAAGGCACATGTCTGATTAGGGAATGTCTAACTGAGTAACCTCTTCCTTTCTGATTCACAGGGTATGTGGTTCCTTTTTGGTAATGTGGGTAGAGTTGTGCCTGGAGTTGACAGAATGATGTAGCTGGGACACATTTTTGTGACCAATGTCTGAAATGTCTTTGCATGGCTACGTTAAGTCACCTGACAATAAAATCTGTCATGTGTGTCCATGTAACACACACATCCTGTTTCATCACACGAACTGCAAGCCACTTACTACCAGTGGCCAGTAGACAGTGTACCAATAGTGTGTCTGACAAAATGCAGTCAATGTTGAAATGACTGATGTTGAGTGAAAAATGTGGAGGGTCTGGAGTTGTTTGATACTGTACTGTCATGTAGGATTCCAGCACATATTGTGTGTCAGTGTGCTCTAAACTGTTTAAACCATCATGGAGCCACATATAGGTAGACCTATTTTAGGTGCAGCAAGTTCATATGACACTGGCTCACCATCATCCATCCCAGTCTGTTCTATTTGAAATCACATTTGTTCATACAACCCCGAAATCCCTGGTCTCAATGACACATAGCATCCCTCATTTCTTGCCCCCACTCAACCTATGACAGTTTTATGGCAATAAAATCTAGTAACTATTTTATAAATGTAGGTGTGAATTTATGAACAGGGATGTCACAGCAGTATTGTCCAACAGTGACACTGAATCGACTTTTCGACTTTTCCTGTTCTTTTATGTCATCTACACAGGTCAACACCCATCAGAAGTGAGATATCTGGAAGGCCATCGCCAAGAAGGTGCTGACGCTGGGGTTCCACAAACGGTGTAGCCTGCACTGTTGAAAGAGGTGGGAGGACGTGTGTTGGGCTACCAATCAGCCAGGATCAAGTCGGGCAGTCCTCCCAGCAATCCAGGCAGGTGCACCGCACCCTGACCCCCCCTAATGGCCTGCATCCTTGCGATGGCTTACCCAGAGCTTGATGGGCAATTGAGGGCCCAACAGCAGCAACAAGGGGGTAAGTCATTGTCTGTAGATATTGTTGTGGTTTGACCTTTTTACTTTCCAGCTATGGCATTAACCTTGAGGAAGACACACATCCAAAGGCCATGATGATTTCTGAAGGTGTAAGTTGACCATACATTCTCTGACGCTGTGTGTGGTGTATTGCTTTGTGCTGTAGCATGACACTAAGGGCCAGATGTAGCAAAGGTTTCTACCCATTCTGTGTCTATGGGAAAAAGTGTTCGTACATATGGCCCTAGGTTCCTCCTTACAAGGCAAGGACTGTTGTGGGCAGATACATGGCTGGATGCAAATAAAGGGATTGCCAGCATTTTCACAATGACATGAGGGACAGTTTCACAAAACTAGCCCCATGTCATGATTGAGTCAGGTGTGATGGTATGTCACAAATGTGCGTAGTGAATGTAGGCTTCATTACTGGTGACTGTGGCAACCTTCACAATTATGAAGCAGCTGATACATCAGACTTGACAATGCTAAGTTGATGTTATGACAATGTGAGCATGTGCATCTGCACTGAACGTTTGGATATTCGTTGTGCAGTGCCATCATTCCTTCTCTGACACGTTTGAAAGCAGTTTCTCCAGCAAACTTATGATGCTTTATGTGAACAGAAGCTGGTGGACCGGAGTCCTTAGTCCTTCACAAATGTGCATGTAAGCCAGTCTGTGATGGCTAAAGTGAATTTCTATGCCAAACTGTATTGCAAGCAACAGCCAGAAATGTGTCCACATTGGTGGGACAGAGTTGTGTGTCTCACCGACTACTTTTGTGTCCTTAGTTCTGCCCAGAGGAGAAAATTATGATGGAGAGCAATGTGATACTGAAAGGGACATTTGAATGTGGGAGGTAATATCACATAGATGTTGTGGTATCCCATTTTGGGCAGACAATTTTCATCCAAAAACCAATTATAGCTCTGGCTCTGTAATGCAGTGGTTCAGAGATGTAGCCAGGCCTGTGTGTTTACTCATGGTGTTGGAACCCTTTGTTATGGAGTGGACTACAAGTGTATAAGTGACAAAGGCATACATGATATGTGAGCTGAGAGGGGGATAACTGATCTTGTTTCAATTGTTGTGTGATTAACATTGATATCCAATTGTATTCTCACAGATACACTACAACTGTTGTATCTTTTGTTTCAGCATCAACTGGGCAAGGTGAAGGTGACAGTGGCCACATCAGTGGGGTTGAAGCTGGCCACTGGGTATCTGGTGTGGACACCACAGACACTGAGGGACCCAGTGGCATGGCAGGTGAGGGACTGGCCAAGAGGCCATGTGTGATTCAACATCTTCCTTGGAGGCCTCCAATGAACCCAGTCCCTAGTGGGGGCAGACCCTGGAGAGACTGTGACACCTCTTTCTTTGTCCGCCCCACGCATTCCATCCTCCACTCTTCCTCTTGCTCCCCTCTACGTGGCCGTAGTCACTCAGTTAAAAGGGCCGGCATCATCTTTGCTCCAGGTACCTCTGCCCTGCCTCAGTTTCCCGGGCTGCGCTCACTAAGGAGACTGTGGATTTTTTAAAGACGATCGCTGTAGGCCAGACCACACTATTGAATGCCATCCAGGCTCTGGCTGGCCAGGACACCTAGATGCTGGCTTACCTGGATGGCACTCACGGTGCCCTGTCTGGCCTACAGCGGTCATTCCAGGGTCTGGCCTCCTCATTGGCCACAGCCTCACCCCAACCTCAAGCCCAGACACCCACCCCACAGACTCACACATGCAGACACCACACACACCACCACCACAGTTACACCCCCGTCAGTACACCCACCACTACACAGGCACACCCCCTACCAGCACACCAACAGACACAACACCCACCACTACAGCATCACACACCACAAGCACACCCCCAGTCATCACACCCACCACCACACATGCATGCAGAAGCACACCCACAGACACAACATGCACCACTTCATCAACACCCACACATATCACAAGCACACCCCCAGTCATCACACCCACTACCACACATGCATGCACTAGCAGACACACAGACACCACAGCGACAAACACCACAACCACAACAGACACATTCACACACACATACACACACACACACACACACTCAACACAAATGCCCACACTCACCCATCCAACAATCAGTAAAAAAATACAAATCTAAAGGTATAGCACATACACTAGACCCTCAAACACCCACACCTTCAACAGACACATGCACAACATACACAGTCACTCCCTCTGCCTCCCAACCTGGAATACCTCTCAATCACCCTACCCATTTTCCCAAAGCAATCCTTCTTTTTGCCCTTGCCCTGACCCCTTCGACATGCCAAACCACCCCTTCCAAATCCTAAACCACCCCTACCAAACCCACCCCTCCCAATACCAAACCTAACTCTCCCTAACCCAAACCCACCCCTCCCAAATCCAAGGACCCACTCCTCACTAAGATCATTGAGGTGCCTGATCTTTGCCCCATAGATCCCCCTTCCAGAGGAGGTTTATTCTGGCAGTGAATTTAGGAGGCAGGTGATAGGCCTGAAAGGTATTGTGGCCTACATGGGCTGTGACAATAATCTTTCACATTGGATGGACTTATGATATTTCATTGAGTGACTCGTTTAATCATTGTATAAAGTATTTTATTTTGAGTATGCCTCCGTGCTGGCCTTATTATTCAATTGTTACTAATTGTTTGCTGTGTATGTTTGAGCCATGCACTTACTCTCATTTGTGACAGTGACAAACAGATGTTGTGTGTTTTAGTTATTTTTTTTAATACATACATTAGTGTTGTACATTAGTTATGGAATATTAATTTTGGTGCAGGCCTTCATGTGGTTTCTGAGCACTTATACCAAAATGATATGTGTTTCTGTTTTAATGAGTGGAGAATGCATGTGTGTTTATTTTGACATGATATGACATGTTGGCAGGTCACCAGTGAATATCGTGTTACATGCTGTGCACACCCACCTGTAGCATCTTGTAGTGTAATTGCTACATTATCACTGGATTGTTTGGTTAAAATTGGGGCAACTGTTACAGTTGATACTTAAGATCTTTTGGGTACATTCTTGCACACACCTTTATGGACACATTTCTGTTTGTGATTGTTGAGACTTTTTTTGTAGGTGACCATTGCCATGTAGGCAGTGCACACAAAGTTGGTGGGTGCTACCTATATCTCGAGGTCTGATCTGATACATTTTCACGCTTCTACATTTCACACTTCAGCATTGCGCCACAGTATAGTGATGTGTACACAAATTATTGAGCCATGCAGCGGGTTCATGGCGACAGGATACGTGGAAAGAATTCAAATGGTGAGTTTCATGTTTATACAGTTGCCAATCCACCAACTCAGTTATAAAGGTTTAGCCGCCACAGTTGTGTTGGTGGGACTGCACATCGTACTTGGCTCGGCAGTAAAAGGGGCTGGAGTCCTGCTGCCAGCTGCTTTTGCCTATGGCACCATCAACACAGGAAAGGTTCTTGGCATTGATGGTGGACTGTCGGCGGTCTTTCGCCTCTGCTACCGCTGACATCTAAATACGGCAGGTGCACCATCACGGCAGCAGGTGAGTTTCCCATCGAAAAGTCGATGATGGGACAGTTACCGCCAACATCTAAATCAGGCCCTTTGTGTGCACAGTCTATCCGATCAGGATGAAAAGTTTCTCAAGTTACAAGATTCAGCTAGTTAGGTTTTGCATTATGGTTCATTTTACTGTACCCAGTCCCCAGGAGGTGTGCGTTGGTTTCCTCTGGGTCAGACACCTAGGGCCATATTTAATAACTTTGTAGCAAAGCAACTTGCTGCGCTGTATTGCTTGAAAGAGAGAGAGCAGAAATGCACCAAATCTACTAAGATATGGCGAGGTCTGCTCTCTCTTAGTGCTGGCGCACTTCAGGAAGCCCAGCGCCAATGAAGCACCCTTGCACCAAGGTGCAAAGGTGCCTGTGTTACAAGGAGAATTGTCTTTGTGCAGGAAGGGACACCTTCCTGCACAAAACAAAATTCTTGAGGCATTTTCCTCTTTCTATGTGTGCTGCAAATTGCAGCACACATAGAAAGAGGAAACTATAAGGAGAAAAAAATGATGAATCTCCTTGTAAAGCCATTCTCTGGGAGGCATAGTGATGCCATGCAATCTCTGGTTTACAAGTCTTTGTAAATCTGGGATTGCATGAAACCCCTGGGTGGATGCTTGGAAACACCCATGTTTCACCCATGGAACATATCCCAGAATTAAATTTAACAAAATGTAGCGCAAGCCACTGAATTACTTTATATTTTTTTACAAAGCCACACAAGGCGGCACAATCGCCCCTTGGATGGCTTTGTAAATATCTACTAGCAATTTGCGTCATGGCTGTGACAAAAAAGTGGTGCAATCATGACGGAATATGTTAGTAATTCTGGCCCTGGGTTCATTCACGCAGGCAGGGATTAATTAGGCTTCGTAGTACTTGGTGAAAGGGAACATATAGTTCTCTTCAATAGGAATACACTGTCAAGTGTGACTCACTCAACTCACAGGTAGAGTTTACCCATATTTGGTGAAAAGTGGAATGATTAAATGTGTCTTCCACACTGGAAAAATCCACAAAAAATTGAAAATAACTACGAACTGAGTCTGAGTTCAGCAGACCCTCTGTCAGTCACATGTGGAGCCACCAAAGATATCGTCAGAATCACTATCTATTGTTTGAGTCTGATTCATGTCTCCCACCAAAATGCATGCCTCACCAACCACTGTATTGTGTTGTAGCTTTTGTACAGCACTTACTATCCCAGATAGGGTGCTGAAGTACTTGCTCAAAAGGGTAACATTCTACACCGTGAAGGGTGTATGTTTGGAAGAGAGTTTATTTAGCACTGAGCCTATATGGGAAGTGTCTCCATGTCGTGTGAGACAACCGCTGAGGTGCTGATATTATTGTATAGGATTCAGCGCTTAGATGTCTGGTGAAAGAAAGGAGAAAGGAGTGTGAAGCCTAGACACGTAATTTACATTTTGAGTTATGCTGTCAGCATTAATTAGATCTACAAATCCCTATGTGGCATTTGTAGTTATGAGAGAATCCAGCTCTGTTTCTATATTGGTTGCAGCATTAAGTTTGAACACACTACAGTCTTATAAGGCTAGACAGCTATTAAGAGACGGAAAAAAGATTTTTAAAGATGGACTGTGATAAAGTTCTCCTATGCGATCATCATGGCAGAGAGATAAGTGAAGGTCAGAGTTTATAGCTAGGGAGTGCAGAGGTGGACTCACTTAAAGTCCTCCGTTTGCTAGCATTGTTCGGCTGATCTTTCTAGAATATGTTGACTGTTGTAGTCTGCCTGTCCATTTGTCAGATGGTGGTTAGTTGCAGCAGGCTGGGGTAGGACACTGACTGCTAGAACCATTTCGATGTTGTTATGAGTGCTTGTCATATAGCCAGTGTTGGTTACAAGCAGAGAGGTAACCCTGGATGCTTTAAAAGGCTCCGGGACAGAGGGAAGGGTAGGTGTCCTGGGTGACCATCGTTTGTTTTACAAAGGGGTTGCCTGAAGGCTGTAGCCAGCAGCAGCTCTTATGTACTGGATTATGGTGTTGCAGGGTGCTTGGATTATTTTGAGAACAGCCAGAATTTCACATCTCTGTTGAGCATGTGTTCCTGAATGCAATGGGTAGTGTGTTCCAAGGTTTGGCTGCTTTTACTTAAAGCAAAGATCCTTCTATGAATTCTTTATTGTAAGATGGTAGGATGATCTGAGGGGTAGTCTTGAGCAGAAGTGTTTGTTTTATTTAAATGTATAGGTATAATGTTCCCTTTCCTGTACCATGCATAGCACTTTAAACATTGATCTGAATTTGTTGTAGTTTGCATTTAATGAATTAGGCTAAATGTCTGCTGGTTGATGTGTGTGCCCCATTGTCTGGAGGTCACGGTCTGTAAATTAGCGATTTGAATCTTCAGGTGATTACTTACCATCTGTGTATCTCTTGCATGGAGACAGACATCTAGCCCTGCTTCCTGTACGTATTTTGGGTCATTCACTTTAGGATGATATGAACGTCATCTGTTTAGGTGTTGAAGGAGAGATTGAAGAGTTTAATCAGGTCGAGTACAGGAGTGAGGTAGATGTTGTATAAGAGAGGGCATATGAGGGATCCTTGGGGAACTCCACAGTGGTGGGTGAGCCATAGTGGCTCTCTGCCAATCTCAGTGAATTTAAAAAGGAAGCAAAAAAGCAGAAAGACAACGGAGAAAATCGCAAAATGGGCCAAGTAAAGCATTACACAAAAAGCAACAAAAGAAATACCAGTATACCGTCAGAGAAGCCACGGTATTGTATTGCAGCTCTAAAATAGAGGATGCTCCAAACTCCTCAAAGGAATTCTTTAAACTGGTAAACCATCTTATAAAGCCAGCTAAGACTCGAAATAGGCCCACACCCTCAGTTGTGTGGCACATCATGTTGGCTAATTTCGTTCTAGGAAAATTGAATAACATCTTGCTTGCCTTTCCCAAAAACACTATTCTACACTCTGTCAGTACTATTGGTACAACATTAAATTTTACATAAACAAGCTTCCCCAAACTGTGTGCTGAGACAACCTTGGAGATCCTCAAGACAATTAAATCAGGCTTACCACTTCACCCACCCACTCCAGATATTCTAATAAAAGGAGGAAGCACGGTTCTCGTCGAATTGACAAGCCTTCTTAACTATTCATTAGATAGTGGCACGGTCCCTCAGGCATGGAAACATGCAGTGGTAAAACCCCTTTGGAAAAAGCCCACTGCCGACCCTGTACTTGTGGAGTACTACAGCCCCATACCACTTGTCCCTGGGGTGAGTACGGCTCTTGAAAAATATGTGAATAAACATCTATCTACCTTCCTGGAAACACACTCCATCTTGCACCCAACTCAAACTTGGTTTAGACCAGGTAGTAGCACTAAGACAGCTTCCTAGTGGCAACTGAACAATTAAGGCCCAGATTTTTTTGTGAGGCTAATGTGGCCCATGAGGCCAAATTCGCTGTGCCATATTTACAAAGTGGCGCAATGCATGTATTGCACAACTTTGTAACCCCTTGTGCCACATTATACCTGCGCCAGGCATAATGTATGCAGGGGAGACATTCCCCCATTAGGGGGACTGCAAAAATGGTGCAGTGGTATCTAAGAGATTCCACTGTGCCATTTTTAGCGGCTGTTTTTAACACCTGCACAGAGCAGGTGTTAAAAAGGGACATACCATTGTTTTCAATAGGCCCCTATATACTCTACAGGATTAGTACCAAAATGTTACCGCCAATCCTGCACAATGCATCAATAAGGTAAAAAATGTTGACGCTATTGTCCCCACGCTGCGCCCATGTGAGCCTGCCCTGTGTTAAGCTCTGCTCTTTTCACTTTTTACATTCTCTCCTTCCTTATTTCCTTCTTTCTTTCCTAATTTCTTTCCATCCCTCCCTCCTTCCTTCCTTCTTTCTTTCTCTATCCTTCTCCTTCCTGCTTTCATTCTTGCCTTCTTTCATTCTTTTTTCTCTTTTTCCTTCTCTCTTTCTCTCTCATTTTCTTTGCTTGTTTGTTTCATTCAATTGTGCCTTCTTTCTTTATATTTTTTTCTTTCCTTCATGTCTTCTCTTTCCTTCTCTTTATTTATTTCTCTTTCCTTCTGACTTTCTTTCTCTTGCCTTCTTTCATTCTTGCCTTCCTTAATTCTTTCTTTTTTCCTTCTCTTGTTCCATCTTTCTTTCTTTCTTGTATCCTTCTTTTCTTTTCTTTCCTTCTTTCTATCTTGTCTTTTTCTGCCTTTTTATTGCCATCTTTCTTTCTTGCCTACCTTCTTTCTAACCTACTTTCACTCCTTCTTTCTTTGCTTTCTCTTTCTGAAAGGCAAGAGATTTGCTGCCAGGCTGATTGATGTTTTTAGGTCTGTGTTAGTCAAGACCTTTTGATTTTACTAAAATTATGCGTATAACATAGTTACTTATAGTGGTTTCAGCTGGACATTATCCATTAGTCTGTGATTGTTGTCATTCGCATTTTTCTTCCACCCATTCCAGCATACATTAACCCCTTCGCTGCCAGGCCTTTTCCCCCTCAGGTGCCAAGCCGTTTTTTGGCTATTTGGGGCAGTTTGCACTTAGGCCCTCATAACTTTTTGTCCACATAAGCTACCCACGCCAAATTTGCGTCCTTTTTTTCCAACATCCTAGGGATTCTAGAGGTACCCAGACTTTGTGGGTTCCCCAGAAGGAGGCCAAGAAATTAGCCAAAATACAGGGAAAATTTCGTTTTTTTCAAAAAAATGGGAAAAGGGGGCTGCAGAAGAAGGCTTGTGGTTTTTTCCCTGAAAGTGTCATCAACAAAGGGTTTGCACTGCTAAAATCACCAGCTTCCCAGCTTTTAGGAACAGGCAGACTTGAATCAGAAAACCCAATTTATAAACACAATTTTGACACTTTACTGGGACATACCCCATTTTTACGATTTTTTGTGCTTTCAGCCTCCTTCCAGTCAGTGACAGAAATGGGCGTGAAACCAATGCTGGATCCCAGAAACTAAACATTTCTGAAAAGTAGACAAAAATCTGAATTCAGCAAGGGGTAATTTGTGTAGATCCTACAAGGGTTTCCTACAGAAAATAACAACTGAAAAAAAAAATATTGAAATTGAGGTGAAACAATCTGCAATTTTTCTCTACGTTTTACTCTGTAACTTTTTCCTGCAATGTCAGATTTTTTAAAGCAATATACCGTTACGTCTGCAGGACTCTTCTGGTTGCAGGGATATATAGGGCTTGTAAGTTCATCAAGAACTCTAGTTACCCAGAGCCAATAAATGACCTGCACCCTGCAGTGGGTTTTCATTCAAGACCGGGTATACAGCAATTCATTTGCTGAAATATAAAGAGTAATAAGTAGCTATTAAGAAAACCTTTGTACTTCCAAAATGGGCACAAGATAAGGTGTTGAGGAGCAGTGGTTATTTGCACATCTCTGAATTCCCGGGTGCCCATACTAGCATGTGAATTACAGGGCATTTCTCAAATAGACGTCTTTTTTACACACTCTCTTATATTTGGAAGGAAAAAATGTAGAGGAAGGGGCAATAACACTTGTTTTGCTATTCTATGTTCCCCCAAGTCTCCCGATAAAAATGATACCTCACTTGTGTGGGTAGGCCTAACGTCCGCGACAGGAAATGCCCCAAAACACAACGTGGACACATCCCATTTTTTGACAGAAAACAGAGGTGTTTTTTGCAAAATGCCTACCTGTAGATTTTGGCCCCTAGCTCAGCCGGCACCTAGGTAAACCTACCAAACCAGCACATTTTTGAAAACTAGAGACCTAGGGGAATCCAAGATGGGGTGACTTGTGGGGCTCTGACCAGGTTCTGTTACCCAGAATCCTTTGCAAACCTCAATATTTGGCTAAAAAAACACATTTTCCTCACATTTCGGTGACAGAAAGTTCTGGAATCTGAGAGGAGCCACAACTTTCCTTCCACCCAGCGTTCCCCCAAGTCTCCCGACAAAAATGGTGCCTAACTTGTGTGGGTAGGCCTAGCGCCCACGAAAGGAAATGGCCCAAAACACAACATGGACACATCACATTTTTTCACAGAAAACAGTGCCTACCTGTGGATTTTGGCCTCTAGCTCAGACGGCACCTAAGGAAACCTAGCAAACCAGCACATTTATGAAAACTAGACACCTAGGGGAATCTAAGATGGGTTGACTTGTGGGGCTCTGACCAGGTTCTGTTACCCAGAATCCTTTGCAAACCTCAAAATTTGGCCAAAAAAACACTTTTTTCTCTCATTTCGGTGACAGAAAGTTCTGGAATCTGAGAGGAGCCACAAATATCCTTCCACCCAGCATTCCCCCAAGTCTCCCGATAAAAATGGTACCTCACTTGTGTGGGTGGGCCTAGCGCCCACGAAAGGAAATGGCCCAAAACACAACGTGGACACATCACATTTTTTCACAGAAAACAGAGATGTTTTTTGCAAAGTGCCTACCTGTGGTTTTTGGCCTCTTGCTCAGCCGGCCCCAGGGGGGGCAGAAAGGGCCTAAAATGAATTCCCCCCCCCCCCCCGGAGCGACCCTTGCCTACTAGGTCGCTCCCCTTGCGTGACGGCGCAAAAAAAAAGATCCCTGGTGCCTAGTGGTTTCTACCCCCCTTGGGGGCAGATTGACCTAAAATCGGCCGATCTGCCCCCAAAGAGGGCAGAAATGGCCTAAATACAATTTGCCCCTCCAGGGGAGCGACCCTTGCCTAAGGGGTCGCTCCCCATCACTAAAAAAACAAACAAAAAATAAATAAACAAATTTGCCCTGGCGTCTAGAGGTTTCTGCCCCCCCTGGGGGCAGATCGGCCTGATAACAATAGGCCAATCTGCCCCCGGGGGGCAGATATGGCCTCAAATAAATTTGACCCCCCACCCCTCCGGGGAGCGACTCATGCCTACAAGGTCGCTCCCCTTGCATAACGGCGCAAAAAAAAAGATCCCTGGTGTCTAATGGTTTCATCGGCCTAATTGAAATAGGCTGATCTGCCCCCCCTGGGGGCAGAAATGGCCTAAAATAAATTTGCCCCCCAGGGGAGCGACCCTTGCCTAAGGGGTCGCTCCCCTTACGTGAAATTCACGAACAAAAACAAAAAAACTCCCTGGTGTCCAAACAAACAAACAAACAAAAAAAAACAAATTTGCCCTGGCGTCTTGAGGTTTCTGCCCCCCCTGGGGGCACATCGGCCTAATAACAATAGGCCGATCTGCCCCCAGGGGGGGCAGAAATGGCCTAAAATAAATTTGCCCCCCCGAACCCAACCGGGGAGCGACCCTTGCCTACAATGTCGCTCCCCTTGCGTGACATTGGCGCAAAAAAAAGATCCCTGGTGCCTAGTGGTTTCTGCCCCCCTTGGGGGCAGATTGACCTAAAATCGCCCAATTTGCTCCCAAAGCGGGCAGAAATGGCCTAAATACAATTTGCCCCTCCAGGGGAGCGACCCTTGCCTAAGGGGTCGCTCCCCATCTCTAAAAAAACAAACAAACAAAAACAAAAAACACAAAAAAAAATTAGCCCTGGCGCCTAGAGGTTTCTGCCCCCCCGGGGGCAGATCGGCCTAATAACAATAGGCCGATCTGCCCCCAGGGGGGGCAGATATGGCCTAAAATAAATGTACCCCCCCACTGCCCTCGGGGAGCGACCCTTGCCTACGGGGTCGCTCCCCTTGAGTGACGGCGCAAAAAAAAAATCCCTGGTGCCTAGTGGTTTCATCGGCCTAATTGAAATAGGCTGATCTGCCCCCCCTGGGGGCAGAAATGGCCTAAAATAATTTTGCCCCCCAGGGGAGCGACCCTTGCCTAAGGGGTCGCTCCCCTTACGTGAAATTCACGAACAAAAACAAAAAAACTCCCTGGTGTCTAGTGGTTTCTGTCCACCTTGGGGGCAGATTGGTCTCCTAAAAATAGGCCAATCTGCCCCCAAGGGGGCCAAAAATGGCCTAAATATAATGTGCCCCCTATTGGAGCGACCCTTGCCTAAGGGGTCGCTCCCCACCTCTAAAACAAGAAACTAAAGAAAAACAAAACAAAAACAAAAAAAATTATCCCTGGTGCCCAGAGGTTTCTGCCCCCCCTGGGGGCAGATCGGTCTAATAATAGGCCGATCTGACCCCAGGGGGCAGAAAAGGCCTTAAAAAAATGCCCCCTTGGGAGCGACCCTTGCCCAAGGGGTTGCTCCCCACCTCTAAAACAAAAAAGTAAACAAAAACAAAACAAAACATTTTTTTTTTATCCCTGGTGCCTAGAGGTTTCTGCCCCCCGGGGGCAGATCCGCCTAATAAAAGGCCGATCTGCCCCCAGGGGGGGCAGAAAAGGCCTTAAAAAAAATGCCCCCCCTGGGAGCGACCTTTGCCCAAGGGGTCGCTCCCTTATGCCAATTTCCTTTTGAGAAAAGACATCCCTGGTGTCTAGTGGGCGTTTTGACAGCCGGATTGCTTTCAATCCTGCTGCCAAAACGCAGAGAGAGACTTCAAAGGGAAGGAAATACATTTCCCTCCCTTTGAAGCCTCTCTCGGCCTCCCCCACGTGATCGGAAGAGAAATGCAAAGCATTTCTCTTCCGACCGGGGAGGCTCTGTGATTGTCAGTGCGCGCTCGCGCGCTGACGTCACAGGAGGGGTGGTGGGGGGTCAGGGGTGGAAGGGGAAGGGATTCCCCTTTCAGCCCTGGCCTGGAGGGGGTGGGGGGGCGGCCGTCGGGGGGAGCGCTAGCGCTTCCCCTGAGGGCCGGTCGCAGGACGTAATGGTTACGTCCATGGCGCCACACGGGCGCTGCCATGGACGTAACCATTACGTCCATGGCGACGAAGGGGTTAAAGGGCAATGTATCAGGCCACTTCAACCACTGGCTGACATCACTAAGAGTTACGTCATGCTGCCCTTCCACAAGGAACACACACACACAAAGTAGTTCCCTTCAGTGGCAGGGAGAAGTATACCAATGTGTGTGTGTGTGTGTTTTTTTTTAGAGCAACACAAACTTTTTTGCATCTTCCAAATTAGTTTTTTAGATTGATGAGGGCCCAGAATATTCCTAAACACTAATGTTTTGTAAAAACCATGACAAAACAAAAAAAAAATTGCAGAGCTGCCAACTCACACGGTGTCACCATGTGACATACGATATTGGCTCCCCTCAGACAATCACCCAGCTAAGAACCAATATCACACAGTGGCAGGGAAAACGAGCTGAAAACCACTGTAAACAGTGGCATCTTCTTGTTTTTGGAGGCTTTCAACTGCCAATGTTCATTAATGGGTGTGAAAAAGCCCAGGACATTGGCAGCAGCCTCAGTAAGCATTAGTTTCTTTTTTAGAGGAGGGGTTTAGGGGTCAGGGTGGAGGCAAAAGTGCCTTTTAGGTGCTTCTCTGCCCGAGACCACGCCCCACCAAGGCCCGCCCCTTTCTTGCACTATGAGGCTTTTGGTGAAGTTGGCAAGTCTGAAATTGCCAAAAGGCTGGTGGTCAAAACCAGACCCACTGGCTTTGCCAATGCTTTTTTTGTTAATTGACACTTTTACAGCGCATAGACTGCCCTGGATGTGGCACTGCAATTCTTGCCAGTACTGTGGGATGTCAGTAAACGTTCCCGTTGCAGAGTCTGGGTCGTTTTTGTGCATGAGCGCATTACAATGAGTACGTCAGTTTTAATGAGTTGTACGTTTTCGGTGGGGGAGACGTGAGGGTTGTAGCAAATTGCTTAGGTATTTCCTCTTTAACGCGCATGCTCATTGGCCATTGAAGGTAAGTGTGTGGTAAGTGGGAAACTTACTAGTACTAGCTTAGACTTTCCCAATATAAAACCTTTTAGCAGACGTCACGTTGGGTTTATCAGATGGGAGCTCCCTTTCTTTCCGTTGCGGGTTGGCAATAAATTCAAACCTCCAAACCAATCCAGCAAGGGATTCCCGCTTAAGTGTGTCATCACGCATTCCACGCGCAGCGTCCCACTTTCTTCTTAAAGAAGCTTGCAGAAAAATGAGGCAGGGTGCATCTCCCTGCCCAAAGCACATACCACAACTGAAAGACAGAAAGTGACATTTGTGCAGAAAGATGCAATTAAATAAGAAATACGGGCTGTCTCTCTGAACTCTGAAATGTACACCACCTCTATTACAGCCACTGCTACTTCTGGTTTACACAGTCACAGAACTGCAGCCCTCAGACTGATTTATGCCCTTTAGAAAATGTGTCTCCTTGTAAGTATGTTTTAAATAGACAGGTTTTATATCTCTCTCACAGATCCAGTGATATACGGCCAAGGATATTTGTACGCCAGCAGTCAAAACCAGCATAAAATACTTGTATGGACAAAGCTGTTTTACTGTTGGTTTCTATTATGCCTTTGGTTACTATTCCCTGAGGGAGGTTAAAAAAACAAACGCACATCAGTTTTCCTTCTTTCACCCCACAGACAAAGCTAGGGGTCCAAATGTGCATAGTCCTAACGGCTTAGACTCAGGAGAACGGGTAGGTTTTATCTATTGCAGTGTTCAAAACTACATTACATGATAAACTGTTTTAGTAAAGGGTTGGAACACTCTGTGGGTAAGCTGCATAAATAGTATTAAAATACTCTTGTGGAATGTTTTGTCCTACTTTTGTGTATAGTTTCAGGATCACTGGTCCCCCCTTAAGGAGAGTTCAGTATAAACTGAGATGTAACAGGCCTCAGAAAAGGGGAATGTGACTATGTTGTAGTTTAAGGGCAGAGCCTTCATACAAGAGTATGGGACCACTCAGGGAGGCGGGACGTTCTTTATTCCATGTTAGGCCCTTAAGTGACAGCCCCAGCCTGATAGGTCCTTTTATGGCTCCATGACGCACCAAAAACAGTGCTACCTGAATTGCTAACTGCAGTAATTACAAGGGTTGAGGAGTGAATCAGGCTTCTTTGTCCATAGCCTGTGTTTTTCTCAGTAAGTCACCACTAGTGGCCCACTGCAAACAAGATTCCTGAATTCCACTTTAGCACAAAAAGTCCATCAAGACTCTGGTGTTCTTGCCGACCATCAAGGGCAACTGCGAAATTTGTTGTCATCCTGGAAATGCCCCGAACATATGTATGGAGGACCACATTAAAGAAAACCAGAAGGGCTAAGAAGTGATCATATACGTGGATGCTTCTGAGAAAGTGTCCTCTGCTATCCACTGTTGGGAAGTTAGAAGGGCTAAGAGCTCAACAACATGACATGAACTGCTCACTCACCCTGATGCCCTGTTTCCTTCTCTCACTAGTGGTATGTTCTTTTTACGTACCTTTAACGTATTTTGTGTACTGACAAAGACCATTGCGCCAAATGATAAATACAAACTTGGCGTAAGCATGCCCTGACGTAGCACGCAAGCTGCACCCTACCAACGAAGCCTACCCGGATCAAAACGTGCCTAAAGCTGCTTGTGTTATTACACAGAGGAGCCGTGTCTTAATGTTTCTGGCTTGACTTCTCCTTTGGGACAGTGCCAAGACCGGTTTGGGAATTGTATATTGTTTGTTTTCCTCAGAAATGGAGCATAAAGCACGAAATGAAATAACCCGAGAAACTACTGGTGGTTAAAATAGGTTCAAACACTTAAATCCATATCTTTTTGTTTTTAATCACTGAGTCGCCCAACGAGGCATGGATATGTCCTGAAGTTAAAGGGTCCAGGATCGTGATAAGCATTGTGACTCAAGCTTCATCTCACTGAAGGGAAACAATAAGGCGAAACATATCTTCTGGGTGCTTGTTTTCCCCTCTTACGGTCTGGTTTTCTTGCATTCCTATGCAGAGGGATATGGTCTAGCAGTTCAAGCAAAATGTTCTTTTGTAACAGGGCTAAGATTAATTACACTAACATTTTTGAAATGAGATTATCTTTCGTACGCATTTAACCTTTTTGCTCATGTTTTAATGTTTCACACAGTTGTGATCATTCAGTAGCGTCGAAGGTCTTCAACTTACACTGAGAATTGTTTTAAAGGTAGACTCTGGATCATGTGGCTGGTAAGCTTCTGTAATAGCACGTACAGGCAAATTACAATTAAATGGAAACCCCCCTAAATTATTTGCCAGTGGACAATAAGATTGATTCAAATATTTACCCCTATTCACTTTTTACTTTTCAGATGGAACCTGATCCCAGGTAAAGACTGTCAGGCTCACCTAGTTGGTCCATTAGAAAGCCTAAAATAGCACCAAAAGACGTACTTACTGGGTGATTAGATCAATGAGGTAAAATCTAGCGCATAAATACTACAGCACAAACATTTGCAAGGGTTATACTATTTTGCACTAAATAATTTGAAGTGAAGTGTGCAAATGAGTATTGTCTTTATTCATTTTTTGCCCATTTACAGATCTTGGCTAGACAGTGCATGCCCTGTGTCTTCAAAACTATTGTTATCTCACAGTGGGCTTAGTGCCCACCCATTACTTACCCACTGGTTGGCTCATTGTCAGTCTCATTACTTTGCTTTTTACTGGTTAGTGTAGGAAGCTGGCCTGGTGTGTGGTGGGTACCTAAGGTACTTACACCTTGTACCAGGTCCAGGTATCCCCTATTTGTGGAGTGTAGGCAGTGTCTAGAAGCCAGGATGAACAGCCAATGTTTATCTAGGAGACATGCAAAGCTCATGCAATACCACTGTAGTCACACAGCACTTACACACATGAAAGAAAACACTCAGTGTTACAAAAATAAAGGTACTTTATTTTAGTGACACAATTACCAAAAAGTACTGGAGAGGCAACCATCCGTTACGGGGTAAGCAACACGGTAGGTGTGTACACTAGTAATCAGAAATAGGTATGACAAGTGATAGAAAACAGTGCAATAACAAATAAGCAATAGTGACCCTAGGGGGAGCCCAAACCATATACAAAAAAATTGAATACAAATGCAGGATGCCCACCTAGGTAAGTGGGATGTGTAGAGGTGATCTAGGGGAACTGGGAAACCCCAAAGGTACGTACCACAGTGCTCCCAGCAACCAGGAAGAAAGGAGTAAGCTACTGGAGTTTCCCCCAAACCACCCAAAAGGAAGAAAAAGAAGATAATGCAACATCCAGACAAGACTGCAATAAACCAGCAGTGGATTCCTGAGGAGGAAGACCTGTGGAAGAAGGGGACCAAGTCCAGAAGTCACAGAAGAGTCCACTGGGGGCAGCAGCCACTACCCACCCAGCTGTGGTTGCAGGAGTTGGTTGGCGGTGGGACAAAGACGGTCAGCAATGCAGCCCTGGAGTTGGTGAAAAGTTCCTGGAGGATGCAGTCAACGTCCCACGCCAGATGGAAGATTGCAGTCAGTCAGTGGCATGGAAAAGCCACCAACAAGTCTTGGCAAAGGCAAAAGTTGCTGAAGCAAAAGTGGAGCTGCCGGGGACCAGCAAGGTCCATGAGGACTCAACCCACAGAGGGAGTCCTGAAGGGACCCTCAGCAAGGCAAAGAGTCCACATAAGAAAAGGCAGCCCCCACAGGAGACTCACTGGGAGAGGAAACAGGAGTCGCAGAGGAGCCCATGTCGCACAACTAGAGAAGGGTCCCACGCCTCAGGAGAAGCACACAAAGGGCTGTGCATCGCAGTAAGGAATGGTGGGGGCTGGGGCTACATGGAGCCTGAAGATCTCTTGGAGGAGATGCCAACAAGGCTTGGTAGCTGCAAGTGCACAGGGGTACTGTCCTGAGTGGGAAGGCAAGGGTTTACCTCCACCAAGGTTGGACAGCTGACAGAGAAGACCATAAGGACTACTCCGGACCACCACCCATGATGCAGGATCCACACAGCTCAGGATGAGAGGAGATTCATGCAGCCGGTTATTGGTGCAGTTGGTGTTCGCAAATGCAGGGGAGTGACCCTTCACTCCAAGGAAGATTCCTTTTTCCTTCACATGCAGACTGAAGTCTTGCTGCCCTTAGAGGATGCACAGCTGGGGAAATGTTGCAGAAGCTGGAAGGAACTGTGGAAACAATGTTGCAAGTAGAGCCGTCATCGTGGATGCAGACTGTCAGTACCTGGAGGGTCCAGTCGCAGTTCCAGTGGCCAGAAGTCAAAGTAGAGGTTGCAGATGAGTCCTGCTGGAATCTTGCAAGCCAAATCTGAGGACCCACCCAAGAGGGAGATGCTAAAAAGCCCTGAAAGGGGGATTGGTCACCTAGCCAGGTGACCAGCTACCAGGAGGGGGCTCTGACGTCACCTGCCTGACCGACCCAGTCAGATGCACCCAGAGGCCCCCTGCTTACCTTGGATTCAAGATGGCAGCACCTACGGACCCTCTGGAGGCGCTCTGGGCACCACCCCTGGGGTAGTACTAGACAGTGGAGTGGTCACTCCCCTTTCCATTGTCCAGTTTCGTGCCAGAGCAGGGACTGGGGTCCCTGAACATGTGTACACTGGTTAATACACGGAGGGCACCAAATGTGCCCTTCAAAGCTTACCTGTGGCTTGAGGAGGACACCCCTCCCAAGCCATGTAACACCTATTTCCAAAGGGAGAGTGTTATCCCCTTCTCCCCAAGGATATCCTTTGTTCTGCCTTCCTGGGCTTGAGTTCTTCAAGCAGCAGGAGGGCAGAAACCTGTCTGAGGGGTGGCAGCAGCTTGGGCTGCCCGGAAAACCCCAGAAGGCTGGTAGGAGCAATACTCGGGGACCTCTAAGGAGCCCCAGAGTGCATGGAATCATACTTCCAATACTGGCAACAGAATTGGGGTAAGATTCCAATATGTTTGATATGAAACATGTCCAGGTCCGTAGTTACCATTATGTAGCTGGACATAAGTTGTCACCTACTAGTGTCCAGTACACACATAAAATTGCGTCCCAAGTCCAGGAAAATGGAACTGGAGTTTGTGGGGGCACCTCTGCTAGTGCAGGGGTGCCCTCACACACAGGTACTTGCACCCTGCTCTCTGGGCTAGGAGGGCCTACCATAGGGGTGACTTACAGTGACCTGGTGTAGTGACCTGTAGTGAAGAGGGTGCATGCACCCTTCCACGCAGGCTGCAATTGCAAGCCTGCAGATGCACTTTGAATGGGCTCCCCATGGGTGGTATAATACATGCTGCAGCCCATGGAGATCCCCTGGTACCCCAATGTCCCGGGTACCTGGGTACCATATACTATGGACTTTCGTGGGGGCACCAGTATGCCAAATGTGGGGTGCATGTGGTTCAAGTCACCAAGGGGAAGATTTATGGAAAGTGGCGCTGCACCGAGTGCAGCGCCACTTTCCCTGCGCCCCTTAGCACCCCCCTTCCGCCACTATGTGTACGCCATATTTAAAATATGGCGCACCATGGCGCAGGGTATGGGGCAATAGTGTAATTGATGTACTCTGTAGGACTAGCACCAAAATATTGAAATATTAAAAAGTGTTGTAAAAAATGGCGCAAGGGAATCTCATAGATTTCCTTATGCCATTTTTTCGGCTCCCCTAATGGGGGAATTCCCCCATTGCATACATTATGCCTGGCGCAGGTATAATGTAGCGCAAAGGGTTACAGAGGGGCGCAATGCATGCGTGTAAATACAGCGCAGGGATTTCAGTTTTGTTGGGCCACATTAACGTAAAAAATAATTACGTTAATGTGGCGCAAGGTGGCCCTAGGGCATTATAAATATGCCCCCAAGTTTAAAGGGAGAGAACATAATCACTGGGGTCGAGGTTAGCAGGATACCAGTGAACACAAACACACTGACAACAGGTAGAATATGGGGGTAACCATGCCAAGAAACAGGGTGCTTTCTTACAGTTAGCTACTGTAGTCGTCCTTCCTCTTTGTGTGTATATCCCTCCCCTTCGTGTGTTTATCCCTCACCAGGCGCATAGATGCATTACTAGTGTAACTCCACTATTCATTTTTTTGGGAACTATTTATTTCTTAGTGTGTAAGCACACTACCAGAGTGCTTCTTTTTCAGAAGGCCCTCTCATGTACTTTCCATCTGCCACCCAGCCTGCTTCTGTCTCTGACTTTGCTACTTCCAAGCACCCACCCCACTTCCCTTCGGTTGTTCATGGTGTTGCCCTTGATTAACCAACCTCCCTCCTCTTTCCCTTCCATTGTCAGTTGTTTTGCTCCCTTCTACACACCCACTCTCCTTCCCTTCATTTGTTCATGGTGTTGGTCTCTCAAACCCTTCTTCCCTTCTGTTGTCCATGGTACCGACCACACATCTCTCCCATAACCGTACGCACACACCCACCCCTCAAATTACATCTCTTAAAAATCTGCAGCCTTCAGGGGAAAGAAAGCATTGAAGGTCTTAATTTTCACAGAAAACCTGACCAAATGTGGAAGCAAATTAAAAGATGCCTTGCGAATGCAGCCATCTGACATTTTGTAAACAGGAACACCTACGCTGTTATTGCAGCCTCTGTGACAAGTCTGGACTCAGCACAGCTCTGCTCTCATGCCTACCCTGGGAAAACTGTCCATTATATAGTATGAGAGGATTATTCACTGTTAATTTATTTTTTTAGAGCTTTATATTTTGAATTGTTGCTAAATACTGGATTTTGATTTTTTCTAGATCACGGCAAGCTCGGTTTAAGAAAATGCTGTGTTCCTGTGTATCTATGTTTTCTATTACTGAAATGTGTGTGGGTTCATGTGTTGCAGGCTTCCTTTCACTTTTCCTCTGCTTTTAGGGGTTTTCCTGTCTGTAACCTTCATACATATGCTGATATGTCTGTGTCCTGCATTGCAACTCTGCCTCCAAGAAGGGTTGTTCAACAGTCTCTCGTTCACTCCACCTACTTGAAAGGCACGCATAACAAAAGATAGAAAAGCTACATAGCAATGCTTCCCTTATCTCTGTGGGGGAATGTGAGAACCTTGAAATTACAAACATACAATACATGTGACATAATAAATGACAGTGACACTCTTTGTGGATAAAATATGTTGCAATTATATTGACTACACAGGTTGGGTTAGCTTACGGGCGATCCAGGTGTCAATGGTGAGTTCCTTGAACTGATGACCCCCATCCTGAAAAAGCTAGAGCTGTCCTGTTCGTGTTTTCAGCACCTACACACTTAGAATCTTTACAGCTTGGTCATTTACAGGGGGTTCCCACCCAACTCTTTACTTTTGTGTCATGCTCCTGACAAGTCAGAGCAAGACCCCGGCTAGTCTCCACAGTTGCGCACGATTTCAACTGTCCCTTAAGGGATGAAGGAGCACTATTGTGTCATCCCAGGCTCCCCAGTAAAGATTCCCAGTGCCTTTTGGCTCCAAGATCCACTATCTGAAGGCCTTTTAGTTGTTTTAAAGCTTTAGGATTGCCCTGTAACTGCGCCAAGTCTCGGGGATGGCACTTGGGATCAAAAGGCTGCAGGGTGAGAGCAAAAGCTCTTGAAGTCCAGGAGACAAAATTCCCACTAGCCAAAAGATGAACTCTAGTGTCAGGCAAAGAGGGCAAACAGGCCAGTCTGCCCTATCACAGAACTTATGTGATCTCATTCTTCACTCTGTGCTTCATGTCAAATGATTCTCCTTTGTCCTGGTTACCAACCACTGGCTCTTCCAAGCATCTTCATTCATTTTCAGTTTTCCAGAAGCTGTCTAACATGCCTTGCTTGAACCGAGACTGACATGATAGTTATTGTTTTTTCCAATTTCATTTGTTTCATAGTTGTTTAATAGATTGTGAACTCAACATATTTTAGAGTACAGTACCCCATGGTACACCATAAGGTGGAACATAATACACAGTTTTAACCACAGTTAGTCGGCTACATAAAACTGCTGTACTCTTGATACCTATTTCAGTTGACAGTGTACATTATGACTTATTGTCAAAACAGTTTGGCTTAGAAGATTTTACTTGAAATGACTACCTGTCTCTTTGCCTAAACCCTGCTTATTCAGATCTTTTTAGAAGATGTTTTGTTCTTTTTATATAGTCTTTCTTATGTTTATTTTCTAGTCACTTTATTTTCTCGATAGCAAATTTTATTAATATTTTTTCTTCATTGCCTTTTTCAGCTATTTATTTTTCTGTTCATTTTGAGCCTCTTTTAAATTTAGTATTGTTCCACTATTGCATGTATGCTGTTTCTGATTAGTTTCAGATTTATTTCTATAATTCCTTGTATTTTTTTTAATACTGCCTTTCCTTTTTTTAACTGAAACTATTTAGCATATGCTTGTGAAAATAATAGTGGGATTGTGATATGAAAAAGTTTGATCACTGAAAATATAACAGGCAAAGCCGTGAATGAGACATGGCAGCTAGCCGTATGTTAGGTCAAGTTCCGGTATCTACTACGCTGAGGCACAGTAAATCGTTTTAAATATGAGAAACATGAATAAAAAAAATTCTAGCTTAAGCGTCAAGAATTTTCAATTCTATTAAGGACAGGATGCAAGGATTATGCTTTCTCTTTCGTTACTGTCTCAATTCAGCAGCCAATCAACAGACAGTCAAACAAAAAACAACATAACTCAATGAACTTTGTATCAGGTCACATGTACCAATCACTATCCGAGACCCCTGTCCATAAATAACATGACCTCTAAAGTCACTTCCTCTTTTTTTGTCAGAGTCAGATAAACATCAAACATCTGAAACAAAACTTCTCACAGACAAACTGTTCCTGCGATCATCAGAATCAGAAGTCTGGAAAAACACAAGCCGAGCTCAACAGGTGCCACATCCAGAAGCAACTTCCAAGGATAACGAAGCCCATAACGTCGTATTTTCCAAGCATGGAACAGCGACAAAGTTCACGTAGCCTTCTGATCAGATCCTAGAATAGCACAAAAAATAATGAAAGGTAATACCTCTCAAAATAAATGTATCAACAATTCTGTAAGCAAATCTAAAACAACATAAGGGAGGGCAAAATACATAACATAAATATCCATACAATACTGAAAGTTCAATACAATTATATATCTGATAAGAGACATCACTGTGTGTATATGGGAGGGATAATCCTTGCCTCCGTGTCCTTAATAGAACTGAAAATTCTTGACGCGTAAGCTAGAATGTTTTAAATTCTATTTCAGGGCCAGAGGCTCCGATTATGCTAGTTTAAAGCTGTCCAATCACCACAGTAGCAACATCCACAACAGGTTTGTGATAAAATGTATGAAAAGTAGATTTGGAAGACCAATCTGCTGCGCCATAATGTCCTCTAAACGAGAACCTAAAGCTTATGTCTTGGAAGCCAGGACTCCTTTTGCAGAATGAGCTCCAAATTGTTTGGTATCTATACCAGCTTCATTCATTAACCATTTCCTCTATCTCGATAATGTAGCTGACGAAACTGGCTTAAATGGTTTCTGTAAAGATATTAATAATTGGCCTCTAGCATCTTGCCTGAATTAATCTGTAACCACCTCAAAATCTTTCAAACATTGAACAACACATAATTTTGAATTATCAGGAAACATTGGATAATTACTGACCTGCAATTAGTCTTAGTCCTTCTGGTGATGGTAAAAGTAACACCTTTAGAAGAATAAACTCTCCAAGCCAAATCTAAAGCTCTGACGTCTGATACCCTTTTACAGAAAATTAGACATAGTAATATAGTCAATTTTGCTGAAATCTTTTTTTGAGAAAGATACCTATTGGAGGGTCAAGCGTCTAAAAACCTCAATATGATATTCACTTCTGATAAAACAGAATATCTGGCTTGAGGAGGATTTGACAAACAGATACCTTTCAATACTTTACAAACCAGGGGATGTTCCCCTACAGGCTTACCTTCAATATGCACATGTCCAGCCGAGATGGCTGATCTGAAATTATTAATCGTTCTATATGCCACCCCGAACCCGCGAGTTCAGACAAAAAATTCACAATCAACTCAATGTCTGACCCCACAGGTTCGTCCCCCTTTCGTCCCACCAACTATTCCATCTGCACCAGGCTGATGAGTATCTCTTATGAGTGCCTGTTCCCCAAGCCTGATTGATGAAATTTGCAGCTTGCTGCGAAAGGCCTGGGGAAATTGCATCTTGACCGGAAACCATCCAAACCATCAATACCAGTTTCTCTGACATGATCAGTGGATGTTGAAGGCCCTCCGGACTCATCAGAAGATCCTGACGAGGAGGAATGAGAAGCGGGGGAGCACAAGCTAAATGTAGAGCAATTGGGAACCACGGTTGGACCCTTCAGATTGGGGTCGCCAAGATAATCTCTACTTTCTGCTGTCGTACATGAGACAGAACCCTGGAAATCATCAGAAATGGAGGAAAAGCATGCCCCCAAAACTGCATCCAATCCTGAAGCACAGCATCTGTTGTCAGAGCCAGCGGATCCAGACGGCAGCTGAAAAATGTTGATATCTGAGAGTTGAGGCGAGACAAAAAAAGATCCACCTCGCAAGGGCCCCACTACCTGATTATCTGAAGAATAATCATAGGATCCCGTTTTCAATCACCGGAATCCCTCCGAAATCTGGAATTCCAGTCTGCTATTGTGTTCTGAACACTCAGAAGATATTCCGCTAAGACAACCAGACGATGACTAAGGCAGTAATGCCAGAAGTCTGTGGCAATCTCTGCCAGAATCCTGGACTTCGTCCCCCCAGTTTGTTGACATATTGCACTGCTGAAATATTGTCCATTTTCAACAATATGCAGCAGTCCCTCTTCTGAGGGGATAGACTCTTTATGGCAAAAGAGCATGCTAGAAGTTCCAAATAATTGATGTGAAGAGTCTGCTCCGAACTCGACCATCGACCCCCTGTCACTAAAGAACCGCAACAGGCTCCCCAGCCCCAACGACTGGCATCTGATTCGATCACCACCTCTGGGTAGGAACCATGTGCTGGAGCCACCAATGAATCTCCGACTATCTCGTCGGTTAACGGATCAGCTCCGAATAGCTCAGACCCTGCTGTAAGTGTCGGCTCCTGAGTCTTTGCAGAGCATGATAGTGAAGGGGAGCCGGAAAGATGGCCTGAATAGATGAGGCTAGAAGGCCCACTAACCTGGCAATCTTCCTCAATGATACAGTCGGACTGATTAATGCAGACCTCAATTCCCTCTTGATGTTGTGAATTATCTGAGAAGGAAGAATAAGTTGAGAGTGGACTGAGTCTATCTTGAAACCCAGGAAGTCTGTCACCTGAGCCAGACTCAACAATGAATTCTGCACATTGATAAGGAAACCGAGATCCTGTAAGAGACGAATGGTCCAGTCTTAATGAGTCAGGAGAGACTGAATATCCTGAGCCATCAATAAAATGTCGTCCAAGTATATGATCAAACGTACTCCCTTGGCACGCAGAAATTCCACCACTGGTCTCATCAGCTTCGTGAAGCACCAGGTGGCTGACGACAGGCCAAAAGGTAGCGCATTGAACTCCAGACAGTGTCCCTTCCACAGGAATTTTAAAAACTTCCTCTGTGGGGGAAAAATGGGACTGGAAAGGTAGGCATCCTTTAGGTCTAGGTGGATCATCCAGTGGCCTTCTAATAGAATATCTCTCAACATGTGAATCCCTTCCATTTTGAAGTGTCTGTATAAAATCAAAAAATTTAAATCTTTTAGATTTAATATCAGGCGATGACCCCGCCTTTTTTGTCTACTACAAAAATGGGGCTGATTAATTTGAACGGGTGAGGAGAGGAAAAACTTACTGCCCCTTTGTCGATCAAAGCTTGAACTTCTAAATCTACAAAGGTCTGATCTGCAAGGGAAAAACACACATTTGAACAGGGGGTTTCAATTGCTTCAGAGTATTTATAAACTCCAAATGAAAACCCATGACCGTCTGAAGAATCCAAGGATCCCCAGAAATCTTTCTCCAATTGTCCAGAAACAATCCCACTCTGCCCCCAATAAGTACCTAAGAATGTGATATAATGCTCACCTGAGTAGCCAGCTTCTTGAATTGCTCCTTGTTGTCCCCTACAGGGTCCTCTACGAAACCTGGAGTGTCCTCTTCTGGAGCAGGTGGGGTAGAAGGAAGAGTCAGATTGGTCTCCGTACCAACCTCCTCTCCCCCTGGGGTAGTAGTTCTGGAGACTAGTGAAAGATCCTCAGCCGGGCATTCGCACTCCATGATGACTGCCTCTGAGAAAAAGGCCTTGTTAGACACCTTTTTAAGGGACATGTGTGCCTTGTCGAGGGAGTGTCGCGCCGCTGCGCGCGGCACGCACCGAACATTTGTCTCGGGCCGCGGCACGCGGTTTCAAGACGTGCCGCGTCCCCAGCCTGCTCTGCACCTTCTGAGGCCCCAAATTGGGCATGGGGCCTCGTTATTCTTTAGCGCACCGTGCACACAGGCAGGTCTGACCCCCCACTCACCTGTTCATTTCTTCTTCTTTTTCGTGTCATCTGGTTGTGCCTTCCTTTATGTTTTTCTCCCTTTCCTATGTTACCCTTCTCTTCCCAGCATTCCTTGTTCTCTACTCTCTATGGCTCCTAGTCCATTTTTTTCTATGTGTTTTCCCCTATCTAATATGGTGTCCTTGTACTTCCTGTTGGTCGCTTCCTGTTCATTGGTATTTAAGGGCTGTGATTCTTTCTCTCCTTTCGCTGCAACACTTTCTGTTTGGATGGTGTCTTCGCTCCTACTTCCTTGTATTCCTGTGCTGGTTCTCGTCGGTTCCAGTGTATTTTCCTGTATTTTGCTCCTGCTGTTACCTGTTCATTTTGTTCCTGTTGGAGGAACCTATCTTTTTGGAGTTTTTTTCCCCTTTCAGGGTTTTTTTCCCCTCTGGCACTACTTCTGAGGGACACTGCCTGCTCTTGGCGTACCCATTGCCTGCAGCACCGTGGCTACCAGAAAGAGTCGCCCCTACCTGGGCCAAGGTTGAACATTCAAGAACAAGATCCACGCCACTCGTTCTGCGGACTCCAAGTTAAAGCAGCACGTAAGTCGTGACAGATTGCAGCACCCAAAACTCCTGAAGTCATCTAACACCATTGATGATACAGTGGTGGCTGCTGCAGATCCTGATCAATCTCTTCTGGCAACTATTCAGCAACAGGCTCAGGAACTGCAACAATTATGCAATGAGAATGCTGCTTTATGACAGGCTTTGGCTTTCCGCAGTGCAGATGTTCCAGCCGTCTCCACCTCTACTCCTCATTTCTCCGGTGAACCAACTAAACTGCAAGAGTTTCTCGATGCATTAACTGTGTATTTCGCCTTCCGACCTACCCAATTCTCCCACGACAAGACAAAGGTGGGATATCTTATCAGTGCGTTATCCGGTCCTGCCTTGGCCTGGGCAACCCAGATGGTATCATCCAATGACCTAGTATTTTCGGACTATCTCGCCCTCGTGAATCGGTTTAAACAGATGTTTAGTCGTCCAGGATTGGAGGCCTCTGCGGAAGAAGCCTTATGTGACATCCAACAAGGCTCACAAGATGTCCTCAAATACATTACTCGCTTTCGACAGCTAGCGGCTGAGACCACCTGGGTGGAACGAACTCTGGTGACTCTATTCCGTAGAGGACTTAAAGAGGAGATTAAAGATGAGTTAGTACACTCCACCCGAGTTGAAGATCTTCGTGGTCTGATGGATCAAGCTCTATCCATCGAATCCCATCTCCAAGAACGACGTATGGAGAAGAGAAAGAGTAGAGGATCTTCCCATCCAAGCACTTCAAGTGTCTTTATGCATCGTCCCGAGGAACTTCGTCCTCCCGCCAGAGACACAGAAGGTGAACCTATGCAGGTGGATACCACTCGAGGCCCACTTTCCGTTAGCGAGCGGGAAGAAAGACGTAAGAAAGGATTGTGCCTGCATTGTGGTGCTGCCGGCCACATGCTTCGTACCTGCCCCGTTCGTCCTCAAAGGCCATCGGGAAACGCCACTTCCCGTCATCTGTAAGAAGGGAGGGGACGAGATCATCTGCTATACCTTCCATCAGTTCATTCAGGGACTATGCCACAACTTTGTTTATGTTACCTGTGACGTTACTGTTACCGGACGTCCGTCAAGAAAGAACTAATGGCTTTACTTGATTGTGGTGCTAGTGGCATATATATGGATAAGACTTGGGCCACGACTCAACAAATACCAACACGACCCAAAGAAATCCCAGAACAAGTGCACACAGTGGATGGGTCCTTAATATCCTCTGGTCCAGTTGATACTACCACCCTGACACTAAGTTTACAATTTGGAAACCACCAAGAACACATCTCATTTGATCTCATATCATCCCCCAATCATACTATCATTTTAGGAATTCCGTGGTTCATAAGACATAACCCTCATTTAAATTGGGAAACCCGGACTATTTCCTTGTCCTCACAGTTTTGTCATGAGAACTGCTTTGCTTCAGACACATATTGGTCACCCAAGAGGTTGATGCCTACTGAAATTACTACCGGATGTTCCATCAATACAGTCCAAGGAGTCCCCGATCACTATCTAGAATTTCATATGTGTTCCAAAAACCATTGAGACCTGTGTTACCCCCACATCGAGATTACAAATGTGCTATTCCCTTGGAATCTGGAACTATTGTTCCCTTTGGGAGGATGTATTCACTCACGGAACCTGAAAGGAAAGTTCTAAAGGAGTATCTGGAAGAAAACTTACATAGCGGTCTTATTGTACCATCGTCCTCTCAGGCAGGGGCTCCCCTCTTTTTTGTACCCAAGAAGACGAAGGATCTTCGTCCCTGCCTGGATTTTCGAGGTCAAAATAAGATAACTATGAAAGACCGTTATCCTTTGCCCCTCATCAAGGATATACCAGAGGCAGTCAGAGGGGCTCAATGATTTACCAAACTGGATCTTCGTGGAGCCTACCACCTTTTGCGTATTAAAGAAGGAGACGAGTGGAAGGCTGCTTACCGGATCCCATTTTGTCATTATGAGTACAGAGTTATCCCTTTTGGTCTCACTAATGCCCCCTCCATTTTCCAAAGATTTATGGACTCTGTGTTTTCTGATCTCTTGAACCATACGGTCGTCATCTACTTAGAAGATATCCTTATTTATTCTAGACGTCCTGAACTTTGTTCCTCTCACGTGAAACAAGTCCTCCAAAGACTCCGGGAACATCAAATGTCCTGTAAACCAGAAAAGTGTGAGTTTGACAAGACCGAAGTCAAATATTTGGGATATCACCTTAGTCCCACTGGAATAGCTATGGACCAGGAAAAGGTACAAGCCATCCTAGACTGGCCTTCTCCTTCCTCTATTAAGGAAACGCAATGTTTTCTAGGATTGGCTAATTTTTATCGGCAGTTTATCTTAGACTTTGCAGAACAAACCAGCCACATAACTCAAACATTAAAAAAAGAGAATTTAAAGAAAGGCTTTGTCTGGACAAGGCTGGCTGAAATAGCTTTTCAGCGTCTAAAAAAGGCCTTCACTCAAGCACCGATATTGAGACACCCAGATACCAACAAAAAATGTATTGTTGTTACTGATGCTTCTGAACAAGCCATCGGAGCTGCCTTACTCCAACAACAAGAAGATGACGGTCTTGAACATCCTGTTTTCTATTTGTCCCATGTACTCTCTGCGTCAGAACAACATTACTCAGTACTAGGAAGGGAGTTATTAGCTCTGAATACAGCCTGCCTAGAGTGGAGAAAGTTTCTTATGGGTTCCAAAGAGCCCTTTGAAGTGAGAACAGACCATCGTAATCTACAATGTTTACGTAATTTTTTATGCCAGAACAGTCGTCAGGCTCGTTGGGCCTTTTTCTTCAGTCAGTATGACTTTTATGTCACCTATATTCCTGGATCCCAAAACATTCTGGCCGATGCTCTGTCCCGCCGTTATCCAGATTGTACTCCTACTCCATCACAGTATCTACTTGAGCCTAGTAAGATCATCGGAGTAGTTCAGTCCTTTCTGGATGAGGTACAACTGGAATATTTCAACCTGTCTGGTCAAGAATTAAAGAAACTAAACCCCTTAATATGTAAACTGCAAGAGTATTATTATTATAAGAACCTGTTGTTCCTCCCTACTAATGGAGTAAGAGAAACAGCACTACAAATGTGCCATGATTCGCCGGTTGCTGGTCATAGAGGCATCAAGGCCACACAAGAACTACTCTTGTGATCTTTCTGGTGGCCTACCTGGAAATCGGATGTCGAAAGATACGTTCAGGCTTGTCCCATATATGCTCAAGTAAAGATTCCCCGTACCAGCCCTGCAGGATTACTACAACCATTAGCTGTTCCACCGGCTCCCTGGCACACCATTTCTACTGATTTCATGTGTTCACTACCTCCATCAGCAGGAAACTGGGTTATCATGGTCAACATAGATTCCTTTACTAAGATGGCAACTTCACTGCCCTGAAAAAATTACCTACTTCCCAAGAACTAAGTCAGATATTTATCCATCATATTTTCCGTCTCCATGGACTTCCACACAGCATTGTATCTGACAGGGGACCTCAGTACATCTCCCGGTTTTGGAAACATTTTTGTAGGACACTGAATATCAATATAGCACTTATCATCGGGTTTCCATCCTCAAACCAATGGACAGACTGAGCGTCTCAACTAAGGATTGGAGCAGTACCTTCGCTGCTTTTGTAATTCTACCCAGAGCAACTGGAACACTTACCTTCCTATCGCTGAATTCTCTTACAATAACACTGTCCATAGCGCCTCCAAGGTCAGTCCTTTTTTCTGTTCTTATGGCTATCATTCTACCTCTTTTCCTACTACTCCTCAGTCCTCCTCTTCTCTTCCTGCTGTTACTTCATTTTCCAGACGCCTTTTACAGATCCATAGATTGATTCGATCTAACTTGTTGAACACCAAGAGATACATGAAGAGAATAGCAGGCAAGAAACGTAGGGATGCTCCAGAATATCACCTTCATGATAAAGTCTGGCTTTCGTCAAAAATGTTACCTTTCTGCCTTTCTCAGAATACCTTCACGCCTCATTACTATGGTCCTTTCCGTATCCTTCAGCTGATTAATCCTGGCACTGTCCGTCTTCACTTGCCTCGTACCTGGAGGATTCATCCGGTCTTTCATGTTTCCCAGCTCAAACCCTACGTACCTGATCCTTACTCTCGTCAGTTTCCTTGTCCTCCTCCTGTGATAGTGGATGATGTACCTGAATATGAAGTACAAGAGATTTGTGACTCTCGTATCGTCACAAACGTTTTCAGTATCTGATTCATTGGAAGGGTTACCTTCTCAGTGAATGCTCTTGGGAAGATGCATCTTCTGTTCACGCACCTCATTTGATTCGCCCTTTTCACTGCTTGTTTCCGCACAAACCTGGACCTTCGGGGGGGGGGGTCCTACTATCACGATGCTACGCGCAGTACGAGCCGAACATTCGGCTCGGACCGCGGCACGCGGTTCCAAGACACGCCGTGTCCCCAGCCTACTCTGCACTTTCCGAGGCCCCAAACTGGGCATGGGGCCTCATTCTTCTTTAGCGCACCGCGCTCACAGGCAGTTCTGACCCCCCACTCACCTGTTCTTTTCTTCTTCTTTTTCGTGTCATCTGGTTGTGCCTTCCTTTATGTTTTTCTCCCTTTCGAATATTACCCTTCTCTTCCCAGCATTCCTTGTTCCCTACTCTCTATGGCTCCTAGTCCATTCTGTTCTATGTGTTTTTCCCTATCTAATATGGTGTCCTTGTACTTCCTGTTGGTCGCTTCCTGTTTGTTGGTATTTAAGGGCTGTGATTCTTTCTCTCCATTCGCTGCAACACTTTCTGTTTGGATGGTGTCTTCGCTCCTACGTCCTTGTCATCCTGTGCTGGTTCTCGTTGGTTCCAGTGTATTTTCCTGTATTTTGCTCCTGCTGTTACCTGTTCATTTTGTTCCTGTTGCAGGAACCTGTCGTTTTGGAGGTTTTTTCCCCTTTCATGTTTTTTTTTCCCTCTGGCACTACTTTTGAGGGACACGGCCTGCTCTTGGCGTACCCATTGCCTGCAGCACCGTGGCTACCAGAATGAGTCGCCATTACCAGGGCCAAGGCCGAACATTCAAGAACAAGATCCACCCCACTCGTTCTGTGGACTCGAGGTTAAAGCAGCACGTAAGTCGTGACAGGGAGGAGAAAGTAGAACAGAACTTAGGCAGTTCTTTAATAAAGGAAGAACCAAAATGTAAGCCATCTGCCGAAGGACCCGCCCAAGAAGAGGCTAAATCATTTAGTTTAGGATCAATACGCTTGAGAATGGACTTTTTGCGTTCAGAAGAAATTGCGCAATTCGTATTGCCCGTTGACAAAAAGCTCCTTGCGCTCAACCAATCAGTACATCAGTGTCCACAGAAGTCCCTGATTCCTTGGCAAGGAAAGCCATATCCAGAATCTTTGTTAACGGGCCAGACAAGTCAAGTAACTTATCCTGGCAGTTATGCCGAGACCTATCTAAACCCTTTTTTGGGTCTTTAGCTAATTTTTTATTGAAGGTGGCCATGGTAGGGTGTATTTCTGGAGTGTCAGTAACTTTACCATTTAGATCTGGTCTAGGACATTCTGCCTAAAGGCGTTATCGTACCTCTTTATCAAAGCTCCTGCGAATATTGGATTGAACACACTTAGCAACTTGTGGGGAAGGAACCCAATTGGATGCCCTGGGGTGAATAATTTCTGTAGGGTCAAAATCCAGGACCCAGAGAGGAAAAGCTTGCTTTTTTGGTTTCTTACTGGGTCCCGGAGCATCCGAGTCATCGGAATTATCCAAAGAGGAGTTTTTATCTGACGAAGATGGAGAAAAAGCAGAATCTTTTTTGGAACTATAGTTGTGTTCATTAGCACGCGTACGTCTAAGTTTCTCAAATGCATCAGCATGGACATCCCCTGCAATATCATCTACTCCCTTATCCAAATTCTTAGATTTTGATTTAGATTTAGACCCTTCATTTTGAAGTTGAGGTTTCTGAAGCCATTCCTGGGTGCGGGTGGAATCAAACAATTGGTCAGAAAAAGGTCCTAAAGCCCTGACAAGGGCACCATTGACAGACTGTTGCACCCTGTTATCAAGGGCTTCCACGAGGTTCACCTCCAATTGATTTCCAATTTCTTCAGGAAAATAACCTGATTCATGCTCATCCCATTGAGCCATTTTCCTGTATATAGAAAACAGTTCAAGGAAATACAGGATAATATTAAAGGGGGAGTGCAAAAACCCCTGACAGACCGGAAAGCCCAATAAAATGTAGAGGGAGCAGCCTGTAACTCAAAATAAGGCACTCTAGGCCAAGCCTCTTTAAATTATTACTGCCCACGTTTTTAGTACAAACTGGGCATATACGGAGCACAAATAGGGAACAGAGGGGGCCTCCCACTGCACGCGATGCATACCCACAATCTTCCAGAGGAATAACTCTGAAAAGATCGGCTCGTAACACTCACAGCGCGACACCACGAGGGAGAGGGAAATAAAAAAAGACTCCGCGCTAAACGCGTAGACCGCTCCCGCTCCACTAAAAGGGTTATTAAACAGCTAGAAGATGAAAATAACTAAGTGTGCGAAGTGCTGATATAAATAACGATATGCGAGCAGAATCGCTTCACGTACAAAAGCCTGAAAGAAAAAAGGTATGCACAAGTAATTTACATTGAAAAGCATCAAGTAATTTACATTTAAAAGCATCAAGTAATTAAAGTGAGTACATATCTGCTGCATAGCAGCAAAGAAAGAGAAAGTGACTTTAGAGGTCATGTTATTAATGGACAGGGGTCTCAGATGGTGATTGGTACATGTGACCTGTTACAAAGCATCTTGGGTTTTGTTGTTTTTTGTTTTTCTGTCTGTTGATTGGCTGCTGTATTGAGACAGTAAAGAAAGAGAAAGTATAATGAGAGCCTCCGGTCCTGAAATAGAATTTCACAATATCATCCTCATGTATCCCATGAAAAACTCCTATCTACCCAATTAGCTAGGCGTTCCCGCTGACACCTGGCAGCCCACATTTATAGCAGCCTTAGGGGTATAAAATTATAGAACCACACTGGTTACCCTCTTTTAGCTCTGCCCTGTTCGTTTTATTTTAAATCCGTCTTCACTCCCAAAGCTTTTGGCTAGATAATAAAAAAAAACATGCCTCTTCAAAAGTCCCAGTAGAAAGCATGCTTCCATTAAACCACCCCCATATGCACCATAACACGCTAAACAGACCCAACATACTAATATCGAGATCTAGTCCTGGGTCTGAGCACCTAAGGCTTCATGGGTTTGGGTATCTTTATCGACTCGCCCTCCCCGGATGTTAGTAAACCCTTGTTCTACATGCCGAATTATTTTCTTTATCTTTAAAGGATGAATTAATGACACGTGTGACTAGCTCACTCCATTATTTACAGATTTCCTTTGTGGAAAGCATTAATTTAGTGTTGTATTTTCATACTCTGTGACAGGCTCAGCGCAATGTGTTCCTGTCCTGCCTTGTGACAACGTGTCTGACGTGGAAGAGCTTTCAGTTCTTTAAACTCTACCATAGGACTACAACAGTTTTCTATTGATATAACAGTCGATGACAATAGCTACAACTTGTTTTTATACAGCACATAGGCCCTCATTATGACATTAGTGGTAAATCCCACTTACTGCCACATTGACTGCCGCCAACATACCGCCGCGGATATCCGTTTACCATTTTATGACACATACACACCAATCTGTCAGTATTCAGCCACAGACACAAATCCGCCACACCAAAGATCAGTGATAAACTGGTGGTATCAAAACTGACACCGTTACTCCAACAGAACAACGCCCACCACATTATGACCCACGAATCACCACAGCGGACATTCAATGGCGGTAAACCTTTGGTGGTACATACCACCGCGCTCAAAATACACACACTCAAACAAAACAACACCCCATTGGACAATTCAAACAACGCACACCTGACACCCATACACACACCACACCCACACCACTATAAAACACCCCCCCACATTACCCACATCCCTTTACAATTACAGTCCATTGACACAAAACAGACACCACGACCACAGACAAAACCAGAGCCAAACACTACCTACACCTATATACCACCCACGCACCCCACATCACACACCCCAACACATCACCCTACACACCCTCACCTACACATCTCACACAACACCCATGGCACCACAAAGACACCCCCGATTCTCAGAGGAGGAGCTAAGGGTCATGGTTGAGGAAATCATCAGGTTAGAGAGACAGCTATTTAGAGCACAAGTGCAGCAGATATCTATAGCTAGGAAGATGGAGCTACGGCGGAGAATCATGGACAGGGTCAACACCGTGGGACAGCACCCAAGAACTAGGGATGACATCAGGAAGATGTGGAACGATCTACGGGGTAAGGTACATTCCATTGCAGAAAGGAAAGACACCAACTCGCTGTACAGAGGACTGGCAGTGGACCCCCACCTCCTCCCTCACAACTAACAACATGGGTGGAGCAAGTCTTGGCAATCATGCATCCTGAGGGGCGGAGTAGGAGGAGGACTGGACTCTGGTAAGTCAACTCTCTACTACTACTACCCCCCTACCTGCATGCCATCACATACCCTCACCCTCACTCCCATCACTCTACCACCTCCCACACACCCCACCATCACATCTCACTCATCCCAATGCCAAGCCCTGCATGCCCTACCAATGCATGGACATCACACACAACCCTGCATGGACACCTATCACTAAAGCATGCACACTTGAGAGAATCAGCTAGCCCACCACATACCAACTTACACAAGTGAAAGCTGCCAGGGCAAATCCAACCAAAGAGGGCAAGCCACCGATGGACAATATGTCACACACAGAAACAATAGAGAGTACGGGGTTTTTGAAAATATAAATGGACTGGAAGTGTGCTAATTGCGTCACATTGCCAGTCCTAAATCTCAACTAGAGATACAACGCGGGGTGGTTCACGGTCTGTAGAGGGGGATTTCCTTTACGGACTAGGTGGTCTCACACACTATATAGTGTCATGCTTCATCATATGACCACCTAGCCCACCCAGGTAGGGCAATACCACCTGGGCGGACTCAACCTCGCTGTTAAAGGAACAGGAGGGAATGCGTAAATTTAGTTAGATTTCTGGAAAAATAGGGATCCAGCTATGCTATGGGAATAAAAACACCTACTCAGATACCAGGGTAAGTTTTAATAGAAGGTTCTGTGTGGTGTGGTTAAAAGGAATGGGAGACCAGTGTGAGAACAATGACTCACAAGGTCACCTATCTAGCCGACATGTTTCTGCCCTTGTGATTGAGCTATGGAGGGTCTCTGGGCATTCATCAGGGCGTTGGATCCCTGTTGTGGATGCTAATAGCGCGCTGCAGTTAAATTCGTAATAGGAAAAAACGTGGGAAGGGAAGGAAGGGCCTACCTTAGCCAAGGGAATACCTGGGGAGAACTTATGGTAAATACAATAACAGACCAAAATTGGCAGTGAGAAAGATAATTCACGGCAAACCACGGCACACGTGACAAAATATCATGCAAAACACAACAGTAATGATTGCAGATAGAACGGTCGCAGCAATGCAGGTTATGCGCGGCGATTGGTAGGTCAGGGAAGACAATTCCTTACCCTAACAAAAAAGGCTACTAGCCTCTGGTATCCTGGAGAGGGAGCGTCCCCTTATAGTCAGACTCTAGAGTTATAAAGGGAGAGAGCAGAAGAGGAGTAAAGAAGAGAAATTAAATATGAGAGAATAGGGATAAGAAAGGGAAAAAAAGGGAAAAAAGGGGAAAAAAGGGAAAAAGGGGAGACAAAGAGAGAAAAGAAAAGAAAAAGAAAAAGAAAGAAGAAGAAGAAGAAGAAGAACAAGATGAAGAAAAGAAAAGAAAAGAAAAAAAAGAAAAAAGAGAAAAAGAGAGACAGGGGAAAAAGGGGAAAAAGGGGTGCCTTTTCTTACTCCCTTATACTCTCCCTTTGTGTACTAACACACAGAAACAATACCACATAATTTACATCCCCACAGGTATCCCTGCCAATGTCACCTTAGAGGAGGTGCCAGCAATATCCAGACCCTCAACTGAAGAGGCCTACAGTGATGACAGCAACTCTGGTTGCCTGTATCTGGATGACCAACCTGGCACATCAGGGACCTCTGGACAGTTGGTTACCCAAGCCCAGTCACAGACAACCACTGAGCCCCCCCCATCTGGAAACACCACCACAGCACCCACCTAGCGTACCCACAACTCTGTTCCCAGGGCATGTCAATCGGCAGTGTGTCCACCTCTACAGGGACCCCAGGACACACCTCAAACCCATGACAATCAGGTACCTGGGGTCAGTGGCAGTGGGCACACGGTTCAGGGGATAGAGGCACAGGACAACAGGGAAACTGGGACTGTTGTGCGCCAGGGGGGGACAGGCCCAGGGAACCGACTTTCTAGGAGGCAGCACTTGCAGAGATCCTGGGAGCGTACCAACAATCCCAGGACACGATGGGCCAGATCCTGGACAATGTGCAGGAGAACAGGCGGCTGCAGGAGGGACCTTACCAGGGGATCAGGGAGGACTTGCAGGCGATCAGCACCACCCTTGTCTCCATAGCAGGGGTGCTGGCAGACATGGCCAATATTATGAGGGAGGCAACAGCGGGCCCCTGCCACTAGCCAGAAATCTGAACTGCCTTCCACCTGTGCTGCCGCTAGTGGCCAGGAGACCCCGCCACAAGACTCACAGGCTACCAGCACCCCTCCCCCTGCAACAGGAGAACCACCCCGCAAACGTTTCCTGCGATCTAGGCAGAAGCCAGAGACTATTGCCAAGACCCCCGCCAGGAAATGAGACTTTCCTGATTGTGCCCCTTTTGTCCCACTTTGTCACCCTGTCCACCTTGAACTGCCATTGCTCCCCTTCCTATGTCCCCATCGGCAATGCACCTGTGCTACAGACTGGAACTATACCCTGGAATTTCCTCCATCATCACCCCATACCATTGCACTTGCTCCTCAATTTCTTAGCACTTCAATAAACACCATTGAAAAAAATAGATGATTGAAGTATTTTACATTTTTTAAGTATGTATACGTTTAACAATGAACAAACACTGCAATTCAACTGTATGGTAAATGAGCACATATGAAAGACCTGTACTTGCTTGCAGTGATCACACCTGGAGCTATTGTGAGGCACCACCATCTGTAAAATGAATTGCCAAAAGGTACAGTAAGTGGGCATAGAAGTGGGAAATAACAGAATGCCAGTGCGAAAGAATTTCAAAATAATGACAATGAAATGTGAAGTAACACTGTCTTACCTGTGTGTCATTAGAAATATTGTCTGATACACTGTTCTGTTGTCCTCATCCTCATCCTCACTGTGCACAGGATCCACTGCTGCCACACGGGCATCTCCTGCCTCCTCCTCCTGCAGAAAAGGTACATGTCATCTGAGGGCAAGGTTGTGCAACATGCAGAATGCCACATATATCTGGCAGACCTTCTTGGGTGAGTAGCACAGGGATCCACCTGTTAGATGGAGGTACCAAAACCTGGCCTTCAGGAGGCCAAAGGTTCTTTCTATGATCCTTCTGGTTCTCCCATGTGCCTCATTATAATGTTCTTCTGCCCTTGTCCTGGCATTCCTCACAGGGGTTAGTAGCCATGTTAGGTTGTGGTAACCAGAGTCACCTGCAAATATTGAGGGACAACATTTAGCCACACACTATCCTATGTGGCCCACACCATACCCATACACCAACATATATTGGGTGGGGACCAGGGCTCACCTATTAGCCATACCCTGTGCCTCTGTAGTAGGCCCATCACATTTGGGATGCTACTATTCCTCAGGACAAAGGCATCATGCACCGACCCCGGATACTTTGCATTGACATATGAGATGTACTGGTCCTCCAAGCACACCATCTGTACATTCATTGAGCGGAAACTCCTACGATTTCTGTACACCTGTTCATTTTGACAGGGGGCGGACAAATGCAATATGTGTTCCATCAATTGCACCAATTATGTAGGGGATATGTCCTGTTGCAAAGAAGTCAGTCTTCACTGTGGCCAAATCTTCCACCTGGGGAAATACAATGTAGCTGCACATGTGTTTAATTAGGGCAGACAGCACTCTGGTCAGCACAAATGAGAACATTGGCTGTGACATTCCTGCTGCCAATCCCACTGTCACTTGGAAAGAACCAGTTGTCAGGAAATTGAGCCCTGATAGAACTTGCACAAGAGGGGGGATCCCAGTGGTGTGACAGATAGCAGATAACAGCTCAGGCTCCAATTGGGCACACAGCTCTGTGATTGTGGCCCTGTCAAGTCTATGGGTGAGGATGATGTGCCTGTCCTCCATTGTTGCCAAGTCCACCAGGGGTATGTCTCCATCTCCTATTCATCCGCAGCGGTAGCAATCTAAGGGACAAAAGAGTGAGGAGTCGGTCACAAACTGAGCAATGGGGCAACAACAGTACGATGCATGCTGTCAAATTGTAATGGGTCAGTGGGAATTGTCATGTATGTCGAAATTTAAACAGTGACGCAGTAATTATCCAGGGCCTGCCCTGCCCTGAAATGGCATCCACCTGTCCTGTGTAGAGGGACAGGTGGAAGTGCGGTAATTCCGCTGACGTTGTGCGCCGTTGCGGGAGGCGGTTGGGAACCGCCGTGCAACTCTTCATTGGTTAACATGTGGCCCTATGGGTTACACTGGCCAATGGTAATGTACGTCGGCGGTGATGGTATACACCTCCGCGGACGTGACGCCATTTTCTATCATATTCCTCACTTGCTACCTGATCTTCAACAGGAGAGGACCTACACTGCATGTGCTGCTGTGACCAGTGCCTGGAACCTACTATGGCCATGTGACTGGGAAAAGGGTCCCTGCTTTCACTTTGGCGGAGTTGGAGAGACTGGTGGATGGGGTCCTACCCAAGTACGGACTGCTGTATGTGCCTCCAGACCAACAGGTGAGTACACTGTTGGCACAATGCATGTGGCATGAATGCATGGAGTGGTGTGTGAAGGCATCGTGTAAGGAGGGTGAGCATGTGTGTGTAAATCGTGATGTGAAGGGGTATGGTGGGCCATACGTGTAACAGGCAGGATTGTATGACTAATTCTATTTTCCTGTGTGTATTCCCTCTGCAGGTAAGCGCCCATCAAAAGAAGGGTATATGGCGTGCCATTGCCAAGGACGTGTGGACCCTGGGGGTCTATGGCAGGCGGAGCACCCACTGTTGGAAGCGGTGGGAGAACCTGAGACGCTGGGCACGGAAGACGGCGGAGGCCCAGCTGGGGATGGCCTCCCAATGAGGAAGGAATGCCCGTCGAACCATGATCCCCCCGATGGCCTGCATGCTGGCGGTGGCCTATCCGTAGCTGGATGGTCGCTTGAGGGCATCACAGCAGCCACAAGGGGGTGAGTACAGTGCCCATCATCACAACTTACGCATGGTAGGGTGGTACCCGGGTGGGGGATGTTTGTCAGTGGGTGCCCCCAGGCCAGGCCTGACATTGAAGCATAGGTCCCCTGGTGGCAAGGGTCCAGAAGGGATAATCCTGCTACTAAGCTTGTATGCATCCACTACTGGTCAAGGCTGCATGGGTCCCAGGTGTGCTGGATTTGCCGGTGTGTGCCCCTCCCCAAGCCTTGGTGGTTAGCAATATCACTGGTAGTGCAATGCATAGTGCGTAGGCCTGTACCCTGTGTGTGAGTGTGCTGTGTACGCCAACGGTGGTGTTGGTGCAGCCATTGACCAAGTGTATCCTTTGCCTCTTCCCCCCCCCCTTTTTGTTTTGTCACCCTGTCCTTATGTGCACTAGCATCATCTGGTTTGAGGAGCAGAGGCACTGGTGACTGAGGGAACTGCATTCCACAGGACCCAGGCGGCAGAGTCCACTGACTCTGAGGGCACCAGTGGGACGGAGGGCAAGTGGAGCACCACAGCAGAGACTGGAGGGGACAGTTCAGACACAGATACCTCCTCCGATGGAAGCTCCCAGGTGGTGGCGGACACCTCTGTGACCACCGCAGCTGCAGGTACAGCCGCCACCCCATACCAGCACGCCCTCCCAGCAGCCCCTCATTGAGTTGCCCGTGCCCGCTCACCAGGAGGGTGGACATCCCCTTCGCCCCGGGCACCTCAGGCCTTGCCCCAATGAGACTTGCTGCCCTGAGTGAGGAGGCTATTGACCTCCTGAGATACATCTCTGTAGGGCAGTCAACCATTGTGAATGCCATACAGGGGCTGGCAGCTCAGATGCAACAGACTAATGCATTCCTGGAGGGCATTCACTCTAGCTTGGCAGCCCAACAGAGAACAATCTAGGCTCTGGCCTCCTCTCTGATGGCAGCCATTGTCCCTGTTTCAACCCCCCCCCCCAACTTCCTCTTCCCAGTCCCATTCCCCTCAACCCCAACCTATCCCAAGCACACAGGCAGACGAGCATGCACACAAGACAACACACAAGCGTGGCACAGGCAAACACAAGCACCACACATCATCCCACAGGCACTCACACAAACACCATCCAGATGCAGACATACCATCATCCACAATTTCCACTGTCTCACCTTCCACCTCCACCTCCCTCCCAGTTCTGTCTACACTCATACCTGCATGCACTACATCCTCATCCACTACCAGCATCACCACCACACCAGCAGAACACACACCTCACTGGCAGACACCTCCACAACAGCCATGCACACGTCCCCTGTGTCCTCTGCCTCTGTGTCTGTTCCCCCCTCCTAAAGTACACAAACGCAAGCACTCAGACACCCAACAGCCATCCACCTCGCAACAGCATCCAGCCCATGTACCTGCACCCAAAATCAGCCGACAGACACCTCCTACAACCACTCCCTCTTCCTCCACTCCCAAACCTTCTCCCTCTTCCCACCCCAATGTCCCTAAACAGCTGTTCCTATCCACCATTGACCTCTTCCCTACCCCTCCACCCTGTCCTGCACATCTGGCCAGGGTGGCAAAAACCCAGACAAACACCTCAGCTACACAGTCCATGGGCCCAGTAGTCACTACACCCACTCGTGGTGGGGAAGGATCCAGGGCACATTTCCTGAGGGTGAAGGAGGCAGCCTCAAGGATAAGAAGCCTGCCCCAGCTGCTGCCTGGAAGACCGAGGAGCCTGCACCAGCTGCTGCCAGGAAGACCAAGGAGCCTGCCCCAGCTGCTGCCAGCAAGACCAAGAAGCCAGCACCAACAGGCAGGAAGGGCAAGGGGCCTGTGGCAGGAACTCTGACAGAGCCCCCACCAACAACCATGGTTGTGCAGCCATCCGAGGCTGCAGTTGATGGGCTGGAGCTTCCCCCCACCAGCAGCAGCAGCAGCACCACCACCAGTAGGCTGCCATCCAAAGCTGCAGGGGGTGGGCTGGAGCTTCCCCCCACCAGCAGCAGCAGCAGCACCACCACCACCACCACCAGTGGGCAGCCATCCGAGGTTGCAGGGGATGGGCTGGAGCCTCCCCCCACCAGCGGCTGCAGCAGCTCCACTACCACCACTGAGCAGCCGTCACCGCCGGTGGTCGGTATGTGGCCTGCCCCTTGCAAATCCAGTGGGTATGACACCCACCTGAAAGACTGTGAACTTGTACTCCCCAGGATCAAGGACACAGGGTACGATGCCCCCTCCAGAACCAGTGAGTAAGACACCCACCAACCCCAGCCTCCTTAGGATCAAGAGTACAGGGAGCGATGCCCCTTCCAGAGCATGTGGGCAAGTCACCCTCTCGAGAGAATGTGGCCTTGCACTCCCCAGGACCAAGCACAGGGCATGTTTCCCCCTCCAGAGCATGTGGGCAAGTCACCCACTTGAGAGACTGTGGCCTTGCACTCCCAGGATCCAGCACAGGGCATGTTGCCCCCTCCAGAGCCTGTGGGCAAGTCACCCACTCAAGAGACTGTGGCCTTGCACTCCCTAGGACCAACCACAGGGCATGTTTCCCCTTCCATCGCATGTGGGCAAGTGTCCCACTTGAGAGACTGTGGTCTTGTACTCCCCAAGACCAAGCACAGGGCATGTTGCCCCCTTCAGAGCATGTGGGCAAGTCACCCACTTGAGAGACTGTGGCCGTGCACTCCCCAGGACCAAGCACACGTCGTGTTGCCCCCTCCAGAGAATGTGGGCAAGTCACCCACTTGAGAGACTGTGGCCTTGCACTCCCCAGGACTAAGCACAAGGCATGTTGCCCCCTCCAGAACCAGTGGTCTTGTTCCATCTCCCGGCTGAGGTGCCCCCATCCCCCCTTCCCCCTGAGGTGTCTGCCTATTTACTAACTGATGCCCCTGCAGTGTTCTCTCTGTGTTGATGCAGGTGACAAGTGGGGCCTTGGACTTTGGCCTGTGGCCATGCGGCCCACACAAACTGAGGACTGTGCATTGTCATTTGAACTGAACAATTGTAAATATCTGTAACATTGGCTAAGTTAGTTTTATACTGTGTTGATATTATTACACTCACTTTAGTAAATTCATTTTGTCCTTGCATTATTCAGTCGATTTAGGGGGAATAACTTGTTTTCTTGTGCATCTGGTTGTGTGTATGTCAGGTGTGTGTTGTGCGTGTGTGTGTCACTCTCGTTTTCCTCCTCCCTCCCTTGTGTGCTAGGTGGTTGTACTCACCGTTGTCGTCTTTGCCGTCGTTGGTGTTCATGGTGGAGTAGCACGTAGAAGACCATGGGGAAAACATGCAGCTCGGGCTCCATGGCGGCGTGGTTGTTCCCTGTGTCTCCAATGGTGAGTTCTTTCACTTCTGTGAAGTGTTTCCTCCAGGCTTTTGATGTCGTTGATACCACCCCAGAAAAGGTGTTGGATTGGCATACCTTAATACGTTGGGTGGAACAATGATTTCCGCCTGGCTGTAGGCGTCTACCGCCATGGTGCCTGTTGTTTCCGCCTTGGCGGTCACTGTGGTAAAATGGCTGTCTATTGGAGTAAGGACAGTGTACGCTTAGAAGTTGTCATTGGATAATTGCAAGAAATTGGAAGCAGCCTCATAGCTCTTTTTTACCTGAGTTTCAGCCATGTTGAGCAGCAGTCAGGCTACTACATAACATGGCAGAAAGACATTGGCATTGACAAAGCCAATAAGTCTCACATTGCCAAGACCTGATGACTTTGCCAATGTTTGTTTTTCACTATGTGCATGCAGTAACTCCCAGGTAACCAGCAAGTAAAAAAACAAAAAGCTAAACAATTAAATGGGAGACGGGCAGGGAAAGAGGATGCTAAGTTGGGATTGGTGGGTAGCAAAAGAGGAGGAGGGCTTGGAGGGAATATATAAAAAAATAAAAAGCAGAATGGGAAGGGTGAGGGATGCAATAGACAAGCTGTTGTGGAGGGGTTTGGGAAGTGATACAGAGAGCGAGGAGGCTAGGAAAGTGAATGTGGAGCAGTATATGTTGGAGGGATCGCATAAGCACATGCACACCGATGGACTGCCTAAAAGTAAAAGAAAACCATAGTTCCCTCTATGCAAGAAATGCCAACAATGGAAGGATACAACTCATCTAATCAGAACATTGTGAAACCAAAATGCTTCTGGACAGGACAAACAAATGAATAGAGAAGAAAACCATCCAATCAAAAAAAGTCAACTGAAACAGACAACAAAGCCATCCAAACCCGAGCACTGGTTTGACCCAAAATCCACACTATGTATATTGGAGATAATAGGTCTGACCAACAATTTTCTGCAGCCGAGACCTAAATATCACTGCCATTGTTTCATACAGCCAAACAGATTAAGCTTTGGAAGTTAAAATATTGTTTCAACTTGCACTTTTCATTAGGAAAGCTATTTCAAAACTATCCACAACACCTGGATATAACACCGGAAATTCTATTTAAAAGCACCTCGATCTAGCAGACTCTGGGGGTGATTCTAACCCTGACGGGCGGCGGAGGCCGCCCGCCAGAGTTCCCCCCTCCAGAACACCGCTCCGCGGTCATAAGACCGCTGCGGTGATTCTGGGTTTTCCACTGGGCTGGCGGGCGACCGCCAAAAGGCCGCCCGCCAGCCCAGTGGAAAACACCCTTCCCACGAGGACGCCGGCTCCGAATGGAGCCGGCAGAGTGGGAAGGTGCGACGGGTGCAGTTGCACCCGTCGCGAATTTCAGTGTCTGCTGAGCAGGCACTGAAATTCTTTGTGGGGCCCTCTTACGGGGGCCCCTGCAGTGCCCATGCCACTGGCATGGGCACTGCAGGGGGCCCCACGACACCCCATACCGCCATCCTGTTCCTGGCGGGAGAACCGCCAGGAACAGGATGGCGGTATGGGGTGTCAGAATCCCCATGGCGGCGCAGCGAGCTGCGCCGCCATGGAGGATTCATTTGGGCAGCGGAAAACCAGCGGGAGACCGCCGGTTTTCCACTTCTGACCGCGGCCAAACCGCTGCGGTCAGAATGCCCTGCGGGGCACCGCCAGCCTGTTGGCGGTGCTCCCGCCAACCCTGGCCCCGGCGGTCCATGACCGCCGGGGTCAGAATGACCCCCTAAGTCTTCGTTAACAAGAAATGCCCAAAATCCAGGCCTCCATCTTAAAATGAATTTGGTAAAGAGGTGTGAATAGCGACCTGTGTTTTTTAAGCATGCTACCTTCCGGAAACACTATGAAGGGACTTAGACAATGTAACCGTATCGGCACGTAGGAATCACACAGGAATCGACTGTTCTATGTACAAGGTGTTTTTATTTTTAGATTCTGTGGGTTAAAGTCCAAGTAGGTTTAAGTCTTTCTTCTGCTGACTTGGCTATGGAGGGTTTAAATATCGTAGTACGTTCTTCACTCTTCTCTTTTTGTCTCCTCGTCTCACAGGTTCCCCGGGAAGCGTATGTGGAGAGAAAAGAATAACAGAGGTAAGTGTTCAGGTTTTGATACTCAGGACATTTTTATTCTCTTTTCCTGTCTCCTTTCTTGTTGTCCTTCTTTTGTTTCCTCTCCCCTGTGGTCTCTTTCCTTCCTGGTACTCGTTCTCTGTTCTTTCTCTTTTAAGATTCTTTCTAGGGCTATTCATCTCTCTCTTTCTTCCTTTTCTTTTCCTAATTGTATTGGTCTATTCGTCTCCTATAATCCTCTGTGACTGTTAGTAGCCTGTGCGCGGTGCCTTGGTGTGGTAACTATACGTGGTGCTATACTGTTGGTGAATCTCAGTGGTAGTGCTCCCCAGCCCTCCCCTTTTCCCTTCAGTTACCCTTTTCTTCATACTTCCCCCCCTCCCACTTCCTCAGGGCAGTGCCCCCACGCACCTGGAACTGCCATGCTTCTCCAGAAGCGTGGCGGAGTGCAGCGTTCCATCCTCCCGGTTAGGGATCCCGTCGGAGGTCTCCGGTCCTCTCGCTGGGATGAACACCGTTTCCCCATCTCTAGGTTCCTCTCGCATCTCCAACTTCCTTTTTCCTCGTCCTCGTCGTCCTCGCCATCTTCTTCTGGAACACCGGTCCCGTCTCTTCTTCCTCCGACCCCCGCATGTTCTGTTCCGGGGCTATTTGACCTCCCGGCGTTCCGCGCCCACAGTCCCTTCAACCAATCACGGGAAGGGAGGCCGGGAAGGTCAGGAGCACTATCGGCAGCGCCAGCACCAGTCAGTTCCATGTGCGTGCGATCCGTAACAAGCCCGTCACAGACAAGTATGAGGAACATGTTCTAACTGTTCCAAAACTCTTGGTTTCCAATGTGGCCTTAGTTAAGCATAATAGATTTTGCATTGTTAGGGTTGCTCAGTATTAACCAGGAAATGCACTACTGTTTTTAATGGAGGCTTATAATATCTCAATAATTATCGATATGACAAATGAGAGCTGATTTACTCACTCTAATACATTACTGTATTCCATTGGACTTTCTTCTTCCTGCTATGCAACTTGTAACCTCCCATTAATATCAGGAGGCAGAGGAATGTAGGAGACCAAGCAAACTTTGAATGAAGATCCGTGTCCTAGGGCCAATTGTCTTGCATCCTGATTTATGAGTCATCTCATCAAGGAGATACTCATCTACAACATGCAGTGGTTTAGGTCTAGTTTCAGACTGTCTCATTTCATGGGTTAAACAGATCCAGCCAGTTGTGAACCAATCAATCAATCAATCATGGTATTTATAGAGCGTGCTACTCACCCGTGAGGGTCTCAAGGCGCTAAGGGGGGGGGGTCACTGCTGCTCGAAGAGCCAAGTCTTGAGGCGCTTTCTGAAGGCGAGGTGGTCCTGGGTAGTCCTGAGGTGGGCAGGGAGGGAATTCCACGTCTTGGCTGCCAGGTAGGAGAAGGATTTCCCTCCAGCGTTGGTTCGGCGGATGCGAGGGACGGCGGCGAGAGCGAGGCTGATAGAGCGAAGTTGACGGGTGGGCATATAGAAGGCGAGGCGACTGTTGAGGTATTCGGGGCCCTTGTTGTGGAGGGCTTTGTGTGCGTGGGTGAGGAGCCTGAAGGTGATCCTTTTGTTGACGGGTAGCCAGTGCAGGTGTTTCAGGTGGGCGGAGATGTGGCTGTGGCGGGGTACATTGAGGATGAGGCGTGCAGAGGCGTTTTGTATGCGCTGAAGATGTTTCTGAAGTTTTGCGGTGGTTCCTGCGTATAGGGTGTTTCCGTAGTCCAGGCGACTTGTGACGAGGGCGTGGGTCACAGTTTTTCTGGTGTCAGCGGGGATCCAGCGGAAGATCTTTTGGAGCATGCGAAGTGTGTGGAAGCAAGAGGACGAGACGGCGTTGACTTGCTTGCTCATGGTGAGAAGGGGTTCCAGGATGAATCCAAGGTTGCGTGTGTGGTCTGATGGGGTCGGTGCGGTGCCCAGGGCCGTGGGCCACCAAGAGTCGTCCCAGGTGGATGGGGAGTTTCCGAGGATGAGGACTTCCGTCTTGTCTGAGTTCAGCTTCAGGCGGCTGAGCTTCATCCATTCTGTGACGTCTTTCATTCCATCCTGCAGGTTGGCTTTGGCGGTGGCTGGGTCTTTGGTGAGGGAGAGTATCAGCTGGGTGTCGTCGGCGTAGGAGATGATGTTGATGTTGTGTTTGTGAGCGATTTCGGCGAGGGGGCTCATGTAGACATTGAAGAGAGTAGGGCTGAGCGAGGAGCCTTGTGGGACGCCTCAGATGATCTCGGTGGGTTCCGAGCGGAAGGGCGGGAGGTAGACTCTTTGGGATCGGTCCAAGAGGAAAGAGATGATCTAGTCCAGGGCCTGTCCTTGGATACCGGTGGAGCGGAGGCGGGTTATTAGGGTGCAGTGGCAGACGGTGTCGAAGGCAGCCGAGAGGTCAAGGAGGATGAGGGCTGTTGTTTCTCCGTTGTCCAGGAGGGTTCGGATGTCGTCGGTGACTGCGATGAGGGCGGTTTCCGTGCTGTGGTTGGCCCGAAAGCCGGACTGGGAGGGGTCGAGCAGGTTTTTGTCTTCGAGGAAGTTGGTCAGTTAGTTGTTGACGGCCTTCTCGATTACCTTGGCCGGGAAGGGGAGGAGCGAGATGGGGCGGAAGTTCTTCAGGTCGTTGGGGTCCGCCGTAGGTTTTTTCAGGAGAGCGTTGACTTCCGCGTGTTTACAGCTCTCGGGGAAGGTGGCAGATGCAAACGAGCTGTTGATGATGCTCTGGAGATAGGGGGCGATTATGGCATCGGCTTTTTGAAGATGTGATGTGGGCACGGGTTCGAGGGGGCGCCGGAGTGGATGGTGTTCATTGTGGTTCTAGTCTCTTCGGCGCTGATGGGTATCCAGGCGTTGAGGGTGATGGTTGGGGCTGTGAGTTCCGTGGTGGTCGGCGGGATCTGTGGTCCGAAGCTGTCGTGAGGTCGGTGATCTTTCGATGGAAGAAGGTAGCGAGGGAGTTGCAGAGTTCTTGTGAGGGCGTGATGGAGTTGGAGCTGGCGTTGGGATTGGAGAGCTCTTTGACGATGTTGAAGAGTTCTTTGCTGTTGTGGGTGTTCTTGTCCAGTCTCTCTTTGAAGGATGCTCTTCTGGTGGAGCGGATCAGCTGGTGGTGGTCGCGGGTGGCGATTTTGAGGGCTGACATATTTTCTACGGTGTGTTCTTTGCACCAGGTTTTTTTGAGGGTACGGCATGTTTTCTTGGATTCTTTGAGGGCGTCTGTGAACCAAGGAGGTTTCCTGATGTTGGTCTGTCTTGGGTGGTTTCTGATGGGGGCGAGGTTGTCGGCGCAGTTGGTGATCCACTGTGTGAGGCTGAGGGCTGCGTTGTTGGCGTCGGAGGTGATGGCAGGTTGGTTATGGTTAAGAGTGGAGAGTATCTGTTCTTTGGAGATTTTGTTCCAGGGTTTGCGGGTGATAGGTTGTGTGCGAAGGTGGTGGGTCTTGCGTCTGAAGGTGAAGTGGACACATCTGTGGTATCTCGGAGGAGTGGCTGAAGGATACGTCGTTTCTGGTGGAGAAGATGGGGTCGAGCGTGTATCCAACGGTGTGGGTGGGGGTGTTCACCAGTTGCTTGAGTCCGAGGTTGTCGAGCAGGGTGGTGGTGTTGGTATCGTTCTTCTCCAGATGGAAGTTCAGGTCTCCGAGGAGGATGTAGTCTGGCGAGGCTAGGGCGTGCGGGGAGATGAAGTCTGTGATGGATTTGCTGAATAGGGCGCGTGGGCCTGTAGACGAGAGTTCCTCTGAGGGTGGTCCTCGGGTCGGTGTGGATCTGGAAGTGCATGTGTTCGGCGGGGAGGAGGGTGTCTTCGGTGGTGGTAGTGACGTTGATGGAGCTCTTGTAGATGATGGCGATTCGGTTGGTGCGGTCTTTCCTGGCGATCTTGTAGCCGTCAGGGATGGCTAGGGCGATGTTGGGGGCCGATGAGGTGTTCATCCAGGTCTCAGTGATGAAGGCGACGTCTGGTGCGGTTGAGTCCAAGAGGTCCCATAGTTCAATGGCGTGCTTGTGGACGGAGCGTGCGTTGATGAGGATGCACTTGAGGTGGTTGTTGGAGCGTGGGCTGGTGGACGGATTGCAGTCGCGGTGGAAGGTATGCTTCCATGTATGACAGGCGAAGGGTCCATGGGTGCGTTTCGGGCTGGCTTGTTAGCAGGTGGTAGTTCGTCCGGGGTTGAGTGCGTGGAGGGAGGCGCCGTCGTAGCTAAGCTGGGGGTTTTGGGAGCGCTTGAGGCCAGGGGTTCTGGTGCTGGGCACAGTCCAGGTTCGGACGGGCGCAGACGGGTTTGCCTTTGGCGCGCCAGCGGCGGGCCGCCATAAAAGGGAAGGGGGAGGAAGGGTCAGCTGGGAGGTGGGAGGCGGGAGGCAGGAGGGGGAGTAGCGAATGGAAGCGGGGGTGGGCCACACGGGAGGCAGCGGCGGGAAAGCGGGAAGACAGGAGGGGGGAGAGCGGGGGACAGGGAGGCGTCCGGAGAGCGGAAACAGGTGGGAAAGGAAAGATCATAACAGGAGAAAGCACAACAGGAAAAAAGGACAAGAGGAGATTGAATGACAACAGGAGATAAGCAGGAGATAAGGCACAACAGGAAATAGAGTGCAGCAGGAGAAAAAGATAGCATACAGCAGGAGAGGAAAAGGGAGAGCGGCAAAAGCACAACAGGAGAGGTAAATGGAGCGAAGAGGGCACAGAAGGAGAAGAAAACGGAGCGAAGAAAGCACAACAGGAGAGGTAAATGGAGCAAAGAGGGCACAACAGGAGAAGAAAACGGAGCGAAGAAAGCACAACAGGAGAGGTAAATGGAGCGAAGAAGAGCACAACAGGAGTAGAAAACGGAGCGAAGAATGCACAACAGGAGAGGTAAATGGAGCGAAGAAGTGCACAGCAGGAGAAGAAAACGGAGCGAAGAAGAGCACAGAGAAGGGCAAAAGCACAGGGCAAGGAGACGGACGGGAGCGGAGCAGAAGAGGAGCCTAGGACTTACCAGACCAGTGGCAGGGGCCTGGGCAGGTAGAGCTGCGGTGGCGGGGAAGCGACCTACCCTAGGGTCAAGGGTCGCTGTCTCTGCAGCGCAGCGGCCGCCATAAGAGGGAAGGGGGGGAGGAGGGGTCAACTGGGAGGCGGGAGGCGGAAGGGGGAGTGGCGAATGGGAGCGGGCCGCACGGGAGGCAGCGGCAGGAAAGCGGGAAGGCAGGAGGGGGAGAGCGGGGGACAGGGAAGCGTCCGGAGAGCGGAAACGGGCGGGAAAGGAAAGATAACAACAGGAGAAAGCACAACAGGAAAAAAGGAAAAGAGGAGATTGAAGGACAACAGGAGGTAAGCAGGAGATAAGGCACGACAGGAGATAGAGTGCAGCAGGAGAAAAAGATAGCGTACAACAGGAGAAGAAAAGGGAGAGCGGCAAAAGCACAACAGGAGAGGTAAATGGAGCGAAGAGGGCACAGCAGGAGAAGAAAACGGAGCGAAGAAAGCACAACAGGAGAGGTAAATGGAGCGAAGAGGGCACAACAGGAGAAGAAAACGGAGCGAAGAAAGCACAACAGGAGAGGTAAATGGAGCGAAGAAGAGCACAGCAGGAGAAGAAGATCACAGAAAAGGGCAAAAGCCCAGGCAAGGAGACGGACGGGAGCAGAGCAGAAGAGGAGCCTAGGACTTACCAGACCAGTGGCAGGGGCCTGGGCAGGTGGAGCTGCGGTGGCGGGGAAGCGACCTACCCTAGGGTCAAGGGTCGCTGTCTCTGCCGCGCAGTGGGTGCCATAAGAGGGAAGGGGGGGAGGAGGAGTCAGCTGGGAGGCGGGAGAGAGAGTAGCGAATGGAAGCGGGGGCGGGCCGCACGGGAGGCAGCGGCGGGAAAGCGGGAGGGCGGGAGGGGGGACAGCGGGGGTCAGGGAAGCGTCCGGAGAGTGGAAACCGTAGGGAAAGGAAAGATCACAACAGGAGAAAGCACAACAGGAAAAAAGGACAACAGGAGATTGAAGGACAACAGGAGATAAGCAGGAGATAAGGCACGACAGGAGATAGAGTGCAGCAGGAGAAAAATATAGCGTACAACAGGAGAGGAAAAGGGAGAGCGGCAAAAGCACAACAAGAGAGGTAAATGGAGCGAAGAGGGCACAGCAGGAGAAGAAAACAGAGCGAAGAAAGCACAACAGGAGAGGTAAATGGAGCGAAGAGGGCACAACAGGAGAAGAAAACGGAGCGAAGAAAGCACAACAGGAGAAGTAAATGGAGCGAAGAAGAGCACAAGAGGAGTAGAAAACGGAGCGAAGAAAGCACAACAGGAGAGGTAAATGGAGTGAAGAAGAGCACAGCAGGAGAAGAAAACGGAGTGAAGAAGAGCACAGAGAAGGGCAAAAGCACGGGCAAGGAGACGGACGGGAGCGGAGCAGAAGAGGAGCCTAGGACTTACCAGACCAGTGGCAGGGGCCTGGGCAAGTGGAGCTGCGGTGGCGGGAAGACACCTACCCTAGGGTCAAGATTACGGTTTGCCATAGGTAGCAGTTGCTACATTCCACTCCCTTTGCTACCCCTCGTCTCAATGCTTATGAAGGCAGTATTAGAGCCCTGTTTAGTTTTTATTGTTTTAACTCATTATCTCAACACGAAATAGCTGCTCAGTGGTGTGACAGGAATCCATTGGCCCCATTCAGACAAGAAAATGCCCCATCTTACAAGTCTATATGATAGTACAAGAAAACCCTTATCGGGGTGCAATAGACTACTCAACACCTGCACCCCAGTGCTACTGCACTTGTTGCACTGATTATATCTAAATCCAACAGTTAAGATGGTTGAAATAATAGAAAATAAATGAGGTCAAATGTTTCAACAAATATTATTGATACTTTAAATTAATAATGTTTACAGATTTCCTTAAAAGTAAAATAAGGCAACAAAATCTGAATGGTTATTATATCATTGAAATATCACCTTTTCAATAAGGCATAAAAGGAAAAAGTATAAAACCCAGATCATACTGGAAATGTGTTAATTAGCCAAACTTAAATGTACAGGAAGTACCTCGGTTGAGAAGGTCAAAGTAGTCAGAACAACACATCACAATGATGTGACTTTCTGCTGCAGATACCGAAATTTGATATACAATTGGGGAACTCAACCAAGGCCACTGGGTCCATTCTCAAAGAATTGTGCTTGAATATCCCCCACAGTTTGCTGTCCAGCTGCCAGACATACAAATCCTTAAAATAATGCTTTAATGAAAGAGAAAGGTAAATTGAGAATTTCCTGCCTACAGTGGTGGCCAGCAGCAAACAAAACTGATGGGGCGAATATGTAACCCACTGACAAGCACTGGTAAAAAAACACACAGCAGGGCTCTTAGGCTTAGCACCAAAATTCTCAATTGTGGTCCGTTTTAAACAGTGTTTATAATGGGCCACGAATGAGAGCTTTGGAGTTGAGACTGAGGCACTGTGAGTTTCTCACCGTGCCTGTCAGTGAGTTAACGTAAATTAAAATACAGAAATGAAGATTTACTTACCCGCCTTCACACTCGGTGACTCCACAGTAGATCCTCCAGCACAGGCAGCAAGCTCCAAAAGCCTTGTCCTAGTCCCCCCTACGAAATCCTGGCACTGCTCTCATGTTGCTCAGGCAGAATGAGAGTAGCACCAGGTTGGTTGGAGGACCCTGGTCTGAATGTCCTTTACGCCCTGGAGGCCTGTGCATGCACTCCACCCAGCTGTCTAAGACAGCTTGGGTTGGAGTGTTTAAAGTGCGCATGTCAGACTGGTCATTGCAAGACAGCCGGCCAAAGTGACATGCACTCTTGAAACTGAAGTACACTGTGCCCACTGTTCTTCCCTGATGTCCACCCCACCCTCTCTGACTCAGCTGCTTGTCAGAATGACAAATAAAATGGTAATAAATTGTTTTTATTATCATTTTATTTTTCATAATTTCCTTCAGCGGTGGGGCAACACTCATTTGCCCTCATGGAGGCACCGCCACTTCCAGCCTAACCAATTAATTGCTTTGAAGTTACCATTTCTGATTCTCTGAAAATAACCCACGCTAACTAACAATTAGTGCTTTAGGACAGCCAACAGCATAGTTTTGAAACTACTAAACATGTAATCACCTTCAGTAGAATAATATTTGGATGGTGGAGCATACTTTTAAGTTATTTCTAACACTCTTTTATACAACAACCAAGGAAATTTACATGATACTAACAAGACAATAATTTACGAGTTACTGCCAGATAAACATAGCTATACATACACAGAATGTTTAACATTGGAACTGGAAAATCCCCAAAGACATTGTTCCATACAAAATTATACCAACCTTTGAAATGACAGTAATTTAAACTATTAAGCAAATATTCTAATGCAGTAAAACAGATCTGGAGGGAGAAGGCCGTACATCTCCTTTACACTCCTACTTCACCTGTTTATATAAGACGGAGCCAAAATTGAAAATTCTATAGAATAGCGGTTCGTAACCTTTTGAGTTTTGGTGGACCGCACTGATTCACTATTGGAAGCCGGACACCATAACCTTTGCAATTTCCACATTGAACCACAAAACAATATGCACACATATAGACATCAACAACTGCACAAATTTTAAAATCTTTCATTTACCTCAAAAACAAAAAAATACAAACATCGAATTTTAAAATCTAACAGGAAGATTGATGCCTTTAAACATTTAGGGGGTCATTATGACCCCAGCAGTCGGAGCAAATGTGGCGGTAGTACCGCCAACAGGCTGGCGGTACTTACCGCTACATTATGGCATTGGGGGGTTGGCTGATGCCAACCCCCAAAATGTACTACTCCGACCACCATGGCGGTAGCAGCCAACAGGCTGGAGATAAGAATCTCCAGCCCGGCGGCTGCCATTGTGCCGGCGGAGGCATAATGACCCTGCCTACTGCCATGGTTTTCTTGGTGTTTCAGCAGCGCCCGCCAGCAGAACACCTCCAGGCAGTATTATTTTTCATAATACGGCTGGCGGCGGTCTACTGGCGTGGCGCTGCTATTGGTAGCAGCTCCACCTTACCGCCGTTTGCCAGTATGACCACAGCCGGATTTCCGCCCTTCTTGTGGCGGAAATCCGGCTGTGTTCATATTATGGCCGATGGATGGTAGCCACGACGATGGTCTTTTGACGGCCATATCCGCAGCGGTAGGTGATTTTTACCGCCATTGTCATAATGGGGGCCTTAGTTTTATTTCTTAAAGACAATGCCCTATGCTAGATTTTCACTTTGGTTTTCTTGCTCCTCATGCATGGTCTCTTTTTATCATTGCATACCCATGCTTCTGCTGAGTCTCCGATTGACCATAGTAAATTTCATTTGATGAAATTTCACTGCCTTCACAAGTCAAGTTGAAGATACCAACTTCAATTTTAGTTCCAATTTAAAATTCCTTGAAACATTAATTAATTTTAATATTAATCTTTATATATAACTATGTTTAATATAAATGACATATAAATATAAGATTATTACATAAATGTAATATTATAATATTAAATATTTTGGTATTTATTACATTATATATATTTAATAATATAATATATTATATATGACATCATTATATAATTCTATAGCTATAGAAATAATATATATTTATATATTTAATACTACTATTAAAATTAAATGTTAATATTAATTCATTTTAAATTTTACATTTTGCTTTCTCTCTCTCTCTCTCTCTCTCTGTATATATATATATATATATATATATATATATATATATATCTATGATTTTATTTAAAAAAACCAAATATTAAGGATAGGTTTTAGTTAGGAAAAGTGCATTTATTCTTTATATACAAACCCAAGCTAAAATATACAAACATTATCAATTCAAAAGGCGTAACTATAACTTAAATATATAGTTTACACCACACCTTCAATCTACTACAAGTCGAGCACCTTTGTACACAGTCCTGTCACCTCACTCGCTACACTACATTAACTATAAGTAGCCACCCTATTATGCAGTGTGTTCTCAGACATGATGCAATTTCAGATGTCCTGAGTGTTGTTATGAATGCCATACTTTCATATACTATAAGCCATGGAATATGCAAGAGTATAAATACTACACTCTATCCAACTCCACACCAAGCACTCCACTCAACACCAGTTCAGTTGATGCTTAGGGGTGTAGCTTGGTCAGTATGATTAGGGGGGTGTGAGCTCCAGATTTTCCTGCGATCAGGCAGGCATATAGGGGGTCATTTCGACCCTGGCGGACGGCGGTGAAGCGGCGGTAAGACCGCCAACAGGCTGGCGGTCTAAAAAATGAGATTTTGGCCGCCATGGCCAACCGCCGCTTCACCGTTCCGCCTGCCAGGGCGGAGACGACCGCCGGTCTGGAGACCTGGGTCTCCAGCCCGGCGGTCGTCACTATACCGCCGGTGGTATCACAACCCGCCTGACCCGGCTTACTGCCATGGATTTCATGCAGTTTGGGACTGCCATGAAATCCATGGCGGTAAGCTCTATCAGTGCCAGGGAATCCCTTCCCTGGCACTGATAGGGGTCACCCCCACCCCGACTCCCTCCCCTACCCCCCACCACCCCTGCCACCCCCCAAAGATGGCAGGACCCCACTCCCCACTCCGATCCCCAACATTTCTACACACATACACGCACGCAGGCATACACGCACTCATTCACATACACACAACACCCCCTCATTCATGCACGCACTCACACGCCCCCTCAACATACACACATGCACACCCCCATGCATGCACACAACACACAACACCCCCCACCCCCCTTCCCTAACGGACGATCACCTTACCTGTTCCGGTGAGCCTCCGGGAGGGAACGGGACCCATAGGGGCAGCTCCGCCAACACCGCCACGCCAACAGAACACTGCCACAGCGAATCACAGGATGTGTTCTGTTGGCGTGGCGGTGGAGGTGGAGCTACCTCCACTTCCCCGCCTGCTGCCAGTATGGCTGTTGGCGGCTCTCCGTCCGTAAAAGGACAGAGCGCTGCCAACGGTCATAATGGCCCGTGCGGAAGACTGCCAGCACTGGCGGTCTTCCGTACAGCGGTCCCTCAGCGGTCTTCGGAAAAGACCGCCGAGGTCGTAATGACCACCATAATGTTTAAATACATTATACGAAAAGCAGGGTGACTGAGAGGGGCCTTATAGGCAGTGAAAGGGAGACGAATGCGGATTGGTTGGACTACTAAGAGAGAAAACAGTGTTTTGAGGACTCAGGTCTATGCAATTTAATGCTACACCACTCACTCTATGGCTCTGCACTCTACCCCACTCCAATGTGCACTATTCCACTGTACCTCACTTTAACCCAGGCCACTCCAATCTACACCATGGCACGCCACTCCACTGAATGATATACCACTCTTAGCCCCTGCCATTACCACAATCCACTCTATGTCACTACACTGTATGCCACTCCCCTGTACACCACTACACTCTATGCCACTACACTATAAGCTATTCCACTATACACAACTCCACTGTGTGCCACTCCACTATACATCAGTCCACTCTATGTCAAACTACTCTACACCACTCCACAGTGCGGCACTCCACTATACGTTATTCCACTGTATGTCACTCTGCTCTACACCATTCACTCTGATATTATACCCTACCCCACTCTAGTGTATGCCACTGCATTCTACACCACTCCAGTCTACACCACTCCACGGTACGCTTCTCCAGTGTATGCTGCTCCAATATACACTATTCCACTGTATGTAACTCCATTCTACACCACTCCACTCTATGCCATTCCACTATCCACCACTCCACTCCATGCCACTCCGCTGTACATCACTCCACTATGTGCTATTACACTCTATGCCAGTACACTGTAAGCTATTCCACTCTACACAACTCCAGTCTATGCTACTCCACTCTAAGCTATTACACTCTACCCCTCGCCCCTCTACTGATTGCAACTCCGCTATACAGTAGTCCACTGTACGTCACTCAACTCTGTGCAACTCCTTTCCACACCGCTCCACTCAACCCCTCTCTACTCTACATCACTGCACGATATGCTGTTCTATAGCTGCACCAAAGTTAATAGCTAATGGTGTGTGAGATTCTCATCCCTTCCTTGTAGGTTCTAATATAAGGTCTTGACTGGTTCTAAAAAGTAAGGGATTACTCACTGTGGACCAGCTCCCAAATTTTACTAATCATTTTTCAAACGTTTTCAAAGGGGATTCGTTGAATAGAAATATTGAGAGTCAGCTGTTGTATGTATCTTCCCCTTGAATTTATCACTTTCTAGTTTAGTCTTGTACTTTAATCACTATCATGTTTATAATATTCTTTTACTTTTTTACTCTTAACTTTATTCTCTTTGCTTTCTTATCCCTAATTGTAATATAGATTTATTTTATCTTCCCTTACTTTTTCAGGGGTTGCTGGTCTTGCACTAATAACTGCATAAATCATTTTCAGTTTGTTAGGTCCTCTACCAGGTTCAGGTGTGTCCTAACCATTTTAAGATATGCTTCCTCTGCCTTAGCCCATTCCTCTAAATCCCTCAACCATTTTTTCTGTGTTGCATATACTGAACTGATCCATTCTATATCAATTTGTTGTTTGGCTAGAGTTAATGGTAGCTTAATTGCCTTCTTTATCATCTTATATTCAGTGGACAACATTGTAATCCGTGTCAAGCACACTTTCCATCTTTGGGATCCTCACCCCACTGTTATGTGATAGTATGCCAACATTTTCATCCTAGTAGTTCAAAATCTTGCAGCATTTCCATCCAATATTGAAAAGAGTGACCATAGGATACTTGCATTTTGGGCACTTTTCTGAGTGCCCCTTTGCAATTTTGTGAAGTACACTTGGTGTAATAAAAATAGGATCTTGAAAATAGAACTCTCTCTCTCTCTCTCTCTCTCTATATATATATATATATATATATATCAATATATATATATATGTATATATATATATATATATATATATATATATATATATATATATAAAGCATACTGGTGGTCGCCAGTAGGTATTTAAAGTTGGGACCTTGTTTCCATTGAAAAGCAATTTTTGACTTGGCTATATCTTTAGTGCCATTTGATGAATCTTTATGAAATTTTCCAAACAAAAGTGTGCCCAAGGGTTTAGTTGAACATGAAAAGTTTAGAGGTGCTTCCCATTTTAATTCTCATAAGGATTTTGAAAATAACTACAGCCTGAACCGCTGGACGGAATACACCAAATTTGGGAGAAAAGTAGATTTTGGTCAGAAAGAAGCCTGTTTGTTTTTGGCGTGAATCCGTCCAGTAGTTTTTAAGATATTAAAGAAATAAGCAAATGTGTTTCTCCTGAGGTGCAAACCCTTCGCGAAGCCACTTGCTGTGAGTTCACAAACACTTGTGCCACACAAAAGCCCTGATTGGCAGGCCGCAACCTCAATAGAAAGTTGCAGCTGCCATTTTAAATCACAGACACGGTTTCCGGGGCTGAAAAAAAGAGGAAAACTGTTATAAGGGGTCAGGTTGGAAGTGGCACTTAGGGGTGTTTTTAGTACATAGTATTGGCATAAAACATTGAAGAAGAGATTTTTTGGCCCTACTTGCGATATTCGCTCATCCGTCACGATGCACATCAAGTCCCCCTCCCACCCTGGCCCTCCCGATATAATGTTGTGAAGGATTTAAAAATATCACAAGAAATATTTTTTGTAAAAAGGATAACTACACCCACTCAGACACTCATGCACCCACTTACAGACCCACTGAGGCACTCTGACCTACCCAGGCACTCATGCAACCACTGACAGATCCACTTAGACACTCATGCACCCACTCACAGACCAACTCAGGTACTCATGCACACACTCACAGACCTACTTGCACTCATAGACTCATGCACCCAGTTACAGAAACTCTTAGACACTCATGCACCCCATCACAGACCCACTTAGACACTCATGCACTCACTCACAGACCCACTCAGGTACTCATGCACACACTCACAGACCAACTCAGGCACTCATGTACCCAGTCACAGATCCACTCAAACATTCATGCATCCACTCACACTCATACACCCACTCACATACCCACTCAGGTACTCATGCACCTATTCACAGACCCACTGAGGCACACATTCACACACTCAGAGACCCACTTATAGACTCATGCACACACTCACAGACTCACTCAGACACTCATGCACCCACTCACAGCCCCACTGAGGTGATCATGCACCTACTCACAGACCCATTCAGATACTCATGCACCCACTCACTGACAAAGTCAGGCACTCATGCAGCCACTCACTGACCCACTATGACACTCATGCACCAGGTCACAGGTACCCCCAGACATTCATGCACTCACTCATAGACCCCCTCAGGTACTCATGCACCTACCTACAGACCCATTGAGGCACTCATGCACAAAATTACAGACCCACTTAGACACTCATGCACTCACTTACAGACCCACTCAGGTACTCATGCACACACTCACAGACCAACTCAGGCACTCATGTACCCAGTCACAGAACCACTCAAACATTCATGCATCCACTCACACTCATACACCCACTCACATACCCACTCAGGTACTCATGCACCTAGTCACAGACCCACTGAGGCACACATTCACACACTCACAGACCCACTTATAGACTCATGCACACACTCACAGACTCACTCAGACACTCATGCACCCACTCACAGCCCCACTGAGGTGATCATGCACCTACTCACAGACCCATTCAGATACTCATGCACCCACTCACTGACCAACTCAGGCACTCATGCACCCACTCACTGACCCACTATGACACTCATGCACCAGGTCACAGGTACACCCAGACATTCATGCACTCACTCATAGGCCCCCCTCAGGTACTCATGCACCTACCTACAGACCCATTGAGGCACTCATGCACAAAATTACAGACCCACTTACAGACTCATGCACACACTCATAGACCCATAGCCACATGCATCCAGTCACAGATCCACTTAGGCACTCATGCACCCCCTCACAGATCCACTCAGACAATCATGCACCCACTCACAAAGTCACTCAGGTACTCATGCACCTACCTACAGACCCATTGAGGCGCTCATGCACAAAATTACAGACCCACTTACAGACTAATGCACACACTCATAGACCCATAGACACGTGCATCCAGTCACAGATCCACTTAGACACTCATGCACCCCCTCACAAATCCACTCAGACAATCATGCACCGACTCACAAACTCACTCAGGTATTCATGCACCTACTCACAGACCCACTCAGATACTCATGCATGCACTCACAGACCAACTCAGGTAATCATGCACCCCACTAACAGACTCACTCAGTCACACATACACCCACTCACAGACCCATTCAGTCACCCATGCGCCTACTCACAGACACAATCACACACTCGTGCACCCACTCACAGACCCACTCAGACATTCAAGCACCCACTCACAGGCCCACAGAGGTACTCAAGCACTCACTCACAAACCCACTCAAACACTCATGCATCCACTCACAGACCCATTCAGGCACTCATGCACCCACTCACAGATCCACTCAGGTACTCATGCACACACTCACAGACCAACTCAGGCACTCATGTACCCAGTCACAGATCCACTCAAACATTCATGCATCCACTCACACTCATACACCAACTCACATACCCACTCAGGTACTCATGCACCTACTCACAGACCCACTGAGGCACACATGCACACACTCACAGACCCACTTATAGACTCATGCACACACTCACAGACTCACTCAGACACTCATGCACCCACTCACAGCCCCACTGAGGTGATCATGCACCTACTCACAGACCCATTCAGATACTAATGCACCCACTCACTGACCAAGTCAGGCACTCATGCACCCACTCACTGACCCACTATGACACTCATGCACCAGGTCACAGGTACACCCAGACATTCATGCACTCACTCATAGACCCCCTCGGGTACTCATGCACCTACCTACGGACCCATTGAGGCACTCATGCACAAAATTACAGACCCACTTACAGACTCATGCACACACTCATAGACCCATAGCCACATGCATCCAGTCACAGATCCACTTAGGCATTCATGCACCCACTCACAAAGTCACTCAGGTACTCATGCACCTACTCACAGACCCACTTAGGTACTCATGCATGCACTCACAGACCTACTCAGGTAATCATGCACCCACTAACAGACCCACTCAGTCACACATACACCCACTCACAGACCCATTCAGGCACCCATGCGCCTACTCACAGACCCAATCACACACTTGTGCACCCACTCACAGACCCACTGAGGTACTCATGCACTCACTCACAAACCCACTCAGACACTCATGCATCCACTCACAGACCCATTCAGATACTAATGCACCCACTCACAGACACCCTTAGACACTCATACACTAACTCACAGACCCACTCAGACACTCATACACCCACTCACAGACCCACTGAGACACTCATGCACCCACTCAGACTCAATCAGGCACTTATGTAGCCACTCACAGACCCACTGAGACAGCCACACACCCAGTGAGATGCACATAGTTAATTACATAGATGTGAATTTTACATGTGCTGGTATCTTCTGAATGTCTGCTTTTGATTTGACTATTCGCTATGGACCAGTGAATGTAAAAAGAAAAGTAAGGAAATTTTATTTTAAAAGAAAATGTACTAGTTTTTGAGCAAGAGGTTGACTCTGACAAGGGCTTTTCTGTTTATTGCGTGTAGATTATAACTACACCTAATATAGGATGCAGTGTTTCAAGTTGCTCAGAAACACCCTGTTGCCTTTGTCTGTGAAGTGAACTCCATCAATTCTATAAGTTCCATCCATGTCAAAGTTCAAATTGTTGCTGTAGATAGAGCCAATGTTATGGTCTCTGAGGAATGCAGAAACAGTTTTATTGACATGTTTCCTGCTTTGTCTATCTGTGGACAGAATTTGCTTGACCATTTCCATTTCTGCCTTTCGCATATTTTGGGGAATACTACAGCAGTGTGAGCGTTGTGAGGATACTTTGGCTATTCCACAGCATGTTATTTTAGCGTAGGCCTGCAGCTTGTGCCTTTTCACTCCAAAACATGTATTGTTATTATTTGAGCAAAAGCTTTGTTTTAGTGGAGATGTTTTTATTGCCCTTTCGCACATTTTTTTTTATTCCTTTCTCAGCACAATATTTTCATTCTGTGCCTTATTCAAGGCTGAACATGAAAAGTTACTAGTTATTGCTGGCACAAAGCATTCATCTCATACACTGAAATATACGTGTTGTCACGTCAGGGCAGATTTCTCAGCTCAACAGATATTTTATTATAAAACACCTCACTACCCACTACACAATAGATGGGAATTCCAACTAGTTGCTATAGCATGCTGCACGTCGCCTTTGCAGTTTCTGCTGAGACCTAAAGCATTAGGTCTGCATGTGGGAGGATTCTCAGTAGACCAACAGACGTCTTCTTAACCTACAAATGCAGGTATGTGGGATGGGTTTCTTCCAGAGGGCCTGATGGGCAGATTAAGGCTTACACTGCCATGCTCTTGTATAGAATATCAGTAGTGCAGATAGGGAATCTTTTCCTATGTTTCACTTTCCTTGTCACTGCTTTGCTTTTATGTTTTTTCATCCTCATAATCACAATACATGCCTTTTTACATAGAATGCAGTTGATTCAATAAAACGTATTGAACCTAGTCCTGCTTCTGTTTTACCTTTGTATGTGTGAGACCTATATGACTAAGAGAAACGGATAAGATCCGTCCACCACTCCAATTTCCTTGAGAAATCCAGATGTTATGAGAAGGGCTGCCACAAATCACCTTTACTCTCAGATACTGGCAAGGTGCTTCTAGCTGGCTGGAAGGGTTAGGCTGACAGCTGTCACATGGCTCAGGATCAGACTCAGTCCTCCCTGCTGGTGGTGCTGCTGCCCAAATCTAGCAGTCATGTTACTACATTGGGAGTCTTTACAACAGAAGAAATGTACCATTAATTGTGCAAAGGTATCCTTTATTAGGACTTTTAGTCCTACTCCAGTAAGGGTGCCCAGGTCATTGCTCCAGTTCAGTTGCAGAGCAATGTGCAGTTGGTACAATGTGTTTTAGACTTGTGACCTACTGGTTCTAGAGGGTTGCTATGGAAACTATGCTGAGTGTTTGGGGAAAGAGACTGTACTCTACCTTACTCAAAATAGAGTTGTTTAGTCTTATTATAGGACAATGAGGGTGTGTTTACCTAATCCGGAGTTAGTATTGAACTGTTATGTAAGTGTAAAATATATAAAATAGGATGATTATTATGTTTTGGACCCCCGTAAATATTCACAAATCCGTTGCAAATGTTACACAGGTCTGAGCAGAGGGTAGCAACTGATTAGCAAACACCTAGAAGTACCCAACCACATTGGGCTTCTTCACAGAAGTTGAATAAAGGGTTAACACCCAATAACCATTGACAAGTAGAGTAACAAAAATATAATATGAAAGGGATGTTTTAATTTGTTGCCTTCAGCAGTATCAGTGTAAAGTTGAAAAGATTACCATTAATGATTGCTTTGTATGAGAGTGGTGTGCCATTCTAATGCTTAGTTTTCAGAGCTTGTAAGAGAGTTTAATCTGTCCAATAACAATAGAAAAGACATATTCATCCACCAACTCCATTTTCAGGTATGTGACTTATAATGTAGTTTAAAAGAAATAAGATTAGAAAGGTATATTTGCATATTATATGATTAAACTGAGTATCATATAAAAAAAAATATTGAAACTATATGAGTGGGTGTACAAGTGTGTGTAAGAGTTCTTTAGTTGTTTTGTGAGTGGGTGCATAAATGTGTGAGTGGGTCTAAGAGTAGGTGCATGAGTGCCTAAGTGGATCTGTGAGTGGGTGTATGAGTGCCTCAGTGGGTCTGTGCGTGAGTGCATGAATGCCTAAGTTGATCTGTGAGAGGGTGTATAAGTGTCTCAGTGGGTCTGTGAGTGTGTGCATAAATGATTCAGTGGGTCTGCGAGTGGGTGTATGAGTGCCTACATGAGTCTGTGACTGAGTTCATGGTGCAACACAGATAGAGGGACTCATATAGTCACAGTGATATGTAGTCAGGTAGTGACACAATGTACTTGCTATTGAGACGACTAATGCTTTTAACATGGCTTGTGGTTTGTGCTTATTACTACAGAGCCTGTGTGTGCAATTGTACTGCGAGCACGAGTTAGCATTAGAAAACCCTGTTGCCAACTCTTAAAGTCTTGTTGAACTACTCATAAATCACCCTTCAGCTAGACAGTATGCATATATCAAGCACTATCAGAGCCAGTTGCACACAGAGTTATATACCCCTATACTCACTATCACAGCTAGTGACCCATTCATTTACGCACTTACATACACATTTAGAGAGCCATAGAGTTATTAAAACAGTCACTCAAGTAGCAGCATACTTATTTACACATCTGGTGGCACACCCTTAGAGGGGCTGATACACTCAATAACATATGTAGTTAAGTCTGACAAAACCTAGCTGTCCATCTAGAGAAGCAGTGCTTTAAACATGCTTGAGCCTATTACTACAGAGCCTGTGGGTGCAGCTTTACAGCCAGATAAACTTGGCATTAGAAACCCCCCTTGCTGAGCCTTAAACTTTTGTTGTACTACATATAACTCATCCGTCAGCAGCAAGACTATAGGTATGCCATAGAGCACAGTTTGTGGTTAAAACGTGAGACATTTCCTTTTCAAATTCACTCAGTCACAAGTGCAATTGCAGACCCCTACACCCAGTAATACATTCAGTCTCCAACTCATACTGCAACTCACATACCTATTTACAGGAGCATACAGGCACTCATGCACCCAGTCAGATATCGACAGAGATAATACTACATTCGCCCACACACCCAAATAGCAATTATGTGTGCAGGAGTATCAGAGCCAGTTGCACACACAGTTAGATAACTCTGCACTCAGCAACACAGTCAGTGAGCCATTTATACAGCCACTTACAAACATATTTAGAGAGCCAAGGAGTTATTAAAAGAGGCACTCATATACCAGCATACTTACTTCAACAACTGGTGGCACACTCATAGAGGGACTGATAGAGTAACGCAGACATTTAGCCAAATAGTGACACACCCCCAGATCCATCCCATCGAACCACCACAAACCTGCACAGCGAGACACGCACCATCATGAGCAGCATTCACTCTGGAGCCCCATATGGACCCCTGTCCTCACCACATTTTCAACAAAGCCAACACATCGATCGAATCCGAGTTCCAACACACCCTCAACTGTTCCAAAGAGATAGCAACCTTCCCAGAGGACTGGAAGCATGCCAAGCTCTGGCCTCTCTAGAAGAAACCAATGACCGACCCCCTGGACCTCAAGAATTACCGTCCATCTCTATGCTGCTTTTCCCAGCCAAGGTCATCGAAAAGGCCATCAACGCTCAGCTCCATAAGCACATTGAGGACAACAACATCTTGGACACCCTCCAATCAGGCTTCAGGAGCAAACACAGCCCGGAGACCACCATGCTCACCGCCACAGATGACATCCACTCACTCCTCGACCGCGGCCATAAAGCAGCCCTCATCCTACTGGACCTATTGGTGGCCTTTGAAACTGTCTCATACCCCGCCCTCAGCTCCAGGCTCCATGCAGCCAACATCTGCGGAAAGGCCCTACAATACATATGCTCCTTCCTGTCTGGCCGAACACAGAGAGTCAGACTCCCTTCTTACCTGTCAGAGCCTACAGAGATCAGCTGCAGAGTTCCACAGGGCTCCTCCCTGATCCCCACACTCTTCAACATCTACATGGCCTCTTTTGCATCCATTTTCAGGGACCATGGGCTGAACATCGTCTCCTACCCTGACGATACCCAACTGATCATCTCACTGACCAAAAACCCCACTACTGCCAAGAAGAATTTCCACAGTGGGATGGAAGCCATCGCCGCATGGATGAAGGACAGCTGCCTAAAGCTCAACTCTGACAAGACCGAGATCCTCATCCTGCGACCATCCACATTAGTCTGGGACAACTCCTGGCCTGGTGGCCATCGACCCTCAGCACTCCCCACCCCAACAAACAATAAATGTAACCTCTGCGTCATCCTGGACTCCTCTCTCACTATGACCCGGCAAGTCAACTCAGTGTCATTCTCCTGCTTTCACACACTCTGACTTCTCCGGAAGATCTACAAATGGATCCCAAAGGACTGCCGCAAAACCGTAACCCATGACTTGGTTACCAGCAGTCTCGACTATGGAAACACCCTATACGCCAGTACCCCCAGAAGAATCTCAAGAAGTTACAGCACATCCAATCTCCACCAGTTAAGTGCTTAAAAAATATAATTTAAAAGTATGTCTAGGAAAGCTAAATGTACTCATTTATTTTCCCTTTGCAGACATCTACTGACATTTAAAATAAAAGCATGCAAAATGCCATCAAAAAACAGTAAGAAGAAAGCAACAGAGGAAGTTATCTCCTCACAACTGAGGAAAAAAGGGCATGAGGGAGAGAATGTCATCAAGAGAAAAGAGCTGCTGGTAAGAAAACAAAACAAAAACATTTCTTAAAATATTATGTGGGAAACTGCAAAGTGAACAAAACCCAGTGAATAGAAAACAAAGTTTTAAGTTAGCTAAGAAACAAGAAAGGGCGTGACATTAAGAGTACAAAATTGAACAATGAAACAGATACTTTAACCAGAAGACAGAAGCAGTTTAAGGAAATAAAAATTAGAATGTTTTGCAGTAGAGTAATTCATAATCTTATAAGTACTATGAAGCAGCATAAAAGGAGATGAGAAGCAATCAAACAAAAGGAGTGTGCTGAGTTTGTAGTTGATAAAGCCATTGCCCTCAAGAGAACGCAATTTATTTTGATTCTGAGCAGATTGAGAACACTTGATAAAATAGAGATTTCTATGAGGAAATGAAACTAAAGGAAAAGACTTGTGAATAGAAATAACTTCTGTAAAATGTACATTGGGGATTTAAAGTATACTTCCAGTACTGAGCCTTAATTGTATGAAGAAAGCTACTTCCAAGAGAACACATTTATGCATGCAGTTGAAACATCTGGATGATGTTATGAGATGAAGAATGGTACTCCCATTCCAAAAGAAGAGGTGGTAACTAGGAATGATGAAGAAAGGAACAGAGCTAAGTGGCAAGTATTTGCTGCCTATTAATTCATAGAGGAACTGCTGGATTTGACCATACAATAAATGATATGTAAGTACTACGATGATAAGTAGAGAATATTAAAACGCCAGCTAGAGCAGTACATGACAAGTTAGAATTAGTTTAACTTTTTACAAGAGCTTTGAGATCTATGGGGGTCATTCCAACCCTGGCGGTCGGTGTTAAAGCGGTGGCTAAACCGCCAACAGTCTGGCGGTAAAAAAAATGGAATTCCGACCCTGGCAGAAACCGCCAACAGAGACCGCCACTTCAACACACCGCCCGCCACGGCGGGACAAACAAACAGCGCGGCGGTCACCGCCAACAGACAGGTGAGAGTCAATGTACCGCCCACCCTATCACAACCTACCAATCCGCCACCTTTTCCGGGGCGGTAGCCCCACCGATAAAAACACGGCGGAAACAGCCATTTCGAACGGAAAACGTTCACCTCCATACACCCCACGAGGAATCTGGACAGCATGGAACCCAAACTCCACATCCTCCCAGCGATTGTCTTCCTGCTCCTCTACCAGGAGCACGAACGCCGGCGCAGAAGACAACAGTGAGTACTGCACCTACGACACAGGGGAGGGGGGAGGGAAAAAATTACTGGGACACACATACGCGACACACCCACCCCCACCCTCACCCACTACAACACACACATCAATGCATAGCAACAACTCAGAGTTACACCCCCCAAACCCCCCGGAAGAATGCAAAGACAAAAGGAAATGATTCTAAACATTGGAATATATTGTATCACTGGCTTAAAAATATATCACACATCTAAAACCTTTATATACATAAATTTTAAAGTCCGATCATTGTAGCAGGCATTGTCCGTGGACCACTGGGCCCAAATCACATGGGCAAAGCCCACACAGGATACCTGACTCCAACGGAGAGAACACTGCAGGGGCATCAGATAGCAAAACTACAGGCACCTCAGGGGGAAGGGAAGGGGGGGCACCTCAGCCAGATGAGTCCACGACGCCAGATCCAGGAGGGGCCTCAATGGCCACTGTTCCATCCTGGGGAGTGCAAAGCCACAGTCTCTCAAGTCTCTACAGTGGGTGGCTTGCCCACTGTTACATCCTGGGGAGTGCAAAGCCACAGTCTCTCAAGTCTCTACAGTGGGTGGCTTGCCCACTATTACATCCTGGGGAGTGCAAAGCCACAGTCTCACAAGTGTATAACAGTCTCCACTGGTTCTGGAGGGGGACTGGTGCCCAGAGTGCTTCGTGCAGCCCTACCCGACACAGATGCGGGCCTGCCCCTTCCGCCAATGGGCCAGCGGTGCTTGAGACGGTGGTGCCCTGTTCAGCGGTGCTTGAGACGGCGGTGCCCTGTTCAGCAGTGCTTGAGACGGCGGTGCCCAGTGCAGCGGTGCTTGAGATTAAGGGCTCAGTTCAGCGGTGCTTGAGACGGCGGTGCCCTGTTCAGCGGTGCTTGAGACGGCGGTGCCCTGTTCAGCGGTGCTTGAGACGGCGGTGCCCAGTGCAGCGGTGCTTGAGACGGCAGTGCCCTGTTCAGCGGTGCTTGAGACGGCGGTGCCCTGTTCAGCGGTGCTTGAGACGGCGGTGACCTGTTCAGCTGTGCTTGAGACGGCGGTGCCCAGTGCAGCGGTGCTTGAGATTAAGGGCCCTGTTCAGCGGTGCTTGAGATGGCGGTGCCCAGTGCAGCGGTGCATCGGATGAGTGTCAAGCTCAGCGGATCCGGCCATGGCGTGGAGGTCATTCGCCACCTGACCTGTGGCTGGCGGTGCCTTCCTGCCCATCTGTCTTATGGCTGGCGGGGCCCTCCTGGGCCGCAGTACCGGGCCTGTTGGTGTCCTCCTGCCCACCTGGGATGGGGCTTGCGGGGCCCTCCTGGGCTGCAGTACCGGGCCTGTTGGTGTCCTCCTGCCCACCTGGGATGGGGCTGGTGGGGCCCTCCTGGCCAGCTGGGCTGCTGGCGGTCTTGTCGGGCGTGCTGCCCTTCCCAGCCTTCCCTGTTCGCCTGTGGCCCTTCCCCACCTTTGGCGGTGTGCCAGGTGGTACCACACTTCCTGCCGGAGCCATGGTAGGGATTTTGGTCCCTGGTGTCTTCGGCCTCTCGCGCCGGCCACTGACAATCTTCGGATGTGGTGGCTGAGGTGCTGACTGGAGTCCTATGAGATGGACGGGGTGGGGGAGTTGTTGGAAAGAGGTCAAGTTTGGAAAGGAAAAGCAATTTAGGAACAGAGGGACGGGTAGGTGTGGTGGGTGGGAGTGGAGGAAGAGGTTGTGGTTGTAGGAGTTTTCAGTCTGGTGTCTTTGGGTGCAGGTGCTTGGGCTGGAGGCTGTCGTGAGGTGGATCGCTGTTGGGTGGGTGGCTGCCTGCGTTTGTGTAGCTTGGAAGAGGGGGTCACAGACACAGTGGGAGAGGAACCAGGGGATGTGAAAATGGTAGTGGGGGTGGTGACTGCACGTGTGCGGGGGTTCTGGTGGGTGTGCTGGTGATGGACGTAGTGGCTGAAGATGTTGTGCATGCAGGTGTGAGTGGAGACGTGACAGGGAGGGAGGAGGGAGACGAGGAGGAGGGGGACACAGTGGAGGCAGTGGGTGTTGGTATATCTGCATGTGGATGTTGCTTGTGTGAATGCCTGTGGGATGTGACGTGCTTATGTTTGCCTGAGCTTCCCTTGGGTGTTGAGGTGTGTGCAGGCTGGTCTGATGGTGTGTCTGGGATAGGCAGAGGTACAGGGGATTGGGTATGGGTGGAGGAAGTTGGAGGGGGGAGGCTAGACACAGGGACAATGGCTGCCATCAGTGCTGAGGCCAGAGTGTTGAACGATCGCTGAAGGGCAGCCTGACCAGAATGAATGCCCTCCAGGTATGCATTACTCTGGTGCACCTCCCTTTCTACACCCTGGATGGCATTCAAAATGGTAGACTGCCCAACAGTGAGCTTACTCAGGAGGTCAATGACCTCCTCACTGAGGGCAGCAGGGGTGATAGGGGCAGGGCCTGAGGTGCCTGGGGCGAAGGAGATGCCCACCTTCCTGGGTGAGCGGGCACAGGGCAAACGCTGAGGGGCTGCTGGGAGGGCGGTGCTGGTGCGCTGGGTGGCGGCTGTACCTGTTGTTGCGGGGCACAGATGTTGCCGCCACCACAAGGGAGCTCCCTTCAGAGGACGAGTCGCTGTCACTGACATCAGCACGAGTCCCCGCTGTGGAGCTCCCCTCGCACTCCGTCTCACTGGTGAATTCCGAATCCGTTGCATGGCCCGCCATGGCCATGTGAGATGCAACTCCCTCGTGCTCCGATGCCACTTCTCCTCCGCCTGATGATGCTAATGCACACATGAACAGGAAGACCACAAAAAAGGGGGGGGGAGAAAATAAAGACATGTTGAGTGCATGCATTGGCGACACCGTTGGCGGACAGGACAGACACAGAAGCCCCCCCTGCACTACGCCGCGCACTTGGGATTGACTACGCAATCCTTGGGTCATGGCCTACAAGCCTATGAGCGACATCTGCACACATAGATGACACAGGGCAATGTGGCCTAGGGATACCCACAGCCCTCCTCCCCCACCCAGACACCTCCACTGCGCGCAAAGTCAGCAGAATGAGAATGTACTCACCCCCTTGTGTCTGATGTGATGTCCTCACGCGCCCATCCAAATCGGGGTAGGCCACCGCCAGGATCCGGGACATCAGGGGGTCAAAGTCCGACTGGCACCCCTCCCACTTTGGGAGGCCATCCCCAGCTGAGCATCCGCCGTCTTCCTGCTCCAGTGTCAGATGACCTCCCATCTCTTCCGGCAGTGGGTGCCCCGTCTGTGGTGGACCCCCAGGGTCCGGACAACCTTGGCGATGGCACGCCAAATATCGATTTTCTGGTGGGCGCTGACCTATGTGACATGTACAGGGAGAGAAAAATATTCATCACCTTCTGCATGCTCAATGTGAGTGGCCCCCCATCCCCACCCTTGCCATGTGGCACATGCTCTCATCCGTCGTTTGATGCATGCCTCAATCGCTCCCCTCCCCACCATCTTTCATCCACCCCACTCAACACAGGCATTGCCCACAAAGCATGGTCCCAGTGTACTTACCTGTTGGTCTGGAGGACCGTAGAGTAGCGCATACTGGGGGAGGACCCCATCCACAAGTTTCTCCAATTCCTGAGCAGTGAAGGCAGGGGCCCTTTCCCCAGTCGCATGAGCCATTGTCTCTTCCAGACCGAGGTCACAGCAGCACTTGCAGTGTAGGTCCTCTCCTGTGGAAGATCAGGTATCGAGTGATTAAGCAGATAGAAAATGGCAGTCATGCCCGCGGCGGTGCGTACCGCGACCGCCGGCGCACATCGTCATTGGCTCCTGAGACCCATAGGGTTCAATGTTAACCAATGCTGCTTTGCGCCACGGTCTTCGACCGCCTACCGCCACGGTGTGCCACGCCAGCGCATTGACCTCACATCCCATTGTCACACTTCACAGGTCAGGCAGCCGCCATTTCAAGGGCCCACATGGCTTACTTTCTACTGCGTCACACATACCTAGGCCTTGCATCGACACTCATACAAGCCATTCAATGCATTGGGAATCGTGTTATGTGCAAGCTGTGGGAACGTACCTGTGGGTTGAGTGACTCTGTGCTCGCTGTTGTCCTTCATAGGCACCGTCCGTTGGGACATGCGAGATGATGGAGAAATCTTCCTGTGTACAGACCGCTGATGGACCTGTCGACAATGGAGGAAAGACATGTCATACTGACATACAGGCTTGACCGAGCCACTATTCATGAACTGTGTGCCCAGCTGGAGGCAGACCTGATGTCACCAATCCGCCAACCCACAGGGATCCCCCCTCTAGTGCAGGTGCTGTCAGTACTCCATTTCTTTGCAAGTGGGTCATTTCAAACAACAGTGGCCATATCATCAGGGATGTCTCAGCCTATGTTTTCCAAGGTGTTGTCCAGAGTGTTGTCTGCCCTGCTGAAACACATGCGCAGCTACATCATTTTCCCTGAGGTGGGGGATTTGGCTACAGTGAAGGGTGATTTCTATGCCCTTGGACATATCCGCAACATCATAGGTGCCATTGAGGGGACACATGTTGCTTTGGTCCCCCCCAGCAGGAGTGAACAGGTGTACAGGAACAGGAAGAGTTATCATTCCATGAATGTACAGATGGTGTGTTTGGCTGACCAGTACATCTCCCATGTGAATGCCAAGTTCCCTGGCTCAGTGCATGACGCCTACATCCTGCGGAATAGCAGCATCCCTTACGTGATGGGTCAACTCCAGAGGCACCGGGTGTGGCTATTAGGGGACTCTGGTTATCCCAACCTGTCATGGCTACTGACCCCAGTGAGAAATCCCCGGACAAGGGCAGAGGAACGGTACAATGAGGCCCATGGGAGAACTAGGAGGGTGATCGAGCGGAGCTTCGGCCTTCTGAAGGCCAGGTTCCGCTGCCTCCATATGACAGGTGGATACCTATTGTACTCACCAAAGCAGGTGTGCCAGATCATCGTGGCCTGCTGTATGCTTCACAACCTGGCTTTGCGACGCCAGGTGCCTTTTCTGCAGGAGGATGGTCCAGATGGTGGTGTTGTAGCAGCTGTGGAGCCTGTGGAGAGTGAAGACGAGGAAGCCGAAGAGGACGACATAGACAACAGGAACACAGTAATACAGCAGTATTTTCAATGACACAGGTAAGATTCCAACCCGGCATATTACATATACTTAACCCCTACTACCTCTCTACTGTCTGAACTTTTCCCCCTGTGTATGGTAACTGAGTTGTGACTTTCCATTCCAATTTCAGAGATGTGGGCCATACTGCGTGACATCTGCTTTGTTTCCCCATGGACTACAGCTGTGTGACAGTGGTATGTTGGCATCACAATGTAAATATGCATTTTGGGACGGTAATGTCTAATACAGTTGTACAAAATCACAGCCAGACTCCTGATTGTTTTGTGCAATAACAGTGTTTATTTCAGTGCTACATATTCGTGGGTGGTTGCAAATCGGTGAGGGGTGATGGTGGAGGATTGTCCATGGCAGAGTCCATACTATTAGTTTCACAGGTGCAATGTCCAAATGCCTGTGGAAAGTGGAGCATGGGCAGTATAAGGATGGACAGGGTGTCAATGTGGGACAGTGGGATGACAATCAGGGAGGTATCCTTTCCTGGCGGGGGTCTTGGCATCTTACTCTGTCTTCTTCCTGGATCTCAGGGCCCACTTGCGGGGTGGTTCTCCTTCTGCAGGGGGTGGGGTGCTGGTGGCCTGGTGGTCCTGTGGCGGGGCCTCCTGTCCACTAGCGCCGGCAGAGGTGGTAGGCAGTTCTTGGTCCCCTCTGGTGTTCCCAGAGGGGGGAAGGTCTGCTATGGCCTGTGGCTGTCTGAGGGGAACCGACTGTCCCGAGGTCCCCGATGGGCCGGGCTGGTCATCCAGATCCAGGTCGACAGAGGTGCTGTCCTCACTGTGGGCCTCTTCTGGGGGTGGAGTGGACATTTGTGGACCCTCCTGCGCGGTGACGTGGCGTTCGGGTCCTGCAGGGGTATAAAAGTATGGCTATTGCATTTGTGTGTGCCATAGCGTGTAATGGGTGGGTGCCCTTGTACCCCAGTGCTGGCATTCCCGTGTGGGGGCTTTAGTGGCGGTGATTTGGGAGGGATGGGTATGTGCAGTGGGCATGCTTTGGTGATGGGTGTCCATGCTTTGTGGTCGCATGCAGGGATTGGTGTTGGGATGGGTGGCTTGTGATGGTGAGACATTTGCAAGGAACAGGATGTGATGGGGGTGAGGGTGAGGGTGGGGGTATGAGTTGGCATGCTGGTGGGGTGGGGGGGATGAAGTAGTGAAGATTAGACTTACCAGAGTCCATTCCTCCAGATACTCCTGCGAGGCCCTCAGGATGCAGGATCGCCAAGACTTGCTCCTCCCATGTTGTGAATTCTGGGGGAGGAGGTGGGGGTCCGCCGCCAGTCCGCTGCACTGCGATGTTGTGCCTGGATACCATTGAACGCACCTTCCCCGTAGGTCGTTCCACCTCTTCCTGATGTCGTCCCTATTTCTTGGGTGCTGTCCCACAGCGTTGACCCTGTCGACTATTCTGCTCCATCTTCCTGGCAATGGTGGTGTGCTGCACCTGTGTCCCGAAGAGCTGTGGCTCTACCTGCACAATTTCCTCCACCATGACCCTGAGTTCATCGTCAGACAACCTGGGGTGTCTTTGCGGTGCCATGGGGTGGTGTGGGTGATGTGTGGGGTGGATTGTGTGGTGCTAAGTGTGGTGATGTGTATTGTTGTGTTGTGTGAAGTGCGTGCTAATATTGCTGGGTGACAGTAAAATGCGCGTCTGGGTGCTCGGATGTCTTTTCTCTGTACGTGGTCCCGATTCTCTAGGAGTGGAGGTTTGTGGGTGATGTGGGTGTGTGTTTTATATTGTAGTGGGTGTGTGGGAGTGGTGTGTGTATGTGTATCAGGTGTGTGTATCTGTAATTGCCCAATGTGGCGGTGTTTTGTTGAAGTGTGTGTATTTTGAACGCGGCGGTGTGTACCGCCAATAGAATACCGCGGTTGAAAGACCGCCACGAGGATTCGTGTGTCATGATAGTGTGGGTGTATTTCTGTTTGCGTGACGGTGGAGGTTTGGTCATCGCCAGTTTCTCGCTGCCCTTTGGTGTGGCGGACATTTGTGGATGTCTGTATTTTGGCGGTTTGCCTGTTGTGGGTCAGAATGACCGTGGCGGTTTACCGCGGCCGCGGGGGTGTTCTAGCGGTCTTCTGCACGGCGGTAAGCGCCTTTTACCGCCAAGGTTGGAATGACCACCTATATGTTTACGAATCAAATCTCATACAATGTACACATCCTTTCAAAGCTATTGTTCGCATTGAACCAAAAACAGGGAAGTCACCTCCAGCAGAGCTACAGAAAGGTAATTTCAAAAAGAATATTGAAAGTATAGGGGTACGGAAAGAATTTGAAGATCAATTTATTATTTTAGTAAATGGTGTCCCTACAAAGAACAAAATGATATGGCAAGAGTTAACCGATGTTAATAAAGTAAAAAAAGCAATGTTATATCTGGTACAAAATAACATTTATTATACAAATGCTCATGTTGTTCAAGATATAACACATATGGAGGATGAAACATTTCCGCCAAGTGGTCAGATTGAAAAGGTGCATTAATTGAGATCAGAAAAAAATTACAAACACTACCGCGTCTATCTTCTGCATTATAAGGAAATTATTGGTGGTGCCTTTGATCTTTTTTTCAATGAAGCATGAAAAAGGTGCTCCCACAAGTGTGTGGAAGTAAAGTTTAGAGGCTCGCTGATTTCCACAACTGTTTCCTACTGGAGAAGGTGGATGCTATGATGACTGGCCGTACAGATACAAGCAGCTGAATTCCGGTCAACCAGATTATATTCAGAGAATCCAAGATATTGCCAGTGTATTCCATACATATCCTATTTTCTGATTGAAAGTGACTTGTCTGGACTTTCATACACTGTAAACCATATACTGAAGTCAAGAGTAAATCTTCAAACCCTTTCTGCAAAGGGGTTTGTTGAAAAAGTTCATGGAAAGGATGAAAAGTTGGAGTACAGCTTGATTGATATGATGGCGTGTTAACGTGGCACTAAGGAGTATTTGTATTGTTATCATGGTGAGCAGAAATGCATGTTGAGAAACAAAGGTTCACCTACATGGTTCCTGACACTCAATTGTGTTGCGTATGTGTGGGATGACCTGCTTGAATTCTTGAGAGAAGCCAACTCAAACCGTAAGGACATTAATTTGTAGACAGCAGAGTTTTTTCTTTGGATCCTGCTAATGTTTGCAGCTATTTATTTTAAGCATAGCTTTCAAGCTATGATGTCTTTTATCTGCAATAAAACAAATCGTCCTCTTGGTGAAGTAACTGATTTCTTTAGGCGTAAATATTCACAGGCTAATATTGATAAAAGATGCACCGAAATTTAGAGCAGACAGTAATGAAACTGTCCTGTCTTTCATACAACAGTTTGAAACATGTGCGATTCCAAAAGACAGTGGTGAAAAAGGTTTGAGACAACAAGTTTTATGCTTCTAAAATCATAGATGTGGAAAGAACTGTCATCGAACAAATACAGATGCAAAGGTACATTTTATTCAAGATGTCATTTTGGATTCCCTCGACCCTTCATTTCACAAGGAAGAGTAATCAGCTATTTTTCTGTAATCAGACATACACTGACATGAAAATCACCCAAAATACTTATAACATGAGAAGAACAGAGGCTCTTGGTACATTAATGACTACAGTTCAGTGGAATGTGAACATGGACATAGAGTTTGTTGCAGATAACTCCATTATTGTAGCTCGGTATGTCACTTCATATATCACAAAATCTGAGAAGACAGAAATGAAAGAGATGTGGAAGAAGATTTCAGCAGAAAAGAGTATTACTAAGAGATTATACAGTTTCCCCTTGAAAATGCTTTACCCACAGAGAAATTGGCTCCTATAAGTGTTCGGACAGGTTGAGCTTGGCTAGTTTGTCCTCTAAGTCGAGGGTAATTGTTTGGTAAGTCTATGGCTTAAAGACTTGTGAAATAGACTGTTAAAGTCTTTCCCAGAAATTCATTATTTAGCAGAGTTTGATCTATAAAGTAGAGGCACTGTAAAATGTAATATGTTGGACACAGACTACCCAAAAAGGAGCACACATCAAGAAAACATGTGCATTTATGAAGAACTTCAGTACTACAGATATAGAAGCAATGTAGCAAAAAACATAGAATAAGGGATATATCCAATACTTGGATGTGACAATTTTTTGGTCAGACACACCAAAGGAAATCTGATTAACCACAGAAAACTTAGTTGCCAAACTGCAGACAAAAGAAAGATTTTTGAATTGGCACTTTTACCATTTTTTTTTAAGCCTTGGCGTCCTGTACTAGAATTACTAAGAGAATATGACTGCTCTGAAGACTCTTTCAACACTGTGAAAGACAGCATTGAATGTGCAGTCTTTCCAAACTACTTGCAAATGTTGAAAGATGAGATTCAACAGGAATAAACAATTGATACTGAGATTGCTAAGGAGAGCTCACACCCCGGCCAAAGTTTTCAACCAATGCATCAAGACCCTCTTGGAGAAACAGTTATTCAAAATGAAGCAGCCATAGCTATGAATGAGGTGGAGACTGAAAAGTAACAAGCAAAAGAGGAAAGTGTTGATTTTGAATACTTAGTAGCACAACTGATCAACAAACAGAAAGAAATTTATATTGAAGTTAGAAATAAAATAGAGCATGGATTTTTGCACGAGAATAAAGAATTTGAATGCTCTTCATTTAAGCCACTATTACTATACATCAGTGGTCAAGCTGGCACTGGGAAAAGTTTTCTAATTAAAGTTGTCACCGCTTATACACACACAAGACTACAGAATCAAATTTACCATGTGTAGTAACAGCACCAACATGATTAACTGCCCACAATATTAAATGAATTAGTTTATATTGGCTACTTATGCTTCCTGTTGAAAATGATAATAAACTGGAGTACAAGAAGTTATATGTTGAAGCATGTCATGATGTATCAAGAGTATTAAAGAAATTGAAGCTTTTAATCATGGATGAAGTGAACATGGCATCTAACTTAATGCTGCATTCATATACTTAATAATGTTGAAAATTTTCAAAACAGAATATGACATACCCTTTGGAGGAATGCAATTAATTACCTTCGGTGACTACTGCAACTCACCCCCATGAAAGGACAACCTGTTTTCAAGACACTTCTCCATATGAAACAAGAAATTCTTTTGGGACTATTGGCAATGTAAATATTTAGTTAAACTTCGAATACAAGGAGCTAGTGAAGAATATGCGTCAAGCATCTGATATAGAATATGGAAATATTATGAAGAACATTAGAGTAGGGGTTTTGACAAAGGATGGTAAACGTGCTCTTAAAAGTCACCTTATCAAGAAATTATTTTAATCAAACTGTACAGCAGTAAAACTAATGTTCAACTTCTTTCAAGAAGACAAATCTGTACTCTGTTTAATGCCTATGCTTCAAGAGTGTTCCAACTTCAATGAAGAATTATTGAAACTGGATAAAGAAGATATTTTGGAAATTAGAGCTATTGATAAAATGGAAAATCAAGGAGTGACAATACTAACAGAAAACCTTATGTAAAATTGAATTCTTTGGAGAAGTCTGTATCCAAGACTGCAGGATTAGAAAAATGTTTATGCATGTGCAAAAACTGTCGAGTGATTTTGTGGCTTACTTTAAATGTTGAGGAAGGGTTAGTAAATGGTGCAATTGGTAAAGTTATTGAATTCATTAATTTTCCCAATAGAGATGAGGTTGAATATTTGGCTACAAAATTTGATCAGATTGATAATATTAAGCAGATTGGCTGTTATATTGTATATTTCTTACTTATAAATGACTTATATGTCTGGTGACAACAGTTCCCAGTGACTCTAACATATGTTGTAACTATTCATAAACCACAAGGTTTAAGTGTAGACACAGCTTTTATTAATTTTGTAAGTAAAGTATTTAAAGACAGTTTGCCATATGTAACATTATCACATTTTAGAACATTGTCCGGTTTGTATTTGGTTGAATTTGGTGACATCAAATTTAGTGCTGATGTAAACTGTGTGAGCGAGTGTAATTGGTTAAGAGGTCTACGTACTCCTCATGTATTGAATATTATGAGAAACAGACAACCTGGCTGAAGCAGAAGCTTACAACAGAGTTGACAGATGTTCAGATAATGAAGAAACAGAAGGACAATGTAGAAAGTGTTAAAAATAAGAAAATGGAAAATGAGGGAGATATTGTAGGTTACCAGTTGGAAAACACTTCAGGTGTCAGCTGCTACACAAATGTTTTTCCCAACATCCACTTTCATTTACCCCATCTTGTAAATGCAGTTGAACAGAAAACAGATAAGAGAATTCCTCCCACACTGTATTATGTGTTACTACGTTTACTAAGTGACAGGACTCTGATATATTCAGCTTCAGCCATTCAAGTCTTCGTAGATATATGTAGTGGTCCTACATTATTCACTCTCAATAGTCAACAGGATGCACAAGCATTTATAGCAGTAATCCTCACAATATTAGAAGAAGGAGTAAAAATACTTAAGTGACCTCTGTACTTAACACTACCAGATTACAAAACTGTACCTTTTAACAGATTTTTTAATGCAAACCAAAGTATAACCTGCTCAAATTGTAGATCAGCTTTTGTGTGTATGTTGCATATACAAAGAACTGCAAAATATCTCATACTAATGTTACAATGATGCCAGAGAGGATGGGACTAAAGTAGAAACCAAAATTACGCACTTCAAAGCGTAACAAAGTTCAATTTCCGGAAAAACCTACACAACTGAAGCTATGATTTTCACGAAGAAGTTCATATAACGTGGACTCTACACTGTCTTTTTAAAGACTGAAACTGGATGGACGGAATGCAATGACAGCAACCTTATATTCAAACCAACACTAGCTTACAAACTACGAAATTCTTACCTTCTGGTTCTTCTACCAAAGTTCTAAGACGTCTTTCTGGGGAAAAAAAGTAATGCATAATATTTCTTCTTCATGGAATCTCACAGTTTTTGCCATCATTCGGCCAACTAAGGTTGATGTCTTTACAAAGTTCTCTAAAACTGAAGAAACCTTTAATGGGGGGGTACATCAGATAGAATTTCTGGTGTTGCACATGTTCCCACTTGTTCTGTACCTGCTGCTGAGGATTTTGCAAGGGTTTGCTGGTGCTATCTTTTGGCATGTGCCAGGTGTCTTGGATGAATTGTGCTGGGGTGCTTGAGCATGCTTGTTGTTCCGCACAAATATTTCTTTGCAGTGCCTTGTGATTAGATTTTTTTGCAGAGCATACACTCTACATTCTTTGTCACCACTTTTTTTCTCCTGATGTAATAAAGAAAAATTTCCAGATGATGCTCCTATTTCTGGCTGGTCTTTTTTCCTCTGGTGATGAAGAATTTTCCTCACTATGGACAGGTTCAGGAGCAGATACCATTCTCACCTTCCAAAACTAAAAAAGAACACCAAGAAAAAGAGCAAAAGTGCTGCTGCAGCTAGAGAAGTGTGAAAAGTAACAGCCACACCTACAGCATGGGAAAAAGGGGTGGAGACTTCCTTTTATCATTGTTGAAAATTCTGTCACCTGATAAAATACATTTCTTTTTGACTCACATGGGATTTGCGACGATGTCACGATGTAATCATGATGCCATTGCGAATACTGGAAAACTATTTCAAAAGCTTGTAATATTGTTTTCACGTATATTTCATATGTTTCACTAGTATTCTAGTGAACCACTGTTAAACAATATTTTTAATGTATGTATTTATGTGTCTAGATACTGCTAACAAATCCACGCCAGATTTGCGAACCCCCTTTGAAGCCGTAAATACGATATGGGAGGAGTCACAACAGATTTGCCAAACCAAAAAAAATGTTAAAACAATTAATGAAAAAACTTGAAATAAATTTAGCTTAAGCTTATGAAAAATATATTAAAATACACAGACATTAGAAAAGAAAAGACATCAATTACACTACAGTTATAAATATAGGAGCTTATTTATAAGCCCTATGTGCCACCAGAGTATCACGTTTTTGATGTTCCAGTGATGCACAGTGCAGACCAATTACTACAAGGCAAGCAAAGCTACCCTGTGGCCTTGTACAGGCAACACAGCGCAGGTTACTGCTTGCCTCACACTGCATTGGGAAGGTGAGCCATGGGCATTGCTGCAGTTGTTCTCACTCAACAACCATAGTTGTTCACACCACCCCAGATTTACAAAATAGTGTAAATCTGGGGCAGCGCCAAAAACTTGCACCATTCCACAGCTGACATAACGAGGCAATATGTTCACATTTCTTCTTGCTTTTTCTTCCTTCCACATGTGCTGCAATCTGCAGAATGCATAGATCGGGGAAAACGCCTCTCGTGGTTGTTTTTGTGCAGGAAGGTGCCCCTTTCTGCAGAAAAAGACTCATGCCAACCACACAGACACCCTTATACCAGGGTGCAAAGCTACCTGCATTAGTGGTCAGCTGCTATTTGTACACTGGTGCTGGCTGAAGCGACAGGCATGTACCATATCTTGTAAATACAGTGCATTCCTACCCTTTTGTAATTGCAGCATGGCAGCATAGCAAAATGACTTGCTGCGTGGCCCTACTCCCTTTCTTTGTAATTAAACTCTACATTTAAAAAAAGTAGAAATTCACTGAAGAAAACATAGTTCACAGGGAAATTATAGTTAGGAGGTAAAATATAAAAAACATTAGAAATTCACTGAAAAAACAAAGGTTACAGGAACGTTATAGTTAGGAAATAAAATATAAAAAAACATGCAAATTCACTGACAAAAACAAAGTTTACAGGGACTTTATAGGTAGGCTAATTTTTTACTTGTACAAAACCATAGAAATTCAGCAGTTATAGTAACCAGATCTAACTATAACTTAAAACCCTGCAATGCACTGCTTATGATTTCACGTACTACATCACTCATGACATAGTCAGTAACATCACTGATGACATCATACACCTAACTACTCACAACACCCTGCTTTCACCCCATACAAACATCTCAAAAACCCACTCACATGGTTACAGAATTACACACATACTCATTTGCATACCTATACAAGTACACACAAAACCACTCACTCCTTGTAATATACTCTCACAAACCCATTCACTTACTCATACACCCAGTCACACAACCAGTCACTTACCCACAAAAATAGTCACACACCAACTTATACACCCATAAAACCAAACACACAGCTATACAACCACCCATACTATTAATACTATTTTCACTAATTCTGCTATACAGCTACCAACAGACCCACTGACACAACCATATACCCACTCATACACCCACTTTCTTACCAATACCACCACTCACACATCCTGTCATAAAAACATACAGGCATTTAGACTCTAAGGGGGTCATTCCAATCTTGGCGGGCGGCGGGAGCCGCCCGCCAAGCGGGAACCGCCAGAAGACCGTACCGCGGTCAAAAGACCGCGGCGGTCATTCTGAGTTTCCCGATGGGCTGGCGGGTGACTGCCAGAAGGCCGCTCGCCCAGCGGGAAACCCCCTTCCACGGGGATGCCGGCTCCGAATGGAGCCGGCGGAGTGGAAAGGGTGCGACGGGTGCAGTTGCACCCGTTGCGATTTTCAGTGTCTGCTATGCAGACACTGAAAATCTTTGTGGGGCCCTGTTAGAGGGCCCCACAACACCCGTTCCCGCCAGCCAGGTTCTAGCGGTGAAAACCGACAGAACCAGGCTGGCGGGAAGGGGGTCGGAATCCCCATGGCGGCGCTGCCTGCAGCGCCGCCATGGAGGATTCTTCAGGCCAGGGGAAAACCGGCGGGAAACCGCCGGTTTCCCTTTTCTGACCGCGGCTTTACCGCCGCGGTCAGAATTGGCCTGGATGCACCGCCAGCCTGTTGGCGGTGCATCCGCGGTCCCCGGCCCTGGCGGTCTATGACCGCCAGGGTCGGAATGACCCCCTAAGGCCTGATTTAGAGTTTAGCACAGGGCTTACTCCGTCACAACGGTGATGGAAATCCTTTATGCCGGAATCTAAATCCCATTCTATCCTGTAGGATTTATATTTTGGCGGACAGGATATCCGTTACCATTGTAATGAAGTAACCCCACCGACAAACTCTAAATGATGCCTTAAGTCACTTACCCATAGTACTATCTCTTCGCCCACACCTATTCGTACAAGAATTTACACTATTCTCTCACACACACAAATACTCAAATACCCACTCACTTAACAATATAGATAGTAACACATATAGTCACTCATATACAAGTAACTGATACACTCAGTCATGCATACAGTCACTCACACATCCACTAACTCATCCAAACTGAGACTCAAAAATCTTCTAACTAACTCACTGAATCACAGAACCACTTAGTAAGGTATCTAAGCACTCAAACACTCAGGACCTCATTACGATTTTGGCAGTTCATGGACTTCAATGGCAGCATTGGCGTTCGGACCGCTGTATTATGAGACATGTCGGCCTATGGAGCAAAGACCGCTCCGGTCCCGTCGGCACCACCAGGCAGCACAGACTGCCGTTGTCATAAGGCAGCAAAAATAGGCCGGCAAAGCCTGTGTTGCACACCACCAGTGTGACTGTGGCATACCAACCACCATGTCTCACCAGGCGGAAATGGGACTATAACGGGAGACCCTCACATGCAGGTAGCCTCACAAGCCCAGTACTGTCATTGGGCCCATCACACACGTCCTGCTGCTGCTGATCGATGGAGCACAAAATCCATGCAGCCGTGGGTGCCACTGACCGTAATTAAACACACCTACCTGTCTCATTAGCCTTAACAACTGATCGTCACGCTGTCAGCCACTTCATATGGGGGTCATGCTACGGGCACCAGGTACACTTGCCATTGTTCCCCGCATCAGAATCAAACACAATAAAGGACACAATTACAGTCACAAAATGCTCCCTTTGGGCAGGTCAGACACACTGCACCACAACACTATACATAAACACAAGTCTGCTCATTTCAGGCACAGGGACAGTGAAATGTACACAAAATTGTCTCACACAACACCTCAACATCACAGCTACAAATACAACTCACACACTCACATTCCTCACATGTCATGGACTGTCATCATATTCAATACACATATGTATGGATATTGCATGGAACACAAACACCACTACCATCAAACAACCCTGCAATGGACACGCACATCACCCACATTGCAACACAATGGAAGGACAATGGGATGCACAACAGACAGAGAGACAAATATACAATGATCACTATGCAAACAATACCTGCACAGTAGGGATGGGGGCATCTGGAACACTCAGGGAAGGAGGCTGCACTGGGACACATATCATTTGCACATTCCCTTAAACAACATTTGCACAGGAACTGGCCCTACATCTATCTCAGGGACAAACAATACTAGACCCAAATGACATGCGTATCTGCACAATGTGGAAGTACAAGCCAACAATGCTCATACAACTCCAACTACATGGGACATACATGTACATGAACCATCTGCAAGGTATACACAGCTAAATGGACACATGCACACCCAAATGAAAACAAAGGTAGCACAACTGAACACACTCCATGTCTGCACAAACAAAACTCAGACTGCCACACATTAGATGAATCTATAAGCCATATCAGGGGGACAAGTCTAACACCTTATATGCTCACATTGGACAACACAAGATGAAATACTTACCATAACAAACAGTACCCAATGCCATGACATCACCATTTCATTTACACCCATATATCCCTACAGTCAACATATGCCCTTCTTTTGGGGGACACCAGCACTGCCCATTAAAGTCAGATATTGCAAACAGCAAATGGATCAGCAAGCAGTTGGAACACACACTACTGTAGGCACACCAGATAAGTCACTCATGAACAACATAAAGGTATAAAAGGAATTGCAAAACACATAAATACCCCAAAAAACAGCTGTTTGGGTTTATTAAAATCAAACTTGAGAAGTCTAAGGCCACTGGCCAGTTCATTTGTCCCAGTACAGGCACATTGTTGTGCCACCATGTGACTCCTAACTGCCAAGGAATCTCCACAGAAAAAGGCATCAAGTGGACAGGCAGGCACCTCATGGATCATCTTTGTGGTGGGGGCGGTTTTAGAATAGGTGGGTTTGCTCTTAGGTTTGGGAGGGGTGGACTGCTTTTTGAAGGGATGGCTTCTTGGGGGAGAGGTATGGGTGCTTGCAGGGGGGCAGGTGTGACATGGGAGGACTGGGAGGTGGAGGGAACTGGGGAAATGTCAAGGTTGAACAAAAAAAAACTTTCTGAGGGACATGGGGATGATCATTAAAAGGGGGGTTGAGATTTGGAAGTTAAGGGAGTATTTGTATGCTGTGTTGGTGTGGATGTCATGAGTGCATGAGTGTGAAAAGTATGCTTGTGTTTGGGTGGTGTCTGTTGTGTGGGTGAGTGTGTGCATTTATGTGTCATGGGGCTTGGAAGTGGAGGTGCTGGGGGATGGAGTGATGGATGTGTTTGTGTCTCTTCGATTTGTATCTGTGTGTATACTGGGTGTGGTAGATTGTGTGTGACTGTTGGGGTGGTGTCTGCGAGTATGCTAGGTATGATGGGTATGTCACTGACTGTTGGTGCCTGTGGGTCTCCTTGATGTTGTGTGTGTTATGCTGGGGTTGGTGGGGGTGTCTGGGGAAATGGTGAGTGATATTGTGTCTGTGGGTGTGCATTGTTTGCTTGCATGCTGGTGTGTTTTGTGGTGCTTGTGTCTGTATGTGCTGCTCTTGTGTGTTGAAGTGGGTGCCTGGGGATCTGTCTGTGTGCTTTGAGTGGGTAGGGGAAGAGAGGATTTGGATTGGGAAGAGGGAGGTGGAGGGGGGAAGGAAGGTGAGGGGTGACTGGCTGCCGTCAGTGAGGAGGCCAGAGCCTGGAAATATCTCTGTTGGTCAGACAATGCACCATGAATGCCTTCGGGATGCATTAGTATGCTGGAGTTGGCTTGACAATCCCTGGATGGCATTCACAGTGGCTGTCTGACCCACAGAGATACTTCAATAGCCTCCTCGCTGAGGGCAGCAAGGGTATCAGGGGCTGGGGAGGAGGTGCCTGCAGCAAAGGAGATGCCCACCCTCTTGTCTGAGCATGCACGGCCAACTGGATGGGAAGCAACAGGGAGGATGGTGATAGAATGGGGGTGGCAGACAAAAATGGTACATGAGTGTGCCCCAATGGATCCACCACCACTAGAAAGTGTCCAATGGAGGAAGAATCCGATGATGAAGAGGATGTAGATCCGGTCTCCCAGTGGCATTCCCTTTGCCCTCCAGGCCACTGGATCCCTCTGCGTCTGTGGTGTCTTGAACCAAGGTACTGTGGCCAGATGCGTCCCCACTTGGCTGTGCACTGTCTTCTTTGCTTGCCAGTGCTGATGCTGTTAAGGCAAAGAGAAATAGGGTCATCACATGTCCCCGATCAAAACTGAACAACAGCTCTGATTAGCAAACATTACCATGATGTCAAGTAGGCCCCAGCAAAAAACTCCACCTACGTGACCCATATATGTGCCATACCATATGCATCCACACCATCTGAACTGTTAACAGTTTCCCACAGGAAAATCAGGATCTCACAATACTACAATTGCAAGGTTGATGTTGTGCACTCAAAGTAACCATTGAACAAGTGAGAGACCTCATTGCCCTCAAAGCTTTGCCCCGTGGCGCAGACCTCAGTTACCATTTGTCATACAATAGTAGGCCAATGCCAACTGCATTACCACAGAGTCTACAAAAGGTCATGCACACATCTATTTATCACATACATAATGACCCAGGCAAAGGAAATGATGCTCCAAAATCCTGCCACGTTGATGACAAAAGTACAATAGCCTGGAGAAAGTGACATGGAAATACTCATGTTGCACTGGAAGGAGTTCCATGATGCACACTTCACCAACTGATATTTGTCCCATGGAAGTAGTACTAATGTTGCTCAGATAGGCCACAAATGTGGCATGGAAATGGACACTGTAGAGATAATGTGCAATACGTCAGGGAGAGATGTTGAAGGCCCTCAACATGTTGCCGGATAACATTGGATTATCTTATTACATTTAATCAGTGATATCTTTCATTTGAGAGCAGGTAGGTATTTGGTGCCTGAGGAATTTTAATTTAACTCCCTCATTAATGGTAAAGTCGTATTTTAAGTTCAGAAAATGCCACTTTTAGAAAGTTGTTATTTTCTTGTCCTAACACTTTGGTTCCTGCAGTCCGTGCCTAGGTCACATAACTAGGTGTAACTGGCAGTTAGCTTTTGTGGATTCCCCCCACAGAGTCAAACAATAAAGGGCCTGGGTGTTGGCAGGATGGGCCATCCAAGGCAGGATTGGCTGAGAGGTTGGAACTCTACTCATTTCTATTTGCACTTCAAAGACACTGCCTCAGTCATAATAGTCACTTGTGACTGCAGACAGACTACGATCAGGACAGTGCGGAAGGAGATTCTAAACACTTCTGTAGTGGGGGGACTCCAAAAGCCTCTCCCAGGTTTAAAAATGGGACCGTTCAACCTTCTCTTCAGTACACTCCTAGACCTGTGGATTATACAGAAGGGGGACTGCCCTGCAGCCTTGCTGCTTGAGGCCTTCCCTACTGTCTGAGAAGGAAGAATGGGCCTACAACCTTCATCCCAGGCTAAAGTGACTCCAAGGGTCAGCTGACCGACCTCCTCTTCTGAGCTATATGGACACAACAAGCTCCAGAGGCCTCTCTGCAATTGTCCAGCTGACCTGCTGCACTGGACCTGCTGCACTTGCAACTAGACCTACCTGAGCTCTACCAGCGATGACCAGCAATGCAAGATCTGCACTTTGGGCGGCTGCATAAACAGCCCATGAGGACCGCCAACATGAATCTCCACCAATGACCATCCTTAAAACCCAACAGGAGCTTTGTGCTACAGCGCCAACCATCCACAATGTCTGGCTCGTCCTTCGGGATACAGTACGGCCATCAGCGACACTCTTTCTTCTCATTGCGGCCTCTTCCACTGTGAATGGATCTTACTGTGCTGGACTTTAGAGGGTAACCTTTTCAGCAAGACTAACCTTGTCCCTGTATCCAGCCCATACTTCATAGTGGTTGGCATGAACTTGTGACTTTCACTCAGTCCAGCGCAACCAGATAGTCTTGATTGGTGCTTTGAGGATTTAGACTCTATACTTTCCTTAAATATTTGAAATTACATCCCTCTAGCTCTACTGTTTGGATTTTTGTCAATTGGTGGAAATAATTTATTAAAACGTATTCTGTTTTTCTAAACAAGTGTGGGATTGTCCTTGAGTTGTGTTTTCACTTTATTAATGTTTGAGTGCTACATAAATACTTTACAAATTGCCTTTCAGTTTAAACTGACTGCTTTTGGTTCAAGCTACTAAAGTAGCTATAACCAAGAACCACTTTAACTATTAAAGTGTTCTTTATCTACAAACAGAGGGGACCTCCATGGGCAATACACCCCCCCGGCCTAGAGTGTTTACATGTACATTAATTTAAAGTGGATCATATTTGTACACACAGTACACCGTCAGGCACCATGTCAGAACCTAGCGTTGATACATCAATTATGTTTTCATTGTTTGGCATGAGGAGAGAGCACATGCAGATGATTTTATCAAGTTGCGTAATGTCCAAAATCAATTCTTAAAATGTTCTCTTACGATCCTCAAAATTGTATTGAGTTAGCATTCCCTGATTTAAAGGTTATAGCAATGGATGGTCTTCTCATTATGAATGTATTCCTCAAACCAACAGATAAAAACAATCTCCTACTTTTTGATATCTTTCATCCCCTAACATTAATAAGAGAATATACTATTTTGTCAGTTTTTAAGGTCACACCTTAACTGCACTTCCATTTTGGATTAAAATAAAAAAATAAATATCCTATCAGAAAAATTACAGAAATACCACTACCCCTTGAACATCATCCACAGAGTCAGATAAAGGGCTAAAACCAATAACTAGGAACTGCTCTTGGAAACACACTCCAAAACAGATCAAGACAGACCAATCTGCATAATCACATAGAGCATTGTATCCACAAGAATAAATTAATTAACAAAAATTGGTGCATCCTGGTCTCTAGTAAACTAAATTTGCAGGAGCCTATGTTCTCGTCCAAAGGAAGTGCCAACTTACAAGAGCAATGATAGACACTAAACATCGTACACATACCTCTGAGACTTGTAGGGTCTTCCACCTGTGAATAAACTCTACCCATTTGGTATGTAGCATGTGCCCATTCACAAAAACACATAGGCCCATATTTATACTTTTTGACGCAAAATTGCGCCGGTGCAGTTTTGCATCAAAACTATTACCGCCGGCTAACGCCATTTCTGTGCGTTGTGCTGGCGTCAAATTTATACTTTGACGCCCAGCGGCGAAAACCACAGGTGTATGTCTTTTTTTTTTATGCACACCGCAGCGTCAAGTCGTAAAGCAAAACGATGTTAACGCGGCAGAAATGACTATGGGTCGATTTACGACACTGCAAACCGAATGTGTGGCGTTTTTTGACGCAATAGCGTCAAAATTCCCTGCGAACACAGCCATTTCAGCAGGAGAGCCAAAATGGATCCCAGATGCCTGGACAGACTCCAGGAAGATGACAACAGACCAGGAACCAGCCAGGAGGACCCACACAAGACCCGGACAGTTTTAAGAAGAAAAGAAAGTGTCACTTCAGTGCAGAGGAGCAGTTATTCCGGTTAAAGAGGTGACGGAACACCAGCACCAACTGTTTGTCACCTCAAAGTTGCCAATCAGTAGGAGAGAGGCAATATGGCAACAAATTGCTGACAAGATTAACAGTGTGGCAGAAGTACGCAGAACAGTCATCGAGTGCAAGAAACGCTGGCATGACTGCAAGCGCAGGACCAAGGAAAAAATGGGCAGGAACAGGAAGGTAGCACTGCAGACTGGAGGAGGGAGTCCAGCACACCAGGAGGCCCTGGACCACATGGAGGAGATGGTCGCAGCCGTCATCCCTTAGGAGATCGTCACAGGGATTCAAGGACAGGACAGCACAGACTACCAGGAGACAACGTACATGCAGGGTAAGTCGCATGGGGAATTAAAATGCACTAATGTTAACTGCAACCGCGGGGATACGGACCACAAAATGCATGGAAGTCATCATATACATGGAGTGGCATGGGTAAAGGGGTATGGCATGGGGGCATGGCCTGCACAGAGTGAAGCTGGGTCACACCATTACACTACACCCACAACAGTCCCATGGGGGCATGCTGCCATGCCACCGATGGAGCAAAGGTAAAGCCATGCCAGGAGGTAAGGGTACACCGTCAAACTGTCATCCCGGCACACGTCAGCCACTATACGCCGTAAAATAACTAGGGCCCTATTAACAACCTCTAGTCATACTAACAACTGGAATGTAACATTGACAACAGTTGCCACTACCACCTCCACTCTCTGTGCTGGTCAAGTAGCCAATGGCAATAACGTCCCCATGGATCATACACACTGCAATTAGAGGGTTGAGGATGACAACTTCAACAATCCCCTGAAACAAGACAAATATTCCAGTCCTGTCAATTGTGAATGCCCATAGTTGCCCAAACATCATCCAATGTCATCAACATTAGGAGCTACACATCACTAAGGTCACACCCATGCTGCATATGCCAGGGTCCATCCTGTGCCTGGATCACAATGCAACAACCTGTTGCGCCGCGGCTGCAAGCTCGGGCCGCTGCGGTGCAACTCGGGGAGTCTGCGGCGGCCCGCGGACGGGCCGCAGGAGAAGCCGCGGCTCAGTTCAAGGGTCGCAGCACCTGCCGTGGCCCTTTTCTCCGGCCGCGAATTTCTTGGCAAGTGCGGCAGGGCCGGAGACCCCGATTCGGGTCGCGGTCCTTGCTGCGATCAGCGCGCTCCCCACCTTAAACGCGCTCTGGATGCATGGGACCCACCTCCTCATACCCACTTACCTGTCACACAGCCAAATGCCGTCTGCCTGCACATAACTAGTTCTTATGCATGCCTTTCTCCTTCCCAGCATGCTGTTCACTTCCTATCTTCCCTGCATGCATTGTTTCTTTTTCCTTTGGAGCATGTTTTCTATTCTTAGTTAGGACTTTTTCCCAAACCAAGATGGTGGTATTACTACTTCCTGTTTCCCACTTCCTGTCTAGGGGTATATAAGGGGAATCTATCTTCCTTCTCATTGCATTGCAACACTCCTGCGGTGGTAGTCACGCTCCGGCTGGTTTCCTCTTGTGGCGCTAGTTGTTCTTGATCTGTCTTCAGTCTCAAAAATTCCAGAATCTTAAGTCCCAATTCCTTGTGTCCTCCATCTGTTTCAGGGAGTTCCTGTTGGAGGTTTTTTACCCTTTTGGGGTTTTTCCTCTGGGACTCCTTCTGGAGGGCACGGACTGTAGTGGCTTACTATTGTCAAACAGCACTGTGGCTACCGGAAGGGGTCGCCCCTACCTCGGCCAGAGCAGGACTTGCAGGAACCAGGGCCGCTCACCACCTCTCTCCAACATCGACGGTAAGCTCAGGGTGAATCGTGACAGATTGCAACACCCACAACTCCAGTTGCTGTCCGGAACCATGGAGAATCCCGTGATGAGTACATAACCAACAAGCCAAACCCTGCTCCTGACTATACAACAACAGGCCCAAGAACTCCAACACCTACGCACTGAAAACACAGTCTTCCGACAAGCCTTCGCCTCCAGAACCACCGATGTTCCTACGGTCTCCGCCACTACGCCTCGCTTCTCCGGGGATCCTAATAAATTAAGAGAGTTCCTGAATGCCTTGACGGTCTATTTCGCATTCCGTCCTTCACAGTTTATGCAAGACCATGGTGGGGTATTTGATAAGCGCCCTATCTGGCCCAGCCTTGGCATGGGCAACCCCTTTAGTGACAAGCAACGACCCTAGCCTGTCTAATTATTCCAGCTTTGTCACTGCCTTTAAGCAGATGTTTGAGCGTCCTGGACTTGAGTCTTCAGCAGACGAAGCTCTCTGCGATGTTCAACAAGGAAATCAGGACGTATTACAATACATCACTCGTTTCAGACAATTGGCAGCTGAGACTTCCTGGGTGGAGCGTACTTTGGTGCCTCTGTTTCGCAGGGGTCTCAGAGAGGACATTAAGGATGAACTGGTGCACTCTGCCAGAGTAGAGAATCTTAAGGGGTTAATGGATCAGACCCTGACAATAGAATATTGGTTAAATGAGCAAAGGATGGAGAGAAAGAAGTGTCGCTTACCATCACACTCAGTGACGTCCCGCACCCTTCCTCATCGTTCTGAGGAGGTTCGTTCTGAAACTAAGGGTGCTACCGAAGAAGAGCCTATGTAAATTGACATGTACCGAGGGCCATTATCATATACAGGGAGTGCAGAATTATTAGGCAAATGAGTATTTTGACCACATCATCCTCTTTATGCATGTTGACTTACTCCAAGCTGTATAGGCTCGAAAGCCTACTACCAATTAAGCATATTAGGTGATGTGCATCTCTGTAATGAGAAGGGGTGTGGTCTAATGACATCAACACCCTATATCAGGTGTGCATAATTATTAGGCAACTTCCTTTCCTTTGGCAAAATGGGTCAAAAGAAGGACTTGACAGGCTCAGAAAAGTCAAAAATAGTGAGATATCTTGCAGAGGGATGCAGCACTCTTAAAATTGCAAAGCTTCTGAAGCGTGATCATCGAACAATCAAGCGTTTCATTCAAAATAGTCAACAGGGTCGCAAGAAGCGTGTGGAAAAACCAAGGCGCAAAATACCTGCCCATGAACTGAGAAAAGTCAAGCGTGCAGCTGCCACGATGCCACTTGCCACCAGTTTGGCCATATTTCGGAGCTGCAACATCACTGGAGTGCCCAAAAACACAAGGTGTGCAATACTCAGAGACATGGCCAAGGTAAGAAAGGCTGAAAGACGACCACCACTGAACAAGACACACAAGCTGAAACGTCAAGACTGGGCCAAGAAATATCTCAAGACTGATTTTTCTAAGGTTTTATGGACTGATGAAATGAGAGTGAGTCTTGATGGGCCAGATGGATGGGCCCGTGGCTGGATTGGTAAAGGGCAGAGAGCTCCAGTCCGACTCAGACGCCAGCAAGGTGGAGGTGGAGTACTGGTTTGGGCTGGTATCATCAAAGATGAGATTGTGGGGCCTTTTCGGGTTGAGGATGGAGTCAAGCTCAACTCCCAGTCCTACTGCCAGTTCCTGGAAGACACCTTCTTCAAGCAGTGGTACAGGAAGAAGTCTGCATCCTTCAAGAAAAACATGATTTTCATGCAGGACAATGCTCCATCACACGCGTCCAAGTACTCCACAGCGTGGCTGGCAAGAAAGGGTATAAAAGAAGGAAATCTAATGACATGGCCTCCTTGTTCACCTGATCTGAACCCCATTGAGAACCTGTGGTCCATCATCAAATGTGAGATTTACAAGGAGGGAAAACAGTACACCTCTCTGAACAGTGTCTGGGAGGCTGTGGTTGCTGCTGCACGCAATGTTGATGGTGAACAGATCAAAACACTGACAGAATCCATGGATGGCAGGCTTTTGAGTGTCCTTGCAAAGAAAGGTGGCTATATTGGTCACTGATTTGTTTTTGTTTTGTTTTTGAATGTCAGAAATGTATATTTGTGAATGTTGAGATGTTATATTGGTTTCACTGGTAATAATAAATAATTGAAATGAGTATATATATTTTTTTGTTAAGTTGCCTAATAATTATGCACAGTAATAGTCACCTGCACACACAGATATCCCCCTAACATAGCTAAAACTAAATACAAACTAAAAACCACTTCCAAAAATATTCAGCTTTGATATTAATGAGTTTTTTGGGTTCATTGAGAACATGGTTGTTGTTCAATAATAAAAATAATCCTCAAAAATACAACTTGCCTAATAATTCTGCACTCCCTGTAGTGAGCGGGAAAACAGACGAAGGAAAGGACTTTGCCTGTATTGTGGTGCTGCTGGTCATCTAATTCGCACATGTCCCGTCCGTCCAGCCAAGCCTTTGGGAAACGCCAATTCCCGTCCTCAGTGAGAAGGGTGAGGACGGGATATTTCGAAATACCTTCCATTTGTTCCTCAAGGGAGGAAGGAACTGCTCTTTTTCTCTTACCTGTAATCCTCCACTTAACAGATGGCCGTGAAGAAAGGGCACTGGCCTTGCTGGACTGTGGAGCCAGTGGTATCTACCTAGATGAAACCTGGGCCAGGGAAAGACAGATTTTGCAAATACCTAAGGAAGTACCAGAACAAGTCCACACAGTGGATGGATCACTCTTGGCCTCGGGACCAATACAGTATACCACCCCTATCATATGTCTCCAATTCGGGAAACATCAAGAAAACATTTCTTTTGATTTAATTTCTTCACCACATCATGTTATGATCCTTGGAATTCCATGGCTAACTCGGCATAACCCTTACATTAACTGTGAAACAAGAACCATTTCTTTATCCTCTCACTTCTGCCAACACCACTGTTACTTAGCAGGAGACTATTGGTCCCCAAAGAGTCTCTTAATGGCACCCCCTAAGGTGGGATGTTCTATTAACGTTCTACAAGGAATACCCAGACATTATCAAGAATATGCCGATGTATTCCAGAAACTAGAAAGACCTGAACTGCCACCCCATAGAGAATACGATTGCGCCATTCCTTTGTAACCAGATGCCGTGGTTCCTTTTGGGCGAATGTACTCTCTAACAGAACCTGAGAAGCAGATCCTCAAGGAATACCTAGAGGAGTACATACAGAGTGGGTTGATTGCCCCTTCCTCCTCACCTGCAGGGGCTCCTCTCTTCTTTGTACCAAAGAAGACGAAAGATTTGCGTCCCTGTATTGATTTTAGAGGATTAAACAAGATCACTACTAAGGATCGATACCCGTTACCTCTTATTAAGGACATCTTAGAAGCTGTCAGAAGGGCAAAGAGATTCACCAAGTTGGATCTTAGGGGAGCATACCATCTTTTAAGGATAAAGGAAGGTGATGAATGGAAAACCGCCTTCAGAACACCTTTCGGTCACTATGAATACCGAGTAATGCCTTTTGGACTAACCAATGCCCCCTCCATCTTTCAAAGATTCATGGACTCTATTTTTTCCGATCTTCTACATCAAACGGTGGTTGTTTATCTGGATGACATTTTGATATTCTCTGTCCACCCAGAACAACACACTAAACATGTCCTCCAAATCCTAGATAGACTCAGGCGACATCATTTATTCTACAAGCCAGAAAAATGCAAATTTGACCGAACAGAGGTAAAATACCTGGGATGTTGCATTAACCAAATAGGTGTTGCCATGGATTCAGATAAGATTCAAGCTATTCTGGATTGGCCGTCCCCCACTTCCATCAAAGAAACTCAGTGTTTTTTGGGATTGGCCAATTTCTATTGACAATTTATAGCGGACTTTGCCCAGAGAACCAGTTATATTACTCAAACCCTTAAAAAAGACAATCTAAGGAAAGGTTTTTGTTGGACACAAGACGCAGAGCTGGCTTTTCAAGAATTAAAGAAAGCCTTAATTCAAGCTCCCATTTTACGCCACCCAGACACCACCAAACAGTTCATCGTCGTCGCAGACGCCTCAGAAAGAGCCATAGGGGCTGCCTTACTACAGAAACAAGATGATGATGGGTTAGAGCAGTGGTTCCCAACTTGTGGTCCGGGGACCCCTGGGGGTCCGCAAAGCCTTCTCAGGAGGTCCGCGAGAGCCTAGAAAATTAAAAAATATGAACAAATATTGACAAATTAAGTCCCCAGCTTCCAGTAATGACTCAGGCGGGGGTCCCCGGATTCCCATGATGATTCAGTGGGGGTCCCTGAGTTCCATCAATGTTAAAGTGGGGGTCCACAGAAATCAAAAGGTTGGGAACCACTTGGTTAGAGCATCCTGTATTCTACCTTTCACACATATTATCCAATTTGGAGCGGAATGATTCGGTGTTAGAGCAAGAGTTACTCGCCTTGAAGACAGCGTGCACGGAATGGAGACACTTCCTGATGGGCTCGAAAGAACCCTTTGAGGCCCGGACAGATCACCGAAACTTACAATGCTTGAGAAACTTTCAGTGTCAGAATAGTCGGCAGGCTCAATGGGCTTTCTATTTTAGCCAATATGATTTTTACATTACTTACATCCCTGGTTCTCAGAATATCTTGGCCGATGCCTTATCTCGGCATTACCCTGAGTGTAGCGATTCTCCTGTACAGAACCTGTTTGAAAGTAATAAGATCATTGGTTTAGTACAGACATTCCTAGACAAGGTCAAATCCGAATATTCCCACCTGAAAACTACAGAGATGAACAATCTGCGCCCGCAGCTTCATATAGATCAGGGATACTATTACCACAACAAGGCCCTGTTCTTACCTACTAAGATAGTCCAGACAGAAGCCCTACATATGTGCCACGACTCCCCCATTGCAGGTCATCGCGGAATGAAAGCTACCCAAGAGCTTCTGCTTCGCTCCTTCTGGTGGCCCACTATCAAGGCTGATACTGAGGACTATATGTCGTCCTGTCCCATATGTGCACAAGCCAAAACACCCCGTACTAAACCACTAGGATTACTTCGCCCATTATCTGTTCTCCCAGGTCCATGGCACACTATCTCCACTGATTTTATGTGCTCCTTGCCCTCTTCAGTCAGAAATCAAGTGATAATGGTAACCATTGATTCCTTCACAAAGATGGCACATTTCACGGCGTTAAGAAAACTACCAACGGCTAAGGAACTAAGCCAAATCTTTACTCAGGAGATCTTCCGGCTTCATGAACTACCACAGGTCATTATGTCAGATCGAGTTCCTCAATATATATCCCGGTTTTGGAAACAATTCTGTAAGACACTAGGAATAGAGGTGGCCTTATCATCAGGGTTTCATCCTCAAACTAATGGACGGACAGAGCGACTGAATCAAGGCCTCGAACAATATTTATGCAGCTTCTGCAATGCTACGCAGAGTAATTGGTCTACATATTTGCCACTTGCAGAATTCTCCTACAACAACTCAGTACACAGTGCCTCGAAAGTCTCCCCTTTCTATGGTTCTTATGGTTTCCATCCTAAGGCGTTTCCTACTCCTCTGAAAGATACTTCCAATCTTCCTGCCATCTCCTCATATGTCCGGCAACTACGGGGTATCCAACGTGTTATCCGTTCAAACCTTGTAGCCACTAAGACACGCATGAAACGGATGGCTGATAAAAAGCGTTGTGAGGCCCCGCGTTATCAGGTCCACGATAAGGTCTGGCTTTCCTCTAAATTCTTGCCTCTCCGACTTACCCAGAACAAATTTAAACCTCGTTATTATGGTCCATTCCTGATTCTCCAGAAAATCAATCCTGTGTCTGTGCGCCTTCGTCTGCCTCAGACTTGGAAAATACATCCTGTGTTCCATGTCTCTACTCAAACCTTACCTTCCTGACCCTTTTCATAGACAATTCACCTGTCCTCCTCCTTTGTTGATTGATAATGTGCCTGAATACGAGGTCCAGGAGATCTGTGACTCTCGGTTTTCCGTGGTCGCCTCCAATATCTTATTCATTGGAAAGGCTACCCTATGAGTGAGTGTTCCTGGGAAGATGCACTTTCGGTTCATGCCCCTCTTTTGGTCCGTCGTTTCTTCCGGCTTTTTCCTCACAAACCAGGGGCCTCGGGGGGGGACCTACTGTTGCGCCGCGGCCGCAAGCTCGGGCCGCTGCGGCACAACTCGGGGAGTCTGCAGCGGCCCGCGGACGGGCCGCAGGAGAAACCGCGGCTCAGTTCAAGGGTCGCGGCCGCAAGTTTCGTGGCAAACGCGGTAGGGCCGGAGACCCCGATTCGGGTCACGGTCCTTGCCGCGCTCAGTGCGCTCACCACCTTAAACGCGCTCTGGATGCATGGGACCCACCTCCTCATACCCACTTACCTGTCACACAGGCAAATGCCGTCTGCCTGCACATGACTAGTTCTTATGCATGCCTTTCTCCTTCCCAGCATGCTGTTCACTTCCTCTCTTCCCTGCATGCATTGTTTCTTTTTCCTTTGGAGCATGTTTTCTATTCTTAGTTAGGACTTTTTCCCAAGATGGTGGTATTACTACTTCCTGTTTCCCACTTCCTGTCTTGGGGTATATAAGGGGAATCTATCTTCCTTCTCATTGTGTTGCAACACTCCTGCTGTGGTAGTCACGCTCTGGCTGGTTTCCTCTTGTGGCGCCAGTTGTTCTTGATCTGTCTTCAGTCTCCAGAATTCCTGAATTCCAGAATCTTAAGCCCTAATTCCTTGTGTCCTCCATCTGTTTCAGGGAGTTCCTGTTGGAGGTTTATTTTTACCCTTTTGGGGTTTTTCCTCTGGGACTCCTTCTGGAGGGCATGGACTATAGTGGCTTACTATTGTCAAACAGCACTGTGGCTACCGGAAGGGGTCGCCCCTACCTCGGCCAGAGCAGGACTTGCAGGAACTGGGGCCGCTCACCACCTCTCTCCAACATCGACGGTAAGCTCAGGGTGAATAGTGACACATCCCAAATGTCATACTGCTCAGACAACAGCATTGAGGGGGAGGGCACATGTAACTGGTCACTGACATACACCTGTACAGTCAGAGGAGGAAATAGGACACTGCTACGACTATCAGGGCAATCTAATGTACCACACATTCCCCAACATCAGCTGTACACATTACCAATGCTAACATCCATATTGTGCCATAACAATGCTATGCCTAGGATAATCTACATTTCAACTACATATAAGTGGATGTGAAAGATCAGAGACTGGGGCAGGTCCAGATTGTTAAGTGTGCTGCTAGTGCCATCAGAACACCCACAGCCAGTGAAAAGTCTCACCATGAGAATGGATGTAAACGGAGGCTTGAGTAGGACAATAAGGTGGTAATTCATTATTTGGCCTAAAACAACACTAGAGGAGATGATGCTGACAAGTCTAATAACTTAATACATTACATGTGACATGCAGGTGGGCCATAGGCCTGGAAGAATGCCCATCTGAAAGACTGGAGCAATGAACAGGAAACAAGATCACAATGTGAATTCATCACAAGGCAGGCATGTCACATCACAAATGCCACAAAACAGACACACTAATTGTACCCTATTTCATTGCAGACGACGATGGATCTCCTGCAGTAATGTCTGTCCAGGAATACCCTGATGACATGGATGACGAGCTGACAAACATCCCCCAGCAGACCATCCAAGATGTCCTTGGAACCCTCCAGACCCCATCTTCAGTCACAAGGAGGAGCACAGAACAAGCAGCCATCGCAGAGGATCCACCCACCACCCCAATTGTAAGACCTGCCAGCTCCAATACAGCTGAGGACTCAGACGACACAGGCACCAGCTTTGAGAGAACTGTAGTTGGAGTACAGCGGGAGCTGGCCAATGAGGTGCGGGTGGGGATGCAAACTATGGCAGCCAGCCTAGAGGGAGTGCGTTCGTGCATGATGTCAACTGAAGAACAGGCAGCAGCAATGCAAGGGCAAACAACTATCTTGCAGGAAGTAGAAAAAAGGCTGAAGGAAATCAGCACAGCTGTAATACAGTTGACTCAACACCTACAACAGCAATCCTGTCAACGTGTGCACGAATGCAACATTGAACCTCTCAGGGCTGACCTGGCTGCCTACCATCTTGATGTGGCTGCCATTCTTAAGAATCAGCAGATCCTCCTTGCAGCAGTACTGCCCTTAAGACCTTCACAGGTAGCAGAGACCGGGATGTCTGACTCCACGTCTTCTAACACTGAGGTGTGTGTTGCCCCTCCACAACCACCACCACCAAGAACAGAGGAGGCAACACACAAATCAGAGGAAGAAGTCATGGAACAGATCACCTTCACACGGAAAAGTACCCAGAAGCAATAGTCCCTGCCACATAGCCAACTATTACCAAGGTCCAGCGCTTTATAACATGCCAGTCTTACAACAACTGTACTCAATGACTGTTCTGCAAACCACTGTTAATCTTGTCATCCTGCCCAATGATTGTCTCTCACTTACTCATTGGCAAATCCTGTCCATCTGCACTGTCTGACACATCACCCCAGCATGTCAAAAGCATTTTCCTTTAGCACTTGTGTAGTATCACAATGGAAGATGCCACTATAATGGACTCACAATCATGGACAATATACATATAGCACTACAGCACTTTTCAATAAATAGCACTTACACAACCAATTTGTCTCTGTGTAATGTGACACATCAACTGTGCAGTAGATCACTGAAATGTGCCTCCTGTCAAATTACGTAGCTTGTCAATACAACTGTCCTGAAATTATGTAGTCACTTTGCACAGTGGCCAGGATTGCATCATACTCTGCCTTTCCTTAGGGTAATATCTGATGAAGTGAGAAAACATACACCATCATGCTGTGTTGGACAGAATAATACTTCCTCAAGGGATATCTAGGTCAGCAAATAGTGGCAGCTAAATGTTGTCACCATGCAATACTAACACATATAACAGTGCCCACAAATCTAAGCAAACACTGCAAGAACTGCATGAATGAAGGTGTCTGAGTTTCCATCCAAATAAGTAATCATGTTGAACAGTGTCACAAATGATCTATGTGAGTCAAGAAGGCGATACTACAAGAGTGCTTACGACCACTCACCTTATAAGGGTGTCCTTGAACATCACACTGCAGTCAGACCTAAAACAGTTCCCCCAATACCAAATCTGGAAGCACTGTTTGTGACTTTGAAAACATATTTATTGACAAAAACACATTGGGATCCATATTAACTGTGATTGGTGGTTGCAATGAATGGTGGAATCTTTGCAAGGTAGCTCTGGGGTCGCTGCCAATCTTACAGCTCAGTTGGGATTTGTTCGTAGCACAGGACACAAATGTAATAGAACAAAATTAATGTACTCTTATGCTAAGGCCCTGATCAACAAGCATTTAACACGTACTGTAAAGGGTTCACTATATATTTATTAAACGGTAATAATAGAAGAGGAAACTCAGGGAAAAGTCTTACCTACCCTAATCTACCCTAACTACTCATTACCCACAACTGTCCCTCACTAACCTAAGCAAAACTTACTTATCACATGTAACGAAACATTCTAAACATCAATCCCCCACCCCCCTTAAGAGACGCACACATGGAGGACAACAGATACTAACCTAAACACATACTATACTATCCTAAACAAATATATACTTTTTTTTATTTTTTTATATATTTAAAAAATATATATATTTTTTCTTGTAAACATACAAGAACCCCAACATAGCCAACACCCACCCACCCACACACTCGAAAAGAAAAAATAGAAATAATCAGGACCCCCCACCCACTAACACTAACTAAACTAACAGCCTATACTAACCTAACACTAAGCCCCCTAAGCCCACTAAGTATAAGAACAAGGAAAGAGGAGGGAGGGTAGGGAAACATGTCCATTTTTGAAAGTCTAGAGGTTTGCCGTCCGGGGGGGTCCGCTTTATGGACCGCACACGCCTATTCATATGGCGAACATCCCGCTGCAGGTGACCAATTTTGCGGAGGACGCGGTCCATTTTTCTTTCCATTGCCTGAAAAGCTGCAGGTAACCTGCGATCTGCCTCAGTCATTAGTGGGAGGAAATGGCACACCAGCCATATAAACCCCCCAAGCTCCTCCTCACCCATCCTGCCAAGACGTGGCCTACCCAACATCTCAGCAACGAAAAGGGGAATAGGGGATAAAGAAGAAGAAAGGAGAAAAGGGGGAAAGTAGAAGTACAAAAAATAAGTAAACTTAACAACTAAAAGAGCCCAACTATCCCCAAACTAGCACTATCCACAACAGACTCCCACAAACAACAAATACAATACAATATCGGACAATTGTAAACAAAATACACTCAGACAGTATACAACAACAATATTTATTTCATAAAGTAACAAGTAATGTAGCACACAGGACACAAAAGCACAAAATCACTGGACAACACTCTGAACACAGCCACACAGTCTAGAAGAATCACAGACTGCAAATTGAAAGTACACCCACTGTACATAATCTGTAAACAGGATATCCTATTACATCACTTCCTGCATAAAATGGCCGCCGTTTTTATCATTATGCATCACATTTTTTCACGCATACAGATTGTGCGTCATATTTTTCGACTCACAGGAGTGGAAATTGGGCCGCATACAAATGATTATAAATAGTCTTTACAATTATTTGGATGCAGCCTAATTTTCACTCCTGTGCGTCAAAAAATATGAAGCACAATCTGTATGAGTGAAAAAATATGATGCATAACGATAAAAACGTCAAAATTTCAGGGCATGAACTGGTTTTGGGTATTTTTTCCATTTTAATGTAATGTTACATTTGGGACACAACTGAGATAGGCTGATTGCACCCACTTTGGTATATATACAATATCAAACAAAGCGAAGCGTGGCTGTGTGTGAAAGGTGCGCACTTCCAAAGGCTTTTGTTTAATAGAATACAGAAGTCATGACAGCAAAGTCTCTTTGTAGAGAAAAGGAGTGCTCAAGTGGTTAAACACCCAGCCACAGGGTGTGGAAAGCTGTTGCCCATGTGGGTCCAGTCCAGTCCATGTAAATGATAAGAAAACCACGGCACATCACATGAACATAGTATAAAACATTCTATTATTTAATGATGTTGCAGGAAGAACACAATATCCCGATTCAATGAAATAAATTAATGAGGTTGCTTGTAGATAGATTCCAGAATGGTAAGAAAACAGCCGACACGTGTTTCGTCATTCTTGACTTTCTCAAGGCTGTGAGAGATGTAATATAACAGTCATGAATCTAGTTGGTGTTGATGGGATACATTTTGGTGTGAAACGTGAAAACAACAAAAGATGTGCGAGTCTGATAGCAATAAGGAGAAAGAAAGAGAGAAGCCCTGTGTGGTGAATGTGAAACGATTGAAAATATAAAGTAAGAATAATATATCGCCTTAATAATATAGTGAATAGAGAATTATATAGCGGTGGAAAGGTGAAAAACTCATATGACACCGTAAAGAAGGTAAAAAGCCAAATACCACAATCAAATGCTGAATTGGCTGAGAGTAGTACCATAAATCCGCGTGTGATTATAAAGATATGACAGTGTATGTCCGAGCAGAAATTATATGGCCATACCTCATTTATGTTTAGAAAGGTCAAGTTGCATGAAAGAAATTCCATATTTCAAGCTGGTTCAGCAAATTCGATCAGTATCTCAAATAGATGAAAGGAATTACGGGACCATGATAAGTCTATAAAAGAATGGGGGGAAGCATCTACTTAGATGTCCGTTTGGAGAGAAAATATATCAAGAACCCTCAGTTGATTGTTGAAGAACGAAAAGTGGTCGAGATTCGTGAGTTACTTGTAAATAGTGATATTAATATTAAAACGCTGCCAAATCTAGAAGACTAAACTAATTTATGGAGAAATCGTAAATAAGATTAAAGTACTGTTAAAGACGGGAGCGCGAAAAACATCAGTACTTGTAAATCTGGAATTTGAGTGGACAAGTATACAGACGCCGTAGTGTTTACCAAAACGGCTGAACTACGGTTTAATCGTAGTGGATATAAATGATATTTTAGCGATTCTCACATCCATATAGGTGGAGCAAATGACTAAAAATGATTAACTAAAGGCCAAATAGTGGCACGCGTTGTCCGTTCAAAAAAGCAAGAGCCAAATAGTGGATACAGCAGGAGAGAGTGAATGGCGTAGCGCCCTTATACGTTTAATGATTTATGATGCGCGTGAAGAAAAAACTGACTAAACTAACCCGCTGGAAGCCACTGAATCGCACACATTATGTGAGCAAAGATAAACACCAAAATCACTTGGTGCACCAGGGGAAGATAATTGGCATAACGCTCTTACCTGTTGCCGGTCCGTACGTTGTTTAGTTCAAGTGCCGTGTCTACGGCGAGCGTCGGCAACGCGTTATTTGAGAAGGGGTCGAATGATGGAAATAGAAAGCGGACTTATGAAACAAAAATGGGGAGCGCCATCTTGGAATTGTACTAGGACACACAGTATCAATAATAGTGTAAAGGGAACAGTAAAGTTATGTGAGATGTAAAAGAGGATAGATGAGGAAGTGAGGGACCTCGCTTCTATTTATGTTATTTGAGTGACAGTGTTAGTACACATGTACCGATAGTTGTGTAGGTGTTTGTGGATTATAATATTCCATTGCAATGATACATATCTATATTGCGATGTTGTCAATACTTTGAAAAACATATCTGAGTAGATACAAGGGTACATTACACATTTATGAATGGTATCATCAATTATATGCAGTTCATGCAGAAACATTTGGAGAAAGCGATTAGCGAAGATGTATGTGGAAGTGGAATGGATAGTGAGCTAATCATATTAATAATGGCATGATGAGTTAGTAATAGATGGAATACACAGGTAAAGTGCATAAATGTGACAATACATAGAAATTGTTGATATAGCATTTCAACGGTACATATCTGTATTACAATGTTGCTAATATTTTGAAAAACATATCTGAGCAGATACAAGGGAACATATCACGTTTATGAATGGTATCATTAATTATGTGCAGTTTGTGCAGATACATTGGTGAAAAGGATTAGCAAAAATGTATTATGAGAGAGCAATGGATAGTGAGCTAATCATACTGATAATGGCATGTTAAATTAATAATCCATAAAATGCACAAGTAGATTACATATATGTAACAATGCATAGGAAGTACAGTAATGTATTATAAACAGATTACAGAAAAACATGTAAATCCTTGTCCGAGTTTAACCCTTCTTTCACTGTGCGGAGTCTGATTATCCACCTACTCTCCAGTTGTCTCAGCTGGAGAGTTTTATTGCCACCCCTGTTGACCCTTCCAAGGGTGGCAATGCCATGTGTTTTTATTTTTAATCTTTCTTGAGATGGATGTTCTGAGTTGTAATGGACTGCAAAAGGGTAGTCATTGTTGTTGTTTTTAATAGCCCGTATGTGCTCTTGCAGTCTTTCTTTAAGTGGTCTGATGGTGCTGCCTACATAGATTTTATTGCATAGGCATATAATGCAGTAGACAACAAATTTGGTATTACAGTTTATAAACTGTTTTATCGTATGTGTCATTTTGGTATTGTAACAGAACTTTTTTGTCTTGTCTAAAGTGTATTCACATACACTACATTGGCCACATTTGTAAAAACCCGGTGGCGGGGACGGTAGCCAGCTCTCATTGGCTAGCTTAGGTAAGAAGCTATGACATAGTCTGTCTCTTAAAGTGCGTCCTCTACGATGAATTATAAACGGTTTATCCTTGAGATTTTTCTTTAGGATTTCATCGGAAAGTAGGATCTGTAAATTATTTCTAAAAATCTTAAAGACCTCTGTGCTGGCACAGGTATATGTTGTGACGAAGGCCGGATGTTTTTTCTTGTCGACCTGTTTGTGCGTCTTTTTAGAAAAAAGGGAAGGTCTGTTTGTTTTTAGAATTCTGTCTCGAGTGTTGTTTAACAATTCTTGGGAATACCCTCTATTTAGGAAACGACGTTCCAAGAAGTTCAACTGCTTATAGAATTCAGAGTCATCAAGGCAATTACGCCTGATTCTCACCGATTCTCCAAATGGAATTGCTTTAATCTGAGAGTAAGGATGTGCACTGCTAGCGTGTAGAACTGAGTTGGAAGCTGTGGCCTTTCTAAAAAGTTTGGTCAGAATTTGATTGTCTTGAATGTATAGTGTCAAATCTAAGAAGTCAACACTCACTGTACTGAAGGAACTAGTAAAATGCAAATTGTATTGATTAGTGTTCAGATATTGGATGAACAATTCCAAAGACATGTGGTCACCTGACCAAAATAGAAGGACGTCGTCAATATAATGACCCCAGTATAGGATATACTGTGTAAGTTCTGGAGGGCCCTTATTCCACAGATGATAGTATTCATAGTGTCCCATATAAAGGTTGGCAAAAGAAGGTGAAAACATTGCACCCATGGCCACCCCTTGTATCTGTCTATACCAGGTACCCTTGTGTAGGAAAAAATTATTGTCCATGACTAAGTTAATTAAGTCCATCAAAATGTTGGAATGTTCATATAGAGTCGCTTGTCTTTTGTCCAAGAAGTGTCGAATGGCGGCCAAGCCCTCTGTTTTAGGTATGCAAGTGTATAGTGACTTTGGTGTTGATGGTGTATGTTCACATGTGATACATCACACTGCAGCAGACCATGACCCGCTACTTCCTTAACAGGATTTTGACGCTTGGCTGACGCACTAGATGGCCATATGTGTGGCCTACATATATGTATTGCACAATTTGGGCATGTTTGGCATCAGGAGAGGATTGCAAGGTGATGCACATTAGTACAATACCTCAATGCCTATGGCTCAATGTGTCTGCAGTGGCTAATAATGTATTAGTCGACCCAGTGTGTGTGCATCACAAGATGCATTATTGCAAATATGCTTGTATGAATGTGAAGTCAATGTGTCCAAACCTTAGATGCAAGTCATTGTAGAACTGAGAGAGGACATGTGCTAATCATACACATAGCAACATCTGTTGTGTGCACTTCCAAGATTTTGGGTAACGTAGACACCACAAATGACAAAGCATGCACCAGATAGATGGCAGACGCTTGTTCATGTCAATGGTCCACAAGTTGCCCATCCCTCGTCCTAGATTTTTGGTAACTACTTCCTAGGCACTTGTTGGTGAACCCACAGTGAGTCAGGCACATGCATAGATGCAGTGGGTACCATGCCATTGGCCCAGACAGCCAAAAGTGAACCACAAATGTAATATGACGCCACAGTTGTGGTCATATGACGGAGCCACAACTCTCCAGTGGCTGTGGTGGACCAGCAGATGATGCAGCACGTGTCCACATTTTTCTAGTGATCAATTGCACAGAGGTGTCTTGTTCATGTGTGGTCCAATGTTGATCCTGTATATTTTTAGGGGTGTATGTTGTCACAGTTACGTCCAGGTCTCATCATGAGTCAGTGGCAGCTATTCCTGTATCTACTGAGTATCCTTCGGAGATCATTGTGAGTGAAGTCGAAGAGGACATGAGTACCTATATGGGGATAGTCCCACCCTGTCACTGAAGACGTGTAATGAGATTGTCAACAGGGCAACCTTGGTGTGCTGAGTGAGATAATGTCTCAAGTGTCATGTTCCGGCAGGTGTCATTACAACATTTGTACATAGTTTGGCCTCTAAAATTCCCACTGCATCTGGGAACATCATAGCCTTTGTGCTGATTATTCTCGCAGCTATTCACCACGCACGGCCCCTCAATATGTTGTGGAAAATGTGATTCAGCGTGTGAACTGTCAGGGTCCTAACATGTGTGGACTTTTCATGGACATTATTAGAGGTAGCTGGTTCTGCTGGAGGCACTGTACCCAATCCCTGCATATGGCCCTGGTACACTGTCACACTTTGTCGTTCATGCATACATGAGACCCAGGCAAGGTATGGGCCATGATTTTGGTATTCAAAGACAATTTAACAAATATGGTACAATTAAAAGGTAGATGATGCTATACAATGTATTTGGGTATGCATTGATGAAGAACATGACAACATACCCTCTGAGGAATATGAGGTTTGGTAAAGCAAGTGTGGTACATATGTAGCCACAAGGAATCTTTAGGATAACGCACAGACAGGTGCTAGTCAGGCTGACAGGATGCAGGGTATATCTGGATCCAGCAATTTCACAAGTTACATAATCAGCGGTCTGACTAAGACTGGTCGGAGGAAGAAAAAGACAGTTGACATGGAAAACTGTGTATGTCCTGTGTTTTTGAAGGTGACACATGAACCCAAGGGTTGTGTTACACGGCTTAATTACTAGCAATGCATAACGGTGTATTTGACAAAATGGCAACTTCTATGCTGTTCCAGGCATCAGCAGGGGCAGTGCATGTTCAGATGGGTGGTGTGCATGGAGGTGCTCACAGGTGTGTGCTGCATCTGTTTCTCACAAGTCCTGTATGTGAGTATTGAATTCAAATGGCCAACAGTACCTTTCACATGGGAAGCAATCTACAGGTGCTAAAAGGGCTTAGTAACTACAAGCCAGTGTATTAATTGACCTGACGTCCATGCAGTCAGATGTACTATGACAATGGCATAACATAGGAAAGGGTGTAGCACACAGGATTACTATTGTTTGTCTGTGTGTGTAGAAGAGGGAATATCGGGGTACACATATTACTATTCCAGGGAACTCTTCAGACAGGTGGGTTGTGACCAGGAGCATGGGTGTGTCAGGAGTTAGGCAATGGGCTGACATGTACATGGAATGTCATGTGCGCAATGCTTGTCATATGTGTGCCACTTGTGCTGTCTATGTTCTGCTTATATGGAACTCTAGTCACAGTTAGTCCTTGCAAAGATAGGTGCTGTACGACTTACTGCTATCAAGGATCTGTTCATACATTCCTGTTACCAATGCAATATCACAACAACTGCCTCATGTATGAGGCTTGTTTTCCCCTTATTGACTGATGGTGTCTTAGTTGTGTGCCATATGCTGCGATGAACCATGTTTCCAACATCTATGTGTGAAGTAGGTGTGGTCCTCTGCTATTGCCCTTCAAAAGTGAAATGTACAGGATATATGTCATTTACAGTGTTTGTGTATGTGACTGTTGTATGATAAGCATCACAATTGCTCTGGGATTTTCCGTGTCCTGATTGGTATATCAGCTTTGCTCCATGAGGCTACACTCTTATTCTGATAGTTAGAGATAAAGGTGATCAAAAATGATTAGCAAGACCATGATATGGTGATTATTATCGGTGTTTATTTACATTAGTTAATACAGTGCTGATGGTGATTATTTTTAAAAGAAATTGTTCACGATATGTTGGCGCCTACGCAATCCAGCAGCCGTGTTTTGTTGTTCCCCCTCATGTTGCAGGCCACCATCCTCCTCTTCTTCCTCTTCAGGCATGTGTGGCTCTGGTTCCAAGAGGGGAATGTTCCTTCATATGCAAATGTTGTGCAGGATGGCTCATGTTAGAATGATCTTACAGACCATTTCAGGGGAATATAGGAGGCTACCACCAGTGATGTTGAGGCACCTGAATCTCGACTTGAGGATGCCGAAGGTCCTCTCGACTATGCTGCGTGTCCTCCTATGTGCCTCATTGTAGGCACGCTCTGCTGCAGTGCTTGGGCTGCCAAATGGTGTCATTATCCATGGCTGGATTCCATACCCCTGATCAGCTGAAAGAGAAAATGATTGCGATCATGTTGATGTAGCTTGCCCCATTAATATCACCTTGCATGGCAGTAGTTGTCTTGTGTTGTCTGTGACTCTTTTGTGTTATTGTGTTGCTTCATAGTCTTGTAGGATGTACTATCTGCATTGGGTTGTTTCGTTGGCTGAACGAGTGTTTGGCTGCTGACGGGTTGTCAGCAGAATGTTTTTGGATTTGCAGTACAGTGTGCACTCCCTAGCATTGTGACTTGTGATACAGGTGTCCCTGTGTCTTCGCTGGTGGTGAGATGATAGTTCCATACACAGATTCATTTTGACAGTGTTGTTAACACATTCACTTCTATGCACCCTGGACATCCCGTACCTTTAGACTTATGCAATGGATTAATTTAAACATAATTGAGACGCTTACATTTTGCAAGGTGACAAATAGGCAAACCACTCCAAACGTTGTGATCATTGACGTCTTAACATTAGACTGTACACTAATTTCAGATGTGTGACAGGTTCAATGCTGACCTATGAAATATGGCTAGCGATGTCACAACCTCAGTGTGTTCCTGTCGACATGTTGCTGTTGTGGTGTATGTGTTGTGTGTCCTAGAGGGTTGCTGTGCAGTGTGTATATAAGTAGGTATTTGTACTTACCAACAAGAAGTCCATTGCCATATCGTCCATCCTGGAAGTGTTGATTGATGGTAGAGTGACGGAAGATGAATGAGTTGTGGACACTCCCATGATATTTTGCCACGATGTTGGTAATCAATCCCTGGTGATCGACAATGGTCTGCACATTGATGGAATGTGTGTGCTTCCTGTTGCGGTAGAGGTGTTCAGTTGTAGCAGGTGGCACAAGGCATTCGTGTGTGCAGTCGATTGCACCAAGAACGTGTGGGAAGCCACTAATGAGGTAAAACCCCTGTTTTGTTTCCTGCTGCTTCTGCAGTGTGTTAGGGAAGCAGATGTGGCGGGGTGTGAGTCCAATGATGGCATCCAGTACTTTGGGCAAAAAGGCAGAGAATGATGGCTGTGATATTCCGGCAACCAGGGCACCAGTTGTTTGAAAAGAGCCACTTGCCAGCATGTGAAGTACGGCAAACAGCTTGGCTTCTGTTGGGATGGTGCGGGGTGTCAGCAAGGTGGGTGCCAACTGTGGCTCTATGTTTCGCAGCAGCTGCTGAATGGCTTGCCAGTTCAACCTGTACCTCTGGATGATGTCATGTTCCCTGAGGCCATGAAGGGTTGTTCTGGTGCGGAATATCCTCTCCTGCCTTCTGCGCTGCCTTTGGGGTGCCTGCTGGTGTTGTGGTAGCTGCTGTTGTTGTTGCTGTGCTCTGCGTCTGCGTGCACGCTGGATGAGAAGCACCTCCATGTCTTCCTTTTGCTGCTCTGCTGTTGCTTCTGTTTGTTCTGGTTAAACACAGGTGTGTTTGCCCCATTTTAACGCCTGCCCTGACCCAGGTGTTAATTTTTTATGCAAATCGGGCTGTGCGTCATTTTCTGACTCCGACTCCCGGCCGTGTGGCATTTTTGTCCAAAAGCATAAATACGACGCACAGCCGTTTAAGTCATTTTTTGGACGGGAACGCCTACCTTGCATATGATTAATGCAAGGCGGGTTGCCACATCCAAAAAATGCCGCACACGGCGGGATTTTGACGTCCGCGGGTTCGGGCGTCAAAGTTGAAATATGGGGCAACGTTTGCGCTGATTGTGCGTCAAAATTTTTGACGCATATTCGGCGCAGACAGAGTATAAATATGCCCCATAAAATCGATTTAGGGCTATTAACACCTTGGTTACTAAATAGGTTAAAAAACTCCAATTCAGAAAATGTGCACAAGATCATCTGCCTATTCAGTCTTAGGTGCATCGCCACGACCATATGCAAGATCTGCATACAAACAGATGAACATCAGAGCAACTTTAGGTGCAAAAAAACCATGGCACACATACCTAACCGCTACCATGTTTCTGGCCACACTGGCCACATTTTCTAATTGGTAGTGATAGACAAGTTACTAGCACCAGTGCCCCAACTATGATCAAACGACATCTACTACTTAGGGAAAAATGATGGTTCTACCGACTGGGTACACATATTTGTGGCTTAAAATATGATATACCACAGACACAATCGAATTCACAAAATTATTAGGTTAATTTCCTGTCAAGTTGAGCATGTGGGTTTAATTATTAGGTTAATTTCCTGTCAAGTTGAGCATGTGGGTTTGTATAAAGGATCTTGATCAGACACATCATTAGTGTTCACCCACCTTTTCCTTACACACTATAATGATCATATCATTTGGATTAAGCTACCTGCATGGGCACATCCTACATAAATTTAGGTGCCCAGTCAATTATATGGTGTTAAGTTGAGGACCTGTTAATCATTGCTGCTTATCATGACTATTTATGGATCCATGTGGATAGTACAATGATGGCGCTAGAGTCTAGATTTTGTATACCCTATTTGGTCCACTGGATGCTCTACTCCCCAAATCCTTTCAGAAGGCTTTCATGTATCCTATTTTCACCAACACAAAAGCATCCAGGTTTCACATCTTTCAATTTTTTCATATGTGACAAGTCTAATAAGTAACTAATAGGACTATTGACCAAGCAGCATAATGGTGATTGCAGTTTCAGCATTGTCATGTCATCGTGTCTAGATGCCCCTGACATCTTTGACATCTTTCGTAGTTGAACAAGGAAGCACAGGGTCAGTGGTCCTGCCTGACACACACTATTCATTAAAAGGAGCAGCTCCATTCTACTGGACATTGCGTAGTGCATGTTTCTAGGTTATTTTTCTGATTACATTATGTTATGCAAATTTGCAGAGTGCACTATCATTCAGGAGGGTATCCTGGCACTGAACAGTTTTGAGTCCAGGCACACTTAAGTCCTAGTGGGGCTACTCAAAAAGCCAGGTCTTCAGTTTCTTGCAGACTTCAAAAAGTGATAATGAGTCTCTTATGTGAAGCAGAAGGTGATTGCACACTTCTGGTATCAATGTAGGAGAAGGCTTGACAGCAGGATCTGGCTTTCTATACAGGTGGGATTTGTGCAGGTCAGAGTCCGGACAAGCGGATGTGTCTGGAAGCTTTGTGAAAGCAGATGTGATAGTTGGGTAATGCTGGACCAATGTTATGCAGTGTCTTGAAAGTGTGGGTGAGAAGTTTAAATTGTGCTTGTTTGTGTATGGTGAGTAGGTTGAGCTCCTTCAGGTGTGGTGTGACGTGTGTGTGTTGTGGGAAGTTGACAGTGATTCATGCCACTGACGTCTGAATGGCCTGGTGCATTTTTTGTTGATCTCAGCATAGAGGGTGTTCCAGTAGCCCAATTTGCTTGTGACAAGGGCATGCAAGAAGGTTGGGCGATTTCAGTCATTTAGGAATTTAACCTAATCTGGGTACTAGGTTTCTTGTCCATGAGGGAGGGAATGATTGCATGTTGTTGGCATAAGAGAAGACATTGTTATTGTGAAATAAGACGATGCTGTCTAGAAGGATCATGTATACATTGAAGAGGGTCAGGCTCACAGAGGATCCTTGTGTAACTCCACAGATAAGGTCGAGAGCATCATAGGTGTACAGTGCAAGGCTGACTGGGTCCTTCCGCACAAAAAGTGTCTCTCAAGGATGACATAAAGTATGTTTATTTATTCCATCGTTCCGTGTGATGTCTACAACAGGAAACATGTATGATTTCTTGCCTTTGTATTTGTACATGTATTGCTGTTGTTTTCATTGCATTGCCCTTATACTTTTGCAGTTTTTTTGCATCCGATAGAGTGAGCATAGTAAGGGGTCCTTTATACCTGACGAGGACCACTGATTCAAAACAGCTTAATTGACTGGCTGAAACATGAGGACTAAAGGTTGTGGGGATAATGAGGATGCCTAAACACAGGGATGGACGTGGAGCTAACCCAGGAGGGGGCGCTATATTGTGAAATAATAGAAATAACTTGTGTAATGGATTAAATTCAATCTGCAGTTTTGGAGGTGGAATGGGTCTGTTCTTGCCCCATCACAATGCCATTAACTGGGGGAGGCTATTAACCTGGGAAGGAAAGCAGGCATGGTATTGTGATGATGCCGGCAGGTGTAGCTATTTTTAAGAGTTGTATGGGGCGTGGGTTGTCGCTCAGATAAAGGTGTTGGTATAGCCTAAAATGGGGTGCCAGCTGTGGGACGCCGGCTGTGGGGGCATGAAGGGCAGGGAGGGGGAAATGGGTGAAGGGAGTGCAGGTGGGTGGGATGGATATTGGACGTTGCCATGAGCATTGGAAAAGGGGAGGTGGTGGGTGGTAGGATGGGAGAGAGTGCTCTCATGGAGTGAGATCATTGTTGCTCATTCTCTGCTGGAGATCCATGAGGAGGGAGGCCCAGTGAGGGGAAATGGGACCCTTACAAAGGTGTTGGATCTTTTTATAGTGGAGGGCTTCCTCCTCTGTGTTTCCCCATTTGCGCATCACCCCATGCCTACTAATATTGATGACATACCTCCACGTTGTAATCCTCACTATGTTATGAAACATTTCTTATAGATTGATTTACACACTTATGATTAACTGCCTCTATTTTGTGTGTGTGATGTAAAGTGCTATGACACCCTACACTGGTATGAGTAATGCTATAAAACAAATAAATGTTTGTGAGGGAAGGGCTATAGAGATATGAGGTCACTGTTAGAGGGTGGTAGTGATAGAATCCGTGGAGAAGGAGGTCATTGGGGGGCACCAAAACAGACTGCTGTTTCGTTCGCCATCAGCGCTAAAGCCAGCCCTGCTTAAAAATCTATTAGTTGTTCCTAACTGTATCAGAGGCGCCATGAATAAAGGAAGTTGGGATGTAGCGCCTAAACATTTTTATTTTTTAGTTCCCTCTATATTTTGAGCTCTTTCTGACTATAGAATATGTCAGTAATCCTAGGTGGAGTTGTTCATGCTCGTTAATTCTTGGGTTTACTAAACTGAGTTATATGGAGTTAGGCCGGAGGATGCCATAGCAAAACTTTCTCTTCTCTCTTTAATGTGATGAGATGTTAAAATCTCCCTCATGTGATTATCTGCCTCGTTGATGTTGTTGATAAGGTAGGACTTTTCCATTCTCCTGATGGCGTTGCGATTGTGTTTTTTCTGAGCTTCCTGCAGAGGAACTGATCTGCATTTACCTTGATGCTCTCCGTTGGCAATCAAGGGTGAAGCTTGCTCATTTGAGCTTGCTTAGAGCATCGTTAAGCTATTGGCTGGTAAGTTTGTAATTGGTCTTCAGTTTTTTAGGTTTCAGTGCAGTACATGCAAGCTTATGTACTAAGGTAGAAGTTATTCAGCACACTCACCCACAGACACACCGTGCCTCGCCTCCTTTGTCTGATACACGCATTTTCTCTTGCACGCGCACTCACTCTGATACAATCTTTTTTTTACTCTCTCTGTCATGTGCACAATCACACACACACATAGATATGGACACTCTCCTGGCACACGCTTTCTCCCTCTCTCACACACACATACATACAGACACAGTCTCTGACACAATCTGTTTTGCTCACACACGTTCACATAATGTCTCACACACTCCCTCACACATGCTCTCTGACACATGCACAGTCTCTGACTCTCTCTCTCTCACTCACATACTGATTCTCTCTAATACGCTCTAAGGTACGCACACACTTCCTCTTTCTTGCTCTCTCTCTCTTTCCCCTATACCATGGCAATGGTACGTACAACTAATCCTCTTGCAAGATCATATCTTCAGTACCCCTTCAGTACGAACTTTGTTTAGCTAAAATGGAAGACTGCTGAGTAAGAATACCCAGGACCAAAGTGTCTCTTTTAGGTGAAGAGATCGCAACGAACCCTTGGGTGTTCTATATTTATCTCTGAAGAGAGACATGTGTGAAAAATGGCAGCTCTAGCCATTTAATACATTTAATTTAAAATTGCGTATGCATAATTTATTTGGAGAGAAATAAGTATGCCTTATATTTCCCGCATTTATTATTATGATTTGCAACGTTAGAAATACATTTTGACTATTACACTCTGCACGTTGTCCACCTTTGTTAGCATTATACCTGACACGCTTGAGTGAATGCGTTCAAGGGAGTCCGGAATCAGATCCCCACACATAATCATCCATAAATTATGCACTTATTTCGCATTTATATACAAAGGCGGGAGGGGAATTTCAATACAAATGAACTTATAATGTGCACATCGCCTGCTTTCACCTGCTTCCCTTCCGCAGTCCCATTCAAGGTAAACAGACCCCACTGGAAAGCCAATTACTCTTCTGCGACCGTTATTCTGTATTTGAAGGCTTCTCGGAATGGTGGTGTTAATGATCTGTTGACGTCGCTCTTCGCAGTCACCTACATTTTACGCAAGTTGCTCACTCGCAGTCAGCAGTTTCTCAGAGCGCCCAATGCTGTGCAGTTTCTCTTCTCCATTTCATCCTCGTTTCATTTTGTCGTGCATGCTCAGGTTTCTCTTGTTCCTCTCCCCATAACACTGACACGGCCTTTGTTCCTGATGCTTATGCTGCCCTCCTTCTATTACAGTCTTTATATCACTTCCAAAAAATAAAAGACCACCCTTCCACTATTTGTAGTCGTTTTCACTTCTTCTACCCCTAATAAAATGACAGTCAAGGAGACACTTCTTCGGTGACGTAAATATTCTATTATAGCCTGATTCGCCACGCTTTTGCTGTGTGTTTCTCCTATTTACTACTGAATTGCAGAAATTCTCTGGGAGTAGTAATGTGTTGCTCACTGCTGAGTTCTAGGTTTGAACCACGAGTAGGCCTAGCTGGCTGCTGGAATTAAGTAGCAAACCAGGGTTACAAACAAGTAGGTCACTGCAAAGGTCCTAATTCACACAGTTTGCTGTGGCTTACTCTTGGAGTACTTCTGTCTTACGAATTATCGGAGTAAGCCAGGAGTACAAATCACTTTCTTCTGGAATCCTTTAATAAGCCAGAAATACAACAAGAGTAAGTCACAACAAACTGTCTGTGGCCTATTCACGAGCGCCTTTTGTAGTACATATTAAGTAATACTTCTGAAGTACTCTTTTATGTACTTCCACATGCCTTTATGAATTATCTAAAATTGATATATAATAGAAATATTCAGGGAATATTCATACACAATTGAAACACAGAAAAGCCGTGCCAACTTTGCACTTACTAACATTGAGTAGGATATTTCAACCTGGTCCACAAAGCATGAAAGAGTACACAAGAGAGTACTGCTGTAACGCTATTTACCATACTATTAAACTCTTTTGGGAATCGACCTTCGTGAATAGGGCTTCACGTAATCAGGTTTAACAACGAAGTCACATATGCTTCCACGTCTTCACGGAACTTTAGATGTTAGAGTCGAATGTTCCTCACAAGAAACTCAATGAAAAGGACGCTTCCAGCATCCAAGAAGCCCCACTGTTTAGGATTATCTCTTAACTCACCTGCGGACACCATTTCCAAATGATCTGATATGAGGAATGATGTTGCTGATTACGCAAACGCGCAGGCAAACGTGCAAACGTGCAAACAGGCAAACGTGCCAGTGCACGCGCGACCCCTTATGGCTTCTTCCTGATATGACGCACACCTCCGGGCTTCGAATTTACATACACCGCAATTGATGAGGGATGCCAAAAACATGTTCACATAGAAAAACAGCTTCCTTTGAAGAAATAAAACGCATGACTAGCAATTGTTAACGCTCTTCATCTGGTATGTGAAAGGGAAACTCTAAAATCCACTCCTGGCAGAAAGAAAAAAACAAAAACAAAGGTTAAATAGTACACATTAAAAACCGCAGCGTCTAAAGCCTCACTCAGATCATATAACCAGCGGATTCCAGAGGGGGATTCACAAGGAGATTTGGACCAATGCCTGCATTTGAAGTTACAAAACGTGCTCAAGTAGGTGCTTGCTTGTTGCGAACTGTAAATTAGGTGGTGTAGTGTGTCATGCTTTGGGGGCATATTCACAAGGAACTGGTGCATTGGCTCTGATGTGCCAGTTTCCTTGCCTCGCCCTGCACCCCCACTAACAACACCATGGTAGCGCTGTATTTACAATGCAGTGCACCATGGCGCACGTTAGGACAATAGCATCAACATTTTTTACGCTATTGTGGTGCTTTGCTAGACTAGTGCCAAAAATGTTGGAGCTAGTGCAGCAAAGAAGAAGGAAGTCCATAGGCTAATACACTAGCATCACTATAATGCCTGCCCTGAGCAGGTGTTAAAAAATGACACTAGAATGGCGCAGTGAAATCTTGTAAATTTCACTGCACCATTTTTTAGGCCTCCTAGTGGGAGAGCGCCCCCCCCCCCCCTTGCATCCATTATACCCGGCAAAGTATAATGTGGTGCAAGAGGTTGTAAAGTGGCGCATTGCCTGCATCGTGCCACTTTGTAAATATGGCACAGGGTGGGGAACTGGTTAGCGCAGCCTTAGCCTAAAAAATTACACTAAGGAGGTGCTAGGGGCTTCTAAATATGGCCCTCTGTGTTTTTTTAACACATAATAGCACTCTCTGCGTAAATAGTTTATCTCATTAGTATTAAATTAACCAAATGCTGTAGTAAACAACTGAAAGCTCACCAGTCAACTTTTGCAATGTACCTTCCACTGCGCTGGAACACGTGTCGCCATGTTTTTAGGTTGAGCCTAGCCAGCCATTAGCGCTGTCTGTAATCACTTCTATGGGCTTTTAACCACACCCATTTTTGACATTTGTTCTTTGTTGTGCTATTGAGAAACGCTGGGTTTTTATTGGTGCAGTGGTTCTGATTCTTCCGACTCTGGGTGTTTGGTTCACACCCAGGGGATTTCACTCATTGTTCTTTTTTGTTGTCCATCTCAAAACATCCACCATTCCTCCTGGTCGACCATCATAACTCAGGCACAGTCTCTCGGTTTTTTCAGTCGTCTGTCATGCTGCACCAAGCGCGTGAAAGCTAGCTGAAGGCTGCTGTGGTGAGTTTGCATTGCCCTCACTTCCTCTCCCTATGGTACTCTGGGGAGTGTAGTCCTTACTGATCCACTTTGGTCTCCTTGATTTTTTCTGAAAGGCTGCATCCTGCTGGTAAGATCTCACCAAGCCTCGTTCCACTGAAATCCCCCCAAAAATGCACGCACGAGGGGCGTGTGTTTTAGATGTATAACGTTAAAACATTTTGAAAACGATATAGTTTCACAAGCGATTTATAGCAATGTTATGTTTCATATTTCTACAAAATAGAGTGCTTTGTTATTGGGGCACCGGTATGGTGTCCTTGCAACCTCTAATCCTGTGAAAAAGACATTAAACCTACACAAGATGGCCACCTTGTTTACCTCATAGAGAACACTAGAATTATTGTCTCTTTCATAGATGTGAGATAAAAACCAAACTGCCTGGGCAGGGGTGGAGCTTCGCTTCCAGTCTCCACCTATCATAGGATCTGCCCAAGTAGTCAGTTTCCCTACAGGGGTATCAGCTGCTACTTCCGTAGAGACGACATGTACGTGCCTTCGATGAGAGCTTTGGTCAGAGTTGGCAGAGCTATTCCAGTGGCATTGGTGAGCTCCCTGTCCAGAACTTAAATCATGCAGTTTGTGTGTGCATTTCGCATGGTTTTAGTATTTGCGACTGAAATCCAGGAACTCCTCCTTTCAGCAATGTTTTCAATCTGTACTAAGTAACTGAAAAGAATCACAGTTTCACTCCCATAGATCTTGTGCTCCTAGTGTTAACTTCTTAGCACATAGGTTGTCGACCAGTGCACACCTGTCAGTGGATGTAGTTAATTAAGGGGAAAGTAGTCAAACAGAAAAAGGGAGAGACTTTCTTCAGCTTGCAAATGTATAAGATACAATAGCTCAATAATGAGTCATCGAAAGGAATGCATATATAGGTATGAAGTCAAGCAAGGCTGTCGAAGCTACATACTTAGCCAGGACTCTGCCTATACCATGTGGAGACTGGCTCCAAAAGCAGACAGGACACGCACCGCAGGCACCTTCCCCACTTGAACGCATAATAAATGCCTAAACTGTTAAATTATCATGGCAGACTTAAGCTTGAGCCTAAATTACAACATTTTAATTTTTTGCTGCGGATAGAGGAAGAAGATAAACGGAAGTGCTTTAGGTATATGCAGAGCCACTGGAATAATGTGGCAGAAAAGAACCAAATTATAAGGCAGGGTGGACCAATTTATGTGGCAAGAAAAGTCCAATTATGCATTTACAAATTTGCAAATGTGAGACATAATTTATTACAAATGCTTGTTACTAAGTTTGTTGCAATTCAGCTAGAAACATTTTGATAAAATCTACAGATTATGCAGTAGATGATTAAATGGCAGATGCAGCAAATCCATAATTATGTGGAAAACACATCGGCAGAAATGCATAACTCCAGTGACCCTGTATATAAAACACACACTCTTCCTTACACTCCACCTCCAAAACGCAAAGCTGTCTGCAAAGTGCATTAGCGCCTCCTCACAACTGCAGTTCAATTCAAGGATCTAAACACAATCACATCCACCTTCCCCATATTTCCGTAATTTGTCATTTAGTTCTTACCTGAACAGATTTATGTTAGTGGTAGCCCTGTGGCAAGAAGCATCTACGACGTATACATTTGCTGATTTGGTATTAAGAGGGCCCAGGAGTTCTGTAATCTGAGGGGATCTCTCGCTAAATCTTTGGTCCCCAATACTGGTCTATAATAGGAAGAGCAATGCCATAATTTAAAACTAACAACTATGTAAATAAATTCAATGAACATTATAGACATGCAAATCCTACATTAAATCTATAAACACTGGCATGTCTAAGGTCCACGACAACCATTGTTAGACACCCCTGCACTTTACCGTCTATACCAGTGGTCTTCAAACTTTTTAATACAGCACACCCCAGTAAAAAAAAAATAACCGCCCCTCCTTTTCAACTTTTTCACAATTATTCTATTAAGTTGGCAATGTTTAAATATGCCTAGACATACACATTGCAGTTAAGTTCTATTGCTGTTTTAAAATTGCAATCAAATACAGGATGCCAAATATACTATTCTGGTTAGACATCCCTTTCTAATGTGTACAAATGTTTACAATATGATTATTAGAAGTGGGGTGGGGATTTTGAAAAGTATTTCAAGTTCCTTCTCTTTTTGCACATACTCCCAGCTTGGATCTAACTGACAAAACATGTTAGTGATGGCCCATTACAGAGCGGTTTACTGTTGCTCATTTTTTTCAGCTTAAAACAGCCCTGTTATCAGCATAATGTTTCTTTTGGCTATAGCCTGGCACTCCCCTGGGATCACTTGAGGCCCCCCTACAGGGGCTGATCCCAGTTTGAAGACCCCTGGTCTATACAATCTGGCCTGAAGTCTGGACTTGCCCAGTGCTTGTATTAGAAAGCTGTGGCACCATTGCGTCTGGTCATCGGTCAGCCCTGCACAATAGAGCATGGAGCCAGACAATCAGTATGTCTAAATAGCACATAAAAGTGACAGGTTTGAATCATTCCCATAACCTGGCTCCAATGATCTTTCAAAGCGAACTTGACAGTCAAATAATACATTAGTATACTATACACAGAGGCTCCCACAGAACAACCACTGCCCGTTAGCTGACTATACTCCCACTCCTTTTAGACACCAATGTCTCTTCATAAACACATAAATACCCTCTACAATGTGGAACCTCAAAGAATTCTTGTGTTTAATGTCTCTATCATTTCACCACATTCCCAATCCCTCAATCAGCCTCAGAGCCTGCACTGACACAAGGCTATCTCTTTGGCTCTGTTGTTCTTCCTCTATTAACTAAACCTGAGCATCTCATCCATTGAACCTTCTGGCAGTGTTCCAAGGAAAAATCAAGGACATTGCCCTGTTGAGGTTTATATGCAATCCCAGTACCTTTAAACTCAGTCCTTTGGTGCAGATTTACTCAGTGCTTAATTTGTAAATAAAAACGTGCCGGTGCCCAAAGCCCTCCTCTTAACCAGGCGGCGGCTGCAATTAAATGCACAAACACGGAATACAGAGGCAGCGTAATCCTGAAGCCATCTCAAGCCTCTTCAATCCATTTAAAGCACTCCCTGCCCCTTCAGGTCACTCTTGCAGCTTTCTGCTTTCTCCCATTGTGACGCTTTTCTGTTTTTCTCTTCCTCCGTCTTTCCCATATGTGTCTTTTGGTAGCAGTAAATGCTTGAGGCAGAAAAATAACTGCCGGTCCTCAAAAATAAGTGCCAGTGCTCCTCACCGGAAACAACAAGCACAAATTAAGCACTGGATTTACTATGATTTTGTGTCAGGGTTGCCTCACTTTTGTGGTGCAGCCCCGATGCAAAATTAATTTTGGCATTTACTAAGCCACACAAAGTCGATTCACATGGATTTGACTAGTTTAGTAAATACAAAATAACGCAGTGCATAGCACTGCCTTGGGTTACTTTGCAACAGGTGGGTGTTAGATGGTTTAAGCATCGGCAATTCTGTGCATCCAACTATATTTTTTTGGCACAAATCCAGAAGGCAAGACTTGTAAACCTGGGTTTGTGCCAAAATGGCACACCTACATGGCGGAGGCATTATGAAGAGACATAGTTTCATTTCTTCTCCTTACTTCCTCTTTCGATTGTGTGTTACATTCTGTAGCACACATAGAAAGAGGAATATGCCTCTAAGGATTGTTTTTGTGCAGGAAGGTATCCCTTCCTACAAAAAAACAATCCTGCCCAGAACACAGACACCTTTGCTGCATGGCGCACATAGATTTACTATTAAATGGTAGGTGTTTAGGGTCATAAGGATTTTAGGCAGGGCTAGGGAGGAGGATGCACCCAGGCACAAAAGAGTAAGCCCACTGCTATTCACAAACTGCACTCCTAAATTTACTAAAGCCAAAAAACAGGGACCTAATCATAGTAAATTACTTCAGATCAGGTCTGAAGTAAGTCCACCAACACATGGCCAACCACATATACTGCAACACCCTCCCTTTGAAAATATTGGTGGTAGGGATTTAAACTGGAACCCCATAGGAAATAATGTTCAATTAAATTACATTCTTTTAAATAATTAAAAATATAAGGAAATATAAAAAAAGCCAAAAATAATGCATTTATATTAATTAGTTATAAACTATTTTAACAACCTCTTTCAATTCATACATTAATGTAACAGTAACTTTTATTAAATATTCGTAAATTAATTCTGCATATCAAATTTAATAATTGTTAAAATATAAAATATTATTTTTTTACTTCAGGAGAGAATTATTTAAAGTTCATAATAATAATAAAATATTTCATTTAATTTGTTTAAATTAACTAAATATTTAATTCACTTTTACGTCACTTTGCTGTAGCACTTTAAAATTGTGTTCTACATTTATATAAAATATAACATTCATTTACATTATTATTTAACATAAACATATTTTTACTATTTATCATTTGGGATAATTGAACATTTGTTTTTTACATTTTCCCTGTAATGTACCAAAGGGAAACTCCTCAATAGAGGTGGAGATCTGCAAATGGTAAAGTACAGGGAATGTTCAAAATGTTTGTTAAACATTATAATAAATTAGAAAAAAAGTATGTTAAATATTAATGGAACATATGTTTATTTTAAATGTAGACCAAAATGAAAAAAAAATGTACAGCATTATTAACTTAATTTCGAATTAGAGCAATCATTAAATAATTAAAATATATTAAACTATTTTTTGAAGTTTAAATTAAAAAATAAAGTCCCACCTAAAGTAACTAAATATTATTCACTCTTAATTATTAAATATGATGCATAGAATCAATAAAAAGTAGTGTAACTGAATTTTAATACAAATGAATGCTACATTAATTGGTACATTCAAAAAAGGTTTTTAAAATATGTTATAAATTTATATGTACTTTTTTGTTTGATATTTTAAACATTTAATTATATTGTTTTATATTTTTAATTATTTTAAATATTTTAATTTCATTTACTATTATTTTCTATGGGACTTTATTTTAAGTCCTTACCCCCGTTTTTTTCAATGTGAGTGTTTTGCAGTGGAAACAGCCTGAACCACGACTCTAGAACAACAACTGCATTGTTCATGAAAGTGGAACAACGCTTACGTGAACAACTCTCTTTTTCTCTGCCTTAACCACGCATGTACTGAACAACACACATGTGTGGTAAAGGCAGAGAGAAAGGGAGTCAGGATGAGGACAGAACGCGGTCAGTTAAGTGGGGCTGGGCTGGGGGTAGTTTTAGGGGTGGGGTAGTTTTAGGGGCAGGGGTGGGGGTTGGGGTAGTTTTATTTTTTTAGGGGCGGGAGTGGGGGGTCAGGGTAGTTTTAGTTTTTGGGGTTGGGGGTTGGGGTAGTTCTAGTTTTTTGAGGGGGGTTGGGGTAGTTTTATGGGTGGGGTGGAGGGTCAGGGTTGTAGTTTTAGTTTTAAAGGTGGGGCGTTGGGGTAGTTTTAGTTTTTAGGTGTGGGTGGGGGGTCGAAGTAGTTTTAGGGGTAGGGTGAGGGGTGGGGTAGTTTTAGTTTTAGGGGCGGGGTGGGGGGGTCGGGTTTTAGTTTTAGGGGCGGGGTCAGGGTTGGATTGTTTTAGGGGCGGGATGGGTGGTTGGGGTAGTTTTAGGAGCTGGTGGGGGTTTAGGATAGTTATCATTTTAGGGGCAGGGTGGGGGGTCAGGTAGTTTTAGTTTTTAGGGGCGGGGCGGGGGGTCGAGGATGTTATATTTTTTGAGGGAGGGGTAGGTTTGTTTTTAGGGGTGGGTTTGGGGTAGTTTTGTTTTAGGGGCAGGGTGTCGCATGCTGGAACCACGCATGCTGTACCACACATGCCTTTACCAGGCATGCCTTTACAACGAGAAATCATTGTAAAGGCATTTGTTGTAACACCGAGGTTGTTGTTCCGACCGCGTTGTTCAGGCATGCGTAGTTCCAGCATGCGTTGTCCCATTGTATATTCGTTTTGCAGTATCAATGGGTGGTGCCGCCGTTCTTATTTGACAATAGAGACAAACACGCCTTAAATCTGGATCCACCCCCTATTTTTGTGAATAGATAAAAGAAGTAGTAAAGTTACTCAAAGGTGTATGAGTAAATTACATGTGTAATTTGCTCACAATTGTAACTTACCTTTGTGAATAGCCCAGTCAGAAGCTAGAATCAGTTGATCTCCTGAGCACCTGGAAAACATGTACCTTTCAACAGCTTATATTGTCTTGGCCCCTCTTCGTTAACCTGGTCTGTCTTTGACCTACACAAAGCTGTTTCATGTCCATGCTAATGTAACACACAGTTTTGTCTCCAGCCTGGCTATGACTTTCCTTCCTTTCAATTCTTATGACTGAATGTTCACAAAACAAGAGCACAAACAAAACTTGCATACACGTTTCCAAAGTTGAGCTGCATAGTTCTAGAAAGGCCAATAATACATTGTGCCCTATGCCTTCTGAACAAGTCTGCATAGCATATCTCACCCATCCTTCAAAAACCTGCTTACCTGTTTCTCCTGCTAAAGTATTATAGCCACAAAACCATCTACTGTGAAAAGATTAAATAAAGCAAATAACTGACTGTGTAAGTCTCCTTTTGAGAAATCTTGTCTTGCAAGAACTCCATCCTTGACTACATGTATACCCTTATGAGCAACATTGATAATGATGTGGCATTAGCTTCAATGTGCTCAGTTCTGTGGCCTCAACTGTTCAGTGTGTACCTATGATGGCTTTTGAACTGCCTCTGAAGATAAACCACTGAGCCACATCTATTATAGCAAGCACTTACAACATCAAAAGGCCTGCCTTCACATTACAAGTGTTCAATTTTAGTTGACTTTTTGTGTTGCTCCAATTGTTTTAGAAAGAAAAATCCAAAATGAAGAAACATTGCGGTTTACAAAAATATGGAAGCTGAGATTAGAGCACAGTTACTGAACAAGCACATTATGGGGCTCATTCTGAGCCCGGCGGGCGGCGGGAGCCGCCAAATGACCGCACCGCGGTCAAAAGACCGCGGCGGCCATTCAGACATTTCCTCTGGGCCGGCGGGCGCTCTCCAAAAGAGCGCCCGCCGGCCCAGAGGAAATGCCCCTGCAACGAGGACACCGGCTCGTAGTTGCAGGGGTGCGACGGGTGCAGTTTGCACCCGTCGCGTATTTCAGTGTCTGCATTGCAGACACTGAAATACACAGTGGGGCCCTCTTACGGGGGCCCCTGCAGTGCCCATGCCATTGGCATGGGCACTGCAGGGGCCCCCAGGGGCCCCGCGGCACCCCCTACCGCCATCCTGTTCCTGGCGGGAGACCCGCCAGGAACAGGATGGCGGTAGGGGGTGTCAGAATCCCCATGGCGGCGGAGCGCGCTCCGTCGCCATGGAGGATTCCCCCGAGCAGCGGGAAGTCGGCGGGAGACCGCCGACTTTCCGCTTCTGACCGCGGCTGAACCGCCGTGGTCAGAATGCTCGTGGGAGCACCGCCAGCCTGTTGGCGGTGCTCCCGTGGTCGGTGGCCCTGGCGGCCACCGGCCGCCAGGGTCAGAATGACCCCCTATGTGTGCTAACATGTACCCTCAAAAATAGGGTTATGAAAAGGAGTCAGAGTAGGTCTTTTGTGCTGAAAGTCAAAAACAGTTATTTATTATATACTAGATACTCTGACAAATGGATATTATTTTCATGTTTAAGAAAGCATGTTTGAAACAATACATGGGGACTGGCAATTAATGAATAGCACTGTGTGGTAATGAGAGGTTAACACATTCAAACAGCCTACAGTTCCTAAACAAAAAAGCTTTTAATCAGCAAATGAAGTGTTATTGTGTCAGTAAAGTAAATACATCAAATATCACATACTGGGTCTCAAGCTAACCATTGCATCTGTAACCTAATAAAAAGGACCACTTGATGGCCCCATGACCATAACCTAATGGGAACATAATGAGAAAGTGTAAGCATCCTTAAAATGCATGGGCCTTGATAGACGAACCATTCAAGCAAAGATATACCATGAAAAACAAATTAAATCCAAGTGTTGAAGTGTCTGATCCAAAGCCCACTGTTTCTCTCTGTATAACTTATTGTACTTTTTTTGAGACAATATCATGAGATATTTTAGATGGCTAGTGTTGGCTGTACCCAGACTACAACTGTGTCAGGATTTCACTGGAATTCAGGCTTGGGACTCACTCCACATCTTCCCAGTTCAATCAAATAGGATGTGTAATGGATTCCATAATCTGTAGTGAGTGTGCGAGGTAAATGGGAAAGAAGGTAGTGAGAAAACAAACACTCTGTGTCTCGACTTGCTGGTTGGAGGAGGACGTGCAGCGTAGACATTCAGTCTGCAGTGAACTGACTGGTAACCCCCATAATCCTATAAAACAAGGCACCATTAAGCTAAACATACTGGTGTACAACATGATACAATGTCTTGTGAGTAAATGTAGAATAGTTTATTAGGGGATGGAAGCGACAAGGATACTGTTCAGGAACTGAATATGAAGGTCCGCCAACCAATAGTATAGAAGCCAAAAGCCAAGCTGATTAGGTGTGTGTGACACTGGAACAGGGCTTTCATTAAGGTTCCAAGCAAAACTCAATATTTGTGGAGGAAAGGGTTAACCTCATCTGACATAATGACTTGAGGGAACAGAATGGGGACAAAATAAAAAAAGTACAGGGAATGCAAACGGTGCAAACTATGTGCTCGGAGTAGAAAACCCATCAGTAAATGTTGCAAGGCATTGAGTAACAGTGTGACTGGTTCTTAAATCATTCTGATTTTACTGACCTGGAAGTGTATGGAACCTTCTGGCTCTATTTTATGGCTCACAACAAGCAGAAACAAAAATTTTAATGGATGCTTTGTTCCTTTTATGTTTGGTTGTCAGGAATCCTGGAGTTCATGCTCTCTGGAGATCATGTCTAGTGTGTAGCATCATTATAACTCAAAGGGAGAGTATCGGGAGTAACCCAACCCCACACTGACTCCCGTTATCGCAAGAGACAGCAAACACACAAAGTGTGTGGGGTGGTGATGGGGGAAAACAGGTCTCTTATGGCCTGTTTAATATATGCAGGTTAGGCCAATGCCTTAGTGGATGTGGACATATGGATGTGACTGGTGAATAGACCTATGAGGGAGTTCCCTTTACGGACTAGGTGGTCTCACACACATTATAGTGTCATGCTTCATCATATGACCACCTAGCCCCACCCAGGTAAGATGATACTACCTGGGCGGACTCAACCTCGTTAAAAGAACTTCGGAGGGAGTACTGAAATTTTATCTTACTGGATAATACAAGGGATCCAGTTAAGAATAGTGATAGATAAAATTACCTTACAATTCACCTGTTTGATTTGAAAGTTTAATATCGGTGTTTGTAGGTAAGGATAAAAACAGGGATGGGGACGCCTTTGAGTATGATGACTCAAGGTGTCTAAAAGGTGGGGAACAACATATTTCTGCCTGCGCTAAGAGCCTAGACGGTCTGGGACATTCATCAGGGTCGAGGATCCCTAACGGTGTGGTGCATAATTGAAATGCTCATTGAGAAAGGTGAGTGCTCAAAAAGGAAAAAAGGGGGTCTACCTGGATATGCTTGAGGGGTATGGCCCTGCACGAACAAGGTGACTAGCCTCTGGTCTGGGAACTGACGGAGGGGGGTTGCCCCTTGTAGTCACACTTACTCCAAAGGTAGAAACACAATAATGCACCTTTATGGTCTGCGTCCCAGCCGCTTGCTCCAGTGTGTAGTATCCTCCCCAACCCGGGGACCCACCAATGAATATGCCTCACACAAAGCTATGCATTACATGTCTTTATTCTTCAGCTTGTAACTGTGAAGTCAGCATTCTAAACTTGCCTTCACTGCACCACATTCTAACACTTACGTCATCATGCTACGGAGTCCTTAAGGATCCAAATCGGTTCCATCACTCATACTCACAAGACACAGCATAGTGTTGCAGTGATGCAGTCAAATTACTCAGATGTCACAATACAAGCTTGCTCGGGGTTGGCAGACAGCACAGTGATGGCTAAGGAAGAGGTGGAGTCATAGGGTGACACAGCTAAGCACTTCTGAGGCAAGGTGGAAAAAGCCTGAACATTTCTGAAGAGCGAAAACATTCTGGAAAGGCCAGAACACTCTGGAAGGACCTAGAAGATTCCATAGAACCCAGCATGATGGCAGAGAGAGGAAGGCAAAATATGTTGAGCTGGGATGCAGATGATAACAGCAAGCTGGGAAGTCAGATTCCTAAACTCAACGGAAATCCTGATTAAGGATGTGGACACAGGAGAAGAGAGACCATGGATTTAGAGACAATGAGATGGACCCGATTTGCACAGAAGCCTGGTGGTTTCTGTCACTCTAAGAGGTACTGCACCAGATATGTAATGTCAAGGAATCAAGTTTAGGCCTTTTTAAAAATAGAAACAAAATAAAACAGAACACTTACATTAGACTTTTTATTTTTCTGGCAAGGGACATGTTTCCATCTGACTCACGGAGACACTAGTGCTTGACTAGGAAAGAGCACTGGGAGACCTAGAAGAAGAACAGAACAAAGAACATTTGTGAGAAGGAACCCTCACCAAAATCAAAAACATTTTATTTCAGTTAATTTATGAATTTACGAGGTTGAATAAAATGTATAAAACCTCTCAGGAATTGTCCTAGGACTTATGTCCACTTATGCAGTTCTCCATGGAATAAAGATAAAATCCAATCTAGAAGCTTTAGGGTCTTGGTATAAGGTATTTACAATTAAAACATAAGAGGTACAATTGCATTGATAGCTTTAAAGGTGAAAGTCATAAAAACTTTTTTTCAATTATAATGTTACTTATGTTGAGCACAAAGATTCGTCTACAAATGCCCAGAAGCTAACTGGAATCATGAATCTCTGTTTGGAAGGCGCACATGCCTTCACAAGAGGAGTTAAAATCACCAAAAACAACAGGTGAGTCCCAAACATTGTTGGTGGAAACCTTGTCAGATGTCAAGAGAGATCTTTTCAACAAAGTATGAGGCATTTCTTACTGCAATGAAGTGACCTACTAAACATATAAAATATTTTGATCTGTTGACCAAGATTTATTTGAAGTCAGGATTTCTGCTATTTAGAAAAGAAAGAGCTAAGTATGGTGTTATTAATCAAGGCGGTCAAATGATTAGAGGGAGAAAGCGGACAGCAGGGGAGAAAGCGGAAAGCAGGGGAGAAAGCGGACTGCAGGAATAGGAGAAAGTGGACTGCAGTAATAGGAGAAAGCAAACTGCAGGAATAAAGCAGTCATCTTTGAATGGGCAAGCGGGCTCCGCACAAAAACGTAGACATAGGCATCATCAGTGAGGTTAAGGTATTGTCAATGAGGTTAATCCTTACCTGTTACTCCTCTTGGAGGATCACTGGGTGCCCCTGCGAAGGATGCCAATTCTGTATTACATAAGGTGGTAACTGTCACTAAAAATTTGGATGCTACTTGGAGATCGCGCTGTAGGACACGCTACAGGTCGCTACAGGATGCTACTGGCTCTCTAACCAGAGCGCGGCAAGCCTGCAATGCCAGGGTGGCCACAACGCCACCGGCCCCGGAGTGAGCGAGTGAGCTGACCATTCCTCCCTGGCTCTGGGAACTCTGCAGTGGCTGAGGGGGTGTGAGAGGAGAAGCAGGAGGAGGGAAAGCCTGCCGAAGATGCTCGCTTGTCATTTTCTGCTGCAGCCTTCCATCCCCTCACCTCAGAGACTTCAAGAAGGAGCAAGAAGAAAGGAGTAATGAAGGCCCAAGGTGGGGGGGAGGGGGCTTGACACAGCACTTCAACACCTGAGGTGGCCTCCTCCGGCTGCTCTGGTTTCTTAGATCCCTCCTGCCTGCTCTGCAACATAGTTCTTCTGGGAATGTTTAGTAGAACTTGTGAGGGCCAGCAGGGCACTGTGATATGAGGGGTGAGATTAGGGTGCAGTGTGTTGGCTGTTGGCAGCTGCCACTAACAGTGTGCCCCAGAGCCCTGCAGAAGCGGCGTGGCTAGTGCCGGGTGTGGCTTGCAGGGGTCAGGTGAGCCTCGCTCTGACCCATAACTCTCTGAGCCAGCGCCCACACACGCTCAGCTCTCGCTATCTACTACCTTTTGTTTGTCCTGAAGACTCAACTGATAGCAAGCACTGGACACCTTAATTCGTCTTCACCTATCCCTGTTCATCCCCATCCACTTTTGCAATACGGTTGCCTGCAACACTGTTCCCAAGAGCAACTCCATCCATGGATGCCGGTTCGCTAACTTTGAGACCGCTACAAGAGGCACAAGCGGCGTCGAGGACACGCAAAGCTCCAGAAGCGGCGTAAACGGCACCCAGTACATGCAAAGCTTCAGAAAATAGAATAAGGAAGTGTGTGGTCTTATCAAACAGACTAAGGCCCTTATTATGACATTTGCGGTAAGTGATAAAGTGGCAGAAATACTCCAACATGCCAGCGGTAATTACCGCCAAATTATGACCATGGCAGTGAGAACTCGCATAGACAGCAAATGTACCACACCATCCGCCAGGGCGTTAACACCACGCACGCCTGTGGTCGCCATCAACAGCCAGACAGAAGACAAAGTACCACCCACCAAATTAGGACACAGCAAACTGCCAGGATTACCGGGGCGGTACAAATGCCATCAAAAGCCTGGCAGAAACAGAACACAGAAGTCTCACCAACACAGAGGACTCCACCACCGCCATAGACCGGAACTTCATGTCTTCCCGATGCTTTTCTATGCCAAGCTCCACTTAGAACACCAATGCTACGAAGATGACGACAGTGAGTACAGCCGCCTAGCACACAAGAGAGGGAGTGAGGAAAACGAGAGTAACACACACATACACAACACACACCATTCACACACACACCATACACACAACCAGTTGCAGAGGAAAAACAATGGCACACGACACACGGCACAATAAAACAGGGACCAGATTTCGGAAGTACTGAAAATGTATTAGCAAGGGAAAAGCCACCACATGAACCAGATACGTACAATTGTCCACAAACGGCCAATGCCTAGTCCAAAGTACAAAGGGCCCACATGGCCACAAGGCACAGTCCAAGGCCCAACTTGTCTCTTGACATCAACTGCACAGAACTAGCAGGGGCATCATATCCCCCTGTGGGCAGGCACCTCACGGGGATGGGGTGGGGGTGCACCTCAGCCGAATTCGGGAACTTGCCCACTGGTTCTGGAGGGGGCTCATTCCCATTTCTCTGTGCTGGGGAGTGCAAGTCCACAGTCTCTCAGGTGGTTGACTTGCCCACTGGTTCTGGAGGAGGCTCCATGCCCATTTCTCTGTGCTGGGGAGTGCAAGGCCACAGTCACTCAGGTGGGTGACTTTACCACTGGTTCTGGAGGGGGCTCCATGCCCATTTCCCTGTGCTGTGGAGTGAAAGGCCACAGCCTCTCAGGTGGGTGACTTTCCCACTGGTTCTGGAGGGGGCTCCATGCCAATTTCTCTGTGCTGGGGAGTGCAAGGCCACAGTCTCTCAGGTGGGTGATTTGCCCACTGCTTCTGGATGGGGCGCCAGGCCCATTTCTCTGTGCTAGGGAGTGCAAGGCCACAGTATCTCAGTTGGGTGACTTGCCCACTGGTCCTGGAGGGGGCTCCATGCCCATTTCTCTGTGCTGGGGAGTGCAAGACCACAGACTCTCAGGTGGGTGACTTTCCTATTGCTTCTGGAGGGGGCTCCATGCCCATTTCTCTGTGCTAGGGAGTGCAAGGCCACAGTCTCTCAGGTGGGTGACTTGCCCACTGCTTCTGGAGGGGGCTCCATGCCCATTTCTCTGTGCTGGGGAGTGCAAGGCCACAATCTCTCAGGTGGGTGACTTGCCCACTGCTTCTGGAGGGGGCTCCATGCCCATTTCTCTGTGCTGGGGAGTGCAAGGCCACAATCTCTCAGGTGGGTGACTTGCCCACTGCTTCTGGAGGGGGCTCCTTGTACAGAAGTCCCACGAGGGTGGCATACATGCCCTCTGCTGCCAGTGAGGGCTGCACTGTGTCATCTGGAGGTGAGGGCTGCACTGTGTCAGCTGGAGGTGAGGGCTCTGTGACCACTGGTGGAGGTGGTGTCACCCTGCCAGCATCTGCTGGAGTTGAGGGCTGCACTGTGTCAGCAGGTGAAGGCGCCTCCTGGGCAGCCTCTGCTGGAGGTAAGGGTTGCACTGTCTCAGCAGGTGAAGGTACAGCCTCTGCAGGAGGAGTGGGCTGCTCTGCCTCAGCCGTTCATGGCAGGAGGTGCGTCCTCCTTCCCCTTCATGGCAGGAGTGGAGGGCTTCTTCCCCTTCATGGCAGGAGGTGCGGCCTCCTTCCCCTTCATGGCAGCAGTAGAGGGCTTCTTCCCCTTTATGGCAGGAGTCGAGGACTTGTTTCCTTTCATGGCAGGACTCGAGGACTTCTTCCCCTTCATGGCAGTGGCTGTGGAATCCTTACCCTTCCTGGCTGGTGGAGTGGGATCCATCACTGTCTTGCCTACATGACTAGGAGGTACCTCCACTGTCCGTGTGGACTGTTTTGCTGAAGTGCTGGGCTGGGTCATTGGGACCCTGCTCTTACGGGCAGGACGGGGGGGAGGGGAAGGGAAGAGGTCAAGTTGGGCAAGGAAATGCTTTTTAGGGACGGTGGGGTGGGAAGAGGGAGGAGGGATGGTAGTGGAGGTTGAGGGAGTGGTTGTTGGAGGAGTAGGTCTGCTGGACCTGGGTACAGGTGCATGGGGAATGTGCTGATGTGAGTGCTTGCTTTTGTGACTTTTGGGGGGCAGACAGGGTTGGAGAGGACACAGGGGACGCGTGGATGGATGTTGTGGAGGTGTCTGCCAGTGAGGTGTGTGTGCTGCTTGGTGTGGTGATGGTGGTGGTGGCTGTTGATGCAGTGCATGCAGGTGTGAGTGTGGACATGACTGTGTGGGATGTGGAGGAGGTGGAGGGGGAGACAGTGGAGGCAGTGTATGTGGTTGTGTCTGCAACTGTCTGGTGTTCGCGTGAGTGCTTGTGTGTTGAAGTGTGGTGCCTGTGTTTGACTGTGCCACTCTTGTGTGTCGTCTTGTGTGCATGTTCATCTGTATGTGTCCATGGGATGGGTTGGGGCTGAGGAGACTGGGACTGGGAAGTGGTAGTTGGAGGGGGGACAGTAGAGACAGGGACAATGGCTGTCATCAGAGAGGAGGTCAGAGCCTGAATCGATCTCTGTTGGGCCGCCAATCCACTGTGGATGCCCTCCAGGAATGTATTGCATTGCTGCATCTGGGATGCCAGCCCCTGGATGGCATTCACAATGGATGACTGCCCTACAGAGATGGATCTCAGGAGGTCAATAGCCTCCTCACTAAGGGCTGCAAGGCTCACTGGAGCAGGGCCTGAGGTGCCTGGGGTGAAGGAGATGCCCACCCTCCTGGGTGAGCGGGCACAGGCAACTCGCAGAGGGGCTACTGGGAGGGCGATGCTGGTACAGGGGGTGGCAGCAGTACCTGCAGCTGGGGTGGTCACAGAGGTGTCTGCCACCACCAGGGAGCTTCCATTGGAGGAGGTATCTGAGTCACCTCCCCTCGCCCTCCGTCCCACTGGTTCCCTTGATGTCGGTGGACTCTGCCTCCTGTGGGATGCAGCTCCCTCTGTCGTCAGTGCCCCTGCTCCTCCACCAGATGATGCTAATGCACACATGGACAGGTTGACAGAAAATAAACAGGGGGAGAGAGAGAAAGGGAACAATGTGTCAATTACTGCACCAACACCACAGTTGGCATACACAGCACTGTCACACACAGGGATCAGGATTGAGCACTATGCATTGCACTGCCATTGATTTTGGCTAGTTCCCACAGCAAGATGAGGGCCAAACACCGCCACCTGCACACCTCCTGGGACCCACTAAGCCCTGTCTGACATGGAATGCAACCTCACTAGGTTACCTTGTTTTCCCTTCCAACCATTACCCTGGAGCTGGATCACGCTGCAAAGTCTGGCCTGGCATTAAGGGGCACCCACTAACTGACACACACCACCTGGTTCCCATGCTACCTACAAATTATTGTTGTAACAGCCACTGTTCTCACCCCTTTGTGGCTGCTGTGATGCCCTCAATCGTCCATCCAGCTCTGGGTAGGCCACCACCAGTATGCAGGCCATCAGGGGGGTCAGGTTCTGACGGGCACTCTTTCCCCATTGGGAGGCCATCCCCAGCTGGACCTCTGCGGTCTTCCATGCCCAGCGGTTCAGGTCCTCCAACTGTTTCAACAGTGGGTGCTCCGCCTGCTGTAGACAACCAGGGTCTGCACATCCTTGGCGATGGCATGCCATAATCCCTTCTTTTGATGGGCGCTGACCTGCAGAGGCGATACAGACAGGAGGAAACTATTACACATACAATCCAGCCTTTCACACATATGGCCCACCAATCCTGTGTCCTTCAGCACTGACACACACATCGTCCGGCGCACACCATGTACACCACACATGACATCACCCCCGATGACACGGTGCTTGCACACACATCTCCATGCATCCTTCCCACATGCATCATGCCCAAGGTGTACTCACCTGTTGGTCTGGAGGACCATACAGCAGTCGGTACTGGGGTAGGACCTCATCCACCAATCACTCTAACTCCTCCGAAGTGAAGGCAGGGGCCCTTTCCCCAGTCACACGGGCCATGCTAGGTTCCAGAAACAGGTCACAGCAGCACACGCAGTGTAGGTGTTCTCCTGTTGAAGGTCAAGAAACAAGTGGGGAATCAGATAGAAAATGGCGGTCACATTCGCGGCGGTGTACACTGTCACTGCAGACGCAGATCCCCATTGGCCACTGTGCTCCATAGAGCCACATATTATCCAATGAGGAATTGCACAGCGGTGCAAGACCGCCTTCCGCCATGACGCACAATGTTGGCAGAGTTATGCCACTTCCACCTGTCCCTACATACAGGACAGGTGGTCGCCATGTCATGGTGATGGACAACGATCAGATTAACCTTCACTACTTCACCACGTAGCTTGCCATTCCCACTGTCCAATCACATAAATGTAACATGTACACTGAAGTTGTGGTTCCATTGTTAAAATTGTGACAGATTACTCACTCTTGTGTCCCTTAGATAACTGGCGCTGCGGATGAATGGGAGGAGAAGACAAACCCCCGTGTACAGACCACTTGTGGACTTGGCTACACTGGAGGACAGGCACATTATACTGACTTATAGACTGGACAGGGCCACAATCACAGAGCTGTGTGCCCAATTGGAGCCTGACCTGATAATATCTATCCGTCATCCCACTGGGAGCCCCTGTCTTGTGCAAGTGCTATCAGTGCTCCATTTCCTGGCAACTGGTTCTTTCCAAGTGACAGTGGGCTTGGCAGCTGGAATGTCACAGCCAATGTTTTCTATGGTGCTGGCAAGGGTCTTGTCTGCCCTGGTGAAACACATGTGTAGCTACATTGCATTCCCTCTGGTGGAAGATTTGGCCACTGTGAAGACAGAATTCTAAGCAATGGGCCATATCACCAATATAATTGGAGCGATTGACGGTACACATAATGCGTTAGTCCCCCCGCCAGAATGAACAGGTGTTCAGGAACCGTAAGAGTTTCCACTCACTGAATGTGCAAATGGTGTGCCTGGCAGACCAGTACACCTCCCACGTCACTGCCAAGTATCCTGCGTCGGTGCATGACGCCTTCGTCCTGAGGAATAGCAGCATCCCAAATGTGATGGCCCAACTACAGAAGCACAGGGTGTGGCTAATAGGTGAGCCAGATCCCCCACCCACTGTATGTCAGTGTATGCCTTCAGAGGCTGAGGACCATTATAATGGGCGAACCAGAAGAATAATCGTGCGGACCTTCGGCCTCCTGAAGTCCAGGTTCAGGTGCCTCCATCTGACAGGTAGATCCCTGTGCTACTCACCTGGAAAGGTCTGCCAGATAGTAGTGGCATGCTGCTTGTTGCACAACCTGGCCCTCAGATGACATGTGCCTTTCCTGCACGAGGAGGGGACTGGAGATGACCCTGTGGCAGCAGTGGCCCTGAGGACAGTGAGGATGAGGAGGCAGAGGATGAGGACAACAGAACATCAGTTATACAACAATACTTCCAATGACACACAGGTGAGACAGTGGAACTGACCATTACTCTATTGATTTATCTGTGTGCCCGTAGCATGATGGCATTCACTCCCTTTGCATCTCAACTTACTGTCACCTATGGCTTCTCATTTTCCAGATGTTGGTAATCTGACAACATTGTCCTGATGTGATCACTACAGACAGTTACAGGTCAATATTTTTATGCTATCACAGTGTTCAGATCATTTGCACTCAATGTGACTGTTCCCACAAATGCACATTTAAAACACATAAAACAGTGTTAATCAAATTGTGTTCAAGGGTGTTTATTGTAGTGCTATAAAATTGAGGGTAAAGGGCAATGGAATGGGGTGATCGGGGAGGAAAGTCCAGGGTATTGTTCCAGTCTGTTTGTAGCACAGGCCCAGTGTCCAAGGGGCCATAGGAAGGGGAGCAATGGCAGTTCAAAGTGGACAAGGTGACAGGGTGGGACACAAGGGGGACAATCAGGAGAGTCTTATTTCCTGGCGGTGGTCTTGGCAAGTGTTTCTGGCTTCTTTCTGGTTCACAGGGAATGTTTGCGGGGTGGTTCACCTTCTGCAGGAGGAGGTGTGCTGGTGGCCTGTGGGTCCCGTAGCGGGGCCTCCTGTCCACTAGCTGCAGCATATGTGGTGGGCTGGTCAATAGACTGGCTAGTGGTAGGGGCCCACTGCTGTGCAGTCCATTCCCTCATGATGTTGGCCATGTCTGCCAGCACCTCTTCTATGGAGATCATGGTAGTGTTGAGGGCCTGCAAGTCCTCTGTGATCTCCTGCAGCCACTTGTACTCCTGCATGTTGTTCAGGATCTGGCCCATTGTGTCCTAGGATTGTTGGTAGGCACCCAGGACATTAGTGAGTGCCTCCTGGAGAGTCGGTTCCCTGGGCCTGCCCTCCCCCTTGCGCGTGACCCCTGAACGGTGTGCCCACTGCCACTGACCCCAGGTCCCTGATTGTCTTGGGAATGAGGTGTGGACTGGGGGCCCTGTAGAGGTGGGCACTATGCTGATTAACGTGTCCCGGGGACAGAGGTGTGGGGATGCTGGGTGGGTGCTGTGGTGTTGGTAACTGATGGGGAGGCTCAGCGGTGGACTGTGAGTGGGCTGGGGTGACCAACTGACCAGTAGTCCCTGATGGGCCAGGTTGTTGATCCAGATCCTGGAGTCCAGACTTACTGTCTTCACTGGGGGCATCTTCTGTTGGGGGACTGGGTAGTCGTGGCACCTCCTCTCCACTGAGATTGGCTGGGGCACCTGTGGGGATGTAAGTGATGTATTATACATCATGCCTGTGACATGTTGTACATCCCTATCTTCCTCTCTATCGTTGCTGTTGCCCTGCCACCTTTGTTTGTGTATGGTGGTGTATTGTGTGCTTGTTAGTTCTCCATGCTGTGCATTCTTTGGTGTTGGGTGTTCATGCAGGGCTGGGAGGGCCGTCCATGCATTGGTATGGCATGCAGGGCTTGGCATTGGGGTTTGTCATATGTATAGGTGCAGTGTGTGGGATGGAGTGGAGTGATGGGAGTGAGGTTGAGGGTGTGAGATGGCATGCAGGTATGGGGGGATAAGTGGTAAATGTTGACTTACTAGTGTCCAGTCCTCCAGCTACTCCATCAAGTCCCTCAGGATGCAGTAATGCCAAGACTTGCTCCTCCCATGCTGTCAGCTGTGAGGGAGGAGGTGGGGGTCCACCGCCAGTCCTCTGTGTGGTGAGCTGGTGCCTTGCCACGGAACGTACCTTCCCCCGTAGGTCGTTCCACCTGTTCCTGATGTCGTCCCTTGTTCTTGGATGCTGTCCTATGGCCTTCACCCTACCCACGATTCTCCACCATCGCTCCATCTTCCTTGCAATAGATATCTGCTCTACCTGTGCTCCAAACAGCTGTAGCCCTACCCTGACTATTTCCTCCACCATGACCCACAACTCCTCATCTGTAAAACGGGGTGCCTTTGTGGGGCCATGGGTGTTGTGTGGTGTGTGTAAGTGTGTGGGTGTTAGTTGGTGTGATTGGGTGTGCGTAGTGGAGTGCATGAGGGATGTATGGGTGTGTGTGTAGTTGTCGCAGTGGTCTTGATGTCTGTCTGGTGGCAATGATTTGTGTTTATATAGGGTTGTGGGTAATGTGGGTGTGTGTTTTATAGTGGTGTTTGTGGGTGGGTATAGTGTGTGAATGGGTGTCAGGTGTGTGTTTTTTTAATTGGCCAATGTTGTGTAGTTTAGTATTTGGATGTCCATTCTGAGCACGAAGGTGTGTACCGCCAATGGTTTACTGAGGTTGAGTGTCCGCCGTGGTGATTCGTGGGTCATGATGTGGTGGGCGTTGTTCTGTAGGCGTGGGTGTTTGTACTGACAGTTTACCACTGACCTTTGGGCTACCGGATTTGTGTATGTGGCTGTATTCTGGCGGTTTAATGTGTGTTTCATAATATGCAGAATGGATATTCACCACCGCGGCGGTATGTTGGCGGCCGTCAGCGTGCCGGTAAGCATTTTTTACCACCAATTTCAAAATTACCACCTAAGTATATACCCACCCACCTTGAAAACATCTTGTGTCTTTTCACGGCCAAGTCAATCTAGCGGCAAGGCTCTCTTCCGCCAGATGGTCCGACACTATGGGATCACTGAAAGCACCTTTGAAAGCATCAAAAGCAGCCCAGGCGGGCATACACACAACTTTCTCTCAACTCTGTGCGCTCTGGCCTTTAAATCCCTTGAGGTTGTTCCAACGGGATAAAGAGCTACCCAAAAGACACACCAAAATGACAGCCTCTATTCTGGATCAATGTTCTATCCTATTGATAGATAGCCAGCACTATGGGAATAGCGTTAAAACAAGAACAACAAAAAAGGGCAGGCCAGCACAAAGTACAGCACAAATAACAGTTTTAAACTTTTTTTAGGAAAGCACCAAAAGTATCTTCAGGTCAGCCTCTCCCTGGGACCTTCTTAGGTGCTAAGGAAACCACTGAGCATCACCCAGCAAACCTTTCAGAGCAATTTCATAATGGATCGTTTCAGCCGAGGGACAAAACATTCATAGAAATAGCATCAGATAGCCTCATAGACAATATGATTATCAATCTAAATCATTCAAATTATGAGGAATGGACCCAACAAGGCATTAGAAACGGCACTGCGAGTAGCTCCTCAAATCCTTCAGCTTCCCTGCCAGACCTACAGAAGTGGGAGTATAGGGCCTCTACAATAATTAGCCTCACTGCATCTAGCTCACCTCCCACTGCACAAGTTTGGCTTCCTAAACTAAAAGAAGGGGCTACGACAAGAATCCAGTCACCAGAGAAAACAGGTTTTCAACTTGGATCGGTCCTATTTGAGCCGTTGGTTTCCATGCAGGACCTTATGCAGCTGTTGACGCAAACAGACAGGTGGAGCGAAGGAAAGTGTAGTGACTCCTTCGAAGCCCAGCAATATTTGTATTACAATCTATGCAACACAGGTTTCCCATGCACTCAGCAGAGGGCAGCTATATCAGCACTCCAAACGGAGGAAGATCAGAGGAACTTGCTGCCATCGATCAACACAACTCTGACTGCTACAATAAATGCCCTCACTTGGTAATTGGATAAACTCGAAATGCAATTGAACTTAATACATGCACTATCCACATCTATGACTAACATGGAGGTGAAGCTTACTGCACTGGAACAAAGAGGGCTTTGCATCGGCCCCAATGCGCTTATCAACGATTTATCATTATACGCTTGTCTTCCAATGGTGGACAAATTATAAATATTTTGGTAAGTATTGTCCTCCATGATTTCTGAATGGAAAATAGTCTTACAAAGTCCAGGCACTGCCAGGCAGCTTGCGCCTGACCCAATGCTACCAAACGTTTAAATCAGATTCCAGAGGTCACTTGCAACTCCACAACTCAGGATGAGCAAGCAGCTTCGATACTAATAGCACTTATGCACCTTGTGCCTGCTCCAACACTGTCCAGACTTCAAAATCAGATTCAAGAGGCCATATCTAATCCTACTATGACCCAGGATGATCAAGCAGCCTTAGCGCTGACTGTACCTACGGACCTCTCACCCCATCTGGATACACTGTTGAATAACTCTAATATTAGAGTGAATGTCCACACAGAGCCCCATATTACAGTACAACAAGCTCTTGCTCTGCCCAAATAAGATATGGAGAAAAAGACAGATGCCTCCAATGACAACATAAACTATGCAGACTCAATCTGATCAAAGGCGTTATCAAAGAGAGCCAACAAGAGGTTACAAAAGGCAAAAAGTAAAGTGGCAAAGGAACAACTGCAAGCCCAACACACCAAGGAACAAACAGTGGCACATCTTAATGAAATTAGTATATATCCCATCTTTAAGTGCAGGAAGATTGACAAAAAATTCCCAGGAATTCAGAAATCCCCCCAACTGTTAACTTGCCAGTCTGCCCAGAGATCCTTTAGAAATCAGCCACTGGCTTATTTCCAGTGCAAATAATGTCAGCAATGAATGCATGAAGCTCAGTGAATCGCCCTTTGACCTCAGCAAAACTCACACCAGACCCTAAATCCCCAGCCCCTGCTCATACGGCCAAATCAGCTCTGGCTCGTATCGCTGTTCTTCCTCAAGAGTCAGAACTTCAAACAATATCTGACCCTGTACCCTATGAGCTGTGCCCTGATAGCACAGTTAAGCCTATGCTGGAGCAATCAAAAGATACTTATATAAATAATTTGGAAGGAATAAATGCTTGGAAAAGCAATATAGTCGCTGCCAAGTTGTCACTTATACCTCAATATCATTACACTTTGAACCGCTCAAATCTATTAAGGCTATCTTAAGGCATTACCAGAGGTGATAAACATAAACTCTGATGACATCTTGAGCGCACCATTTAAACTGCTACCAGAATATAGCAAACATCGTGAATCAACAATACTGACTCTAAGTACTTCGACATTGGCCGACCGGGTACTGGCAAACAAGCAGACCTTGGAGAAATGGGGCCTAACGGCGTTCAAGATTGGCCTGCCTAAATACCCTCTTCCCCTAAGAAAATCAAGCAAACTCTCACATCAAAAACCCTGCACATATAGCATTCTTAAGGGGGTAGAGCACCAAAAACCACCTGAGTCGAATAATAATTTCTCTATATCTTGCACTTATTTAAGTTTGAGGAATTGCATTAGAAAGGTGTCTTTTGACTCTGGAAATGAAAACAGTACAATAAACTTGCAATGGAGGTCCCTTACCTTTCACTGTAATGTACATCGGTATTCCTAGCAACGACAACCAGAAGTAAGAGACAAAACACCAGCTGTTAATTGTCTCTTGGAATGTGGCAGGTTTGACAAGACTTTTTAAAAACGATGCAGCACATCAGCTTTTGAGGGAGGTGGACATACTATGGGGGTCATTACGGCATTGGCGGGCGGCTACCGCCGCCCGCCAAGCGGTAACCGCCGTGCGCCCGCCAATGCGGCCGCACTCCTGCGGCCCCCATCACGACATCCCCGCTGGGCCGGCGGGGATGAGGCCGCAACATAGGAGCAGGCTCCTAATGGAGCCGGCGGTGTTGCGGCCGTGCGACGGGTGCAGTTGCACCCGTCGCGCTTTTCACTGTCTGCTATGCAGACAGTGAAAAGCTGGCCGGGGCCCTGTTAGGGGGGCCCTGCACTGCCCATGCCAGTGTGCAGGGGCCCCCAGGACACCCCTTACCGCTAGCCTCTTCCTGGCGGTGCAAACCGCCAGAAACAGGCTGGCGGTAGGGATGTCATAATCCCCTGGTGGATTATCACCGCCGGGGCTAAAACGGCGGGAAACCGCCGGCCCCGGCGGTGCTACCGCCGCGGTCGTAATAAGGGCCTCCGTACCGCCAGCCTGTTGGCGGTACGGACGCTACATTACCCCTGGCGGTCTCCGACCGCCAGGGTCGTAATGACCACCTATGTCTTCAAGAAACTTGGTAAACTATCCCCCAGGTAGTTCCTGTATTTCATGAAATGCATCAACCCGCAATAAAAATAAACATTTTTGGGTGGCCTTCCGGAGGCCTCTCAATATATTTAAGCATTGGCTTGGACTTCAAAGTTAATAAAGTTGCTGCCCAAGACCCAATTCTACAAGTAATTACTCTGGAAACCCTAACTTCAAAATGCCATAAGCTAAAATCTTTAATAGTTAATCTCTACTTCAACTCTTTTGGCCAAGGGAGGGCTGAAAGAATGTCGCAATTAGTAGACTCACTAGATGTAGTGTTCTGCATCCACGCTGGTTATAACATCATCATCTGCAGTGATTTTGATCTTAGAAACTTAGGAACAAAGTAGGAGGCTCAGCAGCCTGTATGCCTAGTATCCCAACAGCTTCAAAATCTATTTAGCAAACATGGCCTGTTTTCTATCCAGCATACTCTCGGAAAGAGCTCCCCAGCACAGATGTATATAAAATCATTTCGGGGCAAGAGCACTCTGGGTTACGTCTTTGCCTCAGATTAAGTAATCAAATGTCTGGTAACCTTTGAAATCCCACAAATGGACACCAGTGACCATCTTCCTCATGTAGCAAAACTGGATATGAAGTTATGTCACCTGGAAACCCAATAAACACTAGGGACTTCCCTGGAGGTGAAAACCTACAAGCAATTAGGTGAATAAAGTGGGGACCACTCGCTTCCAGGAGATGTATTATCTGGAAGGTTGCGAATAGCCCTGTCATGCTATCCATGACGGGCAAAACCGTCTGGAGCCACTGGCCAGAAATTACCCAGGATCTTCTTCAGTGTGTAGGACCTTCCACCTTTCTGCAAAGGATCTCCAAAAAGGACCCCCCTTCATGTCCAAAGCAAGCAGAGACTTCGTAGGTTGTGGATTTTATGTGGTAAACCAATAAATTTCTCAACGGAGCATGAGCTAGTTTTAAAGCTTAGGGCCCATGCCAAGCAACATAAACAATTGATTTGGTCCTTAAAACAAAAGCAGGCAGATAGGAAGTGCTTACACATCTACTCCCTGTTAAGAAAACATAATCACTGAGACTTATAGAGATACATTAAAAACAAGATGAGTCAGGGAGGACCATGAATTAATGCGATAAATGAAGACTCCCGGATAAAACATGCAAATAAATTATATGCAACTGATCCACGGCCTTGGAGCAATCTAGGGTTATAGCCTACACTTATGATATCGACCAGGATTTAGAATTAAATCCTTCTCCGGGTGAAATTTCAACTATCTTATTTAGCATGAGGGCATCGGGGGTCCCTGGTCCCAATGGTATACCATCACAAGTTTTTAAGGAAGACACAGAACTCTGTTCACCAGTTCACTCTGCACTTTATTGTTCTTGTTTAGAGTCTTAAGAGGTACCATCCAGCTGGAGGGGTTCCATATTACATCTAACCTATTAAAAAAGGGAACAGGTATGACCCAGCTAACTATCTACTCATAGCCCTGCTGGACATTAAAGCCAAGGGTGTTGCCTTAGTTCTCCTAAAAGAGCTGGAAAGCTGGGTGAAAGCTACAGGAATTATTCCCTTTTGTCAAACCGGGTACAGGGCGAATTCTGCAACTACAGATAGCATTGCGGCGCTTTCCTTTTTAATACATCAGGCAGTTGCTAAGAAGTCACTTCCTCTCTATGCCTGTTTTGTGGACTATTCCGCTGTCTTTGATGCTGTAGTTTGGAACCTGTTATGGAGGAAGCTCCAAGCGTGGGGAGTTCCAAACAAATTACTAAGGGCAATAATTTTACTTTACACATCTACCTGGGTAAGGCTCAAACTGTCAAGCTCTAATATCAGCAAAGAGATCCCTACTGCCAATGGACTAAAGCAAGGGTGCATTCTAGCATCTCTTTTATTCAACTTCTATACAGCAGACATGACTCTGGGCTTAACACATGCAAATCTGATTCCACCAAAAATTGAGAATCTTAAAATTACTCTCCTACAATATGCTGACGATATTGTGCTGCTGGATCATTCAAGAACTGGGCTCCAAAAAGCGTTAACTGCCCTTCACGGCTATAACATTGAAAATAAAATGAAGGGGAATGTTTCTAAAACTAAAGTATTAATTTTCAGAATGCCCGCTGGAACATGGGTCCTCTCACCATTAGCAGAACAGGCTCGTACAATTATCTGGGGGAAAACCGGAGTGTATGAGCTACATAAAGATCTCTGGTGAGGATGTTCATCATAATAATATATATGAGTGATAACCATCATAGTTACAGCAGTTATTAGAATCACAGGTCCTCTATTATGCTCTGTCAGAGTGGTGGTGAATTGGTCCTTCTCCATGTCTCTAAGCAATTGGTCAGATTCTGCCCTAAGTAACTTATTAATTTATCAGTTCACTTTAAGGTCTTGCAAAGCTCTTGCCACAGCTGGAGGAAGTGAGAAACTTATAATTACTATTTTTTGTTTTTCAATGTTTATGAAACCAGATGCCTCTTCAACCAGGTTCAGTGAATTAAAAAATGCTGGTAATGATTTATTGGACTCGGTTAGGGTAAAGAGGACGTTGTCTGCGAATAAGCTTGCTTTATGTTCTACCCCCTGTAGGTGATGCACCCCACTGCCCTGCATTCTCTGATGTGTATAGCTATAGGCACAGCTATTAGGGCAAGAAGCTGTGGGGGAAGAGGGAAACCATATCTTGTACCTGTCTGTAGGGGCAAGGTCGGAGAGTGCTAGCCAATGACCTCTACAAATGTTATCAGGGCTTTGCATCCTGCTAGGATCCAGTTTATTATTCTGTCTCCCAGTCCTGTATTGAATTGGTACATCTCAGGGAATTTCCAGCTGACCTGGTGAAATGCCTTGTCTGTGCCATTTGCACCTTTTTAATCAAGTGAGCAACATGTCTGATTTTTGCATTTGTGTTTAACAAGGCAATCGGTCTATATGTCCCACATTGAGCAGAGGTCTTTTCCTAGCTTATGAATTAATGTGATGTCTGCCTTCCTCGTGGTGGGTGGAAGACCCGACGCCCTGATAAATGTGCTGAGTAGGGCTGTTAATTTTTTGCTTAAATGGTCCAAAAGAGTCTTACAAAATGCTACAGAGAAACCATGAGGTCCCGAAGTCTTTCCTATTAGCTTGTACTTTAGTGCCAGCTAGACCTAGTCAAGCTCTGTAGGAGTTTCTTGCTATTCCCCACTGCTACCTAGTAAGGAAAGGCCATTTGCAGATTTGTAAATAATTGCTTATCTCTTGGTCTCATTTTCCTCCCGTTTAGTGTAGAGAGTTTATAGGTAATATTTAAAAAGGCATGCTTTTCTCGTTCTTTGGTCACCTATGTGCTGTATTTCTTTTTAAACTTTGCAATGTGTATCTTAGCTTGTGGTAAGCACATTGTTTTGACCAGAAGTGTTCCTATTTTCTCCCCTTAAATGTATAAATATTGGTTTGTTTTTATTGAGTGTTCTCTGTTCAGTTT